>NC_141698.1:1074018657-1079675876 GCF_964263255.1 Lissotriton vulgaris | reverse complement strand
AGACCTCATGATCTGCTCCTATAGTAACCTTGATGCATCTGGGTGTACCACAGGCCTGGCATCCATCTGATGGTAAGAGTGGCTGCATGTGTTGGCACCAAAGCCGGATGAAACACACAAGAGGTGATAGGATGTACACTTGCAAATAGTCTAAACCAGTGGCAGTCACTCAGGATAGCGTTCCAACCCAACGTTTTTCACCCACTATTCCACTCTGGACAGAGACCCAACTCATGCTAATAAGCACTGCCCCTGCCCCCCCCAAGAGTACAGTCCCTCCCAAACAGCCATTCCAAAGTCTGATGACCCTTGGAGGACGAAAGAGGAAGATCCGAGCTCTCCTGAGTCACTCCTCTGAAATGTGCCCTCTGTGTTTACCTTCAGGTGCCTGATGAGTGGTACCCAGCAGGGCATGGCTGTGTTTGTTACTCAGGCACGGTGCCCAGACCCTTACAGCCAGCAGAGAAGGATCACATAATGATGATATTATGAGATTAATATAGCGCACAGATACTCCAAGGAGTGTCCAGGCACTGGAACACTTTCCTGCAACATGTCCGCACTTCGGCTGCATGAATAGTTTGCATCAAAGAAGCGGGGGGCGAGGGACAGGGAATGCTGATGGCTCATTTTGATCCAGGAATCACTGTGTCCCTTAAAACCAAGAGAAGAGGGGGCTCGCAGGGAGAGGAAACCTGTGCTTTTTGACCCAGACAGGTGCTCCTGTAGGCGGATGTGTATTTTAATGTGATGTCACTAATTCACCTGCCCCTTAGAACCAGATGGGGGTCACTGGACTGTGAGATGCTTGCTTCACTCTTATCCTCATAAACCCATTCCTTAGAATCCGATGAGGATCACAGCACTCTGAGCTCGTCATAACGGCCGCAACGCTCGCACGCTGGGCTAATTCTCCCGCTGTGCTGAGCGGGCCAAAGAAATGGGTGTGGCCGTGACGAGCTCAGCTCGTCATGAGCACAGAGCCACTGTGCTGCGTGACGAGCTGAGCTAGTCATGAGCACCGGGGCGCAGTGCGCGCCCCCCAGCACAGCGGGGGAATTACCCCTGCGGGGAAGGGGCTAAGAATCTGATGAGACAATGAGATGTGGCATGGCTGTCTCATGTTGGTCCCCATAAACACATGACTTAGAACCTGGCGAGGAGCACAGGACTGTGATGCGCTTGCCTCACTTCAACTCAGATGTATCCTTTATAATTCTGTGAGGTCCACAGGACTGGGGGATACTTGCTTCCCTCCCACCCAATAAACATCTCCCCCATCAGGATCCTGATGGACAAAGGAGAAACAGCCGCCCTCATCCTCCTGGACCTATCAGCAGCCTTTGACACAGTCTGCCACCGCACCCTATCAGCACGCCTCCATGATGCCGGAATTCAAGAGAAGGCCCTGGCCTGGACCACATCCTTCCTCTCCGGCAGAACACAGAGCGTCCGCATCCCACCCTTCCGCTCAAAAACCACTGAGATCATCTGCGGCATCCCACAGGGATCCTCCCTCAGCTCGACGCTGTTCAATATCTACATGGCACCGCTCGCCCACGTCGCACGACAACATAACCTCAACATCATCTCCTACGCTGACGACACCCAGCTGATCATATCCCTCACCGAAGACCCCCCACACCGCCAAAGCCAACCTCCACAGAGGAATGAAGGCCATAGCCGACTGGATGAAGGACAGCAGGCTGAAGCTGAATTCAGAGAAGACAGAGGTCCTCATTCTCGGACCCACCCCAGCAGCCTGGGATGACTCCTGGTGGCCAACATCGCTAGGCACAGCCCCGGAACCCACAGACCACGCATGCAACCTGGGGGTCATCCTCGACTTCACCCTCTCCATGACCAGGTAAGTCAACGCCGTCTCTGCGTCCTGCTTCAACACCCTCCGAATGCTCCGCAGGATCTTCAAATGGATCCCTGCCGACACAAGAAAAACCGTCACCCAGGCCCTCATCACCTGCAGACTCGACTACGGGAACGCCCTCCACTCAGGAACAACAACCAAGCTCCTGAGACGACTACAACGAATCCAGAACGCCTCGGCACGACTGAACCTTGACGTCCCCCGACGCAGCTATATCACACCCCACCTGAGAGGTCTGCACTGGCTCCCCGTCAACGAGAGGATCACCTTCAAACTCCTCATCCACGCACACAAAGCACTACACAACACCGGACCTACATACCTCAACAACCGACTCCGCTTCCACACCCCCACCCGAAGCCTCCGCTCCGCCAACCTCGCCCTCGTCACAGTTCCTCGTATCCGGAAAACCACAGCCGGCGGCAGATCCTTCTCCTACCTCGCCGCCAAGACCTGGAACACTCTCCCCACCAGCCTACGACAGACCCAGGACCTGCTGACCTTCAGGAGACTTCTCAAGACCTGACTCTTCGATCAGTAGCCCCCCCCCCCTCCCCTCCCCCCCCCCCCCCCCCCCCCCCAGCGCCTTGAGACCCTCACGGGTATGTAGCGCGCTTTAGAAATGCAGTGATTGATTGATTAGATCCGAATTGAGGGTGCCGGACAGTGGTGAAGTTGCTTCACTCCAGCCTCAAGAATAAACTTCTGTTTTAGTACCCAATGGAGGGTACTTGACTGCGGGACGCTTGCCTCACTGCAACCCCCATAAACGTATCCCTTAAAACCCAGTGGAGGGTACTAGACTGCGGGAAGCTTGCTTTACCGCAGCCCCGTAAACATATCCCTTAGAACCCAATGGAGGGTACTTGACTGTGGGACGCTTGCTTCACTGCAGCCCCCATAAACGTATCCCTTAGAACCCAGTGGAGGGTACTAGACTGCGGGAAGCTTGCTTTACCGCAGCCCCCGTAAACATATCCCTTAGAACCCAATGGAGGGTACTTGACTGTGGGACGCTTGCTTCACTGCAGCCCCCATAAACGTATCCCTTAGAACCCAGTGGAGGGTACTAGACTGCGGGAAGCTTGCTTTACCGCAGCCCCCGTAAACATATCCCTTAGAACCCAATGGAGGGTACTTGACTGTGGGACGCTTGCTTCACTGCAGCCCCCATAAACGTATCCCTTAGAACCCAGTGGAGGGTACTAGACTGCGGGAAGCTTGCTTTACCGCAGCCCCCGTAAACATATCCCTTAGAACCCAATGGAGGTTACTTGACTGCGGGACGCTTGCCTCACTCCAGCCCCTTAACCTTGTCCATTTGAACCCAGTGGAGAGTACTAGACTGCAGGACGCTCGCTTGCTTCACCGCAGCCCCCATAAATATATCCCTTAGAACGTGATGGTATGCTTGCCTCACTCCAGCCCCCTTATCCTTAAACTTTTGAACCCGATGGAGGGCACTCGACTGCGGGACGCTTGCTTCACTGCAGCCCCCGTAAACATATCCATTAGAACCCGATGGAGGGCACTCGACTGCGGGACGCTTGCTTCATTGCAGCCCCCTTAACCTTATCCCTATGAACGCAATGGATTGTACTAGACTGCGGGACGCTTGCTTCACTGCAGTCTCCATAAACATATGCCTTAGAACCCGATGGAGGGTACTTGATTATGGTACTCTTCCAGCACCCCATCCCCATGAACGGATCCCTTAGAACGCGATGGAGAGTACTAGACTATGGGACGCTTGCTTCACTGCAGCCCCCATAAATGTATGCCTTAGAACCCGATGGAGGGTACTTGATTTTGGTACTCTTCCAGCACCCCATCCCCATGAACGGATCCCTTAGAACGCGATGGAGAGTACTAGACTATGGGACGCTTGCTTCACTGCAGCCCCATAAATGTATGCCTTAGAACCCGATGGAGGGTACTTAATTGTGGTACTCTTCCAGCACCCCATCCCCATCAATGTATCCCTTAGAACCCGAATGAGGGTACTAGACTGTGGGACCTATGCCATCCTCTGGCCCCGGTAATCTTGCCCTTTAGAACCTGTTGAGACTACAGGACAAGCACCGGGGGTCCTGCCCCACTGCAGCCCCAATAAACCGCTACCTTGGAACAGGACTTTGGGATGCTTACTTCCTTTAAAACATACACAGACATTTTTGGGCACACAGTAATAATTTATTGGGAAATTAATTGCTTTCCCTTTAATCCCCAGGAGGCTGGGGGCGATGGAGCGTTTTTACACCCTGGTACCCAGGTGAGCTGAGGCCAATGGCCCTTGTGGTTCAGTCCTGCTCTCAGTAAGCCCCTCTCTTAGAACCAGCCCCAGGGGGGGTCGGCTAGTTGCCGCCTGAACATTTTTTAAGACCTAATATTCCTGAGGAATGCGGGTTAAATGATCGATCCTGGTTTATTTAAAGCTTTATGAAACACCTGCTTTAGATCACACTAAAGTTGCACAACACAATGACATTTTGCAGTGGAAAAATACATCATTTTTATATTGCTATTTCATGTAGCTCTGTGCCATTTCTTTCACGTCTGCATTGTGCCAGGAGGATGGGCTTGTCTTCGCCTTTTCTTTCAACTCTCTTAGTCTAACCAAGGCTTTTGTAGTGTTCCACTCTGCCAGAAATCCGAGAGGGCTCTGAGGCTCAAGGACTTTGTTAGTCACACTCGATTATTAACTAATTCCCTTAACTCCTCGATTTATAGCCTGGCTCAGATCGAGGGTATCCGAGCACTTCACACAATGAGCAGCGCATAAAACAAAATAAATACATTAAATAAGGGCTTTTGCTTCAATGTCACATGTTTGATGTATTTGACTCAAGGACTCTCTGCTCCCTCTGTTGTCATGGATACGCCTGTTGTCGCTCTCTGGCCCAGGCCTCCCCCACGTCCCCCGTGGAGCGGTGATAGTGAACGTGGCACTAGTGAGTTGTGCACCATTGTGCAGGCACAGGCAGGGCCACTGGAATTATGCGGCAAGGGAGGACCAAACTAGGCGTCACGGTGAGCTACATTTTGCGGCAAGAAAAGGTCATTTATTCAGCATAATTCAGCACATTTTATGACAGTATTAATGCATTGTGTTGTCTTATTTTCACACGTTCACACTGAATAGGCAAACGTGGTGCCTCGTTAGTTACAGTAAGGTGGGCAGTCAACTTTCAACCTTTGCGAAGGGCCTGCCACTGCGAGGCAACGCGTCTTTGCTGCTTTTCTTTTTTGCTAACCTTTGATCCGTTTGAGCTAGAAGTATTTTTATAAAATCTGCAAATTATGCAGCAGGGTATGCGGCAAATGCAGTACATCCATCCTTAGGCAGCACGTGCTGTGTCTGCAGAATCGCATAATTCCGGGTTCCATGGGCTTCGTTAACCGCATAATAAATGCATAGGCAGCATAGAGCAAGTCAGCCCCGATGGTGTTATTCTGAAGCTCACAGTGGACAGGTTGCCAGTTCTCGAGCGCTGCTTCTGCCCGTGATGTATTTTCATTCTCGGGCTGCTGTGGTGTTTGGATTGCTTGGGGCAGACACTCGCATTTCCAAGCAATCCTCCCATGGACACAATTGTACTTCTTCAAAGAATTTCTCATGCTGCTTAGACATTCTGCGAATTTAAATGTTTCTGTGCATCACTACAGATCACAAGTGTGTTGGAGAGATACGCGCGTGACAAGGAGGCGAAAATAAAAGAACACTATAATTTCAAAATGAAAATGTGAGATCAGATAGCAAAAAATAATTACATTAGTCAGAAGCAGATCCAGTGGTACCAGGTGTGGAAATAGTTTTGAGGCTAGTAGGGGTGGTTCCCTTGCTGAAGAGTCTAATAAGATGCGAACGAAGTTAAACTTTTGTCACACTCGAGGTGGTAGAAATGTAGAGTAGATCGCTTTCTCTAGAATAAACAGGACAAACACCTGATCCTCCTGGAAAAACGAGGTGGTTGTACTGCAGAACAGAGCCCAGTTCAGAAAAGGAGACATGTTTAAGAATTATTAGATTGAAAGGGAGGATTGAAATGGAGTGGAGGTTGGAAAGGTCAGTGGAATCAATTGAAAGGTTTTTTTTTGGAAGAGGGAGAACTGCATATTTACAGGAGGCATGAAATAAAATAGATGAAAGTGAATCATTCAAATCTAACTTTATTCACATTTAACTAGTAATCCATAAAAGTACAGCAAACCAAATGCATACATTAAAAACTCTCGCCCATAGCCAGCATAAAATATTGCGATATCATAAAAGACAATATAAAGCAAAATTGACATAAAATTATACAAAACTTACACATATATAATTCAATAATATGAAGACGTAAAGAACAACATGAAGGTTATACGTTTTTACGAGCCCCCTTATATTCACGGCCCGGTAGATTCTCCTTGGCGCTCGTGCAAGCACAGGTTTGAACCAATTTACTAGCTTGAGCAGCAGAAACAGTGAGGCGGTGGACAACTTACCTCCCACAACTTACCTGAAGATAACGCATATTGGCCAGCAATCAAATCATGTCAGAGACTGCCAGTAATACATTTTATTTTAGTGGCTAACTGAAACACTTTTACCTCAAAGGGTCCATACACAAGAAAACCACACTATTATTTAAAATGGCTTTTTTAAGATGTTAAAAACCTGTTTTAGTGCAAAGCCTTTAAGCAGGTGTAATTTCAGATATTGTATTGAACTGTAATTGCATTTATATAGAGCTTACTATCTCTGACGAGGCGTCCTAGCACTTTTTCAGCGAGTAGCATTATGTTGAGCAATATGAAGGCAATTCAGGAAAAAGAACTGTATGGCTGACTCTGGTCCAGCACCTCGGTTTCAGAGTAAGAAAGTATCTTGGTTTCAGTGCACAACCACGTCTCGAGTTTGCCACACAAAAGCTCAACTGTGAGCACAGATACAGGGATTTTTTCTAAATGGAGACGGTGCACTATAAATTCAGTCCAGAGGGCTCAACATTTTCAAAGATAGTTCTTTTCTTGTGTTTCAAAAATCTTTAAAAGGCCTCAGCCGACGCGTTTCGTTCCCAATAGGAACTTCTTCTGGGCTGAAACAAGTGAAAACATGAACAGACTCAATATCGACAACCACAATTTGAATATTAAGTACAAAATATAAAGATATTTACAAAACTATAGGAAGACACTAAAACAAAAAATGGCAAGAACAAGAAACACTCAAAACAGAAATACAATACCAATGTGTACATAGAAATCACGTATAAATACAATCACAAGAATACATTCACAAAAAAGTAAAACCAGAGATAATAACTACATATAATATAGCTGTCTGAAAACATATATATAACATTATAAACAATATAGTTCCTATAAGTCACTTCCTACAGATTTTTGTTCAACAGGGAGACATTTCTTATACACAGTATGGTAATATATTGTCAAGAGACACTTCTAGGAAATGAGGCTTATAGACTGAAAAGATATATTTTATAAGTATAAATCCCTATTCAGAGTAAAGCAATATGAAAGCAATTCATATAAATAATATAAAAATTGAGAACTTAATTATTGACCTTCTTTCATGGATTCTTTGATGGAGTCCTTCTTCCTTGGTTCTAGCAAATGTCTAAATAATCAACAGAATTTTGGCAAACCATTGTAGCTTTCTAAACGGCACATAAAAGGGCCCACTCCACACGAAAGGGCCTACTCTTTGCTAGCAAATGTCCAGTCTCTCGCCCTCCCCATGTGCACGGCCAGTCTTAGTCTTCTGTTTTGTTGATCCTCTCACAGCCTAGAAGCGCTGCCTTGGCACAGAATGTTTTTTTCCAGATGCTCTTTCTGTTTGAAACTCCTCTCTCCCTGAGAGACCCTCTCAAAAGCTTTATATCATATTCCTCAAAATTATTTTGTAAAATTTCTGTGGTGTGGTGAGAACAATAATGTGTGAAAACATTTGTTCGGTGTGACTGTGATTTTCTGTAAATGTCACAATTAATTACTATATATCATACGAGCTAGAAATACACTATCCAAGAACAGCAAACATTTGTATGCTGTAAAAGCAAATGTGCATAAATTAAATCGGACCTAGCAGTTATTCATGTCAAAATAGTTGTGCTGCCTGCGGCAACCATGAGCCTACAAAACAAATATGTGGTATGAGGGGGGCTGAAAGGCAGGAATAAGGCAATGCGTACACTAAGGAAATGTGAAATACACCAGGAGGTGTCTGTGTACAAGAGCAGTCAGGGACGCTGTGGGTTCTTTTCGATCCAGGCGAGTTAGAATCTCTTATTTAGAAACTGAGTGAAAAGAATCAACTCAAGATGAAATTGGTGCCCCCTTAGTCAGAGTTCTGGGAATTGGAAATGAACTGTGGCGTTCGCATCCAGAACCCTTACAGAAGTTGAAAGGCGTGTTTCTCAGTTATCGAAAAGCATTTAATTGCATGTGTTTGAATTGTTGAGCATTTCCGTCAATTTATATCGGACACGTGGTTTACTAATCAGACCAATCATAAACCTTTAGTAGCTATTCTTTCTCCAAAGGGTGGGGGCCACCCTTGGCCTGTAAAGCTAGATTAAGCTCACGTTTGCAAGAGTATAACTTTGATGTGGTACACTTTCCCGGGAAATGCAACCAACTCCCTGATTGCTTATCCGGATTGCTTTGTAAACTAGATGCATGTGGAAATGTTATGCATGGAGAGGTGGGTGTCTTAGCATGCATTGGAAATGTGTGTACTGTGAATGAGTGCAGAGTTTTGGTCCTCAGATGTTAGTAAATATTGAAAAGGATTGACCTGAGCTTAAATCCTTAGGGTGAAGTCTTCCTTTTTTCCATCAAATATCCTCAGAGTTGTTCGTCAATAAAGGGTTGGTGTTCAGTGGAGGCAAATGCATTCCACCGTAGGGCAAGCGTAAAATTTTTATTTAATCGAGGCCACCAAAGCCACTCAGGTATGTTTTCTCTAAGAAATGTATTAAGACAATTTTTCCGGTGGCCATTTTTGGATGCTGAAATAGGACAGTGGATGAGAATGTGAGATCTGTACGCTTATGTAGATTGTAGCCTGACCTTCTCGTGCTTGCCAGAAGAACAACTAGACATGGCTGGACCATTCAGATGCCTACCCAGCACTATGAGTCATACCGTTGTCTTGATTGACTATCACTCTAAATAGCCTGAGGTTTGGATGACTGAAAATGTTACTACATTGGTGGTTTTAAAATTGTTAATGGAAATGTTTAGTCTGGATGGTTTCCCAGAAGTAATTGTCACCGATAACCGAATACAGTTTATAGCCTTAGAAATATCTGAGTTTCTTGACACTCACACTATCACGCACATTATGACAGCACACTCTACAATACTCAGTGTAATGGACAGATAGAGAGATTTAATAAGTATCTGAAAGATATTCATTTGGCAACTGTCAGTAAGATTTCTCTCACCTTGGTCATTGGGAAACGTTTATGGACCACCCACATTACACCACATTCAGTCACAGGCCTGACCCTATTTTTATTTTCGAAGGAAAGAGAGCCTATCGCTGCCATTTGCCCATGGTGGCTCAAAAACAAATTCCAATTTTTTCTAGTACTGGGGAGACACAAATCGCACAAACTGCTCGCTTGCGAGTAGCAAGACATCAGTGTAGATCCAAAGCCTATTAAGATGTTTCCCATAAGGTCAAAAGTCTGAACACAAAATAGGAGACTTTGTCAGAATTTGTAATTTCGGGAGAGTGGAATAAATAAATAAATAAATAAGCACAATAAATGTAACCATATTCCATAAGGAAAATGTTTCACCAGGGAAGAAACCATTCTCTACTCTTGGGCAAGTACTCACCCTGCCCCATCCTTTCACTCTTTCTCCAGCTTTCTCAGGAGTAAATTTATCTGCATATCCGGTGTAGGAAAATAGCCGCAAAATGTTTGTAAATACTTATAAAATGTATGAGTTTGTGGTTGTTCACCATATTTTGCATGCCCGCTGCACTTTCTGGCAATGCCCACATTCCAGCACCTCTTCTAGTTATGGCTGTGGATACCTCAGTGTATGGGAATTTGAGAGGGACAGGGGCTGCAGGCCCCCCACCGTGCCGCAAGAAATGTATCTAGATCACCACCCAAGAGTGCAACAACACCCTGAAGGGCGGGCTGAAAGCAAGAACCCCAGCAATGGCGAGAAGATCATGCTGTGTAAATATGGAATAGACATTTGTCCAACCCTAACCCTTCAACTTTTCTTAAAATGTAATCTTGAGTGAATTTGCAACTTGTATATATGCAACTCTAACCACTAGTATCTGTAGTAGACGTATGTTCTTACTACCATTCTTATGTGAGTCTAGAGTTGACCTGTTTCGTATCTTTTATGTAATTCATGTACTCTGAAGTCCTTATGTAATGTAACGGGGTCTATTGTAAAGCGCTCGACACCTTTGGGTAAAGTTTGCGCTATATAAAAACACATAAAGAAATACATAATGGGCAGATTGTCTGCAGGAGAAAATCTAACATGTGCTTAAAGTCAAATATCCGTATTAATATTTTGTACAATGCAAGTTTCACAAGTGCCGAGCTCTATGTAAATTGAGTCTGTGGTGACGTCATGCACCTTCTGCCTCTCTTGTCTGCAAGTGGACTAGTACTGCACAGGAAGTATCCCCCGGGGACGTGACTTTTTCTGTTGCTGCGGCAAAAACCTATGTTATCTTATGTACCATATCTTTAAATAGTGCCAAAACAGCTTACTCCGCCTGGAGCCTCCCAGCGCTAGCAGGAGGCGGAGCTGTTCCAGACCTTAGAACGCGTTGCAATATTTCTTGAGACAGGAGTCGTCCTTGAAACGTTTTAGGAAGCTGCCAAAACTCATTTATTTAACCAATAAACAACAAAGTTATTATGGTGTACCCGATGTATATACTTGTTTAATTACTTAGGTACATTCTACAGTTCAACATATTTTATTGATTATAGTATATCAACGGGAAAGACGGACATAAAAAGTACCGTAACTGTAAGAGTAAATGGGACGTTCATTATAATATAAGAAAAACATTATAAACGTATGTAAAATTGTAAAAATGACTTGGGAGAAAAGAATAAACAAGACGAGCTACGAAGTTAATTGAGAAGGATCCAGAACCTTCAATATATTATCATGTGTTGAGGTTATTAATATAGGAGTCAAGAGTATGCCATATGTTATTGTTAAGCATAGGGGAGGTTAATAAAGAGAAGTAGCCAGGTCTAAGAAAAGTTATCCAGTCCCACCAAGCACGAGCAGAAAGTAAATTAGCATTCTCCAACTCGATGGAATTGATTTTACAGCTGTAGAGCTGAGGAAATCAAACACTTTACAATCGTTAGCGGAAAGTGCATAAGACTTACAAACCCGGGTACGTTCTGATGTCATGTTCATGGAATAAAACGTTGGTACATGTGCGTCCTACAAATACCCCATAACTGATCCTGGTTATGCGACAGCTATTAAAAAACACAGTAAAACATTAAATACACTATTTCTCTTGACAGACGTTACATTACTAAATTTAATTGTACTCGTTTAATGAAAAAAAAATACATGGAAAGGAAACGTCAGCCCTGGTTTGGTTTTACGTAAATTTTTTGGTTGCAGACAGACACAGCAGGGCTCCAACCCACCCAGCTAACCTTACTTAGTTGTAGAGCAGCCATTTTAGGATGGGAGTAGGAAGGCAGGGCTCGTGTCCGGTGTATACGTTCAGAGTCCATCTCTTTAAAACTATAGGGCCACTCAGTGAGTGACGTCACAGTAGGTCTCTAAGTCCCAGCTGAGGTCATCAGATAGATGCTGCTTGTTAGTGACGCGGAACTCGGTAAATAGAACCGTTTTCCCACTGCCTGGCTTTTTATAATGTTCCCTCCCGTTTCAATTGGTTGCTAAAAAGCGCCGGCCTGGCCTTCTGCCGAAATAAACCCCCCGAGGCGCTATAATGTTCTCGCCTTTATAGTGCCAGCTGCAGTTGACTCGGGGTCACTGGCATTAAACGGAGCGGATTTACAAGCGGCCTTTGCGCGTCTTTACAGCTCGGTTTCCCTCGGAGCCAGAGCCGTGCTCCTAAACGCATTCTTAGTTTGAAGAGCTGGGTTTGTTCCTCTGCAGCCTATTTCATAGACTGCAGGGGTGCGCGTGCTGGGGCCCAATTAAAAATGCCGGCTACTTTGATTCCAATTGAACAGGTTGTAGTGCTCTCTTTCGTCTTGACCGCATCGTGTGACCCTGGGCACATTCCTCAATTTCTCTATGCCTCGGTTCGTTTTCGAGCCAAAAGAAGTTATGAGCATTCCGAAGCAGGATAAATGCAAGTACATAGCTCTTTGTACACTTTAGAACATATTCTGGGAGGGACTCCGTCACAGAGATTCTGCAATGTTGATGAACATGTTTCTGGAGTGAAATATGTCCTTTTGCACATCTCTCCCAGCTGTTGATTGTGCCACTGCCTGAACACTTCATATAGGGACTACAAATACCATTCACTATTTGTATACCACCACACGCTCCCAAGGCAAATTACCTTTTGATGATTTATTCACAGTATGACTTAGCATATTAGTACTCATTTTACCGGCCTGTGAAGGATGCAAGGCTGAGCTGATCTTTTGCACCGACATGCTAAGCACATGTTAATGCGGTGTATGCTCGTGGCTAAGGTGGAGGAGCGTTGCCCCACAAGAAAAATAAAATAAGAATGTTATCATTTTATTTTTCACTATTGTGGTGCGCTTAAAGATGCTGGCGGGGCTGTGCCGGCAGCAGAGCAAGCGGAGGAGCGGCGAGCACACTCTAAAGTGTGCATGACTGCTTGGCCGGCCGTCCTGGCCTGGCCAAACAGCCATGCACACTTTGCATGTTCTCCACCCAGGTTGCATTACAGCCTTTTGAGGAACATGCACAGCCTCCCATTCCCTGTCTGAGCGCCGAACCATGGTGCTCAGACCAATCACAACGCTGCATTGCAGCATTGTGATTGGCTATGGGAAGCGAGCCTGGGTGCTTCCTGTTCCTGCCTGAGTCGTGGATGAAGAAGAGGGAGGTAAGTGGTTGTAGATGTGGTGCCTGTTTTTAGAGAGTGACCAAGTGTTTATTAGTAGGCAGTCTAGAGATTGTATTTGGTGGTTGTGTTAATTTGTTTTCTAGAAGAGTGAGTAGTAGTCTTGCACTTGTAGCAGGTGTGTTATAGGTGTTGAAAATATCAGGATAGCAATGGCGTTGTTTGTCTCTTTGGTAATCCTCGTCTAGCAGGTTTAGGAGACATTTTGTTGGGTGTGCGTGTGCAGGAGACGGTGGTTGAAAGTGAGTTGGTGTGTTGTGTTGTTTTTGTAGACCAGTCTTGTTGTGTGATAGACGCGGAGATGCGAAGTTGTGAAGAGTGGTATGTTGTTTATTTAATTTTCTATGTTTAGGGTGGAATGTGTTTGGGTTAGGGGTGGAGGTGGAGCACGTGGGTCATGTTTTAAGGCTCTGAATTGCATAATGGATGAGAGGCGAGTCAATAAGTGTTGTTGTGTTGGGGTTGTGTGTTAGGTGTTGGTGAAGATGGAAGATTTGGCAGTAAAGATGGTTTAGGATCTGTATTATTTGTTTAGGCATGAGGGTGGCAGTGGGTGTTTGTTTCTATTTTGTGACAGAATTTAGTATTATGTTTTGTGTGCATGAGATTTGAATGTGCTGGCGCGTGTGTTATGTTTTGATTTAGTGAAGTAGTGAGACGAGATTGATTTACTGAATATCAATGAAGAATTTGGATGTAAACTACTCTTGGCAAATGGAAGTTGAGTGGTAAAGGGGTGGTCATGTGTGTTGGAGGAGAGTGTATGTGGTATGTGAGAGGAGATAGACGGTTTATGAGTGTTTGTATGCTATGTTATGTTAAGTTATGTTATGTTAAAGTGCATTTTTATAGCGCGCGGCTACTCTACAAGAGTGTCCCGGCGCTTTCCACAGATTTGATAGCGGGATGAGGTAACACGTGTGGTGGAGCGGAGCACAAGGATTGTGTGGTTGTGTCTTTTTGTTAAAAAGAGGAGGGTATTGTTGGTGAAATATATTATAGAGGGTTGAGTATGAGGTTGGTGGTGATGGAAAATGGTCTGTTTGGAGTTAGGAGCTGGTGTTTTGTATGAACACAGAATGTTTGAAGTGATGAAGGTTATGTATAATGTGGGTTTGTGTTGCATTGGTGATTTGTGGATTTGAAAGTGGTATAGGACAGGATGGTGTTTTGTGTGATAGTGAGGGTGCCATTGTTTGGCAGTATGCAGGGATAGAAGGATGTATAGCTCAAGTTTGTGGGTTTTAGTAGTGGCTGTTGAGACATTGAAATATGGTTGGAGGTTGTTTGTAGTACATGAGCAGCGTGTGTCTGCTGAGAGTGTGTTATTATGTTTGTGGATGGTTTAAGGTAACTGCTGTTAAATGAAGAAAAGGGCAGCATTTTTAGCCCTAGGCCTGACCCGTCCTGAGCAAACAACTGCCTTTGACCTCTCCGTCCTTATCCTCCACATCCGGGCTGAGACGCCCTGAACCCTAAGGTTAAATAGCCTTAGTGATCAGGTGACACCTTTAGCCAATGTGAGCCCTAACCCTAGAACCAATGGGAGCCATGGCTCTATTAACTAATCATAGAAAAAGATTTAGAGTCCCTGTCTTAAACGTAGCAGACTAGGATTGCTGAATCATTACTCATAGAAGGGGTCTAGCTTGGGAAGTAGGATAATTCTCCATATCACCTTAACAATACAATTTAGTAACACAAGTAAGGCAGAGTGGACAACTAAAACAAAGTGAATTAAACTGGAACCACTAGTAGATATACCAGGCAAACAGTTTTTGTCAATTAAAAATAATCATGAAATTTATTCTTTACCTCCCGGCTGGGTTACAATCTAAAACATAATAAAAAAACAATTTAAAAAACCACCAACAGTGGTAATACAGTGAATATATGTACAGTCAAAGTAAAAACAGTCGACGCAGCGTTTCGGTGCTTTTTCAATCTTGACACCTTCTTCAGGACATTTACAACATTTGACTCCGTATCTATAAATTAAATAAGAGTATTTTAGCGTTTATTGTATACTTTGTTAGTTTATATTACACTTGCCTTGCTTTTTCTTTGAAAAATCTAATGCCTAGACGTTATTCAACATGCTTAACCCCTTAATTTTAAAACATCTAATTCTAAGCGAATCCAACATTAGGAAGCTCTCCGCGAAACCACATGGAAGGTTCTCATTACATCTGAACCAGATTCCTCATTTCATTCTGAATTTGTTGTTCACATCCATTATCTACATGAGTCCACCCCTCTATGTCTGTATACGATTTATGACTCATACCTGTATTTCAAGTGGGAAAAGCGTTTCAATTGCTTTCCAATATGTTGTGAACTTCTCAGGTATTTAATATTACTTGAGCTATATAAAAATAAGCACAAAAGAGCTCTTAATTGTCTCTTATACTATCCAACTCCCACCACTCAAACCTGTGGCCAATATCATAATTATTTACCTTAAATGTCAGAAATAAGATCTTCTGTGCGCACGGAGGGGCCACCGTTGATAAAGGGAGTAGCTTCTTTGGGTCTTTAGACCTAAACATATAAAGGTCATATCTGCCTGAGCCACCTACATATAGATGTTGGTTTTTAAAAGAAGCTCATGTTTATTTACAACATGTCTCGGACACAGTATACTAACCTGCTTTGATATCAGGTGAATCTTTTAGTATATTGGTTTGATGATATTTAGTGATCCAATTCTTCTCTTGATAGGTAGAAGAGGATATCTGTGGATATACGTCAAAGAAATATGGGGGGGGACTTGTAATATGGATCTAGATTTTACAGGTAGTTGATCCAAGCCTACATGTTGTTATAATGCTATGTCTAGGGGTTATCTATTATTTAATCCCGTTGGACAAGATGCTTTTTGTTTATTTGAGATTGGCACAATGTAGTTATGATTAAAAACATTAACCTCTATATGTATCTAAAGCTTCATATGCAAAAACGAGCTAGGAGCATATAAATTTCTAAAGCGAACAGGGATTGTTAATAACATCACCACTCCTAACCAGATATCAATTCTATATAATTCTCACTCTTGTTAGTCCAGTTTATGCATAGAAACAGTCAATAGACTGTGAACAGAGCTCAAGGGACCTACAGGTTGGGTCTTATCAGAGTTCCTAACCGGCAGAGTTATGTCTCTATCTACCCTTAACCCAAGGAACCCTCGCCTACCTTTTGGTAAATGTATGGCCTCCCTGCTCCTCCGTGCTCTCGTCTTCATGAAAATTCGAAGTATACCCTAGATACTTGGGGGCGGCGTTTTTATACTGACGCTTCCCGTGTTGACCCGGAAGTGGCGGGACACAATCATTCCGCGATGTTTAAGCTCGGACTCTTTTAGTTAAATATTCATCTATTATTTATTTATATATGCCGTTGCATGTTAGAGGTGCATTTAGCACGGTGAATCCTTGCTTTGTATCGAACACGGGCTCCCTGACCCGGAAGTAGATTACCTGGATGCGCAACCTCGGCATTATCGATGCTTCTAAATATAGACACTGAGCATACTACTTTGTTTTATTGGCATTTCAGAATCTATTTTCACTCATGTTTTCAAAATATGCGTTTATATATGCCTCTTGTTAAACCTAGTCGATTTATCATGGCGGCCATATTGGATTGGGCAGACTAAACTTCACATTAGTGTAAATTAAGATATGCGACTCTGTAGTTGGCTTAATACAGATTTTAGTAGCTGTTATCACATTCAACAATGTTGGTTTACCAATGCAAAGCACTACTTATTAGTTATTACGATCTATACATTTTGTAAATACGATCGAATTATTTACATATGATTCATTCTATACATACAGTTTAGACAGTGCAAGTCCGCGTTTGACTATAATTTCAATATACTTGCAATCTCAGTCCACGAAGTTATGTTTATCTTTATTTACATTCATTAATATTTATTTACCAATGCGAAACACTCCTGCTTGGTTTTTATGATCTATGTATTCTATACATACGATCGAGCGTTTCTATTCGCATTATGTTCATACATATAACTTCAAAAGTGCAAGTTCACATTCAAACAATAATTTCAATATACCTGCAATCTATGGACATGAGTCCTGAAACGGCAGAAAACATAACAAGTGCTATTTATAATAATACCAGAGAACATTAGTCCTATGTAAATGTTGTGCTAATTTATCCAGTTCAAGGGGTAGTCTATTAACTAATCACATCCCTAGCTCTAGCTCTAGCAAGCAATAAAAATGTAAACCCTGTGCCATAGGTCAAATCGAAACCCTAGCCATCAGTCAGAACCCTAGTCCTATCAGCCAATCAAAACTCAACCCCTAAGCGCTACATCCAATAGAAACCCTATCCCTATGAACTGATCAGAACACAGGTGCAACAGCCCAAAAAAACTTTTGAAAGGGCATGTGACCTGAAACTTAAGAGGATGTTCAGTTGTTAGCGGAGGGCAAGGCCTGTGGGTTAGTCGGTAAAACAGAAACTAGTGTGCTGGGGGACTAAGCTGCTCCTGAGTACACACTCTCTGATATAGACAGATCCAGTACACACTTTATAGGTCCTGTTCAACCTTGCAGGTAAGACCCAAATTTAAAACGACTAAATACTGCTTGTGACTCACTTAAAAAAACCTTGGTTTTTGTAGTCACAAACGAGTGCTACACACACTTTGCAAACACATTTTTTTATTTTTTATTTCAAAATATTTTATTGAGAATAAATTTTTACATATACAAAAACAAAACAGTTGTCTTACTGTGTGCTGTTGGTGGGTGGGGTCACTGCTCCAGATGTCGAGGGCTTCCCACATGTGTTCTTTGGCAGTGTGGTTCGTCTTTTGCTTGGCGGTGATGTTGTCTGCCCCCCCCCCCCCCCCCCCCCCCCTCCCACCCCCACCACAAAACCGGTTGTTCAATCTCTTAAACTCTCGGCTAAGGGGTGTTTTTTTTGCTTTTTTAGATTTGGGATTTGCCATCTAGTAGCTTTAGCACAGTTTAGGGAAAACAAGAAAAGACATTTAAAAAAAAGCTGCAGTGTTAAAATAGCAGTTTTAAAGTAAAATCGCACTGCACAGAGTGTGTGCTTTTACCACCTTTGAGCTGACTCTCCCGGCTGTTTAGGCCTCAGACTTCCGGGCTACAAAATGGAGGTGTCTGCCTTGAACTTCCCTCCACAAACTTAAGGGGCTGTGCAGATGTTAGTGGAGGGCACCCACACCCTACTCCTGATTTTAATGGGTTCGGGTATATTTTTTAGTCTACGCTAGTCTAAAATTGTGTGTGTAATCATGAAGAGAGAGTTGAATCTAGTCACTGCATTAGGGTAATGTGTATAGATCTTTTCTGTTAAGCTTTGTTTCTCCCTCTTGTATTGTAGTGAAGTAGTGTGGCTCACTGGTTAGAGGCGGCAGACCCGAGAGCAGAGGACGGCCCGGGACCAGGGTTCGATTCCCGGCGCGGCAGGTTTCTGGACCAGGGTCAGCGGACTCGATAATTCTCTCGCCTCGGTGCCCACTCTGATCAGCGATCACACCCGGCAACTCTGGGCATTAGCTTGCCTCATCTTCACTAAGGGCCCCACCAGACCGCCGGGGATGCCTGGTCTCACCCTGGAGATACCCATTAAGGGACCATCTCTCAGGGAAGCCAGGAAGGGTTTCGCAGCGGTCGAAGCGCCTTGGGACCCTACGGGTAAGTAGTGCGCTATATAAATGCCAATACATTTACATTTACATTTACATTTACATTTACATTTACATTTAGTCCTCATCTGTACAAACCTTCGCACATATTTTAAGGCAACGCAGTGGTTTAAACACTCAGTACTCGGTTCAAGTCTCACAGGTCTCGAGATCTGAATTATTCTGGCACAGTCAAGTCAACCTTTCATCAGTGAACCATCAGTCAAATAAGTATGACGTTCAAATGAGGAAGATGAGTTGTAGGCAAGCGTCAAATCGTAAAGTATATGACACATTAATATCTCTCCAACATATGAAGATGCGACGAGCGTGTGTGTTATGACGGTTAGAAACTAACTGATAGTTCAGGCTCAAACGTGCAAAAACACTGAAATTCATCATTAATAATACGCAGTTCGCACAACAATGTCATGTTGTTTTCTGTGCTATTTTTAAATGGGTGTTTTTTTGTTTTCTGCTTGGTTGGCAACTTAAGTTATGGCGTGCTTTGTTAATATTGCGTAACATAACTAGTGAATTTCACTTGCTTTTGAGCCAGAACCATAACTCAGTTTCTACTTGTGTTTTTTCAGTGAATTACATTTTTTAGATTTTTTTATTTTAAGTTTTCACTTAATTTCCAGTTTGGCCATTCTGTGCGAAGCGGGGGCTGGTATACACTGACCCAATCCTCCACTGATATCCAACCCCTGACACGCGCAGCCAGATGGCCCGTGGCCCAGCCCTGCTCCCGATGTACTGTGGTTGGCTAACCCCAACTATACATGGCCTTTGGACATGTACAGCAGGGAATGGCCGCAAGATCTGGCCTGGAGCCAGACCTTGAGACCAACCCTCCGCGGACTGCCAACCCCCACCCCCCTCCACCTCTCCCCCACGGATACAGTGTTGTTACCAGTGCGTGAAATGCAAATATGTTAAAGTGCTGGTACTCCGTATCCCAGAGGGACTCTTGGCTGTTAAGATGTGCAGGTGCTAGCCCATTAAAAGCACTGCACCCCTGTTGGAAGTGTTGGGACTCCCGCTTTAAATTTAAAAGACAAGTACAGGGATTGAGTACTTGTGAGCAGTGGCGCAGCGTAGGTGGGTGGGGGGTGGGGGTGCCAAATGGGTGGTTGCCCCATGTGCAAAATTCTTAGGGGCTGCAAAATGTAAAAGCAAAAAAAATTGTCCTACTAATTTTTTTTCTTTTAAAATTTTGCGCCAGGAAGGGCTAACAGTCCACAGGTTTGGGGGCGCAGTCCTTGCTTTGCCCCGGCTTCTGGCAACCCACGCTACGCCACTGCTTGTGAGTACCTGCCCATATAAAGGGCCTTTAGAATATTTGCAGCCTCACATTCCGTGTTTGATAATATGCTATAATCCACTATTAAACATGTATTTGTGTATAATTTTGTTCCTCTTTGCTAAAAGGCAGAATGATTTCCCAGGCGACAAGTGCTGATTTAGGGACTGGATGAAAACATGTCTGAAAACAGAAAGTCCTTGTTTCCCCTCTTGAATCGTAGCCGAGCCGTCTATGCCGCAGATGTGGCGAGCCTTTAGGACGCATTTGTGTTGCAGTTATGCTGATTCAGTAACCCACACTTAAATGCCCCCTTGACACTGGTTCTATTTACAGGGCTTGGAAACAACTTGGTTATCCAGCAGAAAATAATCCTGCCTGTGTTCTTGCACCTGGTGTATGCTCCACAGACTTTTTGTTCTTCATGTTTTAGACCGTGATCCTGCAGAACTTGGAGTGTTTTGTTATTGTTTCAAATCATCTGCGTTGACTCGAATCATGTCTAAGTGATTCCATATTGTCTTGGCGCGCCGCCATTTTGAATCATCTCAATGGGAAAAAATTTGGCTTTGAGTCGCAGTTCTTTCATTGTCTGTTTATGCATGTTGTGTTTGTAAGCAGTGGCAGCTGACAGAGATAAAGACTGGTTGGGCGGGTGGAGGGAGAGAGGGGGCCGTTGGGAAGCGTGTGGGGGGGCGAGAGGGTCAGGTGGGGTTAATAATACATTTTTTAAAAACAAGACTTCTGGTGTTGCAGACCGCCTCGCGCTCCTCTGTTCCTGGTCTCAGCTTTCCCTGTGACAGCATCAGACTCCCCATCCAATCCCCATGCAGCTCTCAAGGAAGAGAGCCGCGTAGGGATTGGCCTGAGTGGGCTGGATCAACGCTCACTCAGGAACAGAGAGTATGTGCTGTTTCTCCAACCAGGCTGTACAATACAGACAAGTTGGAGAAACCTAAGTGCACATATTGGTTTGGCCAGCCTGAAACAGCCGTCATAAACCGACATGCGCACTTAAAAATGCACATTTACCTCTCCTCTTCCCCCTCCCATGGCTCGCCCCTTCCCCCACAGGCTGGTTCCGAGCCAGCAGCTGAAAAATAAAACAGGAGTAAAACAATGTTTTTCTTTTCAGCTGCTGGCTCGGAGCCAGTGGAGCGACGCTCCTCCATCCATTGTGGAGAAGCCGCCGCTGATTGGAAGTAGGAAGAGCCCAGGGGATATTTTGGAAAAGAAAAACTGGGGAGCTGGGGAATGCCGAGTCGTAGCTGGGAAGGCGAAGAGGACAGGGCAGGGGCTCTCTGCTGGTGGATAGCTCTCCAGATTCAGACTCAAATTAGTGTCTACTGTTATACAATCCAATTTAGTGGAATTTCAGCTTCCTGCAAAAGTGCAACATTTTTTATTTTGAAATATTATGCAAGGGTTGCAGAAGTGCCACAAAAAAAAGTGTAAAAAGAACATGGTGATGGATGAAATGCTTGAATTCATCTCAGCCATTGACAATCGCTCGAGGTCGCATCCCAATTGATCGTTTTTCGTCCACTATGCCACTTCAGTTTGGAATGAGCCATTTATTCTGGTCAGTCTCGACCCTGCTCCACATGGGGGCAGATCAGCCTGAACTGCCAAGCCAGGTCCTCCCCCATCCCGATGTCAGGCAACCGAGGACAGGTTTTGCCCTAGTTAGGACTCTTCAGCCAGGTATATCTTGGTTCCAGTGGCCCTCAGTGGGACAGGTATGCCCCACTGTGTCACTAGCGCCAAGCTGTACCCGGCTGATGAGCCTATAACTGGGTCGAAATCGGTTCTGGATTGCTTGTGATCTGGTTCAGGGAGGACCTGGCTTGGCAGTACGAGCTGGAATGTTCCCATTGGAGCAGGGTTAAGACTGATTTGCATAAGGCTGGGTCCAAACTTAGGTGGCACAGTGTGCTAAATAACGATGGATTGGGACGCGGCCCTAAGTAATTACCAGTGGCTTTGATTAATTCAAGCATTTCATCCATCACTGTTTTGCATATACTTATGTAGTGAAAACAAGTGCACGCACCTGTATTTTACCCTTTTGCTACACTTCATTATTCTAAATCATAAACCAGTGGCATTTTTTGCTATCTGAAACCTTCTCCGTGCACCATGTCTCATGCTCGCGCACCCGTCATTCTTATGAGCAATTTACTATGCAACAACTACATTTTAGTGTAGAGGAATTATGCACCTTTGTCAGCAATATGTGCTCCTCAATTTCCTCTTTAACACCACAACTTTTATATTCATGTTGTCTGCAGGGCTGCAGTTCAGACTTACACAGTAGATGTGATGGTCAGGCGGCCTGGGCTGGGGTTTACAGCCGAGTTTCGAGGGCTCCATGTCCCTAAAATATTTTTTCCTCAAGTGGGGCAAGATCTGCGCCCTACCCATACTCCTTATGGGTAGGGTGGATTATGAAGGTCACGACTGAATGTTTTAGTGTAAAATGTAAAAATGTCAACAGAACTCACCTGGTAATTTAAAGTGATCAAAAACTATGACCATTCAGCATTACTTTTGAGACGATTTGGGATGTGGCTTGTGTGTCGATGCTTGTTATGTACCCTTCTTATGTGCTAATAGTGTGTTCAATGTTGAATTCCGACCTTGTTTTCATGTGATGAGGCATGTTCCTTTTATCTGGAATGTATGCCGTTAAAACGCCATCTATTACCCCGCGGTAGGTTACAAGGCGGACGTTACATCATCCACGTACCACGCATGACTTTAAATCGCAAAAAGTTTCTACGACTTGCGCTAGATGGCGTGCTGGACTTAGGAATAGTATAAATTACTAGTCCTCCTCCAGTTAGTGCAACAGCTGGGAATGTAATGGATTTCAAATCCAACACATTCCCTGGTGTTGCGCGTCATCTAGCGCAAGTTGTTGAAACGACTTGCGATGTAATGCCATGCGTGGTAACAACGCGAACGATGTAACGTTGGCGTTGTTATCTACCCGCGTGGTATTGCCAACAGTGTAAACGCTGCTTCCCTTTTATCTGTGTTCATCCAGGGTTAGTGTGTACCATTCCTAGGCCTTCGCTAGGGCGAGGAGGACTTACTCTTCATCCTTGTACATTTTGTTCCTGTTTGTGATTCCAAATCTTGCAACTGAAGTAATAACTTTCATAGTGAGGCTAGAAAACAGCCCAGAAAAAGTGCTGTTGGACTAACTGAATAGTGTGAATTTAGAATATTTAGCTTTTAGGTGCCTTCTCTGCCCAGGATACGGCATTACAGCCCGAGCTGCGAATATGGAACTGGTCAACCAGGTTTGAGTCTCGGCGCTAGCTCAATATCCTGTGATTCTGTACAAATCACCTAATATCCCATTGCCTTTAAAAAACAAATGTGACCTTGTGTAATGTAACTAGTGTTCACATAAAGCGCTCCAGTATCTTCCAGTCAAGTTTGCGCTATGTAAAAACTGCAGAAAAATGCACTAAAAGAACAAAATAAAGCATTTGCGTAAAAAAGGAAAGTCAAATAGATACCCATATAGTGAGTGATTTATACAAAGTGAAACTTGAAATCTGGGTAAATCATACTTACCCACTTTAAATGTGTGATCTTCGGCAAATATTTTATTTCCCAAAACGCCTTTGTCTTCATTATCACCTAAGAAAGCACTTTCAAATATGTGAGTTCAAAGCACCAGTTGTACAAAACCATTCATTTAGAAAAAGAGCAACGGTGGAGGATTCCCAACAGAACAGCACCTAGTCAAATATTCTCCCAAAATTATTTTAGACCCACACTTTAGTACATGGGACAATATGTGTGCACACTTCAAAAACACCCACCGTTACAGTGTTGGTTCAAAACATGAACTATGAAATAATTTAAACAAGGTCAAGGTGCACCACTTCAATGTTTACAAAGACTGTTAACTTTGATAAGGTTAACAGAAATAATCACATCAGCTATTACTTGTGTTCTTTGAAAGTTGAAAGTGAAAAGTATATACAGGAGCTACAGCCGACGCGTTTCGTCCTCTTGGGACTTCTTCAGGGCAAAATTAATCATAAGGTAATATTCTTAGATCTTCTCCCGTGGTTATTGGGTACGTGGGTATGTCCGTGACGTTCTATTATAGTGAAAGGGGCATATCAAAGTATAGATGATAGTCCAAATAGTGCTGGAACCAGGGTAGTAAGCATGGAATGGAAGTTCTGTCTGTCTATTGTTATTTGCTTGTTGTAGGGGAAATATATATTGATCCTCCTGCTTGGGCACTCTTAATAAAGTGAGCTAAAGCATCCCCTGGTTCCTAGATCAGCATGCAATACGACGTCCTCCTCCGTCAGGTACCGGCATAACACTTGTTATGGTGTTGAAGAGGCTTTGCCAATTTTGCTTGGTTAACATAGGAATTCTTTCCAGGGCTCGGCTCGTGCACGAGCTCTGAGAGCCGAGCCAGACCCTAGGCTCGGCTCTCTCCCTTAGCTTGTTGGCTCGCTCGTCTCTATCAAATCCTCAAACTTAGTTACCCTAAAAGCAAGTGAAACAGACAACACAGATAGGTGCACTGCACTTGCTTCAGTGTGTCAAACTCCTTTGCTACTGCACCGCCCCCATCACCAGGAAACGGGACCTGTGCTGGGCCGAATAGAGGCGTCTAAACAAAGGGTGGGGGTTTATTTAAGAACAGCCATCTTTGAAAGGCCTCCTTCCAGATTGGGCGCGTGTAGATACGATAGGCCGCAGTGTCTGAATTGAAACCAGCGGCGCCTGCTGCAGATGAGCCGGGATTTCAGGATGCCGGGTGTGGGTGGAGGTTTGTGCGTGAGATTGTGTGCGTCTCCTGGGCCTGTGCGCTTGACCCTGGCTTTGACCTAGCTGCCCCGGCCCTTCTCGCACTGAAGCTGAATACCAGCTGACAGCTGGCGGGGACGTTCAGCCATCCCTAATGTGTCTGTGCAAGCCTATGCGAGCACACACGTCCAGAAGGTCAGGCTTCACAGGGTGATAAACTCAACCAGGGGCGAGTCGTGCATGGAGAGGTGGTGACTTCGCCCTTTGTGACTTGTCTCTCCTGCAGGCTCGAGGTGCGCCACTCCATGTTTTATGTGCCTGTCTCGGCGCTCACCTCCATACCCCGCAGGAGTTGTGCAGGGCAGGCGACCCGTTTTCTTGCAGTTTTAGTCTGATGATGCTGCATGTTTCTATTCACCCTTTCCTAGTGCACACACTCTCTGTTGTCCACGTTTGGCGTGAACATGAAAGTGTACGGGGTTAGACACTGTCTTGTGTCACCAGTCCGCGTGTGTTTGCCACGAGTGCACTCTTCCTAACCTGGTAAGTGGTAGATCGTTCTGCGATCGCTGTAATGTTTATTTGTATACACAAGGCTGTTTATTTGCACTGACATTATTTTGCATATGGAGAAACAGGTCGGTGAAGATTTGGCCAAGATCACACAGTTTGGTGAAGATGAATGGCCGGGATTGGAAGGGGGGTGCTTCCGCCCACAGTTCAGACACAGACCCACGTTGCAACCCGCGGCTAGACTAATAAAGAAAGGAGGGCTGTGTAGAAGTAAGAGAGAGAGAGGTAGAAAAGTCAGCGTGGAGTTCACGTGTGCTGCTGCAGGGTATGTTTTAAAATGATTATATCATTTGGTGTTAATTAATTGGGGTTAAAACGCCAGACGTCCTGCTTCCTGTAGAGTCGGCCTCGGTACTGAAAGCGTGGTATATAATGCTTCATTTGTTAATCAGACGTTATCGCCAGATGAAACCGTGGATGAGTGATGACTTGTTCCGAGGCGCCTAGATTAGCGACATCTGGCAGCGCTTAAGAGGGGACAGTAATCACTTGTTTTATGAGCCCGGGTCTACAGACGGCTGCTCTGTTTGCAGCCCGCGTGACCCGAGCAGCGGCCGTGTTATGGCAGCAAACAGGAGGCGTCTGTGGGTAATCGATCGACACAGAGCCTGCACAGCCCCATGCAGCGGCCTTCGGCGTCTTGTTGCAGCCGGGTTTAATTTTAGCAAGACGCAATGCGCTGCTGACCGCATCACGGCTTCGAGGCGCTGCACTCTCACACACACGTTCACTAAACGCCCCATGCTGTGGGATGGACGCAAGTCGCCTAAGAAACACCTTGGACTCCGCCAAGGACTCCACGTCCTGGCATTGGATAACTGTGGCTGAGCATCTGCCTATCCACACCCAGGAATTGGAAAACTGTGGCTGAGCATCTGCTTATCCATTTCCACGCATTGCATCATTCAGGCATTGGAAAACTGTGGCTGAGCATCTGCTTATCCATTTCCACGCATTGGACCCTGCCAACTTAGAGCGAACAAAGAAAAACCAAAGGTGGTGATGGACGGAGCGTTGACAATATAAACACTCACCCCCAGTCAACTGATCTGGGTTTAATCCATCACCGTTCTTTAGCTCACTCCGCCACCCCAGTTCAGACCTGGCCATAAGCAAATCAGTTTGACCCTGTGCCTCATGGGAACAGTCCAGCCCGAAATGCCAAGCCATGTCTTCCCTGGACCGGAATCAAGCTTCCCAGGACCGGTTTCTGGCATTTCAGCCGTCTTCAGCCCGGCTTGCTTGACTCCAGTGGCAAAGTGAGCAAGGGACTCACGTCTGAGCATACCCTGCCAACTTAGGGCAAACAAAGAAAAACCAAAGGTGGTGATGGACGGAGCGTTGAAAATACAAACTCTCACCCTAAGTCAACTGATCTGGGTTTAATCCATCACCGTTCTTTAGCTCACTCAGCCACCCCAGTTCAGAAATGGCCATATGCAATGCCAGAAACCGGTCCTGGAAAGCTTGATTCCGGTCCAGGGAAGACCTGGCTTGGCAGTTCGGGCTGGACTGTTCCCATGAGGCACAGGGTCAGACTGATTTGCATGCGGTCCGGAGGGGAACGAGTAGGTAACACAGTGCGGTTTCACTGAGAAGGAACAATGTTTCCATGAGGTGACCCTGCCCCCCACCAGAGACCACCAGAGACCATCAGAGACCATGAAGTGCTAATAGGCACCACTACATAAGTAACGAAACAGTACAATCGTATGTATAACACGCATGTTTTAAAGTTAACAGCGTTGAATCTTTTTCAATAATTTTACACACCCTAATTAGGGACTCATAGGAGTGGCAAATACAGGGCTGGTCCCTGTATGGTCCTGATGAAAAGCCTGGGGAGCTTGAAACATGTTGACCGCACACTGATTTAGCCCTGACTACTAAAGGTTAAATAGCAGTGTCACCCCCATTTTAATATACCAATCTAGGAGCTAAATAAATTTGTTGAGGCCCACTAGCACAGTATTTTTAAAATCACTCACATCCACTCTACCACTATCTCACTTCACACCACACATAGTCTTTCACAATAAAAGTGCTCCTGCGTAGTCCGCAAGTCGCAGCACGCCCCTTTTTGTAGAGGACTGGGATGGCCCCAATGATGAAGCATGTCACTGTGGGGAAACCCCGGTGAGTGAGGGGACACTAGAAATAAATGTTTCTTTCTTTTTGGTCTGTACTGATAAAATTTGATCGGTGACCATCATACAAACTAAGTCTCTGAATCCAGTACATTGGGTTCCTACTGTTTTTGCTAAGTCTTCCTCTCATGGCCAGGTAGCTTCTTATTGCAGCCACGATCTTCTTATCATGGCGAGGTATCGCACTATCATGGCCAGGTGGCTTACAATTGCGGCCAGGTGTCCTCCTATCCTGGCCTGGTATCTTCCTATTGCGGCCAGGTGGAATCTCCTTATTGTGGTCAGGTATCTTCCTTTCATGGCCAGGCAGCTTCTTATTGCACCCAGGTATCTTATCATGGTCAGGCATCTCCCTATCACAACCAGGTATCTCCCTATTGCGGCCAGGTGTCTTACTATTGCGGCCAGGTGTCTTACTATTGCGGCCAGGTGTCTTACTATTGCGACCAGATGTCTTACTATCACGGCCAGATGTCTTACTATCGCGGCCAGGTGTCTTACTATTGCGGCCAGGTGTCTTACTATTGCGGCCAGGTCTCTTACTATTGCGCCCAGGTGTCTTACTATTGCGACCAGATGTCTTACTATCGCGGCCAGGTGTCTTACTATTGCGGCCAGGTGTCTTACTATTGCGGCCAGGTGTCTTACTATTGCGGTCAGGTGTCTTACTATTGCGGCCAGGTGTCTTACTATTGCGGCCAGGTGTCTTACTATTGCGGCCAGGTGTCTTACTATTGCGGCCAGGTGTCTTACTATTGCAGCCAGGTGTCTTATTATGGCGGCCAGGTGTCTTACTATGGCGGCCAGGTATCTCCCTATCGCAGCCAGGTATCTTCCTATCGCGGCCAAGTGTTTTCCTATCGCGGCCAGGTGTCTTCCTATTGCAACCAGGTGTCTTACCATTGCGGTTAAGTTTCTTCCTATTGCGGCCAAGTGTCTTCCTATTGCGGCCAGGTTTCTTCCTATCGCAGCCAGGTGGCTTACTATTGCGGCCAGGTGTCCTCCTATCCTGGTCAGGTATCTTCCTATTGCGGCCAGTTGGAATCTCGTTATTGTGGTCAGGTATCTTCCTTTCATGGCCAGGCAGCTTCTTATTGCAGCCAGGTATCTTATCATGGTCAGGCATCTCCCTATTGCGCCCAGGTGTCTTCCTATCGCGGCCAGGTGTCTTCCTATCGCGGCCAGGTGTCTTCCTATCGCGGCCAGGTGTCTTCATATCGGGCCAGGTGTCTCCCCATCGCAGCCAGGCGTCTTCCCATCGCGGCCAGGTGTCTTCCCATCGCGGCCAGGCGTCTTCCCATCGCGGCCAGGCGTCTTCCCATCGCGGCCAGGCGTCTTCCCATCGCGGCCAGGCGTCTTCCCATCGCGGCCAGGCGTCTTCCCATCGCGGCCAGGCGTCTTCCCATCGCGGCCAGGCGTCTTCCCATCTCAGCCAGGCGTCTTCCCATCTCAGCCAGGCGTCTTACAATCATGGCCGGGTATCTTACTATCGCCACCAGGGATCTTCATTTCATGGCCAGGCATCTTCCTATCATAACCAGGTGTCTTCCTATCGCAGCCAGGTATCTTCCTATTGCGACCAGGTTTCTCCCTATCACAACCAGGTATCTCCCTATCGCAGCCAGGCGTCTTCCTAGGGCGGCCAGGTGTCTTCCTATTGTGGACAGGTGTCTTCCTAGCGCGGGCAGGCATTGTGGTCAGGTATCTCCAGACCCCGCCGTGCGTCCACATGTTCTTCTGCTCATTGACAACAAATAGTGCCTCGTGAACGTCAAAGAGTGGATGCTAGCCTGCTGCTGTGTGTTTTCTTTTGTTTTATAGGAAGTGGTACATAATGCCACAATAGATTAGGAATCGGTCCAGTCTTTCGGTAGAGGGGGAACAGTACCGGACAACCTCCATCTCCTCGGCGCGACCTACCAATAGGTATCATTATGAGAGGGAGGCTCTCCTGTCCTATCGTCCGTCCCACCCTTCCACCTGCTGTTTCGCACTAGAGGTAACTACTCCATTTTTACCGTGCAGAGCCTGTATTACCGGTCATAATTCTGTGGCTGTGAAGTCTGCTCTTTCCTTGGCGCTATTGAATTGCCGGTCTTTGCCGAGCCACGCCATTGAGATTAACTCTCTTATTCTGGACCACGAGCTCGATGTGCTGTTTCTTACCGAGACCTGGCTTTCCCCCAGCTCGGGCCCTGATATGGTCAGAGCACTCCCTCCAGGCTATCTTATATCCCACCTAGACAGACCTGTGGGGAGGGGAGGAGGAGTTGCTATCCTCTTTAGAGACACGCTTGCTTGTAAGGTTCAGAACGGAGGGGTGGCTGATTGTGAGAGCTGTCAGTTCTCCCTCCGTTTGTCATCTACGGTGTCTCTGACGGGCCTGTTGATTTATCGCCCGCCTGGCTCTCTGGGAAATTTCCCCAATTCCTTCCTAGAAACTACGACTCTTCTTGCTTCCTCAGCCACCAACTTTGTGGCTCTTGGGGATTTTAATATCCATCTTGACGACCCCTCTAACGCCCCGGGAGTAGATCTGTTGGATGATCTCAAAGCGTTTGGAATCACTCTGGCCAACCCGGGGGTGACCCATGAGAAGGGTCACCTGCTTGACCCTATTTTCTCTAACCTGGGCCATTTTAATCCTTCTCCGGCGCTGCCCCTGCCCTGGACAGACCACTTCTTGGTGTCCGCAGTGTGGCAATTTGAGAATCTAGCTGCAATGGTCCCAAGGGTCCACACTTTGGAAAGAGCCTGGTCGAGGCTCTCGATTGACACCTGGTCGGCACATCTGGAGGCAACGCGGCCCCCTCCTGGTCCAAACCCGTTAGTCGCGGAAGCGAATGTACACACTTGGCTTACGGACTCGTTAGATATCCTTCTTCCCAAAAAGAAACAGCTTATGAAGGGGAAGAGAGTGGGTTCGGCGCCATGGTATACGCCTGAATTGAGATCCCTAAGGAAGGGTTGCAAGAGGCTAGAGCGGTCCTGGAGGAAAGACTGGTGCGAAACGAAGCGGAAAGATTATCGGGATGCCCTGAGTATATACAAATCCGCCATTCGTGCGGCAAAATCGGGATTCTTTGAAGAGAGAATAGGCTCTGCGGCCAACTCTTCTAAAGAATCATTTAGAGTTATCAAGGAACTACTGAACATCCCCGAACCCCAGATCATCCATGAGGACCCACGCAAAAAATGCACTGAACTGGCGTCCTTCTTTAAAACAAAAATTGATAATATTCTGGCTTCCCTTCCCCACCCAGATGAGGTATCTTCCCCGGGTGATATCCCTGGTCCGCAGGGTAGGATGCGATCAGTGGAGCTGACCTCCTTTGGTACTGTTACCATGGAGGAAGTTCTCTTGATTTTGAGGACCATGAAGAGTGGTTCCCCGAAAGATCCGGTACCTGTTAAATATCTAAAACAGGTGGCATCTACCATTGGTGGCCCAGTGACGGACCTTATCAACTTGTCCCTCACTCAAGGGGTAGTTCCCCCCAGTTGGAAAGGGGCGGTCGTGAAGGCCCTTTTAAAAAAGCCTAATCTGGACCCCGCCGACCTTGCCAACTTTAGGCCTATCTCGCTGCTGCCGGGCCTTAGTAAGATCGCTGAGAAGCTGGTCAACAGCCGCCTGTCGGACTTCTTGGAGGCCAATTCCCTCTTAGGTGACTCCCAAACCGGTTTCCGTCCCGGTCAGGGGACTGATACCGCCCTGCTGGCGGTTGTGGAGAACGCTAGGAGCATTTTGGACTCAGGGGGATCAGTGGCAGTGATCCTCCTGGACCTCAGTGCTGCTTTTGACACCGTGGACCATCAGGTGCTTCTCCAACGGCTGGCAGAGGTGGGGATCACCGGTCTGGCCCTCAAGTGGTTTGCTTCCTTCTTGGAAGGTCGCACATTCGAGGTATGGGAAGGCCCTGAAAAATCATCTTCAATCCCTCTCCAGTGTGGTGTGCCACAGGGCTCTTCATTGAGCCCTACGTTATTCAACGTCTATATGGCACCCCTGGAGAGTGTGGTACTGCCGCTGGGTATCAAAATCATCAGTTATGCTGATGATACTCAGTTGGTGGTAGGCCTTTCCCAGTCGGCTCACCATCCTGACCGACTGCACTCGTGTCTGGAGAAGATCTACACATGGATGTGCAGCTCTGCTTTAAAGCTCAACGGTTCCAAGACGGAGCTGATGCTGCTGGGAAACTCCTCTCCATCTCTGTCTCCCAGCAGCTGGCCCGACTGCCTTGGACCTGTACCCACTCCCAAGCAGGAGATTAAGAGCCTCGGGGTTTGGCTTGAGCAGGACCTGTCGTTTAAAACCCATGCCAAAAAGACTGCTGGCGTGTGCTTTGGCCTGCTCCGCTCGGCTCGGAAGATTCTACCGCTGCTCCCAGCGGTCACTAGGAGACTTCTCATCCAGGGGCTTATCATCTCGCGGCTGGATTTCAGCAACGCGTTGTTCCTGGGTGCTCCAGAATCTACCATGAACAAACTGCAGCAAGTGCAGAATGCTGCCGCCAGGCTTTTGATGGGCATACCCAGATATCAATCTGCTCGCCCTGCGCTCAAGGCACTGCATTGGCTCCCTGTGAGGGACAGGGTGAAGTTTAAATCACTCTGCATCGCCCATAAAGTCCTGCAGGGGGCAGGTCCACCTATTCTGGGGAAGATGGTTCAGCCCTACAAAGCCCTCCGCTCTCTCCGGTCTGATCACCAACATCTTTTGCAGGTTGGGAGGGTGAAGAAAGTAAGAACTGGTGGCAGAAGGTTCTCTATAAATGTAGCCACTCTGTGGAATTCTCTTCCCCTACAACTTCGCTCGGAAACCAGTTTGCTTCGGTTCCGCAAGCTTTTAAAAACTTTTCTGTTTTCTGCCTAAACCCCCGCATTACTCTGTAGTTTCATTCTCTGGTGAGCGCTGGGATGCCTTTTTGGTAACCAAGCGCTGTATAAAACTCAGAATAATAATAATAATAATAACCTGTAACATAATAAGCATTGGTGCTGTCGGCATAGCTCTTAAGAGAACACCCAGCAATCAGAAGGGGGCTGCCCCCCCCCCCCGCCTCCCTCGGTGTTTATGTACATTAGCAGGAATGCAGGCCTCCCCGGGCACGACCCGTGCAATTAGTGTCTAATTTAAGGGCTATAATTACCGTTCTTTCTATGGCGGCCTCCTCTTAATGCGTCAGGAGCTTTTAGACTTGTCCTGCTTCAGGATGTATGGCACTGCTGAACTGCAGCGGCCGGCGACCTCTGACCTCGATAGGCAAACGATGCAATCAATATCACATCTCCCCTCGGTGACCGAGGAACTCTAAATAATATGTGGCTGAGCTGTCTTCGTGTTAGTGACACTTATCATGCTTAGTCCTGGGTGACTGAGCACCAGGGAGTCAAGAGGGAGCGATGGTTGAGATGCAAACACCAAAATAAACAAGCTTTGGCAAAGCCCCTAAGACTGCCAGCCTCTGGCTCTGTCAATAATTTTGTCTTTGTTTTGCCATGTCTTTTTTTTAAAACTTTATTGTTGGGGAATCTGCTGCCGACTCCCAAGATTTGAAAAAAAAACATTGGCTGAAAGCAAAGTATTTATTTTGGGTCTCGAAAAGCGCACGTCATCACAGTATCTCCTAGCACTGAGGGAACTACTTTTCGTGCGGATGTGCTCCACGAGTAAGAGCAGCATGCTGTCAATCACAATGAAGCTAGCCAATGGCAGAAGTGGGCTGACCCACTGCCCCTTGCTGTATGCTGTATTGGGTGGAATAAATATTTTGATGACACAACAGACCAATCAAAAGAATATTTATGAATATGTTTTGAAACGGCCCAAAAGTGACTAAAAACGCTGTCACGTGTTGCTGCGCAGTGACAGACCCTTTGCAACGATTGCCTGCTCACCTTTGAGTTACTAATTGCTCAAATTAGCTGTTAAACTAATACGAATGAGAAGCATTTGCACATACATTGCTAGCGTGTAAAAATGACAAAATATTGTGGTAACATTTCCCCAAAAATGTGCTGCATTATAGTGCATAATTTTCTCTTTCATGCTGCATAATGCTGTCAAACCTGCCGTATAATTTGGTCCACCCCTGTTGCATAAGTGCTGTAACCCTGTAATATTAAGGGCGTCGTCTGATTCACTCCGCTGGGTTAGCATTCATGCAAGTTTGCCTTATGTTGTTCAGAAGCAATTCAAATGCTTGTTTATTCTCCAAACTGATATTTTATCACAATTTCCAACTCCCCAAGGTCATCTTATTCCCTCCACATTGTCTCTCTCTATTTGTCTGTATCACCACTCTGCTCTTTCTCATCTCTTCCGCTAGCCCCTTTCCCTCTCGCCATCTTATTTCCCCTCCCTTCATATACACCTGTCTCCTCTACCTCTTTCCCTTTGCTCAGCTTCTCTTCTCTCTCACCGGTACAGCTCTATACTGCTTTCTTGTCATGGCGTCTTGGTTTACAGGCTCATAGGTGCCACCATTTGAAATCGGAGGCTAAAGTTAGTGTCCTCAGATTGTGGGCGAAGAGCAAATGCATCAAACAGAACACAGTATGGAGGATGGGAAGCTTCAGGTGAACTTAGAAAAGACCCAACTTTCCCTTTAAAAGGAACACTTTGATTTTTATATTTGTTTGTGAATTAAACATAATATTTCAGCATGTGCGTATTTGGTGAATGCTTGTTTCTGTATTTTGTTTATTGCTTTAAAGTTAAAATCACACAATTGCTTAAGCCTGGATCCGTGGATTCCTGCTATGACTCAGTGGGGGGTCCCCAGATTCCAGTAATGATTAAGTGGGGGGCCCACAGAAGTCAGAAGATTAGGTCCCTCTGCTCTAGAGATTTGTGCTCTCAAGCCCTGTGTGGAGCATGCTTTCGTACCTCACACTGATCCTTAATGTTGGGTCTCTGTGTTTGTTTTCCCCATTGTGAATAAATATTATGCAGCTGTGTGGTGTTTGGTTAGTAGTTTGTAGCAGTTCCCTTTGTCCTGTGCCTGTGTGTTGGCTTTTCCGGTGGATTGTATGTGTTAATTGCCTTCCTTTGATGACAGAGTTAGGTTCGGTGCTAATGTTTTTCCTGTTAATGTGGGTGCTGTGCCTCTCCTCTTGTCTGTGAGGTTCCTCGTCCTCTACCAAGAGATTTGTTTCCTCCCTTAGTAGAGAGTATAGACCTCTGTCTGCAAACATTTTCTTTCATTTTTGGGATGTAGACAGAATGTTTCTGCTTGTGCTTATCAGGCAGTGAGGTGTTCCTTTAGTGGGAGTATTCATACTGTGCACCTTCAGTACATTTTTCCAGAAAGGCAGGACCCACACCATTTGTTAGATCCCCACCTGGTGCTCAAGCTTTCACTGTGCTCTGGGGCATTGGTCGGTGACTCCCTCAAGTGTTGTTTTCTATAGTGTAACTGTGGGTTCCTTCTCTGGAGGTTTGCCTTCCTAGCTTAGATGCTTGCTTGGCCTTCTGGTGAAGGATTCCCAGTTCTTGGGGAAGTTCCCAGATCTCCTGAATCTTAAGCCCAGATAGGTGTTGTGGTTATGGGTGATATTTCCTCATGTCGTGGTACACTGGCATTGGTTGGTCTCACTTTCAGCTTCTTCCGCTAGGTGAAGGGTTTTGTTCTGTTTGTTTTTAGTTGCTGTGTTTTTGGTATGCTCAGGCTTTGTTGTAGTGTTTGTTTTATAGGAACAGGGGGGGTGGATACTCTGCATGCAGTAGGTAGCTAATCTCAGTGTCTTCTGTAGTAGTTCCAAGGGTCAGTGGTTCTTCTCAGGTGATTGCTGTTCGGGGTTTGTACTATTTAAACACCGCTGGGCTGCAGCAGCCTTCCTGTCTCGCCCTTTGTTTCTGTTTGACTTGTTCATTTTTTACTGCATGTGGGTGGTTTTTTGTGTGAGTGCTTTGCATACTTTCCCCTACCACTTCCTCGAAGCTTCAGTATGAGTCCTCTGTGCTGTTGCCCCGATTGTCTCTGTAGGTGTGCAGGGGGCCTTGCCTTCTGTGCCCTGTGGGTTCATTGGTGCTTGAATGTGTCTCTGATTGTGAGGACACCAACTTTGCTCCTGTGCAGGGTCTATGGGTCTGTAAGGTTTGCTTGGGATCCAGGCAGTAGGATGGGAGAGGACACGTTTGTCAGGTGGCTGCTGGGACAAATGCAGGTGTATTTATTATTGTGCAGGTGAAAACCCTCTTCCGATCAGAGGGACTTATCCTGAGCGGAGTAGGCCGAAGGTTTTTCTCATGGCTGATTATAGATTGGGCTGGGGTGTCTTGTATTGGAACATTTGTTAATTATTGTCTCTGGACTGGTTTCTTAATTTGTCCAGTTTCAGAGTTACTTCGTATTCTGGACTTTTTCTCTCTTTCTTTCTTTCTTTCTTTCTTTCTTTCTTTCTTTCTTTCTTTCTTTCTTTCTTTCTTTCTTTCTCGCTTTCTTTCTTTCTTTCTTTCTTTCTTTCTCTCTTTCTTTTTTTTCTTTCTTTATTTCTTTCTTTCTCTCTTTCTTTCTTTCTTTCTTTCTTTCTTTCTTTCTTTCTTTCTTTCTTTCTTTCTTTCTCTCTTTCTCTCTCTCTTTCTCTCTTTCTCTTTCTCTCTCTCTTTTCCTTGTTCTTTCTTTCTTTCTTTCTTTCTTTCTTTCTTTCTTTCTTTCTTTCTTTCTTTCCTTCTCCTGGTATTCAGCCCTTGGGATCTGCTTACTTGGTTCTGTTGTTGCTTCCACAGCTTCCCTGGTGCAGTCTGGACAGCTCTGGGGCCAGCCCAGCTGTTCCCTTGATTTATTGTCACAGTGGCAGTCTGGCAGCTCTCTTTAGGACACTGTGACATTCAGAGGCGCATTGGGCATTTGTACATATTTAAAGCTGGAAAAACTGCCTATTTTTTCGATGTGTTCGACATTCACACCTTGTTCCCATCTGCCCTTGCTCTTTGTTTGTTTGTTTGTGTTATTTGCTTGATTGATTTGTAAAGCGCCTCCGGCAGCTGGTGGCCACTTCAGAGCACCTTGAGTGGAAGGACACAGAGACTGTGATCAGAAGAGGGGTGCAACGGGTGAGTTGGGACGCCTTCGCACTCACTCCGCCGCTGTGGGTATGATGGTAAAGTCTTGTGTGTGAGTCGCTTTATGTAGGGTCTGGCCTAAGGCTTCTGCCCTCAGTAGGGTGCCAAGGGCAGTCTGGAAGGGTGCAGGACTCAGGGAAAGGTCTCATCAAAGGCTCAGTGGAAGAAGTGTGCCTTGCTCCATTTATGAAGTTTAGACAATCTTTTACAGATCTAAGGCAAGTTGAACCATAGTCAGGGCCACTGGTGTTATGTGATTGTGCGGCTGCTGCGTTTTTCGCATTATTTTAGATTTGCCACATTTCCACTTAATCCATCATCTGCTACATAATCTTCAAATGTTAACAAAAAAAATGTTTCTAGTTCAAAAGTTATAAAGAATGCTGCAAAATGTGTTGCCTGCCAACTTAGGGCTAACAAAGTAAACACAAGGAGGTGATGGACGGAGATCTCTTGACTGGTCGGTGAATGTTTGATTTGGTCTGCATTCTGTCCATTATTTCTGTGTCTTTTGCTTTCTCGCCCTAAGTGCGCCGGATATGCCCAGATGTGGGTCCCGGCCTCACTGTGTCACTGGATTCAAGCTAGCCTGTTTGATGAGGGGTGATGTCCCGAAATAGGCTTTCAGGATGCTTGTTTCCGGTCCAAGGAGGACCTTGCCTGGCAGTTCGGTCAGGACTGTTCCCATTGGGTGCAGGGTCAAGACTGATTTGCATATGGCTGGGTCCAACCTGGGGTGGCGGAGTGAAGAAAAGAACTATAGATTTAACCCAGAACTCTTCACTGGGGATGAATGTTTGATTTGATGACAGAATGGGCGGGTGTAAGGATGGGTGGATGAAAGGATGCGTGGGTGTAAGGATGGGTGGATGAAAGGATGAGTGGGTGTAAGGATGGGTGGGCGTAGGGATGGGTGGATGAAAGGATGGGTGGGTGTATGGATGGGTGGGCGTAGGGATGGGTGGGTGTAAGGATGGGTGGGCGTAGGGATGGGTGGATGAAAGGATAAGTGGGTGGATGTAAAGATGGATGGATGAATGAAAGGCCGTGCTGGATTGCCCTGAGAGACGGCGCTGACAAGGGTACCCCCCAGGCCTTGGTATTATTAGATCTGTCAGCCGCTTTCGACACGGTGGACCACAACATCCTCCTCCACCGTGTCGAGCAGGCTGGCATCCAGGGCCTGGCGCTGGCATGGGTCAAATCCTTCCTGACCGGGAGGTTTCAGACCCTCAGCCTGGGCACTTTCAGAGCTCCTAGGGAGCACTCGCCCTGTGGGTTCCCCCAGGGCTCTTCCTTATCCCCTCTTCTCTTTAACCTCTATCTTCGACCCCTTCTTTTTTCTCGGAGGCAGTGGGACGTCACAGTTTTCAACTACGCGGACGACCTGCAACTCCTCTTTCCTCTCAACTCCCCTTCTGCTATTCCCAATTTCCAGGCAGCTATGTCCCACATCCTTCAGTGGATGTTTCAAAACCAGCTTAAATTGAACCCCGGTAAGACGGAGCTCCTTCTCCCTGGCAGGAGCTCTTCCCACTGGGGTCCGCACTTCTGGCCGGCAGAACTTGGCCCCCCTCCCACCCCCGTGGCCTTGGTGAAGAGTCTCGGGGTCACTATTGACTCCGGCCTATCTCTTGGGCCCCATGTGGGGACGGTGGTCTCCTCCTGCATGTTCCAGCTGCGCAGGATCAGGAAGGTGGCTTATCTCCTTACTCCTGAAGCCCTCCTGCAAGTTATCATGGCCCTCGTCCTCTCCTGCTTGGATTTTTCGAACTCTATCTAACACGGTCTGCCTAAAACATCTCTCTCCAGACTGCAATCTGTTCAAAATCAAGCGGCGAGATTGGCCCTGGGGATTCCGAAATGGCAATCCGCCAAACCCCTCCTTTCCAAACTGCACTGGCTCCCTGTCATCTCGAGGGCAGCCTTTAAGATCGGCTGCCTCACCTTCAAATCTTTATCTGGTTCCTGTCCCGTTTTTCTGAAATCCCTTATCAGGCCCTACTGTCCATCTCGCAATCTGAGATCTTCTCACCTTCACTTCCTGATCATCCCCCCTATCAAACTCTGTAGATCTGGAGGCCGGAGATTCGCATACCTGGCCCCTAAACTTTGGAACTCCTTTCCTCTCTCTCTCAAAACCTCTAACTCTCTTATTCTTTTCCGTAAATCCTTAAATACATGGCTCTTCCCTCAATCCAGCTAAATTCCTCTGCCCCCTCTGCATCCAACCAGCGCCAGGAAACCCACGGTGTCAGTGCGCTTTACAAGCACCCCTTACAATACAATACAATACAAAGGATGGGTGGGTGTAAAGATGGGTGGATGAAAGGATGGGTGGGTGGATGTAAGGATGGGTGAACAGGTAGGTGGAAGGGCAGTGAAACAATGGCAGAGTACATGGAAATCTAAGAGAATGGATGGATCAGTTGATGGATGAAAGGCTTATAGATGTGATGGACGGTTAGACAAAGGATGGATGTATGAATGGATGCATAAATGATGTGTGAACGGAATGGTGAAAGAATGAATGAATGATGGATGGAAGAATGGATTTATGACCGAATATGAAGATGAAATGCTAGAGAACATCGGGAGGCTGGAAGGGGAAAGCATGAATGGCAGGTGCTTGGGTGGAAGAGACAAGGTGGTTCTTCCAAGGATAGTCGGGCTCGCTTGCTTCGGGGCCATCACAGCTTATGTACAAAGTCCGGGGTATTTTCATTTTCTGGTTACACCCTGTCCACAAAACACCCATCACAATTCCTAGTGCAAAATAAAACTTTAGGGCAGGTTAGCTGCAGTTTGCCGGTTCAAGGGCTGCCGTGGCGCCTGTACAAAACTAAGCCAAATCCACAAATATTGTGGGATTTCCCGAAACGGAAGGAGGGACCATTCTGCCCAAATGTCTCCACGGGCATGTTTCACACCTGTGTGTGTTTCGCCGGCATGTTTCTCCCGCCACTGCCTGCAGTACGTACATTAACCCGCTCAGCTTGCTTGGTAGCCATAGACAGCGCCTGGACGGTTCCGGCTCGCAGCAGAGCGCCCCCCGGCGGGCCCAGGCTCTTCTTGGCCGAAGTTGTGATAGCGGAGGGGGGTGGAGGGAGAGAACTGAGCCTGCCCTTCCCGGAGCTGCCACATTTCACGGCCGCTGATGGGGTTTTACTGCGAACTGTGCCTCGGGTAATGCGCATAATACCACGGTTTGATGAAAAGGGCCCTCCGACCATATATTTAATCTTGTCATATTAAAAACATTAGTGAGGCACTAGAATAACTCACGCCTACAAGGACTAACAGCATCGACTCGTACCTAGAATGCACCGCGCATGGTTAGCAGCAGGCTGTGTGCTGGAGGTGGGGAGTGAGGTGGGGGCAGGAATCCATGTTCTGCTGATATCCAATAAAGGCCAGGTCTGGGCTATTATATAACCGATTTTCAGAATAAGTTAAGTATGACAATTGAAACAATACCAAACGTGAGTGCATCTCCAAATACACAGATCTAGGCACATGGCTGAATGATCGGGGAGGCCACAAAAATCGGCTCATATTCAGGAAAACAACAGCAAGAGCATTAAACACATCTTTTCGCTTTGTACAAGTTTCCGTAGTAAACTTATATGCCCACCCTTACCTTTGCCCAAATAATATTTTATGCGAAGTGTGCAAAATGTCTTGAGTCTGCCCTGTCAGACATACAGGCGGCTTCTCAGATTACCAGACATCTCACCTCAAGCACACACAGAATTAACATTCAGGCAAGATTATATCTTGAAACCTTTCTACATACCCTATTGTGTGAAACTCAGCGCAGCTCCAGAAGGGTCACCAAAATATTTACCTTATCAGTCCTATCACCCTCGAACCAATGGAGCACTCATTCGAAAGATTCACTCTCATGACTGCACTTTAGCGGAGTCTGGGATGTGATGGCATCACCCATACACAGAAAGAAACTGGTGACCAAAGAAGTAAACTAGTCTCCACAACAGAGGGTTATTCCAGGTATGAAAATAAGAAGAAACAGCCAAGAAAAGTTGCATGAATCCATAAGTAATCTCCTTTATTTATGCCTCTTAGATACACTGCAAAAGCCAGCCAACGCGTTTCGTCCAAAAGAAAGTGGACTTCTTCAGGGCTTTAGGGCCCATCCCTACAATCATCTGGGGGATAGTAAAGACGCCACGTGCCGCTTGTGTAAAACAAACAGCCCATCATTACTGCGCATTATTTGTAAAAATCTTTTGGCTCAGGAGGCGGGCCCTCTTGTGGTATCCTCTAGTCTTGGGCAGTGCAAGTTTGCTTGAGAGGTGCAGTCCCTCAATTGGCTGGTGGATTTAAAAAAAAATTGTACAACTTGATAATGCAGTTCGCATGAAATTAACTGCCTAAATTAAACAATGTTGGTTTGCAGCATTAAGAAGGTATTTTATTGTGTTACCTGTAGTGTTTAAATTAAACACTACAAGTAACACAATAAACAGCTAGCAGGTACAATTAAACAGTTTAATTGTACCTGCTAGCTTTCGTATATCCCAATGGTTTTACGTCATTGTGCAATACAGTGGAGTGGTGTGGCTCACTGGTTAGAGGCGGCAGACCCGAAAGCAGAGAACGGCCCGGGACCAGGGTTCAATTCCCGACGCGGCAGGGTCGTGGACCAGGGTCAGCGGACTCGATAATTCTCGCTTCGGTGCCTACTCTAACCAGGGATCACACTCGGCAACTCTGGGCATTAGCTTGCCTCATCTCTACAACGGCCCCCCACATTCGCCGGGGATGCCTGGTTTCACCTTGGAGATACCCAGTAGGGACCATCTTACAGGGATAGCCAGGACGGGTTCCCCAGCGGTCTACAGCGCCACGACGCCTCAGGGAGCTGTGCGCTTTACAAGACCACATACATACATACATATATACATGCATACATACATTTTCACTCACTCGCTGACGTTGCACATGAGTTCAGTTTCGATTTACTGTATGTAAATTCGTTATGCGGATTGCATGAGAATCTGCCATGGACCTAGGCCTCCTGGACGGTGAAGCCCCTGTGCAGACCCCCCGCCAAGAGATTTCAATGCAGGATCAGTGCACCTGTACGCGATACCTCTGCACGTCACCACGCACTCACTACCTGTCACCAGTGATTCAGGTAAAACCGTAATTGAGAGCACCTACATAGCGCTCAGTGGCGCAGCGTCGTGCCTCGAGGCACTGTTGTAATCTAAGGGAAGTGTCCCATTGGACATCATATAATTAATACATTCTCCTGAAGTGAATCAAGCACACGGGTCCTCAGTGCGATGGAAAACACGTCCGAGCAGCATTTTCTCAGTTAATCTTTCGCTCTGTTGCGGTTCATCTTTTATCAACAATGCCACACTTCAGCTTACTCTTGAAAGAGAGAAGGCAGTGCAGATTTCTTTGTTTGTTTATTATTTTGGTTCTGGGGGCCACGTGGGGGAGGGAGGAGGGGGGGGGGGGGCTTACAGCAGGTGAGGGGCCGACCGAACCCCGATTATTGTCATAATTAATAATGCAACCAGCAGGCAGGGATGTCCTTCCTTGCACCGTGACACGCTGGCTGCGCTCCTGCTGGTGACCTATACTTTGTTATGTAGCACTTTACACGGTTTCAAAAGAGGACTGATCGTTCACTATCACTCTTGTGAACGGAAGCGACACAGTCACGAGTTGACGCTTGTGAAAAGTGCTCACTAATATTCTTTGCTTCTGATTGGTTTGGGGTTGCAGCGCCCTGCTGCGCTCGCTACAGGGACACGCAGCTTCCCTGGTCTGTCCTTTCTCTGGTAATGTAAATCATATTTACGTTTTTAAAGTGTTTTTTTTTATGGCTTACACTTAATAAATATACCTTTTTGCCTATTTTATTGTCCTCTGCTGGATGCGACTTCATGATTTTCTTAAGCACACAGTGCTAGTTATCTTGATTTAGACCACGCCCCTACCCAGATAGGCCACACCCGTTAATAAAGTTGCCACGCCCCTTTTAGAGCACCCTCAGTGTTTTTTTCCCACTTAAAGCCCTGCCATAGGAGACCCCTCAACTATTCCTACAAAAGCAATGAGGATTCTCCTAAGAATAAAAAGTCTGTGTGGTGTATTATAAAAGCATGTCAGATTGGAGGCTTAAACAATGCTGTAAGTTTCTTATGCGTGTATAATTTACATTAATTGACATTATCTTATGGACGATGCTTAATGTGCATATGTAGTCTGTAGATGTGTATGTTTTGCATACTAATTTTTATCTTGAAGTAGTAACTTTCACCTAATTTTTTAGACTTGCATATATATCGTGTATGCAAATTCTAAGGAGCTTGTGCAGCTTTAGGACTTTTAGTTGCTGCCTGTGGTATTTTTTCTGTTATAAAAGTACTGAACATACATCTCACAGCTTCCTACACAATCATTTTCTGCAAAAAAAGACTTCCCCGCACTTCTTCACTCGAATTTAACTTGGGTGTTTTGAAAAATATGTGAAATACCAGCGAGATGTTTGTTAATATGCACAATATTTCCATTTCCTGGGTTTAAAACACATTTTGATATAATTTCCCTGGCGTGCCTACTGTTCAAATCCAGTCAGAACGTACATTAGGATAATGTATACCCATTTTATTCGTTCCAACTATCCATAAATATCTCCCTCGCACATACATTCGATCACAGCATAATGTAGTTTTGATTGTTGTGTTATCTGCATTTGTAAGTCGCTCATTTGCCATTAGCGTGGTCTGCTAGCGCTGTGCTCTCTTAATTTACCCATGTGGGAGCTATTTTACAATTCTATGGCAGTTTGCAGCCGCGGCTCCTCTGCTAAGGCAAAGGAGGGTCGCCCCATAGGAAAAATAAAATGATATTAAGACCATATTATTAACATTTTATTTTTCACTACTTGCTCTGTAGGGTTGGGGCAGGACTGGGCTGCCCACAGAGCTGGGGGACTAGTGCGGGTACTTTCTAAGTGGGCAGGACAGTTTGGCCCGCCGTATTGGGCCGGCCAAACAGTCATCAACACTTAGCACAGCCTGGGTGGAGACATGCACAGCCTCCCACCCCATGTCTGAACGCCGAACCACGGCACTCAGATCAATCACAACGCTGCTGTCATGCTGGTGAGAGCAAGGTCATGATTGGCTAGAGGAGTCTGGGAGCCTGTGTGCTTCCTGTTTCCTGAGTTAACCAAAGAGGACAGAGGCCAGCAGATAAGCAATTTTTTTCGTACAAATTTTTCAACCACCACCCTCCTCCACACTACTGCAATGTAGCAGCCGCTACTGACTTTTTGCTTAGAATTTCTCTCTAGTGTACACCCCGAAAACATGTGCGGCTTGATTCCAAGCATGATTGGTCTGTGGTCCCCAGACTTACCACGGCCACCGTGATAAGCCAAGGCTCGAGATGCTTAGACACTCGAGACCGGCTTGTCCTGGGCTCGACAGGTAGCGGTGCAAGCTGATGAAATGTCCATTCTCCATACCGAATCCCATGGAATGTCTGGAGCGACCATAGATACTTTGTGGTACGGGTCCAGTCCCTGGCCTGGTGCGCTGGGCGGGGGTAGGGCGGGGTTCTTCTCATCCTGAAACAGCTAAAGAAGGACTTCCCAGGCGAGTGATAATTTCTATATAACGAATGGATGTGTAAGATGTGAACAAATGGAGACTTGGCCAATGGCCAACAGTAGCAGTTTGCAGAGTTTATATTACCCAGGGAAAGCTATGAATTTAGTTTGTTTATTGACCCACTCCTACTTTGTGGCGTTTCCTGCTTTTCTTCCTCTTACGCCCAGGTGTGGTCTTTTACGCAGACTGGCAGTGTTTCCTTTCGGCTGCTGGTTGGTGCTGGAAACGGATGTGCCTTTTTCTCTGAAGTCAACTTTCAAACCACTTTCCTTGGTAGGTTGAAACAGGATGGAGGTTGGAAATATTGTTTTGTACAACTTCAAGGTACCTGAAACTGAAGATTTTTACGTTCAAACCCACATGCTGAAACCTTTGTGAGCTGCAAGTGGTACTCAAAGTGTTAGCTGTGTAAATATATGGTATTTCCACAGAATGAACCTCACCTGAAGGCAGCGCATCGCTGTACATGTCCAAAGACCAGCAAAACGTCAATAAGTAATAGACGAGGAAGCTGCATTGAGCATGGTTCATGCATTGTGATTCTTGTTGAATTATGGGAAGTTTGTGAGAGAAAATATTTGCAGCTTCACACATTCTTAGATCCAAGGTGGATTCTGGCACGGCTGTGAAAGAGGGTTAGGACTCTGGTCTGACGGCTATGAGGTGTTGCTCGAATGTGAATGTACCTTTTACAATTTTTTTTTATTTTTTAGAGTTTATACAGCGTGATCTCAACCCGAAGATATCAGGTATCGGAGCGCTTTACATGAGCACCAGTTTTGTTACAGATGTACACAATCATTTTCTGAGGCACGGTTAGATTAAGTGATTTGCCCAGAATCAGAGGATGTTGAGCGTCCTTGCCGAGACTTGTACCCGTTTCCCCAGCTTCGAGATCGCTCACTCGAGCCATAAGGCTACATCCTCTCCCCTATAAAAATTATTTTGAATGATAAAATAAAAGATAAGGTGTTTGGCAAAACATGAACAGTTGGTTTAATTAAGCGCAGCCGCCGGGACGAGCAAGCAACAGAGTCGGGGTCTGCAGACTGTCTCAAAGCACATTGGTTTCGGTTGTCAATTTATATATTACATGAAGCGTCCTAAAGTAATTTGTATATTCCTTCAAAGACAGAAATCTGGGCCTAGTCACGGGCCATAAATCTGGTTGTTTGATAGGAAGCGCAGGTGGGTCTAGACCTGGCTTGAACACATTGTGGGGCCAGTGGATACGTGTCCAGGTGTCCGCCATGGGGAGCCTGTGATCGCTGCGTGTAGTGTGCATGTTGTGTTCCTGTGGAAACCGCCTTTTCCTGACCATCTGTGCTGATTGCTATTATTTCAATTAGGCTTCTACATTCTGATTGGCTGAGTGTTCCTAACTTAGTGTGGCATCTAACTTTGTGGTGTTTTGGGGCTGGATGCCCCTCCGGCTCAGCTAGTTTTATTGGGGCCAATCTCCTAAGACAATTGTGGTGTCACTGCCTATCTGTGGGATCGATCTGGAGTTTTCCTGTTTGCACGTTTGCATGTCACACCACCTGTGATTGGTCCATTAGTTGCTTTAGGCAGGGCCTGCCTGACCACGTAATTCTGACTCGGGCTTGAGGAGGAGGTCATATCCAGTAATTTCAACAAAGGTGATGTGAGTTTGTTAGTATATGTACATATATCATGACGTGCATCGTTCTCCTACTTTTTAGTATTAACACAGGAAATAACATTACTTGCCACCATGAAAAAAATATTTACCTGAAATCAAGGCTAGTGCTCAATAGAAACTCGCTAGTTTAAAGTAGATTATCACGCCTGCTATTATTTATATTCCTGTGGTTATTTCAGCACTTGCTATAGGGACTTCTGGGAGTGCAGAAGTTGAACGTGTTTATATGCGGATATCTACCGCTTGTTGTCACCGCCTCCTCGTTTTTAGAAGGTATGCACTCTTTAGATTAGGTTGTTTCATATTGCCCCAATCTGTAGGGCGTAACCAGCGTAATGGGAGTTCTCATTCTTTTTACAGCTAATATATTTTTTAACAGTGGGTCTTTTTGACCTCCCTGTTTAATTCTTCGCACATCCAGGGAGTATAGTTCAGTTTAATGCATGATAATGTTAGATACCTGACCTAAGCTCTATCTTGCTGTGATTGGGCTGTTCCTTTCTTTTTGCTTCTATTTTTCTTAGCTCACACTTGGCTGGATCATTTTCCATTTTCGCACCTCCTGTGACTACACTGTTTAGCATGTTGAGATGGGCGCTGTTGGACTACCTATTTGTTTGAACGGGTCACACTGGTACATGGTAAATATGTGACTATTGTTCTGCGTATATGTACATGACACAGTAGTGCATTGTTAACCCTTTCGGTGCTGATGACGGCCCCCGTCCGTCATGCATCACGGTGCTCGTGTGCTGATGACGGCTGGGGCCCGTCATAAATCCGCCCACTTCGAAAAACCGCCGCACAGGCGCAGAATCCCGGCCGCGCCCATGGGGTTTATTTCTGTTCATTTTTCATTTCATAGAGCTTTATTCGGAGCATAAAAACATGTCCATAAAAGCACAACAGTTACATAACAAACATTTCATTATTAAAAGATACAAAACATGAAAAGAATACACATATTACAATAATTATCCAATGTGAGATGGAATAAATAGTTAAAACCAAACTTACAAATACATACTTTTCCTAGCACCAATAGCCTTGAGTAGGAAAGTAGCTGTAAAAAAGCAAATGTCTGGGTGGTGCATATTAAAAAGCAATTTCATGGATTCAGTGATTGTTCTTACTCCAAATCTTTTCAAAATAGGTTTTAAATAAAATTTCCGTAATTCACTGTACAAGGGACAAGAAAAAAGAAAGTGCGTAGTACTCTGTTCGATCTTACAATCACATGGACATGGTCCCACCGGGCGTGTTTTTACATCAGGGCACGCGACCAGATGATGAGCTGTTCCCATCCTTAATCTAGTGAGAACAAACTGATGTGAGACTCTAGACACCTGAGTCAGATAAGGGTGAAGTCCACTATACTCATTCAGGCCATTGTACAATTTACAAGAAGAGAGTTTTAAATCTTCTAGGGCACGCCTCTCTTTACAGTAATTCAAAAACATGATTTTCATATTTGATTTGGAGTTATCAGATACACAACACCGATCAATGATCACATTATATCCAAAAACATTTTGAAAATGTTCGATATTATATTTAAGCCAGGGGATCCTTAAGTGCTGGTCCAAGGTGAGGCAATCCTCAATAATAGCTCTATTTAATGAGGTGCCTTCATTTAACCAAACAGATCGCCACAACAATAAGGGTCTTAGCATGATTAAATCGTTCAGGAAGTGCATCCCCGTTTCCTTGTGGACCAGGGTATTAGATGTAAATTTGGGTAGACAAAGGAGCCTTTTCAAGAAGTTGTTCTCCTCTATCTGAAGGCTCCCAGCATGTGTCACACCCCAGACTCCTGCCCCGTAAAGGGCCGCAGATAGGCATTTCGATTGATATATTTTTAGCATATCTGCTATACGTCTATTTCCCAATTTCTTTGCGAAAACGAAAACCCCATTGGCACTTCTGATCATCTTAGTTTTAACCGCTCTGTGTTCAATGTCCCAGCTACCATTTTTTGAGAAATTGATCCCCAGATAGCAAAAATTGTCTACTTTTAAGACCTGTTCTCCTTCTATAAAATAACGGGAGTTAACTTTCGTTTTAGTCGTGGCTCGTCCTGAACATTCCATCACATAGGTCTTAGACCTATTGATCACAAGTTTCCTGTCTTTGATGAACAGGACAAACCTGTCCATCAACCGTTGAAGGCCCAGGGGGGTCCTAGACAACAACACTGCGTCGTCCGCATAGAGCAACACAGGGATGTCAAGACCTTTGACTCTTGGGGCGTCGGCCGATACTGTTTGTAAGACAGCATCCACCTCATTAATGAAGAGGGTGAACAGTAGGGGTGCTAAAACACACCCCTGCCTGATTCCTCTCCCTATCCTAAACTTATTAGTGCATTCCCCATTAGGCCCATATCGTACACTGGAACTAAGTTTTTCATACAGGCGAGCTAGAAAATACACTATGCTGTCTGGAGCTCCCATGTCAAGCAGTTTAGCCCAGAGTAGGGCGTGGTCAACCATATCAAAGGCACTGCTTAAGTCGGCGAAGCATAAATACAGGGACCCTTTTTTTGCCTGGGTATACTTCCCAACCAGAAGCTGTAGATTTGAGCACTGCTCTATAGTTCCACGCCCCTTTCTAAACCCAAACTGACTATTAGTTAAAATCTCATTCGACTCTGCCCATTCCTCTAGTCTGGCTAAAAGAACACGGCTCATAATTTTTACTGAAGAATCCAGTAGGGATAATGGTCGGTAATTTTTTGCTTTGTCCCGCTCTCCTTTCTTGTATATAGGGATTATAATGGATTCTGCCCAAGTAGATGGTATTTTGGAGCATACTGCTGCATTAAAAATTTTTGCTAATAGGGGGCCCCAAATCTCCGGGGCGGTCCTATAGACATCTATAGGAACCCCATCGGGTCCTTGGGCCTTACCTCCCTTACTAGTTCTTATGCTAACCATAACTTCCTCTACTGTTATATCTAGAGCAACTATGGGCCAACTTTTTCCTACAATGGCGTTACTATTGCCAGAATCAAATATGATCGAGAAATGTTGGATCCATGAGTCTATGCTCACATTAGATGTTAGCACTGGGGCCTCCTCATCTTTGAGGAAGGGGCTGTTTACAGTGGACCAAAATAAGTTGCAGTTCCTTTGTTCTGCTGCTTGGCTTAGGTTGTCCCAAGCTACCTGCTGCAACTCAGACTTTCGCCGTTTGAGGACCAATTTAAAGCCCTGCCTTAGTTGGATCACTAAACACTTATCTCGTGGTTTGGCAGATAAAGCTTTTTTAAGATCTCTCCGGGCATTTGAACATGCATGGTCAAACCAACCCCTATTTTGTCTATTTACGTGTCCCTCCTCTTTAGTGAACTTTTTCCTGATATTATAATTAATTCTGTCAAAGTGGTCGATACTGGCAATATCAGGTTTCTCCTGTTCAAGAATTGCCGAGATTTCCGTTATACAACTAATAATAATGGAGTCAGATGTTTCATCTGCATTGTCTCCCTTCCACCTCAGCCTAACTCCATTAATTCTATGTGGTTCAATATTAACAATTGTACCCGTGTTGGGGGAGGTGGTAGTATACCAGAGCTTAACTTCGATGGTTAAGCAATTATGATCACTCAGCATTACGTCAACCACCTTGACATCAGAACACATTTGGGTTAGGTTGGTAGACATGCATATAAAATCGATAACCGTATTGGCCCCCCTCCCTGTGAATGTTGGGACACTTTCTCCCAAATCATTTTTTGTATTTTCCAAGATTTCCATGTTATAATCTAACAAAAAGTTATTCAGGGTCTCACCATATTGATGGTGAGGAAAATGAGCTTCAGCTTCCCCTGAATGATTATATACACCACATAGATTCTGGGATGATAAGGGGCAAATGGAAACGTTAAAATCCCCCACAAAAATAAATTTGAAAACACCATTAAAATTCTCTACAAGGTTACACACTACTTTATGTAAGTCATTTATCACTGTGTGCCTAGTGCCGTCAAATATATTATTGTAGAAATTAATCAGCAAAACATTTCTACATTCACCTTGCGCAAGCCAGAGGATTTGAGAATGAACCCCCACTTTTACATACTTTTTAACTAATACAGGCAACTTCACTGAAATCATAACTAGCAGACCTCCTTTAGGTCTCCCATGTGGTGAGGCCAATGCGGGCAACTCATAGGAAACAAAACCATCGCTCCCCTTATATTCTTTACACCATGTTTCCTGTAAACAAATAATATCAAATAAACCAGTAAAATCTTTCCAGCCCAGCATAACCTCTTTGGCCATCAAACCAGCAATGTTCCAGCTAGCAATATGACATGTTATCTTGACCCTTGCTGGGGTGACATTTGGCATCTCATCAATAGATACGCAGACCCTCCAGCTTATCGCGATTTCGCGATTTGCAAAAAAATCGCGAAATCGGCAGATCCCTGCAAATGCCGCGATATTTACATAAACGGCCGCGAAATCCGCCGTTTCCCGCTTCTTAAATGCCCAATCACAACCAGCAGGTCAGCGGAGAGCAGGAAGGAGACCAGGCACGACGACTCTTCTCCAGCCCAGGAACACGGAAGCGGGAGCGGCAATACCTTTGCTTCGGGTATGTTGGTATTGTGAAAATTAGCATTGGGCAAAATCTCTAAATAAATCAACACGAAGGCACTGCCAGGGATAAGGGTCACAGGAAAGTAAACGAAATAAGGCATCACATCAGAGCCGACTCTGATTTCGCCATTGTGTGAAAGTTTCAGCCCGGACACATATTTGTTTGAAGGAAGGAAGATTGCCTCGGCAGAGTCGCGCTGCAGGGGCTCTTAGAAGGGGCGAAGCCACAACAAAGCACAGGCAGAGTGGCGCTGCAGGGGCCATAATATGAATAATGGTCTTTGAATGACCTGTGAACTGCTTGGGTGCGGCTGTGTGTGTGCCCCCGGAAAACGTGCCACAATTCAATTAGGCAGAGATAAACAGGGCATACTACGTGCAGTACTAACTACGCAGATGTTTTTTTAATTAAGTAGCCCATGTGTAGATTCTATCCTGGAACTGTTCAGAGCAAAACTCTTTACAGCTATTCGATATTGCTTCTTTTCATACGGCTCTAAATTGTAACTATACTTGTGAATCCTTCCCTCTTAAACTGTGTCTCCTCTTATTAGGGCTCAGAATTAGTTTATTAAAGCCCTGTTTCTTAAAATTGGGGATACACACTATTAATGAGGCGACTGCATTGTGTGTGCTGGGTCAAGATGTACAGCAATTCTGCAGATTGGTGAAATATTGTGACCTTGCTATCAGAAAACTTGAAAGGTAAAGAATAGAACCCATGCTGAATTGTAAATAAACAGAATGTGCATAGCTCCATGTTGGCAAATAACTCAAACAGTAAGATATCTGTGTTTGTTGGCGAAAAAAACCCCAAATAAAATGCCGCTAAATGCCGCTAAATTTTCATTTTTGTGCCGCTAAATTTTCATTTTTGTGCCGCTAAATTTGCCAATCCATGCCGCTATATCCTGGGGGGTCTGGATACGGACACGATATTGTTTACATTAAAATGCTCTATATTAAACTCTGAGTGCTCCTCAACGCCCCCAGTTATCATACAATCAATGTTCACAGTATTAATCTCTTCAGTTAAGGACTTTTGTAACTTTCCCGCATTTTCCGTCACCCGGGCTAAGTTACTCTTATGTCAATCATTTTGGTCCAGGAAACTCAATGACTGGAACCTATTCTGAATTGGGACTTGATAAAACATCCCATTAACGGGTGACATTAAACTATCACTTGCTGATGGGAAATTAGATGCATGTGCTAAAAATCTATTCCCGCCATGGGGCAAATTCATCATATGCATTGGCGAAACAAAAGAACCATCCTGATGGGGGAAACAGAGGGTTTGTGGTCCTGGTCTGTTTACATTAGTATGGTAATTATTGTTGTTAGAAAGACCTTCCCGACTATTGACTGAGTGTAACCTGTTTAAATGGTTGTAGAAATATCCCAATGGCCTTGCAACAACATCTGTCTCAGACTGCGTGATTGAGGCCGCTCTAAGGAGGACCGTCGCAACATGTTGCGGATGTTTAAAATTTATAATCACGCAGTCACCCCCACATGTTTTACTGGTATTACCTATCCAGTTGACTCTTCTGACAGAAATAATCTGATCAGAGTAGCCAACTGGATAACCACAGTGTCGACTAAGCCAAAATATAGCTTTGTTTTTAAGTGAATCTGCCGACTCTTCGGAATTAAGGGCCTGTGTAGTAGGTGGGACATTCGTTAAAACTACAACAAATGGTACACATTCGGGTGGGAGGTCTACAGGGCGCTTACTTGCTCTAACTGCACCCTTACTAGTTCGCCCTGTAGCGGCTGCTGTCGCTGTAATTGTTAACGCGGCTGGTTTATTGCCAGACCGTTCCCCATTTGACATAGGTAGTACTCTAACATCCTGAATTGGGGTAACCTGTCCTGGGCTTGATTGACTTGAAGACCCAGCTCTCTGCTACTGAGACGGTCTGCCCTTATCCTGCACAGCAGAGGTAGTCAAAGCAGGTCGTTCTTTGCGTGATTGTATCCCAATATTAACTACAGCAGGGGGGCTATTTATATTTCCTGGTGGGGCCCTTTCCTGAGTTGAGACCACAATTGGTGCAGTTGGCACAGTTATGTCTTTGGACCTTAATACAGTTTTATCCAAAGTAGCAGTTTGTTGGTCAACTGCGTCCCTTAATCTTAAAACTTCCCCACACAGGCCCTCAATTTTGACAAGCAGTGGATCGATAATCATTTTAAGTTTCTTATCAATAGAACCCATCAGCAAGTCTAATTGGTCAGGATCGATAGAGACACAGCTATCTTTAATTAATGTCCCTATATCTTCTGGTATATCCTTATGGGTTAAATCCTTTTTGTGTTTTCTACCTGAATGATAGTTTCCCCTTTTAGGTACTGTTTTCCTACAAGCTCTCATTAATCTTGTGCCCCTCAGTGACTGTTGGGGAGTGCCTACACAAGTATCGCTCAGATCGTTGTCCGCTATGGTCCCATTACTGATAACCTCATTGGTTACTACGGGTGAACTGTTCGTGTCCACAGTTGATGTATCAATTACAGTAAGCGAATTGGTATCCATAATATTAATGACTTGTGGCTCGATTAAAGGGGAGATTTCCATATTACTATTACTTTTCCCAAGAGATTTCCTCCTGTCCGAATTTATTCTGTTGACTACCTTCAGCAGATAGTTATCAGGTAGGGTTGATTGTATGGACATGATGGCGGTAGATCAGGAGACAGTCAACAGAGAATGTTTAAAATAAGAGTCAGTAAAAAGTGTCACTATATACCGCTTAGATGTACTCACAAGTGGAAAATTAGGGGGGTGGCCCGACCCGTCCCTCGTCGTCCCTAGACGGCCACAGACGGCCCGCCCTCTGCCCGGGCTCCGCCCGGCACGTCCCGTGCGCGTCCCGCGGCTGCGGGAGGTGCTCCTTCCTTTTCAAGCGCCTCCGGGCGCGGTGTTGGTGGCGTCAGGTGTGCGCCGCCGGGGCACCTGGGGGCTGTAGTCCTGCCTGCCGTTCCCCTCACGGCGTTGTGGACTCCCCCGGTGCGGCCGTTTCCCTCACGGCTGGTGGACGGCTGGTGGACCTCTGCACAGGTAAATATTTCCCCCCTGAGCGCTCGGCGCTCCTTACTTTTCAAGCGCCTCCGGGCGCGGTGTTGGTGGCGTCAGGTGTGCGCCGCCGGGTCACCTGGGGGCTGTAGTCCTGCCTGCCGTTCCCCTCACGGCGTTGTGGACTCCCCCGGTGCGGCCGTTTCCCTCACGGCTGGTGGACGGCTGATGGACCTCTGCACAGGTAAATATTTCCCCCCTGAGCGCTCGGCGCTCCTTCCTTTTCAAGCGCCTCCGGGCGCGGTGTTGGTGGCGTCAGGTGTGCGCCGCCGGGGCACCTGGGGGCTGTAGTCCTGCCTGCCGTTCCCCTCACGGCGTTGTGGACTCCCCCGGTGCGGCCGTTTCCCTCACGGCTGGTGGACGGCTGGTGGACCTCTGCACAGGTAAATATTTCCCCCCTGAGCGCTCGGCGCTCCTTCCTTTTCAAGCGCCTCCGGGCGCGGTGTTGGTGGCGTCAGGTGTGCGCCGCCGGGGCACCTGGGGGCTGTAGTCCTGCCTGCCGTTCCCCTCACGGCGTTGTGGACTCCCCCGGTGCGGCCGTTTCCCTCACGGCTGGTGGACGGCTGGTGGACCTCTGCACAGGTAAATATTTCCCCCCTGAGCGCTCGGCGCTCCTTCCTTTTCAAGCGCCTCCGGGCGCGGTGTTGGTGGCGTCAGGTGTGCGCCGCCGGGGCACCTGGGGGCTGTAGTCCTGCCTGCCGTTCCCCTCACGGCGTTGTGGACTCCCCCGGTGCGGCCGTTTCCCTCACGGCTGGTGGACGGCTGATGGACCTCTGCACAGGTAAATATTTCCCCCCTGAGCGCTCGGCGCTCCTTCCTTTTCAAGCGCCTCCGGGCGCGGTGTTGGTGGCGTCAGGTGTGCGCCGCCGGGGCACCTGGGGGCTGTAGTCCTGCCTGCCGTTCCCCTCAAGGCGTTGTGGACTCCCCCGGTGCGGCCGTTTCCCTCACGGCTGGTGGACGGCTGGTGGACCTCTGCACAGGTAAATATTTCCCCCTGGGGCCCGTCATAAATCCGCCCACTTCGAAAAACCGCCGCACAGGCGCAGAATCCCGGCCGCGCCCATGGGGTTTATTTCTGTTTTTTGCAGTGATTCCCCTGAGGAAGGGACAATAGACCCGAAATGCATTGGGCTATGCTATTCGAATCTGTTATGTTTTGGATTTCATGATACTGATTTAGTAACTTTTATAATAACAGGACTATGTTTGTATGTATATGTTTGTTGTCATGTGATTAACGGGACTGATTCCCGAAGCTTGAAACTTTATGGTTATAAGTTGTTTATGTCGAAGTATTAAATTCTATTTTAATTAATTATTAATTGCATGGTTTCATAAGTGAAGGATTGTATAACATGTTGCTGTGCGCACCTGAGTCCAACAGACAGGTTGGCTGCTGCCCCCCCCCCCCCCCCCGCCCCCCCTGCTCAGTTTCAAAGCAGAGTGTCAGGTTCACACTATCAGATGCAGCACACTGATCATCATATGGAGAAATCTCAGGATTCATTTGATGTACTTGGAGTGCATAGTCCACACCACTAAATTAGTTTCCTCGTCTAGATTATAAAGATTTGATATTTCTGGCAGGTGAACCTACACAACTTCAAGATGGCCAACTTTAATCTAAACCCTTTTCAAAAGTATAAATTCTGTATTTTAAATTAAGATTCAATTTCTGCAAAGGACCTACCCAGTTGATCTTCTATGGTAAAGACCAATCCCCAAAAATACATTTACCATTTTATTTTATCCAGTCAGTTTGCTAAATTGACTCTCAGGGAGCCATGCATAACTTGTTTCAGTGTCCTATCTTGTTGAAGCGGGGCATGGCTCCTGTCCTAAGGTACTAGTGGGCGTGGCCTGGTCTTAGATTTGTGCTATTTACGAGCACAATGACATGCACAGGTGGCGACTAGTCCTTCTCGCTCAGTAGTCAGGTGAGTTAGTCATTGCAGGATGCAACCATCGAGTGCCCAGTATGAGCCTGGTATTCTAGGCACCTATGCCATCTGTGAACATTACAAACACTATATTAGGTAATGCTAGCATTGAGGCGCTATGCTCATAATGACGAGTACCCTCATAGACTGGATTTATAAACCCACTTCAGCTGTGCCTTTGTTTGTGTGGAGTCCTAATAAATAAGAGATATTCTTAACCCACCTCAAATGGTACTTTTTTCTCAACATCCCAAGGATGAAAGGCTGTCTCTGCCACACCAGAATTCAACCCGGTTTCCCATCATGCTCACAGGTCTCAGAGATACCATTTTGCAGGGCAGCTTTTCTCAGGAGCGTTTACTCTTAATCGCTGAACATATGTAATGATGAGGGGTTTTATTGATTTATTTGCCTTTTAGTTTTTTTTCGTGCCCTAAGGCTTCTCGAAAGATGGGGGATGTTGAGGCGCAGGGAGAGCAGACTGAGATCTGCCTAAGATCACACAGTTGCTCGCTTGCTTGTTTGAAGTCAGCACCAGTGAGGCTTCAAGGGAGTGCCTTGTCATGTATTTGTGGCCATTATCCGTCAGATCTTGGCACGCCATAGTGCCCGTGCCCTGTTCAGGGTAAGACGTAACTAACATTACATGGCACCGCAAACACAGCCGTCAGGACTAATGGGGCCGCAGGATTTATGGGGTCTTTAAAAACATCAGTCCTGCGGCTAGGCGCACGGCGGCGGCTCATTGTGTTTACGGGAGATTTAAATCATGGTGGGGGGGGGGCATAATGGGTTAGTACCAACACAATGCGGAGTGCTGGCACCATGCTGCCACAAATCATGGACACGAAGGGGCAGTCGCAGTGTTTTCAATCAAATCCGCCAAAAAGGGAAGTCGATGAAAAATTGTGATCATTTGCAAATACTTTAAGTAAGTAAAATGCTTGACAGCAATATAAATGACAGTGAGATTTCGGATACATTTACCGCTAAACTTTTTCCAACCAAAACTGACATCGTCCGGCTTTTAAATGGCAAACACGTGCATGCATTCGACATCGCGGCGGTTGTGACTTTCTTGCACCGTGTGTAAAGGTCACAGTTGTCGGCACCGGGCGGGCGTTATTGCCTCTGGTCGGGCCTTAATGGCGTCGTTCACAGTGCGAACCCCCGGGTGCGTGAGCAACACCCCACCTTTGTGAGTCCTGGGCACACGGAGACGCACCATCTGACCTCTGACCCCTTGTCTGCAGGTGGTCATGGAGTGGCAGTATGTGGATGCGCATGACACGCAGCCTAGATTGGCATGCATGACCGTGGTGTCACGGGGTCTGCCCTAAACATGTTTATTTATCTACGGCTTGTCAATAATATGTCGCCCCCCCGAAAAGGATAGACATGTTTCTTCTTCCCTATCAGGCCTTTTCAAAAGGTGTGTGTAGCTAGTGACGTCACTTGTATGTTTACTTCTGGCATCCCGCGTGCGAAGGCAACAATGGGTTTAACTGTCCGAATTCTAACATAACATACATAGTTGCAAAGGTTTCAGATTGCTATGCGTGACATTTTTCATAATTTCAGTGTACTAATGAGTGACATTCAATGGCTATGAGTGACACTTTCTCGCGAACAAAATCAAGCAGTAAAGATGAGGTAAACCTAGAAATATCAGAAATGACAGCCATTGGAGCAACAAGAAACTGAAAACTGCTGCAAAGCACCAGAGATGGGAGGGCACGAACTTCGCAGGAGGGCCTCGTAGTTATCAATGAATGCCAAACTGCTGGTAATATTGAACTGGTTTATCGAAGTGAAAGAGCTTGCGAAGAAGTGCGCCCAGCTGCGGACCCCGGACCCCAACTAACCAACATTCAAAGTTTTCGACTGCCGAGCGCGGTCTGGTGCAGCGCTGAGAGCAGAGCTGTAACCTACAGGCTCGGGATGATGACGCGGCTCTGGCTGAAGTAAATAAAATTAGGAGAGAAATACCTTGTCAGTAGTGTGAGTGACAGAGCAGAGTCAGAACATCTTAATGCCCCCCACGTGTTTTCGGTGGCTCAACCAGCATTGACCTGTGTGTGTTCGTCCTCCACTTCGTGGCCAGCTCGAACCCACTCGTCCTATCCCCGAGACTGAAAATAGGGACTCTGCTGAGCACTTCTTGGACCAGACAAGATTTTTTCACCATAAAGGGTTTTGGGGGGCTCTTCCCTACTGATACAGGGAATGTTCACTGCAGGAGTTCAGTGTGCATCCATTAGCAAAGCAGAAGTTAAAACAAAGCGGCACCTCTCGAGCACCTCGCATTTATTAACCGCACCAAACATCTGCAGCACTCGCATATTTCCCTTCCCCACTAATGGTGACACTTAACTTTTTTACTCTAATCTACAACAACCAAAACTGGTGTAAATGCAAGGAATGTTTTGCTGGAGCGCACAAGACTAATCCCAGTAACCAGCACTACTGGACTAACCGCTAACGTTGGGTTCCAGAGCGGCGTGCTGCCCCAGTAAGGTGTTTCAACGCCTCGACAGGTGTAGTAAGCGCTACATAAATGCAGGTACTCAGAAGGTTCTTTAACACATTTTCACAAACACTCTGCTCCCACCTTCTACAAACAGCAAATACAAGCTACATATTCAACGCACAGCATGTGAATCCAGAAGAGATTCACTCTGCAAAAGGAAAATGTTACATACCCGTAACAGAAGTTTTGCTGCTTGAAGCTATTCGGGATTCACAATTGACACCCCCCCCCTCCAGTGAAGGGGGGGTGAGGGGGTTGCCAAAAGGTAAAATCTGAACAATAATCTGTAATCTGTGCTAGACCTAAAATAAACAACTCATATTGACAAGTAAACCAGAATTGACGGATCGTTACCAGATTCGGAGGCTTTTTGGGTGTACGTTTGATGTCCAAAAGGGTCGGCATGACTCCTACTCTCGTCAAAACAAAGAACAGTAGCCCAACAGGTAATATTTGGTGGACAATTGAGGATCGAAACGCCGTCGACGCTACAGCGCAATAATTGGCGCATTCTCTACTGTGGCTGTTGCTTAAATGTGAATTGAACACTTAAGTCACTTGATTTGTTCCATTCACCCAGCCGCCCACTGTATGATACTTTCACCTATGTTCACTTTGCGCCGTTCACGCTGTGCACCCTATCACTTGCGTCGCCACCGTTCACTTGTACACCTTTGAGCACCAAGTGCATATCTGGTTGTTATATGATTAGTCTAATACGGTGCTGCCTTAACTGTATAAATATGACCCTGCACAACGATTCTTTACAAAATATAATATGAATAACAACACAAAGCCAATTGAGTAAACAGTCTCCTTTATTTTCGTTCTGGTAATGCTTTCAGCATACATATGTAATTGTCCACCAAATATTACCTGTTGGGATATTGTTCTTTGTTTTACCTTCTTACCCTAATCCCGAATAGGTCTATGGGTCACTCCTGTACAACTTTCCTACTCTCGTCGGCACACAAACAGAAAAAAATAAAGATATAGGAGAGTTTTTGGACCCAACCACTAGATGGCGGAATAATGCTCAGCATGTGAATCCAAAAAAGGTGTGAGGATATTGTTACAGGTAACGTTTCCTTTAATGAAGGCCGTACAGTCACCGTGGTCCAGACGCGGCCATGTCAGCTCCATCCTATCCTGAGGCTCTTTAGGTATTTTTGCCATTTGGCGTTAGTATAGTTTTCACTTTGCTGTTAAGAAGGGTCTCCATCACTTTATAGGTTCTTTGTCTTTATCACTTGCTACTGACTACTATTTCTGAGAATAATTTAGCTCAGGTGAAACAGAAGGCTCAAAGGCAGAATCCTCTGGGCGATCCCGGGCCAAAATATGGATTCTTGCTGATGTAGAGAGCGGCTACATTGCTTGAATTTTTTTTTATTGGTTATATATGATCTGTTTATATATCTTGTTGCTTTCTGAGTGATTATTTATACATTTGTAAAGCACCCACTTATAGTTCACTTGTTTTAGCTTCAACCCTTATTTATATAGACAATGTCTCTGGTACCACAAAAACAAGAACCCTAGTTCTGCCTCTTTGGCTGCACCTATTTTACAGTTTTTACAACTCCCCACCTTTCCAAAATCCCTTTTCATCCCATTTAAAGCCCTAGAAAAGATCATGAAATGTGCATAAGGAGAGTTTTGTACGTAGAAATTAATACTACACTTGCTAACACAAAAGATTGAAGTGACGTGAAAGACTGCAAGTCCCAGAATGCAGTGTGTTCTTGCCGTGCACTAGCATTGCAATAGTAGCAACTTACTGGGCACAACCACACCTTCACTTAAGTAGCTGGTGGCTTGCAGAGTTTCTCCAGCCCCTGCCCCCTTCCTTCCTCTCACACCCATCTGTGTGTCGACCCTTGTGAAATACACCTCTTGTGCACTAATTGTCTCTCCTGCTCCACCCTCAGACGCCCTCAGCAGGCCGCACCTGCTGCCGCAGCCTCAGGGTTTTCTCTGCTCCCTGGAGAACAGACTCTTGTATCCGTCTTAATGTGTCCTGGGAGCCCGGCCAAGCCTGGCCCTCATCGGCGACAACTGCAAACCGAAGTGCTGATTTTCCGGTAGTACAAGTGCCGCCTTCGCCCACTAGCATTGGCTAAAAGAAAGCTCCTCAAAGCAGATGGGATCTGTCGTGAGACTCTTATAAAGCGTTTTATGCAATTGGTGCTGTGCAATTCTAGACAAATGTATTCCATGGGGCAGAAAAAAATGAAATAGTTGTAATTGTAAATTGCATTTATACAGCGCTGACTACCCCTGATGAGCGGTTGAAGCGCTTTGCGGTGAGCAGCTCAAGGTTAGAGGTTAATAAGTAGTGGATTAGTTATAGTGCTTGCTTTTCCTTGTGGGATTAGTTACGTTTGTGCTCTGGACATCTCATCTATTTACTTCAGTGCTTTGAGTAGACCTACATTAATGGACGTGGATTAATAAAGGGCAGATGCGCAGTGTTGTTGGGAGTGGGATGGGGCATTTGTGCCTTTTAGGGGGATGAACTGGATAGAACAGGGAAGAGTTTGGAAAGCGTGTTTGGGAGTCCATAGTACAGAGAGAGGTTTGGGACGAGTCGGAGATTGCAGGGAAAAGGCAGAGGGGGAGAATTCTTTTTAAACAAAAAAATTCTATATACATGTAAACAGATATAAGCGCACACACAACTATATAGTTATATGTAAACATACATAAAGAGACACATGTTCACCCTACCTGGTTGTGTTTTGTAAATATGCACACATTGTAGATAGTTTTTTCTTTTTCAATATATATACACACACATATATATCCTTATTAACAGAAGCTTGAAGCCATATACTTACACACGTGTTGCTCGGATATGAATTTGCCTTAAATAAATGAAAAGACGAGGTGTTTGGCAAAACAGGAACAAGTTGGTTTACTCAAACATAGTGGCAGGGAGAGAATCAACAGAGTAGTGGCTGAAGACAGTCTGAATGTACAGAGGTTTTGGCCGGCATTTTATACAGTTTTCTGAAGTACAGTAAATCGAACATTTTTAAAGAGCATGTGTGTTCGGGCCTAGTCATAAATTATAAGTACAATCATCTGATAACAGGGACACAGGTGGCTCTCGGCCTTGAGAAGAGCTAATGTGGTCCAGTGTGCATGCGTCCAGATGTCTGGCATGAGGAGCGCGCAGTCACTACATGTGGTGTGCATGCTGTGTCCTGATTGGCTGAGTGTTCCTAACTACATGCGGCATCTAACTTTGTGGTATTTTGGGAACGTGAGCTTTTGGCTAAACGTGTTTTATGGAGGCCATTTCCTCAGACCTGTTTGTGGAGTAGCTGCCTATCTGTGGGATCGGTCAGGGTTTTCCCTGGTTGCGTGTTAGTCTTCAGGCTGAATGTAACCCCACCTGTGACCTTTCAATCGGTAGGCTTGGGCTTGGGCCGCAGGGCCTGTCTGACCATGTATCTCTGACTCGGGGTTGATGGGGAGGTCATCTTGGGTGAATTCAACAGCAATAATATTAACTCGTTGCTGCGTGTGCATAAAAACGGCGGTCATTGATATCCTATTTACCGACATTCTCAATACTGTGCGTACAGTTGTAATAGCGTATATAGACATTCCTTTTACTATTTTTGACATTGTTATGCGTGCATAGTTTAATGCGTATATCGACATTGCATTAATGGGTATTGCATCTGTTCAGCCTGCACATTTCATGGTGTACATTTATTTATTTATAAAGTTTTATATAGCGCGAACATGATCCCGAAGGATATCAGAGCGCTTTACAATTTTAGGGAGAGGAGGTAACAGTTGCTGTACAGGCATCAAAAGGAATAGCAACCCAAACAAATCAAATATGCATACCAAACAAAAAGGTAACAGTCGAAATGGGACAACAAGGGTAAGATAATAACTGGTACATAGCGAAGTGGGAGGTGAGCAAGTGGTTAGTAAAGAAGAACAACACCCAAAGCATGACTTAGGGTGTAAGTCCAATTTGACACCATATTCACCGATATTAACACATGTATGTAAAGAAAACTCATCTACATAACCAGACAAATATTTTGTCATGTTTGAATTTACAAGTGATTTATTTTATCCCTAAATATATTGTTATACCCTTATGCAAAGAATGAAAACCAGTATGTATATGTGGGGATAGCTGCCTTATCATAATTTTTGCATATCTGACATGCATTATCATTCAAAGAAGCATAAAAACTCTTAAACAGAGACTCCTGGACATACATATATATGTGAAAAATAAACATGTTTGTGAAGCATAATCATACATTTATTATCATATACATAACAGATGTTTATTTAACATTTTTATTTGTATATTTAACTGCAAACTGGGCCAAGTACAGTTTTTTTCGCACTAGATTCTATGGGTAATAAGGTACTAAGGCCGAGCAGTCAAATGGTTCTCATGAAGGTAGTGTGGGGGCAAGAACTCCGAACTCAACAGTCAAACAGACATAATAATATGTGTCTCTTTTACTTAAAAGGAAGTACTTCAATCATATAACCGAGCTAAATATTACGAACTCTAACGGTTCAGATATTTGTCTCTAAAGTCCCTACAAGGTGAAGTGAAATGCAGATACCCTATGGTACTCTCTTCTCCCCCTCCCCACCTCGCTCCGAAGTCCCCGCCGTCTCACGGCAACTTGCTCAAAGATACGTGCATAAGTGTAGATCAGACAGAGGTGCAAATCACGATCAGTTACTCTTAAATATTAGCTCGAGCGCCTGAACTTAATATTTTACAAATTAAGCACATGCAAGATGTAGATGCCCCTTCAGGTCATGGAGCAAAACCTGACCTCGCATAACCAGGGAGGGGTCTAGGCCTCTGTGCACATGCTAGATAACTGTGACACCAACAGCAAACAAAAAGTCAGGATTCAGTGTCACATGCAGTCGACACCACACCAACAAGTAGCAGTGGCAGAAACAGCAACCCTCTATGAGAGGTGCATTTGGTGTTAGAAGACAATAGAGTTGTAAGATGACCCATAAACAGACTGGTCAAATAATGAAGTGGCATACAAGACCAGAGCAGAGCTCAACTGATGGTGGGAAAAGCTGTGCGACCCAAGACATATGTCTGCCTCACTTGAATAGCACAGTTAAAGGAGCGAGGGTCCTAGGCAGCCTTATCAGTTAGCATTTAAACAGGTTGCTCCAGAGTAAGTCGCCATCCTTCCAACAATGTCTGGTTTTTGTTTTATTTTTTTTAAAGAAAATATCAAAACTATAGGATACAAATGAGAACAGGATGCATTACGTTTTGATAACATTTGCTGTTGACGAAAAACACTAAAGGCAACAAACACTTTAACAAACAGAGTGGAAATCCCGATGTTGAGGCCAGACGAGGGGGGCTGGTGCAGATGGCATCATATAGCCTAATAAGCCAGGGACCCAGGGGACGTCCGTCTAAGCATTTGTAGCAGATGCGGGCGTGCGACTGGACTGCAGGGACCCCTCAGAAGGAGCCGGCTGCCGATGTGAACATCAACCAGTGACCAGTCCGCGGGATTCAGTGGCACAAACATGAAATTCTCCTGCAAGCTTGTTTAAAAAAATAATAATTAATCGGTCATTTTGGTCGGAGCTAATTCAGAAATTTTTTAGATTTGTTGGCTTGGCACAGGTACGAAGTGAATAAACATTGATTATTTAAAGTGAAACCGAGCTGCCAATTCATTTCACTCCAGTAAGGTTTGTCGTGGTAGGTAAATGGAGGTCAGTAAAAATGTCACTTACTTTTGTAATATTATCTATTGCAATCGTTTCGGTCGTGTGTAAATACACAAACATCACCTTTAGTATCTAGCACGCGCGCCGCCGCTATGAAACACGTCCAAGAGGCGTGAAAGGTTGGCTTGACTTCTTGGTGGCAGCAGAGTTAGCAATTATAAAACATTTCTATATGTTCCATGAATTAGAAGGTGACCCGGGAATGCATTTAAATGGTGGTGAAACCATGGTGGTGCCAGCATGGGAAACTGAAGACTGCAAAAGCCCCTCTGAAACACAGAATGCCAAATCATAGACCTTGGCTCGATATCTTCCAGCAAAAAGTTTGACCTGTTGCTGGGGCCACTTCAGGCCCCTACTTACCCATGAAGAGGCTTGGACTGGAGACAGGATAGTAAATTTAACCAGTCTGTAATGTTTGCAGGTTTTTTTTTGTCTATTTTTGAAGTCTGTGCGTATAAGCCAGCAACAGAACCAAACTGCAGACATGTGAGGCTGTGTGTAGATAACGGTAAGCCATTAAAACACACTCGAGGTGATGGATGGAACGCCTGAAGTAATCTCAGGCACTGGGAATTGCTTCAGTCGCATCCCAGTCCACTGTTATTTTGCACCCCAGGCCATCTCAGTTTGGACCCAGCTACATGCAAATCAGTCTCGACCCTGTGCCCCATGGGAATAGTCCAGCCTGAACTGCCAGGCCAGGTCCTCCCTGAACCGGAAACAAACATCCTGGGGCCGGGTTGCCCTAGTTAGGTCTCAACCACTAGGAATAGCTTGGTTCCAGTCACAGCGTGCACGAGACCCACGTCTGGGCACACCCGTCCCACAGTGAACCAGCAGAAAAATGGCGTTTTCTTGCCCTTCCCTGCATTTGGGATCTGTCCATTTGGGTGTCTCGTGGATTACAGCCCGGGTGAGGTGGTACAAGCCTGCAGCAGGAGCATGGCACAGAGAAACGAGAGCTGCCTGGCATCTCTCCAGACTGGAGGAGAGATGGATGCCAAAGGGCGCTACTTCCCTGCAGCTGGTGACGCAGCAGTATTGCAGAGTGGCCAAAAGGACACATGATCCGGGAGAGGGGTAAATGTACACCCAGGGTGATAAACGGACAGATGTCTGGGCGTAGGGTGGCGCTCCGCTCCCCCGCCTTCCTGGAAGATCGTCAGAGAATGGCCGATGGAGGCATGGGGCAAAAGCTTCCAGTAAGACAGGTGGGAGCAAAATCCGGCGGACCCGGGTGGGGGGGGGGGGGGACGTCTCGGAGGGCATGCAGAATCTTCCATCCGAAGCCCTGGATTCCGCTGCTCCAGCCTTGTGCAGCTCGTGGTTGGTGCAGGCCAGAACATTTACTAACGCAATTCATTAAAAGAAAGTCGACGGTCAGAAGTGCGTCTGGTAGACACCGCTTCAGCGCGCATGCGTGGGCGCTATGAGCAGCGTCATTGTAATAATGTGTAAACGGTGGTCCGAATTATGCAGCGGGGTGACTTCATTGTGCGTCAGGGAAAGTCTGATTATGCTGCAAGGAGAGTTAAATTACGCGGCTCATTATATGACTAAAAGCAAAACTGTGTCACATTTTTTGCATCATTATATTCTAGCTGCATTGACAATTTGACACCCTAACACAAAAGGGATACAGGTGCTATATTTCATACAAAGGTTTATTAAGAAAAAAACTAGACATATTCTGCAGTTCAATCAGAAACATATTTTTTCATGAATAATTTGGTTTGTCTGAAAGGAAAGGATTGTTGCCATCACAACACTTTCTTCTTCCAGGATCGAAACGTAGACACAAGCATGCAAGCACGCGCTTTTCATGCTGAAATGTGTGCTTCCTGCACAAGCACGCAATTAGGCGCTTTCCATAATGTGCGCTTCCTGCGTTCCACGCGCCCCACGCGCCCCGGCCAGTAATGCTCTAAAGCAGGCATCCAGTTCCAGATCGACTCTGTGTGGACCCGGCAGGCATATGTAATTGTCTGGTGCATCTAAAAACAGCCCTGCAGAACAGTACACTGTTCCCTTGTTTGTTTTACACCTGTCTCACAAAGAGACACTCTAGGAATGAGACGCCGCGCCCTGAGGAGAGACACCATATCTGAAATACTTCTTAAGGATGAGTTTCCTCTTTGAAAACATTGTCCATGGTGAATACTTGATGTTTTAGGGATTAGTGAAAAATGTGTAATCATGACAAAGAAGGAATTACTCTTTCTGCCCTCTTTGAAATTCAGAAAGGTGATCCAGTTTTTTTGTCGTCTGCTAAAACATAAGCCTCCTTCTAGCTCTTTATTAGGAATGGTCTCTCTGTGTGGCTAAACTATGACAGGGTCAGGGGTCACATTACACCTACAGGGCACCGATTTTAATGACTAATGATCCTTTTATTTTTAACTAAAAACACACTTTTTTGTTAGAAAGTGAAAATGATTCATTAGATCAATCAATCATATCATTTGTAAAGCGCACTACTCACCCGTGAGGGTCTCAAGGCGCTGAGGGGAGGGGTGCTGCTACTGCTCAAAAAGCCAGGTCTTGAGGAGTTCTCTGAAGGTCAGCAGGTCTTGGGTCTGCCTAGGTGGATGGGGAGGGTGTGCCAGGTCTTGGTGGTGAGGTGGGAGAACGATCTGCCGCCTGAGGTAACTCTTCGGAAGCGGGGGACTGTAGCGAGGTCGGCGGAGCGGAGCTGGAGGGTGGGGGTGTAGAAGCTGAGTCGTCTGTTGAGGTACGTTGGTCCGGTGTTGTGGAGTGCCTTGTGTGCGTGGGTGAGGAGCTTGAAGGTTATCCTCTTGTTGACCGGGAGCCAGTGCAGGTCTCTCAGGTGGGGTGTGATGTGGCTGCGGCGAGGGATGTCGAGGATCAGGCATGCAGAGGCGTTCTGGATGCGTTGGAGCCGTCTCAGGAGTTTGGCCATGGCTTCTGCGTAGAGGGCGTTTCCATAGTCCAACCTGCTGCTGACAAGGGCCCGGGTGACTGTTCTTCTCGTTTCAGTGGGGATCCACTTGTAAATCCTACGGATCATGCGGATGGTGTTGAAACAGGAGGAGGAGACGGCGTTGACCTGTTTGGTCATGGAGAGTGTGGAGTTGAGGATGACCCCTAGTTTGCGTGCGTGGTCGGTGGGTGTTGGAGCAGTTCCCAGTTTGGTCGGCCACCAGGAGTCGTCCCAGGCCGAAGGGTTGGATCCGAGGATGAGGACCTCCGTCTTGTCTGAGTTCAGCTTCAGTCGGCTGTTCCCCATCCATTCAGCAACGGCCTTCATTCCTTCGTGAAGGTTGGTTTTGGCGGTGTAGGGGTCCTTGGTGAGGGAGAGTATCAGGTGGGTGTCATCGGCATAGAAGAGGATGTTGAGGTCGTGCCGACGAGCGACGTGGGCGAGCGGTGCCATGTAGATATTAAACAGGGTTGGGCTGAGGGATGGGCCTTAGGGTACGCCGCAGATGATCTTGGTGGCTTCTGAGCGGAAGGGGGAAGGCGGACGCTCTGTGTTCTGCCGGTAAAGAAGGAGGTGGTCCAGTCCAGGGCCTTCTCTTGAATCCCAGCGTTGTGGAGGCGTGTTCGTAGTGTGTGGTGACAGACCTTGTCGAAGGCGGCTGACAGGTCCAGTAGGATGAGGGCCGCCGTGTCTCCGTTGTCCAGCAGGAACTTGATGTCATCGGTGGCGGCGATGAGGGCAGTCTCGGTGCTGTGGTTGCTGCGGAACCCGGACTGGGAGGGGTCCAGGATGTTGTTCTCCTCGAGGTTTCGTGGCAAGTTCGGGCAGTTTGTATATGCAGGATTGCCTTACTCAGTGTCCTTGGCCACGTCTTCTTGTCTTCTAATTTTTGTAAACTGGAAAGATTTGCATTGTCTTTCTTTTCAGTGTAGTCGGTTAAAATCATGGACAAACTCTTGTTAGCGCCCGTAGGACCACGTTTAGGTTTGTGTCTGTATTTTTAGGCTTTATCTAAGACAGAGCCTGGTGGCTAACTCTTGCAAACCATATTGTTTTCGAACAGTGAACTTAGTGGCCGCCCATTGCTTTCCCTAGGTTGGCTTCTCTGTCACTCATTTGCTTGCTTCTTATTGGTCAGCTGCCATATGCTTCCTTCCTCTTCCTGTGTGTGTGAGTTCCTCTCCTGGAGCATGGACGCGTCACTTGTGTCCTTCCACTAGTCATCATTATTTCAGATGCTACTTTTTCTGTGTATTTAAGGACTCTACCAGAGTGCGTGTTTTTCCACTGTGTCCCTCATGTAGTTCTCCTCCGTGTTCCTCTCACCTGTCAATCTTCCATTGTCCATCATATTAATCCTCCATGTTGCCCCATCACCCGCAGTCCCTCAGTTGTCTGTGTTACCCCTCGCACATGCTTTGCCCCTCCCCGCTTCCGTTCTCCTTTGATTGTATTGCCCATGCCACCGCCTTCTCGGTTGTCTGTGTTGCCCCTACCCTCCATTGTTCTTGTTGCCTCTCCAACATGTCCCCCCTCCCTTGGTGGTGCCTCCCTCCCTTGGTGGTGCCTCCCTCCCTGAGCTTCCTCTGGCAATACAAAATGCGCTTTTACATTTTGTTTTACTTTCAGCCATGCTACACACCAGCCGCACAGCTGTACAACATGGCCAAAAGCATTAGCAAAGCAAGTACCTGTTGGCTTAGCCATTGCTTGTTTTGATAGTTTGTGAAATTTAAAAGCACGGATATTAGTCTAAGGGCCTTATTTAGATGTCGGCCGATGGAATACTCCATCACCTATGTGATGGACATCCCATCTGCCGTATTGCGATCTCCATAGGATGTAATGGAATTGTAATACTGCGGACGGGATCTCCGTCACGGTTGTTATCGACTACTTCCCTCTGCCAAGATCTAAACTAGAATGAAACAAAATGTATTTACCTAAGCCTCCAAAATATAAGTTGAGCACCACTTGATTGAGGATAAACAATAGTTTATTAGTTTACCCCGACAATGATTTTTGTCTTTGAATCATATCTTAGTTAACGACAATTCTCTTCATTGTTTTCAAACAACAGACATAAGATCACCATCAACCTCATATCTAGCCATATACAATTCAAAAAGTGATTTGTGCATATAAACAGTGCAGAAGAAACAATCAAACACAATTAAGGAAAAAATACATACTCTTTACATGGACAAGAATTGTCATGAACAAAAATCAGAAAAAAGAACAGTTCACAGAAGCAAATCACAATTAAGGGGCGAGCGAGAGAAAACAGTTTTTTATCAAAATTCAACCCTCAACTCGTCAAACACAATCAATATGTACTCTTGAAGAAAGAAAGAAAGCCCATTTTATGCATCAGTCGTATTGACCCTTAGTGACAGGGAGAATGCCGACGCGTTTCGAATCATGGAACTTGTTTACAGGATTCTCATCAGGGCGCTGTGATTGTGGTCCATGGGAACTGTTTATGGAAAGAGGAAAGGAGGATTTTATTCAAGTTTTGGACCTCTAGCCATTTGTGACGGTAAAAAACACATGCATGAAGATGCGGGTTACCTTGTTTTATGATGCCACGGGGGGCTCCTACTTTGATGAAGGATCGTCTATGCCACGTGAAGTTTGGGCTGCAACAGAGCACACCTTGTAAGTATTGAGTAATGTGCAGGGGTGTAGGCTGGCCGCGAGCTACGTAAATATTAAAAGTTTACCTTAGATGCAAGCCGTCCTTCGGCGGGTGTGCCGGTAACGGAGTTTTAATTCTCCATGCTATCGTAGTTTATCTGAAATTGGAGAATTTAAAGGAGGGTTGAAGTAAATCAACGTGGCTGAAGCCGAATGTAACGAAATTAGCATATCGCCGGGGAACTTACTTGTATGCGGAGACGCATTGGCAGGCTCGCTGGTAATGAAGGCTTTTTTGTTTTGGATCTACGGAGCAAAGAGGGAGACGGGTGTAACTTGTCTCATTCATTTAAAAAGCATTACGTCCCAGAGACGAGTTGCGGGGGTTGAGTCTTACCGTCAATTGACGCGGGGAACTCTGCTGGTCAAACTTGCTTGGAACCGGCACACTCTGTTAGTGTTTGTGGCTATCCTGTGCTGTGCCAAGCCGGGTTCCTGAAACAAACACCATGTGATATGCACTCGTCCAATCAGGGACAAGGCCATTTTTGGTGCTTTATAGGAATTGGAGTCAGACATCGGGTTTATGCCCGATTGATTTCACTAAGGGAGTTAAGGCCCGTGGTGACGCTGTCAAATTTTAAAATCAAGTATGCCTCTTTGCGAAGTAGCATAGTTTCCACATCTGGATAGCGTTTGGGGTCTATCCAGACCAATGCTGTCCATTTAAAATCATTTTCAGTGTGGTTGTTTAAAAAGTGTTCCACCATTGGCGCGGATATAACTTTTCTCTTAATGCAAGAACGGTGTTGAGTGATTCTCGCATTGATGGGTTGATTTGTTTTCCCGATGTAAACTCTGTTGCATGGACAAACCACTGCATAGACGATGTTTCGGGTTTTGCAGTTTGTGAAGACCTCGTGTTTCCACTTGGTGCCGTGATTGATGAAAGTGTCACCCTCTAATGTGCTGGAGCATGATATACAGTTTCCACATTTGTGGTGCCCACGAAGAGGTTGCAAATTCCACTGAGCTATGAGGTCACTTTTGGGTGGAGGGATGTAGCTGTCTGCTTTGATAAGTTGTTGACCGATGCTCATATTTTTCCGCATTGCAAAGATGGGTTTTGAAAGGGGGTACTCAAGGGATTCCAATAAATGCCAATTCTTACGGATTATATTTTTGAATTGGTTTGTGTGTTGACCAAATGTGGTAACACACACCAGTTTGTCCATTTCCTTCTTTTGTTTTATCTGTAGGAGTGTATCTCTGGGGGTGTACTTGGCCCTGTTTTTGGAATGTTTGAGCAATTTTTTGGGGTACCCTCTTTCGGCCATCTCACTGCAAAATCTGGTTGCGTGTGAGTCAAAATCATTGAGATCGCTGCAATTGCGTCTGATCCTTAATAGTTGGCCGTAGGGCAGATTATCCTTTAGGCTTTGCGGATGCGAGCTGGTGTAATGAAGGATCGTATTCCTGTCTGTTTTTTTCTTATGCAAAGAGGTTGTCAACTTAGACTCACTGGTGCCTACTGTGACGTCAAGAAAAATCATTTCTTTGGAACTCGAGTTCAACGTGAATTGGATATCAGGGTGCCTGGAGTTGAGCCATACATGAAATAGATCAAGTTCCGTCTGGCTCCCCTGCCACAGGAGCCAGACGTCATCAATGTATCTGAGCCATTGAATGATATGGTCTGAGAAGGGATTATTGCTGTAGATGAATCTCTCCTCGTATTTTGCCATATACAACACCGCCAGCTCCGGCGCATAAGGACAGCCCATGGCCGTCCCTTTGATTTGTATGAAGAAGTCGTTCTCGAACTTGAAGTAATTGCTCCGCAGAGTGATTTCAGCCAATGCAAGAATAAATGAAGAAGGCACTCGGTGGGGTCTTTCTCGTTGTTCTAGATACAGCTCAATTACCTCAAGTGCCTCGTCCTGCGGTATTTGGGTGTATAGCGATGCAACATCCAATGTCACCATCAAATCAGAAAGTTCATTGAATGTGCGCCCCTCAATACGAGTGATAAAGTCTGTGGTATCCCTGAGGTGCGATTTCACTTGTGTTATGCATGGTTTCAAAAAGAAGTCAATGTATTTTGATATAGGTTCTAACACAGAATCGCACCCGGACACTATGGGTCTTCCAGGTGGTGCCTTCTCGTTTTTGTGAATCTTGGGTAAGAAATAAAGGATTGGCGTCCTTGGTGACTTTTTGTTCAAGAATTCAAACTCTTTAGGCCCTAAGAACCCTTCGTCCAAGCCTGTCTGCGTGATTTTAGTTATTTTATCCTGAATGGCGAGGACGGGATCTTCTTTGGACGGTCTGTACCACTCCCGATTATTAACGTGTAGTTGGCCTTCAGTGAGGTACATGGGACGGGGCCAAAGGACCACCGCCCGCCTTTATCTGCTTGCTTTATAACAATTGACGTGTCAGATTTCAGATCACCAAAAAACGATGCTACTTCGCAAAGAGGCATACTTGATTTTAAAATTTGACAGCGTCAACACGGGCCTTAACTCCCTTAGTGAAATCAATCGGGCATAAACCCGATGTCTGACTCCAATTCCCATAAAGCACCAAAAATGGCCTTGTCCCTGATTGGACGAGTGCATATCACATGGTGTTTGTTTCAGGAACCCGGCTTGGCACAGCACAGGATAGCCACAAACACTAACAGAGTGTGCCGGTTCCAAGCAAGTTTGACCAGCAGAGTTCCCCGCGTCAATTGACGGTAAGACTCAACCCCCGCAACTCGTCTCTGGGACGTAATGCTTTTTAAATGAATGAGACAAGTTACACCCGTCTCCCTCTTTGCTCCGTAGATCCAAAACAAAAAAGCCTTCATTACCAGCGAGCCTGCCAATGCGTCTTCGCATACAAGTAAGTTCCCCGGCGATATGCTAATTTCGTTACATTCGGCTTCAGCCACGTTGATTTACTTCAACCCTCCTTTAAATTCTCCAATTTCAGATAAACTACGATAGCATGGAGAATTAAAACTCCGTTACCGGCACACCCGCCGAAGGACGGCTTGCATCTAAGGTAAACTTTTAATATTTACGTAGCTCGCGGCCAGCCTACACCCCTGCACATTACTCAATACTTACAAGGTGTGCTCTGTTGCAGCCCAAACTTCACGTGGCATAGACGATCCTTCATCCAAGTAGGAGCCCCCCTTGGCATCATAAAACAAGGTAACCCGCATCTTCATGCGTGTGTTTTTTACCGTCACAAATGGCTAGAGGTCCAAAACTTGAATAAAATCCTCCTTTCCTCTTTCCATAAACAGTTCCCATGGACCACAATCACAGCGCCCTGATGAGAATCCTGTAAACAAGTTCCAGGATTTGAAACGCGTCGGCATTCTCCCTGTCACTAAGGGTCAATACGACTGATGCATAAAATGGGCTTTCTTTCTTTCTTCAAGAGTACATATTGATTGTGTTTGACGAGTTGAGGGTTGAATTTTGATAAAAAACTGTTTTCTCTCGCTCGCCCCTTAATTGTGATTTGCTTCTGTGAACTGTTCTTTTTTCTGATTTTTGTTCATGACAATTCTTGTCCATGTAAAGAGTATGTATTTTTTCCTTAATTGTGTTTGATTGTTTCTTCTGCACTGTTTATATGCACAAATCACTTTTTGAATTGTATATGGCTAGATATGAGGTTGATGGTGATCTTATGTCTGTTGTTTGAAAACAATGAAGAGAATTGTCGTTAACTAAGATATGATTCAAAGACATAAATCATTGTCGGGGTAAACTAATAAACTATTGTTTATCCTCAATCAAGTGGTGCTCAACTTATATTTTGGAGGCTTAGGTAAAAACATTTTGTTTCAATTTAGTGTGGCCCTACCTACCCTCCCTCCCATTGGGCCCAGCCACCCCTTTGTTTCTAAAGATCTAAACTAGGCCCTAAGTTTTTGCTGGCATTTAGGCTAGTAGGGGCTGATTACTGGCAAAAGCACTATTCGACGGGGTGTTCATATTGTAAAAATGTATGATTGAGATCAATTACGGATGGACATTAGTAATACCCCGGCAATTACGTGGAGTAATCACGGGTTCAGACCCCCAATACTGTTCCGAAGGGGTATGCCAGTACAACCAAGGTTGCCCTACGCCCTTCCTAATAAACTGCAATAATGACCAGGGAATTCACATATGGTACCTTACAGTGTGAATTGTTGAACAAAGCTGACAATGAGTTTAAATTATATTATCGATCTTGGAAGAATGAAGGGCTCTGTGGCCCCACTGGGATCCAAACCTCTGACCTTTTGCGGTCCGTGGTGTTTTTCAGCTTCAATGCGAGAACCTTCAGAGGTTCCTCCAGGGAAAACGTTGAACCACCTGAAGGGACCAGAAATAACACTTGATAACATTAGGAAACACCTTGTTTCCTCCCTGTAGAGAAGGATGAAAAGGGACTCCAGTCCTGCTTGATCTCTCTTCTGAACTATGGGCTGGGGTATCTGGCACAGCCTTACCATCGGTGTGCTAATTGGTCTTTGAACCAACAAGTGTCCATTGAACAAAATTATTGGCACAAAGAGTGCCATTCGGTGTTCCCCAAAGGATCCTCCGTCTCACGACTACTGTTCCATGTTTATTTTCTCCCACTAACATACAACCAGCGCATCCTCCAAGCGCTTCCAAGTAATCGCGCCTAATATGCATCAACTTTTTGATCATTCACTGATCTCTGCAACTGATGCATTAGTTAGTGAGCTACCTCACCAGCTGTCACCCTGCTGCTCTGATCATGCTGGATACTTGGGCTTTGTGCAATTTTATAGTAAAAACATTTATCAGAATAACAGTGCTGAGGATGCATTTCATCTAATATTTTTAGTAGAAATTTTCCAGATCGGTAGCCTGTACTGTTTGGAGGAAACCAATTCATAGAGAAACATTTTTTCGACATTACTTTTCCAGTGCTTGTTTTTAAATTTCTTTACCTTGAAAATCGATTCTCTGTTCGACTTCAAACATTTCCACTGGCCCTCCTCTTTCCCTTCATCAATTGTCTTTCTTACATCCTGTTTTTGAGTGGTTTTTCACTTATTAAAAAACAACTCTCCCAGACTTTATACTTCAACCTTCTTTCCTGCTTTTATTCCACACCTTTTTTTCCTGCATCCTCGTTGTCCTTCTTCCTCAGTTCCCTCTTAGTTCCTTGGGGCAGGGGGGCATAATCCATCAGTCCCCCCCATTTAAGATTATTTTATATTGCCTTTTCCATTCGTCCTTCTTTTTCCCCATTTTTTGGTGTGTGCTCTTCCATACCAGCATCTCTGTTCTGAACACTTTCCCTACCCCGCCTCACTCTACCTTTATATACATCTCTTTTTTTCTCTTTAATATCAAAACTATTTCCTGAAAAGATATTCCCATGGTGTTCAATTTTTTCTTTTTTGTTGAATTTCAATACATTAATATGTTTGAACTATTTATGTACACGACAGACTGATTTTTGGTTATATTGTTTCTTGGTAATGTGTTCCTGTTATTTTGTTTGCTCAACCCCAGGGCCTCTCGCCAACAACAATGCCTTCAAATAAAACATAACATTTGAGGGTCACAGAGTGTGTGGTATCTTAAGTGAGGAGGATGAAAATACCACATAAATCCATAGCTAAGTAATATGTTTGCTCTGAAAACACCACAAATGCTCAGTTTTCTCATCCTCCTTCAGCACCAAAGCATGAAACGTGTGATCTTGTGGTCTCCGCCTTTTCCTTTCCAAGCAGCAGGCGAACCACACTTACCAATTTAAATAAAAAGCCCCTTCCCCCATACACATTCTTTTTTACCTCATACAACCTCAGCATTATCACCACATGTGGCATGAGCATTGGCATCTTTGGTGCAGCCCCCATCTCTAATTAGTTTTATCAGATGTTGAGCAAGTTTGTTCAACTTTTGAAGTTATTTTCAATATGTGGCTGCTATAGATTTCCTTTAAGTTAAAATTACCTTTTCTGATGGCTGGCGGTGCTGTATGTCCGACCAGAAGTCAACGCCATCACTAACCTAGCTAACGGGGGCGTTGGATACGCAAGAATCTTACAGTTTCAAGAGATTTGGGGGGGAAAGAGAAATGTATTGAGACTGTTATTGATACAACAGCGGGCGTCAAGGGGTCTAGGATAGTTTTAAGGATATGGCAGATCAATGCCTGCTATTTATATAACAGAATATACATTTTAGGAAATACTTGGGCTGAAGTCATCTATCCTCCTTCTTAAATTGTTCTACAGAAGCGCTTTGAATCCTTTGAAGATATCCACCTTAATATACGTAAAATAAAAATCAACCTTTTATTTTGGATAGCTGTAAAGAGTATTGTTAAACTTTTAGACAAGGGTGTGTTCCTGGCTCCATCCATCATTGGGTCCTGGCAGGTCTTTACTCTCATTGGGGATACCGACAAAAATGTCCAAGACACAATTGCAAGATGATGAGTTAAGTTAGGAGTGCAGCCGAGAGAAAGGTTCTCTTTCACAAATACTCTGGACTTGTAAGGTTGCTAAATTTTGGCACAATGTGTTTCAAAGGATTACCTTTGTACGGAGTCTTGGAAAATGCACTGGTACTGTGAGTTGTCGGAAGATACCTAAGCCTAGGTAATTTTGTAAATTCTTAACCGCCTCAGCGCGGCGAAAATTTTTGCGCTGTGCTGAAGATTCTAAAACGGGCGTGGTCGTGACAGAGCGTTTCCGTCACAAGCACAGCCCTACCAACGCTCGTGACGGAACCGTTCCGTCACGAGCGTCGAAGGGGTTAAACATGCCACTGGTGAACTTTAACTTGCTGTTGATTAAGTGATTGCGAATCCGATATTGCCGACCCCGGTAACAAAAACGTCCCCCAAGGGCCGAAAACCGGCCCCCACCCTGGCGGCCCACCTGGGAAATGCCCGGTGCCTGCTAGGGCCAGTCCGGCCTGCTGCAGTCAACGACACCGCCTCGCGTGCTGGTGTTATATTGTGTATTTGTAAAGCGCACTATCGTCCATGAGGCGCTGACACCACTGTTAACACTACTCCGTATCATGCATGCTTCTCTAATAATGACTGACTTTAACAGACTGATAAGTCTAATCAGATTTCGGGCAGCTGGCAGCCATGCTGGATGGGGAGAGTAGTAATGCAAAAGGGAATTAAATCAGACGCCTTTAATAAGAGCATTAGACGCGGAGCTCAGAGGAAGGCCTGGAAAGGTACTTGGCAGCCGTGGAGCCAGGAGACCTGGCTCCTAATCCTGACTTCACCATATTATGGTTCCCCGGAGTGTACGACTTCCTCCCCAGATCTGAGGGTCTAGAAACATTTCATATGGTTAAAAGTGATGTACTTCCCCCATCAGGTGCTGTGGTTTCCCTGGGAGGGTGGAAGGTGCAGTCTAGGCATATGTATATTGTCTCATTGCAGGTGAGTTTCCTGTGCACATTTTGTTAATATGCACAGGTATTTAGACCTGAGGAGAAGACTGTGCTTAATTTGTGGTGGTGCTTGCAGATGGAAGCTACCAGCAGCCATCATTGGGACTAGGGATTTTTATTTGGGGACAGCACTCATTTGCCATCATCACACGTTAACCAACAGCTACAGAGAGAATGTGGGAGGGAAAAGGGCTAGAAAGGGACGGGAAGTGTTGGCAGTGTAAGAAAGAGGCACGGGGCAGAATCAGGACTAGCAGCATTGGTATTTGGCAACCATTGGGGCCCTGCATCTGCACTTATTCATTTTAATATTTATTTATTATAAATTAACCAGTAGGAGAGAAAGATACTTGTTGTCTGGCATGTCAGATTGCTTAAGTGGTGATTCGAAATTAGTCTGGCCACCTGATGTAAACATCTGTAACATCTGTCCTTGTATATTTTATTCTGTATTGGTTTATATGTGAAGCGAGCTGGCTTGGCTTCATGCTGGCCAAACCCAGGTGCCCAATGGACCAAGCCCTTCCAGCGCGCCCTGCTCCTGGAAAAATAGAGGATTGTGGCTCGAAGCATCACTCAACGGGGTTCATCAGTATACCTCACCCCAAGAAGCACCCTCGAAAAGCCATCAGCACATTGCCACCAGCCCAGAAAGTGTATGAAAGCAGGACGCCTACTAAATAGCAGTTTACAAAAGGAACGTTTTGGGGTTCTCCGGCCAGCTGCAGCCTAGAGCACGGTTGGGGAGCACTGGCGTCAGCCAGCATCTTGGCATTCGGGGTCACATCATAAGACAGATGCTCAAAGAGATGTGCACTGTCATTCCTGCGATGGGGAACCAGATTGTGATGTATATTGGAATATTGGGTGTGAAAATCAGTGAGACCCACATATTGACCTACTCCATACCTTTTTTTTTAAATCTTCAAAAGGGAGAGATTAAGTATTTTAACTATGAATTGATTTCAAAGACGACGGCTTCTGAAGTTCGGGACAAGCTCAAAGTTTATTTTTAAAGTTTTTTAAAAATGACACCGATTCATTGAAGCGAGTAGAGCATGGAGTGCTACCTCAGCTTCACTCCCTACAGCACAACATGCCTGCTAACCATGTCCAAGCGGGAAAATTGGCAGAGGCAAACGTCCGGTAGCTTACTTTTTTCTGTTCTGTTTGTTTGCATCATATATTTCTAATGTCTTAGCTTATTGCTTTATTTGTCACATTGCTTAAGTTTTTCTTTTGATGTATGTTTATTGTATATCTTGTTGCGATTCATTTATTGTAATATGCCTAACGCGTACTTCTTGTAATAAAATGCTCGCCTCTTTTACAACCCAGCAGAGGTTGAAATCCTGTCTCCTGCAGCTGAACGTCGTGTTTATTCTGTATGTACACTACTGAGCTTACCAAGACTCGCTACATTTGACTTTAAGAGGAATACAGACATTTGGGATATAAACAGGAATTAACAAAACTGAAAAATCCTTTCGAGGGCAGAGTAAATAATTCTTTTCATCATGCTAGAAGTAGATTTTAAAATATTAGCTTTCTGTTTTCTGCTGTAGACAAAACCAGCCCCTCCCTATTTATCCAATGGAGCTAGGAACACCATTGGGCAAAATGCTCTCCTTTTTAGTGCTTTACAGTGATCAACCGGTGAAATGTTACCAGTTAATACTGCTATTTCATTGGCTCTTCATATTATACATATTTACATAAGGCTGAGGTGATTCCTATTTACAAGAAGGGCCCCAGGGAGGACCCTGCCAACTATCGCCCAATTAGTCTTATAGACGCGGGACAGAAATTGGTTGGCAGGGTACTTCTGGAGAGGATTCTTTCTTGGGCTGAGGAGAATAGTATCATCTCACCCTTGCAGGCAGTCTTTAGGGCTTGCACAGGCACGGTAGACCAAGCTTTTAGGCTTGCACTCCTATACTGGAAGGTGGTTACTATTGGCAAAGGCGGTCTTTATTTGGCATTCATTGACTTAAAGACCGCCTTTGACCTGTTCCCTCGAGATCGCCTCTGGCTGATCTTGGAGGAGATGGGGTTTCCTCCACCAATCTTGAACCTCCTGGCACGCATGCACGATGGTACCTATGCCCGCATCAGATGGGAATCACAAGAGCAAAAAACTGATAGAATCCCTGTGAATCGAGGGGTACGCCAGGGTTGGGTGTTAGCCCCGACACTCTTCTCGTTTGTTTGTCAATGGTGTAGTCTCTTTTTTGCTCGAAATAAATGCTGATGCCCCGACCCTGGCGGGTGACAAAGTCCCAGCTCTTCTTTTCGCGGATGATACATTATTGGTATCAAAAACACCCGCAGGACTGCAGAAATTGCTGGATCGCTTTTGTCTGTTTTGTAAGCTTAGGGGCCTCGTCATAAACACCTCGAAAACTAAGCTCCTTTATCTTAACCCAAGCAAGTCATCCAGATCCACCCTTTCCCTGGATGGAGTGCCACTGGAAAGTGTAAAAGAATTCGATTATGTAGGAATCAGAATCTCAGATAAATTAAAGTGGCAGCCTCACATTGACAAAATGGCATTAAATCACAAAAGGGTAGCCGGAGCACTAGGGCCTGAGCATCGTAAATCTATTTCTAAGCCAATAGCCCCTGCTCTGGATATTTACGCTGCAAAAGCTGTAGGCTGCGCCCTTTATGGCGCAGAGTTGTGGGGCTTTGAGTGTGTTGATGCCTTGGTCACCTCTGAGAATAAGTTTTTCAGGGAGCTGGTATCACTTCCGAGGGGCACTCCTATCAAACCATTATTGAGCGATCTGGGTCGCCGCTCTATTAAGGACCTAGCCAGGCTACGTCCTCTTTTGTATTGGGCTCGGCTATGGCGGACCCCGGAGCTTTAAAGGTATTTGGATGGTCTGAGAGAAGTTATGAATCTCCTTGGTGCCCACAAAATTAGCTGGATCCGGCTCCTGCTCGAATCTGGATTGCCAACTGATTGGGAGCCTGGGGTCTCTTTATCCAAGGTTGAAACTAAGCGAGCCTACTGGACATGGGTTGATGATCAAGAACAAAGAGACCCAAACCAAGGTAGGCTGACTGAGGAATTCAGACAGCACAAATCAAAGCCTCGCTTGGAGCCTTATTTGGATTTTATTACGAAACCAAGAGACAGATCCCTCTTTATACAGTTTAGGCTGGGCACATTGCCTCTCCGCGATTACACCTGTAAATGGAAGCCCCCGCATCAAACCTCACCTGACTGCCCAATCTGTGAAGGTGTTACTGAAAACATCCCTCATGTCTTCTTTGCATGCCCAGCCTATGGAAAACCCAGACAGAAATGGCTCAAACCTGTGTGTCTGCTGTTAGGAACCAGGGACCACTCCGCTGCACTCAGAATCCTTAAGGCTGACACTAGTACAACCTTAGTGTGTGGGGTGGCCAAATTTCTTAACTGGGCCTGGCTGATTAGATTGAAGGCTACTAGATGACTGTATTTTTAGCTTAATTCTTTTAAAATATTCACATAGCTGCTTATGTTTAATATGTTTTTTAAACAATATTTATTGAAGTATGAATGGTTTTATATCGTAATCCATTTTTAAAAATGTAATGTTAATGAATTGTGGTTTTATACTTTTATGTGCTTTTATGATATTCTGTATATCAAAATAAAGCTTTGATTGATTGATATTTACATAAGGGTTTGTATGAATGTATTATGCATAATATTACGTACATTTTTAGTAACTAAAGTCTTCTGTGCCATATCGTGCGTAGCATTTTAATTTTATTCTGTTAGAAAATGCAATCTCTGCCAGACGGTCCGACAGGCGGATTGGAATATTTTCCCAAAGGCCGGTGCTTCTGTAATTGTGTAAGAGTGAGCTCTGAGTAGTTGTGATGGAAGGCTTGTGTTGTAGTGCACTCACTTGTCAAGGGCCAGCTTGTGTATTACAGGAGATCAGGGTCAGGCGGAAGTGACAGTACATGAGAGCAGGATCAGGCGGAAGTGACAGTACATGAGAGCAGGATTAGGCGGAAGTGACAGTACATGATAGAAGGATCAGGCGGAAATGACAGTACATTATAGAAGGATCAGGCGGAAGTGACAGTACATGAGAGCAGGATCAGGCGGAAGTGACAGTACATGAGAGCAGGATCAGGCGGAAGTGACAGCACATGATAGAAGGATCAGGCAGAAGTGAAAATAGATGAGAGCAGGAACAGGTGGAAGGGAGATTCAGGTCAGCGTGGCCCCATATATAAATGAACTTGTATAAGAGCAGGATAAGGGAGAGCTGACACCGTGTGAGAACAGTCAGGCGGAAGTGACATCACTTGAGAGCAGGGTCAGGTGGTCACCGCTCAGAATGAAAACGGAAATACCTTGGTATGATGTAAAAAGGTCACATGAGAGCAGGGTCAAAAAGGCATGACCCCCTGTCAGAGGCGGATCAGATTGCTGTAATATCTAATGGGCATAAAGGCATGCAGATACTAGGCCTTGCCTCCTCTTGAGGCAGACCCACGAAACTGCTGAGTGAAAGTCAAACTTAAACAAAATGACTTTTAATACCAACAAATTAAGCACAACTTTAAATGGACTAGCTCAGAAAGACATTAGAAACGTGTTTTGTAAGTGTTTCAACGCACAGAGCGTGTCTGTCCTATTCAAAGTGCACACTGCATCTTTGTAGGTTTGACTTATCCAAGATCACACATGGGAAAAACCAAGACTACGACCCCAGTCTCCTGGTTCGGTTCCACAAACAAAATGTTAGCCTCACCCCTTCCCTGTGGAGCGCCCGCCTACCTATAAATACATCCCTGTAAATGCAATGTAGACTCTGCCTCCAGCCACGTCCGGGCTCCTCACGCTTGACATGTGCTTTCTGCCTTGATCAGGGCGCATTGAGGGAACTGACAGTGACGCCGCCTCGAGGGCACGGGGGTGGGGCCACCTCCGCAACAAGAGCTGCCCTTGTGCAGTCGAGGTGGGGGTGCGGTGCAGAGGAGGAATCTGCACACTTGGAAATAAAAACATAAAAACAAAGCTGCATGTTTAGGTAAGGGATTAGTTAAAGTAAAGTGTGCTTCAGGGGAGATTGGAGCAGACAGCCTTCTTCCCTTTAATCTTACAGAAGCTGTACCTCCCCCCACCCCCCTGCAGAAAGGATTCCAGAAGTCCCTTCCCTTTCAGCATGTCTGGTTCAATTTTGAACGCCAGAATGACCCTTTCTATATTTGGTTGTTTTTTTCACCCAGAGTGTGCCCTTGTTTGGTGGTGTTTTTTGAATTCCAGAATGCACCTTTCTATATTTGATTGTTCCCTCTTGTTTGGTTGTTTTTTGGACTCCAGAATGCCCCTTTATTAGGTCGAGCTATTTATAGCTCTGAACTATTATAGTTGAAACAAACTTTGACCAAGAGGATTCCAAGCCGGATTCCTCCCAATGCATGTTGTCTACTGAAGCCTGACGCTTCGACAGGCGCGCGCTTGGCCTCACTCACACCCTATAAGCTTTCCCTCCCACTCGCTCGCTTCCCCGCCCCCCACCAGGATCTTAAAGCGCGGCACTCCGCTGGTCATAAAAAGGACCATCTGCTCATTCCTTAGCCCTTCTCTCAACACCTTCCCCTTTCATGTTCTCACCCATCCACCTTCTCCCCCGTGCGTCTCGTCACCCTTACTCTCCCCTATTCTTCCCTTCTTGCCTCTCGTCCTTGTTGTTATTTGCGATACATTCGACTAGCTTCCCGTCCGCTGTTCTGTGTTTGACTTCATCAGCTAATCAACGTTTTTTGCTTCAACCCCAGTCTCGTACATCAGAAACCACCAACGTTTACCCTGTTTTGACCTTTTTTCAGTGTTTTATATTGTTTCAGGCCTTTTTCATGTTTATCTTTTTTTCTTATTTAGCACAAGACAGTGCTAGCACCCAATGGCTTGTAGGTTCTGTGTGTCTCCTTTTTTTCAGTACGCATTTATTTACGATGATACAGAATACAAACTTGAGGTAAATAGTGTAGCATGTTCTTAAGTGACATTAATTTGATTATGTTAATGCGTAAGATAAACGTAAATAATGTCTAGCTAGCATTAACCACGTGTTTTGTGCCCCCGGATTCAATTTACTCATTATGTCCGTTCAGAGTTTATGCGAATAATCCCTGAAATAAATAGTCTGTTTTTTGCTAGTCAGTCTGGCTCTCAGTATAAGCGAAGTAAGAAAAGATTGCAACCTAATAATTAATTATAACTTTACTGTGTAACGAGTGATTTAGAACTTATAATCGGCCCAAGATTCTTGTTTTGATTGCGAACCGAGGTTTAAGGTTTTAAATCATGTTTTCGGCTCTTTTGATTTTACGAGCCAACTACTTTTTTTCTGTGCATTACTTTTGCGCCTGCTCATGTTACAGAACTTCAAATGTAGCAAGGCAATTTTTACAGTAGGGAAGATCTGGGCATCTTTTATTCATGCTTTATTTCCTGTGTGTCTTGGGAGTTGTAGTTTTATTATCGCACTCACATGTCTACCAAGTTCAGCGCAGAGACCAATTTAGATTGGAAGAGCTGCGTACGCATGAACCCGGCAAAGTAAGCGCTGACGGACGACGCTGCAATAGCAGAGTTTTGCCTGAAACAACTTCTCCATGAGAAACTGTTTTTAACCCTGGTGATTCTCATTTATTACCAAGATTAAATTTCATATGCATGCTTAATGATATCCCATCTTCCAAACCAACATTGCCAGTCTTCTTGACCCACGTAATCTCAACACAGTATGCATTTCGATATGTTGTTACTCCGTTCCAAGGGGCATTCCATTTTAAATGAAGGCAGTTACCCGAAAGAAAGGCCAATATTGCCTTTAATTTTCATGGGGTCACTAAAATGCAAACGTTTTTCCATTGTACCTATTGCGACTTTGCCTCAATGTTATCTTCTCGAGCTCCATCTCTTTTCACATGTGTCATCCGTATACATTTCAACACCCGTTTTGCCAGGCACGTTGAGCTTAACCAAATACACTCTTCATACATCAACTTGCTGTAAGATTAACAGTGACAGGGCTGCTCCAATTCGCACTAAACTGAAAGCCCTGCAAACGGAAGACCGTGTAGCAATCCTGAATCCCTCGCCCTCACACCCCCTCACCCACACATACCATCACTCACCCTCACACCCCCTCACACTCTCACCCCACCTTACCCTCACACCCCCTTACCATCACACCCCTTACCATCACACCCCTCACCCTCACCCTTACACACCCTCACCCTCCCTCACATACCATCACTCACCCTCACATACCATCACTCACCCTCCCTCACCCTCACAACTCACACCCTCACACCCCCTCACACACCCTCACCCTTACACACCCTCACCCTTACACACCCTCACCCTCACACCCCCTCACATACCATCACTCACCCTCACATACCATCACTCACCCTCACACCCCCTCACCCTCACCACCCTCACACCTCCTCACCCTCACAACCCTCACACCCTCACAACCCTCACACACACTCACCCTCTCACACCCCCTCACCCACCCTCACCGTCACACCGCCTCACCCTCACACCCCCTCACCCTCCCAACCATTCACACACCCTCACATCCTCAGTCACACCCCCTCACCCTCACACACCATCACTCACCCTCACACCCCCACACCCTCACACACCCTCACCCTCACACACCCTCACCAGCATAGCATAACAAAACATAGCATAGCGTAACAAAACACTACATAGCATAACAAAACACTACATAGCATAACAAAAAAAGCATAGGATAGCAAAACATAACATAACAAAACAGCATAGCAAAACACAACAAAGCATAGCATAACAAAACATAGCATAACAAAGCATAGCATAACATAAAGCATAGCAAAACAGCATAGTATAACAAAACATAGCATAGCATAACAAAACATAGCATAACAAAACAAAGCATAGCATAACAAAACAAAGCATAGCATAACAAAACATAGCAAAACACAGCAAAACATAGCATAACAAAACATAGCAAAACACAATAAAACATGGCATACATAACAAAACATAGCATAGCAAAACATAGCATAGCATAACAAAACATAGCATAGCAAAACATAGCATAGCATAACAAAACACAATACAACATAGCATAACACAACACAGCATAGCATAACAAAACAAACCTTAGCATAGCATAACAAAACAAAGCATAGCATAACAAAACATAGCATAGCAAAACAAAGCATAACATAATAAAACGCAACAAAGCATAGCATAACAAAATAAAACGCTACAAAGCATAGCATAACAAAGCATAACAAAGCATAGCATAACAAAGCATAGCATAACAAAGCATAGCATAACAAAACATAGCATAGCATAACATAACAAAACATAGCATAGCATAGCATAACAAAACATAGCATAGCATAACATAACAAAACATAGCATAGCCTAACAAAACATAGCATAGCATAACAAAGCATAGGATAGCATAACAAAGCAGAGCAAAACAAAACATAGCATAACAAAACAAAGCATAGGATGGCAAAACTAAACCTAGTATAGCAAAGCATAGCATAGCATAAGAAAACATAGCATAACATAACAAAACGCAACACATAGCATAACAAAACATAGCAAACCACAACAAAACATAGCATAGCAAAACACAGCATAGCATAATAAAACCCAACTAAACATAGCATAGCGTAACAAAATATAGTATAGCATAACAAAGCATCGCGTAGCAAAACATAGCATAGCCTAACAAAACAGCATAGTATAACTAAACACAACATAGCATAGCATACAGCATCACTCAGCACCACAACAGCACCACTCAGGGGCACCACAACATCACTATGCGCTACCACAGCATCACTGAACGCCACAGCATCACTCGTTCACCATCACATCACTCAGCGCCACCACAGCATCCATCTGTGCAACCATTCAACAACACCTGGTGCAAATATGTTCTCTCAATGTTTCAAGCTTTATTAGAAATGTAACAAAAAGATGTTAATATTTCACTTCTTTTCTTGGATTTTCGTCACAATAAAATACACTAAACACTCTTCACAATAGTTATTTACAAAACTTTAAGCTATTGCCATTATAAATTACAATAACTTTTATTTAAGTATTTATTATTTTTTAAAAAAATTAAAAGCCATTGTTATTTGTAATATCAATACATCTAAGTCGCGTAAATACAACACATATTGCATTACAAATGCTCAAGGTGTCACATTTGCGAAAGTTATAACTATTGGCATTGTAAATGGCAAAGCTATTAATTTCGCTATTTTCAAAAACAAAACATAAATAAAAAATATGTCATTTACAATGCCAATAGCTCAAACTTCCTAATGCGAGACCTATTGCATTGCAAAGGCTTGTATATTTGGTTGGGGTCTGATTCCAGAGTGTCCCCTTGTTTGGTGTGGTTTTCGAATTCCAGAATGCCCCTTTCTGTATTTGGTTCTGCCCTCTAGTTTGGTTGGTTTTTGGTCTTCATATGCACGGCTGGGTTTGGGTTCCAGGGTGCAGCTCTCTTGGATGTCTGAATCGCTTTTTTGATTCTCGAATAATAGACTATTTGTCGAAGTCTGGTTGCGCTTCCAGACCACCTTGTGACTCACACCCACCTGGCTTTAATTCTCTCTATAAAGTTGTTGCCAGTGCAGAACATTTCTGCTGACACGACAAAAAATCCCCAATGGCTTTAAGATAGCACAGGAACGAATATTCACAGGCCGCAGCGGTGAGAGATCAGAAGAGAATTTAAGGCTGTATTTGAAGTCTGGAATACTAAACAGATTAAAAGGCTCTCAGGCCCGAGGTCCTGTGTGCCTGCGGTATGCGCTGTATCGATCCCAGACAGGAATAGCTCCTTGGCTCTCCCTGGGAGGTGTTTCAGGTTCTGAAAGCACTTGAAGCAGCGAGATTGCTTGAACCTGCTGTGCTGGCGCTCTGCCTTTCATGTCCCCTTTGTCTGATTCCCATTGAATGGCTCTGTTTTAAAAGCTTGGCCACCTGGGTTGGGAAGCATTAAAAAAATGGTGTGTTTCAAAGAAATTGGAAAAAGGGGAATGTTTTGGGGTTTGGGAGGGGGAGTTTTTATTATCTGTAGAAGGGGAGTAGTTTGGTTGTGCAGTAAAACGGTTTGCTACATAGTTGTACAATCTGGCTTAAACCAACAAAAATAGAAACTTCTTTTTAACATATCTCTTAAGAAATGACTCCATTTTTGTTATGGTCCTCTAAATTTGCATGTCTAGATTTGCTGGTTTTAGAACTCTGGCACTTTGCAGCTTCTAAACGACAGGAAAGTGCGCGTGCTTCCCCTATAAAACGTGCTGGAAATTGGAACGTCCCATGTGGTCTAATTATCTTTCCTAACGGGCCTTTGCAATTGGTTTCTAAAGTGCACTTATGGCATGGAAAGTTGAATCTCATATGTGGACTGCAGTGTGTATTTTACCCGCTAAATATATCCCAAAAATATATATTTCTGCCCGGAGCACCACTGTTCTGGCTATGCTTCAGTTTAAATAGACTTGAGTGATACACGGCAGAGAAAAATCATTCTGCCTTGTAGGAAAAGGCTAATTTATATATTTGTAAGTGTAGTGTGCCTGACAGGCCCACAGCGCAGAGTGCTAATATATAAAACTAGGGCACACTAAATAATCAATAGATTTTGTAGAGCGCTTCTTGCCACCCATGAGGGTATCCAGGCGCTTGGGGTTAGTGTTCCCTCTCCGTGATATAAGAGACAAAAGCGGAGCTCACAGTGTAGGCTAGGCTATACATTTCCTTAACAGGCCTGGGTGGGATTAAAATCTTAATTTTACACCCCTTTTAGGAAAGGGCTAGATAAATGCTTCAAAGTTATTTCCTTCCTTAATGGTGCAATGAGATTTCTTATAACTTCAATAAAGCACCTTTGTGAAAATTGTTATTTGGACTGTCTTGCCCAGAACTGGAATACATATCCTTGGTTGGGAGAGTTAATGACTTTGGCTCAGAGGACAGTGGCCTGCCTTTGTTACCTGGGTATGGCCAATGGGTGTTAACTGATGGCCACTTAGTTGGGGATAGCTGTCTGGGAGAGGACAAGAAGGAGGTCAGCTTTAGCAACACCTCTTTTGACTTGGTGATACTCAGTAAGACTTCTCTTATTCTTTCCCAGGACCGTCCTAGACACTGAGGCTCCAGCCACAGTTGGTGGGAAATCCAGCTAGGTAGGGGAGTGGACAGGAAGCTGGAGACAGGCCTGCCTGGTGGCATCTGGGTCCTAATAGCGATGGATTGGGATGCATCCCTGAGTAATTTCCAGTGGCTGAGATTAATTCAAGCATTGCATCCTTCAAATTTTTATATACTTTACTGTGTCGCCTAAGTGTGACAGGTATGCCTAGACATGGGTCCCAAGCACACTGTGTCAGTGGAGCCAAGCTGTACCCGGCTGATGAGTCCATAACTAGGGCGAAACCAGTTCTGGATTGCTTGTGTTCCAGTTTAGGGAGGACCTGGCCTGGCAGTTTGGGCTGGACTGTTCTGACTGGAGCAGGGTCAAGTCTGATTTGCAAATAGCTGGGTCCAAAATGAGGTATCAAAGTTTGCAAAATAAAGATGGATTGGGATGCGGCCCGAGTAATTACCATTGGTTGAAATTAATTCAAGCATTTCAACCATCACCTTTGTGTATACTTTAGTGTGTCGCCCTATTTGGGACAAGTATGCCCAGACGTGGGTCCTGTGCACCCTGTCACTGGAACCAAGTTTTACCCGTAGCTAGGGATAAAGTGGTCCTGGGTTGTTTGTGTTCAGGTTCAGGTAGAATCTGGCCTGAAAGTCTGGGCTGGATGGTTCCAATTGGAGCAGGGTCAAGACTGATTTGCATATAGCTGGGTTCAAACTAAGGTGACATATTATGGATTTCAATGGATTGGGATGCTGCCCAAGTAATAGTGGCTGAGATTAATTCAGGCATTCCGCCCATCACAGAGTCATTTTACATTAAGGCAAAGAGGAAGTGCTGCAAATGGAGGTTAGGGACTGAGAGAAAATTGTTACCATTGGCGGTACAATATCTTCAATCACTAGCTGGTGCATAGGATACTTCTGGCAGTTCCACCATCTCGTCCTCAGGACATTCCTGAACCTGGAAAAACCCATCTGAAGAAGGCCTTTCTGGAAGAAGAATCATGACTCCTGCTGGAAGAAGAGGACTCACTCAAGGACGCAAGGACTCCTGAATCCTACTGGCACCCAGGGACTGGAACTGCTCTCAGGGGTCAAGTGGTTGACCTCCTGTTTACCTAGTCCAGGGACACAAAAAACAGGTTACTCCTGACTCTAATAGGGTCCAGCTGACTGAAGAGGAGTAGACCCTGCAGGAGACCTGGCTGGAGCGAGACGTGCAGCCGTCCCGATTCCTCCCCTGAGGAGCAAGGGGCTGTAGGGGCTATAGGACCCCAGTAGTTGAAAACTAAGTCTGTAGGTAAACCTTTGACCGGGACAATCACCTGCTGCAATGCAGTTACCCTGAAATTGATCTTAAGTGCAGGTGTCAGACAAACTGTTGCTTTCCCACAGTGCTTGACTTTTTCTAGTCACTGCTTGTCTTAAAAAATTAAAAGTCATATCTCCTATCCGTGTTGCTCTTGTTTGAAGATTTTGGTTTCTTTTTGCTTATTACATTTGACTTTTTTCCAAATTGGTTTGGGAATTGTATTATGTTCCATACTTTAAAATGATTGTTACTGCTTGAACTGAGCACACACTTCTCTGGAGATTGCCTGCTGCTTGTGTCAGCTTCCAGGGGTTGAGCAGAGGTTTTATGTCAAGCCACTAACTAACTCCTAATCTAACATTATAAATAACCTCTTCATTGCCCCTGCTCACTGCAGCTCCTTTAAAGAATTTAGAACATCTCCACATTCTACAATACAATAAAAAGCATCAACAGGCAGCCATCTTCCTTCTTGTTTTGCTGCTGCTCACTAACAGATAAGTGATGTGGTTGAAGAGTGGCTGTTTGTAAACTCGATGTTTATGGATACAAATTTTGGAACATTTCGATTACAGCTTAGTTTTTATCAAGAGTCTGATTGAGAGTGTCTCGGAGGTTGTTTGGTTAGGTTTGAAAGTTTACTTTTTAGGTCTCGCGACCTATCGATGCGCGCAAGCGCATCGAGCGGAGCGAGAATTCATGTTGGCAAAACACAAGTCAAACCAAGGGCTTTCAGCCCCGCGGTTTTTGTTGCCGTTCCCGTGTACATGCACGCGCATCGCATGCAAGCCCAGCCTCTCGCATTCCCAGGCTCTCCCGCCCCCATCCGGCATCAGGCTTCTCCTCCCCTAGCAGCACTCCTCCCACACCAGCACCTCCCCCTCCAACACCAGCACCTCCCCTCTCTCTCCCTGCAAACACAGCCTTGCCCTAGCAGCACTCCTCCCACACCAGCACCTCCCCTCTCTCTCCCCGCAAACACAGCCTTGCCCTAGCAGCACACCTCCCACACCAGCACCTCCCCCCTCCCCTAATTATGCATGGCCGGCCGCAGGCCGGCCGTACTTTCAGTTTGCTTCTCTTCATCAGTTTATGAATGCCTACAAATACACTGCTTGTACTGTGTTTTTGCCCGTTTCTCTGGCAATAGTGTTATTGACTAGGAAGGCAATTTTATCTTTTGGGTTGTTGATGCCAAAGTATTAGCCGTAATCAAAGAGTCGGTGTGCTGTTTAAGCTTTGTCATGATCGATGCGCTCTTCGAGTCGAATAGCACAACGGCAAACGTTTTTTCTAATCAGAAGCTTTGTCCGGAGCAAAAGCCTGAAGCCTGGTGTGGGTGTTTGGTCGACCTCTTTCCCGTGCCCTCAGCACTAGCGCCCCCACTCCCTGCTTCTGGACTCTAGAAACTTTGAGGTCAGTGATTTTCACAAACCCGAGAGGGCAGAGCAAGGCGAAGCCATGCCGTCTCGAAAATAAAAAAAATCCACATAATATTGTTCGACAGAGGCATCTGCTGCATGCATTTCTGTGCGCAGATGGTTTCAGGTAGACGCCTGGGAAAGGGACATGCGGCCCCTTCCCTCGCCGCGCCCCCCTTGCCACTTAGAGCTGTGGTGTGAAGAGACTCCTGGGGAGCAGGTATTTGCATACGGAGTGTGCCAAAAGGTGACAACCCCCCACGCTGCAGAGGCCCGCACAGGGACCCTCCCCGAGAGAGCACACAACCCAGGGGTTTCATCGTGAAGTCATGCACGGGTCACGGGGCTGCAGCCAACCAAAACCGCATGCCTAGCCTCGGTGCATCGAGGCACTTAGTCCCTGCCCTGAAACAGTGGCGTAAGCAGGATGGCGCCCTCCTGCAGAATGTGATGAGGGCCCCCTGACTATTGCCACTCTGGAAACATACTTACTCCTGCCCATGACATGAGAATATCTGTGAATGTTTCTCTCCTATGAAACCGTCTGCAAGGGATTTACATATAACAACAAACTTGCAAGCTTGTGGCCATTCATCAACTTTTGCTAGTAAGACATACCTGGTTTCAGATGTAGGTTGCCAATGTCCACGTATTTCTTTGCACGTGAACATTCCTACGTAAAGGGGGTGTCTCTATTTTACGCTGGCTACAACGTTTGTCATGAATTCAAGTATAAACGAACAAGATCAGTAAATAGAACTAGCTGACAGCCTTTCCTCGGTCAATTTTTCGCAGCAAAGTCGACAGGAAGACTTTACATTTACAACAATGTGCTCAGAGCATTGACGGGTGGCAGAAATAGATATAGCATGATATGCGACTGTGTGGAAGATACTCAAAGGAAAATTGATAAATAATGCATTAACGATAGTGAAGAGCAGTTTTCCAGTATATGTGTTTGAGGAAAGGAACAGAGAAGTATACCGTGCTGAGCAGGCTAGATGGGCACCATATATAAAATATGGCACGTGCTGATTATGTCATCAACAAGCAAGCACTGTATATGCTATGTTTGCTTGACACTAAAAATGAAGAGTGTTGGGTCATGCGCTAAACTCAGTGAGGTATGTCTTTTGTCAGTTTTGTTCTCAAGGCATGACCTTGAGTGCAAATCTTCTTGCATACACTGCCACCTAAGCAGCAATAGCCTAATATGTAACTTTTGCAGAAATTGCCATATATTGCATCTTGTAGTCCCTCCATTTCGCCATGCTCTGCCTAGCTCCTTGCACGGCCCTCGCCTCCCCCTCAGCTCTCCCTTATTACAGCTGGTTCGCACCTCCAGCTGTCACCCCCTCCCTCCACTACACAACCAGGCTCCGTTTCAAAGGCAGCCAATTACTGTTTGCATCTTTCCGTGGTACCGAAAGGGAGACATGCAAACACACACACACATAGACACGCGCGCTCTCTCTCTCTCGCTGCCTCCCCACCCTCTCTCTCACACCGAGATTCATATAGGCACAAAACAGAGACTCAAATACGGGCAGCCACAAATCAGTACAAACAGATGATAAAAACAAAATGACAGATAAAGACACGAAATGCACAAGGAAAAATAAATAATCACAGGGCAATGTAAATAGGTGATACACAAACACACACACATTACATACTCGAAATAAACAAACAAAACGAAATAGGCAGTGACAGAACAGATTGTAGCTGACTTCAATATTTGTCACCCCATCCAACCCCCCACCCGCACCCTTCCTTCCAAGCATCCAGCATGTCTATGTTGGCACTGACATGAGCTCATATCGCAGTTCATGTGCAACAGTGTTTGAGGGGTATTTTGATATTTCCTAAAAAATGTAATAACATTTCACTTTGTGCCTCCATCGGTCCTTGGGGTCCAAGAAGACCATATACACACAGCTCACATACCTCTAATTAAACCCTATCCCAAGTCCACAGACGCAGCAGTGCACTGTACAATCATTACACGCAGGAGGCAGCCAGGGCAGCCGAGAGTGCACGTTTCTCATGCATGCAGGGAACTCATAGCATCCGTTTCACTCACAGGGTACTGAGGTTCACTCTCACACAAGTGGTAACGTTCTCTGTCTTCACTTGCCAGGGCAGAAGTACCTACTCACAGCACCACTCAGCACCACCACAACTTCACTCAGCACCACCACAGCATCACTCAGCACCACTCAGCACCACCACAGCATCACTCAGCACCACCACAGCACCACTCAGCACCACCACAGCACCACTCAGCACCACCACAGCATCACTCAGCACCACCACAGCACCACTCGGCACATCACCCAGCACCACCACAGCACCACCACAGCACCACTCAGCACCACCACAGCATCACTCAGCACCACTCAGCACCACCACAGCACCACTCAGCACCACCACAGCATCACTCAGCACCACCACAGCACCACCCAGCAGCACCACTCAGCACCACCAGAACATCACCCAGCACCACCGCAGCACCACTCAGCACCACCGCAGCATCACTCAGCACCACCACAGCATCACTCAGCACCACCACAGCACCACTCAGCACCACCGGAACATCACCCAGCACCACCACAGCACCACTCAGCACCACCACAGCATCACTCAGCACCACCACAGCATCACTCAGCACCACCACAGCACCCCCCAGCATCACTCAGCGCAACCACAGCATCACTCAGCGCAACCACAGCATCACTCAGCGCAACCACAGCATCACTCAGCACAACCACAGCATCGCTCAGCGCAACCACAGCATCACTCAGAGCAACCACAGTATCACTGGTTCAAATATGTTCTCTCAATGTTTCAAGCTTTATTACAAATATCACAAAAAAATGTTAATATTTCACTTCTGTTCTTGGATTTTCATCACAATAAAATACACTGAACATAATCTTCCCAAAAGTTAGTTACAAAAGTTTAAGCTATTGCCATTATAAATTACAATCACTTTTATTAAAGTATTAATTATTTAAAAAAATTAAAAGCCATTGTTATTTGTCATATCAATACATTTAAGTCACATAAATACAAAACATGTTGCATTACAAATGCTATAGGTGTCACATTTGCAAAAGTTATAACTATTGGCATTGTAAATGACAAAGCTATTAATTTAGATATTTTCAAAAACAACACATAAATAAAAAAATTGTCATTTACAAGACCAATAGCTCAAACTTGCCTAATGCGAGACCTATTGGCAACGCCAGTGCTTGTTCTGTGTTGAAGACCAAATTTAGGTTTTTGATTTGCACTGCCTGTTTAAGCTTTAATGTAATGTTTATAGGTAAATTAAACTTGCTTACTGACTCCGGCTACTAAGTTGGTAACGTGTGTTTCGTTTGCTGTGCGCAGCGTGGATTGATGTGGCGCATGAGCCCGAATGCCTGCAAAAGCGCGCTTGCAATACTGAAGTCGTTTTCAGGGTGGCTGACATTTTGTCAGTTTGGGAAGCGTTGTTGGAGTGTCAGGTCGTGGAATGGTATGTATGACATGTGCTATAAGGTATTTTAGGATTTCTAGAATCTTAGTCTTGCTGTATGCACTACGTTATGACGCGCATAACACAGCTATTTTGGATGACTGGGATGGTGTTCCTTAAAATTATTAGAGGCACTTGGTTGTGGCCAAGCGGCTGTTTAACAGCCATGTCTGTCAGTTGCCTCAAATATTTATTGTTCTTTTGGGAAAGAGTGATTGCGTAGTGGAAGTTGGTTTAGGGAATATTTAATAGGGTATTAAATGCAATAAGTTTTAATGGTGATATTGATATGGTAGATATGGAGAATTTGGCAGACAAGGCTATAGAAGAGAAGACTGAGGAAGGACAACATAAACAAGGCGGTAGAGAGAATATCTTTATAGATTGGAAGCAGAATGGAGAAAAAATTAGAACAAATCATATGTCGTCAACCTGTGGGTATTGGTTTGGGGGAGGACCATTTTTGGCGAACGGGTGAGGATGCTATGAGTTAGAAGATTGGTGGAGGTGAGGCCACACAGAAGAGAAAGCATACTCTGGATCATTATGCTGCGGGTAAGAGAAGGAAAAGCTAAATATCTTGATGAGATGATGATGGATTGTATTGCGGGTGCACAAATAAGTAACCCTGGGCAAAGCAGTATGCTACTCTCGTGTAGTTTGCGAAGTTTGCGCTACTTCGCACTACGCGAATTGCAGATAGCACAGCGCAAACATGCGTAGAGTAGTGCAGCTGTCATTTCTTGGTTGCTCGCGGTCCTCAACATCAAGTTGGTGACCGCGAGCAAGCAAAATGACATCCCGGCGAGACTTTTTCTTCGTTTGCGATCAGCAACATCAAGTTGCCGATCGCGAGCGTGGAAAATAAACCTCCTGGCGAGATTCTCAACGCGGGGAGGTCAGGTTTCTCATTGCGAGTGGTCGCGTATGCTCGCGACCGGTCGCATATGCTCGCGATGAGAAACTACCAGTCCGCGTTGAGAAAGCTGCTGCTCGAGTAAAAATCTACTAGAGTTGCAGAAAACTACAGCTCGCACTGTGAAAGATGCCGTTTTCAAAGATTGCACAGTGCCGGATGCTTTTCCGCACTGTGCAATCATTGAAAACGCCATCTTGCACAGTGCGAACAGGGTACTACACAGTTCGCGAAATACTACGCATAGCTCGCGAAGTGCACTTTGCGTAGCTACGCGTAGCGCTACTTCGCGTACTACGCCCAGGGTTACAAATAAGGCAGTGAAGAAGCTCAAATAAATACTGAATCAACAGTGAAAACTGAATAGGAAGCGCAGGCCGGTGCTTTGCAGCGATGCTTCAGAGAGAGCTGAAGTTGTGTTGAGTGGTTTGTCTGATTTTGATTCAGACTTTCGGGAAGATGTGAATCAGACAGTAGAGAGGACAAGTTTATCTGATATTAAGAATAAGAATAGTGATGTTTTATCAGATGCTTTTAGTACGATTATGTTTGCTCCCTTATTGATTAAACATGCATTGTTACCTGTATGTCCCCTATATAACATGTGGCCTGCTATGTGGAATCTTCGCTTCGTAGACAGATACCTAAAGAAGTTAGGATTCGCTGGAGATCAGAGTGTCCCGGGCCCACACTCGCAAACAAAGTAGTGTGCACCCCTGAACTGGATGTCAAGATCAAGGCTACAAAGCTAAAGGTTTGGGATATGGGTTAACAAACCGGCCATGAAGACCTCTAGATGTCATTGGTCCTTTAACTAAGATGTTTGCTATGATAGAGGAAGCATATATCAGTGGTGGTGGAATCGACCTGGGAAAGATGATGCAATGAATTCCGCATGCTCTTTGCCTTCTTGGAAAGGCTGATGCAGTGTTGGCCGTGAAGAGAAGGAACAAGATTTGTGTGGAAAACAATCCAAAGCTGGGGGATTTCACTTGAATTATTAATTAAGGAGCTGTCCAAATAAGTAATGCATTTAGTTCAAGGCAAGAAGTCACAAAGAGAGATTAAAAAACTTTTTACCAAGTATGTTAATGGATGGGCCGGGAACATGAAGATGAATTTCTGGACTGAGGGACTCCTTTATCCATTGTTACAGGTCCTATCAACATGGTACATTTTCCAGAGTGGAGCTCAAGGAGAGGTTGTAATAGGGGTCGAGGAAGAGGAATATGTGGGGTGCCGCGCACAAGAGGTGCATCAGATCTAGGGCGTTCAGTTATCCAATCTGGTTTGGGCAGCAGATTTGCCATTTAAATATCAACATTGTGTACATGTAAATCAGGACCCTTGGTTCTTGGAGCCAGTTCAGGCTAGAGTTTTTGGCAGATTCGGTGCAGGAGAGTGTTTCATGCGAGTTACATTTTTCCTTGCAAGAGATAAAGCTAGTGGATTTGGAGGTTCACAACTTGAGATGACAGAAGCCCTTGTGGCATAGGATTCGTAAGCAATTTATTCCTAGAGGAGACGGACAAGGGTATGCGTCAATTAATTAACTTAAGCCTGAAATTGTTGGTCAGCCTTTTGATTTTGTCAATGCGTGACTTGTTATGGCATGGTTTTTGTAAAACCTCATTTGTGTGGGAGCTGCCGGGCCCTCACCATTATAAACAAACATTGGCAAGAGCAAAACTAGTTTTGGTCTCAAAAAGCACACTTTCCACAGTAGTTTCTGGCACTGAACAAAACTACTGTGTGTCGAAATGCTACTTGTGAAAGAACAGAATGCTGTCACTCACAGTGAAGCCAGTCGATACAGAGAGAGAGACAGTATTTTAATACACACAAAAAGGTCATTGTTAACGCCACACCTAATTAGGGGCCCAATAATTAAATAAAGTCTCAAAAGTGCACCCATGTCCTTTCATTTAGTGCTGATATACAGCTTTCGTGAATTCACAAGACTTTACAGAAGTAGGCCAAGAAATAGTACTCCTAGAAAATATTTGTGAACTGCATTTTAGCACGAGCAAATATGCAGGTGTACATTTGCTCATGCGAAAATCTGAGTGTTTGTAAGTTCACTTTCCCTCCAACCATTTTTTCCCAACTCTGGAAGAAGGTTCACGCGTCCCATTGTCAGGAGTAAATTTCCAACATTTCTCAGTATGGGAAAAGATTAGAGAAGAGTTGTTGAAAACTCTTAAAACATGCAGTTAGTAGGTTCGCACAGACTCAAAAGGGCATTCTAACCTTGTGACTATTGCTTACCACTACCTTCAGCATGTAGATCTGCAGAAACGTGGCAACGTAAGAGGATTGCAAGTATTCAAACACTACTGTGGTATGAGCCCTGGCATAATCAGAGAGGCTATATCAGAGCTCTTATTTAATGAGATTGCTGCCATAATTTGTCGCTTTACTACATGGCACTAAAGGGACACGTGGATTTTGTTACAAGACAAGTTGATTTATGAAGCAACCTGCCTCATGGACAAGTAGATATTTTAATGAATACCACACCCCTGATCCCAGTCATCTTGCAGCATCAACAACCTATTCAGTTAATGACCCCCAGCCTCCTTCACCAGGGCCAGTGCTTCAGGAGATGGACACAGCACTATACCAAGGACTGACCATTCAGTTATTTTGTGGTCATCACAAACCTCTGTTAATGGGCTTCTGTTGACGTTGCCTGAGTAGAATGTCTGCCCTGCCCTGGTCATAGCAAACCGCGAGCTGAAGGGTGTGATCTCGTTGAGCGAACAGTTCTCTTTACTCTCTTCTCAGCGTAAACTGCCTATATGATGCCCTTATGAGAGGGGCTTTCTATTTCTTGATCCAATTTGTGATTGCTACATACCCAAGCAGTATGGCACCTCACTTTCAGAGACCAAACCATTTGAGATTTAAAAGATTGTTCTATTAAACCAAATATTGCATTTTCACCAAAAATAATCCGCTCCTGACCAAATATTAAAACACAAACCTTAGATCAGATATGGCTATATTGGCAAATCTAGAAGGACCTTGTTAATACATGTAGAATGTGAGGGGGGGACAAAGGAACTGTCAAGTCATATTAGACCAGAGATTTTTGATGGCCTGTATTTAAAAGTGAACTCCATCAATTATAACAATTTTCACATGCAGGAAGGTCTTAATTGTATGACATACCAATGTACTGCGACCGTACCTGGGTTGGGTTATTGTGCTTTGATTAGGGAAGCTTCAGTTCACAAAAGAACTAGTAACCGGTCTCTGGATTTGTCTTGAGGCAGAGAGAGAGAGAGCAGCGCAGGATGGAAGAGAAGATAGCGGACGAGAGAGAGCAACGCGGGAGGGGAGAGAGGCAGACAACGGAGACAGGTGCAAAAGCACATGCACTTATGTGAGTGCTTGCATAAAAAGAAATGAAAGAGAGCAGCACGAGGTGGAGGAAAGAACACAGAGGAGACATAGCAACGTGGTACAGAGATAGTGAATCACATAATGGAGATAGCTGGAAAACACATACACTCTACTGGAGTGCTTGAGCAAAAAGGAAGAAGTAGTTCCCTAAAAGTGAACTGTAGGACCAGGGCTCAAATCGGGGTACCACGCGGGTGGACGGCGTCCCCCACTTATTTTACGGGGGACGCCCCCCCCCTGCCAAACAGCTGGACTTTACTCTTTGGCCTCTCTAGGACGAGGAGCTCGGCACTTTTCATGACGTCACTACCGGTGGTGACATCACTTCCGGTGACAGCGTCCCCCCACTTCTTTTTTACCGACTTGTGCCCTGAGTAGGACACAAGTAAAGAGTCTATTCTCCGGGAAAGGAGCTGATATAAGATGTACAAGGAAAGACATTGAATAAGAAGGAAGCAAATGAAAGTGACAATAATGCCAACCAGTGGTAAGCAGTGGGTGGGGTCTAAGCCCACTGTAAGGTCTGACAAGCTGACGGTAGATCTTTTGCAACCAGACAGATGGCGCTGCCTGAGAGGCTTGACTTACAAATGCGTGGAAGACGTGCCACAGTATACTCAGTCAAGTGGAAGTGAAGGCCTCTCACATCCATATCGCTGGCGCCCCCGGGCTTAAACTATTTTAGGGGTGACCCAGGGCGGCAGTGACGGCGAATAATAAAATGAGCAATACTCAGAGGCCAGAGATCCCTCAGAATCGTTTTGGGGTTACAGGCTTTCAATGTGGCACCTGCGAAACATAGCTGAGCTGCAGGCTTCGACGAGCTTGCTTAACAAATAAACTGCAATTTCACTGGTAAGAGGTAATGAATTCAGATTTGTTTATATCCACATAGAGTGTGACATCACAGCATATAGCCGGAAGCTGCTTTTTCTGTCTTTTAGAAACTGCATTTAGAAGGAAGGGCCAATCCCGGGGATGCTGGGTTTTACTCTAGTGTGGGTTGCTAGATCCTTGGGACAAGGCGGATGCCAAAGACCTCCATTTGGTCCTTCCATGCTGGCGATTTTTATTTATTATTTTTATTTTATTTATTTATTGCGATTTTATATAGCGCAAACTTTACCCGAAGGTGTCAGAGCGCTTTACATAAGAACCAGTTGCGATACATAAGGATTTAGGATTACATGCGTTACATAAAAGATACACACAGAAAAAAAATTGCAAATGTACAAGTTGTAAAGTCACAAAAGGAAGAGATACGAACAGAAAAAAAATTAATTGCAAATGTACAAGTAGTAAAGTCACTCAAGGAAGCGAACAAATGGATAAACTCTAAGCGTCACTTAGGAATGGTAGGGAGTACAATGGTCTACTGCATATACTAGTGATTAGAGTTATCTCTAAATACATATATATATATACAAATAGTAGATTTGGGTGGGAGTATGGAGGGTGGGAGGGATACTGGGGTATGGAGAAAAGGCAAATCAGAAACATTTGAGGATAGTCAAGGGGGAAACGAGGGAGAAGGGTAGAGGGGCTTCTGACTTAGACCTGGGGGATACAAATGCCTTCACATCAAGTGTGCAACGCCCATAGGGCTCAAAGGGCTTCGTCATGTGTGTCAGCCCGGGATGAGACAGCTTCCCGGGCACACACACAGACAGTTTTGGAGCTGCCAGCCGCACCCGAGTACTTCACACAAACATGATTCTTTATCATCACAGACTACTAATGCAGGGTACACTACAATCCAAATATGTGCAATTCAGAAGCTGTTTTTTAAAAGACTATTTCGCATTAACAAGGCTTTGTTTTTTTTCACCCATCTTAGAGCCCCTGCATGTCTACTCTTCCTATTCCTGGAAGAATTAACCCCACCCCCCTCCCCAACTGTTGCGCCTCTGACCTCTGACTCCAGACACTCTTAGCCAGCCCCCAGCAACTGGAGATGCAGCATCCCGGGCTGGGGCTGAGACACGTGACTTGTGAGGGTGAAGTGGTGGGGTGAAGGGATGCTGCGCCCCACAGTTTGAAGAACTATGATCTAAACCCTCTCCTTAGGGAGTTAATTCTGTTTGGGCGTATAGTGGGCATCACGATCAACTGGTCAAGGTCCATTCTATTCCCATTTTCGGACGTCACGCAGACCTTTACATCCAACTTTCCTCCAACATGGGCCACCGTTTCTTTCCGATACATGGGAATATGGCTTGTCACCTGGAGGAGCTGAGGTGTGACAACTATGGTAGGTTGATGATGTGGTCAGATGAGTGTGTGCGGACATGGTCGAGGCTGCCCTTATCCCTTACTGGTCGATTAGTGATCACTGAAAATGCTATACCCCCTAAATTTGTGTCAATTTAACTCTCCCCCTTCCGACTTGCTTTCGCCTGAATTTGCGATCCCACCTTGTTGCATGGGAAATACTCAAACTTCCATTTGCACAGGGTGGTTTCGGAGCGCCCGATATGTACCTTTATTTTTGTAATGCCCAGGCGCACTTTGCTTATTTCTGGCTTCACCCAATTCAATTTCATCCACATGCTGCTCCAGAAGCAGATCATTTATTTATTTATTTATCATATAAAGTGCACTATCACCTTGCAGGCATCCTGGCGCTGATGGCTCAAAAATGGCGGACGAGTGTCAGGCGGGACAGGACAGAACGGACAGGTTGCACTTACTTAGGAAACAGCCACATTTTAACCTTTTTTCTGAAGAGAAGTGTTAAAGATTAGACTGCAAACGTCAACATTATCGGCGCCATCTTGCCCCTTTTCGAGCCCATTCGTGCGCGTAAGCGGCAGCCATTTTAAGCACCATGGCCTCCCTGCCCCTCGCTGATAGCCAGCGCGTCTCTCTCTCTCTCTTAACCTCGCAAGCATTCCCCCGCACACTGACAACCCCCGCTCTCTCACGCCTTGGGTCATAAACCCCTCTTCAGCGCAGCTTCACCACAGAATCCCATCCTGTTCTCAGCACGACACCTTCCCTCATTCCTTTCATGGCCTCAGCTCCTTTTGATGCAAACCCCCTTTTCCTGTGTCCCCGTTTGTCTTCCTTGTTCCCAGGCCACCACCTGGCCCTGCGGATACTGTTTATTACCCCGTACAGTAGGAAGCTTCCCCTCCCTATCAAAAGACCCTCGAGCCGATCAAAGTCCCCACCCTATGAGATCCGATCGACCCCATGCATTCCGTGAATCAACCATCACCTATTGTGACCGGGGTGGGGAATCCAACTGTAAATGTATGTGGGAACGGGTCTGAAGGGGAGATTCCGAGGATGTTCTTTCAAGTACCAAAGTGCTGCGAGAAATGTGTTATGTGCAATAAAGGTCATAAACTCTAGTATAAGAGGCCAGGCCTCAGAGATGTGGTTAGAGCACCTCGTGACGATACTTGCTGTCTGACTTGATGTGTTCTCCTCCGGAGAGAATAAAATCCTAGTTTCCTGCCTTCCAGTCTCCAGCGCCTGCTTCTTCATTGATTAACATTGGTGGGTCATAGAGGCGATACCGCCGGGCAACATAAAAGGGTCTTTGGTTACTGGTTGTCTTTGAAACCCTTTTTAACAATTGGCGTCCCAAACGTGGGGCCCATCAGCGACTCGTGGATCCAGTGGGAGAGGTCCTGACGACAGAGTGAACGACTGCAACGATCGGAAGGTACCCTGTCCGATAGACCCTCGTCTGACAGCCGATCATCCGAACTTCACTGGTTCCGAACAGACCTCTCTCGAGTGATCTGCGGTCCTGACTGGGAACCATCAGGAGTGCCACGAGAAGTACGAAGAGAAGAGGACGATCGGGCGCTGGATTCGGAAGACAAGAAACTGTCCATGCGGTCCGGGTAAGGTCGTGTAAACACGACGAATTGCGAAAGTAATTGATAATTGAAAGTGATTGATAATTGATGAGAAAATACTAGTATTACTTTTTGTTAATTTATTTGGAGATTCACTGTCTGCAAACGGAGAAACAACAGGCTCTCCCTTTATAAACAGCGAAGGATAGGTACGCACCCGTCGGACCTATCTTTCTCCCCCATTGAACAATTGCCCCCCCCCCCATTGATTAACTGTTATAGATTGTTTTCTGGAGATTCTCTGTCTGCAAACAGGGAAGAATAGGTCCCCTCTTTGCAGATAGTGAAAGGGTAGGTGACGCGAACCTTTGCGAGCCTGCTTATTCTCCCCATTGACCATATTGATTTTTTATTTTTGACCTAACATTGATTGCTCAAGATTGGTTCATGAGGTATTCACTACGTGCAAACAACGTAGAATAGAAATATTCTGTCTAGTCTTTGCACGCAGCGATAAGATAGGTAGTGCTGACTATTATCCCATTGTGATCCGTCATGCCTGTCTTCTCCCCACTGGTTAGTAGCCTGTTTTGCCCGGACCGCTTATTAGAGATGAACCATCCGGCTCCACTGGAAGGCACCCCTAATAAGGACATGTTCATGAAGCATGGATTAATCGCTATAGCCTATAGCCAGCTGTGGCATAAATATACGAAAAAGGATCGAGAAAGTCAGTGGCCACTGATAGGATCCTTTGAAGACGATAGAATAAACGCACTAGAAACAGCCCTTGGTAAAAACAAGACGACGCCCACTATGCTTGACAGCTTCGGCATGTGGCGAAAAGAAGCCGAACAACGCAAAAAGAGAACTGAGAGTAGGTTGGGAAAAGAGCTGCGGAAAGCAGCCCACCTAGCGGCCCAGAAACTAGAGAAAGAGATAAAAGAAAGAGAGGATACCAAACAGAAGCTAGAAATAGAAACGTCAAGCCAGTGTCTGGTTAGAACACCCTCCACGCTCTACCCTGAATTACACTCGAAACAGCGAACCAACGATGATCTGCTGCTAGGTCCTCCGATCATCCACATGCCCCCTCCATATGCCCCTTCCCAACCCTTAGCCCAGCACCCACTACCCCCAGGTACAAGCGAGAGTAACACCACGGCTTCAGCCCCCATGGCCTCTGTGCCGGCTGAACTCCTTGTATTAGATGCTACGCAAACGACAACGCCGGGCGACCCAGAAGCCCGAAGGGTTGGTCCTGCAAGAACATATAGACTAAGCAAACATGAACAAGCAGGGGTCGACAAGATAGCAAAGATACTGGTAGAGAAGAGGGAAGATGAAGAGTCCGTCACGGATGTGTTTAATTCTTATACAGGGAGTCACAGACGACACTTTACTGTACAACTGTGTTACCACGTCTTAAACGCATACGAGGACCGATATCAAGAAAAAGGTCCCCAGAGCCTAACGACTCTGTTCCGGAAGGTCGATATCGGGGATGAGAGTGAGAGTGATGTGACGGACCTCCTTACGCGTACGCTTGAGGTTTTCCGCCACCTCACTGAACAAAGGCCAAAAATCGAATCCACAACATCCGTAGCAACCAACCCACAAACTGAACGATCTAACACCATGATGCCGATACGAGAGGCTGCCCCTTACTGGGTTCCTCCACGAGGTGAAGGGACTCACGATGACGCAAACTACAAAGATGCGAAGGGAAGGGTAGTGTACAATTGGGTCTACCAACCATGGGACCGGCAAGAGATTCTGACCTTCCGGAAATCTCTACCTGACCTACGTAAAAACCCCACCGCCTTCTATACTGAGTTGGGTACGGCCCTAGGATCGACGATTATGACTCTAGCTGACATCGACTTGTTTTTCGGGTTATGTCTACCAGCTGATGTGTGGAAGCAAATCCGGAAAGTCGACCACTCTGAGCTGTTTGGACATAACTGGTCACAACTCGATGGCATAGACAGACAACGAGAACCCGGACAAAAACCTTTGAAAGCCATTTTAGACCTCCCGGATAAAATCGTACAGAAATTAAAAACCCTGATCCCAGAAAAGAAAGTGGACTGGTCGATAGTAACGGCTTGTCGCCAGAAACCTCAGGAGGATGTATCGGAATACTTCTCCCGGTTTGAAACGGTGTTCTCCGATTACAGTGGCCAGGACCTGACCACTGCAACCGGACACCATCTGTTCGTCCAGAATTACGTTAAGGGCTTATCACCGGAGGTCTCGCAGAAACTGCAGGCCAGCGAAAGTAGTTGGGCAGCCTCCAAACCTACGGCTATCCTCCAGATGGCCCAATATTATGAACATCAGAAAAATGAAAACGATAGAACAACAGAGAGAAAGAAGAAAGATTTAAAGGAGAGGGTGATGATGGCTCAACTGCAAGGGGTGACTCTGGGACGAGACCAATACCGGGGAAACCATCAGATGAACGTCCCTAAAACTGCACCTCCCAAAGACCGTACTTCGACTCCCCACATTGGGCGTACAGACATTAGAGAGGACCAGTGTGCCTTCTGTAAAGGATCGGGCCACTGGAAATCTCAGTGCCCAGTTCTTTTGGAACTCATCAGAAATAGAGATCCTAGAGATACAGCAAGCGAACCAAGAAATAGGGGATCACAGTGAGGGCCCCCAAACAACGCAACTAATGATAGATCAAGTAGGCCAAACACATTTGATCGACCCCGACAGAACCAATGCCAGCAATCTGACTACGATGATGTTCATGACTTTGCATAGGACTGCCTAGGGCAAGGGAGGGATCCAGTCGAGCTCCATGTTGACCAGCAAGGCCCTTATGTCACTGCTAAGGTCTTGGGTACAAAGTCACCATTCCTGGTAGACACTGGCGCAACACGTAGTGCATTATCTAAACGACTGATTCCAAGGGCACCCTTGTCTGGCTCACTAATAACATCGACAGGTTTCGATGGGACGCCCTCCACTAACCCTTTGTCCGCCCCGATCCTCTTTGACTTAGAAAACAACACCACTGACACTACGTTTTTGCTTTCCTCCAATAGCCCTGACGCAATTATGGGACTCGACTTATTGAAACACTTCCGGGCAACGATTAGATGTTCCCAAGATGGGGTCCGAGTTTTCCTTTACGACAATCCTGTTCTGCTTAGACATTGCCCCCCCAGACACATGTTTTCCATCACCGACGCTGACACTTCCCTGCTTGACACTCTGCCTCCGTATCTGTGGGCCAAAACGGATTCGGATGTAGGGCGCATGATGATTGACCCAGTGCACATTACTGTTCGACCAGATGCAACACTCCCAAAACTTCCACAATATCGGATATCGCCCGAGGGCGAGAAGGCATTGGTAGAAATCATCCAATCACTGATAGACGCAGGAGTGGTGGAGGAAGTAGTTAGCAACGTTTGCAACAGCCCAATCTTGCCCATCATTAAGAAACAGGGAGAAGGAGATGAGAAAGCATACCGCTTCATCATTGACCTTCGAGAGATCAACAAAGTGGTGGTACCCCAGTACCCTGTGGTCTCGGACATTACCACCATCCTGACTTTGATTCCCTCCACTGCCACCACCTTCACTGTCATTGACCTCAAGAACGCATTCTTTTCCATCCCCATCCACCCAGACAGCCGATATCTCTTCGGTTTCACCCTAAAAGCCCGCTCATATAGGTTCTGCCGAGCACCCCAGGGCTACACAGAAAGCCCTAGCATCTACAGCCAGGCCCTCAAGAGACAACTGGATCAAGTCCAGTTACCCGATGGAGTGGTGTTAGTACAATATGTCGATGACATCCTCTTGGCGGCCGACACCACTCCACTAGCTGTCACAGCCACCATTCAACTCCTGCATTTCCTTGCAGAAAATGGCCACAAGGTCTCTAAGAAGAAGTTGCAATTCTGCCAACCCCAGGTCACTTACCTAGGCCACCTTTTGTCCAAAGACGGAAGGAAATTGACTCCTGACCGGATCCAAACCATTCTCGACACCCCCGTCCCTAAGACTCAGAAACTGGTCCGCTCTCTACTAGGCCTCACCTCCTTCTGCCGACAGTGGTTACCCAACTTTAGCCTCGTAGTAAAACCACTGCTTTCACTACTAGCAAAGGACATCCCTCTCCCACTCCCTTGGACCCCTGAGTGTCAGGCTTCTTTCATGCAACTACGAGATGCCCTTTGCTCGGCCCCTGTGTTGGGTACCCCCGATTACACAAAGCCCTTCTGCCTTTACACTCACGAAAGGGAGGGGTGTGCTTTATCTGTCCTGACCCAGTCCATCGGCCCAAAGCAACGACCATGCGCTTACTTCTCAGCCACCCTTGACCCTGTAGCCAGAGCCCTGCCTGCTTGCCTTCGAGCCGTAGCTGCTGCTGCGATCTCTATCCGACAGAGTGAGGGGATTGTGCTCTCGAATTCCCTCACAGTACTGGTACCCCATGCAGTTGACACCCTCCTAAACCAAACCAAAACGCAACACCTGACGAGTGCACGACTGACGGGATACGAACTGACTCTGCTCGCACCCCACATCACTCTGAAGAGATGCACCACACTGAACCCAGCAACCCTGCTGCCCTTACCAGAAAACGATCCCAATGCGCACCCTGTACACGACTGTGTGACCCTCACAGACGAACAGACCAGAAGTAGGGTTGACCTCAGAGACACGGCCTTTCCCAACCCCGACGGAGAGCTGTGGGTGGACGGTTCTTGCATCAAACTCCCCGATGGCACCACTTCAGCTGCCTATGCAGTCACCACGGCTCGAACTGTAGTCGAGACAGCCCGCATAACACAACGATCTGCCCAGGCAGCGGAACTGATTGCCCTGACACGAGCCTGTATTCTAGCAGCAGGAACCACAGCAAACATTTACACCGACAGCCAGTATGCCTTTGGGGTGGTTCACCATTTTGGGCTCCTTTGGAGGGAGAGGGGATTCTTGACCTCACACGGCACCCCCATTTTGCACGGGGATCTAGTCTCCGCCTTGATCGAAGCCGTCCTTCTCCCCAAAAAGCTTGCAGTCATCAAATGTCAGGCACACAAAAAGGTGACGGACATTATTGGACAGGGGAATGCACTAGCCGACATCACTGCCCGAACGACAGCTGAAAATAGGACGACAACACGCATGTACACGACCAGGTCACAAGCAGAAAAATGGTCTGACGCTAGGGACACTATTAGAGACATTCAAATGGCTAGCACACAACACGAACTGACTGAATGGACACGGGTGGGATTGAAAGATGACGAAGGCTGCTGGCGGACAAAAGACACAAGCAAATGGTTGCTACCTGACTCGTATCTGATTCCCATACTGACTATGGCACACTCCCCTGCCCACATAGGATCAGCCCCCATGATTGAACTTGTCTCCAGAGTTTGGCACAATGATAAGATCGCAGAGTCCGCCAAACGCCTGGTCCAACAATGTTTGATATGCCTGCAACACAATCCCGGGAAAGGAACTGTAGTACCCCGGGGAGGGTTTGGGGTCCCAAATCACCCGTTTGAGGTCCTGCAGATGGACTACATCCAACTAGACAGATGTCAAGGCCAGAAATATGTACTTGTGGTGGTATGCACATTTAGCAAATGGGTGGAAGCATACCCAACCCGTGACAACACTGCTATGGCCACAGCAAAAGTACTGTTAAAGGAGTTTTTCCCCCGTTACGGCCTTTGTCGAATTTTGTGGAGCGACAATGGCCCCCACTTCGTAGCCGAAGTTATCCAACTCATTTTGAAGGGGTTGGGTGTAAAACAAAAGTTCCACGCAGTCTTCCACCCCCAATCTGCTGGACTAGTAGAACGACATAACGCCACACTGAAACTAAAATTGGCCAAGATCGTAGCTACCACAGGACTGAAATGGCCAGACGCACTCCCCCTGGCATTGCTCTCAATGCGTTCCACCCCCACCAAACACCACTTGACGCCATACGAGGTTGTATTCGGCCGGCCTATGAATGTTTGGTCTGCACCGAAACCAACTTCCATTCATGACGTCCCGGACGTCCTAATGTCTGATTACTTATGCCAGTTGACTAAAACACTGTCTGTTATCCATCAACAGGTGCTGCATGCCATCCCTGACACTTCCAGGGGTCCCGGACACACCATCCAGCCTGGGGATTTCGTCCTGATCCGGAACTTCCAGCGTGCCAAGAGTCTGGAACCCCGGTGGACGGGCCCCTGGCAAGTCCTCATCACCACCCGAACAGCACTTCGGGTGGAGGGGAAACGCAACTGGCTGCATGCACACCACTGTAAGAAGATCTCCTCGACCCTGACCTCGACCGAAAACATCGACAATCAAGAAGAGCTCCTGAACAAGGACCGACCGTCACTATCCTGCTATCCTGATACCGAAACCCTTGAACTTTCAAAATTCTCTGATCCCACAGTGCCATCGAGAGAAGGGTATTTCCTGCGTCGAAAGGAGGGAGCCTCGGCTAAGTAGACCACGGACTGAGTTAAATCTCAGAACGGTGACCTAAACACTACCAAGGGTTACCCGGAGAGAAGCAAAACAAAGTCTGTGGTTCTGCCCGCTACCGAGCACCTTGAAGATGATGGAAGCGCCAGATAAGAAGATGATGGAAGCGCCAAATAAGAAGATGACGGAGGCAACAGGAAATACCCACCGCAGAAACCCAAAGGCAGACAGACTCCACAGTCCAAAGACAATTACACTTTTCATCACAATCCTTTTCTGCTTTCTCCTCATGACCACACTCTGGATTGTGGAAGAAAATGCACCTGCTCACGAAACATTCCTGACCACTGTCCAGCCTACCACCATGAAGGAACATTATCTGATTTCGCTCTCTCCCCAACTCAGAGAGAGGCGAAAGGAATTTTGGAATAACTCCTTCGTACAACTACTTCACCAGCACAACCTTGCCACCAATGCCACCAACTGTTGGATCTGTTGGTTGCTACCCCACGCCACTGGACACTCGATACCATTCATCCCTTCACCTTTCTCAGTTCACGGCTCCTGTCTTGCTTGGCTGATGCTTCTGCAAGAAAGCTTTAAGGACAATGCCACCTCCAGCAAAACCGTAACGCATTTCTACCACGGAGTCTGGCGGAACAGAACAAAGACACGCTTCTGCCCGCAGACCACCAACAACACAATCCACTTGGATATTCCTGCTAAAGAACAAGTTGAAATGCAAGTGTTCAATAATCCAACCAGAACCACCTTCTCCTACCTGCGAAAACGAACGGCTGCCACTCTGACTGTGGCCCTGTCAGTCATCAACGTCACCGGCCACATGTGCATGGAAGGGCTTGGGACGCAGCTGGTAGGCCACAGTGCTTGCCGGTTTTCCAGAACTCTGGACTCCACCGACCCTCCTTCCTTTGTGGCATCTCCAAACACGTATTTCGTCTGCGGCACAAAGGCTTACACCTGGCTCCCCAAAGGCTGGGGGGGCACTTGTTTCATTTCCTTCATCCTTCCTCCGACTTATGTGGCACCAGCAAATCATCACAGACAAAAACGAGCCAAGGACATTGAACAAGCCGACTCCACAGGAGCACAGTTCATCGATGCTATGAAAGGACTCGTCCCCCTCTGGGGCCCGATGGCAAATAGCCGTGCCATCCGACATCTGACTCAAGCGGTTGAGACAACAATGAACATCACCGCTGGTATCCTCGCTAACAACACCGCTGAACTTCAAGCGGTCCGCTTGGTGGCCCTCCAGAACCGCCTTGTCCTAGATGTGGTTCTTGCGGATCGTGGTGGGGCATGCCGCATTATTGGGTCCAGCTGCTGTACGTACATACCGGACAACTCACCCTCAGTGTACAAAGCCATCGAACATCTTCATAGACTCTCTTCAGAAGTCCACCAAGAACAAGAAGAATGGTCGCTTGGTGGGTGGTTCTGGAGCACCGTTAAGAACTGGGGCTGGAGACTATTCACCATTATCCTGATTCCTGTGGTTGTGATATGCGGTTTATGCTTAGGAATTCAATGTCTACCACCTCTGTGTACATTATGCGTAAATTGTATTTGCCCTAAGACTGTGAACTTTGGAAACGAACATATGAGAGCAATATATGATGCCGAGGTTAGGAATTTGATGAAGATCGACATTGAGTAAGCAAGTTGGCTAAGATATGTTGAAAAGGGAGGACTGTTAAAGATTAGACTGCAAACGTCAACATTATCGGCGCCATCTTGCCCCTTTTCGAGCCCATTCGTGCGCGTAAGCGGCAGCCATTTTAAGCACCATGGCCTCCCTGCCCCTCGCTGATAGCCAGCGCGTCTCTCTCTCTCTCTTAACCTCGCAAGCATTCCCCCGCACACTGACAACCCCCGCTCTCTCACGCCTTGGGTCATAAACCCCTCTTCAGCGCAGCTTCACCACAGAATCCCATCCTGTTCTCAGCACGACACCTTCCCTCATTCCTTTCATGGCCTCAGCTCCTTTTGATGCAAACCCCCTTTTCCTGTGTCCCCGTTTGTCTTCCTTGTTCCCAGGCCGCCACCTGGCCCTGCGGATACTGTTTATTACCCCGTACAGTAGGAAGCTTCCCCTCCCTATCAAAAGACCCTCGAGCCGATCAAAGTCCCCACCCTATGAGATCCGATCGACCCCATGCATTCCGTGAATCGGCGGAATGCCCTGCTGTGCGACAACCATCACCTATTGTGACCGGGGTGGGGAATCCAACTGTAAATGTATGTGGGAACGGGTCTGAAGGGGAGATTCCGAGGATGTTCTTTCAAGTACCAAAGTGCTGCGAGAAATGTGTTATGTGCAATAAAGGTCATAAACTCTAGTATAAGAGGCCAGGCCTCAGAGATGTGGTTAGAGCACCTCGTGACGATACTTGCTGTCTGACTTGATGTGTTCTCCTCCGGAGTGAATAAAATCCTAGTTTCCTGCCTTCCAGTCTCCAGCGCCTGCTTCTTCATTGATTAACATTGGTGGGTCATAGAGGCGATACCGCCGGGCAACATAAAAGGGTCTTTGGTTACTGGTTGTCTTTGAAACCCTTTTTAACAGAAGAAGCTCCCTAGTATGCCTAATCTCGCACGGGAGCAAGTTCCACAGCTTGGCCGCGGCCACCTCAAAGGATCTACCCCCTGATCTGTTCTTCCTATATCTAGGCACTCTCACCAGCATAGCCGCTGAAGATCGAAGCAGCCTGGTTGGGGTGTACCACGTGAATTTGGATTGCAGTGGTAGAGGGCCTGTTCCATGGACGGCCTTAAAAACAAGGCAAAGGGCCTCGAATTGTACCCTCTGTCTCAACGGGAGCCAATGCAGTTTTGCCAGGGCTGCAGGCGCATGTGCTCTCCTAGGAAGCCCCAGAACCAACCTAGTGGCCGCTGATTGCATTCTTTGGAGCCTATCCAGCAAGAAGCCAGGGGACTCCAGCAGTAGGGCATTACAATAATCCAACCTACTAAGGATCGTACACCTTGCCACTCGGGCGCGAGCCTGAAATGGCAGTAGTGGCAAGATCTTCCGCAAAGACCGCAGAATAGCAAAGCAGCAGGCGGTCGTTTTTTTTACATCAGTCTCCATGCTGAGCTTCTGATCGAGCATAACCCCTAGGTTACGGACTGATCCTATGGCCCGTGTCCGCTCTAGACTGTGATTTCTTCCATGGTCTGACCCCTTCCTAATACCCATTCATGTCCTCTCTTTGCCCCCAGTCCCAGCTGCTGAAAAGTTCACCAAACGAGTCAGGCCTTGGGCTAAACTAGAAGCAGACGTCTGGTCTTCTGCCTTAGAAAAATCGCAACCAGAACACAACGCTAATCTCACCTTAGCTGCCGATAATTTCTCTATATGGATTGCGTCCTCACTGGATAGGGTGGTCCCATTTATATCCTTACGAAAGACAAGACAGAAATCCCCTCCCTGGTATTCACCCAAACTTCGATCCATAAAACAGGAATTTAAGAGATTGGAGAGAAAGTGGAGAAAGGATTATAGCGTTACCAATAAACAGATATAAAAAAACTACAAAATGCTATCAAGGTGAAATTAAAGCCGCCCAATCAGCACATTATGAGGAACAAATGAATCTGGCTTCTAATTCCCCCAGAGAAATCTTGCGTGTTGCAAAGGGTCTCTTAGAACTGCCTAGATCTCATACCTCTCATATAGCCTCCGCTACACGATGCAATTAACTTGCAGAATTATTTCAAGAAAACATTAAAAATATCTATTCGGCCTTTCATAGCTCACCTTGCCCTGGTGATCTTATCACCACAGACATACTTTTGCACTGCCCAGATCCTGCACTTAAAACATTTCATAGGAGAGGGGTGCACACGCGCTAGAGGTCGCTTGTTGCGTGGATACATGTTCGATGGGTGCCTTGGCATTTGGAAAGTAGCGTGCTTACGCACATCCTCCAATGCTGAACAGATGCTTCTTTGGTAGCAATCAGCTATTTGTAGACCTATACACACACCAGCACAAGAACTGCTCCGCGAGCCCCCGGGGGCAGTGTCTGTGTGAATCAGGCTGGAATGTGTATGTTTTGAGTCACAGGATGCTGGACGGACATTCATTCCCTACTAGTGCGTAAATTGAAGACACGTGTATGTGCACAGTGGGAAAATGTGTGCTTGTGTTTGTACATGTTTGGATTTCACGGTAGGTTACACACTGTGTGTGTGTGTTTTTTTTACCTCATAATGCGATGTACAAGGCACTTTCTATTGAAGGAACATTGCCCGAATTTGACGTAGGTTGTCCTGGGCATGACAGTATTGTAGACAAATCCAGTCCTTGTTTACTTTTTTCTCTCCAGCTCGCAGATTGCTTTTAACCATGTTTGAAGCGGCCTCGTTCTTAGTGGCTGGTCTGTGCTTGTCAAATTGTGCGGGTCAAAGTGGATGAAATGTGATACTGTTATGAGCTATTTCACTTGTGTTGTTTTGTGGACATTTTTTTTGGTGCCCGGACCACCCACTGAGAAAAAAAGTTTGTCAGTGAAATAACCATGTCTGTCCAGTCTTTGCAGCTCTTAGGATAAAAAAATGTTGTGGGGCCCACTGGCCATGGCTTCTGTTTTTTGCGAGGTACCATAACCCCCTGATCCAAAATGTAATTGTAACTGTGTTTACATAGCGCTTAGGCTTTGAAGCGCTGTACGCCAGGCGATGTAGAACGAACCGTGTTTTTCAGGGAAAGAGGGAAAATAGGCAGCGAGGGCGTCTGTTGTCGTCTAGTTGTATGAGTGTGTAACGCCCCATCATTCATACAGACAGGCAAGCTTGCTAAAAATACATACAACAATCTTTCAATTCATTCTGTGGCTGGAATGCTGAGCCTGGGTCATAATGGCCCCGCTTATTCCCTTTGTGACTAGCCTGGAAATCGTTTACTAATGTGAACCACATATTTGTATGTTCAAGCACGTGTGAGCTCCAGGAACCTGTCTGACTTTTGGCAAACTTATTTAAAATATTGTCACAGTTGATGGCCAAAGATAACCAGTACTTTAGCTTCCCTGTGGACAGTGCAAAGAGTTAGCAGTTCTGGTCTGAGGTTCATGCATCTGTCCGTTTTATAGTTACTGTTGCATTTAAAACGCTGTATACATTTCCTTAGAAAAATGAAAACGCCTTAGAACCCCATGCATCCACAAGTACAAGCATGCGTCTGCTACTGTATGCTTGGATTCCATGTATTTATTCTTATAGCACAACGCTCACTAATTACTTGGCCTCTTAGCGCTTTGTGCAGACTTGGGGTTGCAGCTGTGATTTTTAAGCAGATGAGATATTTCCCCACTATGTGCTTTTGTTCCCGAACCACAGAAAATGTGGGGAGCTTCAAAGATTTAGGCCGTCCTCACAGGGCGTTCTGCCTTTTTTTAAGGGGGTGTGGGGGGGGGGGGGTTGGGGAGGGGGGTTTAGAGTGTCTTTCTTTCTTCCATATATGACAGTGTGTAGAATGTGTGACTGATCCTGCCCCCGCCCTTCTGTCCTATCAGAAGCGCAGGCGTGTGGCGAGTCTCCCATTTCCTACTCGCCCCCTTTACCCCCAGGGGTGCTCGTGCCTTTATTCAGCACGGTCCGCCTCGTGCTGCCGCGGCCGGCGTATTCCCACCGGAAAGGGCTGAGCCGCCAGCCAGGCAGGGCCTGGCCCCAGGCATCGCCGCGCTGCCTAAGCCATTTGTCACTTTTTAGGCCTTAATTATGAACTTATGCCCCTCCCCCCACCGCCCTTAAATTAATGACTCTCGACTTCCTCCAAATGTCAGATTGAGGGATGGCCAAAAGCGAGAATTGTAAAGTCTGGCTAGGATGGGTCTTTCCTACTAATACCTCAGCGTGCTGCTAGTTCTCAGCAGACATTTGAGGGTTTTTGGTAGCCATGACATCCACCCTTTGAGCAGCAAGGCCACTGCTTGTGATAGGACTTCACTGTTGGGTTTTGCAATTTTTTTTAAAAAACTGTTTCTAAAATGTATGTGTCATGGTGCCCTTAAAACAGATGTTGTTAAAACATTTTTCTCTGCCTGACTTACACTTGCCAAAAAATAATAAATTACAGCAAAATGCTTAGAATTATTACATGGTTGTGCCTCATCACGGTTCTTTATTCCTTAGATTTCTGCGTCATGTACCTTTTCAGTGCAGTTCCTACCCTGTGATATCCGAAGAGTTGCATGGCCAGAGGGGAGCATAAGCGCTATGAGCGACTGCATTGTGATGCATAGCGCTTTATGAAATCAATGATTACCAGTGTCTGTCATTAGCTCTCGCAGGGAGCCTGTGGTTTTTCAAGCCAGTCTCTGCCAGCTTTGTGGGTCAGATTTCAGAGGTGATCTGTTGGTCCCAGGCATCCTCCAGTGATTGGCCACAGTACTCTCCAGGTATGATCGTGGACAGTGGAGAAGTGTGGCTCAATGGTTAGAGCGTGATGCAGAGGTCTAGCCCGGGACCAGGGTTCAATTCCCCGCCTCAGCGGCTCTTGGACTCAATCTCACCGGACCTGATAATTCTCGCCTCGGTGCCTATTCTAATCATGGGTCCCACTCTGTGACTATGGGCAATAGCTTGCTTAATCTCTACAACGGCCCCCACAACGCTAAGGATGCCTGGCCTCCACCTTGGGGGTGCCCAGGAGTGGACGCCTCACAGGGAAAGCGCCGTGAGACCCTTGGGGGTGAGTAGTGTGCTATACAAGTATCAATTTACATTTTACATTTACATCGTTTGCATGCATACATTATCCAGTATTTGGGTGTCTTTCGTAGATTCACATGCCTGAATCATTCCCCGTCGTCGAGACGGGAGCCTCCGGTATATAAAAAAAGTAATGTCCTAAGACATACATATAAAAGAATAGGCCTAAGGGTCTCACCTTAGTGTCCTATCTAGGTCCTTATGTAGGAAGGACCAAACAGAGTAGGCCCAAGGGTCCCACCTTGGTAGCCTATCTGTGTCCTTTTGTAAAAAGGACCAAAGTAAAGAGAAACAACCAATCAGCTACTACCTCCCTCTAGAACCTTCCTGTCAGGAGCCTCAGTCTCTCAGATTTTCTACCGCACGTTGTGCTAGGGAGTCTCCACCTGAGTTCTCCTCAGGAATCTTACTTTTCATCTAAATTCGATATTTTCTCGACTTCTTTGCTATGGCTGATAGCAAAAAGAAAGGACTCTTTCGAGCCTGTGTTTCTTGTGGCAAAAAGAGGCTTCACATGGAGGACGCACATGAGACCTGCTTATACTGTCTCTACCCTCACCACCAGGCCAAGGACTGCAGAATATGTCGTACTTTCTCCCACAAAACCCAGAAGGACCGGGAAGGACGTCTTCTGATATGGCTGAACAGACTTAAAAACAAGCCAGAAGGCGACTTGGTTTCCGAAGGTGAGAGCATGTCTGGCGCCTCGCAGTTTTCCTTGAAGAGGCCTAGGGTTTCCTCTCCTGGCCCCTCAGACACCCCTCCTAAGGAGGCCAGAAAGTCTTCAGAGGGCAAGCCACCTGTGTCTGACAAGGACCTTCCTGTCCCCAGGAAGCAGTCGCTGATTACAACGACGACGACAACGTCGACGGCCTCCTCAGCGCTGAAAACCGTCTCTACGTCGACGACGACAGTGTCGACAACGACGGCCTCGTCGGCGTCTTCCTCGTCGACGAAAACGACACCTTCATCGTCGACGAGTAGACCACTTTCATCTACTGTTCCCTCGACGACTAGGACTACGTCGTCGACACGCCCGACGCCGAGGACATCGACGACGACACCGTCGACGAAAACCACAACGTCGACGAAACCTCCATCATCGACGAGGAGCACCCCGTCGACGACGACGAAGCCGTCGACGGCGGAAAAGTTGCCGTCGGCGAGGGCACCGTCGACGAGGACATCGACGACGGACATACCGTCGACGAAGGTTAAAATTCCGTCGACGACGGAAAGCTCTTTGGTGGCACCGTCGACACAGGCGTCGACGGCCACTGGTACCTGGAAGGAGTCTGAGCTGCTCTCACATGCTATGGATGCCCAGACGTCCCATGTCACAATCAGGATTACCAAAAAACCAATTACACCGGACATGACATCACCTAGTAAGGTGCAACAACTAACACTATCCTGCTTCTTACAAGACCAAGAACTGGATGAGGAACCGTTTACCCAGGCCACTAGCCCTTCGGAACTGGTGCTTAAGTGCCAGAGTACAGATGAGGAGCAAGATGTTGAGGAACCTGTGACTCAAACTGTCCAGACTCAGGTACACACACAAGTGACACCAATGGTGTGCCTGCCAGCATCCTTAGTTTCGGACTTGCGATTCCTCATCCAAGACTATAAAGAGCGGTTTCCAGAAAAAGCCACTCCTGTTGCTCCTCCAGCTCCGCAGGTAACTGCGCCGGTACCAAGACATAAGCCCCCTCCGCTGGTACTTCCTAGAACTCAGGATCCAGCACAAGACACCATCTCGTCCGATGACGATGAGAGGGACCATGAAGAAGGGGAAGTCTGCGACGATGACACAGACCCGGACGCAGACCAGGACTACGTCACTCACTCTCCGGCCTCTCCAGAGCCACAGTCTTCGGAGTCTCCACCCGCAGACATTGGCAGCTTCCATAACCTCATGGAAAGGGCAGCCAAAAGGTTCCATATGTCCATGGAAACACAGGAGACTGAATGTTTCCTCTATGATTTCAAGGAACCTACGAAGAAAACAACAAGATCGATCCCGATCATTGACTACCTACTGAAACAGGGCAAACAACTCATGCAGACGCCGGCGTCTCTGCAGGTAGTAGTGCCAAGGCTTGACAAAAAATATAAAGCTACATCATCGGCACCAGCATGCCTCACAGGTCACCCCAAGGCAGACTCCGTGGTTACTCAGGCAGCGCAGAAGAATTCGCGAAACCCTGCATCTCCCTTATCAACACCACCCGATAAAGAGGGCAGGAAGCTCGATGCCATCGGAAAAACGTCCTACAGAGGAAAAGGTCAGAAGAGACCCGCAGGCAATCGCCAATGACTCTATCAATTGGCCAGCCCCTCCACCATCACATTCTTTACGACTTGGAGGAAAACTCTCTTTCTTCCTACAGGATTGGCGACAAATAACAACGGACCGGTGGGTTTTACAACTTCTCCCATTCGGCCACTCACTGGAATTCCTCTCAAACCCCCCACCAACACCACCTGCCAAGCGCCCTCACAGACACCTACGGCTGCTTCTTCAGGAAATAGCTTCCATGCTTCAAAAGGGCGCAATAGAAAAAGTTCCACACGCCCAAAAGGGGGAAGGATTCTATTCCCACTTCTTCCAAATTCACAAAAAAGGCAAGAAATGGAGACCGATCCTCGACCTGAGGGCCCTCAATGTGTTCCTAAAGAAACAGTCGTTCCGTATGGTCACGCTACAAGAGATCCTGGGACTCCTGGAAAAAGGCGACTACATGACATCACTAGATCTTCAGGACGCCTACTATCACATCCCTATCCTCAAAGGACACAGGAAGTACCTCAGATTCGCAGTGGCAGGAGTCCACTACCAATTCCGTGTTCTCCCGTTCGGCCTAAAATCTGCCCCACGGATATTTACAAAATGCCTCTCTCCTGTCGCAGCCTTCCTTCGTCAACAGGGACACCAGGTTTTCCCATACCTGGACGACTGGCTGATGAAGGCTCCGTCGACAACAGCCGCAGCCGCGTCTTCCAGCGCCTGTCTGCATCTTTTCCGCCAACTAGGCCTGACCCTCAACAAAGAGAAGTCATCACTGAAACCAAGCAAAGTCATTACTTTCCTTGGAGCGACCCTGGACACGGAACGCGCAAGAGCCTTCCCATCACAGGAGAGAAAATCAAAACTGATCTCCTTAGCCACTTTAGTGGCATCCAAAAAGACTCTGACTGTCCGTATCTTCAAGTCGCTCCTCTGCATGATGTCGTCATGCATTCTGCTCATCCCACACTGCCGTCTAAAAATGCGCCCCCTTCAGGAAGAACTGACAAGGCAGTGGACACAAGCTGCGGGATCCTTCGAAGACCGCATACGAGTCACTCAATCTATAGTCAACCATTTACAATGGTGGAGGTCGACCAAACACATGTCGCAGGGACTGCCATTCCTGCTTCCGGCGCAACCACATGTAGTCACCACGGACGCATCCTTAGAGGGCTGGGGTGCGGTCCTGCAAGAACTCCAGATCAACGGCAAATGGACGCCGCAGGAATCCAAACTCCATATCTGGAGCTAAGGGCAGTCTTTCTGGCGCTCCAATCGTTCCTCCCACGCATCCGAAACTCCCCAGTGCTCGTCAGGACGGACAACGCCACGACGATGCACTACCTGAACAAACAGGAAGGGACGCGTTCTCTCTCTCTCTCTCGAGAATCTCAGAGAGTCTGGAACTGGCTCCTCCAGCATGGCATAACACTCAAAGCCGAATACGTTCCGGGCAAAGACAATGTCCTAGCGGATGCCCTGAGCAGAGAACAGTCTCTATTCCACGAATGGGAGCTGGATACGGGAGCGATAAACTACATCTTTGCGAAGTGGGGAACACCACAGATAGACCTCTTTGCCACCAGGGAGAACGCCAAATGCCCAAGCTTCGCAAGCAGGCTTCCCCAACCAGGAACGCTAGGGAATGCATTTTCCATAGCTTGGCGGAACGTGTTTGCTTACGCCCTTCCGCCATTTCCACTGATACCCAGGGTAATCAGGAAGATGAAATCGGAGCCCTGCACCCTGATTCTCATCGCCCCATCCTGGCCGAGGCAGCATTGGTACACGGAACTTAATCGCCTGTCTATCCAACCACCTCTTCGCCTACACAGTCATCCGACCCTGCTCACAATGTCCCAAGGGCAGGTTCTCCACCCAAACCTGGTCCCTCTGAAGTTATCAGCCTGGCTCCTGAATACCGCGAATTCAGCCACCTGAACATTCCGCAGGAGTGTAGAGATGTCCTAGCTAAAGCTAGAGCTGACAGCACTAAAAAGACCTATTCTCTCAAATGGAAACGCTTCTGTGTCTGGTGTGCGAAAGAAGACCTACACCCTTTCCATGTCACCCCACAGCAACTGCTGCCATATCTGCTACACCTGGCGCAGTCAGGTCTTGCCGATGCGTCCATCAAGGTTCACCTGGCAGCAATATCTAGGTTCACAAGAACTTCTGAGGGTCCTTCCCTGTGGGCGGACAGGCTCTTCAAACAATTCCTGAAGGGCCTATTCAGGTCCTTTCCAAGGCCAAAACCTATCCCTCCGTCATGGCAACTCAACGTGGTCCTTCACCAACTGATGAAGCATCCCTTCGAACCTATTCACAAAACGGATATCAAATTCCTGTCGTGGAAGACGGCCCTCCTCCTGGCCTTAACCTCAGCCAGAAGGGTCGGTGAATTGCAAGCCCTCTCCATCCAGGACCCTTTCTTACAATTCAAAGAGGACAGAGTCATCCTGCGTACTAACCCACGATTCATACCCAAAGTCCCATCGGTCTTCCATCTTAATGAGCCAGTGGTTCTCATATCATTCTTTCCGAACCCATCTACTTCGGCTGAAAGAACGCTGCACTCTTTAGATATTCAGAGATGCCTCAAATTCTATATTGACAGAACGAGACAATTCAGGAAATCACCCCAACTCTTTGTCGCATTCAGCAGACCAAGGAAGGGCATGCCCTTGACGAAACAAAGTATATCAAGGTGGATCTCTTCAGCGATAACTTTCTGCCATGACGAGGCTGGGCGGCCTTTGGACTCGCGGGCCAAAGCCCATTCCACGAGAGCCATGTCCACGTCTGCGACACTGTTTGCTGGAGTGCCACTCCTGGACATCTGTAGAGCGGCGACCTGGAAGTCCCCGCATACCTTCACCAGGCACTACTGCTTGGATGCTGAGCTAACGAAAGACGCAGCAGTGGGCAGAGCAGTGCTTCGCCATCTATTCCAGTGAGGTGAGCCTTCTTGCTTCCCACCATCCTTGACTGGTATGCACATCTCTTTATTACTAGATACTACATGACGTTGTATGTTGTTGGTTTACAGTCGCAAATGTTTCCTATCTGCAGACTAATGTATGCTTTACCAACACAGAATGTGCATATTGTATTGCTTGCTACTCTGATTCAGGCATGTGAATCTATGAATACACATAAAGTTATGAATAAAAATGCACAAAATGCCTGGAAGAATGCACTTATAAACTCAAGAATTACAAGCTATGCACAGAAAGATATCTCAAAATACAGGATACGATTCGTCAAATAATACCCTAGAAAAATAGAGAATAATGGAAGAAGTAAAGCGTTGCAACACCAAGTTCAAGCGAAGCGTTTCCGTCCCATCCCCTTCACACACATAATCCGACATCCATGCAGGTTTGCTCCGAATCCTTTTGTCTTCTGGATTCTCCTATTCCCTGTTACCTGTACATTCCCTTCCGCAGAGTTACCTTCACTTTCTACATAATCTCTTATTTCACTTCCCTGAACTCCTTCCTCACACTGAGAATCCTTGTCAATTTCAAAACCACTGCACTTGTTAGATCTTTCTTTGCTACTTACATGTATCTTCCCTTTACGAATGGCTATTCTTTTCTGCTACACTTTCCCATCGCTTAATTTCACAGCATTTTAAAACCCTTGTCACTTCAAAAGGTACAGGAAATTGGCTCTCACCTTTTCTCACCTTCTAGGTTTCTTGAACCTAACCCACATTCTGACAATAATGCTAGAAGCACTGACGGATCCTTTTCTACAATCCTACTTTGATTTGTAACTTCAATGGGTGACCTCAGTTTTCTGCTCTATCTTGTTCATATCCACATTCGTAAAGGTGGACGGATACGTCCTGTCAGGACACTTCTATGGTTACGCTCCAGTATGTTATTCCGCTTCTCCAGCAGGGCGTCTATGACTGCCCGAGACTGCGAAGGACGCTTATTTTCATATACCAGTACATCCGCCTTATCGCCACTATCTCAGGTTTGTGGTCAGCCGTAAGCACTACCAATTCAAAGTAGTTCCCTCTGTGGTTACTACAGCACCTCAGGTGGTCACCAGCTGCCTTGTGGTGGTAGACGCACACCTGCGTCGACAGATGGCTCGGATCTTCCCTTATCTGGATGATTGGCTAATCAAATGTTCTACCCGACAGATTAGTTCTGAACACACAAATCAAGTTAGACCTGCTCCACAGGAGAGGGGTTACCATCTTGCTCAGCCTAGTGGCTCCAATATAGGCTCGCCAGCCAGGTTTGACAAATCTGCTCGAAACCTGCTCTGGTTTCTCACGAGAGGCTTCGCAACAGGCCGGACCTTCTCACGCAGAACCATGGAGAAATCAGGCACCGGGTCACTCAACCTTGGGATCTGGCTCCTGAAGTCATTGAATTTGGATCCCTCGATATTCCCCCGGAATGCATGATCATTCTTAAAGAGGCACGTAGACCTACCACCCTGGCCTGCTATGCGGCAAAGTGGAAAAGATTTGTGTGCTCAAAACAAATTGATCCTTTTGAAGCCATAGTGCAAGACATTCTTTGTTACCGTCTACATTCGCAGGTTTCTGGTCTAGCTTTCAGCTTCATACGTTTACACGTGTCTGCTGTGGCTGCCTACCTTCAGGATAGACGGTACATCTCTCCCTTTAAAATTCCAGTAATTAGAGCTTTCATGGATGGTTTTGTGTTTGTGTAGAATGTTTTTCTCCTGGGCATTTCCACAGTGCGAAGGATCCCTTGGATGCCGGGTTTGAAAGCCCAGGGCTGCTCCAGTTACATTTGTCACTTTCCTCAGCTCCCTTGAGGCTTCAAGACTGAGAAAAAGTGAAGGAGAGAAAAGGACAGTGTAGAGAAAGCGATCAGAGTGTGAGAGGAGAGAGAAGGCGGCAAAAAGAATGGGTGGATGGAAAGAGGGAGCACGAGGACACGAAGGGAGCGGGTAAGGATTGAGCATTTTTGCCAAGGCTGCGTTTGGTTCCCCAGTTCGGAGCTGTCTGTAATCTGCATGTTGGACACACTTCGTTGCAGGAAACGCAGTATTATCTTGAGTTACTGCAGATAAGCTGACCTCATTTTTTTGGCGGGCCTGGCTACTGCACAGATTCTAAGGTTTGAGGACGATAAGCACCGCTTACATATTTAGAACACCAATCTTGTAATGTTAGCTGCACCCTGCAGCAGTCAAGCAGTGTGTGCCAGTAGCGGACAGTAAATGTATATATTGAAACTTAGCTGGCAATAGCTTCCGAGATGTCTACAACATCCACCGCCTCCTGGTGGGCCAGTGGAGCTGCATCAACCAATCAATCTGGGAATTGTAAGCGCGCACTCACCCGTGAGGGTCCCATGGCGCTGAGGGGGGTCCGCAGATCTGTTTAGCCGAAGAGCCAGGTCTTGAGGGTCTTCCTGCAGGTGTTCAGGGAGGGGGTGTGTCTGATGTCTGCCTGTAGCTCGTTCCTGGTCTTGTCTGCAATGTGAGAGAAGGATCTTCCGCCTGCTCTGGCTCTGTGGATGCGCAGGGTTTCGGCCAGTGCGAGGTTGGAAGATCGGAGGTTTCTTTTGGGTATGTGGAAGTTGATTCTGTGTTTAAGGTATTTGGGTTCGTTGTTGTGTAGGCATTTGTAGGCCTGAGTGAGGATTTTGAAAGTGAATCTTTTCTCCACGGGAAGCCAGTGGAACTTCGTAGGTGTTGGCTGTTGCGTTCGTGTCGGGGATGCCGAGGACAAGTCTGGCGGCAGTGTTCTGTATTGTCTGTAGTTTGCAGAGTACGGACTTGTTGATGCCAGCGTAGAGGGCATTTATATAGTCCAGTCTGCTTGCGATGAGTGCGTCAGTGACTGTCTTCCTTGACTCAGGGGGTATCCGCTTGAAGGTCTTGCGGAGGATGTTAAGGGTGTTGAAGCAGCAGGAAGTGACGACATTGACCTGTCGGTTCATGGTGAGTGATGAGTCGAGTACGATGCCGAGGTTCATGACGTGGTCTGAGTGGCCTTCCTTCAATGAATGAATGACGAATATTTAGAAAATACTGGTTTTGAGATTTTCCTAAACATGGAGTGCAAATAGGCAAGTTGCCCTGAGGCCATTCAGAAGCCTTTCAGATGTGTCCTGAATATGTTAAAACAATAGTAAAAGTAGTTTGGGTAGCCCTTGGCAAAGAGAATTACAGCAGTCAAGTCTAGACTTGATGATTGTCTTGACTACAGTTTACCAACAGTCCTTTGAAAGATAGGGCCAGATCTTACAAAATTGTTTGAGGTGGCACTAACAGGACCAGAACACTTGTTGAGTTGCTTCACAAAGGAGAGGAACTGACCAAAGAACGGTCCTAAGTTGGAATCTGGCATAAGTGGGATGCTAAACTCCTGCTGCCACCAACCTAGAGACAAAATGGACGTTGGTCCACTAAAACATAAGGACTAAAACATAAGGACCAACATTTTGTCTCCACTCATAATTTTGTCCCCTATGATTTTTATCCAGATGTCAAATATGATGTCAGAGAAAATGTTATAAGTAAAGTAATATGTGAGGTTATAAGCAGTGCATGGCGACGGCAGGAGTTATATACTATACTATATATACTATACAGTCCTAACCCTAACTGAACGGTGGCCACTGCCACTTTGTAATGTGTATATATAGATAAACTGTATGACTGAGATGCGTCTTGACTATATAGATTTGTTGTAATGAAAGGTAATGCTTCTATTATTTTTTTTCCAGTAATTAAATATTTATGGTGTATGTATATGTGTGCATTTGTGTGTGTGTGTATATATATATATATATATATATATATATATATATATATATATATACACATACACACATATATATATATACACATAACTATCTATACACACACACACACACACACACATATATATATATCTATATATATATATATATATATATATATATATATATATATATATATATATATATACACACACACACACACAAACATATAGGTTATATGGCTGAGAGATGCATTGTATGTAGGATGAAGAAATGTCACACAGAGGTATTATTTCTACTGAAATATTTACATCTCGAATCGCTTCCTGCCACTAGTTACATGAAACATGCAGCGAAAGGTGTCTTACAATATGTAAACATTTACCCCGTGTAGAGAGGTGTGTCTGATTGCCTATGCAAACTTAGACATTAATTACTGATTCTCTTTCTCACTACATGAATGCATGAACTGAGATTAAAAGGCATGTACCCTGAGGAGACGGTGTGCCTCTTCCTGACGTTTAACATGCACACCATATGATGGTTTGCATACCACTTACTTAAAGTATATACCTGTGCAACACTTTTATTGGAAAACCTGTTAGGCACAGGTCTTTGAGGCAACCACGTTGTTTTGACTGCTGCCTTCCGAGGAGGTGGTGATGGAGCTTGAACATAGGGTACTTCGAACCCAAACTTCCTAAATTGAGAGGCTCCACAGCTGAGGAGCGTCACTCAAGAGAGTTTAATGTGCCCCGCCTTCAAATACATCTTCTGCAACAGGGATTTAAAAGAATCTCTCATGGGTTTCTGAAAAAACAGCCAATCTCTAACGAATACCCAGGCTGTTTGGCGCAAGACGCCTCTAATTCCCAATATTGATAGTTACCAAAATAAAGAGGCAGGCACTGGAAACTGGAAAGCAAGAACAGGTTTATTGCTCCAGAGGAGAACACGTCGGGTCTGACACAAGGGATGTCTTCAGGAGGTGTTCTCACAACTTTTCCGCTGCTCCCCTTTTTATACAATTTATAGTAACTTTATTGGTGGTCAAACATCCTAGGAATTCCCACCCCCAGCAGGTTCTCACAGAGTCCCAACAGTTTGTCGTCCCCCACCCGGGTCGTAATTAGTGATTGATATCTCGCAGCTGGACATTCCAACAGGATCTGTAAATGTGTGTGATCGGTCATATCTAAGGGTTATGCAAGTGATAAGATCAAGCATTTCTGTTCGTGCAACAAGTCCTGCTGTGTGGGGGCAATAAACTACGTCCGCAGGGCTTGGTTTACAGCCTGGGACTGGATCGAGTGGCCAGGTGCAGTTGGGGGTTATGAGAAGGGCCTGGAGGATGAAAGGACAAACGTGTTTAGGGCGGGAAGTGGCTCCAGGGTCTTGTCACGAGGACAAGGTTTTATGACCTTAGTGCATTTGGTCATGCTGAATCAGGGCACCGAGGATGGTTGCGAGGTCAGGGTGAATCGTGGGTGACTTGCAAAGCGGGAGATGGCCGCGGCACCTAAAATGGATTCTGTTTACGTGCGGACAATGGCTCTTGTTAGGCAAGATGGCGCCAGTGATGTTCACGTTTATAAATTGCAATTTAACAGGTTTTGTCCTTATCGCCCAATTGCATGTGTCCAGGGTGCATCCATGAGAATTGGGCAACCAGATGAGGCATCCTGGCAGTCGCTGCCGTGTGTGGAGTGTGATAGGTGAGGAAACCTCCCTTCCCGATGCACAACAGTCCACTGTGGAGCAGACCTTGAGTAGCCTTCCTTCATCATCTGACTCAATCTCCATCTCTGTGCTCTCCATCTCTGGGCACTTGTCAGGACAACGTGCTAACTTAGCGAACTGCTCGCAGGCCCTACACTGCAGGCTTGAGTTCCTTCTCCGCGCACCTTTGCATTACTAGCCCTGGCACACACAGTGCACATCACTAGGGACTTTACTAGTAAGACAAACATACCAATCATGAACAACCAATTATCATTACACTTCACAAAGGGAGCACTTGCACTTTGACACTGATCAGCAGTGGCAAAGTACCCAAAGCGTCTAAAATCAAAGGTGGTAGAGGCAAAAAGTCTGGGGTAATCACGCCAAGAAATGCCAGATCTAACACCGGTCAGTGGAGCGTTCACATATTCAGTCGTATAGAGGATTATGGCTTGGACCTCGGCTTTGAAGTCCTCTTCGGGGGTAAAGAATCAAGAATCTGATATGATGCAGAGCATTTCTTGCCAGACCAGTGATGCTCTTGAAAGCTGATCTTTATCCACTTGTAATCCCCCTGCAGTTTGACAAAGCTGATAATGGTGGACTTGCAGGCTAAGATCTTACGTCTGTCAAGCCATGCGTGAAAGGGAATACATACAATACATGGTGGAGATAAAGGGGAAATTCTGTTTTCACAGAATTCCCTTTTAGGTGCTGTGCTGTCAACTCTGCTTAGAGAGCGGCGAGTTTCCGCTGCGCCAATGATGCGGTCAGGTGAGGACGCCCTAATGTCGTAAAGTCAAATCGAGCTACATACTCAAAGCTCACACCCGAACCGACTCGACCTGTTGCTGCAGTTGATTGATTATTTCAGCCGTCTACTTTGTCTTTTACACCATTACTAATGCTGTTCTGATGTCTGCATATCGTAACTTCCTCACTGCCTAACGATTTTCTTTGTCTGTGTATATATATATATATATATATATATATATATATATATATACATATATATATATACATATATATATATACATATATATATATATACATATATATATACACTTCAATCAAACAATCTCGCATTGTATGTAAAGTGCTCTGATACCTGCTGGTCTAGCTAGCGCTATATAAAACGTATAAACAAATTAATCCGTTGATATAAGACACACAAAACAGAGCGCTGCGCTGCAGGCTTGCGGCACTTGCCCTCATACCACCTCACCATAAGAAATCCACAGCAGGCACTGCTTTCTGAGTAGAAGCGGCCCAGCTCCGGAACTCACTGCCAGCATTATGAATAAGGCTCCCTGTTTTCCATTTTTACAGATTTTTACACATAAATACATACTGAAAACATTTATTTTCTTGTCTGTATTTATTTTTAAATGTGGATAAAAACGGAAATTTGGTAGCTTTTTGAGTAATTCTAAATACTGTCTGCCATGACTGCCAGGCCAATAGATATGTAGATTGATAGATAAGGGGGGTTAAAAAAAGAAAGGAATTTTAGTAAAGAAGCTTTGACAGCAGTAGATATGCACAACGTTGATACTAAAATGTGCATATTTTCATATAAGTTCACTGTAAGACTTCACAAATTCCACCAGCACAATACCCAATCTACAACTCTCTCTGACCACATTGATGGGGTAAATGACATCCATACCTAGTTTAAGCCACGCTTTGTCAGGAACTGGCACTGCTTCGACAGGGCTTGGTACAGTAACTTGGACTGGTCACTGATGGCACAATCCACACACTCCCTCACAAAAAGCTCCTCTTCCTTATCCATCCCTGGCCACCAAAACCTGTCCCTGATTCTCTTTTTCATGGCCCTCATACTAACATGACCTTCATGTGCTAAATTCAAAATTTGCCACGGACACCACTTGGTGCAACCAATAAATCTTCCCTTTTCAGAATGCCTTTGGACATCCTCATTTTCGGAAAAACATGCTTTAAAGACTCCCGCATGTATATTAATTGTCCTTCGGCCAATCCTTACCAATAAAACACTTACGTTCTTATAAAATGTAGTCCCCTTCAAAAGCAGATTTCTACTCACTGTCAGAAATGAAATCATTCATTGAATTGGTATCAACTCCAACCATACTAAAATCTTCCTCATCAGCATCCTCCATAACAGTCTCTTCCTTTAGGGCAACCGAGAGAGACAATCTGCAAAGATATACTTTACTCCGGCTATGTACTCAGCAGGATTTTGAAAATTCATGTAGCCTTAATTTCCACTTGGCAATGCATGGCTTTACGAGCTCCTTTAGTAGTGAATAAATTAACCAGGGGCTTGTGATCCACACAAATAGTTAATTACACACCCCACAAATAGTTTCTATAATGGTCAACTTCCAACCAGCAAGCCAAAGCCTCACGGTAATTCACTGCATAAGTAATCTCAGACCTCCTAAGGGCATGAGATGCAGAAGTAACAGTTTCATCTTTCCCCTCTCGCACCTGCAGTTATACAGCACCTGGCTTGTACTGACTGGCAACTGTCACAATAATACAAGGACAACATGTATCAATCTGTTTCAACTGTATGGCATTAGCAACCTCCTGTTAGATCACACTAAACTTTTCACCAATATCCTTGATCCATACACATTTCTCATTCTTCTTGAGCAACAACCTAAAGTTGTGTGTTCACTCAGCACATTTGGGGATAAATTAGGAATGAAATTCCAGCATGTTTAAAAATTATCGCAACTGGTTTTCATTTTCAAGTGTCGGAAATTCTGATATTGACTTTACCAATCTCTCTTTCATTTCAATTCCTCGTGCCAAAATTTTATGCCCCAAATAATCAACACAATCTAACGCAAATTTTCATTTGCTGGCTCTCATCGTCATACATTTTTCTTTTTACACAAACAAAATCCTGTCTAAGGACTTATTGTGGGAAGATATATCCTATCCCAAAACCAAGATGTTGTCCTGGAAACACCTGACATTGGGTAGGTCTTTGGACACCACTGAAAACCTGACAAAGCAGAGGTCAAACCGAATGGCATACACTTAAACCTATATGCCCCTTCAGGAGTAATGAACAGTGTTAAATGTCTTGATTCAAGCCTCAATACAATCTGATGATATGCAGCGATTATATCTAAGGTTGTAAAAATCTTAGCACCCTTAAGTGAGGAAAGTATCTGTTATGTCTGTCAGCCCAAATCCTGTCAGTAAGGTCTCACAAGTACGTACACATCCTCAGCAACCCATTGGCTTTTCTTGCCAACACAATAGGGGAAAGCCATTCTAAGCTCTTAGTAGCTTCAGTTATCCATTTGTCAACCTGCTTTTTCAACTCATTTGTTTACTCATTCCTCATGTCGACGGACACATGCCTAACCTTATGTACTACTGGAGTGGCACCTGACTACAAAATGATTTGATGAGAGAAACCCTTCAACTTTCCCAATCTCTCCTGAATACGTCTGGAAACACACTCACCCAATGGCATTTATCCATTGCACACACCATTATGTAACCTTTCCGTAACAATACTTGGTCGGGACTGTTTGGATCAAGTATAAGCCCTAGGTTTTTCTGTTCCAGCCACCCCAAAAGACACGATAAGTTGTACTTCGAGCTTCGTTACCTCAAAAATTCTAAAGGCATCAAATTCACCTAACACTTCTATGGGCTCCCCTCCATAGGCAACTGGACACCCACATGTCTTTTTTTAAAAAAAAATCTTTTTATTAACAAAGACTCGAGAAACCACAGCAGACAGATGATACAATGAGGACAATGTTGCCATGTACAAGAAACCACAGTTGATACATTCTCAGGTCCACATGTGTTCTTGAGAGCCATATTATCAAATCTTTCCCACTCTTTGATCCCTATTATTGTAAAAAAAAAACACCAAGAATCCACCATCATATTAATTGGATCACCAGATACGTCAAAAAGATAATATGGTCTTTTTACACAACATGAGCCAATGTGCAATACTTCATCCTTTACACTCTCTCCGTATGCCTCCTCCACACACAACACCACACTGTCCTTTTCAGATTCAGATTTAATTTTATTACTAGCTGTCATCTCAACCACATTAACATTTTTGTGCAGATTTAGTGCTACTAGAATTACACACCTTTTCAAAGTCTTTTTTTTTATACATTTAGCTCACACTTTATCAAAAGCAGGACAACATGAAGCATTACCGCAATGATTTTTGCTACCACATCTGTAACACTCTAAATTTTTATATTCCCCTCACTTTTCTTTCCTTTATGTTTTTCAGAATCCACCCCTGCAAAGCATGTACCTGTGTACTCAATGACATCTGCTGCATGTAGACAGAAATAGATTCAATACTACTTGCAACCTCAATAGCTTTTTCTAAGGTTAAATTCTCTGTGTGTGGAAAATTAATACAGCTTGGTGAACATTATCGGCGCCATCTTGCCCCTTTTCGAGCCCATTCATGCGCGTAAGCGGCAGCCATTTTGAGCACCATGGCCTCCCTGCCCCTCGCTGATAGCCAGCGCGTCTCTCTCTCTCTTAACCTCGCAAGCATCCCCCCGCACGCTGACAACCCCCGCTCTCTCATGCCTTGGGTCATAAACCCCTCTTCAGCGCAGCTTCACCACAGAATCCCATCCTGTTCCCAGCACGACACCTTCCCTCATTCCTTTCATGGCCTCAGATCCTTTTGATGCAAACCCCCTTTTCCTGTGTCCCCGTTTGTCTTCCTTGTTCCCAGGCCGCCACCTGGCCCTGCGGATACTGTTTATTACCCCGTACAGTAGGAAGCTTCCCCTCCCCATCAAAAGACCCTCGAGCCGATCAAAGCCCCCACCCTATGAGATCTGATCAACCCCATGCATTCCGTGAATCAGCGGAATGCCCTGCTGTGCGACAACCATCACCTGTTGTGACCGGGGTGGGGAATCCAACTGAAAATGTATGTGGGAACGGGCCTGAAGGGGAGATTCCGAGGATGTTCTTTCAAACATCAAAGTGTTGCGAGAATGTGTTATGTGCAATAAAGGTCATAAACCCTAGTATAAGAGGCCAGGCCTCAGAGATGTGGTTAGAGCACCTCGTGACGATACTTGCTGTCTGACTTGATGTGTTCTCCTCCGGAGAGAATAAAATCCTCGTTTCCTGCCTTCCAGTCTCCAGCGCCTGCTTCTTCATTGATTAACATTGGTGGGTCATAGAGGCGATACCGCCGGGCAACATAAAAGGGTCTTTGGTTACTGGTTGTCTTTGAAACCCTTTTTAACAGGGGGGCACCAACAAACAATGTTGCGCCGACCACCACCAGTGTTAAAGCCGGCCCTGCCTCAGCTGCCAGGAAGAGTCATATTCCAGCTAAGTGTACTGCATTTTTATTACACTAATAATTAATAATATTATTCTCTATTATTGTAATAAAAGCGATAGAAAACAAGGAAAGTGGAGCCCCAAGCAGTCGCCCCTGTGTCGCTGCCACTGATTTTGCCACGCCTAGGGTCACAAGGAGCAAGTCAGAGGTTGCAGCTGCGACCCCTAAATGACGCTGATGGTTTTCCTTTCGACTTCAGCTCTCGGTCCAATGGAGCGATCTTTAGAAGGTCTTGTGCTAGAGCCGCAGCACCGATCTGGACAGCGGCCTCCCCGAGTACAGGACGCTGCAGAAGAAATGAACTTCAAGGGTCGGTTTTATGACTTTACCCTGTATGTTTTTACCCCGCAAAATCTTTTACAACGCAGGGCTTTATAACGCACTCCTTTACAACACATTCCCCATTACAACGCAGTTACTATTCTAACTCCAGGGGGCGTTACTTAGTGGAATTTGTTGTAACAGTTTGCGGTGTAAAGCTCTGCGTTGTAAAAGTTTGTGCGGTGTAAAAAATGCGGGGTAAAGTCCTGCGGAGTAATGCATGCGTTGTAAAGGCTGTTTCCCGCAGGGCTTTAAGTGGGCCGTGTCTCAAGGGGTCTGTGCACCAGCAGTTTTTTAAGGGGGGGCCTCGAAACGCGTCTCTATCGGGCTCTGTTTTGAGCCCAGGAACAGGCTTTTTTTCCGGGACTGTAGTGACAGCAGTTTGCTGTCACTGCAGTCCTGAAAAAAATGCCAGGGCACAAAACAGCCCATTAGAGACCCGTTTCGAGACAGCAAGCACATGGATGTGCACTGCTCACTTCTCACTAGTGGAAGTTACGGCATGACGTCATTCCAGGTGAGCGCTGTGGGGGAAAGGAAATCCTTTAAAGAGTCATTTTCTCTCTGGATTGCCCTTCTCTTTCTGAAACGCAAGAGCAGCAACATTGTCGTGGTGTCACCAGGGCTTTAATTGGAAGCTTTTTCAATATTATATGTACAAGCCATAGTTGCAGCTTATTTATCTTATGCAACTAATAGCCATTGACAAAGCCAATAGTCCTGATTTGTAGGTATGATGTTACTTGTTGTATCACATATCTGGATGCAATGACTGAAGCATCAAAATACAAGTCGGACGGCACACTATGCTAAACACAGATCTTTAGCATGTTTTAAAGCCACGCCCTTAATTACATTGACCACGCCCCTTTGAGTGACCCCCCAGTTTTTTTCATCCCACTTAAGCCCTGGTTTCCCGCAAGAGTCTCTGGTTGTTCTCGAGACGCGAGAGCCCCTGGTCTGCACGCCGCTGAATTTGCAGCCAGTTTTCTCGCTGCTCCATGTTCAGGGTTTTGACAGCAGACAGCAAACATTTATAAAACACAAACGTGTTAAAGCGCCTCGCTTGGCGAGCCTGCCTTGTTTGCATTACACACGCATCAGACAACGGCAAACCCCGCAGGCCTCGGAGGAGCTGGAAGGCAGCCAGAGCAGGGCCTGGGCGCAGCTGGAGCATGAAGCACTAATGCACCCGTGTGATCCTCGGCAGAGGTGACCGGCCAATAGAGACAGAAACACCACATGAATAGTCTGCTGAGATGATCCACAGAGGCAGAGCTGCTGGGAGATGGGTTTACACAATATATATCCGCACTAGGAGAGCCCCAGAGGAGAGGGAAGAAAAGGAAAGCTTTCTTAATATAACACTAGAACAAAACGGTGAGCGCCGGGAGCTTTGTAAATATATATTATGAGTTTAAAAAAATATCAGTGGGTGGTGTTTTTATGGCCAGAGGGGGTAGAACTACTTTTGCATTTTCCAACCAGCGCCAAATCTTCATCGTCATATAAACAGACACACGTGAGCTCGAGCCGTGAAGGGTGCACTCCTTTCTAACTGAAACACGCGCTTAGAGTCTGGGGCTTTTAAATTGACAATACATTTTTATGCGTCTTCTTTTTTTTTTTTTGTCTTTTATCCGCTCAATTCTGTGATATGCAACTTGTGGTGAGATATTTTGGTTGCAAATCTGGTAGGTGGCATGCACTTGTTTTGGCGTGGAAAGAGGGTGGGCAGGGCAGATAGTTTAGAAAGGGCAGATTGTTTTGGCTTGGGAAGAACGTGGGCAGGGCAGTTAATTTAGTAGGATGGGGCAGATTGCTTTGGCTTGGAAAGTAGGTGGGCAGGTAGTTTAGAAGGGGCAAATTGTTTTGGCTTGGGAAGAAGGTGGTCAGGGCAGGTAGGTTATTGGGGCAAATTGTTTTGGCTTGGAAAGAAGGTGGGCAGGGTAGTAGTTTAGTAGGGGCAGATTGTTTTGTCTTGGAAAGAAGGCGGGCAGGGCAGTGTGGGTAGTTTAGAGGGGGCATGCAAAGAGAATGAATGTCACTGTGCGGTAAGTCTGGTAGCTTGGTGGGGATTCCTGTAATTTACCGCCACGTGTTCTGAGTTCTTGCTGTCTTGTATGTCAGTGTCTCATCTGCCCAGGAGTGGAACTGACTGCTTTCCCCGAAGGATTCAGAGAATTGGTTTAATAAAGGCATTTTACAAGGACGGTGGCAGGCTGGGGCCATTAGCAACCCTGCACTCTATTCTCACTTCTACAGATTTAAAATAGCCCCTTAAGAATGACTTGAATAATGAAATCTCCTCTTCGACTCAGTGGCCTCCCTCCACAGCGAGCTCAGCATTCAGTCAGGGCCCGCCATCTTGAGGGGCCCCAAGAAACAGACAAAGACCCCCTGGACCCTTTCTGTTCCTTGCTGTGTGCAGAAACCAGACTGGCAGTACTGCTGCTGTTAGTGGTTTTCGGGGTGCGCCCGAAGCAGGTGCGCCTAAGTCTTTAAATTCAAAATAACACTTCTGTTGGTCAGGTATTTTAAAACAATTCTAGCACTAAAAAATTTTTCATCAATGGGGTTAGTAGCATTTTTGGGGACATGACAGCTCTTACGTTGATTATCTGTGCTTTCAACTTTTCTGTGAAGATCTTTTTTTCCCAGCAAAATATATTTTTGATGCATTGAAGACGAACGTAGCTTTTCAGCAGTCATTGCAACTTTTACCTTTTCTTCATTTAGTTACTCAACGCTTACACTGTCGCGTGAGAGTGGAATTGAACCACAGGAGTGAGAGGGCGAACAATTGTCACTGCTTTTTGGTCTTTAAATGTTGTTGCATTTTGTGGGTCTGTTGAGCTACATTAGTCGACAGTGGTCCATTGCAGAGTTTGTAGTTTGCCTTTTGTACTAGAGTTACTATTATTCGAAAATCATTGGGGCATGTGTACACCCTCAGGGACCTGTGTACACCCTCAGGGACCTGTGTACACCCTCGGGGACCTGTGTACACCCTCAGGGACTTGTTGCTCTAACTGACAAGATTCTATGATTGTGTTTTTAAAAAAAATGTCATGTATTTGTAAGATGCATGGAGTTTGAGTGGACTGGGGGATATCATGTATGTTTCGGTTTGGGAATGTATTTTTTGCGTGACGTTACTAATGCAGGGAGCTACTGCATTGTTAGTCGCCAATGGAACATCGCATTGACAAGTGAGCGCTGTATTGGCACTGTAACTTGCATTTCTCAGCATTTCACAATATGATTTTTTTTTATTTTTAAGTTGCATGGCTGGGAGGTCTCACAGTGTACTCCCTCTGTAATAAAGAGAAGCACCACCCACCTCCCCTGGCAATATGATGGCTGGTCTCAGATGTATCAATAGTTCGGGGGTAGAGGTTTCTTTACTACTCCCCCCTATTCAGGATAAAACCTACCTCCCTCCCCCTCAGGTAAAACCCACTAAGTCCACTGTAAGTGTCTCGCATGTGTATGTCTGTCTGTCTGCCCCCCTAGCTCCAGTCTCTGCCTTTGACCTCTTTCAGCAGTTGTTTGCCGTTTGTTGAAAATTCTCGCATAAAATGCGGGCAGGATGTACCTATCTAATCTGTAAGTTTATAATTCATCCCCCCTGCTACCGCCCCTCCCCCTCGTACATTCTTAGGCCATTTTCATGAATTTAGTTTTTTAAATCTCTCCCTTGTACATGCATGCTGCAGGGTAGGGGAGGGTGGGGGGTCCCCGAGATGTGATGTGCTAGGGGAATTTAAGACTTAATTGTGACAGAAGGGTGTTTATTGGGTAAAAGCTTGATCGAATTATTTCATGATCAATACAGTAGGGAGTGAGTGTGATGCAGGAATGTGACGCATGGTTCTGAATGGTGCCTTTGGAGGAGGGGTTGGGAGGAACAGGCACAGCTCTAATTCAGTTATCTATAGACAAGTAAATGTAAATTGATACTTGTATAGCGCACTACTCACCCGCAAGGGTCTCAAGGCGCTTGTACGAATACCGCTGAGGAACCCATCCTGGCTTTCCCTGTGAGTCGTCCACTCCTGGGCACCCCCAAGGTGGAGGCCAGGAATCCTTAGCATTGTGGGGACCGTTGTGGAGATTAAGCAAGCTATTGCCCAGAGTTGCAGAGTGGGACTCCATGATTGGAGTAGGCACCGAGGCGAGAATGATCAGGTCCGTGGAATTTTGAGCCCAAGACCCGCCGAGGCGGGGAATTGTACCCTGGTCCCGGGCTAGACCTCTGCATCGGGGTCTGCCGCTCTAATCATTGAGCCACACAAGTAAGTTTATGTTGTGCACTATAAGAATGAATGGTCCATGTTGTATTTATTAAGATTGACGAAGATGAAAGACTCGAATCCTCTAACCCGCTGCTTTCCATGGCATCTCTGTAAACGAATGCCCAAATGAGGAATATTACTTATGCACTACTACTCTCCCGGGATTCTTAAGTCAGTGAATTGTAGGTACCTTGTTCAGTCCTGTACCCCTTCCCATAACCCTGTCCCTGGCTCTCACAGCGGAGGATAGCCAGCTCGCGGTCACCCAGGATAGGTTTTCTGTGGTATCAGCCTCACTCACCATGTGGGATACAAAGGCACTTCAGGTCAATCAATCGATCGGGGTTTGTAAAGTGCAGCTACTCACCCGTGAGCGTCTCAAAGTGCTGTGGGTGGCAGGTGGCAAACCATCCATAACTGTGGCTGGTCAGACACCCTTCTTGTGAAAGGCGTCTGAGGAAGTGGGCAGGTGAGTTTTGGAAGGCGCCTGAGAACCCCTCAGAAGGATACACAGTGTGAAGCCAGATAAAATCAAAATGTGGAACAGAGCAGAGACATCTCCAGACACCGAGTTACCACCACTGGCTTGAGAGCATGTTCTGGTGGTCCGCTCTTAGACCCCCAGCTGCCTCCTCCACACCGCTGAGGGGCCTGGAGAAGGACAAGGAGTGGACACTCCAGAGCCCTGCTGTCTTTGTACCTTTGTGACCCCCTGGCACCAGCGGTAGACAGGAGTAACACCTGCTGCCCCACATTTACACCCATGAGATTGCACCAAGAACCCGGCCTTTTAGTTTGCCTCTGTCTCGCTTCCATTTACTGTATCTTGTGTTATATGGCTGAAGGGTTTGTATTGATCATTAGCACCAGACCCATGATTATTTATAAATTGATCGAAAATAGATTCCAAAGCAGTAATGTTTAGCATATCATTGAAGCAGATCTGCTAAAAAAAACACTGTGAAACTACAACGTCCCACACTGTTCTGGAAGCAGGCTTTATTACAGTGACATTAATAAACATTTCTTAAATAGTAAAAGCACATCATTCCCGGTCCTTGCACCCAATAGGCAACCCTTTGATAAATCGAACAGGAGGCGGTCGGAGCATAGAAACTCATGCTTTGGGGTTTTAGATTATCTCTCTGTATTTTGAATGAACAGTTCACCATTATTAATCTTTGCACTGAATCCGGAGGGACTGTCTGAATGTCTGTGCGCACAGCGCAAACAGTGTTCACTCAGATTTTGCTTATGTCGTCAGTCCGCGATGGTGATAGCGAGACACCCTCATACTGTTTTATCCACTTCACATGCCTTGCTGATGACAGGTGACTGTTTAATTTAGGCAACAGTTTTTTGGGATGAAGGAAGTTTATGGGTAGTCTGATGTCAAGGTGTTTGAGTTCCCTGGTAATCCATTGTTTTGAAGATTCTCCGTTGTTGTGAAGGTTCTCCATTGTTGTGAAGATTCTCAAGATTGTTGTGAAGGTTCTCTTCATTGTTGTGAATGTTCTCCATTGTTGTGAAGATTCTCAACATTGTTGTGAAGGTTCTCTATTGTTGTGAAGGTTCTCCATTGTTGAAAAGGTTCTTCATTATTTTGACGGTCCTCCATTGTTGTGAAGGGTCGCAACTTTGCTGTGAATGTTCTTGACATTGTTGTGAAGGTTCTCCATTGTTGTGAAGGTTCTTGATATTGTTGTGAAGGTTCTCCATTGTTGTGAAGGTTCTCCATTGTTGTGAAGGTTCTCCATTATTGTGAAGATTCTCAACATTGTTGTGAAAATTCTCCATTGTTGAGAAGGTTCTCCATTGTTGAAAAGGTTCTCCATTATTGTGACGGTTCTCCATTGTTGGGAAGGTTCTCAACTTTGCTGTGAATGTTCTTGACATTGACCTTAGAACTGGATGTTTTTGATGACTTCCTGAAGACCAGGAAATGTGGTTAAAAAACAGAAAAAGGGAAAGGTGACCCATGAAGATACACTACGATAATGACCATGCACCCTCCCCTTGTACATCATGACTTTGAGGCCTCTAGGAAACGAGTCTTTGGTGAACACAATCCCCGGATTGGACAGTAGTGCCTGACTGTGTAGGCAGGAGGTCTCGCGGCTCTGCCATAAGCACACACGTGTCCCAAGACGTTGAGGGTGCCTGACCCATGAGCAGGAAGTCAAGGTTACCTTTGAGGTGGAGGGGGCCACTCCCCCGCTTCCTTACGATGGCCATTGAGGCTGAAGGGTCTGGTCAATAGCGAGCTCTGAGAATTGGTATCACCCAAGTGAAGGTAGTTTACGTAACATCAGACCAGAGTTGGCAAAAGTGGTCAACTGATCGACCTTTAATGGGGACAAAGCTGAAAGGCTAATGTTGGAGGCCAGAAGTTGCCACCGCATGTTTTTTGGAGCTCAAGCCAAGCCCTGGACTTTATACAATTGCACAAATATGGATTAGAAATATGATGTAACATTGAACGCACTCTTAGACCGTGGTTCACAAGCCTCTGCCACTGGCCCGGGTGATGGCCCGCTGGCTTTAATAACGTTTGGAGCCCTCCTGGACTCTGAGATGATGGGGGGGGCTGTAGGAAGGACACACGCCGGCCTCTCCTGGACACAGACGCATCTACGGGTCCCCCATGGGGCTGCATCTTCCGTTCTCGGATCACCTGGCTGCGAGCACAGCCCCGGCAGAGCATATTTTAGCAATACCACACGAGTCCGTGCAAAACATTGAATCAGCATGACAAGACCCCTGGATCTGGCGGTCAGCAGCGTTTCTCGTTGGTGTGTAAAGTAACCCCGGGCGAAGACCTCCGCTCCGCCCGCGGAGTGTGCGGAGATCTGCCTTCTCCGCGTTCTGAGAAGTCAAATCTCCACACACTCCAGAGTGGAGTTGGCCAGCCCCCGCTTCCTCTTGCATGCGCAGTTCTCACAAGGATTAGTGAGATGGCGAAGAAGAGGAGGAGGGCAGCTCGGGGACGCCGCATGCCAGGTAAGTGGTTTTAAAATAATTTTTTAATAATATTTTAGTTCGTTTTATTAATGGGGGAGGGGGCGGGTGGCGTGGCGGAGTTCCACTGATTTTTTCAACTCCGTGGACCTCCGCGTAGCCCCGCTTCGCACGGCACGCGACGTTACATCCTCGTAGGGTGTGACTGCCCGGCAGGGCACAAGTCCTAAAAAAAGAAGTGGGGGGGGGGGGGGGGGCGCTGTCACTGGAAATGACGTCACAAAGGAAGTGACGTCACGAAAGGTGGCTTGCACTATCGGGCTCATTGCCTCCCCTCGCTCACCCCTTAGATGCGATTGCATGTGAGAAGCCAGCGCGTGAGCAGCGATCTGAATGGGCTCTGATCTCGACCCAGAGAGGCCAAAGAGTGAAGTCCAGCTCTTTGGCAGGGGGGACGGCGTCCAGCCATTAAAAAAAGTGGGGGGACGCCGTCCACCCGCGTGGTACCCCGACTCGAGCCCTGCTGCCCGGAGAGCGGTGGGTGCCAGGGTAAAAGGGGCACTCCTACCACGCACTCACTTGGGAAACATTTTTGTTTTGTACTTTGTAATCTTTTGTAACCTGCACACATGTCACTTTTTCCTCCTGTAATGCACCGTTTGCTACCTCTTGTATTTTGTTTGCTCACGATTGTCACTTTTGCCTCATGTAACGTAACGTTTGCTTTTGTAATTTGTTCACTTGTAATTTTCTCCTCATGTAGCATTACAGTTATTATTGTGAAGCGCTTTGATACCTTTGGGTAAAGTCCGCGCTATATAAAATCGCATAAATAAATAAAATTGGCTCGTCTCAGCAGAGACGATCTGTGTTGTTAGCAGGTCTGAACATCACCCTGCTGCTGGCGGGCAGTGCCCCCTCCTGGCTGCCCCATCACCTCGTCCCATCTCAGCTTCAGATGTCGGGCGTCGGGTTTCCCTCTCCTCAGCAGCTCTGCTCCCGGATGGAGGTGACGCAGAGGTCAGACTTGTTGCTCGGGCTGCAGAGAGGAATGCGGCCTGCGAGGCATCAATCGGAGTCGATTAGAAAGTGTTAGCGGAGCCCGGAGCTGACAGCGGCCCGGGGTGGGGTTCCACTGCAAACAGCCCGGGCGAAACCAGGACACCCTTAGGTAACTGCAAACACAGCACTGAATGTCACCCCTGTGACCCATGGGAGGAAGCACTACGGGTCACGTGTGTAACCTGCAAACACGGCTCTAAATGTACCCCTTCTGCCTTATAGGAGGACAGGACCACAGGTCCTGTATATAACCTGTAAATACAGCACTAAAGTCACCCCTGTGACCTGTGGGAGGAAGCACTATGGGTCGCGTGTATAACCTGTAAACACAGCACTAAATGTACCCCCTCTGCTCTATAGCAGGGCAGGACCACAGGTCATGTATATAACCTGTAAACACAGCACTAAAGTCACCCCTGTGACCTATGGGAGGAAGCACTACAGGCCATGTGTCTAACCTGCAAACACAGCACTACATGTCACCTCTGTGACCTACGGGAGTTAGCACTACAGGTCATGTGTCTAACCTGTAAACACTACACAGCACCGTATCACTATAAACACGGCACTACAGGCCGGTTGTATAACCTGTAAACACTACAAAGTACGTTATCACCATAAACACAGCACTATAGTCGCAATGTGCCCTACAGGAGGAAGCACTACAGGTTATGTGTATGACCGGTAAAGACAGCAATAATTGTCTCCCCATTGCCCTATTTTTTATTTTATTTTATATAGCGCTACCGTAGGCATCAGAGCGCTTTACATACACACAGTAAACAGCAGAAGAACATTACATTACATAGAAGGCCGGCAGTAAGGAAGCAAACCAAAGAAAAAATACAGCATGGAAATAAATATGCCGTGCAGCGGAGGGGGAGAGAGCAATAAAAAGAAAAAGGTGAGAAGGACCAAGTCCGGTCACCCACTATCCTTGAATGACCAGGGAGAGAGGAGACAACTCGGAAATAGTAGTCTGGGTTAGTGGACGTTGGTCATGAAAGTATTTGTTTAGGAGATGGAGTTTCAGGTCCCTTTTGAAACAGGAGAAGGAGGGGTTGCACCTGAGGACTCCAAGGAGAGCGTTCCATATCCTGGGAGTGTTGCCAGAAAATGATCGCTATTGGGTGGTTTTCTTTTCTTTTCAGGGGAATAAGGAGTGAGTTGGAGCTTCTCAACGTTCTGGATTGCCCTGCTCTTATCAGTTTGTTATTTAGGTAGTTGGGGACAGGAGAGTGAAGGGTTTTGTGTGTGATGCAGCAGGCCAGTTTATAGATACACCTCCCTTCCATGGGAAGCCAATTGAGGCAGTTGAGAGCTGGTGTGATGTGTTCAAATCTTTTCACTCCAGACACGAGTCGAGCGGACAAGTTCAGCACTGCCCTTCGAGGGGCTATTATTATTATTATATTATTATAATTACATTTGTTAAGCGCGCAGCTACCCGGAGGTTTCCCGGCGCTAAAGCGAACAAAAGGTAAGCAAGGTGAGAGGAACATAGAAACAGAAGATTAAGTATTAAAAAGCCAGGTCTTAATTCCTTTACGGAATGTCAGGTAACACATTTCAGAGCGCAAGAATTGGGGTAAGGAATTCCATAAGGAAGGTGCTAGCAGGGAGAACGAGCGCCCTCCCATTTTGGCTCTGTTAACACGCGGTATCCTAAACTTGTTCTGAGTGGAGGACCTAAGTGTGCGGGGGGGGAACATATTGCTGCACCAAAGACGATAGATAGTTCGGGGCTTTACTAGTCTTGATCCGGTGCATTAAACAGAGTGCTTTGAATTTAACTCGGCTCTCAATTCGTAACCAATGCAGTTTACGCATATGAGAAGCGGCCGAGGATCTGGCAGGCAGGTTACATATAAGGCGAACTGCCATGTTCTGTACCACCTGATACTTCCTAGTTACCTCCTTACATGCACCCAGGAGTAGAATGTTCCCATAGTCCATGCGTGAGGTGACAAGAGCCTGGACTACAGTCCTCAGGGTGTCAGCAGGCAGCATCCACGTGATTTTCCTCAGCCACCTGATGATGGTGGTACAGGTGGCGGAGACTTTCACAACGTGTTGCTTGAAAGATAGTTGATTATCAAGGAGGACCCCAAGATTGCAAGCTGTCACAGTTGGAGTAGGTAGAGGGCCCATCTCCGCAGACCAATGTTGCGGGCCCCAGAGTGAAGTATCTGGACCAAACAGGAGCAGTTCGGTTTTGTCCCCATTTAATTTTAATTTGTGTTTGAACATCCAGTCAGATATCTGTTTCAGTCCGAACTGTAGGGAGGACGTAGGAAGATTTTTATTGGTAGAAAGTGAGTAGATGACTTGGGTGTCATCAGCATAAGAGTAAATTGTGAGACCAGCTTGTTCTGCCAAAAAAGCGAGGGGTCTCACATACAGATTAAAGAAAAGAGGGCTAAGAATAGACCCTTGGGGAACACCGTGAGGGGAGGGGAGTATTGAAGAAACAGACGTAGAGGAGAAGACTTGAAAAGTGCGATCAGAAAGAAAATTAGCAATCCAGGCCAGGGCGGAACCATCGACACCCACAGATTTCAAGGTGGACAACAAGATGGAATGGGAGACCGGCTAGGTGAGCTTTTGGAGTCCCAGTAAGGATGGCGTTCCCGTAGTCTATTTTAGAGAGAACAAGGGACTGGACTACTGTCTTGAGGTCATCGTGGGGTGGAAAAGGACTTTATCACTATAAAAACAGCACTACAGGCCATGTGTTTGAATGTTTTTTTTCTGTACATTTTGTGTATTGTCTTGCGGTTCAGATCATCGATTATACTTAGGATGGGGCCTTCACTAGCAGTCATAACTCAGTGGAGGCTCCGCGGATTCCAATAATGATTGGGGGTGGGAGTTTCCGGGTTCCAATATTGATTAATTGGGGGGCCCCATAAGTCTAAAGGTTGAGAACTGCTGCAGTAGACAAACTGCTGTAGTGAGTGATGGATCTGGCTGCCTCTGTGCCTCACCTGGAGTTAATCTCCTCTGAGGCGTCCGGCTCCATGTTTGGGCTCTTAAATGGTGCTTCAGGAAAGCAGTTTACAAATCTGCTTTCACAGTAATCAGCAAATGGATCTGCGCGCCTCTGGGAACCCGTTTTATGGCCAAATTTCAAGGAAGTGATGAATGTGCGTTTGTGCTGCGGAGCTGAAACTTGTCATTAACTAACTAGATCAGGACGCGAAGGATTTTCGGTAAAAGCAGCTTTGCTTTCAAATGTCTTGTCTTTTTGTTGATCCGTTATCCATTATTCCTGGCCATCAAAGCTTCTGTGCATACCTGGGATGAGCCAGGGACTTTGAGTGCAAGAAGCCACGAGGTGAAATCTTATCTCAATCGCGTGACGCGCTGTGTGATTTTTGGCAGCTATCTCTCTCCCTCTCCTTTGAGGATATGCTAATAGTCTGTAGATTGTAAAGGTTGGGCAGCAGGTTGCCACAGGGAAAATGTTTTAATTTGACGATCTATCACTGGTGTAGGTATTGGGGTGAGGGGGGGGGGGGGGGTGGAGGGGGTCTGGCGCAGAGCTTCTTTCGGTAGAATTTATTCTCCTATAGAATGCCAAAACACAGCATCACATCTCTCCAGGAGTTGAGTCAATGGCGAGAAGAGCATGCTGTGTAAATATGTATTTTATATTTGTCCAACCCTAGCTTCAACTCTCAACGGGTGGTGCTTGAAGTGTGAGGGGTCTGTGGAGACAAGAGGGCACTGGGTGGCCTCATATTTAAAAAAAAAAGATTGTGGATGGAAAGGGCGCGGGGGAACAGGAACATACATAGGGAGAGAAAATAGACGGCTATGTACCGGGATATGGAGTCTGACGCAAGCAGTGGGATGATTCAACTCATCCAATCAAAACATACTGAGATTGTAGCGCTCTCCTGGACCAAGCCCTCCAGGATTTCCCGATTTAGCGATATGCAAAAACAAAAAATAAAAATGCTAAATTTGCAGTATCGTTTTTTACATAAAATTCGGCCTGGGCGTAGTTCATGGAGTTTTGCTACGCGGAACTCCGCAAAGTTACAAAAACTCTACGAAGTTCCGAGAATGGCAGAGTGCAGTGCGAACTGCAGTTTGTGCTGGTGTTCCTGCTGCTTGGCACCTCACGCCCGTGAACGGTAAAGATCACGAGCGGAGAAAAAACTCTGTCGTACATCTTGAAGCGGAGTTTTCTGCACTCCGTGAGCTTCCCGCAGTGCGGAAACCTCCGCGAACGGAGCAAAGTTCACCGCCCTGGCCTACATAAAATGTCCTCGAAATTCATAGATGCCGACCCCCTCCTTTTATTTGCCCAGCACTGACTGCTGGGCTGAATAAAAGTAGGAACAGCAGACAGGAGAGGCGTTAGTTTATTTACTTCTCCCTTCCTTCCTGGACCAGTCGCGGATGCTGAGGAACATTGAAGAGAGGAGGCTGCACCGAGGAAGCGGGAGAATTGCCCGGCACCATCAACGGTGCTTAAAGCACCAGCGTATGTCCACTGGCCCTGCTCACCACCATGCTTGGGCATCTGTAAAATATGAAATCTGGATGAGCGAAGGGAAAAGCAGTAATCTGGGTCACCATGATGTGCCCGGCTCGGCTGCTGGTGATGGATCTGGCTGCCTCTATGCCTCACCTGGAGTTAATCTCCTCTGAGGCGTCGGCTCCATGTTTGGGCTCTTAAATGGTGCTTCAGGAAAGCAGTTTACAAATCTGCTTTCACGGTAATCAGCAAATGGATCTGCGCGCCTCTGGGAACCCGCTTTATGGCCAAATTTCAAGGAAGTGATGAACGTGCGTTTCTTCTGCGGAGCTGAAACTTGTCATTAACTAGATCAGGACGCCGAAGGATTGTTGGTAAAAGCAGCTTTAATTTCAAATGTCTTGTCTTTTTGTTGATGTGTTATGCTTCATTCCTGGCCTTCATTGCCTCTGTGCACGCTGTGCATACCTGGGATGAGCCAGGGAGTGCAAAAAGCTCGAGGTGAAATCTTGGCTCAATCTCTTGACGCGCTGTGTGATCTTTGGCAGCCATCTCTCTCCCTCTCCTTGGGGATTTGCTAATAGTCTCTAGATTGTAAAGGTCGTGCAGCGGGTTGCCACAGGGAAATTATTTTAATTCGACGATCCAGCACTGGTGTAGGTATTGGGGGTGGAGGGGGTCTGGCGCAGAGCGACATTTGTTAGATTTTCTTCTCCTGTAGAATTCCAAAACACAGCCTCGTATCTCTCCAAGAGTTAAGTCAATGACGAGAAGATCATGCCGTGTACATATGTATTTTATGTTTGTCCAACCCTAGCTTCAACTTTCATTAAAATGCAACCTTGAGTGAATTTTTAATTTGTATACATGTAACTTAACCACTAGTATCTGTAGTGGACTTTTGTACTTACTCCCATTCTTATGTGAATTTCGAGTTTTTCTGTTTGTATCTTTTATGTAATTTATGTACTCTGAAGTCCTTATGTAATGTAACTGGTCCTTTTGCTAAGCGCTCTGACACCTTTGGGTAGAGTTTGCGCTATATAAAACCACATTAAATAAATAAATAAATAAGGGCATCTAATATTTAAAAGCTCTCAAGTTTCTCAGGTCCATGGGAGTCGCTAATAGAGTTAAACTTTTCCAAAGTGGCTTCCACCATGCACAGACTTTGACGGCCATCTTGGAATGGTCTGAGAACCATTTCAAGATGGCCATGATGACCAATTTTGGAACGGGTGGTGCTTGAAGTGTGAGGGGTCTGTGGAGACTAGAGGGCACTGGGTGGCATCATATTTAAAAAAAAGATTGTGGATTGAAAGGGCGCGGGGGAACAGGAACATACATAGGGAGAGAAAATAGGCGGCTATGTACCGGGATGCGGGTCTGATACAAACAGTAAGATGATTTAACTCATCCAATCAAAACATGCTGAGACTGTAATGCTCTCATGGACCTGACCCTACAGGATTTCACGACTTAGCGCTATGCAAAAACAAAAAATGAAAATACTAAATTTGCAGTTTTGCAAAACTCTTGCGGTTTTTACATAAAATGTCCTCGAAATTCATAGATGGCGACCCCCTCCTTTTATTTGCCCAGCACTGACTGCTGGGCTGAATAAAATTAGGAACAGCAGACAGGAGAGGCGTTAATTTATTTACTTCTCCCTTCCTGCCTGGACCAGTAGCGGATGCTGAGGAACATTGAAGAGAGGAGGCTTCACCGAGGAAGCTGAAGAATTGCTCGGCACCGCCTCCGGAAGCACCAGCGTTTGTCCTCTGGCCCTGCTCACCACCATGCCTAGTCATCTGCAAAATATGAAATCTGGGTGGGCGAAGTGAAAAGTAGTAATCGGGGTCCTCACGCTGTGCCCGGCTCGGCTGCTGGTGATAGAGTTGGCTGCCTCTGGCCTCACCTGGAGTTAATCTCCTCTGAGGCGTCCGGCTCCATGTTTGGGCTCTTAAATGGTGCTTCAGGAAAGCAGTTCACAAATCTGCTTTCACGGTAATCAGCAAATGGATCTGCGCGCCTCTGGAAAACACGTTTTATGGCCACATTACAAGGAAGTGATGTGGGCATGCAGCAGGCCGGGGACAAATATAATAATCATAATATAAAAAAAGAAATGTACAGAGGAGCGTGTGGGTCGTCCATGGGAACCATATCTTCTGAAAAGTAAATTGAGCCCGCGGGGCAATTACAAAAAAATAGAAAGGGCCCCACGATCAAAAAGAAAAGATGACGGACGGAAGACTAACCAATGCAAACATTCACCCCCAGTCAAGAGATCTGGGTTAAATCCATCGTTCTATTGCCTACCACGCTGCCCCAGTTTGGACCCAGCCATATGCAAATTAGACTCGACTCTGCTCCTCATGGGAACAGTCCAGATCGAACTGCCAGGCCAGGTCCTCCCTGGACTGAGAACAAGCATCCTGGGACCGGTTTGGGGTTAACGCCCCTCATCAGCCAGGATAGCTTGAATCCATTGGCCCACATCTGGGCATACCCTGTCTCTGCCCCATGTCCAGAAAATTTCTCGCCCACTCCCTTTATTTAAAAGTTTTATGTAGCGCTAGCTTGACCCGCAGGTATCAGAGCGCTTTACATACACACTGTAAAAAAACAGAAGGAAATTACATCATATAGTAGGAAGGCAGTAAGGAAGCAAAACAGAGATTTACAGAAAAAAATACAGCATGAATAATAAGTAAACAGTGCAACGGAGGGAAAGAAAAACACACAAAGGTGGTTAACACAGTCCGGTCACCAACAATCCTTGAATGTCAAGAGAGAGAGGAGTCCACTCGGATAATGAAGACTAGGTTAGTTGACGTTGGTCAGGAAAGTATTTGTTAAGGAGATGGAGTTTCAGGTCTCTTTTGAAACAGTAGAAGGAGGGGTTGCATCTGAGGACTCCAGGGACAGCGTTCCATATCCTGGGAGCGTTGCCAGAAAACGATGGTATTGGGTTGTTTTCTTTTTCAGTTTCGGAGGGATAAGAAGGAGTGAGTTGGAGCTTCTCAGCGTTCTGGTTTGACCTGCTCTACCAGTTTGTTGTTCAGGTGGTCTGGGGCTGGAGAGAGAAGGGTTTTGTGTGTGATGCAGGCCCTCTGGGCTACAGCCGTTTTGCAGCGCCCACAGCGATGCAGGTTGGAACCCCCTCCCCCCCCCGCCCTCGGCTGAGATGGCTCTCTGGCCCTCATCCGCTGAGTGGGCTGGTGTGTCATTTCAACCCTGCATTATTCTGCCGCATTTACCATATAATTCAGTCTTGCCACCCCTCATTATTTCATTTATGCTGTCCATAGAACATTACTAAGTTAGTCGGCTTTGCATTTTATTTTACATCCCTTGTCCATATTTGTCCTTTTTTGTTAACAGTGCAGTGAATTAATGCCAGCGCCTGTGAGCTGGACTCTGTTTGCCTTTGTAGTCGCCCTTGGCTAATGAGGTTGGCCTCCTGCTCCTTCTGCGTGTCTTATTGCCTCCGCCCCCTTGTGTGATGTCTAATGGGTTCCTGCTTCTGTCACACTGCACTGGCTTTGCCCCCAGCTGTCAGCGCCCCCCCCCCCTGTACCCCTCCCTCCCCCTCAGATTGACTTGACACGCATTCAGAGCGGGGCAGGAGGGCGCGTGAAACGCATTGATAGATTCTTGCACGTGATTGGCAGTGCTTGATCGAGCATGGACCGTGCCCCTGTCCTGGTGAGCCCTGGCCCCAGGCCTGGTCTGCCAAACTCCCATCACTCTACCCTGCGGTGACGTCTTGTCAGCTGGCAGCTACCCCTAGGGCTGACTACCCAAGACAGCTAGCTCCCTGCAGGGATTTCATTATCATTATTGGCGCTATCCTTTCTGCAGCGCCGAGAGACTTTTCTTCTAGGCTCCAGTGCGCACCCTGGGTGAGTTTTGAAAGATTTTGATGCAGTCCTTTCTTGAAGTAGTTCTCAGGGTTAACTTGCACTTGGCGGGAACCATCCCACGGTGGGGACTTCGAGTCTAGAATGGCGGGGTCACCATCTCTTTCCAGGCACAAGGCTTCTTGCCGCTTTCTGCCGCCAGGAGGCCATAGTGTTCCGTGGAGACTAGTGAATATTTTACGGAAACGCTGTCCAGCGACGGGGTAAGTGTGAATTCAGTTCCTGGGTTCCACTCGGGTAATAAATACCACACACGAGCAATGTTCATGCACCAGCAGCTCATCTGTGCACAAGTGCGCCTTGGTTCGCACTCTCAGCGCTACTGCCTTCCAGGGTGTGACTTGTGAGAGCTCGAGAAGGGGCACATGAATCTTATGTAATTATTTTCACGAAACTGCAAACCTATATCTCTTATCGATTATTTAGTGTTGTGAAAATATTCCTTATTTGTGACATGTGGTATTGGACCCCCCGACCAGGAATCTTATTCATACTTTAGCCCCTCGCCGGACGGTGTTTCCTCAAAATATTCATCAGTCTTCACAGGGCACAAGAGGTCTCACAGCGACAGAAAGCCGTGTGCCTGGAAAGCGGTGGTGACAAAACCACCGAATCATCTCCTCTTCGGGAAGGTTCGCGCCAATTCTGCCAACTATTTAAAAAATAGGCTTTCCCTCTTTTCACTGTGCACTAATGCACCATAGCCGCACCTAGTCAGAAGTGCACCAGTGTGTGAAAAGCAGGACACAAACTAACAGGCTTTTCCAAGTGCGTTGTACCCATGCTCTGGGGATTCTAGCGCCTATTCAGGAAATACTGAAAGTCGAGGAGCTTGCAAACAGAGCCCGGCAACCGAGTGTGGTGGAATCTTTATGCAGCAAACCATGCTTTCGTCTCTATAGGTTGCTGACGTGTTTCACCACTCACCTGTGTAAAAGTGCGGGATGGCACGTGCATTCAACGTTTATCTCTGGGGAAACACCTGGTTTGTTTCCATGCTCCTGTGCTCCGCTTTTCCAAGTGCTGTGGCACAGAAAAATAAGCAGGTGTAAGTCAGATGTCTCCAATCTCAAACAGTTCGGAACTCAGAAGCTGTGGGGGTCAAAGTGATAACAGCTCTGGAGGTGCCCAGGAGCACACTGTGTGCGGGTGTGTGTTTTAAGGGACCCAGCCAGGTGTTTCACTTGGTGGGGTGCCCTGTCCTGGCATGCAGTGCAGCGCCCCCAGGGGTCCCACAGTTCCCTGCTACCGCCCCTGCATTCTCTAGTCCAAGCACGCCCCAAATCAAAGCCACGCCCTCATCATTGACCGTGCAGCGGAAGGAGTCACATGTTCAGACACATGACATTACAATATAACGCCGATTGAATGGCATGCGTGCCCTGTGGGCAGTCATCGAGGTACCCGGGCTTTGGAAGCCTGGGAACGGTCGCATCGCGTGTGGAAGTGGCTTTGAACGCCGCACGTTAAAGATTTGTGTGACACTTAGGAGACTCTTTTGAAAGGTCCTTCAGAGCTCATTTTTGCGGATTTTGGGCCCCTCTGTTTGGCCTCCATGCACATCATCAGTGGAGTACCTGCCGCTGCCAGTCAGTGCGAGCCACTTCCCGCTCCTCGTTGCTTCATTTGTAAATGAATGAATACTGGAGCCCAGAGCTCTGCTCGGAAGCGCGCGGTCATCGAGCCCAGTGCTAGGCTGTGCAGGCTACAATTCACCCAAGTACTTCCCTTTAATCCACTTCCAGACACTCTGCTGCCCGTTTAGCTCACAATTGCAGGATCCTTTGTGACTTGGTTTCTCTTCCTCCAGTGTGTGGTTTTCCTCTTTTTTGCTATTAGTAAATGTGTGATGAGAATATATAAGCGCTGGTGCCCCCCGCCGGCTGAAATTAAGCACTGCTGCTTCTATCTTGACCTGTGCGTGTCTCTTGATCTGATGCTTGTTCCCACATCACTGTATCTTCAGCCTCCGGATCAGAGTGATTCACCCGGTCTGGGAGCTAGAACTCCCCCCTCCCCCTTTCACCCGGCCTAGGAGGACACTTACTGACTCACATCCCTTTAGGAGCTGGGAGCCAGCCTGCGGCGCGCACCGGGTCGGTAGGAACCCTTTCTCGCCTTGAAAACCAGCATGGATTACTTAATGAATGAAGGATACGCTGCAGCTTACACTGGACAGTCAGGCTGAGGTCTCCTCTTTTTAGGTCTGGCTGTAGATAGTTTCAACCGTGTACCTCATGTCCGCACACATACAGAAGGAGGCTTTGGGGCAGCCCCCATTGGCTTCTCAGTCCTTCTATTTCTAAAGTGAGCTGATTTACATGTCTTTTTTACCTCGTGGACAGAGCTCAGCCATTCAGCTAAGGGCATAATATTTCAATTACTGGGGAGAGGGGTTGGCGGCCAGGGTGGTCGACCTCGAATCTCGGGAACCGGGTTCGAGTCTCGGCAATGACGCCGAACAACCTGTGATTCTGGGCAAATCACTGAATCTTCCCTGCCTAAAAAAATAATGAACGTGTCTTCATGTAACTCAACTGGTGCTATGCAAAGCGCTCTGATACCGGGTCAAGTTCGCGCTATATAAAAAAAACACAGTAAAGAAAAAAAAAACGCTTCTCCATTATCAACCAGGCCTTTTCTAATTTGCAGTAGAAACGTGCCCTCAATACACAGCTATCCTGCATTAGTAGAAACCTACTGGGAAATGCCTCTAGTTTTTCGCTTAGACTGTCTCCACTGCCTCACGGAGAGTGTTTCTAGCACAGAGACACACCGGTGGTGTAACCAGGCGCTTTACAAATGGATACATAAATTAGTAGAAACCTGTATTTTTCAAGTTAAATTTCATCTGTCCGGTCATTTATTTATTCATACATGTACATGTCATTTGCTTCCTCTCAATGGCTCGCTCTATAGGTTTGAAAGTTTTTGCATAGTCAGCAAATATTTCCACCTTTGCATTGTGAAACTCTAGTCGAGGAATGGCTGTCGAATCTGTTCTCCCATAGTCATACTTGATTTGATGACTCTGTTGGGTAAATGTTGGTACACATGCACTGCTGCACAGCTTCTGCTTCTGCATAGGTTGTCCCCCGTTTGCTCCCTTCTTACATGGAATAAATACCTCTTGCACCCGATTAAATATTAATGACCATTATGGTTTTGTGCCCGTCCATTTTTTGCCTTTTGACATTTCGGTGAACCTTTTAATCCCCTGTTGACGGGAAGAGTGAGTTGTTTAATAAAGAACTGGCTTTGCCAATATGAAGAGCCTATTTCTCACCAGCTTTTCTGTCCAATAATCATCAATCAGTCAATCGATTTGTAGAGCGCAGCTTGTCACCCGTGAGGGTATACAGGCGCTAGCAGGGTCCGGGTGACCGGCCAAAGTTGATCACACTTTTTCCATGTCCTCCAGTTTTCCGAAGCTGCGTATGTTTTGCCATCTCTTGAGGGAAGTGGGAATTATTTTGGGTTATAGTTAAGCGCTCAGCTCTCATTGTCCAACTAAGCGCTGCACTTTTAAAACTCCGCCCCCACTGTCCTCTGATCTCCCCGTCACTGGAGTGAGTACTCATTTATATGGCCTCAGACATTGCATCTTTTCATCTGTATTTCTTCTCAGTTACAGGTTGAGCATAACCTGGTTTTGACAGGGCTTAATTTGTAAAACAATAAGTGCCAGAGCTCTGGTCAGGAGGCCCCTGCAGCTTGCACCAGTCATTGCCCCTGACATGGTGCCAGTGATAGTAACAACACAACTACTAACCATCGCACTCCTACAAGTGTGATAATTTGGATTATTTCGGGCCCTTAAAGCTATAAGAATGGCTTGGGCAGCAGGTAATAGTAATTTTTTATGTACATTGAATTAATAATTACCTGTTGTTGCGTTCATCTCTAAATTAGCCTGACAGCGCCACCTTGTGGCGAACTGTCACAAGCACCGGTGTTGACAATTAAGTGCCGGTGCCAAACACCGAAATCGCCGGCTCAAATTAAGCACTGGGTTTCAAAGATATTTGGTAAGACATCTGCTGCGTCACCTAAAAACAATTGACTTTTAGCTTCGTCAAAGTCTTCCGAGATATGTCATCCGTGCAGGAGGTCCCTCCTCCGTGCCAGAGACTTTGTTGACAAATATTGGTACCTGTTTCCGAGTTCAGAACTTGCTACATTTCCAATTTCCTCCATAACAAGGACTAACTTTGTTATCTCAATTAAAGGTGTCAAATCCTGGAGTTCCTAAAAGGGTGTTATTTTGCAAGGTCCCTCAGAGTCCAGTGTTCTTCTGTCCGCTGTAAGATTTCTCTACCCAGGTATTGCAGTTACGCTGATCTTACAGATGCTGTAGACTGCGCCGGTGGTTGTAGGCCAAGATGCGCTTCTCAGACTCATTACCTGTCCAGCCTCTTTGTTGCTGTGGTTCCCAGGGGCACCAGTTTCATTACTTCCAATCTACACCGCATGGATCTTCGATTTGTGGGGACACCTTCTAAGTAATAGTTTCTCTCCTCCTAGGGCTGTGAGGGGGGCATTGATGGAGCATCACATTAAGTCAGCTCCGTTTTGTATCTAAGCTGTCCTCAGGGAGTTCCTGTTTGCCATAAAGATGGCAGTAGGTGTGACGCGACACAGGCTCGCCTTCTTGCTGCACTGAAGTCAATAAGATACCTTTTGTGGCTGTACGTCAGAACCACACACAGGCATTTTGTACGCATGCCTTTTACAATCTGGTCCGAACCACGAATGTGTCTTTACAATTCGTTCCTTTACTTCGGAAGTCATTACACCAACTTCCTTAGGGGAAGCATCGGAGTTGGAATAGCATAATTTATTATTCCAACGCCAGTCTGTGCAGCAGTAGGAAAATTGTTGCACAACATTGGTAGTACCAGCACAGCACATGCATGCTTGCAAACGTGCCGTATTCTACATGCACACTCACACACCTGAATAACCTGTGTGTGGATGTGGTGTAAGAGGTATTAGAAACTAGTTATCTGAAAAATCATAGAAAGTTCTTTTCATTAAATGTACTTTTTTGCCCATTGTGTGTGAATCTTCATCTGGAGTGTTTGGAATTTTGTCAAGAATGCGATAAGGTGTGCTTCTTTTACGAAAAACCATTCTGAAGGTATCAGAACTGTAATTTCTACTATTTAATGAAAGCTTAGTTTTTCTGCCACTCTGGGTGCAAGAATGCAGCATTCCTTGCATGTAATTTGCGGACACAGCTAATTTAAAGGAATGTTGCCCTTTCAAGATGGCTGCTAAGCTGACAGTAATTCCCCAGTGATGAGAGGGAACACTGCCAATCAGCAAACAAGAGCACCAGCATCCGTCCCCTGTTTACAGCCAGGGGCTTGTTGGACGAATAGAGCCTAGCGGCAACATGTAGAGCACACTGTCTCCACGTGCCTTTAACATGACTCTGCAGTAGGTCTGAAGCACCGATATACCCTTGCCGACAGTAGATTTCAGAGTTCATCTAAGGCTCCACAGCAGCACGTGATATTTTAAACAGTTTATTCTTTTCAAGTTTTTTAAATACAGGCTTTTGTTTTTAGGTCTCGCTAGCGTCGCAGCACGAATGCGCTGCCATCGCTTTGCGAGGCATGCAGTATACACTATAGTGTGGAAGCTTCGTGGAAGCTCCGACCCATCTTCCTTATTGGCTTAGGTTATAAATGCTGCCTTTTGATTGGTTTTAAGCGTGTTAGTCCCTCCCCATGACAGCCATGTCAGTCATTTGTATCCTTCCATGGCTACAGGCCCCTTCACTGCACAGACTACTTTCTTCCCATCCCTCCCATACCCCCCCCCCCACCCACCGCAGTCCGTGACTACTTGGGGCCCCACGCCCCCCTCCCTTGTGCTCGTGCCTACTTGTGCCCGCCTGCACTCCTGTGTTCAATGCAATAGGTCTTGTGTAAATGCGAGTCCTATTGCATTGCCAATGCTTGTTTTCTGTTGGTTTTGTATTTTGTCACAGGGTTAAAAACACCCACCCACGTCTTGCTAAGTTATGCTGATTTATATGGAGCAGCTTATCACCCGTGAGTGCGTCCAGGCGCTATAGCGGAAGGTAGGCCGGGCAGAGCTCCTAGCTGAGCAACCAGCTTTTCAGTTTCTCACAGAATTTGAAGAGAGAAGTAGCTGTCCTGAAAAGAACACTACTTATAAGTAGCATTAACTGTTGGGTAATCAGATTTTAATGGGCGCAATGTTTAATGGGCAGTGTTTGGGCGCAGTGTTTGGGCGCAGTGTTTGGGCGCAGTGTTTGATGGGCAGTGTTTGATGGGACAGTGTTTGATGGGACAGTGTTTGATGGGACAGTGTTTGATGGGACAGTGTTTGGGCGCAGTGTTTGATGGGCAGTGTTTGATGGGACAGTGTTTGATGGGACAGTGTTTGGGCGCAGTGTTTGATGGGCACCCTGTTTGATGGGCGGTCTACTGGGAACTAATGGCCACACTGTTTCTTAAGGGAACAGTAATGAATGTGGTGTGTTCTGGCATGCACAGCATGCTCTCCGCATTAATTCCCATGGGCACACTGTCTAATGGTACCTGATTTGTAATTGGCATGGTATCTAATAGGCACACTAACTTTTATAGGCACCGCATTGAGTATCCAGTGTCCTGAGTGCGCATCTTAATAGGCACAATAATTCTTTTGTTACAGTTTTCGATTGGCACAGAATCTGGTTGGTATTGCGCCTCGTATGCACTGTAGATTTGATGGGCGCTATATCTTTTGGGGACTCTGTTTTTGGAGGGAACAGTATGGACTGACTCCTAGAAAAATTCACTTTTAAAATTTCTGATCCTTAATATGGATCTTAGAAATTGAAAATGTTCTCTGGTTTAAGGAGTTATTTCCGTGGGCATAAAATGTGCCTCCCTCACAAACAAGGAACCCACCCAGAGCACCAAGCTTCTTGGGTGTCAGAGCTGGTAATGAATAAACCTATATTTACTGAGTTCATTTTTTAAGATAAACATTTCTGTTTTACTGAGCACGTAATTTAACAGTCTTCAGGCCACACCAGTTTTGATGTCCCAATGACTTCACTAATTAGAATGCTTCCAATGCTGATTAAAGCAGATTGCGGGTGACATCTACGCAATGGTACAGGTTAGCAGGATGAGACCAAGTGCCCTGTGGCCAGAGAGACTGGCAGACAGGGGCCAAGGCCGCAGGCTGGCAGGCCCCCGGGACAGGTGCGGGCCGGATCCGGGCAGTCCAAGCCATCGGCCAGCGGTGGCCGCAACTTGGAATTTTTCGCTGGCTCAGCCCGTACTGCCATTAGCTTGCTGGTGCCGGCCGGGTGTCCAACAGGGGCAGGCAGGGGGACTTAAATACGGAGGCACCTTTGCCTGTTGTAACCTCACTCCCTGGATGCCGCTGACGGATGCCAACACTGTCAGCAGCAGCCAAAGAGCCCTTTTTTTTCTCCACCCACCATCCCCTAGTGCACCGCAGGTGAGGGAGAGATCGTAAAAAGACTTTTGTTTGGCAACAAAACAGGTTGAAAACTTTGGTATCAGTTATAAGTGCAGGCAAATCCAGCAGGGAGTTTGCTTTAGGCCAATGTCTCAACTCGGGCACGGGTGTTTGAGGGATTGGGTGGTCCAGGTATGCCCCAGCCCATCCTCGAATGGTGGCCGAAGGGATACCTTTGAGTGACCCTGGCATGGTGAATTATGCTGCTGGGGGACCAGTTGGATGCTGGCCCAGGTTTCCTCTCTACTGAGAGGACAGGTGGATCCGCCTTGTAATGACAACAAATGGAACCCAAAAGGGGTCTTTCCCCGGGTTCAGGACAATGGAATACGGATGATACCACAGGGATTGGGACCTGAAAGGTAGTCAAGCATGACTCTGCCAATGTAATATAGGCTTCAATTTGTTGTCTCCTTGCAATGCTGTGGCAGTGCAAAATAATGTGAATATTTTCCCTTCATTGCTCTTTTAATGCTATGTTGGTAGGTTATATGTCTTGTTTATGATGATTAATAAATAATGGCCTGATAGTATAATTTCTCTAACGCAATAACAGCATGGTGTACTTATTTTTGTTTTCAGAGACGGAATGTGCATTGCTTGGGTACTTTTGATTGGGAGTGGGGTGCGGTTGGAAAACCTGACTGGTCTGGATGCAGGCCCGGCACATCTCCTTTTACTGGACCTTCTCTGATGATCTCCTTTTTAGGGTGCACATGCACACCACACTCCTCTGTCCCTCTCGCTAGGTTTGTGCTGTGTAGACATGGGCGAAAATTACAAAAAACAATTTGATGGACAGAATGTAGATCAATGTCTTACATTCACCCCAGTACAAGGATCTGGGCCTAAATCCATCGTTTTTTGCACTCCACACCACCCTGGGTCAGATAATGGCTTTATGCAAATCAGCTCTGACCCTGTGCCCCATGGGAACAGTCCAGTCCGAACTACAACAGCCATATCTTTCCCAGACCGGAATCAAGCATCCGAGGACCGGACCGGTTTCGAGGTAACACCTCTCATCAGCCCGGCTAGCTTGACTTCAGTGGTGTGGAGGCTCTGGGACCCACGTCTGAGCTACCCCAGTACACTCAGGGAGAAAATTACAAAAAACAATTTGATGGACAGAATGTAGATCAATGTCTTACATTCACCCCAGTACAAGGATCTGGGCCTAAATCCATCGTTTTTTGCACTCCACACCACCCTGGGTCAGATAATGGCTTTATGCAAATCAGCTCTGACCCTGTGCCCCATGGGAACAGTCCAGTCCGAACTACAACAGCCATATCTTTCCCAGACCGGAATCAAGCATCCGAGGACCGGACCGGTTTCGAGGTAACACCTCTCATCAGCCCGGCTAGCTTGACTCCAGTGGTGTGGAGGCTCTGGGACCCACGTCTGAGCTACCCCAGTACACTCAGGGAGAAAATTACAAAAAACAATTTGATGGACAGAATGTAGATCAATGTCTTACATTCACCCCAGTACATGGATCTGGGCCTAAATCCATCGTTTTTTGCACTCCACACCACCCTGGGTCAGATAATGGCTTTATGCAAATCAGCTCTGACCCTGTGCCCCATGGGAACAGTCCAGTCCGAACTACAACAGCCATATCTTTCCCAGACCGGAATCAAGCATCCGAGGACCGGACCGGTTTCGAGGTAACACCTCTCATCAGCCCGGCTAGCTTGACTCCAGTGGTGTGGAGGCTCTGGGACCCACGTCTGAGCTACCCCAGTACACGATGGATTTGGGCCCAGATCTTTGGACTGGGTTGAGTGTGTGACATTGATCCACATTCGGTCCATCACCTGTTGTGTTTGCATTTCGGCCCTAAGTGCGCTGGGGATGCCCAGACGTGGGTCCCAGGCACTCCACACCACTGGAGTCAAGCTAGCCGGGCTGATGAGAGGTGTTACCTCGAAACCGGTCCGGTCCTCGGATGCTTGATTCCGTTCTGGGAAGGACATGGCTTTTGTAGTTCGGACTGGACTGTTCCCATGGGGCACAGGGTCAGAGCTGATTTGCATATCGCCATTGTCTAACCCAGGGTGGTGTGGGGGGCAAAAAAACGATGGATTTGGGCCCAGATCTTTGGACTGGGTTGAGTGTGTGACATTGATCCACATTCGGTCCATCACCTGTTGTGTTTGCATATTCCGCCCTAAGTGCGCTGGGGATGCCCAGACGTGGGTCCCAGGCACTCCACACCACTGGAGTCAAGCTAGCCGGGCTGATGGGAGGTGTTACCTCGAAACCGGTCCGGTCCTCGGATGCTTGATTCCGTTCTGGGAAGGACATGGCTTTTGTAGTTCGGACTGGACTGTTCCCATGGGGCACAGGGTCAGAGCTGATTTGCATATCGCCATTGTCTAACCCAGGGTGGTGTGGGGTGCAAAAAAACGATGGATTTGGGCCCAGATCTTTGGACTGGGTTGAGTGTGTGACATTGATCCACATTCGGTCCATCACCTGTTGTGTTTGTGTAGACATGGGCAGCGGCGTAGTCGCCTCCTTCCGCCTCTGCTCCCCCGCCGCAACTGCACAGCCTATAATACATTCTACCCAGGCAGATCCCCTCCTCTCCCACTGCCTGTAGAATAATGGAAGCCATTCAATGTGTCAAAGGGCCTGTAGAGTGAATTCAGTGGCATCTTTAGAAGTGATGTTTAAGGAGGGCATCTGATGAGTGACAGATAAATCTGGTAGGGGCACAAACAGCATGCAATCAGAAGAAAGTGTGCACAAGAATACTATGTGTAGGCCGGGTCGGGTGGCTCATTGGACTAATGCATCCACTGCAGGGGCCTGTGTTCGACCTCATGGTCTCAGGTTCAAATCCTGGCGGGTCCACTCAGCCTTTCATCCATCTGATGGCGATAAAAAGAGTACCATTGAGTTGGGTAACAATCTGTTATTCAGTGCCAAGATACCTACGGGTATATGTGCACCTTTACAAATGCACATGCTATGATATTTGTACACACACACCCAATCCAAATAAATGATTCAAACTTCACTGACATCCAGATTTTGGGTGTCATTTTACTGGTGGAACACACACACTCTCACACTCACACTCTCCTTTCACATAAAATCATAATTAAAATGACCTGACCATTGCTCAGTGCGCTCTGCAGAGGGGCCAAGGATGGGCTGGGCATGTATTCTGAACGTCTTGAAGGCCCACTGGTGGACACTGTAAAAACATTTTCTGTGCCTTCAGCCTGAGCTCCACAGCACTCAACTGTGGCTCGTTATGAACACCCACCCACACCCTGAACCAGGGGCGGATTGGCAAGGCGGGCATTCGGGAATGGGCCGAAGGGCCGGTGCCTCAGTGCCCTCTGTGGGCCGTTTTTTTTCACCCCTGTCCCAGTCCACAGAGAGTGGGCTAGGAAAGGGGGAGAAAAAAAAACGGCCACAGAGTGCAGGGAGACAGACAGAGAAAATGAAAGCAGCCTCGCTGTGGGGCCAGACAGCGATTGTCAGCTGTGGCCTCTCCTTCACCCCTACCCTGCCAAGCAATCAAGCTGAGGCTGGGCTGGGGAGGGGTGATTGCAATAATCGGCCTCCCTGGGGGCCAGGTGTTTCTCAGGCCTTTGAGCCGTTTGCACCTCGGCCCCCTGGCGCCCATGCAGCCCAGAAATGGTGTTAGTCTTAACACCTCGCCCACAGCCCTTCACATTCAGTGCATAGTGGGCGAGGAAGAATGGGTCTTGCTGTGGGGGCCTGGTGATGTTTGGAATTTTTTTGTTTTATTTATGCTATTTTATATAGCGCGGACTTTACCCAAAGGTGTCAGGGCGCTTCACACTAGGAACAGCAATAATACATGAGGAGAAAATTATAAGTGGACAAATTACAAAAGCAAACGTTAAGTTACATGAATCAAAAGTGACAATAGTGAGCAACCAAAATACAAGAGGAGCAAACGATACATTACAGGAGGAAAAGGAGGTATGTGTGCAGGTTACAAAAGCGCACAAAATACAAGTAGTGGTATAATACTGCAATTAATGGCAGACACTCCAGCACAAGAACAAACGTTTCGTAGGCAATGGTGGCACTTGTGCAAGTATCTAAAGCAAACAAAAGTGAGAGGTAGCAAACAGTGTGTTACAAGAGAAAAGTGACTTGTGCAAGTTACAAAAGGGTACCATACACAGGTACAAGGGTAATACTACAGTAAATGGTAAATACTCAAACTGCCAGAACACACTGGGAAGGCACTTCCCATGCACCAGCTTCCCCTCAGCCTCCCCCCTGGCTACCTGGCTACCTTGGATGACCCAGAAAGCTGTGTTTTGTGCTCCCCTGCCAGGACATTTTCCCAAAGCCTGGAGGGTTGATTAATTTACTAATTGCAAGGGCCTTACCTCTGTTCATGTGCTCCTGAGCTGAAGGTCTGGGGAGGGCTGAGTAGGTTAGTAATAGCAGGGGCTTTGCTGCTTTTCAGGTGCTCCTGTGCCGGAGGGCTGGAATAATTTTGTGACAAAAAGGGGCCTTGCTATTTTTTTTAGTTGCTCAGCATGTAGGCCATTGTCACCTTGGCCCTGTGTTGTGTGCAAGAACAGTATCCTCCCACTTTCATTCCTTGTCTGTGCAAATGGTGTTTCATGAAAGGGCACGCCCCTTGAATGTGGGCCACGCCCCTTAAATATGGGCCACGCCTCTTGAATGTGGGCCACTTTTTTCGTCAGTGCCCGGGCCGAATTGTGATCCCAATCCGACCCTGCCCTGAACTGGCACAGATACAGAGGTGACTCCTTTCACAGTACACAGTACACACTAAATGCAAGTGTGGCTCAATGGTTAGAGCGGCAGACCCCATGGGCGTAGGAACTGTGGGGGACGAGGGGATATATCCCCCCCAGATTTTGGAGTGGGGGGGACACGGGGGACAAGATTGGGGGGGACGAGGGGACAAAGAATTTCCCCCTCTCCTTTCTGTATTCGCAGGGCCATTAGCACGCGAAGGCGAGAACAAAGGCCCTGCACAGGCTGTACTTGACCTTTGACTTGCCCCCAGTTACCTGTGATCAGGCTGCACGCCTGGTGAGGCGAAAAGGGATTTAGCCACCACCACACTCAGTCATCGTGTGTCTCAGTCCGGGCTGCTTGACTTGCTGGGGCAGGGCAGAGTCTGGAGTCTTTTCTCCAGAGGGCTCGAGCTTCTCACAAGTCTTTAAAGGCCATTTACATCCCGCTTGCAACTCGTTAAGGAGGTTTTGTTGTTTGTTCACTGATTCGTATCCCCTGTGTCTCCACTCAGCCTATTCCTGTACTTTGTATTTAGTTTTTACCGCCACAGTGGGAGAATGCATTCAGTGAAAAGGCATCTCACAAGTAGGGATGCCACCTTTCCCCCCCAGAAACGGCCATTTGTTGTGTTATCCTTTACAGAGTCTTTAATAATATATTGTTACTTAATTTTATTTTTTGTTGTCATTTAGTCTTTAATGTTGGTTTCCAGGAGCTATGACGTACTACTTCATTGGAATCTTTTAAACGTGAATAACTATTTTCCTATGTGGACATTCATTTCTAAGTCTTAAATGCAAAATATACACTGGCACCACTCATGCTGTATTCACTCACACTATTCACCATCATCCAGCGCTTACATGAGGACACCTCTTACTCTGCACATATAAAAAATACACAACTCTCATGAATTAACACATTTCTACAAAGGCACCCACAGAATACCTGCTCTTTCGGTAGTACTAGATGCCTACTTTATTCCATCTGCAGCAATGGGGCTGGGGTAAGAGGGGAGAGTTGACTGAGAATGTGGAATGGCACGAGGAGGGAGACTGGGGCGGAGACTTTAGGGTACGGTGCAGGATTGAAGAACATGTGACAGCTTCAGCCATTCCTAGCTTTCCATTCACCACAATGCTTCATCTTGAGACATGTAGTTTTTTTTCTTACATTGCAAGTTGGGTCTCAAAAACCCCAAAATGTAAAGTGTTATTTGATGAAATCCATAGTTGCCAAAAAAGTCAAACATTTCATAAGGTCAGCTGGATGCTGTGATACCACATGTTATAATTTGGATTCATTAATTTTTAATACTGAAACTGCTTGATCAATTAGTGAAACCAAACATAAGCCCCGCACAGCTATTTTAAGAAGTGCATTTTTCATTCACATCATACTTGTAACAAACATTGTCAAGGCAATATAATATTATTTTGAATAACGTATAGAGAATCTGTTTTTATTAAATTTCACTAAAAGGCAAGGCAGGTAAAACAGAAACAGCAGGGCAAGCTTTTCTAACACAACAAAAAGCAAATTTACTAAATGAAGTGTGAGTGGTAGTGTGTGTGTGTGTGTCATGAGGTACAAAGGTACGAATGAGTGCAAGAGACATAGTGAAAATGTGTGTGTGAGTGTATGTTTGTTGTGCATGCAAGTGTGGTGCTGGTCTGGCACACTGGAGGTTATTCTTGCCTTATGGACATGGGCACTAACAGCATATGGATGGGAGGCGTTACCTATGGCCATCTGCAGGCCTTGACATGCTTCTATGAAGGCACCGTCAGTGGCTGTGGGGTCTCAAACTGTCTAACTGAGAAAGCTGATAACCCATTCATACCCAGCAGCAGAGACACAGAACACCCACCACCACACCTGGCTGAAGGTCCTGATATGATGCACATAATTTTTAGAACATGGGCTGGACCCATAGCAAAATGTTGGAACTGATATTTGAGGTAACTATTGTCATAAGATTTCCAGTACTCATTTTATAAATGGGTTGTTAATGGCAAAATTCTGACTTTTGTATACTGAGGGAATTTTTAAAGGTACCCATGACTGTGGCTGCAGTAACAATGGTAACATTCTGGCACTGTCATATGGAATGTAGTCATTAGCCTAAGTGGCTCACCCATGAAAAATTTGGATCTTGGTATAGTGGAATTTATTTCTGTCTTAAGACATTTAAAAAAAATCTGATTAATCCTAGGAAACCAGGCTTCCAAGGTGCACCATGAAAGTACTGGAATATTTCATGAATGCCCTCTGAGGGTCTACTGCGTTTTCGAAATTTGATCCCAAAATGTTTTAACAATTCTCCCTAGTTGATGTCTATTCTCCCTTAAATCATGTACAAGAAATTTGTTAAATCATTTTGCTTGCTGCAATTGCATAGATCTTTTTCCTCTGTAAGGGCTATGAGGTTAGATCTGATGGGGGCGCTGTGTTTAAAAATAATTTTTGGTTTAGAAGTAAATTAACTTCCTTGGGCATCAGGCAGTTTTCAGGCAACAATAAAAATGTCAAGATAACTCTGGTGATTAATGTTCCTAATAATAAGGTTCGAAATTTTGTCTAATGGAAATTTTGGCTCATCGTAAAGTAGTGCGGGGGGTTAATGTGCCTGCTTCAAAGAACGTGTACCCTGCAGATCATAGAACTGAGTGAACTATGAGTAGCACTATAAAAAGTATACATGATTTTTCCACATTTGTCTAATTACAGTGTGAATAGAAATAACAATAAAGCATGCTTACAAACTGTGACTACATGCCTGTCTTTCTCAATGTTTCACTTTAAAACTATCTGATTGTATAAACGGGCGTACGGTCTCATGCAACAGGCAATTTCTATAGGGTCACTGGAAAGACCACACAGTTGTCCCTGTCCCCCCCAGAAATGTAGTGTCTCCTACGCCCCTGGCAGACCCTGATGCAGAGGTCTAGCCCGGGACCAGGGTTCAATTCCCCGCCTCGGCGGGTCTTGGGCTCAAAATTCCACGGACCTGATAATTCTCGCCTCGGTGCCTATTCCAATCATGGAGTCCCACTCTGCAACTCTGGGCAATAGCTTGCTTAATCTCCACAACGGCCCCCACAACGCTAGGGATGCCTGGCCTCCACCTTGAGGGTGCCCAGGAGTGGACGCCTCACAGGGAAAGCCAGGATGGGTTGCACAGCGGTATTCGTACATGCGCCTTGAGACCCTTGCGGGTGAGTAGTGCGCTATACAAGTATCAATTTTATATGTTGCAATGAGAAAACACCAGAAACGCAACATCCTGAAAAAAGCAAACACTCTTGGGAGGCCCTGGACAAATACCTTGACACATATGACCCGCCTTAAGCTATACCAACACAAATTAACCATTCTGCGCGCAACATACCCCCACCCCGGGGCCGAGTCAGTATCGAGAGATAGCAAACTTCTTGTATTCTTCTTCTCCTTTTCTCTTGTTCTCATTTTCTCTCCTCCCAAATTCTCACCCCTTCCCCTTTCACACCTCCCCCTTTCCCACCTCCCCCTTTCTTACGGGGGGGGGGGGTGGGGGGGGGGGGGGGGGCAAATGGATAGGGGGACAGCCTAGCATGAATAATCTGTAACGTGACGCCACTAAACTAGCGAGTTTTGGCTGAAAACCCTGTAACGAGAAAACAACGATGACTATGTTTTATGTTGTATGTAATGCCGTTTTAAAAAAAGACAATACAAATGTGTTGAAATTAAAAATGAAGTGCAACTGTAAATAAAATGTGAAATGTAAGGCGTGGCTTAGCGGGCGATCATGGCGGACGTGGCTTCTTAGAGCTCCCGCCGGCCCGAAGATTATCCTACCAATTCTCCTGGCCCCCGGACCCGAAAAGCATATCAAAGGTGGGGCACAGGTAGCGGACGACTCAGGGTGCATTCCGGTGCCGGGACTGGCGAGCCGTGACCCTTCCTGGTGGTGTAGTGAGCTGGAGCGGCGGGCGGCCTAGTGCCGGTCAGCAAAGCCGGGGCCTCGATTTTGGCGCACCCGGATCGGGGTGCTCGTCCTGGGGTCCAAGGCGCCGCTTTTCCTGCCACGATCCGGCGCAGCCTGCAGCGGGCGGGCCATCACGGGCTCCCCTGCCCTTCCACACAGAGCAAGTGAGGAGAACTGGTGCTGAGGAGTGCCTCGGCGACGCTGCGGCCTACCTGGCCTTGGAGGAGCCGGGGCCTCGAGTTTGGCGGCCCCTGCCCGGAGTCGCCTACACAGATCCTTAGCCCAGAGGTGCAGGCGCCTGGGAGCCCCGGGGACTGAGGGGCCAGTGGCGAGCCTTACCTGGTCGGCTGTCTTCCCCGCTCCGGGGATCGCCGGAGCTGTGGAGCCCGGGGGCCTGGACTGCAGTGGCCCGTGCCGCATTGGGGGTGCCCGGCGTGGACCTGGTGCCGACCCGCAGTGAGACCCGACGAACCGTGAGTGTTGGCCCTCCCCCCCCCCCCCACATATGGCGCTGGGGTGATTGCTGAGAGACGCTGTGCCCGGGGGGGTCGTTGGGGGCCTGGCCCAGACTGCCGGACCTGGGGGATTCCCTGGCAGCCGCTGTGACACACGAGGTACACCAAAGTAAGCTGGCACAGAGGGGAAGGTGCCCCGGGAGAGGTTTACACGCGCTGGGACCTGGCCTGCGGGGGTCGGTGGAGTCGAGTCTGGGGAACACCCCCCCCCCTTTCTCTATCATCTGGAGTGTACGGCGGCCGGGGGCGTGAGGAGGCCATCGTCTGTGAGGGTGCCCTGCCCTTGATAACTGTTGGAGTGAAGGTTGCCCCGCCGTCAGCAGCCGCCGGCGCTTTTGGGGACAGATTAGCCGGGCTCAGCCTTAGCCATGACCAGAGGGGGTGGTGGGCCCGCTAAGCAGGGGCCCATAGACAAGTTCACGGAGCCACACGGCGGCCCCGGAGCGCAGGGAGGCCAGGGACCGGGGCCAGACAACGCGGCGCTGATGGCAGCTATCACCCAGTCGAGAGACATGCTGGATGCTAAGATTGGGGCTGTTGGGGCCGATGTGACACTCCTAAGGCAGGACCTGCGCAACGCAGTGGCGCGCATAACGGAGGCAGAGTCCAGGATCTCAGTAGTGGAGGATGATGTTGGGACCCTGAAGAAGAAAATGGCGGCGATGGAGAGTATCCAGAAGGGTCTAGCACTTAGAGTGGAGGACGCCGAAGGGCGGGCGCGCAGGAACAACCTTCGCTTCGTGGGTTTTCCGGAGGATTGTGAGAAGGGGGACATGGGACGCTTCCTTTCTCGATGGCTGGAGAGCTGGCTCCCTCCGGATACCCTGTCCAGATGTTTCGTGGTCGAACGCGCGCACCGGGCCCTGATGCAGAAACCGCCGACAGGTGAACGACCCAGGCCGGTGATCGCCAGGATTCTGAACTTCCACGATCGAGACGTTATATTGCGTGAGGCGAGGGCCAAGGACTCTCTTTCATTTGAATCCCACAAGATCATGATCTTCCCCGACTACACCAAGATGGTGCAGCAACAGAGACACTCCTTCCTAGCCGCCAAGGCTAAGCTTCGGGGCCTAAAGATACAGTACTCCTTACTTTATCCGGCCCGCCTGCGGGTGATCTTCCAGTCTAAAACTCACTTCTTTGAGACGCCGGAAGAAGTTTTCAGGTGGACAGATGAGACAGTGAGGGTCAGGCCGCACCCCCAACCGGGCCTCGATCCAGGCCACACGAGTGATTCATCACAAACCCAGAGTGACCACCAGGACCGTAGCCGGAAGAGTAGGAAGTCCAGATCCAGGCGCCGCAACGCCTCCAACACTGGGCGCAGCACCGCGGGGCCAGCTGATCCGGACAATTCGGGGGGTAGTGGATGAGGTGCAATTGGTGGTCCTGGCCGCCTGCAGATACCAGCCGCTCCAGCGGTGGAAGTGGCTCCACCGGTGCCCTGCATACCTGAGGGCCGCACCATGTGCTAACTGTTACGTTTTCTAACTGTCCCACAACAGGTTCAGACTTTGGGACGGGTTCGGGGTGCTCCGATACAGGGGCTGCTAGCCTCCTGCATAGTGGGGAGTAGATAAGGGGAGGGGGGAAGCTATAGAGTGAGGGGGTGTTCGGGATCCATTGGTATGGTAGGCTTTGGGCGCTCTGTTTTGGGCCCGAAGCCGCCCATATCGCGACAGGTACTTCAATGTTTGGTGAGGTATAGGGGGGGGGGAGGGGGGCAGTTGGGGAGATTGGCTGGGGGACAGGTTGGGGTTGGGGTAGTGGGGGGGGTAGGGGGGGGTGGCGCAGTGTCTGCATTACTTAGGCTACTTGCTTGTGTGTGTGTGTGGCTCCGAGAGCCCGGGTCCTTACATCTCCTCCCCATTGACTATGGTTGATCACCAACGGTTAGGCCTACCGAGGGCAAAATTGCGAGTGGTGAGCTGGAATGTCCGGGGGATGCTGGATAAAATTAAGCGAGGGGCGGTGCTGCAGCTGGGGAAGAGGGAGGGGGCGGATGTACTCCTCCTCCAGGAGACACACCTTCAGGGCACCAAGACCCTCAGTTTACAGAGATATGGATATCAACAGGTGTTTCATGCCGGGTTTGCAAGGGGATCCCGGGGGGTGGCGGTCCTGATACACCGAAGGCTCTCATATGTACACGAAACACATTGGGTCGATGCACATGGTAGATACGTGTTTGTTAAAGGAATGATTGGGAATGAGCCAATGGTCTTTGGTAGTGTGTATGCCCCGCCCCCGCTGCAGGATGCCCTTATCGAGAAGTTGTTCGAAGTGTGGATCGATATCCCGGATGTTTTGGCGATTGTGGGAGGAGACTGGAATGATGTGATGGATGGGCGGATGGATCGCTACAGGCCCGGTAGGGAACCCCAGACGGCGGCGCCGACAAGGCTTCATGGCCTGGCACAGGGCATGGGCTGGACCGATACATGGCGCTACCAACATCCATTGAGCCGAGAATACTCCTATGTGTCGGCTGTGCACAAGTCCTTCTCTAGGCTTGACTACCTGTTCGTACCGACTCCTTGGCTGTCGAGGGTCGCTGCCACGGCCGTACTCCCCCGTGGCGTCTCGGACCACTCCCCCGTGTCCCTTGACCTGCTGCTGGACAGGAGGCGACAGCCCTTTCGCTGGCGCCAATCCGCGTGGCACCTACAGCAGGATGGATACCGCACACGCTTGCGCGAGTCTATCTCCGCTTATTGGACAGAGAATGGCGGGCCAGAGGTCGACGCCGTCACTCAGTGGGAGGCGATGAAGTCTGTGCTCAGGGGGGTAGACATTGCCTGGTGTGCGGAGGCCCGAAGGACCCATCTGCGCGAGGTGGAGGAGGCGGCGGGGCGGGTTCGGGACCTGGAGAGGGACTGTACCGTGAGTGACACGGACGAGGCGGTCGGGCCGCTCCTGCAGGCACAGCAGTTGTACTCCTCCCTGCTACGCAATGAGGCGCGCCAGCTTTGGCTGGCCACTCAGAGCAGGATCTATCAATGGGGAGATAAATCCAGTACCATGCTGTATAGACTTTGCCAGCACACCTTCCGGCCCCAGGCTCTGCCGGGCATTTGGGATGACCAGGGTGTCCAGTTGGCGGCCCCTGAAGCCATAGCTGCCAGCTTCGCGAGGTATTATGCCGATCTTTATGCCCCCCGTGAGGTCCTCCCTGCGGAGGATATAGACAAATTCTTGACGGATATCCCGCCGCGCGCACTCCCAGAGGAGGCCAGGGATCGGCTGGACCTTCCCCTTTCTTTGGAGGAACTGGGCACGGCCCTTGGGGAATTGAACACCGGCAAAGCCCCGGGACCGAACGGGTTTCCATGCGAGTTTATGAAGACCTTTCACATCCAGCTGGAGGGGCGCTACCAGTTGGCACTGGAGGCGGCCAGGGAGAGTGGACACCTACCGGCGGATTGGCGACACACCGAAATTGTTGTTTTCTGTAAGCCAGGGAGGCCCCCGGAACAGCATTCTTCATACAGGCCGATTTCCCTCTTAAATTTCGAGGCGAAAATATTGGCCAAGGCCTTGGCCAACCGCCTTCTCCCATACATCACTGACTTAGTGCACCCTGATCAGGCAGGGTTCATGCCCCATAGGGCAACTCGGCACAACATTCGCCGGGCGCAGGTGGTGGTGGAGACAGCCCGGGCAGCCGGGATCCCAACGGCGCTCCTCCTGGCGGATATTGACCGAGCCTTTGACTCTCTCAGCTGGGTGTACCTCAGGGCCCTTCTGTCCCGCCTCAATCTTGGGCCGGTCTTCCTCTCGTACTTGAGCTTGCTCTATACGGACCTGACCGCGTCGGTGCGGGTGGCGGGAGCGGCGTCCGAGTCCTTCCCCATCGGACGGGGCACCAGGCAGGGATGCCCTCTCTCCCCCTACCTCTTCGCCCTGGCCATGGAGCCACTGGCGGCGTGGGTGAGAATGGATGCGCAACTCCGGGGATTGGAATGGGACATGGGCCCCTCTGACCGTATTGCGCTCTACGCTGACGATGTCCTGTTCTTCCTCACGGACCTCAATAGGTCTGGACCCAGGGTCCTGGAGATAATGAAAATCTTCGGAGAGATTTCAGGATTACATCTGAATGTGCGGAAGTCCAAGCTGTGGGTTCTGGGCGGCGGGGAGGGGCCGGGTGATTGGGCCTTGACACTGCAGAGCGCGACGGGTGGCCTCAAGTACCTTGGTATCTTTCTTACTGATGCTCCGGACTTGGCGTGGGAGCGCAATGTGGGGCCTGTGTGGGACAAGGTGCGTTCGGACATAAAAACCTGGTCCAGAATGCCGCTGAACATATATGGCCGGTCGGCGATCTTTAAAATGGTGGCCCTGCCGCGCCTTCTATATCAGTTGCAGAACCACCCATACCCCATTGCACCGCAGTGGTTTCGCCAAGTGAACGCCGCTCTAAGTCAGTTCCTTTGGGCTGGGGGAGTGGCGAGAGTGGCCCTCCGCACCTGCTTTCTTTCTACGTACTGCGGGGGCCTGGCCACCTCAGATATTTTATCTTACTATCAGGCGGCACACTTGCTGGTGCTCAACGACTGGTGGTATGGGGATCGGGGTGACCCGACTTATGCCCTGGAGCGGTACCTGATGGATCCAGACACGATCCACACCATTCTATATTCGGCGGCTATCAGGAAACGGCTCCCCATGGTCACTCAGGTGGTCTTCCGGGTGTGGCGCGCCGCCTTGCGCCGTATGGGATGGTGGAACAGATTGACGAGGGAGACCCCGCTGTGGCAGAACGGCCGTCTCCCGGCGCTGGCGTCCATGCAGGGATTCAGGGGCTGGGATGATATCGGTATCTCCACGCTCGGCTGTGTCGTGAGGGGCACCACCCTTAAGTCTTTCCAGATGTTGAGGGAGGAATATGACATGCCCAAAACTCAATTCTTTAAATATTTACAACTACGTCATGCACTAACTCCCTCTCTGGTGGGCTTGGAATCTCTGCCCGAGTTTAGCCCCCTAGAGGCCAAGGTGTTCATGGGGGAACTAGAGGGGAAAAAGATCTCCAATATATACCAAACTCTGGTCACGCACTGTTCCTCCTCTCTTGATGGATTGCGTGCTGCATGGGAGAGAGATCTTGGTGCGTTCGAAGAAGAGGACTGGAGAGAGGCCCTGGAGGCCCCTAAGGGGGCGGCCATTGCGATGCGCCTCCGCTTTATTCAGTTTAAATACTTACACAGGGCCTACTTTACCAGAGAGCGGTTGTGGAAGGCAGGGTTGATTGCCTCCCCCGAATGCTTGAGATGTGGCCGGGAGGTTGGAACGTTTGTCCATACTGTGTGGTCGTGTGCGAACTTGGCCAGGTACTGGGTGGGGGTCTGGGACTGTTTGGCTGAGGTTCTGGGCTGGGACCTTCCCCGATCACCGCAACTAGGCTTACTTCACGTTATGGAACAGGTGGGAGGCAACATATACAAGCGTCACTTGCTGGTCCTAGGCCTCACTGTAGCCAAGCGGGATATAGCCAGGGCCTGGAAGGACCCCAGGGCCCCTTTGTTGGAGGTTTGGAGACGGGGACTGGACTTTTGCATGGGACTTGAGCGCCCGATCTTTGAGGCCAGGGGATGCCCCCGGAAGCATTTTAAGATATGGAAAAGATGGGCGGACTACAGGGGACTGTGGCTGGAACCACCGATGGCCCAGGACACTGGGGAAGACCTTTAACTGCTGTACCCTGGGCGACAGGGAGTACGCACACCGGCTCTTATTATACTCTATGCCTTGAGATTAGCAGACACTGGGTGGGGGGCGGGGTTGGGTCAGGGGAGTTAGGGATTTGGGAGTTGGGGGGTTGGGTGTTTAATGCAATAATGCTTGTACTGAATGCATACCCTTTATTCTAAATGCTTATGCTCATTGGTCCTGCGTTGTGATGCGGGACGATGTCCTTATGCTCTGTGTAATATCAGTACTTGAAATAAAACTTTGTTCTGAAAAAAAAAATGTGAAATGTAAACTGGAGCGACATCCCTGTACCCAGGCTCAGAAGGCAGTGTTTGCTTTTTGCTGCCTGCATCACGTGTTGACAGTGGTGGGGGCACCAGGCCCCTCCCCCTCTCCCTTAGCAAAAACGAATTTGCGCCTCCACACACTTCACAGTGAGACCAGCCCTCTGCACTCCACCCCCTTTAGCAGCAGCAGTGAGGAAATGACAGCCAACCGCGGGCACGTCACATCTCCCTCTCCCAATCCCCCCCCCCCACCCCCCACCCCCTCGGGGCCTCGGTTGCTGCTCGTTGGTATGCACTGAGCACGCTCCAGGGACAGGATGAGTGATTAGATCTGTGTCTTCTCTGTTTGCCAACCAGGCGCTAAGATCTGAAGCCATGTGATCACAGCAGGAATAACCTTTGAACACAGCCTTTGGTTGTTAATGCGCTCCTTCGTGGCTCAAGGCGCTAGGCATATTTTAGTCCCGTCTCTCGCCCTCGCCTTGCTTTATTTTCGCGGGATTTAAAACTAGTGCATTGCCTTCTGTCCGGCTTGATTTACAGCGCTCGGTGGCGGCCGCGGTGCAGGTCGGGTTCTGAGCACTTGCACTTTTCCAAACTTAATTGCTGCTAGCTAACGACTACTGTATGCTGATCTCCAATGTATGCATCTGAGCACTTGCACTTTTCCAACCTATTTTGCTGCTAGCTATCAAGTACCGTAAGCTGAATAAAAAAAAAAATGTATGTATCTGAGCACTTGCACATTTCCAACCTTTTTTTTTGCTGCTAGCTATCGTGTACCGTAAGCCGAAAAAAAATCCTATGAAGTTTTAAATATTTCTGCACCGTTATTATGCTGGTGGTTATCTTGTACTGTATTGCACATTCACAAATTCCCGCGCTCCATCAGATGTTACGCTGCTGGTTATCTTGTATTTTAATGCAAATTGACTCATTTTTATACCATGCTTTTAATTTTGAAAGTTTTAATGATAGTTTAGATTATAAACTTCGTAAAAGTCCTGTAAGTACCCATCGATGGTAATCCGATTTGTTATGGATCAATCCTCTTGGCACCTGAACGTTTATTGGCCGGTTGCCATATTCAGGTTTTTCCTTGTTCTTGTATGATTTGCTATGATGAATTTAGTACTTTACTTTCTCTCCTTTTGTGGAGTGCAATGTTGATTTTTATTTGTATCTTTTTCTTTTATGTGGAACTCTTTGGAGTCCCAAATCATAATAAATAAACAGAGCTCTACAGCGGTAGAGGGTGGGCAATGTGGGCCAGTTCCCCCCAGGGCCATCCAGTACTGAGGTTTTTTCATCCCACTTAAAGTCTTGACCATAGATATCCTGAAAACTGAATTATGAGTCTGGGCTTGATGCATCATATTTTTAAACTTAAATGCTTTGCAAAGTAAAAAGCTGTCAACGTTTATAAAAACATGAAAAGTGAGAAAGAGGCCCTGTAGAGCAGCATATGTTTTTTTGCTGCTACACCAAACCAGGAGCATGTTGCTGGTTTAAAGTTGTGCATCTTAAAGTTCTGACGAGCAGCGCCCCTCCCATTCCCTAGACCCAGAAGCACATCAGAGAAAGTGAAGTATGTAACTCCTAGGGTGCTGATTATTGTGTTAAAAATGTCAAGCGCGGAAAGATGCAGACACCTAAAATATCAGATCGATTAAATGCTTTGTTTCTTTTTGGCCAGCATCCAATCTTATTCATGCCCCTACCCCCCATGCTTCTCTCTGGCCCTCCCAAAGAAAAAAATCCTAGAGCCTGGCCTGCGGTTCTGTTTGACACTTGTGAAGCTGTCAGATTTAAGAAACCAGTCCCAGATGCTTGTTTCCCGTCCAGAGAAGACCTGGATTGACAGTTATGGCTGGACCTTTCCCATGAGGCACAGGGCCAAGACTGATTTGCATATGGCTGGGGCTCAAATGAGGTGGCAAAGTGAGCTGTCTGAAAAGTTTCAGTGATCCGTCCATCATCTCCTTGTTTTTGCTAATGTGGATTGGGTGTCACCTGCCGGTGCAGCTCCAGGTATCCAGGATTGACCCAGGAGGTGTGCAGGGTGGAGTACTGTGGGTTGAGTGCCCCTTGCCAGTGCAGCTCCAGGTATCCAGGATTGACCCAGGAGGTGTGCAGGGTGGAGTACTGTGGGTTGGGTGCCCCTTGCCAGTGCAGCTCCAGGTGTCCAGGATTGATCCAGGAGGTGTGCAGGGTGGAGTACTGTGGGTTGGGTGCCACTTGCCAGTGCAGCTCCAGGTGTCCAGGATTGACCCTAGAGGTGTGCAGGGTGGAGTACTGTGGGTTGGGTGCCTCCTGCCAGTGCAGCTCTGGGTGTGCAGGATTGACCCATGTGGTGTGCAGGTTTGTGCACTGAGGGTTGGGTGCCACCTGTTGGTATAGCGTCAGGTGTCCGGGATTGACCCAGGAGGTGTGCAGGGTTGAGTACTGTGGGTTAGGTGCCACCTGCCGGTGTATCTTTGAGTGCCCAGGATTGACCCAGGAGGTGTGCAGGGTTGAGTACTGCGGGTTGGGTGCCACCTGCCTGTGTATCTCCAGGTGCCAAGGATAGAAGCAGGAGGTGTGCCAGTTTGGGTACTGTGGGTTAGGTGCCACCTGCCGGTGTATCTTTGAGTGCCCAGGATTGACCCAGGAGGTGTGCAGGGTTGAGTACTGCGGGTTGGGTGCCACCTGCCTGTGTATCTCCAGGTGCCAAGGATAGAAGCAGGAGGTGTGCCAGTTTGGGTACTGTGGGTTAGGTGCCACCTGCCGGTGTATCTTTGAGTGCCCAGGATTGACCCAGGAGGTGTGCAGGGTTGAGTACTGCGGGTTGGGTGCCACCTGCCTGTGTATCTCCAGGTGCCAAGGATAGAAGCAGGAGGTGTGCCAGTTTGGGTACTGTGGGTTGGGTGCCACCTGCTGGTGTATCTTTGAGTGTCCAGGATTGATCAAGGAGGTGTGCAGGGTTGAGTGCTGAGAATTTGTAATATAGGTCTCACGCTCCAGGATTTCGCCAGGTTTGAGATTTGAGGATTGGCTGCTGTCTCTTCACATAGGTTTGATTACCCTTGATTGATTGACGCAGTTTGCTGGTTTGAGTATTGAGGACTGTCCGCCGTGTGTTGGTATAGGTCTCCCTCTCCAATACCTCTAAAGGAGGGTTGTGCACGTTTGAGTATCGAGGATTGGCTCTCATCAGTAAGTGTAGGACGGAGTATCCAGTATTCATCCCTGAGGTTTGCAGATTTGAGCATTGAGGCGTAAAACCCCATCTGTGGGTAAAGTTTGAGCAGTCTTGATTGAACCTTGAGATTTTCAGTTTTGAGAATTGAGCATAGACCCCATCTGTTGTAGAGGTCTCCGAGTCGAGGTTTAGCCTTGTCTGTGCTCCTAAATTATCCATAACTTTTTCCCCAGTGATTTATATAGCGCGAACGTGACCCGGTATCAGGTTTCAGAGCGCTTTACATAGCACCAGTTGCGTGACATGAGGAGGACTCGTTCTTTTTTTAGGTCTCGACTAATCAGCGCACAAGCGCTGCTTAGGAGTGACCTTTTGGAATCGGTCTGCTCTTTTTGGAAAACTCATGCATGTACTGCACTGTTTCCAAGTTCGTGCATGTCCGGCATTCACCTTGCGGATGCGAGCAGCTTTGCCATATGCTTCCAATTATCGCGCCCGCGCTGCGCTTGTTAATTGCAAACAGATGGCGCTGCAAGGTAGATGCCGTACATGCACAAGTGCTTTCACTTCTTTTACTGTGCCTTCTCCCACCCTCCCCACCTAACCCGGGCTCAAATAAATAAATAAGTATAATTTAGTAAATAGCTGTGCACCTAATGCCATGTCGGCACAGACCGTATCAATATTGTACTAACCGGGAAATAGAAACACTCTTAAAGGTGGTGAGCATCGTCTGGAACAACCCCTCCCCCCCCAGCACCCTCACCCCCTTCCTACATTTACTCGGAAACAAGACCAAGTTCCACTCCTCCGCCAAGTGCCCGACCTACCACTGCCTACGAGATAAATATACTAAAGTCAATATACAGAAGAGACCGTGTGTGCTCCGCCCAGCCTGGACCAATCTAAATGCTTTTAATAGAGTACGCAGAATTTCGTTCACGTATCATACGCAATTTCATTGTTTCAGCGCACTTCAGCCCTCACGGAACTGGGCTCTAGGTGCGCCTCTGTCGGAGATTCCCACAAAAAAAGACATTCAGTGACAGAGTGCCAATGTACGCGACCCAACAGGTGACACCGAAGATGTAAAGATGCTGGGGCCTGCCCGAAGATTTAGTAAGGAAGTGTTCCCTTGATTCATTAAACATTTTTGTGAATTGAGGTTGTAGCCTAAAGTGGCACAATATAGGAACAGTGGTTCTGCCACCTGAAAAAACGTAATCTTTTTTTATCCCCCTTTCCAGATGGGATTTACAACATATGTGTAAGCAGCAAACAAATTAAAAATCAACAATTTTGATTCAACAAATCTTTTGTGTTTGAAAAATTCGTAGGTTAGACAAGATAACCAAATGACAATATGCAACATACACAACAATATACACATTAATATTTACAATCGTGACATGAATTGGTAACAGATTGTGACAATACACACCCCAATAATCCACAAGTATTTACAAAAAGACAAAAACATCAACATGAAACATGTTGGGGGTTGCGTAACTAGTACCCTAATGTGCGTCTGTTTGAGACCTATGGGGATTGAGTACTGACTAAAGGCACTGTTGGCTGTGCCGACCTTCAGTAAGAGCCTTGCCTGGCACCTCAAGTACCCATGGGGATGGTGGAAGGCTTGGGATGGGCAGAGGAGGGCTCAGGATGGGGTTTTTGGGCTAATGTCAGGAGTGGAGGAGGAGGTGGAAGAGCAGGAGAGACCAGAGAAGGGAAAGAGACGGGGGAGAACGAAGCCAGAAGGAGGGTGTGAGATGAGAGAAGAGGGTGGAGAAGCAAATGGACTGATGGGACAAGTAGCAGAAGGTGTGGTGATGGAAGGAGAGGTGGGCTATAAGTGGGCGGAGGCGGTGGTAGGAGAGCGAAAGCGAGTGAAAAGTAATAACTACCAGGACCTGTTTTTTGTACGGGGAACATGGCCCTGGTCTGCATCACTGTGCCCCTTTAACTGGGTGTGCCAGGTGCAGACGCAGTCATTGTTCCCTATTACAATTAATGTGCTGGTCCCAGGGCAGCTGCAAACGTGCACTTGATCTTGGGGGGGGGGGGGGCATTAGTGAAAGGCCGACTAGCTGTTTGAAGCAGCTGAGAGGTTGACCGGCAGTGCGGCTTGCAATTCAAAACAGAGCAGAGACCCCCCTACAGGTGGATGCGCTGCCATTGAGTGACTGAATCCGCTGCAAGAGGACGTCTGAGGGGTCTGTGGGACCCCTGCCCGTCTTTCAGGGGGCGGATTCACTGTGCGCCACTCATGTGGTGTCCAATCAGTGTACCCCCTGACAGCTCCTTCGCCTCTGACCCACATCTGTAATACAGCACAGGCACAAAGGCAGCGTTCCCTCATTTGCATGGGGCCACACCCCGTTGGATCACGCCCCTGCTTCTAGTGGCACGCACACAAAGGCAGCGTTCCCTCATTTGCATGAGGCCACACCCCGTTGGATCACGCCCCCCGCTTCTAGTGCACCGGTGCAATTGATGGAGCAAGGATTTGCACGTGAAGCGCCTTGCCCCGTACAAGAACCTCGCCAAATGTATAATATTACTAAAACTCATTGTTGTCGTTTATTACACGTTTTTCCAAACACGCGGGTGTCCCCGGATGCTTGCCTGTATGTCTTTTTCATATTAACGAAGCTTGCACTAAGGAAAATGGCTGCTTCGCTGAAATTCAGTCTGCGCATGCGTCGGTCATACCCATGTGATGTGACGCACTCGCATTCTGGAGGGAGTTCTGTGCACATGCGCACTATTACTAAAATGGCCGCTTGACTCTCACCATGCTCTCTGCTATTGCTGCTGCTTTAGCCTATCTATCTTTTCGCACTAAACTTTAATGCTATAGTCATTATAAAGTAAGGGTTGGATAAGATTTTTCATGGTATACAGTGTGATCATTCTGGATGTGATATTAATTTGTTTTCGCTTACTTTTCATGTACCGCGTCTTTTGGGGCTGGGAGTTCTTAAGCTACGCTATCTTTGACACTCCTCTGGGGTTTGCCATGTGACCTGGGAGAAACTCGACTGCGCAGAAGCTGAACCAAGCCAGCTGGCTCCTGAAGCAAAATGCGCCTGAGAACCCAGCACACAGTGTGGACAATCACCTTGAATTTAACAGACTTTGTTGCAACCGTCTTATGCGCTCATATTTTCTGTTGTACTATATGGATGGGAACGTGAACATTTAGGCGCATTTAGCTTCTTACAGAACGGGGTGTGCCAGCGTCTGCGGCCCCTTCTGTGATACCAGAGGAACTTGGGGGCCACAGAAGTTGGGCCCACATGTCATTAGAATGGGGACTTTCCAAAATATGACCTCAAAATGTGAGAAGAATGAAGAGCGAGAACATGTGAATTAAAAAACAAAAAAATCAGTAGCAGAAGATCTGGTCTGAGGCAGGGCCAGGAGTGAAGGAAGGGAGCAAAATGAGGAAGCAGGAGAGACATTAGAAAATAGGAGGTGGAGAGAGCGCTGGCAAAAAGAGAAGACCGTGAAATAGAAACCAAAGTTAAGAAAAGTACACAGTATGAGAGCATTTAGAGATAGCCCTGAGAAGGTGGCGAGGGCAAGCAGACTGAATGGACATACTCAAAGGCGTAATATCACATTCGTAATTACTGTGTTTTGGAAGGGGGCGTATTTCACCCGAGGCCATTCCCTATTAAAGTGGGCTCATTACTTTGATATTATACTGCCCACTAGTGCATTGCTAATGACTGTAAAGATTGCAGCATCAGGGTCTGAGCTCTGCAAAAATTATGAATGACTCATTTCACCTCTTCCCACAACAGCAGGGATGACTTTGTCAGAATGTTGTAGGTTCCTGAATTTATGCGTTTAGCTGACGGAGTGATTTAAGTTCCTAGATTTTCAATTCAACACATGGTGGAGGTTTTTTCCACTTTTAAAAAAAGAAAAATGATCATTTTTATCATATAGATTATTTATGTCATGTTCTACTTATGCTGGTAAAGCAAAAATTGACCCCTGGGGTTTCATTTATTTTATCTCGATTGCGCTTCTATGAAAACATACATATATCCACATCATAGCAAGAAAATAAAACCTGCAAAAAGATCTGAAAATTGAAACAACGCGAGAATTTGAGGGTAATCAGAGGTTGTCCGTTGGATGATGTTGGACCAGGTCATTCCTCCTGGGGACAACGGCACAAAGTGCTGTAAAGAAGATGCATAAACGGACACCACGTCCGGCCCAATATCAGTTGTGGAAGGAGCTCAAAGTTTGTTTTGTGTACACGTTTTGGGCCAGGAATATCCCCTGCATGATATACTGTCATGGTCTCCTGCCCCGAGTGCCCGACCGCATATGAAACTGATAGCATAACTTTTAGCTTCGCCCTTTGTCCACACAAGTCAAGTGTGGCCAGAGAGGCTTAGACCTGTCCATGTTGGTATGAGGACCAGAAATTGTTCTGTAGCCTGTAACTGGGTAGTTCTAGTTAGGCCCACATTTCCATAGACAAGTTATATTTTGGTTTGCTTATTATAACCTTGTCCCCCTCAGCTCCTTTCTGGAATCTTTTGGGTGATCCGTCAAACGTGGGCGGTGAAAGGGAGGGTTTGTCGTCTAAGGTTATTCCCTGGTTTCTGGCGTGGGTGGTGGAAGCGGGTTGTAGGTCTGCTGACCACCCATAGTATTCTCCCATGGGGTGGTGGTCTTTCTGAAAATCACAATTTTGGTTTTGTCCGAGGTGAGCGTGATGCAGTCGGATCCCATCCTGGTGGGTCCTTCAGTCATGCAGGTGGCGAAGTTATTTTTTGCCGCGGGCGTCTTGTCCATAAGGGAGATAATCCGTTGTGTGTTGTCTGCACAGGAGAGAATGTTGATGCTGTGTGACCTGCAAGGTTGGATAGAGGCGTCACGAAGATGCTGAATGGGGTCTTGCTGAGATATGATCTTACGTTGACTGCACAGTTGAGGTTCCAGCCTACGAAGTGTAGGGTGGCGTCATGACTTTCTGTGTTCTTCCTGTGAGGAAGGAGCAGATCCAGTTGAGGACGGGTCCTCGGATGCCAGTCTCGTGAAGTCTTATGATCGGGTGAAGTGGGAGACTGTGTCGAAGGCCGCTAGGAGGTCGAGCAGGATGAGGGACGCTGGTTCCCCTCAGTCGAGGATCTTCCTGATGTTGGCGGTTGCTGCAATGAGGGCTGTGTCGGTGCTGTGTTTGGGTCTAAAACCTCATTGAGTGGTGCCCAGGAGCTAGTGTAGGTCGAGGGGGTCTGTGAGTCGCTTGTTTGCTTTTTCCATGACCGTGGCTAGATGTGGTAGTGCAGAGATCGGGCGGTGTTAGCTAGCTGGGTGCAGTCTCTTGCGGATCGAACCCACACCTTTGTAAAATTGTTTTTTAGTTTGCCTCCGCCCCTCTCGTGCTAGAAGGCTTCCCTTTCAGCCCTTACTCTGTAGCCTCATCTCCAGTGCCTGTGTCATCCTGTGTATTTTCACTGTGTCCAGCACTCCTTCAGGCGGGGGGAAGGTAAGGGGGGGGTGATCTTGTGTTATGGTTGCTCACCCCCTGCTCCACTCCGGTATTGGCTGTTCACGAATAAGAAGGGATGCCCCCATGAATGCATGTCTCCAGGCTGCATGTTTGAGGGCCCCGGGGATTCGTGCGTTTGCAGAACTCTCGTGTTTTTTGTTGTGGTTTCAGATTAAGCTCTGTCTAGCGTTGCAGAACTGCAGAGCGGTGCTGCAGGCTTCTAGACTGCCCTGGAGAGGTTTATAATTAATAATAAATGCATCCAGGAAGCAGAACGCACAGCTGGGCCTGTGTGTGCCAGGGTGACGTGTGTGGACTGCACCAGCCTGCTCTTCCAGCCGCTGTGTGTTTTTTGGAACAGGGAGGGCTGGTTTGGGAGTTATGGGGAGTTTTGCGAGTTCCCCTGGGGCACAGTCAGTCGAGTCATACGGCAACGCCTCCGCAGAATATTCTACTGGGTGTGGCGTTGCCTCTGCATGCTGCCAGACTGAGCTCAGAGTTAGAAAGAAGGCGCTAATGTTGAATAAATGACCCGTGTTTTCCTTTACCAATTTCCGCTTACTTGGAATCCGGGCCACTGGAATTGTGCGGCAGAGAAGGACTCAATTATACGGCCGTGTTGACTAGATTATGCGGCAAGGAAAGGAAAATTATGTGGCATAATGCAGCACTATGTATGTCTTCATTATTTTTTTTATTTTTACACATGTGAACACTGTATGGGTAAAGGATTTACCTCATTAATATCAGTTTGACACCAACGCACATGAGTAAGCAAATGAAAGGTGACCCGTCAGCGTTGTTAACCCCTCGCATGCTCATGACTGCACCAGCCTGCGTTTTTAATAAGTTTTGATTCGTTTGTGCTAGAAACAATATTTTTTGTTAACCTTTCATTTGCTGCATAACAGGGAGATGTTATGTGGCAATTGTTGCTCATCCATAATTATGCAAAAAAAATGCCATCACTGCAGAATCGCATAATTCCAATTGCCCTGCTTATAAGCCATTTCTTAGTAATGGTCCTTTCATCTGAAAATGCCAAAGTGAGGTTATATGCCCAGGATTACACATTTATCTAAAGCGGCCACGACCAGACCAGACCCTGTGTCTTGGCAGACCAATGGATTTGAAGCACAGAGCGGGCTGTACTTTATGTTCCAAAGCGGTAAAAAATAGATTGAAAACTATTTTTGGAATTATGGATGGTATGTTTGAAAATTTCCCTCTCTGAAGAAAGTTGCAAGGTCAAAATGTATGGCGTAGAGTGGCATAAAAGAGGGAATGTTTGTCAAGCGCATGACGTAGTATAGGGTGGGCCTGGGCTGTAAATTCTGTTCCGCTGGCGGAATTTGCAGAATTTGGGTAATTTCGTGTTCCGAAAGAGAACGCGGAATTGCCAAAAATTCTGTGATCCTTGGCTTCGCAGAATTTTTTGCTTGTTCGCGCTTTCAAAATGGGTGTTTGTGAGATATTTCTTCCTGAGCACGCAAACAGCGTTCGCGAACAGAAAAAAGCATCGCGAACGGGCAGAACAAGCCATTCTGTGTGTTTGCGGAACTTTTGCATGCTTGCAGAGATTTTTTTACCATTTTGCAAAGCGCGACTACGCAAATTCTGCCCACCCCTAGTATATGGGCGGGCAAGCCAACACCTTATCAGGGTGAGCAGAGCCAAGCCCAGGGTCAGCTCTGGATCTAAGAGCGCACGAGCGGAGCCCTGAAAATGTGGCATTTAAATCATATAATAACATTGTTAGAGGATGATATGGTGTCTTCAAAATTCAAACAAGTGTCTTTTTTAACAGGTGCATAGAGAGGTATTTATTAAAAGTGAGCGTTTTTAAGCTTGGATTGAGAAACCTTCCTGTCCCGCCCTTACGACAATGCTATTGGTGAACTAAAAGGCAGGTCAGTTGTAAAATATACTGTATATATGGGCAAAATTCTTTTTATGATTGGAGCACCCTCATAGTCTATGAAATAAATCCGGAGAGGTGCTAGCGCAGGGCACATCCTGGCCCCGCCTTTGTAAAGGTGCTCTCATATGTGAAAATAAATGAGGAAGGAGGCTCAGGGACATAGAGTATTTGCCTAGGATCACACAATTAGGTCAAGCAGGAAAGCCAAGATTGATCTCTAGTTTTATGATTTCGCACTATAGAATCCAGTCAGAACAGGTGCATCTGTTGCTCCCATCAATGGTTAGTGAGTTGTCTTTATTTCCAGGAGAATTAATTATAGTGTGACTGACCGGTAAAATACACATTTTATTTTGGGCAGTTTTACATAACCTGAAACTTGCCCGAGGAGATAAAAGTGCTTCATAACGGACAAAGGTTATGTTACACTTTTTTTAACGGCCCAGGGGGATTTGCCAGAATTCACAGGAAGCTGAGACCAGGCCAGATTCAAGCCTGCTTCCCCATGTTGCAGGGTCGGCAGCAGTAGCCTCTAGACCTCATCGCCTGCTGTGAAAGCTCTGCTCGCTCTGGGCTTCAGGTACCAGGGGGCCTCGAGCTGAGCCAGAGACACCTTTCATTGGCTCACCTACCTATAATGTTGTACTGGTATTTATGTAGCGCTTTCCTACCCTAATGTAGGCTTTTTGATCACAGCAGGACTCTGAATGAGGCAGCACTTTTTTATGCCAGACTTCATAATATAGCAGAGTTCGGGATATACCCTTCTTCTAAATACCACTGCCCTTCTTCTTACATTAGTTTCTGAGGAAATATCTTGGGAAATGCTCTGGAAAATGTAAAGCATTCACTCACTTTCACAAAATGTAACTGTAAACACCCCCAGAATACTTTTGCCGTCCAGTGCCGGGGTTGCCATCTGAGAATCAACGAGTCCACTCAGAGTGTGACCTGCGGCACCAGGGCACGTTGTGTTCGAGTTCATACCGCACTGGGGACAGTGCATTCACTGTATTGTGCGCGTGTCCAGGTTTGTGCAAGGACCAAGGTGCACCAGTTAAACTTGTGCCGTGATGCCGACAAGAACAGTGCGCCCTGTGTGTAAAATGGCTCCAGGTACAGAAAATGTAATACATTGAAACGTATTTGCGAACTCTTCCGGGTCTAGGAGCAGAAGAACATGTGTTATTGTTGCAAGTGCTCTCTGTTGAGGACAGTAGTGCCAGAGGTTGCAGCTTCAGTACTGAGGCCTGCTGTACACACCCAGCGCATCCTTCCAGACTTTGACATTAGAGGGGGGCAGCCAATCCGGCTCGAGCCAAGTGTTTGTGCTCGGCTTGGGCCAGTGGCGTAGCAGGAGGGGTGCGGTCCGCCCAGAGCAGCACGAGTTTTGGGGGTGGCGGCCTCAGCCCCCACTCTTACCTGCAGCCGTCGCAGGCATCACCATCAACACCCCTCCGCTGTTACAGTGGCTGGCGGGCGGCACGTAGCACCACGTAGCCCCTTGAGACCCTACGGGTGAGTAGTCGCGCTTAACAAACCCCTGATTGATTGATTGCCTAACGTCAGCTACGCCACTGGCTCGAGCTTGTCCCAAGAGGACTTGCTCCAAAGTAAAGACGGGCCAAACGCTGCCCGCCACACACACGCCATCCATTCTCTGGAAACACAAAACTCTTAAATACAGGGCAGCTGAGTCAAAATATAAAATTACTTGAACGACAGGCAAAACTTATAAATGATTTTCTCTTTGTACCCACTGTACTGTGCTCTCTATCTGTCTGGCCATAAGCGCTACGAGGCCTCAGGGTAGTTACGCGCTATAGAAATTCTATTTCATTCATTCATTCATTCATTCATGAGGACCAGTACGGGCCCCTGCTCATTTTGCTAATCTATTTACCTCTATACAGTTGAGGGGTTGACCACACCGGAAATCAGTCAGTTCACAGGAAGTAGCCATAGGTCAGAGATATTTTAAGGCACGGGCAACGTGGCCTCCTTATAGAGCCAGCACCCTTCTGCAGAGAGTCTCGCACTGATGACCTTGAGTCATTCTTAAACAGATTGTTTTAAAAACATTTTCCTTTAATTGTAATGTGGATGATGTGTGTGTCTATTACAGACATTTTGCAGATACAGTTTGTGTTTGTTTCAAGTAACATCATTAAAAAAAAGATTGCTTTTAGATAAAAACAGGACTTTACATATGAGAAATTACAGGGTGTCACAGAGATTATTTGCAATAATAATAGTGAGATGCTACTGTGGTACAATATTGCCACTATCATTGAATATTAGATGTAAAAACAATTTGAATTTCGGTGAGTGTGCCTGTGCACTGTGAGTGACCTGGCCAAAGAGGGCATGAAAGAGCTGAAATTGGATCATAAATTCAAAGCTGTTATGAATCAGGGGCCCCAAAATCCATGTCCCTGGCCATATTAACATAAAAATAAAAAGCCTTGCCTTCCTTTTGGCTTAATAGTGTTTTTTTCCTAGAGGACATTGTATATGTAGTGTTAGAGAGAATGTGGCCCTCTATATAGCGTCAGAGAGGATGTGGCCTAAAGGCTACAGCTGTCGATCTCAAAGCTGGGGAACCGGGTTCGAGTCTCGGCAGGGACGCTCAACTTCCTGTGATTCTGAGCAAATCACTTAATCTCCCCGGGCCTAAAAAAATGAATGTGTTTGTCTGTAACGCAACTGGTGCTCGTGAAAAGCGCTCTGATACCTTCGAGTTGAGTTTGCGCTATTTAAAACTGTTTGTTTTTTTATCATGTGTCGTACTTGTACACAGCATGCATTCTTAATGTATGAGAAAACTTAACGTAAAACCTTGTCCTATGGAAATAAATCAAAGACTGTAAAAGATGTCCATCCAGAGACTAGATTGCATAATGGTTTACCAGGAAACTTGGAATCCAATCCCAGCTTCTTCAACCACATTGTGTGATCTTAGGCAAATCACTTTACTTCACAATCCCCCATTTTCCCTGACTGACCAATGTGAGAAGGCCGTGAGAGCCTCACTTCAAAGGCATCTGAAGTCCTGGCCAGCTATAGAGGCAGTCATTGGGCTTCACCTAAAGCTGCGGCATTGGACATGTAGCAACTCCTGTCGTTCACGGTTCACTCAGTGCATCGTTGTCAGGGCACCCAAGGATGTTTGCATTCTTCTAAGTCCATGTTTATGAACTGCCACTTTCAACACATCACTCAAAGCAGTGACATGATGTATTGTATCAATTTCAGACACTTATACATGTTGATGAAATGAAGGTGTGTATCATTTTAGAATCTTTACCATATACGTACTTGACGTTTGTCGTGTGATTCACCTGCCCGTCCCACCAATGGCTCAGCTGCGACTTTGGTTGGTGAGACCAAGCCAGACTCCTGGCTCCCCTGTGTGGATTTGGTGATGTTTTGTGTGGACTTCTGCCGTTCACCCACCGCCCTCTGGTGCCTAGAAGTGTCTGGGAGCCAGGAATGTAGTAAACTCTTCTAAGTGGAGAGGATGTGATGTAAAGGCCAGAGCTGCCGACTTTGGAACTGAGTTAAAGTCTCAGCGTCGGCTCAACGTCCTGTGATTCTGGGCAAATCAGGTATTCTCACAGCGCCTACCAAAAACGTGTGTGTCCTTGTGTAATGTAACCGGTGCTCATGTAAAGCGCTCCAATACCTTTGGGTCGAGTTTGCATTACATACGAGTTTGCATTATATAGAATTGCAAGTTAAAAAAAGCACGGAGTTAGTGGATTGTGAAGGCAGGAGGAAGGGGTGGTCTGTGCAGGAAAACAATCGCAGTTCAGTGCCCACAGTTTGAGCCCCCAAATAGTGCCTGCTTTTTACTATCAAACTAGGTAGGGGGGGGTGTTGTGTAGCTTGCATTGGGGTCCCTGGCACTCTTACCGCATCACTATATGACAGACATATGCCTGCCCTTTGTTATGTTATAGTATTTGTACAGCGCATAGCTGACCCAACAATGGGGCATACAATTCCACACTGTGGGGTAGCAGCCGAATGTGCAAAAGCAAATGTATTCTTATTTTCTCCGCGAGTAAAACATTTTCTACGCCAACCGCCCCCCAACCCTGCAAAACCTGTTCCTCTCTGTATTCTGGAATGTGAGTTGCCCTTGGAAGGGGTAACTTTCTGAAACATTTCTAGGGCAGGAAAATTGATACTTGTATAGCGCACTACTCACCCGCAAGGGTCTCAAGGCGCTTGTACGAATACCGCTGTGGAACCCATCCTGGCTTTCCCTGTGAGGCGTCCACTCCTGGGCACTCCCAAGGTGGAGGCCAGGCATCCTTAGCGTTGTGGGGGCCGTTGTGGAGATTAAGCAAGCTAGAATTGCAGAGTGGGACTCCACGATTGGAGTAGGCACCGAGGCGAGAATTATCAGGTCCGGGGAGATTGAGTCCAAGAGCCGCCGAGGCGCGGGAATTGAACCCTGGTCCCGGGCCAGACCTCTGCATCAGGGTCTGCCGCTCTAACCATTGAGCCACACTTCTCCACAGGAACTAAGTCGTAGAGACTTGCTTGTTTGTGCGCATTCACTACAGCAAAGGCCACAGATAATTTGCACTCAGCGTAGTGCGACACTCAGGGCGGAGACATCTGTAGTAGTAAATCCATTTACGCTTTCCAGTCCTTTATGTGAATTCATGGCAGGCAGCAGTGAGATATTTTCTGCCACAAACGTATGTCTGTGGATGAAAACCTCTTTGTGAATTGGGCCCTAAAGATTCAATACTCATCTCTACATGAACAGGAGAGAGGGTTGCCAATCACAGCATCCTAGGCAGGGATTTTCAAGTGTCGATATAAATATGAATTAATTCTCAGAACTGCCTGCCCTTTTCACTTTCATTTTTAAAATTATCACACAATCAGTGCTTAATTTCAGCCGGTGGTTGGAGATGGCGTCCACTGGCACTCGTTTTTAGGGACCGGAACTTATTTTTAATCATCAGAGTGTGATCCTGAACGATAAGAGAGAAAGGCAGAAAAGGTTGAAAGGAGGAGGAAGAGAAAGACGGAAAAACACAAAGGGAGAAAGAAGTAGCAAGGAAAGACTGCAAAACAGTGAGAAAGGAGAACATGAAGATGAGACACTGCAGGAGTCGGAGAAAGATGCGGGGGGTGTCTGAGGGTGGATGAAAAAGGCGTGAGGTGGAAGCAGGACTACGGAGAGGTGGTATTTGACGTGTCGGCGGGCTTTGGGGAAAAACCTTGGGTCAAGGCACTTATTTCTTTACAAATAAATCACTGTCCAAAACGTGTACCGTGTAACATTCATTCTCTTTCCTAGAATCACAAAAAGTGTATTTATTTCTTGCCATTCACCGTAAGACCATATACAGTTTCACTTGTGAAAAATGCACTTTGTAGGGTTTCTTCTAGGGAATACAAACTTTGTTTCTGGTATATAGTTTATATCTTCGGACTTTCAGGAGGCATGCTAAAGCCTCTCTTGGGGGTCAAAGAAAATCAGTACAACCAGGGGCCCCTGGAATTAAGCAATTCTGCAACCTTTTCTGCGTATTTATGCATTTGCCAATCAATCAATCAATCAATCAATGACACTTATAGAGCGCGCTACATACCCGTAGGGTCTCAAGGCGCTGGGGGGGGGGGGGGCGCTACTGCTCGAACAGCCAGGTCTTCAGCTTCTTCCTGAAGGAGAGGTGGTCTTGGGTCAGGCGCAGGTCGGGAGGGAGGGAGTTCCAGGTCTTGGCGGCCAGGTGGGAGAAGGACCTTCCTCCTGTAGTCGCTCTTCGGATGCGGGGGACGGCGGCGAGGGCGTGGTTGGCTGATCGGAGGTGGCGTTTGGGAGCGTAGAAGTTGATCCGGCTGTTGAGGTAGCTCGGGCCTTGGTCGTGTAGGGCTTTGTGTGCGTGGGTGAGGAGGCGGAAGGTGATTCTTTTGTTGACGGGGAGCCAGTGAAGGTCTCTCAGATGTCGGGTGATGTGGCTGGTTCGTGGGATGTCGAGGATGAGTCTGGCTGAGGCGTTCTGGATCCGCTGGAGTCTCTTCTGGAGCTTGGCGGTGGTACCTTGCCACACTTGCCATCCTCTGTATAGTTTGTAGATTTTAACAAAAAAAGTTTGCTGCTCGGTCGGTTCGAAAGGGTCGAAAAAACACAACCAATCGCGTTGCCGAACAGTGACAGACCATTTATCGCGCGAAGTAAGGTCGCCTTTCAGTTGCTGATTACTGTATTAAGGTGTTAAACTGGTGTTAATGTGGTGAAACCTTTAGCATGTATAAAAGTAACTAAATAGTTAACTAATCCCTGCTTCCAAATGTGCTGCATTACATTGCATAATTTGCCTTTCAATGGTGCATAATTTGGCAACCCTCCTGGACCATTTGGTTTCCACTGCTGCATAATTCCACTGGCCCCGCCCTATTAAACCTCAGCCGCATTCAAGGGTAACCGCGTAATCTGTTTCTCTATGGCCATCAAGGGTCCCTGGTGGCATCATAAACCATAAACACGAAGGCCTAGTGATTTGTAAATGTTACCAGAACCCCAAGGGTCATATTGCATGTTACCTACTATCATGGCCACTGGAATTATTCGGTGGCGGGCACCAAATTATGCAAGACGGTTAACTAAATTACGTGGCAAGAAAGGGCAAATTATGTGGCATAATGTAGCACTTTTTAACTTCATTATTTTGTCAATTTTTCACATGGTATTACTGTCTGAGCAAAGATTTTATCTTATTAGTAAAAGTTCAAGATCAAATACATAAATAAGCAACTGAAAGATGGCCAGCTAATCTTTGCAAAGGGCCTTTCCCTGCGCACAAATACATATCGCCATATTTTTAGTAACTTTTGATCAGTTTGAGTTAGAAACATTTTTGGGGGTCTAAAATCTGCCGATTATGCAGCATATTTTGGACTGCGAGACAAATGCGGCAAATCCTTAATTATGCGGAAAAAAATCTGCAGCTTCTGTATTCTCTGCTTATTATGTTTTTTATACTGCACGTCTATTTTGGGGGCAATTAGATTCAAAAGAATGTTTTGTGTTTATTTTTCAAACAGAGGGATATTTGTTTGTCACTAAGTGAAATACTCAACTATAATGTTTAACTGTCTGAAAAAAATAGAAGGGTAAAAACGTATTTAAGAACCCAGAGTGGAACAGTGGGAGCTGGCCAGCCAATCAGAATGCTCCCTTTGGTGGCTATATGTAATGTTGCACGCCCGCGAAAGGAGCATTCTCTGCTTGGCGGCTTCCAGTGTGCTCCCTCTGTGTGCTGTGGCAAGAGCTTGTCCAATCGGGGAAGCCTCTCGCCTGAATGAAGTGGTGAAAAAACTGCGTCCTTTCTTGCATCGCCCCCTTAGCCTGTTCCCTAATAGCCCGTTTTCATACGGCAGTCCAGACTCCTCGCCTTTCTTTGCTGAGAGTGAATCCCAGTCCGCCCCAAAAAATGGAAAAAGTTTGTTGTCATGTTTCTCCTTTTTTTTTGGCTGATTGTACTTCCCTCTCCCCAGCTGTTTTCTGCAGGGAGCAGCTAAGGGGATCTGATTGGAATTAGAATGTTCAGGTTTAGTTTACTTTTTGTGAATATAGCATTGATTAAACAATTAACAATAATTAATAAAGCCTGCGGAGGTTTATGCCTCTCCTTATGACAATACATTTATTTCGCAGAGACCCATTAAATATTTTCCAATTTCACATGGACACACAAGATGTTTTCTATATTTTAGGGGTCTATGTAAAACATGGGTGTTTATGCCATTGCATTTTGCACCGTAGCAGCACCCAAGCACACATGTAAGTAATGTTTGTGTGAAACAAAATAGGTTTTACAAAAAACTCATACATATCTGGAAGTAATTCACTAGCATGTCCTCATTCATTTAAGGTAGTTTTTTAATCCGTTTTTACATACTGGAAATAACCAAACCTTTTTATGTGTAGAATATGAAGTCCCAATAGATCGATCATTCAGAAGCAATGCAAACATAAATATAAGTAGAATAGGCAAAGACAAGTACGTAGGTCGCACTGGATAACGGCCTCTTCATATTGTCAATGCTTTTTGTTGTTCTTTTTGTTGGAATTCTGCCAGCCATCAACACTTAAAAATAAATTTTAAAAACCTCCGTTAAAATTAACAAATAACGTTGGTCTCAATAAGCGAACATGCCATAGTGGTTCCCGGCACAGAAAGGAACTTCTCTTTGGGCAAGTGGGCTGTTTATGAAAAATCTGAATGGTGCCACTCACAGAGACGCTGCTGACCTGGGCAATGATAACTTCTAAGAGTGCTACTGGTCATTAAAATCACATGGAGAAGTCTGTGTGTACGCAACTACTATTGTTAAAAGGAGGAGAGAGGTGGAAGAGACGGGTCACTTTCCTGTAGGCAGAGGTTAACTTCCGTTTGTGCTTCTAGCCACAAGGTGGCTTCGTTGCGCTATGCAAAACTGCTATATTTATCCCTTGAGATGGACCGAGACAAGTGTGTAACTATCCAGAAATCCAATCATCCTGCAGGCGTATGCCCTCTAGCGGCGGCAGGTGGATGCGCAGCTGCAGCCCCTGCTCAGAGTGGTAACCGGGCTCGGTGTTCATGAACGTCAACACTTGGAAGCAGCCAGACGCTCAGTCTGACAGCTGTGACTGTGGTGTCAACACCCCGCTTTACCGCCCCAGAATGCACTGACTCAAGGCGAGGTGAGAAGCTCAGCGGGCAAGTATGAGCGCAAGGCAAGTCTGTGAATCTAGGAATGACTCCGCCTTTCATCCTTCTCAAGTCGAAGAAGCAAACTCCTCCGAGTTGAGTTAACGCAGGCGAATAGTCTGATAGGATTCTATTATAGGTTTTCGGCACATAGAAAGCGCATGTTTTACTTTACGTGATTCGATCGAAATTACTGTGTTTACTAATTGTTGTTACGCCTCGCGCTCTTATATTTTACACGTGTAAAGAAATGTAGGCTTTCCTTTTTTCCCAATTACCGTTGTCTTGTCTTATGTCACTCAGAGCTTCTATTCATGCTTTTGTTTATGTATTTTAATGAATTTTGATAAAGTGAAGTGAATCCATTTGATGAAACAGCCCAGATCATATAAATACACTAAGGTCAAGGAACAGGACGCCACGTGCAAGTCAACACTTCCTGGGAAGTCAAAGGTTCCATAACATAAAGATACCCGCCCCCTTGTGGACATTCTTGTGCATTGCGCCCCGCCTTCTTCACCCCAGGTCACTCCAGGGCCCTGTGCCTTAATCCGCGGCTTCTTCTGAGGCATGTGAAAGTGGACATTCAATGGCTTCGATTAGTGAAACGGCACTTTCACCTTGTAAACTCACTTGTTTCCACTCCCTTTGCTCATACTGTGAGGCAGCGCTGACGCAATCCTGGGCGGACCCAATCAGCGTGAGCTTAAAACTGTCCAAGATCACGCGGTGCAAGTAACCTTTCCACCGTGTTGTTCTAGCTTCTATAGTATATATATATATATATATATAATATATACATTTTCTCTCCAATATGAGAGAGAGCGGGCACTCGAAGTCAGGGGATGGGAGGAATGCGGCAGAGGGGGTTAATCGGTCTCAAGACTGGGTGATAGCCAACATCGCGTTAAACCCCCCCCCACATTTTTCTTGCCCTCCTGTGCGGTTTTAATAAACCGGGTAAGGGGACGTCATATCCCAGCGAGGCCTTTGAAGTCTGCTGTTAGATTTAACTGCTTCCTGTTAACAGCGGACTCCCTGCTTGCTTTCACTGTACCTTTCATCGCCGTGTAATTTCACAGCAGCACGCGAGTCGTAATCTTTACGGCGCTGCATAAAGCTTTATTGAAAACTGTCATTTAAATACTCCGGGCTTAAATGCAGCCGGTGCCGCGTGCGTGTATCAAGTGGGCGTGAAATCTGTTTACAGTAGGGGGCGGGGGGCGATGAAGTATTCAAGGCGGCTGCAAGAAAAACGCGTGGCACTTGACCCTGAGTGGGTTCGGCACCTGCTGCGAAGATAAAAGGTGGTCAGGTTTGTGGGTTTGGAATCCGTACCGGAATAACTCCACATTTCATCCTCCGAGTCGAGTCGTAGTAATGCCTTTTATTTAACAAGCAAAGGGACAGTCTGCGCTGTGCACTACATCGTCTTTATTATTACCATAAAGCAGTGATACCACGTTTATACAGCGGTTGAAGCGCATAAAAAGGATCAGCAGTTGTGAGACAGAGTACAGTGGGGGCGGGGACTATATAAAGGACAAAATATTCTGTTATTATTTTGTCACCTTTCACCTACAGGTGATTGCATCTAAAATACAATGCGTATTCCTTAAATGAAAAAAGGGGCAATTAAACTAATCTTGGGATAATGCGTCGTTCTGGTAGGAAAGCTGACTTGGTTAATGCACTCACTGTCACTTCAGACGCTCTGACCTCCACGACTACATCCTCCTCGGAGACCTGAACTTTCACCTTGAGAACAACAAGGACAACAACTCCACACACAGTCCCTTCACCTGCCGGAACTGCAGCTACACCAGCCACAGAGCCGACGAACCACCCGCCAAGAAAGACCTCAACCACCTCCGATGCATACTACTGAACACCCGCTCCGCACGCAAACAGGCCGTCGAGCTCTGGGACCTGCTCAACACAACCTTCCCAGACGTCGCCTTCCTGACAGAGACCTGGTTGAACAACTCCTCCGCACCCGTCATCGCCATAGCCATCTCAGACGGCTACAAGATCACCCGCAGAGACCGCACCAACGAAGTCGGAGGAGGAATCGCCATCGTCCACAAGAACAGCATCAGGGTCTCGACTAGCACCGACAACGCGCTCAGTACAGCCGAACACATGCATTTCCAGATCCACACAGACCCCAACTCCACCCTCAGAGGCACCCTCGTCTACCGACCCCCCGCCCCCAGTTCAGCGACTCCATCGCCGACTTCATCAGCACGCTCGCCCTGACCGCCACCGACTCCATCCTCCTCGGAGACCTGAACTTTCACCTTGAGAACAACAACGACAACAACTTCACAACCCTGATCGATAACCTCGCCAACCTCGGACTGAGACAACTCGTCACAACGCCCACCCACTCCGCCGGCCACACGCTCGACCCTGTCTTCTCCTCAAGCCCGCACGTCTCCGTCAGCCACACCACCAAACTCCTCTGAACCGACCACCGCTGCATCCACTTCACCTTCCAGAAACCCACCACACACCACCGCACCCAACAGATCCCCCGCCGCCGCTGGAGCAAAATCACCGAAGACCAACTACATGCAAACCTCGCTCTCAGCCCACCCACCGAACCCTCCAACACTGACGTCGCTGCCGACAACCTCAGACGCTGGATCGAGGACTGCGCCAACACCCTCGCCCTGCTGAAGAAACCTCCCCACAGAGACACCAGCAAGAGGGCCAGCTGGTTCACCCCAGAACTCCTAGATTCCAAGCAAGCCTGTTAAAAACTAGAGAAGAAATGGCACAGTGAACAAACTCCGGACAACCATGCAGCACACAAGGACGCCGTCCGCAACCACCACCACCATCTCATCAGGTCTGCCAAGAAGACCTCCTTCAAAGACCGCCTCGACAACAACGCACACAACAGCAAGGAACTCTTCCACATCGTGAAGGAACTCTCCATCCCCAGCTCCAACACCAACGACATCCCGCCGTCGCAAGCCCTGTGCGACTCCCTCGCCACCTTCTTCCACCGCAAGATAGCAGACTTCCACGACCGCTTCAACACCCGGACAGCCCCAACAGACAGCAACACAACAGATCCTCTGCACACCAGCGACCACGTCCCTTTGCTAGCCTGGACCAGCGTGAACGTCGATGACACCATCTAGACCATGAGCACAATCCACTCCTGCTCTCCGTCAGACCCATTCCCGCACCACATCTTCAACAAAGCAAGCAGCTCCATGGCACCCCACCTACGCAATGTCATCAATCCCTCCCTTGAGACCGCGACCTTCACAGAGAGCTGGAAACACGCCAAGATCAACGCCCTACTCAAAAAACCCAAGGCAGACCCAAGAGACCTCAAGAACTTCCGACCCATCTCTCTGCTCCCCTTCCCGGCCAAGGTCATCGAGAAAATCGTTAACAGACAGCTAACCCAATACCTCGAATAGAACAGAATCCTGGACCCTTCCCAGTCAGGGTTCTGCAGCAACCACAGCCCCGAGACCGCCCTCATCGCCGCCACCGACGACATCAGGGCCCTGCTAGACAACGGGGAGACTGCAGCACTCAGCCTGCTAGACCTCTCCGCCGCTTTCGACACTGTCTGCCACCACACACTACACACACGCCTCCACACCGCAGGGATCAAGGCTCTGGAATGGACCACCTCCTTCTTCTCAGGCAGAACCCAGAGCGTCCCCCTACCCCCGTTCCGTTCCGAAGCCTCCGAGATAATCTGCGGCGTACCCCAAGGATCCTCCCTCAGCCCGACACTGTTCAACATTTACATGGACCCGCTCGCACACGTCGCCCGACAGCACGACCTCAACATAATCTCCTACGCCGACGACACTCAACTGATCCTCTCCCTCACCAAGGACCCCATCACCACCATAGCCAACCTCCATGAAGGAATGAAGGCTGTCGCCGACTGGATGAAGATCAGCCGTCTGAAGCTGAACTCGGACAAGATGGAGGTCCTCATCCTCTGCTACAACCCGTCAGCCTGGGACGACTCCTGGTGGCCAACAGCACTGGGGGCAGCCCCGACCCCCACCGACCACGCACGCAACCTGGGAATCATCCTCGACTCAACGCTCTCAATGTCCAAGCAAGTCAACCCCGTCTCCTCCTGCTGCTTCAACACCCTCCGCATGCTCCGCAAGATCTACAGATGGATCCCGACAGATACCAGTAAGACAGTCACCCAGGCCCTCGTCAGCAGCAGACTCGACTATGGAAACGCCCTCTATGCGGGAGCCCCGACCAAGCTCATCAATCGACTACAACGCATCCAAAACGCCTCGGCACGACTGATCCTCGATGTACCACGACCCGGCCACATCCCCCCGCACCGAGAAACCTGCACTGGCTCTCCGTCAACAAGAGGATATCCTTCAAGCTCCTCATCCACCCTCACAAGGCACTCCACAAGACCGGTCCAGCCTACCTCAACAGACGGCTCTCCTTCTACACCCCCAACCGCCAGCTACACTCCGCCGACCTCTCACTCGCCACCGTCCCGCGCATCCGAAGAACAACCACTGACAGGAGATCCTTCTCCCACCTCGCCGCCAAGACATGGAACACCCTCCCACTGAGCCTACGACAGACCTGCTGACCTTCAGGTGGATACTAAAGACCTGGCTGTTCAATCAGTAGCGGCCCCCACTTACCCCATAGCGCCTTGAGACCCTAGCGGGTATGTGATGCAAACCTTTTTTTAAATAGATTTTTTAAATGATCTCGCAGAGCTGGAGACATCCTTCCAGCACCTCTAAAATAAAAAATAAAAAAAATCTCTGTCACCGTGATACTTCAGATAATTATATCAGTCAAAACCTATACTCTGTGCTTAATTTGTAAAAAAATAAAATAATAATAAAAAACAATACGTGCCAGGGCCCTGGTCAGGAGACCATCGCAGCTTGAACTGCGCATAGCCCACGCCAGCGCCGCCAGTGACAGCACCAACAAAACTACTAACCATCACACTCCTACAAGTGTGATAACTCAGACTATTCCAAACGCCCAAAACTAATAGAATGACTTTGGAGGTAGGTAATAGTCCTCTTTAATGTATACTTAATTAATAATTGACGTTGTTGTGGTCAACTCAGACAGTGCCACCTTGTGGTGGATTTCCACAAGCACCGACTCAAATTAAGCACTGCTATACTGCCCCCTAAGAAGAGCCTTCAGATTCTTGATTAACCAGTTATACGTATTTATTTACCTTTTGCTCAGGTAGGAGGCACCCCGAAGAGGTGCTTTTCATAAGTGGGTCGGGGTCCCTCCGGTTGCAGACACAATAGTAATTTAAGATGGACTTTGAAACAGGTCCCTTTCAGGCCCTATATTGACGTCTTTCACTTTTCCTGCAAAATCATTGATCGATTTCTTAACAATGAGTGTAAAAAACATTTCGGTAATCCATGTCCTTCCGGCTTATTTTTCACATGCTGAACTTAATCTTGCATTCCCAAAGCAGATAGTCCATATTTAAAGTATGGCTAGGATATAATAATCTTCTTTATTACAGAGTTATAGGCGCTTTATTCTCCCTAAGACATATGATGATTCGATTACTATACAATCTTTGTTAGACAATGGCAGCCAACACGTGTTTCGTCCAAAGTCTTCCTCAAGGCTGTGTCGATAAAGATATCCCTGAGCCCATAAAATTTTGTTTGTAAAGTTAAGCCAACTCTGTGAAAATACCACTCCTCGTTGTGCCCTGGAAACAAGGTCATAAGAGAATTCCTGCGGGAGAGTAATGTAGCAGCGCGGTCCCTTATAAGTCTTGCAAACTGACTCATCCTCGTGACGTCTATGCCTGATTTGGGCTTCCATATATGCGCATGGTTGTATGGCATAGCCACAGGTCCTTTCATTTGATAATCTTGCATTGCCTATGAGTGTTTGCTTTTTCCAGGAGAAGTTGTTATGATTTTTTTTCAGGAGGTTGGGTTACGTTTCTTTTCAGGCACCATATTACTCCTGTCTAGTCTCAGGGGTGTGGAATTTAATAAAATATCTACTTGTCCATGGGGCAGGTTGCTTCATAAATTTACTTGTCCTGTAACAAAATCCAGTTGTCCCTTTGCTGCCACGTAGTGCAGTGACACATTATGGCAGCAGTCTCATTTTATAAAAGCCCTGATATAGCCTCTCTGATTATGCCAGGGCTCATAGCATAGTAGTGTCTGAATACATGCAATCCCCTTATGTTGCCACCATTCCGCAGACCTACATACTGGGGCTGGGAACCAATAGTTCCAGAGTTAGAATGCCCATATGAGTCTGTGCAAACCTACTAACTTGCATGTATTACGGTTTTGCAGCAGCTCTTCTCTAATCTTTTCCCATACTGAGAAATTTTGGAAATGTACCTCTGGCAATGGAAGGAGTACTGGGATTTTCCAGAGGTGGGAAAAAAGTGGTTGGAGGGAAAGTGAACCTGCAAACACTCAGATTTTCGCATGAGCAAATCTACACATGCTTATTTGCTCATGCTAAAATGTAGTTCACAAATATTTTCTAGGAGTACTATTTCTTGTCCTACTTCTGTAAATTCTTGGGAATTCACAAAAGCCATATAGCTGCACTTAATGCAAGGACATATACCATGGTTGCACCTTTGAGACTTTCTTTAATAATGTGGCGTTTACCATGACCTTTTGTGATTATTAAAATTCTGTCACTCTTTCTCTCTTTGTATCGGCTGGCTTCACTGTGAGTGACAGCATTCTGCTCTTTAACAAGGATCATATCGCCACACAAGGTAGTTGTGATCAGTGCCAGTAACTGCTGTGGCAGTGTGTGCTTTTTTGAGACCAAAAACTATTTTTGCTTTTGCTAATTTTTGTTGTAATGGCGAGGGTCCGGCAGCTCCCACACCGATAAGGTTTTACAAAAAACATGCTGAAACAGTTCACACATTTACAAAACTAAAAAGCTGACCACCAATTTCAGACCTTCTGGCTTTGCCAATGCTTGTTTATTTGTGTTTCCCATAATCTTATTGAAACTGGTTACACTGATTTTCCATTATGAATATTTTTGGGAAATACTAGCATGCATCAACACATGTTATTAAATGATGCTGCAAAGGAATGGTACCTGAAATTTTACAGTAGTTTAGCGAAAGGTAATTTTTCCTGCTTTCATTTTTTTATGAACATTTTATTTTGAAAGCAAAGAATCGTCAATCTTGCTTTCAAGCTTCTGCAAATATTTGCATCAAATCAGAGAGCATTCTGGGAGCATTATTCATAGCCTAATATTGCTAAACTGTGAAAACGTGTGTTCAGATTGTATACTAGAACCACTGTCAGTCAGAGCTTACAACATTAATTAGAGCTCTCACACTAATAATAAAGGCTTTTAATTAATGAAACATAAATACAAGTTTGAACAGCATTAACCACTTCCCTGATCCATAATGTGGTACTGTAAACTGGCAGCCACAGGGTTTGTGCTGCAGGAGGTTGGGCCTACTTGTCCCAAGGACAAAATACACATGAAAACTTGTTGCCCTTGACTCCACACAATATGTCCTGGGTGTCGGGCTATAGGAATTCCACATCCCTGCTAGTGCATGATTTGGATTGAGTCTCATTAAGGTGTTTGCATCGGGCACAATTGAATTGTGGCTGAAGGCAGTGCGAGCTTCTCTCTGTGCCTGTCAGTGGGGTAAAAAGTTTTTCAGAATACATGACCATCCAATCATTGGCCTCTCTGCAAAGTGCACAGAGCAATGGCCACGTACACCAGTCGCAGTTGTTGTTAAGTGCAAATGTGTGGGTACGGTGGCACTCTAGGCAAATTTAAGTGTATATGTTTAAGGCACGCCATTAAATAGGCCCCGTCCTTGTCAAGAACCCCCCTCATCCCACCTAAGTCCTGACTGGAGACCCCACGTTCCTTTTTTGCCTGGAACAACCACAAGTATTTCAATTTTGGGATTGTCATTCCTAGTAGGTCTCGCCCACTTTGATCTCTGATTTTATAATATTGTTTTGAAAGCTATGCCAATTAAAATTAAATGTAGAAGTTGCACCACTGACTGAACACACTGGTATACTGTGCGCAGTTCGACAGCCGCTGCCTCCGGCTCTGGGCCCAGTGCTTTAGAAGCAGTCACTGGCCGCAATTCCCCATGTGCCCGAAGCAACTTTCAGCTCTTTGTCCGTTGCCCTAAAAGTGACCTCCGGATCTGGGCACAGTGTCCAGGAGAGGTCTCCAGGTTTGGGCCTAGTTCTCCAGAAGCGACCGCCGGATCTGAGCCAAGAGCGGTCTCCAGATTTAGACCCAGTGATCCAGAAGTGACCTCCGGATCTGGGCCCAGTGTACAGGAGCGGTCTCCAGATTTAGACCCAGTGCTCCAGAAGTGACCTATGGATTTGGGGTCGGTGTCCAGGAGCTTTCTTCAGAATTAAACCCAGTGCTCCAGAAGTGACCTCCAGCTCTGGGCCCGGTGCACCAGGAGCGGTCTCCAGATTTAGCCCCATTGCTCTAGAAGTGACCTCCGGGTCTGGGCCGGGTGCACCAGGAGCGGTCACCAGATCTGGGCCCAGTGCTCCAGAAGTGACCTCCCGATCTGGACCCGGTCCGCCAGGAGCGGTCTTCAGATTGGGCCCAGTGCTGCAGAAGTGACCTCCGGCTCTGGGCCCAGTGTCCAGGAGCGGTCTCCAGATCTGGGCCCAGTGCTCCAGAAGTGATGTCCGGCTCTGGACTCAGTGTCCAGGAGCGGTCTCCAGATCTAGGTCCAGTGCTCCAGAAGTGACCTCCGGCTCTGGGCCTGGTGTGCCAGGAGCGGTCTCCAGATCTGGAGCCAGTGCTCCAGAAGTGACCTCCGGCTCTGGGCCCAGTGTCTAGGAGCGGTCTCCAGATCTGGGCCCAGTGCTCCAGAAGTGACCTCCGGCTCTGGGCCCAGTGTCCAGGAGCGGTCTCCAGATCTGGGCCTAGTGCTCCAGAAGTGACCTCCGGCACTGGGCCTGGTGCGCCAGGAGCTGACTCCAGATCTGGACCCAGTGCTCCAGAAGTGACCTCCGGGTCTGGGCCGGGTGCGCCAGGAGCGGTCTCCAGATTTAGCCCCAGTGCTCTAGAAGTGACCTCCGGGTCTGGGCCGGGTGCACCAGGAGCGGTCACCAGATCTGGGCCCAGTGCTCCAGAAGTGACCTCCAGATCTGGACCCGGTGCGCCAGGAACGGTCTTCAGATTGGGCCCAGTGCTCCAGAAGTGATGTCCGGCTCTGGACTCAGTGTCCAGGAGCGGTCTTCAGATTGGGCCCAGTGCTCCAGAAGTGATGTCCGGCTCTGGACCCAGTGTCCAGGAGCGGTCTCCAGATCTGGGCCCAGTGCTCCAGAAGTGACGTCCGGCTCTGGACCCAGTGTCCAGGAGCAGTCTCCAGATCTGGGTCCAGTGCTCCAGAAGTGACCTCCGGCTCTGGGCCTGGTGCGCCAGGAGCTGACTCCAGATCTGGACCCAGTGCTCCAGAAGTGACCTCCGGCTCTGGGCCGGGTGCGCCAGGAGCTGACTCCAGATCTAGACCCAGTGCTCCAGAAGTGACCTCCGGGTCTGGGCCGGGTGCGCCAGGAGCGGTCTCCAGATCTGGGCCCAGTGCTCCAGAAGTGATGTCCGGCTCTGGACCCAGTGTCCAGGAGCGGTCTCCAGATCTGGGTCCAGTGCTCCAGAAGTGACCTCCGGCTCTGGGCCTGGTGCGCCAGGAGCGGTCTCCAGATTTAGCCCTAGTGCTCTAGAAGTGACCTCCGGCTCTGGGCCTGGTGCGCCAGGAGCGGTCTCCAGATCTGGAGCCAGTGCTACAGAAGTGACCTCCGGCTCTGGGCCCAGTGTCCAGGAGCAGTCTCCAGATCTGGGCCCAGTGCTCCAGAAGTGACCTCCGGCTCTGGGCCTGGTGCGCCAGGAGCGGTCTCCAGATTTAGCCCCAGTGCTCTAGAAGTGACCTCCGGCTCTGGGCCTGGTGCGCCAGGAGCCGTCTCCAGATCTGGAGCCAGTGCTCCAGAAGTGACCTCCTGATCTGGGCCCGGTAGTGCGCAAATAGATCCTCCACCTTCTGGCCCAGTGCTCTAGGTGCAGCTTATGGCTTTTGGGAGTATTCAACCCATAATATTATGTCAAAAATATTGTGACATCCGAGATATCCTGAGACAGAATATTGAAGGTAAGAATATATACATATTTTTTTTTTTACTTTTGTCAGATTTTTTAAAAATATAGTTGTGCATAATATCGTATTTTGTTGTTATTTTTCGTGGTCTATGAGTGGCCTCCAGGCAAGTGGGGGGCCCTCCAGAAAATGATCCCAGCATGGGTGAGGTGATCGAAATCCGGAAGGGGAATCGCAGTAGAGGCGAAGCCTCGCGAATCAGAGAGTATGAGAGAAGAAACGTGGAATTAAAATATGCAAAAAAATATATTCATTAAAATATGCAAAACTATAGGAATTAAAATATGCTAAAAATATAATAAGTAAAATATGCAAAAATATAGGAATGAAAATATGCAAAAAAAATATACGGTTTCAGCATGAAGAGTGGGCCTTGTCAATTTTTTGCAGCTCTGTAACCCTTCTCACAGGGGGCTAATTATCCATTCTAAGGTACTTATTTTATTGATGTCTGGCTGATAAAAGGTCATTGCATAGTTTAAAATCTGCAGGATTCGCGCAGGTCTTCGTAGTTAGAACTCCCCCCTGTGGGCTGCTTTACCAGATTCTAAAGTGTACTCTTCCACCTGTCCCACCTATGATTTTTAAAAATAATTTTAAAGCGCTTAGTGTGTGTACGTTTTGTAGGCGGAGGAAAGATCGGCTCTTAACAGCGCTTCGAAGAATCATCCCTGTGTTACTAAGCGCTATGGAAATATTGCATCGCTGCAGTTGGACGTTATTACTGTCTATGCTCACTTACAATAATTGTAATAGCAACAATATTTTTTAATAAGGGTGAGATAGTAAATGTAAATATTGCCTCCGGGATTCGAGGCGCTGTCAGTCACCAGAGGACACGTGTTTGCGCTCCGCCTGAGCCCCGATAGGACGAGGCTGCTTTTTATTCCGTATTGAACCTGCTCTTTGATTCCCCGCTCTCTGACATGCTGTTATTTAACCAACACATCGAAGTCGTGAAACAATTTGCGGCGTCGCCCCTCCCTCCCGCCCCAGCACAAACACACACACTCGGCTTTTAGCGCTGTCACTGGGGATTGTTATCTGGGCGGCGCCGGCACCGAGCCGTGTTCTCTGTGACAAATGACAGCCGCTGTGATAATACCAGGGCGCTCGTGTGTGGGGGGTTGTGGCGGCGTCCCTCCTTGCGGCAGGAGACAGGTACACTGCAGGGTGGAGGGTGTGACAGGCTTGCAGACTCATTTGAAAGGAGGGTGGGGGAGGTGGTTTCATCATTAGAGGGGGGCGGGTCCAGTCTGTGAAGGGATGGCAGAGAGGGGCTGTTTATGTAACCCTGAGACATCCTTGACACACCAATCACAGTATCTGCTCTCCTTGGGGTGTAAGGTGAGGGGAGGGGGCGTGGGGGCTCTACCGTACAATTTTGGGCATGTTGCAGACATGGGTTGGGTGGTTGGTGTGTTTCAGATAGGGTTTCCGTATTTCAGATGTATTGTATTGTAATTGCATCAGGCACGGCCGGTAGTAGGTGTAACTGCAGGGCGGTGACGTAGGGAGGGGGAGGCAAGGTGGGGGGTTGTAATGTATGGATTACGGACTATAACCGGTAAGTAAACTTATAAATAAATCAAACGAATTTCGTTGTGTGCACTGCATCCCCAAATGCGATGCAGCGCACACAACGAAATTCGTTTTATTTATTTATATGTTTACTTACTGGTTATAGTCCGTAATCCATACATTACAACCCCCCACCTTGCCTCCCCCTCCCTACGTCACCGCCCTGCAGTTACACCTACTACCGGCCGTGCCTGCATTTATATAGCGCTCACTACCCTGAAGAGGCGTCAAAGCTGTTTTTCGGCGAGTAGCACGCTACTCCGGGACCCATAGAGGATTAGTGTTGAATTAGTATAGTGAAACATGCAAATACAGTGAACCCGCACATTCACCGCGCGCTGAGTCCAGGTGAGAGGTGGCAAGTGAAGGCCCGGCCGTGTTGGGGTGTCTGAGCCTCAACACGCCTCTTCAGTTGAAATTTGTGCTGAAGCAGCTATCTGAATGAAAACCAAAGGAGGAGGGTCTGTCGCCCCCTCTCCTGGCAGATGAGCCATCACAGGAGGGGAGCAGCCCGGGCTGTTTACGCCAAGACCCCGCTCTTTCCAGCTCTCTCACCTCCCCCCTACCCTCCCTAATGATAAATGTTAGTATTTTTCACAAAAGTAGGCTTAGCCTGGCTTGTGACATTTTTTTTTATTTATTTTTTTCCGGAGTTTTATATATAGCGCGAACTTTACCTGAAGGTATCAGAGCGCTTTACATGAGCACCAGTTGCGTTACATAAGGACACATTCACTTTTATGGGGCACGGTGAGATTAGGTGATTTGCCCAGAATTACAGGAATTTGTGCGTCCCTGCCAAGACTCGAACCTAGTTCCCCAGCTTCGAGGTCGACTGCTCTAGCCGTCCACATCCGCTTGATAAGGCAGATAACCTTAGAGACAAGGGGCACTGTCACCATTAAACCAGAGGGTCCCACATCCAGTTGGTGACCCAAGCCCCACAAAAGCTTCTGACAAGTGTGTTTGCAGTAATGGGTGATTCCTAACCACAGTAGTGGTGAAAGGGCGCTCAGCATTTTGATGCTACATGAGGGGGATTCTCACAAGAAGCTCTCTAGGCAGACTGAAAGATAACCATATGTCTTGCAACAGACTGCGCTTGGTGTGGTCTTAGGCGAGACCCAAAGAACTGAGAAGATTTAAATTGGGCGATGCCAAAGGACATTTTAAAATAATGTAGAGAATCCGTAACTGGAAATGTGAAGCAAAACAAAGCCATCCAGAAGGCCAGGCACAAGGAGTGGTGTGAGGAGAAACAGGCAGTTTGGGCAGAAAACATACAGAAGAAGCCGGTTAACCCCTTCCATGCGGATGACGGCCCCCAGCCGTCATGCATCACGGTGCTCGTGTGCTGATGACGGCTGAGGGCCGTCATGAACCCGCCCACTCTTCAGAAGTGCCGCACAGACGCAGAATCGCGGCCGCGCCCAAGGGGTTAAAGAGCAGCTATAGAATAACTCGTAAGAACAATGAAGAGAGATTAAAGTAATGGAGGCAAGAAAATAATCAAAGGTTATGGTAGATTGGAATTGTGGAAGACTGAATTTATAGCGAGCTCAGATTTTATAGCTAGAAGGACAAGAAACAGAAAATATGGTGAGTGAATGATAAAGAGTATTCAGAGATGCTGCCAAGGTCATAGGATGAGAAAGGGATAAAGGTGGGAAGAATATAGCAGACCCTGGAATAGAGGTCGCAAGCGCGTGAAGGACAGAAAAACAAAGTTTGTGTCTTTGTGGGACTAAAATGGACAAAGTGAGAGGACCTTGAGACTTTACCACGAGGGCAGCTGGAAATGTTGTTCCAACAGACCCAGAAGAAAAAAAATAAACTGAAAACTGTGACTCTGGATTCTAAAGAGAAAGTTCTAGAGTGAAGGAGTGAAGGAGGAGATTAGAGAAGCAAGAGAAGTCCTATAGATGGAGAGTAAGAAGGTGTCAAGAACTCAACTTAGCAGAAGACCACAAAGGATTGAGTGGACCAACCAAGATAAATAATTTGAATATTTTGTATTTTTTTTTATTATATCTTTTAAAGTCCGAATTCAGAAAACAAACTGCATTGATGATACTTATGACAGTGAACACAGCCTTTTTTCCCCTTCTTTTTGGCATGGTTTAAAAAAAAAAAGAAATCATAGTTGGATGTAGCGCAAACTCGACCCGAAGGTTTTGAAGCGCTTCACATGAGCACCACTAGCATTACACTAGGACACATTAATTTTTTGTAGGCACGGGGAGATTACGTGATTTGCCCAGAATTACAGGATTTTGAGCCGACGCCGAGACTCAAACCTGGTTCCCCAGTTCCAAAGTCTCTAGCTCTGGCCGTTACCCCACAACCTTTAAGTACCGCCTAACGGCGGTGATTGGGGCTTCGTCTAATGAATCTCATGCTAGGAATTTATTTATTTATAAAGTTTTATGTAGCGCGAACATGACCACTGGGGTATCGGAGCGCTTTACAATATATGTGGCAAGAGGGTACATGTAGCGGTATGAAACGGCAAGAAAGAGCCATGGCGGCCGAGCCCGGCATCTCTAATGGCTATAAACAGCCTTGTTTATCAAGCCCTGATTCAGCATATGCTTTGCTAGTACATAGATGACGACTTAATGGCGGCTTAATCGCTGCAAGAACTGCGCAACCATCTAAAGCAGTTCTGGGCTTCTTGTGGCTTCCTAGTGAACCCCCACAGTGGCCACCATACTGCTTTTTCCTCTTTTTTTAGGTCTGGCTTTTGACACACCTCAAAATACTTTTTATCAGACTATTATTTTCCCCCAAAAAATCCTGAATAACGTTCATACTAAAAGGAGCTTTTGGTCAGTGGGCAGCACCCGTTGGTCTGTTAAATTGTCAGTCACACCTTGCTTCAGCCTACTTACAGCGTGCGGCCTGAGGAGCCGACTTTCACATTTCTCTAGGGGGGCTGAACTGAAAGAGACAACCTCAAAACCTATGACATTTGCGAACGTGACAACCACAGAAAAGGGCTTTTATAAGTATTGCAGAAGAAGCCACTGCAGAAACCGAAAACAGGTGCTTCAAGACCACAAGCGTTACACCAGAAGTTCCCTCAACACCTACTTAGCTAGTCATAGACAAAATTTACACAAAAGGGCAAATTTGCAAGAGCATCCTTGAGTATGTAAGGTGGTAGTATAGTAGTACTACTTTACGTACTCCTAAATTATATTCACTCACTTTGGGGTTGCGATTTCTGCCTCGAATTAGTAAACACCATCTGGGCAGAGGTTTAAGCCCAAGTGTTGGTGGAAATCTAGGTGAGTGGAATCACTGCCTGTAGATTTCCAAATCGAGCCCGGTGTCTTTCAGCTGAGATGAGATAAGTTCAGGGCTTTAACTCAAAATAAGTGGTCAGGATGGATGAAAGGAAGCATAGGTGAAATACCTACCAACTACCTATCCCTTCCTGCTCGCTCTCAAAGCATCTCCCTGCTCCACACCTCTCTCCTTCCGTATTTGGTTCCTCTTTTCGTCCTTCACTTTCTCCATGACCCAATTTCTTTGTCAAAGTTCCTTGCTGATTTGCCAGTCATCTCCCCTATGCCCTGTCTAACTCTTCTTCATTTCTCCTTTTACTTCTTTTCATAACAACGCTCTTTTCTTGTTCTCATCCTCTTTTAAACTTTTTTTGGCGTGTCTCTATTTTCGTCATTCCCCTACTCTCTTCATGAATGTGAGCCCCAAGTGCAGACTGCCTTCATCAAAGCCACCAAGATAACTCAGTGAGTTGACACTCACCACTCACATCTGCTGTGGTCTGCAGATAAAAAGCCTGCATCTCAGGATCGCCAACTTCCACCCATCCAAGGTCAGTCAAGTGAGTACGACTAATACTGATATTAGCTGCATATCGCATTTAGAGATGTTAGCAGTGCGCCATGAACGACTATAGAAAAACAGGTTATTAATAGTTTTGGATAGAAATGAGTAGGTGGTGCAGTGGGGACAGAGCTGGTGACAGTGTGGTAATCCGCTTCGCCAGAGAAGGGGTGGTCAACCTTCACTACCTTCATGTATGATAAGCAAGAACAAATAGGGAAAGCAATTCCTTTCTTCTAGCTCTTCAAAGCCTTCCCATCTTAAAACCGGTGATTACATTTACATTTACATTACAGAACATTTGCCTAAAAATGTCTCTACTCACAAGTGACAAAGCTTTTTCCGACGTATGCTTTATTTAATTTATTTTTCACATTACCTTTAAAAACGGGCTATGTATTTTGCCTGCACTTTGGGTGCCTATTAAGATGGTGATCTATTTTCCTTCTACTTTTTAAAGTTGCTCTAATTAAAAATTTTAATACGTGTATATGACAATGACAATTAGGTGGCTGCATGTTTTTTTCTATTTTATTTTGTGCTTTATGTATGTATTTAAAAAAAATAAAACCATTGCTATATTTGATGATCGTCCAGAAACACCATTGAGTTGGTTAATTCATGATTCATTTACCATATATGGGTACCTGAGCTAGGTGAAAAGGTTTTGTCCCAGGATTTAACAATCTCACACCCTAACAAGTTATTGTGAACATACATATCCATCTTTGGCAGCTGTGGACTTGTGTTTGTGTTGTCATTTGTAAAGAGAAGATATCAGAATCAGAATCCCAGCCTCATCACTTAAACAGTGTGACCCTGCTCAAATCACTTTAGTCCTCTGCCACTTCCTCAGTTTAATTAGGTTCCTAATTTAAGAAATTGGAAAAACGTTGTCACTGGTCACTTAGAAACTGCTCACAATTGCTGGCCTAACACATATTAAACTCACACATATGTATCTTGACAGCAATATTCAAATGTGAAATGTGTTTCAATGCGTGTAGTTCTAAAACATAAATAGTGCATAACAGTAACTGGTGTTTAGCAAATGGAGGATTTAAGACTCGGTAAGATTTTGCCCAGATCACACCATGTGGTTCAGTGGTGATGCTGAGATTGTAACCCAGACCTCCCGAAAACAAAGCGGACACACATTTGTGCTTTGTCGGAGGTTGGTTTCCTCAGTTCTCAGCTAGTTAAAATGCTGTATTTTATTTCTTATTCCCGGAGTGCACTTTTCTTATGTGCACGGGGCTCTTTAAAGATATGCATGAAGTGGAAAATGATTACAGTTTAATGGAAAATCCAATTAACTGTGGCCTGTTGTACAAGTGTGCAGTGGCCTCAGTATCATTATCGGGCACTTGTCCTGTTGTTAAAGACGCTGTTATCAGAAGAGTCTTGAGTTAAGAGAGAAAGGCCCCTTTAAATGAGGCGGAACACTTGTGGAGATTGTCTGAAAAAGGTATTACAGTGGCGACCTAGCTACCGGGTAATAGGGCTAATGTGCTGCAAAGTTCTTATTTCTGCAGTTTAACATGCTTTATGGGCAGGGCTGTTCATAACATAGCAGCTGTGCACGAGAATATCTTTTTTGTAATCAATTCTTTTTCCAGTGGAGTAGATCAGTCGACCATTACTTTCTTGAACGTTCCAAATGAGTGATTTGAAATATTTTTAAAAACAATAAAGTAACCTTGGTTGTGCTTTGTTGGTTTTTTTTTAGCTCGAAAGATCTCTTATAGGCCATGTCAAAACATATAGCTCGCCCCTGCTTTCATTTCATTATCATTTGCTTGTTTCTTATTCGGTGGCTGTGCTTTCTTTTCTCATGTTTAATCCTCCCCAGGAGCATTGCTTCTTTACCGTTGTTTGCATGACTTTTATCCTTCCACTGCTCATAGTCAGGGAACTTTATTTTTTCTTGGTTTGCTTTCAGCACTCTGTTTTCTTGTGCGCTCCCTTGTGTGCTGTTATTCCCGCTAAGTCCTGTTCCATGTTTCCTTGCTCCCTCGTCTTCCCTCCCCAGCTCTTCAAATGCTTTTCCCAATTCACTTTTTTTCATTTTTTATCTCCTTCTCCACAATTTCTTCCCAGTGCTCTCCCACCCACGATTACTTCAAGTTCTCATTCATCTATTTCCCCTTTATTTAACATTCAAAGTGGCATCCACTATCTTGGAACAGGTGAATTAAAAAAAATGATTTGTATGTGGCTGGAACGCTAATGCGTCATGACAACTAAGCGCGCATTTGCATAGACACGTCTTTGCTGGGCAGCATTAGTAAAAAACATTTAATGCAGTCTTTGCAAAAAATATTGGTAAAGTTGATAGGTCAAATAGACAAAATGTTTTTGCTTTACCAGTGCTTGCTTAATTTTCAATCTGCAAGCTTTTGGGCAGTTGGTCTTTTGACCCTTGTAAACATGGCTTTATTGAACTTTTCTCTTTCCCCACTCACAGGGTTAGCCCCTCGACAGGGCCACAGTAAAGTATATGAAGGACATAACTGAGTTATTGTGCTGGTTGATGGATTCAAGTGTTTTCCAACTGAAGACAACATCAAAACCATTCTCTCTGCCATCTCCCACAGCATGTTCAGTATTTGCACAGTGTCACTTAGTGCGTATTGCATCAGACCAGAAATCGGTAAATGTATCTCATAGTGGTGTTGAGAAAGTTGTTCATCTACTCAACTATCTGTATAAATTTAGACCCGGATGTTGTCACATGCTGTAAAACTCAGTCCGCTGACCACAGAATGTCCTTCCAACTACTCTTGTCCACACTTCCAGGCCTAGACGGCATTAGGGTGGTCATGATGGAATCGCAAGATGGCTGCCCTTCATCCTGGACAGCCAGCTTTTTCTTGACCCAAATATTGAAAGCTAAGTGGAAGAAGCATCTCCTGGTTTGAGACTCCTGGGAAACATAAGGAAGTGCGTTTCCCTACAGGGCCGTCACAGCGCGGTGCACCTTGGGTCGTTTAGAGATTGGGACAAGGTAGCGCTATCACAGGGATCTTCTCAAAAAGCACTAAAGCAAACCGATCTAAGGCCTGTGAAGCTTCAAGCACAATTCCCCGCATCCCTACAGAAACCCCTAGTATTCTTAAAACAACACGCATTGCCCAAAGAGCGGTCTACCTCAGTGTGTCCTGGTAGCTCGCAGAGAAACTTTGTGCATTCGGAGCATCTCAGGCGCAGCGAAGTAAGAAGGAGCTATGCTTTGAAAAGGCTTTCAAGGAGCTTTAAGCCCAGGCCAATCCCATCAGAGCACAGAGCTGCTCCTTTTGTGAAGAAGTGTGGACCTCTCTTCAGCTGCTCCCCAAGCTCTGAGGCTGCTGTTATCCTCGTGGCCAAGCTGTCCACCCAGATGAGGTGACGTGTGTCATGTGATCCAATGAGCCGCGTGCAAAGGCGGCTTCTTCACCTGCCTTCTTCAGGGTTCACTCCGCTTGCTCCTTCGCGGGTCCTACTGCCACCCGCACAAGCCCCATGACAGACCCTGACCCGTTATCAACATCTCCCGCTGTTGCTTTTCTAGAAATATTGTCTTCTTCATGTTTACCTGCCCGCTTTAATTTAACTGGCTGAATATACGCCTTCCTGATGCTCACTTAGCTGCAGAACACGCTTGGACCCACCTCACCACTCTACAAGTAGAGTATCATTCCCCCTCTCTGTCCTATGCAGCTCACCCCAGGGAGACTGAAGACAACCTGACCTGACGCAGAACGTCTCTTAAGAGATAACAGGACAGGGCCACTTCTAGAAATTAGGAAGTTTATTAGGCAGCATACCGCGACCCCTGTCACATCCCAGCTGCCCAGCAGCTGCCAGCATCCCAAGCCCCCTGCATTCAAACACTCCAGAATCCAGCAGTGGACGCAGCCAGTTGCCAGGATACAACACATCTCCCTTCCTTAATACAATAACAAAAATACTAATAGCTGCTACAGTAGAATTAATATATTCATGCATCTAAATCAATAATAGAGCTTCTAAACACTTCATAACTAACATACAAGACTTACAAATACCGTGAGTATTTGTTCATCATTAGGTGCACACTTCAAGTGCGTACATTGACTTTAAACAGCTGAGGGCTTCACCCACACGCCGGTGTCTCACTCCTCCTTACAGGTCTTAGCCTTACCCTCCACTCAACAGGTTCATTACTTAACTCCACAACTCTCCTCGGTTCGGACAACTTGGCATAACCTCTCATCACCCTGTTACCCGGACACACCCTCTCATGCACACCGCACCCCAATTTCTTTTCTTTCTTTTTATTCCTTTCATTATGTCTCTGACCATACAGAACTTGACACTTCTTTATCTTCTTAATCAACTTCCCATAATGCAACTCTCGATCCCTGGTCTTGACCCTCCTTGCTGGCCCCCCACAGTGCAAAGCACTCTCCCTTTAAGCGAAACGGAGACCAACCTGTCGTCGAGCGCGGAGCGGTCCTATAGATCCACAACAAATCTTTAACCTTACTCCTCCAACAAACTCTCTCGTCACCACCAACCTTAGGCTTTCTCTCAACATGCAGTTAAAGCGCCCCATTACACTTTTCCACCCTTAATAGTATAACACGGTCCTACAATGCTTAATTCCTCTGATGTCCAAGAAACTCTTTTGAAATTAATTGGGGACCAGTTTCGGTCTCGCCATTGCGAGAAACAATCCATCATCACCACTGCATACCTTTCACCCACACCCAAACTGAGAAACCACATATTTCCAGCACTGCATTTTCCCAGGCTCGCTCAGGTAAGGCTGCAGTTGATATGGTCTTTTCATCCACTCGTTTCGGGTGACTAGGGTTCAAAATCATGCCCAAAGCTCATTGTTCCTTCCACCCCAACAACGATCTTCTCTTCTCATCCACATACATCTTTCGCATCGCATTCTCATCCCTAAACTCCACTACTGCATGGAAATATCCTAAAACTGGCAATTTGTCCCTGCAATATCCTTTGGGTTCAACATCCGGGAAACACAATTCACACACATCCAATCCTTCCCATGTCAAATTATAAATGATGGTAAACGGTGAGAATGAATCATGTACCTCTTTGCCCGTCACCTTTAATTTCACATTTAGGTGGGCAATACTCCTCACTTGTTGTCTGACCCTTAAGTTGTGGTTCCTTTTCACTCACCACTATCACGTCTGTCTCTCCCTCGTCGCTCGATTCCAAATAATTTAATTGCAGAAATCTCTGAATTTACATGAAACCGCCAACCCTCTCAAGACTGCTACAAATTGCTCAATGGTTTCCCCCTGCAATTGCGCAGAGGAAAATAACTTGTGTCTTTCCACCACAATGCTAATTTTCCTGGCAAAATTATCTTCCAAAGCACTCATTGCAGTTTCATACTCATTATCCTCCACCTGATGAGACCCCTTGTCTGCCTTCCTCCCTTCCAATACTGGTCATGGGGCAGAGTCTTCAGAAACATCTTCTGTTTTCCAGCCTCTAACTATGTTTCAAAATGGGCAATTTTCTTTTGGCAACTAAAACATCCTTCCCCTATAGCCTCCATATATGTTTCATACGTTTCCTTCCAGTCGTCCCATCCCATACATGGAAGCCCTGGATCTTGTAAAAAGACTAGAGGGGCAGGTATTGATTGAGTTGCCGTGACTGAACACCCTCGATAGTATGTTCCTTATGCGAGAGATTCCACTCCCAGCTGAATACAACTTATACGGTTAAGGAAACAGAAGGTAGAAGTTTGCAAAGAAAATTATGACGTATTAGCAAGTAGCCCATCTGGGAACCCTATGATGAAGCATGCCACCAACTAGGTTGGTGGGTGGAGGTTCTTTTAAAAAACCAAATGGTTTCCTAACATTCCTGTGAAGTTACACTGGGTCATTCTTCTACTTTGGATCCCTTACTGGGGTTGTCTACGTTGTTGTATATCAAGTATTTTTCAGGGAGACTGACATTCCCCGTACTCCCTACTCTCTTTTTGTTGTCATTTGTATTAGCAAGTACACGCCACCTCCTATGATGCATCGGCAAGCACACTCCAGCTTCCCCACCCGATATCTCCTCACCCCTGATTTCACAGGCATTTGCAAGTATTGAAGGTACTGTAGGTATTGTATTGTTGAGAAGACAACGGTTAACAAAGTTACACAAATGTACACAAGTATAATAATGTAGTGTGTATGCTGTAATAAAAGTATGACTGTATACTGCAATGAAGTTTACAGGACACGGGTATAATAATGCCCACTAAATCATGTTCATACTGCAATTTCCAATACGTTTCCACTTTGTTCAATACGATAGGAAAGGATAATTTTTCTAACAAGTGCACACTAGCAATGCCTAGTCACGCGGCAAGCAATACTGATTAAAACTGTGCGCATCGGCGACTTTTCTCCTTTAGCTGTCCGCATGAGCGACTCTTGCTTCTCACCTAACACAGCTGTGCGCATCAGCAACCGCCCAGCTTCACCTAGTAGCAAACATTGGTAGTGTGTACAACAACTGGTCATATTGGTTAAAGGTTTATGCCAATACTCATTCATAAACTTTCTAGCCCACAATTGCTACACTACCCACAGTCACCTGGGCCCCCCGTAATCCTTTCCAATATCTTGCCCAATGCTCCTCGCGCAGCTCTCACGTGCAAACATTACAACCAGCCTTTCCTCATCGCCCACTTTCCTCACGCTGAAACACGCCTCACATTCACCAGTTACCGCTGTTAGGGATAAACTCACCAGTCTGTCCCAATTTCTCCGCGCCTGCCGCCTTCCTTTTGAAGGCCATAACACAACCTGACTGGATGTAGAATTCCTAAAAAAAAATTCTTGGGAGAGCAGCATGTTCTTCATAGCAAGACTCAGCCGACTGACAGATACCTCCTCCACTGTGTCCTTTCCTTAGCATCCCATCCTGGTCGCCACTTTTGAGATAGCACGACACAGCCACTTGGAGAAATTAGGAAATGTATGAGGCAGCATACAATGACCCCCTGCCCCATCCCAGCTCCTCAGCATCTGCCAGCTTCCCCAGCCTCCTGGACTCAGACACTCCAGAATCCAGTAGTGGAAGCGTCCGGTTGCCAGGATACAACAGCCTACCCCAAATCTATGGCGACGAGGAAAGACCTCGGAGTTCAGCTCACCATGAACAGTTGCCACATGGTCTCCTGAGGCCCTTCCTCTCCCAGTGGCATCAAACTGAAGATGCGATCAGAGCAGAGTGGCAGCCTCCGCTGGCTGGGGAGCTTCGTGCTTCCGGAAGAAACAGCACCTCGTGCCCTAGAACGCTGCCTTGCTATGTTTGACTGTTCTATGCCTGATTAGTCTTGTCACCAGGGCACAAGTCATAAAAAAAGAAGTGGGGGGACTAACCTAGTTAATCAGTATGCAAGTGGCATCGCAGCGCATGGCATATCAGCGTGTGACATCACGGCGCTTGACATCACAGCTTGTGACATCACAGGAACTGGCATCACAAGAAGTGACATCAGATCGTAAGCCCTCGCATATATGTTTAGCAGGTGTATCATATCATGAGCACATTTCGAGTATACTTGCACACCCGCCTGATTTAGGCAGAAGACTCACACTTTTGTACGCTACATATAAAACAATGTTACCTTTTGTCAGCGTGAAGCTTTCTATAGCCATAGTGCCTTAAAAGAAATAGTGATATTTAAATTATTACAACGCCTCCTCAGGGGTAGTAAGAACTATGTAAATGCAATTTATTTTGTGCAAATACTGGGAAAGATCAAATCATCTGATGTTCTAACAGTGCATGCAAATCTCCTACACAGAGCCTGAACAAAGTGAAAAGCTGCCTCTCCTAAGTATGTGTGAAGTGCTAACAAGGTGCGAGCCTTTGTTTCCCCTCTGTTGCATTTGCATCAGGTGTGAGGCTCCCGACTGCTGCCAGCCAGGAAACTCAAACAAAGGCCGCCTGATGACCCCTGAGACTCGGCCTTTGTTATGGTCGAGTATCCCAGCAGGAGTCAGAAATACGAGAGCCCCGTCCTCGCCTGCATGTTGTTGTGATCGGAAGTAGACAATAACGTGCAGGCGCTGCTGAATGTGTCCTGGTGTTTGGAAATTACACGGGGACGAATTCAGCATCTTTTTTATTGGGGCCCAACTTCTTGGCAGGGTGGACGGCATCCACCCTGTGAAGGAAGTGGTGGGACGCCGTCGACCCGCGTGGACCCCCGATCCGTCCCCTGCTTGTCACAGAGGTTGTGTTGTCACCTTGTGCCTGATGTACACCTTCCCCCCCTTTCATATCCACCCACAACCCTCCCTCTCCTCCCCAACATCCCCCAACCCCCCACCCGGTTCGGCCTGGGAGGCTTGTTTCATTAATTATTGGTCGAGAAATATTGCTATGAATCTACTTTTCACCCCAGCCCCTCTCACCGCCCCTGGACGCCCCCCTCCCCCCCACTTCAAGGGCCTGGTTCATGCTCTGAGGAGTTCTACAGATTGGTTTTATGGCTGCCGCAGGGATTACAAATTCAAGGAGATTATTGTTTGGCTGAAGATTTCGAAAGCACGAGTAGAAAGGTTATACTTAATGCTCCCAGTGTTCCAATTCAAATGTTTTTTACAGATAAAGCAACGAATATTTTGCTGCTTGCATTTATTTTAAAATATGGAAAAAACATTAGGACTTTTTAATGCTACCGGTCATAACTGTAAGGACAAATAGGTGTGGAAAGTGACAGCTGTAACAAGCTAAAGAGAGACCTGTGCTTTCCTAGTGAAGCTTAGCCACTGTTAATGTGCGTTTCTCCTGTAAGTCTTCTTATAGCATATATAGTGGGTTGTATACGAAATCCTACAGGCATTCTAGGTTTGATGAATATCGGTTAAGAGATGTGCAATATACTAGACACAACTTTAGTTTTTACAGAACACAAAACAATTGTGTATAAACACAAATAAGTTACGCAAAAATATATATATACACGAAGAAATGCAGATAGAAATGCAAAAAAAATCTAGTAAAGCTGGGAGCACAGGTTCAATAATAGTAATATTGATGGCTAGTATAGTGCAGTCCACAAACCGATGTGGAATGAATTCCCAATAGCCAACTCACTGACTCAGTAAGAGATGTAAAATAAACCAATTTAATTTCTTTACAAAAAAAGTAATTTGCTCCAAAGCTATCAGGTAGATGTGGAATAACTTACAAAACAAATACATATTATCATTGGATAGGAACGCTTGCGTTCCCTTTACATTGCCCAAGGGCCCTACTGTAAGCAGACTGTGATAGTAAAATGTGGTGTAACAATATTACCCTGTGCAAAACGAGGCTCGTAGCACATTCAGTTGCCTCAAAACACCTTTTCTTAAAAATTAAAACCTAGTAAATCTCAAAAAACATAATATAGTTGAGTCCTGAGCTTCAGTTTCACAATTCTCAAGCATGGGTATTTTAAATGTTTGTTTTCTCAAATGTTTGTTATAAACAACCTATTCTACTGCACGACTGACATATTAAAGGCCATACAGAGCCACTGAGCAGCACCAAGGAATACTAATAAGGCGCTAGCCTCGTCACAATATAGAAAACGGGTGGTAGGGGTATTAAAAGCGCCAGAGCGATGATTTGTTGATAGTTTGTTTATATTCTTACTGAGTGTGGTATATTGACAAAAGGTGGCTTCAGGGCGCATTTAGGATCACAACAAATGTGCTAGACTCCTATTTTATCATGTCATTAAAAACAGTAATTAACTAAGCATTTATACGCCACTTATCAGAAAATAAATGTATTGTATGTGTCCACCACACTTTGATTGGCTACGTTAATGACGATCATTTGAATTTCACTTAAAAGGCCACTAAGGAAAAAGCTGTGCATATTTTTTCCTACACCAGGCACATTTTCAGAATTTCAGAAAATTGCAGAACTTCCTAAGACATTTACTGCTTGCTTAATTGATGATACTGTCTCCATCCCACTAATTTCACAGCAAAAACTCCAGCAAAAATGGAATATCTTGGAATATTTTCCACCAAATGGACATATTCCAAACATTAGGAAACAACCTCTTTTTTTTTGTGGGTTTTTTTGTGTACATGTGTGCGCCATTTAGTTAGGAAGTTTAAAAGATAATTTACTCTTATATTTGTGAAATGTTCACATGAAGTAAAACTATCCGATTAATTTAGGATTCAGCTTGATGTTATGTGAAAGAAAAACCGTAGTTTTATTTTCCCCATAGAACCAGCACACTGGTACCGTTTTTTCCCCTCAGATAGCTGGTCTAAAAGTCCTAATAAGTCAACGTTGGTCACTGCATAGGTTTTAAATTTCTCACATCTCGAATAAACCCTCTTCTTTTACGATAGATGGAATTCCCATTGATAGAAAATCCATCAGAGATTTGTTGGGATTGGGACTGGATTTTAGACTTGCCATAGGTTCGCTCCTTGTCGTTTGGGCCACCCTAAATTATTACGCAAGCATACCTCTAAAGTGTATAGTTACACCATACGTATTTCTATGTTTGTAAGAGCATTATAGATTTGAAAGTACAGCTACACTTTTAGACAAGAGCCTTGCTGGTGTCACCAACTCGTCATGAGCATGCGGGCGCTGTGCGCGCCCCCCAGCACAGCGGGGAATAACCCCCGCAGCGAAGGGGTTAAGCCATCAACAAAAAGTGCATTCAAGCATTCAAAATAAAAGATGTGCATTTGTATTTGTATTCACTGAAAAAAAACAAAGGTTAAAGTACTGTTATAGTTGGGTGACAATGTCACCTAAAATAAAATGTTTTAAATAACAAAAAAACAAAAATTCGTCAGTTATAGTTGACTGAAGTAACTATAATTCATGCCCTTGCCATGCATTGCTAATGACCTCACACAGTACCTCTCTCGTGGCATATTGTATGACCCTCTGGGCCGATCTCCTTGTTCCCTAGGACAGGGCCCTGTGTAGAACTCATTAACTGAGTCAGAGATGCTCTTCATTAATGGATGGACTAGTGGTAGACCATCGGTCAACCATATCCCAAATGACCTTCCGGATCCCCTTTATCTCCAGAGTGCAAGGGAAGGGGCCCACATTCAACTGCACTTGGTGGGCGAGCTCTGAATGAATGATGGAGTGAATAATCACCTTCCTAGTGAGTGGGGGCAGCTCATCCTCTTTGCAGTTACTTATATGGCCTCCCACCAGACCTGAGAACCCCCCCCCCCCACTCCTCGATAGGGTCCAATGACCCTGCACATGACTTTTACGGATGGAAGATGCTTGTTGTAGCCTGAGTCCTCCCCTGAGGGTATGAAGCCACTTCGGTTCAGAAGAAGTCCTGCATTAGTGTCGTCCGTCCACACCTTATATGGGGTTTACGTGTCCTCGGCCTTTAAGTGTGCTTGCAACAGCCATGTTGGTATGAAGGGTCTCCCAGCCTCTATAGCCGGCTCCATATTGTCCTGGTCGTTCGACTGTTCACTTGACAGTGACCCCCTCAGTGGGTTCTAACTAAAACGTGATCAGGAAATGACGGGCTCCCCAAACGCCTTTTGCATCCCACCCTCACGCCCCATTTTGAGAGCCCCTCTGGTTACCCCTGAAGTGTGATGCAAGGATAATGCGTACAGGACTCCTGAGCGCATTGTAGATGGTGGCACAGCTCGCATCACAAGGTAATATTGTTTCATTGACTGCCTTACGCAGACGTGTTGCTTGGATCGCGATGCATGGATCCCCCTCAGGCCATGATGGTAGTCGAGGTGCATTCTCTCACAGCAGGGAGTACGTCCAGTCCTGCCCAGGTCCGGTGCTGAGTCAGAGACTCACAAATTAAGGGGCCTATTCTGATGGACGGACCTGTGTCCGTCCGCCACCCCAGAGGAGGAGGGACCATCCACAGGGGCAGCGGTGGTCCCTCCGTGCTAATTAGGATGTGACCGCCTCCCTGGCGGTCACATCCTGTATTTTTAACATTGTGGCGGGTGCTGCTTGAAGCAGCACACGCCGCAATGTTAAAAAGACCATGTTTTCCTTTGCGTGCACGAAGCTGCAGGCACCGCGTAGTGCCTGCCGCTTCGTGCACACAAAGGCAGGGGGCATAGGCATAGGTACCCCCCATGTGCACCCAGCCCCCCCCCTTCACCCCTGGGGGCCCACAACGGGCCCCCAAAGAAAAGTCTGTATGCCTTTCCACTGCAGAAATGCCGCCGTGTAAAGGCATAGGACCGCTGACATCCTAATATGGCTGGCGGTGTCTGATAGACACCGGCAGCCATGTTAGAGCTTTTCCGCCGCGGTCAGAAGGCGACCGCGGCGGAAAAGCGGCGGACGGAAAAAAGATCCCCCAGCCATCCTAATCTGGCGGGGGGGGTCTTTTTTCAGTCCGCAGCGGTTAATCCGCATCCTCCAAGCCGGCGGTGGCTTCCGCCGGCCCGGAGGATGCGGATTAACCGCAATCCTAATGAGGCCCTTAGTGTGTGTGCCGTAACCTTTTACTCTTCATAAAATAAATGAAGTACTGGTCCCTCAAAGACGTAGACCGAGGTGAGGCAGAAAACCGAGAAAGAAGGAAGAGGAGAAAGCTAGGAATACAGTGAAAGGGGAGGGGTGCAGAGATAGAAAGAACCTACAATAGTGAGATGAGGAGGCAGGATGGGTGTGGTGGTGGAGAAAGAGTTTTGGGTGGGATCAAGACTAGGTGGCCTTCGCTTTCTACAAGAAGAAAAGTTTTGAGCATAAGGTCAGCCAACAAGACTTACCAAAATACTGGGGTCCAGGCAAAATTGACACAACCATTCATACACTTTGAGACCAGAGACCTTGCTTTTGCAGGGGCGCCCTGGGGGAAGCACCTGAGGGGACCGAGGTGTGCAACAAACTCTCACTGATGTTTAGGATTCACAAAGATAATGCTGTTCCAACATGAATTTGTTCAAGATGACACAGTTGGTTGGGTTGGTGGAGCCGGGATCCGGCATCCTGCTTCCGTTGCCGGCACCTTGCCTGTTATTGGAGGAGTTCATCGTGACGGATGTAGTGTCCTAGCATGGACACGTTCTAGTGTTCCAGTGTGATGTAACTTACTTGACACCCACTCACCACAGACGTCATGGCGTCACATGACGCTGCCAATAAATGGGGCCGAGCGCACGTGCTCGAGGCGATTCCCACTACCCTCATCTGGTGTCTGCGTCAGTCATTGCGGCTCCTCACATGCGGGCCTAGGGCCCTCCACCACCAAACCCTACAATGGCGACGAGGCCGGTAGTGTTGCCCATGCGTGCCACTACCCTCGGCTGATCGAGAATAAAAAGAGGGGTGAGAGCTGCCCGCATAGAGGGCATCCCCTGTGGTGAGGCGCGACGCGCCATGAAGCCGGTAGGCACGTCGGTGCCCCACAGCAAGCCGACCGGAGCCTACCCGCGTCGACCGCCACCAAGCAACTGCGGACCGCCCAGAGCCCACCTGCGACGGCCGCGAGGCTGAAAACCCCCATCGGAGAGGTACACGGGCCGGGCGGAGCCCACCCGCCGCGACCGCGACGGAGCATCTGGCCCGCCGGCCGAAGGTGAGCCCCACGGGCGAAGTGCCCGCCATAAACTGTGGTGATCAATAAGCAGCGCCAGCGGAGCCTACCCGCGGCCTGCCCGAGTCGTCCCCCGCCCCCGCCGCGTGTGTGCTTGGAAGCGGCAGGGGCACAGAGACGAATGGCGGCGTGAAGAAGTGCGGCCGGACCCGCAACACCCGTCAACAACGAGGGGAAGGGAGCGGAGTAGCTAACCGCCTCCCGACCCCCCCTCGCGACGTGATCAAGACCAAGCGGAGCCTACCCGCGGCCTGCGAGGTAAATGGCAAGTCTCCGCCGCGCAGCGTGTGTGAGGAAGGGCTGCTGCGGCGGGAGACCGGAGAGTGGAGCCTGCAGCAGCTGGTAATTAAGCAGAGCCGGCGGAGCCTACCCGCGGCCTGCCTTAAGCACCCCCGCCCCGGGAAGAGTGACCGGAGCGACAGCGGTCCCCGCCTGAGGAAGCCTCATCACCCCCCCCCCCCCCCCCTCGCGAGGACTGCCGAGGCTGCGCGGGCGGGGAGGGGAAAGCAGGAGAAGCGCATACACGCGGCCAGCGCCGCCGACCAGATGAGCCTCCACCTCGTGGGCTCCATAGAAAAAAAAAATAATAATAATAAAGTGCTGCCGCCAACCATAAACTGTGCCACGCAGAAACAGCGCCTTACTTGCAAGCACAGACACTCCTATGTGCCACATCTCTCAAAAAGGTGAAAGTACCTGTGCACCCGGCAAGAACCTGAACATGTGCCCCTCTGCAGCAATCAACTAACTGTGAGGCGCCTGTGCCTTTCTGCCCCCAAAAGTCAAAAAAAAAAAAAAAAAAAAAAGACTCACCAGCTCCCAGCAGCAGCAGCTCCAGCCCCCTGTGCACTGTGACCATAGAGTGCACATCAAGGGAGGACAAGGCAGGCTGCTGACACAGTGAACACTGCCACCCAGGGGCCAAAAGGCAAAGAGCACCTGCATCTCAAAAAAAAAAAAAAAAAAAAAAAGAACTAAAACAAGCATTGCACAACGCAAGCTCAGTCAACAGCATCAAGGGGCATCAGACTGAGTAGCGCCCCCAAGGAAAGCATCTAAACTCCCGCAGCAAGCAAGCATCCAACCTCAAGCAGCAAGTAACTGCGCAACAGTGCAAATGACACCCACCCACACCAGCAAGGAGTCGGCGGCTGCCACTTCCAACGCGACGTGGGAAAAAGGCACCAATGCCTCACAAAGCATCCAAGCCCTGACGTCTGGAGGAAACGACTGCAAAGCACCAGAAGAACGTCCGGGGAAACGACTGCCGCGATCAAAGGACGGAGAGAGCAGCGACGCCTGGTGGCCACAGGCGCTCACCGCAGCATCAACTACTCCCGCCAACGGTCCAAAGCATCAAGTACCTGACGACAGCCAAAGCAGCAAGTACCCAACGTCCCGCAACAGGCGTCCCAGAACCCTGAACAGTAAGTGCGCAAACAACGCGCCACGTGGCGACGCACAGCCACCGCAAGCAGAAAGAAGAATGCATGCAGCGCCATCGCGCAGAACAATCTTCGCGAACGATCGCCCATCAAGTGCCGACCCGCGACAGATCCATGGCGCCTCCCAGGGGCCGATCCGCAGGATGATCGCCCATCAAGTGCTGACCCACAACGGGTCCCCCAGGAACTGTTGTAGCGCAAAGTCCGACAGGACGACCGAAAGCAACCTGCCCGGCATCGGCAGAAGTGGACCACCAATCGGTCCAGGACGTTCAACCATGAACAGGTCTACAAACATGGACCCCTGAACGTCACCAACAAGCATCACGAAAAGAAAGCATCAAGAAAAGAAGGTTCGTGACACCAACTCTGGCTGCTGAGGAAGAAGGAGAAAGTGTCCCCGACGGGGACAAGACCAGGGGTACACATGCGGGGTGCGCGCACTGCATGGAGGACCCAGGTCAGAAGAGAAGACACAAAGATCGGTCCAAGTGATGTCGCGATGCAGAAAGAAGGAAAGGAGAGACCCGAGTGGCACGTCTGCCACCGCGAAAAGGAACGAAGAAAAGGAGAGATCTGAGTGGCACGTTTGCCACCGCAAAAAGGAAAGATCTGAGTGGCACGTTTGCCACCGTGAAAAGGAAGGATCTGAGTGGCACGTTTGCCACCGTGAAAAGGAAGGAAGAAAAGGAGAGGTCTGAGTGGCACGTTTGCCACTGTGAAAAGGAAGGAAGCATATCCATGTGGCCTGTTGCCACAATTAAGAGTAGAAGGAGAAGTCAGTGCGAAGCAACGTCCTCACAGGGAAACAACTAAGGAAAGACAGAGAGGAGTGCAGGAAGACGAAGACCACTCACTCCCGAAGAGAAGTAGGTGACAAGTGCCAGGACAACGGTGCGAGGAACACGAAGGCCGGAAGAACACCAGTGACAAAGAAGACCAGCTGACAGACGATGTTTCCGCACACCCAGGATCTGCGGAGAGGAGCAAGCGAGACCGTTAGTGACATCCACCTTTGGGGTCACACGGACACTGGACACATGCCAGCCGTGGTGACTCAGGGGCAGAGGCCTCCGGGACGCAGTCCCCGCGACGAGAGACGGTCCTCCGACGCCCATCCGGAAGGTCCGGGGAGGGCGAAGACATCGCAAGCAAAGACAGAAACCAACAGCTACCTTGGGACGAGGCTGCGGAATCTGAGGTGAGACACATCGTCTCTTCCATACCCCCACTGACGGCGGCGCAGGAACAACTGATGTGGACACCTCCAGCCCAGCGCGAATCCGAGAAGAGGACCTCAAGGATATCCCGTGGCAGGGGAACACCGACGAGAGGGGTCATCCTAGTGAGAGGGATGCCTTGCAATGGATCTGCCTTTTGCCAAGTAGGACACAAACTACAAATAAAACTAAGGCCAAGGCCGGAAATCGTGCATCATTCCCCGGCGAACCACGAGAACTCTAACTGCACCCGTTGCCATGGAAGTGAGCAAAAGAAGGACTGTGAGGAAAATTTGGTTGCAGAGTCGTCAACAGACTGTTTCCATCGAGCACCACAAACCGGTGCCACTGTGAACTGATGTTCCCCGCAACAGATTGAACATCATCTGTAATTCCAAGCAGCGGCGGATCGAAAGACACTGCGGAAGCTGAACACTTGACTGCATCCTGATACATGTTATTTTCCCCGCAGGTTGATTTCTGAATGTGGGTTTTTGCAATTAAAAAATGGGAGGGATGTAGTGTCCTAGCATGGACACGTTCTAGTGTTCCAGTGTGATGTAACTTACTTGACACCCACTCACCACAGACGTCATGGCGTCACATGACGCTGCCAATAAATGGGGCCGAGCGCACGTGCTCGAGGCGATTCCCACTACCCTCATCTGGTGTCTGCGTCAGTCATTGCGGCTCCTCACATGCGGGCCTAGGGCCCTCCACCACCAAACCCTACAACGGGCATTCGGTGCCAATTGAACCCTCCCTGGTTAGACACGCACAGAGGGCTCATGGCCTAGTAACTCGCAAATGTCGCACTAGTGTGCAGCGGTTCGAAGACCCCGTCGGTGCGCCTGGGCTATTTTTAGAGAACTATCTGTCACGAGAGTTTTCAGTTAATAGGAAACTTGTAGATACTTTCCCGGAAAGTGATACTACACTCAGGGCATAGCAAGTGAGAGTGAAATGGAGGAAGGTTAAAAATAAACTGCTGGGCTGGCATCGTGCCCGGTTTGTTTCCGACCTGGCAAGGTTTAGCAACGGAATCTACACTCTGCACAGTTTAATTCTACTACGATGGACCAGTGGGAGATTTCTTTAAAAAAAATATGAGTCATTCGAAAACAATTAAAAGACAAAAATATAAAACAAGTAAGTACAATGTTTTAACGATGGATAATTAAACCTATGACAGTACACAGAGTTGTACTCCAACAATATTTCTAATTTAAAAACAGAACACTTCCAAAAATAAATCCTCATTTTGGAATCTTTGTGAGCATGAAAGGGGGTTATGGGTGTAACCCCCTGCTCAAGATGTCTGCTTTCTTCAGTTTAGCAGGAGTTGGTCAAATCTGGGTCTTTAAATATTGTTTAGTTTCTCTTTAAGTTGTCAACACCGACGGCTTTCCCTCGCCTCTTGGTCACTTCCGGTGTGTTTGTTCAGCGCTTGGCCCTGTGCCTGGCTTTAAAAAGCTGCCTGACCACTGCTCTCGAAACAGACTTCCACGTGGCATCAGTTTACTCATTAGACATTTGTTTTGAGCATTATTTTTCTCTGGTCTTCACTGTTTTTAAACATATTTTTGTTTCCTTGCCCGCAGCACCCCAAATGCCTCTCTTCCTTGGTTGGCCTGTATGTTTTAGTCTCCTCCGAGCCCGCTCCACATTAGACTTCCTGTATGGAGAAAACTGGGCTTTATTTGCAGTCGTCTCCCAACTTTTTGCCCCCTTCTTAGCTACTGGATGCTGATTTTCGACTCTGACAGTGCACTGAGGCCTGCTAACTAGACCTCAGTGCCAGCGCCCCTTCCTTAAATCAAAGTGATGTCTGATTGTCTCACAATTGGCCAAGGACTTTAGCACCTCTGTAATTATAACGGTACCCCAGGTACCTAGGGCAGGGGTACTAAAGAGGCTACAGCATATCTTATGCCACCATAAGGGACCCGCACACAAATTCCACCCACACTGTCACTGACAACAAGGTTGTTCTCCCTCTATTCCTCCGTCCACCTATCCCCATCCTGACACACAGAAGAGAAACCATGAAACAGCATGGCACCTGCAGATTTAATTATGCCAGCTAATTACAATTCTAATTTCCTGTCTATCTCTTCCGCCTTATATATCTTGCTGCCAGATGCTGTGCTCAAAGACAAGGTAAGAGCATCTCTCTGGTCACTCGCGCACAGCATCAAGACACTTCCCACATAGGTTAACAACAAATGCAACACCTGCCAACCGCACACTCTTCCAATGTGTGGCGTGCTACCTGTTCATTAATGCGCTTTGGCAACCCACAACAAGGTTAGAAGCGCTATAAGATCCTTCACTACTGTACTATGTGTGCTCTGTTTCTTATATGTAAAGAACAAGCCTTTGTGGTCTCAAATTCATGTACTAGGCCTTCAACTGAGCGTGTCAGGTGGTTTAAAGCGATCACAGCAGGAGAGGAGTAAAGTACAGGTGTAAATTGGTGTTACTTAAACTGCTGCCATGGCCGTCTTCATAGGGGGCTCGAATGAATGTCAAGGGACACGAGGCTCTGGGCAGATGGATGGTATTTCACAAGGTACATGTTGATTTTAAAGTTATATTTACACTTTAATTTTTGGGGGGTCAGAAGACTTTACAAAACACCGAACAGTGTTTAGCAGAACCTGTTCGATAATTACGAGTCAAAATGAATAATTTCCACTTTATGTAATAGGAAAATGGTGTAATTAATTATGCAGTTAACCCGATTTTGAAACATTTCCAGCTTGTTGAACTAATTTCTACTCAAAAAAATGAGTTACATAATTTTTCTCCTGCTGTTTTCAAAAAGCAAATTTGCCAACGTCATACATTTTGCAAAAAGTGCACCACAATTTAATAAAATCGGCCTCCCAGTTTCAGTTTCAGGCTGATGCTTGTTTGTTCCTGTCCATGTTCCCAAAGAAGCGCTTTTGAGGCGTTGTTGGACCCCGTTAGTGATGTAGAGGAGTGGGCATCTGTCAATCACAAAACTTATGTGAACTAATTTGCGATACAATGATAAACACGACAGACAATGATTTTTTAAGTTGAGCCTGTGTGGAAGTGGATTATTGATAACCCACTGGTGCAGGGTCACCCTTAGCCCATGGGTTCTTAACAAGTAAGGAGCAATTGACACTGGAGCGAAGTACCATCCATAGGTCATTTATTAACATTCATGAATAGGGCTCCGTCCGACAAGTACCATAGAGATACTCAAGGAGAGAACACACTGAACAATGGTTACATGGGTTTTTATAGCAAAAGATCACAAGCAAGGTACGCTCAGAGGTAAATAGAGCTTTGGGAAAAACACACAAATGAGGTAACGGCAAGAATCGACAGCCTGGGTGTCTTGTGCAATTGCTTCTTCCTAAGGCTGAACAACAAGATATGCTATCTGAGTAGATTTTATTTGAGGATTAACCATTGCCTGAAAATCCTCAAGCAGATTGCCAGCTGTTCTTTTGCGCTGACTCTGCATGTTTACACAGCCCTACAATGCCCCAACCTGGAATCTTTACTCATGTTTATACAGATGTGGTGGTAAGGATAGAGCCAGGCTGAAAGCAGGGCAGGGGGGAAGTGGATGAGGCATAGCTTAATAAAAAAAAATGAGAGAATCAGATTTTACATTTCAACACCTGTGCAGCGCATGAGCTGCTCGGTGGCATGCTGTACTGGAGTATGGAATAGTAGCCCTGTCCATATTTTTCATTGGTTTGTGTCATTATACTTCGTAAATGCTGGCTTCTGATTCGTTAATAGGCTTGTCAGTGCCCCCTTAGTACCACCTTGTCTTCAATTGTAACCTTCCATGAGGACTGGCTCTTTTACTTTGGTTGTTACAGAGTACGTCTTTTTAGTGTGTAAACACTATTTTCTTTAATGAGTTTCTCCTACTGCTGGCAAGACATGCTTTCCTACAACATTCAGCCCGCCATGCGTGCTTTCTCTTTCTGAGCCGCTTGGGACAATGGCAGCCCCTCTTGGAATAGACCTCACATTTATAAGAGTTTGAGCTATTGGCATTGTATATGACAATGCCTTTCATTTATGTGTTAATTAGCAAACCAGATAAATAAAAGCATTGTCATTTACAATGCCAATAGCTTAAACTCTCGCAAATGCAAGACCTATTGCATTGCAAATGCTTGTTAAATTAGCATGTATATTTTTACAGTTACCATTTTTAATCGGTTGTCATCTATTCTGTGTAGTAAGTACTTAAAGGAGGAGGAGAATTAATAAATTTTAAATTCGAGTTCTCTGTTCTCCCAAGCAGTGCGAAGTAGCTGCTCCTAATCATCACACTTATCTTTAAAGTATTCCATATTTTCTGGAGCTTGTCTTCCCTTCAGCTAATGTTTATAGTAACTCTGTCCAGTGTGGCTGTGGTTCCCAGCTCTTTTATCCTCTCCTTTCTTTTAAAGCTGTGTGCCAGTTTCCAGATTCCTGTAATCAAAAGGGAGGGGGGCCTTTTTAATCCACTGGATTGTAGGTAGGAGAATCGATCAGGAATCCTAGAGTTGGGTCCCTGATATCTCTATCCCAAAATGTCAATCTTTCCTTTTACTGATAGAAGACTGATCTCTGTGGTGCAGGAATCTACTGAAGGTTAATTATTACCATTTTTGTGCAGACCTCTGCGGTCATGGGAAGGTGGTAGCTGTAACCCTGGGGTACAGGTGGCAAAGAAATTGGGCTTGGAAGAGGAACGTGTAATGTTCTCTTAACCGCTGGAGGAAGAAACGCGTGCTGCGGCCCTATCATTGGGTGTCCATTGCTATGTTCATCGTAGGCCAGTGCTCCCTGCTCATCCACATCGCGGGTACCATTTTAGAGTCTGGCTACAGGCAGCTTTAGCTTTCTCTTGTGAGTGCTAATGTGATTGATACAGAACGCGCAATATCATGGCTGGTTACACTGTGCCATTGACTTTACATATGACTTTGGGAATGTGACACAGTAGTTCCTTATTGCATACTCTGCTAGTGCAGATATGAGTGGGGCAGAAGAAGTTCTCCAGTCTTGGCAGGTGGAGCTCTGCATCAAGTAGTGAAGCCCCCGCTAGCTGCACTCATATTTCCTAGGTAAAGACGCGAAGAACTTTTCCAGTCAAGGTTTTCCATTGAAGGATTTGTGGCCCTGATATTATAATGGGATAAAGAAGAGGACAAGCACTGGAGTGCAAAGCACAAACCTGGACTGAATGAGCTATTCAGCAAAAGCATCATGTCACGAACACTTGAAAATATTTGTTCTGTAGCAGGGAGAAAAGCAGCCTTTCAGTTCTTCTGTGTCTCCTGCAGCCATGGAGATCAAAATATCACAAGCTGTCAAAATCATGTATATAAGAGATGCAAAGGCTATCAGTTACAGCCACTTGAAATTCCACAAATATGTCATGGATGAGTGGATGAGGGGGGGTGGCGATCCATACCCCCCTTGATGTGAGAGTGGAAGCCTGTGAAAGCGCGCCGCCTGCAGTGTTTGGGTACAGGATCTTGGCAGCGGTGAGTCGGTGATGCATGCGCACTCTTGCATGGATGATGCGTAAGGTTTCCGCTCCACCTGCCTTGTGCTTGTCTCCATTATCGTGGGAGATTGAGCACCTGAGCCCCGACCAGTGACAAGCCCGCCATCTGAAACAACACCTGCGCGACTCTGTGATCGACAGCGCTCTCACTTTCCTGCTCATGCAGTAAATCTGATAATGTATAGGATTATAGATGGATGGTTATAGATAATGCATCATTGTGCAGAACAAGGGCCAAGCTCGAGTTGTCTGTGATGTCACTTGGAGCCTGAGGCCGGAAACAAATAATTGTTGATGAGACAGAGTGAAAGAGAAAGAGAGAGATGACTTCAGACAACATGCAGCCCTCCCTCAAAAACATCTAGATGCCTGATACAATTCTCAGCCCCCATCCACTCCTCTGGCACATTATTAGGGGCTGTGCCCGAGAAGTGGTTTGGGTCTGGATTTAACAGCATAGCTGTCAAATTGATATATTAGTTAAATATATATATGGAGTGGGCATGCAGTCATTGCCTTTCTTTGACCAGCTGCCTTCAGCCATTGGATTGGGACTTTGTCAGTCATGTCCTGGTTCAGTCCAATAAAGTATATGTTTCTCACCTGATGCTACTGACTGTTTGGGTGCCTTCTTCCGCCTCAACTCCAGTTCTCGCCTCGAGGTGCGCGAGGAACTACTTTACAACCATAGCCCTCACTGTCTGCTCCTGCTGGCTTCTGCCTCTGTGTTTTGCTCCAGTATGCTAAAGGTGCGGGTGTTAGCCCATTAAAGTCAAACCTGTTGTATTTGCATTTGCTTGTTTGGTGTATGAGTAACACTCCAATCTCCATGAGGTAGAATCCTATTTTGCCTGGAGTGATGAACGGAATCATGCTCTGTGCATTCCCTTGAGAACCCTTCCAGAACAGTTGATGTCCAGCCCCTCTTTCCTACATCCTTTAGTCATTCCCTCCCCCTTTTGCGAACCATTGCTTGATTAGAACATGGGGCTACCATGTGGCAAAGTACGTGATATAATAAATTCACCCCAACCTCTCCTCTCAACTCTTTTCATTGCTTCACCTTCCCTCATATCTTCCTCTAATCCTTATTTTTATCCCATTCCTATCTCCTTCCCTCCCTCTTCATGCCTTCTTTTCATTTCTGAACCCTTCTCCTTGCTTTCTCCACTCACCCCATACCTCTTTTCCTCCCCTCCAGCCTGTGTTCTTTTCCTTTGTTCGTGCCTCCGCAAATTCTTTTTATCTCCCCCCCCCCCCACACACACACACACCTCTTTAGCGGCTTGAGACCCTCACGGCTGAGTAGTTGCGCTTTATAAACCCCTGTTTGATTGAACAAGAACTTCTACAGCCTCATGTTGTCCCCTACAACCCCTCTTACCTCTTGCCTAATTCTGGGCCATTAGAATAATGTGATTTCCGCGTTGATATAGATTTGCACGTAATCCATTATCTACCGCATAATCTTCAGATTTTAACCCCAAAAAATGTTTCTATCTCAAAAGGATCAAAAGGTAATAAAATGTGGAGCCGTGCTCCTGCGCAGAGGAAAACCCTTCACAAAGGTGGGCTGGTCATCCTTCAATTCTTTATTGCTGTACTTTGGTCATTAAACTGGTGCAAATAGGATGAAATCATTCCCCCAAAAGCCTTACTATGTGAACAAATGACAAAATAATGTACTAATAGTATCCCAAATTGTGCCGCATGATGCCACGTAATTTGTGTTTTCTTGCCACATAATTTGATTTTTTCCCACATAACTTGGTCCTTCCTGCCGCATAATTCCAGTAGCCCTTGTCTAACTGCGTGAGTCGGCCTCATCTGCACGTTCCTCGAGCTCTCCTAAATCGGAGACCCTCCCTTTAGTGCTGTTGTTGACTTGACTTCTGAGCACTGCTCTCATATTAACACTCTTGGCGGAATGCACTAATTATTTGATCATTTTATATTGCATTTTTTCCATTGGGATACAAAGGCAGCGATCACGTGCTTGTCGCGTTGCAATTGTGTTTTTTAACAATCGGTTTATAGTTTTACGTCACTCTTCGCGTCTTTGATTGCCGAGGCCTCTGCCCAATTAAATCCCCCCTTTTGTCCCCGGTCTGGCTTTTTCCCAAAGCTGGGGAAGGGGGTTTACATTATTCATGCGCCCGGATCGCGCCTCGCGGAGGCCTCAGCTGCGTTCTGTTATTTAAAGGTTAATGCAAACTGAAAAGGGGGTGCAGGAAATCTCTGTGGCAGGCGCTGTCTCCGTGCATTAAGGGCTTTTGTTTGAGGGGTCATGTCAAGTGCCCCCCCCTCATGGGTTCATTTCATCTTCTGATAATCAGCTGTGAAAGATGCTGTTAATATGCAAATGGGACTGCCCCGTGTGGTATGTAGAGTTTATTCCTGGTATTTATCTAGAGTCTGAGACTTGTGCCAGATAAAGGAATTGATGATGTACGTCATATAGCCAGGATCACACAATTTGGTGAAGTGCGCTAGCTGGGACTAGAAAAAAGTCTGCTCCTCTGATTCATCGATTCTGACTGTCCATCACGTCACTTCCGTAAACAGAAAAAGTAGATTATTTGTGCACCTTGTGTTGCTGGGTGACCACCGTGGAAAGATTTGTTTTACCCTCCGCAAACACCGCGCGGCAAGGGCAGGTCACTCGCTCCCGCCACCACCGCTGAATTAAACAGTTTCTTTTTCCTGGAGCCCACGGGGTGTATTTCAATTTAATGCCTTTTGCTGGCGAAACAGCCTGGAAACATAATCGTAAAACACGCTCTTGCAAAAACCGTAACGCTTGCTGGCAAAGGTCGTATTACCATTCCCTTTTTTCTTCTAATCCTTTTATTGAATTGTGGAAATGTGATGTTACAGCTCAGCAGACCCCTGGCTTTAATTAAATAAATTGGAGCAGCTAACAGCCGAGCGAGGCCTTCATTCACAAGAAGGCTGCGATTTCACTTAATCTGTACCTGTGCAGAGCCGAACATTTACAGCCTCGTTAATAGTTTAACTACTTTTATGGTGAAATTGCTTAGGCATTGCATACAGCTCGTGAAAAAAATGTCCCCACCCCCGGGATTGGCTTGTCTTCCGTCCAGATGTTTTCTTAAGCTGTTTGCCTCTTTATCTGCAGTGTTATTGTCCGTGGCGTTTATTCTATCAAACATAAGCGAGTCAATAATGAATTCCAGTGGCAGTAATCAATGAACAAATAACATCTATTGATTGATTAAATAGACATAGGAAGCAGCGCCTTCTTCCTGAATGATTGTCCTATTTTGTCTCTCTTGGTTGGCTCCCAGGGCTCGAGTCAGGGTACCACGCGGGTGGACGGCGTCCCCCCACTTATTTTACCGGGAGCTCGATAACTGAAGCAAATGGAGCCACACATTCACTCTTTGGCCTCTCTGGGGCGAGATCTCACCCCAGAGAGGCCAAAGAGTGAATGTGTGGCTCCATTTGCTAAGGGGTGAGCGAGGGGAGGCAATGAGTCTGATGGTGCCAGCCACCTTTTGTGACGTCCCTTCCATTCGTGACGTCAGCGTCCCCCCACTTCTGTTTTTAGGACTTGTGCCCTGGACTTGTGACTCCAGAGTTTAAGAACATTCTCCTGTTAACCAGGTTGGATGTTAATCTCAGAATACGGGGCACCTCTGTATTTCATCCCGTGGTGGTGGGCCGATGATCAGCCCAAGACCAGAGTATGGTAAAGGTCTTTACTAAGGGCCAGCAGGCTGTCCAATCAAAAGACGGCACAAGGTGCGAAATGCAGCTGTGGGATTGATTTTGGACTAGTTTATAGAAGTCGCCGATGCCAGAATCCTCAAATGCATTTTTTAACAGATGTTAAACTAGGCCTGTGGTAGAGGGTGCAGTAACCCTTAGATGTAGAGGGTTCACTATATATTGCTATAGGTGACGCTGTTTGAATATTAAGAAGTCACATGTATACTTACACCAATATTTGCAATTCTATTGCACCTTGGTTTTTACTCAGTCAGCTCTTTCAGGTTTATGTTACTATGATCCGCAGCCCTGAGGAAGTCTTTTTTAGCCGAAACGTGTTGGCTGCATGGCTGTATTATCCATCAAATGTCACATAAGATATAATCAAGTATTGCCTGATGTGTATTTTCTTGTTTAAACCATCTTTGAAATTGCCCAGGGCCTTGTATTTTTGCATTCTTCTGCCAGGATTATGGGCATATCTTACATGTTTGTAGGATTCTTTTGTTCTTCTCTGCATTATTGAACGTGATCATTGTTTTCGACCTTTTTTTTAGATAAGGATAACACTTTCTATGCACTAAATGAAGGGAATGCATTTTGATATTTTCCAAAGTTATTAAACTTTGTGCTACTCCTAAACTATTATTGTTGGTGGATTTGTTTTTGGTGGTGTGCCCCAGTTTAATATAGCATTCTACACTTGTCAATTACATTGTAATTTCCATGTTTCACACTTTGATGCAGCAGGAGTGTCATTTGTGTGGCACCCACCTAATATTATCATTTGGTCATTAATACACGTGGGGGGTGGCTTGGTGCAGTTAGTCTTTTGCTGCTTCTGCTATCTGTAACACTTGGGTGCCAGGTTCATGTGGAATGTTTTCTTTTTTTTTTCTTCATGTTAGATTTGGCTTGCAGCTGCTTGCAAGATTAATTATTACCCATTCTTTAAACTATACTTAAGATAGTCGTGGGCTGCACTGGAGTGAGTATTACCTTCTCACCTCAAGCTATTGGCTGCTTGGTGTACCACTCTACCTCATTGCAAGTCGTTCCTTTGGGATGCCTGAGGTTTTGAGAAGTAGGCCCAATCATCACACTGTTGATCCCATTCAATTCTTTATCTTCTATATCCATACAACACAGAATTCAGCGCCTTGTTACCCTCACGGTTGACAAGCAGCGCTCTACAAATCCACCTTACATTGCAGTACAAGATAACCCTTTTTTCTACATTTCCCTCTTCGTTGACAAAGCAAATAGCTTTAAACTGTATGTGCAACATGGAAACAGCATTTGAGAAGTTTATTTTTAGAACCTTTGTCACATTAACCCCAGACCTATTGGCTTTGCCAGTGCTTTTTATGTTTGTAGCAAACGATTGCAGACAAAAGCAATTACCAACGGAAATGTTTATTTTTATTTTTTATTCTTCTGCCTGCCAGCAGGCATCTTTAATTGTTTTTGTCTGCACTCAAGGGCGAGTGTCAGACCTCTTGGCTTTGCCATTGATTGTTTGAGAAAATTGTGGGTGAGTATGCACACACGCATTGGGGAAGGCCTGTGCCCCCGCAGGATGCACATTTGCAGGCATATATGCACAAAGCTCAGATCAGCAGTTATAGAATCCGTTTCTAGTTCCACCAGTAGGTGGCGAAGATGCCCCACTGGTTGATAATGGTAAAGAATGAATACAGTAAAAGTTATAGAGTCATAAGGAAGTTGATTTTATCATTATCTGTTTCCGCTGCTTCCTGAGCAGCTAAGAAGGCGGTAAAGGAAGGATGCAGGGAGTAAGTGAGAGGTGCCATGGGTGTCTGTCTTGGGTGAATATATATATATAGGCCTTCGGGGTCTTTGTGGGACCACCTTAACAGGCCTAGGGGGTCAGGGTGTTTCTATCCTGCCCCCTTTTTGTGTTCTACATGTTTTGTTTTTCTGCTTTCTTGTGCCTCAGTCTAATGAGCACAAGATGGCTGCCAACACTTCCTGGTTTGGAGTGTTGACAGCCAATAAGCATGCAGCTTTCTCGGAAAGGTATGCGCACCGTACGCGTACCGTACCCATACGTATGCGTCCCTTGTATTTGTTGCGCAGCAACCAACTCTATAGGGTCTGTTCGGCCTTTCGATTAAAAACACACGCGTATTGGACACATATGTGTTCGAAACCAAGGTTGTGTATATATAAACACACTCTAATGTTGCAAAGTGAACCAACTCCTCCCCCCTCCCTCCACCCACATCCCGGTCTGCCATCCTGTCACCAACTGTCCATCCTAATATATGTAGACTATTATCTCTATGCGTCTATTGTAGTTGTTGTGCAGCACCCCAATCGATAGGGTCTGTTCGTCCTTTAGATTAAAACATGCGCATATTTGACACTCGCGTATTCAAATCCAACGTTGTGTATATATAAACACACGCTTATTCGAATTCAACTTTGTGTCAAAATTTCAAATCAATTGGTGAAGAACTTTCGTAGATTGAAGATTTTTATCAAACGCACAATGACATTTTTATGTGTCTGTTTGTGCTTTCGATTAAAAACACACGCATATTCGACACGCGCATATTCGGATCCAACGTTGTGTATATAAAAACGCGCGCGTACTCGAATCCAACGTTGTGTCAAAATTTCAAAGCAATCTGGGTATTTATTTCAGGCTTTCGTCAAGACCCAACGCGTTTCGGGGACAACCCTTTGATCACCAGTAAAGGCATCTTTGGTTGGTGTGCTTAAATAAACAGTCTTGTGATTTAACAATAATTGTAAAAAGACTTCATTGAGTTACATCACTCAAAACTTCATCCTATAAAGTGAATTAAAAATGAAAACATGAAGTGAACTAAAGTGAAAAGGACGATTGTATTTTGTCAGACACATATCTCATTGATTTTAAATTTAAATAACAGTTTCTATGTAAACATTTTTTAGTTTTCAGTTTTTTCTGTTCCTGATTACAACAAAGCTTTCTTTTTTATATGATTGTGTGTCACTTCAGCCTTTTGTTTAAATTCATATTTCAGTTCTAATTTCATTAACCATTCAGCCCCTGTGCGGCTTGAGCATTTTAAATAAAAAAAATGACAAAAACTGTATTTGCCCGCTCATTCACATCCTAGAGCTTACCACTCTATTTAATCAATTGTTTTTTTGTAGCTTACATTCCGCTGTGATTACCAAAGCGATCTAGCCCCAGTGGACATACTATAGCCTGCCTTACTATTTCTCATTCAGAATCTAGCCTGAAAGACAATGTTACAAAATAAAGGAAAATAGAAATTAATAGTAAAAAGTCTCTGTCTTCTCATACTGTCTTTACTAAGTTCCTAATTGGATACTTCTTTCTATTTTACAAAAATCATACAAAATTGTTTGGTGGCAAGCTGGGCTGGTCTTCAGGACAATGAGCAACAAAGTCCTGTATATATATGTATGTATGTATATATATGAATGTATGTCTGTGTTTGTGTGTGTATATATATATATATATAAGTATAGCACAGCTTTGCCACAAGAATATTCCTCGTCCACATGAACTCAGGACCCTGCTAGGGACACTGGGACTGGGTGGAATCACTTACCTGCATGTCGTGGACAAGGCATGCTGGTACCTGTAGTTAGCCGACGCTGCTGCGGTGCTGTTCGTGAATCCAACCCCGCCCACCTGAACAGCCAATCCAGGCGGGACAGAAGGACATTTAACACAGACTCTTCTGGCGTTTTTAAACTGTAGCTGGGGCTGACATCTGAGGAAGGTATTGCACCGAAACGCGTCATGCCAGAAGCTCCGTGGAAATAAAGACCCTTCCCACACTCCCCTGCTGTGTCTCTCTGGTTCTTTCACCTCAAAGAATCGTTCGTGGCATTTACTTTGCACGCCAGTCCTGAGGCGTGCTGTGAGAGACCCGCTTCATTCAGAGGTCAGTGCCAAACGGACAAAAGCTACGGCACTCTTCTCTTCCATGGTAATGGAATGCACTGACCCGCTGCATCCACTCTCAGCCTCTGTGCTTTAAACTGTGACTTCACGGAGGAGCTGCGATGACTTCATCGACGGATCCATGGCCCGGCTGAGAACGGACACACGCAGATGAAGCGTCTAGGGGACTCGGGAGGGGTTTAGCCTTTCACCTGCACAGCTTTGCCACAAGAATATTCCTCGTCCACACGAACTCAGGACCCTGCTAGGGACACTGGGACTGGGTGGAATCACTTACCTGCATGTCGTGGACAAGGCATGCTGGTACCTGTAGTTAGCCAACGCTGCTGCGGTGCTGTTCGTGAATCCAACCCCGCCCACCTGAACAGCCAATCCAGGCGGGACAGAAGGACATTTAACACAGACTCTTCTGGCGTTTTTAAACTGTAGCTGGGGCTGGCATCTGAGGAAGGTATTGCACCGAAACGCGTCATGCCAGAAGCTCCGTGGAAATAAAGACCCTTCCCACACTCCCCTGCTGTGTCTCTCTGGTTCTTTCACCTCAAAGAATCGTTCGTGGCATATATATAAGTATATATATATATTTATGTATGTATGTATGTATGACTTTGTGTGAACGTGTGCAATTATAAATTGAGCCACTCGCCCAAATGCGTATATATCTATTTTAAAAGCTCAAGTTACATATGTGTATGTAACCACAGTAGTGTGGGTTCTTGGCATAGGTGGCAGTAGTTTGTTTCTATGAATTCACCTTTGTCCCGGGGCTTTCTTACATCTCTGGTCCCTCCACAACCATCTTACGTTCAAAGAGGTAGTATTTCATAATATTTGCTCTGCTTAGAATGAACCACCACGCGGCGCCTAATTGCCTGAGAAAATCCTTTTATTTGGAAATTTCCAGCCTCCGGTGGATAATCTCTGAGAAAATGGTATTATCTCGGCGGGGTATTTTAATTGGAGCAGGGTGGGATGCAGTTGTTATCAGTGCGTTCTGAGTATATTTGCAAAGAGGTGCCTAAGAGCAGAGTTAATACAAGGGATGTGGTAACATTATTCATTTCTATTTAATGTGTCAATTATCTTCCCTGCTCGTGATGGCGGCCCTGCCCTCCGTGTCCGCTTCCTCGCCCCGTGTAACACCCAGGCGAATTCACCCCCGTGGCTTTGGAGTGCATGTCCAGGGTTCCCCAGAGCGCACCTGACCCTGTCCATGGCGACCCAAGGCGCTCTCTATCTGGGTCGGACTGTCCGTAATGGGCATCGGGCATTTCCCCGGGTGGCTGGAAGGTTGGGGGCCGGCTTTGCTCCAGTGGGGGCCGGTTTACACCAGTGTGGGCCGGCTTTGCACCAGTGTGGGCCGGCTTTGCACCAGTGGGGGCCAGCTTTGCACCAGTGGGGGCCGGCTTTGCACCAGTGGGGGCTGGCTTTGCACCAGTGGGGGCGGCTTTGCACCAGTGGGGGACGGTTTTATTACTGGGAGCCGGTTTTCCAGCAGTGCTGCACTATCCGCCCCCAGTAACAAAAGCAGCAGTGCTTCAAACGTGCATGTCACCTCCAGAGCCACCCCCCCATTTCCCCCAGCTGGTCTGACAAAATTGCCAGGGCTGCTTTGGGTTCCAGCCCGGTCCTGCTCGCTATCCTGTTACCACGTGTTTTAGAAATCCCACTTGTGAAGTGGCAGGGTGCTGGGTGCTCAGAGGCTGGCGAATGGGTGTGCCATGGTGTTCCATAGCCAGTCTTTGGCTAGAGATCAGTTGTAGTTAGTTGTAGATTGCACAAAATCCGCGGAATGTCCTGCTGTGCTTCCAGGTAAAACACACACCTCTCTGAGTGATTAGACACCATCACCTTTACGAGAGCATCCCTTTTAGAACTCTTACCTCTGCAACAGCATGGATATTGGAGGTGGGCGATAAATTCAGCTCCACCAGCGGAGTTTTGACAAAAGGCGGGGGAATTCCGGACAAATTCCGCTAACCGCCTTGTGGCGGAGTGTTTTCTCACACATGGCTCAACAACGGTAAGTTAGAAAGCGCAAGCAAGAGTTGCCGTCTCCTAGTGTGATTTTCAGTCACTAGGAGGGCACCCGGTGATTTTTACCCTACCCGGGCGGTCTCGAACAGTCATGACCATTCGAGATCAAAAAGCTGCCGTTCAAGTCGAAAATCTACTTGATCGATAGGAAAATCAACTCGAGAAGCAGCGCCCTCTGGCATGCTGCGTGTTGCCATTCTTACTGATGTGACAGTGCAAAATGAGCGCCAAGTGCTAAAAACTAGCGTGACGTGCCTAATTCCGCCCGCTTACGGAACTCTGCTGAATCTTGTGGAATTCTAGTGTAACTACTCAGAATTTCGCAGAGTGAAACTCTGTGAGTTCCGCCCACTCCTAATGAATATACCTTCCTTGCAGCGCACACTCACCTCGCCCCCAGCAGACACTCTGCTCCACAGCATCACTCACCCATCTTCAAGCCACTACTCTCCTTCAAGAGAGCATTCATGATCACCACTATCGTACTTGCTCGCCTCTAAAGCGCACTGACTGTCCTTCACAACACCCCCATGTCCCACTGTCCCAGTGCAAGTACTCACCACTGCTCCTTCTCACATGCACAGCAGCTCTTGCTCACCTACGCAACAGCACCCCCTCTCCTCCAGGGCAGCACTCGCTTTCCTTCGGTACAGGACTCGCTCTCCACCAAGGTAGCTTCTGTGCATCACTATCTCTCTTATACAGCAGCACCCTCCTCTGAAGCATTCACTCTGCTCTGTAAAAGCACACACTCTATTCCAGGACAGCACTCCGTCTCCTCTGGGAAAGTACCCACTCTTGTGGATAAGTGTGGCTCAGTGGTTAGAGCGGCAGACCCTGATGCAGAGGTCTGGCCCGGACCAGGGTTCAATTCCCGCCTCAGGCGGGTCTTGGGCTCAATTTCCTCAGACCTGACAATTCTCGCCTCGGTGCCTATTCTAATCATGGGTCCCACGCTGCAACTCTGGGCAATAGCTTGCTTAATCTCCACAATGGCCCCAACAGCGCCAGGATGCCTGGCCTCACCTTGTGGGGCCCTGGAGTGGGCACTTCACATGGAAAGGCCAGGAGGGGTTCCAGAGCGGTATGTGTACAGCGCCGTGATACCCCTTGGGGTGATTGTGCGCTATATAAGGACTACAACATTTACATTTACATCTTCTCAACAACAGCACTCACTCTTCTCTTGGACAGCACTCGTTCTCTTCCAGAGCAGCACTCACTTTTCAGCGTGACAGCACTCACTACCCTCTGACCTCATTCACTCTCCTGCCAACAACGCTGGTCCTCCTCTGGTACATCACTTGCTCCCCTCCAGGGCAGCTCTTGCTCTTCCCCCCGACAGAATTCACTGTCCTAAGCTAGAGCACTCGCTCCCTTCAGGACAGCACTTTCTCTCTTCCGCAACATCACTTGCTGTCCTCTGCGACAGCACTCGCCCTCTTTTCGGATGGCACTTGCTCTCTTTCGGAGCATAACTCAGCCTCCGACAGGACATCACTCGCTGTCCTCCACCAACAGAACCTTTCTCTTCCAGGACAGCACTCGCTCTCCTCCGGGGTGGAACTTCCTCTTCTGTGTGACACTACTCCAACTTGTGTGCAACAGCACTGTGCTTCCTTGCTCTCTACGACTGCTCGGGCCCATCTCTGTGACAGCACTTCCCCACCTCCATGACAGCACTCCCTCTCCTTTGTGAAAGGACTCACTCTCCTTTGTGACAGCACTTGCTCTCCTTTATCACAGCGCTCACTCTCCTTTGTGACAGCACTCGCTTACCTTTATGAGAGCACTTGCTCACCTTTATGAGAGCACTCACACACCTTTGTGACTGCACCCGGTCACCTTTATGGCAGCACTTGCTCACCTTTGTGGCAGCACTCTCTCTCCTTTGAGACAGCACTCGCTCTCCTTTGTGACAGCACTCGCTCTCCTTTGTGACAGCACTCGCTCTCCTTTGTGACCGCACTCGCTCTCCTTTGTGACAGCACTCGCTCTCCTTTGTGACAGCACTCGCTCTCCTTTGTGACAGCACTCGCTCTCCTTTGTGGCAGCACTCACTCTTCTTTATGGCAGCACTCTCTCTCCTTTATGGCAGCACTCTCTCTCCTTTATGAGAGCACCCTCTCACCTTTGTGACTGCACTCGCTCACCTTTAGGGCAGCACTCGCTCACCTTTATGACTGCACTCGCTCACCTTCATGGCAGCATTTTCTCACCTTTATGACAGCCCTCGCTTTCTTGCTCTTCTTTGACAGTACTCTCTCACCTTTGTGACTGTACTCGTTCACCTTTATGACAGCACTAGCTCACTTTTGTGACAGCACTTGCTCACCTTTATGACAGCACTCGCTCACCTTTATGACAGGACTCGCTCACCTTTATGACAGGACTCGCTCACCTTCATGAGAGCACTAAACTCACCTTTATGGCTGCACTTGCTCACCTTTATGACTGCACTTGCTCACCTTACGGCAGCACTTGTTCACCTTCATTACATTTGGATATGCCACATGACTGCCTCACCTTTACAATCACATTGGCTCGCCATCAATCTTCACAAAAGCCTCCTCAACCAGTGACTGAACAGGGCAGGAATGTAAACACTTTATTTATGGATTTTGTTTTCTGCACAGGTACAATACGTCCCACTGCAATAAAGTCGGCATTGCCATTATTACATAAGTGTTCATTGCAGTCATCATCTCCTAGGCATCAAGCCTCCGTGCTTTGCACACACCCCCTCCCTCCATGATCATAACTCTGTTCATGTGGCTGTTTATGGGTCATCGTTGTGTGGGGGCCCCGGTGTGCTGGTGTGGAGACCAGCAGTGTGCATCAGTTTGGGTGAGCGAGAGGCCAGAGGGTCTACCACTCCGTCTCTTGACATATACACTTTAAATGCTTTCCATACTCTGTTAAATGTTGCCTGTGTGTCGTGTATAATGGACGAAGGTTTCTCCATAGCATGGATCAGGGGTCTTCAAACTGGGGGTGGGCCCCCCTGGGGGAAGGAGGGGCCTCAAGTGATCCATGGGGAGTGCCAGGCTCTGGCCAAAAGAAGCATTATGCTGCTAAGAGCTTTGTTTTCAGCAGGAAAAAATCAGCAGCGGTAAGCCACTCTGTAACGGGCCATAACTATTGCTTGTCGTTTATATCCTGACTGGGAGGAGGAGTCAAAAGGGAGAGGACTAGGAGGAGGAGTCAAAAGGGAGAGGACTAGGAGGAGGAGTCAAAAGGGAGAGGACTGGGAGGAGGAGTCAAAAGGGAGAGGACTGGGAGGAGGAGTCAAAAGGGAGAGGACTGGGAGGAGGAGTCAAAAGGAAGAGGACTGGGAGGAGGAGTCAAAAGGGAGAGGACTGGGAGGAGAAGTCAAAAGGAAGAGGACTGGGAGGAGGAGTCAAAAGGGAGAGGACTGGGAGGAGGAGTCAAAAGGGAGAGGACTAGGAGGAGGAGTCAAAAGGGAGAGGACTGGGAGGAGGAGTCAAAAGGGAGAGGACTGGGAGGAGGAGTCAAAAGGGAGAGGACTGGGAGTAGGAGTCAAAAGGGAGAGGACTGGGAGGAGGAGTCAAAAGGGAGAGGACTGTGAGGAGGAGTCAAAAGGGAGAGAACTAGGAGGAGGAGTCAAAAGGAAAGAGACTCCAAATATTCTTCAAAATCTGAACTGAACTGCAATGTTTACATAAGTCTAGACATATTTAAACATTGCCAGTTTAGCCTGTTGACCACGGCGTGAATTCCGCCACGGTGCTGGTGAAATAATGAGTGGGCGGGGATCGGACACACCCCCTGTGTCGTCGGACGGCCGGGGGCCACCCGACGCAGGCAAAGGGTTAAAAGAATACTTGTGAAAATTGTTGAGGGGGGGTCCCTATGATTTGTTTATTTCTCCACTTGGGGGGGTGGGGGGGGGGGGGCGGCATGAAAAAGTTTGAAGACCACTGTCATAGATCCACAAACGTCACTCCCCCAGAGGTGTATGGCGGTGCTAATTGTTTTCACGCGTGTGGTAGGTACATTCTCGCTGCCTGTAGGTGCTGTGAGATCAGTTTGCCCATCAGTGTCATCAGTGGAAATATAGCGGCGTCGCCTGGGTCACCGAAGAACATCACAAAAGGATCAAGAGGCAGCTGGGCACCCCTAATATGGCGAATATGCATTAAAATCTCCCCCTAGTATGTCTGTATGTGGGTCAGGACCACCACTGGTATGAGGGTGCCCCTCTCTCCACAACCCTTCCAACAGAACTCCGGGCTCCCGTTGATGGGCTGGGAGCTAGGTACCATCTCCTCAGCAGGTTGTAAAATTGCATGTTTCATTAACGTTTTAAGATCTTCTTTATAGTACATTTCATTATGTCTCTACACCAAGGGGCATTTATTAGATGAGATGTTTCTGCAGGTGAAATTAAAAATCTTTCACGAACTGTATCCTTGGCCCTAATGACCATAGAGGCAAGTCACTTATTATCAGGGCTACTGGAACTATGCTCTAGGAGAGCACTGAAAGATGTAGCAGAGTGTCCTAAATTATGCAAATGATGTGGCATAATGCGGCACTTTTTGGGTAGTACTGCTTCATTATTTTATCATTTTTACTGATGGCAATACTGCCTGGGGAAAGATTTCACCTAATTAGTACCAGTTTAAGAACCAAATACAGAAATAAACAACTGAAAGATGACTAGTTAACCTTTGGGAAGGGCCTTCCACCATATGTGAAAACGTCGACATTTTTAGTTACTTTTGATCCCTTTGATTTAGAGGCAATTTTGTTGTTGAAATCTACAGATTAAGCGGCAGATGATGAATTGTGTGGCAAATCTTACGCGAAAAAAGCTTTGGCCGCAGATTCGCATAATTCCAGTGGCCCTGGATATTATGTGGCACTTAGTTTTTGTAGAGTCTTACCCTAAATGTAATTATTTTACGGTTTTCTTAAATGTAGTGATCAAGGAAAATGACATTATAAAGAAATTGCTTAGAATCACACAATTAAGTCAAGTAGGGACGCCAAGATCGATTTAAGGTTTTGTGGTTACACGTCATCCTCTTTTGCCACAGGATACTTCTAGCCTCCTCTGTCCAGTTTTACACTAAATCCCAGTGTTTAGTGTTCAGATCTTTGAGACTGTGTTAAATCTGTACTTGTATTGCATGTTAAATCAAGCTGACACAAGCAGTCTTTCTAGGCAAATGTAAACTTAAGAAAAGGCAGGCCACTCTCTTTTATTTTTGATGATATTGCCCAATGAACCCTGACTTAATAAAGAAGCTGTTTTCAGGAGAGGCCCATACCTCCTAGAAGGCTGTTAAAGGTGCCATCAAAACCAAAGGCCCTCGGTGGCTCCAGCCCCGCAGGTCTTAGGTGAAGTGCAGAGCTGGGCTGCAGACAGGCTCTCCCCAGAGCTCAGGCCTTTAGATTTATTTACTTCCCTCTTTTTTTGCATTACATTCATTGAGCCTTAAAGTGGGGGGCAGGGGGGCTTCAGGGACCCCTTCTGTAGAGTTCTGTGAAATAGCTCAAAGAAAGATGTAGCTCTTCTGAATGTTTAGATAATCAACCTCTAAATACTAAAAAAAAAAAAAAAAAAAAAAAAACTTGCCAGACTAAAACACGCGTCAGGCACTTTCAAAGCACTGATGGGCATATATACAAGCCCCTATCGCCACCACAACGTCACTTTCAAAGACGTTGTGGTGGCGATAGGGGTTTCGCAGTGTTAAGCCACTCAATGTGGCTTAACCCTGCCTTGTAATTAAGGCCCCCTTTCACGCTACACTTAGCGTGAAAAGGGAGGGCAGTGGGTGTTGCTGTGGGCATTCCACCGCAACACCTATTGATGAGGAAAACCTGGTCTTAAACCGACAAAGTTAAGAGTAATGCTTTATTTCTCCTCGTTTTTGCTGTTTCCATGAGTGCTGTATTGTGCAGCACACATAGTATCAGCAACACGCCATTGATTATGTGTTTATTGTTTATGTGCAGGAATGTGTCCCTTCCTGCACATAAACAATCATTGAAAAAAATGTATGTCTTGCAGCTTCTATGTTTGTTGCACTGAGCAGCACACACAGAAGTTACAAAGCGCCATCACTATTTGTTTATGTGCAGGAAGGGACGCCATCCTGCAGATAAACAATAATTCCCCTGCAACACAGACACTTTTGCACTATGGGGTAAGGGGGCCTGCGTTGGCGCTGGGCAGTTAAATTAGCGCCAGTGCAGGGGGAAACGCAGGGCTGCACCATATTCTTGCAAACCGCTGCAGCCCTTCATTTCAGAAGTGGCGGAGCATGGCACTGTTGATTCGGCCTTCAACGACCATTCAGCTGAAAGCACTTTAGCCCCTCCCCCCCAACCCCTGCCCTGTCAGGTGTGTGAAATGGGCTGGGGCTGCCGGTCAGTATTCCAGTCCCATTTAGGGCGTTGCTCTGGCCTTACTAAAGCACTGGTGTGCAACACAACCCTACACCCTCACCAAAGCTGGTTTTCTTTTCATGTTTTTGTTCAGCACAGGAGCTGCTCCCCTTTGTGTGCCCCTCCAGCACTAATGACTGCATTTACATGATAACAGCAAGGGGTCCATGTGTGTGAAGGCAGCCCTGCCCAAAAAGCAATGAATAGCAGGGAACGCTGCAGCATCCCAGGAATGACAACAGGCAATGGATCTGGTTGTGGGGAAAAACGAGATAAACGTAGAAAGAAGGGAGGGAGGAATGTAATAAAGTGTGGTACAGCTAAAGTTAGGATTTACACTTTTTCCCGATAAAAATTCCAGACATTTGTTCAATTCTGAAATGGGTGCCTAGAAATTTTATTTTAAACATAAATTTGTGTAAAGTAAAAAAACCGGCTGTATTTCTTCAAGTAACCGGTTTAACTATAGATGAACCACATGCGAGTTCAATTGAATTGCCTCTTTTAATGCCGGGAAGCAGTCTGATCAAGAAAAATGAAATAACCTTTAGCCTGAAATTTAGTGTAAAACATTCCCATGCAGAATTTACAGGCCCACGACGGCACATGCGCGCGCACACAGGCACACACTTTAACAGCTTGCAAATACTTTTGTAATGATTACATGATTTATGCTTTTATTTACCGAAAAAAAAATCAATCCTGATTTAGTAATGTTGTTTTTTTTTGCAAGGCTTTATTTAAAAATACTGGCCTCAACAGTAAGCGTGCTCTATCAATACAGATAATGAAATATAGCACAACAAAATACTGGCCAGGTGGCATATTTAGAGTATGGGTACATCATGGAGTGGAGAAGAGGAGGCAAGTAGGGGAAAAACCGTGACAAAATGTAAGAGACTTGTGGAGAGAGTAAGCGAGAGGCAGGCCTGGACTGGCCTTTGCGGGCACCGGGCAATCCCCCGGTGGGCCGCATGGTTGGGGGCCGGGTTTGGCCCCCCTGGGGGCCGTTTGTGTTACAGGGCCGTTATGCTGCAAAAACGGCCCTGTAACAAAAACGGTCGAAAACCGTTCCTGGCACAGAGCGCGGTCGCACCTCCCCCTCCTCCCAGAGGGGGGAAGGGGGAGGGGGAGGGTGGGGGCCGGCCGAGCACTTTTCCAGGGCCGGTTCTGGTTCCCAGTCCGGCCCTGGCGAGAGGTGGGAGTAAAAGGGGCAGAACCACAGAGAGGCGGTTAGAGGCTGGGTAGAAATGAGAGGTGAATCGATGACGGAGAGGAGATGTGTATGTAAAGACACTGAACCAGCAAGACACAGCAAGAGCCTGACCATAGTGAAAAGGGCACAGACAGTATTTTAAATGTGACGATACTCACAGGTACGGAGTTCCGGCACTTCTGATTTTTATCACTGTTAGTACTGGCACTTCACTATTGGTAGGCTCATTGCCTGATAAGGCTGGTGAACACTAGGCTGTCCGAGAAGAAGCTGCCTCTGACAGCCAAGATGCTTCTGTAATGCTGACTATTTAGCATCAGCTCCTTTGCACAGTGGAAGGCTTTTGTGTACGTATGCTTGTTTGTTTCTTTGTGTGTGCACGCTTGAAAATATATAGCATTGTGTCAAACAACAACAAATAACGGCATGACACTAAGAAGTTGCAATATTACAAAACAAGGAAATATTAACATATCCTGTTTTGTTTTCATTGTGTGTAATGATTTAACCTATTTTGTTTACATAAATGCATTTTTGTTGTGTTTTGATATGTGCTGCAACTGGTATAGAAGTAATCAAGTAATATTATGTCTTGCCCTTAGCCCCGCCCCTACCACCGCCCACTTGCCACGCCTCTAGATCTTTTTAATGAGTACCTGCACTTATTTTTTCGCATTTAACCCGTTAACCCCGCCGCGGTGCAGGCGTTTCCGTGCGCGGGTGGGGCGCCGTCGGCCAATGGCCGACGGCAGCACTGGGGAAGGTAGTGCTGCCGTCGGCCAATGGCCGACAGCAGCAAGGAAAGGGTTAAAGCACAGGCCAAAGGTAAACATATTTTGTAAGTGTAGGGAAACGACCTAAGCCCGCGTTGTGGATTCCGGGGCGGCGCTTTTTATTTTTCACACCTTGGTGTCGTTGGCGCAGTGCCCTGCGGCCTGCCCTCTTTATCAAGGAGGCGCGAACAGCCGCGGTTTCCTAGGCCTGCAGCAGGGGTCGCTGATCACAGCATCATGACTTTGAGCCAGATTGTAGGATTTTTTACATTTTATCCCACATGGGCCAGTTGACCTTGTTTTTTATCTTTTCAAAGAAATAAAGTTGCAAAAATAAACATATGATAGTGCTGGTACGAACCAGATGAGGTGAGCGGTTTCTCTCCCGCTCTCTCTTTCTCTCCCTCTCTCTCTGTTTTAACTGTAACGAGGAAAATACAATTGTAAAAAGTCGTATTTTCGCTATCATCAACAAAGCAGTGTTATGTGAGCCTGGGGAGGGGCCCATCAAATGTTCATTTAAATTTAATGTTGACAATCCTTCATAGTCCGTCCTGGTGCTAGTATGCTTTATAAAGTATCATTCATTCCAATGTAGATCCTGATAGTAAATAAGAAATTTGAGTTGTGGCTGCAATCACAGACAGCGGTGCACAGCCGCTTCAGGTCAGTCTGTGCAAGCGAGCGCGACGAACATAACATACCAAAAAATGTTATTCTTACTACTATCATCACTGTTGATCTTATTATTGCACTTAATATTGTTCTATTATGATTACATTTTAATTTCTGTTCACAAATTAATCATTTATTAGTGTATTAATGTAAGTAAGACAGTCTTGGTTTAGAAAACATAAACATCTAAACCCGCTGCCTATAAGGCGGAGGGGGGGGGGGGGGGGGGGTAGGACATCCGACCCATGGTTGGTGGACCGAGTGTCAAACTTTTAGTAACATTAATACTGGTTGTAACTCCTACAAGTTTACGGAAACATGTGCTATACAAAAATATGTTAGTTGTCATTGATGAAGTATCACCTAAAACTATTGATACATAATGTTCTTTCTAAGTAAATGCAATTGTAGATGGAGTAGTTTCGCTGGAGCCCAAGGGCGACCAATCAGAAGCTTGCTTTTCTAAACACAGAGTAGTAATTGTGTGACACAAGCAAACTAGCTTGTAAGTTTCTTTGCTCTAACGTTGTCCATCTTCTGTTTCTACAGTGCCGGCCCTAAGGGTGATAACATCTACGAATGGCGCTCCACGATCCTGGGGCCCCCGGGCTCTGTCTACGAGGGCGGGGTCTTCTTCCTCGACATCGCCTTCTCGCCAGACTACCCCTTCAAGCCTCCAAAGGTCAGTGGACACTGGAAGTGTAGTAAATGAGGAGCCAATGGGATTTAAGTGGTCAATAGTAGCTATCCTGCCTTGTGATTGGGAATGAGGCCTGGGGATGGATCAGCACACACGGATAATGTTTGTATTTGTGTAAAATTAAGATCACGTTGGCAGATATAAATAACCCTTTATCAATGCCGCTTGTAAAAAAAAGCCTGCTGAATATTCACAATCCATCACCAATATTTACTGTATTGGAACATGGACAGCAGATAGTAATTTCTCCTGGGATGTTACGTGTTAAATGCTCAAGTCCTATATTTTCTTTAAAATTGCAAAACTCAAAAATAAAAAGATATATATAAGACTAGGGCTGGAAGAGCTACTGGCATTGACTTGGAGAACATGTGATGTGTGCTTTCATCCTCTTTTAGAAATTGCCATGAAGTGTAGTTGAATAACATTTCTATACACGTGTAAAGCTGTATGTTCAAGGCATGTGTGCTGTAGATACCCATGCTTTGCATACTCTTACCATCTAGTGTTGGGCCGGATATTTGCAAGTTGTTTTTCTTCAAAGAAGAATTTTCCAGTCATGAGTGAGGTAAGGTGACTCCTCCTTTCGGTTATCTTGTGCATGGGCATCGACTCCATTGTGAGGTTGTTTTGTTTCCGCCATCGGGCGTGAATTGCGGCACTCCGGTTCAAAACTGCCCTTCGGCTTTCCCTTTAAGCGCAATCTACTGTACCCTCATTGGTATTGTTCTCGTATGCGTTTCATTATTCTCCGTGTATTAAATAGATCGGAAAACTCTCCATCTTCGATCGAGAAGACAGCTAGCCACTTCGGTTGACTTATACTCTGTTCCGTATTATCCAGTTTTCTGCAGATGGAACGGACTCTGTTTCAATTCTGCCCTTAGTGCCACTCCAAGTACCGACCTGCATAAGTTGGTTGCAACGCATGTCGATCGGTCTGATCGGAAAAGACTTTACAGGATCGTCAGGCTTGACGAAGGGACATTCAGAGATAAAACATTGAACACAGTCCAGATATCTTCGGGGAAGACACCGAACACAAACAGAAGGAAGTGCCCGCGGTTCTCTATCCAAGAATCGGATTCCGAGCTGGAAATCGAGTTAAAGTCCGAAGACGTTCCACCAGGACGCAGTGCTGTGAGTAACACAGCCCCGTTGCCTCTCCAACTCTCTTTGATTAAACAAAAGGCTTCAGCACCACCACTGAATTCTGGCCATAGTCAGCACCAAGTCGCTGCTGCCAAACTTGTGTTGTTTCCTGAAGCTGATTCAGTGGCAGAAAGGGCTCTTCACACATTTGATGTCAGAAGAATACTATTATACTATTATACTATATTGACAGGACAAAAGATTTTCGTAAAACAAAGCAACTTTTTTGTGGCATTTGTTCCACCTCACAAAGGTAATGCTAAATCTGGTATTTCTAGATGGATTGTTAAATATATTCAAACTTGCTATGGTAAAGCTAAAATAAGTTTATCTACACCCCTAGAGCTCGAAAAATAGGAGCATCTATGGCCTTTTTAGGTAACATTCCCATAGCAGATATATGTAAAGCATCAACATGATCTACACCACACACTTTTACTAAACATTATTGTGTGGATGTGTTAGCACGTCAAAAAGCTAATGTAGGACAAGCAGTGCTAAAACACTTTTTCAAACAACTGCAATACCGAACAGTTAGCCACCGCTATGGGAGAATACTGCTATACAATCTATGCAAAGCATATGCATCTACAACACACATGCCTCGAACGGATTATGTTACTTACCCTGTAGGCATGTGTTCTTGCCATGTAGAGCTGTAGATTCACATGTGCCCACCCAACTCCCTGGGCACCTGTAGTTGTTGCAGTTCTTATAATTTACATTACAAACGCATGGACATCTCTATTTTCACGTACTTTCTTCATCCTCACCCTCTTGCGGAAAACAATATAACTATGAAGTCTATGTCCATGCGCAATATCACCGAAAGGAGGAGTCCCCTACCTTGTGACTGGAAAATACTTTTTAGAAGATAAACAACTTGCAAACATCCGGACCCAACACTAGATGGCAGGAGTATGCAAAGCATGTGAATCTACAGCTCTACATGCCAAGAATAAATGCTTAAAGGGTAAGTAACATAATCCTTCTTATCCATTTAAATGTCCTGTTCTCTCCCGTCTGCAGATAGCGACAGTTTAAGTGCCGATTCCTGTCTTGCTCCAGACACCCTGTGGCTTTGGCTCCTTCACCAGCACAGTCAGACATCAGACCTTTAGTCCTGCATTTTTTTCGAATAGTTTGAGCGAGAATGTGTGTTATTGTATAGTTATTGCAGTATGTCTCTGGCATGGTTGAAGAGGAGACAGTCTCTTCCTGTCAACAAAAGGGAAAACGCTTTCAGCCAATGCTTTAAAAAGAAATATAGAAGTGCTGGTACTCACTCTTTGAAGTACTCATTTGTGCCTGAAAAGTGTCAGTAGTCTCCCATTAAATGTATTGTAGGAGTGTTGAGAAGTGCAGGTACTTTTCATCTCAAATTAGAGAAGTGTAGGTACTCAGTACCAGACAGCACCTGCTCATTTAAAGCAGAAATCTGAGTACCAGCATGTTTGTGCGAAACCTCCGCATTTGAGTCCAATCGCAGCATTAACCTTCCTTGTTTCATTAGCTTGACACATATGTTCTTTAAACCTCAGAAGACCACTGGATTACAGAACTACTGTAATTCGTTTCAAATCAGATATGGGGGAGAGTGTAAAAGTAGCCTATTTCCAAATGCTGCTCCATCTTGCTGGTTAGGGCACCAAGTCACACATGGATGAATATTTGCAGAAGATCAAACATCTGCCAGACTGGAAAACCAGTGCCAGAATTCAAGGTCTTCTGTATGGAAGAAAGACCACCACCTGTAATTTTACACTTCAGGCGGTGAGTCAGGATGTAATAGTGTACCGCTGGCGGTATGGCCCCACTGCTCACAAAAAATACTCATAGTTGTAATGAATATGAGCAGCACGTATAATTTAATGGCACACTTACCATTTCCAGTAGCCAGGGTGAGGGTAGATAGTAAATATTTGTCAGAAATTCTGTGGTTTTCACAGGCAGTTACAGGGGCCATGAGGCAAAACTATGTGTCCACCAAGCCCTGTGTGTTAGATCTTCCTAGCTACTTGCTACTCCAAGTGGTGCAGGTGGGAGTTTCTGAAATGTTATTTAAATTATATTTACCCCAATTTCTCACTGTTCTTCCATTAGTTAAAGATTATATTCAGTGGTAATGTGATTACAGTAGGCGATGATCCTTTTAAACCTGGCAAGCGCTTCACCGTTAGCAGTTACCTGACTCGGTGGACTTTACTTCCAGAGGTGGTTTTTCCTCTTTTGTAACAAGAGGCGTTATTCCTGGTCTGCAAATCCGCCCTTTGTCTTCGGTGTTAAGGGCGATTACTAGGCCTGGACGGTAAATTCTGTTCCACTTGCGGAATTAGAGTAATTACACGTTCCGCGGAGAACGCAAAATTGCCAAAATTCTGCGATCCGCAGCTTCGTGTGAATTTTTTGCTTGTTCGCGCTTTAAAAATGCGTTTTTGCTAAATATTTCTCCCCGAGCACACAAACCGAGATCGCGAACATGAAAAAAGCATTGCGAACGGGCGGAACAAGCAATTCCGCGTGTTCGCTGAACTTTTGCGTGCTCGCAGAGATTTTTTACCATTTTGCGGAGCTTTGCGTAGCGCGACTATGCAAATTCCGCCCACCTCTAGCAATTACTTGGACGCGTGGATGCAGAACCGAGCTTCAGTTAAAATCATTGGCTGTTACCCATGAAAAATACTTAATTGCTGCGGGAGAAATATATTGAAAGGTAGTAAAATTGAGTCATGAATTGGTTTTGGAAAGGGGGCGTGACCTTCTGTTGGTCAGAGCAGAAGAGTAAAGGGTAAGGATGCTTGCCTCTACTCAAGGCTCTCTGTAAATAACAAATGTTGGTTCAACATTTACAGAAATGTATTGCACGTCTATGCTTATTATATATATAGATGAGATAGCACCCTGCACATCCAACGTGAATTACATGCCTGATTATACATATGTTTCTAACGCGCTTCTCTGTGGTTGGCCCATTTTGCAAGCTGAACATTATTTCCATTGAATACAATGGCAGTCGAGCAGTGTTAAAAGTTCTTTACCTACAGGCTTAAAGAAATGTGTGAGATAATGTTTCGGCTGATAGTAACTATGCAAAGCCTTCTACAGGGCACATCGAAGTAAGTAGCTTTCTTTATGCAACTGGCCCATGGGTTTTCGTTTTACTCAATACTTTTTCCGGACAAATAAGACGCAAACATTGTATACTGCACAGACATTTTATACATGTATTTACATAGCATGAACCTGACAGAGGCCTAACTCAGAGGCAGTGTCTGGTTTCAGGCTACACACTGAATTGTTTTAGCCACAGATCAGTTATACACAGGCTCTGTTAGTAATATGATCGTTAAAGATCTGCGCTGGGCTTTCTGATGTCTGATGTGAAGGCCAACAGGCTGTAATTCACACAGAGTTGCGAGCAATATTGTATTATTGTGTGTTGATTTTTGTTGCCTTCCATAGTGTTGTCGGTTATTTTTAGTTTAAATGACCCCACCGGATGAGTAAGATGGCTAATTGCCTGTTTTCTTGTCAGATTTGAACTTCTCCCTTTGTTCCCAGTAAGAGTTGTGCTTAGACCACACCAACATTTGCAACAGTAAAGTGCACAATTTATATAGTTCGCAGGTGTAACTTCTAACTTGGTGGTGCTCATTTCATCAACCTCCAAAGGATGACTAGCTTAGTTTGCCCTGTTGGGATTCAAACTTGTAAATGAAAGATTTCTAGCAGCTAGTGCTCTAGCAATTTCTTGCGTATTGAACAAAAATAGTTTTTTGTGTTCTGGGGGTCAGATGCCACTAGGAATACCTTTTTCCTGATGAAGGGACCATCTTGGGGTATGGTTGGTCTCACATGCTCCAATACAATCATTGTTAGTGTCATTTTGAAATGCATCTAATCAAATGTCCTCATAAACTGAGACTAAAGAAGATTTTTCTTGAATTTGCATTGACAACGATGGTACTCTGAGGCCAGCTTCTGCGGTATTCTGCGCTTTATTCAGGAGACGGAAGCCCTGTGGACTCCGAATGATCTTTTGAATGAAGACAAATGGGCCTTGTTAATGGGCGTAATGAGATGAGAGGCTCTGACATCAATCCCAGTCCCACTGTTAACATTGCCCTGAAGCATTAAGCTATGTTCTCGCCAAGGTTTGATGTAAAGGATGCTCTGAAAAGGTTCTGCAAATTATTTTTGAAACACCTTTGCTCTCTTAAAGCAAATATGATACATCGCAAGAGTAATTGCAGTAACGTGTAATTATTTTGCTACAGTAGGTTTATCAATTGTGATCCAACCTTCCGACAAGGGTGGAAAATTTGTTGGTAACGAAAAATTACCAGTATTATAGGGAAATGCACGTAAATATTTTTTTCTGAAATGGCAACTAAGCTAGGGAGCATCCAAACAGTGAAGGTCAGAAGGAGTGTATAAACTTTGTCAGAGGAAGGGAGTAGGGATTTCAGATCCTGTCCAGTGGGAAGCGAAGCAGGATTCCTGGCGTAGTGCCAGAAGTTGGGGGAGCTTTATGGTGATGTGTGGTCCTTACTGGTGCTTGCAAGGGCATCTTTGACGAGGTGTCTCTTTAATTACTGTCTGTAATGCAGGAGTCAAGGTGAGATGCTGGTGTATTATTCACAGTGCGCAGATGGAGACAGCTTCAATGTTTTTCTCTTTTATCTACACTGCTGGGTTTACAGCATTACCGATTACCTTATATCACCTTCTAGTATTACACTGGCTGTCTGGGGTCATACGTTTGTTGGTCATGATTGCTGGTGACCCGACTCTTGCTGCTGTGAAGTCGATGTGTTAGAGTTTGGAGGTGTTGCAGGTGATTTGGCTTCTAGACGCTTATAGTAAAATGTAAATTGATACTTGTATAGCGCCCTACTCACCCGCAAGGGTCTCAAGGCGCTTGTACGAATACCGCTGTGGAACCCATCCTGGCTTTCCCTGTGAGGCGTCCACTCCTGGGCACCCCCAAGGTGGAGGCCAGGTATCCTTAGCGTTGTGGGGGCCGTTGTGGAGATTAAGCAAGCTATTGCCCAGAGTTGCAGAGTGGGACTCCATGATTGGAATAGGCACCGAAGCGAGAACTGTCAGGTCCGTGGAAATTTTGAGCCCAAGACCCGCCGAGGCGGGGAATTGAACCCTGGTCCTGGGTTAGACCTCTGCATCAGGGTCTGCTGCTCTAATCATTGAGCCACACTTCTGCACAGTAGGATCCCACCTTGGCTTTCGAGGAAGAGGCGAATATTAAAATGTAATTGTGGTTTGATCCCGGAGGAGAATTGTGTATTTCTGAGGTCACCAGAGTGCACAAATCTACGAGCAACATCATTTGGAGACCTATTGTGGTCATCCGTGGTTACCAACACTACCTTTCTCAGTATATGTAAATGATTTATTGTCTAAATTTGTAACCTCTGGGGGATGAGACTTGAAAGTTTTTCCGCAAAATTGAGATTACTCCAAAGAAGCAAGGTTCACCCAGGCATCATTAGCAATCAGCATAATTCTGAATAATAGCTATAAACTGAATTTATGAATGTCCCAGAGGTGGTGATGCACTTTCTAAATATGAAAAGAGGTGTAGAAACCCTTAATAGGGACACAGCTAACTAGGTAATGAAATATAGTTCGTTTTTGATAGATGATGAAGCTTTCTTCGAGCTCCTATAGATGCAAGGGATGTTTTAGGCACGCGCTTTGCACCATCATATGCCAACGTTTGTGTGTAGTGGTGGGAGAGCACAAGCACTTGGAGTTACTCCTTCAGAGGTTCCATAAACACGCCGGAGTCAACATCAGTTACACGGATGAAGCGTTAACCATCTAGTCCAGCACTTGAAAACTGTTTCATGAATGATCATATGTGGTAAAACCTCTTTCACATAATCCATAAATACTGTAGGCGTTGACTTTCTAGTTCTAAATATTGAGGTATTTGATGGCTGCTGGTGAAACGTTTCATCGAGTCAGATAATTACTGCCCGCACCTCGTGTGCACCCTGCACAAATTAAATGACCCACTCCTCCAGTTAGGGGTTACTTTAGAGTTGAAGTAAAGCACTGTAACTTATTCACAGTATAAAGTATAGAGGGAATACATGCTTTTTTTCTAAAAGAGAGGGGGCATAAGTTACGCTGGACAAGATTGTGTCCAAAATAGATGTCTGACCACAGTAGAGCATATATGTGTAACATTTCTAAAACAAGCATGAGAAAAGCCAGTAGGACTCACCTATGGGAGATATTGCCTGTGTCAATATTTTTAGCTATGTTGTACAGCATCACGGCTGCTGTGTAGATTGGCTCTATTTTTTTAAAGTTTTTTTTATTGATAGCAGAAGGGAGGTGAGATGCAAAAAAGAGGGAGGGTGTGTGGGGGTGGGCGGACGGGTGGGAGGGGAAACATAAAAGGGACAGAGAGGTAACAAACAACAGAAGGAGGGTGAGTGTGGCAAGAAGAAACACCGCACAAAAGGAGGGGCGGCAGGTTGATGCAAGAAGCAACAATGCGCACAACTGAAGGGACGCAGGAGGGGGCAAGAAGCAGCAACACACACAGCAGGAGGGATGGCGGATGGGGCAAGAAGAAAAACACTACAATGGGACAGACGGTGGGTGAGCACAAAAAGCAACAATACATCAGAAGGATGGAGGGCGGGAGGAACACAGAGGGGAGAAGTACATGTGGGAGACAGCTGGAAAAGTTGCACTGTGGTGAAGCGCTTAAACGCAGACAAAAGTATCCCCCTAACAACATGAGTAGTGGAATGACACGAGTAATGCATCCATGCTCCAGGGGAGGATTCAACACATGGAGAGAAAGGAAGCCTGCGTGGCAGCTGACCAATAAGAAACAAGCAAATGAGAGTGACAGTGCAGGCAACCAGTGGTAATCAATGGCAGCGTCTAAGCCCACTGTTAGAAAATCGGGCATTTCATCTTCATATATGTAATTTTCAAAAGTTCTAACTGCACAAAATAGTGAAACATTAGGCAGTATAAAAAAACTGCAGAACCAACCCAAAATATGGTGCACGTGTCATTAAAATGAAAGTTAGTCTATAAACTAATACCCTTAGAATTAAAGGTAGAACTTCACTTGAATGCTCCAGGCGAGTAGGCAAGATGCCAACAGTGGATTCTGGATGAATGTGTGACGTCGTGAGAGACTATGGGGCTACTTATAGTGCTGATTAGGGAAACTGTCAAAGAGAGGCGATCCCTCCATAAACGAAAATTGAATGAATGCTGTTTTCTAAGTAAATGGTTTTGTAGGAATGATTTGTTTGAGACAGTGTGTATTTTATTGACTGGATTCCGGTCCTGAAGAAAGCCATAGACCTTGCATGGCATTTACGTTGGCTGAAACACGTCGACTATTTCTGTTGTGGGAATAATTATAGTTCACGGACATCACAATTGTTTTTAAACTTATTTGTGGAACCTACAATAAAGACAGACTTTCTTTTTATTCCCAAAGATAATTTTAAGTATGTAGGGATTCAGTTCTCATCCAACAACAATCTCATGAGCTATCTGAGGCGTTCAAGCCCTCTCTGACATTCATTCTCAGGGTGTCGATTGGCTTCCAGTGATGAAGCATGCCACAATATGAGGGTGAGAGTTCCTGTCCGTTAGAGTGATGCACCTAGGTGCGTGGGAAATAGACACTTATCTATAAAACATTGAAACAGTCTGCTATACCACCTTGTGTTCAATGCCACAGTGACCCGACGGGTTTCGGCCAATTTGTAATTGACCTTTGGTAATGCCAAGAACATAAACACATACAAAACCAGAAGCTTCATAAATTGTAATAGCGCTTGGTTTTGCACCTTTGGAGATGCGGGTATGGTCTGAGCTCCATTTGTAGGGCTAGAGAGAACGCCTTAAACTAGAAAGAAAATTGGGTCCCCTGACAGTCTTAATTCTTTTATCCTGGTCTGTACCTTTTTCCGCAGGGAACTGGGTATCTGTGAGTCAAGTCAGCCATGCTTTTGGTTTGCTTCTCCAGGCTGTGCGGGGCCAGGTTACGCCCCATTACTGTACCCGATCCCGAAGCACGAGCGTGGTCACTGTCTCGTCTCCAGACAGTGAAGAGAGTGGTGGCTGGTCGTGGTTTGCATTTCTTGAGCCCTGGGAGACGGTCTGCCAAGCCCATAGTGGAGAGCCTGATTGCTGAACGTGTGTTGTAGGTTGTGGTTTGTAGTATTGCTGGGTATGAACATGTTTTGGAGGCTGTGTGCTTTGTGCAGGACATAGTAATTACAGTACACAGTGGAGGGTCCCCCTCAAGCTGTGCAATGACCTTCTGGGGGTCATTGAGAGAATACGCACCCACATCCAGCCCGACCTGGAGATCTGACATGCCGGTGTCACTTCCTGCACACCGGCTGTAGATCTGCCCAACATTTCCTTCCACATGCTCGTGGTGTCTAGACTATGCCTACGTTAGTGCATGCACCTTTGGTCATCCGTGACCCCCTTCCCTTTTCTTTTGCTGGAGAGACCCTGGTCAGGAGCTGTCCTGGCCTACAGAACATAGTACAGTGGAGAGTGGGTGGGATGCTTATGTTGACGGAAAAGGTTTGTCACAGTCACAACACCAGGGTGACTTCCGCGAGCAAGGGTGGGCATTACCAGTGCTCTGATTCATCCAAAAGAAACTGAAATAAAGTTATTCAACACTTTGAGTGGCAGAAAACCCGAGGCACTTTGCTCAGAAACCTGCATCAGAAATGTGTTTTCCCATGAGCATATAATCATTGAATGACTTTTCATGATGTTTGATTTGTGGGTATTATAATGAAAAGTGATATTTTTAAACGGGTGCATAATTTACTGCAGAAAGAACTGCCACAAGTTAAGAGCAGGTGCTCCGCACATCAGACCTCCTTATCCAACCCTCAGAAGAATTGTTGGGTGGTCGGTGCTTACCTCCCCGCGAGCATCACCCGTTGACTTTGGAGAGTGTTCTGACGCCACGAGTTGTTGATAATTACACAGGTCTACACCTGAGGATGACTTGACCCTAGAAGGCGGGCACACACCTGAGTTCAATAAAACCTGCTGCAAAAACAGCTCAAAGAAGAAGGTCTGTTCTTGCACAAGAGGATCTGCAGACCAGCTGACCAGGCTCAGAACTGACCGTATCACGCAAAGGTCAGCGATGCTCAGGGACCATCAACGTTCTGCATGTGTTGGCCCCATGGCCTGCTTAACTTAGAGGGTCTGTGCGAGTTTTACCTCATTCCTGAAGAGCTTTCGCTTCTTCCAAGGTCCCCGTCGGCTAAGACTGGCCGCCATGAGTCCGGAGCTGGTTCCTGAGCCACCAGGGTTTGGAATGCCATCGAAATAGTAGCTCAGGCTCCTTAGTTGCATGCCGGGCTCCATACTGTGCCTCTTTAGGTTGCCTGGCAGGGTAGGCGCGTTTCCAGTCTGTTTAGGTAGGCGGGAGCAGGTCAGAACCTCTTTTGCTGTGTGCTGCACACAAATCATGGAGATGGACCTCTGATCATATCCGTCTTCGGAGACCACTCTGCAGTGTGCCAAGTGGCTTGTACCCTCCTCCTGCCCAAGTGGCTTTTATGTACCCCCCACCTGCCCAGTGACACTGCCATGGGGTATCACAGTGGAGAGTACACATTTTTCTCCACCCACCCTTCATTTGCAGCCTCCACCACTTTTCTCCCCTCAACTTGCTTCTTCTCTTCTCTTCCCTTAGATATATCGTTTGTGCCACATTACCTCCACCTGCACAGCATACTTGAAGGGGGCACAGCACCATGGCCGGTATGTGTGGAGGGCAGCTGGAGGCAGTTGAGGCCTGTGGGCTGTGGGTGTGCAGAGCTTCACTGAACATCGTTTTGTGTTCAGTGTGTGCTGGGAATTTCTGAGGATGTGAAGGGGTGTAGTCCTGGGTGTGAAGGGCGTGGCTAAGGTTATGAAGGGCGTCAAGTATGTTGTATTGGGTGTAGAGGGCGTGGCTGGGGGTGTGAAGGGTGTGGCTCAGTAAGTGAAGGGCATGGCTGTGGGTGTGACGGGCTTGGCCGAGGTTGCTGTGGAGTGAGTGAGAAGGTGCAGGATTAATGGCTCCTAAACGCTGAAAGAGGCTTCCAAATAGTCTTCTGAAAAGGCAGGAGTAAGGAGGCCTATTTTCCTCCCACAAAATGATCTTAATTTATTCCCCTGGGCCTGGAGATGGGAAGTTCCTGTGACAATGTTTCCTAAGACCAGTGCTCCTTGCCTGTTCCCGGCCTCTTGGGTGCCCTCACCGCCACTACATTTCAGCAACAACCAACCAATTCCAAAGTAGTACCCTTTCAACCACTTATCAAAGGGCTAACACCAGTGTCCCCCTCAGCCCTCCTCCCGAAAGAGTGTCTTTTAACCATCTTGGACTGGGGTTTGTCTCCTTGAACTGTATCCGATCTCCTCTTACATGTGCTGCTGGGTCCTCTGCGTCCCTCCACGCCCCTCTCCCTGACTCTGGAAACTGCCCCCCAACAGGAGACAGGACCAATGTTGTTACCTCTCATCCTTTAAAGGGACCATCTGGTGAATTATGTCATAATAGGTCTTAAAACCCAAGCAGACCTTATCAAACAAAGGAACGTTCTGGAATGTGCATTGTTGGTGATTGAACCTATAAACCAGGGTGGACTCGATCATGTGCCATGTAGCACTTTTTAGGTTTCGCTGGGGAACGGAGCGTAAGCTCCGCCTCCAGAGAAATCCCTAGTCTTCAGTAAGGGACTCTTGGAATACGCCCTCTGTCCCATTGGCTAGCTCCATAAATGGAGGCTAGCCATTGGAACAGAGAGGCGTCCGTCATGGCCGGACCAGATTCGGGGGCGTTCCCGAGAATTTTTGGCGTTTGGCTACGTCATGCTACGTCAGCCAAAAGCCGGGAACGCCCCCGAATCTGGTCCGGCCGGGCCGTGCTTGCTGCTGTCCTGCCTTCCTCCGTGTCCCTCCACCCGCCGTCCCCCCTCCCCTCGCTGTCCTGTGCACGTTTCCCGCCGCCCGTGTCCTCTCCCGCCCCCCTCTCGCCGTTCGTGTCCTCTCCCGCCCCCCTCGTCCTCTCCCGCCCCCCTCCCGCCGTTCGTGTCCTCTCCCGCCCCCCTCGTCCTCTCCCGCCCCCCCTCCCGCCGTTCGTGTCCTCTCCCGCCCCCCTCGTCCTCTCCCGCCCCCCCCTCCCGCCGTCCGTGTCCTCTTCCGCCCCCACCCCCCCCCCCCTGTCCTGGACACCCTCCCCCAAAAAAAAAAGATAAGTCACCGTCACAGAGTGAAGCGCGAGGGGATCTGATGGAAGCGCTTTTAACACATCACAGCTGTGCGAACGGTGAGTTGTATGCACTTTTTTAGGGCAAGGCGTATAAAGGCCAGGGGTACGTGTATATGGGCGAAGGATGGGTGATAGGAGACACACTTATTTCAACCACAGAAAAAGAAGGCAGAGGAGTTAAATGAGACACTCACTGGTTATTGGGCTGGATGAGTCTCCGCTTCTCGTCGCCCTGCATGCTGCTGTGTTGCCGGTTCTGCCCTGTAAACGGATGCTTGCTCCGCGTTAACGTTATCTCCGTTCGGGTTTTGGCTTCGAATATGTCCCGAGCTGACTCCGGGTCTAGTCCGGCTCCGCTCTGATCTCGCTCTGGTTCCCTGTCCCGCGTTCTGTCCCGTGGTTGCAGAGCCGATAGTGCAGTGCCCGAGCCCGGCGTGTGCAAAGGGGGCGGAGGGTAACGGGGGAAGGGGTGCAAAACTCTTGAACCGGCTGCAAAGTCCCCTCCTCCGCTTCAGCTGACCCTCCTCGACGACCTCCGCTGATCCTCCCTCCCGCGGCACTGACCCTCCCCTGCCCGTTGTCTCTCACTGACCCTAGTCACAGGAGCTCGCCCGCCTCCCTTACCCCAGCTCATTTCCCTCAGTATCCCTCGGGGCACCCGGTCCTCGTCACCATTCCCCGGCGTACACCTGGCCCTTCCCTTGGCTGCTGAAGTTCATTCCAACTACTCGCCTTGCACCTGTACATCTCCGAACATGATTGGACCCCACCTGTATGAACTGCGCTGCTGCAGCCGTGATTATTACACTCCTTGCGCCCTCTATCGAGGCTGTACCACTCCAACCAAACTCCGCCCTCCCCTGTAATGTTTCGGACACTCAAACTGGAAACTTTATTCGCGCGTATCCTCCTTGCAGCTTTACCAATACCCCTCTGCATCCATCTTGGAAGTCATCCTGAACATTCCCCCGTACCCCTCTTTCACCCGCCTCGTATTCAGGCTGCAATTAAGTATGGACTCTGCCAGCGCTCTCTTGTGCACCCCGCCTGCATTAGCCGTCGACTGCAAACCCCCAATCCCGCTGGTAAACATTAGTACTCTTCATGCGTCGCGCTTTGACTGTACCCTTACCACGCTTCTGCCCAAACCCCTTCTGCTGTGCCCAGGGCTTTAAGTGGGCCGGGTCTGTCCGGGTTAACTATGTGCATTGAGTGACCGTCGGTACCTCCGTACATTTGGGGCGTTGCCAGAAGCTCTGGGTGACGAGTGGTGTGTTTGTGTGCGCTCTTCTCATGGCCAGGGTGGTGTTTGAGTTCCCTGCTGTGGTATTTGATGACTTCCGGCCATGTCTCCACCTCTTGCGCCCCTCTTTGTTTAGAGCCATCCAGATATTTGCCCGTGAAGGCCCCGGTGCTGGGGGCGAGGGAGGGGCTTCTATTATAATGTAGAATTGGGAGGGAAGCGGTCATCACAACAGAGCCAGAGGCTACGCGGAAGACCCGATAGATGGTTGGGTGAGAATGGCCGACTGCATACCTCGTTCGCAAATTAAGAGGTGCAGTCAATGGAACGAATACGTGTAGGGAGGGTGGGGAGCTGCCAACTTCCTCCAGGTGTACCTGACTGGGGCTTCGAGAACTGAGGTTTGCCCCTGGAGAGGGGAGTCTTCAGCAGTCCGAGTAACTTCACTAGGGGCGAGGGTGGAGGCAAACAGGTTTTCCCCTGGTACAAAAGGATGTGTGGAAGCAGGGGCGGGCTCTTGTTTTGCACGCCCATCGAGAGATGGGGCGAGAAAAGCCATTTAGAGCGCCCGGTGCGTTGGCCCCTGCAGCGCGCACCGGGCCTGCTTGTTCAGCTGAGGGCTAGGTCTGCGCGACTTTGCCTTCTTCTACGTGACGTCTGTGATTCCTGCAGCTTGGGGCGGGGACTTTTTCTCACACACAATTAGGTTTGTTCGACAATAAGTACCCTTCACCGGGTGGTGATTGTTTTAGCTCACTGGCTTGTGGCGGGTGTGCCTGGCTCAAGGCTCATCGCCCTCCGGTGTGTGCGTTGCAGTGCGTGGTCTTATCACAGAGCTGTGACTTTGTTCTAGCTCGGGTACCTTTGTTCTAGCTCGGTGTTATGGCTGGATTTTCTGTTTAGATGGGATCAGCCCCCAGGGGCCCCTATGACCCAGCCAAAACGTACTCACCTTCCCTCCTCAGATCGTATTCACAATGGATAGATTTACAGATATATATATATACAGGTCGCACCTAAGGATGGGGAATGATAATATACATATATAGGAATTTTCTACAATATCTTATTCACATCAGTTGGTCTCGCGGCCACCCTGACCCAGACCGGTCTACCCTAGGGCAGATATTGCGCACAATCCGGTGCGACTACACATGGGCCTGCAGAACCCTATGCTCCCGTTTCCAAACGACCAACAATCCTGTCGATCTACACGTTAGTTCGACCCCCTAACGCCCTCACTTATTCCAGCCACAATCCTGTGGGTATCGGCACTGGTAGTCCTCCCCAGTGTTCTCACTAACGCCGCATATCAACGACGACCACATTCCTATGAACAATTATCGGGATAATATCTCCGTTATCTACTTGGGATAAAACTACAATAATAACTTTGAGTATAGTTCCAAATTATATAGTGTACTCCCTGCTCTTGGCATCAAAGGTCCACTCACTCCCTCTTTATTCAATCACCATTTACCTGATCGGGATTTCTCATCCGTTCACCTAAACAGCTTTTGGCTAGGAATGCAGTTTACCGAGATTGAACATAAGCACCAGGTACACAGTAATTCTATATGAATTAGGGTATTTATTAACAATAGACACAAATCACATTACTATGCAGCATAACTTTTGCAAGAAAAAGGTAAAGATTAGAGTGCACATCCTAGTTGGGTTAGACAGGTATCACCTTGTTAATGGGAAGTCTGGACTCGGCAGTCATCTAGGTTCCCTTCTCGTCTCTGTATCCTGGCTCGCCTTGCAGTCACCCTCAGCCGTCACAAGTACACGTCTGCACCGCTAGGCTCAACCTCGTCTACTTCCCCTCAGGACACCGGAACCTGGCTGATTATTAGCTACCGTCTCTCTCTCTCTCTCTGTATCAGTGCGCTCCGCGCTACTTCTCGTTCAGTCTTTCTCAGAGAGTTTCGGTCTTAAATCTTTCTCCGACTTCAAAGATGGCGACTTGTCCACCATGAAAATGAATAATGGCAGAGATGCTAACGGCTAGATGCCGCCTACGGACTAACTGACAAACTGACTAACACCTTCGCTAATATCAAAGCCCGTTCCTTCATGGAAATTCACGGCCAGTAACCTGCCGCCCACCAAATTCTTGTACCTCCCCGTACCAAGGACACTTTCCCAGCCGGCCGGCCTGAAGTTGTGTCTTCGGAGTGGAGAAAAATACATTCCTTCGATAAGGGTCAGCCTGAACCGGTTCTCTCCAAGCGAACAACAGCTTGAAACTAAAACATCACACTTCACCTAGAAAGCCTTCTCGAGCTACCGGGCAGAAAGCAAAATGGAGTCTGTCTCGTTTAAGGCCTACGGAGCCCACAATATGCATAGCTCCAGGAAAAATAGCCCAGCATGTTAGCAAATGAGCGAATCATGACTAATACTTATATATCTATCCCCTAACTTAAATTCATAAGCCTTACTCTAAGGAAAATAGTACGAAAATGCCCTAATATATATAAGGCAGGGTCCCTGTCTATCGGCCTAATCCCTATGCTATGGGGGTGATAGGCTGGAGTCACTCTCCATCATTCTCCTTCTCCAAAGAGCTAGCAAAAAGGCAGCCATAACATTACACCCCTTGACTCCAGTCTATTAACCACAAACTAAATGGAGCTAACATCAGTAGAAGAATAATATGAAACAAAACTAACTGATCTACGACTCTTACTAAGTCTAAAAAATTGGAGCAGGGAAGGGATGCATTGAATAAAGCAACAAATAGCTATCAGGACACAAATAGCGACAATAACCCCCCCTAATATTTGTCGTAGGGAATGCATGTCGGGGAGCCAGTTAAAAAGCCAGTCAAAGAAACCCTGATCTATATGTTCTCTAATTTCTGCAGTCAAGTCGTGGAGTTTGTCAATGTGGGATTGGATAGCTTTAGAATGGTCAGACAAATTAAAACAGCATAGACCTTCAAAATCAGAACATTCATGTCCATGTTTCAACAATAAGTAATCGATAGCCGCACGATTCTGTAAAATAGCTCTACGTTCACCTTGGGAGTCTAATAATAAATCTGATAAAACAGTAGACGTTTGGTTAATTGACTTGACCATCCAGCAGGCCATTTTGCCAATTGTTTTGGCATTATAAACGGCCAATGCTGGCACTCCAATAATAGAAAAAGCTAAACCCAGATATTCTGATCTGGAAAAAAGATGAACAGAGGAATCACAGTCTTCATGTAATGACATTGAATCACGTACAATACGGGAATATGAAGTAGGACGTGAGGAAAACATTAGCAAACTTAATCTAGTGATGGCACATGGGCCACCAGAAATATTCGCAGGAATATAGGGCCAAGATGAATTCCCACAGGAAAAGAGCCATCCAGCTGGCAATAGCATTGAACGATAATGGCTAGTGGCTACTAATAATCTTTTACAGGTCATGTTATTCGTAACTGAAAGACATGAGTTAGGAAGTCTCTTTAAACATAACAAACGTTGATGAGGTGAAAAAGTAGTAGCGGCTTGGAGCTTCAGCCGCAGGCACTCGGTAATAGCTTTAGGGTTACAGGTCATTATGAAGCAAAGATCTCCAGGGGTAATATTAAAAGTAGTAATTCTAGAATTAATAGGGATATCAAGGTCTGGAATAAGAGTACATGAGGGACAAAATTCGTGTGCCGCAAAATCGCCCAGAATAACATTAGGTCGGGCATTAGATACATTGAAAATATGGTGAAGAGTCTCAGTGGATGCAGGGACAGCTACCAAACAGGTCGCTAAAATGTCAGTAACGCTCTTCATGGGGGTAAGGCAAAAATGCGGAGAGTTCGTCACCCGCTTCGCGAGTGTGATCCAGAAATTCGACGATGTCTGCCACGCAGACCGCGGGGCTCTTATTATCCCATCAACCGGTGTCGGTGGATCCTCTCCTCTCCCGGCGTAGCAAGCCAAAAGGAGTCCAACGCCGACACATCCTGCAGCAGCAATCCAAAGAATGATCTGAAAGAATACAAATACAGGCCTTAATCATTCTCGTAAGTAACATTTATCAGCTGGGACAGCTTCCCAGCCATCTTTCCCTGGCTTCATCACCAAAACGGTGTTGTCATGACCGGTCACAATAATATCAGCCTGTTCAGGAGGATTTTTAGGCGATTGCACCCATATTTTAGCTCCCGGAAGATCAGACGATCCGAAGCCTTTTTGTCCTCGCACAGTTAGCAACGTTGGGGCAGAGCCTTTTTTGATCTCACCACTGAAGACAGGCATAATCAGTAACTGAGCAACACGGTCAGACTTTTTGATGAACAAATCCGTCTCACTGCTATTAAGCAGGAGAACCTTAATCTCTCCCTGATAATCACTGTCAATTACTCCTCCGAGTACTTGTACACCTTTCAGGGCCAAGCCAGATCTAGGGGCAATTAATCCAAAACTACTGGCAGGTATACAGACACCAATGCCGGTTTCAACAATGATTCGATCTTTTCCTGGAAATTGTGCATCATTCAACGCATGCAGGTCGAGGCCTGCGGAACCTGGGGTTGCTCTACATGGAGCCAAAGCACCGGGGGTAATTTCCCAATATATTACAGTGTGTGATATAGAATTAGGTTTTGCATCAACATGTGGAGGAAACAAACGCATCAAAGGAGATTCAGCATGTAACAAAGGACGATTATTTAAAATTAACAAAGCTTGAAGTAGGACATCTCTCCACTGGCTGTAATGGTCATCAGTCAACTTGCGCAACTGTTCTTTCAACAAGCCATTCATTCTCTCAATCAGTCCTGAAGCTTGTGGATAATATGGAATATGAAACACCCAATCAATATTATTTTCCGTACAGAATTCCTGCACCAATCTTCCACGAAAGTGGGATGCATTGTCTGATTGAATCTGGAATGGGACACCATAGTACAGAATAATGAGCTCCAGGGTCTTAATGGTATTCACTTGGGTAGCGTTCTTGCAAGGGAAAGCGACCAAAAGGCCACTATAAGTATCAACCACTGTGCAAATATATTGACAATTTCTGCTCATAGGGAGCGGACCAATGTAATCAATTTGCCAAATTTGGGCGGGCAATTTACCTCGATGTAAGTGGCCTCGAACAATCTGAGGCACCTCTTTTTTCCTAGAATGTTGGCAAATGGGACAATGTAGAATGACATCTTTAATTAAAGAAAAGGGAATATGAATTCCTCTATCGGCAGCCCACCTGCTAGTGGCTTTCTCTCCAAAATGTCCTGCTTTCTGATGGGCCCACTTCGCCAATCCCGCCAAATCAGAATCCTGCATGTCAACCACTGCCTCAGAAATTTTAGACTGTTCATCTGCAATATTATGAAAAAATTTGTCAAGGAAGTCAATTGGAGTATGAGCATCCACGTGAAAGATTGTTACAGTACTCTGCGGGAGCAATTCCCAAATTTCTTGCCACAGCTCTTTACCCCACAACTCCTTGGAATGCAATTCCCAATTATGAGAATGCCATGTTGGTAACCACACCGCTAGTCCATTTGCAGTGGACCAGGAATCAGTGAAAATATGACATGTACCAGGTAGTTCCTGTTTCAAAACTTGGTAAACTGCATAGAGTTCTGCATATTGACTACTCTTACCATCTCCAGTGGTGCTTAACAATTTCTTTGTAATCGGATTAAAAGAGACAGCTTTCCAATGTCTATTGTCACCAATGAACTTCGCAGAACCATCCGTAAACCACACATGTTTTCTATCCTCCGCGGACAGATCATCAAATGATTTACCCCACTTCACGGGAGACTCCTGCACTACGGGAACCGAACATTCACTTTCCGCCTCATTGGAGGGTGCCTGCGCCACTCGCTCATGTAAGACTGCCACACCTTTCGGACCCACACGTGCCCTGTCCTGAATGTACCATTTCCATTTAATCACACTAGCCTCCTGAGCATGTCCAATTCGATGGGATTTAGGTGAACTCAAAACCCACTGCATAATGGGAATTTCGGGCCGCAAAATCACAGCATGGCCTAGGGTCAATTGCTCGGTATCCACCAGAGCCCAATAACAAGCAAGCAACTGTTTTTCAAAAGGTGAGTAACGCTCACCAGCCTCGGGTAACTTTTTGGTCCAAAAACCTAATGGCACTTTTCGTCTGCCCTGCTTTTGCCACAAACTCCAATTGGCATACAGGCCTTCCACGGACACATTCAAATCCACATCACCTTCACTCACGGGCCACAAATCCAAAGCATACTGAATAGCTTCTTTAGCCAAATTAAAAGCAGTCTGTTGAGGTTCACCCCATTCAAACGCATTCTTTTTACGAGTGACTCGATACAGTGGAGCCAAGATTTGACTCAAATGGGGAATATGCTGACGCCAAAATCCAAACAAACCAATAAAACATTGAGCTTCTTTCCTGTTTCTGGGAACAGCAAAATCAAGTATTTTTCGTTTAACCTGTGGAATCACCTCTCTGTGACCCTCATGCCAATTAATTCCTAAAAATTTCACAGCTTGGGATGGAGTTTGTAATTTGTCAGGATTAATTTCCCAGCCTTTCGCTCGCAAACAGTCAATGATCTGATCTAAATGGGACTGCACCTGATCTTGCGTTTCACCTTGAATCAAAATGTCGTCAATATAATGACAAACCTGAACTTGTGGATTCGTGGGCACTTCAGACAAATGTTCAGCCACCAGCCGGTGACAGATCGTAGGACTATGTACATAGCCTTGAGGAAGACTCCGGAACGTCATTTGACGTCCATTCCATGTAAAACTGAATTGTTCCTGACATTCGGGGGCAATCGGAATTGAAAAGAATGCATTAGCAATATCAATGGAAGCATACCACGTACCTGGATGCTTTTGAATTCTCTCAATCAGTGTGACGATGTCAGGCACTGCAACAGTCAATTTAGGCGTATTTTTATTCAATTCTCGATAATCAACAGTCATGCGCCAAGAGTTGTCACTTTTGCGCACGGGCCAAACGGGATTATTCCAAGCAGATGTGACCGGAGTAATGACTCCTGCGTCAACCAAATCCTGAATCGTAGCGGTAATTTCTTCATGACCACCTGGGATGCGATATTGCTTTTGAGAAATCACTTTTGTTGCTAAAGGTATTTTAATAGGTGGCATGCGTAAACGGCCAACCCGTACGGGTCTGGTCGAAATGTACTGTCGTGTACCAAATTGATAGTATCCATCATCCAAATGTAAAGTCATACCTTTCAAAATGTCAATTCCAATAATGTATTCCAAAAGTGGCACAACCAACACAGAGTATTCTCTACGAGGGATTCTACCAATTTTAATTTCGAGTGCAGTCTGAACCGCGGGTGTTTCTTTACCACCCAGACCAGTAATCGTAAAGGACTGTCCATGAAACTTTCTCGATTTACCATGAATTAAAGTGGCCTCCGCCCCAGTATCAACTAACGCTCGGGCCCTTTGGATATTACGATGTTTCCAAAAAATCTCAATATCTACATAGGGTCTGTAATCTCTGTGGGCCCACTTGCGTACCGGAGCTTGACCTATTTCCTAGTCATTTTTCCTGCGCTCTGTCAACCAAGACAAATCAGGGTAAATACTCTCGGTTTTCTTTGGTATTAGAATGTCTTGTTCATATCCGTCTCCAGTACGAAACGGATTAGTGTCAGGCTCAAAAAGATGTGAATTACGGTCAGAGAGTCTGTTACGATCCTCCCTCCTTCGTACGTCAGGGGAATAACTCCTTGCATCTCGTCGTCTGTCGGAAACACGATCATCACTTCCTCGTTCACGCTCATCCTCTCTCCCCCTTCCATCATTACGACGAGGGGATCCATCACGTTCATAGCGCCGATCATCACGGCGATCAGAATTCACACGTCGTCTCTCATCACCACTGTCATCCGAACCACGATCATACTCATTCTTTCGCACACGACGGGCACCCTCCTTTCGATCCAGACCACGCTTACGAAACATATCCCATAAGCGATTATTAGGTTCACCATCAATGTCTTCCTTTTTGACACCATCAGCAATGAGAGCAAGGAACATGTCACGTCTAGAGAATTTGTAGTCACCACCAGTACGACCCTCAGGCCGAGATTGTCTTTCAGGTTTAAACCATTCACCCAGCTCACCAAGCTGACGAACAGATTCAAGCACAACAGACAAAGGGTTGCCAGTTTGGTTAATCAATAATGTCATCATGACCTGCTTGTAAGCAACAGGAGAAGAACGTATAATGCGATTACGCACAGAAGATGTTAAAAGACCATCCAGAAGTTTATCAGCAGTACTAAGAAAGATAGCCGTTTTCATGACCTCCTCTTTTAAACGTTGCGACGCATCGCGCAGAGTGTACCACGGTTTCTCATCAGTAGGCCAATCAGATTCTGTTGGATATTTATGATTACAGCCGTCGGACGCAAGCTGGAGCAAAGAAATTTGACCAGCACCATTATAATTCCGAAAATGATCCTGAATCGTAGAATCTGAACTCAAAGAACAAAATCGTAAGCAATCAACAGCATCGAGCATAATACCGGCAGCGCCAAGCTCATAAAGACCCACCATCCAGGTAAGCAAGGCCTCACCAGGCCGTTGTCGAAATCGTTGCAGAATGTCACTAACCTCCTGCTGAGTAAAATCTTCAATACAATCAAGAGCTATACCACCCGGATTACCAGGGGCCTGTTGTAATTTACGTCGAAAAATCGGGTGAGCAGAAACTGCGGGAAGAGCTTCCGAGGAAGCCCGCATCTTAGATTTAAGAGCACAATCAGGGCAAGCTACGTCATCCACACGGGAAAAACGAGCACGGTCACAATCGGGAGTTGAATCAATGCATGAAGCAGATTTACAATCACGGTCGGAGCGAGAAGACTCGCGCTTGTCACCCTCCTCTGCCGAGGAGTCAGAAGTATGAGAATCCCAGATATTACCGTCCCACTCATCGGGGTTCCAATCCATTCCAGCTTTCGCTACAACCATACGCACTTTGCGTGTAGATACACGACCACGACGATGTTTATACTTATATCGTGCAATACGGACCGCAGCTCTTTCAGCAATGGTCTGATATGTCTCAAGTTTGTCGGCAAGCAATTTATTTTGACAACGCAACAGAGTATGTGCATTTTGTAATTCAACACACTGTCCTTCCATATCTTTAAACCGCTTCTGTAGCTGAACAAACTTCTCATGCAATATTCTGTACGCATTAAGAACAATCCACCCTCTGCGTCCCAAAATAGGAAGCTCATCACCCTTCACTACTGGCGCTTTCTGCAAGCACGATACCACATCGGCAGGCTCCGCCTGCTCCAAACATGAAGACCAATTTTCACTCAAACCAGTAGAATCAGCCCACTCACGGGCCAAGGCCTCGTAAGGGGTACATTCCCAGCCGGGAATCTGAATCGGTAATTTGAAAACCGACGATGATTTTTTCGCAAACATAATGACACACAAAAAATTATATACACAATTATAAACAAAATTTTATACGTACAAGCCGAGCGCAAACCAACAAGATTAAAACAACACAATGCACACAGGCTTCGTAAACAGTTCGTGACGCCAGATGTTATGGCTGGATTTTCTGTTTAGATGGGATCAGCCCCCAGGGGCCCCTATGACCCAGCCAAAACGTACTCACCTTCCCTCCTCAGATCGTATTCACAATGGATAGATTTACAGATATATATATATACAGGTCGCACCTAAGGATGGGGAATGATAATATACATATATAGGAATTTTCTACAATATCTTATTCACATCAGTTGGTCTCGCGGCCACCCTGACCCAGACCGGTCTACCCTAGGGCAGATATTGCGCACAATCCGGTGCGACTACACATGGGCCTGCAGAACCCTATGCTCCCGTTTCCAAACGACCAACAATCCTGTCGATCTACACGTTAGTTCGACCCCCTAACGCCCTCACTTATTCAAGCCACAATCCTGTGGGTATCGGCACTGGTAGTCCTCCCCAGTGTTCTCACTAACGCCGCATATCAACGACGACCACATTCCTATGAACAATTATCGGGATAATATCTCCGTTATCTACTTGGGATAAAACTACAATAATAACTTTGAGTATAGTTCCAAATTATATAGTGTACTCCCTGCTCTTGGCATCAAAGGTCCACTCACTCCCTCTTTATTCAATCACCATTTACCTGATCGGGATTTCTCATCCGTTCACCTAAACAGCTTTTGGCTAGGAATGCAGTTTACCGAGATTGAACATAAGCACCAGGTACACAGTAATTCTATATGAATTAGGGTATTTATTAACAATAGACACAAATCACATTACTATGCAGCATAACTTTTGCAAGAAAAAGGTAAAGATTAGAGTGCACATCCTAGTTGGGTTAGACAGGTATCACCTTGTTAATGGGAAGTCTGGACTCGGCAGTCATCTAGGTTCCCTTCTCGTCTCTGTATCCTGGCTCGCCTTGCAGTCACCCTCAGCCGTCACAAGTACACGTCTGCACCGCTAGGCTCAACCTCGTCTACTTCCCCTCAGGACACCGGAACCTGGCTGATTATTAGCTACCGTCTCTCTCTCTCTCTCTGTATCAGTGCGCTCCGCGCTACTTCTCGTTCAGTCTTTCTCAGAGAGTTTCGGTCTTAAATCTTTCTCCGACTTCAAAGATGGCGACTTGTCCACCATGAAAATGAATAATGGCAGAGATGCTAACGGCTAGATGCCGCCTACGGACTAACTGACAAACTGACTAACACCTTCGCTAATATCAAAGCCTGTTCCTTCATGGAAATTCACGGCCAGTAACCTGCCGCCCACCAAATTCTTGTACCTCCCCGTACCAAGGACACTTTCCCAGCCGGCCGGCCTGAAGTTGTGTCTTCGGAGTGGAGAAAAATACATTCCTTCGATAAGGGTCAGCCTGAACCGGTTCTCTCCAAGCGAACAACAGCTTGAAACTAAAACATCACACTTCACCTAGAAAGCCTTCTCGAGCTACCGGGCAGAAAGCAAAATGGAGTCTGTCTCGTTTAAGGCCTACGGAGCCCACAATATGCATAGCTCCAGGAAAAATAGCCCAGCATGTTAGCAAATGAGCGAATCATGACTAATACTTATATATCTATCCCCTAACTTAAATTCATAAGCCTTACTCTAAGGAAAATAGTACGAAAATGCCCTAATATATATAAGGCAGGGTCCCTGTCTATCGGCCTAATCCCTATGCTATGGGGGTGATAGGCTGGAGTCACTCTCCATCATTCTCCTTCTCCAAAGAGCTAGCAAAAAGGCAGCCATAACACTCGGGTACCTTTGTTCTAGCTCGGGTACCTTGTTGTAGCTCGAGGGCGTTATTTGACGGTTGCTTTGTGTGGCTCTGAGTAGAATATTGAACAGCAGTGTGGTATGTTCTGAGGCACTGAATCCGTCGGGATTGAATGTCAGTGGGCAGAGATGGAGTGGCTGCATTATTGGTGCACGTGCCCAGCATCATTAGCAGAGTGCACCACCAGACCTTACTATTGAGACCAGTGGCTATTGGTTCTCCTCCTGCCCGCTCAGCAGGGCCACCGTCGTCCCCCTGTTTCCTTGGCTCTCTTCAGCTCTGACATATTTCAAGATTCAATCATATCACCAGTTCTCCCAAATCTCTAGTTCACAACCCACTGGACCTCACGGAGTTCTTCAACGGTACCTGCTGCAAGGACGCATGCATAATTCAGATGGTGACATAGGGTGGATATGGACTTCTCGGGGCCTGACCATTTCCTCCGAGCTGTCAGTCGGTGGATTCAGACCAACTTAACTCCTCCAAAACCTGCATCCCAACCACTAGAGAACAGGAGAATTACAAACCAAAAATAACCTGGCATCAGGGGTTTGACCCACTGCCATCAGGAGCTTGGATGATTTATTAGGGCTGATGCTAATATATGCGAGATTAAGATATTTCTTTCTTATTTTCTACACGTTTCTTCTTTCTTCTTTATTCTATATCGCTTTAACTGCTGCTCTTCTCTTTGCCGTTATTCCAAAATATTTGACTGTGCCTCTTAAAAGTGTTCAAATCTTATGGATGCATCTCGTTACATATGGTACCCACAATCACTTCAAGTACGTATGTTGTGATCGGTAGTCTCTGTCACCTGCTATACATTCCACCATACAGTTTAAGATTCTTTTTTGTATTTGTATTCATCCATTTACACCCTTTTACGTTAAAATAGCTATACTGTATAGTTGCTATAAAAGCTTATAATATGGTATAGTGTGCACTTAAAAAAAAAATCACTCCACTGCAAACAAAAAAGCATGAATACAAAACATTGCCATTTACAATGCCAGTAGCTCCAACTCCAACAAATGTGAGACCTATTGCAATGTAAATAACAATGCCATTTATTTATAAGTAAAAAAAAAAAAGAAATGTCATGAGCAATGCCAATAGCTCTAACTTTTCCAAAGGCGAAACCATTGCATTGTAAATGCTTGTTTCCTAAAGGGGTTGAAAAAGATCAAAATACCTAAGGGACACTCTAGTTTCTGTTTATTTTGGATGCCTGTGGTAGGGTTCAAAAATAGTCTATGTGGATGTGAACGAATGTTACTGTCTGTACATCCCTTTCAGGGTCTGTTTGGCAGGGATGACATTTACAGGAAAGACCCATAATGAAAATCTCAAACATCAAACAAACACGGCCAGAATCAGCAGTTACAAATTCAGACATGCAGGCCATTGGGAGGGGGCATCTCTTCACCTTTAGCTCCTCCGGTACCCGCAGTATTATAGCGGCTGTTCCTTCTACTTCCACATTTGTATCCAGTCCCCAGACCACTGGTCCTCATCTCCCGGATTAGGGTGACACACGTCCCGGGTTTGCTGCGCTAGTGCAACATTACTAGTTTTAGCCCGACACAGTTATATATTTCACTAAAGTGTGAACATATGTCCCGGATTTGCAGAGTCGGCACTGTTTTTTAGGTCGAGCGTCAGCGGAGGACCTATTGTCAGCGGTTTCGGGGGAATCTGAGACAGCGTGCTGTCTCGGATTCCTCCTCGAGGGCGCGCACGGCGCCCTGCACATCCCCTGCCTCCCTCAATCACACACAGCCACACTCACGCATGCGCGCACACACACATACACCCACGCAGGCACACACAGGCAGGCACACACGCATGCATACACACACAGTAAGATCACCGCTCCTGGCCCGAGGTTCTTATGGTGTGTGAACTTACCCCCCAACTTCACCAACGTATGAGAGTGCTTCAACATTGCCATTAGAAGCACCGCCAGCAGCCCGGGAACCTTGGGACGCCGTTGCCTGCTTCACCTACGTCACCTCCGTGCCGCGCTGTGATTGGCTCAAAGTTTCAGCCATTCCCGCCGCGTCATCAGAGGGCTGCGCCGGGATTGGCTGCAGCTCTCCAGGACTTCAGTGACATCAGCCTCTCTGTGGTGGAGAGGAGGCCTGAGCAGTGATCGGACAGAGGGAAGAGTGTGGGGGGGGAGGGGGGTGTCTGCGTGACTTGTTTTTGTTTGCACTCTATTTTCCCCAGTCCTGCGGGCGTCTCTTTTCATCACATTGCGCACATGGCGCACTTTCACGCGCGGCAATGGTATGTATACACAGACGCTTTAGCACGTTTTTTCTCACTGTACAAGCTGGCGCGCTGTCTCTTGTATTTGTATTATTTATTTATTTTATTGAGCCCCGGCTTCCTCACGTTTTTGTTGCGCTGTGTGTGACATGCGCACTACCGTGTCTCCGAGGAAGCTGGAATGCCGTAAGAAGCCCTCCGATCCCCTTGCACGGAAGAGTAACTGCTTTCTTTTGCATGATGTTTATTAAACTTTCTAACAATTAATTGTCCTGTTATGCTACGCTTGGTGCGCGCGCGGCTAATATTACACTGCAATCGTAACTTCGGCTTCCTCCCGTTTGTTTACGCTGCGTTGTGTGTGGCATGCGCACCACCCTCCCACCATGCACCCACCCTTAACCCCTTCTTCCCTTTTGCTTCTCAGCGACCCCTCCTACTCCCCTCTTGTGAGGGGAGTAGGAGCAGTGTGTTATTTTCGTTACACAGCAGTGTAGAGCAAGCGTTTTCAATTTATATTTAAAGAGCCTCACATAGAGTCTCTTCCAGAGCCCCTCCCTTCCACCCCTCTCTTCCAGACACCCTCCCTTCCACCGCTCACAGCATTCACACGCCACACATTAAACAAGGTAAATTTTAGCTGCTATTTGCTCAGCCCGTGTTTTAGTAATAATTGCTTTTGCTCTGTTTTAACATTATTTTTTGTTCTTGTTTTATAAGGCCAGATATAGCGCTTCATTGTGACCCGTAGTTAGGCGCTTGAGCAATCGATGTTATTGGTATAGGTGGGATCTTGGGGCAGAGGAGGCTTGCTGCCGCGCCTCGCAACATAGGTTGAGGTCATGAAGAACGCCTCGTGCGATCTACGGCGGATTCCTTTGTCTGCCTGAGGCGCTGCGAGAATGCAAGGATTGGGACAGCAGTGTCTAGAACTCCCCTGGGGCACCCTAATAAAGCTTGAACACCCCACCCCTGACCCGCCAGGCCCTCCCTGCACAGCGCCTCCCGCCAGATGAATGCTATTTCTGCAGCAAATGTGCCCCCTCCCGGCTCGCCCGGTTTGGAAATGACAGGCGATTGCAGCATGTTCCCGCTCTGTGTTTTTGTTTATTTTGGGACTGCTACCGTTACCTCCTGGGAAGAACATTTCCAAAGTGACGTGCTCTTAAAAATGGAATTTTGAAATATTCAGAGGCCCGCGTTGCGTGAAATTTTGATTTCTTTCTATTACCTTTCATAAATACTGTGTAAACATTGGGCGGGGCCAGTGGAATAGATTCTGCGGTGATTCGAGGTTTATAACACACTTTTGCATTTGCCTCACACACACACTACGCTGCCTCACACACACACTGCGCTGCCTCACACACACACTACGTAGTCACACACTGCTGTGTCACTCACACTGCCCTATCACACACACTGCGCTGTTACACACACACTGCACTGCCTCACACACACACACACTGCGCTGCATCACACACACACTGCCCTGCTACACACTGATCTGCCTCACACACACACTGCGCTGCCTCACACCCTGCGCTGCCTCACACACACTGTGCTGCCTCACACACACACACTGCCCTGCCTCACACACACACACTGCCCTGCCTCACACACACACACACACACACTGCGCTGCCTCACACACACACTGCGCTGCCTCACACACACACACACTGCGCTGCCTCACACACACACTGCGCTGCCTCACACACACACTGCGCTGCCTCACACACACACTGCGCTGCCTCACACACACACACTCCGCTGCCTCACACACACACACACTCCGCTGCCTCACACACACACACACTCCGCTGCCTCACACACACACACACTCCGCTGCCTCACACTGCCCTGCCTCACACACACACACTGCGCTGCCTCACACACACACAGCGCTGCCTCACACACACACACTGCGCTGCCTCACACACACACACACACTGTGCTGCCTCACACACACACTGCGCTGCCTCACACACACACACACTCCGCTGCCTCACACACACACACACTCCGCTGCCTCACACACACACTCGGCTGCCTCACACACAAACTGCGCTGCCTCACACACATCGCTGCCTCACACACATACACACACTGCGCTGCCTCACACACACACTGGGCTGCCTCACACACTGCGCTGCCTCACACCCTGCGCTGCCTCACACACACTGTGCTGCCTCACACACACACTGCCCTGCCTCACACACACACACTGCCCTGCCTCACACACACACACACACACTGCCCTGCCTCACACACACACACACACACACACTGCGCTGCCTCACACACACACACACACACACTGCGCTGCCTCACACACACACTGCGCTGCCTCACACACACACACTCCGCTGCCTCACACACACACTCCGCTGCCTCACACACACACACACTCCGCTGCCTCACACACACACTGCCCTGCCTCACACACACACTGCGCTGCCTCACACACACACAGCGCTGACTCACACACACACACACACACACTGCGCTGCCTCACACACACACACTGCGCTGCCTCACACACACACTGCGCTGCCTCACACACACACACTCCGCTGCCTCACACACACACTCCGCTGCCTCACACACACACTCCGCTGCCTCACACACAAACTGCGCTGCCTCACACACAAACTGCGCTGCCTCACACACATCGCTGCCTCACACACACACACACTGCGCTGCCTCACACACACACTGCGCTGCCTCACACACTGCGCTGCCTCACACACACACACTGCGCTGCCTCACACACACTGCGCTGCCTCACACACACACACTGCGCTGCCTCACACACACACACTGCGCTGCCTCACACACACACACTGCGCTGCCTCACACACACACAGCGCTGCCTCACACACACACAGCGCTGCCTCACACACACACTGTGCTGCCTCACACACACACTGCACAGCCTCACACACACACATCGCTGCCTCACACACACACACTGCGCTGCCTCACACACATACACTGCGCTGCCTCACATACACACACTGCGCTGCCTCACATACACACACTGCGCTGCCTCACAAACACACACTGCGCTGCCTCACACACACATACACTGCGCTGCCTCACACACACACTACGCTGCCTCACACACACACTGCGCTGCCTCACACACACTATGCTGCCTCACACACACACACTGCGCTGCCTCACACATACACACTGCGCTGTCACACAGTATGTAGTCACACACTACTGTGTGTCACTCACACTGTCCTACAACACACACTGCACTGTTACACACAAACTGCACTGTGAGACACACACTGCACTGCCTCACACACACTGCGCTGCATCACACACACACTGCCATGATACACACTGTGCTGCCTTACACACTGCCTTGCCTCACACACTGCCTTGCCTCACACACACACACTGCCTTGCCTCACACACACACTGCCTTGCCTCACACACACACTGCCTTGCCTCACACACTGCCCTGCCTCACACACACAATGTGGTGCCTCCCACACACACTGCGCTGCTTCACACACACACTGCGCTGCTTCACACACACACTGCGCTGCTTCACACACACACTGCGCTGCTTCACACACACACTGCGCTGCTTCACACACACACTGCGCTGCTTCACACACACACTGCGCTGCATCACACACACACACACTGCGCTGCCTCACACCCACGCTGTGCTGCCTCACACCCACTGTGATGCCTCACACCCACACTGTGCTGCCTCACACCCACACTGCGCTGCCTCACACCCACACTGCGCTGCCTCACACCCACACTGCGCTGCCTCACACCCACACTGCGCTGCCTCACACCCACACTGCGCTGCCTCACACACACACTGAGCTGCCTCACACACACACTGAGCTGCCTCACACACACACACTGCGCTGCCACACACACACACACACACACACACTGCGCTTCCTCACACACGCACACACTGCGCTGCCTCACACACACACACACACACACTGCGGGGCCTCACACACACACACACACACACACTGCGCTGCCTCACACACACACACAGTGCTGCCTCTCTCACACACACACACACACACACACAGCGCTGCCACACACAAAGCGCTGCCTCACACACACCCACACTCCGCTGCCTCACACACACTGCACTGCCACATAATTACACATCTATCAATGCAACATACACTCCAAATACCACTCAGTGCCACATAGTTATATGCAACATAATTACACTCTACTGAATGCAACACACACTCCACACAATACCACTCAGTGCCACATAATCATATGCTACAAAATTACACTGCACTCAATGCAACATACACTCCAAACAATACCACTCAGTGCCACAAAATTACACGCCACACAATTACACTCTACTGAATACAACATACACTCCACACAATACCACTCAGTGCCACATAATTACATGCTAAATAATTACACTGCGCTCAATGCAACATACACTCCAAATACCACTCAGTGCCACATAATTACACGCCACATAATTACACTGAACTCAATGCAACATACACTCCAAATACTACTCAGTGCCACATAATTACACACCACATATTTACACAGCACTCCATGCAACATACACTCCAAATACCGCTAAGTGCCACACAATTACACACCACATAATTACACTGCACTCAATGCAACATTCACTCCAAATCCCACTCAGTGCCACATAATTACACACCACATAATTACTCTAATGAATGCAACACACACTCCACACAATACCACTCAGTTCCACATTATGATATGCTACATAATTACACTGCACTCAATGCAACATACACTCCAAACAATACCACTCAGTGCCACATAATTACATGCTACATAATTACACTGCGCTCAATGCAACATACACTCCAGATACCACTCAGTGCCACATATTTACACGCCGCATAATTACACTGCACTCAATGCAACATACACTCCAAATACCACTCAGTGCCACATAATTACACACCACATATTTACACTGCACTCCATGCAACATACACGCCAAATACCACTGAGTGCCACACAATTACATGCCACATAATTACACTGCACTCAATGCAACATTCACTCCAAATCCCACTCAGTGCCACATAATTACACACCATATAATTACTCTAATGAATGTAACACACACTCCACACAATATCACTCAGTTCCACATTATGATATGCTACATAATTACACTGCACTCAATGCAACATACACTCCAAACAATACCACTCTGTGCCATATAATTATATGCTACGTAATTACACTGCACTCAAAGCAACATACACTCCAAATACCACTCAGTGCCACATAATTACTCTACTGAATACAACATACACTCCCCATATTACCACTCAGTGCCATATAATTACACACCTCATACTTGCACTACTCAATGCAACATAAATACACTCTATCGCACTCACTCTATTTATCGCCATCACTCTATCTGTCCATCTATCTTTTGCCCTCCCTCTATCTATCCATCTATCTATCTATCTCCCTCACTCTATCTATCTATTGCTTCACCACAGCATCACTCAGCACCACCACAGCATCACTCATGGGAAATACAATATCACTAGGCGCTACCACAGCATCACTGAACGCCACAGCATCTCTCGTCGCCACCACAACATCACTCAGCGCCTCCACACAATCAATCTGTGCAACCATTCAACAACTGGTTCAAATATGTTCTCTCAATGTTTCAAGCTTTATTACAAATGTCACAAAAAGATGTTAATATTTCACTTCTGTTCTTGGATTTTCGTCACAATAAAATACAATTAACATAATCTTCACAAAAATTATTTACAAAAGTTTAAGCTATTGCCATTATAAATTACAATAACTTTTATTTAATTATTAAAAAATGTAAAAGCAATTGTTATTTGTAATATCAATACATCTAAATCACGTAAATACAACTCATATTGCATTATTAATGCTATAGGTGTCACATTTGTGAAAGTTAAAACTATTGGCATTGTAAATGACAAAGCTATTAAGTTCGCTATTTTCAAAACCAACACATAAATAAAAAATGTGTCATTTACAATACCAATAGCTCAAACTTTCCTAATGCGAGACCTATTGCATTGCAAATGCTTGTTTTTTATAGGTCTGTTCCGGTGCACTGAAGTTTTTCACTAAATTCGATGTATGTCCCAGTTTTGATTTAAATATTGTCAAATGAGCGTGCACAATAGTGAAATTGTGTGCATTTCCGCCAGACATGCCTTGCTACATCACGTAGTAGACAGGATGTGATTGCTTAAAGACTGGGCCGTTGCGCTCCTGTGCCTCATTCATGCAGCACAGCAGGCTTTAAAGAGGGACGAATCAGCATCTGAGCCCGGGCTCTCCAGCCTTCCTCTGGGCTTCATCTCAGCATGGGGAAGGGAGGGGAGGGAGAGTGGTTACTTTATTGCATTGTTTTGCAGTGGTTTTAGGTTTTGGCTTAGAAGAATGTGCTGTCGGTGAAATCTTTTGCAAATAAAAAAAAAAACTTGAACCCCACCTAGAGCTTGACAATGACTTACCATTGCATGTCTTCCTTTGTGTTCTATACGTAGGGGATGCATTGCAAACAATTCCCTTTTGAATCCATGTCAGTCCTTCCACCACTGCCTTAACCAACATATTGAAGCCTGGTTTTATTATTCGCTGCCTGACACTTTGTCCACAGTGGAACCCCGTCGAGCATGCTTTGATCCGTTCCGGTTGCGGGCAGTAGGCCCAGCCACACAAGTGGGGCAGTGGGCTCCGGCCAGGGGCTTGGTGCAGTATCTCACCGGAAGCTCGCGGCCCGTGCTTCCGGTATCAGACTCCCCGACAAAGTTGTCAGCTACGCTGCAGCACACACTTCTGATTCACTGGTTCAGCTGCAGCTCACTGCATCTGTTTGTTGGAGATGCTGCATCCGGTGGCCTCGGGGACAGTGCATCTACTTTAGAAATCTGCATTTGAGCCCCGGTCACACGTTCAGATCCGTGTGGCTCAACCTTTCATCCTCTGTCGTTGCATAAAATCAGTACCTTGCATTGCGCAGCAATAGCCATGTCTTGCCCAGCGCCAGGATGCCCCATAGGCAGAGCCTCGGGAATTATGGGGCAGGAGAGGGCCAAATTATGCAGCAGGGTTGAATAATCAATGCAGCATATAGCGCAGCACATTTTGTAATAGTATTACTTCATTATTTCGTCATTTTTAGGTCTCGCCTGCGTCTATTGTCGTTGCTTTTGTGTCCGGTTTCTCTGGGAGCGGGGTTAGTGTCCGCCCTGTCTCCATTAGGCCCCGCCCACCCTGGCTGGATATTTTGCTAGACTTGCTCGCGCTTTTCAGGAAGCATTCTCAGCGTTCATTGGTGTCCGCCCTGTCTCCATTAGGCCCCGCCCACCCTGAGTGTATATTTTGCTAGACTTGCTCGCGCTTTTCAGGAAGCATTCTCAGCGTTCATTGGTGTCCGCCCTGTCTCCATTAGGCCCCGCCCACCCTGAGTGTATATTTTGCTAGACTTGCTCGTGCTTTTCAGGAAGCATTCTCAGCGTTCGTTGGTGTCTGCCCTGTCTCCATTAAGCCCCGCCCACCCTGACTTGATATTTTTTGCCGAGCGCTTGTTGTGTTTTGGAGGGAAGAACAACGATTTCAACCCGACCACTATTTACCATTCTAATTCGGCAGCCTTGTAGACTTCACTTTCTTTTTAATCTGACGCATGGACTAAGGTAAGTACAGATTAATTTATTTTAATGAGTCTCTCCGCTGCTCATACTTTGATTTGAGATAGTATTTCTTCTTTTTCCGCATTTTTGTATTGCGCAAACTCGACCCGAACGTATTTTCCCAGAGCCACATGATTTTAATGAGCTTGCGCCAGGCTCAAGCCAGTTCCAAAGTAAGCAGCCCCAGTTAATAGTTTAACCTGTAGGATCATGAAAGTGTTGCTCCTCCCGAGAGGGAGGGGAGAGGGTGTGCCCAGGGAGGGCTGCCACCAGCGCCGCAGCTGAGGCCCGGGCCTGACCGCAGGATTTCTATCTGGCCTATAATTTAATTGCCGCGTGTGCAGGGCGGTGATAATGGCAGCGCGGCGACGGGGGCATGCCAGCCACTGCGGGGCTACAAACATGTTCTACAACTGTTTCACGTTCAAATGTAGTGTTTTTTTGTGTAGGCAGGCACACCTGTTAGCATAGAGGCTTTGGTATATATTGCTCATTGAATTTATTATGAAACATACTTGTGCCATATCCGATACAGGGCGTTCATTGAGTTCCATGTTGATTTGTTCTTGACATTCTGGGACTTGTAGTTTTCTTATGCAATTTCACACAGAGAATAACATTGGTTTGGAAGAGTTACTTACGCTGGCATGGTAGCGCTTCCTATCGGCTACACGCATTCATCTGGCGAGTGGGAGCTCTTGGCTGTATAGAAGTGGAATGTACAGATGTATATTACCAGAAAGTGTGCCGTATTATCTTATTTGTTGTACAGCTGATAAACATGGTTAACGCGAAAGTAGTGACGTCACAGTTGTGTATTTACAAGAGTTTAAGCTATTGGCATTGTAAACGACAATGCCTTTTATTTGTTTTTTTTAAAAAAAACATTGTTATTTACAATGTCAATAGCTCAAAATAATGTAAACGCGAGACCTATTGCATTGCAAATGCTTGTTCAACTTAGTAGCACTGTCTGGACATTGGTTGCATCACATTAGTACCAATTTAAGACTCGTATATAGCAATAAGCAACAAACAAGCATTTTCAATGCAATGGTTTCGCCTTTGGAAAAGTTTGAGCTATTGGCATTGTTATTGACAAATTTTTTATTTATGTGTTGGTTTAGAAAACAGATAAATAAATGGCATTGTCACTTACATTGTTATTAGCTTAATCTCTGCAGTCTCTAGAACTCCATAGCACTCCCTAGTTACTCTACACTCCCTAGCACTGTGCACTTCCTAGCACTCCCTAGCTTCCCTAGTAACTCCGCACCTCCTAGCACTCTCTAGTCACTTCCTAGCACTCCCTAGTCACTCCCTAGTCACTCCCTAGTCACTCCCTAGCACTCCCTAACACTCCCTAGCCACTCCCTAGCCACTCCCTAGTCACTCCCTAGCCACTCCCTAGTCACTCCCTAGCCACTCCCTAGTCACTCCCTAGTCACTCCGCACTCCCTAGTCACTCCGCACTCCCTAGTCACTCCGCACTCCCTAGTCACTCCGCACTCCCTAGTCACTCCGCACTCCCTAGTCACTCTGCACTCCCTAGTCACTCTGCACTCCCTAGTCACTCTGCACTCCCTAGCCACTCCCTAGTCACTCCCTAGTCACTCCGCACTCCCTAGTCACTCTGCACTCCCTAGTCACTCTGCACTCCCTAGTCACTCTGCACTCCCTAGTCACTCTGCACTCCCTAGTCACTCTGCACTCCCTAGTCACTCTGCACTCCCTAGTCACTCCGCACTCCCTAGTCACTCCGCACTCCCTAGTCACTCCGCACTCCCTAGTCACTCTGCACTCCCTAGTCACTCTGCACTCTCTAGTCACACATACACACTTAGAGACACACACCCCCCCTCCAGAGCCACACGCACACCCCCCTCCAGAGCCACACACACACCCCCCCAGAGCCACACACTCATACACACCTAGAGCTACACACATATATCCAGAGCCACACACATACACACTGATTACAAACACACACCGAGCCATACACACACCCAGATGCACACACACATACAGAGCTACACATACATACCCAGAGTCACACACACACACACACCTAGAGGTACACATACACCTTTCCACTCTCGCTTGCTTGAGTCTTCTCTCTCCTGTCCGTCTCACTGAGCAAGGTTCGGGTACAAAGTCCTTTTACGGAAGTCAGAATCTATGAAGGAATGGGAGGCAGGACTAATGGGGTCAGTGAGCTAATGGGTGCGAGGAAAGGATACCATATGTCAGGATGTCAGGCCAATCAAATTGCAATTAAAAGTAAAATTTAGAGGCTCACCGCAAACCGCACCCGGTCAGAACCGAGCCTTCTCTGCAGGCTACCACCCTGTGCCCCACTGGTAAAAGCGGTTCTGTCTCTCAGTTGCGCTTCCCCCAAGATCCACCGCTTGTTACCTCAACTGTGCCTCTTAGCTGTCCCCAGCTGTCTCCACCGGGTGCCAAAATCTCCACTCCCGGCCAGGACGGCGTCGGCGTCAAAAGGCTAAACTGCCGCGCTGCGGCAACAGCGGAAACACGGACTGGCGCTGTCAACGATGAGAGGATGAGATGTGCTGAAAATCACCATGTGTTGCTCAGCTGAGCTGACACAGAACTGTACCTTTCCAATGCCATGTTTGCGTATGTGTGCCAACTGCCGAGTCGGATTGAATTCAGAGGGACTGCCCGCCCAGCAGACGTGTCTGATGTTTTCTTGTTTCCGCTTCAGCCTTCAGAATAATTCCTTCAACAGCACTGCTGCAGCCGAGTAAGTGCAAATGTAAAATATTTAACAACTGCTAAAATGATAGAGTAGAGTAACATGAGACAGGGTTTTATCAAGGACAGCGGGAGGGGGGCGAGAAAGGCTCGGACAGCGGGAGGGGGGCGGGAAAGTCTCGGACAGCGGGAGGGGGGGCGGGAAAGTCTCGGACAGCGGGAGGGGGGGCGGGAAAGGCTCGGACAAAAGACATGAGACGGGGCATTGGAAATAACAACAACTTCAAACTTGCCAACCACTTCGGCCAAAGGCTTTTCTAAAATGACGAAAACATCACGGGACAAAAAAAAAAAAAAAGTACATGCCCACAGCCACATGACGTCAGAAAAGAGGCAGGATGAGAAAAACATTGCCGAAACGCCCACGAGTCGCCTCGCAGGATGACGGACGCCTCTGTTTGCCAATGGCTAGCGTCCATTTATGGAGCTAGCCAATGGGAAACCGAGGCGGGACGAACATCCATACTGTTAACAAAAGATTTCTCCTGGGCGGAGCTAGTGCTCCGGCCCAGGCGAAACCTAAAAACGCTGCAGGAAAGGGTGGATAACTACCGTATTTCAGAATGAATTCTCCTTGGCGTCAGGCACATCCAGTTTAACGAGAAAAGGCCACAGGAGCCGCCTGCAAATACAACTTCACAAAATCAAAGTACCACTCGGTAATAGGGGTACAGGGAGATTTGCAAAGGTCCAAAACATTACCGAGAGAATGCATTGCATTCAACCCGGCAGATTCGTTCACATGTAGGCCATAGCATGCCACAAAACATCAAACCGTAACCAAAACTCCAGCTTTAACAAAAGACGCCACGAAGGTGCCAAAATCGGACATTTGCCAGAACCTGGGGTGGCTGAAAGGGGGCAATGTTTCAATGGTGTACGCTTGAAATGGGCTGGCTGCACCCTCGTTGTGGTGAGTCCCTCAGTACACCACATGGATTAGTTTTCCATTGCGGCGCATCTTCGAGGACTGCACCCAACCAACCCCACCGCGGTAACTCTGCAAAATACCCTGCCAGAGAAATGTTTCAAATTCTCCGTTATCTACCAAGATACCCATATTTATGAGGGAGCTCCATCAGCAGAGCCAGTCCATTCTTTTACACCCTCAAATAGTTTGTAGTAGGAAGGTCAGACACCTGCATCTCAGATACCCAAACACAAAAACAAAGGGACACTTTTTATACCCAACTCCGCAAACAGCGTGGACAAATGGGTCAGTCTATATGATGCGTTAATAAGCTCCCCATACAAGTGACTGTGTGAACTAAGGAATGCCTGATGCCAAAGAGCTGTCCTACCAAGAATGAAGGAGAAATGAACCGTAGTGCCTATAAAAAGGACCCCCCCGCCCCAGGGCTCGAGTCGGGGTACCACGTGGGTGGACGGCGTCCCCCCACTTATTTTAAGGGGTCTTACCGGGTGGACGCCGTCCCCCTTGCGCAAAAGCTGGTATGCTGTAGGAGAGCATGCATTAATTAATCTGTACAGTATGCTGCTGCTCTAGTGCATTCTAAAAGCTACCAATGATAGGACATCAGCATAGCGCCAAGATGCCTACACTGCGCACACCGGCCACTAACTCTCAAAACCCAGGCAGCATTCAAAGAGGACTGCCGGCGAATATGCAGGTGCACGTTCAGATGGCCAACTTGTAATGTTTCTGTACACCTTCATTACGAAATCAATGACTGCAGTCTGAGTGTATATGGGCATTCATTATTGATATTTAGGCAAAAAAGGTTTAAAAACTTTTCAATAAAAAAAACTGCCAAAGCCAATCAGCTGGCAGCCAACGCCGTTGTGTCAATTGTCGAGAAAGGAGAAAACTTTCTGAATTAAATATTTTATAACAGCCTAACGAGCTCATGTGAGGCAGAAAGTGCAGTACACTGCCTAATCGCCAGAGTCTAGTTTGATCATTTCCTTCCAATTCTCATAAGCATCCAAACGTACACATTAAGACCTGGAGCATCACTAATACATACAGTAGTACAACAAAATGTCACGCTGAGATGTGCAAGTCTATAGGGGGCTAAAAGAAGGTAAAGAGTCAAACCACCGACATGTTTAAACTGTTTGCCTTACCGGGCCCCGGGTAGTAGTGAATAACGTGAGTCAAATGTGCACATGCATTTAAAATCCCAGCTTAACGTCCGGTCTGCTCAAAAGATGGCAGAGTAAGAACGGTTCAGATTAACAAACCCCTAAAGCAAACACTGACTCTGTCCTGCCACCAGCCCACCAATATGAGACGAGATGCACTAACTGCACCAATGAGAATCTGAGGTCTAGACATTTCGCAAAGCAATGCATAACATGTATTTCCTGTGTTGATGCAAGAGGACTGACCGAGCAACGGCAGTTTCCCCTCTCCATCATCCACTGCTCATCTTTCACTAAACACCATCACGTGATTGCTGACAAACTTTTAAATCCAATGAATGCATCTCACTGGTTTTAGATTTCACGTGCTTACAGCATTCATATTCACTTCCTCCAAAATCAACATTGTGCAACTCCGCCTGCATACCTGATAGAATCAGGAAGTAGTAGGGCCTACATCACTGATCCCAGATCCTCAAATTCTGCTACAATGATATGTACATTCCCACTAAAGCGATCTAGCCAGCGTCCTTGCCACCCATTTCAAAGCAGTCATTCTCAAACCAAATCACGCATGGAAACCCATAGTTATGTTTAGACTTAAGCATTTCCTAAAATTTTTAGCACAGAACTACAGAGCCTAACATGCCATTTTAGTGTTGAAAAGACCACAAAAAACAGCATTTTGACGAGTCCCATAGGTTGTTCTTTAAGGAGCTTTCTTAAACAAAGGTGACAAGCTTCCAATGTAGTCATGGGCTTGAGATTTCCTAAAGTTTCATGTTCTGGAATCTCATATTTCACGATGCTCGTGTCTTAATGGAACGTTTCTTGACCAAATGAGTAAGACAATAACAGATTCCTAGCTGGAGAGCAGTGGTGCACCACTCTCTAAATAAGACCAGAAATTCAGAGGGCGATTTGTACACAGCAGAATTCCAGCTTGTATAGCAGGTCTGAGTTGCAAATTGTCTCCAGGCCTCTGACCATTATCCAAAAGTAAGCATAATCAGGGCACATAGTAATGCTTCTTTGCATAGTCTTCTAAACGTTTGCATCATCCACAGCGGAAAGGATGAATTTTAACTGATGCAGATCTAGTACTCAAATTTGTCGACACTGTGGAAGGGGAGTCCATTTAAGTGCTGTCCCCGATACCCCCGGACAACAATGGAGCCTGGCAAATTAGATAACCGGGATTTCCCGATTTTATCCATCAATGAGAACGTCGGAAACTAGCTTAATTAAGATCAGCAACAAAAAAAAGGGGGCATAATTAACGTCTAGAGCCCTAAAATGCACTATGGTAGCTTACTATTATTGTGGCAAAAAAATCATAACGCTATAGCTGCCGCACCATGAAATATCACTACCCCATAGCTCGTCACTAAAGACTCAGAAAACCTATTTATGACAGCGCTTTACAGTCAACCCTTGCTGCCAACACCGCCTCATCGCCGCAACCTTCCAATACCCACCATTACAAACAAAACTTCAATACCTCAATGCCGCAGGACACAGATAACCGATCCCTGCAGACCTTTAAGACTCTAATCACTGCAGTACCACTAATATACAACATAAATCCAGCCGGGAAGAGCTCACTGCTGCAGGCGTCCACGACACCTTAATACTTTGTCCCTCATTACACCATTCTTGCGGCCTCTGCTACTCCATCCCCGCAACGCCCCCAAAAACCGACCCTGGGGCAGCAACCATAACAACTCAGCACATGCAGACAACAGCAACCCAGCTTGCGTAGCCCCCATCAACACTCAGCAGTTTGATATCCACACCCAGTCCAGTACTCCCAGGCCCCATATACAACTCAGCACCGCAGCCTTCAATAAGCCTTCCATGCAGCCTTCAAATTGCCAGTGTTGCAGCCCTTACATTGCAGCACGGCACTCACAATAACATGACTGCGGAACTCCTAACCCAGAGCTGCAGCTCTCCAATAAAAACACCTTCATTATTCCCCAGCCCAGAAGCTTCACAATATCTCCAGGGTTGTGCTGACCAGTATTCCAACACTGCAGACCCCAAAATCTCAGCACTGCCCCTCTCTTTCTTTTCCAGTCACACTGTCCTGTCAATACATCAACACTGCATGAGATACCCAATATCACTTGCAATACTTGGGAAGGCTTCGGGCAACAGCACTACAGCCCCCACCCCCACGACATCAGACTCCAAAACACAGCGCATCCACCATGCCCCTTCAATGCTGCCCAGCAGTGCACTCTTCCAGAGGCCCAGGCCCCAAGTCACCAGCACTACAACCCCTCATGACCCATCACCGAAGTTCCCCTGTGATCCTGTGCCCGTTATCCAGTAATGTGGCCCTCGATGCCCATTCCGGCGCCCCCGACCTTCAGAACACCTATTGCCCCTCCTGTCTCACTGTACTTGCATGCTGCCCATTACGGTTTCCCCCTCGCTCCGCCTCCTCTTGCCTCCCTGTCCTTCCTCCTCCTCTTCCTCTGGTTCCCGTTTTGTTCCTCGAAGAAAAAGTTGCAGAGTCTCCGCCATCATCTCCAGACAACGGGGTGCACGGGCGGGCCCGAGACACGGGAAACGAACGGAACTTGCCGGACCGCAGAAGGTTGAGCACCAGAGAATCAACCAAAACATGCCCGACTGCGCGGTTCTACTTGGCCGTAAACCAACGAATCAACCAAAATCAGCTCGACCACGTTGGTCCCAGAACCAGAGAATCAACCACAACACAGTTGTCGTTGACCTAATAGTGATAGAATCCACTCGTGGGTCCACGAGAACCGATAAATTAAAGGGAACAGGGCCGCGCGGGGCCGAAAACTACAAACTATGCAGCCACGCAACCCTGTGAGAATAAACCAAAAACAAGCACCTCGTATTGCGGTGCAATCACACCACAGGCACGGACAGCGGGAGAGGAGGGCGGGAAAGGAACGGACAGCGGGAGGGGGGCGGGAACGGGCACTCACCTGGACTTCTTCCGGCGGCTGTGGGCGGCATAATGACGAAAACAAACACCAAAAAAAAAACGAAACTCCGCCCACTGCCCGATGACGATGCAAAAAGGGTGGAGAGGGAAAAAAATGCAGTAACGCCCACGAATGTGGTCCGGCCATGACGGACTGATCTCTGTTCCAATGGCTAGCCTCCATTTATGGAGCTAGCCAATGGAACTGAGGGTGGGACTAAGCCACACACTGTAGGGACATAAGATTTCTCCTGGGCGGAGCTAGGAGCTCCGGCCCCAGGCGAAACCTAAAAAGTGACCAGTCCTGCTTCAAGGGGCCTTCCAATGCGCAGCAACACATATTGCTGCATTTAAAGTAATGTTTGAACAGTTTCTTGTTCAAATCTGCAGATAATGGATTATGTGGCAAATGCGGCAAATCTATAACTATGCGAAAGCCGCATAATTTCAGTGGCCCTGCCGATAGGGTAATGCGCGCTTTACAAGTGCCCATGTCGTTATGTCAGTTTAATTGTACAGCGCACACCAGTTTTAATCGCCACATTGCTTACTCCGTTGCAGACTGAGCTGTGCGCCACGCTCCCCTACATACTATTTATTTATACTGTTTTATGTTGTGCGAGCTAGCCCAAGGGCTTTATATGAGAACCACATACTGTAAGACCAAGGACAACTCTTCAGGGTCCCGCTTGACTCAGTCAATCATTGAAGTTTCTTCTCCTGCATCATCTCTGCACTGCCTGCCTCCCTTAATGTCCTGTGACGGAAGTGCTGGGTACCCCAGAAAACTCCCTCTGCCGGAGCCTGCAGCAATGCGCCCGGAAATCTGCTGTCAGCTCAGCCCCGGTAGGTGGGAACACCCCCACTGCGCTCCTCAGAAATCTAGCAGGCGCTCCCTAAATGTTGTGCTATGGTACCATTCAGCAGCATTATCTGGGCTTTAAGTGTGGCGGATCCTGCCAGAACTCAGATCCGGCAGTAATTAAAACTGCGACACGCGGCCCTGCAGGGCCCTATATTCAGGTCCTTATTTTGAAATGCAAAAACGTAGATTTCTGGGAAAATTGACAGCTAAAAATGTAAACAGGGAAACAATGTTATGTATTACTTAGGAGTATTTGCTTTTTCCAGATGCTGTTTGTGTAGGTTTTTTGTCATGCAACATATGATTCCTGTGTGTAGTGCGTTGTGTGAATGAACCTCTAGGTGTCTGGGTGAGTTCAGGTTGTGTTTGGGTGTTCATCACGGGCCACAAATGCAACTTTTCGATTCAAAGCAGGAGCCAGTGCAGGCGGTAGCGGCTGCTACCGGGCTCAGGTGGTGGGGTGGGGGCAAGGGGGTCGGGGGTAAGAAAAGAAAGAAAAAAACACACTTACCTGTGAAGGCTGGCTGGTCAGCCTTCGCCTCTCCTCCCAGCTCCGGTTCCAGCAGGATACCGAAACCAGCAGGAAGCACCCGGCTCCCGATAACCAAACACAATGTTGCAATGGAGCTTTGTGATTGGTCTGAACGCCGTGACACGGCGCTCAGCCAGGGGCTGGAAGGGTGGGCATGTTCTCCATGCAGGCTGTAATGCAGCTTGTATGTAGAATATGGGAAGTGCGCATGACTGTTTTGGGTGGCCCGAGAGGGCTGACCAAACAGTCATGTGCACTTGGGAGTAGGCAAACCACTCCTCCCCTGCTCCTATGTTCTCGCAGCAGCCCCGCTCAGAAAGCGGCCGCAGCAGAAGGAAACCTAAAATAATAATAACGTGAGTCATTATCATTTTCCGTTTTCTGCTGCGGAGCAGTTGGGCAACGCTCCTCCGCCTTGCAGACGAGCTGCCACTGAGTGCACGTTTCTCACTGTGCCTGTCAGTGGGCCATGAAAGTGTGTAGATCAGGCGCTCACCCAACCCTTTGCCTCTGTTTTAGGTTCACATATGTGACAATTGTAATTGCCTTTTTATGTGAAAGTGTGAAGGTGGTATACACAGCTGTTGAAATATTTGCAGCATCAAAGGAAAATAAAATGCTGCATTTGCAGGTGAGGAGAGAGAGAGAGAGATGCAACAAATACACACAGAAAGACACAGTAAATGGAAAGTGATGAGATGAGGTGATGTGTGAGGAATACAGACAGATGATTTTGGAAATGTGTTGAGAGAAAAAGGGTATAAAATTCTAACCGACTCGGAGGCTGCAGATGAAAGATGTGTAGGGGAGAACAAGAATGGCTGAGGCATTGCAAACTCCCCTACCACAGACCTTAGTAATGTTTAATACATAGTCTCATATGTTCAGAATTGAAATATTGTATATTCTAGTTATTCACAGGAAAATAATAGCTCTTTATTTGATACTGCTAACAAACATTGACAAAGGCTTTGGGTCTGTCTAGTTGTAGGCATATGTCCATTGTTGTGTGGATGCAATATCAGGAAACTCATAGAGCGACACCCAACTACTGGTCAGGTGGCACGCCGTGTCAAACATATCATGTTAATTCAAGTGTGATGAGCCATACCCTTAATTACATAGGTCATACCTCTTAGGGTTCCTAGTTATGCTTCTTTGGCCACACCCCGTTTACACCACCCACCCACTGTTTTCATCTTATTTAAATCAATGCATAGTTTGTGTTGGGGGACAGCAGGCCTTCTACCTCTGCACACTCGCTCTCATAGTGTGTTTTGAACAGCGGCTTGACCAGCACCGCGTCACAGGCTCGTTCGCGTATCTTGGCCTGAACTGCGCCCTCAGCGCAGCCGTAAGCGTGGCAGACGTTGGAAGGTAAAAATACCCACCCTGACTCCATTCATCAAATTTGGGGTGAAAGACCAACTTTCCCCCAAATATCCCAAGAGGCTTGTTTAGTGTCCCAACTCCCGTCCTGGAATGTTTTGGGGAAAGTTATAAATCCCGAAGTATTTTTAGGAATGGTTGAAAAGTAGTAATTTTGAATGACAGAAAGTGTTGTGAGGTCGCAGCTCAGGGCAGAAAACTTTTCCTACCGCACCACAAAGGGGGCACTTCTGCTGTTGCTGGGTTCTCTGAAAAATCGTCTTTAGATTCAAAATATTTTTTTCTGCTAGAATTAATTATCTGCAAAGAAATGCACCACAAAAATTATATATTTTTTTAATTAGCAGTGTCTTCTAAATACAGTGCAACTAAAAAAAAATGTTTTTAACCACAAAAGACCTTTTTTTATCTCATTTCCTAACCAAGGGGTGTGAGTAAAGACATCTACACTGCGTGTTAGCTTCCTTTATTCTGTAATTAAAATCTCTGTATTTTTAATCTTCTACGCATGCCTATCCCAATATCTTCTATACAAAGTTGTAGGTTTTTCTCCCCTTGGCACGGACCCTACAGTAAGGGTTTTCTCGACTCTGTCATTGTAATAGAATGCGGTTGAATCCTTTTAAAATATGAAACAGAAGCCTTATAAGTCAGCAGTATTATTGCAGTGCAGCCTGCCCGGCTGCCAAGGGGCCAGTTATAAAAAAGATCCCACGCATAATTCATCCCCGCAGTTTCCTCTTCCGGGAAGCCTGCAGGCTCTGACTGAGCTTGCTGCAGACCTGTTCCTCTTAATCAGAAATGTCACTTCCCTATTAATCTGGGTCTCAAGTTTGATAAATTTAGTCATCGCCTAAAGTACGTGGTAAAAGTAACTCCTCCTGACACACTCAAATCTTTAACCGGGTCTGAGCTGCTTGTTTTAAAAGTGTGACTTTTGAGACCTGTGCTAATGTGTGCCGAAAAACCTATATTGGCTGAAGGAGAAGCGCCCTTTATCTGAGGCCACCGGACCCCTACTCAGGAGGGCCCTTTCACCACCCACATATCAACAGCCTTCCTGAAAGACATCTGTTTCAAGTCTATTTAAAATTGATTTAGATCTATAACGAGATTAGCAATAGGAAACATTATTAAAATGTATTGAACATGTAAAAAAGAGATTTAAAAAATCCACTTATAGTTCAGAAAGAAACGATCAAATATGGACACATATGGATGCTATAAAACATTGTCAAATACCTCCTAAAAATGTAAACACTGTATAATAAAAGTGCTCACTAGGAGCATTCATAATACGTTGAATCAATTCATTGTGTGTTTTAGTATTACAATTAATGATTATTGAATTTAAATATGGTGTTTTAGAGTCCCTTAAAGCGACGTGGGACGGATTTTGAGTTCCTGCCAGATGGGGACTAGGATATCTGTACCCAAAGCTGGAAGGGGACACACACAGTGGCTAGGAAGAGGGAGAGAGGCTGTGCCCTCACTGAGGCATGTGTTGGCCCATAGAGTAGATCACACCTGTTTTCAAAAAGAGGTCCCTAGCGAAGCCTCTGGCGGGTGTGAGTTCCTGGATAGTGTTAACATAATACGCTCAAGTTCCTGTGGATTGTACTGGGCTGAACTGGTTGAGATTGAGTCAAGCGGGCGCGTGCCTCAGCACCAAAGTAGCTGCTCGAAATCTTCGTCTCAGGCTCATGAAGCATGGTGCTAGAATTTGGGCGCCCCAAAAACTGTATCAGCTTGGAGTAAAAGTGGGGATAGGGCTGAATGTGAACTTTGCATTAGGGTCATCTGCCAATGGAATGCTGCTTCCTTTCTTAAATGTGGCTGCCTGCGTCGCATGCGGGCAACAACTTGGGCCGGCAGCAGCTTAGAGCAGCATTCCCCTGCCAGGCTGGGCACCTCACCATTTGCTTCACCACCCTCGTGGTGTGATGGGGGCGGCAGGGCAAGGCTATACCCCTCCAATTATGTCACTTCCGGGGTGGGGGTCTTTAAATACTCCAGGAGTCCAAGGGTCATCCTCTTTGGGCGATTCTCTAACGCGACCCATTATTCCCGCAGGCAGTTGTAAGCCTGAGCAACTGGGGGCTTGCCTGGTGCCTCTGTGATTTTCCAGGACTATGGAGTCCAGATGCGGGGTAGGCCCCCAAAGGTTCATTATCAGGTGTATTCCTTATCCTCATTGGCTAATCTGGCGGGCAGCCAGCTTAGGTCATATAGACACTGGATGCCCTGGGATCGCCTGTAAATTAACCTATTAACTTTCCAAATTAATCTGCAGCAAAACTTTCTCCAAAATAAACTGGTGTGGTCTGTCATTTTGCTTGTGGTCTGTTTCTTTGCATGCAGGTATTCTGTGTTATCCAGTTTGGATGTATGTACACCTGGCTATGGGATATCTGCGCTCAGACCCTTTATTTAACCCGCTGGTACTTCAGAGTTTTATTGGCAACCAGAAAAGGTTTTTCTCTCCATGCTTTATGAACATTTTCTTCTAAATGCCGAGGAAGCTCTGGAAGATTTTTGTTCCTACCCCTAACTGGGCCCATAGTTTGTTCCACAACTGGGGAGGTCACAATCCAGGAGCTCGTTGTTATATGAACCAGTTTCTTTTGGGAAGGGTTCCTGCGGAATGTCCTGATTCAAGAAACAGATGGATGGGAAAGATGAAAAGATCTTAAAATACCTATCACCACATAAAACCAGCACATGGGGGGGTGAACTCTTTAGAGGACACAGGGGATGGCCTGTTGCAGACCCTCTCCTTGGCCTGCAGTTTTGGGAACACAGACCAGACCATAGGTTGCTGAAGGCCTTTGCTCACATCATGGTGGCCCTGGGATAGTCCTGCATGATTGTACAGGGAAGTTGCCCTCACAAAAAATACTGAGTTTGCATACCTAGATTCAGTCTGAAACTTGCAATATTGGTCATAATGTGAAGCTAAAATATCTTCCTTGAAGTTTGATATGAATTAGCCACCAGTAAGAAGTGGTCTGTATTTCTTAATTGTGCTCGAGTGTTTGAACATTTTTAGCTCTCGCCTAGGCAGCGCTTGTGCTGTCTCTTCGAGACATCCTGAATTCAGTTATGGACGTGAAGGTCTGCCCATCTTTTCAATTGGCTCATGTTTCTGTTCTTTGTAAATGATGGCTTTTTATTTGTCAATAGGCTTAGTAGTCCCTCCTTTTCCCCCTTTGTAACCTCCCATGAGGACTGTCCCTCTTACGTGTGTTGTTACTCTGTATGTTTTATGTACAATCTATGAGCGCTATTTTCTTAGATTACTTTCTCCTATTGCACCATGACATGCTTTCCTGCAATCGCTTGTTAGGTCTCGCCTGTCGATGCGCATGCGCATCGAGCAAGCGAGACTATGGGGACTTATCCACTCTTTGTCCAACTTGCAAGGAATCGTGGCGATTCCTTGCAGTGCCCGTGACTTTTAAGCTCAATGCGCATGCGCATTGAGCTTAAAAGCGCGTGCACATCAGTTCCCTCAGCCGCACTCCAGGCCCCCGCTCCGCCCCCTCCCCTGCCCGCCGTGTCGCATTTCTCCTCCCCCCTCCCCTTATCTGCCTTCCCTCCGTCTGTTCCCTCTCCCCGCTCCGCCCCCTCCCCTGCCCGCCGTGTCGCATTTCTCCTCCCCCCTCCCCTTCTCTCTCTTCCCTCCGTCTTGTCTTTTACTATAGTTAAATGTTTTCTTGGTAGGGCTCTGCTTTTTTTTATTTAACTATAAAGACATGTGTATTGCAATTGGTGTTATCAATCTAAGCTGTCGCATTTCGGCAATTTACTGCAGTTTCAAAGATGGAACGACTTCTATTTACTGCATGGGGATTGCAAAGTAGAAAACACAAACTGTTTTTCGCTAGATAAGCCGTTTGTTTGTTTTTGCTCCATTTCCTCCCGGTCATGTGGGCAGTTCCTCATGTCTCCGCTCCGAAGTCGTTTGTATCATCTGTGATGCCTTCTACCACTTGTATTTGTATTACCATACAAGGTGCCTTCTTTCTTTTAAGGTTTTTGCTTTAAGTTCACAAGTACAATTTTTTAAATCACAGCACAAGTAATGCGGTCGTCCAAGAAATAAGGACTGACTGAAGATGTCACATGACGAGGGGCCACATGGCATTTATGCAGGTGTGTGCGCCCCTTGTGTTGTCTGTGTGCATGGACACCTGTATGTGGGTTGACTTTGCGCATGTCGGCCTCTTTGTGTGCATAAGTGAAGGTATTTCCATGCAGCCTCTTTACAAAAGGCAGATCTGTTGCTTTTGTTAATTCTGGTTTATTGTAGTCATCCTTGATTTATTAAAGAAACTCCAGCTGACTCTTCGGTTTTAATTTGTGCATGTCACTGTGCAACACAAATTCACTCACCCTCAACCCCTCACCCTCACCCTCACTCACCCTCAACCCCTCACCCTCAACCCCTCACTCACCCTCACTCTCACTCACCCCCTCACCCTCACCCTCACTCACCCTCAACCCCTCACCCTCACTCACCCTCAACCCCTCACCCTCACTCACCCTCAACCCCTCACCCTCACTCACCCTCAACCCCTCACCCTCAACCCCTCACCCTCACTCACCCTCAACACCTCACCCTCACTCACCCTCACTCACCCTCACCACCCTCACCCTCACTCACCCTCACCCTCACTCACCCTCACTCACCCTCACCCTCACTCACCCTCAACCCCTCACCCTCACTCACCCTCACCCTCACTCACCCTCAACCCCTCACCCTCACTCACCCTCAACCCCTCACCCTCAACCCCTCACTCACCCTCACTCATCCTCACTCACCCTCAACCCCTCACCCTCACCCTCACTCACCCTCAACCCCTCACCCTAACTCACCCTCACCCTCACTCAACCTCAACACCTCACTCACCCTCACCCTCACTCACCCTCAACCCCTCACCCTCAACCCTCACTCACCCTCACTCAACCTCAACCCCTCACTCACCCTCACCCACCCTCAACCCCTCACCCTCAACCCCTCACTCACCCTCACTCTCACTCATCCTCACTCACCCTCACTCACCCTCAACCCCTCACCCTAACTCACCCTCACCCTCACTCACCCTCAACCCCTCACTCACCCTCACCCTCACTCACCCTCAACACCTCACCCTCAACCCCTCACCCTCACTCTCCCTCACCCTCACTGACCCTCACTCACCCTCACCCTCACTCACCCTCACCCACCCTCACTCTCACTCACCCTCAACCCCTCACCCTCACTCACCCTCAACTCCTCACCCTCACTCACCCTCACCCTCACTCACCCTCACTCTCACTCACCCTCAACCCCTCACCCTCACTCACCCTCAACTCCTCACCCTCACTCACCCTCACCCACCCTCACCCTCACTCACCCTCAACCCCTCACCCTCACACAGTGCAATAGGTCTCAGACCATTTCAGTTAGAGCTTTTAGAAATGTTTATGGCTTTTTTTATTTGTAATTCTTTAGCATTGGCTACAGGAAACAAAAATGCTAAACATTTACAAAAAAAACCCATAAACAATTCTAAAAGCACTAACTCTAATGATGCGAGACCTATTGCATTTCCTCACCCTCAACCCCTCACCCTCACTCACCCTCAACCCCTCACCCTCACTCACCCTCAACCCCTCACCCTCACTCACCCTCAACACCTCACCCTCACTCACCCTCACCCTCACCACCCTCACCCTCACTCACCCTCACCCTCACTCACCCTCACTCACCCTCACTCACCCTCACACTCACTCACCCTCACTCACCCTCAACCCCTCACCCTCACTCACCCTCACCCTCACTCACCCTCAACCCCTCACCCTCACTCACCCTCAACCCCTCACCCTCAACCCCTCACTCACCCTCACTCTCACTCATCCTCACTCACCCTCAACCCCTCACCCTCACCCTCACTCACCCTCAACCCCTCACCCAAACTCAACCTCACCCTCACTCAACCTCAACACCTCACTCACCCTCACCCTCACTCACCCTCAACCCCTCACCCTCACTCACCCTCACTCAACCTCAACCCCTCACTCACCCTCACCCTCACTCACCCTCAACCCCTCACCCTCAACCCCTCACTCACCCTCACTCTCACTCATCCTCACTCACCCTCAACCCCTCACCCTCACTCACCCTCAACCCCTCACCCTAACTCACCCTCACCCTCACTCACCCTCAACCCCTCACTCACCCTCACCCTCACTCACCCTCAACACCTCACCCTCAACCTCAACCCCTCACCCTCACTCACCCTCACCCTCACTCACCCTCACCCTCACTCACCCTCACTCTCACTCACCCTCAACCCCTCACCCTCACTCACCCTCAACTCCTCACCCTCACTCACCCTCACTCGCCCTCACTCTCACTCACCCTCAACCCCTCGCCCTCACTCACCCTCACTCACCCTCAACTCCTCACTCACCCTCACCCCCCCTCACCCTCACCCTCACTCACCCTCACTCACCCTCACTCACCCTCACTCACCCTCACACACCCTCACTCACCCACCCTCACTCACCCTCAACCCCTCACCCACCCTCACCCACCCTCACTCACCCTCAACCCCTCACCCTCACCCTCACTCACCCTCACTCAGCGCAACCACAGCATCTTCACTAAATATATTTAATAGACTTTAAGCTATTGGCAATATAAAATAAAATCCATTTTATTTACGTATTAATTATTAATTGTTTTTTAAAGCCATTGATTTTTTTTATATCAATACATATAAGTCCCGTTAATACAAAACATGTTGCTTTACAAATGCTAGAGGTGTCACATTTACACAAATTATAACTATTGGCTTTGTAAAGAAGAAAGCTATTAATTTAGCTATTTAGAAAAAACAACACATAAATAAAAAACAAAAAAATAAATAACACCTATAGCTCAAACTTTACTACTGCGAGACCTATTGCATTTCCAATGCTTGTTTTTGTTAAGCAGCGCGCCCGCGCTGTATCTTATAATATGTTTTTAGCTTCAAGAATGGCTGCTGCGCCATTAATGCTGCTTACGCCATCATATATATATTTTTTAAAGCATCACGATTTTAAGTACCGCCTTATTGTCTTTTCTCAAACGCGAGGAATGCATCAGGTTCAAGAATGGTGGCCACGCATTTATTTTGTTATGCCCGGCTCGCCCAAATACAATTAACACACACTCAATAATGCCGCCCGTGGCTCGCAGCCCCTCATCCAGACCCGCCCACGGCCACCGCGCTTTAAGTTTCAGGCTTCAGAACAAAAGTTTAGGTCCAGATACTTCTGTTTTTAACAAATTAAGCACTACACCCAGGTCAAGTTGAGTGAAGTCTTTAGCTCACTGGTGTAGAGCTGCAGTTTACCTTCAATGTTTGCTGCAGTTGGGTAAAAGCTTTGGGGTCTCCTTATCCCTGTGGCACCCTGCAGTCTTTACTGGGGAGCACTAGGCTTTGAATCCGAGGGTCCCAGGGACAAGGGCCCTCCTGGCACTCCACAAGAAATGTGGCAAGCGTTTGGAAGAAGTGAAAAGTGTCAGTAAGGGACAGCTGGCAGCCAGACCTGTGGGATTTGCGCCATACACCGACCTTCTCACAGCCATCAAGCGCACGGTTCCTGTTCGTGGAAAGTCACAAACATCCCAGCAGTGATCTCTTGACGCTCTGACATCCCTCGGTCACTGATTTCATGGGCACAGTGAAGTAAATCATCAGAAGTCTGTTGAGTGTTTTTAGGGTGTGGAGTTGGTAGTGGTGCAAGTACTGCTCATGAACTGATGCCACATCTGATGTATTGTGTCCTGTCCAGGACCAAAGACACGTCCTCTCCATCCGGGTTGGATTGGTAACACGGGCATTCGGGAAATGGCCGAAGGGCCGGTAGCCGAGTTCCAGCTGTAGGCTGCTTTTTGGGGCAGCCTGGGGGTTCTCTGTGCTGTTAGGATGCCGCCAGCGGCCCAGTGGGTGCCTGAGTGGCCTTTCTAGAGGCAGATGGGCGGTGGTATCACTCCCTTTCTCTCGCTGGGCCGGCCCATTAATGTATTCTGATTGAGCGGGGGCAGTGGGCCTGAGCAGAAGTGGTCTCACTTGCATTCATGTGTGGCTCAGCAGTGTGAACTAATCTGTACAATTTTTTTTATATAGGTGAAGTTAATAAAACATGCCACCCACCCCCTTCCTTTTCATAAAACTTTGCTGAAGCAGTGTTTTGCGGAAAGGTAATACGCAAATGTGGGCCACTTTTTATTGGTGTGCCCGGGCCGATTTTTACCCCAATCAATAAAAAAATTGTTTCGCGGTCCCACCAAAATGACAAACATAATCTTTCACAACTATACTACAAATATGGCATACTTAACAATTCAACAATTGAAGATCTGCTCAGTTATCCCTTTTAAAAATGCAATCAAATACATGTGTAGTGACATGCTGTGGGTGGCCCATCTCTTCGGGTGTAAGGTATCCGCAGCGTGACCTTTCGTCAGAAGTGGGCGGGAAGGACTTTTCATGGTAATTTGGAAGCTATAAGGCTAATGCCAAGCCCGGACTTAAGTAACAAATGGTATTGCTAATGGCCCACGGCAGAGAGGTTCGCTGCCACTCTGTTGTTTATTTATCACTAAAAACACTTCAGTTGGTCACTGCATGGCGCCCCCTGGGATCAGTGTAGCCCCATCCACCCCCCAGAGCCCTCATTTGGAGGACCTCTCTTCTGCACTGTGAGGGGAGCCCTGTGCTCCTGTCTGGCATCTCTGCCAACAAGGGTTCCTTACTTCCTTCTGCCAGTTGGTGCCCCTGGCAGGATCTCCTGTTGACTCATTAAAAAGCATGACTGGCTTGTGCCCATCCAGAGGGGAGGGGGCATGGCGCACGAGCCTGGTGAGAAGAGAGAAATACACTGATTGCAATTATAAATAGCAACCAATTTATAAAAAAAAAAAATGAAGTGGCGCAGCAGAGGGCTGCTTTGATGTACACGGCACATTGTCTGAGTAGTTTTATTAGAGGAAAGACAGCTAATAACAGTTAAAATAAAATTGTAACATTGGCTTTGATGAGGAAAGCGCGATATGAGAGCGACTGATAAGTAAGCGGTCGCTCGCTCGGTGGTAGCGGGTTATATTTTCAGCATAACTGATGAATGTGAATTACCTCATTTTAATCCATGTTATGCAAATTTATCTCATGAATATTCATTGTGGTGTCATAAGGTTGGCGTCTCCGAGCTGGCTAGGCATCCAGCTGTCTCAATGGAAATAGTTTGGTAGGGGAGCCGTGCCGCCACGTGGCTCCACCTTCTGGAATGTTCCCTCGCACGCGCGGACTAGAGCCCGCCTTTCTGAGTTCCGCTCAGTGTTCTATCGCGACCTGTTCACACCACCCCTTAACGCCTGGGTGCCAGTAGGGCTCCGACTGCTGGTGAACCTGATTAAAATGGAGCCAGGGAGGCCTGGGTGGCTCATGGTCGCCCATCCTGCTCCTTAAGAAACCCCCAGGCCTGCAGCCTATCGGAAAAAGGCCATTCCCGTCCTGGGTTTAAATGGGCCAAGAGCTGTTTGTACTTAGCAGTCAGGGGTGTTTATAAATGTTAGGGGAGTGTGAGTCTGCGATTTCCCAACAACGAATGTTGGTGCCAGTCTAATGGGCAGAGTTTTGAGCATTAGCCAGGACTTATTTAAGAAGTACTGCCGTTTTCGGCAGCTTTAATATCTGTATAGAGACGTGCCACAACACAAGTTAATATTGAAGGATTAATGTGTGCTTTGAGACGTGCCACAACACAAGTTAACACGGTAGCATTAATAAATGTTTAGTAACATGAGCCACAACACAAGTTAATACGGTAGCATTAATGTATGCTTGGAGACATGTGCCACAACACAAGTTAATACGGTAGGAATAATGTATGCTTAGAGATGTGCCACAACACAAGTCAATACAGTAGCATTAATACATGTTTAGAGACATGTGCCACAACACAAGTTAATACAGTAGCATAAATACATGTTTAGAGACATGTGCCACAACACAAGTTAATACGGTAGCATTAATGTATGCTTAGACATGTGCCACAACACAAGGTAATATGGTAGGATTCATGTATGCTTAGAGACGTGCCACAACACAAGTTAATATAGTAGCATTAATAAATGTTTAGAGACATGTGCCACAAACATCTTAATACGGTAGTATTAGTAAATTTTTAGAGACACGTGCAACAACACAAGTTAATACTGCACGTAAATTGTTGATTATTTTTCTGAGAAGTTCAGTATACTAGGTTCTTGACTGTATTTTTAATCCTCAGTGTCTCTTCGCATGCCCTGCCAGCTCAGCTCTGTGATGCACTCTATGCCAGTGAATGCAGAAACACGCATAATTGCAATTGAACATGGCTGCCAGTTGCCCAGCAATCACGTCCGACAGTCTAACATTATTCAATGTGTATATGCGCCCACTGGCAGATATTGTATTAAAACATGGTGTCATATGCTGATGACACTCAGCTGAATATTACATTGGACAAAAAGGATCTAGAGGCGGCGCCTAAATTCAAAGCGTGCCTAGGTGATCTGGCTAATAGGATGAAGTTCAGCTGCCTGCAATTAAATGCAGGCAAAAGTGAGATCACGGTAATCGGTAAACAGCCTTCCATCTGGTCCCACAGGTGCTGGCCAGAAGAATTAGGACCAACCCCGACTCCCAAACCAAAGATAAAAAATTTGAGTCTGGTTTGACAACACTTTATCTTTTACAGAACAGATATCAACTCCTGAGGCGCATGCTTTGGCCTTCTAAGAATGCTGCGAAAAATACTAGATATTCTACCTCTAGATGCCAAAAAGAACATTGTGCAGGCCCTGGTCACATCTCGCTTAGATTACTGCCACATCCTCTATTTAGGGGTCACAAAAAGCAACTTGAATATGCTGCAGAAAGTTCAAAATGCTGCTGCCCGGATGATATTGAACATCCCGAGGCGTACCCCTGTAGGAGCGGCCCTGAGGGGGCGACACTGGCTGCCAGTGCAGACCAGAGTTACTTTTAAAGCTCTATGTTTCTGCCATAGGATTCTCAATGAGAAAGGGCCTAGTTACCTGCGCCCCTCACTCACCCCTTAAAGACCTATCCGGAATCTTAGGACTGCGGGCACTGCTAAGTTGATAGTGCCAAAAATTCAAAAGGCACTTTTTTTTGTTGATTAGCTTTCTATCAGCTAATCATGGAATGAACTGCCTTTGGAGCTGAGGATGCAGCCTTCGGAAGTGATGTTTCATAGAAAACTTAAGACTTGGTTCTTTCAGTCATCCCAGAGGGACTGGTGCTAATCTCTGCTGTTTTCGGATAGGTATTTTATGCGAGGACTAGGGGTTTTGGTGGATAGGGTTCGGCAAGGACTGGGATGTCTTAGCGCGGGGACACTCCGTTTGGATTAACCAAGCGCTTTATAAGATTTTATCTAACCTCTAATCTAAAGGTGGTGCTGACATTTTAGACAAAAACACTTATCATGCCAGCATTTTTTAGCCAATCACTTTTAATGGTAAATATAAAAATACAGTAGAATGCTGCTAAGATAATTTGAGGAGGAGCGCAGCTGGGTATCACGTCTGACACCTCTGGCAGCCTGGCTTTTAACCAGTAGCTCTTTGCAGTCTGATTTCTACATGATATGAAGAGAAAATAGCACTTACTGGAACAAGTCAAAATTCAATCCTAAAATGCAAGGGTGGGCTGAAAGTGTAACTAATAATATGAGGGGCACTTGACAGATGTTTACTTGGACCAAGAGGTGCTGGGGTGGTGTGGTGACAGTCTGTGTTTGACATGGATGGGTAACCTGATGCAGTCCAGTTGACTTCTAGAAGCTATTGAGCCGAAACCAGGTTCCAGGTGGCACCTGCGGATAGTCCCAGCTGGGTCCAAGCTTGCTGTGCGGACACCAGGACGCATGCAACGTTGCCCATACACAGTCAGTGTGTTTCTAAAAATCAGTAATTCCTTTTGTCTACATCGGCCTTCTCCTTTGGAGCATTTGGAGGTCACAAGGAGTCCAGCTGAACACACACATATTTGCCACAAGGATGTTTTAAAAAGCTGAAAAAGAGATTCTATCACTTTTAGGGCCCTAGAAACTTGGAAAGTTAAAAAAAAAACACACGTTTCTTGCAATGAAACAGAAATGTGACAGAAAGTCTTTGATATGAGATCAGGGATGTGTGTCCCCCACAACGTGCACAGGGATGTGTTCAAAAGCAGTGACCCACTTGTTTGTACTACACCTCATTGACTTACTGTACAAGGCGTTGCTTGGAGCAGGCATGTTAACCGTCTGTTTAATGGGGATTATATGAGGATTTTGGCCTGTATTTACAGACTAATCTCGAACTCCACCAGGTACTTTAAACAAACATTACTTACAACCATCCAGAATTACATTGTGGCAGGACGTGCTGCTTTGAAATCTAATCCTAGTAGAATGTATGCTGGCTAAGAATGTCTCAATTACTTACCGGTAATTGCATTACTCTGAGTCCTACTCCCTCGCTTCCATTACTTACGCATTGAGGCATCCCTGCCTCACCAGACACCCATACCATGTAATTTATCACGCGGGAATATAAGTAGCCCCCACCCCCCTCAGACCTCCAGTAATACCACATAGACCGAAACCATACCAAAAGGTTGGCCTGGACCACCAGGAAGGGAGGGAGGGATGTAAGTAATTAAACAAGGGAGTAGGACTCAGAGTAATGCAATTACCGGTAAGTAATTGAGACATTACCTCCTCGTCCCTCCCTCACTTCCATTCCTTACGCATTGAGATGTACAAAGCCAATCAGGACAACGAAAGAAGGTATGCAAAAACAGGTATAATAAAAAACACCGACAACAAGGAAAAAACACTATTTAGGAACCATAGCGGAAAGAACCTTGTACCCAAAAACAGCAGCACAGTCAACCTCCCGGCAAATTCTGGAAAGAGAGGCAAAGGTCAAACAAAAAGGGTGTTCGGAAGAAAGAGCACCCAGGCCACCCAGGCGGCGAGCAGAGGAAAAGGCCACCAAAAAGAAGGGCATAAAGGACAAAAGGCGCAGGTCCACAGAGAGCAAGGCCTCAAAAGGAGGGGACACCAAGGCGTCCAAGACAAGTGACGGATCCCAGTCGGAAAAAGTCGCCGCGGGGCAGGAAGAACAGTACCCAGACCCCTAAACAGGCGACCAACCAACCCATCAATAACCGAGAGACCGACCCAAGAGCACCAAAACACCTCAATCGCAGCCCACGTCACAAGAAGGGAAGAAACCAACAAGCCCAAGGCATCACCTCAAACAAAGAAGAGGAAGCAGGACCCAACCCCTTGCCACAACACCACCAAAGGAAATAATGCCAGAGCCACAGGTAAGAACCGTCGGTCGAGAGGCACCCAGGCGCCTGCAGAGAAGATGTCAAGCCAGCCGGAACTCGATAACGCAGCAGATATAAGCGTTCAACCGCCAGGCCTCCAAGCGCAGCCAGTCCAGAACATCCAGCAGCAACATCGGGAACACCAAAGGGGACGGAGACAGAGACAGCAACCACTCCGCCACCTACAACACTTCCACCAGGAGAGGAAACCAGGAGGCACAAAGCCAAGCCAGAGCCACCAGAACACCGAAGCCCCCAACGTTCGGACCCACACCAGGAAGCGGAGAAGGAGGAGGAAGGGAGGAAGAGGTATAGAAGCCCGCGAGGCCAAGGGCCGGAGAGAGCAACCATCTCCCAGGCCGACCCCAACCGACCGCTGGAGACAAACCGGGTCACCCCGGCATCGCCCACAAAACGTAAAGAGGGCCACCACTGGAACACCTCAACGCACCGGCAGAACCACAAACCACTCCAGACAGAGGCAGAAAACCACAGAGGACAGGACGGCCCTGCCGAGGGCATCCGCCAGGGAAAAGGACATCCCTCGAATATGAAAAGCAGAGAGCGCCACCAGACGAGACTCCGCACAAACGAACAACCGCCTCGCCGCCAGAGAGGAGGACCCAGGCCCTCCTAGCCTGTTCATGTAAGCCATGGCAGAGACGTTGTCCGACCAGACCAGAACAACAGAAACCCGCAGGAACCGGGAGAAGGCCAACATAGCCAAATGGACCGCTCCAACACCCCCCAATTCGAAGACAACCTGCACCGAGAGGGGGACCAGAAGCCCCTGGACCGAAGAACCCTAAGCCAGGCCCCCCACCCCGAGAGGTCGGCATCCGTGGAAACCACAACAGGAGCCAGAGGAGAGAGAAACACCCTCCAGCAGATGACCCCGAACCAGCCACCAACCCAGAGACGTCCAGACCAGAGGGGACACCGGGATCGGAGAAGAGAGGGGGAGGCAATGGGGAGACCAACTCATCAGAACAGGAGACACCAGTGTGCGCAAATGAAACCCGGCCCACGGAACCAGAAAAACCGTGGCTGCCAAATCCCCTGCACCCGGAGCCAACAAGCCGCCACCTGAACCGGGCCGGACAGAAGAGACAGGATGCGAGAATGAAACATGACCACCCGGGCAGAGAGACCACTCCCAAACTGTCCGAAACCGAGCCCCAAGAAGAGACGATCCAGGGACAGAACAAGGAACGACATCCCCACATTGAGAAGAAAGCCATACTCCCCCAAAACGACCAGAACCACCTCAGTGTGACTGAGAGCCAACCGGAAGGAAGGAGCACGACCAACCAATCGTCCAGGCAAGGATGAAGAAACATCCCCTGACTGTGGACCAGGGCCACCAACGGAGCCAGGAGACTGGTGAAGACCCAAGGAGCGGACATCCACCCGAAAGGCAAAACCGCAAACCGGAAGCGGGATTTGTCAATCGCAAAACGCAAAAACTTCAGATGCTCCCGAGCCACTGGAACATGAAGGAAGGCATCCTGCAGAATGATAGACATCATGAATTCCCAGACTCCCACCAACGAAATGACAGACTGCAAAGACACCATCCGGAAGTGAACGGGCCGAACCCAACCATTCACCCTCATGAGGCCCAGAACCGTCCGGAAACCTTCCGGACCAGAAACAAAATAGAATAACAACCCTGACCTTGTTGCGCGGGAGGGACCGGCAAGATCGCCTATAACGCCAGAAGATCCCCAACCCCCTCCAGAAGAGCCTCCCGCGACACCGGGGACCAGGGAAAGGAGAACGGAAGGCGCCCCAGCCGGGGCGGATTAGTGACAAAGTCTATAAGAGAACAGCTCCAGATAAAAGTCAACACCCAGAGAACCATCACATCCAGCCGCCAAGTCACCAGGAAAGACCACAGCCTCCCGCCCACAGGACTAGAGGCCGTAACGCCGTTGACGTCTGGAAATCCAAATGAAGGTAACCCATGGAGCCTTGGGACCAGCCGTGGCAGAAGACTTCCAGGGCTGGAACACGCGCCAACGGGACGAAAAAGGTACTAGGGGACTGCAGGGAAGACAGGAAGGAAGAAGCGGAGGAGGGAGCCGTAATCCAGAAGCGGCGAGAGCCAGACGCAGACGCCCAGCCCTCGTAAGGCAGAGCACGCCAATGATCTCTGAAGACCTAAGTGATCATAAAGTCTAGTAGTTCACCAAAAAGCATCAAGCCATCAAAGGAGACCATAAGGAGAGAGGACTACTCCAAAGAATCAGCCCACCAGTCACGCAACCGCAAAACCAGGCGAGCCAAAACCAAGGAACCAGAAGCCATGGCCGAAGACCGAAGCACATCTGAAGAGACAGCTGGCAAGAGACTGGCCGGCCGCACCATGTGGGCAAGCAAGCCAGAGCAGTCAGTCGCCACCCGAATAGCCGTGGCCAGCTCTGCAAAGACAGACACCAACGATTGAGCCGCAGAAGCAGAGTAAATGTCAGCACACACAGATAAGGAACCAACAGAAAAGGCCTTCCACAGCGCCCCATCCACCGACATAGCAGCAGCAGCAGCAGCAGCAGGAAAACAATCCTCTGGATTGATAGCCCCTCGACCAATCAGGGTGGCCAACATGGCAACCACTAAGATGGAGTGAGGAAGAAAGACCTCCCCCACCACCATGGAGTAAAGGTTCTGCAACAAGTGAGGAACTGAAGAGTGCTCCAGATCACGCCTTACCCCCGAAACCAAGTCCGTGAAGCGACCACGAAAGGGCATAGCGAGCACAGGGGTCTCAACACACCGTGGAAAGAAGTCATCCGACCCCACAGGAGCATAGAAAAGCAAAAACTCCACAATCCCCCTAACTAGTAGGAGAATCACAGGAACCTCCACCCTACGAACAAACCACCCTGAAGAAGCAGAAGGCCCTGCAGCACCCGAAGAAGAAGAGACCTCAGAGGGAGAGACCACCAGACCCACCGCAGCATGAGAAGACCAGCATCTAGCAGGAATCCCGTCCATCAAAGCGCGAGCCACAGCAGACCCAAACAAGTCCGGCATCACAGAAGCCAACAGCAGGGCAGAAGAATCCCCTGGACCCGGGGACCCAGACCAGCGAGCCGGGAAAGACTCCTCATCCTCAGAAGAGGAGGACAAAACGTGACAGTGCGTAATTTGTGCCAGAGCTTAGTAACAGCACCTTATCCACCCTTATCCACGGCAGCACCAGTTAAGGACACACTTACATAGAAGGCACGTGATTTACCCCAGACTCACAGGATTTGGAGCACACGCCAAGACTCAAACTAGGTTCTCCAACACTGAAACCAGCAGCTCTACCCATTAGGCCAAGACCTCCCCAGCCAGCCACCAATGCATGCGTGTGGCAGCACGCTTCGCTACAATGACAGTGCAACCAGAAGTACAGCTGAGTCATGTCGAAATAGGGAGCAGCCCAGGAACTTAACAACAGGGAAACAGAGGCAAAGTGGAGAGCAAACAACAAACACACATAAGCACAAAAAACGGCCTCACACGAGGCCCTTACTGTAACGAGGACCAGAAACAGCCAGCCGAGGATCCCAGCCGTCCCCACTGCTGCCGCTTCCCCTTCCAGCCTCCGACCCGGAAAGACAGCCCCAGCCACCAAGGGCCGGTGACCCCGTCAGCCGGACCCCGTTCGCTCCGCCGCAAAGAGTGCACCGCTACTCCAGACGCGGTGAGGGAAGGCCCCGCACAGTCCAGGCCGGCATCGCCAGGCCCAGCAGGCTGAGAGTAAAGAGGGAGAAGCCCATCATCCAGGTAACACTCCCATGAAGAAAGAAACTCAAACAAGAAGACCGCAAACGGCCAGCGCGTGGTACGCGCGTCTCAACAGGTGAGACAAAGAAAAAACAGGAGGTCTGAGGGGGTAGGGGCTACTTATAGTCCTGCGTGATAAATCACGTGGTATGGGTGTCTGGTGAATCAGGGATGCCTCAATGCTTAAGGAATGGAAGTGAGGGATGGACGAGGAGGTAATGTACGTTCCTCCTGATGCGAGGAGGATGACCAGTGGGCTGTGATGTGCTAACATTATCACAGCCTTCGCACTACCACACACAATCATTGCATCACTGCACACAAACATTGCAACACCGCACACAAACATTGCACCACCACACAAAAGCAGTGCACCACGACACACAAACAGTGCACCACCGCACACAATGACCCACCACACACACAGTGCACCATCAGACAGAAACAGTGCACCACCACACACAGTGCGCCACCGCACACAAACAGTGCACCACCACGCACAAACAGTTCACCACCACACACAAACAGTTCACCACCACACACAAACAGTTCACCACCACACACAAACAGTGCACCACGACACACAAACAGTGCACCACCACCACACAAACAGTGACCCACCACACGCAGTGCAACACCAGACACAAACAGTGCACCACCGCACACAAACAGTGCACCACCACCACACAGACAGTGCACCACCACCACCACACAGTGACCCACCACACACAGTGCACCACCAGACACAAACAGTGCAACACCAGACACAAACAGTGCACCACCGCACACAAACAGTGCACCACCACACACAAATAGTAAAAAGATGTTTTGCAATGCTGTGCAGCATCGGCCAAAGTAAGAAAAAAATGTAAAACCAGGATGATGTGGACGTTGCTACATTATTTCGTAGGCACATGGATGTGTGATGGCGTGGCCACTGACCATATAATTTCATGGTGCTGCATACATGTGCATGTGCCACTAAATGATGGGGCACTGTTTTTTGTATTTGCTGATCCAAGATGGATTGGTACTAACAAATAATGGAATTACAATAGCATAAAAGTTTGTTTTTTTACGTGAAGGGGCCAGCAACAAATTGCTCACTTGCCCACCTAAAAGAATTTAAATATAAATGAAAAAGGGCCCTCGCTATGGAGGAGGTCGGGGGATGCAACTGGGTGTGGGTGGAGATAAAAATAAGGTTGTGTGGGGAACAGGGGAGGGGGGAGGAGGGGGGTTGAAAGCACTCGAGAGAAAGCAGGACACCAGGGAGCAAAAAACACAGCCCATTGGTGGGTGTTTGGCATGGAGAGAAGCACACAAAGAGAAAGTTGGAAAAAAATACACTCCCGTGGAGTGCTTAACCAACAAGCATTGGCATAGCCAATAGGTCTCGTCTTGGGATCTGATAAGTGTTTAGCCAGAGCTATTGGCTTTGCCAATGTCTTTAAGCTATGTTGTAGAGTGGCGGGCGGGTGTGCCTCATATTGAAAAGTTGTCATAAAAAAGTGTTAAGCATTTGTTTTACCCTACAGAAGGTACAAGAGCGGGCGCTGCCTGTCCCCCATCACCTTGGAGGACTGCAGGCACTTTGGGAACGGAAAGGTCACCTCCAGACATTCCAGGAGTTGGGAATCATTAACAGAGGTCAGATATGCTTTAATTCAGTCTGAGATCTGTAAGTGCTACAAGGGAAGCGCAGGGGGGCAAAAGAAGGAGGGAGGTAGGGCACATTCTGCCTGGATCACAGACCAGTTATCAAGGGAAGGGTCAGTGGGCACACGAGGGGGGATGCTTTCAGAAACAGTAGCCACTCCTGAAGCACTAACCTTGTACGTCCTCGTTCAGACAATGTTAGGTAACAATACACATCACTTTACTAACAACTGAAACAATGTGGTGAATCTGCAGAAATCTACTCATCATACATTGAACCCAACTTATAACGCTCCTGACAATCTTTAGATGGGTTGTAAGACTCTATTTCGTGGTCAATAAAACAGAACCACAATTATAATATTTCAATTTCATTACTTGCCTCTACATCCGACATTGATGGTAAGTACATTTTTATTGGTTTACCCCCACATCGTTTATCTAATACTGCTAATACTGTTCACTATCATATTCACCTGTTATACTAACCTATATTTCAATGTGAATGCAATATCATTGTCATGACTTCTAATACCTGACAATAATGAGTGGTATACCCAAGGAGGGGGGCTTTAGTTAGCGCTCTAGTGTTGTATTGTGTTCCGTTGTGTCACGCATTATGACCATGGTCGTAGCCTCTTCCAGGTGAAAAAACAATTTTCTCCAAAAACAAAGATGTGTATTGTCAAGTGTATAGCAAGGGAAGCGCTCATTGTTTACTTGTTTGCAGATGTGCTGGTCCTACTGCCGGGCAGGAAAGCATTAATGGATTCCACGCGCTGGTTTGGTGTCCCCCAGCTACGCTTTCATTTTAAAACCAGAAACAATATGTGTACCATGCTTGTTGGCAAATAACCGTTCACCTGTATAACTTCTTGTTTTGCATTAGTGATTACGAGCTAATCCGTTGTGCACTTTTTGCATAATAAGGAAGAGAGAAAATTATGTTTCAAACTTTTCAAGAACATATTAAAGAAACACTGATAACAGGGCAACTTCTAAATATATATTTTACACTTCTTTTGTTGCTTGTATGCTGCGATATCGGTAAAAGGGAAAATCGCGTAACAATGAATTGGGAGTGAGATAAAATCATTCGGTGACGATCACATTTTTTAGATGGAGAAAACTCTATTTTACTCGGTCCAAGCAAAGTTCAAAATATTTACTGCTGTTCGCTTTGTCGCAGGCTACGATGGAGCTAGTTAAATGCTCACAACAAACTTTTGCTGTTGTCTGCAGCTCGTGTGTTCGAATACTGTTGCGGTCAATTGAGTTTTCCAAGGTCTGTGAAGTGAGTGCAATCGCATGGAATCGCATCATGGTAACGCCTGTTACTGACAGCGCTTTAACAGAGTAGAAAGGCGCTTAGGGGTGATCTTAAAAAAAGGTTATAAAATGGTGCAAAATAGCTTTACAAATTTTGGGCACGTGCAAAATGTGTACAATATTGTTAAAATTGTGCGTGGGAAAATTCACTGCTGCCCATGAAAGGGTCTACAGCTCGTGTGCGGCCTAGCGCCTTGGTACAAAGCTCTATTTCGAGTTACATGTTCAAAGGACTCGGTGGCATGTAAGAGTTGCACAACTGAGGTAGTGGGGTTGCATTTCTAAGGGAGACACGGTGGATCTGTGCGGGGTTTTTGTTCTATAAATCTACTTTTTGCGACTGTTATAGTAGCAAGTTAATTCTGCACATCAAAATTTAGAGGCTCGGGTGACATGGGTTTAAACAGAGCAAAGTGGCGTGAAAAGGGGTTTGTACCTTGGAGGCCCACAGATGCGAACAATGAAAGTGAAAGCGACCACGCAATGTTAAATTAGTAACCTGATCCACGACCAGCATGCGCGCCTCTGCTTGTTCCCGAGACCCAAAGGCCATGGGAGTGAACGTTTAGAGAAAAGGCGGGACATGCCCCGTGTTTGGCCATTTGTGTGCTTTCATTATTGAAAGCCACACGCAAAGGCCAATGGAGTGTGTGGGAGGAGTCCGACCCACACAGCGAAGTCTCCGGGAAGTCTGCAGTGATTCCAAGAGGCCCTCTCCTAGAGAAGCGCATGCGCGCTGCCCTAGGCGAGACCTAAAAACTAAAGCGCAGTTCCTGGGAGAGTGAGCAGTGGAAGTATACAAGTCAGCCAGAGAGGGAGGAAGTCAAGCCATCGAATTAGAAGCAATGAGATTGACATTAAAGCCAACCAGTGGCAAGAGTGGGCGGGCTGTAACCCCACTGTGCATGTTTGGTAAGCTCATAAAATGTATTTTGCGAGACGAAGAGAGGACATTAAAATCGGCCCCTGAAATGTCTAAATTACATTTACGTCTATAACTTTACGAGTATTGATTATGCTGCAGTGCCCTTGATGCACAGGAATGATTGGTGATGTGTTTTTTTTATGACTAATCTTTTATAAGGTGATTATTGTTGAAGCGAGCATGTTGTAGAAAGTAGGTATCCTTGTTCCTTCACCCACTGACCCCCCCTACCCCCACCCCCCATGTAAACATCTCACCAAAGAACTCATGCGACTTCACAACGAGCCGCTTGAAGGGCTTCAGGTTCAAAACAGGGAGAATTGTTAGGACTTTAAGGTGCAGTTTTTCAGGATAAAGCTCGAGCAAGGATTCTTTGGACTACAAGTGTAGCCAGCCAGCGAGCATTTCACACGTTTTACTTCATCTGCATTGGTATGTCTCTCTGTTCCCTTAGACTATTTCTTTTTCCTAAGGTTGTTTCTATAGTTTTCATGCAGCATATGAGTCTTGTTTGGCGAGTACGTCCAACTGAGTCTCCTTCTGGTGTCAGGATGAGTTCACTATATGCACTAGTGAACTGATGGTGCACGATTGAGAGCTCTGGAGTGGAGTGTGAAGGCATTGCGGGTTCCTCACAGTGCCTGTCACTGGTTCATAAGCCTATAAAGACTATGCACACATCCAGTCCTTGGCCTCTCCGCGCGTACGTCAAAGTGAGTCTCCTGCTGGTGTCAGGATGAGTTCACTATATGCACTAGTGAAATGATGGTGCACGATTGAGGGCTCTGGAGCGGAGTGTGAAGGCATTGCGGGTTCCTCACAGTGCCTGTCACTGGTTCATAAGCTTATAAAGACTATGCACACATCCAGTCCTTGGCCTCTCTGCGCGTATGTCCAAGTGAGTCTCCTGCTGGTGTCAGGACCAGTTCACTATATGCACTAGTGAACCGGTGGTGCACGATTGAGAGCTCTGGAGCGGAGTGTGAAAGCATTGTGGGTTCCTCACAGTGCCTGTCACTGGTTCATAAGCCTATAAAGACTACACACACACATCCAGTCCTTGGCCTCTCTGCGTGTACATCCAAGTGAGTCACCTGCTGTTGTCACGATGAGTTCACTAGATGCACTAGTGCTCTGGTGGTGCACGATTGAGAGTCTTGGAGCGGAGAGTGAAGGCATTGCAAGTTCCTCACAGTGCCTGTCACTGGTTCATAAGTCTATAAAGACTGCATGCACATCCAGTCCTTAGCCTCTCAGCGCGTACGTCCAAGTGAGTCATCTGCTGGTGTCTAAATGAGTTCGCTATATGCACTTGTGCTCCGGTGGTGCATGAATGAGTGCTCTGGAGGAGAGACTGACGGCATTGGAGGCTCCCCACAGTGCCTGTCACTGGTTCATAAAACTAAAGACTACATGCACATCCAGTCCTTGGCCTCTCTGCAGGGAGCAAAGAGCGATTGGCGAGGATGTGCCAATTAGCTGTCAAATAAAGACACTACTAAAGAAACAGCATATGTTGGGTGGGGGGGTGTGCGCACACCCTTGTCTGTCAGTTGGTATAGTCAAAGACGGCCATCTTCAGGGTGCTGTGGGCCTTCCCTGGACCCCGGTGCACTGCACCTGCTAGACCATATGTGATAGTCATAGTGGGCACGTTTACAGATTGTGTAAGTGTGACTTTTCCATGCTTCACGTCTATGTGTGAGTAATAAACTACTAACGTTTCCGTAAGACTTTCTCGCGAGTAAAATCAAGCCATGAAGTCCAATCAAAGACGTAATTATCAGAAATTACCCTTTTTGTACCATAAGAAGCTGTGGGCGGCCTTGATACCGCAGCAAAGCCTGGAAATGGAAGGTTGCTAGCTTAATTGTTGGTTCAGGCTCTTGCTGGAGGAACCTGCGTGCAGTCTATTCACAGGTTTGACTCTTCATAAAATAGCATAGAGGTTAAATGTGCCTGTTGCAAAGCACAGCAGGGCACAGATTTGTGTTTTATGCAGACAGCTCAACGGGTTACTGCTTTCGCTGCAGAGATGGATGTGGTAACTGCACGTCACAAGTTATTATTCGTTAAATATAGTTTACTTTGTTATCACGGTCTCAAAGAGCTGAATGAAACTGATGCATAAGTGTAGTGGGAGAGTCTGTGACTACACCGGTCCTCTGAGGCTGGATCTCGGGGCGACACCCAACTGTACTGTACTGTATGGCCGAAGCGAGGCTGCAAGGAAGAAAACATTGCCTTGCAGACTAACATGCCTCAGGGTAGCACACAGTGCTTAATTTGTAGGCAGATAATGGCTGGGGCCCTTCTCCGGAGGCCACATCAGCTTACACCACCCATTGCTCCTACCAGCGCTGCCAATGTCATGCCAACACAACTACTAACCATCTCACTCCTCCAAGAGTGTCAATTCAGATTATTCCAGGCCCCCAAAGCTATAAGAATGGCTTCGGAGGCAGGTATTAGTCATTTTCAATGCATATTAAAGGAATAAATGCTTGCCATTAAATTGGACGAATAGCGCCACCTTGTGGAAGGCTAAAGTGCTGGTGCTAACAACTAAGTGCCAGTGCCGAGCACCGGAAACCACCAGCTCAAATTAAGCACTGGTGGCGTAGCAATACGTGTCTGGGCAGGGCAGCAGGAACACAAATGCATTTTCCTTGACTGGAGTTGCAGTGTCTTCTGGGACAGGAAGTGAATTACAATTGCTGAAGGGCTCTTAGTGACCAGCAAAGTTTTTAATAATCTGTCCAGTTACCTGCCGCAAGCGTCCTCACCGAACCAGCCATGTGGAGTGCGGCCTGGTCTTCGGGCCTCCCACACCTCACGTGCTTCTTGTGTTTCATTGGGTCTTCTCTTTTGTTCACTACTTCCGTTTCCTGTCTCCAAATATCCTTCCTCTTTGCCTGCTCTCTGATTTTCCCTCCCTTTTGGTGAGCATGTAAGTCATTTCAAAGGAAGTCCCTCTCTGGGATATGTGTCCTAACAGCTAGAGCTTCCGCCTTTGGAACTTGGGGACTAGGTTGGCGCCCCGCACTGTATAGAAGTGGGGAAAAAAAATACAGGCTTGCATAGGCGCCCTATGATAAAGCATGACACCCTACCAGGTATGTGAGGGTACTTTGATCTGACCACTCCGATCCCCCTCGATCCAGAATAGTCGGAATGTTGTTTCTACAAAAAATGGAGTCAATTTCGTCCCTTCCTTGAGGATCTGCCCCCTTTGAGTGCATCATGAACCATGTACTTTTCCCAACCTTAAGCTGTTGGTTATACATGCAAGTGCAATAAAAATGTAATGCACCATTCCACAAACTGGACCGTGCAATCGATAGTGACACGTCTGCTCTGTATTTTATTTGTGCTTCTATGAAATGTTCTTGTGAGAAATTCTAAACTCGTTTTTGGCCTGCATAAGGATGCCGTGTGAAGATGGGGCCAGAGGCCTCCTCTTTCCTCTGTTACTCTGCATTTAGTGACTGTCCACCAGACAAAGCAAACAAGCCGGGATAGGCTAGGATGTGGTATCCTTAGCAGCCACTCACATCCCCTACACATTGCAGGGTCAAACTCCCACAGCTCTGAAAGGAGCTGCAAAGCCAGGTGGCATAATAGTGTTTAGGTGACTCAGCTTTTTAATGCAGTGTGGCAGACACTAGCATAACATGCGTCATGATGACCCCAGATGCGTGATACTTGGCAGGGCTGGAGGAGAACGTAGAGGAGACGAAAGAAAGTAAGTGCGTGCAGAAAGCGAAAACCTAAACATATGGATGAGGTTGGAGATGGAGGGACTTGAGAAAGAGAGAGTTGGGGTAAAGGGAGTAAGTTTAAGCGACTAATGCAGAGAGAGTCTGCAGGAGAAAGTGGTGTGAAGGGGAGAGCAGGAGTGACTGGGAGGCTGAGGACACTCCACTGTCATACATCTTAGTAATGTTTAATTCGCTGTTTGGTATTTTCAACACTTTTCAAATGACATAGTTTCAGTATACAAAGACTTTCATCTTATATTGAACTAGCTTACCCGTCGCGCGTTGCTGCGATATCAGAAGAAAGGAAATTTAAGGAAACTTGTTATGATAACATTCAATTTACATTGTCATTTTTTTTTAAACTTATTCATTTTAATATGGAAAACATTTTAAAGTGTTGTTTTAATTCTGTTTATTTATTCGAGGGCTTTTGGATACACTGTATTTTTTGGTTTTCCGTCTGGTGCGTACACGAATAAATCAGAAGGTTTCCCGACGCGTGAGCTGGCCACATACAGTTGTCCATGTGAGAAGCACGGATTCTCCAAATCTAGTCCACACACTTGCAGTGATTGTCCTTGTGCTTTGTTGATGGTCATTGCAAAAGCGAGTCGCACCGGAAACTGTAAACGTTCAGTATTGGAAAGATTATGAGCGCCCTGGGGGGCCGGGGGCCGATATTTAACAAATTTTTCTATTCTTTTTTTTTTTTTTTTGCCAGAAACCTTCGGGAGAGTGTACTCAACAACTTTTAACCAATTTTTTTTTTTTTTGCCACAAACCTTCGCGGGAGTGTACTCAACAACTTCCCAAAGTTTCATGCCGATCGGATGAATAGTGTAGTAATGCATAAAGGACAAACAGACAGACACACATTCGTTTTTTTATATATATGGATAAAAGTCAGTGCTAACAAGCGTTGTCAAAGTCAATAGCTCTGGTTCGATTTTAGCTGAGCATGTTTGTTCTTTGTGGTAATTGGTGTATAGCACAGATCGAGTCTCCCAAGTACTGATCACCTGGCAGGCCGTGTCTCACACAGGATTCAAAGTCACTTTTTAGGCCACATTTTTATTTGCACAGGACAGCGTTTCCGAAACTGGGGGTCAGGAGACAATTTTTGTTAGCTAGCCTGTCTAGAAAGTGAACAAAATAAATAAAGCATTGGCAATGTCAAGAAAATATATCTGGTGGCTTTGTCAATGTTTTTTAACCCTCTTTCACAGCTGTGCATCAGGTCTAAAAATAAAGAAAATGAAAGCGGTATAACGCAGTTTTTTTGTTGTTGTTTTTTTTACTTCCAGCCATATTGCAGAGAGGCCACGCTGCTATTCCAGCATGAATAAAAAATATAAACAAAGCATATAGATCTTATATAGGTGAGACCTATTGGCTTTGCCAATGCTTACATAGACAGACCATCACCTCCAGCACTCTTTGACAAAACATACTGCATGTAGGCGGCATATTTCTGAGTTTTAATTAAACTGGACCTGACCAGCCCATTCCAAAAGAAAAATAAGACAAGCATTTGCAATGCAATAGGTCTCGCACTTACTCTTACTTACTTAGAGTTGAGCCATTGGCATTGTAAATGGCACTGCCTTTTATTTATGTGTTGGTTTTTAAAACGTAAATAAAATGCATTGCCAATTACAATGCCAATAGATTAAACTCTTGCAAATGCGAGACCTATTGCCTTGCAAATGTTTGTTTATCTTAAAAGAGCAGCACAGTACTCCTAAATACAGCAAAGGCACCACAGAACTAACTTGATCTATAAGAACGAATATGTGTATGTGCCTGAGGAGCAGTGAACCCCCCATGTAAGCAGCTAACGTGTCGAGGACTGGCCCTCGGCCCCCGTGGCAGGAGATTTGGGTACCACTAAAACATTAGCTATTTGTTTATGGGTGTTTTCTGTCTGCAGCTCTGCAGACAAAAAAACTCATAAACAACACTGTTAGGGGATGCCATGACAGAGAGGTGTGGGCTGGCATGTCCAGGGAAGGAAACATATATTACAATTTGTTTTAAATTACAAGAGAACAACGGGAAAACACAGAGGGGGTGAACAAATACAAACAAGCATATTTTTCTGCCTACAACCCAGGACTGGAAAACCACCCCCTTTGTAGGTGCATTGTTGAATAAGTAAGAATTCCCAAACCTTTACATACAGTGGCGGATCTTGAAAAACCCATTTCTTCCCGCCGTCGCCGGATTACCCATTCACACCCTCTGGCCTGTTAGTAATCCGCGTGCCGCCTCTACTTCTGGCGCAAAATGGAGGATACAGTCTCAGAGTGGCCGCTCGAGGCGGCTTCAGGACTGGGAAGTGACCCACACCCATCCGGTGCCATCAACACACCCACACTTCCGTCACATTCTTCCTGGGCGGACGGGGGCTGCTAGCACGGGCCGCCATCCATGTGTGAAGGGGAGGGAGTGCAGGCCCAGGCTGGGAGCGCCATATATGGAATCCTGGGTTTGTTAAATGGCATGCGTGATGCTATACTTGTGCATAAGAGATGCTAATGAGCTTCTGTGGTCATGTAGTTTGTGCAACAAATTACCATGCAGGTGGCCAAGCAAACGAATAGCTGTCTCAGGCTGTCCTAGATTGAGTGCCCTGGTGTGGTTCTGTTGAACCGAGTTTTAGGGCACTTTCAACAAGTCATTCATATTTTTGGGGGTCTTTCTTGTCCATTTAACAGACACAATGAGGGTGTTTCATATTTTCATCCTCTAAGCAAGACAAGGTCTGACAGACAGAGGCCGTGTGTAGGGGTGCTTTCAGGCGAACTGGGGAGAAAAGCGGGATACAACGGAATGCTGAGAGAGTACTGGGTGCAGGGTGCGTCTCGTGGAAGGAGGTTTGGGGCAGTACGTAAGGGTGGCTGGGAAAGTAAAACCAGTAAATCAGGCATCTTTGCCCGTGACATTGGGGGGCCTGTGAGGCGGCCGGAAGAGGCCGGTGTGGCTCGTTGGTGCGGGGCTCCCATGAGGAAGGGAGAGCCCCCCAGTAGCGATCGAAATCCCGGGTCCCAGGATGGGGCCCGGGTGAAGTGGAGAGGCGGGGTCTGTTTTGCAGGGCGTCGCATGGGAACCCCGCGCAGGCCGCGGAGAAGAGAGGAACGGAGTCTAGGCACAGCAGCCCGGTGAGGGGCTGCTGGCAGTGTGATAGCGAAAGCGTTAAGCGCTGTCCTCTTCACTGTTGTCAGAGACCGTGTGTTGTTGGGTTCGGGAGTTGTCAGCGTGCAGTTGTAGTACAGCGGCGTGTGTAATAGTGAAAGCGTGAGGCGCTGTCCGCCTCGCCGTTGTCACGCACCATGTGCATGCTGGCAGTAGCGAGAAAGGAGATGGGCTCAGTGCGTAACTGGACGTGGTGAATGCGCGCGTTCCGATCCGGGCTGCAGCGTGCGCGTGCCCATCTCCGGTCTCCCTTTAAGCCCTTGAAAGCATAGCCGACAACTATAGGTCTTGCAGGCGACAGCACTTCGCGCTGCGTCGCCAGGTGCGAGACCTAAAAACTCCCCAGAGTAGAGCCCTGCACGCGCCACAACTGTTGTTATAGCTCCAGCAAGAGGGGAATGCTTCTCGCCTCGGTGCTTTTATGCCTGTAAGAGTCCGGCCGGGTCTCATTCTTGTGCTACTAAGCACACAGTCTGTCACAATAACTTCTGCAAACTACGGAGCGCGACGGGGGACAAACTGTGCTTTAGAATGAGCGGCTGCGTGGCACAATGAACGGATTAAAATGCACATTCATTACATAACTGTCCGTCAAATCTTAGCTCATAAAAATATCACCATGATGGGTGAGGTGGGGGCACTTATGCACAACGGAGAACTTTTTTTTAAACATTTAACGTGGTCTATCAATACTCAGAGACACCGACAAATAGAGATACAGACACACGGATGTCTGCTCACGTGCATCAAAGTGTGGAAACCTATTTCAACCCATGCTGTCCTGCTGACGTATTACTCTTTAATAACCACCCTTATAAGGCCATGAATGAGTCAATGGTTCCACCCATCAGAGGAGAAACAACCTTTGGCGGGCAGAGGGAAAGCCACAGTGAGGCACTGGGGTGCGGAAAAAAATCAAAGAAGTGAAGGATGTTAAAAGAAAGATACAAGCACTGCAGCTAAAAACAAGCTGGATTACAGGTTAATAAAGTAGCTCAGTGGGCTGAGCTCTCAAAGCGCAGATTTCCTTAAGCAGGAGGCCAGATGTTTCATCCAGACAAGGCCACCTCAGCCTGCAATCCTTCCAAGGTCGAGAACACTGGTGCCACCTATATTAACAACACTTAATGCTGAAGTTTCAAGAGGCAATCTGTACTGTGTGAATAATCACTATTATAAACGTGTCATAAAGGCGCATACATAGGCATAACCGGTGCTTATTTAAAAGTGCATTTCACGCTTTCGTTTTCGTGCAAAGGTGTACTCACACATTCAGGATTTATGCGCTAAAAACACATTCAGAAAATAAGATGTTAATAAAAGAGTGTCTCGGCTCTCATTTGGGACTGGCCTTAGCAGAAGTCACTGCTCCTTATGTCGACCCTACAGCTTGGGGCGTTTAGTGAACGTGTGGGTGTAAGAGTGCAGCGCCTCGAAGCCGTGACGCTGTCAGCAGCCATTACTTCATGCCTAAATTAAGCACGGCTGCAGTGAGACCCCATGGGCGGCTGAATCGTGAAAGTGACTTCTGGGTTGCCCCTTACACTGAAAGGAGTCGCAGTGGTGCGCTGCGTGATGAAACAGTAACAAAAGCGCTATATAGGGAGCAGCAGGGAGTGGGAGGAGGGATGAAGTTGTACCTCAATCACGTTGGGAGCGGCTGATGGGCACTGATAACGTGGATTCAACTGTGCTTGGTCCCTGCTCCACTTCAAGCATCGGCAGTGATGTTGCGACTGGACTGGCCAATTAGGGACGCTGAAATGAAGAGTGACGCTGAAGCGCACAAATGTCAATTGATGGGTGGAATCCAAGCCCTTTTTGTAAACAACAGTGTCTTGCCAGCGAAAAGCATACACTAGCGCATGCTCTCACAGGCTCGACCCTAAAAATGGAATCTCTCTGCTGAAGGAGAAGCTGCTGGCAGAAGAGGAGGTACCCTTTTGATGGGAAGTATGCCCCATAATCTTTCTCTCTAAATCCTACTTCCAGAGTGCCCATAACTGCCTGAGGGCCCCTCAATTCCCACTTCCGCCAGATGCTCTCTTGCTTAGTTAGGACCTACCCCAGGCGGCTTCCCTCTGCTCGATCCTGCAAGATGCAAAGAAGGAACTCGGGAGCAGTGTTTAATTTGAGCCGGTGGTTTCCAGTGTTCGGCACTGGCACTTTATTGTCAACACCAGCACTTATGACAGTCTGCCACATGGTGGTGCTGTTTGTCTAATTTAGAAACAAGTACAACATTTGTTTATTAACCCGTTAACCGCGGCGGTAATTCCGCCGCGGTGCAGGCGTTTTCGTGCGCGGGTGGAATGCCGTCGGCCAATGGCCGACGGCAGCACTGGGGAGGTAGTGCTGCCGTCGGCCATTGGCCGACGGCAGCAGGGAAAGGGTTAATTCAATATACATAAAAAAATGATTAATAGCTGCCACCAAAGCCATTCTTATAGCTTTGGGGGTCTGGAATAGTGTATATTGTCACACTTTTATGAGTGTGATGGTTAGTAGTTGGTTCGGTAGTGTCATTGGAGGTGCTGACTGCGGCAATGGGTGGTGCAAGCTACAATAGCCTACTGATGAGGGCCCTGGAACTTATTATTTTACCCTCCAAGCACTGCTCGACAGGTGAAAGTAAGTATTAAAAATGCTTTGTGAGTGAGTGTTTGCACATCAGCATAATACCCACTGCCTATACAGGTAAAATCTTGGCTAATTGTGGGCTTCCATTGCCCATAGGTGCCCGGCCCTGGCATAATGTTCCCCCGTCACAGTGGTGATTTCTGGCACATTGTGATTGTTACCGTCAGTGGTACACTGGTGGTTCTGAAAACACAATGCCAATTATTGAGTCCAATATATTTTTGAGACCTCAGATATCTCGTCGTGGTATACAAAGGCTAACAGAGAAATAGATTTAACTCTTTCAAATTGAATCTTATCTCTTCTATGGACATAAAGTCAGAAATGTATTATTATTGAATGGAGTTTATTTATTGAGTTTTCTTAGAAGAGAATCCAGACTGTGGATGGCTGTCGATGGTAGCTTCTGACATAATTGGGTGTAAATAATATTGAATACATTTAAGTTGAAGCTGGCTTAGAGAAAAAGAAAACGTGATTGTGAACATATGTAATGTGTACGATGGTTGAACCAAGAAGCCTGACAGTGGAACCCTCTGATCAACAGCACCTGATAGTCTTTTTTCACACTGATGCAGCCGACACAATGCTTTATGTAAACTCCATTGGTCAACATTATTTAGGCTTATAACAGCCTTGCGTTGATGCTTGCCCAATCCGTGGGCACGTCGTTATACTCTTGGCAGATTCCTTTGACAACAAGGAACCTATACTCTTGGCTAATATTTAATTGTAATATCTACCATTTTGGATGTGACCCCGTTTTATACATCATTTTGGTAATCTGCGTCTTAGCATTGGACCTACCCGTTCTCTTGGATTAGCAGATCCTCTTACCTCTTCATGGTTATGATGAAGTCGGTGTACATATTTTATATTGAATAACCTGATGGGGAACGTCTTATAGGCTACGGATCCTGTTACTCACTGGCTTCCTTCTTGATGAGATTGATCCATATAGTTTCTCAGTGCCCTGAAGAAGTCCTGTATAAGGATGAAACGCGTCGGCTGTATCAGTGTGAAAAATCATGTATATGACTTCGTTTTAAAACTACTGAAATTGAAAGAAAAAAACTTTTTGGAAGAACATCAGTATCGGATACAGGCTATATAATTGCTCTAGTTGTATTGAAATTGATGTGTGGTGCACCTGTGCTTATGTGGTAAATGTGTACTATAGTGTAAATGAGTAGTCTTTGCACAAAACTCATGAACGATGCTCATTGCCAGGTCTTTGTTAATTGGGTCGAGCAAGGATAAAACGTTTGCATTTTTTTTGCATGGCGCTTTATATACTCTTAAAAGTGTTGTAAACAAAAGGTGTCAGTATTTCTGAGTCTGGTTCCTTTGTCTCCGCAGCAGCCTGTGACGTGACTGCGTGGTGCACCACAGCACCCCAAACAACAAACTTTGGGGGGGGGGGGTAAAAGGAGAACTTTGAGGATAGGTCTAAACTATTCAATCCAACTAACAGACTCACATGTTTGTCGCTCAAATTAACTCATACCTCCCTATACTAATCCTGTACTCGTATGTCCCTGTACTAATCCACCATTAATCCTTTGGGGTTCTGTATTAGTGTACTATTCGCTGAAAAGCGCTTCAACTCCTCATCAGGGGTAGTAACCGCTATATAAATACAATTGCAATTTTACTGGAGGAGATGAGTGCATGAAGAGAAGTTTCTGCTGTGGTACAGACCCATCCGTTGTCTAGAAATGAGTGAGAAGTAAAAGGGGAGTGAAGAGAGAGAGTGTGTAATTTCTTGCAGCATAAGAAACAAGCATTTGCAATGCAATAGGTCTCGCATTGATGCTAGTTTGAGCTAGTGGCATTGTAAATGACAATGCCTTCTACTTATGTTTTGGTTTTTAAAACATAAATAAAATGCATTGTCATCTACAATGCCAATAGCTTAAACTTGCATAAATGCAAGACCTATTGCATTGCAAATGCTTCTTTGGAAAGTCTAGTCAGGCAACGGAGCTCCCAGGGAATATACAGCAACTACATTTTTTGCACTCCAGGATCGCGATGCACTGTAAGGTGTCTGAAAGATGACATGTTGGCGCAAAGGAGAGGACTTCAAAACTCCAAAGAATAATACATTAAAAAAAATCTCTTTACCTTAAAGGCGACCTCACACATATGATTATCTGGTATATCATGAGTATATTTAATTGCATCTTGAGATCTAACAAATCAGATTTGACTTTGGGGTTGTGCCAAAAAAGTGTTGCAATCCCGATGCAAGATCTTGGGCTCAACTAATAGATTTGATTTTTTAAGCAATGCCACAAAGAAAGTGGGAACATGGAGAAGTAGATCTGTTATGCTTAAATGGTTGCAAAGTCTACATTTTAAAATATTTGATTGGGTTAAGGCATCTACTGTGAAGGTGTCCAGTAAATCTTAGGGAATAGTAATAATGGAGCGATAACTGGAGTTTAACGCATTTGTTGGAGAGATCTGTGTTTTGAATCAAAGTAGTATACGGTTAATGTGTCTCCTGCAAAGTACATCATGTAACATGCAGATGACAGAATTTTATTTTATATAGGTAGTAAAGTGGGTTACTGCTTTTAACACAGACATCCTTTGGTTTCCTGCAGTTCATAATGTACTTGTAATATAGCACAGTAAGCTATGAAGGACATGTGACTCCTACACCTTGTAACCCTGTCTCATGTAACTCATCTTGGACATTGATTTACACATGTACATGATTTATTGTCAATGTATAATGAGTATGTTACATAAAGAGCTCTGACACCCTGCCTTGGGCTGGGTAGCGCTATAAAAGAAATAAAATAATGCTACTGAAATTGTTATTTGTGTAAATACTGGGACAGAACAACACATCTGACATTCTTACAGTGCATGCATCTCTTGGGGACTGAGCAAAGGCAAAAGCATGCCTCTCTTAAGTACCTGTGAAGAGATAACAAGCTGTGTGCCTTTGTTTCACCTCCGTGGCATTTACATTTAAGTATGCGGTTCCAGGCCACCTAAAGTCAGGATATTCAAACAAAAGGAGGCCTGATGGGCCATTATCTTCGGCCCAGCTGGAGGAGAAAAAAAAGCTCCCTCCCCGCCTGCACGTGCTGCTAGGAATTGAAAGCAGGCAAATTTCCCTGCGCTGCTGAGCGTGTCCCGGTGTCTTTTTCACCAGGGCAATTCAGCATATTTCTGTGTGGCCCAACTTCTTGGCAGGGGGGTGGCATTCACCCTGTGAAAATAGTGGGTGGACGCCATGTGCCTGCGTGTACCGCCAACTTGTGCCTTGATCAAGACCCTCTTGATAGAAACACAAAGTTCTCAGTAACCTAGCACATCACTGTTCCCCTCTCCTTAAATCCTTGTTTAATGATGCTTCCAATACTTGCTTGTTCCCAGAGCGGGAAAATGAGATGAAATATATTTATTAAAATGCCCCTCGAAGGTTTAGGCCAATGGGGGAGGCCTGATCTTGAGTATTGTGGCCCATCCGTTGTTGAGTCGGCATTTGTCAGAACGTTACACACATGGAGACAGTCCATAGACTCTGGCTCATAAAGGTCCTTCTTGGGAGTGACCATTATTACCTGGATGCAGAAAAGGCATTTGATCGGGTGAACTGGAAATTTTTCATTTGTACATTAGAACATACGCACTTTCCCTCCTAGTTCACTTAGTTACCAGCCACACTGTATTGTTGCTCAGGGGCACTCGTATTCAGTAATGTGCAGCTGGTTGTAATGGAAGGGTATCGTATATATAACCACTCCCTTTCGTATTAGGTATAGAACAATTGGTGATAATAAGAAAACGCGTGAAGACCGCATCACTAGCAAGTGATGCATGTATAACATGTCTTCCAAATAACATTTTCTAAATAAAATTATGTGCAGATGATGCATTGTTATTCCTAGTAGTGGATTAACAAACTTTAGTATCTGTGTACTTCAGGAAGGCTGGGCACTGTACTTTATGTGCTGCAGCAGTCTCCCTTTCTCCTGGAATTGTGAAGGGATTCAATCTACACTTTCCGAGTAACAGATAACGCGAATACTCTTGACAATGTCAGCTATTTACCGCTTTTATAGAAAATTCAAGGGTGCTGTGCAAGTTGAGCATGGTACCCCTATCATTGCTCAGGTCATAGATCTGCAAGAGGTCCATTTAACCACTTTTATGTTTTAAGTTCAAAATACATTCTATCATGTTGCAAATGTATAATTCATCAGATAAAGGCATGTTGGTACTCTTTATCGCTTACTTAGTCTGGAGATTAAACAACTATATTAAGTTATATGTCGTGTGTACTATGTTGCACGTTATTAAAATGTATCTTATGGGATTTTTTAACCAGATTTTTTGTCGTCTGGGGAAAGATTTTTTCACTGTGCGGCACAAGTATTTTTAGTTGACTTTATTTCTCAATAGGATCTTAATATTCGTTTTTTTATTATTATTACGTTTTCTAGCATTGCCTGCCATTTTCTATTGCCTGCCGGGGCCTGGCCTTAATAGCTGCCAGTCTGTGTCCTGCTCATTTTAAAGCTTTGAAGTCAGTGACACTTTCTCTTCTACCCACAGGTCACGTTCCGGACGCGGATCTACCACTGTAACATCAACAGCCAGGGGGTGATCTGCCTGGACATCCTGAAGGACAACTGGAGCCCGGCCCTGACCATCTCCAAGGTGCTGCTGTCCATCTGCTCGCTGCTCACAGACTGCAACCCAGGTGAGCCGCTGGATGAACAGGGCACCGCAAGGCGTGCGCTGTGTGACGTAAGGCATAGACCCTGTACTGCTGGTGGTCCGGCCTGAGGCATAGGCTCTGAATGCTGCTAGTAGTCAGGTATGAGGCATAGACTCTTTATACTGCCAGAGGTCAGGGCATAGGGAAAGCCTGGGTACTGCTAGTAGTCAGGCCACGATGAGTGGGAGTTGGGTACTGCTAATGGTCGGGCACAAGGCATAGATTCTGTATAGAGCTAATAGTCAGGGCAAGAGGAGTGGACCCTGTGTACTGTTAGTGGTCAGATACAAGGTATATTCTGTACCACTAGCAGTCAGGGTGCCAGGAATGTTCTTGGAGTACTGCTAGTGGTCAGGGCACAAGGAATGGAGTCTTGGCACTGCTACCGGTCGGGTATGATGTATATTTTCTCTACTGCTAGTGGTAGGGCTTGAGGCATAGACTATGTGTACTGCCAGTGGTTAGGATACAATATGGAAACTCTCTGTACTACCAGTAGTCGGGACTAGAGGCATAGAGTCAGTACAGTTAGTGGCTGGACATGAGCTGTGGACTGTGGACTGCCAGTGGTCGGGTTAAGAGGCGTAGATTCTGTTTACTGCCAGTGGTCAGAGTAAGAAGTCCTCGTCCTCTGAACCACCCCATCGGTAGGAAACAACACCTGGTGGCCCACCGCCATCGGCAGCCCCCGGACCCCCACAGACTATGCCACAAACCGGGGCATCGTACTCGACTCTTCCCTCTCCATGAACCGACAGGTCAACGCCGTCACCTCCAGCTGCTTCAACACCCTCTGCATCCTCTGTAAGACTTTCAAATGGTTCCCCCCTCCTCCCCCCCCACCTGAGTCAAGGAAGACAGTCACCCATGCACTGATCACCAGCAGACTGGACTACGGAAACTCCTGTTACAACGGCATAAACAATTCTCGACTCCGCAAGCTCCAGAAGATACAGAACACCGCTGCCAGACTTGTCCTTGGTATTCCTAGACCTGAACACATCAGCCAACACCTACGGACTCTCCACTAGCTCCCCGTCAAGAAGAGAATCACTTTCAAGATATTCACCCACGCCTACAAATGCCTACACAACATCGGACCCCTATACCTCAACGACAGAATTACCTTCCACTCACCCAAAAGTAACCTGCGATCCGCCAACCTGCCGAAACCCCACGCATCCGCAGAGTCAAAACAGGGGAAAGAGCCTTCTCCTACATCGCGGCCAAGACCTGAAACAAGTTTCGGATCGACATCAGTCGCATCCCCTCCCTGAACACCTTCAGGAAGGCTCAAAAGACCTGGCTCTTTGGCTGAACGGAACTACTGACTCCCACTGCGTGCCTTGAGACTCTCACGGGTGCGTAGTGCGCTTACAAACCCCTGATTGATTGATTGAAGAGGGTGTAGATTCTCTGTACTGCCAGTGGTCGGGGTAAGAGGTGTAGATTCTCTGTACTGCCAGTGGTCGGGGTAAGAGGTGTAGATTCTTTGTACTGCCAGTGGTCGGGGTAAGAGTAGTAGATTCCGTCTACTGCCATTTGTTGGGTGAGGTGTAGATACCGTCTCCAGGCAGTGGTCAGGGTACGAGGCATAGATTCTGTGTACTGCCAGTGCCAAGGGTAAGAGGCGTAGATTCTGTCAGCAGTCAGAAGTAAGGGCAAATATGCTATTGTTGTACCAGAGGCTGAGGCATGAAGGGTACGTAGTGTGTCCTGCCAATTTTTGGGGTGCCATTTGTAGATTCTGTGTCCTGCCATGGTCTGGACGCGGTCTGCCAATGTCTGACTGTTGTGTCAGTAGTTGAGACAAAAGGTGTACACTTAGTGTGTACTGCCAGTTTTTGGCACCTGAGGTATCGAGGCTGTGTATTGGCAGTGGTCGCTTTAAGAAGTGTACACATTGTGCCCTGCCAGTGGTCTAGGTAAGAAGCACAGACTTTGTGTTCTGCCAGTGATCACGGTAGGAGCTGTAGAGTCTCTGTGCTGCCAGTGCTCAGAGTAAGAGGCGTAGATTCTCTGTACTGCCAGCGGTCGTGGAAAGAGCTGTAGAGTCTCTGTGCTGCCAGTGCCTAGAGTAAGAGGCGTAGATTCCCTGTTCTGCCACCGGTCGTGGTAACAGCTGTAGAGTCTCTGTGCTGCCAGTGCTCAGAGTAAGAGGCGTAGATTCTCTGTTCTTTCAGTGGTCGCGGTAAGAGCTGTAGAGCCTCTGTGCTGCCAGTGCTCAGAGTAAGAGGCGTAGATTCTCTGTTCTTTCAGTGGTCGCGGTAAGAGCTGTAGAGCCTCTGTGCTGCCAGTGCTCAGAGTAAGAGGCGTAGATTCTCTGTTCTTCCAGTGGTCGCGGTAAGAGCTGTAGAGTCTCTGTGCTGCCAGTGCTCAGAGTAAGAGGCGTAGATTCTCTGTTCTTCCAGTGGTCGCGGTAAGAGCTGTAGAGTCTCTGTGCTGCCAGTGCTCAGAGTAAGAGGCGTAGATCCTCTGTACTGCCAGCGGTCGCTGTAAGAGCTGTAGAGTCTCTGTGCTGCCAGTGCCTAGAGTAAGAGACGTAGATTCCCTGTTCTGCCACCTGTCGTGGTAAGAGCTGTAAAGCCTCTGTGCTGCCAGTGCTCAGAGTAAGAAGCGTAGATTCTCTGCACTGCCAGTCATCTTAAATGGAGTGGTAGAACCAGTGCTTAATTTTCCAAAAACAAAGGGCCAGATTTACAGTTTGGTGGATGGGTTACTCTGTCACAAATGTGTACGATATCCTATCTGCCTTACCACAAGTCCAGTATATCCTGCGACACGTGTAATACAGCGGACAGGATACCCATCACGCTTGTCGCGGATTGTCCATGTGCCAACCTCGAAATCAGCCCCCAAATTGCGAAGGTATTTCGCAGGAGCCTGCTGCAGCTGGTAACACCCACTGCTCCGGTCACTGCTGCTGAATGCCAGTGCCAGGACTACCTGTGTGGCAGGTATCCTTTCTTAAGATTGTCTTAAATAGTTAAATGTTCCATTGATTAACTCTGCTAAAAGAAAAAATAACAGAACAAAAGGCACACAGGTCCACAATATTGTGGACTCATAAATATTTGCCAGAGTTTAGAAATAATTGCCAGTGCCGAACACCGACAAACTCCAGCACAAATTAAGCACTGTGGAACAGTGGCCTAGCAGGTTACTGTGGGTACAGTTGACGCGCTACAGCAGGGGAAATGTCTTAGAGACGACCATCCCCACTCCCAACGGAGCAGAGTCAGAATTCCCCCTTTCCTGCTTAGGTAGAGCATTTCCTACACCACCCCTCAACAAAGGAAGTGTAGTGAGAATGTTACCCTACCATCCCTGCTTTCCTGCCTACTTACTTCAGTTTCACCCATCATTTGCTACTCCGTCTCATTTTTTTCCCAGAAGTGCTTCCTTTAGCCACCTCAGAAAGCTGAAATGTTGAGTCAGCCTCACTGCAATTCCAGAGAGCACTTTAACCCACTAAGCCATCCATCTACCCGCAGAAGCACTGATTTCTGTAGGCCTGATTGACAGGGCCGCCCTACATAATGCAGGGCTCCATCTTGCAGCTATTTGTTCCCATTGTTGATTTAATTTCTGTTTCGTGTGCCTTCAGTTGTTTCTTATCGCTGTGAAAACAAACAGAGCCGCAGCCAGGCTGCATACATCCTTCCCTGGTAGGACACTTTCACTTTAGAAGGATGTTGAGATCTTTCAGAGCTTGGAAAAGAGTGCCCCTGTCTTTAAATAACCCTGTAATGGTGTGTGCATTGCTACTGTGGGTGTGAAACAGACACGCGCCACTCACACCTTTCACCAAGGGTGCCTCTGTCGTGAGAAGCACGGGGCCGAGCTGCAGCTCCCTGCACGTACTCCTGTACACTGGTCTAAACTTTCATAGCGCCCCATGTCAAAAAATGTCATCGAGGCGCTCCAAAATAATAATAAAAACAGATGTGCTCGCATTTATTACATAAAATGTTAAACACTGTCAGCAATATGAAGAGATTCCCTGCGCTTGCGAGATCTCCCTGTAACAAACATAGATAAAACTAAACTGGTTTGCTTTGGTGTTTTTTCTTTTACCACAATAAATATATGTGCTGGAAAACAAAGCGAGCAAGCCAAGAATTTAATGTTTAATCTCTGGGTGAAGGAGGGAATTTTAAAAATATTCCAAAAGTATTGTTACTTTTTCTTGCAAGAACCCCCATATATCAAATTAAAAACGAATCGTGTGCATAGGGCCCATCATGCCAGAGGGGACTCAGAGGACAGCCATACATTTTACCATAAGTAGATGTTCTTTCTTGCCTTTTATCTTTCACATTATACCTAACTGGTGATTGACCCTGCATTATCTCGTGGCTTGTAGCCAAAAGCCCCCTGCCTGCTGGAACGGTGCTACATGTTAAAATCTACAATTCGTGAAACAGTGTGTTCCCTTGGCTAAAATACCATTCATTAATGTCTTGCATGGCATATAGGGGCTCTTGGCGACTATAAATATGTTTCATATTTTGAACAAGCCAGTTATGTTCACTTAAGCCCTTTTAAAAGCACACTCGAGTACACGACTGCCAACAGTGTTATTGGCAGACCTAAAAATGTCCCCGTTCGGATCCCTTATCAGAATTGATGGGGCGAGGAGTTAGGAGTATTTTGCAGGGCATCCTTTGCCCACTGTTCTCAGCCAGGACATGACTAACCAAAAGCGTTCCTGATTGGCTATTGCAGAGTGGCGCTTTGCTTTCTTACACAGCATCACCTTATTGTGTGATGTTTGTCTGCACTCTTCAGGGGCAGGGTAGGTGCACCTCTCGTGCCAGGTTTATAGCCATGCATGCATCCGCGGGGTGCCCGCCTCACAGTCTGAAGACCATTGCTGCACACATCCAACTCCAAAGGCCTCTTTAAATGTGAGGCATGAGGGGAACCTTTCTTCTTCAAACACGCCTTGGCAAAGCCAATAGGTTTCACCTTTAGGGCTTCTTTGCTTTCTTTACCAATGCCTTTTGGCGACGCTGTGCAGCATGGCCAAAAGAAAATGAGTTTTAAAAAAACGCACAATGACGCAGCCGCAGCAGTCACTACACATGCGTATGCCTCCAAAATGACGTAGGTGCTATATGTTTTTAACTTACCAATCCAAATAGAGCGGTAAAAGAAGCGCAAAAGTGCTTTTTGTTCAAGGCCAAAGGAACTGTTTGGTTCTCCCCAAAAAGACTAATTATATAAAAAGTAACTTATTTTTTTTAAAAAAATGATGGTGGCCCTGGAGAGCAGTAAGCAAAGGGGCCAACAGGGAGAGGGCCGAAACAGGGGAAAAGCAGCGCACGAGGTGGCAATGCAGGGGCAGACGCACAGGTGAGAAAGCAACACAGGGCGGGGGCAGAAACACGAGTGAGAAAGCAACACAGGGCACTGCGGTGGGAGTTAGGTGGGGACAAAGCACATGGGAGAGAGCTGCAACACGAGGGAGACAGCAAATGGTGCGTGTGAGGGCGGGTGTTTGATATAGGAGAAGCACACAAGGGGGAGTGCTGGAAAACCGTGCTTAAGCTAAAAGAAACTTGCATTGGCAAAGCCAGTAGATTTCACCTACGTAAGAGCTATTGGATTTGCCAATGTCTTTTAGCAAAGTTGTATAGCAACGTGGAGTGGAGTGTCATGGCGTAGAGTAGGGTGAAGTGGAGTAGATTGCAGTGGCATTGAGTAGAGTGCAGTGGGGTGGAGTTGAGTAGAGTGAAGTGGTAGACTAGAGTGGCATGGAGTGGTGTAGAGTGGAGTGGCTTCAAGTAGAGTAGAGTGGTGTGGTGTAGAGCAGAGTGACATTGAGTGGAGTGGGGTAGAGTGGCATGGAGTGGTGGTATATTGTTCAGTGACATAGAGTAGAGTGGTGTAGAGTGGCATAGAGTGCAATGGTGTGGAGTGCAGTGGCATAGAGTGCTGCAGAGTAGAGTACAATGGTGTGTAATGCACTGGGATAGAGTACAATGAATTTGAGTGGTGCAGAATAGAGTGCAGTGGCATAGAGTACAGTGATGTAGAGTGCAGTGGCATAGAGTACAGTGATGTAGAGCACAGTCATGCAGAGTAGCGTGCTGTAGCGTAGAGTGGTGCAGAGTAGAATACAGTGGCGTAGAGCAGAGTGGTGCAGAGTGCAGTGGTATAGAGTGTTGCAGAGCAGACTACAGTGTGATAGTGTGCAGTAGCATAGAGTAGTGTAGTGCAGAGTAGATTAAACTGACATAGAGTGCAGTTGTGTAGAGTAGAGTGCAGTGGCGCAGAGAAGAGTGCAGTCAAGTAGAGTGCACTGGCTTAGAGTAGAGTGGTGAAGAGAGGAGCAGAGTGGCATAGAGTGCAGTGTTGTCAAGCAGAGTGATGTAGAGAGAGTACAGTGGTCCAGAGTAGAGTGCATTGGCATATAGTGCAGCAGCGTAGACTAGAGTTTAGTGGCATAGAGTACAGGGTGGGAGAGAAAAGAAGCAACATCGAAGAGGGACAGTTGGGAGGGAAAAGAAAGTACGTGAACAGGGATATGGGAGTCGGGCTAAAAACACAAGAACTCGTGTGGAGTTCTTGAACACAAAGAAAAAAGTAGCTCCAAAAACGGCGGTTGTGGATGGAGACAAGTATTTGGTCCATGCTCCAGGTGAGGGCCAGTCACAAGAAGAGGACATGAGGCCCACATGCCATCACAAATGGGGAAGGAAATGAGTTACACTGAATTTTAAGCTATGGGCGGGCTGCAAGCCCATTATATGTAAACAACATGGTTTGCAGAGAACGCACATACTCTGTCTAGGCAAAACCTAAAACTGAGTTCCCTAAAAGGGAACAGTGGAGGCTAGAAGCCAGCTCATCAGAGAGCTAGAAATGAGACTATGCTCCAGAGAAAGGAAAAACACAAGATGGCGAGCTGGGACAAGGAAAGGCAATAATTTATAGGAGCATGCAACTAAGTGTGACAGTTAAACCAACCATTAGTAAGCAAGGTCAGGCTGTAAGCCCCTGTAAGATCATGTCAGCACAAAATTGGTCTTTTGCAACCAACAGCTTACACACTCTAGTAGGTGAAACCTAAAACCAAAATCGAAGCAGAATTTGATATAGTTCCGTGCACTTCAGCAGGCTAGGGGAAGCAGAGGTGTTTCTGTGTGTTTTTCTTGATGTATCTCTGTGTCTGCTCTTACCAGGAGACAGGGCTCCCATGGCTACATGAAATTAAATACTTTATACTTTCTTAGATCTGCCTTGCCACTGTGACCTGTATTTTAAAATATACTTACAGTTGGCTTTGGCTGCTCTCACGAGTATTTCTCTCTCACTTAATATTTTTGGGTACTTGGTGTAGCAGTCCGTCTCCTGTGGAGTACTTACATTACATTGCACGAGGGACTGCCTTTTATCTGAATCATCACGCATTATATTCTTTAACTCATAAATTCACTCTATACAGAAAGTATTTTTTTGATATCTCTCTGCAGCATTCTTTTTCAACGTCTTAGTCGGGACTCAAACTGCAAACCAGGCTTATTGGCTTTGCCAATGTTCGTTCTTGTAGGTCACAGAGGTGTTTCTATGCTAGGGCTGGCATCACAGTGGACTGATGCCTCCACCTTAGGAATTTTGCGTTTCATGTTCTAAGGTATTGGATTATTACTTAGGTTGGGTGACTGCTCGCCTCAAGTCATAATCACAAGTCTTGTCAGGGTGAACCCTCTGATGAATTAAATTAACCTGAGCTCATCCCCCTAGCAGCTATGGCACAGAACAAACAGGGTGCATCTTAGGACAATGTGTAAAGTACTTATGCAGGAACCAAAACAGAAATAAAGTCAAAACACCAAACAATAAAACTCCCAAACCAAATTAGAAAATAGTTTCATTTTTAAAGTAGAATTAGCTGCAAAACACACAAAGTGCCAACTGTAATTAATAATTGCCATAGACTGTGACCTAGGTGTGATTTGAGATTGGCCGTGATGGAGCGCGGGTCAGATACCGGGTTCATCCTGGTCAAAGATTGTACGTTCTGTCTTAGGACCTGATTTAGAGTTCGGCAGATAGGTTACTCCATCAAAGACATGTTGGATATCCCGTCCGCCGTATTACAAGCGCATTATATCCAGTGGCACTTGTAATACAGTGGACAGGATATCAATCATGTTTGTGACGGATCAACCCATCCGCCAACCTGTAAATCAGGCTCTTAGCCCCTTAAGTCTGTTCCAACCACAATAGTACACTTCTAAGGCCTGCAGGACCTATGGGGAGATACTTAGTGACTCACAGGGTGTCAGGCGGAGGCCAACAGCAGGGTCCAGTCCAGGTCCAATTGCTACTGGTCAGCGAGTTCTTCCAGGAAAAAAGTTTGTTGTTTCCCAGTAGCTATATGGGAGGTCAGCCAACTAACCCCTGCAGTCCACTTCTTTGTCCTGGGAGCAAGAGGGAGCCAGTCCCGTCCTCTATGGCTACTCCCAGATCCCTGACAGCAGGTCAAGTCCTCTTCTGGTCGCCTACAGGTGAAGAAATTGTTCTGAAGAGGATGCTTGGGGATGCCACATTTATGCCTGCCACTAGCTAGTGGGTGGGGGTGACTCCATTCCTCTTCTCGCCAATGGGGTAAACGTTCCCAGGCCCTTACCTACCTACTTTTCCATTAGTTCATGTTTGCCTTACTTAAACAGGCTCAAGATGCTATGTGTAAGGGCAAATCCAAGATGGTGAAAGTCTTTGGCCACACTAAACGTGGGTCTGAGGTGCAGGAGATGTCAACCATGGTAATCTGGGTGTCCTCCCACATATAAAACTAAAATCTAGTATGAAGCAGATACTGTATCCACAACAAACCCAGAGACAGAAGTCTGGTAGGACAAAAACAGCGTCCTTCAGCAATCAGACTAGGGATCCACAAGGCTTGTCTTAGCATCATGTTCTCTCCCTTTCAGGTGTGCCAGAGTGTTACATGTGACTCAACAGACCGGTCAAGCAGGATTTGTCTCTGAGCTGTTAAAAGGAGGCCCACAGACCCCATCCTGCATATTCTGTTGAGCTTAGAGGAATCATCTCTTCCCAACCTAGTCAGCTTACTGTTTGCTGCAGGGTTGTATTTCACACCTCTTTCTCACCTACTCAAGACTATTAACTGGGTGTGGGAAGCTGAAGAGTTAATTTTAGGTAGCCCCCAGGAACTTCAGACAAGGAAAAGGTAACTTTCTAAAAGCTACTATTCCTTAATATTTTTAAAAAACCTGACTTCACCATTGAATTAAAAAAAAAAAATTATGAAAACTAGTTGTTTCATTATTTTTCAAGCCAGTCCCATTCCCAAGATACAGTATTCGTATTTTAATCTGTACTCTGATTTTCTACGCAAGACAGCTAGGCCTGCCACAGTGAAAATAGTTTGTTTGAGCCTTGTCACTGTAGGGACATGGTACTGTTATTTTCTACATGTTCCACTTTTAAATACAATGCCCTCTATTGCGCACTACCAGGCTTACATAAGGTGACTTACTAATATTTAAAAGGGAGGTTTTTCCCCATCAAAAGGGTTATTTCAATACGTTGCATTGCAGGGTTATACTACAGCAGTCCGGCTATGCAGGGTAGGCCTGAGACATGTTTGCATTGCCACTGTAGCGGATGTCACAATAGATGCTGCAGTGCACAAGTGGCATTTTAACTTCCAGGCGCTGGTGCACTTTCTACGCCATACACTAGGGACTTATAGGCCACTTAAAGGTTCCAATTAGGAACAAGACAAGCCAAATTTAAAGGGGGAGCACAGGCACTTTAATACTGGTAGCAGGGTTAAAGTGCACAGTTTCAGATTCAAGCAGACTGCAAGGGGACAGGTTCATGTCCTGGTGGGTTGCCTCTTCCTTTCCTACTTATGAACTCTGTACCATTTGCATCATTTAGTTGATCGCAAGAAACAACCCCCACCTGCCGGTGGCATCAAGCGACGCCTCACCATGAGAATGGGGTTGCTTGCCTCTTTCTTTTATTCCTGGTGACGGAGAGCCATTGGTCTAGCGCGGACAGTCAGGGTGGGAGGAGCGGTGCATGCTTCTTCTGTTGTAAGGGAGGGTGGAGGTGCATGCGTTGGTCTGTAGAGAGGATCAACAGATTAACATGCATGCTTCTTTGTGTTTCAGGGAGGTGCACAGTGGCGTAGCTAGGGTGGGGTGGGGGTGGCACTGTTCCTGGTGGCAGCTGAGGTGAGCAAGTCGCGTCTGTCGACTATCACTACCCCCCTGCTCCCCCAAACCCTCCCCTTACAAGTTGGCTGCCCAACCGCTCTTACCTGTGCACTGGGTGGCAAACCTAGGGTCCGCCCCGGGTGGCTAGGCCACTGGAGGTGCAGGTTTGTCTTTGGCCGACTGGGTCAGAAAATGGAAGTGCAAGGTTGTCTGCCATGGAAGCTGGAGATACATGTCTCTGTTGAGAGGGGGTCTGGGAGGGCATGGGCATGCCTGCTTTCTGTTGCTGGGGGGGGGGGGGGGAGGGGGGGCATGCTTGTTTTCCTCCAGCTGCGTAGGACGGTGGCGGTGCACGCTTGTATTATTTTTTAATTTTGAAGATGAAAGTGCTATATCTGTGTATGTTGTTTAGTTGGAAGAATGAAAGTGCTATATCTGTGTATGTTGTTTAGTTGGAAGGATGAAAGTGCTATATCTGTGTATGTTGTTTAGTTGGAAGGATGAAAGTGCTATATCTGTGTATGTTGTTTAGTTGGAAGGATGAAAGTGCTTGCTCCTCTCTCCAAGGTAGGCAGGGTCGAGAAGCTTGCTTCTTTCTCTTGCAAGGGAGGAGGGGGCCATGCCTCTGTCTTTGTCAGCCACCTTTGATTCCACTTCCATTTGGAAGAAGGGGGGTGCAACGTACTTCCGGTTTGGAGGGGTGGAGAAGCAATGCTCGTCCTAGCCTGGGTGGGGCGGTGGAAGGAAGGAGATGCCGTGCTCGTCTCAGATGGGCGGGGAGGTGGAGGTGCGAGTTTGTCGGTCATATAGGATGGATGTTCACGCTTCTGTGTTTGTTGGTCGTGATGGTAGGAGGACAGCGCATACGTCAGTGAGGGGGAGGAGAGTGAGTACTTCTGTCTGGAGCTTCTGGTCATCAACACATCTGACTAACAGCAACCAGGAGGCTCTCAGCCAGCCCTGGCAGAGTGTGAACGGTTTATAGTATGTACTCACCTGCAGGGGGGGGGGGTGATACATAATAGGTATTGCTGTACATATGTAGAATGCATAACAATTCATTGTGCACTGTGGTGCAATAATGCCTTGATTCACTTTTGCCGACCTAATCAGTCACAAAAATGAGAAGGGTGCAAGTAAATTATTATTATTATCAGAACTCCAAGATGGTGTTATTAGATTATAGTAAACACATTGTTTTATGTTCATTGTTGCCTGTTTTTTGGTTTAGTTTGTATGAAAATACTTTTAACAAAGCAAAATATATATTTGAAAATCCTAACAAAAACTACGCTACTCTTTTTGGCTGCATGTATAAGTAGAATAGAAACCATGCTGTTCAGATGGTGGCGTGTTAGTGTAGGCATGTTTTGCTGTGCTAAGAAGCACATTCTGTCTGTAGTGGAAAGGCTTTTGAAGCTGTTGTCTCTGAGGTTCAGCCTGTTTTTTTGCTCCAGTTGTCTAAATCTATTGTCAGTTGGAGATCAATTCACTGGTGAGGAGGCGATTCGAAAGAAACTTGTCCTCCCATTGGAAAAATCCATCCTTTACAGAAAGAATGTAATTTCATGAAATAAGGGAAATAATTCATGTGTCTTCCTAGAGAAACTACTGCTGTGTCTGCGGGGACAGTGGCTTGCAATGCAAGTGCAGGAACTAACTCAACAGGAGCGGGGGAGCAACCAGGGGCCAGATGTACAAACGTTGGGAACACCGATTTCTTAATTGCAATTATCTCCGAATCTCAATTAGGAAATCGGTATTCCTAATATATGAAGTACTTCGATTCCGACACAGTGATTCCTAGTAGGCTGCAAATTGACCTACCTCATGAATGTTAATGAGGTAGGTCGCAATTTGGGACCCATTAGCAAACACAGCCGTCACAGGGATGGTGGCCCGCTGAGGTCAGCAAACCTGTGATTGCTTTTTAACAAGGCAATCTTTTTTTTTTTTCCTTAAAGGAAAACGGGATGTGTTTCCCAAAATAAAATGGAAGTTTAAATGTTTCATTTATAAGACCAGGCACTGGTCCCTCGGACTGCTGCCTGCTCTTAAAAGATATTTGTTTCAGCATTTGGGGGCCCCTTCCCATTTGCAAATGGTTAACACCACCCTTGAGGTGTCGGTAAAATATTTGTGTTTTGCAACTGTAATTTGGTCGTAAAACATTCATAGATATCACTGCAGTTCGGAATTAGGAAGGGGCGTCCTACACATGCCTTTTCAAAATATCCAATCGCTAGACATAAATTGCGATCCGGTAACATGTTACCGAATCGAAATTTGTGCTCTGTGCATAAGTAATAGCCTTTTTGCAGTCGGAAGCAGCCCGGTATCGACTGCAAAAATGCGTGTGTACATATGGCCGTAAGTGACGAAGAAGAAATCACTTCTAATGTGTGCACGAGAGCTGAATCATGTCCGAGCCCTCTCTGGATTGGTTGCTGGTTTAGGGTGTGTGGGGTTTCGGTGTTTTTGTGATGCTCAGGGCCTTGTGTTTTTTTCTTCTTTCGTTTTCAGAGAAATGTACTTTGAGAGTAATTTGGATGATGGGGTGCTGGAACAATTGAAGAAAACAAGTAGACAGTGCAGCTCAGTCCCTTCTGCCAGTCCTTGGCTGACTCTGGCCTTCACCCTCCACCCCTCAGACAAGCCCTGGGTGCTTCCTTTATTCGGTACCGTAGCATCGTGCTCACAGGGAGAGGAGAGTGATGGATGGGCAGGGGGGGCTCTTGGTCCCCTCCCCCATCAATTCCTTTATTTTCATCCCTGATTGCATGGGCGGGACCATGCCAGGATTAATGACGCTGGAGCAGCAAAGGAACTGAGGTCTAGCCCTGGACCGTTCTGCTCTTTTCACCCTGGTAATAATAGTTCGACTCGTTCTAGTATCTCTCGGATGCTGAGGGATTCTTGTTGGCCCAGCTCCCGTGAATTGTCACAGCACACAGGCGCTGAAGACTCTGTTCACTCAGCAAACATTCTGAGGCACAGCACACGTTTGTATCTATTGGAGGGAGGAGTACCACCTTCTCACCTCATGCTATTGGCTGTTTGCTGTATCATTCCAGCTCCTTTGGTGTTCGTGCATTGCAATGCACGAGGGACTATTTGCAGTGCTTAATTTGTGTAAAAAATAAAATAACTGCCAGGGCCCTTATCAGGAGGTCACTGCAGCTTGCACCCCCCATGAGAGATCCTTCACTGTTCAGCTAGGGGATTACTCATTTAAATCCCCCTGGGGGTGCCGCAGGGCTCGTCCCTAAGTCCAACCCTCTTTAATATATATGCGGCCCCATTAGCAACAATTATTAGGAACTGTGGATTTCTCCCCGTATCCTATGCTGACGACACCCAAATAGTGGTGGCTATCTCCAACAACACAGACGAGACAGCAGACAGATTTAGGCTGTATGGACCAGATCAGCCGCTGGATGCAATTAAACTGCCTAAAACTAAATAGAGATAAGTCAGAGGTTATGCTGCTTGGGGCTGAACCTAGCATTTGGTCACTCAATTGGTGGCCTGCCAGTTTAGGCAGTTGTCCTTCTCCAGTGGACAATGTAAGGAATTTGGGGTTCATGTTAGCTGCCAAACTAACATTTAGGGCCCAGATTAATAAACTCTCCTCCTCTGTGTGGCACACTCTGAAGTTGATAAGAAAGCTGCTGCCTTTTATCCCATTAGATACCTGCAAAACCCTAGTAACTATGCTGGCACTATCCAAAATGGATTACGGAAATGCTCTGTATGCAGGGCTTCAAAAACAGTTACTGCTAAAGCTTCAGCGCCTCCAGAACGCTGCAGCCAGGCTAGTTCTGGACATCCCTAGGTTCGAGCCAGTGGCCCACAGAATGCGAAGCCTCCACTGGCTGCCGATGGAGAAAATAATTGAATTCAAGTCTGCATGCCTGGCGTATAAGGCCTTGCATGGGTCAGGCTCCCATTTTCTGAAAACTAACCTAAAACAGTATGATCCGCCGATGACTCTTAGATCCAGCAGTGCTAAGCTACTCAAGACGCCCAGATTTAAACAACTAAGATGGGGGGGGGGGAAGTTTTTTGCTGCATACGGCTAAAACCTGGAACCAAATACCAGTACCAATAAAAAATAGCCCATCACTGTTATCTTTTCGAAAGACCTGGCTCTTCTCAGCATAGTCCTGGCTCTACTAGCGCACTGGTCTTCTCATACCTCCGGCAGGCATAGACACTCTTAGCGCCCAGACGCCCTAGGGCATTCGTGCGCTTTACAAATTTAGTAATCAAATCAAATCATTGCTCCTGCCAGCGCTGCCAATGATAGTGCCAACACAGCTACTAATCATCACACTGCTGCAAGTGTGACAATTAAGAATGTTCGAAGCCCCCAGGGCTATAAGAATGGCTAGGGCGTCCGGGATTAGTCACTTTTAATGTAAACTGAATTAATAAACAACTGTTGTTCTGCTCATCTTTTAATTGCACAAACAGCACCACCAAGTGGCAGCTGTCATAAGTGCCGGTGCCGACAAATAAGTGCCAGTGCCGAGCACTGGAAACCACCGCCTCAAATAAACCACTGACTGTTTCACATCTCAAAATTACACTAGATCATTTTTCTCATAGATGCAGCCTATACAGGTAGCGACCGTTTTTTGTTTTGATTTTCCCCTGCAGAAAGCGTGTTTTTCAGTATTTTAGTCAGGATTCCACTAACTTTGCTATTGGTTGCATATGAACATGCAAGCTCATGCCTTTTCTTGCAGACATTGTGAGAGCTCATTAAGAGCACACAGTGCCACAGCATGGAAGGCGACCATAATTCGCCTCCGGTACCCCACCTGGAAAGATAGTCTTGGGTGGTTCTCATCAGGGAGCCTTCTTGCCTGAACGCCCCCAGACTCTTGTCTAAGGGTGTCCCATTGCCCACCTTTCTGGCTCATTGCAGCTTCAATCACTGCTCTGTTTCTGTGCTGGAACTGCAACACAGACACACACACTCACACTCATCACACACACTCACTAACACACATACTCTCTACAACATTTCTAGCCCCCCTTACTAATAAGGGACTGTGCCCACCCGAGTGCAGTTCCACTCCGCCAGGGTCCAGTTTTGACCCCACACTGAATATCCTGTGTTTCGGTCCACGCATTACCCTGGCAGTGGGCTTGCCCACGAACTGCTGCCATAGCTGCTAATAGCGCCACCCAGTGGCAAGCAAGCACATTACAAAAATAAATTGATACATGTGTTTTTGCTCACTCTTAGTGTACACACATCTTGGCTGAGTAAAGCTATAGAGATTCCTGGTGTGGACCACTGTCGCTAACTCCAGCACAGCCACATTCTGTCTGTTTCTTGTTGCATCCGTGCACAAATCCAGGCTCGATTATGCTGCGCTTGTGCCCTTCCTAATTCACAGTGTATGCACCTTCCCGCTTACTCTATGGTAACGCCGTCCTTACTCTCTCAAGGTATGAACGTTTCCTGGTTACATGTGGCTGTTCACTCTGTTCACCTCAAGGTTTTTTTTTGTATGTATCCTGATGACTCTGGAATACACACATTTGTTTAAAATACCCCTCACACCAAAAGGGCCCTTGGTGTCATGCTTCATCATCGGGGACTCACTAGAGAGTCGCCACAGTGGGTGTATTTACAAAAAAAGTGAAAAAAAGGGACTATGTGTACCACGGAGGCCACGGACAGAGGAGGAAGCACAACGAGGCTGGGGGTTGATTGGACCCCCCTAAATACCCTTCCATCTAGTGTTGGCCCATGAGGCACTGTTCCTCATCATAATAAGCATACTACATGAGTATCTTGTTTAGTAAGGGATGTGTATTAGAATATTAATTTTATATCCATACACATAGTCCCTTTTTTTCACTTTTTTTGTAAATACACCCACTGTGGCGACTCTCTAGTGAGTGACAGGGGGATCTCTTACCCCGGTCCTGACGAAGGGGCATGGCGCCCCGAAACATGTCGACCCACACAGGAAAGTAAGCTCATAACCCCGCTTACTCTTTCCGACTTCACGTTTTTAAGAATACCAGCCAGTGTTTATTAAATAGTTTTTGTATCACTAGGCCAGGTATTTTTTAACATCACCTTCATATCACTCCTGACCCCACTGACACTCACTCCAATTCACTCACATAGCACCCACATTAAAAAGGTGCTCCAGCGTAGTCGCTTGTTGCAGCACTGCCCCGTCCGGCAGCCGGGCGGGAAGACCCCGATGATGAAGCATGACACCAAGGGCCCTTTTGGTGTGTGAGGGGTATTTTAAACAAATGTGTGTATTCCAGAGTCATCAGGATACATACAAAAAAAAACCCTTGAGGTGGACCCTTTTGATTACAGTTACTTTTGCATGAGGAGGACGTGCCCACCTCGGTGCCACGCAGCACTACCTCTTCCTCCCCCCTTTTGATCTCCCTACTGTTCATTCTGTTCCACATCATACTGGGACACCTTTAGTGCCCCTAACCATGGCACAGCTGCTGCTGCCTTTGCAATTAACTTTGTTCTTTGTCATCCGTTTCCTTCTTTTTTGCTCAATATTTAAGCCTCTTAGAACAATTTTAATCCACATGCAAGGAAATGCCATTTCCTGTGTTTCTCGTATTCAAGATGGGCCCTCCGAACCTCTCATTTCAAGAAAAGCAGAGTTCATCAAAAGCAGTTTGTTTGAAACCCAATGCATTTCGGGCCTCCAGGGGCCCTTTGTCAGGGGTAACTGAAAATAACAATTGAACAAGCAGTGCTCCGCTGTATATACAACATCCCATAATTGTCAGTTGCACCCCATTTAAAACAACGCTCATGCAATTCAATAATACTATTTACCCTAATCAAACTGAAAACATCCTGATGTCTCACTCGTGTTCATATTGCGTTTACACATTTGATTCTGTTTTGGTCTATTTAACATTCCTATGCAATGACCACGTCGACTATACCCTAATTTTCATGATGTTCATTCTGTTTATCATATAATATCCTGCACAATGAGTGGTATGCATGCATCTTGGCTGCTGCGCCCACACCTTAACTAAATGATGCTTTTCCCCAACCCTGGTTACGTCATGCTATGTGTGCGTCCTACCTCTTGTACTGCAATAACAAATCCTGGTTCAGTCTTGGTGGCTGCATTTCTTGGCCAGTTCTCGCCAGGCACGCATGTCTGTGAATGCATGACCAGCTGGTGCTCAATAACCCATGCTCTCCAGTGCCCAGACAGTTTGTTTTAATGCACATGCCGATAACGCATTCTGTTCTCCACTCCAGGCAGGGCCACAGGACACACACACACCACTGGTCCCGTGCAGTGTGCATGCCGTGGTCCATTAATCCGTGGTGGTCACTCCTCTGGCTGGCGGATGGCTTGGAAGCATCCCAGTTGTCAATCATAGCGTCTTTGTTGTATGCATCTGCAGCGGCTAGTAGTAGTGACGTAGGCAAATATTGCATTTCTAATGGTATGTACACAAATGAAGTAATCCATGTGCCTGCATCCCTCCTAATTTATACCATGCTCCATAAAATTTTGCATAACGTGCATCTGCACAGGGGTGACCCCTATGGTTCATCCCATCCCATGTGGACTGTTCGCTGGAGCCTGATTCTTACATGGCGGCAACACCGCTTCTGTATGCCCTTCCTCGCAGTCCGCTGTGTTTTTGCGTCTTACATCAGTGTCTTTAGATGCATCGCTAGAGTTGTGTTTTCGCGTCAGTGTCTGAAGATGCATCTCTACAGCTGTGTTTTTAGGTCGAGCTGGACTAGCATCCGTAGGATGCTCCAGTCCAGTCCAGTTCGAGAACTATAGTCATCGACTTCAGGGGGATTAGGACAAGAGGGTGCCACGCGCTTTAGCCTGTGGATTTGACCTCGTGCACGCGCACGTCGGCTCCGTCCACATTCACCGTGCACATCCCCACACATACACACATGCATGCGCATACACACAGACAGACACTCGCTCGCTCACACACACTCTTCCCCCCCCCGCAGTCATCACACACGCATACACACACGCATACACACAGACTCCAAGACACATACACACACGCACGCACGCTCACACACATACAGAGCCCCCCGCCGCCCCACGCACACACACATGCCCCCCGCCCTCGCAGCTCAGCAAAGGCCCCCACTCACCGGTACTCGTCTCCAGGCGAGGGCTCGTTGCAGGCGGCGGCGGTCTCATCCTTCTGTGCGTGCGAGGCTCTCACCTCACGGGAGCCCGCCCGGGCTTCCGGTGTGTCTCCACGTCCCGCCCCCGGCCTGCCTGACTTCCGCCCGGGACATAATAACAACTACGTTTGAAGGAGCGCGCTTTAATGATTCATCCACTGCTCCGTAGGCGTAGATGTGTTTTATTTATTTTCAAGATGATGACTCGCAGGTACCTATATTGTCCCTCTTTTCTGCCCACTGTCCAGGTTCCTAGGATAGCCAGTCTCTTTCCCAGGATGGCTGTCTCACCGCCATTTGCCTCCATTCAGACCGCGTCCCTGCTCGGCTCCCATCCCTTTGAAGCAGCCATGTTAGGGGTGGCGAAATCAGATTTAAAAGGACAGCAAACTCACCATGCAACGTTTTTGACAGGAGTCGAGTGTAATTTTTTGCTTTTCATTTTCCTTATATACTTTGATGGAAGCCAAGGCTCCCTCCATTTTGCTAATGTCATATTATCCTCCCTCGCTGCTCTTCCGACATTACCCTAAGTAAAAATCACGGTTGGGTTTGAGGAAGCAAAACGCAGTGACATAATGTTTGCACAACATGCAAACCCGCATTAGGTTATTAACTATAAAATAAACTATACTTAAGGCCCTGAAAGATTCCTAGAGCTTTAACAACACTCCTTTTCTCTATAGTGGCGTTTTTACTGCTAGCCTTCCCTTTGGAAAGATCTCAATTTATTATTCACTGAAACTACGACCCTCCCCCCAGCCCCGTACTTGCAGGATTCTTAACGGTACCACCCCATCATCAGTGCTATTTAACCCTGTGCATGACATCTCTGTGAGCTTTCACCTCACTGTCACCTCTCACTGTGTTGTAGTTCACTATTTGTGTGGATTACACCCATCTGTTATTAATTGCCTCTTTGCAGGCCTGCCTCACAAGAATACACCAGTGGATTTCTTCTGCTTTTCAGAAACTAGAATTCCCTCACTTAAACCGTGGCTCATTGGTGCTTCTTCTAGTGCCCCAAGCCACTCTAAATCTCAGCCTCCGTGTCCAGAGCGGCATAGTAAAGGTGCATTAAATATGCTTTTTGGAAAAAACAAGAAAGATTAATGTTTTCATACCACAGAATAGGTTTTGTTTGCCATGTCATGCATGCATTAGTACTTTCAGACATTAGTGGGGACAGTACTAATATCTAGTTATTTCACCTCTTATTTTGCTTAAAGGCCATCGCACTTCATTATTATTAGGGTAAAGGAAATCTGACAGCATTACCCTTTGGCTGGCCACATGCTTATCCCATGGCTACCAACAATGATCATATAATGTACTACCTATGCTGCACCACATTCAAACGGCTCATATGCATACAAGAACATCTTAAAATAGCCCCTGGGTCCGCATTTACCCAATTTACCTCGCCCTCCCTCTATCTATCTATCTATCGTCCTCCCTCTATCTATCTATCGCCCTCCCTCTATCTATCTATCGCCCTCTATCTATCGCCCTCCCTCTATCTATCTATCGCCCTCCCTCTATCTATCTATCGCCCTCCCTCTATCTATCTATCGCCCTCCCTCTATCTATCTATCGCCCTCCCTCTATCTATCGCCCTCACTCTATCTATCTATCGCCCTCCCTCTATCTATCGCCCTCACTCTATCTATCTATCGCCCTCCCTCTATCTATCGCCCTCCCTCTATCTATCGCCCTCCCTCTATCTATCGCCCTCCCTCTACTTTTATTTAAGTATTAATTTTTTTAAAACATTAAAAGCCATTGTTATTTGTAATATCAATACATCTAAGTCACGTAAATACAACACATATTGCATTACAAATGCTATAGGTGTCACATTTGCAAAAGTTAAAAGTATTGGCATTGTAAATGACAAAGTTATTAATTTCGCGACTTTCAAAACCAACACATAAATAAAAAATTTGTCATTTACAATACCAATAGCTCAAACTTTACTAATGCGAGACCTATTGCATTGCAAATGCTTGTTGTGTTTGTTGCTTTGCAGAGTGATTACTTGCCGTGTGCGTCGCAGCATTCATTACTGTTGGCGACACTCTCTTGCAGGCATTCATATAGACAGGGCCACTGGAATTATGCAATATTGCTGCAGCTGTGTTTTCCGCATAGTCATACATTTTCTGCATTTGTCAAATAATCCATCATTTGCTGCATAATCTGCTGCTCTTTTAAAAAAATGTTTTTAGGAGAGAGCGAGAAAAATACTTTATTCGGTCAATAAAGGCCATAAAAACAAAAATGTGGTTAAAATGACAGTAGTTAAAAAATCCCAAATATGCAATTAAAAAACGAAAACACGCAGAGCAGTAAACTGAAAACCAGCAGTACACACAAATACAGTTAAAAACACGTTTTTTTGTTAAAAGCTGTCACTGAGCATTATGGTAAGCATGAAATGCGACAAATAAAGTGCATGAATAATAAAGCGTTAACTCAGTAGATAGACTCGGGAGTTAATATAGGGTAAGACATGTAGGTCCCAAAGCACAGATACAGCCTGACTACTTCAAAAACAACCTCTTCCAATGTCTTATTGCCCCCGTTAAAAAGCTGGCAACCCCGAAAGCAAACCATAGGAGAAGAAAGCATTTGAAGGTATAGCAGTGCAGGCCTTGCTTGAACAAAATGACAATTTCTGAGCAGGGGGAGTATAAACTTTTTGCGTAAGGAAACATAAAAATCACAAAAAAATCATGACGTGGAGAGTATCCTGCTCAGAAAAAATTGACACAGGAGCAGGGCTTTAATGCTCCAGGTTTCGTATAGCCTTTGGGAACGGCTAGTAGCCAGGGAACCAATTCAATCGGAATCTGGTTAGCACAAGCACTGGCGTTGCCAATAGGTCTCGCAGTAGGAAAGTTGGAGCTATTGGTTTTGTAAATGACACATTTTATATTTATGTGTTGGTTTTGAAAATTGCGAAAATAATAGTTTTGTCATTTACAATGCCAATACTTTTAACTTTTGCAAATGTGACACTCATAGTATTTGTAATGCAAATGTTTTGTATTTACGTGACTTAGATGTATTGATATTACAAATAATAATGGTTATGAAATGTTTTAAATAATTAATACTTAAATAAAAGTTATTGTAATTTACAATGGCAATAGCTTAAACTGTTGTAAATACCTTTTGTGAAGATTATGTTCAGTGTATTTTATTGTGAGGAAAATAAAAGAACAGAAGTGAAATATTAACGTCTTTTTGTGACATTTGTGTAATGTGAGAGAGTGTGAGTGTGTTTGAAAAGGGTGATTGATTGTGATATGATGTGTGATGCTGATAGGGTGTGTGAGTGTGTTAGTGTGTGTGATTTTTGAGAATGTTATTGAGGGTGTTTAAGGGTCTTTGAGTGTAATTGTGTGTGAGGGTGAGTGTATGTGAGGGGGAGGGTGTGTGTATTCCGATGGTGTGTGGTGTTGTGAGGATGAAGGCGTGAGACCTCAAATTACACAGTAATCACAAAAAAATATATAACCCGATATACTTATTTAAGTATCAGTAACTAGCATCGCCGTCAAGGTGCTTAGATGTATGTAGAGGCTTTAACAGCCTTGATGATGTGTCATTTGCAGTGGAGACTGAGACGGGCACAAAAGCGGCCCATCGAAGGGCCTACACACCACAGGCCCATCAGCAGATTGCCCGTCTTGCTACTCCGAGGTTGATTAAGTTCAATAATAGGTTTCTGGGGCTTAGAGCGATGGTCGTCCTACTGCATCATAGATAATTAAAATTATCTTTGGACTGGCTGGGGGCGGGAGGGAACCTATGCTGATAGCTGTCAGTCTGGGCGCCGGTGGTGCTGTCAGTAGTGCTATGTCACCGTCAGGCGCCAAGCGCTATATCGGCCGCTATCACACACCAGATGACCGGGATCTGGTCCCGTCTCCCCCAGGAAACAGAATAGCGCCCGACAAACTGAACAATCCGAGCAATCACGTATGTTTCCGTACATCTGTGTCCTCTTATTGCAATGTATCACTGCACAGAATAGAACATACCCAGGCAACATATCCATGTAACACTGTAGTTCTGCATGGCATTTTTGGTGAGTGAAGACCGATCCATGAGTGAGGTAGGGTGCAGTGAGTGTAGTGACTCTCTGGCAAACAGCAAAAGACCCCCCATATAATACAAATATTCACTGTCCTAGTAAAGGCCAATAAGCAATTACGAGCGCCAACATATCCCAGTAATGGATACAGACGCCGCACAAAGCTGTTTTGGAGAGTGACGGGGGGAGGAGTCCTTTGCGGCAGAGGCAAGGAGTGTGGCAAATGGCCGGAGGGAATGCCGGATGGGGGCGGGAGAGCCTGGTGGGGGGGCAGGAATGTGAGCGAGGAGCTCACGGGAGAGAGGCCGGAGGGAAGCCGGATGGGGGCGGGAGAGCCTGGTGGGGGGGCGGGAATGCGAGGGAGGAGAAGTGTGGCAGGCGGAATGCCTGTGTGCGAAACATTTGCCAGGGCTACTTTCAGTTTCCAGTCTGGCCCTGGCAGGAGCAGGAGCCTCGTATTACGAAATAAAACCCTTAGTAATTTGAGTATTTGTTTTATGTGAACATGTGTGTTTATCTTTTTTTTTTAATTACTGTTTTAATGTTTAAAATTTAAATCATACAAATTGCTTGGGGGTCCCCGGCTTCTAGTGGTGATTCAATGGGGGTCCTCAGGAGTCAAAGTTTTGGGAACCACTGTTGTAGAGTACATGGGAACTCAAAAAAAAAACACTGTTTCACGTTACGTACGGCGTGGCAGACTACTATCTTTCTATATATTTTTCCTCTGCGTTACTATGATATCCTATTCATCCCAGGAGCTCCGCTCCTTTTACAAACCTTCTGACGCCTGTCATGCGGTATTCCCTGGTCGCTTTAAGGGTAAGTGTAAATGTCCTGGTTGTAGCTGGCATCTCGCCAGTGTCCCCCCTCCCGTATCCAGCAGGGAGGAGGGAAATGTTAAGCATCTCTGCTTACTCCTCAACACCAGATCAGTCCACAGACACGCCCAGGAAATCTTTGATCTCCTGGCCACTGAACAACCTGTCTGTCTGATGTTGACTGAGACATGGCTGAGTGAGTCATCATACCCTGACATTGTTACCGCTATCCCCCCTGATTATAACATCTTCAGGCAAGACAGGGGGAAGGGCAGAGGGGGGGGTGTGGCTCTCGTGGTACAAAAAGCTTTTACGTGTTCTGTCATCCACACGGAGGCCATCACAGGCACCGAATCCCTCGCTTTCTCCTTATCCCTGTCTTCCCAACAATCTCTCAAGGGGCTTCTAATCTATAGGCCTCCAGGTCCTGCAGGATCCTTTTTTGAGGAACTTCATTCTCTAATGTCTACATTAGCTTTAAGAGCAGATCACTGTGTACTAGCTGGAGATTTTAATTTCCATATGGAAGACAGCTCTGATCCGGATACCACCAAGATGATCGATATCACGGCCTCTCTGGGCCTGCTTCCTTATCTTTCGGGACCAACCCATGACAAAGGCCACACTTTAGATCAGGTTTTCTCTACCCTCCCGGTCGAGGTGACTGCACTGCTGCCGGTCCTATGGTCCGACCATCGGCTAGCTCATTTTTCTATACTAGGCACTAAGAAACCAGCAGCAACGGCCATGAGACATCAGGGTACTGCCTTTAGGGCATATCATCGGGTGACCCCGGAGATTTTGGCCCAGGCCCTTCATGACCATCCTGTCTCTTATACCGGTGACTTGGACAATGATCTTGAAACCCTGCAGACGTGGCTCGTAGATAGGTTGAACGAGCTTGCCCCTGTGTTTCCCTCTCGAACCACCGTGAAACGGGTTTCGGCACCATGGTTCACCGAAGTGCTGGCGCACTCCCGTAGGCAGTGTAAAGTAGCCGAACGGGCGTGGCGGTCTCAGTACGATGCCGAGGCAAAGCTGACCTATAGATCAATGATCAAAATCTACCATCAGGAAGTATTTCAGGAAAAAAAACGCTACTTCGCTAGGAGAATTGAGGAAGCAGCAAACTCCTGTAAGGAGATTTTCTCGATTGTCAGGGAATTTACAACTATGCGCACTAACTCAGGTCAGGAAGTTCCTTCTGAGACTTGGGCTGCCACCCTGGCCAATTTCTTCACCACCAAAATCAGGTTGATACAGGATTCTTTTCCTATTAGGCCGACGGACGGTTTTATGAACCTTCCGGGGGGGCCAGTCCACCCTATTTCTCCAGGCCCAGTATTGGCGGTTTTCCCGCCACTCTCGATATCTTCGTCGTTGACACTTATGACGAATCTCAAATCTGGTTCGCCTCGTGATCCCTGCCCGGCCAAATTTCTAGCTAAAATGGCAGCTATCGTCAACCCTCTAGCCAACCCAATTCTGAATCTCTCCCTCAGTCAGGGGGCTATCCCGCAGATATGGAAGCAGGCTATGGTCATCCCCCTTCTCAAAAAACCGAGCCTTGACCCAGAAATTCCTGCCAATTACAGGCCCATCTCGCTTCTTCCGGCACTGACCAAAATCCTTGAGAAGCATGTACATGGTGTGCTTTCCAACTTTCTGGAATCCCACGAGCTACTACATGCCTCTCAATCCGGCTTCCGCCCCAATTTAAGCACAGAGACGGCGCTATTGGAGGTCTCGGAGGCCGTCAAGGAGACGCTGGGTGTAGGAGGCAGGGTTATGTTGGTCATGCTGGATTTGTCGGCGGCTTTTGACACCGTCCCCCACGAGGATCTCCTCGTAAGACTCTATGAAATCGGTCTGAGGGGGACGGTGCTCAGCTGGTTTCGCTCTTTTCTAGCCAACCGCCGACAAACGGTCTGGGCCTCCCCGGGCTCCGCCGAGATGTCGCCTTTGGGAGTCGGAGTACCTCAGGGCTCCGTGTTGAGCCCGACTCTATTTAACATCTTTATGACCCCTTTGGCGACACTGGTGGAGTCTTTCGGGGCCCAGATCGTATCCTACGCCGATGACACCCAGCTTCTCTTCACCTGCCGGAAGGGAGAAGAATTCGATGGTGAAAGTATCCGTGAGTGCCTTGGGGCTGTTTTTAATTGGTTTCAGTTAAACAGCCTCAAGTGCAACTCAGATAAATCTGAGATACTTTTTTTCGGATGTCCATCTGATCCGGATTGGCATGGGTGGTGGCCTGCCGACATGTTCCCTCCAGCTCATTCATCCCAGTCAGCCAAGAACCTGGGAATTAAAATCGATAATGGGCTGACGCTCAAATCCCAGGTGCTGGCTCTTACAGGAACATGCTTCGGCATTCTCAGGATGCTTCTGAAGTTTTTCCCGCTACTGTCTGAGGAACATAGGAGAACGACAGTTCAGGCTCTTATTGGATTACTCGAACATCTTATATCTTGGTCTCCCGGAGTACCTTCTACAACGCCTGCAGGTGGCCCAGAATGCTGCTGCGCGAGCCATCTTTGGCCTCCACAGGCGGGCCAGTGCCTCTAGCCTATTGCAAGCCTTACATTGGCTCCCTATCCGGAAACGGATAGTATTCAAGGCTATGACGTTGGCCCACAAAGCTTTGCATGCCGCGGGAGCTCAATACTTGCAAAGGAGGCTGGCTTTCTACCACCCAGCACGATCCTTGAGGTCGGAGTCTCATTTCCTTGCTGTGGTGCCCCGAATTAAAAAAGCCCGCATCGGTGGACGTTCGTTCAGGCTGTTAGCTCCGCAGCTGTGGAACTCCCTTCCTTTGACCCTGCGCTCTACTTCTAATTTGCTTGCGTTTAGGAAGGGCTTAAAGACTTGGCTCTTTACTTGTTAGAGACTTCCTGCTCTGTTTGGAATCCTGTCCTTTTGTTTCTTTCTTTACTGTTATGTTTTGTCTGTCCCTTTTTAGGTCATGTAGTATAAAGCGCCGGGACACTCCTTGGAGTAGCCGTGCGCTATAAAAGACCTATATAACATAACATAACATATTGGTTACATTGGGAAATTCTCTCACGAGTAGTGGATTCAGCAAGTCAAGAAACTTCACGTATGCAGTCAGGCCTACATTAATTTGAGGTAATATAACGTAATACATAAAATTATTAAACATATATTCATAGGCAATGTACAGACGTCATGATTCTAGTATAACTCTGATGCACTTGAAATTATTTATTATTGTTACAAATAACATATATCAGTATGGTCCACTACTGCTTTTTGAATGTACCAACATGTAAATATATTTCAAAACATATATTCAGAATATCGTTTGAGCTGGATAACATTAGCACACATGTGAAGTACAAACTCTTAAAGTTTCACAGATGCATCATTAATAAGGGATGTGTAACACCTACTTTTCTTTTTGTCATTTCGATGCACACTACCCACACAAAAGATACATTTTACTTTAATTCATCATCATAATCCGGTTTAATCATAATATTGGATTCATTCTCATTAGTTATAAATACATATAGATGATAATAAAGAATGATTAGAAGTAAACTCCATACCGTGAGAGCTCACCATTTACACATTTCTAGCACGCGTTGATGAAATTGTGATTTACTAAATGGCAAATTACTATCTATATTATTTACACAAATTATATCATCTAGGCTACATCTTTTCTTCATGCTTTTACCATGCAGTAACTAAAAAATGTCTAGTCTTGTCATGTTTTCTTGAACATGTAGTTGTTGTGCGTTGTTATTTTTCTCTCAGAAGTGTCATAATTAGTTTCTCGTGTCATTAAAAGTTTAAATCTTGTTCACTCTCCAACATTTAGTCTCAGAAGTTTTCAATTTAAAATAAGCAAATGCGTGCTAATTCTGAAACAGGAAGGGAGTAGATTGCACTGATGAACCTCAAGACTCCTTTAGAAAAGAGGTGCTTGGCCTTTAATGGGTTAGGTCGACCATACGTTCAGATTATAAAAGATACTAAGATGTTACACTGCTGGACATGCTTTCAAGTTGGGCAAACTTTGAGATCTGAGTCTTCGAGTTCTTCAGTCAGTCCTATGGAAGCTGTAGTTTATTTCGCATTCTCGGTGGAGCCGCCCACCTATAAATTATTGTTAATTGCCCCTTAGAATTCAGCATCAGCTCCTTCCTATGGTACAGTAGTACCTACCTGTTGCAGCACAGCGGCCGCACGTGCTTAGAATGAAGGTACATATCAGTTCAATAGATGTGTCGCAGATTTCTTCATTGATGAGGTGCGTGAATTTACCTGGTGTGGCGGGGATGCTTGAGCAATACCGTAAAAAAAGGTAGGTAGGTAGTGAGGCCAGGTGGAAGGATATTAGCTAGACATAGGCAGGTCTTGTGAGCTCTTGTCGTATTCCTTCTTAAAGAGAGTTTGATAGGACCTGCCAGTTGTGTGTTTTGTACACATGGAATTGTTCCAGGAAGCCTGAAGAAACGCTTCATTTGTAGCCAGCGGCTATGAAAATCGCATCTGACTCTTGAAACCTGAAACTTGCATGAACTGCTCGCTGAAGGATTAAGGAACCGTGTAAACAAAACGAGGTTGGCCCGTAAAGTAAATGTTTGAAGATACCGATTATGCCAAGGTCTGTTTCAATCCGCTAGACGGAACTAATGTTATAATTGTTGTCATGTGGTGTGAATAGTAACAGAAATGTTCTCTTGATACTAGCCCCTGCTTTTTGGAAATGCGGGAGATGCCTGAAGACAGCATTTTATGCCTTACTTTTGATAGGCATTCAAGCATAAATTTAAAAGCGTTACTGACGCATGGGCCGAACATTTTACTGTCTTGTTTCGTTTACTGTCGCCAGCACTAGGAAGTGGTCAAAAAAGGGGCTGGGAAACTGCTTTGAAAAAACATATCGGCAGAGCCTATAGGTCTGACCTTGGCAAGCTAGTTTATCGGTCATTTTTTTTTTAATTGAAAGCACATGCCATAAAAACAAAGGAAATAAAAACGCATGCTCCTACTAAACGAACGTGGCAGCACTGCTTGAAATGAAAGAAAAGTAAATTGACTGCCTCGTGCATTTTTAGATTTCAATATTATTTATTGAGACAATAAAAACGAGGAAAAGCTCAATCTGCAAATAGATCTCAGACACGTTCAATAAAGGAACGCTGCTGATCCCTCATAGGGTCAATGGAGATTTACATAACTAGAATAGTTTTTGTGATGTTTTGATATCCAAAGTATAACAAGCAGGAGCAGTGTTGACTGCATATGTTGTGTCAAGACCTGTGTGCGGGGGAAGGGAAACTGAAAGTACGGTCGGCCGGCCGGCCGGCCATGATTAATTAGGGGAGGAGAAGTAAAGGCTGTGTTTGCGGGGAGAGAGAGGGGAGGTGCTGGTGTGGGAGGAGTGCTGCTATGGCCTGGGGGAAGCTGGCTGGGGAGGGGGAGGAGAAATGAAAGTAAAGGCTGTGTTTGCGGGGAGAGAGAGGGGAGGTGCTGGTGTGGGAGGAGTGCTGCTACGGCCTGGGGGAAGCTGGCTGGGGAGGGGGAGGAGAAATGAAAGTAAGGCTGTGTTTGCAAAGCGCGTGCCTGTGGCCACGTGAACGTAAAGAAAACCGCAGGAACGAAGCCCTTGGTTTGACGAGAATTTTCAGGCCATGAATTCTCGCTCCGCTCAATGCGCTTGCGCACATTGATAGGTCGCGAGACCTAAAAAAGCGATGGTATGCGTTAGAGACAAACAACAGGTATGGCTGGACCGGCATGCTCAGGCTCAGTGGGACAAACCTTCTCACAGTGGGCTTAGTTAACGCGTATCCTTCCCTGACCCCCTGCCTTTTGGCCGGGAACTTTTGTTTAATGTCTCTAATGGCTGCCGGTCCTATGGGCCTAGGATTAGCATACAAGTCGGGGGAACCCATCCATTTCATTTGCTCCCTAATAAAATTTAGCCAGGGGATACGTGCCCCCCCCCCCCATGTGTAAGGCAGTCCATAATGACATGTTGATTTAAGGTGGGGGTGGGACAAGCCCAGGTTCTCAGCCAGCGCAGCACCGGGGCAACCGCAATCAGGTCTGAGATGTATCCCACACCCAGTAGCGGCTCCTGGAGGGAGTGCTGCCGGGTGGTGGAGGGGCAAGGTGGGGGATAGTAAGCTCCGGATTATGGCCGAACGGAGGTAAATATACAAATAAATAAATAAAACGAATTTCATTGCGCGTGCCACTGCCCACACCCAATTCCTCATGTAGTATGTATGCCGGGGTGGAGGGGGGTGCGACAAGAAGTTAACTTTATTTTCTGCCCCCTGGATGTCTCTCACATCTTTATAACCCCAAACATCAGATCCATACATAACCATAGAAATGCACTTTTTTCTGTACACTTCAAACAAGGCGGGGATTGGCATAGAGCCCAGCCTTTTTGCAAACTCCAGGGTTGCCCCGGCTGCCCTGGCCGGAACGTTCTTTGTGTGCATTCTTTGTGCAGACCAAGACCCTCTGTCATCAAACAGCATCCCAGGTATGGAAAGGTTGACACTTTTGTTAGTTCTGCCTCTTCGCAAAAAAACTTGAGCCTGGCAGCCTTCCACGAGCCTATCGACATAGTATGAGGTTTTAAAAAATCGGTGGCTAGGTCAAGTGAGTCTATAAAGTCTATGAAGCTGTTTAAAAGTTTTTGGAGACCCACAGCAGTTCTGGCAAACAGGACCGCATCTTCTGCGTATTAGAGGGTAGGGATCGTCTTCGAACCAGCTCTCGGGATGTCTTTGAAGCCAGATTAAAGGGTGTCCCCTAATTTGTTAATATACAGCATAAACAACAGGGGGACCAAAATGCACCGCTGCCGGACACTTCTCTTAACCGCCCAGGAGTCCGTCAGGCCTCCATCCTCGTTAAATCTCACTGCCACCATGGTGTTGTTTTGGGCGGCATGTAATAAGGCCACCAATTCCGTATCCAAACCCAGATTCCGGAGGGTCAGCCACAACTTGCTTCTATTAACACAGTCAAACCCTGACGTCAGGTCCTTAAAAGCCATATGTAAAGTGCCCTTCTTGGCAATTGTATATTTCCCAACCACCAAGTGCAGGTTGAGACACTGATCCAGCGTCCCTTTGCCTTGCCTAAAACTGTATTGTAGGTCAGATATGACATAAAAATGCCACACTGTTAAACGGTCCAATATCACTTTCCCCATCATTTTTGCAGCTGAGTCCAAAAGCGAAATTGGTCGAGAGCAGGCAGGATCGTCCCTTGAGCCCTTTTTGAAAATGGTAATAATGATGGCCTTGGCCCAGGAGAGGAGCCACACACACAGGCCTCATTAAAGACCCGTGCCAGAATCGTTGCCCAAACCACAGGGTCAGCACTATACAGGTGTGACACCACCCTGACCAGGAGCTTTCCTGCCATAGTGGCTTTGTAGACCTCTTCTGCACTAAAGTGAAGTGAGATACTAGATAAGCCGGAGTCCCTGTGTGCCTCAAATACTTCTAAGCCGTCACCACTGCACATGCCTTCAAAGTGCCGAACCCAGCGGTCAGCAGATATAGTACAATCAGTTCCATGGTTGGCTGTATCAAAAAAGCATTTACAATGCAATGGTCTCGGCATTATTAAAGGTAGAGCTATTGGCATTGCTCATGACTTTTTTTTCTTTTTTTTTAAACATAAATAAATGGTATTGTCATTTACAATGGCAATAGGTGAGCATTAGAGAGTATTCGCGGACACAGAGCCACACACGCACACAGAGCACCACACACACACAGAGCACCACACGCAGAGCCCCACACGCAGAGCCCCACACACAGAGCCCCACACACAGAGCCCCACACACAGAGCCCCACACGCAGAGCCCCACACGCAGAGCCCCACACAGTGTGCAGGTACTGGTGAGAGCCAGAGACAGGCGGACAGATATTAACGAGGGATAGAGGACAGACGGACGAAACGGAGAGGAGGGTCGAATTTGGGGGTAGGGCGGCGAGAGCAGACTGGCGAATGGAGAACTTTATGTCTGCACAGGACACTCCTCTTTCTAATAGGGCTCCATTTCCACATTACCCAACACAAGTAATACTGTTTCCACCACCTCAGCTGCTGCAAGATGACCCTACCGCCTCACACAGCCACCTCGGAGAGAGACACCATGCCCGTCTCACTACTGCTCCGGGATCAAAATGTGCGCCGTCCGGTCAGCATGATTGCAGGTTAGGAAACAGAGAGGGCGACACAGATCAGACATCCTGCGAGAGGCTTCCACCGGAGCCTGGTGGGGCATGCATAAAGCAGTGGCGAGTGGGGCAGGCGCGCAACACCCATTGGGCTCACGGGGCTTCAGCCCCCCCGACATGTGTGTCAGCCCGGGCTGACACAGCTTCGCGGCTGCTGACGTCTAATTGCAGCCGCACCCGAGTACTTCACAGGTCTTTAAAAGACCGTTTACTTGTAAGTGATGCTTTTGTTATGTATTCACCCCTTCCTTACAGCCACTCTGGTTACGGCTGGAAGAATTAGCCCCCCCAAAACTTTTCCAGCCCCCCCGAAATTTGGCTCTAGTTGCCCGCCTGGAGTGGGGTAAGAAGGATGGTGGGGGCAGAGCAGGACGCTAGGCCGTACCTGGCCGAGGAAGAGCTGGTGAACATTGGGAATGGTGACGCGACAGTGATCTGTGTCCCGTTGCTCCTCTGTCACGTGAGTGTAGTTGCTTGTGGAAGCGCCGGGGCAGATGTTCGCACTTGAAGGGGAAAGAAAGTTTGTATTCATTAAGTGGCCCTTACTACCCCTGCTCCACGGAGCACCATTTATGTATGGCTGTGCATGCCACGGTCCCCTGGGCCCCTCTGGAGCTGTGACCGTCCTGTCCTGAACACGAACGGTCGCTCCCCCTGCCTCCTCCTACGCAGACCTGGTATTGTAGCGCCTGACTCTGCTGTTCTCTCACCCGTCACGCTGATATTGTAGCGCTTGTCTCTGCATTTAGGATCGTAGCGCTTGTGTGCAATCTATTTCCCTCAAGTAGCGCTTGACTGCTGTATCTGTAATAATTCTTTGTGCTTGCATTGTCATTGCCCTTGAGATCGCTACCGCGCACTTCTTGGCTGTGCTTGCTACTGAATTAAGAATATTTAAAGCGCCTCCGTTTAGTCTGCTGCATAGCTTGTTGTTGTTGCTGCCTTGTTGTTGTCTCTGCCATTTTGATTAGCATCCCCTGGCCCTTCCCCCACCTCGCTCCCGCCTCCCGGCTGACCCTCCCACGCTCCGCCCCCCTCCACTCTCCATTTAAGGCCGATGTCCCAACGCGCAGCGTCCACGCGCTACGGCCGCGCCAAAGGTAAGCCCGTCTACGCCCGTCCGCGCCTGGACCGCGCCTAGCGCCAGACCCCCTGGCCCCCGTACCACCCACCCCACCTGCATTACCTACAACGCCTCCACCCTCTTAGCCCTAAACCCCGGCCGCCTCCCCAACTGCGTCCAAGCCGCTCCTGGACACACCCATGGACCCTTCACATGCATCTCCTGCAAGTATGACGGCACCAAGACCAACTCCTCATCCACGAACACCAAACAGAGATCTGACACCAACCACCTTAAATGCATCCTGCTCAACACCCGCTCGGTCCACAGACACGCCATCGACCTTTGGAATCTACTAGACACCATCTCTCCGGACGTCGCCTTCCTAACAGAAACATGGATGAACGCATCCTCAGCCCCAGACATCACCATTGCCATCCCGGAAGGCTACAAGATCATCCGTAAGGACCGCATCAAGCAAACAGGAGGAGGCATCGCAATCGTCCATAAGAATTCCATCCGCATCTCAACCAGCTCAGACGCCAACCTGGCTAACGCCGAACACCTTCACTTCCAGATCCACACCGACCCCAAGACCACACTCCGAGGCACCCTCCTTTACAGGCCACCAGGACCCCGTGCACAATTCAGTGAAGACATCACTGAATTTATCACCCCACACGCCCTCCCCTCCGAGGACTACATTCTTCTGGGAGACTTCAACTTCCACCTGGAAAAGAACAACGACAGCAACACCACCACCCTTCTGGACAATCTCGCCAACCTCGGACTCAAACAACTTGTAAACACCCCCACTCACCACGCAGGCCACACACTCGACCCCATCTTCACCTCCAGCAAACATATCTCCTTCAGTCACACCACCGTTCTCCATTGGACGGACCACAGCTGTGTTCACTTTGTCTTCAAAAAGACCACAACCCACAACCTTCCTCAACCTACTCTGCGAAGAAACTGGAACAAAATCACCATCGACCAGATCTCATCGCTTCTTCAAAACCCCCCTGCCCACTCTTCGAACCCCAACCAAGCAGCCACTAACCTCACTCAATGGCTAACCAACAGCGCCGACAACCTAGCACCTCTGAAAAAACGTCAAATCAAACTAGGCAGCAAAAACGCTCCCTGGTTCAACGATGATCTTAAGACATCCAAGAAACTCTGTCGCTCCCTTGAGAAGGCCTGGAAAAAAGACCCAAACACCAGCACCAAGGACGCCTTCAAAAACGCCACCCGCACACACCACCAACTGATCCGGACTGCCAAGAAAGCTGCACTTAAAGACCGTCTAGACAACAACGCCCACAACAGCAAGGAATTATTCAACATCGTCAAAGAATTTACCAACCCCTCCGCCAACTCCAACGACATCACTCCCTCTCAAACCCTCTGCGACTCCCTAGCCTCATTCTTCCACAACAAAATCGCAGACATCCACACCAGCTTCGACAACCAACCCGGAGACCAACCCACCCAACCTTCTGCCGTACCCTCACCCCCCTTGAACATCCTTAATGACTGGAACCCAATCTCCACTGAGGACACCATCCGCCTGATGAACTCCATCCACTCAGGATCCCCCACAGACCCATGCCCTCACCATATCTTCAACAAAGCTGACTCCATCATAGCACCACACCTCCGAGACGTCATCAACTGCTCCCTCAACTCCGCCACCTTCCCGGAAAGCTGGAAACACGCCGAACTCAGCGCCCTTCTGAAAAAACCCACAGCTGACCCCTCCGAACTAAAAAACTACCGCCCCATCTCACTCCTACCATTCCCGGCCAAAGTCATTGAGAAAGCCGTCAACAACCAGCTCGCCGCCTTCCTCGAAACCAACAAATCCCTCGACTCCTCACAGTCCGGCTTCCGAGCAAAACACAGCACTGAAACCGCACTCATCGCAGCAACAGACGACATTCGAACCCTACTGGACAATGGAGACACAGTCGCCCTCATCCTCCTTGACCTCTCCGCAGCCTTCGACACAGTCTGTCATAACACCCTCCTACAACGCCTCAAAAACATCGGAATCCAAGGAAAAGCACTGGATTGGATCACCTCGTTCTTCACCGGAAGAACCCAGAGAGTCCGCCTTCCACCATTCAAGTCAGAGGCCACTGAAGTCATTTGCGGCGTGCCACAAGGATCTTCACTCAGCCCTACCCTATTCAACGTATACATGAGCCCCCTCGCGACCATCGCACGCCAACACAACCTCAACATCATCTCCTACGCTGATGACACTCAACTGATCCTCTCACTCACCAAAGACCCTAACACCGCCAAAACCAACCTACATGAAGGAATGAAAGAAGTAGCCGAGTGGATGAAGCACAGCCGTCTGAAACTGAACTCAGACAAAACAGAAGTCCTTATCTTAGGCACCTCCCCCTCCGCCTGGGATGACTCTTGGTGGCCAGAGGCCCTTGGAAAAGCACCCATCCCGACGGACCACGCACGGAACCTGGGCATCATCCTGGACTCCTCACTCTCGATGAACAGACAAGTCAACGCCGTTTCATCATCGTGCTTCAACATTCTTCGCATGCTCAAAAAAACATTTCGCTGGATCCCCACCGAAACTAGAAAAACGGTCACCCACGCACTGGTCACGAGCCGCCTGGACTACGGTAACACCCTATACGCCGGTACCACCGCAAAACTTCAGAAAAAACTCCAACGCATCCAGAACGCTTCAGCCAGACTCATACTAGACATCCCGCGTAAAGAGCACATTTCTAGTCACCTGAAAAACCTCCACTGGCTCCCCGTCAATAAGAGAATAACATTCCGCCTCTTAACCCACGCACACAAAGCACTTTACGAACTCGGACCCGAATGCCTTAACACACGACTTTCCTTCTACACCCCTTCCCGCCAGCTACGCTCCTCCAACCAAGCCCTTGCTACCGTACCTCGCATCAACAAAACCACCATGGGAGGAAGATCCTTCTCCTACCTGGCAGCTAAAACCTGGAACTCTCTTCCCATTCACCTTCGCCTCACTCAGAACCACCTAGCATTCAGAAAGCAACTTAAAACTTGGATATTCGACAAGTAATCCCCCTCCTTTCTTCAAGCGCCTTGAGACCCTCCGGGTATGTAGCGCGCTATATAAATTATTTGACTTGACTTGACTTTCTCATCTCTCTATCTCGCTCCTCCTTTTCTCCCCCCTTTTCTCTTCCTCCTTTCTCCCTCTCCCTCTCTCTCTTCCACTCCCACCCTCGTGCCTCGATCTTTCACTGATCCCTGAAGCTGGAAGAACGCTATGCTCCCTGAAACCGGAAGTAGGGGAGCCTGGGTATTTTCTGCGTGCATTCGATACACCCCACTGCAGCATGAACCCCCTGCGTGCCCCCACCCCCTGCCGCGCCTGGAGCTCCACGTCCCACAGGGGTACCCCCTGCAGTGTGCATGGGATGTTTGTGGGGGAAGATCTGGCCTCTCAGCTTTACCCTAGATGACATTTCGAAATGATGATTGAGTGATCACTGCCCCCCTCCACCCCGCCTAGCAGCAGGGCACCCCTCTCTACACCTGCTATAGGCAGCAGCTGGCGCCCCCTGCCCACCTCACAGGTTACTGCAGCCACATCCATAGGGGATGTAACCCTTGCCATCCACCCACCCCGCCCCATTGGCATGGGACGAGCTGAGCGATGGAGAGTGGGCGGGGTCTGTAGGGCAGAGTGTGAGTACACGCTCACCTCCCCGACCATGCCTGGGATGGTACCCCCACCCCATTAATGTATGCGCTGCACCCGTAGCCTTCTAGGAGGTGCTGGTGGGGTTCAGGGGGATGCCTAAGTGATGCCTGCCCAGTGCCCACAGCAGCGTGGGGTACCCCGACTGCTGATCTGGGTAATGCCTCCACCCTGCCGCTCGCTGCTCCATCGACCCTTGCCCTGGAGAAGGCGGGCAGAGGGGCGCTGTATATACAGAGTACGTCAGGCAGTGTCTGTAGCACAGCTCCGTGTTGGGGGGGAAGAAGAAAAAGATGTACTCCCGTCACCCACATACTCCGGACTCCATTACAATATTAATTGGCAATATTCACTCATCCACAATTGACACAGGACCCCCTTTGGCAGACTACTGCCCGCCGCCACGCATTGCCCTGCACCGGACTCCAGGACCAAGTGCACCGGCAGTGTGGCGCAGGGGGAGAAGGGACTGGCAGTGTGGCGCAGGGGGAGAAGGGACTGGCAGTGTGTGCAGGGGAGAAAGGACTGGCAGTGTGTGGTGCAGGGGAGAAGGGACCGGCAGTGTGTGGTGCAGGGGAGAAGGGACCGGCAGTGTGTGGTGCAGGGGAGAAGGGACCAGCAGTGTGTGGTGCAGGGCAGAAGGGACTGGCAGTGTATGGTGCAGGGGAGAAAGGACTGGCAGTGTATGGTGCAGGGGAGAAAGGACTGGCAGTGCGTGCAGAGGAGAAGGGACCAGCAGTGAGTGCAGTGGAGAAAGGACTGGCAGTGTGTGCAGGGGAGAAAGGACTGGCAGCGCGTGCAGGGGAGAAAGGACTGGCAGCGCGTGCAGGGGAGAAAGGACTGGCAGCGCGTGCAGGGGAGAAAGGACTGGCAGCGCGTGCAGGGGAGAAGGGACCGGCAGTGTGTGGTGCAGGGGAGAAGGGACTGGCAGTGCGTGCAGGGGAGAAAGGACCGGCAGTGTGGTGCAGGGGAGAAGGGACCGGCAGTGTGAGGTGCGGGAGAAGCGACCAGCAGTGTGAGGTGCAGGGGAGAAGGGACCAGCAGTGTAAGGTGCAGGGGAGAAGGGACCGGCAGTGCGTGCAGGGGAGAAGGGACGTGGTGCAGGGCAGAAGGGACTGGCAGCGTATGGTGCAGGGGAGAAAGGACTGGCAGTGTATGGTGCAGGGGAGAAAGGACTGGCAGTGCGTGCAGAGGAGAAGGGACCGGCAGTGTGTGCAGTGGAGAAAGGACTGGCAGTGTGTGCAGGGGAGAAAGGACTGGCAGCGCGTGCAGGGGAGAAAGGACCGGCAGTGTGAGGTGCAGGGGAGAAGGGACCGGCAGTGCGTGCAGGGGAGAAGGGACATGGTGCAGGGCAGAAGGGACTGGCAGTGTGTGGTGCAGGGGAGAAGGGACTGGCAGTGTATGGTGCAGGGGAGAAAGGACTGGCAGTGTATGGTGCAGGGGAGAAAGGACTGGCAGTGTGTGCAGGGGAGAAGGGACCGGCGGTGGGGGGTGCAGGGCAGAAGGGACTGGCAGTGTATGGTGCAGGGGAGATAGGACTGGCAGTGCGTGCGGAGGAGAAGGGACCGGCAGTGTGTGCAGTGGAGAAAGGACTGGCAGTGTGTGCAGGGGAGAAAGGACTGGCAGCGCGTGCAGGGGAGAAAGGACTGGCAGCGCGTGCAGGGGAGAAAGGACTGGCAGCGCGTGCAGGGGAGAAAGGACTGGCAGCGCGTGGTGCAGGGGAGAAGGGACTGGCAGTGCGTGCAGGGGAGAAGTGACCGGCAGTGTGGTGCAGGGGAGAAGGGACCGGCAGTGTGAGGTGCAGGGGAGAAGGGACCGGCAGTGTGAGGTGCAGGGGAGAAGGGACCGGCAGTGCGTGCAGGGGAGAAGGGACGTGGTGCAGGGCAAAAGGGACTGGCAGTGTGTGGTGCAGGGGAGAAGGGACTGGCAGTGCGTGCAAGGGAGAAGGGGCCGGCAGTGTGTGGTGCAGAGGAGAAGGGACTGGCAGTGCGTGCATGGGAGAAGGGACTGGCAGTGCGTGCAGGGGAGAAGGGACCTGCAGTTTGTGGCGCAGGGGAGAAGCAGCCCTGGGCGTTGGTACTACACCATTATTATTACGGGAGATTCCCCCGCATGCCCTCTCCCGCCCCAATACAAACTTAATAGCAGAGAGCGCTTGTGTGTTGACTTCAAGAGAAGGCAAGCGGGCACTGCCAGGGGCTGGCAAGGCTCCGGCATCCCCTCATCCTAACACACCAACAGATGTACCCGCCCCCGCGCACAGCACCACCGCCCCTGCCCACTGGTGCACTGAGCCCAGGAGGCAGGGCCAGGGAGTTCCACAGGCCCCCTGCCTTGTTTCACCTCCATCACGCGGGGCCCAACACAGACGGACGCTGCGCCTTATCACAGAAAAGGGCACCGTGTGTCCTGAGACCAGCAGTTGTGCATGTTGGGGCTGCTGTCCCTCTGTCTGCTTCACAGCACCCCCTCTGTGTGGTGCCCCACTCCCTGCCCCCCCAGGGCACGGGCGGATAGGTGGCGGGTCTGGCCTATGATAGCGCACGGTGTGACAGCCAAGCGCGCCCCTGAGCCAGGGACCACACGCCCCTCCCTCACGTTTGAAAGTGAACTGGTGGCACTCGAGGAGGGCATGCGCAACTGGGGCTTCTACTTTTCCCAAGCCGCCCAAGCCAGACTGGCACCCCCTGTACCCGCAGGGCTGTATCCAATGGTAGTTTGGTCTGCCCTGTTCCCATGATGCACTGGGCCAGGGACAGACTAATTTGCATGTAGCCAGGTTCTGAGCTGGGATGGTGCAGTGAGCTAAAAAACGGTGATGGATCAAGCCCTGATCTGTTGACTGGGTACGAGTGTTCTGCTTAATTCAGATACTCTGTCCATCACCACCCCCTTTTCTGAATTGTATCCAATGGTGGGCGCACCCACCGAGAGTCCTGTCCTCGCTCCAGTAGTGCAGGAGAGAGACGGGCGCATGTGCCCCACACTAATGCACACCAGTCTCAGCCACATGCGCTGCAAGCACGGATGCCCACTCAATGCCAGGAGCTCTACCAGAGAGGCAGGGATGCACGGCCCCTACAGCCCGTTTCAATGCCGCACGCGCCCTGTGTAACCCCCGGCTGGGATTGGCGGGGGGAAGGGGGCTCGCTTAGGGTCAAGGTTACCCCACGGCCCGTCTCGCTTCCCAGCAGCCCGGGCTCTCAGCCCTGGCGACCTCATCAGCGGGAGGGGGCGGGAAAATGACACGGACAGCGGGAGGGGGGCGGGAAACATACACGGACAGCGGGGCGGGAAACATACACGGACAGCGGGGCAGAAGGCAGGGGGAAGAAGGCAAGAGGATAGCGAGGAACGGCTCACCTTCACTGCGAAGGAAACAAAATGGCGGCCTCAAGCTTCCGAAATTTTTCGGATTCGGGGGCGTGTTCGGTGTTCTCATAATGGGCGTGGCCTAAAAGTGGAAAGAAGAACACCGAACACACCTCCAAATCCGAAAAGGACGGAGCCTATTCGGAGGGACAGCTCTCTCTTCCAATGGCTGGCCTCCGTTTAGGAAGCCAGCTAATGGGAGAGAGGCAAAAACAGAGGCGGGACAAATAGCCCATTCTTAGAATCATTAAATCTCGGTACTTCCGGTTCTGCCTTCGGCCGACCGGATATTACCTCGACCTAAAAAGGGAGTATTTACTACAGCCTAAAACTTTGAACTGTTGGACAGAACACTCACTTGTCCGAGAGCCTCCCAGACTTGTTCCCTGTTGCACTTCTTCCTTTGATGAACTACAGACTTGTAGACTAGTAGCTATCTGTTAGTTATTTTATCAAAGGCATCTAGGACCACCCTTTCCTGCACATTGGGGTTCATGCACACTGTAATCTCTGAGGAGCATGCATCATGCAGGTTGTCCAGGAAACTTTCTGGTATCCCCTTCGCCCATTTCAGCCTACGTGCTTGATCTTTAATACCAATGTCCTCATTTGAGATGCACCGACCCTCTGCCCCATCGTAGAGCAGACGGGAAGCCCAGCTCAAGCACAAGGGGATTGTGATCGTTATGGCTGCTCCAAGAAATGCTCAATTTCTCCACAGCCTGGCCTAGAGGTGCTGATAGCATTATGCAGTGGATGGTACTAGTGCAACCCCTGCCTGTATAAGTAGGAACCAGCGTTGTCACCTCAGTTTGCTCTAAACAGTACAGGTTGTTGGATGAGAAGAACGCCTCTATATGAGGGCCTGATGGAGAGTGCTCAAAGTGTGTACCCAAGGAAGATTGGGAGGTGAGGCATGTAAGACTGAAATGTTGGGGCTGGAGCCCTCCATGTTTGCCTGGGCTGATGTTAGTCATTCGTTTTCATCGAGACCCTCTGCACCTGACAATGGTTCAAATCTGTTGACCAGGGGAAAGACGGAATCTATAGTGCGACCGTATACAGATTAGTAGGTCTGGGAGGGAGCTGCCAAGGACCATTCAAGGATGTCTGATCAAAAGGATAAAAATGCTGCAGGGGAAGAATCCTGATTGATGTTTGAGCTGTGCCTCAGATGACAGCCAGCAAGTGCTTTTGCTTTGTACAGGATGTTGAACATTGACTATAACACAATCCCCCGGCTTGTCTTTCCTGGTCCCGCGGCCAACCAGGCCCACTCTTCTGGCCATAATGATATCAGGGGATATATTTTGAACATTATCCACATTATTATCACACCAATGAGTAACTTTGTGTTCAAGGTCCACAGTGGATTCCCTCGAACTGCTGGACAATGGGGGAACCCCCACTACGACAACAGCCAAAGCTGCTGATTCTGGAGGCAAATCCAGGCTGCTCTGGCTTTCAATTTTTAACATAGCAGATTGGTGCAAGATAGGTGTATCAGTTTGCCCTGCCCCCGGATTGTTTGCAACGCTTGTGTTTGCGCTACCTGTGTTGCTGGACTAGGAATGGTTAGGTCGCAATTATTCCTGGACCTGTGGGCGCCCCCTATTCCAATGTCAGGACCTCCCTTCCCCCTCATTCTCTGTCCCATTAAAGGGATAGGTGGTCATTGGGAGGGGGGTTTTGAACCTCGCCTCTATGCCCTCCAGCTTTTGACGTAAAGGTGCTACAAGATCTTTGGTCATCTGTTCTATCCTGGAAAAAAAGGTGTCCAGCAGTGGTTCAAGACTATTACTGGGATTAGCTGATAACATAGGCTTAGTCAATGATGTCTTCCGAGGGGCTCTTTTACAGCCAGTCTTCTTCCTCTTGGAGGTGGGGCTGTCCAGTCCACTCATCTCCTGCCATAAACGTAACAGGCTCGACATTGGAAGCCACCATAGGTGAAAACGTGGGCACAAGCTCGGGCGCAGGCACGGGTGGAGCAAGATCTGGGCTAGAAGTAGCCCCTAAAATACCGCCGGTTTCCACTGTAGTTGAGCTCTGGACAAGTATCCTAGTCTCAAGAGAGAGCCTTCTTTCAGTTAGGGCTATCTCCTTTGAAATAACGTTAGCTGCCCTAGTTAAGAAGGAATCTGTGGTCGCTACTGTGCCGCCCCCATTAGCTCCCCCTGAGGTACCCCCTGCGGCCGTTTTCCTTTTAACCATAATAATTGATAGTGCACAAGATCTGTCGAAATAGAGTTCCTAGGTGGGGCCGAAGGGTAAAATAGAGTCAAATGCACACTTCACTTGCTTGTGATAACGTTATAACCAAGGCCGGACTGGCTACCGGGCGTTTTGGAATGCTGCTGAGCTGGGGGCTGATTTCGTTGATGGGGACCTGCGTGTGCGGAACGAAATTCGTTTTGCTTTGCTAAATTTCAAAGCACATGCAGGTCTCTATCAACTAAATCAGCCGCTACCGTAGTGAAATCAGCCCCCAGCTCGGCAGCATTCAAAAACGCCCGGTAGTCAGTCCAGCCCTGGTTATAACAAACAGTCAAGAGGACCTGAGGAGGCCGATTAGTGTACAAATCAAAAAGTCAATTGTGAAAGAAGATATAGCCAGTACCTTGACTTTTCAAGGGCCCCAGGAATCCAGAAGACAAAATATGAGCCAAGGCACCTGGCCCATCCTAGCCTCTACCAGCCTTCAGACGGGCCCGCTCTTGGCCCGGTCTTTGCCGGGCTCGCGTCCGAGCCGTCCCGCGCAGCAGGAGGCCGCGGCCAGTTTCAAAGCGCCTCCGGCGTGGGTTGTGTTAGGGCATTCGGTCCTGTCCTTGGAGGATCAACCGAGTGGTCTCCCGTGCAGCTGGAGGCCGCTGCAAATTTCAAAGCTCCTCCAGGCCCGGGCGGTGCTGAGGCGCGTGGGCCTGCCCCTCGAGGGTCAACAGAGTTACTAAATGTGCTGCAGGGACACTTGTTGCCGCTAAACAAAGGTTGACTAGTCCCTTTTCTGCTGCTTCTTTCTATATTTTGGTGTCAAAGCGGTACGAATCAGGTGAAACCTTTTCCCACATAGTGCTAACATGTGTATAGTTCCAGAATAATTCGGTAATACGAACATTAAATGTGCCGCATTATGCTGCTTACCTTTTGTTTTGTTGTTGTGTAATTTAGAGCCTGATTTACATCTTGGCGGACAGGTTACTCCGTCACGAATATCTGACGAATATCCTGTCTGCTGAAATATAAATCCTAAAGGATATAATGGGATTTATATACATTTTTTTTTTTACAGAGTTTTATATAGCCCGAACTTGACCCGAATCTGATATCAGAGCGCTTTACATAGCACCAGTTGCATTACATGAAGACACATTCATTTTTATTAGGCACGGGGAGATTAAGTGATTTGCCCAGAATCACAGGATGGTCGGTGTCATTGCTGAGACTCGAACCCAGTTCCCCAGATTCGAGGTTGCACGCCCTAGCCGTTAGGCCAACTCCTCTCCCCAAATTTCAGCGGACATGAAATTTGTCACTGTTGTGATGGAGTAACCCGTCCTCCGACATCTAAATCAGGCGCTTTGCCAACTCAGGCACATAATTTAACCTTTCCCTGCTGCATAATTTCAGTGGCCCCGCATAAAGCACAATCTCTATGAGACGGGCAATGGACCACTGTAGATGGACTATGAAGAGCATAATCACCGCAGTCCAGCTGGCGATAGGAGCCTGACCGAACCACCCATTTAAAGACCGCAGTAGAGGCCAGTGCTGTGCATTTAAGGGTTAGGATTTGGTGCAGTAGCCACAGGTATCTGTTACCCCCACACTCTGCCATCCCTCGGGCTGGCCAGTTTTGTGTTCTCTTCTCTGATGCTGGGGTACTGCGCTGGCCTGGTAGTGCTTCTCTGATGCTGAGGGTAGTGGGCTGGCCTGGTAGCGCTTCTCTGATGCTGAGGGTAGTGGGCTGGCCTGGTAGCGCTTCTCTGATGCTGGGGGTAGTTACCTGGCCTGGTAGTGCTTCTCTGATGCTGGGGGTAGTGAGCTGGTCTGGTAGCGCTTCTCTGATGCTGGGGGTAGTGAGCTGGTCTGGTAGCGCTTCTCTGATGCTGGGGGTAGTGGGCTGGCCTGGTAGCGCTTCTCTGATGCTGGGGGTAGTGAGCTGGTCTGGTAGCGCGTCTCTGATGCTGGGGGTAGTGGGCTGGCCTGATAGCGCTTCTCTGATGCTGGGGGTAGTGAGCTGATCTGGTAACGCTTCTCTGATGCTGGGGGTAGTGAGCTGGTCTGGTAGCGCTTCTCTGATGCTGGGGGTAGTGAGCTGGTCTGGTAGCGCTTCTCTGATGCTGGGGGTAGTGAGCTGGTCTGGTAGCGCTTCTCTGATGCTGGGAGCAGTTACCTGGCCTGGTAGCGCTTCTCTGATGCTGGGAGCAGTTACCTGGCCTGGTAGCGCTTCTCTGTTGCTGGGGGTAGTGAGCTGGCCTGGTAGCGCTTCTCTGATGCTGGGGATAGTGGGCTGGCCTGGTAGCGCTTCTCTGTTGCTGGGGGTAGTGAGCTGATCTGGTAACGCTTCTCTGATGCTGGGGGTAGTGAGCTGGTCTGGTAGCGCTTCTATGATGCTAGGGGTAGGGGGCTGGCCTGGTAGCGCTTCTCTGATGCTGAGGGTAGTGGGATGGCCTGGTAGCGCTTCTCTGATGTTGGGGGTAGTGGGCTGGCCTGGTAGCGCTTCTCTGATGCTCGACCTCCTCCAGTGCTCCTTTGAAGTCTGCTGGGCAGCACAAAGTGTTATATCCTGGTTATTTACTTATGTGTATCCCAGTTTACCCATCTCCCTGCTGCTCAGCCAGTGTGAGTGTGGAGGGTGGAATGTCGTGTGACTCTGATGTGTGGTTGAGGTGTGACAGTTGGAACATGGGCTGAGCAGCAGGCAAGCTGCTCCTGGTGGGGCTGAAGGGCAGATGTACATCGAAACCTACTAATTGTACTTGAATGCCATCCTGCAACTTGATCTTAATAAAGAAACACTTAAAATACAACTCAGCTAAGTCTGGTAAGATACAACACAAACCCTCCTGGAAGTTGTCTGTTCCTTGCTCCTTGACCTTACCTCTGTGCTGATTGGCTTGCATCCTTTGATGGCACATTCTGGCTTGGAGTTGTAGTGTGGGGCAGTTTCCTCAGGTATTCAGGCCTAGAACACCAGATGATTTTTAACCTGTGTAGAGACGTTTGAATGTGTATTTCTTTGTTCCGCTGGGAGCCTTTGCCGCTCAGTCAGGGCCAAGGTGATTGTTTGTCCCTGGTTGAGACACAGCCTTGCCACCAGGTTCTGGATTCTCTGAAAAGTCACCAAGTTCAGTGCCAGTGTGAACTTTACCACACTAGTCCAGGCCTGACAACACTAGTCACTGCGTAGGATAGAATATTGCAGACACGTTCAATAAAATCACGAGACAATCACTGTTTCCACGGAAAACCTGTGTGCAGCTATCGTGAAACTGACTGTGTGTAGTAGTTTTGTGTTCCCAATGCACCCCGCCATGTCTGTGCTAGCCCTGCGAAGAGGTGTGGCCCTGCAGGGTTGCAGAATTGATACTGCAATCTGAAGCCCTCCTGTGGCTTTTGCATGTAAAGGTGTCCCAGTTGTGTAACTGTGAGGGTGATGCAAACCTCCCACACTTGCACAGTAACACAAGCTTCAAAAGGAACCGAGCCCTTGTCCTCTTGCCCTCCAAACTGGAAACCAGGCCTCGGTTACTCTGCAAGGCTTGCACCTCTCTCCCTCCAGCTTGGAAATCAGGCCTTGGTTACTCTGCAAGGCTTGCACCGCTCTCCCTCCAGCTTGGAAATCAGGCCTCGGTTACTCTGCAAGGCTTGCACCTCTCTCCCTCCAGCTTGGAAATCAGGCCTCGGTTACTCTGCAAGGCTTGCACCTCTCACCCTCCAGCTTGGAAATCAGGCCTTGGTTACTCTGCAAGGCTTGCACCTCTCTCCCTCCAGCTTGGAAATCAGGCCTCGGTTACTCTGCAAGGCTTGCACCTCTCTCCCTCCAGCTTGGAAATCAGGCCTCGGTTACTCTGCAAGGCTTGCACCTCTCTCCCTCCAGCTTGGAAATCAGGCCTCGGTTACTCTGCAAGGCTTGCACCTCTCTCCCTCCAGCTTGGAAATCAGGCCTCGGTTACTCTGCAAGGCTTGCACCGCTCTCCCTCCAGCTTGGAAATCAGGCCTTGGTTACTCTGCAAGGCTTGCACCGCTCTCCCTCCTGCTTGGAAATCAGGCCTCGGTTACTCTGCAAGGCCTACATTTCTCTCCATCCAGACTGGAAATCCGGCCTCGGTTACTCGATGAGGCCTGCATCTCTCTCCAGAATGGAAATCAGGCCTTGTTTACTCTGCGAGGCCTGCATCTCTGTCCCTCCAGCTTGGAAATCAGGTCACGGTTCATCTGCAAGGCCTCCATGTATGTAAATGTGCATTGGTAAAATGCCAAGCTCTGCGTGAATGGCAGATAATGACTCCCCAGGCTCCTTGTGGCTGTGAAGCTCAGCTGCCAGGAGGCGCTATTCTTCGGGCACGAGCCGGGAGAGTCTAAGGAGGGGGTGGGAGGGGGAAATCTACCCTCTTAGTATGAAGGTAATCTAAGAGCCTAGCGAGGACTCCTCGCATTACCGCCAGCCCTTTGTGCCATGAAGCCAAAGGCTGAAGCGCGGTTGTGTGTAGACAATGCCGCGGGCTTGGGTTGATGTCCTCCAAGACTCTTTGCTCGTGGGGTGAATAATGTCTCTCTATGAGAGTCACACGTGCAGAGCTTGTCTACAGTGACTCTAAGGCAAGGGTCTGCAACCTTTTCACTAACAGGAGCTACTTATGTTCAATGAAAATCATCCCGAGCTACTAATATTAGTGCTGTACACATCAGGCAAGATTACTTTAGTGACTAGTCACCCCATGCACGGTTACCAGCCCTGATCACCTCACTGCAGGATTGCCAGCAGTAATGTAAATAAGGATTAGTCAACTTGGAATGCCTCAACAAGGGGAATACATACCAGCCACAGATACAATGCCCCCTGGCACCAAGGTAATAATATTAGTAATAAGTCTTGCATTTTATTGCTCATATTTATCATTCAGATACCAGATTCAAATACATTTTGGAAATTATGTGTTCTGAAAATACACACATTTTCATATCAAACACACATTTTTCAATGTTGGTATACATATATTAATTCAGCCAAACAAAGGCTTCAAATTTAGTACACAGGAGAGCTACTCACAGGTAGCTGGCGAGCTACCAAGTAGCTCATGAGCTACTCCTTGGAGAAGCCTGCTCTTAGGCCTTCCATTGCACAACACTATTCGCTGACTATTCTCTTGACCATACTAAAAGTCTTATTTTATACAAAAGGATAACACTACTTGAAGACATATTTTATTGCATGTGATACATCTGCTTTCTGAACTTCTCGTTGTGGACCAACCGACCCCCCAAGGGTAAGTCGGGACCCCTCGACTTTTCCACCCCTGAAATAATTGTCAGTTTGGTGAGTTCACAGTAGGACCTGGTTCATGTGTCTCCAAGGACAGTAGCCAGGCCCCTTACAGGGACTGACTAACTGCCCTTCGGTCACAGAGGCCTCGGGGGGAGGGATCGAGGCGCTAGATCTAGGGGAGCAGGGTACTCCGAGCAGAAGGGTGAAGTAATTAAGAAGAAGACGTCACCAACCCTGCAGACCAATGGAAGCGCTCCTTCGGCAGAGCAAGGACATGTAAATGCATCTCCTTCCAGATGTGAGGTACATTTTGTATAGCTTCTGCATCACCATAAAAGTGGGGGAAACTATCTATTGTGGTTCTTGACTCCCCAGAGAGTGCTCCCACTCAGGCCCCAACAGTGGCCCAACCAGATGTGCAAGTTCACAATGAGGACCTGTCTTGTGGCTTCAGAGTTTACGAGAAAAGGCGCTTTGTAGTACAGCGCCATCTTTTAAAGACTTATTTAAGCGCTAGTTTACGGAGAGACAAATACCTCTCAGAGTTGTTTAACAATCACAGTTTTACAGTACGCGGGGCTCTTCCACCGTAGCGGAGCATTATTTAAGAGTAAGGAAGCTTGAGGCGACTTGTGCTGTGCAATGCTGGCGTTGTATCGTCAGCAGAACGTTCACCATAGTGTGCGCTGAAAAGAAGCGCATTCCAGGCCACCCGACCACGACTGACGCAAACAGCGCGCACTGCAAATAGATCTCAGTGGAGGAACTGAAGCAAAGTGCTGCAGAGGTGGGGAAGACGCCAGATCCATGGACGAGTCACGACCAGGCGCTGGGCCCAAAGAGTCTCAGCGCAAAGGACATAACGCTGCAGTTGGTTAAAGATGTTTGCCCAAGATCACACAGTTGGCAGTGGCGTATCAGGGGAGCCATAGCCCCGAAGGACATCGACGCTCCGTGTCCGTGGCCCTAATGGAGCTAACATGGCCTTGATTCCACTGCACAATTGGAACCCTAAACCATGGCAGTTTGGCCTAATATTGAATATGGTTTTTCATCCCAAGGTTTTTGGTCATAAAATCTGCAATTTAGGCAGAGCAGTCAACTTTTCTTGTTACTATCTCTCTTCCCGAATGTAAATGCGTTGTACACATTTGTGCTGTGACAAGCAATTGTGTTCAAAATGTTCAATAAAACTGGCTGGCAAAAGATGCCAATCTGGTCATAAATGTACCCTAGACTGAAAAAGAATGAGTTATTTATTAGAGACACTGGGAGTACTAAATCTCAATAGAGTATCTGCTAAACTCGTATAATATTTGGGAGGATGTAATGTCTGTATAAGCAGGGTTAAGCTGAATTCAGTAATAGTGTATTACAAGTGAGAAGGGACATCACAGTGCTCCGCCCTTGAGGGCAGAACACAGCGCGCGCCCTTCCTGGCCTCAGAAAGGCCCAGCTGCCGGAACAGACTGCGGCAGAAGCGGGTGTAGCATAGGCGTGGACCGGGGTCAGATGCTTAAGCACCCTCCGCGGGGGCGGGGGGAAGGGGGAGAGGGGTGGAAGGGGATGCCTCAGCTCTCGGTGGCAGTGCCTCTCCCTGCCCTCAGCGGCACACCTCATAGCAGGGAGTTGGAGGGTTGAAGCCTTGCCTCAGAAGGTGCGAACTGGGCCCACGCCCAGGGCGCCGACCTTCAGAGGGGCGTTGCAGCTCCCTATGAATAAGGTCTAAAGAAAATTGTGGTTAAACACATTTTCGGAAGGGTGCTGACACTCTTGTTTTTTGTTGTTGTTTTTCATGGTATTTCTTATTCTTGCTCCTCTCCTCTTCCTCACACCCCACACACATTTTCAATACATAGACACTTCAAGAAGACTCACGTGGTTTCCCCATGCCGCTCTCAGAACAAAGGCCAGCTCTGACAGAAGTAGTAATACTCCCAGCGCTGATGCGGTTTGTAAGCAGCGCATCGATTTCCCTGGGCACAGGGAACCATTCCTTAAAACAGAGCATAGAGAGAAGCATAACTGCACGCGCTGAGGGCAGGGAGCCTCCGACAGCAGTTATTTGCTGTTTTTCGAAGCAGTATCCTTGTTATCAACCTTAAAGGAGCACTGTGTTCTAGCCAAACAGAGATTTTATTTTTGGCTCCGGTGTTAGCCAAGACTTTTGTTTTTAATAAGACTGTACATACTTTACCCACGGGGGCTTTCACTCTGCTATCATCATCTGTTGGTGCGCTGTAGTGTCGGCCGCACGTTGCCTCTACCCTTCACAGCATAGGGGCACAGGCTGGGTCAGCCAGCTGCAGCCATTGGCTATCCGGACTGTGAGGGACAGAATGCTGCTCTTGCTCAATGTGCGCATGCGCACAATAAATACTTTCATTTGATGCCAGGGACTCCTCGTACAATTCGCACGTTTATATTGTAATTGCAATTATATAGCACTTGATGCCCCAGACGAGGCCTCGAAGCGCTTTTTCGGCGAGTAGCACACTACTCCAGAACCCAAAAAGGGTTAGTGGAGTGATAGAAGAGCGAAGGGTCTAGAAAGTGTTGGATTTTTTTTAGCTCCTTTTTTTAGGAGGAGTTTTGGGATGAGTAAAGTGGAGGTGGAGGGGGAAAGAGTCGAAGGGAAGGGTTTAGAAAGGATGGTTTGGGACATCTGAATAGTAAAAGAGGTTCGAGATGATGGAAGGAGGGAAGAGTCTAGAAAGGGGTATTTTGGGGAGCACAGTAGCAGAATATAATACAATATATTTTGGCTTTTAGACAATGCTTGTTTTACTTGGAGAGGGACCAGTAGTTACCCTAACACTGCTACATGGCTGCTGGTGTCTCTCTTGTCTTCATATTAAAAACACTCACAAACAGAATAAGCACTGACAAAGTCAAAAGGTTAGCAGGCAACATCCTATGTTTTGGCTTTCATTGCTTGTTTTTTTTTGTTGCACTCCACTCTTCATTAGCTGCAGAGGCCCCTATTAAATGTGAAACGTAAGCCTGCTATGTTGTTGTTACCAACACGTTTTCAACGTTCTATTCTGAAGCTGGAAGTTTAGTTTTTAAGATTATTGATCTCTGATAAAAGAATCAGAGCTCTCAAGTTTAAGTATGATGTGTGTCCACTTACAACTATCGCAGTGATAGTGCTACTGGTGCTGGAAGGGCTGTAAGGCTAGAGGATCATATATTATAAGGAATAAAATACCACCAACCGTACATAACAAGCATTGGCATAGCCAATAGGTCTCGCCTGTGGGACCTTATAAGTGTTTAGTTATCCAGCACAATATCCTTGGTGCAACAACATCAACTGTTGCATGGCTAAACACTTATAAGGTACCAAAGGCAAGACCTATTGGCTATGCCAATGCTTGTTAATGCTTGTTGAGGTAAGGGGGTGGGTCGCCACTGGGATGGTACCAGTGCGCTGGGCCCTCGCTCCAGGTTATGTTCAGTTAACTGCATTGGGGGCAAGAGGATGTGCATACATGGGAGTGGTGGTACTAGACCCCACCCCCCCCTGCAGGAGGAATTGAGATGTTACGCAATGTCACTAAGTAATTCCAACAGCTTATGCATACAGAACACAAGCTAGCAAAGCGTGAGCGAGGGCACCCGGTAGATGGGACAACAGGCTTCAGTAAGGTGCAATTGAGCTTAGTGGGCTCCGGGCGGGCGAGAAAGGGGGCTGACTTGCCGGTGGTCATGGACTTTCTGGCCTCACCTGAGATGCTCACTGGATGGGCTTTAGGTGCACCCTGGCCGATGCGGTATGTTTGCAATTATTAAGGTTATAACAAACATCAGGGGTTTTAAATTGTTTGCCCTCACTGGTGACTAATTTTGGCGGGGTGCATAATAAATGTTACAGCTTCATATTGCCTTTAACAAGGGCAACAACATTTTCTTATGACTAGGCGCTAGAAGCCGCTGTGTGGCGGGATAGCACTCTCCATAAAGTAGTCAACAATAACAGATGGGGAGTGTACCCTCTTAGTTATTTGCAAGAGTCTCCTGTGAGCAGGTATGCTGGGGGCGGTGCTTTCCTTGCAAACAGTGAGGGCAGATGCTCTAGCCTTGGCTGCTCCAAAGCCCTTTATTCAAACGACTCCCTCTAGAAACTGGGACAAGTTGTTGAAGTCAGAGGGAAAGTCACAGGAGAGAAACGATGCAGGAAAGAATGAAGAGAGAATGGGTGAACACAAGATTCTTCGAAGTGCATAGATAATAAAGGAAGGAGACAAGCAGAGATGCTATCCAGTGCTAAGGAGCTTGTGCTCTCTCTAAACCATGGTAACATTGGTTTCCACCAAATTACCACACTTAATTTACTTGTAAGTCCCTAGTAAAGCGACACTTCCTTTACCCAGTGCCTAGATTAAATGTGGCTGGAGGGCTTGCACCATCTATTGTGACACCCACTTAAGTAGCCCTTAAACATGTCCCAAGCCTGTTGTTGCATCCGTGTGTGCAGTTTAGACCGACTTTGTGACCTGGCAAGTTAGACCTTTGAGAGTCAATTGCTGGTAACCAACCGGTTACACTGACCCAAAACGCGCTCCTATAAGGCCACAGGCTTCAGATAAGTAAATTGCTTCTAATCGAAATGAAACCAATATGTCCAAATTCTTCAATTCCATTCCTATATTGGTATCTCGAATATGTAAATCTTCAATATTCAAACCTGATGCTGCTCAAAATATATCCAGAACGTGCTACAGTTCAGGATGACGATAAACAATAACATGCCGCTTCATCATGGACCCGGTGCATTTCGGGTAAAGACCCATCCTCAACGGGGGTACCTGTAATACAAGGTTTGGAAACACTATCAGAACGATTCATGGGGACTATCGAATGTCACATGTATGTAAGGCCAACTAAACACGCAACCCACGTGCGCGATTGGGGTGCGTCCCAAGAAAAAACAGCAAAACAGTGCCCAAAAGGACAATAAAACAGTGCCAAAAAGAAAATCGATAGTGCCAAGCTACATTGTTTATTCCAAAACATGTCCTTAAACAAAAAGGTTCATGCGGATTCCCAATGAACCAACCTAGTCCAATGTGACCATAGTGCAACCAAGCACGACGCCCAAATTGTTAAAAAGTGCTTAAGTGGTGCAATACTGTGTACGAATGTATCCAAAAAATTTATAGTATTAGACTATAAAAAAAAAATTTTTCAAGAGCAAGCATATCCGAATACTCTAGTGCATGGTTGAGACATCCAAGCCAAGCGTCTGCAAATAAAATGACTTAAGACTGTAGCGTTACAACAACTAAATGCTTGTAGTGATCGTGGTGCCTGGAAATTCACACTGACCGCAAAATGGTTGAAGTGCTGTATCATGTGAATCCACACAGGCATGCTTAAAGAATAAATTAACAACAGTATAATCAGAGCTTTAAGTGGGCTGGGTCCTGCCGGTGCTCAGCAGCCGCAGTTCTAAAAAGCAGGTGCCGAGACGGGTCCCTATCAGACTCTACAGAATCCCAGTCGGGCGACACACTATGCCAAGCACCGATGCCAAGCACAAGCTTACGTGTTTTTAAGCCACGCCCTTAATTACATCGGCCATGGCATTGGAGACTCCTCAGTTTCATCCCATTTAAAGCCCTGGATATAATGTTTAAAAACCTGCAATGCTCCAATAACAACGCTCCATACAGAGGTGAACAAGAACCCTAATTACCTTTTAGGAAGAAAGAACGGCTCCCACAGCATAGTGGCGGCATGCACGTGCTTGTAAAGGTACGCCATTTGTGCCGGGTAAAACTCAATCAACACCGGAAGAGCAGCGTTGAAGAGTGAAAGAAAATAGGAGTGTAGAAGAATGTGCGTGGCAGTGATGTTATATAATGTTTAAAAACCCGCAATGCTCCAATAACAACGCTCCATGCAGAGGTGAACAAGACCCCTAATTACCTTTTAGGAAGAAAGAACGGCTCCCACAGCATAGTGGCGGCGTGCACGTGCTTGTAAAGGTACGCCATTTGTGCCCGGTAAAACTCAATCAACACCGGAAGAGCAGCGATGAAGAGTGAAAGAAAATAGAAGCGACACGTCGAGTGTAGAAGAATTTACGTGGCAGCAACGTTATAATTAATCAATTATTTGTCCATAATGGATACAAATGCACCACTTGTACTTGCAATCGATATGCACAAGCAATAAACAAAAAGATCATGTAAAGAAAGTGAAAGTGATCGCGATCTTGATCGCATGGCGGCTGCACGGGGGCACGCAAGCTTGAGGCCACCAAAAGCCTGTGGTGGCACTTTCAAAAGCCGCTTACTAAATGTCTCGGAGCAGCGCATGCGCCGGCTCAGCGAGACCTAAAAAGGACATTGAAAGTCACCTCTTAATTCTGAACTCCAGAGGCACGGATCCGTCAATGTGCCTATCATTGACATGCAATATCCTTATAATGTACGGTTGGGGGTTTCTTATCCCATATACAATGCATGGAAGCCTACAGTCCCTACATAAAAGCCCAACTCTAATCTCTTTCTTGTAGGTGACTTGAGATGTTTCTAGTCACCTGTGATAAATGATGTAGCTCCTCCACTGTAAAAACGTATTACAGTTGAGTTCTGATGTTGCAGTGCCTGCTGGCAGAGATAGCAGTCAGGGGGAATACCAGGTCAGGGATCATTAAGCTGCACTTTAAAAAAAAAAGTGTCACTTCCTTCTTCTGCTCTTTTTTCTAGATAAAGAATGAGCAGCTAAAAGGAGATATTTACTGCAGCATCTTTATTGTTTCCATGATTTATGTCATTATATGAAAGATGGAACGTTTCCTTATTTTTCTACACATTCTGAGCTTTTTTAAAACGGGTTCCAATGTCTTTTTACAACAAATACCTAAATGCTTTTTGGTGGGTTTAATTTTGCACTAGAGTTTAAAACTGTATTTCTCATGTTTACAAACATCGTATCTTTTTTATGTGAAAGAGCAATACACCAAATATTTCAGTGGGGTAGGAATGGTGATGGTGTGACAGTGTATTATGAGGAGTAAAGTACCATCTGCCACACATTATAAGGATATTTCAAGTCGCCTCGGAGTTCCATGACCTTATAAAGGAACTCAGCTTTTTGCCTCATTCCTCTAAATGGTCACGGAGTGCCTTAATGATTTACAATATCCCTAGAATGTATGACAGGGGGTACTTTATCCCATATAATGCACTCCCAAAAACTACATATATTTAAAAAAAACTGTTTATTCTCCATGGGACAAATGTATTTGCAAGAAAATTCTTGCACACTGAATATATAAATATCCCTGTCTGTCCCTAACTTAATTCTCAAAACTATTTTCAAAGATGCCAACACAGTAATAGAGACAAGGAATGAATAACCTGGCATGGCGCTTGTGTTTTTGGCTATTCCGACTGGCTATCAGGTGTGTTAGTCACAACTTGTCTCTGGATGCAACCCAAAACTACACTACCCAGAATGCAGTAGGTTTAATGCTCAGGCCTGGAAACCGTGTCAGTGATGACACCGGGTGAGGTAGCTACCCTAAACTTTCTAAAGCATTGGGTTTCAGGGAAGTGGGCCCAGCTTACCTCTTCCTTGAACTTGTAGAAGCAGAGCACTGCTTCCTTGTACCAGAAAGCTCATGGAAGGGCTTGGTTCAGCTGCTTACCTAACTCCTCAACTGCTCCCTGAATGCTGGTTAGTGCCAGCAACTACGTTATATTTAGGGGTCAGTGTGGAAGAGAAATTCGACCAATTAATTTGTGATAACATTGTGAAATCACCATCTTGAGAACTTCTGACAAGTTCAACTGTGTCTAAAATTTCTTGCTCAAATTTGACCTTTTTTCTGTGGTCGAGCCCCAGTCTGGTGAAAGTGATAGCGAGGTCCATCTCGGTGTAGTGCTTCCTTCTGAGGAACCTTCTAGATCCACGTTTGAGAGCACGGTCCAATTTCCTGCGCAAGGCAAAGATGAAAACTACTTCAAATAGCCCCGCCTGTGTAGTTGGCCACCGCTGCTCCCACGGTGTGCAATGCATTTCTCTCAGATGCACGTCTTTATCTGTACCCCCTGCATACTGTGCTGCATCCTTTCTGAAGCCAGCCTACTTGATGCCTTGCACAACATTCACAGTGAAAACAGTGGCATCATTGAAAATGTGGTGAAGGGCCCATTGGATTCTTGGCACATGCAGTAGCTTCCAGCAGAGAGCCTTTCGGAACGATCATATCCTAGTCCTACAAGCACGCTGAGCGAGCACCTCCGAATTTATAACTCAGAGGTCTCACCTGTGTCCGCTTCTTGCTGTGGCGACCAGGATGGGATGTGGCGACGAACACTGCCAACAGCTAGTTATCGGCAGACATTGTGGTGGTGAGAACCAAGATGTGTTGTACGAATGAAGATGCTCCAAGTGAGTCAATAGGCCTCCTGCGGCAGCGTACCTTCCCATTCTTGCTCACTTACTGCACAGTCCACAAGAGTTCCTCATCCTGTATCTCCGTGCCTCGACAGCATCAGCTGCTGCGTACGGTAGAGACCTGCCAATAAGAATATATTAAGGTATAAGGAAGTTTCTCACATTAAAGCACCTGAATTCTCTGTTTTCCTGTGGCTTTATAGAGGAATATTATCACCATGAAGAATAAGTATTTTTGACTTTTGAATGCACTCAACTCACTGAGCTGTGCTGACTCCGCAAGGAAGGTGAGATTTACAAAAAAGGTACTGTGCTATTTTCAGTGCAGCAGTAAATAAATTACCTTGTGCTCATTTACACACGTTCTCCCTCAACCTGTCTTGCCTAATGATTTTTTTACACAGATTTAGGGCCGGTATTACACTAAGGCCATTGCAGCCATCTGTCTTAAGGAGCTACTGCAAATGGCCACAAGGGGGTAGCAGATTGCAATAGATCTCCAAAGAAAAAAATCCTGTTTATGGGAGGAGGAGGAGGGTTGTAGAGTTGAGTAAGGAGGATGGAGAAAGACTCCAAATAGCAAAATATAAATTTGGCTAGGACTAGGAAAATCCTTGAAGCCCCGCTATGAATTGTGCAGGCAAACAAAACTGCCTGCTACACTCCCAGTATTTGTTTAAAGCATGTGTGTGTGTGTGTGGGTGTGTGTGTGTGTGTGTGTGTGTGTGTGTGTGTGTGTGTGTGTGTATATATATATATATATATATATATAATCTCCAGGTGCGTTGTTCCAGACCGAGACGGCGTGCCGGCTAAACGGTGCTTGCTACCGCTGACAAATACTGTCCAAATCCCACTCTGTTTAAGAACAGGTCCGACACAGCCAGATGACCAAAAACAGACTTTAATGCCACAATAGCAGGCACGTGACATGGAGCTGATGCGATGGTGAAATGCTAAGCAGACGTGTTTCAGCCTTGCGGCTTTCCTCAGTGCTAGTTCCACCTTAGCAAATGATTTTCCCACCTAGCTGCCAGATTAAGTCAAGGAAGGTTCACTGCCATTGGAGTAAAAGTTGGCCCATCCTCCAAGCTCACAGGTTTTTGCTCCTCCCAAAGCTGATCCACACCGTGTTTTGTGCCTCCCGCTGCGAGTGTGAATTAAGTAATTTCTAACACTCGTACGCCTAGTGGCGTCCCAACACTGCTGGCCCCGGTTATCACACTCACACGGCTGCTTTATGCAATAGAAAATGCTGGTAAGTCTCTCTTTAGTCACCTTCCGCCGTAAAATACAGCTACCTCTCTCCCCAAGCAACATTGTAGTGTTCATAAGCATCTTTTTATGCTGGGGGTATATATATATATATATATATATATATATATATATATATATATATATATATATATATATATATATATTTTTTTTTTTTTTTTTTTTTTTTTTTAACTCAGGGCTCCTTCTGGAACTGTGGGGCCCTTGGAAAGTGGCGCGCATGCAGCCAGAACATAGCGGCTTGCCATCATTATTACAAAAGTTCAGTAAGTGCGTTCTCAGGATGCAGCACAAATAGACCCAGTTATTGCAGGAAACTGTTTAGTCAAACTAGCAATATCTGGGTCCATTTGTGCTGCATCCTGAGAGCCCGCTTACTGAACTTTTGTAAAAAAAAAAAAATATATATATATACATACAAACATATACACACACCATGAGTTGAATATATATATATATACATACATACATATACACACACCATGAGTTGAATACTTTGGAGGTTGAGTTTCAGAATATGCAGTGGCCTAGGTAAGTGAATTGAAGAGAACCTCAGGGTTGGAGGTGCAAACTAGTCTCATCTCACCAGAAGCAAATTCACATCCTTCTTCTCTTTTGCCAGCAACTCTTGATGTACTGGGGTGTATATGCCACATACTAGGTAAAGTCCCCCTGTGCGAAGTGCTGAGGAGAAGTCTTCATAGAGAAAAGGAGGTTTCAGGTAAATGCTGTGGAGAGACTCAAACCAAGGCGAAGGCTGGATTCTATGTCCCGGGTTGTATACACTGCAGTACTCCTAAAAGTTTAGTATTAATATTGATATATATAACATATCCACAAACTGCTTGGTCTCTTGGTGGTTCGATAGTTGGTGCTTCACCAAACGTGGTGGTCCTGGCTTTCCTTTGTCAGCATCAGCAGTATAAACGCTTCAATTATCTGTGCTTTGATTTGAACTGAAGACCTGCAAATTATAGACAGATTTCTTTGTCTTACACTCTGTCGCCATATAATAGTCAATATTAGTAGCAGGCATAATCAGTTTAGAAGCAAAGCTTTTTCTGTGGCTGGAAAGTTTTTATGGAAATATTTTTCTGTAAAAACTTTTTTTGTGCCAGCATTTTCCCTAAAAATTGGGTTTTTGAATATATATTATTTTGTATTGAATTTAAAAGTATAAAATGTGACTGAAACCCAGGTAGGGTGCCCTGGTGCTGAGGGTTAAACCTGGGCACAGAGCAAGAATCAACAGAACAGCCAAGTCTTTATATTTGTCCGGAAATATAGCTAGTTAGGCTCTGCTCTGATGCTCGGAAGGAGCTTCTGAGCAAAAACACACTTGCCACCTAAATACCCATACCCACCCTAAACCCATAAAATGCCATTGCCACCCAAATACTTTTAACCACCCTAAACCCTAAAAATATAATTTCCATCCAAATACCCTTACCCGCCCTAAAAATTCCCTTGCCACCCAATACTCTAACCTACCAGTAAAATTTCATTGCCACCTAATAACCTCACCTACCCCTAAACCCTAAAAATGCCCTGCAAGTATACTATTCATTTTAAACTCCAGGTTTAGTCCATAGCAGAGCTCTATAATTAGCCCCACCAGGAGCAGCCTCCCTGCTGCTCAGCCCATACTCCCCCTGACACACTCGACCTTTAGCCACCCAACATTCCATTGCATCACCCCACTCCAACATTCCACACAGCATGTCCATACTGGCTGAGGAGCAAGAAGCAGAGTACCAGGGGAAATGTACAGCACAATAAACTAAATATAACGAGAACGTACATCGATAACTTGTTCTTACAGAGTGCTGAGTGTGGGGTTGTGACGGATAGTGCTGCGGTGGCTGTGCCCAGCCTGGAAGGATGAAAGTTTCCATTACACATGAGGGATAGGAATCTATGATTCTCTAAAGTACATCTCAGCAGCACGTGCACTTGCCACATAAACTATCTAACATGGATTGTAACCTCTGACCCTGCCTGGACATTGACCTTGGTTTACAGCTATCGAAAGCTCACTCCTCCCTCCCTGGCGTCCTCTGCCTACCTTTCCTTCCCTGTGCTTGGCCTGCTCTAACTTACTTGCCCTCTTTTTAGTTTGTTTTTCTAATATGAAGTTCTACAAATTGCCTCCCTTGGTTTCCTAGATCACAGCCTCTCGTTCCTTAACCCAATAACACTTCATCCGTTCAGCCCTCTCTATTCATCCCTCGAACCAGTTCCTTTGTGCCAGAAATCCTCCACTAACGTTGCCATCGAAATGTTAATCAAATTTACCATAAAGGAAACTGAAGTTAATGCACGGAGCGCTTTCCCTCCGAGCAGCAGGCTTAGCCTATTCTCTGGATGTAGCCACTAACCCTGGGTTCACTAGTACCGGGCTACTTACCATAAAGCGCCTCAAGCCTCATCAACGGTGGTGAAGCTCTATGCAACGCATTTACTATAAAATAAGTTACCTTCCGCGGGATTCGAACCCGTGACCCGCAAGACACCCCCAGCTCTGTGGCCGGGGAATTAACCACGAGCCATGTGACAGACAACCTGTGACATGCAGCGCACGCGCAGACCACTGCAGCTGGAGGTGCATTAACCACCCGGGTTAACTCACAACATCCACTAGAGCGAGCAGTTTATAGGGTCTCTCTCTGCCCCCTTCTTTCTCTTCTCCCCCTCTCTCTTTCTCTCTCTCCCTCCTCTCTTTCGCTCCCCCTTTCTCTCTCTCCCTCCCTCCTCTCTTTTGCTCCCCCTTTCTCTCTTCTCCCCTTCCCTCTCTCTCTCTCTCTTTTTCTCTCTCTTTATTCTTTCCCCCCTCCGATCTTGTATCCGCCTGAGGTTGGTAAGACTAGTATGGTTGAGTTCTGAAGTAGTAACTCCTGCTATGAAAACGCTGCGAAGCTATTAAAAAGAATGCATAGAAAAATGTGCGTCCGCCATTGTGTGCAGTGCACCGCAACCATTACCAACACAAAGCCCAGCGGACACAGCTCCGTAAAGCTGTGCACGGCGCAGAAAGGAAGCCCTCTTCCGCCCCCTGAAGCCGCAGCTGCGCTCAGGGATACTGAGTGATGTATAATTCATAGCGCCTCGCTGCAGCTTCCGGGTGCGTGCACGTGAGTGCAGAGGCCGGGTTTGCTCTCACGAGGACGTCCGTGCTGCTGAATGCTCTCCTAGGCACAAGCTAGCGCCCTGAGGCCCTCGGCACGAGTGAAGGGCTACATTTGGACAGGGCACAGGTCCTAAAATAAGAAGTGGGGGGACTGACCTTGTATGGCAGTATGCAAGTGACATCACACATGGCATCACAGGAATTGCATCATAAAAAGTGTCATCACAAGCCACGACTTTACAGGAAGTGGCATCACAAGAAGTGACATCAGATCTAAAGCCCTCCCATATATGTTTAGCAGGTCTATCATGTGTACGTTTGAGCGCATTGCGAGGATAATAGCACAGTGAGCTATGGAAGATGATATGTGACTTGTACACCTCGCAATCCTCCAGTTTTATGTAACGCATCCTGTACATTCATTTACAAACATATATAATTTATTGCACGTTTGCTTTGTGTAAATACTGGGAAAGACCAACACATCTGCCATTCTTACAGAGCCTGCAAATCTCCTAAACAGGGACTGAACAAAGTGAAAAGCTGCCTCTCTTAAGAATGTGTGAAGTGCTAACAAGGTGCGAGCCTTTGTTTCCCCTCTGCTGTATTTGCATCAGGTGTGAGGCTCTTGACTGCTCCCAGCCAGGAAACTCCAACCAAAGGAGGCCTGATGACCCGTCTAATTCTGCCTTTTTTATGGGCCCACCAGGAGGCTTAAATAAGAAAGATAACGCAACATTCATGAACTATTCATAAATCTTATGCTTAATGATTTTTTTTTAAAAGCACATTTTCATTGCTTAATAAAAGCTTAAAAATATAATAAACTAGCAGCCCGCCCCGACGTTGTCCGGGGGCAATGAGGCTTCAGGGCCAACAACCAGCCCAGGCCCCCGCCCGCCCCTGCCCCCGCCTGCTCCGACATTGTCCGTGTCTTGGAGCCACCTTCCGCCCCCGGCCCCCTCCCGCCCCAACATTTTACGTGTCCCTTTGCTTTACCTGAGCCGGCGCTCCTGACTTCACCGCCGCTCGTCACCGCTCCTCCCCGCCCGCCCTGATGTTGTCCGGGGGCAATGAGGCTTCAGGGCCAACAGCCAGCCCAGGCCCCCGCCCACTCCGGCCCCCGCCCGCCCCGACATTGTCCGTGTCCCGGAGCCACCTCCCGCCCCCGGCCCCCTCCCGGCCTGACATTTTACGTGTGCCTTTGCCTTACCTGAGCCGGCGCTCCTGACTTCACTGTCGCTCCTCGCCGCTCATCACCGCTCCTCCCCGCCTGTCCGCCACTCATGTCCGCCGCTTCCCCTCATCATCACTTACGTGTCCCTTTGCCTTACCTGAGCCGGCGCTCCTAAACTCACCGCCGCTCCTCGCCGCTCGTCACCGCTCCTCCCCGCCTGTCCACCGCTCATGTCCGCTGCTTCCCCTCGTCATCACGCACATCGCGTCCAGCGCTACGTCGCAGCCAGCGCTACGTCACGTCCGGCGCTACTTCCAGGGGACTACTTTTTTTTTAAGTTACATTTTTAAATTTACGTTTAATGTTTATTTTATATAGCCTATGTCCATCTGCACACCCTGACATTTTCAACAATGTATCGGGTGTGAGGATTGGCGCTGTGGTTCCCGAGTTTACCCGCCTCAAAGGTTCAAAGTTCTTCCTTTATAATAGTAGTATAGATTAGAGGTAGGTAAATATACTGGGATTACAGAACCCTGTGTATTATAGAATGCATTGAAGTTAGGTTACTGCTCACTCACTCACTCCACCACCTCCCATTCTAAGTGATTTAGCACCAGTGCCCCATTTTCATTGGCTCCACTTTCTCTCTGCCCCCCCTCTCTACTATGCGAGTGGAGACTGGGAAGCCCTGATGCCCCAGTGGCTGACCCCCACATGGGACTCTCGAGTAGCAAAGTAACTGTGCTCTGCTGCCCATGTTGTCCACAGTTAGTACATCTCCCGAGATGTTGTTTAACCCCTGCGCGTGTTCCGGAAGGCACAAAGGTGTTCTTTCATTTGCATGGAAGTAAAGCAAGGAATGCCCTCTTGACAACGCTCCATGCAAACATGTCATCTTCTGTAATGCAGTGTCTGGGCTGCAGGAAAAGTGGGGGCTCCAGCGCAGTTTCAAAATCCGCCATCTCATCATGTCATAAATTCAATATTACACACACTCCCAGCTTCATAAAAATCGACATCTTCTGGAAAAATGTGGGTTCCTAAGAATGCAAAGCAGGAGTTCCAGCATTTTTCAAACAACCACTAAAAAGTCGCACCAGAAACATATATTGCTTCAGAGCTCATGGCATCCTTTATTTCTTCTTAATGAAACTTTCTGTCAAGGTTTGTAGAGCAGACATTAAAGGTAACTCGCCTAGATCACAGAGGAGCGGCGGAGGTTAATACCTGTTTGCTTCTGAAATACTTTCCTTTAACATTGTGGTTTGAGTCATACAGTGCTTTTGAAGGCAGCCGACCCCGGCACGATCTTAAAACCGGAACCATAATTAGTGCTTCATTACTGGCGCGTGGCTCACAGCAGCGCTTTCTGGGGTTTGACTGACAGAGCGCGAGCGCTGCTCCTAAGGCCTCCCTGTGTCCGTTCTCTGCCCAGCATGGGACCACCCGAGGACTCACCTGGCAAGCGCTCAGCCTCCTCCCGGGAAATGAACAACTGACGCAGGTTGCTTTCATTAGCAGGAGTCCGCCGCTTCCCCTCATCATCACTTACGTGTCCCGGCGCTCCTAAATTCACCGCCGCTCCTCACCGCTCCTCCCCGCCTGTCTGCCGCTCATGTCCGCCGCTTCCTCTCGTCATCACGCACATCGCGTCCAGCGCTACGTCGCAGCCAGCGCCACGTCACGGCCGGCGCTACTTCCAGGGGACTACTTTTTTTTTAAGTTAAATTTTTAAATTTACGTTTAATGTTTATTTTATATAGCCTATGTCCATCTGCACACCCTGACATTTTCAACAATGTATCGGGTGTGTGGATTGGCGCTGTGGTTCCCGAGTTTACCTGGCTCAAAGGTTTGTGTTCTCTCTTTATAATAGTAGTATAGATAGAATTACCAAGATACACATCTATTTAAAAATATACCCACCTTTAGTCATTTTCAAGCGTAGTTGCACATTAATAGGATAAAAATGCAAGTGTTTTAAAAAAGTAAAACCAAAATAGTCTTCGTGATTATGGTAATTTGTTGCTTTTGGCCCTTGGCCGTTTAAGTAATGTTGATTAAATGGGCATTGCACCACTTCTTGTGACATCACTTCCTGTGATGTCCTCGTAAATTGTATATGATGGTATATAATTAGTCCCTACCCCCACATTTTTCCTTTGGAATTGAGCCCTGACCCCCATCCCAATCCTCCAGCGTTCTTTATCACTGCGGCTATTGATTTATCTGTGACTCTGTATAATCAATCTATATTTCTCACTGTATCATCGATTAACTTCGATTATCACATATTCATCTGATCGCATTATCAATGTATGGCCTCTACCTATGCACAGTACTCTTGCTTCGGTTTGGGGTTGGTACACCCTCTACAAAACCTTGGGATTAAAATCCAGATTTTCAGTTCTTGTCTTAATTCTTGTCTCTTTCCTTTGTGCAGCGGACCCGCTGGTTGGGAGTATCGCGACACAGTACATGACCAACAGAGCCGAGCATGACCGAATGGCCAGGCAGTGGACCAAGAGATACGCCACATAGGAAGCGAATTAGACCAGTTGGACCTGCGCAAGCACACTCACTAAGTGCATCCAGAGCCCTTCGTTTGTTTATTTTTATTTTTTTGTTTTTTTTTCCTTCGAACGGTTGTGACACAAAGTTGTCATTTTCTTTAATAAATTTGATAACATAACTTGAACATATTTTTTCCCCAAATTAAAGGGGATTTCTTTGTTTGTTTGATGATGCGGAGAATGTTGAATCTGTTCTAGCCTAGGGCTTTGTCACAAAGCTTTGTAGCATTGTGTGTAATATTTTCTTACATGGTTATATTGTTTTTGTTGGGGGGGGGAAGGAGGGTAAAGAATAAACAAATTCAGAATTGAATCTCATTTATACTTAAAGGTTGCATTAAGGGTTAATTTTTTTGTACTGAAGTTTTTTTCGTGGTTGGTGCGTGCATGCTGCCGGAAAACAGAATTTTTGTACAGAAACCTCTGATCGACAGTCACTACGCATTTACCCAAGACCGTAAGAATTGCACACATTGCACCCCCACCACAAGAGACTTCCCAGTTTGAACAAAGTAAATGTGTATTTTCACCTTCTCAATAACAAAGCCAAGTACTTGTAAATTTCTTAAGCGATCTGCACCACCTTTGACTGTAGATCAGTTGTTGTTCACTTGTGTTTACTGAGAGCACGCAATAAAACACTGGCTGGTGAAAAGTTTCTTGTCTGACTCTCAGTATCGCTCTGCTCTTTCTTCTTCCAGCACCATCAGGACTTCGGTACTTCTATGCTTACAAATAATCTAACCACTGGCAAATGCTCAGGGTAGCATTCCGGCCCATCGTTTTGTGCACACTTTGCCACTCTAGGCAAAGGCCCGCCTTATGCAAATCAGTACTGACCCTGCTCATCATGGGAGCTGTCCATCATTCTAGAGGGACCGCCTCTAGAAGGAAACACAAGCATCTCCAGACCAGTTTAGTACTTATTGGGCCTCCTCAGCAGGGCTCGAGTCGGGGTCCCACGCGGGTGGACGGTGTCCCCCCACTTATTTTACCAGGGGGAACGCCATCTCCCCTGCCAAACAGCTGGACCTTCTATTGCTTATGTTCTCCGCTCCTGTTTCTCACAAGCACTTTCATTTTTTCACTCTGTCTTAGACACACCCTCACAGAATGCTTTTTGAGAATTACGCTGGTGAAAGCAAAGCTGTGTACCGCAGTATGGCAGTCCCGACTTACAGGCCACACTGATACGGTCTGAAGAAAAACCCTTCCTATGCAGGCTTTAGACTTTACACAACACAGAGATGAATTCGAGATGAAACATGGATATTTATTTGGGAAATTGAAGCAAAATGAAAATTTGGAGCATTTCCAAATTAGCGGAGCTTGTTTTGGCTCATTGGTTTTCTACACATTGAGAAGTAGGCGTTGCTTCGTCGGCCATTCGTATTCGGAACAGAACAGCCACAGCGTAAGCAACTATGGTCGAGACAGGCACACAGGTGCCAAATGCTGGTACCTACGTGCCAGTCTAGAGCCTGGTGCGCCTTGCGCTGGTCAGTGCACAGGGCGCCAAGTGCTGTTCAATTCCAGCCTCTGTGCTGTATTTCTTCAAACTGTTGAGCCACCAGAGATTGGGCTTTTCCTGTCTAGCACCCTCAGTCGCCGGGTGCCAACCTAGGACACGACCCCCCCCCCCCCCCCCCCCCCATCCTTCTCCTACCACTGAATAGTCCAGAACCGTTGCACGTGGCTCCCTTTAGATAGATCAGGATTTCTTTAAAGCTAGCCTGACCCTCCCCTGCTCTCTGTGGTGATTGGTCACTATGCCAGAGGCTGTCCGGCACCCTCCCAGGTCACAGGATTCACAGTGCCAACCACCCTAGTGCCCCGCCCCTTTGTGCTGTGCTGTTGTGCAGCTGAGCCCCAGTCTATGCCCAGGAAGACTTTACGCTGAGTGGCCTGCTTTTTCCCAAGACACTCTTAGTAACCCTGCCCCACACCTCACTTAGGTTTCAGAGTTGTCATCATGCGCGTAGCTATCAAGTGTGCAGCAGGTGCACTGACACCAGTCCCAGGGGCTGGAGAGACCCCCTGAACCCTGATGATTGCTGTATTTTACTACCCAACCACAGCTCTGAGGGGGGTCACATTTATAGCTTGCACTAGGACCCATGGAACCTTTGCAAGGCCACTTGCGTCAGTGTAATAATGAACCCACTGCTAGTGCCCTCGCACGTGGGCCTTGGGGTACTCCTACTTACGGTTGTAAGTGAAGCCAGGGGGGTCACTATCATGTTGCTCCTCAGCACTTACATGTGGAATCGTCGGCACCGACATTTCCCACTAGCCTTTTGAGATCCAGGTGTTGGGTACCATTTCTCCAGGCTTTCTAGCAGCTGGATTGCCACCATGCCCAATTGAGGCAGTGGGCGGAGTGGCGGGGCTTTCTGCAGATAGAGGTAAGTGACAGTAGGTAGGAACCTGGCAGCTCCCAGTAGTTCAAAGAATGGTCTGTGAGGTTGGTCTCTGCTCCACCAAGCTCGCCACTCAGAGGCACATTTACGCTATGCCCAGGTGGCAGTGACGGTGGGGATCATCCTGAAGCTGGGGATTGTGGAGGTGTGTGGTGCTCCACCTGCCTCCAGGTGAGCTGTGCCCTGTTTCTCCAGGTGACCCCCACCCCCCAAACTCTGAGATGGGCTCCTGCCCGTGGAAGCTGAGAACCTTTCACATGTCAGGGGAGCACACCCCCTTCCAGCAGAGCGAGGGCAGCTCTGGGGATATTCCAAAGGCCACATGGTCAACTACACATACATTCTGTCAGCCTACAGAGGCTCCATTGCTGCAGAGCACGACTTATGGTCTATGCTTAAATCGTACATTCCTAATGGAGGAACAATTCATATGCAAGTTAATAACTAACTCTTAATTGTAATCACATTTATATAGTGCTTACAGCCACGACGAGGGGTTGAAGCACTTTATGGAGGGTAGCATGCTAATCTGTACCCCAAAGCTAGTTGTTAACCCAGTGATTAGTTTATATCTTAGTAATAAAATAAACTTTGAAAAGATTTTGAGCTTTGTTTTTCAGGATTTTAATCAAACGTTAGTATCAGATGAGTGGAAAAGTGAGAAAAAATGTCCACTGTACAGACTAACATCTGCTGGTTCTGCAAAATGTTTTCCTAGCCCATATTTTAGTCCTTAAAACATGTAAATTGACCCTTGAAGAAGCCAGGCCTGGACATTGTTTAGATGAATTGCTCAGCTTATGTTAGTAATTCACCTCTGGTGACTGGGGTGTTTCACGGAAAGTGAAAGTGCAAGTCCTGCTCTGCACTTTGAAGCTAACCTTTGTAGAACGAATCAATGCTCCTTTCATTTCCTTGAGTGTGAGTGAAGAGGCAGGGGGAATGCACCTGCAGGGAGACTTGTATGAAAGAAGGTGGCTCGTGATCACTGTAATACAAGCAACACTGCTATTACATACATGTTATTTGTGCGTCAGTAACCTGGGTATGTACATGAGAACAAGCACTCGAAGCCACTGAAGGATCCTGCTGTTCAGAAGGAAATAAAGTATGTTATGTTTTGGCTATTTGTAGAACGCGCATCTCACCCGGGAAGGCATCCTTTTGCTGGATAAGAAGTGGACTGAGCTGGCCGAGTCTGAGGTGAGGTAAAGAGCCATCTCTTCAGCTTCATGCGGAATTCAAGGACGGAGGATAAGGCTTTGATGTGCATGGGGAGATCATTCCATGCCGGGGGTGATGTGGTACAGGGAAGCACGTAGCATCTCCAGGCCTCTGCTACCTCCTTGCCTCCTCCGCTGAACCGCATTGTGGACATTAGATTGGCCAGTTGTTTCGTAAGCCAGCAGCTCTCCTCGTGCCACAATTTATAGGCCTATACTACTGATATGAAATTTAAAACTACAAGTCCCAGAATTCAAAGTGTCAATGACTGAAAAGCACTGCTGGCTGAAGGTAACTCTGAGAACATGGGGGCAATTGGCAGCTAGAGGTGGGCGAACCACTGAAAGCTCAAACCTGAATCCTGGCTCTGCTCGATATCCTATGGGAACCTCAAGCCCATAATAAGCCGAGCTTTCAGGTGGCTTCTGCCTCCCTTCACCTGGATGTGGTGTTACGGCCAGAGCTGCCGACTATGGAACTTGGGAAACAGTTTAGAGTCTGTGCATCCGCTCAACATCATCTGATTTTAGTTTACAACACAGAAAGGGTGGCAGGTACTATTGCTGCACTAACCGACAGTTATTACAACCGTTTTTTGGAGCCCGCCCTTTCAAATTCGTTCCCCCCGCTTCCGGAACGAATTTGAAAGGGACGGGCTCCGACATAGGAGACATTATACTATGCCTTAATTGGCACGTGATAGTGATACGGCCAAGCTTGATGTTCTTCTCCCATCCTTTGAATTAAGGAGTTTGGCAGCACACAAGGGATCACAAGAATGTACCTTTAATAAATACCAGTGGGATACAACTGCCATTTATGGGAGCCACATTTGGACCAAGTCAGTCTTGAAAACAGTATAGTACCAGGATATGATACTAAGCCTTGAAGAAGCCAGTGTTTGGGCGAAACGCGTAGGCTGTGGATTTTTGCTGTGGATTTTATGAACACAATAAAGGCTTTTGAAAATCACGTCACCGTCTGGACAGCCATTACCCCTGTCATCTATGTTGATTTAAATGCATGGCATTTGAAGCCATAAAGTAATACTGATACGCTTTGCCTCTCCACTGTTGTGTTAATCATCTGATTTTAGGCAAATCTCTTAGGGGCTCATTTACGAGAGGCCTGCACTGCGAAACGTCACCTTTCTTTGACGCTCCAGTGGCGCAGGCCTCTCAATTATATCAATGAGGCAACGCAAAGCATCCCAGCGTGGTTTTGCGTGGCCTTATAGATATGGAGTAAGGCACGGCAGCGCAAAGCACTCTGTTGTCTTATCCTGACCTGCATCAAAGAGGCAATTCATGGGTATTGTTCCCACGCAACACCCATGGATTTTGACACTTCCCCGGGTTTACAAAATCGCATAAACCGGGTGAAGCGCCAAAGTCTTGCGCCTCCCCAGAGCAGGCGTAACGGGGAGAAATGTTTTCATTTCTCCACATCATTTCCTCTTTCCATGTGTTCTGCATTCTGCGGCACTCATAGAACGAGGAAAGCAGGTCTCGGGATTGTTTTTGAGAGAGAGAAAGTGCTCCTTCCTGCACAAAAGCAGTCTTGCCAACAACGCAGAAACCTCCTGCAATAGATCTAGGCATCAAATTGTGTCCTGGCGCCGACTGAAAGGTAAGAATGCACTGTATCTCGTAAATGTGATGCATTCGTGCTCTTTCAAATTGGCATAGGGCCGCACAGCAAAAAAGTCTTGCGGTGCTGCCCTGCATCAATTTGTGGTAAAAAAGCCCCTTAATCTCCCTGTGAGGATCTGGATGTGTTATATGACATGGCAGTGTGGCCTTATCGTAGAATACACTCGCAAAACTTTTATTGAGTGCAGTCAGGCCCTTTCAAGCAACCTTAAGCTCAACCCTAGATAGCTATGGCTTTCAAGCAACAAGGCTTGAACACAGGAACAAGTGCAAAGTATTTAACAGTACCTTACAATGAAACAAGAAAGCCACACAACACAAAAGAAACACAATACCAATGTACAAAAAATCGAATGTATTTTATGAATGTTTAGAGTGTAAGATGAGCACAATTGACCGGCGGGTTCCGGAGAAATGATTTTATCACTTTTAATTACGACCACAAACAATCATTAGTAAACAAAAAGTTTGTAAACATTTCAAGAGTTTGTGAAAGTTAGTCTGACTACTCCGATCCTGCTTGGGTGACCAAATCCAACAGGATAAAGGCCTAGGGGGTGCAATGAAGTAGATGTGGACAGTTACCTGACCAACAGAACATTTCCCAGTCCAGTTCCAGTCTTTACAGCACAGCCACCATAGACCATAATGGAGTGGTCCTTCTGATGGGGATATAAGATGAAAAGATGCTCAAGGATACTCCGGTTGGTGTGTAGTCCCTAGGGGGGTGCCTTTGTGGCGGTTCCTCGGTCCACGGGCTATATGGGGCGACAGAGGTCGGGTCCTAGGAAGTTCTCTTTCCGATGGTAGAAGGCATGGGGTGGCTGGACTTCTGGTCTCTGGGTACAATGGTGGAAGCACAGTCCTTAAGTGGGGCTAGGGTCTCTCTGTAGGGACCAAGCCAAACTTTGACGACACTCCCGTGTCCAGCAGACTTGGCTGCAACTTTTGACCACTGAATATTGGTCTCTCGATGTGCACTGTCACGAGCACCGAATCTTCTCCTGTGGCTAGCAACTAGCCGGTTTGGGCTATTTTTCCTCTTTTAGCTCTGGAGCTGGTTCCAAGAGATCAGCAGCCTGATCACTGCTTTGGTCTGTGGCTCGGGATCAACTTTTCCCTGAGCTAGGAGCCACAGGCACAGTCCAAACTTTGCTAGCCCAAGGATGTAAGGAGATCAGTAGTCCACCCGAGCGTTCTGGCTACTTTGGGGCTACACGCCCACGGGAAAAACAGTTTGGGCACTGGTCTTCCCTCTGTCATTGTCTCCAGATTCTCTACCTAAACAAAGGACAGCCCCAGAGTGTTATCACCATTTACCTACCAAAGGTGGCTTCCCCTTTGAAGCTCACCTTTTGGGATAACACCACAAGTGGCTTCCTGCGAAGGGGAAGTAACAGCTCACCCTGCAGCAGGCGTTGTTTGATCCTGAGCCTGTTGTCTTTGACACTCCTCCCCAGACGGGCAGAAAGCGGTCTCTGTGTCCCAGCCTGTGTGAGGCTACTGGCCCACTGTGCACACAGTGGCCACTTTTTAAAAGTTGCCAAACTATAATAGTGACATTAAATTCGACCTGGGCCCCAGGTCAGGTTTGATGTGACAATTTGATACCTTATTGACCTTGTTAGGTAGACCCATTCGGAAGTTTTCCAGGCTGGGATAACAGCTGGTAACCCTGTGTTAGCCAATGGGCTACTAACGTTTCCACAGGAAAGACACAATTTGGAGGTTTTGCTGCTAAGACATGTATAAGTATATATGTCTTACTTAATAATATGCAGCTGTCTGCCATAGGGCTCTCTAGGCCTTCTTGGGGGGAGACCTACATGTGGTATTAAGGTAAGTGGTGGTGTTGCTATTGGTTTGAATGGCAAAGTTGAACTAGTGGAGTGTGATGCAGCCCTTCCAGTCTGCAGTGGCAGTCTGGGAGTTATTTTGTACCTTGGTTGCACAATCAGTGCTGCAACCCTGGGTGGACACTCTGCCTTACATGCCCTGGTACCATATAGTAGAAACGTATAAGTTATCAGTACTTGCCAATTGGGTATTACCAATTCTACGTACACCTTGAAAGAGTTCGGAGCACTGGCCCTGAGGTCTGGTTGGCAGGCTTCCGTGCACTCTGAGTCGAAACACCAGCAGCATCAGTCCAAAAAGTTGGGGTGAACGTCCAAAAAGAGGAATTTCCATACATTCCCTCTGCCTATAAACAATGCATATGACTGTGTGTAATGTAACTTGTGCTCATGTAAAGCTCCCTAATACATTCGGGCCGAGTTTGCACTATGTTTTATAAACTGCAGAAGAATGCATGAAGTGCAAAGCCAAGGAAAGAAACAGATAGAAGTTGTAAAGGGTGAAAGCAGAAAGCCTGTATAGTTTACATCTTCCCTGCTAAAATAATGTGATCTGAGGCAAGTATTTTAGTTCACCAAAACTTTTTTCCTCGTTATCACCAAAGAAAGCACTTTTGAATGTAGGTACAGTACCAGCTGTCCAAAACTATCACTGTTAACATCGGTGCTATAATGTGCCCTATTAATATCAAAGCTTCCATTTATTAAAGAGACACTTTAAAAAAAGAAAAATACTTTTTAACTTTATCTTATTTTATGTGTTTCGTTTTATGATTTACACAACATATGTTTTTACGGCTCGTGCACGGGCTCTAAGAAGATCCGGCCCGATCTTGGCTCGGCTCTGGCTCGCCCTGTTTATTCAGAGATGTACGAGGCATCTCATGACTCGGCCTGACGCACCTGTGTAGGCGCAGCGAGGCGGTAGTGACCTCGGCTAGCTCCTGGCTCAGAGGGTGAGCTATAAATATGCGATGACGCGTGGCCACACCCACCGTGAGTGCACCTGCCACCTCCACTCGTGCTGGAGGGAGGGGGGGAGGGGCACGTGGAGTTGCTCGTGTTTACACTGAGACATGAACAGAAACGTGTTAAGATGGCACCTGCCTCAGCTGGGCCTCCCGACCAATCACTATCCAGATAGTGCTGCGTAAATACCTGACGCAGGAGGCGCTACAAACCATCTCTGGGTTTGAATCAAGATATGATGCTTCACCAATTTAAAATCAGTTTTAATTGCATAGCGGCCGGTGTATTTCTTCTATTGTTGCCCCCTTGCACGTTTCTGCAGGGCTGTTAATGCTGCGTTGTAGCGGTGGACAGGCCAGCAAATTATTTTGGAGAGCCGAGCCATGGTCAGGCCTGAGAACCGAAGCACGGGCCGAGCCGAGCCGTCAAGATCTTAGGCAAGTAAATTACGCAACCGGCCAACGAATGCTGCGGAAAATATGAGAGTTTAACATTAAGAAAGCGCGTCTTTGAGAAATATTTCAGTTTAGCATATTAGATTTCATCACTGCATTGAGAGAGACGTATTGGGGGTTAGAGTTGTAAATATGACCTTGGAAACATTCATGAAGCGTCTGCCCTGACGTGGTCATTCGTGAAGACATAGGCACGTCAACTGTCACGTGGCCCTTACGCCAGGCCAATAATGGTTTTAAACATGGAATAACATTATAGCATAAATGCCAATAGACCCGATTCAGGCGGGAGACTACCGATGTTTCAAGCCAAAAATGGCTTTATTTCAGCTGTCTCCCGCCTAAAATTGCATTTTCTACAATAGAAGTCAAAAGGGAATTTTCATTCTCCCGATTTTTTATTTTAAATCTCGCACCTCCCTGCTCTCAAACGTTGGCATGTATGTTATAGTGAGTTAAACCGCTACAAGAGACGGCTTTGTACACGGCATATTCTGAAATTATGTATTTCAACGTACTCTCGTGTGCAAATATCAAGGAAAAGAAGGCACATTGAAGTAAAATAAGTGCCAAGGATAACACAGATTGGTCAAGCGGGGAAGCCGGGATTGAGCCCAGGTATTCTTGCTGCACGTTGTCAGTTTAGCCACTGGGCTCATGTCTCCTTTCTGCGTCCTAAAGAGAGCGCTTTGTGTTCAATTCTTAGCAGAGGTAAGTTACTAGTTCTGGGAAGTACCACGAGTTCCATCAAGCTAACAGTCTTTGTAGGACGAAAGTTCAGCAGTAAGTAATGAGAAGCCTGGGCACTCTTGTTTTTACTGTGCTTAACAAAGGCGCTGATTTCAAGAGAATTATAAGCCCCTCAGACCTGCAGTAAAGGCGGCTGCAAGCATTAGTACACCGTTACAGGCTTGGCTGAGACAAGAGAGACGGTCAGAGCTCAGGGTCACTGCAAGCCTAATCCATTTTGCATTTTTGATTTCCGTCTAGGGGAGGGAAGATGGGCTGATGATCAATGCAGACTGAGCTCCCGCAAGGGGTAATCACAAATGTAAACAAGCATTGGCATAGCCAATAGTTCTCGCTTTTGGGACCTTATAAGTGTTTAGCTAGAGCTAGGCTGACTCTCTGCTCGACCTAAAAAGCCAGTTCATAATTAAGACAGAGTATGGCGCCGCCAAACAAGGCCGTGCATAGGAGTCAGCAGAAAACCTGCGACAGGGCGAGTTTTATGGGAAAAGCCACAGGATAAGTTCTCTTAATCTACGAAGGATAGAATGAGCGTGTTTATTTAAAATTTATAATGAAAGATTTTGTTCTACTTCACAGTTTCATCCAACAGGAAGCGGAAGAACTTACTGAATGCCTGTTTAATTGATCTAACACAACCTTCCTGATGCTCGTAGCCAGGGCTCGAAGACTGCCGCGTCCTGTCGCTGCTAAGCACTGGCAGTTCTTAAAAGTAGGTGCTGAGACGGGTCCCTATCGGGCTCACCATTTTTGCCCTCAGGGTAAAAAATAAATAAATAACCTGCAGTAGTACCACCATTCACTGCTTTTTATTTAACTTCAAAGAGACACTTTTTTTCACTTTTATACTGCGCAAACTCAGCCGAAGGTATTGGTGCGCTTTACATAACCACCAGTTACAATACACAATGATATATACATTTTTAGGGCTCTCCCCTAGCGATCCAGTGCACAGCACTGCTCGTGCAGGCGAGAGCCCTTTTGTGGAGGGTTCCAAATCGGACCCTGGAATCGCACATGCTCGTGCGTGTGCGATTCCTTTCTGTCCACGGTATTGGCGTTTGCGGTCGTCTTTTTTAGAAGACAGCAGCAATAGGCCATGGGCAGTCGCGTTGCTCCGCTCATGGCCTATTGGTGTCTGTTACCCGCACGTCGACATCTGTTTTCAATTATCGTGCCCAGACACGGGCGTGATAATTGAAAACAGATCGCTCGCTGCGGCGCGCTTGCGGGTACCACTCACAGGATTGTTTTTCAGGGGGCATCGGCAGCCACCGTGGACCGTCCCTCAAAAACTGACCACTGATTGTAAAGTAACGCAAGGAGGTCAGAAAGGTCACAATGCAAACACATCCAGGCTGAATGGTCACAACAGCAGCAGCACGCGCTGGTGTAAGAAGAAACCCTGGCCAGCGCGCGACGGCTGTGTTTAATTAACATTTGTCAGATGGAAATAATAAAACTTTCCAGCCTGCGCCCATCCCTGGCCGCGACGTCACTGATGAGGCAAGCAGCGCTCATGTTTCTGTCGGAGGAGAATAAAGGGCACGTCGTGCAGGAACACCCCCTCCTAAAAAGCATGTTCTGACATCTGCCCCCCACCTGGCGTTCAAGGGAGAGGGTGTGTTGAAAACAACTAGCCAGAGCCATGGGTCACTCTCAGACTGCACGTACCGCGCCGTGCCTGTCCTACCAGACACTAATATATACAAATCTGCAGTGCGTCACTGGAGGATCGGCCAGGTCCCCGCGCTGTTGTTAGGAGGCCACGGCTGCCTCTGCCTCAGGCCTCTTTACTACAACATTCTCCACTTCCGTTCTCCAACTCTTGCAGCTTAACAAACCCCTTTCCCAGGGCTTTAGGTGGGTTGGGGGGGCACCCAAAGGGGCATGGCCAATATAATTAAGGGCGTGGCTTAAAACACATAGCTAAAAATCTATGCTTAGCATAGTGTGCCACTGGACTTGTATTGTGCGGTTTGTCATTGCATCCAGATAAATGATACAAGTAACATCATACCTACAACCAGTAAGGACTATTGACTTTGTCAATGGTTGTTAGTTGCATAAGATAAATAAGCAGCAACTATGCCTAGTATATAATATTGAAAAAGCTTCCACTTAAAGCCCTGGTGACAGCACGACAAGGTTGCTGCTCCTGAGTTTCAAAAGGAGAAGAGAAACCCAGAGAGAAACTGACTCTTTAAAGGATTTTCCTTTCCCTACAACGTTCACCTGGCATGACGTCATTTCGTAACTTCTGCACTAGTGAGAAGTGAGCAGTGTGAGCACAAGCACATCTGCTGTCACTGAAGTCCGGAAAAAATTGGACCGCCTTTGCAAGGACACAAAACAGAGCCCGATAGAGACCCGTTTAGAGGGCCCCTTTAAAAAACTGCCAAAATCTGCCGGCGCTCAGACCCGGTGAGACCCGGCCCACTAAAAGCCCTGCCCTTTCCCCCTTGTTTGCCTAAAGTTCTTTCATTCGCCTGTCTCTGCCTCTCCAATAAGTGACGACCCCTAACACCTGTACAAATTAATCACAATGACATATGCAGGATTTTCAAAGATCAACCTCAGGAACACTAACATTGACCTCTTTGTTAGGGAACACAGAGGAAGCAGCTCGCCACTCGGAGGAATGGGGGTTCACAGTTCTACTTTTCGTACTCCGTGTGCCACTGGAATCAAGCAGCACCCAACTGAAGATCCCCAAACAGGATGAAACCGGTTTTGGGGCGCTTGTATTTCAGTTCAGCGAGGACCTGGCCTGGCAGTTCTGACTGGAGCAGGGTCAAGGCTGATTTGTATGAGGCTGGGCCCAAACTGAGGTGGCAGGGTGAGCAAAAGAATGATGGATTGGGATGCTACCGAAGCGAGGTTTGACCTGTTGCGGGTATTCATCCCACCACCTTGTCTGTTCACAGCCCAACCGTACTACAAGTGCCCCGCAGCACTCCAGCTACCAAGAACATGTTTGCATCACCTCGTTCCACAGAGATCGGGGTCGCAGTAATTTGGACACACCTGGCATGAAATGCATCACTGGCTCACCTGCAAATCGGGAATTTTCATGCCAGGACCCTGCCTCTGAATGGCAATATGGCTGGGAAACTATTATTCGAATGCCCGTCTTTGCCATAACAGGAGAGGGCTTCCAGAAGCAGCAGTGCCTAGGTAAACTGCAGATGTTTCTGTATACCAGTCTGATTCATTCTAAAAGGTTCCAGAACTCAGTGGCCAGACTTATCCTCAACCTCCCCAAAATGACCCACAACACCCTTCACCTTAGGAACCTCCACTGGCTCCCTGTCCTGAAAAGATGTCAATTCAAGATACCGACACACACCTACAAAGCCCTCCACGACCAAGCATCAGCAGACATGAGCCACCGCCTGAACTTCCACCAACCATCCAGAGACCTCCGCTCTGCCTCCCTCGCAAGGATACAGCGCATCTGCCGAAGCAGAGGCCGTTCCTTCTCCTACCTCGCCGCCAAGTCCTGGAACAGCCTTCCCCTCCACCTCCGAACATCACCCTCGCTAGCTGACTTCAGGAAGAGACTCAAGGCCTGGTTTTTCGACTGAGCCCATCAACCTAGCGTCTGGATGCCCTCACAGGTGCTAAGTCGCGCTTTACAAATACTGGTGATTGATTGATTACAGCAGAGAAATACCTGCAGAGGTTTACCAGAAATCCCCAGGCACTTTATTTATGAACAATATAAGACCTGCTTTAGGCCTGTATAATGTTACAGGATGCCGGGCTGCTCTCTCTCCTGGAACCTTTGAAGCTGTCCAGCTGAAAACTATCCCCACGCTTCGCCACGCATGAACAACAGTTCCAAGAATACAATCCACTAGATTTTATATTTGATCATCAACAGCGGCACATCAAATGACTTTTGTAGGAAGGGGCCCGAGGGGAACTCTTAGGTGGTGAGTGCTCTTGAACCAGGAGCGCCTGGAACTGGGATAGCTGACCCAGGAGTAATCCGTCTGCTCCTAGGCACGAAACTTCCTCATATACTAGGGGAACATTATCCAGAGTGACGCGTTGCTTTAAGACGCATCTTGTTGAACTGCAGTCGCGTTCTAGATTTTCCTCAAGCTGCTCTCCTTTCCTCTCCAATCTAGTGAGTAGCAAATATAATGCAAAGCCAGGCATGACTGACGAACGCTGAGCCAGTGTTTCGTGTCACCCTTTAGGCCGCGAGCCACAAACCTGGTTGCAGGTTATAGTGAATAGCTTTTGTGTGTTGAGCGTTCTTTAATAAAATGCTGAAAATCCCCATATCACATGCTCACATCTGTATTCTTTAGTGAAAACTCGAAGCCAACTGAGGGCAGAGTGGGCAAATGATCAAGTGGGACTTTTCTACAACATAGACAACAAGCATTTGCAATGCAATAGGTCTCGCATTATTAAAGTTTGAGCTATTGGTGTTGCATTATTTAGCAATGCCAATAGCTCAAACTTAAATAATGTGAGACCTATTGCATTGCAAATGCTTGTTTTAATAGGCTGTTGAGCCAGGTCAGGCTCGAACTTGCTCTCTCAGCTCGAAAGCCGGCAGCTTTAGCCTAACACCACAACCTCACCCAGAAGAAGAAAGCATTTTCAATATTATATACAATGACACCATAGTTGTTGCTTATCTTATGCAACTTACAACCATTGACAAAGCCAATAGTCCCAGCTTGTTGTAAGTTTAATGTATGTGCAAAATTCCAGGGCGGCCCACTATGCAAAGTACAGATTTTTAGCGTAAGTGTTTTAAGTCACGCCCTTAATTACATCGACAACGCTCCTATGAGAAACACCCCAGTTTTTTCATGCCAATTAAAGCCTTGTCCTGGCTCAATGGAAAACTGTCAACAAACGGCTGCTGTGTCATATTTCAGTTTCCTATTAGTCACTGCACCAAGAGAGCCTGGGCATACCCAAGGAAATTAATATAAAGCACACTCGAGCTCTCTCACATGCCCACTGCATAGCAACCAAACACACGAGCAGTGCTGCGTTCACCACGACAGAGCCCGCCCCCTTAGAACCTAACACACTTCACCATCTCTCCACGCATTGGTCATACTCCTCCTACTACAGCCACATACCAGTCTAACCGAGCACACAGGTGCACTTGTTATCAGTCCATACAGTCAGAGTGCCACGATGCTGCACTCGTGCCAGTGGCGCGCTATGCAAGTGCCTGATAGCCAGTGCTTAACCTCATGTGTGCTCATGACGAGCTCAGCTCATCATGAGGCACGGTGGCCGTGTGCTCATGACGAGCTCGTCATAACGGCCGCAACGCTCGCACGCGGGGCTAATTCCCCCGCTGTGCTGAGCGTTCCACAGAAACTGCTGTGGCCGTGACGAGCTCAGCTCGTCATGAGTACAGCGCCACAGGGGAGCTGTGCGTTTCCCCCACCCCCAGCACAGCGGGGGAATTAATCCCGCGGCTAAGGGGTTATTTTGAGCCGGCGCTTTCCGGTGCTCGGCACCTGCACTTAATTAGTTTCCGGTGCTCAGCACCGGCATTTAACTGTCATAACCACACTTATAACACTCTGCCACATGGTGGCACTGCTCATCTGATTTAGAGATGAGCAGAACATCGTTTGTTTATGAAGACAAAATACATATAAAAATACAAATTCCTGCCTCCCATCCATTTCTTTAGCTTTGGGGACTAGGAACAATCTGAACTGTCGCACTTGAAGGTGAAAGAGCTGTTTAGCAGTTGTTTTGGTACCGTCATTGGCAGTGATGATAGGCAATCAGCTGGTTAGAGCCCCAGCACTTATTATTATACAAATTAAGCACTGCTGATAGCATAAAGTGCGGTTGCATGGGTTCTCCAAATTAAAAAGAAAACAAAATTGAGGCCAAATGTTGCATTTTTCAAATGCTCAAAAAGTGACTAAAACGTCAACTTTTTCAGATAGTTCCGAAAAGAAAGGGGAGACATGCTGTCCGTTACATCGGTCACTGTGAATACAAGTAACAGTTGCACAACCCATAATGTACCAACACGGGGGGAAGTCGAGGCGTGCACAACAGAACAGTAAATCTCTTCTAAAAAAGCCTGTGCTCACACTTATGCGCATGGTTATACTGTAGCCACTTGAATGGAAGATGATGTCAAGCGCATACTTCCATATGGACTCGTGCTGCACTACGCATTTCTGTACAATCATTTCTTCTCGCTTTTTGAATAAAGAAAGGAGACAAAGAATCACAGGGGGCGAGAGAGGGGAACTCGGAATAACAGCATCATGGCTCGTGGGGGTCACAGAGAAGCCCACGGTGCCAGTGAACAAAAGTAGAGGGTGGGTAGGCATGTGCAGAGAAGTGCGTTGACCTAATATTATTTATCTGTAACTTTGCGGGACGCTGCTGAGTGGCTCAAAAGCGACTGCTCTGGTGAGATAAAAGTAAGTGTCATAGAGTTGCAACAAAGGCTATGTAATTTAAAACAAGAGCTCTGCGCTGTAAACTGACACCTTCTAAGCCCAAGCCCTCGCCCCCTGACGTGAATAGCCCTGTTAAAGGCACCCGCTGTGGAAGGAATGCAGCTGCCACCCTGCGCGCTGCTGCTCGCTCTCAAGCGCAAAACGAGGTGGGAGTGAACCTTTGGAGAAGAGGTGGGACATGCACCCGCCTTTAGCCATTTATGTGCTTTCATTCTTGAAGGACAGATGCAAAAGTCAATCTAATATGTGGGAGGAGTCAGACCCACACGGAGAAAGCCAGAAAAGCAACAAGAAGCCTCGCAGAGCAGCACATGCGCGCTGGCTCAGGCTCGACCTAAAAAAGTCCCTCTCCTCAAGCCCCTTCTTGTATTTATCACTCACTTCTCGCCATCTTGTCTCTTCACTAACTCTTATCTCCCTTTTTCTGTCACTCCTTTTCACCCGGTTTTCTTTGCCTTTCTCTTTCCACTCACCGGTCTCCTTCCTCACTTTTCCTCTCTTCTCCCTTCTGACCCGCCCTTGTATGTTTCCCTCCTCCCCTTACAATTTTTCTCTGTTTGTTCTCTATTTGATGTTAGCCGCGGTCTTTACTGGCCGTTTGTGTGGAGGGACGTAGCTCCTACCCCACCCTCGTTACTTCCGGGTGGGGTCACTGTATTTAATTCGCATGGTTGACCAGTTGCGCAGAGACAGATTGCTGCACACCGGAAGGAATTCTCACACTCTGAACCTTTACTCTCAATGCATTTGGGCAATCTTTTTAAATTGTTTTTACTTCTGAATTGATTTTAACTTTATTGGACTGTACCTTTGCTTGCGACGCACACAGCACTTTACAGCTCAGCCAGTCCCCGGTCCACCACGGTCTTTACTGGTCGTTTATGTGGAGGGACGTAGCTCCTCCCCCTGCCCTCGTTACTTCTGGACCGGGTCACTGTATTTAATTCGCATGGTTGACCAGTCGCACAGCGTACGCGCGCAGAAGGTGCGCCAAAGGCAAGCCTGTCTGCGCCCCTCAGCATTCCGGAGGCATCAGGCGCGGGTAACTCTGCTGGTATTTTGCACCAACCCGGTAAGGTACTAACTTACAGTAGAGAGACACTATTTTTAAGTTTAGGAATCCTATCAACCTGTGTAAAGCTGATACACTCCCGTGTTGCCATCACTGTAGCTGGGGAGCCACTAATTATACCATAGATAGGATGTATGTCGTTACAACGCAATGTTTTACATCGCAGTACTTTACGACGCATGTTTTACAACGCAAGTCGTTACTACGACTTGCGTTGTTGGGGGCTGGATAGTAAATAGTTTAATTTACTATTCCAACTCCAGTCCCCGTGGATAGTAGGTAAGGAGTTGGATAGTAAATTAAACTATTTACTATCCTGGAGCGCCCCCCAGCGCAATTCGTTGTTACAACTTGCGTTGTAAAAGTTGCGTCGTAAGGGAACTGCGGTGTAACATCCGCGTTGTAAAGGATGTTCCCCCATAGATAATATGCCAGCGACAAGTACTCAAGGAAACATTTCCTATAGTTCGGATTCGGCGTTACATAAACTAGAGAACATTAATGCCCTCTTGCTAATTTGCCGCTCGTTAAACATACATGACTTACACATTTATGACCTGATATGCGGCGCAGAACCTGATTTCTTGTTTCTGACCGAAACTTGGCTATCTGATATGTCGAATCCGACAATTGCTATAGCCATCCCCCAGGTTACTCTATTTTGAAGGATTGCGCAGGAGAGAAGGGGGTTGGAGTTGCAATTATCAGCAAGATGGACCTTCCAATCACCTGTATTCCTATGGAAGGAGGTGAAGGGGCTGAGTGCCTTAGTTTTCAGTGCACTATTTCTCCCCCTCAGTGCCTAGCTGGAGTCCTAATATATAGACTCCCCGGGCCATGCAGGGGACTTTCTGAAATCCCTGACTGGGGAGGGGACATATCAGCTGGCCACCATTGTTTCCAAATGTCCAGCAGAGCTGAGCCAATGAAGATAATCTCAGACTTTTCCGGGTTGCATTTGAGATGGTTATGTCTGAACCAGGAGAAAGCCTCTGGCCTCCAGATTTAAACACTTCCTTGTCCTGGGGGGTTTTAATGTCCACAGAGTGAAACAGAAGGTCCGTTTCAAGGCCCTCTGTATAGCTTCTAAGGCCCTTAATGGTGTTGGTTCCGATCATTGAGGCAAAGATTCAAATGGTATACCCCTAGTAGAACCTTGCGATCCCTGGGAGCTAAATTGGTTCAAGTACCCACTTTCAAGAAATCTAGCTGGGGTGGAAGGAGTTTTGTTACATGCACGTCCAAGATATGGAACGAATTGCCGTTTCACCTGAGCAACGCCGATAACCTTCTCTCTTTCAGAAGGGGTTTGAAGACCTGGATGTTTTCTCACTAACTGTTTTGACCTCCGGTCGGGCTAACTCAGCGCCAGGATACCCAAGAGTAATCGTGCGCTCTTTATAAATTCAATTAACATAACATAACACATGGATAATCAGGATATTCCAGATACTGTCTCTCTGCTGGAATCTATGGACGCACTTAATCTTGCACCATATGTTTTTTCTCCTACGCATGACAAGGGCCACACCCTCTACCTTTACTATGGTCAGATCACTACCTGGTGGGCTTTAGGCTGCCGAAATCGATGAAATGCCCACGGATCCAGTCTAAGTTGCTGCCTTTTACATCTAGGCTTTTTCACAGAATTACCCCGGCTGCCCTCAAATATGAACTAGCCCAACATCCTCTCACGCCGAGTGGCAATATAGAGTGGGATGCCGAGGCCCTTGAAAGGTGGGTCAAGCAAGGTACCTGGGCTCTTGCCTCCTGATTTCTCGCTCGCCTAAAGCTGTTAGACGCTCAGCTCCCTGGTTCAATGACAACTTGAGACAGTGCAAAAGGGATTGTAAACTTCAGGAAATAAAGTGGAGGAAAGATTTCAATGAGAAAATAAAGGAAATTACAAAAAGGCCTTAAGAGCCTACCACAGGATCCAGGAAGTTAAGAAGAGTTTCTTTGCATCTAAAATGGAGTCCGCAGGGAATAAAAGTAGAGAAATTTTTAGTATTGTAAAAAGTGACCCGACATTCCGTCCTTTCAGCTGATTGGATTGGACAGTTAGCGAATTTCTTCCATATGAAGATCACAACCATCCCCTGCTATTTTGATGCTTTGTGTGGGAAAGAGGTGCAGGCCTCCCCGCCGATCTACCCCCAGATCCAGGGGGGTAGTGCCTCCCTCTCCCATTTTCCTCCCCTGTCCTTAGAAAGTTCCCTGGCAATAATGAATGGCTCCTCTTCTGACCCTTGCTCTGCGAAATTTCTGGCCTCAATGGCTGAGATTCTCAATCTTACAGTTATTAGCATTTTGAACGTGTCTCTTCAAAATGACCAGGTCCCTTTAAGCTGGAAGAACGCAAAAATCATCCCATTACTGAAAATAACAGCAGCTGATCCAACGGAATTTTCAAATTACAAAGTTATTCCATTGTTGTCTTTTTTTGCAAAAACAATAGAGAAATATGTTCACTCAGTGATTAGTGGCTTTGTTGAAGCCAATAACCTCCTTCACCTCCTTCACTCGAGCCAGTCCAGATTTAGACAGAACTTTCGCACAGAGACGGCCTTGCTCGAGGTCTCCGAATCCATCAAAGAGACCCTTGATAAAGGAGGCAAAGCAGTTCTTATCCTCTTTGACCTCTCTGCGGCTTGCAACATTGTGCCTGAAGTCGGGTAAAAGGACCTCCTGCTTTCCCAATTACACCCCAACTTACAACGGTCTTTCTTCCTGGATTTTATTTTTGACATGTAGCACATCTCTGACATAAACTTTGTGCGATGACCCTAAACTTTGGGTTGTACCATGTCTGCTTGAAGAGCCTAACCATGGCGTCTCTTCTAACATGTGTGATTCCATGATATATTCTGGCCATGTAAGAAAGCAATGAATCTGGCAAGACTGGTCTCCCATCTAGATAAACCCACACTTCATCTTCTGCATTCTTTATGCAACTTGTTCTGTTCCACTCTATTGTCTCATTATCACTGGCTTCTTCCTGCATTTGCCTTACCTCATCCCAAGTTTCAAATGTGGTTGTTAACATAAGGTGGCATTAGGTATTTACTATTCCAATTTTTCTGTTAATGGCAAATGTATTTTGTGTACAGTAACATGCTAATTGGTCCACGTATCTGTTACCTTTTGTTACATTATCATCTCCTGATTGATTTTTTTTTAAAAATTTGTTTTTATTGCAGAGTTAGAAACCACAGAATACAATTAGTCAACCAGTCCACTCGTGACGTCCCCCACGATCAACAGTAAAACGTATACCATACACAGCCATTCAGCCCGCATCCCGGAGGCCGGGCGGCATAGTACTCTACATAGTAGGAAAACATCACGGTGAGTGTCCCTTAGGGACCATGGTCGAAAGATCGTTTTACGTATCTGCATTTTACCCCCCCACCCTCAACAATACCACCGCCAGCCATTCCACTTGCGCGATCAATGCTACTATCCGCTTCCGGGCCCACCCCGAGCACTGTAGAGCCCACCATGCCTGGCCGCTCCCCTTAGCCATCTCTCACTCCGCGCAGCGCCCTACTGGCCCTACTTAACTCGAAGTCGCCATCGCAGACAACCAGCCTCTTGGCTTCCAACCCACCCCAAACTCCCACTGAACAACCCCCCGGTGTCCCCACCCCGGCAACTGCTAATGGTGTGTGCTTCGTCCTGATGTGTAGTATGGATCCCGCTACAGTGTCAATGACAACTCTGAGTTCGTATGCCCCGCAGTGTCCGCTGGCCCCATTCGCTCAGTCCTCATCCTCCACCAAAGAGTCACGCAAAGCCTGCACCACCAACTCCCACGCACGCGCTGCATCCAAGGCCTTCTCATTACCAAGCTTGACAGCCTGCTTCATCCGGAGCACACTCTCGCATTCAGACCACCGCAGCAATTCATTCTTCCACCTACGTATTGACGGCCCGCCCTTGGACTTCCAATGCCATGATTTTTCTCTTTGCGCCAGTATCAGACCCAGATCAATAAATTTGCTCGTCACCTTGGTGTGTTTGGTGTGCGGGAACCAGAGCAACAAACACGCCGCCATATCGAAATCCACCTCCCTATCGGTCACTTCGTTTAGGAGGTCCCCCACCTCCGCCCAATAGGCCTCCAAATGCGGGCAACCCCAGAACAAATGATCCATGTCCGCTCCTGGAGACGAACACCGCGGGCACCGAGCGTCTTGTACCTGGAAGTACCGCCGTATTTTTTCGGGGGTCAGGTAGGCCCTATGGAGCACATAGAAATGCACTTGTTGGAAGCGCGCATTTCTCGTGCCTTTCCACGTGCGCCGTAAAATGTGGCCCCACGCCGTGTCTGGGATGGGCCTGCCCACACTCTCCTCCCATTTAGCCTTGAGCCCCTGGAGCGGTTCCAGTCCCTCGTTCAGCATCCTGTTATGGAGGCATGTCACAGCCTTGAAGGTGCCCGCTGCCATCACCACATACTGGCACGCCATAGTCGTGGTCGGTTCCATGAGCCCTCCCTTCCAGTGCTTCTGTATAGCCGCCACCACCGCCGCTGCAGGAGGAACCCCCCGTCAGGCAACCCGAACTGTTCCCGAAGCACTTCGAAGGGTACCAGAGCCCCATCGATGTACAGGTCTCCTACCACCTGTAGGCCCGCCTCCTCCCAATCCAGCAATGGGGACCAATCGCCCCCGTGCGGCAGGGCCGTCAGCATACCGATTGGAATTTCCGGCGCATAAGGCTGCGTCGCCTTCGCTCTCCTAAGGCTCCTCTTCCAGCACAGCCTGAGTGTCCGTTCCTCCATAGTGAGGCCCCGCAACTCAAGTCTCTGCTGCATGACGATATAGGACAGCACATGGCGTTGTATCCCCAGCACTCGGTCCTCCTCCGGTCCCCTAAACACCCTGGCCACATGTTGCGTGAGGACCTGCAGTTGCGCCGCCAAATAATATAGTTCAAAGTCAGGTACAGCCATACCCCCCTCAATCTTGGGGCGAAGCAGCGTGCTCAGAGCCACTCTACGGCGGCCATGTCCCCATAGGAAACCAATAATCATCGTCCTCAGGTCTCTAAAGATTCCCTGAGGAATCCAGATAGGCAACGTCCGGAAGTAGTACAGGAGGCGGGGGAGCGCCACCATTTTCAAGAGAGCAATCCTACCCAGAACTGTCAGCGGGAGGGTCGACCAGAAGGACATGCTGCCCCTCAGTGCCCGAACGCACCGACCAATGTTGCCCTCTAATAGGTCCGCGGTCGCGTGGTAAATACGGACTCCCAGATAAGTGAAGCAAGATGGCTCCAAGACTACCCCCAAGTCGCGAGCAGGGTTGGGCGACTCCGCTCTCAGCGGAAACACACAGGTCTTCGCCCAGTTGACCTTAAGGCCCGACAGCCGGCCAAACTCTGATAACAGGTCCATCGCTCCTTCCAGGGCCCGCTCCGTATCGTCGAGGTACAGGAGTAGGTCGTCCGCATACAGCGAGATGTGATGCTGCTGCCCGCCGCTGTCTATCCCCGCGTATTTGTCACCCGACCTAGCATGGACCGCCAAAGGCTCCATCGCCAGAGCAAACAATAGGGGGGAAAGGGAGCACCCCTGTCTCGTGCCCCTACCCACCGGGTATGCCGCAGACACCAGACCACCCAAACGTACCCGCGCCGTCGCCGAGGAATACAAGACCCTCGTCCACCGGCGGAACCCCTCGCCTATGCCAAACCTCTCTAGCACTCCATCCAGGAAAGTCCATTCCAAACTATCAAAGGCCTTCTCAATGTCCACGGACAGGACCGCTTGGGCCCCGTCCCCATCCAAGATGGCGTCCATTATCCCCACCAGGCGGCGAATATTCAGCGCCGTGCTCCTCGTGGGGATAAACCCAGCCTGATCCCTGTGCACCAGGCCCGTCATGTGTGGGGCCAGTCTGGTGGCTAGAATTCGGCTCAGGATCTTGTAGTCCACCGTCAGCATGGACAGCGGGCGATAGGACCTCACATCTGTTGCATCCCTGCCGGGCTTTAGGAGCGGCACAATCAAGGCCTCACGCATGGACCCAGGCAAACCCCCTGACTCATAAGCTTCCGTGTACACCACCAGCAGCCTGGGGGCCAGGCTGTCGACATACTGCTGATAGAATTCTATTGGTAACCCGTCCACCCCGGGCGTTTTATTACGAGCCATATGTTTAATGGCCACCCGTATTTCAGTGAGCGTGATCGGGCCGCCCAACTCTTTCGCGTCCTCCTCATCTAGGACCGGAAGCTGCCTCGCCCCTAGGTACTCCGCAATTTCCTGGACCTCCACTCCCAACTGACTCTGGTACAATTCCTGATAATACACCCGAAAGCACTCCAACACCGCTGCCTGGGAATACACCATCTCCCCCCGTGCGTTGCTAATGCTAAGGATCGGGCAGCCCCTAAGTTCCGGGTTAGCAAGTCTGGCCAAGAGCGTGCCCACCTTGTCCCGTTCAGCATGCGCTCTGATGGCGTATTGCCTGTAGTCGTAACACCTCAACCGTTCCGTCTCGGTGGCGACCACTTCCTTCGCTTCCAATAACTGGGTCTGTAAGTCCGGCCTGGCCGGCCTGCGGCGCTCCAAATCTCTCAAAGTCTCTTCCGCTTTCATAAGTGCATTCAACACAGTCGTACGAGCATTCGAAAACCTACCCAGGCACACCCCTCTCACCACCACTTTCATCGCATCCCATTCAGTGGACCTACTCGTGGCCGTACCCTCATTCTCGCCAAAGTAACGGTCGATGCCTTGCTGGACAGCGTCACTAAATACTGAGTCCTCCAGCGTGTCTGGCCGGAGCCGCCATGTTGGTATCGCTGAGCGCTCCCGCTGCCACTGGATGTGTACCAATAGGGGGTTATGATCCGAGATGGTTCTAGCCAGGTACTCCGTATGGGAAATCAGTGGGGCTAGGGACCCACTACAGAGCACTGAGTCTATCCTCACATGTAGTGCGTGGAGAGCTGAGTAAAAGGAATAATCCCTGGTGTCTCTGTGCTGCTCCCGCCAAACATCCAGCAACCCCCATCTGTCCTGCCAGTCCTTCCTGTGCATGGCCAACTTGCGCACCGGGGAGTCAACAAGGGGAGGGTGGGACCTATCCAGAGCCACATCCGTGATCGAGTTGAAGTCCCCCCCTAACACTACCGGGCCCGCCAGGAAAGAGGCCAAGGACCCCGAGAGGCCATCAAAATATCGGGCCTGATCAGTGTTTGGCGCATACACACAACAGAGAACCACATCCCTTCCATACAGCCTCCCCTCCACTGCTACGAACCTGCCATCAGGGTCCACTACTTGATTCAACACCTGGAACCGTATCCCCGCCCTCACCCAAATCAATACCCCCCTGGCATATGCTGAGTAAGTGGTGCCGAACACCTGGCCCCGCCATCTTTTTTGCAACGCAGCGCACTCTTTTTTTGGTCAGATGGGTTTCTTGTAGCATAGCAATCTGGACCCCCCTTCGCACCAGGTATGCGTGTACTTTGTGGCGTTTGACCATAGTTCGCAGCCCCCGGACATTCCACGTTAGGCATTTTAAGTTAGGTAACGTCCCCATACCAACATCGATCAGTCCGAGTCAAACAACGAGAGTTCACATCCCCCCCAAAGCAGTTGCCCCCCCCCAAAACAAACCCTGAACAGAAGAACACCCCAAACCCCACTCCCCAGGACAGAGCCTACAAACCCAGTGTCAGCCCCAATCCAAACCTCGAACCAACTACCCATTCTCCTAACCTGTGGTCTCCACCACAGAAGGCCTTAAGGGCCCAAGGGGGGTATGTTATCGCCGACCCCAGCTAGCGGAGCCCACACCCCGCGCCCTCATCCCACTCTGCGCACTCAGCCCCCCTCCCGGCAACCCACTCATCGCCAACAGGATACCGCCCTACCATTAGGTCTCGTCCAAGTCCCAACACAGTCTCAACCGTAAAATATCCCATCAGAGGTCTGGGGGGTCACCTCCGGCCCCTTCGAGCTTTCCGCTTCTGAGAGGTCCTCTCCTGTCCTGCTGCCTTCCCCGCCAGAGTCCGTTTCCACCAGATCACTGTTCTGTTGCGACCCCGTGATGGCCGCTGCGAGCGCATCTCTCTTTTCCGCAGCCATTTGAGCCTCACGTTTCTCCCGCTGGCGCCTATTGCGGGACCGGATGCGCTGCGATTGTCTGATCCGGGGTTGCTTAGGCTGATCTCACCTACTTTTATGCGACCTGTCCGTCCCTGCTCTATACGACTCCAGCCACTGCCATGCTTCGTCCGGAGTCTGGAAGAAGTGCGTGGTCTCATCCAGTATGACCCGCAGCTTGGCCGGGAAGAGCAAGGAATATTGAATGCCCTTCTCCCGCAGCTCCTTCTTCACCGCTAGGAACGATGCCCTGTTCCTCTGGACCGCCTGAGTGTAGTCCGGGAAGATCGTGACCTTGCTGTTTTCCACCTCAAACGGGCCTGACATCCTAGCCCTCTGGATGAGGAGGTCCCGGTCCTTATAGTGGAGGAGCCGCACCACCATCGGTCGGGGGGGCGGCCAAGCCCCGGTGGGCGAGCAGGCACCCTGTGGGCTCGCTCCAGAGTAAAGAAAGGAGTAAGCCCCTCCGGTGCCACCACTGTACGAAACCAGTTCTCCATGTAGGCCACCGCATCCTCCCCCTCAATTCGTTCCGGCAGGCCTACGACCCGCACGTTGTTCCGTCTATTGCGGCCTTCGGCATCCTCCGCCCGTCGTTCCAGCGAGTCCAACCGGGCCAGTATGTCTGTGATCTTGTGTTCCGCGGTCACCACCGACGGTTTCAGGTCCAATAACAGCTGATCATGGTCCTTGACCCTATCCGCCAGCTTCGCGTGGTCCGCTCGCAATAGCCCCAGTCCCGTGGCCACTTGTGCGATGTCCTGGTGCAACGCCTCCTTGGTCGAGGTGATCGCATCGAGTATGGCGTCTAGACGTCGGTTCAGCCGCTGCTCCTGGTCCAGCTCCGGCGGGGGAGTCTCACCCATCAGAGACGATGCCGCTAGGTGCCCCTCACCGCGCTCCGCGGCCACCAGCCCTCCGGCCGCCGCCATTTCAGGGTACTGCGTCACAGGCCAAAAAGCCCGTCCAGCTCCAGCACTCGTGATTCGGCGCCAACTCTCAGATACTGAACAGGATCAAGTGCCACCGCCGATGCCCTCAGGTCCAATGGCCAACGTGGCGAGCACCGTTCGGCCGACCCCCTCGGAAGCCTGGGGGGGGAAGGGAGAAGATAGAGATGGCGGCCAGCGAGGGTCCCCAAAGTCCGGGCGGGGCGAATCACTGTCCCCTGACCTCCGGAACTGTCGCCTCTGTCCCAAATGCCTCGATCTGTCGGCTGCAGGGCCTCCCGCCAGTCGGCGACAACTCGGCTCAAAGTTGATGTCCGGAGCTGCCCGACCTCATCGCCGCCATTTTCTTCTCACTCTCGGCAACACCTCGGCCGTCGCCCAACTCGGTCTCCTCGGGGCCAGCAGTCCCCCAGCAACTTTCCGTCCGTGCCCAGCGGTCCCCTCACACTTCGTAGGGCAGGAGTGTCGACCTCGGGTCGCCCAGGGTGCAAAAAGCAGGAGAATTAGCGGGATTCCGCGCGGAGCTGCGAGCTCACGCCGCCATCCCGATCGGCGTCCAAGCCACGCCCCCATCATCTCCTGATTGATGAGCAGCACATTTTACAACTGCAGTTCTTTTTGGTAATTGCAAGGCTTCCAATAATTCAGTTTGTCCGTTTCTAATAGGGGACCCAGAGGAGGTCAGGAATCCTCTTTGCATCCATAGCTGACCAAAGTCATGTACGACACCAAAACCGTACTGACTATCGTTGTAAATTGTTACTTTCAGACCTTTTGCCAATTTACATGCTCTATCCAGAGCAAACAACTCTGCGACCTGAGCGGAGTATACTCCTTTCAGGCGGGATGCTTCTAGTGCTCCAGAAAAGGTACAAACAACATAACCAACACACAATGCACCCTTTTCATCTCTCAAATACAAACCATCCACAAACAGTTCACAATCAGAATCTTCCAAGGGTTCATCCTCTATATCAGGACGGGGGCTTAGTACAGAGTTCTGTCACTTCCAAAAAATCATGTTCTGCTTCCTCTATTACTTCTTCACATCTCGAATTTGGTAACAAAGTAGCAGGATTTACAGTAGTACATCTCATCACCGTCACATTTTCAGCACCTAGAATCAATCTTTCATATTTAGTCGGCCGACTCGAGGTCATATGTTGAGTCCGAGTACGTGTTAAAAGGATCTCAACAGAATCTGGTACATACACCTTTACTGGATATCCATTCATAATTGCTTCACGTTGTTCCAGACTTACACAAGTGGCAGCTACTGCTTTCAAACAACCTGGTAACGCTGCAGCCACTGAGTCCAGAGTAGCAGAAAAATATTCCACTGGGCGTCGCACCATTCCGTGTTTCTGAGTTAAGACTGCAGGTGCATATCCATCTCTCTCACAACAATACAACGCAAATTCTTCAGAGTAATCTGGCATTCCCAAAGCAGGTCCTCGGCAAAGACTGTTTCGCAATCTTGTAAAAGATTCCATTCTCTCCTCATCCAACACAATTGGATCCTTCACATCTTTTGGTGTCAACCTCTGTAGAGGTTTTGCAATCAGTGAAAACCCACAGATCCACTGTCTAAAATATCTACCCATTCCCAAAAAATGTGCACTTCCTTTTGATTTCTGGGTGGAATCATTTTCTTGATCACACTGTTTCTCCCTGACGTCACCTTTCTGACCCCCTTTTTCAATCTTGTGACCTAAATACTGAACTTCCTGTCTACAATATTGCAACTTTGATGGTGACACTTTGTCCCCCTTCTGCTAAATGGTTCAGAAAAGCAATTGTGTCAGATAAACATGCCTCTGGAGTCTTTGATGCCACCAGTAGGTTATTAATGTACTGAACCAGGACAGAATTTCCAGGCATAACCAAAGTCTCTAAACATTTTTTCAAGATCTGATTAAAGATCGAGGGACTCTCAGTATACCCTTGAGGAACACGGCTCCATGCCAAGACACTGTTTCCAAACTGGAACGCAAATAAGTATTGACTTTCCGGGTGGAAAGGGATGGAGAAAAATGCCTGACACAAATCAATAACTGAGTTCCCTTCGACATCACAAGGAATTTGGTAAAGTATTACTGCTGGATTTGGCACTACTGGATAACATGGCACTACACTTTTTTTCACTCTTCTCAAATCTTAAACTATTCTATATTTTCCATTAGGCTTTTTAATTCCGATAATGGGTGAGCTACAGGGACTGCTCATAATCTCCTTTAGTATCCCTTGTTCAATCATCTGGTCAATCACAGTTGTGACACCTGCATTTACGTCTGGACTAATTTTGTACTGAGGGGTACTTAGATATATAGCTCCATCCTTTACTGTAATCTGAATTGGATCTACATTTTTCATTAACCCAATCTCTTCTCCAGTGAAATCCTACACATCTGTTCTCACTGTACCTTTCAATTCATCAGGCAAATCTTCTTCAGTGAGGGGTGAATATAATTTACTTACCTCCGATTCTCGTTGGGCAATAATGACTTTGTATTCGACATCCTCATCAGGTGTCATAAATACAACACCATCCGTGTACAATAAATAGTACAATTCATTTTGCTCAACACATCTCTGTCTAAGAGATTAACAGGACTGGAATCACATACAACAAATCGATGCATGGCTTTGACATTTCCAATATGAACCTCTATCCGGCTGTGACAGGACTTCTGATATGTTGTTTTGCAATGCCTACAACTTGGATAGTTTCTCCCTAGAGGGGTAGGTTTGGGATTTCTGCTGCTCCACAGTAGAACGGGTAGCACAAGTGTCCAACAAGAAGGTGATATCTTGCATTCTAGCATACCGGTGTGCGGTCTTTTGGCGGTCGAGTACTGCTACCAGTCCTTTTCTACCAGGAGCGTCACTATCTTCATCAAACCTCACGGGCAATGCTATGACCAGATCATCCTCCATAGTATCTTCCGCTCCTGGGACATCCTTTCTACTTTATCTTTAGGTGGATACAAAATATTCGTGCTAACAATTATACATCATTATTGCTCGCCTCCGGATATTTTATCAACTTGTGGAGATAAATTTTCGCTTCCTTCACTATTGCTCTCATCACCTTATCATCTACTCACTGGAAGTTATCCTCGTGGAGGTTCTACAAATGTCAACACAAATAACTATCTGAATCTAAGCTACCTCCACTATACTGTTCTACCACCTCCTTTTCTCTGATGTCATAACATCATATGACAAGCTATAGGACTACATCGTTCCACATCTCAAGATCTTAAGAAGCTGCCTTTACAGACTGACCTTTTATATCCACGCCACACCTAACTGTGAAGTAGTGTGGCTCACTGGTTAGAGGCGGCAGACCCGAGAGCAGAGGACGGCCCGGGACCAGGGTTCGAATCCCGGCGCGGCAGGTTTCTGGACCAGGGTCAGCGGACTCGATAATTCTCTCGCCTCGGTGCCCACTCTGATCAGCGATCACACTCGGCAACTCTGGGCATTAGCTTGCCTCATCTTCACTAACGGCCCCACCAGACCGCCGGGGATGCCTGGTCTCACCCTGGAGATACCCATTAAGGGACCATCTCTCAGGGAAGCCAGGAAGGGTTTTCGCAGCGGTCGAAGCGCCTTGGGACCCTACGGGTAAGTAGTGCGCTATATAAAATGCCTATACATACATATACAACTGTGAGTCCTGGACTCTTTGAAACTCTAACAATAGACGGTCACCTGAAGAAGGCTCAAGAGCCGAAACGCGCGTAGTGGTGTCTACCGCTTTGCCTTCATCACTGTATATATGTTTCATGTCTATTGATTTTGTATTTTCTCTTTTGTATTTTTTAATTCAAGACTATATAAAATTTAAACACATAATCACTTATAAAAACTATATATAAAAAAACAGTAGAAAACAAAAGAAAAATAGTCAACAACAATAAACAATAAAGCTCTATCAGAAATTATTTTGCTCATTGGTTTCTGTACACAAGTGGACTTAATATACTGTTTCATCCTAGGTTTTTATTTACAAAAAAACGTAAATTGTATTATCTAATCAATGTTTGTCACTTTGCTATAGACCTTTCCTAACTCGATATCTTTACCTTCTACCTTTCCATCAATAAATGGACCTGACTGATCTACCGCTAAAGATGCGCCAAGTACGCACTCTTCCTCCCCCTCAGGCACCGTCACTGAGATGAATCCGAATCACTCTCATTGCACCTCACAAAATACTGAGAAACTAGTGGATTCTTACCCAACTGCTCTTCTCCGTGTAATCCAGAACTTGCACTGAACATCTGCATATGAGCTTTCCCATTACAGGATATAGGCGGTTGTGGCAACAGTAACTGATGAGTAACTACCTGCTGCTGCTTCTCAATCACCTCATTCTGCATCTGTGGATTTACATTTTGAGTGGCGGAATTACCTTTCTGACCAGATCTACACTCATCCTTCCAATGTCAAAATTTTCCGCACGAATGACAAGGAAATTTCTTTTTAGCTTCTTCTTTACTCATTTAAAATGTTGCTTTACCTCCATTGTTTCCCTGGGCAGCCTTACTCTGACCTTGTTGCACATTACTAATTTCTTGTTGCTGTTCTGCCATTTTTACTTGTACCCACATAATTTTCTCTTTTCATTTTCTATGCCTCGAATCAATGTCATCACTACAATATTTGGCATACTTTAAGATTTTGTCTATCGATTTGCTTTGCCAGCAGAGCATATCCTGTGGAATCAATGCGCTTATTTCTGGTTTTAACCCATACACAAATCGGTATCTTTATCTCCAATATTCTCAAACCCACTTTACTGCTTAAACACTTGTAGCAATCTCTCATAATACGCGTGCACCGATTCTTTATGCACCGATTCTTTAGGCTCTTGGGTCGTTATATCAATCTTAACCCAATCTGTTTCCTTAGGGGAAATCTTTCCCTTCTAAAAGGTAATGACCTGATGATATTTTTTCATCACCTGTTCAGATGGTGCACCTGTTTTTGCATCCCTAGGATATTTATCCTTAGGCCAGTCCACAGTAATCTTACATTCTGTCCACAAATCAGCCGGAACCACTATTTCAAAAAGGCCATCTAAATCTTTCAACAACACCTTCGAAACCTTTACGAATCTGTCCACTTGTTTATACCAATCAACAGGTTTCTCTCGCAATCTTAAAAAGTCATTCCTAAATGACAATACATCTTGTCTAGACCAAGGCACATGAACATATCCACCTCCTGGAAACTCTCTCATTGGACATGCCCTTTCTTTTTGATCTGTTTCCTTTAACGGAAACATTGAAGTTCACTTTCCAGTAGTTTCTTCCTTCTTTTTCATCCATTTACTTCTCCATCGATGTACATTTCCCCATTTCTTTAAAATATTCATTAATTCTTTTATCTGCAATCTTTTTCCTTACACATTCAAACTCTCTAAATCCTTGTCAGTAAAAGCCATTCTATACGTTTTCTGCAACACTTTTGCCATTTTTATATCCACACCGAACTCACTAGCAGCTTCAAATAGTTTCTCATGAAGATTCTTCACTTTCCAGGTTACATAAAAATAACAATTCTTCATCACTATAAGTCCCTAGTCTATCTGGACTTACTGTTCCAATAATCATTTCTTCTAAATCTACTTTCAATTGACTCACATTTATACTCTTAGGCTGAGTCTGGGGCTTAGTCATTTCCTTTATCCAATTAGTTAATTCTTCTGGTGAGAGACCTGCTGAACTCCCTGCTACTGGAGTAATATTTGGTCCTATTTTTCTTGGGTCTAATTGAATACTTCTCCTAGGGGTTTCTGTTATTAAGTCACCATTTGGAAGGTCTATCAAGGAAATATTTTGGTCATCCTTTTATTTTCATTTGATACTGACACTATTTCACTCCTTACACCCCTTCTTGGAACTGTCAGAGTATTTTCTTTTGGCAATGTCGATTTCTCTCCAAATAATGGAACTATAAGAGCAATAATCACTGGTACCGTCAAAGCTTCTGCATTCAAGTTTATCTGATTTTATTTCGGTACCTGTTCCATTCTAGTTTTATTTAACAAACTCACTTCATTTTCTCTCACAATTCTAGAGATTTCGGTAACTTAAGGAGTTAATGGGGTTACATTTACCTGTTGTGGGGCACTTGGAGTCACCTCCACTGCATTTTCTTCATATGGTGGAGGTCTTTTAGTCATAATATCTTCTAACAATTCATCATCAGATTCATTCAAACCTTCTCTGGAAGTTTCTATATTTTTCTTTTTCTCTTTACATTTAGTACCGATTTGACTCCCTTCTGTCAACACTGGATATAGACCTTCGGTCAATACAGCCTTTCTCCATCTCTTCATTTAATCTTCTCGCCTCTGAAATGGATATCTGGGCATAAATCCTCTGAATCTCCTACCACTTCTATCCTTCTCTTGCTCATAAGCTTCCATTTCCCATTCTTGGAACGCTTCATACTGAGTAAGTCTAGGACCTGGTTCTAATGAGTTCATGCGTGCTCTCAAATTCTGACGAATCCTTACATTAAATGTACCATGTTCAGGGAAAGCTAACATTCTATCATCTGTTGTATATTTCCTCAAATTTCCTACCCAGACACACGTATGGTACCCTCACTCCATCATCATATGAGATGCAGGCGTTTTAGGCGGTTGAATTGGAATTCCCTCCCTTGTCACAATTGGTTTATCTTTCTTAAAGAAATTCTTTGTTTTTATCAAACCCATTTTCGGACTCTTTTATTAGAATTTCTCAATAATCAGAATAACAAACCTTCTCTGTAATTCTTCTCTTCCGATTTGCTAAATCCTGTCCAATACCAGCGCGACTCACACTAACTAACCAATCACGGCTCACCACGTAACCACAGTCTCAACCAATGTCAGCACAACTCATACTAGCTAACCAATCGGAGCAATGTACATACCCGCTATCTGACCAATGACGTATGATTTTACGCCTTCTAGTGACAATCCGCTGCTTTGTCCAATACCAACGCAGCACTTTTAGACGTCAGTATTACTCCTGCTACTGACCCCTCCTTCACAAAATCTTACGGTAATATTTTTTCCAAATTTTCTTAATCAAAATTCTGTTAGTAACAACATAAAAATATAATGCTACTTTGTCCGTTCTGCTTTCAAAAAGACCCTTACACTGCAAGTAACAATAAAAACCAGCGTTATATCACTTTTCTAACAAGTTCCCAGTTGACCTGTTACTCCTCTAGGGATAAAGCCAAAGTTTCACAAGAGGACTTGGCATAAAAAGGTGTCCTGCTGTTCCTCCGGAGATACTGCTAGAGTTTAAAAAGTGGACCCTTCGCTATTTCAGGCACTCTACTTGTATACGAAATTTCTCTAAATATAACACTGACAGCCCTACCTAGCTTTTGAGTATTATTACAACAGACAAAGTACTTCTGCAGTGTGATTTCTTTACCACACTCTTCTTCTGCCTACCCAAGCAAATTCCTTCCCGGGATTCCTCAGACAACTCCGTACCTGTACTTCTTGACAACATAAAACGAGACACTAACTCTTTATGTCAAAACCTATAATTAATAATCAACTATTACCAAACTAATCAATAATTAAACTGTCCTCTGCTGCCATGAAACTGATCCAGCGCGAACCCAATAAATTGATCAGGGATGAATACTCAATAACATCACATACTTAGCCCATACCCATTCACCCAAATCCCTGATGCGCTGGGGTCAAGTTTATTTCCTTTTACTTTCTCATGGCACTCTAACATAAATATAAATATCTGGGGCTTCTAAATTATTTAACAAATAATAATCAACTTTTCATCTATTTGGTCAATGGACCAATTAGTTGAAGAGTTGATGATAATGGAATTTCTTAAACATCAATCATAGGAAAACTTACTGAATAAACACAGACTCTTGGTAAGATTTAATAATTTTATATAGTAATAATAATTGATCATATCGACATCTTATAGAATTCAAATACTGGTAACCTCATGCGAGAGAGCAACAATGTAATCTTAACCACGACAAAGTTATCAGTTCAAATATATGTTGCAAGGAGTGGCTAGATGAAGAGACAATAGATGCAAGTAAAAATATATCATTATTAATCAATAAATCAGAGGGATAGATAAAGAGACAAAAGGTACAAAGATGACCATATAACTGCAAATTAAATTCTACAATGCTACTTTAGATCAAAATACAAACATACAAACCCAAAAGATCTGTAATGGAAAACCACCACCCAGGCCTAGATAGCAGTGGGGAACCCCGAACCAAGAGTCAGGGATCAAAGACTCAAGAATCAGGACAGGGACAGGAACAGCTAGGCCTCTCAGCAAAATGACTAACAGCGATGCACCCCTCTCTCGGACACCTTCAGCCTAAGCGACCTAAACCACACCCCTAAAGCACCTATTCTTATACCCTAAAAGTACATCTTCCATCCCACAAAAAGTTGCAAACCCATAATTTCTAGGTAAGAGATTGGTTAAATTCTAGGGGTGGGATTTCACATCATCATGATTTTATTCTGTTTTTTGACCTCACCATTGTTCTAAATAATTTTGTATGCAGTCATCAATATGACTTCTCTCTCATGCGTACACATGGTTCAATATTGTGTACAGTTTATTAAATTCAGCGACTACAGGTTCCGTCCCCACGATGACACTGGCTTTGGCGCGTTGTCAACGGTTTTGTCCTTCACCAGGTCAACCTTTCTCCGCTGCGCTCAGCAGTTCAGTTGCGTGGTCACATGATTCCTGCTCGCATGCAATTCAACCCGCCCTCATTTCGGGCAATTTAACAACATGGAAGACTCATCCATTACTAAAAGAATGTGAAATAGACAATTATTAACAAAGTGAAATGTAATTCTCACTGTTTACCACCCACTTTAGCTCTAATTCATTATTAATGATTAACCTAGCATAGCACAAGCTAGAAAAATGCGTTATTCATTAGGTTAAAAGCAACACACACCATGCATTTTACAAGATTCACATGCAGACCATCACAATACGTTCACATCACATCTTTATTACATTTACGGTTATTTACACATTAATTTGAGTAATGTTCATGCATACATTTGAAGCAAGCATCCCTTGTGCAATGTTTTGTGCACATTAGTACGTCTATCACTATTTATTATTAGTACATGTTATAGGGGGTACTCAATTGAGCAGGTTTCTTTCGCGAAATCCTGCTCCATCAGTGTCTTACCAGTATTATATCTTAACACTTCCTGAACTGACAGATTTCTAGAGCAGGTGCGTTGACTCCGCCCACTTGAGCTATCTTCAAATGCAGTCTTTTTGTGATTATCAATAAAGTAAGCAGGAGCTTATTTTTATTGCATGTTTCCTTGTTGTCAATTGCTTGGGGTGGAAGGGTTTCTAAAAAGAAACCATATGTACTGCGGACGGGCAACTAGAGCCAAATTTCGGGGGCGGGGCTTAAAAATATTTCGGGGGGGGCTAATTCTTCCGACCATAGACAGAGTGGCTGTAAGAAGGGGTGAACACACAACAAAAGCCTCATTTACAAGTAAATGGTCTTTGAAAGACCTGTTAAGTACTCGGGTGCAGCTGCAATTAGATGCTCACTAGCCCGAGAAGCTGTCTCCGCCCGGGCTGACACACACGACGGGGGTGGGGCTGAAGCCCCGTGAGCCCAATGGGTTTTTCACACCTGATGTACTGGCAGGCCATACGCTGTCTGTCACTCATTCTGCATATTGTGACTTTTACCCCTATGGTCCCTTTCTGACCACTCTGCCTTTCTGCTGCAACTCCTCCCATTTTTAGGTTTCGCCTGGCCATAGCACTGCGCAGCAGTGCTCGCGCAGGCAAAATCTTATGATCCTACAGTGTGGGGCTTTGTCCCGCCTTCTCTTCCATTGGCTAGCTCCATAAATGGAGGCTAGCCATTAGAAGAGATGGCTGTCAATTACTCTTTCCCCGTCACAACGCGATTCGGGGGCGTTTCCGTGTCTTCTTTTAAGTCCCGCCCTCTCCTCTTCCCATTGGCTGGAATTTTACCTTCCAGCCAATGGGAAGGGGAGAGCACGAAAAACACGCCCCGAATCCCTACAGGGCGCGCTGTGCTTTCGCTTGTTTTATCACTTGATTTCCACAAGCTTTATTTTCCCACAGTCCTTTGAACTACGGCTACTCCACGGTCCATCGAAAAATACTCCTTGCGATCTCGCAGTCCGACGGGTTGTCGTTTTCTGCTCTCACGCTCGCCTCCTCTTCCTGCACACCTGTACCTTTGAGGAACCTAGACCATATGGGTCAGGTGGCGTATGAAGACGCCTGAAATCCCCGGGTTCTACTGCCTCAGCAATACAAGAGTACTGGACACTCACAGAGATACTGGACACTCCACCTTGGCGTAACAAGTCGATTTATTATCTGCAGCTAGTACAGTTGTCTGCGAAGTAACAAGGAGAGTGATATTCACAAGAGACTGCTCCTTAACTCCGTGACAGTCGAGCTTTTATACAATGTAACACAATACAAAAAGCAATAACACACAATGTTGAGACTTCAGCAAACGCTAAACAAAATACGCTAATCTCTATGTAACTTCATATTGGCAGTCATGTTTGCGACTTGGCCCCTTAAGCAAATCACCCAGAGAATACCCATCATATATTTTACGGCTAGCGACAACACAGGTGTGCTCTAGAAGGACAGACATAAGACTAGAGAATGCTTCGAGATGTGTAACCAGAACTACAGATAAGATAGCAAGGAGGAAGGAATGGTGTGAATCAACAGTCATCCGGGCAAAGGATTATGTGGCTCAGACAAGGCTTAGTGCACTCGACCAGTCCCTGACACTCTTCAGTAAACAAGGGCAAAGGAGTCATCTGACACGCAATGCTGGAAAACAGCAAAAACATCACTCTCGCCTTACTGCCTGAGTGAAGGCAACCCAAAATGGCGGCGACGACAAAATGGGAGCCGGAATATGGGGCAAACCATATTTCTCAGTTCCACAGACCCTCCTTTTGCCATAACTCAGGCAAAGGCAAATTAACTCAGGCTAATCAGAATCAGACTCCATATCAATGTTCATAAGATCGTTGACTTGTTGCTGTACCATCATCTTAATATTCTCTACCTTAGGGGGTACAGACTGTGGGGCACAAAAAGTCGCCAATAAACCACACATTGCAGGCCCACAGTGTACACACACACAACAGGAGAATATTATAGCTAGGATCACTCCAAGGAATGATAACACTTTCCAACCCCATTTGGACAACAATTCCCAAAACCATCCCATTAACGACCAGTCTCCTTCGTCCTGATGAATCGACTCGGAGACTGTATGTAGCTTGGAAATGGCCTGGTATATTGTAGGGGCATTATCCGGAACATAAATACAGCAACTAGATCTGATCAATTTACAGACACCACCTCGGTCTGCCAAAATAACATCTAGGGCAACCCTGTTCTGTAATGTCATGAGACGATCAGCCTGTAACTCAGCCGTGATGTTACTCAATGCTCCTGCAGTAGCATTGATGGTTATTTCAACCACACGAACCAATTGCCTGATATGTCTACTATTGATCATTGGACCCCAAAAGGGAAGGAAACCCTTAAGAAAGTCACCACCTTCTTGAACTGAAGTGTCCTGGGCATCAAAGACACCTCTACCAACTCTACGTCTATTATGGTCTGGTCGAGCAGTATACGTAGGGGGAAGCAAAAAGGCTATGTAAAAAGTACCTGAAGAATTTGCAGGGAGCCAAGTATAGGCTCCATCTCCACTAACAAAATATGTTCCTGGAGATGGAATCAGAGGAGGAAAATCAGGGGATGAGAAAATATATGTATATAAACAATGTTGACCACTATCTGTCCGTACACTATTAACTCGCAGACAGAAATTCGCTTGATGGGGTATAGTCCAAACTATGGAAGAATCACTTTTTCCCATCTTATTACCCAAACCAGACATGTAATGGGTAATATTCACTCCTTCATATGCCTTTTTCTCATCTTGTGGAATCTCGTTTCTCTCTACAATCCTTGCCATAGCTACTATTCCCTTAATCAGAGAACTATGACTATAGTCCCAACCTTTTCCAAAGTTGTGATTAGGGATCTTAAGTCTATTATGGTAAGCCACCGTAAACATCGACAAATAGGCCCAAGCTGAACCTTCATGTGAAAATGGCAAAACCATATATGGCATTCCTTTATGAGTATTATGTGGCATGAGTCCACATACCCAGCAATCTGTCATATTGATAGCCAACTGATGATGATGTAGCAACTGAACAAACATATTCATATATTCAGCTCTACGTGTCTGTTCATGCGGAGGAAGAGAATACATTCTATGTGAAGAAATAGAAACACCAGGAGAAGAAAGATCAGTAGAATTAGAAACATTTTCTGACTGGAAAATATGTATGATCCATCCTGTACTAGCCAATAGAATACACAAACACATAATGTCACGCCAAAACGACTTTTCAATAATTTACAATATTTCAGCTTCATTTCTCTTCTCCTATTAACCCTATCTCTTATTACCCTATCTCTTATTACCGCACCATCCATCTTTATCTAAAAAAAATAGTTGCTCACAGCAATTTTCCTTAATCACTCAGCTATTATCTTCTGTATCCTGTAGCACTAGCTAATTACTAATTTGACATACAATCAGGTACAGTCTGAGTCTCCTACCGCAACCCTGCGGTAGGACGAAAAAACACAAAAATAGTCTCTTTGGGGAAAAGTGTCTTTTTTTGGGGGGGGGGACTGAAGGAGAGGAAAAAGAACACAGTGTTCAATTTTTATGATTAACTCGTGATCTTAAGTGATATCGGCTTGCACTCGGAACGGTCTGTTCAGGAAATAGAATCGCTGGCTCACAAGAGTTCACTGAACGAGGTACAGGCAAATCAGTCTGAGAAATGTCATTAGTTTCGTCATCAGGTGTAATATCAGTGACTCCAAAGTCTTTCACTCCACACCTAACATATTGGTCAATCGTTAGGGGTACTGGCACCTTTTTGCAGTGCGTGCCATGTACCCATGATTTCTTTCCTGCGATCTTCACTGCCGTTCTCGTCACCAGCAATACTTGTCTCGGGGAGGTCCACCTCGGCTGAAGGTTTTGTGAGCGTTGAAAATTACGAGTACAAACCCAGTCTCCAGGCAAAATATTATGACCTGGGTCTGTAAGGACCTCTGGAAACGTACTCTGTACCTGTTGGCGAATAACAGTCAATTTAGCAGTCAAGTCGTACAGGTAGTCAATCAACAAAGAACATGGCAAATCAGAGTATTTTCTTGGACGAGGGACACCCCAAACATTAGCCGGGCGTCCAAAAATCACTTCATATGGACTAAGTCCCATACGAGAATGCATTACAGTTCTTGTTGACAAAAGAGCTAAAGGTAGGGCATCAGGCCAAGCAAGACCTGTGCTGGCTTGAATCTTTGCTAGCTTAAGTTTGAGAGTGCCGTTATAGCGCTCTACCAAACCCGCTGACTGAGGATGGTTTGCCGCATGGAACTTCTGTCGTATACCTAAACCCATACATACTTTCTGCATGACCTCACCAACGAATTCACTTCCATTGTCACTCCAGACAATTCGCGGCAAACCATATCTGGGGAAGTATTCTTTGAGCAACACTTTCGCAGTTGACAAAGCCGTATTATCTTTTAGTGGGTAGGCTTCTATCCAACGGGAAAAAGCACATACCACCACCAAGACATACTTGAGGTTGTTACATCGTTCCATATGAATATAGTCGATCTGTAACACCTCGAAAGGATATGTCGGAGGGGAGAAATGACCTGCTGGAGTAAATGTTACCTTTCCAGGATTATGCATCAAACAAACAATGCAATTCTTAACCACATTTTCTGCACATTTCAGGATACCCTCATTTTTCCAAACTGAATCCAACAATTTACATATGCCCTTCGCACCTATATGAGCTGCACCATGAGCCATAGTTACAACCGGCAACACATAAGCGTCCGGTAATAACCATCGCTGATTCTCTGACAACTCTACCCAACAACCTTCTGAATCTAACTTTCCCAAACCTTCTTTCCACGTACTTAATTCCTTCTCAGTGGCTTCTTCCTGGATCAATCTCACATTCTCAATCGTGTCTTCACACATTCCACTTTCCCTAGTTCCATTCACAAGCTTCGTAACATACATTCGACTAGTGATGTCTCTAGCTGTGTCTTTCGCTACAGTATCCGCAAATGCATTTCCGCGACCTACATCATCTGTAATCTTTTATGGGAACTGCACTTAATGACCGCTATTTGTGCAGGTAAAGCAAGTGACTTAAGGAGATCAGCCACTAACTGATAATGCTGAATTTTCGTCCCGTGGGAGGTAAAGAATCCACTTTCATTCCACAATCGGCCAAAACTATGTGCAACCCAAAAGCGTACTGGCTATCGGTGTATACATTCACTCTCTTACCCTCTGACAACACACATGCTCTAGTCAAAGCTATCAGTTCAGCTGCTTGTGCTGAATTGTATCCTATCCGTGCTGTCTCAACAATAGTACACAAAGTAGTGACAGCAGAGGCAGAAATAGTTTCTCCATTCTGAAGTTTATAACAGGATCCGTCCACCCAAAGAGTTCCATCCGGATCCTTGAGCGGGGTATCCTTCAAGTCAATTCTGCCCTTTGTTTCTTCCTCCGTGCGGAGAAAAAAATCATGCATCTCTTGTTCATTTTTCTCGTGTGGGAGTGGCAAAAGAGTAGCTGGATTCAATGTATTGCATCTTCTAATATGCACATGACTCGCTAACAGTGTCAGCTCATAACCCGACAAACGGGCACTCGTAAGATGCTGTGTTTTCGTTCTGTTTAACAAAGTATCCACTGCATGCGGCACCATGACAGTGAGGGTGTTGTCTAACCCAATCCTGCGGATTGTCTGATAGAAATTGCAGCAGCTGCAGTAGCTCTCAAATAACTAGGCAAAGCTTTAGCTACAGGATCAAGTGTAGCAGAAAAATAAGCACATGGTCTTTATTTGCCTCCAAATGGTTGTGTCAAGACAGACAAAGCACAACCTTCTCTCTCGTGCACATAGAGCGTAAAAGATTTACTGTAATCTGGGGTACCCAATACTGGAGCAGAGCACAAAGCATTACGTAAATCAATGAAACTCTTCTGACATTCATCCGTCCAAGGGAGCGGACTAGGTGTGTCTTTTAACGTAAGAGCCAACAATGGTTTGGCCAAAAGTGAAAAATTAGGAATCCACTGTCTACAGTAGGAAGTGATACCTAGAAAGGCACGTACTTCTCTCTGTGTCGTGGGTACAGACATCTGTGAGATAGCCTGAATACGTTCTGGGGTCAATCGTCTTCCCTCCTTAGACAAGAGATGACCTAAATAGGTAACCTCTTGACGGGCATATTGCAACTTAGAGGGTGATACTTTATGGTTCAATTCAGACAAGTGATGCAACAATGCAACAGTCACACGCTTACACACATCTTCCGTATCAGCAGCCACCAACAAATCATCCACATACTGAATGAGCGTAGCACCTGGAGGTAAGGAAAAGGAGTCAAGTTGTGATTTAAGAGCCTGGCTATAGATAGAAGGACTCTCACAATAGCCTTGAGGAGCTCTCGTAAATCTAAAACTACGACCTCTTAACCAAAGAAACCAAAGATGTCTCTACTTTCTTCAGCAATAGGAATACTAAAGAAAGCATTCTTGAGATCGATAACCGAGAACCAAGCTGCCGAAGCAGGAATCATCGTCAACAGGGCTGTAATATCTGGGACAACAGGGAACTGTGGCACAACAATCCTGTTGACTTCTCGAAGATCAATAACAAATCGATACACAGGAGGCTGTGAAGGGTCTGCTCTCTTGAGAATCGGAAGAACAGGACTATTGCACACATTACCTCTCGTCTCTTCAACCACACCCTTTCTGACCAAATCGTGAACAATATCCAAAAGTGCTCTCTCGCTTTCGCTAGAGATACAATACTGTGGTACTCGCGGCATCCAAACATTTTCTTTAAGTGTAACCACATATGGCGGGATCGCAAGGTGACCCACATCGTTTGGACCCGTAGCCCAAAGACTCTCAGGAAGGGAAAGCAACTCAGGTGGAAAATTATCTCGGGAAAGATATACTGAAGACGTCAATTTCTTCCCTAAAGTAAGATGTACACCAGAAGGAGAACAAGACAATGTCGCATGAAGTCTTTTCAGCAAATCCAAACCCAATAAATTCTCGTTACAACCAGTCGTCAGAATCAATGGAGCATCCAAACTATAAGGACCAATCGAAATAGGTATGGGACAGGAAACCGGATTTGAAACGGGGGCGCCAGAAAAACCAACAGAAGTATTTATAAAGCCAGACAAAGGTGACCCTGGGAGTTTAGAATGAATGATCGAACTTCTCATCGCACCAGTATCCAAAAGAAATGGCTCTAAAACACCCATAGCATCAACATTGACATATGGCCCATTTTGATCTACTGGAATCGATACTACTCCCTTACTTTGTCCATGGCTGTCCTATTCAGAATGAGATTCTACCCAACCGTCCTCATCGCAATAATCAGTATTAACATACTGTGTAGACTGAACTCTCTGTTGATCGAAATAATTCGTACTAGCGGAGGATTGAGAACGTTGCTCTTGAGAAGGCATTCCTCGCCCTCTACCTCTGAAACCTGACTGAAAAGTACCACGACCTCGTGAAGGTTTTACACCACTATTACGTTGCGCCAAAACAGGACAATTACTCTTAAAGTGACCTATTTCTCTGCAATACGCACATTGGTTAGGAGCCGGCAAAGGACGCTGACCAAACGAATCAGGCCCCTGAAATACTCTCTGAGACTGTTGTTGTTGTGAAAACTGCGGCTGAGCAAAACGCGGAGGATATGCTTGTTGTAGAAGAACCTTTGTCTTTAAATCTTTATTCTTCTTTTCTTGTTTCTCTTTCTCTTCCTTATCACTATTCTCATAATATTGTGCCGTAGCCAATATTTTCGCAGGGGAAGAAACAGCCCAAGCACTTTCCGAACTCTTAAGCTTATTCGATAATTCGGGAAGTAGATTATATACAAATTTATCAACAAATAACCGTTGGCCTCCCTCAACACTCAGATCCTGACCACTGTGATCAATAAACGTTTCTTCAAACCGAGTGAAGAAATCCGATACACTTTCATCCTTCTTCTGTTTACACGCCGACAACTTATCCCAATTCACTCGTATCGCTGGCATCATTGTTTTCATTAAGTCTGTGATTCTACCAGGTAACGCCGTAATCAGGTCATCAGGCTTAGCACCACCCACTTGTGCTCCATCAGCAGCTCGAAGAGCGGCCCAATCACCACCTAATTCACCAGTATGATCCTCTCGACGAATTCTAGCCCATAATGCTTGTGGAACCACATTCCCAAACAACATGTCAATATCGGCTAGATTCATAATACATGCATCAACCGTCTGGGATAACTCTTTATAATATCCGGCTGGATTCTTACGGGGATCTGCAAGAGTTTGTTTCAATGCCAATACTTCCGACCTTTTCCATGGCTCATGCACCCATATACGCTGAAATGAGCAGGGACAGCAGGTGGACCCACCACCGCTTCTCTGCATACTGGAGGTACTTCGCGCATCGGGAACTGTTTAAAGCCTTTCTGTTCACTAAAATCACTAGTAGTGATCTTCTGAGAGAAAAATAAAGTCCTAAACTCGAGCAACATAATTATTGCTTTCTCAACATCCGATCCTACTATATAATCTTTCTTGAAATCCGCCTGAAGCTTAATCAACCTAAAAGGAATTTCATCCGACTCGATATTCTCCAAACTTTTAATGAGGACATCGCACATTACATTAAATACATATCTTTGAACGGGCTCTGACCACTGGCAGAAAGTACTCATAATATCCCGTAAAGTATACATGGAACCCTTTTCTATCCACTTACGACCAAGAGAACTCAGGACTTCCTGTTGGTCCGCAGGTGGAAGCTGACAACGAGATTGTCGTCTAGAAAAAGAAGGGGACAGATCCAAAGCTCCAATTAGAGAGGAACAGAAATCAGTAACTGCATTAGTTAGTCTCCTACGTGAGTGGGGAGAATTATTCGCAGGAACGGGAGGAAAGGATATGTTCGAAAGAGATGGAAGTGGAGGTGCAGGAGGAATTACAGGAGGCAAAGGCTGAGGAAGAGGAGCAGGCAATTGAACAACCGGTACCTGAGCAGGCACTGGCTGAGGAACGGGAGGAGCAGTAGGAATTTGAGCATAAGGAGGAGGAGAATTCAAAAGACAGGACATAAGATTATCTTCCTCAATATCCTTACTCTTCTCTGGAGGAGAGACAAGCAACACCGGATAGCATCTATCGATCGCCATACGATGTTGTCTTTCCGTAACCTCCATAACTTTCTCTTCTTCATTAATCTTCAGCTGTTGAGCAGCTTGTACAATTGACATTTCCTTATCTTTCTTTTCTCTTTTAGCTTCCTTCATCTCTTTCTGTTTGGCTTCCTTTCGCCAGAGGCGGAAAGAGTCAAACATCGCCGGCCGGGCTTTCCTCTTAAATAAAATAGCATCTAAATTATCAAGAATAGGAGAGTCAAAGCTACCATGTTCTGGCCATCTTAAGACTCTGCTCTTCTCCGTATATCGGACCCATGTCTTATTAAAGGTAATGGGGCCAATACCGTGCTTTGAATACAGTACATAAGTAGGCGTTCCAACTGGAGGAATCGGACAAGAGTCCTCCAACCGGGAGTACCTAGTACACCCTAAGCAGCAGAAACGCCTCATTTTACTTAATGCAGGCATCACTAATTCTTCAAACAAATACTTACCAAGAATGCTATCGTCTTTAAAGAAAAAGACCTCAAAACCAAAGTTACTTATGGATCCCAAAGACAAAGTTACCAAAATCACCAAAGTTACCAAATGGATCCCGAAAACAAAGTTACCAAAGTTACCAAAGGACTTATGGGCGCGACCCACCAAAATACTTAACTCAATATGATCTTCTCACGCCAACCGGAGGTCCAGTTATCGTCTCGCTCTACAAAATGTCACCAACGCCGGGGCCAAGGCAGGACAGCAGTCGAGGCAGCAGGCGTCAGCAGCCGTCCAACACGAGAAGTCGCACTGTAAAAACCTTCGGTCCACTTTCGACATACAGGGATCGATGACGTGGGGCGCCTTCCTCCGGAATTTGCTTGCGGGACTCCTCACAATCTTCAAGCTACACCGCTACCACTGATGCTGTCCCTTCGTGGTCGCCATTTGAGGAACCTAGACCATATGGGTCAGGTGGCGTATGAAGACGCCTGAAATCCCCGGGTTCTACTGCCTCAGCAATACAAGAGTACTAGACACTCACAGAGACACTGGACACTCCACCTTGGCGTAACAAGTCGATTTATTAGCTGCAGCTAGTACAGTTGTCTGCTAAGTCACTAGGAGACTGATATTCACAAGAGACTGCTCCTTAACTCCGTGACAGTCGAGCTTTTATACAATGTAACACAATACAAAAAGTAATAACACACAATGTTGAGACTTCGGCAAACGCTAAACAAAATACGCTAATCTCTATGTAACTTCATATTGGCAGTCATGTTTGCGACTTGGCCCCTTAAGCAAATCACCCAGAGAATACCCATCATATATTTTACGGCTAGCGACAACACAGGTGTGCTCTAGAAGGACAGACATAAGACTAGAGAATGCTTCGAGATGTGTAACCAGAACTACAGATAAGATAGCAAGGAGGAAGGAATGGTGTGAATCAACAGTCATCCGGGCAAAGGATTATGTGGCTCAGACAAGGCTTAGTGCACTCGACCAGTCCCTGACACTCTTCAGTAAACAAGGGCAAAGGAGTCATCTGACACGCGATGCTGGAAAACAGCAAAAACATCGCTCTCGCCTTACTGCCTGAGTGAAGGCAACCCAAAATGGCGGCGACGACAAAATGGGAGCCGGAATATGGGGCAAACCCTATTTCTCAGTTCCACAGCTTCCTCCTCTGTGGAACACGCACTACCGCAGAAATATCAAAACAAGGACTGTGGGGCGTGGCCAAGGCCCAACGGCCACCTTCATTTCAGGTGAACAGAAACCTGACAGAAGCTGGAGCCACGCCCCCCTGAAGACATTGGATTGTGATATGTTTACCTAGATCTAAACGTCCGTGATGCGCGTGCCGAAATTTGGGATAGGAGGCGGGGCGAGCGTCGGCGCGTGCGTGGTTGGATGACAGGCAGTGTAGGTAGGCGAGCGTGAGTGAGACGCATAGTAAAATCACATGTCGTCATCACGTCAGTGTTGGCGTCGCGCGTGGTGTGTGCTGCTTCGTCTCGCGGGAAGGGGGGGGAACCGGAGGAGAATAGTACGCCGCCATCTTAGCTCACACGGAGCGGAGGGGGCGGAGTAGGTATCGGCCCCGTGAGTCTAGAACCCGCATTGTGGAGCATGCACTATAGCGGTGAGTGCGGAGGCAACTGGAGTAATACACTTGGGCCTTATCTGAGCCGTCCATGGGGGAGGGGGCGGGGTGCATGGTGGTGGCTCAAGGTGAGGGTTTAGGCGTGTGGTGGGGGGGGGCCTTGGCCTGTCAGTGTCATGTTGCAATCTGTGAGATGCACAGGGGGTGTGCATTGAGCGCAACGGGGGCACGGCGAGTTGCAGCTCTCCGGGATTGTCAAAGGGTTTAGGATGCACGCTCCTCTTCCTGGGATAGACGGAACTGGGCCGTTCCTGGGGCCTTGGGAGTTCAGTGTGAACTGGACCTGAGATATGGGGCGGGATCTGCCTCGTTTGTAACGACGAGGCCTTGGAGTCCCCTCGGGTGGTGGGTGAGCAGGCAGCTTCGGTGCTGCTACTGTTTAAGAAACCCGATGATCCCTGTGAGGGAAGGACGTTCCGCATGTAGTACCCATTGCCCGGGCACACGGGAGGGAAGGAGAGGGGGCATCGGTGCAGGTAGTGTGCACACACAGAGAATGCCAACTGTCGTGACCCGACAGATGGGATGACAAGACTGGAGGACACTAGGACCCTGTGGGTCATGAGGGAGGTGACCAGGTCACCGGACACCACATCCGGTTAGGGACAGGAAGGACAGTAGACTGACCAGGACGGGCAGAGGGGACGGACGTGTATGTAACTGGCAGCAGAGATAAAGAAATAAAGAATCCTTAAGCAACCAACCTGTGTGCCGAGTTTGGTGTTTGTCCGGCGCCCACTAGCGAGACACGACAACTGGCGACGAAGGGTGAAACGAGCCGACGCGTAGATCGTTGCACATCGATCGACGGCGACATCAAAATATCAGGAAGAACCAGGTGCCCACCCTGGATGTGCAAAGAAATAAGGGAGGAAAGGAGCGACATCGGAGCCCACCCGACCGCTTATGAAGAATCACCAGCAAACTGCGGTAAGCGCGAAGGAACGTGTGATCTCGAAATAGAGGCGCGAGCTCTCGCGAGAGTCTCGGCGGCCATTTTGAGATCAGGCGGCTGGACCAATCGGAGGCGAGATCGGGGAAGCGGCCATTTTCAAGTCAGGCGAGCGAGATTTCGATCGCGAAATCTCGCGAGAAGAGCAGCGGCCATTTTAAAAAAAAAGGACAACACAAAGAGAGACCATAGAAACCAACAGGGCGGCCATTTTAAGGTCAGGCAAGGAAGAAAAGAAGCAAGAAACACAAGGAAAATGACAAGAATAAAGGCAAAAAGGACTAGGAAAGCCCAGAAAAGGCTAAATAAAGTAGAATAAAGGAAGAAAAAGAAGAAACAAAAGGGACAAAGATCACAATAGAGAGAAGACAAAAGAGAAAGAAAAGAAAGAAAAGAAACAATAAAAGAAGAAAAAGAAAAAAAAAGACAAAGAGCAAAAGAAACATAGAACAACGCACAAAGGAGCGAAAGAACAAAAAGAGGAAAGAGCAAATAAAGGCAAGAAGGCAAAAATGGCAGACCCAAAGCCCAGCGCACAATACAGGAGACCACTGCCGTTCAACTTATCGGAGCCACAAACAGGAATCAGGTGGGAGAAGTGGATCAGACGATTTGAAAGATATATGGAAGCGACAGATGTAACAGACGGAAAGAGACTAGAGTTACTGCTGAACTTAGCAGGGGATGACGTCGAAGAACTTCTGGTGACACTGCCTACCGAAGAAACAAAGACATATGAGAAATTAAAGAAATGCCTAAAGGCCAAATTTGACCCACAACGAAATATTGACTTTGAACGATATACATTTACTATTGCGTGTCAACAAGTCGACGAAACGCTAGATGACTTCACGACAAGGCTGAGAAAACTGGTGACACATTGTGAGTTCGACAAATTCGATAACGAACAAGCAATAAGGCTACGGATCATTGAGGGCTGTCGCGACACAGGATTCAGGGCAAGAATACTCAAGAAACCGACCTCATTGGAGAACATCCTGTCACTAGCGAGAGCAGAGGCGAGAGCAACGGAACATGCCAAGAAAATGGAAAGAGGGAAGAACGTTGAAATCGAACACGCACACCTCATGACAAACAAATATCGCACAGGCCGGTGGAAGAATGACTGGAGGGAACAAAAAGAGAGGAGACAGCCTGAAGGAACATGCTACAGGTGCGGAATGGAATTTCCACACAGAGGCCTGTGCCCAGCGTTTGGCCAGACGTGCAGAAGGTGTAATGGAAGAAATCACTACGCCAGTATGTGCCAAGGCGTACAATTCAGAGACGACAGAGGAAGAACAGGAAGACAACAAGAGTTGACGACAAGTCAGGTATGTCGACAGAGAAAGGACAAGTTCAGCACGAGGGTCAGGCGAAGAAGAGGAAGAAGAGAAGGTGGAAAGACTATACCACATGTCGGAGGTTCACACAGAACTGAGTGGGGGAGACGAAAAAGGAGAAACAACACACCGTACAGGCAGAAGCACCCAGGAAAAGACGGACTTGGCGAAGATAGGAGTAGGAGCACATGAAGCGGAATTCGTACTGGACAGTGGTGCAACATGCAATGTCATGTGCGCATCGGAGTACGAGAAGATGGAAGCCAAGCCGACACTGAGAGCGTCCAAGGTGAAGATTTTCACCTAGGGGTCAAAGAAACAGGTAACAAACCTGGGAAAGTTCACAGAGGAACTGAAATATGGAGGCAAAAAGAACAAAGAGGACATTCATGTGCTGAAAGGCGATGTCCCAGGACCATGCTTGCTGAGCAACAGCACCGCCCAAACAATGGGTCTCATAACTATGACATATGACAAAAAAAGAAATGAAAGACACACTGAGAGCAAGAAAAGAGAAGACGTAGAGACCAGAGAAAGAGGAAGAGAACGGAAAAGAATCACTGAGGGAACAAACAAAACAAAGGGCGGCCGTAGAAGCAGAGGAGCAAACGGAGATAGTCCCAGCTGGCCCACGACATTGGGCACACGGCAAGGAGCTAGAAGCAGACGAAGAGAGGCCGGCAAGAGGAGAGCAGAAGGAGGATAACCGACAAACAGAAGCAAAAGCCGATGGCAGAGAACAACGACCAAAAGGGCAATACAAAGGAAAAAAGGGACTAAGTGATGAAACTTAGGAGTCAGGACTGGAGAGACGGGTCGACCAGACACATGGACTCTCTCTCTCTCTCTCTCTCTCGCTCTCTCTCTCTCTCTCTCTCTCTCTCTCTCGCTCTCTCTCTCTCTCTCTCTCTCTCTCTCTCTCCTCACCATAACAGTCAGTAAATGATGTCAAGGGTTAAGGGGGCGAAAATGATCAGAAGAACTGTACCATGAACATTTGTTTGAAACAAAAGGGGAGATGTCGTGACCCGACAGATGGGATGACAGGACTGGAGGACACTAGGACCCTGTGGGTCATGAGGGAGGTGACCAGGTCACCGGACACCACATCTGGTTAGGGACAGGAAGGACAGTAGACTGACCAGGACGGGCAGAGGGGACCGACATGTATGTAACTGGCAGCAGAGATAAAGAAATAAAGAATCCTTAAGCAACCAACCTGTGTGCCGAGTTTGGTGTTTGTCCGGCGCCCACTAGCGACACACGACACCAACCAAGATAATCAGAGGTTCGCGCATTTCTCTTTGGGAGCTCAGGCGGCATGCAGTTGTTTCCCCCTGCACGCCTTAGGTTTTTAAAGGTACAGTCTCTTTCCGACGCGCAGACTCGCTTTTAGATCTTTCCCTCCAGCTAGCCTGGCTGCATTGTTCTGCAGATAGAGGCACAACAAAATATTCGTGCACCCGCCCCCTGCGTCTATAAAACACCAGAGCCTTCACTTCCACACTTAGCTGGATAGACTCCTTAACAGCAGATGTCAGGCTCAGGTTTGGCAGTATTCGTGTAGTTTTGGTCGATGTTCTTCCTTGGAATAATGTAACATTTCTCCGTTTCCTGAATGTTTTTTTTATAGGTTCGCATGCCAGGGTGTGTGATAATGGGTCCAGAAACTCAAATTTGAAACTTTTCTTTGACTTGTTTTATAAAGCCACCAAGTGTTTTTATGAATGCGAGTCAAATATTGGTTTCTCATACTTTGTACTCCCCCCCCCCCTAATTTTAGTCTTGTTATTTTTATTCAATGCTACACTGTACGCTCGAATCTTTTGAAAACAGTAATTGTTATAGTAAATCCGTAGGTATCATTTTAACCTTACTTGTAGGCTTATTCAAAAACATTGATTGAATATCTCCTACTTTGACATTTTTCCCTATCGCATGCACTATTGGTATTTTGGTCACTTCATAGTAATAATAATCAGCATTTGTAAAGCGCGCAGCGACCTCAGGCGAGGTGTCCCGGCGCTGGGGGCCAGTAGTGTGCCCCGTTGCTGTAAACACTTGGATTGCCCTACCCCTTCATGTTATTGCTTCGATGGTTGCTTGTGGACATGCAGATGACGGAACACCCCGTGGGAATTCATTTGCTTTACTTGCAGTGCAATTCTTTACTATGAACTCCAGCATATTTCCCAAGTTCTGCTTTCCATCTTGGGGTATAGTGAGTGCATGCATTTGCCAAACTGATTGTACCACTTCTCTCTGGGAGTAGTTTATACGGTTATACTCCTGCACCTAAACGTGGTAGCAGCCGGAGTAACAATAGTCTTGCACTCCATGCCCTGTGTTCTTTATTGAAGGGTGGCACAGGGCCTGTGGGCTCCACCAGTGGCCTTGATTACTTTACCCTTGTTGTTTCTTCAATTGCTCACTCAGTGTGCTGTGTCGTAGTGTTGCTGACTGTCACCACTCAGGTTTCTGAGGCAGTTTTGTATCACACTCTCTACTCATGTTTTTACTATGCCGCCACATCATTAAATATGTAGCTGCACAGTTTAATACGTGTCGTATTGCACTACTTGTTTTAAAACCCATGTTCTTCCAAGTACCCTACAGCTGTCCCTTGTACTGTCAGATTTCCGCAGGTGCTTTGATGCGGAGTGTGCTAGACGAGGGCGCAGGTCTTTTGGGTAGCTTTGAGTGTGTGTGTGGTAGTAATTGCTGTCTGCTGAGCTCGTCCGTAGGGTACAATAGGTCTCACATTTGCGAGAGATTAAGCTATTGGCAATGTAAATGGCAATGCCATTTATTTATCTGTTTTCAAAACCAACACATAAATACAAATGTTGTCATTTACAATGCCAATAGCTCTAACTTTTCCAAAGGCGAAACCGTTGCATTGTAAATGCTTGTTTGCAATTGCAGGGGTGTCCCAAGTACATGTTTTCCTTTCCCAGCAGTGACTGAACAAAGTACCATATTATAGTTGCTTCTAAGTTGTAACAAAAAACATGGGACATTGTTACCACGTGACAGAGAAGACACCGTAAATTTCAGGAAAGTAACACAAGTCCAAGCACAGACATCGCTTTGCAGCCTGAGGCCTAAACAGGGCGCTGGTTACTGTGCAACGTACACTTGCCGCGTCACTGGGTTCACCGCTTTCTATCCCACAAGCCACCTCTCTGCCCGCCCCTTCAAGGACAAGAATGTCAGAATTAAAAGAGCATTGCTCAGCTTTTAATGAAACTGCCCCTTTTATTCTTAATGGTGGACATGGCAACAGTTCACTCATATTAACCACATGGCTGCTGCGGGGATTTTCGCGCTGTGCTGGACATTCATATTTTACATGTTTCATGACGAGCTCAGCTCGTCATCAGCACACGACACCCGTGGGTGATGACGAGCTGAGCTCGTCATCAGCATCGAAAGGGTTAATGTACAAAAGTAATCCTCAGCACTTGTGTCCTTGGCTGAATGTGGTTGTGGCTCAGACTCTCTCACCTGTTCATCCCAGAGCCAGTGGTTTAACACAGATAGATAGTCCTTGGGGTGCAGTTGGCCCCCACCCCTTCAAGGGACCCTGACAAAGCAGACGCTCACTATGAGTCAGAATTCACTAAAACCCCCTCCCCCAAATCCACCATTAAAACCGAATACCCCAGACTAGCTGCAAGATGGAAGCCCCCCCCCCCCCACTAAAGCTGTGTGCTGCAGACTGGCACCCAATCAGAACCCCACTGCCATTAACGCTGGGTAACCCAGGCTGGGAACAACCAAAATACCACTGGAATAACGCTAGTGCCCCAGGCTAGCAGCAAGCTAGAACCCCACTGCCATTAAAGCTCAGTGCCCCAGACTGGCCGCAACCAAAATGCCATTGAAATAACACTAGTGCCCCAGCAAAGCAGCAAGCTAGAACCCCACTGCCATTAGGCATCGCTGCCCCAAACTTGCCGCAAGCCAAAATACCACTGAAATTTGCACACAGTGACTCAGGCTAGCAGTAAGCCAGAACTCTGAATCCATTAAAACAGAGTGCTCCAAACAAGCAGCAAGCCAGAACCCCACTTCCATCTAAGCTAATGCCCTAGACACTGGAAGAGGGACACAATACCTACATTTATTTACGCTGGTGACCAGAGGCTCTGGCAGCAGGCCAGGACCACTGCCCTTAAAGTGCATGGCCTCAGACTGTGGAGGGAGGTAAAACCAAATGTAATTGAAACTGTGTGGCACAGAAACAGGCAGCAGGCCAGAACCACTGGTTCAAATGGGATGAAAGGATGTGTTTTACTTAAAAAGGGCCTTGGGCTAAGAGTGTGGCTAAGAAACCGCCCCAAGAAACCCCCACAAGAAACCCCCACAAGAGGCGTGTTCTAGGTAACAGCATGTTGTAATACAGCTCTAATGTTTGGTAATGTACCGGTTCTTTTGAAGGAAAGAAATCGAGGGTCCCTTAGAGCCCTGGTTCAATGCCTCCCGCTCTTTCGCTACTGCTCGATGGTTTCCCAGTGGAATGGGCTCTGCGTGTAATGACTATTTTATTATTGTGGCAGTTCAACAATTGGTGTGAATGACTCTCCAGGCCTGAAGTACAGATTCACCATACATAGTTGGTGAGAACTGTATGTTTAAGTGTTGGGGCCTACTACTATTGGGCTTTATCACTACTACTAAGTACTTGGTTCAACATAGTTGGCTTTTGTTCTTCAGCCCTGTACACATGCATGAGGAAGGGAACTTATTCTTGACACGCCGCCCCATGGACTTTCTGATCTCAGTGGGTGAGTGATTATACAGATTGATACAATTCTTTAATAGTGATCATGATACATATGTGATTTCATGAGAAGTTTTTGCCACATTACGGAACATTGAGGAAGCATAGGCACTAGACGAGAAGCCCACAAGCCTTTGTCTTTTCATATTTGCTCGAACTGCTTTGGGACAAGTTTCCGTGCTACTCTAGGTGAGTTTTGGCATATTCAGGAGAGTACTGAGTTTTATGACTACACAGCAGACATGTTTTTAACTGCCACTATCCCTATACAGGTTGCCCCTCTTTTTCTGTCCTGATGAAGACCCACATTAAAGGTTTTGAATGACCGCGCTTTTCTGGGTCGAAACGTTGACAACCTCATAATCCATGCCTGGACTGAATCATTACAGTTGAAGAGGGGATTAATGAATTAAAGCAGAATACTGTACCTTAAGGACATTGAATTGGTCACTGATCATTGCTTCAGAGAGCCTCATGCACTGCGATATATATTACATTATTTTATCTTGTAAATATCTATCACTTCTCACGCTGACAAGCACCTTTTCTAGTACTTTTCCCATGATGGAGCAACCATTGTATCTTTAAATGTTGTGTATGTATTACAAGTCTTTAATATATATTATATTTTGCATATTCCATGGCTCTGATATTGCATTTTCTCTGTTCTCTCCTATTTGTGATACTTAATAGGTCTCAACATAGATTAATAATATTATTTGTCTTCTGAGAATGAGTTTCTATTTTTATGTTACATTCGTAGTTCCCGTTTGGACCACTTTGTTGCTTGTACCGAACTGTACCCAGGTCCTAGGGTCTCTTGGGTGACCCTATTATGTTTTAGTGCTCACGCCAGGCCAGCCATGGCCCACTTAGAGCACTATGCCATTGTCATTTTAATTATTATCCCAGTAAGATCCTGAGCTAAGGGGCGTTAGTGCTCCTGGGATCCTCTGTGAATTGTGTCAAACTTATAAGTGTGAAGGATTCCAGGGCACCAATGAGGCAGTGAAGGGTTGGTGAGTATGTACTCCAGGTCACTCTGTCAATACAGCATCATCAAAAGGGATTGGTGACATGACATGTGCATGCACAACTGACATGACATATGCATATGGAGGAGTGTGGCTCTATGGTTAGAGCGGCAGACCCTGATGCAGAGCTCTGGCCCAGGACCAGGGTTCAATTCCCGCCTCGGCGGGTCTTGGGCTCAATTTCCTCAGACCTGACAATTCTCGCCTCGGTGCCTATTCTAATCATGGGCCCAACGCTGCAACTCTGGGCAATAGCTTGCTTAACCTCCTCTCCGGCCCCAACAGCGCTGGGATGTCTGGCTTTACCCTGGGGGTGCCCAGGAGTGGACACTTCACATGGAAAGCCAGGAAGGGTTCCACAGCGGTATGAGTAATAGCGCCAAGAAACCGCTTGGTGGCAGTGCGCTCTACAAATACCTTGACATTTACATTTACATTTATGCATGCACAGGTGACATGACGTGCATAGGCATCACGATGCATGTGTGAGTAGGCGTCATGACGCATGCACACACACGTGTCATGACACATGTGCTGCTTGGGAGCCATTTTTTTCATTGAAAGTTCTGAGATTGATCAATAAGTAAAATTTTAAAATAAAAAGTGTGGCAGTGCTTTTAGTTCTAGATCAGCATTTTGCTGCATGGCCCTCCCCAAAAATATATATTTTAAAAAGAAGACAGGGTTGAGGGGGCAAAGGAAGAGTGAAGCAGGGTAATGGGTGGGAAGAAAGGGAAAAGAATAGCACAAAAGAGGGAGTAATAAGAAGGACGCCGGAGATGCACAGAGGATGCAAACAATATGGGGGCAAAGAGAGAAGCACACTGGCCAGGGCAACCCAGAGCTGGGGAGGGGAAGCACATGGGTGAGAGAGAACAACACAGAGCCAAGGGAGAGAAGCACACAGAGGAGAGAGAGCAACACAGAGCCCAGGGAGAGAAGTGTACAGATGAGAGAGAGCAACACAGAGCCCAGCGAGAGAGGCACACAGATAAGAGAGAGCAACACAGAGCCCAGGGAGAGAAGCACACAGATGAGAGAGAGCAACTCAGCCCAGGGAGAGAGGCACACAGATGAGAGAGAGCAACACAGAGCCCAGGGAGATAAGCACACAGAGGAGAGAGAACAACACAGAGCCCAGGGAGAGAAGTGCACAGATGAGAGAGAGCAACACAGATCCCAGCGAGAGAGGCACACAGATGAGAGAGAGCAACACAGAGCCCAGGGAGAGAAGCACACAGATGAGAGAGAGCAACACAGAGCCCAGGGAGAGAAGCACACAGAGGAGAGAGAACAACACAGAGCCCAGGGAGAGAAGTGCACAGATGAGAGAGAGCAACACAGAGCCCAGCGAGAGAGGCACACAGATGAGCGAGAGCAACACAGAGCCCAGGGAGAGAAGCACACAGATGAGAGAGAGCAACTCAGCCCAGGGAGAGAGGCACACAGATGAGAGAGAGCAACACAGAGCCCAGGGAGAGAAGCACACAGAGGAGAGAGAGCAACACAGAGCCCAGGGAGAGAAGTGCACAGATGAGAGAGAGCAACACAGAACCCAGCGAGAGAGGCACACAGATGAGAGAGAGCAACACAGAGCCCAGGGAGAGAAGCACACAGATGAGAGAGAGCAACACAGAGCCCAGGGAGAGAAGCACACAGATGAGAGAGAGCAACACAGAGCCCAGGGAGAGAAGCGCACAGAGGAGAGAGAGCAACACAGAGCCCAGAGAGAGAAGCACACAGATGAGAGAGAGCAACACAGAGCCCAGGGAGAGAAGCGCACAGATGAGAGAGAGCAACACAGAACCCAACGAGAGAGGCACACAGATGAGAGAGAGCAACACAGAGCCCAGGGAGAGAAGCACACAGAGGAGAGAGAGCAACACAGAGCCCAGGGAGAGAAGCACACAGGGGAGAGAGAGCAACACAGAGCCCAGAGAGAGAAGCACAGAGATGAGAGAGAGCAACACAGAGCCCAGGGAGAGAAGTGTACAGATGAGAGAGAGCAACACAGAACCCAGCGAGAGAGGCACACAGATGAGAGAGAGCAACACAGAGCCCAGGGAGAGAAGCACACAGATGAGAGAGAGCAACACAGAGCCCAGGGAGAGAAGCACACAGAGGAGAGAGAGCAACACAGAGCCCAGGGAGAGAAGTGCACAGATGAGAGAGAGCAACTCAGTACCCAGCGAGAGAGGCACACAGATGAGAGAGAGCAACACAGAGCCCAGAGAGAGAAGCACAGAGATGAGAGAGAGCAACACAGAGCCCAGGGAGAGAAGTGTACAGATGAGAGAGAGCAATACAGAGCCCAGGGAGAGAAGCACACAGAGGAGAGAGAGCAACACAGAGCCCAGAGAGAGAAGCACACAGATGAGAGAGAGCAACACAGAGCCCAGGGAGAGAAGCGCACAGATGAGAGAGAGAAACTCAGAGCCTAAGGAGAGAAGCCCTCTGATGAGACAGAGCAACACAGAGCCCAGGGAGAGAAGCACACAGATGAGCAAGAACACGAGCACTGGGGGGGGGATGCGCGCACTGGAGAAGGACAAACACAAAATGGACAAGGCAAGCAATTGGATAAGAAGTCCGCAAATGAGAGGGACAATAAACACAACCAATGGCAAGCCATGGACAAGCTTTACGCCCACTGTAAGTTCTTGGTAAGCTGACAGTAGGTGTTTTTGCAACCAGAAAGCTTTACTGTTTGGTCGACTCGACCTATAAAGAAGAAAGCAAAAGGATCGAACAATGTTGCCAATGTTGTACATTTTTTAAGTTAAAATCATCAGGATTGGGACATAATATACGAAGGTAGGTGAGTAACATACTAAGCAACAATTGGGGGACAGTGGTACTAATGATACAAGCGCTACATTAAATAGGTATTGGTAAAACCAATGGGTCTCAGCTTTATAACGTAAGTGCTAAGATATTGGCTTTTCCAGTGCTTGTTTTTGGAACATTGTTTTTTTTAAAAAAAAAAAAAAAAAAAAAATACTGGAGGAACAATAAGCACATATCTTAAGGTTTTTCAAAACTGCAATAAATTCTACATTTTTAATCTCTATAAATAGTTTGCTTTCTTTTCAAATACTTTTCATTCAAGAAACTCTGAACATAGCGCCGGGACACCTCCGGTTGAGGTAACTGTTCGCGCTCTATAAAAATCTGTATTATTATTATTATTATAATTTAGAAAGAAAAAGGAAGTGTCAAATTTGTCATGGACATTCTTGCCAAGGCCTTAATTATGTTTAGTCCGAACTGAAGCATGCTCACGCAATGTGGTCATCTGCAGTAGCCCAAGAACAGAGTTATTGGCCTCCGGGAGAAAAGACAACCCTTGCAGTTATGCTAAGTACACCTTCTGTCGCAAATGCCAGCTAAGTGGGTGCAGCAGCAGCAGCCCACCCTTGCAACAGTGTCATAAAAGCCTCTGTGAGCAAAAAATAACCTCGGCCAATATTTGTGCAATGTCTCGTATAATTCTTATACTGGAAAAAGACAGAAAAATGGAACAGATGCTACTGCTGCTCTAGCGGCTGGGACACGCCCTCTTCTCACCTCTTCAAACTCATGTGTGCGCGCGGGGCGTTGCGGCCTGGGATTAGGGTAGCGCCTCATGAATTCGTCTCCGAGGCGGACACCCGGTGCTGGCTTTGGGACACAGCTCTGGCAGGTGGGCGGCTGCAGTTGCTACAGATGCCTTTTACCCATTGATGTTTCAGAATTCCTTATGTTCCAGCCGATAATAAAATTGTCAAGATAACGGGGGTGATGGATGTATCTGCTGAAGGTTATCTGAGCTTTGTTTAGTGCCAGTTTCGGCTCATCCTAAAGAGGTGTGGGGGTTAATGTGCCTCCTGCAAAGCACAACATGTAGCATGCATATCACAGAGTCGTATTTTGTGTAGATAGCTCAGCGGGTGAATATTGTTGCATTAGCGATTATTTTCTTACTTGCATCTCATAAGTAAGACTCCTGATATAGCACAGTAAGCTATGAGCGAGCATCAAACAGCTGCACGAATCTTTAGTTAGTCTAAGGTTGCTAAAAAACAAAGGGTAGCTTAAGATAATACTGAATTCTTATCAGTAAAGACATTTTGAAAGGACCCATTAACAAGCATTTACAATGCAATGGTTTCGCCTTTGGAAAAGTTTGAGCTATTGGCATTGTAAATGACAAAATTTGTATTTATGTGTTGGTTTTGAAAACAGATAAATGAATGGCATTGTCATTTACATTGCCAATAGCTTAATCTCTCGCAAATGTGAGACCTATTGTACCCTACGGACGAGCTCAGCAGACAGCAATTACTAGCACACACACACCCAGAGCCACACAAGCATACCCAGAGCCAGCCACACACACACCCACCCAGAGCCAGCCACACACACACATTTCTGCAGTGAGGGTGCATATGCACTGCTGCAGAGGAGGCCACAGTGTGCAGTGCTGCAGAGGAGGAGACAGTGTGCAGTGCTGTAGAGGAGAAGACAGTGTGCAGTGCTGCAGAGGAGGCCACAGTGTGCAGTGCTGCAGAGGAGGAGACAGTGTGCAGTGCTGCAGAGGAGGCCACAGTGTGCAGTGCTACAGAGGAGGCCACAGTGTGCAGTGCTGCAGAGGAGGCCACAGTATGCAGTGTTGCAGAGGAGGAGACAGTGTGCAGTGCTGCAGAGGAGGCCACAGTGTGCAGTGCTGCAGAGGAGGCCACAGTGTGCAGTGCTGCAGAGGAGGCCACAGTGTGCAGTGCTGTAATTAGAGTCGGTCTGGGCAGTGATGTAATGATTATCATCTTGCAGTGTTGCCCTCTAGTGCAGTGCTGCTGAGGGGGGTACTGTTTGTAGTGTGGTAATGAGGATTATTCTGTGCATTTCTCCATTAAGCTCTTCTTTGTGTAGTACTGCACAGAGGGCTGTTCTGTGCAGCCCTGCAGTGAGGGTCATGCTCTACAGTGAGGTCTCTCCAGTGCAGTAATAATGGCGGTCCCTCTGTGCAGTGCTGCTGTGGGGGTGTCTTGGTATACTGGAGGGATGCAGTTCAGCCCTGCAGTGAGGGTCAGGCTCTACAGTTCTGCAGTGAGGCCTCTCCAGTGCAGTAATAATGACTGTCACTCTGCGCAGTGCTGCTGTGAGGGTGTCTTGGTATACTCGAGGGACGCTGAGAAAAACATCGCCGGAACGCCCACGAATGCAGTGAGGGTCAGACTCTACAGTTCTGCAGGGAGGCCTCTCCAGTGCAGTAATAATGACTGTCACTCTGCGCAGTGCTGCTGTGAGGGTGTCTTTGTATACTGGAAGAACGCAGTTCAGCCCTGCAGTGAGGGCCAGGCTCTACAGTGCTGCAGTGAGGTCTCTCTTATGCTGCAGTGAGATCCCTGTCGAGTGATGCAGTGAGGGCATAGTCTGCAGTGCTGCACTGAGTCAGTGCCACCATGTGCATTGCTACAGTGACAGTCACTCTATGCATACAGGCCAACATTTTAGAGGAGGGAGGTGGGAGAGTCTAAAAACACAATCGGGAGCATGGATTTACCCCTTTCACTTCTATTGAAACAGATGCTGTTCAGGCGGGAGACAGCCTAAAGAAAAGCATTTTTTTGCTCCAAAAATCGAAAGCATCCCGCCGGAATCGGGCCCACGAGCATGCATGCTCTGTGTAGAGCTGCACCGTGTTACCCCGTAGAGTTCTGAGGGTGAATGTGCAGTGCTGCTGTTAGGATCACACTGCCCGAGTACTGCAGTGAAAATGACTCAGTGCAGTGCAACAGTGCAGCAGTGATGTTGTCTGCGTGATGTGCAGCGCTGTCTGTTTCACGTTGAATGTTCCTCTGTCCCCTTCAGAAATAGCCTGAGCCCTTGTATGTTGTGAAGAATGATGGGCAGAGGCCAGACTGAAGGAAAGGAATGTTCGGGTTCCAAATTAGAGTGAAGTGTGTCCCCTTATTTCTTGTCTTTCCTTCTCCTAGTGCAGGAATGGATAAGTCACTGAAGGTTGGAACAAGGGCGGGTGAAGAGTGGCTGGCTGTGCGGGGGGCGGGGGAAGAGTACAGGAAAGGCTAATAACCTCGGAAACACAGATTCCGAAAAAAGAACGTAAATAAACTAACATAGACCTATGCTGTCCCTGAGATGGAATTAAGAGTACAGAACTAATGCAATCTCCAAACAAACGAACAGCCAGGGAAGTAACCGCCGACAATAGCAGTCACACGGAGCACGGACAGCAGGAGGGGGGGCGGGAACGGACAGCGGGAGGGGGGGCGGGAACGAGCACACGAACAGCGGAGGGGGCAGGAACGGGCACACGGCTAGCGGGAGGCGGGGCGGGAATGGAGAGCGGGACATCGCGCAACCCACCCCTGAAAATGACACTTTAAAAATGGCGAAAACAAAGCTTGAAAAAAATTAATAAATAAACAACCGCCCACCGCCGCATGACGATCGCAAAGGGGCGGAATGAGAAAAACATTGCCGGAACGCCCACGAATCGCCTCGAACCATGGCAGACAGATCTCACTTCCAATGGCTAGCCTCCATTTATGGAGCTAGCCAATGGAAGTGAGAGGCGTGACAAAGGCACCATACTCTTCACAAAAGTTTTCGCCTGCGCGAACGCTGCTGCGCAGCGGACACCAGGCGAAACCTAAAAAGCCAATACATCTTTCTACACAGTTAAGACATGCAGTGTCTTCTTGCCAAAAGACCTGGGGGCTCGTTTATCAGCCCCTGCGTCACTTTTGCGCCACCAGTGCGTCACTTTTTTTGACGCACCAGTGGCGTAAAAAAATGTGCCATGTTGCGCCATATTTATGAAGTGAGGCATCTAGGAAGATGCGTCAGTTCGTAAACCCCTGTGCTACATTATAACTGCGCCAGGTATAATGTATGCAGGGTGGGCGTAGAAAGAAAGGGTCGTAGGAGTGGCGCAGCAAAATCTAAGAGATTTCACTGCGCCACTTCTAGGACGCCAATGCGTCAAAACCTTACGCCTGCCTCATGGCAGGCGTAAGGGTGACGCAGGCCCCATGTGAAAGGAACATTGCTGGAGTTCCGTCAGGCTTCCCATGCCAGTGCGGCCAATGTCATGCCAACACAAATACTGACCATCACACTCTTACAAGAGTGAGGATTAAAACTAACCCTTGCCCCAAAGCTATAAGAATGGCTTGGGCAGAAGGTTTTAGTCATTGTAACACACATTTAGTTTATATAAGTTGTGCTCATCTCTAAATTAGACAGACAGCGCCACCATGTGACAGACTGTTATAAGTGCTGGTATTAAAATTAAGTGCTGGTGCCGAGCAATGGAACTACTGGCTCAAATTAAACACTGTAACCATGTATCATGGGGAACCGGGTTCGAATCCTAGTCTCCGCACATCATCCTGCAAACCTCCTGGTACCGCAGGCTGAGTCTCTTCTCTGTAGAAGAGCTGTTATGCAGAATCCACATTTTATTTTGGAGTTGTACATAGCGCAAACCTTGCTCAAAGACATAAGGTATGTCCTGCCCAAAATTATTAATACATTATTGATTAAAATTTGCCGCTATTTTTCTTCAAATTTTGCTTGGGCACCACTTATGTTGGTTGAACTCACTCGCTTTGATTGCTCCATAAAACTCATCCCCAACTTTTACACCCCTCACCAATTACAAATGTCACCAGCCGCCACTGGAAAAGAAGCAGGGAAACTGTATGGTGAAGACCATAGATGAAAAGTGTGGTGACATTATGGGAGGGGATTCAAAAGGGAACACCAGGGTGGGTGTACTCCCTCATCCTATTGAAAACAGGGGTTCAAATTGTCCTCCCGCCAAGAAAAACTGTAAAAATAAGCAAAATTTGGGTATGAGGTGTAATTGTTTCCAGTTTTTTTTTAAATTTCTTTTCTTTTTTCACAATGACCCTCCATAAATGCTTTGTTTTTGTGTAAGAAACGGGTGTTCTGACATTGCCAGGGAATAAGCAATGACTGTTTAGATTTCTTTGCTGTGGCCCGGATCTATCTTTGTCACGTGATGTCATTTCCTACTCCTCAGCCAGCTGTTCCTGCATTTCACCCTAACCAGCTGGTACTGTCTCACCTTGTCTGTTTGAAAGGCAGAATACCCGTGTCACTGTTCGTATCAGCCTGGGGAGGGGATGTGCCTTGTGTGTGTGTGAATTACAGCTAATCGAGTTCACCTTTCATCCTCTCTCAGATCTGCCTCCCAGGCCCCTCCCCCTCTCTCCTCCCTCCCCCCTTCCTTCGTCCTTTCAGTGGTTCCCCGCAGAGCCTGAGCCAGCCAGCAGCGAGGGATGCTCGCCTCAGCAGATCCGGCTGCTGGCTGCAGGAAAACAGCAGCACAACACCACAAGGTCGTGTTTAATGCCGGGGCCTGGCTGGTGGGACAGGACAAGGCTGAAATGCGGCTTAATGCAGATGTGGGGTGCCTGATCCCTGCACCCCTGTTTGGCTCTCGTGACGAGCTGTATGTTCACATACATTGTCTTCGGTCTTTTATGTATTTGAGAAATAAATAAATAAGGGCAAACCCCCAAGTTACTTCCATGGAAGCCTGCCTGTGGCCGTGCCTAAATCTGGCTTCGCTGAACACCAGGGTTGCCTTGTCTTTTCCACCTCATGCCTTTCCCCCGTCACTTTGCGCACCGGTCTCTTTAATGTGCCCTTTTCTGCCCTTTTCTTTCTCTGGGTCAAAATCCAATGATGAAAAAAATGACCTGGGCAGGTCCACAAAACTGAGTGCCGTGCCCACCATCTGTAACAGGCGACATATATTAATTAATAAATGATCCTTACAGATCACGGTAAATCCATGTGTATTCTTTGGGCCAAACAGCAAAGCTTTTTCATTAGCAGTTGTACCTAACTACCACTATACAGGTAAATTATATGTGACTCTCCGTCCAGACCTCCTGCGCAAAGCGTTCGGGATACCTCCAGGCTTAGGTGTGATTGCCTTCTGATTCTCCATGAGAAAGATGCACTCAGGGCCGGGCTGGGAACAGAAACCGGCCCTGGCAAACTGCTCAGCTGGCCCCCCTCGGGTGAGGAGGAGTGCAGCTGAGCTGTTTGTGACGGCCAGTTTCGGCCGATTTTGTTACAGGGGGCTGATATTGCCAGCCCCCGGTAACAAAACCGGCCCACCAGGGGCCCAAAACCGGCCCCCACCCTATCAGCCTACCGGGGAAACGCCCGGTGCCCGCTATTGCCAGTCCCGCCCTGGATGCACTTACCTAGCTGAAGGCAGCTTTTGTGTGTGTGTGTCAAAGCTTTTTTTCTGTCCGTTTGTCTTACTCCTAGAGGTACATGCGCATGTTGCTCCTAAACCTGAAGTTACATACAGAACATATACTGGTGAACCTTTGTGAGTCAGGCCTGGGTGTTCAGATGTAATTCACAACTTAGATGCAGTGTCGTAGCAAAAGCTTTTGCCGCCCGTGGCGGTCCTTGCGTTTACTGGTGAAGACCGCAGGTGTGTGTGTGTGTGTGTGGGGGGGGGGTGGGGGGGGGGGGTGTCAACCGCCTCCAAAACTCGTGCCCCCCCATCGCCTCCTTACTACGCCACTGCTAAGATGAGAATTAAGCAGTGCTTAATTTGAGCCGGTGGTTTCCATTGCTCTGCACCTGCACTTAATTGGTTTCTGGTGGTCAGCACTGGCCCTCAATATTCAACACTAGGCTTATGACCGTCTGCCACATGGTGGTGCTGCTCATCTAATTTAAAGAGGAGCAGAACAACAGTTGTTTATGAATACAATATACATTTAAAAAAAATTCCTGCCTCCCCAGCCATTCCTTTAGCTTTGGGGACCTGGAACAATCTGAACTGTTGCACTTGCAGGTAAGAGAGATGGTTAGTAGTTGTTTTGGTACCATCATTGGCATGCAATGGGTGGTGCAAGCTGCAGTGGCCTCCTGGTCAGTGCCCTACATTTATTATTTTAGAAATTAAGCCCTGGTGTAAGGCACAATGTATGCCCCGGCCTTTGTGGCAAGGCTCGGATTATCCAAATACCATTTAAATACAATCAACTCATAGAAGAAAGTTTATGATAAAGTATTATGCCAGGGAGCTGTAGTGTCCTGCCTGGCATATAGAGACACGGATACACGCTGTGATGAGGGAGCATCTTTATTGTTGTCCTTCCTCGTCCTGGTACATCGGCTAACTGCAGTTCTTGGTCCCTGGCTCCTCCCTTCCCTCCCGCCCTTGGCCTTCCTCAGGCCAGTCCTATTGCCCCTGTGTGTGTCCATCATTACAGGAGCCTACATATCAACTGTACACACATACGCCAACAGTTGTTCTGTTTCTATTATGACTCGATCATTGGCATTGGTTGACTTGAACCGTTTAACTGAGGAAGCCGCTAGCCCGGCCATTCTCAGTGGCAGGTACGCCGGATGCGGGCACCACGCCGGGCTAGCCAACCGTTGTTCTGTTTCTATTATGACTCGATCATTGACATTGGTTGACTTGAACCGTTTAACAGGAAATCGCTAGCCCGGCCATTCTCAGTGGCAGGGACGCAGGATGCGCGCACCGCGCCGGGCTAGCCAACCGTTGTTCTGTTTCTATTATGACTCGATCATTGATATTGGTTGACTTGAACCGTTTAACAGGAAATCGCTAGCCCGGCCATTCTCAGTGGCAGGTACGCCGGATGCGCGCAACGCGCCGGGCTAGCCAACCGTTGTTTTGTTTCTGTTATGACTCGATCATTGGCATTGGTTGACTTGAAGCGTTTAACAGGAAATCGCTAGCCCGGCCATTCTCAGTGGCAGGGACGCAGGATGCGCGCACCGCGCCGGGCTAGCCAACCGTTGTTCTGTTTCTATTATGACTCGATCATTGATATTGGTTGACTTGAACCGTTTAACAGGAAATCGCTAGCCCGGCCATTCTCAGTGGCAGGTACGCCGGATGCGCGCAACGCGCCGGGCTAGCCAACCGTTGTTTTGTTTCTATTATGACTCGATCATTGGCATTGGTTGACTTGAAGCGTTTAACAGGAAATCGCTAGCCCGGCCATTCTCAGTGGCAGGTACGCCGGATGCGCGCAACGCGCCGGGCTAGCCAACCGTTGTTTTGTTTCTATTATGACTCGATCATTGGCATTGGTTGACTTGAAGCGTTTAACTGAGGAAATCGCTAGCCCGGCCATTCTCAGTGGCAGGGACGCAGGATGCGCGCACAGCACCGGGCTAGCCAACCGTTGTTTTGTTTCTATTATGACTCGATCATTGGCATTGGTTGACTTGAAGCGTTTAACAGGAAATTCCTAGCCCGGCCATTCTCAATGTCAGGTACGCCGGATGCGCGCAACGCGCCGGGCTAGCCAACCGTTGTTTTGTTTCTATTATGACTCGATCATTGGCATTGGTTGACTTGAAGCGTTTAACTGAGGAAATCGCTAGCCCGGCCATTCTCAGTGGCAGGGACGCAGGATGCGCGCACAGCGCCGGGCTAGCCTACCGTTGTTCTGGCCTCGGCTTACTCATGATATGATGGCTTCATCTGAGCAAACGTGGTTGGAAACCTCATCCTGCGGTCCTGATATCACCACTATAAAAATGTGTTACTCTTATATGGCAGCAATTTGTAATCCAGAAGTGAGGGGAAGTATCTGTTCAGAAGCAGTAAATGCAGCTTCCAAGTAGTAAAACATGGACTCGGGTGGTTTTTGACCTCTAAACGGCTCTTTTCTATTTACTAAGACTATTTTAAGAGCTTGAAAAGCCTTTCCGACTTGCAAAACCCATTTTGCAATCCAGTTAGGATGGGGCATGAAAGGGGACAGAGCTGCAATGGTGTTGTGGTCCCCTTGGGACATCTTCCCCTCAGTGAATCCTTTTGAACGACCTCTGGGAGAGCAGAATATGGTCAATTGAACCACTTCCTTCTCCTGATGTAAAAAAATAAGTAAGCAGAACCAGTTCCGTTAAGCCGGCTGCTTTAAAAAATATTTTCCCATTGGCAATGCAAACTCAAAGATGATGGTCAGCTGTCTCTTGCAGGCCACCATCCAGGTGTTTGTAGCCAATCACGGGGCGTCAAATATGCTGACTTATTTAATTAATCTTCTTTAGCCAGGTCATACTTTACCCCCCTGGAACTGGAGAAGTTGGGATGCAAGCTATTTAGTACACAGGTTCCATGAGAAAATCTGAAACAAAATGTCTGTCAGGAAGTTGTGATCACTTTATGTAACGTGTGCGTTAGTACATCGGGCCTATAGTATAGACCCGGTACTCAGTACGGACAAGGGAGTTTTAAGACAGATTCAAAACTGCATTTGAGGTTACAGAAAACATAGAAACTTTGTTGTGAGGAGTTTATGTTGTGATTTATTTGAAAATCAAGTGATAGGGAACCTTCTGGAGAGTACGCTCAGGTCTGTGAATGTCGTCAACATGTCTGGTTCCTCGGTCGAGCACGAGAATGCATTCCCCGGGATACCAAGACTTTTTCATTAAAGAAAGAGGTAGATAGTGAGAACTTTGAACATTGTAGAAAGGTGATTCTACCACCAAGCTGTTGCTCCTTCCCACCTGTTCCGTGTCTGAATCCCTTATCTCCCTTTGGTTCTCCCACCCAGCTTTTGCTCCTTCCTGATGTTACATGTCTCTTCTCTCTCTTTGATTCTCCTGCCAAGCTGTCTTTACGACAGACAGTTCTTCGTCTAACACTCTTCTCTCCTATAGATTGGTCATGTTTTTGCCACCCCCCCTGGTTCGATAGAAATGTACCCACAAACATTGCCCTCTGTTTTGTTCTCCGGGTAGGGCAGTGGGCATTGAAGCCAGGTTGACTAAATGAATATTGGCGCCCCAGTCACAGGAGCACTGCCATGGCGTTGGCTCCAGAGCACTATTAGGGGCTATGGCCCGTGTGCGGGACTCCCTCTGGAAGATACCTGGGAATGACCGCTCGACCCCAGGTTTCTGAAGCATGTGTAACACTCATGTATTCATATGTTTAGGTCAAGGCTACAGAGCCTCTGTGTTTGCAAACGACCTCTAGTGGACAATACTAAAAAGTTACAATTGGCTTTGTGCCCATCAACTGCTTGCCATGAAGTGGCTTTCTTGGCTTTCTCTTTTGCTTGCTTCTCATTTGATGGCTTTCCTTCCTCTTCTTGTGTTTGTCCCTTTCCTGAAGCTGGATTTTTTTACATACGATTGCCTGGATGTTGAATGACTTGTATTTGTCCACTGTACACATTCAGTGAACTACTTTTTAGGTTGAGACCTGCGTAGCTGCGCTTGCGCAGTCGCAGGGAGAGATCTTATGTTTACAGTGTGGGGGCTTGAACCCGCCCCTCTTCTCCATTGGCTGGCTCTTAAATGGAGGCCAGCCATTGGAGGAGAGGGGTGTCACTCCGTTCAAGCCCCGTCTTTTTGGGATTCGAGGGTGTGTTTTTAACTTTCTTTCTCTTTTCTTTCTCTCCTATTCCCATTGGCTGGAATTTTACCTACCAGCCAATGGGAAGAGGAGAGAACAAAAACACGCCCCCGAATCCCAAAATGACCGTGCGTTTCTCCGAGGCATTTCTGCTTCGCCTCGGAGAAACGTGGTCGTGTGTCACCCCCTCCTCCGCTTCTGCCTCATCCCGTTGCCCCTCCCCCTCTCTCAACCCTGCTACCATTCATTCACGCCACCCTTTCTCCTCTTCCCGTCCATCCGTCTCACCCACAGAGTTGATGTCAACGTCATTAGCGATCGCTGCTGCACTTGGATCGCACTTTGCTACGCCTGGCACTCCAATTGCTACTACTCTAGAGCTCGGCTCATAAAGGCATTGGCAGGAACAAAAATAAAATAGGCTTCTGAATGGTTAGGGGTCAAACCGCTGTGTCTGCAGTGGGCCAAAGGAGGTCAAGTGCAACTTCTGACACCCTGTGGCATTTTGGTGGTTCGACGTCCTTGCGTTCACCTGGCCTCGCTCCAGATTGAATGAAGATTCCACCCCCCAAGAAGGCAGCTCTCGCGCGTGCATGTGTAGGGCGCCCGCGTGTATTGTTTTACGGGAACAGCCTGACCCCTCCGCCCTCGGCCCTCCTGGGCCCTCTGCCCTTGTCAGACGCATAGTGAGTGCATCAGTCTCTGAGACAACCAAGATGAGTTCAGGACTCTTATGTAATGGGCGAGATTTACTACTCGAGGCCACCAGGCAGCGGGTGTGCAGGGACAGCCCGTGCTCCCGTGAGGCATAGCCTGTTTGTGCCAGCTGAAGTCACGCACTCCTTTCACCAGAGTCCATGGCAGGCTCTCTCCGCGGCAGACAGGGGGCGCCCTGCCCACTGGTGCCAGTCGGTCCTCCTGGCTTCCAGCTACACTGGAGCGGGAGCTTCTCAAGCAGAAAATGCAGGCGCAGCTCTTCTCTGTTAATGGCCTGTGCGCAGCCATGGGGGAGGCAGCGATGCGAAGCACCTGCTTCTCGGCTCTTTCTATCAGTCTCAGGCGCTAATCCGAGCACGCTGTCCACCGCCCTATCATATGGATGCCCTTACACTATGCTTGGACCGAGGCATAGTTATTTAGGAATAAAAGAGGTACTCCTTCTATTCTTTCTGTCCTTTAAGACATTCAGTCCACGTTGATTGATCGGGTCTTGACAGGTTGACAGGTTCTGAGTAGCATGTCACCCGTGCAGCGCCTTGTCAGAGAAAGGAAGCGCTATATAAATGCAATTTCAGTACAATGCACCTTGAGATCTGGCTGTTAGTGCGCTGTATAAATGCAATTTCAGTACAATGCACCTTGAGATCTGGCAGTTAGTGTTTTTCGCTACCAAACACGGTTTTGTTTGCAACAAATGTGGGACATATATTCGGAAAAATGTTTATTTCCTTGAAATTTAATTAATTGAAGAATAAAAAGCGGACAGTTGAGAATGGGGTATATGGTTTCTTCTGGGTCCGAGATTGCTGAATAGACATTAGCTTCTAGAACAAAGGCCGGTGCAGGGGCTCAGGCGTCTATGATGAGGAGAACAGAAGGAACCCTCGAAAGGTGGACAATAAGAGCAGCATAAGGGAACAGATTAGTTTAAAACATGAGTGAAGGAGAGTGAACTGGTGCTCCCCCCCAAAAAAAACACAAAGGGATGTCCAAAAAGAAAAGTGGTCATATGCAGAGAGATGGGACATTGGGAGGCAAAAATCAGTAAAACAAGGGAAGGGATTGGGGGCCACCCCTGAACTATCAGCTAGTAAAAGGATGTGTGAAGGGAAGGGCATTGAAGGGAAGCGATCTACGCATCCTGTGTAAAAAGGAAGGTGCAACCTATTTTGAAGATTAAAGGCATTGACACTTTTATAAGGATGCAAAAGGCATTTCCGTCAAAATTGTTTTTCTAACCCTGTGTGTGTGTATGTGGGGCTCTGTGTGTGTGTGGGGGGGGGCTCTGTGTGTGTGTGTGTGGGGCTCTGTGTGTGTGTGGGGGGCTCTGTGTGTGTGTGTGTGGGGGGGCTCTGTGTGTGTGGGGCTGTGTGTGTGGGGGGGGCTCTGTGTGTGTGGGGCTCTGTGTGTGTGGGGCTCTGTGTGTGTGGGGCTCTGTGTGTTGGGGCTCTGTGTGTGTGTGGGGGGGCTCTGTGTGTGTGGGACTCTGTGTGTGTGTGTGGGGCTCTGTGTGTGTGGGGGGCTCTGTGTGTGTGTGGGGCTCTGTGTGTGTGTGTCTGTGGGTGCAAATGCAATAGGTCTTGCATTTTCGAGAGATTAAGCTATTGACATTGTAAATGACAATGCCATTTATTTATCGGTTTTTAAAACCAACACATAAATAAAAAAAATGTCATTTACAATGCCAATAGCTCTAACTTTGGCAAAGGCGAGACCGTTGCATTATAAATGCTTGTTTTCTTTTGTTTTGCATTGCAAAGCCCCTTCTAAGCCTGCCTCCTTCCACGTGCTCTTTGTTGTTCCCTAATCCCCCCACCATATCAATTGTTTCACATACCCAGTTTTTAATTTGTTTTCATTTATTTCCTTCCCATTGGACCCAAAATCTTCCATTGCTCCCCCCGCCCACTCCCAGTTGCTTACCTCCATCTGCTTCTCCCACGCTCCTCTATTGCAACGCCACAACTTCATGGTTATAAAATATTTGTTCAATATTTTTGAAGTGTCCATCAGCATCCATTTGCTGCCTGGCGCTCCCTTTAAAAAAAGGGGTTTCGCACAAATAAAAATTAATTTCTTTATATACCACTCCAATTGGCATCTGCCATCTTGGGACAGTAAATAAAAAAAAGACATTGGTACGCGCTTCATTCTGTAGGCATGCATGGTGGCGTGCACACATACATACATCATCATTCATGAGCGCTCAAGCTCGTACAGGTGCTTATGTGCCCTCATGTCATAATGCTGCATAGCATTCTTCTTTATGCTGATATTGCACAGCATCACCAAAAATAAGTTGCAGAAGCTAACATGGAAAAAAGACGACCTACTGGCTTTGCCAATGCTTCTTTGTATGCTTTAAACCAACTAGTGCCAAGTCTTTAAGCTGCCCTACCCTCAAAGCGTTAAAGCAGGGATCAAATTCTAAAAAAGTAGTTGTATGTGAGGGTTAGCTGGCACAGATATTGGGCAAATATGCTATGTCATCCTAGGAAGTATCACAATCCTATCAGATTATTAACTTTAATGCAAATGTGTCTCTATTCCAGACAAAAGTGAGGTAAATTGTTTGCTGTGTATTTTAGATCTACAAGTTGATCTATGTGAAATAACAGAAAAACGAAAACTGACAAACCACATTTGAGGAAACCAAAATATAGAAAAACTATTTTAAAGAACTGCAATTTAAGGAAATGCACAAAGTCGAAAAAAATGAATATCAAAATAAATATTTTGAAAGAAAGATAATTTTAAGGTTAGGGAAAATCCAAAATTTCATTACATTGGGTGACGATTAGGGGTAGAGGTGGCTTTTTGGGTTCAGGGATAGGTGATGTTTAGGGTGGATGAAGGGTTGTTAGGGGTCGGGGATAAGCACAGCTCTGGTGTAGAAAGTTATTTTTAGGGTTCAGGCATGGGTGGAGTTAGAGGAGGTGAGAGTTTTTAGGGATCAGGAATGGGTGTAGCTTAGGGTCATGAAGTATTTTTAAGGTTCCCCGATAAGTGGATTTAGAGCTGGTGTCTTTTTTCTAATGTTCCATCATGGGTCGAGTTTTGGGGTAGTGAAGGGCTATTAAAGTTCAGGAATGGTAAGTGTTTAAGAGTGGGGAGGTGTTTTTAGGACCAGGGATGAGTGGGGTTTATGGCCAGAAATAGTTTAAGGGTTCAAGAATTGGTGGAGTTTACAGTGGTTGATGGGTTTTAAGGGTTCAAGGATGGGTTGAGTTTAGGGTTGTTAGGGTTTATTAGGGTTCACGGATGTGTGGAGTTTAAGTGTTGAAAGGGCCTTTATGAATTAGGGGTCATGAGAGTTTTTAAGGGCTTTTTAGGGTCCAGGGATGGGTGGGGTGTAGGCAAGGAGAGGAGTTTTTGGAGAAAGTCCAGGAAAGTATGGAGTTTAGAAGTAGGAAGGGGTTTTAGAGTTCAAGGATAGGTGGAGTTTGAGGATGAAATACTTTTTTGGGTTCTAGTTTGGGTGGAGTTTTTGGGCCAGGGATGGGTGTAGTTTTGCGTGATCAATCAATCAATCATGGCATTTATAAAGTCCGCTACTTACCCGTGAGGGTGTCAAGGCGCTGGGGGGACGGGGGATGCTGCTACTGCTCGAAAAGCCAGGTCTTGAGGAGTCTTCTGAAGGTTAGTAGGTCTTGGGTCTGCCGTAGGAGGGTGGGGAGGGTGTTTCCCGTCTTGGTGGTGAGGTGGGAGAACGATCTGCCACCTGAGGTCGCTCTTCAGATGCGGATCCACTGTCTGAGGTTGCGGGCTGTGGAGTCGGTGGGGTCGGGGGGTAGGCTCTGGGCGAGGGTGGTGGTTAGCTGGTCTTCGATGACTTTGCTCCAGCAGCGGCGGGGGATCTGTTGGGTGCGGTGGTGCGTGGTAGGGTTTCTGAAAGGTGAAGTGGATGCAGCGGTGGTCGGTCCAGTGGAGTTCGGTGGTGTGGTTGAAGGTGACGTGGGGGCTTACAGAGAATATGGGGTCAAGCGTGTGGCCAGCCGAGTGGGTTGGTGTTGTGACGAGTTGTCTGAGTCCGAGGTTGGCTAGGTTGTCGATCAGGGTGGTGGAGTTAGTGTGGTTGTTGTTCTTGAGGTGGAAGTTCAGGTCCCCCAGGAGGATGTAGTCCGTGGAGGTGAGGGCATGTGTGCTGACGAAGTCAGCGATAAAGTCGCTGAACTGTGGTCGGGGTACGGGGGGTCTGTAGATGAGAGTGGTGTTGGGGTCGGTGTGGATCTAGAAGTGCAAGTGTTCGGCGGTGCTGAGGGTGTCGTTGGTGTAGGTCGAGACTCTGAGAGTGTTCCTGTGGGCAATGGTGATTCCTCCATCTATTAAGTTTGTGCGGTCCTTGCGGGTGATCTTGTAGCCTTCCGGGATGGCTATGGCGATGTGTGGTGCCGAGGAGGGGTTCATCCAGGTCTCCACCAGGAAGGAGACGTCTGGGGAGGTTGAGTCGAATAGGTCCCAGAGTTCAACGGCGTGTTTGCGGGCGGAGCGGGTGTTGAGAAGAATGCATCTAAGGTAGTTGGGTTCTTTGCTGGTCTGTGGGTTGGCGGGCAGGATACTGGTGAAGCTGCAGTTCTGACAGGAGAAGGGTCCATGGGTGTGCTTAAGGGCGGCCAGGCAGCAGGTGCATGATCGTCCGGCGTTGAGTGCGTGAAGGGTGCTGGAGTCATAGCGGAGATGGGCGTTGTGGCGTTCATGGGGACCAGGGGTTCTGGCACTGGGCTCCGTCAATGCGCGGACGGGCACAGACGGGCTTGCCTTAGGCGCGCCTTCGGTGCACCAGCGGCGCGCCCGCTGCGCACAGCTCCCATATGAGGGGAGGTGGGAGGGAGGAGCAGCTGGGAGGCGGGAGCGGGGCGGCGAATGGGAGAGCGGGGGGGGGCGGGCCGCAGGGACGCAGCAGCATAAGAAGAACAAAGGGGGTAGCAGGCAGGTGGTGCAGGGTAAGAAGGGCACAAAAATGGGTGAAATGGGCGAAAAAACGGTCACAGAAGAGGAAGTGGACACAATAATACAACAATAAACCAACAGAGAACTGAGTGAAAAAACTATGAATAGTACAGACTAAGAAGGGGCACAGGCCGAAGCGAGGGACAGCAGAGGGCTCAGGGCAGCGTCACACAGATGGTGCTGAACTGCGAGGGGAGCGACTTGCCAGGTCTATTGGATTCAGGAATGGGTGGAGTTCAGGGGTAGGCAGGGCTTTTAGAGTTAGGAATGGGTAGAGTTTATGTGTCAAGGATGGGTGTAGTTTAGGTATGGTGAGGTGATGCTGCTGTTTAGGAGATGTGTGGGGACCAAGGATGGATGGTGTTTAGGGGAGTAAGGGGTCAACAAATAAAAAGCATCCGAATAAATTGTTTTACAATGTAACAGATCTAAACCTGAAGTATCTCCCCTAGAGTAAAGAACTGAAAGAAATTCCCCTAACAAAAATGTTTCTATGAGTAATATCTGCAGCCATTGCATTTACACCTCAGAAAATAGCATACAAAAGCCAATGGTAAAAAAAGACATTCTATGAATTGGTTTCTCTGAAATGGCTAATGCTATTCATCCTGCAAATTGCCATTAAACAGTTTAGGGGAAATGTGTTCTCAGTAATGGTAGTACATTGAGATTGGTTTTTTCTATGAAATCAAATACAACCATTCAAGTAAATAAATGTAAACAATATATGTGTTTGCGAATGCATCCACATTTTGGTTTAGTAACCCTGGTGTGTTTATGCATTTATTCTCTAAATCTGCAAGCTATAATCACATCACATGCACTTATTTATACCACATTGGGGTACATGAACCATTTCACATCATTACACGTGAGCGCAGGTTTTTCATCCTAAAATCCGAGCATTCTTATACATTTATTTGTGCTTTGAAGCAGCTTCCTGGCTGTGTGAGCACCATACAAAAGAAGCAAATAAAATAGACCTTATCACAGGAGAAATGTGAAAAGAACATTTAAAAATAATTGTACCTATCACATGTGTTTGTCCAGATATAAAAAGGTAATTGAGCTTGTAAATGACTGAAAGGGATAACATGAGGGTTTGCTTGACTCATGTAGATGGATTGCTTTCACTGGCTAAATAAAACCTTCTAAGTGCATTTCTTTGAATAATGAAGCCTGGAAGCTTCCTCTCCGACAAAAGTGATAATTGTCTTTCAATTGCAGACACAAATGTGTCTCCATAGCAGCCACTGGCATTGCTGAGTACCTTATTTAACATCTCGTACAGTCCAGTTCTGCTGCTAGAGGCCCTAAACACGAATGCTGCGGTGGCCTGGGCCCTGTAGACCAAGCAGTGTGGAAAACTCTCCCGCTGCAGATGCGAAACAACACAAATCTCACCAGCTTCAGGAAACAGCTCAAAACCCTTCTGTTCAACAACTGACAGCCTTAGTGGCCAGGTTTGTTAGGTTTAGCTCCAGCGCCTGGACGCCTCAGGGCAACTGCAGCGCTATATAAACCTAATTTTCATTTCATTTCATTTCATTTCAGTGTGATGACTGTGGCTGAACCTGAGCAGCAGCTCCTCTTCCCCACCCTGTTTCAGACACTTAGAGAAGTGTGAATATCTCTGAAAACACCAGACCTATCAAAATATAATGACTGTGTGATATTGTGTCATTTTATTAATTGTGCAAAGAAACGCAAAGATACTGAAAATAAAAACGATCTAAAAAGTCCTCTGTAACATGATACATAAAACAAAGGGGCGTATTTACAAGGTCTTTATCTCCGCTTTGTTGGCTTAAAAAGCCAAAAAAGCGGAGATAAAACTATCACCCTATTTACCAGAGGGTGCTAACATGCATAATCGTATGTTAGCACCCTTTTTCCCAACGACTCCCTTTGCATCTCTAATGAGATGCAAAGTAGGCGTCACTGGGCGCACCCCGGAATGGACTACCTTGCAAATATCGCTGATGTTCACATCGCGATATTTACTAGGCTGCCCCAGCATTTTAGCACACAATCGTTTTTGGAGAAAACTGCTGGCTTCTCCAAAAACTAACATCTGCTAAAATGCAGACTTACCTATCCCCAACATAGGGGTGGATTACGCTGATACGACCCAGTGGGTCGTATCAGCAAGGTTATTTTCGTTTTGCAGGGAACATCACTGGAAAACAAGCGATGTTCCCTGCAAAAAGGCGATAACCTCGCTATCTCTGAAATTTTTATCGCCCTGGAGAAATGCGTTGTTAATAACGTACTACCAGGGCGATAAATTCCAGAGATAGCCTGCGATAATAAAATTATCGCTAAGCACGTCCAGCGTTAATTATCGCTGGCCGTTGATAATATGCCCCATAGAGTTTCTGTGATTAACTGCCCCCTGCAGCTCTCAGCAGGACGTCTCTCGCAGCAGCAAGTCACTGGCGGCCCCTTGTAGTAGGCGCTACTCTGTGAAAATGAGCACCCTCGGTGCTTCTGCCTTAAGTCTGGGGGTAACCAACCAGGGCTTTCAGTGGGCTCCAAGTGGTGGGGGTGGAGGAGGGTCTGTAAAGGGGCGTGAACTAAGAAACAAGATTATGAATTACTTATTAGAGGCGTGGTCTTTTTAACTAAAGCCGTGACCAGATCATCGTGCACTAAAATCCTCTGGTTGGTAATTTTTATATATAAACTCTATAAATTAAAGTGACAGAAATCTGCATCAACAATAGAAAGCCAAGTAGCAGTTTCTATAGCAACTTTATATGGGATATTGGCAAAAATTAAAAAGATGGTTTCCAAAAGAAACCTCTCAAATTTCCATTGGCATATGTGAGTAGCTCAGTCAGTCTAGAAATGTTTTTAGAATATTGGAACTTGTAGTTCTATTTGTATCATGCTTCATCATCGGGGTCATCGTACCCCTCTACGGGGTTCGGCGTGCTGCGACCTACGGATACGCGGGAGCACTTGATAGACTATGTGTGGTGCGGATGAGGGGTTGTTTTTTGTGAGAGTATGGTGGGGTTTAGAACTAAGTGAAGGTTAAAAAGGACCTGGCTCGTGGGGTGACTAAAAAATATTTAATAAGCCCCCGGGCTGGTGCTATTAAAATAAAGTGTGGGAGGTTGCCACGCAGACAATGTGCGTTACCTCCTATCTGTGTGCGTCGACATGTTTCGGTGTAAAAACACCTTCTTCAGGACGGGGTGGCAGCACATTGTCATGTTTGACTGTGTCAAAGGCCGAAGATAGGTCAAGCAAAATTAGTAAACAAGTTTTGTTTTGGTCAAGGATTTTTAGTGTGTCATCTATTATGAGTGTCACGGCTGATTCCGTACTGTGACCTGCTTGGAAGCCAGATTGGAATTGGTTGAGAAGGTTGAAGTGATCTATGTGGTTGCCCAATTGTGTATTAACCCATTTTTCTAAGAGTTTGGCCAGAGCTGGGATGTTGGAAATTGGGCGATAGTTGTTTCAGTCCGATGGGTCCGCTGATGGCTTCTTTAAGATAGGGGATACCTATCCTGCTTTAAGGATTTCTGGGATGGTTCCTTGAAGGAGAGTTGCCTGTAGAAGGTAGTAGAAGTGGTATTATGTCTTTTAGGTAGGGTCTGTGAAGTGGTTGGAGGGATTCAAGGCCGTCAGAATTTTTAGTATGGATTCTTCACTGTAGAAGTTGAAGGAGGACCATGAAGCGTTCTTTTTTAGGTCAAACTTTGAATAGCAGAAGGATGGGACTAGTGGTGTGGGAGTTGACGAGACCGTCTGAGTGTCAGGGAGGGTTATTAGGTCGTTGAGCAGGTCCGTCCTTATGCTTTCCATCTTCCTAGTAAAGAATGAGGCAAATTCCTCGCTATTGGGTATCATGTCTGGTTTATCCTCGTGGTTGCAATCAATCATAATGTGTGTAAATCAATTTACAGTAAATGTTACATAAGAGATTGTAGGTTATAAGGTGTAGAAATCACATATCATCCATACTCAAAGACATTATGGGGTAAATTTACATGCAAGTGGGGGAACACGGCTTAGCTCCAAAATTGCTAACGTCGTATTCTGTCACTTTAGTAACGCAGAAATGCGCTGCAAACTTCCAAACGGATACTTTTTTCCTCAGGAGAGGACGCTACTTTTCGCTCTGCACAGCAGCCGCTTACTTTGATTTGGGCGCAGAATACAAAGAAACAAGATGTGATGTCTGTGCACATGGGGCACAGCCAGCACGCCCTGATGAAGTTCTTTTGAACGAAACGCGTTGGCTGCCTAAAGAAAATTGAATGAAGAAGAAACAAAACATGATATAACAATTCATGGACATTCTTTATTGACACTTGTATTATTTGATCTCTGGTGGTGCAATCCACAGCGGGTGGAAATTTCTAATAATACGGCGAACCCCTAAGTTTCTCCCTCTGCTGGTGCTAAATGTAGCTGCCTAGAACCAATGTCGGCACCTTTGCACCATAGTGCAAGAGTGTCAGCATTGAGGGATTGACTGTTTATATGCAGGAAGGTGTCCCTTCCCGTACATAAACAATTGAGAATGGCGATTTGTACCTCTGATGTGTGCTGCATTGTGCAGCATACATAGAAGTTGTAAATCATCATTTTTAATGATTGCTTATTTGCAAAAAGGGGCACCTTCCTGCACATAAACAATCATTAATGGCAATGTGCTATTTCTATGTGTACTGCACACTGCAGCACATATAGAAACGGCAAAATCGAGGAGAAATGAATAATTTCTCTTCGTTTCGCTATGTTAAGACCTGGTTTTCCCTGGTCTTAATTTTGGCGCGGCCTCCTATTTATACCACCTTTATAAATAGGAGGCAGTGTCAAAATCAACGAGTATTGCGGCAGAACGCCCACTGCAACACCCATTGCCAACCCCTTTCACGCTAAGTGTAAAGTACAAGGGGGCCTTATTTACAAGGCGGTGTTAAGCCAAGTTAAGTGGCTTAACGCCCCCTTGTAAATAAGGTGGCGCGCGCCACAGGAACATTGTTAAAAAGTGACATTACTGTGGCAATAGGGGCTTCTATATATGCCCCTAAGTCTTAAAGGTAAATGGCCGGGTAAAACACAAAGTCCGGATATAAAACGCAGCATGGTGATTGTCTGTACTAACAAGACTTCATTACTTCCCAAACTATCCCCTTTTTAGCAATCTTCCAATAACAACAGATTGAGAAGCAAAAATAAGAATCTGAACCCATGATGACTTGCAGTTTGCAGCAGTTCCTTCCTTGATGCCATTAAATAGGTCACTGCGCTATATTCAAAGGCTTGTATCCGGTGAATGGTAACTAACAAAATAATCTCAGCCCATTTACCTCTCCAAATAAAATATCAATTTGTAATCTGCATGTTACACAATTTGCAGGTACATCAAAACCCTCTATGCTACTTTATAAGTCAAAACTGTGACTGGACTATGCACAGAACTCTCCAAGAACTGTGCCAACCACCAGAGTTATCTTTCTGCTATTATAATCCCTTCAAAATTGCTGGACACACCAAGATCTGTGCAGGAGGTGTCTTAAACCTACAGGATATTTTAAAATGCAGCCTCTTTGTGAACAACTAAGTAATCTAGAACAGATTTATAGTTCTTGGTGCCAATTTCTTTGCCGCAGATTTAAAAAAAATGTATAAAAGTTCTGTCAGACTCTTTTCAAGCTCTGTGCCTCATGGCTCCACCCCCTTTCCTCTGCCACGCCTTAAACCCCATTTATGAGTTCCCAGAGTAATTGTTTCCAGTTCCAGCACTGAATACATGCACATTATTAGGTTTTGTGTTTGGTTTGCTGATCACAGTCATTTGAGGATTAATGCCCGGTCCACAGGAATTATGCAATTCTACAGCTGCTCCGTTTTTTGCATAGTTATGAATTTGCTGCATTTGCGATATAATTCATCATCTGCTGCCTAATTTGCAAGTTTTAATTAAAAAAAAGTATTTCTAGCTCAAGCCCATCAAAGGTTACTACACATGCAGTGACATGTGTCTGCTCAGTGGAAGGCCCTTGGCCAAGGTTGACGAGTCACTTTTCAAACGTTTTTGCTGTATTTGAGTATTAAAATGGTTTTTATGAGGTGAAACCTTTGGCAAGACAACATTAACAAAGGTAACAATTTTAAATAATAAAGCAATATATGCAGCATGAGGCAGCATCATTTCCCCTTTCTTGCTTGCAGCATAATTTAGTCAACTCTACCACATAATGTGGTCTTCTCCTGCAGCATCATTCCAGTGGCACTGATCATAGTTTTAAGGAAGGGTCGCAGTGACTGCATTGGCATGCATTCCTATTTTTTGGGACAGGGGCTGGCACATTTTAACAAAACATCAGGATCCATTCATTCCCGCAGGGTCCATTCGTTCACATATACCTTGCATTCGCGCTCAGAAGAGAACAAGAATGATTGCAGCGGCTTCTGGTACAATGTCCAGGGCCAGGCTAGGCATACCGTACATTTCTCTGGGAGGCTGATAGGATGAGGGTCGGTTTTGCAGCAGGGGGACCAGTTTTGTTACTGGAGGGTGGTTTTGCAGCAGTGCTGAATGATCGACCCCCAGCAACATTGCTTCACGCTTGCCTCCACCCACCTCCCCGCGAGAGGTGGTGGAGCTGTTATTCCTACAAAATTGCCAGGGCTGCTTTGAGTTCCGTTCCAGCCCTGGCAATACCAATGCATTCCTGTATTTTTAGAGTGAGTACTTGAATGTTTCCCACATTGATTTACAACTGTGACTGTGTTGAAACGAAAAACAAGTGACCAAGCACGGATGCTGAGCCTAATATTTTTGAAGAAGCTCCACAGACAACAGGAGGGCGAAAAAAGTACTATGATATGGCCAGCACTGCCCGCGTCATAGCGTTTTTGTTATTTTTTTCTTATGGCGGGTGGGGGTTGCAATACAGACAATGGAAGGGTGGGAGGGTAGAAGCGACACAGATTACAAAAGGGTGGGAGGAGGGAGGGTAGAAGCAACACAAACAACAGGATGGTGGGAGGGTAGAAGCAACACCAACTACAAAAGGGTGGGAGGGTAGAAGCAACACAGAAAACAGGAGGGACAGGAGGGTAGAAGCAACACAGAAAACAGGAGGGTGGGAAGGTAGAAGCAACACAGACAACAGGAGGGTGGGAGGGTAGAAGTAACACCAACTACAAAAGGGTGGGAGGGTAGAAGCAACAGAGAAAACAGGAGGGTGGGAGGGTAGAAGCAACACAGACAACAGGAGGGTGTGAGGGTAGAAGCAACTCCAACTACAAAAGGGTGGGAGGGTAGAAGCAACAGAGAAAACAGGAGGGTGGGAGGTGAGAGGGAAATATCAACATGGACAACATCTGGGAAGACTGATTGTGCATGAATTAACTCTTCCAGACAGGTAAAAAATGGAGCTGGTGTTTCAGTGGGTCGATAAATCATTATGCAGGTTATCCTGTGGTTGTTTCTAGTTTCCAAGGAGCAAAACAAGACATATCAAGCTTGGAATGGGGAACACTGGTATGAAAGTGATGTTCATTGTATTGTAAGTCAATAGCAAGACACAGCTACAGGGAAGTTTGACCTGGGCCAAAGATGAGGTCCTGCAAATTATTAGCTTTTCTTCTTAGGTAAAGAGGTGGCCAGCATGCAGCAGCTGTGTTATCCGGTTTATAGTAAATATTTGCATTGTGATGTCTGCACAAGGTTGTTATATAAAATACCTAAAGACAATAACACTGTAAATTAAAAGAATGGCTTTGCCGTTTGAGCGCTAACTCCACATGATCTTGTGTGCAGATTGTCAACACTCAACTACTTCGACAAATGGTGCCTAGGTTTAGTTTTATCGACTTCTAGCAGTGTTCTACATAGTGCAAACTCGACCTGAAGGTATTGGAGATCTTTACATGAACACCAATTACATTACACAAGGGCACGTTCATTTGTTTTCAGGCACGAGGAAATTAAGTGACCTGCCCAGAATCGCAGGGTAATGAGCTGAGACTCGAACCTGGTTCCAAAGTCGGCAGATCTGGCCATAGTGTCACACTCTCTCTCTCCATTTCTTTAATAATAATAGTAATACCAGAATTTGTAAAGCTCACAGCTACCTCAGGTGAGGTATCCTGTCGCTGGGGGCCATTGGGAAGATTAAGCGAGCTATTGCCCAGAGTCACAAGGTGCTGGGCTTACCTGCGGCCGGTGCCGGGAATCGAACCGTGAGCCCCGTGTTCCAGAGTCCGCCCACCGCCCTGGCCGCTGACAGAGTGAAGATGACTCTGTCCAGATACACACAGAAGAACCAAACAGAGACACGTAGTGGGTGGGTGGGGGATTAGGAAGAGCTTTCATTTGTGCAAAAGAAGGCACATTGTATTGTACTGTATTGTAATTGCATTTATATAGCACTTACTACCCCTGACGAGGCGTCAAAGCGCTTTTTCGGCGGGTAGCACGCTACTCCCGGTCCCATAGAGGAATATTGTTGAATTAGTATAGTGAAACATGCAAGTCCATTTTAAGTGGTGGATAGGTTGGTCAGTTATTTGGATTAGGAAGGATAGAAGAGGAAAAAAGGTTTGTATTTATATAGCGCTTGTTACCCCTGATGGGTGTTGAAGCACGCGACTCCGGAAACCCATATTGATAGTTCATTCATTGATAGTGAACCCTGTAGTGATATGGGGTCAAGAGATGAGCAACAAGTGCCTGTTGTTAGAAATGGGAACCTTGCTGAAGGCAGGAGAGAGGGGCGTGAGAACCGCTATCCGTTTGGAATCCCATTTTATGAGTCTAAAAACCTTTCTGACTCAAATGGGATCAGCACGTAGGAGAAATATCTTACCTGTCACAAATGCAGAATCAGAGCAATGCTTGAGACACCTGTGCCAGAGTTCTCAGTTGAAATGTTTGGCTCACTTGTAATGGCTTATATGGCATACATGCACTGTTGCAAGCTTGAAGGCACCACTGATTATCCATTATTGTTCATATTTTCTAGTGGGAAAGCTCTCAAGCCTCACTCCAATGTTTTACCTTGACCTAGATGTTGAAAGAAAATATTACGTCATCATGGGGCACCCCACTAAATTATTTTATGCGAGGAGTGGACCTAGCATTAAAACTTTGACTAATTCACTAATGTGTTGTTCTTGCATATGTGTGCCATCTGCATGCATTCATTTGCATCTACATTGGTTCTGCAGTCGTGAAATAGTTTTTTTTCAAGTATTTATTTAAAAAAATAATAAGAATTGGGCCCTGGTGTCTATTTCCCTTTATCTAGTTTTAATAGGCAGCAGTGGTGTAAGCTACCACAGGCCCTAATGCAGACACAGAAAATGGGCCCTCCTGCTCTCTGATTTGGAAGTAAAAGACATATATAATTGCAGTGTAATTGGCCCCTCTCACTTACCCCTGAGCCAAGTGCAACTGATCCTGCTGCATTGCTTAATTTGAGCCGGTGGTTTCCAGTGCTTGGCACCGGAACACAATTGTCAACACCGGAGCTTGTGACAGTCTGCCACAAGGTGGTGCTGTCTGTATAATTTAGAGACGACCACAACGACAGGTAATTATTAATTCAATATACATTAAACATGACTATTGACTGCCGCCCAAGCCATTCTTACAGCTTTGGGAGCCTGAAATAGTCAGCGCTGTCACACTTTTAGTAGTGTGATGGTTAGGAGGTGTGTTGTTACTATCATTGGCAGCGCTGGCCAAAGGCAGTGTGTGGTGCAGGCTGCAGTGGCCTCCTGACGAGAGCCCTGGCACTTATTTTCTTTTTTTTTTACAAATGAATCCCTGTACTCTGCACCAATTATAGCCATGCTCTTGACAAACAGGGCCTTTTCTGCCTAAAAGGAGGTATGTCTGACAAAGAATCTGTGGTAAGGAGTGGATTTCATGGGTTGGACTGAACTAGCAGAAAGAACGCGTGCATCTCTTCCGCGTCTGCGTTTCGTGGCCGCCATGTTGAAGCGACGAGCCTTGCGGGTGCAGGTGCAGGCCTGCAGCGGGAGGCTGGATGTATAATTCAGGAGCGGCTCGGCTGCTCCATTATTGATGAGGCCTTATTGACAGTTTGTGCAGGCAGATCAGGGTGAGGAGGAAGTGAAGGTCTTCCTGCTAATGAGGACGCAGTGATTCAGAGCCTTGGCCCCGCGAAAGGCACCAGACTGGAAGCGACTAAAGGTGCGCAGTGAATGCATGAGTCTAGGCGTGCACCTGTCACGTGCCAAGGAGGCTCACTACAGTTACACGTTGGCACACACCATGAAGTAACCAAAATGTAGGAGCAAAGAGAAAGCTGAAGACGCATGGGCTCATTTACAAGCCCTTTGCGGCGCATTTGCGCAGCTGCAGCGTCACTCTTGTGGTGCTCCGTAGACACAGTGTGCAGACCCATATCTACAAGGCCACGCGAGCACCTTTGCGTGTTTTTTTATGTCCTTGTAGATATGGGGTAAGGCAACGCAGTGCAAGTCGCTGCAGTGCATTACACTGCGTCAGGGAGGCTTTTCGTGGGCATTACAGTGGTTGCTCCAATGCAACACCCATGGATTTTGGCGCTGCCCCAGATTTACAAAATCAGGTAAACCCAGGGGTAGCGCCAAAACCGTACACCGCCCCAGAGCAGGTGTAACGAGGAGAAATGTTTTCATATTTCTTCGTTTTTTTCCTCTTTTCGTCTGTGCCGCATTGTGCAGCACACATATAAAGAGGAAAAATATTCCATGGATTGCTTTGCGCAGGTAGGTGCCCCTTCCTATGCAAAAAGAATCCTGCCAACAATGCAGACACCTTTGCACTATGGTGCAACGGTGCCTGCGTTGGCGCTCAGCTGCAAAATGTGCGCCGGTTGAAAGGACAGGAATGCACCGTCCGTATCTTGTAAATACGTGTGTTCCTGACATTTCGAATTGGTGTAGAGCAGCGCAGCAAAATAATTTGCAGTTCTCCCTTACGGCAATTCTTTGTAAGCGAGGCCGTAAAGGTCTAATTTTAGATTTTGTGGTAAGGTTCTAGAAATGGTACATTCAGTGGCGACCCTACTTTTTTTTATTCGTGTGTTTATTTGTTTTGAAAGCAATACCTTATGCGCTGCTAATGCTGCATCAAAATGGTGGGGGCGGGGAACAAGGGGTCCAATGGCCATCTTGAAGGAGTTGAGTCAAAAAGTTGAGAAGAAGTCCACAATCGCATCTCCGGATTGCAATGCCTTTCAGGAGTGCTTCCTTCAGAAAGTCACGGACATCATCTTCGAAATCACAAGAACTCCCATTGACTTCAGTTCCCTTGACCAGAGTAGCCCCCCCTGTCCTAGCAGTCAGCTGTGTAAATCTCCTAGTCTTGATGCAGCTACTTTGATAACACTAGTAAAGCATATTAAATCAGGCTCCCGAGCGGACCCTTGTCCTCAGAGGGTTTTTCAGATGGCTCTGTGAGGTCTGGAAAAGCAGGTTTTGGGACTACTCAATGACTCCTTAGATTTGGGTTATTTACCAACAAATCTGACGGAAGCTAGGGTTACACCCCTGTTGAAAAATCCTGGTGCAGATACCCAGACCTTAAAAAACTATAGGCCTATCTCGCAGCTCCCCTTTGTAGCAAAAATCTTGGAGCAGTATGTATTGAAAATACATGCAAGGTATTTGGAAGATCATCAACTGCTTCATACTAGACAGGCGGGCTTTAGAGCACATCATAGCACAGAGCTAGTGATGGTGTCTGTCCTGGACGAGCGCAGAATTAGGGCCGATAATAAACAATCGAGTGCCCTGATTCTGTTAGACCTGTTAGCGGCATTCAATACGGTCAGCCGATACATACTGCTGAACCGTCTTACGAATCTGGGTATAAATGGGCAAGTACATCTTTGGCTTAGGTCTTTTCTGTCAGATCGCACTGAGAGTTCAATTGGGTGAGCATCTGTCGGATCTAGGCTCCCTATCCTGCGGAGTACCTAGGGCTCTGCTTTATCGCTGCTTTGTTTCAACATCTATCTGCAACGCTTGCTGGAGGTCTTGACCCATACGGTTTGTCAGGTCTTTAATTATGCCGATGACACTCAACTTCTTGTCCTGCTTAATAACTCCTGTCAGGCCCAGGATTCAGTAAAAAAAATCTGCTCAGGTTCACTGTAAATTGAATGGCAGCCAATTCTTTGAAAATAAATCCAGATAAAATCGAAGTGCTCATTGTTCCAACAAATAATAGCCCATGGTGTGATCTTTTTTGGCCCTCAGAATTGGGAGTGGTCCCAGTACCAGCCCCAGCGGTAAAAATCTTGGGGCTGAAAATTGATTCTGAATTGTCTATGTCTAGTCAGGTCTCCTCTGTTGTGGGAATCTGTACAGGTGTACTTAGGCAGTTACGGAAACTTGTTCCCCTCCTATCTACATCCGCCCTACAGTCAATTGTCTCCGCCACTGTCATCTCTCAGCTAGTCTACGGGGATGCCCTTTTCCTTGGCCTTCCCCAGAAGCTTCTTAGGAGACTGCAAGTCATACAAAATGATGCGGCTAGGCTAATTTTTGGACTCACTAGGAGGACACAAGCCACCCCTGTTACATAAATTGCACTGGTTGCCTATTAAACAGCGAGTGCAGTTTAAGGGTCTTTGTATCGCCCACAAGGCAATCTATGGTGAGGCACTGAAATATATAAAAGATCGTTTGACAAAGTATGTTTCCAGTCAGGTCCTACGATCATCTGAGGCATGTAGGCTAGTTCCATCCAGGTACAGCTCTAAATCTAAAGGGGGGAGAGCGTTTTCTGTCCTCCTGCCGCAGGCCTGGAATGATCTGCCGGAATACCTGCGAAAGGAACCGGTCTTGCTCATCTTTAGGAAGCTCTTAAAGACCTTCCTTTTCAGAGAGGCACTAACAACTGTGTAATCTCTGCATCCGCCGCTACCAATTATTTCTGCTCTAGTGACTTGCTCACTCTCTACAAGCGCTTAGAGACCGGTTGGTGATATGCGCAATATAAAAATAACATACCATAACAATGAGTGACCAGAGAGAGGAAAGAAAGAAAGGAAAAAGAGAGGGAAAAAGAGAAGTGGGAGCCCAGGGAATAACATTCATTTATTTTCCCAAATTTTTGTTTCTCGCTGAATATTTTATTATTTATGATTGTTGGTTTTTTTCTCGAATTGAATGCTTTTTGTTGAAGATTTGTTATATATGAATAGGAGGAACGAGGAGAAGAATATTTCTTAGAACTATTGATATTGTATGGACATTTCTCATGATTTTTTAAATTGTATATTTTCTTGAATATATGCAAAGTGTAAATTACTATGTGTATTTTGAATGACAATAATAATAAAAATATAAATGTATACATTTTAACCAAGGAGACAGAGTGATATAGCGTTTTGTGTACTGTTTTATGCATTACCAGTCTGGATGACTATTGTGCTAAGTGCATTCTTACTGGGCTATTGTGATATATTCTAGGTTTGTTTTTGGCACACAAGGGAATCCTTTGTCTTATGGTATGAGGTACCTTGTTCCTTTTGGTCAGAAAGGGTGACTCTAGGATTTTAAGTTTTTAATGCTATCACAATGTATGTTGATGTTTTTCAAGGGTTATTGGGGGCAGGAAATGAAAATGTATATGGAATGGAAGGTGAAATTCTCTTCTTTGAAGTCTTTCCTTCCAAGGTGAAAAATTATCAGGAGCGTGTGTCAGTGAAAGCCCCTTATTGAATCTTATACTATGGTGTGGTACACCCGTAGCCACTAAAGCTGCCTAAAGCTTCATGGGTTGTGGCCTTTTCTGCATTCTTATTGCATATTTATGCGCCTGCCATATATCTGCGATCTGCTGCATAATTAGCAAATTTCAGTAAAAACTTTTTGTCTATCTCAAACAGATCAGAAATGAATGATAAACCACTGAATTGGGAGCAACACTGCACAATAGTGAAGTGTTCACCTCTCAGCAGTTGGCTGTTGTATTCAACCATAGGGAGTGGTAATATTGTCCAAACTGTGTTAATATTCCAAATTGATGGACTGGCGAAGTGCACTAGTCTGCAGCAGGAAACACAACTTCATACAAGGTGGAAAGAATGATTACTTCTTTGTCAAGAAAATGTTTTTTTTTTTCACAGTACATGCATTCGTGCTTGTTTCACAGACACGGTTTTAAATTCAGCGTTATTTCACAACCACTTTTCTTAATTATGTTCCAGGAGGCCACTCTGAGTTTAGAAGAATTCCAAACATTTGGCATCTCTTTTAAGGTCTGATGTATACATTTTTGGAATTCCTTCCCTGCTGCCGTCGGCCATTGGCCATCGCGAGCACTAGCTCACTGGTGCAACGAACGTCCAACGGCCGACGTGGAACCGCCGCACTGCAGCGAAATAACATCCGCGGTTAAGGTGTTAAAGTCTTTCCTATTAATATGCAGGCTCAGCTCGGGTCCTAGTAGAATTTTAGCGCCAGGCAAGGGAAACAAGCCTCTTACTGTGTATTCTCATCAGCACAGGCGCGCAACGCCCATTGGGCTCAAAGGGCTTCTTGGATCGCCTCCTGACTGGTTTTCGGACGGATTCAGGACACAGCCAGTGGTCGCCTCGTCCGCGATGAGCTGCACCAATACAGTGGCTGATGGTGCCAGTGTGGTGACCCTTCCAGATCCGTTCACTGCTTTTGACACCATCAGAAACCAGATATTAGTGCAGTGATTGGCCAGTTTCAGGCTAAGCAATGCAATACCCCATTGGATCTACTCATTCCTGCAAGACACGTCTCACTCAGGCGGTGCAGCTAGGCTCCATCGCCTTGGCGGACTGGTCGGCTCCATGGAAAATCACACAATCTTCTCACTCTCCCCTGGTCCATTCAGCATCTGCAAGACACCTCTGTCTAGTGGGGTGCATGAGCTTGGATTTCTTTTCCATTCATGCAGAAGACATTCGGACTTTGTTGAGTTTAGAGCAGGGCGTAGGTGTCCTGTGATTGCCATCCATGTGCTGTGGATTCTGTGTGCTTGTGGACGAGTAACAACTCTTGAAGTTGAGCACCTCGTAATTGGAGATTCTGGATACACAAAATGTCCTAAACAACAGGGCGGGATATCTCAGACCTACTGCATGGGAATTCGTTTTACTCCTGCATTGGCAGTGAGAAATCTGAGAGTAGTAGAAGATGCTTATTTCTCATTGTCCTAGGATGCTAATCTCTCATTACCCAAGGATACTAATCTATCATTGCTAAAGGATGATATTCTCTCATTGCCCAAGAATGTTAATCTGGGAGAAGTAGAGGATGCTAGTCTCTAATTGTTTAAGGATGATATTCTCTCATTGCCCAAGAATGTTAATCTGGGAGTAGTAGAGGATGCTAGTCTCTAATTGTTTAAGGATAATAATCTCTCATTGTCCAAGGATGCTAATCTCCCATTGCCCAAGGATGCTAATCACCCATTGCCCAAGGATGCTAATCTCCCATTGCCCAAGGATGCTAATCTCTCATTGTCCAAGGATGCTAACTTCTCATTGTCCAAGGATGCTAACTTCTCATTGTCCAAGGATGCTAATCTCTCCTTTCCTAAGGATGCTAATGTCTCATTGCCCAAGGATTCTAATCTCTCATTTCCCAATGATGCTAATCTCTCATTGCCCAAGTATGCTAATGTCACATGGTCCAAGAATGCAAATCTCACACTGTCCAGGGATGCTCATCTGTCATTGCCCACAGATGCTAATCTCTCATTGCCCAAGAATGCTAATCTCACATTGTCCAGGGATGCTCATCTGTCATTGTCCAAGAATGCAAATCTCACATTGTCATAGGATGCTAATCTCTCATTGCCCACGGATGATAATCTCTCATTGTCCAAGGATGCTAATCTTTCATTTCTAAAGGATGATATTCTCTCATTGCCCAAGGATGCTAATCTGGGAGTAGTAGAGGATGCTAGTCTCTAATTGTTTAAGGGTGATAATCTCTCATTGCTCTAGAACGATAATCTCTCATTGTCCAAGGATGCTAATCTCTCATTGTCCAAGGATGCTAATCTCTCATCGCCCAAGGATGCTAATCTCTCAATGTCCAAGGATGCTAACCTCTCATTGTCCAAGGATGCTAACCTCTCATTGTCCAAAGATGATAATCTATTTTGCCCAATGGTACTAATCTCTTATTATCCAAGGATGCTAATCTGTCATTGCCCAATGATGCTAATCTCTCATTTCCCAAATATGCTAATCTGTCATTGCCCAATGATACTAATCTCTCATTTCCCAAATATGCTAATCTGTCATTGCCCAATGATACTAATCTCTCATTTCCCAAGGATGCTAATCTCTCGTTTCCCAATGATGCTAATCTCTCATTGCCCAAGAATGCGAATCTCACATTGTCCAAGAATGTGAATCTCATATTGTCCAGGGATGCTTATCTGTCACTGTCCAAGAATGCAAATCTCACATTGTCCTAGGATGCTAATCCCTCATTGTTCAATGATGCTAGATTCTCACTGGCCAAGGGTGCTAATCTGCTAATGTTCAAGCATGATAATCTCTCATTGCCTAAATTCAACCAACCTGCAGCTGTTATGTACGGTTTCATGACTTTATTTTCTGTCACATAGATATACGTCTAGCTTTAGTTACATGTACGTTTTCACCACCTGTGATGACAAAAATGGTGCAAGAGATCCATTTAGCCACTGCTGTTTTCCTAAACTATGTTGACCACACTATCTTTAATGATTTCCATATCGTTGTTGCAAAGTAAAATGTTTCAAATGTCACTGATGCTTAATTAAATCTATATAATAAGCTTTGGCAAAGCCAATAGGTCTCGGTAATGCAAGAGCTTTTGCCATTGTCAATGTGAATGTCTTTTAGCCATGTTGTTTAGCAGCACACCAGCTGTTCAGCAGGGCTGAAAGTCCTGGAAAAAAAGCGTTATGACGTGGCCGGCGGTGGCCACGTCATATCGCTTTTTTTGTCTGGCAGGAGGGGCAGGACAATCAACAGCAGAGGGGCTGGCAAGCAACAAAACACGGGAGAAGAGGGGAGGAGGGTGGTGGGGATAAGGTTTTTTTTTTGAAGATGTGTAATTTTATGCTTGATATTCAAGAGACAATAATATTACCTTAATGTATTTACCAGCAACCAGTGTGAAATAATTTCCTTTTTTTTCTGTTTTAAAAGTAAATATTTTTGTCACAGTTTATGACTAACTAATCATGCAGCAGCTATTGAATGGAATATTAAGCTTTTCTCCTATAGTGCTCGTATGGGAGCAAACAATGGCTAATAGGCATATGCCAAGACAAAATGAATACAGAATGGGAAAGAGTGAGAAGCAGACGGACAGTGGAAAATCCCAATATGAACAGAGGGTTAGTTAGAGGAGAAATGGATGGATCAAGGTGGTTCGAGGGAAAAGAAGCCACATGGATGGGGGGTGGGTGGAAGGGGAAATAGTGATTAAAAACGCAAGCACTCATATGGAATGATTGAACACAATTTTTTTTTAAACTCTGAAAACGAGACCAGTGGATGGACAGAAGAACTTGGTTCGTGCTCTAGGGGTTGGGCCAAACACAAGAAGAGGCATCTACGCCATGACAAACAGGAACAAAGGAAATGAAAGAGATGCTGAAGCTAACAAATGGTAAGCTATGGACGGGTTGTAAGCCCACTGTATGTAAATATGTCTCAAAGAGACAGCACATTTGCCGACTAGCCAAGACCTAAAATTGGATAAAACCCCTCAAAAATATCTGCACACATTAAGCTGAATCCTTCCCTTTCACCACGTTTCTCCAGTCGCAGCTGCTGCCTGGAAGCAGCAATGGGTCGGGTGCTGGGGAAAGGGCAGGGCCGGACTGGGACCCAAAACTGGTCCTGGCAGAGAGCTCGGCCGGCCCCCCTGGGAACGGCCGAGCTGTTTGCCAGGGCCGGTTTTGGCCGAGTTTGTTACGAGAGCTGATTTTGCAGCTATGCTGCAAAAACGGCCATGTAACAAAAACAGCCCCCAGGCGCCCAAAATCGGCCCCACCCTAGCGGCCCACCGGGGTAACGCCCGGTGCCCGCTATAGCCAGTCCAGCCCTGGATAAGGGCGGGGGCAGTTCACTTTAAAAGAAAAATCACTTACCTCCGGGCCGGCCGCCTCCCCTGCGTCCTCTTCTTCGCTTCCTGTGAGAAATAGGAAGCAGGAAGCACCAGGGCTGCAACGGTCCCGCAGCCAATCACAACTCTATAATGCAATGTTGTGATTGGTCTGAGTGCCGTGACAGTGTGCTCAGCCAGGGGCTGGAGGGGGGGGCACGTTCCCCATGCAGGCTGCAATGCATGGAGAAGGGGAAAGTGCGCTTGACCGGTTTGGATGGCCCGAGAGGGACGACCAAACAGTCATTGTGCACTTAGGAGTGTTGCACCACTCCTCCCTTGCTCTTCAGCCCCGCCCCCTCACGCAATCTGCCGCAGCAGGAGGACAAAATAAAATTATAATACCATTAGTTATTATCATTTTACTTTTTTCCTTTCTTTCCCTGCTCTGAGGCAGTGGGGCGAAACTCCTCCACCTTGGCGGAGGAGCCGCCACTGCGTTTCACAATGAAATAGCACTGGGAGCATTTGTGCAAGTACATTTGTACTTTCGCAACTGCCTTTATTTCGGGATACATACAGAATTACAAGCCTGGTTATCCCAAAGGCTGCTGTCTGGGTCCAATTGTCCTCATAAACCCGACTCTGTCTCAAATCAACTGGACAAATCCATTGGCTCACGCTTCGGAAAGGGATCATGTTGGAATCCCTGTGCAGCAGATCAGTTTTACCTCTAGGCTTACCTGCCTTTTATCCAAGGTTCATATTTATCATGCAGCGCGTGGCCCGCGCGCTCTCTGTGCACTCTCTGCGCTCCCTTTGTGGATCAGAAGGTTAAGTCAGCCAACTATGAAAGCTGAGCTTACTGCATGCAGGAAAGCAAACTGTGGAACTCTCTGTGCAGACCAGGCTAGCAGCAGTTTAGACAGAACGTGCTCTGAACTGAATTCCTTCTAGGTGTCTGGATGAATTCAGGTTGTGGGTGAGGATGCAAGAACACAAGAGCACCTTTCGGTGCAAAAAAGATGTTTCGAAACTGACAAAACATTTCATACAACACAACCACAGTGAAATGGATTTCAAGTGGAATGTTCGTGAAAAACCGTTCATTCCCTCACACATAAGTGACATATCCAAATTCCTGTTCTTAAAAGAACAAAAATGGGTTTTCAAATTGTGTACAGATAGACATGGGCTAAATGACGACATTCCTTGGTTCAATTTATCATGATTACACCATTAATGGACCATTCATGCTCTGTAATTTAAATACACTATTCTTTGAAGTATGCGGTTGTATTAGTGGAGGAAGCTAGTTCTCCCTCACTGTATACCTCACTTGACCATCTTCGAACAGACTTTGGGCTGAAATTAAGACTACACAATGGATTTGGGACCATACCTTCAATTTGTGTAGACTGTACCAATAGGGATCCGACTCACTCCTTTGAGTCTTTACTATTTTTAGTATGAGAGGATGTAGATATACATCCCATTACTCTGTCACGGAATCACCAATAAGGATTTCTCTTGGCACAAAACTATACTACTTAAGCAGCGTTCCAATAAGTATCTTAGTTGGCTGCACTCTATTTCAATAATGTGTTGGTTTGTTTGTCGGTCCTGGGCCTGTACATGAAACACTTACATTTGTATGGCAATATTCGCATTATAATAACATCTACAGTATGAATGGTCGCTCGAACTACATACATCGAGCGTATGACATCATTTGGTAGTTTAATAAACGTTCTCGCGAGAATACGCAAATCATACAACATCTCGGTATAAACAACCGCGGCTGGCTACTTCTGGGCTTTAGTTTGGCAATATTTGCAATGACTCGAGTATTGTGCGAGTCCTATACCGTGTTGGTATAGTTAACCGCAATGTAAACCGACAATCAGCTAGGTGCAATGCTTCTGGAACTACATGCACTGCGCGATTGACGTCAGGCTGTAGTTCATTCTTCCGTCTCGCGAGACTACGCGAGTCAGAGGATATCTCGATTGAGACTTGCAAGTTGTCTGGAACTTGAACAAGATTTGGCGTTCTGTCTGATTTCAAATATGAACACATAATCACGGGGCACGATCTCTACATTAACAGCATGCCTCTACTCTTTATGGGGAAGTTGTAATCCCGATTTTGCCGCTCACTGATTGGTTGTCGTAGATCAGACACAACCAGTGAAATTGTAGCTCCTACGATAGCCCAGTGCCTCCCCCTGACTCAGTCACAGACCGAGACAACGACGGACAGGTAGGCACAGAGTCAAAATGGGCTACTCTTTACATCTCCTCTGCTTTCCTTGTTCCCCCCCTTTTTTACAACTATTAAGGAAAGGAAGACTAGCAATTTAATGTATACTGGGGAACTCACTTACTCAGACACGACTGTGGGACAAGCTATGCTGTACCACATAAGATTTAATAGTATGTATGAACTCTTCTGGTGCAAGCAGTAGTTTTGGGTGTGGTTGTGTGGTGAAGTCCTTAACTGGGGATAGGTCAATACTAGCAGGTTTGCTCTGCGTGCAAATTACTAGCTAACCCTGGGCACAATTACAGGACAGAGTAGGTCAGAGTAAGCTCTCTCTGCCCATGTTAAGTGCGGGGTTGTTTTGTTCTTGCAGAGCGGGGTCTCACACATCCTGAGCCAGGTCCAGGAAGAGGTGAGGTCCTTTCCCCGGGTATACTGGGTGAGTACTTAACATTTAGAAAGATTGTAATTAATTCAGCACCTAACAGACCGTGTTGGCTTATTTGGGTCCACTTCTTTGTTTGTCTTCAACAGATGTGATCAATACACCAGGTGCCAAGGAGGAATACAGATAGTTGAAGGAGAATCATATCCTTCACTGTTGATGATTCACTTGTGTGTGTTTTTTGTATTATTTTTCACACATTTAGTCACAAATAGGCAGTAGAATTCACGTAGAACAGAGGCCCTGATGAAAGCCTATGGTCCTTTTCCATGATAGGCTGAAACATGTTGGCCCTCTCGCAGCTATTTGCTTGAACTGCGATTACTGTTTTGCACTGTTCTTGTTTTTAAACTGGAAGGGGCTTATGCCTAATAAATAGTCTTTTGATAAGTTCCCTATCCTTTTTTAATCACCACTCTTATTATTTTTTGCACTGCACTTTCCCATCAGATCAACATCATATGGTACAATAAAGTGATTGTGGGTCGTTACCCCAAGCCGACCATGGGGGTATGTTGGATGTCTCAATGATCAAGAGACACAATACCCTGGCAGGATTACCAGATGAGAATATTGATCTATACAAGTCATTGATGGGAATCCTTAGTGAGATCGACAATCACAGGTGGCCCATATTTTGGTGATTTGGTCTGTTAGTCTAATTTGATATTCATTTCCTTCTGTACTTAATGAGACATTAGGACAGCTGGTAAGAGATCCCAATAAGATTTCCAATTTAGACCCCTAAGTTTGCTCGTTGTATACATGTTTTCTGGAGCCCATAATGAGTCTGGCTGAGGCGTCAAGAGTGGCTCTAAGAGGATCCAGACTAGCTTTAGGAAGGCCAGCTAGGGTCACTGTTAGAACTGGCTATTTCTGGTAGGCTAAGGCTGACGCCAAAGCCAGGCAGAAACCACCATTCTAGTCAGGGCAAGGAAGTCACACGCCAAGATAACCTCTGCTCACCCCCTTGGTAGCTTGGCTCAAGCAGTAAGGCTAAACTCGGAGGCAATGTGTAAAGCATTTGCGCCAGCGCACAACAGCAACAACATACTAGGCACACCACAAAAGAGACTCCACACAAGGTTATTATAAAAATAACTTTTGTATTGTAAAAACACATCAGATAAAATCACACATATACATGGTGCCAACTGGCACGGGCAATATTCACAGGGATTATGTACACAAGACAGGGCCACATGGGCGCCTGTCAGAATCAGATATAGCACTTCTAGATAAAATGTAGAATATAAAATCACTTCTAGAATGAAGAATAAATGTAACATAAAATAATAATCAAAGATAACCACCAGTAACCACTGGTAACAGGAACCAGGACCTTACTAGGACCACCTGTACTAAGAAAGAAGAACCACCTAAGTATCACACAGCATTTAGGGGTCTAAGAAAGAATGCATTACTCATGATACAATAAACCTACATTCAGAGGAGTAGAAAAGACAACCACCCAAGAATAACCACATTTAGGGGCATAAACCAGAACACCTTACCCATGATGCATGAACACATTCAGAGGAGTAATAAGGAGAAACACATGATGACTAAACATTCAGAGGTGTTAAGAATAGAGCACATGATGCAATAAAATACATTCAGGGGTGCAGCGCAAGAAGACACATGATGACTAACCATTCAGAGGTGCAGCGCATGGAAAGGAAGACACATAATGCATAAACATTCAGAGGTGCCATAACATAAGTCAATAGCGCAAAAACACACAGTAGGCAATTACTATTTAAAAGCATAGAAATCACATTGCGCCTACACTACATAAGCCACTACCTGTGGCAGTCCCTAGGCCAACTGGCCTTGTGGGGCAAAGATGCCCTGGGTCCAATGTCAGGGCGCGCTGCCATGCAGCGCCAGTCCAAAGTACAAAAAGCCTAAACGTGGCAGGTGCCCACAAAGTGCTGGGCACCTGGGCATTGCAATAAAATGAACTTCGACAGGGTCCTCACTGACCCTTGGGCGCCAACTGCGCCCTGCTGGAGCCACACAGGCTCTGGGACACATACACTGTGCACGTTGGAGCCACACAGGCTCTGGCCAACACTGGTCAAACGTTGGAGCCACACAGGCTCTTAAAAACACATATGGCCCCTCTGAGCCACACAGGCTCTCTCAGACTGCGGGGGTCGTTGGAGTCCCTCACGGGGGACTCGAGCAAAAGAAAATGCGGCAGGGAGCCCCTCAGGCTCTAAATAGGCCAAAATGCCCCCACGAGCCTCTCTCAGGGCTCAAAACTGCAAATGCCCCTGGGGAGCCTCGGGGGCTCGAGCCAACGGTGGGGCGACCCACTGCCATCCGGGGCCGCCCTAGTTGCACCAAAGTTAATTATGCCCCGTCGTTGGAGTCCTTCACGGAGGACTCGAAATCACCACATGCCCCCTGCCCCTCTTGGGGCTCTCAAACGTTGGGGCGACCCGCTGCCAATCGGGGCCGCCCATGAAGCCTTCATGGCTTCCTTCAAACAAGCAGCGCGAACTCGCGCTACTGCGGGGGGGGCGGACACCGGCAATGTGTCCCGGCGCCCCTCCCCTGCTCCATTCTGCCCAGCCCCAGCCCAGACTCACCGGGCTCTCCTCTGCGGGGCTCATCCGGGCGGCGGCTCCTTCTTCTGGCCAGCGCGGGGCTCCTCTTCCACCACGGAGCCCCGCCGGCCCGCTCCGCCGTTCTCGGCCGCTTCTCCTCTCGCTGCCGGCAGCCAATCCCAGCGCGGCAATGGGGCGGGACTTCCTCTGCAACCCGGAAGTCCCGCCTATGGTCAGGCGAAACGCTGCCTGACTTCCTGTGCGCGGCTCGGGCCGCGGCGGTGATTACGGGGGCAAATCGAGGGCTGGGCACCCTCAAAAGTAATATAAAATAGTTAAGCGAGGTAGGCACTCGCAAAGGGCGCCATAGTCGGGGTGGCACCCGCAAATCAGATGAGAGTGCACACGAAGCACTCGGACAGTCACAGGGCAGGAGCGCTTCCCCCCACGGGATAACCACAGCGCCCTGCCATCAATCAGGTTAAGAAAGCGCCCACGAGGCGCTGGGGAGCCCAGAAAGCACCAAAACGCCCCAGAAAGGACCCCCACAGCAAGGAGGGTCCCAGCAGCTGCAGGGCATTACAGGTCAAGGCTTCCAGGGCCAAAACAAAGTCCAGCAAACAGTCCTCAAAGGTGCAGCCAGGCAGGGGGACAGCCAGGAAGAGTCCCCCAGCAGTCCATCAGATGTCCAGGAGCTGGGCAGGGCCCAGGGATCCCCCTGAGCCCCAGCAGCAGCATGCTCCTGGCAGATTCAAGTTGAAAACAAGAACAATTTGGAAGGGGATACAACCCCTTCTTATACAGTGCAAAACCTTTGAAGTTCTTTGAAGTCCTTTGAAGCAGGCAGTGTGAGAACCAGCTGGACTGGTTTAGAGGGAAGTCCCCTTCAGTATCAGGGACAGAGGTGTCAGTCGCCCAGCGGGAGGTGGAGCCAGCTTTGTAGTTACACAGGAACAGCCCTTCACTATCAGGTGCCATCTCCTCCCACTTCCCTGGCAGCAGATGCTGCCTTTCATCCATGGGCTGACTCAGACAACCTCCTGGGCTCTCCAGCCCCTGTCATCCTCAAACCAGACAGTCAATCCACAAGCAGGCCCATGCACCCTGGGCCAGGCTCACCAGCCAATCACACGCTAGCACCAACTTACACAAATATGCCAACTTCCAAAAGTAGGACTTCTAGACTAGACACAGCCATGTCGCATACATCATTTTGCAGCATTCACTCTCACGAGTTGATACATACCAAACTCGCCCCTGCACTCCCCACACATCAGGAACTACCATGGGCATACATATTCCCCATTCATTCCTATGGGAGGGCAGGTCACTCACCATTCATTCACAGAGAGCTCAAGCACTTTACACTGTACCACAGTGAAAAAGTGCGCAGAGGCCTAAAATCACCAACACCAGGTTCCATAAATAGGCTAGGAAAACGCAAAAAGTCTAGGGGTGAACCTGCCTAATGGGCCGGGTCCAACAGTCACCAAACCATATTCTAAGCGTGAGATAACTAGGGATTGGACTACTGACTGGATTTCCTAAGGAGGAAAAAAAGGCTTGATTTTCCTAAGTGTGTTGAGCTGATGATTGGGCACCTCTAATAGTGCCACTAATGTGAGCTTGCATGTTTAAGTATTTGTCCAGGGTGATGCCTAAAGATCTAGCAGAGTCAAAAACATGAGGGGTGCAATTGAGTGCAGAGAGTTGTTTGATCAAGTCTTGGGTAGGAGCCAAGTGGTTGAGGGGGTGAGGGGGGGGGGGACACAAGAAGGAATTCTGTTTTGAAGGTATTTAACAACAGATGATTCTGTGTTAGCCACTGTTGCGTTTTCCAAAGTGCATCATTATGCATTTTTATGACCTCTGGAGAGGAGATCTTCAAATATAGTTGCATGTCATCAGCATACATATGGCATTGAATGTTGGAGCCGTTCAGGATATTGGTAAGACTTTCCATGAAAAGGTTTGAGCGACAGTGCGGAACCTTGAGGTACTCCAATAGTGACCGGTGTACTGGCAGCAAGTGATTGGTTAACTTTGATTCTTTGGGTATGGTTATGCAAGAAAGATGCAAACCAATTTAAGACAGGGCCCCATAACCCCATCCTATGCTGAAGAGTAGAAATCAGGTTATCATGTTTAATAGTGTCAAATGCTGAGGACAAGTCAAAAAGGTTCAGACAACAATGGACATTTTGATCAAGGGATCTCAAGGCGTCGTCAACGATGTGGGTTAGTGTGTTGCATCTAGGGAGAGCCAAATATGTGTGATATCATCTTCTGTAAAGAAAAGCTGAATTTCACAACAATTAAGTGAAGTTATACAAAACAAGAATCTTGCATTTTTCTCCATATTTCAGTGTGAAATGCATCCTGTGTCAATTTTGAATGCAAGAACAAGAGACGCTCGCATTCTCTCTGTACCCGCTTGATGCTCCCACAATACTAATTTCACCTAATTCATTTCAGATGTACTGACCTTTTGCTGCAAAAATCGTAAAAAGACTGATGGTTATAAATGATCATTGGGAAATCATGTATTGTATTCAGTAAATACAGATCCCTACTTAGAGAATAACTTTTCTGGTAATTTACAAGAGATGGAGCACATTTCTGCTACAGTAAGTAAGGTCCAGGCCCATGTGAACGCTCTTTCTTCCCTTTACAAGGCTACAGAGCATCGGCATTTTAAACATCTTCTCACGGTTTATCAGGCAAAAATACCACCTACTGTGCTGTATGCTACTGAAATTATTGACATAGAATATTGGGACTTCATGCATAAAATAAAAAGTAAAAGCCTCCAGAAAATCTGTAATTTAAATTCCTTGGCTCTGATTGAAGGGCTACTTCTAGAGATGGGCCTGTCAAGTTCCTATGCATTGGTATTGGTTGATATATTGCACTACATTTCTCAGCTTTTGCACAGCAATGAGCATACTTTAAGATGCTACTTATGTTCTAAAGTTTTTGGTTAGAATAAGAAAATGTATACTTAAAAAAAAATGAATCTAGCACAAACGCACTTGAATTAGAGAGAAATTGATTTGTTTCAGTTGGCTCAGAGAAGGAGCAGTTCTAAGCAGTCAAATATGCTAGACTATAGGGGCGCAAAGAATATGAATGCAGTAGTTTCCTCTACATGGAAGCACTGCCTCAACCATATTTATTCTGGGATTTAAATCATGGGTTCTGCCATTTTTAGGTCGAGCCTGGGCAGCACATGGCCTGCTCCGCGAGGCATGCTGTATTCAAGCATGGAGTTGAAGCTCCGCCCACTCTCTGCACATATAGTTCATTGTCTTGGGTCATTGTCCTTGTAAATGCGGATTTCTGATTCGTTAACACCTTAGGAGCGTCGAACGTTCAGCGCCCAGTGCTGAACGTTCGAATAACGGGTGCGGCCCCGTCGGCCAACGGATGTGCGCAGCACTGGCAAAGTAGTGCTCCGACGACCGTTGGCCGACGGCAGCACTTAAAGGGTTAATAAGCTTGTTACTCCCTCCTTAGTACCCCCTTTTCCTCATTTGTAACCTCCCATGAGGACTGCTCCTTTTACTTCTGTTGGTACATGGTATGTGTTATTTTGTCTGTAAGCAATATTTTCTTTAATGATTTTCTCCTACTGCAGGCACGACGTGCTTTCCTGCAACATTCAGTGCGCCGTGCGCGCTTTCACTTTCCAAGCAGCCCGGGACAATGGTGGGCGCTTCTTTGAAATGAAATAGGTCTTGCATTTACAAGAATTTGAGCTATTGGCATTGTAAATGACAATGCCATTTATTTATTTGTTAAATATCATAACAGATAAATAAAAGGCATTGTCATTTAGAATGCCAATAACATAAACTCTCGCAAATGTGAGACCCATGGCATTGCAAATGGCTGTTTATTTAATGTTAATGTTCTTAAACATTCCTGCACCGTGGGACACGCATCTCATGGTGCAGAGATGTTTAGGGGGCAAAATAGATGCCCCCAGGCCCCATAGGGAGGGGTGGGGGAAATGGGGCCCTGCTAGGTATCTCCAAAAACACTTTCGGACAGCCTTTCCATGTCATAAACGCCAACATGAAAAGGCTGTTGGAAAGTGCCATCATAATCCCGATGGTGGAGCTGAGCTTGGCTCCGCCATCATTCGGGGATTAGGGTGCCTTCTGACGCCCTGGCGGGCTCCTTTAGCCCGTCAGAAAAACTTTGGAAACCCCCATAGGTTTCACTCCAACCGCTGTCATCCTAATACGGCGGTCGGACTGAAACTTATGATGCTGGGCGGAAAGCCTCAGACATCTGGTCGGAGGCTTTCCACCCGACATCATGATTGGGTCCTATATGTTTTACATTTTTAAATATTTTTAAAAAGTTTTAAACTTGTAATGACTGTTGTTGACTACAATGATGTTAATCTCATTGTATCTGAATCTCAATAAAATAATCTTGAATCTTGCAATTTTAATGAAACAGAATCCTACTTTTAGCTCTCTATATATATGTGTGTCATATTATGTTTTTTTAATTTAAAAAAATATAATTTGAGAGCAACAAACCATTGAAAAAAATGGTCGAGCATTATTAAAATATCTGCACTCAAGAACCAGTTCTGCTACAGGCGCCTTCTAAAGTTAACTGGTCACCTTCAAATGTTGATTGGCATTAACAGCCATTTTTAGGGGACATTGTTGTCCAGACAGTGTAAACATGTCCTTTTGATGAAATGGGGAAGACTTTTGCCTGCAGTAGGGGAAAACTGAAATCCTTAAGTGTAATTCCACCTGTGTGAATTGATGATTCCTTCTTTGTTCATGAAGCTTCTTTTGTTTTATTATTAACAACACAAATTCTTGTTCACATCTAAGCCACTGTTGTCAAACCTGATGTTATTAAAACAGGGCGCTCAGACTTTAGAATCAATCAATCAAACAATCAATCACCAAATTTGTAAAGCGTGCTACTCACCCGTAAGGGTCTCAAGGCGCTGAGTAAGGGGGGGGGGGGGGGGGGGGGCTACTCCTCGAACAGCCACCAGGTCTTGAGTTGTTTCCTGAAGGAGAGATGGTCCTGGGTCATCCGTAGGAGGGTGGGGAGGGAGTTCCATGTCTTGGCTGCCAGGTAGGAGGAGGATCTTCCTCCGACGGTAGAATCACAAATATTTTACACCCCTTTTTAATGGACCAAGTGCTGAACCCTAAAGTAAAAACGCATTTTAGTGAGGCATACCCTTAGTAAGTATGTTATGTACTTTACGTCAAAGCGGTGTTTAGTGCTGCATCATTGTAGCCACATAATTTAGTAAATCCTGCTACATAATTTAGGGGCATATTATCAAGGACCGGTGTTAAAATTATCGCTATTTTATCGGCAGGAAACTTAATTCCCATAGAAGGCCATGTTCTGGTGTGAACATGGGCTTCTATGGGAATTAACAAGGGCGTATTATCAAGCCCATTATCGCCATTTTAGCGGCAGTTTCCTGGCGATAATTTTAACACCGGTCCTTGATAATATGCCCATTAGTCCTTCTGCCACATAATTACTCGGGATTTTCTCCCTGTGCTAGCCACTCGTTTCCCTAGTGAGCCGCTCTGCTTCCTGAAGCGCTGGCTAGAAGGCTGCGGTCACACACCTTATTCAGGGGATGGCAAGGGGCAGTAACAGAAGGATACAACAATAACAGTGATGCCCCAAAATGGCTCCTTTTCACCTGCTCACAGGTGGCACAGTGCACATAAACAGTGCATGGCAAGTGACAAGCTATGTACGATTTCTATAGTGTGAACCTAGACATAAAGCAAAGGAGAACTGTAATGGGGGGATGAATACAGTGTAAAGTGGGTTGGGGGGGAAGTGTGGACACAAATGAGGTACAGAAAAGGTAATCAAGAGGAAAGGATGGGGTGAGGACGTGGGATGGAGCAATGCTATGCGGAAATCGCTTTAAACCAAGACTTGCCATCACCCATGGAGGAACATTCGGCAGGGCTGGGGCAGAGATGGATGCCTTATGGCCAAGAATGAACTCAAAAAGCTGCCATTGGTTTCTCGTCTTCAAAGAAAGTAGGCAGCTGCAGGGACCTTGTAGGACTCAATGACTGCCACTGAGGCCTTACGTTTTACAAAAAGGGGGTGGTGATGAACAGAGTGTCTGAGTTAAACAGACCACTCTTACCCAGTCCAAAGATCAGGGCTTGATCCATCACCGTTATTTATCTCACTGCCCCATCCCAGCTCAGAACCTGGCTATATGCAAATCAGTCTGTCCCTGGCCCAGTGCATCATGGGAACAGGGCAGACTAAACTACCAAGCCAATTCTTCACCAGAAAGGAGACAAGCTACCGGGGACCAGTTTCTGGCATTTCAGCCTTCTTCGGCCCGGCTTGCTTGAATCCTGATGGAGCAGTGAGAAAGGGACTCATGTCTGAGTATACCCTGCCACACCTATAGTGGCCAAAAACGATTTACAAAAAGGGGGTGGTGATGAACAGAGTGTCTGAGTTAAACAGACCACTCTTACCCAGTCCAAAGATCAGGGCTTGATCCATCACCGTTATTTATCTCACTGCCCCATCCCAGCTCAGAACCTGGCTATATGCAAATCAGTCTGTCCCTGGCCCAGTGCATCATGGGAACAGGGCAGACTAAACTACCAAGCCAATTCTTCACCAGAAAGGAGACAAGCTACCGGGGACCAGTTTCTGGCATTTCAGCCTTCTTCGGCCTGGCTTGCTTGAATCCTGATGGAGCAGTGAGAAAGGGACTCATGTCTGAGTATACCCTGCCACACCTATAGTGGCCAAAAACGATTTACAAAAAGGGGGTGGTGATGAACAGAGTGTCTGAGTTAAACAGACCACTCTTACCCAGTCCAAAGATCAGGGCTTGATCCATCACCGTTATTTATCTCACTGCCCCATCCCAGCTCGGAACCTGGCTATATGCAAATCAGTCTGTCCCTGGCCCAGTGCATCATGGGAACAGGGCAGACTAAACTACCAAGCCAATTCTTCACCAGAAAGGAGACAAGCTACCGGGGACCAGTTTCTGGCATTTCAGCCTTCTTCGGCCCGGCTTGCTTGAATCCTGATGGAGCAGTGAGAAAGGGACTCATGTCTGAGTATACCCTGCCACACCTATAGTGGCCAAAAACGATTTACAAAAAGGGGGTGGTGATGAACAGAGTGTCTGAGTTAAACAGACCACTCTTACCCAGTCCAAAGATCAGGGCTTGATCCATCACCGTTATTTATCTCACTGCCCCATCCCAGCTCAGAACCTGGCTATATGCAAATCAGTCTGTCCCTGGCCCAGTGCATCATGGGAACAGGGCAGACTAAACTACCAAGCCAATTCTTCACCAGAAAGGAGACAAGCTACCGGGGACCAGTTTCTGGCATTTCAGCCTTCTTCGGCCCGGCTTGCTTGAATCCTGATGGAGCAGTGAGAAAGGGACTCATGTCTGAGTATACCCTGCCACACCTATAGTGGCCAAAAACGATTTACAAAAAGGGGGTGGTGATGAACAGAGTGTCTGAGTTAAACAGACCACTCTTACCCAGTCCAAAGATCAGGGCTTGATCCATCACCGTTATTTATCTCACTGCCCCATCCCAGCTCAGAACCTGGCTATATGCAAATCAGTCTGTCCCTGGCCCAGTGCATCATGGGAACAGGGCAGACTAAACTACCAAGCCAATTCTTCACCAGAAAGGAGACAAGCTACGAGCAGACGAGCTTTCTGCTTAATTCAGAGACTCTGTCCCTCACCACCCCTTGTTGTAAATATTTTTGTCCACCCTAAGCGTGGAAGGGTATTCTCAGATGTGAGACCCTTGCTCATTGCACCATCAGGATTCAAGCAAACCGGGCCGAAGACGGCTGTAATGCCAGAAACCGGTCCCCGGGAGCTTGTTTCCTTCCCAGTGTAAGAATTGGCTTTTGTAGTTTGGTTTGCCCTGTTCCCATCATGCACTGGGACAGGAACAGACTAATTTGCATACAGCCAGGTTCTGAAACTGGGATGGTGCAGTGAGCTAAAAAACGGTGTTGGATCTAGCCCTGATCTCTTGACTGGGTGAGAGCTTTCTGCTTAATTCAGAGACTCTGTCCCTCACCACCCCTTGTTGTAAATATTTTTGTCCACCCTAAGCGTGGAAGGGTATTCTCAGATGTGAGACCCTTGCTCATTGCACCATCAGGATTCAAGCAAACCGGGCCGAAGACGGCTGTAATGCCAGAAACCGGTCCCCGGGAGCTTGTTTCCTTCCCAGTGTAAGAATTGGCTTTTGTAGTTTGGTTTGCCCTGTTCCCATCATGCACTGGGACAGGAACAGACTAATTTGCATACAGCCAGGTTCTGAAACTGGGATGGTGCAGTGAGCTAAAAAACGGTGTTGGATCTAGCCCTGATCTCTTGACTGGGTGAGAGCTTTCTGCTTAATTCAGAGACTCTGTCCCTCACCACCCCTTGTTGTAAATATTTTTGTCCACCCTAAGCGTGGAAGGGTATTCTCAGATGTGAGACCCTTGCTCATTGCACCATCAGGATTCAAGCAAACCGGGCCGAAGACGGCTGTAATGCCAGAAACCGGTCCCCGGGAGCTTGTTTCCTTCCCAGTGTAAGAATTGGCTTTTGTAGTTTGGTTTGCCCTGTTCCCATCCTGCACTGGGACAGGAACAGACTAATTTGCATACAGCCAGGTTCTGAAACTGGGATGGTGCAGTGAGCTAAAAAACGGTGTTGGATCTAGCCCTGATCTCTTGACTGGGTGAGAGCTTTCTGCTTAATTCAGAGACTCTGTCCCTCACCACCCCTTGTTGTAAATATTTTTGTCCACCCTAAGCGTGGAAGGGTATTCTCAGATGTGAGACCCTTGCTCATTGCACCATCAGGATTCAAGCAAACCGGGCCGAAGACGGCTGTAATGCCAGAAACCGGTCCCCGGGAGCTTGTTTCCTTCCCAGTGTAAGAATTGGCTTTTGTAGTTTGGTTTGCCCTGTTCCCATCATGCACTGGGACAGGAACAGACTAATTTGCATACAGCCAGGTTCTGAAACTGGGATGGTGCAGTGAGCTAAAAAACGGTGTTGGATCTAGCCCTGATCTCTTGACTGGGTGAGAGCTTTCTGCTTAATTCAGAGACTCTGTCCCTCACCACCCCTTGTTGTAAATATTTTTGTCCACCCTAAGCGTGGAAGGGTATTCTCAGATGTGAGACCCTTGCTCATTGCACCATCAGGATTCAAGCAAACCGGGCCGAAGACGGCTGTAATGCCAGAAACCGGTCCCCGGGAGCTTGTTTCCTTCCCAGTGTAAGAATTGGCTTTTGTAGTTTGGTTTGCCCTGTTCCCATCATGCACTGGGACAGGAACAGACTAATTTGCATACAGCCAGGTTCTGAAACTGGGATGGTGCAGTGAGCTAAAAAACGGTGTTGGATCTAGCCTTGATCTCTTGACTGGGTGAGAGCTTTCTGCTTAATTCAGAGACTCTGTCCCTCACCACCCCTTGTTGTAAATATTTTTGTCCACCCTAAGCGTGGAAGGGTATTCTCAGATGTGAGACCCTTGCTCATTGCACCATCAGGATTCAAGCAAACCGGGCCGAAGACGGCTGTAATGCCAGAAACCGGTCCCCGGGAGCTTGTTTCCTTCCCAGTGTAAGAATTGGCTTTTGTAGTTTGGTTTGCCCTGTTCCCATCATGCACTGGGACAGGAACAGACTAATTTGCATACAGCCAGGTTCTGAAACTGGGATGGTGCAGTGAGCTAAAAAACGGTGTTGGATCTAGCCCTGATCTCTTGACTGGGTGAGAGCTTTCTGCTTAATTCAGAGACTCTGTCCCTCACCACCCCTTGTTGTAAATACTGAGGCCTTACGTGGCACATTTGTGTTGGCAGCAATGGCGTGCCACCGGGGTCTGTGGTCCAATGCAAGGTATCAGACTCGCAGCATCACAGTAAGCCTGGCACTCCCCCTGGTGAGTACCCATCAGGTTAGTCCACAGTGAAGGGTAGATAGACAGTGCAGCCCTGCCGAGTACCGCGCATCAGGCGTTAGACTAACGCATTTCAGTGTGGTGGTCTGCATCAATGCACTGAAATGAAAAGTCACGCATAAATTGATTTGCACCTCATCGGCTGTCACGCCATAATGCTGCTAACCATGCACCAATTAATGCAGACTGAAACTAAAGCTGAATTTAGCAGTGCACCATGCACGTTGCTCCCTGCACGCTTGGGGGACCGGCTGAGCCGCTCTGCAGCTCTAGCTGCTACAATGTAACAATAGTATCACCCGCGCAGCGTGGCATTCCTGATAGATGACACCATGGAGAGGGAGAGCGGCGTCGTGAGTGGGTGGTTGTGGGAGGTAGGCTGCAGTGGTGATGCCAGAGCTGGTCCGCTGTAATTTAATTAAAATGAGAATGCTGATCTCCGCAACCGGAACTGTCCCAACCTCACGACCGCGGCGGCCGCTGGAACCCCATCTTCTGCTGAGCCTGAGAGTCAGTCTGAATCATGCCTGGGTGGCTGGTGTTTGCCGCAGGAGTCGTTGCAGCCATGAGGTTATCCATACCGAACTGTCGCTCTTCGCATCTCACAAAGTAAGCGAGTCAGCCACTGCTGTTCATGAGTAATCCTGGGATAAGAGTGTAATTCAATGTAATAAAATGAGTGAAAGCGCCTTCAGATGGAGACCAAAGAAACAGAGATGGTAGAGAGGGGCACTTGACCAGGTGTATGCCTATGGGCTCATGGGGGCAGGGGGGGGGGCGGGCAGACAGATGGCGCATCGGTCAGTAGTAGAGCTGCCTTTGAGATTAGAAGTGTGTGCGGAGAGCAGTTAAGTGAAAGTGAGATGGAGGGGATACAAGCTGTGAGGCCCAACAGTGAAGTCACCTATGGAAGTCAACCTTAGCCTCACCAACTTCACCAAGGAGGCAGGGACTTGACCCGCTGGAAGCACAGGTCAATTGGGGGCGCTGCAGTTGGATGGGACATCGGCCAGTAGGTCAGTCTTTGAGAAGATGGAAGGGCGCTGGGCGGGGCCGGTCGCAGGGGCCACAGCAGGTTGAGCTGTAAACTCAAGATGCAGTCTGCCTCATTGGGGTACCCAAAGGGGTTCACCGCAGCAACAAATGCTGATGCAGCGCACAGGTTTGTGTCATTTAAACATCCCAGGTCCCCAGTCCTAATTATGCAGATAGAGCAACGTTTGGTAACAATGGCAGCAGGTTTGCGCTTAGATGTTGTCACACATGACAGGTGTGCACAGCTGTTCCGTGCCCACCTGAATGACCCATTTGACTTGACCGCAGTTTCAACCAAGGTCTTGCAGACTCGACCCCGCAGGCCACCTTTCTCACCCTTCAGTGGTAATATACCCACCTGCGTTTGCACATTTACTGGCCTTGGCGAGGGGTACTAACCTCATGTCAGCAGGGCCGGACTGGGAAACAAAACCGGCCCCGACAGAGTGCTCGGCCGCCCCCCCCCCCCCCCTTCCCACTCAGGGGAGGGGGGGCGGGGGGGGGGTTGGAGGAGCCGCCGAGCTCCTTGCCGGGGCCGGTTTTTGGCTGATTTTGGTACAGGGCTGATTAAAAACGGCCCTGTAACAAAAACGACCCCCAGGGGCCCAAAACCGGCCCTCACCCGTGCGGCGCACCGGGGGATTGCCCGGTGCCTGCTATGGCCAGTCCCGGCGTGCATGTCAGCCAATATCCAATGCCCGCCTATGTGTCTGCCACATTCCAATGGCACAGCCATTTATAGACAACAAAAACGGGACTAACAGACAGGGCCAACTATAGGGCGGTGCGATCGGTGCCACCGCACCAGGCGCTGACTTCAGCGGCGCTGTGTTGTCACAATTATAGTGGATTTAAAAGCGCACCCGCCTCCAGCAAGTTTCAGACAACAATAAAAATGTCAAGAAAACCTCGGTGATTAATGGACATGCAGGGGATCGATGGAGTTTTGTCTGGTGGAGGTTTTGTCCCATAAAGTAGCACAGAGGGTTGAGATGCCATCTGCAAAGCACGTGCACCATTCAGATCACAAAAGTGCAAATAATGTAAATAGCTCAGTGAATTGCTGCTTTTGTCATAGAGATCATTTTACTGGTTGCAATTTATAAATTAAAATCTTAATATAGAACAGTGAACTATTACCTGTCATCAAAGAGCTGCCTGGAAACCGCAAGTTGTCCATTAAAGCGTTGATTTCTACTCCAGTCTTTCACTATCCTAATGTTGGAAAAAGGGTTGATTTGGATAGAAATCAATTCTTATTAGTAAAGACAACCCCCAAACATGGTGGCACATTTTAAAATCTGAGTTTGTGCTTTTCCAGATCGAGCACTCTTAAACTATACCCAGTAGGAATGACCTATGACTCCCATACCTTGTGGTCCTCTTTCTTATGTAACATTTCCACAGGTTTCTTTTTTGCAGTTTTATATAGAGCAAAGGTGGCCCGGGGGAATTAGAGCACTTTACATGAGCACAATAACATGTTACACATATGTTATAGGCATGGGATGATTCAGTAATTGCCCAGAATCCCTGGACATTGCACTGAGGCTGGGTATTTGAACCTGGTTCCCTAGGGTTGGCAGCTCTAGCCACAAGGTCACATCTCCTCCCCGCGTATATTTCCAATGCTTGCTTCCCAGGTACCTCTAATGCTGGTAGAAAACGCATCTACCACCGTCTATCATGTAGATACATACATGTATCTGTGTGTTAAAACTCTAACCAAACTGTAGATAAACATAGCATGGAAGAGAGTATGGAGCTGCAGCCCAGGTGAGCTACACACTCAGGGGCATATTATCAAGACAGGCGATACAATTATCGCCGTTTTAGCTGCAGAAAACTGCCGCTAAAACGGCGATAATGGGCTTCAAAATATGCTCTATGGAATTCCAATTAAAGCCCATATTAGATGTGAAGGACATCTAACATGGGCTTCAATTGGAATTCCATAGAGCATATTATGAAGCCCATAATCGCCGTTTTAGCAGCAGTTTTCTGCCGCTAAAACGGCGATAATTGTATCGCCTGTCTTGATAATATGCCCGCAGTCTCAGACTGCACAGTTCACTCATCTGACCTCTGCATCATGTGCTTTAACCTCTTTAGGTCACTGCAGTTACTTTAGTTAGTTTACACAAGAGGCATGTTATTTTCGAAAATGCAGTGGTTCACTTGTTTCACAGAGTGAATGTTATGTATGTTTGATGAATGATGTGTGGGGGTTTCCAGCTGCTCCAGAGTCCAAAAGCCAAGCTGTCAGCATCCCACGAAATATGATCTGGTGTTTCTCGATTTTAATGCAGCCGCTGCAAATGTTTGTGTGTAACCAGTGAGAAACAGAATTCAGTACTGGTTGGCACAGTGGTGAATAGTGGCATCTGTATTACAGTGCTGTGAGGTGCCAGCCTGTGACAGAAAGCACTATGAATATGCACATTGTTTTAAACTAGAATTGCAAACAGTTTCAGATGGGCTGGCACAAAATGGGCAGAGATTTAGTGTTCATTATAAACCTAGTCTCAACCTTCCATTTCAGGGGTTTTGTACCAGTTTCAAGTTGTTTTCAGAGCTTCTTATTTCACAAAAGGGTGTCTTTTCTGATATTTACCTCTTTCCATGCACTTGATTGCTTGGTTCCACTTATGAGAAAGTGGCATTCTTCATGTCACACACTTGTCAGTTAATTGTCCAATATAAATGTACTTAAACCGTGGAAATGTCACACATAAGCAATCTGAAAACCTGTCAGCTTTGAGTGTCACAGGGCCTGCCTGTTGCTGCGGCACCGGCTCCCCAGCTCGCAAAGAAGTACGTGCCTGAGACTGAGGGACGGTATAATCTCCTAGTGGCACTTGCTGTGCTATGCTGTAAAACATGCTTTTCAGACTAGCGCGTTGTCATGAATGATCAGATCAATGAGATCATAGCTGCAGTGCCCCCTGCCCTCTGTTACTGAGAACTGCAGTCACGCAGTCTGTCTCTGGTTACTGCCCTTCCATTTCTGGTGCTTTGCAGCAGTTTTAAGATCTTCTCACAGTTTCTCGTTGCTCACATGGGTGTATTTTCTGATATTTATATGTTTCCCTCGTCTAACTCGCTTGATTTTGCTTGCAAGAAAGTGTCACTCATAGTTGATGAAATGTCACTCATAATTACACTGAAATTATGAAAATGTCACTCATAGCAATCTGGAACCTTGGCAGCTTTGACAGTGTCATTGCCCAAACATTAAGCCTGGACATACTTCAGCCTGTCCTTCTAATGGAACACACAGGCAGGGAAGCCATATTCATCTTATTATATTCATTATTGTATGTACAGGCAGAGGCCTCAAATCAATAACAATAAATATAATTAAAACAATAAGATCCATGATATACGTATTTTTAAATAGTCGCACTACAAAGCTAAAACCCTGTAAGTTACATTAAGCGTTTTCTCAAGCAGAGTGACATTTTCCATCTGTCCAACCAGTTCGATAGCATGTAAACCAGGATAAAAAACATATTTTAAGAACAAAATACATAAAAAGTACCAGAGTAGAATTAAACATTATGGGCTTTCATGCAGAAGATGGATGCTAGAAAAGTAGCAGTTCATTTAAGATATACATTTAACACAATTAGTGTGAACTGCTTCCACCACTCAGGGCATCCATATTTCACTACCTACCCTTCTCTCTGTTCCAGAATATTTTCTTTCAATGGGATTAGGTCTCAAATTGGCAAATAATTAGGAACACATACACATGTTACTGCAAACGTACATTAAAAAGCTCACGCCTGTACATTACTTTATTAGAAATATGCATAGAATTTCCAGAAGCTCCCAAATACTTTCTTCACTCTGGCAGGGCAGAAGGCATGTTGGATGGTGATGGTGATGATAGAAGCTCTGGCTACTTACATCTGCTTTTTTGTACCAGTGTAGGTATTAACATTGTTGAATTTGGTCTCCCTATCTTTAGCTCCATCGTCTGACTTTATGTCTCTTCCTGGTGACTTCACACAACTCCTACTGCAAAAACGAACAGTAATCAGTGAAATGAGTGAAGTATTGGATTCACGAGTGATTAGTGAGAGAAGGAAGGATTGGGTTCACTAGTGAATATTGAAAAAGACAAGTATTAGTAGGATTAAGTTCACCAGTGATTAGTGAAAGAAAGAAGGACTGGGTTTACCAGAGTTCAGCGAAAGGAAGAAGGAATGTGTTCGCCAGTCATTTGTGAAAGAAAAAAGGATTGGGTTCACCAGTAATTAGTGAAAGAAACAAGGAATGCGTTCACCAGTGATTAGTGAAAGATAGGACTGTGTTCACCAGTGTTCAGTGAAAGGAAGAAGGACTGGTTTCACCATTATTTTTGTGAAAGAAACCAGGATTGGGTTTACCAGTGAAAGAAACAAGGATTGTGTTCACAGTATTGGCTTCACCAGTGATAATGAAAGAAACAAGGAAGCTTCACCAGTGATTAGTGAAAGAAAGAAGGACTGGATTCACCCATGCTCAGTGAAAGAAAGAGGTACTAGGTTCAGCAGTAATGTGTGAAAGAAACCAGGATTGGGTTCACTTGTGATTGGTGAATGAAACAAGGATTGAGTGCACCAGTGATTAGTGAAACAGACAAGGATTGAGATCACAAGTGATCTGTTAAAGAAACAGGGATTGAGTTCACCGGTGATTAGTGAAAGAAACCAGATTTGGATTCAACTGTGATTAGTGAAAGAAACAAAGATTTGGTTCACCAATGATCAGTGAAAAAAATAAGGAATAGGTTCACCAATGATTAGTGGAACAAAGAAGGACTGGGTTCACCAGTGTTCAGTCAAAGGAAGAAGTATTAGGTTCACCATTAAATTGTGAAAGAAACAAGGATTGGGTTCACCACTGATTAGTGAAAGAAACAAGGATTGAGTGCAACAGTGATTAGTGACAGAGACAAGAATTGAGTTCACAAGTGATCTATGAAAGAAATAGTAATTGTGTTCACCAGCGATTAGTGAAAGAAACCAGGATTGGGTTCACCCGTGAATGGTGAAAAAAACAAGGATTGAGTGCACCAGTGATTAGTGAAAGAGGCAATGATTGTGTTCACCAGTAATTAGTGGAAGGAAGGAAGGACTTGGTTCACCAGTGATTAGTGAAAGAAACAAGTTTAAGTAGGGTTAGGTTCACAAGTGATCCGTGAAAGAAAGAAGGGCTGGGTTCACCAGTGTTCTGTGAAAGGAAGAAGGATTGGTTCCACCAGTAATATGTGAAAGAAACCAGGATTGGGTTCACTAGTGATTAGTAAAAGAAACAAGGATTGTGTTCACCAGAGTTCAGTTGAAAGGAACAAGGACTGGGTACACCAATAATTTGTGAAATATTTCAGGATTGGGTTCACCTGTGATTAGTGAAAGAAACAAGGATTGGGTTCACCAGTGATCAGTGAAAGAAACAAGGAATGATTTCACCAGTGATTAGTGAAAGAAAGAAGAACTGGGTTCACCAGTGTTCAATGAAAGGAAGAAGTAGTAGGTTCACCAGTAATTTGTGAAAGATACCAGGATTGGGTTCACCAGTGATTAGTGAAAGAAACAAGGATTGGGTGCACCAGTGATTAGAGAAAGAGACAATGATTGAGTTCACCAGTGATCTATGAAAGAAACAGTAATTGTGTTCACCAGTAATTAGTGAAAGAAACAAGGATTGAGCGCAACAGTGATTAGTGAAAGAAACATGGATTGGGTTCACCAGTAATTAGTGGAAGAAGGAAGGACCGAGCTCACCTGTGATTAGTGAAAGAAACAAGTTTTAGTAGGATTAGGTTCACCAGTGATCAGTGAAAGAAAGAAGGTATGGGTTCCCCAGTGTTCTGTGAAAGGAAGCAAGACTGGTTTCACCAGTAATTTATGAAAGAAACCAGGATTGAGTTCACCGGTGATTGGTGAAAGAAACAAGGATTGTGTTCACCAGTTTGCAGTTGAAAGGAAGAAGGACTGGGTACACCAGTAATTTGTGAAAGAAGTCAGGATTAGGTACACCAGTGATTAGTGAAAGAAAAAAGGATTGGGTTCACCAGTGATTAGTGAAAGAAAGAAGGACTGGGTTCACCCATGTTCAGTGAAAGGAAGAAGTACTAGGTTCACCAGTAATTTGTGAAAGAAACCAGGATTGGGTTCACCAGTGATTAGTGAAAGAAACAAGGATTGAGTGTACCAGTGATCAGTGAAAGAGACAAGGATTGAGTGCATTAATGATCTGTGAAAGAAACAGGGATTGAGTTCACCGGTGATTAGTGAAAGAAACCAGGATTGGGTTCGCCCGTGATTAGTGAAACAAACAAGGATTGAGCGCAACAGTGATTAGTGAAAGAAACATGGATTGGGGTCACCAGTAATTAGTGAAAGAAGGAAGGACCGGGTTCACCTGTGATTAGTGAAAGAAACAAGTTTTAGTAGGATTAGGTTCACCAGTGATCAGTGAAAGAAAGAAGGACTGGGTTCCCCAGTGTTCTGTGAAAAGAAGAAAGACTGGTTTCACCAGTAATTTGTGAAATAAACCAGGATTGGGTTCACCGGTGATTGGTGAAAGAAACAAGGATTGTGTTCACCAGTGTGCAGTTGAAAGGAAGGAGGACTGGGTACACCAGTAATTTGTGAAAGAAGTCAGGATTAGGTACACCTGTAATTAGTGAAAGAAAAAAGGATTGGGTTCATCAGTGATCAGTGAAAGAAACAAGGAATGAGTTCACCAGTGATTAGTGAAAGAAAGAAGGACTAGGTTCACCCATGTTCAGTGAAAGGAAGAAGTACTAGGTTCACCAGTAATTTGTGAAAGAAACCAGGCTTGGGTTCACCAGTGATTAGTGAAAGAAACAAGGATTGAGTGCACCAGTGATCAGTGAAACAGACAAGGATTGAGTACATTAATGATCTGTGAAAGAAACAGGGATTTAGTTCACCGGTGATTAGTGAAAGAAAACAGGATTGGGTTCTCCTGCGATTAGAGAAAGAAACAAAGATTGGGTTCACCAGTGATCAGTGAAAGAAACAAGGATTGGGTTCACCTCTGATTAGTGAAAGAAACAAAGATTGGGTTCACCAGTGAAATAAACAAGCCCTGAGTTCACTAGTGATCTGTGGAATAAAAGCTGGGGTCAGGAGTCAGCACAGCTGAGCAGGATATGCTGCCACTCCTTGGCTCCAGACTCAGCTGCCTGTAAGGGAGACGATTCCTGTATGCAACACTTTAATGACATTGTGCGTCACTTTTTGTGATGCATGGGTGGCATATAAAATGCGCCACGTTGCGCCCTATTTACAACATCTAAACAGATGCATCACTTTGTAAACCCCTGCGCTACATTATACCTGCATCAGGATTCCTGCAGTAAATGCTGATTTCAGCCTCCTACCTGCAGGTTACATGCTGCAAGCATGTTAACCCTTTAAGGTATTTTGGGTTGCTCGAGACCTGCAACCAATTATTTACAAGCAGATATTCGAAGCACGTGCATTAACCATCTGAGATATCGCACCACAGTTATACCCAGACCGTTGCTCGGTATTCATAAATTATTGCAGCTTATGACTTAACTCAGTAAGCCGCCCTACCAGCACCCGGCTAGCAGCTGCTATGATAGATTAATAGTTAATGTTTCCACTGTGGAAAACTGAGAGCAGCCTCAAGGTCACAGGTAGAAATGCTGTTGGGCCTACACAGACCTTCATTCTGCTAGTATGACTAAAGAGCATTTAGTTCAGGAATGATGACTCCTAGCAACTGTAACCCTAAGGTGCACAACTGTGTGCTCATGTGGTATGTTACAAAGCAAGCAGCAGTGTGCATGAACGCGGTGCCATATATTCAAGAAAGAAGGCACTTCACGGAGAGGGGTTTGCCACATTCATATGGCGGGGCTTAAAACCTGACTTTTGATTTCAGAAAAGGTGGCAACTCTACAGCTACCTGTGGCATGACCAGATGGTCAGGTGTCAGGAAATAGGGCAGGAGGTAATGTTTATCAATTAGGGCCTGATATATTTTGACGGGCAGCCCAGTGTTTTGCCAGGGGGGTGGAGTATATTACTCCACTCCTCCCCCTCGTGGAGGTAGCACCCATCGAGTTTATAAATGACCGCCGTGCTGGTAGTCATTTATAATGCATTGGCATTAACACGCCATCACAGCGGGTCTCGTCAATACCCTACGCTGTATGGTGCAGTGCTCCATCAATATGACAGAGCCATGCAACAAACAGTTTCCTTTTCAAAACGAAAATCCAGAAATGGAAGTTTCTTTTTGAAAATAAAAAGAAAATGCCCACTTTCTATTATTCCTTTTTTACTTTCAAAGGGTGTGCCTGGTGGTGACAGACATAAAAAAATGATTATATGTCCTCCCAATCAAAATGTAGTGGTAAACATATCATTTCTTTGACTCTTTTTGCTCCATCAGGCGGTCGGGGAGGTTTGGCCATGGCGGGAGCCAAACCTATGATCTACCCGCAATTAAATCAATGGACAGACCATTATGTTGGTAGTAAGCATACTCTATCGCTGTTGCAACGGAGTATGCTTACCGCAAAGATATAAATCGTGCCCTTGGTCTGGTCCGTGTACAGGCAAGTAGTACTTTGAAGCATTTTACGCTGAGTGTTATTCGTAGACATGAAGGCTGACGGTCTTCATGAAATGGTGGCACTGACTGGCTGTTCTCTTTATTTATTGGATTGCAAGACCCTCAGATTGTTTGGTGACACCAGCACCTTAGGTAAACACTACCACTGGGAGCCAGACCGGTAGGCATAGTTTGACTTTGTACCACAAACACAGATTGGGCTACTCAACACTTTCTCGCTCACTGGAAGTAATACCAACATTGAGATGTATGCTAAATGGTTCCCCTGTGTGCTTTGGGGTACCCCTGAGGCACTACAGAGATAGGGCTTTGCAGAACATATAAGTGGCTCTCCACAAAGGTAACTTGCACTTGGGAGTACCAATAAATAAACACAATTAATTTACATTAATATTTAATGTAAAAATATTTTTATTAACTTACAATAAAATTTAATAAACTGTTTCCATTTTCCTTGTGCTTTACCTCGACTGTGGAATCTTGCTGTAGTAAAGAATAGGAGAAAGTAAAATAGTTTATTTAACTTAAAAAATGAGTATACTTTTCTTGTTTAAATATGTTATAGTAATGTTAATGTATTTTATATATTTATTTTAAATGTAGAAAAGGGTAAAAGATTATATAGCACAATTTACTTAATTTTGAATTACATCTTTATTTCATTTTAATACACTAACCTAAATGAAAAGTATTTTTACAAAGTTTAAATTAAAAAATAAATTCCTACCTAAAGTAGAAAAATATGTTTTTATTATGCATTAATGATTAAAAGTGATGCACAGAATGAACTAATAGTAGTTTATTAAATTTTAATAAAACTCAAGGTAATATTATTTTTTAAATTAAAAATGGTTGCTACAATATTTTTTAGAAAAATAATAAATGTTTTCTTTTTAGATATTTTTCACATTAAATTCTATTAATTGATTTCTTTAACTATTTTAAATAAACTTATTTAATTTAACATTTCCTTTGTAATGTCCTTTTAAGTCCCTACCTCCATTGTTTTCTATGGGAGGGTCTTGCAGTACCAGGTGCTGTTCACTTGTGGTAATGGACTTATTCCAGCTCTGTGATGGAATACTTTACTGCTGTTTTGGGTCCAGTGGTAACTTCAGAAGTGCAATTCTTTAATAGAAATTGCCTTACTCTTCAGTGGGTGTGTGCATGTCCCTCCTTAAACCCCTCCCGACCCCACCCTAAAGACTGCCTTACTAGTCCCTAAACCCCTTCCATTCAATAGTAAGTGTACCCCTTTGTCCAACCCCTCCCCAGTCCCTTTCACGTTCATTATTAAGTGGTAAATGAACATGATGAGAAAAGATAGGAGAGGTGGAGTTTTATGCTGGTAAGATTGTGAATAGCATTGTGTACTACTTTACTAGTACTTCAAAATACTCCAAAATGGAGTTTGTGAATGTGCACCCCTCTGATGCCTTCTCCCGAAGGACAAAAAGTCATTCATTTTCCTCACTGTTAATATGGGGTCTGAAAATATTGCACAATAATTTCAAGCTAATAACTTTATTAGGTCCATAGAATATTAAATTATTCATACTTCAACACATTTCTGTTATGTTAAAATACTAAGCTATTTTCATAATGATGTATGCAAATATATCTGTTGATAATACGTTTCGTGCAAATATATTTATTTTTAAATCCAATTCAGTCCAATAGGGAAAAGAACAGTTTTCATCTATAAAACAATTCAGAGAATTTGGAACATCCGATTATTAATAAATTAAAGCCTAACAACTCATACATGATCACCAGGACTACTACCACATTTACGGCCATATTTATCAACTGTTGTTTTTGCATTTGTCACCCCGAGTGGGACGGGAATGCACTGACGTGGGTCCCGTGCTCTCCATGCCACTGGAGTCAAGCCATCCTGGCTGATGAGGGGTGAAACTTCGAAACCGGTCCTAGGATGCTTGTTTCCAGTCCAGGGTTGGTAGTTCGGGCTGGACTATTCCCCTGAGGCACAGGGTCAAGACTGATTTGCATATGGCTGGGTTCAAACTGGAATGGCATGGTGAGCAAAAAATCGATAGATTTAGGCCCAGATCTCTGTACTGGGGTGAATGTATGACATTGTTCTGAATTCAATCCATCAACTGTTGTTTTTGCGTTTTTATATTTATCAAGGAGGCTGCGTCGTTCTTGCACCACACAAAAGCGACGCAGCCCTCAAGATGCTATTTATCAAGCCACACAAGGCCACCTTGAGTAGATTAATAAATCCAGAACGTAGAGCAAATCGCTGCGTTGCGTTACTCTGCCCCAGGAATGCCACCCAGGGGTGGTGCATGGGTGTTCCCACGCAAAACCCATGGATTTTGACACATGCACAAATTTGGTAGACCTGGGAATGCACTAATATCCTACGCCTTCTGAGGGGAGGCGTAACAAGGAGAAATATCTTCATTTCTCCTGTTTGTGTGCTGCATTCTGCAACTCACATAGAAAGAGGAAATTGGGATGTTTTGTGCAGGAACGTGGCCATTCCTGCGCAAAAACAATTCTGCTTAAATGTAGACACCATGCAGCAAGAGTGCCTGCGTTGGCGCTATGCAGCACATTATGTGCCAGCACTGGGAAAAGGCAGGAATGCAGCCTATTATGATCAATACAGCACATTCTTGCCCTTTCTTTGTCACACAAGGCAGCAAGGTGACTTCCTGGACTGCACTCAATCCATCAGTAGATCTGTATAGCGCTACTTGTCACCTCTATTGGTATCCAGGAGCTGGCAGGGTTGAGTTGATTAGCCGAATAGCCAGGTCTTCAGGGACTTTTTAAACTCTGGAACAGATGGGGCGGTCCATAGATGGAAGGGGAGCTTGTTTGTCTTCGCTGTTAGGTAGGAGAAGGAGTGACCTCCACATCTACTACATCGGTTGCTGGAGGTGAGAGTTAGAGAAAGGAACATGGAGCGGAGGTTTCTGGTCGGCTGATGGCAGTTCAGGCGGTGGTGGGTCCACAGTTGTGTAGGACCTTGTATACATGGGTCAGGAGCTTGTACTGGCATTGTTGCGGTACAGGGAGCCAGTGGAGTTTCTTGAGGTCGGGGGTGATATGGGCTCATCTAGAGAGATCCAGGACAAGTCTGGTTGTGGCATTCTGCATGGTCTGTAGCTGGAGGAGGAGGAGGAGGTGAGCTGTAATTCCTGCTTAGAGAGCTTTGCCTAGTCCAGTGCAGCCATGGCCCGGTTAGGGCGTGCCACTGGGTGGTGACGTGGGGCGAAGGGAAGGGCAGGGTGGGGGGTTGTAAAATAAGGGAATTTCAGGTAAGTACCGAAAAAAAATATTTTCGTTGCGCACTGCATCGCCAAATGTGATGCAGCGTGTGCAACAAAATTTGTTTTATTTATTTTTTCGGTACTTACCTGAAATAGTCCGTTTCCTGGCCCTTCCCTGCACTGGCGCACTATGTGCAGCCTAGCACCAATGCAGGCACCCCTCCACTATAGTGCAAGGGTGCCAGCTGTGCAGACAGGATTGATTTTAAGCAGGAAGGGTGCACGTTTCTGCACAAAACAATCCTTAGAGGCGTTTTCCTCTTTCTAGGTGAAACAATGAGGAGCTATGAAGATATTTCTCCGTATTGTACCTCTATCGGGAAGGTGTACAATTTTGATGCATTCCCAGGCGCGTTCCGCTGACTTGCGTTACTCTGGTTTTTCCAAATCATGCAGGACCAAGGAAGGTGGCTTTACGTGACTTCGTAAATCTGACTTAAGGATCGTGTTGCCCTTGCGTCACCCTTCGTGACGCAAGAGTAACACAATACTTTTATCAATCTGGGTCTCTTTGCCCATTTCATTTGCTTTGGGTAAACAATGCCTGAAAATTCAAAGGCATCCAGGCGCTAGTAGGTCATTTGTTTAGGAACTCTGAGGCTAATTTACAAGCTCCTTGCGCCGCCGGTGCGTCACTTTTAATATGGGAAGAAGTAGCGCACCAGCTGTGCAAGGAGGTTGTAAATGGACCCCTTAATGCTTCCAGGCGTCTTTGTGTATTATTGTATTTAGCGCCATGTGCCTCACTCTGGCGCTGAACGCAGACCAAGCAATAATATCCTCATAGTTGCCAAAGAGCCCACGTTGTGTGAGGAAGAGTGTAAAGTATACAACTGATCTCTCTCGCCCGAGGTAGTCAAACTGTTAGCACTGAGCTCTGAATCAGCTGGAATGGGTTCCAGCTGGCAGCCACGCCAGATGTATGCAGCTGTGTCAGATTACATTTGTGCTCTTCAGTCTGGAGGCCGCAGTAAGTACAGCAGTAGCAGCGATCTCAGAGGAGGAATGGGGAGATTTCCAGAACATTACTGTTCTCTTGTAAACATCTCTCAGGCTAATGCCGGGAGAGTAGTAACTAAAGCGATAGGATTGCCAAGCCAGATTTATTTATTTCTTCATTCTGAAGTTTTCTTTACATCCTAACTGTGAATTCAAAAAAATAGGATATTGCAGACTCAACACTTTTCTGTATTTATGCACACCCACTCTTGAATATGTGTGTATATAAGTGTAAGTGTGTGGGCGCCGGGTGTGTATCCACATAAATATATTCTTAAAAAATCCTTGGTTGGTTATGGTCCGAAACATAAAAAGCCAGTAGTGACCAGTGTCCAGTCAAAGTGGTGGGGTGGGGGAAAGGACCAAGGATGACAGACAAACAAACAAAAAACAACAACAACAAAACGTACCTACCGCATCGCCGGTTTTCCGTTCTTTTCGGACTCCAGTGCATTGCAGGCACAGACTCCCAGACTCCCCTGCGGCCAGTTCTGACACTGCTCTCAAGCTGCTGGCACCATAAGCGAAGCATTCACAAAACAGGACCTAGACCAAACAGGCATCAAACACTAAATCAATTAATGGTGTACCATCATATGCAAAACTTTTGCAAATAACTCCTCTCTTTTAATTGCTGAGGTAGGAGGTACAACCAAGTTATGCCATAATTAAAAAACATATGCCCAATCCCTTGAAAACGTAAAACCAGTTGTGAGACAACAAGTAACACACACCTACGTGCCCAATACAGGTAAATAGAAAAAAGTGTGTGTGAGCGAGATGGCGCCTCACGGGCGAACCACCAACGGCAACCTGGCAGGTACTCACCAGGATTGCCCTGATCTCATCATTGGCACCGTCAAGCTCAAAAGAAAGATAGGTGTCCACGAAACAAACAAAAACAGTGTTTGTGAGGGAATGCAGTGTGTGGGAATAACAAACAAACACAATACGTGTCAAACAACAAACATGTAAAAGAGCACAAGCAACACGGAACTTAGCTTTATTCTGTCACTTTCGTGTCGGTCGCGGAGTGTTAAAAAAGTGAGAATGGCTAATACCTATCTAGCCATACACCACTTGCCAACATGTTTCATTGCCACTTCCATTTTAGGCAATTTCTTCAGGGCGTCACAAATTTTTAAGCCACTGCATTAGGACAATCGTTGTCTTCACAACCTCAATCGACCACCTTGGCGCATACCAGTCAAGAGGTCCAAACCATAATAAGTTTCTGGGTGACTCCAGGTGTGAGTCACTTTTCTTTCCGCAATTTTACGGTCAAGAAGTCGAAGCCGGCCTTGACTCAGCACCAAAAGCGAAGCACCAGGATTGGTCTGAGCGCCCTCCATTTGCGCTCCCAGGGAGACTGGGAGCCTCTACCTGCTATCTCGAACCCGGCAACGCAACTCGGGTTGGAGACAGCTTCAGTACGCATGTGGGTTTGGCTGTCCTGAGAGGGCCGGGCCTTTGGCTGCACACTTCAACAGAAACAAATACTTGTAGGGTACGGCCTTTGGCTTTTTCGTCCATACTCTACTTGCAGTATCACTGCCCCCAGTACCCATTAGTCACCATATTCAGAACATTACTGTTCTCTTGTAAACATCTCTCAGGCTAATGCCGGGAGAGTAGTAACTAAAGCGATAGGATTGCCAAGCCAGATTTACTTATTTCTTCATTCTGAAGTTTTCTTTACATCCTAACTGTGAATTCAAAAAAATAGGATATTGCAGAGTCAACACTTTTCTGTATGTATGCACAAAGCTCCAAGAGCCAAATCTACTAATATACTAGTCACAAAAAGTGCTTACAAATCGTGCACCAATTTTTTGTGACCAGTATCTGATTTTTTAAAGGGACCCTGTGATTGGCTATAAACACAGCGATGGTGGTCTGCAAGGAACTGAAGACCAACCTCCCTATGTTTACATTTCCAAATAGAAGACTGTGTTTAATAGAAAGCAGCCCGCATCCCCTCTTCCTTAACGGAACCGCGGTGCTTTAAAAAAGATAAAGGTTTTGTCTGTAGAAAAACATCAGGGGAGCGGGCGCTGGCCCTCCGCATCAGTGGCCGCTCCCCCACCGTGATTCCAAGGGGAAAGTGGTCCCCAGGGGATCTTTATCCCATTTTGAATCTGTTACCACCTCCGTTGAGGTGTCGTAACTGTACAATGGTTTGCGACCAGAATTGCGGCCGCAAACTATTGACACACTGCATACCGAAACGCAATTTGGAAAGAAGGCCCGTTTTATGCCCCTACCTAATTGTGATTCGTATGGGTTGCAAAACCCAGAGTCGGGAAGCATTTGTGACCCGTAAAATTGGTTTTGTACACAACAAAAATGAATTTTGCTGTTGTAAGCCCAGTGATTTTACAAAGTGTATGTCTTGCGGTTGCAAAATCCTTTGTGAATCTGGCCTCAAGGGTCGTCTCCCAAAGATGGATAATCACAACTAACACTGATGAGACACCTTCTGAAATCCTGGGGTGTTTATTGATGTATATTACGAAAGACACGGGGTGAAATGCTGATGCTTTATCATTCTTTCTCACTAAGCGAAGAATGTCACACACATACTGCTCTCAATTTCCGACAGGTGAAAGGTCAGGGCTAGCTCACTAGGTAGTACTGGTCTGCAGTGTGCTGTATTTAGTAGGTGCCAATAAAGATGTGCAGTGCAGCGTATTTCTTTTTGAGGTTTTGTAAAGCATGAAGCCCCCATAAGACATCAGAGCACTAGTTCTTCATAGAAAGAGAGCTTGGTGGGTTCAAAAGACCACCACAAATCTATTTAGTAATGCCACACGAAGGGTATAGATGCATTCTGTATATTATCTGTAGCAGCAGCTCTTAACCCTTTGACAGCTGTGGACCCCCGAATCCTTACTGGAATCCGTGGACCCCCACTGAGTTATTATTGGAAGCCCGGGACCCCAAGTCCAAGAAATTTCTATTATGAGAACATGAATACCAGAACGTGTATAGACCAAACCAATGCCCAAATATTGGGATATTTCGTTTAATTAGCAATAAAGTTTAGAAAAGTTTTCAAAATCAAATTGCTTCTTTATTTGTATATGGTTTATTAATGTATTAATTGTTATATTATTTAATTTTGTAAAACAGCTGCGCACCGCCAGAGGTCCCTGGACCACAGGTTAAGAATCACTTATAGCTGTAAGCCAGCTTTCTCTGGGGCATATTATCAAGGAACGGCGTTAAAATTATCGCCGCTTTAGCGGCAGAAAACTGAAGCTAAAGCGGCGATAATGAGCTTGAGAATACGCTGTAGACAATTCCAATAGAAGCCCATGTTGAGACCAGAACATGGGCTTCTATTGGAATTCACAAGGGCGTATTTTCAAGCCCATTATCGCCGCTTTAGATGCAGTTTCCTGCCGCTAAACCGGCGATAATTTTAAGGCAGTTCCTTGATAATATGCCCCCAAGTGAGGCTGGTCCATGCATGTGTACCTGGTCTTATGATTGTATTTTTGGCATTTGCCTTTCTGTTTTAGGTTTCCCAAAATGTTTCAAAGAGTCAGCATCCATTTGCTAAATAAAAAGTGCACAGGTTTAGTTCACCCCATGTTTACATTTGGCAGAGTAGTTTTTAAGTGCAAAGAAAAAGAGAATGAAACGAAGAAGACAAATGAAAGAGATAAATTAAATGCGATAAGTGATTGCCAGTGTTCCTATTGGTGTAGAACTAATTCTGATTTACATATAACTGGGACTAATCTGTGGCGGCATGGTGGATAAAAAACTATGGATTGGAATGCTAGGTCGAGCGAATGCCAAGCAATGGTTACAGTATTTGCAAGCTTTTGTCCCAGAACCTTTTGTTTGTTTTCTATCAGCCTCGTAATGAGGCCCTAATAAGTTCCTGGTCTCTCCCTCTCAAATTAAAGAAGTGTAGTTATGCCACACCTGATGGAGCCCCCCAGTTTAAATCACTATTTTGTTTACATTTCTGTGGGTCTATCCAGTGGGATTGGGTGTTAAATGTATATTTATAGAATGCTCATTCTGGATGGTGGTTGGTGCAGAATCCAGCATTAACCCCTGCCTGTTTGGACCATTAAGTCAGACAGCCATCATTTTGTTACATATTTTGATGTGTTCTCTAGAAGTTCAAAGCATGATTCACACCAGTTCAGGTCACAGTAGATTCACACTGAGATCTCTCGCTGGCATTTGACTCCCTGAAACATCTAAATTGTGAAATCCCCATCCTACACTGGCACCTTCTTTTTCATAGAGCCCAACTTACTCCAAAAACCAAGGTCCATGCTAATGCTTGCCATTTAGAGAGAGCAAGTCACATACTGAATGCTCTCCTAGTGCTTAGGTGATAGGCGCTATAGTTACCCACCACGATGTATCGCACTGTGAAGGTCTTGGTTGCCCAGTGATCTGAGATCCTGAGCTTTCCACTGCCTACACAATAATCCTTGGTGTAACATATTTGTCATAGTTCCATACATATGCATTCTGATGGGTGACCTTACTGTGTACTGACCTCTGAAAAGGTAAATATGCACTGCCTGGAGCATCTCTGTCCTGGCATTTTAGGCGCAGATCCTTCCAGAGCTTGCCCTGGAGAAGACCAAAACAAGAAGGATTTAGCTGAGCTCAGGACAGCATCACATGTACAGGTCACCCATGTGTTGTGCTGAGCTGTGTCGTGTTATGGGATTTTCTGAGGGCTTCGAACCCCTCCGCGATGCCTTCTTAGTGCTTTACGGTTAGAACCAAACATCACAGAGGCGTCCTCTACCCTATTTATTAAGGGACAAGCACAAATTTCATGGTACGCCTGAAGGTATTGCGGACATGTATCAATCTCAAATAAAGAGGAGGCTCATACCAGAACTGAGTAGCAAGCACAGAGCAGGTTTTAGGTCACCCCTGGCGAAACGTAGAATACGCCTCACCAGGAAGCGGTTTTCAACCATAGCATGCCGCTGTGGTACTTGATCTGAAAGAATCGGCCACTGACGTCCTCGGAATGCCGCGTTTAGAGGGTCTTCAAGTAACAGGTAGCGCTTTACCTTCCGAAAGAGTCCCTGTGCAAGGACATCAAGAAACAGCCTGCGATGCGCCACAAGAAAGCATGCTGGACAATAAGGCACAGCCACGAATCCACACTGCAAGGCACAATTCTGTGTTCAGCACTTGATCTTGAACAGAACGTAAACGAGAAGTTAACTACCAAGTCAGTGTTTGGCCCAAAGTTGACTTAGATTATGCTATCCAACATTCCTTTAGAACACATGAATTGAATAGTATTTACAAAAGGCAGCCATCTTGGACTATCCTAACAAACGTAGTCCTTCTTCTACTTCGCTCATAACATCTGCAACGTCATCCTCCATTGACACAGCCCTCTTCTTTATGCCAGTTTGTAACCCGCTCATTTCTTTAACCATCATGCTCCTTTCTAAAACGCTGCGCATACCTCAGTTTATTAACAGAAGGAGTCTTCCAGGTCCCCAGGGGTGATCTATCCATCACTGTCAGGCCTTTCACTTCTCAAATCCTCATGTGTCTCACCTATGACCTATTGCATTAGGTCCAGGCTTTGTCAGTGCTGTCTCAAAAAAAGCCTTATTCACTCAAAATCAGGAAGTGGTCCATTTCCCTCCTCTGCACACGTGACACACTCACTCAGTAGACACTTTCTTTACTCAGTAGCCCTTTGTAAAGAGTTGGGGTCTCTCTGTAAGCTGTCTCAAAGCCCCTCTGTTCCTGGGAGTTTAGCAGTAGCTCAGAGAAGCGTGGTGCAATGGGTGGCAATGGAAAGCCTTACTCTGGCCTCAGAGGGGCCCTGCCCCCACAGGGCCACAAGCACCCCCTTTAGATTACTTGCCACCCCCTTGACCCAGTGAGCGTGCAGGCTCGGGGGCTTTTTATTCAGGGGACCCTCTGACTAGGGCCGGCCCTATTTGAGAGAGCTTTTTATCTCACTCCTATAACCTTATCTATTGTGAAGTGAGAATGGGGGGCGGGTGACTGGGTGTTCACTACTCACATCTACTCAGCACAGTGCTGGGCTTTTAGGTAGGGCTCGGTGTTGTAACTGACGCTGCAGGTATTAAAACATATCTGATATATGGGCAAGAAAAGCGCTTCCAAAATGCGTGGTAAGGCAGAAGCCCCAGGGCTCCATCTAGTGATAAAAGCAAATTAGCTCTGGCCACCGATCACTGTTGTGTTTGGTGTACCTCATGTTATCAATTCTTCAAAAAATACTATAAGTAGAACAGAAAGAGTTTAGTTTGATGCCTTCTCTCAATTGTTGGTCTTCGGGTGGGTAGTTTGTCTCATATTGTCATTGCTTCAATATATTCTCCACCAAGGCCATGTCTTTTTGAGGATAGCAGCATTGTCTCACTTCTGTTCCCATTGAGTTCTGGTGATGGGGCCGACAAGTCTTTTTTCTCCATCTGCACGTGACGTGGCCTGACAAGCAGGGAGTGTACCTTCATGTACTTACTTTGCAGACCCAATGAAATTTGAATTTCTGATTAATGGATTGTTTGTTAGGAAGGCCTTGTTGTTTGGATGCCATCGCCTCTTATCAAGACACAGGGGGCCTCATTTATGAGGCCCCTTGCGCCATCGGAACTTCACTTTCCATGAAGTTCCGTGGCGCAGAAACCAGCGTGGTATTTATCAGGCAGCAGTACGCCAGTTTTTGTGGCGTACTGCTGCCTGATAAATATCAGTCCCTTTAACGCAGTGTTCTGCGTTAAAGGGGCGTGCAATGGGTGTTGCTGGGGGCGTTCCCAGCAACATCCATGGCCTTTTGACACTGCCCCAGATTTACGAGAAATCGTAACTCTGAAGCAGTGCCAAAAGCTTACTCCTCCCCAGGGGAGGCGTAAGGGAGGCGCAACAGGGAGAAATGTCTTTATTTCTCCTCGTATTTCCTTGTTCTATGTGTGCTGCATTCTACAGCACACATAGAAAGAGGAAAAGCCTCTTGTGATTATTTTTGTACAGAAAGGTTTCCCTTCCTGTACAAAAATAATCTTCCCCGCAACGCAGGCACCCTTGCACCATTGTGCAAGGGTGCCTGCGCTGGCGCAGGCAGCCCATTGTGCGCCGGCGCAGGGGAAAAGCACAGGAATGCGCCGTATCTTATAGATACGGCGCATTTCTGCCCTTTTCTTTTGCCGTAGGGAAGCGCAGCAGGAAGGCCTGCTGCGCATCCCTACGGCAAAAAGTCATAAATGAGGCCCAGGGCTGCTTAGCAATAGGCTTAGTTCATTCATTCGTTTGCTTCACTTTGCTTTCAGGACAGCAGGTTACATTTACAGCTTTTTTAAATCACAAAGTGAACACATGCCTGGTGTAGGCTTTATTAAGGATGCAATGAAAATACCAACACTTTGTCTAGAGTACCTACTTCCAATCTCCTACTGTGTTTGCTTTTACAGTTCTCAGCCTACAATGTAAACATCTTCTGACACCTTTTGACAATACACTTCTTTAAGAGCACAGCTGAGCTCTTCGCATGCGGGCTTTTCAACAAAGGGGAGTTACTCCCAGCTTAGTTAGTGTTATAGCACACAATTGTTCTTCATTACTCACCTTTCTGTCAAGGATAGCTGAGAACATCACATATTCTTCCAACTATTTCCAAATACTTTGTCTAACAAAAGGCCAGATCTGTTCATTTTTCCAATGCTTGTTTAATTATATGAAGAACAAACTTGTAGTTTACCTGAAGCACTAAAATGCTATCACCACTACTGCCTTTGCAGTTGTTAAACAGAGTAAGGCCAGATAGATATCTTTCTTTCTTTTTAAAAAAAAAAACTTTCTTTTTTGGTTATGCGAAAAAAAAACTAAACATTCCCCCCAATTGCGGCATCATACAAGAACTGTTGCATACAGAACGATGACCTCATTAAGGCACATTAGGGACACAAATATCACTGGGCAAAACTCGGACATTGGGACTATAAGAAGAACCATACATTACAATCAGGACATAGCAACAGTGAACATGAGGTAGCAGCCGAGTGCAAACGACAACCCAGATCCAGATCTAACCGTCCCCATTACCCTCCCCCTCCCGCCAGTTCCCGACCCCTCAGGTAGATATATTTCTTTCTATATTGATATGAAATATATTTCAGGGTCCTGGATTCATAGATTTTTTTCAGTTTGTCGGTCGCCATGGTCCATATTTTTCAAACTTTCATGCAACGTGACGTTGCAAGACAGTTGCGCTGCATGAAAGGGTGAGGGTAGGAAAGCTTCATATTTACATTATATTTCGCATCCCTGCCCTTTCTTTATTCTAGCGCACAGATGCTGTCTAGCGCCAATGCAGGCACCCTTGCATCTTGGTTCATTGGCGCCTCTGTTGCAGGCAGGATTGATTTTGTGCAGGAAGGGGCACCTTCCTGCATAAAAACATTCATCTGAGGTGTTTTCCTCTTTCTACACGAGAAAGGGGAAAAGAAAAACATGAGGAGAAATAAAGATATTTCTGCTGGTTGTGCCTCCCCTGGGAAGGTGTAGCGTTGTGATGCAATCTCAGGTCTACCACTAATGGTAATTCTTAGAACGCTTGGGAACACCCACACTCCACCCATGGAACGCTTCCCTGGGGCAGCAGCTTGCACTGCCATGCGTCACTGTAGGTTTACCAGGGGCAGGGGCTCGCAAGGCGGCCTTGCATTGCTTGTAAATCTGACTTTATTGTTGCATTGCCCGTGCAACACTATGATGAGCCTGGCCTCATATTTCTAAGTGCTCTCAGTTCTTGCAGACACTGAGACAGCACACACTCCTGCCCCCCACGCCCCCCCCTGCCGTTCTCCCCTTTCATGCCCACTCTGTCCTGCTCCCAGCAACTCTTTAAAGCGCCCTGAGGGTACCGTTGAGTGCTATCAAATCACTAGCATGGCAAACATGACTGAATGACTGCTCTCCAGGGAGAGATGTGAGTGCCTTCCAAACTGCCCCACCGCTGTCCAGCAGCACCAGGCGGGGCTCTGCAGCAGTAACTGATGTTCTAAGATTCGATACTGTATTAAAAGATTCCCAGATCCCTTGCTCCTCAGCGGATCTTCTGCTTAGTGCTTCCAGCCGAGGCAGAACCATCTGACAAGCCACTGGTTTTACTTAAGGGGTTAGGATGAGGCATTACATATCAGGTATTATAAGTCACGTGGTGTGATATGTAATACCTCCTATTATTATTGCAATGTGCAGGCTCCGAGGCATCTCTAGGCCACGTGAGGACATTTAGTAAACGAGCTATTTTCTTGATTGCTTTGATTCTGCCTCCTGGGCCGTGTTGGACGCCCAGGGCCCATGCAGTCATTGCCTTGCGCTCATATAATTATCTGGCAGATCTAGCGCTTCGAAGTGGGTGGAAGAAGACATGTAGCACTACGCAACATGCTTGATATGACAAATCTAGTCCTACATTCGTTTTTCACTGGGATGTGTAACACTTCCATATACACACCCTTCCATAATAATTGGTTGAGAGACAGAATAATGCACATAAAACAGGGTCATGATAATATAGAAGTCTTACGTGCTTTTGTAAGGAAAGGTAATGAAACACAGTACAGAGACTTTGCGTTGGGAGGTGGGGGGGGGGGCATTCTGTGGGCGGTGCTTGGTGTTCCTGTGCATCCACGCGTGGACTTTGATGCAAACGCATATTTACAAAGAGATGTAGACGTGGTGCGCCTGCCTGAGGCTGGCGTAACGAGGGGGAACGTCTTTATTTCTCCTCGTTATTTCCTCTACCTGAAGATAAGTCGCAGTCCTGTACTCTCCAGGTGACTCGCTTTGCTGCTTTGCATCACTTCTTTGTAAATATTCTCCAAAGCTTTTTGGTCAATTATACGGTTTGATCAATTAGAGAAACACAATATTTCTGGCTCCATGACTGTCACTTTGACCACTAGACCACACTCCCTCTGTATTTTAACAGTTTTACAAGACATTAACACGTTTTAAAAGCAGAAACATAATTGGGTTATGAGTGAAGACTAGCCACACACCACAAAGACAGTTGGCTATTTAATATCCTTTAACTTATTTACTTCAAACCCCACATACAGGGCCGCTGAGGCTCTCTGATTGTATGGTCCCTTTAATGTCTGCATAATTCGAGATTTGCCACATTAACAATATCATTGATTATCTGCCGCCCAATCCGCAGATTTCAGAGAAAATGTGTTTCGAGCTGAAAGTGATTACAAGTTTCAATGGATGCTGCATGTCGCATGCAGTAGAGTTCCTGGTTCTCTGCCGAGGGTGCCTGTAAAAAACTTTAAAGAGGCTAAATGCTTTCCCTAGAAACGTTAACGTCCACATTAATTTAGCTCATACTGACTGGAAAAAAATGAATTCTTTGCTATTATAGGAGGTTTGACAACCACTTCAGCAGTTGCAATGTTATTGTGGAACAAATAATAGTTTAAAATAAAAAATGTAACCTGTACAAATACAGTTCTTTCTCTTCTTAATATTATGTTTGTTGATCTTAACATAACGTGTATTTGTAAAACGTACCTGTGGGCATCTTGGCGCTGAATACCAGATGTTTATTCTTACCCAACGGTAGTCATTTTATCGACCTCAGAAGGATGAACGGCTGAGTGGACCTGCCTGGATTTAAACTTGTGAGCATGAGTTGAAACACAGGCTCTTATAGTGGACACATTGGTCCACTAAGCCACCAGACCCGGATAAGGTTATTTCTTTGAAATCCTCTTTCGATGGTCCTTACTCAACCCACCACCCACATGGCTTCTAATTAGAAATAGGTCGTTGGTCCTTTTCTCTCGTACATAATGCCCCGCAGACCTGCTCCTTGGCGGAAATTGATGCTTCTAGTGGTACCAACACAGAATATACCAGAAAACAAATGTTAAAGCACCGCGAGCATGCGCAGACTAAAAGAGGCGCCCTTTTAATGAGAACATTGAATATGGTATCTACTTTGAACAATGTAGAGAGCTCAGACACAATCATTACTCAGCAGTAAGAACTCCTAAATGTTCTGGTAGGAAACCTGTGAATGCATGTGCATATTATGCATCATTTGTTAACCAAGACCACTCAGGCAGCAGGATTTAAAGGCGCTACAGTGAGGACTGCAGCTGGATTGGCCGCCTACCTCTCGAGCGCTGCAGCTGGAGAAGACGCAGGCTGGAGAAAGGGCAGATGTTCAAGTTTCTTCTGGAGACACATCAAGTTGGGTAGATTGTATTTCCAAAGGAAGACGGTCCCACAGTGTCGGTCCAACACCGAAAAGGCTTTACCTCCAATATAATCCTTTCTAAAGCGAGGAACCATCAAGAGACAATTGTGTCTTTTGTCCGTGGAGCATAGACGGACCTGCCTTCTTTGTGGGATCTTAAGTAACTACAGAACCATACTTTATGTGTTCATCTGAAAAACTTGAGACTGAATTCTTTTCTCAGTAGGAGGCCAGTGCAGTTGTTTAATATTGGGGTCGCCTGGGAAAACCTGGGACCCCGCTACCAACCTAGCTCTGGATAGTTCAAAAGCTGCTACATTAGCTTTATGGAGATTCAGGTGATAGAGCGGAGTCCTGGCTGTACGCCTCCCGCTCTCAGGTGTCCCTTCTGGATAAAAGACCTGAGTCTCCTCTGTAAATGGAAGCAGCATCGGGCGGTGGCAGCCGATACAAGATGCGTGACCTGAGGATCGGCGTCAGTCATCTCTTTGAGGTTCTTCACCATCCCAACTGAGCAAGGGCAGGGGCCAAATCCGTGGGCCAGCACTGAGACTCCAAAGGTCTACGCTCTCACCGTGTACCGTCATCTCGGTTTTACATCAGCTTAATGTCAGCCAAACGGTTCCCAACCGGCCTTGGACTCTCCCAAGAATGAGTTGGAAAGTCGCAGCCGATGACTCATTGCCCCTCCAGACAGACCTTCCAAAGGTAGATTTAGATGAAGACATGTCTAGAGGAGTTGTCACAGGAAGTGTTATGGATTTTTGAATTTGTGTTCTTAGCTCCTGGTAGCTTTGTTCTGTTTTGCGTGTTTTTAGGAATGGGTAGCGTGTAGGATGGCTTCTTGCAAGTGCTCCTTAGAATGAATTGTGCCACCCTTCAACTGTGTTATTTAGCTTTGCTGCTTGTCACATGGTTGTGTCATAAGCATTACACCACGTAATGTGATACATGGGTCAGTGTCTTTGGTTTGAGCAATGATGGCAACCTACCCAAATAGCTTCAAAATAGCTCTACAGTAAAATACATAATTTACACAAATATTCAACATAAAAATATTTTGCTATTTATTTTCAAATTACATAAACTGTATAGAACAAGATAAAAACAAAAGCTACAGCACTATTAAATAATGTTACATTAAATCTTTAATTATGTGCAATATATTAAATTAAAAAATCTTAAACATCGTTTTTCCGAAAAAATAAATTAAAGACTAAGGACCTGATTATGCTGGCGGGGAGACCGCCACCGACAGACTATCGGTGGTGGTCTCCCGCAATAGGAGACATGTTTCTTGCCTGCCATATTAAAATGGCGGGTGGAGTGATGGACTGTCATTGAACCTGACGGGCTCCTTGAACCCGCTGGTGCGGTGAAGGGGCTTGTAGTCCCTACCATGTTGGCGGTGCCTGCCAGGTCCTGGCCTAGGACTTTGGGGGCCTTTAGGGGCCCCTCTTCCCCCCTGGCCCTTGAATTTGGGTGTTTGGGGGCACCCTAGGTACCCCTCTAACATACCCCTGCATGTAGTGCAGGGATATGTGTGGGGTGTTTATTGTGTCCTGCAGAGGGTGCTGCAGAGCCCAGCACGCGCCGCAATACAAAACATGGGCAATGCGATCGCCACTGTGGCAGTCGCCTCCTAATTTGCCCTGTGGGACTGCTGCCTTGTAGGCGGGCGGTCCCAAAAACAAAACGATGGTGGACGGACTAAGGTCCATCCGCCATTGTAATCGCCCCCTAATTCCAACCCAAATTAAAAAGCTTTGTATTATGCTTAAATAATTATTAAATGTGATATTGAGAATGAATTACTGACCTTACTGACCTAGTATTGGGTTTTGTTATTTCAATGTGGTTCATTTCATTCCCTTTACTAATTTTGTGTTCGGTTTTTGCACTTTATTGCTGCCTGTGTTTTTATTCAACAATCACCATAAGCGAAGCATTCACAAAACAGGACCTAGACCAAACAGGCATCAAACACTAAATCAATTAATGGTGTACCATCATATGCAAAACTTTTGCAAATAACTCCTCTCTTTTAATTGCTGAGGTAGGAGGTACAACCAAGTTATGCCATAATTAAAAAACATATGCCCAATCCATTGAAAACGTAAAACCAGTTGTGAGACAACAAGTAACACACACCTACGTGCCCAATACAGGTAAATAGAAAAAAGTGTGTGTGAGCGAGATGGCGCCTCACGGGCGAACCACCAACGGCAACCTGGCAGGTACTCACCAGGATTGCCCTGATCTCATCATTGGCACCGTCAAGCTCAAAAGAAAGATAGGTGTCCACGAAACAAACAAAAACAGTGTTTGTGAGGGAATGCAGTGTGTGGGAATAACAAACAAACACAATACGTGTCAAACAACAAACATGTAAAAGAGCACAAGCAACACGGAACTTAGCTTTATTCTGTCACTTTCGTGTCGGTCGCGGAGTGTTAAAAAAGTGAGAATGGCTAATACCTATCTAGCCATACACCACTTGCCAACATGTTTCATTGCCACTTCCATTTTAGGCAATTTCTTCAGGGCGTCACAAATTTTTAAGCCACTGCATTAGGACAATCGTTGTCTTCACAACCTCAATCGACCACCTTGGCGCATACCAGTCAAGAGGTCCAAACCATAATAAGTTTCTGGGTGACTCCAGGTGTGAGTCACTTTTCTTTCCGCAATTTTACGGTCAAGAAGTCGAAGCCGGCCTTGACTCAGCACCAAAAGCGAAGCACCAGGATTGGTCTGAGCGCCCTCCATTTGCGCTCCCAGGGAGACTGGGAGCCTCTACCTGCTATCTCGAACCCGGCAACGCAACTCGGGTTGGAGACAGCTTCAGTACGCATGTGGGTTTGGCTGTCCTGAGAGGGCAGGGCCTTTGGCTGCACACTTCAACAGAAACAAATACTTGTAGGGTACGGCCTTTGGCTTTTTCGTCCATACTCTACTTGCAGTATCACTGCCCCCAGTACCCATTAGTCACCATATTCAGAACATTACTGTTCTCTTGTAAACATCTCTCAGGCTAATGCCGGGAGAGTAGTAACTAAAGCGATAGGATTGCCAAGCCAGATTTACTTATTTCTTCATTCTGAAGTTTTCTTTACATCCTAACTGTGAATTCAAAAAAATAGGATATTGCAGAGTCAACACTTTTCTGTATGTATGCACAAAGCTCCAAGAGCCAAATCTACTAATATACTAGTCACAAAAAGTGCTTACAAATCGTGCACCAATTTTTTGTGACCAGTATCTGATTTTTTAAAGGGACCCTGTGATTGGCTATAAACACAGCGATGGTGGTCTGCAAGGAACTGAAGACCAACCTCCCTATGTTTACATTTCCAAATAGAAGACTGTGTTTAATAGAAAGCAGCCCGCATCCCCTCTTCCTTAACGGAACCGCGGTGCTTTAAAAAAGATAAAGGTTTTGTCTGTAGAAAAACATCAGGGGAGCGGGCGCTGGCCCTCCGCATCAGTGGCCGCTCCCCCACCGTGATTCCAAGGGGAAAGTGGTCCCCAGGGGATCTTTATCCCATTTTGAATCTGTTACCACCTCCGTTGAGGTGTCGTAACTGTACAATGGTTTGCGACCAGAATTGCGGCCGCAAACTATTGACACACTGCATACCGAAACGCAATTTGGAAAGAAGGCCCGTTTTATGCCCCTACCTAATTGTGATTCGTATGGGTTGCAAAACCCAGAGTCGGGAAGCATTTGTGACCCGTAAAATTGGTTTTGTACACAACAAAAATGAATTTTGCTGTTGTAAGCCCAGTGATTTTACAAAGTGTATGTCTTGCGGTTGCAAAATCCTTTGTGAATCTGGCCTCAAGGGTCGTCTCCCAAAGATGGATAATCACAACTAACACTGATGAGACACCTTCTGAAATCCTGGGGTGTTTATTGATGTATATTACGAAAGACACGGGGTGAAATGCTGATGCTTTATCATTCTTTCTCACTAAGCGAAGAATGTCACACACATACTGCTCTCAATTTCCGACAGGTGAAAGGTCAGGGCTAGCTCACTAGGTAGTACTGGTCTGCAGTGTGCTGTATTTAGTAGGTGCCAATAAAGATGTGCAGTGCAGCGTATTTCTTTTTGAGGTTTTGTAAAGCATGAAGCCCCCATAAGACATCAGAGCACTAGTTCTTCATAGAAAGAGAGCTTGGTGGGTTCAAAAGACCACCACAAATCTATTTAGTAATGCCACACGAAGGGTATAGATGCATTCTGTATATTATCTGTAGCAGCAGCTCTTAACCCTTTGACAGCTGTGGACCCCCGAATCCTTACTGGAATCCGTGGACCCCCACTGAGTTATTATTGGAAGCCCGGGACCCCAAGTCCAAGAAATTTCTATTATGAGAACATGAATACCAGAACGTGTATAGACCAAACCAATGCCCAAATATTGGGATATTTCGTTTAATTAGCAATAAAGTTTAGAAAAGTTTTCAAAATCAAATTGCTTCTTTATTTGTATATGGTTTATTAATGTATTAATTGTTATATTATTTAATTTTGTAAAACAGCTGCGCACCGCCAGAGGTCCCTGGACCACAGGTTAAGAATCACTTATAGCTGTAAGCCAGCTTTCTCTGGGGCATATTATCAAGGAACGGCGTTAAAATTATCGCCGCTTTAGCGGCAGAAAACTGAAGCTAAAGCGGCGATAATGAGCTTGAGAATACGCTGTAGACAATTCCAATAGAAGCCCATGTTGAGACCAGAACATGGGCTTCTATTGGAATTCACAAGGGCGTATTTTCAAGCCCATTATCGCCGCTTTAGATGCAGTTTCCTGCCGCTAAACCGGCGATAATTTTAAGGCAGTTCCTTGATAATATGCCCCCAAGTGAGGCTGGTCCATGCATGTGTACCTGGTCTTATGATTGTATTTTTGGCATTTGCCTTTCTGTTTTAGGTTTCCCAAAATGTTTCAAAGAGTCAGCATCCATTTGCTAAATAAAAAGTGCACAGGTTTAGTTCACCCCATGTTTACATTTGGCAGAGTAGTTTTTAAGTGCAAAGAAAAAGAGAATGAAACGAAGAAGACAAATGAAAGAGATAAATTAAATGCGATAAGTGATTGCCAGTGTTCCTATTGGTGTAGAACTAATTCTGATTTACATATAACTGGGACTAATCTGTGGCGGCATGGTGGATAAAAAACTATGGATTGGAATGCTAGGGCGAGCGAATGCCAAGCAATGGTTACAGTATTTGCAAGCTTTTGTCCCAGAACCTTTTGTTTGTTTTCTATCAGCCTCGTAATGAGGCCCTAATAAGTTCCTGGTCTCTCCCTCTCAAATTAAAGAAGTGTAGTTATGCCACACCTGATGGAGCCCCCCAGTTTAAATCACTATTTTGTTTACATTTCTGTGGGTCTATCCAGTGGGATTGGGTGTTAAATGTATATTTATAGAATGCTCATTCTGGATGGTGGTTGGTGCAGAATCCAGCATTAACCCCTGCCTGTTTGGACCATTAAGTCAGACAGCCATCATTTTGTTACATATTTTGATGTGTTCTCTAGAAGTTCAAAGCATGATTCACACCAGTTCAGGTCACAGTAGATTCACACTGAGATCTCTCGCTGGCATTTGACTCCCTGAAACATCTAAATTGTGAAATCCCCATCCTACACTGGCACCTTCTTTTTCATAGAGCCCAACTTACTCCAAAAACCAAGGTCCATGCTAATGCTTGCCATTTAGAGAGAGCAAGTCACATACTGAATGCTCTCCTAGTGCTTAGGTGATAGGCGCTATAGTTACCCACCACGATGTATCGCACTGTGAAGGTCTTGGTTGCCCAGTGATCTGAGATCCTGAGCTTTCCACTGCCTACACAATAATCCTTGGTGTAACATATTTGTCATAGTTCCATACATATGCATTCTGATGGGTGACCTTACTGTGTACTGACCTCTGAAAAGGTAAATATGCACTGCCTGGAGCATCTCTGTCCTGGCATTTTAGGCGCAGATCCTTCCAGAGCTTGCCCTGGAGAAGACCAAAACAAGAAGGATTTAGCTGAGCTCAGGACAGCATCACATGTACAGGTCACCCATGTGTTGTGCTGAGCTGTGTCGTGTTATGGGATTTTCTGAGGGCTTCGAACCCCTCCGCGATGCCTTCTTAGTGCTTTACGGTTAGAACCAAACATCACAGAGGCGTCCTCTACCCTATTTATTAAGGGACAAGCACAAATTTCATGGTACGCCTGAAGGTATTGCGGACATGTATCAATCTCAAATAAAGAGGAGGCTCATACCAGAACTGAGTAGCAAGCACAGAGCAGGTTTTAGGTCACCCCTGGCGAAACGTAGAATACGCCTCACCAGGAAGCGGTTTTCAACCATAGCATGCCGCTGTGGTACTTGATCTGAAAGAATCGGCCACTGACGTCCTCGAAGTGCCGCGTTTAGAGGGTCTTCAAGTAACAGGTAGCGCTTTACCTTCCGAAAGAGTCCCTGTGCAAGGACATCAAGAAACAGCCTGCGATGCGCCACAAGAAAGCATGCTGGACAATAAGGCACAGCCACGAATCCACACTGCAAGGCACAATTCTGTGTTCAGCACTTGATCTTGAACAGAACGTAAACGAGAAGTTAACTACCAAGTCAGTGTTTGGCCCAAAGTTGACTTAGATTATGCTATCCAACATTCCTTTAGAACACATGAATTGAATAGTATTTACAAAAGGCAGCCATCTTGGACTATCCTAACAAACGTAGTCCTTCTTCTACTTCGCTCATAACATCTGCAACGTCATCCTCCATTGACACAGCCCTCTTCTTTATGCCAGTTTGTAACCCGCTCATTTCTTTAACCATCATGCTCCTTTCTAAAACGCTGCGCATACCTCAGTTTATTAACAGAAGGAGTCTTCCAGGTCCCCAGGGGTGATCTATCCATCACTGTCAGGCCTTTCACTTCTCAAATCCTCATGTGTCTCACCTATGACCTATTGCATTAGGTCCAGGCTTTGTCAGTGCTGTCTCAAAAAAAGCCTTATTCACTCAAAATCAGGAAGTGGTCCATTTCCCTCCTCTGCACACGTGACACACTCACTCAGTAGACACTTTCTTTACTCAGTAGCCCTTTGTAAAGAGTTGGGGTCTCTCTGTAAGCTGTCTCAAAGCCCCTCTGTTCCTGGGAGTTTAGCAGTAGCTCAGAGAAGCGTGGTGCAATGGGTGGCAATGGAAAGCCTTACTCTGGCCTCAGAGGGGCCCTGCCCCCACAGGGCCACAAGCACCCCCTTTAGATTACTTGCCACCCCCTTGACCCAGTGAGCGTGCAGGCTCGGGGGCTTTTTATTCAGGGGACCCTCTGACTAGGGCCGGCCCTATTTGAGAGAGCTTTTTATCTCACTCCTATAACCTTATCTATTGTGAAGTGAGAATGGGGGGCGGGTGACTGGGTGTTCACTACTCACATCTACTCAGCACAGTGCTGGGCTTTTAGGTAGGGCTCGGTGTTGTAACTGACGCTGCAGGTATTAAAACATATCTGATATATGGGCAAGAAAAGCGCTTCCAAAATGCGTGGTAAGGCAGAAGCCCCAGGGCTCCATCTAGTGATAAAAGCAAATTAGCTCTGGCCACCGATCACTGTTGTGTTTGGTGTACCTCATGTTATCAATTCTTCAAAAAATACTATAAGTAGAACAGAAAGAGTTTAGTTTGATGCCTTCTCTCAATTGTTGGTCTTCGGGTGGGTAGTTTGTCTCATATTGTCATTGCTTCAATATATTCTCCACCAAGGCCATGTCTTTTTGAGGATAGCAGCATTGTCTCACTTCTGTTCCCATTGAGTTCTGGTGATGGGGCCGACAAGTCTTTTTTCTCCATCTGCACGTGACGTGGCCTGACAAGCAGGGAGTGTACCTTCATGTACTTACTTTGCAGACCCAATGAAATTTGAATTTCTGATTAATGGATTGTTTGTTAGGAAGGCCTTGTTGTTTGGATGCCATCGCCTCTTATCAAGACACAGGGGGCCTCATTTATGAGGCCCCTTGCGCCATCGGAACTTCACTTTCCATGAAGTTCCGTGGCGCAGAAACCAGCGTGGTATTTATCAGGCAGCAGTACGCCAGTTTTTGTGGCGTACTGCTGCCTGATAAATATCAGTCCCTTTAACGCAGTGTTCTGCGTTAAAGGGGCGTGCAATGGGTGTTGCTGGGGGCGTTCCCAGCAACATCCATGGCCTTTTGACACTGCCCCAGATTTACGAGAAATCGTAACTCTGAAGCAGTGCCAAAAGCTTACTCCTCCCCAGGGGAGGCGTAAGGGAGGCGCAACAGGGAGAAATGTCTTTATTTCTCCTCGTATTTCCTTGTTCTATGTGTGCTGCATTCTACAGCACACATAGAAAGAGGAAAAGCCTCTTGTGATTATTTTTGTACAGAAAGGTTTCCCTTCCTGTACAAAAATAATCTTCCCCGCAACGCAGGCACCCTTGCACCATTGTGCAAGGGTGCCTGCGCTGGCGCAGGCAGCCCATTGTGCGCCGGCGCAGGGGAAAAGCACAGGAATGCGCCGTATCTTATAGATACGGCGCATTTCTGCCCTTTTCTTTTGCCGTAGGGAAGCGCAGCAGGAAGGCCTGCTGCGCATCCCTACGGCAAAAAGTCATAAATGAGGCCCAGGGCTGCTTAGCAATAGGCTTAGTTCATTCATTCGTTTGCTTCACTTTGCTTTCAGGACAGCAGGTTACATTTACAGCTTTTTTAAATCACAAAGTGAACACATGCCTGGTGTAGGCTTTATTAAGGATGCAATGAAAATACCAACACTTTGTCTAGAGTACCTACTTCCAATCTCCTACTGTGTTTGCTTTTACAGTTCTCAGCCTACAATGTAAACATCTTCTGACACCTTTTGACAATACACTTCTTTAAGAGCACAGCTGAGCTCTTCGCATGCGGGCTTTTCAACAAAGGGGAGTTACTCCCAGCTTAGTTAGTGTTATAGCACACAATTGTTCTTCATTACTCACCTTTCTGTCAAGGATAGCTGAGAACATCACATATTCTTCCAACTATTTCCAAATACTTTGTCTAACAAAAGGCCAGATCTGTTCATTTTTCCAATGCTTGTTTAATTATATGAAGAACAAACTTGTAGTTTACCTGAAGCACTAAAATGCTATCACCACTACTGCCTTTGCAGTTGTTAAACAGAGTAAGGCCAGATAGATATCTTTCTTTCTTTTTAAAAAAAAAAACTTTCTTTTTTGGTTATGCGAAAAAAAAACTAAACATTCCCCCCAATTGCGGCATCATACAAGAACTGTTGCATACAGAACGATGACCTCATTAAGGCACATTAGGGACACAAATATCACTGGGCAAAACTCGGACATTGGGACTATAAGAAGAACCATACATTACAATCAGGACATAGCAACAGTGAACATGAGGTAGCAGCCGAGTGCAAACGACAACCCAGATCCAGATCTAACCGTCCCCATTACCCTCCCCCTCCCGCCAGTTCCCGACCCCTCAGGTAGATATATTTCTTTCTATATTGATATGAAATATATTTCAGGGTCCTGGATTCATAGATTTTTTTCAGTTTGTCGGTCGCCATGGTCCATATTTTTCAAACTTTCATGCAACGTGACGTTGCAAGACAGTTGCGCTGCATGAAAGGGTGAGGGTAGGAAAGCTTCATATTTACATTATATTTCGCATCCCTGCCCTTTCTTTATTCTAGCGCACAGATGCTGTCTAGCGCCAATGCAGGCACCCTTGCATCTTGGTTCATTGGCGCCTCTGTTGCAGGCAGGATTGATTTTGTGCAGGAAGGGGCACCTTCCTGCATAAAAACATTCATCTGAGGTGTTTTCCTCTTTCTACACGAGAAAGGGGAAAAGAAAAACATGAGGAGAAATAAAGATATTTCTGCTGGTTGTGCCTCCCCTGGGAAGGTGTAGCGTTGTGATGCAATCTCAGGTCTACCACTAATGGTAATTCTTAGAACGCTTGGGAACACCCACACTCCACCCATGGAACGCTTCCCTGGGGCAGCAGCTTGCACTGCCATGCGTCACTGTAGGTTTACCAGGGGCAGGGGCTCGCAAGGCGGCCTTGCATTGCTTGTAAATCTGACTTTATTGTTGCATTGCCCGTGCAACACTATGATGAGCCTGGCCTCATATTTCTAAGTGCTCTCAGTTCTTGCAGACACTGAGACAGCACACACTCCTGCCCCCCACGCCCCCCCCCCCCTGCCGTTCTCCCCTTTCATGCCCACTCTGTCCTGCTCCCAGCAACTCTTTAAAGCGCCCTGAGGGTACCGTTGAGTGCTATCAAATCACTAGCATGGCAAACATGACTGAATGACTGCTCTCCAGGGAGAGATGTGAGTGCCTTCCAAACTGCCCCACCGCTGTCCAGCAGCACCAGGCGGGGCTCTGCAGCAGTAACAGATGTTCTAAGATTCGATACTGTATTAAAAGATTCCCAGATCCCTTGCGCCTCAGTGGATCTTCTGCTTAGTGCTTCCAGCCGAGGCAGAACCATCTGACAAGCCACTGGTTTTACTTAAGGGGTTAGGATGAGGCATTACATATCAGGTATTATAAGTCACGTGGTGTGATATGTAATACCTCCTATTATTATTGCAATGTGCAGGCTCTGAGGCATCTCTAGGCCACGTGAGGACATTTAGTAAACGAGCTATTTTCTTGATTGCTTTGATTCTGCCTCCTGGGCCGTGTTGGACGCCCAGGGCCCATGCAGTCATTGCCTTGCGCTCATATAATTATCTGGCAGATCTAGCGCTTCGAAGTGGGTGGAAGAAGACATGTAGCACTACGCAACATGCTTGATATGACAAATCTAGTCCTACATTCGTTTTTCACTGGGATGTGTAACACTTCCATATACACACCCTTCCATAATAATTGGTTGAGAGACAGAATAATGCACATAAAACAGGGTCATGATAATATAGAAGTCTTACGTGCTTTTGTAAGGAAAGGTAATGAAACACAGTACAGAGACTTTGCGTTGGGAGGTGGGGGGGGGGCATTCTGTGGGCGGTGCTTGGTGTTCCTGTGCATCCACGCGTGGACTTTGATGCAAACGCATATTTACAAAGAGATGTAGACGTGGTGCGCCTGCCTGAGGCTGGCGTAACGAGGGGGAACGTCTTTATTTCTCCTCGTTATTTCCTCTACCTGAAGATAAGTCGCAGTCCTGTACTCTCCAGGTGACTCGCTTTGCTGCTTTGCATCACTTCTTTGTAAATATTCTCCAAAGCTTTTTGGTCAATTATACGGTTTGATCAATTAGAGAAACACAATATTTCTGGCTCCATGACTGTCACTTTGACCACTAGACCACACTCCCTCTGTATTTTAACAGTTTTACAAGACATTAACACGTTTTAAAAGCAGAAACATAATTGGGTTATGAGTGAAGACTAGCCACACACCACAAAGACAGTTGGCTATTTAATATCCTTTAACTTATTTACTTCAAACCCCACATACAGGGCCGCTGAGGCTCTCTGATTGTATGGTCCCTTTAATGTCTGCATAATTCGAGATTTGCCACATTAACAATATCATTGATTATCTGCCGCCCAATCCGCAGATTTCAGAGAAAATGTGTTTCGAGCTGAAAGTGATTACAAGTTTCAATGGATGCTGCATGTCGCATGCAGTAGAGTTCCTGGTTCTCTGCCGAGGGTGCCTGTAAAAAACTTTAAAGAGGCTAAATGCTTTCCCTAGAAACGTTAACGTCCACATTAATTTAGCTCATACTGACTGGAAAAAAATGAATTCTTTGCTATTATAGGAGGTTTGACAACCACTTCAGCAGTTGCAATGTTATTGTGGAACAAATAATAGTTTAAAATAAAAAATGTAACCTGTACAAATACAGTTCTTTCTCTTCTTAATATTATGTTTGTTGATCTTAACATAACGTGTATTTGTAAAACGTACCTGTGGGCATCTTGGCGCTGAATACCAGATGTTTATTCTTACCCAACGGTAGTCATTTTATCGACCTCAGAAGGATGAACGGCTGAGTGGACCTGCCTGGATTTAAACTTGTGAGCATGAGTTGAAACACAGGCTCTTATAGTGGACACATTGGTCCACTAAGCCACCAGACCCGGATAAGGTTATTTCTTTGAAATCCTCTTTCGATGGTCCTTACTCAACCCACCACCCACATGGCTTCTAATTAGAAATAGGTCGTTGGTCCTTTTCTCTCGTACATAATGCCCCGCAGACCTGCTCCTTGGCGGAAATTGATGCTTCTAGTGGTACCAACACAGAATATACCAGAAAACAAATGTTAAAGCACCGCGAGCATGCGCAGACTAAAAGAGGCGCCCTTTTAATGAGAACATTGAATATGGTATCTACTTTGAACAATGTAGAGAGCTCAGACACAATCATTACTCAGCAGTAAGAACTCCTAAATGTTCTGGTAGGTAACCTGTGAATGCATGTGCATATTATGCATCATTTGTTAACCAAGACCACTCAGGCAGCAGGATTTAAAGGCGCTACAGTGAGGACTGCAGCTGGATTGGCCGCCTACCTCTCGAGCGCTGCAGCTGGAGAAGACGCAGGCTGGAGAAAGGGCAGATGTTCAAGTTTCTTCTGGAGACACATCAAGTTGGGTAGATTGTATTTCCAAAGGAAGACGGTCCCACAGTGTCGGTCCAACACCGAAAAGGCTTTACCTCCAATATAATCCTTTCTAAAGCGAGGAACCATCAAGAGACAATTGTGTCTTTTGTCCGTGGAGCATAGACGGACCTGCCTTCTTTGTGGGATCTTAAGTAACTACAGAACCATACTTTATGTGTTCATCTGAAAAACTTGAGACTGAATTCTTTTCTCAGTAGGAGGCCAGTGCAGTTGTTTAATATTGGGGTCGCCTGGGAAAACCTGGGACCCCGCTACCAACCTAGCTCTGGATAGTTCAAAAGCTGCTACATTAGCTTTATGGAGATTCAGGTGATAGAGCGGAGTCCTGGCTGTACGCCTCCCGCTCTCAGGTGTCCCTTCTGGATAAAAGACCTGAGTCTCCTCTGTAAATGGAAGCAGCATCGGGCGGTGGCAGCCGATACAAGATGCGTGACCTGAGGATCGGCGTCAGTCATCTCTTTGAGGTTCTTCACCATCCCAACTGAGCAAGGGCAGGGGCCAAATCCGTGGGCCAGCACTGAGACTCCAAAGGTCTACGCTCTCACCGTGTACCGTCATCTCGGTTTTACATCAGCTTAATGTCAGCCAAACGGTTCCCAACCGGCCTTGGACTCTCCCAAGAATGAGTTGGAAAGTCGCAGCCGATGACTCATTGCCCCTCCAGACAGACCTTCCAAAGGTAGATTTAGATGAAGACATGTCTAGAGGAGTTGTCACAGGAAGTGTTATGGATTTTTGAATTTGTGTTCTTAGCTCCTGGTAGCTTTGTTCTGTTTTGCGTGTTTTTAGGAATGGGTAGCGTGTAGGATGGCTTCTTGCAAGTGCTCCTTAGAATGAATTGTGCCACCCTTCAACTGTGTTATTTAGCTTTGCTGCTTGTCACATGGTTGTGTCATAAGCATTACACCACGTAATGTGATACATGGGTCAGTGTCTTTGGTTTGAGCAATGATGGCAACCTACCCAAATAGCTTCAAAATAGCTCTACAGTAAAATACATAATTTACACAAATATTCAACATAAAAATATTTTGCTATTTATTTTCAAATTACATAAACTTTTTAATGTTTTCCTATACTTTATTTTAAGTATAGAACAAGATAAAAACAAAAGCTACAGCACTATTAAATAATGTTACATTAAATCTTTAATTATGTGCAATATATTAAATTAAAAAATCTTAAACATCGTTTTTCCGAAAAAATAAATTAAAGACTAAGGACCTGATTATGCTGGCGGGGAGACCGCCACCGACAGACTATCGGTGGTGGTCTCCCGCAATAGGAGACATGTTTCTTGCCTGCCATATTAAAATGGCGGGTGGAGTGATGGACTGTCATTGAACCTGACGGGCTCCTTGAACCCGCTGGTGCGGTGAAGGGGCTTGTAGTCCCTACCATGTTGGCGGTGCCTGCCAGGTCCTGGCCTAGGACTTTGGGGGCCTTTAGGGGCCCCTCTTCCCCCCTGGCCCTTGAATTTGGGTGTTTGGGGGCACCCTAGGTACCCCTCTAACATACCCCTGCATGTAGTGCAGGGATATGTGTGGGGTGTTTATTGTGTCCTGCAGAGGGTGCTGCAGAGCCCAGCACGCGCCGCAATACAAAACATGGGCAATGCGATCGCCACTGTGGCAGTCGCCTCCTAATTTGCCCTGTGGGACTGCTGCCTTGTAGGCGGGCGGTCCCAAAAACAAAACGATGGTGGACGGACTAAGGTCCATCCGCCATTGTAATCGCCCCCTAATTCCAACCCAAATTAAAAAGCTTTGTATTATGCTTAAATAATTATTAAATGTGATATTGAGAATGAATTACTGACCTTACTGACCTAGTATTGGGTTTTGTTATTTCAATGTGGTTCATTTCATTCCCTTTACTAATTTTGTGTTCGGTTTTTGCACTTTATTGCTGCCTGTGTTTTTATTCAACAATCACCGTTATTTATTCCCCACCACCTTTAATTCTTTTATCTATAGCCTCCACTATCACTCTTACTCCGCTTTACATCTTATTACTCCCTTCATGCTTACTGAACTCATCTGTCACTCTTCTCTTCTTCAATTCCTTCCTATCTTTATTATTCACATTTATTGAACTAAATACTATTCTGTATCCTACTCATTAATTCTATTCTACCTATCATACTCTATCGCATTTTATCTATAGTGTTTTACACCTGTTTTGCTCTCATTTTGTTATCATGTTAGATATGCTATTGTATTGTGACGCCTCCTAATTCTTTTATTGCTATCTGGAATGTTCATTGCGTTATTTATTATTTTACGTCATTATGTCTAACTACTATTTTTATCCGTTGTATTATCTACTCTACCTATCATATTCTATCACATTGTATTAATCTACTCTACCTATCATATTCTATCACATTTTTAGCTATACTGTTTTATACTTATTCTGCTCTCCCTTTGATATCATGTCAGTTATGCTTTTTATTGTGACTCTTCCTAAGTCTTTTTATTGCAAACAGGAATGTTCATTATATTATGTGTTATTTATTATTTTTGTTGTCACTATTGATAATATGATATTCCTTTGCTCTGTCCACCATCACCTATGATCATTGTAATCATGTCCCTTGTAACTGCTCAGATTGCTCATTATGTTTAATCCTCCTATCACCCTTGCTTTTGTTCCCCTTACTGTATAACATTGCCCAGGACATTGTTCCATACCATACTACCTCGGAGTACTAGTTCACTCTCATTCCAGTGTGCTTCCCCCCCCCTTTTTTTTCCTCTCTCTCAACCATGCCCCCACTCACTCTTCCACCTCCATTCCCATCCCCCCTCATCTCCAAATTTGGCCCAAACTCTTGGTCCATCATCTACCCACCCCATCTCTCTAAACATGGTAAAAAAAACTTAAACACAAACTTATCTGCCTCCACCCTGAAACCTTATTCGCTGACCACCATAACAGCCTTAACTCTTCTCTTGTCACCAATTTCATCTTCTTCACCAAACGCCCGTCTAAATGGAAAAGCATATTCCTAGGTCACTTCCTGATCTCCAACTCACGCAACATCCCCTACGGTTTTAAACTCACCACCAAACCATCTTCTTCCTTTCCCGGGGAAATAGACATATCTATCTTCAAATCAGGAAACATACTCATCCAAGCTTCTGAAAAACACCTTGACATCTTTGAACAACACTTCAACGCCTTACCACGGCCCCTCTTAAATTACTTGAATCTTGACCACCAGTACCCCCATCCCCTAGACTCACCACCCCCCCTTCCTCCCATACCACTAATATCTTGTCTCTCCGAAAAACCTCAACTTTTAGTTTCTACATCCGCCCCCATTGCACCTTACCCAATATCACCTCCTCTGGATTCCCCCCGTCCTCCCCAACTTCTAATGATCTACATATTAGCACTGTATCCCCAACCACCACACTATCCCCTGACCCTGCGCTCTCACCTCATTTCACCCTAGAGCCATTACCCCCCATCCAACCCTCTTCACCTTCACCTCTACTATCTGACCCTACCCAACCCACAGTGTCTACATCCCCCTTAATTTCTCTCTCCTCTCCTTCGCTCCCTACTGATTCGACACCTCCTATTAGCACTCCATCCCAAACCATATCACTATCCCTGAACACGGTCTCCGCACACCTTCTACCGTGTGTTTCATCACCCACCATACCAACCACGCCCCTCTTCCCTCTTCTCCACGACACTCCTCAACTGAACATGGTCTCCGCACACCTTCTACCGCGTGACTCATCACCCTCCTTACCAACCATGCCCCTCTTCCCTCTTCTCCACGACACTCCTCAACTCCCTCCACCCCTATCTACCCCCACTGCTCCCCTCTTCTCATCTCATCTTCCCACTTCGGTATGCTCTGTTACACAATCATCTCCTTCCAACCTCCCCCCTATCATCCCCCCTCCTTACAACATTTCTTACATCCAAACAACAGTACTCCCCACGTCCCACCCATCCTCTACCCTCACCTCTCCCCATCACCTTTTCCTCAGTCACCCTGCTCCGCTACACACACCTCTTCCTTCAACCTCTCCACCAACATCTCCCCCCCTCTTAACACTTCTTACATCCAAATAACTCAACCTCCCTACCCCACATCCCCCTCGTCACCTACCCCCACATCTCCCCCCCCAAACACGGTCCACCCGCACTCATCAACTCACACTCTAGCCTCCCCGTACATTGAACCTGCCCTTGGGTCCCTCATCTTAGAACTCTCCTCCCTTAGAAGCGACATCTCACTCCTCTCAAAAACTATGTCCTCACTCTACAATATCCTCCTCAACACACCTACACAATGCCGGCCTAACTCTATCACCGGCAATAACACCCCTCACTCCTACAACCATTTAACCTACACACTACCCTCTCAACCCTCTCAAATCGTGTCTCCACTCAAATCCTCTCACCCACAACCTGGTACTCTACCTAATAACTCAGAAGCTAAAACTTCCTCTAATCTAACTATTACTCCACCCCCACCCACTAAAGCTCACACTCCCTCTATTTTAACTATCGCTCCACCACCACCGTCGTACTTTTTACCCCTCAGTCATAAATCCTCTATCCCGGTTCTCATAGGAAACAGAAGTCTCCCCCTTCCTCCTTCCTCACTCAGACCTCCTCAGCAACTTAAAGCTATCCCCCCTTACCCCCCCTCCCAATCACCCAAGCCCACTGCCCAATGTTGCTTGATGAGAAACTGCCGACCCACGTCCTACCCGACACATATATCATCTATTCCAGTTCTTTTAGGAACAAGCAATCCCCCCCTCCTCCCTCCTCCCCCAGACCTCCCCAACTGCTTATACAGATCCCCATCTGTCCCCCCTCTCCTCCACCAATCACCACCCCCCCTTTGCTGCATGTTGATAAATTGTAGATCTGCCTCCTGTCACGCCACGGAGATTGCTGAAACTATTCTCAGTGAAGACATTGACATTGTTGTCCTAACTGAAACATGGCTCACACCCCACTCCAACCCCATCCTTGACTTGCTTATCCCCCCTGGCTATGATATCATCAGAAAAGACCGAATCGAACAAACAGGCGGTGGACTCGCCTTAATCTGATCTTAACATCTCACTAGACAATCCTCAAGACCCCTCATCCTTTGAATACCTCTGCGCCGATCTCATCATACCTGACTCCCCCACTACCCGATTACACGTCATCTACCACCCTCCAGGTAACAACATTCCCTTTACGGAAGAATTGACTGATCTTATCATGCAATCGTCACTCTCCCATTCTAATAACCTCTTCCTTGGTGATTATAACATCCATTGGAACAACAATGCTGATCCTGCTGTCATCCAACGACATCACCAATATGTCCCAACTCTGCCTCTCTCCCACTCATAACAAAGGTGCCACCCTTGATGCCATTATAACGACCAACGATCTAGCCTCCCTCACAAATATTTGTCCGGTTGACTGGTCTGACTACTACCTCATCCTTTTCACCTTGATCAAAAATACCTCTCGACCAGCACCCACCAACATACTATCCAAAAAATCCACACGCAACCTTCACCGTATTCCTCCCTGTGAACTCGAAATAACAATTAAGGCTCACTTAGACTTACCACCTCTCTCTGAAAGCACAAATGACCTAACCAACCATTATAACAACTCTATTCTTGAAGCCCTAGACAAAATTGCTCCTATCAAACTCAAACAACAAAAAATATACCCCCTAAGACCTGGTTCAATTCTGAACTTAATAATGAAAGGCGGTCACTTAGACATTGTGAACAGGTCTGGAGATCTCACCCTACAGTGGAGAATCTGTCTATTCTTAGGACTGCTCGTGCCCAATGCAAAAAACACATATTTAAAGATAAAGCCTCCTTTCTACGATCTCAGCTTGATCGAGTCAGAAACCGCCCTACAGAACTTTTCAATATTGTAAAAAAACAAACATCCACTGGCCCTCCTAAAATATTAGCCTCCACAGACAAATGCGAAGAAATAGCTAGCTTCTTCATGAACAAAATCAACATGATTGAACTATCCTTCTCTTCCCTCCCTCTCGCACCCCAACCTACCACTACCCTACACACTCTTCCATACACTCATAAGTCGACGTCGATCTCATCTTTCACTTCGCCTGATACATCTGATTCCTTACCTGATCTACTCCTGCATAATACCCTTCATACAACAAACTCTCCCGCTAAAAACAACGCCTCCTGGAATGATTTTAGCCCAGTATCTGAATCTTTGATCACTAATATCATTGTCAAACTTAAACCTTCTACACACTCCAAAGATCCTCTCCTCGCCACATTAGCTCAAGAATTCAAATCCACCATTGCCCCTATTTGGTCTAAAATTATCAACTCCTCTCTCTCCACAGGCTGTGTCCCTGCATCCCTCCAACTTGGCCAAATTACACCCATTCCTAAAAACTCCACTGCAGACCCCAATGATCCAAACAACCTTCGTCCCATCTCTAACCTTCCTTTCCTCTCCAAAGCCCTCGAAAAATGTGTTTTAATGCAACTAGAGAAACACATTATCTCATTCAACCTGCTTGATGTCTTCCAGTCCGGCTTCAGAAAGGGTTGCAGCACTGAAACTGCTATGCTAAATGTCATGCATGATATTCATCGTTCCCTTGACAAAGGTGAATCCTCTATACTTATCCTTCTTGACCTCTCAGCTGCATTTGATACCGTTCACCACCCTACCCTTCTCAACACCCTCAAAGATCGATTCGGCTTTGAAGGCACGGTACTCAAATGGTTCTCCTCATTCCTACAAAACAGATCCCAACAAATCAAACTTAGCCATTTCCTCTCCAAACCACAACCTGTTTCACTTGGAGTACCTCAAGGTTCCATCCTCTCCCCTACCCTATTCAATCTGTTCATGGAACCACTCACCCTCATCCTCAAACACTCTAATATCAGTTACCATCTCTATGCTGATGACACGCAACTATACTACAAGATCAAATATCACAAAGACATCCTTCACATAAATGAGACACTGACTAAAATTCAAACCTGGTTCCATCTGAACCATCTCAAACTAAACCCCCAAAAAACTGAAATCATAGTCTTCTCCCCCAAAAACAATCCTCTTCCCATCCAACTCTGGGTAAAGGACATCAAAGCACTAAACTGCACTCTCTCCACCTCTAATACTGTTAAGTCCCTTGGCATCAGTATTGACCAAAATCTCAAACTCATCCCCCACATCAAAAATGCCTCCAAAAGCGTTCTTCTAACCCTTCTCCACCTCAAAAAATTCAAACCTTTTATTCCAGCAGAAGATTTCAAACTTGTTGTCCAGTCACTGGTCCTCTCCAGGATCGACTATGGCAACGCCACTTTGGCTGGCACCCCTAAAATCCATCTTGCCCCAATTAAATCGGTCCTCCACCTTGCGGCTAGACTCATCTCCGACTGCAGAAAATTTGATCACATCTCCCCCATCCTCAAAAATCTCTAGTGGCTTCCAATAGAAGGAAGATCCACATACAAAATTGCCTGCATCACTCACAAAGCTCTTCACCAAAACACCCATTCCTACCTTGCAACAAAACTTCAGAAAGCAGGTTGTTCCAGATCCCTGAGAAGCACTAACTCACTTATCCTGATCCCACCCAGACTGAAACATCATAAGACCCAATCCTGTGCGTTCTCTGGTAACGCTCCCACAATCTGGAACTCCCTCCCAAAGGATATCTGCTGCAACCCTTCCTACCATCTCTTCAAAAAAGAACTCAAAATACTGCTTCTCAACAAATACTGGGGTATCTAATGTCACGGACACTTTACATGCCCAATGTATTGTGATACTTGTAGTATGACACCATCCCTGATAACTCCTCTCTCTCATACTATGCTCTCCCCTCCCCCCCTCAGCTATACCCCTGCCCTCTCTATCTCACCCTCGCTTCACTTCCATCTCTCTCCTCCCTTTTATATTTGTATACATTTCAATTTATATGTCCATACTCCTCTGACGCACTTGACTTGTTTGATCTCACTGTTCAATGTTTGTTTTTACCTTCCTTGTAAAGCGCTCTGATACTCTCGGGTCCAGCAGCGCTATATAAAACCTTTGCAATAAATAAATGAATAAATAAATTACACATAATTTAATTATATTTTAATAAAAAATACGTTTCCATTAATTTATCAATTCAAAAAAGGCAGTTACAATCTTTTATAATTAAATAATATATATGTTTTATTTTCTAGCTTTTTTAACTTTTAAATTATTTTTATTTATATTTTTAACTATTTTAAATAATTTAATTTAATATTATTTCTTATGGGGTTTTCTTGTAAGTGCCTTCTTCCAAAATTTTCTGTGGTGAAGTGTTGTAGTATCAATGGTTTTACGCTTGGGGTTTTGGACTTACTGCTGTGAATTTCACTCATAAATTTAGCTCCAACCTCTTTTTCGGAGGGTGGAGATGTGTAAGTCTACACTTCGAGTAACTTTACACTTGGATTTTCGGAATAGCTCAAAAGTAGTAAAGTTACTAACAAGTGTAATACATAATGCTGCTTCTTATAGTTACAATCATTGCACTCCATTTTCGAATAATCTAATTAAGGGTGTGTTGCTGTGTAAATGCTTTGTGTCATGGGTGCACTAATTTTTACATGACAACCTAATTACAAAGTTTTTATCCTGGTACACCACCCTCCCATTCCTTACAATTTGTTTTAATAGACTCTGGTAACAGTCATGAAGTATTGTATTGGAAAATTCAACAAAACTTTAGATAAAAGGCCTTTCATATTGAGTCAAATGTATTTTGGTAACTGTGGTCCTGGTTTTCAAGATAATTGCATAAGGCAGAGTATTTGGGTCTTAAAATGAAGTGTAGGTGGGAGATATAAACAGGGGACTTGGCTCTTGAGCGGTGCCAGTGTAGGTTAAACATAGGTGTGGGAAGTTAAATAAAAATGTGACTTTCATCTTTGGGGTTTCATTTCACCACATTTCTCTGAAATGAACCCATCTTCTGCATTGTTTAGCAGGGGTGGAAGTGTTTGGTGCTGAGCATGGGTACTAAGGGAGTTGGAACAGTGGCGTAACAATAGCCCTCGTAGACCCCGTGGTACAGGGGCCCCTAAGATACAGGGTCCCCTCTGGCAGTGTGCACAGGAGGTGGGGTCCCTAGCCTTAAAGCTCCTGACTGTGTCCAAAGTGCTGTGGCCCCCCTCCGTGAACTTTGAAGGGGGACCCCCTCAAGTTTCATTACGCATTGAGATGGAAGATCTTGTGACCCTGGAGCCTGCACCAGCCTCAGGAATACATGAGCAATAGAAACACGGGCACAGCAAGCAGCCAGTCGAAGTATCACCTAAACCGGGAGCCCGGGTGAAGCAGTGACTCCCATTGGCTAGTTAGAGTATGATAATGATGGAGCGATTCTGGAGGGAGAGAACAAACAGTGGCCTAATACCAACATCCAGTGGCCAGTGATATATGGATATATGGAATAAAGTACCCCCTGCCATACATTATAAAGATGTTGCAAGACACTTCAGAATTCCACAACCATATAGATGAATGAGGCTGAAGGCTGAGTTTCGTTGTAAGGTCATGAAACTCCGAGGTGACTTGCAATATGTGAGCCGAAGTACCCTCTGCAATATATTCGAAGGGTATTGCCAGTCAACGAGAAGTGCTGTGACCATATAGAAGAATGAGTTTGAAGGCGGAGTTCCTTTATGTGGTCATGGTACTCCGAGGTGACTCAAAATAGCTGTGTAATGTACGTCAGAGGTACTTTATTACTTGTAATAAATGGTCACGCCCCCACCGTTCCCACAAACCGCTTAAATCCTTGGTGTGTTGATCTTTTGTTGTTTGCAGACATGAATATTAAAAGAATAGTCTGCAGTGGAAAACTAAACACACCACAAAACAGATAGAAATTTGTTGCAAAAATATATTAGAATCAGTTTAATTAAAGTCAGACTTAATAAAAGCTGTAGCTCATAATGTGTAGAAAAGATTCTATCTTTCTTATAATTAACTAATGTATGCAAAAAATTAAAATGTTGTTATAAATATGTCCAATCTGCTGATCACAGTTCATCTAGAAAAGGAGAGCAGAAGAAGGAAAAGCCAGGGTTCATTTTTGCTGTTTAATCTGCGGCTTCATTATGCTCTGTGTTCTATCTTTCGCCCTGGCTGCTGGCTCTGGTAACATGCATTGTGATGTTGGAATTCAACTGTAATAATTTGATACACTTAAGCATCTACATCAGTTCCTTGTTACAGGCGACTAGAGATGCCACGAGCCACCTGGAAGAAGCAAATTAGGGACTTGTTTTTTATGGGTATTGCAGGCTTCCATGTGTTATAGCCTTTTAATGTATGGCAAAGGGTATTTTATTTCTTATAATACATGGAGTACCATTACCCTTCCCACAAACGTTTTAATTCTTGGGGCAAATTTATGAGAGGCTTGCATCGCGTGTGCACCACGCACGTGGTACATGTGTAACGAAAACCTCTACCTCTGCGTGGTTTTGAGTGCCTTAAAAAATCTGGAACAATGCAACACAGCGCAAATCGCTGCGTTGCGTTACTCTGTCCAAGGAAAGCCTTTGATGGGCGTTGCGTGGGTGCTCCCGCGCACTCCCATGGATTTTGACGCATCCCTACATTTATAAGAACTTGTAAACCTGGGAATGGCCAAAAGCTGACACCTTCCTAGGGAGGCGTAGCGAGGAGAAATCTCTGTTATCCTCGTTACTACCTCTTTCCATGTGCGCTGCATATTGAAGAACACAGAAAGAGGAACATGCCTCCCAGGATTGTTTTTGTGCAGGAAGGTGCTCCTTCCTGCACAAAAACAATCCTGCATGCAACGCAGGCACCCCTGCACTAGAGTGCAAGGGTGCCTGTGTTGGCGCTACGTTGCCAGCTCAGGGAGAGGACAGGAATGCGCCGTATTGCCTTAAATACAGCGCATTCCTGCTCTTTCCCTATCACGCGGTGCAGTGCACCAAGGTGACGTGCTACGCTGCACTGCGTGACTTCTTTGTAAATGAGACCCTTGGAGTCCTGCTCGTTCATGTCCATCCCAGACAGGAAGAATAAACCCAGAACCTGTACTGCAACATTTAAATCACCAAAAAACAGTTTGGAGTGTTTGTTGAAAGATAATTGGATCAGTTTCATGGAAGTCTGATTTAAAAATATTGTTTTAGAACATGGAGAGAATCTATCTTTTCTGTAATTATCTATTGTAGTGTTTCCCAAACTGTGGTCTGCGGACCCCCAGGGGTCCGTGACACATTCCTAGGGGGTCCGTAGGCAACAGTTTTAAAAGCACACAAATATTTCTTGTATAATTAGCAGCTTTGCAGCAACAATAAAAGTGTCAAGAGAATGCCAGTCATTAATGTACTTGCTGGAGAGGTGGAGAGTTTTGTTCAGTGGCAGCTTTGATTTAAGTAATGTGGCACAGAGGGTTAATGTGCCTACTGCAAAGGACGTGTAACATGCATCTTAAAAAGCAGCAGTTTATGTGCCTAGGTTCGTGGTTACTGCTTTTGTCACAGAGATTCCTTTATTACTGTGCACTTCATCAGTGACAATCGTAATCTAGCAGAGGGACCTATAAACTGTCATCAAAGAGCTGCTTGCAAACTGCATGGTACCAGTTAGTAACTAACATTTTGTCCCAGTTATTCATTATCCTGATGCTGCTAAAATATATATTTGGGTGGAAATACATTTTTAATGTTAAAGTCAATGCTAGCCACAGTGTTGTGCTCTGAATCCTGAGTTTGTGCTTTTCCAGACCAAGCACTCTTTAAACATTTTATATACACACTGATTTACATGTATGATTCAATGTCTCTATATGTGTGTGATATAAAGTGCTCTGATATCCTACAATGGTATGAGAGATGCTATAAAACAAATGAAATACATGTGACAGAGGAGCTATTACTTCAATATAAAATACTAAGCGCCAGGTGTACGATCTGTTTTTATATGCGGGAACGGGTTCACGAACCCATTTGCGCACGTAAAAACCTATTGGGCCATGTACATAGCCTATTTGGCGAGTCGCAATTTGTTTGCAACTCTCTAAATAGGTTTTGCAACTTGCTATTTGGAAGGGGCATTCCCTTCCAAATAGCGAGTCTCAAAACCATGTACAAATGTTTTGCGGTCGCAAAACAGTCACAAAATACCACCTACTTCAACTAGATGGTAATGCATTCGCAAATGGGAAGGGGTCCCCAGGGGACCCTTTCCCCTTGCAAATGCATGCAAAATTATTGTTTAAGGTCAGGCAGTGGTCCCAGGGACCTCTGCCTGCCCTTAGAAAATGAAACGAAAACATTTCATTTTCTTTTTTTTTTTAAATGCATGGTAAACAGGCTGCATTTTGTTTTTTAAACTGCTTTATTTAAAAGCAGTCCGAGACATGGTGGCCTGCAGAGCCCAGCAGGCCACCATCGCTGGGAGGGCTGGCATTCCCAATGGGCTCGCAAATTGCGAGCGGCTCATTAATATTAATGAACCTCGCAATTTGCGACCCCATTGGGAATCCCAAACAGTGTTAAACACAATGTTGTACATTTCATTTAGCGACTCGCAATTTGACACTCGCAATGTGTCGCCAATTGCGAGGCACTAAATGAAATGGTCGTACATCTGGCCCCAAAATCCTTAGTACTTTGAGTATTTGTTTTGTGTGCACACGTGTGTATTTTTTTCGAATTACTGTTTTAATGTTTGAAATTTAACTCATACAAATTGCTTGGGGGTCCCCGGCTTCCAGTGGTGACTCAATGGGGGTCCTCAGAAGTCAAAAGTTTGTGAACCACTATAGCATGAAAAAAAATAAGCATAAACCATAAATATCTCCTTTCTGCTGAACACTTTTCATTTTAAAAAAACATCACAGGAAAGAAACGTCAGTTTTCCTTGTTTAAATTTGGGCTGCATTTATGCTCAATGACCCACTTTTAATCTTGGCTGCTGGCTCTGGCAGGGTGCATTGTGATGCCAGAACTCAAATGTAATACTTTATTACAGTAGAGCAGGGCTCAATGCATCACAAGTTGTCTGTAGTAGGGAATTAGAGGTGGGCTTTTATACAGGGTTCACAGGATCCTGTGTGTTATAGTATGACAATGGTGAGGGACACCACAGGATGCAGAGGTCATTCTTAATCTGGTAACGAATTAGAAACGCTGGAGGCGGAGAGCAGGTGGGCTCCTTTGCAGCAGTTACACTCGGGTATCACCCTCGGACCGATAATATTATTTAAAAGCTCTAGATCAGTGATACTCAAAGTACGGCCCGGGGGCCACACGCGGCCCTCCTGACCTTTACATGTGGCCCCCTGGTCAAAAGCAGCATGGGGCTGCTGTTTACTCAACTCAGCACTAGCAATAAAAAAATTAAATAAACAGGCAATCCTTTATTTAAATGTTAAATAAAGTTAAAGAAAAGAAGTAACTAGGTTGTCCTGCATTTCTTTACTTTAGGAACACCTTCATTTTTAAAGACATCTTGCAGCAAAAGTGTAAAAATACGATAAGTCTCGCAAAAAATTAAAAAAGTGCATTTCATTAACATGCAGAACCATTTCACCTCGGAACATTAGATTATATTACATAATTTCTGAAACATTCATTCTTTCTCCCACCCTGATAGCCATGCCAATAGTGGCCTAAGAGGTAGGTTAGTTGTTAGACACACTCTTTGGGCGGCCTCCTATTTCGCATGAACAACATTATAGTGTTTTAAATGAAACAAAGGCAAAAGTTTTGGACAGGGCACATCCTGAAGTGACGTATTTCAAGGTCCTCTTATATACAATTGGGAAGAAAAAGGAGGGAAAGTGAAATAAAACAAGTGCCTAGGATTACACAGTTTGGTAAAGTGGGTAAGCTGTGATTATTCACAGATTTTCTGGATTGACACTGTGCAATTATTGTGTAATGTATGTGCTTCCCCTACACCCACCATACTGCCCGAACCCCCTTCCTGACCTCCATGCTGCTGGCATCAATGCAACCCTTGGTCACATCACAGGCCAAACTTTGTGGCCCCTGGGAAATGTTTGCAAGTACCCAGGCTCTAGATTATAAGAAGCATCCAGACCCCGGAGAGACAGTGAGCCCTGTGCTGCCATCCAACCCCCTTGTGGCCAGCCATAGTAAGACCGGGGCTGCTGGAGCAGACATACCTTGGTGCCTCCAGTGACACCTGCTGGCCAGGTCTAGTCTGAAATATGTCCTGAAATTCCAGGTACACTGGTAAGAGTCCATCTTGCCAGTTGTAGTAGGTCTCCGAATGAATGACTGCAGTAGGCGGGCACTAGTGCAGCAAGCAGTGCCTGTGTAAGGTTTTTGTGCTGTACATTCACAGCAGAAGTTTTGTAGGATCTGGGTCAAACATATCAAACTTGACCCTACTGAGCCCAAACACCTGCTTCTAAATTAACCCCTTCGCTGCGGCGGCTATCCAGCCGCAGCGCTAAAGGGGCGGGGGCCGCGTGGCGCGCCCATGCTGGTGAAGGAACCGCTCCGTCACCAGCCGCGGTCGCGCTGTGCTCATGACGGAGCGGTTCCGTCACGGCCCTGCCCGCTCAATGGAACGTTCAGCGCAGGCCCGGAATCCGCGCCACGCAGGCGTGCCGAGCGGGCCGTGACAGAACCGCTCCGTCATCAGCACAGCGCGCCCGCGGCTGATAACGGAGCAGTTCTGTCACCAGCAGGGGAGGGGTTAAAAGAAATCCGTGAGAGATAGAACATCACCTCTAGCGGCATCGCCATGTTCGCTGCCTCATCATTAATAACCATGGCAGAATTAATGCCTGCAGAATTTTTTTTTGTAATTTTATACAGCGCGAACTCGACTCGAAGATATTGGAGCGCTTTATTCGAGCACCAGTTACCTTATACAACGGTATTTATTTCTTTGTAGGTAGTTGGAGATTAAGTGATTTGCCCAGAATCACAGGATGCTGAGCCGACGCCGAGACTCGAGCCTGGTTCCCCAGCTCCAAAGCCGGCAGCTCTGCCCTTAAGGCCACATCCTCTTCCCACAAACCTATAAAGATAAATTGCAGTATAAGTGTGGGGCCATAAAAAAATGATGGGATCAGAGAATAATGCCCCTCTACCCTGGCGCTATAGGCAAATGATCGCATTTTGGCAGCTGGGGCCCATCAATGTGCTCTGAACAAAGGCGATTTTCAGCCCTTCTCCAATACTTGTGTGCCACAACTAGCAGCATTATCACGACTGCTTTGAACCCACATCCGGTAAATCTGCAGACATCGGCACATTTACCCTGTAAATCCAGCGGTTAATTATTCTGAGTGGAATCCTGAGGTTCAACTGAGAAATGGGGAATAACATGATATAGCTGTAATGCCAGATTGGTTTCAACCAGTAAATCCCAATGCTTTCCTTGCAAGTTCGGCCTTTGAGAATAGCCAGAAGCTCTGGCGAAACAAGACAGGGCCTCGGCGTTTCCAAGGACCCCATAATTCCGATGAGCCCAGTGCCTGGCGTTTCCGGTTCCATCGGGGTTCCTCCGTCACTTGTAGGGGTGCCTCCCCTCGCATTACGGAAGCGTTGGCTCGTTGTCCGCTGTGAACAACCCACAACAAAAATTAAACATTCTCTCGCAAACCCACTCCCTGCGGAGCATTACACAAAAAAAACCAACTCAAGCGTCCTGTGTTTATACTGCACTGAACCCCCCCCCCCCTAATGGCCGCATACGTCATTTCTGGCCTCGGGGGCAGGAAACGAAAACCATTAAGATTCACACTTCTGCTGACTTTGAGAAAGAGGCAGATGCGGGCCCTCGGCGGTGGCCAAGCTGTGGTACGCAAAAAACGAGCACAACTACAAAGAAGGGGAAAATAAACACTGCAGCAGAATTTAATGAATGATTGGCGTTCTACAACCCCAAGGGACTACAGAACGCTGCATGAATAAGCCCAAGCACAATACGGCGCATAACATCGCCTGCCTCTAGTATACTGAGAACACAGGATCATATTAACGACAGTAGAGTTAATGGATCCCTAAACAGGCACAACCAATGGATCCCAGAAAGGCTACATTCCAGATGGAATGCCTCCTGGTGCAAGCAAGGGAAGCAGCTGGCGAACGACCTTTCCAACGCGATCGATACACCGCTGTACGTTTACATTGCAGTTTATACAACGCAAGTCGTTACAACGACTTGCGCTGGATGGCGCTATACACTAAGGAATAGTATAATTTACTATTCCAACTCCTTCCCTCCTGTTACGTAGGCTGGAGTTGGAATAGTAAATCATACTATTCCCTAGTACAGCGCCCTCCAGCGCAAGACGTTGTAACGACTTGCGTTGTAATAACTGCGGTGTAACATACTGCAGTGTAATGACCGCGTTGTAACGTCACATATTCGAAGCAGCCCTTTGACTGCTGTTGGGGTAGTAAAATACAGCAATTATCAAGGTTCAGTGGGCCCTGGTGCCACTGCACCTGCTGCACCAAGGGTAGTTACGCCCCTGCTACATCCATAGGCGTACAGATCGCTCTTGTGCAACACTGGAATCAACTGGTCAGATATGCCGATGAGCATTGGATAGTAAACATAGGTGCAGGTGGGCGGAGCCTGTGTCAGATTGGCACTGGGATATCCATGTGAAACAAATGTGCATACAATTCATCTTCATGGAAATCTAGTGCTGCGGTGTCCGTAACGGGAGGCAAAGCAACAGGCTTCAGGCACCACCTTTGGGTGCTGTCGAATGAATGCCAAAAGGGCTGAAAATAGCCTTTTTTTATTGTTTTTAGTTTTTTTCCAGGAGCGCTCCATCTGGCGTAAATCTATTCTGCCTCAGGCAATCTGGAGTGCGTACAGTAGTACTCCTGAAGTACTCTATTAAGCAATCTGGAGTACGTAAAGTAGTACTCCTGGGGTACTCTATTAAGCAATCTGGAGTACGTAAAGTAGTACTCCTGGGGTACTCTCTTATGCAAACTGGAGTGCATAAAGTAGTACTACTGTGGTACTCTCTTAAGCAATCTTGAGTTCATAAAGAAATACTCCTGCGGTACTCTCGTAGGCGATCTGGAGTTCATAAATAGTGCTCTTGTGGTACTCGCTTGGGCAATCTGCAGTGCATAAACTAGTACTCCTGTGGTACTCTCTCAGGCAATCTGGAGTGCAAAGTAATACTCCTCTGGTACTCCCTTAGGAATTCTGCAGTGCATAAATTAATACTTCTGTGGCACTCTCTAAAAAAAATTGTAAATTGATACTTGTATAGCGCACTACTCACCCGCAAGGGTCTCAAGGCGCTTGTACGAATACCGCTGTGGAACCCATCCTGGCTTTCCCTGTGAGGCGTCCACTCCTGGGCACCCCCTGGGTGGAGACCAGGCATCCTTAGCGTTGTGGGGGCCGTTGTGGAGATTAAGCAAGCTATTGCCCAGAGTTGCAGAGTGGGACTCCATGATTGGAATAGGCACTGAGGCGAGAATTATCAGGTCCGTGGAATTTTGAGCCCAAGACCCGCTGAGGCGGGGAATTGAACCCTGGTCCCGGGCTAGACCTCTGCATCAGGGTCTGCCGCTCTAATCATTGAGCCACACTTCTCCACTCTCTCAGGCTATCTGGAGTCTATAAAGAGTGCACAAAGTAGTACTCCTCTGGTACTCTGCTAGGCAATCTAGAGTCCGAAAAGTAATTCCTCTGTGGCACTCTCTCTGGCTATCTGGAGTGCATAAAGAAGTATGCATGCTGTACTATCGTGAACAATCTGGAGTATATATTTAGTACTCCTGTGGTACTCTCTTGGGCAATCTGCATTGCATAAAGTAGTACTCCTGTGGTAATCCCCACAGCATTCTGGAGTACATAAAGTAGTACTCCTGTGGTACTCTCACGGTCAACCTAGCTTCCGACGAACTCATCATCACGACCATGATAAAAACTCACTCAGGAGCCCCAAACGACCCCTGCCCACTGCACATATTCCACAGGTCCACCACCGACATTGCACCCGAACTAGGACGTACCATCAACTCAGATCCGGCATCTGCCCTGACGACTAGAAACGGGTAGAGGTGAAACCCCTCCTCAAGAAACCTACAGCTGACCCAACGAACCTGAAAAATTACCGGCCCATCTCTCTCCTCCCCTTTCCGGCCAAAGTCACAGAGAGACTAGTAAACGCCCAGCTAACTGTCTTCATCGAAGAGAACTCTATCCTAGACGCCTCCCAGTCTGGATTCTGCAGCAACCACAGCACCAAGACCGCCCTCCTCGCCGCCACTGACGACATCCGCATGCTACTAGACCAGGGACACACTGCAGCCCTCATCCTCCTAGATTTCTCCGCAGCCTTCGACACTGTCTCACATTGCACGCTCGCAGCCAGACTTCACAACGCGGGCATACAAGAAGCTGCACTCAACTGGATCCAATCCTTCCTCTCTGGCAGAACCCGGAGGATTCAACTCCCACCCTTCCTCTCTGAACCCACGGAAATCAACTACGGAGTACCCCAGGGATCGTCACTCAGACCCACGCTCTTCCACATCTACATGGCACCCCTCGCCGCCATCGTCAGACAGCATGGGCTCAGCATTTTATTCTACGCCGATGACACCCAGCTCATCCTCTCACTCAAAGAATCCAGGAGACACCAGACTCTGCTTCCAAGAAGGAATGAAGAACGTGGCAGCCTGGATGAAAGACAGCTGTCTGAAGCTCAACTCAGAGAAGACCGAGATCCTCGTCCTCGGACCCTGCACCTCCGCCTGAGACAACATCTGGTGGTCCTCTGCCCTCTGGAGCCCACACACCCCTACGGACCACACTTGGAACCTCGGCATCATCCTTGACTCTTCGCTCTCCATGAACCGCCGGATCAACACCGTAGACTCCACCAGTTTCAACTGCCTTCGCATCTTCCGGAAGACCTTCAAATGGATCCCCCTGACTGCAGAAAGACCGTCACCCACGCACTCATTACCAGCAGACTGGACTACGGCAACACCCTCTATGCCGGAATCAATAGAACTCTTCTACACAAACTCCAAACCATCCAGAACACCACAGCCAGACTCGTCCTCGGGACACCACGTCATGAGCACATGATCCAACACCAACAAGGACCCCACTGGCTCCCCGTCGAGAAGAGGGTCACCTTCAAACTCCTCACCCACGCCTACAAATCCCTCAACAACATCGAACCCAAATACCTCAACAAAAGAGTATCCTTCCACGTACTCAAGAGGAACCTCCGCTCCGCCGACCTCACCCTTTCAGAGGTTCCTCGCATCTGCAGGAACAGAACCTGCTGGAGAGCTTTCTCCTACATCACAGCCAAGACCTGGAAAGAGCTCCCTGTTAACATCAGATGCTCCCCGACCCTGCACACATTCAGGAAGGACCTCAAGACCTGGCTCGTTGACTGATCCGGAGCCGCTCCCCGAGCCTTGAGACCCTCACAGGTGAGTAGTGCGCTTTACGAACCCCCTGATTGTTTGAATCTGGAGTACATAAGTAGTACTCCTATGGTACTCTTTCAGGCAATGTGGAGTGCACAAAGTAGTACTACTGTGGTACTTTCTCAGGCAATCTGGAGTGCATAAAGTAGTATTCCTGTGGTACTCTCTCAGGCAGTATGTAGTGCATAGATATTACTCCTCTGGTACTCCCTCGAGCAATCTGGAGTGCCCAAAGTAATACTCCTCTGGTACTCTCTTAGGCAATCTGGAGTGCATAATGTAATACCTCAGTTTCACTCTCTTAGGATATCTGGAGTGCTTAAAGAAGTATGCATGCAGTACTCTCACATTCAATCTGGAGTAGATAATAGTGTTTCTGTGGCACTCCCTTGGGCAATCTTCAGTGCATAAAGTAGTACTTCTATGGTACTCCCCACAGCATTCTGGAGTACATAAAGTAGTACTCCTGTGTTACTATCACGGTCAATCTGTAGTAGATAGGTAGTACTCTTGTGGTACTCTCACAGTCAATCTGGAGTAGATTATTAGTACTCCTGTGGTACTCTTTCAGGCAATCTGGAGTGCATACAGTAGTACTACTGTGGTACTCTCTCAGGCGATCTGGAGTGCATAGATAGTACTCCTCTGGTACTCTCTCAAGCAATCTGGAGTGCACAAAGTAGTACTCCTCTGGTACTCTCTCAGGCAATCTGGATTGCATAGATAGTACTCCTCTGGTACTCTCCCAGGCAATCTGGAGTGCATACAGTATGCCGTACTCTCACGATCAATCTGGAGTAGATAAGTATTACTCCTCTGGTACTCCCCATAGCATTCTGGAGTACATAAAGTAGTACTACTGTGGTACTCTCTTAGGCAATCTAGAGTACATAAAGTAGTACTCCTTTGATACTCTGTCAGGCAATCTGGAGTGCAAAGTAGTACTACTGTGGTACTCTCTTATGCAATCTGGAGTACATTAAGTAGTACTCCTGTGGTATTCTCGTAGACGATCTGGAGTGCATAGATAATACTCCTCTGGTACTCTCTTAGGCAATGTGAAGTGCACTCTGTGGCACTCTCTCAGGCTATATGGAGTGCATAAAGTAGTATGCATGGAGTACTATCACGGTCAATCTGGAGTAGATAATTAGTACTCCTGTGGTACCCTCTTGGGCAATCTGCAGTGCATAAAGTAGTACTCCTGTGGTACTCCCCACACCATTCTGGAGTACATAAAGTAGTACTCCTGTGGTACTCGTTCAGGCAATCTGGAGTGCATAAAGTAGTACTACTGTGGTACTCTCTTAAGCAATCTTGAGTTCATAAAGAAGTACTCCTGCGGTACTCTCTTAGGCAATCTGGAGTGCATAAATAGTGCTCTTGTGGTACTCGCTTGGGCAATCTGTAGTGCACAAACTAGTACTCCTCTGGTACTCTCTCAGGCAATCTGGAGTGCAAAGTAGTACTCCTCTGGTACTCTCTCTCTCTATCTCTCTCTCTCTCTCTCTCTCTCTCTCTCTCTCTCTCTCTCTCTCTCTCTCTCGCAATCTGGAATGCATAAAGTAGTAATCCTCTGATACTCTCTCAAGCAATCTGGAGTGCACAAAGTAGTACTCCTCTGGTACTCCCTTAGGAAATCTGCAGTGAATAAAGTAATACTTCTGTGGCACTCTCTCAGGCTATCTGGAGTGCATAAAGAAGTATGCATGCTGTACTATCGTGGTCACTCTGGAGTAGATAGTTAGTACTCCTGTGGTACTCTCTTGGGCAATCTGCAGTGCATAAAGTAGTACTCCTGTGGTGCTCCCCACACCATTCTGGAGTACATAAAGTAGTACGCCTGTGGTACTCTTTCAGGCAATCTGGAGTGCATAAAGTAGTACTCCTGTGGTACTCCCCACACCATTCTGGAGTACATAAATCAGTACTTCTGTGGTACTCTCTCCGGCAATCTGGAGTGCATATATAGTACTCCTTTGGTACTCCCTCGAGCAATCTGGAGTACAAAAAGTAGTATTCCTCTGGTACTCTCTTAGGCAATCTGGTGTGCAAAATGTAATGCTTCTGTTTCACTCTCTCAAGCTATCTGGAGTGCATAAAGAAGTACGCATGCAGTACTCTCACAGTCAATCTGGAGAAGATAATAGTATTTCTGTGGAACTCTCTTGGGCAATCTGCAGTGCTACTCGCCAGAAAAGCGATTCAACACCATCAGGGGTAACAAGTGCTATATGAATGCAAATCTTTCTTCCCCTTTTATCCCTCCACTATCCTTCTCACTCCAAGTAACTGACTAATATCCACTACTGAAATTACTTCATATTTCACCATATTAATTCACCACTAATCCTTTATAGGCTTCCTGAATAGGGTGCGTCAATAAGCGTTATATAAAAAGAAACCTTTTTCCTCCTCCATCCTTCTGCTATCATTCCAAATCCAAATTACTGACTGACCTATCCACCACTTAAAATGTACTTGCATGTTTCACTATATTAATTCAACACTAATCCTTTATGGGTCCTGGCGTAGCATGCTACTCGCCGAAAAAGTGCTTTGACGCCTCGTCATGGGTAGTAAGCACCATATAAATGCAATTACAATACAATACAACAATACTCTCACAGTCAATCTGGTTTGCATAGATAGTACTCCACTGGTACTCTCTCTCTCTCTCGAGCAATCTGGAGTGCATAAAGTAGTGCTCCTGTGATACTCTCTCAAGCAATCTGGAGTGCATAAAGAAGTACTCCTGTGGTACTCTCACAGTCAATCTGGAGCATATAAGTAGTACTAATTTGGTACTCTCTTGGGCAATCTGGAGTACATAAAGTAGTACTCCTGTGGTAATCTCTTGGGTAATCTGGAGTACATATAGTAGTACTTCTGTGGTAATCTCTTGGGTAATCTGGAGTACATATAGTAGTACTTCTGTGGTACTCTCTTGGGCAATCTGGAGTACATAAAGTAGTACTCCTGTGGTAATCTCTTGGGTAATCTGGAGTACATATAGTAGTACTTCTGTGGTATTCTCCTAGACAATCTGGAGTGCATACAGTAGTACTCCTGCGGTACTCTCGCAGGCAATCTGAGTGGATAAAATAATACTTCTGTGAAACTCTTAGGCAATCTGGAGCGTATAGAGTAGTACTCCTGTGGTACTCTCTCTCTCTCTCAGTCAATATGGAGTACATAAAGCAGTGAGCCTGTGGTACTCTTTTAGGCAATCTGGAGTGGATAAAGTAATACTTCCGTGGCACTCTCTCAGGCAATCTGGAGTGGATAAATTAATACTTCTGTGGCACTCTCTCAGGCTATCTCAGTCGCGATAGGGAAAATAGAAAATGTCTCTGGGGGCTGAGAGCATAAGTGAATTATGCAACTCCCTCTTGGCTCAAAAGTGAAATGCAAACGCCCTTTTCAAGGTGTTTACCGGGGGCAGTGGTACATCAATGGAAACAACGGGTAGAGGCTAAATACTCCAAGGCTGTACCTAAACCTCAGTGAGCACGATTAATGTCGCAAAAACACTGATCATTCTTGCACAAATAATTAAGAGACCAACCTTCCAATTAGAATGCTTATTTTTCCTTCTGATTGTCTCAGGCTTGGCCCTGTTGACTCTTTCTTGGAGGGCAGGGGGGCAAGTGGAAGATAGTCATGGATATTGAGACAGACAGGGCCCCACACACCACTGGAAAAGCCAGAATGTACAGTAGAGGTGGGCAGACATTCTGAGTCTGTATACATGGAGCTTGGCGTGAAAAAGACAGAATGATGGTTTTTTAACAGAAAAAATAAGAGACTAAATTCTAGAGGGCGATAGAGGAGGAAAGAAGTGACTGGTGGTGGGAAAAGGGAAAACAAATGTATGAAGGAGATACCTGCAGAAGGAAAGAAGTCAAGAGGTGCTATGAGGACAAAGATAGATGGAAAGATGGTAAAGACGAGAGGCTGGAGCGAAAAAGGAGGGAAGGGAAGGAATGGAGAGGGTGAGAAAATAGACCAAGGGGATATGAACGTGAAAGCTTAAACGAAGAGCAAAGATGGTGAAAAGATGGTGAAAGAAATAGTGCACAGGAGATTGGAAAAGCAAAATGGGAAAATAGAGATGGGATGGGGGAAAAGTAGAAGATATAAATGAAAGAGAGAACAGGAAGAAAGGGAAGGCTGGGAGGCTTTGCTTGCATTGGGGCTTGACATGGCACCCTTGTTACACCGCTGCGCCACACTGTAAGGAAACACCGCCTTCTCACTAGAGGAGAAGAAGCCCTGATCTCAGCTGGGCCACATGCGCACAGTTTGATATTTCAGGCAAAATTAGAAGCTGCGGGGGATTAAGCCTTGGCCACAAGATGCAAAGACACAAGAATGAAGGGCCTTTCTGTCTCAAAGATGACACTATCTCAGGAGTAGGATAAACATGCAGGGTGTGTGTTCCCCTGTGAGTGGGTCTTGTACACACAGGGAGCCTTGATATATCTGTCTTAATATCTAAAATCACTCTTAAGGCCTGTCATGCTACCATGCCCCTACCCACCTGGTTTCTGGGCAGGAGGTCCCAGGGCAATGTGCCATGGTGATAAAAAATCACCCACTCGCCAGAAAGAGGCCCTAGGGTGAAAGAAATCAGGAAACATAGAATGTTCGACAGGGAAGGCCTTGGAATCAGTAGCTGGTGTCTTTTAAAGACCAGTAGGGTTGGAGTTGAGTCAGTCATGTCTAGTAGACAGCTCCTGCATATAACTTATTCTGCCCCAGCCCTACCGGTATTTTACAGACACCGAATCAACCCATGTGACAAAAGGTAGTGCTACTCGAAGGTGTGGAATACATGTGCAAACAGCACACAAACCTCGAGATATGCCAGACTTCTCTATCAACTTACTTGGTAGGATTCACAATCCTTATCCATTAACTTTAGGAAAGTGACCATGAGACCTGCTAACACTTTCTCCAGCACCACCCCAGGTCTACAGACAGCTAGTAATGCTAGACTCTTAAATCATTTCTCATCAGCGTGCAACAAAATAACTGTACCATGTAATAGTGCATAATCAATGACTAGAATCCTAAGAGATAAGGGAGATTGGGCAGGATGAATGAATGAATAAGGCCGGTGTGAAATAGAGTGAAGGACGTCGTACTGGTGCTACACATATAAGAGGCATAGGTCAACATTGACCGCATACTGTTCAATAGATTTCTCCTTCAATACCATCCTGTCCAAAGACCATGGACTAAAGAAGCAAAGATATTGATGCTGCATTATTGTCTTGCAGCTATTGATGCTGCAATATTGTGAAAAAAGACAAATGTGACCTTTAACTGGAAGACCACAGTACTGTGGATATACAGAAGAAGGAGCGTTAGGTGAGGGTTTGATTTGAGAAGAGGGGACATTTATTGGAACAAGATTGATGCTTGATGAGCCCTGAAGAAGTTCTTTAAATAGGACGAAACGCGTTGGCTACTGTGAAGATAAAAGGAAAATAAAGACTCAAAGAATAAAGAATTTGAGTGAATCAACTTACCCGGTGGAATTGACTTCTTGTGTGTAGTGTGTGCAGAACAAATGTTCTTGTTGTATTTGTTTGTTGTGAAAGTCTTCACAACATAGGAAACTAAAAGGGTCTAGTTTCCTTTGGCCAACGCGCCACATTATTACAAAACTTCCCACAATATAAATAAGTGCGGTGATATATCCTAGACCCTATTTTTTGTAAATCATTTAAATGAATAAATTACACTAAAGGCAAGTATGTTGGATGTGTTCAAATAATATTAAAATATTACTATTAAATGCTCACATGGTAGATTGCCATGCCGCCACAGCCCCCATAACCGCATTTAAGGATCCCGTCCTCTAAACATCTATTTACAGATTCCTATTTAGGTTAACGAGGATAGCCGTGTGCTGCCAGTGGTGATATTTACCTCAAACACGAATGTTCCATCTCCTTTCCTGATTTCTATAAATAAATAAATAATGAAGTAAAAGCAGAATAAAAAATGTAATCGATTAAATGATGTGGTTTAATTGTTGCCCCTGAGATCACAGTCTCAAGCTGTCGGGTCTGTTCCTCCTGCCTCTTCTATAAAGAGAAGGAGCTTGACAGGTCCTAGAGCAGTCATGAACAAGGCCGCCTGTTAAACCCCGCCCTTTCCCACTTACTGCATAATGGGTTTTCCACCAATGGCGGGTGAGCACACACCGGGCAATGACTAGAATTGACATCCTTTTGTTTCTGAAAATTGATAAAAAAACGCACTGGCCTCCACACAAAGGGATTTTTTTCACTGAAAGTGGAGGCCACAGCTGATTTTCACTGCCTGCCATATAATAATATCATATTAATATTATTACTGGGTGACTCAGCTGTTGGTGGTCAATGATTGGCTGAGTGGGGGTTGGGGGGTTCCAGACGTCCGGCTGGAGGTGACCGTGTTTGGCCTGGATAAGATCGGAGGGATGCTGTATGGTAGACCCATCCCCTCGCACCTCCCCAAACTCACGATGGTGGCTCTCTTGCCCTTGTGTTTAGCATTACGGTGGACTGGTTGGAACAAGCGGGTCACACTTGCAACTCGCCTCTGTGTAGGAATGGAGTACCTTCCCTGTGGAAGTGAAAGAGGCAAAAACAGGAAGCTGGTGCCGGCGGGCCTGGGTTCCGACACGGGCAGCAGCAGTACGGAGCATGCGCTGGCAGAGGTGTAGCAAAATGTCAGGGGGCCCTCCTGCAAGGAATGGTGACGGGGTCCACTACAATGCCTATGTTCTCACCAGAGGTGCAACCAGAGCCAAATTTTGAGTGAGGGGTTAAGAAAAAATGTGTGGAGGCGCTGACTCTTCCGGCAATGTGCAGAGTGAAGATGCAGGGGCTCTAAGATAGGGTGAATAAAGAACAAAGCCTCATTAACATGCAAATGGTATTTTAAAGACCTGTGAAGTGCTCGGATGCAGCTGTGTGTGTGCCCGGGAATCTGTCTCATCCCGGGCTGCCACACACGACGAGGGGGGAGGGGTGTGGCTGAAGCCCTTTGAGCCCAATGGGCGTTGCGCGCCTGATCCTCACAGTCGGCAACCACTCTGAAGAAGTACTTCACCTTTGCTGCCTGCATCCGTATGACTTCAAAGAGAAAAAAGTTACCCTTGTGTGATAAGCATGGTCTACATACATGTACACTGAAAACCGAGTTGTGTTCATATTTTCTATTATAATATTATTAATATGTTTTTCCTTATAAACTGATTTTATTTATTTTTTTAACACAGAAACATCCTGTAACATCTCCACCAGCCAAGAGAAGCGTACAGACCGGTGGTGGTGTTATAACAGACAGGTCGCACAATATAACACATTACAGAGTCATACATGTCAAAGCATACCGTGAAATGCCAACCATTTCCCCCAAACTTTCTTGTGCTTCTTGGGTGAGTCCCAAGATATGTATAACACCCTCTGTTGTGTGGCACACCAATCCATCGCCTGCCTCCAAAGAGCTAGTGGAGGGTGGAGGCTGAACGCCACCACTTAGCAATGCCTCTCTTCGCCAACGCCACCCCGATCCCCAGGAGAAATCGATAACCATTGGTGTCGCTAATACCATCCAGGACGCTGAGGTTCCGTGGGAATCGTAATGACGTTTTGGGCTCGTTCGAATATGGACGAGTTTGGTATCTATGAACCGCAAATGACGAGTTTAGTGGGTGTACGCGTTTTCGCTACTCTACTTTGCAGCATTCGTCTTATTCGTGGGTTTCTTCATCTGAACCCACGGGTTCCATTTTAGATACGGCATCCATTTTGTTTCTTGCCCTCACGTAGCCGGCGAACGGACAATGTCCGCTTCATGACCCTGGGTTTCCCAAGCTCTTGCGGAAGACGCATGTCCCTTTGAGTGTGTCTTTATGACTAGGGGGATGACACGGCAAAGGCAGATGGCTCCGCTCAAGGCTCATCTTGCCATGCCGGTCTATTGTTTCAGCCGTGCATGCATTAGGCACGAATCCTTTGATCCTGTGATCACGCTTCCGATATTGCCCCTACACACTTTTTCAATCTGTTGTCTGTCTTTGTCTTCCTTGCACCTGTTTCTGTCCCTTTTTAACTCGTTTACAGCCAGAATGGAATGTGCTTAATGCGGAGATAACGTGCTTTTACAGTTGTGAACCGGCGATGCTTCTGTAATTATGTTCCGGGCTTCTGAAAACATGAATGCAACCCTTTTGAAGTTTACTGTGGGAACTGAGTTGTAACCTTTTGTTCGCCATGTTGTGCAATGACGAAAATGTGTATAAAAGGAGCGATCCACTTTTGCAATTCGAAGCAGTCTCTCAGAACCTACACTTTGTGTACTTCTTGCGATCTCTGTATCCCTGCAGTAAATAAACGCTGATGTTTGACGCCGAAGGAAGTGTCCCGTGTCTCTGTGATTTGTACGCCGGAACAGGTAACCCACGAAGGTTTCAGGTGTTGTCCCCTGGCACCGCTGGGCCTTAGAATAGCCCAGTCCTTCAGTTGGCGCCCAACGTGGGGCGACATCAGCGGTACCGGTCCAAAGCCCGACGATCGAGAGGAACTTCGTGTGAAATCTCCGAGGGAAGGTGCACCCCGCTTCATCGATCCTGTTGTCGAAATAATTGGTCCGAAGACTTTTCCCGCAAAGATTCCCGCCTCCTGACGGCTGCGACGGACTGATGCCCTGACTTTCAACCTGTTTTGGCGCCTGGCGTAGTCCTTTGTACGGCGAGACGATAGACGGGCCTTCCTGGTGACGCCATTGTTCTCTCAGTTAAGTATTTGTGGGTCGCTCCCAGAAACCTTGGTTGCTGTTGTTGAAACTTGGTTGTTTGCATGGTTCCATTGCATTTGTGGTTCTTAGTTGTTGGTTCTTAGTTGTTGGATTTTTATTTGACGATTGCAATTGCCAAAAACCGAGGGTCTTGCATTTTTGCGAGGACATCGTAATTCGATAACCCTTGAAGTTTGTAAACTCGGTTAGTGTGCACGATGCCTGGCCGCAGTACTTTGTTTGGTTTCCTTAAATGTTGCAGCATGGATTCCCGGTTGGAGGACTCATGTCCGATACCTCCAATTGGAGCTCCAATTTATGAGCTCTATAGTCGACACGGAGTGGGCCCTATCGTATATAATGAATATTGGATCCGTTATACTAAAAACAATGGTGTCCTTAGTTGGCCACCCCATGGTAGCTTTGGAACTGAGATTTTAGATAATCTCGAAGCAAAATTGTTTAAAAAGAAAGCTAGGCCGGCCATGTTTGATTCCTTTCGGTTATGGCGTAAAGAGGCCAAGCAGAAAGAAATCAAACAGATTAAGAAAAATAAGAGAGAAGGTATCATTACGGTGATGCAAAATGCAGAACAATATCAGCGAGACAAAGACGAGAAGGAAAAGGAAGTTTTTACTAGATTGCATCGTATGGCGGTGGATAAATGTTATCTGGTTTTACCGTCAAGTTCTGATAAGAAGGGAGAGGAATCGATAGAGGATCCTTTGTTATCCTATTTATTAAAATCACCACCTCCTTACGCACAGGGTACTGCAGCCCCTGTTGCTCCTCCTGTCCTTCAACCTGTTGTTCCGGCAGCTGCTGCTCAGCCTGTCGCTGGTCCTGTTCCTCTGAATCCTCTTGTTCCTCAAGCTGTCCCTGCTCCCTTACCTGCCCTTCTTCCTACTGCTCCATTGCCTATACCTTCTCAGTCTATTGTCCCTACTACTTCTGCTATCTTGGCTGCTCCTACTGCTCCTACGTTCAGTCCTCACGTTGTTGCCCCTGTACTTCTCTCCTCTTCTCCTTCTGTTCGTAGTCGTATACCTAGCACTGCTGCTAATCTTTACTCTCCACTTTTCGGACCAATACTTGGGTCCGATGTTTCTGACGCCTCTCAGAGACAAAGCCAAATGCCTGGAGGTAGGGAGAGTGAGACGTTAATCACTATGGCGCGCAGGTGGATTGGACATCCTGCTAAGTACACTCCGCGCATAGTGTTTGATACGTTTTCTCAGTTCAATGAACCCACACAAAGATTCGTGTTCGAGGAAATGTGTAAATCCTTGAGAGAGGAGTGGGATAATGATGAGGTAGATAATGTACCGCCCGAGATGACTGAACTTCAGAATCAGTTTTCGAACGGTATGATTGTAGGCGGTAATGTACGACGTGCTTTAGAGCGTCTGTTAGCTTTTAGATCTACAGTGCATCCTCAAGTGTTGTTTGACAATGACTCTGATGACTGGAAAGCACAACCTGGTCAGTATCCTATGCGAGAAGTTCCCCCAGTATGGATGCCGGGTGATGCTGCTCAAGTTCCGCCCATTTTGCCACACTTCCAGAGAGTTTGGATACACCTCCCATGGAAGCGATCAGAAGTTCTGCAGGTGAAACAATCTTTACCTGACCCCCGGAAAAATCCGGCAGGTTATTATAAGGAGTTATCCCAACTCGTGGATGCTACTATTATGAACCTTGCCGATATTGACATGTTGTTTGGTAACGTGGTACCGCAACCCATTTGGGCGAAAATTCGTCAAGAGAATTACGCAGCTGAGTTAGGCGGTGATTGGGCTGCGATTGTGGCGGCCGATAGATTACAAGTTGGTGGGGCTAAGCCTGAACAGTTAATTACGGCTCTGCCCCAAAGGATCATTACGCTCATGAAGACACTTATGCCAGCAATGAGGGTGAACTGGGATAAATTGTCTGCTTGCAAACAAAAGAAAGACGAGAGTGTCTCCGATTTCTTTACTAGATTTGAGGAGGCATTTATCGATCATAGTGGTCAGGATATGAGCACTGAGGGAGGCCAGCGACTGTTTGTCGATAAGTTTGTGTTAAATTTGTTGACTGAGCTCTGCAACAAATTGAAAAATTCTGAAAGTTCATGGGCCGTTTCAACCACTGCTCAGATATTAGCAACAGCTCAATATTATGAAAACAGAGAAAAAGAAGAAAATGATCGTGCAGATAAGAAAATGAAGGAGCTTAAAACCAAGGTTTTGTTGCAGCAAGCGTATCCTCCGCGCTCGAATCAAAATGACTCACAACAGCAAAATCGATCACAATCACAGTCTTCTAGGTCGCAGTCGCATTCTGATTCTTCTACACCCAGATCTATGCTTGGGTATAATCAATGTGCATATTGTAGGGGTGAGGGCCATTTGAAGTTTAATTGTCCTGTTTTACATGACCGAAATAATGGTGTTTCGGCACGAGGAGGTCGTAGTGGTCCTCAACAGGCGTCTCGAGGTTGAGGTCGTGGCACCTCTCAAAATCAAAACAAGCGTTCTACTTCTTCATCGGACTCTAACAATTGTTTTGATCAGCGCGATTCATCGTCTGGTAGATCTGCACAGTATCATATGGATGACTATTATGTCGAGCATGACATTGATGCTGATGGTAATTACTAGGACAGCCATAGACAAAGAGAGGGAGTAGTATCAGTTCCGGTTGACCAGAGAGGGCCTTACGTCGCAGTTGCCACATCAGGCATAGTTGAGCCTTTTCTGTTGGACACTGGTGCAGCAAAAAGTTCCATCATGCATTCGAAACTCCCTGGCGCACCATTGTCTGGCTTAACGAATGTTTCCATTGGATTCTCTGGCGCCCCGGTTAGCAATCCAGTTTCTAGCCCTTTGCCCCTTACAATTGGGCCGCGTGAGCTAGAAGCTCCTTTGATTTTAACTACTGGTTGTGGTGAGAATCTTTTGGGTCTGGATTTGCTGAAGTGGTTATATGCGACTCTGTATTGTTCTCCTGCGGGAGTGGAGCTTACATTAGGTCAGAGAGTGATCTCTCCTATGTACTTGTCAACTGATAAGCTCCCACCGGAATTGAGTTCTCTTCCTGAGTCTTTGTGGGCAACAGATCCCAATGATGTGGGCCTGCTGGACATATCACCTTATGTTGTCCAATTGAAATCAAATGTGCGATTACCACGTATTCCCCAGTATCGTATCTCTCTTGATGGTGAGCGAGCGCTATTAGCGATCATTTATGACTTGATTAAAAAGGATGTTATCGAGGAAACTCGGGGAAATGTGTGCAACAGTCCGGTGTTACCTATTTTGAAACGAACTGACCCATCCAAGCCTCCTGTGTATCGTTTTGTCATTGATTTGAGAGAAGTCAATAAGATCGTGATCCCACAGTTTCCCGTGGTGCCTGACATTACAGCTTTACTGACCCTGATTCCAGCCTCTGCCTCTTGGTTCTCGGTAATCGATCTGAAGAATGCTTTCTTTAGCATTCCGATTGCTGAGGAGAGCAGAGACCTATTCGGCTTCTCATTAGGTGGTCGCAGCTTCAGGTTTAAACGCGCTCCTCACGGATTCTGTGAGAGTCCATCGATCTACAGTCAAGCTCTTAAGAGTCAACTTGATGCGTTTGTGTTATCGGCTGGTGCGGCCTTGATTCAGTACGTTGATGATCTGTTAGTGGCTGCTGACACTAAGCAGATTTGCAAAACTGCTACAGTATCGCTGTTACAGCATCTATGTGACTTACATCACAAGGTGTCACCTTCTAAGCTACAGTATTGTTGTCAAGAAGTAACCTATTTAGGTCACTTATTGTCAAAGGAGGGAAGAAGGTTGACCCCAGAAAGAATTGCAGCGATTGCTCGAATGACTGTGCCAACAACTCAGAGAGATGTGCGTGCCTTTCTAGGTATCACGTCATACTACAGAAAATGGATTCCAAACTTTTCATTGTTAGCGAAGCCATTGTTAGCTCTCACGTGCAAGGATGTTCCGACTCCTTTGCCATGGACCGAAGAATGTCAGAAAAGTTTTTCTGAACTGCGTGATGCGTTGTGTTCGACTCCTGTGTTAGGTACTCCTGATTAAAGTAAGCCGTTTACACTATACGTTCACGAGAGGGAAGGTTGTGCGTTGAGTGTCTTGACGCAACAATTTGGCGGTAAGCAGCGTCCATGTGCATATTTTTCCTCGACCTTAGACCCAGTAGCTAGAGCTTTGGCGAGTTGTTTAAGAGCGACAGCGGCGGCTGCGGTGTCCATTCGACAGTCCGCAGGTCTGGTCATGGATAATATGCTCACAGTGATGGTCCCGCATGCAGTTGACACTCTCTTGAATCGAACGAAAACTCAACACTTGACGAGCGCAAGGTTGTCCGGTTATGAGTTGACACTTTTGGCAAGTCATATACAGATCAAACGTTGTAATGTGCTGAATCCGGCGACATTGTTGCCGACTAATATGGAATCAGATGATGTAGCACCACATGATTGTTATCTAAGAACTGAAGAAGAAACGAAGGGTCGTGTTGACCTAAAAAACACTCCATTGGCAGATCCCGATGGCACTTTGTATGTTGATGGTTCATGTTTCAAGTTGCCGAACGGTGATGTGACGACCGCGTATGCTGTAGTGACGTTGAGTACGGTTGTGGAAACTGCGAGATTGAGTCAGAATTCAGCGCAAGCGGCAGAGTTGATTGCGTTAACGAGAGCGTGTGTTTTGTCTCAAGGGAAGCGAGTGAATGTGTTTACTGACAGTCAGTATGCATTTGGCGTAGCGCATAGTTTTGGTCGATTGTGGAGAGAAAGAGGATTTATGACATCGCATGGCACGAAGATCCAACACGGACAGCTCGTGAACGATCTTTTGGATGCACTTATATTGCCTAAGCAGGTGGCAATCATTAAATGTAGCGTGCATCGAAAGATTACGGATGATGTTGGTCGTGGTAGTGCGTTTGCGGATGAGATTGCTAAGGAAACGGCTAAGAATCTGACAACTCGAATGTACGTTACGAGTTCAGTAAGATGGCCGGCGGAGACTGGTATGTGTGAGGACACTGTTGAGAGTGTGAAAGCGATTCAGAATGAGGCTACCGAAACTGAAAAGACTAAGTGGAAAGAAAGCACGGGGAAGTTAGACGCGCATGGATGTTGGGTTGATTTGTCGGAATGTCAGAGATGGATGTTACCGGATGCGTATGTGCTTGCCGTTGTTACTATGGCTCACGGCTTGTCACATATTAGCGCGAAAGGTATATGTAAGTTGTTGTCTCCTGTATGGAAGAATGATGGTATTGCTAAGTGTGCTGAGAGAGTGGTTAAGAACTGTATGGTATGTATGATGTATAATCCTGGCAAGGGCACCCCCACTCCACCTGGTCATTTTGCTCCTCCTACTTGTCCCTTTGAAGTTATCCAATTGGACTTCATCCATATGGAGAGATGCAATAACCTGAAATATGTTTTGGTTGTGGTTTGCGCGTTCTCCAGATGGATTGAGGCCTACCCTCTTAAGGATAATACTGCCCTGTCCACAGCGAAAGTCCTACTGGAGGAATATTTTCCTCGGTATGTAATGCCACGGATCGTATGGTCGGATAACGGAAGTGAGTTTGTGGGAAGTGTGATGAAAAGTGTGTGTAAGGGCCTTGGAATATGTCAGAAATTCCATAGCGCCAATCATCCTCAATCAGCGGGTTTAGTGGAAGGGTACAATGGTACTCTGAAACTGAAACTTGCCAAAATTCAAGCCACGACTGGTTTGTCTTGGCCTGATGCACTGCCTCTAGCTCTCTTATCGACCAGGGCGACTGTGCACTCTCGAGTAGGGCTTAGCCCATATGAGATTGTGTTCGGCCGTCCTGCGAACATTTGGGGAGTTCCGAGGCCTAAGGCATTTGACAGTCTCGAATATCCAATGTTGATCGACTATTTTTATGATCTGACTGCTAAATTGAGTTTAATTCATCAACAGGTTTTTGAAGCTCTACCGGCACAGACAGAGGGTCCTGGACATCGGCTCCAACCAGGTGACTGGGTGGTCACCCGAAATTTTGGGAGAAAGCATAATCTCGAGCCAAGATTTGTGGGACCTTACCAAGTTTTGCTGGCAACAAGGACTGCAGTTCGGTTGGAAGGAAGGAAGCACTGGGTGCATGCCACCCATACGAAGAAAGTTCCACTTCCTTTGCCAGCAGATAACTGGGTAAAAAATGGAATTGCCCCAACGGAGACCGAGACCCCTCCACGTTATGTGCCATTCAGTGATGCTCAACCTGTAGAAAACAATTCAGCTCAGCCAGATACACCTGTTGAATTGTCAGCATTGGAGAATTCGAGTTCTAAATTGTCACCTGAACGATCGAACACTGTTTTGTCATCTGAACCGTTTTTTGAAGACCAAACTCAGCCTGGAAAAAGTCGATACTTTCTTCGATCGCGTGACAAGGACTAATAAAGAATTTCTTTTTGTTTTTAAAATTTTACATTACCCCCTCATTGTTGCTACGAACATTGCGAACATTTGCATTTCTTCATTGATTTTGAGTTTTTTTTTATTCTTGTTTTATACATCACATGTATTTCTCTTCTGTACAGCTAAAAGATTCATATTAATTTGAATGTTTACTTAATTTAAACCTATCATCCGGGTTGACCGTAGGGCCGTGCGGGTACTTCCTTCTGTTTAGCAGGTTTCTGACACTAGGTCGGTTACTTTTGTCGATTCCTGGGAACTCCTGGGAATTGATAATCGCTACTCAGAACGAAGTGCGTCAAGAACATTACGGACGGTTTTTAGAGGATGGAGGTCTCTAAGCTGTCGGAAGTAGAGAGGATGTCGGTGCAAAGATCCAAACTGCATAAGGTTTTGCGAACAAAATGTTTTCTGTTTCAGGTTTTCATGCTGTTCCTGACTGTTTCTATGCTATTGGTGGGTGGAGTGTATTTTGGACTTCAGTCGTTATTGCCTTCCACTTCACCTACTCCTTCTTCTTCTGATCTGAATTCTGTTCCCACTATTTCTCCACATTCCTTTCATCTTCTGCCCCAACACGAACAGGTTAGATGTGCGGAATTTATGAACAACTCCTTTGTCCAACTTCTTCATCAACATCAATTGGTGATGAATACTACCAATTGTTGGGTGTGTGGGTTAATGCCACATACCATGGATTGTCATATGGTTACTGCGTTTCTATATATTGTGTTAAGTTAGCATGAGTTTATTAAATGTTTAAACACCATATTTTCCTTTGGCTTCAGTTTGCACACAACACCTAATTGTTATTGTAGCTTTCAACCTAGATGAAAGATGTGATTTATTTGAGAATAATATGTTATTGCTCTGATATCAGTTGTGCTTGGTACACTTGGTACAACTGTCTGCACACTGAGAACTGCACCCTCTAAGAATAACCTAACACAAGGTTGCTGAAGGCCTGATCCTCGCACCACATTAGACATAACACAAATAATGTTGCTGCCAACATTGGGCTCTACGCGGGTTTAAGATAGAGTTACAGGGAATGAATCAACACACTTGATGCTTCGCATGCAGAGAACTGGTAGCTGTTGATGTGATCTGCTCCTACTGACCATTAGAGGTATGGGCCCGCCCTGCTAAAAACCCAAATGAGACCTTCTTAGATATAATATAGTATGCTAAATAGGGTGCGCGAAATATAGGTGATACAGAATTTCTATAGATTTTGCATTATATTATGCTATCACCGTTCGCTTATTATGGACTAGTGACTATGCTGATAACTCTGATTTTTATAATATGTATGTTGATATTATATAATATACTGCGTTTGAGAACCTTGCATTGAAAAATAAACATTTCAAACTTGCACGTGTGTTCTTTGACTCCCTGTTTTGGTTTGTAATGATTATATAACAAAAGAGTGTTCATGTGTTCCACGATAAGTTCATGTTCTGGATTGTCTAAGTCATTGGGAAGTTATTAGTACCAATGAGACACTGTAGCTAGCTTGGTAAGGAGATTTCTGAAACTAAGGTGAGTTTTGGGTCACCCTAACCCACCCAGGTTCTAGATCTCTGTGCACAGTTCTGTGGGAGAACGGAAACCCTGCTACATGGCGCCCATACGTTGTTGGCCCTATATCATGACACTCGAGTAGTATATCATTCAAACCTAACACCTTCATTCCCGTTTCCGGAAAATGGCGGTGTCGGAAAAACCTACCTATTTTTGAAATAGGTCTTTTCAAGCTTGAATTTATCTAAAACGGTTTCTTTGAATTACTACCCAGTTGTGCTACAAAGTATTCCTTGTTTTTTCGAGTTCCTGTGCTACCATGGCACAAGCCGTGGACATCCCGCAGCATAGTCGCATTGCGGTGCGTGACCATTTGCAGGCTTTTAATGTCCCAGTGGAAGGCTTGGCTGTAGTTCTGGTGGTGAGTGCGGAACATGCTTACCCGTACGAACTGTTTTATTCGTGGGTGACATTTCCGGCGGTGGACGCTAATTCTGGGGTGTTCCACTCGTACACTGCCTCAGCTGTACCGGCGGCGTATGCTCCGTACAGGGCACTGGAGGTTCCTATTGATGCTTGGCAGCATGGAGTTTGGTTTGGTGGCGCCCTACCACACGCTTTAACCGCTCCGAGGTTAGGTCCTTTGTCCATTCCGGGCACAAATTGGCCCGCTTTGGCTGGATTCACTCCTCACCCTAATCGCGCCACTTGTAACGTGGCTGATCTGCGGCGGCTTCATGAAGTCGCAGTGGCAGTGATTAGAGCGCTTGTTCATTACACAAGCCGTAATGTTCAAGACGCAGCCCCTAGGGGTGCGCAGCTTCGTGCAGAACAGGCTGGTTTGAAAATCAATCCTGTCAGGGTGAATTCCGTGATGGGCAAAAAGCCTCAGGACAAGGATGATTTTCCGTTCTGGCTTGCAGAGAAATTCAGCCAGCTGGAAGCTGTGTTTCCTAATACGAATCCTGGTGACAAACACAGGATTCTTACGCTTAGTTTACCGAAAGATTTGGCACCTGAACTTGTTGACTGTGAGACCTGGGGTAAGACTTTTGCAGCGGTCTATTCGAGGTGCTATGGCACCCCGTCTGTGACCAATCTGGGTGCGGTCCTTAAACGTGTTCAAGACGACCACGGACCGGAGTCAGCGGTTGAATTGGGTATGCGCCTGTGTGGCGCCTTTGATGTGATTTGCGATCTGATCCTTGCAAATGTCAAGGGGGATGCAGTGAACTTTCAGGTTGCTAACGCTTTAGCGTTAATTCCCGACGCCGAGAAACCCCGTCAGTTGGCAAGGATAATTGTGGCTGCTTATAAAACCGTTGGCCGCAATGCAAAGGGTCTTAAGGCTTTTCCTGATAAAGAGAAAAAGCAGCCCCAGGGTCAGTCTTCGGAAACTAGTGGTCAACCTAAGTCCAAGAAACAGAATTGGCCTAAAAAGCAGAATCAGGGTAAGCAACAACAACAACAAACACAGGTTTCTGCTCCTGCGTCTCCGTTGCCTGCGCAGTCGGATTGAGTTTATGATTTGCGCGATCGCACGATGATTAAATCACCTGAAAGGTTTCAGGCTTCTGAACAACGCTCTCCTCGTTCCTTTCAGGACTCATCGGCTCCGTCAACCGGTGGTGGAGGGGGCGGCAGGGGCCGGGGTGGCCAGCAAGGACATGGTCAGCCCCGCCCGCGTAATGGTGGAGAGCAGCAGGAAGGCGCTACGCCCAAGAGACCTCAGTTTGCCACGAAGAAGGTCGCCGCCCTGACAGCGCATCGATATACCCCAGATAGTGAGAACGCGGCTTCGGAATCTAACGTGGGCTCTGACCTTGCTGGACAGCGCGGCAGAGATTACCATAGTGAGAGAGGCCCTACGTCCACTGTTGAAGGTGACAGCGACTGACACTTATGTTGTAATTAAAACTGCTGATACGCATGTTGCTCCCCCTGAACATCTTTTTGAAATTGTCCTGTTAATCGAAGGTGACATGCAGCGAACTGTAAAAGGGGTATTTTGGGAAAATCTTTCGTCTACGTATGACATTTTGCTTTCGGAGGCTGACTGGCCCCCACCTTTTGTTCTCGCAGCTCCGCGAGGGGAGGAGGTGATCCTCCCCAGTTTCGCGCACACTGTATCGAGAGTGGAGGCGCTGCATTTTGCAGAAGAGTGGGCTCTGGCGCTTGCGCCGGCTGTGTACCGCAATCAGTGTGGCTGGGATAAATTGTCTCCAAGCCATGAGATTCCGTTACAGTCTCAGCCGCAGCCTCAACCTCAATATCCCATACGGCGTGAAGCCAAAGCTTCAGTCGCGGCTATCCTTGAACAATTGGAATATCAAGGTGTAATTGAAACGTGTGTGTCACCGATGAATAACCCCCTTTTTACAGTAAATAAGCCGGACGGCTCATATCATTTGGTTTTGGATTATAGGCATTTAAACTCGCATTGCCGTAACTGCGCAGTACAGAATACTCATGGCTCTGCTTTAGTGAATAGTCTTGAGCGTAAACGGTTCAAAACCACGCTTGACATTTCCAATGGTTTTTATGCCCATAGATTAGATGGTCTAAGTTCCCAATGGACCAGCTTTACATGCGGCGGTGTGCAAAAAATGTATTGGCGTCTCCCGATGGGCTATAAGAATAGTCCTGGAGTATTCTCCGCCCGCATAGTCTCTCTTTTGGAGGGCTTCGACCCAGTTGCTTGTTCGTATGTGGATGACATTTATCTCACAGACGACGATCTTTGGGAGCATCTGTTTCGAGTTAATAGCATAATTTGTAACTTTGCAGACATGGGTTACAAGTTTAACTTTGCAAAATCGCACATTGCAGAGTACACAGTGTTGTTTCTAGGCTACGAGCTAAACAACGAGGGAAAGGGGTTGGCACCTCACTTCCTGGAGAAATGCGCACAGTTGCGTTCTCCGACAACACTGAAAAAATTACAATCTCTACTGGGCTTTTTGAATTTCGGGAGGACTTACATTCCGGAATATGCCCAGCGTATCAAGCCTTTGTATGCTTTGATACAACCATCTTTTTCCAAATCATGCTGGCTGCCAGAGCATTCAGCCGTTCTGCAGTCTTTGCAGGCTGATTTGCTCGCTTCTGACTACTTACAGACTCGTGATAACCAGACCAACCTGGTGATAATCCCTGGGGCGGTGGGTTTCACGTACCTGACTTTTAATGAAGGAGATACAGTACCTATTGCTTACAAGTCACACTTGTACACTTTGGCTGAACTGCGTTTTTCCACTGTGGAGAAAGTTTTAACGGCTGTGCAGATGGCGATTCTTAAAGAACGTGCCCTGTCACAAGGAAAACACATGTTGGTTGTTACCCCGTGTCCTGCCTTGGAGGCAGTTATGAAAGCCAGTGTACCTAATTCCAAAGCTTTGCACCCTAGGTGGATTCAGTGGGCTGCATCCTTGACATCCCAGGATGTCACGTTTATTTTTGACGCCACTTACGGTCGCAGGAGTATTTACAGTATGAATTTGTTCATCCTGCTCCTTTAGCAATGCGGCCGTTGGAGGATTTCCATTACATCATTTACACTGATGGTTCAGCGCAGGTTGCGCATGGCTCTTAACATGCCTACGTGTCCGCATGCGCCATTGTGGTCGGTGCCATGGTGAACGATGAGTTCAAGTCCAGTGTCGTGCACACGCAGACGCTTGAGGACTGCACCGCACAATTAGCAGAGCTTCGTGCTCTGATGCTTGCATTGGAGTACGCAGATCCTAGTGTGACGACTTTGGTCGTAAGTGACTCTTACTACTGTGTCCAGTCTTACAATGAAAACGTGTTCTTTTGGATTCAGAATGAATTTCGTGATTCCAAAGGTAGCACAATAAAACATAAAATGATCTGGGTCCGAGTGGCGGAACTTAAAGAGAAGTTGCCACTCGTGTTTGTGATTCTTACTCTCGGCCATCAGCGCGTGGGGGTCCACGCTGTTGGTAATTTGCTTGCTGATGAAGCAGCGAAGTCAGCGGTATCGAAATACTTAGTTGCAGCAGTCACGAGGTCCAAAAGCAAAATAGATGATGACATCTTGGCAGCTGTTGCTGCGACGGAGAAGGGAAGTAAATATCCTGCGGGGTTCCCTTCTAAATACACATACCACTTAAGTCCCGATAAGGTTCCTTATGTGAAAATTCCTGATGTTGGCGAACGTCTAGTTCCCAACTCGGATCGCAGGGCTGCTTTGATTACAGCGGCTCATGAAGGTGTGGCGTCTGCGCATGCGGGCGTCTCAGCCACTGTAACTAAGCTACAACAAAGGTTCTGGTGGCGGGTACTGTACAAACAGACGCGCGATTATGTCCTTCAATGTGACATTTGCCAGCAGATTAAACATTTAACTGCTGCGCGTCCGCCTCAGACACAGTTGTACATCTCTAATAAACCGCTTGGATGCGTTTATTTGGATCACTGCGGTCTATTTTCTTCTGATACTGCATACAAGTACATCTTAGTAGCAGTTGATTCATGCACACGCTTTGTGTGGGTATGGCCACATCGGAGCGCTGATTCACGGACTGTCATCAAGGATTTGCGAGTCTTTATAGGGATTTTTGCCTGTGGTACCTTCCATTCGGATCAGGGTCCGGCTTTCGCCTCTAAGGCGTATAAGGATGCTATGGTTTCGTTGGGGATCCAAGTCAAGTTTTCGAGTCTGTACAGACCCGAGGGTAACAGTGTAGTGGAACGAATGAACCGTGACTTGAAGCAATCTTTGACAGCCCGAGTTATAGGCACTGGCAGAAACTGGTTAGCCCACCTTAATGGCGTGCAGCGTGCGCTTAATAATCTCCCTAGAAGGTCTCTGGGTGGGCGGACCCCGTACGAAATGCTCTTTGGTATCAAGATGTATGTACCTGACCTCGACGGTCTAGACTGCAAGGCCCAGGCCACGGCCTTTGACGTAGATGAACATTGCAATGTTTTACAGAATCTACAAAAGACCAGAGACAGTCTAGCAAAGGAACATTTGCCCTCCACATCGGATGATGCGTTGCAGATCCCGGTAGTTGGCTGGCTACCCCAAGTTGGAGAACTGATTCGAGAGAAGATCGATAACAAGAAAGAGTTTGGTCCCTCATATCGTGCACCAGTTCGAGTTTTTGGAGTGAAGGGCACAAGAACAGTCATTTTACCACCACTTCCAGGTCGTAAGGAGAACAGATTTATTTCTATTGACAATGTCAAGACACACAGGGTGGCCGATTCTTCATAGCATGACACCGGCTGTATCCTGTCCTACCATGGTGAGGCATTCTATGCTGGCAATAACTTCTGGTGCAGAACAGGAGGTGTCCCTCGAGATGCCTGCCATATCCAGTCCTTTATTAAATACTTTTCCTGTTACTAACATTGATGAGCTGAACTACACCTATCCTGCTGATTTATCGATGCCTGATTTGCAGACTCGTTTGGCCGACCAGTCCAGATTCTCTTTTGACTCTGTTTCGGAACTTTCAAAGAAACCATCAACTATTGCGAAATATGCCACTTTATTTAAAAAACATTTTTTAATTCCCCCTTGGACATACATTTGGTTGATTCTATTTTCATTTTATCTTTTTATGTCAATTGGTTTTGTGTTTTATTTTTTCCGCCTGATCGATGGTCACTACGTTAAAGAAAGAACAGGAATTCGGTACCTTAATGGAACATTGGCCCCTCTTTCCTCTTCACATTCAGCACACAGACTGAAACGAAACTTGAATACAGTCAACATTACTGCATGGCCTGTCCTTGATGGGATTGTGTGGGATGCAGTTAGATTTCAAATACATGGGCCCACTGAAGTGATTAATGTTCCGAATGTGCTTAGAGTAAACATGGGAGATGTGATTAAACAAAATATACGTTTTGATGATTGGGATATTCAGGCCGTAGAAGCATTATTCTCTGATTTAAAATACTATGCGGCTTTTGATGCTGAAGACTTATATTTAGATTCTATTAATTATGGCGATTTGTTTTGCTTCCAACATTAGGTAATCATTTTCTCCATAAGACGAATTCCAGGAGGGTTGCTGTGAATTACACGCAGTGGGAGCACTGCCCAGCTCCTTTAATTGGAAGCTCCAGTACATTTCTGAAAAAATACAGTTATTTTACAGATTTCAATCAGTCAAATCCTGAGTCATTTTATTTCAGGATGACAGAAAAGTCCATGTCCAAAGTTAGACTTACCGATACAAAGTTGCTGTATTCGAAGTCCTTTCTAGACAAATTGGCTTTAGATGGCTACGAGTTCTGGAAGGGAATAATTGACCTTAAATCGGTTTGGGGTACCAAAGATTGGCAGGTACAAGGCACTGAGGCTTTGCACCGTGCATGTCTCATCCCGAATCACATGTTGTTTCTAAATTCTTCTATTTCCCAAACAACATGCTTTGGATTGGCTACTTCTAAAAAATTAAATACACCAATTATCCCCGAATTAGAAGAATATTCAGGTTGGGGTAATTTTTCTGAATTGTCTATTCGTGAGATACAGTCTCTAATGCACAATTCGTCCTTTAATGTATCCAGTTTGGATCCAAAGGGTTGGCTGTTGTGGCAAAAGAGTTCTGATTCTTGCCAACGTCGATTTCTGGGGTTGGCTGAAGGGTTCACACAAGTACGACCAGATCCCCGTTTTGAAACTGATTATACTGTCACCACTTACTCTGTGGGGAAACTGTGTCAGAATTGGTTACAACATTCCACGTTTGCTGCAGTTAAACTACATCTGTCTCAGTTAACTGAAAATGTGGATTTAAATGATTTTATAAAAGGCCCGGCTAAGGGTAGATCTAAACGGTGGATTTATGCTGTTTACAATGAAATTTGGAAAGTGTCTCAAATTGAGGCTGCTAAGCGCCTAAGGGCAATTGACCAAGCAAATTTGGAAAAAGTACTTGCAGTGGTCGATAACAGTATTAACACGCTTTCTTCCCAAATTTACACATTGAACAATATTGTTTCTTCTGTTGTTGACATTGTACATGATGTAGTGTCCGTATTATATCATGGTCAAAATCAATTGCGTTCTGTCATGCAGTTTGCTTGGACACTACAGACTCTGAAGGCTGGTCAAGTGCCTTGGAGTTATATGAACGTCTCTTCACTATTTGCCCCATTAATTTGACTGACAAGCAGCGCATGCTTTCCATGCGAGATACATCATTTTCTATGTTACACATTGAAAAGTTAGAATCTTTGCCCTTTTCTGTTGCTGAGGCAGCTGCTGCTACATGGCTTATCCATGGTATTATTACTTTACCATTTGCTCTGTATAAATTTACAAATTGTATGCAATATATTGCTATAGGGCGATATGAACCACTAGGCAGTGCTTTCCTACATGAGACATGGTCTTTACCATACACATACAGATGTCTGAAAGAAGGAAAGGAAGTGAATCTGAATGGTGAAGAATGCACACAGTCGCCTGACCGTTCACTGATATGCAGGCACATCCAATTGCAGGTTCTTGTAATCAGGACAGGCCAAATTTAGCCTGTGTTTTAAAAGGCACACCGGTTCCTGCAATAGTTCCCACATTTACTTTATTGTCTAACGGTAGTTATTTACTTTTGAATAACGAAATGTGTTGTGGGTTAATGGTCGGTATCGCCTATGTGGTTACTGTATCAGAACGTGTGGTGTGTTGCAAGAACATGTTATATCCACCCAATCATGGGAATTCAGATGTTTCCATTTGGCCGCGAATCCCAACCTTGAGAGCGGAGTTCAACGGTTTGAGCCAAATAAGAGCCCTTTTGTCTCAAAAGGAAGTGGCCCTGAGCTTGGCCCGTGAAACTTATGTCCTTCACATAGCTAACACACGCACAGAGGTGCAGGCACTTTTAAATACTGACTTGCCGTTTCATTTCTGCGAGCTGGTTCATCAGATCTTTAATGCCTCCTCCACGTCTGGAATCGCACATTTTTTTAAGTTGGTTAGCAGTGGTCTCGTGACTACGTTTGAAAAAGTATTTGGTATTATCCCTGCGTTCTTTCATTCTATATTCGCAAGTTTGTTTGGCGGATTCCCTGTTTTGCTGGCTTTGGCTGCAGGCGTTTTGGTGATATTTTGCTTTATAAAACATGGATGCCCATCCTGCACAAGGAGCCGCTCAGCCCCTTCTAATACTGTTTCGCAACCGGATGCTTGATTACTATGGCACCTTACCACTTGCGACTTTAAGCACGGCTTTTGGATTGTCGTTTCGATTTTCCTATTTCACATGTGTCCAGCCTGTGTTTCATTGCCTGAGCTGTGATTTCGACTGGGCCATTGATTTGTGTCTCTGCTTGACGACTTCTCCTGACGTCGATTTTGATCAGCTGATGAGCCCCGTAGTTGCTCACGAGTTGGTTTGTTCTGGCGAAAGGGTTATGGCCGTGGCAGCGATGCATGGACTAATGGGTCAGTGGGACATATCCGCAGCGGCGCATGACTTTCTGGCACATAGCGTTCTCGAGAACCCACTGAGTTGTCCTCTGATGTTGCTAGAGGATTCGGTGCTGGAGGAGCACGTATGTTCTTTCCCATTGCTTAATTGGATGGCTGAACTGTTTTCGGATGATGACAGTGATTTCATGTTGGAAGCTGTGGCTACCTATTTTGCATATTCTATCCACCCATGAGTGGATTTGGAGACTTTCACTAGTATGGCACGTGACTTTTTAGTAATTCTGAATGGTGCCTTTTCTGTTACGAACATTGGACTTTTATATGTTTTGGGCCTATGATTTTATAAATGGCCTCAAGTTCAAGTTTTTATTTTTTATTTTTTGTGTGGCCACTATAGGCATTCATACATAATTTTGTATTATTGATTTTTATATACATTTACATACATTTAGCTTGGCTCAATATTGTTGAACTCTGCTTTCATGTTTTGCCTTTCTTATAGTATTGGCTTGTTTTTTTTTCCCTTTTTGACCGTCCTCGGATCATTGGGGGGGTGTCATATGGTTACTGCATTTCTATATATTGTGTTAAGTTAGCATGAGTTTATTAAATGTTTAAACACCATATTTTCCTTTGGCTTCAGTTTGCACACGACACCTAATTGTTATTGTAGCTTTCAAACTAGACGAAAGATGTGATTTATTTGAGAATAATTTGTTATTGCTCTGATATCAGTTGTGCTTGGTACACTTGGTACAACTGTCTGCACACTGAGAACTGCACCCTCTAAGAATAACCTAACACAAGGTTGCTGAAGGCCTGATCCTCGCACCACATTAGACATAACACAAATAATGTTGCTGCCAACATTGGGCTCTACGCGGGTTTAAGATAGAGTTACAGGGAATGAATCAACACACTTGATGCTTCGCATTCAGAGAGCTGGTAGCTGTTGATGTGATCTGCTCCTACTGACCATTAGAGGTATGGGCCCGACCTGCTAAAAACCCAAATGAGACCTTCTTAGATATAATATAGTATGCTAAATAGGGTGCGTGAAATATAGGTGATACAGAATTTCTATAGATTTTGCATTATATTATGCTATCACCGTTCGCTTATTATGGACTAGTGACTATGCTGATAACTCTGATTTTTATAATATGTATGTTGATATTATATAATATACTGCGTTTGAGAACCTTGCATTGAAAAATAAACATTTCAAACTTGCACGTGTGTTCTTTGACTCCCTGTTTTGGTTTGTAATGATTATATAACGAAAGAGTGTTCATGTGTTCCACGATACCTGAGGTACCCTAAGTTCATGTTCTGGATTGTCTAAGTCATTGGGAAGTTATTAGTACCAATGAGACACTGTAGCTAGCTTGGTAAGGGGATTTCTGAAACTAAGGTGAGTTTTGGGTCACCCTAACTCACCCAGGTTCTAGATCTCTGTGCACAGTTCTGTGGGAGAACGGAAACCCTGCTACAGGATAAGGGTATTCCGTACTTGGTTCTTCCTTACAGCCCCAAGGGTCAGCTCGGGCATTCCAAACTATGTTCCGTAGTGCATGAGATTCCTACCCCCGTCGAGAGCCACGCTCTGCAGACCTTGGTCTCGGCCCGTACCACAAGTCTTTGGCAATAGCGATTGCTGACTTAGATAGAGATATTTTTGATGCATCGCTTATTCCGGAGGAAGAGGTGCGAGCATACAAGGATCTGAGTGAGGCTGAGTATAGTATGTCAGTGGGTGATAGACAGCTTAAGAGCTCGTCTCCGATCTGGATCGTACCCCACCTTGGTCGTTTATGCCTGCAAGGTCTTGGTCGAAATCCGAGAGCTCAGCTTGGGAAGAGTGCTTGTACTGAAACGTATGTTTTACCAATGCTCTCTTCCCCTGTTTTCCTGACTGCCAAGGGTACCTATTTTGTATGTTATGATCGCGCATATACGTGGTTGCCCCGTGACTTCTCGGGCACCTGTTACATTGCGAATCTTTTGCCACCGACTTTTACAGTTGCCTCGGACTATCACAAGACCAGAGTTGTGAGAGGCGTTATTAGCGAAGAAGACACTGCCGGTCAAGAAGCAGGAGACTTCTTTAAGGGTTTCCTGCCATTTTGGGGACCTATGGTTATTAGTAGGAACCTGAGACAGTTGAATCGTGTGGTAGAATCGACTGCTAACATAACTGCAAGTGCTCTTGGTAATCTGACAGCAGAGCTTCAGGCGGATAGACTTATGACGTTGCAGAACCGTATGGTTCTAGACGTTGTTCTCGCAGATAGAGGTGGTGTGTGCAAGGTGATCCATTCGAGCTGCTGTATTTTCATTCCTGATAACGCTCCAACTGTATATCAAGCCATCTCGAAGTTGCATAAAATCTCCGAGTCCATACACGTGGACGAAGGTAATTGGACGCTTCTAGGATGGTTTTGGGGCCTGATGTCGACTTGGGGTTGGAAGATTCTGATGATTGTAGGGGTTGTTGTGACGTTTCTGTTCACGTGTTGTCTTTGTGTGCAGTGTGGTCCAGCCTTATGTGGCCTCTGTGCTACAACGTGTATAAGACGGCCATCTGTTACCAAAGAAACATTGATGGATAGAATAATGTTCCAGCAACAACTGAACGATCTGATTAATATCGAAATAGATTCTGATATCGACTAGTGCTTGCCTACATGAGGGCAAAAGGAGCGTCTGAGGTTCCGTGGGAATCGTAATGATGTTTTGGGCTCGTTCGAATATGGACGAGTTTGGTAACTATGAACCGCTAATGACGAGTTTAGTGGGTCTACGCGTTTTCGCAACTCTACTTTGCAGCATTCGTCTTATTCGTGGGTTTCTTCATCTGAACCCACGGGTTCCATTTTAGATACAGCATCCATTTTGTTTCTTGCCCTCACGTAGCCGGCGAACGGACAATGTCCGCTTCATGACCCTGGGTTTCCCAAGCTCTTGCGGAAGACGCATGTCCCTTTGAGTGTGTCTTTATGACTAGGGGGGTGACACGGCAAAGGCAGATGGCTCCGCTCAAGGCTCATCTTGCCGTGCCGGTCTATTGTTTCAGCCGTGCATGCATTAGGCACGAATCCTTTGATCCTGTGATCACGCTTCCGATATTGCCCCTACACTCTTTTCAATCTGTTGTCTGTCTTTGTCTTCCTTGCACCTGTTTCTGTCCCTTTTTCCTTAACTCGTTTACAGCCAGAATGGAATGTGCTTAATGCGGAGATAACGTGCTTTTACAGTTGGGAACCGGCGATGCTACTGTAATTATGTTCCGGGCTTCTGAAAACATGAATGCAACCCTTTTGAAGTTTACTGTGGGAACTGAGTTGTAACCTTTTGTTCGCCATGTTGTGCAATGACGAAAATGTGTATAAAAGGAGCGATCCACTTTTGCAATTCGAAGCAGTCTCTCAGAACCTACACTTTGTGTACTTCTTGCGATCTCTGTATCCCTGCAGTAAATAAACGCTGATCTTTGACGCCGAAGGAAGTGTCCCGTGTCTCTGTGATTTGTATGCCGGAACAGGTAACCCACGAAGGTTTCAGGTGTTGTCCCCTGGCACCGCTGGGCCTTAGAATAGCCCAGTCCTTCAACGCCTAACAATATGCTCACCAGGGAGCTGTCGATAGGTCTCCCAAACACCCCAGAGAGTGTGCCAAGGACCGTACGATAGTACCTGGCAATCACTGAACATTCCCACACCATGTAGTAGAAGTGTGCAGACAGCTCCGAACAATGCCAGGATGCCAGCGTCTCTAGCACACCAGCGTGCCACACCGGCGTGTTGTATGTCATGAGCAAGCGCAGCATTCATAAACTTCAGATTGCTCAGTACGCTCCAGCTAGACTCCTGGTTGGGTCACTCGCTATGACTTGGTCTCCAGGGCTCTTACACAGTTGCACTGGTTGCCTATAACCAAACGTATTCAATTTAAAGCACTATGTATAGCCTTTAAATCCAGACATGGCCTTGGTCAGTCACAATTATTTTAATATTACATCCCAGCTTGACCACTTAGGTCTTCGGACTGTGGAAACATGGTCATCCCCAAGGTGCAGAAAGTAAAATGGGGAGGAAAACGTTTTTCTTATACTACCACTAAGCTTTGGAATTCCCTTCCCATAATTCTAAAAAATAGAAACTAATGTGCTTAAATTTAGGAAAGGACTGAAAACCTGGCTGTTTTAAGGTGCTACCACTGTAACTTGTACTATCTCGTAAGCAGAGTGAGCACCTAGACACCTTTAGGTATAAGTAGCGCTATACAAATTTTTCATTTCATTTCATGTGCAAATAATTAACTGGATAAGCCAGAGCCTCGAAGATATGACCTGTACCTGGGGGGTGCTCTACGGCCATCCCTCCAGTAGGAGTCATCGAGGGGTCCTACCCATTATTCTCACTAGGATCTTAGGGGTCTACATAGGTCCAGGAAGTGAATTATGAGGGATTTATAAAACCGCAAGATCCCCTTCTCCACAATGGGTCCTGTGATTCCAAAGCGCCATATTCGGAGACATCCCCAAGGAAGTCTCAATGCTGCTCCAGGGGCTGGCGCATCTGGAGATACTTAAAGCATTGAGACCTCCGCAGACCAAACTCCTCCTGATAGGACTTGAGGTGAGCACCTTGCCATCCATCGCCCACCATGAAACAACTCTCTTGTCCCAACCGCCAAACACAAAACAAGCATTTGCAATGCAATTGGTCTCGCGTTGGTGAAAGCGAGAGCTCTTGGTGTTAAAAATGACAGTGTTCTTTACTTTTTATTGTATGCAGTGGAGTGATATTTGCATAGCACTATCACTAAGCGTATGACCTTACGGTGCTGGAGAACCAGAAAATGGGAAATTGTTTATCAGCGAGGGGAGCCAAGAGTAATATGCGGCCTGAAAAAATAGATAACATCCTGGAAATAGCAAACACTGTAGGGAATGCAAGATGAAGTAAAGCATGTGAAATGTAGGCATGTAAAATATAGTTACCTTAACGCTGCTTGTGTATAAACCTAATCTGGGCATTTTGCAACCACTCTATATTGCTTTATTTAGGTATTTGGTTGTTGTTGTATTTTTTACTTTTTTTCTCTCCGCCCAGGCTGCACTTTTGAATAGAAAAATGTTTGGAAAAGTTGACATTTGTAGCCAAAGGTTTTGGATCAATTTTACAGGGAAACAAAGCAAAGAAAGGAGAGGAAAGAGAGGGTAAGAGCAGTTTGTTGAAGTCATGGTTTTATCAAGGAGAAGCGAGACAGATGCAAAGAGGAAGAAAGAGAGAGAGAGAGGGGAGGGGGAGCAGCAAAGCAGGCGAAGTGAACGCTGAGTTGTTGAAAGAAAGAAGAGAAAACAAAAGAGAGTGATTTCATCTTAACCTGATGAAGTTCACAGCCGTCCATTTTAACACATTACGTTAATACTGAGCACAGATTTTAATAACAGGCCACTAAGATTTGCCGCTGCCAAAGCCTGCTAGATATTTCAAGCGTTAAGTAAATTGTAAACTTACACAAGGTTCACCATGTGAATCCAGTAAATATAAGACTCAGTGCCACACTATACAAAGCCGCGCCAGTGGGGTTTTAATCCTAAACATAAACTGGCAGGCTTTTGATTAGACCTGTTTAGTTGGGCAATTAAAGAAATGTTGGAGCACACTTGTAAAATCATAGTAGCAAGAAATGCCTATGCACACATAATCAACAATCCTTAACATTCGTATCTTATACATGAACAGTGAAAATGTATGAAAACAAAGACAGCAGTAATCGTTGATTCCTTAAGCGTTAGATTTTTTGCAGATTTTTAAACGTTCCAAAAGCCAGCCGACACGTGTTTCATCGCGTTAGGAACAGAGTTAACGAGACTCCTCAGGGCTTGCGTCCGTGTCGCAAATCGATCAAGGTCGCTCCATCGGTGTTAATTCCGACCCGGCGGGGCCCGTTGCCGTCAGTAATCGAAAAGAGATAAATCAAGTTTCCAAGTCTAAAAAATCGTAACACAATATGTTTGTCCTCTTAGAAGTCCGTTAAAAGTGAAGCACATCCGTAAGTAGTAATTATAGCTGCGACTACGAGTACATAGGCGCTCTTGCAATGTTTCAGTTCAATCCTACGAATCCAGGGAACCTCGCGCCTTGCTGAAGTGGATAGCTTGCAGCAGGTGTGAATACAATAGTAGAGATCAGTCCGTTCCCTGTCGGGTTCCCGGTTCACTGCCAACTGTTAACTCTGTTCCTAACGTGATGAAACACGTGTCGGCTGGCTTTTGGAACAATTAAAAATCTGCATAAAATCTAATGCATAGGCATTTCTTGCTACTAGTTATTTGTGTGTCTATTTATAGACACACTTTTGAGCGGTTATAGGGTTTTCCCGCTTGCCAGATTCAATCGCGGAGATGGCGTGCTATCACAACGCTTATCCATCAAGCAATAGGAATCCATGCGTTAGCTAGAAAACAGTGTGATTATCGCTGGAAATCCAGCGATAATCACACTGCAGCCAGCGAAATCTTGCTGATAGGGCAGGGTGATCTTAGCCATGTAATCCACCTCCCATTGGATTACATGGCTAAATCAGGTTACAAGCAGGCGTTAGGAAAGTAGCACTAACTGTGGTTAGAGCTACTTTTTTCAACGCTCTGCTTGTTAGCGTGCAGCTTGATAATCGGAGAAATGTCGGTTAGCGACATTTCTCCAGTTATTTTGGCACGGAACGCCCACTTTGCATCTCATTAGAGATGCAAAGCTGGGGGTTGTTGAAAGGGGCGCTAAATCAGCAAAACACGCAATAGAGTGTCTTTGCTGATAAGGCTATAAAAATATCGCCGCTTTTCGATTGAAAACGGCCGCAAAAGCGGCGATAATTTTATAGCGCCACCTTGGTAATATACCCCTTGATTGCTCAGATGCACCTGTGCACGACCGTCAGACTTTCATAGGATCACAAGTGGGCGCACCTTGGTAGTGAAGGTCAGCGGGGAATCACATCTTCTGGAATCTGCCGGCGGAACTGCCCACTGTGGAATTTCCACAGACCCTTTACCAAGCTGTTGAGAATACCCATACACATGAATGGGGAGATGACAAATATGTAAAACCCACTCTTTATTTTGTATGTTCCATTGTTCCCAAGAATACAAACCTACAGGACCTCCGGTTATTTGTGGAAGCCTCATTGCGCCCGAATAAAACCAATGATGATACCGCAAATGTACAATACTGTCGTCAATGTGCTGCTATGGTCAGAAGCAGACCTCGTTAGTTTTAAAAGTGAAAGGGGTTTAAGATAATCTGTCTGAGTGGTTAGCTTTGTCTCCCCTGTCTCTGCATTTGAAATGGCAGGTAGTGCCACATTTCAGCCCAACACGGACCTCAGTCAAGTAGCAGTGAAGGCAAAGAACACGCATATAAATGTACACACACTAGAGCACCCAGCACCTGTAACTTCCCCTCTCACAGTTCCAAAGAAGCTAGAGTCATCGTACTACCCTCCTGGTCTGGTTGGGATAATACCGCCTCACTCACAGCGGTGTTGTGGAGGGGGAAAGGGGTAGCTCTCAGAGGGTTTGGGGAAAAGAAGTCTCCAGGCCGGGCAGTAGTCTCAGTGCCCCCCGGGCTTCACCATTAAGCTGGAGCAGTCCCAGCTGGTTTCAACAGTCTATGAGAATAGGGCTAAGGATAGGTCTTGATAGAGTCACATTATGTGGAGGATACCCAATATGAGAGCGAATATGTTCTGTGATGCGGACTTCCAGGAAATCCCTGTTGTTGTGCTAGATCGGTCTTCAATCAAACTATCAGTAATGAGAGACCTAGCGCTCCAATACCTTTGCCTCGAGTTTGGGCTATACAAAATTGCAAAAAAAAGCAGTGATTAGAAATCCACGTTCCAGTGTGCTAATATGCTGTGTCGTACCAAAAAATATTCCACCTAGTGTTTTTTATTTAGAAGAGGATGATGTGAGGGGATTGAATGCTGCAGTGGCTAGTGGTGTTTAGTCAAGGTCCGGAGGTCTGAGCACCACCTGCAGCAAGCAGAGGGGCACGTATTGTCTTGTGGGCAGTGGAAGGGAAGCAGATGGTAGTGTCTGCGGTTTATTTTTTACACTTTATTTTCCTTCTCCGGGACATTTGTATGGTAACCTAAAAGTAGTGATCCGTATGCAGAATTGCACTTTTCGGGCTCCTGCAGATTGTTTAAAGAGCCAGCAGGTCTGGGAGAAATAGCACTGCTTACAGCTGCCGGAGACCATTCCCTTGGAAAACAAACATGAAAGAGGGAGAGTCTGCACTGAATAATGAGGGACTTGCTCAGTGTCCATGGCTTTTGATTTGCTTTCTCTCGTGGATTTCTTTAAGATTCCCTAATCATCGAGCTTCAAGTCATCGTCGGATATCCACATGGCCTCCGAAAAATCAATCCAAATACACACACAGAGACCCAATAAAGGGCAGAAGCAGCGGCTGCCGTTACATTTAAAAACAAGCACGGTGCATGAGCACTGCAAGGAATGCGAGGTATGCAGCTGGCACCCGGCCACCCTGCTGCTCGCTCCCGAGCTCCCTAGGACAGGGGAGAGAGAAGGCGGGACATGCACCCCCCTTTTGCCAATTGTGTGAAAGCAAAAAAAAAAAGCACACACACGAGCGTGTGATCCAAGTTGAAAGTCCTTACTAGAAGCCTTGCAGAGGAGCGCATGCGCGCTGGCTCAGGCGAGACCTAAAAAGAGGAGGCATGACCCAGCTAGCTGCCCGCCCTGATGTCAACTTCCTGTTATCACCTCTTTCACTTTCTCTGGGAAGATGCTCCATTCCTACATAAATATTCCCCCTATCGTCCCCCCGGACTCAGTGTGACCTAAAGTTCCAGGATTAGCCATCAATGAAAATTGTTGGTGTTGGGATGGATAGCAGCCCTTGCCCCTTGAAGGGATGTCAGGGTAGCAGTTATTGCCAGATAAAGGGAACGAATAGCGCTGTTGTTGCATGGCATACGAGTGGAGAAGAGCTGTTATTGTATGGCAGACGGGGACGCTCCTGGAAACGCTGCTGGTCACTATTTTGTGGGGAACCTACCTGACATCAGTCCAGGAGGACTGCAACGCCGCCCACGCTGCTTCTGCTGCCACGGTCTCCCCGCTGAACGCGGGTTGCTTAGGACCACATATCCCAGCACCCTCGGCCGGTGCCCACCACTGGCGTCACACCTAAGTGCCAGGAGGCTCTTAAAAATGCTTTGGGCCTCCTGCAGCAAGGGACACGCGTAGGCGTGCCCGGGCGCTGCCCGGGCCCGTCAGGGACCGGAAGAGGCCAGGCTGCGCCACCCCTCCAGCATCGTCATCAGAACCCCAAGGCATCGCCGAAAGACAGGAAGAAGACGTGTGGACTGGGCGAAAGTGATAAAAAACGGCACTACATCACACGAATAATCGCCAGGAGGCGCTTGAAGGGCCCCTTTTTACAGTAAAGGTCCAGGAAGCACAGAGGCCACTGGGGTGGAACAAATAAAGGTACCAAGGTACTGGCCCTTCATTTATTACTTCGTCCAATATAAGTCTAATATAAGTTCACCAATCTGCGGGATGAGCGAGCGTACTGTAACAGGCTCTCTGGTGGGGGGGTGTAAAGGGGACTCTCGACGCCTTCCTCACGAGAGCGGAGTCATTACTAGTCCACGAAATACAGCTAGCTGAGAAGAGACTGTCTCTGGACTCGATAATGGTGCAAAAGCGATCATCAATGGGGAGCATAGCTACGTCTAAATAACCCAATGCTGGGGCCCCCTTAAGCCAAGTGAAGCCAAAGGATGGTAACAATGCAAATGGCTTCAACTCCGCCGCTGCCTCGCGGGCCTGTTAACCCAAACCACTGAGTTTTTATTTGATGAAATAAGCCCGCCACAGATTAACATAGAAGAGAGTGAGGGGGGCTCTGAATCAAAATCCAGGTTATCACACGGGGCAGGGTTGGGTGAGGGAGAGATTGTACTGACTGTAGATCCAACTGACGTTGAAACTATTCCAAGGGAAGGCGGGGAGGTGGTCACTCGATCTAAAAGGGCCTTAAAAGCTAAAAGCACTACAAACAGTGTGGCCAACCAACTGGCTGACTCTATGGCCCTAACAAAGCAAACTATGGGGGTCATCCCATTCCTAAATCTAAATCAAAGCAGAGGGTTGGCCCAAAGTTACATGGCCCAAAGACAAAGAAGGTCCCGCAAACAACCACAAGTGTCCAAATCGTGTCGAGGCGGAAATGAATCGGGGGCAGATAACGAATTGTGGTCAAGGTTGGAGACAATGTTGACTACCCATCTAGGGCCCGTACTTGAGAAAATCAATATGATGGAAGAGAAACTGTCCTCGTTTATAACACAGAATAGTATTCTGACCATGGGGGCCACGGGGCACCCAGTTAACATATCTGGGGCACCAGAGGACCCCATTTCATTAGGGGTACTGACTACCTTAGAGAGAAAAGAGGGGGAGGGTGTAAATAAAGGGTTAACTGTGGGGCCTACTGATGGAAATATTCCAAGATTAAACATCATCCCGGGAGATAATAGGCACACAAGGCTGGGAAACTCACCTCAAAACTCTATCCCTAACCTAGCCCCCGCAAATATAGAGGGCAGAATACCTACACCCCACAATACTGAGCCCACATTAGCCGACGTTGCATGGTGCACCCCGAGCTTGCCGGTTTTAGACCTTTCGGCGGCATCATGCCCATATACAGTGGTTTTGACAGGGGTACCGGCCTGCAGGGGAGACAAAGAAGAAACCCCGCAAATGTTGATTAACAAGGCGGCCCACTGGAATAATAGAAATGTAGGCTTTAATATTGCAGACCATAGGCACATATTAATGGCTAGAAGGGTGTCCTGGATTGGAAGCAGTAGGAAGTGCTTCCCAGGAGACAGTGTGATCCTAAACCTAAAGTATCCAGGGTTGGTATGTGATCTCCTCACCCAGTGCCAGGGGCCCCATTATGAGGAGGGTGGCTCAAGTATTAAAATGCTCTCCCAGGGTTTTTTTTACAGGGATATGTCGTGTGCTTAAAATCATGATAAACACAGGAGACATCTAGTAGGACCTAACCAGGGGGGTTTGACTGTCCCGTTAAGTAATCGGTATGCCCCTCTCAACAATGTATCAACCCTAAACGACATAGATTGACTGGCCAGTGGGATATCAATAAGGAATGGTCATAGTTTGGAGAGCTTGTCCCTTAACGCAGACACAGGAGGGATGGTTATGACAAAAGATAACAAGCTCATTACAACCTCTTTATCTGGAGAGTCTTGTGGGTCCGGTTCTGATGGGAGTAACCAAGTACCCAACGCATCCCACAGTCCTCATACCTGCTCTATGTCTGATAGCCCTGACGTTCTCATACAGGGTAATTTTGAGATAATTTCCTGGAATATAGCAGGACTCTCAGCTAAAATTCAAAATAATGATTGGCTAGCTTATATAAAGAAATTCCAGGTTATTTGCCTTCAGGAAACGTGGAAGGTGGATAGTAGTGCTTTTCCTTTAGAAGGTTACAAAATGTACTTTGTAACAGCACGCAAGGCAGCTTCTGGGAGAGCAAGGGGAGGACTGATTACATATGTGGATTTGAGGTTACAGGGGTGATGGAGTGATTTGGGTTGGAAATCAGATTTCATACAGGGGATTAGATTTCATAACAAGGATCATAAGCTAATTTTTATCAATTTTTATAATGCTATTTTAGTGGGACAGACTGCAATTTTGGAGTGTAGGCTGGCAGGTATACAAGATCAAGGGGCTCTGATGACCCAGTTGGTGTTACTTGGCGATTTTTATTGCCATCTGTGCCCATATTTGAAAGTAAATAGGGGGGATTGGTCATCCTGCCCCCTGGAAGAGGGCCCGCACCTAGAGCATACAAGAGAGGGAAGGGTGTTAAGTAAGGTGTTAGGCACACACGCCCTCACATATACCATGGACCTGATTAAAGTAGGGGAGGACAGAATGGTCCATCCAACTTTTAAAGGTAGAGGAAGCGACTCCTTTATTGATTTTATTTTCGTTTCCAACACGCTAAAGCGCAGGATTTTAAGCTTTAAAATGCAGGCAAGCATTTTTAGTGACCACAACCCTTTGGTTATGTCACTTAGGGACCCAAACCCGAACAAGCACTCTTTAAGAATGGGGGACAGTGGCACGGTATGCGCCACTGATCAAGGAAGGAGGCTCAGATGGTCCCAGATCAATGGTGAAGCCTTTTACAGAGCTCTAATATCAGACAAAGAACAGCAGGTTTGAAAGTGCTTAAATTTAACAGTGGATGGGGCTGAATTGGTCAAGGCCTTTGAGGGCGTTGCCCTGCATAATGATGGCCTACTTAGGAGTAAAACGCACAAAAATGGAACGGATGATCAAAGGTGGTTTGATCATCAATGCTCCATTGCCCTGAGGGAGCTGAAATCAGCTCTAAAAGCCGTCCCAAAGGATAGGACAAGGGTGACCACATGTAGGGCCCTCTATAAAATGGCAGTAAAACGACGCAAAACTACCTTGCAACAACAGGCGTGGGAGAACTTGAGGGAAGCAGTTGAGTCAAAGAACTCGACCGCCTTCTGGAAAGTCATAAATGACCCTTGCTTCCAAGAAGCAAATAAACCAAAGGTAGCAAACCATATTCTACCAGAGTCTTGGTATGAGCACTTTCACGGTCTTTACAATCACAGCAGGACCGATGACCCGGCAGAAGTAGAGGAGTGGGGGTGAGATTATCGCCCAGATAATATTCTTCCTAGGCGAGATAAAGGCGGGCATTGAGGGTCTGACACGGAACAAGGCCCCGGGTCCCAATGGGATTCCCCCAGACCTTTTCTTGAGCTAGGTGGAACTCTGGGCGCCTATACTGACCAGAGTTATTAATGCAGCAGTGGAATCAGGCATGCCAGCATCCTGGTCCACAGCGACAATTGTTCCCATTTTTAAAAAAGGAAATAAGGACAGCTCACTCACTATGTTACCGGCCTATTTCCTTGTTTGACGTGACAGTGAAAGTATTAGGAAGGGCTATCCTTAACCGATTAATGGACTGGGCGGATGAACGCCACATAATCACTGACACTCAGTATGGATTTAGGCCAGGACGGTCAACCACCGATCAATGCCTTAATTTATATCTATTGGTAGCCAAGTACACTATTGCCAGCCAAGAAACTGTGTACTTAGCTTTTATGGACTTGACGGCAGCATTTGACCGGGTGAACCGTAGGAAATTGTGGGAAATCATGGGTGCTCTCGGTGTGGATCCGGGAGTGGTAAACATTTTAAGAGCGTTGCATCGGAACACTTCTGCTCACGTTAGATACAATGAGGGGGGAGCACCACTGATCCTTTTCCATGCTCAAGGAGGGTGAGACAGGGCTGCATCCTGGCCCCTTTTTTATTCACTTTGTATATAATTGGCCTGGATCAGGCGCTTGGGGCTCTAAGGGTGGACTCCCCAAGGATAGGACCGAGAGGGATCCCTGTTCTGCTTTATGCAGACGACGTGGTGCTTCTTGCACGTACTCCGAAAGGGCTACAGTGTCTAATAGGCGTTTTTGTCCGCTTTATGGAGAGTTTAGATCTGTCCCCCAACCTTTCAAAATCATATATTATGGAAGTGGGGAAAACACCGAAAAGGAAAAATGACTATAGGATTGCACTCGTTTTTGTATCTGGGGATACTATTTGACACCTGCCTTAGTTTTAAAGCCCTGTTAGAAGAGAAATGCCGCACACTAGCTAGTTTCTCTGGGGCAATTATTAATTTTACGCGAAGGCTGGCCCGTTTGTCCCCGGAACAAATCTTGAGATTGTATAGCTCTATGTGCTGTGCTAATACTCTTTACAGCAGTGACGTCTGGGGTTTTATTGACTCACAACATCTTCAAATTGAAGAGAACAAATATTTACGGCGGTTGCTGAAAGTGCCTCAGAGTACACCTTCCCATATTATCCATAAAGAATTGGGTGTTACTTACATTAGAGACAGGTTGGAACTCAAACCCCTAACATGTTGGACCAATATTTGGACAAACCCTGAGGCCTCACTAAGTAAGCAGATCATAGCGGACTGCATTGCCCGGGACAGGGGTTGGAACATTCCATGGCTCAAGTATGTGAGGGAGACCCTAACAGGCATGGGATGTGCATATTTTTTTAATTATCCTACATATTTGTTACCCCGGGACAAGGCTTATGTTAAGGCTGAATTCCAGAAGCATGTTGTATCTCTTAGGGAAGATATTGAGCTGACTAAACCATCTGTGAGAGCACACCTGCTGACCAAATCCTGTCTGGACATTGAGCCTTATTTGTCTTTGTTTCACAATGCCCAAGACAGACTCATAAGGACACGCTTCAAGCTTAATTTATTTCACCATATTTTAGGGGTTCCTGCAGGTTACACTACATCTATAGAGTTGAAGGGTCCGTGCGGCTGTGACCATCGGTCTCCGCAGGACACCCTTCACTTCGTCTTATTATGTCCCTACTATGCGCACCCAAGGAATCTATTTTTTAAAAGTATTTTAAATAATGCGAGTTTTAAACAGGCAAAGGTGGCCCTATTGTTTCTGAAACTGTCCACAGAGGTTTAACACTTTTTTGTACTGTAAAGATTTTAAGGGCTGCCGTGAGACTCAGAAACACAAGAGGCGAGGAGTAAATACACATGGCTGCAGTTTCTGCTTGCTAAAAGTCCTAGTATTGAATTATATGGGGGAGGGCAATTTCAAGCATAAAGGGATTAATTATTCGTGCATTTTATGAGGCTGATTGTATATGTTACCCCTCTAAAAATGTACTTTGATCTATCTAAATTCATAACTATTTATTTATGACCCCAAAGATGAATGATATAGGAAAAATGGCTCCACCTATGAACGGATTGTACATGTACTATTGCTTGTTTTTTTTTTCAATATTGTGATGTTCTTTTTTAGGTCTCGCCTGCCAATGCGCTTGCGCATTCGAGCTGGCGAGAGATATAGGGGCTTATCCAGAGTTTAACCAATGTGGCGATTTGATGCAGGGCACGTGCGCTTTTAGGTCAATGCGCAAGCGCAATGAGTTAAAATGCGCGTGCATAGCATCAAATCGCCAGCCATCTGTTCCCCCCCCCAGCTTGGTGTCGCCAGCAGCTCTTCCCGCTCCGCTCCGCCCCCTGCTGCATCAAAGCGTGCGCTCTGACTCAGCCATTTCTCCTCCCCTTTCAGTTTCACGGCCGCCAGGCCGTGTCTCCTGTTTTTTACTTTTTTCCCCTACTTATTTACTCTCTTGTCCTCTTCCTCTTATTTCTCTTGTTTCTCTTGTTAACACAGCAGTCCGTGCGGCAACTGAGGGCTTCAGACATGCTTCAATTCTTAGCTCATTATCGCCCAATCCCTTACCCTGTCCTTGAATGAATATGGCAGCTGCACACTTTTGTTTGGTTCTGCATATCAGAGCGGCACACCGCATTTTATGTTTACATGTATCGGCATCGGATTCTTGCACTGCTGGCCCGCTCGGAAAGGAGGGCTCCAGACATGCTACAATCCCTTACCCTGTCCTTGCATGAATATGGCAGCTGCACACTTTTGTTTGGTTCTGCATATCAGAGCGGCACACCGCATTTTATGTTTACATGTATCGGCATCGGATTCTTGCACTGCTGGCCTGCTTGGAAAGGAGGGCTCCAGACATGCTACAATCCCTTACCCTGTCCTTGCATGAATATGGCAGCTGCACACTTTTGTTTGCTTCTGCATATCAGCGCGGCACACCGCATTTTATGTTTACATGTATCGGCATCGGATTCTTGCACTGGTGCACCCGGTCGGAAAGTGTTATGGTAACCATGTTGTTCCTGCTTACATTTCACATGCTTTACCTTAAGCAGTCCACGCGGACCCAGAGGGCTACAGACACACTACAATGCTGGCCTCATTATTGCCCCACTTCCACCCCGTCCTTGCAAGAATATGGCAGTGGCCCACTTTTGTTCGGTTCGGCATATACCTTGTCCTTGCATGAATATGGCAGCTGCACACTTTTGTTTGGTTCTGCATATCAGCGCGGCACAACGCATTTTATGTTTACATGTATCGGCATCGGATTCTTGCACTGCTGGCCCGCTCGGAAATGAGGGCTTCAGACATGCTACAATTCTTAGCTCATTATCGCCCAATCCCTTACCCTGTCCTTGCATGAATATGGCAGATGCACACTTTTGTTTGGTTCTGCATATCAGCGTGGCACACCGCATTCTATGTTTACATATATCGGCATCGGATTCTTGCACTGCTGGCCCGGTCGGAAAGTGTTATGGTAAACATGTTGTTCCTGCTTACATTTCACATGCTTTACCTTAAGCAGTCCACGCGGACCCAGAGGGCTACAGACACACTACAATGCTGGCCTCATTATTGCCCCACTTCCACCCCGTCCTTGCAAGAATATGGCAGTGGCCCACTTTTGTTTGGTTCGGCATATACCTTGTCCTTGCATGAATATGGCAGCTGCACACTTTTGTTTGGTTCTGCATATCAGCGCGACACAACGCATTTTATGTTTACATGTATCGGCATCGGATTCTTGCACTGCTGGCCCGCTCGGAAATGAGGGCTTCAGACATGCTACAATTCTTAGCTCATTATCGCCCAATCCCTTACCCTGTCCTTGCATGAATATCGCAGCTGCACACTTTTGTTTGGTTCTGCATATCAGCATGGCACACCGCATTCTATGTTTACATGTATCGGCATCGGATTCTTGCACTGCTGGCCCGGTCGGAAAGTGTTATGGTAACCATGTTGCTCCTGCTTACATTTCGCATGCTTTACCTTAAGCAGTCCACGCGGACCCAGAGGGCTACAGACACACTACAATGCTGGCCTCATTATTGCCCCACCTCCACCCCGTCCTTGCAAGAATATGGCAGTGGCCCACTTTGTTTGGTTCGGCATATCAGCGCGGCACGCCGCGTTTTATGTTTACATGTATCAGCATCGGATTCTTGCACTACTGGCCCGGTCGGAAAGTGTTAAGGTAACCATGTTTTTCCTGCTTACATTTCACATGCTTTACTTAAGCAAGAATATGGAGGCTGCTCACTTTTGTTTGTTTCTGCATATTAACGCGGCATGCCACGTTTTGGCTTTGCATGTATCAGTGTCTTATTCTTGCTCTGCTGGCCCGATTGGAGTGTGTTAAAGTAATCATGTTATTGATGCTTACTTTTCAGGTGCTTTTGTTTCGTTCTGTTATTTAATTAATCCACTACAAATGCACACGTATGTATGCGTGCGACCCACTGTAGTGCCGAAGTCTGCCTGGGGGCATGTCTTTAGCGCGAGGAGTAAGTGCACAAAGGCACTCGGTGAGGAACGCACCTTTTAACAATACTCGAGCAGCACTTGCGCTCATCTGCCATTTGCTCCTTTTATAGTCTGCCTCTTCCTTCCCCACTGCTTGTTATTTGAAGGATGCATGCTCATCCCCACCGCCAAAGGTCTTTAAACCCAACAAGCCGAGCATTCGTAATTCCTAGCCCCCCACAAACGAATTCCATGGAGACAGAGCCCCAGGCTGGGAGAGTACAGCAGTGGGGCCTGAACATGGGGGCTGGGAGGAGGACGTTTGTACCAACAGCGAACACCAGGCAGTGTCACGTATTTTGTTAGAAAGGGTATCTTTTGAAAATATAGATTTTCTCCTACCTTATTATGGTTATAAAATTCAAATTAAGTAGCGGAAGTACTTTTACTGTTTTAGCCAGGCTTCTCTTTGAGTGGGACTTTGGACAGCTGTTGAACGGATTTTGGCACTTTACAGAACGCTCTAAATTTGGCAGATCAGGACTGTAAATTGCGGGTAAAATAATGGCAATACAACGCCCGCCCACCTTTCCGCTTCTAGTGTAGTAACAACCCATCGAATGAAAGGTCTATGGTCCCTCATTTGACCACTTTGGATTTAAAGGATAACTGTTAAAACCAGGGCCGTTTCTGCCATTAGGCAGGACTAGGCGGCCGCCTAGGGCGGCAAAAGGTGGAGGGCGGCAAAAATCAGGCAGCAGCAGCACCTATAAGTGGAGTGCAAACGCACCTGCTTTATGCTTGTACATTGCTGCGCAGCACTGAGCGCACCTTAGTATATTGGTGGATAGCAGATTGTGTGGAGAGGAGCGGGCGGGAAGTACACACTAACAGTGTTGTATGTGCAGGTACCTCCCCAGGGCCATCAATCTAGTAGCGCGGGATAGCGCTACCAATGACGGCCCTGGGATCATAATTTCGGCCAATCCCCGAGCGGTGCTACAGCAGCTACTGATGGTGACGGCATGACGCACACCCCCCTCTCACTGTTGGTGCGCGAGGGATGGCCGGACTGTGTGTGTGGCGCTGCTGGCTAATGGAGAATTATCTGCCATGCAGGCCTTCTGACCTGTTGACTGCTGCCACTGCCCCACAACAACAACACAGACCTGTCACCTGTCCCAGTCGGCGGCCGTCTACTCCGAATCCTCTGCTCCCGCTGTCCCCGGAGTCTCACCCTGGTAGTAGTGCCGGTGGTGGCCCGGAGCGTCGTACTGAGGCCAGCAGTACATGAGCCTCGGAGCCTGCTAACTGCACATCCGAATCCGGGGTCTGTTCTGCGCGTGGATGTGACTGTTTCACTCGAGCACAGGTGAGTCAAGTAAGAACATCATCATGCAGGCCTGCTGCGTGCAAATGTGCAAAATATTTGTAATGAGTTCTGTAATTTTAAATGAGGCCTGTGAGTGAGTCTCCAAGCTCGTCTCTGTCCCCACAGGCCCAGAGATGGGCACACAACTGTGAGGGATATAGATGTTGGCGTGGGTTTCGTTTATAAATTATTTGTTGCAGCAGCAGGCCCAGACCCTAAAATCATAAAATGACGGGCATTGGGATTGGTGGCAGCGGCCCCATGTCCAGGCGGCAGGCCTTGGCTCCAGTCCGTGAGGTGATAGAGATTCCCACCACCACTGTGCATGTGGGCGAGGCTGGGTCTCTTCAATGAATAATAGCCAACAGGATTCCTGTGGAATGTTAAGTTGATTTTTGAAAGAGTTTTAGGGAGCTGGCATAAGCACCTGTGCTTGCACGAGTTGTAAACGGAGGTACCCGGGGGCTTCTGGTGTGTGGACAGGGTGTTGACTGGTAAATGTCAGCTCACCAGAGGCTCAAGCTGATAGCCCAACTCAAATAAATCACAATCTAATGAAAGTAAGTGAGGTCAGATATACATAACATTTTACAGTGGCAAACTGCATTTGGGACTGAACAGTTTTAATAAGTACAAACCCTATTTTAGTAGTCTATTACTAACAGCTTCTAAACCGGCGTAGGAACTTCCTTTGTAATTGTTATTTGGAAGACGTGTGTTGTAAGTGTCCTTTCCAAATAAAACAAGCATTGAGCTATTTGCAAAAAGGAAAGGGGTCTCGGGTGGAGGTCAGGAAACGGGAGAGGGGGCTGCGAAGAGCGTGTGCCTTCCACTGCCTTAAAGCAGGGCCCTCAGCGGATGGTGTGTCAATAATATTCATCCTTCTTCAAGAGGAACACCCTCTGGTCTGCTGTGGAACACAGCAAATTTCGTATACTTATTATATGTGAACGGTAAAAGTATGTTATTCAAAAGTCTTAGGCTATCATTTGCTTCACCAAATTACAAAATGTAGAAGAAGAGGTCCCCGTCCCCCCTGGGCTCCTCCCTCCCCCCAGGCAGGGAAAGTATAAGTCTGCACTGCCTCAGGTGTGTGTGTGTGTGTATGTGTGTGTGTGTGTGTATGTATGTATATATATATATATATATATATATATATATATATATATATATATATATATATATATAATTCTAAATTATAATTTTTAATTAACGATATTGAAAGTCATGCATTCTACATTCTGTGGTATTTTTCTAATTGCTGTGGTATTTAGCAGTGATTGTTTTTGAATGGGTGTAAGTATTTTGAATGATTGTAGTTTTAATTTGAGCCTGGGGAAATTTGTAGCTGTTTGTATATATAACTGTGTACTCTTGGTATGAGGGGTTTCCTTGCTTTTACCCAGCCTACTGTTGTGACCACGTCACAAACGAGCGTAACAGTTGCCATCCTGGTGTTGTGACCACAGGCCATAGAACAGATAAGTATACAGAGGCAGGGCTGGTGGCTGGTCTGGAGATGTGACCACAATCCATAGCACAGACAACCATAGAGTGGCTTAATGTTTTGGTGACAGTGTTGTCAGTCCCCTGGATAGCTAAGTGCAACATTTGTTTAACTAAAGGTTTCGCCTTCGTTCTACCTAGATGTGGCATAGCAAGGGTGGCTTGGGTCCTATTGCTTGAAAGAAAAAATGCCCTGTTGCCCCTACAGTTGAGTACTAAACTCTAGCCACAATTGGTGCTTATTGGGCCACATAGCCCATGATGTCACAATGTGTGGCATTACAGTAAGTGACATCACAAGAAGTAACATCAGATAAGTTAAGATCCCACTCATTGGTTTTTATTAGGTATATTATGAGCGCATTAAGGACATTATTTGATTCAACAAATTTTGCTTTAGGGTTGTGCTGAAAAAGTGGCACATTCCCAAAGCAAAATGCATTAATTCTTCTAGCCTGGATGACAGGGGCGAGAGTGATCGTATTAAAAGGGAGGGGGCGGCATTTTTCAATTCTCGCCTAGGGCGGCAAAACACCTAGAAACGGCCCTGGTTAAAACAGTGCATTTAGTATACCTTTTTCGTCAGCATGTTTCATGTAATTTTTGCAGCGCCCCTACGCTCACCAGCGGTGCTGGTTCATAGTCATTGTAATAGTTGCGTTGGGGTCGAATGAGGTCGTTCTGAGTCGGAGCTACACAGTTTCATTTAACACACCCTCTCCAAATCACCAGCCATCTGTTGCCCAGCTTGGTGCCGCCAGCAGCTCTACCCGCTCCGCTCCGCCCCCTGCTGCATCAAAGCGTGCGCTCTGACTCAGCCATTTCTCCCCCCCTTTCCGTTTCATGCCCGCCAGGCCGTGTCTCCCCAGTTTGGTGCCGCCAGCAACTCTTCAAATGATTTCTCCTCCCCTAACTATTCACGGCCGGCCGGCCGTACTTTCACTTTCACGGCCGGCAGGCTTGGTCTCATTTTTTTTTTACTTCTTCATGGACTCCTCCCACCCTCCCCGCTCTTGCTGGTATGTCTTTGACATGTCCGTGGTTTCTTATACCCTACTTTACCTATTTTTTTGTTTTCAACACATTTCTTCCAGTCTTTCCCTTTCTGTTCTCCTTATTCATTAAGCGATTTTCCCTGAGTTTTCTGTTAGCCATGTTACTCTCTCATTATCCTTTTAATATGTATATTTTTGATTATCATCCGTTTCTATTATCTATCCGCTGATTTACTTTTTCTTCTATTATTATTGTCTTCCGTTCTCATTTTCTTCTGGTCCTCCTATCTTTCAGCGTCTCACCGTTTACCTTTTTCTTACGATCTTTTACCCCATCCCCTTTTTAAGTATACCGTTTTTAGGAACTGGAATAAAAAAAAACGATATAAGGTGAACATATCGCAGTTTCCTCTGCTCTGTCATTGTGTCCTACCATCCCACGCACTTGTGCCTGCATGTAAAATCAATCATCTCGCTGACGAAGAAGAGACCCTTAACACACCTGCTTTGGCCTTAAAAGATCACACCCGTTTTATGTCCCGGTCCCCTTTTTACTCACAATCACAGGATGGGGCACCAGCTCAATTATTGCTTCTTAATAAGACTGCAAGAGCGCTAAAAATGCCAAATTCTCAGTTTGCGTATGAAAGGACCGATTCCCAGGGTTCTTGGCCAGCATCTGTGTGTGAAGTTACTGCTCGTTTCTCGTACCCGAATCACAATCCTTCCCTTTGAAGCCCAGCAGCGAGTGTTGTTGCTATCACTAGTACAGGAGGTGCAGTGGCACCGACGCCGAGTGGTTAGCAACTCCCGCTGCAGCCCCGTCCTTGCTGAATTTTAGTACCCACATGGTGGGCAAGTGTTACCCTTTTCTTTGGTTACATAAGGTAGCATGGAACTTAAGTTGTGCTCGCGCGCTTCTAGTGTTCTGGGAACGGACACTCGTGTACTAGCTATGCGCTTTAGACGTGTTTTCATTCATTCCAGTATTTTGCACTAAATGCAGGTACACTGTCAACTTGCCAACGCTGAAAAATGGGGTGCTGTAGCGAGCTTGACTTGCACAACACCGCACCTCATAGCTCACACGCGTGATCTTGTGCAAATGCATCCTATAATCCACACACTGGTTCAAGAGCAGTTGGAAGTCTTTCAAGGCATTACAGGTACATGATGTGGTTCACGCTGTTCTAAATCTTCTCCACGTTTTTTTTGGTCATTAGTGGTAAACCTGTGCCGAAAGAAATATTTTTTGTGTTTTAAAATGAAAATTTTCAATGAGCAACCAAACACGTCGTCTTACAAGTGCACCTGCAACCAGCGGCACGAGTGACCTTCCTGTGTCGACTTGTAGTTAGTTTGCGCGCGAGGAGAGGCCACCTAGTCCTCACTCTAACACAATAACTGCCTCTTTTAACATATACACTGGAGGATGTGTCTACTGTTTTTTTACTCATGGAAACAGCGGTTCTACTGCGTTTACCTCTAACCTGCTGTATTTTCACCGACATGTCGTGGGTGTATTCATTTTGGGCGTTAATGTTCAACGCTGAATTAACCGCTTTTCAGGACTACAGGTGGGAGCACACCTACGGTAAATAGATAATTACATTACAACAGTGACATTTTCACGGACACTTATTTGGATCTGTCAAATAAACAAACGAGGATTTTCTTTTTTACTTTTCTTAAGTCAGAGCTAGGAGTGTGCACATTTCAGCGAGTTAGAAAAGACAAACGCTTCCATGGGTTGTTTGAACAATCTGCTCGCGTATGAGCTTTTAAACATTGTAGCATTCCGTCATTTGTATGGGGGCTTGCAGCGAGTTTCCAATACACAATGCTTCCCTGGCATTCCCTTTCTGAAAATAGCCAGCTCACGTATGAGCTTTGATGTAAAATTGCAGCATTGTAGCCGGCATGATTTAAGATTCTGAACTGGGAACTGCCACTCTCGCTTAGTAAATTAGACTCCAAACACTTGTTCTCTTGTGCCTTCAACATGATAAGCCGGCTCGGCAGTGAACTTGCAAAGTAGACAAAGTCGTTTGGCTCAATTCTATGCGAGGGACATTGACTTTAGGAACAGAATGGAACAGATTAGGCAACGCTTACTTACAGGGGAAAACTAAACATGTACCTTTACTAATGCTATAGATGTAACATTTGCTAATTTTATAACTATTGCCATTTCTAATAACAAAATGAATACTTTTATATTTTGAAAAACATAAACAAAAATTTAAAAATATTTACATTTTCCACACCAAAAGCTCAAACTTTTTTATTTTAGCAAAATATAAACAAACATTTTCAGCACCAAAAACTCAAACTTTTCTATTGCGAGACCTATTGCATTTCCAATGCTAGTTTATCTGTACTTTTGTGGTATTGTGTTCTATGCCGAATAAAGTATTTTGTGGAGAAGAGCTGTTATTGCATGGCAGACGGGTGAAGAGCTGTTATTGCATGGCAAAGGGGTGGATGGGACGCAGTTATGAAATGGCAAAGCTGAGCTGTGGTTCATGGGTAGGTGTTTGCTTTGAGAGAAGATATGCTGGGTGGAGAGGGGCTGGGGCAGTTATTGCCTGACATAGGGATGGAGAAGAGATGTTATTGCATAGCAGAGGGGTGGAGGTGGTGCAGTTATGTAGTGGCAAAGGGGTGGAAGAAGACCTGTTGTTCATGTGTAGGTGAATGTTTTGAGATAATATATGCTGGGTGTAAGAGGCAGGGGGCAGTTATTGGCTATTAAATGGACGACTGGGGAGTTGCCTCTGCCTACTAGAGAGATGCAGCAAAGCAGTTATTGCCTGGGAGATGTAGGTGTATGGAAGAGAAACAGGTATTGCATGGTAGAGAGGAAGGACAGGAGCAGAACTGTCTGGTGGAGGTTGAACTGATATTGCATAGTAAAGGATTGGAGATGGAATAGTTATTGCATGGAAGTCTAATGCATTGGGGCAAAGTTTTCTGGTGGAGGAGTAGAGGTGTAGCAGGTATTGCCTAGTTGAGGGAAGAGAGGAGGAACAGTTGTCATATGGTGGAGTGTTCTGAGAGGAGCTGAGGAGGAGGAGCAGTTACTGCAATATTGTATTATTTACGTTTTTTGCAGTTTTATATACCGCAAACTCGACCCGAAGGGATTGACGTGCTGTTCTTGAGTACTTGAGCATCTGTCACATTTTGCAAGGCCACACATTCATTTTTGGGTTGAAGCCTACCAGATAGTGCAGCAAAGGCTTCTTGGAGACCTTCTGAAAGCTTCCCTGGGAATGCATTCCGACCATTGCTTACCATTAGCTTTGTGGTTTGTAACTCACATTTGCTTGCTTTCTATTTGCTGGCTTTATTTGTTTTAGGCTTTCCAGCTTGAGTTAGTCCCACCCGTGGAGCACAGTTTGTTCACCATCACTACTTGTATTCTTCCACAAGAGCTTACTTTCTATAAACAGACATTTAAGTTATGTTCTTATCTTATCACATTTGCTGTGCATTCAAAGACCGAGGTCAAATGTCAGGCTCTATTTTCTTTCTCTTACTTCAAAGTGAGAGGATTTATTTGACAATTTCGCTGGCTACCCATATGAGAGGAAAGGCTGTAGGATATATTTTTTCTAGCACACAAAAAATGTAAATGTCTGTAAATGAAAGGTGCAAATATTTCAGACCTATTGGATTTGCCAATGTTTGTTTTTTGACACAGGGAGATTTAATGATTTGCCCGGAATCATAGGATGTTGAGCCGACGCCGAGACTCAAACCTTATTCCCCATTTCCACAGTTGACTGCTCTGGCCGTTATACCACGTCCTCTCCATTTACAGTTCTAACCACTTGCAGAAAATACAGAGCACATGTTTAAAAATACCAGTGATTGATTAAAAGCGCAGAAGCAAACATTATCAAATAAATAAATGTAAAAAAAAAGTCTAATTCTCCCATCATGCTCACTGCAAACAGCCAGATGACTCACCAGACAGAGATTAAACAGCTATAAATATTAATAAATCCAATCCCCTCTGCTTAAAAGCACATAATAATATGAAGCCTAGAAAGATATCCACAGAAATGCAAGTAATTACATGTAGTCAGTTCTTAAAAACTCCAGGGTAATACATATTTGAAAAGTGCCAGTCTTTAAAACTAGTTGTCCAGTCAAGTGTCTTGATTAGTTAATCCCTCTATAAAAAGATTACCGTATATAGTGGAAGAGAGTGTCTGAATGTTGTGACTTAATTAGATATGTTCACCATCAGGATTTTTAATGTCCATGAAAACGCGGATAAAGCTAAACTTGTGGGACCCCTCTACAATAATTCTAGGTCAGGGAAAAGAGGGGTATGCAAAAACACAAAATACTAAAGATTTCCCTCCTCCACCTACATCAGTTTATCAATTGACTTAGTGCATATGCCTTACAGTCGAGCCTTTACTGTGAGGCGAGGCCCGGATTGCGGAAATGCGCCATGCGAACGGAAAAAGTACCATCCCCTAACCAACTGGACTAACGTGGAAAAAAATACAAATATTTTGGCCTGTTAATGAGGAGTATTTATAATATCAGCTGTTCAGCAGCAATATTAGAAGTGAAAACATCTATATTGTAATTACGAGGCCCACGTGGTCCCCTGGGAATCGAATGCATGATATTTGAATAGGTCCTGAGGAAGGCGGCTTATACAACTGTTGCCCGCCGAAACGCGCGTCGACCTGGTGCGGAGTCTCCTGGTTTTTCCGAGACTCATATACTGGCAGGAGCATCATCTTGCCAAAAGTTCCTCAGCTATATATCTGTGTGAATGTGGCAGTGGTGAGAGTGTGTGTATTTGTGTATTTAATGTCTACCAGGGGGTATGTGTAGAAAATCTTTATTGTAAATTGTTTAGAAATTCTGAGCGAAGCAAGATGGCGGCCGCTATCGTAGCCGAGTGAGGAGCTACGCGGTGCCCTACCCGAACTTCGACCAGGCTCACGGTCTGTGGGGGCGGCTTTTCTGCTTTACCACTCTGTTCTGGCGAGCTGTTTCAGTTCATGTTCCCGGGATTGCTGGATTGTCGGTTTGTGACCCATTCTGCTTAACGCGGTGTGTCGGGGAAGGAGGCTTTCCCCCCGGCTGAACCCAGCCCAGCCCAGCTGAGACGTGAGTTGCGGAGGATCGTTGGAGCCGATAGGGCGGAGGCCGTGGGAGAGCTAGAGAGCGAGGCGTGCTGCACGCTGGACACGCTGGAGATGCGGAGCTGCTGAGCCGCTGGCGCTTGGTTTCAAACACGGCAACCCGGCTGAGAAAAGAAAAGCGGATTAAGAGGGTGAAACAATGTTGCAAGCTTCCACGCGTCTGGGCTAAACTTACAGCTGAGCCGGTTTGCCTTTATTTATTTCTTTTGGTACCGCCTGGGACTGCTTGGGACTGTTTGGGACAGTATTAACAGCAGCAAACTAACTGTGAGAACAGCTGGTACCTAGAATATCGTCATCCGACATTAATATAAAAGGAAAAGCTCATTCTGCCTGGCATAAGCCTATTTTATAGCTATATCTTGACAACTTTGCTAAATCTACCCAGACCCCTAACAGCCTGCTCCAAAAATATGGCGCCTAAAGGTAGAGGGGGCAGAATAAAAGCAGCTGCTAGCTCAGCTAATCCAGACAATCCAGCTAGCATGACGCCTAGTAATGCTGAAAATATTGCAACAAGATCGGTAATAGAGCTTAACTCCCTAGATAGACCTGTTCTTGAGACCCGTGCTCGCCAACAGAATGAGGTCATTAAGGAGCCAGTAATACCCGATTTATTCAGAAAGAAAAATGCAATTATTCCTGCTAAGAATATTATGCAGGTACCTCGAGATCCTATTAAAGGAAAGGTGCAAGGAGCACAAGGAGCTACTGACCCGTCGGGTGCCGTATCCAAAAATCGCAGTGCTAACCTCTCACCTACTCTTGCAAAATCAGGTGGTGGAGGCCCTCCCCTCCTTGAAGAAGACATTGATAAGGAGGTAGCTGAGCTCTGTCAAGCAGTGGGGGAGGTCAGAGTCTCACCACGAGTCAATGAAGGGGTCCTCAGAGAGGAAAATGGAGTAATTGTAACTTTGAATGATGCTGAATCTATTGAATCGGGAGGTCAATTTTACTCTATGTCCGATTTCTCGTTAGCATCTGATGGCGAGATTGGGGAGGATGTGATTAATGAAGGGCACTCATTTTCAAAAGACTGGGTTGATGACTGCAACCAAAACTCTAAGGAAGAATTACCTGGTTCTGATTATTTGGGGAATGAGGGAACTCCAAACACAGTTCGCAAGGTTACAGAGGTACAGAACTCTCCTTTGGTTGTTAATCTTGGTGCAGTTGCTCAACCGCAGTGGGAAGGTGCTGGACTGGCCCCTGAAGTTCAATCTGAACTTCCTGAATTTTTGGAAGGAGATGAAGAAATCACACTTAAATCTATCTACAACTTTCAAACCTCTATGTACAGGCTAATTATGGCTCACAGAGGGGAGACTAAGGAAGAGGGGCTCCGTACTCAAGGAGCTGTACGAAAATTGCAGAATGTCGTACGTCGTTTAGCCAAATCCAGCAACGAAACTATTTCAAGAGTAAATGAGACCGAAGTTTGTTTCTCTGCTGTGGAAGATGAACTTTCTACACAGAACAAGTCAATTAAGGACTTGGAGAATACTAGGCAAGATATTGACTGGAAGCTGACCGACCTAGAGAATCGAGCACGGCGCAATAATTTGCGCATTTTGGGGATTGCAGAACGATCGGAGGGAAGAGATATCCGTCGTTTTGTGGTGGACTTGTTCTCGGATGCTTTTCCAGATCTCCAGGGATGGGTCTGGGACAAAGAAATTATAAGAGCTCATCGTTTTCCCTTTAACCAAAAACGTGATCAGGGCGGGGAAAATAAGAACCCAAGAGCTATTCTTATTTGATTGCAAAATTATCTGCTCCGTGAGATCTTGTATGACTTAGCTAGACCTTTAAAGACTAGAAAGGGATTGGGGCATGAGTTTTTTGTAAGGCCCGACTTTTGTCCGGTAACAGTGCAGCAACGTTGGAGGCTTAAACAGCTAATGGCTCCAATTCAGTCTAAAGGGGGGCAAGTATTCTTATTAAACCCTGCAAAACTCAAGGTGGTACAAAAGGGGAAAACCATCTTTTTTGTGTCCGAGGTTAAAGTACAGCAATTCCTAGATGAAATGTAGCAGAAGAATGCTGGGGGCAAGATATAATATGGGCCTGGTTGGGATCGGGTAGAGTCGCATAGCCTACCTTCACTTTCCATCAATGAGGGCTTCTGCCCTTAAGCTTCTGGTGGTGGGGTCTGGGTAGGAGGGTGGGTTGGGTGGGGTGGTTTGTGGGAGGGGGGTTGTAGGGAAAAGGGTGGTGTGTTGGGTGCAGGGAAGTACAGCCGAAGGATGCTTAGTTCTGTTGCTTTTGAATTATGTATGGTTGAGGTCAAATGTAGGAACGTTGTGTTACTGTAAAAGCAAGACCAAATGCGATACTATACTAATACAAGATAATGGCTACATTTTCGATTTGCTCTATCAATGTGTGTAGGCTAAATGATAAAAGAAAAAGGGGTATAACAGCTCAGGTGTTCAAAGCTATGCAGGATGATTTAATATGTATACAGGAGACTCATGTTTCTTGGTCAAATAGGGGATGGTTTAAGGACCTAGGAATGGAGGTTGTGGGTTGTTCTCGTCAAAGTTCCATGATAAGGGGGGCGGCCATTTTAAAGAGGTTTGGGTTGGGGGAAGTTAAGAGAGTTAAAGAAGACCCGCTGGGCGATGGGTTATTGCTGAGCTTAAACTTGGGGGATTGCTCATTACCATCTGTTCAGTCTATGCTTCTACTGCTGATGACCCCACAGCTCTTCATCAATTAAGTGTGGAGCTGGCTTTATGGCCACCTAGATTAATATTATGTGGGGATTTTAATCTCCACTTGGACGAAACATTTGATATCTGTGGAAGCACTGCATATGTGGGGAGAAAAAAGAATGTATTTAAAGCAGTTAAGGGGATCGCTCAAGAATACCGTTTGATAGATGTGGGTTTTGAGAAAAGGGGGAGAACTTACGGATGTACTTTCTTTTCTGTCCCGCATCAAAAACATTTTAGGCTGGATTATTTTTTTGTTGCAAGGAATTTCTGTAATGAATTGGCAGAAATGGAGTGTTACCTAAAATTGTATCGGACCACAACCCTATTATTTTCAGTTTTGAAACAACTATACCACCTAGCTCCCGGTCTTGGTCGTTTGACCGTAAGCTCTTGTTCGATGCATCCTATGTAGAGCATATGAATATCTGAATTCTTGAGTTTTTTATTAATAACAAGGGCTCTGCCTCGCCAGAGGTAGTCTGGGATGCATTTAAGTGTGGGGTTCGAGGAGAAACCTTGAGCTACTCAATAAAAAAACAGAGGGAGATTTGAGATAAGGAAGAAGGGGAGATGAATAAATTGAGACTATTAGAGATTCGCTTCATGCAGGCCTGTAAAAAGGGCTTAGTTACAGATAATATCATTAAGGAGCTATTGGCTCATAAGGTTAAGATTCATCAGGGATTCGCCTCAAAGTTTGCTCAACAACTTGCAGCTTTTCGAACAGAGGTTTGCGAAGTGGGAGAAAACTCAGGAAAACACCTGGCTAAGAGGGCAAGGCAGAAAGCTGTATTTGCTAGTATTGATAAAATAAATGATATTGCAGGGGCGATTGTTAATAGTTCTGCAGATATACTCAAAGTGTTCTGCGATTTTTACTCAAAACTTTATACTGAGGATATGGTAGGGAATTGCACAGACCGAATAACTCACTTTACTTACCAGGCCTTGAACGGCATTTTATCTATGCAGGAGAGGGAGAAGTTGGATTTGCCCATTACGTGGGAAGAGACATTACTGTCATTAGCTTCCGGAAAAGCTGCAGGCCCCGATCTCATTCCCCTTGAGTTTTTAAAACACTTCCGAAGTATATTAAGAGCAAAACTGCTGGACTTATTTCAAAGGGCTCAACAAGGCACTGTCCCTCAGTCCTGGCACGACTCTATATAATAACTGTTTTTCTTAAAAAGGGTAAACCTCCCCTGCTACCGTCATCTTTTCGTCCCATTTCCCTCATAAATGCTGATAGCAAAATTTTCTCCAAGATTCTTGCCTCACGTTTATCTAACATCATATCTCCATTAGTTTCTAAATACCAACATGGTTTTATCCCTTCCCGTGACACCCCGGATCATATCCGACTGGTGATCGCAATTCTGGATTGGTCCCAGGCAACCCGGTCTAGTGTTGGACTCATATTTTTAGATGCTGAAAAAGCTTTTGACCGGGTGGCTTGGAGATATCTATGGGATGTGCTAGCTAGGAAGGGATTAGGTCCAGGGTTTCTAATGGCACTAAAAACTATGTATATTGCCCCAAAAGCATGTATTTGAATTAATGGCCAGCTTTCTCCTTTTTTTTTTATCACTAGGGGCACCCGTCAAGGATGCCCCTGCTCACCTTTACCTTCACTTTACATTGACCCCCTAATTAACCGCTTTCTTATGGAACAAAGGATCAGTCCCATTTGTTTAGCTAATACCAATTATCGCGCATTGGCTTACGCTGATGATATTGTTATAACAACCATCGATGTACAGACTGCTCTTCCGGCAATTAATGAACTTGTCAGACAATTTGGGTCATTCTCTGGGTATAAACTCAACCTGGAGAAGACACAGATTTTATGTTCTGGAGATAATCCACCTTTAAATATCCCTATTACTTCAGAGGTTATATATTTAGGAATCAAGATCTCATTGCCCATAGAGAAAATACCTGAATTAAACATAAATCCCGTGATATCTCAAATTAATAGTTTATTACAACGTCTAGACCATCTACACTTATCACTGCATGGTAGACTCAACATTTTAAAAATGTTGATTTTACCGAAAGTGCTATATATGTATCGCACTTTTACCGTTAGAATTCCCTCCCTCTTGTTTTAAAAGCTTACAAAGGACCACCTCTAGGTTTTTATGGGGCTATAAACGCCATCGGAAAGCTCTAAAAAAGATGATATTGAGTAAGAAGTGTGGGGGATGGAATGTTCCTTATTTTTTTTTATTACCTAGCAGCAACGCTCCAATTTATCAGACCTCTTATAATTGGTGACAGAGCACCTATTCCTGCTTGTCAAACTCCATCTATTTTTGAACTGATCATGGGCGAGAAAGTGAAAGGTAGCTTTCTCAAGGTTGTCGAGCCTAGTTACCACAAAAAGACAAAGTTTAAGACGCTGAAATCGGCCTTTGGAGTTTGGCAAAAAGTACGGAAGCATCTGTCTATACCTAAATTTAATGTTTATACTCCCTTAGTGTCGCCTGGGCTCCTGCCAAATATTTTTTGTGATTTAACGGTTTATAGGTGGGAGCAAAAAGGAATACGATATTTGGGTGATTTACTTAGTAACGGCCAAATTGTATCATTTCAAGAACTAGAGAACAAATTTCTGTTGGCAAGAAATGATTTTTTTTAATTTCTTCAGATCCGCAGCTTTCTACAGAGTGATACTTTTATTATTTCAGCTAGAATGACTGAAATTTCTTTATTGGAACTTCTTCAGAAAAAAAACCCTACAGGTTCTCATTATTTAAGTTTGATTCAAGAATGTGGGGATGAGATGGAACAATGCCAATCGAAATGGGTTAGTAAATTAGGCCTCCCTGGTATAGATGTCTTGTCTTCTGTTAAACGTGCTTCAGAATGTCTAATTACAGGGATGATGAAATCTCAGCATTTTATGTGCATACACGATCTCTACTATACTGCTAGTAAGATTGTTAAGTGGAGTACTACTACTGGAACGAACTGTAGCCGCTGCGGGTTGTATGCAGCTAACGATCTGCATATGTTCTTTCAATGTCCCAAACTTAGGAGTTTTTTTCAACAAATTGAAAGCTTTCTGGCCGCTGTTCTTAATTGTGACATTACAGTAAACACCGAGATCGTGTTATTAGGAATGGACTTTTCTATCTCTAGATCAAAGCCGGTAACTTATTTTTTGTTTATTTGTATGGCAGTGGCTAGAGCTTGCATTACTATGGAGTGGATCAATTCAGACCCTCCTTCTTTTTTTACTTGGCGTGAAAAATTATTGTTTATGTATAATATCGAGTCTGCCATTTATAAGTTAAAAGGCATCAAAAGAAGAGCTTTGGGGGAGAAAATCTGGGCTCCAATTGCTGACTGGATTTAATTAATCTGTGTGACTCTATAAGTTTCTTTCTGTATGTATTCAAGATGATTTTTTTTACTTGCTTATTTGTACTGCTGTATTTCCCTGTAATAAAACTTTAAAAAAAAAAAAAAGTAAATTGTTTAGAAATGTTGTAGCTCAAGATTGTTAAATTAATTGAATGGATATGAAGATGAATAAATTGAAAAATGAAGTGTTTTTGAAAAAATGAATACGACACTCAAAAAATGAAATGAAAAAAATGAATATGGAATATTAAATAAATAAATGAATTATATTGTCACTATTGCTTTCTTAATGGTCACAAGTTTGTAAAACTAATGTAAGGCATATGAACTAAGTCAATTGATAAACTGATGTAGGTCGATGAGGGAAATCTTTAGTATTTCATGAAAACGCGGATGCCTCATCAGAAGGCCTCTTAGTTTCATGGTATATATGTTTGTTTACATGCATGCTCGTGGTTGTCAGTATTTATTTACTGTTCATCTTGTTGGTATTTATCCGTATTTCTTTTTGTTCTGATAAATATTACATGTAGTAAATTACCACATCTGTTGACGCAATAAATGTGCACTCCTAGTTTGATGCGTGTTGGTGCATTTTAAGAGAAAGGAGAAATATATATGTTACTGTGTTACTTTGTGTAGTTGGCGCGAGTGCTCCACCAATGGTACAACCGCTGCTGGGTGTTAGCCCACAGTCAAAATGTCCCCGGCAGCCACCACGTGGCGAGATGATCATTAGTCGCTCGGGAGAAGCTACCAGTTCCAGTTGGTATGGGACTCCCTGGCCGGGTGCCCCTTAACCCCTTCGCCGCAGGGGTAATTCCCCCGCTGTGCTGGGGGGATGGGGACGCGCACAGCGCCCCGGTGCTCGTGACGAGCTCAGCTCGTCACGCAGCACGGTGGCACTGTGCTCATGACGAGCTCAGCTCGTCACGGCCACACCCGTTTCCTCAGAACGTTCAGCACAGCGGGGGAATTATCCCTGCGTGTGAGCGTTGCAGCTGTTATGACGAGCTCAGCTCGTCATGAGCACAGTGCAGCCGTGCCTCATGACGAGCTGAGCTCGTCATGAGCACGCATGAGGTTAAAGAGACCCTAGACAGTATTCTACAGTGAGAAGCGAAAGACATGCAATAAGATCACCAAACAATGCCAAAAGAACTTGCATGGTTTCCAAAGATCCCGCGGATGGGGGGAAGTGGGGGGTTACCTGGAGAAGTAGGATGCAGAGGTACGGTGTGGTGATGCAACCCAAACAGCCAACAGGGCTACCAGTCCATACTGCTGGCAGAGTATGACTTGTAAGTGTCCATTACATTGCATGTGTGCACGCTTCTGATTTCTCATGAGGTTGCTAGAGACGCGCAGGGTATGTTTAGATCATGCCTGGTAGTTCACATCTGCAAATCAGGGATGTTTCTCGAACTTAAAAGGCCTTGGCTGTTTGAAAACTTGTGTTTGGTACAGTTTTTGAAGTGCATTGAAAAAAGTATGGGAAGTGGGATCCTGAGTGCGATAGGGGTGGAGTGAGCGAGTGTGGAGGCGGGGTTAAAGACGTGGTTTAAAAAATATATATATACTGTAACCAGTTTGTTGGACTTTTTTACCTTCAGGATATCGCATCTAAAATAATGCACACCTTAAATGAAAAATAAATGCTAGTTAAACTAATCAGTGGAAAATGTACTATTTTACGGTATGAAAGCTCTTTTGGCCAATGCGTTCTCTGCAGATGTCGGTGTGTAACCAGGGAATCTTTGAATTGAGTCCTAGATGGTCCAGTGGAGAATTGTGAATTGTGCAGTTTTAGTGCTACAAATTCCGAACCTGTGACAGAAAGCACTGTGAATATGTAAGTCATTATTTTAAATTTGCGTTACACACAATATAAAATAGGCTGTCAAAAAATTTGCAAAAAGATGTAGGTTTAACGTCATTGAAAAAGTGATTCCGCAATATAGACTTTAGTAATACACGGACTTACCTAGTGCAAACATGTTTTATAATTGCCCACTGAAAGCATGAACTCCATGCCTCAACTAGTAACATCCTTACAACTCTAAAAAAAGTTTTCATCACAAACTGCAAGTGACACTATAAATTAAAGCCAATATGATCTTCCAGTAAGCGTTGACATCTGCAGATTAAGCAGTTGTGCATATTTACATTTCTTTCAGGCAGCAGGCACCCTGCCAAGAAAGCTTGTTGTTTGCCTGTCCCTTATTGCCTTCACAAAAGACACACAATTGATGGACGGAATGCAGAACAAATCAAAACATTCTCCCCCAGTCAAGAGATCTGGGTTAAATCCATTATTCTTTTGCTCACCGTGCCACCCCAGTTTAGACCTGGCCATATGCAAATCAGTCTTGACCCTGTGCCTCATGGGAAAAGTCCAGCCCGAACTGCCATGCCAGGTCCTTCCTGGACCGGAAATAAGCATACTAGGACCGGTTTCGGGGTTTCACCCCTCTTCAGCCAGGATAGCTTGGATCCAGGGACACAGTGAGCCCAGGACCCACGTATGGGCATACCCGGCGCACATAGGGAGAGAAAGCAAAAGACACACAATTGATGGACGGAATGCAGAACAAATCAAAACATTTACCCCCAGTCAAGAGATCTGGATTAAATCCATCATTCTTTTGCTCACCATGCCATCCCAGTTTACACCTGGCCATATGCAAATGAGTCTTGACCCTGTGCCTCATGGGAAAAGTCCAGCTCGTACTGCGTGCCAGGTCCTTCCTGGACCGGAAATAAGCATACTAGGAACGGTTTTGGGGTTTCACCCCTCTTCTGCCAGGATAGCTTGGATCCAGTGGCACAGTGAGCCCAGGACCCACGTATGAGCATACCCGGCGCACTTAGGGAGAGAAAGCAAAAGACACACAATTGATGGACGGAATGCAGAACAAATCAAAACATTCACCCCCAGTCAGGAGATCTGGGTTAAATCCATCATTATTTTGCTCACCATGCCACCCCAGTTTAGACCTGGCCATATGCCTCATCGCCTTTACACTGTCCTGGGACAGTTGTTTTTTTAACAAAAAGTAGGGTGAAGTGTTTTTGTTAAATGCATTAAGTCTGTACATATACAGACCCTGCCTGCTTCCACCTCTGGTTTGACATTCTGTTCTTGGCAAGTCGAGTAAAAGGTGTTCAAATCTAGACAATGGGTACTTTGGGGGCTTGAACTGACCCCTCTATCAAGTCCTTCTTGCCCACTTGAGCTCATGCACATACATGTATGTTAGAACAGCCCAACCCTTGAAGGTCAAATGGTTGCAGGGGTTAACAGGGCCCTGGGTGGAAGTAGAATGGGCAATAGCTTATGAGCAGAGAGCTTCATTCCTGGGCAATAAATTATACATCCTGTGGACAGGGTGTTTGTGTGCATGGAGCGATGATAAAATACAAGACTTCAGGCTGACTCGGGCCTACATAGTTGCTCAGGGAAGGTGGTCAGAGTGGGATCAAAAGGTGCAGCCATGGACATCAATTCACAAATGCTAGTCGTAGTGAAAGTGACATCAGATATGCTTTAGATCGCCAGAAGCTGTCATGCCCACCCACATCCCCCTGCAACAACGAGGTGATGGGTGGAATGTTTGAATGAATCTCAACCACGGGCAGTCACTCTGCCCGCATTCCAGCCTTCTTCGCCCACCAGGGCCGGCTTTAGCGTTGGTGGTGCCCGGTGCAATAATGTTTGTTTGCGGCAGCCAATGACCACCTCCACCACAAACCCCATCATCACCACCCTTTAGCAGTGCCCCCGCATCTCCATGACCACTCTCTCTCAGATGCATTGAATTAGTTTTATAGTGCCACTCATACCAGCGTAGGGTGTCAGAGCACCTTGCATCACACACACATTACACAGAGACAATCATTTGTGGGTAAATCAGTGTATAGGAAATGTTACATAAGCCAGAGGACTACAAGGTGTAGGAGTCACATACCATGCCAACTTGTAGGCAGTATAAGAGTGCTTGATCTGGAGAAGCACAAACTCAGACTTTAAAACGGAACACGATGGTTGGGGGTTCTCTTTAATAATAAGAATTGATTTCTACCCTATAGAACCCTTTTTGCAACATTGGGATAATGAAAAATTAGGGTAAAAATCATAACGCTCTAATCTATACCTTGCAGTTTGCCTGCAGCTCTTTGATGACACTTGATAGTTTGCTGTTCTATGTTAGGATTTTAACTTATAAACTGCAAGTAACAAAAGGATCTCTCTAGCAAAAGCAGTAACCCACTGACCCATTTATATTATATGCTCTTTGTGATCAACATGGTACACATCCGTACAATGAATCAAAACTTCCACTAAACAAAACTCCGCTCAAAGCGCGGGGGTGGGGGGAGCTGCTACCGTTTGAAGAGCCAGGTCTTGAGGAGTCTTCTGAAGGTGAGCAGGTCTTGGGTCTGTCGTATGTGGGTGGGGAGGGTGTTCCAGGTCTGCGGCGAGGTAGGAGAAGGATCTGCCACCGGAGGTAGTGCGATGGATGCAGGGGACAGCGCCGAGGGCGAGGCTAGAGGATCGTTGCTGGCGGGTGGGGGTGTGGAAGCTGAGTCTGCTGTTTAAGTAGGCTGGTCCAGTGTTGTGGGGTGCTTTGTGTGCCTTCCAGAAAGAACATTAATCACCGGAGCTAGCTTGACATTTTTAGTGCTGCCTGGAAATTGCTGGAACCAAGGAATGTGGCAGTAGGTGGTATTAAAACCATAATAATCTTGCAAACACAGCACCCCCTGAGGTCAGTGCCTGTGCAGTTGCACCGGTCGCACCTTCCTAGATCCAGCCCTGTCGCCCAATATGCCACTCTAAACAAAGGCCCACCTTATGCAACGCAGTTCCGGCCCTGCTCCGCATGGGAACATTTTATCCCAAACTGCCAAGCAAGAGCTCCTCCTGAAGAAACCACAAGCAACCCCAGACCAGTTTTGACCTACTTAGGTCTCATCAGTAAGGTATAGATGGAGTCCTATGGCACAGTGAGCACAGGACTCGCATCCGGACGTACCCGTCGCACTTAGGGCATAAACTCCGGTCCAGTTTATCGCTCTTCGCCCATCACTCTGCTCTAGACAAAGACCCGCCTTATGCAAATCAGTACCGAACCTGCTACCCATAGGAGCTGTCCATCCCAAACTGCTAGGTGAGGCCCCTCCAGAAGGGACCACAAGCAACCCCAGACCGGTTTCGACCTACTTAGATGTCATTAGTGAGGTATAGCTGGGTCCTACCTGAGGTGGCATGGAGTGCAAAATAATGATGGACTGAAATACGACCCGATTCACTACCGGAAGCTGAGGTTGATTCAAGCGTTCCATCCATCACTTTTTTATATACTCCAGTGCGTATCCCCCAGCGGCTGCCTGTTCGCTGATGAGCTGCTTGGGAAAGTGTGAGAAATTAACGTTAACAGAGCTAGCACCAATGCTTAATTTGTGCAGGTGCTGTAGTTGGAAAGCATCAGCATTCTTTTTTTGGTGGGTGGGGGGGGGGGTGGGACTTATTTTTCATCATCAGAGAAGAAGAAAAGGATGGAAGATGAACAGAAGGAAACAGTGACAGAGGAAGGAAGGAAGGGGTAAAAAAGAGTGGAATAAAGAGGCAGGAAGAGTGTGGTGGTCGAAGAAAGAGGTACGAAGAGGAATCAAGAGCAGGCAGCCTCGGTATTCTCACTCGTGCCAGTGCCTTGTATGATCAGCTCATTCAGAGCAGGACCTTATATGTGCATTCTGGGATTTGTAGTTCTTTAGCCACCAAGCCAGAACTACAACAAGCAGATAATGCCACCTGTTAAATACCCCAAAGAACGAGTGGGCAAGGAAGGGTGAAGGAAGTCGGTTGCAGGTTTTATCACCGCCAGCACCCCTCGGTTGCCAGCAGGAATGAGCTCTGGTGAGGGAATTTGGAGGGAAGACCCGTGATGTTGTCCCCTGTTGCCCCGTACACTGACACCCCTGAAGGTGCAGAAGGAGAGACTCCCGGGAGTGGCGGAGGCGGGCATGCGGCTTGCTGCAGAGGCAGCCTGTGCCCGGGGAGGGACAGACAGTGCATAGCAGCGAGGAGGGAGGGAGGCGGCGAGGGAGGGGGAGGGAATCCGCAGCCATCTCCTGCTGCCTGCACTTCCGCCTCTGTCTGCCAGAGAGAGACACGAGTCTGACTGCTCCCGCCCTCCGAGGCTCACCAGTGCTCAGGTAAGGGGGGCCTGGTGACCACGGGCTCCCGTGGCCCTCTGCAGCCCGGGCGGGGAGGGGGCTGGACAGGCCAAGTTTGGGGCACAGATCCCAGGGGCGTATTAATGAACTCACTGCAGAAAGCATGGCTGGTTCTCGAAGCCATCTTCCACCCCAAGGGCCTTGGGCTCATATTCCACGTTTTGATCGGTTTGGGGCTCAATTGGAGGTGTTTTTACCCCACTTGTGTTTTAGTTCATAATATCAATTTTCAGGGAGATTTACGAACAATAGCGGCTTCAGGATGACTGTTCACCAAATCAGGGAGACCCCTCGAGGTCAGGGAGGTTCGAAGACTCATTGGACCTCTAAGCCCCCCCTCCCTCCCCGTAGAGGTTTCTAAACTCTTAAACCATAGCAAGCACTCAGCCATCGAGGACCTTACATTTATTATGAAGCTGGAGTTAGTTCTTGAATGAGATGCTGGACGAATAAGAAGCGACCTCCAGCCTCGTTTATTTGATCTGTACTGTAATTGCATTCACATAGCGCTCAGTACCCCCGACGAGGCGTCGAAGCGCTGTTCAAACAGGCTTCCTAAAAGCCCCCACATTTCTGCTCCCATTCGTAAGAAGCGGCGCAGCGCAGGGCGCTAGTTCTTCGATGAAGGAACACAGATAAAAGGTGTTACGTTAACCAATTTAGTAGTAGTCAAATTACCGACCCCGGAAGGCTGGAGGACTCTGTGGGCCCTGCAGTGTTTCAAACTGATGCCTGCAGCAGCTCACGTTTGAAGTCGACAGAGAGCATCCCTGGAGGCCCACCACATTTTCAAAGAGGTGCAACAACGAGGCTGCGGTGGCACAGTGCCCAGTGCACCCTTCGAAGAGACTGGCACATGTGCCCCTGTCTGGGACATAGTGCAGAAGCTGCTCCAAAAATCAACGAATCAACACAAACTCCAGCAGTAAATGCCCCCAAACCTTCCTTTTGCTCAATATTCACAATTAAATACCCATGTTTCACTTTGACAGCATCCCCGCATTTATTTAAGTCTACAGTCCTGCACAGTATTTTCTGTTCGGATTTTATCAGTAGGGCTGCTAAGTCAATAATGCCTAATTGTAGATCCAATGTGTGTTAAAAAGTAATAGTTCAACATCTGCACTGGTGCTAGGGTGCGTAAAACAATCCTCCTTGAGGGTGTGCAATTGTTTAGGGAGAGAGTGAAAAAGTGAAAGTGCTTGTGAGAAGGCGAGGAGTTTGAGTAAGACAAGGCACACAGTAAGGGAGGGAAGGGTGTGTGAAGAAGGGCTGGGAAGGGGTTGTGGTGAAAAGGTGGATTCGGAAGAGGGAGGTTCTTGTGTGGATGTGTGTTTGCAAGCAGGGTTGGGCTGGCCTAAAGGCAGCCGGGCAGTGCCGAAGGGCTGGGGGACAGATCAATGTGAGGGTTGGTTTTTGGCTGTTTGTGTCTCACTTTTATGTCTTTGTGGGCTAGTTTTATTGTTGATTTCTCTGAAGTTACCAGAGACATGGCCTGCAGCAAACCCAACGCCATGACGTCACCCGTACCTTGCAAAACACATATACAACTTACTTGTCTTTAGTGAAACTGCCCAGATTAGCAGCTGTTGGCCACTTTTATATCTATCTGATTCGCTCTTGGAGGCCACTTTTAGTTTGGAGCCTTGGTCTATACCTCGTCCTGGCCGGACTCTTCGCAAGAGGAGTATTTCGTAGAGAGGTGAGGACAGAGGAGTGCGTGGGACAGAAAAGAGCATCTTTAGAGGAAGGTGAGATGAGAAAATGTGAAAGGAAGATTTGCTAAATGAGATAAGTGTATGGAAACCAATGAAGAGATGACTGTCAGGAAGAGGGGAGTGTGTGAGCTTGAGGGAAGAGAGAAGGATGGAGAGGGTAGGGTCTCAGAGGATGGGCAAAAAAGGGTGTGCAAATGAAAAGTGTGCGAGGACAGTACGTGAGAAGGAGAAAATAGGTGGAGTGGTGAGCAGGGCACGAGTCGAGGGTACACGTGGGTGGACGGCGTCCACCCACTTTTTTCCCAGGGTGGACACCGTCCACCCTGCCATGAAGTTGGGCCCCACTGAAAAAGATGCTGAATTCATCCCAGTGTAATCTTATTTCTGACTCCTGCTGGGTCCATAACAAAGGCTGAATTGGAGGGGTGATCAGGCCTACTTGCAGCAGTCAGGAGCCTCACACCTAGAAGCAAATGTAGAGGAGGGAAAACAAAGGCTCGCACCTTGTTAGCACTTCACATATACTTGAGAGGCAGCTTTTCACTTTGTTCAGTCTCTTTAGGAGATATGCATGAGCTGTAAGAATGTCAGATGTGTTGATCTTTCCCAGTATTTGCACAAAATAAATAGCATTTATATAGCGCTTACTACACCTGAGAACGCCTTGTAATATTTCAAATATCACAAGTTTTTCTTTTAAAGCTCTATGGCTAGAGGATGTTTACGCTGACAAAAGGCAACATTGTTTTATGTGTGGAGTACAAAAGTGTGAATCTTCTCCCTAAATCTGGAGGGTTTGCAAGTATACTCGAAATGTACTCATGATACACCTTCTAAACATATATGTGAGGGCTTCAGATCTCATGTCACTTCCTGTGATGTCATGCGCTGTGATGTCACATGCCTCACAAGTTGCGATGTCACGCACTGCGATGCCACTTGCATACTGATTAACTAGGTTATTCCCCCAGGACTTGTGCCCTGGTGTTGAGGAAGGGAAGTGAGGATCATGTTTTTAAGAAGAGGGTGGGTTATGAAGAGGGTGGGTTATGTTATGAATGATAAAAACAAATCTCCAAGAAGGCTGTGAGAAGAGAATGCAGGGGCACATTTTGGAGAACAAAATGCTAAGTGGGTGCCTATGGTGTCCCCAATACTGGTCCTTTGGGCCCATTGGTCTTCTAGTCTTGGGGGATACATACGCTACATGTGATTCAATCGCAAATTGCAAGGAGAATTCCCTTGTGACACTTAATCTAGTGGTTGAGTGTTCTGTTCAGTGGTCATCAACATTTTATGTTCTTTCTGCTCAAAACTTTTTCTGTCTTGACCCAGTAAACTCAAGTGGTCGAAACGTCGTCGCGTATCATTGCCAAATTGGGGAAGAAGCATTGGTTGCAATAAGTTCCATCTTGTTGGGACCATTTAATCTATTAAAAAAACAGCAATTGTTTTTGTTTCTTTACACTGTATATTGTTTGTATGTATTTGTTTAGTGAAACATGTTGAGCATATATTGTTTGCCTGTATACTCTATTGTGATATCATTTTTGGAAAATCATTATTCCAACAATACTTTCAATGTCTTTGAATTATTTGTGTGGGCACTGTTTTGCTGTTGTATAGGTTTTATATTGTATAATTGCGGTACAGATGTGCTTTGTCTCCTGGAGCCTCTGTGGCTTCTATAGGGTTTGACTGCCTGGTTCTAGCTCAGTGGGGCTGCCCTTGATTTTGCAGAACCGGTGAGGTTTGAGCAGCAAACGAGGCACCGTTTCCTGAGTGGGTAGAACAGAAACATGTGCCTTCAACCAGGAAGGATGGCGACAATTCATGTGCTGCTCTTGGTGAGGCAGAGGGAGGCAGAAGCAGCACACAGGAGGATGTAAGAGAGGGGGTGCACGAGAGGTAAAGAAGTGAGAGAGTGGGACATGAGATTAGTGTGACAGGAGGTAGGTAAAATACATTACATTGGATGAGAAAGTGGCAGGTGGTGTGAGGGAGTTGGGGGGGGCAATAGAAAAAGGTAAAAAGGCAGATTATCGTGAAACAAAGGAAACTGAGAAGAAACTAAGAATAAAGAGACAAGTAAGACAAAGGTGAACATGATAGACAGGGAGGGGGTGACGAGGAAAAATGGGAGGTGATTGATAATGGCTGAGACTAGATAGGAGTGACAGAGAAAAGGTGAAACTCGAATATAGGTGGCACATGTAGATCGGACTAGTATGGACAAAAAACAGCAGGGAATCCGTTGAGCCATTTTAGCTTTAAATGGCCATGCTGGCAAATGACTCTCCTTCTGTCCCCTTTCATTCCCCGAGTAGAGAGTGTCTCTTTACAGGTATAGCGAGGGCCTACCCTTTGATGTGTAAGGTTCATTAAAAAATGAAATGCGAATGACAGCAGTTAGATCTACAGGAAATGACAGCAGCAAGACTGCAGGATATGACATCATGATTTACAGCCTTGACAGAAGGTCAGAGTGGCAGCAACATCACTATCCGGATGCATACTTAGAATATCACCCAATTTAGAATGGTGATAGAACTCACTTATTACTCTCCTATCAACCTATACATTCCTCTCGGAGTTAAGGAGCTTCTCCTGAGATCTGCCTAAAACATACATGCCAATCATCCTTCACTGCACATGTGCTGCAAGTGATGAGAGCGTACGCTCTGTGGTGCTGACTTTACCGGAGCCTTTCACCCCTTGAGAGTCTGCTGAAACTCATTCTTTGCTGTCTGATGACATTCATTATGTGCGGTCTGCAGCAATTCATTGTTTGCAGTTTGCCGGAATTCATTCTTTGCAGTCTGCCGGAATTCATTCTTTGCAGTCTGCCGGAATTCATTCTTTGCAGTTTGCCGGAATTCATTCTTTGCAGTCTGCCGGAATTCATTCTTTGCAGTCTGCCGGAATTCATTCTTTGCAGTCTGCCGGAATTTATTCTTTGCAGTCTGCCGGAATTTATTCTTTGCAGTCTGCCGGAATTCATTCTTTGCAGTCTGCCGGAATTCTGCCGGAATTCATTCTTTGCAGTCTGCTGGAATTCATTCTTTGCAGTCTGCTGGAATTCATTCTTTGCAGTCTGCCGGAATTCATTCTTTGCAGTCTGCCGGAATTCATTCTTTGCAGTCTGCTGGAATTCATTCTTTGCAGTCTGCTGGAATTCATTCTTTGCAGTCTGCCGGAATTCATTCTTTGCAGTCTGCCGGAATTCATTCTTTGCAGTCTGCCGGAATTCATTCTTTGCAGTCTGCCGGAATTCATTCTTTGCAGTCTGCCGGAATTCATTCTTTGCAGTCTGCCGGAATTCATTCTTTGCAGTCTGCCGGAATTCATTCTTTGCAGTCTGCCGGAATTCATTCATCATTCTTTGCAGTCTGCCGGAATTCATTCTTTGCAGTCTGCCGGAATTCATTCTTTGCAGTCTGCTGGAATTCATTCTTTGCAGTCTGCCGGAATTCATTCTTTGCAGTCTGCCGGAATTCATTCTTTGCAGTCTGCCGGAATTCTGCCGGAATTCATTCTTTGCAGTCTGCCGGAATTCATTCTTTGCAGTCTGCCGGAATTCATTCTTTGCTGCCTGCCGGAATTCATTCTTTGCAGTCTGCCGGAATTCATTCTTTGCAGTCTGCCGGAATTCATTCATCATTCTTTGCAGTCTGCCGGAATTCATTCTTTGCAGTCTGCTGGAATTCATTCTTTGCAGTCTGCCGGAATTCATTCTTTGCAGTCTGCCGGAATTCATTCTTTGCAGTCTGCCGGAATTCTGCCGGAATTCATTCTTTGCAGTCTGCTGGAATTCATTCTTTGCAGTCTGCCGGAATTCATTCTTTGCAGTCTGCCGGAATTCATTCATCATTCTTTGCAGTCTGCCGGAATTCATTCTTTGCAGTCTGCCGGAATTCATTCTTTGCTGCCTGCCGGAATTCATTCTTTGCTGCCTGCCGGAATTCATTCTTTGCAGTCTGCCGGAATTCATTCTTTGCAGTCTGCCGGAATTCATTCATCATTCTTTGCAGTCTGCCGGAATTCATTCTTTGCAGTCTGCCGGAATTCATTCTTTGCAGTCTGCCGGAATTCATTCTTTGCAGTCTGCCGGAATTCATTCTTTGCAGTCTGCCGGAATTCATTCTTTGCTGCCTGCCGGAATTCATTCTTTGCTGCCTGCCGGAATTCATTCTTTGCAGTCTGCCGGAATTCATTCATTGCAGTCTGCCGGAATTCATTCATTGCAGTCTGCCGGAATTCATTCTTTGCAGTCTGCCGGAATTCATTCTTTGCAGTCTGCCGGAATTCATTCATTGCAGTCTGCCGGAATTCATTCTTTGCTGTCTGCCGGAATTCATTCTTTGCAGTCTGTTGGAATTCATTGAGTGCTGTTTGCAGCCTGCCATTCTGTGCTGTCTGCTGCAGGCCTTTCTAGGCCATTCTGTGCTGCCTGCAGCCTGCCATTCTGTGCTGTCTGCAGCAGGCCATTCTAGGCCGTTCTGTGCTGTGTGCAGCCTGCCGTTCTGTGCTGTCTGCTGGAATTCATTCTGTGCTGTTTGCAGCACTTCATCCTGTGCTTTCCGAAATACTTTTTGTGCTGTCTGTAGGTATTCATTCTGGGCTGCCTGCAGGAATTCATTCATTCATTCAGTGCTGTCTGCTCCTGAAATGAGGCTGAAAAAGCAACCCCAGTACTGTGTGTTTGGCCTATGTTTCTCCGCAGCTCACCACCTCTTAGCCCCCGCCCTTGTTTAACAGCACACATCTGGTGCATTGGGCCCTTCACAACCCTGGGCCCTGGTGCCACTGCACTTGCTGCACAACCAAACTCTCCATTTAGACATTGAGACTCCAAGACAAGCAGCTTCCAGCGACTGAAAGAGAGATAAACGTCTCAAATAAAAACACACTGTTCAAAAAACGATCCTTAATCATTTAATTATATATGACTGTGAGGTTTTAAAGGAAGAATGCTGCGGCTTGACAAAAGCGTGCACCTTTTAGTCTTTAAAAGGCATCTAAATCCTTGCCACACAATTAGCAACTGTAAATGTAAATGAAAGCAGAGGTTTTATGAGAGAAGTTCAGTGAGCCCTGGAAGCAGCCCCCAGCGTGCTCTTGTTTTATGAATGCTGTGACGTTTTACCATTTTTAAAGAGTGAAGTGCTGTGCACGCCCCTCCTCAGGCTAAGCTGATTACCACGCTGTGCCCAGACCTGCCCGCCACCTACTCCTTGTTATCACAATCAAGCGCTGGAAATGCAATCTTTTCTTTTCTTTTCTTTTTTTTAAGTTCATGCATTCTGGTGACGTGTTTAAGTGCTATAAAGAACAGATGTTCCTATTATCCATTTCAATAATACTGCTTTAACCAACTTTGGGGGTATCTTGCTTGTGACTTGCAGATCACAGCAGGTGGGAGTGGTTAGAGGTAACTCACTGAGCCATCTTCCTGCATTATCTGAAGAGGGAAGGAGACTGAGAGACAGGAAGAAAAGGAGGCACAATACAAAGTGTAAAAGAACATTGGAAAAAATGAATGTTGTCTTGAAAAGCGGGAAACAGAAACTAGACAGGTCAGGGGATACACAGGGCCTACCTAATAAAGGTTACCAATGACTGAACCAGTAGGAGTGGAGAGAGCCAGTGGGGGGCAGACAGTACAGTAAGAAACGGAGCGGGGCGAGGGAGGAGCGGGGCAAGGAGGGAGCGGGGCAAGGAGGGAGCGGGGCAAGGAGGGAGCGGGGCAAGGAGGGAGCGGGGCAAGGAGGGAGCGGGGCAAGGAGGGAGGGGGGCAAGGGGGAGAGCGGGGCAAGGGGGAGAGCGGGGCAAGGGGGAGAGCGGGGCAAGGAGGGAGCGGGGCAAGGGAGGAGAAGGGCAAGGGAGGAGCGGGGCAAGGGGGGAGCGAAGCTTGGCCCAAGGGGTGGTTTTGAGAGACAGCAGGCATGGCATGTAGGTATTGGTTACAGTTTTCCATTATGCTTGCTTTCTGCTATCCTGTTTGACTTCTCCTGAGTTAAGATCTGAGTTCAGGCAAAAGCCATCATGATGTCGCTTTTCATTGTGAATGCCTGGGTGGGCGTTGAGAACTACGGCGTGATGCTTCAACCACCTATTTTCTGCTTGACTTGTTTTCCCAGTGCTATATATATTGACACTATTGGTGATGTCACCAGTAATTCATATTTGAATGGTTCTTGTCTTTCAACGCCCCTGGAGAAGTTTAGAAGTTGGTAACTCTGCTAGTAGTAGTATTCGGCGCTGAATCTGTTCGGGTGGGGGTGGGGGGATATTATGCCTGCTGCCTTCTGAAAGAGACAGAGGCTTGCTTTGCTACTGCCATGCTGTACCTGTTCTGTGAGGAAACAAAGCTTGCACTGCTGCTCCATGTGTACGTGCCCTGTGATGGGGAAGTTTACACTGCTGCTCGATGTGTACGTGCCCTGTGATTGGGAAGCTTGCACTGCTGCTCCATGTGTACGTGCCCTGTGATGGGGAAGTTTACACTGCTGCTCGATGTGTACGTGCCCTGTGATGGGGAAGTTTACACTGCTGCTCCATGTGTACGTGCCCTGTGATGGGGAAGTTTACACTGCTGCTCCATGTGTACGTGCCCTGTGATGGGGAAGTTTACACTGCTGCTCGATGTGTACGTGCCCTGTGATGGGGAAGTTTACACTGCTGCTCCATGTGTACGTGCCCTGTGATGGGGAAGTTTACACTGCTGCTCGATGTGTACGCGCCCTGTGATTGGGGAAGTTTACACTGCTGCTTGATGTGTACGTGCCCTGTGATGGGGAAGCTTGCACTGCTGCTCCATGTGTACGTGCCCTGTGATGGGGAAGTTTACACTGCTGCTCGATGTGTACGTGCCCTGTGATGGGGAAGTTTACACTGCTGCTCGATGTGTACGTGCCCTGTGATGGGGAAGTTTACACTGCTGCTCCATGTGTACGTGCCCTGTGATGGGGAAGTTTACACTGCTGCTCGATGTGTACGTGCCCTGTGATGGGGAAGCTTGCACTGCTCCCGACCTAGCCGCATCTGTCCTCTGAAGAAGAGTTTCTTCCCAATGGGCGCCTGTTCTATGGAGAAGGGGTGTTTCTGCTGCTTTTGCACCATCTTATGAAAAAACAAAGACTATTTCGAATATGCCCTATGTAACAAACCACCCCACAGCCCCCGCGGTGCGGGAGGGGGGCTGGTCTTTGTAGGTGACGGGCCCCCTCAGCTCCTCTGCAGAGAGCTGTATGTCTCTTGCTCTGAAGCAGGTGCAGTGTCTGCAGCCTGCTCCTCTCTCCTCATGACCCCGGACTGATGAGAAACGAAGTATCAACCTACATTGTTTCTCTTCAGTCAGAGCCAAGGATGGGGTGGGGGCCCCAGAGAGAACAGGTCAGCACAGAGCGGAGCTCACAGAAGAAAGTTGGGGGTGGGGGCCCCAGGGTGAGCTTTCATCACAGGGCACAGCCTCTGAGCAGGGACATTAACATCTCAGAGCATTTAGACAGGAACTGGGGGCTGCCCAGTGCCTCCCCCGGACTGGTTGTGTGTAAGGTGAACACTTCCCTCTTCCTTCCTGCTCGGTACACTACAGCAGCATGGGCTGCCTGTTCTTGCAAAGGAGCATTGGAAGCACCAGGGACAAGAAACCCAACCCCCTACAGACGTCCAACTTCAGCTCCAAGGCTGTTCTTTTGGTGAGTGACTGAAACACGCTCTGCCCTTATCCTCTCGGTCAGCAGTGGTGAACTGACACATGCTGCTGCCACGAGTTCTTGTGAGGCAGGGTGGTACCGGATGGTTTCATGTGCAGTGGATGGGCTCACGGGATTGGAGGGGGTTTCCAGACCTTAAAATTATGTTTTCTGTGCCTGTGGATGATGTGTGTTAGAGCCAGTGGGTCCATCTAGGGCGTTCCTGAGTCTTAGTAGAAGTGGGCAGTGGTACGCCAACAAATTAAGAAGGCAGAGCCCAAGGGGCAGATTCACAAGCCCCCTGCGCCACCAGTACGTCACTTTTTGTGACGTACTGGTGGCGCAGGGGGCTCCTCCATATTTTCAAGGACAGGAAAAGCCACCCTGCGTGACTTTTCCTCTCCTTGCACATACGGCCCCTTCACACGTAGCACTTTGCGTTGAAGGGACGTTGCATGGGTGGTGTTGTGGGTGTTCCCACGCAACACGCATGGAACCAGACACATCTCCAAATGTACGAGAAATCGTAAATCTGGAGATGTCTGAATGCTACACCACCCTTGAGGTGGCGTAGGGAGGCGCAACAAAGAGAAATGTTTTCATTTCTCCTTGTTTTTTCCTCTTTCAATGCGTGCTGCATTCTACAGCACACATTGAATGAGGAAAAAGCCTTTAGTGATTGTTTTTGTGCAGGAAGGTGCTCCTTCCTGCACAAAAACAATCTACCCATGGCGCAGGCATCCTTGCACCATGGTGCAAGGGTGCCTGCGCCGCCAATTGGCAGCTGTTTGTGCACCAGTGCAGGGGAGAACACAGGAATGCGACATATACTTGTAAATATGTCGCATTCCTGTGCTCTGAAAGTGCCGCAGAGTGGCGCAGCCAAACAGCTTGCAGTGCCACGCTGCGGCACGTTCTTGTAGATCTGCTCCCAAGGGTCGGTTGGCTCTTAGAGCCCTTGCACGAGCCAAGCCCTGGAAATGTTAAGATCATTCAAAAATATAGTACATTCTCTTCAAAATTAAAATAGTGCATTTCTTTGACATGCGACAGGTTTGACATTAATAAGTTACATTATAGGTTTATATTGAGAGGTAATGAAGAAAAGAGGGTGCTGCAAAATATTTGCCTGAGAATACAGTGTGATTAAGTGGGGAAGCTGAGATTCACCCTGGGCTTAATGGTTTCACTTTGTACAAGGCAACCTCTAAAGGGATATTTGTCTTTTTTTAACACAGCTATTAGTGCTTTGTTTTAAACTATGTGAGCTCCAGTAGAGTGCAGGTGGCAGACTGGACCACGTGATCGAGGTTCCAAGAGAACCTGGAGCTGACCAGAGCCGTGCTCGAGCTATAAGTTGCCTGTCCACCTCTAGGTCTAAGTGCTTCAGTGTGTGATGCTCCAACAAGGTGAGGAGTACCAAGTGCCTAAGTACCAACCGTGAAAAGAGCTCCTCGGCTAGCAGCCTCTCGAGTCTTTACCAGTTGATTTGGAAGGAGCTCTGGTATTGATTGCTCTGCTTCTTGGTATGTGTTCATTTCTGTAGTGTAAAAGCGCCCAGTCGCGGTCAGCGCGGCGTCTTGCATAGCTAAATGAATAATTCTATTGTATTCGTTCTTTTTTTACCTCTCATACCCGCTCAGCTATGTGTAGATAAAAGTGGTGTTGAGGTATCGCATCGCCTCAGGTGTAATTCGTATGGCTAATGAATGACCGACCACACGCATGCATGTCCTATTTTTGGAAAATCTGTCGACCCAGTTAAAGTTGCTTTCTACACCATATTCCCCCAGTTTAACCTTTTGAAACTTGCCTGCCATGTGAATGACACAAAAGGCGCAACTCATTACCTGACGATATTCATTCAAATCTGGATGGAAACCAGGTTTGTTTGTTATGCAATCGGTTATGAGACCCACACTTTTCCATCTCTTTCTCATAAAAGCATAGTCACTGTAATTGCATACTGTACAAAGCTCACGCATTACATGCTTTTCTCTGTTTTGTCTTGACTTGCATAATAAGGTACTCGTAGTCGTCACTGGAAGTAGGAGCAGTGGGACAACCCCATTTGTTTTAACTTTCCACTATCAATGATTCGAAAACACAGCGCTGAGAACGGAAGCATTTCAGTTTTGAGGAGAGTGAGTTCACTAATTTATCTCTGGAAAAAGAAACATGCCACTGAGATAAAGCTCTCACAGAGATGGAACATACATAATATCAAAAGTCGTCGATCTTATCTGGGCGATGATCTTTGTCGCCAGCTCTGTAAAAAGAAAGTCAAGCCTCCGTTGAGTTCCAACTGAAAGTTGTGAAACATCTGTTCACCATGCTCGAATTCCAGTCGGATATGGAAGGTTTGTTGGAAGTGTGCGTCCTGAAGCAGTTTGACTTATATATATGTATGATGGCACTGTATTTATGTATTTACATTTTAATTGCACTTACTACCCCTGAACGAGGCATAGAAATGCTTTGTGACGAGTATAGATAGTCTAGAGGCGATTAAGTATTTTTAGGTTGTAGGGTTATGATTTCAAAGAACAAGAGTGTGAGCTGTGAAATGAGGTGTGACAATTGGCCTCGATGGAGTAGTAGAAAATGTGTCAGGCAGACATGAACCTTAAGGGAAGACGAGGGTGGACAGTACGGAGAGGTAAATAACTTTAATTCTAGGTCAGTTGTTGATGCAGGCTTTTGGGAATATAGTGGGAGGAGTCTTTTCGAGATAGTTTGCTATCTGAGAATATAAAACAGTAGAAGGAACCAAGCCTATTTGCATGTTTTTGGAGAGTGTTGCCTTGAATTGTGTCATGTTATGATGCGCCTCCGACGAGGCAGCACAATGCTGACAGGGCCAGGAGAATGTTTGCAGCTCCAGGAACAGGATCTGCTGGGACGCATTGGAAGGTCAATAAGCATTTGCAATGCAATTGGTCTCTCATTTGTGAGAGTTAGAGCTATAGACGTTGTAAAGGACAATGTATTTTTTTCTATGCGTTTTCTGTTTGGGATTGTGTGTCTTGGAGTGGGATTATCTGGACTGGTATTTTGTGTTGTGGAGTGGTATGTAGTGGAGTTGACTTGTGGTGTGCTGTTAAATATTGCAGCATGATGTGGAATTTTGTGGGGTATATTGGATGCAAGTGGTGTGTTGTGTAATTGTGTTGTTGGTTTGAATATTATAGTTTGTTGTTGAATTATGTGGTATAGAATGGAAATTTGTAGAGTTGAATTGTGACGTGGAAGTGTGCGGTGCTGAGTGAAAATTATGTTGAGTGGTATTCTGAGGCATGGTGTGAAGGGTAGTTATGTGGATTGTTGCTACATGCCATAGGCTGGATTTATGTGGAGTGTATTTATCCAGTATTGAGTACAGCTTAATTATGTGGAGGTTAATTATGTGGTGCTAAGTGGTATTATGTGGCGTGTAATTATGTTGTGTGATGAATTGTGTGGGGATGAATTGTGGAATTGTGTGATGTGTGGAATTATGTGGCATGTTATGGTGTATAAATGTGCAGAGTGGTATTATGCAGCATGTTGCAGAGTTGTATTTTGCGGAGGGTAATCATGTGTTGTGGAGTCTAGTGTAAATATGTTGTGTGGAGTGCAATTATGTGGTTTGGAGTGGTATTAAGTTGTGTGGAATGTTATTATGTGATGTGGTATTATGTGGTATGGAGTGAAGTGGAAATATGAGTTTTTTTAGATGTTCAAATGTGCTTTGTGTGGTAGAATTAGGTGGCATGGATTTGGACAAGCTGGACGGGCTCCCGGCCGAGTTTTACAAGGCCTATTCCTTGTTATTAATACTGGAACTGTTAAGAGTGTACAAGGCGGCATTTGAAGATGCTGAACTTCCGGCGTCTCTGAACGAGGCCAATGTGATCTCCCTGCTGAAACCAGGCAGGGAAGCGTGCGAGCTGGGATCGTACAGACCGTTAGCGCTCCTTAATACAGACTACAAGATCTTGGCGGCGACATTGGCTCGGAGGCTTGCGCCCCTAGTTCCCACACTGGTGCACTCTGACCAGAATGGCTTTGTGCCCACCCGCAGCACGTCTTACAACATACGTCGCTTCTTTAGAGTCCAACGCTACGCGATCTCCAACTGGCCATGCTCAGGGGGTATAATACTCGACCTGGAAAAGGCGTTTGATTCGGTGGAATGGCCCTTTCTGCTCCAGGTGCTCAAAGTATGAGCTGGGTGACGCCTATATCCAGATGGTGGAGCTCCTGTACCAAGCGCCCGAGGTGCGAGTCCGGACCGGGCGGCTATTTTCTGACAGAATAAGGATCGGGAGAGGAACCAGACAGGGATGTCCCCTCTCTCCCCTGATATTCGCGCTCGTGATGGAGCCGTTGGCAGCGCTGCTCCGGACCTCCGGAGCCACCTGGGGCATCCCACTGGCAGATGGGACACACTCGGTGTCTCTATATGCCGATGACTTGCTGTTATATGTCAGGGACCTCACCTGCATACCTGCGGCACTCACAGACATCTTTCGGGTGTTCAGGGATATGTCGGGGCTACGTGTCAACTGGTCAAAATCAGGGGTCTATGCGTTCAGTGAAACTATGCCACAATGTGAAGTGCGAATGATGGGCGAGGAGCTTCGGTGGCACCCGACGGTCTTCCGGTACTTAGGGATCCTCATATATCGGGACCCCGTTGATCTCCTAGAGGGCAACCACGTGAGAGCCATCTCCTCGTTATCAGCCCAGGTCACGTTCTGGAACTCCCTCCCACTGAATGTGCCGGCTCGAGTAGCGTTGACAAAGATGATAATGCTCCCCAGGCTCCTCTACTTTTATGCTAACCTTCCGGTGTATGTGTCAACGCGTATATTCAAGGGATTGGAAGCCCTCACCAGGCGCCTGATTTGGAATAAAGGGCACCCCGGGTGGCATTGAGGACCCTCTACGCGGCTACGGAATCTGGAGGCCTGGCGGTTCCCAATCAGGAACTATATTACCTAGTGGCCCAACTGCAGTGGGTTGCCTATTGGCTTAGTGGCAGGAACCTGATGGACATGGCCACGGAAGACACTACCCTGACCCTGACTCAGGTGCTAACGCTTTTCCACGCCCTGACGCCGGGCCGGCCTCCCGACCAGATCTACTTAGCTGTCGCAAGACCGTGCTTTGTGCGAAGCCTCAGACTTACTAAAGGCACGGTGCCGTATGCCCCGAACCTGCCGCTGCTGGGGACCCCCTGGGGGAGTGGCGTGATGTCCTCATCCGTGCTACGCAGTTGGACTGCGGCGGACTTGGACAGTCTAGGTGACTTTTATATAGTGATGGGGAGCTACTGTCCTTTGAGACTCTGACCGCCGACACAGATCTGCCGGCGGGGCAGTTCCGGACACACGCTAAGCTTCTCCGAGTGCTGACGGGGACGTGGGGAGATCTGACTCAGGAACCGACCACACATATGTTAATACAGTACCTGCATGTGATGGGCGATGGTTCCCATCTGGTGCACTGGCTGGCACAAGCGCTGCACCATCATACTCAGTTCTCCTCCCAACGACTGAGAGAGAAGTGGACGGCCGACCGGGGTAGTGAATGGTCGGACAAACAATGGGCCGCAGTACTGGCTGGCGCAAGGAACATTCCTCGTAATGCGAGATTTAGGATCATCCAATATTACATAATACACCGCGCGTATTTGTCCCCGGACAAACTAAATCGCTACTTCGGCCTTGCGTCTTCTGCGTGCCCCAGGTGCGGACTCCTGAACTCGGATCTACTACACGCACTCTGGAGTTGCCCTCACCTTACCATGTATTGGTCGGCGGTCACTGACACATTAGCGGCAGCCACGGGCGACACTCTTCCTAAGACGTGGGAGGCATGCCTACTGGGGCTCTACAAGAGGACCAAGCAGACCAAACTGCAGGCACGTTTCTGGGACCTGGGGCTCATAACAGCCAAGTGGCTCATCACAAAACGCTGGAAGAATAATGCCCTCCCGCGACCGGTGGACTGGCGTCGCTCATTTGCCAACTGGACTAGCGCAGAGAGCGTGACATTACACAGAGAGGAGACGGCGGGACTTCGAATGTACCCAATTGCCCAAGAGTGGGACACTACTCTGACTGCATACCATCAGGCTTGTATCCAGGCTGGTATCACATGAACGCATAGTTATGGAGCGGTGATAGACCCGTCACCCTTACATTTCCGGAGTCAGACCTCTCCCCCCCCCCCCCTGTTGTTTCCCCCCTCCCTCCCTCCCCCCGCCCCGACATACCTCTCACCCCCCCCCCCCGGCCGCTGGGGTAACGCCCAACAAAGTCTGCTTGCTATTATTCCCCCCTACCGCCACATGGCCGCAGCGATCCTCAATCCACGACCATTCCCGTCCCCACACTGTCCACATACAGCGTTACATAAAACATTAGTGTCACTGATACACTGCTGTACACGCAAACACTAGTCCAATTGTTGTTGATGTTTTTTCCCTCCCACTTCCGTTATTTCCCTATTATTTATTTATTTTTCTCCTTTATTCTCTTGATTGGCAGTTGGCATTGTTTCTGCTGCGCTCATGATGATGTTAATCTCTCCCGTTCCATTTAACTTTTCTTCAATGTTTATTAAATACTGCCATGATCACACGACTATAGCCCTGTATCCCATATGGTAATGTGGGATGTGATTCCTGTCTCTGACATCGTCCGTGCCACCCAGGGAACACAGCCTGGAACAACTGCTGTTGACTATCATGAACACTTTGGCCCTTCTGCAGGGACATACGCTGCAGGCACTGCAACCTAAGATTTCTCCTGAGACTGAGAATTGCGGACTAATGCATCTTCCCTGGCTACTGTTTATTTTCACCTATATACGACCGAAATGTCGTTAATGTTACCGACTGGGTAATGATTGTCGTTTATATGACATTGTATGATCTATTGGCTTGTTCTACGTTTTGATTTGTGAAATTAAATAAAATCTGGGACCGTTGGTCTCAAAAAAAAAAAATGGATTTGGACAAGCTGTGCACACTATGGCTTTTAAATCATGGGATATAAAGTTGACGATTGTCAATTTTTCTTTGTAAAAATAATATGGGCCGTTTCTTTACCCTCCAGTACATTTCTGAACAATTTGTTAAGCTAAATTGTATTGTTTCATTGTGTGCGCATGCAGGGAAGAACAAGTGTCTGGCAGACATGCAAAAAAATCATCCTACATCTCAATATTAACTTCCACTCTTCTAAGCAGTAATTCCAATCCGAGAATGGGACCCCGAGCACCTGCTCCACATCTGCTGCCATCTGCCAGCTACATTGGTTGCCAGTGGCCAGACGTGTGGAGTTCAAGTCCCTGTGCCTCGTGTTTAAAATCTTGAATGCATCTTCACCTGGCATTCTACCCACCTTGCTCACACCTCACATTCCCTCCCGCCAACTCCGTTCTACGGACCAACATTTGGTGGTGGTTCCGAGGTTGAGGGGAGTACAGGCCGGTGGGCGCCCTTTCCGCACTCCGATATCCAAAATTATGAATTCTCTCCCTTTGCCTATTCATAGTTTGAAAAACTACTTGGCCTTCCGTAAGGCAATTAAGACTTATCTTTTCCCGTCACCTTAGCTTCTCGTGCCCTTTCTAGTGGTCTCTCCATTTCACTGTGATTAGCCCCGGGACGCCCCTTTGCTGGGGTAGTGCGCGCTATACAAACTATTTAAGATATAACAATGAGTTACCTGTTTGCTTTACAACGACAGTTAATAAAACAAGTAAATGCTTTGCAAGTCTGTATAAGTAGCAAGGGTTTTAAATGGGCTTGTTTTCGTGGACAGGATTGCTTTTCCCAGTTCACCTAAGGGATAAAAAACATGTCCAGATAATAATAGGGTTGACAGGAAAGGGGGGATAGCAGAATATTGATACATGTGGATCTGGTGAGGACTGCGGGCAGCAAATGCTTGATTCGCTATTTGCATAAGAAAATATATTTTTTTTAATTGTTATCCTCTATTAGGCATTAGTAAGGAAGGGGGAAGAGAAGGGTTCACAGACAGCATTCAGTTAGTCTTACGGAGATAAAGAATGTTGTGGTCTGTGGTAGATGCCGCCCAGAAGGCATAGGTATCAATGAAAGGAAGTGGAAATGTGCTTTAGATGTTGCCGGTATTGATGGCCACTGTGCAGGTGCAGACTTCGCTGGACTGACAGTGGGTGGGGAAATGCTACGTTGTCACTGCAGATTTAATTACATGAATTGCGGTGTTTGTCCGTGGGGTACTTGTTGACTGGTGCTACACATGGGATCAGGTTTGCCTTTGATAGGAGGTATGGTTTAGTGGGCTACATAGTGTGTAAATTAATGTTGACGTGAGGAAACAAAAATCTGACCCTTTGTACATTTAATATTATTGTGTGCATCATGCAGAGGATGAAAAGTAGCAGGAATGTCTTTGATGCTGTAGAGGCTAGCTGGAAGAACTGTTTTGGGTGGTCAGTTTAAGAGATTGTTTAACATAGTTTAACACCTTGGCTGCGGCTGGAATTCCGCGCCGGTGCTGAACATTCCGATCGCGGGCGTGGTCATGACTGCTCCCAGCCGTCATCAGCACACGCCCACCGTGACTCATGACGGCTGGGAGCTGTCATGAGCACTGAAGGGGTTAAACTTCAGGGATGTGGACATTTTCCAAAAATCTACTTGGCCAGGGGACAAAATGTTACACAAATCTACTTGTCCTGGGAAGGTAACAGCTTGCCCCGCCTATTCCATTAATTACTAAGGGAGGTCTGCACGAAGAGAACCTGTACTGCAATCAGTGCAACATACTATGCAATATACATTTCAAGTGCAAGTCCAATTATGCAGTGCATGGTTATGCACTCTTAAATGCATCTGTTGTAGTGGGTGGTTGTACAGCATGCATGCAGATGTGTCAGTGTGTACTGCACCTAATTATCAACTAATTTGCATGCAACACATTTTCATATGAAGAGAAATAGTACCTAAAGGCAGATTGCAGACTGGTAACTGACTACATTTCTTGAAGTGTTTTTGGCACAGACAAGACTTTGTCTAAATATGAACCTGTAGAACAGAAGGGTGTTCATCATAGGGTAAACTCATAGCTGTCCAGGTTCAGATGTGATGCTCAGATAAACTTGTGAATGGAAATAACTGCACTTATTGGCAGAGCTTATGAACGGTTCATGGGGCAGCAAAATCACGTAGCAGATGTGCTGTGGCTCACTGAGGTAGTATCCACATGTACAAATAGACAAGAGACAGTAATAGGCTGTTACATCAATCTCTCCTTTTTCACTTCTGGTCAGGTTTAGTGTGTTTATATTATTGTGCACTCACCGCTACATCTCTACATTCTTATCCCACACAAAGGGCAGTGCAGCACTGGCAGGAGCATTACAGGGTTCTTCTCTCTTGCATATAGCAATGGCAGCAGCTGAGTAAGCTACCCTAACAAGAAAAAGTGCAGCTCACCAATTGATCAAGTTTGTCTCTCTCCGATAAGTAGGAAATGTACCAGCAATGAAATCTTTATACTCACACAGCTGGAAAGCAAGCGTTAGACTCACAGCGAAGAGGAGTGTTATGTTGAAAAGACAGTAAATCTAGAAGTGCAGAGCTGAGCATCGAGACAGAGGCTAGTGAGTAACTGCAACCACTCAAAATGTCATGTCGCACCTAGCAAGGACGCCTTGGCTCAGTCACAGTAGAGTTGGAAACACCGTCCTGACCTCCTGGATAGTCAAATGCCATCTCGTGAAGGAAGTTGGTTTATTCTTCAGCGGCTTTAGATAAAATAATAGCTCAACAAACACCCAAAAGCGCCACTACTTTATTTTACTTTCCTTTCGTGATATATCGGGTCTGGTGGCTTAGTGAACTGTAGAGCTCTGTTTGACCTATGGTCACAGATTCAAATCCTGCTGGGCCCACTCAGCCTTTCATCCTTCTGAGGTCGACAACATGAGTGCCATTGAGTTGGGTGACAATATAAACATCTGTTATTCAGCTCCAAGATAACCTTCTGGGTGAACATGAGCTTTAAAAGTGCACGTTAGGTTAAAAAGCCATGACACAGGCCTGAACACTGAAGCACATTCCCTGCACCTCTTGCACTGATCATGGTAAAGTCGGATTTCAGGATTCTTTCCTTTCACCTTTAAAACTGGGAAAGTAACGCTTCGGAATTTGCTTGATCTGTAAAAGGGAAGCACCTTGCTTGTCATGTGAGCCTGGTGTGGACATTTATTTTTTGCAGTTTTTTTTATATAGCGCGATCACGACCCAAAGGTATTGGAGTCCTTCTCATGAGCACCAGTTACATTACACAAGGTCGTGTTCATTATTTTTTAGGCGTCCTCTGATCGGGGTTTGACCCATACAAGTCAAACAGTTAAGCAAGTAATGAGGTGCGAGAAACATCTTAGGAGGGCGCTTTGAGGAGTAAGAGGCAGGGCCGAGGCGCTTGCAGCACTTGGCTGCAGGCAGCACTCAAGATCCTCACGAGCCAAGCAGTTATTTCAAAATGTGGTTAAACAGACACATGTTCCCAAAAATAGGAGGGAAGAAAGCATGAAACATGGGCCCCTGAGGGAAAAATAAGGCGAGGGGGAGAGAACGAGACCGATAGTGTTAACTCATGTCACATTGTGTGCAATGTGAGAAGCACACTCTATTAGCCCACCAATGAATGAGTGTCTGAGATATGTGACTGATTTAGGACACTGGAATTTCAACATCTTTTTGTCTTTACATATATTATGTAACCGCATACAGGACTCACTGTTCATAACCTCAATTCTCAACCAGGCTAAAAGTAGACGACTTCGAACAGGAACTTTGCAGATAATGTATTGCAGCTTCTGTCCGAAAGGAAATTAATATAAATCACCCATCTTCCTCACCACTTTTAACCCCTTCCGTGCGGCCGCGATTTTTCCCGTGTGCGGCCGCCGGACGAACACGGGCGGGCCATGACGAACCCCAGCCGTCATCAGCACACGAGCACCGTAGTGCATGACGGCTGGGGTTCGTCACCAGCATGGAAGGGGTTAAAATCCACGAGCTGTTATGGGCAATACGAGGTTAAACAAACATATTGCTCATTTGCTCTAATGCTACCGTTTGTTGAAGCTGAGATACTGATCATGGGAATTTCAAATGTTTACTAACGGGTACAATTCTTTAACCCCACATTAAGTATAAAATGAGCCTTGGCATAGTGGAGCTCCACTTAAAGGACCGTCCGCTCCAAATCCCAAATTAGCGCGCTCTGTTTTGTCTTGTGGAATCTGAACTGAGCACTGGCGATTTTTACCGCACTGCATTGTGCTCTCAGCAGGATGTTGGCCTCTCTTCTTCCCTTCTTGAAGAGAGAGAGGATAAAGTTAATTATCTCCTATGCCCCGCCCCCTGGTGCCGCAAGGTCACTTAGCATTAATCTCGTAACATTAATGCCACCCTTTCTCCTCACCTGTGTCTCAGGTCGCGCCACCAGCAGCAAGATATTACTGCGACCCTTTTGTGTTAAAATTGAGACTGCTTCCTCGTGGTTCTTCATGTGCACTCCATTAAGCTTGAGATAGCAATACACCCGATTGCAGAGAATACCGCTTTTTTAGACTGACGTTTGTCACCCAGCCAATCACTGGCTAGAGCCCAGTCATGGGCTGACAGCCAATCACAGGCCTCAAAAGCGTCTCTGGCTCGCGGTCAGGCTTTCTGATTGGCTGCGAGTCCCGGAGAGACCACAACCTGTATTATGTATGCGGTTTAATGTCTACTTGTCCGTCGGACAAAATAGACATTAAATCTTCTTGCCTGTGGTAAAAAACAACATGGCTCGGGCGTCGGGCAATATGATTCCCCCACCCCTGTCATTGGGGAGGGCAGCAGTTAGATAGGGACCTGTCATCAGTCTTTCTGTCGGTGGTAGACAGGGGAGCAGTGAGCGCCGGTCACGGGATCCCCGTGATATACGAGCAGTGGTTTTAAATGTGGGCTAAAAAGCACAAATGCGGGTTTCGTCAGGGTGAGAGTAGAGTGTAATGGATGCGTTAGTAGCAGACACAAGGGCAGTGGTCTGTGTTTGGAGGTGGTTAACTGAGCGGGCTTTGCTTGGAGGTGGCTTATCAAGTAGGAGGATGTGTTTGGTGGGCTGGCCGAGGCAGTGTTATGTAACTTTGCTGGAGGGCGCAGCAGCAGTATTTACTAATGTATCTAAATTCCCGGATAAGGGAGCGGATGTGACCAATGGAGGAACCAGAATCCTTTTTTATGGCTGGGGTGAGCCCCTGCAGTATGGCGGGTCTCTGGCCTGAGAACTCGTGACTGGCGCGGAGAATGGGGGCCCCCCTCCATGTACTTTGCAGGGGGGCCCCCTCAAGTTTTATTACGCCACTGGCCCTATGAACCAGGGACTGGTGAATTTTATTTGATGTGAGATACTGAGACCAATAATCCAGAGTCACTTGCCAGACCCTGTAAAGATTAATAATCAACCTGCTTATTCAGGCTAGGGAACCAAACGCAGTCTCTTAACCGCATCGATGCTGCGGCGATTTTTGCGCTGTGCGGCTGTTTTCCCTTTTCCGCGATACATGACGAGCTCAGCTCGTCATCAGCACACGCCACCCGTGGGTGATGACGAGCTGAGCTAGTCATCAGCATCGAAAGGGTTAAGGCTCTTTTGGTGGCTGCAACACCAGGGTGTCCTTCATGAGCTAGTTCAATAACTTGCTGTGTAAGACTCTGGGGTATGGCGATTCTCATACCTCTCAATAGGATACTCTCTCGGTTCGTCCTGCACATTCTTGAATTTCTGAAATTCAACATCCTCTGCAAAAGATCGAATGCGTGTCTTCCACGAGTGAGTTGAAATGATTTATTTGAGGGTACGTTATGTCTTTGTCTGTATCAGTGGCAGCAATAATCTGTTCAAGGGATAGAGCCGATGGCGTGTTAGATCTCATAATAAAGTTGACATGCTCCTCAGTCACTTTGGACTTTGAACCGTGGTGATGCAGCTGTCTTGTGCACAAGTTCAAAGTCATACTCTTGCAGTTGCAACTCCTACCTCTCAGCTTTTGGATTTCCAAAGATAGTGAGCACCGCCTGGTGGTCCGTGATAGTGGTGAAATGTTTTCCATATAGTCACGTTCAGTATCAGACAAGCTTCGACTGGCATAGGCCACAATGTGTTTCTGAGCATTTGGATGGCAATTGTGTTGAGGAAGAATTCCTCCTAGCCCCACCGGGCTCACGTCTACTGTGATCTCAGTATGAAGTTTGGGGTCAAAATAAGCCATTTGTTACATTCTCAACCACGTGTTTTATTCCTTTAAAACTTTTATCACACTCTGGAGACCAATGGAAAGAGACATTTCATTTCGTTAAGTGTCTCAATAGAGCACTCACTGTGGCAAAGCCACAAATGTATCTTGAGCAATAGCTTGCCATGCCTAGGAAAGATCGCAGCATAGTTGCACCTTGTGGGGGGCAGGTGGATGACAGTGCTTGTACCTTGTCAGGAGTCATTTCCCCTAATCAGAAAATATGTGCCCAAAGAATTTAGGTTTGGTCTTGTGAAACTCGCACGTTGCTGGATTCACACTGGGACCTGAATCAGCAAGTAGCTGGCACACTTGCATAAGAGCCTTGCTGTGCTCCTTTCACATTGTCCCAAAAACCAGTGAGTCATCGCTGTAATTGAAATCATGTGTAACAGGTTCAATTATTACACGTATAACATCCTGGAATATTTCTGCAGATGAAGACACTCCGAAATTCAGTCTTTTATATCTGAGAAAACCAACATAAGTAGTAACGTACCTACAGTTTTCTTCCAGTTCATGTTAATGGTATCCCTTGTTTAGGTCAAGACAAGAAAAAACTTTGGATCCATCAGTTGCATGATTGTATCCGCTATGTGTGTCTTTGTCTCTCAATTGCTTTGTTAGCCTTGCGCATATCAACACAGCTGTGCACTGCACTTCCACTCTCCTTTTTTGTCACCACTACTGTGGGCGAAACCCATGGCGTAGGACTGGTGGAGTGGTAAATGATGTCATGTTTCAACAGCCTTTCTAGTTCTTTTCTCAATAGCTTCTTGTAAGTGAAGAGCAATTCTACGGTGCTGTTGCGCAACAGGGCAAATGTCCTCCTTGATATGAAGATGCACTTTCATTGTCTTGAGTCTCCCTAAACCACGAAACGACGGCGGGAACTGATTCACATGTCACACTGGGAATGAAGGTTATAATTGAGGGGTATCAAAAAGGAAGGGAGAAAGAGGCTAAGGCTAGTTTCTGCCTCTTGAATTTACAGTATCATAATGTAACCCATACTTCATGGGTCGTGAGAGACTAGCCTATCTGAAATTGGGGCAGGTCATACCAATTGGTATACCTGCTTGGAAAAGAAAATTATTTTCTTTAGTACCCTCACTCACCAGAGTTTACCTTTAGGTGACACGCATTATCATTGGGGCTTCCCAAGCAGCTGCTGCTTGGGGCGTGCTGTGACTTGCAAGGGAGACGTAGGAGCACTTTTTGTGAAACTAAGTCTGGTGCAGTGCATGGTAGAGTGGTGGAGCAGGTATACCAATTGGTAAGACCTGCCCCATTTTCAGATAGGCTAGTCTCTCACGACCCATAAAGTATGGGTTACATTATGATCCTGTAATTGAGGGATACCAGTCCCATGTCGGAAGCAGTGGCAAAACTGAGCAGACAAACACTAGATGAAGTTCCTTGAAGGACATAAATTTGCGCTTTCAGTGACATTGTTTTGCGTCACATGGTTGCTGTGAATGGCCTTTGAATCTTTAATGGTTTTAAAGCAGCCCATGTGTATACCTTTTGTGTTTGCCGGCGTAAGGTATCGTACAGGAGGTAGGCTGTTGAACGTCTCCACTTGCATGATGTTAATCGACACACCACTTTCTATAATGAAGGTTAAGGGGCAACTGTTAAACTTTAAGGTAATCTTGGAGCAGGGTCCAAAGGAATCTGTCCGCTTTGTCTTGTGATTCTTTTCTGGCTTTCAATCTTCTTTGCAAGCAGCTAATCCTACATGTGCATGTGGTTCCTCAGTCACATCATTGGTGCACATCCATCATCTTCTCTAGCATGTGATAATGATGTTGCAGAGTCTATACATGATGAATTTGACGGCAATCAACTTAGTTTAGTTTCTATTTGTCGAACTGATGTTGTCTTTTGGCTTTGTGGGCAAGGTGTGAATGTTACAGCAACTTTCTGGCATCCATTTTCTCTTCTCGCTGTAACTGATTTGGTTCCTCTGTTGCTTTGCAGACCATTATGAAATGGTTTTGTGTTTCACAGCCTTAACATGGCTGTCCAATGGCGGGACATTTACCTTCATGGGGAAACGGAAATCCACATCAGAAACACAATTTCTTTTTTTTCTGAGACATTGGCCTATGTGCATGTATCTTGTGTTGGTGCCTGCTGTTAATGATCAAAGCTGCTTCACCTTGTGCTGTTCCAGCTTCCATATTGGCAGCCTGTCGATGTGCACGTTTTTCTGCCCTCGCTGCCATTAGCACTTTCTCTAAACTGAGTGTCTCTCTCAACATGCGTCTACTGAACGAGTCTCAAAGACAGACATCAATGGCTCTAAGGTGCATGGCTTCTTCATCATTAAATTAACTGAACTTGCAGTGTTTGAGAAGCACATCAAGTCTCAACAAACTCTTCCATCGTTTCTCCTGCTTGTTGTCATGCTTGGTTGAAAATGTTCTTTTCATAGCCAACTTTTGGCATTGGAATAAAAGCTTCTAACGTTTCCTTAATCTGACGTTATGATACTGCATCCATTTGTGATATTTCCTTTATCACTACTTTCACTCCATCACCAGCAAGGTTCTTTAAGAACTTAGTGATTTTCTTTCAGAGTGTCTATGAAATCATCGAACGTCTCGCTCCATGCAGTCCACCTAGTGGCAATGTTCAGCTTCTGTAAAGAAATATGGTAATCCCAACTGGTATTATTTAAAGGCAGTTAGCAAGGATATAAGTACAACATTATCCGAAAGGAGGCAAGGAGACTCTGTATGATTATGGCATGTGCTCAAGGCATCATTTATACAAATGTTCAAGGGAAAAAGTAAAACAAAGGAAGTAATTTGCAGTTATTGCAGCACTGCAGTACACAATTAACAAAAATGGAGAACCCAAATTGTACGTGGTGCTCTAGGTGTAGCAGTGAAAACCAAGGTAGCGACGCATGTGACAATGTGGGCGGCGCAAGGTGACTGGTGCATAAATATACAGTGAAACATTTGGAACACGACGGTTCCAAGTGGCTTTAAAAGTTCATATTTTGAGTCGATCCAATCGCCCCCTCCTCAGCACTGCCCTCGACCCAGTCCTGATGAAGATCCTGATTTGATTGGATCGAAACGCCGTCTACCATCCAGCGCAAACACAGGCGCAACACACGAAGCGGCTCACAACATTGAACCTACTAAATATGAACTTTTAAAGCCACTTGGAACCGCCGTGTACCAAATGTTTCACTGTATATTTATGCACCAGTCACCTTGCGCCACCCACGCTGTTCACATTGTCACATGCGTCGCTACCTTGGTTTTCACTGATAAACCTAGAGCACCATGTACAATTTGGATTGTTCTCCATTTTTGTTAATTGTATACTGCAGTGCTGCAATAACTGCAAATTACTTCCTTCGTTTTACTTTTTCCCTTGAACATTTGTATAAATGATGCCTTGAACACATGCCATAATCGTACTGAGTCTCCTTGCCTCCTTTCGGATAATGTTGTACTCGTATCCTTGCTAACTGCCTTTAAATAATACCAGTTGGGATACCATATTTCTTTACTTTACCACACCCCAATCCCAACACGGTTGACTGGTATCTTGCTCCTGTAGTTTCTACAACAATGTTCTGCTTCTGGCAGTGTCGAACAGTGTTGGTGGTTTCAGGAATGTGGCTGCCGTGTATTTTGCGTTCCCTTCTGCCAGCAATGTGTTGACACGTGCTGTCTGGGTGACCATGATAGAGGATGGTCCTTAGCACCGGCAACTTCTGTAAACACAACCCGTTTGTTTGTGCTTGGGTCTCCACGGCCGATCGATGGTCGTACAGCGCTTCACTCTCTTATGTCGGTAAGCAAGTTTCTGCTTTCATACCTGGGTGTCACAGCTTTTAGCGTTTGCCTTGTATGATGGCTCTGTGTTATGATGTGGCGCAGTATCTCTTTTTTTGGCCTTAGCAGTGGGTTTCTGGCAGGCTTTTTGTATATGCTCCTCTATAGGGTTTTCAACTTCAACATACGTGTCTGGACTGGAGCTGGGTTTTGACTTCAGACTGCTTTGCATCGATTTGAGGTGCACGTAGGCCCCCATGAGTAGTTTGCGGCACCGTTGCAAATTCTCAGGGAGAGCAGTCTTGTTTTTTTGGGACCCGTGTCCCCTACTCGTCTCCACGTGTAGCATCCTCGCCAGCCCAGGAGCATGCAAATGAACACGCCACATACAGAGCTCCATAACAAACGTCTTTTATTCTTTCATGTATGATCACATACTGCATACATTACGTCATGATTTTAATAGCCACACCTTAACACCTCCCAACAGATCACATGATTTCCTTTTTAGAGTCCACCCAGATCCACCAGGGTCCTAGTGCTCCTAACATCAAAGACACTACATAAACGTTTGCCTGCCATCCACTTTGCATACTAGACATTTAATAACCTGGAAAAAAAACTTTGAAGCAGTTGGTACATGAACAGCAGGGTGAAGCGTTCCCACAGAATGACGTCTAGTGCAGGAGCCCCCTCAGCAATCCGTGGTCCGACTTCACAAAGTCACATGGTCTGTTAGGAAACTGTGCATTCCCCTCTAGGCCTTTTTGCTGTGAGAACAAAGAAACAAATCTTCGTTTCAGCCTGCTGCATATTTAAACACTCGGCACCTGTTTCTCAGGACTTTTATTTATTTATGCAGCTTTATATAGCGCGAACTTGGCCCTAAGGCAGTGGCGCACTTTTACCAGATTACATTGCATGTTTTACTTTGTTTTTTGTAGCACAGGGAGATTAAGTGATTTGCCCAGAATCACACGTTGTTGAGCCGAAGCTGGGATTTTAACCTGGTTCTCCAGTTCCAAGGTTGGTAGTGTTGTCCCTCTGTGCTCAGTTTACTGGAGTCACCCCTCAAACCTTGGTGACCTAGGTACTGAGCAGACCGAAATGGCAAAAAGCCTGCGGCAGACCCGGTGAGGGGACAAGTAACCTTCCTGTGCCTGCCAAGTTTGCCCTGCCTCTGGGCTCTTCGTGCTGCACCACCCTGCTACTGTCCTCTGAAAACAGCTGGCAGGAAACCCCAAAAGAGATCCTGAGCAAGTTGTGACTTTTTAGCATCTTTGAATGTCTAGATTTGTGAGTTCAAGTTCACAATTTAAAAACACAATTATTACACACTAGCAGCCCGTCCCGACCTTGTCCGGGAGCATTCAGGCTTCCCCTACCCCCGTCTGCCCCGACATTCACCAGCAGCCCATGCCCCCGCCCGCCCTGTCCCCCGCCTGCCCCAGTGAATGGGAAGACAGTGAATGGGAAGACAGATGAGGTGGTGATTGCTATGCCCCCGAGACTCTGACTTTCGCCTCTGTGCTCCGTAAAGACACATATGCATCTATTCATTATTAAAGCGTGTTGCAGTAACCCCAAATGGTAGCAGGAGTATCTGTGCATCCCAACATCTCTTCCCCCGCCTGGGCCGACATACTACAGCATGTTGCAGTAACCCCAAATGGTAGCAGGAGTATCTGTGCATCTTGTGAACTTTCCTCAGCCGATCCCTGTCCCCGCCTGGCCCGACACCCGCCTGCCCCGACATTGTCCCCGGAGGCTTACCTGATCCGTCGCTCCTTAGTTTACTGCTCTTCGCCTCTCTGCTCCTCACCGCCTGTCCGCCACCCCTCCTCCCCCGCGCCGTGTCCACCTCTCCGCGGCGTGCACCGCCACTGGCTTGTACGCTGCTCCTCAGGTTACCGCTCCTCCCCCGCGCCATGTCTGTCGCTATTCGGACGCCGCTCTTCCCAGTGCTCCTCCGCTACTTTGGAAGGATCTACTTTTTTTTTTTTAATATAAATTTTCTAAATAACTTTTATTTTTTAAATTTATATAGCCGATGTCCTTCTGCTTGCCCTAACGTTTTCAAACATGTATTGGGTGTTTGGATTGGTGGTGTACTTTTCGAGTTTACCTGGCTCAAAGGACACAGCTCTCTCTTTATAATAGTAGTATAGATAATATTCACAATGGTACTTCATGTGTGTGGAGGTAAAGTGCATGTGATGTGTACAATGCCAGTATCTGACCGGAGGGTTATCCCAAACGGGTATTTCTTTTATATCCCAGGATGCAACATACTTATGGCTTTACAATTGGTAAACCATTTGGCGTTTGGAAACTAATCAGCCTTTCCATTCCACCATGTCATGCACCTATGCTCTTTTTGAGGTCTCGCTTCAGGCAGAACATGCGCTGTCGCTTGCGAGACATTTTGTTTACTTTGAAGGGGCTTTGATCCACCCATTACTTACCTTTGGTTGGCTTCATCATCACTCTCATTTCCTTGCTTCTCATTGGGCAGCGTGTGCCGGCTTCACTTCCTCGTTGTGGGTGTTGTCCCTCCCAGGGTACTGCTGCCTTGCTCTGTCCCTCCACTGCTCACGCTTCCAGAACTACTTATTTGTTTTAGTTTTAGCACTCCATAAGAGTGCATGTGTTTGCAGGCCATCTCCCCCACCCCAGTTTCCATTCCCGTTGCTTACCCCTATCCTAGCTGCAGTGCTGCTTGCTTCCCCATCACATTGAACCCCTCCCGCAATGTTGCTCACACAGTCCCACCCATCCCCTCTTGTGTTATAGTTGCTTGCTATGTCCCACCACACCTCCTGCGCTATTGCTTTCTGGCTTGTCCCATCCCACCCGCCCGCTCCTGCGTTGTGTTGCGTGCTTGCCCCGTTCCACCCACCCCCTTTATTGTTGTTGCTGCGTGTCCTGTTCCACGCACGTTGTTGCTTGCTTAGTCCCTCCCTAGTGGTTGTTGCTTGCCCTCCCTTTGTTATTTGCGCCCCTGCTTCTGTGTCCCCAAGTGCAATGCTTTCCTCTGTGCTCCATTTCTTTGTATGAGTGTGTTTCTTGCATTCTGTGCACAGATGAGCCCACGCGCTGTCCCAGGACTCTGGTAAAAGCTTCTCATTTATTGGGCACAATGAAGGGGGCTTCTGCCAGTGCAGTCCATTTTAGGCAGCCGAGAACTTATTTTCATTTGTTTCACTGTAGGGGGGCATATCCTGGACCAAGCCCTTCAAAAATTTGTGGGACTGAATCTGGACACTGTAGGACTTCCCACAAAAGCAGGAGCATACTGTCTAAATTTAGGGAGAGATGTGACCAGACGGCCAGAGTTGCCAACTTTGGATCTGGGGAATTAGGTTTGAGTCTCAGCGTCGGCTCAACATCCTGTGATTCTAAGCAAATCACTTAATCTTCCCGTACCTGAAAACAACAAAAAAAATTGTAATCTGGTTGTTGAGTTGAGTTCTTCAAGGGAGTAGAATGTACTGTGGAATTGGAATGGAGAAGGTGCTTCTGGTTGAACTGAGTGCCAGTTGGTGCTGTCTGCTGCTTGGTCAATTGCATTGTTCGGACTGGAAATAAAATGAAGAGAGCCTTCCAACGTGGTCTTGTGCTCCTTTTGAGCTCTCTGCAGTGGCGACGAGGTGTGGTCTTTCTATTCCGCGGACCACATTCTTTTGTTTTCGATTGGCGGAGCCTACTTTTGGATGGCAGTTGTTCCGCGGGCCCCATTCTTTTATTGTCGATTGGCCGAGTCTACTTTTGGATGGCAGTCATTCTTGCGCGGCCTACAGTGGCAAACTATTCGAGCTAGGACACGAAGGAGGCCACTAAGGAGGATTTCCCAGTTGTTGTGGTGTTGGGCGGCATTTTCCGAGGTGGGTCGCACAGCGTGCGTCCTTTGGGCGTATTTAGCCTTGTTCGGGTTTTACGCTTGCATTCATCCTGCATGCGCGATCAATGCCATTTATGGATGGGCCCTGGCAGACATGAGCTGATATAACCACAGTCCAGTCTTACGCTCGCGCTCACACTTGCATGTGCATTTGATGCCATTATGGCTCAGTTCTCTGCAGACGACAGCAAAGAAACAGAGTTATGCAGGAGTCCCGCCATAGGTGCGTTTCGTGCGTTAATGTTTAATGGCATTCTTCACACATTGATTATGAAAATTGGTAGGAAGGGTTTGAGGCTTATTTGGAGGTCATTGAGGGTGAGGTATTCATGCAAAGAAAGACATTTGCTATTTTAAGACACTGTAGAAACTGAGGGAAGGAAAATTCTAAAGCATTTACCAGTATCAAATGTGATGGGTGATGGGGGTGTATTGGATGAGTATGCTACTGCCATTAAAATGCTTGATACTCGTTTTAAGAAAAAGAAGAATGTGATAATTTAGAGGCACAGATTTTATGTTAGACATCAGTTGCCAAGAGAGTCTGGACTCTGTTGGTGCAGCACTCCCAGTAAACTGCAAGGCCAGGAATCCATCAGCATTGACAGGGTTGACCCTGCAATGCAGCTATTTGAAGGATCCTCGTTTAAAGCAATCTTTGTAACCAATATATATTTAAATCAATAAAATGTATGACATACGCAAGGTAGAGTTCTCCATCCTTAAAGTGCATTGGTACATGACGTCTTATACGAAATTACCATTAACCTCTAAACCGAAGAAGGGACTCCAGAGGTCCTGGTCGCACTGTGTCCAAAAGGCTGCTTTTCTTATCAGTCTACCACAGGACAGGTCAGGCAGATGTGCAGCCTCCACTCCACTGGTCTTACTTATAGAAAGCCGCAGAGAAGATTTGAAGGAGGCAGCGGCGTCTGGTACAGAACGGGGGAGGCGGGGCACGGGGGTTGGGGTGATATGAAAATAAAAATCCCACTACCTCCTCTGCAGGGCCGCCGTCTCTGTCTCCACTCCGGCGTCGCCTCTCCTCCAGAAGCAGAAAGCACCCAGGCTTCTCTAAGCAAATCATGACGCTGCTGTCATCATAACAGCAGCATTGTGATTGGTCTGAGCATTGTGGTTCGGCGCTCAGACGGAGACTGGGAATCTTCTACACCCAGACTGTGCATTACAGCCTGGCGGGAAACATGCTAAGTGCGCATGACTGTTTGCCCGATCCAAGATGGCCGGCCAAACCGTCATGCACACTTAAGTGCCTAAACCACTCCTCCCCCTGCTGGCTGTGAGACTGCCTAGCTCCACCCACAAAACTGCCTCTGTAAGGAAAAATAAAATAATTACATGGTATTATCACTTTATTTTTCTTTTTTTCCACTGCTGAAAAGCAGTGGGGCGATGCTTGCTCGCCTCAGCGGAGGAGCCGCCAATGGAAGGTGTGTGTGGAGGCAAGAGGGTGCTTAAATGGAATGGGTGTATGTATGTGGGAAAAGACAAAGTGGCGAAGCCCAGGTAAGTGGGCACAGATATGCAAGAGGTGAACTGGGGAGCAGGATTAACAGAGTCCCAATCAACAGCACGCCAGAGCAGCCTCAGCCTCATGAGGGGTTCTGCAAGTTCATCTCCTCCTGCTTAAAGTGGGAAGCATTCAGCCTACCTCTGTAAGCTGAAAGGCACACTCTTTACCTGGCATCAGCTGTTGATCACTGAAATAGGTCCCTCCAGAGTTGGTGGCAACATTCAGAGACACAGCTGTCTGAATCTCTGCATCTTTTTCGAGCTGCATCAATATGTAGATAAATTGAAAGAGGAGGGTGGCATCTGGCAAGCGAGGGTGCTCAGCTTTCTGAGTAGGTCCAAGTGACAAGGAGCAGAGCCAGAGCCACATTATGCAGCTGGAAAGCACCTAATAGAGCTTCAAAGCATGTCACCCTAGCCCAAGGATCCTGAGCCCCAGCCTCCCGAGGGCCCTGCAGAGCTGGAGCTGTCCTTGCAAGCAGAGGTGCCGACGCTGCAGCAGCTTATAGAGGAGACCAACCCAGCTTTGAAGCCCACGTTCGGGAGAATAGGGCGCTGAGTCAACTGAACCAAGTGTCAGGGAAAAACTTTATCAACCCTCCCAGGAACAACGAAAGAATGACACCAGACACAGCAGTTTCCCAGGAACAGATTAAATGTTTTTGTAGGTAACAATGCTTGCTGACCAGAAAGGAAAGGAGCAGACACGAAATCCGTGTGCGTAATACAGACCGGCTTCTATTCCTCGAATCACTCTTGTGTGGCCTTTTATATACATTACAGAAATGCATCCATCAGCACAAACCAAAAAGGGCACCGTGCCAAACATGGGCAACCATAGAATTGCAGCATGGGCACAGGGCCAAATATACAGAGATGACGTGTAGGCATCAATGAACAACCTGATGAGCAAAACTAACGTGGGATATATATGTTCCAACACCTGAAGCAGGAGGAGCGTCTACTGCAGTTGGATAAGGAGGTAGGACGACACAGCGAGGACAACCTGGACCGACAACAGATCCTGGAGAACATGCGGTGATAAGACCACCATCAGCCGTGCAACATAGACCGAGCACAGATCCTGGAGAACATGCAGTGATAAGACCACCATCAGCCGTGAAAACACAGACCGACCACAGATCCTGGAGAACATGCAATGATGAGACCACCATCAGCCGTGCAACATGGACCGACCACAGATCCTAGAGAACATGCAGTGATCAGACCATCATCAGCCGTGCAACATGGACCGACCACAGATCCTAGAGAACATGTGGTGATGAGACCACCATCAGCCGTGCAACATGGACCGAGCACAGATCCTAGAGAACATGCAGTGATCAGACCACCATCAGCCGTGCAACATGGACCGACCACAGATCCTAGAGAACCTGCAGTGATCAGACCACCAACAGCCGTGCAACATGGACCGACCACAGATCCTAGAGAACCTGCAGTGATCAGACCACCAACAGCCGTGCAACATGGACCGACAACAGATCCTGGAGAACATGCAGTGATAAGACCACCATCAGCCGTGCAACATGGACCGACCACAGATCCTAGAGAACATGCAGTGATCAGACCATCATCAGCCGTGCAACATGGACCGACCACAGATCCTAGAGAACATGTGGTGATGAGACCACCATCAGCCGTGCAACATGGACCGAGCACAGATCCTAGAGAACATGCAGTGATCAGACCACCATCAGCCGTGCAACATGGACCGACCACAGATCCTAGAGAACCTGCAGTGATCAGACCACCAACAGCCGTGCAACATGGACCGACCACAGATCCTAGAGAACCTGCAGTGATCAGACCACCAACAGCCGTGCAACATGGACCGACAACAGATCCTGGAGAACATGCGTTGATAAGACCACCATCAGCCGTGCAACATGGACCGACCACAGATCCTAGAGAACCTGCAGTGATCAGACCACCAACAGCCGTGCAACATGGACCGACCACAGATCCTAGAGAACCTGCAGTGATCAGACCACCAACAGCCGTGCAACATGGACCGACCACAGATCCTGGAGAACATGCGTTGATAAGACCACCATCAGCTGTGCAACATGGACCGACCACAGATCCTAGAGAACCTGCAGTGATCAGACCACCAACAGCCGTGCAACATGGACCGACCACAGATCCTAGAGAACCTGCAGTGATCAGACCACCATCAGCCGTGCAACATGGACCGACCACAGATCCTGGAGAACATGCGTTGATAAGACCACCATCAGCCGTGCAACATGGACCGACAACAGACCCGGGAGAACATGCGTTGATAAGACCACCATCAGCCGTGCAACATGGACCGACCACAGATCCTAGAGAACCTGCAGTGATCAGACCACCAACAGCCGTGCAACATGGACCGACCACAGATCCTAGAGAACCTGCAGTGATCAGACCACCATCAGCCGTGCAACATGGACCGACCACAGATCCTGGAGAACGTGCAGTGATCAGACCACCATCAGCCATGCAACATGGACCGACAACAGATCCTGGAGAACATGCAGGGATGAGACCACCATCAGCCGTGCAACATGGACCGACAACAGATCCTGGAGAACATGTGGTGATGAGACCACCATCAGCCGTGCAACATGGACCGACAACAGACCCGGGAGAACATGCGGTGATAAGACCATCATCAGCCGGGCAACATGGACCGACAACAGACCCAGGAGAACATGCGGTGATAAGACCACCATCAGCCGTGCACCCAGTCAGAACCGCAAGCTGAGGGAGCCCCTGGCCGACCTGCAGAAAGTCTTCCTCAAACGGACCAATGAGAACATGGAATTGATGAACGGCCTTCAGTCAGAGCAACATGTGAAGATGTTGGCAAAGAACCAGGGCAGGAGATCTGAGCAGTTGGGCACAAAAACACAGGAGACCCAGAACCTTCAGGAGCAGCGTGAGTATTACCGACATCTGCAGCAGTATACAACTGCACAACAGACCGTGGTCACAAAAGGAGCTTCGGCGGCAGGACCTGCTGCAGGTGCAGCTCAAGGACCGCCTGCAGCATGGTATGGTGCAGGGTGAAGTAAGGGCTGAGATTCACTTAATGAAGCTTCGGCAAACTCAGGAGGGCCTTGGAGTGATGGCCAAGGACATGCGGTTTCAGAGCAGTCTGTTAAGTGCAGGGGTGGATACTGGAACATTCAACAGGGTTCAAGTTGTTGGGGTTGAAAGTGAAAAGGTTCTAGCTGAGGCGGTGCAGGAAAGCTCATTGGACACTCCAGATGTGACTTTGACAGCTGAGAGGGGATAATCTTAGAGGGCAGCCTGTCGTGCACCGTCTGCAGTGGCCACTCCTGGAGCTGAGACGCGATGGACGGCACTAAGGAGGATTTCTCGGCTGTTGCTGTGTTGGGCGGCATTTTCTGTCACAGGTTGCATAGCGTTCATCCTTTGGGCGATTTTTGATGACTCAGGATTTATGCTTTCGCATAATACATCTATGTATATGGTATTTCTGCGTGCACGCTTGACATCATTTGGATGGGTCCTGGCAGACATCAGCTGACGTAACCATGGTCTAGTCTTACGCTTGCGCTCATACTTGCATGTGCGTTTGACCACAGGCGCAACTAGAGCCAAATTTCGGTGGGGCTAAGAAAACATTTCGGGGGGTGGGGGCTGAATCTTTAAGGAACATGCAGAGTGGAGCTGCAGGGGCTCTGAGAAGGGGGGAAACAACAAGGCCTCATTAACATGCAAATGGTCTTTTGAAGACCTGTGAAGTGCTCTGGTGCAGCTGTGTGTGTGCCCGGGAAGCTGTCTCATCCCGGGCTACCACACACGACGGGGTGGGGGCTGAAGCCCTTTAAGTCCATGGGTGTTGCGTACCTGCGTTTGACACCATTTTGAATTGGTTCCGTGTAGACCTCCGCAAAGAAACCGTGAGTTATGCACCAGTCACGCCACACTTTCACGTTTTGCGCATTAACCCCTTCGCCGCAGGGCTAATTCCCCCACTGCGCCTGGGAGGGGGCCGCGTGCTGCGCCATGGTGCTTGTGATGAGCTTGGCTCGTTACACATCACGGTGGGGCTGTGCTCCTGACGAGCTGAGCTTGTTATGACCACACCCGTTTAATGGAACGCCCAGCACAGCAGGGGAATTATCCCGGCGTGGGCATGCCGCAGCGGTTATGACTAGCTCAGCTCATCATGAGCACAGCGCCACTGTGCCTCATGATGAGCTGAGCTCGTCATGAGCACCGATGTGGTTAATGATTAATTCAGGATGAAAGAAGTTGATTTTCCTCATCCTTGTAACACGTCACACTTATTTATTGAAGCAATTTTGAATTCATGATGAATACACTGGATTATCTGCCGGGTTATTCTCCGGTTCTGTAAACTGGTGCTAATCTCAGTAAATCCCACACTGTTATATTTGACCCGCAAATCTGTTTATGGCACAGTGATTTGCAACCCATATTATGTGGTCGTCAAGGGCCTATCGAACCTACAGGGAGATTGCGTAATGTGAACGTTACTGAGATACACACACCATATTTGCATTATTTCCTAATCAGTAACTGTTGCCCATTTGGGTGAAGTTACTGTTTTGGTAAACTTTGGGTTAAACATTGCGTATCTACAGTGACTTGCACGCCATATATGTACTTTGTGCTGCTGCAGTTTCATTATGGTAGCGTATGTTATTACACTGGGTTCTCCACACAATGATTGGGAACAATGGAAGGAGGGGTTTGAGGCTGATTTGGATTCATTTGCTATTTTAAAACACTCTCTAGGTCCTGAAGGAAGGAAAATTCCAAAGCATTTACCCGCATCAAATGTGATGGGGATGTACTGGAAAAGTAGGCTGCTGCCATTAAAATGCTTGATACTCGTTTTTAAGAAAAAGAAGAATGTGATAATGGAGAGGCACACGTTTTATGTTAGATATCAATTGCTAGGAAAGTCTATTGAGTGTTACGTTTGGGCTTTGAAATTTTTATCAGCCTTTTGTGAATATAAATCATTTGAAGATGAAATAAGAGATCAAGTAGTCGAAATAAATAACAAAAAGATGCAAGAGAAATTATTAACCACAGAGAATTTGACCTTAGAAAAAGCTATTGAGATTGCAAGTAGTATTGAATCTATTTCTGTCTACATGCAGCAGATGTCATTGAGTACACAGGTACATGCTTTGCAGGGGTGGATTCTGAAAAACATAACGGAAAGAAAAGTGAGGGGAATATAAAAATGTAGAGTGTTACAGATGTGGTAGCAAAAATCATTGCGGTAATGCTTCATGTTGTCCTGCTTTTGATAAAGTGTGAGCTAAATGTATAAAAAAAGACTTTGAAAAGGTGTGTAATTCTAGTAGCACTAAATCTGCACAAAAATGTTAATGTGGTTGAGATGACAGCTAGTAATAAAATTAAATCGGAATCTGAAGAGGACAGTGTGGTGTTGTGTGTGTGGAGGAGGCATAAGGAGAGAGGGTAAAGGATGAAGTATTGCACATTGGCTCATGTTGTGTAAAAGACCATATTATCTTATTGACGTATCTGGTGATCCAATTAATATGATGGTGGATTCTTGGTGTTTTTTACAATAATAGGGATCAAAGAGTAGGAAAAATTTGATAATATGGCTCTCAAGAAGACATGTGGACCTGATAATGTATCCACTGTGGTTTCTTGTACATGGCAACATTGTCCTCATGGTATCATCTGTCTGCTGTGATTTCTCGAGTCTTTGTTAATAAAAAGATTTTTTTTTAAAAAGACACGTGGGTGTCCAGTTGCCTATTGAGGGGAACCCATAGAAGTGTTAGGGGAATTTGATGCCTTTAGAATTTTTGAGGTAACGAAGCTCGAAGTACAACTTATCGTGTCTTTTGGGGTGGCTGGAACAGAAAAACCTAGGGCTTATACTTGATCCAAACAGTCCCGACCAAGTATTGTTATGGAAAGGTTGCATAATGGTGTGTGCAATGGATAAATGCCATTGGGTGAGTGTTTCCAGACGTATTCAGGAGAGATTGGGAAAGTTGAAGGGTTTCTCTCATCAAATCATTTTGAAGTCAGGTGCCATTCCAGTAGTACATAAGGTTAAGCATGTGTCCGTCGACATGAGGAATGAGTAAACAAAGGAGTTGAAAAAGCAGGTTGACAAATAGATAACTGAAGCTACTAAGAGCTTAGAATGGCTTTCCCCTATTGTGTTGGCAAGAAAAGCCAATGGGTTGCTGAGGATGTGTACGGACTTGTGAGACCTTACTGACAGGATTTGGGCTGACAGACATAACAGATACTTTCCTCACTTAAGGGTGCTAAGATTTTTACAACCTTAGATATAATCGCTGCATATCATCAGATTGTATTGAGGCTTGAATCAAGACATTTAACACCGTTCATTACTCCTGAAGGGGCATATAGGTTTAAGTGTATGCATTCGGTTTGACCTCTGCTTTGTCAGGTTTTCAGTGTGTGGTGGAAGCGGTGTCCAAAGACATACCCAATGTCAGGTGTTTCCAGGACAACATCTTGGTTTTGGGATAGGATATATCTTCCCACAATAAGTCCTTAGACAGGGTTTTGTTTGTGTAAAAAGAAAAAGGTATGACGATGAGAGCCTGCAAATGAAAATTTGCATTAGATTGTGTTGATTATTTGGGGCATAAGATTTCGGCACGAGGAATTGAAATGAGAGAGATTGGTGAAGTCAATATCAGAATTTCCGACACTTGAAAATGAAAGCCAGTTGCGATAATTTTTCAACATGCTGGAATTTTATTCCTAATTTATCCCCAAATGTGCTGAGTGAACACACAACTTTAGGTTGTTGCTCAAGAAGAATGAGAAATGTGTATGGACCAAGGATATTGATGAAAAGTTTAGTGTGATCTAACAGGAGGTTGCTAATGCCATTCAGTTGAAAATGCTTGATACATGTTGTCCTTGTATTATTGTGACAGTTGCCAGTCAGTACAAGCCAGGTGCTGTATAACTGCAGGTGCGAGAGGGGAAAGATGAAACTGTTACTTCTGCATCTCATGCCCTTAGGAGGTCTGAGATTACTTATGCAGTGAATTACCGTGAGGCTTTGGCTTGCTGGTTGGAAGTTGACCATTATAGAAACTATTTGTGGGGTGTTTAATTAACTATTTGTGTGGATCACAAGCCCCTGGTTAATTTATTCACTACTAAAGGAGCTCGTAAAGCCATGCATTGCCAAGTGGAAATTAAGGCTACATGAATTTTCAAAATCATGTTCAGTACATAGCCGGAGTAAAGTATATCTTTGCTGATTGTCTCTCTCGGTTTGCCTCTAAAGGAAGAGACTGTTATGGAGGATGCTGATGAGGAAGATTTTAGTATGGTTGGAGTTGATACCAATTCAATGAATGATTTCATTTCTGACAGTGAGTAGAAATCTGCTTTTGAAGGGGACTACATTTTATAAGAACGTAAGTGTTTTATTGGAAAGGATTGGCCGAAGGACAATTAATATACATGCGTTAATTCTTTTAAGCATGTTTTTCCGGAAATGAGGGTGTCCAAAGGCATTCTGAAAAGGGACGATTTATTGGTTGCACCAAGTGGTGTCGGTGGCAGATTTTGAATTTAGCACATGAAGGTCCTGTTGGTATGAGGGCCATGAAAAAGAGAATCCGGGACAGGTTTTGGTGGCCAGGGATGGATAAGAAAGAGGAGCTTTTTGTGAGGGAGTGTGTGGATTGTGCCATCACTGACAAGTCCCAAGTTACTGTAGCAAGCACTGTTGAAGCAGTGCCAGTTCCTGACAAAGCAGAGGTTAAACTAGGTATGGATGTCATTTACCCTATCAATGTGGTCAGAGAGAGTTGTAGATTGGGTATTGTGCTGGTGGAATTTGTGAAGTCTCCCAACACATTAGAGATAATTGGGTTTTTGCAATCTGTTTATGAGAGAAAGATCTCCCAGTGAGTTGGTGACTGACAATGGCGTTCAGTTCAGTTCACTTCCCATGAATTTAAGGATTTTTGGGGTGTGAAGCACACCAAGACATCTTTGTATCATTCCCGTAGCAATGGTTTAGTGGAAAGATGTACTAGGGTCATTAAGGACAATGTGCAACTACCCTTTGCTAAAGAACTGGATGGGTGCAAGGAACTTGAAGATTTACTGGGGGGCATTATTACCACTCCCAATGCCATCACTGGGGTTTCTCCTGTTACTCTCCTAAAGTGTTGTGTGCTTGCCACCAAACTGGTGTGTCCATGGATGGGTAAAGATAAGCTTGAAGTGGAACAGAAGAAGTATGCTGGTATTGCGTGGTTGGAGGTGCACGCACATTGTTGGTTAACCCGGGGGATGTGGTTGGGGTTTGTTTACCTGGCATTTTAATCAAAGGTCAGTACAGGTTTACACACCCTAAAAGGGTTATTCAGGTCGAGGATTGTGTAGTCGTGCTTGAAGGTGGCAAGTGGTGGAATAAAGAGAAGTTGTGTCTTTAGAGGTTTGGTGGTTTATCATGCTGTGATGAGACCAGGGTCAGGAGTGGGAGTAATGATGATTCGGGAAACTCTGAATCTCGTGATGTGAGCGTGATGAGAACACCAAGGGAGCGAAAAACCTCCTGTCAAACTACGCAACTGTTTTTAGTGTTTTGCCTTTCTCAAACTGAGTGGATTTTCATTACGTATCCATGCATTTTAGTGTCCTTTTGCATTGCATTATTATCAGGATGTGGGATTTACTTTGGTGGTAATTGTTTTATGTTGCATAGGGTGAAGAAGTGTTGGGTTTAGTTCTTTAAGAGAGTGGAATGTAGCATGGATTTAGATGCAGAAGGTGTTTCTGGTTGAATTGACTGGTCGATGGTGCGGTGTCTGCTGCTCTGCCAGTCGCATTCTTCAGAATAGAAATTGAATTAAAAACTCTTACCATCGTGTCTTGTGCTCCTTCCGAGATCTCTTCACTGCTGTTCATGTTGTAAAGCGCTGTACTGTCCTTTGACAAATTTAGCGCTATAAAAAAAACTGCAAAAAACAACAACAAAAATTGTTTCGGGATGACGTATGTAAAGATAGCGTGGTACTAGGTTTATAGCCCATTATAATTCCAAAGTCTTTTGCAAGCCTCTCAATTTCTAAATAGCAGTAGCAGGGTTAACAGTAACCACAGCAATATCATCCGCGTAAGCGAAAACAGAAAAAACATATTCAGATACAATAAAGGGGGGTATAAGTAGATTTTGATTTAGTTGTTCTATAAAGGGGTTGATATACAAAGCAAATAATAGCGGGGAGCAAGGACACCCTTGGCGAGTCCCTCTAGTGATATTTAATGAATCAGAAAGTGATCCCAGAGCAGAAATCTTGGCCGTTGGTGTAGAATATAGAGATTTAATTGATTTAATACATTTCTGGCCAAATCCCATTTTGGTCATTAATCTCCATAAGTAGTCCCAGCACACACGGTCAAACGCCTTTTCTGCATCCAGCAGAAAAAGTGCTAATTCCTTATTATTCACCGCTGCAATATCAAATAGCGTGATAACTTTGTTTATATGATCCACCGTTCCTCTTTTCGGTATAAAACCGTGCTGTTGCCGACAAACTAGAGATGTTATAACTTTAGACAAGCGGTTGGCCAAAATCTTTGAATAGATTTTATTATTAACATTTAATTAGGATATTGGTCGATAAGATCCCACAATATCCGAGGGTTTACCTTTCTTACAGAAAACTGCAATCCTTATGTGGGAAATTTATTTGGAGCCCCGGAAAACCAAGGCGAGCTATGAAATACATGATGTTACCAACTGAAAGGGGAGGGTTAGGGGTTCCAGACTTTTTTCTTTATTATATAGTCTGTTTTTTATTGAAAATGAGGATTCTGATAACAGGGGGAGCAACTGAACATATGTTTAATCATCCATCAATATTTGAAATCCTGTTAGGGTCTTGCGTGAAGCAGAGTTTATTTTTTGAAATTGATGGGAGTTACTATAAGCGAACTCGATTTAAGGTGCTTACAAGACATGGAGATGGCTAGTTCGAACAATGGCTCTGGGAAGTTCTCGTACTATACTCCCTTTAGTGCATCTAGGATATTGCCAATGATATTTTCGGATGGAATGTCTCAAAATTGGCAAAAAAAGGGGGTTAAGTGGCTGGGTGATATGTGCATGGAGGATGGCAAGTGTAAATCCTTTGAGGAGTTAACAGATCAGTTTTCTTTTCCCAGAAGTTATTTTTTTTAATATTTACAAATTCGGGACTTTTTTGTAAGGCAGACGTTAACTTTACAAAAGAATCAAGCTATAGAAGGGATTAACAGACAGGTGAAAATAGGTATTTTGTATCGAATGCTACTAGAAGAGAAGTTGGACGATCTTGAAAAAATACGGGTAAAGTGGGCTAACAGTCTAGGAGATTTGGAAATAGTAGTGGAAGATCTTATTTTATTGTCAAAAGAAGCATTAATGTCGGCTAATATTTAAAAGCTCAATTTTTCAAAACCTTGTTTGATTTATATTATACTCCTGAACGCATGTGTAAATGGGGCGAGGGTTTTGATGGTAAATGTTTTCGGTGTAAAGCTGATCACGCAGACAGCATACATATATTCTTTTCTTGTCCTAGGCTGGCCGGATTTATAGGATAAATCGAAAAATTAATGTCTTTAGTGCTTAATTTTCAGCTAACTGGTACTCCTGCTATGTTAATTCTGGGGAAAATTCCTATGGATAACCCCGCGGATAGGTTATATCCTTATCGCCACTTTATTTTTTTTTCAATGGCTGTTGCCCGATTGTGTATTGCCACCGAGTGGCTTCAGGAAAAGTCTCCCCTATTTCAACAATGGCAAGCAAGAATGTATAGTCTTTATAAATTGGAGCGGGGACTTTTTTCAGTTACTGGATCTAGGAGGAAGAAGAAAATGGGTTTGAAAATCTGGGGAGCTTTCTTAGATTATTATGAAGATTCAGAATGTTATTAAATCTAATTTGGAATTTTATTTGCTATAATTGAATCTATTTGCACATGCACAGTTGTGATTATGTTGCTGCCATTGGATGAATTAAGCCATTTTTTTTATATGATCTATTTTCTTTTTGATGCTTTGATTTTATTTCACTAATGATGATGTATTTATGCTGTGAACCAATAATTTTTTTTTTTTTTTAAAAGATAGCGTGGCACAGTGGTACATCTTTTGTGTGGAGTCAAAGTGTGTTTGCTGTGTACTTTCCCCTTGGCAGGACGATTGCCCCAAACAAGTACTCCAGATTTTATCTTTTATCTTTATCCAAGATCACACAAGTTAATGAGGCGGGGAAGCTGGGATTGAAACCGCTCTTGGTTCTGTTTCTTGGCTGCTAAACTAAATTGCCTGCCAAGAAACCCTCCGAAAAATAATCATTGCCAGCACAGAACCTTGAGCGTTCTAGACACGTTTCCTTTCTGTAAATTCTGACACCATGAAACCGCGAACCTGTCGTTTTTTATCTGTGAGCCCTCACGTTCACCATCCAGATTCTATCAAACACATGGCAACAGCAGAGCGGCTGATTTTCAGTACTATGAACACGTTTTCAAGTGTGCCCTGCACAGATCAGCCTCGTGGGAGTTTTCTTTCTGTTGTGTTGTGTCGCTGCTCAGTGCGCGCTTCTTGGCAGGTCACTGTGGCCAACTTGTTATCTGACAAACAAGCACGTGACAGAGAGTGTGTGTGTGTGCAGAGGAGTCCAGGAGAGGTTTGTTTTATTTGCCTACAAAAAACACACAAAGCGCTCATTGGCTGCACGTAAATATCCCATTTCTACAACCTTTTCCCACCTCCATTTTTCTTTAAAACTGCATTTCACCAAAGGAAAATACTTTAAAGAAATTGTGGTAATTGTCCCCTTCAGGTCCTGTGTGCTCTGTCCCCAGAGATGTGTTAAAGGGTGGACTGTTCCCACGAGGAGCAGGGTCAAGACTGATTTGCATATGGCAGAAAAAGTGCTAATTCCTTATTATTCACCGCTGCAATATCAAATAGCGTGATAACTTTGTTTATATGATCCACCGTTCCTCTTTTCGGTATAAAACCGTGCTGTTGCCGACAAACTAGAGATGTTATAACTTTAGACAAGCGGTTGGCCAAAATCTTTGAATAGATTTTATTATTAACATTTAATTAGGATATTGGTCGATAAGATCCCACAATATCCGAGGGTTTACCTTTCTTACAGAAAACTGCAATCCTTATGTGGGAAATTTATTTGGAGCCCCGGAAAACCAAGGCGAGCTATGAAATACATGATGTTACCAACTGAAAGGGGAGGGTTAGGGGTTCCAGACTTTTTTCTTTATTATATAGTCTGTTTTTTATTGAAAATGAGGATTCTGATAACAGGGGGAGCAACTGAACATATGTTTAATCATCCATCAATATTTGAAATCCTGTTAGGGTCTTGCGTGAAGCAGAGTTTATTTTTTGAAATTGATGGGAGTTACTATAAGCGAACTCGATTTAAGGTGCTTACAAGACATGGAGATGGCTAGTTCGAACAATGGCTCTGGGAAGTTCTCGTACTATACTCCCTTTAGTGCATCTAGGATATTGCCAATGATATTTTCGGATGGAATGTCTCAAAATTGGCAAAAAAAGGGGGTTAAGTGGCTGGGTGATATGTGCATGGAGGATGGCAAGTGTAAATCCTTTGAGGAGTTAACAGATCAGTTTTCTTTTCCCAGAAGTTATTTTTTTTAATATTTACAAATTCGGGACTTTTTTGTAAGGCAGACGTTAACTTTACAAAAGAATCAAGCTATAGAAGGGATTAACAGACAGGTGAAAATAGGTATTTTGTATCGAATGCTACTAGAAGAGAAGTTGGACGATCTTGAAAAAATACGGGTAAAGTGGGCTAACAGTCTAGGAGATTTGGAAATAGTAGTGGAAGATCTTATTTTATTGTCAAAAGAAGCATTAATGTCGGCTAATATTTAAAAGCTCAATTTTTCAAAACCTTGTTTGATTTATATTATACTCCTGAACGCATGTGTAAATGGGGCGAGGGTTTTGATGGTAAATGTTTTCGGTGTAAAGCTGATCACGCAGACAGCATACATATATTCTTTTCTTGTCCTAGGCTGGCCGGATTTATAGGATAAATCGAAAAATTAATGTCTTTAGTGCTTAATTTTCAGCTAACTGGTACTCCTGCTATGTTAATTCTGGGGAAAATTCCTATGGATAACCCCGCGGATAGGTTATATCCTTATCGCCACTTTATTTTTTTTTCAATGGCTGTTGCCCGATTGTGTATTGCCACCGAGTGGCTTCAGGAAAAGTCTCCCCTATTTCAACAATGGCAAGCAAGAATGTATAGTCTTTATAAATTGGAGCGGGGACTTTTTTCAGTTACTGGATCTAGGAGGAAGAAGAAAATGGGTTTGAAAATCTGGGGAGCTTTCTTAGATTATTATGAAGATTCAGAATGTTATTAAATCTAATTTGGAATTTTATTTGCTATAATTGAATCTATTTGCACATGCACAGTTGTGATTATGTTGCTGCCATTGGATGAATTAAGCCATTTTTTTTATATGATCTATTTTCTTTTTGATGCTTTGATTTTATTTCACTAATGATGATGTATTTATGCTGTGAACCAATAATTTTTTTTTTTTTTTAAAAGATAGCGTGGCACAGTGGTACATCTTTTGTGTGGAGTCAAAGTGTGTTTGCTGTGTACTTTCCCCTTGGCAGGACGATTGCCCCAAACAAGTACTCCAGATTTTATCTTTTATCTTTATCCAAGATCACACAAGTTAATGAGGCGGGGAAGCTGGGATTGAAACCGCTCTTGGTTCTGTTTCTTGGCTGCTAAACTAAATTGCCTGCCAAGAAACCCTCCGAAAAATAATCATTGCCAGCACAGAACCTTGAGCGTTCTAGACACGTTTCCTTTCTGTAAATTCTGACACCATGAAACCGCGAACCTGTCGTTTTTTATCTGTGAGCCCTCACGTTCACCATCCAGATTCTATCAAACACATGGCAACAGCAGAGCGGCTGATTTTCAGTACTATGAACACGTTTTCAAGTGTGCCCTGCACAGATCAGCCTCGTGGGAGTTTTCTTTCTGTTGTGTTGTGTCGCTGCTCAGTGCGCGCTTCTTGGCAGGTCACTGTGGCCAACTTGTTTTCTGACAAACAAGCACGTGACAGAGAGTGTGTGTGTGTGCAGAGGAGTCCAGGAGAGGTTTGTTTTATTTGCCTACAAAAAACACACAAAGCGCTCATTGGCTGCACGTAAATATCCCATTTCTACAACCTTTTCCCACCTCCATTTTTCTTTAAAACTGCATTTCACCAAAGGAAAATACTTTAAAGAAATTGTGGTAATTGTCCCCTTCAGGTCCTGTGTGCTCTGTCCCCAGAGATGTGTTAAAGGGTGGACTGTTCCCACGAGGAGCAGGGTCAAGACTGATTTGCATATGGCTGGGTCCAAACTGGGGTGACGTAGTGAGCAAAAGAACAATGGATTAAACCAAGATCTCTTGACTGGGGGTGAATGTTTGATTTGTTCAGCATTTCGTCCATCCTTTGTGCAGCAAGGACACACGTCCAAGCACATCTGTCGCTCCACCTCTCAGCCTCCTCTTCCCTGGACTGCCTTGAATCTCTTCTGTCAGCTCACTTGAGTCTGCAGCTAGTACAGGGCTCGGAGTCCCTGCAAATGGTGTGTGCTCCAGGGACACCAGGGAGGAGGTGTGGAAAGGCAGGAGGCAGACCAAGGGCACACTCCAAGACTTGAGGGGGACATGCCACCATTAGATCGTCCTATACTAGTGCCCGTGCAACCTAGGGATGTTGCTTTTCTGGGTAAGATGACCGCACAACTCTGACATCACCTGCCCACTAATCTCCCTATTCAGGTCCCATTACATTAGAATAATCTTCCCCTGGACTCACGCCCAACTGACATCAATCCACGCTTGTTGTCTCGGACCTACATGCAGTGCGCTCAATAAACAAAATCCTATTGATAAGGTGTAATTTTGGGTACCACGCCTCACCCCGTGCGAAGGAACTGGTGGATTCGTTTTGGAGTTATCTAAGCCCAGAAGGACACCTGGGATTAGTTGATGTGGATTGGGAGACAGAGCTCTATGCAATCCTGGCTTCCAACAAGAACACCTGGCTGTCGTGTTTTTAATAAAAAGGCCCAAGAATACAGAATTGCAGGAGTGTAGACCAAACATCTGGAATATCTAGTACAGGTTTCAAATTGTAAATACATCCCTGTGTAGCCATCCATTCATCAGTTTCACTCTTGTTGTAAGTTTACTACTTTCGACTGTTCACCATGTGCAACTGTAAATTTAGTACAAAGTGTAGGCTTTAAAGTCTCCAAGACCTGAAACCAGGGTTTAGATCCTAATTTGCCAGTGTAAAGTTACTACTTGTAGCTTTTCAGATGTAGGCAGAAATCTCCACCACCTGGGCTACTCCACGACACTCCTCTGTACGCCACTCCACTCTATGCTATTCTACTCTACTCCACTCTATGCCACTCTGTTCCACTCTACGCCACTCTGTTCCGCTCTGTGCCTCTCCGCAACTCTACTCTACACCACTCTATTCTACGCCAATCCATGCCACTCCAGACTACGCCACTCCAGTTTACACCACTCCACGGCACTCCCCTCCAAGCCACTCTATCCCACTCCATGGCTCACCACTCTATCCCACTCCATGGCACACCACTCCACACCACTCCACGGCACACCACTCTTCAGTCCTCCTTTTCACAACCCTTTTCTATACTCTGCACACCACTCTGCGATACTCTACATTGCTACACTTTGACATTTTATGACACATCACTGTACGCCACGCCACTCTACTCCACTCTATGCCTCTTTACTCTGTTCCGCTATTCACCAATCAACAACACTCTAGTCCACTGTATCCCACTCCAGTGTACAACACTTCTCCACTCTACACCACACCATGGCACTCCACCCTGCTCAACTGTACGCCACGCCACGCCACGCCACTCCACTTTACACCGCTCTACTCCAATTCTCTCTTCAACACTCTACTCAACTCTACAAAACTCCACTCTGACACTTCACCCCACGTCACTAACTTCTAGCCATGCTGAACAGCAGCCACGCGGGTGTACAACATGACTAAAACACATTGGCAAAGCTATTGGCTCTTACATAGGCACGAGCTATTGGCTTTGCCACTGCTTGTTTATTCTGGGAAAGAGGAGAAAGAAAGTTTCTGCATAGGCCGAGGTAAGCTGGATCTGCTGGGAGTAGCGTTCCAAAGGTTTTCACTTTAGAAAATAATTTCTATGTTTTGCCCATAAATAGCTGTTCGTGAACGGTGACCAGCCGGAGCGGTGCCCTCCTGCAGGGAGAGGCGAGCAGAGGGACGGCTCAAGGAACTCCACGTGACCTCAGATGACCCCGGCTACCACCGATGCCAGCATCAGAGTCTAACTTTAGCGCTTTAAAAACCATAAATGCACCACAGTTTGTTTGATCTGTGAGTGGCCCTGGAAAGGTACCGCTGAAGCTGGCCTTCCCAAGCGTTGAAATGTTGGCACTTGGACTGCGGCAAACAGCACGGTCACATGTGCCCTCTCCTCGAATGCCCTCTGTGCCAGTGACTCATTCACCAGTCCCAGGGGAAGGTGCATTTCCGGGGGTTCGCTCATCGAGGCGCCTGCTTCCGGGGTAAGCCTGCCCTGTATGTGCAGACAGAGCTGCTCTGAGCCTTGGACCCCAGAGAACGCCAGCCCCACCCCCACCCCCATCCCCCGGGCCCTCTCTTTATTCACCATGAGTGACAGCACTTGACGCTTGCACACTTGCACGTGTGCAAATCCACTTTAGAAATAGTGCATTTCAGAGAGAAGCTGAACAGAGGGACCGAGAGGAAGAGAAGTGAGGAAAGCAGCAGACACAAGGTAAGTGAGATGGACCGAGAGCGCATGAAAGGAGAGGGAAACCGAGTTGAAAGAAGGGAAGGAAGATGGATTGAAGGAGAGAAAGGAATCAAATAGGAATGAAACAAAATGGAAAGAAGGAAGCAACAAGGGAAGCAGGAAAGTAGAATGACATCCAAGAGGGAGAGAAATATAAAAGAAATGTATGTATGTATGTATAGGCGTTCTTATATAGCGCAATACTGGCACCCGACGGGCATCCTGGCGCTTAGACTATTATGACACAGAACAGAATTTTACCAGCTACCAATCTATTTACATTATTCTGGGGAACAGGTGGGTCTTTAACGCTTTTTTAAAGGTGGAGAATTCTTCCAGGCCCCTTAGACCTAACGGTAGAGTGTTCCACAGCCGCGCTGCGGTAATCCTGAAGGACCGTCCGCCCATCCGGGACCTCAGGAACTTGGGTACTACTACCAAGTGAGCTGAGGCTGACCGGAGTGGTCTTGAAGGAATGTACCATGAAAAGAGATCCTGCAAAGGGGCCGGACCTTGACTGTGTAAAGCTCTAAAAACCAGACATAGAGCCTTAAAGTTCACCCGTTGAGAGATTGGGAGCCAGTGGAGGTCCCTGAGTGCCTTAACAGAAGAGTCCGTGCGCCGACGCGACAGTGCCAGTTTGGCAGCGAAATTCTGTATTCGTTGGAGTTTTCCTAGTACAGTAGTTGGGGACCCCAGCAGCAATGCGTTGCAGTAGTCAAGACGACTTAAAATGATGCTCCGCACTACCTCTGGTCTTGCCTGTGCCGGAAGCAAGGGTAGGATCTTTCTCAAGGATCCGAGTAGAGCCATACATGTAGCCACCGTTTTATTTACTGTTGTGTCCAGCTGTAGGTCGGAACTAAACATTACCCCCAGATTCCGAACCGAATCAACAGGCAAACTGGTGCCTTGGAAGTCGGGAGGCCAGAAACCCTGAGGTAGGGGTCTGGGGATCCGGTCCATGGAGCAATGTAGTACCTCGGTTTTCGAGCTGTTGAATTGGAGGGAGTTATTCCGCAACCATTCTGCTGTAGTACACATGCATCGATGGAAAACCTCCTGTGACACCCCGCCCTTACCTTCAAACGAGAAGATAAGTTGGGTGTCATCGGCGTAGTTGGTGACTGTTATGCCAAACGACTTGATCAGGGGACGGAGGTACAGATTGAAGAGGATAGGGCTGATGGCTGAGCCCTGGGGTACTCCCTGTCCAACCCTCTTGATGTTCGATTGAAAGGGTGGCAGTGCAACTACCTGGTGCCTTTGATCGAGATATGACACCAGCCATTCAAGGGCCAAGCCCGACACCCCAGCCTCTGTCAATCTCCTGATCAGAATTGCATGGTTGACCGTATCGAACGCGGCCGACTTGTCAAGCAGCACTAGAAAGGCTGCTTGACCCTGGTCGGCCCGCGTCCGAAGGTCATCAAGAACAGTCACCAGAGCCAACTCTGTCCCATGTGCCGGTTGAAACCCAAACTGAGCCACATCCAAACAATCATTTATCTCAAGAAAATTGGAGAGATGTTTTGTGGCCAGTTTCTCTAAGATTTTGATGGGAAATGGCAAGAGGGAGATGGGCCTAAAGTTGGCTGGGCATGTGGGGTCCAGATTCTCCTTTTTAAGCAGTGGAGAAACCACCGCCAATTTCCAGCAGTCTGGCACCCGTGCTGAGGTGAGAGACTGGCAGCAGATGGAAAATAGTGGGGGAAACTGCTCTTCACGACAGAGTTTCCAGAATTTGGGTGGTAAAGGATCAGAGGGTGAGCTAGAAGACACCCCGTCAGCCAAAGAGCAAAAATCCTCAAAAGATGGTAGAGGGAAGTTGCTCAGATCACCTGATTCAGTACACTCCTTCCCATTCTCTGGCGAGATGGAGTCGTATGCAGTACCGCCAGTTGAGGGGGAGAGATTGTTTAAGATGTTGGCAATCTTGTCCTCAAAGGCTTGTGCTAGCGAGTCGCAGAGAGCTTGTGAGGCCGGGATGGCAATTTTGGTGGAGCCAGGATGGGCCAAGTCCTTTACGATCTTAAATAAGGCCTGAGATTTGTTTACGGCTGCCAACAAAGATTCTTCTTAAAATCTGGCTTTGGCCAGCTTGATCTGGGTTTTATAGGATGCCAGCGCTTGTCTAAAGAGGACTCTGTGTGATTCCAGGTACTGTTTCCTCCAGGTCCGCTCAGCCTGTTTGCATTGGAGCTTAAGCTGCCGAAGTTCTTCCGAGTACCATGGCATGGCGAGATTAGTCTTATCTTTGATTTTCCGCAGCGGCCAAGGAGTCCAGAGAAGTAGAGATTTGCTGACAGAAAGTCTTATAGCTCTCATCACATTCTCTCCCAATACAAAGCCCTCAGGCAGCAGAGAAGGCAGAATGGTTTGTTTGAGGAGTCTAGACCATTGTCTCTCCATTCTAGTGCCCGCTGCACTCCCTTTCTTTAAGAAGGCGCTAGTGCACGAGAGGGAGAACTGGACAAGGGCGTGGTCCGTCCAACACTGAGGCAGGACGTCAAGTATTGAAGTACGACCAGTGTCAGCAAAGAGTAAATCAAGAATACGGCCCTTTGAGTGGGTTTTGGAGAGTACTAGTTGTTCTAGCTCAATGTTATGACAAGCTTGTACCAGTTCTTCGTAGGCCGTCTTGGTCGATCCTTCTGACCACAGATTAAAATCCCCCAACACCATCAACTTTGTGTGGGAATGTGGGAGATCATATACTAAATCTATGAGCTCAGGAACGGCCGATAGCGGGCTAGCCGGGGGTCTATAACATAGTAGACCCGTAAGTAGCACACCTCCAAGGTCCTTGATGGAAAAGCCCAGTGTTTCGCACCCAGCAATAGCCTTGACGTTGAGCTGAGTGAGGTGTAGAGTCTGTCTGAAGATTATACCAGTTCCACCTCCTCTGCCTCCCACCCTAGGATTATGCATTATTTTGAAGCCCGGGGGACAAGCTGTCCCCAGTTCCACCGAACTAGACGGTATTGTCCACGTCTCTGTCATGAAGAGAACGTCAAGATGGTAGGACTCGATAAGTAGCGCGATCTCATCACAGTGTTTGACGAGTGAGCAAACATTCAACAGCCCACAGGACAAGGTAGCTGGGTGCTTACTGGAGGAGTTGTACTTTTGATTACTAACTGAACCAGGGTTGAAACATAAAAGTTCATCGCGAGAATAAGAAATGAGGGGAACATCTAGGTTCCGAGAGGTAGTATTTTCCGTGCCCGGCGCGTTCCGTGCGCGAACGGGCGCAAACGGGCTTACCTCTGGCGCACCTCCGGCGCTCCGCCGGCACTCCCGCTGCGCGCCTACGCTGCGCACTTTTGGGGCGACCATCATTTATAGCCATAGACGCAAGAGTCCTGTAGTGCGATCACTAGACCCCCCAACCAAGATGGCGCCAGCAATTCGGCACTCCCTGATTCCCTCACTCACCCAAGATGGCGGCTACCAAACCGCAACGCGATGTCCCCGAGAGCCCTGAGTGCCCTGACGCGGTCGATTTCCCGCAAAGTGCGGAATGGGGTCACAATTTATGGTGCAGGTAAGAGGGAAAGGATGGTGCTAAAATAGAACGCTAAAGCGAGATAGCGCCTAGCGCCGAGAGCAACAGCGCGAGCGCGCAGTAAAGTGGATACCTTTTTTAAAATAATTTAAAACCGCAGCAATGCAGCAGTAGATTCAGCAGCGCACAATGGTCATAGAAGAAATAAGAGACGCAGGAAGGAAAATAGGCAGATAAAAATAGTTTATAGAGTGTGACTACTATTCATAATCTGTTTGAGTTCAATGCCCTTTCCCACCTCCTCTCAGTGAGACTGCTCCCTTTTTCAACTTTCTAGAGAGAGAAAAGTTGAGAAAATGAATAATTCTGGTTTCCAAATGGATTGAAATAATCTTAAGCAAATACCAATGTCTAACCAGCATGGGGTAAAAAGCCGCGTGAAATCAACATGCAGGACATTAGACGTCCTCACTGTGCCTCAGTGTGGGCAGCAGGACAAGAGCCATCAATGCTGGACAAACCCGCAAAATATGGGACGGTTGACCACCCTATCTGCACACCGTGCCTCCATGGAGCCAGAAACAAGCCAAAGGGCTCTAGCCCAACTTTGGAAGCGCCATGTTCTTTCCCCTTCGAGTCGCATGGAGCCATCTCCTCAGCTGGCTCCCAGGGGCTAGGGTGGCTCTCAGTCACCTCAAATGGTTGCCCGAAGCACATCCACCTCCTGTCCAGACTCCTCCCCTTCTGACACTCCCCCCTGTGGGAGGGCTTGACATGACCGCCACTGCCAAAGCTGAGACGAATGGCTGCCGCTCATCAGCACGGCCAGCCCCACCCCTTTTTCAAACGAAATGGGAGTATATCTGCAGGTACCCCCTCTAAACATCTCTACATACTTGTCAGATATCATGCTAGTTGAGTTTTTTTTGTCCTGTTGAGGTGTTATTTGGAGTGGGGTAGAAAAGAGTCCAGGAAGGTATAGGATGCTGAATTGTGCTCGTCTCTCTGAGCGGGTAAACAACGTTTACCCCAAATCTTTTTCTCCGCAGGGAATCACAACGCGGTTGTTACAACGACCGCGTTGTGATTCCGCATACCATTACTCCGCAAGCGTTATTGGCAGAGCTGGAAACACAGGCCACAACAAACATCTTTCCTTACAAAAGTCTGTTTCAAGTTGTTTGGATGCCATAGGCAAGCTTCATTGTTAGGTGTGTGTATAGCACTTTTGCCATTCATTGCAAATAAATTGTAACAATCAATCAATTATAAAGCGCAGCAAATCACCCGTAAGGTCTCGAGGCGCTGGGGTTGCTCGCTGCTGCGAGGCGATCTGTTCATTGGAACAGCCAGGTCTGGAGTTCTCTCCTGAATTGCTGGAGCAACGAGGCGCTCCAGAAGGGCAACGGGAAGTTGTTCCAAGTTTTGGCCGCCAGATGTGAGAAGGAGCATCCTCCTTCTTGCTCAACGGATCGGGTGGGGAGGAGGGGGGTGTTTGCGAGGAAGAGGGAGGCGGATCATAGGTGTCTGGTCGGATGGTGGAAGGTCAGGAGTTTGTTGATGTATGCTCGTCCTTCATTGCACAAGGTTTTTTGTGCCTGTGTCAGCATCTTGAACTGGCGTCTCTTCTGGATCGGGAGCCGGTGTGACTTCTTAAGATGGGGTGTAATGTGGTGTATGTACCCTATGTGGCATTGGTTCTGCCTCCTTTAACCACTGGCTTATTTGTCTCAGTATCAGGATCCTTCAGTTATTGGCTTGGGACAGTGTCAGTCACACATTGTTCCAGCCCGCAGGAGTATTTTAATCTCCATTCCTGTTGGTTGTTTGGGCGTACTTTTCCAACTCTGTTGGAATGCAGGAAGGACTATTTTACATCTGAAAAGTTTCTTCTGCAGCCACACATTTAATTATTTTTCTCATCTATGCATTGTATACACAAAGCAATTGTTCCTTAAATTGTTGTACAGGTTAACAGGCTTAAAAAAAAAATAGCACATAAGCGCATGCATCCAATCTATTGGCTTTGCCAGTGCTTGATTTTCAGTGGAGCTCCATTGCTTGTGAATGAGTTTAAGTGGTGGCTCCAGCAGGTGGTGCAGCGATCAGAAGTAGAGAAGCGGCCCTGCTCCCGGCGGCCCCCATGTCTGGCTGTCTGTCTGGCAGCTCGTCCATGGGGCAAGTAGGTGAGATAGAGAAATAAAGCACATGCTTGAAATTCACTAGCTTTTGCACTGATCTCTCAATGTGCAAACACTGGAAAACTCACTCCGCACTAGTTAGAACACGCATTTTGAATGCCTTTGGGGCCTTAAATGTATTTAGTTATGCAGCACATTAGCCTGGGTGCTGAAACATCTACTGTTCTTTAACCAGGAGGGAAAATAAGCACCAAACTGCGTGACACGCCAGGTATGGGCACACATGGAGAGAAATATTGCCTTTCAGCGGGAAATGGTGTAGTCCAAAGCTCTGTTTTTAATATAAAATCAGGGCCTTCAGTGGTCATATCACTGAAAATACGAGATGTGAAAAAAAAATATTATTGTCTAAGGGTGCTCGTGGAAGACAATTTTTACAGACTTTAGTAAGAGCGTTTTTAATTTTTCTAAAAAGTTTGGCTCTTTTTGACAAATCATTGCAAACTGTTCCAAAAATTAGTTCCTCCGCAGTCACTCACAGAAACCTCCTTCAGTCCCATGGTGTCGGGGTACCTCTATCCTGACCCCTTCAATATTATAATTTTTTTACTGCTGGCAACAGTATGGTTCAGTATGTATTTCTCATACTATGTTTCATATACATTTATTTAGAATGAGGTCAGGTGAATGAACTGGGCATAGCTGTGAAGACTGAGTCCGAGTGCAACTGGGAGAGTCCGAGTGAAAATTAGTGTTATTGAGTCAGGGTGACTGCATGTGGCCCCCGTCATTGCCCGCTTACACCTGTTTATTGTATTACCCTCCTGGGCGCAATTGTCCTGCATTCTGCGCCATTCATGTTTTTTTTTCTCTCTACCTGACGTTGATATTGCATTTATGTTCTTCCTTCCATCAGATTGTAAAGCGCTCTGAAATCCTTCGGGATCTTGTTCGGGCTATATAAAACTTTATAAATAAAAAAATAAATAAATGGACTGGAATCTAGAGAATGCTAAAGTGATTCTGGTATTTTACTGACCTCCGCTGGTCGTTTTCTATCAAGAAAGTTAAATTGAAGCAGTTGCCAGATAAATTAAAATAATGAAGTCCCTCAGCAGAAAGCAATTCTGGTATTTTACTGACCTATACTGGTAGTTTTCTATCAAGACAGTTAAATAGAGGCAGTTGATCAAGCAGAAAGCAATTCTGGTATTTTACTGACCTCTATTGGTCATTTTCTATCAAGACAGTTAAATAGAGGCAGTTGAACAAGCAGAAAGCAATTCTGGTATTTTACTGACCTCTGCTGGTCATTTTCTATCAAGACCGTTAAATTTCTCCAGAGCCCACAAAGTATATACACATATAAGTATATACTAAAGCAGTGGTTCCCAAACTTTTGACTCCTGAGGACCCCCATTGAGTCACCACTGGAAGCCGAGGACCCCCAAGCAATTTGTATGATTTAAATTTCAAATATTAAAACAGTAATTCGAAAAAAATACACACGTGTGCACACAAAACAAATACTCAAAGTACTTAGGCGCAGATTTACAAGTGACGCATCCATGCATTTCAGCAGGGATGCGCCACTTATTGTGCACCATGCCTCAGCACCATTGATGCGCCGCATTTACAATGCTGCGCCTCATGGGGCAAAAAGCACAGATGCATGACGCATCTGTGCCGTAAAGGTGACGCATTGCTGGAGTTGCGCCGCAAGCGCGACACAGAACCAGTAATGCTCCGGGGGCTCTATCTTGTTAATTCTGTGTCAATCCTTACGCCTGCTTCAAGCAGGCGCAGGGTTTTGAGCAGCATGGGCCACAAAGTGACTGAGTGAAATCTTGTAGATTTCACTCAGCCACTTTTAGGAGGCGTTCCTGCGCCGGAACGCCTCCTTCTGGTGCAGGGCTTTACAACGTGGCACATCTCCCAGATGCGTCATTTTGTAAATACCCTGCAACATGGCGCGTCTTTTGCGCCGCCGCTGCATCACGAAAGTGATGCAACAGCGGCGTAAAAGAGGCGCAAGAGGCTTGTAAATCTGCCCCTAAGGATTTTGGGGCCAGGTGTACGACCATTTCATTTAGCGGCTCACAATTGGCGACACATTGCGAGTGACACATTGCGAGTCGCTAAAATGAAATGTACAACAGTGTGTTTAACACTGTTTCGGATTCACAATAGGGTCGCAAATTGCGAGGTTCATTAATATTAATGAGCCTCTCGCAATTTGCGAGCCTTTTTGGGAATGCCAGCCCTCCTAGGTATTGTGGCCCACTGGGTTCTGCAGGCCACCATGTCTGGGACTGCTTTTAAATAAAGCAGTTTAAAAAAAAATGCAGCCCATTTACCGTGCATTTAAAAAAAAAAAATGAAACGCTTTCGTTTCATTTTCTAAGGGCAGGCGGAGGTCCCTGGGACCACTGCCTGTCCTTAAAAAATAATTTTGCATGCATTTGCAAAGGGGAAGGGGTCCCCTGGCGACCCCTTCCCATTTGCGAATGCATTACCATCTACTTGAAGTAGGTGGTAATTGCGAGTGTTTTGCGACCGCAAAACATTTGTACATGGTTTAAGACTCGATATTTGGATGGGAAGGCCCCTTCTAAATAGCAAGTTGCAAAACCTATTTAGCGAGTCGCAAACAAATTGCGACTTCACGAAATAGGCAATGTACATGACCCAATACGTTTTTGCATGTGAAAGCGGGTTCACGAACCCGTTCGCGCATATAAAAATGGATCGTACATCTGGCCCTTAGTATTTTATATTGAAAATAGCCCCTCTCTCACATGTATTTCATTTGTTTTATAGCATCTCTCATACCATTGTAGGATGTCAGCGCACTTCACATTACACACATATAGAGATATTGAATCATACATGTAAATCAGTGTGTATATAAAATGTTTAAAGAGTGCTTGGTCTGAAAAAGCACAAACGCAGGATTCAGAACTAAACACAGTGGCTAGCACTGACTTTAACATACAAAATTTATTTGCACCCAAATAAATCTTTTTAGCAGCTACAGGATAATGAATAACGGGGAAAAAACAAAAGTTACTAACTGGTACCATGCAGGTTGCAAGCAGTTCTTTGGTGACAGTTTATAGGTCCGTCTGCTACATTACGATTGTCACTTATGAAGTGCACAGTAACATAAGAATCTTTGTCAAAAGCAGTAACCACGAACCTATGCACATAAAATGCTGCTTTTTAAAATGCATGTTACACGTTCTTTGCAGTAGGCAAATTAACCCTCTGTGCTACATTAGTTAAGTCAAAGCTGCCACTGGACAAAACTCTCAACTCTCTCCAGCAGATACATTAATCACTGGCGTTATCTTGACACTTTTATAGTTGCTGGAAAGCTGCTAATTATACAATAAACTTTTCTGTGCTTTTAAAACTGTTGCCTGCGGACCCCCTGGGAATGTGTCACGGACCCCTGGGGGTCCGCGGACCACAGTTTGGGAAACACTGTACTAAAGTATATACCAGAGGTCTCGAATGCTCGACCTAAAAAATGGAGTACACTTCCGTAGGTGTACTTATACATTTGTAGTAAAGTTGCAATCCCTTTTTTGGAGTTCGCAAAGAATTCCAAGAGTGCTCCCGGAAAGGTGCAACAGATGCAGTTTTTCACGAGTACTACTAACATGTGTAGGTCTTAACAAATAAGAACATTTAGAAGGTGTACATTTATGCCCCTGTAATTGCTTTAAGCTATCTTGGATTGGGACTTTAAAATATTTTGGATGGGGGTGAGGTGAGAGCAGAAAGGTTTGAAGAACTCTGCTTGACACTGATAAGTCTAACCACTCCCACCCCTAAGTTCAAGTTCCACAAACAGGTTTATGAACTGGACCTAACAGGGTCAGAGGGACACACAGATGTCCGACCACTGGCCACACCTGCAAAGAGGAGTAGTATTTACTTACAATATTGACTGGTGATCCGAACAGATGCAGGAAGTAGAGCCTACTCCCGGTGTGGGATGGCTTGCACAAAGACCATAGTAAACTAAAGTAAGACACGTCACTGGCGTCTGCTTCCCTTTCCTGCAGGGTCAGCATCTCCAGTGACCAATGGGTGAGGCTCGTCTGCCAGTATTTTTCATTTCTGGAGCATGTGGCTTCGGCCTCATGGGCATAGCTGTTGTTAGTAGAGGAGACGTGGTGTCACCAGTACCTTGAAGTGTGGGGGGTCCTTTGCACCCCAATTGGAGTTATCTTTTACTATCCAACGGTTGTTCTGGGAGCCCATTTTCCTCCTCGCATTATGTCCCATGGTATTCTTGTCACTGCACTGTGACCCCCTAGGCTGCGCCATTTGCCTCTGTGTCCACCTCACCATTGGGTCCTTCATCTGATGGTCCTTTTCGTTTGGTACAAATATTCATTTTTGAGCTTGGCTGTCGCTAGCGCCTGAATAGAGCTGGGTTGTACTCAGCGCCCCTCTGATGGAACTCAATGACTCCATGTTCTTTACACCCACAGTGGACATATTTTGCCCTGAGCTACACAACAGCTGAGGCACAAAAAGAAGTCCAATACAGTGCAACTGGCTTTAGCCACTCGAAATATCAAACTAGAGGTCCATAAAACGGTCTTGATTTTTCTTTGTATATCCTTTATTCCATATCAAGCACGATTCTCATATCATCGGAAACAGGCAGCAGACAAATGATGTGTCCCAAAGGACTTTCTCAAGGCTAAAGAAGACAGTAAACCAAAATGTACTTTAGAGTTCTTTGTCCATGTTAAAACGTGAACCACCTGTGTTGAAGGTGTAACACCTGTAGTATAGAGAGTCGAAAGTATCCTCTCTCACTACACTTCCGTACACGATCGAAGGTCTTGATAAACCTGCAAAAGTGAGCAGTCTCGTCGCGCGCAGTCCCGATGTTAAAGGCATACATACATACATACATACATACATACATACATACATACATACATACATACATAGGTAGATCTATTTGGCCCTCTTAAATTTCTACACAGACTCCATAAACACCTTTCACACTTGAGCCCCAAATTTGAGAAGGAAAATCCCAGTAGGGGGTCTTTACACTAGGGCACATGTGTGCACCTGATGTGGCATGTTTCACCGCTGGTGAGCATCAGCCCACACTTTGTTCAGAGTGCTCTGTCCCACAGGACAGTGATAGGGTCTTCTCTACTTAAGAAGTACAAGAGTAATGGTGAATATAGCATTAGTGAATGTTAGTGCATATGTGAAAATGCCGGTGCACGCCAGAATACTGGTGCATAAATGCCGTGTTAGGCGTGTATTAAAAATCTATAGAAACTGTGACCTTGGGAGCGGCGGGGTGGGGGAGGGGGGTGGGGTGCCTTGGTGGTGAGAGCAGAAGCATGGGGGGTGGGAGCGGGGGGGGGGGGTGGCTGGAAGTGAGGGGAGAGGCATGGGTAAAGAGTGCAAAGTATCCTGCAGTTACTTTGTGGCCTTTCACCTACAGATAAATGTATGTAATGGAGTTGGACCAAATACATCAATAGCTTAAGAAATACTTGAAGCATAAACATTATAACGTATCTACAAAATGTGAGAAGTTTGAAGTGAAATACCGAATGTTGCACTCTGTCGTGTCTAAGCTCACTAGCATGGAACCTCTGGCATTCGTGTCACCAGGACCTCCACTAAAGTTGCATTAACCCACGGCTCTATCGCACCCCGAGACCCTTTTCTATTTTCTGCCATTAAGAGCTCTTGTCCTTCTTTAACTTCCCTTTTTCTCAGGGACTTTCTTGTTCTGACTCATTTTACTACCTTTTTGTCTTCTTTCCTCTTTTCTTTTCGTGTGCAAAGTGGGGGTGACGAGGGGCGCGCAAAGCTTGGGAAGGAGGCTGACCAAAGTCTTAGTGGAGCTGAGCTCTGAGGCAATATCACCAGGTTCCTGAGGCGAGGAGGCGCGCGGGGCCACGGAGATACCCTGCAGCACGTGCTGCCCCTGTTCAAAGCACGGGGCATTACAGTGGTACACACTAAGCCCAGACCGAGGACGGGGTACCTGCTGGCTTTCCTTTCCCATTGCCCTTCAGATACCTCCAGCTGCAGGTGCTCGCTCTGCTCTGGTAAATAATGCATCTTTCGATACATGGGCCAACCTCCAGCTGAGCTTTACAAAAACCTCAAATCTAAGCCGCGCTGGCTTCCGATTCATGAACGTATTATTTTTAGATGCTTGTGCCTGGCTTATTGCGAAGTGCATGGTTCAGTACCCCCTGATAGCAAAAGAAACTTTAATACAATGATCTCTTCCCAGAATTGAGATCGGAGGCCTTGGCGTAAAGGCCTTCTCTGTTGTTCAGCGAAATAATGGAATATTATTCTTTTACAGATTAAAGCAGAAATCTTGCATGTCAAATGTAGGTGGCTGTTGGCTGTTAGGCCTATTTTATTTTTTTTTTTTTTATTGTGGCGGTGAGTTATGTGTTTCTTTTCGGCTTTCCCTGTCTATATGTTGGTTTGCAATGGAATGCCCTTAGGGGTCACTGTTGTGCTTTAATAAATGTAATTTTATTTCATATTCCGGTGCTTGAGTTTTGCTCCTGAGGAGTCAGGCGCCTTTCTCAGGACTACCAGTATCTCACATCCATGATTCACCAGGCATGTTATGCAAGCACATTTAATATGCCCTTCGATTTTTCATAAGATGTGGCAGCAGCATTAGGCACTCCCTTCCTTCAGAGAACAGGTACACCTCTGGCAGAAAAGTGCAAGCTTCCCTCCTTAATAGAACATGTACTCATCGGAAGAAACAGTGCAAGCTTCGTTCCTTCATTAAACAGGTACACCTCAGGCAGAAACAGTGCAAGCTTCCCTCCTTCAGAGAACAGGTACACCTCAGGCAGAAACAGTGCAAGCTTCGTTCCTTCAGAGAACAGGCACACCTCGGGCAGAAACGGTGCAAGCTTCCCTCCTTCAGAAAACAGGTACTCCTCAGCAGAAACAGTGCAAGCTTCCCTCCTTCAGAGAACCGGTACACCTCGGGCAGAAACAGTGCAAGCTTCCCTCCTTCAGAGAACAAGTACACCTCGGACAGAAACAGTGCAAGCTTCGTTCCTTCATTGAACAGGTACTCCTCAGGCAGAAACCGTGCAAGCTTCGTTCCTTCAGAGAACAGGTACACCTCGGGCAGAAACAGTGCAAGCTTCCCTCCTTCAGAAAACAGGTACTCCCCAGCAGAAACAGTGCAAGCTTCGTTCCTTCATTGAACAGGTACTCCTCAGGCAGAAACCGTGCAAGCTTCGTTCCTTCAGAGAACAGGTACACCTCGGGCAGAAACAGTGCAAGCTTCCCTCCTTCAGAAAACAGGTACTCCCCAGCAGAAACAGTGCAAGCTTTGTTCCTTCATTGAACAGGTACACCTCCAGCAGAAACAGTGCAAGCTTCCCTCCTTCAGAGAACAGGTACACCTCGGGCAGAAACAGTGCAAGCTTCCCTCCTTCAGAGAACAGGTACACCTCAGGCAGAAACAGTGCATGCTTCCCTCCTTCAGAGAACAGGTACTCCTCTGCAGAAACAGTGCAAGCTTCGTTCCTTCATTGAACAGGGACTCCTCGGCAGAAACAGTGCAGGCTTCCCTCCTTCAGAGAACAGGTACACCTCCAGCAGAAACTGTGCAAGCTTCCAATCTTCATAGAGCAGGTACACCTCGGGCAGAAACCGTGCAAGCATCCCTTCTTCATAGAACAGGTACACCTCAGGCAGAAACAGTGCAAGCTTCCCTCCTTCAGAGAACAGGTATACCTCCAGCAGAAACCGTGCAAGCTTCCCTCCTTCAGAGAGCAGGTACACCTCCAGCAGAAACCGTGCAAGCTTCCCTTCTTCATAGAACAGGTACACCTCGGGCAGAAACAGTGCAAGCTTCCCTCCTTCAGAGAACAGGCACTCCTCTGCAGAAACAGTGCAAGCTTCGTTCCTTCAGAGAAAAGATACAACTCGGGCACAAACAGAGCAAGCTTCCCTCCTTCATAAAACAGGTACTCCTCGGGCAGAAACAGTGCAAGCTTCCCTTCTTCATAGAACAGGTACACCTCGGGCAGAAACAGTGCAAGCTTCCCTCCTTCAGACAACAGGTTTTTCTCGGGCAGAAACAGTGCAAGCTTCCCTTCAGAGAACACGTACACCTCGGGCAGAAACAGAGCAAGCCTCACTCCTTCAGAGAAAAGGTACTCCTCGGGCAGGAACAGAGCAAGCTTCCCTTCTTCAGAGAACTGGTACTCCTCGGGCAGAAACAGTGCAAGCTTCCCTTCTTCAGAGAACAGGTACTCCTCGGGCCGAAACAGTGCAAGCTTCCCTTCTTCATAGAACAGGTACACCTCAGGCAGAAACCGTGCAAGCTTCCCTCCTTCAGAGAAAATGTACTCCTCGGGCAGAAACAGCGCAAGCTTCCCTTCTTCAGAAAACTGGTACTCCTCGGGCAGAAACAGTGCAAGCTTCCCTTCTTCAGAGAACAGGTACTGCTCGGCAGAAACAGTGCAAGCTTCCCTCCTTCAGAGAACAGGTACTCCTCGGGCAGAAACAGTGCAAGCTTCCCTCCTTCAGACAGCAGGTACTCCTCGGCAGAAACAGTGCAAGCTTCGTTCCTTCATAGAACAGGTACTCCTCTGCAGAAACAGTCCAAGCTTCCCTCCTTCAGAGAGCAGGTATTCCTCAGGCAGAAACGGCGCAAGCTTCCCTCCATCAGAGACAGGTACACCTCGGGCAGATACAGTGCAAGCTTCCCTTATTCATAGAACAGGTACTCCTCGGGCCGAAACAGCGCAAGCTTCCCACCTTCAGAGAACAGGTACTCCTTGGGCCGAAACAGTGCAAGCTTCCCTCATTCATAGAACAGGTACTCCTCGGGCAGAAACAGTGCAAGCTTCCCTCCTTCAGAGAACAGGTATAGCTAGAGCAGAAGCAGCGCAAGGTTTCACCATCACAGCATAGGTGGATGAGTGAGTGAATACATGCGTTCTGACATCATTGTTGCTTAGGTGATATTCCACTTCCGCACCCTCAAAGTCCTGCCACTGTCACTCAGAGAGCTGCTGGTTGTGTTCTCTACTGAGAGTAGGTCATTGTTTTTTTTGAGGCAGCCCAGGAGATAGGATACTGTAGACGGGCACACGGGTGGCACCCTCTTCTGAAAGGTTTTGAATGTACGCACAGGGCGCTGTGGAATCCCGGCCTCGTGCTTCACTTGTTCAAAATGTTGAGGGCCGCCAGTGCCACTGATGCTGGGGCTCAAGTGGTCGACACTGCTTAATGGAAAAGAAATGTGAATGAACGCACAGACTCCGCCCCCGGCAGCATCTATGAATCTTTCATTTTTTTTATTTTTCTATAGTGCTGCCTAACCACAGGCACACACTTGAGGCGCCTGCCCTTGTACACTGAAAGCATGGAACAATGCCCACAATATGGGGCCGTGCAATGACGTCACGTCACAATCTTATCATATTGTTGTCTTGAATGGGAATATTTTTAAGCTAAACTGTGTTCTATGTAAGGTGACTATCTAGTAATGTACATGTTCATATAAAAACCACGCACTATGTGTTCTTGTTTGTCGCCGCCAAGCAGTGACGCTGCAGGCGCTGCATGAGTCTCTATGTAAAGTACAACGCATGTCAGTTTAAACATTCAGTGATACCTACTGTGCAACAAACAAAAATTAGCAATAGAAAGCTGCCATAAGGAGGGTGACACTCTTATGCAATCTTGCGCTATATTTGGGGCTGATCGACGTATTGGCATTGACGCTCTACCACAAGAAATATGGTTATTGGTTATAAGTGAGTGCTCCATGGACATGAGTGCAGCTTTATGTCCAGTGGTTTGAAATTTAGTGGCAGCTGGCATGGATCATGGGTAGTGGGGGGAGGAGGGTGTGAGGGCAGTGGGTGTTCAAAAAAAATAAATGAAAAAACGTAACTTCTCCGTAGTCCCTGGCTCCGGCCCGAACAGTAAACACACCCAGGCTCTCCATAGCCAATCACAATTCTGCAATGCAATGCAATGCAGCATTGTGATTGGTCTGAGCACTGTGGTTCGGCATTCAAATGGGGTATGGAAGTCTGGGCCTGTTCTACACCCAGGCTGGAACACAGCCTGGGTGGAAGACATGGAAAGTGCCCATGAATGTTTGGATGGCCAGCCAAACAGTCATGGACTCTTACATAGTGTACTCACAACTCCCCCTGCAAAAAGAACTATTGTTAGACAGAATGCAGAACAATGTCATGCATTCACCCCAGTACAGAGATCTGGGCCTAAATCCATCGATTTATTTATTTATTTATTTATTTATTATTTTTTTCCTCGCCGTGCCATTCCAGTTTGGGCCCAGCCATATGCAAATCAGTCTTGAACCTATGCCCAATGGGAACAGCCCAGCCCGAACTGCTAGACAAGGTCCTCCCTGGACTGGAAACAAGCATCCTAGGACCGGTTTCGGGGTTTCACTCCTCTTGAGCCAGGATAGCTTGACTCCGGTGGCATGGAGTGCACGGGACTCGGGTCTGAGCATACCCGTCCCACTCTGGGTGACAAATGCAAAAAGAACTATTGATGGACAGAATGCAGAACAAAGAGGGGTGAAACCGGTCCTAGGATGCTTGTTTCCGTTCCAGGGAGGACCTGGCTTGGCAGTTCAGGCTGGACTGTTCCCATGAGGCCCAGGGTCAAGACTGATTTGCATATGGCCATGTCTGAACTGGAGTGGCATGGTGAGCAAAAGAATGATGGATTTAACCCAGATCTCTTGACTGGAGGTGAATGTTTTGATTTGTTCTGCACTCCGTCCATCAATTGTTTCTTTTGCTTGGAGCAGCCCCATCCGTCCAAGCTGCCGCAGCAGGAACAAATAAAATCTTAACAATGTTGAGTTATTATAATTTTATTTTTCCTTTATTTTACAGCTAAAAAGCTGTTGAAATCATGTTTTATTATTAATTTTGCCTTGAAGTGGTTTCTATCTGTGTAAGAATTCTGTTAGAATAAACTAGATTTTATTGGACATCGAAATGTCCATAGAACATTTGAAAGTAATTTTTCTTACTGTAAAACACATGCATCCTTTCCTCACATAAATGGGTAATTGAGGTAGTAAATGATTCACAGTGACATTTTAAACCAAAATACGTGCACAGTTTGTTGGGACATTTTCAGAGAGTAAGCCAGATGTTTCTGCGTATATTTGTAAAGTTTGGTGCTCGTGATCAGATACCAGTGGGTGATGGGATCTGTCTGTGTGTATTCAAGCCCTCCCCTCCAGACTGACGCAGTGATAACGAGGCGGCCATTGCAGTCGCCTCCTTCGCTCATATCTGGAAGGTACCAAAAGGTTCTGCCTTCAGTCGCTGGTCTTCGATGCTTACTTGGTGCTCTTGATACAAGTAATACACTGCTTTGGAACAGCCTTTTCATTATAGGGACAGTATCTCACTGTTGAATAAGCTTATGTTTGTTATTTTACTTATAACAACTTTAGCTATTGATGGCCAGAGAATTTCTTTACAGTTTAAAGCAGTGCTTAATTTGCCAAAAAATAAGCGCCAGGGCTCTTGTCAGGAGTCTACTGCAGCTTGCACCACGCATTGCCCCTACCTCAGCGGCCAATGATAGTAACAACGCAACCACTAACCATCACACTCCTACAAGTGTGACAGTTCTGACTATTTTAGGCCCCCAAAGCTATAAGAAGGGCGGGGGCAGCAGGTAATAGTCATTTTTAATGTGTATTGAGTTAATAATTAACTGTAATTGTGGTAATCTCAAAATTAGCCAGACAGCACCACCTTGTGGCGGACTGTTGCAGGCCCCAGCGCTGATAATTAAGTGCCCGTGCCGAGCACCGGAAACCACTGGCTCAAGTTAAGCACTGGTTTAAAGTGACTAAAGTCTAATGAGGGGGTTTGGGCTGCTCCTTCCACTTGGTAATTGTAGTTTTGGCTGCACAGCTGCTCAACAAAAAAAGCAGTGTGATGAAGGAATGCTTGAATGAACCTCAGGCACTAGTGATCACACAGACCAGATCACAATTGATCATTTTTCTTCCTCTCCCTGTAGAGACAGGCCATATGTAAATCATACTTGCCCCTTCTCTAATAGGAAGGTCCAGCCAGAACAGCCAGGCCAGGTCCCATGTAAACTTGAGCACAAGCCACTACAAACCAGTTTCAGCTTACTTGGGTCTCATCAGTGAGGTACAGCTTGAGTCCTGTTGCACCAGGCTTGATATGCTCCTCTGTGCAATCACCAGTGGCTGATTTTTAACTCAAGCGTTCCTTCTAACACCTGGTATTTGATGCTGCTGAGCTGTAAAGTCACTCAGTTTTGGGACTTGGGAGAGATTATGGAGGCAAAGCTCAGTGTGGCCAATCAAATCTCAATAGTGACAAAAACATATCATTTATGGGCATTCAAAAGAATGCTCTTTCTGCTTATAAGGTCTTTCTTGAGACAGATCATGCGCTGCCTCTTGCGAGATTTTGTGTACTTACAGGGGCCTTAGAGCAAACTCATTGCGTGCTATTGTTTGGCTTCATCAGCACTCTCATTTTCTTGCTTCTCTTTGGTCGGCATGTGACACCTTCACGTCCTCTTTGTGTGTTAATCCCTCCCCTGGAGCTTGACCCAGGTACTGCATACTTGCCTACTGTCCTTCCACAGCTTCGCTTTCAGAGCTACTTATTTAGGTTTCGCACCTGGCGACGCAGCGCGAAGCGCTATCGCCAGCGAGACCTATAGTTGTCGACTCGGCCCTAAAAAGGAGACAGGAGATGGGCATGCCCAGCATGCCGGAATCGGATCGGGTCTCGCGCGTGAACACGCGCTAGCATCCACTGTGAGCCGTTCATTAACTTTAACTTTCACTTTCATTGTTAGACATGTACAGCTGCGCCTCTCCCTGCAAGTCGCACGCAATTGTACATTACTTTTTAGGTGCATTGCGATGTTAACTTTAATCTTTGTTGTAGCAGCGCGGTGCTCGCAGGCACTGCAGTGCCGCCACTCACCTGTCTTGGTGACCTCCGGGTAGCGCTTCTCGGGCAGGCAGGCTCCTCGGGTGTGCAGCATGGCGTGCAGGGGCTGTTTTTTGTACCTTTTGGCGGCTCCTTCCCACAGCTTCACAACCCGCGCAGCACTCCTCAAGAACAGGGGGCGAAGACTGCAGGCGCCACCACTGGGCACGAGCCGCAGGGCACGCCAACGTGCACGCTCACGGCGTCTCGTTCCTGCCCTCCCGCGTCTCTTCCATCTTGTTTACTTATACTACGGAGGCTGCGATTCAAACGCGCGTTCTCTGTCTCGCAGGATTTATCAGCCTCACTGTGTTATGTACGGGTGACGTGCGTATTTCCTTATGTCATGCCAAACCTTACCCTTGAAAAATCCTTGTTTGGACAGGTAGGGTGGTGTCTGTCCTGGTGGCGGCTCGTGGATGTGTGTGTAAGCATGGAAACACATGCTACTGATTTTTTTTTTTATGCTGCTCGAGTGAATGCCGATACTCCCAAATGAGAGGAGCGACATGACATTTCATTTGGCAGATCTAAGGGGGTCACAAACCATTTGCAGCCCCTAAGGCAGTGGGAGTGTGCTCTTTGGGAAACCTTGTAACAAAATCAAGCCAAGCCGTTCATAAAACAGCAGAATGGCCCCACACAATGCATTCACATAGCAGCAGAGGGGCAAAAGGACGGCCACCCAATAGAAAACCACGTTCCTTTGTGTAGACGTGTCTCAAATACGTCAATTGAAATAAGACTTGCAGCTCATATTAAGGCACAGGCAACTGTTAATGTAACACGTTATGTATTACTATCGTCTGTACAGAAATATGCATGGATATGCATGCTTCCATTAACACATTGTAGACATATGTGCATCTAAACGCATGTCTGTGAATGGGAGAGGCAGCTTTGTCTGAAAGGAGAGGCACAAAGAAACAACACAACTGCCCCGGAGATGACCTCTTGATTTCAAGTGGCTTGAGCACATCAGAATTTCCATTGTTTCCAATGTTGTGGTTTTAAAACTGATAAGTCACCTTGAATAAAGGCTGTTTTCTGTTTAATGTAGTGGGCCTGGATTGGTAAATGCTTCATTCATATAGCTGTGCAGTGCAGCATATTGGCGGGAGATATTCAGTGTGTCCTTTAACATACACAATTTATTATGCTTGTATGGTCACAGGGAGCGAGCTTTCTAGTTTAATTGCCAAGTTTGAAAGGAAGTCTCTTTTAAAGAGTCACTAATAAGAAAGGTGGCTGCCAGCTACTCTTCGCCGTATCTCGGGTGAATTAGCGCACATTAGAGAGGGGAGGGGGCACTGTCGATAGTCACTGAAACAGACACTTGTGCTAAAGAATATCCACCGCCCCTTTGAGAGAAGCACAAACCAACCATCTGAAAATGCTTGAAAACCACGTTATGGTGAACAATGTCGTCTGGCCTGTTCAGGCAGATATGGCCAGAGATGATGGCTTCTGCGTTCCCAGGGCTTCTATTGCGCGAGCAAGCAGTTCCCGTAACTGACTGGAAGACCCAAAGTAGAAAGTGTTATATAATTGAAATAGCATTCATATCGCTCTTGCTTCTCCTGAGTAGACCTTCTAGCGCGTTATGGCAGGCTGCACGCAACTCCAGAACACAAGGTTAGTGGTTAATCCTATGAGTGCTAGTTATTAGTATCAGCTTGCAGGAAACTATAGCTTGCATTTCTTCCAGGTTCTTTGTGGTAGATTAAGTTAATAGGAGGTAGGTGTGAGTTTATACGAATGGAAGGTGGGGTGACTTAGGCAAAATGATGTCAGATGTTGGATTGCAAAGAAGGGTTACACGCAGAGTCTATGATTTAGGACAGATATGAGCAGGTTACAGAAATAACAGAAAGGCAACCAGGCATGCAGAAGAGTAGGCTACACTAAAAGACAGTAAGGCATGCAGAGGATGGAGGGTAAAGGAAGAGATAATGCAAGGTACATTTTTCATGCAGGGGGTTAGGAATATAGTAGGAGGAGTATTTTTGTGATAACATGAACTCTGAGGATGTACAAGTGTTGTTGGTTGTCATCTGTGGGCAGGTGCTATGTGCTGTTGCAGTTTTGGTTGCACCGTCATGAATAGTGTGTTCTTTAACTGGTAAGATCAATAGTGTGAAGATTATTTCCATTTTTTACTACGTACTTACTTTTTCTAAAGTAAGGTACTGTTTGGGTAAGCTAGGTCTAGTTGCAATGTAATGTTTATGATACAGATGAACACAAAAACACTTTGAAATAACACTTTGAAATAGCTTTGTATGTTTAGTTTGCAGGTCACAAGAATATGATTAGGAAAAGCCACATGCTACAGTTCATGCTAAGAAAAGGCGGAATTTATTCACAATGTGTAAGTGAAATTAAGCATGTCACTTATCATGCAGCAATGCAAGCAACAGTTGAATAGAACGGATACTTCATGTTTAGGTCTCGGCTAGAAACGCGCGAAGCGCATTCTCGCCAGAGAACTATAGCGATCGTTTCAGCCGACAAAATCAGACAAAACGAGACAAGAGCTGTGCACGCGCGCATCACGGTGAACGGGAGAGGGAGCAACAAGAGCTGGCCACGCACAGATTTGGTCGCGCGCACGCTCACGGCGCCAGCGTCTCCGCCGCGCACGCTGACGGCGCCAGCGTCTGTGCTGCGCACCACAGCCCCATGATGCGCGCTTTCCATATATGCTTGGGGCTGACGTCACATGAGTATTGCATGCTCTCTTTGCTTTCGGCGCGGGCCCCGGGGCGGGGGACGGTGTGTGGTGATGTTACTGGTGGAGCCTGCGCCTGTGACTGGAGAGGAGCGGAGGTCGGGAGGAGGACTTGTGAGGTGAGTGCAGTGTGCGGCTAGCACGTCGTTGCCCCGGGAGCGCTGTGCCGCTTCCCTGGCTGCTAGACTGGGTGTGCCTGGAGCCGCCGCTGCTGGAGGGCGAACAGCCGCAGCCAGCCGTCGCTTTCCGACTCTTGGACTTCCCGACCCTGTTGATACACCCCCCGACGGCGGAGGATGAGGACAGGCCGCCCCCCTCGGGCCTCCTCTTCCCCTTTGGCACAGGCAAGTCGTGCCTGTTCCGTAGAGACGCCCGGGTTCTACTGGGACACCTCAGCCGATGCCCGCTCTACGCCATGCTCTTAGACCGGCATGGCCTCCGCTGCGGCTCTGCCCCGCCTGCTCGACAGCTGTCCCCTTTCCCTGGCTGCGGTCGCTCGGGGCCTCCTGGCGGTGCCCCTCGGGGCCTCCACGCCCAGTGCTCGCGCCCACCGCGGGGTGCACCCGCTGCACGCCCTGCTGGGGCGCCTGGGTCTGGGACGCCTAATGATCTCGGGGAGCCGCCTACCCTGACCGAGCCAAGGCCTCCCTTCGAATCTTCGCCCCAGTACCCGGTGTCGGAGCAGGACCCTGCCTACAATCCCAAATCCAGGTCTATGATTCAGCCCGAAGACCCCGTGGTCCCAGCTGCTGCTAAGGAGAAGAGGGAGGCTGTGTCGGTGCCAGCTCCTCCGGAGAGCGGGTCTATAGAACCCAACAGCGAGTCGGATGGGGGGACTCCTCGGAAGAAGCACACCGCCTTGGCATTCACTCAGACTGAGCCAAAGCGTCGCGCTCGAGAAGCTCCCGACAGACAGGAACTGGAGATCGAAGCCAATATCTTCTGCCCGCCCCGATGTACTACACCAATCTACCTACAGAACAGCCCCCAGTCCGCAGCCTGCAACGAGAAGAGCTCCCGCACGGCGAGCTGTCATCTGAGGACGAGATAAGTGTACACCGACCAGTCCAAGAACACCAAAGACCAAACCTAGCCCAAGAACAGCAGCAGCGGCGGGTGTCTCCGACATTGCGAGCAAGCTTGTCTATTTCAAGCACTGTCTCGATGTGCAGGATGTATACAGTGTTGGAAATATAAATATAAAAGCACAGCTATTCACTACCCCAGACTGCCCGTTTGCTACAGCGAAGCAGAGGTAATGAGTCCAATTAAAAGAACCGAACCTCTGCTGGGAAGTGCTGGTTCTCTCCCTTGCAAGTTAGAGGGGTGCAGGTACAGTGTTCGAGGGTACCGGCCCATTCAAAGCATGGGGTTATACCCCCAGTGGCAAAGCCCTGTACGATTTGGTAACCTTTGTGTCAACGCAAGGGATGCAACTACCACGTTATTTACCCACCTGACAGGAATAGGAGCGCTTCATTACAGAGTACGGACGATGCTCCGAGTGACTGCATAACAACGGCGTGCCACCTGTGTGTCTTATTGCTGTGTGGGTTACCAGCAGTGTCATTGTTGGTGGCTGTATTGATGAGTTTGGAAATTGTAGACGTTACGTTAAAAAAATGTGATTAGACTGAAAAAATATTTGTCCGTTAAAATTTCATAACCGTTTAATCGAGCAAGTTGTGGGTGTTATCTATGTTGTGTGTATGCAGTTGGGTCTTTTTTTTTTTCCTTTTTCCTCATTCATAAATAAGCGTTGAGAAGGTGATGTAGGCGTTGCAGGTTGAGTGGTGCTGTACGCGGTGGGGATTGAGTGGTGCTGTAGTCGTTGCTGGTTGAGTGGTGCTGTAGTCGTTGCTAGTTGAGTGGTGCTGTAGTCGTTGTTGGTTGAGCGGTGCTGTAGTCGTTATTGGTTGAGCGGTCATGTAGGCGTTGCAGGTTGAGGGGTGATATAGGCGTTGCGGGTTGAGGGGTGACACAGGCGTTGCAGGTTGAGTGGTGATGTACGCGGTGGGGATTGAGTGGTGATGTACGCGGTGGGGATTGAGTGGTGCTGTATGCGGTGGGGATTGAGTGGTTATGTTGGCGTTTGGGGTTGAGTGGTGCTGTAGGCGGTGCACGTTTTCAGCAGGCACACTCCTCCAGCCGTCAGTGCACACTTTCACCAGGCACACACCACTATCCGGCATTGCACGCTTCACCAGACATACACACCACCAGTAGTCAGTGCACGCTTTCACCGGGCACAAACACCACCAGCCGTCAGTGCACACTTTCACCAGGCACACACACACACACACCACCAGCCGTCAGTGCACGCTTTCATTAGGGGCACACACCACCAGCCGTCAGTGCACGCTTCCACTAGGCACACACCACCAGCCGTCAGTGCACGCTTCCACCAGGCACACATGCCACCAGTTGGCAGTGCACACTTCCACCAGGGACACACACCACCAGCCATCAGTGTACAATTTTTACAGGCACACACACCACCAGCCATCAGTGCTCACATCATTTGTTATCTCATCCACAATTAACTATTGTAGCAATCGCAGTATGGTGCCCTTTACTTTTAAACATATTCATCTAAAGCGCAGAATGCCACCATTGCTACAAAAATAAATACACTTTTTTGCCTACAATTTATAGTCTGTATTAAGCAATGCCAATAGCTCAAACTTAATTAACCCGAGACCTATTGCATTGTAAATGCTTGTTTTAATTGGGCTTCAACGTTCTATCAGAAGGACTCCTGTGTGTGAATCTGGAGTTACACTTGCCACAATACCACAGACTCATTTTATGATGTAAAAGAGATGCGTTGATTATGAGCATATTTGACCGTGACAATATGCGTAAAGAAGACAAACTAATGCAAACCACTAGAAACATCCATCTCTCATTGGCCTCATGACACTCTAGTCAACAAACCTCTGTAGATGTCATGGAGACATCTTCAAGCCATGATGGCACATGAAGTGCTGCAGTCCACAAGAGACGCTTTAACTTAGTGGCCGTGAATACCCCTGGCACCATATAATTTGCACTTATAAGCAAGTGAGCATATGCCAATTTTGGGGGAACCAATCAGCATAAACCTTTTAAGGGTCAGAGCACTGGCACCGATGCCTACTTGGCAGTGCTCAGTGCACTTCAAAGACGAAAAATCAGCAGAATCCGTTCAAAAACATGAGGGTGATCATGCAAACAAGCATTTGCAATGCAATAGGTCTCACATTTACGCGAGTTTGAGCTATTGGCATTGTAAATGACTATGCCTTTTATTTATGTTTATGTTTTTTAAAACATAAATAAAAGGCCTTGTCATTGACAATACCAATAGCTTAAACTTGCGTAAATGCGAGACCTATTGCATTGCAAATGCTTGTTATTCTATGTGCAGCACTCTGTAAGAGTACATGTGTTTGCAGGCTGTTTGCCCCCTCCTCCCATCCTGCTCCAAGTTGCAGTTTTTGTGTCTTCAGGTATGATTAGGAACCTTCTTAACCATAGGAACACAGTCCTCCTCAAGGGCTCTGCATGCTGTCAGGCTCTCTTCATAGCACGAGCCACTTCTGAATTCTTAGCAGTAAAATGAGCTTACTGCAGAGACCTGTTCCAATGTACTATTCACAAACTTAAATCCTGAATAGTCCTCTCAGCCTTTCACACTTGTAAAGTTGGTAATATTCATATCTCGGACTTGGTAGGTAATGAATACCTGTAGTATCAAGTGCTATGAAGCTACAAGTCTTTGGCAGTAAGTGTTGTACCAAAATTACACCAGTATTAACATTCTTCTGTGGTGGTAGAGTTTTACTGGATTGGTGGCAGACTACACCCCAGAGAGCTGAAACATAATTTTACAGATTACTTTTAAGTGTGGAGTGACACAAGATGAAAGGTCAGTTTATTCTTACAAGGCCACCTGCAGAATTGATAACCAGCATTTACAATGCAATGGTTTTGCCTTTGTTAAAGTTAGAGCTATTGGCATTGCTCTTGACATTATTTTTATTTATGTTTTTTTAACATAAATAAATGGCATTGTCATTTACAATGCCACTAGCTTTATCTCTCGCAAATGACACACACAAACACACACAGAGCCCCCCCCACACACACACCCACACAGAGCCCCCCACACACACAGCCACACAGAGCCCCCCCACACACAGCCACACAAAGCCCCCCACACACACAGCCACACAATGCTTCCTACACACACAGCCACACAAAGCTTCCCACACACACAGCCACACAGAGCCCTCCACACACACCCACACAGCACAAGCAGGCAACAGGGGCACACAGAGGCACAAGCAGGCAACAGGGGCACACGGAGGCACAAGCAGGCAACAGGGGCATACGGAGGCACAAGCAGGCAACAGGGGCACACGGAGGCACAAGCAGGCAACATGGTCATGAAAACAAGCACAAGCAGGCAAAAGGGTCACAAGCATGAATTGTAATTTAGACGGGGCTGAAGTGGAGAACGGTCAGTAGGGAAGTAGTGCGGCTGGTGCAGTGGTACCAGGCCGAAAGGTGAGAGGGGCTGTCTGCACCCCAGTTTGGACAGTTTCCACTACCTAATAGTGATTGGTGGGAGGGGGGCGTACTTCTTGCTTGCTTGCTTTAGGGCTGTTACTTCGGGGACGCAGTGCACGCTACTGCGTGCTGCCTGCTCCCGCCGGGACACAACAACAGGCAGGGAGAGGACAGGCTAGGAGAGGGTAGGGAGGGGACAGGCTGGGAGAGGGCAGGCTGGGAGAGGGCAGGCTGGGAGAGGGCAGGCTGGGAGAGGGCAGGGAGGGGACAGGCTGGGAGAGGGCAGGGAGGGGACAGGCTGGGAGGGGACAGTCTGGGAGAGGGCAGGTTGGGAGAGGGCAGGTTGGGAGAGGGCAGGTTGGGAGAGGGCAGGTTGGGAGAGGGCAGGTTGGGAGAGGGCAGGCTGGGAGAGGGCAGGCTGGGAGAGGGCAGGCTGGGAGAGGGCAGGCTGGGAGAGGGCAGGCTGGGAGAGGGCAGGCTGGGAGAGGACAGGCTGGGAGAGGACAGGCTGGGAGAGGACAGGCTGGGAGAGGACAGGCTGGGAGAGGACAGGCTGGGAGAGGACAGGCTGGGAGAGGACAGGCTGGGAAAGGGCAGGGAGGGGACAGGCTGCTTATATTGATTTTCTGCCACTTCGGTGACCTGCAGATCCACCCGAAGTGTGGCCCCTTGCAGAATTGCGTTAGTTAGAGCCACAAGGCTGAAGAGAGAAAAAAAAAGGAGGGGGTTGGTTGCGGGGCTTAAGCTGTGTGCTGCTGGGCGCCGAACCCCCTGCCTGACGTGCTGGGGGGATGGGGGGGGGAAATGCAGGGAGGGAGAGAGATCGATAGATACATTTATCTGCTTAAACTGCCTTTTTATATATGTTTTACTATAATAATGCCAACATTTTCACAATCTCTTTCTCACTCGATCTTGTTCATCAGAGCACATCCCCTCCCTGCAAATCTATTGCGCTTTTTTTGAAGAACTGATGATTGCAGCCAAAGGTAAAAAGAACAACGGACACACGGAGAGCGGGAGGGGGAGTGCGGGGCGGGAACGGACACACGGGGAGCGGGAGGGGGGGTACGGGGGCGGGAACGGACACACAGGTAGCGGGAGGGAGCCTCCCCTAGTCCCAAATAAAACAAAGCGACTCACCTGCACTTCCTCTGAAGCTTGGCAGAAGCACACCATCGGACAGACACTGGGGCGCCATGACAGCGGGAGGGGACTCACCGGTCTCTCCAGTGTTCCGATGGTTCGCCTCCGGTTGGCGTCGGGCGAGGCTCCTCCTCTCCGGGGCCTCGCCGAAGATGGGGCGGCAGCTGCGGGCTCCTTCTCACGGCCCCGAGCAGGAAGGCGGGTGCCGTCAATGGCGGACCAGATTCGGTGGCGTTCCCTTGAATTGGCTTTCGGCTGACGTAGCGTGACGTAGCCAAAAGCCAAAAATTCTCGGGAACGCCCCCGAGTCTGGTCCGGCATTGACGGACAGGCCCGTCTTCCAATGGCTAGCCTCCATTTATGGAGCAAGCCAATGGAAGACGGGGGCCGTTCCTGTCTCCCCTACTATAATCATTAGGTTTTCGCCTGCGCGAAAAAGATGCGCAGAGCGCATCTTTCGCCAGGCAAAACCTAAAAAGCATTTACAATGCAATTGTTTTGCCTTTGACAAAGTTAGAGCTATTGGCATTGTCAATGACAAATCTTTTATTTATGTGTTGGTTTTAAAAACAGATAAATTAATGGCATTGTCATTTACAATGACAATAGCGTAATCTCACGCAAATGGACGATGGTTACAAAAAATTTTGAAAAGCGCTCTATAGAATCAGGAGGAGTCGGGGAGGGATAATGAATAGAGATAGAGCCAAGAAGGAAAAACAAATTAGGGCGAGAGAGAGTGGTGCATTGGAGAGAGTTAACAGTGTGGTGAAGGGAGAGTGAGTGACGAGAAGAGAGTATGAGCAGTAGAAAGAGAGGCAGTGAGAGAAGGAGAGTGTGGTGAAAGGGAAGAATGAGTGACGGGATGAGAGTATGAGCAGAAGAGAGAGAGGCAGTGAGAGAAGGAGAGTGTGGTGAAAGGGAAGAGTGAGTGACGGGATGAGAGTATGAGCAGAAGAGAGAGAGGCAGTGAGAGAAGGAGAGTGTGGTGAAAGGGAAGAGTGAGTGACGGGATGAGAGTATGAGCAGAAGAGAGAGAGTCAGTGAGAGAAGGAGAGTGTGGTGAAAGGGAAGAGTGAGTGACGGGATGAGAGTATGAGCAGAAGAGAGAGAGTCAGTGAGAGAAGGAGAGTATGGTGAAAGGGAAGAGTGAGTGACGGGATGAGAGTATGAGCAGAAGAGAGAGAGGCAGTGAGAGAAGGAGAGTGTGGTGAAAGGGAAGAGTGAGTGACGGGATGAGAGTATGAGCAGAAGAGAGAGAGTCAGTGTGAGAAGGAGAGTGTGGTGAAAGGGAAGAGTGAGTGACGGGCTGCCGAAGATCACACGCGGTCCCTCGCCTCATGATTGGTTTCCCTGTGGCTCACATTACCCAGAGCAGGGCTGCTCCCCAGTGTGAGGGATCGCGGATTGCAGTGGTGCTGGGGTGGGCGTCTGTGGGGCCCCTCCCCGCCTGCTGCCCCCCTCCCTGAAGTGTATGCATCTCAGCTGGAGCCGCAGCTTGTCAAACTTAACTCCCCCTCCCTCCTGCAACCCCGCCCCAGGCCCTCTCAGCTGGCTCTCGACCCCTTCCCGCCCCTGAGGTGCTACTTGTACACACTCACGGGAGCCAGACAACCCTCCTCTCAGTTCTCCATTTATTTGTATTTTTTCAGTTTTATATAGCGCGAACTCCGCGGTATTAGAGCGCTCTGTGCATGTGCCTACACAAGGCCAGTGTTTGTTTTAAAGGTAACGGGGAAATTAAATGATGTGCCCAGAATCACGGGCTGTAGAGCCGGCGCCGAGACTCCAGCCTGGCTGGCTCCACAGTTCTCAATAGCTCTATCGTAATGCCTCATCTTCTCCAGTTTTGTTCCCGATATTGGTGATAATTCTGGCTTTCAGGATGAGTGCAGATGTGCTACTGTGTGCTTTGTCTGTGACCCGCCCCGCGGCCACCGATCTAAAAAAAAAAAAGTGCAACACCGGGTCAAGGTACTGCCTGAAAAAACATCTTTAATACTAGTATAAGCATCAGAACATTTAGAGAGCATGATTTGTAACTCGGCATACAAAGATCTCTGCAGCAGGTGCTTTAACCCCATAGGATGTTTTAAAATGTAGACTTTGCAACCAATTAGGCAGAACAGATCTACTGGCATGTTTCTTGTTGCCAATTTCTTTGTGGCAGAGTTAAAAAAATAAAAAATAAACATTTATTAGTGAGGCTCAGATTTTGCGTCCGGTTTCCAATACTTTTGGGCACAACATCCCTGATTCAAAATCTAGTTTGCTAAATCTAATAATGCCCTTAAATGTACTCTTGATAGACCTGCTAAACATTTGTGTTCGGTCTTAATATCGGATGTCACTTCTTGTGATTCGACTTCCTGTGACGTCACTTCTGATGTAACGTGCGATGACACGCTCCATGATGTCATGTTACTTGCATACTACCCACTTGGCTGATCCCTTCACTTTTTGTTTTAGGACTTTTTTATGCCACTTCCAAGTGGTTGCCATATATTTTCACCCAGTCTTGACTTCAGCATACAGCAAGTTGCGTTGTGAGGCTTGTAGTTCTGCCTTTAACCCTGCTGGCAGTGTATACATATTCAAGCATGCCCAGTGATGCTGGCTAAAATGTAAAGGGATAGATCGAGGTTTCACACATGACATGGAATCCCATGACAGCAGCCCCGTGAGATTCGAAATAAACATGTGCAAGCCATGCACATACATGTCGACTTCTCTGCAAATGGTTTGCATGTGTGTGCACCGCAGGGTGCCAGCCTTGAGGTGGCTTCAACTCCGGCTGTTGAGTGGCACCTGCGGGGCTGCAAGCGTCACCTTGATTGAAAGTCTTGTCAGGTGGCTGAGCGATCAGGGAATGGAAAACAGCCTGTTACCTTTGAAGTGAGGCACACTGGATGACTGTGACATTGCGTCGGCTGACATCACTTCCTATGATATCACTCCGCAGAGCGCTCGGTGTCTACTGTTAATGGTCCTCCCACTGCTTTTATCGGAACTTGTGCCCCAGTGTGTCATAAGTGATTCAGGTAAGGGGGGGGGGGTTCACGGGCAGTGCAAAAGCCCCCCCTCCCACACCCGGAAGTCACGCCAGGCGCGAGGGGAAAGAGGAGGCAGGAGATGAGGTTTAAGGGGCAGGGAAGGTTACTGCTCCTTTTATACCTCAGTGTGTACCCTTCCTTGGCGGGCACCTTTTTTTTCAGTATGATAGAAAGGGAAGAGGTGTCTGTCCATAAACCAGTGATAGAACAATGTCATCAACAGCCAGGACAGCAAGAGTGAATTTTTTTGACAAGCTTATATAGCGGGTACAACCGTGCGGAAAAAAGAATAATGCCACTGCTGTTCTATTCCCAATTAAGGAGGAGCTCGCTTCATACACAGCGCTTAGAAAAGGCTAGGTGGGAGCAGAGGACGCCAAGGCCGCCACGCTTGGTTTTGCCCAGGGCGCTATGGAGGCACAGGTTGGCCCTGCTGCACCGTGCCTCGTGTTCCCAACCTTCATCCTTGCAGGCCCCGTCGTGGCCGAACGCGCCCCTCCAGAGGGAACTGACTGCCGTGCAGGAATCTGCACCAGCGGATGTGGCAAACACCCACAAAGCGAGGGGAGGGGCGCGCCAGGTGCCGAGGGGTTAATGGCTAGGAAAACAAGCGGGCCTCTGCTCTCAGTGGGGGCCTTGTTGGCCTTTGCATCTGCAAGCCATTTCAGAGCGGGCTGAGCCCTGGGCCATAAAGAAGTGGGTCATCCCTCCCTCCCTCAATCTCCCCCCCTTCCCTCATCGGCCCGCGCACGCTGAGCCGTGGCTGTCACCAGGGCACAAGAATGATCCATCCATCCGTGGGGGAAGGCGGGTGCCCTCAATCCCGGACCAGATTCGGGGGCGTTGACGAGAAGAGGCTTTCGGCTGACGTAGCCAAAAATTCTCGGGAACGCCCCCGAATCTGGTCCGAGATTGACGGACAGAGCCCTCTCCCAATGGCTAGCCTCCATTTATGGAGCTAGCCAATGGGAGGAGGGGGCATATACCCGACCCCACACACAAATCATAAGGTTTTTTGGCGCATGCGCACTACGTGCGCTTCGCCAGTCAAAACCTAAAAAGGTGAATGAGTGCCCGCTGTCTGCACTTCAGCTTGTATCAACTGAACTGCAGCCGGTGCGGTGCCTGTGTCTTGTTTTGTTATGGCGCGTAAGTGGATGGATTTTTTGCGTGTTTCCACGCGTTCCAAGTGTTGGTGGACAATAATTGGGGCAGAGTGAAAAAGAGGTTGACAAGGATCCCACACTTTAATCAAGGTCAGGAACCGGTCTTGAATTCAGTCCTACTAGATCCACGGTGGACATGTTACCCAGCAGGCCGCATCCATGGGCCCGGCTCCGCACTGGACTTACTATCCCAGGGATGTGAGTCCCATCTGCACACTCTTGTTGGTGCTTAACTGGGGGTCCTTGAACCAAGCATTTGTAAAGCCAATATGTCTCGCCTATGCAAGTTATTGCCTTTGTCATTGTTTTAACCATGTTGTACAGCAGCGCGGCAGCTGTGTTACATGACTAAAGATCATTAAAAAAGCAGTAAGATGGAGCCAGCGCTACAGCCTCTGCGTTGCACGGCCTCCCATCCCCAAGAGATACCTGCCCAGCCTTACCGCCATTCTGCCTGCAATTTGAGGAGTTGGCCTAATGGTTAGGGTGGTCGACCTCGAATCAGGGGAACTGGGTTCGGGTCTCGGCAATGACGCTGAACATCCTGTGATTCTGGGCAAATCACTTCATCTCCCTGTGCCTAACCAAAATGAATGTGTCCTCCTGTAACACAACTGCAGGGGCGGCCTTAGGCATGTGCAAGCTGTGCACCTGCACAGGGCCGCCAAACCACAGGGGCCGCCACCTCAATATATATCCTTAATATAATAATCCTCTGAGGATGGATACATTTGTGTGGCGGCCCCTGGCAGGGATTTGGCAGCCTCCTGCTCTGTTCCACTTCCAAACACTCTGACCCCCTCCCCACCCCCCTTCACTGGCCTCCCGCTCCGCCCCACCCGGACCCCTCTTCCGGGGCCCCCTACCAACGCTCCCTGCCCAGGGCCGCCATGAGCCTAGAGCCGCCCCTGGTAACTGGTGCTATGTAAAACACTCTGATACCGGATTTGGGTCAAGTTTGCGCTTTATAAAACGCGGCAAAAAAAGAAATAAAAAAAATAATATAAAGCGGTTGGTGCTGGCCGCATTTTAGCGCTTTAAAAAAAATCCTTTCTGCCATGCTGGAGAGTGGCAGCACTGCTATACACCATGGCTAAAACACTGACAAAGGCATTAGCTCAGTTAGGCAAAACCTATTGCCAGTGGTTGCTTTTCTCACAAAGTCACGCTCTTGGCTCGTTCAGCCAATAGCTCTAACCCAGGTCTCCCCAGACCAGCCGGTTGCAGAATGCAGCCGCCCATTCACTGCTTTAACAGAGGCGCAGTGATCACACTACCACTTTAATGCGCTACTTAAATATGTTGGCGATTCAAGAACAAATGTTATGTTATGTTATGTTATGTTATTTTTATTTGTACCGCGCACAGCTGCCCCAGCAAAGGGGCGTCCTGGCGCTTTGAGAAGGTAAACACAGCATTAAAAGCGGGCAGAAAGGAGAAGAGACACAACAGATGAGCTAAACAAATAAAAAGGTCTTGATAGCCCGTCTAAACTGAAGGAGCTTATCGATGGCCCGGATTTGTGGAGGAAGAGAATTCCGCCAGCTCGCTGCCAGGACTCGAAAGGAGCGGCCACCAATTCTGCTCAACTTAAAGCGCGGGACCACTGCTAAGTTCTGGCCTAGCGATCTAAGAGTGCAAGAGGGGACATAGGGGATCAGCAGTTTCTCCAAGATTTGTGGGGAAGTACCCTTGAGGATTTTAAATGCAAGGCAGAGAACCTTGAATCTAATCCTCTGCTGCACAGGGAGCCAGTGGACAGAGCGCAGGGCATTGGACACCGAGCACTGCCTAGGCAGACCTGTCACCAGTCGGGCCGCAGCGTTTTGAACCCGCTGGAGCCGCAGAAATTCTGACTGGTTAACCCCCTCCAGTAGGGAGCTGGCATAGTCCAGCCTGGACAGCACTGATGCTTGGACCACCAGCTGTCTTGTGGGTGCATCAAAGAATTTGAGGATGGGTCGAAGTCCTCTGATGATGCCATAGCAAGAAGCCGCCACCTTCTTGGTATGACAGATGAAACTCAGAGAAGGATCAAGCCACGCCCCCAGGTTTTTTATCTCTGCCGCTGGGAGGGGAGTCACACCCAACTCCGAAGGCCACCATTTGTCACCCCACAAAGCCACCTGTTTACCAACCACCATAATCTCCGTCTTCTTGGTGTTTAACTGGAGACAGTTGGAATTCATCCAGTTAGCCACTTCCCGCAGACCATCACAAAACCTGGGAGCCTCCAGGTCTGAGTCCCCACTCAGTGTGACCGCCAGCTGTGTGTCATCTGCGTAAGAGACCATGGTCAGGCCCCACCGCTTGACGACCGCAGCCAACGGTCTCACATACAGATTGAAAAGGGTGGGACTCAGTGATGACCCCTGTGGGACTCCCTGGTCTAACGGGTAGGATGACGGCTTACCGGGCGGGATCGCCACCTGGAATGACCTATCCGTAAGGAAGGATCGAAACCAGTGCAAGGCTGAGCCAGAATCGCCCACCTCCTCAAGACGCCGAATCAGAATCCCGTGCGAGACCGTGTCGAAGGAGGCACTGAGATCTAATAACAATAGTGCCGCCGTCCGACCGGAATCCAGCACGGAACGCAGATGCTCGACCATCGAGAGAAGGGCCGTCTCCGTGCTGTGACCCGCACGGAACCCGTTCTGGGTAGGGTCGAGAATGTTAAGCCTACCAAGATGGTCTGTAAGAATTCTCTTTAAATCCCTGTGCATAGCCCACCGGGCATCAGACAGGAAAGTCCTTTCCTTTCACCTGAGTAAACTTTGCTTTTGCTACTCATCTGGTTAATCCCCAGCTTCTAGAAGCCTTGCACAAGAATAAAATAGTGAAATGGTAGTGCTTCTACTCAATAAAAAGGCTCCTCTCTGAAGAATACAGTTGGAATCCTTGCACGTGCAGCTGTAAACTTTTGTAAATGTTAAAATGACTCAAACTAACTTTCTTTGGCCCTATGTATTTTTGGCATGCAAAGTCTGGCATGAACTACCTGAGTAACTAAAGAAACCTGGCACCACCTGCTCTTAAAAAAGGGAGACCTGCCAACTCACACAGGGTCATCCCGTGTCATAGAATATTCCCACTGTTCCCATGACCTCCCAGTGAAGAACCAAGATCATACGGTGTGCACAAAGGGAGCTGGCGACCCCTGCAGAGCACGGAATCCCAGCTCACTGTGCAGAGTATCTGTGCACTAGACATCCTTCTGGGGTTTTATAACCTCCCTAAGACATCAGCAGCAGTCTTAGAATTTGTTTTGGGGGGAAATGGAAAGGTGTTTTCAGGGCCTGTACTTAATTTGTAAAAAATAAATAAATAAGTGCCAGGACTCTGCCCGGAGTCGACTTCCGCTTGGAGTGCCCATTGCGGCTGTCCGCGCTGCCAATTATAGTAACAACACAACTGCTAACCCTAACATTTCCATAAGTGTGACAATTCGGACTACTCTAGACCCCAAAAGCTATAAAAATTGGCTTTGGCAGAAGGTGTTAGTCATTTTTTTTAATTAAGGATTACAGTTTTAAATTTTTATGATTTTTCACAGATAAATACAAACAGAAAAAGTATATTTCCTTTCTGTATTCATTTTTAAAAGCGAAAAAATACAGAAAATTGTTTTTCTTGTGGGTGACTCTCCTTGTTGTATCTCGAAAATTCAGAACCAACTGCTAAGCAGATAGACACCCAGGGGATTTAAAAATCGGATGAGATTCCCATAAATACAGGCATATGTTACCATATATTTATATATAATGCTAAAATGTATCTGTCGGTGTAGTGCTTTGTTATATATGTGGCTACCTAATTTGCCAAAATGCGACAGGCATGAAAGTATGAGTGCATGTTTATCAGTTAAATAAATGTGGAAATATACAATTTTACGACTCCATTTGATCTCAAAACATAAAATAAATATGGATAAATACCAATAAAATGGCCAGACTATAAATATGGATAAAATACAGATGGATATAATTTTTCAAAAATACCATAAAACCGGAAGCCCTATTTTTAATGTATACTAAATCAATAAACAACTGTTGTTGTGTTTGGTTCTAAATTCGACAAACAGCACCACCATGTGGGCAGCCTGTCATAAGCGCCAGTGTTGACAATAAGATGTTCGTGCCAAGCAGCGGAAATCACCAGCTCAAATTAAGCAGTGGCTCAGGCAGTGCTTTCTCTGAGCCCTGCACCCTCTCCTTGGCCACAACTCACTCCTTGGTTGGCAGGGTGGTGATCGGCTCAAAGCCGCACCCCCACTCCAGACTCCACCCTTTTAATGGCACACCCTCTCGCCTCACACAGTATAACTAATATCAAAGTCCTCAGATCTGGAAAGTCCTTGAAACCCCCTATTCCCTCTTAATCAAGTTATACATAAGATTCCTCAATGCTTTAGATGGATCCCTTGCTTGAGTTCAGGGCCAAAAAGCCCATGTGCTTGGGCATTGTTGTGCTTATCAAGCAGCCTATAACCTAACCTACAAAAGGTGGTTTAATTGCACTGGATTCAACCATTTCATCACTCTACAGTCACAATGATGCTACACACGAAAAAGGTTGCAGTCTAGTCATCCAATTCAACCATTTTGGACCTTACATTCTTACCCTGCACATGGTCAGACCAACACCTTATTAGGTTTTGACTAAAGGATTTCTACTGGCGGAACTATCCCCCTTGTCCAAGCTCTTTCTCTAGGAATTGGAATAGAATAAACATAGTCACTTTGTGACACCTTATCCCTTCACCTTCATACCTCCACCGAGATCCTAGAAGAATCTGAGGCGGCACTTACACTCTGGTTGACATCCGCCAGCCACACGCATGCCCCCATACAAAAAAAAAAAATGTACGCCATGAAGCTTGCAAATGGTTTTCAGAGACTTTAAAGCTTGCCAAATTGGAAATTTGGCAAGCCAAACGAAAATGGAGAAATTCTTACTTATCTGAATTGAGAGAAGCTTTTGTTCAGCTTTTGAAAAAATTAATTTTACAGACAGACCTCCTTTTTCTCTAACAAAATTATGGACTCCAAAACCAAGGTTATATTTGAAACAGCCAGGAAAACATCAAATTCAGACAGATTAACTACACCTGTGTGGTCCCTTCGCAAGAGCAATGCAATGCATTGAACTCCTTCTTTATAGATGAAATAAAGATGATAAAAGATAGTATTCATCCTAGCTCTTCGAATCTGGCTACTCCACCTGAAGATAGTAGCCCTTTGGTTCTATCGGCCTTCCTGGACATCAGCAGAGATCGCTTTGCTAGAACTGCTAGTCAAAGTTAAATCTGGTTCTTCCAATGACATCTGTCCCCCCAAGAATCAAAAAACGATTTTCTCCCACTTCCCAGCTATAGCTATCTCCATCCCCAATCAATCCCTTGAGCAGGGCAATGTCTCTTCTTTCTTCAAGAAGGCGGTGGTATTCCCAACCTTCAAAAAAAGCTGGGGAAGATCCTACCTACCTGAAAAACTACAGGTCCGCAACTTCAGAAAATATGGTACTTTACCTTTGATGCGATCGTCCAAATCATAATCGTCTTAGTAATGTACCGTATTGACTTTGCCAATGCTCTATACTTGGGACTTCCCTCTGGCTTTGTGAATAGATTGCAGATAATACAAAATCAGGCAGTTAGGCTAATATATTGGCGGGCAAGATACTGTCGCATTAAACCCTTGAAAAAAAAATACACTGGCTTCCTGTAGTTCAGAGATCTATTTTCAAAACAGGATGCCTTATCTTTAAATCTCTCAACGGCAAAAGGCCGGTTTTCTTATCTTCCAAAATTCAGCGCTATATTCCTAACCGCCAGCTCAGATCGGCACACCTAAATTTACTGGTTATTCCCAGAAGCAAAGGAATGAGGTCGGGGAACCAGGTTTTCCGTGTCCGCTTCTCACACGTGGAACACTTTCGCACTTGAAATAAGATCCTCTGTGAACTACGAGAGTTTTAGAAAAAATGAAAACTTGGCTGTTCAAACAATCTTATGAATAAATTGATAATTAGTAGCCTCTTTCTACCTCAGCGCCAAGAGACTTATTTGGTGGACGTGCACTCAACAAGTGATCATTAACATAACATCAATGCAGATGACTCCAAGCTAGGAATGTGAGGACCACCAGGTAAATGTCTTTTATTTTTTGCCATTCTTAGACCTGATCTAATAGATTAGACCTAAAAGGGGGCACAACAGAAATGAATTTACACCAACCAGAGTCAGTCAAATTTTACAGGACATCAGACGAGGAGCCACACTTTCTTTTCTGTGATGGCCGAGACCTGGCATTTGTGTTCTGCCCTTCAGAACCATAGGGTCCAGAATCGTAGTTTCCTTTGTTGCAGCAAAGGTCCTGGGACCAGAGGCTTGAGGGGCACATTGAACCCTGAGTATTGCTTTATTTCACAATTCAAACAGAAGTGAGGGGCATTTCCTTCCTTGCACCAGGACCAGTGACACACGGGCCACGCTACTGAGAGGATCCACCAATTATAAAGCACGAAACCAACTTCCTACCTTCCAACAATCTCAACAAGGATTATTCCTTCTGCACTAAATTTGCTGCTATTCCACTTGGCTGCAGCAACGCTGCCTGTATGCTTACATTTTACTTAAAAAAGGCCTGCACAAACTCCTAAAAATGTAAATCTTGGGAGAAGTACTGTTTCGGTCTGGGTTCCATAGGTCACCATAAATCCCAATAAGTCATAGTGTTAGGAACTTTTTTGCCTTCCAGCAGTGGACACATTTTTCAAAACAATTCTACCTTTTACATTTTTTTAAAAATACATGGTTTGTGGTGATTCACGGTGTTTTTTAAAGTTTATGGTAAATGTTGTTCTCGCTGCATCAACTGAGATTTGAGCTCAGATTACTTCACTCCGGGGCTCTGATGCCGTAGGCAAGATACTCTGTGCTGTTCCCACTTGCTTAAAAGGAGCGGGTCCAACAGGCTAGTCCTGATGGACATGCTTCACAAAGTCAAGAAGAATGGTAGCGGCTTTGGAGGTATATTATGTTATGTTAATTTGTAATGCGCACTATCACCAGCTAGGGTATCCTGGTGCTGAGCAGGTTTCTGCGTAGTCCTACAACCAGTAAGTTGCTTAATTTAAAAGCCGGGTCTTCAGATTCTTGCAGAATTTAAAAAAAGAGGAGGCAGCTCAGATGTGGAGTAGGAGGTTTCATGCTTTAGGAGTGATGTAAGAGAACGGCGGTCCTCCTGGTCTGGTTCTGTGTATGCGTGCGAGTAGGGGTCCTGCGGAGGTTGTCTGGGTGATTGGTGAAAAGAGATGCAACTATTCAGGTAGGTAGGTCCTGAGTTGTGAAGTGCCTTGAATGTGTGTGTGAGGAGTTTAAATTGGGCGTGTTTGTGTCAGGGCCGGCTCTAGGCTCATGGTGGCCCTGTGCAGGGAGCGTAGGTGGGGGCCCGGAAGAGGGGGTCCAGAAGGGGCGGAGCCAAGTCTAAATATGGTTATGATTTCTATGCCTATATACAGTGGCGTCACTAGGGTTGGTGTCACCCGGTGCGGGTAACTCATGGTGTCACCCCCTCACGACTTACCGCATGGACCAAGGATACCAGTAAAAACCCTGGGGCTTATTTTATTTACAAGCCCCTTGCGCCGCCGGTGAACCACTTTTTCACCATATTAAAAGTGACGCACTGGTCGCGCAAGGGGCTTGTAAATAAGCCCCCCTGTTCCACTCACTAGTCATAGCTGCCACCAGCTAGCTGCCTGTCTCCCTTAGACTGGTGAGAGGGCACTGTACTAATACCCCAGTAGGCTTCAAAAACAACAAGGAGCACGTCCAGTGAGATCCAAGATAGGAAGCCTTTCGTCCTTACAAAAAATCTGCTCTGCCTCCCCCCCCCCCCAAAAAAAGACCTAATCTAGTTGGCTCTGAAATGTTATGTGTTTTGGCGAAGGAACTATGCCAGCAGCGGTGTTCTAACAAGGCGCCATTTTCTTGTTGTTTTTAAGCAATCTATGGTTTGTGCACTCATATAATTCACACACATTGTTACACTTGCCATAAGCCCTAGCTTTCCGCTCAAATCATTCTTTCAATTGTTGTTGGCCCTTGAAAAAAAGCCTTCCTGTTTGGAAAAAAAAAGCAAAAATGATGGCACGCGCGCTGCTAGGAACAGTAGTGAAACATGAGAAAATTACAAGTGAACAAATTACAAAAGCAAACGTTAAGTTACAATTGGCAAAAGTGACAATTGTGAACAAACAAAATACATGAGGTTGCACACGGTGCATTACAGGAGGAAAAAGTGACATGTGTGCAGGTAACACAAGTCCTTAAAAGATGACTGAAGGCAGGTTTTGAATTTTCCAATCCCTGAATGTAAGAGCTTCACATCCACTGTCTGAATGCTAGATGAATTATCTACACGAGTAATTAAACTAATAACAGTGCTCTTTTGTGACTGCTGCTTGTAAACTGTATACCTCGATTTAAATAGATCTTTCTGTGAGGCTGTGAGAGGGATCGATATTTTATGAAAGTATATCTGAGAAGTGTTTGTCTCGGTGCTGATAGGGCCGGCAAGTGAAACTGAGGCAGTGAAAACAACAATGCTCACACATTGCCCTGGGGCCGCCAAATCCTGCCAGGGGGCCGCCAGTGATCCTTCTGATCCGATCCTCGTCGTGGCGGCCCCTGGGGTTTGGCGGCCCCTGGGGTTTGGCGGCCCTGTGCAGGTGCACAGTTTGCACATGCCTTGGGCCGGCCCTGTTTGTGTATTGGGAGGCAGTGGAGCTCCCTCAGGTGTGGTTTGAAGTGAGTTTTGTGTGTGGGGTTAAGGATGAGTCTTGCTGCCGAGTTCTGGATTCGTTGTAGTCTTAAAGTGAGTTGCTTGGTCATCTCGACATAAAGTCCAAGTTGCTGGGGACTAGGGCGTGAGTGACAGTTTTTCTAATATTGCTTGGGTGCCTTTGGTAGATCTTCCTCCGCATCTTCAGGGTGTTGAAGCAGGATGCAGTGATGGCGTTGACTTGTGCGGTCATGTCCAGTTTGCTGTTGATTATTAATCTGAGGTGTCCGGCATGGGTTGTGGGTGTGAGTCTGAGTTCTTTCCAGCCACGAGTTGGAGTCCCATGGGAGGTGTTCTTGCTGAAGATCACTTCTTCTGTCTTGTCGGTGTTGAGCTTGAGACAGTTTGCCTACGTCCCGTCAGTGAATTTGGTCATGAAAGCGGTGAACTTTTTAGGTTTCGCCTGGGGCACGGAGCTTTGGCTCCGCCCCCAGAGAAATCTATTGTTTACTGTAAGTGCTTCAGGAACGTCCCCCGGCTCCCATTGGCTTGCTCCATAAATGGAGGCTAGCCATTGGGAGCCGGATCTGTCCGTCAAGGCCGGACCAGATTCGGGGGTGTTCCCGCGATTTTTTCCCTCTCCACCCACTTCGGATCGTCATTGCGGCGGTGGGTGTGTGTTATTTTTTTTTTGAGTCGCCTGTTTTTTCTTCATTTTACAAGTGTTTGTTGTTGGAGTTGGCTGCAAGATTCGAGTTCCCACGAGGCAATCAGGTAAGGAGCACCCCCCCCACTGTCCGTGCGCCGTTCCGGCCCCCCCCCTTCCGCTGTCCGTGCGCCGTTCCGCCCCCCCCCCCTCCCCTCCCCTCCCGCTGTCCGTGCGCCGTTCCCAGAGTGGGTTGAATTATTTTTTGTGCCCATTCCCGGCCCCCTCCCGCTGTCCGTGCACCGTTCCCGCCCTCCCCCCCCCTCCCGCTCTCCGTGCGCCGTTCCCAGAGTGGGTTGAATTAGCTTTTGGGAGCTGAGTTTGTACTTCGTAGCGTCACACAGACACGTGGCTCGGATTACCAGGGGCCCTTGGCCCCCTGCATCGAGCTTGGAACTTAACATGATTGGAGGCTGAGGAGTCCAGGTGTGGTAACCGCCCCCTGATACCCCCCTCCCCTCCAATGAGCAGCACTATGGATAACTGTAACCTGCTTGTATGTAGTGCTTCATACCACAATGTTGTCGCTTTGAAGCGCTGTAAATACCAGGCGTTACTCTTAACCCAATCAAGAGTTTCAGACGTGTATTTAATAAGGCTTGAAAGAAAAGCATCACTGGTTGGCTTCTAGGCGCTGCATAACTCTGAAGACGAGGCTGGGTGGTTAGAGGGGTACGTCGCCAGTTTCTGGAGCTGGGTGGTTCTCTTGGATGTAGATGCACCTCGGGGTGCCTGGGTTGAGCCTCCCTCACCCCTCTGCGGCTGGACTCGCAGCAGTCCTGGGGTATGTAAAGCGCGGGGTTAGTATTCACAACAAACAGTTGAGTCGGATTAGCGGCGAGTTCTGTTTTTCCAGTCGCGGCGCTGGATGGGTTTGAGCCGCGTCCAGAGCGGCGGAAACTGCTGACACACCAGAGGAGACAATGGGGCGGCGTGTGCGGGGCCGCGGGCCGGCGCAGGGCTTTGTTTAGGGTTTGGGGAGGGGAAGCAGCGAGAAGGGCGGGCGGAGACAGCGCCGCTGGAGCCGGGCACTGGCTAGGCGCTTCCTGCAGAGTGTTGGCCCGGTGCCACCCTCCTCTGCCGGGGGAACAGCTGTGCCGGGCACGGTCAGGCAGGGGCGGCCCCTTCGACCCTCCAGCACTCCTGGGCTCCTCTTCATCGGTCTCCGTGCGGGATGTTCTGCCTGAGAGGTAAGTGCTTCCATCACTCTCTGTGAAGTGCGCCGAGGTGCCCTCTCCATGGCAGGGGGCAGCGGTGCCCGTCTGTCAGAGAAGGGTCGCCTCGATGGGAAGTTGATGGGACTTTGCGCCTTGGGATTTTGGGAGCCTGCAGCCCCGACCGCATAGCGCCTTTCCATGGGCTGAATGCTCACAAGGCGCTTTGTGGCTTTAATGAGTTATTTCAATAAGGATTCCGAAAAAAGAGGTTTAGCGTTGCTTTTCCTGACTCAGACATGGGTCTTCTGGGCGCCGATGCCCTTGTGCACCCAGGGTCTCGCAGAGTGCTTCTTTCTACTTTTATGTTTTTCTCGTTTTGTGTTTGTTGTTAAGGTGTTGACTAGCCACCGCCGTCTTCGACACCACGGCGCTGCTCCTGCACACCCGGCATCGTATTCCTAGGGGAAGGGACTTTAGGAAAACGTGTACTTTGGGGGGCGGGGGCATTTCCCCTAAGGAAGAGAACTGCTCTGTGTTTGCGGAGGCTGCCGAGGGGGGACAGCAGCGGAGCACACCCTGCCAGGCGCCTCTTTTCTGATTTGATTTAAGTCACAACACAGAAGCAGATGTACCTGCTCAGAATACACACCCAGGGAAAGAAATGACAGATTGTATATGTTTACTTCACACAGATCTGTCAATGACTCTAAATCCTGGCCGGTAGCTCTCATCAGGATAAAAGTGTCTGTCACAGACCTCGGGTCATCAATTCCCCAAAAAAGTACAATTCGAAGTACAGAGAGAGAGTGGTCTTTGGGTCAGCCCCCTTCAGACGTTGCCTGGCATGTGTTTTTCAATGTTTAGCATTAGTTTGAAGGGTGTTTTGGTTATATATTGTCCCATTTGTGTTCTCATTCGGTTTTGCTCATGGGGCGTCGAACAGCCCTTTTAATAAAATGCAGATGCAACATGGCATGTACCTCATCATTGCTGGAGTCAAAAAATGTTAATTTCGGATTTACCGTTTTTTTTATCCAGTGTACACAGAGGTTTGGATGTCTAGTCTGTCGTAAAGGCACATGGCTAGTCGTCCTCGCGTGTGCACTTATTTTACTTTACAGCCATGATGAGAAGCTGTTGAAATGCGCCCTTCTCTTGTTCACAAAGTAGAGATGTGCGCACACATAGGCTTTCTTAAATCCAAACATTACAGCCCTCTGTCAATATATCTACTATCAGCGGCCATCCTGGAAGGACCCAAGCGCATTCCGAGGAATGCCAGTTTACGCTTAATCCAATACTATATCCTTCAGGGAGCATACATTGCATGGGCCAAGATCAATAGATACTTTAATTGAGCAGACGCCAAGTGCCCACGAAGCAGACTATCAGACGCGGATCTATTAAACATGCTGTGGTCCTGCGCAATTCTCGCCTGCTACTTGAGAGCTATTCATGGCGTGGCAGTACAAGTGCACAGGTCACACTGTCGAGTGCTCCTGGTACACCTGCCTACATGGTCTATATCAGAGGACCAAAAAGCACAAAGTAATGTCCCGTTTCACTGATCTAGGGCTCATCGTAGCCAAGCGATTAATCACCATGCGCTGGAAATTGAAAGAGCCGCCGAGTGTTAAGGCTTGGTTTCAATCGCTGGCGTGCTGGGCGCAAGCAGAGAGTGTGGCGCTGTCCCGAGAAGATGCGCTGGGTTTGCGGGCACACCCAATAGCAGAGGCATGGGACGTAATACTGCTGGACCTCAAGAGGCCGTGGCAAGACGACTCGGAACTGTCCGTGGCCTCCACTTGACGCAGTCACCCAGTGGAGACTCAGCGACACATGCACACCAAGTCGGACGCTGTCATGTATACCACAGTCCAGGGACCTGGGCTGCTCTGCTGGCTGGATGCCTCACATGTTTAACCAGGACACGTTAAATCTGTCTAATCAGTTGCGGCTGGAATCTGGTAGCTCAAGGCTTAATGTAGTGCATACAGTCACAACACGCATTGCGGTGGGCGGCAGAGAAGGGGGCCTGGTGGGAGGAGCCGCGTACAGCAAGTGATACAACGTCAGTCTAGCCCAGTTCTTTGTAATCCTTGTTCACAGAAATTTTGACACATCTGATACATACCACGTGACTCACGCACAGACAGAGCATACATGCCCTTGATAGACTATTAACTGTATTATATGACCCATTGTGCAATGCACGCGTGCCTGTAAACTAAACAAGTGTATGTCAAAACCGTGTTAAAAAATGTCCACAAAAAATATACCTTTTCAATAAACAAATTTAAACAAAAAAATAGTATATGGTTTGGTCTCCCCCTGTGAGAGCTGTGAGAGCTGTGAGAGCTGTGAGGGCTGTGAGGGCTGTGAGGGCTGTGAGGGCTGTGAGGGCTGTGAGGGCTGTGAGGGCTGTGTGGGCTGAGAGAGCTGTTGGCAATGTAAATAACAATGCCATTTATTTAGAAGTAAAAGAAAAAAGGAAAGAAATGTCATGAGCAATGCCAATAGCTCTAACTTTTCCAAAGGCAAAACCATTGCATTGTAAATGCTTGTTTCTTATGCGGTTGTCTTGTCCGAGAGGGAGAATGAGTTAGACGTCTTCTTTATAGGAGAGGATGTTGATGTCTTGCGACTAGAGGGATCGTGTATGAATTGAAGAGGGTGGGGCTGAGCGATGAAACTTGAGGCACTTTGCAGATACGTTTGGGGACTTCAGAGATTGATGGTGCCAGGCTGACAGCTTGTGTTCTACATGTTTAGAAGGAGCAGCTCCAGTAGAGAGGAGGTCTTTGGAAGCTAATCATGTGCAGACACCCAATGAGCATGAAATGTCAGACCATGTCAAATGCTAAAGAGAGGCACAGGAGAATGAAGGCTGATGTGTCTGCTCTGTGAAGGATCATACTTGCTGTCATCTGTGATGGTGATAAGTGCTGTTTCTATGCTGTGTAGGACGGCATGGCATTGAGGAGCCTGTGGTATTGACCATACATACACACACACCAAAAGATGAAACCGCTTTTTTTGGTGTTATTTATGTTAGTGACCATAGTAGTAATGCGAGAAAGAAATTGAATTGCCTCGTGTTGCTTTAATTGATATTGTTTACTGACTCAATGGGACTCCATTTTGGTATCCGCCTCGGAAAGCTAAACGTCAAATGTTCCTGGTTCTGACTTGTGAACTGGTGCTTTCTGCGTCAATTAACTTTATCCGCTGCAGTGTCTCGCTGGGATGTGACAAAATTGGTTTCGTGGGATGTGACCCACAGATCACAGCTGATCTCTATAGGTTCATTGTGATGTCCTGATGGCTTGGGAGTAGAGCCTGTGGCTTACAGCTTGGGCACTTCCCTGCAGCAGGCCCATGAAGCTCAAGAGGTGGTACCTTACCAGCCTGTGACCTGTGCATTGCACACAGATCTCGCGGCAAATTCATATGTATTCTGAGGTGACTCTTTGCTCCAGGTGGAGCGGGCATCAGAGCTGAACTCACTGAGCTTATGTTCAATATTGTGTTCAGCAGCATTTGTAAAGTGCACCATCTCTCGTTGCCAGCTGAAATTCCAAGAGCCTAGTCCCGACAGCTCGACGACTTCGGAGGGCTGGAAGAGGTCCCCCGCTACACGGCGGAGGAGGGCACTGGACATCGAATGCTGTCTTATGTAAAGCGCTCTGATAACCTAATCGGTTCAAGATCCTGAAATGTGCAACGTAACTGATTCTATGTAAACTGCTGTGATAACATGTAACGGAACTGGTGCTATGTAAAGCGCTCTGATAACCTAATCGGTTCAAGTTCGCGCTATAGAAAACTCTAAAAATAAATAAATAAATATGTCTGTGTGATTATAGTCCATCCCTCTAGTTTTGTTTGACCTCCCCACTCCAGTGTTGTTTCTGTCTACATTTTGGTGGTAGGGGTCCTGTTTCTCTCAATAATAATCCACATATATAGGGTCTGGTTACACCAACCGGTGTGTCCCCAAGCTAGAGAAACCACTCTCCAGAAAGGCTGAAAAGAGCCAGGAATGCTAAACAGACTAGCAAATATACAGCTCTCACAACTGGAAAAAACACATTTTTTGTTTTTTCCCATAAATATTTTCCAAGGGCTCAGCCCAAAGAGAGAATAACGCGTTCCAGTTTTTAGCTGCCAAGTAGCCGAACGAGCGCACACCCATTCTGGCTCTTTGGACTTTGGGTACTTTTACCAAATGGGCTCCGGTTGATCCAAGATGATGGGCCGGGTGATGGGGGATAAGGAGATGGTGGAGATAACTGGGGCCTTTGCCCTGCAGGCTCCGATGACCGTAACATTGGGCTATAAAAATAATTCTTTTTTCAATAGGTAGCCAGTGCAGAGTCTAGTGCTTTTGAGGAAGAACCTCTTCTAGGAAGGTTGAGGACCAGACGTGCTGCCGCATTCTGGATGTGTAACCGCTTGTAGAGACTTTTGTTGCTGCTCCAAGGCAAAAAATGTTTCCATAGTCTAGCTGGGAAGTTACAAGGGCATGAACCAGGTTGTTTTTTTGGGGGGCCGATACAGAGAGAATTGATGGTGAGTGTTCACTGCCTAGTGTTTCTGTGTCTGCACTTCCCAGTGTCTGCTGCTCCCTGGCCTGGGTCTCTGTGACTCCCGTGCAGTATCGCTCAGGGGCGCCCCAGACCCGAACATCGGGTGGGGCTAACAGGTTAACCGATGAAAGGCGGGGCTAACACTTCAAACAGTGGGGCAGAGCTAGCCAATTTAAGACAATAGAGTGATAAATTGTGCATATGCAACATTGCTCAAACCCAATGCGATTATGACCTGTTTTAGTAGATTTGACAAGGTTTTTAGGCTAGTGACACATTTTTGAATATTGGAGTTATATGGCCACCAAAATGCAGCTTCTGCAGATTTCAATTAAAAAAGCACCTTTTAACCAATTTTTTGCAAAGTTAGTTCAAGATGATGACCTTTTTGTTGCTCATTTTCTGCACAATTCCTTCAGTGAAATGCGAGCTCATGAAATATTTTAATTCCACCTTCTGAAAGACGCCCCGTCTGACTGCTGATCAAAGGAACGTTTTCAGTCTGTTCATCAGGACATTGAAAGAAGGGCTTAGTTTGAAGCTGCCCACACGGACAGGCCTCGGAGTATTGAGGGTAGTGAGTGAACACGTCTAATCTCGGGATGTGGGACTCGCAAGTCTTGGGTTTGTTTCCTAATGCATCTTACATTCCTCCTGAGACTGAACAAGTGAGTCAATCATTTGTCAATATTACCACCTGTTACTTACTTTGCCAGGAATCTGTGCCATTCTGAATAAAAAATAAAATAGTTGCTGTTCGGCCCCCACATTGAGCAGTTCTCATATAAGATGATGAGCTGCATCTGTGTAGGAAGCCACAAGATCAAAAAAAACTGCCACAAAGGTAGATGCTGTGAAGTATAACAGTTCCCATACTTTTATATGCACTTCAAGGAAGACAGCCTGGTAATGTGCCACAAAAGAAGGCCCACACTGCCAGGCAATCTTCATTTACACCTGGGCATGCAGCCAAGGACTCCGAGGGGGCGCGTCCCACAGTTTGAAGACCTTTGGTGTACTGGATGAGCAATGTCCTGCAAAGGGGCCACACCAACAGAAATATTGCTGCTCAACACGTTCGACGCTCATGGCCCAGTGGAGCTGTGCTCATGACGAGCTGAGCTCGTCATAACCGCTGTGGAACGCCCACGCGGGGCTAATTCCCCTCCTGTGCAGGGCGTTCCATTGAGTGGGCAGAGTCATGACGAGCGGAGCTCGTCATGAGCACCGCAGCACCACGCGCGTTATCTCTCCCCCCCCCTGCACCGCGGGGGATTTAGCCCCGCGTGGAAGGGGTTAAAAGTATATCATTATAATAACAACCATGCTTTCAAATGTGTTCTGAAGCCACAGCACGTAACGTGTGAAACCCACTAAAATACCAAAACGGTGCATGGGCAATGAGCATTATAAACCGCATGGGCAATGTGCATTGTAAAACGCAACATTTGTTGCAAATGTCTTTCTTTGAGAAGAATGGCAACATTCTCCATAATGGCTGCTCCTAAATGTCTATCCTAAGTATAGCAAGTGGCCTGACCTGGATAGAGGACGGGACGACCTTCATCAGCCCACAAGAGACACAACACGGACAGCATGGTAACCAGTTTGTCATTGTAACACTGGAACAAGTAGTGTTTTCGTGGTGCAATGCCTTTGCATTAGTATCCTCAGAATTATGCTGTTTTTTTTATACAGATGTAGGTTTAGTTTGACAGCAAATAAGGTTTCACACATTCTTCTGCCAAAGTCCACTCGTTTGAAGAGGCAGAACAGAGCCATGCCAGCCTGCACAAGGGAAGGGCTGGTGCACTGCTTCTGCATAGGCAGCATCCCTGAGCGAAACCACAAGGCATAAGTAAGAACAAATTCTAAATCTGGTTTACAATGCACTATGAGAAACCGTTCATGGAGGAGGTTGCTTTAGGGGGAGAGGTATCCCTCTCGTTAGACAAAAGTTCGGGCTTCAAGTAGCTTTCTTTCAGATCACCCACAGGTCAGGGTCCGACACCGGAGCTATCCACCAAGTGATAACACTCCATCTCCAAAGGGGCAAGAGCCACAACTCCTTGTTTCTTCTCAAATGTGCCAGCATCTGTGTGCTTAAGGACTGAGGTCACCCGCTATATATACTGAAAACCTATACATGCAAAATATGAGTTGAGATGAGTTGTTACTTGTAAAATGTAACCAAACTCTAAGGCATCTTGCAACTGAACTGACTAACAACATCAGAAAAGATATAAGGGCTAAAGCACCCCCTGCCGTACATCATAACGATATTTCAAGTCATTGAGGAGTTCCAAAACCATATAGAATGACAAGGCTAAAGGCTGAGTTCCTTTATAAGGTTAATGAACTCCGAGGTGACTTGCAATATCCTTATCGGGTACGCCAGGTGTACTTCATCCCATATATTACATGGTCACACCATCGCCTTTACCACAAATCATATGAAAGAGCGGGCATGTTTGCAAACATGAAGAATACAAATAAAACCTCTAGTGCAAAATTAAGCACATCAAAAACTTGTTCGATATCTGCTGCAAACCGATATTGGAAACAATTTATTACAAGTCCGCTTAAAAAAAAGCTGTAGTAGCTCAGAATGTGTAGAAAGAGTGTCAATAATAAACATTCTCTCTGCTTGTCCATGTAAGCTAGAAAAATAAAGCAGAAGAAAGGTTCAGTTTTTGTTGCTAAACAGCTGCTTCAATTATACTCTGTAACCTGACCTACCTTTCACCTCAGCTGCTGCCTCTGGCAGAAAGTCATTGTGATGTCAGAACTGGACTGTAATAACTTATAATAGTCGAGTTCTGGCATTCTTTATAATCGGCGCCTGGGTGTGTCACAAGACAGGCGAGTATACAGGAATTACAGAATCTCATGTATTATATGAATCAATAAACTAGATGACTTTTAAGAGACTTCATAAACTTAGAAAGGTGCTTTGTTTTGTGCAGGCCAAGACCCTGAACATTCCAAATAGAAAAAGAAGCAAAACAGAAGGAACATTCTCCCCTATCCACCTATCAAGTCTGTTCGAAAACCGGGGGCTGATCGCTCGGGGACAGAAAATGAAGGGATTGCTTAAACTTGGAAGCAAACACATACGCAGCATATGGCTTGTCTCATAATAGGCTCTGTGGGTACAGAAAAGTGCTATAATGTGTTCTTCTAGGAATTGGCAACCAGTGTAGTTTACAATGAGCCTTGGAAATCCTATTACATTTCCTGAAAATTCAAGACCAGTCACGCTGCTGTATTGTGAGCACCTGGTAGCTTGTAAATAGATGACTCGGGAAGACAAATATAGCTAGGACTGGCAAAGTTCAATTCAGACATGATGGTGGCAGAATTAATAACACAAGCTTTCAGTACCACAGATTAAAAATTAGATTTTTCTTCAAGATTCTGAAAGAATCTTGCATGCACTATCTTTCGTTGAAGTTAAAGTTTGGTGGAATGCCCCTGCTCTGTATTTGGAAATGTGATGTGATGTGATAACTAGCTATTTCACCAATGTTGCTCTATCCCTGGATACTTTAGGTAGCCCACCATGCCCCCTTTACAAGTAGTCCAGTAATGGTTGGGTGCAATATCCGCACCAGATTTTACCGGTACAGAGAGGTTACAATCCACCAGCACTGTGCAATTACGAGTTAAGCCCATACTCTGCGGACCCAGAATCACCTTGCAGTTTTCTGCATGGTATTCTCTTTTTCTGTGGGGTTTAATGCTCTGTTTTGAACGGGTGATAAAAGTGTATAGGGGACTGTTGTATTCATAGGCAGAGGAATGATGATTGGAACAATGCGATTGTATCCTGGCAGGTAGACCCTATAATCCTTCCCTAACCCTTGTCTGATGTTCGGGCAGGGGTCTTGAAGGGGTCTGAGCTAAAATACACCCTTTCCTCTCAGTGATTTTACCTGCTGGATTTTCAGGTCGGTAAAATCAGATTCGTTCCTGCATCCAGTAGATCTGGGTGCAGGCACACTGGACCTTGTTAATTTTGTGGAATGGAATTCCACGCTTGAATCCCGCCCCGCACAGTTCCCAACTGGATCCCTTCTTGAGGTATATGTAGAGGGATTCATTGAGCACGACGCTACTCAAGAGTGTCCCGGCGCTATGCGATTAAGTCAACGAAAGAAAAGAATTGAAGCGGGCTGCTGAACGAAGAGCCAGGTCTTGAGCTTTTTCCTAAATATTCCTTCTTCTGTCTGGCGCAGTTCTAGAGGAAGATTGTTCCGGCCCCAAGAGGGAGAAGTAACATTCGCCGACTTTAGCAAGACAAACCCTTGGAATGGAGGTTCATGGTTATTCGCAGATCGCAGGGCTCTCGCAGGGTTGTAGCAAGAGATCCGGGAGGATAAGCAATCAAGCCCCAATGGTGAAGAGCTCTATACGCGTTAACAGAGAGGTCTTACATAAGATGGGCTTGTTCACAGGAAGCCAGTGCACATTACACAGATGTGGGGTAATGTGCTGGCTTCTATGAAGACTGAGAGCAAACCTGGCGGCCGCATTCTGTCCAGTCTGTAATCTCCTTACCAGATATGACCGCAAAACTGCATATAAAGCATTGGCATAGTCCAACCTGGACATGACCGAAACCAGAGCCAGAACTCGACTGTAGCGTTAAAAAAAGAAGTGAAATCAATGCTCTTATCCTAATTCATATGAACTATGTTTATAAGCTCTAATACTATTGTATGATATGCACGTAACATTATTATTTCTCGTAAAACGGGTTTTGTTTACCTTATCTGCTTGTAAAGTGCTCTGATGCCCGCAAGGGTCTTGTCCGCGCTATATAAAACCTTCAAAATAAAAATAAACAAAATAAATGTTAGCCGGACCGAAAGGAAATGCCAGAGCACATGCCCACCAGTGAGTTGATTGTGAATAGACCTATTTTTCTAAAATTGGATACCAAAGTTTTCTTCAGTTTTAATTGAGTATGGGGGGAGGGGGCAGTCCCTTCTGGCCAGTGAACTTCCAGATTAAGATCAACATTGTTCCTCAGTCTTTTCAGTATTGCACTTCAGTTGATTATTGCTCCTCTAGCGAAAGAGGAGAAAGCTGAGGTTGAATAGAATCCTGTGCAGTTAGCACCCCTATAAACAAAGGAAAAGATACTCTGCGTATTGTCAGTGTAGGAGATTATCTTTGCCCCAAAAGATTCTATCAGAACGGCAAGGGGAGACCTATAGATATTGAACATTGTGGGGCTAAGGGCCAAACTGTGAGGAACCCCTATTGAGACACTTCGACTGCCAGAAGAATAAGGGGGTAGCCAAACTTCTTGACTCATGTCTCCCAGAAAGGATTTCATCCACTTCCTGGGGTTGTCCCTAAAGCCAATCTCCTGAAAGCCGGCGAGCAGCCTGGCACGTGGAACTGTGTCAAATGCTGCTGACAGGTCTAACAATATCAGGACAGCCCTCTACTGCCTGCGTCGATGGCGCTTATAATCAGTACAGAGACTTCCAGAAGGGCCGTCTCTGTACTGAACCTTGACCTGAAGCCTGATTGGCTGGGATGCAGTAACTTGTTAGTTTCAATGTAATTAAAAAGCGAACAGTTCACAGATTTTCCCCGTAATTTGGAAGGCGCAGGGAGTAGTGAGATAGGCCTATAGTTGCCAGGGATGTCAGGGCCCGCACTTGGCTTTTTTTAAAAGGGGAACAGTTTAGCCCGCTCCTCAAAGTTAGGTCCTGTCACTGTGGTTAAGGACTTATTTAGCAGCGAGTCCTTGTCTTTCATGAGCACCTTGCAGGTGGGCTGGTTAGTCGGAAAGTGCAACGTCATGAGGTTTGAGGAGCATTGAAAAAATAAAGAAAGCCTCCTCTGCCAGGGATTGGCTTTTTGAGGGCCTCTGTGGCCAAAGTGGGCGGGATCTATTATTTTAATGTTTTATTTTCTTACAATAATTGTTTGCACGCTTTCTTTTTTTTCTTAAAAAAAAAAAAATCCGAAAATGATAATGGAGGCCTTCTGGTATTGCAGTCTGAAAGAAAGGGAGTGCGCTCTGCTGATCTGTGAAGCTATAGAATTGGAGGCAGTGAAAGGAGAAACCAGCCTTCTCACCATGGTGCCTGCTGCCTGAAAGAAATGCAAATGTGTTTCAATGATTAATCAGCAAATCTAAAGGCTGCTTGGAAATCACTGGAGGCTTCCTGGCGACAAAGGTTTATTCTTTCTGAGAGGTAATGTAAGGGTGTTATCAACTGCAGTCAGTGTGCGTCCTCCTAATACAAGCTCCTAGAAAACAGGGTGTGCACTCAGTGCAGTCCGATTGTGTATTAAAATAAATATCTTTTTAACACACGAATGACTAACAATCTGTGCCTGATAAAAGTGAAGCAAATCGATGCAAACTGTTATTTGTCTGGCTATAACTAGGAGAATTTTTTTTATTTCTCCAAACTTTTCCAACTTTGCTGGTGTGCTGCACTGTGCAGCACACAAAAAAGTGTGAAGTGTTAAACTATGTTTAAGCCTAGAATTTTCTACTGGAAGGGCACCCTTCAAGTACAAAACCTATGCTTGACAGCACACACACCTTGTACTACGACGCAGGGGTGTGTGCATTAGTGCATGTTAGACTAAAGAGAAGAAAACCGCACCACTTCTCGGTAGATATGGCGCTGTCCTGCTCCCTCCCTTGCATGCAGCGCAGCCCAGGAACTTTGGCTGTTGTATTTCATTTCCTGAAAATGGAACAAATTCTCTTTGCACATTTTACAGCTGCCTCTCATTCTGAGTGGAATACAATCTAAAATAATGATTCCCATATTCAAAGTGCTTGCAGTCCCAGGCTGGGATCTCCAAGCACTATAAATACACGGCGCCCCAACCAGGATTCAAGTGTATGACCGGTTACACTCACCCATGATTCTGCAGTAACCGCATTCACACACTGAGCTTTAATAACATAAAAAATGCATTTCACACCAATGTTTAGGTCTCGCCTAGACGAAAGCAAAAGCGAAGCTTTTGTTGTCTATGCGAGACAACTTATGTTGCCACTTTTCTGGGAATGGTGTGGACATCAGACTGTTACGAGCTTTTTCAGCTGTAGTCAGGCTGTCACGAGCTTCTCCTTTGGAGATTTGACCTCGTGAGCGCGCCTTGACTGCATCTAATGGGCCGTGCGCTTCCTTTAGTCAGTTTCACTTTGTTTCATTTCACTTTGAAAGTGCAGGCGTCAATGTGTCTGGTAGTTGTTCATGTGGAGTGCCTTCTGACCTCGTGAGCGCGCCTTGACTGCATCTAATGTGTGTGGCTTTTTTTTCAACGTGGCCCTGGCGCTTGCTTCAGTCAGTTTCACTTTTAAGGTGCAGGCGTCAATGGGTCTGGTACTTGTTTTATTTCCATTTAATGCTCTTTGGAACAACAATTTTATATTACTTGTGTGTATTACCACTGGCCAGAATTTCAAAGACTTATATTCACGCAGGTGAAATAATACTATTGTGATTAGGGCCGATTTTTGGAGTCTGACCGTTCAGAGTGCAGAGTGGAGCTTCAGAGTGGAGCTTCAGAGTGGAGCTTCAGAGTGGAGCTTCAGAGTGGAGCTTCAGAGTGGAGCTTCAGAGTGGAGCTTCAGAGTGCAGCTTCAGAGTAGAGCTTCAGAGTGCAGAGTGGAGCTTCAGAGTGCAGAGTGGAGCTTCAGAGTAGAGCTTCAGAGTGCCGAGTGGAGCTTCAGAGTGGAGCTTCAGAGTGCAGAGTGGAGCTTCAGAGTGGAGCTTCAGAGTGCAGAGTGGAGCTTCAGAGTGGAGCTTCAGAGTGGAGCTTCAGAGTGGAGCTTCAGAGTGGAGCTTCAGAGTGGAGCGTGGAGCTTCAGAGTGGAGCTTCAGAGTGCAGAGTGGAGCTTCAGAGTAGAGCTTCAGAGTGGAGCTTCAGAGTGCAGAGTGGAGCTTCAGAGTAGAGCTTCAGAGTGGAGCTTCAGAGTGCAGAGTGGAGCTTCAGAGTGCAGAGTGGAGCTTCAGAGTGCAGAGTGGAGCTTCAGAGTGGAGCTTCAGAGTGGAGCTTCAGAGTGGAGCTTCAGAGTGGAGCTTCAGAGTGGAGCTTCAGAGTGGAGCTTCAGAGTGGAGAGTGGAGCTTCAGAGTGGAGCTTCAGAGTGGAGCTTCAGAGTGGAGCTTCAGAGTGGAGCTTCAGAGTGGAGCTTCAGATTGGAGCTTCAGAGTGGAGAGTGGAGCTTCAGAGTGGAGCTTCAGAGTGGAGCTTCAGAGTGGAGCTTCAGAGTGGAGCTTCAGAGTGGAGCTTCAGAGTGCAGAGTGGAGCTTCAGAGTGGAGCTTCAGAGTGCAGAGTGGAGCTTCAGAGTGGAGCTTCAGAGTGCAGAGTGGAGCTTCAGAGTGGAGCTTCAGAGTGGAGCTTCAGAGTGCAGAGTGGAGCTTCAGAGTGGAGCTTCAGAGTGCAGAGTGGAGCTTCAAAGTGGAGCTTCAGAGTGGAGCTTCAGAGTGGAGCTTCAGAGTGGAGCTTCAGAGTGGAGCTTCAGAGTGGAGCTGCAGAGTGGAGCTGCAGAGTGGAGCTGCAGAGTGGAGCTGCAGAGTGGAGCTGCAGAGTGGAGCTGCAGAGTGGAGCTGCAGAGTGGAGCTTCAGAGTGGAGCTTCAGAGTGGAGCTTCAGAGTGGAGCTTCAGAGTGGAGCTTCAGAGTGCAGCTTCAGAGTGGAGCTTCAGAGTGCAGCTTCAGAGTGGAGCTTCAGAGTGGAGCTTCAGAGTGGAGCTTCAGAGTGGAGAGTGGAGCTTCAGAGTGGAGCTTCAGAGTGGAGCTTCAGAGTGGAGCTTCAGAGTGGAGCTTCAGAGTGGAGCTTCAGAGTGGAGCTTCAGAGTGGAGCTTCAGAGTGGAGAGTGGAGCTTCAGAGTGGAGAGTGGAGCTTCAGAGTGGAGAGTGGAGCTTCAGAGTGGAGAGTGGAGCTTCAGAGTGGAGAGTGGAGCTTCAGAGTGGAGAGTGGAGCTTCAGAGTGGAGCTTCAGAGTGGAGCTTCAGAGTGGAGCTTCAGAGTGGATCTTCAGAGTGGAGCTTCAGAGTGGAGCTTCAGAGTGCAGAGTGGAGCTTCAGAGTGGAGCTTCAGAGTGCAGAGTGGAGCTTCAGAGTGGAGCTTCAGAGTGCAGAGTGGAGCTTCAGAGTGGAGCTTCAGAGTGCAGAGTGGAGCTTCAGAGTGGAGCTTCAGAGTGCAAAGTGGAGCTTCAGAGTGGAGCTTCAGAGTGCAGAGTGGAGCTTCAGAGTGCAGAGTGGAGCTTCAGAGTAGAGCTTCAGAGTGGAGCTTCAGAGTGCAGAGTGGAGCTTCAGAGTAGAGCTTCAGAGTGGAGCTTCAGAGTGCAGAGTGGAGCTTCAGAGTAGAGCTTCAGAGTAGAGCTTCAGAGTGGAGCTTCAGAGTGGAGCTTCAGAGTGGAGCTTCAGAGTGGAGCTTCAGAGTGGAGCTTCAGAGTGGAGCTTCAGAGTGGAGCTTCAGAGTGGAGCTTTAGAGTGCAGAGTGGAGCTTCAGAGTGCAGAGTGGAGCTTCAGAGTGCAGAGTGGAGCTTCAGAGTGCAGAGTGGAGCTTCAGAGTGGAGCTTCAGAGTGCAGAGTGGAGCTTCAGAGTGGAGCTTCAGAGTAGAGCTTCAGAGTGCAGAGTGGAGCTTCAGAGTGCAGAGTGGAGCTTCAGAGTAGAGCTTCAGAGTGGAGCTTCAGAGTGCAGAGTGGAGCTTCAGAGTAGAGCTTCAGAGTGGAGCTTCAGAGTGCAGAGTGGAGCTTCAGAGTAGAGCTTCAGAGTGGAGCTTCAGAGTGCAGAGTGGAGCTTCAGAGTGGAGCTTCAGAGTGGAGCTTCAGAGTGGAGCTTCAGAGTGGAGCTTCAGAGTGGAGCTTCAGAGTGGAGCTTCAGAGTGGAGCTTCAGAGTGCAGAGTGGAGCTTCAGAGTGGAGCTTCAGAGTGCAGAGTGGAGCTTCAGAGTGGAGCTTCAGAGTGGAGCTTCAGAGTGGAGCTTCAGAGTGGAGAGTGGAGCTTCAGAGTGGAGAGTGGAGCTTCAGAGTGGAGCTTCAGAGTGGAGCTTCAGAATGCAGAGTGGAGCTTCAGAGTGTCAAGAGCAATGCCAATAGCTCTAACTTTAACAAAAGCAAAACCATTGCATTGTAAATGCTTGTTATTTTCCCGAATCACATGCTCATGCTGCTGCCTGGTTTGTCTACATGCACACAGGCAGAATCACTCGGTACAAAATGGCTCCTGTTCACTCGTCAGTACGGTCTTGCGCCGCCCCACCTTCCCCCTGCCAAATACATTCATTCCAAATACTGCTTATTTTCATATCAGACTGACTTCTCACATCTGGGATAGCAGGGGCACCTTCCACAGTGATTAGTGCTTCACAAAAAATAATTCTCGGCTAGCGCTCAGAAGCCTTGAAGCTTTGATTGAATGACACTGCAGTTTGATGCCCCGCTCGTTTTTTGATGCTATGCGTTCCAGACACTGATTTTATTAAGACTCACTTGGAGCTCTAAACTGTCACTTGATCTTTCTTTGGGTCATTTCGTTTGCCCGGAAGGACTAACATATCTGTGAAACCCTCTTCTTTTATAGTTTGAGCATCGTCTTCGTTTAGCAGGATAACATTATACATTTGAAAATACAAATATCCGGGAAGAGCAGAGAGCAAATCTCCGCGATGTTGGGCATTCTCCTATCATAAAGGAAGCGTGTTGGTGGGACCTGTGGCATCTAACGCATCATTTAACCCTATATGCGTGGGCACCTACCACAATAATGTATAGGATGAGTTTGTTCCGTTCCCGTTTTTAATTTGATGTAAAACTCAAATCACTGCACACTCTCTACTACACACTCTCTACTACACACTCTCTACTACAGTCACTACTCTCTACTACACACTCCCTACTACAGTCACTACTCTCTACTACACATTCTGCTACACACTCTCTACTACAGTCACTACTCTCTGCTACGCACTCTACTCTCTACTACCCTCTACTACACACTCTCTACTACACACTCTCTACTACAGTCACTACTCTCTGCTACGCACTCTACTCTCTACTACACACTCTACTACACACTCTCTACTACACACTCTACTACACACTCTCTACTACAGTCGCTACTCTCTACTACACACTGTACTACACACTCTACTACAGTCACTACTCTCTACTACACACTACTACACACTCTCTACTACAGTCACTACTCTCTACTACACACTCACTACACACTCACTACTACAGCCACTACTCTCTTCGACACACTCTATACTAGACACTCTCTACTACACACTATGTACTACAGTCACTACTCTCTACTACACACTGTACTACACACTCTACTACAGTCACTACTCTCTACTACACACTACTACACACTCTCTACTACAGTCACTACTCTCTACTACACACTCTACTACACACTCTACTACACACTCACTACACACTCACTACTACAGCCACTACTCTCTTCGACACACTCTATACTAGACACTCTCTACTACACACTATCTACTACAGTCACTACTTACTACACTCTCTACTACACTCTCTACTACACTCTCTACTACACACTCTACTACACACTCTACTACACACTCTACTACACACTCTACTACACACTCTACTACACACTCTACTACACACTCTACTACACACTCTCTACTACACACTCTACTACACACTCTCTACTACACACTCTCTACTACACACTCTACACTACACACTCTACTACACTCTACTACACACTCTGCTACACACACGCTCTACTACACACTCTACTACACACCCTCTACTACTCTCTACTACTCTACTACACATTCTCTACTACTCTACTACACACTCACTACTTTCTACTACACTCTACTACAGACTCTCCACTCTCTACTCCACACTCTCTACTTCAATCTCTCTAATTCAATCTCTCTACCTCAATCTCTCTACTTCAATCTCTCTACTTCACATTCTGTACTACACACTCTCTACTACACATTCTCTACTACACACTCTCTACTACACATTCTCTACTACACACTCTCTACTACACACCCTACTACACATTCTCCTACACACTCTACTACACACTCCACTACACACTCACCACTCTACTACACACTCACCACTCTACTACACACTCACCACTCTACTACACACTCACCACTCTACTACACACTCACTAGTCTCTACTGCTCACTCTCTACTGCTCACTCTCTACTACACACTCTCTACTACACACTCTCTACTACACACTCTCTACTACACACTCTCTACTACACACTCTCTACTACACTCTCTACTACACACTCTCTACTACACGCTCACTACTCTCTACTACACGCTCACTACTCTCTACTACACACTCACTACTCTCTACTACACACTCTACTACTCACTTACTACTCTCTACTCACTCTCTACTACTCACTACTACTCTCTCTACTACTCACTACTACTCTCTCTACTACTCACTCTCTACTACTCACTCTCTACTGCTCATGACAATGCCATTTATTTATCTGTTTCCAAAACCAACACATAAATAAAACATTTGTCATTTACAATGCCAAAAGCGCTAACTTTTGCAAAGGCGAGACCGTTGCATTGTAAATGCTTGTTTAACATGTGTTTTTCATTTGAGGTGTGCGTTTTATACCACATTGCTGTCGTTTTTTCACGCCCATGACCTAGATGACCTAGGAAATACTTCCTAGGAGTCTGTCATTGAAGCTCCACCTCCAGGGCAGCCCAGCACACAACAGCTTAAGTGTGTGTGTCCTCGAAGCTGTGGCAACCCAGGCTGAGACACATTATGAGGGCTGAAGCCCTTTTTAGACCTATGGGCGTTGTGCACCTGGTTTCGCTCAGCACCTGACTCACTGTGTCCATATTTACTCCTCTCGTCTTACAGCGCCTGCCCATGTCTGTCTGTCTGTCTCCCAGAGCCAGTATCACTCAGCACCTGTTCCGCTGTGTCTGTATTCCTTTGTGTCTTTCTGTGCTTCCCCATGGCTGTCTTTCTCCCTGTGTCTAACTGTCTCCATGTGTTTGTCTGTCTCCCTGTGTCTGTCTGTCTCCCTGTGTCTGCTGCTCCCTGGCCTGGACCCCCATGTCTCCCTGTGTCTCCCAGAGCCAGTATCGCTGAGAGATTTATTTCATTGTCCCCATCATTACATTTCTTCAATCAGTCTTTCTGGTCTTTGCTCTCTCTTCTTGGATAAGGTCCTTCGCTGTCTTTCTGCAATTCCTCGTCTTGTCTCTCGTCTGTGTTTACTGCAGCTGTGTCCTCTCCGTCTTCATCCATGATCTTTAGTCCCTTAAAGTGAGAGCTGTACCTTGTTATACGGTAGGGGCCTGCTGCCGCAGTTATCTTAGGCCCCTTGATATGTGTCACTGTTAACGGTTCTTTTGAGAACGGACTGTCGGATTTTCTCAGTTGCCGCTGACGCACCACCACTGAGTCCCCTTGCTTGAGGTGTGATGGACTGGCATGTCTCCTAGCGTCCGCATAGGCTTTCATTTTCTCTTTGGCCTCGTGGTCTCTGACTGCAGAGTGCCTGTCCTATTGATATCTGTGTCAGCTTTGCTCTTTGGACAGCCTTCTTTATGTTCCCATGCCATTTGCTTGTGGCCACAGAGGTGTTATCTTCCTGTGATGAATGCCTAGGTAGTCCATGAATTTTTAAAACTCCTCCCTAAAGAATGGCGGACCATTGTCTGTTTTTAGTGTTTGTGGGGAGCTCCAGGCTGTGAATGTCATCCAGTATTGGCAGTGTTGCTCTTGCTGACGTCGATGAGACTTGTCGCACAATAGGAAATCTTCAATACTCGTCAATGATCAAGAGCAAGTAGTTGCTCCTGTCTAGAGGTCCATAGAAGTCTGCAGCCAATGCTGTCCACACTGCCGTTTGGCAGATGTGGCAATTTATGATGGTGTCCTCCACCATATTGTCTAGGTCAGGGAACCATACTTTCTCCTGTAGCTGTTTCTTTATTGCGACCATGCCTCTGTGAGATTTGTGTGCCAAGTTTACAGTTTGTCAGCGTAGAGCACTGGCATAACTATTCTTGTTCCTCTCATTACTATTCCGTTCAGTCTCTGATAGCTCTTCATGAATCTTTTCGAATGCTAGCATTTCCTCCTTGTTGACTCCTTCGTTCATGATGCTGTTGTTGTTGACGTGTCTCCATCTCTGCTGTCTTCCCTGTTTCTTGCTCAAGTTCCGCTATCGTTATTGATGCCGGAGTGTTCTTTTATAGCACAAAGTTTAGATATTTCTCTGCTATTGATGTGTTCTCAGGTGTCTGCGGTAAGGGATGTTGTGACATGTAATCAGCCGGGTTGTGTTAGTTTCCCGGTTTGTGCACGATCTTGAAGTCCTAGTCCATCAGTCTTATGCCCCATCGCTTGATGCGAGGCAGTATCTTTACATTTGGATTGCCGTATATTGTCACCAGGGCCTGATAGTCTGTTACGATGTTAAATGGTTTCCCGTAGATGAACATGTGGTAGTGTTCACATGCCCATACTACTGATGGCTTTCTTTTTCTGGCTGCGAGTATACCCTCTCAATGTCGGACAGACTTTTACTTGCAAATGCCACAATCTTTCGTGGAGAGTCTCTGCCCGGCATGTGTTGTGCTAAAATTGCTCCTAATCCTATCGGGCTGGCGACCACCGCCAGTTCCGTGCATAGCAGTGGATCGAAATAGGCAAGATGTTCCACCGCTATTACAGCATGTCTGATGGCCTGAAACGCTCTATTGCACTCTTGTGTCTAGATTAATTTCTGACCCTGCTTCGTTAGTTCTCGAAGCGGTGTGCTCACGTGGCAAAGTCTTTTATGCATCCAGCACAGTAGCAGACAAGCCCAAGAATTGACCTCACTTCTGCGATGTCTGTTGGAGGACTCTCTTTTTTTCAGCGTCTCTACCTTGCTGTAGTCTGGTCTCATTCCGTTTTTGGAAAAGATGTGCCCGAAGAACACCAGTTCATTTCTCCCTAGTTCACACTTATCTTCATTCAGCATTAGGTCTGCTTTTTCCAGATGCAAGCATGCTTCCAGCAAAGCTCTGTCATGCTCTTCATCTGATTGACCAAACACAAAAATGTCATCACTGTAGTTTAGGCTGTTCTTTACTGGCCTTATCGCCTGCCTTATTATCTCCTGAAAAATCTCTGCTGCTGTTGAGATGCCAAAACTCAATCGTTTGTAGCGAAACAGGCCCATGTGTGTGGAGAATGTGGTAATGTACCTTGACTGTGGGTCAAGCTCCAGTTGATGAGATCCTTTGCACAGGTTCAGCTTTGAAAACCGGCATGCGCCCGTGAGGCAACTGATCATGTCATTGAGGTGTGGTCCAGGGTGTCTTTCCCTTTCAATCGCTGTATTTGGTATCCTCATGTCTGCCCAAATGCGAATCTTGGATTTCTTCTTCTTTGGAACTGCCACTATTGGCGACACCCATGGCCTAGACCTTTCTGTAGGCTCTATTATTTCTTGGCTCAGCAGGCTTTGTATTTCCTCTTCTACCTGTGGCTGCAGGTGTATCAGCACTCGTCGGTGATGCTGAGCCACATGTTTTATTGCTTCATTGATGTGCAGTATTATTTGCCGTCCTTTTAGTTTGCCTAGGCCTTGTAGTATTGCCGGTTAGTCTCGCAGAATGTTCTGTTTCTCTGACATGTGGGACGTCATTGCGAGGAGACCATCACCTGCGCCGTGACATTCCAGCGACCTGTCTGCTAAGCAATGTCTCCCCGTAGCACATGTATTCGTTCTTTGCTTGACCTGTCTTTGTACATCATTGTCTCTGTATACTTCCCTATGTTGACCACTGGTTTCTTCGAGCCCCAGGTGACTACATCAACAGTGGACGGTGATAGTGGCGTTTTTATTTTCATATTCTGATATACACATTATGTTGCATGTGGCCCGCTATCTATCATGAATCGTGTACTGTGTCATCCTACAACAATGCCCAGGGTCATTGTTTTCTTTGCCTGATGTTTCTCTATTTAGATGAATGCGGTCTCACTCTCTCTTGTCCACAGGGGCATCGGACATCAGATATAGCCGTTTCACGTTCTCTTGTACTGTTTCTCCGTCTGATTAAGCTGAAGAACTGTGATTTGCCGTTTCCATGTGCCTGGCATATCTGTTCGTTGCCGTTCGTGGTCTTCCCAGTCTTCCTCGCTCAATTTAAAATTGTGAAACAATGCAGCCGGTTGAAAAATGATTATCTCTGTTGCATTATCAGCATTTTTGACCCATTGCCGGGCATGCGCCGACATGTGGAGACTCTAGTCTGCATCTATAGCATGTTCTCTCATGCGGTTTTCTTGGCAGTGGGGCATTGTTTTCTTTCTTCCTGTTGCTTCCGGTCGTGCGGTTAGTTTGTTCTATTCTTCTTTCTTTTCCCAGTTCCATCTGCCTTGCATGTGTTGCTGCTCTCTCTTCCGCCCGGGCCATGGTCAGAATTTTCTACAGCAAGGTCAGTTCTTTAAAATACGTGTGCGGAATTCCGCAGACTGACAGCCTTCAATGATGCGCAGTCGAATTGCCTGTTCGTTGTCAAACTTATCGAATTTGCAGTATGTAACCAATTTACACAGTATTGTTGCAAAGTCCTCGAGGGACTCCTCTGCTCGTTGGCACCCGATGGTGAAGGTGTATCTTTCGAAATCAATGTTTCTTTGTGGGTCACACTTGTCTGTGAGGAACTTTATCAGTCCCCTATATGTTGCTGTTTGATCTTGAGGAAATGTTACTAGCAGGTCTTCCACTTCATCCCCTATGAAGTTAAAAAATAGATCTATGTGCTTAGCTTCTACGATGTCTGTGGCGCGCATGTATCGTTCGAACTGGCAAATCCATCTTTCCCATCTGATACCTATCTGTGGTTCAGAAAGGCTGAATGGAAGTGGCCTGCGGAATATTGCTTGTGTACTGTTCTGGTCACTTGTTGGTTCAACCATTCTTTTGACGTGCAGCTCTGGTGCAAGTCTTGTTTGGGCGTACTTCTTTTTCCTGTTGACACTGCGATAGTGTACGTTCCTTCTCTGTTTGTCTCTTTATTTCTGCTCTTTATTCTTTCCTTTTGTTATATTTTCTTTTTCTGTTCTTTTTTTCCCTTTTAATTCCTTGAAATTCCCTTGTTGTAGTTTGCCTGACTTTGAAATGGTTATCTTTTCTTTTTCTGTTCTTTTTTCTTTCTAATTCCTTTCATTTCCCTTTTTATAGGCTTTTTGTAGTTTGCCTGATTTTAAAATGGTTCTTTTCTTTTCCTGTTTTTTCCTTCTAATTCCTTTTTAATTTCCTTTTTGTAAGATTTTTTGTAGTTTGCCTGACTTTAACATGGCCGCCGGGCTCCCTTGCTGCTTATTGGCTTAGTTTGCCTGGCCTCAAAATGGATACTGAAGTCTTGCGAGACTTCCAGTGTCTTCCCCTGGCCTCAAAATGGCTGCTGGGCCTTCCCAGACACTGATTCGCTGCTTCCACCTGACCCCAAAATGGCTGTTGTACTCGCGTGAGACTTCCTTCAAACGTACGCGCGGTGCTGCAGTCTTGATGCGGCTGGAGCACGAACGCAGTCGGCGCACCTTTTTAACCACATCGCTGCTAAGGCTTTTCCCCTCCTGTGCTGGAAGCTCATCAAGTCCATTGATCATGACGAGCTCAGCTCGTCATAAGCACAGCTCAACCGTGCTGTATGACGAGCTGAGCTCGTCATGAGCATGGAAGGGGTTAAATTATGCACGTAAAGCTCAAAGGCACAGATGGGTGCACCGCTTGATGCCAGGCAGTCGGGGGCCTCTCACCGCTTGTCACGGGGCCCGGGGTGGGCTCCCGCGTCATATCTTAGTTTTATTTCTTCCTCTGCACTCGGACCAGGGTGGGCTCCTGGCTCCGCTTTTTCTGCACTGGGTGTCTTTTGTTATTGAGGCAATTCTTCTCCTGTTCTTGGCTGGCAGACCAGGGTGGGCTCCTGGCTCCGTCACTTGGTCACGAAGGATCTGGGCACACGCGTTTGCTGTATCCTTGCTTGAAATCCCGACTTTGTCGCCAATTGTCGTGTTCTCCGCCCCAGGAAACACGCCAGTCAGGTAAGGGTCTTTATATTATTTATTGTTAGTTGTGCTGGCCGCTGGGGAAGCGCCGCTTACAACGGATACATCGCATCGCGCTGACATTGCATCGTGGCTGTTACATCGTAGACGACATCACATCGCATGTCATCAGGACGCATGCAAGTGCATCGCATTTCCTTATACATCGTTAAACGATTACATCGTGAATCGGGATACATCGGTGAATCTGGAATTGTGTTTCTTTAAGGAGAGCAGATTGAAGCTAAATTGCATTATTAAACACGAGAGTTCATTTAATCAGTGCATATGCGGCGGAATTGTTTTCATAAAATGGAAATTGTAAAATGGCATTTAAGTTTATTTCAGTAAATTGCAGACCCGTCTCTTGATGGGACAGAGCATTATTAAACACGAGAGTTACAGCAGAACACAGTTGTAGGAAATGCGCAGAAACCTCTAATGCGCCTTTCCTAAAAAAAGAAACGGAAAAGAAGAAACGGAAACCTCTAACTGATAGCAAACAGACTGACATATATTTTATAATTAAAACGGAAACGGGCTAACTGATATCTTAGAATTACCGCATCAATGGCAGTGCGAGGATGTGGCTAACGGATAGCTCTGCCGACTTTGGTGTTGGCACCCAGGGTTCGAGCCTCCTATCAAGTCGCCACACTTATTATGTATTCATGGGTGGAAGGATGTGTGTGTGTGGTGAGTGGGTGGATGGATGAATGGATGGCGGATGGATGAATGGATGGGTGTATGGCTGGATGGATGCATGGATAGGCGGATGGGTGTATGGATGGATGCATGGATGGGTGAAGGCATGTATGGCAGATGGATGAATGGATGGCGGTTGAATGGGTGGCTGTATGGATGGATGCTGGATGCATGCATGTATGGCGTATGGATGTGTGGATGAATGGATGGATGCATGTATGGCGTATGGATGTGTGGATGAATGGATGGATGCATGTATGGCGTATGGATGTGTGGCTGAATGGATGGATGCATGTATGGCGTATGGATGCATGGATGGGTGGATGTGTGGATGGATGGATGGATGCATGGATGGGTGGATTAATGTATGGTGAACGAGGGAAACGGAGTGCAGAAGGTCACGAAAAACAAGGGGACAACGATTAAAACAGAGGGAAGAAGGCCACAAAAAGCAAGGAAAACTGAGGGCAGAAGGCCACAAAAAACGAGGGAAACTCAGGGCAGAAGGGCACGAAAAACGAGGGAAACAGAGGCCACCGCCCCTCTCCCGCCGCGCCCTGTACCCCACCCCACCCCACCCAGTACAGAGGACCAGAAAGCTAGGAATGCAGTATAAATCAAATTTATTTATTACTGCTTAAAAAATGGCTTCTATGTCAGAGCAATATTGTTATTATCAGTTTTAATTTGGAAACCATGTTTAGTGCTCCCATTTTTTATGAGAGTTAGAGAGAGACTCAATCTCCCATTGTTCTGCTGACACAGTAAAAACATTCAGATCGAGCAACCTCAGAATGGATGCTCTCTGCGAGCTGTATCTGCCTTTGCTATAACTCAACATTATTCAATTTCTGCTGGAAATACCGTGCTGAGGTGATATGAATGTCGAGAACCAGTGGCACGCAAATGATATCATTTTCTTTCCCTCTAGCCTGCAGTTGCACCTGTGTACTTTGTCTTTTAGCAAGCACTTCAATCGACTTAGACCAAGGCTGTCTGATAAAAAAACAAAAACATCCTTAATATGTAATGACAGGTGGCTCCGCCATTATGTGGCTCCTTTTATCAACTGCACGCTATAAATGCAAGTAAGAAAGGAAGTGACGGAGGACGTTCTTCCATTAACCAATCTGCTGCACATTGAAATGCAATATTAAAGCTGATTTCGTCAAACATTGAAATAACGGTGAATAGGGGGTAGACATACATTATTATACAATAATGTGTCGTTTATGGTGTGACATTTATCACGGGTGAAGCTGGTCACCTCCTTTCACATTTCGATTTGATTTATATGCAAGATTGGATTACATGTGCATTAGCGCCTCGTCGTGGGCGAGAAGGGCGCGGTAAAACCCTGTATAAAATCACCAGATTCCGACTTAATTTAATTTCTGCTGGATGTACATCAAGCAGAAGCGTGAAGCAACAACTTGTCATGAAAATGATCTACCCATCGGAACTATTGCAGGGACTGGGAGAAGAAGAATCCGGGATCACGCATTGGCTGAAAAGATTTTCAATGTGTGGGCTCAAACATCGCGTTGTCATGTCACGCGATGTAAAGTCGCCGATGTGAAACGCTATGTAATTAAATGGCCGCATTTGCGTAGTAACAGCATGCGATGAGAAAATTGCCGATGTGAAGGAAGTTGCGATGTAATTGCCGCGATGAGAACTCCCGCGATGAGATTGTGTACGATGGATCGTCATACAACCTGGCCGCTGCTGCCCACATGTGCCTCGTCTTCCTGCCCTCCTTGTTCTGATCCTGTCCCCCCTCCCTTGACCGGAAGTGGTGTCCGGTTCCTGTCCCCTCCCCACCAGTCGGGTAAATGGTCCTAGTGCCCCTTTACCCAGGTCACGACAGTCTGTCTCCATGTGTCTGCTACTCCCTGGCCTGGATCCCTGTCTCTCCCAGTTTCTGCACCCCCGTGTCTCCTAGTGCCTCTGTCTCTCACTGCCAGTCTCCTTGTCTAATTGCGCCTGTACTTTCTTCACCTCTCTGTGTCTTTCTACTTCCCAGTGTCTGTGCCCCCTATGTCGCCTAGCGCCTCTCTCTCTATGTATGTCTCCCTCTGCCTGTCTCTACACCTCCATGTCTTTCTGCACCCCTCTGTGTCTACCTGTCTCCCAGTGTTTCCAGCTCCCTGGGTTCCCAGTGTCCGCTCCACGAATCCCTGTGTCTCCTAGTGCCTGTATCGCTAATCGCCTGTCGCCCTGTGTCTTTCTGCCTCAGTGTCTGTGCCCCCTATATCCACCAGACTGAATTGTGCGAATGGCCAGAGGCCCCTTTAATTTGACTTTAGAGGGCCTGAGAAGGGAGTGGGGCTTCGAGTGCCTGTGCTGTATCTATTTTGTGTGCACCACCGATCTAAGGTGTAGGAGGGACGAGGAGAAGTAAAGATTCAATAATAGCGCCTTGAAGCAGTATTGGCTTAGTGTCCCGTGGTGGAGCATACAGACCGCAGTCTCAGCAGATGTTGACGAGAGACACTTAGCAAAAGTGATGAATGGATGAATGGATGGTTGATTCATCGTCGCCACGGGCTCAGTCCAGAGAGTCTGAGAAAATGAAATTCACAATGAGCAAAGAAATGATGGATTGGAATGTGGCCCAGAGTTCCCGCCCATGGCTGAAGGCTAATTCAAGCATTCTGCAGTGTAAAGGTCACGGTTATGCTGGGTCACACCCAGCCCTGTGCCACTCAGCGCAGAGTCTGTGGGTGACCCACCCTTGGGCAGGAGTGTTTTACATCCGATATTAGAACACTGGTCTTCAAACTTTTTAATGGTGTTCCCCCCCTAGTGGGGAAAAAATCGTTGCGCCCTTCCTCAGAATTTTTCACATTTATTCTATTAAACTGCCAATGATTGAATATGTCTAGACTGATTTAAACATTGTGGTTAAGTTGTGTTAACCCTTTTAAAAATGTAATCAAATACATGATTGCAAAACATACTATTCTTGTCTTGCTAAGCGTAGAAGTACCCACAGTGTGATTATTAGAAGTGGGTGGGGTGTCTAAAGAATATTTGGTGCCCCTTCCGTTTGGCGTGCACTCCCAGCCAGGATATAAATGACAAAAGTTGTTAGTGATGGCCCATTACAGAGCGGATTACTGGCCCATCGTGTTTTCGTGCTTTTAACAAAGCACTGCTATCAGCATAATTGTTCTTTCGCCCAGAGCCAGGGGGCCCCCTGGGATCTCTTGATGGACCCCCTAGGGGGGCCCACACTCTAGTTTGAAGCCCATTGGAATGTTGAAAGCTCCATTGAAGACAATGGAGTCGCTCCTGGCTCGCAATTGCTGGTAGAAGCCCAGAGCTCATACATTCCAATGTTTGTCTTCATGTATTTATTTATATTTAGAGAGTTTTATATAGCGCTAGCTAGACCGGAAGGTATCGGAGCGCTTTACAACAGTAAATGTTCACATCAAAGATAACAAGTCAATACAGAGCATCTGAGTCCCAGTGCTCAACAACAAACAATGTACACAAAATAGACAACAAGTATAGTATACATCCACGCGGCACAATGTGAAATCAACTTCCCCCTGATGCACCGTGTTACCGGCCAGAATCGCACATGTGCCAAACAGCAGGGGTGAAAGAGCAGAACTATGATTGGATCTTCCGCCTCCCGTTCTGTGAAAATACCGCGCTGGCAGATTGGTATTACAGGGAAGGACGTTTTCTGATCTTGTTTCTCTTCCCTTGAGACCCATGTTCCCAGCACAGTGAAACTATATTTCTCCTGAGTATGCACAGACTATGCCAGAGATATATAAGATGCAAATGCAAGTCATTTAAACTAAGACTAATGATCAAATAGACACAAGCCTTTTAAAAATTTTTTTTTTTTTTTTTTTTTAGAGTTTTATATAGCGCAAACTAGACCCAAGACATTGGGTATCAGAGCGCTTTACATGAGCAGTAGTTTTGTTACAGAGGGACACATTCATTTTTGTTAGGCGCAGGGAGATTAAGTGATTTGCCCAGAATCACAGGATGTTGAGCGTTGTTGCCGAGACTCGAACCTGGTTCCCCAGCTTCGAGGTCGAAAGCTCTAATGCTACTTCCTCTCCCCACTTCATGTGTCTCCCTTTTACATTTAGAACATCCTACCCTCAGTGGGTGGAATATTCTAATAGCCTCATAGCCCTTCTGCCTCAAGCCATACCAGCTCTTACAAGCCCTGTCCCTCGTTATAGGCCCGAGCCAATTCGGGCTCAGGGCCTTTAGCACCCAATATAGCCCTTGGGACCTGAAAAGAAGGCGGTGCTTCCTGACCTGTCTGTGGCACCGACCCTGGAGGCCTGCTGGTCACATGGAGGGGCCAGGACTGACGACATCGAAGGGCCTGGTAATGTTTTCATGATAATACTCCTGATGAAAATAATGATGATAATATTGAGGAGAATCATGGTAATCATGATACTAATAATCATGGTAGTAACGATGATAACCAGGATGATGATGATGATGATGATGATGATGATGATAATATTGAGGAGAATCATGGTAATCATGATACTAATAATCATGGTAGTAACGATGATAACCAGGATGATGATGATGATGATGATAATATTGAGGAGAATCATGGTAATCATGATACTAATAATCATGGTAGTAACGATGATAACCAGGATGATGCATCATAATATTGAGGAGAATCATGGTAATCATGATACTAATAATCATGGTAGTAACGATGATAACCAGGATGATGATGATGATGATGATAATATTGAGGAGAATCATGGTAATCATGATACTAATAATCATGGTAGTAACAATGATAACCAGGATGATGATGATGATGATGATATTGATAAAAGTTATTGTGGTAATAATGTTAAATCATGGTAATAATGATAAGTAATCATGATGATCAAAATCATCGTAATAATGATGATAGTAATCACGGTAATGGTATTAGCCCCTTCGCCGCGGGGCTAATTCCCCTGCAGCGCGGGGGAAGGGGGACCGCGCACGGCGCCGTGGTGCTGATGACGAGCCCAGGCTCGTCATGCAGCACTGTGCTCGTGTGCTGGTGACGAGCCTGGGCTCGTCATGAGCCCGCCCGCGCAATGGAACGCTCAGCACAGCGGGGGAATTATCCCCGCATGTGAGCGTTCCACGGCTCATGACGAGCCCAGGCTCGTCACCAGCACATGAGCACCGTGCTGCATGACGAGCCTGGGCTCGTCATCAGCACAGAAGGGGTTAAATGGTAATAGTTTTGGTAATAATGATAACCACGATGATGATAGTAATATTCATGATGATATTTATGGGAATAATGACAATAGTAATCACGATAAAGACAATAATGGTAACAATAATGTTCATGATGATAATCATGGTACTATACAGGATAAAGTACCCCCTGCCATACGTTAAACGGATATTGCAAGTCACAGCAGAGTTGCATGACTATATAGAGATTAACGTGGTCAAAGGCAGAGTTCCTGTACATGGTTGTGGAACTCTGAGGTGACTTGCAATCAGTGCTTAATTTGAGCCCCTGCTTTCTGGTTTTCAGCACCGGTACGTATGTCAGTCTGCCATATGATGGCGCTGTTTGTCTAATTTGGAGAGAAGAATAACAACACTTGTTTATTAATTTAATATACATTAAAAATGACTAATGCCTGCCACCAAAGCCATTCTATTAACTTTGGGGGTCTGGAACAGTCAGATCGGCAACACTTGTAGTAGAGTGATCGTTAGTAGTTATGTTTTTACTGTATTTGGCATTGCTGACAGTGGCAATGGGTGGTGCAAGAGGAAGTGGACTCCTGACTAGGGCCCCAGTAGTTATAATTTTACAAATTAAGCACTGCTTGCAGTATACCGAACATGTACCGCAGGAGGTACTTTATTCCGTCACCTTACCCAGAAACCACGTATATCCTTGGTGTGAAGTTCTTTCATATGAAAGACAAAGCATATTTGCAAACATTAAGAATAAAAATAGATTTTCTAGTGCAAAACGAAACATCAAAAAAGCAGTTTGATATTTTCTGCAAAAACAAATTAGAATCAGTTAGTTATAAGTCACTTTTAAATAAAAAGGCGCAGTAGCTGGAAACGTCTAGAAACATTAAGAGCCATTCAAACTATTTTATAATTACCCAAGGATTGCAAAAAATAAACATGTTGCCATAAATATCTCCATTCTGCTTGTCACTATACAGCTAGAAAAACAGAGCAGAAAAAAGAAAAGCAAACCTTGTTCCTCAAGGAGCTGCTGAAGTATGCTGCTTGACCTGTTCTGTGACCTGACTTTCTCCTCTGTTCCTGACTCTGCCAGCAGGCATTGTGAGGTCAGAACCTGATTGTAATGAGTTATTACAGTTGAGTGTTTCACAAGTTGCCTATTATATAGAAATCAGAGACTGTTTTTTATAAAGGGATTGCAGCATGCCATGTATTATAGTTGGATTGTGACGGTCTCTGATCTATCATTTGCCACTAGCTGATGATAACACAAGTTGGTGGATCGAAGACCTTGAGCCCCAGAAGTGATGGTCTGACTCCTCATTGAGCGTGACCTCGTGTCGTACTACGTGTCGGGGCCTTTTCCACTCTATGGGCCCGGGCCCCCTCTCTTAAAACCCATCAGTATTTTCCCCTTTTTCTGCCCACATTCTGTTAGTGGGCGTTCAAGCCTACAAATGTCTTTATAAATAACATTTTACCAGGACACAAGATCAATCCTGGCAGGGCTGACTCTGTCTTTTATCTTTCTGAGGTCGATTGACTGCCACTAAACTGTGTTATTATAGGAGCATCTGTTATTTACAACTCATGCAAACGGTAGAAGTGTGGGATGAACCACTGCAGGAAGTAGCAAGTTGTTATGAATGATACACTATGTATGTATGAGGGGCCCTGAAACCTACCTCAACGCCCCTTGATCTGGGGCCCCTTCTTTCGACCCTGCCCACACTTTACTCCAACCGCTCATCTGTTCTCATCCATGTAGCTAAAAACCATAACGGGGTGGTGGAGGTTCAAACCAGCAGACTCCCTGAGGATGTTCCTGACTGGTGGGGACGGCAGAGATTTACACCAGTTCACGCCACACTAAACAACATTGCAAACTCCCGTTTATGGAATGAAGGCCACATGACCCCCTGGGAGCTGCCAAGTATCACGCATCAGGCGTGATGCTAACGCATTTCAGTGTGGTATTCCAGCATCACCGGACTGAAATGCATTGTCACACATGTTTGCCATTGGACACACTCAGCGCTGAAACTGACTGCCCACTATGCCAAGTGCTAGCGCGCGCCGGCATCACCTGTTTGTGCCCCGTTCTGCAGCAGACTTCACTTGTCAGCAGCTCAACAGTTAAAGATCTGCTCTCAGACTCTAGTGCTACAATGTTACAATATCTGCCCTGCTGCCTGCGAAATTCCCGCCGCTGCACGGATAGTGTCCGTCACAGTGAGCCACTCTGACTACAGCCCAATTAATACCGAGACCCGGCGGGGCCTGCCGGTTGTAGGGGCTGCAGTGGCAATGAGCACTGCTCGCACCGCAGTAATCTTATGTTTTTTAAATGTGATAAACGGCATCCACACAATCTGCAGCGAACCCGATCTAACCCCAAGCACAGGAACGGCGGGGTGACTGCTACATCCCAGAACACACCACTGTACAGCTCGGTCACTGAATTTTTATGCCGCTGGAGTGGTTGTGGTCACGAGGAGGCCGGGCCCGTACCAGTTTGCAGCCGCTGAAGCTAGGGTGACCAACCGTCCGTAAATTTCACGGACAGTCCGTAATTTGGACCTCACGTCCGTTGCCCGTGAGGATACCTTTTACGGACGCCTTTTGTCTGTAATTTTGGCCATCACAGGGAGCAGCACTGCTCCCCTGTGAGAGGCCTCACCTTCCTGATGGGGCCGCCTCGCACTCCTGGAGCACAAGAGCAGCCCCACCCCGGCCATTATCATTCTGTGTGCGGCTGATTACCAGCCCAGACTGCCCCATTGTCATTCTGCATGTGGCAAAGCATGTGGCAGTCTCCTCCTGCCTCAGTGTACAGCAGGGCATTCTGTAAAATAAAAGGTAAAACGCTACTACTGCAACTTTAGCAACGTTAGAAAACAGATTATATAAAGAAGCCTATAAAATAAGTTAAAAAGAACGGCTTATCGTTTTTTCACTGTCTCATCATTTTTTAACTGAAGTATTTTCAATATTATATTCAACAAAGCCATGGTTGCTGCTTTATTTTAAGAAACTAGCAACCATTGACAAAGCCAATAGTCCTGGTTTTTGTTGGTGTAATGATACTTGCTGTATTATATATATATATCTGGATGCAATGACATAAACAACATAATACCAGTCGGGTGGAACACTATGCGAGCGCTGATTTTTAGCCTAGGTGTTTTAAACGACACCCTTAATTACATCGAAAACCCCTTTGAAGTCACCCCCCAGTTTCTTTTACACCACTTAAAGCCCTGGAAACAACACCATGTCAGTCACCTCACATCCTGGCACTGTGCACCATGCATGACTCATGACTTCTACGTTTTCAGACTGCCTATGTGCATGGGCATGGTGAACTTTCCCCCACCCCACTCCTTGCTTTGGGAACTACAGCAAGGTGAATTTCTTGATGGGCTTCTTCTGTCTGCAACTCTGCAGACAAAGGCTCAGCTCATAATGTGAAAAGGTGGGTGAGTAAATAAGTGAAGGAATGTGTGAATGGCTAGATGGATTACTGAAAGGATGAATGGATGGATGAATGAAAGGGTGATTGGATAGATAAAAGAAAGGATGGATGGATGGATGAGTGGAGGTATGGATGAGGGAAAAGGTAAATAGATGGATGGATGTATGGGTGGAAGGGTAGATAGATGGGTAAAAGGGTGGTTGGGTGTATGAAAGGATGGATGGATGAGTGAAAGCTTAGAGGATGGTCGAGTGAATGGTTGGATAGATGAGTGAAGGGATGGATGGATGGATTGAATTGATAAGTGAAATGGTGAATGGATGGATGAGTGAAAGGGGGTAGATCAGAGGTCTTCAAACTGTGGGGCGTGCCCCCCTGGGGGTCCGTGGATGGTCTCCAAGGGGGCCGCAAATGCCTCTGCAATTACATGTAAATGAAGATGGCCTGGAACTGCAGCCTTATTATTCTACTGCATTTCCTGGCTGTCTTCATTTACACGCATCCTGGAGTGCTGTGAAGGAGGTCACTGAATGTCAATAAGTTGCCTAAAGTAAAAGAACTAACTAGTCTGAGTATTTTGGTTTTTCGCTGTCAGCTAACTATATATGAAATAATGAGCAAACTGATTCCTTGAAAAATAAAATCAAGTTACATTACACACAGTCTATCATAGGCTGCTGCAAAATGATGCAGTGCTTGAAATAAAAACACTTTCCTACAAAATATAGCCTTTACTCATCAGTGATCAGACTCTACCTAATGTAAGCATTTTCTGAAGTATAACACCCTTACAGTACCTCTAAGAAAAATTGTCACTGTGACGCATTAAGCAGGGCCATTGGAATTATGTGGCAAGAGAGGACTAAATTATGCAACTCAGTTGATTAAATTATGCAGAAAGAAAAGGTAAATTATGCAGCATAATTGATCACATTTTGTGGTTAGCTTTATTTAATTTTTAGTCATGGTAACACTGAGGTGATATATTATAACTCTTTAGTACCAATTTAAGACCCAAATATATCAATAAGCAACTGCAAGATGACCAATCAACCTTTTATGAAGGGCCTTCTACTGCTCTGGAACACGTCCTCAGCCATGTTTTAAGTCATTTTTGATCCCTTTGAACTAGAATCACATTTTTTCTTTAAAATCTGCAGATTATGCAGCAGATGATGGGTTATTTAGCAAATGTGGTAAATCCATAGCAATGCAGAAAACACTTCTGCCTCAGTGACTAATCAATGAACGGTTGGTAAAAGGATGTAGTGTAACATCCATACTGGCCAACCTTGAAGCTGGGGAACAAGGTTTGAGTCTTGACGGGAGGCTCAAGCAGCCTGTGACTCTGTAATGCAACTGGTGCTCATGTAAAGTGCTCTGATACCTTCGGGTCGGGTACACACTATATAAGTGCAAAAAAAAGCCTTGTTTCTTCTTTAACTGTTGGCACCACCACCCCACCCTTTGCCTGCGAGCAGAGGAACCTCAGAGTCAGGACGACCCATTCAGTGGCAGTTGTTTTTGTAAAAGGTGAGTCCAGGGGGTAGCAGGGAGGAAGTCAGCAGGGTCCCATTCAGATGCAGAGCTCTGTTCCTCTTGACCCATGGGACCTCAGAGTAATTGTCCAAGAAAAGAGTGAGATTCATAAATATAGTCAAGGAGATGGCCCAGAAGAGAAAGCGCTGTGTGGGAGCCTTATTTTTATGGTTAAAAATGGCCAGAGACCGCTTCTTCAGAGATACACCCCAAGGAAGAGGACAATCTAAGGGAGCCTTTTTTTATATATAAAATGTATATATAAAAAGGGCCATCCATTAGTGCAGCAGGTAATGCTGTCAGGTTTGTAAGTGGCCACTGCTGCTCAATCATGGCCATCTTACTATGAAGTGGAGTGGGTTCCTATGTTCCTTGTTAGTATCAGAGCCCAGGTTACCCTTGCTGATATTTAACATAATGGTGCTGAAAGAATCACTGGTGCTGCAGGTAAAGTGGCACCAGGAGTCAGAGATATGAGGAGCCAGCTAAACCTTAATTATGGCTGTATACCATCCTTCCTTCATAGCATTAGGGCCCACTATACACTTGTCAGTGTTGATTTGGGCCTCAGTGCAATAGCCCACAGGAGGGGAAAAATTAATGCAGTAGGCACACCTTTGTGTGGCCTCAGAGAGATGGCGGAGAAGGGATGGTGGCTAGATGGGAGTCCATGTTTTTAACAAACGGCAGAGGAGACTGCCCTCTTTGCCAGGCAGTAGCTAACATTAGTGAAGCAGGTTCAGTCACACTGGGGTGCTGGGGTCAGAAGGGCTGACTTAAACACAATTATGACTGTTTAACTTTAAAAAAGGTGCATGGGAGTTTATTTTCTAACATTAGGAACAAGGGCACCATTGCAGATAAAATAAGACCACATGTGGGAGCTCTTTTTTTTCCTGAAAGGGCCTGTTTTAAGAATACAGTGATGGTCCAGCATAGTGGCGAAGGGGTATAACAGTCAGAGGAGATAGCCTGCTACTCAGGACTGAAGTCATCATTTGTGCAGCAAGTGTAGTTGCATTGAGGACCAGTAGTGCGAGGTGTTCACAACACTTCAATTATAGGGGGCAGTATTTTGGGGTCAATAACTGTTTTTGTTTGATTCATTTGCTGTTTTTGAAGTCTCATAGTTAGTGTGGTTCAAGAGCTATCGAAAAAGTACTCCAGAAATAATTTCATAATCCATGCCCCCTATAATTAGGCCTTTCCCACCCACTTACCCAATTCTTGCCGTAAAGTTTTGGAGGGGGGCTTGACATTAATACATTATGCTATGGGGGGGCTCAGAGCAAAAAAGTTTGAAGACCTCTGGGGTAGATGGACAAAAGGATGAATAGATGAGTGAAGAAGTGAAAGGGTGGAAGGGTGAGAGAACAGATGGATGGATGAGTGAAAGGATCAATGGATGGAATAAATGAATGGATGAGTAGATGGATGGGTGGATGATGGATGGATGGATAAGTGAAAGGGGGATGGAGAGAGAAAGGGAGGATGAATGACTGAAAGGGTGAATAGGTGGAAGGATAAGTGACTGGGTGGATGGATGAGTAAGTGAATGAATATATGGCTGGATGGGTGAAAGGGTAAATGGTTGGATGGATGAGTGAATAGATGGTTGGGTAAAAGAGTAGATGGATGACTGTACGGATGGATGGGGTGAAAGGGTGGGTAGATGAATAATGGATGGATGAGTGAAAGGGTGGATGGAGGGATGGATGAGTAAAATGATGGATTGAAGGATATGTGGTGGATAGGTTTGCAAATGGTTGAATATGTTTGGATATAAATGGGCACCTAGATGGAAGGACAGAATGAATGGTGAAAGACTGAATAATAGATAAAAGAATGATTACACCTTGTAGCACCCATTATCTTAGGTAACATTTCCTATACATTGACTTTCACGTTAATGAGTCATTGTCTCTATATAATGTGTGTGATGTAACGCACTTTGACACCCTGCCCTACATAATTGGGATGAGTAACACTATAAGAGAAATCAAATACACATGAGAGACGGTCTAAGTGAAGATGAGGGGCACCATTGAAGGGTGATAGCAAGGCAGGACTGGCCGGACTCGGCATCGGGTGTTTCCCTGGGAGGCTGGAATGGGGGGGGGGGGGGGGGGGGGAAGCGATTTTGTTACAGGGGGCTGGCACTGCAAAGTTCCTTGTATATCCAGTAGTTTTCAATCAACAATAAAAGCAGCCTCACTTATATTCAGGTGTGGCTCACCATTGTCTCGTGACTAATGTACCTGCTGGAGCGAGGTGCGAATTTTGAATTGTCGAAGGCAGCAAGCTGCGGCCATACTGAAAAACCATTAAGTGCATGATTGTCTCAACCTAATATAAACCTATTGTGACTTGTACTTAGATGGTTGTCTATTTACTTACTTATATACTATTGCGCAACCACCTCTGACGTGTCTGGAAGTCTTACTTTTTGTCCCAAAGTTTTTTCCTGAATTTTTGTCCTGAATTTTGACCCTTTGTCCTGAATTTTTACACTCACCGTCCTAAATTTGCACCTATGCCAGTTGGTCACCCTAGCTGAAGCTCACCTCTCAAAGTAAGTCAGTAGAGTGAGATCTTCTCACTCTTATAAAATGTGGTTTTATATTATATTATCATGCGCGTTCCAGTAGGGGTGAGGTGAGCCATTGGCGGTCCCGGCCCATTTACTTTCAGCGCAGTAGTGTCAGGTCCTGGTGTTGCTCTGTGACAGCCCTGCTGGCGTGATGATCTGTGCCTCTGGCTGCGGGGCTGGGCAGGTAACGTCGAGCTGACCGGGGCCGACCGCTCAGGGTAATTTATAGGGTTGACTTGAGTCCGGAGTTGTTGGTTTTGGAAGTGTAGCGCCCTGGCTGTGACCTAAGTGTAGCCTCGGCCTAAGGTTTGCCCAATCAATGCCCCGTGCTGTCTGGGTGACTGTCGAGCCTCAGTCGGCTGTCTATTGACTTTTAATTAGGCGGCTCATCTGTACCATGCTGGTTGCTGCGGGGCTGGGCAGGTAGTTGCGCGCCGACAGGGACGACCGCAGCGCTCGTGGTGAATTTAGGGTCGAGTCGTTTTTTTAAAAATAAAGATTGACATGGCGTGCACCTTGGTTGTAACCTCAGAACTGTGCGAAAAGAGCAGCCAGATAAATCAAGCGCCATGAAGCCGTTCTACTAGTAGAAGGTACTACATTGCCCTGACAGTGTAAACTATGGTTGCATCGCTGCCTTCTTTTGGGTCTTGCACCCTATTAAAGTGCACCAGGTCACCCAAGACAGTAAGTAAGGGGACCTGTAGTATACAGGGGCGTAACATGGGCCCCTGTCGCGCAGGGAGGGGCAACCTTTCAAGAGTCCCCCATCCAGCCCAAGGTCAATGAATCTGTGAGATATGGGAGACTCTGGGTAGCGTAGGGGGTGTGTTGGGGGGACCTCATCACATGATGTGAAGGGGGGGGGGCATCATTTTCTGTTACGCGACTGGTGGTCAGGGTCGGATTGGGATCACAATTCGGCCCTGGCACTGACTAAAAAAGTGGCCCACATTCAAGAGGCGTGGCTCATATTTAAGGGGCGTGGCCCACATTCAAGGGGCGTGCCCTTTCATGAAACACCATTTGCACAGACAAGGAATGAAAGTGGGAGGATACTGTTCTTGCACACGACACAGGGCCAAGGTGACAATGGCCTACATGCTGAGCAACTAAAAATATAGCAAGGCCCCTTTTTGTCACAAAATTATTCCAGCCCTCCACCACAGGAGCACCTGAAAAGCAGCAAAGCCCCTGCTATTACTAACCTACTCAGCCCTCCCCAGACCTTCAGCTCAGGAGCACGTGAACAGAGGTAAGGCCCCTGCAATTAGTAAATTAATCAACCCTCCAGGCCTTGGGAAAATGTCCTGGCAGGGGAGCACAAAACACAGCTTTCTGGGTCATCCAAGGTAGCCAGGTAGCCAGGGGGGAGGCTGAGGTGAAGCTGGTGCATGGGAAGTGCCTTCCCAGTGTGTTCTGGCAGTTTGAGTATTTACCATTTACTGTAGTATTACCCTTGTACCTGTGTATGGTACCCTTTTGTAACTTGCACAAGTCACTTTTCTCTTGAAACACACTGTTTGCTACCTCTCACTTTTGTTTACTTTAGATACTTGCACAAGTGCCACCATTGCCTACGTAACGTTTGTTCTTGTGCTGGAGTGTCTGCCATTAATTGCAGTATTATACCTCTACTTGTATTTTGTACGCTTTTGTAACCTGCACACATCTCTTTTTCCTCCTGTAATGTATCATTTGCTCCTCTTGTATTTTGGTTGCTCACTATTGTCACTTTTGATTCATGTAACTTAATGTTTGCTTTTGTAATTTGTCCACTTATAATTTTCTCCTCATGCATTATTGCTGTTCCTAGTGTGAAGCGCTCTGACACCTTCGGGTAAAGTCCGCGCTATATAAAATCGCATAAATAAATAAATAAAACAAAAAAATTCCAAACATCACCAGGCTCCCACAGCAAGACCCATTCTTCCCCGCCCACTATGCCCTGAATGTGAAGGGCTGTGGGTGAGGTGTTAAGACTAACACCGTTTCTGGGCTGCATGGGCCCCAGGGGGGGCCGAGGTGAAAATGGCTCAAAGGCCTGAGAAACACCTGGCCCCCAGGGAGGCCGATTATTGCAAACAATCACCCCTCCCCAGCCCAGCCTCAGCCTGATTGCTTGGCAGGGTAGGGGTGAAGGAGAGCCCACAGCTGACAATCGCTGTCTGGCCGCACAGCGAGGCTGCTTTCATTTTCTCAGTCTCTGTCTCCGTGCACTCTGTGGGCCGTTTTTTTTCCTCCCCTTTCCTAGTCCACTCTCTGTGGACTGGGACAGGGGAGAAAAAAACGGCCCACAGAGGGCACTGAGGCACCGGCCCTTCGGCCCATTCCCGAATGCCCGCCTTGCCAATCCGCCCCTGCTGGTGGTACACCGACTAAGCTGGTGCCTTGTCCCTGGTGTAGTGAGAACCTGGTCCCTGTGAAGTTTGGTACCTACACAGGTGGTGTGCAGAGCCCTAAATCATGTTCACCAAATATTCTAGGGGTGCATTAAGAGTACCAAATGTTCACTGGATGCTGCTGAGCGAATACGGCTGCGTGTATGGCTGTTAGGGGGGGGAGGCATATTTTGTCTTAATACAGGTAAAAATGGGCTCAGCAGGTAGGATAGCAGAAGAGTTAATCCCCTTATGTGGTGGTGTATGTTTATCTCGCACTGCACGGATCGGATACCGGCAGGGCCACTCCGCCTTTAATCTGCCTGAGGACGATACAAGTAAAACAGACTTGGAACAATGGTCACTTTTGGTAGAAACAGTGTTGTGAGATGACACGTGCCACTTAGGGTGGCCACCTGGAATGGAGGTAAAATCAGGGCAGGACTGTAAAAATTAAGGTCAAAGGGTCAAAATTCAGGACAAAATGTAAGACAATACGTCGATTTTACAGCTACGTCACAGCTGAGGTCAAACCCCACTATGTGATCAATGCATTTATTTATTATTTTTCGTATTCCACTATTTATTCAGTGTGCGCTGTATGAGATTGCCTCTAGGTGTGCAACATTCAGATAGGGCATTATGACCTAAATAGTAAATGTATGCCCTTGAACACTGCCAAGGTCAACACCCCTACCCAAATCTACACAATCTTTCTCGAAAAGAAAGAAATAGCAACATTTTGATTGTTTCGAAACACTTCAAAACTTTTAAATCCACTGCAAACTGTTTAAGAAACATTAAGGTAAGTGACTTTTGGACCTTATACTAGTTTAAACAAGTTGTACAAGAACATCTGGCTCACCTCACCCTCCACTTGAAATGTTGTGGGTGGCAGTCTCACACCTAATGTCAGGATGTGGGGTGCCTGCAACTTGTCTTCAGTCTTACAGCACAAAAAAGGCCTGACTGCTGCATTAGAGTGTGCAACAGGGAATGTACATTTATCTCCGAAACAGAAGCCCGGACCGCATGCTTTTTTTATGCATGCCATTACAACGCGATCATTACAATGACCGCATTGTAACAACGCATGCCATTACTCCGCAAGTCAGAACAACGACTTTCTCTGGGGTGGGGGGGGGGGTTGGATGTTGGAATAGTATAATTCACTATTCCAACTCCAGACTGTGCAACAGTAGGGAAGGGGTTGGATTTTAAATCCAACACCTTCTGACTCCTAGAGCAAGTCATTGTTCCTACTTGGAGCGAAATGGCAACCGCGTTGTAATGGCATGCAGTATTCCGGTTGCGGGGTAAACTATGTTTACCGCCCGAACCACCAGACAAAGAGATTTAAAGAGCAGGATTAATTCGATATTGGATGGGAGATCCGCAGCAACTGATTCAAAGAGTCAATGCGAAGAACCGGACAAATGAGGAAGAGAAGAACAAGGCGGACAATTCATAAAATCAGACAAAATATTGCATACCTGGAGAGTACTCTCAACAGAGAGGCCAGAAACAGAAGAGGCACTGTCAAGTGGTTGAATAAGCAGCAGCTAACCACCCTGGCAAACCCTGCCTGTGCAATGATCTGCTGCTTGTGCTTGTGGAGGGCAGGCAGGGTCGGGCCCCTGGGGAGGTTGGGCCCTGGGCAATTGCCCACTCTGTCCATTCGTAAAATGGCCCTGCAGCCAGGCCAAGGCTGAACAAGTGGTCTGGGTCATCCCCAGGAACCAATAAATAAATACATAAATAACGTTTAGAACCTTCAATATATTTGGGATGCAGTTTACACAACAAACAAAGCACAGGATGAAGGCTTTAAAATGTAGAAAGTGTTTCTTTAAAAAAAAAAATGGAGGTGTTTCTGTACCATTAGGTCACATCATTGCATTGACATTTATTTGAAGCTAAAGTTTATAATCATAAAACTTAAAAGATTTACAAACCCTGCCTTCTGACAGAGCCATGAGGGAACAAAGACAACCAATGTTCTGTTTTTTCTTAAATCATTGTCAATAATATTTTGATTGATGGAGGAACATTGCAGCTATTAAAACCTATAGAAATGAGGTTTCTTAAACTGAATAACTTGAAGGTGCTCTCAGTTGTCACTATCAAGTAAATTAGACGCATGAAGTAACTTGATGTGGGTTAGATCACACAATTCACTCACGCGGGAAGCTGGGCCTTAAACCCAGATCGTTTAAAAGAAAGAAGTCCCAAAAGAATGGACAGTTAAGGATATGCCCAATTTCAATATGTACTCCTAAGGGTATAATTATTTATCTAAAAACAGCATGCCATCAATTGGGCGGGAAAGGCAAAGGTACAATGTGGTGTGTTCAAATTATAACAGTATCGCAAAAAGGGCAATTATGGATTATCATAAACTACTGATACAATTCCTAATTATAATGATGATCATCACAATGCATGTTTGGTAAAACTCTGATTGGATTTATTCATACAAAAAATTAATTCATTATTCAAAATCACAACATTAAAAACATATTATACATTTTATTAAAAATTAAAGAATAAAAACGCAAAGAATCAAAAAGAGTCATTTTGATTCTTTGCGTTTTTATTCTTTAATTTTTAATAAAATGTACATATTGAAATTGGGCATATCCTTAACTGTCCATTCTTTTGGGACTTCTTTCTTTTAAACATTCTTCCCCCCAGTCCCCTACAAGTCTGCGTGGGGTCCTCCTTTTCTTTGAAAATTGAAACTTAAACCCAGATCACCTTTTCACACATAGTGCAATTGAGCCACTGACTGGATTCATGTATTTTTTTCGATCCCCTTTCACATCAGACAACCGTGTTTTGTACAATTCTGTCAGATGAATAGTACAGTGTGTTAAGTAAATACAGATAGCGGGTTAATTTGACGCAATATCTAAATAAAAAGAAGTTAGATGGTGAAGGTGAGAGACTGTAGAACGCCATATGCTATTATCAGTGGCTTTCTTAACATTACATAGCTATTCAACACAAGAGTCGAAGTGCATTAAACAAAAGTATGGATAACTGTGATCCTGAGTGCGATGGGGACTGGGTCAGTGAGGGTGGAGGTGGAATTAAATAGAACAAAATATTCTGTAAATTATTTATTGATCTTTCATCAGCCGGTAACTGCATTCTATAATAACTCACACCTTAAATGAAAAATAAATGCAAGTTGAACTAATCATTGAGAAGTTCACAATTTTATGTTATGACACTCTATTCGTTAATGTGATCACTGCAGAACCTCCCTCACAGACAATGGATATTCGAGTTGATTTACGGACAGTCACTGTAAAGTAGAGGCGGGTGGTCAGCCTAGTGACACTGAGCGCTCTTCAAGTAAGGGGTGGCCTCACTTAGATGAGGACTATGCAGCTGTGAGACCTAGGTCTAGTCCTGGCTTCCCCTTACACTGTATTGTATGTTCCTCGGCATATCATTCAATTTCCCCTGTATCTAAATTTCCTCAAAAACTGGGAGCCTTAATCGAAGATTAAAAACCTGTGTTAATTGCTGCATATATAGCATGTATTATTGCATGTATAGAATTATAGATGGGTACCTGTGAATAACAGGGATGTCATTCGCTGATGGGTTCTTGGTGTCATCAAATACACAACAATAGCGGTTTTACTGATTCTGCATAGCACTGGCAACAAGCATTGGCCAAGCCAATAGTTTATTAAAGCAAGACCTATTGGCTTTGCCAATGCATATTTCGTTTGCACTCTTGGCCCAAGGAGTAGAGAAGCTTATGGTTGCGTATAGTATCATGGCCAAAAGTGGAAGGGAGAGGCCGGGCTGAAAGGCAGTATATACTAGAGGTATTCTAGGACAGGTCCTGAAAATGGTGCTTTTCATTCTGGGCACAGTGAGGATGCTAGCACGGGAAGGGTGCTTTATGTGTTAGACGGCAACTTAATCATGAAGTATTAACAACGCACACACACCATGGAAATCTGGAAACTCGCATCAAAAGGTGCTTTTCTACTGCATGGCTCCCAGCACTCTGTAACCAAAAAGAAGTAGGATTTTTAGGTTTTTAAATTGCCAATTAGCTTAATGACGTACCCCTTGATATATCACATGACGTTATGTTATGTTATGTTAATTGGATTTTTGAGCGCACAGCTGCCCCAGCGAAGGGGCGTCCCGGCGCTATATCTGAGAAGGTAACATAACTAACAAGACAAAAAAAGGGGTAATTAATAAGACCGAGGGAAAAAATAAGTTTTAACAGCTTTCCTGAAGGCAAGGAGATCTTCTAAAGAGCGAATGTGGACAGGAAGTGCGTTCCACAATTTGGAGGCCAGCACCGTGAACGATCGGCCACCTTGTCTGCATTTTTGGAAACGAGGAACAAGTGCCAGATTTTGGCCGGCAGAACGAAGGCTGCGCGAAGGGGCGTACGAAGTCAGAAGGTGCTGGAGGATGGCGGGAGTGTCAGTTTTCAAAATTTTAAACGCAAAACAAAGGGTCTTAAACTCTATGCGTCTAATCACTGGTAGCCAATGCAATTTGAAAATTGTACTGCGGGCTGAGCAGAAACGCGGTAGGCCCACCAGGGCCCTGGCTGCCGCATTCTGCACCCGTTGGAGTCGCAGGACTTCCGCCTGGTTGGCGCCCAAAAACAGTGAGCTAGCGTAATCGAGCCTCGATAATACGCTAGCTTGAATCACCATCTGGCGAGTGGGGGCATCAAAAAGGCCTCAAACCACGTAAAATGCCGAAGCACATAGATGCCACCTTCTTAGTATGGAACGAGAAGGTTAGTTTGGAATCCAACCAGACGCCAAGATTTTTAAGTTCAGAAACAGGTTTTGGAGGAGGTCCCAGCTCCTTGGACCACCAGCTAGCACCCCACAGATCAGGATGTTTCCCCAGTACCTTTGTCACAGTGATGGCATCAGTGTAAATTACATCACAAAGGTCTGAAAGGAGACAAATGGCCTACCTGATAGGGCAGTGACTGACAACAGATGCTTTTCTGAAACAGTTGCACACCAGGTCCAAATAGCAAAGCCAGAAACATGGCCGGAGCAAGTTGATGCAAAGGTTGCATTTATTTCTATTTTTTCATTGAAAGCATAGTCCACAAAATTATTAAATAAAAGTAATAAACACATTCCACCGCCTCAACGTGATAGCTGTACACAAATAATATTAATTTTAAAAGTAAAAAGATGAACAAATTAAGTAATTTTGATAGGGGGGCATGGGAGCAGATAGGTGACCAAGAAGTATAGAACCCCTTTTGCATTTGAATGCACGTCGCAGGACAAAGAAAAGGTACTATTGGCTTTGAGGTACTATTACCTGAAGACAAACTTTAAGCACACAATGATGACTAAAAAATAAACAAGCACTGGCGTTGCCAGTAGGAAAGTTGGAGCTATTGGTTTTGTAAATGACATTTTATATTTATATATCGTTATTGGCATTTCCAAATGCGAAACCTATTGGCAACGCCAGTACTTGTTTAACTTTTTGGGGAAGTGGTGTAAAGAGTAGTGGTCAAAGCCATGTCGTTTCCTGGCGCTAATAAGAAGTAATTTGCATGCTAAAGTGCTGTTCTGTGGAAGTGCAGAGGTATACATTTTAGTTCTGCCTTTGAAATGGTCGGCTGCCCGCTCTATTGTAAACAATTTTATTTCACAGTTTCGCTCCTCACTGTCAGGAGCTGATTTCAACTACCCAGTTGAGACGCCACCCCGCCCCCCTTTCAGAGAGAAGAGCACAGTTACACGCTGCTGTTTCGTGAAATGATAATGTATCAAAGCAGCCGTCGTCTCACCCTTCCCTTACTTCATCCAGCTATTGTTCAAAAGGTCACATACACCTCTGAACTCTACCTTCGTGGTACAGCGTTCTGCCATTCGCCAGAACCTAAGTGCAGGGCTATAAGTGAGATGGGAAAAGGGGGCGTGGTCGGTGTAATTAAGGGCGGGGCTTAAAACACAGACTAAAAAATTGTCTTTAGTATAGTTTTGTTGCCCCACTGGTACTTTGCTTTTTCTGTCATTGCATCCAGATATATGATACCACACTATGATCTCTGGAATTACCGGGCGCTTTCCTGCATTTGATTCACCGAATGCAGACCTGTTCCATCTGCTTTCTGAAGATGCAAAACGTTTGCAGAAAAGCATATGTTACTGAGGGACTTCCCCACATAGTAAAAGTCATTCATGCTAAGGTAATTTAGCATTTTATCCAAATTAAAAGGTCACAGTCGGCTGCCAGGACGGCTCAGTTTGTGAAACGCTCGCCGCTGACCAGTACCGTCATCTTTAAGTTAGGAGTTCAAATTCCTTAAATAAAGGAGCATCCTTGCTTCCTTCTGTGGTTGATAAATTGAGTGCCACTTCTTGGGCAAAAGTAACCCTTATTGTTAGAAGTGTAGTGCAAGGACTGTATGAAAACACCGTACCGTTGTTGTCGTTTTAAGCGGAAGAAACACCGCCTTTCCCTCCGTGAGGAACATGCCTTATTCTTACATTTCTAAAACCCTTCAAATGACAGGGCTGAGGGTACACTGAGTTGTCCAGTGAACACAGGTCCACACCGAATTAAAACTCTTCCAAGGGCCTCACATGGCGTTTTGTTTTGTGCACATATGTACAACATTTTCTAACACACCAAACTGGAATTAAGTGTGGGTAGGGAAGTGTACGTAAGTCAGTCTGTGAGAATCCACCATGAATGACATAATGAACTGGTGGCTGCATTGAATACATTAATTACCCGCAGCCAGTGTCACGGTTTATTGTCAAATACGGTTGTCACTGTCAAATCTGTTTCCGGACGATGATGATAAAATTAATTAAAAAAATAATATTAATAATAAAAACATATTATTATTTTCATCATCATCATTACACTAAACAAATGTGAAAATAATATCAATATTGTTACCATGCTCATAATACTTGTTGTCCGTATTCTCACCCTAAACCGGACTCTCGCTGTTCTCACTGTACAACTGCTCGTCTCCGAAGCGACCAGACCCATTGTGGTTATTACAAAATGTTTTTGTTTCTACTGGCAGCAGTGTCATTATAGATTTATTAATATGCCATCTTCATTTAAGAGAATGGCTTACATTGTTTTTTCATCGCAACATTTATGGGGCATTTGTATCTTTAACCCCCGGACAGCCATGCTCCTTAATTGAATAAATTGCACCCATAAAATGCCCATGAGAGGTCTACTGACTGAGAGCATGCTACAAAGTGAACTAAATGTAATTACTGCTGGCATTTCTTTCTCCACGTCCAATCAAGCGACAAGATGCGGTTTCGTTGCAGGTTGATAAATGGTGATGTTATTTGGCCTCGCCAGGTAATAGCCGATTGCTGACTGCCGTTGCAATGTGTCAAAAACATTGACTTTCACACATACAAATGCGCAGAGGCATGCAGCTGCCAAGCAGCACACAATCACACAGAAAGACGCAGACACCCACGAAAACTCAGTGCATAGACAAAACGGTCTGTTCTGACTGCTGCTGTTTCCTGCAATGCTATCCTTACCTATACGCATGGCAGCCTCGCGAGACCGCAGACGTAAATGACCACTGTCTGGCTATAGTATCACAACCAAGATTAGATAACACCGTCCTGGTCAGGAGGCCGCAGAGAACATGAACGTAGAAAGCACGTGACACAAAAGTAAACAGAGGCCCTGAGGCTGATGAATCAGCGCTGATAAAGTATGTTCACTGCTATTACAACAAGACGGAGGGAAGGCAGAGAAGGGGAGGGGGGAGGAGAAATGCGACACGGTGGGCAGGGGAGGGGGCCGAGCGGGGAGAGGAGTGGGAGGAGTGCTGCTACGGCCTGGGGGAAGCTGGCTGGGGAGGGGGAGGAGAAATGCAAGTAAGGCTGTGCGCGGATAGAGAGAGGGGAGGTGCTGGAGCTGGGGAACAGACGGAGATCGTGAACAAAGGGTAACACACAGGAAAATAAATGTGTACTGCACAAATGATGGTTAACACAGCAAAGACTGAATCATAGACTGACGTTTACGCAATGCAGGTTGAACAGCACAGGGTGGGGAATCCGGTCATTTTACAGGCCTGGGAAAGAGTGGAGGCGCTGAAAGAGAAACCAGTCATGAATAATTAGGGGAGGAGAAGCCGCACAGCACACGCTGGGAGAAGCCCTTTGATGTGCTGTGCGGCCGTCAAAGGGCGGCCGTGAAAAAATGCAATTAGGAGGGAGGGAGGCTGATGCGCGTGCTTGTTTGGTCACGTGATTCACGTGAACTCAAAGAAAACCGCACCAAAAAGCCCTTCGTTTGACGAGCATTTTGAGCACTTGAATTCTCGCTCCGCTCAATGCGCATGCGCGCATTGATAGGTCGCGAGACCTAAAAAGCATAAAGAATGGGGAAAAAGCTTCCACTCTGTCTTCCAGATCTACTAGAGACAGTGACATGAGTTGGCAGGGCTGTTGAATCAAGCTTTGCACAAGGGTAAAAAACGAGCGTATTGCACAGACTTTTCAAATTGCATTGCCTGTCGCAAATATTGACTCAGACTTCAACAATCCAGATAGATTTTAAAGAGTGAAATTTCACTTTAAACCTGTCCCGTCCTATCACTGCCCTGATCTGCAGTGACATTGGGAAGACCCTTCTTGTTTCTTTTACTCTTGAAAGCTCCATCTCTTCAGATTGTTTTTAAATGTCATTGCACTTCAGAGGCCTGCTGCTCAGACCGCCTTAAGTACTGTTGAATCCGAGGCTGGAATTGGTAGGTGGGAGGACCAGGGTTCGAAGGGCATTTAAAAGTATGGGAACTGTGATCCTGAGTGCAATGGGGGCGGGGTAAATACGTGCTGGGCGGGGTCAATGCGTGCTGGGCAGGGCCAACGGAGCAGCTGAAAAGAGCAACCTACTGTGTAACTATTCTGTAGGTCTTTCACCTTCAGGTAACAGTGTGTGATATAATGCGCAGCATAAGTGAAAAAAAAAATGCAAGGTAAACTAATCAGTGGGAATTGCACTATTTACATTATGAAATCTCTGTTGGTTAATGTGACCTCTGCAGATGTCTGTATGTTTAACCAGGGAACCATTGAATTGAAACATGCTTGGTGCAGTGGGGATCAGTGACTTGTGTAGTTTGAACCAGATGTATCAAGATACCGTTTTGCGAATCCTAAATAGCGATTTTTTGCGAATCGCTATTTAGAATTCGCAAAATGGAATGTATGTACAAAATTGCTATTTTTTAGCGATTCCTTATTCTTTATTTGCAAATTCGCAAATAAAGAATCCTTTCCAATGCATTCCTATGGGCCAGGTGGCCCATAGGAATGATAGTGCAATAATTCTCAAATTGCGAATTCGCAATTTGAGAATTATTTCAAGGGTGCAGGGGTGTCTCAAAGACACCCTGCTGCACCCCTGAAATTTACATGTGTGTGCATGTGGCACACATACATGCCCTAAGGGCATGTATGTGTGTCACATGCCACCCTCACAAATGCCAAATAGGGCATTTTTAAAAGGAATCTCAAATTACCACCAACTACAAGTTGGTGGTAATTTGCGATTCGTTAACACAAAATCGCAATTTAAAAATGTTTCATACATATCATTTAAGGAATCGCTAAATTTGCGATTCCTTAAATGCTATGGCAAAATAAGGAATCGCAAATTATTGCAATTCCTTAAATTGGAATTTTTTCATACATATGAAAAAATGCAAAAAGGCCGTTTGCGAGTCGCAAAAGCCTTGATACATCTGGACTTTAAGTGTTATTAGGACCCAGTCTGTGACAGGAAGCCCTATGAATATGTAAGTTAGTATTTTGAATTTACACTCAGTACAAGAAAAGCTGTCACAGCATGCGGAAAAAGGTTTAGGTTTAAGATGCCTGTTTTGTAACTATAGATTTTAGTACTACGCAAACTGCACCTACTGTAAGTGTCCACCAATGGCAAGCACCCCAACTCTCAGCTGGTAAAACCCTTACAATACCTCGCAAAAACAAAAAACCTTTGTCATCGGGAAGCTTCACGTGACACCATAAATTAAAGCAAATAGCTTAAGAAGCCTTTATATGTGCGGATTAAACAGTTGTGTGCATTTACATTTCTTTCAGGCCCCCGGCTAAGATGGCTTGTTTATTGTTTAGCGGTCTGTCTGTCCCTCCCTCTGCTTCACAGCACAGGAGACTGTCTCCTCTTCCACATATCCGGAGGCATCTCAAACGTCTGAACTAACCTGGACAGTTGTCTGTTAACAAAAAGTAGGGGAACTGTTTTTGTTAAATTAAAAAATATATGGGTACGTTGTGCCTCACTGATCCCCCACACTTTGACATCTGAGTAGGACTGTCGAAAAAGTAGTGCTCTACCATCTACATCTGTAGGTATGGCAAGTATGCAGATTAGGCGAATGTGCTCATTGCCTACCAACATCTTAAACATTAATAGCATGTAATTCTGTCATGTGTGTGTCCGTCTGCACCCTGAAGTGACCAGTGGCCATGCTGCTTCGTTGGTAGCTCATAACTACCATCTCCTCCCAGCAGCCCTAAGGAAATGAAACGTACACTGCTCGGCCACCTTAAAATCTGCGCCTTCGAGCTTCCACAAGTCATTGTCCAACCCTACTTTATGTACCCATGTTTTACATGGCGACCTTTATTAATATTCGATCAGCCATACAAACAAGGTCTTTAATAATGACTTAATAACCAAAGAGAACCTACTTTTATCACTCCTCGTGCAGACTTCGCTTCTAGCGGCCCGTGACCCCATTATCCCTCCTGGATATAAAGCGCTAGGACGACACCACATAGACACTTGGGGAGATGGTGTACCTGGCACTTAAGAGGAATCTATGAAGATCTCCTATCCTCTCAATCCCCCAGCAGGATATCTTGGACTTAAAATCAGAGACATCAATAGACTGTCTTTAACGTATAGTAACCCTTCTCATACTCTCTATTTCTCTTGGTTGAAAGAATTACTTTTACAAGTCGCTGTCTTTAATGTATCTCACCCTTTCTCACACTTAATTATTTGTCTTAGTTAGAAGAATTGCTTTTACAAGTTCAAGTCTCACAGTTAACTCCCTTCCAAACTCCATATCTATTAGTGATGAAATTCTTCCCTCTTCTTCTAGTAGATTTGCTTTTTAATTGATTTTCTGAAACAATCTAGGAGATTAAAGAGGAATTCCCGTCCCCACTTACTACCCGCTTAGCTCAACCCGCAGATGCTCAGTCTAAGACTATCAAGCTTTGTACCTTAAATTGTTTAACTTCCGGGGACCGGCTTTCCTGATAACCCTACCCAGGGGTTTGTATGGAAATGTGTAAATGAATAATCAGCACCTTATTTCAAGGAGATCATGAACTCCTCCTTGACAACAGTAATTTTCCTAGAACGTTTTAAACGTGCAGTAGTGCGGCCCATACTAATACAAACCTTTCCCTGTAACTCGAAAACCTATAGCAGATTTCCAGATCATCTAATATTTCCCAAATCCTCAAAAATAACCAGTGGCCTTCCAGTTACAAAGCTTCATTGAAGACAACCAGCAACTACATGGTGGTCTGGCAGGTTTTGACCTCCGCAGTGGAACGGAGCTGGTGGTCACCTCCTGTAGATGACCTGAGATTCATGGTGGGCGAGCACGGCAGCAGAACCCCAATACTTCTGTGCCGCTCTGCGCCATCAATACCATCAGTCGGTCCACCCTGTTGCAATGTCTCTTTGCTTCATTATTTTTATTGAGTTGTAACAAACCATCACATTATATGGAAACACCCATACAGTTATATAGTCCTTTGTAAATATTACATCACAATACCTCAGGTATACAAAATGCAACTTAGTCTTGGGCAATCCTCAGCGTACGGATGTGGCGAACCAGCGTGATATTTGCTGTTTATCCAAGACATCTCATGGAACCCTACGACAGATGCATGGTTATTAGTCTCCGGACTGTTCCTCTGAGCTATCCGGGTCTAATCATACAAGATATACTCTCAGGGGGCTTCACATTTCTGTAGGTCTAGCGGTGAAAGGGTGAAGGGAGTTGTAAACTTCAGCGGCATCGTTGCAGGTCATGAGATGTCATATCCACTCTTTCTTACTCTGGACTGTCGCTCTGTACCAGTACGTAGCCTCTCTGCTTTGCTGGCAGGAGTGCTATACCTGCATATCTACAGGTCCCACTTGCTAGTAGTTTAACATAACCCAGAAGCATCATCTCAGGGTCTGGCACTAACCTGCCTCGCATCATGTCCGATAGTGCATGAAGTATCTCATGCTAATACTTGGCTGGGCAGGCCCAGGTAAAACGCGGACATGAAATGGTCTGACCTCGGGGGCTTTACCCCCAGCCATACTATCTATGACTGAGACAATTCCATTGGTTCATTTAAGATAAATATGTGCCTATTTTCTAACAATACCTAGCCTATCCTAGGCCGCTTATCCACTCTATCCTCAAGCATTTTAATATCTCCCTCTATCAATATTTTTTTTATACTCCATTTCACCAAATCAGAAATTCTATCCAACTAAAAAAGCATCAAGAAATGGGAACAGGCTCTATTGCTTGTTACTCTCGGTAAGTGTCCAGAACGCGCTTCCTGAGACTCTGAAAGTACCCCCCAACCCGCTATGCACGACCTTTGACCTTGTGATTAGTAACAGTTGTATTCCTCTATAACGCCGTTGTTTTTCCTCGATCGCTGGCACATCAGGCGGAAATCTGGCGTGCTTGCCCCCAGCCTTTGAGCAGCGCCCGTTGGGGCTGAGTCACCCTTCTCTAATTTCTTTCACACTGGATTTTTTTTTAACACTCAAACCTATACCAGAAATGCCCTGACAATAATGGCAGCACTTGGTATTCAATGGCATCGATTCGATAGTATTGGTACTGTATGCAGTGTGAAGGAATCCTGGGCTGTGCAATGGAACGAGCACTGTGATGGAGGGTGTGCTGTGGCGCCATCTTTAAGACTGGCATGGTTTTGTACGTTGAAGTGTCTCATACAGAGTTTGCCAGCAGTTGTCTCACTCCACCAGGCGCTGCTTGTCTTGCAGTAACACTGTTTGCCTGCGACGCATCCAGTGTTTGTCCTGAGCTTACAATTTTTCTAGTCACTCAAAAATGATTTGCAGCTGTAAAGAAATAATTCTCCTGGGTAATGTGCGAAACACCAAAGTATTTCAGTAGATCGAGCGCTGTCATATACCACTGTCCTAAAAATTACTTAATTACCGGATGTATTTAAAAAATGATGCAGTAAAATCTACATTTTCAATTTTTTCCCGATCTATTTAGTAGGTAAAATTCTCCAGCCATGGGCGGCCTTAGGCATGTGCAAGCTGTGCACCTGCACAGGGCCATCAAACCCCAGGGGCCACCACGCCAATTTATATCCTTAATATAATAATCCTCTGAGGTTGGATACATATTTGTGTGGCGGCCCCTGGCAGGGATTTGGCAGCCTCCGGCTCTGTTCCACTTCCAAACACCCTGACCCCGCCCCTCTTCCATGGCCTCCTCGCTCCGCCCCACCCGGACCCCCTCTTCCGAGGCCCCCTACCTACGCTCCCTGCCCAGGGCCACCATGAGCCTAGAGCCGCCCCTGCTCCAGCTCGCCTAGAGTAGGGTGGGCTTGCACACTACACTGGTCCGCGGGGCAGAAAATTACGAGATAGTCTTGTTTGCTTGAGGTCCCCACCCAATCCAGCCCAGATGTGCCCCCAACATCCCCTTCTGTTGCCTGTGCTTGCCCTGCATGGCAGGGCAGCCTTCACCCCAGGCCCTGTGCCTGGTTTGTGTGGAAGAGGGAGGCTTACATGTTGCTGCCTGCATGTTGTGTGTTCGGGGATTGTTCTCATTTCACAGGAAGTGTGCAGTGCTTGCTGAGCCGCACCGGAAGTCACACAGGGACGCCGGGGCGTGTGGGTCTTGTAGGCTGCACTGTGTAAGGCATGAGTAGTGCCTATAGTCTTGTTATTTGCAGCTAGACTATTTATTTGGCACTTCTAAGAATCAGGGCCACACAGACACTCTTGACAGGGCAGCAGGTCATATCACACACACACACACACACACACACACACACACACACACACACATGGCCCAGTTGGCGAAAAAGCTGAGAAATCAATGAACTTTGGCTCCTAACACTTTTGGGAACCGCTTTGAAAGATGATGGGAGAGGCAAGTCTTGATGGGCTGCTGCTGCCTCTCAAAGACCAGGGTATCGAAAGACAGACTACTACCACGCCTGCGTCTGTGCCGCCACTGGATCTTACAGCCGCCAACATGATGCCACCTCAAGAACTGTGAGGTGACCTCTGGTTGTACTTCAGCCCCAGGACCGAGAACTGTGAGGGACCATTGGTTCTACTTCTGCACCAGGATCTATAACCGTGAGGCGACCTCTAGTTCTACCATCGCACCCTAAAAACCCGCCTCCACCACGCCGGGATCCAAGGAAAAGCTCTGGAATGGATCACCTCCTTCCTCTCCGGCAGAACTCAGAGTCCGCCTCCCTCCCTCCCGCTCAGCGGCCACCAAGATCATCTGCGGCGTTCCCCAAGGCTCCTCGCTCAGCCCCACCCTCTTCAACGTCTACATAAGCCCCCTCGCAGCCATCGTACGCCAACACAACATAAACATCATCTCCTACGCTGACGACACCCAGCTGATCCTCTCCCTCACCAACGACCCCGCCAACGCCAGAGCCAGCCTCCAGGATGGTATGAGAGACGTCGCGGACTGGATGAAGCTCAGCCGTCTGAAGCTGAACTCGGACAAGACGGAAGTCCTCATCCTCGGTCCATCCCCTACGCCTGGGACGACTCCTGGTGGCCCTCTGCGCTGGGCACCGCCCCCATTCCCACGGACCACGCACGCAACCTGGAATTCATCCTGGACTCCGCCCTCACGATGACCAAGCATGTCAACGCCGTCTCGTCATCATGTTTTAACACCCTGCGCATGCTCCGAAAGATCTTCTGGTGAATCCCCACCGACACCAGAAAGACGGTCACCCAGGCCCTCGTCACCAGCCGACTGGACTACGGGAACGCCCTCTACGCTGGAACCACAGCCAAACTACAAAAAAGACTCCAACACATACAGAACGCTTCTGCACGACTCATCCTAGACATCCCCCGTCACAGCCACATCTCCGCCCACCTGAGAGACCTGCACTGGCTCCCCGTCAGCAAGAGGATCACGTTCAGGCTCCTCAACCACGCTCACAAGGCCCTCCACGACATGGGCCCCAAATACCTCAACAACCGCCTCACATTCTACACGCCCACCTGCCAGCTCCTATCCTGCCAGCCTCGCCCTCGCCATCGTCCCACATATTCGCAGAACCACCGCCGGAGGAAGATCTTTCTCCTACCTGGCGGCCAAGACATGGAACTCCCTCCCCACCCAACTACAGCTGACCCAGGACCATCTCTCCTTCAGGAAGCAACTCAAGACCTGGCTCTTCGAGCAGTAGCAGCCACCCCCCCTGCACCTTGGGACCCTAGCTGGTGAGTAGCGCGCTTTATAAATGTGATTGATTGATTGATTGATTGATTGACTTCAGCACCAGGATCGAGAACTGTGAGGCGACCTCTGGTTCTACTTCAGCACCAGGATCAAGAACGGTGAATTTGAAAGGTCATACTTGACAGTTGGATGCAGCTGACAAATACCCGGGCAGCGAGACCGTTGTCATCTGGTAACATACCTGAGAGTGCCCACCCACCGACAATCTAACAGGCATCCAGGTAGTCACTTTTCTCAGTGAAATCCTGGAGTCCATTGGCTACCATCCACTCCAAAATTACAGGGATAGCTGGCAGAAAAAAGAACCAGTGGTGCATAGCAAGGTCATAGGGGTCAAAAGCCAGGTGTTTCCTGCTGCTTGTTGGCCATGTGGCCAGAGTGGAACGAGATTTAGGATTTAGTTAAAGATGACCCCTGCATCTTGTGTTTACCGGCTCACGGTACAGCGATGGATGCACCATCCTTGGCAGTGACTTACAGAAGTAAATCCGTAGCGATCATGGAATCAACTGCAGGAAGAATCCTTCATTTGAGAAACAAATGAAGAGGGCATTTCATATAATCTGATGAATTAATATTTCCACCCTGACCTTGGGGGGCCATGATGTGTTAATACTCCAAAAATGTCCCCTGTTCATTAAAATACCCTCTGTTCAAAGCCACGTTAGCTGAGATGGGTTGATTCTCACGCTTTGATTGGGTGAAGTTTTTAGCAATGGTTTAGGTCAAGAGATACCATGCCTTCAGCGTCATAGTCACCATGCCAGTTTCTTTCTGACGATTTCAACTGATTTGGTTTGGCTGAGGCAGGGGTCACCCATGGAGGCAGATTTCAAGCGAATAACCTCAGGTGAATGTTTGAGAAGTGCAAACAGCTGTACTGAGGAAGATAGCGCTCATACAAAAATATCCAGACATCCCTTGACAAAAATGTGGTTTACGGACTTCATATCGATCTTATTTCTATGGTGTGCAAAACAAAAAGAGGCGTCGCGGGTGGATTATCAATGTGTGTTATTTTGAATGCTTTCCTACTGAATTGGAGGCCTGCCAGAGTTCCTTCATTTGCTTTGCATAACTTGTGCCACACCCTGCGCTTGTGAGGATTGCCCTTTTGTTTGCTAAGCTGTTCGAGGTAATCCTATTGTGATCTTCTCTGCAACCTCTACATTCAGAACCTATAGTTCCGGTGGGATTAATCCATTGGAAATTGCATCTTTTTGGTTTGTTTATATATTTCTTCCTCGAATTAGATGTTCATATCTACCATATCCCTTCTCCTTCAGTTTATACCTTTAAATGCTTGAAAATCTCCTCCTGGAATTGTGGTTTAAACACCACAGCACACAGTGTTGACTGTAGGAATCTGTACATATTCTCATTAATAGAACTCTTGGACAATTTGTGACCAACTGTGCATGCCATGAATTATATGAGACTAACTGAATTGTTGGTAGCACAGCCAAGTTCTTATGATAATCGTTTAGCCCTTAAGAATCTCTCTCTCTCTCTTTCTCTCTCCCTCTTTGGGAAGAGCGAAACACATTGGCTGGGATTTGTTTTTTTAAAACTAGGAACTTAGTATGTAAATAAAGAGCAAGTCTTTACGGGTTATTGCAGCAGGAGCATTTATTCGAGACCCACCAGATTGTGATTGAATTTGGGTGAGCGGTGTGACTTTTAGGTGGTGTCTCCCTTTGCTGTATTCATTTAACCCCTTGCCCGCGGCCGGAATTCCGCTCCTGTGTGGCACATTCCGATCGCGGGCGTGGTCATCAGCACACGAGCACTGTGTGCCATGACGGCTCCCGGCCGTCATCCGCATGGAAGGGGTTAAACAAAGTCCTGTATAGCCCCACTTAGACTAGTCCAATGTGTCCCTGATTCAAGACCCTCTTAGAGACCTGGGCAGTGAAAACCCAAAGTGATCCTAAGCTCTGGAATCAAATATTTGGTCTCCAGGGTTGGTGACAAAATTCCAGATGTGGCCTATTGAGTGAGGCCCTCTTCTCTAGGTATTGCCTCCAGCAATGAACAATCCACAATACTTAAGATGTGTCCCTAGCGACTGCTCCAGAAGTGGGCTCTGGAAGCAGTTACTTGTCTCCCAATGTGGATTCCAGAGATAAATACTGGACTCCAAATGAACCCTCATAGGTAACCCATGCATGAGTCGAGCAAAAATCCATTTTCTCTTCATTCGATCTCACCTGCGCACCACAACATCCCCCTTGTGGCCTTTAATGATTTGTGACTTTGTTTGGAAATTTAAGACTAAGAGCCTGATTTGGATCTCGGCAAATGGGTTGCTTTGCCACAATGGTGAGCGATATCCCATCGGATGAAATATAAATTCCAAAAAATCCTATGGGATTTATAGTTTGGCAGATGGGTTATCCGTCACCGTTGTGAGTAGTAATCTAATTCAGGCCCCAAGTTACATTGGAAAATGTAAACTCCGTCACAGTCCAGACCCGTCCTTGCTCGCCCTTTCAGAGTAATACACCCCACTAGCTACAACAAGCATTTACAATGCAATGGTCTCAGCATTGTTAAAGTTAGAGCTATTGGCATTGTTCATGACTTTTATTTTTATTTATGTTTTGGTTTTTAAAACATATAAATAAATGGCATTGTCATTTACAATGCCAATAGCTTAATCGCTCGCAAATGCGAGACCTATTGCATTTGCACCCACACTGAGCCACACACAAAGCCCCTCACACACACATAGAGAGCCACCCACATAGTCATTCACATAGAGCCACCCCCACACACACAGAGCCACCAACACAGAGCCACCTACACACACATAGCCACCCTCACACAGACAGAGCCACCCACACATAGAGCCACCTACAAACAAATAAGCTAGCCACACACACATAGAGCCACACATACACACACACACAGAGCCACACATACAGAGCCGCACATACACACACACAGAGCCACACATACACACAGACAGAGCCACACATACACACTGACAGACAGAGCCACACACACACACAGACAGAGCCACACACACACACAGACAGAGCCACACACAGACAAAGCCACACACAGACAGACAGACAGAGCCACACCCACAGAGGCCCAACACACACCCACAGAGGCCCAACACACACCCACAGAGGCCCAACACACACCCACAGAGGCCCAACACACACCCACAGAGGCCCAACACACACCCACAGAGGCCCAACACACACCCACAGCCCAACACACACAGAGCCCCCCCCCCCCCTCACACAGAGCCACACACAGGGAACAGAGGCCAGAAAAAACAATCACAACGAGGGAACAGAGTCCAGAAAAACAATCACAACGAGGGAAACTATCACAACGAAGGAACAGAGTCCAGAAAAAGCAAGCACAATGAGGGAACAGGGGGCAGGAAAGCAAGCACAACGAGGGAACAGAAAAGCAAGCACAACGAGGGAACAGGGGGCAGAAAAGCAAGCACAACGAGGGAACAGGGGGAAGAAAATCAAGCACAACGAGGGAACAGGGGGGCAGAAAAGCAAGCACAACGAGGGAACAGGGGGCAGGAAAGCAAGCACAACGAGGGAACAGGGGGTAGGAAAGCAAGCACAACGAGGGAACAGGGGGCAGAATCGCAGCGAGGGAACAGGGGGCAGAATCACAACGAGGGAACAGAAGGCAAGAAAAGCAAGCACAACATGGGAACAGGGTGCAGAAAAGCGAGCACTCAACAAGGGGGCACGGGGTGGAGGGAGAGCTTACCTGCATCATCCAAGCTGCGGGCCGCGACCAGGAGAGACTCGGCACCGGCTCAGGCCCTGTAGGGCGGGGTAGAAAAGCAAGCACAACGAGAGAACAGAGGGCAGGAAAGCAAGCACAACGAGGGAACAGGGGACAGAAAAGAAAGCACAACGAGGGAAGGCAAAGTGCACTGACGAAGGGCGGGCGGGAGGGCAAAGTGCACTGACGAAGGGCGGGCGGGAGGGCAAAGTGCACTGACGGAGGGGGGAGGGCAAAGTGCATGGACGAAGGGCAGGCAGGAGGGCAAAGTGCACGGACGAAGGGCGGGCAGGAGAGCAAAGTGCACGGAGGAAGGGCGGGCGGGAGGGCAAAGTGCACGGATGAATCAAAGTGCACGGACGAAGGGCGGGCGGGAGGACAAAGAGGACAGGCGGGAAGGAAAAAGCACAGGCAAAGGGCTGGCAAGGAGATCGGGCAGGTGGGCAAAGCGCATGGGAGAAGGGTAAGCGGGACAGGGCGGACAAAGAGCACAGGTGTTGGGAGGGAGGGCAAAGCACACAGTCTTAGGGCTGGTGAAGGGCAAAGCACCCAGGTGTGGGGCAGGCAAAGCGCACAGGCATAGAGAAGGCAGGAGGATATAGAGCCCGGGCGTAGGGCGGGCGGGAGGGCAAAGAACACGGGCAAAGGGAAGGCAGAGGGCAAAGCACACGGGCAAAGGGAAGGCAGAGGGCAAAGCACACAGGGGTAGGGCGGGCAGTAGGGCAAAGTGCAAGGAAGAAGGGCGGGCGGGAGGGCAAAGCGCAAGGAAGAAGGACGGGCAAGCAAAGCACACAACAGCGGGCGGGAGGGCAAAGAGCACAGACGAAGGGAGGGCAAGAGGGCAAAGCGCATGGACGAAGGGCAGGCAGGAGGGCATAGGGCACAGACAAAGGGCGGTCTGGACAGCATAGGGCACGGACGAAAGACAGACAGGAGGACATGGGGCACAGACAAAGGGCGGGCGGGACAGCATAGGGCACGGACGAAAGGCAGGCAGGAGGACATAGGGCACAGACAAAGGGCGGGCGGGAGAGCAAAGCTCCCGGGCTTAGGGCAGAGCGCACGGCAGAAGGGCGGCAGGAGGTCAGAGCACACGGAAGAAGGGCGGCGGGAGGACAAGGCACACAGAAGAAGGGCGGCGGGAGGGCAAAGCACAGGGAAGAAGGGCGGGTGGGAGGGCAAAGCACACGGAAGAAGGGCGGGTGGGAGGGCAAAGCACACGGAAGAAGGGCGGGCGGGAGGGCAAAGCACACGGAAGAAGTGGGGGCAAACCACACGGAAGAAGGGCGGGCGGGAGGGCAAGCACACAGAAGAAGGGCGGGAGGGCAAAGCGCACGGAAGAAGGGCGGGAGGGCAAAGCGCACGGAAGAAGGGGGGAGGGCAAAGCGCACGGAAGAAGGGCGGGCGGGAGGGCAAATCACACGGAAGAAGGGCAAAGTGCACAGATGACAGGTGGGAGGGAGGGCAATGTGCACGGACGAAGGGGGTGCGGGAGGGAAAAGTGCACGGACGGAGCACCTCTCAAACCTGGTTTCCAGCAACCTCAATCCGCGGAAGACATGGCAATGATGTCATAGAGGCGCTCCCTCCGCCGAGGATCATAGAGATGGTCAGCGAGACGAGAAAAGAGGTGTAGCACGGAAGAGCGCTCAGACGGCCATGTTGAAGCTGTGCCGCATAAGAAGCGGAGTCAATCAGCCTTTAAACAACCTCCATCTCGAGGCCAGTTACACATTCAGCCACGCACCTGTATCTCCCGACTGGAGAGCATTTAAGTGTGCAAACTTTACCTTGGGAGGAGCGAACTAGGTTGGGAAGGAGTGGTTAAGGCTGATGTGATTGCGGAAACAAGGGGGAAAGGACGACCATCTTTCTTCGAGGTCATGCAGAAATGCCTCAGAGAAAGCTCGTCATTTTTGGATTCGGGGGCGTGGTTTTCTTTCTCTCCTCTTCCCATTGGCTGGAATGTAAAATTCCAGCCGATGGGAAGAGGAGAGAAAGAAACTAAAAAACACACCCCCGAATCCCAAAAAGACGGGGCTTAAACGGACAGACGCCCCTCTCCTCCAATGGCTGGCCTCCGTTTAGGAAGCCAGCCAATGGAGAAGAGGGGCAGGTTCAAGACCCCTACTCTAAGACATAAGATCTCACCGGCGAGACTGCGTAAGCTTGCTCTGGCTGCCCTGCGCCTGTAGTTTACAGAAGCTTGCTCTGCACCTGTAGTTTACAGAAGCTTGCTCTGCCTGCCCTGCGCCTGCAGTTTACAGAAGCTAGCGCTTCCCGCCCTGCGCCAGTAGTTTACAGAAGCGTGCACTGCCCTGTAGTTTACAGAAGCTTGCTCAGCCTGCCCTGCACCTGTAGTTTACAGAAGCTTGCTCTGCCTGCCTTGCCCGTGCAGTTTACAGAAGCTTGCCATGTTCGCCCTGCGCCTGTAGTTTACAAAAGCGTGCTTAGCCCCCCCTGCGCTTGTAGTTTACAGAAGCTTGCTCTGCCTGCCCTGCCCTTGTAGTTTACAGAAGCCTGCTCTGCCAACCCTGCACCTATAGTTTAGATGCCTGCTCTGCCCGCCTTCTGCCTGTAGTTTACAGAAGCTTGCTCTGCCCTCCCTGCACCTGTAGTTTACAGTAGCCTGCTCTGCTCGCTCTGTACCTGTAGTTTACAAAAGCCTGCTCTGCCCACCCTGCACCTGTAGTTTACAGAAGCTTGCTCTGACCGCCCTGCGCCTGTAGTTTACAGAAGCTTGCTCTGCCCACCTTGCGCCTGTAGTTTAAAGGCGCAGGGCGGGCAGCGCAAGCTTCTGTAGTTTACAGAATCTTGCTGTATATGTCCAGCAACGGTACTTTAGAGAAGCATGCTCAGCCCGCCCTGCGACTGTAGTTTACAAAAGCGTGCTCAGCCCCCCTGCGCTTGTAGTTTACAGAAGCTTGCTCTGCCTGTAGTTTACAGAAGCTGGCTGTGCCCACTCTCCTCCTGTAGTTTACAGAAGCTTGCTGTGCCCACCATGCACCTTTGGTGTACAGAAGTGTGGTCAGCCCGCCCTGCGCCTGTAGGTTACAGAAGCTTGCTCTGCCTGCCCTGCTGCACCTGTAGTTTATGGAAGCTTGCTCTGCGCGCCCTGCGCCAGTAGTTTACAGCCCTGTAGTTTACAGAAGCTTGCTCAGCCTGCCCTGCACCTGTAGTTTACAGAAGCTTGCTCTGCCTGCCTTGCCCGTGCAGTTTACAGAAGCTTGCCATGTTCGCCCTGCGCCTGTAGTTTACAAAAGCGTGCTTAGCCCCCCTGCGCTTGTAGTTTACAGAAGCCTGCTCTGCCCGCCTTCTGCCTGTAGTTTACAGAAGCTTGCTCTGCCCACCTTGCGCCTCTAGTTTACAGAAGCTTGCTCTGCCCACCTTGCGCCTGTAGTTACAGAAGCTTGCGCTGCCCGCCCTGCGCCTTTAGTTTACAGAATCTTGCTGTACATGTCCCGCAACGGTACTTTAGAGAAGCATGCTCAGCCCGCCCTGCGCCTGTAGTTTACAGAAGCGTGCTCCATTGGGAAGAGGAGAGAAAGAAACTAAAAAACACACCCCAGAATCCCAAAAAGACGGGGTTTAAACGGACAGACGCCCCTCTCCTCCAATGGCTGGCCTCCGTTTAGGAAGCCAGCCAATGGAGAAGAGGGGAGGGTTCAAGCCCCCTACTCTAAGACATAAGATCTCGCTGGCGAGACTGTGCAAGCGTGCTCTGCTTGCCCTACAGTTTACAGAAGCGTGCTCTGCCCGCTCTTCGCTGGTAGTTTATAGAAGCTTGCCCTGCCTGTCCTGCGCCTGTAGTTGACAGAAGCTTGCGCTTTCCGCCCTGCGCCTGTAGTTTACAGAAGCATGCTCAGCACGCCCTGCACCTGTAGTTTACAGAAGCTTGCTCTAGATGTCCTGCACAAGTAGTTTACAGAAGCTTGTTCTGTCCTCCCTGCACCTGTGGTTTACAGTAGCCTGCTCTGCCCGCTCTGCGCCTGTAGTTTACAAAAGCCTGCTCTGCCCACCCTGCACCTGTAGTTTACAGAAGCTTGCTCTGCCCGCCCTGCTGCACCTGTAGTTTACGGAAGCTTGCTCTGCCCGTCCTGCGCCAGTAGTTTACAGAAGCGTGCTCTGCCCTGTAGTTTACAGAACCTTGCTCAGCCTGCCCTGCACCTGCAGCTTACAGAAGCTTGCTCTGCCTGCCTTGCCCGTGCAGTTTACAGAAGCTTGCAATGTTCGCCCTGCGCCTGTAGTTAACAAAAGCGTGCTTAGCCCCCCCTGCGCTTGTAGTTTACAGAAGCCTGCTCTGCCCGCCTTCTGCCTGTAGTTTACAGAAGCTTGCTCTGCCCACCTTGCGCCTGTAGTTTACAGAAGCTTGCTCTGCCCACCTTGCGCCTGTAGTTACAGAAGCTTGCGCTGCCCGCCCTGCGCCTTTAGTTTACAGAATCTTGCTGGACATGTCCCGCAACGGTACATTAGAGAAGCATGCTCAGCCCGCCCTGCGCCTGTAGTTTACAGAAGCGTGCTCTGGCCGAACTACGCCAGTAATTTACAGAAGCATTCTCTGCCTGCCAGGTCCCTGTAGTTTACAGAAGCTTGCTCTGCCTGTCCTGCTCCTGTAGTTTACGGAAGCTTGCTCTGCCCTCCCATGTCCGTGCAGTTTACAGATGCTTGCCATGTTCACCCTAAACCTGTAGTTTACAAAAGCGTGCTCAGCCCCCCTGCGCTTGTAGTTTACAGAAGCTTGCTCTTCCTGTAGTTTACAGAAGCTGGCTGTGCCCACTCTGCTCCTGTAGTTTACAGAAGCTTGCTGTGCCCGCCATGCACCTTTGGTGTACAGAAGTGTGGTCAGCCGGCCCTGCGCCTGTAGGTTACAGAAGCTTGCTCTGCCTGCCCTGCTGCACCTGTAGTTTACGGAAGCTTGCTCTGCGCGCCCTGTTTACAGAAGCGTGCTCTGCCCGCCCGCCCGCCCGGCGTTAGTAGTTTACAGAAGCGTGTTCAGCCTGTCCTGTGCCTGTAGTTTACAGAAGCCTGCTTTGCCTGCCCTGCGCCTGTAGTTCACAGAAGCTTGCTCTGACCGCCCTGTAGTCTACAGAAGCTTGCTCTGCCTGTCATCCTGCATATATGGCTGTGGTATGCTTACTCTAATGGCCCTGCAGCTACTGTTATGAGATTATGTTCCTGTCCGTCACCTATAGTTGAGGGATGCTAGTCCTCCCCTCCTGCCCTTGTGGTTTTGGGGGACTCTAGTCCGCTGCAAGGCACCCATAGCTTGCACAAACATGCTCTACTCTTTGTGCATCTCTAGTCCGAGACTATTGCTCGCCTGTGCTGCACTTGTAGCTTGCAGTAGCGCCACACGCACAGCACTTATGGCTTCATGCAGCTGGCTTTGCTTGTCTTGCTGCTGCTGTTTAGGGAAGTTTGTTGAGTATGCCCTAGATTTATTTATTTATTTATACAGGATTTATAATGCGCATGGCTGCCTCAGCGACGAGGTGTCCAGCGCAGCCAGAAACCTGAAGGGAGCAGGGCGGGGGGGGGAAAGCAAGTGTCCTTGTTGTTAAATAGCGGGGAATAACCATGTCTTTATGGACTTCCGAAACATCAGCAAATTAGATTTAGCTCTGATGTTCACAGGGAGGGAGTTCCAAAGTTTGGCTGCCAAAAAGCCAAACGAGCGCCTCCCCCGCCCTTGCTTTCTTTACTCGGGGACACAGACCAACCCGCAATTGGTGGATCTCAAGGCACGCCCAGGCATATAGGGCTTCAATAAGCCCGAAAGTCCGATGGGGGCTTGGCGCATCAGGATTTTATGTGCAATGCACAACACCTTAAAGTGAATACGGGCTTCGATGGCCAGCCAGTGCAACTTTAGGAGCACATGAGCCACCGACTGCGATCTTGGCAGTGCTACTAACATGCGTGCTGCCGCATTCTGGACTCTCTGGAGGTGCTTAATACTTGATCTATTGGCGCCTTGATACAAAGCATTTCTGTAATCAAGCCTCGCCAATATAGAGGCTTGCAAGATGGTTTGGCGCATTTCAGATGGAAAGAGGCCAATCAAAGGTCTTAGGCCTCTCAGAAGTCCAAAACAAACCGAAGCAACAGCTTTTGTCTGTTTCTCGAAGGTTAGGCCGGAGTCGAACCAAACGCCTAGGTTCTTTGCCATCTTTTTCGGTGACGGAGCGGGTTTAAGATGGTCAGGCCACCACTGCTCCGACCACCGCTCTTGATCTTTCCCATAGAGAAGAATTTCCGATTTGCTGGCGTTTGTTGAAGGCAATTAGCCTTCATCCAGTCTGAGATCACCGACAGATCTGTCTTGAAACTTTCCAGGTTTGCACAGCAGTTTTTGGAGAAGGCAATCACCAACTGGGTGTCGTCAGCGTCCGACACTATTAGCCCCCAACCTCAGGCCACCTCCGCTAAAGGTCCCACATAGAGATTGAAGAAAAGTGGGCTCAAGATGGAACCTGTGGCACCCCACAAGCTAAAGGATGGACCTGAGAGTGAAAAGGGGGGACTGAGACTTGAAATGATCGTTCAGTCAAGAAGGAGCGAAGCCACTCCAGGGCAGTGCCCCTAATTCCGATCGTCCAGAGTCGTTCAAGAAGAATCGTATGTGACACCGTATCAAAGGCAGCACTTAGATCCAATAGGACCAAGGCCGCAGAGTCTCCTGCATCCAGCCGGTTACGGATAGTTTCCGTGACGGCAAGGAGAGCGGATTCGGTACTGTGGCGGGCGCGAAACCCATGCTGGGAAGGGTCAAAGATGTTATGAGTGTTCATGTATTTAGATTGAACTGAATTTACATGTGCCTCCACCACTTTCGCCATGAAGGGTAACTGAGATATAGGGCGAAAATTACCCAGATCGTCCGGATCGAGCGATGGCTTTTTAGGGCTCGCACTGCGACGCAATCGCGAAGCGATTGTCGCTGTGGAGCCCTATTGTAATCAGTTTAGCTTTCAAGGACTAACAAGACTTGGGACAAGAAACTGGCACGCGCACGCAGCCTGCCGGAATCGCGCGCCTGAACACGCGCTCCGATTCCGGCAGGCTGGTCACAACACATGCACACGCAGGCAGGCAGGCTCACACGCAGGTACACACAACACACACACACACAGACAGACAGATGCATGCACACACACACACAACACACACACACACACAGACAGACGCACACACACACACGTGCACACACATCCCCCCCCCCCCCTCACCGGGCTCTTTCAGTGTGTTCCGTGTCCCTGTCTCTCTCTGCAGTCTTGAGGTCCCTCTGCAGCGCTGGTCTTCACCCGGCGTGTTCCGTGTCCCTGTCTCTCTCGGCAGTCTCGAGGTCCCTCCGCAGCGCTGGTCTTCACCCGGGCCCCCTCCTGGGACCCGGGACTTCAGATGCCGCACTCCGCTTTGGCGCCGGGGCGCGCATGCGCGGGCAGCCCCCGTCCTCTCACTGTAAGCCCGGGCTGCTTTCGGTTTCGCTGGTCACTTGTTTTGTAGTAGGGGTTGAAAGGGATGACACCCCAATATTTTAATTCTCCGACTGAACAGTGAGGTACATGGGGCAGTCTAGGAAACATCACTTAACGACATCATGTTTGCATGGCCCGTACTGCACCCGATTGCAGCTGTGAAGCGCCATACATATCAGCAATGTATCTGCGTTCACGTCAATGTCACTCCTTTTTTCGACATCGGAAGACTGAAAGACTCGGGTGGCCTCACTCAGACTAGAACCCACTATCTGCACGCAGACAGTGGCAGCAGCTGGCGCTCCACCCAAAGAGCTGTCGAGGGTCGGGTTCGTTAACACTTACCTCTTCCTCAAGTGCTTTCCCATCTCTTGGACAGAAGTAAGCCTCAGACTCACATTTTGCGCGCACACCTTGGAGCTCGTGTGAGTTCACTACCGCGTGCAGTGGTGTGAGGTCAGAACATGCTCTAGTGTCATGGAGAGTGTGATGCACACAGAAGGCACGGGCCGAGGGGCGCCCACACGCTGTGGATGTCAGGATATATTTAATTGGAAACAGAGGGACAGCAACGCGGGGCACCCACACCCCAGGGTTGCGGTAGTCATTCAGAGAGATCAGTAGCGCAGCCGCCGTGTCTCAGGTCCTAGTGTAAAAGAGGAAATGCTCCTGCACCCCTGACAGCTGGATGAATAAGATACAGCGATAAACAGAGCTCAGTGGCCTCCGGTGCCACTGCACCTGCTGCACCAATTGAAGCCACATACCTGAGAGAGCTGAGTTCGTTGGCGCTCAGTCTTGGAGTGAGGGCTGCTTGCCACAACCAGGAAAGAGGCCAAGTGGGGGACAGCACGGGGCGGTGGGGGTGGATCAGGGTGCAGCTGGAAGGGCCGGTGAGGTGCAGCGACAGTGAGGCATGGAGTGAGGTGTCTCTCGGAGTGCGGGGACAGCAGTGCAACCACGGGTGCACGGCAGTGAGACCGAGTCTGCTCATTGGTGGTTGGATATATTGTGGCCGCGAGGGTTTGAAAACCAGAGTGGAACTCGAGAGAAATTCGTCCGACAACATGTTGCTGCTGAGAACATGGGGCAGATTTACAAGCCCCTTGCGCCCCTTTTAACATGTGAAAAGTGACGCAAAGGTGGCGCAAGGGGCCTGTAAATATGCCCCATGGTGCACAAGTGCAGAGTAACTGTCTTAGGGAGAGGGTTTGTGTGATAATTAATATAAGGCGTGCGCATAAAGGACAGGCTCGTCAGAAACGGTGCGGAGGACGTGTGAGAGTCGGAGTACGTGTACGGGAGAGAGTCTGTGCCAGAAAGTGTGAGTATGAAGGAGGATGCGCGTGTCCGTGAGTTAGACACTGTGCATGTGTGCAAAAGCGCGGGAAAGGTGTCTGAATATAGTGCGTTGTATGCGTGGGTAGACCTCTGAAGTCGTGCATCTGAGAGAGAGTGCAAGAGTCTGTGTGTGCGTATGTGTGATTGCGAGGTAGTGTACACGTCATAATAGCTGAGAGTGCACGTGTGGCGGCAGTGGTTAGTTTGTATAAAAACAAAAACAAGCATTTACAATGCAATAGGTTTCACATTGACGTGAGTTTGAGCTATTGATATTGCAAATAACTTCCTTTTATTTATTTTTATTTTTTTTAAAACATAAATAAAAGGCATTGTTATTTACAATGTCAATAGCTCAGACTTGTGTCAATGCGAGACCTATTGCATTGCAAATGCTTGTTTAAGATTGGGATCACCTTTGCGTGCTTCCATTCCCTAGGGACTGAGGCAGACTTCAAAGACAGATTGTATTGTATGTTTGGAAAAGGACTCCTCAGAAGAAGAAACGGACGAAATTCATGAAAGAAGTAAGAGCAGGTTTATTTGCAAATTAACTCCAGCGATGCACCAGTTAAGATGAATCACAACCGCCAGTCATACTCTTTATATGAGGCGCACACATTCAAAAGACAACACGCACACGAGACACAAATGCACATGCACACAGAACGCACGCGAACAACAACCACGCGACATACACACATTTAAATCACAACACTCGCATATTGTTTGTGGATGACGCGCGTGCGTTCACTCGCGTCATTCCAAACAATAACTTATACCACACACCACCCTCCTTTTCTTTTTTTTTTTTAAAGTAAGAACAAAGTCTCTGAACCGTACCGGAAGCATCAACTTTCCTGCGAATTTCTCCAAAATCAACCTCTGCAAAATCAATGCGACCACTATCCTTGTTCTTTAACCACCAAGGAACCAGATTAGTACTGGGTTTACGCCCTCTCAGTAACTCAAAAGGAGACAACAAGGTGACAGCATTAGGAGCAGTCTTATACGACAACAGCATGGATTGTAACGCTTTATTCCAGCATAAACCACCTTTGACAGCTAATTGAATAGCCTCCTTGACTACTCTATTGAATCTCGCTATCTGACCATTGGCCTCTGGATGGAATACCGCTATTCTTCTATGAAAAATACCACACCTATTGAAATAATTCTCCATTTGCTTACTAACAAACTGTGGACCGTTGTCTGTTACAACTTCTTGAGGAATGCCCTCTCTACAGAAAATTTCATCCATAAACTGTATAATGGCATCACTAGTAACCTCCTTAACCATTTTTATTTCTGGCCATTTTGAAAAGTAATCTATCAACACTATGCCAAAAGAATGCTGTTGTGGCAATATGCCAAATGGTCCAATAATGTCAATACCAAGTTTGTTCCAGGGTGATGTAGGCAATTCAACAGGTTGTGGTACACTGGGTAAAGCCTTAGCTGTTTTATCACTCCTAGCACACAATTCACACAATTTCACCTGTTGCTCTACAAAATAAACAATACCAGGCCACCAGAAGTTGTTTTCCAAACGCCTTCTAGTAATTGATATACCAAAATGCCCCATATGAGCCAAATCCAAAAACTTTTTCCTGAGACCAAAAGGTGGAATAAATTTATCACCTCTTAATAAAATGCCATTTTCTATCGCCAGTTCATCTTTAATTTTATGGTAACTCATTAGACCACCAGTAAAATCTCTTCCTTCAGGCCAACCCTTCAACACATATTCCTTTACTTCTTTAAGTTCTGAATCTTTGTTCATTTCTTCATTCCATGTCACTTCTTGTACTACCGAATTTTCTCCAAACACTAAATTGACATCACTGAAAACATGTGCTACCTCACATTCATCTTTATCAACAACATCAGAATCTCTGCACGCCAATGGAAGCCTTGACATGCAATCAGCATGGACATTGGATTTCCCAGGAATGTATTCTAAAGAATACTGAAAATGTTGTAATCTAGACGAAAGTCTAGCTAATCTGGACGAAAGTGTACGTCTCCACCCGGTGACAATATATGCACCAAAGGTTTGTGATCTGATTTAATGACAAATTTTGTTCCCCACAAAAAAGAACGAAAATGTTCCGCTCCCCAAACGCATGCCAAAAGTCCTCTTTCAATTACAGAATAATGTCGCTCTGACTCCCTCAACGTCCTTGAAGCGTATGCTACAATCCATTCTTTACCCCATTCCTCTTGAATCAACACCGCACCCAATCTACAATTGCTTGCATCAACCGTCACAATACATTTCTTGCCAATTACAAATGGTTTGAGACAAGGTGCTCTAATTATCATTGACTTTACAGCATTAAATGTTGACGTCATAGCATCAGTCCACTCAAATTTGGCATTTTTCTTCAAAAGCATCCTAAAAGGTTCAATTACACTTGCAAAGTTCTGGATAAATTTTGCATAGAATTCCACAAGTCCCAAAAAAGCAACCAACTGTTCTTTGTTTTGAGGAACAGGTGCCTTGCTAATGTTTTCCAAATGTGAAGTTTTAGGTCTAGTACCATTTGCACTAATGCAATGTCCAAGATATTCCACTTCTTCTTTTCTGAATTTACACTTGGAAGCACAAAGTGTTAGACCTTTCTCTGATAAAGCATTTAACACTTTAAATAAATGTTTGTCATGTTCAATTCCATCTTTCCCAAAAATTAAGATGTTATCTTGGAATGCAATTGCCCCAGTTAAACCAATTAAAGTCTCTTTCATCAACCTTTGAAATACCGCAGCTGCACTAGCTATTCCAAAAGGCATCCTGCAAAATCTGTACAAACCCTCAGGTGTAATAAAGGCAGTTTTTTTTTTTAAATCTTTATTTCGTTGACTTGCAACATAAAAGATATAGTAGAATATGAAAAAGCATAATAAAATTCATCACATATGAAGCGTACAATTCATTATGGTTGAGCACCCAATTATAGGAGCAACATTTAGTCATATTAGGACACATAAGTTTACAATTGAATATTTGGCGCAGAAATGAATAAATATGTTAAAATGTTTAAAAATCACATTAAAAAAACATTAAATTGATTATAACAACCGGGAATTTGAGAAGACACAAATAGCTAGGCATAATTCGTGATTTACAAAATATCAGGATGGCAGTTTTCCTTGTTTAAAATTGAAGATTTCGTTTCCTTCTAGTATAGTAAACGGACAGTAAAAATCTACTGATTCCGAACACAAGTACTTGGCTGGTGTCCGTATTTAGGATCCTACCAGCTTCCCTATGTGAAGTGGAACCAATGTTGCGGCACAAAGGGACTATCCATCTTTTCCTTGCCTTAACGTAGCTAGGGCAGAAAAATAATATATGATAGATATCCTCCCTTTGGTTGTTGGTACATAAACTGCAACAGTCATTGTCTGTCTTCCCCCAACTTTTCTCTGTTACTTTGGATCTCAATGTTCCATATCTAAATTTTAAATACAGAGATTTGGCCAAGGGTGGCTCGATTTCATCTAAAAATTGTTCTAAGGATGCCTTATTTTTTTACCATAAGGAATTTTTCTGTCAGAGGACCATGTGTTCTTATATACACGGAATCGTTACTCACATATGACCAAAAAGACAGTTTGACTATTTTCTTAGAGACTGAATTTAGAGATCCTGGCTCGTTCCAGAAGTGCATTAATCCGAGCTTAGCTAGCCAGGTTTTTACATGTTTAAACCAAAAGATTTTCCTGTCACTATCAAGTTCAAGGACCTCTTTCAAGCCATTTTTGTAATCTGATAGTTGATTAGTTGTCCATAACCTGACCCACAACAATACTGGTCTTAATATTGCGTGATGGTCTGTATGTTTGAGATTTAGGTCAAGAAATAAGGGGATCAGTGGGGTATTAGTAGGAACTTTTAAAAGACCCCTAATAAACTTATTTTCGAGTGCTTCAAAAGTTTTCTTACATACTGGCCCCCAAATTTCCGCCCCATACAGTGAGGCTGATTGAACCTTGTATCTAAAAAGCTCTACTGCTGGGGTGACCGCCTTATTGACACTGTTGTTGTGTCTATGCAATATGGGAACACAGTTTTGTTTAAACACCAGTTTTGATTTCTCTAGTTGTGGGCCCCATCCCATTAAAGAATCTATCAGAACTCCCAGATATGTAAAACTGTGTTCATAGTCTAATTTTTGTCCGTTTAACATTAGATTCCTTTTAAAAGTTTTGTGCGGGTTTAGTGCCATGTATTTTGTTTTTTTTATATTGATTTCTAGTCCTTTCGTGATACAATACTGTTGGAACCTGTCCAGGAGGGTCTGAAGGCCGCGTGGCGTTTGTGAAATTAAAATTGTATCATCCGCGAAAAGGAGGGACGCAACACGTTCCCCTCCTAATCGGGGCGAATCATTCTCACAATTTTCCATATAGGCTGCGATGTCATTTACGTATAGGGAGAAAAGGGTGGGAGCCAGTACACATCCCTGGCGTACTCCCCGTTTTATGGGGATTGGGTTTGTAAGTTCCCCGTTTGGGCCCCACCTTACTTTGGCATAATTCTCCTGGTGCAAGCCCATTACGAGTTTTAACAATTCGCCTGGCAGCCCTTGCCTATTCAGAGTTTCCCAGAGTAGATCACGGGGAATTAGGTCAAATGCTGCTCGCAGGTCTACAAAGGTCACATACAAGTGACCCTTGCGAATGATGACATATTTCCAATACAAGCAGCATAGCCTAAAAACCTGGTCTATGGTACTTGTTTTATTCCTAAATCCCGCCTGATATTTGGATAAGACTGACTCATCCTCCAGCCATGAATTTATTCGGTTTAAAATATGTCTAGCATAGATCTTCTGCGTTATGTCTAAAAGACTAATGGGGCGATAATTGGCTGGATCGCCACGATCCCCTTTTTTAAAAATGGTAATAATTTCTGCGCCGTTCCATGTGTCCGGAATGTGGTCACTAGCTGCAACTATGTTAAATAAATGGTTCAGATAGGGTGCCCAAACCTCGACATTGCACAGATAGAGATCTCCCGGAATTTTGTCTAGTCCAGGCGCCTTCCCTTTCTTTACCATGGCAATTGCTATCTCTGTTTCATGTATATTAAACACTACCGGAGGGGTATTAGCTGGTATAGCGACAGTGGGTGCGTTTGTTGTGACCACATCAGTTGAAGTTTTAGCTTCATATAGTGATGTGAGGTGTTTAACCCAAGTGTCCTCATCCAAGTATACCTCCCTGGAACCTTTCTCACGATTATTTCCCTTAGCTGCTATTTCCCAAAATTGTCTCTGGTCCATGTTTTTAGCGGCTATTAGCATGCTGAGCCATATTTCCTCATCCCAAGAGGATTTAGCTCTTGCTATGATTTTGTTATAGGCCTTCCTTTTATCTCTAATTTCTAATGGGCCATCCCTTTTAACAGCATTAATCAGTGCAGTTTTAGCAAGACGGCATTCCCTGTTAAAGGCAGTTAAGTCTCTTGAGTCTTCATGAAGAACCACTTGATGATACGCACTTGCTAAGTCTAAACAGGAAAATACTTTGGCATTATCTAAATTAGAAACCATTTCATGCAGATTAGGTAAAGGATGTGAATCCACACAAATTGCATTGTTCAAACTGCGCAAGTCTATGCACAAACGAAGATCTCCCCCCGATTTGATCGAAATCACAATGGGTGAAACCCAAGGAGATGATTCAATTCCAAACAATAACTTATACCACAGATTGACTAATTCTACTGCCACAGGAGAAAGGAGAGGGAGAAGCTGGTGAAAATGTGCTGAAGACATTGGGTCTGCTGGCGAGCCCGATTTAATTTTAGCACTCAGGGCCCCAAACTCCTGCAGCGACAACAGAGGAAAGGACGACATACAATTTTCCACCCTCAAAACATACCCTGTCACCTCAACACTCTCAGTAGGGATACTCCCTGTGGAGAAATTCTGGTAAATCAGTTCTTCTTTCTTCATAAACTGAAGTGCCAGGTCTTCACAGCGATGATTCGACATGACGGGAGAGGGACAGGACAGCCCTGCACTGTTCATGTTTTTAAGCAGGGAGAAGATGGTCTTTGTAGGGTTAGCACTAGTCATAATTTTATTGGCTACAAACTCTGCCCGCGTTCTGCACATGAGTTTGTGGTAAGCCTTGACTGCCTTACGATACACTGCTTTGGCAGACGACTCATAAGAGTGGCGCCATGCACATTCCAGTTGTTTACATCCCTTCTTAGCCTGAACTAAGAGGTCAGAGAACCAAGGGTTGGACAGTCCCTTTCCACCTCGCTTGGCAGGATTGCAACTGTCCAATCCCGCAGTTAGCCAATCGTGGAAGCTCGCAAGTGCCCCCTCAACAACTGACAGAAGCTGAGGACTATGTTTCGTTAACCAGGTAACCATAGATGTAAGCCATAGAGAAACATGCATCGCTTATTCTGTGCCTACGGTGTAGGGAGGCCTTGTCCACCTGTCCTGAATCTACAGAGTAGGGAGGCCTTCTCCATCTGACCCGCACCTGTGGTGTATGGGAGCATCCTTTGCGTTTCTTGCACCCATCATTCAGATCAGCCTGCTCTACTGATCCCCCACCCAGATTTTAGGAATGCTTCTTCTGTACCCCTATTGTTAAGCTCACACATAAACTACTAGATTCACTTTTATTGGATAGATCCTCCGAAGACTCTCTACCTCAATCCTCAATCTGGCTTAATCAGCATATAATGGTCAATAACAAACCAATGTTTTGAAATCATGGAGGCAAAAGGCCTTGTTTGCGTTCACCAGCTTTTTCAAAATGATCTAATAACTATCTTTTATTACAGCAAGCTTTAGATTTAGCAATTCAGAAATCCATCAAACCCTTACGTCAAACGAGTATCACTTCTACTACTTCTCAAATTTTCTTCAATACTGGTCCTAAAGCCTCAGCCACTTATAGCTACTTACGACACAAATTTTGATTGGAGACCAGACTAAGGTAGAACTGGATTGGGAGCGTGACCTTCAGGTTGAATGGTCCGTTCAAGTATGGAATAACATTTGGCTTAAAATCAGGAAAACATCCAGGGCAGCTAACACTACACAGACACTTTTTAAAAATGTATAACAGGCTACTCCTTTCCCCTTCACTTTTGCACATGATTCCTTTTGCCCTTTAGTACAAGACTTCTGGAAGAAGATTTTGAAACAAATTACTCAAATTTTTCATCATACAACCCCCTTCTCATTTGTTTACATTTTTTTAGTCTCTCTTTCTGAAGATTGGTTGGGATGTCTTCTCTATTTACAGGTATAATGCTGGTTTTAAAAATTACATTGTATTTTCATAGTGCTCCTTCTGTGTTTCTAGAAGGATGAGGGCTGTCATTCTTTGCCACTTTATTGATGTAAATGTGTAGTCCTTCCTCTGTTTTTGCAAAATGTCCCGGTTTTTGGGTCGCACAATCTGGTCACCCTATTTGGAGGGAAAGCTCACACTTTATTTTGACATCTCTTTATAAATCACTTTGGGTGGTTTAAGGGGAAGGCACCATGATTATTTCTGTGTTCAGTCTTTGCAGCAGGCCTTGTGTCTGTGACAGGCGTTGTCTGTGTCTGAGGAACAGGCTGTGCTGGTTTTTACCTTGTTCGCCACTGTGCAAGTGCATTCCACAGCCCTGCTTCCCAGATGCCTCTGGTTGATCTGGAGGCTAGTTCAAGGCTTTTTTTGTATCCATGCTTTATCCTTTTTAGTTTTTACTCACCCTTGTGTGTTTAAACTACGTTTTCAGGATACTGTATTGCAAAGTCATGAATACATATTCTTTGCGCCATTAAGAATCGTATGTTCCTGTAATGTGCATTGAAATTAAAAACGGTTTCTGTACCGGTAATAAGTTCACCTGCCTGCAATGAAGCAACTATACTATCTTATTAAAATTGTAAGCAATTACTACATTATTTGTAATTTTTTTGAATTGTTTAACGAATGTCTGCCACTTTTAGGCAATGGAATGTTTTTTTTTATTCAATTATTTTCAATTTGTGTGGCATAGTCTTGCAACAGAAACAAAAAGATAGTTAACCATTGCAAGCTTGCTAAGACCTTACTTCTAAGTTTTGATAATGCCTGTTTGAACTGCTGTGTGGCCAGAGCAACTGTTTCAGAAATGCATTTATTGCTGCCACTCCCCTCCGCATAAAGTATGGGGCCAGCCCCTTCCAGAGTGTCCTGATGTAATTGACACTCATCACAATGAATCAGGCGAAAGTCCCACGATTTAAGCCAAAAATAGCTATTGTTTTCGTTGTCTCCCGCCTGGAATTGCCTTTGCTCCAATAGAAATCAATGGGGAAAATCTATTCTACACATTTTTTTTTATTCAAAATTTCCCACTTTCCTATTCTAAAGTGTTGGCATGTATGACTTAACCAGGAAAGTAAAATCTCCCCTGGGGATATCAATGTTCCACACTTCAAGACCTCAGTCACTCAAGTCACCCACACGTCACCCATCAAGCACACGTCACAGCTCAATATATAGAATCCAGGTCAGTACCACAGAAGTGTGACAATGCACAGAGCTTTGAAGATGTGTTCGCAGACACTTTGCCGATTCATACATCATTCATATATGGTATAGAGTGCAGATTCTGCCTAACATTATGGTCCCATAGATGATCATTCCTAAGAGAGATTGTGTATTGTTTTCAATGGTTAGAGCAGGCCAGCATCATTCTGAGAGAAGTATGCTTGCTTTTTTATTTCTTTCTCCCTTTTTATTCTTTTTTTAATTCTTTTCGCTTTACCATTTGGATTCTTATTTCACGCCGTATTGGGGAGTGGGTTCATGCATCATTGCCGAAATCTTTGTTATGTCTCCTGTTTTTAAAACTTTTCTAATCTATAAGTGTTACTAGACAATTGTTGACATATACCATATGGAAGTGATTAGAGAATTGGCAGAGTATGTGAACACATCATTAAAGCTCAATCAATCAATCAGGTGTTTGTTAAGCGCGACTACTCACCCGCAAGGGTCTCAAGGCGGGGGGGGGTCACAGGTTCCTGTCCATCAAGGAGGGGGTCTGTTGAAGAGCCAGGTTTTGAGGTTTCTTGCGAAGATGGGGAGTTATGTTATCTGACTGGGGTGGAGCGGAAGGTCATTCCAGACTCTGGCCGCGCAGAAGGAGAAGGAACGGCCTCCGGATCTGATCTTTCTGGTGCGGGGGACCACGGTGTAGGAGAGCTGGGCTGATCGTAGGGTCCTTTGGGGTGTGTGGAATTTGAGTTGGATGTTCAGGTATGCTGGTTCGGTGTCGTGGAGGGCCTTGTGAGAGTGGGTTAGCAACTTGAATGTGACTCTAGCTTCGATGGGGAGCCAGTGGAGTGTGCGCAGGTGCTGGGAGATGTGGCAGTGTCTTGGCAGGTTGAGGACCAGTCTTGCAGTGGCGTTTTGGATGTTCTGTAGCTTGCGGGTGAGGTTTTTGTTTATTCCAGCATAGACTGTGTTGCCGTAGTTGAGGCTGCTGGGTGAGCAGGGCGTGAATAACGGTCTTTCTGTGTTCGAGGGGGATCCATTTGAAGGTCTTACGAAGGAAGTGGAGAGTGTGGAAGCAGGAGGACGAGACTGAGTTGATCTGGTGGTCCATTTTGAGCTCTGTGCATTTTCACACTTCTATGGTACTGACCTTAATTCTATATATGGAGTTGTGACATATGCTAGATGGGGGATTGAGTGATGTGTGGCCGAGATCTTGCAGTGTGGAAAGGGAGCTGTCACTTTACTGTTTGATAGGGTGCTCTGCCCCCTTGGCTTGTGGTGCCCCTCTCTCTGGTCTTATGGATATGTATAAATTAACTCCTGAAGCTTATTTCTTCATGGAAGGAAAACCATGAATTAAAAAAAGAACTTCCATAGAAAATAACAAATAGGTCCTGGAAGAGATGCAGGAGTGTAGAGGAGCGCGTCAAGGAATAAACGAGAATTTCCAAATCGAAACTGTGAGCAAGCAACTTGCCCAAAGAAATGCCGCAACGTGTCGAGGCCTGGGTCTCGTTAAACGCGCACTCGGTGGGTGGTAGGCCCAGAAGGCACAGGAAGTGAATGTCCACCATTTTCTTTTGGAAACAAATCTACAGTCAACCAATTTAGGAGAAATGGTTCCCAACGGGGCAAACCAGGACTGGGTTTTAATTAAAAGTATAAGCCTAAAATTAAGTAAAAGAAAAGGAAGGTCATCTTGAACACATGCAGTGTTCTAGGGATGATGCATGTGTCAGAGGCCAACAAGATTATGTGGCTTGACACAACATAGTAAAACATTCCACAGGCTGAGCGCGAGGAGACCATTCATGTGGTCCTTGTCAAGCAACGCGCTGTGATAGTGTACGCATCCATTGCTGCGCTGCGCAGCGCACCCCATCCATTGGCAAACTTTGAGTCGAAGACAAAGCAAGGGGAAACCTTTTCCTAACAAATGATCAATTGCAAAACCTGAAATATCCTACCTCCTTTTTGGTCACATAATATTGGCAAGTATGTCCTGAGAATAGAACATGTGAACAGCATGTACTAAGTTCCAGTTAGACGTCCGTAGCATGATTTTTGTATGGAAAATCTTGCAGCACAATAATTGCTATGACATAATCTCATTGCACTACATTACTTTCCTACCCAAAAATGTGTTGGGTTTAAAGCTGGATGTCTTATTCATCACATGTATGGAGTGCGTGTTTGTGTGTGTGTGTCTGTCTGTCTGGGAGTGCGTGTTTGTGTGTCTGTATGTATATGTATATGTATGTATATATATATATATATATATATATATATATATATGTATGTATGTATATATATATATATATATATATATATATATATATAATACCTGACTATGGTTGCCCCCAACTTTTTTGCCTGGTGTTTTGCTGGTTTTCCGACTTAGTTGGCCTGGGACCCTGCCAATCAGGACCCCAGGCCTACTGCTCTCTCTCTAAAATGTATTCCATGTACCTTAGGTACATTTCCAATTGGTACTGGGCCACCTTATCAGACCCTGTAACTCAGGGCGTAGGTGTACCCAGGGCCTACCACGGGCTGAAGCATGTATTATGCCAACCCTGGATGGCCATCTAAATCTGACACAACTGGCTGCACGACAGCTGGGGCAAAGTGGTGTAATCACCCTTTGCTGTAGATATAGTATACCTATATCTAACCCTAAAATGGACACACAGATTCCTATCAGTCACTCCTATGGCAGGCCTTGACAATCCTGAAGGCAGAGTGCTTGGAATCGTGTGAGATGGTGCTCTGGCATGAGCTGAGCCCGTTTGCAGCTTGCGGAACCAAGTCCTAATAGCTGTTCCATGATAACGCATACCATATACTCTTAAGTGCATTATAATCCTTGCGGTTAAATGCTATCTTTGGTATCGCTTTATCAAAACATGTCGAGTAAGGTGTCATACGAATTGGAATACTAACCCGTCGCCAATTCTGGCGACGGTGTTAGCATTCCACCCTTCTAGAGGGACACGACATGTATGTAACTGTGAACCCCGGTTAAAGTTAACTCAAGCCTCAGCATCACAAAATGGATGCTGCCACCACAGACACGAGTCTGACCCCCTGCAGCTGGGAGTCCTTCCAGCGAGGGGAGCTTGGACAAAGGGTTTCCTGTCAGGGGCGGTGCTAGCACCATCCCAGACAGGGTTTTGTGTATCCTGGGTAGGCAGGGCTTTACAGGAAGGTGACTGCAAGTGGCACCCCGGTGCTCACTACGCATCTTCCGGCTAGAACCAGTTCCAGGGGCACACCAGCCCCTGGCCTGGGGAAAGTCCGGCATGGGAGAGGGGTGTAACCACCCCCCTTCCTGGTCCCACCCCTAGGGCAGGACCTAGTCGCGTACCCACCCCTTTCTTTAGGATAAAGGCAGGAGCGGGGACCCTTCCAAATTAGATCATCTTTGAATCAAGAAACTACTTTCCACAAAAGGAACTCAAGACTCTTCTCAAGATTTCTCCCTTGTGACTAAGGAGTAGTCACCCTGCATCCGCAGGCACCATCTACAGAACTCTGCGGTTTGCTGCACGTCCTTCCTCCGGAATCCGACTGACCAGCTCGACGAGACCCAGCTTCCCTGGCACCTCTGACCTCTACCTACCTCTACAGCTAAGCTGAGAACCGTAGGTGCGACAAGACCTCGAGGGACCGGCCATCATCAGAACTGCACGACTTCTATCCAGCACGACCGCCGAGGGATCCTCTGGTGAGTGCTTTGGGGTCTGAGAAGTCCCGACCCTGAGCAGCTCCAGCACCGAAGTCCAGCCCCCCAGCATCTCCACGATCTGCGTGGGGCCCTTCTGCTTTTTGCTGCTCACCGCGTTGTCTGGCTACTAGCCCGCTGGCTTGTGGCCTTCCCGACGACGACCGACGACATCACCACTGCTAGTCTGGTTGCTCCAGACTGGCCCTTGCTCCCTTCCAAAAGAGGAGCACCCCGGACCCTCCTGGTCCACTCCAGACGCCATTTTAGGTCCACCGCGTGGGCTTGAATTTGCCAAGACTTGTTGCCCCAATCCTGGGTCCAGCGACGTCGACAGCATCAACCATCGTGGGACAGCTCGCACCTCCATCCTGGTCGCCGACAACGCCTCCTGGTCCGTGAGACTGCAGAGCCCAGCGTCGCCCACTCACCTGGTCGAGGTGACTACCATCCGGTGCCCTCCTGGTGCCATCTGATCACTGGCTAGTGGTCAAGAACTTGGTCCCCTCTGCTTTCAGGTGTCATCCATCTTCGATCCAGGCTTGGATCACTTCGAACAATCTTCACTGGTCGCCTGCCAGCAACTCTTTCTTCAGGCTCCTGGTCCGTCAACGAAGATTCCCGACGTCTAAACAGACCTATGCAGCCGCAGCCCCTGGGCTAGGTAACTTCGGCATTTCGGTGCCCCAGCATAGCCTCACTATCCAAGGGTCCAGAGTCACTGTCGTTTTCGACCTACCCTATCGGGTTCGCCCGAGAACACTAACTTTGCTTTTACTAGCTCCCCTAGACTTTGTCCCACATCCCGCGTGAGAGTGCACACACTGCACCCGAGTGCCCTAGGCCTCCTACTAGTAATCTGAAGGTTCAGTAACGTAGTCCTAGCGATTCCAAAGCCTATTAGTACAGTACTTACCTGCTAGTAATTTCGCATTCCACTTCCATAGTATATGGTTTTCCGTGCCCCTCGGGCATTTGTGTAAATTGTGCAACTTAAAGTATTTTCGTAAGAGTTTTGTTGTGTGCTTAGTACCCTGTCCTCATAAAGAGTACAGGGCTGTTGTGATCTAAATAAATACACTGTTTATTTTCATAACACTTGTGTGGTGTCCTTTCACTTGGTGTTCAAGGGGTATATGTGATGGTACAACAGCTGGCTTAACACGCCTTCTAGAGTTTAGCCCGAAGACTGCTCTTGTCCATGCTACTAGGATAGCTGGTCTATCGGTTGACTTACAACCAATCACCATAAGGGTTGTTTGGACTGATACATGGTGATCACTAGAATAGTGAACACTGAATATCAGGCCAACTTCTTATATATATATATATATATATATATATATATATATATATATATATATAAGCATTTCGACGTTGCACTCAGGGACAGATAAACACCACATTTGCTCAGCAGTGTTATTTTATTTGGGAAAAGCCGGCGCTGCATCCAGAGCATAGTACAAAAAGCCCTACGCGTTTCAGAGTTAATCCTCCTTGTTCACGGGCGTGTGCATATCATTGTGGCAGAGGTGAGGAAACAGTCACGATTTGCTCTTTATTGCCCTCGTGGGGGTAGCACCATCCTCGAAATGGAAGGAGGCTGCCTGGTCGGTACGAGTCCAGGCCTCTTGAGCAGCATTGCGGATGAGGAACATTTCAGCTTACGGAAGATCCTGGGGCCCACTAAGGGTATTTAAAAATGCTTTAATTAGTATGACTGTGCGCGCAGTGTAAACAAATGTTGATGGAATTGGCCTGCATCAAACTACAAATCCCAGAATGCAGGAAAACACCCACGCACTGTGCGTAGCCCACTGGGGGCTGTACTTCAACAATCAAGCACACAGAGATGCACATGAACACGACTCTCTGCGCCACGTCCATATGAAGAGCGACCTTTGAGAAAGAGGACAGTTCCGCGAAACGCGTCAGGTCATTGAACTTTTACCCATAAGGATTGTGATGCAAGCTGTCCGCTTTTGAAAATAAAAACCGCATGGTTTTTCATCTGCCTTGTGTGCATCCCTGAAGCTTTCGGGCACTTGGTGGAACATATATATATATATATATATATATATATATATATATATATATATATATATATATATATATATATATATATATATATATATATAAACAAAACCCTCTCAGGCATAGAGTGATGCATAAATTATGCAAAAAAGAAGAGAACTCTGGGTAGTTCTCATTTTAGGTGGAAAGCAGCTCCTGTTAGAGCACTCAACACCAGCGACACTCTAGATCTGCTCGCCTCAAATGTCTGGTTTTCTATCAAAGTTTTTAAGCATAGGATTAGCACAGTGCTATCCACGCCGAGATAGAAATGGACAAAGTCTTTTGCCATTCCTACAGCAAAGTTTTTAAGCATAGGACTAGCTCAGTGCTGTCCTTGCCGAGCTGTACAATGACAAAAGCCGTTTATCACTCCAGGCACAATATTACAGCTTTGAATTGGTCAAATACCAACCAAGCCAACCTGAAATGAATAAAAGCAACCCCTGACACAGTGTCTCGCTCTAAGTAGAGCTTGAGAGGTAGATATATATATATATATCACAACAAGAAATTTCTTCCAGGCTTCACAGGACCCTCGGAGAGTGGCACGCACGCCGGCGGAGTGAACCGTCCGTCAATAATTCACATCAAAGTACTCAATAAGCGTGCTCTCAGGAAAGGCAAACAAAGGCTCTTTAGGGTGTCCGTTTAATCACAACGCGTTTCACCTCATACAGGGTTTGATCACTTGAAAAGAGCTCATATCACGGACAGACATACATAATATGATGCATGATAAACAATGAAATATCTTGCAAATAGTTTCTTGGAAGGATATATATACATTCACTGAAGAAGAAAAAAAAGTTAAGGATTCTATAGATAGGTGTTGAAATGAAGTAAGAACCATCGTTTAAAAAACAAACGAAATCGCTGACATTTGCCAATTATAGTTGAGTGAACTACCTATAAACTGAGCCCCGTCCTACACTGCGTTTGACCTCATATAACACGCGTGACATGTTAAATGACATCATTGATCTTGTGCTGCTGTTCACAGTATTTGACAAACTCTTGCATCATTTTAAAAATGCAAGTTGTTAGTAAAACAAAAGCTATAGTCCTAAAGAATGTGTGTACATGTGGGTGCATACAATGGAATATTGTAGGCCCAGGAGCCGAGCGTGGTTGTGCATTTTAAAAGTTATATAGTGCACCGTTTACAAATCAGTAAAGTTTCCGATGCAAGTATTACTTCATGTTAAACAAGGTAAAGGCTTAGCACACCTAATGTAGGTTGCAGAGTCGTGTTTCAAAGTAGTTTGTTGCTTTAAGTCAAAGCCTGTTACAAAAAAACACAGCCAAAGCTTCTGTTGACAATAGGTTATCCACCAGTGCCTGCCAGGGCACGTGCGCACGTTAAACCGTTCTAATACAGTCCTATAGATGGATTCTATGTAACAGACATTTGTGAGGCGTGGATGTTTATTTGCAGAACTTTGTTAAAGATTTTGAGGCATTGCTGATTGTTGAATAATGTCGAATGTAAGGTTGAGCCAAGTAGAGGTAGAGATGCTATAACTCAGACTGGGGCTGTAAGCAAGGCTCTGAGGGTTCATACCATTGAGGCAGAGATGCTATAACTCAGACTGGGGCTGTAAGCAAGGCTCTGAGGGTTCATACCGTTGAGGTAGAGATGGTATAACTCGGACTGGGGCTGTAAGCAAGGCTGTAAGGGATCATACCATTGAGGCAGAGATGGTATAACTCGGACTGGGGCTGTAATCAAGGCTCTAAGGGTTCATACCATTGAGGTAGAGATGGTATAACACAGACTGAGGCTGTACGCAAGCTCTAAGGGTTCATACCATGAGGCAGAGATGCTATAACTCGGACTGGGGCTGTAAGCAAGGCTCTAAGGGTTCATACCATTGAGGCAGAGATGCTATAACTCGGACTGGGGTTGTAAGCAAGGCTCTAAGGGTTCATACCATTGAGGTAGAGATGGTATAACTCAGACTGGGGCTGTACGCAAGGCTCTAAGGGTTCATACCGTTGAGGTAGAGATGCTATAACTCGGACTGGGGCTGTAAGCAAGGCTCTAAGGGTTCATACCATTGAGGTAGAGATGCTATAACTCGGACTGGGGTTGTAAGAAAGGCTCTAAGGGTTCATACCATTGAGGTAGAGATGCTATAACTCGGACTGGGGTTGTAATCAAGGCTCTAAGGGTTCATACCATTGAGGTAGAGATGGTATAACTCAGACTGGGGCTGTAATCAAGGCTCTAAGGGTTCATACCATTGAGGTAGAGATGGTATAACACAGACTGAGGCTGTACGCAAGCTCTAAGGGTTCATACCATTGAGGCAGAGATGCTATAACTCGGACTGGGGCTGTAAACAAGGCTCTAAGGGTTCATACCATTGAGGCAGAGATGCTATAACTCGGACTGGGGTTGTAAGCAAGGCTCTAAGGGTTCATACCATTGAGGTAGAGATGCTATAACTCAGATTGGGGCTGTAAGCAAGGCTCTAAGGGTTCATACCATTGAGGTAGAGATGGTATAACTCAGACTGGGGCTGTACGCAAGGCTCTAAGGGTTCATACCGTTGAGGTAGAGATGCTATAACTCGGACTGGGGCTGTAAGCAAGGCTCTAAGGGTTCATACCATTGAGGTAGAGATGCTATAACTCAGACTGGGGTTGTAAGAAAGGCTCTAAGGGTTCATACCTTTGAGGTAGAGATGGAATAACTCAGACTGGGGTTGTAAGAAAGGCTATAAGGGTTCATACCATTGAGGCAGAGATGCTATAACTCGGACTGGGGTTGTACGAAAGGCTCTATGGGTTCATACCATTGAGGTAGAGATGCTATAACACGGACTGGGGTTGTACGAAAGGCTCTATGGGTTCATACCATTGAGGTAGAGATGTTACAACTCGGACTGGGGCTGTAAGCAAGGCTCTAAGGGTTCATACCATTGAGGCAGAGATGGTATAACTCAGACTGGGGCTGTAATCAAGGCTCTAAGGGTTCATACCATTGATGTAGAGATGGTATAACTCAGACTGGGGCTGTAATCAAGGCTCTAAGGGTTCATACCATTGAGGTAGAGATGGTATAACTCGGACTGGGGCTGTAATCAAGGCTCTAAGGGTTCATACTATTGAGGTAGAGATGCTATAACTCAGACTGGGGCTGTAATCAAGGCTCTAAGGGTTTATACAATTTTTCATCTCTGGGATTGTGTAGTGTATTTTAACAAACTATGGTGGGTGGTCCATAGGGCCTGGCAGAAGGTGTCTTTTCAGTGGCAAACACACACCTGTCAACCTATTGACATAAATTTGGAGGTCTTTAAAAGGATGATCGCATAAAGTTGAATAGAGTCCGATCTCTTTTGGAGGGTTTCAAGGTTTGAAAAGGGAGTGACCCCATTCAAGTCTATGGAGGCATTTCGGTTGTTAGGAGGGTGAATTCATGTAAAAGGAGGATTATGTCCACCAAATGTGGGTGATGGGACAGACATGCTATATGTCCAGCATGCGGTCAAGGGATATATCCATTATCACTTGATTGGTGACTGAAAAGAAGGCACAGGTGTAGCAAGTTGAATCATATCAAGTCTACAAACCCTATAGAAAGCGGTCTTAATTAATGGATGTTATGAGAGATTTCATCAAGGAGGTCATTTAACATGTCATCAGTGATGTAGCATGTGAGGTAATAAACATTGGGGGGTTTTCAGTGAATTTCTGTTTTTTTCTTTATGTAAGCTGACATCTTATTACCATATCTAATTATAACATCACTTTTCCCTTTGTTTTTTCAGTGAATTTCTGTGTTTTGATCATATTTGATCTTCGGGCAACCCACAGCCAACACCCCCTCTGTTCACAGCCTCAGCCATGTACTACAGAGGGTAGGCAGCAAGGCCCGGCCTTTGACTTGACCGTATACCCAATGCGCCTGACTGCCCAGCTCCCCCACCCCCCAAAACCCCCAGCTCAATGCCTCCAGCAGGGTGCAGTGATAGATTGGCCCTGCACGGTTTAGTCTATGATCAGACCCTTGTAACTTTTGGAAATGTATTTTTATTACCATGGGTTCCACAGTGGTGGCCCCTCTGGGTACAAGGTCTGGACCCAAAGTGTTGTTGACCCAAAATATATATATTTTTTTAATTTAACTTAATGGAGTGTCCTCTGGGACCCCTTTCTTCCCCTACATGGCCTTGGTTGTTAGGATGTACAAACTCTTCGCTGTTTTGTGGCCTTTTGAACATGTTTGCAGAGGTTGAGCCCTCTAATGGCGGTCACAATATTTTCTTCAATATTGTGCTAGCCAATCAGATCATTACCGACATGATTGACAGGGGGGAGTAGAGCGACATCAGAAAATTAGAATTGCCTGTTTTTTTTTTAATTTTCTGGTACTGCAGGAGTCCCACTGGACCAATCCTTCAGATATACCTAACTTTCTTTGCAGCTAAACCACTTAATGTCCAACCGAGCTCCTCTTGAAATGCTAATTTCTCAAACGACTGAAAGGATTCACACCAAATCACAAAAAGCTTGCTATGTGCGTGAAGTTTCAGCGTTTTGTCAAATTTGGTGTAATTCCATTCACCAGTTTTTTTCTGTCTTGGAGAACTAATTTCCCTATGTAAATTAACATAGGAGATATCATTTTCTCGCCCCCATGACATATTAGCAGGAAACTTTCCACAAAGGATCCTAAGTGGATGAACTTTTGGGGGGAAGGTTTCATGCAGATTGGTCAAATGGTGCCAAAGTTATTAATAAAAAATTCCTCTGGAAACACTGACCTACATACAACTACATACGAGCTGTAGACAAAATAATGTTTGTCCATTTTTCTTAAAACCTTTACAACTAACTGACTTTGTATGTATATATCTATAGCTAAATATATATGTAGGTAGAGATCCATATATACCAACATACAAGTGCTTAATTTGTAAAATGTTAAGATCCAGGGTTCTGACCAGGAGGCCACTGCAGCTTGCACCACCGACCCCCCTGTCATTGCTGCCATAACAACTACTAACCATCTCTCTCACGTGTAGCGACAGTTCAGATTATTCCAGGTCCCCAAAGCTAAAGGAGTGGCTGGGGAGGTAGGTGTTGGAAATTTATAAATGCTTTTAATATTCCTAATTAACTGTTGTTCTGCTCATCGCTAAATTAGATCAGCAGCGCCACCATGTGTTCCAAGTATAGAGATGACAATGAGGTGCCGGTGCCGAGCACGGAAAGCAATTAAGTGCTGGAGCTGAGCACCGCCTCAAATTAAGCACTGCAAACATACATATTTAAACTTTTTAAGTAAACCAACACTGCTTTACAGTGAAAGGTAGTGAGACAGATGCGGGTGGCTTGGTGCAGTTCTGTATGCCCCCTTGTACACTGAACATCTGTGATGGGGATGCCCAAGGGGGGAGGGATAGGTCAGAGCACAAGCTCCATCTGCCCCACCCCCTCCCGAGGCGCCAGTATTTATATTCTGGTGCTAATCTTCACACCTAGGTGAGGCAGCACGCAGCGCCAAGAGACCTCACTGAGAGCTGAAGCGCGCTATGGTAATAACTGTAAACACATGCAACGCTTGTGTTTGGTATGTCTGTGTATTAAGGGCATCGCCTTGCCCTTCCCGCTCTGAATTGAAGATACAAGCGCCCTACGCCCCCCCTCGCCCCCTCCCTCTTTTCTGGCTTTTCAGTGCCCGGCGATTCTTACGTCCTGCGGAAGGGGGAAGGGCTGGGGGGAGGGGGCGCAGCCACCCTGACATTCACCGCAGAAATGAAAGAACCGTCCGTGAACAAACACTTGGGAGCAGCCTCGTGTACAGGGCGCGACGCTGCTGACCCAATAAATGCCATTCTTTTGAGTGCGGCCAGGATCACACGGGGCGTCTCCAGCCACTCACCCAGAAACAGTGGGCTGCTAATGAGGACGAAGCTGCCCTTTCATGTAAATAATGCGCGTCAATAGTAGGGCACGTTTGACGTGAGTGATGGCACTTCACGCCAAGCTATTGTGACTCGGTGTCTGGAAATGGACGTATTTATATGTAAACACAAATAAAATGTGTCTTAATGTACACTACGAATGATTTGCTTGGATCTTGAAATGTGATGCGCTCCGACGTCCAAAATGACAGGCAGCGCTATACAAAACCATACATTAAACAAACACCGCTACTCTGCCGCGTCACTTACCATTGCAGGCACATTACAAAAGTTTTTCGTTTTTTGCAGTTTTTATATAGCTCGAACTCAACCCGAAGTTATTGGAGGGCTTTACACCAGCACCAATTCAGTTACACAAGGACACCTTCATTTTTGGTAGACAGTGGGAGATTATGGGGCATATCTATCAAATACTGTATTTGCGATTCTCTAATATCGACTTTTTTAGAATCGCTATTTAAGAATCGCAAAACAAGATGTAATAAAAAAATTCGCATATATTTTGTGATTCCTTGGTATTCCTTAATTGCGACTCGCAAATTGCGATTCGCAATTAAGAAAGGCTTCCCATTCATTCCTATGAGCCTAGAGGCCTATAGGAGTGAATGGGAAGACATTCGCAATTTGCGAGTACCCATTAGGTACTAGCAAATTGCAAATGCAATTTCAAGGGTGCAAGGGTGTCAAAAGGACACCCTGATGTACCCCTGAAATGAGCATGTGTGCACATGTGGAGCACACACATGCCCTAGGGCATGTATGAGCGCCACATGGCACTTTGAAAAATGCCAAAAAGTGAATTTATTAAAGATATCGCAAATTACCACCAACTTTAAGTTGGTGGTAATTTGCGATTTCTTAAGGAGAAATCACATAACTTGGGTGCTTTTTACATTGCGATTCCTTAAATGCTTTTGCAAAATAGAGAATCGCTAATTTTGCGATTCCATATATTGCAATGGCCTTTTGGGATGATACATCCCAAAAGGCTTTTTCCCATTCGCAAACGGGCCTATTATGAGAATCGTTCCGTTTGCAAACGGGAATTGGGCTTCATACATATGCCCCAAAGTGATTTTGTCGAAAATCGCAAGATATTGCGACACAGAGAATCAAACCCGGTTCCCCAGCTCCAAAGTCGACCAAGGACGGTCTGGCTCTTACGCCACATCCAATCAGACATTTACTTCAGAAGGATGTCGTTTTTAGTCTTAGTGTGGCAGAGACACGCATATTCTACCTCAAATGTTAAGAAATTTGATGCAAAAAGTTTTAGCGCAATGTTCACTTCTCAAGTTGTCGGGCTGGTTTCATGTTAAACAAGTATTGGTAAAGCCAATAGTCCAGGGTAGAATTTTAAGTCTAGACTAACGCTTTAAAGAAGCCTTCTGCAGACAAAAAGTACAAAAAGATTACCTATTTGTGTGAAATGTATCTGAGATAAAGAACTGAATGTGAGATGGATCCAGTGCACCTTTGAGTCAAAAAGAGTCCCTCGTCCAGCGCAACACAAGCACGCCACAGGAGGCGGAATGATACACCAAGCTCCAATAGCAGGAGGTGAAAAAAATAAATAGTTCCAAGTGTTGAATCAAAGCCCCTTCAATGTATATTTGAATGAACAGTAAATATAGGTCTTGAACACAGCTGGGCTGTCAACTCCGAATTAATTTTTTTAAAAAAAAGCTAATTTAATTACTTCTAAAATGTCATAAATCATGAGATCCTTGACCAGTGTCCATCAAACTCCATAAGTACAAACATTACAAGAATGTAATTGAAATAATAATGGACATTGGGCAAAAAATATTCATAATTTTCCAGTTCCCTGAAGAAAGTGACAAGCAGCCGAACCTATGCTGGTGCCAATGCACGAATATAATGGTCCTTTTGCTGTGTCCATATGTATTTGAGGGCTATAATCTAGACCACTGAATTATGCAGCTGGGGAGGGCCAAATTATGTGGCAGCGTTGAGCAAATTATGCAGCAAGAAAAGGCAAATTATGTGGTGTCATGCGGCACATTTTGTGATAGTATTACTTCAATTTTTTTTGCCATTTTAAACTTGCCAACACAAACTGGTTCCAATAATGTGCATGCACGCCAGGCAAACATCCAGATATAGCAATAAGCCAGAGAAAGGGGACTAGTTAACCTTTGCAAAGGACCTTCCACTCTGTGACCATGTGTGTCGCCGAGTTTTTAGTAACTTTTGAACTGTTTGTGCTGGAAAAATTTTTTTTGTTAAAATCTGCAGATTATGCGGCAGATGATGGACTGTGTGGCAAATTATAATTATGTGAAAGTTGCTGCACAGTCGTATAATTCCAGTGGCCCTTACTATAAAATGTGCTTGAGGGGTGTGCATCGCTACTCCAGGACTGTGGCTCCTAGTCCTGTCAAGGACCCCCTGCTCTGCCACCCTCCCTCCCCTCACCCGGAGGGATTTCAGAGCTGGTGTCCTGTTGCTGCTTGGGCCACAGCAGGGTGGACTTCAGCCTGTGTTTGTGCCAATGTATGGTCTATGGCAACCCAGGGTATTAAGCCTTATTATTCTGCTTTACTAGTCACTTTCTCCCCTCCCAGTGCTCTATGGTCCAATTATAAAATTTCCCTTTGTTGTCCCTTTTGTTTGTAACCTTTTGTTTTTTATCCATATTTGATTTGTTTGAGTTGGTATTCCTTTTGATGACTGTGCTGCAACTATTACCTTCCTCTCCCTCAAATTGTAAAGCGCTCTGATATCCGTCGGGATCATGCTCGCGCTATATAAAACGTTATAAATACATAAATAAAACAAACCCTATCAAAAGGCCAGACTTCAGCCATGTCGGGCCCAGTGATAGCGGGTCTAATCTGGTTAAAGCAGGGTGAGTCCTGAGTCTGAAAGCCGGCGTCTGACACCAAATGTGTTGGTTTGCCAATGTTTGTATATCGTGCGGCAAGTAAGGGGGAACTGGTGACTTTTAGTTTATAATCTTGACAAACAGTGTGTGCATATTACTTATCTGGCAATCACCAAAAAAAAACCTTCAGAAAAAGCATTCTTACTGTAGAATGGAAATCCCAGCACTGCGGTGTGGATTTCCACCAATCAGTGAAAACTGGACAAAAAAAACCTTCTGCTACTCTCCTTATTGTAAGAGCACGTGTCTCTGGGTAGGCGTGGCCTCCTACTTACGGCTGAAGATAGGCGAAGAACGAAGAGGTGAACAGGACAGTGGAGGAAGAAGGGAAGTAGAAAGGTTGGTGAGGTAGGCAGGGGTGTAAGGTAAAGAGAGAAACTTGAGATAGACCGTTATGATGAGGAAGGGAAGAGGCAGAATGGTGATGTATATGGAACAGTGATATGAGGTATAGGTCCAGGGTGCATAGGTGGAGCAGTCAGGAGGGGAAGTGAAGAGGTATGGAAAGGACCACCATCTCAGGGAGAGGTATAGAGAAAAGGAATAGAGGGGGTTATGTACATAATGGTACTGAAAAGGTACTCAGGAAGTACAGATAAAGCAGTGTGGAGTCACTGAGGATGTGAAGAGGTATATAGGGAGGAGCCCAAGAGCAAGGAGCAATCAAGAATATGATATATAAAGGGATAGTGAGCAGTGGCAGCTGCAACATACAAAAGGTAGTGGGGCGAGGGACAGTGAGCGGGAGTGGGAGCGCGGGGAATAAAATAAATGAAAAAACTTACCTTAAGTTGGCGGCCGCATCCTGCCGGATGCTTCCTCTTCCGTGTCCCAGCAGGCACTGGGGTTGCATCAGACTCCCTGTCCAATCCCTGAACTGCTTCTGCCGCGTGGGGATTGGCCCGAGCGGGCTGGAAAGACGCTCTGCTCAGGGAGTCTGTGGGGTTTCAATACAGCTGAGTTAGAGAAAGCTACGTGCGCATGTGTGTTTTGGTCGGCCTGAGATGGCCAGCAAAACAAATATGCGCACTTGGAGAGTGCACAAAGCCGGGGCACAAGTCCTAAAAAAAGAAGTGGGGGGACTAATCGCAGTACGCAAGTCACATCACGGCACACTACATCACACACAGCATCACAGGAATTGACATCCTAGAAAGTGGTATCACAAGCCACGACTTTACAGGAAGTGGCATCACAAGAAGTGACCTCAGATCTAAAGCCCTCACTTATATGTTTAGCAGGTCTATCATGTGTACGTTTGAGCGCATTGCGAGGATAACACAGTGAGCTATGGAAGATGATATAGGACTTCTACACCTTGAAATCTCCCAGTTTTATGTAACACATCCTGTACATTCATTTACAAGCTTCTATAATCTATTGTACATGTAATATGCATGTGTTGATATAAAGCGCTCTGACACCCTGCATTGGAATGAGTAGGGCTATACAAGAAAAAATAGTGGTACTTAAATTATTTCAACGCCTCCTCAGGGGTAGTGAGCTCTATATAATTGCAATTTGCTTTGTGTAAATACTGGGAAAGACCAACACATCTGATATTCTTACAGTGCATGCAAATCTCCTAAACAGGGACTGAACAAAGTTAAAAGCTACCTCTCTTGTATGTGTGAAGTGCTAACAAGGTGTGAGCCTTTGTTTACCCTCCACTTCATTTGTATCAGGTGTGAGGCTCCTGACTGTTCCCAGCCAAGAGAGTCGGACAAAAGGAGGCCTGATGACCCCTGAAATTCGGCTTATGTTATGGGCCCAGCAGGAGGCTTAATAAGAAAACCCTGTCCCCGCCTGCACGTTGTTGCTTGTTACAGATGGAAAGCAGACAACGTGCAGGCGCTGCTGAAAGTGTCAAGGTGTTTGGAAATTACACCGGGACAAGTTCAGCACTATATTCAGTGGAGCCTAAATTCTTGGCAGGGTGGACGGCGTTCACCCTGTGAATAAAGTGGGTGGATGCCGTCCACCCTAGTGTACCCCCGACCCCTGCCCTGTACCTAGCACTCCTCCTCCCATTCCCCACGCCACCCTTCTCTGCACACGCTGGCTTAGCCAGCTGCTTAGCAATAAACCTATAATCAAATATTGTTTTATTTTTTAGCTGCTGGCTCTTGTAGTGGGGTGACGCTCCTCCGACATTACAGAGGAGCCGCCCCTGGTGGTGAGGAGGTAAAGAAGGGTAAGGAGGACTGCAGGTACAGAGGAGGAGTGCACACAATAACATCTCCCAAGCACTTGTCCTACTGGACTTGTCGGCGGCCTTTGACACGGTCGATCATGCAATACTGATCGACCGTGTCAATAATGCCGGCATCCAGGGCGTAGCTCTCGATTGGGTTAGATCTTTTCTGGATAAGCGATCCCAGGCAGTGCACCTGTCTACCTTTTCTGCTTCTTACTCCCCCCTATCCTGCGGAGTCCCACAGGGCTCCGCTCTATCCCCTTTGTTAATTAATTTGTACATGCAGCCCCTAATAGCTTCCCTCCGCAAATCCACGGCTACAATTTTTAACTATGCGGATGACCTGCAGTTCATTTTCCCTATTGACTATTCCCTATCCTCCCGCACCAGCTTCCAAACTACCATGCTTGATATATCGGAATGGATGTATCGCAGTCAGCTCAAATTAAATCACACCAAGACTGAGCTTGTGCTGGTGGGCGGGTCAGCCAACCCATGGAATGACAGCTTTTGGCCTTCGTCACTAGGGCTTCCTCCTCGCCCGTCAACTCTGTGAAGAGCCTTGGCGTAGTCATCTCGGGTGATCTATCCATGAGGCACCAGATTAGTGCGGTCACGTCATCCTGCTTCTTCCATCTGCGCAGGATACGTAAAATCAGTAGATTCCTCACCAGAGATGCACTTATCCTTGTCATCATGGCCCTTGTTATGTCCAGAATTGACTATGCCAACACTCTGTACGTAGGAATTCCTGCATACCATCTCCAAAGGCTGCAGCTGGTGCAAAATCAGGCAGCACGCTTAGTCTACCACCAGCCTAAGCACCAGCACGTTTTGCCGTTGTTGCGGAGCCTGCACTGGCTCCCGGTGGCTAAACGTTGCACCTTCAAACTTGGTTGTACGATATTCAAAGCTCTGTCTGATCAAGCTCCTGTCTTCATCTCTTCTAGTTTGAAGCGATATGTGCCCTTGAGAGATCTCCGCTCCACTTCACATAACCTTTTAATCACTCCTAAAATGAAACGCAAAAAACACGGTGGTCTCTGTTTCTCTTTTTTGGCCCCTAAAATCTGGAATTCCCTTCCGTCTTCTTTCCGACACTGCCCTACCTATGACTGCTTCCGTAGGACGCTGAAAACGTTCCTCTTCCAGTCAGCATTCGAGTAACCCCTGTTCCTGCCCTCCGCATTTGTTATGAGCGCCATGAAACCGTTTGGTGACCGAGCGCGGTACAAATAATTTTAACATAACATTTAACGTAACATGGGCACTGAAGAAGTGTAGAAGAGAAACCAAGTATGGCCATCAGAAGAGGAAGAAGTGACATGACCATGGGCCACATTCAGAGGAGTATGCGACCCTAACATGTCCAGACGAAGAGGACGAAGCGACCTGAGCACGGCCAGGAGAAGAGAATGAAGCAGCTCGATTATGGCCAGGATCAGAGGCGTATGCATCCTGAAGATCACCAGTCGAAGAGGATGAAGCGACCCGAGCACGACCAGGAGAAAAGAATGAAGCAGTTCGATCATGACCAGGATCAGAGGCGTATGCGACCCGAACATGGCTAGACGAAGAGGATGAAGCGACTCGAGCGCGGTAAGGATAAGAGAACGATGGATTAAACCCAGATCTGTTGACTGGGTGTGAGTGTTTGATTGGTTCAGATGCTCCGTCCATCACCACCCCCTTTTGTACCACTTTGTTCGCCATAAGTTGGCAGGGTATGCCCAGACGTGAGTCCCTTGCTCACTTTGCCACTGGATTCAAGCATGTCGGGCTGAAGACGGCTGAAATGCCAGAAACCGGTCCTCGGAAGCTTGTTTCCGGTCCAGGGAAGGCATGGCTTGGCAGTTCGGGCTAGACTGTTCCCATGAGGCACAGGGTCAGTCAGACTGATTTGAATATATCCATGTCTGAACTGGGGTGGCCGAGTGGGCTAAAGAACGGTGATGGATTAAACCTTGATCTGTTGACTGAGTGTGAGTGTTTGGTTGGTTCAGATGCTCCGTCCATCACCTCCCCCTTTTGTACCACAGGAGAAAAGAACGAAGCAGCTCTATCATGACCAGGATCAGAGGAGTATGCGACCCGAACATGGCCAGACGGAGAAGATGAAGCGACCCGAGCACGGCCAGGAGAGGAGGAAGAAGCAACTTGACCATGGCCATGAATAGAGGAAGAACTTATTCTAGCATGCACAGGAGAAGGGGAAAAAGCGGACTGAGGACAGGCAGGACAAATAACCAAAGTACGGACAGGAGAAAAGAAAGAAGTGTCCGGAGCATGAGCAGAAGAAAAAGAAGTCAACCAAGCATTGTCAGGACAAAAAAAGAATGGAGATGCATGGCCGGGAGAAAAGGGAGCCGAGACTTGAGCATAAACAGAAGAAAAAGAAGTGACCGGCGCATGGCCTGTGGAAATAAATTATTGAGACATGCACAACCAGGAGAAAAGGAAGCAGTGACCTGAGCATGGCCATGGGAAAAAAAGCAGTGACCTGAGCGTGGCCAAGAGAAGAAAAGCAGTGACCTGAGCATGGCCAAGAAAAGCAGTGACCTGAGCATGGCCAAGGGAAGAAAAGCAGTGACCTGAGCATGGGAAAGAGAAGAAAAGCAGTGACCTGAGCATGGGAAAGAGAAGAACATCAGTGACCTGAGCATGACCAAGAGAAGAAAAGCAGTGACCTGAGCATGGCCAAGAGAAGAAAAGCAGTGGCCTGAGCATGGCCAAGGGATGAAAAGCAGTGACCTGAGCATGGCCAAGGGAAGAAAAGCAGTGACCTGAGCATGGCCAAGAAAAGCAGTGACCTGAGCATGGCCAAGGGAAGAAAAGCAGTGACCTGAGCATGGGAAAGAGAAGAAAAGCAGTGACCTGAGCATGGGAAAGAGAAGAAAAGCAGTGACCTGAGCATGGCCAAGAGAAGAAAAGCAGTGGCCTGAGCATGGCCAAGGGATGAAAAGCAATGACCTGAGCATGGCCAAGAGAAGAAAAGCAGTGACCTGAGCATGGCCAAGAGAATAAAAGCAGCAGTGGCCTGAGCATGGCCAAGAGAAGAAAAGCAGTGACCTGAGCATGGCCAAGGGAAGAAAAGCAGTGACCTGAGCATGGCCAAGAGTAGAAAAGCAGTGACCTAAGCATGGGAAAGAGAAGAAAAGCATTGACCTGAGCATGGCCAAGAGAAGAAAAGCAGTGACCTGGAAGGCAGTGACCTGAGCATGGCCTAGAGAAGAAAGGGAGTGACCTGAGCATGGCCAAGAGAAGAAAAGCAGTCACCTGAGCATGGCCACGGTAAGATAAGGAGTGACCTGAGCATGGCCAAGAAAAGAAAAGCAGTGACCTGGAAGGCATGATCTGAGCATGGCCAAGAGAAGAAAGGGAGTGACCTAAGCATGGGAAAGAGAAGAAAAGCAGTGACCTGAGCATGGCCAAGAGAAGAAAAGCAGTGACCTGAGCATGGCCAAGAGAAGAAAAGGAGTGACCTAAGCATGGGAAAGAGAAGAAAAGCAGTGACCTGAGCATGGCCAAGAGAAGAAAAGTAGTGACCTTAGCATGGGAAAGAGAAGAAAAGCAGTGACCTGAGCATGGCCAAGAGAAGAAAAGTAGTGACCTTAGCATGGGAAAGAGAAGAAAAGTAGTGACCTAAGCATGGGAAAGAGAAGAAAAGCAGTCACTTGAGCATGGCCAAGAGAAGAAAAGGAGTGACCTTGAGCATGGCCAAGAGAAGAAAAGCAGTGACCTGAGCATGGCCAAGAGAAGAAAAGCAGTGACCTGAGCATGGCCAAGGGAAGAAAAGCAGTGACCTGAGCATGGCCAAGAGAAGAAAAGCAGTGACCTGAGCATGGGAAAGAGAAGAAAAGGAGTGACCTGAGCATGGCCAAGAGAAGAAAGGCAGTGACCTGAGCTTTGCCAAGAGAAGAAAAGGAGTGACCTGAGCATGGCCAAGAGAAGGAAAGGAGTGACCTGAGCATGGCCTGCCCAAGGGAAGAAAAGGAGTGACCTGAGCATGGCCAAGAGAAGGAAAGGAGTGACCTGAGCATGGCCTGCCCAAGGGAAGAAAAGGAGTGACCTGAGCATGGCCAAGGGAAGAAAAGGAGTGACCTGAGCATGGCCTGGCCAAGGGAAGAAAAGCAGTGACCTGAGCATGGGAAAGAGAAGAAAAGCAGTCACCTGAGCATGGCCAAGAGACGAAAAGTAGTGACCTGAGCATGGGAAAGAGAAGAAAAGCAGTGACCTGAGCATGGCCTGCCCAAGGGAAGAAAAGCTGTGACCTGAGCATGGCCAAGAAAAGCAGTGACCTGAGCATGGGAAAGAGAAGAAAAGGAGTGACCTGAGCATGGGAAAGAGAAGAAAGGCAGTGACCTGAGCTTTGCCAAGAGAAGAAAAGGAGTGACCTGAGCATGGCCAAGAGAAGGAAAGGAGTGACCTGAGCATGGCCTGCCCAAGGGAAGAAAAGGAGTGACCTGAGCATGGCCAAGGGAAGAATAGGAGTGACCTGAGCATGGCCTGGCCAAGGGAAGAAAAGCAGTGACCTGAGCATGGGAAAGAGAAGAAAAGGAGTGACCTGAGCATGGCCAAGAGAAGAAAGGCAGTGACCTGAGCTTTGCCAAGAGAAGAAAAGGAGTGACCTGAGCATGGCCAAGAGAAGGAAAGGAGTGACCTGAGCATGGCCTGCCCAAGGGAAGAAAAGGAGTGACCTGAGCATGGCCAAGGGAAGAAAAGGAGTGACCTGAGCATGGCCTGGCCAAGGGAAGAAAAGCAGTGACCTGAGCATGGGAAAGAGAAGAAAAGCAGTCACCTGAGCATGGCCAAGAGACGAAAACTAGTGACCTGAGCATTGCCAAGAGAAGAAAAGGAGTGACCTGAGCATGGCCAAGAGAAGGAAAGGAGTGACCTGAGCATGGCCTGCCCAAGGGAAGAAAAGGAGTGACCTGAGCATGGCCAAGGGAAGAATAGGAGTGACCTGAGCATGGCCTGGCCAAGGGAAGAAAAGCAGTGACCTGAGCATGGGAAAGAGAAGAAAAGGAGTGACCTGAGCATGGCCAAGAGAAGAAAGGCAGTGACCTGAGCTTTGCCAAGAGAAGAAAAGGAGTGACCTGAGCATGGCCAAGAGAAGGAAAGGAGTGACCTGAGCATGGCCTGCCCAAGGGAAGAAAAGGAGTGACCTGAGCATGGCCAAGGGAAGAAAAGGAGTGACCTGAGCATGGCCTGGCCAAGGGAAGAAAAGCAGTGACCTGAGCATGGGAAAGAGAAGAAAAGCAGTCACCTGAGCATGGCCAAGAGACGAAAACTAGTGACCTGAGCATTGCCAAGAGAAGAAAAGGAGTGACCTGAGCATGGCCAAGGGAAGAAAAATAGTGACCTGAGCATGGCCTGCCCAAGGGAAGAAAAGCTGTGACCTGAGCATGGCCAAGAAAAGCAGTGACATGAGCGTTGCCAAGGGAAGAAAATGAGTGACCTGAGCATGGCCAAGGGAAGAAAAGCAGTGACCTAAGCATGGGAAAGAGAAGAAACGTAGTGACCTGAGCATGGCCAAGGGAAGAAAAGCAGTGACCTGAGCGTGGCCAAGGGAAGAAAAGCAGTGACCTGAGCATGGCCAAGAAAAGCAGTGACCTGAGCATGGCCAAGGGAAGAAAAGCAGTGACCTGAGCACGGCCAAGAAAAGAAAAGGAGTGACTTGAGCATGGCCAAGAGAAGAAAGGCAGTGACCTGAGCATGGCCAAGGGAAGAAAAGCAGTGACCTGAGCATGGCCAAGGGAAGAAAAGCAGTGACCTGAGCATGGCCAAGGGAAGAAAGGCAGTGACCTGAGCATGGCCAAGGGAAGAATAGCAGTGACCTGAGCATGGCCAAGAGAAGAAAAGCAGTGACCTGAGCATGGCCAAGAGAAGAAAGGCAGTGACCTGAGCATGGCCAATGGAAGAAAAGCAGTGACCTGAGCATGGCCAAGAAAAGAAAAGGAGTGACCTAAGCATGGGAAAGAGAAGAAAAGCAGTCACCTGAGCATGGCCAAGAGAAGAAAAGCAGTGACCTGAGCATGGCCAAGGTAAGAAAAGCAGTGACCTGAGCATGGCCAAGAAAAGAAAAGGAGTGACCTGAGCATGGCCAAGAGAAGAAAGGCAGTGACCTGAGCATGGCCAAGGGAAGAAAAGCAGTGACCTGAGCATGGCCAAGAGAAGAAAAGTAGTGACCTAAGCATGGGAAAGAGAAGAAAAGCAGTGACCTGAGAATGGCCAAGAGGAGAAAAGCAGTGACCTGAGCATGGCCTGGCCAAGGGAAGAAAAGCAGTGACCTGAGCATGGCCAAGAGAAGAAAAGTAGTGACCTAAGCATGGGAAAGAGAAGAAAAGCAGTGACCTGAGCATGGCCAAGAGAAGAAAAGCAGTGACCTGAGCATGGCCTAGAGAAGAAAAGCAGTGATCTGAGCATGGGAAAGAGAAGAAAAGGAGTGACCTGAGCATGGCCAAGAGAAGAAAAGCAGTGATCTGAGCATGGGAAAGAGAAGAAAAGTAGTGACCTAAGCATGGGAAAGAGAAGAAAAGCAGTGACCTGAGCATGGGAAAGAGAAGAAAAGCAGTGACCTGAGCATGGGAAAGAGAAGAAAAGCAGTGACCTGAGCATGGGAAAGAGAAGAAAAGCAGTGACCTGAGCATGGCCTGGCCAAGGGAAGAAAAGCAGTGACCTAAGCATGGGAAAGAGAAAAAAAGCAGTCACCTGAGCATGGCCAAGAGAAGAAAAGCAGTGACCTGAGCATGGCCAAGAGAAGAAAAGCAGTGACCTGAGCATGGCCTAGAGAAGAAAAGCAGTGACCTGAGCATGGCCAAGAAAAGCAGTGACCTGAGCATGGCCAAAAGAAGAAAAGCAGTGACCTGAGCATGGGAAAGAGAAGAAAAGCAGTGACCTGAGCATGGCCTGGCCAAGGGAAGAAAAGCAGTGACCTAAGCATGGGAAAGAGAAAAAAAGCAGTCACCTGAGCATGGCCAAGAGAAGAAAAGCAGTGACCTGAGCATGGCCAAGGGAAGAAAAGCAGTGACCTGAGCATGGCCTAGAGAAGAAAAGCAGTGACCTGAGCATGGCCAAGGGAAGAAAAGCAGTGACCTGAGCATGGCCAAGAGAAGAAAATCAGTGACCTGAGCATGGCCAAGGGAAGAAAAGCAGTGACCTGAGCATGGCCAAGAGAAGAAAAGCAGTGACCTGAGCATGGCCAAGGGAAGAAAAGCAGTGACCTGAGCATGGCCAAGAGAAGAAAATCAGTGACCCCAGGATGAAAAGGAGGAAAGGAACTGAGCATTTCCAGGAGAAGAGGAAGAAGTGACAAGAGCATTGCTAGGAGACGATGAAGATGCAATACAAGCAAAGCCAGTATAAGAGGAAGACTCCTACTAAGAAGAGGCTGAGCTGGCCCAGACCGGCCAAAGAAACTGAGAGAAACTTCTCCCATTGAAGAGAAAAAGAAAGGTGAGCGAAATGGAAGAACCAGCTGGACATCGTGCAGAGACAAGGACCCAGAGATTAGGAAGCGGCCCAGCTATGGCCCAGAGGAGCGAGTGGATGATGTGGTTATAGCCGGACTGGCCACCCGGTCAAGCGGGCAAACACCTGGGAAGCTGGACCCCCTGGGGCCGGTTTTCCCTCCAGGGGTGGTGGTGCGCCTTACACTGTCCCAGCGGCCTGCATAACCTTTTTAGATTCGTTTCACGGGCGAAGGAATGGAAGCATTAAAAGAAAGCCTCTCATGACGGTCCCATCATGTTACTCTTTCCGTCATGCACTTGGCATGCATGATTAGAAGCTGTGTAGAAATAGCGCTTCGAGGTACTGTGCTGAAAACTAATGTACTGGAACATTTACTTGAATCCCTTTCGGAGAAGTCCGTGAAACTAGCGAATAGAATTTCTAAATTGAGCAGTTAACCTGCACCTTTTGGTTTCACTTTTCCAAAATAATCCTAGAGAAAACCAAACTGTGCAATATGCTGGGGTCCCTCACTGGCTGCACATGGGGGCTGAATGTATCATTTTTGCCGGGGTTGTTTCAAATGACCAGTGTGGCCCTGGATGTGGTCCAGAGTCGAGTCAATGACGAGGAAGTGGCCCAAGTGCTACCTTAAGGAGGAAGAGGGTGTGGGGTAACGGCCAGAGCTGCCGACTCCGTAGCAGGGGATCCAAGTTCAAGTCTCGTCGTGGGCTCAACATCCTGTGATTCTGGGGAAATCACTTCCACGTGCCTATGGACAGCGCCTAGAGACGCTCTCGGATGATTAGCGGCGCTATACAAATCAAAGTATTATATTACAGTATGATTATTAAGTGGAGAAAGAGGCTGTAACAGAATAGGACCAAATGTTCAAGCGAAATGCAAAGAGTGGCCTAGAAGGTGACTAGAGAAGAGAGAGGGGGGTCAGGGGGTCCAAACGCTACTCTTAAAAGCTGAAGAAAAGAAACTATTAGGAAAGGACGAAGTGTTGAGGAACTATATGCAGAGGTTCCAGGCGCCCTGAATTTCCGGTACCGACTGCAATCTCTGTACGCAATTACGAGTTATACCCCATGGAATGGGGAATAACTTTGCAGGCTTAGAATTACTAGGCATAATTCTGCATGTAATTCCATATTCTTTGGGATTTGACCGAGACATTTACCTCCTGCTGTAAGCGGTAATAAATGCCTGCGGGAATCTTAGGGGGGCGGGGTGGGGGGGCGGGGGGGGGAGGCTGGGGGGAGGGGGGGGAGGAGTATGTGAGCAGGAAGGGGAAACGTTGCCTGGTGAGGGAGAGCATTACTTGCTCGGCCTGAGCCTTTGTACAGGATCAGCCAGGGGCCAGAGGGGCTGGGGAGCTGTAGCTTACATCCATGGGACAGAGAGGTGTGCGAGCTGTAGCCTGTATCCATGGGACAGAGGGGTGGGAGAGCTGTGACCTGTATTGGGACAGAGGGGTGTGAGAGCTGTAGCCTACATCCAAGGGACAGAGGGTGTGAGAGCTGGAATCTGTATACATAGGACAGAGGGTGTGAGACTTGTGACCTGTATCCATGGGACAGAGGGTGTGAGAGCTGTAGCCGGTACCCATGGGACAGAGGGTGTGAGAGCTGTAGCCTGTACCCATAGGACAGAGGGTGTGAGACTTTTGACCTGTATCCATGGGACAGAGGGTGTGAGAGCTGTAGCCTGTATCCATGGGACAGATGGTGTGAGAGCTGTGACCTGTATCCACGGGACAGAGGGCGTGAGAGCTGTAGCCGGTACCCATTGGACAGAGGGTGTGAGAGCTGTGACCTGTATCCACGGGACAGAGGGCGTGAGAGCTGTAGCCGGTACCCATGGGACAGAGGGTGTGAGAGCTGTAAACTGTATACATAGGACAGAGGGTGTGAGACTTGTGACCTGTATCCATGGGACAGAGGGCGTGAGAGCTGTAGCCGGTACCCATGGGACAGAGGGTGTGAGAGCTGTAAACTGTATACATAGGACAGAGGGTGTGAGACTTGTGACCTGTATCCATGGGACAGAGGGTGTGAGAGCTGTAGCCTGTATCCATGGGACAGATGGTGTGAGAGCTGTGACCTGTATCCATGGGACAGAGGGTGTGAGAGCTGTAGTCTGTATACATAGGACAGAGGGTGTGAGACTTGTGACCTGTATCCATGGGACAGAGGGTGTGAGAGCTGTAGCCGGTACCCATGGGACAGAGGGTGTGAGAGCTGTAAACTGTATACATAGGACAGAGGGTGTGAGACTTGTGACCTGTATCCATGGGACAGAGGGTGTGAGAGCTGTAGCCGGTACCCATGGGACAGAGGGTGTGAGAGCTGTAAACTGTATACATAGGACAGATGGTGAGAGCTGTAGCCTGTATCCATGGAACATAGGGTGTAAGCTGTGACCTGTATCCATGGGACAGAGGGTGAGAGCTGTAGCCGGTACCCATGGGACAGAGGGTGTGAGAGCTGTAGCCTGTACCCATGGGACAGAGGGTGTGAGAGCTGTAGCCTGTATCCATGGGACAGATGGTGTGAGAGCTGTGACCTGTATCCATGGAACAGAGGGTGTGAAAGCTGTAGCCTGTGCCCATGGGACAGAGGGTGTGCGAGATGTATCCTGTATCCACTGGACAGATGGTGTGAGAACTGTAACCTGTATACATGGAACAGAGGGTGTGAGAGCTGTAGCCTGTATCCATCGGACAGATGGTGTGAGAACTGTAACCTGTATACATGGAACAGAGGGTGTGAGAGCTGTAGCCTGTATCCATCGGACAGATGGTGTGAGAACTGTAACCTGTATCCATGGGACATAGAGTGTGAGAGCTGTAGTCTTTATCTCTGCTTCAGAGGGGTGGGAGAGCCAGTATCCATGGGACAGAGGGTGTGAGCTGTGACCTGTACCCATGGGACAGAGGGTGTGAGAGCTGTAGGCTGTATTCATGGTACAGCAGGTGTGAGAGCTGTAGCCGGTACCCATGGGACAGAGGGTGTGAGAGCTGTAGCCGGTACCCATGGAACAGAGGGTGTGAGAGCTGTAGCTTGTATCCATGGGACAAAGCGGTGTGAGAGCTGTAGCTTGTATCCATGGGACAGAGGGTGTGCGAGCTGTGACCTGTATCCATGGGACAGATGGTGTGAGAGCTGTAGCCTGTACCCATGGGACAGAGGGTGTGAGAGCTGTAAACTGTATACATAGGACAGAGGGTGTGAGACTTGTGACCTGTATCCATGGGACAGAGGGTGTGAGAGCTGTAGCCGGTACCCATGGGACAGAGGGTGTGAGAGCTGTAAACTGTATACATAGGACAGAGGGTGTGAGACTTGTGACCTGTATCCATGGGACAGAGGGTGTGAGAGCTGTAGCCGGTACCCATGGGACAGAGGGTGTGAGAGATGTAAACTGTATACATAGGACAGAGGGTGTGAGACTTGTGACCTGTACCCATGGGACAGAGGGTGTGAGAGCTGTAGCCTGTATCCATGGGACAGATGGTGTGAGAGCTGTGACCTGTATCCATGGGACAGAGGGTGTGAGAGCTGTGGATACAGGTCAGAGGGTGTGAGAGCTGTAGCCGGTACCCATGGGACAGAGGGTGTGAGAGCTGTAAACTGTATACATAGGACAGAGGGTGTGAGAGCTGTGACCTGTATCCACGGGACAGAGGGCGTGAGAGCTGTGACCTGTATCCATGGGGCAGAGGGTGTGAGAGCTGTAGCCTGTATCCATCGGACAGAGGGCGTGAGAGCTATGCCCTGTATCCATGGGACAGAGGGTGTGAGAGCTGTAGTCGCTGTATCCACGGGACCGAGGGCGTGAGAGCTGTAGCCGGTACCCATGGGACAGAGTGTGTGAGAGCTGTAGTCTGTGCCCATGGGACAGAGGGTGTGAGAGCTGTAACCTGTATCCTTGGGACAGAGGGCGAGCGCTGTAGCCGGTATCCACTGGACAGATGGTGTGAGCTGTAGCTTGTATCCATGGAACACAGGGTGTGAGAGCTGTAACCTGTATCCACGGGACAGAGGGCGTGAGAGCTGTAACCTGTATCCATAGGACAGATGGTGAGAGCTGTAGCCTGTATCCATGGAACATAGGGTGTAAGCTGTGACCTGTATCCATGGGACAGAGGGTGTGAGAGCTGTGACCTGTATCCATGGGACAGAGGGTGTGATAGCTGTGACCTGTATCCACGGGACAGAGGGTGTGATAGCTGTAGCCTGTGCCCATGGGACAGAGGGTGTGAGAGCTGTGACCTGCATCCATGGGACAGAGGGTGTGAGAGCTGTAGCCTGTGCCCATGGGACAGAGGGTGTGCAAGATGTATCCTGTATCCACTGGACAGATGGTGTGAGAACTGTAACCTGTATACATGGAACAGAGGGTGTGAGAGCTGTAGCCTGTATCCATCGGACAGATGGTGTGAGAACTGTAACCTGTATACATGGAACAGAGGGTGTGAGAGCTGTAGCCTGTATCCATCCGACAGATGGTGTGAGAACTGTAACCTGTATACATGGAACCGAGGGTGTGAGAACTGTAACCTGTATCCATGGGACATAGAGTGTGAGAGCTGTAGTCTTTATCTCTGCTTCAGAGGGGTGGGAGAGCCAGTATCCATTGAACATAGGGTGTAAGCTGTGACCTGTATCCATGGGACAGAGGGTGTGAGAGCTGTGACCTGTATCCATGGGACAGAGGGTGTGATAGCTGTAGCCTGTGCCCATGGGACAGAGGGTGTGTGCTGTGACCTGTACCCATGGGACAGAGGGTGTGAGCTGTAGCTTGTATCCATGGGACAGAGGGTGTGAGAGCTGTAGCCTGTATCCATGGGACAGAGGGTGTGAGACTTGTGACCTGTATCCATGGGACAGAGGGTGTGAGAGCTGTAGCCGGTACCCATGGGACAGAGGGTGTGAAAGCTGTAGCCTGTACCCAAGGGACAGAGGGTGTGAGAGCTGTAGCCTGTACCCATGGGACAGAGGGTGTGAGAGCTGTAGCCTGTACCCATGGGACAGGGTGTGAGACTTGTGACCTGTATCCATGGGACAGAGGGTGTGAGAGCTGTAGCCGGTACCCATGGGACAGAGGGTGTGAAAGCTGTAGCCTGTACCCATGGGACAGAGGGTGTGAGAGCTGTAGCCTGTACCCATGGGACAGAGGGTGTGAGAGCTGTAGCCTGTACCCATGGGACAGAGGGTGTGAGAGCTGTAGCCTGTACCCATGGGACAGAGGGTGTGAGAACTGTAACCTGTATACATGGAACAGAGGGTGTGAGAGCTGTAGCCGGTACCCATGGGACAGAGGGTGTGAAAGCTGTAGCCTGTACCCATGGGACAGAGGGTGGAGAGCTGTAGCCTGTACCCATGGGACAGAGGGTGTGAAAGCTGTAGCCTGTGCCCATGGGACAGAGGGTGTGCGAGATGTATCCTGTATCCACTGGACAGATGGTGTGAGAACTGTAACCTGTATACATGGAACAGAGGGTGTGAGAGCTGTAGCCTGTATCCATCGGACAGATGGTGTGAGAACTGTAACCTGTATCCATGGGACATAGAGTGTGAGAGCTGTAGTCTTTATCTCTGCTTCAGAGGGGTGGGAGAGCCAGTATCCATGGGACAGAGGGTGTGAGCTGTGACCTGTACCCATGGGACCGAGGGTGTGCGAGATTATTCCTGTATCCACTGGACAGATGGTGTGAGAACTGTAACCTGTATACATGGAACAGAGGGTGTGAGAGCTGTAGCCGGTACCCATGGAACAGAGGGTGTGAGAGCTGTAGCTTGTATCCATGGGACAAAGCGGTGTGAGAGCTGTAGCTTGTATCCATGGGACAGAGGGTGTGCGAGCTGTGACCTGTATCCATGGGACAGATGTGTAAGAGCTGTAGCCTGTACCCATGGAACAGAGGGTGTGAGAGCTGTAAACTGTATACATAGGACAGAGGGTGTGAGACTTGTGACCTGTATCCATAGGACAGAGGGTGTGAGAGCTGTAGCCGGTACCCATGGGACAGAGGGTGTGAGAGCTGTAAACTGTATACATAGGACAGAGGGTGTGAGACTTGTGACCTGTATCCATGGGACAGAGGGTGTGAGAGCTGTAGCCGGTACCCATGGGACAGAGGGTGTGAGAGCTGCTGTAAACTGTATACATAGGACAGAGGGTGTGAGACTTGTGACCTGTACCCATGGGACAGTGGGTGTGAGAGCTGTAGCCTGTATCCATGGGACAGATGGTGTGAGAGCTGTGACCTGTATCCATGGGACAGAGGGTGTGAGAGCTGTGACCTGTATCCACGGGACAGAGGGTGTGAGAGCTGTAGCCGGTACCCATGGGACAGAGGGTGTGAGACTTGTGACCTGTACCCATGGGACAGTGGGTGTGAGAGCTGTAGCCTGTATCCATGGGACAGATGGTGTGAGAGCTGTAAACTGTATACATAGGACAGAGGGTGTGAGAGCTGTAGTCGCTGTATCCACGGGACAGAGGGCGTGAGAGCTGTAGTCGCTGTATCCACGGGACAGAGGGCGTGAGAGCTGTAGCCGGTACCCATGGGACAGAGGGTGTGAGACCTGTAGTCTGTGCCCATGGGACAGAGGGTGTGAGAGCTGTAACCTGTATCCTTGGGACAGAGGGTGAGCGCTGTAGCCGGTATCCACTGGACAGATGGTGTGAGCTGTAGCTTGTATCCATGGAACACAGGGTGTGAGAGCTGTAACCTGTATCCACGGGACAGAGGGCGTGAGAGCTGTAACCTGTATCCATAGGACAGATGGTGAGAGCTGTAGCCTGTATCCATGGAACATAGGGTGTAAGCTGTGACCTGTATCCATGGGACAGAGGGTGTGAGAGCTGTGACCTGTATCCATGGGACAGAGGGTGTGATAGCTGTAGCCTGTGCCCATGGGACAGAGGGTGTGAGAGCTGTGACCTGTATCCATGGGACAGAGGGTGTGAGAGCTGTAGCCGGTACCCATGGGACAGAGGGTGTGAGAGCTGTAAACTGTATACATAGGACAGAGGGTGTGAGACTTGTGACCTGTATCCATGGGACAGAGGGTGTGAGAGCTGTAGCCGGTACCCATGGGACAGAGGGTGTGAGAGCTGTAAACTGTATACATAGGACAGAGGGTGTGAGAGCTGTGACCTGTATCCACGGGACAGAGGGCGTGAGAGCTGTGACCTGTATCCATGGGACAGAGGGTGTGAGAGCTGTAGCCTGTATCCATCGGACAGAGGGCGTGAGAGCTATGACCTGTATCCATGGGACAGAGGGTGTGAGAGCTGTAGTTGCTGTATCCACGGGACCGAGGGCGTGAGAGCTGTAGCCGGTACCCATGGGACAGAGTGTGTGAGAGCTGTAGTCTGTGCCCATGGGACAGAGGGTGTGAAAGCTGTAGCCTGTACCCATGGGACAGAGGGTGTGAGAGCTGTAGCCTGTACCCATGGGACAGAGGGTGTGAAAGCTGTAGCCTGTGCCCATGGGACAGAGGGTGTGCGAGATGTATCCTGTATCCACTGGACAGATGGTGTGAGAACTGTAACCTGTATACATGGAACAGAGGGTGTGAGAGCTGTAGCCTGTATCCATCGGACAGATGGTGTGAGAACTGTAACCTGTATACATGGAACAGAGGATATGAGAGCTGTAGCCTGTATCCATCGGACAGATGGTGTGAGAACTGTAACCTGTATCCATGGGACATAGAGTGTGAGAGCTGTAGTCTTTATCTCTGCTTCAGAGGGGTGGGAGAGCCAGTATCCATGGGACAGAGGGTGTGAGCTGTGACCTGTACCCATGGGACAGAGGGTGTGAGAGCTGTAGCCTGTGCCCATGGGACCGAGGGTGTGCGAGATTAATCCTGTATCCACTGGACAGATGGTGTGAGAACTGTAACCTGTATACATGGAACAGAGGGTGTGAGAGCTGTAGCCGGTACCCATGGAACAGAGGGTGTGAGAGCTGTAAACTGTATACATAGGACAGAGGGTGTGAGACTTGTGACCTGTATCCATGGGACAGAGGGTGTGAGAGCTGTAGCCGGTACCCATGGGACAGAGGGTGTGAGAGCTGTAAACTGTATACATAGGACAGAGGGTGTGAGACTTGTGACCTGTACCCATGGGACAGTGGGTGTGAGAGCTGTAGCCTGTATCCATGGGACAGATGGTGTGAGAGCTGTGACCTGTATCCATGGGACAGAGGGTGTGAGAGCTGTGACCTGTATCCACGGGACAGAGGGTGTGAGAGCTGTAAACTGTATACATGGAACAGAGGGTGTGAGAGCTGTAGCCGGTACCCATGGAACAGAGGGTGTGAGAGCTGTAAACTGTATACATAGGACAGAGGGTGTGAGACTTGTGACCTGTATCCATGGGACAGAGGGTGAGCGCTGTAGCCGGTATCCACTGGACAGATGGTGTGAGCTGTAGCTTGTATCCATGGAACACAGGGTGTGAGAGCTGTAGTCGCTGTATCCACGGGACAGAGGGCGTGAGAGCTGTAGTCGCTGTATCCACGGGACAGAGGGCGTGAGAGCTGTAGCCGGTACCCATGGGACAGAGGGTGTGAGACCTGTAGTCTGTGCCCATGGGACAGAGGGTGTGAGAGCTGTAACCTGTATCCTTGGGACAGAGGGTGAGCGCTGTAGCCGGTATCCACTGGACAGATGGTGTGAGCTGTAGCTTGTATCCATGGAACACAGGGTGTGAGAGCTGTAACCTGTATCCACGGGACAGAGGGCGTGAGAGCTGTAACCTGTATCCATAGGACAGATGGTGAGAGCTGTAGCCTGTATCCATGGAACATAGGGTGTAAGCTGTGACCTGTATCCATGGGACAGAGGGTGTGAGAGCTGTGACCTGTATCCATGGGACAGAGGGTGTGATAGCTGTAGCCTGTGCCCATGGGACAGAGGGTGTGAGAGCTGTGACCTGTATCCATGGGACAGAGGGTGTGAGAGCTGTAGCCGGTACCCATGGGACAGAGGGTGTGAGAGCTGTAAACTGTATCCATAGGACAGATGGTGAGAGCTGTAGCCTGTATCCATGGAACATAGGGTGTAAGCTGTGACCTGTATCCATGGGACAGAGGGTGTGAGAGCTGTGACCTGTATCCATGGGACAGAGGGTGTGATAGCTGTAGCCTGTGCCCATCGGACAGAGGGCGTGAGAGCTATGACCTGTATCCATGGGACAGAGGGTGTGAGAGCTGTAGTCGCTGTATCCACGGGACCGAGGGCGTGAGAGCTGTAGCCGGTACCCATGGGACAGAGTGTGTGAGAGCTGTAGTCTGTGCCCATGGGACAGAGGGTGTGAAAGCTGTAGCCTGTACCCATGGGACAGAGGGTGTGAGAGCTGTAGCCTGTACCCATGGGACAGAGGGTGTGAAAGCTGTAGCCTGTGCCCATGGGACAGAGGGTGTGCGAGATGTATCCTGTATCCACTGGACAGATGGTGTGAGAACTGTAACCTGTATACATGGAACAGAGGGTGTGAGAGCTGTAGCCTGTATCCATCGGACAGATGGTGTGAGAACTGTAACCTGTATACATGGAACAGAGGATATGAGAGCTGTAGCCTGTATCCATCGGACAGATGGTGTGAGAACTGTAACCTGTATCCATGGGACATAGAGTGTGAGAGCTGTAGTCTTTATCTCTGCTTCAGAGGGGTGGGAGAGCCAGTATCCATGGGACAGAGGGTGTGAGCTGTGACCTGTACCCATGGGACAGAGGGTGTGAGAGCTGTAGCCTGTGCCCATGGGACCGAGGGTGTGCGAGATTAATCCTGTATCCACTGGACAGATGGTGTGAGAACTGTAACCTGTATACATGGAACAGAGGGTGTGAGAGCTGTAGCCGGTACCCATGGAACAGAGGGTGTGAGAGCTGTAAACTGTATACATAGGACAGAGGGTGTGAGACTTGTGACCTGTATCCATGGGACAGAGGGTGTGAGAGCTGTAGCCGGTACCCATGGGACAGAGGGTGTGAGAGCTGTAAACTGTATACATAGGACAGAGGGTGTGAGACTTGTGACCTGTACCCATGGGACAGTGGGTGTGAGAGCTGTAGCCTGTATCCATGGGACAGATGGTGTGAGAGCTGTGACCTGTATCCATGGGACAGAGGGTGTGAGAGCTGTGACCTGTATCCACGGGACAGAGGGTGTGAGAGCTGTAAACTGTATACATGGAACAGAGGGTGTGAGAGCTGTAGCCGGTACCCATGGAACAGAGGGTGTGAGAGCTGTAAACTGTATACATAGGACAGAGGGTGTGAGACTTGTGACCTGTATCCATGGGACAGAGGGTGTGAGAGCTGTAGCCGGTACCCATGGAACAGAGGGTGTGAGAGCTGTAAACTGTATACATAGGACAAGTCAAGTCAAGTCAAAAGATTTGTATAGCGCGCTACATACCCAGAGGGTCTCAAGGCGCTTGAAGAAGGGTGGGGAGTTAATTGTCGAATATCCACGTTTTGAGTTGCTTTCTGAATGCTAGGTGGTTCTGAGTAAGGCGAAGGCGAGTGGGAAGTGAGTTCCAAGTTTTAGCTGCTAGGTAGGAGAAGGATCTACCTCCCATGGTGGTTTTGTTGATGCGAGGTACAGTGGCAAGGGCTTGGTTGGAGGATCGAAGCTGGCGGGAGGGGGTGTAGAAGGATAGTCGTGTGTTGAGGCATTCGGGTCCGATTTCGTAGAGTGCTTTGTGTGCGTGGGTTAGGAGCCGGAAAGTGATCCTCTTATTGACGGGGAGCCAGTGGAGGTTTTTCAGGTGAACAGAGATGTGTTCTTTACGCGGGATGTCTAATATGAGCCTGGCTGAGGCGTTCTGGATGCGTTGTAGTTTTTTCTGGAGTTTTGCGGTGGTGCCAGCGTAGAGGGTGTTTCCGTAGTCCAGTCGGCTCGTGACCAGAGCGTGGGTGACTGTTTTTCTAGTTTCGGTAGGGATCCAGCGAAATGTTTTTTTGAGCATGCGAAGAATGTTGAAGCAAGATGAAGAAACAGCGTTGACTTGTCTGTTCATCGAGAGTGAGGAATCCAGGATGACGCCCAGGTTCCGTGCGTGGTCCGTCGGGATGGGTGCTTTTCCAAGGGCCACTGGCCACCAAGAGTCGTCCCAGGCGGAGGGGGAGGTACCTAAGATGAGGACTTCTGTTTTGTCTGAGTTCAGTTTCAGACGGCTGTGCTTCATCCATTCGGCTACTTCTTTCATTCCTTCGTGTAGGTTGGTTTTGGCCGTGTTAGGGTCTCTGGTGAGTGATAGGATCAGTTGAGTGTCGTCGGCGTAGGAGATGATGTTGAGGTTATGTTGGCGTGCGATGGCCGCGAGGGGGCTCATGTAAACTTTGAAGAGGGTGGGACTGAGTGAGGACCCTTGAGGTACGCCGCAGATGACTTCAGTAGCCTCTGACTTGAATGGTGGAAGGCGGACTCTCTGGGTTCTTCCGGAGAGGAACGAGGTGATCCATTCCAGTGCTTTTCCTTGTATTCCGATGTTTTTGAGGCGCTGTAGAAGGGTGCTATGGCAGACTGTGTCGAAGGCTGCGGAGAGGTCGAGGAGGATGAGGGCGACTGTGTCTCCATTGTCCAGTAGAGTTCGAATGTCGTCTGTTGCTGCGATGAGGGCGGTTTCGGTGCTGTGCTTGGCTCGGAAGCCGGACTGTGAGGAGTCGAGGGATTTGTTGGTTTCGAGGAATGCGGCGAGCTGGTTGTTGACAGCTTTCTCTATGACTTTGGCTGGGAATGGAAGGAGTGAGATAGGGCGATAGTTTTTGAGTTCGGTGGGGTCAGCTGTGGGTTTCTTCAGGAGGGCGCTGAGTTCGGCATGTTTCCAGCTTTCCGGGAAGGTTGCGGAGTTGAGGGAGCAGTTGATGACGTCTCGGAGGTGCGGTGCAATAATGGAGTCTGCTTTGTTAAAGATGTGGTGAGGGCAAGGGTCTGTGGGGGATCCTGAGTGGATAGAGTTCATCAGACGGACGGTGTCCTCAGTGGAGATTGGCTTCCAGTCATTGAGGATGTTCAGGGGGGGTGGGGATTCTGCAGGGGATTGGGTGGGTTGGTCTCCGGGTTGGTTGTCGAAGCTGTTGTGGATGTCTGCAATTTTGTTGTGGAAGAATGAGGCTAGGGAGTCGCAGAGGGCTTGAGAGGGGGTGATGTCGTTGGAGTTGGCTGAGGGGTTGGTAAATTCCTTGACGATGTTGAATAATTCCTTGCTGTTGTGGGCGTTGTTATCTAGACGGTCCTTGAAGGCTGCTTTCTTGGCATTTCGGATTAGTTGGTGGTGTATGCGGGTGGCGTTTTTGAAGGCGTCCTTGGTGCTGGTGGTTGGGTCTTTTTTCCAGGCCTTCTCGCGGGAGCGACAGAGTTTCTTGGATTTCTTAAGGTCATCGTTGAACCAGGAGGCCTTCTTGCTGCCTAGTTTGATTTGTCGTTTTTTCAGTGGTGCTAGGATGTCGGCGCTGTTGGATAACCATTGGGTGAGGTTGGTGGCTGCTTGGTCTGGGTTTGAGGAGTGGGCGGGGGGCTTTTGAAGAAGTGATGAGGAGATCTGGTCGATGGTGATTTTGTTCCAGTTTCTTTGCAGAGTGGGTTGGGGGTGGTTGTTGGATGTGGGCTTGTTGTAGGTGAAGTGAACGCAGCTGTAGTCAGTCCAAAGGAGAGCTGAGGTGTGGCTGAAGGAAACATGCTTGCTGGAGGTGAAGATAGGGTCGAGTGTGTGACCTGCGATGTGGGTGGGGGTGGTGACAAGTTGTTTCAGTCCGAGGTTTGCGAGGTTGTCCAAAAGGGTGGTGGTGTTGCGGTCGTTGTTCTTTTCAAGGTGAAAGTTGAGGTCTCCCAAAAGGATGTAGTCCTCGGAGGGGAGCGCGTGTGGAGTGATGAAGTCTGTGATGTCTTCACTAAATTGTGCGCGGGGTCCTGGTGGCCTGTAAAGGAGGGTGCCTCTGAGTGTGGTCTTGGGGTTGATGTGGATCTGGAAGTGAAGGTGTTCAGAGTTGGCGAGGTTGACGTCTGAGCTGGTTGAGATGCGGATGGTTTTCTTATGGACGATAGCGATGCCTCCTCCTGTGTGGCCGGTACGGTCCTTGCGAATGATCTTATAGCCTTCCGGGATGGCAATGGTGATGTCTGGGGCTGAAGAGGCATTCATCCATGTTTCTGTTAGGAAGGCGACGTCCGGAGAGATGGTGTCGAGTAGATTCCAGAGGTCAATGGCGTGCCTGTGGACCGAGCGGGTGTTGAGCAGGATGCATTGTAGGTGGTTGGGGTCGGATATCTGTTGTGTGTTCGTGGATGAGGAGTTGTTCTTGGTGCCGTCGAACTTGCAGGAGTAGCAGGAAAAGGGTCCATGGGTGTGTCCAGGAGCAGCTTGGACGCAGTTGAGGGAGCGGCCGGGGTTGAGGGCTAGGAGGGTGGTGGCATCGTAAGTAATGCGGGAGGGGTGGACTTTACGAGGACCAGGGGCTCTGGCGCTGGGCGCGGTCCAGGCGCGGACGGGCGTAGACGGGCTTACCTTTGGCGCACCTTCGGCGCGGCCGTAGCGCGTGGACGCTGCGCGTTGGGTCATTAGTCATAAATGGACACAGGAGGGGGCGGAGCGAGGGAGGGGCCGCAGGGAGGTGTGATCGGGGAGGGGGGCGGGCTTGCAGGCACAATAACAAACAAAGAAAATGGCCGCAACAACACAGCGCTAGCACCACGAAATCGTCACAGCACAAGTGGGGAAAGTTATTGCAAGAGTGGGCAGAGGCACCTCTAAATGTGTGAGCAGCAGTTAGAAATTATAGTAACCAGAGGGTGTGAGACTTGTGACCTGTATCCATGGGACAGAGGGTGTGAGAGCTGTAGCCGGTACCCATGGGACAGAGGGTGTGAGAGCTGTAAACTGTATACATAGGACAGAGGGTGTGAGACTTGTGACCTGTACCCATGGGACAGTGGGTGTGAGAGCTGTAGCCTGTATCCATGGGACAGATGGTGTGAGAGCTGTGACCTGTATCCATGGGACAGAGGGTGTGAGAGCTGTGACCTGTATCCACGGGACAGAGGGTGTGAGAGCTGTAGCCGGTACCCGTGGGACAGAGGGTGTGAGAGCTGTAAACTGTATACATAGGACAGAGGGTGTGAGAGCTGTGACCTGTATCCACGGGACAGAGGGTGTGAGAGCTGTAGTCGCTGTATCCACGGGACAGAGGGCGTGAGAGCTGTAGCCGGTACCCATGGGACAGAGGGTGTGAGAGCTATAGTCTGTGCCCATGGGACAGAGGGTGTGAGAGCTGTAACCTGTATCCTTGGGACAGAGGGTGAGCGCTGTAGCCGGTATCCACTGGACAGATGGTGTGAGCTGTAGCTTGTATCCATGGAACACAGGGTGTGAGAGCTGTAACCTGTATCCACGGGACAGAGGGCGTGAGAGCTGTAACCTGTATCCATAGGACAGATGGTGAGAGCTGTAGCCTGTATCCATGGAACATAGGGTGTAAGCTGTGACCTGTATCCATGGGACAGAGGGTGTGAGAGCTGTGACCTGTATCCATGGGACAGAGGGTGTGATAGCTGTAGCCTGTGCCCATGGGACAGAGGGTGTGAGAGCTGTGACCTGTATCCATGGGACAGAGGGTGTGAGAGCTGTAGCCTGTGCCCATGGGACAGAGGGTGTGCAAGATGTATCCTGTATCCACTGGACAGATGGTGTGAGAACTGTAACCTGTATACATGGAACAGAGGGTGTGAGAGCTGTAGCCTGTATCCATCGGACAGATGGTGTGAGAACTGTAACCTGTATACATGGAACAGAGGGTGTGAGAGCTGTAGCCTGTATCCATCCGACAGATGGTGTGAGAACTGTAACCTGTATACATGGAACAGAGGGTGTGAGAACTGTAACCTGTATCCATGGGACATAGAGTGTGAGAGCTGAAGTCTTTATCTCTGCTTCAGAGGGGTGGGAGAGCCAGTATCCATTGAACATAGGGTGTAAGCTGTGACCTGTATCCATGGGACAGAGGGTGTGAGAGCTGTGACCTGTATCCATGGGACAGAGGGTGTGATAGCTGTAGCCTGTGCCCATGGGACAGAGGGTGTGTGCTGTGACCTGTACCCATGGGCCAGAGGGTGTGAGCTGTAGCTTGTATCCATGGGACAGAGGGTGTGAGAGCTGTAGCCTGTATCCATGGGACAGAGGGTGTGAGACTTGTGACCTGTATCCATGGGACAGAGGGTGTGAGAGCTGTAGCCGGTACCCATGGGACAGAGGGTGTGAAAGCTGTAGCCTGTACCCATGGGACAGAGGGTGTGAGAGCTGTAGCCTGTACCCATGGGACAGAGGGTGTGAGACTTGTGACCTGTATCCATGGGACAGAGGGTGTGAGAGCTGTAGCCGGTACCCATGGGAAAGAGGGTGTGAGAGCTGTAAACTGTATACATAGGACAAAGGGTGTGAGACTTGTGACCTGTATCCATGGGACAGAGGGTGTGAGAGCTGTAGCCGGTACCCATGGGACAGAGGGTGTGAAAGCTGTAGCCTGTACCCATGGGACAGAGGGTGTGAGAGCTGTATCCTGTACCCATGGGACAGAGGGTGTGAGACTTGTGACCTGTATCCATGGGACAGAGGGTGTGAGAGCTGTAGCCGGTACCCATGGGACAGAGGGTGTGAGAGCTGTGACCTGTATCCACGGGACAGAGGGCGTGAGAGCTGGAGCCTGTACCCATGGGACAGAGGGTGTGAGAGCTGGAGCCGGTACCCATGGGACAGAGGGTGTGAGACTTGTGACCTGTACCCATGGGACAGAGGGTGTGAGAGCTGTAAACTGTATACATAGGACAGAGGGTGTGAGAGCTGTAGCCTGTATCCTTGTGTCAGGGGGTTGGGGAAGATTTAACCTAGTAGTTGTCATTTTACCTGAGGGATGGGGGGGGGCTGCAGAGGTACCTGGGGGACAGACTGAGTTGTATACTTTACCTGAGGGACCGAGGGGTGTGAGAGCTGGTGCCTGTGTCGGGGGGGTGGGGGAGACGTACCCTATACGTTTTCACTTTACCTGAGGGTGGGAGAGCTGTAGCCTGTACCTCTGGGACAGAGAGGCGGGAGAGATGCAGTCACTGGGTTTTTTTAACAGGAAAAAAGTATGGGGGCTGCGTGGTGAGACTGCCTTGTTCTTTACCTGAGGGATAGAGTGGTAGGGGAACTGTAGCCTTTACCTGAGAGGCCAAGGATGGGAGAGCTGTAGCCTTTACCTGAGAGGCCAAGGACAGGAGAACAAAAGCCTTTACCTGTGAAGCCAAGGACGGGAGAGCTGTAGCCTTTACCTGAGAGGTCAAGGATGGGAGAACAGAAGTCTTTACCTGAGAGGCCAAGGAAGGGAGAGCTGTAGCCTTTACCTGAGAGGCCAAGGATGGGAGAGTTGTAGCCCTTACCTGAGAGGCCAAGGATGGGAGAGTTGTGGCCCTTGCCGAGGCCAAGGATGGGAGGGCTGTGGCCCTTGCCGAGGCCAAGGATGGGAGGGTTGTGGCCCTTACGAGGCCAAGGATGGGAGGGCTGTGGCCCTTACCTGAGAGGCCAAGGATGGGAGGGCTGTGGCCCTTACCTGAGAGGCCAAGGATGGGAGGGCTGTGGCCCTTACCTGGGCTGTGGCCCTTACCTGAGAGGCCAAGGATGGTAGGGCTGTGGCCCTTACCTGAGAGGCCAAGGATGGGAAGGCTGTGGCCCTTACCTGAGAGGCCAAGGATGGGAGAGCTGTGGCCCTTGCCGAGGCCAAGGATGGGAGAACCGAGGCCTTTCCCGGGGAGGCAGAAGGGGAGGGCAGGCTGAAGCCTTTACACAGGGAGGGGGTTTACAGGGAAGGATGGGGAGCAGCAGCCTGTCGGTAAGTGTATGTGTGTGTGTGTGGGGGGGGGGGTATACATCCCTCCAGGGGTGCAGCTGAGCATGTGGAGGGTGGGGGCTGGCAGGGGGCTGAGGGCCCCCCCGGGGTGTCGGCGGGGGCTCGCAGAGAGGACCTGCCTCCAGAGAGGACAGTGAGGGCGCGGAGCTGTGGAGGGAAGGAGGGGGGCGGGGGAGGAGGGCAGTGAGGGGGAGGGAGCAGGGCTGCAGGGAGGGGAGGGGGAGGGAGCCGCAGCAGCACTTCCGCTTCTCCTGCCGGAGAGAGACACGAGTCGAGGCCCAGCACCGAGACACAAAGAGAGGTGAGGCCCCCCCGGGGGCGGGGGGCAGAGCGGGGGCCGCCTGCGGAAGGGGGAGAGGGGTGGGTGCCCCCCTCGGAGGGGAGCGGGGGGCACTGAAACCGCCTGGGGAGGAGGGACGAGGGGGGAGCTTGCAGAGCGCCTAGAAAGGGGGGCGAGGGGTGCCCGCACCCCACTCTCCCCTAGACAAGGGGGGCCCACGCGATGCACCGGAGACGGGGTCTGGAGCCCTCGGCGCCCCCACCCCTCCCCCGCAGGACCCCGAGCCGCCCCTCCCGCAGGAGGGGAGCGCAGGCATGTAATGGCGAAAATAGAAAGCTGGGCATGTCCCCCCCTGGCATAGCGGGCTACAGGGGGCGCGTCCACCCCCACCGCGGGGGGAGCAGCGCCACTGGCACAGCACAGGGGGGCACGGATTGGGGGCGGGAGGGGGGAGCCGAGTTGGGAAGGCGAGAGAAAATGTCTGTGTGTGAGGGTGCCCGTGTTGACACACATTGTTCATCCTTCAGAATGCCAGCACATGACCAGCACAGCTCCCCCCCCCCCTGTACATGAAGCAGAACTCTCCCCTCCACAGCCAGAAGAGCCCCTTGCAGCCTGCTGAGGGGCCTCTTGCAGCCTGCAGAGGGGCCCCATGCAGCCTGCAGAGGGCCCCCTTGCAGCCTGCAGAGGGGCCCCCTTGCAGCCTGCAGAGGGGCCCCCTTGCAGCCTGCTGAGGGGCCCTCTTGCAGCCTGCTAAGGGGCCCCTTGCAGCCTGCAGAGGGGCCCCATTCAACCTACAGAGGGCCCCCATGCAGCCTGCAGAGGGGCCCCCTTGCAGCCTGCAGAGGGGCCCCCTTGCAGCCTGCAGAGGGGCCCCCTTGCAGCCTGCAGAGGGGCCCCCTTGCAGCCTGCAGAGGGGCCCCCTTGCAGCCTGCAGAGGGGCCCCCTTGCAGCCTGCAGAGGGGCCCCATGCAACCTGCAGAGGGGCCCCATGCAACCTGCAGAGGGGCCCCATGCAACCTGCAGAGGGGCCCCATGCAACCTGCAGAGGGGCCCCATGCAACCTGCAGAGGGACCCCTTGCAACCTGCAGAGGGGCCCCTTGCAGCCTGCTGAGAGTCCCCTTGCAACCTGCAGAGGGCCCCCTTGCAGCCTGCAGAGGGGCCCCTTACAGCCTGCAAAGGGGCCCCAATGGAACCTGCAGAGGGGCCCCATGCAACCTGCAGAGTGGCCCTTTGCAACCTGCAGAGTGGCCCTTTGCAACCTGCAGAGTGGCCCTTTGCAACCTGCAGAGTGGCCCCTTGCAACCTGCAGAGTGGCCCCTTGCAGCCTGCAGAGGGGCCCCTTGCAGCCTGCTGAGAGTCCCCGTGCAACCTGCAGAGGGCCCCTCTGCAGGTTGCATGGGGCCCCTCTGCAGGTTGCAAGGGGGCCCCAATGGAACCTGCAGAGGGGCCCCAAGCAGCCTTCAGAGGGCCCCCTTGAGCCTTCAGAGGCCCCCCTTGAGCCTTCAGAGGCCCCCCTTGAGCCTTCAGAGGGCCCCCTTGAGCCTTCAGAGGGCCCCCTTGGAGCCTGCAGAGGGCCCCCTTGGAGCCTGCAGAGGGCCCCCTTGGAGCCTGAAGAGGGCCCCCTTGGAGCCTGAAGAGGGCCCCCTTGGAGCCTGCAGAGGGGCCCCTTGGAGCCTGCAGAGGGGCCCCTTGCAGCCAGCTTAGTCCCCTTCTCGGCAAGAAGACCTCGTCGTTGCAGCAAGCAGCCCCCTTACAGCCAGCGCAGCCCCCCCTTACATCCAAGAGGCGCCCCTCTGACACCAATCGGAGCTCCCACTAGAGCCTGCCCCTACCCCCCCCCCCACCCTCCAGCAAGCAGCCGCCTGCAACCAACAGAGCCTCATTTACGTCAGCAGATCCCCTTGTGACCAGAAGACCCCCATCTTTGCAACAATTAGCAGAAGTATTCTGTAGATCAGAACCCCCCTTCCACCGGTATATGCTCGGCTTTCAGAAGACCCTTCCTTGCACCATAGCTCCCCAGCCAGAGGAGCTCACTACAGCGTGGCCAGAGGACCCCCACCTACAAGAAGCATTGGGAGCCCCTCTTAAAACGAACCTCCTTCTCCCACAGCAGGCAGAGCTCCTGAGCAGTGCTTCTCTACACCCAAACCACCCTGCTAAACGGAACAGCACATCCGAGCAGCAGTGAGGGGTGCAGTCCCTTAGAGCCAGCAGACCCCCCTCGAGTTAGCACACACCTTAATAGCTAAGGGAGCTCTGAAATATACAGCAAGCACCCCCTCATCTAGTTAGCAAAACCCCCCTAATAACACCGGGAGCTCTCAAACATTGCAGCAAGCACCCCCTCATCTAGTTAGCAAAACCCCCCTAATAACACCGGGAGCTCTCAAACATTGCAGCAAGCCCCCCCTCATCTAGTTAGCAGACCCCCCTAATCACCGAGGGAGCTCTCAAACATTGCAGCAAGCACCCCCTCATCTAGTTAGCAAAACCCCCCTAATAACACCGGGAGCTCTCAAACATTGCAGCAAGCCCCCCCTCATCTAGTTAGCAGACCCCCCCTAATCACCAAGGGAGCTCTCAAACATTGCAGCAAGCACCCCCTCATCTAGTTAGCAAAACCCCCCTAATAACACCGGGAGCTCTCAAACATTGCAGCAAGCACCCCCCTCATCTAGTTAGCAGACCTCCCTAATAACCTAGAGAGCTCTCAAACATTGCAGCAAGCACCCCCCTCATCTAGTTAGCAGAGCCCCCCCCTAATAACCTAGGGAACTCTCAAGCATTGCAGCAAGCACCCCCCTCATCTAGTTAGCAGAGCCCCCCCCCCTAATAACCTAGGGAGCTCTCAAGCATTGCATCAAGCCCCCCCTCATCTAGTTAGCAGAGCCCCCCCTAATAACCTAGGGAGCTCTCAAACATTGCAGCAAGCCCCCCCCTCATCTAGTTAGCAGACCCCCCCAATAACCTATGGAGGTCTCAAACATTGCAGCAAGCCCCCCCTCATCTAGTTAGCAGACCCCCCCCCTAATAACCTAGGCAGCTCTCAAACATTGCAGCAAGCACCCCCCTCATCTAGTTAGCAGAGCCCCCCCCTAATAACCTTGGGATCTCTCAAACATTTCAGCAAGCCCCCCCTCATCTAGTTAGCAGAGCCCCTCCCCCCCTAATAACCTAGGGAGCTCTCAAACATTGCAGCAAGCCCCCCCTCATCTAGTTAGCAGAGCCCCCCCCTAATAACCTAGGGATCTCTCAAACATTGCAGCAAGCCCCCCCCCTCATCTAGTTAGCAGAGCCCCCCCCTAATAACCTAGGGAGCTCTCAAACATTGCAGCAAGCACCCCCTCATCTAGTTAGCAGACCCCCCCCCTAATAACCTAGGCAGCTCTCAAACATTGCAGCAAGCACCCTCCTCATCTAGTTAGCAGAGCCCCCCCCCCCTAATAACCTAGGGAGGTCTCAAACATTGCAGCAAGCACCCCCCTCATCTAGTTAGCAGAGCCCCCCCCCTAATAACCTAGGGAGCTCTCAAACATTGCAGCAAGCACCCCCCTCATCTAGTTAGCAGACCCCCTAATAACCTAGGCAGCTCTCAAACATTGCAGCAAGCCCCCCCTCATCTAGTTAGCAGAGCCCCCCCCCCATATAACCTAGGGGAGATAGACGTTTCTTGGTGGCCACCCCAAAACTCTGGAATCTTCTGCCACATTCCATCAAAACTGCCCCGAACCTGATTAGCTTCCGCAGGCTCTTAAAAACGTGGTTATTTAACCAGTGAGAGGATGACTGACCCCAGTAGCTCCACAGCGCCGAGACACCCCAGGGTATTTGTTGCGCTATAAAAATTACGTAAATAAATAAATAAATCAAACATTGCAGCAAGCACCCCCCTCATCTAGTTAGCAGAGCCCCCCCCCTAATCACCGAGGGAACTCTCGAACATTGCAGCAAGCCCTCCCACCCCCCCGCACCCAGGCACAGACGCAGTTCCTCTCTGACACGTTGGCTTTTCTTGTTCATGGCCACATGGCTGCCTCAACAACACACATGACACATGGATGTATCGCGGAGTTCTGAGGGTAGCCTGAAGCTCGCAGGTTCGCCGCTCACTCACCTGCTCTTGACACCTGATACTCGACCTGCGCCCACCCAGTCTTTTGAAGACCTCCTTTACTGTCCTGAGAATCCAGGCGGCCGCCTCCTCCTGAACTTATGGTCCTGCATCTCCAGAGCACTTGGGCAGGCTGGGGTTGTTCAGGGGTAAATATATATAGATAGATAGATATAGATGGTGTGGCACACCTTCAGTTTTAGTTACTTCCTATGGGTAATCCTAAAATAAACGTTTGCACGTTTTTGGGCGCCTCAGGATAGGTCCCTTCTGGCTGGGGGACTCAGGTTGAAAACAAATGTGGAGGGAGTGTGGGAGGTTCCCACGCTGAATCCTGATAGGTGCTCCTCAGGAGGTATAACAAGCCTCCGATGTTTCAATAAAGTATTCAAGTTCGAAAGAATCAATTGTTTTATCAAAGTTTTATTCAAGTGTTCATATAGTCAAATAGTCGTATATTGTTTTCATAAAGACTGTAGAAATATCTCATCCATCATGAACATTATTCAGAAGCGTAGAAAATCCCTATGCATTTCGGGACGAAAGTCCCTTCATCAGGAGACTTGACTGTATCTAAAAGGGAAATAAACACTGTTTTAGGAAGGGGACTGAAACCTCTATTAAAGTGAGTAATAACTGACAAAAGGCCAACTACAAAGAAAGACCTAAGTGTCAAACAAGAATCAGTGGGTTAGTCGAATCATTAAACTGATAGGTTAATCGAATCCTTAACCCCTTCGATGCTGATGACGAGCTCACCCACAGTGGTCGTGCGGATGACGAGCTGAGCTCGTCATCTAACGCGGCTTATTGAAAAAAGCCGCACAGCGGAAGAATAACCGCCGCAGCGATGCGGTTAAACGGGTGACCTAAAGTTGTAAAGGGAACCCACAAGGAAATCACACGAAATCGTATGCATTATCGTACGCACGATAACGCATACGATTTCGGGTGTTTTCCTTGTGGGTTCCCTGGGCTCTTCCAGAAAAATCGGCTTTCGCGCACGAGTTTGCACTAAACAAAATACTGCTTGTTGTCTCGTTTTTTTCTCTCACCTTCCCACAACTTTAGGTCACCCGTTTAAGGATTCGATTAACCTATCAGTTTAATGATTCGACTAACCCACTGATTCTTGTTTGACACTTATGTCTTTCTTTGTAGTTGGCCTTTTGTCAGTTGAATACTTTATTGAAAAATCGGAGGCTTGTTATACCTCCTGAGGAGCACCTATCAGGATTCAGTGTGGGAACCTCCCACACTCCCTCCACATTTGCTGTTCAGGGGTAGCCTGTGTGATGCATCACAATATCTGACCAATTGTAGGATGGTTCTGACCAGCTCCTCTCCCTGGACTCAACCTGCTCCGGTGACGTCAGAATGATGTCAGATACTACTGTTCGGAGGAGCCAAACTCTGTTTGGAGGAGCCAAACTCTCATGGAACGACACGTGGTGGCCACCGTCTCTGGGATCAGCCCCCATCCCGAAACAGTACGCCAGAAACCTTGGTATCATGATGGACGACGCCCTGTCCATGAAGGACCACATACGCATACTCTGGGGCAAAGGTTTCGCAATTCTCAAACTCCTGGCAAAAATGTTCTCTTGGATACCTCTGGATTGTCGACGCACAATCACCCAGGCCCTCCTGGTCAGCCGCCTGGATTACGGCAATGCCCTGTTCGAAGGGATGAACGAGCAACTGTTCTCCCGCCTACAGGTCCTACAAAACCAGGTGGCTAAACTGGTCTGTAACAAAGGCAAGCGAGATTCGGCATCCGCATGCCTTAAAAAACTTCACTGGCTACCAATGCGTCAGAGGGCCACCTTCAAACTACTCTGTCACGCGCACAGAGCCCTTCACAAAACGGGCCCTACCATCCTTCAAGGGAAAATTGAATTTTATATCCCCAACAGGAATCTAAGATCCAACAACTCAGCCCTGGCGAAATCCAAGCGCATTTACAGAGCAAGGACAGGCGGACGCGCCTTCTCACACTTGGCGGCTAAAAGATGGAATGAGTTACCTGTGGACCTCAGACACACCACAAACTACCTTCAATTCCGCCAAAAATTAAAAACTCACCTCTTTCCCAAAAACTAACTCCCCAGCACAGTTTCAGCAGTCTCCTTTTTCTTACAGCGCCGTGATATCCCATGGGATGAGTGTCGCGCTCTACAAATACCAGAAATAAATAAATAAATAAATGCTGCCCTTGTGCTTCTTCTCACCCTCCATCGCTGCAGTCGTAGGGTGGGCCTGACCCTCACCTGTCCCTGGTACCTGCGCAGGTGACGTCAGAATGATGCTGCCCTCGTGCTTCAGCTCGGCCTCCGTCGCTGCGGTCAGTAGGTCATTGCTCAGCTGAACATTGGGCACCAGTGGGACTGCAGCCAGTTCTCAGGCGTGAGCATGTCCGTACTACAGCCCTTTTGTACCCGAGGACCTCCTGGAGGTCTCTTCCATCGCCCATACCTCAAAGACTCCAGTCGTCTCTCAATGCCCTCTCGTTAGAGGACGCTCCCCAGAAATCTGCCAATTTTGGAATCTTCTCAATCTCTCCATCAGGCTCCCTCCAGCCAGGAGCACGGCGTCTGCTCTGATCTCAGGCCTGGATCGCCTGCGCTGTGGACTGATCCCAGCAGCATCCAAGACTGGACCAGGGTGGGTTGAGGGTGTTCCTGTTCCATCGCTGTCCCTTGCTCCTTCCAGTTCCCCCGTCGTTCTTACCGGGTCTCCAGGGTTTCTCCAGCCAGGAGCACAGCGTCTGCTCTGATCTCAGGCCTGGATCTCTTCCACCGTGGACTGATCCCAGCAGCATCCAAGACTGGACCAGGGTGGGTTGAGGGTGTTCCTGTTCCATCGCTGCCCCTTGCTCCTTCCAGTTCCCCCATCGTTCTTACCGGGGTCTCCAGGGTTTCTCCAGCCAGGAGCTCAGGTCAGGCTCACCTGCCCCAGCGTCTGACTCCGGCAGCATCGGTGTGGAAGCCCTGATGTTTGCGACCATTGGTTTTTGCATCTCCTGGCTTAGGAAGGCATCCAAGGCCAGGCCAATATGGGTTGGGGGTGCTCCTGGTCCATCGCTGTCCCTCCCGCCTTTTCGAACCGGGGTCTCCAGGGTTCCTCCAGCCAGGAGCACAGCGTCTGCTCTGTCTCAGGCCAGGATCGCCTGCACCAGTGACTCACCCCGGCAGCATCAGTGTTGAAGCCCTGATGTTCGCGACCAGTGGTCATTGTATCTTCAGCGATCTCCTGCCTCAGGCCGCATCCGAGGCCAGATCAAGATGGGTTGGGGGTGTTCCTGTTCCATCGCTGTCCCTTCCAGTTCCTCCCTCGTTCTTACCGGGGTCTGCAGGGTTCCTCCTTTCCTGCAGTTTTGTCTCTAGTTTGCATCAAGCCTCAGGTGGGCTGTACCCTAGCTGACTGCCAGGTTTATATGCCCGCCTTCAAATCTCGGCTAGTTCTTTACTCAAGGAAAACTGGGGGTTTGATCACTGTTCAGCGAGGTCTCCGCGTGACTCGTCGGTTCAGGCGCCTGCCCACCACTTTGTGGGCTAAAAGACCTCTCCCTGCTTCGGGCTGACCCCACAGGGTACACCTGGCCAGCATTTCATTTGATCCCAATGTGCCATGAAGCCTCGTCCCTTCTTCCACATGAGATAAGGTTCCCACCGCTCCTGCAGCTTCGTCGCGCCTGGACGCGGGCCCTTTATGTGGTGTGTGATTGTAAATGTATTCATATAGCGCTTAAGGGCCTTGACGAGGCACTGAGGCGCTATTCGTCGGCTTGAAGTCATTCAGATCTCAGAGTTCAGCCTTTGGGGCGCTGGCAGGTGGGAGCCCTTTACACCCACACTTTAGGGACTGACTGCAGCAGTAGATTCAGTTTAAAACCCGTGGCCTCACTCATCGGTGACCTACAGAGAGGCCCCTCCGCGCCTTTTAAAAATGAATTCTACAGACCACTTTCGCGTGTTTGTGTCCTTGGCACGAGCTGGTTTAAGTCTTTACAAATTCCTTCCAACCGTTTCAGAAGCCGAAGGAGTTAATTCACTTCTTTTCGGCGGCGGCACCAGCCCTATAGAATTCCCTTTAATGGCTCAACTGGAATCCCCTTTAGTATCACAAATCTTTTTAAAAAGTTACACCGAGTAAGTCGATGTAGAATTAAGGGGTTCAGGCGCCAGGACTCGCTTGTGATTTGTAAATAGCGCTTATGTTTTTGCCGCCTTTTTTTTGCTTTCTGTTCATTTGGAGCTGTCTATCCATGTTCATCTGTGTGCACTGTGAAAAATGAACGACGCTCCCGTATTTGCCTGCTAAATGTGCACTCACTTGTATCTGCGAGCGGTGCTGGTACTGCAAGCATCACAGCTAGAACAAAAAGGCACTCCCCTGAAAACATCAGCATTGTAGTCCAACACATCCGTACTTCAGAAATAGGTATATCCTTTGAGCCCCCCCTTCCCTTCCAATCCGCATAGCACCTGGCCGGGCTTAACATGTTGGAAATCACTCAAAAAAGATGTACCTGTGTTCCATTCTTATTCCCAGACAGGGAAAATCGAGGATTCTGTATGTATTCGTGTGCATACGTGATGTTTGTACATGGGACCGTGCCAAGCCCTGCTGGCTGAGCTGTTGGTCCAGCTTGGGGCATCAACCCCTGCTGGCCTCTGTCAGTCGTTTTCTTTTTTCCTTGGTAGTTCTGGGCCTGTGCAGAATTTCCAAGGGCTCCCCAATGCACTTAGATGGGCATTGAGCCAGATGTTGGCTGCCCGCACCCTCAGTTTGATCTTGGTGGAGCTATCTTCGGTCCACAGACTGCTTGTGCATCCGAAGATGAAGTTTACAGCACCGTATAGCTCATAGAACTTGTGATTGACTGGGCTACTGTTTTTTAACTGTATGTATGCTGAATAATCTCACTCAATTACTTCGTTGAGCCTAGGTTTTTCATATTGAACCTCTACCCTTTTGCAAAAGTGACCTTTACGGCTGCTTTTTAGGGCTTGGCACACTCTGCAGGGCCTTGCCTCCCGCAATCTGCAAAAACCCTAAACGTAGCGCCAAGAGACTTATTTAGGGTGAATTACTGCACTTTATTAAATATAAATAAATCACTTTGAATTCAACAAGTTGCTAAAAGCCGCAGTCGGTGTCCAGTAACAGCTGTTTCCCGCCAAGCAAAGCTTGACAGCGGCTGGAGACCATAGCAACAGTGGAACTGAGTGCGCTGCAAACATAATAACATAACATTTGCTGCTGGATTTGTCGACCTGCTGGCCATGTCTTTTCAAACCCTCCTAGCCCTGCCAACCCAGTGTATCCTGACCATCACTGGGGCCTGGATCCAAAGGATCATTGGTGCGTTGGCGTCTTCGTTAGACGCCTCCTCTCCTGATCTAGTGCGTATTGATAGATCATCGACGTTTGCTACTGTTAACACCTGGATTGCTCGAGCTTGGGTGACTGAGCTCCTCGTAAATGGTCATTCAATGGATAAAGACTGAAAATCTATTGGGGGATGTGTCCTTCGCATCTGAAAATTGTAGATGATAGGAGGTCCAATTGCTCCATCTCGATATGGGGGGGACAGCTTTTCTTCCTCTTCCACCAGCATCCCGAGTGGTCCTCCAGATCTGGACAGATGGAACTAGAGACCTGGAGGTCACCAAGAAACTCCACTGTGGACAGGACTTCAGCTCCGCCAGGGGATGGGGCTGCAGGGCTTTAAACAGTGGGATGTGGCTGGTTGAGGCTGGGGCGTGATGGAATTGTTCTTGAACCTCCAGGCTGAAGATGAGTTACGCCCAAGTCCGCTCTTCCGATCCCAGCAGCTTCGATACGCACTCAGGCCACGTGTGAAGGACTTAGCTGAGCTTCGAGACTTTAGTTCCTCAAAGCCAAGGTCCTTGTGGAGAAGATGCAAGATCACAAAATAACACTGGTCCGTCCGTCGTTTGTGGTCAACACCCAAGGCTCCTTCCTCCGTGTACAGGGGGCATGGGAAACGGGATCTGGTCCTGCTCACGAGGATGATTGGAGGGAGGCACACGACACGCCCCGGAAGAGTCGCTGTAGCGTCACCATTTATTTAAACTCATCCAGTTGAAATACTTGCCTCTTGCCGGTAACACAAGGGAATGCTTGTAGAAGATGTGGCAGTGGACTCGCCACTTTGCAAGATGCTGGACACAGACAGAGACCTTATTCACAGGATCTGGAGGTGTGAGGGGATTGCCCTCTTCTGGGGAGATTCTCTAGGTGAGGTGCTGAGTTGGCAGCTCTCACAGGTTCCAAAGTTGCTCTTTTATATGTAAATGTGGATCTTGGCAGCAAGAGGTACACAATGGCTTTATTGTGGTTCGGCCTCATGGTTGCAAAGAGGGACTTGGCCAAAAGATGGAAGACCTGGGACCCCTCGGCGGAGAGATGGTGGAAGGGACTGTATCCTTGCACGACATTTGAGAGGCCCATTTTACTGGCCAGAGTTTGTGAGCAAAAGCACCTTAAAATGAAGGCGAACTGGGGTCCATAGAAGGGGGTCTGGGTGGAGCCGAGTGGGCAAATGCCCTGGACCCTGAAATATCCACCTTTGATGTATACACGTCAATCAATGTGGGTTTTCGTCGAAGGGAAGTGGGGGCTGCAGACCACAAGTGTTCTTTGTGACTGGCCTCGAACTGAGTTGATACACGATTTTTTATCTTGGGTATTTCTCCATTTTCTTTGCTTATAGCAAACCTCAAAATGTGCTATAAAAAAGATTGAAAACCTATTGTGTTTACAGGATAATCGGAATATGTTTATTCTCTTGCATGTAAATATGTCTCATAAATCTTCCTGTTAGTAATCCTGAAAATGCACCTGTTTTAGGCTGTGGAGACCGAATGTGCGTGCCCTTCCTCAGGTAGGGACCGCACCAGTGCCTGCCTGGAGACCCCAACCTCCGGCCACCATCGACACACAAAAGAATTACCCAGAGACCACCGCACTTTGAGTTTGAGAAAACACTTCTCAGACTGTATTTATTGTTCAACGGAATTGCATTAAAACATATTTTGATTGCCTTCACAGATTGTCCATACTTTACATTTAAGATCAAAAGATTTGTAAACCGACCTGCATTGGAATCACCGTACCAACATTGTTGGTGTCATGCTTGTCCACCCCACTGGCACAGAGCACCGGCTAATTGTCTCGCGAGCCCTGGTACAAGCCACCGGCCCCTCCCCCCAGATATAATCTTTACCATGCGCACTCCCCCGCGCACGAACAAGGAGACGAGCCAAGGCCAGCTGAGCCCTTATGCACCCGTGCCTGAGCAACCCGAAAAGGACCCCTTCCCCCGGCACCCTTTGGGTGATGGGCCAAGGCAACCGGGCTTGTCCTAGCGCTAGCTGCAGGTCCCAACACTCCCAGGACAAGGGCATAAAGTACCGGAGAGCCAAGGACAGTTGCGGTAGCGCATCCCTGGCCCTGCCTTTCAGACCTCGGACCTTCTGCCCGGACTCCAGCAAAGATTTAAAGCCAAATGCATCCAGAATTCGCCTGCCTTCTTGTCCCAGATGCCAAGTTATACTAGCTCTGTATCCAAATCTGAGTCCTCCCCCCCCCAATAAATATGACAAATTATTAAAATACCTGAAGGAAAAAAAGCTGAAGAAACGACTATGAAGAATAAATGCATCTGCTCATCTTTCGCTGATGTTTATAGCGTTTCAACCTCTACTTCCTGCTCTGTTTCTTTAATATGTGTTGGTTGCCCACCTGTGCCTGGCTAACAAAGGGGGCTACTAGCATCCCCTTGAAGAACCCTGCATCCTTCGCTCTCCCACCCCTTGAAGAACCCTGCATCCTTCGCTCTCCCATCCCCTTGAAGAACCCTGCATCCTTCGCTCTCCCATCCCCTTAAGAACCCTGCACCCTTCGCTCTCCCATCCCTTGCAGAACGCTGCACCCTTCGCTCCCCCATCCCCTTGAAGAACCCTGCATCCTTCGCTCTCCCATCCCCTTGAAGAACCCTCCATCCTTCGCTCTCCCACCCCCTTGAAGAACCCTGCATCCTTCGCTCTCCCATCCCCTTAAGAACCCCGCTCTCCCATACCCTTGAAGAACCCTGCATCCTTCTCTCTCCCACTCCCTTGAAGAACCCTGCATCCTTCGCTCTCCCATCCCCTTGAAGAACCCTGCATCCTTCGCTCTCCTATCCCCTTAAGAACCTTCCACCCTTCGCTCTCCTTTCCCATTGAAGAACCCTGCACCTTTTGCTCTCCCATCCCTTGAAGAACCCTACACCCTTCGCTCGTCCATCCCCTTAAGAACTCTGCATCTTCGCTCTCCCATCCTCTTAAGAACCCTGCATCCTTCGCTCTCCCATCCCCTTACGAACCCTGCACCCTTCGCTCTCCCATCCCCTTGAGAACCCTGCATCCTTCGCTCGCCCATCCCCTTAAGAACCCTGCACCCTTCACTCTCCCATCCCTTGAAGAACCCTGCACTCTTCGGTCCCCACTATCACCTTGAAGAACCCTGTATCCTTTGCTCGCCCATCCCCCTAAGAACCCTGCATCCTTTGCTCGCCCATCCCCTTAAGAACCCTGCACCCTTCGCTCTCCCATCCCCTTAAGAACCCTGCACCCTTCGCTCTCCCATCCCCTTGAGAACCCTGCATCCTTCGCTCGCCCATCCCCTTAAGAACCCTGCACCCTTCACTCTCCCATCCCTTGAAGAACCCTGCACTCTTCGGTCCCCACTATCACCTTGAAGAACCCTGCATCCTTCGCTCTCCCATCCCCTTAAGAACCCTGCATCCTTTGCTCGCCCATCCCCTTAAGAACCCTGCACCCTTCGCTCTCCCATCCCCTTAAGAACCCTGCACCCTTCGCTCTCCCATCCCTTGAAGAACCCTGCACCCTTCGCTCTCCCATCCCCTTAAGAACCCTGCACCCTTCGCTCTCCCATCCCCTTAAGAACCCTGCACCCTTCACTCTCCCATCCCTTGAAGAACCCTGCCTCCTTTGCTCTCCTATCCCCTTGAAGAACCCTGCATCCTTAGCTCGCCCATCTCCTTAAGAACCCTGCATCCTTCGCTCACCCATCCCCTTAAGAACCCTGCACCCTTCGCTCTCCCATCCCCTTAAGAACCCTGCACCCTTCGCTCTCCCATCCCCTTAAGAACCCTGCACCCTTCACTCTCCCATCCCTTGAAGAACCCTGCCTCCTTCGCTCTCCTATCCCCTTGAAGAACCCTGCATCCTTAGCTCGCCCATCTCCTTAAGAACCCTGCATCCTTCGCTCACCCATCCCCTTGAAGAACCCTGCATCCTTCGCTCTCCCATCCCCTTAAGAACCTTCCACCCTTCCCTCTCCTTTCCCTTGAAGAACCCTGCACCCTTCGCTCTCTCATCCCCTTAAGAACCCTGCACCCTTCACTCTCCCATCCCCTTAAGAACCCTGCACCCTTCGCTTTCCCATCCCTTGAAGAACCCTGCACCCTTCGCTCTCCCATCCCCTTAAGAACCCTGCACCCTTCGCTCTCCCATCCCCTTAAGAACCCTGCACCCTTCGCTCTCCCATCCTCTTAAGAACCCTGCATCCTTCGCTCTCCCATCCCCTTAAGAACCCTGCACCTTTCGCTCTCCCATCCCTTGAAGTACCCTGCATCCTTCGCTCGCCCATCCCCGTGAAGGACCCTGCATCCTTCGCTCTCCCATCCCTTAAAGTACCCTGCATCCTTCGCTCTCCCATCCCCTTAAGAACCCTGCACCTTTCGCTCTCCCATCCCTTGAAGTACCCTGCATCCTTCGCTCGCCCATCCCCGTGAAGGACCCTGCACCCTTCGCTCTCCCATCCCCTTAAGAACCCTGCATCCTTTGCTCGCCCATCCCCTTAAGAACCATGCATCCTTCGCTCGCCCATCCCCGTGAAGGACCCTGCACCCTTCGCTCTCCCATCCCTTGAAGAATCCTGCACCCTTCGCTCCACCCTCTGTTGATAGTAGCTGTAAAGGAGATGAGACTATGGCAGCTACAGAGAACTGGGATGTTGTGGGAACTGCATGACGTCATGGCAGCTGCCCACCAGGGTTCAGTCCCTGCAGTGAATCTGGGTCAGGCCTGGCCTCGGTGTCTGATCCCCGCAGGGCTCCCAGCAGCGTCTTTATCCCAGTCCGGATGTGTCCCCGTCCCTGCCTGCCTTGAACTGGGCTGGCCGTCCCATCATGGCCGCCCCAACCATACTGTATATGAGCTGCCTTTGTATGTGCTCACGTCACCTGGCTTCGGGTTTTTAAACCTAAGCCGAGGACACTCGGGTCATTCTTAATGTTGAACGCGTCAGGGATCGTGTGGAACTTGAGCTGACGGCTATACATCTGTGTAGCGCCCAGTCTGCCATTGCTGTTGCAGCGCTAGGTCTCCACGAGTGACGTTCCAGAAGGTTCTGAAGTTTCCTTCTCAGGCTGCAGTCAGGTTGAGCCTGTGCAGTTAGTTGTGCTATTCGAGTGAATGGGCGTGTGCCTACCCTAGGCCAATGTGTCAACTTTGGTGACTTGTTCTGTCGGATGAGGCTCAGGGTGGGCTGCAGTTGAGTGAGTCTACATTGCACTAAGGTTTAGATTGTGGGTGACAGGGGTGTGCTCTGAAGTTCTTCCTATTGGTCCCTAGAGGTAGGCGTTTGCGTATCTTTTGTAGCATCCGAGAGAATGCTGACTTAATCAGTTGTTCCTTAAAAGATCCCAGAAAAATGAAGACACGAAAAAAAATGTAAGAAGTAATAGTTTCCAAAAAAACAACATTTATGATTTATGCACATGATAAAAGTGAAGTAAAATAATTTCTTTAACTTTTTGTGTGCAAGTTTTTACATTACTAGTGACCAGTAGAATGGGAAGTGTAAACCCAGTGCACGGCAAAATGATGCGAACTAATAACAAGTGAATTATACCCCTCCACAAATCTTTATTGAATTATCAAGTTTAATTAAAGGAGCAAATTAGGCTGGAGAGGAACACGGAGGCACCCTAAACCATGCAGACAATTAAAAGAAGCATTAGGAATGCCAGAGGTTTAATGGTCGCGCGAGAGTGGTGCTAAACGCATTTAAAATGCCCGCTGCAGGCAAAACTATTTAGAAATTAGATTGCTTTGTGTGTATGTACTGCATGAATGAAATAAAAGCATGAAGTGTGCGACAGTATGTACGTTTCAGATGAAAAATAGCCCCTGATGCAATCTGGTTGCAGTGGAAGGATACACCCAAAGAGGAAATAGAAATAAGTTGAAACTGAAAGACTCTACTCCAGTGTCTGAAGGTTCCAGTCTGAAGAGAGGCAACGACAGAAGGCGGCTGAACCAATGCTCCTTCAAGTACATATAGAATATAATATGGCGGCCAAGAATGGCGCAAGCCTTGACACTTGAAACCTAAAAATAGTGCGTATTAAAACAATGTGAACTTTGTAAATATCGTGAAACCTCAAATGACCCCACGTGTAGCTTATGTGCATGTTTGTGCTTCTGTCGTGTTGGGTTGTGCTCATTCTGAGTATAGTGCCTTCTGGCTTCCTTCAGTAGCGCTGAAGGGAGCACGATAGATTCAGTACAAGGACCAGGAAAGAGGAGCTGTGTGGAAACGAGATGGACGCAGAGAGTTGCCTTATGGATGGGGTCATCCGCACACAAATGCCGGTATGCCGCTGACCGAAGCGATCATGTTTTCTGGGTAGTTGCCCATGGGCATCTGGCCAGCTGTTCGGTTAGTGGGTGACCTGAGTTGGTGGACAGCAACAGAAGTATTGAGCTAGAAGTTTGGTGGCGGAAGGGCGGGGTCTTAGGATTCTGTAACTTTTCATGAAAAAAATATTTCAACATCATTATCAACAAAGCGATTTTCTTGAAGTTTTTTTGTCTTTATGTTGTTGTAAATTTGAAATTTTTGTCACTGTATACCAACTTTGGGAATTAATAATACAAAAAAGTCATCCCATTGCTTTCCAGGGGGATTTAAAAGTGCCTGCCTCTCCCATTCTTGGGCACCACAGCTGGTGACGGAAACCATCTTTGTATAGGGTTTACAGAGGATCTTTAAAGTCTGCTTTAATCAGTACAGAGTGAGGTAGCCGCCATCTTGCACGAGTTTTAATGTATTAATTGCACACTCTTTCTTTGCTCCAGAGTTGGGCAATTGGCGACTTTAAGGCTTTCTTTTGTAATCTAATCACTTCCTAAAGTACATCCGCCTTAATCCCCATACGCGCTAGCTCGCCTTTTGTAGCCCCAGTAAGATTCTTTATATTACACCGTATCTAAAAGAGAAAGGGTCTTGTGAGTGGTAAAATAATTTGGAGACATTTGCAGGATGCTGATCTCCAGATAGTTGGCCAGTGAATGTGGGGTGAGTGTGTAGCTGTCCAAATCTTGTAATGTCAACAAACCTCATTAGTCTGGGAGGATTTTAATCGAAAACTGTCCTGCACTTTGATGCCGCTTGCAAACTTCCTGATTGATCATTAATTTGTAAAGTGGAAACAAGAGATGTCAAATTCTTATTCGGTAATAAAATCTCAGTGAACAATGTAAATTAGGCTCTAAGTGCTTGTACTTTACAGGGTATTAAAACGTGTGTAAATATAGGATGATTAGGAAGAATGTGATAGATTGCTATTGCTCCAGCCCTGGTATTTTGCAGTCCTTCTTTTGTGTTAGTCACTCATGAGGGTTGAGCTAATCGAAAGGCGGGCTGCTGGCATTTATCTATATAGGCAAATCAGAAGCCAGGGCATGTCACGCCCAAGTCTGAGGCTATATTTAATAAACCCCTTGACCAGAAATGGTTGACTTGTTTTGATGAACTTTGCTCTCGTGTTGTTTAATTGCATAACATTTCAAAAAGTTGTCATGCAACAACATATTCAAAAGGCATAATGAACGTTTGCATTTAGGCCTGCGCTAACCTAGATTTTTTTATTTTATTAAAAAAAAAAAAAAATATATATATATATATATATATATATATATATATTTTTTTTTTTTACTTATAGGGCGGTTCAGCCACTCTAGTTAATCACCGGGTTGCTGTTGTCATTCATATTTTTCTTACAAACACTATAACAGAAAGGGTGGGGCTACTATGGGTCAGCCCACTTTAGCCATTGGCCTGTTTCCCTGTGAGTGACAGCGTTCTTCTCTTTCACACAGTGCTCATAAGCACATAAATAGTTCCCTGTAGTGCTAGGGATTACTTTGCCATTACTTACTTTTTGAGATAAAAATGTATTTTTCTCAATATGTAGTTAAACAGTTTTGAAGAGATGTGCTATCAACGATGGTCGTTTTTAAAGAGAATAGTGTGATATTATGAATCTATCTATTTCTCAAGCGGGGGCAGTTTCGAAGAGCACATACCCTGGGAAAAGGAGCAGATATTTGTAATGAAAATTGGAAAAGGTTTCCATGGTTCAGCTTTAGACTCATGACCTGGGAAAGATCATGGAGGGTCGTGGACCATGCAGGACCACCACCACCACCACCTTCCAGGGGGTTGTCCTTTTCCACAATAGCTGTCTGAGAGTTCTTGGGTGTAGAAGCTTGTATGTTGAGCAGGCAGTTTTATAGCTTCATGTGCACCCTGTCTCTTCTTTCTTGGAACCAAGAAGTCACACAGAAGTAAAGTCCCTCGTAAACCACCCCAGGTTGCATCTTCCCCATACCCACTCTGGGGGTCCCCTCTTCCATCCACGGTGCAACTCCTTAGAAGTAGTGCTGTCGGTTTCAGGTGTTTATTTTTATGGCATCATCTGAATTAGATATAATACAACAATAATCACCTGAAAAATGTTTCCCAGTGCTACAGACGTGCAGCGGTCATTCTGTTACCACATCGCATCTCTTTTTCGTCTCTCTATGGTGCCAATATGCACAGCTCCTGCCTGCCAATCCTGAGTGGCACCTCGGAGAAGAACTCATTTCTTTTTTTTTCTCTTTAAAACTAATTACAGACGGGGACAGTTGTATTTTCATGTGAAAATCTGATAACAGCCCAACTACAACTCTGTAAATTTGGGGCAGGTACAGTTTGACAGATGTTTCTGTGGTCTCCCAACTGTGGGAATAATGCAGATTTAAAACAGAGGAGAGGTGCTTGAAATACCCCCCTCCGTCCCCCCACACGCTGTGATTAGTGCAGGAACCAAGTTGGGTTTATAAGGTTTCTCCATGTCATCGAGACGCACTGTTTTCAGGTCTGTGTCTTTTCTTTATCCATTCAGTGTTTTCATGTGTCTCTGCAGTTGGCTCAAACGAATGGGGCCAAGACTGCAGGGGAAACGGCCTTTACTACGCAGCCATAACCACGCAGTGCTATTATAACACAGCCATACAACGAACGCTCCTTTACTATGCAAGTCGTTACAACTTGCTTCAGGGACTGCGTTGTTGGGCTGGTGTTGGATTTTAAGTCCAACCCCTTCCCTACTGTTGTGCAGACTGGAGTTGGAATAGTAAATTATACTTTTTCAAAGTCCAGTGCCCCCTTAAGGCAAGTTGTTGTAATGAAGTGTGGTAAAGGAACGCAATGTAACAATGCGCTCGTTTTACTGCTCACAATGTAAAGGCATGCATGGTAAGAGCATGAATGGTTCCGTCTTACAACCAGACTACAGCTCCCAGAATGCACTGATTTTTTTTTAAAAAAAAGTGAATAATCCTGGTTATTGGAGGTCATCTGCATTAGTCATGTGCTTCCGGCATGCATTTACTCCTGTTGCTTTATGGTGGATTAAATTAACAGGTGTGATCATTAGTGGGAACTATGGGTAAAAATGCAAGTGGCTGGTGAGAGGAGTGGGCATTGTTAGGTTGCAATGATAGGGATTCAAAGAGGGAGAGATTGTGAGATATGAAATGAGGTGTGAGCCTTTTGTAGAAATGCAATAACCGGGATTAAGGCAGACAGGCTGGACTCGGAAAGAGACGGTGCGCAGAGGATGAGAGGTGTAGAGAGGGTCACTCTGAGGAAAGGAAGGCAAGGAATCAATCCGCAATTGTAAGTCAAGGTCAATGTTTCTAGCATGGTTCTAGGAATATTGAAGAATGGGACTTTCTGAGATAGCATGCGATCTGGGGAAGTACCTGTAATTACTGCAACACAAACTATGTTTGGCTGGAACCTCGTAACAGAAATGCTAATGTACTTGTTTATAAAAAAATAAACTTTGAAATAAAAAAGCTATAGAAAGAAGGAACATTATGTTGTGCTCTGAGTAAAGATTGCTTAAACATGGGAGTCCATATGTGCAGTATTTAGACATTAAGAGCCCGAGCCTCTTGTGTGCAAAGCCTGTGGCAGCGCTTTTAAACTCAGTCTGGAGTATCCCAACCTTGGTACGGGGTCTGTACACGATGGAGGTGGAAGTGGTGCAATCGCCTACAGGGCAAGTTTCATCGCTCGTCCAGCATCACTGCACTAAAAGGCTGTTTCACTCACTGAAAAGGAGTTATTTGGTACTGGATGAGGGCTTGTCGGGACTGCAGTGCCTTTCATCAGGGCTTGAGGAGTGCTGTAGAAGGACTCTGCCCGTCGTCTCTTTCCTGATCACCTTTCGGAGTGGCTGTTGGTACCCAGGCGCAGATCACTCACACCTCTTTGTGCCTCTGTTATGGATGCTGACTTCCTTGCTGTGAGAAGCATCCCTCTATGTAAAGGCTGTGTCTGGAGAGCGGCCGGCAGAGGATGCAGAACCAGCATCCCCAATCCAAATATGCAGAAGTCTCCAAACTCGCCCTTCCACTCTAGTGTGTGAGTTTTTTCGAGAATGGCTTCAAAAGCTTACACCAGCCCACAATGTCCCGCCAAACTCCGCACTCTGTAGCCTCTGCCGCATCTTTCTATGGCCACCATCCTCAGCATCCTCCTGCTTGGACCCATCTTCCGGTATTGGTAACTGGAGCATCTCTTACCAACACTGCACCAATAGGGTGCAAGCACTGGCCCGCATCATGCCCCGGTCACCCAATCATAGGCCCAAGCGCCAAGACCGCTGGTACCCTCCCGACCGGTGTTATGTGAGGGATGATATGCCCCTCACCCCCAATTGAAGCCTCTGGGCACCACCACAGTCCCCTCCATAAGACCCATCAAAGAGCACCTGTATCCCCAAAACCCCTGACATTGCTGCTATCCCCAGAGAGGTCCTGCAAGAAGCCTCGGGCAACTATACCAAGTTCAGGTACAATGCTGTGACCCGCCCTGGTGCATCAATGCATGGACCGCCCCAGCGTCCGGTGCAAAGCTGTTTACGAGCTCCGCCAACCAATGGTGCACTACCCCCCCCACGAGATAATGCAATCGCACCACAAGATAATTTTAACTTTATTGTAACCCAGCCCCTGGGAAATGACTGCAGTATTTCTTTGAGGATAACTTTTGATTGTATTGTAATTTCATTTATATAGCGCTTACTACCCCTGACGAGGGGTTGAAGCGCTTTCACAGCGAGTAGTACGCTACTCCGGAACTCATAAAGGATTAGTGGTGAATTAGTATGGTGAAATATGAAAATAATTTGAGCGGTGGGTAGGTTAGTCAGTTATTTGGATTGAGAAGGATAGTGGAGGGATAGAATAGGGAAAAGGTTTGCATATATATACTTCTTGCTACTCCTGATGAGATGTTAGTGCTTTTCAGTGAGTAGCATGCTACTCCAGGGCCCAAAACAATTAGTAGGAATTTTGCAATAATTTTAGTGCTGGACGTGTTAGTTTGTTATTAGGATTGAAAATGAATTGTGGAGAAATAAAGGAGGGATTTTAATTAGTTTCTAGCTGTAGGAGGTAGTTTGAGATGAATAAAGGGGAGGAGGAGGAGGAGTGGAGTTAGTATAGGGAAATATGAAATTAATGTGAGTGATTGACATGTTAGTCTATTATTTGAATTGAAAAATAATAGCAGAGGGAAAGAAGAGGGAAGGGTTTAGATTTTTTGGGGGGGGAGTTCATAGCAGTAGGAGGGGGTTTGGAATGAGTAAAAGGGAGGGGGAAGAGTCAGAGGGAAAGGTTTGAAAAGGCTTGTTTGGGAGATCCGAATAGTAAAAGGTATGAGATGATGCAAGGAGGGGTAGAGGAGGGAAGAGTCTAGAAATAATTGTTTTGAGAATCATAGTAGTGGTTTGGGGTTTCGGATTAATGAGACAGTGGAGGAAGGAAAAGGCTATATTGATAAAGGTATAGGGTGAGAAATAGGGTAGTGCATTGGAAAGAGTAGTAGAATTAGGTTTGGGAGGAGTCAGAGTTGACGTAGAGGGATATACTGAGAGCGGTATATGGTGAGAAATAGGGTAGTGCATTGGATATGATGAATTAGAAAAAAGTATTCTATATATAGATCCATAAGTACATGGAAGGTATATAGATGCATAATGAAGGTAGTATATGTAGATTAAAGATACATTTAATAAATTCTGACTTTCAAGTGTTGTACTTTAAATTAGGTACTTGTTTTTATTTTTTGTAATTAAATAGTGAATCAAAAAGATTTACTTATTTATGCAGTCACTTGTATACATGTTAAAAACACAGAATGTATCTAAGTAATATGTACATTTGTTAAGCAGAACTAACGAATAGCTACATTTAAAAAAACATAATTATTCTACATGTTTATACAAAGCAATACACATATGTAGGTCCATGTCTATGGTACAAATAAATGCTTAAATACAGACAAATATGCTGTATATTTCTATCTGTTTGTGTATGGTGGGACGAGCCATTTCTTGAGTAGTTTTCTGAAGATATGGTGGCTGTCTGTCGATCCTATGTTTGGGGATAAACAGTACCATAGTTTGGCTGCTTGAACAGAGAAGGATGTGTCACCTATGGTTTTTTTCTTGTTTCTTGGGATTTTGAGGCAAGGTGCCACTCTGGAGCGGAGGTTTCTTTGTTGAATGTATTTGGTGATTTTATTCCTGATGAAGAGTCCTGTTCCATGTATCGCTTTGTGTGATACAAGCCAGCTTGAACGTGGATCTTCTAGCAAACGGTAACCAATGCAGGGCTTTCAAGGCAGGGGAGATGTGGGCTTGCAGCTTTGCATTTAAGAGTAGTCTGGCAGCTGATTCTGTTGCAGTCTTTTCATAGTCATTAAAGGTGATCCGTGGTAGAGGCTATTGATATAATCGAGTTTGGACAGAACAAGAGATATGGCAGCCTGGACCTTGTTTGGAAATCCCAGATGGGGGAAGACGCGTCAGTTTTTATAGTAACAAAGCTTGATCTTGCTAGTTTTCCACTTGGGCATTCTTTGATAACTTGGAGTTCATGGTCATTTCGAGGTTTCTTACTTCCTTCAATACTTTAGGCGGTGTTCCCAGATCATCAGGCCACAGGCGGCAAGCGGGTCATAATGTTTCCAATCGCCGCACATTAGTATTTCTGTTTTGAAAGCATTCTGTTTGAGATGGTTTAACGTCATCCATTGTTCCACGGCTCTGAGACAACTGAAAATTGGTTAGTTTCCAATGTCTTTGGGGCATTCCAGTTGTGTGTCCTCTGCATAGTTATAGCATGTGAGGTGAAATTGATTGATCAGTGCCGGTAATGAATTCATGTAGAGGTTGAAAAGCATGGGTGAGATGATAGAGACTTGAGGGACCCCATCTTTTGTGAAGTATGGTTTGGACGAGAAAGGGGGGTATGGATGACATAGTTCTGTTGTGAAGATAGGATGTGATACAGTCCAGAGCAGTCCGCTCCGTCTGCTTCGTATGCTTTCAATGAACCACTTTAGGCGTTTGTGGAATTTTTTTCCTGTATCTTTATATTTGCAGAGCTTTCCTCTCCACAGTGGCTTTGGCAGCAGTAGATTGCTGTTTTCTGCAAAGACTCTCTCATGCAGAAACATTATACAGCTTTTAAATAAGAATGTATGGCAGATCTGGGCAATGCTTATTTTCACGTGGAAGTGGCAAAGTTATGATGAGAGCCAGAAATTCTCAAGGGGGAACTGTGCATGCTCCTAAAAAGCAGTATTTGTACCTGCGCCAGAGTGTGAGTTTAGAGTCACTGACTGCGCCAGAGTGTGGGTTTAAAGTCACATACCATGCCAGAGTGTGGGTTTAGAGTTCCAGACTTCGCCAGAGTGTGGGTTTGGAGTCACTGACTGCGCCGTAGTGTGGGTTTGGAGTCGCTGACCGCGCCGAAGTGTGGGTTTTGGAGTCACTGACCGCGACGGAGTGTGGGTTTGGAGTCACTGACCGCGACGGAGTGTGGGTTTGGAGTCACTGACCGCGATGGAGTGTGGGTTTGGAATCACTAACCCCGCCGGAGTGTGGGTTTGGAGTCACTAACCCCGCCGGAGTGTGGGTTTGGAGTCACTAACCCCGCCGGAGTGTGGGTTTGGAGTCACTAACCCCGCCGGAGTGTGGGTTTGGAGTCACTAACCCCGCCGGCGTGTGGGTTTGGAGTCACTGACCGTGCCGGAGTGTGGGTTTGGAGTCACTGACAGTGCCGGAGTGTGGGTTTAAAGTCACTGACCACTCCAGAGTGTGGATTTAGAGTTCCAGACTTAGCCAGAGTGTGGGTGTAGAATCACTGATCGCGCCGGAGTCTGGGCGTAGAGTCGGTGGCCGCGCCAGAGTCTGGGCGTAGAGTCGGTGGCCGCGCCAGAGTCTGGGCGTAGAGTCGGTGGCCGCGCCGCCAGAGTGTGGGCCTGGAGTTGGTGGCCGGGCCGCCAGAGTGTGGGCCTGGAGTCGGTGGCCGGGCCGTCAGTTATATCACTGTGATGAGCTTTCAAAAGTGAAATAGGATTCTTCTAGGGTCTGGTTAGAGCTTAGAAGCGAGCTAGTATTCCTGTGCTTAATTTGTAAAAAAAAAAAAAACATAAGTGCCAGTATCAGGAGACCACCACAGCTGACACCACCCTTTGCCACTGCCAGCGCTGCCAATTACAGTACCCACAAAACTACCAACAGTCCTCTTCTACAAGTGTAAATGTCCAGTATTTGTAAAGCGCGAACAAGTACCTGAGGGCGTTAAGGCGCTGGGGGGCCGTCTGGAAGATTAAGTGAGCTATTGCCCAGAGTCACATGGTGCTGGGCTGATCTGCCCCCGGAGCCAGGGGTCGAACCGCGAGCCATCAGGTTTTGGAGTCAGCTGCCCTGGCTGCTGTGCCACACCTCTTCCCTCCAAGTGTGACATTTCAGACTATTAAAGTCCCCAAAGCTATAAGAATGACTTGGGCAGCTGGTATTAGTTGTTTTTAATGTACATTGAATAAATAAGCAACTATTGTTATGTTCATCTTTTAATTGCAGAAACAGCACCACCATGTGGCAGCTGCCATAAGTGCGGGTGTCGACAAATAAGTGCCAGTGCCAAGCACTGGAAACCACCCGCTCAAATTAAGCTCTGTAGTGTAATCTACAAAGAACCCCAATTCCCGCTGTGTGCCATACCCCATTCACAGCCTGCAGGGGCTGTCTGTCCCACCAGGGCCCATCAATGCAACAGATGCCCAATGCCCCCCATTCATCCACTTCCTGGAGCTGCATATGCTGGTCCCACAATGCACCAGCCCTCCACTGTCCCCCATTGGACTACCTCCAGGCTATGCCCCACAATGCACCAAACCCCTGAGCTCTTCCATTCACCTGACTCCAGAAGACCCCTCCCGATTGTACTCACGGGGCCCGCAGTGTACCAGAACTTCGGATGTCCACGGTACGCCGGGTACTCGGTGCCCGCTCCATGACTGTGGACCCGCAGAGCAGACTCCATGAGACCCTCAGCCCTGGGACCCAGATTGCATCAGACCCCCTCCATCCCATACATGCCCCCACAAAGAAACCATCTCCATCAAAAGCTCCAGGCACTCTGAGGCGCTGGTACATCTCTCGAACCCTCTCAACAAAAGCCTGACTGTAAAACTAACATCAGCGGCTCTGACTGCACCAGGCTCCGGCTAAAGCGAGCCTTTTATATCCCTGCGACGGAGGACGCTAAAAATATTACTGCTGAGCTTTTCAGAACATTTCATAAACCTATTAACCCTTTCTGAGGCAGCAGTGCCCAATCTCCTGCATGGACTGCCAGAGTCCTCTCCTGCCGAGCGCCCCTCTTAACCAGCCGCCACCAGGAATGCGCTTGAAGCAGCTATAGTTTAACACTGCCAGTGAACTGTCACCGTCCATCGCCACCTTCTAGGCGCCTGCTGCGCCTCAGTGGGCTTCGGGCCTTGAAGGGGGTGCATGGGCTCAGGATAGGGGGACCAGAATTTTTAAACCAAAAACCGGGACATTTAGCGAAAAAAGGACTACAGTTTTACTTGAAGCGAGTGCACAGAATGACCGCTCTCCTCAGCAGCGAATCACAGAATAGGCAGTAAGAACAGACAGAAAACGCAATTTTTGAACCCATTAGCTTGCCTGTTTATTAAATTGCTTTCTTGAAACAACTACTAACAATCCCTGCTGTGTAAAGCATAAAAAAGCACCTCCCACATTTTTCAGTCGACCCTCTCTAAAAACCGGGACAGGAGCTACATTTCCAGAAATCTGCCAGACAGCAGGTGAAAAACCAGGACCGTCCCGGCAAATCCGGGACTCCTGGGCACTCTAGGGGAGGAGCACCTCTGCACCAATGAGATCTGTGAGTTTTCAGTCCCTCCTCCCACTTACATCGGCATGAGTAATAAAACCAGTGAAGGGGGCTTCCGACCCCTCTCACCCTGTATCACTTAATTGGTGATGAAACTGAGGGATTTCAGGAGCCCCCCTCGGCCCGCTCCTCTGCACCTGCAATAAAAGTGGTGTGGTTTTATGACCTATGGGAAAGGGGCTTGATGGTGGTTGGACCGCTGGCTGTTTCCCAAAGCCTTCTTTAACCCCTTCGCTGCGGCGGCTATTCCGCCGCAGCGCTAAGGGGGAGACCGGGCCGCGCAGCGGTCCCGTGCTTGTGATGGAACCGCTCCGTCACGGCCCACGGTGAAGCCCGCTCTTAAGAACGTCCAGCGCAGGCGCAGAATTCACGCCGCGAGCGGGCCTTGATGGAACCGTTCCGTCACCAGCACAGCCCACCTGAGGCTCGTGACCGAACGGTTCCGTCACGAGCATGGGAGGGGTTAAACACCAAGGTTTTCTATCACCCTCTTGGCTCAGTTAAAACTTTTTCCTTCTAGACGGAGAGAATCACAAAAATATCTCTAGGGACCCTCAGACACCCTATTGTTTTCATGCTTCATCATCTGGTCTCACCCTGGTCCCTGGTATCTTGTTTCCACAAAAGAATGTAGATAGAAAGCCTCCCTCCACAGTTGTGGGTCTTTGATCGCCGGAGTCTTCAGTCTGATACCAGGTGGGGGTTCTCTGGGGTAGGACAGCAGTGCTGGTGGGAGGGTCACCAGGGACAGCTGATGCTGTTTGATCGATTCTAGGGGCGAGGGGGTCGATGGTGGTGTTTGGGTCTGTGGGGGGATACATTTGCCCATGGGTTTTTGAAGGCGGGTTATGCAGAGGTTTTTGGTTGTTAAAGGGCAGTGGCGTGAGACCGTCACTCACAGTTTGTGGTTGCAGATGTCCCTAGTCTGAGATGCAGGGTTCTCTGTGGTTGGACATCTGGTGACCGCGAACTGTAGAAATGACAGCTTGACCTGCAGGTGCAGGTGGTGGCCTAAAGGCCAGGGATGGTGCTAGTTTGTGAAGGTTTGTGTATCTCTCCAGACCGGTCACCTATCTGTGATTTCAGATCTGATGGCTGTGCAGTTGGGGTGAGAGTGGCATGTGAGGAATTTGTGATGCTTGTGGTTGGTGGTGTGCCAAATCCTCTATTAATGATGCCCGTTCGGTCTTCTTTTCATGCTACCTACTCCTTCGTGACTAGCAGGGCACAAGGTGAGGGTACACGCGGGTACGTCCACCCTGCCAAGAAGTTGGCCCCACTGAAAAATATGCTGAATTACTCCCTGTGTAATTTGCAAACACCGGGACACATTCAGCAGCGCAGGTGTTGTCTGCTTTCGATCACAACAACGTGCAGGTGGGGACCGGGCTTTCTTATTTCAGACTCCTGCTGGGCCCATAACAGAGGCCGAATCTGAGGGGGCATCAGGTCTCTTTTTGTTAGTCTCCTGGCTGGAGCCTCACACCTAGAAGCAAAAGCAGCGGAGGGGAAACAAAGGCTCGCACCTTGTTAGCACTTCATACATACTTAAGAGAGGCAGCTTTTCACTTTGTTCCTCTGTTTAGGAGATTTGCATGCACTGTAAGAATGTCAGGTGTGCAGGTCTTTCCCAGTATTTACACAAAATAAATAGCATTTATATAGTGCTTACTACCCCTGAGGAGATGTAGTAGTAATTTAAATATCGCTATTTTTTTCTTGTAAAGCACTATGGGTAGAGGATGTTTATAATGACAAAAGGCAACGTTGTTTTATGTATAGCTTACATAAGTGATTATCTTCAGGAGGCTTTCCCTGTATACTGGAAATGTGCTCCAATGTACTCATGATAGACATGTTAAACATATATGTAAGGGCTTAAGATCTGATGTCACTTCTTATGATGCCTCTTCCTGTGATGACACGCACCGTGATGTCACACGCTGTAATGTCCGCGCCGTGATGTCGTGTGCATACTGATTAACAAGATTAGCCCCCCGCCCCCACTTATTTTAGGGTTTGTGCCCTGGCGACTAGTAATGTGGGAGCAGTAGGTGTTCAGGTGCTCTCGGGAGGGTGTTGTGTGTTGAGGATTTTGATTATTTGTGAGTGTGAGTGAGAGTGAGCGAGAGCCCTCTATCAATGAAGCTACTTCATGAGCAATAACCCATGCCTTCACACCCACGGTCGCTGATCTCGAGGGTTTCAGCACGGGTTGTGCTGTGTGCGTGTGGTGAGAGGGATGTGTTCTTCTGGTTCACAGTGGGTGCTGTATCCGAATGGTGAGGAGTGTGCCCTTTTTCCAACAAGAGTTGTGCTTTGTGAGGCTAGTGAGTAAGGCTCGTGTTGTAGCACATTATGTGCTGTGCTTGGCGATGGTAGGTGAAGGGCCTGGTCTCCTTTACTCCAGCAGGTGTTGTGGTAGGGTGATGATTGAGGGTTGTGGTGTCTTGGGTTGAAGCAACTGATGGGCTTTCTGGGGATGAGTGATGGGCATAATCCCCTTTATTGCAGCAGGTGTGGTGCTGTTTGAGGGTGGTGAGTGTTGTCCTGCATGAGGGTAGTGATTGAGGGTCGTGGTCTTGGGCTGCAACAGATTTATTGTGTGAGGGTGGGGAGTGCTTATTTTTTTTTTAACAAAATGTTATTCTGTTCATTTAAAAGCATAAAGTGTTCGCTCCCAGGATGTTACAAATAATTAATAATGCACTGCGACAGTACACAGTTAATAGATTAACAAGCAAGCAAATACATTTAAAAATAGGATAGAAATGACAATTAAGCAAGTACATATAATAGATTAAAAACAACAAGCAAGCAATTATATATAATACATTTATTAAAAATTACGAGCAAGCAAGTACATATAATAAATAGGTTAAAAATGGCAAGCAAGTACATATATTAAATGTGTTAAAAATGACAAGCAAGCAAGTACAGTCTGAGTGCAAAGTGTTGTTCTGTGTGAAAGTGGTGTAGGCGTTGAGAAGGCAATTTTGCTAGTTTAAATCCAGTCCTAGAATATTTGAGGGAAAGTCAACTTTTCCTAAACTATTCCAGGAGGCCTATTTACTATTGTAACGCAGAGTATCTGAAGAATGGTTTGAAAAGTAGCATTTTGTATTGTGGAAAGTTTTGCCCTGATGGCACAGCTCAATGGGAAAAACTAGGTATAGCATGGTCTCGCGGACTGCAGCAGGTGTTGTGCTGTATGGGGGTGGTCTTGTGGGGTGCGGCAGGTGTTGTGTGGTTTGAGCATGGTCTCGCAAATGCGGCAGGTGTTGTGATGTGTTGGGGAGGTCTCACGGACTGCGGCAGGTGTTGTGTGGCGGTGGTCTCGCAGACTGCGGCAGGTGTTGTGTTGTGTGGGGGTGGTCTCGCGGGCTGCGGCAGGGGTTGTGCTGTGTGAGGGTGGTCTCGCGGGCTGCAGCAGGTGTTGTGCTGTGTGAGGGTGGTCACGCGGGCTGCGGCAGGTTTTGTGCTGTGTGAGGGTGGTCTCGTGGGCTGCAGCAGGTGATGTGCTATGTGAGGGTGGTCTTGCAGGCTGTGGCAGGTGTTGTGCTGTGTGGGGGTGGTCTCGCGGGTTGCGGCAGGTGTTGTGCTGTGTGGGGGTGGTCTCTGGGACTACGTCAGGTGTTGTGTGGGGGTGGTCTCGTGGGCTGCGGCAGGTGTTGTGCTGTGTGGGGGTGGTCTCGTGGGCTGCGGCAGGTTTGTGCTGTGTGAGGGTGGTCTCGCAGGCTGTGGCAGGTGTTGTGCTGTGTGGGGGTGGTCTCGCAGGCTGCGGCAGGTGTTGTGCTGTGTGGGGGTGGTCTCACGGGCTGCGGCAGGTGTTGTGCTGTGTGGGGGTGGTCTCTCGAACTGCGGCAGGTGTTGTGTGGGGGTGGTCTCGCGGGCTGCGGCAGGTGTTGTGTGGGGGTGGTCTCTGACTGCAGGGGGTGGTCTCGCGGGCTGCGGCAGGTGTTGTGTGGGGGTGGTCTCTGACTGCAGGGGGTGGTCTCGCGGGCTGCGGCAGGTGTTGTGTGGGGGTGGTCTCTGACTGCAGGGGGTGGTCTTGCGAGCTGCGGCAGGTGTTGTGCTATGTGGGGGTGGTCTCTCTGACTGCGGCAGGTGTTGTGTGGGGGTGGTCTCACGGGCTGCGGCAGGTGTTGTGTGGGGGTGGTCTCGAGGGCTGCGGCAGGTGTTGTGTGGGGGTGGTCTCGAGGGCTGCGGCAGGTGTTGTGCGGTGTTGTGCGGTGTTGATGGTCACACATTTCTCGTCTTCTTTCCAGGCCGTCTCCCGTCAACGGTCGCTGGTCTCGCCATGTCGGATGACGACTCGAGGGCCAGCAGCAGCTCCTCTTCTTCCATCTCCTCCAGCCTGCAGCAGCAAATAGAGCGGGAGCCGCCCAGCCTCAACAGCGCCCCCACCCCGCCCAAGAAGAAGGAAAGCAAGGGCAGCATGAGCAAGAACTCCAAGCTGCTGTCCACGAGCGCCAAGAGGTGAGTCCGGGACCCCTGCCCGGAAGGGGCGCGGTCACTTGGAACCATGTAAATGTAAATCTGTATTTGTAAAGAGCAAACTACTCACCCTTACGGGTCTCATGGCCCTGGGGGCCGTCATGGAAATTAAGTGAGCTATTGCCCTGAGTCACATGGTGCTGAGCTGCTGCCGTAGCCGGGGATAGAACCGTGAACCTTGTGCTCCGAAGTCAGCAGCCCTGGCCGCTGCACCACACCTCTCCACTGAGTCCAGGACCCCTGCACGGAAGGGGGCGTGGCCACTAGGAACCATGAGTCCAGGATACCATGAAAGGGGCGCGGCTACTTGGAACTGAGTACTGGAGGAGCTACACCGCAGCCACAGCAGATATTGTCATTCGCAAACTTTGTCAACCTTGCTGGGCTTGTGCGCATTTTAATAGCACAGTTGGAGACCACATCCATACCTAGGGTTTAGAGAATAATCCCATTAAAGTTATTCTCCTGACACTCCACTCCCTCAACCCAGGTGTGGTTGGGGGGTTCTTTCGGTAGAGGTGCATGTAGGGGTGGTGCTCTTAAGAGGCTCTTTGCCCTCACCCCAGGTGTGGTTGAGTGGTCCTTTAAGTAGACATGTGTGTAGTGCACATAGTGGTGTGGAATCCCTTTCATTCTACACACAACACTCATTCTTTAAGGTCAAGAACAAGTCCTAATTACATTTTTTGGGGTCAAAGACATGTCTTCATGTTTATTTTGTTCTCAGGCTAAGTAGGCCCAATGCCATGTGGCACAAGCTCTTTCGCTGCCAGTTTACACTGCCATGGGCTGTTGAAGGGGAGGAAGATTGCATGCTGGGATGGAAAGATAAGAACCCATATGTATAAATTGTAAAAAAAATATATATACATGGTTTTAGTAATACAAAGCCTTTACTGTTAAGGTGAACACTCTAGGACTAGGTAAATACACTGAGCGATTAGCTTAACTTGCTGTACTGACCTTGGTTCCAATACCAAAATGTATATGCATGATTGCCAAATTTAGCAATTTGTAGCTATTCATAAAAGTTCCAGAATGCTCCTTTACTGTATAGAAATATATGAAGAAGAATGGAAGCAAATCAGGTGATTGGTTGCTTTCAAAGTAAAATGTACCCAAAAAATAAATTGGGGTTTGATTTATAAGAAAAAAAACGGATTGAGGTTGCGAAAAGTTTGAAAAGTTAAGTTAAATATTCATGCAATTTGCTTTCAAGAAAAAATGCACCTCAAAAATGTTTGCAACTTGATTCATACCATCTAATGTTACTGACTATAATTGTAAATACCATTCTCAAATTCATAATTTAGGAAAATGCGTTTGATGCATGCAGATACCTTAAAAGTGGTGCAAAGTAATTATGGCACGATTTAAAAAAATAAAAATTGGGTCTCGTTCTTAAAGAGTCACCAATACCTGCATGACTTTCTCATTTACTATTTTAAGAAAGTTGTTAACCAGTTGTAGGTTTCTAGGCATATTCCTAGCAAACATTAGTTAACTAAACTTATGCATGCAAATACACATTTGTATGTGAAAATCTGCAAAGCAAGTGTAAAATAACAAATAGTTTTCCTTCTTTTCCAGGGATACAACATCCCCCCCCCCCCCCCCCCTCCCTCGAAACTCATTTCTGTTCTAATGTTTTACTCCTGCATTTGTCAGGTGTAAATTTCCAACCTTTCTAGATTGGGAGCGGTTGGTAGAGGAGTTGATGAATACCCTTAAGCATTTAAATTTGTGGGTGTGCACACAATCACAGAGCATTCTAGCCTTGGAAGTACCACTTTCCTCTTGCTTCCAGCCCTTGAGTGATTGTCTCACAATAAAACCTTCATGTGAGTAAATCCTTTTATGAGTGCAACAGCAAAGTTTGCTCCATCGGGCTCGTAACATTTTGACGCTAACAAGCCTTTGGAGAGTTCATCTACTTGTAAAATATAAGCGTCCAGTCACTGATAAATATCTTGACAAACCAGGGACTTGAGGCACATTGAGCTGAAGTGACTTGCTCATGATTTACACAATGTGATGAAGTAGAGAGGTTGAGACTGGAAGAGGTGTCATTGAGCCTCATCTGCTAACCAAGGCACTGGACCCAGGCAACATTTTTAAAAATTGAGTGAATGCTAAAAAATATTATCAATTTATAAGACTTGTCCCCAGAAAATACAATAAGAAATGGAGCATGGATATCTTAAGACACATAGCTCCCGCCCCCCAGGGTGTCTCTTTCCGTAGAAATGCATGTGGCTGTTTATCACTTCCTGGCCCCTATGTGGGTGTGGAGCTGCCTGGTCCTGTGGGCCAATGGGCTTCCCTGTAACAATGCATGGAGTTGGCATATGAAGCTGCCTGTTCCTGTGGTCCAATGGACTCCCCTGTAACGCTCCATGGAGTTGGCTTATCCCAGGAGCTGTTGAGCTACCTAGCATGAGAGGGTTAACCCCTTCCCAGCGGGGGTAATTCCCCCGCTGTGCTGGGGGGGGGGGGGTGGGGGAAGCACACAGCGCCCTGGTGCTCGTGACGAGCTCAGCTTGTCACGCAGTACGTGGCGCTGTGCTCATGACGAGCTGAGCTCATCATGACCGCGCCCGTTTTTAAGAACATTCCGCACAGTGGGGGAATTAGCCGTGCGAGCGTTGCGTGGCTCTTGACGAGCTCAGCTCGCATTGAGCACACTAGCGCCGTGCCTCATGACGAGCTGAGCTCGTCATGAGCAGCGATGTGGTTAAAGAGCATTTATTCCCAGCATACTCACACCTGTAGGTTGTTGACTTCATGACGCCTTCCCCTAGGCTCCCTTCCCCTAGCCCCATCCTTCTGTGCTCAGTTTCCCTGCCTGCGTGTGTTGATTGTACTTGGTATTGCCCTATGACTGGTAAAGTTTCTGCCTCTCTGCGGAGTTCCTAATCTTGCATGGGGTGAAGGCTCCTAGATTTATGGCAGCATATTGTTTGTTTGTTTACAAATTTGTATATAGCACTGGCTAGACTCGGAGGTATCAAAGCGCTTTACATGAGGATCAGCGAGTTTCAGGTTCCATCATTACATAGACAAGTATAGACATAGGAAAAAAGAAAAAAAAAATGAGATTACACAATAATGTGAGATTATTAGTACGTATGCACGTTTTATGAGGAGTGAAGAGGTAGAGGGGGAATGGTAAACGGGCTAGGGAATGCAGGTTGGAAAACACAACAGGGAGGCGAGAAAAACTATCTCCGATGTAGGGTTGGGTAGGTGCCGGCCGAGGACTGAACCAGAGCCAAACTCCTCTATAGCTGCATGGGACCGCTCCACCGGGCATCAGCCAAAGCATAGCTCCCTCATCCCTCATGGTCCCGCCCACCCGCTCTCGTGAGAATGTTCCGAGCCCACATGGGTTGGCTGTACTGTTTAACACTGATTAGACCAGACTTTCATCATCTGCCCCTCTCTGGTGCTGTGTTCCCAGATGCTCAGACTTTCATCATCTGCCCCTCTCTGTTGCTGTGTTCCCTGATGCTCACACTTTCATCATCTGCCCCCTCTGGTGCAGTGTTCACTAATGCTCAGACTTTCATCATCTGCCCCTCTCTGGTGCTGTGTTCCCAGATGCTCAGACTTTCATCATCTGCCCCTCTCTGTTGCTGTGTTCCCTGATGCTCACACTTTCATCATCTGCCCTCTTCTGGTGCAGTGTTCACTAATGCTCAGACTTTCATAATTCCCCCCCCCTCTGGTGCTGTGTTCCCTGATGCTCAGACTTTCATCATCTGCCCCCTCTGGTGCAGTGTTCACTAATGCTCAGACTTTCATCATCTGCCCCCCTCTGGTGCTGTGTCCCCTAATGCTCACACTTTCATCATCTGCCCCACTTCTGGTGCAGTGTTCCCTAATGCTCAGACTTTCATCATCTGCCCCCCTCTGTTGCTGTGTTCCCTGATGCTCACACTTTCATCATCTGCCCTCTTCTGGTGCAGTGTTCACTAATGCTCAGACTTTCATAATCCCCCCCGCCCCCTCTGGTGCAGTGTTCACTAATGCTCAGACTTTCATCATCTGCCCCCCTCTGGTGCTGTGTTCCCTGATGCTCACACTTTCATCATCTGCCCCCTCTGTTGCTGTGTTCCCTGATGCTCACACTTTCATCATCTGCCAACCTCTGTTGCTGTGTTCCCTGTTGCTCACACTTTCATCATCTGCCCCCCTCTGGTGCTGTGTTCCCTGATGCTCCGGCTTTCATCATCTGCCCCCTCTGGTGCAGTGTTTACTAATGCTCAGACATTCATCATCTGCCCCCCTCTGTTGCTGTGTTCCCTGATGCTCACACTTTCATCATCTGCCCCCTCTGTTGCTGTGTTCCCTGATGCTCACACTTTCATCATCTGCCAACCTCTGTTGCTGTGTTCCCTGTTGCTCACACTTTCATCATCTGCCCCCCTCTGGTGCTGTGTTCCCTGATGCTCCGGCTTTCATCATCTGCCCCCTCTGGTGCAGTGTTTACTAATGCTCAGACATTCATCATCTGCCCCCCTCTGTTGCTGTGTTCCCTGATGCTCACACTTTCATCATCTGCCCCCTCTGTTGCTGTGTTCCCTGATGCTCACACTTTCATCATCTGCCCCCTCTGTTGCTGTGTTCCCTGATGCTCACACTTTCATCATCTGCCAACCTCTGTTGCTGTGTTCCCTGTTGCTCACACTTTCATCATCTGCCCCCCTCTGGTGCTGTGTTCCCTGATGCTCCGGCTTTCATCATCTGCCCCCTCTGGTGCAGTGTTTACTAATGCTCAGACATTCATCATCTGCCCCCCTCTGTTGCTGTGTTCCCTGATGCTCACACTTTCATCATCTGCCCCACTTCTGGTGCGGTGTTCACTGATGCTCGGGCTTGACAGTTCTCTACTTTCTTCCTGCAGGATCCAGAAGGAACTGGCTGACATCACACTGGACCCGCCCCCAAACTGCAGGTACGTCACTCTATTCGCTGCTTAGAGGGAGGAGTGGGTTGATGTGGAATTGGGTTAAATGTGCGTGAATGGCAGGGGGAACTGCGTGGATATGTTATAAAAAAATGCAGCAGCGAGGAATATTGAGCCTAAGGCCCCCTCCACCGAAAATGTGTTATTTTTGGAGTTAAGTAGAGCTTGTTCTTTGTTTACATAAACTCTCCCACCTCTGTTCTCCACCCTTAACTTGACAGACTCGTCCCCACTCCCATACCTGTGATGTGTCCTTCTTCGCTGTTGTTGGTTGCCGTTCCATATTCTCTCGTTTAAGCATGGTGGTTATAAGAGGTGTTTCTTTTTCGGAGGTACGCGCGATGTTTCTGGGGGTGGTGTTTGGACCTTGCTGTGGGGCGTGCATACTCTGTTTACTGAGCAGGGCTGGTGTTTGGGTGGCATCCCCTATGGGGCGTATCCGCCCTTTTATTTGATCATTTTTTATATATTGATATTTATAAAGTGTAAACCTTTGTTCGGGAGCAGTGACTGAAGAGTGATGTTTGCTGTTTGAAGGGGGGCACCCTCTTATGTTTCAGATCATTGGACAATGTATTCAGATGTATATTCTAACATTGCAAATGACATCAGTTGATTGACAGACCGAACGCCGGATTGTGTGCCACGTGACCTGCCCGCAGTCGGGGCCTGCCGGTCCATTGTGCCGGTTCATTGTCTCTTGATGTGAAAACGCTTTTAATGTGGTTTTCCCAGTTCGTGATTAATGTTCTGCGGTTTTCTTCCTGCTAGACTTAAGGAACTTGTCGGCAAGACTTTGTGCTTGGAGCTCTTGAGTAGATTTTGAAGGCATGTGATCAACATGCAAACTTTTGTCAGTGTTTATTAATTTGTTGAATATTAGCGGTCATGTGCAAACATGGATATCCACGTTGCTTCAGTTTAGGTCACGACGACCAGAAGAAAACGCTGCGATAAAGATTAAATGTTGGCGTAAGCCTAATCATTTCTGTTTATCATATTGTGCTATATTATGTAAATATTCCTTTTTTAGGCGCTCTGTCCTGATAATAAACCCAACTCAATGGTGTTTAAACTGCCAACCTTGAAAATATTCGGGCTACCTTGTTGTGCCTGGAAGATCACGCTGACCAAGCAGCGCAGCTAATAATTATTTTATTTGGGGGCTTTATGTAGCGCTTACATGCCACCTTCGGCTGCTTCAGGGTGCTTGGAGACGTAAACATTCAGAAATATAAAACTTGACAAATGTGTGAATTCCAGAAAACTGCGTGCACCTCTATTTGGGGGGGGGGGGGCGGGGGCGGGCGGGGGGGGGGGGGGGGGTGGAGGTGGAGAGGGGGGCGGCGAAAGCGGTGGAGATTGAATGTCCTTGAGCAAAGAGAATTCCTCGTAAATGATTTCACTTTACAGCAAGTAATGATGGAGCGACTGCCGGACCAATACAGTCACTCCCTGCTGTGACTCCTCACTGCTAAGATGAGACCCCCACCCCCCCCCTGCCAGACCCCGTCCAAAGCCATCTTCGCGGCCCCAAGTGCTCATCACTGCATCCACCAGCCTATACCTGACATTAAAAGCCTGCAAAAATGCAGTATTAAAACAATTGTGATCTTGAAAGCATGACAGCAGCGTGTGCTGCTAATAGAGAGCTCGCGGTGTCTTACCGGTGGGGACGGAGGGCCTTTTCAGCTTTGGGGTCTCACTCCCTTCCCTGTAAGTCACCTGCATGTGTCCTAAAAACAGGTTTATTTTTTGTTTGTTTGTTAAATAACCGTGTTTTAAGACCTTCAAAAGAGGGACAAGAGTGTGCGTGTGTTTTTTGTCTGAGTGAGAATTTAGAAATCCCGGGTGAAACCCGAGAGAACCTTACCATACCAGACTGAATGCTCCTGTACCCAACTATTTATTAGGGGGCGGGGTGTAACACCTTCCAACCCCCCATTCCCCCAAGCTATGTCCCTGCCGAGAGGCACACCCCCACCCCTCCTCTCCGAAGCTATGCCTCCGCCGAGAGGCAGTGTCCTGTCCTAAAGGAAAGTTTGTGACCGAACCCCAACAGTCTATTTTTTAAAGGGAGAGACTCTCCCTGCTGAAATGCATCCCCAAATGTTCATTTAAGGTGTAATTGTAGGACGCACGTTCACCCCAAGGGGCTGTTGTAGCGCTGTAGACCGCCGATAACCTTTGTTGTTACTCCACTTGGTGGTACTCTTTATATTGACTTGGGAAGGATGAAAGGCTTAGTGCAGGGTAAAAAACAGATCTTTGCAGTGCTGCATACCTGTAGACCACTTTTCACTTTTATCACCATCATGATACCGAAGGTCAATCTAACCGAGCACGGCATCTTACCTAACTTTTAACATTGTCCAGTTGCTCCAGATGAAAGTATTTTAGGGAGTTAAATCTGGTCAATTTTTAATTCACCTTTTTCACTCACTTGCACCACTGAAAAAGACCTGCCCCACTGTAATCGGGTGTTGAAGCACACCCGGATAGCACTCAGCTATTAGAGTGGGAACCCTATGATGAAGCATGTCGCTAACTAGGTTGGTGAGTGAGGGGTCTTCTTAAAAAAGGAGAATTCTCTTCTTTTTTGTGCACCTCTCCCTATACCAATGTGTCTTCAGGGTATACTCCGTCAACTGTTAGAAAAATATCTGATAAACTAGATCAGAGCTGCACCGCATATGAAGTGAACAAGTCCATTCAGATAGTTATTGCTCATTGAAGCCTGGAGTGAGACAATTTCTTCTTTATTATTTCACTCTTAAAAAGCAACAGCCAACGTGTTTCGGCCTAAAGCGTAGGAATACTACACGGCTTAATATAAACTCCGGGATGGATCTCCAAATCATTCGTCACTTATGTGTATAAGTTCTGGCTAATTTTGATCCACAAAGCTGTAGACTCATCAGGACCTGACTGCATCCACAGGGAAATCGAGATCTTCCGCCAAAAGACTTCATTAAATAAGCAAGCTGTGTTTTGTTTTTTCTAAAGAATACACAGCCTCATTAGGCATTCATTGCTGGGCATAAACTGCATAACACAACCATCGCGTGTTGAGACAAAAGACTGATCCAACGCCGAATACAATGCGTCTTCAGCTTTATGGATCAAAATTAGCCAGAACTTATACACATACGTGACGATTGATTTGGAGATCCATCCCGGAGTTTATATTAAGCCCTGAAGAAGTCCTACGCTATAGGATGAAACGCGTTGGCTGTTGCTTTTTAAGAATGAAATAATAAAGAAGAAATTGTCTCACTCCGCGCCTCTTTGAGCAATAAGTACCTGTATGGATTTGTTCACTTCATAAGTGGTGCAGCTCTGATCTAGTTTATCTGTACAATTGCCCCTGGTGAAGGGGGGTGTTCTTGGACAGGGGGCACTTTTAGAAGCTTGCACACAAGATAGTTCAAAATATTGATTTCATTGGTGACTTCTTTGTGATTTGTGCCGCAAGTGCTTTTGGTTGGCCCACTGTCCAAGTTTTGTTTTTCCATGTTGGCTATCTGCTCAGCTGTTGGCCTGTGACTCATGAAAGATAGCACGGAGAGCCAAGCAAAAAAGCACAATTTTCATTATTTTTTAGCTTTTAAAAATAAATAGACAGAAAACATTGTTGACTGTCTGTATTTATCTGTTTAAATCTGTGAAAATGGAAAACTTTGATTCTTATTTATAATATACTACCTCTGAAGCATAGAATTAATAACCCGTTGATAATGCCACAATCTCCTCTCCGACTAAAACTTTAATGATACAAGCTAAGTGGTCAGTCACAGTAGCCATTAGGTATTGTGGCAGAACCTAAAGTAAAAAGGCACCATTTAATCCTAGTTTTCAAGAACTACTTGAGGGTCAAACCTGACCGATCCCATAGACCAACCAGCAGAGTCCAACTTGCTCGGTGCACCCGGGCGCATGCGAGAGCCCCGTGCAGGGTTTCTATTCGTGCACACTCTAGTCGTTGGTGATTGTGACTTGCTTGTGTTGTGTGAGTAGTACTGCTACTAGGTTGCACAGGCCTCACAGCCCTGGTGTGTGCACTGAGCAGTGGGGATCTGCCTGTGTCGTCATTATTGCATTTGCCGTTAATTATACCTACCACTCGAATGCTTGCCTAAAGGGAGGCGGAAGTCCTAGAAGGCGCTGCTGATGGAGTGCTGGTGGTGGCCATGTTTGCTGGTTGAAGGGTGTGTGTGAGTCAGATAGTGTCAGTGGAATGAGCAATGTCTGCAGTTTGAGTGGTGTTGGCGCGTTAAGAGTGTTGTGCTGTCATCTGTCAGGTTACCGTCAGCGGCTTTGGACTGTTTGCTGGTTAAGTTACATTTGCATGATAAGGGACTCTGTTAGGTGATGCGCGCAGGATGAGTGATGTTAGTGCATTATAGTGTCTGCCTGGTGAGACCTCTCCACGCCAAGCAGCGCGAGCAGTGCCCGCGAATTGGGTGACTATTGCATGGTCTGGGTTCTCATGCGTAGTCTGCTGCTTGAGTGACATTAGCACATGGGATACTTTGGGTCGCGGCCTCACTGGCCACTCCAGGGGGTTGTCAATTAAGGCACCTGCACATCAGGACCTTGCGCTCTCTGCAGAACGAGTGAGTGGCGTTGACACAGTGAGTCATCAGCATGCAACTCCTTAATTGAAGGACTAGAGGTCTGCTTATGGAATAACGCTGGCACGTCACGCTTACACTTGTTGGAGCATCTCCATGCCATTACATGTACACAACTCTAGTGCTGGCCTTGTGTGTTCAGTAGTGTTCGCTTTTGGGGCATCTCCTATCGATGTCTGCAGTTTTAGTGACATTTGTGCTTTCAAACGTTTGCCTTTTGAGGCATTTCAGAGTTAAACCCATGTCTAGTTTGTGACGTTGGTTCATAAAAATAGTGTGGCGCATCTGTGAGCTTTGTCGAAACCAACCCACGTCTCCATGGTCAGCAGTGCCTCCGAAATCTCCATGGTCAAGGGTGTCTCCGACGTCTCCATTGTCAAGGGTGTCTCCGACGTCTCCATGGTCAGGGGTGTCTCTGACGTCTCCATGGTCAGGGGTGTCTCTGACGTCTCCATGGTCAGGGGTGTTTCCGACGTCTCCATGGTCAGGGGTGTCTCTTGACGTCTCCATGGTCAGGGGTGTCTCTGACGTCTCCATGGTCAGGGGTGTCTCTGACGTCTCCATGGTCAGGGGTGTCTCTGACGTCTCCATGGTCAGGGGTGTCTCTGACGTCTCCATGGTCAGGGGTGTCTCTGACGTCTCCATGGTCATGGGTGTCTCTGAGGTCTCCATGGTCTGAGTGTCTGAGGGTGTCTCTAACGTCTCCATGATGAGGATGTCTCTGCTTCTCCATATTTCTTTTTTTTTTTTTTTTAATTTTTGAAAACCTTTATTGTGCATCAAATCAGGACAAATACGGGCCTACAACCTACCGGCCGGCCACAGAAACAGTTAAGCACCAATGCAACGTTACGGCAACACAGTATTACCCATCATCTTAAGCAAGCATTAAAGAGTTACACTTTAATTACTGTAATACCGTGTCCCAGAATCAGTGAAGGTTAATTTTTAAAAGGTTTTTTTTTTTATGCAAATATTGAAACAAATCGTACTGTCCCAAGTCATATAAGAAGAGAAGCAAAAAGGAGGATCCATGGGGGAGGAGCATGACTGTAATTACAAACTTGAACACAGGATATCAACGCCAACCGTCAAGTCCCGCCCGGGTAGCATGGCAGCTATTTCCAAAGTCAATTAGAAAACCCCCCTCACGTGTCACCCGTACCCCGCCGCCACCTAACCTCCAGTAATCTAGACATGGACCCAGACCAAAAAGTGAAAATAAAAAATAGGAATAAAAGAAGGCACCATAGAAATGATGACTAAATTCCAACTACTAACCCCCCACCCTACACGCATGCGGAGGCTACGGCCTGCCCCCCCCCCCCCCCCCCCCCCAGCAGTGTGTCTGTCGCCCAATAAACCCGAAATATAGCAAGAAGAAGAAAAAGAAAGAAAAGAAAAAGGCATATCATGCGATATAGAGAGGGAGAAAAGGACACCCTAATCTTCGACTCTCAAAGACAAAAAGAGCAGGAGGAGGATCAATTCCAGGCTTCCCGGTCCCCACCAGTCACTGATACATCTTCCACCCCAAGTTCAGGATAAACGGCAAGCATTAAGACAAGCACAGGAGTGAAACATCAATTCACAGCGGTCGAATAATCTGGACGCAAAACAATTCCAAACCCAGGTCAACCAGCCAAGAAGCCGATAACTGGAAAATCAGCCTAGCCCTGGCCCGAACGTGGATACACCCCCAGATGCGTTTCCCAAGAGAGGCCCGCCCACCTCAGAACAAAGGAGCAAAATGGCGAGAGAGAAAACGAAAGCAATATGAGAGCGCAAAATGGCCGCAATGAGTCACCAGGAAATCCGTCGAGTGTAGCAGAAAGTTCCACAGAGACACCAGGAATACACAAGTTTGTAGACAGTATAGTCAAGGGGCACAGCTCAGGAGAAAACGGTAGCAGCAACGCCACAGATAGATCCCAAGGCACACACGATAAAAAGTCCGGCCTCAATGTAGCACTCTTCACTGGAAGGGGAAACAAAGTATCTCGGGTGGAGTTGTCGGGCGGGTGATCTTGGGCGTCAGCAAAGTAGGAAGCGGGCTCAGATGTCCAAAAGGCAGAACAGAGCGCTGTTGCCTCGTACAGTGCAGGCGGTAGCAGGTGGCAGCTTTGCGAAACCAGTTCGTTATTGTCCCACCGCAGCGTAGACGCCATGTCATCTAGCTTGTCTCCCAATTTCCCGTAGTAGTGGTGCATATCAGCACGGAGGTTGCACAGAGCGGACAGAACGGTGCCAAGAGAAATTATAGGCTGTAGCCCCTGGTCATCACATCCCCGGGGGATCCCTCGGAACTCGGGCTCACCTGCAGACGGGGCAGCGCAGGTCGCTGGCGTGGACGGGCGCATCTCCCCATAAAACATGGCAGCGCACAGAGCCATTGTGGCTAAACTCCAAGGTGTTCACCAGGAGAAGTAAAGCACTGGCGCACGCCCTTTCAATGCTGGCGGGGTGCTATGCGCCGTGTACGGGAGACATTCAGTGCAGGTTAGGCGCCCCGTGGCAATCCCGGGTAGCGAGGCATGGGGTCAAGCAGTTATAGGCGATCCAACATGGCCGGGCAATCTTCTCCCCGTACCTTCAGCCTCAAACAAAGGTGCCGTTCCGGTGGGGCGCTGCAGCTCCGTGAGCACTGCCTTCTCCCCGCCCGCTTGAATCTCCACAGATGGCTGGGCTCGGGCAGCGCCTCGCAAGGGTCACGCCGGTGGTTCAGCGGTCAGCGCCGGCGGAGCACTCCGGCCGGCATCAGGTCTCCGAGGCACGGCAGGATGAGCCCGTGTAAGCGGGGTCCAGGGCTGCGAGCTGGAAGGCGGCTATCTTCGGTTGCCGGGCAGGTCGAGGGTCCGGGCAAGCACCGCCGGGATCAGCGCCGCATCGCACCCAATCTGCCGTCAATTTCGCCAGGATTAGAATCAGGATTTCGGCACGGCTGATAAGGACTGGCGGAGCCGGGAGCCTACAGGTCTGCTCCGGTCGCCATCTTGGCTCCTCCTCTCCATATTTCTTGATTTAATGGTGGTATTTGTCACCACAAATCATACTGACTTTCCTTCACCTCTGGCGATTGGTCTGATTGGAGCTACGGTTTTAGAATGGCTTAAAGGCTTCTTATCAAACAGGCTTTTCCGAGTGAAATTAACCCTCACAAATCTTCATGAAGACCATGTACATGTGGGGGTTCCCTGGGCCCATTTTGTCGCTGGTCCTAGCTCGGCTATTTGAGTCTTCTGGCATAAAATGTTTCTACTATGCTGATGACACACAGATGATGGGTAGATTTGGAAAGGGTGATGCTAAAGCTGCATTAAATCTGCAGCATTGTTTTAAAAAAGTGCAGTTTATTCGAACCATCTAAAATTCAGTGGCTCCAAAGCAGAGATCTGGGCTCTGTTGACATCTACGATTCCACCTTTACCTACTTTTGGGCGGATAGTTTAGGGCTTTCCCCTTCGCTGGTGCGAGCAGTGAAGAGCCCGGGTGTCAGCGTAGATTCTGCACTGACTCTTGATTCTCAAGCATCATCTGAGGTGAAGTCCTGCCTCCTCCATTGCCCTCACTTAAACAAGTGCTCCATCTCAAAAGATCTCTGTTCTAAATGCACGTGGGTCCTTTCTCTTGAAACAATGTAATTGCATCTATCCGGGTTTATCAGCCCTTCTCCTTTAGCAACTGGAGCCGAGTCAGCACTTTGAAGCAAGGTTGGCCCCCGGGGTACAACACCATTTTCATCTCTCTCCAGTGCTACAGACCTGCTTTGGTTGCAACTAAAGGAGAGAATTTTGCTAAAATAACTTTGGTGTATAAAGCGGTGCATCCACTAAGCCTTTCACCCCTCAGATACTGTTCCAAGTTGCATTGCCCCAGACATAGGACCCGTACCCTCCAGTTCTGCCCCAGCCCTCCACATGATTACGCAAAACAATGTTCCCCACACTTGCAATAACCAAAGATTAAGGTGGGGTAAAAAAGGACATGTTTAATCTTCACATTAGATAAACATAACAAGCATAACATGCATATTTAGTAATCATAATCACATTTCTTTATTCTGACATTTAACATCCTTCTTACATTCCCAGCCCTAAGGGAGGAGCCCCATCTGGCTCGCATCTCGCACTGGGTATCCTATGCCAGGTGCCGTGCACCAGCCCCTTCGAGTGGTGGGCCCATAGCCCTGGTCCTTGTCCGGCATTACCAGGGCCCACCCCCCTACCACCAGACTGCCCTGGGACGCCCGGGAGGCACGAATTCTGTCGCCCTAGCCTCCCCAGCCGGTGGTGACTTCCTCCCAGCGGAGAGCTCACCATATCCCCCCTCAGAGCTGGCCTATGGAGTCCGTCAAGCGGCCTCCCATCAACCACTGTCTATTGATCGCAGGTCATACTTCCGCCACGAGGGTGGCCAAGGCCCTCAGGTCTGCCGCCCTCCCCACCTGCGTTCAAAATAAATGACCAAAGTTCTCTTATGAAAGTGTCTGTCCCTAAGTCCGATAGGTGTACCCCATCCTGGTGGTACATTGCTTCTCCCGATATCATCCGGTGTTGTAAGTAGCGCAAGCGGCCCTTCACTGAGCACAACCTTGCCAGTTCACCGTTCAATCGTCTCACCGAGACATTCATGGATCTAACACCGGAATCCTGGGCCCCAAGTCCTGCGTGAGAGCATGCCAGACCAGACTACCTTTGCTGCTGGAAACGTGTGCCCTAACCACGCAAATTCTGCAAGTAAAGCCTCCTTGACTGCCAGGCGGCCTCTGTCGACCATGTCGTTGCCTCCCAAATGTAGGATAATCCAGTCAGGGGGGCTGTTAGCTTCCTGTGCTCTGAGTTCTTCCACGAGCCGTCTCAAGTGTCTAATCTGCATCCCCCCGACGCCACGCCACAAGAATTCGGTCCCGCTCAAGTCCGCCAGCTTCACGACTCTTCGTTGCTGCAAGCGCACCGTCGCGCGGCGAACAAAAGAGTGCCCAAGTACCCACACCGCCGCCGGAGGCATGCTAATCAGAAGGAGAGAAATCACACCGTTAAACACAATCCGACACGAGAGTGCCACACCTGGTCATAACAATTCTGGCCTGACGTATCTTTGGTAGCACCCGGAAGCCCAGCGTCCCACGCCCCTGACCACATCGGGGGGGAGGCCAGCCCTGGCCGCCAAGGTGGCAGCGCCTATCCTAAAGGAATGCGCAGAGAAATCCCCAGGACCCAGACCCAATTTTACCAAGGCCAACCTGAACACAGCCTTAAACTGGAATTGAGACAGGCAATGGCCATTCTTGTGGATGAACAGGGCCGCCCCCCCCCCCCCCCAGCAGGGCGTAGGGCCAGGTACGCCTGCATCTGGGTTACGGGGCAGGCAGCTATGCCCGGGGCGGGCCGTAACTGAATGGAGGCCCCTTTTCCCAGCTGGTCAGTTTTGGAACGTCTTAACCGGACCACCAGCCCCCCCGGAGAAAGGACAACATCCCGAAATTGCAAGCCCCCCCCCCCCTTGATCAAATCTGGAGGACCCGACTATCTCCCCTAGGCGAAACGCCCCGTAGAACGCCAGGCAGAAGGCTGCCCCCATCAAGACGCCCTTGAATGCTGACTCACATATGGATGGTAAGACACCCAACACATTGACCAGAGTGGGTAGGTCCAGGGGCCGGCGGCCATCCCGCCTTGGACCCTATAATTTGGCCCAACCCGTCAAAGCCTTTCTAACCAGGAAGGAAACCCCGGGATCCCGCTCCCCTGCTATCTTAGCAAAGAAACCAATGGCCGAGAGATGTGCCCTAGCATATGCCACGGTTCTGCCCTGTTCCCTTAGGGCCTGCAGAAAACCATAGATTGATTCTGGGGAGAAGATCTTAGCAATTCCTGTCTGCTGCAAGAAAGATTGGTAAACACTGAAATGTTGCTGATAAGCCCGCTTCGTGCGGTCGCTCAGGGAGGCACCTACCAGCCCCGCTAGAGCGGGGCTCCAATCTTCCACAGTGATGTAGGGAACATAGTCATGTGGTCCTCCGCCTGCGGGTGGAACTTCCGGAACTCCTGCAACTTGGAACGAGACAAAGCCGCATCAGCAGCGTGGTTATCAATGCCTGGTATATGCGCAGCCCTAAAAGTTAGGTTCAGTCTCAAGCAAGCCATTACCAACAATTTTAGCAACCTCAGTACATGCGGGCATGTAGCCCCCTGCCTATTGATGACCTGTACCACTGCCATGTTCTCTGACCAAAAGGTTACTGCCCTATCTCTGAAACGGTCCGCCCAGATGGTGACCACCACCCAGATGGGAAAGAGCTCCAAAAAGGCTATGTTCTTTGTCAATCTGGCCTTGTGCCATCCTGCCGGCCAAAGGGCCCCACACCAAGCTGCGCCCAAGATTGCGCCAAAACCAATACTGCCTGCCGAATCGGTAAAGAGGCCTAATTCAATGCTGGACACCGGAGGGGAAGGCCACACCACCCTACCATTGAAATCTTTCAGGAAACTGCGCCACACCTTGAGGTCTTCCTTCACTCCCGCCCTTAGTCGGACCCGATGATGCTTCTGAGTGAGGCCAACCATCGCCCTGGCATTCGACCTGGAAAAGGGGCGCCCCATGGGAATGATGCGCAGCGCAAAATTCAGCTGTCCCACCAAGACCTGTAACTGGTGCAAAGACACCTTAGGACCTGCTAAGGCAGCCTCAATAGCCTGAGAGAAAGCCACTACCTTGTCCCTAGGCAGCCTACACTCGCCAGCAACAGTGTCAATCTCCATGCCCAAAAAAGACATGCAAGTGTCAGGGCCTACTGTTTTGTTCGGTGCCAACGGCACCCCAAATTCCTTGAACATTGCCACCAGCTCGTCCAGGGCGCGAGCACAAACATCAGAAGTCGCAGGGCCCATCACCATGAAATCGTCTAAGTAATGTATGACATCCATGCACCCGGATCTGTAGGAAAAAACCCACAGCAACAAGGAACTAAACGTCTCAAAGTATTTACACGACACAGCGCACCCCATGAGCATGCACTTGTCGAAATAAAACTGTTGCTGAACCTGGAAGCCTAACAAATGATAGTCATCCAGGTGGACGGGTAAGAGGCGGAAGGCCGATTCTATGTCTGTTTTCGCAAGCAAGGCCCCCCGCCCTAACTCCCTGATCTTCTGGACTGCAGCGTCAAAGGATGAATATGTAACAGAACACAGCAAGGGGTCAATGGCGTCATTTACTGACGAGCCCTTTGGCTCGGAGAGGTTATGAATCATTCTAAACTGATCTGGCTCTTTCTTGGGCACCACCCTGTTAGACGGACCGGGAGGGTCGGCCGAGTATAAGGGGAGAGGTCTCCAGGGAGAGCCGTCTCCAGCGATCGTACAGACAAGTAACTTCCCCCCCACAGACGGACACCACACAAGGATAAGGTTAAACGATACTTTATCAGCAATTCTTCGAGTACGGTTAAATGATACAAGGAGGTCTGGACTCAGGGGTCCCCTCGGTTCAGGTCTCTGGTGGGGAAAGGGGTAGCGGGACAGTCTTGTTACCAATTGGGTAGATGGATAGCTCTCAATCCTCGAGCTCGGCGTTCTAGATGATCGGGCCGCGGCGGAGCCAGCAGGTCCCGAGATGGTTGAAGGTAGCGACGGTCCGCGGCGGAGCCAGCAGGTCCCGATGAAGATGGTGGTACAAACGGTCCGCGGCCACGCCAGCAGGTCCCGACGACGACGAAGGTTTACGGAGGTTACGGCAACGCCAGCAGGCAGGACGATAGTTCACAAGGAGGGACTACGGCAGCGCCAGTAGTCCGTCAAGGATGAGTTCTTCTCTGCGTCTCTCGACTCCAGGATACAACTGCCTTCCTGCTCTGGAGCTGCCTCAGTTATAGGGCTGGTGCCCTTTGATGTCCGGACCCTCGCACTTGGAGGTCGGGGGGTCCAGGATGAGGGAGTCCAGACACCCAGCAGGGGGGTGGAGCCAGCGCCCGGGGAGGCTGGGGGCGAGCGGTACCTGGCGGGGGAGAGCCATCGACACCTCTTTCTCCCATTGACCTGCCAAGTAGTCCGCTCACCTCCTGGGTGGATGGTGGTGCCGGGATGTCTGAGGCCTGGCCAGGCCCAGGGTTAGGGTCGATCGGAGGCCACGCGGCCTCGTGGTGCAGTGTCCAAGATGGCGCCCAGGTCGGGCGCGCGGGCCAGTAGTGGATCGGGCCCACGAGGTCGATATGTTCAGAGGCAGGGGTCCCGGAGGGGACGGAAAACGTGAAGTGGTGGTGTGTAACACTTGAGGGACCGGGCTCGGGCCTGGTCGGCAGAGGGGGAGCGGGCCCTTCATGTGGCCTGTCCAACATGCGTCCCCCCCAGCTGAAGGCGGGGAGAGTCACCCATCCTCTTGGGGACTCTCCTCGTCGAGGCGGAAAAAGCGTGACAGGCCATCCGCGTTGGCGTGATCTTGCCCAGGTCGATGTTCCACAGTGAAGTCCATCCCCTGTAGGGAGATGGACCAACGTAGTAGTTTTGGGTTCTCCCCCCCGCATCTGCATCAGCCACTGCAGGGGTCGATGATCGGTCTGTACCCGAAAGTGTGTGCCAAAGAGATAGGGCCGGAGCTTTTTGAGGGCCCATACCACGGCGAAGACCTCCCTCTCGATGGTGCTCCAGCGTTGTTCTCGAGGTAGGAGTCGCCTGCTGATGAAGGCCACTGGCTGATCAAGGCCTTCGGGGTTCAATTGAGACAGGACCGCCCCAATGCCGTGGTCGGAGGCATCCGTCTGGACGACGAATTCCCGGCTGTAGTCGGGGGCCTGGAGCACAGGGGCGGAGCACATGGCGGCCTTCAGTTGTTCGAAGGCTGTTTGACAATCTGGGGTCCAGCTGACCTTCTTTGGTTGATTTTTGGACGTGAGTTCTGTGAGGGGCCCCACTATGGTACCATAGTCCTTCACGAACCGTCGGTAATAGCCCGTGAGTCCCAGAAAGGCGCGTACCTCGGTCTGGGTGATGGGGGGCTGCCAGGACTGGATGGCGGCGATCTTGAGCTGCAGAGGGGCCACCAGGCCGCTTCCCACCTGGTGTCCGAGGTAGGTCACGGACCCCTGACCAATCTGGCATTTGCTGGCCTTGATCGTGAGGCCAGCTCGCTGAAGGGCCTGTAGCACCTCTCGGAGGTGGTGGAGGTGGTCGGACCAGTGGTGGCTGAATACAGCGATGTCGTCTAGGTAGGCGGCACTGAATCCTTCGAGTCCGGCCAAGACCTGATTAACGAGTCGCTGAAACGTTGCTGGGGCATTCTTCATGCCGAAGGGCATGACCTTAAAATGATAATGGCCGTCAGGAGTGGAAAATGCAGATCGTTCTTGGGCCCGGGGTGTGAGGCCGATCTGCCAGTAGCCCGCCGTTAGGTCGAAAATGCTGAGGTAGCGGGCAGCTCCCATGCGGTCGATTAGTTCGTCTGCCCGGGGGATGGGATGTGCGTCTGTTCTGGTGACCGCATTCAAGCCCCGGTAGTCGACGCAGAACCGGAGTTCTGGTGTGGTGCCGGGAGTGGCTGCTTTGGGGACCAGTACTACTGGGCTGGCCCAGGGGCTGTCTGAGGGCTCAATGACCCCGAGCGTGAGCATCTTGGTTACTTCTTCTTGGATGCAGGCCCGTACCCGATCTGGTACGCGGTAGGCCCGGTGGCGGATAGGGGGGCTGTCCCCCGTGTCCACGTCGTGCACACACCAGGAGGTGACACCCGGGGTGAGGGAAAACAGGCTGGCGAACTGCAACAGAAGGTCTCGACATTCTTGGCGTTGTTCCAGGGTGAGGGCCTCCGAGAGTCGGACCCCGTCCACGGAGCCGTCTTTCTCCCGAGTCCGTAGGAGGTCAGGGAGGGGTTCGGAGTCTTCTTCGGCTCCATTGTCTGTGGCCATCAGGAGGCTGAGTTCTGAACGCACGAAATGGGGTTTCAGTCTATTAGCGTGGAGGACCCGGAGGGGGTTCCGTGAAGATTCCATGTCGATGAGATAGGTGACAGGGCCCTTGCGCTCGACTACTTTGAAGGGCCCCGTCCACTTGTCTTGCAGGGCGCATGGTTCGGTGGGGGACATCACCCATACTTGTTGGCCGGGTTCAAATTCGATGGAGGAGGCATTTTGGTCATACCACTTTTTCATGTCCTCTTGACTGGCCTCCAAGTTTGCTTTCGCCAGCTCTCTGAACCGTCGGGTCTGGTTGCGGAGGGTTAGGAGGTATTTGAAGACATCTGGAGGGTTCTTTAGAGGGGGCATTTCCCAGCCTTCCTTGACTAGGCTGAGCGGCCCCCGTACGGGGTGTCCATACAACAGTTCAAACGGGCTGAAGCCGAGGGACTTCTGGGGGACCTCTCGATATGCGAAGAGGAGGCACGGCAGTAGCACATCCCACTGGCGACGGAGGGGCTCTTCCAACCCCCCAATCATCCCTTTGAGCGTGCGGTTGAACCGCTCAACGAGTCCGTTTCCTTGAGGGTGATAGGGGGTCGTGAATCGGTAGGTGACCCCACACTGTTGCCAGAGGGACTTCATATATTTTGAAATAAAGTTCGTGCCTCTGTCGCTGACGACTTCTCGGGGGAAGCCCACACGGGAGAAGATCCCCATCAGGGCCCGGCCGACTACCGGGGCTGTCACAGTTCGCAGGGGAACAGCCTCGGGGTAGCGGGTGGCGTGGTCCACCAGTACCAGGATGAACCGATGTCCTTGTGCTGTACGGGGGTCCAGGGGCCCCACAATGTCTATCCCGACCCTCTCGAACGGGGTGGTGACCACTGGGAATGGTTGCAGGGGGGCTTTTAGTTTGCGGCCGCTCTTTCCACTGGCTTGGCACGTGGGGCAAGATCGGCAATGCTGGAGTACATCATTCCTCATTTTAGGCCAGAAGAAGTGGGTCACTAGGCGGCTGTAAGTTTTATCCTGACCCAGGTGTCCAGCCAGGGGGACATCGTGGGCCAGATTTAGCAAGAAGTCTCTAAAACGGAGGGGCACCACTAGCACTCGACTGGCCCCCAACTCCGCGATCCTTTGTTCACTGTATAGCAGATCATTGTCCCAATAGACCCAATGTGTTCCGGAGGTATCCCCTGCGCTCTGGGCGAGGGCTTGTTGGCGGAGTCCCTCGAGGGAGGGACAGGTCTTCTGCTCTTGGCGAAACTGCTCCTGTGTGGGCCCCCCTTCTTGATGCCACTGGTCGAGGCCAGAGAGGTCCGGAGGTTGAGCTGGTTCTGGGGGGACGGCACGGTCGGTGTCTTCGACTGGAGCGACCGGGGGAGGAGGCGCCGGCCATTCAGGTTCCTCGGGTCGGGGATTGGCACGGGCGGCCATGGACCGGGTGGTGACGCACGCCCAGTCCGGGATGCCTAACATCCCCAGGTGTTCTCTTCGTTCTACGGCTGCCCACGGAGAGCTTTCAAGGTCATTCCCCAGGAGGCAGTCTACGGGGGCATCATCTCGAACCGTCACCTTCAACATGCCGGAGACCCCTCCCCATTCGAAAGGGACGCAGGCCATCCAACACAGACTCTCCGAGTTATCGGCGGATCGGACAGGGCAGAGAATGTTTGGTAGGAACTGTTCTGGGGTCACCAGGTGACAGCGGACGGCTGTTACACTGGCCCCGGTGTCACGGAGGGCTTCGGCCCGGCGTCCATTGATGCTCACCCATTGGCTGTACTTCCGGGTATTAGCGGGTAGGGGGACCCGCGGGACCATGTCTTTCCCCCCTAAGCAGGCTAGAGCCATGGCGGCTGGCTCCCATTCTTGATGTTCTTGCTCATATTCTTCTTGTTCCTCGGAGATCTGTTCTTCCCCCAGGGCAGCGGCAGCCACCTGGCGGGGTCTCGGGCTCTGGTTCTGTGGGCAATTTGGGTCGTTTGCGTAGTGGCCGACTCGCTGGCATCGATGACATGTGACATTGGCCCTATATCCTGGTCGTGCCGGGGTGCTGCCCCGGTTGGCCGGGGGAGTGGTGCTGGCAGCGGGGGCGGCCGGAGTGCTGTCTCTTCCTCTTCCTTGGCCCCTCCTCCTCCTCCTCGGGGACGGTGCTGACCGTGGTGGTTTCGGTTCTGCTCATAGGACCCATTCCGGCCCACTCTGGTGATTTCCCACCGGTCAGCTTCGGCTGCGAGCTGCCGTGGATCAGTCAATTTGCTGTCGAGGAGGTGCTGCCGGAGCTCGATGAAGCAATTGTTTGACAGATGCTCCCACACCATGAGATTGAAGAGCTGTTCGTAAGTTGTGACATTGCTTCCTTTGATCCAACCCTCGAAGGCTCTGCTGAAATAGTTAACGTACTCCACCCAAGTTGTACCCGGGATGCGGGTGCAGTCTCTGAACCTCTGGCGGTACATCTCGGGTGTGAGCCCATAGCGGGTGAGGAGGGCTGCTTTCATGTGGTCATAGGAGGTCATCAGATGGTCCGGGAGCTGTAGCAGGGCATCGCGGCCCTCATTGAGGAATCTCCCCCATAGACCGGCTCCCCAGTCGCTTCGATCGATCCGGTGGGAGGTCATAGCTATTTCGTAGGCCTTGAACCATTGTTGGATGTCGTCCTCTCGGAAGTATTCTCGAACGACATCCTTGGGGATGTGTACCTTCTTATCTGTTGCTCCCGGGGTGCGGGGTTGCTCGGTCGCCCCTGATTCCTTGTTCTGCTTGCGTAAGTCTATCTCAGCTAATTTGCGCTCATGTTCATATGCCAATCTTTTTTCCTCGAGCTCTCTTTGTCTCTGTTTTTCCTCTCTTTCCTCTCGGAGCCTCAGATGTTCTAAGTTCAGTTTCTGTTCGGCCAACTTGAGTTCACCATCCATTTTGAGCCGGGCCATTTCTAGTTCATGTAGTCTTGTTCTTTCTCGTTCCTGGATCTCGTCTTGCGAGAGGCCCGTTCTTCGCTGCTCGGGAGCCGCGGTGTCTTTTTCTACTGCTGCGATATTTTGGTCCGGGGGTCTGACGGCCCCGGTTTCTGCCCAGGACTCCAGGGCCTGCTTGAAATCATCTTTGGTACTTAGACCGGTGGTAGCGATACCTAGTTCGATGCAGAATTGTTTTAATTCACGATGGCTGTATTCTTCCAATTTCTCCATCTGAAATTTCTCGGTGGATCCGCTTTCTTTGGTCGTCATCGTGATTTCGTCGTGGGGTGAGCTACTCTCTGTACGATTATGCGGTGATTCGGATCGCGCCGCTGGCCACCAATGTTAGACGGACCGGGAGGGTCGGCCGAGTATAAGGGGAGAGGTCTCCAGGGAGAGCCGTCTCCAGCGATCGTACAGACAAGTAACTTCCCCCCCACAGACGGACACCACACAAGGATAAGGTTAAACGATACTTTATCAGCAATTCTTCGAGTACGGTTAAATGATACAAGGAGGTCTGGACTCAGGGGTCCCCTCGGTTCAGGTCTCTGGTGGGGAAAGGGGTAGCGGGACAGTCTTGTTACCAATTGGGTAGATGGATAGCTCTCAATCCTCGAGCTCGGCGTTCTAGATGATCGGGCCGCGGTGGAGCCAGCAGGTCCCGAGATGGTTGAAGGTAGCGACGGTCCGCGGCGGAGCCAGCAGGTCCCGATGAAGATGGTGGTACAAACGGTCCGCGGCCACGCCAGCAGGTCCCGACGACGACGAAGGTTTACGGAGGTTACGGCAACGCCAGCAGGCAGGACGATAGTTCACAAGGAGGGACTACGGCAGCGCCAGTAGTCCGTCAAGGATGAGTTCTTCTCTGCGTCTCTCGACTCCAGGATACAACTGCCTTCCTGCTCTGGAGCTGCCTCAGTTATAGGGCTGGTGCCCTTTGATGTCCGGACCCTCGCACTTGGAGGTCGGGGGGTCCAGGATGAGGGAGTCCAGACACCCAGCAGGGGGGTGGAGCCAGCGCCCGGGGAGGCTGGGGGCGAGCGGTACCTGGCGGGGGAGAGCCATCGACACCTCTTTCTCCCATTGACCTGCCAAGTAGTCCGCTCACCTCCTGGGTGGATGGTGGTGCCGGGATGTCTGAGGCCTGGCCAGGCCCAGGGTTAGGGTCGATCGGAGGCCACGCGGCCTCGTGGTGCAGTGTCCAAGATGGCGCCCAGGTCGGGCACGCGGGCCAGTAGTGGATCGGGCCCACGAGGTCGATATGTTCAGAGGCAGGGGTCCCGGAGGGGACGGAAAACGTGAAGTGGTGGTGTGTAACACTTGAGGGACCGGGCTCGGGCCTGGTCGGCAGAGGGGGAGCGGGCCCTTCATGTGGCCTGTCCAACACACCCCCAGCGGGGAGCAAACAAAGTCCTGCAAAGGCGGAGCTGGGAAAGGCCCAGCCACTCGACCCAGGGCCCTCTCCTTATCAACTTTAGCAATCACCACTGATGAATGGGTCCTGGCAGACAACTGATTGTTGCATTGGCTAATGGGGGGACATGCACCGCAGGAATGCGGAAACCTTCAGAATAACCGTCGAACAAGAGCTTAGCCGCCACCCTATCTGGGTACAAATCCAGCCAATAAATCAATCTACCAATGTCCACTGGGGTAGGGAGTCTAAGCTTGAGGGGGCTTGGTGTCCTTTGCTGCTGCACTACCCCCATGTTCCTTTGCTTTTTTGTTGCATCTAAACTCGGGTGGGAGGGGTGTCCACAATAAGCACATGCATGTTTAAACTTGCATTGCCCGGGGGGCCACGTACACCCCTTACCATTGAAGGCCCAACAGGCCCCCATCTTCTCCCCCGGCCCCCCCAGGGACACCCGAAAGGGCTGCCTAGCGGGCTGTTCTCTACTGCTCACACTCTCCAACCAAGCGTTCACCTCCACCTGATCCCAACCAATACTTGGGTTCTCTTCTTTGGCCCACCGAAACTCCCTATCATAATTCAACCACACCTGGCCCCCATGGGTAGCATGCGCCTTCACAATTTTGTTGGTGTAGAACACTAATGGGATAGCCAACTCTGGTCGCTTCTCTAAAAGGACCGTGACAAAAACATCAAAACCAAAGAGCCAATTCGTCAAAGTTTCTTCAATCCTAGGCCTCCTATCCTTGAAGGCGCCCTCTTTGCCCTGTCTTTCCTTATAATCCACATCGCTCCTCTTGGGCCTTATCAGTGAAAAGATGTCAACATAAGCGCCCTTCCATATCTTATCGCGCACCTCCTGACTGTCATGCGTCGCCAGCATCCCTGACTGGGACAGCACGTTCCCCTGTAACCCCCCCAGCACCCCGCCGATCTTGGCTAAGGCGTCATCTGGCTTACCTCCTGAGGGACCCGCCGACGTGGCTCCGGGGGGGGGGGCTGTACTCCAATCGCCCCCTCGGGCTTGGCCCTACGCGCTTCTACCACTTGCGCAATCTGCCTCTGAATGTCCTGTAATGCCCCTTGGCTTGTCGCCTGCTGAGGGACCCAAGGTGCTGCTGCACCTGTGTACGGCCGCTCTCCTAAGCTACTTGGCCCTGATAACTGTCCCACCAACGTCGACACTGATGCCAACAAACTATCCAATGGGTCATGTACTACCGCAATTGCGGCCACCGGCTGCGGTGCGGGAGGGGCCGGTACATCGGTGACTGGCCCTGGGGCTAGAGCTTTCAAGGCCTCCCTAATCTCTGTCAATAACGACCCCACTGGGTCTGCTGATACACTCGAGCCTGCAGGGAGATCCCCCCCCCTGTGGCGCACCAGTCTCCGATCTGGGGTTAGAGGAGGGGACAGCAACTACCTCGGGCTCGATCGGAAGAGGTGGGACGGGACCTACTGATCCCTCGTCCTCTCCCCCTACTCCCGGGGAAGGCCTACGCTTTTTGTTCCTGCCCCCCACCGTCTTTTTAGGCTTACTTTTTAAGGGGGGGGAAGGCCGCCCTCGGAGGTACTCCCTCCCTCCGTGGTCTTTCTACTACCTCTGGCTGTTCCCCTTCGCTCTCCCCCTCGCTCTCAGAAACGTCCTTGCCCAACTTAGCTATTAACAATTTCATTATCTGGGCCAACTCTGGATCCGTTCCCTTTCTCTTGTGGCTTCCTCTCTTGGGTGCCATCCCGCCTGTCTAAGGTACACCTCGCACTGCTTCGCGACACGCCTGGCCTTATGACTACACGCCCGCTTGCGTGATCACACACCCACCGGCCCCGCTAATGAAAAGAAAACCTTGCTGCGTGACTCGCGATCCCCGCCCCCCGCTCCCAGTCCCTCCCTACGTGCTGCCGACGCCGCCGGCAGGAGCCCGAACACGAGGAAAGCCCCATGTGCAGCCGCCACTCCAGAAGGCACAAACAGGCACAAAAACACAGTAAGCTCCCCCCCAAGTCAACGGCTGCCCGCCAGGCCCCCCCAATGCCCCGACTCCTTACCTGGCCACATGGTCCGCACTCGCTAAGCGCCCTCTGGGGACCGCCACCGACTCCAGCCGTCCTCCCTCAACAATCCAACGGGAGGTGCGGTGAATTACGCTCCAACGAAGGCCTGCCACGAGAAGGAGCTCCACACTCTAGGACCGGGCTCCCTCGACAATCCAACGGGAGCCGCGGCAGTTACTTGAAAGATGGCTGCTCCTGTTCGCGGTGGCGCCAACGACGGGGGCCTGTGCAGTCTTGAAGTGGTGAGGGGAACAGAGACCCTGGTCACAGGTCCTTGACCCTAAATAGGCCAAAGGTCACCCCCCTCCCCCCCCCACCCCCCCCCCCCCCGCCACTCAGGACGCGCGACCCTGCCCCCTGACCCGGATGTATTGGGGCGGCCGGTCGCCGATTGGCTGCCCGGCCGTCCAACCACCACAACTGCTGGGCGGGGCCCGGAGGTGCCGGGTCCTAAGGGCGTGCCTCGTGATACTCCGCTCTTGGCATACTCCGACATTGGCCTCCAAACTGAATCTGATATTCCAAAAGTGAAAGGGAGGAGGGTCAGTGAGTGAGTCTCTGAGTGAGGCTCCTTCCTGATGCACTCCACGGAGGGTCTGACCTTCTGAGAGATGGAAGGAATATGAACCCCTGGCTCACCCCCAGACATAATAAAGAGAATTGAAGCAGCAGCTATGAGTCGCTTTATGACGTGTTCTCAGCGCAGCCATACCCCAGTGGGGCGATAGGTGCGTTCTACAGAACAAATAAACACAGTCGTGTCAAGACACTTCCATTTCTAGACGCCATGCTACGCGTGCCTGTCGTGATGTCTGAAGGTCTGAAAATGTCTGCGGGTCAAATGAGGACATTTGTAGGTCAGACGATGGCTCCAAGGAGAGGGTGTAGAGTGCTTAGATACTGGTAAGATCCATTCTCATTGTTATGGTTTGTTAATTGCTCGTGCGCATTCTCATGTTACACGCGCAGTGTTTTCTTTTAAGTGTTGTGCTTCTCGTGGCATCTCTCACACGCAACCTTCAACTGTGGGTCTGCGACTTCTACAGTTGAGGATTGCCGTGTGTGGATGTGCTCCTGTGGTGCGCTGTTCCTTGGATATTAAACTTACCTTTTCTTCAATCTACGAAGACTCCTGTTTGTTCCTGTAACCTCGGAACTTGCTTCCTTTACATTTGGCGACGTGGGACTTCTTTTACTTAAAATTCAGAGCATTACCAATTTTTGCACCTTCAACTCCCTCATCTAATTAATCCAGGGCATGCTGTACATCTTCTCCGTGAAAACCCGCTTTGAATTGACCCCTCGCATCAGGATTTCGGACATTTTATTCACTTTCCCGACTTCTCTTCACTGATGCGCTTCCTTATGACGTGAGACGTTCGCGAGTCGAGTCACCTCCTCGCTCAAACCACACGTCACTACGCGCGCAATCACGCAGCTACGCCCCTGCCGTGTGTGGATGTGCTCCTGTGGTGCTCTGTTCCTTGGATATTAAACTTACCTTTTCTTCAATCTACGAAGACTCCTGTTTGTTCCTGTAACCTCGGAACTTGCTTCCTTTACAGAGGGGTGATGAAGATCAAACAGCCGTTGCAGACCAGTAACCTCCAGGCTGATGGTATCTGCAGGAGGAGTGACGTCTGAAGATGGCGTAGTCCGTTGGCCAAGTGACGTCTGCGGGAGAAGTGACATCTGAAGATGGCGCAGTCCCTGTGCGCCAAGTGACGTCTGCAGGAGGAGTGACGTCTGAAGATGGCGCAGTCCCTGTGCGCCAAGGCCCGTCTGCAGGACACGTGACGTCTAAGGATGGAGCAGTCCCTGTGCTCCAAGTGACGTCTGCAGGACACGTGACGTCTAAGGATGGCGCAGTCCCTGTGCTCCAAGTGGCGTCTGCAGGACACGTGACGTCTAAGGATGGCGCAGTCCCTGTGCTCCAAGTGGCCCCTTAGCATCCAGTACTCTTCCCAGAGAGCTCTCCTTGAGAAGGTGATAGTCCGGTCGGTGCTGACGTCGGCAGAGGCGCTGTCCCCCGTCTCTCGGGTGAAGGGTACCCTCAGCCGTGATGTTCTTGCCTGACGTCTGCCAGACGCATCTGTTCGTCGCCGGCTCAGATCACATCCCTTTTAAGCTGATGTGATGTTGTTCGGAAGCCTCTCACTGATGTCGAAGCACGTGTGTGAAGGGCGCGCCTCAAAGGGAACGGCCATTGGCTGCTGATATTAGCCATTATGGTGTTTCTTTTTTATTGACCGCTGTAGGATGAAATGTCACGTCAGGAAAGCCAGGATTTGAACCCGTGCATGCACACGGGTCTCTGCAGCGAGTTCTCAGCACACAGTGCCAACTTTTACCCATCATGCACCCTTCCCTCCACCCACCCAGTACTATTGGGCTGGGGGGAGGAATTATGACACATATTAACGTTCAATGACCCGCACACTACAGCCACTGGGTGGCTAGGGTCGGGATCGCTCTATTTCTTTTAAAGGCGCCTTCACTGCACTCTAGAGATGAAATAAAACCCGATCTCGCATCTTTGCCCATCCTCACATTTCTAAGGTTCTGGAATGTTCTTTGATGATGTTGTGGTTTTGAGATGTAGTGTGAAGCTCTTCACCAGATGGCCATTTAAAGCTGGCAGAGCCGAGCCAGGGGGTGTAGTGGGCACTTTATATGGTTAGGTGCTTTGTAAGGTGCCCACTTGTTACTGGTTAGCTGTTTCGGGGCGCTGAGGAGGCGGGCGGTGGGTCTCGGCAGACACGAGAGGCAGATTAGGGAAACCCATCCTCTCTTAATTAAATGGCCCTGAGGCCCAGGCAGGGACGGGCTGGTGGTATGCTGTTGTGTAATGTGGTGAAGGCCTTCATGATAAAGTGGCGTTCAGCTTCTTTTTTAAGGCAAATATACTTGGCAGGTCTTCACATCAGGGCCATTTCTTTTTTTCTATTTTTCTTACTTTGTTCCTGTCACGTTGGGGGTAGGTGTAGTTTTTTTCCTGTTAGTTTTCCGATCCAGGTTTATTTCTCTTCCTAGAGTGGCAGGCGGGCCTGGGGTTGCTTGATGTCAGCTCTGTCATTGGACCCTGCCCCATCTAGGTTTTGTTTATGTTCTTTATGGCTTAGAGGATACTGAACTAAAGGGCAGCCGTGATGAGATTCGACTGTTTGTGACTTGAGGGTAGGGGTTGTGTAATTCAACTGTTTATGACTTAAGGCTATACAGGTTGTGTAACGCGACTGTTAGTGACTGGAGGGTACGGGTGATGTGATTTGACTGTTAGTGGCTTGATGGTAGGGTGAAGTAATTGGACTTCCCTTCACGTATTGTAAATTGTAAATTGATACTTGTATAGCGCACTACTCACCCGCAAGGGTCTCAAGGCGCTTGTACGAATACCGCTGTGGAACCCGTCCTGGCTTTTCCCTGTGAGGGGTCCACTCCTGGGCACCCCCAAGGTGGAGGCCAGGCATCCTTAGCGTTGTGGGGGCCGTTGTGGAGATTAAGCAAGCTATTGCCCAGAGTTGCAGAGTGGGACCCATGATTAGAATAGGCACCGAGGCGAGAATTATCGGGCCCGTGGAATTTTTTTGAGCCCAAGACCCGCCGAGGCGGGGAATTGAACCCTGGTCCCGGGCTAGACCTCTGCATCAGGGTCTGCCGCTCTAACCATTAAGCCACAATTGGGGAATTGAACCCCTCCCAAGTCACCCCCCTTCCCACAAACCCCTCCCCCAATTAGTGACTAAAGGCCACCGACCCCCTATGTATTATATGTTTCCGGACTCTAGAATGGACAGCACCAAGGGAGATGTGATCCGATACCCTATGTATTATATGTTTCCGTAGTCTAGAATGGACAGGACGAAGGGAGGTGTGATCCGATCCCCGATGTATTATATGTTTCCGTAGTCTAGAATGGACAGCACCAAGGGAGATGTGATCCGATACCCTATGTATTATATGTTTCCGTAGTCTAGAATGGACAGGACGAAGGGAGGTGTGATCCGATCCCCGATGTATTAAATGTTGCCGGAGTCTAGAATGGACCGGACCAAGGGAGGTGTGATCTGATCCCCGATGTATTAAATGTTGCTGGAGTCTAGAATGGACGGGACGAAGGGATGTGTGATCCGATCCCCAATGTATTATATGTTGGTGGAGTCTAGAATGAACATGATCAATACTCTTGTTGTTACACCTGATTGCGAAGAATAGTCTGCATATTCAGTGCCTGCTGCAGAGAGATAATAGTTGGAAAATGCAACGCCAGTTCTTTTGGGTGTGAGCGCACCTTTAATTGCGGCCTGTGTTGCTATCAAAAATGAATATCCGCCATGCAGGAGGAATAGTGGCCCGTTGACCAAAAGAAAGGCAAAAAAACCAAAAACACCCCAATGCCACAAAGCGGTAAATGCAACAGCACCCGGACTGTGGGGAAAGAGAACCACAATTGCCTTTAATATCTGTGCTCATGCTGCAGGACTGTGACCGGGCGGTTTGAACTTATTTTTTGTGAACCAAGGGGGGCTGTTGGGAACTGCAATCTTGGTTCCTTTGCCATATGCTTCTTTGGGGGTTTTTCTTGGTATCTTCTTCTTTCGTCTGGGAACAGCCTCGGTGCCAAGAAAAGAAAACATGAGGTCGAAGGTGCGTTCTTCCACCCTGCAAGGGTTTAATTTGACTAATGTTCTTAATGTATTTTGATAATTGAACACGTTTCCACCCTACGCTACTATGGCATGGGCTTCTTCAAGGCAAGGAAGTCTGAAGTGGATCATCCACCGGAACCCTACACAGTCCCTGCAGACAAGCTGCCTGGGCTCTGGTTAGATTTATCCATCATACCCCTGTGAATCTACGATAGTTGTATATTTCTAGACTGATGCCAGGATCTTTGTCAATACGGACAAGTAAATCAAAATCTCGTAGGATTGGGGCATGGGAAATGTTTCCAACAAAAAGCAGCAGAAATGTTATGTCATTGGACCCTGCACCATCTAGGTTTTGTTTAAGTTCTTTATGGCTTAGAGGATTCTGAACTAAAGGGCAGCCGTGATGAGATTCGACTGTTTGTGACTTGAGGGTAGGGGCGGTGTAATTCAACTGTTTGTGACTTAAGGCTATACAGGTTGTGTAACTGGACTGTTAGTGACTGGAGGGTACGGGTGATGTGATTCGACTGTTAGTGGCTTGATGGTAGGGGTGGAGTAATTTGACTTCCCTTCACGTATTGGGGAATTGAACGCCTCCCAAGTCACCCCCCTTCCCACAAACCCCTGGTGTCTGCTCTGGAGTCAGCCTTCAAGGTGTGTGTGCTCGCAGGGCGGGGAGGCTTCTGCTCACACTCCCTGCTGGTGCATTTCACTCCGTAGGGTAACAGCTTTTGCCTGTGCCCTCTGTGCAGCATATGGAAGCGGGGAGGGGTGGGGACTGGGTGTAACTGTGCCCGGTGCAGTGAAGCGGAGAGCCCGCCGTGGGTGTGAAGCGACATCATTTCATGTCTGTTGTGTCTGCCCTTGGATTTGCCTTTCTACGTAGCAGCGTTTCTCGTCACATCCTCCAGGTGAAAAGTTATATTTTGCGAATGGCTCAGCCGTGGTTCAGTGTCTTTGTGGTAGCACGAGAAAGACCAAAGTGCGGGCGGGCGCCTCTCTCCTGGGGTCTGACCCAACAGCCAGAACTGGGATGGAACCTTTTTGGTATGGTTTGAGAAGCCTGGTGCGAACTAATCTTGAGTTTGGAGTTTGGAGTTTTTTTTACTTTTGACCCCTGATAAAACCGCCTCTCCTGCTCTTCTTGAAAAGTTATGTTTATGTTGAGGAACTGGTTTTTCAGAATGGACGGCTTTCCACAGAAACCGTTCATCTCCAGGGTTTGTGGTAGGAACTGTCTGGAGACAGAAAAGAAACATTGTGGAGGCCAAGAGCTGAGCTGGGCGATTATCTCGTAAAGCACATTCCATGTATTCATTCATAAGCCGCACACACGACTGTGACCCGACTTCAATGCGCACACTACGTATAAACCCAAAGTGTACCCCAGGATAATACCTGTCAGTTAAAAGACATACAGTCAAACGTTGGCTTTGAGTCCAACCATTACAGAAGTTACAACCGTAGCGGAGCACAGGGAGACCAGCTCAGAGGGCATTACTATAGCTTTTGAAACCTTACAGGGTCTTAAATTTGACGTATTCCCATTGAGTTGCTTCCGTCACACTGAGCATCCTTTCACCACATCTCTCAATTCTGGGGCCACATAGGTTAAAACGACATATCTGGTCTCCACGACCAGCCGATGAAAGCCCTTTTCGAATCTGCAGAGTTCTGTGGCTGTCGGGCTGTATTAGGGGTCCCCAGAACCTGTACATAGAAGGGGGCCAGCAGGAGCCAGGGTTGGCCAACGAGTTGGAACAGGCCTCATAGCAGCAGTGCTGGGTGTTGCCAATGGTTTTTGTGGAGCTCTCACCTTGCAAGAGATCCCCCCCATGTCTTCACGAACCCTAAGTGCAGACAAACCATCACCAAACACCGGCTGAATGACCACAGGCTGGGAATAGACGTGGGTCTGACCCCAAAAGAGTCTGCCAAGAGTGTCCTGGGAGAAGATTTGTTGGAGAGACCCTTTCTCCCAAACTGTCCTACTCTCAGACATTCCGAACACCTACCCGTTTAGACCCCCCATCCTTCCTCGCACCCCCAATGGACATTCTACAGGTAAAGGACGTGTTCACTGGTAAATTCTAATAAACTAAACCACAGTGGGAGACCCCCCACCCACCACCAGAGGAGTGAGCAGTGAAATTGCATCACATAAAAGCAGGTACCAATAGTAGTTGATTAATATACAGCAATGTGGCACACATTTTGACATATGCGTCTGCCAGGAAGGATGCACCCGTGCACGGCAGGCTCTGCGCCCACTCTGGAACCCACGGGCTGCTGGCACGTTCCGTTAGAACCGCAGCTTGCCCCCAAACTCAAGGGGCGGGTCTTGCAGTTCTGCTGGATGGGATAATGTTGTTAATAACTCCGGGGACACGTCACGAGGTCCACCCTGGGGGAATTGTCTGCACCTTGGTTCTGAAATTCAGGAATAACGCGTGGAAATCAGTGGGGGGACTGGTTTACGCAGACTTTCTCACCATTGCTCAATTAGTGAATAGGGGATCCCTTGTAAACCAGTGGTAAGAATGCAGACTGGATTCACTAATACCCCTGGTGCAACACGGAGTGTGGTATTACCACGCAGTCATACCCAGACCTTACCAAAGGGACCTAAGTGATATGTTGGTGAGCCTTGTAGAGCGCCCATTTCCCCCCTGACCTGGCACTGCTGTCATTTGTTCACTGCCTTCGCCACACAGACCAGAAGTTTCCATCACAGAAGGTTCCTGAGTCTTGTCGGCCTTTTGATGACGTGTTACAGCGATGGTCTATTGGCCCATTAGAGCTGTACCGGATTCCTTGAGCTGTGGGCGTGTGACTTAGGTGTCGGAGAGTGAGACCAAAAAGATTAAAACGTTTTTTAGGTTTTTATTTTAGGTCTGTGGATCTGCCCTCCATCTAGCTGATGGAGGCGGTGCTTGTGCTGTCCTAGTGTCACGTGATGTTGGCATCCACGCTAGCTGACTATCTGGCGTATGTGGGATGTATGCAATGTATGTCATGAGATGTGTATTTTATTCCTCCACTCTTGGAGGTGGTGGGGCAGGCCAGGGAGGAGTGGGGTTAAATCTGCTCCCTCATTAGCAAACCTTTGCACCAATCACAGCCTTCCCAGTTGAACTGCTGGAAGACACAGCGCGCATAAGTGGTACCCGCACGAGGACATGAGGTCCAATGGGTGTGAAGGTTCTTTGGGGAGCAGTCTAGGAGAGAACACTCTGCTTGATGTTTCGAGGTGAAAAATCACGACTTCTCCTTGGATTAAACCTAAAATACAATTTCTTCACCTAGAAACCTAAAGTCGGGCGGGTTCTCGTGGCTTCACGCCGTTGTGGCTGGCGGTGATGTACCAGTGCTTACTGAATGCACAGCGGTAATCTGCACCCCCCCCCCCCCCCTCTCCTTACAAGGGGCATCTGAACACACTTGTATTTTTATAGGTAGATAGGCCTGTGCTTGTGACTATTACGCCCCAAAAGTTGAAATATGCATGTAATAATTGCATCAGAGCCAGGTCCCTGTACTTGGGCTCACAATCCATGAAAGGTGGCATGACTGTCTACGTGGTGAACTGGTGTGTGGTCACCCCACATTTGTGTTTGTTGCGTGTTACTTTTGCCCCTTGGATGAGGGCATGTCTCTGTAACCATTGCACGACAGAGGGTGAAATGTGCCTGTGGCCATTACTCTGTTTATGAACTCTCAGTGTCGCCTTTTATAAGCCTGTAACCATTGCCAGACGGTTAGCGCCACTTTCCTGCAGCATTGCCAAACTGTTGCATTTATTTACAGCGTCCTATTCCTCACTAGGCGCTGTAGGGCAGTATTTCTTTTTAAATTTGAAAAGCTTTATTAGCAATTAATAGTCTACAAACATATCAGCAATATCTAGATGAATCAAACATAGAAGTAAAACAAGTGAATAAGCTGATACCTGAAAAAGAAGAATAAAAGCACTTTTCGGGATTTTATATATGAAAGGAAGGAAGAGAAGGAGGGGAAGAGAGAGCAGAGGAAGGGGGGAAGGGGAGGATAGGGAATCCCAGCATTATGACATAGAAAAAAAATAAAACAGAGGAAGGCATACTAGATTACATACTATGAATAAGTAAATTATAATTTGTCACGTAAATCAAAATGTATAGCAATTTAACAGGGTAAAATATGAAGAGACAGTGATAATATAATTCAGGGAGGTTTGAAATTTTCAGGTGTTAAGTGCGAGACGTTCTTTAATACAATTCGGTCTAAGTAGGTGGTGAGAGGTAGGGCAGCATTTCTATTGTATTTGCCTTGAGTGGCATCCTCAGGGCAGCACTTGCAGATGTCTGCCAGCCATGTGGACTGTGTGGGCGGTGTCCTGATTTTGGGTCGAGGACAGGAGCTGTGATCCTCTGTTTTAGTTGCTGTTCTTTGACTGTATTGTAGCTTTAAGGAGCAGGACAGAGGACTCGTAAGCATGGGCTGGCAGTGTGCTCGTGCACAGAGAGCGCGCTTGCAGTGTGGCCTATGTAGAAAGTGTTTTGGTGTCATGTGTGTCTGTCTGTAACCGGTGATTGCATGCTGCAGCCAGCGTCTACCTGCGTACATGTATGTATGCATGTATTTTATAGCGCCGACCTAGCCATAGGCGGTGGAGCACTGGACTGATGTATACTAACAACAAGTGATTTGAGAAGTAATTGGATGGTGGACCATCACCCGCTCCAACCCACCCCACTAAACCACACATCAAATCACCCCACTCAACTCCAATCTACCCAAACTACTCCACTCTGCCCTCAAGCTACCCCAATCCAGGCAACCCCACTGCAGTCTACCCCACATCACTGCAGTCCACCTCATTCCAGTCTACCCTTTCTACCCCAATCTACGCCACTCCAATCTACCCCAACCTACCCCACTTTAATCCATCACGATCTACATCACTCTAATCTACCCCACTACAGTCTGCCCCACTCTACTGTGCCCCAATCTACTCTACTCTACCCCAATCTACTCCATTCCAGTCTACCCCACCTCAATCTACCGAACTCCACTGCAGTCTATCCCACTCTACCCCAATCTGCCCTGCTCCACTCTAATCTACAATATACACCATTGGAATCTACCCCAATTCACCCTAATCTACCCCACTCCAACCCACTTCTAGCCATGCAGAACAGCAGCCACGCTGGTGCACATTATGGCTAAAACATATTGCCAAAGCCAACAGCACTCGCACAGGGGAGAGCTATTGACTTTTTTTTTTTTACCAGTGCTTGTTTTTAAAGAGGTGCTCTTCAGCGGTGTCCTGGATTAGAGCAGGGTTGTGGTGGTACTGATGGAGATCACAGGCGAAGGAGACGGTGACCTCTTTGTATATTCTATACCTTTCAGTAAGAACCAGTGTGTGCACACTCAGCTTTTCAACCTTCCTGGGTCGATAAAAGGAGGCTATTTCAGCGACTCCCACTGGTTTGAAGCTGTGAGACTCGAGCAGCAATTAATGTGATTATTATTGTCATTTACCTGACAGCAAACTAAAGCGGCAGCCTTGTTACACTAGAGAACACACATCGGAGGCCCGCTTTTAAATCCGTTTTAACTCCGTAATTGAAAGGACTGGAGGTAAAAGCTTTTTTCCTTAAATAATTTTTTTTATAATAATGTGAAATTCTGCAAAGTGCAGGGAACTGTTTCTCGCCAAAAAAACAAAACCTCCTGTTGTCTTAAAAAAAAATACAATTAAATCCCTTCAGCCCACAGCTTCCAGTAGACTCTACACTGGCATGCTTCGGATTGGCAGGCAGCAGCAGTTGAAACGCCTCTCGTCGGCATTCAGCGCGTTTATAAGAGCTTTTATAAATTAAGCATACAGCAACCAGGGCGTAGGGTGATGTATTTGCCTGGAATCACACAGCGTATCTGGCAACGCTGGGATTCGAACTCTGTTCTACAACCTTCTCATTCAGTCGCGTAAACGGCAGCCACGTGTTTTGCATACCACTTCACAAGAAACGGCCATAACAGCATCAATGTACAGATCAAGTCTTTGCGTTCCTGTCTGTGCCAGGGGATAGCCGGGTGTTGGCCACGGAGAGAGGCCCGCACGTGGGCCTTTTGAAACAACTGTTCTGAGGCTCTGCAGAGGAGGAAGGTTAAATGTCAGTGAACAAAGGCGTGAGCCAGCAGGATGGCCTCGGGAATGAAGGGTGAGGCACCCCACCCCTTTGAGGGATTAGAACATGTTAAAAGGACAGCACACACAAGATTGTCCCAGGAAAAGGCTGATTTTGTTTCCAACTTACTTACAAAACTTATCCTTGCTTAACAAGCAGTTTAACTCATTTTTGGTGAAAAGATGGAACAAAACAGCCGGCACGTGTTTCGCCCAGCAACAGTTGATGTCTTCAAGGCCAGAAAATATAGATGCAAACCAGTTCCACTGAATCCAGCTTGCCTTGATGCTGGTCGTGTTCAATGTAGTGCTGAGTAAGGAAGGTTAGGATACAAAGTGCATCACTGCGGGTTTCACTGCTGCTCCGCTCCACCGTCAGCAGTGGGACCCCCGGCTGCAGGACTTAAGATGTCACTTGCTTCCAGTGAAGGAACACTGGAGGGCTGCTTGATTAATGGTGGAGTGTAGTCTGTTTTAATATAGCGCTTCATTCCTACTCTCCTTCCGCAAACAATTGAAAACCTACCTGTTTGCGAGGTCCACCGAACCTTAAACCTATCCGTCATACTCAGTTCTGTCTTATGCTTCAGCGCTTGGACGCCCTTGGGCAGCAACCGCGCTATATAAATGACAATACAATACAATACAATTCCAGCGTTTAACAAGTTTAGAAGTGCATCATTAAAAAGTGCATCATTACACCTTTGAGTTTACCCCATGACCCAAAACTGGGATAGATGGGCGCACTCCTATTTTAACGGAGCTGAATAAAAGTTCAAATGAAGGTAAGTGGTGCAAGTGGGTAAATCCTGCTGAGTGTGAGGATAATTTTAAACTCCAAAAAGCGCTGACCTCACTGTATATGGGGCATCTCCCATTTGCACGCAAGAAAAGGTACTCAAGTTGAATTTATTCTCAATGAGCTTTATTGAGATGGTAAATTCTTCATCAATATTGTCATTCTTCAGTCATTACACTGATCCTCATTACATGCGCCCTATGCATTTCGGGCGGTTTGCCCTTCATCAGGGGCTTGATTCTGAAATGTAGAGGAAAGTCGGGTTCAATAGAAGAGCGGCAAACATGCCTCTATTTAAATGAATGGTGCTCCAATGGTAGAAAACGTGAGTGACAAAAGCTGCTCGCTCGTGACTGCACACAAGAGTAGCACCTTGAGTACCTTTTCTTGCTTGAGTGCAAATGCGAGATGCCCCAAATACGGTAAGGTCAGCGCTTTTTGGCATTATATCACTGGCCCATTGTCTCATTATTGTTGTTCTTGCCCCACCAGCGGCCTGTAGGCCTCACATCCTGTTTGAGGTTGGTGGTGGTAGCAGGGTTGGAGGTGTTGAGGGCGTTCGCCCAGCTGATATTGTTGATCTTGCCCCGCCAGCGCCCTGTAAGCCTCACACCCTATTTGAGGTTGGTGGTGGTAGCAGGGTTGGAGGTGTTGAGGGCGTTCGCCCCACTGGTATTATTCTTGCCCCGCCAGCGGCCTGTAGGCCTCACACCTGGTTTGAGGTTGGTGGTGGTAGTAGGGTTGGAGGTGTTGAGGGCGTTCGCCCCGCTGGTATTATTCTTGCTCTGCCAGCGGTATGTAGGCCTCACTCTCTGCCCCCAGGATGTAAGACGAGGCCTGTGCGCGCGTCCTGCGTAGCTATGATTTCTAATTTAGCGGGTCTACCAGTCATTTAATGGTGACGTGGTGCCGTTACTGGCTTGGCAGTGGTGGTGGCAACCGTAACCTGATTTTCTAAGATGAAAGGCTCACTCTTGCTTTTTGGGTGGAGGCAAGGAGAGAGCACAAGCTTTCTGGTTGCGTAAGACATACTACGAGAGTACCAAGAACATAAGGGTCTTTGAGCCCGCCCACTGGCTTCCCTGTCACTCTAATTTTGCTGTTTCTTCTCTGAATATATTCAGAAACAACAAGGGAACCCAAAAAAGTCGAACAGGGACCTTGGGAATCAATTATTTAGAACAACAATGGTCCCCGTAAAGGAAAGAGAGGAAACTAAGTAATGAATATAGACTCAATTGTTGCTATGTTTAGTGGATTTGTTCTGACAGTACTATGTATTTCCTATGTGTAACAAACCCAAAAAGCTTTGCCTGAGCCCCCTGTTATATGTTTTTTCCCCTGTTCTGTATTCCACTGGCTCTGTAGGACACAGGCTTGGGTCCCATTTTATTGATTGTTGTGCATTATTGACTTAACTGCTCTCAGGTAAATGTTAGACTTCTGTCCGGCTGGACAAGTCCACTAAATATAGCAACGATTGAGCCTATATTCATTACTTGGTTTCTTATCTGAAGGCTTTTTTGTCTCTCATGTGGAGGGTGCCCTCCACAAGCAGCATTGCCTCTTTACCCAAGTCTTTGATTATCCGGTGTTTGTGCTTCCTCTGCTTGATTTTAGGGAACTACTTTTTGTTCTGTTTAAAGTCTCCATGAAAGTCCATAAGTTTTCCCGCTCTCTCCCTCGTGCACCTCTCCACGTGCACTCCTGTTGCTCTCTGTCGTCCGTTTGCTTCTGCCACTCCGCACCCCACATTGCTCTGTTTCACCCGTTTTCTCTGTCTTGTTGCTCCCCCCCCCCCCCCACAGGCTGTCATGTTGCTTCTTACCACCCGCCCATCTTGTTACTTCTCCCCCAGCTCCTCCCCAACCCGCTCATGCATTATTATTATTATTTTTTAAAGCACTTTGACGCCATGTTTTAAAATAGCACTTTAGCTCTACTTTATCGTAATTTACAGATCCATCTCGGATCAGTAATTAAAACAATGTCTTTTTGTGGGTGCACACAGATGTTTAATGAATGACACCTACAAAATTGCATTTTTTAAAATGTGTTTTAAGCCATACTGCACAACAGCTGTGATGCTGTGCAGCATGGCTAAATCACATTATCAAACCCAATAGGTCTTATAGGTGAGACCTATTGGCTTTGCCAATGCGTCTTATTACAAGTTCTTGCTCCGTGAACATTTTAGCTTTGAATTGTCTAATTTATATAGCGCTTCATATCAGCGATGTCTGTCCATCCGTCGCTTTTTGTACCTCTTGTACAGGAATTCTTCGTTCTTGTCAATGTTTAGAGTAACAACTCTCTGGTTTGAATCTAAAAAGGGTGGAGCCAGTTGGGACTCTTTGCTAAGGACGGCTGGTCTCCGCCCCAGCCCCTCTGTCCCTGGGAGACAAATAACTAGTCAGTGCAGCACTTGAGGACTCAACTTTTTGCAAATCCTGTCCTTCCCCTGTCTACAGACAGTGCTGAGCTGTTTCAGTTCACATGTGTTAGAGGTGTCCCTGTGGGTCAGTCCTGTGACAGACGGTGACCCTGCCAGGGGCCATACTACAGTAAGGACCCTGGCATTCGTAGCCACATTATGTGCTGCGGGGCACTTTGATATTACAGAGGCGGCCGCAGACTACCATTGAAGCTATTCTGTAATACAGATTGCACCGCCGTCTCCTTCTGTAAAAAAGATTGTGTGGGTGCTAAATGTGCTTGTCCTCTGCCCCTGTCCTTTACCCCTTTTCTTTCGTGGGGTGGACCCAAGCAAACCAGAGAATCCTTTGCCTCTGTGCCCATGCCATATCCTAGAAAGTTACACAAGACCAAGCCCCATAATTTCCAAACAACGGAACCTGTGTGCACTGAAACGGCGAACTAATGGTTCCTCAGGTCTGAATCGTGATTGACCATGACGTTGAAATACATCCCAATCCTTATCATATACATTAATCGCAATTTATTATTCTTCCAAAAAGTGCTAAATGAATCAAAAAAGTGCAGATGGCCATGTGCCCATAAGTGCAGTGGTGAAACAATGAAAATATGATGCACATATACATTGTGAGTATCCACAATGTCATTATTCAGTCCTCTATAATTACTGATTCAAGAATACAAAGTATTCCACATTGGATAATCCGCACGCCAGTGTCGACGTTTCGACCCACAAACGCCTTTCGGCGGGTCTTCTCAGGACAAAAGTCCGTCTGACTAAGCACTGAAGAGAATGAATTTATGGAGCCTTCTATTAACCTCATGAGCATTACTTATGTCAGACATTCACCTTTAAAATTAAAGACGTACCTCTCGGAGGTGTGTATCCCAAACCTGTGGAGGCCTCATAACAGGCTCAACAAAGGTCTCTGCTGTAATAAATAAACCTGTGTCTCACATTGTGTGACTAGAGTAAAGTACTTCTGCAAGGAGATTCATCTAATTTTGTATTGAACCTGGTACGTATACAGGATCCATATGACCAGCATCATGTTCTGGGTTGTATACCACACCCAAGAGGTCCCACATACCTGGTCGTGGGAAGAAGAGTGATCATGCATGTGATGGTGATCTGTGGTGGTCATTCGTGGCACGTGACGGAAAGCTTATGTGGGCTTCCGAGGCGGTCCCCAGAGTCATGGTGATGGTACGTGGGAGTAAGAGGACATGGATGAGAGACAGTGTTCCTGGTGCCATGGTAAGTGATAAACAGGAGGCAGATATTTTGGGACAAATTAATGGAATTCCTTAAAATGAACCCTCCAGAAAATGAGGTTATGTTTATGGTCAAAAGGAGTGCAGTTCCAAATTCTGTTTACAGCCTACTACTGGTGTCCTAAAAGTAGGGTCCCCTGAGAGCACCGGCTTGTGTGTTTTTATGAGCCTCAGGAATGCATTTTCTTCTATTTTGGCGCTGTTTACGCCATGTATTAAGAGCTGCCCTATGTGAATTGCTTGTAAAGTCTACAGCTTTCTAGCCAGTTACTTCAGTAGTCTGAATGTAAATCCTCTCGATGGTCCCTCGGTTTCCTAAATTGTCCCAGGAGGGACCCACGCTGGCCCCACCTGCCTGACCCGCCTGTGGTGTTTAAGTGTTGGAATATTTCAGGAATTCTTGTTCACCTCTGCCTCTAAAACTCCTACCTTTCCAGCTGAGTTGTTTCCAAACTACTGTAAAAGCACATTTCTAGGGGACACCTCATCTGAACTGTCGGGGGGAGGAGCGGAGGGTCCTGGTCTCGTTCATGCACTCCTTAGTAACGAGGGGTCCTTGTTGAAGATGCCCAGGTGGTCCCATTCAGTCCAGGCGCCAGCTATCTGCCTTAGGACGGAATGCTAAATCCACTGTTTGCTACTTTCAAGAGAACATTGAAGGTTACTCTGCTTGGATAGGCAGTATCTGTTCAGACTAGAGCCTAGAGGCTCCATCGGCTTCTCTGCGCTATATAAGTGCTGTGAGTCCACCTCGACTGCTTTGCTACATGCTACAAACCATGGTCCGGCTCATGCTGCCCCAGTCTGATAGTTACCACCTGCCACCATCAGGAGGTGGAGAAGTCCCATTGGCTGGGGATTGTCGATACCATGCCAAAGTTTGCTTGAGAATAACTGGTTAGTCTGCTCAACCAAAGCGCGCTCAAAGATCAAAAAATATCCAAAATAAGTATGTTGTAATAAATCTTATAAGCAGGTTTAGAACTTTGAAGTTCTTCCTAATCATGGTGGTGGGTGCACATCCCGCCTGCGTTGTCCTACTATGGAGACATTCTCTGCCCTCTTCCTGCACTGAAGCTGCTCACCTCTTCTCAGAACTTGCACCATGTGGAAGGAAGTCTGGTAAAAAGAAGTTATTTCACATGATATCAGCTGCAAAGACTGCTGGGAACTCCACACTCGTGAGTGGGCGAATAATTCCTTGTAATGCTTCTATTTACTTCTGCAAGAAATCACTCTTAAAACTATTTTAGTCACATTTACTGTTGGTGTATTTTTACCTACTTCATTTTCACTTAACATTTGCCAGTTATTTTTTTCCGGATATGTTTGGAAAGCGTTTCCTCCTCTTCACGCCTCGGATTCAGAGCCTTGACACTCCCGTGCTCACAGGGTGGAGCTGTGTGTTACACACTGACCTTAATGTACACATCAGGCTCACCATGGACCAAATGTGCACAGTTGTTTGTATGTCTGGGGCATGACATGTTTGCCCCGCCCTTCTCTTCTAATGTGGCAGTTCTGCTGCTCATAAACAATGACATCTTATAGCCCGCAGGAGAGGGCTATACCGGCTATTAAAGGCCCTCTCCAGCAAAAGGCCCAAGCCGAAGGCAAGGGTCTTTAACAAGGGAGAGGGACTTTAATAGCCGGTATAGCCTAGCTAGGAAGGGCTATAAGGCTATTAGAACATTCTGCCACTAGAGGGCAGAACGTTCTAAAAATAAAAATAAAAAAAAAAACCTTATGGGAGCGTGAGGGGATTGGAATCCCATCAGGCTCCCCGAAGCCTTTGTTCACAGCTGTGAACAAAGAAACATTGGAACGTTGGAGCTCCGGGCTTATACCGGCCATTATAAGCCCGGATCATCCCATTGTTTTCAATGGAGCTACCAACATTCCAATGTTCTAATATAGCCTTATAGCCCGCCGTAGAGGGCTATACCGGCTATTAAAGGCCCTCTCCAGCGTTAAAGGCCCCGAGCCGAAGGCGAGGGCCTTTAACAAGGGAGAGGGACTTTAATAGCGGTATAGCCCATCTACGAAGGGCTATAAGGCTATTAGAACATTCTGCCACTAGAGGACAGAATGTTCTAACAAAAAAAAACAAAGCCTTTTGGGAGCGTGAGGGGCATGGAATCCCCTCAGGTTCCCTGAAACCTTTGTTCACAGCCAGAGCAGTGAACAAAGAAACATTGGAATGTTGGAGCTCCAGGCTTATACCAGCCATTATAAGCCCAGAGCACTCATGTAACTTCCTTCCTAGCTGAAAATGTTCAGAAAGTCTCTTGTGTGGTTCAATCTTAAAGCGCTTTAAAGAATGCATGGAGTGTTTTCTAGAGGAGCCGGGTGTCGTCACGACTTCGGAGGGTGTGAGACGTCTGGTCTATGATTGCAAAGATGTGAAGCAGTTTTGGAGAGCGACCTTAGGTTCTCGTTAGCAGAAGTGAAAATCTCTAAAGCATGGATTACTCTGGGTTATGTTGATCTAATGGATTTAGTCGAGGTTAACCAGAAACAATTCGCCCGAAGGTATAATCGATTGTAGAGAGGGTCGATTTGAGAATATGGAAGAACAGCGGGTTCTTTCCCGAGGATGAATTGATTGACGTGCTCCCAAGCTCCACTGTAGAAGGTTCTGCATTAAAAGCGGAATACGCTATATATTTTCGAGTGCATGGAGACACGTTCTTGAGCAAAATAATATAGTGAATTGCACCTTATAGCACACTCTGTGGTTTGCTCTTATCTGATCTCTGCCCCCTCCTCTCTCTTTCATCCTCTTCTCTCCTCTGGCCTGGTGCACTCACCTACCTCGGTCTTCTCAGTTTTTATTAAAGATGTTAATATAGTCCCACATATAAGGACATCTATGGTATAGGCTGGGCTGTTACATATGGATTTGCTTCTCATTATTGCATACTTTTGACTTGCTGTGTTAATTTATACTGCAATGTACATACCTTTTTCAAATAATTGACTTAAACTTCAGTTTCATTATCTGTGTGGAACGTGTTTAATGTTTGCAAAAAGAAAATACAAATAAAATTAAAAAGAAAACTGGGATGCCCCCAGTGACTAGTCGCCACATGTGCTCCCCCCTCTCCCCTAACCCCCCCTCTCCCCCCCCACATCGGTCGGGATTTGCAAGGGATTTTTTCTGGTCAACTACCTGTTCTTTTCTTACTTTACAACATTTATGTCGGTCAGGACGTTTGCAAGCTTTCGAAAATAGCAGAAGAAAATGTTTCCCTAAAACTAGTCCTGCACGGTGAAATTGAACCAAGGTGCTTTTTAGGTGGTCGGTTCTGTTGCCAAAAGTAGTTTCAGAAATGTCTCTTGTGAAACTTCCTTTGCATGGACAAGTTATACTCCGCAAAAGAAGTCGTGCGAAGTTGTTAAATGAAGTATTCCGCGGTGGATTTCTTGTTCGCTTTTTTTGTGCGTAAGGAACGAATTGAACCCACGAGATCCCGTCCAAGTCTCGCTGCTCCTTCCCTGCAGCTATTTATTGGGGGGTTTCAGCTCTGGCTCCCCATACGAGTGCATGCACAGCTTGGCTCATTGCCACTAGTGACAGTATATATTTAGATATTCTATACGTTTATTATCAATACTATATATTTTCACTCAATAAAATGTCCTTACTGTGGCTCCGCACTTCTTCTAGTCACAAAATGACGCACTCGTCATGGGCTAAAAATGACGCTGCACTATTCGGCTCACTGCTCCCGACTTAAGACAGTGGCGCAGCAGCGCCACCTAGCAGCGGTCAGTAACAGCAAAACGGCTTTCAAAGGCCGTCTATTCCGGCCTCGGGAGCACTTCATAGGCAACATAACATTTTGCATGGTGTTGTGACTTTGACCCGTTCCTGAGGCGAGTTTTTTACGTGATTGAGCGGGCATGCTTCGAGAGTTACGAAGGGTGGGGCTGGCCAATGCCAAATTACTTCAGCTTCCTTTGAAAGTAAAAATTAATCACTGTTGTGTAGAGGAGATAAGTGTTGTCGTTCGCCCCTGCCTCTAGCCAAGGCGTTCCACCCGCGGCCCGGGGGGGCGGTGGCAGCGACCGTGTGCAGACTTTTAACACTGTACAGTTGTCTTTCTTAGAGTGTGCTTGTATTGGTTACATTAAAGCGTCATAAACTTGGGTTTCACGTCACGAGGCGCTTCAGCACTGGGTGCTGCCAAGACTTGTGAGCAGTTGGCGTTCTGTAAATGGGGCTTTAAAAATGTAAACGTGAAAAAGTGGCTCACCGCTGTCTGCAGATTCAGACTCAGTTCTGTGCGACAAACACAGCTTCCAGCCTGTGTCCTGACGCTCACTTCATCTCTTCTGCGTTTTTGTGAAGACCTTTTCAGCAAAATTAAATGTAACCTGCTGTGGAGGGGTTCTCCATGTAGGTAACAGGCTGTGGAGGGGTTCCCTGTGTACGTAACAGGCTGTGGCGGGGTTCCCTGTGTACGTAACAGGCTGTGGCAGGGTTCCTGGCGTAGGTAACAGGCTGTGGCGGGGTTCCTGGCATAGGTAACAGGCTGTAGCGGGGTTCTCTGTGTAGTTAACAGGCTGCAGGCGGGTTCTCTGCGTACTTAGGCTGTGGCGGGGTTCTCTGCGTAGGTAACAGGCTGCAGAGGGGTTCCCTGTGTAGTTAACAGGCTGCAGAGGGTTCTCTGTGTAGCAAACAGGCTGCGGCGGGGTTCCCTGTGTAGTTAACAGGCTGCGGAGGGGTTCTCTGTGTAGGTAACAGGCTGCAGAGGGGTTCTCTGTGTAGGTAACAGGCTGCAGCGGGGTTATCTGTGTAGTAAACAGGCTGCGGCGGGGTTCTCTGTGTAGGTAACAGGCTGAAGGCGGGTTCTCTGTGTAGTTAACAGGCTGCAGCGGGGTTCTCTGTGTAGGTAACAGGCTGCAGCGGGGTTCTCTGTGTAGGTAACAGGCTGCAGCGGGGTTCTCTGTGTAGGTAACAGGCTGCAGGCGGGTTCTCTGTGTAGTTAACAGGCTGCAGGCGGGTTCTCTGCGTAGGTAACAGGCTGCAGAGGGGTTCCCTGTGTAGTTAACAGGCTGCAGAGGGGTTCTCTGTGTAGCAAACAGGCTGCGACGGGGTTCCCTGTGTAGTTAACAGGCTGCGGAGGGGTTCTTTGTGTAGGTAACAGGCTGCAGAGGGGTTCTCTGTGTAGGTAACAGGCTGCAGGCGGGTTCTCTGTGTAGTTAACGGGCTGCAGGCGGGTTCTCTGTGTAGTTAACAGGCTGTGGCGGGTTCTCTGTGTAGTTAACAGGCTGTGGCGGGGTTCTCTGTGTAGTTAACAGGCTGCAGGCGGGTTCTCTGCGTAGGTAACAGGCTGCAGGCGGGTTCTCTGTGTAGGTAACAGGCTGCAGCGGGGTTCTCTGTGTAGTAAACAGGCTGCGGCGGGGTTCTCTGTGTAGGTAACAGGCTGCATGCGGGTTCTCTGTGTAGTTAACAGGCTGCAGGCGGGTTCTCTGTAGTTAACAGGCTGTGGTGAGGTTCTCTGTATAGTTAACTTGCTTTGGTGGGATTCTGTCTAGTTTTTTTTTTTTTAAGAACCTTTTTTTTTATTTTTTACATGACATTAAAACATCAACATCACCGGGATTCTCTGTCTAGTTAACAGGCTGTGGAGAACTTCTTTGTGAAGTTAACAGGTTTCTGAGGGGTTGTCTGTGTAGTTAACACTTTAACCTTACTAGTTCTATCTTCATCATCACCTTCCATAGCGCTGAGAAACCGTTGTAGGCGCTATATAAAAAGTCCAGGGCCGGCTAAAGAACCCCTATGAAACTACTCTATTTATTACATACACGTGTTACTGTTTCGAGTGTAAACTCTCTTTATAGTTTCACAGTGTCCCTTTAGCACCAACAAGGGTAAACAAATGTATTAATGCTCTGGAGAGGGCCCTGGAGCAACGATATTGCACTTGAAACATCTGCTCCCACACGGAAGTGTGTTCCCAGCTGTGCATCACACTGGGGGGGGCGGGGGGGGGCACATCGGTGTCAGCACACCGCACTGGTCCTGTTTTATACAGAATCAACTTAAGGAAAAAAACGTACTGTGTTTCTGCATTCTTGTATCATATCTAAACAATGCTGTGGAAAAAGTGCCAACTGCTTATTATTATTATTATTATTATGTTTCTTATATAGCGCCTGAATCGACCCCCGAAGGGGTATCTCCGCGCTTGCCTTGGGAACCCGTCCTGGTTTTTCCCTGTGAGATAGCCCCTACAGGGCATCCCCAAGGTGAAAGTCAGGCATCCCGCCGCGGGGTGGGGCCGTTGTGGAGATTAAGCAAGCTTAATGCCCAGAGTTGCAGAATGTGAACCCATGATTAGGTCAGGCACCGAAGCGAGAATTATCGAGTCCATGGACATTTGAGCTCAAGACCCTGCCGCGTTGGGGAATTGAACCCTGGTCCCGGGTCTGACCTCTGCTTCAGGGTCTGCCTGCTCTAACCAGTGAGCAAAACTTCTCCACCTAACCAGTGAGCCACACTTCTCCACTTCTCAACTGCTTCTAGTGCTGAGGGCCCCACAAAGTCAAAGGCAACTGAAAGGATGAATGTAGACGTAACTTCACTATTCCTTTCTCCTTGATGAGTTAACATGAGAAGAATTGATTGGTCCCGCAGTATCCAATCAAAGCCCTTCGATCTCCTTGACTTCTGGTTTATCGCTCGCCTTTATTCCACTCCGATGTTTGTGCACTGTCAGGGGTGTGCAGCTTCTGTAAAACACAGGGAATGTCCGAGAGCGCTTTCATGCAGAACGACGAGGCATAAGTGTGTGCGCATTATATATTTATTTGGACATTTTTTACAAACACTGCCCTTTAATTGATGAAGAAACGTACCACAATGTTTGATCGACGCTGCGTCGCTGAATTTACCTAATAAAAATGTCTGCGTTTAAACTAGAGGTACAGAAACGTAAAATGCGACCTGTTGTTGCCAGGGGCAATGAATCGTTGAATTAATAATTCGTACACTTGCACCGCCCCTTAAGAAGCAATCTTTATTTACAATAGCAGTGTCCCACAAGTTGGCCTCTCTCTGGTGAGGAAGAGTCATGGCGGCTCCCCTCAGCACTCATAATATGGAAAATAACAAGGGCCACTGATGCGTCTGTTTCATGTCCTCTTGTTATCGCTTTACGTTGTTACCTCTTCACCTCTGTCGTTCGTTACCTCTTCACCTCTGTCGTTTGTTACCTCTTCAGCTCTGTCGTTCGTTACCTCTTCAGCTCTGTCGTTCGTTACCTCTTCAGCTCTGTCGTTCGTTACCTCTTCAGCTCTGTCGTTCGTTACCTCTTCAGCTCTGTCGTTCGTTACCTCTTCAGCTCTGTCGTTCGTTACCTCTTCACCTCTGTCGTTCGTTACCTCTTCACCTCTGTCGTTCGTTACCTCTTCACCTCTGTCGTTCGTTACCTCTTCAGCTCTGTCGTTCGCTACCTCTTCACCTCTGTCGTTTGTTACTTCTTCAGCTCTGTCGTTCGTTACCTCTTCACCTCTGTCGTTCGTTACCTCTTCACCTCTGTCGTTCGTTACCTCTTCACCTCTGTCGTTCGTTACCTCTTCACCTCTGTTGTTCGTTACCTCTTCGCCTCTGTCGTGTGTTACCTCTTCGCCTCTGTCGTGTGTTACCTCTTCGCCTCTGTCGTGTGTTACCTCTTCGCCTCTGTCGTGTGTTACCTCTTCGCCTCTGTCGTGTCTTACCTCTTCGCCTCTGTCGTGTCTTACCTCTTCGCCTCTGTCGTGTCTTACCTCTTCACCTCTGTCGTTCGTTACCTCTTCACCTCTGTCGTTCGTTACCTCTTCAGCTCTGTCGTTTGTTACCTCTTCAGCTCTGTCATTTGTTACCTCTTCACCTCTGTCGTTTGTTACTTCTTCAGCTCTGTCGTTCGTTACCTCTTCACCTCTGTCGTTCTTTAACCTCTTCACCTCTGTCGTTCGTTACCTCTTCACCTCTGTCGTTTGTTACCTCTTCACCTCTGTCGTTTGTTACCTCTTCGCCTCTGTCGTGTCTTACCTCTTCGCCTCTGTCGTGTCTTACCTCTTCGCCTCTGTCGTGTCTTACCTCTTCGCCTCTGTCGTGTCTTACCTCTTCGCCTCTGTCGTGTCTTACCTCTTCGCCTCAGGCATTCGTTACCTCTTCACCTCTGGCATTCGTTACCTCTTCGCCTCTGGCATTCGTTACCTCTTCACCTCCGTCGTTTGTTTCTTCAAGGTGTCTCAATTTGCTGATAAAACTGACACCCTCGTGTGTTTCTTTTATCAGCTAGTGTACGGCGGCAGCCAGGAGGGGGTGTTTGGGGACTGTTATCTAAACATAGCTATTTTGTTAGCTGAAATGTCTCCTACCTAATCTGTAAAATAAAACTGATTTACCCTGCCTGTACACTCATGTATCAGAGGTAAGCCATCTTCTGCTGTGCTTCAGAAGTATGTTGTTCTTAAAATAAACTTATAAGGGACTTGCACCCCACCTCCTCTCTTTTCTGGCTTCTCATTTGTTCCTGTGTATGCCTCTGACCTTTCCTCCATTTCTATTGCCTGTAGTAGCATAGTGTCCTGCATTTCCCAATGCTTGTTCCTTGTCTTCATATCTTATCAGTTTCCGCTGCTGAAAGACTGCTAACATCCGCTTTGGTGGACCTATATTTTCATAAAGTTTTGCCTTTCACTCTTGCAGCATATTTATATAACAGTGTATCACCGAAGTGATTAAGTGATTTGCATAGAATCACAGGATGTTGAGCCTGCCAAGACTCGAACCTGGGTACCCAGCTCTTGAGTCAGCAGCTCAGCCCCCTGCACCACATCCTCTCCACTCCCTGTTATCTGCCAGGGAGCTCTTTCCTTCTCCGGGACGATGATAGATGAAAACAGCTCTTTATTCATAACATAGGTGAAACTGATGCATTACCAATTCTTGTTTTTCCAGTCGGTAAATGATTTGTTCAGTTATTTAATCCAGTTCAAAACCCTGCATAACACAGCGTGGAGTGCAACCTGCCGATATACAGATAATAATAAAAATAGCTGTTAGCCTATAGGGTGCAGCGCCTATAGAAGCAGTTCCAGTCTGGTCCAAGCTGCAGGTTTGCCTGTGGCTGTGGCAGGTTGGTAGTGCTGGTAAGAGCACATTCCCAAGTGTGCTTATCCAAGCATCTTTGCGTACAGCACTAACCCCTTTAATAATTATTACTTTAGTGTCATTAAATATTATTCATTTTGCGCCGGGAAATTTCTTATGGTCATATAGCCAAAGGGTGTGGCAAACGTTGTGTAATCTGGACATATTGCGATAATGTTGCCAATTAATTCTAAATTTAAGAGCATGCACGGGGCACTACAATTCTAAAACATATATGTAATGTGCTGAGCAGTGTTTAAAGTGCGTAGTAGATGTCTTTTGAGGGAGGTCGGGAAAAGTATTTGAAACCTATTTTTGGGTCTCCTTATCGTTCCAGTCTGTTATGTTGCCCTGAAGGGAGAAACATTTGGTCGCTGGAAGGGTCACCAAGTGGTGTCCAAACCATCCCTATATACAGGTATTCAGGCGGCCGCCAAGTAAGTCACGCTGCCGGGGATGGACACACATGGTCCGCAATGCCTTGCGGTAATGCACATTGCCTGCCATCTCTACCACAGCAATGCATAAAGTAACCAATTGGCATGTCCAGTGGCACCGTAGGAAAAGTGTTGACGTGTGGACGGATCTTACTAGGCCAAATGCTGCTGTAATGGTGTAAATGTTATTTTTACAAGAAGAGGAGCTCAGTTATCTTTGAATGGTATTTATCATAATTATAATTCTTATCATTCTTTTTGGAAACCTGTTGATATATATTCATCTTCATGAATATGCTTTTATTGCTAGTTGTTCATTGCTATTATGATAGTCTAGTTTCCAAGTTATAGTAGCTCTATTTTATTATCATATAGATTTTTATTTACTTCTTCCCTCCACTTTTGTTTTTTCTAGAAATATTATATTTACTGTCATTACCTATTGAAATTTAATGGCTGTTTATCATTATCTCTCAATTGTAATTGGGTATTTTTTCTGTACTATTTTCTGTATTTTCTCTTGTTTATTGTTGTATATGAAAACTCAAACTTATTTTGAACACAAATTCTGCAGAAGCCACCCTTAATCGAAGCAAAGCCTAATTTCTATCCCATATTAGGCGAATGATTACTGTAATGTCAAGGTGGTTGTACTGGGCACATAAGTGTTTATGGAAACAAGACAGATCATAGGTGCATTGGAAGAATTACTGGTTAAACAGCCAGGTCCTTAGCCGTTTTCGGAATTGAAAAAGAGATTGACTTGATCGAATCTGTATTGAAAGAGTTTTCCAAAGTTTGGCTGCCGTGACCACAAAACGTCTGTCTCGCCAAGAGACAGTTTTTGTGCGCGGTACCGCTAGTTGAAACGCTGTCGCTGATCTCAGTGGTCTAGTGGGGCAGTAGACCGTAAGATGTTCTCTAAGAAACTGCGGGCCTTGTTTATGTAAAGCTTTGTAAGAGAGGCATAGAGTTTTGAATTTTATTTGATTCTTATTAGTAAGCCAATGATAGTTCCGAATAGTTTGGGCAATTCGGTTGAATTTGGGGATCCTTGAGAGTAATCTCGCCACCGCATTTTGTATCATCTGCATTTTAGTTATAACTCGAGATTGTGCGTTGGTAAATAGGCCGTTACAGTAATCAAGTGAGGAAAGTGCCAGTGTGCTTACCAGTGTTTTACAAGCACTGTCTGGGAGGAACAGGATCATTTTTTGTATCCTTTTTGTATCAATCTCCGCTTATGAAATGCTGTTGAAGCTAGTTGGTTGGCGTGGGAGACAAAGTTCAGGTTGTCATCGAAAATGATTCCCAGATTCCGAACCCTTGGGACAGGGATAGGTGGAGAGCCCAGAGATGAAGGCCACCAAACCGGTGACCATACCGGGAGAAGTTTTCCAAAGATGACAACCTCCGTCTTCTCAGAGTTAAGTTTGAGGCAATTGCTGGCCATCCAGTCTTGGATGGCCAGCATGCCTTCTTGAAAGCGTTCGGCCACCTCTTCTCCATCATTGTTGATGGCGAGCACCAACTGTGTGTCATCGGCATAGGAGGTAAGGCTCATCCCATATGATTTGATAACTCTAGCTAGGTCCAACACGTAGATATTAAAAAGTGTCGGACTAGGGGATGAGCCTTGAGGAACCCCGTAGGGTAGAGACAGTTCAGCCGACTGAAATGGTCCTAGTGTGACAGTCTGTGTTCTTCCGGCCAGGAAGGTGGTCAGCCAGTTCTTAGCTCTGAGTTGAATGCCAAGGTTGGCGACAATGTCGATCAGAATCGAATGATCGACCGTGTCGAAGGCCACAGATAGATCCAGTAACACAAGCACTGCTGTCCCTCCCTGATCTCTGATAAGTCCGATATCTTCGGCTGCCTTGATGAGAGCGGTTTCCGTGCCATGAACTGGGTGTCATCTAACAAGTGATGCCTCACTACACTTGCAAGTTATTTATGTCAAATTTAGTTTAAAAAGGCCTTGCAATAAAGTACTTTTTAGAAGCACGTGTTATCAACCTCTACAATGGTGCTGGTTAGTGTTCAAGCAACTTAAACAAGTGCACCAAAAATCTATATATGGTATTAACGGAATCTCAGTGTGTGCACCGTTTGTGTGTACACTTGTAGCGTCTCTTAATGCTGTATGTATTCTTTTGTTACTCCTTAGAAGTGTCCTACATATTGCTATCTTCATTTATGATTGTTTCAAGTGGTCAGTGAGGACTGTTTCGGCATCACATACCTTACTCGTACGGTCTTCTTCAGCACAAAGTATCTTGAATATTTTCTCTACACAGATTCGATGCTGATTATTGTATTCACTGTCACTCTTGGTCTTTGTATACCCTCATGTAGGGAAACCAGTCCCTTACTTTGTGCTGAAGTACGAACAGAAGGACCTCTGAAATGTTTGTCAAGTATGGGCACAGCTTCATCACAGTATTGCGTCACCCTCTGTGTATCGGGAAAAAGGAAGAGTTAGTTACTTCTGTGGTAATTCTGGTGAATGTGGTTACACTAAGACATAATTCGATATAAAAGACGACATCTAATTTCCTTATTACATATGAGTTGTGATGCACCTAGTCGCCGGTAATAAAGGAGTGACTCAGCCGCTCAACTGTAATAAGTTATAACCGTTGAGTTCTGAACTCACAGTGCCTGCTACCAGCAACCAGAGTGAAAGGCAGGCCACTGAACCACAATCCATCTCAGCAGGGGAAACAGGAACTGGCTTTTCCTCCTTCTGATATGTTTTTCTAAAATGAAAGCTTCAGCAGAAATTATATATTTATGGCAACATGTTAATTTTCTTCCACAGCACGCTGTAAAGATAGAATATCTACGTGTTTGAACAGAGAATTTTTCTAATCTGACATACTTGAGACTGATACTAACTAATGTCTTTTGGTTTAAAATACTAAATATTTAATAAAGAGTTAGATTTTAGTCTTCATGTCTCCACTGAACATGAAAGAGAAAATCATTGGGGATTTAAGGGGTTTATGGGAAGGCTGATGTCGGACTATCTATTATAAGGAGTAATGTACCCTCTGCTGTACATTAAAAAGATATTGCAAAATCGCCTCGGAGTTCCATAGCCTTATGAAGGAACTTGACCTTTGGCCTCTTTCATCGCTATATGGTTGTGGGACTCCTTGGTGACTTGCAATATGCTTATAATGTATGGCAGGGGCCACGTCACAAATGTATACCTGCAATACCTGTATAAAGGGTTGTCTCGAATTTCTTTATTACAGTTGAGTTGAGAGGACTCTGGCTACTCAACCAGAGTGACTTTTTTTTTTTACAGTAGACGTGATCTTCATAGTACCTGCTGCCAGCAGCCGAGGTGAAAGGCAGCTCACAAGGCATGGTTACAGCTGCAATTTAACCCCTTGCGTGCGGCGGGAATTCCCCGCCCATGCTGACTCCGCCTTGCGCGGGCGGAGTCATGACGGAACGGTTCCGTCATCAGCACAGCTCACCCGTAGCTGATGACGGAACCGCTCCGTCATCAGCATGCAAGGGGTTAAACAAGGAAATCAATTTTTCTTTTTTCTAAAATGAGAGGTCAGCAGAAAAAAGACAACATATTTATTTTCTTTTCACGCTATGAGAGTGCACGAAAGAGAAGGGCTCTGCATATTTCGATACCTTTCAAGTTACAGCATTTTTTTGCTGCTGCTTTTTTAGTGTGACTTGCATTAACCTGATTCTGATAACTTTTCCCAACAAATTATTTGCTGTTATTTGGTCCGTTTTAATTTCAGTCAACAGTTTTCACATTTATTTTTCATGTCCGCAATCACACTATCTCTTTCATATGAACTAGCAAGGCCCCGCGGATTAAGTGCTTTGTGGACAGGGTCAAGATCTGACCATGTATTATGAGGAATAAAACTCCGTCTGTCTTATGTAAAAGGATATTGCAAGTCACCTCGGAGTTTCATGATCTTACACTGAAACTCAGACTTTGCCCTTGTTTATCTGTATGGTCAAGCAACTCCCCGGGGACTTGCATTGTGTATGGCAGTAGGTACTTTATTCTGTATATTTTCTAAAAATATCTTATGCCAGTGAAAATAAATGTGGCCCGATACCCGCATTATTTGCAAAATTGCGCTAATAAACACACATTCCCAAATGTATATAGTGCAAAGGGCAAATTCCATTTTATTACCACAATTCTCCGTAAGTTAATGAAAAAACATACTTATTGTTACTTTATTTGAAATCATATAACAATGGCTTCATAGAGGTCTACAACTCTTAATAATCACAAGGTCAAAGGTCGTGCACAGAGGGTTGGGGGATGCATTCAGATAATTTGGATGTAACACGTCCTGAAAAATAGCTCTGAAATTCGCTGATAAGCGTACAGTGAAAGTTATGATTAGCACATTAACAAATGCCAAAAATCCTTAAATATTCACTTTAAAAAATCACAGGTAAAATTAAGGTAACAAAACATAAGAAAACACTCGTCCTGTTCTGTTTAGCTCCACATCCAGTAACTTGCACAACAGCCGCGCAAACCATAATTCGCACGGCAAATGCAACGCATACGGCCTTACACTATTTATACTTCTACTTACCAACAGCGAAAAGAGCAAACCTAATCCAATAACAGCGTATACTGAGTCCAATTATCGATGCTAGATTTGTAGTACTCTCATTATACTGTTAATGGTAATACACTATGTAATCTGACCAATAAGATTGTTTGTCTTTTGGAATGGAAGGGTCAGGCAGGCCATGAGTGGTGCATTAATTCTTGAGTTATGACTTGCCTGGCTGCTGTGGGAATTCTGGATTGTGGAGTGGTTTTATAGTGCCTTTGTAAAATCATATTTTATATATGATATATGTATGTATATATTTATATATAAATATATAATATATATATATATATATTTGTGTATATATAAATTTATATTTGTGTGTGTGTGTGTGTGTGTATATATATATATATATATCTATCTCGCGCATCACGGAAAGTCTGCCAGGCTGATGAAACAAGAGAACCATTTTCCAAGGTGCTTCTGCATTTTGGTCTTGCGACTCCCATGGCTACCCTTAGGATGGAGTTGACCATGGTCACTCTAGAGGCGCTTTTATCATTCCAACCAATCAAGTATTGGATTCGAATATGGACCACACAGGAGTAAGCGCGTTATTTGAAATGTACGCGTGGACTTTGGTAAAGTAGTAAGTCATTTAGATTACTTTGAAACATCCACATTACAAGCACTTTAGCAGTTATAGGCTGGCCAGAGCTTTGGGCCAGCCCTGAGCTGATGTCTTTTTCGAGTGCACAGCTAATCAAAGAAATACTTGTCCCTATAACTCCGTACGGAAGAGGAGCAAGTTAACGTTGCGTTACCAGGAATTTGAACATTTGCGGCTCTACGAGCGGTAAATGTACCTGACATACCCAGAAATTAAAAGACCGTTATATAGAAGATTCAGATTAAGCACACTGCTTGTAATGCCCTAAACTAACAACTGATCAAACCAACCAGAGGCTTAGTGGATTGTACTTGTAAACAGGGAGATAAAACTCCACCTTTTCCTGATTTACACCGCGTGCTGTTTGCGTATGTTTGTTGTTTGTTCTATCTGTTTCTTCTTGCCTAACCATTTATAAAGCACTCTTATACCCTCTAGGGTCAAGTTCGTGCAGTATAAAACTTTATAAATAAATAAATTGTGAATTTCATGTTACTTTGCGCCACATCACTGGAGGCTGGAATGCTCTACCTGCCTCCCCTTTGGAATAAGCACAATGTTAGACACTGCAAAGCATCAATGGCTCTAGTCTTTGCACTGACTCTGAATCCATCTGTTCTCCAGTTGCATCATACAATTATGCAGCCTGGAAGGTAAACAGACCACGCCCCTTCCAGACATAGCAGCTATAATTAATAATCGCCCAGTTCTTCTCCTTAATCTGGCAATGGAGTCTGCTGAGGTGCTGGTGAGTAGTGCTGTAGCTCACAGGACAGGAGCCCTCTGTTTGTAGTTTTACTCCAATTGTTTTTAAAAGCAAGGTAGAGCAGGGTTAAACTGTAAAGTGCATAGTAAAAAGCCCTTTTCATAGCTCATTTGCACAGTTGAGGACTGAAAGCTTTAGCGGAACGTTCCCTCATTTTATATTGCTTCATATAGCTACTAACGGAGGATGGCACACTATTTAATTTGCCTTTTTGTGTCAGTTGTATTTTAGGTTTAGTTATATTTATTTAAGTGACATTTAGGAGATCCGTATCTTACTGACTTAATAAATTCAGTTCCTAATTGATGGTACATGCTGATTGCGAGTAAAGTACTTAAAACCAGCATTGTTTGCACGGCTGAGAGTAGCAAGAATCACTTGCACTGTGTTTCTGTTATTTTTTTCTGTATAGTTTCTATGGAGATTGACACCCCATTTACATTTGATATTCCTCTGATTAGGTTGCATCTCAGACACGGCCGTACATTTTCTTTTAGTGACACGAAGGATACATTTTGTTAATTACATTGAAATACTAGGATGACAAAGTCTAAAGTACAAAATGAATGGGTCATTTTTAATGTATTCGAACTGGCTTCATGACTATTTCTTTTTGTAATTCTCCAACTTGTGTTTTATATAGTGTAGCTTATATTTGTAAACATGAAGCAATAAACTACCTTGCATAAACACATTTTAAATATTAGCACACCATCCCCAACACAGTGTCAAGCTAACATTTAATACAATGGAGACGACGCTCAAATGCTGTGTCTTTCTAAAGAGTAATAACCTCTCTAAATCATCTAATGTTAAAAAACTTGACAAGTAGTGCTCAGGTCACAGGCTTTCAGCCTTGGGCTGTAAATGTCACAGGAGACCCTCTGTGGTAATATAGACCCATATTACAATGTTGGACGCTGAATATTCAATGTACATATAATCAGCACATATTGTCCGAAGAGGGGCCTTGCCTTTATGTTGTGGTTGATAAGCGCCTCCCTGTTTTTCTCTCAATTAATGCTTTTTAGACATAAGCACCGAAGTGCTTTCTTTGTTGTTAATTGAGTCAAGATTTCTTTGTCTGGTGGATATTACCTCCTGTCTGCTACTTGTTTTCGGCTAGTAATTTTGTGGTAATCATAGTAACCGCTTTTATTCAGAAGAGTGGAATTCTGTAAAGCAGAGAAAGCACTTATTTAAATTGTACGAATCATTTAATTTGAATGTTGAGTGTTGGGATTCGGTAGAAGTGTAGAAACAGCGGGGCTGTGAGCTAGCGACACGCCGGATTTTCCCATCCCACCCAATAGGGTTCTCTGCTCTCCTGGCTACAATGTAATCTCTCTAGCAAGCCATCCACACCACTCCTTACTGGCTCCAGTGGTTACGTACATGTCCGCGCTCTAGCATTCAGGCATTACATCCCGAAACCAAATGATTGGTTCTTGATGGCCTGTGGAACTGCGGCAGCCGGCACCGATCTGGGATGGAGGGGTGGTGGCAGGGGATGGGGGTGAGGTTAAATAAAAAAAAAAAAATTCAACTTACCTGCTTGCTGCATCTTCCTTGCCGCTCCTCCTGGTCGCGTCTCTGCTCCTCAAGCCAACAGGAACAGGAAGCCGCCTAGAAGCACCCAAGCTCCCCTGAGCCAGTCACAACGCTGCAATGCAACATTGTGATTGGTCTGAGCGCTGTGGCTCGGCGCTCAGACTGGGCATGAGGGCCTGGGTAGGTTCTCCACCCAGGCTGTTATACAGCCTGGGAGTAGAAGAGGGAAAGTGCTCATGACTGTTATGGTCGGCCCAAGAGGGCTGGCCAAACAGTCATGTGCACTTAGAGCAGCCGAAGAGTGATTTGCCCCTACTCCTGTCAGCCCCGCCCCCAAAGCTGCTGTGCACAAAAAAGGGAAAAATAAAATGATAATAACTGAGTTAACATTTTTTTTCTTATTCTGTTAAAAAACGCTGTGGGAAGCGACGCTCCTCCGCCTTAGCGGAGGAGCTGCCACGGCCATGGAAACATCAGCCCTATGCCGTCAACCTGTTTGCATGCACAAAAATGACCCCAAGGAAGCCGAAAATGGAGATTGTTGTTTTTTCTTTACTTGCGTTTTTTAAAATGTAAGCTTAGATGCACCCGCCATCCATTTACCACTTGTGAGCCAATTCTGAGAGGAAAATCACTCTAATGCAGTTTTGCCTTAGACTCGCCAAGTTGGGATGCTTGGTCCCGCCAAGTTGGGAGGCTTGGTCCCGCCAGGTTGGGCTGCTTGGTCCGGCCAGGTTGGGCTGCTTGGTCCGGCCAGGTTGGGCTGCTTGGTCCGGCCAGGTTGGGCTGCTTGGTCCGGCCAGGTTGGGCTGCTTGGTCCCGCCAGGTCGGTCCAGTGAAGTTGAAACTTTTAAGTTGAAATATTTGCATTACAAAAATTTAACACTTGAAAGTTTATGAAAAATGGGAGTGGTGACCTTGCTGCTTTGTTTGTGATGTGTGGTGACCCAATGAATACTGTGTGGACGTGAAATAAAATAACCCCATTTTGGGAGGGAGCTCTCTTTTTTTGGGGGTGAGGTACAGGGCTGGCAGCTACCCTCCGACCATAAAATTAGACTCTTCCATATTACTGTTGATGAGGCTAGTATCGCATACAAGATGTTTGTTCTCCAGGTGGCCAAGACAGATTGTCAGAATCTGGAAAAACCTGGGCGCCCCTTCGCTGAAAGAATGGTGGAGAGAATTGGATGATTCTGAGTCCTAGCTATGCAGGCAGAGGGTGCCCTCAAAAACACTAAGATTTGGAAGGACAGGTGCCGGTATAAGGGGTATCCTTCAACCCTGGTCCTTAGACGGGGAAATACTTACCTATAAGGTAAATCGAATAGACTCCATTGGTTGGAAAGCGTAAAGCCTGAGGCTCTTTGGTGTGGATGTGGTCAATTACATGTGCGGTGGCGGTGAATTTATTTTAACATGTTTAATAACTACTTGAAAAATCAATAATAAATGTTTTATGAAACGTTGGGCTGCTTGATCCTATGTCATTGGAATGCTTGGTTCTGTCTATGTGATAACCAATAATCAAGGGAACCCCTGCACATGAATAGAAGGAGGGTGGAGCAGGGAAAATTTCAAAACACCACCAAGGCAAATAATCCCCCCCCAAGCAGATTTATAGAAGGCCCAAGAACCAGGGTCCTAGTATATGAACACTTGGGGCTGACCCGCATACAGACTCAAAACAATCATTTTTTTTATATACAAAATATATTGTTCTTTTTAACTTCATCATAACAAAACAGTGCATATATTTTAGAAAGTAGTTTTCATATATTAATATAAATAGAACATACAATATACAAAATACAAAATCTTCGATGAATATATAGATGTATTTGTCCCACACAAAAAACAATCATGAACCTCAATCATACTTACATTCACTCTCCGTGATAAACACATTCATGCAACGCATATACATTCCTACAACACTAAAAGGCACTCTTGGTCGTACAGCTGCCATTTAAAGCCAGAATGGAACATTCTCGTGTGTCCTCCAGATAGTAGGAGGAAGCAAGATCCAAAAACACAAGAGGAAAACGCCAACTCGCGTTTCGGTGTGGCGCACTTGCAGGGGCGGCACCTTCATCAGGGCAGGAGTGGATAGATCGTGTGGGGCATACACACCAAAAATATCTTGAAGACTGCAAATGTTTTCTGCAGGGGTTTGTTTTGGCTCAGGACAGCCACAGACTTGAGGTTCAGGGGCAATATCCGAGCAAAGACCGAAGATAGATATCAAGTTAAATGGTATGTCGGGGGTCTAGTCGTGTTGAGATGGTTATTCTCGTCGTGTTGAGATGGTTATTCTCGTCGTGTTGAGATGGTTATTCTCGTCGTGTTGGGGTGGTTGGTCTCGTCGTGTTGGGGTTGTTGGTCTCGTCGTGTTGGGGTGGTTGGTCTCGTGTTGGGGTGGTTGGTCTCGTTGTGTTAGGGTGGTTGGTCTCGTCGTGTTGGGGTGGTTGGTCTCGTCGTGTTAGGGTGGTTGGTCTCGTCGTGTTAGGGTGGTTGGTCTCGTCGTGTTGGGGTGGTTGGTCTTGTGCTGGAGTGGTTGGTCTAGTGCTGGGGTGGTTGGTCTTGTTGTGCTGGCGTGGTTGGTCTTGTTGTGCTGGCGTGGTTGGTCTTGTGCTGGCGTGGTTGGTCTTGTGCTGACATGGTTGGTCTTGTCGTGTTGGCATGGTTGGTCTTGTCGTGTTGGCATGGTTGGTCTTGTTGTGTTGAGATGGTTGGGATGGTTGGTCTCATCTTGTTGGGATGGTTGGTCTTGTCGTGTTGCAGTGGTTGGTCTCGTGTTGGGATAGTTGGTCTTGTCGCGTTGGGATGGTTGGTCTTGTCGTGTTGCGGTGGTTGGTGTTTTCTTCGTTGAGGTAGTTGGTGTTGTCTTTGTTGAGGTGGTTGGTGTCGTCTTTGTTGAGGTGGTTGGTGTCGTCGTGTTGAGGTGGTTTATCTTGTCGTTTTGGATGGTTTATGTCGTTGTGTTGGGATGGTTTGTCTCGTCTCGTCGTGTTGGGATGGTAAATCTCGTCAAGTTCAGATGGTTGGCTGAGCTCTGTTAAGCTGTTTGTAAAAGTTATTACCTGGTTGAGTGGGGCCGGTCTGTGCACAGAGGTCCGGCTAAAAAAAGAAAAGTGCACTTTAATGCACGTTGCCTTGTAGACTTCAGGCGGTCTGCCCACCCTGGCTGCATGGCAGGCTCACTCCCACTCATCATCCTTCCTCTTGTGTCTGGCTGCTCCCAGGCCAGTTTCGGAAACCAAAATCAGCTTTGGCGATCTTCCTCAAAGCACCACCTTGGTAGCCCATAGAGTTTGAAAAGAGCCCCAATCCAGCTGCCCCGTAAGAAGGCCAGTCGGATGCTGAAGAAGTGTGTGTGTGTTTGTTTTTAGCAGACAGGATCGACAAAGCTCTGTGTACAGAGCCCTGCACATACCTGGTGCATTATTCACCACTGAAAATGGCCTCAGAGCTTTTAATTGCACGCCAGAGATTACATTTGTGGTGCTTTGCACGGGGCCCCGATGCTTCCACGGTGAGGATTGCACTTAAGACATTTTAATATAAATAAATTATATGAGCTACTTGGTAATATTTGATTTACTGTTATCGAGCTGTGGATATCTTATGTAGAAAATGCATTTTTTAAGGAAGTAGATTCCTACTCCTGCTGCCCAAACATCCATTGGGCTTCGCTGTACAAAGGCAAAATAAAACAAACCTTGGCAAAGCCTAGAGCCCTGACCGCTGCATATTGGAACTATGGTTTTGTTTTATTGCGTGCATAAGACACCAAAAAACACATGAAGACAAAGTAAACGGGCTTCTGCCTGATGTGGTGGCCATTTGCTTCCAATACAAATAAAAAACATTTTTTAACCTTTAACAAGGGCCACTGGAATTATGCGGCTGGGTTGACGAAATTATGCAACAAGAAAAGGCAAATTGTGCGGCATCATCGTGCTGTACATTTTTGATATTTTTTTATTTTGTATATTTTTTAGACATGGTAAAACTGTCTGGGCAAAGCTTTCAACCCATTAGTCCCAGTTTAACAACAAACTACATAAATACGGAACTTAAAGATAACCAGTTAACATTTACGAAGGGTCTTCGATTGGGCGCAAACACATCTCACCATGTTTTCAGCAACTTTTGATCCGTTTGCGCTAGAAACAAAAAAAATGGTTAAAATCTTCAGATTATGTGGCAGAGGATAGATAATGTGAAAAATGTGGCAAACCCTTATTATGCGGCGAAAAAAAAAGCCCCGGCCGCAGAATCACATAATTCTAGTGATCCTGGCCGTAACTCAAAGCCAGATAGCCAAAGGCTTATCTTTTGCTGTGGTGGGCAGAAGCCAAATGTGAATACGGTGTTTTTTAGGAAAAGGGCACACTCCTGAACATACATTCACACATGTATTACAACAGTGGTGCAAAGTTTAAATTCAAGTTTATTGCCACAGTACTGACGCACTGACTCACGGTGGCAGGGTATATAAGGCTGCAACACTACCAGTGTTTATGCAAAGGTGTATTGGAAACTTAATTTCTGTTTCTGGCCCTCCTCTAAAGACCAACCACCTTTTGTGGTCCTGAATATAACGTGAAAACAGAGACAAGAGAGGCACATATACAGAGACATCTAAACCATATTCCTAGGATTATTCCATATTACCAAGATAAGGAACATGACGACAGAGGGGAATATTTCAGATGCTGTCGTCATTCCTTTTATTCATAGTGTGAATTTGTGCAGGTAAACAATGCAAAACAGCCAACGCGTTTCACCCATGCGGGCTTCTTCAGGGCTAGAAATGGTCCAGTGGGTGCTGCAGGGTATCAACCCGAGCATAAAGGGCAAAGTATCCCATAGAATCTTGATTTATAATCAAACTGTCAATAAAGATCATATCAACGTACAGGTTTGAGATTTGTAAAATCAAAAACCGAAGCACATAGTATGTCGCGCTTAAGGACAGCTGCAATCGGCAAAGGTTCACTGCCGCGCATTTTTTTCAACACCACAGTTTAGTGAAACTGAGAGGAGAAAAGCTCAGTTTGCTGCCTCACAAATCGCATTTAATAATAACTTTACCCAGGAAAACGTGTGTACTAAATGGCACAAGGTATTTTCAATATAATTTTACCTTGCTGCACAAATGTAATACCTTGCATCCTGATTTTATTTAAATACCGTTTCGGTAAAACCAACACAACTTTGAAAAATGCCACGGCATGAGTCATACATGCAGATGCGGAGAGTGTGCTTCTTACCCCACTACTTATGTCCACTACTTATTGTAATTGTTGAGGGAAAGGGGAGGCTCGCCGCATCTCCTCTCGAGTCATGGCCCTACAGTCAAAAAGGTAATAGTTAATTGCACGCTATATATGAGATATATATATATATATATATATATATATATATATATAATTTTATTTAATTAGGAATGTTTGTTTACATGAAGCTGCCATGGTACTGAAGCTTTCTCTAGGCTAGACCTAAAAACACACTGACAGAGACCATTTTATTACAGTGGGGGCTGTGTGAAGTCTTATTTTTAGGTTCTCTGGAAAACTTCATGAAAGTTCTAATGCTCTTAGGTCTTGCCTACCAGACAGAGCAAGCTGGCTGCTCCCAAAAGACCTGATGTGGGCTTACCGGAACCTCACAGTGACTTTGTCACTCTTATCTCCTTGTTTCCTATCTGATGACTTGCCTTCCTCGTGTTGTGTTTTCCCTCTACTGGAACATTTTTTTTAAAAAATATGTTTTTATTGCAGAATTAGAAACCACAGTTTACAATTGCTCAACCAGTCCACTCATGGCGTCCCCCCGCATCAATCGTAAGAATGTATACCATACACAGCCATTCAGCCCGCATCCCGGAGGCCGGGCGGCGCAGTGTCCCAAAGAACAGGAAGACATCATGGTGAGCGTCCCTATGGGACAATGGTCGAAAAGAACGTTTTACGTATATGCTTTTACCCCCCCCCAACCCCAACCAATAACAACATCAGCCATCCTACAAGAGCAGGTCTATGCTACCTAGCCGCTATCGTTCCACCCCCGTGCTCCGTGAGGCCCACCATATCTACTCCGTGCCCCTCTGTCACCTCCCACTAGCAACCTATGCCCCACAGGCCCATTCCCAGTCCCGAAAATACCACCGCGGCAGGCTATCCTCTGGCTCCAAACCCACCCCGAACACCCTCAAACAACCCCCTAGTGCCCCCTCCCCGGCAACCGCCAATGGTGTGTGTCCCATTCCCGATTGTAGTATATATCCCACTACAGTATCAATTGCAACCCCGGACTAGTATGCCTCGCAGCGTCCTCAGGACCTATCCACTCAGTCCTCATCCTCCACCAACGAGTCGCGCAAGGCCTGCACCACCAATTCCCACGCACGCGCTGTATCCAAGGCTTTCTCATTATCAAGCTTGACAGCCTGCTTCATTCGGAGCGCACTCTCACACTCTGACCACCGCAGCAACTCATTCCTCCACCTCCGCACTGACGGCCCTCCCTTGGATTTCCAATGCCACGAAATCTCCCTTTGTGCCAGTATCAACCCTAAGTCTATGAATTTGCTCGTCACCTTAGTGTGTTTAGTGTGCGGGAACCAGAGCAGCAGGCACGCCGCCATATCAAAGTCCACCTCCCTGTCAGTCACTTCGTTCAGGAGTTCCCCCACCTCAGCCCAGTAGGCCTCCAGATTCGGGCAACCCCAGAACAGGTGATCCATGTCCGCTACCGGTGACAAGCACCTCTGGCACCGCGCATCCTGCACCTGGAAGTACCGTTTTATCTTCTCCGGGGTCAAATAGGCCCTATGTAACACTAAAAAGTGAACCTGCTGGAAACGCGCATTCCTCGTGCCCTTCCACGTGCGCCGCAAAATATGGCCCCACGTCGCGTCCGGTATGGGCCTACCCACACTTTCCTCCCACTTCGCCTTAAGCCCCAGGAGCGGTTCCAGTCCCTCGTGTAACATTTATTTATTTATTTATTTATTTATTTTATAGCATTTGTAGGGCGCGACAGCTACCCACAAAGGGTTTCCCGGCGCCGAAAATCAGCAAACACACATGGCACGACTAGAGAGAGAGCAGATCTGGAAGCAGAGATTATTGATCAAACAACCAGGTTTTCACGCTTTTTCTGAAACTCCTGTAGTTTTCTTCTTTGCGTATCTGAGTCGGCAGAGTGTTCCAAAGGGTTGGTCCCAGAAATGAAAAAGATCTTCCACCCAGTCTAGCCCGTTTATACCTTGGCACCGCAAACTTCGCAGATGTCATTGAGCGAAGATTGCGATTTGGAAGGTAGGGCTTGGCAAGGTCTTGAAGATATTTGGGGGCAGTCCCAGCTTTAATTTGGAACAGATAGCTCAGGGCTTTAAAGCGGATCCGATTTTCGACCCTAAGCCAGTGTAGATCTCTGAGATGTTTAGTTATTCTGGCATATCTGGGGATTCTACAAAGCAGTCTGGCCGCAGCATTTTGCACCAGCTGTAGGCGTCTTATGACTGCTTTATTTGCACCCAGATATAGGATGTTGCCGTAGTCAAGCCGAGATGTCACTAAGGCATTGACTACGGTCTTCTGGGTGGTTGATGGTAACATCCAGACGATTTTACGAAGCCATCTGATAATAATAAAACAGATACCAGCCACTTTATTAGCTTGCTGAACCATAGATAAGCTGTCATCAATGATGACTCCAAGATTCCTGACTTGGGTGGCAGGGGTCGGGAGCTTGCCCAATGAGGTCGGCCAATGTGAATCGCTCCAGAGGTTTTTACTGTTCCCTAAGAGGAGGATCTCTGTTTTCTCCCCATTTAACTTGAGTTGGTTGGCCGACATCCAGCAGAAAATTTCGTGGAGGCCTGTTTTAAGTGCAGATGAATCAGACGAATCGGATTTAGATAATGAGAATAGAATCTGAGAGTCGTCTGCATAGGTCATCAAAACAAGACCAAAATTCTCCGCAAGGGTAGCTAATGGGCGAAGGTACAAATTAAACAAAAGGGGACTCAGAATGGATCCCTGTGGTACACCGTGCGGGGAGTGGAAAACATCCGAACAAGCCTCAGCAGAGGTGATCTGAAAGGTCCGGGAGGATAAATAGGATTTGATCCATTCTAGCGCCTTGCCCTCGACACCACTCTCCCCCAGCCTGTAAAGCAGTCTGGAGTGAGAGATGGTGTCGAAGGCTGCGCTTAGGTCCAGTAGGACCAGTGCCACCGTTTGGCCATCATCCCTGAGCTCTTTAATTTTTTCCGTGATTCCGAGTAGGGCAGTTTCAGTGGAGTACCCACTCCTGAATCCGGACTGAGAAGGGTGGAGTAGTTCGTTATTTTCCACATATGTGGAAAGAGCTTCATGAATGTGCTTTTCCAGCATTTTGGAAAAGGCAGGAAGTAACGATATTGGTCGATAGTTGGCCAATACCGTAGGATCGGCGGCTGGCTTTTTCAGCAGAGGGCTGACTATGGCGTGTTTCCACATAGCAGGAACTGAAGCCTGTTCCATGGACGCATTAAGAATGTCCGTAATGGGCGTCAGGGTAAAATCCTTCAGTTGGCTGATAATACTGATGGGTATAGGATCACGAGGAGAGCCCGATTTAATAGCTTTAAGAAGTTTCCTCGTTTTATCCGATGTTAAGGGGGGCCAGACTTCAAGATGACAGTTTCTTTTGAAACTTTGGAAGGTATCCTCTTGATTATGAGAGATAGAGCTGATGTCATTAATATTAGAGACGATTTTTTCGATCTTTTCAGTAAAAAAAGACGCCAAGTCTTGACATTGCTGAGTACTAAGAGGGGGGGCCTCCGCTCTAGTGTTTTCTCCTGCCAGTTCCTTCACCGTATTAAAAAGAGTCTGGGATTTATTGACCGCTGAATTAATCGTCGTAGTTACGTAGCATGCTTTAGCTTTCATGCATGCCGAATGATAGCTGTTTCTGGCCCTGCGGTAGATCTTTTTTTGGTGAGCCTCATAGTTCTTACGCCACTGTCTCTCCAAGTTTTTACAAGTAGATTTTTCTTTCTTTAGGGCCTATTATGGAGGCAGGTCACCGCCTTAAAGGTGCCCGCTGCCATTACTACGTACTGGCACGCCATGGTCGTGCCCGGCTCGATGAGCCCTCCCTTCCAGTGCTTCTGAATAGCCGCCACCACCGCCGCATGTAAGAGGAACCCCCCGTCCGGTAGCCCAAACTGTTCTTGTAGTACTCCGAAGGGCACCAAGGCCCCATCAACATACAGGTCCCCCACCATTTGAAGTCCCGCCTCCTCCCATTCCAGCAATGGGGACCAATCGCCCCCGTGCGGTAGGGCCGTCAGCATGCCAATCGGTATCTCCGGCGCATACGGGCGGGTCGCCTTCGCCCTCCTGAGACTCCTCTGCCAGCATAACCTAAGCGTCCGTTCCTCCATAGTGAGGCCGTGCAACTCCAGTCTCTGCTGTATAACGATATAAGCCAGCACATGGCGCTGTATCCCCCGCTCACGATCACACTCCGGTCCCCGAAACACCCGAGCCACGTGTTGCGTAAGAACCTGGAGTTGCGCCGCCAAGTAATACAATTCAAAATCAGGGACGGCCATCCCCCCTTCAATCTTAGGGCGTAACAACGTGCTCAGTGCCACTCTACGGCGGCCATGTCCCCACAGGAAACCAATAACCATTGTCCTCAGGTCTCGAAAGATCCTCTGAGGAATCCAAATGGGCAGCGTTCGAAAGAAGTACAGAAGCCGGGGGAGCGCCACCATTTTCAAAAGAGCAACCCTACCCAGTACCGTCAGTGGAAGGGTCGCCCAAAAAGCCATACTACCTCTCAGCGCCCATACACACCGTCCGATATTGCCCTCTAATAGGTCCGCGGTCACGTGATAGATACAAACTCCCAAATAAGTGAAGCAAGATGGCTCCCAAACCACCCCCAGATCACGCGCAGGGCAGGGCGACTTCGCTCGTAGCGGGAACACACAGGTCTTCGCCCAATTGACCTTGAGGCCCGACAACCGGCCAAATTCCGCTAACAGGTCCATTGCTCCTTCCAACGCCCGCTCCGTATCGCCCAAATATAGCAACAAATCATCCGCATACAGCGAGATGTGGTGTAGCTGCCCACCGCTGTCTATCCCCTCGTACCTGTCTCCCGACCTAGCATGTGCCGCCAAGGGTTCCATCGCCAGGGCGAACAGAAGGGGGGAAAGGGAGCACCCCTGTCGCGTGCCCCTACCGACCGGGTAAGCCGCGGACACCAATCCACCCAGGCGCACTCGTGCTGTCGCTGAGGAATACAGCACCTTCGTCCATCTGCGGAACCCCTCACCAACACCAAACCTCTCTAATACTCCATCCAGAAAAACCCACTCCAAGCTGTCGAAAGCCTTTTCAATGTCCACCGACAGTACTGCCGGGGCCCCGTTCACATCCGCCACAGCGTCCATCACCCCCACCAAGCGACGAATATTCAACGCCGTATTCCTCGTGGGGATAAACCCTGCCTGATCCCTGTGCCCCAGGCCAGTCATATGTGGAGCCAGCCTGGTGGCCAAGATCCGGCTCAGTATTTTATAGTCCACCGTCAGCATGGACAATGGACGATAGGACCTTACATCCGTCGCATCCCTGCCGGGCTTAAGCAGAGGCACTATCAAGGCTTCCCTCATGGATCTAGGTAAACCCCCGACTCAAAAGCCTCCGTATACACCACCAGTAGTCTGGGCGCCAAACTATCCACAAACTTCTGGTAGAACTCTATCGGCAACCCATCCACACCGGGCGTTTTATTCCGCGCCATATGCTTGATGGCCGCCCTTATCTCAGCCAATGTGATCGGCCCGCCCAGATCCGCTGCGTCCTCTTTGTCAAGGACCGGAAGCTGCCTCGCTCCCAGATACTCTGCAATATCGTGGGCCTCCACCCCCAACTGACTCCGATACAATTCCTCATAATACACGCGGAAGCACTCCAGTACCGCCACCTGAGAATATACCATTTCCCCCAATGTGTTACCGAATTTCCGCTTTAGTAAGTGCATTCAACACAGTCGTACGCGCGTTCGAAAACCTGCCCAGGCACACCCCTCTCACCACCACTTTCATTGCATCCCACTCAGTGAACCTACACTTAGTGGAACCCTCATTCTCATCGAAGTAATGGTCAATGCCCAGCTGGACCGCAGCACTAAACACTGAGTCCTCCAACGTGTCTGGCTGGAGCCGCCATGTTGGAATCACCGAGCGCTCCGGTTGCCACTGGACATGTATCAATAGGGGATTATGATCTGATATAGTTCTGGCTAGGTATTCCGTATGAGAGATCAATGGGGCTAGGGGGCCGCTACAGAGCACCAAATCAATTCTCACATGTAGCGCATGGAGGGCTAAGAAAAAGGAATAATCCCTGACATCCCTGTGTTGTTCCCGCCACACATCCAGCAACCCCCATCTATCCTGCAAATGTAAATGTAAATGTAAATGTATGAAACTTATATAGCGCAGGACTTACCCTGGGGCATCTCCGCGCTTGCTTAGGGAACCCGTCCTGGTATTCCCCTGTGAGATAACCCTAGAAGGGTATCCACAAGGTGAAAGCCAGGCATCCCGCCGCGAAGGGCCGATGTGGAGATTAAGCAAGCTATTGCCCAGAGTCGCAGAGTGTGAACCCGTGAGTTGAGAAGGCACCGGAGCGAGAATTATCGAGTCCGTGGGATTATTGAGCCCAAGAGCCGCCGAGGCGGGGAATTGAACCCTGGTCCAGGGCCGAAACTCAAGCTCCAGGTCTGCCGCCTCTAACCCCTGAGCCACACTTCTCCACCTCCTTCCTGTGCATGGCCAACTTGCGTACCGGGGAATCCACAAGGGGAGGGTGAGACCTGTCCAGGATCACATCCGTAATTGAATTAAAGTCCCCTCCCAATATCACCGGGCCCGCTAGGAAGGAGGCCAAGGACCCGGAAAGGCCATCGAAGAATCGGGCCTGATCAACATTTGGCGCATACACACAACAGAGAGTCACATCCCGGCCATACAACCGCCCCTCCACCGCCACAAACCTGCCCTCAGGGTCCACCACTTGGTTCAGCACCTGAAACGGTATCCCCGCTCTCACCCATATCAGTACCCCCCGGGCATAAGCTGAGTAAGTGGTACCAAACACCTGGCCCGCCACCTTTTTTGCAGTGCTGCACATTCCTGCTTCGTCAAGTGGGTCTCCTGTAGCATGGCAACCTGAACCCCCCCCTCCGTACTAAATACGCATGTACCTTGTGGCGCTTGATCATAGTTCGCAGCCCTCGGACATTCCACGTCAGGCATTTTAAGTTAGGTAACGTCCCCATACTGATAGTGAACATTCCAAGTCAAACAGTGCCAGTCCGTGCACACACCATAGCAGTTGCCCCCCCCCGAAACAAACATTGGAAAAGAAAACACCCCGAACCCCACTCCCCAGGACAGAGCCTACAAACCCAATGTCAGCCCCGGTCCAAACCTCAAACCAAACACACATCCGTCTAACCTGCGGTCGTCACCACAGAAGGCCTTAAGGGCCCTGGGGGGGTGAGTTATCGCCGACCCCAGCGAGCGGAGCCCACGCCCCTCGCTTCCCATCCCGTCATGCCCAAACGGCACCCTGCCCGGCAACCCACCCATTTCCAACAGGATACCACCCTACCAAAACCGTGTCCAAGTTCCAACTATACATCAGCCACAAAAAATTCCATCAGATGTCTGGGGGGTGACCACCGGCCCCTTCGAACTCTCCGCTTCCGAAAGGTCCTCCCCAGTCCTGCCACCTTCGTCGCCAGAGTCCGTCTCCGCCAGCTCACTACCCTGCTGGGATCCCGTAATGGCCGCCGTCGCCGCTAGAGCCTCTCTCTTGTCCGCAGCCATTTGGGCCTCCCGTTTCTCCCGCTGGCGCCGGTTGCGGGACCGGATCCGTTGAGATTGTCTGACCTGAGGTGTTTTAGGCCGATCCCGTCTACTCCTGTGTGACCTGTCCGTCCCGGCCCTGTACGATTCCAGCCACTGCCAAGCCTCGTCCGGGGACTGAAAAAAGTGCGTGTTCTCATCCAGGATGACCCGCAGCTTGGCCGGGAAGAGCAAGGAAGACTGGATGCCCTCTTCCCGCAGTTCCTTCTTCACCGCCAGAAACGATGCCCTATTCTTCTGGACCGCCTGGGTGTAGTCCGGGAAAATCGTAACCCTGCTGTTCTCCACCTCAAACGGGCCCGACGCCCTAGCCCTCTGGATGAGGAGGTCCCGGTCTTTATAATGGAGGAGCCGCACCACCATCGGTCGGGGAGGGCGGCCCAGCGTTGGCGGGCGGGCCGGCACCCTGTGGGCTCGTTCCAGGGTAAAGAAAGGAGTAAGCCCCTCCGGTGCCACCACAGTTCGAAACCAGTTCTCCATGTAGGCCACCGCATCCTCCCCTTCAATTCGTTCCGGCAGGCCTACTACCCGCACGTTGTTCCGCCTATTGCGACCTTCGGCATCCTCCGCTCTTTGCTCCAGCGAATCCAACCGGGCCAGGATATCCGTGATCTTGTGTTCCGCGGTCACCACCGACGGTTTCAGGTCCGATAGGAGCTGATCATGGTCCTTGACCTTGTCTGTCAACTTCGCATGGTCCGCTCGCAGTAACCCCAGCCCCGTGGCGACTTGTGCAATGTCCTGCCGCAACGCCTCCTTGGTCGAGGCGATCGCGTCCAATATGGCATCCAGGCGCCGATTCAGCCGCTGCTCCTGGTCCGTCTGCGGGGGGGTCTCGCCCACCTGGGACAGTGCCGTCAAGTCCTCCTGTCCCAGCTCCAAGCTGCCGTTCCTCCCGAAGCCGCCATCTTAGGTAACTGCGTCACAGATTCAACCAGTCCCGGCAGTTGCCGTGTGGAAGGCAGGCGTCACAATATTGTACAGGATCAAGTGCCCCCTCCGATGCCCGCCACTCCAAGGGCCAAGCAGGCTGGCACCATCCGGTTCGCACTCTTCAAATCCGGGGGGAGGAGGGGGAGGAGGAAGGATAGCAGCAGGTACTCGTCCCTGAGGCCCGAGCCGTGTCGGGTTACCGGTCCCCCAATCTTCGGGACCGTCTCCGCAGTCCCCACAGCACCGATCTCCCAGCAGTGGGTCCCCCTTCCAGTCGGTGCCAAGACTGCTCAATGTCGTCGTCCGGAGCCGTCGGTCCGCCCAGCCGCCATTTTCTTCACACTCTCGGCGACACCTCGGTTGTCGTTCATCGAGGTTTCCCCGGGGCCAGCCAAACCCCAGCAGCCAGCCACCGATGCCCAGTGGCCCCCCTACACTCCGTAGGGCAGAATTGTCGACCACGGGTCGCTCGGGGTGCAGGAATCAGGAGAATTAGCGGGATTCCGCGCGGAGCTGCGAGCTCACGCCGCCATCCCGATCGGCGTCCAAGCCACGCCCCCCTTCCCTCTACTGGAACATAACCTCTTTACCATCCTTTTTATTGGCTGACTTGTATCCCAGCATTGGTCACTTTTAGGGAACTACTTTTTTGTTTTTGGTTAAGCACTCCTAGATACTGCCTATGTTTCTCAGCTCTTTCCCTTGTCTGCTTCTCCTCCACGCACAGTGTTGCTGTCTTTCTCTTGTACGCCTCGCGCTCTCTTGCTTGCGTGCTTCTCCCACCAAACTTCCCCCTCCTCAGTATTGCGCCGTCCCTAGTGTTTCTCTCCTCACCCGCGCGTAGCTCTTTCCCTTGTGTGCTTCTTACCCTACCACCATGCTGCGCGCGTGCTCTCTCTCTCGTGCAGCTTTTCCCCACCGCCCTCACCCAATTTTATTTTTAGTTTCCCTTCCATCTGCTTCTTTGTTGCCCTCCACCTCTGTAGCAAATTGCTGCCGCCCCTCCACCATAAAAAAGGCACTTTCTCACAACTCTAATTACATTAAACACAGCGCGCGCATTATTTAGTTGGCATGCATGCATGCGCATATCTTCACACATACTAAATGTGGCCACGTCATTGTGCATTTTTAAAAATGGTTTATTCTCTTTTGGAAGTTGTACAGCATCTAGAAAAAATGATTTTTGCTGATGCTACACAGCATCGCTATGATAAATTGTCAAAGCAAATGGGTCTCAAAGGCGAGCCCTATTGGCTTTGCCTAAGCTTATTTTGCTTTGTCACTGTGATTAGAAATATCTGCAAAAGGTAAATTGCAGAGACAAACAAATGCTTTACATATTTGCAACAGTACATTGAAAATCTTCGCATTCACTAAACTTGTGGACGAATTATACGTAATTTCCCCGTTTGGCTGTGTTACACTAGAGCAGAGTTTCCCTCTGGTGGGTCGCGAGCCGGCATCGTGGAAGTCCAAGCAATAAATAAGGATGTCTTTAAATCCTGTTTTTCTTGTCATATTTTCCGCACTTCAAATATAGAGGGGTCCAATGTCAGGCTTTGCCTTCTGACACCCTGCTGCTTTTATATTAACACTGGGATTAGTGCTTACAATCTCCTCTTACTTAGCTGTGGGAGAAAGGAAAGTAAAATGAATTAGGTGACCATCTTCATGGGGTACAGGGAGTGTGATAGGAAAGGCTGTAGGGTGTCAATTTTTGTAACGCAACAAAATGTAAATAACCTGTAAATTAATTGTACAGATTCAGGTGTTCGGAAGGCAATAATGAAGAATTTGTTTTTGTAATTCTGAAGTTTTATTTATTTATTTTAAAGGTTTTATAGAGCGCGAACAAGATCCTTGTAGATATCAGAGCGCTTTTACAGTTGTGATAAACAAACACGCGTGCGTGCACTTCGATCCACCAACCTGGATCGTAGCCGACTCACTACTTTGTAGACCTGTCTACCTGTTGCCACAGGGTAAAGGACTCGCGCGTGGACTCGTGTCTGGTTGCCACTAATGCTTGCCACATTTTTTGTAAGCACACCTGACTACAGTTAGGCCTTTACATAATTTTTGCCTTGTTTCGCTCTTTACTCTGCCTCTTTGTATCAAGAACATCTGTGTTAATTGCCTTATGTTGTACAGGACACATAACCCCATATGCAAATTCTGTATGTAACATTGATAATTGCAATGGTGCGGTTTAACATTTAACGTCTGTCCCACTGAAACACAAGTGTACAGACAAATTTCGTGCTTTTTCCATTTTTCCTTTTTGTTGTTGTCCTGTATATGTTGAAGGTCACGGCTGTGCCCGCTTGACATTTTTAACAACCTAAAAATTACTCTTTTGATCTAAAAAATAAATTCCTGTCCGGACAGACAGAAGACATACAACCTATTAAGTGTATGATCATTGCTTACAGTATATTCGTTATAGGGACCACTGTTCTTTATATTATGTTGTACAGCGCCAGGAAGCTCCCTGAGGCCTGATCTGTGCTACAAAAAAATATATACATTTCGTCCCTACTTAAAAAAAGGCATATTTCACCGTCTGAGGAGGGCAGTGAGGCTTTGGAGGAGGCGGGGCTTTGCGCCAAGCACTACTTAAGAGGCACTAATGTCCTCTCCGCCACGAACAGCCCAAAAAAGCCTATAGAGGCTGGAACCGATGTCTTGGGACGTAATGATTGTATTGTTCGAGTCGGGGGAGGCGTCCGTGTTACCACTGTGAAAAGAGTATCTTTAATAGTTGAACCTTACACATGGAAAGGTTTTCTAATAGGGAAATTGCTTTTTGACATTCGACTTCAGTAAGGGCTAAAAATCGTGCCAGGATTATCATCTTGAAATTAGTGCTTGAAGAAGGTACTTATAAACCGTTCCATGGCCTACCCAAAAATACTCAAAGGAGGGCCTGGGAGCCGCCCCCACCCCCCAACCATTATATGGTGCCCCCTTGTGAACTGCACTGGGCTGCTGTTGACTTGACTGAACACCACCTTTCAGACAGCTGCTTATCATTAACTGAGTAGAAGCAAAGAATCAAATGAGGTGTCCCGCACCACTGATCTTTAGGAACGCCTTCATTAGGCTGATATCCACACAATTGTCTTGGATTAGGGATCAGAATAACCCCAGCCGTATTTTATTAAGACAAAACAACATATTAAAAACTTTTCATATTAAATCTTTGCATAGTTACAATACGCAGAAAAGTCAATCATAAGTTAAGAGTATTCGTATACCAAATTTTACACAATTTATTTACGTATTTCGTATCGTAATGGCTAACCGTAACATATTATCTAATACATAGCCATTCCTAACCTAACTGAACTATTCTATTATCATTTTTCTGCATATCCCAAATTGAGTCTAGGGGCAGGGTCATGACTGGTCCAACTACGTGCTAGGTCCACCCCTCCTACCGGAATGACCTTGCGCAGGCGGCCCGGTTGCCCAGAAGGTAACCTCCTTCGGGTACCAATAAATATTACCTCCCATGGGCTGTGCTGTTATGCCAATTTGGCACCCATGCGCCTGTGCGGGGATTGGCCCAAAGGCCTAGCGGAAACTTAACTTTTCTACCCCTCCCCTTCCCCCCGCACCCTTCTGCCTACCCGCTGTAAAACACCTCCAGGAGTTTTATGAGAGAACACTGCCCCCCCTCCCTCCCCCATTAACAATGGTGATGCCTACTAAGAACCGTAAATGCCCCACCAATCATGATCTTGCCACAGACCAAATGTGTGACATTTAATTGATTTCAAAGGAAGTATGTGTGACATTTCAAGTGACACTTTCTCACGAGTAAAACCAAGCAGTGAAGTCTACAGAAAAATATATTATTGGAAATTACCCATTTTTTGAACAACAAAAAGCTCTATAATGCCTTGAAAAGGCTGCAAAACCTGTGAAAGGAAGTCATTAGCCCATTATTGACTGTTAAATCAAACATGAGAGGATTTTGTCCAGTACATATCCTGAACTCGTCGCACATGTGAAGACCTTCTCGTGCATGATAATTAACAGACGGGAGGATCAGTGAAGGAATTGCGCTGGGATTTCACAAGTTGGTCAAGCAGGAAATCCAGTAATGGTCCCCTTGTTGCTAGTTTCGCACTGTGCAAATCAACCACTAGATGTGTCACTTCCTCACATCAAAGTTTAATAAGTTGTCTTTCATGTTATTGGCGCTTGAAATCAGCGCATGGGCGACAGTAAAATCCACTATTTTGGCAGTTTGTATTGCGTGAAACTTGCCCAGGGTCGAAAGACCGCTTCATAATTGCCGCAGAATACATTACACGCTTATTTTTTCAGCAGGTTAAATATTGGGAAATAAACATTACACAGTTATTTTTCAGCAGTATGAATACAGTTAACTTTTCATAGGGAAAAAACAGCTCTTCATATTTAATACCGACTACTTTAGTAACGTAGACTTTGAGAGTTATTAAGCACTCTTTATTTTCCCCATTCACTATGCAAAATTTGCATTATTTAAGCTGGTAAAAAAATAACTTTAATCATTACACATTTATTTTTTCAACCATTTTTCAGCAATTTAAAGAGCTCGAACCGTGCCATGGTACAGAAGAGTGCAGACTACATTACATGTTTATTTAATAGCGTCTCGCCCACCCGTAGAGAGGTCATTTCCTGGCAGAGGCTGATCACCGCGAGCCTGCCTGCCGCCAGTGCCGTTGTGGGTGGCACTGGCGGGCGGTGCCAGTATTGGAACGGCGCGCGGACCTCGTTGTCTGGGCACCACAGGAACCCCCGTGCTGTAACAACAACGTGCCATGCAGTCTATTTCCAGCAGAGGGGTCAGCACGTGATGTGAGGGCTGGTCCAGGCAGACATTACTGTGTATCCATGACAACCACAGTCCCCTCTTCAACATTGGGCCCGGCTCGCGCTCTTGCTGCCGGAAACACCTTCAGCTGAGCTAGTCAGTGTTTGGCCTAAAACTGCACTCTCAGGCACTGCAATTAAGGGCACAAATGTGTGACATGTTATGCCAGATGTAAGAGTAGGCATTCAAATGCCTTAGCCTAACCCACGATGCGTGGCACTTGGCAGGCCTAAGAAGTTTTTGTACAGCACACAACCTGAACTTTTGAATTTTAAAGTGCTCTCATGTGATAATGAATAAAAAGGAGGCAAAATGAATTAATACAGTTGCCGCCGGTCATGCAATTTGTTTAAGTGAGGAAACTGGGATTGATTTCAGGTTTTCTGGTTTCACATTCTGCAATTTAACCACTAGCTGGCTATCTTTTTCCCTCGTACCTTTTAAATCAAAGGTTAATGCTCTGTCTTTAATTCTCGGTGCATGAGGCTGGAATGCAGGTGGCAGACAGGATCCACTTGAAGGCTGGCCTCGTTTTTAAGCCCAAGGATTCAAGCAAACCTTGTGCTGCGCCAGCGTCAGGCATTCGGCTGAAGCTTGGCTCGAGCCTTCAGTGGCTCGTCCACCTCTACCACATAATGGCAATGAAGGGGACAAAGAGAAAGGAAGGATGTAATTTGACAACCATCAAACAATTTGGTGACAGAAACGTACCAACACCAGAGTGCACGACTCTTTGTTCCAAGGTGCACGACTTTCTCACGACACCACATTTAGTAAGTGGACTGTGAGACTGGGTGTTCTCCTCCGTGGGTAAAATACACTCAATGATGGTTTACAGTCATATTTTCTTCTCATATGCTTACTAGCAGGGTTTAATTTGATTTAAAGCTTTTCTATCTCTGGTTAAAAAACTGCTAAATGTGTTCTGAAATTGATTATTCAAGAGAGCACAGTCTGTCACAAGAGTTGACCGAGATTGATAAAAACATGCCTGCTGGGTCCATAGTTTCCATCGTGCTCTTTACACAACTGGGGCTTGAGTGGTTCCGATGCTGGTGTGACTCTGGGACACCACAGAAATGCCCCTGTGCTGTGGAACCTGCCCAGGCTTTGATTACAGCGCCTACAGATGGCATATTTTGGCAAAGTGGTAAAACCAGAATTGAACGTCCTGTCCTAGGGCCGAGGCTAAAACATTCCCGCAGTCCCATGTCTAGTGATGGAGCTTGGGTGTTAGTGTTCGCCCACCTCTGGGAATTGCACACCTTGGTTGGGGTCTTTGTCAAGGATATTTTAGCTACCTTAACATAACCTGTTTCTAAGCATCCCAATGTTTAACAGATAATAGACAAAAGGAATAAGTTGTTGTGAGGCCTAAAATTCTATTTATTCCAATTAAATAATCAAGTTACTTCCTTTGTACACTTGACTTGCCAAAGGTAGGGACGGCACAAGCCTCCTCTTGCTGCTTACTCGCGGTAGATAGAAAGCAGCTCTGATACAGCATAACACAGTATTGTCAAATGTAAGACTTTTGTAGAAACGGGGGACTTGAATAAGAGAGCGATATGGACTGAAACCAGGGCTCGAGTCGGGGTACCACGCAGGTGGACGGCATCCCCCCACTTATTTTACCAGGAGCCCGATACCGAGCAAATGGAGCCACACATTCACTCTTTGGCCTCTCTGGGGCGAGATCGGAGGCCATTCAGAACGCTGATCACGCTCTGGCTTCTCTGATGCAATCGCATCAAAGCGGTGAGTGAGGGGAGGCAATGAGTCTGATGGTGCCAGCCACCTTTCGTGACGTCACTTCCTGTCGTGACGTCAGCGTCCCCCACTTCTTTTTTTAGGACTTGTTCCCTGACTGAAACCTTCAAAATAACTTCAACTCATTGGCCACACCATGAACATGCTTGCTGCTCCACCCCAGGCCCCCACCCTGCTGGCATCAATTCAGCCAACAGGCAAACAACAAACCACACTTTTTGGCCAGAGGAAAATGTTTGTAAGTTCCCATTCTTGCCCTTCCATTAAAGGTGGGTGAGCAGACAAATTAGAAGGGATATCCTAGCCGGAGCTGAGCCAGGGGTCCATTCTGCATCTAAAAGCCGCCCATGAGCCGAGCCTTGAAAATATTTGGAATGTAAATCAAGCCACAAGCATCACGTTCAAATATGATGAGATAGAGATCTAAGAGGAAAGCCAGGGGTAATGTGTACCCTTTATGTGCCCTACATTCTTGTTATAGAGGGAGCAATGTTATAGCTTGATAATTCAAACAGGAAGGAGCCAACATATCGCGTTCGAGAGTATTCGCTTTGACACTGCCTTTTGTTCATGCGGTGCAGTGTGGGCTGCTGTGCAGCATGGCTCAAAATAATTTTTCAAAAAAGATTGATGCATCCAGAGCTAATGCAAATAAAAAAAATGCATTAGCCCTGGCTGCTTCATAGCGCTTTCTTACATTAGTTTTAGCCACACCGCAAAACATTCGCGCTGCTGTACAGCAAGGCTACAAAATATTGCCAATAGCTCTCACAGATAAGACTTATGGGCTTTGTCAATGCTTATTTTATTTGGCATACGCTTGCGATAAGAAAAAAAATACCGCAGCAAAAAGCTACCCATCACAGCTGGCCCAGTTCAATGGCTTTGTAACGCGGTCTTCACTCAACAAAAAGATGACTTATAAATCAGGAATCTGTCGGACTGGCACTAGTGAAGCTTCTAATTAAAAGTGACTTTATTCCTCTGCAAACATATCAGCAACTGTTCCAAGGTCGACAGCTGTGTTATGCTTCATCCACGATATTCTCTACAGCAGGGTCCTGAAAAGATTCACGCTTTTGTAAGCTTCACAGAACCCAACGTTGCCTTTTGTCAGAGTAAAGCTTCCTCTACCCATAGTGCTTTAAAATAATAAAACTATGATATTTAAATGATTATAGCGCTTTTGGCCGTTTCATGACTTCTTTAGACCTTGAGATAAACGCCAAAAAGTCACAAGTTATGATGGTGGGTAAAGGCTCACGCTGCAAGAAAGCTAAAACTTTCTATTGTAGCAAGGCAGAAATGCAGAGTATCAAAATTCCCGTATCTAGGAGTTACGTTTGAAGATAAAGGGAGCTGGGGCCCTCAAATAAGAAACCGACACAGTGCCCTAGTAAGAACATCTTCTGCCATTTTGAGTTTCAGCAGAAGGTTGGGGCTAGGCCAGTCCCAGCCCCCATGACCATCTATAACGCCAAGTGCGTGTCTGTTGCAACCTATGGCTGCTCTTTATGGGGATATGGGTCGATAGACTGCCTCCAGGCCTCTGAAAATAATTTTTTTAGATCAGTCTTGTCTGTACCTCAGTCAGCACCTTCTTATTCTGTTCACTCTGAATTGGGGGCTGATTTTATACCAGACAGAATTCGAATGGCCCCCCTAATTATGTGGTTTAAAATCTGGCTTAACAGCGAAATATCTCTAAATCAGGCCATTTTGAGGGATTGCCTCCTACTTGATAACGTTCAAAAAATTAAGTGGTTAACTTATGTTAGAAATGGTTTTAGCGCTCTGGGACGACCTAACCTCTTTTCCTCACCGGATTCTATATCCCGGGCTGACATCGCTAAAACTAAAAGCGACATGCTATTGAAGCTAACGCTAATAAGAGAGGAAAAGGAATTAATAAAACCTTTGGTTAGAGCACACCTTTTGGTCGCAAACCCACCGGGTCCTGAATTCTACCTCACTCTGGTTAACCGGCCCTTTCATAGGTTTTTATTAACTCGTTTTCGCCTGAACATGATTCACCTGATATAAGGCCAGTACACATCCTGGTGTAAACCTGATGAATTTCTTCCTTGTTCTTGTGATAGCTTTTCTATCCAAGATACTATGCATTTTATAATGTTTTGTGGGCATTTTATAGTGGAAAGGAGGAAGTATCTTGTGCCAATCTTAAAAAAGGCAGGGTTTCTGCAAGTTAGACCTGCACTTCTTTACTTGCAGCTGCTAAACGACCCTAGCACTGTCTTTCATGTAGCCAACTATCTGGTATGTGCGGTGCGCACCAAGAAAGGACTTATGGTGAAAGAGAGATTGGACACATTGTTATGATGTATTGCACCTTGCACTTTACTGGTCAAATATCATTTCTGTTACATATCAGGATTACGGGGATGGCGGCACGATGTTTTTTAACCTTTTTATGACAAAGTTAATAGTGATGATTTTTAAAACATCTTGAATTTTTGTTTTTAATTAAATCATATGTGGTTTTTAATTCTAAAATTGTACGTTTTTAATATTGTATAATGTATGTTTCTTTTTTTTATGAACGTATGTGTTCGAGGCATATGGGCTGCAGATGGTACATTATGAATAGATCGCCATCTGGTGTTGGGCTCGGATGATTGCACTTCGTTTTTCTCTTGGAGAGTCTTTTGTCTCTTGGTGACTCCTCCCTTGGTTGGTAGTGCGCATGGGCATCGGCTCCATCCTTAGATTGTTTTTTTCCGCCATCGGGTTCGGATGAAGATCGAGACGCTCCAGATCAACTTCGTAAGAAAGTGATTTTCGGCGCGTATTCCCTTTCCAATTCGACGGTATTGTTATTCGAACGCGTTAATTTCCATTCCTACGCGTTACAAATTCAAAATAGAAGAGAAAAACTTGGAACTACGTCGAAGAACAGGAGGCCTTTCTCGACGCAGTCAAGCCCGGAGTCCATGGAAAGGACTCCATTCAAAAAATGTCCAACGTGTGGTGCTAAGTTCCCACACAAGGACCTACACGAGGTGTGCAACCTCTGTCTATCGCCTGAACACGAATCCAGGGACTGCGAAGCTTGCGCAGCATTCTCCTCCAAGCTAACGATTAGAAATCGTCGAGCTCGAAGACACGAGGTTTCCAGAATGCAGGCGGAAGCGATCCCGGAGCTGTTCGGAGACGAACAAATCGAGGAAGAAGAGGACCAGTCGGGGTCGGAAGGGGACCAGTCGGAGGCTGAAGAACTCATCGAGCAACAAACCGTGAGTGACGACGTCCCCTTACCGAAAAACCGACCCCGTGCGGTAACGACCCCGCCCTCGGGCCCGGTCAAACCGCTGAAAAAAGTTTCCGACGCCCCGCCTTCGGGCCCGGCAACGAAACCGAAACTGAAACCGAAACACTCGGACTCCCATCATGTCGGATCCGAGAAAAGGGCGACATCGACTTTGGCACCGAGGCTACATACAAAGGACAGCTCGGGATCGAAACATTCCATGTCGAAACATAAATATGAATTATCGCCCAAGAGACACTCGATACCAAGAAAGTCGGAATCGAGCAAACATTCGGTTTCGAAAACAACAAGATCTGACGATCGAAAACAAAAGCACCTCTCGGAACCAGGACCCTCGGTACCGATTCAGGAGCAACAGACAGATCCCAAACAAAAGATCTTGTTTATTGATCCACAAACTGGGAAAGTGGTCACGAAGAAGAGAAAGAGTGAACAGTCAGAAGATAAACCTCTTCCTTCAAAAAAGAGAACAATGGGGACGAATATAACTCCTCCTGCTTCTCCTCGTCCTAGACTAACACCCTCTTCTCCTATTCCTCACAATAGGCCAAATATTCCTGCACCTTCCACACCAAGACCAGCTACACCTCAGTCAGATGTAGACAGTGATCTGGGGGAGGGAGAACCTCAAGGGGATGACGAAACTATCCCAGATGAGGAGGATCCATGGGAAAATTATGATGTAGGGTCAGATGAAGACAACGACCCAGAGCTATATCCCTCAAAGCCTTCACCACCTGATGATAACACAGGTTTTGTGCAGCTCATTAATAGGGCAGCGAAATACCATAAAGTAGATATACATACAGAACCTCAAATAGAGGATTTCTTGTTAGAGACTCTACCTAATGCACAAAGAACATCAGGTACTCTCCCTATGTTGAAGGGTCTTCTTACTCACACAGATGAGATATTCGAAAACCCAGTGAGAGCCAGGGTGTTAAACCCAAGAATTGATAAAAAATACAAAGCGGCTCCAAAGGACCCAATATTTATTAGAGGGCATGTACCGCTAGACTCGCTGGTGGTCTCAAACGCTCGTAAGAGAGCAAACTCGTTATCTACAGGAGAGGCTCCTCCACCAGATAAGGAGTCAAAGTTAATAGATGCATCAGGTAAAAGAGTAGCATCACAGGCAGCGAATAGCTGGCGTATAGCCAATACACAAGCACTACTCGCACGTTATGACAGGGCACATTACGATGAGCTAGAAAAACTTCTTACACATCTCCCAAAGGAACATCAGAAGAAGGCAGACCAATTAATACAGGAAGGTAAAATAATAACAAATACTTCCATTAAGTGTGCATTAGACGCAGCAGACACTGCAGCAAGGCCTATTAACACTAGTGTCATGCTAAGAAGGCACGCATGGCTTAGAATCTCAGGATTCAAACAAGAGGTACAAACAGCCCTACTGAACAAACCATTTGATCAGAAGACATTGTTTGGTTCAAGCACAGACAAGACATTAGAGAAAATGAAGAAAGATACGGAAACGGCTAAGTCAATGGGAGCATTGCAACAGCCAACACACAGAGGTTCCTTTCGTAGATCCACCTATAGAGGGGGCTCAAAGAATACAGGAACAAATCAGCAATCCACATCTTTCACACCTACATCACCCAGAGGTAATTCAAGAGGCAGTTACAGAGGTAACAACAATAAGGGAAGAGGCCGCGGAAATAATAATAACCGCAACGCCTCAACACCAAAACAGTGACTTCATAGAACTCCCCCCAGACCACATAACACCGGTCGGGGGACGGCTATCACAGTTCCTACCTGTCTGGGAAAACATCACGTCAGACAAGTGGGTGAGACAAATTATCCAACATGGTTATTGCCTAGAACTCACAGATACCCCGCCAAACATCCCCCCCAAACAGCGTCCAATGAGTCAGGATCATCTGACATTGTTAAGAGAAGTGCTAGCACTTCTACAAAAGCATGCAATAGAGAAGGTCCCAAAAGATCAACAGGGCACAGGAGTATACTCTCTATACTTCCTGATCCCCAAAAAGGACGGGTCCCTAAGACCAATATTAGACCTCGGACCTCTCAATGCTTACATAAATTCGGAGCACTTCCACATGGTCACGCTCCAACAAGTACTCCCTTTACTGAAGAAAGGGGACTTTCTTTCTACACTGGATCTAAAAGACGCTTACTTTCATATCCCAATTCACAAAGCCCACAGAAAATACCTAAGGTTTGTGTTAGAAGGACAACACTATCAGTTCAAAGTCCTTCCATTCGGTGTCACAACAGCACCGAGAGTTTTCACAAAATGCCTAGCTGTGGTGGCAGCACACCTAAGAAGACAACAAATACATGTCTTCCCATACTTGGACGATTGGCTAATAAAGGCCAAGTCAAAGGAAGAATGTCTTCACAACACACAGAAGACAATTCAATTGCTGCACCACCTAGGGTTCACGGTGAACTACAAAAAATCACACCTGCAACCAAACCAGATTCAGCAATACCTGGGAGCTACAGTAGACACAGAGAAGGCAATAGCATACCCCAACCCAATCAGAGTACAGACAATGGTCGGGTTAATACAAAGATTTCAACCACAACACTCACTACCAGCACGAGTGTTTATGCAACTATTAGGCATGATGTCCTCCTGCATACTGCTAATACCACATGCCAGACTACAAATGCGCCCACTACAAGAGTGTCTAACGACACAGTGGAATCAGGCTCAAGGGCAGATTACAGATCTGGTGTTGGTGGACGACCGGACGTATCACTCTCTGAAGTGGTGGAACACAGAAAACATTTCCAAGGGACGGTCGTTCCTAGAGCCAATTCCACAAGTAATAATAGCGGACGCATCGCTCTCCGGATGGGGAGCGCATATGGACAGATACACAGTACAGGGGAAGTGGAGTGTGCAGCAAAAGAAACTGCACATCAACTACCTAGAGCTATTAGCAATATTTCTAGCACTAAAAGCCTTCCAAATGCAAATAACAGGCAAAGCAGTCCTGATCAGAACAGACAACATGACTGCAATGTATTATATTCAAAAACAGGGGGGGACACACTCTCTCCAACTGTCCAGACTAGCACAGGACATATGGAGATGGGCCATTCCTCAAAAGATCTACCTGTTAGCGGAACACCTACCAGGAGTTCAAAACCAAATAGCAGACATCCTAAGCAGACAGTCAGAACAAGTGCACGAATGGGAGCTGCACGACCAAATACTACAGCCATTCTTCCAAAAATGGGGGCAACCAGAGATAGATCTGTTTGCCAATCATCAGAACGCAAAATGCAAAGAATTCGCATCCAGGTACCCACACCAAAGGTCCCAGGGCAATGCACTGTGGATAAATTGGTCCAACAGATTTGCGTACGCGTTCCCTCCTCTACCACTAATTCCATTACTAGTTCGGAAGCTGCAGCAACATTCAATGACAATGATACTAGTGGCACCCACGTGGGCAAGACAGCCGTGGTTCACCACGCTGCTACAACTCTCACAAGTACCACATCAAAAGCTAAGGTTATTACCCATGCATCTTACACAGAACCATGGAGAAATAATGCACCCAGATCCCAAACAACTGAACCTAGCGATCTGGCTCCTGAAGTCATAGAGTTTGGGTACTTAGATTTACCACCAGAATGCATGGAAATCATTAAACAAGCAAGACGTCCTACCACCAGAGCATGCTATGCAGCAAAATGGAAGAGGTTTGCTATACACTGTAACAGTAAGCACATCAACCCTCTGGACGCATCTACTAAACAAATCATTTGCTATTTGTTACACTTACAGCAATGTAACCTAGCATATACCTCTATCAGAGTTCATCTAGCAGCCATAGCAGCATACCTACAAAACAGACAACATCTGTCATTGTTCAAAGTACCAGCAATTAAAGCTTTCATGGAAGGACTCAAAAGAGTCATTCCACCAAGAAGACCACCTTCCCCAGTCTGGAATCTCAACATAGTGCTTACCAGACTAATGGGGCCACCATTTGAACCTATGCATAGGTGTGAAATACAATTCCTCACATGGAAGGTAGCCTTCCTCATAGCTATCACGTCACTTAGAAGAGTAAGTGAACTGCAGGCTTTTACGATTCAAGAACCATTTATGCAGCTACACCAAAATAAAGTGGTTCTTAGAACAAACCCAAAATTCTTACCGAAGGTTATTTCAGCATTCCACATCAATCAGTCAGTGGAATTACCGGTTTTCTTTCCAAAACCACAAACAGTAGCTGAAAGAGCCCTACATACACTGGATGTTAGAAGGGCCATATTGTACTACATAGAAAGAACACAAACTTTCAGAAAGACAAAACAGCTATTTGTTGCGTTTTCTCCCACACATAAAGGCAATCCCACCTCCAAAGCGGGCATTGCCAGATGGATTGTAAAATGCATTCAAATATACTACTTAAAGGCAAAGAGAACATTAACTGTTCCTCCTAGAGCTCACTCTACACGTAAACTAGGAGCATCTATGGCATTTCTGGGAAACATTCCACTAGATGACATATGCAAAGCGGCTACCTGGGTTACACCGCACACCTTCACAAAACACTATTGTGTAGATGTGCACACAACACAACAAGCTAGAGTGGGACAAGCAGTATTAAAAACATTGTTTCAGACAGTTGCAACAGACACGGGCGACCACCGCTAGGGAGAGAACTGCTATATAGTCTATTCATAATGTACCATCTGCAGCCCATATGCCTCGAACGGAATATGCTACTTACCAGTATGCATCTGTTCTTGGCATAGAGGGCTGCAGAGTGGTACATGCCCTCCCAGCCTCCCCGGAAACCTGTGTCTGTTCCAACATTATCTTATTTAGATACACTTACATGGGCATTCTTATCTGTATTCTACTATACTACTCCATCTAACCCTACTATGGCAAAACAATCTAAGGATGGAGCCGATGCCCATGCGCACTACCAACCAAGGGAGGAGTCACCAAGAGACAAAAGACTCTCCAAGAGAAAAACAAAGTGCAATCATCCGAGCCCAACACCAGATGGCGATCTATTCATAATGTACCACTCTGCAGCCCTCTATGCCAAGAACAGATGCATACTGGTAAGTAGCATATTCCTTCTTTTTGTACCGTGCCTTTTTTTGATATTGATTTATCGAATAAAAGATCTTTGACTGACTGACTGACTGATTATAGCGCCTCCTCAGGGGTAGTATGCACTATATAAATGCTATTTATTTTGTGCAAATACTGGGAAAGATCAACACATCTGCCATTCTTACAGTGCCTGCAAATCTTGTAAAAAAGAGCCTGTAGAAAGTGAAAAGCTGCCTCTCAAGTATGTGTGAAGTGCTAACAAGGTGTGAGCCTTTGTTTGCCCTCTGCTGCATTTGCTTCTGGGTGTGAGACTCCTGGCTGCTCCCAGCCAGGAGACTGGAACAAAAGGAGGCCTCATGACCCCTCAGATTCACCCTTGGTTATGAGCCCAGCAGGAGCCAGGAATAAGAGATCCTCACCCCGCCCTCCTGCAGGTTGTTGCTTGTTACAGGTGGAAAGCAGAGAACAGTGCAGGCAGGCACTGCTGTAAGTGTTCTGGTGTTTGGAAATTGCACCGGGACGAATTCAGCATCTTTTTCAGTGTTGCCCAACTTCTTGGCAGAGGGGATGGAGTCCACCCTGCGAAAAAAGTGGGTGGACGCCGTCCAACCCCGTGTACCCCAGACTCGTGCCCTGATCTCTAGGGAGGAGCCACCCTCGATCACTGCATATCCACGGATCTCTGCAGCGGGATCATAGACCCCAGGAGCTCTCTCACTGGTAATGAATGAGGTAACAGATGCAGCGGTGCTACAGTGTTACTGTTTTGCTGACTGGGCCCGGTGAGGTGCCGTCACTGCACTGGATACGCACTGATTGTTTTCATTTTAATGCAGCGGGAACTCGACCTGGAGGTATTGGAGCGCTTTACATGAGCACCAGTAACATTATTATTGATGTAAACACACGCTGTATGTCATTGTGTTTTGAGAATTGTTGAGGAGGATTCTCAGCCACATTGCTGGTTACTCAGCCTGTGAGACGGAAACTGCTTCAAATAGACGTTAGCGATAATAATACACTCATCCACATGGTACCATCGTGGTTATTACCCCAGTGCGAGATTACCTGCTTCAGGCACTAATTGTGCTCTTCCCAGTCCCCCTTCGGATCATCGGTGGGAGATGCCAGTCATGGAAGAGACCACTGCAAAAAGAGAACGCGTGGAGCCGTGGTAAGTAGCAATTAACTGGGTTCAAACAACAAAACGTACGAAGCGCTATCAATAATCAATGCAAAATAGGGGGATGGACAAGCAACAGATCACGTGGGACGGGAGTTGAGAAAAACGAGCGACAAAACAACGGAACAAACGAATGAAGCACCTGCGAGGGAGAAGAACCAATAAAAGTACCTCAATGTGAGCGCAAGAAGCAGAAGGGGCATCAATAAAGAGATTAATCTGTGCTTTGGCAATGCTCAATGGAAAGGAGAATACACAAACCGAAAGTGACTCCTGAACGTGCTGACCAATAAGGAGCAAGGAATTGCGAATGATAAGCAAGCCAACCAATGGTAAGTAATGGGCGGGCTAAAAGCCCCTTTTTAGAGGTTTGGGATGGGTAAAGGGGAGGTCGAAGGGGGAAAGAGTCAGAGAAAGGGTTTATAAAGGTGTTTTGGGGAGTTTTATGTAGCGTAACGGTGACTCTTTGTAGAGGCTTTTTTTTTTTAAGATGCATTAGGTCTGTGCCATAGTGACCGCACATGTGCGCTGCCTGCAGGCTGCACCTAAAAGGGAAGGAAGCTCAGCGAAAAAAGCTATTTGCCTAGGATCACATAAGTTCGTCAGATTTTCCAGTTTCACACTGTGCAATTGCGATTCTCCTATTAACATGACCAGAGAATCTGGATTTCATTAAAGACACGGAGGCTAACATTATGCATTAATCTTTTTAATGCAGCTCACAGCCGCTTACATCTCAAAGGTTAAGAATAGAACTAAATGACATAACAGTGTCCATAAAAGGCGTGTGCCCAGATAAATCAGCCTCTTTTAGAATGCATGAACGAAGAACAGATCTTGAAACTTGAAGGAAGTATGCTTGAAACTTGAAAATCCATGCGGGACATCAATTCGAATTGTCTGAAAGAAAATGAGGCAAGTCAAGAAAGGTACAAGGAAACCTTCAGAAGTAAAGAAAGGCAAGGTTAAAGGTATAGAACATTCAAAACATTGTAAACCAAATTAATCCTCAATATCCCTCAAGGGAGGGACGGGGGGATAATGTTAGCCTCCGTGTCTTTAATGAAATCCAGATTCTCTGGTCATGTTAATAGGAGAATCGCAATTTCATTACAAGACAGGAGGCTACATTATGCATGTTGGTAGCCCTGAATCACAATATCAGAAACATGTTCAATTGGTTTACAATAATGATGAGCGAAGGTAGAAGCATTAGACCAATCAGCAGCTTTGAGGATAGTATCCAACTTACCACCAGACCAATATGATTTGCTGGCCATTGCACTTCTTAGTGAATGAGCTTGAAATTTTGAAAGGTCAATACCAGCGAAATTCATAGCCAATTTAACCCACCTTGCGATAGAGGAGGATGAGATGGGTTTAAAGGGTTTAACGTAGGAAACGAGGAGTTGATTTGCATCAGGGGGTCGAAGATTAGACATCCTGGAATCATACTCTTTCGTACAGTCAACCACACAGAGCTTTTTACAGAAATCAAAACGTGGATAGAAGATAGAATCAGACATGGTCTTAGTTCTCCTAAAAATTTCAAATTTAACACCGAACATCTCATAAGATCTATTGGAGATGTCTAAAGCTTTAACATCTGAAACTCTGCGACAGGAGATTAAACAAAGAAGAGATGCAAGTTTGATTGAAAGACATTTTCTGTTAAGAAGGGAATTATCAGGCCAGGAGCAAAAAAGGTCAAGTAACAGTTTAACATCCCAAACAGATTGATATTTAGGTCTGGGGGGTCTCTTAAGTCTGATACTTTTAAGGATCCTACAAACAATAGGGTTTTTACCTACCGTTTTACCGTTGACGATAGAGTGACCTGCGGAAATGGCAGACCTATAACAGTTAATGGATCTATAAGAGAGGCCACTGTCAAAGTTCCACGAGGAAATTGACTATATTAACGATAGGAGCTTCCACGGGATCCAGGTCCCTTTCCAAGCACCAACTAGACCATTTTTTCCAGATGTTAATATATCTGTAGTGTGTTCCAGGTGCCCAAGATTCTCCGAGGAGTGTAAGAGCAGATGACGAAAGTCCAGACAATTGGTTAGATTGCCTGACACTTTCCAAGCAAGAAGGTTCAGGCTCCCTGAAAGAACCAGGTGGTGATCTTCTCCGTTTGCGTTTAGGAGGAGACCTTGAGAGGCCGGGATTAGGAGAGGAATGTCGTAAGAGAGTTCCAAGGCTGTGGGGAACCATGCTTGAGACGGCCAGAAAGGAGTTATCAGGACCAGGGAGCACTGTTCTTGTCTCACTTTCTGAAGAACTCTCTGAATCATGGAAAAGGGGGGAAAGGCGTAGGGTCTGAGAGGGGCCCAAGGTTGGAGAAAGGCGTTGACAGCGAGAGCACCCGGGTCTGGCATCCAACTGAAGTATTGTGGAAGTTGGGAGGACAAGCGGCTTGCGAAGAGGTCCACATCGAAGGGGCCCCAGAGGTCGGACAGGGAATTGAAAATGGTTGGATTGAGTTTCCAATCGCTGAAGTCTACTAGGAACCTCGAGTTCCAGTCTGCGGAGAGGTTGGATTTTCCGGGGAGGTATTCGGCCCTCAGGGAAATCTTGTGTTCCAAACAGAACATCCAGAGTTTCTTGGCTAGGTTCGAAAGGTCGGCAGATTTCGTACCGCCAAGGCGGTTGATATACGAGACTGCGGAGACGTTGTCCATCTTCAGGAGGACGGATCTGCCTTGGAGAGATTGTCTGAAGCTCATCAGAGCATAGAGCCCGGCTGTCATTTCTAAGAAATTTATGTGGTGGGAAGACTCTGAAGGGGTCCATATACCACCAGCGTCCTGGTTGAGAAGACGAGCACCCCAACCGTGAAGGCTGGCGCCTGACTCAAGGACGAAGTCTGGAGATGAGCCAAAAATAGCTCTTCCATTCCAGGCGTCCAAATTGTCCAGCCACCAGGAAAGTTCCAGTTTGGCTTCTTCGTCTAGAGAGACTTGGTCTCCGTACCAAAGTCCAGATCTGAGAGCCTTGGCTTTTACTCTCTGAAGAGCACGGTAGTTGAGTGGGCCAGGGAAGATAGCTTGTATCAAGGAAGAGAGTAGACCAAGGAGTCTGGCTAGTTCTCTCAGGGATAAGGAGTGATGTTTGAGAACGAATCTGATTTCTTTCCGAATTTTGGCAATCTTCTTCTTGGGTAGTAAGAGAAGACAGGTCGAAGTATCCACGGTGAAGCCGAGGAATTCGAGAGATTTTGAGGGTAAAAGGATTGATTTTTCCCTGTTTATAATGAACCCAAGACTTTCTATGAGGTTCATAGAGGTCTGTAAGTCCTCTAGAATTTGAGAGTGAGATTGGGACATTATTAGTATGTCGTCTAGATAGATGATGAGACGAATACCCCTGGCTCTTAGGATGGAGACTATCGTTCTCATGATTTTGGTGAAACACCAAGGGGCGGAAGAAAGACCGAAAGGGAGGGCCTGAAATTGAAAAAGGCGATTGTCCCAGATGAATTGGAGAAAGGACTGATGTTCTGTTGCCATGGGAATGGTAAAATATGCGTCTTTTAAGTCCAATTTGACTAGCCAATCTCCATGGAGAAGAAGGTCTCTGAGCAGATGGATGCCCTCCATCTTGAAATGACGGTAGACGAGGTACTTGTTTACCTCTCGAAGGTTTATTACTGGGCGCCAACCCTTGTCTTTCTTTTTGACTAGGAAAAGGGTACTCACAAAATTCTTTTGAGACCAAGGGACCTCTATTATTGCGCCCTTCTTTAACATAGAGGAAACCTCTTCTTTGACGATTTCTAGATGCTCTAGAGAAAGGGTCATGGGATTGGGAGTGGTAGATTGGAAAGGAATCTCTGTGAAATCTATTTTGAAGCCCTGAACTGTTTCTAGAACCCATGGATCTTGGGTCAGGGATTCCCAAACATGAAGGAAATATTTTAGTCTGCCGCCGACTTTTGGAGGGGAAGAAGAAGGGGGTGCACTTACTTGAGGTGGTGTTGTTGGGAGCACCACGAGCGGGGAAGCCTCTTCCGCGTGAGCCTCTTCCTCTTTGTGGGAAGTACTGTCTGGAGTTGGAGGGGTAGAAGCCTCTACCTCTACCGGACGAACCTCTTCCTCTTCCGTAGGTGAAGGGCCGGAAATTACCACGGCCGAAAGAACGGCCTCTTCCACCGGCCTGGCCAAAAACACGCTTCATGTTGTTTTGGGCTTTGTCTAAGGCTGTAAAGGTTGCCACGTACTTGCCGAGGGTTTTTATCATATCTTGTCCAAAGAGGAGGCCATTAGGTTTAGTTGTTGGCTCCTTCTCTGCAAGGTCCCCGAGTTTGGGGTTAATTCTGATGAGGACAGATTTTCTCCTTTCAATATTGAGGGAGGAGTTGGCATTGCCCAGTAGTACGATGGCTCTCTGGCTCCAGCCTTTAATTAGGTTAATGTCTAGGGGTGTGTGGGAGATATGTGATTCCTCAGCGAGGTCTAGTATTCTGGTAAGGGGACCCAGGAGGTCAAGGAGGTAGTCTTGACATGTTTTAAGGGCTCTTTCTAGGCCTTTTCTTGGGTCCTTACCTAGTTTGAATGGGAATTTGATTAAGTCGGGGTCTAGGTTGGGAGTTTGGCAGACTTTTCCCTCAATAAATGGACGGGGGCACTCAGATCTCATGGTGTTACGAGATTCTCTTTGAAGGGGGTTTCTCAGCCATTTGGTGACGAACTTGGCTACGTGGTCATGTGGGTACCACTTTTTGCTGTTAGGGTGGGAGATGTTTTCGGGGGAGAACATCTCCTCGCCGAGAGGGTCAAGAATTGCGTCAGAGGAGTGCGTCTCTGATAGAGTGTTAAGGTCCCATTCATCAGTATCTTGCTCGTCAAGGTCCAAGACGAATTCGTCGTCAGGGTCCAGGAAGAGTTCATCTTCCTCTGAGCTGGAGTTGAGGGGAGCACTGAGATTTGTTGCGTTGTCAGTGGCGTTCGGGACAACATTACCTTTTGGGGCGCTTAGGCCTCCCGTGCTTTTTGAGGTGCTTGGACCTCCCATGCCATTTGAGGTGCTTGGACCTCCCATGCCTTTTGAGGTGCTTGGACCTCCCATCTCAAATGAGGTAGCGCGACCTCCGTCAGTGCTTAAAGAGTGTTTACTTTTTTTAGTAGCTTTAGGGTGTTCAGCTTCTAAATCAGAAGTTTCTTCATCAGGTAAAAGGGATCTTTTATTGGACATAAATTCACGGAAAGTATTCAGCATACATGTCCTCATTTCCCTTTGAAGGAAGGATTTAAAGTTATCATTGTTGTGATTTGGGGAGCTTGCCATAGCATCATCTGATTCTAGATCAGACATGGCAGGTAAGTAAAGTAATAAAGTAATTAGGTAAAGTCTTTTTTTTTTAATGTAAATTAAGAATCTTAGGTAATTCCAAGTAAGGTAGGGTAAATCTAGTTAAGAATTTGGGTTGTTTTTAAATTAATTAAATAAATATTGTTTGTAAAGGTTGAGCCAGGAAGGGTAAAGAAATTAGGCATAAAACGTAGACCTAAACCTATTAAAACGTGGATATACACGTCGAAAATGCCACCTAAGCGCTTGAAGTGGGAAAACAGCTGATCGTAGCCCAATCGGTAAAATAACCGAAGGGCTCGAGCAGCTGATGCCTGGTGGGAGAGGAATGATAGTTGGGAGGTGCAATAGGTCTGTGCCATAGTGACCGCACATGTGCGCTGCCTGCAGGCTGCACCTAAAAGGGAAGGAAGCTCAGCGAAAAAAGCTATTTGCCTAGGATCACATAAGTTCGTCAGATTTTCCAGTTTCACACTGTGCAATTCAGCCACTAGATGGATATACCTTTTTTCTGTTGTCAAAGTGTAATGCAGAACGAGATTAGAGCGTGGGAGACAGACAGAATTAATCTTGTAATTTTTTGCAGTTCACATAGCGTGAACCTTGCCCTAGGACATGAGTGCTTCGCAACAGACTGAGAGTATGTTGCGTGTTGTTTTTTCAGCACAGAGAGATTTGCAGGGATTCACAGGCTGCAGGGCAGAGGCAAGGATTTGAACCTGATTCCCTTAATGAAAGGGCAGGGAGCTGCAGCCACTAACCCACATCGCCACTTGTGAAAGCTCAGCTTGTTTTGAGCTCGATGTTCCAAGAGGACCTTGAGCTGAGCTAAAGCCTGGCTTGTTCTGGCTTGAGCTCTCAGTGGCTCAACCTTGGTATTTGATTGCACTGGTTTATCTTCGGCACTGCTTCGTTGTAATTGCATTTATATAGCACTTACTACCCTTGACAAGGCGTCAAAGCACCATTTTCGGGGAGTTGCACGCTACTCCTGAACCCAAAAAAGGATTAGCAGTGAATTAGTATAGGGAGATGTGAAATTAATTTGAGCGGTGGACATGTGAGTTTGTTATTTGGATTTAAAAGGGATAGTGGAGGGATAGAGGGGTTTGCATTTATATAGCGCTTGCAACCCCTGATGAGGTGTTGAAGCACTTTTTAGTGGCTAGCATGCTACTCAGGAACCCAAACAGAATTACTTAAGGGTAGCAAGCACTATGTAAATACAAACCCTTCCCTCTTCTATCCCTCCATTATCTTTTAGTTAGGAATTAGTGTAGGGAAATATGAAAATAATTTGAGCGGCTGACATGTTAGTCTGTTAGACAGGTCTCACGTGTTTCAAGAGATGGGCATGGTTCAGAGCCGGGCAGAATGGGTGTGGTCTCAAAGACTGGGCAGGAGGTATGGTTGTCCCAGAGGTGGGCAGGATGAGCGTGGTTCAGAGGTGGGCAGAATCGATGTTGCCCCAGAGATGGGCTGGATGGACGTGGCCCCAGAGATATTGTCCGGAAGCGCAGGATGCTCTGGAAGCGGGCTCATTGAAGGGACTTGACGATAGTTTTGTGCAGCACCTCTCAGGAGTAGGCAGTCTCAAGAAGTGTCCCTCTTCTTTGTTGCGTTAACCCTCCGCTCTTCCGGTGTAAGAACTTCTGGGGAGCAGAGTGTGATGGTTGTCAGTGCTATGCAGAGCCAGCATTCGCCATTTTGTTCCTCTTGAACGCACTATTTTTTCATCATTGGAAAAGATCTTCTGTCAAAGCTCTGTAAAATTAGCTGACCTACCACAGCCCATCATTTGAAGAGGCTGTAGTGCTGTGTCGACTCTGCTAGGGTAAAGCTCACCACGCCATGAAGAAATCTAGTGGGACCATTTGTGCTCTGATGGGGAAAAAGTTGCTCTATTGAAATTCATGTGAGTGCTCTTAGTGAGAGAAGAGAATAGTGGAATTAAGTCATATGTTCATGGTCTCAAAGATGTCGAAGCCCAATTGTTGGTCTGTGACCATTACACCTTCTCTGTGATATCTCTCTGGACAGATATGTCGACACGTTTTGACTGATATTTGTTTGCCAGCCTTCCTCAGGAGGGTATCGCTCCAATGTACTCTGTATTAAGCACAGTCGCTGGGAAACTCTAAGTCTTAACAACATTTAGATGCCACTCTAGAGTTCTTGGTGACACTACACTTAAGCTGTGTTTTGAGACTTCTTTGATGACGTTCATTTCTTTCAGATTTTACAGTGGCACGCACATGGCAGATTTTGTTAAAAGAATCTGACTGATCTGCGATACTCTAATGAATGAGCATCTGAAACCACAACACACAAGTTTCTCCTGCCTTCTTCCATATTATTCATGAGCAGGTCAACTGGAATTGTGCAGCAGTCAAGGACCATATATGGCTGCAGGATTGGCTAAATTATACAGCTGCGAAAGACATTATGCGGCAATGATGTTTAGCCTCTTTCTAATTGGAAAGGCAGCCGCTGTGCAGAGCAGGGTGGTACATCTCATATTAATAATGATGGTATCTCTAAAGGGATGCACTTTAGGATTCAAGGCACGAAGCCTTTAAAAAGGCTGCAACAGATCCAATCCTTCTGAAGCCTGGGGGGCCTGTTGGAATAACCGCAGCTCTGAGAAGAGTGTGTGATGTGAACATTCATTTGTATGAATTGTGAAGTCAAATAAGAAATCATTACATCCACCCTAATGGAATTAAATTCAAGTATTTAAGGTTTTCTTTTCCTGATGTAGACAAAAGTCCTCCGCCAAGCCACCAAATGGAAACGTTAACGATATCAGTAGAACATTATGACCACTGTACGTGGCTCTTTATAGCAAATGCCAGGTGATGGTCACCAATTAATTTTGTGTAAACTGTCTGGCTGGAAATATTTTTTCCTTATGGTTTGCAAACTACACAGCGGTTGATGGATTGTGACGAGTGTGATAAATCCGTATTTACGAGAAAAATGCCACATCCGCACAAACATGGTTTTTGAGTGGCCTTGCTTCAGACTAAGTACACTCTATCCTCTGCTGCCAAGTCACAAACAATCTTAGCTCAATGCAAGAGATTGGTGCGTAGTCTTGACATAGTTTACCACCTTAAACTAAACTAATCAGATTGGCTGTTGCCAGGGCTCGAGTCGGGGTACCACACGGGTGGACGGCGTCCCCCCACTTATTTATACCAGGGGGACGACGTCCCCCCTGCCAAACAGCTGGACCTCACTCTTTGGCTTCTCTGGGACAAGGAGCTCGGCACCTTTTGTGACGTCCCTTCCTGTCGTGATGTCACTTCCAGTGACAGCGTCCCCCACTTCTTTTTTTTTTTTTTTACGACTTGTGCCCTGGCTGTTGCCAACTATCTTTGGAATCAAAAATTAATGGATGAAAATGCTGAATTCAGTCTGAACCAAAAGCAATTAGTCCAGATGCATTCCATTCCATTGACAATAGCTCATTTCTGGCATTAGGCTTGACCCGACAATCTTCTTTGTAAGTGTGTGAAGTCGAAAGAGTGAGGTCTGTTTGAGGAAAAACATTGCATTATCCTCCATTTTATGGTCTGGCCTGACAGTACATCTCTCGCCAGACAATTATGTGAGCATCACTAGAGTGGGGCTTTGCTCTGCCTACATCAGAGGCACCCCACTAGGGGGGCTTAATTGATCCCAGGGAGGGCACCAGACTCAGACAGAGAACCATCATGCTCATAAGTGCTTGGAGTATCAGTAAGCCACTCTGTGATGGGTCTTCACTAACCTTTTGTCATTCATATCCTGGCTGGGAGTAGGTGTCAAAAGGGAAAGGACTCCAAATATTCCTTAAACCCCCCTCTCCCGTCATTACTGAAATTCACACGATGCATACCGTTACACTTTATTAAGGCCTGGCTGACCAGTATGTTTGGCAACCGTATATTTGATTGCATTTTGAAAACAAGCATTGGAAATGCAATAGGTCTCGCATTAGAAAAGTTGGAGCTATTGGTCTTGTAAATGACAAATATTTTATTTATTTGTTGGTTTTTAAAACAGCTAAATTGATAGCTTTGTCATTTACAATGCCAATAGTTATGTAACAGAACTTAACTGCAACATTTAAATGTGTAAATATATTTAAACATTGGAAATATATAGAATAGTTGTCTGAATTCTGGAGGGGCCTGGTGATATATTTAATAGTTTTGTTTTTTTACGTGTGGCCAGTCTTTAAAAAGTTTGAAGACTACTGGCCTACATGTTGGCAGCCTGGAATACATGTTTCGATTGGGCAGAAGTTGTGTGTTTCCAGAAAAATGTGCTTTCCCTTGTCACAGGTGTGATCATTTTGTTTATGTATCTAGCTGCTTAAGCTTGAACTTTCAAGGGCGCACACACGGCATTTTTTGTGGGAAGAGGAGTCTTATATGGTATAAACTCGACCCGAAGGTATCTGAGCGCTTTAGATGAGCACCAGGTGAGCTACAGACTGACACATTCATTTTGTTAGGCACAGGGAGATAAAGTGATTTGCCCAAAATCACAGGATGTCGGACCTCCCTGCCCTCGAACAGGTTCCCCAGCGAGACCCCTCTAGCCAATGTTATTCAAGTGTCTTCGATGACTCGATGATTTATGATGTTTTTCTCTGGCAGCAGCACAGATAGGACGAGGCGGTCATTAACCTACATGGATTACTAAAATAATACTGTGCTGGTCTTTAAAAAAAACTGTACCTTGTAGACTCTTTACAAGCTAAAGAGTGTCTCTGTTCTCTTTGGGGTGTGGCGAAGGAGCCAGAGAAAAACATTCAATTTGATATATTTGCTTTATTCTGAGGCGGGGGGAGCCTACAAAATCACATGTTTTGGACCCATTGCTTTACATACGTGTGCAAATTCTCCCTTACCTCTACTTACCCCTAAACGCATCAACTACATCTATTCTCCTCTATAGCTCCCCCATGATCCATCCCCAAATGATGCTGAGTGCAAAGGGGGCGCCTCCCCTCCCCGTGCACCCCCTAGTACTTGTGGGGTATTGGCGGGTGCATTGGTGGCTCTGGGGTTTCTTCTGCTGATGTAGAGGTCCGTAGAGAGAGATTCGTTCTCCATATTGTCTGTACATTTTTTTCTTTTCTTTTACTTTTTTATAGCAACGAGCTCCGCCCCCGTTGCCAGAAGTGATTTTGAATTTGCTCATCGGCCCTGGCCAACTGCTCCGCACTAGACTGTGTCCAGCAGGACACTACAGCCTGTAGGGCACACCGTGTGAGTGGACACTCCGGGGCGCACCGTGTGAGTGGACACTCTGGGCACACCGTGTGAGTGGACACTCTAGGGCACACCGTGTGAGTGGACACTGCGGGGCTCACCGTGTGAGTGGACACTCCGGGGCGCACCGTGTGAGTGGACACTCCGGGCCGGGCACACCGTGTGAGTGGACACTCCGGGGCACACCGTGTGAGTGGACACTCCGGGGCACACCGTGTGAGTGGACACTCCGGGGCACACCGTGTGAGTGGACACTCCGGGGCGCACCGTGTGAGTAGACGCCCCGGGGCACACCGTGTGAGTGGACGCTCCGGGGCACACCGTGTGAGTGGACGCTCCGGGGCACACCGTGCGAGTGGACACTCCGGGGCACACCGTGCGAGTGGGCACTCCGGGGCGCACCGTGTGAGTGGACACTCCGGGCGCACCGTGTGAGTGGACACTCCGGGCGCACCGTGTGAGTGGACACTCCGGGCGCACCGTGTGAGTGGACACTCCGGGCGCACTGTGTGAGTGGACACTCCGGGGCGCACCGTGTGAGTGGGCACTCCGGGGCGCACCGTGTGAGTGGACGCTCCGGGGCGCACCGTGTGAGTGGACGCTCTGGGGCACACCGTGCGAGTGGACACTCCGGGGCACACCGTGCGAGTGGGCACTCCGGGGCGCACCGTGTGAGTGGACACTCCGGGCGCACCGTGTGAGTGGACACTCCGGGCGCACCGTGTGAGTGGACACTCCGGGGCGCACCGTGTGAGTGGGCACTCCGGGGCGCACCGTGTGAGTGGACGCTCCGGGGCGCACCGTGTGAGTGGACGCTCTGGGGCACACCGTGTGAGTGGACGCTCCGGGCGCACCGTGTGAGTGGACGCTCCGGGCGCACCGTGTGAGTGGACGCTCCGGGGCGCACCGTGTGAGTGGACGCTCCGGGGCGCACCGTGTGAGTGGACGCTCCGGGGCACACCGTGTGAGTGGACGCTCTGGGGCTCACCGTGTGAGTGGGCACTCCGGGGCGCACCGTGTGAGTGGGCACTCCGGGGCACACCGTGTGAGTGGACACTCCGGGGCACACCGTGCGAGTGGGCACTCCGGGGCGCACCGTGTGAGTGGACACTCCGGGCGCACCGTGTGAGTGGACACTCCGGGCGCACCGTGTGAGTGGACACTCCGGGGCGCACCGTGTGAGTGGACACTCCGGGGCGCACCGTGTGAGTGGACGCTCCGGGGCGCACCGTGTGAGTGGACGCTCTGGGGCACACCGTGTGAGTGGACGCTCCGGACGCACCGTGTGAGTGGACGCTCCGGACGCACCGTGTGAGTGGACGCTCCGGGGCACACCATGTGAGTGGACGCTCTGGGGCTCAATGTGTGAGTGGACGCTCTGGGGCTCACCGTGTGAGTGGACGCTCTGGGGCTCACCGTGTGAGTGGACGCTCCGGGCGCACCGTGTGAGTGGACGCTCCGGGCGCACCGTGTGAGTGGACGCTCCGGGCGCACCGTGTGAGTGGACGCTCCGGGGCGCACCGTGTGAGTGGACGCTCCGGGGCGCACCGTGTGAGTGGACGCTCTGGGGCTCACCGTGTGAGTGGGCACTCCGGGGCGCACCGTGTGAGTGGGCACTCCGGGGCGCACCGTGTGAGTGGACACTCCGGGGCGCACCGTGTGAGTAGACGCTCTAAGGCACACCGTGTGAGTGGGCACTCCGGGGCGCACCGTGTGAGTGGGCACTCCGGGGCGCACCGTGTGAGTGGACACTCCGGGCGCACCGTGTGAGTGGACACTCCGGGCGCACCGTGTGAGTGGACACTCTGGGGCGCACCGTTCGAGTGGACACTCTGGGGCGCACCGTTCGAGTGGACACTCTGGGGCGCACCGTGCGAGTGGACACTCTGGGGCGCACCGTGCGAGTGGACACTCTGGGGCGCACCGTGCGAGTGGACACTCTGGGGCGCAACGTGCGAGTGGACACTCTGGGGCGCAACGTGCGAGTGGACACTCTGGGGCGCACCGGGTGAGTGGACACTCTGGGGCGCACCGGGTGAGTGGACACTCTGGGGCGCACCGGGTGAGTGGACACTCTGGGGCGCACCGGGTGAGTGGACACTCTGGGGCGCACCGGGTGAGTGGACACTCTGGGGCGCACCGGGTGAGTGGACACTCTGGGGCGCACCGGGTGAGTGGACACTCTGGGGCGCCCCGGGTGAGTGGACACTCTGGGGCGCACCGGGTGAGTGGACACTCTGGGGCGCACCGGGTGAGTGGACACTCTGGGGCGCACCGGGTGAGTGGACACTCGGGCGCACCGGGTGAGTGGACACTCTGGGGCGCACCGGGTGAGTGGACACTCTGGGGCGCACCGGGTGAGTGGACACTCTGGGGCGCACCGGGTGAGTGGACACTCCGGGGCGCACCGTGTGAGTGGACACTCCGGGCCGCACCGTGTGAGTGGACACTCCGGGCCGCACCGTGTGAGTGGACACTCCGGGCCGCACCGTGTGAGTGGACACTCCGGGCCGCACCGTGTGAGTGGACACTCCGGGCCGCACCGTGTGAGTGGACACTCCGGGCCGCACCGTGTGAGTGGACACTCCGGGCCACACCGTGTGAGTGGACACTCCGGGCCACACCGTGTGAGTGGACACTCCGGGCCACACCGTGTGAGTGGACACTCCGGGCCACACCGTGTGAGTGGGCACTCTGGGCCACACCGTGTGAGTGGGCACTCTGGGCCACACCGTGTGAGTGGGCACTCTGGGCCACACCGTGTGAGTGGGCACTCTGGGCCACACCGTGTGGGTGGGCACTCTGGGCCACACCGTGTGAGTGGGCACTCTGGGCCACACCGTGTGAGTGGGCACTCTGGGCCACACCGTGTGAGTGGGCACTCTGGGCCACACCGTGTGAGTGGGCGCTCCGGGGCGGCGCACCGTGTGAGTGGGCGCTCCGGGGCGCGCACCGTGTGAGTGGACACTCCGGGGCGCGCACCGTGTGAGTGGCCGCTCCGGGGCGGCGCACCGTGTGAGTGGCCGCTCCGGGGCACACCGTGTGAGTGGCCGCTCTGGGGCTCACCGTGTGAGTGACCGCTCTGGGGCTCACCGTGTGAGTGGCCGCTCTGGGGCTCACCGTGTGAGTGGCCGCTCTAGGCCTCACCGTGTGAGTGGCCGCTCTGGGGCTCACCGTGTGAGTGGCCGCTCTGGGGCTCACCGTGTGAGTGGCCGCTCTGGGGCACACCGTGTGAGTGGCCGCTCTGGGGCACACCGTGTGAGTGGCCGCTCTGGGGCACACCGTGTGAGTGGACGCTCTGGGGCACACCGTGTGAGTGGACGCTCTGGGGCACACCGTGTGAGTGGACGCTCTGGGCACACCGTGTGAGTGGACACTGCGGGGCTCACCGTGTGAGTGGACACTGCGGGGCTCACCGTGTGAGTGGACACTCCGGGGCTCACCGTGTGAGTGGACACTGCGGGGCTCACCGTGTGAGTGGACGCTCCAGGCTCCAGTGAATACAATGCCTGTTGTCCCTGCGCCTCCCCCGGCAGCTGGTGTTGTCAGGCGAGCCCTTCTCGAGCTGAAGTCTCGTCTACCCGCCGCTCCCCGCTGCTGTAATTGGCGATGAAATGTTGCAATAACATCTTGTAATTATATGTGGGCTTTGCTGGGGAAAATGAAAGCCGCCTCTCTGGTTTGCCTGCGGTCAGAAGCGATCCCAGGACATTTCAGCGCTGTGAGCACTGTCTTGTGTGCTTGAGAGAGGGGGCGTCTGGGCTCTGAAAACCCACTGCAGCTTTTCACTTTGTGTCTATAAATACAATTGAAAAACACGCAGTGAAAGTACCGAAGCCTTCGCCTCTGCAAATATGTTTTTATGGGGCTCTCTTGTAAACATGCAAGGTCCAGGCCATGGACAGCAGAGCTACCCCTCACTGGGACCGCTCTTCACAGCCAAGGGAAGTAGAGTCACCAGAATATGGGGTGGCGGAAATGACATCACACACTTGATCCCCCAGTGACACCACAGGATGAGTCCTCCCGTGAAGCATCACCAGTTTGGGGTAGCGGAAATGACATCACACACTTGATCCCCCAGTGACACCACAGGATGAGTCCGACCGTGACGCATCACCAGTTTGGGGTAGCGGAAATGACATCACACACTTGATCCCCCAGTGACACCACTGACACACTTGATCCCCCAGTGACACCACAGGATGAGTCCGACCGTGACGCATCACCAGTTTGGGGTAGCGGAAATGACATCACACACTTGATCCCCCAGTGACACCACTGGATTAGTCCTCCCGTGACGCATCACCAGTTTACTGGTTGCCCTCTACTGGGGGTGGGAGGAAGGGCCCTCTGTGTAAAGCACCTGAGTAGGGCGTAACCTGAAGCCTTGTACTTCCGGTGCCTTCATGACCCTGGCCACCAGGGCTAGCTCGAGCAGTGGCAGGTGGCCCAGAGGATGCTAGTAGTCTTAACCGAGGTGGCCCAGGGCAGTCCTCATCGGCGGTGACTGGCGGTTATTTTGGCGCCAAGACTAAGTTAGAGGAGCGGAGGGGAGAGGATGTAGCCTTTTGGCTAGAGCGGTCGACCTCGAAGCTAGTAATCGGGTTCAAGTCTCGGCGAGGACACTGAACATCCTGTGATTCTGGGCAAATCACTTAATCTCCCTGTGCCTAACAAAAATGAATGTGTCCTCATGTAACGCAACTGGTGCTCATGTAAAGCGCTCTGATACCCAATGTCTCGGGTCTGGGTCGGGCTATATAAAACTAAAAAAAGCCTTGGATGCTGCTCTTCCCAGGGTCACCCCTGGGGTTTGGTCTCTGGGCTCCACGAGTCAGACCCGGGAACCAACCGGAAGCTCCCTGGAGCAGCCGCGCGCTCTTGAAGTCCCGACATTCGTTCATTCATTCATTCACCTGGCTTCCCCGGCACAGTGGATCTGTGTTTGGAACCAGCTGTTCACGTGACCAGGAGTTGTGGGGTGTGTCTGGGATCAGCAATGTGACTCACACGAGCTCCTCCAGGGCACAGGTCTACCTCCTGCCCTCCCAGGGAGAGCTGCAGGGGTGCTGGGAGTGAGCAGGCGCCGTGACAGGCCTGCTCCTGCAGGGGTGGTGTGAGAGGCTCCGCCCCTTGACCGCCCCCTCACCCTTCACTTCGAGGATACTTGTTTTACAGTGTGTCAAGGACAAGAAATGACAAAGCCAGTAGTTCAGCTTTTCTGTTTTGAAAACATTTCCCACGCTTTCCTTATGCGGAGGCGGATAATTAACAAGCATCAGCCGTGCCGGCTTCCTTCACACACAGGGAAGGAGCAGATTGGGCAACATGTCTCCTTTCACGTGCATTAAACCAGTCCAGCACAGGTACCAGCAGCGCAGACTTCACTCAGACACAAGGTACAGAATCACAGCAGAAAAGGCAAAAAAAACACCACACACACACCACCACCACACCGCACCGGACACACACACTGCCACCACACACCGCCACCACCCCCACCCCACACACTGCCACCACATCCACACACACACCAAAACCAACACCACACCAAATTCATCCACCCTCTCCCATGTATGACTCAATCACTCCTTTAACCAGATGTTACCCTCCATGGAGATCCTTCCATGCTTGAATTTGTGCCTACCTCTCCTCTGGGGTGGGGTCGCCCTGGCTACGATTCCAGCAGTGCCACTCCGCCTCCTCCTCCTGCTGAGTTTGGTTTGGTTTTGGCACACACGGCTCCTTCCTCCTGTCTGTGATCTCAGCCTCCCATCTTTCTCCAACAATTGGCAACAAAGTGTCACCAAGAGAGACTGAGCTTCTCCCTGGGGGCGGCTCTGTGCGGGGAGGGCTATCCGCAGTGCCGCCGCCCCATGGGCGCCATGAACAACACGAAAGAAAGACTAAGGGAGGGAGTGAAGCCCCTCCGCTTGCACCTCTTCGAGGGGGTGCCTCTCTATAGGTCACCACCACCGTGCTTCTGAGTCCTGCATAACCCTCAGGGACTGGGGTCCACTCTACGCTAAAAGAGAGATTGCACACTCTAAGTGAATGAATATGTCCTTCCCGTCCACACAGGACATGAGCAGCGGGAGAGAAAGCGGAGTGAAGAAGCTCTGTTCTTGGTTCCTCACCCCCTCCTGCATCCAAAGATGCTGTGTTGTGGTCCACAATCCAGCTGTGATGGAGTAGAGAGCATGAGGGCGTCTCATTTCTGCCACAAACAATCACTGGGTTGGTCCTTGTGGGGCTGCAGGTAGCAGTGCCCCCTAAACGCTGCTGCTCATCTATTCTTCATTCTAGCCCGGCCTACGTAACCCTGTTCTATTGGTCCACCCATCAAGGGGTGTTCCCTTCTCTTCCTACCACCACCTTCTTCAGGCTCTTGCAGCCTAATCTTTCCTCATGCACACAGAATAGTTACGGCTCATGCAGCAACTTTGCAAGCATCCCACGTCCCTGGCCCTGATTTATCTTTCGCTTTGGATGGCCTTACAGAAGATCAATGCGATGCACGACAAACGGAACAGCTACCCAAAGATGTGCCCAGAAAGGTGACCTGTGGCAAAGTGAGTCCCAGCCTACAGAACTCCGGGTACGGAACGCATGTAGGGCTAGAGATAACATCTGTATTGATGTGGCGAGCTCGGGAGACACCGCTTCAGCATGATGTCCACTTCAGAGGACAAACACTGGAATGTAGTGGTGTTTAGCATCCCTTTCGGGAGGCCATCTTTGAAGTGTTCTGCGATACATAAACAGCGGTTCTACAAATGTGACCACTTCTTAACCCCTTCCATGCTGATGACGAACCCCAGCCGTCCTGCACTACGGTGCTCGTGTGCTGATGACGGCTGGGGTTCGTCACGGCCCGCCCTTGTTCGTGTTGTTTACAGCACACCAGGGGAATCGCGGCCGCATGGAAAGGGTTAAAATAGAGGCAGATTTCTGCATATTTTTAGCATAGTCTCCAACTGTCCTTTCGCGCCATAAATCGCGAAAAAGAGCATACGCTGTTTACACCAATTACTAATCTTGATGTAGAGTCTTTGGGAAATGACCTGGTCCTGAAGGTGACACTTGAAAACATAATCCTATCATGAAGGTACTGACCAGACTTTCATGGGCCAAAGAGGAGAGTTCGCCAGTGAGTCAACTCTGGGCAAACTTTGTAGAACTCAAGAGTTTGGAAGTCAGACAAGGAAGCCAGCCTTGCAGAGACTCCTGGCACCCTGAGGCCTACAGCTGTGAACTTCCAGAGTCGTGAACAGGACTGGGTGAGTTGGAGGGGCTGGGGGCAGAGGTGGGAGTCAGAGGGAGCTAAGCTGAACAGGGGGGATGTAAAGTCAAGTTGGCATGAAGCTGAGGGGGGGCGGGGGTTGAGACCGGGCTCACAAGATGCTGAGGGGAGATTGAGCTTGCTTTGAAGCGAGTTTGGTTTTAGGTAAGAAGGATGAATGGTTGGGTGACACTTGGGTTAGTTTGAGCTTTGTATTTTGGCTCTAAATTAATAGTCTAATCACACTGATTAAACAATGCACATTTTCTCATCACATATTTTCTTTGGCCCAGCATTCCTTGGTCTGTTTGCCAGTGTTTAACCGACAACAATAGTCGTGGTAAACTCTCTTTCTTGTAAATCTGGCTTCGGCAAACATGCCACCTTGTTTTTCACTCCTTTTTGGTGCAAACATATAAAATATTGAACAATTGGTAGCTAACCTTAAAAAAAATAATGGCGGGCTCATCTCCCTAGGTACACCATCCCCAGCGTGGAATAGCACCCCTTCTCAGCTGGCTCTGCACACGTGATCAGGCAAACTGCGGCGGGAACACAATGTGAGTGACAGACCAGTGGATTCTGTTGAACAGGGAAATGGATTTTGAGGCTGACCGAAAGCCTTTCGATATATGCATGTATTTTTTAAATTCTTTATTTGGAAAGCATGAGGCTGGAACGACCGCCAATGCGGTCTCTAAGCCAGACCTAAAAATGTGTCCGTATGGAATCACCCTTGATGGAAAACCGTCTCTGCATAAATCCAGTATTTTATTTATTTAAAGTCATCAGCAGAACACTTCTATCCCCAAAGGGTTGGCAGGAAGTTGTACAAATAGTGAAAGTTTATATTTAAAAGTAGTGTAAATATGCACTCAACAATCTATCTGCAAGGAAGCCACACAATAATCTGAGTGCATAACAGGAGGACAAAGCATAATTAAATTAAACGATATGTTGATGTTTTAAGTAATATCAATAAGGTTTTTGAAAGGCTATATTGTGTACAGCTTTTGTAACAATTTTTATTATTTAAAACAACAAAATAATTCAGTACATACTCATGGTATACACAAACCCAACATGCGGGACCATTGATGGAGACCGCGGTGCCATATACTGACGCGGTGAGCTGGGGGTGGCTGCACCTGTCTCTGACATTTTTTTCAGCATAAACATTTAGGAACTGAATAACGTATTTGTGGCCTGGCCACACGCTACGCACACCGGCACTTACACCCTTGCAGGTGCTCACACACTTTCTCTTCCTCTTTTATTGTTGTTTCCGTTTCTTTCCTCCTACCTTCTCTCTCTTCCCCTGTCACTTTCTCTTACTGTCTCTCAATTATAGCCCAACTCTCGGCACTGCCTTACTGGTAGAAACTCTGGAACCCTAGGTGCTGGGAGTAGGGGTGCCCGGGGTGCTGCAGTACCTCCGAAATAACCTCGCTGGAGTTAAGAAGATGGATCAGCAATAAAACTGCCTTTAATTTTTGTATCCAACTCGTCACTTTTGTCACATGTTCAGTGACGGAGATCCAATGTTTAGAGCTGATTTGCATATCGCCATTGTCTAACCCAGGGTGGTGTGGAGTGCAAAAAAACGATGGATTTGGGCCCAGATCTTTGGACTGGGGTGAGTGTGTGACATTGATCCGGTATACACCTGTTACAACGCACTACTGTTACAATGCGACTTTTACAACGCATACCATTACAACGCATTGCGCTGGGGGGCGCTCTAGGATAGGGAATAAGTATAATTTACTATCCAACACCTTCCCTAGGGTCCACAGGGACTGGAGTTAGAATAGTAAATTATACTTACCACTATCCAGCACCTCAAAGCGCTATGCGTTGTAATGGTATGCGTTGTAATGGTCGCGTTGTAACAGTAGGTAGTTGTAATAGTATGCGTTGTAACATGGTACATCCCATTGATCCACATTCTGTCCATCACCTGTTTTGTTTGTTTAGACTTTGTGGTCTGACAAATTGCTTCATATTGTTTGAACATGTAGATTAGTGTGAGCTCTCGGACCAGCTGTCACAGCCCTCCTTATACCAAGGATTGAGTTTTGTGGGCAGTCAGAACTCCAGGAGTTGGCATAAGGATATTTGACTGGTGCCGGACAGAAACACTTCTTGCTGGGGTACAGGGAGTCTGAAAGGAAAGGATGTTGGGCTTATTTTCTAACACAGAACAACATTTAAATACCTGTAAATGAACTGTGCAAATATTTCAAAATGTATCCAGTTAGGAAAGTACAAATAAAGCTTTTTCTAATTCTGAAGTGTGATGGAAACAAAGATCTGAACAGGATAAAAACAAACCAAGAAACTTTACTTGCAGATGTGCAAATGATAAATATTTGCTGAAACACAATTGCAACACATTACTGCTTGTGCGCTGTATGGTTTCATCAGTACAACTGCATGTCAGCCCGCATTTTGTGGCAATTTCCATGGAAAATGTGCTTTGCCTAAATCACACAGTGCTACCACTCCATGCTTTACATTTGGGACGGTGTGCTCCAAAATGTGCCACCAGATACATACCACATTACACCACGCTCCTGATAAATGGGCGTGGCTCATTTGCGACACTTGTTCTTGGTGTCACTGCTGTGCTGAAATCTGCTGCTCATGTGAAATGCCACCGAGGGTTTTGTTTCTGTTTTCATACATGTCCACACCACTCACAGAAAGGATAGTGAATTTGGTACACTGGGTATGGGTCAGTGCTTGCCCTGGAGGGCCCATGTTTGCTTCCTTGTTCCTGCTGAAAACATAGCGCTGTGAAGGGGCCTTAGGGGTTGACCAAGCAGCGCTGTACAAGATTCAAATGCAAATAGCATTATGTTTGTAATTCCACATTAACGACCCATTATGAGGCTGTCTGTGATCAGTACTTTGGCTCACTTGGGAAATGTACTATATCAGCCCTTTGTTAGCCCCCGGTCAGGAGGGGCCCCTTCCATGCTTCTAAAGGAAGAGCTAAACTACAATTCCCAGCATGCACGCAATTGGTTAAAAAGCCAGGAGGGGAGAGAAGCCAATCACACAGAGGCTGTATGGTAGCACTGTGATCCTAGACACATAACTTAACCCGTCTGCCTCAGCTTCAACCTTTCTCAGAACTAGGAGCTGCCCAACCAATTTTAATAAATATATATTTTTTTAAATGTAACTCAGCGTGTTACTATTGGAACAGAACAGGCTGAATTAAAAAAAAGTCGTAATTGCACCCTTCAAGAGGAACATGTGACAGGCGAATTAAACTATAATTTGATGCCAGCTGCTTGGCGACAGGTCGGCCTGCTAGGTGCAGCTTGATGCCACATCGATGACGCTGGCTCCTTGGAATACAGTCTTCATGGGTGGTGCCCGCACTCGGGTGCCACTCAAGGGGGCGTGCCTCGGTGGTACGTGTCACTCTTTGTGCCAGCTAACTGGCAAATGGTGGCGAGAGCTTTTAGTGGAAAAACTCCCGCAGAGTCCGTTAATTTCATTTGGTTGCCGGTGGCGCAGGGGTAAAATAAAGATGTGTTTAAGGTGAAACGAGCTGCCCTCCGGCCTGCTGCCGCCTACTCGAACAGGCCTGGCCACGTTGAGGGAATTCAGCATATAAATGAAGCGTCGGTGGCTTCCGTACCCTCCTCGGAGGATGCGAGGTCTCCGGCAGCTATTTGAATAAAATGTGTCAAATTGGCGCCGTGGAGCCGGTGTAAAATGTGTAATTTAGCGCCACGGGGCCCGGGAGGGCGCGCGAGTGAACCAGCAGAGATTCCCTATTAGCGCTTGTCTGACTCTATCTTCTCTTTATGTATTTATTACTTCACGTGCTGCTCGTGAAGGGCGCCCTGCCACGCGCCGGGCGTCATCTTCACGCGCAGCAAACCGGAAGGGTTCATTTTCACCTTGTTGCCTATATAATAACAATAGATAAGTAAACCGCGAACGTATCAGGAAACTGAAGTTATGTGGCGAGCTGGACTGTGGGAACCCCCTCTATGCCGGGATCAACATAACTCACCAGAAGGCTGCAGAGCATTCATGACTCAAAATCACTCGGCCCTTTCACATGGGCGCACAACTCAAGCTCCCCTCCCACACTTTCAAGGCACTATATTACACTGGCCCCACATACCTCAACAACTGGCCCCGTACACCTCAACAACTGGCCCCGTACACCTCAACAACTGGGCCCCGCACACCTCCACAACTGGCCCCGCACACCTCCACAACTGGCCCCCGCACACCTCGACAACTGGCCCTCACACCTCAACAACTGGCCCCGCACACCTCAACAATCGCATCTACTTTCACAAATCTTCCACATCCCTCTGCTCGTCCGGACTCCTACTTGCACCCATCCCATGCATATGGAAAACCATGTGGGCAGCTCCTAGTTCTGAGCAAGAAGGGAACTGAGGCAGACGGGTTAAGTTATTTGTCTAGGATCACAGTGATGGTAAAGTGAGGACTCTGGGATTTGAACTTCAGTCTCCTCATTGTAAAATCAATATCTTCAGTGGACTCTGACACGTCGACTCCCGCCTATGCTACCATACAACCTCTGTGTGGTCGAGCCTTCTACATCACTTCTAAAGCATGGAGCGACCCGTCACTACACGTAAGATCCTCCTCCTCACTTTCTGAATGCTTCAAGAAGCTTTTCAAGTAGTCCCGCTGGGTTCGTCCAGGCTTTCAACTGGATTACGCATGAAACCACAAATAATATAGCATAATGTACATTCTGTGGCAGTATCATGTTGCTGTTTTTGTTCTATTCATACACATCAGTACTGTATGGGCACAGGTTTCACCAGATTACACCTATTATCACCTGAAAATGACAAGATAACCTATTCAAAGGGAATCACTGCCACCACATTTTACTTTTTTGTTTTTTTGCTTTTTTTTCCTTTTAAGGTAGAAACTTTTCGCCTTCACATCTACAGATTATGCAGGCTATGGTGGATTATGTGACAAATGTGGCAAATCTATAATTCTGCAATAAAACTCAACTACCACATATTTCCCATGGCTCAGAATATGCTTCGAAAACACTGTAGTGAAAATAAAAAATAATAATGCAGAGTATGCTACTAAAACGTACAGAAAAAGTTAGGTGCCACAAGGCAGTGTCTCACGGAAAATAAGTGTGTACTATTATTCTGCAAAATGAATAGCTGTCATTGCAAGCAATTAGAGGGTTTGTCATGCTAACTAAACCACTTCTGAATAATGAATATTGCAATATTTCTGATTTGTAAAACTTCACCTGCACATACATGCGGAATGCTTTGAACCGAAGTTAGTTTAGAATTTGTGGATATTTGCACCAAAATGAGGGAGCTGAATTCTTGTATCTCTTACAGTACTTTTGATACATAGAACATCAGGGCTAATAATAAATATATTCTTATTTATAGGTAATTTGAGATCTGATAAGTGTATTTCAATTCAATTAAATGTATTCAGTGTGTATATAACAACCACAAAAGTAGGCATAAAAGCAAATTATGTTACAAATGATTAATATCAGAGAAAAACATGACGAATAGCACTTGTTAAACAAAATGGAGTCAAAGTTAATCACATCTTAAGAACACATAAAATGTCAATTTAAAAAAGCAATACAGTTTCGTCAAATCAAGGGCTCAGCGCTATATTGGAGCAATTATACTTTTACATATATTAAATGCATTTATTATAAAAAATGCCCAACATTGAGATAGACCCTGGCATCATTAATATCAGACAAATATTTTCCTGCAGCAAGATGCGATCCATTGTCATATGCAAGCAGAAGTGGTTTCAAGTAATGACTTCTAAAACCAGAATAAAAGTCACAGACCAACTTAAAGTGCACAGTGCTCTGTTTACTCCGTCCATTGCATGGGCAAGGGAACCTGCCCGAAGGACAGCTTTTCATGTGGGAAAGGCAACGAAATGGACATTCCCAATCTGAATCTGACTAGGACAAAACAGTGCATAAGATTGGGGATATAAATTAGACCTGGACTACGGCAACGCACTCTACGCCGGAACCACCGCCAAGATCCAGAAGAGACTCCAGCGCATCCAGAACGCCTCAGCGCGACTCATCCTGGACATCCCCCGTGGCAGCCACATCTCCGGACACCTAAGAGACCTGCACTGGCTCCCGGTCAACAAGAGAATCACCTTCCGCCTCCTCACCCACGCACACAAAGCTCTCCACGACCAAGGCCCGAGCTACCTCAACAACCGAATCAACTTCTACGCTCCCAAACGCCACCTCCGATCCGCCAGCCACGCCCTCGCCGCCGTCCCACGCATCCGCAGAGCCACCACAGGAGGAAGGTCCTTCTCCTACCTGGCCGCCAAGACCTTGAACTCCCTCCCGGCCGACCTGCGCCTGACCCAAGACCACCTCTCCTTCAGGAAGAAGCTCAAGACCTGGCTGTTTGAGCAGTAGCGGCACCCCCCCCCCCCAAAGCGCCTCGAGACCCTACGGGTAGGTAGTGCGCTCTACAAATGTCTTTGATTGATTGATTGATTGATAATCCTGACAGCCAGCTGTTAAGGTAAGTGTTAGATAAAACAGGACAGTTGATTTCCTACTTTCCCTAGCAGGACGGATTTCACTCTTATTATTCATACATATTTCTATAATAGACAAGTTGCTAAGTGATAAAACTTGTAGGGGGTTGATCCGGACTGATATTTTAAACAATTTACTATACACCGAATGAATATAACTTAGCCAGGGGATCGTCATGGCATTTTCCAAGGTAATACAGTCTTGTATAATTGTTTTTGTAAAACTAGTTTCTTCTTTGGACCCTATAGAGTGCCATAGCAATATGGGACGTGATGCGACTATATCTCTGAGGTACTGGAGCCCTACTTCTGAGTAATCTCAGATGAAGCCGAAATGGCCGACTAAGAAGACGTTTGAGAAAACCATTTTCCTTTTTCTGCAATGCTTTGCAACCATAGTGGCCCCATATGTTAGGCTGAGAATCTGAAATACCATGGGTACTTCTATCCATTTTGCTGCTCACGTTGGTAATTTCACGAGTCCATGAACCGTTACCAGAGAAAGTGATGCCCAGGTAGCAGAATGAATCAACAGAAATCACTGGTGACTTGTCCATATAAAAGGTTCTACCTTTTTTAACCCGGGGCCTGCATACCATTGTATAGGTTTTACTTTTATTAACCAATTTCCCCAAAGGCATCCATTAAACATTGCAACCTCACATAGGTCCTGGCTAGCAGGACCGTATCATTTGCATACAATAGTACCGGGGTGGGGCGCCCAGCCACTTGGGGGACACCGGCATAGACTGTTTGTCAGATATGGTCCACCCCATTACTAAATAAAGAAATTAAAGAGGAGCTAATTCACAGCCTTGCCGAAAGTGTATTTATTCTTGCTTCTTCACAACAGAGGAACAGCCAACACATGTTTTGCCCCATATTGGGGCAGGCTCCGGGCCTTTTCCAGGGTCAGGTGCTGCAAAATAATCAATGCCCATTCAGACCATATGGTAGTAACTCTAATGATGTATAACAAATTTGCCTTGTGGTATTAATAGAGTCTGGCGGATGGTAGTAGCTGTCCGGTTTAGAATACGGAGTGCATTATATGTGCCAGTCTCTACCGTATCCTCACCAGGTCAATCTCTAGTACATTTGTGAAAGTCCGTCTCGTAGGGCCTGGGAAGTAGGCGAGGCCTTTTTTTGACCATCTTTGCGGCATCAGAAACTTGAAAGGCCCTATGTGCCAGGACGAGGCGAGGCGCACGTTTGCGGTTGTTTCTCAGTTGTGAGGAACCAATAATAAATACATTGACCCTCGTCAGATCTCCATTACCTATTTTTCATATATCGAACAATAGTCTTTTTATTATCTCTATTGCTTAAATTGCCTTTCTATAGCGCTTACTACCCCTGACGAGGCGTTGAATTTTCTATGAATCAAAAGAATTGTATGAGGCGACAAGAATTTTACTTCCTAATTTTTTGTGCAGATACCCCCGGATTCTAAAGTGACTTCTGTTGAGTCTCTTTATCGGGGGAGGGGGGGGGGGGGGGGGAGAGGGGGCGTCGTGGTCTCAAGAGGACACTTGCACATTTCCTAAGTATTAACTAACTCAGCAATATAAGAAAGAGTGGCTCTGAAGACCGCTTTCCTATAGTTCACATTTATATAAAGTGTTGGAGTTACATGCATAAAGTGCACAACACAAAATGTTGGTCAAATGGAAAGTGGGTGACGTCATTAGAAGAAAAATAGAGAGTAAGCGATGGTGTGGACAGAGATAAAGTTGAGAGCAGAAGCGGTAGAAGGTCAGGAGAGGTCACCTTACCACTGCGCAGAAGGTAATGTGACGCTCTTAGAGATGAAATGTGTCCGGGAATAGCCAGGAGAGAGCAAGATGGCGCCTGTCACGTGCAAACTTTAAATTGTTCAAGTTGGAAACCAGTCACAGGGCCCAAAGCGCAAAATGCGTCCTCCTTCTGTAGCAGCCCTCTTGGCTTTTTTAAAATAAATAAATTCGTTTGTCTTCCCGTGGAGGATAGGGAGTGTGGGATTCCCCCGGGCCAGGATGAAGAGCTGGCTTAGTAGGTTAGAGAGCCGGCTAAAGAGATGTCTGTGGGCTGACTCAGCCTTTCATCCTTGCTAATGTTGATCAGAAAAGAAACGTTGATAGGAAGGCCTGTGTTTACACTGCTTTGTAAATGCGTCAGCAAGCACTAGCTAATCGATTAAATATCGGTCAGTCAGATACAACTGGCTAGACAATAAAAGAAAAAATCCATACTGAGTAATACAAACCGCAGTAGGAACGCACAGCAAGCAGTTTTTTATTAAGCATGTATAAAAGCCATTAAATACAGCTGATCATAAAAATAGGAGAGACCCATACAGACGGGAAAAAAGTGAGTCAGTTACTCAATGTTCCGCGCCACCCTCTGTTTATAGCACATATCGGACAGTCAATTAACTATGAAGAAGTCAGAAATGTTGAGTCTGTGAGGCTCGGTTCGAAATTCTTTATTCAGTATGTATGAATACAACCATGTAGCAAAAATAACAAATAAATTACAATACATAGCAAATTACAATACATCGTAATTTGCATCGACCTTGATTTATCAAACACCATCAGTACTATGTACGATATACATATAACCACACGTGTGCGATTGAGTCTGTGAGGCGATAGCAAGGTGTGCTCTGAGGCCAGGCTCTTGGAGCTAGATGATTTTGGCGTGATACTTCAGTGCACAGGTGTGAAGCAGTGTGATTAGCGCTTCCCTTGACACCAATTGCATTGCAGGTAATCTACAAGGCCCCCGATCCCCCGCCACCGAAGCCTTATTGCATCAGCAGCTAAAAACAAGCACTTCTCACTGCACCGATATAATGGGATATACTGAGGTGTAACAGTTAAGCATGTTAATGAATACACGTTTTACATTTTGTGGAGGCCTTCTCATAATTTTACACTTTTACTGCAAAATGTCTTTAAAAATAAAGGTCTTTCTAAAGTTAGGCGTATGCAGGATAACCTAGCTACGTCCTTTCTGTAACTGTAATTAATCTTTAAATAAAGGCTTGCCTGTTTATTTAATGTATTTCTCCATGTTACTGCTGAATGAAGAAAACAGCAGGCCAGTGCGGCTGTTGACCACGGGCCTCATGGACAGGTCAGGGCCGCAAGCAAATATTTTAATACGATCAAATCAACAGACTAGGTGATGACATTCCACACATTATATAGTTTGTGCGCTGTGTACATTTATCAGTAAAACAATGTATTGGTCATTTCCATTGAAGGTGTGTTGTCTGCAATGGAAGTGCACTCCCATACCACAAGGGAGTCGGGATCACGCTGCTTCACATCTCACCACAGTTCGCCCCTTTGCATCATGGTAAACGCAGTACACAATTAGCGCTTACTTCAAAATGAACTGTAGTGTTTCACCAAAGTTGGTGCAGATAGTGCTAGCATTCACTGCTCTGTACTGATGGACGAAATCCAGAAACGCCTGTCTAGAGACTCCATTCTACCACCCCAATCTACCCCACCCCAATGTACACCACTCCATTCTACCACTCTGATCGACCCCACTCCACCCCAATCTACCCCACCCCAATGTACACCACTCCATTCTACCACTCTGATCGACCCCACTCCACCCCAATCTACCCCACCCCAATGTACACCACTCCATTCTACCACTCTGATCGACCCCACTCCACCCCAATCTACCCCACCCCAATGTACACCACTCCATTCTACCACTCTGATCGAACCCACTCCACCCCAATCTACCCCTCTCCAATCTACCCCGCACCAATATAGGCCACTTCCCCAGTCCGATGTACCCCACGCTACCCCACTTCTTCACAGATAATAACAACAGCCATGGGCACACCTGGAAGATCTGTTATTTAAAAACAACACTAGTGAAACAGCCACATCTGTAATTATAGCGACGCCACGGTACGTGGCACCATCATTTCTTTTTCTTTCTGTGCCATGTGCTTGCATTAAAAGATAAAAATAAATACCCATCACACCAGTTTTCCAAGGGTAGACTCATTGGCTTTGCCGGTGGTTGTTTTCCTGAAAGACAGTAAAGAGAGTGACATGGCTTGCTTTGTCAGTGTTGTCTGCCCGGCTGAGACCTTACAAGTATAACCCTCCACCCGCCCCCCCCCCATGAGTGGTGCAAACACAGGCACCCACCAATGATGCTTGGATGTGTTCCACTGCCAGTACTGCTCGAGCTATTTAATCAAAGACTCAATAAGCTGAGTTGACACTTCTCAACTTAGAAGGACCAAACATTCAGTCCACACCAAATGTTGTTATGTAGAAGTTTATTTTCTACTTACAAAATTATATGTATGTAACAACTAAAGAAAGGTCACAAGGGTCTATACACAAATTGGGGTTTGTCAATATGTACAATTCAATGGAAAAAGGGAAGATGTGTGGGTGATGCAGGGGAAGACGGTAAACAACATGAATGTCCAATTCAACTCACTCAAACTCGCAAACCTGGCATTCGTACTACAATCAATCCACTTAAAGACGCTGCACATACAACAAGTGGGGGAGTGTGGAAGTGTGAGAGAAACTATTTACAAGGGGAGAAAATTCCTATCCAATATATACAACTAGGGTAAGCAGAAAAAGCTCAATTCTTAATGAGAGAACACAAAAAATACATTCAATATGAAAAAGTGAACGAACTTAAATTTCTCAATTCAAATGCACTATATGCAACCAACTAGCTGAATCTCAATCACCCCGATGACACGAGGTCATCGTGAGGAGAAGTTTAACAATTATTCAATCTAGAGGGGTCGACGCGTTTCGAATCCCATTACTCCTTGGGATTCTCCTCAGGACCAAAGACAGACAAAATACATGTAGTACCTGTTGGGTTTTCTTGTCAGGTTCTTTAATGAAAATGGAATGTGTTTTGTAATCCTCTGTAAAGTTTGACGTGTTTGATTTAGTCTCAATGAAGGGGGGGGGAAAAGTTTCCGTTATGTTTCCATCGTCCGTAGTCTTTGTCCGTGAACCTCGTTTGGCAGTGAATTCCGGCGCCAGAATTCACTGCCAAACGAGGTGGATTGATTGTAGTACGAATGCCAGGTTTGCGAGTTTGAGTGAGTTGAATTGGACATTCATGTTGTTTACCGTCTTCCCCTGCATCAGCCACACATCTTCCCTTTTTCCATTGAATTGTACATATTGACAAACCCTAATTTGTGTATAGACCCTTGTGACCTTTCTTTAGTTGTTACATACATATAATTTTGTAAGTAGAAAATAAACTTCTACATAACAACATTTGGTGTGGACTGAATGTTTGGTCCTTCTAAGTTGAGAAGTGTCAACTCAGCTTATTGAGTCTTTGATTAAATAGCTCGAGTAATACTGGCAGTTGTTTTGTTACATATAGTTGAAGGCATAGCCTTACTGCGCTCAAGCCAAACCCTTCTTTGCTTCAAGGATGTGTTCCACGGCAAACCCTGTGGCTTTCCAATCCCAGTCAGTTTCCCCTGGGCGGATCCCAGGCTGTTGGCGGGATCTGTCGAAATTCACGCGGAGTAGAAATTCAGAAAATGTAACGTAAGAGACAAAATCAATCCTCCTGATCTTTTGTTTGGCGCTTACAATGTAATCTAAAGCCAATGCGCTTTACTTGAAGCCCGTAAATACTTTTACCCTGAGCCTTGAAATAATTGTATAATGTGACATCATTCGGCAGGTGTGAAATGTATCACGACCTCGGGTAGTTTTTTTTTTTTTTTTTTTTTACACTTTGAGTTTATTTTTTATTTTCCTCATATTTGATTGAATCACCTTGACACCGCAGGACAGGACTCAAAGTCGATTGTGTCCTAACGTTTCATCACTTGTTTTCTGTGGTCATGTGCCCTGTGTAGTGGAGGTGGTTAAGTGCATTTTTAAAATGAGTCTTTTGATAAAGGGGATGTTACTTCTGATTTTTATGGCCTTTGCTGGTTTAAATGAAAACAGCTTGAGCTGTGGCCGCTGTTCTCACTTTCGAAGTGTCTCGTGCTCCAGGTGTCACTGGGGCAATAACTTGCCTCGGATATTGTTTTCGTAACATATCCTGAAAGGCTAGGAGTGTCCAAAACTTGAATTTCACCAGGACGTAAGCACCTTTAGAACGTAAGGTTTGTCTGCCCAATTCCTGCTTCGCGCTGGGGTGAGGTATTGCTGCTAAAATGTTTTTACGGGAGAATTTATCCGGGGTTTGTTTCTTCCTCTTGCAAAAACATACTTTATTTTATTAACCTACGTTTTCACTTTTAAGACTTAGCATACTATGTGAAGCACACACTTCGCAGTTTTTTCAAACTTCATGCAGTCGGGTGTGGGGTGGCGAAGTTTCATAACTTTGCTCACCCCTCCATTAGACTTAAGCTTGGGCGCATTGTGCAGCCAGTAAGCAGGAGCTGTGGAAGGAAGGGTTTTCCATACACAGGGCAAAATAAAAAATTTCATTAGAGCCCCCCTACACACACGCACTCACTCACACACTCACTCACTCACTCACTCACTCACTCACTCACTCACTCACTCACTCACTCACTCACTCACTCACTCTCTCATTTAACAACCAGCATAGGCAAAGCTAGCACGTTTGGTGCTAGCTGCAAGCTTTTTGGTTTTGTCAGTGCTTGTTTTGTCATGATTTTTCATTCTAATAATTTTATTTTGGAGGAGCTGCCGGTTTAAAAAAGACATTGGCTAAAGACAAAAATGATTTTGTCTTTGTATCGCCAATGGCTAAGAAAGGAACTACATTGCATGCGGATGTGCTCCTTGTGAAAGGGCAGAATTCCATCACTCTCATTGGTTAGCCAGTAGCTGGAGTGGGCGGACACACTGTGGGATTTTCCAGCCGTTCACAAATGAACACAAGGCTGTTCCTCTGACCTGTGCAAAACAAAATCAGTTTGTGGCTTTAACATGAAAACAAACCGTTCAGACGCGTCTGGAGCTGGCTTTCTTTAGGCAATGCTCGTTGTGGTCTGTGGCTGATCAGTCAGCTGAGATGCGACGTGCAGCTCAAGTGTAGCATGACAAGCATGTTTATTCACGTTTAGTAAGGATGTCTGACGTGCAGCACTCCCCTGGAGCCATCTTATCAGGCCTTGGAACACTATTTATATTGCATGCTTCAGGCCGAGCTCACGGTCAGACTGTAGACCGCACTCCTCGCGCTTGGATTGGTCACACACCCGGTCTGTAAATACTGCTTTATTTTCTATCATCAATGTCTTTAGTGCTGCTGGGCCTAGGGAGACTATCCATACTGCACTATTTATTTCCCATGCTTCAGGCCGAGCTCATGGCCAGGCTGTAGACAACACTACTCGTGCTTGGATTGGTCAGATACCCAGTCTGTAAATACTGCATTATTTTCAATCATTAACCCCTTCCCTGCGGGGCATATTCCCCATGCTGTGCTGAGGGGGGGGCAGCGTCTCGGTGCTCATGACAAGCTCAGCTCGTCATGACCATACCCGTTTGTGTAGAACGCTTGCACAGCAGGGGAATAAGCCCAGCGTGCGAGCGTTCCAACTGTCATGACGAGCTGAGCTAGTCATGAGCACACGAGCACTGTGGTTCATGATGAGCTGAGCTCGTCATGAGCATCGAACGTGTTAATGTGTTTAGTGCTGCTGGGCCTAGCTTGACCATAAATACTGCACTATTTACATCCTTCAGACCGAGCTCGCGTCCAGACTGTAGACCGCACTATATGCATTGTACGTAGACAGCACTCCTCACGCTTGGATTGGTCAGACACCCAGTCTGTAAATACTGCATTATGTTCAATCATTAACCCCTTCCCTGCGGGGCATATTCCACCTGCTGTGCTGAGGGGGGGGGCAGCGCCTCGGTGCTCATGACAAGCTCAACTCGTCATGATCACACCCGTTTGTGTAGAACGCTTGCACAGCAGGGGAATAAGCCCAGCGTGCGAGCGTTCCAACTGTCATGACGAGCTGAGCTCGTCATGAGCACACGAGCACCGTGGCTCATGACGAGCTGAGCTCGTCATGAGCATCGAACGTGTAAATGTGTTTAGTGCTGCTGGGCCTAGCTTGACCATAAATACTGCACTATTTATATCTCATCCTTCAGACCGAGCTCACGTAGAGACTGTAAACCGCACTATATGCATTGTACGTAGACAGCACTCCTCACGCTTGGATTGGTCAGACACCCAGTCTGTAAACACTGCATTATTTTCAATCGTTAAAGTGTTTACTGCTGCTGGGCCTAGGCGGACTATACATACTGCACTATTTATATTATTTAATTTGTTTAGCTGGCACAGCCCTCGACACTATCCGCACGATGCTTGTAGTGCAGCAAGACAGTAAAACAGTGCACTACTTGAATCGTGCTTTAAGTTTTCAAGAAGAAACTTTATTAAGAAGAAAAGAGGTGTCCATACGCGATACATAATAACAGCTCATATCAATGCAAAATAAAACCATTACATACCAAATTTCATAGAGTGGACTAATTAGTAGAATTTAGAAAAAGTAAAACATAAGAGTACAAATTTAACATCATAAGAATACATAATTATTTAGGAAGATATATAGGGGAATCAAGGAGGTATTCTTGTTGAGATGGCCGTAGCTGTGAATTTCTTTTAGCACTTGCATCGATGTAATTTGTAACTGGGGACCATAGATTTAGCCGTTTCATTGCCATTTGTAAAGGATAAACTAAAGAAGTGTCCATTCTGTGGTTATGACAAACAGCGTACCACCAAGCTTTCCAGGAGATCTTTGTACAATCTTTCCAATTAATGGGGATCTGCTGAAAAACAATTGCTATCAACAAATCAATGATTTTGACGTTAATCATAATATTTTCCCAAATAGATGAGACTCCCTAAGAATATATGAATACAGGCAAAAGAAAATTTAGTACCAAAAATCAAATTAATTTGGATCCAAACGTGTTTCCAGAAAGTCTGCACACATGGACATGAAAATAACATATAGAATAAATCTGCACTTGGGGATGAACCAGTCCAACAGGTATCCGACAAAGTCGAAATCCTTTTACTTAATACAGCCGGTGTTAGTCGACGTGGTAGCTGCCCTAGAGGACTTGCGTATCTTAGTCCAAATATGTTGCCATAGCGATAATGGCCAAGATGTCTCAATCAGTCTCCCACGCCTCCTCTATTTTAGACTTCTGTCGAGCATAATGTTTACCTTGTAAATAGTTATATATGTTAGAAGCCTTAGGTTTAGTGTTTAACAAGGTATGGAGTTGTGGAGAGGTTTCCAGAATGTTGGGAATATCAGGTGTATTAATGAGTTGATCATATTTGCCCATCGCAGCGTTTTTGAGTAAGTTATATTTATGGCAAAAAGAGGTAGGCAGATTAAATGAATGACTGAGTGAACAAAAATGTAAGAAGTCTGACCCTGAAAATAATTGATGGATCCATAATAATCCCTTTTGACTCCAAGTTTTCCAATAAAAGGGCTTATTTCGAATGAGCAAATTTCTGTTATGCCAGATTGTGGAGTTAAGGAAGGAGTCTATATTTGTGTGAGAGGATGGGGAGATCGATTCCAGAAGTTTGGTAGTTAATTTGATTATGGGGGTGGAGCGGGACTGTGGTTCGAGTGAGAAGGAGAGGCATTCATGAAAGGAGAAGGGAGATAAGAATTGATGCTCTATTGAGGTCCAAAGAGGACATTTTCTGTGGGATCAAGTAACCAAAAAGATGTTGGCGTAAAAGAAACGCTTTCTGGAAAGCCGGAAAATCGGGGAAGTTAACTCCACCCTCTGCTTTAGGGTGAATCAATTTTCATAAAGACATTCGTGATTTTTTATTATTTCATAAAAAGGAAGAAAGGATGGAATTGACTTTCTTAATTTTTTTTTACTTGAATCATGCTTGATTCAGTCAGACACCCAGACTGAGATCTGCCCTCTTTGTATCATGTTGTTTGTGTAGCCAGGCTGTGCACACTGGCTACAGGATGAACATAACACTGGCCACAGGACGAACGTGATACAAAAACAGCAGTGTGCACAGTCTGGCTGCACAACACACATGGCACAGAGTGCAGTGTTCACACTCTGGCTACAGTACAAACATGAGACAAAATCCAGCAATTTGCGCAGCCTGGTTACAGTACAAACATAACAAAGAGTGCAGTGTTCACAGTCTGGCTACAGGACGAACGTGATACAAATACGGCAGACCGTGCACCCTGCACTCTGTGTCAAGTTCTTTGTGTAGCCAGGCTGTGCACACTGCATTCAGTGCCATGTACTTTGTGCAGCCAGACTGTGCACACTGCACTCTGTGCCATGTTCTTTCAGCAGCCAGACTGTGCACACTGCACTCTGTGCCATGTTCTTTGTGTAGCCAGACTGTGCACCCTGCTCTCTGTGCCATGTTCTTTGTGTAGCCAGACTGTGCACCCTGCACTCTGTGCCATGTTCTTTGTGTAGCCAGACTGTGCACACTGCATTCAGTGCCATGTACTTTGTGCAGCCAGACTGTGCACACTGCACTCTGTGCCATGTTCTTTGTGTAGCCAGACTGTGAACACTGCACTCTGTGCCATGTTCTTTGTGTAGCCAGACTGCGCACACTGCACTCTGTGCCATATTTTTGTGTAGCCAGACTGTGCACCCTGCACTCTGTGCCATGTTCTTTCTGTAGCCAGACTGTGCACCCTGCACTCTGTGTTATGTTCTTCATGTAGCCACTGTGCACCCTGCACTCTGTGCCATGTTCTTTGTGTAGCCAGACTGTGCACACTGCACTCTGTGCCACGTACTTCGTGCAGCCAAACTGTGCACCCTGCACTCTGTGCCATGTTCTTTCTGTAGCCAGACTGTGCACCCTGCACTCTGTGCCATGTTCTTTCTGTAGCCAGACTGCACACTGCGCTGCTTCCGCCCTTCCCATCTCCTCCCTGACAACCCTCCTCTAGTTACAGTGGCCCGGACTGTGGCAGTGCCCTCCACCCAGGGCTGCCCCCACCCCGAATACCAAACCTCCAGAAAACTTAGAGCTTTGCTGGTCAGGTCTTGCTGAGGGAAGAAAGCAGCGGCCAGCCAGACCCACTTAAAGCCTCGCTGGCTGTCTGTCAATTTCAGTCCCCTTCGAGAGTTTGTTATCAATCAAGTGCCTTGAAGCATCTACAAATTCTCGTGCCCTGAGACACCCCTCTAGCAGCACCAGCCCTGCTCTGCCCAGAATATATGATTTTTCCACGATTACAAGTACCACACGAATTTTAGTTCGCATGTGTCTTTTCCACGCAGCATTTTACTACTCATGTTTTTACACCGCAATAATAACGTTACGAAACATCTCACGTCCCATTGAAATTTACATAATGATACTGATAGGCTACATGCAGTAGGAAGGAAAAAGATCGATGTTTTAAACAATAAAAAAACAACAGATTCCCTTACATTTTATTTTTATTTTTTTCATAATGCGCTTAAATAATACCTTTTTTATCAAAGTTTAGATTCTTATCTGTCCCCTGTACGTCTTTCACCATCAGCCCTTTCATCCACCGACCACGGAAACAAGCGTCAAAACACGTCTATCAAAACTGATAAAGGACTTCTATTATGACGTACACGTCTCCTTGTTGGTGAGGCTCTTTACTTGTTCGTTTTGAGGCATTGTAGAGCGTTTTAAGTTTCCTTCTTATTTATTTATTTATATCCGCTTGGTTTTTTGGGGGGGGGAGAACCTCTTTCCCCCCCCCCCCTCCCCCCCCTTCCCCACCTCCCCCCCACCTCCAAGCCCACGCAGATCGTACAGGCAGAACGACAGGAAGGAATACCACTCGCGTGGTAAAGACGGTCGTTGAAGGCACCCGCGTTCATTAGACGTTTGCGTGATAAGTGACCCGTGGTAAACGTTATGCGTGGTAATTCCTTTGTGGTAAATGTTTCCCCTCTGCCCAAGGCTCCCGAGGGTCACCAGAAACTAATGTGGGAGCAGCTGAGGTCGGCGGCTTCTCAGCTCTGGAACAGCCTCAGCCTAGACTTCCACCTCCACCCCTTTGTGCTGCTGGTCAGAGCCACGCTTGTGTACTCACAATCACTCGAGGGCGCCCTCCCATTCCTTGTGTGCAGGAGTGCACCTGTGCCCAGGGTGGGCGCGCACAGACTGTAAACAGTGCTGAGTGTCGCTGGGCAGAGAGGCGGAGTTTAAATATTGTATTATGATTCGTTTGATTGGTTCTGACCTGGCATGATCTGTATCATGCTTGTCCCAGCAAGTACTGAGCCTGTGATAGTGCAGTACTTGTTTCATGCGCTTAGTGTAGGTGGACACTGGCAGACTGTAAACAGCGCATGTGCTTAGGACACCCTGGAACAGAGGCAGGCTGCAAATATTGTTTTATTTGTATCATGTGCTTAGTACAGCTGTGTACAGAGGCAGGCTGTAAACACACTTTTATTTGTACCATCCCTCTCTCATCGAGACACCGAGCCTGTAAATAGTGCAGCATCTTTATCATGTTTTTAGTACAGCCGGATATAGTACAGCCGGGTGCAGGGCAGAGTGTAAACACTGTGTTTGTATCATGTGCTTAGTACAGCTGGGTACAGAGGCAGACTGTAAACACTGTGTTGTTTGTATCATGTGCTTAGTACAGCTGGGTACAGAGGCAGACTGTAAACACTGCATTGTTTGTATCATGTGCTTAGTACAGCTGGGTACAGAGGCAGACTGTAAACACTGTGTATCATGTGCTTAGTACAGCAGGGTACAGAGGCAGACTGTAAACACTGCGTTGTTTGTATCATGTGCTTAGTACAGCTGGATACAGAGGCAGACTGTAAACACTGTGTTGTTTGTATCATGTGCTTAGTACAGCTGGGTACAGAGGCAGACTGTAAACACTGCATTGTTTGTATCATGTGCTTAGTACAGCCGGGTGCAGGGCAGACTGTAAACACTGCATAGCTTGTATCATGTGCTTAGTACAGCCGGGTGCTGGGCAGACCGCAAACACACTGTTTGTATCATGTGCTTAGTTCAACCGGATACAGAAGCAGACTGCAAACACTGTGTTGTTTGTATCATGTGCTTAGTACTGCCGGGTACACAGGCAGGCTGTAAACACTGCATTGTTTGTATCATGTGCATAGTACAGCCGGGTGCAGAGGCAGACTGCAAACACTGTGTTTGTATCATGTGCTTAGTACAGCTGGGTACAGAGGCAGACTGTAAACACTGCGTTGTTTGTATCATGTGCTTAGTACAGCTGGGTACAGAGGCAGACTGTAAACACTGCGTTGTTTGTATCATGTGCATAGTACAGCCGGGTGCAGAGGCAGACTGCAAACACTGTGTTTGTATCATGTGCTTAGTACAGCTGGGTACAGAGGCAGACTGTAAACACTGCGTAGTTTGTATCATGTGCTTAGTACAGCCAGGTAGAGTCAGACTGTAAACACTGCATAGTTTGTATTGTGCTTAGTACAGCAGGGTGCAGTGGCAAACTGTAAACACTGTTTGTATCATGTGCTTAGTACAGCCGGATACAAAGGCAGACTGTAAACACTGTGTTTGTATCATGTGCTTAGTACAGCCGGGTACAGAGGCAGACTGTAAACACTGTTTGTATCATGTGCTTAGGGCAGCCGGATGCAGGGCAGACTGCAAACACTGTGTTGTTTGTATCATGTGCTTAGTACTGCCGGGTACACAGGCAGGCTGTAAACACTGCATTGTTTGTATCATGTGCATAGTACAGCCGGGTGCAGAGGCAGACTGCAAACACTGTGTTTGTATCATGTGCTTAGTACAGCTGGGTACAGAGGCAGACTGTAAACACTGCGTTGTTTGTATCATGTGCTTAGTACAGCTGGGTACAGAGGCAGACTGTAAACACTGCGTTGTTTGTATCATGTGCATAGTACAGCCGGGTGCAGAGGCAGACTGCAAACACTGTGTTTGTATCATGTGCTTAGTACAGCTGGGTACAGAGGCAGACTGTAAACACTGCGTAGTTTGTATCATGTGCTTAGTACAGCCAGGTAGAGTCAGACTGTAAACACTGCATAGTTTGTATTGTGCTTAGTACAGCAGGGTGCAGTGGCAAACTGTAAACACTGTTTGTATCATGTGCTTAGTACAGCCGGATACAAAGGCAGACTGTAAACACTGTGTTTGTATCATGTGCTTAGTACAGCCGGGTACAGAGGCAGACTGTAAACACTGTTTGTATCATGTGCTTAGTGCAGCCGGCTGCAGAGGCAAACTGTAAACACTGCATAGTTTGTAGCATGTGCTTAGTACAGCCGGGTGCAGGGCAGACTGTAAACACTGCATAGTTCGTATCATGTGCCTAGTGCAGCCGGGTGCAGACTCAAACTGTAAACACTGCTTAGTTTGTAGCATGTGCTTAGTACAGCCGGGTGCAGGGCAGACTGTAAACACTGTGTTTGTATCATGTGCTTAGTACAGCCGGGTGCAGGGCAGACTGTAAACACTGTGTTTGTATCATGTGCTTAGTACAGCCGGGTGCAGGGCAGACTGTAAATACTGTGTTTGTATCATGTGCTTAGTACAGCCGGGCATAGGGCAAGACTGTAAATATTGTAATATTTTTATCCTGCTCATCTCAGCCAGAACCCCATCTGTAAATGTTGCACAGTATCTGTGTCACAGGCAGCTGTGCACGGTGACAGACTGTAACGTTTACATCATGCTTGCTTCAGTCTGGAATTACTACACCTGTAACCAGAACACCAACGTGCTTAGTAATCTCTGCACCTTGCATCATGTACTAAGCACAACCCTAGACAAAGGTCGCCTCGAAGAGCTACACTATATGTATGCACCTAGACGAGGTTAAAAAACTGTGCACTGTATCTGACAAGCCAAAGTGTGAACGTTCTGCACTATTTGTATTGTGTGCTCCGCATCCGAACACAGGGACAGACTATAAACACTGCACTATCTATCACTACATTGCTTTATATGTTGAAATAAAGGGCTGTGCTGGCTTGGGATTCGTAAGCAAAGCACTCTGTCTAGGACATACGGGGCCTCCCTTTCTCAGGTAACAAACACCTTTCACACATCGCTCTGAGCGTCGCGGCTCACCTCCTAAACGAAGCTAAATGCTTAGGAGCGATAAAACCTACAAGTCTGCACTACTTCCTGCCATCTAGGGTTAAAGAAGGTTAGGCGCACTCTGAGCCCAACTACACTCCTCAACTTCCCAGGAGGCACTCCGAGTTGGTTCTTCCTGCGAGACTCTTTAAATCATCAGATGTTAATTTTTAAACCTACCAAACCAGTCCACCGCACATTTCCCTGCTTTCTGCAGCCTCTGCATACGAAGGCGTCAGTCTGCTTTTAGTGGGCACACACAGGCTGTGAACACTGCACCGTTTTTATTGTGTGCCAAGTGACCCACACTGTTTGCACTATTAGTGTCACCTGCTTACAGACACGCAGCCTTCAGGCACTGCTCTGAGTCTCGTGCTCAGGTGACAGACACATCTGACCACTTCAGTTACTCTAGGATGTCTGTCTTTACTCCCTGTCATCCGGGTGTGTAATTTTACAGAATATCTACTTGTCCAAGGGACACGTGATGCATCACAAATCATCACGCCCTGCAACAAAGAAATTCACTTTTGCCTTTTGGCGCCAGGCCATGAGGTAACAATTCTTGCATTTTTCTCATTATATCAGAGCTCTGATAATAGTCTCCCTGATTATGTTGGGACACGTTTGAGAGTTTGAATTCTAGCAAGGCTCTGATTTTGCCACTTTTTGCAAATCGGGAAGGGGACGGGAAGTAGGCAGAAGTGGTAGTTCCAGGATTGGAATGCTGCGAGAGTAGCCAGACCGCTGAGCCCGGCACACGAGGGGCTGCCCCATGAGCTTTTGGAGGGAAGGAACTCGACGTTATGGCAGTTAGGGCGGGGCTTAGGCTCTCAGATAAGACCGCCTGAGGCGCCTTCTTGAAAATTCCCAAAATGCTGTACAGAAGGGTTGAGACCTGAGTGGAGTGACTGGTCACATTAGGGTGGGACAGAGATGCCTCCTATTCTAGAACTTTACCATCCCCGCTAAAAACTCCTGCACAAGGGAGAGAAGTTTGAGAACAGTCAGGACCTGGGGGGAGGGACACCAGAGCAATGCAGAGCTGAAAGAGACCGCTGACCCCTACGGCAGAGATGGACTCGTGGACCTCTGATCTCGGTTGGCGCCCCAGGGACCAAGACATGTTTCTCCAGGGTCAGTGGCGTCCATGCTGCCTTCCCTCCCCCTTACACGTGCACCCTCTGGGAGGCAGTAAAGGATGGATCTGCTGAGTGGCCCTCCGGAGGGTCCCCAGGATCTCTGCTGACCGGCCCTGCAGGAAGGCGACCTCCAGAAGGAGGGGGACCCATACTTCCTCTGACCCGGGTGCTCTGCAAGTGGCCAAAGTAGCTAGTGGCTCTTCGAGAATGGCCTGTTTTAGTCCAATCAGTTGGGTCCTTGTTCCAAAGATGAAACACTGGATTGGTCCTTCAAGCCGGTGACCTGAAGATACACACAGATTTTTGCTGCAGGTGTACAACCAACCGAGCTGCCTCATAGGAAGATAGCTGTGCATATTCTTACTGACCTTTGCTGACTCTGATAGCAGATTTGGCTGCAGGGCTGTGTGCTTTCCATGCTGGCTCACAGAGCACTGCTTGTTCCTGAGAGATGTATTGATTGCTGTGGGCTGCGGAAATGCAAGGCTCGAGATCTAATCTCGGCTTTCCCACTTCAGCAGATGTTGTCATGGTGGTCAGATCAGCATTTGACCGCGCGCGAGCTCCTGTTTGGACTGAAATGGAAAGTGATTAAGAACCAGCTTCATTCCGGCGCTTTTGAGAAAAAGTGGATATGAACTTTAGATTTTTTTTTTGTCTGTTGTCTGTCCGTCTGGCGGTTGTGACGTGTGCTACCCAGGGGTGCACTGAAATTATACACCTGAGGACCAAATTATGCGGCGAGTTAATTAAATAAAGCTGCAAAAAAAAAAAAAAAAACTTCCTGGTCTAACAAGGCTCATTTTGAGATAGTATTACTTCATTAGGTTGTCAGTTTCACACATGGTAACTCGCTTTGGAAATATATATCACTTTATAGTACCGGTTTAATACCCAAATACAGCATTGCGTTACTGAAAGATGAACAGTCAACTTTGTGAAGTTCTTTCCACTGTACAGGAACATGTGTCGCCGCCATGTTTTTAGATAACTTTTGATGAGTTTGAGCTAGAATGTTTTTTTTCTGTAAAATCTGCAGATTACGCCGAAGGTGATAGATTATGTGGCAAATACGTCAATAATTTTGAAGAAAATGCCGCAGCCTTAAAACTGCCTAATTATAGTGGCCTTCGTGTTAACTTCCATTAATATAATTAAACTAATCAACGGTTGCATGATGGGGCAGCTCCATTGTTTGTTTTTGTGAATGGTGATGCGGTTAACGTTTCACACAAAAAGCCCCAGGAGTGTATAATTACATGGGGTGGGCAGAATTTGTGTAGTCGCGCCACTCAAAGCTCCGCGAAACAATAAAAAATCTCCGCGAGCACGCAAAAGTTCTGTGAACACAACGAATTGCTTGTTCAGACCGTTCGCGATGATTTTTTCCTGTTCGCGAACGCTGTTTGCGTGCTCGGGGACAAATATCTTGCAAACATGCATTTTGAAAGCGCGAACAAGCAAAAAATTCCACGAAGCAAAATTACCCAAATTCCGGGAGCGCAACGGAATTTACCGCCCAGGCCTGATAATTACTTGGCAGAGGCGTACCATTCCCTACTTCGGGGCCGGCCCTAAACCGGAAAGAACATTTGATGTATGTTGTGGAGGGGGAGTTGCTGTGGTGTAACAGCAGCAGGTGTGAGGGAAGGAGGGTGGGGGTTGATGGGGTGCTAACAATTACGCTGAGGTGCATTAAGGGCTGATTACAAGGTCTTCAACGGGCCCCATTGAGACCAACGGCGATGTAGGAGCTGCTATTTGAATGACATTAAAACCAGGCAGCTCCTTGCTGCGCCCCTCTGAATATTGGCGCCCTGGGCCCAGCTCGCCCATGGCAGGCCCAGCCCTACGCCTCGTTTTCCCCTCGGGGCTCTTGCTACCACAGTCTCAGTGACAGCAGTAAACAATAACAGTGCTCTAAGCGCCCTGTCCTCTCGTTTTCACTCCCTTCCTTTCCCTGGCCCCTCAGCTGTGGATATGAGGCATCTGAGAGGCCCAGCACGGGACACAGGGTCACCATTATGATGTCATCGGTGAAGGGAGGGGGTCAAAGATTGTATGACTCAGTTTCGCTGCTCCTGGCGTTTTGATGAATTGACGTCCGTGTGCGTGAACCTGTGATGCTTTATGAAACTCTCAGTAATTAATTGTATTTTCTTTTCCAGCGCGGGTCCAAAAGGCGACAACATCTACGAGTGGCGGTCGACCATCCTCGGACCTCCCGGCTCCGTCTACGAAGGAGGGGTCTTCTTCCTTGACATCGCCTTCACGCCAGAATACCCCTTCAAGCCACCAAAGGTACGAAGCCCACCATTCGCTGCTTAAGATGAGACAAAATGCTTCAAAAAAATAATTATTTTGGTCTCTGCGTAGCCTTTATTTCAGTAAATTTAGACACGTATAGAATATTTCATGGCAACCTGTTTTAACAATTGAGTTCTGTAGGTCGGGCAAATGTGTTTGTGGTCAGTGCTTTAAATGGGCAGGTGCTCTCTGGTACTGAGTACCGGTACTTTAATTTGAAAGGAAGAGGACCTGCAATTGTCAGATCTGCTCGAATACACACAATGTGGAGAGTATCGGCCCTTATTAGTAAACTGGTACTCTACCTACGGAGTAGCAGCACTTCTCAGCATAGTCACAATACATTTAATGAAAGAGTGCTGGCACTCTCAGGAGCAAACAGGTACTCGGCATACTGAGTACCTGCACTTCTCAGGAGCAAACAGGTACCTGGCATACTGAGTACCTGCACTTCTCAGCACAGTTTCAATACATTTAATGGAAGAGTGCTGGCACTTGTTAGGAGCAAACCGGTACTCTACGTACTGAGCACCTGCACTTCTCAGGAGATAACAGGTACTCGCCATACTGAGTATCTGCACTTCTCACGAGATAACAGCTACTCTACATACTGAGTACCTGCACTTCTGTATTTCCATTGAAAGCACGTTTTTTGGTGAATTACCAGCAAAGCATTTAGGCACATGCATAGCGTTGAAGTATTTGAGACACATGACGCCTTACAAACATCTTGTTGTATAAAATCATTGGGGTAGTATAGTATGGGGTCAGAATTGTGGAGGTTGTAAATAAGAGAGGTAGTAGTTCAACTTTATTTGAACATTTTGTGAGCAGTTTCTTTATGTGGGTTGCACTCTGTTTTGTAAACTATCCTCCACCGCTGGAAGAGGAAGTGACATCAGAACATGGCAGGAAGTGCAGCGTGTGCATAAATGAGAGCAGCAAAAGTTCAAGGTAAAAGGAAGCATTTTCTTTTGCTTTGCGGTACCAGGTTTGCATACCCGGTAAGCCTGTTCACCGCCGCCCCATCCTAAACATGGTGATCGTGTTGTGCTCACCCCTCACAGCACCACATGTTTTGCAGATCTGTCCCTCTCTCATATAAAGAGAAAACCTTTCAAATCCAGACTTACACCCTCCTTCATACCCCTGGCTAACCGCTATTTGTAACAGTACCGCTCCTGGGTGCTGTACCTCTTTAAGAGCGAGGTACTCACACGCATGAGTGGGAGGTGTGGTTTGTGCAGCTGCTGGGATTGGTCCACTTGCTTTCCATTTTTTTGAGCTGTTAGGATGCTGGAAGTGCTCTCAAGCGCACCTGTACCCAGGACGAGCCCCATGATCTGAGGGGTGCTCCATGTCCTTTGCTCTCCCCGTTCCACTTCACGTCCACTCTTGTTTCCTCCGGGGTTCAACAGGGTAATTCCCTACCCCCCTCACCCAGCCGCTACTCTTATTACCCTTTTTAGGTCTCGGCATGCACATGGGCAGTCGAGCTGGCGAGATTTAATGATATTCAGTAAGTTTTCACTAGCGAGGTTAAGCCCTGCCCCTCTTTTCCGTTCATGCAAAACGGTGGCCAGCCATTGGAGAAGAGGTCCTAGTGACGTTCTTCTTTCTCTGTAAGCCCCGTCCTTTTCAGACTGGCTTGCTTGACTTACTGCTGGCGTAAAAGGTTTCTTATCTTCTTTATGGGTCCAGATGGCCCCATAAAGAAGATAAGAAACCTGTTAAGTCAGCAGCAAGTCAACCCGAGCTGGCGCGATCTCTCCCTCCCCTTCTTCGCCTCTTCCAGCACCAATTGCCATTTTGAAACGGGATTATGTCCGTATGACGGTGTTCGCTCTCTTCTCGAAATCGCCATTTGCACCCCAAGGACTTGTAAATTAACAAACCTTTTAGTAAAAGAAAAAGGTCTTGGCTAACGTCAAACATAATAATTATGTGTAGATCGAGAGCTACCCCTGATGTGTGTGCATATGTATGCTTACAGTGCAAGGCATTCTCGGCAGATGTGTGGTTGGCACAGGTGTGTATGGGTTCTGTGGCCCCCACGATTACAGGGGCTGTTTGCGCAAGCGGGCCTGTGTTGGCTATTCCAGTACTTATGAGGACGGTTAGCTCTCTGACTGGCACAGGTGGGCATGCCTCTATTTGTTGAGTCACGGGCGACAGGCCCAGTCGTGTCTCCCCTCCCTGGTGCCGCATGAACCCCTGCGCAGGTAGCTTCCTCGCCCTCCTCCCTCCCCGCCCGCCCGTAGTGACACGGCCTGGCGGTGCACAGTGACGTTGCAGCTGCTGGAGCCAAGCCGCGCGCCCAGACTGAGCGGAGGGCGAAGAGCATGCACTGAGCCTTGGAGCCTTTCAGGAATGTTGCCAAGGCCTGAAGCTGCTGTGAGGGGTGCTCCTTCCCTCCATTGCATTGGGAAAAGTAGCTTCTTCCCGGCTATGACTACCTGACGACCAGATGGTGTGTGGCTCTGTGTGTGTGTGTGGCTCTGTGTGTGTGTGTGGCTCTGTGTGTGTGGCTCTGTGTGTGTGGCTCTGTGTGTGTGTGTGGCTCTGTGGCTCTGTGTACGTGTGTGTGGCTCTGTGTATGTGTGTGTGGCTCTGTGTATGTGTGTGTGGCTCTGTGTATGTGTGTGTGGCTCTGTGTGTGTGGCTCTGTGTGTGTGGCTCTGTGTGTAGCTCTGTGTGTGTGTGTGTGGCTCTGTGTGTGTGTGTGTGGCTCTGTGTGTGTGTGTGTGTGTGTGGCTCTGTGTGTGTGTGGCTCTGTGTGTGTGCGGGTCTGTGTGTGTGTTCTGTATGTGCCTCTGTGTGTGTGTGTGTGTGTGTGGCTCTGTGTGTGTGTGGCTCTGTGTGTGTGTGTGGCTGTGTGTGTGTGGCTGTGTGTGTGTTTTTGAAACATAAATAAAACGCGTTATTTGCAATGTCAATATCTCAAACTTGCGTAAAGAAGCCACCTATAGCATTGCAAATCCAATAGGTCTCGCATTTGCGAGAGATTGAGCTGTTGGCATTGTAAATGACCATGCCATTTATTTATCTGTTTCCAAAACCAACACATAAATAAAAATTTTGTCATTTACAATGCCAATAGCTATAACTTTTGCAAAGGCGAGACCGTTGCATTGTAAATGCTTATTAAGTCATTGGAGCGGAGGCTGTGGACACCCCGGCTCTTCCTTTGGTTCAGTCCGCCTCGGTCTGAGTTGCAGCATGCCCTTCAGTCGGGTCTTTTCCCCGCCCAGGCCTGGATGAGTACACCCTAATGCGGCTCAGAGCCAGTGAGACAAGTTCCTCATTCTTGGCCACGACAGTCACCCGGAACCCAAGTTCCCGCCACCTCAGATGGGGTTGCCACCATCCAGTGGCCGAGCTTGATTACACTTTGATGGGGGTCTGCACCTGGGCAGCCAGGTTCGGTTGGTCGTCTCTTTGAGCTTCCGTCACCCGATGGTCCAGAGAAAGATTCTTCTTTTTCGGCCTCAGCATCTTCGAGTGGTACCTGCTCTCGTTCTCTAAAGACTGGACCATTCGAAGGTTTATTAAACGGGCCTGCCATTGGGAGTGACACATCCGATGCTGATGGTCTACAGTATGGCAGTCAGACCTGTGCCTGAGGCCAGCTGGGCCATCAGTGGCTGCAGTGTAGACATGTAAAATACTCCCTCATGCATTGCAACTCAAACTTTCCACAGGAGGCGGAGTGATATACCAGTCAGCCAATAGCATGAGATGGGAGAGAAATAAACCTGTTGGAGGAGTTTCAGCCCACTCTGTATGTTTTAAAGAATTGATAACTTTCCCTTTTAAGCAGTTAATTGCACGGTGATAACTGGGTGACCTGAGGAAACGGAAGGATTGAAAGAGAGTGTTTGCCGGAATGTTACACGGGGAACGTCCCCAACTCGAGCACTGGATCCTGGGAACAAGGAGGGGGCACAACATACAGGCGACAAAAGTGAAGGGCAAACACAATGTTACAAGAACTGGGGACACCGACACCGATGCTGTGTGGTCACTGACCAGGGCTGAGCTAGGCTCTGTAAATGAGTTCACCTCTTGAACGCAGTCTTGCCATGCTTTGAGAGGGGGGAACGACTACAAGTACCACAATGCAATTCGGTGTGGACAATGAAGATGAGCTGAAGGCAGGAATCCAACGTAGAACTCTCCTGGAATCATCATAGACGGGTTCATCTGCTCTCCAGAGCACAGGTGCAGAGAAGGCTGAAGAAGGGGCCATACAAGGCCTTTAGGAGAGCCCCTAGCTGTAGGGTGGATGGAACGAGGCACCTTCATGTAAAGGCCTGTAAAGGCCTGGGAGGCCGCTCCTTTGGATTGCTGGCGCCACAGTTGTGGAACTCACTGCCGCTCACACTCCGGGGAGCCACCAGTCTTCTTGCTTTCAGGAAAGGCCTCAAAACTTGGCTGTTTACCCAGTAGGCCGTCCCGTTGTTATCTCTTTCTGTTTCTTGTCTTCTGTCTTTTACTGTGTTATGTTATTGTGCTGTAGTTCTCCTTACTTAAAGCGCCGGGACACTCTTTTTGAGTAGCCATGCGCTATACAAAAATAAATATAACATAACATAACATAACATGACGTAGTACCACGACTTTCCCCTCTTAAAACCCAGCTACCCCTCCTGTCACTCATCGACTGCATCTTTGTCTTTGATTCTAAAGAGTGCTTTGCAGTCTAATTGGCTAGTGCGTTACAAACAAAACCTGCGTACGTACCTTCCATACAGAGGTATTGTGTTCTAGGCACATTTTAAATGGTACCAAAAACAAAGCTTTTTCAGATCCCTTGATTCTTCTGCTAACATGATTTATTACATGTCTTTGCTTATTATACACAGGGCAAACAAACAAAAAAGGACTTGCTTTGTAGTTTTTACACCCAGGGACTGTGCAAGGAACTTCGGTGCTCAAGACAATACAGCATATTGTCAAAGGGGCGCTCCTTATAGGCCCATATAAAAAATAAAAATAACTCATTTGATTTCTTGTGATTTAGCGCCACCTAGTGGTGGCTTCCTGTAATGACTGGTTTATCTTGCCTCATTGAAGCCCTGGTCACAATCTCTGTGATCACACATGCAAGCTCATATTGTGCTGGAATATTTATACTGCGCTTACTACCCCTTGTGTGGGGCCCCAGAGTGCTTGCTTGCACGGTTGAGATGCTGCACCGTGTACGATGTGTGGTGGGCAGTGTGCTGTCTTGTTTTGATCCTGTGCGGGGAGTGTTTCTGTGTTGTGCTTGAGGACCCCGGAGATGATGTTTTTGTGTTATGGGATGCAGTGCTTAACAGTGTGATGGATGAAGACGTGTGAGAGACAGGCGCGCAGTCTGTGGTCTTCATTAAGCTGGCAGCTTCGAGCAGCTCTGCGGGTACATTTATGGTATTTCTTATGATCATTGTCCACCAAGCTGGTTCCTGCCCCTTGTTCTCCATGGTACGTAGGTCGATGTGAACTACAGCACTATGCGACAGATCTCTTTAGTTGCTATGTAACTTTCATGATCAGTTCATTTTTATTAATTTTTTTGCTGTGGACTGGCACAGTACTGGGCGTTGGACATGACCTCTAGCCCTTTTGACTCGTGTACGAGTGTCCAGCAGCAAAAGGGAATTATTTTTCAGCCTGTAGGACATACAATTAACTGCCCAATCCTGAGTGGTATGGTATTACTATTAATAGGGGCTATATTTTGTATTGTATTAGCATTTATATAGCACTCACGACCCCATATGAGCTATTGTAGCGCTTTGCGTCGGGCTGTTGTAGCGCTTTACGTCGGGCAGCATGCTGCTGCAGAATTGAGGGTTAGTAGTTAGTTTATTGTAAGTGATTGGAATTAGTCTAGTAGCTCAGAGGGTTAACGCATTTAGCCTTCGGTCATTCGCGAGGCTGATGACGCGGGGCACCAATGCAACTGATAAGGGTAACAGTGAAACCTGTTACTACTCCAACACTGGTCGCATGCAAAGACTTTAACCTCACTGCTGGTGCTCACCTTAGACATCCTGCGCCGGCTGGTGTCTGTGGGGCTCAGCGCCCCCAGCTCTGCCGTCCACCTTGAGACGGGTGAGTTTACCGGTCACTGTGGAGGGTCGGAGAGCGCAAGGAGCACTTGACTAGCCAAGTCTGGTGCCTCTGCCGCAGGCAGAGGTGGTATCCAGAAGCTAGCTCTTCAGACAAGGGTGTCGCAACGAGAGTATAGCTCAGCGGCCTGAACGCCTGCTGCAGAGATATGTGTGTGCTCAAGCTCACAACTTTGCATCCTGCAGGGCTCAGTTGGTGTCTCCTGTTTGGGTCTGAAGTCGCTCTGTTATTTTCCCTCTGCTTCTCTGTCGGTTCTCACTGACAACTTAGAAAGTAGCCAGGAAAATAAAAAAAACAGATTGTTATAGCAAATTCGTCATCAAAATATACACCAGTAACAACGCTTGCTTTTGCGTTGAAATGGGTTCCAGTGAGGGTGCTTGGGGTATCTGGGCACCACCTCCCAGCAAGGTGGGGCCTTCAGCCGATGCGGCTGTAAGTGGGGAGGTAGGGTTTCCTGTTACCAGTGTCGGACCATTGATTCGTGGACTGTAATGCAAGTCACGGAATAAAGAGGCGGGGCTGCCAGACATGGGCCATTGCTGCTCCTCTGTGACCAAAAAAGACATAGGGCCAGATGTAGCAAGCGAAACCGCGATTGCAAACGCTGAAATTCGCAGAATATCAGCATTTGCAATCGCAATTTAGCTGAGTGCTATGTAGGTAGGCAAATACCTACTTGCAAAATAAGGAATCGCAAAATTTGCGATTCCTCATTTTGCACAAGCATTTAGAAAATCGCAATTTGCGATTCCCTAAATGCTATGCTAGTAGGCTTCGCAAATTGCGATAATGCATTAAGGAATTGCAAATTACCACCAACTTCAAGTTGGTGGTAAGTTGCGATTTCCTTTAAAAAAGCACTTTTTTGCTTTTTTAAAGTGCCATGTGGCACACATACATGCCCTTAGGGCATGTATGTGCACGGCATGTATGTGCGTGGCATGTATGTGCGCCACATATGCACAATTCGGGGGTGCAACATGGTGTCCTTTTGGATCCCTGGCACCCTTGAAATTGCGCACGCAATTCCCATTCATTCCTAAGGGCCTCTTGGTCCATAGGAATGAATGGGAAGCCATGTCTTATTGCGAGTCGCAAATAAGGAATGTGTAGGAATCGCAAACATGATTGCGATTCCTACCTACATGGCATTTTGCGTGTCTTTATTAGCGATTCCCTAAAAATCGCTATTAAGGACTCGTTGAACTGCTTTTACCTACATCTGGCCCTAGTTGCCTAACTCGTTGACAGGAGCTGTCACTCGCACCCGAATAACCAGCAAGTTGGATGATAGGAACATCCTCTACGCTGGGATCACCAGGCAACTCCCTAGAAGACTGCAAACCACCCAGAACATGGCAGCCACTCATCCTCAACCTCCCACACAGAACTCGAATCACACCACACCTGGGGGAACTCCGCTGGCTCACGATACAGGCACTCGATTCAAACTCCTCAAACATACAAAGCCACCTCCCTGAACTATCACTTCTCCTTCAACTAAACATCCAGACACCTCCACTCCGCAGGACGCCTTCTTGCACACATCCCACACTGAACCAGATCAGGGGGACCGGTGTTCCCTTACATTGCTCTTAAAGTGTGGAACGGCCTTCCACTCCACGTCAGAGCCCCCTTCACTCTTCTTGATTTTCTGCGAGATGACGAAGACTGGGCTTTTGAATTAACCAACCGGCCCGAGGCAGGGTCAGGCACACACTCCTGCTCAGAGCCAGGATACCCTCGCAGGTGATAGTGCGCTTAACAAATACACATAGCATAAGCTGGAAAATAGAGATTGCCAGCAGTAAGGGTCAGGAGCAAAAAAATCACAGTAACTCGGAATTATTTGTTAGCAGCCAAGGAAAAATGTAAGAGTTATTCCCCCCAAACGACAAGTTAAAGTGATTAAAGGAGATTATAGCAAATTAATTTCAACATTAATTATAAAGGTACTGTCTCCTGAAGCCAGGGATGGCGAACACGTGTTTCAGCTTATATGCCTTGAACGGAAAGCCCTATTATTTTAATGAGTTCATGGAAGTGTGCGCTCTCTCTTCGGTGAACATAAGATTGTGGTTTAGTTCTAAAGAGCAGCAAAAGATGAGTGTGTGAAATGCAGAGGGTAATAGGAACACAGTGACACGTGCCCCATATTTTAACCACGTGTACAGGGACATCAACATGTTGTCAAACCACGAAAGAGCTCGGATAATCTACTCCATAGACCGTGAAGGGGGGAGGTGAACGATCATACTGCCTGTTAGGGTCCTAAGAAAGAGATACTTCACTCTGAGCAGCTGAGAACGATAGCGCATAGAAGCTACATTAGAGTGCAACGAGGGAAGTGTACAGAGAAGAAATATGGAAGTATGGGGAATAGAGCTAAGCTTTTGTGAAACTAATTTTTGAAGTAACTTTACACTTTCTGAAAATGATCAGGTCTGTACCTGGGTGTATATTTGCTCGATCCAAAAGCTTTGGGGGTCCCCCAAATAGACGAATTAGTAATTTTAAGTAAACATGTGGGAGAATGCTAGATTCAGGAATGTCCTTTAGGGGAGGGTGACGGTGTGCCAATAGGAACACCTGACATAGGGGACAGCTAGAGGCCGACAGGTCACAGGAGGGCACCCCGGAAGTAGAGGAGAAGTGGCCAGACGTCGCCTTGAGTGCCACCAACCACCCCAGACCCACGTCTCCAGAAGCCCTAGGGTCTATTGAGGCATCCACCGACACTGGGTACGGTTCGAACTACGACGCCCAGAGGAGAGACTCGCCCTTTCTGTCACCGGGGTAAAGCATCACAGTTTGAGAGTTTTCATATTTTGTTTTCCTAAGATCTAGACCATCTATATGTACACTTCTTGAAAGGAGGGGGGCCGAGGGTAGGGGCGGGGTAGCATTACCAGACATTCCTGAGGGACAGGTCAGACAAAGAGAGATGGTTGTGGCCCAGAGAGAATCCTTTAAGATCTAAATCGAAGGAGATCTAGGTAGACAGGTTGTGAAGATGAGCGTTGGGACCAAAATATAATTTATTTTGAACGACTGAGAAAAACGTCAACTCTAAAATGTATTTGAGTTTAGAATACTTTATTGAGATGAAATATGAAGTAGAACATAAGTATACATTATAGCGTCTGTGGCTTCACTGCAGCACCGGAAGCGGAAACCCGTGAATGGAACACTTATGACGTCACAGGTCCTGCAATGATTTGCCCGGGTACGTGGGGAGGAAAGACAATCACTGTAGCACCGGAAACAGAATCGTGGGAATAGAACACCTATGACATCACAGACCCAGCATTGTGATGTCTCGAGGCCCAGGGTATGTCCAGATGGGAGGCCTTCACTGCAGCACCGGAAGCAAAACCCCGGGAATGGAATGGAACACTTATGACATCAGACACTGCATTGTGATGTCTCGAGTCTGTAGCGTTTGATCTAACGATATATATGCAAATAGCGCGCTCGTGCTAATAATCACAGGAGCCGGCAATTTGGTTGTACACGCGGCTCCGACTGCCGAGCCGAGGCCACGCCCTTTATTTTATACCCGCGAGCGTCTGACGTCACGCGTCAGCGCTCGCCCTTCCCGACAGCGTGGGTAGGCTGGAATGCCACCTCGCGCATCGGAACACTACATTCCTTCCAACCTTTATTAAACAATAAAATTTATCAAAGCATAGTAGACAATCATACGATGGATCTGTTACCAGTCTGCCAGCCTCAGTTCTTTATGGTTACACCAGATAGTCGGCCAGCTGAGAAGATGGTGCTGGGTTCCATCGCAGGCCATATCTGGACTGTCCGCCTCTGGACAGGGCCACCTCCGGGGACCTGCGCTCGGGGGTGTTGTGCTCCCCCCGGGAGGAGGGAGAGTTGGGCAGGTCAACCCTGGGAGTGGCAGGCAGGGATTGGGTGTTACGGTCCATCAGATCTTCCTCGTCCTCCGGGCACTGATCTGCTTCCTGGTCTTCGCGCTGTCGACTCGGGTGCAGTCCTTCCGGTTCAGGTCCGGGGCATGGAGGTGCTCCGGGGTACGCTTTCTTGAAGAATGATAAGTCTCTGGTGACAGTTTCAGCTCCTCTCTGGGCGGTCACCATCGTGCCGGTCCGGCGGGTGACAGTCCATCGTCTGTGTTCGAAGGGAAGCCTGAACTTGCTTCCTGGATATCAATCTTTGACATAAACTTGATCTTGCAATTGGATATTCGACTCTTTGGCTCCTCTCCACCTGCTGGCTTGATCATTTGAGCGACGCCTGTTGGCTAGGGTCTTCTCATCGCTGGCATACGCCGGGATTCAGGTTGGGTGGTGTGGGAGCGTGTCGCTCACTGCTCGGCCCATGGTTGCCGTTCCTGGAGCTGCTTCCGTGGTGAAGTGAGGGGTCATCCTGTACTCTCTCAAGAAGCTGTAAATCGCTCTCTCCAGTGGAGATCCATCCGCCAAGGCAATGCGTATTGATTTATTGAGGGTGCGCATGAACCTTTCCACTTCCTCATTTGCTTGGGGCCAGTGTGGGGTGATCTTGCGATGATGAATTCCCCACCCTTTTAGATATTCTGCAAACTCTTGCCCCTGGAAGGGGGGGGTCCATTGTCCGTTTTGACCACCTCAAATATGCAGTGTGTGGCGATGGGTTTCTCAAACTTGGCGATCACTTCAGTGGCTGTCTGGCTTCCCACTATTTCCACCTCCGGGTACTTGGTAAAATCATCGAGGATGACTAGGGCGTAGCGTCCATCCGGGAGGTGCCCAAAATCCGCACTCACGCACTCCCACGGTCTCTGGGGATTTTCTTCAGTCGCCACTGGGTGAGGGCGATCCGCCTGCCCCGCCGCTTGGCACCAGTTGCAGGTACTCACCGTTTGCTCAACCATGGCATTCATTCCGGGGAACCAGACTTTGGCTCTGTCTGCTTTTGGTTTTCACCATTCCCTGGTGTCCTCGGTGCGCTAGGTCTACTGCCTGCTGGGTGAGGCTGGTCGGCATCACTAATCTGGGGCCTCGTTGAAGACATCCTTGGCTGTCGACGGACAGTTCTCCCTTGACCTCAGGATGGATTCCAGTGTCATTCTGGCTTGGGGCGTCCTCCTGCTCAAAGACTCTTGGATAGCCCTCCAATCTCCTGACTTGACTGCATCCGCAACTATCTGAAGGCATTCGTCTCCTTTTGAGGCTTTGATGATGGCGGCTAGGCTCATGGGAAGAGGTCGTGATCTTTTGGTCACCAAACGAACGTATTCTTCTGTGTCCTCCTTGGTGGCTTTTCGCGGGTGCCTGGACAGATAGTCTGCCGGATTTGTGGATCCCGGTTTGTATTCCACTCGGTAGTCGTATCCTTGCAGCTGGATTATCCATTTCTCGATTCTGGGTGGAGGTTTTGATGCCGACCCTTGGAAGAAAGGTATGAGTGGCTTGTGGTCAGTTGCCACTGTGAAATGGTGGCCATACACATATACATGGAAATGTCTGCAGGCCCAATGAAAGGCGATGGCCTCTCGCTCAATTTGCGAGTATCTTTGCTCTGTTTCGGTTAGGGATCGGCTGGCGTAGGCGATGGGCGCCCACTCGCCGTTGTTCTGAAGTTGAGCTAATACCGCTCCCAGACCATAGGGGCTAGTGCCCACAGCCACGTTGGTGGGCTTCGCAGGTTCAAAGTACGACAAGGTGGTGTCCGCCGACAGGGCTGCTTTCGTTGCTCGGATGGCTTGCTCTTGTTCGGGGCCCCACTGCCATGTGGTCGCAGACTTTGTCAATTCTCTGAGAGGCTTGGTAAGGTTGGAGAGGTCAGGGATGAAACGTCCGCAGAAATTTACCATGCCCAAGAAGCTTCTTGCTTCTGAAATGTTTGTTGGGGTAGGGGCCTCTTGAACGTCTTTCACTTTGTCCGGGTCCGGGGCCACTCCTTGATCTGAGAACGTGTATCCAAAGAAATTAATTTTGTTCTGTAGGAATTGGCACTTTTCCCGGTGCAGAGTAAGGCCTGACTCCTTGATTCTCTTGAGGACTCCCCTCAGCCTCTGGTGGTGTTCTTCAATTGTTGACGCGTAGATCAGCAGATCATCGCTCACGTTTAGCACGCCGGGGAGCCCGCTGAGGACTTCTCTAATGGTGTTCTGGAATACCTCGGCTGCACTTCAGATGCCGAAATTCAGGCGCCAATACCGTCTGAGGCCTACATGTGTAGAGAAGGTGGTTAGGTCCCTCGAGTCTGGATGGAGTGGCAGCTGGTGATAGCCTGATTGGAGGCCCATCTTTGAGAACCACCTTGCCCCATTCAATTCCCCTAAGATATCATCGATGGTGGGCGTTAGGTGTCGTCCCCTTTTTACGGTGGCGTTGGGGAGGCGCATATCCACACAGATGCGGACCTGTCCGGGCTGTTTCGGCTTCCTGGCAATCATCTGATGTTGTCTGGAAAAGCGCTGGGATGCCCAAGGGTAACTGCGCGCTATATAAAATTTTTAATAATAATAACGATCGGGGACACCCATGGGGTTGGTCCGCTGACTTTCTCTATGATGCCTTGTTTTTCTAGAGCCTCTAGCTCCTCTTCGACCTTCTGCCTCAGATGGAATGCGATTCGCCTGTGCCTCAGCGCTACTGGTTGTACAGATGGATCGATGTGTAAGGACACTTCTTTCCCTTTCAAACACCCAATTTCTTTGAACACCTCGCCGAACTCCTCCATGATGGTATCCAATTCTTCATCTAGTACTGCCATGGCAAACGATATCAGTTTCAACTCTTCGGCTGATTGCCTGCTCAGCAGCATGCCGCTGCCTTCCTCTGTGACATAGATAGTGGTGCCTATCTTCGTCTCCCCGTGTTGCAGCTCTTTCTTAAAGCATCCGATAAGTGGGATGGGCGTCTTTCGGCCATACGCAAATACTCTGATCTTCACCTCTCGTAGCGGAGGCTTAGTGCGTAGCTGGTGGTAGATGTTGGCGGCCATCAGCTCAATGGACGCCCCTGTATCAATGGTCGCTTTTACCTCCTGTTTGTCTCACCTTGGGCCTCACCACGTTCACCTTCTCTGCCACGTGGGCTTGCTCCGTCTTGATGGGACGGTGTAGGGCTGCTTCCATATGTGAGGCCCTCGCCTGCGACAGCTCCTTCGAACGGCCTAATGTGAGGATGTCCGCCAGGGGCTTGCCGTTTTCTTGGAGGATGGTGACTCGGAGTTTGGATGAGTAGCACCCTTGGATGATCTGTCCTCGGATCTCTTCCTGCTCGACACGGAACCCACATGTGCTAGCTAGCTCCTTCAGTCGGCCATGCAACGCATCTAGAGACTCTTCGGCCTCCTGCTTGGCTTGGCGAAAGATAAATCTTTCGTAGTCTTTGTTTGCCATAGGTTCAAAGTGGATATTTAGAGCTGTCAGTAGCGTGAGGTATGTTTTTGGCGCTGCTTCTGTGAGGGTTTTATATATGCGGTGGATATCTTTGCATCCCAGGTGGAGTAGTAGTGCTCTGCGCCTTTCTCTGGATATGCCTGCCCCCTCGAAATATATTTGAAGGCGATCGGTCCAATCTCTCCAGCGCGGGGCAAGGGATCAACGATGAACGGCTCAAGGGCGGGGATCGACGCCATTTTGGCATGTGCTCAGTGTGCTGCGTAGGCCTCGTTCTACCCTTTCCTCCTTGGCAGTCGTGACTCCAAGCGACGCCCTGTGTCTTCTCCCTCGGGCACTCTACTTCCCTCACCGAGGGTGTTCAGCCAGAGTGTTCCATCCCCGTTAAATGGGCCCTGGTGCTGCAATCAGGCATGGGACCGCTACCTGGCCCAGGACGTCAAAGAAGGTGCCATGACGCGCCTCTCCCGCCCTTGGGCTGGTGTGGGGTAATGTCTCAGGGGCCCCAAGGGAAGGAATCACACCTCCGTCCTCAGGCACAGCAGCAGCGACCTCCTTTGGGCCTTCCTGATAGCTCCTGCACGCTTTGAGCACACCATCTAGCAGCAGAACACTCCGCACAGCAGTGGGCAGGTATCAGCCCTGGTGAGTTCATAAACACTCCCTCATCGCCTGTGTAGCGTTTGGTCTAACGCTATATATGCAAATAGCGCGCTCGCGCTAATAATCACAAGTGCCGGCAACTTGGTTGTACATGCGGCTCCGACTGCCGCGCCGAGGCCATGCCCTTTATTTTATACCCGCGAGCGTCTGACGTCACGCGTCAGCGCTCTCCCTTCCCGACAGCGTGGATAGGCTGGAATGCCACCTCGCGCGTCGGAACACTACAGAGTCCAGGAGCCGCGCACGTGCAGAGGGGAGGCCTTCACTGCAGCACCAGAAGCGAAACCCCTGGAATGGAACACTTATGACATCACTGACCCTGAATTGTGATTGTCTCGACGACGAGTAGGGAGGCCGTCACTGCAGCAGACAGGAAAGGAGTTGGAGCGTAATATCTGGTAGCTTGGGGGAGGGGGAGCTCCTTTACAAGTTCATGGCTGGATCATGTTATGTGATAATAGATGGATGTCGTCAAGAAATCGGATCCTAATCCCCCTTTAAACATGGAGAGCGTGGTATCGCCCACAGTGGTGTCGTCTGATGACATGCTGAAATGGCCCTTTGTGACTCGCCCTTGCTATAAAAGGCTGGTAACCTGGGGGCTGCAGCATTGTACACAAGGATGCCGGACCGGAGGGACCACTGCTGTGCACTGCAGCTGGAGACACTAGGAAGATGGAAGCTGCATTGGGCAGGCTCCAAAAAATAATTGGAGGTAGCGGTGCAATGGGAGAAGGTGAGTAAATGAACCAAACGAAAACTGAACTGGAAACCAAACCGAAAACTGACTTTAAATCCTCATTTACCTTCATGTTAACGTCTTCACCCCCATTTAAACCATTCTTAACCCCGCCAATGCAATTCTTCCATTCTCAACCGAATTATTCTCCTTTTTGAATCCATTCCCTTTCTCTCCTCTTTACTCCCCTCCACTTCCCACTCCGCTTCCCTTATTCTCACCCTTCTCTGATCTCCAGCCCAGTCCCTTCCCCTTTCTTCCCGTCCAACCCCACACATTCATCTAACCCTCACCCCACCTCTTCCATTTCTTTCCTTTTTACCTCATTTCCCCTTCCTTCTTCACACCTTTTTCTGCCCTCATTCTGCCGCTCCTTTTCTCTAACACATTTGCTCCTTTCCATTTCCATTACCTCCTCTTGTAACCTTTCCCTGACCTCTCCTGTTTCCTTCTCCATCTCTTCCATGCCCAACGCTTGTCCATTCCCCCTCTTTCGAACGCCATTCCTTCCTTCACTTCCCTTTTCTTCTGTACCCAAACCCTCCCTAGCCTACCACATGCACCATTTCCTTCCCCTTCCCCTTCTTTCACCCCCACGAGTCTCTTCCTCTCATGAACTTATTTCTTCCATCCCTCCTTTCGTTCACTTCTTATACCTCCCCACCCTTTCCCTGCAGTTTCCCTTCCATTTTAGTGCCAGCTCTATCCTCCAACCTTCTTTTCTTCTTCGCTTTCCATGCAACACCTTCCTCCCCTTTCCCCACCTCCCTTTCCATTGCATACCTTCCGTTATTTTCACTTTTCTCCTTAACTTCCCCATTTCCCCACCCTGGTCATTTGCTTCCTCGCTCCTCACACTCCTCTAATGACCGAGTGAACTTGAATGACCTTCTTGGATGTCTCAGGACAAGGGCCAGGCAGCACTTGTACCATTGTAGCAAGCACCAGTCTCTGCTTTGAAAGTATAGTGCACAGCCTGCTATGTTAGTGTTATGTAGGACACAGTGCAATGACAAGTGGAGGCTTGCTGCCAAGAGCTTTGCCTCTTGAGGTTGAACAACACAACATTGCCTTGAACAACTTCATTTGGGGGTAGAGGTGCTGGGGAGGGGACGACAATCGGTGCATTTCTCACTTGGACTTTGTTAAATCTATCCCTCGATGACAAAATGGGCTTAGGAAGGTAAGGTAATGTGCAATTAATATGGCACTCATAAATCACAGTAGGAGTTCACAAAGTAGAGCGGTAGGCATAGAATATCTCTTTATTCATGTTTGAAGTGTGTGTGAGATTTGGATGCCCGAAGGGCAGACGATCGTAGGCTCTCAACTCCCGAGTTTATTTCATGTCCACTAGGGGCGCCCTTTTACAGGTAATGAACTCTCAACTCAGTGTGCCGTAAGTGAAGGTGACGGATTCGCTGACGTAGCTTATGGTATCAAAATCCTATTACGGTTTTCATTTCTCGGTTAGAGGAAAGAGGTAGAGAACATTGCCAGAATGTCTTCTCCTTACATTTTCAGAGGGAGAGAGGAATCGCCATTCACTTAAGAAGGAGTGAGGACTCGTCCGAATGGTTGACTCCCTTAAAGCGCTATAGTTTATAATGCGTAAAAGTATTCACCACCCGGAATGTGTGAAAGTAACTCGTTTCTCCAGCATAGGATCTTTCATAGAGACACATGCTTAAATCATGCCCCGTTTGGCACCTGTAGGGCTTTGTAGTCCTCTTGGGTCACTCGTAACTTCATGTGGCGAAACCAAACCTGAAAGAAATCTCTGATGTACCTGGCCAGGAGATTGGGATACGTTTAGAGTCAATAGCAGGAACACATTTAATGAATGAATGAGTGTATTTCTAGAGTGCAACATCTGCCCCCATTAAGGCATCCCAACACTAAGTGAGCAGAAGGGCCCAGGAGCAAAAGCTTAAACACCCCAAGTGCTAGGTTTTCAGTTCTTCTGTTGGAACACGTGGCCTTTGAACCTTCGGAAAGAACAGATCATGGTGCGGTCTAAGAAAGCTGTGAAATCCTGGCTTTATCTATATTGGCGCCTGTCTTAGCTGTGGAAATCGCCAGCCTAAAAGTTCTCTCCGTTATCTTCGGAAGTAAGGTAGCGTTGTAATCCCCACTCTCCCCTTCTTACCTCAACAAATCAAGGTACAGTCTAACCCAGCAGGTCTTAATCTTTTCACCTCTCTGGGACCCCCACTGCATCCCTACCGGAATCCGGGGACCCTCACTGAGTCATTACCCTGAACCAGTCTAAGCCATTTCTAAAGTTTGAACCACAAAACAAGAACACAAACACAGAAGCAAGTATACATTAAACACCTTCACAAATGATGACATTTAATTCAATTCACAAAGAAATATTAAAAAATCGAATTTTTTATTTTAATGGAAAAGTTAAAGATTTTCTAAATTAAGTTTTTGATTTTAAAAGGCAAACCAAAATGTAGACTCTAGTGTCATCTTTTTTGCTTCTAATGTGTCCTCTTTATTTGTGCTCCAACTTAGGCCACTCATTGTCCATATTATTGGGTATGCAGCGGGGCAGCTCCCACAAATGCAGATAAGCATACCAACTTCATTTTTAGCCTCCCAATTTCAAATGCCTGAACATTCACAGAAAGTTTTAACATTTTCTATTTGTGCTTCTTTTATTCTGATATACTTTATTAATCTGCTATTTAAATTTCCAATCAGACACGGACCCACTAAGTATAAGTTGCGGTCTCACTGGAGTCCACGCACCACAGGTTAAGAACCTCTGATCTAACCCATGGACTTCCAATGTTATATAATTTGTGGTAATAATGCTCGCCTCAGTAAAACTAATTTTAACTTCAATTGCATTAGCCTGCTGAGTTATATAATTTTTGTACACCGATGGGACATGAAATTTATGAGAACTTGCTTGGCTCCAAGGTCCTGATTTGAGAGGCAGTAATTATGCGGCCATAGACAAACCTGTCCCACCAACCTGCAACTTTGTACATCATCCAGTAAACATGGTTATTTTGTTACATGCCACCAGAGGGCACCAAACTCTTCCACAAGCACATTTAGATCAGACTTTTTGTAGGAATCGGCTTAGAAGCACAACTTTATTGTTTGAAAGTACAAACAGGTCGTCATTATAGTTTTTTATTTAACTTTTCTTAAGTGGTACTAAATTGTAATAAATGCACAGGAGGGGCGACTAGCGATGGGCTGCGCAGAACTGAGCAACGCTTTTTGATTCTCTGCTCTAAACATAATATTGCGCTATCTGCAAACTGTATTGGTACCATAAAAAAGCTTAACAACTGGCTTTTAGTCTGCCATCACTTAACATAACTTACCAATTGTTGGCTTCCACATCACTCTCGTTTCCCTGCTTCTGATTGGTCAGTGCCTCCTGCTCCTTCCTGCTTCCTCCAAGCACGGTGCATGGACTTAGTACAGCTTCCTGTCTGCAGGCAGTATCTTTCCACTGGCTGCATGCCCCTGCAGAAACTTTTTTTTTTTTAGTTTTGGACATGCACTCTAAAAGAGTGCATGTCTGGAGTCTGTCCCAGCCCCTCCCTTGTTTTGCTGGACTCTCCCCCTCCCTCGCGCCACCAACTTCCCCCACCTGCCTGCCACTGTCCCTTGTATTACTGCTACCCTACCTCCTCCCCCCCACATCTCCCACTTGTTGCTGTCCACTCCCAATTTTGCCGCTCTTACCCTCCTCCCCCACACATCTTTCGTGTTTCTTTGTTTTATTTATTTTTTGGCTGTTTTTTATATAGTGCAAACTTGACCTAAGATATTTAAGAGCTTAACACGAGCACCAGTTACATTACACAAGGACACATTCATTTGTTAGGTAGGAAGAGATTCATTGAGCTTCCACACATCCGCCTAACCCCCCCCCCCCCTTTCTGTTGCTGTTCCCACTCTCCTCTCGCCGTGCCTCCCTCCTGTGGCTTAGATCCCCTTTCGCTTGGTTTAAAAAAAGCACTATGGCAGGTCAATAGTGGCCACGTCATGGCACTTTTTAGGTCAAGCCTAGCAGCACACATGTTCTGCGAGGCATGCAGTAGTCAAGTATGCTATGGAAGCCTCGCCTTCTCTCTGCCCATATTTTTGATTGGCTGGTGGAATTGTCCTTGGTAAATGCTGGCTTCTGATTGAAAACAATGCTTGTTAGTCCCTCCTTGTTACCGCTCTGTCAGCATTTGTTACCTCCCATGAGGACTGGATCTTATACTTGTGGCGTTACATGGTCTTCTTCATAAGTCAGAATTTTTATTTGTAGCGCAGTCCGCTTTCACTTTAGCGACGGTGCTTGTTTATTTAATAAATTTGCCACGTGGGCCGAAATTGAGAGCTTCTACTCACTAATCTAAAAAGCATTTGCAATGCAATAGATCGCGCATTTACGCAAGTTTGAGCTATTTACATTGCAAATAACAATGCCTTTTATTTTTGTTTTGTTTTAAAAACATAAATAAAAGGCATTGTCATTTACAATGCCAATAGCTTAAACTCACGTAAATGCAAGACCTATTGCATTGCAAATGCTTGTTTTTTTGCTTGACTTTAAGCCATGTTGCTTGTGGTTAACACTGCTGTGCAACATGTCTATAAAATAAATTGACCAAACCAATAGCTCTCGCATAAGCGAAACCAATTGGCTTATTAATGCTTGTTTTCTCTTGGCCTGTAATCGTGCTTGAAAGGGTGGCTTTTGCAGGAGGTGGGGTGGGAGCGATATGTCTTATTCATTAGCCATTGCTGCAACTAGGTACAAAATTACCTGTGAATTCACAATACAAAATTCTCTGAATAATACATGCTGGTTAGGATTGCGAGTTATGTGAAGAGAACATCCATTTACCTGGCATCTTTGCTATCGTAATGGATCTGCAGACGGCACTTCCTGTTACCCTGTTGATGTCACTTCCTGTTTCGCAAAATTAAGCACAGCCGTAGTATTCAAAGCATTTACCAAAATGTTTGCATGAAGTGAGATAACTGAACCCCACATTTCACAATTAGTTCACTTTTTGCATTCAGTTCACACCCAAGCCTAGGTCCCCTTATGATTTACTAAAGTTTCTGAATCCTGTTTATCCTGTTTTCTCCATTTAGTAAAGCAAGTCACCCCTCGATCAAGGCGCAAGCAGGAGGAGCTGCGAGTACTCAGGTGCTCACTGGAAACCACTGTTGTAGCTGCAGTGAGACCCAGTGAAAGCTCCGAATATGACCAATAAAAGGCGGCGTCAGGTTGGGGGTCATGCACGTTGTCCATTGGCACTCGTATATTGTGCTGTAGAATGCAGGGGTCATCTCCCTTTTCTTTACATGACTTAGCATAAGTGGATGTGAGAAAGTGGATTATTAGTTGTGGTGGTCGAGAGGCCTCTCCAAGTAATAATATCACTGTTCTGTATCAGGTCCAGTTAGGCTACTTCAATTTAAACCGTAGCTCAGCCCTGGATAGCTGCGGCACAAAGCAACCAGGCTTAAATCAAAGGAAACAAGTGTAAAGTATATACCAAGACCGTCAATAAGTAAAAAAGACAACAAAATAAAAATCCACTCTAATTTTTAAATAATTGTATATACTTTATATCTTTAAATAAACACCAAAACAACAAAAATCTGATGTGGTGAACTGGAGTTAACATTTTTCGAAAGTTTCTTAAATCCCATTTCACTCTCAGTGCAATAGTCTGAGTCTCGGTGCCAAAGTCCGTTTTAGGCTGACCGCGACAGAGCTCCAGTCGGATGCACGTACTGGGTTAGTCCTGGTCAAGCTTGTACCTTTGTACTTAGAAACAGTTTTTTTGTTCATGCAACTCCCAAACCAGCAACACTTTCCAGCGGGTGAAATCTGATGTCGGCAGCCCAGGAGGGTGTCGACAGGGTGCTGAGGAGCGATTGTGTGGTATCCCCTGGTTCTTTGTCAAAAACTGTTATCTGAGCTCCTTAGTTGCAGTTCTTTCCAGGGAAAGATTATATTCCAGCTGTAACCTGCGGGGCCAGGACCTTCATGGTGGCTAGAAATTGAACTCCCAGAATACACCAGTGTGTGGCTCAGCGCAGGTCCAGTTGTAACTAGTCAGGTGTGTTACAGAAGATGCAGGTTTCCTTTGGCTTTTGAGTTCCTGGTACTTCACAGGAGGCTAGCCTACTCTCTCTTAAAGCCCACTCTCTATCCTTGGCACACGTGGAGCTGGTTGAGACGTGGGGGTCTCTCTCCATGAAGTCAACATTAGGAGCAATCCTCTTTCTGAAGTCCTGTTGTATCAGCAGGTGCAGTCCTTATTTGGTGCAGCCTTCTGTCCGAGGTCCACATGTGCGGATGTCCTTCTATTCTTCACAGGTCCAGCAGTGTCCTGAAGAGTGTATTTTTTTGCCAGTCTCGAGTTTGTGGGTTTGGAGGACTCTCTAACCAATAACAGCAAAGTTCCCATAGCCATCCCTTCCCACTCTTCCATCACTTCCTGGGGTATTGGCACTAAACAATCTCCTAGTACACCTCTGCTCAAATCCATGTCAGAATCTTTCTTCCCTGGGTCAGTTATGGTCACATCCCTGAGTTGTAGCTAATCTAATGAAGAAATCGCCCTGGAAAACCAGTTCTGCAACCAGTTTTTCTCTTTCTTTTTCTGGGTGAGATGCCAACCTGTCTAGCTTGCCCTCTCCTCACAGGTAAAGTGTGACTCGAATTTGCCTGTGGCATGTGGGTGCCCATTTGAAGCTGGTCTATATGTGGGTACAACCCCCTTACCATCCTGTTAGAAGAAGCCACACCTCCTCCTCCTACCACCATGCCCTTGGTTCTTCTTTCCTGAGAGTAATTCTCACATCCACGCACGCGGGCAGCATACTGTCTTGGGTGACCGCAGCTGGATTTAATCAGAAATGGCTACTGGAAACTAGCCAGGAATGTGGTGACTTCTAAATCCACCTGTACATTAATAGTTGCCTTTCATCAGACTTTGGCAATATTTCAGAATGGATCTAAATATTAATTTGATACCTTGAAGTATGATTTTGGTGTTCCCCGACTTTTAAGCGCCAGTATATGTAAAACATAAAACCAACATGTCCTGCTTTTTAATAATATGCACCATGCTTTGTGGGCATGTAAGGCCTACCTTAGGGGAGACTTATAAATATCAAAAGGAAGGTTTAGGCTTTGCTAATGGGTTATTTTGCCACGTCGAATTTGCAGTTTAAAAGCTGCCCAGCTAGGCTGCAATGGAAGGCCTAGAGTCATGTTTTCACTTTGTCACTTTAGTGGTCGCACAATAAGTGCTGCAGTCCTTTAGTGACATATAACTAACAGTCCCCCGATTACATGGAAGTGCCATATACTAGAGATTTATAGGCAAGTTAAATATGCCAATCCGAGATTAGCCAGTTGTACATACACTTTGAGGGGTCAGAGCACTGGGCCTGATCAGCAGGGCCCAGTGCACTTCAGAGTCTAAAAACCCGCAGCATTAGTCCAAAGCCAGAGAGGTTTTGCGGCGTGAATCTTTCTGGATTCACTATGCTGTGCATTATTCCGGCATCTAGTGTTTGGGTCTGGAATTGTAGTATTTTTTTCATTTTTTTATTTTCTTGTGGCCCAGGTGGGCGTTTATGTCGACGTGCTTCCTTCGGAAGCTCCCACCTTTGGTCGCCATCTTAAGATTCTTTTTTCCGCCGTTGGGCCTGGATCATTGCCGAAGAGTTCCAGAGTTTTGGAAGAGGAATCAAGCAAAATCGAAGATATCAGTCCAAAGCCAGAGTGGTTATCATACAAAAAGGCAATTCCTTATAGTTGACTCTTAATCTGTTTTAATTTCAGCTTGTCAGAGAGTCGGAGCTTGGTGAAATTGGTCTCTGATTGATGCACATCTTTGAGAGATGTTGATCTTTTGCTGAAAGACCGGTTTAAAGTGACGCTGACATAATAAAGGTGTTCTAAGGCCACTGCAGTATGGCAATCAAATAACCTTGTAGCAGGCTACTTATACGGCGAATTTACAGCGTGCATACACATGCCAAGTGGAGACTTGCTTTCTCTCCACGGTAGAGCCTTATATTACTTTGTGCCATGTTTCTTGGATCCAATACAGTTGAAAAGTTAATATTTGAACACTTAATTCTATAATTAAATTAAGGGCTGTAGTACGTGGCATATAAGTAATCAATAGAAGTGTATTCTTCCTGTTTAATATCACAAAATACTTGTTTTTAGTTGTGGAAGCTGATGCAATGAAGCCGGTTCTCCCAGCCTCCTTGGTCACGCTGTCCTTTTGTCACCAGGTCACGTTCCGGACGCGGATCTACCACTGTAACATCAACAGCCAGGGGGTGATCTGTCTGGACATCCTGAAGGACAACTGGAGCCCGGCCCTGACCATCTCCAAGGTGCTGCTGTCCATCTGCTCGCTGCTCACAGACTGCAACCCAGGTGAGGGGCAATCCTGTGCCTGGCCAGTGTGTCTCATACATTCCGCCAGTGTGGTGTGGTGAATGGTTGAGCGTTTGCATGACTATTTGACTGTCGAGCAAGGAAATCTGAGACTAAATCCCGGCTCCCCTACTTAAACAAGCTGTGTGACCGTGAGCACATTAAATAATGCTAAGCACAGAGCAAAACATAAACACCAAGAATGTTGATCGATTTAACACCAAGTATTAAGCCCCATCTAATAAGATGAACTGGGTGATGGGTCAGCCTTTCGGAATGGGTTCTTTTGCAGCATCCACCTTTATCAGCCCACATTGCGAGTGGAAGGTGAGGATTGAGGAATGGCTGGTGTTAGGTGAAGTGTAGTGTCTGCTTACTGCTGTAACCGGGGCGTTGTTATGCATATTAACTCTCATCGGGGCAACTCCTATTTAAAGGATGCACACTTACGAAGAAAGTTAGAGAGGCATTTTTATTGTACGCTTACAAAGAGTATAGGGTTTAGAAGACAAATTGCAGAACAGTTAGAGAGGGAGTCGCACATTATAGGAAAAAAATGCTTGATCTTGATTGCCCAATCGTTGCTTCCCAAAAATTAATCCCTGTATTTAATTCCACCTGGTCTTATCGCTAAGGGTCTGCAATACTTGCATAATTACGCAGTGTTCCACATAATTACGCGGAGTGCATCTTTCACTCAGAAAATTATCCTAATAGTGCATTTGTGTAAAAATTCATCTCAAATTTCGAGTGATTTCCAGTTGCTCACCTTCAAAATACTGGCACTTGTGTTCAGATTTGTAGATTTGCATCAAAAAATTAGCCAAATGATCCGATATAGTAAAAAATCTACCTGAAATGTTTTGTGACGATCCATGTACTGCCGTTCGCATTCAAACAACTGCTGCGAGTTTGGATTTGTAGTTTTGCACTCAAGAATTACCCGAATGGTTAGCGGAAGTAAAACACTGCCCGAGACATGTTTGGTGATGACCCACATTAAACAGCAGATCATCCTTTACAAACTCAAATTGGCACTAACTTTAGTTTATAAGAAGTATGTTAACACAGGGACACCCCCTGAACAGCCGGTGCTTCAGCACTAACATTTTGCCTTTAGTAAGCACGAATCTGTAGTGGATGGATTCCTCTAGTTCTTGTGCCATCTGCTGGTCAGTGCAGTGGATGCAGGCGGGGATTCTTCCAGGCGACTGAGCACAGGCTCCCATCCAGTCTGCCAATATTGCCGTGGTCCATCCGGCTGGAGGAATGTGTAAAAGGAACATTATACGCCGTTCGGATTACGATGCTCTGTTTCTGCCAGGCTTTCCGACATGGAAAGCCTGTCGGAAAGCAAGTTTGGAGACCCCTAGCAGGGCCCCCTTCAACCAGCACCCTACGGTTGGTGGCTGAGGGTGCACCTATGGTGCCGCCCTGATAATCACGATTCAGAAAAGGGGGTGGTGATGGACAGAGTATCTGAATTAAGCAGAACACTCGTACCCAGTCAACAGATCAGGGCTTGATCCATCACCGTTTTTTAAGCTCACTGCACCATCCCAGCTCAGAACCTGGCTACATGCAAATTAGTCTGTCCCTGGCCGAGTGCATCATGGGAACAGGGCAGACCAAACTACCAAGCCAATTCTTTTACTGGAAAGGAAACAAGCTTTCGGGGACTGGTTTCTGGCATTACAGCCGTCTTCGGCCCGGCTTGCTTGAATCCTGATGGTGCAGTGAGCAAGGGACTCATGTCTGAGCATACCCTTCCACGCTTATGGTGGACAAAACGATTCAGAAAAGGGGGTGGTGATGGACAGAGTATCTGAATTAAGCAGAACACTCGTACCCAGTCAACAGATCAGGGCTTGATCCATCACCATTTTTTTAGCTCACTGCACCATCCCAGCTCAGAACCTGGCTACATGCAAATTAGTCTGTCCCTGGCCCAGTGCATCATGGGAACAGGGCAGACCAAACTACCAAGCCAATTCTTTTACTGGAAAGGAAACAAGCTTCCGGGGACCCGTTTCTGGCATTCCAGCCGTCTTCGGCCCGGCTTGCTTGAATCCTGATGGTGCAGTGAGCAAGGGACTCATGTCTGAGCATACCTTTCCACGCTTATGGTGGACAAAACGATTCAGAAAAGGGGGTGGTGATGGACAGAGTATCTGAATTAAGCAGAACACTCGTACCCAGTCAACAGATCAGGGCTTGATCCATCACCGTTTTTTAGCTCACTGCACCATCCCAGCTCAGAACCTGGCTACATGCAAATTAGTCTGTCCCTGGCCCAGTGCATCATGGGAACAGGGCAGACCAAACTACCAAGCCAATTCTTTTACTGGAAAGGAAACAAGCTTCCGGGGACCGGTTTCTGGCATTACAGCCGTCTTCGGCCTGGCTTGCTTGAATCCTGATGGTGCAGTGAGCAAGGGACTCATGTCTGAGCATACCCTTCCACGCTTATGGTGGACAAAACGATTCAGAAAAGGGGGTGGTGATGGACCGAGTATCTGAATTAAGCAGAACACTCGTACCCAGTCAACAGATCAGGGCTTGATCCATCACCGTTTTTTAGCTCACTGCACCATCCCAGCTCAGAACCTGGCTACATGCAAATTAGTCTGTCCCTGGCCCAGTGCATCATGGGAACAGGGCAGACCAAACTACCAAGCCAATTCTTTTACTGGAAAGGAAACAAGCTTCCGGGGACCGGTTTCTGGCATTACAGCCGTCTTCGGCCCGGCTTGCTTGAATCCTGATGGTGCAGTGAGCAAGGGACTCATGTCTGAGCATACCCTTCCATGCTTATGGTGGACAAAACGATTCAGAAAAGGGGGTGGTGATGGACAGAGTATCCTGATAATCACCGCACCATGTGGCAGGAACTTTGAGGTGCCTGCCACGGGGTGCAGGGATAAACACAACCTCCCATTTACTATAGGAGTTTGTACTACGGCTGCACCACATGCCCCCATAGGGAAATGTGAGTATGTGGTCTCATCGTAATTAGGCGGTCAGGACCACTGCCCGGAGATCATTCAACCTGTATCCGCAATTGTGGCGTCCACCCGCCGACCTAATAAGCCCCTTTATTCTTTACTTTTCTTTAATAAAGATGATTTCACAGCAGCAGGCATCAAGAACACAGACGTTCCCATTCCTAATCGTATTTGCCACCAACAAAATTCGATGAACAGCTCCACTTCATGTGATGACAAATAAAAGGAATTTGTACTTGTAAAGCGCACTTATACCCCAACCGGGGTTTCCTGGCGCTGTACCCATACCGCTGTGGAACCCTTCCTGGCTTTTCCCTGTGAAATGTCCACTCCTGGGCACCCCCAAGGTGAAGCAGGCATCCCAGCGCTGTTGGGGCCGTTGTGGAGATTAAGCAAGCTTTTGCCCAGAGTTGCAGAGTGGGACTCCATGATTGGAATAGGCACCGAGGCGAGAATTATCAGGTCCGAGGAAATTGAGCCCAAGGCCCGCCGAGGCGGGGAATTGAACACTGGTCCCGGGCCAGACCACTGCATCAGGCTCTTCCGCTCTAACCATTGAGCCACACTTCTCCACACATTTGACTGCCAACGTTTCGATGAGGCCTCTGCAGGGAAGGGTATTCATGTCTAACTTCGTCTAGGCAGATACGAGGCTGCCCTCTGCTGACATTTCTTCAAATATTGCCAGCTTTCAATTGAGGCGTCACTTTAACATTCCTGGTTCAGAAAATGGCTGTCGGGTCCTGTGGCCCCAGCACAAATCCGCTGGTCACCCCTCTAAAATCTAATGTTGGTGATTGCATGGCCATCTCGACCCTGACCGTAACCTCAGGCCTGTCTACCATAATAAACTGTAGAGGAGTAGAGCTTGGCGGTGCAACTCCTGCAAACCTTATTTAAATATTTCAATTTGCTTTCATTTTTTGTGCTTTATTTAAAGTATCAGAGAAAGTGTAAAAGTCATTGTGCATGAACTCAGGTTTGCGGTAACAAGCAAACAGGTCTTGCTTGGTATGTGATGTGCACAGATTACCGCCATGTCTGTTGAAATTCACTTAGTGCATGTAACCGCTCTCTCCAAAAAACACAGTATAGATTCTGGCTGAATGTAGATGTTTATAAGGTTTTATAATGAGCAACCTGACACCATTCATTATGCTCTTTCTTTAGAACCCAGTGCTGTATTGTCCACGCCCATGCACAAGACCTTTTATGTGCGTTCATTGGTTAGGCTTTACTTTTTGCAGTGTAACACTTAAGAGTCACATGTTATGTCTAGCCTTGCCACATAATTATTACCGATTTCCATACAATTCAGTTCATTGTGCTACTTGTTTTCTTTCTAGAGAATGAGGGGCTGATTTATATCTGGGATGTATATATGCTTTTTTGCTACAGCGACGGAGCGTACATACCTCCTAGATAAAGGTTTACCTGCCCGATTTTGATGCATGCTGACCTTAAATATAGCTATGGCTGCGACTGCTCCATTACCGCTATAGCCAAACTTCTCGAGAGCCCAACAGAGTAATGCCCATAGGAGAAATCAGGATGGGCGGACATATAGCCATTATTTTATTGTCTATCACTGCCAGGCAAACCGTGGTGGAAAAGGACAGTAAAGTAGTAATAATAATGGCCTCCTCGCCCTTGGAGACGACTCACAGGACCAGAGTGGCTTATATTTTCAAAAAGAACATCCTGTTTCCTGATTTTTCATTCTGAAAATACAAAAAAGAAAAGTGTTTGGTGCAGGGCTGTCATCATGCTGGCGCAGCCCTGCGCCAGACAGCGAAATGCATTGGCAAGAAATAACTACCTGCTTGGCGGTCATTTATAAATGGGGTGGGCGCGTCCCTCCACCTGGGGAAAGTAGTAATTTATTCCATCCCCCTTGCCGGAACGACGGGCGCCTTCCGCTTATACATAAATTGGCCCCCAAGTCATCTACTTGTCATTCTTGCTCTCACGTAATGCAAGAATAGATTCAAGGTGTTAGTTCATGAGACTGCACATTAAACGCACTTGACATGGTCATGTAATATTTTATGTAGATGGGTAAGATAAACTGATATCTGCCAGATAGTAGCATGCACTGGACCATAACACCACTAAACCAACAAATCAATGTAACCTAGAAATGCACCCTCTGTAGACACCACCCCACAAGAGTGAACTTACCAATAGCTGCTCTCATTTTTAATGTTCCACTGGTTTAACCCCTTCGATGCTGGTGACAAAGCCAGCTCGTCATGGGCGTTACCTGTGCTGCGTGCATGACGAGCTGGCTTTGTCACGTAACCCGCGAATTTCGAATCTTCAGCGCGCAGCTGGAAAACCCGCTAGCGCGCATGCGGTTAAATGTGAAAGTTGTTTACCCATGATTATGTGCACGTTTTTCAGGCCCTCCAGCTCTGATTCTGAAAGAGGCTGCAAAACAGATGGGCTAGTGATACCCCTAGGGAGGAGTGACAGAGTGCGCTATACAAATACAAATGCTGATTGATTGGCTGACTGAGTGTCATTACATCAAAGTAAGTCACTTAACCGTAGCACTGGGTTGGCACTAGTATCCACTATAAATGATCATGGTACCTTTATCCACACTCCGCATGAGGTTAAGTTAACGAGGACGTCTTATATGGTCTCCTAAATAGACTGGAAAAAATCAGTAGATGACATTAGCCCCTCAGATTCTGTCCACAGCTGTGCTCTTTTATGCCAGTCGTTTTGTAAAAAAAAACATTTAAAGCTATTCGGAGTCCAACCACCAGATGGCAGCAGTATGCAAAACATGGGATTTTGTAAAAGAGGCCCAGCAGTTAAACCAGTGTTATAGGCAAGCGACTTACTTAAAGCACTCAACTGCACATATTAAACAGTGCGTTTAAAGTAAAATTAAGTTATGCAAACTTGTTCTACATCATGCCACTGCCGCATCCCAGGGTGTGGCATTATGCTGCTGCCACTTACCCTAACAAAGCCTCTCCCACACAGATCCTGTCTGCCGAGTCTGGTGGCTTCCTGGACTAATGTGTCAACTGTAGGAGGGCTGTGTTTGACCTCATGGTCATAGGTTCAAATCCCGGCAGTTCCACTCAGCCTTTCATCCTCCTGAGGTCGATAAAATGAGTATCATTGAGTTGGGTAACAATAAACATGTTATTCAGCACCAAGAGGCCCTTCTGGGTAAATGTGTGCTTTACAAAGACACATATATGTTATGAAATTGATGTTTTTTCTCCTGTTTTCTCCCATTACAGCGGACCCGCTGGTTGGAAGCATCGCCACCCAGTACACGACCAACAGAGCGGAGCATGACCGAATGGCCAGGCAGTGGACCAAGAGATATGCCACATAGACAGGGATTCCCTCCAGATGAGGTGTTCTGTGTCTGTGATAGAAAGAGCTGCTTATAAATTGGATTGGGCGGGGGAGGGGATAAAATGAGGCGTGAGGAACGGTGGGAGGGAAAAGGGTATTTCTATAACAGATTTTATTCAGTCTTTTTATTTCTCAAGATTTTGTTGTTGTAACTTAAGGTATCTTACTACGAAGAGAGTTAGAACCCGTCATAGCTTTTGTTTTAAAGCCATTTGTTCTGAAACTTTTCACGGGTGCAAAACATGTAAAGTTCATAGGGGCACGGAGAGCTTATTATTTTTCGCTTTTGATTAGTTTACCTGGAATGTGTGAAAACAGACTTTGCATAGGTTCTTTTTGTACAGTGACATTTGATTTTGGCAGTCGTATAAATCTTTCCAAGGAATACAAGTACTGGGTTTTGTAAAAAAATAAATAGTAAAAATGAATAAAAAAGAAAAACTTTTTTTTGTTGGTTCCTTGGAAAGGGAGTATTGCTATTTAACAGATGTATTTTAGAGGCTGCCCTCCCACGTGACCCGACCGGAGTAGTTGTATGTAGAATAAGATAGGTAAGGTTTCCTTTATTATATTTGCCAATCAACTTTATTATAAAAAAGATTACATTTTTTATCAGAGATGCGTGGGGAGCATGTAGTAAAATACCTTGAGCTGTATAACTGTAAAGTTGTGGATAGGAGTCTCAAATTGGTTATATGTTGTAGGTACTTAAGCCTGCATTTGTTACTGTGCTAATAAAAAATATTTAAAATCACCCAAAAGTTTTTTTTCATTGATTTTTTTATTCGTTAAATGTTTTTCCATTTTTTTTCTCCAGGATGTTATTTGGATTTAAAATAAATTACATTCAAGAAACAAAGCCTCCTGGTCTTTTTATAAATACCGTTTCAGTAGTAGCTTTCGCCAGCACAGTGCTTGTGAAAATTCTTGTATAATAAAAAATAATCTTAAAGCGGCTTAATACCTGCCCACTACTTATCATTGGCTGGCTCCCATGTGACTGTCACCTTACTTACCAATTTTATGGCTACGGCGAGGCTCCCACCTAACTTTACTTACCATTGGATGGCTACAACGTGGTTCCCATGTCACTTTCCTCGATGGTCAACACCTCGTCCTTGCCAAGATTGTCATGCCATGGAGCCTGGACCAAGTACTGCTTCCGGTGGCCTGTCCCCTATCACTGCAGGCTCCTGTGCAGGTACTTTTTTTTATTAACCAACGGCATACATTGAAGGCATTCACTATGCACGTCTCCTCTGTATGACTCCTAGGGCGGTGATGTTTCCAGGAACACACTTCGCAAGCGGAGCATGAGCCAAACAGCCACACCATTCTTCGATGTTACAAAATTAGTTTCTGAACAACAAAATAGTAATTGTGTGTTACGTTCCATTTTGTTCCACAACTGTTTAACATTAAACATATGTCTCAACAAAAATAATACTTTGTAGTTGTGGGCAATTTTAGAATGGACTTTTTTAGCTGGCAGTTGAAAAGTGTCTGTTTTCTGACACCCAAAACTTCCTGTTAACTATTTACAGGGAAAGTAACTTAACTCCATCGCCACAGGGCTAATTCCCCCGCAGCGCGTGGGGCCACGCGCCGCAGTGCTGATGACGAGCTCGGCTCGTCATGCAGCACGGTGGCCATGTGCTGATGACAAGCTGAGCTCGTCATGGCCACGCCCGCTCAATGGAACGCCCAGCACAGCGGGGTAATAATCCCCGGGTGGGCGTTCCGCGGAGGCCGTGACAAGCTCAGCTCGTCAGCAGCACACGGCCACCGTGCTGCATGACGAGCTGAGCTCGTCATCAGCATGCAAGGAGTTAAGGTGATGATAGTGCGAGTTTTGCCCATGAACAAACCTAGCTTCAGCAAGAAAACACAACTAGTACGAATGGCAAGAAGCAAGGCTGACTCTAACACCGTTAGCTGGTAAACAAATTCAATTTCATTGCAACTTTGTGCTCGAGGCATATGAGCTGCAGATCTCACACTGAGCATTAGATCGCCACCTGGTGTTGGGCTCGGATGATTGCATGTTGTTGTCGTCTTGGAAGAAGTCTTTGCAGTCACAAGATAGGTGACTCCTACCTTGGACGATAGTGCGCATGGGCATCGACTCCATCCTTAGATTGGTTTCTTCCACCACTGGGTTCGGATGTAACTTTTCCACTCCGGTTCGAAATCTACTTTCTAAGTAGTTCGACACGTCAAAAACGTACTTAAACTATTCTAAACAACTTTCATCATCAGTAACCATCGACTCGATCTCATCAGCTCGATTCCGGTTGTCGACGCAGGCAGTTGGGCCTATCCACGCCGTGATGCCTACAGCTCATGGAAAGGACGCCGTTCAAGAAATGCCCCCAGTGTGTAGCAAAGTTCCCGCACAGTGACCATCACAAGGTCTGTAACCTGTGCTCGTCACCGGAACACGACGAGTCCAGCTGTCCGGCCTGCGCATCATTCCGATCTAAGAAGACCATTCGGGATCGGAGAGCCCTTCAAATCATCATGCAGAGATCAGCTCTGGAACCGGTGGACATCTTCGAGGAGGGTCCAGATGTCCCAGAGGAAGATCTCGAAATCGTATCTGGGACAGACGACTCCAATGACTTCATACCTTTGGGTCAACGCGTGAGTACTACTGCTCCTACCCCAATCCCAACACCCAAATCGAAGGCAAAGGTCAACACTCCGCCTCCAGGGCCCAGTCGCGACCGACAAACTACTTCAGAAGCCCCGGTTTTGAAGAAAATTCAAAAGCCTTCTGGTAGCTCGGGACCGAGCAAACCGCATGTGCCAATACCACCAGCTCCCTCGGCACCGAAATAAGTCCTGGTTCCGAAATCCACTCCGAAACAGTCGACTCCGAAAGACAAAACGACTCAGAAAATAATAAAGCCTGCTTCCGACGCTTCCAAGCCGACGGAGCCAAAACCCACGCCAAAGGACTCTGCCACAACTCCTAAGGCTAAAGACAAGGAAAGGCAACAACCTTGATCGGAACCGAAAAAATCGGCACCGAAATCGGTTCCTGAGGAAGAGGAGCTTTTTCACCCTGGTCCTACACAGAAAAAGGAAGTTAGATACAGCACCTCCAGTGCATGTAAAGGAGGAGGACTCTGCCATATCACCCATGCACCCTTCTTCTCCTATATCTCCCTATATTCCACATCCTCTTCCTTTACCTCCTCAAAATTCTCCTCCTCATTTTTCACCATACAATACACCTCCTCATAATGATGATATTATGGGGGTACTCGGGGGGGGGTGACCCAAATGACCCTTTTAACTACCCAACAGATCCCCCTGAATGGGAGTACCTAATCCCACAGGATGTACCAGATATCCCTGACCCACATCCATATCCATCCAAACAATCTCCTCCAGAAGATAATATTGGGTTTGGACACTTACTCAATAGAGCTGGCATCCATTATGGGGTCACAATGCACTCAGATGAGGCAGAAGAAGTTTTTTTACTAGACACTTTTGAACAATCCCAAAAGTCAGTTCAAATATTACCTATGATCAAAGGGGTCATTAAGCATGCACCAGAAGTGTTTAAAAACCCTGTACGGGCTAGGATCATAAACCCCAGAATAGAAAAGAAATATAGGCCTGCTCCTGGGGATCCCGCATACATTAAAGGACAGCTACCTTTAGACTCACTAGTCCTTTCCAACGCTAGAAAAAGAGCAAACTCCCAAACCTCAGGGGAAGCGCCACCTCTTGATAAAGAGTCAAAAATGATAGACGCTTCAGGCAAGAGAATAGCTGCCCAGGCAAGCAACACATGGCGCATAGCTTAACACACAAGCCCTCCTCGCAAGATACGACAGGGCTCATTATGAGCAGTTAGAGACACTCTTACAGCATCTCGCTAACCAATATAAAGCACATCAAATTACCTTATCCAAGAGGATAAGCTAATTTCTAATGATTCCATCAAGTGCACACTTGATGCAGCAGACACTGCATCTAGAGCAATAAACAGTAGTGTCCTCCTTAGACGCCATGCATGGCTACGCATCTCAGGATTTAAGCAAGAGGTGCAAACTACCATCTTAAATCTGCCATTTAATCAACAGAAGCTTTTTGATCCAGCTCTAGACACAGCACTTGAATATATGAACAAGCATTTGCAATGCAATGGTCTCGGCATCATTAAAGGTAGAGCAATTGGCATTGCTCATGACATTTCTTTTTTTTTCTTTAAATCATAAATAAATGGCATTGTCATTTACATTGCCAATACACAGCACTCTGCACTAAACAGCACACACCACTCTGCACCTGCACTCACTGCTCTGCACACTCACTACTCTGCACACTCACTACTCTGCACACTCACTACTCTGCACTCTGCACTCACTACTCTGCACTCACTACTCTGCACTCACTACTCTGCACTCTGCACTCACTACTCTGCACTCTGCACTCACTACTCTGCACTCTGCACTCACTACTCTGCACTCTGCACTCACTACTCTGCACTCTGCACTCACTACTCTGCACTCTGCACTCACTACTCTGCACTCACTACTCACTACTCTGCACTCACTACTCTGCACTCACTACTCACTACTCTGCACTCACTACTCTGCACTCACTACTCTGCAGTCACTACTCACTATGCACTCACTACTCACTACTCTGCAATCGCTACTCACTACTCTGCACTCACTACTCTGCACTCACTACTCTGCACTCACTACTCTGCACTCACTACTCTGCACTTACTACTCACTACTCTGCACTCACTACTCACTACTCTGCACTCACTACTCTGCACTCACTACTCACTACTCTGCACTCACTACTCACCACTCTGCACTCACTACTCTGCACTCACCACTCTGCACTCACCACTCTGCACTCACTACTCTGCACTCACTACTCTGCACTCACTACTCTGCACTCACTACTCTGCACTCACTACTCTGCACTCACTACTCTGCACTCACTACTCTGCACTCACTACTCTGCACTCACTACTCTGCACTCACTACTCTGCACTCACTACTCTGCACTCACTACTCTGCACTCTGCACTCACTACTCTGCACTCACTACAGCTTCCTTCCACAGCTAGAACTAGTGCATAATGTCAAAACAGAGAAAACAAGGAAACACACTGAAGCTGTCTGTACCACGCCAAGTTCACATTTCGAGCAGCATGTGTTAAATCACGCTTTAGACTACTTCTCTACTCAAAAGTAGTACATTTCCTTCAAAAAGATAAAAATATGACATGCAAACAGTAATGCCGAAACAAACTGTTCAGCATGGGTTCTGATTTACTTGAAAACATTAATTTCACTTAAAATAATAATAGTTTTTAGCTAAATTAAATTTACATTTGGATTTAGGGCATATTCACATATTTTTAGTAAATTTAAATGTCAGTGGCAGATGGACACGCTTTCATTTAGCAGCCAAATATACAATAACTCTTACTGCCCCCGGAATTCCGCCGCGGCCGCACCGGAAGTCAGGCAAGGTCGCCTGTGACGGGGGCGGAGCCGCGTCCGGACCGGAGGAGGAGGCAGGCGGAGGAAATGCGTGGAGCGGCCCGGGGCTCCTGCGAGCGTGGAGAGCCCCCGGGGCCGACAACAGGACGTTGCATGCGTGTTGCGGGGCTCCCTTGACCAAGAGGGAGTCCCGGGATAGGAGCCGCAGCGTCAACTCTCCCTGCCGGTGCGGAGAGCGGAGTCCCCCAGATTGCCACAGTAAGTTAAAGGGGAGAGGGGGGGCCGGTGCGCGCGCGCGTGTGTGTGCGCGTGTGTGCGCGTGTGTGTGTGTGCGCGTGTGTGTGTGTGTGTGTATGAGTGGGGGGGTTCTGTATGTATGTGCGTACGTGAGCACTTCTGTTTCTATGTATGCGTGTGTTGTGTGGGAGCCTCGCGCAGCGCTCGTACTAATGCGCGTGCCAGTTTAGATTCGCCTGCGCGCGGCCAGGAGTGTCTCCTGGGAAGCACGCTCGGTGACATAAGATCTCGGCGGAGACGCGCTTCCGCGCGTCTTTAGCCGAGACCTAAAAAGGACACTGACACTGCCAAATCTATGGGAGCTTTGCAGTCCTCACAAACACAAGGCTCCTTTCGTTGCTCCTTCTATAGAGGAGGCCCCAAAAAACTGGAGCAGACAATTCAGCTTCCTTTAAAAACAATACGCAAACATCCTCCAATAAGGGGTATTTTAGAGGAGGCTACAGATGCAACAACAAGGGAAGAGGTCGAGGTAATAACAACAACCGAACCTTCCCACCACAAAACAGCGACTTCCTTCCGCTCCCCAACAGCATTCCACTCCTTTTGGGGGGAGACTAACACAGTTCCTACCTGTCTGGAATTCCATTACAACAGACAAGTTGGTAAGACAGATTATTAAGTTTGGTTACTGCCTAGAACTTACAGCTACCCCTCTACATATACCACCCAAACAGCGTCCAATGTCCACAGAACATCTTATGCTGCTCAAACAAGAAGTTCTCTCACTGCTTCAAAAGGGCGCAATAGAGATAGTTCCATTATAACATCAAGGGACAGGGGTGTACTCGCTGTATTTCCTAATACCCAAGAAGGACGGGACACTAAGACCAATTCTCGACATCAGGCCCCTCAATCTGTATATACACTCAGATCATTTTCATATGATCACTTAACAACAAGTGCTCCCATTGTTGCAACAAGGCGATTTTCTGACTACACTAGACCTCAAGGACGCCTACTTCCACATTCCCATACATCCTTCTCACAGGAAGTATCTAAGGTTTGTACTAGAAGGACAACACTATCAGTTCAAAGTCCTTCCATTTGGGGTCACAACTGCACCAAGAGTATTTACAAAGTGCCTAGCAGTAGTAGCTTAAGTCAAGAGGTGCTACAAGGGACTTATTTAAAACAGATTTGTATTCATTAATGAGTCGTACAAATGTAACCCACTCTTGTGTATCCACAGGATAACCGTCTTATATCAGCTATAGCAAATATATTGGTGGAAGGCAAAAAGAAGGAACATATAGAGCAAGAATCGTATTTAGTATTCAAAAAAATTCTTTATACTGCATCAAAAGAAGGGAAACAAATACAAATGAAATAGGGCAGAACGGTCATGAACAGAGATAAATCAAATTTTCACTACAGTTCATAACTAGGAACATCAACTCCAGATATTCAAAAACACAACCAAAATTAATTAATAAAGAAGGGTTGTGAATTAGTGACAGAGCAACGTAACAGGAGATGATGGAGTGTCGACGTTTCGGTCTAGGTAGCAGTCGTCAGATAGACCATCATCAGGACGGTGTTTTTCTATGCAGGAAAAACTCCCTATGTAAAATAATACAACATAATCAACAAATGTCGTTCAAATTAGAAATAGAAAATTGCATGCTCTATATGTCAGACTGCCTGGGCTCCCGTGGCAGCGTGAGTATCAAACGTCTCATGTTCCGGATACACGAGACGTTTGATACTCACGCTGCCACGGGAGCCCAGGCTCTTCCCCATGCGACCGAGCACTTCGCTGGCGCACCGGACAGCAATACCTGCCGTTCCGCGGGAGACTGATCCCTGCCCAACTTAACCCAAGGAACTCTACACTCCTCGAGTTCCACTCAGGATCCTTACACCTGGCCCCAACGAACTGCGGCCAGCCCCGGCTATCATGGCTTGTAAAAATTAGGCAATATTTTGTCCTGATGATGATCCCTATGACTCTTTGAAAGGGATCGAAACTCCGTCGACTGTATAAAACACCATATACTGTGTATTGTATTAATAGCCAAGGTTGGCAAGTAATGGTGTTTAATGGAATTTCTGTCATTGAAGTATTCACAGGAAATAACAGCTTCTGCCTAAAAATTCTGTTCTACTCTCTTACTTTTGTTTCCTTTATGCCAAATTGTATATGTCTGGGTACAGGCTTGTGCCCCGTCTCTATGGAAATGTTGAAGGTATTCCTTCAGAATATTTTTTGCTAAAAGTAAAAATTGGACCTCTGTCCGGCTGGACAAGTCACTATTTAATATAGTGCCATTGTGTCTATTTTTATTCTGTGCTACCATTTTTTGCGCTTGGGACCATTGTTGTTTTTCCATAATATGTTCCCCGAGGTCCCGTGCTGACTCGATTGGGTGCCCTTGTTGTTTTGTATAAATAAATAAACACAAAATAAAGAAAACACCTTTCCCACCACAAACCCTACTACATGGATTAGCTTGCAGTGTAGTAAGCAGTATAAACAAATGCTGCAATACAATTATTTTATTACATCATACCTCCTTTTTCTACATTATCACATGACTAGACCTTGAAATGCCTGAGTTCAGGATTTGCACTGTACAAATTATCTCCTAACAGACCATAAATGTATTCCATGTAATAATAACCTATTCCACATGTATGAGTCACATGACTTGCCACTTAGTTCATTATCATAGAATTGTCATCAAGGATGGTGGGAGTCCATGATTATTTCATGATTAAGAGCTATTCTAAAAATGCCTCTTAATCTCCAGTACTATAATATGCTGTTCATAAGAAATGCTTAGGCATGTAGGAAAAATAAACATTATTTTCTAACATTCAATCATATTTTTGAATGACTTTTGTGCCACTGATTGCATTATTTTCAACTCTTTGCTCACGCAAAGAAGGGGCTACAGACCTTAGCTTGGCCCTTGCACAGCTCTCCTTGTTGATTTATTAGCCTCGTTAACAACAGAAACATATGGCCACTGCAAGGGTGAGGAACTTTTTTAAACGGGATACATTTGAAGTGCAATGTGAAGCCTTATTTTCCTCGTGCTTAAAATCAACACTTCTCACATGATATAATTATAATATAATGAAATTAAAAGCATAATTTAACATGTATTTTGGTTTTTTTAAAAGCACCTCTTAGGTGTTCTCCCTTTCCACAAACCAAAGCCAGTAACTTAATTTTACATTACATTTCTCCCATTATTTCATTAAAATGTAATGAAAAGACATGTCCTATAACGTGCATCTGTAAAACACAGCTTCACCCATGGATATCTTGGTAATGAACAGATTGTTTTCATTACAAACCCATGGTATTTATTTTATAGACCTTGAGGGGTGGGGTTATAGCTGATTTGAAAACCGTGACTGGGTCAAACGCAGATCACGGAGGGTGCATTACCCCACAGTGAGTGACCTCTGCCCTGCAATGAATTGTGATGTGTTGGCATGCACTGAAAACTACACAATGTTAAAAGTAAACTGCAACACGAGCACAATAATGCAAGGAATAAATGACGAAGGTGGCAGCCTGTCGTTGTCTCACTCAAAATAAAACAGTACAATCTGTTTTCACGTACCAAAACCAAACGCAACAATGCACAACTAATAACCTCTATTTATCACCCGAACAATAAGGCGGCAAAGCAGAGCTAAAAATGAACAATTTGTTTAGTTCAACAAGAGCTACATAATTTTAACATCCATAGCCATTCAGAAGGAATTCGGTCCAACTTGTTCGAAGTACTGCTCATGTTTGATTTAGAAGCCTCAAATAAAGGAATGCACAGGCATCTATTAAAAAAAATAAAGCTGCCTCAAGCCTCATACCTCATGTCTGTCTGGCTTAAGTTGGCTGATACTACATCTCCTGTATTTCAGTATGGAGATCCTTCAAGGCTGCCGCTCCAGCCGCAAAAATGCACAGGATCATAGAATGGAGACATGCAGCAAAAGGCGCGCATAGTGGTTCTCAGAGGCCAGCAAACTCTGTCCATGCGCTGGCCGACATCAACCACTTCACCCCGCCCCAGATAGGCTCAAATAGCAGCTGCTTCCTACGGCAGGAGTCCAGCAACTGCAAAAGGCCCAAAAACGACAATGATAGGCTACTAAAGTGGATTTCAGGCCGTGAGCTACTGACAGGGCACCAGCGAGCTACCGGTAGCTCGCGATCGACCGGTTGGAGACACCTGATCTAAACCAATCAGTAGAGTTGCCAGTGTTTTTTCAAAACCGAGACTCAAGCAGAAAGAGCTCTACACACCCCAGGCTTGAAAAGAGCCCTTCTCTATTACATTGACAGGACCAAACCCTTGCGCAAAACAAAACAATTGTTTGTAGCTTTCTCTCCACCACATAAGGGCAACCCCATCTCTAAAGCTGGAATTGCAAGGTGGATTGTAAAATGCATACAAATATGCTATCAAAAAGCAAAATGTACATTAACAATACCTCCTAGAGCACACTCCACATGCAATCTAGGAGCCTCTATGGCTTTCTTAGGGAGCATTCCCCTAGAAGACATCTGCAAGGCAGCAACATGGTTTACAACACATACCTTCACTAAACACTATTGTGTTGATGTGCAAACCAAGCAGCAAGCTGCTGTAGGCCAAAATGTCCTCAAAACTCTTTCAAACTATTTATTTATTTTTGATATTTCTAAAGCACAAACAAAGGCCCGTGGGCGTCTCAGCGCTAAGTATCTGAATTATTTACCCTGAGAGGAAGGAGCGGGATCTATTGATTGAAAAGCCAGGTCTTAAGTTGCTTACGAAAAGACCAGAGAGATGGGCTGGCTTTGATCACGTGGGGCAGAGTATTCCACAACTTTGGAGCAGACACCAGGAATCTTCTGTCACCCCATGAAACAGTTTTAGTGCGGGGAACCACAAGATCGATTAGACAAGAAGAACGTAGTGTTCTGGACGGGCGGTAGGGAATCAGATTGTGGATGCGATAGGCAGGTCCTAGATTATGCAGAGCCTTATACACAATGCATAGAGTCTTAAACTTTATTCTATTTCTGATGGATAGCCAGTGTAACTCTCTGATGGTATTCGAGGCAGATTGATGTTTGGGAATTTTTCCCAAAAGCCTGGCAGCTGAGTTCTGTATTATTTGCAGTTTGTTTAAGACTCCTTCTTGTGCATTGAGGAATAAAGCATTGCAATAGTCCAGAGTGGACAGCACTAGGGAAGTGACCAGTGTTTTACCAGCTTTGTCTGGAAGAAAAGGGAGATTTTTTTTTAATGAGTTTCAGTTTGTAAAAGGCTGAGGAAGTGATCTGGTTGGCATGTGGGTGAAAGGTGAGGCGTTCATCAAAAATGACACCCAGATTCCTCACCTTGCTAACAGGCTCGGGAGGGGGGCCTAGTGAAGATGGCCACCAATTGGACGACCACTCCGGAATTAGCGGTCCAAAGATGACTACTTCCGTCTTATCGGAGTTTAACTTTAAACAATTGGAGGCCATCCAACTCCCAATTGCTACCATGCCTGATTTAAGATCATCCGCTATTTTATAGCCATTGTTCTTGATGGCTAGGACCAGCTGTGTGTCATCTGCATAGGATGTAAGGCTCATCCCATAAGCCCGAATGACATTGGCTAAGTCCGACACGTAGATGTTAAAAAGTGTCGGACTTAGGGATGAGCCTTGAGGTACTCCACATGGCAGAGACAAGGTGGACGAGTGGAAGGGTCCCATTGTGACTACCTGGGTTTTGTCGGCTAGAAAGGAGGCCAGAAGTTTGCTGGCATTCCTTTGAACACCCAAGTTTTTGACACGGTCGATCAGAGTAGCATGATCGACCGTGTCGAAGGCTGCTGATAAATCAAGCAGTATCAAGACTGCTGTTCCCCCAGCGTCACGGATGAGTCTGATGTCATCCGCTGCTTTAATCAAAGCCGTCTCCATCCCATGGAATTGGCGGAAGCCAAACTGGGTTTCATCAAGTAAATGATGTTGCTCTAAAAAGGCGGAGAGCTGTTTATTCAGAGCTTTTTCTGCTATTTTAGCCAAAACTGGTAGGCTGGCAATAGGCCGGTAGCTCTTAGGTTCATCCATATCAAGGTGTGGTTTCTTTAGGAGTGGTTTTATAAGGGTTTTTTTAAGCTATCAGGGTAGATACCTGTGCTAAACATAGCATTGCATATGGAAGAAATAGCAGGAAGAACCACTTCAATGACCGGTAGTAGAACTTTGAATGGACAGGGATCAAGTGCTGAACCTGATCTGATGGTGGATATTATATCCATGACCTGAGAACTGGAAATTTCTGCGAATTGAGAGAGAATAGGTCCAGTATATGTATCGGTCAACATGTTAGAGGGACTTTTGGCTTTTTTTGGCAAAGGCAGAATAAATATCGTTAACTTTGCTAAAGAAGAAACTGGCTAATGCATCACAAAGGGGTTGTGAGGGGGGTGGAGTCAGATTGGGAGAGTAGCCGGCTAACTGCTTAGCGGTCTCATACAGGGTTTTATTGGAGTTTTAGGCTATCTCAATTCTGTGACTAAAGAATATTTTCTTGGCCTCATCAATCATAATTTTATATTTAGCAACCGTTTCTTTATATTTTATTTTGGCCTCCTCTGAGTAGTCTTTCCGCCAGTGCCTTTGCCTGCACTGTTTTTGTTTTCTTAAGGCTGCAGAATACCAAGGGGCCGATGGAGTGGATCTGTTACGCAATCGTTGTTTAACCGGAACCAGCGAAGATACAGCGAAGATACATACTGCAACAGATACAGGTGACCACCGTTAGGGGAGACACTGCTGTATAATCGATGCTCAGTGTGAGATCTGCAGCTCATAGGCCTCAAACGGAAAATGCTACTTACCAGTATGCATCTGTTCTTGGCATGTAGAGCTGAAGAGTCTCACACGCCCACCCGCCTCCCTGGGACCTGTATCTGTTCCAGTTCTATCTTACTTAGATATACACGCATGGGCATCCCTTTTTTTCTTTCTACTAACTCCATCATTTCCCATCATGGCGAAAAAGAATCTAAGGATGGAGTTGATGCCCATGCGCACTGTCGTCCGAGGGAGGAGTCACCTATATCGTGACTACAAAGACTTCTTCCAAGACAACAACAACATGCAATCATCCGAGCCCAACAGCAGGTGGCGATCTAATGCTCAGTGTGAGACTCTGCAGCTCTACATGCCAAGAACCGATGCATACTGGTAAGTAGCTTTTTCCTTTTCTTTCCTTTACCAGGCACATCCTAATATGGTCTCCACCTTTTCAAAAGCGATCGCGCCAGGGGCTGAGCTTCTGACACAGCCTTTCAGACAATAAGAAACAAACGGCGCAACTCCACAAAAGGCTGCTGAGAAAAAGTGTTAAACAGCCCCTGCAGAACTCTCCCTTCGGACACACACTTGCTATGTGTGCATAAACCTGCTACTTCCCATGCTGAACAGCGTTCGTACGGAAATGTAAAGCCACACGCTTTTTTCTGTTGGTGTGTTGTTTTTTTTTTTGCTATCCACTTGAGAGCCGTGGAATTTTTTCTTCGAGACAGTCTTTGCCTTTCACAAATTGTGCTCTTGCTGGCTGCAAACACTAATATAAGATTGACTTTAGTGGGGAGGAGGAGCTACGCTAGCAAACAAGATGGCCACGTAAGCTCCCGGCTCCGCCGACCTCCGAATCCTGCCAGATGATCATGTCATTTATCCTGATTTTGTGCACTGCCTCCTTGTGTATGAACCGAACTACAACTTAATGGTGCAATCCCGAGATTTCTACCGGTTTGGTGGACGAAGTTACGTAGTGTGGCAGTTTGCGGCCTAGACCAGCTTGGAAGCCGGGGTCTCGAGTACTGGCCCAGCCGGGTCTCGGTTGAACAACATCGGCTGTGATCGTGGGACAGGGTCCGGTCCACCGAAGTGGAAGTTTTTTGGACCGAAGTCGTCGGCGATTGGCTGAGTCGGTAACAGTGAAGGAGGGGTGAGGATGCACATCTGAAGCGGTGGGCGGGGGTCCCTGGCCCGGTGGCCCGGCCTGGCCCCGCCGGTGCTCGCTGGGTTGAGATCTCCGCCTGCGGTAGCTGAGTCCAAATTGATATTGAACCGATCGATAAGTCCCCCTCTGCCGTTGTCCGTTCCACATTTATCTGTTCCCCCGGGGAGACCGGGCTCTCTGGGGCCGTGAACATGACTGAGACTGACCGTGGAGTGGTGGAACGGGCTGAGAGTGACCCGTCACTACAAACTGTGCTGGCAGCCATTGGGTCACTTCATGATCGTGTTGAAGCCCGCATTCACAAAATGATGGAGCGTTTGTCTGAAATCGGGCGGAGTGGACCGGACCCTACTCCACTACAAGCAATGAAACCACTCTGGACCCCCAAGATGGCCACGTCGTTGGAAGAAGCAGACCCCGAACTGTGGGAGGGGTCTGAGCCTCTGACCAATGTTTTGGTTGATGTAAGTGTGCTCGATGCTGTGAATGGATTGTCTGGCCTACGATTGTTGCCGTTTATGGAAGGATTGCTAGGTGCTCCCTTTCCGGAGTCTTTTGATGGGAACTGCTGTTGGCTGGAAACCGAGTCTCTTCCCCCGTATATCGGCACCACTAAGATGGCGGACGAAACGATGCTGGGAGTACATAATGGCGAGGAGAGTTTCTGGACTTGATGGTGTTCTCAGCGCTTTCATCTCTCTGCTACATCTCGATTTGAACTTTGATACATCTTTCTCGGGTTCTGACTATCCTGCGGAGGCAACAGTTTGTCCGGAAGGGGCTCACACGTCTGATCGGACGGGTCAAGGATGAGACTGAGTGGCTGGGTTTAGCTTCGAGTCTTGCTGGACAAGGGGTTTGCTATCATGATGTGTTTGGGAGGTTGGGCGGTGTTTAAAGTTTCCCCTGTTGCGATACGTATATGCGGCTCAATAGACTTCTTGACCTTAGTTTGGGGATTCTTGGTTCTGGCAGGGAGGAGGGAGGTACCGGGGGCATGTATGAATATGCCCTCCTCCACTTTCTCTTTCTTCTTTTAGAACTTAGTTAGTTGGGGCAACAGGCACACTGCTAGTTGGGGTTAGGCAATAGCCATATGCAGGGGTGCAGGGTGGGGGGATGTTTTTTTTAATTTTGTCTTTGGTTCTTGTTTTATGGTTTCTTTCTCTTCACTCTCTCTTTATTTTTCTTTATAAGTATAGTTGGTGGAATATCCTGACTCCAATCGTTTTCTAATATCTGGTGATCATGCTTCAGTTATTATTCTGACTGTTCTGGGTAGATAAGCTCCGAGGACTGGCGCTTAACGTGGATCGTTTATTGTACTATTACATATCCTGCTTCCCACACGTAAGCGTAGGCGTCTCAACTGTTTTTGCATTTGCTTGTATATATTCTGTTTTCTGCCTGTTCACCTCGTTATTGTACCGGAATGTATGGCACCCAATATGTCTATTTCTTTTTTTTGTTTTAAAATAATAAAAAGATTTACAAAAAAAAAAAGATTGACTTTAGTGACTCACAACTGGTGCACAGCAGGAAGGCGGTGATTGGTTGGCACCTTCTATTTTCAAAGCATGCGCTAATGCCTGTCCACTCTGTTATGTTCTATATAGGAACTCTAATATCCAGTTCTTTTTAACATTCACCCACCGTCACTGCACTCTCATGTTACAGTAACCTGCTCCGCTGTATCCAGGCATTATAGCACACCCGAGGTGCACTCGGCACCTTGGGGGGGCCCAATGATGAAGCATGTCACCAACTAGGTTGGTGAGTGAGGGATTTTTTTCAAAATGCGTGTTTTTTCCTCATGACATACAAAAGCTAGGAGCGCCTACTCCAGAGCTAGTTCTTTTTTATATCTATACCTTAAAATAGATGCCATACCCATTTCTATCCTAAATCTGTATGGTTAATTGGATTCTGAGGTTTCCTTTAAGAATGGTATTAACTTTTTGTGTTACCGTCTCAAAAATATATTAATAGAGGGAGACTAATTTTAAAAAAAATTGTTTGGGCAGGAAATCCTGAGAATGTTCTGAAAAGGATGCAAAAACGTTTTCTAGAGGTGTGTTATAAAGTACGTTAACTAGTGCTTGAAGGATATGTAATCTGAATATTTGCGACTTTTCTTTTTTCTCAAGGTGCATGGCTCTAAATCTAGAATTAATTATATTTTTGCAAAATCCAATCTGACTAGCCTAATATAGCCTAACGTGCCAGCTATTTCTGATTTTGATTTCATGTTTCAAAATAAGAAACAAAAATAAAACTTGTTCAATAATAGTTTGTTGTGGGAAATGCAAATTGTATTTACATTTGAAGGCTTTGCTAAAGCATTTTTTAACTAATTCCCGTTCTTGGCACTCATGTATACATCACATGAGAAACCCATACAGTTTTTGCTAGAGATTACTTTATGAACTATATTGCTCAAAAAAGGTAATTGCTGACTATTACTTCAAAGAGACTATGGTGAATATGAAATCCATATCGTATATACAGACTTTACTTATGAGTCATAAGTGCTTGAAGAAAGTGCTAAAATATACTTTAATAAGAAAACCACAAAAAATACTTCTGATAATATTTTCAAAACCAAGTTTAATGGTGGACAAAACAAAATGGGCAAATTATTACCTAATTATTTGAAGATTAAGAAGGAGAGTACACCTAAGATTACTTAAGGCAACCAAGGAACCAAGAGTTCAAATTCTAATAATAATAGTAACTTCTAATTATTATGAGAAGTTTTATACACCAGTAAGTACTCCTTCTGTATGAGCTACTGTTCATTATTTTAAAATAATTAGATGATCCCAATGATATGTTGTGTATGTTTTAGGTGTACTCTCAAGGGCATGTGGAGGTGGGTAAGTGCTATCCACCAATGTTTCAGACATAGGAAATGTAACAAGAAGAGGCATTATGCTAGAATGTGTACAAATAAGAATGTAAAAGTGGCTACAGTGGGTTGTAGAGTACCACTAGTTCAGAAGGATGGTGATGATGCAGTAATTGTGTTGCATATATAAACGTAATGTGGACAAGGAGTATCGGGAGGGCAAAATTATGCAGGAATCTTTTGTGTGATTTATGGTGTATGAGAAGAAACATTGAAGTAGTGGTGCATTATGACACAGCTTTGGAGTATAAGAGATGGCCCGTCAGCCCAAGTATTACTCTGGATCCTAAACATATGGACCTCGTAATATGTATAGGACATGGTGATCCGCAGGGTGTTAAGGGCAACGACGTACCAAAGAAAGATGAGTAAGAGGTCAATGTTTTCTCCAAGTGGAGGAAAACATTTCTCTAGGTGTTTGAATCCCTTCAACGTCCTAAGCTTATCATCAAACACCGGATTATTTCCAAAGGAGGAGCCAAGCCACCTGTACACAAGCTGCTGTCTGTGCCTATAATATTAAAATGAGAAAACAAAGTTGAGTTGAACATGTCATTTGGTTAAAGTATAGAGCAAATTGAAATCTCATGTGTTATATTATGTGTATTTGTAAGGCACACTATCATTCACGAAGGTATCCTAGTGCCGTGTAGTTCCCACTAATCCATAGGACCTGCGCATTTGTTGGACAACAAACTTTGGGCAAGGTGCCTAGACTGATTCTGGGCTTCCCGAAGGATATAATGGCCTAAAGACCAGCTAGCTCATAGTGCTCCCCTAACCTTACCAGGGAGCGAATGGTTTCTGGCAAGCACTGAAGAGGACAACCCTGACCCCCTCAAAGATCGTGGTAACAGATGTGAACCTTTCACTCAGTCACTCCATCTTACTAGTGCTCAGAGAAATATACAGAATACACAACCAGGGATTTGTGAAGCACGCTACTCACCCGTGAGGGTCTCCAGGCGGTGGGGGAGGGGGAGGGAGGTTGTGTAGCTCCGAGTCAACCGAAGAGCCAGGTCTTGATGCTTTTCCTGTAGGTGTGCAGAGTGGGGGAACATCTGATGTCAAGCAGGAGTTCGTTCCAGGTCTTTACGGCGATGTAGGACTAGGCTCTTCCACCCGTTCTGGCTCTACGGATGCGAAGGGTTTCGGCTAGGTCGGCGGAGCAGAGGATTCTCTTGGGGCCGTGGAAGGAGACTTTTGTTGAGGTACTGGGGTCCGGTGTTGCAGAGGGACTTGTAGGCATGGGTGAGTAGCTTGTAGGTGACTCTCTTCTTGACGGGGAGCCAGTGTAGGTCATGTAGGTGCTGGATGATCTGTTCATGTCGTGGGATGCCAAGAACCAGCCTGGCAGTGGTATTCTTGATGGTCTGGAGTTTCCAGAGCAGGGATTTGTTAATTGCGGCGTAGAGGGCATTTCTGCAGTCCAGTCTGCTTGTTATGAGTGCATGGGTGATGGTCTTTCTGGATTCTGGGGAGATCCACTTTAAAGTCTTGTGAAGGATGCGGAGGGTGTTGAAGCATGAGGAGACTGCTTTGATATGTCAGGTCATGGTGAGGGAAGAGTCTAATATGATGCAGAGGTTTCAGGCGTGGTCCGTGGGAAGCTGCGGAGGGCCACCAGGTGTTGTCCCATGCTGAGGGGGTGGGTCCGACTACTTCTGTCTTCTCAGAGTTGAGCTTCAGACAGCGGCTGTTCATCCAGAATGCAACGTCTCATTCCTTCCTGGGAACTGAGTTTGGTGGTGTCTGGTTGCCTCGTGAAGGAAAGGATGAGCTGGGTGTCATCGGCGTAGGATACTACGCTGAGTCCATGCTGTCTTATGATGGCGGCAAGGGGGGGCCATTTAGATGTTTAAGAGCCTGGGGCTGAGCGACGATCCTTGGGGCACTCCGCAGTTGATCTTGGTGGGTTCGGATACGAAGGCTGGCAGTCTGATTCTTTGGGTTCGGCCGGTGAGGAAGGAGCATATCCAGTTAAGGGCAGTTCCATGTATGCCCGCGTCGTGGAGTCTGGTGGTGAGAGTGCGGTGGGAGACTGCGTCGAAGGCTGTAGAGAGGTCCAGTAAGTTGAGGGCCGCTGTGTGGCTATGGTCGAGGACAGTGGGACGTTTTCAATATATTTATTGAACCAACGTTATTCTTGTACAGCATATATGTGCTGCGAAAATCAGTAGACGGAAGCAGATGAAAGTGAAGCCAAGAATCCCCCCAAGGGAAGATCCAACCTCATTACCTGACCGGAGAGAATGTGGAAGCCCATCTTGGTCAGGAACAGGACACCCCCTCACAGAGATGTCAGATCGCTGCATGGTGAAGCATGCAGGGACTCCGTGTCAGCTGAAGTGCCTACTCTGCTAATCTATTGGGATGCTTTTTATGTATAATAGAAAGCAGCTAAGCGATGTGCATAGATTAGTGATGTTATGGATATGTAGATAGCCTTGTCTCATCATGGATGAAGATAGAACGTCATTTTAACATAGTGCATAGAAGGGCCTTGTACATGTTCGAGGCATTGTGATAATGTTGTGCAAAGTTATATGTAAGTAGTTTCAGAGAAACAAATACAACATTGTCGTGTACTCAAATATGTGTAAAAGGTCACGGCAGAAATGTTATTGTTAAAAATAGGAAAATGTAAGAAATTAGCCCCTTCGCTACATGGGCCTAACCCGGGCACATAACACCCACTCCTCATACTAAGGGTCGATATATAAAAAGCGATCTAAAATCAAACAGGCCATAATTCACACTTTTCTAAAATCATCTAAAAGTAAGCTTCCCTCTAAAATATTCACAAAAGCCTTTAAAAGTCATTATACCATTTGACATCCCGAGCACTCAGAAAGCCATGATCCCTAGAAAAATAAAGCAAACTGTCCATTTTCTTTTCATAAAAAAAAAACCAGGCCAAATGGTTCCCACCATGGAAAAGCCAATTGTGTGTGTTCCGAGTGGTAGACACAACAATGCTGTTGCCTGCGACCAGACTACGTTCCCAGAGGTGCACCTCAAGGCATTTTTATGGAGCAAAGGTGATTCCATTAAGTTCCCACAGGTGCGGGAGGGTCTGCATCCTGTAAGCGTATCGTAGTGGTGCCCATTTCACTAGGAGCCAAAACACCCCAGGCTGGCTCAAAGAATGCATTCATCAGCAATGGAAAACGCTAGGGACAACTATAGCCATGTGCAGTTAAGGGGTCCATCAGTACCTCAATGTTCAGTGGCACATCCGATTGTGATCAGAGACATAGATGCACTACACATTCATCGCTGCAAAGCAGGCAATGGAATACATGTTATACGCAGTAAAGCCAAACGGGCCTGAAGGAAAAGAACCAGTGCTCATTTAGTTCTCAAAGCAGGTGTGCCGAAGCCGTGCTCTATGCGCTTATGGCGTCGCAGCACAAACCGTGGGGGTCTCCATTCTGGGTTGAACTGGGATGTCCATGATGGAGCAGAAAAATGTAATCAGGATTCCTGTCACAAGTAGCAGGACAAGCGGGAGACCTCCAAAAAACGCTTCCCAAAGATGGTGTAACTCCCAAAATCGTCTGAAAGGTGCTAACCAGTCCAGAGCCAATTCATTTAAAAAGTCCACTATCCACTTCCAATCAGACATATTAAAGCTACGGTGGACCAACTCCCAAAAATGCAGCGGGAAGTTAGTAGGGAGTAGTGTGTGTATTTTAGACGAGGACCTTGCAACCTGGAGATCAAACATCTCTCTGGACGAAGTTAAGGCCACATTTTTCTGAAAAACATGGCTTTCATTTTGCTCTGAGAATCAAAGCGTATTTTGTAAACATTCATTAAAGGCCAGACCATTGCCTCCCTTACTGTGTGGGCAGGTGGAAACAGTACTTGTGTGCAACAAGTGACTATGGAATTAACTGTTACCCGATAAGCAATGCCTGGTTCCATTCTGCAGTTACCTTGATCATACAGCATCAAATAGCTCACATTAGAGAGCAGCTTGAACACTGGATGTATCACAACTTCTGGAGAGCCCTTCAGATAACAGGATACGTTTGTAACCGAAGCATTGCATTGCCTGTGAAGAGAATTGTTCTTGCAGACTATTGACCCACTTAAAGCATCCTCACTGTCGTAACCATTAAATAAAAAACTTCTGTGTCCCCATTCCTGTTTCTAATCCTGAATGGTAATCCCCAGTACTCATGCACATAACCTTTTTCTAACACTTCGTATCTACCTACCTGTTGGTATTGTAGACAATTTTGCATTTGAAAGTCGTGACCAGTAGGGTGATATAACCATGGATTATCCAGTCTCTGGATGGCATCTCAGCCATGATAAAAGGTAATTGGTCTAATTTTTAAATGTGCAACAATGGAGTAGCTTGCATCTCTGCGTGCCATTACTATTGGTCTTTCTGTTAGATCATATGCAGAAAACAGACTCGTACTATTGATGCAACGTCATGGCACATGCAAGAACGTAGTGTTTGATGCGTCCAGCATAATGTAACAATGGGCCGGATATGTGACTGCTCATGTTGTAAAATAGACACGTCTTACTGTATTATGTCAATTGCAGAAGACAATATTATTGCCCAGTGAATACATTCTGGATGATAATGTGGTCATACCGTTGTCAATCACAGCCAAAGCCTTTTCCAGGTTAACCCTATCGATCTTGCAGTGTCTCAGCAGCTTCCTCCTGGGACATTTTCCAGTTTGTTGTATATTCCATACAAGAAGCGCTTTTGATGTCTGTTCTGGGGACCTAACCAGAACTCCCTGCTATCCATGTCATGTTCACTTGAGAAAGTGTTGAGGTTTTTAGCCAATCAAGGCACAACTTCCCAACATTATACAATGTCACCACCCCAGAATGTTATGATTGTACATATCGATGATCAGGCCTATTGATTCTAAACTCTTCGGTGTTACCCAGGTATCTAGGTTGACACCCAGTGGTGTCCACTGGCCAAACCAACTATCCCTTCCAATTGGGATCTGATGAATGAAAAGAACCATCATGTATCACGGTATCTAGTGTATCCTCACTGTATTGTGTGAAATGCTGCCAGTTCTCAAAGCGTGAGAACGTGGCAATGTGAGGTGTGTTCAAATCCTTCATCTTGGCTATTCCAAGACAGGAAGTATGTTGCACTGTTTTATTCAGGAAAATGATTTGATGTGGCTTGAGGCATGCTCTGAACAAGGCCTCAGTTCCCTGAACCTGCCAATCCTTTGTCCCCAGACAGATTGTGTGGTTATGGTGTCTTTCCAAAAGTCAAAATCTTGTAAGACAGTTGGGAAATAAAGAAGTTTATTAGCTTGGTGTTTGTTAGCATATTCTTTGTCGCAGGTGTAGGTGCAAGCCTTTAATAATAAGAGGCTGGGTCTGATGTGTCAAAACCAGAAAAATAAGCAAAATTGTCTGCAAATCTTTTTGAACTACCTTTCGGTGGTGTTGGGCAATGTTCCCATTGATTGTAATTGTAAACAGCGTGTGGGATACTAGCTTTATGTAAAAAATGGAGACCATAATGTTGATAACAAAACGTGTCGCCTAAGTTGGATGTAAATTCATACAATTTATCATTCGAAAACGCAGATGATTGCTCTAAATCTGCAAGCAAATTGTGCACAGTCTCAATGTCCTAATCACCAACGAAAGAACTAGAGGTGATGACATCATTTAAGGAAATTTGAAACAAAGTATTTGTAAAAGTTCCATAGGACCATACACATCATACGATATCCTGTCCCAAACTATTACTTCTGGAACTGCAGTAATATTCACCAGGGACAGGTCCCTTAATTCACAGGGCGATGATGCATGTGGTTTCAGAACCAAGGGGCAGATTTACAAGAAAGTGACGCATCTGTTGAGATGCATCACTTTCCCTGCACCACCCTGAGAAACCCTTGCGCCACCATCCGTTCTATTTTTGGCAGTTCAGCATGTTTTGTAGAACTGGGAAGAAGACTCAATCTGTGGCATTTTCACATGGACGTGGACAATTTTTCAAATTGAACTGTGAGATTCTGTACTTGTTGATTGTACAATTGCATTTGTTTCAACAAGGAGTAATACTTGATTGTTGTTTACAGTTTCTCTTTGGAAAGTGGAATCTTCTGTAGTTATTAAAGCTTCCATCTGAACTTAATGAACGGTAGCGAAAGAAGTGTTGGCTGCTCAAGCAGCTTACTGTTGAGGATCGGCCACATAGTGTGGGTTGATCAGATCAATGGAGACAAACCTTTTGTCTCTGCAACCGGCAAGGGGCAGAATAAGTACAGTTCTAATACCTTCAACAGCCATAACAGGTACTGGTGCTCTGTAAGATGGCCCAAATTAATTCTTGTCCACAATATTTTCTCTCACCAGGTCCCCAATCTTTGGGTCCCAGGCAGTTCTTGCTGGTACGACCTTCACTTTTCCAGTGGCAGTACCTTTTACTTGGATGTTGCTTCGAGCTCCCCGGAATTCATTGAGTTTCTGTAAAAGAGCAAAATGTACATTGATGTCAAATGGCGTTTCCGCAGGCACGGTGTTAAAATTATCGCGGTCTGGTACTCACATTCTCAACTAAACTGGACTTCGTATGTACGACCCCCTAGGGATTTTCTTGGCATGTTATTGAGTGCCCACTGGACTCCAAATAGATGATTGACCCAACTGCCACCCAAGCCTAATACCCTTGCTGTAGAGGACTGCTTTAAGTCACGTTTTTTCCTTTCAACTACCAAATTTCCCTCAGGATGGTAGGGGGAGGAGTACCGCAAGGCCACACCCAAACTTCCCATAGCTTCATCGGAAGTCTGAGAGCTAAACGCCGGACCCTGGTTAGAATGTAGTGTGCCAATCACTTATGCCCCGATAAAGACTTGCAAATCCTTTATAACAGCTTGAGCATCAGCCAAGCGCTTTGGCCATACCCACAGGAATCTGGAGCATGAATCCACTGCCACCAAGATGTACTTGTAAGCCCCATCTGAGTGTACGGGGCCTCAGTGATCTAAATAAACAACCGCTAGAGGCTTGTCTAAAATCAATAGATGTGTCTATGTAGGACGTGCTATGGTGGAACCCTTCATCTCCTGGCAGATATCACATTTGAGGAAAAAGTCCTTGGTCTGTTTTGGAAGACTGGCCACCAATAGCGATGCTTCAGTAATGAAACTGTAGCAGCGACTAATATGTGTGCTGACCCAAGACTTGTACAGCTAGTATCAAACCTAATCTGCAATCAGTGTTTGGTATTACTCTACCCCTCACTCCAGGAATCTGAGCATATTTTGTGCATCTAACTTGTAGGAGTACTTGAGTGGAAAGCCTTTTGGCAGGTGGGTGTCATTGCAAGCAGCATTGATGGCCACTATGATATCTCTGCTGCAATCATTCGTTTAAGTACGAGAACAGACAAAGGCAGTAATGCGGACTATTGCCTTAGCTGCTTCATGAGCCATGGAATTCCCTTCAACATGAATGCCAACACGTTGAGGACTCCATGGGTGGATAACATGAGCCAGTGGCAAGTAGTCTTTCAGCTTTTCATTTGTTCCCAAAGCAGGTTGTGATTGATTGTGCAACCCTTGGAATCTTGAAATCCATTTTTTACCTCAATAATGAAGATATTCATTATAGGACCTGACACAGTAGCATAAATCGCACACTATAGGTGTGGGGAATTTGTGATTCATACTTTGTAGTGCTAGTATTAGGGCTTTGAGCTCTACCAGCTTTCAGGACAGACTTTCCATCATGCATACACCCCTTTATGATTGCGCGTGCTACGTAATACTGGTGTAGTGTCCCTACAGCAGGCTGAGCAGATCCATTGGTTTATATATATGAAGTTGAAGTTGGGGGAATTTATAGAGCGTGCGTATACCAAAAAGGTATCATGGCGCTAAAGCAGTCAGCAGCAAAACAGGGTAACAATTAGACCTCAAAAGCTCTGATGAATAGCCAGGTCTTCAAACCTCTGCGAAACTCCAAGTAGGATTGAGGAGATCGGAGGTTATCAGGAAGAGACTTCCAAAATCGAGGAGCCTGGAAAGAAAAGCTCGACCCTCCCATGCTTCTTCCTAACAAAGCGTGGAACAACCAAGAGGTTCTTGGAGGAAGACTGTAAATTCCTAGAGGGAGTGTAGGTTGTGAGCCTAGAGGCTACGTAAAAGGGAGCTAAGCCTGCTAATGATTTAAAAATAAGACACCCTAATTTATATAGGCATCTATGGGCAACCGGTAACCAGTGCAGTTGCCTCAGCAACGGAAGGGCATGATGGAATCTGGACCGATTATAAATCAGCCTAGCCGCCTGATTTTGAATGAGCTGGAGTCTGCGTAGTTCATAGGCCGGAATACCAATATAAAAAAAATTGGCATAATCGACCAGGGGGATAACCAGGGCGATAAGAATAGCCTTAAGAGCATCAGTGGTAAAGAATCGAGAAACCTTGCGAATAGTGCAAAGACATAAAAAGCAGGAAGAGATGATCATACTAATCTGGGTATGCATCGAAAGATAGTCATTGATTTTGATGCCCAGACTTTTCACCGACTTGACGGAAGAAGGGGCCGGTCCAAGAGAGGGAGGCCAAAAGTTAGAAGACCAGGGATTGGATGAGCCTCAGAACAGGACTAGCTCTGTCTTGTCGGGATTTAACTTTAGATGGTTTATGCTCATCCAGTCCTGGATAAAAATCATAGTATTCTGAAAATGGGAGATAGTCGGGAGAGGAGGAAAAAGTAAATATAAGTTGAAGGTCATCAGCGTAATTAAACACTGTGACCTCCCGGTCGCGTAAAGCAAAAATTAAAGGAAAAATATAAAGGTTGAAAAGAAGAGGGAAAAGAACAGAACCTTGTGGGAAACCACAGGATACTGTACGCAAAGTAGAACAATAAGGGGAAAGCTGAACTGCCTGTTGGCGGTTCTCCAAATATGAGGAGACCCAACTCAAGGCCACATCGAAATGCCAACTGCCCGGACACGGTCGACCAAAAGGTGACGGTCGACCGTGTCAAAGGCAGCCGATAAATCGAGAAGTACAAGGGCCTGAGTGGATCCATGGTCGGCACTAACTCTCAGTTCATTATTATTTATTTTGGGAATTTGTAGAGCGCGACTGATACCTTGCAGGCTTCCTGGCGCTGTAGAATACTCTGTTAGCTAATAACTGGGGAAACAGTCAACGGACAGTTTATTAAGGGAAAAGCCAGGTCTTGATACGTCTCCTAAACGGAAGAAGCTGGGACATCTGACGTATGTCAGTGGGTAGGCTGTTCCACAGCTTGGCCGCTGCAACCCTGAAGGATCTTCCTCCTGTTCTGGCTTTATTAAATCTGGGTACCTTTACCAGACAAGCCGAGGACGAGCGTAGATCTCTGGCAGGAGTGTACCACATAAACAGGGCTTGCAGAGGTTTAGGTCCAAGTCCATGCAGAGCCTTAAAGACAATGCAGAGGGACTTGAAAGCCACTCGTTGTTTTAGAGGTAGCCAGTGTAGCTCCGACAGAGCTGCTGTGGCCGAAGCCCTCCTCGTCCAGCCAAGAGCCAGCTTGGCGGCGGCAGATTGAATTCGCTGTAGACGATCCATCAGCGTGACTGGAGACTCCAGGAGCAGGGCGTTACAATAGTCAAGGCGACTGAGTATCGTACACCTGACTATCGACGCCCTGTCTTGTGCCGGGAGGAGAGGCATGATTTTCCGCAGTGAGCGAAGCAGAGCTGTGCAGATCCCCACAGTTTTTGTCACCTGGGTTTCCATACTTAATTTGTTGTCAAGTTCATCTAGAACTGCGAGGGTAACCGTTTCTGTAGAATGAGTAGGGAGGAAACCAGCCTGATAAGGATTAAGATAATCAGAAGCCTCTATAAAAGAGCTAAGGCAGTTGGTGACATATCTCTCCAAGACCTTACCTAAAAAGGGAAGTAGGGAGATGGGTCGAAAGTTGGAAGGAATATTCGGATCAGCTCCCACCTTTTTCAGCACAGGAACAATCATGGCTGATTTAAAAAGATTAGGGACGACGCCCAAAGCCAATGATTTATTGAGGAGAGTAAGCGGTGGATCGACACAGACCGAATAGATCTATCAGTGGGAGAGCCAGATTTCGTGGAGCTCACCAAACTGAGAAAATTCTCTGTCGAAATGGGTGGGAAATGTGAGAAGGAATGTGTACTAGGAGGGGGTGAAAAAGGAACGAAAAAGGGAGACGGAGAAGATATAGAGAGTTTAATAGTGGACATTTTTATGAAGAAATAATCGTGAAGGGAATCGCACAGGCCCTGAGAGGGAAGAGGTTTAGCAGTTACTCAATCAAGTTTGGAAAGACTATTGAGGACGGAGAAAATTTCCTTGGGCTTATTAGGAGATGATAGAATCGTTGCAGAAAAATATTGAGTGTTTGCAGTGAGGATGTCATTTTTATATTCCCTAAGAATGGTGGAATAAATGGTTTTGTCAGAGGGGTCGTAATGCCAACGCCACTTTCGTTCTGCCTGTCTAAGCTGAAATTTCTTAGCTTGTAGAGAGGTGGAAAACCAGCTTGGCACATCATGTGGGCATTTAAGTCGAATCGACCTCCAAGGGACCAGTATGTCACAGGATGAGATGAGCCAAGAGTTAATGGTCACGGCCTGGTCATGGAGAGAAGAGTCTCGATTATCATCATTAGTCGGACTGGAGGCGGAAAGCGAGGAACAAAGATTAACTTGCCCCCAGTTTCTCACTTTTATGTTGGTTGGTTTGTTATGTATTCATTTTGATCTAAAGTCATTATTTCATTCAGCAGAGGATATTCTTGTGTTTGTAAGGAATGCTTGTGTTTAATGTAGAGTCAAATCTGTAATCTACAACTGTTGCAGTGAGAGAGTTAGCCCATTGTATCCATCATGGATGTAATGCTTTAATGTTTGTAACGCTCGGTTTGGTAATGTCCTCTAAGGTCAGTACCGGGATAACAACAATTATTCGCATAACCTGCGCCAGTGCTGTCGCTCACTACAGCAGTTTGAACTGCTGTGAGAAATGTGTGAATTTTCTCAGCAGTTACATAACGCATTTCAGCGTTTGTGTACAAATGAGATTCATATGCGATAGGTACCGTATCACCTCCATTGAAAGTGATATAGGTGTACCCAGCGGGTCAAGCGACTACGCAAATCATCAGGTTAGCTGTGTTCACACGTGTGCAAATGTTTGGAAGCTATTATATCAGCTTGTACGGAAAGTAAAGTGTATGTTCCTGTGTCAAATGGTTGATTGAAAAATCAGGTCTAATTAAATCTTAGAACGTTTTTACTCGTTCTGCGTAATCCAACATTTTTAAATCCTAACATGGATTGTAGTCTTTTCAGATTAATTGGAGCAGTGCTCATTTAAAAAAAAAAAAAAAGTGCCGCCAAGCTTTTGCCTTCTCTTGACCACTTAAATCCTAGGAACAGGACATTGAGGTGGGAAATTTTTGATTTTTATTAAATAAAATTTGTAACCCAGGTGAGCAAACCCAAGAATTATGTGGTTCACTCTAGCCAAGTGTTCAATTAACTCATCGTCCATCAGATAAATATTATCTACATAGGACAATGCCTCCTCATCCATTTTTTTAAGTAACTCTGTTACCCAGGCTGAAAACAGCCCAGGGCTGTTCTTATACCCTTGAAGTAAACCGCAAAATTGACGCTGTGAACCGAGTACTGAAAACACTGTCAAATATCTGCTTCCAGGTGCTATATTCTGGCAGAAAAATCCATCTGAGATATCTAGTGTTTTGTACGTTTGCCGCACAATTTTATTCTTTAGTGCAGCAATGTGCATTTTGTACAGAAAATGTGCATGTGGAAGTGTTCAAATGTCTGTAGTCTAAGACTAGACTATATAATTGTCCTGTTTTATTACAGGAAACAAGCGATTATTCCTTGATGAGGTGCAATTTTCTATTACACCTTGGTCCTCAAGTTGCTCTAGGATCTCTCCAACTTATTTTTAAGCTTCATGTTTTATTGGGTACTATCTATCGGGTTGCAAGATGATTTTAATGGGATCTCGTGATGAGGAGACTCATCATCCCACTCAATTGTGAATGGGTATAGTGCAGGAGCAAGCACCAACGCCCACTTCTCCAGTATGAATATTTAACTGAATCAGGAAGGAAGTCAGAGAAAGCAGGTAATATTACAGTTTCTGCCAGTGGGCATTCCATTATAAACTCAGGTGGCCAATCCTTTTCAGCCAAAAGAATGTCGTAACCATATCGCAGGTTCTCCCAAAAGGGAACCTTGATGTTCCGGGGTATGTCCCCTTCTATGTGGAGCTTTATTTTGTATAAACGATGTGGGACACTTACCCTTCTATCAGGTGTTTCCACCGTGATATGCTCATTCAGCACTACTGCAACCAGATAATCCACCAGGTTCCAGTGAACTATTGTGACTTCTGCTGCACTGTCCAGCATAGTCCCTGCCCACGCACCGTTTGGAGGCAGAGTCCTCCGTAGTCTGGGCATTTCTCATTTTAATCCCTGCTACCTTCTTTTTCAATTGAGGTTTAGCATTTTTTTGTGTGTCCTCTTTAAGGATGTAGTCTGAAGTTCAGTGTTTTTCCTTTTTGGCTTTGGCTCTTCTGATCTACGGTCTGACCGCCCACCTCTCTCCGAACGTGTATCGGATTAATCCTGAAAGGAACAAGAGGAACGTGTATCAGTATCCTGATACGTCAGGCTTTCAAATATCACGGTTTCTCAAATATTATTTTTCCTCCGTGGTTTCCTGTTGAGGAGACCCATGCTGTGATTGTGTTTAATTTTGTTTATTTTTTAATTTATTGTCCCATTTCTTCTTAGAAGAATCAGGTGTTTGCTTAGAGTTATCCTTTTCAGAATTACTCTTAATCTCTGGTTTCCCAGGTCCGGCACTCAAATTGTCTCTACGTAGCACAAGTTTATTTCATAAGTTTAGGCAATTACCACTCCTGCCTTGCAGGAGTGAACTCCCTCAGGCGTTGGTGTATAGCCAATGCTGCTGCTATCCCCATTATGTGACTTAACATAATGGTTGATACCGTAGCAAAATTGCCCATTGGTTTTAACTCCAAGTCCCTGGCAGGTACTGCTGTACTAATTCTGTACTTGATTCAGTACCTCAGGTAAAACTGCTATTGAGGGAGTACCATGAGTTTTGGTGTACACTGCAGCGAAGACTGTACCCCAGGTGGCACCATTTTCCACGAGGGAGATATCCTCATTGGCCAGCAGATAGGTAATATTCTGTATTTGTCCTGCTGTCCCGTATGGGGAAGAACTGCTTCAAGCCGACTTGTTTACTGTGCTATCCAGAATGGAATTTGCTCCCGACTGATGGGAACCTTTCCCATAACAGCATTCAGTGTTTCAGGGATGATACCCATAGCAGCCAGTTGTGGTTGTTCAGCCTGAGCCGTCTGTGCAGCGTTAACTGTCAGTGTTCGCATAATGTATTGCGTGAGGTTTCTGTGAAGTTTTACTAGATCTTTGTATAGTGTGATCTATGCTAATCAAGATTGAATGTAGTCGAACGGCATGGGAGAGGGATATTGGTGCATTCGAGGAGGAGGACTGGAGGGAGGCCCTGGAGGCCCCTAGGGGGGCGGCCATTGCGATGCGCCTCCGCTTTATTCAGTTTAAGTACCTACATAGGGCCTACTTTACCAGAGAGCGGCTGTGGAAAGCAGGTTTGATTGCCTCCCCCGAATGCCTGAGATGTGGTCGGGAGGTTGGAACGTTTGTCCATACTGTGTGGTCGTGTGCGAACTTGGCCAGGTACTGGGTGGGTGTCTGGGACTGTTTGGCAGAGGTTCTGGGCTGGGACCTTCCCCGGTCACCGCAACTCGGCTTGCTCCATGTTATGGAACAAGTAGGAGGTAACATATACAAGCGTCACCTACTGGTCCTAGGCCTTACTGTAGCCAAGCAGGATATAGCCAGGGCCTGGAAGGACCCCAGGGCCCCTTTGTTGGAAGTTTGGCGACGGGGATTGGACTTTTGTATGGGACTTGAGCGCCCGATCTTTGAGGCCAGGGGATGCACCCGGAAGCATTTCAAGATATGGAAAAGATGGGCGGACTACAGGGGACTGTGGCTGGAACCACCGATGGCCCAGGACACTGGAGAGGATCTTTAACAGCTGTACCCTGGGTGGTAGAGAGTATACGCACTGGGTATTATCATGCTTTATGCCTTGAGATTAGCAGACACTGTGTGGGGGGGGGGGGGGTGGGGTGGGACCGGGGGAAATAGGGAGTTGGGGGATGGGAGGGTTGGGTAATTAATGCAATACTGCTTGTACTGACGACATACACTTTTTCATGCCTTTGATCATTTGTCCTGCGATGTGCTGCGGGACGATGTCCCTCCATTCTGTGTTATGTCAGTACTTGAATAAAATTTTGTTCTGAAAAAAAAAAAAAAGATTGAATGTAGTATATAAGCAGCTGGCACTGGCCAAGTCGCTCCATCCATGCTGAGCGGACTTAAGTCTCATATTTCCGACTGTATGAGGGCGGTAGCCTTTAGACCAATTTATGTGTTCACGGTAAGTTAACTGAATATTCTATATCCACATATGGAAAGTATTCCTCTGGTGTTTCATCTTCAATGTTAGTGTGAAACAATGTTGTGCTAACATATGCAGCCGGGAATGTAACCCAAGAGTAAAATACCTGTGTTCTGAATGCTGTCTGTGCCTCAACCATGAAGGTAACGTCGCCACCCATTGCCGGGAGGCCGGTTGGTAGTAATTTTATAGTAACTGCATGTCTGCAATTTTCTATAATATTTAGTCTAACTGCTTGTTCAATCTCCTCACCTTGTTTAGTCATTGTTAAAAGAAAGGAAAAAGGAGTTAAGTAAATGAATTTATGGAGAAAGGATTTACACAATTTGTGAGTTTTTTTTATCCTACAAGCTTGAATAATCTTCAGCCATTGCATAGGGTATAACTACTCGGTTGAGGTGAATTTCCCTTCCGACCATGGACGTCTCAGGTCTGGAGGTGAGTCAGGGTCTCTGAGAAAAGCACAACTGAACTACTCCGATTGACTGTTAGATAAAAACTCAATCAATGTTGGTGGCGCCATGTCCTGTAGTTCCCACAAATCCATAGGATCTGTGCGTTTGTTGGACAACAAACTTTGGGAGAGGTACCTAGACTGATTCCGGGCACCCCACAGGATATGTTGGCCAAGAGACCAGCTAGCTCACAGTGCCACCATAAGCCTCCCTAACCTTACCAGGGAGCGAATGCTTTCTGGCAAGCACTGAACATGACAACCCTGATCCCTCAAGGATCGTGGAAACCGATCAGAACCTTTCGCTCAGTCACTCATGCTTACTAGTGCTCAGAGAAATATACAGAATACACAGTGGGATGTTCTCAATATATTTATTGAGCCAACGTTACTCTTGTATAGAATACATGTGCTGCGATAATCAGTAGATCGAAGCAGATAAAAGTAATTACAAGCACCAAAAGAGTAAATAGTTCAGTTCTACCATGATGCTAAGACAGTGTATAAATGCAGGTATATAAACAAGGCAGTAATCAGGCATACTCCTACTATGCAAACCCTACTCTGAATATACCTAGAGTGTGTAGGTGTGAAGCAAAGCATCTCAAGGGATGATCCAACCCCCATTACCAGGTGGGAGACTGTAGGAGCCTGTCTTAGTCACGAACTGGACACCCACTCACGCAGATGTCAGACCCTTGCGTGGTGAACTCTTAGCATGCAGGGACTCGGTGTCAGCTAATTGCCTACTCTGCTAATCTATTGGGATGCTCTTTATTTATAATAGAAAGCAGCTTAGCGATGTCTGTATAGATTAGTTATGTTATCGATATATGTAGATAGACTTGTCGCCCCGTGGATGAAGATAGAACGACATTTGTACATAGTGCGTAGAAGGGCCATGTAGATGATTTTCGAGGCATAGTGACAATATTTTGCAAAGCTAGATGTGTAAACAAAGTAGTTTCAGAGAAACAAATCCAACTTTTCCGTGCACACAAATATGTGCAGAAGGTCATGGAAAAAATGTTATTGTTAAAAATAGGACAATGTAAGAAATGAGCCACTGCGCTACGCAGCCTAGACCTGCCAGTGTATATTAGGTTAATTGAAAAGCGAGGTCTTCAGCTTCTTGAGGAATGCAAGAAGAGCAGAGGAGGCTCTGGTGTGGTGTGGGAGCTCAAGAGGGTAGCAGTGACATATCTTAGTAGATCTGGTTCAGATCAGCACAGACCCCCACACCCCCCCTCCAAACCCACTGCCTCCCCCCCTCCCAGGTTTTCCCTGATCTTAATTGTGGCACTGTCTCCTATTTATGCCACCCTTGTAAATAGAGGGCATCATCAAAATCAAAGGGTGTTGCGGTGGAATGCCCACTGCAACACCCATTGCCCACCCCTTTCACGCCAAGCATAGCGTGAAGGGGTGCCTTATTTACAAGGTGGAGTTAATCGGCTTAACACAGCCATGTATATAAGCCAAAGAGAGTATCGCCACAGGAACGTCGCAAAAAGGGACATTTCTGTGGCGGTAGGTGCTTGTAAATATGGTCCACCCATGGGGGTTGCGTGGTGTGGCTTAAGTGAATGTTGTTAGCTTCTGCGAAGATGGGGTTGAGAGCGTGTCCTGCCTTGTGGATGGGGGTGGTGACTAGTTGTTTCAGTCAGAGGTTGGCAAGGTTGTCCAGAAGGGTGGCGGAGTTGGGGGTCGCAGAGGTTGTCTAGGTGGATGTTGAGGTCTCCGATGAGCATGTAGTCCATGGAGGCGATGGCGTGGGGTGCGATTAGATCCGCGATGGTGGTGGTGAACGCAGTTTGAGGTCCCGGAGGTCTGTAGGCGAGGGTTCCTCTTACAGTCATTCTGGGACTGGTCTGGATCGGGAAATGGAGGTGTTCGGTGGTGGGCAGGCTGTCACCCAAACTGGAGGTTGTGAGTCGAAGGGAGCTCTTGTGTGTGATGGCAAGTCCTCCTCCTGAGCCGTTGGGGCTGTCCTTCCTTTGGATCTTGTACCCTTCTGGGATGCGGTGCTGATGTCTGGGTGGAGGTGGAGTTGGTCTAAGTTTCTGTGAAGAAGGCGACATCTGGCGAGAGTGTGTAGAGGAGGTCCCAAATCTCTACAGCATGTCTGTGCAGGGAGAGCGCGTTGAGGAGGATGCACCTCAGGGCTTCGGTGGAACTGGCATCTGACGTGGGGGGCAGTGGTCATGGGAGGGCGGAGGGTGGTGAAGGTCTGGCGGCAGTGACAGCAGGAGAACAACTGGTTGTGGGTGGTGTTCGGCATGGACAGCTGGCAGTTGTTATTCCTTCCGGGGTCGAGTGCGAGGAGGGCAGCTGACTGGTAGCAGTGGGTGGTCAGAGATCCAGGGTCCCAGGCACTGGGCGCAAACGGGCATAGCAGAAGAGCAAGGCTTGGAAAACCAGACTGCGAGGGAGGAGGGCCTCAAACACCTATCAGGCAGAGGGGATTGGGGTCAGTGGCACAGACAGCAGAGCTGCTGGGGGAGAGAGCAGGTCCCTGACCAGGCACCCTTGCGCAGGTGCAAGAATGCTTGCATTGCAGGCAGATTGCTTTTATGCAGAATGGGACACCTTCATACATACCTCTGAGGCTTTTTTCCTCTTTCTAAGTAAGAAGACGCAACCAGGAGAAGAAAGATATTTAGTTGTGCCCATTCTCCTGTCTGTTCAACTAATCTTTTATTTTCTCCTCAGGTTCTCTGCCTCACTTTCTTTTTGTTTTCTATCCCCGGTTTTCGCTGCCTGTTTAGTTTGTGCCCAACCTCCTGTCTGTTCAACTAATCCTTTTCCCCCCAGGTTTTCTGCCGGTGCCCACCGGACGCTTCCTGCTGCATTACCGCCGTTTTCTCCCACTCTTCCTGCCGCTGCGTCCCTGTGGCCCGTCCCCCTGCATTCCCATTGGCCACCCCGCACCCAGCTGCTCCTCCCTCCCTCTCTCCCTCTTATGGAGGCCGCGCAGTGGTGAAGGAGAGACTTTTGACCCTGCGTGCAGGCAGGTCGCTCCCCACGCCACCACACGGCTGCCATCTGCTCTGTGCCTCGCATTCTTGTTGTTTTTCTATTTCCAGTGATCGCCGCCTGTTTAGTTGTGCCCATCCTCCTGTCTGTTCAACTAATCTTTCATTTTCTCCTCAGGTTCTCTGCCTCACTTTCTTGTTGTTTTCTATCCCCGGTTTTCGCTGCCTGTTTAGTTTGTGCCCAACCTCCTGCTGTTCAACTAATCCTCTTTTACCCCAGGTTCTCTGCCGGTGCCCACCGGCCGCTTCCTGCCGCATTCCCAATGTTTATTCCCGCTCTTCCTGCCGCTGCGTCCCTGCGGCCACGCCCCCCTGCGTTCCCATTGGCCACCCCGCGCCTACCTCCTCCTCTCTTCCTCTGCACAGTGGCCACGCAGCGGGTGCGCCGCCGGCGCACCAAAGGCAAGCCTAACTGCGCCCATCCGTGCCTGGACCTCACCCAGCGCCGGAACCCCTGGCGCTCGCCACGATGCCAGACTCCGATACAACGCCACCACCCTCCACACTCTCGACACCGGCCGAAACCACCACTGCTTCCAGGACGCCCCGAAACGCACCCACGGACCCCTATCCTGCCACACCTGTAACTTCACCTGCGACAGAACTACCAAACCGCCAAGGACCGGACCCAACCAACTTCACTGCATACTCCTCAACACCCACTCTGCACGCAAACACGCCGTCGAGCTCTGGGACCTGCTAGACACCTCCGCCCCAGACGTCGCCTTCCTGACCGAGACCTAGTGGAATGACTCTTCGGCACCTGACATCATCATAGCCATCCTGGACGGCTGCAAGATCACCCGCAGGGACCGCACCAACGGAATTGGAGGAGGCCTAGCCATCATCCACAAGTCAACCCTATAGGTCTACACCCACGCTGACGACACCCTCAACACCGCCGAACACTTACACTTCCGGATCCACACCGACCCAAACACCACCCTCAGAGAAACACTCGTCTACAAACCTCCCGGACCACGGGCTCTGTTCAGCGATTCAATCGCCGACCTCGCCAGCACCCACGCACTTGCCTCCACGGACTACATCCTCCTCGGGGACCTGAACTTCCACCTCGAGAACAACAACTAAGCCAATTCCGCCACCCTGATCGACAACCTCGGCCTCCGACAACTCGTCACTGAACCCACCCACACCGCCGGCCACAAGCTAAACCCCGTCTTCTCCACAAGCACCCACGTCGCCTTCAACCACACCACTGAACTCCACTGGACCGACCACCTCTGCATCCACTTCACCTTCAAGAAACCAACAATGCACCACCGCACCAAAAAGCTGCCCCGCTGCTGCTGGAGCAAAGTCACAGAGGGTCAACTGACCTCCACCCTTGCCCAGAAACCTCCCACCAACCCCACTGACCCAGACGCCGCTGCCCGTAACTTCTGACAGTGGATAGACGACTGCGCCAACACTCTCGCCCCGCTCAAGATTCCCTCAAACAGCCACTCCAGCAAAAAAGCTGCCTGGTTCACCGAAGAGCTCCAGACCTCCAAACGTACCTGCCGGAAACTGGAGAAGAAATAGCTCCACGACCACACACCAGACAGCCACGCGGCCCACAAGGACACCACCCGCAGACATCACCAACTCATCAGAACAGCCAAGAGATCTTCCTTCAAAGCCCGCCTGGACAACAACGCACATGACAGCAAAGAGCTCTTCAGCATAGTTAAGGAACTCTCCAACCCCAACTCCAAAACCAACGACAAGATCTGTGCCACGCACTGGCCACCTTCTTCCATCACAAGATCACTGATATCCACAACAGCTTCAACACCTCGACTGCCATTATTACGGCAGACCCCACCCTGAACACCACCCACACCAACCCGCTGACCTCCTGGTCCCACGACGGCGAGACTTGCAAAGTCATGAACTCCATCCACTCTGGATCACCATCAGACCCCTGCCCACACCACGTATTCAACAAAGCAGACGCTACCATCGCACCCCAACTATGGAAGATCATCAACATCTCCTTCGACACAGCGACTTTCTGGGAATGCTGGAAGCACGCCAAAATCAACCCCCTCCTCAAGAAGCCCAAGGCGGACCTCAAGAACTTCCGGCCCATTTCCCTGCTCCCATTCCCGGCGAAGGCCATTGATAGGATTGTCAACACGCAACTGACCGGATACCTCGAGGACCAACACCCTAGACCCATCCCAGTCCGGTTTCAGACGAAACCACAGCACCGAGACAGCCCTCATCGTCGCCACAGTCGACATCAGGCGCCAACTAGATAACGGCGAAACTTCAGCCCTCATCCTCCTGGACCTTTCAGCTGCCTTCGACACGGTCTGCCACAGCACACTAAGGACACACCTCCAAGAAGCTGGAATTCCGGAGAAGGCCCTGGACTGGACCACGTCCTTTCTCTCCGGCAGAACCCAGAGAGTCCGCCTCCCACCCTTCCGATCCGAAGCCACCGACATCATCTGCAGCGTACCCCAGGGCTCATCCCTCAGCCTGACCCTGTTAAATGTATACATGGCCCCCCTCGCACAAGTGGCCCGCCAACACGACCTGAACATCATCTCCTATACAGAAGACACCCAGCTCATCCTCTCCCTCACCAAGGACCCGCACACCGCCAAAACCAACCTCCACGAGGGAATGAATGCCATCGCAGAGTAGATGAGAAGCAGCCGCCTGAAACTGAACTCCGACAAGACGGAGGTCCTCATCCCAGGCCCCACCCCCTCTGCCTGGGACGGCTCCTGGTGGCCGACCACACTGGGAACAGCACCAACACCCACGGACCACGCACGCAACCTAGGATTCATCCTAGACTCCTCCCTCTCCATGTCGAAGCAGGCCAACACCGTCTCCTCCTCCTGCTGCAACACCCTTCGCAGGATCTACAAGTAGATCCCGACCGAAACCAGAAGAACGGTGACCCAAGCCCTCGCCAGCAGCAGGATGGACTACGGCAATGCACTCTACTCAGGAATCCCGACCAAACACCTACGACAACTGCAACACATCCAAAACGCCTCCGCTCGCCTGTTCCTCAACATCCCTGGGCACAGCCCCATCACCTCCCACCTAAAAGACCTGCACTGGCTCCCCGTCAACAAGAGGATCACCTTCAAGCTCCTCACCCATGCACCCAACACCGGACCAGCCTACCTGAACAGCAGACTCAACTTCCACACCCCCGCCCGCCAGCTCCGCTCTGCCAGCCTCGCCCTCGCCGCCGTCTCGCGCATCCAATGAACGACCTCCAGCGGCAGATCCTTCTCCTTCCTCGCCGCTAAGACCTGGAACACCCTCCCCACCCATCTGCAGCTGGCCCAAGAACTGCTCACCTTCAGAAGGCTCCTCAAGACCTGGCACTTCGAGCAGTAGCAGCACCCCCCCCCCGCCTCCCCCACCCCCCCTTGTGCCTTGAGACCCTCACGGGTAGGTAGTGCGCTTTACAAGTTTACTGATTGATTGATTGATTGATCCCTGTACAATCCAGAGTACAATAAAGCTGACATTACTGAGTGTTTGTGAGTAATGTCAAGCGCAGAGATCTGATGGTGTAGGTGTTATCAAGGACAGGGTCATGAGTGAGCAAAGCTCTGATGGTGTGGGTGTTTCAAGAGCAAGGACATGAGTGAGCAGAGCTCTTGCCAACTCGGAGTCTCAACATGATATCCAGGAGATACTCCTGATACTATTAAGTATAGAGCTTTGAATACTTTTAGGGAGTTTCCTTATCCTCAAGAGGAGGTATCGAGCGAGTTTGTCTTTGAAGAGCAAACCTCTGACTGAGAAGTAACAGTAAGATCAGATCAGGTAATATTAAAAGCAGCACTGAGTGAATATGCCATTTATTTGGTGGATGTTCTGGGACTTCCTATGCATGAGTTCTGGTAGAGTATGTGTAATGTTTCAATTACTTACCGGTAATTGCATTACTCCGAGTCGCTATACTTCTGTATTACCCTCTCTCCATCGGTCTCTTTTACAGGGATTTTGATATATAGACCCCCCGGTCCCAGAGCCAGTTTCCCTTCAAAACTATTGACACTCTTGGAACCCTACTTTGGAAAAGCGGCTTTCACCATTCTGGGTGATTTTAATTTTCATTTGGATGAGGTCAATTCGAAGGACACAATATCGCTGGTCGATTCACTAGGAGCATGTGACCTCGCCCAGCTTGTGAATAGTCCCACCCATAAGGCTGGGCACATACTCGAAGGGGTATTTTCTAACGACACCAGGCTCTCTACTGGCCTCCCGCTACCGTCGGTTTGGACTGATCATTGTGCCGTGCCATTGGAATTTTCCTTTCCTGCCTCATGTACTATTAACATGGGAACCTCTCCATTCATTCTTAGGAGAAATTTTAGGAAGATTTCGGATGAGGCTCTTGTCCCGCTTGTCTCCACCCCCGAATCTTTATTATCAAAAGACGTAGCTGTGGCATCTCAAGACTTGACGGATTCTATTTCTAGGGCAGTGGAACAACTTGCCCCCTCATCTCTGCGCTATGTAGCTCGCTGAAAGCCTACGGCACCTTGGTTTTCTGATCAGTTGCGACTCCTGAGGCAGGGATGTAGGAGTAGTGAGAGAAACTGGAGGAAATCTTGGGACTCCAATGATCGAGAGGCCCACAAGTCTGCACTGCGGGAATATAAACGGAGAGTGGTGACAAAGAAGCAGGAGTACTTCTCCAACCTCACCAGCTCCCTCTCCTCCTCTAGGGAGCTCTTTAAAATCGCTGACACCTTATGCTCCTTGCAACTCCCTGATCCCGTAGTCAGTTCGCAAGAACTTTGCAATAACATCTCCGACTTTTTTCACAATAAAATTCTTGACATACACGTCTCCCTGGAAGCTCATTGTCATGCTTTGGACCAAAGTGTACTGCCTGTCATTTCCAGTCTTGATTCTTTAGGTACAGATCCCTCCTGTTCTCTTATGGAATTTCCATCTTTATCCTTGGAAGGACTGAACCTGTTGCTTGACAGGACCAAATCTGCTTCCCCCCTGGACCCTCTACCTCTGAAAAAACTGAAAGAGTTTAGAAATAGCCTTCTTCCTCCTATGCTTGAGGTAAGGAATAAGGCTATTACCCAGGGTTCTTTTCCTTCTGTGTGGAAGAAGGTGATTGTAAAACCTCTCCTTAAGAAGCCGTCCCTCGATCCGGCCTTGTTGAAAAATTTCAGGCCGATCTCCCTCCTGCCTGCCCCCGCCAAGATGCTTGAGGCGCATCTGAATCTCCATCTGTCCTCCTTCCTTGAATCATCCGAATACCTTGACAACACGCAACACGGTTTTAGAAAACATCATAGTATTGAGTCTGCCCTAACTTGTGTGGTCAATAACATCCGACGCAAAGTGGACTCTGGCCAAACCACGGTTTTGGTTTTGTTGGACCTCACGGCCGCGTTTGACACCCTGTCCCCGGCCATTCTTACATCTCGGCTCAGGGAAGCTGGTGTCACGGGACCGGCCTTGAGTCTCCTCAACTCCTTTCTGTTGGAAAGGGAGCAGAGAGTGATGCTCGGGAACCACCTCTCCCCTGCCAAGTCATTGCAGTGTGGGGTGCCACAAGGGTCGGCTTTAAGTCCGACCCTGTTTAACATCTATGTGGCTCCCCTGGCAAGACTAGTAAGATCGCAGGGGATGGAGGTGGTGTCCTATGCAGACGACACCCAGATAATGGTGTTGCTGGCTCACTCCTCTGTCAGGACATCTGCCGCCAGTTTCAGGGTATGCATGCAGTATGTGGCAGACTGGATGACTATAAATTCCCTGAAACTGAACGGCGAAAAGACGGAGGTGTTGATCTTTGGGAAGGACCAAGATGCTTGGTCAAGTGAGTGGTGGCCACCTTCTCTTGGCATCTGCCCCACCCCCTCCCAATCTGCCAGAAGCCTTGGCGTAATTTTCGACACCTAGCTTTCCCTTTCCCTTCAAGTCAACAGGACCGTGGCCACTTGCTGGGGTGTGATCAGGATACTCAACAAAATCCGGGGGTATCTTTCCCCCCAGGCACGTAAACAGGTTGCAGTTGCCTTGGTAGGATCGAGGTTAGATTACTGCAACTCTCTGTATATGGAAGCCAATAAAAGCCTCAAACATCGACTGCAGATTGTGCAGAATGCTGCAGCTCGCTTTGTCCTGGCCCTTCCTAAAACCTCCTCCGCTACTGCAGCCAGGAAAGAACTCCATTGGCTTCCTGTCCAGCACAGAATCTCTTTTAAAATTCTGTGTTTGGCCTACAGAGCTTTGACAGAAGGCTCCTCTGGTGCTATTGGCTCTCTCCTCATGCGCTATGTCCCTACAGGAGGCCTTCGTTCTGCGGGACTCTGTCAACTTGTTGTTCCGCGTTTCAAACTAGCCAGATGGGGAGCCAGAGCTTTCTCCGTGGTTGCCCCTCAGCTCTGGAATTCGACCCCTATCGAAATAAAAACCCTTCCCACAATTGAGTCATTCAAAAAGGCTCTTAAAACCTGCCTCTTTAAGAGGGCCTATCAATGAGAGAATGCTGTTGAGTGGGGGGCCTAGCTACTATATTTGATTTAGCAGCCTTGACGCCCACTGGGCTAAGTTTGCGCAAGATAAGATCCGTTTCATTCATTCATTCATTCATCGCATTCTATATACCCAGGGCAAAGGTACCCCAGAGGCTTACCGGGGGCTGCAGCATGTATAATGCCACCCCTGGGCAGCCTTCCAACATGACACCACAGGTCTGCTACAGCAGCCTGTATAAGGTGGTGTATGCACCCCTTACTTAGATATATTTACCCTATATCTACCTTATATCACTACACATATAAATCTATCAGTTACCCAGATGGCAGGCCTTATCAATACTAAAGGCAGAGTGCTGGGTTTTGTGTGAGAGGGTGCCCATGCATGAGCAGGGCCCCTCTGCAGCCTTCGGAATCTATTCTCCGGGGTTGTTCTGTGATGCAGCCAGATCATATACTCTTAAGTGCAATATTACCTCGCTGTAAATGCTAACCTTGGAATGTCTGCAAGGAAACATGTCTCGTTTGGTGTCAAACACTTTGGAATCATACCCCCACCAGTCCTGGAGGCAGGGTATGATTCCACCCTTCTAGAGGGTGAGACATATCCACACCGGTACACCCGGTACCAGCTTAAAAGAACCCTGGCATCACAAAATGGATGCTACAGACACGAGTCTGGCCTCCTGCTGCCGGACGAAACTCCGGCAGGGGAGGCCTGGACAATAGGTTTCCTGTCACAGGGAGGTGTCACCACCTCCCAGACGGGCTTTAGTGTGTTGGGGCTGGGTGGGTGCAGTCCAAGAGTGCTTTAAAGTTAGCACTGAGGGCACATTTGGTGTCCCTGTGCATAGCCCAGTTCAAACCGGTTTCAGGGGCCACCAGCCCCATCTCTGGTGAAAAACTGGACAAAGGAAATGGGTGTAGCAACCCCTCTTTCCAAACCCTCCCATAGGTGGGTCCCCAGAGTTTGTCCCACCCCTTTCTTGGGTATAAGATAGGAGCCCCTGGCAACAGGACTTTAGATTACACCTGGACGAAACTCTGATACTGAATCCTGGAACTTTGACGATCTACAAGGCGCTAGATGACCGAAGGATCTTCCTTGGAGTAAAGGAGTTACTCCCCTGTGTGGCAGGCACCAAAGACGCATCGGACCGGTTTGTATCTCTGAAGCTCTCGCCGGACTCCGAAGTATTTGCGACACAGGAGGTGGGTTTCCAGACTTCCCAGAGGTTGACCCGAGTCCACAGCAAAGCTGAGACCCGTAGCCCTCGTGGGTACCATGGAACTGGAACCCCGGGACACCGTACACATTTGCAAGTGCATTAGTCTCTTGACTATCCTTGAGGCTGTGCATTGGGTTACTTGTAGCCAAGACCCTGAGCAGCATTTCCACCGAAGATTGCTGGCCTACACTTCACTAGAGTTCTGTGAACCGGCCCATTTGTGTTTTCTCTCGAGGTACCTTCGCGATCCCTGGTCCGTTGACTGGTGGGTCCCTGAGAAGGCAACTTTAACTTTCCTTGGTCTTCCCTGGTTGCTCCAGATGTACCCTGACTCTCCATCGCTTGGGGAGTCCCCTGGACTTTGCTGGTCCACACCGAAGCATCTTTTCTCTCCAACCGCGACTTTCCCCATAGAAGCTAATGGCGCTCGCGGCCTGTGTTCTCACACTGCACGCGTCCCCCATGGGTCCTGTGTCACTACCTTGGGTGGTTCCTTGTGGTCCCAGCGATTCTAAAGGCTCTAGGCCTTGTGTCAAGTCAAGTTGTGGTTCTTATACCACTTTCTTAATATATGGTTTGGTTCCCCCCTGGGGCCCAGTGTATATTGTGCTATTTACTGAAGTTCTATTTCATTTTTAATTGTGTACTTTGCTCTGTAATCTCATAAAGCGATTACTAGAGAGTGTTTAGTAATAAATACATATATTTTATATATATACGTGGTGTGGTTCTCCTTTCATTTAGACACTCATGAGGTTATGATCTGGTAAACGAAGTAGAATTAAGTTTCCGACCCGGTCCTACATTAGACGCCCAGTCGTCCTTCCCGTCAGCGGCAGTGTTCGGAAACCGTGCGGTTTTCTAACATTGCCGCTGACGGGAAGAACGACTGGGCGTCTAATGTAGGACCGGGTCGGAAACTTAATTCTACATCGTTTAGTGTCACATATCAGAGTGTACACTACTCTTATTGAGTCGAACCAAGATACTCAGAAGACCATGAAACTTTGAAAAGATATATTGTGCCAATCACTGGTGTATTTTTCTATCCCTTGTTTAACACAACCGGTGTATATCATTGAAGGACTATCACTTGTCTTATGAAAAGAAAAACATTTTTTGTATACTCCTCGCCTGTTCTTTTTGTTGCATCTCTATTCTCCCAAATTCTTGTATGTTTATGGTTCATTGGCAGTGGGCCTAAGAGGTGGGCAGCATATGCAAATAAGAATGTGCCGTGATTTTGGTGTATAGCTTGGGTAGTGCAACTAGTTATTCCTCACTGCCATCTTGCTGTTCTTTGTATGATCTGGTAAACCAAGCTGCTTTACACACCTTCAAGACTTAGCCTGAAGGCTGCTCTCCATAGCTTCCACTAGGATAGCTTTCAATAAAGGTTGTCTTAAACCTATCATCAATAAGGGTTGTTTGGACTGGTGCAAGGTGTCCACTAGAACTAGTGAACAGCATACACCAGGCCAACTTCTCACAGATCCCACGAAGGGAAGTGTTTCCAAGGAGAACCCTTTGAAAAGCCACTCCACCAAACCATTGGGATCTGACAGATTGTCCCAAGAACTCCGAAAAGCCTTAATCGCAGCCCACTGAAGTTTAAGGGAGGCAAACTTTAATCCCAAAGACCAAAGAAGTCCTCTCCTGTAGTAACCGCATCACATCAAACAAGGTGAAAGAAGTAGGCCCCAAAACCTTACCTGGACACCACCTACTGAAAGAACGCCTGTGACGTAAGTAAGACTTACTGGTAGAGGAGTGCGTAGCTGCCTGCAGGGTCTAGTTCAAAGCAGCCAGAACCCCCTTATGCAGCAGACCTAACTGTTCAGTCCAGGATGCGCTTGGCGGCCTGGAGGTTGAACATCTTGCTGAAACACAGGGAACACCAAGGGAGAGGGTGTCAGGGGCAACAACCACTCCAATTCTGTCCTCACCCCCACAAGAAGAGGAAACCAAGAGTTTTGATACCAAGCCAGAATAACCAGAATGACTGACATACCCAACGTCAGGACCCTGAGAAGGAACCTGAGAAGCAGCGAAAAGAGTGGAAATGCGTAAAGAAGCCCCTATGACCACTGGCAGGAAAGTGCGTCCGCCACCCAAGCTCGACCCTTCTGATTCAGAGAGCAAAACAGTGGCATCTTGGCATTGAGAACATTCCAAAAAAGGTCCACCACAGGGACACCCCAGTGCACCGTAAGCGGCTCCTGACACAGGCAAAAATCCACTGACGATGGAATGGCTCTGATGAGAGCGTCCGCCAGAGTATTGGAGACACCCCGAATATGAATCGCCCTCAGCGCCAACAGCTGAGACTCCACCCAATAACACAAACAAACCAGAGCCAGAGATGTGGACCTGGTCCCCCCTGCCTGTTCACATAAGCCATCATCCTAATGTTGCCCGTCCTGACCAGAATGACTGAACTCTTCAGAAACCAAGAGAAGGTCATCAGAGGCAAGCGTACAGCCTCCAACTCTCTCCAACTCAAAGCCCTCCTGCTCTGAGACTGGGACCAAGAGCCCTTGGCCCGATTCACCCTTCGTCGTGACAATCAGGGAGGCAGGAGGGGAGAGAGACACCCTGCGCAGCACATGATCCAGGGATGTGGAATTCCTATAGCCCAATGCCCAGGAGTTATTGTTTGGGGTCAAGGGCAACAAGTTTTCATGTGTATTTTCTCCTTGGGACAAGTAGGCCCAACCCCCTGCAGCACAAACCCTTTGGCTACCAGTTTGCAGTACCACATTATGGAACAGGGAAGGGCACTGTCTGCAGTTAAGATAATATTTGTGTCCATATGTTAATGCTGTTCTAACTTGTATTTATGGTTCATTAATTGAAAGCCGTTATTATTCGGTTGAGCGCTCTAAGTAACTGATGTAAGCTCTGACTGCACTACTGACAGTGGTTCCAGTTAAAAAAAATGTGTACCATTTTTTTTAAGTTTAGCAATGTGAGGCTATGTATAATGCTCCCAGAATGCTCTCCAATTTGATGCAAATATTTGCAGCAGCTTGAAAGCAAGATTGATGATTCTTTGCTTTCAAAATAAAATGTTCATAAAAAAATTAAAAGTAGGAAAAAAACATTTGCTAAACTACTGTGAAATTTCAGGTACCATTTGTTTGCAGCATAATTTGGTAACATGTGTTGATGCATGCTAGTGTGCCCCAAAAATATTCATAATGGGAAATCAGTTTCAATAAGATTATGGGAAACAAAAAAAACAAGCATTGGCAAAGCCAGTAGGGCTGAAATTGGTGGTCAGCTTTTTAGTTTTGTCAATGTGTGACTTGTTTTGGCATGGTTTTTGTAAAATCTTATTGGTGTGGAAGCTCCCAGGCCCTCACCATTATAACAAACATTGGAAAAACCCAAAATAGTTTTTTTGGTCTAAAAAAGCACACAGTGCTACAGTAGTTACTGACACTGAACAAAACTACTTTGTGTGCCGATATCCACCTTGTGAAAGAGCAGAATGCTTGCACTCACAGTGAAGCCAGCTTATGCAGAGAGAGAGAGAGATACAGAATTTTAATAAACATAAAAGGTCACGATCAACGCCAGACCAAATTAGGGGCCCAATTATTAAGAAAGTCTCAAAAGTGCACCCATTGTATGTGTCCTTGCATTAAGTGCAGCTATATGGCTTTCGTAAATTCCCTAGAATATACAGAAGTTGGACAAGAAATAGTACTCCTAGAAAATATGTGTGAACTGCATTTTAGCATGAGTACATATGCACGTGTAGAGTGTTTGCAAGTTCACTTCCCCTCGAATCTCTTTTTCTCTAAGAAGGTTTACGTCTGCCATTTTCAGGAGTAAATTTCCAACATTTCTCAGTATGGGAAAAAAATGTAGCGAAGAGTTGTTGAAAACCCTTAAAACATGCAAGTTAGTAGGTTTGTACAGACTCATATGAGCATTCTAACCCTGGGACTATTGGTTCCCACTACCTTCAGCCCCAGTATGTATATTAGCAGAAACGTGGCAACATAAGGGGATTGCAAGTATTCAAACACTACTATGGTATGAGCCCTGGCATAATCAGTGAGACAATATCAGAGCTCTTATATAATGAGATTGCAGCCATAATTTGTCACAGCACTACATGGCACCAAAGGGGCAAGTGGTTTTGTTACTGGACAAGAAGATTAATGAAGCAACCTGCCTAATGGGGCAAGTAGAAATTTTATTAAATTCCACACCCCTGATGATTCCTGACAAGTCACCAACCCAGGTCTGAAGGGAGACAGGAAATCGATGAAGGGAGGGGGAAGCCAATCCACCAGAATGTGTGCCATCAGCTTGTGCAAATGAAAGCAGGCCCAGGGAACTAGAAACAAAGTTGTAGCTTGATCCTCCTGAACCTGAAGCCAACGAGCAGCCCCCTGGACGGGCTGGGACAAAAGACCCAGAATGTGAGACTAGATCTTTGTCACTCTAACCTCTGGCAAGGTGACCACCCCCAAATCGGTACTGTTAGAAATGGGATTTCTGGTTGGCTGAGGCTTGTGCCAAAGCCAGGCAGAAACCACCACTCTAGTCAGGGCAAGGGAGTTACATGGCAAGATAACCCCTGCTCACCCCCTTGGTAGCTTGGCACGAGCAGTCAGGCTTATCCCGGAGGCAATGTGTAAAGCGTTTCCGCAACACACACACACAGCAGCGACACACTAGGCACACCACAAAAAGGAACACCACACAAGGTTATATATAAAAAATAGCCTTTGTATTACCATAAACACATTAGATCCTAATCACACAGATTCACTGTGCCAACTGGCACTGGCCAATATTTACAGGGGATTATATACACAGGACAGGGCTACAAGGACCACTGTCAGAATCAGCACTTAGTAGAAATAGCACTTCTAGAACATAGAATAATTGTAGCACAAAATAACAATTGTAAGACACAACCAGTAACAACTGGTAAAAGGTAGGAACACACTACGCAATACTAATCTCCATAGGCATAGATCACACAGGAAAACAAACTCACTAGCATAAACTATACTAGGCAAAACAACCTCCTAAGCATAAAAACACAGTTAGATGTATCACAGGCATAAAGGCATTGCACATTAGGCATTTATCATCTGAAACACAGTAGGCAATCACCTTACGCCAAAATCACATTACGTACTGTCCCCAGGCCAACTGGCCTTCCATGGGGCTTAAACGCCCTTTGTCCAACAGTGTCAGGGTAGGCTGCGCAGGCAGCCAAAGAAGAATGCACAAGAGTTTAGGGCCTAAACGTGGCAGCTGCCCTCTACTTGCTGAGCAGCTGTAGAATCCAAATTAGGGGCAGTGGCTCTCAATGCACCTAAACGGTGCAGCTGGCCCTAATTGCTGCGCAGCGGTAAAGAGGGAAATGCCTGGCACCTCTGGCTGATATGCGGAGTAGGCTCCTGCGAGGCACACAATGCAGGGTGGGCACCTGCTACGCCAATAAATCAAAAAACCACGACACGGCAGAGACGCGGGGGAATCCCTATGTCAGGATCCTCTTGGTAGAGGCGGTAGCTCAGCGCTGTTCCTGGGGCAAGAAAAGCACTCGGCACCAAAAATTAAGGATTGCAAGTTTCCCCAAAGTCCAGGGAAAATCTTTCACAGTGCAGGGTGGGGAGGGGCAAAGGCTGGGCCCAGCTCACAGGATCCTCCAGCAGGGAGGCAGTCACCAGTAGCGGTGCCTCCTGGCGCCCAGCAGCACCACTCTAGTCAGGGCAAGGGAGTTACATGCCAAGATAACCCCTGCTCACCCCCTTGGTAGCGTGACACGAGCAGTAAGGCTTATCCCGGAGGTAATGTGTAAAGCGTTTGCGCAACACACACACACACACACGGCAGCGACACACTAGGCACACCACAAAAAATAACTCCACAAAAGGTTATATATGAAAATAGCCTTTGTATTACCATAAACACATTGGATCATAATCACACAGATACACTGTGCCAACTGACATAGGCCAATATTTACAGGGGATTATATACACAGGACAGGGCCACTGTCAGAATCAGCACTTAGTAGAAATAGCACTTCTAGAACACAGAATAATTGTATCATAAAATAACAAGTGTAGGACACAACCAGTAACCACTGGTAAAAGGTAGGAACAAACTACGCAATACTAATCTCCTTAGGCATAGATCACACAGGAAAACAAACGCACTAGCATAAACTATACTAGGCAAAACAACCTCCTAAGAATAAAAACACAGTTAGAGGTATCGCAGGCATAAAGGCATTGCACATTACGCATAAATCACATTAGGCATTTATCATCACAAACAGTAGGCAATCACCTTGCACCAAAATCACATTCGGTACTGTCCCCAGGCCAACTGGCCTTCCGTGGGGCTCAAACGCCCTTTGTCCAACAGTGTGAGGGCAGGCTGCGCAGGCAGCCAAAGAAGAATGCACAAGAGTTTAGGGCCTAAACATGGCAGCTGCCCACTACTTGCTGGGCAGCTGTAGAATCCAAATCAGGGGCAGGGGCTCTCAATGCGCCTAAACGGTGCAGCTGGCACTAATTGCTGCACAGCTGTAAAGAGGGAAATGCCTGGCACCTCTGGGCCACCGCTGTCTCTCTCAGGGACTTTCTCCAGAATTGCCAAGAACGTTGCAGCTGCCCGCGCTTGTGGGGCACAGCTGTTATGTTATGTTATGTTAAAATCAATTTGTAAAGCGCTCGTACGCCCGTGGGCTTCATGGCGCTATAGGGAAAGTGAAGAATCCGTCCAACATAACACTGAGCTAACAATGGCTAATGGTAGGCTTGAGAGAACAGCCAGGTTTTTAGTCCCTTACGAAAGGTGAGTAAATCCTTACTCTGCCTAATCGGTAAGGGGATGGAGTTCCAAAGTGAGGCTGCTAGATGGCGAAAGCAGCAGCCTCCCTGTCGCTTCCTTTTAAAGAGAGACACCTCCAATAGGGATTTTTGAGCAGAGCGCAGGCTTCTGGTGGGAATATATTTAGAAACCAGACTGCGAATAAAGGCAGGGCCTTTATCTTGTGTGGCCTTGAAGGTGATACAACCTGCTTTAAAGGCTATGCGCTGGGAAATCGGAAGCCAGTGTAGCTTTCTAGTCCTGGTTTAATAGAAGACCATTTTGGCTGTTGTAAAATGAGTCTAGCCGCCTGATTCTGGACTAGTTGAAGTCTCTTCGACAGGCCCACTGGAAGTCCCAGGTAGACGCTGTTGGAATAGTCCAGGCGGGACATGACCAAGGCAATAGTAACCTGGATTAAGGCAGACTGGGTGAGGAGGTGAGCAATTTTCTTTATTTTCCTCATTTGGAAAAAGCTTGCTGAGACCACGGCGCCCACCTGGGTTTTTAAGGACAGGTCCGTGTGGAGCGTGATACCTAGGCTCTTTACAGCAGTGGACCTTACAGGGGGGATGCCCAGGTCTGCTGGCCAGTAGTTAACACTCCAGCTGGATAAACTGTTCCCGGGCAAAAGTAGTTCTGTTTTGCCTGGGTTGAGTTTTAGATGGTTTTCGTTTATCCAGCATTGGATGCGTTTCATGGTGTTCTGAAATTCGGACACAGCATCAGGGATGTTCAGTTGAAATAATAGCTGTAAATCGTCCGCGTAGTTGAACACCGTGACTTTAAACTTCTTAAGGGAGTAAAGAAGAGGGCGGAGATAAAGATTAAATAATAAGGGGGATAATGACGACCCCTGCGGGACTCCACAGGTGGACGTATGCCTAGTGCCTATAAAGCTGCCCAGTTGAATTGCCTGAGTCCGGCCCTCGATAAAGGATGTGATCCAGCTCAACGCTGGTCCTCTCAGGCCGGCCTGTTCGACACGGTTGAGCAAGATGTCATAGTCAATCGTGTTGAACGCAGCCGAGAGGTCAAGCAGCACCAGGGCTTGGTGTGTATCGACATCCGCATTGGCTCCAAGGTTGTCCTGAACCGCCAGGATCACCGCCTCTGTTGAGTGACCCGGGCGGAACCCCGCTTGATTAGGCTCCAAGTAGTTGGTGGTCTCGATGAAATTAGAGACACTCTTAGAGACATGAGCCTCTAGCACCTTTGAGAGGTAGGGCAGCAGGGAGATAGGTCTGTAGTTTGTAAGATCCGAAGCATCCTTCCCTTCTGTAGAAAGAACAAATGGGCCCTGGCACAACTGTGCCCTCTGGGCCTTGCTGGGGCTCTTTAAAACAGCATTGCCCCTGTTGGAGCCACACGGGGCTCTGAACACAATATGCCAAAACGGTGGAGCCACACAGGCTCTGGAATCAGATATGCGGAGCGTTGGAACCACGCACGGGCTCTAAAAACAATCATGTGCCCCCTTTAGGAAATGGCCACCCCTAGGATACGGGCTCCTCTGGCCCAGTAAAGAATGATGGCCCAGGTGGCAGCTGCCCTCTAACCATTGGGGCAGCTGGAGACAGAACTACGGGCCCGACACCATGGTGCCCTCTGGATCCCCACTGGGGTCCTTTAAACAATATGCCCCCATTAGAGCCAGACAGGCTCTAAAATCAAATGTGCCACCGGCACCAACACTACGGTGCATTCAGCCCCCCTCACTCACTGGGGCTGCACTGGGAGATTTCTCTGGGTCCCCGTGGGTGGGGGCAGCCCCCAACAAAGTGCCGGAGTTCTCTCTTCACCCCCGGGCCCCTTCTCACCTGGTACTGGAGCGCGGGGTAGGCTCCCGTCCGCTCCTCTGTGTACGGCACCAGCTGGGCGGCGTTAGCAGCACACTGGGCTCTCCCTCGCTGTCGGGAGCCCCGTGGAGAGACACCGGCTGTCTTCTGCTTACAGGAGAGCGGGGCGGGCTCCCGTACGCTTTCTGTTTTCTCTGAAGTACTTCCGGGTCGCCGTGGGCAGCGCGGGGCCCTCAGGGTTTAAAGGCTTGCTGCAGGCGGTAATACGGGGTATGCTCCCGTTTTTCAGGACACAGCCCCTGGTGGGGTAGGCACTCGCCGGGGGCCTCAACAACTCGGCAATGTCCCTGGAGGGGTGGGCACCCACTAGGGATATCCAAATGGCTGATGTGCGGGGTAGGCTCCCGCGAGGCACACAATGCAGGGTGGGCACCTGCTACGCCTATAAATCAAAAGACCATGGCAGAGACGTGGGTGGTAGAGGCAGTAGCTCAGCGCTGTGGCGCCCACGTGTTCCTGGGGCAAGAAAAAGCTCTGCACCAAAAATAAAGCGCTTTCAAGGCGCTAGGATTGCAAGTCCCCCTAAAATCCAGGGAAAATCCTTCAGAGTGCAGGGGGGGCTGCAAAGGTTGGGCCCAGGGGCCAGTTCACAGGGTCCTCCAGCAAGGAGGCAGTCCCCAGTTGCGGTACCTTCTGGCACCCAACAGCAGCAGCAGGCCCCCCCTCAATATTGGATCAGTAAGAACATTTTACCTGGGGTCACAGCCCCTTTTTATACACCTTTTCCTTTGTCTCAGGCTGTAGGGCAGGGGAGAACCAGTTACAACTGGTTCTTGAGCACTTTGTTTTGCTCAGCCCCTCTCCCTATTCACAGGACAGGCTAGGGACATCAGACTCACCACAGGGGGCAGAGCCAGCATTGTGGAGGGAAGACACAGCCCAATTCAGGTCCCAGGTGCAGCTCCTCCCTGCCAACAACATGCAGATCTCCCCATTCACCACCGGGCAGACTCATCCGGACTCCTGGAGCCAGACACACCAGCCAGCTCCAGCTAATTCACATTCACTTTACAGACATGCCAACTACTAGAAGTGGCACTTCTACACTAGACACATTAAATCTGCGCACACCATCGCGCAGCACTTAATCGCACGAGTTTGCACATACCAAACTCGCCCCTGCACTCCCCTCACATCAGGAACTACCATGGACACACACATTCCCCATGCATTCCTATGGGAGGGCAGGCCAATCTCACCACACAGACTCAAGAGTGCGCACGCACTTTACACTGGGACACAGTGTTAAAGTGCGCAGAAGCCAAAAACAACTAACATCAGGTCACAATTAAAAGCAATACGTTTTGGGGTGAACCTGCTAAAAGGGCCAAGTCCAACAGGTATGAAATCTTGCACCAATACCGAGACGTATTTTTCCAGATTGAGAAGACAACAGTGATTCTGCAAAATGTCCAGAACCACCCCTGTGTGACTGCAAGCCAACAGGCACGAGGGAGCGTGAACCAACCATCATCGAGGTAGGGATGAAGGAAGATCCCCTGACTGTGGGCCAATGCTACCAACGGAGTAAACAGCTTCGTGAAGACCCGTGGGGCAAACTTCAGACCGAATGGTAACACAGCGAACTAAAAGTGGCATTACCCTATCGCAAACCTCACAAACCTTTGAATATCCAGAGCCATGAGAACATGGAGGTAAGCGTCTTGGATGTCTAAGGAGGTCATTAAGTCCCAGACACCGACCAAGGGAATTATGGACTGCAAAGTCACCATCTTGAAATGAATGGTTCTGACCCACCCATTCACCTTCTTCAGGTCCTGAACCGGCTTGAAACCACTGGACAGCTACTGCACCAGAAAAAGAACTGAATAGCAACCCAGTCCCTGTTCCTCCATGGGAAATGAAACAATTGCCTTTTCCAGAAGAGCTAGAACCCGATCCAGCAGAGCTGGCTTCTTCCCTGGATAACTGTGGAAAGGAGTATGGATAGTGCCCCAGTCGGGAGGCAGAGTGACAAATTCGATATGATAGCAGGTCCTGACAATGTTCAAGGCCCAATGATACCTCAGATCCTGATTCCAGGTGTCCAGAAAAAACAAAAGCCTTCCACCCACCAGCAATGACGAAGCCCTGCAATCGTGGTCAGGTCTTCTGCTTGAAGGAATCAAGTTGATCCTTAGCTCCTGCCAAGGACAATTTTTTTTCCAGCTGGAACTTCCTCTGACGTTCCGAAAAAGGCTTGGAGGTCTTACAGGAAGGAGGAAAGAAAGGGAGAAGAGGGAGAAGGTGGATCTTAAAAGCGATGAGAGTAAGAAGACAATGCTTTCCCTTTGTAAGGAAGAGCAGGTTTCAGATCCTTAAAAGCCTTGGTAATCATGTTGTCCAACTGATCCCCAAACAGCAATGTACCCTCAAACGGGATCTTCAAGACAGAAGACTTCAGGGAAATGTCCGCCATCCAATCACGCATCCACAAATTCCTCAGAGCCACCACCACAGAACCAGTCGCCAGGGCAGAAGACCGCCGTACATCCGAAGACTATGTCTGCCAACAACTTGGCCTGCTGTTCCATATGATCCAGCAATTCAGAACAATCCGTCTACTCCTGAATTGCTGAGGCCAACATCTCAATGTCCGAAACAAGAGACTTGAGCCGCATAAGCAGAATAACTACCAGCCTTCAAGGTCAGATTCTTCTCAGAGAAAGCTTTCTTAGGCCCCCCCTCAATTTATTTGTCCATTACATCATAAGGCGAAAAATCCTCAGGATTAACGGCCATACGACCAATTAGAGTGGACGAAATGGCATCCAATTTAACTGAGCGTTGAAGAGAGTCCTCTCCCCTCCTCCAGAGAATACGGTTTTTGCAGAAAATGCAGAACTGAAGAGTGTTCCAGGTCACAATATTCACCAGTGATCCAGTCCTTGATCCGACCATTAAATGGCTTAGCAAAAACGGGAGGGGAGGGATTAACATACTGAGAAAACATGCCTTCTGCCACCTCAGAGGATGGGAAACGTGCAGACCCCAAATTCTTCTGGATATGCTGCAGAATGTCCGGCACCTCCTCTCCACATACAAACTTCCCAGTAGAGGTAGAAGGGCGCCAGCCTCTGAAGCTGAGGAGTACCCAGAGGGAGTGTGCACTGGACCCACAGCTGAACGAGAGCCCCTGCGCCTCGGCCCAGCCCTACATCCAGACCTCTGCCACAGCAGCTTCAATCATCGCCTGAACCTCAGAGGCAGAGAGTAAAGCGGAAGGATCCGCAGGGACCCTGGACCTGCTCCAGTGAGCAGGAATCGGCTCATCCTCCTCTGAAGAGGACAGTACATGCTCCGGTTTGGATGCGTGCTTCCCTACCTTTATGATAATCAAGAATACCGAGCAGGGAGTCACCTAGATATAGGCAGAACCCCCCAGTGGCCAATCAGTAAATGAGACACAAAAACGAAACATCTCCTAGTACCTATAAGGAAGGTGCATGAGATCAACCTACCCATTAGGTATACAAATGCATGCAAAAATAATAAAAAAAAGTCCTCTCTGAGGCCGTTACTGTAAATCCAACAAGAAACCGACAGCAGAGGAGCTGCGCTCTCCCCCATTCGCTGTAGTTTGCCAAGTTGGCCTCCGACCTGGAAGCACAGCCCAGCCACCATGAGTCGGTAACTCCATTATCCGGCCTCACAACAAGCAGCCGCTGGCAAAGTAGCGCAACGCGACTCCCAGACACAGAGCGGCATGGCCAGCATGGAGATCTTGCCGGCCCCGCCATGACCGACCAGCATCCACCAGAGGAAAAAAACAACTGCATACCCGCACACGGCCGGCCGACCCGTCCAACGAAACCTGGTGAGACGAGAAAAACAAGCATTGGAAATGCAATAGGGCTCGCATTAGGAAAGTTTGAGCTTTTGGTATTATAAATGATTTTTTTATTTATGCATTATTTCTTAAAATAGCTCAATTAATAGCTTTGTCATTTACAATGCCAATAGTTATAACTTTCTCAAATGTGACACCTATAGCATTTGTAATGCAACATGTTTTGTATTTACGTGAATTAGATGTATTGATATTACAAATAACAATGGCTTTTAATTTTTTTAAATAATTAATACTTAAATAATGTATTTAATTTGTAATAGCAATAGCTTAATCTTCACAAAAGTTATTTACAAAAGTTTATGTTGAGTGTTTTTTATTGTGGCGAAAATCCAAGAACAGAAGTGAAATATTAACATCTTTTTGTAATTAGTAATAAAGCTTGAAACATTGAGAGAACAGATTTGAACCAGTGCTGCTGAGTGGTGCTGCTGAGTGGCGGTGCTGAGAGGCGGTGCTGAGTGGCGGTGCTGTGGTAGTGCTGTGGTGGTGCTGCTGAGTGGTGCTGTGGTGGTGCTGAGTGATAATGTGGTGGTGCCGAGTGATAATGTGGTGGTGCTGAGGGGGTGAGGGTGTGTGAGAGGGTGAGTGAGGGTGTGTGAGGGTGGGGGTTGTGAGGGTGAGTGAGGGTGAGAGGGTGTGTGAGGGTGAGCGGGTGCCTGAAGGTGAGCGGGTGTCTGAAGGTGAGCGGGTGTGTGAGCGGGTGTCTGAGGGGGAGCGGGTAAGTGAGGGGGAGCGGGTAAGTGAGGGTGAGAGGGTGCGTGGGTGAGGGTGAGAGGGTGGGTGAGGGTGAGGGTGAGAGGGTGAGTGAGGGTGTGTGAGGGTGGGGGGTGTGAGGGTAAGGGTAAGGGAGGGTGAGGGAGGGTTAGGGAGGGTGAGGGGGTGTGGGGGGTGTGAGGGTGAGGGTATGTGAGGATGAGGGGGGTGAGGTTGAGGGGGTTTGAGGGTGAGGGGGTTTGAGGGTGTGTGAGAGTGGGGTGTGTGAGGGTGAGTGAGGGGGGTGAGGGTGTGTGAGGGGGTGAGAGGGTGTGTGAGGGTGAGAGGGTGTGTGAGAGGGTGTGTGAGGGTGAGAGGGTGTGAGGGGGTAAGTGAGGGTGAGAGGGTGGGGGGGTAAGTGAGGATGGGTGGGTGGGGTAAGTGAGGGTGGGAGAGGGTCAGGGGTGTGAGGGTGAGGGTGTGTGTGAGGGTGAGGGTGTGTGTGAGGGTGAGAGGGGGTGTGAGGGTGATGGGGGTGAGAGGGGGTGTAAGGGTGAGAGGGGGTGCGAGGGTGAGTGAAGGTTGTGCACAGAGGAGACGAGTAGGGTGAAAAACGGAGCCATTGCAGGGACTTTTGTGGTAAAATACTTGATGAGAACCCAGGCCAGTATAATGCTGTCAACTGTGTGCAAGTCTGTGAAGTCATGGTGTATTCGGCAGTGGTGCAAGTACGGTGAAAAACTGAGCCATTGCTGGGACTTTTCTGCTCATTACTCCCCCCCAAAAAACCTCTCGGCATTACTGTGGCGGGGGATGGGAGGGGGGTGGGGGAGCTGCAGCCTTTGAAGACTGATGCCTAGCGCTAGGCAGACAAATGGTGGTGCGCGACAAAGAGCAGAAAACGAATGTGCTGTTCTCACCGTTAGAATACAAAAAGTGAGCGCACCTAAAGCTCACAGAGAAGAAGGAAATGCCAGTGATCTGAAAAATCTAAACAGGCTATTCCAGAGTTAAAGCATTTATGGAATGCAAATTAGAACTGCTCACTGAACTTGGTGACCACGAAATAGCCAAGTCATCACAATTCCATTTTGCCGTTTTTGTGATGCAACGAACCACACACAATGCAATTACAGCCAATTGCGTGAATTTGACTTGCACATCACAGCTTCCGTTTTACTGCTCTCATATTGGCACAGCCACGACAAAACACAAACAGGAGTACATAAAGTGGAGCATGGCTATATTCTATATGAAACCACAAGTCACTGGCGTCTTAATCACACTTTATAATGTTGGAGCCCTCTGCATTTCATTCATTCGGCTCTTGGGTAGTCTCATGTTAGCAGTACAGTAAATGTTGTTATGCACCCGTTTTGTGTGTCGAGTGAGAGGTATGAAAGGCTGAACATGCTATGCCAGGATTTGAACTTCTGAACTGCAGGTTACATATAGCCTACATAACAGGTAATGAACTCATGGTGCTGTCTTCACGCTGCCCCGGTTTCAATCTCGGGGCACTTTCCATTTCTGTTCACCAGCTCTAGCATGAAGCATAGTCATCTGTGGCTTAGAACTGCAGGTGTAGTAGCACTGCAACTCAGAAATGTCCTCTCCTAAACTCGACAGACACAATCAAACAAAGCGTTAGAACTATGACCTCTCGGGTGTTCAGCGATGGCCCTGAATAAGGCAAGTTACCTAGAACAGCCACCGGTTATTTGCAGTCACTGTTTGCTCATCTGGATCACGGTGTAATGGAAAGCAAACATGAATTTGTATACTGGAATCTGTCACCACATGCGGCTTCCAAATCCTCGCACCAGGATTACAGCCAGGAAGTGCTCATTACTCATGCAAATATTCATTATTCAACGTTAGTGCTTTCTCCCAGAGGCATCAAGACGTGGTGGAAGGACCAGAGAATTGCTGATCAACTGTTTCCAGCCACGACACCATTGAGTTTAAAACTGACAAAAGATAAAACTGAAAGAGAACGCAAAGAACAAAAAAGTCAACAAGCATTGGCGCAGCGCAGCAGATACGAGACACGGCCTGGCGGCCGTGAAACTGAAAGCACGGCCGGCCGTGAAAAAGCCTTTGATGCAGCAGGGGGCAATTAGGGGAGGAGAATGGCTGGGCTGAGGTAGAGCGCAAAGCCTTTGATGCAGCAGGGGGCGGAGCGGGAAGAGCTGCTGGCGGCACCAAGCTGACGATTTGATGCTGTGCACGCCCATTTTAACTCATTGCGCTTGCGCAATGAGTTAAAAAGCACATGCACTGCATGGAATTGCCAGTGGAATCGCCAGTGGTTAAACTCTGGATAAGCCACTATAGAGCTTCGCCAGCTATGCACAAGCGCATCAGCAGGCGAGCCCTAAAAACAGGAGGTTGGAGGGGAGGGGGATTTTTATGTGTGATTGCAAATCGCCTGGTTTGGGTGTCTGGTGAGGCAGGAATGCCACATGTCTGTAATGAAGGGAAGTGAGGGAGGGACGATGAGGTAATAGGTTTTAAAGTAGGGTGCTCTGAAAGATACCGGTGATTAAGAGCAGAGGTTTAAGTGACTGAATAATATCAAGAATGAGGCTTTGAAGGGTGACAGCCTGGGTTACACCAACAACACAGCTCTGAGTAACTGCAGCCATTGGCAGTGACATTTCTTAGGCATATTTATGTAAATGTAGGCTCTGAGGAAGCAAAGACAAGAGCTACCAGTGACTCTTGGTATAATCAGGAATAATATCCTGTATCATAGGAAAAAAAAAAGAACAACAGCGCTTCATATGCTCACAGTGCAACACCTTGCAGGATGGACCATTTTATAAGATCACATATAAAATAAACAGGCACATTAAAAACAAAATCCGCTATTTCCTCACATAGTATGCTTATTTTCAGTATTACCCTAAATCTTTGTCTAACCTGTGATGGGATACTGAATGTTTATGGGGACTCTCCTAATTCTGCAAATTAAACCAGCAGCAGCATGGATGCCTCATGGAGGCACAGTTTGACGGTGAAGTACAATAGTGCTTTTTACGAATTATTTGGTAAAAACTAAGGGGGGGTGTTGAAAAGTCTTCCTGTGCCCTGGTCACCCCCCAACTTTTTGCTGAATGCTACTGGTGGTAACTGACTGACCCTGTGCTATGCCTAACCAGGCCCAGGGCCAGTGCTATGCTGAAAACACTTAGAATACAGTGAAAACACTTACAAACACTAGGGTACACTAAGGGTTAGGGTACCCCTGTGATTGGCTGACCTCCCCTATAGGGCCCTAGAGCATTAAGTGAAGGGGGGCTGAAACTACCTTTAAGTCCCTAGTATAGAATAGGGCAGGGCAGTTTAGGGCCAGCAGCCTTGTCTGCCCTTGCATGTGTGCACTTTTGAAGTCTGAGGTCAGTTTAAAAGCAGCCCTGTGTTTCATCACTGCTTTTAAAATGCAAATTGTGCCCAACCTTAACTTTGGTGTTTGGGGCACTTAAAAATGGACAAACTACAAGTTGGGCATGGTAGGTACCCCCAGGGTCTCCTCTAGATGGCCTAGGGGAGACGTCAGGTACTTATGAGGAGAATCCTTATAAAAAGGGTTTTATATGCTTTGGGGTTAGTGCAATTGCACATTTCACTCCCCACATTGTAGTAAAGTGCTTCCCAAAATCGACTTTTGTGCTAGGAGTCCTGTGAAATGAGGATCTGCAATATGTTGATATATTCAGAACCCCTAAAGTCTTTCCTAGATGTTCCAGGGGTTGGTGGTCCTATAGGTATAAGCAGGGTCCTTATAAAACCTGTTTTATAGCCCTGGTATTGGAGAAATTGCCCAAGTTAATTTTTCCATTGCAGATCCCCAGCCCATAGGTTAACATTGAAAAAGATAATATTAGATAATAACTGGAAAAGGAAACGCCCTTAAACTAGTATTAAAGGACTCAGTAGAATGGTAATGATTAATCCAACAATATGGTATTGTTGATTTTCTTCTAAGATGTACAGTCAAGAAGTTCTAACACTTGTCTTTGTCTGTAGGCCAAAATTCAACCCTGTAGTGCTCTGCCCTGATTGGTCAAAGATAAGTGTGTGAGCCTGGCTGCCTTGAAGAGGTGATAAATGACCCCTGGGATTTGGAAGCCTCTCAGGGAGGAGTGGTTGCTGGGCATATGAATGCCAGAGCCAGGGGGAGGGGGAGTAAATAATGCTCTTCAGGGGCAGAGGGGGGGGGGGGGAAGACAAGCTAAAGACAACAGTTTCATTTACAACGCTCTACTTTGAACCAAGGCAGATGCTAGGATTAACAAAGGAATGAGCAGATGCAAGGAGGAGAGACTATGGAGATTAGCAATCCTAGGGATGTGGTTAGCTAGCTCTTCTCCCTCTGCTGAAAATTCTGACATATTGAATTTTGGAAGAACTAGTGGTTTCTGGTTTAGCATTGTACCACACTTTGGAGGAAGTGGTCATGCTATGGGGTGTTGCCCTTCACCTCATTGGACAGGAGTGCCCTACTGCTTGAACCCAGAGAATACTGAATAAGTATCTGAGATGGGCAGTGTCTCTCAGATCTGCGTTTAAAAACGAAAAGAATCAGAAGGGTCTAAGCTGAAGAGTTTGATGTGCATTCATTATAAACCAAATAATCAACTCTTCCTTCATGCTAGCAATAGTACCTGAAAACTGGAAAATTGCTTGTTAAGCCCCTCCAAAAAAATAAATTACCAGACCCGAACACTATCTCTAAACTCAGCACCATCTCACTGCTACCATGTCTAAGCAAAATAGCAGAGAAGCTAGTTAACACACAACTAAATGATTTTCTGCAGGAAGCTAATATTCTACACGCCAAGCAATCAGGTTTTAGGTCTGGTCACTCAACAGAATCAGTGTTGCTACATACAATGAAATCTTAACATTTGCCTCGGATCAAGTTAAAAATGCAGTTATGATTCTACTGGACCTATCAACCGCATTCGATACGGTCTCCCACAACATTATGGGAGACTGGCTAGTGGATAGCAGCATCTCTCACAAGGCCTTGGCCTGGCTAATATCTTTCCTTGAAAACAGGAGACAAATAGTATCCCTTGGCAACTACAAATCAACACAAACAGTTGCTATCTGGCGTTCCTCAGGGCTCTGCCCTGAGTCCAACACTCTTTAATCTTTACATGTTTCAATTGTGCAACCTGATTGCATCCTTTGTCATCCGCATACGAGATAGACTCAATGTCACTCAGCTAATCCTTGACAAGAATTCTACAGAAGCAGAAGTGGAATTCCAGCACTGTATATCCGCAGATATGGATTGGATGAAAGCGATCCATCTCAAATGTAATAGTCAAAAAACAGAGATCATGCTGCTTGGGAAATTTAACATCTTCATGCCCAAACAGTGGTGGCCGGCTGACACGGCACCACCTCCCAACACAGTAGATACTGTGAGGAATTTAGGGATTAGATTTGATTCTGCACTATCGTTCCACAAGCAAGCCCTCCCGGTGGCAGGCACGTGCTTCCACATGATAAAAACACTCAATTTATTTTTTTGATCGACTCCCAGTCACAGCTAGAAAAACAGTTGCAGTAGCTTTAATCTGGTCACGTTTGGATTACTGCAACAGCCTCTATGCAGGAGCTAAAAAGGCAGTTCTGAAAAGACTACAGATAGTCCAAAATGCGGCAGCCAGGCTTGTATTAAAACTACCAAGGGGGTCCTTGGCCAGAGCAGCACTCAGAACCCTCCTTTGGCTGCCCATACACAAAAGGATTCTCTTCAAAATCTTAATGATCATCTTTAGAACCCTCAGGGCAACAGCACCCAAATACCTAAGGTCCAGAATTAAAATATATATTACTCACGCTCCTTAAATCGTCTTAGGAAAACCTTCTAGCACCCTCCCCTGTTTCACCGGTCATCTAGAGCGGAAAAGTCAATGGCAGTCTTGGAACAAAGCCTGGAATAGCCTGCCCACCCAGCAGAGACTGGCACAGCCTGAACCCATGTTCAAGAAACTCTTAAAAACCTGGATTTATGCTGCCCCAGAACATATAATGTGATAATGATGATGATAATGATAAACAATTTTATTAAGCGCTAACAGCTGCCCTGAGGCGTCCAGGCGCTAAGACTAGAACAGTACCTTCAGGAAAGAACAGGGGATAATCTGACTAATTGAAAAGAAAAGTCTTGAGCTGTTTGCGGAAGCTCAGCAGGTTAGAATTAGTTCTAAGGTGAACGGGAAGAGCATTCCACAGTTTAGGGACATTGTAGGCAAAAGATCGACCTCCAGCCCTCGCTCTCTGGATCCTAGGGACTTGGGCCAAAAAAGCATGTGAGGAGCGGAGGGCTTTATTGGGTTGGTAAGGTGACAGAGATTGGCTAATTTCTGGCCCGGATTTCCAGTAGGCTTGGTGGGCGATGCACATAGATTTAAACTTGATTCTCTCCATAATGGGGAGCCAGTGCAACGCTCTTAAGCCAGACTTTATTGAAGTCCTACGGGGAATGCCAAGCAGTGTATGAGCTGCACAGTTTTGGATACACTGCAGTTTTTGTAGAGTGTACTCCGGCTCCCCCAGGTACAGAGCATTGCTGAAGTCAAGGCGAGATTGAATTAGGCCCTGTATGACTATCTGCCTGGCCTCAAAGGGAAGAAGTGGAAGAATTTTTTTAATCACCTTCAGAAGGCCAAAGCAGGTCGCTGAGATTTTGGTTGCCTGTATGTCGAAGGTCAATGATTTGTCCAACCACACCCCCAGGCTTTTGATGTTATCTCTGGGGGTGGGGGCTGTGCCCAAGCTCGAAGGCCATAACAGCTCCAAGGTGGAGGGGGCTGCGGGGCCTAGGAGCATTAGCTCTGTTTTATCGTCATTGAGCTTCAGACAGGACTTCGTCATCCAGCTCTTGACTTGTTCCAGGCATGTTGTTAAATTAGACTGTGGTTGTGGGCTATTCTTCTGCATAAGGGAGACCACTAGCTGGGTGTCGTCCGCATAGGTAATGATGTTAATACCATATGGACGGACAATCCCAGCCAGCGGTCTCATGTATGCATTAAAGAGCGTAGGGCTCAGTGAAGAGCCCTGCGGCACCCCACATCCCAATGGCTTGCTAGAAGAGACCGATGTACCTTCGAAGACCTGGAAAGTTCGATCACTTAAGAAAGACCTAAGCCAGGCCAAAGCTTCTCCTGTAATTCCCAAGTCAAAAAGACGGCTTAGGAGGATTTTGTGATTTACCGTATCGAAGGCGGCGCTCAGATCAAGGCGGATCACTGCCACTGACCCTCCCCGATGATCCGCCTTGTCTCCTCTGTCACGGCCAATAAAGCAGTCTCCGTCCCATGTTTGGGGCGAAAGCCAGTCTGGGAAACGTCAAGCAGGTGGTTGCACTCGAGAACCTGAGTTAAAACGGTGTTAATATGTTTCTCGAGGATCTTGGTTGCCCAGGGGAGAAGTGATATTGGACGATAATTATTAAAGTTCGTTAGGTCAAGAGCGGGTTTCTTCAGCAAAGCTCGGACCATGGCATGCTTCCAAGCGGATGGTACTGTCCCACTTACTATAGAGGAGTTCAACAACTCTGTAAGTGTGGGAAGAATAACTTTACTAATCTGATCTTTTACCAGACTCTGCTCACTAAATTCCTTACCACAGACCCCCCGCTTTCGATAGCACAAAGATGCTCCTCGGAATCAACTCTGCGCTTTATAAATGCCCTCATTCATTCATTCATTCATTCATTCATTCATTCACCAGGCCCTGCACTCCGAAGATTGTGCCTTTTGCACCATCTGAAACTACAGCCCTGTGGATCAAACCTGCTTCAAAAGAACTAAACTCCCTGCAAGCTTTAGGTTAACAGAGCTCACCTGGACCATCACCAAAAAGAATCCTCAGCCTGGAGTACTACCCGTGGATTTGTAAGGGTTTTGTCCAAGTGGATTGTGGGAACTGAAGTCCCCAACTTTCAAGGACCTTCTTGGAGATTCCAGACCCTTGGATTGTGTGTTGGATACTTTGGGACCCGCAAGAAGAACTTTATGAAGAAGTTCTAACTGGACCCAGCCTGCTGGAGGGGGCTGCAGAAGAGTGGTGAGAGATTCTCCAGAACAATTGCTAAAGGTGAATGTGTCCCTGTCAGAGGCAACAAAATGACCAAAAGGGGCACTGTTGGTTTCTAAGCACTAAAAAGTGACTAATTTTTTTAAAATTCATATCTGTACAGTGGATTTTTTTTCGTGTTGGATGTCATTTGAAAGATAAAAATATTTCCTATTTTTATAAATTGGTGTTAGATTTGTATTGTTTGTTGTGTCTTAATGATTTACTGAATTGGTGTTTTTAAATGCTTTACATACTGGTCTTTGAAGTTCAGCCTGCCTGCTTGCAGCCTAGCTACCAAGGGTTGAGCATGAGAATAACTTACTAAAACCTATTCTGGCATTATTGCCAGTGGTAAATGCATATCTGCCACTACTAATAATCCACTTTCCAACAGTGTGAGAAATTCACATAATTTTTATGCCTCGTTATGCAATTTTATTTACATTTCCCAATATGCAAATCCACCATTTAATGCCATATTTTAGTGTGAACACATTTCAAGCTGAAAGAAAAATAACGCAAAAATAAAAAGCAGCCGCTCACGTTCTGGTTGTTCACACGCTATAAAGTCACAAACTGTGGTATCATTACACAATATGTTGTAATTTTGGGAATTTCATGTAACATGAAAGTACGTCAGTGTTGGCTTGGTAAAAACACACACTGTCAAGTCCGTTGCCATATTCCACCTGCCCTTGAGCCCAACGGCACCCACACGTTTACATGATGCAGAGGCCTGCAGCGTATTCTGAGAAGGGCTGTACCTTGGTTGTCCAATTTGCTGCTGGCTCGAATGTTCATTTGTGAATCGACAGAGGACAGGACCAACAGAGTGTGGCTGTGACATGTACAGTAGATGTAACTTCGCCATTTAATCAAACATTTTGTTAGATGGTTTAGTGCGGCTGTGTGCCTAGTATGAGCTTTGGTAGGCAAACAGATCTACCTTTAACAAGTCATTCTTCAAGGGCTGGGAGGTGAGGTGGATCATTTATGAACAAGTCCCGCACTGCAGTGCAGGAAGTCACCTTGCTGCAATGCATGACAGAGAAACAGGAGAGCGCCATATTTAAGTATATGGCATATTTCTGTCCTTTCCTGTGCGTTGGCATTTTGCACCATGCGGCAAGGATGCCGGTGTTGCATGCAGCATTGGTAATGCGCAGGACATGCGCAAAAACAATTCAGAGAGGCATATTCCTCTTTCTATGTGTGCTGCAGTATGCAGTATTCACAGAAAAGGAAGAAACAAGGAGAAACAGAGATATGTTTGAGGCATGTGTGGATGTAGGTGCACATGCTTTGCATACTTCAAGCTAGTTTTGGGTCCGGATATGTTCAAGTTGTTTTTCTTCAAAGAAGTCTTTCGAGTCACGAGGTAAAGTGACTCCTCCTCTTCTTGATAATGCGTATGGGCATCAACTCCATTGTTAGATTGCTTTCTTTCCGCTGTCGGATTCCAACGTGTGTGTTTGTGTGTTATGGTGGTCTTTTCAGTTTGTTACCACTATTCCCCTCATCGGTATTGTTTGGATTGGGTTTACCATTCTAGAGTATCAAGGTATATATATCTCTTGTTGAGTCACTTCGACTGTGGGCCCTACAGAGCCTTTCTTCAATCTCCATCAAGTTTTCCAGAGAATGCCTAGCTGGTGATGGAACGGATGCCCCTCCATTGCTGTCGGATTCCAACGTGTGTGTTTGTGTGTTATGGTGGTCTTTTCAGTTTGTTACCACTATTCCCCTCATCGGTATTGTTTGGATTGGGTTTACCATTCTAGAGTATCAAGGTATATATATCTCTTGTTGAGTCACTTCGACTGTGGGCCCTACAGAGCCTTTCTTCAATCTCCATCAAGTTTTCCAGAGAATGCCTAGCTGGTGATGGAACGGATGCCCATCCATTACTGTCCTCGCTGCCACGCTAAATATCCCTGGACAGACTTACACCAGGTCTGTAATCTGTGCTTGCTGCCGGAAAACAAAGAAGCGTATTGTGTTGCCTGCAGCTCCACGAAAACCAATTAAGGCCGTCACATATGGCGGATCGAGTTGTGGCAGAGGAGCATAGAGGATACTTGTCATGAATAAATAAATAACCAATGACAGGATACTGAATGTTTATGGGGATTCTCCTAATTCTAAGAATCTGCATTATGACAGAAAATCCTGTCATCACGACATTGAGGAGGAAGAATAACGCCCTTAATCATCGGTTTCAAGGAAGAGGCATTCTTGATGAAGAGCAGTCCCGGTTTCGAGCTCTAGGTCGCCCTGGAGATGGAGGAAGTAACGCCTGTTCAACAGTCTGAGTACAGTACCCATTGCCCCTCAACACAGTGTTGATCAGCCCAAAAGACAATCAGCCCCTCTGGAACAGCAAATAGAGGCCCTTGATCCACCACTACCTTCTGGCCATGGTCAGCACCGATCAATTGTTTCGGATGCCTGCCTTCCGGCTTGGCGCAGCAAAAACCCCAAAGCCTTTGGCATCAAACACTTCTGATCGGAGCGCCAGATGGCGCCTACCCAATCCTTGGTTCCAAGCAAACCATTACCATTGATGTCCACCGCTTCAATGCCGCAACCAAAATCTGGGTCGGATCCGAGATCCTCAAAGCTGACATCCAAGCCTGATTCCGACAGACCAGTGGAGCCTATCCTCCATAGATTCCAAGAGCAACTGGATGCCAGACAGAAACAAATTCACACCCAGCCTCAGACTGGCCGTATCCTTGCCACATCTTCGGCACCCATTCCTCCACCACCTTTTTAGGCTATCTTTCCAGGAAGCTCTGGATCTACTGGTACCAGTGAAACACCACAAGAAGCCAGGCAAGGCCACAAGCCCTTTGCCTCTTCCACCACTACCACCATCATCCTCTCCACCACAGTCTTTAGGGGACCCACTGGATATTTCACCTCTAGGATTGACAGTCTGATACACCTGGGCTTCGTGGGGGACAGGACACTACCACATATCAATCCATGGGATACATATGACATCGAAGCACCGGAGGACACAGACAGAGATCTTTATCTTACCTTACCCTCCTGATGACTCAACATATTATCAGTAGTTTATAGACAGACCGGCTATTTCCATGAAGTACAACTCCATAAAGAACCGTTGGAAGTGTATTTTCTATTTAAAACCCTTTCCGCCACACAATATCACCCAATGCTGAAGGCCAAGCGGAGACATACAGAGGACATTTTTAAAGACCCTATTAGGGCTAGGGCTATAATGTCTAGGGTGGACAAGAAGTATATGGTATCCCCATCTTATCTCATTTACATTAGGGACCAACTTACACCAAACTCTCAACATCACAACTGCTCGCAAGCATGCAAACTAGTGGAAATGCCACGCTGCCTGATAAAGAAAGCAAGGGTATAGATGTGGCAGGGAAAAGGGTTGCAGAGCAATCTGCCAATCATTGGAGCTTTGCTACCTCAGGAGGCCTGCTTGCGACTAACGATCATGCTCATTGGGATGAGATGGAGGATCTCACAGATGCGCACACGAAACTGGGACAAGAAATTGTCTCGGAAGGCAAGCTAATATCGAATACCTCAATACCCTGTGCCTTAGACTCTGCTGACACTGCAGCTAGGGGTTTAAACACTAGCATCTTACTCAGATGGCATGCATGGATCCACATTTCTGGTTTCAAACCAGCAGTGCTTAACAAGCCATTTGACAAGGAACATCTTTTTGGTCCCCAAGTAGAACAAACATTAGAGAAAAATCAGAAAGACATGGAGATGGCAAAAGCAATGGGGGCCCTACAAACGCCTGTTCCCTGTGGCTCTTTTTACCGCCCCCAACTACTCTGGAGGTTTCAAGGCAACCTCTTCTGACACCTCCACCTTATATCACTGCAATAAGGGTCAACATATCTCCCCTCATGGTTATTTCCGGGGGTCCTACAGAGGTAATGCCAAAGGCAGGGGCAAGGGTGCTTACCCACGCGGAGCAACACCCACCTCCAAGCAATGACTTCCCTCTCCTACCTCCCAAACATAGAACACCCATCGGAGGTCGCTTACAAAATTTCCTACCCACATGGCAAACCAGAACATCAGACCAGTGGATGTTGGACATTATCTAACATGGCTATTGTCTGGAACTCATTACCATACCTCCAGCATTCCACCTCGCAGCCATAGGCTATCACTGGAACATCAAACATTGCTCAAACAGTAAGTTCAAGCCCTCCTCCTCAAATGAGCTATAGAGCCCGTTCCTATATGTCACCAGGTTTCAGAGGTATACTCTCTATGCTTTCTAATACTCAAAAAGGACAGATCTTTGTGGCCAATTCTAGATCTCAGGCCCCTAAACAAACACATCCTCACAGAGCACTTCCACATGGTAACCTTACAAGATGTGAGCCCACTTCTCCAACAAGACGACTTTATGGCTAGACTAGACCTAAAGGACACCTGTTTTCACATACCAATACACACAGCAAATCGCAAATATCTCAGGTTTATGTTCGGCAGTAGACATTATCAGTTCAAAGTCCTCCCTTTCAGGGCGAATACTGCACCTTGGGTATTCACCAAGTCCCTGGCGGTGGTAGCAGCACATCTACGCAGACAAAAAGCCCACATATTCCCACATCTGACTGATTGGCTCATCAAAGCCAACACTCACCAGCAGTGTTAACACCACACTCAGGTCACAATAGATTTGCTCCATAGCTTAGGGATCACCTTCAATTTCACCAAGTCTCCCCTTCAACCCCTACAGGTTCACCGTATTTAGGGGCTGTTCTAAACACACAAGTAGGGCTAGCTTAAACCACTTCTGCAAGACTCCAATCTTTTCAAGCGTTGATAACCTGATTCCAAACAAATCGCCAACTCGCAGTGAGAACAGTAATGGGTCTTTAAGAATGATGGCCTCCTGCATGATCATAGTAACTCATGCACGACTACTCATGCATCCGTTGCAAGAATGTTTAGATCAACAGTGGTTTCAGTCAAATGGTCATTTAGAGGATCTAGTGTTGATAGACCACCACACTCACCGTTCTCTGCAATGGCGGAACACCAACAACCTATTACAAGTGCGGCCTTTCCTCAGCTCTGTTCCTCACATCACTGTCACAAGGGGCGCATCACTCACAAGATTGGGTGCACACTTGCAGGATCTCACAATAACAGGGTCTCTGGGACGCCAAACAGCTAGATCTCCACATCAACTACTTAAAACTTCAAGCTGTACACCTAGCATTAAAAGCGTTCCTACTTCACCTGATCAGCAAGGTTGTCAGAGTCTGAACGGACAATATGACAGCAATGCATTATCGACAAAAACAGGGGGTGGGCACACTCTCCACAATTATCTCACCTATCTCAGACCATTTGGCACTGGGCTCTCCATCACAACATTCATCTGTTAGAGGACAACGATTTTACTGACCTCCTCAGTAGGATGCAGCAACAAGTTTCCGAGTGGGTATTCCACCTCTAAGTTCTCTGCCCATACTTCAACAGATGGGGGTTCCCTCAAATAGATCTGTTTGCAACTGCTGACAACACCAAATGCCCAAACTTTGCCTCCAGGGTTCCATACCCACTATCCAAGGGCAATACACTATGGATGAGTTTGTTAGGGATATTTACCTATGCTTTTCCTCCTCCCCTCTCCTTCAATTTCTGATTTAGAAGCTCAGGCAAGCATATCTCACACGCATACTATTGGCTCCCACATGGTTACCCACTTTATTGGACCTCTCTGCAGTACCCTCACGAGAAGCTCTCAAACAGGCCAGACTTTCTCACTCAGAACCATGGAGAAATCGGGCACCAAGACCCCAAGGTCCTCAACCTGGCGATCTGGCTCCTGATGTCATTGAGGTAACCAAATTCGCTCACCTTAATGTACGACCATTCTTTGAAAAAAGCCTGCAGGCTTACCACTCGAACATGCTACACGGCTAAATGAAAAGATTTGTCGTCATTGTCACTTCAAACACAATTATCCTTTAAATGCCAGGGTATATAATTATACTGTCTGTTACCTGCTTCATTTACAACTCTTTGGGCTAGCATTCACCACAATAAGGTTACATCTCGCTGCAGTAGCTGCCTACTTACCAAATAGGCAACATGTTTCTTTAGTCAAAATATCAGTCATTAAAGCCTTTATGGAAGGGCTTACGAGAGTAATTGCACCACGGGTTCCACCTTCACCCTCCTGGAATCTTAACATTGTTCTTACACAACTTATGAGCCCTCCATTTGAGCCCCTGCATACCTGCCCCCTTCAAATTCTCTCTTAAAGGTGGCATTTTTTACTGCTTTTACTCAGACGTGTTAGTGAGCTCCAGGCATTAAACTTGGAAGAACCCTTCTTCCAGCTCCACAGAGACAGGGTGGTTCTTCGCACCAACCGGAAATTGATTCCAAAAGTTGTCTCTCACTTTCCACCTCAATCGACGAGTTACAGTAACCCCCCCCTCCTTCAACCAGACTCAGTCACGGAGAGGGCTCTCCATACATTAGATGCCAAAAGACCATTTGTTACTTTTTCACCACCTAATAAAGGAATGCTTACATTTAAATCCGGTATTGCCTGATGGATAGCCAAGTTATTTCAAACATGTTACGCTAAAGCCATAAGAACTCTACCTACACCTCCTACAACACACTCTACTCGAAAGATAGGAGCATCTATGGCTTTCCTAGGAAACATTTCAATAGCTGACATATGCAAAGCAGCTACATGGTCTACACCACACACTTTCACTGAACTTTATTGTGTGGATATTCTAGCAGGTCAACAAGCTAATAATGTAGGTCAGGCAGTGCAACATACACTTTTCCCAAAAACTGCAACACGGATAGGCTATCCACCACTTCTGAGAAGGACTGCTTTACAGTCTACTCACAGCCTGTGTATCTACAGCCACACATGCCTCGAAATGAATGTTAATTACCCTATAAGCATCCGTTTGTGCATGTAGTGCTGTAGATTCACATGTGCCCACTCACCGGACACATGTGGCCTTTGCAGTTTTGTTTCTCTTTTAGAAGCATGGACATCTCTGATCTTACACTCACTTTACACACTATTCTTACCCAACTGCAAGAAAACAGTCTAACAATGGAGTCGATGCCCATGCGCATTATCACCGAGAGGAGGAGTCACTCTACCTAGTGACTCAAAAGACTTCTTCGAAGATCTACAACTTGCACACATTCGGACCCAACACTAGATGGCAGGAGTATGTAAAGCCTGTGAATCTACAGCACCCCATGCCACGAACAGATGCTTACAGGATAAGCAACATATTTCTTCTCCTTGTTAAACTTCCCCTGAGAAGGTGTAACTTTTTGGCGCATTTCCAGGTTTACCAGTAAATCTGGGAAATCCTTACCTGACCATGGGAGTTGGGTGACCACACCCACAAAAAGCCCATGGAACGCTTTCCAAGGGCAGAGTAATGCAACACAGCGATTTGCGCCGCTTTGTGCGACTCCAGATTTATGATGCCACTCTGGGACAAGCAAAGTGGCTTTGCACGGCTACATAAATCTCCCTTAAGGCTTGCGTTGCGCATGTACCACCACCTTGCGTGGTGCAAACGCAACGCAAACCTCCTCATAACTAGGCCCCTGGGGTGATTAGAGAGGGTTGCAGAGTGACCAGGCCACAAACTGTGCTCCACCCCATCGCGGATTTTCCCAGTTACCGTGCTTGGCAGGCCAGTCTCGTCAGAACCACCAACTCCCAGTACCTCACTCACTCACATTGAGGTCTATTCACAAAGGCATTAATACATAATTAGCATAAATAGGAAGGACATTGTCCTCTAAGCATTTTTACTAATATGAAGTTAGGCGTTTGTGGCTGATTCACAAAGGGATGTAGAATTCTGTAAAGGAGTACTCATGGAGTACAACTTCCCATACTTCTAAATGAGTCTGTGAATCGGCCCATAGTGTCACTAGCATCTCCTCAGTGGCAGGCCTCTGTTCTGTCCTGGTAAGATACATTTATATACACACAAGATCATATAAAGTGGCAGCAACCTGGTGGAGAATCACACAAGGAAATAACTTTTTATCATACTTAAAAAAAATACCTAAATGTAATAAAGGCGTAACAGCTAATGTAACTATTGCAGTACGTAAAGGTGATCATTTAAATTTGCCTAAAAAAATGTAAACGTAAAGCGGACCCCACGGGAGTTTTAACTTGTGCTATATGGGCTAGACACAGGCATTTGCAGTGTGTACAATAACCCACTGGGTCATCTTACTAGCCAAATTAAGGAATTCAGAAAGTACTTCCATACAAGTAGAATCACACACATCACGTAAGACCATAAGTGGCGGTAAAAAGAAAATTGGCAAAGCCCCATGGTCTTTGAAGCAACATTATAAGATGAAAATGCCATCAGAAGTCCCAAGATAAGAACAACTCCATCTAGAAGGAAACATGTGATGTCAATGATTTACATAACTTTATTATAAATATACAGGAATATAAAATAGTCAACATCACAAATATTGGTATTGATACATTTATGCTGCAAACAACAACAAAAATAAAGTGTCTTCAGGACTCTCAAAAGGAGAAGACCAGAGCTAGACAAGGTTAGAACTCAAGTGACGGAGAAAGAACAATCTCTGTAAAAGGGTGGCTGGACAGTGTGTGCGCCTTCTCGTGCTGTGAAAGACAAGGCTTGGATTTGTTTTACACAACAGAGGCTTAAGTTGTCACCAATTTCAACATGTTGGCTGAGCACAGAAAGCCTCTCTGAGCGGCTGTGCATAATATGGCTGGTGAGCAGTTAATGATAATTGAAAACCCAAACATATTTCCTCTCTCTCAAGTGAATTGTTAAACCAGTTGAAGGTAAGCTTACATTGCAAACTACCACCACAACCATCTCACAGAATGACGGAAGTAAAAGATTACACAGATGCGGGATCTAACGTGGCCAACTCAGCTGATGGGATGTGGTCACTGTTGCTGACAGGCAATGGACCTGGTGTCTGAGTGATCAAAGACCTTACATTTCTGCTTCAGTTGATCCAACCTCTAGATATGCCTGCTATCCCCTCTCTCAGCCTCAAACCACCAAAAGTGCTTCAGTTTCTTCCTTGCTGCCAAATTTCTAGCTTCTTTTGCATCTTAGTGTTACCACTACCTACAGCGCTTAGTGTTTGACTACTCGCAGCTCTGGCTGCGGGTGTAAGAACAGACTATCCTGGTCTTGGTTGCCTACGTGTTTCCTATGTATACTTATTATCAATTGTCAGATATGGTGTTGGTCTTGCTCTTCCTCCCTGGCAGCGGGAAGGAAGATTTGCTCAGAGACTGGGAGAGCCGGTTGGTCAGGAACGTGAATGGCTCGATAAGCGTCTTCCGCTCGGTCACCGTAACTTCCCACAGCCTCACTTTCTCGAACCTAGCCCACTGCTGCGCCATTTCAGGGTCTACTTGCCGTTGCTCGGCGAGGTCCAGTTTGTTCCCCAATATAACCATGCTCACCTGCACAAGAGAAAACAAAATGTATAAAGTTACCCAGTATAAGATGATACCTCATTGTAATCAAGTGGTGTCAACTACTATCTCTACCCAGAACACCTCGTGCCGGAGTGTCGTCTTACTGGATGGACCCAATTTCAGGAGCAGTTGGTTAACTTTCAGATTGGTAAGGTTCATCTTTTAAGAACTAGGAGCAAGAGAGCTTAGATCCCCTCTCCCTACTACCAACTCATGAGGCTGAAGACAAGGGTTATCCCCCCCCCGCCCCACCCCGAGAAACACATTTAATTAAATGGAGTGTGTTATTGCACAATTCCCCCAAGACATTGGCTAAAAATCCAAATGATCGGCAAGGTGTTCAAATGTTCTAGGTATAAAAATTTAAGCTGGCCTCAGTTATTTTTCAAAGTGTATAAAGCTTATTCCATCACTTCTCGTTTCCACTTCTTTTTTTAGTTTCCCATCATGCCCATTCCAAGTATTGATCCTCCAACCCAGAAATAGGGCACAATGTACTTTGGAATAGAGCCAAAAAGTCTTTGTTGAGGTCCAAAAAGTCTGTTGATGGACAGAATGCAGAACAATGTCTTACATTCACCCCAGTACAAAGATCTGGGCCTAAATCCATCGTTTTTTTTGCACTCCACACCACCCTAGGTCAGACAATGGCTATATGCAAATAAGCCTTGACCCTGTGCCTCATGGGAACAGTCCAGCCCGAACTACCGGAGTGGGCTGGGTATGCTCAGACGTGAGTCCAAGGCTCTCCACATCACTGGAGTCAAGCTATCCAGGCTGAAGAAGGCTGATAGCCAGAAACCTGTCCTTGGATGCTTGATTCCGGTCTGGGAAAGACATGGCTTGGTAGTTCGGGCTGGACTATTCCCATGAGGCACAGGGTCAATGCCGATTTGCATATCGCCATTGTCTGACCTAGGGTGGTGTGGAGTGCAAAAAAACAATGGATTTATGCCCAGATCTTTGTACTGGGGTGAATGTAAGACATTGTTCTGCATTCTGTCCATCAACTGTGCTTTTTGCAATTTTCACCCCGAGTGGGCTGGGTATGCTCAGACGTGAGTCCCAGGCTCTCCACATCACTGGAGTCAAGCTATCCAGGCTGAAGAAGGCCGATAGCCAGAAACTGGTCCTTGGATGCTTGATTCCGGTCTGGGAAAGACATGGCTTGGTAGTTCGGGCTGGACTGTTCCCATGAGGCACAGGGTCAGGGCTGATTTGCATATAGCCATTGTCTGACCTAGGGTGGTGTGGAGTGCAAAAAAACGATGGATTTAGGCCCAGATCTTTGTACTGGGGTGAATGTAAGACATTGTTCTGCATTCTGTCCATCAACTGTGTTTTTTGAAATTTCCACAAAAGAACATCCCTAGACAGTTCATGGGTTCTGTAGGACACTTCTATTGCAATTCAATCTGAACAGATACGCTTTCAGTTTGAATTAGGGAAATCTCATTATTGCTGGTTTGTGGTGGATGGATTTTCAGAACATGCCTGTTTTGCTCCGACTGTATAAGCCATGAAGCTTTTTCCAAGGTGCATTTGTTTGAATAGGTTTTTCTTTCAAATTTTCCCTTTAAATGTATATGAAAAATGTGCATCGATTCACAACACAAACATCACATTTGAATTAGCTTTTAAACAGGATGATTTTGTGTGCAGCAGTGCTGATCCAAGTACCCAAATAATTGGTAGTTATTTTAATTCTGGATGTATATGACATGGTGCATCTGAGGACTTCTAAGGCGTAATACTAAAGCTAGCAGCCTGAAGCTCGACTCAATATACTTGGGGTCAGGTACATATTGTACAGGATTACAAGCGTGATCTGGGTCACGGTTACCGTTAAATACCTAAGTTCCAAATGTTCTGGCAGCTACTCCAAGTATATCATGATGCATCCATGTGCGGCCCACACACCACAAGTGCAGAAGTTCCCCTGATCCGGACATTTCTCAGCAATTCCCCATACGTGCCGATGGGTGGTGGTGTGCAGATATGGAAATGATTTAATGACCACAATAGAACTACCACCTCTTGTGTCAATGTCAGTTTATTTCTGCTCCATCGGACGTGAGCAGTTCAAAACATCTGCAGATCTCTAGTTGAAATCCTTTTAATACAGACCAAGGAAGTTCATTCCACAGAAAGGGTAGGTGGACGGGACTGGTGAGGAATTTGCAGTTAGACTATCTACCAGAAAGAGCATTAACGAAGGTAAGGAACACGTTCTTCTGATGATGAATACTTCTAACTGTGAATAAAGTACCTTCCCAGGTGGTGGATCTGGGGAATGGCTCAAACCATAATATTCTGCAGGACCGAACGGGGAAAATGCCCCTCCCGCTATACATGGCTATCCAATCCATAGTGCCAAACCATAGTGCAATTGTGTGGACTGATGGAGACGCAACAGCTAAGTCGATGTTAGAGACAGGCACTCCACATGGCAGCACACTGGTAGCGGCCTTGGCCCTGGTGGAATGAGCCTGAGGCTGTTTCTTAGCCACTCCATAAAAGATCTTAATACGGAGGACAATCCTTCTGGAGATGGTCCGTTTCTGTACTACCTTTCCTTTTTTCATTCCAGAGAACCCAATGAAAGGTTGATTGTCCACCCGATGGTCCCTGGTGAGATAAATGTCGAAACTCAGAGCACTCTTGGGGTCTAAGTGATGTAGTCTTTCCTCCTTAGATAGATGAGGAAAGGCAAAGAATGCTGGCAAGGTGATAGGCTGCCAGATGTGGAAGGACATGATTACTTTCAAGAGGAACGCAGCCTTAGTGCGTAGCACTAGCTTACCCAGAAAGTAGGTGGTGTACAGTTATTGGACAGAGTGCTAGTAGTTCCTTCATGCGACAAGCTGAAATGATCACTATGAAGAACGCCGTCTTAGGGTTAGTAGTCTTAGAGGACAGGTGGGCAATTGTTCAAATGAGGTTCACATTCGAAATGTGAGAACCAAATGTAGATCCTATTTGGGCATCCCAAAAAGTTGCAGTGGTAAAATGTGGGTCAGCCCTTTTAAGAATTGCATCACAATAGGTGATTTGAACAGAGATGGCGCATCAGGTAACCATAGAAAGGCTGATAAGGCCAGTAAACAACCTTTAACTGTCACCACAGTGGACATTGCTGGGTTAATAAAAGGGAGCAATGAAGGACAGCATATAATTGGCCTCGCAGTGGCTGGATATGCCTAGAAGAACTCTAAAGAACAAACTTCTCCCAGTGTCCCGCATAGATGGTTTTGGTGGAGGGACACCTGGCTTCTTGAAGGACACTTTCTACCTCCAGGTAGGAGAGGTTCGGGGCATGGGAGGTTTCTAAAGCAGTAACCGGTCGCCTATCAATCTTCAAGCATGGCACAATCTCCAAAAATGGAGGTGTACAGGCTTAGGTGTAAGACCCTGCTCTGAGGCGGAAACAGAAGCTCTTCCCGATGAGTCATCAACTTTTAGTTACCATGCTCTCCTGTCCCTATATGGAGTCATTAGGATGACTTGGGCCCGGTCGTTCTTGATCTTCTAGAGAAACATGGGCTGGAGAGGGAAAGACTTGCAGGAGTCCTGAACTCCAGTCCAAATGAAAGGCATCGTCGAGAAAGAATTGCCTTGGGAACTCTAATGTGCAAAAGTTTGGACACTGCACATTCTCTGCAGTGGCAAAAGGGTTGAGATGGTTCTTCCCATTGGTGGAAGATGCCCAGTGCCATGTCAAGTGTAGCTGCCATTCGTGTTCCGCTAAGCAACACCGTCTGAGTTTGCCCACCTAGGGTTTAAGATCTTGCCAGGTGTAGTACAAACAGGGAGATGCCCTGACCACTCAGCCAGTTCTAAAGGTGTAGAACTTCGGTACAGGATTCACAGACTCACCCCGCTGTAGCTGATGTACCACATGGTGGAGGTGGTGGTGGTATCTGTTGACATTAAGGTGGGTGTCTGCTGGATACGAGAATCCTATCCCAGAAGGCCTCCTCACCCCAGCAACAATGCATCCATCATGACTGTTCGCAGCGGATGGGGTAAGGAGCGGGTTCTGCTGCTGGTCCAATCGCGGTCCAGCAACCACCACTCCGACACTTGGATGGAATCTGAGCGGTTTCCTTGGTGCAGAGCCTGCATGTGCCACCTGTTGTGGTCCACTAGCAGGATCCATGAGGCCAAGAAGCCTTCAAGACTCTCTCAATGAGACCAAAGTGAAGGACCGAAAGATTGAGATTATAGCCCTAAAATCACACACTTGTTAAAGTGGAAGAAGTCTAGAAACAGCACTGTGTACAGGATGACTCCAATGAAAGAGTCTCTGTGAAGGAGTCAGAAACGATGATGGTAAATCCCAGGGATGCCAATAGGTCGGCAGTCGTCTGAAGGGGGTTCACAACTGTTTGAGGTTAGCCCGCCTTTATCAACCATTTGTCGAGGAACAGTACACTGGTAAAGCCAAAAGGGAGCAGGGAGAACTGAATGTTCCCGAGGAGAACGCATGCCTCCCCTCTCTTGCACGAACTTCATTGGCTGCCAGTCAAACAGAGGGTAATGTTTAAAGGGCTTTGCATTACGCATAAAGCTCTGTATGGAAAGGCGCCAAGCTATATGAAAGCTCGCTTGGCCCCATACAGGCCTGGTAGGGTGCTGCGCTCATCGGAAGCCACCCTTTTAACCCAACCGCGCTTTAGATTGTCCACCCTGGGTGGTTGTGCTTTCTCTAATGTCTTTCCAGCAGTCTGGAATAGCTTACCAATCGAACTGCGCAAAGAATCCAATTTCTTGCCTTTTCGTAGAAAATTAAAAACATTGCTTTTCCAGCAAGCATGGGGTGTGTTGTAATTTGAGGATTGGCTGTATGAATTCTGGTATGAACCCGACAAAGCGCTTAGAGACCCCTGGGTGATAATGCGCTATATAAGTCGAAATAAATGAAAATGAAATGTTCTTGTGGCCTATCTGAAACCACAGATAGCGTCTGCGAGATTTTAGGATAGGGATGTGGAAATAGTCATCTTGCAAATCCAACGAGACTATCGAGTCTCCTGGATCTAGGGAAGACAAAGCTTGGGCCAAGGGGAGCATCTTGAACTTATCTTTCTCGGGGAAGAAGTTCAGAGGGCAAAGGTACCTGCTGAGGTAATAACTTATCCAGCCTTCAAACTGGGGACAGTGTGCAGCTGAGGGCAAACTAAAGGGGTTTTGCAACAGCGGGGAGGAACTGTGGGGGATTGGGTAGTTCCTAGCCCCTTGGGGAGGGGCTGAGGGATTGGGTAGTTCATTGCCTCTTGGGGCCAGGACGGTGTCATCTGGATCCTCAAGCCTATCTCGAAAAGACTAAGAGGTCTGTTGCAGAGGTAAAGTATGCCATCGCCTCTGATGCAAGCCTCTTCCAAACCCCCTAAACGGCTCATATTGTTAGGGAAACGTCTGTTCGGATGGTGCAAGGCCAAGAGAGCACGCTGATACTTGGTTTTCTTTGAAGTGCTCTAATGTAGAGTCTGTCTGGTCTCCAAAGAGTCGGGTGCTATGACTTGGCATTCCCATTAGGGACCATTGGGATTCACTGGAGAAGCGCCAAGATCTTGTCCATGTTGGAACCAACGGCCCTACCCAGGCAGTCAGTAGTGTCCAGTCCGGACATCATTCCATGGATGTGGTGTCTTGGCCATCCTGAATTATTAGTTGGAAGTTTGCATGAAAGACGCCTGAGTCTGCGGGCAAGATGTTGCTCACCATGTCCCACAATGCGTGCAAGTAATGCTGCAGGAGAAAACTCTAATTTACAGACATGAGGGCAAGGCTGGCAGAGGAGAACATGTTTCCTGAATGCATCCATGCATTTTGACTTTTGGTATGGCATGGTGGTTGGAAACCCATTTGGATTTAGCTGATGGAAGCATGAACCACAAGGCTCTCTGGTGTTGGGGACAGCAGAAAGAAAGATGGGACTCCCTGAAGCTTGCCTCTGTGCATAGGACTATTGTCCTATTGACCGGGGAGGTGGGGAGGTTAGGCGGGCAGATCCTGGGTTTATCGAGGTGCCCAAAAGGGTTTCTGTGAGGGCCTCATTAAATGGAAGGAGTAGTTCTAAAGAGGTCTGCCTTGGCTGCAGGACCATTTATCTTAACCTCCACTGAGGGAAGGTAGAGGTCAAGAACTACTGCCAGCCTTCTGATTAGCAAAGCAAATGATGCAGACTCCTCTGCACAGGGGCCGGGTGGAGAACGGAGGTCAGTGTCAGGAGATGTGTTAAGGCCAGTGGCCTCCAGAAGGTCCAGAAAAAGATTTATCATCATCATATATTTGCAATTAATCACCTTCATGTGGCTCCAGGTCCAAGCAAACTATGCGGCAGCGTAAGTGTCTCAATAAGAATGGGGTTCAGGAAGAGGTCGAAGTGGGAACAAGTTCAATCAAGGTCGCTGCAGATTCATTTTCAAGTCCAAAATGACTATGGGCTCTCTCTCTCTCTCTCTCCTCTTTCAGCATACAGAGGACTGGAATGGTATTTAATTCCATGAGAGGTGCTCAGAGTGGGCATCTTCTCTGAGTTAAGGCAAACATCAGATTGTGGTTAAGAGACTCAGTTGGCATCCGGGACAGATCTGCTGGCGGTAACTCGAATGGAGGCGTCCCCTGATCCATGGGGCCCAAAGGAGGGCTCTGAAGGGTACAAAAAACCTGCAACTTAGTCTCTTTGAAGGCTTTAATTTGCTGCAGCATTGTCAATGGACGTGGTATTAGTGGGGGGTTGGTTCCGTGGTGGGCGACCGAGATCTGGAGGTACTCTGTTGTCTGTGCACAGTGCTTAATGTATAAAAAAATTAAGTGCCAGGGCTCTCATCAGGAGTCTGCTGCAGCTTGCACCACTGGTGCTGACAATTAAGTGTCGGTGCCGAGCACCGGAAAGCCCCGGCTCAAATTTAGCACTGCATCTCCTGGCAAGAAGGGGGAGCCAAGTTTGGACTTCATACGTTGTTTCTTTTTGGACTTGCCTGAGAATTTGAAGTATGATTATCGATCTCTAAAATGGCCTCGGGACCAAGAACGTGGCCACAACTTTTTTCCATTTCCTACGGTGTTCAGTGAAGTAAAGTTTGCCCTTGCGGGTACAAGCTCTATATCCATGTCGGAAGGGGCGGAAAGAAAGGAACCGACATAAACACGCAGAGGTGGTAGTTATATTGTTTGTGAACCCAACGTCACTTTGTGCAGTGGGACAGGACAAACTTGATGCAAAGCCGCACATCGCCACTTACTGGCATGCAAGGGAGTTGCTGAGAAATGTTCGGATCCAGCCTATCCAGCGACACACACATCTATGCAATCGAAGATCCAGGATAAAATTTGCCATTACATAAACAACGTCCCAGGATATATTCCTCAACCTAAACATTGCATGAGTATCATTAACTACATCGACAATGGGGGGGCGGAGCTAGCCAGCGTCGATGGCGGACGCGTGAGCTTTCGGCTCCTCGCCTTAGCCCCGGCAAAATCCTGCTAAGTTATCCTTAGAAGTGTACAATATGCCATAGCTGGCTCCCCTGCACCCCCCGGCACCCCTAGATCCCGCTGGGTGATTTGCAGACTCCGGTTGGCGAGCCCCACCGAGTGGTTTACAGCGAGGCTTCTCGGCAACCCGGCGGCGGCGGACTGGGCCTGACGCCACGGACTATCCTGGGACGGAGACCGTGCGACGTCACCTGACGTGCGGCCTCGGAGTCAGGCGAGGGCGGGGTGATCTCCGGCCGGACTTACACTTGGCTTTTTCCTTCACCGGGGCGTCCCCCTCTTCTTTGCTGCCACCTTATATCGGAACGACTTGCCCTCCCACGCAGTGGGTCCTCAGCGCAACGGATACTGTGCTCTGAACTACGAACCGGAGCAGCCGCCACTTCGGAGCGATCACGAGGGCAAGTCTACCCTGGGGTGTCTTGCTGTCCCCGCGCCCCCACGCCACGCCTGCACGACGGTGCCCAGTGCTGAGACTTTTGAACTAATATTGCCCAGTGTCGAGTGAGTGTGGGTATCGCCAGGGTGTTTGGTGACTGTTGATAGCGGACGCCATCTTGGCTGCATCGTGCCACCGGCACACACCCAGTACCTAGTGGCAGTGGATCGCCGGCTGGTGTGTCTCCCACGCTGCCCTTGCTGACTGGTGGCGGCGAGGTACCTACTGGTTCTGTGTCCCCCTACGGCAGGAGAAGAACATGGGGAAAAAAGACGCCACTCAGGCGAAGCTCTCCTTTGACCGGCGTCGCACTAAGGGACCCGACACGACGGCCCCGGAGGCGTCCCCGAAGGGGGCCACTGCGACTGCCCCAGCGCCTACAGAGCTCCGGGACATGCTGGCCGTCATGGAAAAGGGCATTCAGGACAGTATCGCGTCTGTGGGCTCTAAAATAGACGCTTTGTCGTACCGCATGGACCGCATGGCGGAGCGAGTAGACAAACATGCGGAGCGCCTGGACATGGCGGAACGTCGACTAACGGAAGCTGAGGAGGCGCAGACCGAATGGGACAAGGACAGGAAGCAATTCGGTAGACTTTTGCAAGTCATCCGTGATAAGAGGGAGGATTTGGAGGCGCGCTCACGCAGGTCCAACATCCGTATAAAGGGAGTGGCGGAAACGACTCAGACTGGGAAGATGGAGCTCTATGTCGAGAAATTGCTGAAGCTACTACTCGGGGAGGAGGCTTTCTCCCCCATGTTCATCGTGGAGCGGGCACATCGTACTTTGGGCCCTCAACCGCAGCCGGGCGCGCCTCCACGTCCCATCATCGCGAAGCTACTCAATTACCGCGACAGGGACATTGCTTTGCGCTTGGCAAGGGAAAAGGGTAAGCTCCAGCATGAGGGCATGGACATTTCCCTCTACCCGGACTTTACGGCCAAGGAACAGGAGGAGAGACGGCAGTTTGCGCCGTATAAAAAACAACTGCGTACGCTGGGCCTTGACTACGCGATGCTGTACCCTGCCAAGCTTCGCATCAATACAGGAGGGCGATCATATTTCTTCACCGATCCCAAAGAACTCCAGAAATCCCTGAAGGTATGGACACGGGAGCGTAAGGAGACTCGGCAGAGCCAGGAAGACGACGCTGGTTCGGCCTCGAACCTGGAAGAGCAAGACTAGAGAGTATGACTAGTGGGGCTCTACCGAAACAGTTGGCTCTTCCTATCGAGGGCTGGACACGATCCCTCAAAATGGCAGAGCTGCGCCACCCCCCTGGGGGCGGTAAGTCTGGATTACATGGGGGCTGCCTGTACTGTTTGGAGGGGCAGTGACCGCACTGCTCGGACTCGCGCTTTATAGGTTGCTGGTGAAGAGATCGCTTAGTACTGCTGTGGAGTGAGATTTGGTCAATATTACATTGTGGGGGGGTTGGGGGAGTTGGGGGGGCTGTTGGATGTGCTTTACGATGGACACTGGTACGCACGCGGGGCTGGGATGGAGTGCCGAACTGAACAACTACATTGGGACAGTTGGTGGTATTGTACTATTCAGGCGCGCTTCGCCCCGGTGCCTTTGGTTGTGCGACTCTCCTGGGAGTCGAGTTTCGAACTGACGAACACTGCTATTTTTGGGTTGATGGGGGTGGTTTTTGGGACCTGTCTGACCGGGTTGGGGGTGGTCGGCTGTGGGTGGGTGGGGGAGCGGGAGGTGGGGTTTGGGGACTGGGCTGTTGAGGGTTTTTGCCTGGGGGTGTTTGAGGGGTTCGTGCTTGATGTGTGTAGACTGCTTTGTGAAACTGAAACTGTATGGAAATGCCGGCTGGCTACAATGGGGGAAAGTGTACTGCTGTGTTATGTTCTCTCCATCCCTGGTGCTCACATGGTTCATAGGCCCATGCAATGTCTAATGCTGCTATGAATGTTCCCACTCGTGCCCCACACATGCTGAAACTGATAACCTGGAATGTCCGAGGCCTGAACGACTTCCGTAAGTTGAGGAAGGTCCTCGGCTACCTGCACAGACACCATGTCGATTTGGCCCTGCTGCAGGAAACACACTTGCCTAACAACAGTAGGATGTTGCAATCCAGAGGGTTGGCGGGGAATATAGCGGCAGCAGGCTTCACGACGCACGCCCGGGGGGTGTTAACCTGGGCCAATCCCTCTTCACAATTGAAACTGATCCCGATACATGCAGACACGGAGGGTAGATATGTCTTAGCTAGATGTGTGGGTAGGGGACTCGACCTGCTGGTAGTAAAAAAAACTACATCGACAATATCATAGGACACACATCTATGCAATCGACGATGCAGGATTATATATGCCATTACATAAACAACATTCTAGGATATATTTAACTACGTAAATACTGCAAGAGTATTATTTAACTACATAAGACAAAATCCCAAGATCTACATCTATGCAATTAAAGATCCAGGATATAAATGCCATTAAATAAACAAAGGATATATTCTTTACATTAACGTTGCACGGCCATCATTTACCTACATAGACCTTATCCTAAGACATTCATCTATGCAATTGAAGATCCAGGATAATATATGCTATTACAATCATAACTTTCTAGGATACATTCAATTATATAAACTATACCCTATGATCTATTTCACTATATAAAAGTTTCCAGGGCAAACGTTCCACTATATAAATTTTGCCCCCAGATCTCATTCTATATAATCAAAGATCATAGATAAATTACCTTATTAAATGCACAAAATTCGAAGATAAATAATGTATTAGGAGATGGTCTTTACTACTGGAATTATAAACAGAGGAGGACCAAATTATGCAGCAAGAAAAGGCGAATTATGCGGCGTAATGCATTATTATGACCTCTTTTAAAAAAGAAAATAATACATGTTATCAGTATCTGAGCAAAGGATTCAACTCATTAATACTACTTTGACACATGTAAATACAGGAATAAGCAACAAAACGGTGACCAGTCAGCCATTTGCGAAAGGCATACAGCTGCATGGCAAAATGTGTTGCAGAGCTTTTAGTAACTTTTGATCCGTTTGAGCTAGGACCACATGTTTTTGTTGAAAACTGCAGATTATGCAGCAGGTAATTAATTGGCAAATGTGACCAGTTCAGAACTATGCATAAAAAAGCAGCCACTGCAAAATTGCATAATTCTAGTGACCCTGGACATAGTTCCTAGGGATACATTCTGGGCAAACAATTTGCCAGAATACATGCACAATGGCCATGCTTTCTTGTACTGCAACGTCATATATAAACCGTGTCCAGACTATATCCTACTACATAATTTATGTCACTCGGTATGTTCCAAATTAGAAGGGCCAAAGTCGGAAAGGACAGACTGAGACCCAAACCTCTGCCTGCACACACCTTTCCTACTTTCACACTATGTTTGGAGTCAATTTGTACAGTGTTTTTTGCAACAACAGTTCCTACGAATTAAAATTGAATCCAGTCACCCACCTAAGCTGGAATGGTTTTGCCACCAATGTACGCAGGCAAACCAAAATCTCAGAAAAGCTTTACAGGTAACACCAAGGAACAGGGAGGAGGTGAGAAATAAACGCTGATTATACAAAAATGCTTTAGAGAATAGAAAAGCTAAATTGCTTATAGAGGTCTGGGAAGCCCTAAAGCAGGCAGCCAAACTCAGGAAGAACCTTGTATTGGAAGACTATAAATCAACCATTTCTCAGAGAGTTAAATGATCCCTCGAGTGAGACTTATGGTTAACCAGAAGACTGGCAGAACAATTATCCCAGAATCTTTAATCTGGATAATAAATCTTTGGTCACCCCGCATGATGATATAAAATTATGGTTGGCCCTCCTTTTCTAATTGCATTTTCCCTTGATGAAGTCAAACAAGCTCTTAAAAAGAGAGCTAATGGGAAGTGCCCAGGCCCAGATGGGGTCCCCGTGGAGGCTACCTGTATTCTTTGGACCCATTTTTACACAAGTATTGACCGCAGCCATGAAAGGCTATATTCTAGCCACTATGGCTGATAGCCCTATAGTCCCGATTTTTCAAAAAGGGAACAAGGGGATGCTCAGTGCTATGGGCCAGTTTCCCTACTTGATACATCTGTTAAATTATTATGAAGGATTTTATTAGAAAGACTAGAGGCTTGGGCAGAGGCTAACCAGGTGCTTACTGACTCACATTATGGATTCAGAAGTGAAATTGGCACTCAAGAGCGAGGCTTAAATTTAAACTTGCTCCTAAGTAAATATGCTAAACCAAGAAAGGTCTCCTGTTTTTATGCTTCGCTGATTTAAGCAGCGCATTTGATCTAGTCAACCACATAAGCTGTGGAAGACATAGAAAGATATGGGTGCGCCACCTGATTTTATCTCCATTTTGTCACAATTGTATGGATATTTAATTACCCAGGTATGCTATGGTGTAAACGGTCAGTGTACCACAGAGTTCAGCATTACAAGGGGCATACTGCAAGGGTGTGTTCTCACACCCTTTCTATTTTCATTGTAAATAAATGGGGTGGATGAGTGCTTACAAAAATTGCCAGCAGATATTCCTAAAATTGGCAATTGCTCACCCCAGTCCGTTTGTATGCCGATGACGCACTATTAATATCTATGACATCAAATGGCCTACAACGCTTAATTGATGCATTTACATTTTTGGAGGGCAAGGACATGAAACTAAACTTTTAACAAAAACATATGTTATGACTTGCGGTGCAGGAAAAGCTAAGAAGAAAACTAATTATGTCAATGGTCAGGCATTGGCGGAAGTAGAGAGTTTTTCCTAATTGGGGCTCAATTTTCCAAATCAGGCTCATGGAATTCACATTTGAAAATTCGAAGACTAAAATTTATCACAATCTTGCAGGCAATTTTTCGATTATAAAGTTGGAAATAAAAACCATTAGGGAAATGCTACAACTATATAAGAGTAAATGTATTAATAGCGTAGTTTACGGGCCGCTTTGTGGAGCAGGTCTAATTGTAGGGTATTACAAATATTGGAGAATCAGACTTTAAGCAGATTATTGGCATTACCCAGTTCCACTTCATCTTTTATTGTTCATTATACACTAACCACTTCTTATATTGAGGGCACCATTAATATCTGTGCACTTCTGACTTGGCATAGCATTTGGAGCTAAGTTTACTAAAGATATAATTAAAGACTATTGCCCTGGATTGTAGAGACAATATCCCTTGGTTCAAACATGTGAAAAGTGTTCTAAACGTAATAGGAAATAATTTCTCTCTGGACGACCTTACAAGTATTTTAAACTATAGTAAAAAAGAAATAAAAATACTTCTCATGGGCCAAAGAGACGCGACACAGGAATCCAGCGAGAATACTAAAGAAACATGGCAAAGATATATTGGAAATAAATTGTGTACCGAAATGCCAAGTTATTTATTACTTGTAACTAACACACAGCAAAGGTTTTTATCTTACAAGGCTTAGATTAAGAACACTACATTACATAGTAGCCCAAAATGGGTGAGTGGAAAAAGATGCCCTTGTAATGGGTTGGGATAACTGCCCAATCTACTGAGCATTCTTTATTGTTCTGTATTTTTTACCAGGATATAAGGAAACTTTTTTTTAAACCGTTATTTAAAACACATAGGCTGCTTAATTTTAAGGAGGCTTTTAAATATTTATTTACTTCAGATACAATGGAATTATGTTTTGCTGTTTCTACATTTATTACCTTGGCTATTAAGTGAAGGAAAATGTATGCCTATTTAGAAAATGTATCTTACACACAGGTTTAGGTTGCTTTTTACCCAAAATCAGTTTTTTTTATGTATCTTTCATGGATTTATTTCCAAATAAAGATCTATTAATTGATTGAAGTAAAAAAAATCTCCTTTTTAAAGAAACTTAAATACATTCTCTGTATGTGGATTTATTTAACTACTCCCGAAAGTCCACTATGTTCTGCTTCAAGAAGAATGACCAATTTTCTTGTAGTGGACAGTTCTAAGACCACTGTCTGAGTCTCTTTAATCGCTCACACAGCTGAGTAATGTGGTTCTGAGGTCTAACATCAGACTATACACTTGCTGCCAGCAGGTGACATAACAAGAGTAGCCACTAGGGGTCAGTGCTGCATGAAGTCTCTCCGCCCCTCCCACATGAACACACACTATTGGATGGCAAAAAGCACAATGGAGTTTGGAGGGAGTTTCAGAAATACCACAAACACCCTCACTCTCTCAAATAAAAAAAATGAACAGATAAAATTAGTTGAAAACAGTAAAGTTTGGGAATTAACATTTTGCCGTAAAGATTCTATTGGTGCAAAGTGGAATGTTTTACATGGAAGGAAACATTTCTCCTCCAGGTCCTAATTCTCACCTCCTTCTTGTCTCTAAATCTGTCAATTTCTTTTTTCAGCATCTCCACTCTTCTGAAGGACTCTAGGCTGTCAATGCTGTAGACAAGTACGAAGCCATCCGCAAAGGAGAAGTAGTGCTTGGGCAAGTCTACGCCTTCCTGTAGCCCCCGCGTATCGTACAGGCGCAATTGTTCTCTAACGGACCGGTCTGTTTCCACGGAGGCGATGTACACGTCTTCTTGAGTTTCATTGGCCTCCAAACCTGGCAACAAGTTGGACACAAACAAGGACAATGATAGTGCAACATAGAATAAAGAAAATAGATTGCAACAACGAAGCTGGTAAATGCTAGCTTTCAATCTAACTTTTTTTAAATCTGGTAGTCTTTACCTATCTGCTCCCACCTGAGCCAATATCAATGGACTTAACTGACAACCCATTTACGCAAACAGAGACTGTAGAAACGACCCGAAAGGAACAGCATTTGGGGGTGCAGAAGGAGAAGTATGACCAGTAGAAAACAGATACTGCGTTAAGGCAATATGATGAGGTATCCGTCAAGAGGAGAAATACCAACTTATGAGAAATTTATGGAGTTCACCATGTATTGTCTGGAAGAGAGGAGCGAGAGAAGTAAACTAACATTCATTTCATATTTATTTTAGTTGCTATAATGAACATTCACTTCGCAGAGTGACAACACACTTTACAGAACAATAGTACGAAGTCGATGTGGAATAAAACAAGTTTGATAGTCCGGGGAGATAGCATTATTATTGGTCAACAGGTCCGGCGTTGGTGTTAAATCTGGCGCTTGCTACCAGCTTTTTGGCAATTTTTGTTTTGTCATGGTTTCTGCAAAACTTTATTGGCTAAGGAAAGAAGTGTTCACCATGGTACATCTGGGAATTAAGAGAACCACCTTGTGTGGGGATGTGCTCCTTGTGAAAGGGCAGGATGTCGTAACTCATAGTTAAATCAGTCAATGGGTAGAGTGGGCAGATACTTTGCTCCTTGATGCACGCTGGGGTGGGTGAAAGAAATATATGAATGACAAAAATCACAGACTAATGGATGAAGTCTGACTGAAAACCCCTATAAGTAACCATGTTATACATACTTTTAGTAAAATCCAAAGGTCTTGGTGAAAACAGGCCTAAAAAGCCCTCTATCTGGCATTGGCTGCTAGTCTCAGAAAGAAGGCAAAAAAAAGGTAGGAAGCAGGGAAGGCAAAAAACAAGAAAGAAGGGAAGACGAAAAAAAGGAAAAGGAAAGAAGGAAGAAAAGAAGGAAAAATGAAAGTAAGGAAAGAGTGAGAAAGATAAAAAAACAAGAAAGAAAACAAAAAGAAAGGTAAGGAAAGAGGGCAAGAAAAAAGAAATAAGTCGAAAAAGGGCAAAAGGAAATAAGAACGGAAAGAGTGCAAGAAGGAACAAATGAAAATCAAAAGGAAAGGCTAAAAAAAAAAGGGAAAGGAAAAAGGCAAATATGCAGGCAAAAAGGAGAGTAGACAAAAGTAAGTGAAGAAAAAAGGAAAGCAGGCAATAAAGAAAAAGAAGGAAAGGACAAATGAAAGGCAAAACAGAAAGAAAAAAGACTAAACAGCAAGAACCAAAGGAAAGGAAAAGAACAGTGAAAGGAAAGATGACAAAAGAAAGTGAAAGAAGTCAAGAAGTCAAAAAGGAAAAACTGATAGGAAAAAGGTAAAATGAAAGAAAAATAGAAAAAAGTAAAGAAGCTATGAAGGGAAGAAAGGAAAGGAGTCAAGTGAGGAAAACAAAGAAGGAATGAGGAAAAAACGTATAGGAAAGAAGGACAAAAGAAGAAAAGGTGGCAAAATTAAAAAAAGGCAAAGAAAGAAATGATTGAAAGAAAGAAGAAGGAAAGAAATTACACGCCACCTATGTTTAAATAAAACTGTTACAACTGTGCTGCAAATTAAATATGATAAAGTTTTGTTTGCTTCCTATGCAAAGTTTACTAAAGAAGCATTGGGGAAACCAATTCCGGACAGCAACAAAATATGGTATGCTGTGAAATAGCAGCAGAGTATATGCTAATGTTGGTTCTGTCAGGAGAAGAAATTACTTTAATCAATCATAAACATTTATGGTTGAAGAAAGAAGAACACACCTAGTCTCCAGTCCATATCATTGCATCATTGCTTTAAGAATCCAAACCTTGGTGGACTATAAACTGATGCAATTCATCATCATCATCACTGACAAGAATCCAACCCCTGGTGGATCACACATGAAAATACTCTACTGGCTTTTGGTTACAAGCCCTACTGGCTGTCCCCCGTGTCCTGAAGAAGACGCGCCGTGACTCCTTCCTAAATCACACACTTTTCTGGGTCGAAACGTCAATGTACCTGTACAATCTATTCCCTACCCTCTCCACTTCATGTGAAAAGTGGAGAAAGCAATGTATGGACTAGAGATTCATATGTAGAGGGACGGATGTCCAGTGAATGAACAGGTTAGGTAACTCTTGTACAGCACTGTATATAGTCTATTCACTTAAAGCACTTTGTCACCTCTACATCACCTTATCACCGATTAGTTTGCCTTGTATAGTTTGTCAATAATGTTTTGCTTTTTGTGACAGCCTGACTATGTTACAACCAGATAAAATTGTAAAAAGAAAAGATTAAGCCGCTAATACAACTCCGTGTGTTCTTTTTCCTTCATGCATAAATGTTTATGATGGATTAAAGTAATTTCTTCAACCAACATTAGCATAGGCTCTAGACACCCAGTTTCTGAGGGTCACTGGGTCACCCCATTATACTTGATGTGAAAATGCAGCAGTCCATTTTAAAAGGAGTTTACAACACCATTGAAAGAAGAAAATCAACTGATAAATCTGGAATGTGCCCTGTGCTCAAATATGTCCTACTATCACATCAGGTAACACTTGCACTAAAGGGAACTACATTGTGTGCAGATGCCTACCTTGTGAAAGAGCAACATGCAGTCACTCCAAGTGACGGTAACCAGTGGCTTGCATAAGCTGACCCACTGCCCCATGCTGTATGCTGATGTGGGTGGAAGCAAAGCACACATGACACAACAATAGACCAACAGGTATAGAGAGGTGGCTGAAAGCCCTTTTAAATAAATATATCATACATATTAATTTAGTAAAATCAAAAGCTAATGGCTAATGCCAGACCGTAAAAGGAAACATTCCGATTGCTTATTGAAAACCTAATTTTTAATTAAACTTTTCTTGAACTTGAAAAGGGCAGATATTTGTCCTTTTGGGAGGGAGGGGGTGGGGTTGCAGTCTTTGATGAGAAAACCATCCATGTGAGATCACAAATGACAAAATAGGATTGATTATGGAAATTACATATTTATATCAAAGTACAAAAAATGTAAGCCATGAAGACAGAGGAGCTGGTTAAAAAGAAAATACAACTTGACCCAGCGTGTATGTTTGATTGGATGATTGTCCATTACAGATCTGATTTCAAATTCTACTGCAAACAGCTTTGCTCAGATCCTGGATTTGGCTGTAACTCAGCTGATTTCGCTTTAAAACACCAAGTGAGAGCGTGAGTTACAAACATTACATCAAAATAATTCACCTTTCCAGAGATATTACAAATTAGAACATTGGAATGTTGGGAGCTCCATTGAAAACAATGGAGTGCTCTGGTCCTATAATGGCTGGTATAAGCCCGGAGCTCCAACATTCCAACGTTTCTTTGTTCACAGCTTTGGCTGTGAACAAAGGCTTCAGGGAGCCTGAGGGGATTTCAATCCCCTCACACTCCCATAAGGCTTTGTTTTTTTTGTTAGAACAATCTGCCCTCTAGTGCAGAATGTTCTAATAGCCTTATAGCCCTTCGTAGCTGGGCTATACCGGCTATTAAAGTCCCTCTCCCTTGTTAAAGGCCATCGCCTTCGGCTCAGGCCTTTAACGCTGGAGAGGGCCTTTAATAGCCGGTATAGCCCTCTACGGCGGGCTATAAGGCTATATTAGAACATTGGAATGTTGGGACCTCCATTGAAAACAATGGAGTGCTCCGGGCTTATAATGGCTGGTATAAGCCTGGAGCTCCAACATTCCAATGTTTCTTTGTTCACAGGACAAGATCAACAGATGGATCCCTACCGGAACCAGAAAGACGGTCACCCAGGCCCCTGTCAGCAGTAGGCTGGACTACGGAAAGGCCCTCTACGCGGGAATCACAGCCAAACTCCAGAAAAGACTCTAATGCATACAGAAGGCCTCTGCGCGCCTTATCCTCGACATCCCCCGCCACAGCCACATCACTTCCCACCTGAGAGACCTGCACTGGCTCCCAGTCAACCAGAGGATCACCTTCAAGCTCCTTACCCACGCTCACAAAGCACTCCACAATGCCGGACCAACATACCTCAAGCGACTCACCTTCTACACCCGAACCGCCAGCTTCGCTCCGCTGACCTCGTTCTCGCCACCATTCCACACATCCACCGAACAACCACCGGCAGCTGATCATTCTCCCACCAGGCAGCCAAGACATGGAACACCCTGCCCATCCACTTACGACACACTCAGGACCTGATGACCTTCAGGAGACTTCTCAAGACCTGGCTGTTTGAGCAAGTAGCAGCACCGCCCCCCTCCTTTAGTGCATTGAGACCCTCAGGGCTGAGTAGTGCGCTTTACAAATGGTTGATTGATTGATTGATCGATGGAACTGTGAAATTTAAAATCAGCCATAGAATTATAAAAGTGCAAATCCATTGGTCGCCTTCTCTGCTTTCTGGGGAGTATTCCTTCTAGCCAGTATGAACCAAGCGCCCATTTTGTTTGAGAACAATAAAGTGCATGATTATTCACAAGGTGAAAAAGTGCAAATGCATCAATTACTACTGGATTTCAAATACATAGGATACATATACAGGGTTTCCAAACTAAGTATGCAATGCTAAGATCCTCAGTAAAAAGTCGGTAGTGTTTTAAAATTTCAGTCCATTTCTTTTGTGTATTAAATTAACAGAAAATAGGCGGATGACCTACAGAGAACAGTTCACACACTATGCCGTTCAGACGGGCTCCAAATCGGATTTGTGTTTGCTGAATCGGATCCGGAACCCTTGTTTATGACCGAATTGTACACACTTACCAATGACTGAGTACGATGCCTGAAAACAGGTAGGGCTGTCTGAATAGATTCCGAAAGGCATCAGGACAGGTTGGGTCTTTCAGAGCCAAATCGTACAGCTGTATGGACTCTTGTTTCCGAGCAAGTGAGTACGATGACTGATTCTGACAGCTGTTCCAAATCGGTTTCTCTGGAACAAATCGACTGCTGGAATCTGCCTTTGGGGTCCTATAGCAGGTCACTCTTCACCCGGGGCCTTCCGAATCTGGCCCGTGGGGGTATCCAACGGACCCCCCTTTCCACCCATGCACATTGTGGCGGGTACCAAGGGGTACAAGGTTTTCTCCAACCACCTCTTTCTTCGATGGCAGCCTGTGTTCTCGTTCAGAACATCGGCTCCTATTGAAGTCAATGGGAATCTGAAGGAATCTTATCCGGAAGCATCCAGATACATCTAAATCGCTTGGTCGGACTCTCCTGATCCTAGTCATCCGGAAAGCATTCCGGAAACAATTCGGTAGGAATGCTTTCAGAACAACATCGGAATCGACCCCTATGTGTCTACAAATAATGGTTTCAAAACTCATGAGTCCATAACCAACAAAGCTCCTTGAAACTGCGACGGAAAATAAGTTTCAGCAATATCAAGACATCATGGTTGTTTACAAGTTTATTACTTTGAGCAACCTCTATATATCTCACAAGGCATGGCAGAGGTTACTTGCAGGTGAGACGCTCTTTGCTTTATCTTTCAGGTAAGACTGGAATAAAACGTAAGTATTGGAATATCAAGTAATTAAATGGGTTGCTGAATTAAACTAACTGAGGAACAAATGTAGTTATCCTTATTGGATATACTTATCATTCAAGCGATTGACACCTTTTATGCTGAAGGGAACTATTAATGTAGTTATGGACAAACTGGATATGGGTTACCCGGCGAATGTCAGTGTTGGCTGTATTAATACACAATAGCAACAGTCGGGTTATTGGGGCATCAACAGATCTCAGGGGTTGATGGGGTATTGTACAGGCTCAGACAGGAAGCGGAATTGCCACTAACTGTCTTATCTAGCATTTGACGGACAAGATACTTTAGCACCAACGTGGAGGATAACCTGTCCACCGTTTTAGAAGTGCCACTTATTAAAACTCACTTTTAATATGGTGGACAAAATACCCACCATGTTTGTGATGAAGGTTCCCATCCACCAAACTCTAAATGAGGCCCTCGGGTTTGAATTTATGTCATCAATCAAGTTAGAATGGATTTTCAATTAAGAAATGTCTAAAGCTCACTACTTGCTCTAAACCATAATCGTGCGTAAACAAGTTTATACTTTAGAACTAATTAATATTTGGAGACTCAACATCCACAAGCAAGTTAATTAACATTTTTATCAGGAGTACATAAATCTCACTTCGAGATCAACCATGATTTTAAGTCACTGAAACAGCAGCCTGATCATTCGTAGAATGGTTCCGAGGGATGTTAGGGGTTTCTGTCCAAGAAGAGTGCTCAAAAATAGGTTTTGTAAGCCACGTGCAGATCGGTTTCTAAGGAATTTCGTAGCCAAAATTAGGAAAGTTTTCAAGGTAGAACTTAAAGAACATTGATTAAATAAACCAAAATATTAAAGCACCGACTCTTAAGGATGGCCTTTCTCGCTGGTGCTAAGGGAGACTCCACTCTCCCACCACAAGATTTTGGAGAAAAAAGTTCTTTGAGCAATTTACAGCACTTTTTTTTTTAAACTGCTTACGAACCTAAGGTTTTGGTTCTACAGTCAGTCCTGAATACTGCAATATTTTCACAGTGTTTTAAACACGTTTCAGGGGCGGCTAGCAACTTTAAAACTCTCGCATTTATGCGACTTTAAGCTATTGGCATTGTAATGACTATGCCTTTTATTTATGTTTTAAAAATGAAAACAAAAATAAAAAGCATTATCATTTGCAATGCCAATAGCTCAAACTCGCGTAAATGCGAGACCTATTGCATTGAAAATGCTTGTTTGATCTACCCTTCCTCTTTTTCTGTTTTTCTCTACTGTTAAGCTTCTCTCTCCGCTCCGCTGATACCAAAGTAAAAGGAGGGATGGATGGAGAGAGCCACCCTGCCTCTCTGTTAAAATGTAACGCGCACACACTGCTCATGACTGGGCTCGGTCCGAGGGCATAAATAAATGAGTCAGGGTCGCACGGGACAACTGGCTGAAGAGAAACCACTAGTGTTGTGTACTTACGTATGCTGTACTGTTCAGCGTAGGCCTGCACCCCCATGACACCGCCTACCACAATCACGTTCCTGGCTTTACTACTCCGTACTTGTGTCCCTTGGAAGTGCTCCGAAACATATTCTGAGTATCATAAAAACAGTCAGTAAAGTAAATGCCAAAAGGTAATAGGGTGGTTTTGAAAGTTATTTTCAAAAGAGTGGGTTGAGTTCAATAAAGTTTATTTTTTGTTGGCAAATTGTGCTTCTTCAAAGAGTTTTAGAGACAAATACGGGGTGGGTTGATCTCATTTAAAAGGGAAATGGGGGTTAAGGCATACGAGTTCAAAAACAAAGCGCATGTTCACAAGTTTTTGTCGGAGGCTGTAACTGCTAACACCGCAATCCTCATGGCAACGACAGACCCTCCCTTCCGCCCTCCAACCCAACTGCAAAGAGGTCTAGCACAACGATCCTCCTCTTCAGCGGTCTCCAATCACAGGCGGTAGGTAAAGCGTCAATCATAAAGCCTCTGGATGCTCATTGCACAAATACATTGTGCATGTCACATGTTAAACCCACCTCATAAACAAACCATTGGAATACCGAGAGAAGCGGTTTCCTTGACAACCTGTTTTATCAACCAAGCTTTAAAAAAAAAAACTGTTCCAAACCAGCATGCCCCATCACATCTCTGACTGGTTCAAATCTGGTTCGGCAGAGGTCGTAGTGTGAAATTGGCGTGTTGTTGCTTGCAGAGACGGTTGTTCGCTTCATGCAACTTTAACAGTGGGTTTGGTTGCGCGAATAGCGTGTACATCAACAGATTCGAATCGTGGCGGAAAGAGCGGCTGGGCAAGAAGATACAGGGAGCCATGGACGGACGCAGAGCAGGGGAAATGTCAGGTATAGATCGGTGGGAATGCCTGGGTGTGCGGACCAGCATTGGTAAATGGCTCATGAGGCACATTGGGTGGTTAACAATTGTATCTAATGACTAAAGTGAAGCCCAAAGCTGTTGTTGAGTAACAGATTAACCGCAAAATCAAGCATAATACAGGGGTATACATATCAGAAATGAATGTACATGTTTACAATGAAGGGCGCTGAGAGTAATTTGCCTTTGCCTTCACGGCATAGAAGATGGCACTTTAAGGTTGCTTTAAAGTCATGGGATGGAGTTAGGCCCGGATATTGCATTGCTAAAAGTAAGAAGTGGGAGGGGTGGGGAGAGTGCTCCTGTGCACACACAGAAGACAACTCTTGCAGCTGGGCGGGTTTGAGGCTTGAAGTCCGCGAGCGATGCGCTTGAGAAATTGCTTATTGAGGAAGAGGAAAGGCAGATGGCGGCTGCGCTCGTGCTCACAAGCGTAACCGCAAGCTTTATGCCACAAGCAAAAGCTTGTGGTAGGATTTCTAAAGCCCACTCACTAAATGTTTTGCCAGACCATTCCATGCGCTGGCTCAGGCGAGACCTAAAAAACAAGGAAGGTGGAGGCGGGAGTGGGGAACTGGAGGGTCCAGTCGTGATAGCCCCGAGGGAAAGGCAAAGAGGCAGGGAAGAGGAGGGGAGAGAGGCAGCGGGATACAAGAAATGGGGCTGTAAAGAAGGAGGCCCCGGAGTAGGGGGGGAGAGGAAGGCGGGGGGAGAAGAGAGGTATAGAGAAAGTAAAAAAAAGGGAGGGGAATCCACAGGGAGGGGGCATGGCAACACACAGGTGAGCACACACTGGGAGCAAGGAGCAGGTTGCCCAATGACAGATTGGGACAAGATTGATGAGGCCATAAAGAAGGGGACAGGAAGCCCTGAGCCATTGCCCCCCACATCGGAAACACGTCAGCGAGGGAGACCATATGAGGAGAAATGTGTCGGCCTTATCTTGCAAATTGTAAATGCTCCTTTCATATGAGGCGCTTTTAAACACCTCAATGAGCCACGCCTCATGTAACGCCCCCTTTAAAGGGATATTCACAGGGCTTTGAGTGGTATACAAAAACTAGGGTGGGTGATGGCTTATGAAATTAAGGGCGTGGCTTAAAAACGCATAAGCTAAAAATCTATGCTTCGCATAGTGTGCTGCCCACTGGTATTTTGCGGTTTCGGTCACTGCAATCAGATAAATGACACGACAGGTAACCATACTCCTACAACAAGCCAGGACTATTGGCTTTGTCAATGGTTGTAAGTTGAATAAGCAACAATTATGGCTTTTGCTGTATATAATATTGAAAATGCTTCAGTTCTGAAATGATGGGACTGTGAAAGAACTAAAACTAGTCTCTTTCAAGTTACATCAAAGGCTGTGATATTTGTGCCTTTGTTAATTGTGCTGTATTTCTCCTCTCTACTGTGCCCGGTTTTTGTTTTTTGTTAACCCACTGCATCCCCTTTTTTTGCCGCTATTTTTCCCCTCGCCGCTCCAGCCCATTCCCGGTTCCCGCTGCTGCGTCCCCTGCAGCCCCGTCCCCTCGTCTCCCATTGGCCTCCCCGCCTCCGAGCTGCTCCTCCCTCCCACCTCCCCATTTATGGCGGCCGCGCAGCGGCCGCACGCAGCGGACACGTCGCTGGTACGCCAAAGGCAAGCCTGTCTGCGCCCGTCCGTGCCTGGACCACGCTCAGCGCCAGAACCCCTGGCCCCCGCGAACACCACAACACCCGAATCCGCTACGACGCCAGCACCCTCCACGCACAACTCCGGACGAGAACACACCTGCTACCTGGCCACCCTGAAGCGCACCCAAGGACCCTTCACCTGCCGGAACTGCAGCTTCACCAGCACCAGGCTTCCAAACCGCCATATAAAGAACCCAACAACCTCAGATGCATCCTCCTCAACACCCGCTCCACCCGCAAACAAGCCATCGAATTCTGGGACCTTCTTGACTCTACCTCCCCAGACGTCGCCTTCCTGACGGAGACCTGGATGAACCCCACATCAGCCCCCGACATCGCCATAGCCATCCAGGAAGGCTACAAAATCACCAGCAGGGACCGTACCAACGGCGTAGGAGGAGGAATCGCCATCGTATACAGGAAAACCCTTAAGAGTCTCGACCAACACCGGCGACACCCTCAGCACCGACGAAAACCTGCACTTCCAGATCCACACCGATCCTAACATGACCCTCAAAGGAACACTCGTCTACAGATCCCCCGGACCCCGACCACAGTACAGCGACTCCATCGCCGACGTTGTCAGCACACACGCCCTCGCCTCCACGGACTACATCCTTCTTGGGGACCTGAACTTCCACCTCGAGAACAACAACAACACCAACTCCACCAACCTGATCGCCAAGATCGCCAACCTCGCCAACCTCAGACTGCTCGTAACAACACCCACCCACGCCGCCGGCACACGCTTGACCCCATCTTCACCATAAGCCCCCACGTTTCCTTCAACCACACCACCGAACCCCACTGGACCGACCACCACTGCATCCACTTCACCTTCAGTAAGCCCACCACGCACCAACGCACCCAACAGATGCCTTGACGTTGCTGGAGCAAAGTCACCGAAGACCAGCTAACCACCACCCTCGCCCAGAGCCCACCCGCCGACTCCACCAAACCCGACACCGCTGCCCGCAACTTCAGACAATGGATTGGCAACTGCGCCAACACCCTTGCCCCTCTTATGACACCCTCCACCAGCCACACCAGCAAGAAAGCCACCTGGTTCACTGAAGACCTTCAGGCCTCCAAACGAACATGTCAAAAACTGGACCGAAACCGCCCTCATCGCAGCCACAGACGACATCCGGACCCTGCTCGACAACAGAGAAACAGCGGCCCTCATCCTCCTGGACCTCTGCGCAGCGTTCGACACGGTCTGCCACCGCACCCTTGTACAACGCCTCAGGGACGTCGGGATACAGGATAAGGCATTAGCTTGGATCATCTCGTTCCTCGCCGGAAGAACACAGTGAGTCTGCATCCCCCCTTTCAGATCAGAGGCCACCGAAGTCATATGCGGCGTTCCACAAGGATTATCGCTCAGCCCCACCCTCTTCAACATCTACATGTGCCCCCTCGCATCCATCGCACGCTAACACAACCTCAACATCATCTCCTACGCAGACGACACCCAGCTGATCCTCTCCCTCACCAAAGACCCAACCACCGCCAAAACCAATCTACACGAAGGGATGAAAGACGTAGCCGAATGGATGAAGAATAGCCGCCTAAAACTGAACTCTGACAAGACGGAAGTCCTCATCCTAGGCACATCTCCCTCTGCCTGGGACGACTCATGGTGGCCCCCGGCACTAGGCAACGCACCAAAACCAACGGACCATGCTCGCAACTTGGGATTCATCCTAGACTCCTCCCTCTCGATGACCAGACAAATCAACGCTGTCTCCTCATCATGCTTCAACATCCTTCGCATGCTCCGAAAGATCTTCCGATGGATCCCCACCGAAACAAGGAAGACAGTCAACCAAGCACTCGTCACCAGCCGTTTGGACTACGGAAATACCCTTTACGCCGGAACCACAGCCAAATTGCAGAAAAGACTTCAACGTATTCAGAACGCCTCCGCTAGACTCATCCTAGACATACCCCACCACAACCATATATCCGGTCACCTGAGAGACCTGCACTGGCTCCCCGTCAACAAAAGAATCACGTTCTGTCTCCTCACCCACGCACACAAGGCACTCCACGACCTAGGTCCCAGATACCTCAACACTCGCCTGACCTTCTACACCCCCACCCGCCATCTTCGATCGTCCAACCAAGCCCTCGCCACGATTCCACGCATCCGGAAAGCCACCATGGGAGGAAGATCCTTCTCCTACCTGGCGGCCAAGACCTGGAACTCCCTCCCCACCCACCTCCGTCTCACACAGAACCACCTCTCCTTCAGAAAGCAACCCAAAACCTGGCTGTTCGATCTACCTTAAGCGCCTTGAGACCCTCCGGGTGAGTAGCGCGCTATACAAATGTTTGACTTGACTTGACTTGAGATGAACTGGCTCCACGAACGAACACCGGACAGTTACGCAGTCCACAAGAACGCCACAAGCAGACACCATCAACTCATCAGAGTCGCCAAGAGGGCCTCATTCAAAGACAGCCTAGATAACACACACAACAGCAAAGAGCTCTTCAGCATCGTGAAGGAACTCTCCAACCCCAGTTCTAATACCAACAACATCCCGCCCTCGCAAGATCTGTGCGACTTGCTGGCCACCTTCTTCCACCGCAAGATCACTGGATCCACGACAGCTTCAACGCCACGACCACCCAGAGAACTACCGCCCCCACGACCACCACCTGCACCAACCGCCTGCCCTCCTGGACCAGCATCAACGATGAGGACACCAGCGAGATCATGAACACCAACCATTCCGGACATCCGTTGGACCCATGCCCTCACCACATCTTCAACAAAGCCTGTACAGCCATCGCACCCCACCTCCGGAAAGTAATCACCATCTCCTTCGAGACCGCAACCTTCCCAAAAAGCTGGAAGCATGCCGAGATCAACGCCTTACTCAAGAAACTCAAGGCGGACCCCAAGGACCTCAAGAACTTCCGACCCATCTCCCTGCTGCCATTCCCGGCGAAGGTCACAGAGAAAATCGTCAACAAACAACTGACCCACTACCTCGAGGAAAACAGCATCCTGGACCCATCCCAGTCCGGGTTCCGCAGCAACCACAGCACAGAAACCACCCTCATTGCCGCTACCGATGACATCAGGACCCTGCTGGACAACGGAGAAACAGCAGCCCTCATCCTCCTGGACCTGTCAGCCGTCTTTGACATGGTCTGCCACCGCACACTACAAACACGCCTACACTACGCCGGGATCCAAGAGAAGGCGTTGGACTGGACCACATCCTTCCTCTCCGGAAGAACTCAGAGCGTCCGCCTCCCCCCCTTCCGCTATGAAGACACAGAGATCATCTGCATCGTACCGCAGGGCTCTTCCCTCAGCCCGACGCTGTTCAACATCTACATGGCACCCCTCGCCCACGTCGCCCAACAGCACAACCTCAACATCATCTCCTATGCCGACAACATCCAGCTGATCCTCTCACTCACCAAAGACCCTCACACCGCCAAAATCAACCTCGACGAAGGAATGAAGGCCGTCGCCGAATGGATGAAGAACAGTTGACTGAAGCTGAACTTGGACAAGACTGAGGTCCTCATCCTCGGCACCAACCCTTCAGCCTGGGACGACTCATGGTGGCCGACAACTCTAGGAACAGCCCTGACACCCACCGACCACGCACGCAACCTGGGGGTCATTCTCGACTCCACCCTCTCCATGACTAAGCAGGTCAACGCCGTCTCCTCATCCTGCTTCAACACCCTCCGAATGCTCCGCAGTATCTTCAAGTGGATCCCCACCGAAACAAGAAGAACAGTCACACAGGCCTTAGTCACCAGCAGGCTGGACTACATAAATGCTCTCTAGGCAGGAACTTCGGCCAAGCTCCTGAGACGACTGCAACCATCCAGAACGCCTCGGCACGTCTGATCCTCGACATCCCCCGCCGCAGCCACATCTTACCCCACCTAAGAGACCTGCACTGGCTCCCGATCAACAAGAGGATAACCTTCAAGCTCCTTACACACACCCACATAAAGCTCTCCACAACACCGGCCCAGCATACCTCAACAGATGACTCAGCTTCTACACCCCCCACCCGCCAGCTCAGCTCCACCGGCCTCACCTTCGCCACAGTCCCCCGCATCCGAAGAACGACCGACGGTGGGAGATCCTTCTCCCACCTCGTTGCCAAGACCTGGAACATCCTCCCACCAACCTACGGCAGACCCAAGACCTACTGGCCTTCAGAAGACTCCTCAGGACCTGGCTCTTCGATCAGTAGCAGCGCCCCTCCCCCCCCAGCACCTTGAGACTCTCACGGTAAGTAGCACGATTTACAAGTGTTTTGATTGATTGATTGAAAGGTGGTTCTGCTGCAGAGATGAGATTTTTTTTCATCATGAGGGGGAGGGCAAAAATAGAGAGCCCGACAGGGACTAGTCTCAGCACCTGCTTTTAAGAACTATCGGCAAGACCCGGCTACTTAAAGCCTTAGGTATACCTTATTTTCCCTCACTTCTATTATCCCCGTCCTTGTATTTTACCATCCTGGCATCAGTCAGTAGACAGTATGGCTCAAAGGCTTAGTGAGTAAATTACCCCTCATGTTACAAAGCTATGTAGTAGAGGTTCCTATAAGTTTACGCCAATCTCACAGGATCCACACACTTAAAAAGCTTAATCAAAATAGATTATGAAATAGCCCTGTATGGTTCATGAAATAACAAGCACAACAGCAAGTGCTCTTGTGACACAAAAGAAATAGTATCAGCAATACGTGTCCCCAACAGAGCATGGGCTATCATTTCAATGGCTGTTTTTAATATATTATAAATGCAATGATTTTAACACCCACATATTAGCTTGACATTTCCTGAAAAAGCAGAGTTTGATCCCAAATGACCACCACAATGCCACAAATGCTGAAAATGTGCAGAGGATGGCTACAATTATGCCAAGAATACCACAATGTGCCAAGGAGGGTCTTCAAATGCCAGTGATACAGTAATCACTGCAATGGCCACAATATGTCAAGACAACCCAGTTAATGCCAGGCTCACCATAAACACATGAATGCCCATAAAATGCAAAGACTGCTGGGCCTCTAAAGTACATACGCAGCCCACGCTGTTCTAAATACAATAAAAATAGGTCATTGTCATGCTAAAAATGCACACAGTCATCCCACCTCATCCTATTGGGTCTCAGACGAATCCTTTCCACTTGTTGTCGTTTAATTTTTCTATCTTAATTTCGATTTTTGCTCAAACCTGCTTTCTTTAGGTATTCCCTTAATTGTTCTGCCTTTGCTCTTGGCTAATATTATTTCCATCTATATTTTTCCCATTCTTTACTATTTAATCTTTCCCTATAGCTCCATCTTTCTTACCATTTCCCAGTTTTCTTTTTTAGTTACACATTTTCCCAAATGCCCCATTCTCCTTTTTTCCACACAGTTTGTTACTGTTTTCCCCTCTTCATATTTCATTCCCCCTTCTTTTGTCTTTTGTTCATTTTATATTTTAGGTTTCTTTTGTTCTTTTTTTTCATTCTCTTCCCATTCTCCCATTTGTTTCCTCTTTGTCTTTTTACCTTTCTCTGTTGTGCTTTCAATTTTCCTCTCTGTAATTCTTACTGACCACTCTTTTTCCATTTTTTCTCACATTAATTTCTTTCAGTCTCCTCGTCTTTCTTCATTTAATTATTTCCTTCTTTTTTGTTAATTTCTTTACTATAGTAATTCAGTTTTCCTTATCTTAATTTTTTGACCCTTTCTCTGTTCCTCTATTTTTCCTATCTTCATGTTTTGTATCCTCCTCACTCCTTACAATTTCCTCCTCACTCCCTACGATTTAATTAAATTTACCTCTATCAGCATATTTATTTTGTCTCTTTTTTTCACATTTTCACATCTGCTGTTTGTCTGTCTCCGTCAATGTAGTTGACAGCCCTCGACCAAAGAAGATCACCTTCTAGAACACTTCCATTACTTTGCTGGAGCATACATAGTGCACCCTATGTGTAAACAGGTGTGAACACTACATTTGGCAATATCACACTAGTGTTGCGAACATTCAATAGCCCCCAAAAGAGCCACACCACTCTACGAGACAATCTGCATTACCCATAAAGTTTTTGATATATCTGCTCCACTGTACCTTGTATCAAAGATAAACAGGTCTGGTGGGCTCAGAGCCCTAAAAAGTACAGAAACATTTCTCTTACAACCTCCAGCTTTCAACACGCATATGCAATGTAATAGGTCTCGCAATTGCGAGATAGAGCTATTAGTGTTAAAAACAAGAAAACAAGCGCCGTGCTGAAACAAAGTGGGGCACCCATGTACATAAAACCTATGTGTGTGGTGGCACGGGAAGGGGGCGCCATGGTAATTAAAAAAAGAAAACATTACAACGGACGCCATGCTAAATATAAAGCATGCGCCTATGTACATAAAAATTATGCGCTTGCAAAGAAATGTGAAAGCGGGCGCTATGCTAAAACATGAAGCGTGGCGCCCGTGTATATACAAGTTATGCGGACGGCGGCCCGTAAAGCGGGAGGCATGGTGATAACAAATCAGCGCAAGGTACTAGGAACAGACACTCACACCACACAGTAACTCTAATAGGAAATTAAACAAGTAGTCCCCAAAGGAACTCGAACACCTACCAGCGTAAGGAAACTGTAGTTGGCCGGTGCTCCTGAGCTAAAAACGGAAGTGATGTTTCAAGAGCACCAACCAACAAGGTGCCAGGAAAAAAAAGCAACGCTGGAGTGAACCAATTGCAAGAAGCAGGTGGGATTACACTCTGTATAGCGATTGCAGCAGGTCTTGCACATAGCGCATGTGCGCAACCTAGACTCGACCTAAAAAGGAACCCAGGATAACACCATTCTTTTAATGCAGTTTACAGAAGTTTGAGTTCTCTACTGCTGGACTTGGAACCACCCCTTGAATGAGCTAAAGCAGCCCCACCCCAAGACAATTCCTGCTTGGCTCTAGTTCAACTTACTTGTCTGGATGCTTACCTAGTTCCCAGGCAAGTTCTATTAATTTTCTCCTTTTTTCCCCTCCGACTCTTTCTTGTTCCCTCTAGATCCTCTTCCTCCAACGTGTACTTTCCTGGTCTTCTGCTGTCTTTTGCACTTTTACCCTATCCAGCTTTCTCTTCCTCCATTTCTTCCTTCCCTTCTACCAAGCACAGCTGCTACTGTCTTTTGATTCAGTCTTACCATTGTCTCTTGTTTGTCCATCTCCTCTCTTTCATACTTTTCCCAAATTTTACGTGATGTCTTGCAAGTTCCATGTAATTCGTAAGGAGCCCATTTTGATTCTCCGCTGTTGTTTAACTGGTTTCTTCGTAATGAACGTTTTTCCCTGTGACTGTGGGCGCCTCACCATCTATTGCCACGGACCTTTTCCTTTGAAAACCTCTCCAATGCATTCGGTACACGTCACCGAACAAATAACTCCAGTGATGCCCACGACAGAGGTCTGAATAAAGAGGGCCTAAGGGTTAGAAGAGAGAAAGGCGTACCACCAGAGACTGTCAGAAGCAAGCAGTGAGACCCATGGGGATCGACTCTCTGCCCCAGGTGGTCTGAGTACAAGGATGGAGGCAAGGAGACCTGAGGAGAATGGCTCTCTGCCCCTATGTGGTCTGGGTAGAAGGATGGAGGCAGTGAGATGCAAGTAGAGTGGCTCTCTGCCCCCAGGTGGCCAGGATAGAAAGATGGAGGCAGTGACACCCAAGGAGAGTGGCTCTCTGCCCCCAGGTGGCCTGGGCAGAAATATGGAGGCAGTGAGATGCAAGTAGAGTGGCTCTCTGCCCCCAGGTCGCTAGGATAGAAAGATGGAGGCAGTGACACCCAAGGAGAGTGTCTCTCTGCCCCCAGGTGGGGTGGTTAGAGAGATACAGGCAGGGAGACCCGGGGAGAGTGGCTCTCTGCTCCCGGGTGCTCTGGGTGGAAAGATGCAGTCAGAGAGACATCAGGAGAGTAGCTCTGCACCCTGATGGTCTGGGTAGAAAGATGTAGGCAGCGAGACCCCAAGAGAGCGGCTCTCTGCCCTCAAGTGGGATGGTTAGAGAGATACAGGCAGTGAGACGTCTGAACAGTGGCCTTCGACTCCATGGTTAGAAAGCTGCAGGCAGCGCGGCCCATGGAGAATGGTTGTCTGCTCACAAAGTGGTGCAGTTAGAGAGATGCAGGCAGCCAGGTTCGAGAGTCTAGGGATGTTGGTCCGTGGACCCGTGAGTGAACGGTCTTCGACAAGAGAACTCCCAAGGGTAAATACTGGCTGCCATTGACATGTGGTTTGGCATTTGAATCGGGGTGTGTGGATGCTTCATGGCTTCCTTCAAATTCACCTCTGGGGCCCGTCTAAGGTCCAGGGCTGCTGGTCATCCCAACTGAACAATCCAGTGGCTCTTCTTGCGTGCGCGGGTACAATGCACATATTAGGGTGATGCTGAAAAGACCAAGGGCTTCGAAAGGTGCAATGGGCCAAGAATGCACAGCATATCACAGGTACAGTACACAGTCTGGTGTCATAAAAGCACCATTTTGTGCATGATGCATGAGAGCAAAATGCTTCAATATCCAGATTCGAGACGCCAACACTAAATACCAGTAATTGCAAATTATCAAAAGAAAACCTTTTGACTGTTTTCCTGCACAAAACCACGATTGCAGACTATTTCAAGCCATATATAAAAAGAAAGTCCGGCAAACAAAAGTGGGCATAGTCGGCGGCATTTTAAGGCATAGTGGGCAACAGCCCAAAACCACCCTTCTCCAAAGGGGAAGCTTTGGAAGGAGGTATTTTGCCTCCTTATCTCACACATTGTCTTTTTCTCTATCTCAACATTTCTCACTCTCTTCTCTTACTCCGTCTCCGTCTCGCTCTTCCTCCATCAAGTGTCTCCCCAAAGATTTTTGGGATGCAGGACAAGACATATTTCGGCTGTTTTCGTGTGTCCCCCATGTCAGAAAGCTTAATGTATAATTCAGTATTGTGTGATGTTGTGTGGCATGAATTAGCACAAAATGGGCAATAAAATTTGTTCCATAAATCCCCAAAATGGGTCTTGCTCTGGACCCAGAAAATCCTTCAGCTGTCACTGCGCACCGTATTAATTCGACATTATCTGTCGCCAGCTCTGGATCACGCAATGAGCTCAAGAGGTAGCAGAAGTACAAATGATCATTACTGAACTGCAATCAGAGATCAATTATTCACCATTAGTTGTCCAATATGAGAAGATAAGGTCATCAGAAGCTTTCCTTGATGATCTATTTCATGCTTGCAGTAGTCATGAGGGCATTTTAATGCTTGCTGTTGGGGAGCTTGTTTGAAAGGACTACAGATCACGTATTGCACTGCAGCAGCACAAGCCTTTAAAAACACAGACAGTAAGACTAACAGTCCCTACCGCAGGACACATAGACAACCACGACATCACCAAACACATTCAAGAATTGTGACCACTTCCGAAACGCCGAACTAGGCGCACACCGTTGGAGGACCAGGCCCTCTCTGCAGGGTCATCTACAAATTTTTAGCCTTCTCTCCCCCTGTTTTCAGAACCCATTTTTGTTGGCTTTTAGGCCTCTGCACACTTCACCATGCTACCCAGAGCCAAAGTGCTTGCGCTCTCTGCTTAAAACATGGTAAAATTGACTTCCACCCATCTGGCACATTTAATTTACTTGCAAGTCTCGTAAGTGTTACTACATCTACCCAGGGCCTATAAATCAAATGTTACTAGTGGGCCTGCAGCACTGATTGCACCCACTTAAGTAGCCTTTTAAATATGTCTCAGACCTGCCATTGCAGCGCCTGTGTGTGCAGTATAAACTGCCATATCGACTTGGCAAAATAAGCCTTTTGCCCTGCCTAAACCTTCATTTCACCTCGTCTCGCACGACCAGATAACCGTGAGTGGGGCTTTGTGCTTTTAAGCGCTACTTTGACATAAAATATTTAAAATTGCATATCTCAGGTTCATCAGATTGGATTTTTATCGTTATGGTGTCGAATAATTTATAAACTTTTGCTCTATTTTTAATTTGGTTCGAGATTTTTCAGGTGTTGTGTTTTCACTGTATTACTATTTGTGTTCTGCATAAATACTTTACACATTGCCATTAAGTTAAGCCGGACTACTTTTGTGCCAAGCTACCGGGTTCATTTAGTGATTTGTGTGATTCACCCGGACAAGGATTGTGGCTGTTGCTTCAAAAGGGCTCAGCCCCCCCCCCCCCCCCCCCAACTCAAAAAACATCCAGATTTCTCACACACCCAGGCACAACCAGAGAACTTAGGCTGTGTTCCGTTTAGTCTACTTAAGTGAGACCAAGTTCTCTTTTTTGTGTATGTGTTTGGGCGATGGTGCTGGGAAAAGAGAAGTTACAAATACTGGAAGGCAAACAAAACCAAGACTAGATGAGCTGCAACCACTCAACATGAAACAAGAGAAGACCAAAGAAGACCTCTCCACAAAATAACCAACAACTACTCATGTGTGATAGGAGTTCCTTGCGAGGTGAACTAGGTGTTTCTGGCGTTCTTCAGGGTACAGTGCTGTACTCTGCAGAAGGTACACAGAAGTTCATGTTTCACCAACCATGTTAATAAGGTGCATACCAATTAATTATCTACAAATTGCAATGAATTAACAACTTAATTGAGCTAACAAAATCATTTATTTGCAATCTTTCAGGATCAGAAATCATGTTATCAGGCTGTGTGACAATGAAGAGGTGAAACACTCATACACACCTCTGCCTCAACAAGTCTTATTCTAATTTCCTGTAATATACAGTGAGGAATTTCAGGTAGCCAGACCATGCCTAACGTTGCACTGTGAAGTCACACTTTTCCCTTACAGGCAGGATGCAGTGAAAAAAAATACTAAGTCCATCTTATGTATTCTGAACCCTAAAAAGGAATCATCACTGTCTGCAGCATTATCTGGATTTTCACTCTCAATACTGTCTTCCTGTTATGAAGGTCTTCCATAGAACAGTTATGCACATTGCACACTAGGAAAAAAGTATTAGAAGCTTGGAGAAGACTATATAATCCCCCCCATGCACATATGCATGTTACTATTAAATGTGACTGCTCAGTCATCAATGCAGTAGACATAAATCACTTCTACCTAGTCTCATCTTCCTTCAAGTCTTTGGGGATCACTCTACACCAGAACGTCTCCTTCGTCCCATGCATAAAAAACATCACAAATTCTAAATCTACTGCCCAGTCTACAAAGCTACCCCAACGTCTATCCACCTTATAGCAACAACTACTCGACATCTCGAGGCTCCAGAGTCCAGAGGAGCAGGGGCCCTCTTTCTCTTTGATGTTCCTTAATCCAGGACTACTTCTCGCATGGAAAAAATCAATCTCTGGAGCTGCCAGAGATTGATTGCACATATTACTACCTTCAGGAAACATTTCAAAGCACTCTTTTTCCATCAATTGCAATAATTTGCAACACCCAGTGATCACACGCCTACCTGGGACTCTCATTCACTGCTATAACAATAAATGTGTTATCACTCAGCTGCATTCCAATGTATAAGTGTTGTGCTATGTGATGCACCCCATCTCCTCAGTTCCAGGTACACTAACTAAATGTGTAAAATGAAATTAAAAAATAAAATTAAAATGAGGGGATGGGTTACTGCCCATCAGCTGTCGGATCTACAAAGAGAAGAAAGCTTTGTATTTAACACCCCACAAGTTCCAGTAAGAAAACTATGGCCTGCATGAGGACAGATTTTGCAGAAGGAAGACCATGTAAAACTCTGGTAATCAGTGCAAACGTACTTAAATGAGCTACAGCCCCAGTAATACAACCGTGTCCATTTGACTCGAGGGAATTTGGAATTAATCTAAAACATCAGTGACGTCCCTAAACACCACGGATTCCGCCGCAGTTTTAGGTATTGCCGGCGGCCTCGACATGGAACTGGACAACACAAAGCAAGATTCATATGGACAGTTTCATCGATATATTGAAGCATGGGTCAGCATACGGGTAAGTGGTGGTTTGTCACAAAGTGTCACAACATTGGAACACAAGATTGTTCAGGACACCAGCATTTCAATTCACCTTTGATTTCTTGGCGCTCTCTGAAAAGGGAATGACTGACCGTGGGCAGGGGGGAAACATTGCGGCCCTACTTTGGAGCCAGGGAGAGACTTGAAGACTGAGCAGGAAGCCATCTGTTGCTTTGATCAAGAACAAGTATGAAGTCAACCTCTAGAATAGAGAGGTGCAGCAACTTCAAACGTGCAGCTATGACCTACTGCACTCTGTGACTGGAGCTTGTGCAAAGCCTAGAGGGCTGCTATTGCTGGCCAGCCTGACCAAGACAAACATACTCGAACGAAGAGGAATTGTTTCTCTGCTGATCTCGCCAAGGCCCCCAGCAAAAGAGAGCATTTGTTTCATCTCCAATGATTCTACAAAAGCCCACAGTCCAAAACATACTTTCTCCCTTGCAACTTTGGCAGTAGTACTTGCCGCTGAGTGTACAACCTCTGAAAGCCTTCCTCGTTAGAGACTCGGACACTTGGCACAAAAGGTTGCACCCTTGATGATTGCATCATTATGAAAACCCTTCTGGAGAAAAATGTACACTCCTAACCAACATACCACCAGGCTACCGCAGGCTAAGTTGCAATATTTGAGAGGCTTGTTGTTTGCGTAGAGGGTGGCTGTTACTCCACTGAGCCTGGGACATCCACTGAGTTTGTGATTGTAACATTAGCACCAACATCCTATCTGGCCGCTTCATGTACCTGCTAGACATCAAAACAGAAAGGGCCCAATAACTTCCAGGATGATATGGATGTACCAATTAGTTGGCAGTTATCCACACAAACAAAAATATTGATGACCAAACGAGCCACACATAGAATTGTTCTTGTCTGCATTTACTCAACCAGGCCTGCATATCCGAACACACTCGAGAGAGGCAAAAATAGTGCTGTATCAGAACTTCTTTTCACCGGTCATCCCTTTTTAGGCAGCCGCAGGGATGGAACTCAGTGTTCTGCTCAGATTCAAGGTCCTAGTAGCACACAGTTAACATTGTTAATGCATACCATATTTTACCATCCTTTGATCCAGTTGTGAAAAAGTCCTGATCTTTTTGTTAGAAGAAAGGGTCATAATTGAACCTTCTAGTTATAGAAAGTTATTCATGTTTTAACTGTATCTAAGTTTTTTTAACCTACATCACCAACAGTAAGCCTTTGACTGCTCGACCGCTCGATCCCCCCCTCACCCCATCCTGTGATAAAATGACTATCTTTCCATATTTATGTCTCAGAAATTACCCCTCACGTATCGAAGTACAGGGAGTTGTTTGCGCCAGTATATGCAATCATGCTTAATTATCTGACATACTGGTCATCAGTGAAGGAGTGGACATGCTACGAAGTAGATGTTGGTACAGAGTTCAGTGTCCACTACCATTAATGATCCACATAATTAAAACCATCTGTATATCCTGCAGAAAGCAAATCATATATGGTGATATTAATTTTGAAGCATGTAAACTAATCAACAAAATGCACGTAAAGTCGACACAAACACATGGGAAAACTAATTGCTGTTTTGCAGAAATAAATATACTAATAACGAACGAGTAATACTAATATAGAGCAGCAATATTGTAGATTTAACAGAATAAACGTGTGTATTTGTGTTTATGTTAGAGGATTTCTGTGGCAATAAAGAATGCATATGGTGAGTAAAATGACGCTTATATGTGTGCTTTTGCTAGGTAACATCTAACCGGGAAAAATTAGAATACTGGGAGGTAAACAGAAAGGTTAAAATTCTATATCTATTTTCTGTTGTGTTTCTTTTCGCATTAGTTCCCAATGAGGCCTGCGCGGCCTAGACTGAAAATGGTTGTTTAAGTGAAACAATGAAAGCGGACTCTGAAAAATGGCCCCCCTGCATGCGCAATGTGCATGTGAGAAGTGTGAATGAACGGCCTATGCTCGGAGCTAGAGATGTCAAGGTCAGCTTGGCCTATGAACGGGAAATGTGCCAAAGGATGCTTGCATTTAAAAGCCTGGGAAAGAAAGCCAACAAAACTTTATTATGTACAAAAGATGCAAGGAGAGAACGACAAGTACAAATTGTGAATATTAAATCATGGGAAAAACTTGTGAATGACAGGGCAAATTTTCGAACTGGTTTGAACAAGGAGGACATGAGGTGATCATCACCACCCCTCTAATGGACCAATAAGAAATGATTACGGACCCTAAAAATGTCATATTTGAGTTAGATAGTTAGTAAGAAAGGGTATAAAAGAGCTTGCCCAAAGAGGGTTGTGGTTGGTTCCATTTATTTTATTTAGCACCACGACATGCTGTCAGTTTGAACGATGTTATGGTGTAAGAGACTTTGAGAAATTTTGGGCTTTAACTTTGATGGGGCGGAGAAAATGATGGCGGAGATTTTATATTGGAAGGGAGGTATTGAGGAGATTAGGAAGTCAGTCAGTTTGGGAACCTGTTCAATGCAGTCCTGTGATCTACCTATGACAGATTGGTAATATGCTTTCTAATTTTCTTTCTTAAATGTATTAAATAAATGCTTAGAATCTGTGCGTGTCTAAAGAATATGCTAATTTCTTTCCTAAATGAAAGTAGATAAACCATTGTAAAATATAAACTCGAGTCTGTTTTTATTAGAATAAAAGTCATGACAAAATTAAATGCTAAAGTTACAGGAATATTGTGATTGAGTTGGTCTTAATCGCCATCAACTGACTTCTAATTGTTGGTCCATCAACCAAATAGGGGAGTACCTTGATGTTTTGTTTTCCTTATAATAGTTGAATGATTTCTGAAATGTATATAATGTATAGAATTTAAGTTAATGAGGTACACCGCTATCCAGCAGCTTGCCTTCTTTTTCACTGATTCAGGGGCAGTGAGGTGTGTGAATGTGTGGCTCGCGGTGCTATGGGCCCCGCCGATGAGTAGAAATGAGTTGCTCCTGGGTTAAGTGAGATGAGTTTGAGGGTTGTTAGGGAGCTTTGCTGCATCACTCTACACATAAGAGCCTTCTCACTTCTTGAATTCCACAAGAAGCTGAAGACCTGGCTTTTAGAGTAGTCCCACTAGGCCCAAGGTTTGGCTAGACTCACACCTGCCAAGATACCTTCCCAGCTGTTAGTGTTACTCATACACGTATACAAGGCCCTTCACAACACCGGACCCACATACCTGAACAGCCCTCTCTCCTTCCACGCACCCAAAAGACACCTTCGATAAGCCCAGATATCACTGGCCACCATCCTACGTTTCAGCAAGACTAAAACAGGAGGAAAGTCCTTCTCCTACCTTGCAGACAAAGCCTGGTACACCCTCTTCCTCCTCATCCGGCAATCTCCCTCACTGCCTCAGTTTAGGAAGGACCTGAAGGCCTGGCTTTTCGGATGACCCCAGCACTCAGAGCCTCCCACATCCTCACCAGTGCTTTGAGATCCTCACAGGTTAGTAGTTGCGCTTTACGAACTCCTGATTGATTGATTGATTTGTAGAGCGCACTTTTATGGCATTGTTTTATTTTGCAAAATATTGTAGAAGCTGTATTTTCCTCTGTACACTGTGTACATACCATTTTAATTTTTTTTCGCGTTAGAAGATCAAAAAGGGACAGTAAAAGTTAAAGTAAGTGTTGTAATAAATGCTGACAGTAAAGCCAGATTAAGCGAAAAACAATCCGAAGAAGACCTTACCAACAGTGTGGTTTCCGTAAAGAAGCTGCTCCAGGATGGCTGTTTTTCCGATATTAGACAATCCACAAATCACCACCTTGTACCCCTTCCCCATCTTCACTTAAAGCGGCAGCAACAGCGAAAACTACCTGTTCGAACACAAAAAATAAGATTATATCATACCACTCACAATGTGTGCTTTCGGAGCTTAGAAACAGTTATACACAAAATCAGAATCTGTATTAAATTAAGGTGTACAAAAAGAGCTACAGCACTCAGATCCTGGAGACCTTTTGTTAATAAACATAGAAACACTGCATACAACCCTTGTATGGCTCCTAAATGAAGTTCTCCGTCCTAAGGGTCATATGTAGGTAATTTTCATTTTGCGATTCCCAAATTGTGATTTTTAGGGAATCGCAATTAGAAAATCGCAAAACGAATTGTAGGTAGGATTAACAAATTTTATTGCGAATCCCGCTTATTTGCTAATCGCCAATTGCGATTCGCAGATAAGGAATACCTTCTCATTCATTCCTATGGGCTAGAAGGCCCATAGGAATGAGTGGGAAGACATTCTCAATTCTCAATTCGAGAATCGCAAATTGAGAATGCAATTTCAGGGTTGTAAGGGTGTCAATAGGACACCCTTTTGCATTCCCCCTGAAATTGACATGGGTACACATGTGGCCCACATACATTGTATGTGACCCACATGGCACTTTGAAAAATGCCAAAAAGTGCATTTTTCAAAGAAATCGGAAAATACCACCAACCTGAAGTTGGTGCTATTTTGCGATTCCTTAAGCCAAAAGTCGCACAACTTGGGTGCTTCTTACATTGCATTTACGGAATCACAATTTGAGATTCCTTAAATGCAATAGCAAAATAAGGAATCGCAAATTTTGTGCTTCCTTATTTTGCATGTGGGTTTTTGTGTGCTACATAGCACACTGCCCCAATTGCGATCGCAAATGCTGAAGTTCTGCGAATTTCAGCATTTGCGAGCGCAATTAGGCTTCCTACATATGGCCGTAAATCTTTGACTTACTGTAAAGTCCCAATAAACACAAAAATGGATTTTGGCTCCAAGTCCTACTTTCATTCCTACAGGACATTAAACACACCTCTGCCTTCTACTTTGTAAATAATTGCTTTCTGGGCTTGACATTAGCCTCAGAGTTGACTTAAGAACAACGAGCGGGAGACCCATATATCTGGACACACTCCAGACCCAAAAGTGCAAGACAATGTGGGTCTCAATCAGATATGTATCACCCCAACTATAGTAAAGTGTTACAAATGCGAGACTTGCTGGACCAGTCATGTCCATGAAGTATTTTGCACTCCTCTCTGTTTTACTGTAAAGCTAAGTGCTCAGACTATTGTGCAGGGACAATTCTAGATGGCCCACGTAGAGCATACCTATCTTCATGCTATTGACCCAGGACCCGTGGTCTTCCCAGAAGCTTGAGCACACAGGAAAAGGGATGTTTTTTTATCCATTATACTTCAATTCAGCCGTGGGCACTCAGGAAAATATATCAGTCACAGACCGCACAATAGGTCTACCTGCATACTTTATCGAAAAAGATAAAGGAGATATCTGCTGCCTCCAAAAGGGAACTCTCACACTCTCAAAATACATCTGAAACAATGTCACATGATTACAAGCTCTGCATATCCAGATTATTGTCACTGTTCCCCTAATTTATCTCCTCCTCTTCAACCAACTCAAGTTTTCGTTTCCTCTATATTTAACCAAAATTCAATGAACTTTCCTCTTATATCACGAGAGCTGCCCGTTGTGGCATTTTCATTAGTTTGGAAAGGCTTAACTATCTCAGAAATCACTTTCTGCCAATCTAATCCACTTCTAATAGGCAGCTGAAAGCTCTGTGACCACTTTACAGACTCTTCACCTCCAAACTATTTCCCTTCAACACATACAAAACCATCTTCTGATGCTCAATATCATACCCCATTAGAAATTCTGGATTAGCTCTGCACACAAATTGAGCTCTATTGTCTGAACGCCTTTAAGCATCTGCTCTTTAAAAAAAGACAATTCCCTTCAAAACTCCACAACTACCTCCAGTGCCCCCTGCTTCACAAACTATCAATCTTGAGCAATATTCTAGAGATATTGTTAATCTTTCTTCCTACAGCCACGTATATCCAACTGGCCTGCTATATCTAAAGCAATTTTCCTCTTCGTCACTCTAGGAACTTCCACTATCTGCAAAGAGAACACTCTTCTATTAAGCACCTTATTGCTACTTACACTGTTGCACTGTTGCATCCAATAAATAGGGTACCCATGCCACTCCTTCCTCCCAAGTGATATTCAAGTACCAGAGCCACACCTTACTTCCCATGCTCACTTGTGACTCCAATCACTATATATTGAATCAAAAGGCCCAACATAGAACCCATCTTGCACTGCACCCACCACGTTTTGGTCATTTAGGATTACAACCAGGCCTTCGTGTCCACGGAACACCTCGCTGCCACTCCTGGACTTTCAATAAAAATTTAAAATAAAATCACTGCACTTTGGGGTTTGTTTAGTTTTATTTAGACACCTGAACACAATAGCTTGTAAAAAAGAAAGCCAGAACTGGAATATATTCATCCTGGTGGTAGAGTCTCTGGTAACCCTAACCGCATGTCACCTTACCGTTACTGGTGCTACTTGCCTATGTCAGAATAAATATATTGTAATGGTTTTAACTGATCACACAAGACAATCTATACAGCTACAAGCCATTCATATACAGAAAATAAACTATAATAATTTGTCACTAAATACATTTGCTCATAAAATCTAACTGTGTGGTTTTATGAGAATTACAATAAAACAAATAAAACAATCCATTGAACTTTACTGTTGTTACTCTAAAAAAGACCTGAAGTTAAAATAATTGAATAAAAAGTGTTTGAAATCTTCACATTCAAATTACTTGCAGCATGGGGTTTTCAGACAAATAAAAACAGCTGAATTAAGATTGTACACTTCAGAATCCAGATGGTATGGTTTAAACTGTAAACATCGCTCCTTAAGAAGGCATGGGTACAAACACAAAACATGGAGCAAGCTTTGCTTCTAAGCCTAGTACTTCCAGCAAAGCCTGGACGCGAACAGAGGTATTAATATCTGCCTCAACCGAAGGGATTTGACCTGTACATTTCTGCATGGGGGTTAACAAACAAGTCTTGACTTCAGATTAACATAACTCGCAACAGCATATTATGCGAATGGAAGCGGACGCATCAGTCCAACATGGTGGCTACGTTACAATAAAGGGGGTTAAACCCATGCAGTCGCGGGGACCTGGGCGCTCTATGGTACATGTAAGAAGGGGGTCCCCGCAAGGGAAGCGTGTTGTATGCTACACACACTAACAATACTGCACATTCAATAAATAGCCCCAGACGGGGAGAGGAAAGGAAGGGAAGGGAGGGGGTGGTGCTCAAGGGAGTGTAAAGTCAAAGAAAATAGGCACAGTCAAAAATAAGTGACGATTACAATATTCCAAAAAAATCATAACAATTCAGATACAAAAGCCAAAAATCAAGGAATCCATTGATAAACTGTTAGACTAATGACATTCAACGGTCACATACTAAAATCAAAACTGTCAGGGGCATGCTCCGGAAGTCCAAGAAAAGAGCCGTCGACGTTTCGACCCCTGTCTGTAGGCTACGTTAAGTCCCTTATCGGGGTCTTCATCAGGACATATACAGGAAAGAAGTGGAGTGGGGCATTCCTATCTGAAAGGTTAAAACAAGGAGTCAGACTTATATGTTGTAAAAACATGGTGGCTAGGCAAAAGCAATGTAAATTAAGGATGACTGTTTGAATGTTAAGTAATTTGTATTAACCGACAAAGCCTCCAACAGATCGAATGTACCCTGGGAAGCTGTAAAGCATTCACTACAGAAACACAAGCTCTTTTGACTTGGAGTAGAAAACGGCCAAGACCAGTCCAAATTAGGGTTACGCTAGAATCACCCTTATAGCATCTCTGTCCCAGATGCAGATTTGGACAGGTTTTCCATAACCGCCAAGAATTGTTTGCATAAACCAAATTTCAACTTAATCCGGCATTGCCTGAGGAAGCTTTACAATGTGAATTTTGATTTAAACAAGGAGGAGCTCAGTGCATCCTCTAACCAGTTTGCAAACCTGCAAGGGAATACCCATGTGCATAAGTGTGCATAAGTAGAAAGCAACGAGAAATAGGGCCTGAAAGATTTTAAGGATACTTTAGGCAGATGGGCTGGGCAATTACCTACAGATCCTACATAAAGCAAAACTTGACACTCTTTGTTTTAGTTTTAAATAATGGCATATGGTACATCCCCATCCATTCACCCAAATGCTGATGCAGTGGTGAGGCATTAATCCATCTACAGGATTTTTCCTTGTCATTCTTCCTTTCCTAAATTATGTTCCAGCACGTCAACCACAATTTCCACAGGCATACAATAGTCTACACTTCTTGAAACTAAACACTGCTGGTGAGTGGGGGTTGATATGATGGTCCTCTCTTCAGTGAAACTCACACCAAGGGTTCCTATGTCCAATCTATCACCAACACAAGATTATGGGTCAGTTAACGATTGGACATAGGAACTCTCGGTGTATATAGCCCTCACTCACTCTTATAGTGACATGTTTCATCAATGGGCTCACCCCAACTCCTAAAGGCCCAGGTAGGGACAAACGTGTTTGAGGGAGCACTTATGAAAAAGGTGTATGGGGGCGTAACTTTGAAGAGAACATTCCTCACCCACTCCTAAAGTATCCTCTATTTCTGGAGTGGGAGGGAAGGATAAAAAAAACACTATAGTAGGGTATTTATGATGTGATGATCCTATGACCCTAAACTAGACAACAACATTTTCAGCCTCTCTAGTTGTCTAGAAAATGGTCCTGGGCTTTCGCCAGGCGATGAGGTCACTTCCCTTAAAAACATGAGTGCACTATAGGTTTGCAATTTGCATAAGGCACATTAAGTAATCTTGTAGGAACAAATCTAATACTTGCTGCTGATTCTGAAGAATAATTACCCCTTGTTAACAGGGCATCAGCTCCCTAGGGGGCATGAGCGGGAGGACTTGTAGTCAAGGCAGGGGAGCAGAGCACCAAGTAGGTTGTTGCTGGGACAGACCTTTGACAAATGTGCGACTACAAGGACTCCCATTCATTGCCCTCTAGGGAGCTGACGCCTTGGTAACGTTGGGTAATTCTATACCTTTCACAATATATCTACCTCTACTCTGACTCATCTCAAACTTCATTCTACTACTCTTTACAATGCACTACCCTAATTCTCACCCTATATCTCTCAATAAATCCTCTACCTCCACTCTCACTCATCCCAAACCCTATTCTACTATGATCCTCAAAATAACACTTTCTACACTCTCATCTATTTCTCACTATATACCTATCTCAGTATATTCTCAACCTCCACTCTCTCACTCATCCCAAACCCCATTCCACTACTATGAACTCCGAAATAACCCTTTCTAGATTCTTCCCTCCTCTACCCCACCTCGCATCATCTCATTCCTCTTTTACTGTTCATATCTCCAAAACAAGCCTTTCTAAACACTTCCCTCTGACTCTTCCCCTCTCCACCTCTACTTTACTCATCCCAAACCTTCTCTTAATGCTATTCGCTCCCCCAAACAAGGTTTCTAAATCTTTCCCTCTTTTATACCTTCACTATCCTTTTTCAATCCAAATAACAGACCAACATGCCCACCACTCAAATTAATTTATGTTTGCCTATACTAATTTCCATTTTTTTTTTTTAATGCAGATTTATATAGCTCAAACTCGACCCAAAGGTATTGGAGTGCTTTACATGATCACCGGTTACTTTACACAAGGACACATTCAGGCACGGGGAGATGAAGTGATTTGCCCAGAATCACAGGATGTGGATGCGACCCCGAGGTTCAAACCTTGGTTTCCAGCACCAAAGACGGCAATGTAGCCGGACGGACCACAACCTCTCCCCAATAATCCTGTTTGGGTTCCGGAGAATTGTGCTACTCACCGAAAGACATTCAACACCTCATCAGGAGTAGCAAATGCTATATAAATGCAAAACCTTCCCTCTTCTATCCCTCCACTATCCTTTTGCAATTCAAATAACAGACTAGCATGTCCACCACTCAAATTAATTTCATATTTCCCTATTCTAATTCACCACTAATCCTTTTTGGGTTCTGGAACAGCGTGCTATTCGCCGAAAAAGGACTTTGACGTCCCATCAAGGGTAGTAAGCGCTATATAAATGCAATAACAATTACAACAATAAAATCAATACTTTAAAGCTGTCAAACGTTATCATTGTGGCCAATGGAAAAAATCTCAGGTGGCACTCACGGGCGAGTTCAAGGGAACGCACTAAGAGTTAAGGTCTTGCGCGCCCACAGACCAAGTTGCAACAATCAAAAAAATGTCCTTTGCCTGGGGAATCCGTGTGCAGAGGTGACTAGACTGTCCTTGGTGCTGAATGGGAGCCACAGGAGCTTTCAAAAACAACACTTACCAAAATGATGCTTGCAGGTTTAGTTAAGAGGAGCCCTTTGGAGTTGAAGATTGGAGGGGCCCCTGGGCCAGGAATCACCAGCTAGAACGGCACTATCTAGCTCGGGGTTCTCAGATGTAGAGGTGTGCCTGGCTATTTATGGTGGTGAATGGGACTGTGGGTGCTCATTTTACCAAGTGTACCAACAAAGCCATCTTTGGAATGCAAGGACTTGACAACTGTGCCATAGAAGTGAAGAGGGGACGTTGCAAAAGGTTCCCTCCACGTAGGGCGTAAAGTGAAGCAGTTAGTAGTCAGCTCGACCACCAACAAGCCTTGGTCCAGTGCAAAGGTCACGGCTGGGTCAATCTTCTTCCAGAATTCCGGGGAATGGTATAGGGGAATGAGACTCAGTGAGGTTCAGGACAACGCTTCCCAGAAGGCACCTGACCTATTACTTTCAGCCTGGTGAACGGTCCTTCTTTGGAACGTGGAAGTGCGATTTGTGTCTGCCTACTGCAGAGGACTAGTACCTCTAGCCAAAGGCAGTCTTGATGAAGTCTTTGGCATGCAGAGGGTTTCACCTTTCTTTTGGAAACAGTCTAGTTCTGGACAAGTCATAGTCTGGTGGGTAAAGGGGGCTGCCACAAGTGCAATACTTCGCACCTCTTCTCTGTAGTCCTGCCTTGTGCTGACAACTTCTCTTTGTCCCCTTCTTCTTCAGAGCAGATCTGGAGTTCTGGTGTCAGGGGGTGCCCCTTAAATCCTGGATTTAGGGGGTGTTAAGGTTGTGAGGGCTAGTAGCCAATGGGCTACTAGTCCAGGGACTAATCTGCCCCTGAGATGACAACATGCAGTGGGTGTATGTCACCAAACTACCCATAATAAACTATTTTTAGGCACCACTAGTCCACCCTAGAAGTATGACTAGCATTGGGGGAGGGTAGGTGTTAGACCTGGCACCATTGGCATGGGTCTCCCTTCTATTTTTGCAGTTGCCTCATGTATTTTTGCTGGTGCTAGATGCTTTGGGCACTGTGCCACTATTGTCCTTTGCCACAATGAGAGTGTTCCCTGTTGAAAATGTATGTATGGATTAGTGATTACATGATTGGATGTTTGGTTTACTTGTCAGACCCTAGTACAGTGCACTGAGTGTGCCCAGGGCGTGTAATCCAAATGCTTCTGGTGGGCTTGCAGCACTGGTTGTGCCACCCACAGAAGCAGCCTTGTAAAATGTGTCTAGGATCTGCCATTGCAGAGCCTGCTTGCACTCTGGTACTGTCATGCTGACTGGGCAAGGCACCCACTTGCCAATCCTTAAACCTTCCCTTTTCTTCATATCAGTCACCCCTATGGTAGGCCCAAGGGCAGGATGCATTGTAAGAATAAGGTAGGACAATCCCTGATGTGTATGGCATGTCCTAATAGTGAATTACAGCCATTTTTGTTTTTCACTATTGCAAGGCTACCTGTTCTCCATAGGCCAGAATGGGCTGTTAGGATTATAAACATGTAATAATCTAACAGACTCAGCGAACATGGTAGAAATTAGAGTTTAGTATGCCTGAACTCAGAATGATAAAATACATATTTTAGTGAAGTTGGTTTTAACATTCTGAGTTTGCAAATACCACTTTTACAAAGTAGGTGTTTCCTTGTCTAACTATCCAAAGCCAGCCTCTGCTAGGTTGTGTATTAGTTTGTCTGGTTTTGTGAGTGACAGGGCTGGGGGATTCCAAGAGACAGGATGAGTCAGCCCAGTGGTGAATAGAGAGATCTGCATCTATTTATTTATTTATTTAATTAATTTCTTGTATAGCGCAAGAATCGACCCCGGTCGGGGTATCTCCGCGCTTTGCTCGCTAAGATGGTGAAAAACAGGGGCATTGCAGATGAGCTGAGGTTACAATGGTGGAACTACAGTTAATTATTCCTCTACGAACAAGTTGGTTTTTAGCCTTTTTCTAAATGATAAGTGGTTCGTGATCTGTCTGAGGCTAAGGGGCAAATTGTTCCACAAGGTCGGCCCCACTAAAGAGAGGGCTCGGCCGCCTTGTCTGGTCTTTTTGATAAGAGGGGGTTTTAGCAGAAGTTGATTGCTTGACCGCAGATCTCGGTCCGGTTTGTAAAGCTGTAGTTTTTGGGTTAAGTAATTGGGGCCGTTTCCAAACAGGCACTTGTGGACAGTACAGCAGATCTTAAATTTGACACGTTGGCGTATTGGGAGCCAGTGAAGTTCTCTCAACAGGGGTCTAGAAGGTGTTCTTGAGGGAGCATTCAGAATCAATCTGGCCGCCGTGTTCTGAACCACCTGTAGTCGATTAATGGCAACCTCGTTAGCTTGTATCAGGAGCCCGTTGCAATAGTCTAATCGACTTATTACCAGGGCCTGTACAAGGGTCTTTCTGTAGGTGTCCGGTAAGCGAGGGAAAACTCGCCTGAGCAGGCCAATGGTGCAGAAACAAGCTCCTGCAATCACGTTTGCGTGTTCTTTTAGGGTTAGGTTTTGGTCCAGTTTCACACCCAGATTTGTGACGGTCAGTTTTGGGAAGGGTACTGGTCCTAAGTCCAGAGGCCACCAGTCGGGAGACCAGAGTATGCTAGCTTTCCCAAAGAGCATCACCTCTGTCTTCCCGACATTACATTGGAGGTAGTTGGAAGCCGTCCAATTTGAAACAGCCCTCATACCTTCCGCAAAGTTTTCCCTAACATTAGAGTTAAGGGCATGGAAAGGGTAGAGGAGTTGAGTGTCGTCAGCGGAAGACACTGGTGTGAATCCATACTTCCTCACAATCTCAGCAAGGGGGGCCACATACACATTAAATAATGTAGATGAGAGGGACGAGTTGCATCTGAACCTTGAATAGGGCTGTGCCTGCCTTCCACAATGCTGGCTCCACCTCCTCGGGTGCGGCTGATGTCTCTGCTCTGCACACTGAAAGAAGCGAAGGAGTCATGTCAACAAAGTGCTCTAGGACTGTATTTTCCTTCCACAATGCTGGCTCCACCTCCTGTGGGGCGTCTGATGTTTCTGCCCTGCACTGTGAAAGGAAAGGAGAAGTCTGGTAAACAGAGTGCTCATGAACTGGTTTGGACTGGGCAAAGGCCCCTCTCCCCTTTGAGAACAAAGGGCTTTGGCGTATAAACATTGGGACCCTGATCCCATGAAATTAGATAATTTTTGGACTACAAGAAGAAACCTTTACTGAGGAGAGGAACCTGAAGAAAATGAGGAGAGGCTATTCCCAAGCTGAAGTGCTGCTTGGGGGATTGGCCTGCAGTGGTTGCCTTACTGCCAAAGGAAGGCGAAAGGAACTTTGTGTACTTTGCTTTCAACTTGTGAAGGATCTCCAAGGGCTTGGAAAAGAGCTTGCCTCCTGCTGAAGTCTCAGGGACAACAGACTTCAACCCCCAGCTCCCCAGAGTTCTTTGGAAGTGACTGCTGCTGTTTTGGTCCTTCTGAGGGACTGCGTATCGCAAGGAGTTGGAAGCGCGACTCATCAAAGAAGCGTGTCGCCGTCGATGTGCCGGCCGTCGCAACTCCGAAGGAGGGTGTCGCCCTGGAACTGTCGCACTGCACCGCATTGAGAGAAGCGTGCCGCAATGAAGAGGAAGCGCGTTGCCTTCGCAGCCGTCGCTACTCCGAAGGAGGGTCCGCCGCAGGAACTGTTGCACTGCACCGCATCGAAGAAGAGCACCTTGCATCCCTGAAAAGCGCGCCGCCGTCAGAGCTGCTGCCATCGCATCGTGGATGTCGCCGCTGTAGTTGTCGCATCGCGCCGAAGCTTCATGCATCGTGGGAGAGGAGTGTCGCCGCTGGAGCTGATGCCGTCGCATCGCGGAACAAGGGTGTCGCCGCTGCAGTCCACGCATCGAACAGAGAACATCTCGAATCCCCGAGAAGCGTGACGCATCTGGAAGATCTTCCCATCTTTATTTCTTTGCACCTGAACTTTGCCGCATTTCCCTCGCTGCGACATTGCTTGTTGTGGAAGCGCAACGCAACTTAAGGTACATTGACGCAAAGTGTTGCATCATAAGAACTGAACTAAGCTTAAATCTACCATCTTAAAGTAACAGTATTGTGTATTTTTGTCGTTTATGGTCTTGTGGTAACTCTATATAAAGTATACTTATTTTTGATATAAAACCTTGTGTGGTGTCCACCTGTAGTGTCACTGAGTTACTGTATATGGTCACAAATGCTTAACACACTGCCTCTGAGATAAGCCTGTCTGCTCGTGCCAAGCTACCCAGGGGGTGAGCAGGGGTTATTTTAGGAGTGAAATCCCCTTATCCTGATTAGAGGCAAGGGTCCCCATTTGTCACAAGTACCTACCTGTGCCAACTAGAGACCCCCCAAATCTAACAGTAAGATATAACTTCTGACAACCTAATTTCCCGCCTGCTCGCATACACAAGTGCCTATGGGCACGGGGGGGCCTTTGTCTATACTGGGAGATATGTCACTTGCATATCAAGAGGGAGTGAAGCCTTGGAGGCTCACCCCCCTGGTTGATCTTTTACTAGCCGTCCTGGTAGGGCAGAGGTGAGACCTCCTTCCTGCCCAGGCCTGTTGTATCACATTCTCTGGGAGTGAAAGCACTCACCAGCAGGAGGTCTGAAAAATGGCTTAGAAGGCCTGCCAAAGCATAAGGGAACCCTGTATTTTGGTGGTGCCACCTGAGTGCATGCCTGCTCACCCCGACACAACAATCATGTCAGGTTTGAAAAAGCACAGTGTATGATACCAAACACTACTAACTTCAGAGGTGCCATCAAAGAGCGGACTATCTTAGTTTTGTCAGGTAGCCGGTTCACGTTAACCTACGGACCGCCATTCCCTTACAGTAAACTTGAATGGCAAGGGTACTTGTTGGACTTGGCCCTTCTGGCAGGTTCACCCCTAAACTTTTTGCTTTTTAAATGTGAATTGGAGGTAGTGATTTTTGGTTTCTGCGCACTTTCACTGTGTCCCAGTGGAAAGTGTGTGCTCTTTTTAATTTATACTATACACCAGCTAAATTGTTTAAATGGGGCAAGAGACTAGACCACAATTGTCCTAGGTGTGGTAATGGGCCAGCAGACGTATTACATATGTTTTGTAGTTGTGTAAACTTGGGACCGATTAAAAATGAAATTGAAAAGTTTTTAGAGGGGCTGCTAGCTGTTAAAATTGACCTATCCCCTACACTTTTAATATTTGGCTATGATGCAAAGCTAGGTTTGAGCATAGAGATAGAGGCGCTGGTTTTTATTTCGACAGCTGTTCTCAGGATATTAATTGCTGCTGCATGGAAGGATGTGGAGCCTCCAACCTTCCAAATGTGGATGTGTAGGTTGTTAGGGATTCACAATATTGAATCAGAACTTTATGCCCTCAAAGGAATTAAATCCAGAGAAATGGGTTTACGTGTATGGGCGCCAGTGGCTAGTTGGAGGAAGTCAAGATGTGCGGCCCCATAGATTATATCGCGGGATGTCATGGGCAATGCTTTGTATGATTGGTTTTACCCTGTTATTTATTTCTGTCTCTCCCGTCAAATATTGCTACTGGATAATGCTGCTTATATTGTATTTATTACATTATCAAGTGTATTTATATATGTCTATATTTTACGTTGATATATTTATATATGCTGATGATTTTAATGTACATTTTGCTGATGTGAACTTTCAATAAAAATAATAATAAAAAAAAATTTTAAAAAAGGAAAGTGTGTGCGCACTCTGAGTGCGTGGAGTTAGGTTGGCCTGCCCTCCCATAGGAATGCATGGGGAATGTCTGTATCCCTGGTAGTTCCTGATGCGTGAGGCGTGCATGCTCGAGTGTGGTATGTACGAACTCGTGTGATTGAATGCTTTGCAATGATGTATGTGGCATGAGTGTGTCTTGTGCGTAAGTGCCACTTCTAGGAGTTGTGTATAGGCATTTATATAGCGCACTACTTACCCGGAGGGTCCCAAGGCGCTTCGACCGCTGCGAAACCATTCCTGGCTTCCCTGAGAGATGGTCCCTTAATGGGTATCTCCAGGGTGAGACCAGGCATCCCCGGCGGTCTGGTGGGGCCGTTAGTGAAGATGAGGCAAGCTAATGCCCAGAGTTGCCGAGTGTGATCGCTGATCAGAGTGGGCACCGAGGCGGGAGAATTATCGAGTCCGCTGACCCTGGTCCAGAAACCTGCCGCGCCGGGAATCGAACCCTGGTCCCGGGCCGTCCTCTGCTCTCGGGTCTGCCGCCTCTAACCAGTGAGCCACACTACTTCACCTATTGGCATATTAGTGTGAAATGTGTCTGGCGTGTGATTGGCTGGAGCTGGCTGGGATGCCAGGCTCCATGAATCATGATGGGTCTGCCAGGTGGTGAGTGTGGAGATTAGCATACTGATGGCTGGGGAGGAGTGCACCTGTGTCCTGAATGAGGCTGGGTTTTCGCCACACAATGCTGGCTCCGCCCCCTGTGGTGCGACCGATGACCCTAGTCCTGCCAGTGAATGAAAGGAGTGGTTGAGCCATCAAGGGTGCCCCAAAACCAGCTGCGACTGGTTTCTCCCCCACCCTGCACCTACACACAAAGGATTTAACTGTATAAAAAGGGGGCTGTGTCCCCAGAAAGGTTGTTCTGCTTTTTGGATCCTAGCTGAGGGGGCTGCTGCTGTTGCTGGGGCCAGGAGGACCGTCACTTGGATTGTCTCCCTGCCTGGAGACCCAGTGATCTGGCTCTGGGCCCAGCCTTGCCCCCCTGCCTGCTTCCAGACCTTGTTGGAGCTTTGCTTTTGGGCCCATAGCGCTGAGAGCGCTTCACCTTTACCCATAGCGCTGGGAGCGCTGTATTTTGTCCTTTTGCGGCTGCCCACGCCGCTTCTTGCCGATTTTGAAGTCCCCTGGCAGGTGCCCACCCTGCCAGGGACCTTGCGCTGTTTTGGATTCCCATCAAGTGCCCACCTCGGTTCATTGTGTACTTTGAACCCGCCAGTGCCCACCCGTCATTGCCCCTCGACAATCACCGCCGCAGCCCAGGAGTGTGTGCAACCCCGGCCGGGCCGCCGTGCTGCCTGCGACGACCCGGAAGTGTTGGGCCGGCCGGCCAATTGCAGCACGGCCCCTAGACAAGAAACCCAAAAGTCCCGCCCTGCCGCCGCAGAGCGAGAAGGAGCCCAGCCTGACCCCGGACCGAGGTAGTGACGTCCTGACCGGGGCTCCCATGAGCGAGGGAGAGCCCCGGTCTGCCTGAGAGCCCCACTGGTGCCGCACTGCTGTCCTTCCGCTGGAGGGGAGGGTTCCCGGGCCCCGCTGAAGGAGAGGAGCAGCGCGAGGAGAGCCGGCAGTGTTCCTGCCCCCGCAGCACGAGCGAGGTCCCGGTGAGTGCGGGGACAAGGTGTGGTTATTGAGAGCGGCCCCGTTTGGCAGCTGGGCGCTCAGACGCTCTTGGGGCATAGTCATTTGCTTCTGAGTCCCCCGTGAAGGACTCCAACGACGGTGCCAGTCATATGTCGAGCCGAGGCTCGAGGGGGCAGTTTTGGTTATAGAGAACCCGAGAGGCTCACGGGGCATAAGTGCCTGAAGCCCCGAGGCCCCAGTGAACCGGTTGAGACCACGAGTCCCCCGAGGGGGGACTCCCACGTTCAGGGGCATTGTTATGCTCGAGCCCTGAGAGAGGCTCACCGCCCATATTTGTATTCAGAGCCTGAGAGGCTCGTGGGGGCAAGATTTGTTTCCGTATAGCCCCGAGAGGCTCCCACCTTGCCCCGGAGTGGTTCTTGAGCCCACTAGGCTCCAACGTGTGACCCCATTGTTTGCACCAGTTGCCCAGCACTTTGTGGGCAACTGTTACGTTTAGGCCCCTGACTTTGGGACACAGGGCGTCCTAGCCCCCGCAAGGCCAGTAGGCCTTTGGACAGTCACAGGTGGTGACTTATGTGAGTTTTGCGCAACTTGTGATTTACTTGCTATGGTGATTTTTGCGCAAATGTGTTCTTTGATACACCTCTGAATGTTTTTAGGCATCATGTGTTTTCCTTCCCTGCACCTCTGAATGTGTTTATGCATCATGTGCCTTGTTCCTTACACCTCTGAATGTATGTTATGCATCATGTGTTATGTCCTTATACCCCTACAGGTATTGTGATACTTAGGTGGTTGTTCTTGCTAGTACAGGTGGTGCTAGTGAGGTCCTGGTTCCCTGCGTGACCTGTTCCTAAGGTGGTTAGGAATGCGTAGGTGGTACTTAACCTTTACCAGTAGTTACTGGTTGTGTGCTTTATGTTCTATTTTATGCTACAGTGATTTATATTCCATGTTCTAAGTGCTAATTCTATCTAGTGCCAAGTTCTAAAAGTGCTGATTCCTGACAGTGGTCCAAGTGGCCCTGTCTTGTACATATCCCCTGTAAATTCTGCCCGTGCCTGTTGGCACATTGTAAAGTGTGTGTTTTTATCTAATGTGTTTTGGTATAATACAAAGGCTATCTTTATATATAACCTTGTGTGGAGTTTCCTTTGTGGTGGGCCTTGGGTGTTGTTGCTGGGGTGCGTGCGCAAATACTTAACTCACATCGCCTCCAAGTTTAGCCTTGCTGCACGCGCCACGTTACCTAGAGGGTGAGCAGGGGTTATCTTGGCGTGTAACTCCCTTGCCCTGACTTAGGAGTGGTGGTCTTTGACTGACTTTGGCGCAAGCCCTGGCCAGGCAGGGATCCAATTTCTAACAGTACTGTAGAGGTATAGAAGACTGAACATATATTCCTTGACCAGTAATATAATGCACCCTCCCCCCCCTGGGCTTTAGGGAGCCTTCCTTAGCAGTGACTTACATATATCATAGCAGTGAGGGGGACTCTGTCACACATGTGTGTTCACAGTCGAACTCGAGCAGAGAAGCTGCTTGAGCAGGCTTCGATAGCAGCCCTGCATACTTTACTTTTACTCAGGTCACTCTGAGTTGCAGCCCTGGTGACCCCTTTACCTCCTTTTCCCTGGGTACCACTGATACAGGTACTATAGAATTACAAGGGGGTTTAAAGCATATTGCCAATTGTGTACCAATACACATTACCTTTTGAGGAACAGAAAGGGACATTTCTTACAGCGCAAAGCAACAGAAAATAATCACCAGAGAATCTGGGTGAACTCCTTTTTGTGAAATATCACCTTAATGAGTTTGGGGTTTAGTTGCCGACCACAAGCAAAGCCTCTCTTCGAAGGGCAATAGAGGTCAAACCCGCCAAAACCAAATTCTCCATAGCTAAATTACATTATAATTTTCAGTGCCCAACAGCAGATGGGATACTCAATGTAATTCAAGCCAAATTCTTGCCCAAAATAAGCTATGGCACCCTCACTCATCCTGGAAAACTCACATACATTGTAGAACATGGTCACATAAAAGACTACAGGAAAATCTGAGGGCTTCCAAAAAGTACAAGGCACACATTGATATGGCTATACTTTGGCCTGATAAACATGCATATGGAAGGTAAAAAAACATTATAAAGTACTACTATCAAGTACTCAGGGATGGTGTTGGACAAATCAAATATGCACTTAACATTATTTTTAATGACGGGAAAGGCGCAGGGCTCATTACTAGGGCAAATTTTGCAAATTCGCAGTACGCAAATTCGCACGAAAGCGTACTCATGGTTCGCAAAATACGTGAACTTTCGCAAGATTGCGGATTTTTTATTTTTGCGAGATTTTTTTCATTGCGGAGATCGCGAAGTTACCCATGAGGTCGCATATGGGTGCGGCCATCTTGTTTTTCACTGTTCCCGTTGCGTATTTCTGTTTCCGGTCGCGAGTTGCATGCTCGCATTGCGCATTTCCTGTTCCGAGTCGCATGTTGCGTGCTCGCGATTGATTTTCCTGTTCGCGACCGCTTACTACGTGTTCGCGTCTGTTTTTGCGTGCTCTCAAAGAAAATATCACGCAAGCTTACCCATGCGGTTGCGTTGGGCGCGGCCATCTTGTTTTTCATTCATTGCTATGGTTCTGGGCATGCCTTTTCTATCCTGCTTGAATCTCTGTAATCCTTTGTTTGAACTTTTTTTGAATCTTTTTTTACTCATTATCTCTCAATTTTTGTACATCTTTATTTTGTGTTTTTTTCTACTTTTTGTTGCTTTAATAACTACTTTTTTGTAACTCTCTTTTCTTGTATTTACTTTTTCCCTATTCTTTCCTATTTTTCCTTTAACCCAGCACCATGGCAAAGGGAGCCGGCAAAAACTCCAAGGGTAAGAGTCCTGCACCTCGCAGCCGGCTCCCTTGCGGGCGTTTAAGGGGGGCGTCTAAGTCCCAGGGAGATCTTCGTGGAGGTGGTCGCACTGGTCTTCTTTGTGCAGCGCCACTTCCCCAAGACCATCGCAGCAGGCGGCAGGCTCGGTACCGGGTACGGCCTCCGGTAGTGTCACCAGTTATGGGGTAAGGTGTGCCGGGCCACGTATCGGGAGTCAGGGGTCCAACGCACCTACAACCAGGTGACGCACCGGTGGTCCGACATACTAGACCGGGAACAAGACCTGCTCGACCTGCTTGGCGTCGAGATCCCTGGGCTTGGTGACTACTAGCAGCTATTTAATAATTACTTTGTTTTCTTCTGCTCTGTGTTATATTGCAAATATATGTTTTTTCCGAATAGCAAGATTGCTGCTGATTACATAGCAGGTAAATTATGTTTCAAAAGCTTCTGTGATTGCAGGGGCTCGCCTGCTCACTGGCGGTGCTACTATGCTTACTTGTTTTCAATTTTGTGCTCATTTGGCCTGGGTGATTATGTAGGAGTGTACTTTACAGAACTGCGTAATGCTAGAGACTAGAGACTCAAGTCCAGTCCTTCCTTTGTACTCCTGCCACTAAGAAGAGATAGTGGTGGTGGATTGATAGGTTGAATATATTGTGACTTGTTATTTAGTAGAGATTTTTTTAGTGGTCAGCAATCATGACGGCCGGAGTCTGTCACTTCGCTTGCTGCTGAGTGCTGCCAGTCCTAGTAGATCCTTCTTGTAGTTGGTTTAGTGAGTTACATAACTTTCCAAGTAGACGGTCCGCAAATCCAGCAATACTAATATCCTAGTAGACCACATCAGATAGGTCAATACATTTAGTGAAATTGTTGTTTATTTCCCCGAAATAATTTTTTATTGTTTTTTTGAAATGTTTGATTTTGTTGACAACAATCATCCATGTTTGTGTCTTTCTTTCATGTACCTCAGCACCTCCCAGGGGCAAGAGGACAGAGGTAGCGGCGCCGGCGGAGCAGGAAGGCCAGGATCGGTCCACAAGGGCTCTTCTGATGGCTCCAGTAAGTTTTCCTGTTAATATTAATAGTTATACTTCCCTAACTTTTACAGCACCTATTTATTCCAAACGTTCATCATAATTCTATTTTTTCCTGAATCGTATTTGATCTTCCTGTAGACTGTTTCTAATTTCTTATCCTGCCTCTACTATGATTCTCTGTGCTACTACTATTTATTATTATTAGTCTGTCTGTGTAGCTAGCCAAGCTTGCACAGTTGGCAAAAGGTGTTAAACAAAACTCCTATTCAGCAATAGCTCTAGGCACTGAGTGCAGTCCTCTGGGTTGTCCATAATGTCTATTGAAGTCTTCTTAATGTTTATGCTTTGACAATTATATTAACAAAGATACTAGTTTACTTTTTGATTGGATAGGACATACTACTACTGTTGCAGGGACTATTCTGCACATACAGAACTATGGACAAGAAATAGGGCATTGGTGATAATAGGCGCAGTTAGACTTTCCACATACCTCAGTCATAACAGAAGTTATGTTCTCCTTACTGACTAGCTAGAGTCTCAGAGTCATTATTCAGCTCCCGAATGCAGCGATCATCCCCAATGATTATACAACTCAGAACATAAGACTACGGAGTCAGAGTCCTGACCTCTCAGAGTCACGGAATCATGCTTGCAAATTATAACCCTTTCGCTCACTCACTCATGACCAAGAACCACAGAGTCTATGTAAGTTTTAAAGCTTAATTAAAAGTAGAAACACTAGCTCTGTGTGTACTCTGTATATTCATTTTCAATTGTGCATTATATAAAAACATTATTAAAATCAACTTTATTGAAGAGTGTCCCATGGGGGTCGGGACGTTGGGATTTGAACTGGGTACTGGCGGTTCTACAGTTGGAGCTGATGAAAAGAGGAACACAGGCGCCTTCAGTAGCGGTTTTAACGAAGGCTTTATTGGGCCGTAAGTTTTTTTCATGAAACACAGTCCTGGAAAATTGAGCAAAGAAAAGGTATTTTCCTCTTGCGTCGATTCTTTTGCTTCTGGACTTCAGGGGGCCGTATTCCACACCGGGAGTAGTCTTTTTGGTTCCGCTCCGGTACCGGCAAAGAAAAGGAAACGAGGGTCAGGACAAAGTAATGAAGTGATACTTCTCAAGGGACCGGGAGTGAGGGAAGAACCGCCGTGAGCTCGTGCACTGATTAAATCTACCCCTAACAGGTGGGTAAAGGAAGTGCTCGTGCAGGGGCAGAGGGTTTAGGGCTTTTCTACAGGAAAAATCACTGCTGTTTCCTCCGCCCGACCCAACCCGCTACCCGGCCCCGTACCTCTTGGAGCCACGCTCCTCCCGTGGGAACGTGGTGGGGAGAAGCGTGGAACCGTTGGCCTCCAGGCGTGTCGTTCTCCTTCTGGTCCGAGTCCTGGTAACTCCCGTCGTCTTCCACGTGTACCTCCGCTCCTGGGGAAACGCCGTCCGACGAGGTTTCTGTCCTTCCGGCTTTTGACGCCGTTAGGCTCTCAGGGGGTGGAGACTCGTTTCCTTGGTCCGAAGTTTTAAAGGGACCGCCTGAATTACTGATCGGGATCCAGACTGACTCGTCCTCTTCGGTCCATGACGCAGGAGTATTCTGTGGGGACAAGGGGCACGGTAAAAGAGGTGTGGCTGTCCACCATTCTGCAGTAGTCTGAGGTTCCGACACCCGTGCCCCGTCACATTCCTCCCCCCCTGGCTTCTCCCGTTCGGGGAGAGGGAATACCCTCGAAAGAAAGTCCGCGTTACCATTGTCTTTTCCTTTACGGTGTTGAATGGTAAAGGAATACGGTTGAAGGGACAGGGACCACCTCAAGACTCTAGGGTTATGGCTACTGTTTTGATGTATCCACTTCAGGGGCGCATGGTCTGTATGAAGGATGAATGGTTTTCCCTCCAGGTAATATCTAAGCTTTTCTACAGCCCACTTTATGGCCAGGGCCTCCCTTTCAATAGTGGAATACCTGCATTCTCTAGGAAACAGCTTCCTACCTACATACAAAACAGGGTGCTCTATGCCATCTTTGCTGACTTGGGACAGTACAGCACCGATACCCACGTTGGAGGCATCTGTAGCTAGAATATAAGGTTTAGAATGATCAGGAGAGGTCAATATTGGTGCCGTAGTCATGGTGGTCTTTAAGAACTGAAAGGCTTTTAAGGACTCTGGTGAGGGTTGCTTAAACTCACTAGGTTTTGTGTCTTTTCTAAGGAGGTCAGTCAAAGGGGCTGCTATCTCAGCGAAGTGAGGTATGAACCTACGGTAGTACCCCACCAGTCCTAGAAAAGCTCATAGATCTCTTTTGTTAGATGGAAAAGGGACGGCTGCTATCGCTCTTACTTTCTCACTTTGGGGAGCTATGGACCCTTCTCCCAAGACATAACCCAGGTGGTTTACAGTGTGAAAGGCGGCTCTTGATTTTTTTGCAATAATGTGAAGTCCCGCTTTCTTTAATGCAGAGAGGATGGTTGTCAGATGCAATAGATGTTCTTTCCAATCTCGACTGTAAATAACTATCGTCTAAATAGGCCGAGCTGAATACAGTGTAGGGCTGTAACACTAGGTTCATTAAGCGTTGAAAAGTCGCTGGAGCCCCATGTAACCCAAAGGGCAGAACCGTAAATTCGTAAGCCTCATCATCTGTTACAAAGGCCGTTTTTTTCCGATCTTCTTCCCGAAGGGGCACTTGCCAATACCCCTTTGTGAGGTCGATAGTTGTTATATAACGGGCCTCACATATCTTCTCTATAAAAATATGTGGAGAAGTGTGGCTCAGGGGTTAGAGGCGGCAGACCCGGAAGCTGAGATCGGCCCTGGACCAGGGTTCAATTCCCCGCCTCGGCGGGTCTTGGGCTAAAAAATTCCACGGACTCGATAATTCTCGCTCCGGTGCCTTCTTGACTCACGGGTTCACACTCTGCGACTCTGGGCAATAGCTTGCTTAATCTCCACAACGGCCCCTCGCGGCGGGATGCCTGGCTTTCACCTTGTGGATACCCTGCCGGGGAATACCAGGACGGGTTCCCTAAGCAAGCGCCGGGAAACCCTTTGTGGGTAGCTGTGCGCTATATAAGCTCAAATACATTTACATTTACATTTACAAATCATCAACCCTTGGGATAGGGTAGGTATCGAAATGCGACACCGCGTTTAAAGCACGGAAGTCCATACAAAACCGTTTGGACCCATCCGGTTTGGGGATCATCACTATGGGTGACGACCAATGGCTCTGGGATGGCCGTATGACCCCTAGTTGTAGCATATCTTGGACTTCCTTTCGGACCGCATCTTTTCGGGCAGCCGGGATCCTGTACGGTCTTTGTTTCACGACTTTACCGGGCAAAGTCTCTATGCGATGTTCAGCAAGAGTAGCTCTTCCGGGTAGGTCGGAGAAGACGTCAGCAAAGGGTTTCAGCGTCTCAGATAACTCCTCCTTTTCTTGAGTGGACAGCTCCGTATCCACCACTAGTTGGTTCAGGGTTGAAGTCTGGGCCACAGCCGTCTGTCCTACAAAATGTCCCTTCCGAGGCGCTGGTCCCAGCCATTCTTTGAGCATGTTAATGTGGTATGTTTGGGTCTTGGACGGGGACAGGCGTAGCCTATAGGTCGTAGGTCCAATGGTATCAATTATCTGAAATGGCCCTTGCCATTCATGTTTCCGCTTGTTCATGCTAGAAGGCAAAAGCACGAGGGCCCAGCTTCCTTTTTCCAGTTTTCTCAACTTCTTTCCTTTATCGTAGGTTCGTTTGTACCTGTTCTGCTGGACTTCCAAGTTAGAATAGGCTAGCTCTTGTAGCTTCCCTAGTTTGGTTCTTAATTGGGTCGTGTATTCTAACATTGTCTTCTGTTCTTCTGCTTCTTCATTCTCCCACATGTCCTTGGTGATTTCCAACAAGGAACGTGGTATCCTTCCGTATAGGAGCTCAAAGGAGGAACACCCCAGACTGCTTTGTTTCTGGGCCCTAATAACATATAGGGCTATGGGCAAAAGCTTGTCCCAGGAGGGTCCCTCGGCAGACAGCATTTTCTTCAGTGTTGCTTTGAGGGTTTAATTATACCGTTCCACTAGACCATCGGTCTGTGGATGGTACACCGAGGTCTTCAGATGTTTAATATCATCAACTTTGAAGTAAATGGAGTTCCCTGATCAGTCAGCACTTCTTTAGGAAATCCTACTCTTGAAAATAATTCCACAAATTTTTCAGCGATGGCTGCAGTTGTGGTGGTTCGCAACGGAAAGGCTTCAACAAACCTGGTGGCGTAGTCGACTATCACGAGGGCATACAGGTATCCTCGACTCGACTTGGGCAAGGGGCCTATGATGTCCATGCCGACCCTTTCGAATGGTACTCCAATAATGGGCATCTTTTGTAACGGGGCCATGGATGGTCGACGGGTATTTTGTCGTTTGCAAACTTCACATTTCGCACAATAGTCCTGCACGTCTTTATAGATCCCTGGCCAAAAGAAATGTCTGGTTATGCTATCCGTAGTTTTTTCTTTCCCTGCGTGACCGGCCGTCAGATGGGAATGCGCTAAGAAAAGAACCTGCTCTCTAAAGGACTGGGGTACCAGCAGTTTTAATTCTCCTTCCGCTCTGTTTTGTCTATACAGTAGGTCGTTTTTAATCAGAAAGCGAGGAAAAGAGGGAGAGGCTAGATCACCAGTGGCATGTGCAGCTTCCCATGCATTGACTAAAGTCCTGTCCTCACTCTGAGCAAAACGAAAGCTTCGATCAATAACCCAAGGCTCGGGGGACAGGTATGAAGGAAGACTATTACTCTGTTATGTTTGTGATAGGGTCTCTTTAAAAAGGGACACAAACTCAGGGTTGTCTGTTCCTAAGATCATGTCTTCAGGAAGGGAGTCAACCACCCCTACTCACACTGTACAGGGTTTCCTATTTGGAAGGGCTATAGTAATAGATGCTACAGGGTACGGTTTTACATCTCCATGTACACACCTTATATAAACGGGCCCTTTTGGATTCATCTGTTCTGGCTTAACAAACTGGGTTTGAATTACTGATTGCCTGCACCCTGAATCTAGCAAGGCTTTTACAGTGTAACCATTCATCCCCATACTCACGTAGAAGGTGCTGCCCATTTCGGCGGAGTACATCACTGTCCTTGGGAGATAGCCGACCTCCATCGGTTCCTCCGGTGGCTTACGTTTGGGACACATTCTCGCGATATGGCCCCACTCTCCGCATTCGAAGCACTGGGGTCCTTTGTTTGGTGGGAGGATCATACTTGTGGGGCGTAGCAGCCGAGGCAGTTCTGCTCCGCCCTTAGGTTTTTTCTCCATTTTAGATGGCGGAATCCCTTTCTGAACTTTTTCCGGCTCCCATGTAAGGGTTTTTGGTTGAGCTGTAGCATATTGGGAAGCCATTTCGATTGCGTGTTCTACAGTAAGTCCCACATGTTGACGCAACCAGCGCTGTGTAGCGTAAGGCAAGGCTTCCATGATTTGCTCTAGATATATTTTCTTTAGTATGTCTTCTTTACTGCACAGGTCCGGGCGCAGCCATTTGTCGGCTGACATTTTTAACCTAAAAAAAGAGAGTCTTTGGGTTCTCACCTTGAATGCCTCTTTCTTTCCTGAACCGCACACGATAGGCCTCCTGATCCAAACCCAAATGGTCCAGGATCACCATTTTGATGGTGGCATAAGGAGTTGTGCTGAGGGGGTTAGCAGCCTGATAGGCTGACTGGGCTTCGCCGGTGAGAAGAGGTGCTAGAAAGAACGGCCATTTCTCTTCTGGCCAACTCAGTGCGCGTGCCGCCCTTTCAAAGTTTATAAGGAAGGCGTCCGGATCTTCACCTGAAAAGTATTTCTGCAGGGCCACACCTGGGGGATGGGGGTATGTACTCTAACCTCCCCTTGGACGACCTGTGGCGAAGGTGTAATACTCTTCAGGCTTTCCAGTTGAGCGGTTATCGTTGTTGTGAACATATCCCGGTCTGCCTGTGCGGACGACATTTGATTTTCCATCGCTTTTTCCAATTTCTCCTGTCCTTTAATGATATGGTCAATTAGGGCCTCCATCTTTTCTTTACAGACGGATGGTGATCCCACTTCTGACACCAGTTGTCCCGTGGGGGTCGGGACGTTGGGATTTGAACTGGGTACTGGCGGTTCTACAGTTGGAGCTGATGAAAAGAGGAAGACAGGCGCCTTCAGTAGCGGTTTTAACGAAGGCTTTATTGGGACGTAAGTTTTTTTCATGAAACACAGTCCTGGAAAATTGAGCAAAGAAAAGGTATTTTCCTCTTGCGTCGATTCTTTGGCTTCGGGACTTCAGGGGGCCGTATTCCACACCGGGAGTCGTCTTTTTGGTTCCGCTCCGGTACCGGCAAAGAAAAGGAAACGAGGGTCAGGACAAAGTAATGAAGTGATACTTCTCAAGGGACCGGGAGTGAGGGAAGAACCGCCGTGAGCTCGTGCACTGATTAAATATACCCCTAACAGGTGGGGAAAGGAAGTGCTCGTGCAGGGGCAGAGGGTTTAGGCCTTTTCTACAGGAAAAATCACTGCTGTTTCCTCCGCCCGACCCAACCCGCTACCCGGCCCCGTACCTCTTGGAGCCACGCTCCTCCCGTGGGAACGTGGCGGGTCGAAGCGTGGAACCGTTGGCCTCCAGGCGTGTCGTTCTCCTTCTGGTCCGAGTCCTGGTAACTCCCGTCGTCTCCCACGTGTACCTCCGCTTCTGGGGAAACGCCGTCCGACAAGGTTTCTGTCCTTCCGGCTTTTGACGCCGTTACGCTCTCAGGGGGAGGAGACTCGTTTCCTTGGTCCGAAGTTTTAAAGGGACCGTCTGAATTACTGATCGGGATCCAGACTGACTCGTCCTCTTCGGTCCATGACGCAGGAGTATTCTGTGGGGACAAGGGGCACGGTAAAAGAGGTGTGGCTGTCCACCATTCTGCAGTAGTCTGAGGTTCCGACACCCGTGCCCCGTCACAAAGAGAAACGGTGAACTCATGAAAACTGAACAGTGGCTGATTTACACATTAATTGTGGGAGACCCCTCACCTTGTTGGAATTTAAAGTACTGGTGTTGATGATGATGACTAACATATTGCTCTTGTTCATAGAAGGGAATCTTCTGTCTGTTATGAGAAAAATGGTGCGCGTTAAAAAGCTAGCATTCATCAGTTGTGCCAAAAAGTGTAGCATGTTATGGCTAAGCATAAATAAAAACACCCTCCCCTTCCGAAAGGGGAATTTTTAGTTTAGACTAGAGAGTCACAAATAATTAAATTTGTTTATGTAGTTACCTTTTTTTTCATTCCTAGACAAAATAGGGAGGGGTGTATATGGTATCTAAAAAATATGAACTGTTTTTTCTAGGCGGAACACCATCAGCACAGACAACCACCGGGGCCAGCGCGGAGGTGGTCAATACAGGGGCGGATGCGGTGCCACCAGTGGCCGTAGGAACTGCTGTGGGGGGATGCCTTGGTAGTGGCGGGCAGTGGTAAGCTATTATGTTCCTTACTTATTGAGATTGCAGAGTAGGCTTGCTGCAGGGGTGTATGTTGTACAGTACAAGTACACTTTACTTTTAAGAAGACTTACAAATTTAGAACTAAGTTTTTGTCAACCAGGTAGAAGACAGTCACCCTTGACTTTGCATTAGTGGCGGGAGTGGACGAGTAACCAATGGCCTCCTCTAAATTTGATTTCAACTCAGCTGTGAAAGTTTTATCGAGAAGCCAATTCAGATCAGAGATGAACTTGATGGATGGGATGAACGAAAAGGGAAAGAAGGGTGTAAGGAAGGAGGAAGGATGAGCGAGTTAAATTAATGACTGGCAAAGAATGATACGCGTTTTTGAATGCAGGCTGAGGTGGCTGGTAGGAATCTGATGCATGGCCAGTTGAAGCAAGGATGGGTGGAAGGAGAAAGTAAAGAGGACAGCCTGGGTAGGTGAAACAGAAACTGTATGTGTGCGCAATATATTCTTTGGGTCAAATTCAAATGCAAGTGAAGCACGGATGCATGGGTGGTGGCTTACAAAATAAAATAAAAAGGGTGTTTGTCGGTGAGAAAAAGTAAGGTTTGTCCAGTTTAGACATTAAGAAGAATGATTGACATTTACTTTGAATGGATTGATGCCTGGATGGTATCTTTCTCATTGATAGCATAGGTGTATGTAGAGTAGCCAGAGTAGACTGTCACTGGATGAAGAGTGTTACTTTGAAGAGCATGTAACACCGCACGTCCGTGCCAGAGTACCAAAGCTGAGGAAAGTCGAAGTTGTAATTTTTCAGAATACTCCCTTGACTAACAGTAATTTGCAAGCACAACATATATTGTGTATCTATATTGTATAGTTCACGTTATCAAGTCAAGTCAAAAGTGCCTTCCTCCGGCGAATACGACTACCCATGTTAATAATTTTTTTTCAACTCTGTCATTCATGTGTGGCCTATCAGTGTTCACTCAATCAAAAACAAAGCACCTAAAGTCATCCCTTATATAAGCAAATATCACGTGAAGGGATATAGGATCATATTATCTTCTTCATTTTCCTTTTGCAGTAGTCAGGGGCAGGGCAGGGTGAAAGTTAAATTAATTGAGCAGTAGCTCTTGTTGTAACAGAGTATGGCCAGTGCCACCCGTAATAGAAAAGTAAGAGCTTCCCCACCTGCATGTACTAGTAACAGTAAGGCAGTCTGCGTCATCATGGCTTGCGTCGGTTTTTCTTGGGTGCAAGCTGACTCCGCTGGCATTATGCTAGCTTCCACAAGTATACGTACTAATTTCGCTAAACAAGAGAGAATAAGAAGACTGGTGTACTGTCTGAGTCTAATGTAGTGAGTCTATAGTGCTAGTAGAATTCCTGAAACTCCCACTAATATTAGAGCAGAGGCCGACGAAGTGGGAGGTTAGATAGATACATGCCACAAATGTTATGTACTGTGCTTGTAAGTTGCTAGTGCTACTGTTGACACATCTTTCTGTTGAATTATTTTGTGCTAATCTTAAAGAGTATTGGTTACAGTATTTTTTCTTTCTTCATATAGATACTCCTTCTAAACCATCGAGGAAGGAGGTACCGGAAGCTGGAGGCAATTGTGGCCGAATATCGGCGGCTGGTGGCTCAGGAGTAGGGGGATTCAACAACAAAAGCTGCATCCTCCTCCACTGCCCCTGGGTCATCCAGCCAGCGCAATCCTCCAGCGGTACGGCGCTGCGGTCCGACCGCCACCCGCCGCCGAGCAGTGCAACCAACAGCTGCCCCTCACAGTACCTGCAAGGCGTGCGTGCAACGCCTAACCCTGCGAGTGGCCTACCTTGAGCAGGAGGTGGAGAGGCAGAAAGTCCCGCTCAAGGCCCTCCGGAAAGAGCTGCGGGACCACCTGGCCACAGGACACCACCGGCCAAAGTAGAGACTGTCCCTTGCCCCTTTATTTAAGACTTGTGGGGGAGGGGGGTGGGAATTGGGAGTTGGGGCTTTTGAACTTTTGGGGACATTTATTTCATGAAGATTGGTTGGGGTTAGGGAGGGGGGTGGGTCGGGTCTTGTGGGATAGTTTATTTTTGTTAGGGTCTAAATAAATATTTATTTTCCACTTAAACATAGCATATGCGTTTTTACTGTTTTGTGGGGGAGGCAGGGGGGTTAACAGTATGTTTGTTTTCCTGAAACTTAACTGGCTGGTTGATTCAAATTGTCTAAGTAATCGCCCAAATTTGTACAAAAGTGCCACTGACAGTTAGTGAATTCAATTGTCCTACTACTTTACTAGTACTACCGTCAGTCTCTCTTCTCCTCCTACTCCATTATTCTTCCTCCCCCAAAATGCTTATCTTACCTGTGATTTGTGTTTGAGAATAGGGCTATGTATGAGAACAACAGGAGAAGACCCATAAACCTCGTTGGGATGGGTGTATCATGTGAGTAAAGACAGTTCCCAACAGGTATTATGCGAAGACAGTTTTGGAAATGTATGCAATATGCATTACAAAGAAAGGAAAAACCAAGGAGTCAAAGGCTTTTCAGAAAGGGTAATCTTATTTTCAAAAGCAAAAGGAAAAAACTTTCAAGGGTCAATACAGTTAAAGCAGCACTGTACAGAGTGGATCTTGTGACAACCCGGTGACACTTGGTGCAGGTGCTATATACAATCAGTGACAAGTGGGTGTGCAAGTGTTAAAAACAACAGCAAAGGCGACGCATTAATCAAGGTATAAACCTCAAATAATGGCCCCAACAGAGACAAGTAACAATCACTTGAAACACAATTATTTGTATGGGAGCACAAGACGTGAAATGCGTCGTAAAATTCAAGCTGTCTAGTCGACGGCGTTTCGATCCCCATTAGTCGGGATCGTCATCAGGACGGGGTTGTCGATGGGAACAGTGACTTAAGCTCTGGTAGGGAGACGTAGTTGAAATCCTGTTTTAAGACTCGATGGTCCAAGGTTACTGAATGTTTCTTCCGTCTGGGCAGCGAGTAATACTGGCGAGGCCTGACTGAATCAGGGCTGTGGGCCGTAACCGGGAGTCTGCTGTCAAACGGGTTGCAGGCAATAAATGCGCTAGCTGAGAATAGGGCTAGGCACAGGGCTGGCTGAATGGCAAATGGCGATTAAGGTTGGCAATGGAATCATGGATGGATGAAATGGCATCGTTGTGGTGGTAGTAGTAGTGGTACACACTAGCAGTAGCAGCATATGAAACCAGATGCCAGCTTCGTGCTTGAATGCCTCACATGCACTGTCCATAAACCGCATTACAGAGGTCTTTGTTGGTAGACTTTTCTTTTCCCCTTACTATAATCTCGCATAGCGATTGCTTACGCAATAGCTAGGCTCGACCTAAAAAAAGGAAATGAGACATTTAGTGGCCTGAGAGGAGCATTAGAAAAGTACAATAGTACAGTACACAAGAACAGTGCTATAAATTGTAGCCTAAGCAATGCTAAAGTATTCAATCAAAAGTTAACTACTAGTTGCGTGGATTATGGCTACTACAAGAACTAGTACTGAAGGACACAGCAGCGTAAGGTTTAGTCACGTGTAGGAGGATGTTGTTGATGATGAATCCACTCGATGGAGGACATGAAATTCTGAATTGAATTGCAAATACTCATGGGTGTGTGTCAAGCAGAATAAGAATATATCCTCTGATTCCTTGACCTGCCTTGAAAATTATTTTCTGTTGCTTTTGACCGTATCCTCCCCAGCAAGCGTGTGGAATTATTAGTGTCATTTAGTCGCACCTCAATAAAAATCACACAGCCCGAGGGAAGAGGGTTAGGGTTTGACAAATGGATGGGAATGGGGGTTTTTGAGAAAGTTTTTGGGAGAGAGAGAGAAAAAAAAACCACAGTACGCATGGACAAACAACAAATGAAGAAAAACTAATCTTTGGATACGAAGATATGCACACATTTTTTAAGGGAAATAAATGAAGTGCATGCATGAAGTGGTTTGCTAAATGGATGGTTAGGTTACTGAAAAGTAGTACTTACTACAACTTACGAACTAGTACTAAACAATTAGACAATACAGGGCTGCAGTAATTACACAATTTCACTTGCCTATCTGCCCTCAGAGAGCATAAACACTTAGTAGTAAATTACATCAGTTTTAAAAATAGCAAAGAAACTTATCAAATAGCTGTAGGGATGAATTTGAAGCAGAGAGCAAACGCACAGAGTCACACTCATAGAAGTTCACAACAATAACATTATTTAAAAGATAAGGACAAGTGAAGTGGATACTGTAACTGTATATTGTAGTTGTCCTGGTCAAATTGGAAAGTTGCATGCATCCAGCCATTCCTCTTATTCGCGGTACTCCTCCATTCCATCGGGCGCTCCGTAGATCAATCTTGGTGAGCACACTGTCCACTGCCTGCCTGGCGGATGCGGAATTGCGGATTGCTATGGTAAGCCTGAGTTAATGTTTTTCCCATCGCACAGGGTGAGTGCCGGCCTGTAATTGTCAATGGAGAAACAGAAAGGGATATTAAAACACCCCATCGGAAAAATATAAGGTACACTGGTAGTGCAAAAATAACACTTTCAGAGGCGAAAGTATTACATACATGCATCATTTCTAAAGTGCCTACTCTGAATCTCTGTTTCCAGGAAATTAATTAGCACACAGCAGGCCAGGGCCATGCAGATGGTCAAGGCAGGCACCACTGACTGAACCAGCCTCCATGTAGCATACCTCTTTGACACAGACAGACAAAGCAGATCTAATTTTATACAGCAAGCCACATACCCGCAATTTTACATGAACCGCTGTCTGGCGCTGGCATAACACTACACTGGCTCGACCACTCCATACCACGATTAGACAGACATGTAGTTCTGCTGTGGTTGTTGTTGACTTGTTTACCTGTTTGCTACTCACGAAATGGCCATAGTTCTTCGTAAATCGACGATGATCCATCCATCCCAGTGAATGACTGTGAAGATATTATGTAACTTTGGTCATCATGACTCATTATCATCATGGTGTTGGCAAACTCAGTGTTGTTCATGCAGTCACAGTCTACACACAGTGAGTCCAAGGACATTTTCCATATTAAAAAATGCAACGTAGTGGCCCCTGCCGTAGAAGTACAATTTGTATTAAACAAGGTAAACAGAGTAGACGTGAGTTACATTTAGTGTGTAAAAGATTAAATAATAAGAAAGCACATAGGATTCATTTCATTCACAACAAACAAACAGCAATTGCTTTCATTAGAGCCAGACAGCCAGTGATGTACACTGCATGCCATCTCATCATTTATTACCTGTTCCACTTTTTTTCAGCATCTTATTCTTAAGTGAAGGTCCACAGGGCAGCCTCTCGTGTCAATTTCAGAAGTAACAGTCAGCATAGTCAGTCATTCCAGTCCCACTTCTTTTGAGGGGACTCGTCTACGAAGCAACAGTTTCTTGATTCTGCGTAATCCGGCCATCTGCCTTGTGGGAAATGGATAGGGGGAGTCTGGAGGAGGAGGATAGAGGAGCATGACTGAGTTGTGAACTTGTGATTTCAGGAATGCAGAGAGCGGCACCTTCAATATGGAAATAAGACAAAGGCAGTGCTGCTGATGGATTTGTTGCGATTAAAGTTTTGTTGTGCTAAAAGTTGCAAAACAAAGAAAGACACAAAGAAATAAAAGTGAATAAGGAAGTGGTAGCCGTAAGTATTTCAAGCCTAGGTGTCAGGGAAGTAGAGTGTGGGGAAAATATATATCTATATTTTTGCATCAGCCAAATAAGTGAATCAATCCCATATTCTCCTCCACACTATCTTAGACCTACTGAGCTAACCGCTCTGACCAACCTGCTTGCTCCGTGCTCCTGAACACCCCTCCCTTACAGATCTAATAAAGCTTGCCCCTATGCCCTGTATTGCCCTCTTTGACACGTCATGGGTTAACAGCGGTGAAAAGCCTCTGAATCTTGCAGGTTGGCTTAAACTTGCTTTCTGGTCCCTTGTGCCCTTATATTGCTCTCTGTCCTTGGCCTGCATGACACTTCTATTTGTGTATGTACAACCGTATTTAGCCTTGGCCACATCTTATGATTTTACTGGTGGCTGCACTTCCTGCCCTATATATTCTTCTGTGACTATCCATGAGGGGCAGAAGAAGCTTGTTCCAAGACGTGACACTGCGTCTGCATTCTGCCTTGGCATGCCAATAAACGGACAAAGGTGCAAGAACATTTCCTGTGTTTGGTGAGGCAGCCAGGGTCTATTTGCTTTGCGTCGCTCTGAGGAGGGTTGGAGGATTTATTGCCCAACTTAATGGATTTATTACCCAACAGAAGTGAGAAGTATTGAAGGACTGTAATGTCACCAGTTGGTAAGTAGGCTGTAAAGCTAAAATAACTTGCTGGCGTGACCTTTCAGTGTTTCAAATGCTCATTTAGAACATAGTATTTTTTTTTTTTTTTTTTAAAGAGAGGAGGTAGTAACTGGCATCTAATCTAACTAGGGGACTGTAGAGAAACATGGATTGATTTTTTTTCATCATTGATTACATTCTTTTCCATCAAGTGATTGACATTTTTATCATCATTGAAATCTTTCTCAATACCGTGGAGTTGATATGCGACAAGCAACAGGAGAGCCTAGGCACGAGAATAATTTATGACCCAAGAGCAGAGGGACGAAGAAATAAAAACAACCCTCCCGGAGTGTAGCGTGGGAACCATTGACTATTAGCTGGCTGCAGGACACAAGGAAATGTTTTTCATTTTTGCACTGTTCGGTCATTGATCAATGACTGTATTTAATTATGTTTATGTGTTGATCTTTAAAAAGTATTGTCCTGTTATGTTTATTTGAAATGCTTCTTTAAGTGATATCAAATAAATTGCATCAGAGAAGTCAAATTGTTTTATGTGGTGTCTGAGTGTTCCACAACTGTATATTTTTTCTATCAAGTCTCTCTATCCAAATCGTAACAATTTTTCCTACCAGGAGACAAATGTGTTTATCTTTCAGGGTTTAAAAATTGTAAGTGAAGGGCACAATGGGCACCGGCAAGTCTAAAGGAACTATGGAGGTGGTAAGGCCTCGCATGGTGAAAAAGACAAAGAAATTGTTTAAACAACTGTCATTAGAGAAGGATTTTAAATTACCAGCAGATAGCCCTGCAGCTCAGGTTGTAAAAGATACAAATTGTTTAGAATATGTAACTCCTTTCTGCGCACTAGTATGGACCTGGAAAGGGAATGAAGGGCTGTGGCCTAGGTTTGGTTCTCTTGAGATAGATGATATTGAACGCTTGACAGCAACGGTGAATAGTGAGTGCAAGAAGCCTACTAAAAAAGAGCTAGAATTAGCAAAAGATTGGCCCACATCTTATAGCCAGTGTTTATTAGAATTAAGTAACTATGTGCAAACAGAACAGTATTTGTTGTCACTATGGCAAAGGTGTGGGTTTTCAACAATGGAAGCAGACTGGGTTAAAGAAACACCAAATGCCACTACTTCTAGATGGGCTGCTGCTCTACTATGTATTTAGACGCACCGCCAAGTAAATATTGATATAAACACGTTGAAAAAACGGGTTTATCGCCTCCAAGCATCAAGGCCTTTTTGTCAAACTGGGGGAAGGAACAGACAATAAGCAAATAACTAGTAGCGCATTGACTGAGGAGGAGGTTTTATTGCTTACTGAGGAAGAAAGGAAAAGACAGAGAGTAGATGCAAATAGTGAATTTAATTCCTGGGTCTCAGATAGAGCCAGCAATGAGAAAAGCCTCCAAACATATGGACAAAACATCCAGCCTGCAGGGCCTGTTTCTCCTGCACCTCAATTCTCATCCCCCCCACCAGCAACTTCAATTTACCCATCACTTTCAGGCCCCCACATACAGTGTGAAAAACATAACACACCTGAGCAAGCACTGGCTTCACAACCAAGCTTAGCACGTGTACCGTATATCCACATATCCCTGGAAGGTGATTTACGTAGGGTTACCGGACATACCAAATAGCCCCAGAGAGGGTAGTTTTAGAACACCAGTCCTGAATGGGCACTTATCCTTAGGAGGGGACATGCTACATGCTTTTGAATCCCCAGAACAACCTTCCACTTTTGGTCTGAGGGATGATTTAGGGCTGAGTGCAAAAGAGAGAAACGATGAGGAGGAACATGAGCAGTTGAGACACCTGAGGAAAGAGGCAGATGAGTTCCAAGAAGAAGTAAACACTGATGGGGAGGAAATACAACGCTCCATTAATAAACTACAGGATAAGCTAGAGAGGAGGGAACGGTCACGAACACGGACCCTAAAGGGAAAGGGTGAGAACTCATATACTGATGACATACTATTATACACTAAACTAACTGCACCAAAAATAGTGTATGGGGACAGCCATTCAAAAACCTCGGACCCCCTTGGAGGCAATCCAAATGACTAAGGATGCGTCTGACCCACTGACTGCCAGTGTAAAATATTATGAGTGGCTTCATAAAATATGTATTGCCTATACCCTCCTCCCTCGAGATGTAGAAATGCTATTAAAAATAGGATATAGGAGCAGATGGTCTTTAGTAAAAAGTGCATTCCAAATTCCACAGGAAAGGGATTGGACCACACTGACTAATAATATGGATGTCACAGAAAATAGATTGATTAATTGGTCAGAGTCTATCAGGGACACAATTAATGGCCTAGCAGTTAAACATGGTGATTTTTCTCAAGTCACTGCCACGTTACAGAAGCCAGGTGAGCCAGTGGCTGATTACATCTTAAGGTACAATGAAGCATGGGATAACAGTGCAGGGGTACCACGCACCACAGAGGTATTGGCTACGCAAACCCTTATTAATGGATTGCTAGCTTCTGTGGCCCACAGTTGTAAACTATGCCACCCCGATTGGTCCACTAAAGGATATCACGAGTTGAGCACGCTTCTCATAACTATGGAAAGAGATGGTATTTTTAAGGTACGGAAGGACATCGCTAAAAATGACAAAGGAATGATGTTACAGCAAGTACAAAGAGAGGAGGAGCCAGAGGAAATGTACTATCAGGGGACACAGCAAAGACAGGATAATGGACAAGGATACCAGAGGAGAGACAAGAGTATGGATCAGTGCTATAATTGCCAGAGGTATGGGCACTGGGGACGCAATTGTAGAAATAATAGAGGTAGAAGGGACTGGAATGAGAGAAGTGGCCAGTATAATAGAAATGATAGAAACAGGAATGAAAGGTTAGACAGAAATGAGACCCAGCCATCTGCACCACCCATGCCCAGAGACCTGAAGCAAAGCCAGCACTCCCTGAGGAATCCTTTCCAGGAGCAACATGGACCAGCATAGGACAACGCGGAGAGAGAGAGATGGGACAAACTGCAGCAACCAGAGCCCAGTGCTTTATGATGAAGGTATCAGAGACACCAGAGGAGAATCCCATGTTTCAAATTAAGATAGGAGATAAAAGAGATCAATTTCCTAATAGACAGTGGTGCACCCCTATCCGCAGTAAGAAACAAGTGGGGTCCTGGTAGTGGTGAAACAGTCACTACTATAGCAGTAAATGGAATGATGATGCATGAAGAATTGTCAGAAACCCTACCAGTTTATGTTGATGACCCATCAGTTTTTGCTGTCACCAGATGTACCCATCAATTTGCTGGGGAGAGACCTCCTCTGTAAATTGCATGCAACATTATATTTTTCACAAAATGGGATTTACTTACAAATACCTGAGGACAGGTTAGAATTGGCTAATAGAGCACTTACTGCTTGCAAATTAAGTGAGGATTCTGGGTTATGTGCACCCCCCGTCTTGTCTCTCTCTCCAACACGTTACCAATGGACTCCATTACATGGAGATTTTTATGAAAACATGTTTCAAGAACTGTTTACATACAGCCCTGACATTGAGAGTGAATTGGTCACTCAGTTAGTGCAGTTGACATTAGTACCTGAGCCCATATACTGTACTGCAGCACTTTTCACAGGAACAGTGCCTGAATGGTACGCCTACAGGGCAGACAACCATTTGCACTGGACAATGGAGTTGCTTGAGCACACATTATATGCAGGAAAAGAAGGGTGTGCAGTGAGCATTGAACTAGGACCACAGGAAATGAGATTATTTCAAGTGCCAGATTTTATTACAGGACCGGAGGCTTCAGATTATGCTTCTCTTAACTTTACTGCAAATCACAGCAGCAAATAAAAACATACAATTAGTTTAATTAAACTACATTGCCCATGATGCTTGCTCATAAGCCACACCTCCACAGCCAATAAGAGCCGTCTAAGCAGTCCCATAATCCTCTTTCTTTGCTGCTCACAGCAAGAGTTAAGTGCACTATTCATGATCTCCTTTTCGATATTTATTGATATTCACTGGGGTTTTCTCAGTCTGTATTTCATGCAATTTCATCATTGTTTGTTTATTTCCCTTTACTTCAGGGTCATTGTGCCTTATTGTGCTTTTGGTGAATTATATTTGCTGTTGTGGCTTTTCTTGACTGGTGTCTGTGGCGCGATAGCAGTTAGGCCCTTTGCTCGCGCGTGCTTTCGGCCGGTGTTCACGCCAGTAATTAACGAGGCGGCGGGCGGCTCGTGCTTGTAATATTTTAAGATTGTGGTCACTGACCAGGGTGCTCCGTGCTTCACGAGCCTTGATGGGTCTCCTCAGCTTTCTCCCCTGATGCTCTTATGCACGAGCGTCTGGGCCTCCCTCGTAGCCCGCAAACGCCGTAAATGCAGAGTGGCTCACGGCCGGTGTGCGCAACCAAATAGCGCGCAATTGGGCTATATTTGGGCAGATTTTGGGTGCTATTGGGCTGGGCACACCGGCGCAAAGTTCCCTTCATTGCCTGCACTCACACGATCGCCGGAGCAGTTAGTAATTTATTGATCACCTTGGTTGGCTGCATAAACCTGCCTTTTGGAGTGCGCACACACTCCCCATACTTTGGCATAGGCCACTGGCCTGAGGAATACAGCTTTGCTGAGGGGGTACATTTATTAACATCTTGTTCTTTTGCTTAGTGTGCACGTGGCCGGACCCCCCCCCCCCCCCATACTCCTCCCTCTACAGCAGATCCTGCTGGTTTTCAGACTGCAACTACTTGCATAAGAAATGTCTGCACGCCGTGGAGGATTGGGTGCAGTATCCCAATGATGAGGAGGAGGAGGAGGAGGATGGATATGAGGGACAGTCTAATGCTGTCATGGAGGATAACCTGGTAGAGGCCTTGGATGCTTCAGTACAATCATCTGTGAATAGGACTATTGAGAATACGGTCCCACAGACCGTCCACCAGGCGTTAGCAGCTGCGCTTCGCCCAATTAAAAAACTGCTGTATTTGTATTGGTTATTTGTAGAGCGCAACTATCGGTCCGGAAGGAGCATCCTGGCGCTAATAAGACAATGTGCATACAATTACAAGTGCAGAGTTAAATAGTTGTCATTACGTAGTCGTCTGGAAGATTTGAAGATCCAGGTTTTCAGAAGCTTCCTAAACTGGTTTTCCTGAGTCAGCAGTCTAAGGTGTTTGGGCATTGCATTCCAGGCTTTGGATGACAGGAAGGTTAAGGTCTTACCCCCCTTGGTTTTATAGTTAAATTTGGCCAATTTAATTAGATTTTCTCCTGCAGATCATAATGTCCTGGTAGGGTTGTAATGGGGGAAGCGCCTAATGAGATACTTTGGGCCGGCGCCATTGAATGCTCGAAAGGCGACAATCAAGATTTTGAATAAAATCCTCTTATGAAGAGGCAGCCAGTGTAGAGTCTTTAAGGCGGCTGACGCTGAGGATTTCCTTGGCAGTTTAAGAACAAGTCTGGCCGCTGCGTGTTGTACGCTCTGGAGTATTTTTAGTGTGATTTTTTTAACACCTGCCATCAAACCATTCCAATAATCCAAACGTGCGAGGATTAGGGCCACAGTGACAGCTTTTCGTGAGTCAATGGGCAGGAAGTAAAAAAATTTCTTTAAAGATTTAATAATACTGAAGCAGCTTCCTGCCACATTCCTCACATGTTGGTCAAATGAAAGCTCGGTGTCAAATAAGACACCTACATTTCTTGCTGATACCACAGTTTGTAGGGGAGCAGGAGAGTCTTCCGGCCACCATTTGTTGGGACAAAAATGCTAGGACTTTCCCATAGGGAGAATCTCGGTTTTATTTACATTGCATTTAAGATGGTTCTTATCCATCCAGAGAAACACATCCTTCAAACAGTTCTTGAGGTTTTGTTCAGCATAGGTAGAGCTCTTCTCAAGAGGTACAATGAGCTGAGTATCATCGGCATACGATGTTACAACTATGCTGTATGATTCAATGAGGGAGATGAGAGGAATAGAGCCCTGAGGAACTCCGGACAATAACTTTTTTTCTTTAGAAAGGAAAGGACCCAATGCAATTGTTTGTCCGTCAAAAATGAGATGATCCACGTCAATACTACCCCCGAGATTCCAATATCTCTAAGTCTCCCTATCAATATTGTATGGGAGATGGTGTCGAACGCCGCTGTGAGGTCTAATAAAATCAGAACAGCGTTCTTTCCTTGGTCCTGCAAGATTTTTATGGAGTCAGTGAGTTCAATCAGGGCTGTTTCTGTGGAATGGTGAGGCCGGAAGCCTGATTGTTGAGGATGAAGAATATTGTTGGTTTCTACATATCTTTTTAGTTCTTTGTATACCATCTGTTCTGTAATCTTGCCCAGGATTGGGAGAAGAGAAATTGGACGTAGATTGGCCACCTCTGTAGGGGATATATTGGGTTTTTACATCAGGGGTTTTACGACTGCTTGTTTCCATTGGCATGGGACTATACCTGTATTGAGAGAGGTATTTACAATCTCGTTTATCAAAGGATTGACCACTTCGATTATCTGATGAAGAATTCGTGGGGGGCACGAATCGGAAGGGGCACCTGATTTACAAGCAAGAATTACTTCCCTGGTTTGGGGTAATGACACTGGTGTAAAGATACCAGTTGCATTTTCTCCCTGGTAAGGGGGGACCGAGGGCTGATAGACTTGCGGGACTGGGAAATCCTTTTGTATAAGGTCAATCTTTTCCACAAAGAAATCTGCAATTTGATTGCAAAGTTCTAAGGAGGGTGGAATTTCCGGCTGTAGGGTTTTCGGACGTGTAAAGGTCTTTACAATGGAAAATAATGTTTTTTGTTTTTGTTTTGCTTCCTTAATGGCATTAGTGTAATACTCCTTCTTAGCGATTTTAATAGTACCTAGATATATTTTCCTCTGTTGGACATAAAGGATTCTGTGGGTAGGATCATAGGTTTTACGCCAATTGCGTTCACCTTTCTTACATAATAGGTGGAGCGCTGCCAGTTCTGGTGTAAACCAGGGGGCATTCCTCTTTCCTCTTTTTTCCATTCTGCGGGGATGTTTCGGTGAAACGCGTTTTTTAATCTCTTGCTACATCCAGCTGTGAAAGTGTATCGAACCTTGTTCAGCATTACCGGACAAGTTGGGAATCTGAGTTTGTATTATGGGTTGAAGCTTAAAACTGTCTTCGACCTTAGTCCAGTTAATATTATTTTCTAACTGTTTGTTCAATTTCAATGAGTTTTGGAGGCGTGATGTTCTGATGCTAAAGGGAATCAGACTATGATCTGTCCGAATTTGTGGGATTGGTGTGTGGATATTCAGAAGGGGAAAATTCGTACATATCCAGTCCAGGGTATGGCCTGCTTGATGTGTCTGTTTAGTTACCTTTTGTTGTAAATTGAAAATCTCCAGGGTTTGATGAAAGTTAAGCGCCTGAGTGTCTAGTTTAGATTCCAAGTGTAAATTGAAATCTCCCAGAAGTGTGAAATGCGGGTAACGGAGAAGAAGCTGGCCTAGGGAATCGCGAAGTGATTCTAAAAACTTAGTTGCAGTGCCTGGGGGGCGGTAAATTAGCCCTCCTGAGAAGGAGGTGGTGGAGGAGGAGGCATTGTCAGCTGGAAAATTTCGCCAATCGCCAGGGGTATGGCAAAGAACCTGCAAAGAAGAAAGCTGATGCTTCTACTTCCTCTGGAAGAACGGAGGCAGGCCGTAAATGGCCACATGCTCAGGCCTTGTCGGCGCTGCCTAGCAACGCTTCTGATGACCATTCTTATGCTGGCGCTAAAGCCAAAAGTAAGCAAAAAGTGCACATTGATACAGATACCACTACTACGGGCACGGACTCTGATACGGATACCTCGGAGGAGCCTCCTCCACCAAAAAGGGCCAAGACATCCACGCCATCAGGCTTGGAGCCTACAAACAGTCCTTTCACATTTGACCCCTCTGATATCATGCATCCCCGGTCTTCGGACTGGGTCCCGCCGCCCGAGGTCTCTGATTACATTCATGATAATCTGCGCAAAGGTTTTTCTCGGGAGGTGCGTAGCCGACTTCGGATCGGAGTGCCCTAGACCAGACTTCCCGGAAAAGGTGGCTGAGATGCCAGAAATTGATGCTAGTCTACTCACTTTTTTGAAAACGTTTTCCAAAGATCCGAAGAGAGGCATTGATCGCGCTTGGCGCGGATGCCAAGATAAACTTCTAGACGCAACCGGGCCCTTGGCGAAAAAATTGGAGATGGCCCTGGTGGTCAAAGACAGTTCTACCCCGGTGGACCCCGACATCCTCGCAAGCTGGACCCAATGGGCGATTTGCCTGCTCGAAACGCCAATTGTGCAATCTTGGCCGAACGACGTAAGTCGCTTCCAATTCGCATGGACAGCAACCTCACGAAACTGGCGGATGCAGAACCAGGACCCCTAGCCGGCGGTCATTTATTCGGGGAGCGGTTTGTTAAGGACGAGTCCAAATACGTCAGGACCTTTACGTCCCTTGACAAAGCCCAAACAGGCATCAAACGGGTTTTTCACCAGGGTGTTTTTAATAGGGCCGGACGAGGCAGGGGTCGCTCGTCAGGCCGCAACTTCAATCAAGGCCCCCAGAGAGGCGACTTTGGACGTGGCAGAGGGGAATTGGATTCCACCGTGGAGGCACCTTCTACCCCTCACATCGCAGGTTTAACCGCAGAAGGTTCCAAGGAGGTGGTAACAAAGCCCAGTCCTCAGGTGAGTGTTATGGACAGTTCTCATCTGCCTTTGGGGGGGTCGCACACAACACTTTCCTCACAATTGGCAGGCTCTGAAGATGCATGGGTACTGCAGACAGTCATGAGCTTTCACTTAGAGTTCTATTCTCTGCCTTGGCAGCTAGAGCTTCCCGCGCAACTCAATTGTTCCCTACAAGAATGCAATTTTATAGACAGAGAAATTGTAGAGTTGCTGCAGAAACACACAATAGTTCTGGGCAACAAGGATCCTCACAGTTTCTGCAGCAACATTTTCCTGGTGCAGAAGAAGGGAGGTGGAAACGGGTTAGTCTTGAACTTGAGAAGTTTCAATCAATTTCTGACTTACAACCATTTCAAGATGGAAGGGATCCATCTTCTCACAGACTTGTTGCAGGAGGGGGATTGGCTAGTCAGATTAGACCTCAAGGACGCCTATCTCTATATTCCTATTTTTCCTCCTCATCGGAGGTTCCTTCAGTTCCGCTGGAACAATCAGTGGTACGAGTATTTGGCCTTTCCTTTCGGGCTTTCATCAGCGCCATGGTGTTTCACCAAGGTGATGAAGCCGGTTGTGGCACACCTGCGGGAACGGGGTGTGCGGCTGATCATTTATCTGGACGACATTCTACTGATGGCTCGGAGTCCAGACATCCTTCTTCAGCACTTGCAGCTCACGGCGGAGCTGCTGCAGAGCTTGGGGTTTGTGATCAACGTCCCCAAGTCAGTCCTTTCACCGACTCAGGTAATAGACTTCCTCGGCTTTACGATAAACTCCCAGACAGCTCAGTTGTGCCTTCCCAAGACAAAGCTGAAGGACCTCAAGAAAGAGATCATGACGTTATTAGGCAAGAACATGGTATCGCTACGGGCCATAGCCAGGCTGGTGGGGATCCTGGCCTCGTCGATTCAGGCCATATTTCCAGGTCCTCTGCATTACAGGGCCTTGCAGTGTCTCAAAATCCAACATCTTCAATAGGGTTTATTCTACGCGGACGCCGTTCCGTTAACTCAGGAAGTACGGAACTACAGTGGTGGCTGGGCCACGTGGACGCGTGGAACGGCAGAGCTATTTTCGGTTCACAACCAGAGGTGGTAATCGAATAGGACGCCAGTCGTTGGGGCTGGGGAGCGCACTGCGGAGAAGTCTCTACATATGGAAGATGGTCTCCGCAAGAGTTGGCATTACACATAAACTGCCTAAAACTCCTTCCAAGTTCGTTTGCTATTCGGACGTTATCCCCGAGGCAGACCTCATGCTGCATCCTCCTCCGCATGGACAATGTGTCGGCGGTGAGGTATATCAACAAGTTGGGAGGCACGAGGTCGTCTCTGTTGGTCGAGAAAGCAAAGAATTTTTGGCATTATTGCCTCAACCACCAGATTTCGGTAATTGCGGAGTATATTCCGGGCCAGTCCAATCAGGTGGCAGACTGGAACTCGAGACATATAAGGGATTACAGCGACTGGAAGTTGCTTCCCAGGGTCTTTCAGTGGATACAGATCATTTGGGGTCCATTTCAGATATACCTCTTCGCCTCCAAAAACAGTGGGCATGCACCCGGTATATGCAAGCTCCTCAAGGGCATTCGGGTCGCTAACCCACCTAAACCCAAATATACAGGATTGTGGGATGTTTCCCTGGTCATCTCCTAATTTAATCGTTGGCCCACCAACGACCTCCTTTCTAGGAAGCAGTTATCGGCCAAGTTAGCTATGTTTCTGTGCCTGTCAGCGTGCAGACGTTCATCGGATGCGAGAGCTCTCGACGTTACAGGTAGAGTATTTACTCCTGAAGGAGTTGCTTTTCATATTACTGGACGTACCAAGACATTATCAAGACATATTGACTACAATGCTTTTCCGGATAATGGGAAGTTATGTGTTGTGCATTGTTTAAAGGTGTATGAAACATGTAAGAGTTCTTTAAGACCAGAAGGTTGTTCGCAGTTGTTAATTTCCTTGCAGAAACCATTCAAGCCAGTGGCGGCGGCCACCATTGCCAGATGGCTTAGATTTATCATGCAGGAGGCTGGTATTGACCGCAAACAATTTGGGGCACACTCTGTCAGGGGCGCAAAGTCTTACATGTTGGATTCTAACATTCAGGATATCATGCATTGTGCTGATTGGTCCTCTGAATCTACATTCAAAACGTTTTATTATAAGCCGGTGGGTGATATTACATCTGTGGTATTTGGAAAGCGTTAAACTAGCATAATCTGAAGTCTCCGGTCCTGTAATAGAATCAAACATTTGCTAGCATTCTCGCCAAGAATTTTCAATTCTATTAAGGACACGGAGGCGAGGATTATCCCACCCGGCTTTACTGTTTGTATTAAACCTTGCCCGCCCATGAATTATTATAACATGTCTTGTTGTGCAGTGGTTACGGGTTTTTCATTTCCCTTTGTTTCAGGATCAGATAAGAAGTCTGACTACACGACCGATGGTCGCAGGTGTCTTAGATTGGAGTTCCTGATTATTCTCCACGTTGGAGGAAGTTATGGACTTATTCATGTTATTGACTGGACTTTGTTCTCTGCAAAGAAAGAGGATTATGGGACTGCTCAGACGGCTCTTATGGGCTGTGGAGGTGTGGCTTATGAACAAGCATCATGGGCACTGCAGTTTCATTAAACTAATTGTATGTTTTTATTGGCTGCTGTGATTTGCAGTAAAGTTAAGAGAAGCATAATCCTCGCCTTCGTGTCCTTAATAGAATTTAAAATTCTTGGCGCGAATGCTAGCAAATTTTTGATTCTGAACCACATATATCCATAGCTGTAGCACCAGGTCACTACCCTAAGGATTTGGGCCCCATGGTCAAACGCCTTCAGGACTTACCTAGAACTAAGGGTTTTACATTTCCTTTAGGAATGGTGTCTGTGTTAGGAGATGGAGAAGGGTGGTGTTGGACGTTGTGTATGAACAGAAAGGACAGACTGCAGTTTTTGACAAACTTGAAGGGAATATGGCTTTACAGCTGACTAAAAACAAGGTCCTAGAGCAAGTGAACTCAGAGGTTTGGGCAAAACACAAAAATGAGGCAGGATTATTGAAAACATGCCCTCCCCATAAAGTGACACTTAAAGAGAATGCTGAATTACCTTCTATCCGTCAGTACAGGCTCTCACTTCAGGCTGAGGAGGGATTAAACCTGTGATTGAATCTCTCTTGCAACAAGGTATCATTAAAAAGACATCCAGCCCCTGTAATAGTCCTATAATTCCTTTACCCAAGGGCAATACTGGGCAGTATAGGTTCATACTGGACTTACGACAGATAAACAACATTGTGGTTCCCTTAGCATCTGTTGTGCCTGACACCAATACTATATTAGCTTCTATACCTGTAGAGGCAGAGTACTTTTCAGTCATTGATCTCCTCTGCATTTTTCAGTATTAGAGTCCATCCAGAGAGCGGGTACCTTTTTGCTTTCACAGTAAAAGATACCCAATTTACTTTCAGAAGACTGTCAGAAGGCTATACTTAGAGTCTCACGGTCTATGCGCAGGCACTAAAGAGACCTGGATAGCCTACACCTGGAAGGAGGTAGCATCATCTTGCAGTACGCTGATGATCTACTTGTGGCATCTCCATCCCTTGAAGCTTGTGAAAAAGACACTGTAGCGCTGCTGAATCACCTCCAGGAGGACACAAAGCTTCATTTTCAAAATTTGAGTGCTGCCAAAAAGAGGCGACTTACCTGGGTTATGTGGTATCCAAAAGTACACGCCGCATATCACCCGACAGTATAAAAATGATTCAGGGCATGCAGCCTCCGTCCACCAAGAAAGGAATGTTGTCATTCCTGGGGACGATGAACTACTGCCGCCAGTGGATCTCTGAGTACAGATCCTATGATGCCATCCTACAACAATGTACACTACAAGATGCTCCCAACAACATTTTATGGACTAATTAACTTGCAAACTGTTTCAAGAAACTGAAAGAGACTTTGTGTACTGCACCAGCCCTGGGCGTGCCAGATTACAAACCCCTTCCATCTCTATGTGTCATTGCAAAATGGCATTGCAAATGGTGTGCCGACACAGCAGCATGGCTCTGGAAAAAGTCCTGTGGCATACTACTCCGTGACTTTGCCTGCAGCAGTAACTGGGCATCCAGCTTGCTTGAGAGCAGTGGCATCAGCAGCTGTGATTGTAGAAAGGACAGCTCCCATTGTGTTGGACTACCCTTGTATTGTATTGTTTATGTGCCACATTCGGTACAGTTGTGGTTGTCATCTGCAGCAACACAACATTTTTCAGCGGCCAGGCAAACAGGTTATGAGGTCACTCTGTTGTCTAACACCAATATCACCATTAAAAGATGCCCACCAATTAATTTGGCAAATTTATCTCCACTAGGTGATTCAGATGAGACCCCTGACCATGACTGTGTTGAAGTTGTAGAGACATGCACCACAATCAGACCAGATTTGCAGCAAACACCATTGGAAAAAACTGACTATGAGTGGTAGACTGACGGTTCCTCCAGCAGACTAACAGACACTGATTACAGAGCAGTGTATGCTATAACAACAGTAGACACCATAATTGAAAGTGCAGCCCTCCTACCTGGCACATCTGCCCAGAAAGCCAAGCTGTATGCTGTAACAAGAGCATGCATCCTAGCTGAGTGGAAAATATGTTAATATTTACACTGATTCACGTTATGCCTTTGGAGTTGTCCATGATTTTGGCCAGCTGTGGCAGTATCATGGTTTCATAACAGCAGCAGGATGCCCCATTCACAATGGCCGCTTAGTAAAGAATTTGCTACATGCAATACTACTGCCCAACAGAATAGCAGTAATAAAATGTGAGGCACATGTAGGAGCTAATACTGTGATAGCCAGAGGTAACGCTGTGGCTGACACAGCAGCAAAAGAGAAAATGTTACAACCAGTACAGATGGGGCCTTTAATGGCAAAAAGTATTCCAAAAATACAGCTGATTCAGAGACAATTGTTGCTAGCTGATGTGAAAGAAGATCAATGGGCTGCACCACCAGAGGAAGAAAGAGCGTGGATTGATGCTGGATGTGAGCCAAATGATGAGGGATTGTGGGTCCACCATGATGGGAGGCCTGTGGCCCCATGCAGTATGTTCCTACCCCTTACAAGGCTTGCCCATGGACCCACTCACATGGCTCAAGGAGGGATGAATGCTTTGATTAGACAAGAATGGTTTGCACAAGGGATAACAACTTTCACTGCACAATTCTGCTCCCAATGTCTTGTCTGTCCCCAACATACTAAACTAATTGTATGTTTTTATTGACTGCTGTGATTTGCAGTAAAGTTAAGAGAAGCATAATCCTCCGCTACCCATGATCACTTGCCAGTACCAGAGGGTCCCTTTACCAACCTTCAAATAGACTTCGCCTATATGCCCCCAGTGAATGGATTCAAATATTTGCTGGTATGTGTGAATCAGTTTTCAAAATGGGTGGAGGCGTTTGACACTAGGAAGAATGATGCAGCAACTGTGTGCGATACTTGATGAAAGACATAATACCCCGATTTGGGGTCCCACAGAGCATAAACAGTGACAGAGGGGGTGAATTTGTTGCTGCCATTGTGGAAAAGATGTGTGACTGTTTGGGAATAGAGTAAAAACTGCATGCCCCTTACCACCCACAAAGTTCAGGCCAGGTGCAGAGAACGAACTCCACAATAAAACATAAATTAGCCAAAACAACAGATGCAACAGGCCTGAAATGGCCAGAGATGCTGTCTTTAATGCTGCATGCCTTAAGAGCATTTTTCAAAAAAGGGGGGGTTTTGCTGACCATACAGGGAATTTGATCTCCTTGTTTGGAGTGACAAATAGAGAAAATTTATCAAAATTTGTCTGGTATTATTTATTTTATACCCATTTCCTGTTTTTTTTATAAGATTCAATTGTCCGACAAAGAACATACCATATCCATACAATTAATCAAAAATTATATACAAAACAACATTAAATATAACAAAACATGAATTGAACATATCATATATACATTTACACAAATGTTTGTGCATCACCATCAATATTCATTGTTTGCACTGTCTTAAAAAAAAAGAGGTGCAATAACACTCTAATAGAGAAGAGATCAAATGGAGAGAGTTATAAATATTCAAAGCAGTTCTATAAGGACTGGGGAAACAATCTCACACTCAGTCACACAAGAAAGAACTTGTTGCTAGTTCCCATCAGATGCTGGTCTCCATTTTGGCCGACGCGTTTCGAACTCGCTATTTTCCTTGGCGAGTTCTCGTCAGGGCTTTATCACTTTATCCTGCAAGGGGGGTGTGCAAAATATGAATAAAGGGGAAATTCAATTTCTATACTTATTAATAGCCTCAATGAGTAGTTCTCCTATGTACATTAAAATGATAGATGGTTACCTTACAAGTATCATGACCAGAAGGTGGGGTTCAGAAATGGTCTACGGGGGTCCTCGTCGTGGTATCTATGAGGGAAGGTAACCTTGGTTCAAGTGTCTATTCAAAAGTAAAAGTAACCCCAGGTTCCTGACGTCACAAAGCAAACACTTAAATCCCACCTTACTCTTTTTGTTTATAATTCAGTGGATGAGTTCGCCCATTGTTTGTAAAAATCCCATGTATCCCGGATGCCTGCCCAGAGAGAAAACGGTAATGAATGTGCCGCATTCAAAAGATTCATGATTAATAATATGGCCCGTGGGGTTGGAAGAAGTACCTTTGCTTCCAGCTTCGATACTCTGCTGGGTCGGTTTAGCGTGGGGCTGCTGTGTAAACCGGAGATCTGTCGGCTTGCAGCAGGACTCGGCTGGTGTATTTATCAAGCGCGGTCAGTTTCTGAAAGAAACACGCGTTTGGTTACACGCTAAGTGACAACAGCAAATTCCGCTAGGTTAGAGGTAACCTAGCGGAATTTGCTGTTGTCACTGGGCTAGCTGAAACAAGCGCCCGATACAGGAAGTCTCATGGCTACTCAGCGCACGCCCACTCGCACTGAGCGGAAGCTGAGGAGGATCAGATGGAACCGAGGGCCCCCCGCAGGTGACCCCAGAGAGAAGAGGGGGAACAGCCTAACCCGACGCATGGGCTTCGGACTCAGAGGGGCCATGACGGCCGCCGAACACGCCACCCGTTCGCCTCCCGTACCTAACGTGGTCTGGAGGACTAGTGGACACGCTTCATTCAGAGGTACCCTCCTATCCCACGCACACTCGAGAGGAGGAGAGCAATCAAAGTTACTCTGATCTACTGACTAGTTATGCAATTTTCACTTTCTCGCAGGCCGGTACCGGCAGAGTGCCACGCCCCTCACCAGCGCATCTTCAAGATCGTCATAGGTGATTCCTGCGTGGGCAAGACTTGCATGAGCTACCGTTTCTGCGGGGAGCCCTTCTGGAGACCACAGAGGACACCATCGGGGTGGACTTCCGAGAGCGGACCCCGGACAACGACGGCGAAAAAATGAAGGTGACTAGAGTCCAGGTGCAGCGTGTGTGACCTACTTTATGGTATCAGATGACTGCATGATATCAATCACACGTACCAGGAATACAGCAGAGCAAGACAGTGGACTGAAAATGGAGGCGGGGGGGGGGGAAGGGTGTTGCAAGAGAAGGGAACACGGCGTCAGAAAAAGTGTGGGTGGAAAAAGAAGCTACAAGGGTGAGTGATCTAAGCGACGGAAGTGTAAGATATTGGACGGGAGAGGCACGAGTTAGAAAGAAGATTACACATATTTGGTATTCGACATAGTCCTAGAAAAACAATGCCTTGCCCCATTTATTTTCGTTCTTATTAACCACGGAAAAGGCGAGCCAATGGAGATAACTGGCTCCATGCCCCTCCGACACAGTTTAATGAAACGGGCCAGGGCTTCTGTCATGGTATTCATGGGTACAAGATTAAATACCGTAGTACCCCTTGCCGAAGCATGACATGTTTGTGTGCGCGCTTGTGAGTCAGTGAGCGATTTAGTGGCTATAGTAAGCCACTATATTTCTGTACGGTTAATCCAAATGCTTTGAGACGTGCATGCCATGCACATAACCCTTTCGCCCCATCAGACCTTAGTCGACCTATTACAGCTAATCTGCATTTATTGGAGTTTTACGAGGCTTATGCAGCACGACTAAAAAGAAATGAACCCCAGCGTTCACTTCCAACCTACATGCATACCGAAACTGAAAGGGATCGCGATCGCAATCAAGCGCGCGGCGAGCCATGTGCTTAATGAGCATGAGGAATGCCATGTGGCGCCTCTGCTCATAAGCGCGCGCACATGCATTGCAAACTGTAGGCCGGTGGTAGCATTTTTTATTCGCTCTATCATTTATTTTTTGCTGTGACAAGACTTTGTGAGGTATTTAGTAGACTTTGTGAGGTGTTTAGTAGACTTTGTGAGGTGTTTAGTTAATCTCTGTCTCACGATCGGGACAGTAAATGCCCTTGCTCCATCTAAACCTTGAGTGCAGAGTGAGTGCAGAGTGAGTGCAGAGTGACAGTGCAGAGTGAGTGCAGAGTGAGTGCAGAGTGACTGAGTGCAGTGAGTGCAGAGTGACTGAGTGCAGTGAGTGCAGAGTGACTAAGTGCAGAGTGAGTGCAGAGTGACTGAGTGCAGTGAGTGCAGAGTGACTAAGTGCAGAGTGAGTGCAGAGTGACTGAGTGCAGAGTGACTGAGTGCAGAGGGAGCGAGTGCGAGTGAGTGCGAGTGACAGTGAGTGAAGAGTGAGTGAGTGCAGACTGAGTGCAGAGCGACAGTGAGTGCAGAATGAGTGCGAGAACAGTGAGTGCAGAATGAGTGCGAGAACAGTGAGTGCAGACTGAGTGCAGACTGAGTGAGTGCGAGAGTGACAGTGCGAGTGACAGCGAGTGCGAGTGACAGCGAGTGCGAGTGACAGCGAGTGCGAGTGACAGCGAGTGCGAGTGACAGCGCGTGCGAGTGACAGCGCGTGCGAGTGACAGCGCGTGCGAGTGACAGCAAGTGCGAGTGACAGTGAGTGCGAGTGACAGTGAGTGAAGAGTGAGTGTGAGTGCAGACTAAGTGAGTGCGAGAGCGACAGTGAGTGCAGAGTGAGTGCGGAGTGAGTGTATGTAGAGTGAGTGCGAGAGCGACAGTGAGTGCAGAATGAGTGCGAGAACAACAGTGAGTGCAGAGTGAGTGCGAGAGTGACAGTGAGTGCAGAGTGAGTGAAGAATGACAGTGTGCGAGAGTGACAGTGAGTGCAGAGTGAGTGAAGAATGACAGTGTGCGAGAGTGACAGTGAGTGCAGAGTGAGTGAAGAATGACAGTGAGTGCAGAGTGAGTGCGAGTGAGTGAGTGCAGAGTGAGTGCGAGTGACAGTGAGTGCAGAGTGAGTGCGAGTGACAGTGAGTGCAGAGTGAGTGCGAGTGACAGTGAGTGCAGAGTGAGTGTGAGTGAAGAGTGACAGTGAGTGCAGACAGTGCAGAGTGACAGTGAGTGCAGAGTGAGTGCAGAGTGAGTGCAGAGTGAGTGTGAGTGACAGTGCAGAGTGAGTGTGAGTGCAGAGTGAGTGCAGAGTGAGTGAGTGCAGAGTGAGTGTGTGCAGAGTGAGTGCGAGAGTGACAGTGCGAGTGACAGTGAGTGCGAGTGACAGTAAGTGCGAGTGACAGTAAGTGCGAGTGACAGTGTGTGCGAGTGACAGTGTGTGCGAGTGACAGTGTGTGCGAGTGACAGTGTGTGCGAGTGACAGTGTGTGCGAGTGACAGTGTGTGCGAGTGACAGTGAGTGCGAGTGACAGTGAGTGCGAGTGACAGTGAGTGCGAGTGACAGTGAGTGTGAGTGTTAGACGGGACCTGGAGGGTCGGCCGAGGACAAGGGGAGAGCCGTCTCCAGCGATCGCACAGACAAGTAACTTCCCCCCCACAGATGGACACCACACAAAGATAAGGTTTAACGTTCTTTATAGGCAATCTTGAAGTACGGTAGAATGGTACAAGGCGGTCAGGACTCAGGGGTCCCCTCGATTCTAGTCTCTTGGAAGGGAAAAGGGGGTAGCGGGACAGTCTTGTTACCAATCTGCAGTAGCGATGAGATGATGGGCAGCTCTCAATCCTCGAGCTCGGCGTTCTAGGAGGACGGGCCGCGGCAGCGCCAGCAGGTCCCGAGGAGATCGAAGGTGGTAACGGGCCGCGGCAGCGCCAGCAGGTCCCGACGAAGATGGTAGTTACAACGGGCCGCGGCAGCGCCAGCAGGTCCCGACGAGGATGAAGGTTGCAGAGGGCCGCGGCAGCGCCAGCGGGCAGGACGACAGTTCACAAGGCAGGGCTGCAGCAGCGCCAGCAGTCCGTCAAGGATGAGTTCTTCGCGGTGTCTCTCGACTCCAGGATACAACTGCCCTCCTGCTCTGGAGCTGCCCCAGTTATAGGTCTGGCGCCCTTTGATGTCCGGACCCTCGCACTTGGAGGTCGGGAGGTCCGGGATGAGGGAGTCCAGACACCCAGCAGGGGTGTGGAGCCAGCGCCCGGGGAGGCCGGGGGCGAACGGCACCTGGCGGGGGGAGAGCCATCGACACTTCTTTCTCCCATTGACCTGCTAAGTGGTCCGTTCACCTCCTGGGTGGATGGTGGTGCCGGGATGTCGGGGCCTGGCCAGGCCCAGGGTTAGGGTCGAGCTGAGGCCACGCGGCCTCGTGGTGCAGTGTCCAAGATGGCGGCCGGGCCCGGGCAATGGTGCTGGTGGATGCCCAGGCCGGTGATATGGAACTGTTCGGGGGCAGGCGTCCCGTGCGGGACGGGTTACGGGTGGCTTCTGTGGGTGGCTTCTGGAGAGTCGGTGTCCTGGCTCTGTCATGCGGGGAGGGAGCGAGCCCCCTTCTGGGGCCTGTCCAACATGCGTCCCCCCCAGCTGAAGGTGGGGAGAGTCACCCATCCTCTTGGGGACTCTCTCCGTGGAGGCGGAAAAAGCGTGACAGGCCATCCGCATTGGCGTGTTCTTGACCAGGGCGATGCTCCACAGTGAAGTCCATCCCTTGCAGGGAGATGGACCATCGCAGCAGTTTGGGATTCTCCCCCCGCATCTGCATTAACCATTGCAGGGGGCGATGGTCTGTTTGTACCCGGAAGTGGGTACCGAAGAGGTAGGGCCAGAGTCTCTTGAGGGCCCACACCACTGCGAAGGCCTCCCGCTCGATGGTACTCCAGCGCTGTTCTCGGGCCAGTAGGCGTCGGCTGATGAAGACCACTGGCTGGTCGACCCCCTCGGAGTTGAGCTGCGAGAGGACGGCCCCAATGCCATGGTCCGAGGCATCGGTCTGGACTATGAACTCACGGCTGTAGTCGGGGGCCTGGAGCACCGGGGCGGTGCACATGGCGGCCTTCAGTTTCTCGAAGGCCGCTTGACAGTCTGGGGTCCAGTTGACCGTTTTGGGATGCTTTTTGGATGTGAGTTCCGTGAGGGGCCCCACAATGCTGCCATAGTCCTTCACAAACCTCCGGTAGTATCCGGTGAGCCCCAAGAAGGCTCGTACCTCGGTTTGGGTGACGGGGGGCTTCCAGGACTGGATGGCAGCGATCTTGAGTTGGAGAGGGGCCACCAGACCGCTCCCCACTTGGTGTCCAAGGTAGGTTACGGACCCTTGGCCGATTTGGCATTTGCTGGCCTTGATGGTGAGGCCAGCTCGCTGAAGGGCCTGGAGGACCTCTCGGAGGTGGCAGAGGTGGTCTGACCAGTGGCGGCTGTATACTGCGATATCGTCCAGGTAGGCGGCGCTGAAGTCTTCGAGGCCTGCCAATACCTGGTTCACAAGTCTTTGAAAAGTGGCTGGGGCGTTTTTCATACCGAAGGGCATCACAGTGAACTGGTAGTGCCCATCCGGGGTGGAGAAAGCGGATCGTTCTTGGGCCCTGGGGGTGAGGCCGATCTGCCAGTAGCCCGCTGTCAGGTCGAAGATGCTTAGGTAGCGGGCAGCCCCCATGCGGTCGACCAGTTCATCTGCTCGGGGGATAGGATGAGCGTCGGTTCGGGTGACAGCGTTCAGACCCCGATAGTCAACGCAGAACCGGAGCTCGGGGGTGGTGCCCGGGGCGGCTGCTTTGGGTACCAGTACGACCGGGCTGGCCCAGGGGCTGTCTGAGGGCTCGATGACCCCGAGTGCGAGCATTTTGGTGACCTCTTCTTGGATGCAGGCACGCACCCGGTCCGGGACTCGGTAGGCCCGGTGTCGGATAGGGGGACTGTCCCCAGTATCCACGTCGTGAAGGCACCAGGGGGTGACCCCGGGGGTGAGGGAAAACAGGTCCGCAAATTGCAACAGGAGGGTCCGACAGCCATGGCGCTGCTCTGGGGTCAGGGCATCGGAGAGTCAGACTCCATCCACGGAACCATCTCTCTCACGGGTCCTCAGCAGGTCAGGGAGGGGCTCGGAGTCTTCTTCCGCCCCACTGTCTGTAGCCATCAGGAGGCTGAGCTCCGAGCGCACAAAGTGTGGTTTGAGTCTGTTGGCGTGGAGGACCCGGAGGGGGTTTCGGGGGGACTCCATGTCGATGAGATAGGTGACAGGGCCCTTGCGTTCGACCACCTTGAAGGGTCCTGTCCATTTATCTTGCAAGGCACAAGGTTCGGTGGGGGACATCACCCACACCTGCTGACCAGGTTCAAACTCAATGGAGGAGGCATGTTGATCGTACCATTTCTTCATGTCCTCCTGACTGGCCTCTAGGTTGGCTTTAGCGATCTCCCTGAATCGCCTGGTCTGGTTGCGGAGGGTCAGGAGGTATTTGTAGACATCCGGAGGGGTTTTCAGGGGGCCCATCTCCCATTCTTCTTTCACTAGGCTGAGGGGCCCTCGAACGGGGTGCCCGTACAGGAGCTCGAAAGGGCTGAAACCGAGGGACTTCTGGGGGACTTCTCGGTAGGCGAAGAGGAGGCACGGTAGTAGCACGTCCCACTGGCGGCGTAGGGGCTCTTCCAGCCCCATAATCATTCCCTTGAGGGTGCGGTTGAACCGCTCGACCAGTCCGTTTCCTTGCGGGTGATAGGGGGTTGTGAAACGGTAGGTGACCCCGCACTGCTGCCAGAGGGATTTCATATACTTCGAAATAAAGTTCGTGCCCCGGTCACTGACGACCTCCCGGGGGAAGCCCACTCGCGAGAAGATCCCCATCAAGGCTCGGCCTACCACTGGTGCTGTCACTGTTCGAAGGGGGATGGCCTCGGGATAACGGGTGGCGTGGTCCACCAGGACCAGGATGAATCGGTGCCCTTGTGCTGTTCGGGGGTCCAGGGGCCCCACAATGTCTATTCCCACTCGTTCGAACGGGGTGGTGACGACGGGGAATGGTTGCAGGGGGGCCTTGAGTTTTCGGCCGCTCTTGCCGCTGGCCTGGCAGGTGGGGCAGGCCCGGCAGTGGTTGGAAACGTCATTTCGCATCTTGGGCCAGTAAAAGTGTGTCACCAGGCGGTTGTAGGTTTTATCTTGCCCCAAGTGCCCAGCCAGGGGGACATCGTGGGCCAAGTTTAAAAGGAAGTCTCTGAAACGGAGGGGTACCACCAGTACCCAACTGGCCCCCAATTCTGCAATTCTTTGCTCGCTGTACAATAGGTCGTTGTCCCAGTAGATCCAGTGCGCCCCTGCGGCGTCTCCCGCGCTCTGGGCGAGGGCTTGCTGTCGGAGTCCCTCAAGGGAGGGACAGGTCTTTTGCTCCTGTCGAAATTGTTCTTGGGTGGGCCCCCCCTCTTGACGCCACTGAGCCAGGTCTGGAAGGTCCTGAGGCTGAGCGGGCTCTTCCGGGGCTTGTTCTGGGGGGCCAGGGCGGCCGGCATCTTCCTCTGGAGTGATCGGGGGAGGAGGTGCTGGCCATTCGGGCTCTTCGGGTCTGGGGATGGCACGGGCGGCCATGGACCGGGTTGTTACGCACGCCCAGTCTGGGAGGCCCAGCATCCCCAGGTGCTCTCTTCTCTCAACGGCCGCCCACGGGGAACTCTCGAGATCGTTTCCCAGGAGGCAGTCCAAGGGGGCATCATCGCGGACAGTCACTTTCAGCATGCCGGACACTCCTCCCCATTCAAAGGGGACACAGGCCATCCGACATAGGCTCTCAGAATTGTCAGCTGATCGGACAGGGCAAAGGACATTTGGCAGGATTTGTTCTGGGGTCACCAGGTGACAGCGGACGGCAGTCACACTGGCTCCGGTGTCACGCAGGGCTTTGGCCTTGCGTCCGTTGATGTTCACCCACTGGCTGTATTTTCTGGTGTTTGCGGGTAGGGGGACCCGCGGGACCATGTCTCTTCCCCCTAGGCAAGCCAGGACCATGGCGGCAGGTTCCCACTCGGGCTGCTCCTGGTCGTATTCTTCATGCTCTTCGAAAGTTTGTTCTTCTCCTAGGGCGGCGGCCGCAACCTGGCGGGGCCCGGGAGTCTGGTTCTTGGGGCAGTTCGGGTCGTTGGCATAGTGTCCGACCCGCTGGCACCGATGGCACGTGACATTGGCTCGGAACCCTGGGCGCATCGGGGGGTTCCCCCGCCCAGCCGAGGGCGGGGTGTTGTTGATGGGAGCTGCTGGGGCGGCATCTTTGCCCCGGCCCTGGCCTCCTCCTCCTCCTCCTCGGGGACGATGATGACCTTGGTTGTTCCGGTTCTGCCTGGTTGGCCCACTCCGGGCCACGCGGGTGCTCTCCCAACGGTCAGCCTCAGCGGCGAGCTGCCGAGGGTAAGTCAGTTTACTGTCGAGGAGGTGCTGCCTGAGCTCGACGAAGCAGTTGTTGGAGTGGTGCTCCCATACAATGAGGTTGAAGAGTTGCTCGTAGGTGGTGACTCGGCTACCCTTGATCCACCCCTCGAAAGCTCGGCTAAAATAGTTCACATATTCCACCCAAGTTGTACCCGGGATCCGGGTGCAGTCGCGGAACCTCTGGCGGTACATCTCGGGTGTGAGTCCATATCGAGTGAGGAGGGCGGCCTTCATGTGATCATAGGACGTCATCTGATGGTCCGGGAGCTGTAGCAGGGCATCGCGGCCTTCATTGACGAACCTCCCCCACAGACCGGCTCCCCAGTCACTTCGATCGATCCGGTGGGAGGTCATGGCGATCTCATAGGCCTTGAACCACTGTTGTATGTCGTCGTTCCGATAATATTCTCGGACGACGTCCTTGGGGATGTGGACTTTTTGTTCCGTAGCGCCCGGGGTGCGCGGTCGCTCGGGCACCCCTAGTTCTTTGTTTTGTTTTCGCAGTTCGATTTCAGCTAGTTTGCGCTCGTGTTCGTATGCCAGTCTCTTTTCTTCGAGTTCTTTGTCTTTGCTTTTCTTCCCGCTCTTCTTGGAGCCGTAAGTGTTCTAAGTTCAGTTTTTGTTCCGCTAGTTTTAGCTCTCCGTCCAATTTGAGCCGTGCCAACTCTAATTCGTGGAGTCTGTTTTTTTCTCTTTCTTGGATCTCTTCCTGTGAGAGACCCGCTCTCCGTTCTTCGGGAGAAGTGGTGTTGGTCTCTGATGCTTCGACGTTTTGGTCCCGGGGTCTGACGGCCCCGGTTTCCGCCCAAGATTCTATGGCGTGCTTGAAGTCGTCTTTCGTGCTCAGACCGGTGGTAGCAATGCCTAGTTCTATGCAAAACTGTTTTAACTCTCGATGGCTGTACTCTTCCAATTTTTCCATCTGGAATTTCTCCGTGGATCCGCTCTCTTTGGTTGTCATCGTGGTTTAGTCGTGGGGTGAGTTGCTCTCTGTGCGGTACGCGTTGATTCGGATCGCGCCGCTGGCCACCAATGTTAGACGGGACCTGGAGGGTCGGCCGAGGACAAGGGGAGAGGTCTCCGGGGAGAGCCGTCTCCAGCGATCGCACAGACAAGTAACTTCCCCCCCCACAGATGGACACCACACAAAGATAAGGTTTAACGTTCTTTATAGGCAATCTTGAAGTACGGTAGAATGGTACAAGGAGGTCAGGACTCAGGGGTCCCCTCGATTCTAGTCTCTTGGAAGGGAAAAGGGGGTAGCGGGACAGTCTTGTTACCAATCTGCAGTAGCGATGAGATGATGGGCAGCTCTCAATCCTCGAGCTCGGCGTTCTAGGAGGACGGGCCACGGCAGCGCCAGCAGGTCCCGAGGAGATCGAAGGTGGTAATGGGCCGCGGCAGCGCCAGCAGGTCCCGACGAAGATGGTAGTTACAACGGGCTGCGGCAGCAGGTCCCGACGAGGATGAAGGTTGCAGAGGGCCGCGGCAGCGCCAACGGGCAGGACGACAGTTCACAAGGCAGGGCTGCGGCAGCGCCAGCAGTCCGTCAAGGATGAGTTCTTCGCGGTGTCTCTCGACTCCAGGATACAACTGCCCTCCTGCTCTGGAGCTGCCCCAGTTATAGGTCTGGCGCCCTTTGATGTCCGGACCCTCGCACTTGGAGGTCGGGAGGTCCGGGATGAGGGAGTCCAGACACCCAGCAGGGGGGGTGGAGCCAGCGCCCGGGGAGGCCGGGGGCGAACGGCACCTGGCGGGGGGAGAGCCATCAACACTTCTTTCTCCCATTGACCTGCCAAGTGGTCCGTTCACCTCCTGGGTGGATGGTGGTGCCGGGATGTCGGGGCCTGGCCAGGCCCAGGGTTAGGGTCGAGCTGAGGCCACGCGGCCTCCTGGTGCAGTGTCCAAGATGGCGGCCGGGCCCGGGCAATGTTGCTGGTGGATGCCCAGGCCGGTGATATGGAACTGTTCGGGGGCAGGCGTCCCGTGCGGGACGGGTTACGGGTGGCTTCTGGAGAGTCGGTGTCCTGGCTCTGTCATGCGGGGAGGGAGCGAGCCCCCTTCTGGGGCCTGTCCAACAGTGAGTGACAGTGAGTGCGAGTGACAGTGAGTGCGAGTGACAGTGAGTGCGAGTGACAGTGAGTGAAGAGTGAGTGTGAGTGCAGACTGAGTGAGTGCGAGAGCGACAGTGAGTGCAGAGTGAGTGCGAGAGCGACAGTGAGTGCAGAGTGAGTGCGGAGTGAGTGTATGTAGAGTGAGTGCGAGAGCGACAGTGAGTGCGGAGTGAGTGCGAGAGCGACAGTGAGTGCGGAGTGAGTGCGAGAGCGACAGCGAGTGCGGAGTGAGTGCGAGAGCGACAGTGAGTGCGGAGTGAGTGCGAGAGCGACAGTGAGTGCGGAGTGAGTGCGAGAGTGAAAGTGAGAGTGCAGAGTGACAGTGAGTGCAGAGTGAGTGCGAGAGTGACAGTGACAGTGCAAAGTGACAGTGAGTGCAGAGTGAGTTCAGAGTGACAGTGAGTGCAGAGTGAGTGCAGAGTGACAGTGAGTGCAGTGTGAGTTCAGAGTGACAGTGAGTGCAGTGTGAGTTCAGAGTGACAGTGAGTGCAGTGTGAGTTCAGAGTGACAGTGAGTGCAGTGTGAGTGCAGAGTGAGAGTGACTGAGTGCAGAGTGACAGTGAGTGCAGAGTGACAGTGAGTGCAGAGTGACAGTGAGTGCAGAGTGACAGTGAGTGCAGAGTGACAGTAAGTGCAGAGTGACAGTAAGTGCAGAGTGACAGTAAGTGCAGAGTGACAGTAAGTGCAGAGTGACAGTAAGTGCAGAGTGACAGTGAGTGCAGAGTGACAGTGAGTGCAGAGTGACAGTGAGTGCAGAGTGACAGTGAGTGCAGAGTGACAGTGAGTGCAGAGTGAGTGCGGAGTGAGTGTATGTAGAGTGAGTGCCAGAGCGACAGTGAGTGGAGAGTGAGTGCGAGAGCGACAGTGAGTGGAGATTGAGTGCGAGAGTGACAGTGAGTGCAGAGTGAGTTCAGAGTGACAGTGAGTGCAGAGTGACAGTGAGTGCAGAGTGACAGTGAGTGCAGAGTGACAGTGAGTGCAGAGTGACAGTGAGTGCAGAGTGACAGTGAGTGCAGAGTGACAGTGAGTGCAGAGTGAGTGCGGAGTGAGTGTATGTAGAGTGAGTGCGAGAGCGACAGTGAGTGGAGAGTGAGTGCGAGAGCGACAGTGAGTGCAGAGTGAGTTCAGAGTGACAGTGAGTGCAGAGTGAGTTCAGAGTGACAGTGAGTACAGAGTGAGTTCAGAGTGACAGTGAGTGCAGAGTGAGTTCAGAGTGACAGTGAGTGCAGAGTGACAGTGAGTGCAGAGTGACAGTGAGTGCAGAGTGACCGTGACAGTGAGTGCAGAGTGAGAGTGACAGTGAGTGCAGAGTGAGAGTGACAGTGGGTGCAGAGTGAGAGTGACGGTGAGTGCAGAGTGACAGTGAGTGCAGAGTGACAGTGAGTGCAGAGTGACAGTGAGTGCAGAGTGACAGTGAGTGCAGAGTGACAGTGAGTGCAGAGTGACAGTGAGTGCAGAGTGACAGTGAGTGCAGAGTGACAGTGAGTGCAGAGTGAGTGCAGAGTGACAGTGAGTGCAGAGTGACAGTGAGTGCAGAGTGACAGTGAGTGCAGAGTGACAGTGAGTGCAGAGTGACAGTGAGTGCAGAGTGACAGTGAGTGCAGAGTGACAGTGAGTGCAGAGTGAGTGCAGAGTGAGAGTGACGGTGAGTGCAGAGTGACAGTGAGTGCAGAGTGACAGTGAGTGCAGTGACAGTGAGTGCAGAGTGACAGTGAGTGCAGAGTGACAGTGAGTGCAGAGTGACAGTGAGTGCAGAGTGACAGTGAGTGCAGAGGGACAGTGAGTGCAGAGGGACAGTGAGTGCAGAGGGACAGTGAGTGCAGAGGGACAGTGAGTGCAGAGGGACAGTGAGTGCAGAGTGACAGTGAGTGCAGAGTGAGTGCAGAGTGAGAGTGACGGTGAGTGCAGAGTGACAGTGAGTGCAGAGTGACAGTGAGTGCAGAGTGACAGTGAGTGCAGAGTGACAGTGAGTGCAGAGTGACAGTGAGTGCAGAGTGACAGTGAGTGCAGAGTGAGTGCAGAGTGACAGTGAGTGCAGAGTGACAGTGAGTGCAGAGTGAGTGCAGAGTGACAGTGAGTGCAGAGTGACAGTGAGTGCAGAGTGACAGTGAGTGCAGAGTGACAGTGAGTGCAGAGTGACAGTGAGTGCAGAGTGAGTGCAGAGTGAGAGTGACGGTGAGTGCAGAGTGACAGTGAGTGCAGAGTGACAGTGAGTGCAGAGTGACAGTGAGTGCAGAGTGACAGTGAGTGCAGAGTGACAGTGAGTGCAGAGTGACAGTGAGTGCAGAGGGACAGTGAGTGCAGAGGGACAGTGAGTGCAGAGGGACAGTGAGTGCAGAGGGACAGTGAGTGCAGAGGGACAGTGAGTGCAGAGTGAGTGCAGAGTGAGAGTGACGGTGAGTGCAGAGTGACAGTGAGTGCAGAGTGACAGTGAGTGCAGAGTGACAGTGAGTGCAGAGTGACAGTGAGTGCAGAGTGACAGTGAGTGCAGAGTGACAGTGAGTGCAGAGTGACAGTGAGTGCAGAGGGACAGTGAGTGCAGAGGGACAGTGAGTGCAGAGGGACAGTGAGTGCAGAGGGACAGTGAGTGCAGAGGGACAGTGAGTGCAGAGGGACAGTGAGTGCAGAGTGACAGTGAGTGCAGAGTGACAGTGAGTGCAGAGTGACTGTGAGTGCAGAGTGACAGTAAGTGCAGAGTGACAGTAAGTGCAGAGTGACAGTAAGTGCAGAGTGACAGTAAGTGCAGAGTGACAGTAAGTGCAGAGTGACAGTAAGTGCAGAGTGAGTGCAGAGGGACAGTGAGTGCAGAGCGACAGTGAGTGCAGAGTGACAGTAAGTGCAGAGTGACAGTAAGTGCAGAGTGAGTGCAGAGTGACAGTGAGTGCAGAGTGACAGTGAGTGCAGAGCGACAGTGAGTGCAGAGCGACAGTGAGTGCAGAGCGACAGTGAGTGCAGAGCGACAGTGAGTGCAGAGTGACAGTGAGTGCAGAGTGACAGTGAGTGCAGAGTGACAGTGAGTGCAGAGTGACAGTGAGTGCAGAGTGAGAGTGACGGTGAGTGCAGAGTGACAGTGAGTGCAGAGTGACAGTGAGTGCAGAGTGACAGTAAGTGCAGAGTGACAGTGAGTGCAGAGGGACAGTGAGTGCAGAGGGACAGTGAGTGCAGAGGGACAGTGAGTGCAGAGGGACAGTGAGTGCAGAGGGACAGTGAGTGCAGAGGGACAGTGAGTGCAGAGGGACAGTGAGTGCAGAGGGACAGTGAGTGCAGAGGGACAGTGAGTGCAGAGGGACAGTGAGTGCAGAGTGACAGTGAGTGCAGAGTGACTGTGAGTGCAGAGTGACTGTGAGTGCAGAGTGACAGTGAGTGCAGAGTGACAGTGAGTGCAGAGTGACAGTAAGTGCAGAGTGACAGTAAGTGCAGAGTGAGTGCAGAGGGACAGTGAGTGCAGAGCGACAGTGAGTGCAGAGTGACAGTGAGTGCAGAGTGACAGTGAGTGCAGAGTGACAGTGAGTGCAGAGTGACAGTAAGTGCAGAGTGAGTGCAGAGTGACAGTGAGTGCAGAGTGACAGTGAGTGCAGAGTGACAGTGAGTGCAGAGTGACAGTGAGTGCAGAGTGACAGTGAGTGCAGAGTGAGTGCGGAGTGAGTGTATGTAGAGTGAGTGCGAGAGCGACAGTGAGTGGAGAGTGAGTGCGAGAGCGACAGTGAGTGCAGAGTGACAGTGAGTGCAGAGTGACCGTGACAGTGAGTGCAGAGTGAGAGTGACAGTGAGTGCAGAGTGAGAGTGACAGTGAGTGCAGAGTGAGAGTGACGGTGAGTGCAGAGTGACAGTGAGTGCAGAGTGACAGTGAGTGCAGAGTGACAGTGAGTGCAGAGTGACAGTGAGTACAGAGTGACAGTGAGTGCAGAGTGAGTGCAGAGTGAGAGTGACGGTGAGTGCAGAGTGACAGTGAGTGCAGAGTGACAGTGAGTGCAGTGTGACAGTGAGTGCAGTGTGACAGTGAGTGCAGAGTGACAGTGAGTGCAGAGTGACAGTGAGTGCAGAGTGACAGTGAGTGCAGAGTGAGTGCGAGTGACAGTGAGTGCAGAGTGAGTGTGAGTGCAGAGGGACAGTGAGTGCAGAGGGACAGTGAGTGCAGAGGGACAGTGAGTGCAGAGGGACAGTGAGTGCAGAGGGACAGTGAGTGCAGAGGGACAGTGAGTGCAGAGTGAGTGCAGAGTGAGAGTGACGGTGAGTGCAGAGTGACAGTGAGTGCAGAGTGACAGTGAGTGCAGAGTGACAGTGAGTGCAGAGTGACAGTGAGTGCAGAGTGACAGTGAGTGCAGAGTGACAGTAAGTGCAGAGTGACAGTAAGTGCAGAGTGACAGTGAGTGCAGAGTGACAGTGAGTGCAGAGGGACAGTGAGTGCAGAGGGACAGTGAGTGCAGAGGGACAGTGAGTGCAGAGGGACAGTGAGTGCAGAGGGACAGTGAGTGCAGAGGGACAGTGAGTGCAGAGTGAGTGCAGAGTGAGAGTGACGGTGAGTGCAGAGTGACAGTGAGTGCAGAGTGACAGTGAGTGCAGAGTGACAGTAAGTGCAGAGTGACAGTAAGTGCAGAGTGAGTGCAGAGGGACAGTGAGTGCAGAGCGACAGTGAGTGCAGAGTGACAGTGAGTGCAGAGTGACAGTGAGTGCAGAGTGACAGTAAGTGCAGAGTGAGTGCAGAGTGACAGTAAGTGCAGAGTGAGTGCAGAGTGACAGTAAGTGCAGAGTGAGTGCAGAGGGACAGTGAGTGCAGAGGGACAGTGAGTGCAGAGTGACAGTGAGTGCAGAGTGACAGTGAGTGCAGAGTGACAGTGAGTGCAGAGTGACAGTGAGTGCAGAGTGAGTGCGGAGTGAGTGTATGTAGAGTGAGTGCGAGAGCGACAGTGAGTGGAGAGTGAGTGCGAGAGCGACAGTGAGTGGAGATTGAGTGCGAGAGTGACAGTGAGTGCAGAGTGAGTTCAGAGTAACAGTGAGTGCAGAGTGAGTTCAGAGTGACAGTGAGTGCAGAGTGAGTTCAGAGTGACAGTGAGTGCAGAGTGACAGTGAGTGCAGAGTGACAGTGAGTGCAGAGTGACCGTGACAGTGAGTGCAGAGTGAGAGTGACAGTGAGTGCAGAGTGAGAGTGACAGTGAGTGCAGAGTGAGAGTGACGGTGAGTGCAGAGTGACAGTGAGTGCAGAGTGACAGTGAGTGCAGAGTGACAGTGAGTACAGAGTGACAGTGAGTGCAGAGTGAGTGCAGAGTGAGAGTGACGGTGAGTGCAGAGTGACAGTGAGTGCAGAGTGACAGTGAGTGCAGAGTGACAGTAAGTGCAGAGTGACAGTGAGTGCAGAGTGAGAGTGACGGTGAGTGCAGAGTGACAGTGAGTGCAGAGTGACAGTGAGTGCAGAGTGACAGTGAGTACAGAGTGACAGTGAGTGCAGAGTGAGTGCAGAGTGAGAGTGACGGTGAGTGCAGAGTGACAGTGAGTGCAGAGTGACAGTGAGTGCAGAGTGACAGTGAGTGCAGAGTGACAGTGAGTGCAGAGTGACAGTGAGTGCAGAGTGAGTGCAGAGTGAGAGTGACGGTGAGTGCAGAGTGACAGTGAGTGCAGAGTGACAGTGAGTGCAGAGTGACAGTGAGTGCAGAGTGACAGTGAGTGCAGAGTGACAGTGAGTGCAGAGTGACAGTGAGTGCAGAGTGACAGTGAGTGCAGAGTGACAGTGAGTGCAGAGTGACAGTGAGTGCAGAGTGACAGTGAGTGCAGAGTGACAGTGAGTGCAGAGTGACAGTGAGTGCAGAGTGACAGTGAGTGCAGAGTGACCGTGACAGTGAGTGCAGAGTGAGAGTGACAGTGAGTGCAGAGTGAGAGTGACAGTGAGTGCAGAGTGAGAGTGACGGTGAGTGCAGAGTGACAGTGAGTGCAGAGTGACAGTGAGTACAGAGTGACAGTGAGTGCAGAGTGACAGTGAGTACAGAGTGACAGTGAGTGCAGAGTGAGTGCAGAGTGAGAGTGACGGTGAGTGCAGAGTGACAGTGAGTGCAGAGTGACAGTGTGTGCAGAGTGACAGTGAGTGCAGAGTGACAGTGAGTGCAGAGTGACAGTGAGTGCAGAGTGACAGTGAGTGCAGAGTGACAGTGAGTGCAGAGTGACAGTGAGTGCAGAGTGACAGTGAGTGCAGAGTGACAGTGAGTGCAGAGTGACAGTGAGTGCAGAGTGACAGTGAGTGCAGAGTGACAGTGAGTGCAGAGTGACAGTGAGTGCAGAGTGACAGTGAGTGCAGAGTGACAGTGAGTGCAGAGTGACAGTGAGTGCAGAGTGACAGTGAGTGCAGAGTGACAGTGAGTGCAGAGTGACAGTGAGTGCAGAGTGACAGTGAGTGCAGAGTGACAGTAAGTGCAGAGTGACAGTAAGTGCAGAGTGAGTGCAGAGGGACAGTGAGTGCAGAGCGACAGTGAGTGCAGAGTGACAGTGAGTGCAGAGTGACAGTGAGTGCAGAGTGACAGTGAGTGCAGAGTGACAGTAAGTGCAGAGTGAGTGCAGAGGGACAGTGAGTGCAGAGGGACAGTGAGTGCAGAGGGACAGTGAGTGCAGAGGGACAGTGAGTGCAGAGGGACAGTGAGTGCAGAGTGACAGTGAGTGCAGAGTGACAGTGAGTGCAGAGTGACAGTGAGTGCAGAGTGACAGTGAGTGCAGAGTGACAGTGAGTGCAGAGTGACAGTGAGTGCAAAGTGAGTGCGAGCGTGACAGTGAGAGTGCGAGCGTGACAGTGAGTGCAGAGTGACAGTGAGTGCAGAGTGACAGTGAGTGCAGAGTGACAGTGAGTGCAGAGTGACAGTGAGTGCAGAGTGACAGTGAGTGCAGAGTGACAGTGAGTGCAGAGTGACAGTGAGTGCAGTGTGACAGTGAGTGCAGTGTGACAGTGAGTGCAGAGTGACAGTGAGTGCAGAGTGACAGTGAGTGCAGAGTGACAGTGAGTGCAGAGTGAGTGCGAGTGACAGTGAGTGCAGAGTGAGTGTGAGTGCAGACTGAGTGCAGAGCGAGTGCAGAGTGAGTGTGTGCAGAGTGAGTGCAGAATGACAGTGAGTGCAGTGACAGTGAGTGCAGAGTGACAGTGAGTGCAGAGTGAGTGCGAGTGCCTGTGAGTGCAGACTGAGTGCAGAATGAGTGTGTGCAGAGTGAGTGCGAGAGCGACAGTGAGTGCAGAGTGAGTGCGAGAGTGACAGTGAGTGCAGAGTAAGTGCGAGAGTGACAGTGAGAGTGCAGAGTGACAGTGAGTGCAGAGTGACAGTGAGTGCAGAGTGACAGTGAGTGCAGAGTGACAGTGAGTGCAGTGACAGTGAGTGCAGTGACAGTGAGTGCAGTGACAGTGAGTGCAGTGACAGTGAGTGCAGTGACAGTGAGTGCAGAGTGACAGTGAGTGCAGACTGACTGCAGAGTGAGTGTGACTGCAGAGTAACAGTGACTGCAGAGTGACAGTGACTGCAGAGTGACAATGACTGCAGTGTGTGAGTGTGCAGGGTGCACATTGTGTGAGTGTGCAGGGTGAACAGTGTGAGTGTGCAGGGTGAGCAGTGTGTGAATGTGTAGGAAACAAACACTCAAACTAAGTCCACCACACACTACTGCATATACTAGTGAATACAGTCATCTCTATATACCGAAAAAATGAGTTATATTTAGAGGGGTCGGAGTGAGACACAGTGGGTGGGTTGATGGATGCATGATGAATGGATGTATGCATGGATGTATGGATGGATGGATGCATGGATGGGTTGTTGGTTGGATGGGTTGGTGGATTGCATAAATTGTTGAGGGATTGGCTGTATATATGCATCTATCCATCCACCCATCCATGCATCTATCCATACACCCATTCATGCATGCACCCATGCATGCATCCACCAACTCATCCATGCAAGCATTACAAAGAGCACGCAGCTCTCCTTCGTCTCTCCTCGCCCCCCTTCCCTGTACCCTGCTATTGTAAATGACAATGCCATTTATTTATGTTAAAAAAAAAACATAAATAAAAAAAATGTCAAGAGCAATGCCAATAGCTCTAACTTTAACAAAGGCAAAACCATTGCATTGTAAATGCTTGTTAAGGGATGCACCAACTGTTGCCTTCTGACACATTCCACAATAATGAGGGCATCGCTCCCTCATGTTTTTTGATCCACGCGCCATAATAAAATGCCACAGAAACACCAATCGAATGTGATAGTTGAGCAGAAAACACATTTCATTTTTTTTAAATCCCAAAGCAACTGCCTCACCATTTTTTTAAAAATCCACTCATATCTTATGCTGCGCGCATTTTCTTAGCCTCGTGCGTTTCCAGGGCATGCCTTCCGGTTCATGTTTTGAATCAATAGAAACGCACTGCTGATCAAACTCCGGTAGACAGTAATAGTCCCCTGGATGTAATGATAAGCTGTGGCATTTTGCTTAAGGGAGCCCATAAATCATGGCAATACCATTAAGGTTGTTAGTATGTGGGTGTGAATGCTAATATTAGCAGTCAGATACGTGAACGAATATAAAATTAGACCACTTGCATGATTCATTCTGTCTGTGTGTTTGATGCATAGCGCTGCCGCTCTTAAATAAATAAAATAAATAAATTGGTAAGTACTTTCCAAATCATTAGTGTAATTACGTATACGGTCAGATACAGCTGACATTCTTACAGTGCAGACCCATCTCGAACACACAGCGGTAGAACAAACTCCCAAACCTGCCTCCAAATCAGTTTCAGGTAAGCACTTGTGAAGTGATTAAGAGGAGTAGGTGCCACTGCAGAGTCCCTCGGTTTTACTGTCTCGTCCTGTGTGGGGTTGCTGCGCAGAGGGCATATGCGAACAGATGTCCCACTCACACGACTTCCAATGCCCTCTCCTTTCTTACTTCTTCCCTTGTCCCTCCACTTCCATTTGGCGTCTGACCTGCTGGGAGCTGTTTTCCCTGACAGAGTTTACTATGCACCGCACGTTAGATAGCGGGTCCTGTGTCAGAGCCAGTAACAACAACAGTCAGTGAAGGCCTGTGAGGCGTCACGTTCTACAAACCACTCAATGTTTGCAGAGAAGATTTGCAAAGTCCTGGTTTTCATCCAGAAAATGAGTTTACAAATAAAAAGGAAAATGAAAGCGTAGCTATGGCTATGGGAATGTATTTATTGTAGTTTTGTTCGAGACGAACCCGTGTCAATGGGGCGTCAGAGTCCTGTACAGACACATTAGAACAGAGTGAAAAGAACATAGCAGTTTGTGTGCCTATAATTAACACAGCTATTCTACGACGCTCTCTTCAAATCCGTAGCTCTTTTCCTTGTTTGGTAGTCATTACCTTCTTATTTGTATTTTTCTGAAATAATTTCCAAATTCGATGGATGGATCAATCATTTTACACCCCACCACTTGCAAATGTCACTGTCCGCCACTGAGAGACAGACAACAGAAAAGACTAACAGGCAAAGAAAGAAAGACACCCTGGAAAACAGTGAGAGGCAGAGACTGAGGCTGGTGGGCGGACGGCCCGCTGTAGTAGAACAACGACCTCTGTTGCGCCTCTAGAACCTCAGTGTCTACACCAATAGTTTTACACAAAACAAATTAAATGCGTGAGTATTGCTTTCCCTCACTAAAAGGGGAGTCAAACTTCTTCGGCACAAACTGCAGCAACGCCTACACTTTACAGTCACCCTGAATGAATGTGCTCAAGGAAAAATGTGCACCCTGTGAACTGCCATATGCCGCTGACCTTCACAGCTGTCTATTCAAAGGACACTCTTTGAAAATAGAAATTTCTGCTCCAAAAACAGCTGCGGGTCTGTTTTCACTAGATAAATAAAAGTCAACACTAATATTTCAGTGCTTGCCAAAGGGTTCACTCATTGGTTGCTTCCACCCACATACCAGTGCAATATGGGAAACTTCTGATATGATGAGTGAGTGCCCAAAGGGTGCTGCACTCACACTCGTTTATAGTTTTTTACAGCTCCATACCTGCTTAGGTTCCCTACAAAAACGAAAAGTCTCCTCTCTTTGCACATGGAAGTGTTCAATGCTCAATACTTTCACAGATAAAACAAGAAAGGGTAAAATAAAATATTAACATGGCAGCCTAAAGTAAATTAAAAAAAGAAACGAGGTTGGTGTCTGTGAGCAAAAAGTCTGCACACAGTAAACAAAACACGGACGCTTCTCACTACAAGGCAGGCCAATGAAACAAGACGGAGGGAAGGCAGAGAAGGGGAGGGGAAATGCAACACGGTGTGAAGCAGCAGGGGCCTTTGAAGTGAAGCTAAGCTTCACTTCAAAGGTGTTGGAGGAGTGCTGCTACGGCCTGGGGGAAGCTGGCTGGGGAGGGGGAGGAGAAATGCAAGTTTATGGCCCAAAAGCGCGTGCCTGTGGCCACGTGAACTTAATGAAAACCGCAGCAAAAAGCCCGTAGTTTCACGAGGATTTTGAGTACTTGAATTCTCGCTCCCTCAATGCGCTTGCGCGCATTGTAGGTCACGAGACCTAAAAAGGCATTTTCTGTATGTTTAAAGCATCGTGTTTCAGGATATAACCCAGCTTCACGATACTTAGGACATTTAAAAAGTAGACAGTGTCCTAACATATTAGAATTTGATAATATCACAGGAAATTGGAACATAAAAGACAGACAGTAAGTAGGAACTGGACAGCTACGGTACGATGAAAATAAGTAAACTATACTTTGCATTACTGGAACCTCACTGTAGATGGAGAGACACTGTTAATAACACCTGATGGTCTTCTATATGATCCATTTATTGAGCAAACCAATAAGCATGCTAGGGCACCAAATGTGATTCCTAAAATATTAGAATAACCCTTATGGTCAGCTCGCTGCTCATACATGGCACCATGGGCAAATGTAACGCTTATAAATTCTTCATGGATTGATTACAAATGGTGTGATAAATTCCAAAACACTTTTCCTGAAGGGGTAGGCCTTCCGCTCAGTAAATATCACACATTAGACACACAGTTACAGGGCGGAATGTATTTTGTTTGTGGCACTAAAGCATACAAGGTGCTTCCCCGGCACTAGGAAGGCATGTGTGCTTTTTCTTACCTTACACAAAACAGTTCAGTCATGCCACACATTGCAGCCCATGAGCCACTAAATTTGGGGAGTTTTGCCCATAGATATAAAAGATATACATGCACCTATTCTGGAAACTAGATGAGGTCTATTCTATTAACTAATGTGTATATTTTATTCCTGGATATGGGGTATATGATTTAGAATTGGCTCTAGTTAAAATGTCTGCTGAGCTAGTTGTAGCATTCAATGCAACAAGTGATGCACCTCTACAGTTGCAGATGGAAATTAACTCATAGCTGCCATGACTATTCAACATCGAATTGTACTTGTCCTCCTGGCGCTACAACAAGGAGGACTGTGCGTTTTATTAAATTCCTCTTGCTGTTATTTTTTATACAAAAGTGGAAACATAGCAAGGGATGTGGCACAAATTAAGAATGCAGTTCAAATATTCAGTGGAGCAGGGAAAATTACAGATTCTGATGACTGGTCCTGGCTATGGTCATGGCTCCCAACAGGATGGTTAAAGCACTTACTTTTAGCGCTACTGGGTGTCTTTTTAACAATAATGATATTTTTGTGTTGTCTTCAGTGTTGCTGCTACATGGTACAGCAATGGTGTAGTAAAAGCATCCATTCAATTACCGCAGTTAAAATTCTACCTCCTACAGAGCAGGAGCTAGCCTACAAATATCTCCAAATACAATAGGATGTAGAGAAAGCACACAAAGAAACATTTCAATTAATGGCTATATAGTTATAATATAAAAGCATTGAGTATTAGGATATCTTTTTATCTATGTTGAAAAATTAATACCTCTTGGATGGGTCTACCTCAATATATGCATGTTATTTAAACACTGTGTGATGCTAGTCAAAGATAAGTACGTTTTCGATATTTCTACCATATGTATATATTCATATTTTTCTTACAATGGTATTAGATATTGCTATCAAAAAGGAGGGATATTGTGGGGAAAAATATATATCTATATGTTTGCATCAGCCAAATAAGTGAATCAATCCCATATTCTCCTCTAAAGTATCTTAGACCTACTGAGCTAACCGCTCTGACCAAGCTGCTTGCTCCGTGCTCCTGAACACTCCTCCCCTTACAGATCTATTAAAGCTTGACTCCATGCCCTGTATTGCCTTGTTTGACACGTCATGGGTTAACAGCTGTGAAAGCCTCTGAATCTTGCAGGTTGGCTTAAACTTGCTTTCTATTCCCTTGTGCCCTTATATTGCTCTCTGTCCTGGGCCTGCATGACACTTCTATTTGTATATGTACAACCGTATTTGGCCTTGGCCACATCTTATGATTTTACTGGTGGCTGCACTTTCTGCCCAATATATTTTTCTGTGACTATCCATGAGGGGCAGAAAAAGCTTGTTCCAAGACGTGACACTGTGTCTGCATTCTGCCTTGGCATGCCAATAAACGGACAAAGGTGCAAGAACATTTCCTGTGTTTTGCGAGGCAGTTGGGGTCTATTTGCTTTGCGTCGCTCTGAGGAGGGTTGGAGGGATTTATTGCCCAACCTAATGGATTTATTACCCAACATAGAGCTCTTCCTCAAACTCTTTGAATTGAACCGGGAGTAGGTCAGCTAACAGAGAAGAACTTCCGTCTATTAAGTCGGTGTCCTCTTCTTCCTGCATCGATTCACATATTTTGTAATCTGGTGGTATGAAATGCCGATTCATCTTGATCATTGTTAACCTCTCCACATTTTTGGCCAAGAGGCGGGTCCTTTTTGAAGTTACAATGGCACCAGCAGCACTGAAAACACGTTCAGAAGACACACTTGCGAGTGGGCAAGCCAAATAATTTATAGCCAGCTTGGTGATCAGTGGCCATTGATGCCTTTTTCCATACCAATACACCAATGGGTTCTGATCAAAGAACACCTCCGTTGGGTCATCCAGATAGGCCTGCACCATCCACTCAAGATCCTCCAGGGATGCTCCACTTTGCGTACCATCTGTTGCCTCTGTAACAACATTGGAACGAGCAAACCCTAGATGAGTTAACCAATCCGCTTCCGACAATATTATGGCTGGGCCTGGTGCAGGTGATGATGCGGTTGCTGGTGTCGGTAACTGCTCTGAGGGAAAGTGACTGCCTTCGGCCACAGAAGTGGACCTTGACGCCGGATGGCCTGCTGCTTCAGTAGTACTTGTGGTGGTTCCTTCAATTTCCTGCCGCTCTTTTTCGAACTGTGTGGCTGACAGAGCTAGCCAATGTTTGTACTTGGAAACATCTGCTTCAGAAAAAGGAATGAATGTATTGCTGGCCAGTGCCTTTTTGTACCGTGGATGCAGAATAGTGGCACAAATGTAATGTTGTTCTGAATGTATTGCTTTAAGCCTTGCATTGTCAACTAGGCGGCTTAATAAGCTCTCTGCCAACTGATATTTTTCAGCATCAACTCGGAATGTTGAAGACACCGCCTTCAGTTGGTGCTCTAGCATGCACAACAATGGGATACCTTTGCCCAAAGTACAGTCCTCCCTGCTGACTAAACGCGTGAAGACCTCAAAAGGACGAAGCATGTCTGTCAGGCTTTTAACTAGGTCCCATTCCTCCACCTCTAGCCTCATGTCTTTCATAGAAGCACCCTGTGTGTTAAAGACATACTCATTAATTACCAAGCACTGCTCAAACAGACGCTCAAGCATGTAGAAGGTTGAGTTCCAATGTGTTGCCACCTCCTGGATGAGTCCTCTGACTGGCACTCTACGGTCACGTTGAATGATCCTCAGCTGCTTCCGGGCCTTAAAAGAATGACTGAAATGTGTGCAGATTCTTCGGCAGGTGGTCAGTAACTTGCTGACTGTGTTTTCTTTTTCCAAGAAATCTTGAACAATAATGTTAATGCTGTGCGCCAAACACGGCACTCTGAAATAGCCACCATCAGCCATGGCCTTAACTATATTACTGCCATTATCCGTGGAAACAAAACCAATCATGCGCCTTCTTAGCTGCAGCCATTCAAAGACCTTACTGTTAAACTCCTCCAAAATGTTTACTGCAGTATGAGATTTCTCCATGGCAAACATGGCTAATGTTGCTTTTTTCCGAGTAGCTTGAAAAACTATGTCACTGTCAACACCTGCATATAACTTGTCTCTAACCCCTGAAAAAGAGATCCAGTGTGCAGTGATGCACATGTAATCAAGGGATTGGCAACTGGTCCACATGTCTGTTGTCAAGTGGATAGTGTGAACAGCACTCTTCTGCAAAGCTGCCCCAATCATGTCCAGCACATCTTGATGTAGTGCTGGAACCGCAACTCTGGCAAAATAGGACCGGCTAGCAACCTTCCATTTAGGGCAGACTGTTGCCACAAATTCTAGAAAACCCACCCCTTCCACGAAAGAAAAAGGGAGCAGGTCCAGCGCTAACATTTTAGCCAGCATTGCATTATACAGAAGTGCCGGTGGGTGGTTGCGTTCCAATGGCGCATCCGACCAAAACATGCTTGTAATGGTGGTCTGGGCCGTTTTGTTATGTGATGATGATGATCCAGACGTCTTCAACCCAGTTAGGCTCATTGATGTACTTTTTTGCATTGGTGTCTCTACCACACTCTTACTGAGCCCCCTAGATGTTGCTGGGGTAGAGGGTGTGGGCGCTACCACTGCAGTGCTGCTGCCAAGGCTACTGTGTGTAGCAGAAAAAATGTCTCTCGCTTCTTCACCTCCCCCCTGCCTGATCAGATCTGCGTCATCAGATGCAATATCAATGGCTAAATTTGGATGTGTACTTTTGGCTTTCCGGATGTTACTTAGGTGTGCCTCCCACTGGATGCTGTGGTGTTTTTGGAGATGACCTCTCTGGCCTACGGTACCATAGTTGGTACCAAGCTTACCCCGACTAACTACTTGTTCACAAATCGAACAAATATCTTGGTTTTCCGCCTTTTTGCTAATACTAAAGAAGTCCCAAACTGGGGAGTTGAGATTTCTGGTGGTGGTGGAGGTGCCACTTTCAATGCCAAATGAAGTGGAGGATGGGCGTGGCGGAATTTGACTCTGTTGTGCACTTACAGCACCACTACTTGAGGTAATGGAGGTCGAGCTGGATGGAGGTCCCTGCCAGCCCTTCTGAAGAGAACATATGCAAGCTGTAGGTCGTGTTGGTGTAGTCGTTACCTGTGTTGGTGGTGGTACCAGTACCACGCTGCCCCCATCCAGCGCAGCATTTCCGGATAGGGTAAAAATGTCTGTCTGCTGCATGCCCGCTGGGGCTGGAGTGACGACTGTGATGACTGGCTCGTCATCGTCAGACTCTTCATCAACAGCAGAATACACCACTTCTACTTCTTCTTCTTCATCACCCATAACTGAAAGCCTTGCGGGAACCTTTCTTTTCCCTAACTTTGTCGGCTTATGGCGTGCCTCCCTCTCAGACTGAATTGGTGGGTGCCAATCAAGATCTAGATCATCAGAAGGAAGGGGGCTTGAAGAAGTTGTACTAGCCCTCCTTTTCCTTGCTGGGGATTTGGAAGACAATGGGTAATCAGGACTGGCTTGCTCGGCTGATACCTCCGCATGAATCTCGATTTCCATTTGTGCCGCTACTTCTGGAGGAACAAGTATTATGGGCAGTTGTGGCTCTCCTTGTGCCTCTGCTTGTTGCATCTGTGGTGGTCGTTGCGGCGGTGATTGAACACTTGTCAGGTGAGTTACAACCTGCATTGATTGGATGCTACTTTGCGATGAGTCAACGCCAACATCACTGGTCGATGGTGAAAGAGCAATTACAGTGGCTGCCTCTGCGGCACTCATGAGCTTGGGCCTAACTTGGCGTGGTGGCACTGAGACCAATGAAGCGGAGGTGTTGCTCAAAGCTTGGGCCCCGGCGGACACCGCTGCTGCAGGCGTAGTTTTTTTCCCCCCCAAAAAAGTGGCGGTCGGCACACCAGTTTCCTTGGTAAGTGGTGCCACTTGCTTCTTCTGCTCCTTCTTACTGGCAGTGGCACTGGCAACTTTCTTGGTAGAGGAGCTATGGCTACCTTTCTTTGGGCCCATCTTCTTCAGATGTCAGAACAGCAGGACGCAGTTGCACGAGTTGCAGAGTTGTCTGTGGCCACACGTGAGGTCATGTGGCGTTGTGCACACACCGCAGCAGGACTTCTTCCTGGCACTACAACAAGTGATGATGATGAGGATGATTCCTGGTTCTCAGTCTTTGTGCACCTAAAAACAAAGAAGCCAGTGGAACATCAGTTAAATAAATGTTGCAAACGTCGTGCTTCAATTAATACTATTACAACTAGGCATTTATTATTATTAACACAACACACCCAAAAACGGAAAGACACAAAATAAAAATTGCAATTCTAATAAAAAATGGATGTTAAAATTATTAGAAGACAGACCACACAGAGAGAGTTGTTTCATGCACCCATTCATAACCCTAGGCCTACTGGCCAGCAAGCTTGCCGGCCTATAGCAAAAACTGCCTAGCCTCAATATGCCCCCCCCCCCGCCCCCACTCAAATGGCTAGGCCAACAACAACTACAAGGCTAGGCCAAAAGGAACACCAAACAAATCTAAATACACACAAAAATCACCTCAATCCAATGCCATCCATGCCCTAAATGAGGTTTCTTTAGATTCAAGAGACCCCACAGAAAGACTTTGTCCATGCGCCACTGAGTACCCCACGGCATAATGGATGAAAGCAATGCAGACTGGGTGCAGGCCTATGACACAACGCACACTGCCTGGCTTCAAAATGGCCCCTAGACCCCCACCCACATAGCCAGTCCCTGGACCAGGCCTCAAAATGGCCCCCACCCATATGCCCAGGCTCTGGACCAGGCTCCAACAACACCCAAAAAAAAAAATCGAAACAAGCATTTACAATGCAACAGTTTTGCCTTTGGAAACGTTAGAGCTATTGGCATTGTAAATGACAATTTTTTTATTTATGTGTTCGTTTTGAAAACCGATAAATAAATGGCATTGTCATTTACAATGCCAATAGCTTAATCTCTCGCAAATGCCACACACCCACAGAGAGCCCCCCCCCCACAGAGCCCCTCCACACAGAGCCCCCCCACACACACAGGGCCCCCCCACACACACACACACACACACAGAGCCCCCTCACACACACACCCACACAGAGCCCTCACACACACTGCGAGCCCCCCACACACCCAGAGCCCTCCACACACCCACACAGAGCCCCTCCAAACACCCACACAGAGCCCCCAACACACCCACACAGAGCCCCCAACACACCCACAGAGCCCCCCCACACACCCACAGAGCCCCCCACACACCCACACAGAGCCCCCCCACACACCCACACAGAGCCCCCCCACACACCCACAGAACCCACACACACACTGCGAGCCCCCCCACACACCCAGACTGAGCCCTCCACACACCCACACAGAGCCCCCCACACACCCACACAGAGCCCCTCCACACACCCACACAGAGCCCCTCCACACACCCACCCACACAGAGCCCCTCCACACACCCACACAGAGCCCCTCCACACACCCACACAGAGCCCCTCCACACACCCACACAGAGCCCCTCCACACACCCACACAGAGCCCCTCCACACACCCACACAGAGCCCCTCCACACACCCACACAGAGCCCCTCCACACACCCACACAGAGCCCCTCCACACACCCACACAGAGCCCCTCCACACACCCACACAGAGCCCCTCCACACACCCACACAGAGCCCACCCACACACCCACACAGAGCCCACCCACACACCCACACAGAGCCCACCCACACAGAGCCCCTCCACACACCCACACAGAGCCCACCCACATAGAGCCCCCCCCACACACCCACACAGAGCCCCCCACACACTGAGAGCCCCCCTGTGCAAGTTATACACTGTTAGAGATGAACCGACCGCATAGGTAACCAACAGGTGTAAAAAGGACTTCAAAGGTGACAGACTGGGGAGAGAGATGCACCAGGGGTAATAAACACTATATAAATGCTAACACCATACCATTATAGTGTGTGAAGTCACAGTGCACTAGCAGCAAAACAGATACAGTAGGGAAGGAAATGAGCTAGACAGCTATCTCATTCCATGTGATCTGATTGCACAGAGCCACATTTTATCGCTGAAAACTAACAGGACGATTCAGCAATAATCACCAAAAGGCGGTGAGCAGCCATTAAAAAATGCCTGGGCCGGGATTACGTTTAAGACGATGGCAATGCAGTAGGAGTTCTTTTTTATTATGGACTGTTATTGTTCTCAACTAGTGGTGATTACAGCCAATAAGCAAGTGGTTCCACACATCTTTCAAGCGCCTGAGCATCACCCGATGTCTAAATGCGTGTCTGGCCTGGTTGCGCAGGGATAAAACAGGGATCCACTCCACGCTGAAAGGGAGATGACAAACACTCAAAATAGGTGTCCAGCCTCATTGAGAACACCATTGCTGACGTTCAAGTCCTTTAAAGACAGAGAGAAAAAACTAAGGCACCGTCAGTCCGCCGTTGGATTTGCCAATCTGGTATCGTACAAAGGGATCAGGAACTGCAGGCGGATTGGAGCCTGAAGCAGAACGGTTAGCTGCGGGCAACACGGCATGGCCCGCAGTCCCGAGTTGTGAAGGGGTCAGGAGAGAGGAGTGCGGATTAGGCGGCTTAAATATTTAGCCATTTATGTAGCGCACAGTGGTTCCTGGATTGGTTTTCTGGTTATCCACATTCGAGCCATTCAGCGGCAGTGGAACCCAGCGTGTGCAATGCCCACCCGCGAAGTAGCAGTCGCCGTGAACAGAGTCTCCCACATCCCCGAGCACCGGTGAGACGGAATAAGTGGCAGAGCGCTCCAGACGAAATAATTATCAACTGCTAATCCTCTACCACAGACCTTAATATCGGATTACATCCGGGAAACTGAAGGTCAGTGTTGGCAGGAAAGGCACTGACAGAGGGAGGGGGGGGTGGGGGGGGGGGGGGGGGGCGGGAAAGGCACGGACAGCGGGGGGGGGGGGGGGGGAACGGCACACGGTCAGCGGGAGGGGGGGCGGGAAGGCACACTGTCAGCGAGAGGGGGGGGTGGGAACAGGCACTCATCTGGACTTCCTCCGGCGGCGGTCGGCCGCAGAATGAACAAAATAAACATGGACGTGACAAAAAAATAAACACCGCCCACCGCCGCATGACTATTTCGAAAGGGGCGGAAAGCCTAAAATTTGCAGGAACGCCCCCGAATCTGCTCTCAGGATGACGAGCAGATGTCTGTTCCAATGGCTAGCCTCCATTTAGGAGCTAGCCAATGGAAACAGAGGCGGGGACCAAAGCCACTCTACTCTTCTCATAAGGTTTTCCCTGCAGCTGCGCAGTGCGCAGCTCACTAGTCAAAACCTAAACACACAAAAATCACCTCAATCCAATGCCATCCATGCCCTAAATTATGTTTATTTAAATTCAAGAGACCCCACAGAAAGACTTGGTCCATGCACTACTGAGTACCCCACGGCATAATGGATGAAAGCAAGGCAGACTGTGTGCAGGCCTATGGCTCAAAGCACACTGCCTGGCTTCGAAATGGCCCCTAGACTCCCACCCACATGGCCAGGCACTGGACCAGGCCTCAAAATGGCCCCCACCCACATGGCCAGGCCCTTGACCACGCCCCAACAACACAAAAAAAAAAAAATCGAAATGGACACAAAAATAACGTCAATCCAATGCCATCCATGCCCTAAATGATTAACTGTGTTCTTCCGAGCACTCCCACGTCCAAGAAGGTGATTTTCTGCCTGTCATAAGCAGTTGTGAATCTCAAATTGTAAGTATTCTCATTTAGGTAGTCAAAGAAACCTTTGAGTTTCTCTACTGTGCCTGTCCATATCATCAAGCAGTCATCAATAAAGCGACCCCAGTAGTGTATATATGGGGTCCATTCAGTTCCTTCAGGGCCCCAGATTCGCTCCGCCTCAAACCAACCCATGAAAAGATTGGCAAAAGACGGAGCAAATCTGGAACCCATCGCCGTCCCAAGGCGTTGTCTGTACCACTGGCCATCAAATAAGAACACGTTATTTTCCAAAACCAGTTTAGTCATTCGCAAAAGCATTTGAGTATGGTCAAACATTTCAGCCGGTCTCTTGCTGAAAAAGTGGTCCAAAGCACGTATACCCATATCGTGATCAATAATGGTATAAAGGGATACCACGTCTAGTGACACTAGTAACATCCCATCCTCCCATACGATGTCCTCCCTCCCTCCCTACGTATCGTAGTGCAGACAAGGGAGGGAATATAGTGGTACTAAACACTATAGATTACAATAACGAGATCTACTCCCAACTCAATGATACCTTGTTTTACGAGAAGTTGGTCACTAATCCCATTCCTGAAATAATTGTAAACATAAATGGTGAAATCAAATCATGGTACGAACAAACATTGTTAGATTATGATGAGTATCTTTACCTCATGCTGAGTACACCAAGATCACCGTGTCTATATACTCTCCCAAAAGTCCACAAATGCCGGGACAAACCGCCAGGGCGGCCTATTGTCTCCGGCATTGGTGGCCCTACAGAGAGATTGTCTGAATTCATAGATTGCTTTTTGAGGCAGTATGTCTATAACTTACCGTCTTTTATTGAAGACACCAAGCACATACTGAACCTACTTGAGGACATCGTATGGGAGGATGGGATGTTACTAGTGTCACTAGACGTGGTATCCCTTTATACCATTATTGATCACGATATGGGTATACGTGCTTTGGACCACTTTTTCAGCAAGAGACCGGCTGAAATGTTTGACCATACTCAAATGCTTTTGCGAATGACTAAACTGGTTTTGGAAAATAACGTGTTCTTATTTGATGGCCAGTGGTACAGACAACGCCTTGGGACGGCGATGGGTTCCAGATTTGCTCCGTCTTTTGCCAATCTTTTCATGGGTTGGTTTGAGGCGGAGCGAATCTGGGGCCCTGAAGGAACTGAATGGACCCCATATATACACTACTGGGGTCGCTTTATTGATGACTGCTTGATGATATGGACAGGCACAGTAGAGAAACTCAAAGGTTCTTTGACTACCTAAATGAGAATACTTACAATTTGAGATTCACAACTGCTTATGACAGGCAGAAAATCACCTTCTTGGACGTGGGAGTGCTCGGAAGAACACAGTTAATGTTTGGAACCTTGGTTTGTCTTGGCGACTGTGGTAACCAGTCCCCCACCTCTTCCTGAGCACCATCATTGATATTTGGATATTGTTTTGTTTGTATTACATATACCTTGAATTGTGCTGTGCGCTCCTTTAAGCCGTTACCATTTCTTTTGCATGCCCTAAATGATGTTTATGTTTACATCCAAGAGACCCCACAGAAAGACTTGGTCCATGCACCACTGACTACCCCTGGGCCCACTTGCTAGTGAGGCTTTAACACGCACTCCAAAATTTAAAAAAACTTCCACATATAACAGTGAGCTATTCAATTCCATGCCATCCATGCCGTAAATAATATTTAAGTTCAACAAAACTCACAGAAACAGTTGTATCATGCACCCATGACTAACCCTGGGCCTACTGGATACTGTGGCTACCCACAATATATATTTTTTTAAGTTGTAAAAAAGTTTATAAATTGTAGTTGCAGCAACTGCAATGCCTCAAACAAACAACAACAACTTACTTGTAAAATCTCAAATCCAAAAGTGATCCAAACAAACAGTCCTCAAATACAAATATCCTAGCAGCAGCCACAAAGAGTAATCCTTCCAGTTCTAGATCCAAATGAAAGTGACCAGGACATGGACAAAGGATTGGGAGGAGCCTGCTGGACATGAACAGGAAGTTGGAAACTCTGGGGCACTTCCTTCCTCCCACCCCCCCTCCCCCCCCCCCAAAATGGACTCCTTGCACAAAAAAAGTGCAGCCAAATGTCAATCTGAGGAGTTATTCTGATTCAAATCATCATTTTTAGAAGGTTTATGCTGCCTGCAATAGATTTCTTGTGCCGAATTGCAATTTTTGCGAGTTCAGGAAAGCGAGCTGTCAAATCTTCCGCCGGATGTCAGTTGCGCGTCGCATCTACGTATTCGTGATTGTTTACTCTCGCCATATGTGAACGCGGGCCCTTCTGAGGTATTGGCGATCTCAAATGTACTCGAATTTACTAACAAACTAGACGCCTTGAAAGAAATCGACACCGCTGACCCAGAAGCCGCAGCCATTCATAACACTATGTGTATTAAGACCGCAATTGACACCTCTGTTCCCATAAAAAAACGTTCCTCTAACAGACTCTCAAACTCTGCTCCTTGGTTCACTGAAGCACTCAGGTTAGAAAAGCAAAGCTGTAGACACCAGGAACGCAAGTGGCGTTCTAACTACGACCCCCACGAGAAAAGCTGTTCTAAAGAAAAACAAAAAAATTACAAATTATCAATCATTAATCAGAAAAGTATTTTTTTTAATAATCAAATTGAATCAGCTCAAGATTCAATTAAACAACTTTTTCAGGTCGTTTCCCATCTCTCCGGCCATGACAAACGTTCCACTGTAGAAGCCTCCCAACCTATGTGCAATGCACTTTCTACCTATTTTCAAGAAAAAGTTTGTGATATCTATTCCAACTTTAACAAACTTACTAACGATACACACCAGACCTATACCCACACCACACTGAAATCCACTCTCTCCAACCCCCCCCATAACCCCCAATCATCCCAATTTTTCATTTAGTCACATTTCGCCTGAGATGATTCACAAACTCATGAGGTCTACCAACTCTGGTTCACCCGATGATCCCTGCCCACCTTCAGTCATTAAAATGGCTCCAGAGAAGATTTCAATTGCTCTTGCAAACATCTTCAACGCCATGATTTCATCCTGTATTTATCCTACCATATGGAAAAAAACAGTAACTAAGCCTCTACTCAAGAAAACTACTTTAGACCCTTCCAAAGTAACCAGTTACAGACCTATAGCATGCATTTCCTATCCATTCAAGATCATTGAGAAAATTATGAACACTCAATTATCTGAATATATAGACTAACAACTGTCTGGACGCCTCCCAATTTGGCTTCAGGAGGGGACACGGGACGGAGACAGCATTAATAAAAGCCTCAGACGAGATACGAATGATCCTTGACAAAGGAGGCGCCGCGGTGCTCATATTACTCTACTTGTCTGCGGCTTTCGACACGGTCGATCATTCCATTCTGATTGACCATGTCGGAAAAGCTGGAATATCATCTGATGCACTCTCACTCCTGGCTTCCTTCCTGACAGACCGAGAGCAATCAGTCTCCATGGGCACATTCTCTTCGGACTCCTTCACACTACCTTGTGGAGTCCCACAGGGATCCTCGCAAAGCCCAACACTTTTTAACATTTATGTGACGGACTTAGCGAGGATCATCAAAGCTCATCGTCTAGCAGTTACATCGTACTGAGACGATACACAGCTTGTCCTGGCTATTAACAACAATGGAACGGAGGTTGCCAATAACTTCCAAAAAGGAATAATTGCCATATGTAATTGGATGAATTCAAACTGTCTGAAACTCAACTCGGATAAAACCGAGGTGATGGTGTTTGGGAAACTCACCCCTGCATGGTACTCTATATGGTGGCCGCAAGATCTTGGCCCCCGCTCCCAATCCTATCACCAAGGTTAGAAATCTTGGTGTTATCTTGGATATCACACTCTCATTTATTCAACAAGCCAACTCTATAGTTTCTGCCTCTTTTTTCATACTTAAAATGATTTAAAAAAATCCAGCCCCATCTTCCTTTAAATACCATAAATACCTTGATTTCTACCTTACTAATGTCCAGAGTCGACTACTGCAATGCACTCATGCTTAACGCCCAAGAACAAGTAGTCAACAAACTTCAGCTGGTTCAAAACGCGGCGGCACGACTCGTCACAGGTATACCAAAATTCAAGCCTATCTCCAATACCATCCGTAAGCTTCACTGGTTGCCAATCAGACAACGCATTAAATTCAAAGCCCTCTGCATTACCTTCAAGAGCATTCATGAAAAAGCACCTGCCTTTCTTAAAGATGCCCTCTATCCCTATCGACCTCTACGCAATCTTGATCTGCTGATGCAAATCTTCTGAAAGTAATTAAAACTAAAAAAGCAACTTGGGGAGATAGATCCTTTGCAGTAGCTGCCGCTAAATTATGGAACACCATGCCAGGACATCTAAAAAATGCTCCAACATTATTATCATTCAGGAAGCAGTTGAAGACGTGGCTGTTCAATTATTAAATCCCTTTACTCCTGGGCCCAACCTTCAATTTTTTTCTGTCAAAGCGCCAAGACACCCTTGGGTATACGTGCGCTCAACAAATTGCATAAAATAATAAACTAAAAGTCTTGCAGTGCAAGATGGCGGGACTCCATGACATACTCGCAGTCGAAAAGTCTTGCGAGATCATACAGCCAGATCCAAAATGTTGCAGCGCACGCAAACCGGGAGGGAAACAACTCGGCGAACTCAGAATCACGGTAAGTCAACGCCGCGCGCAAGATTGTATTTTTGAAGAGCGAACAAGCAAAAAAAAAAAACGCCAACTCGCGAATTGCAAATTGTTAGGCAATTTCACGTGATTCGCGGATCGTGAAATTGCCAAAATTTTGCAAATTCCGTGAGCGGAACGAATTTTCAGCCCATGCATACTCATTACTTTCACAGTGCTGTAACATTAAGTCTAATTGTGCAAAGCATAACTCAGCGAGTCCTTTCCCTGCCAGTTTTAAAGAGAGTCTTAAAGAAGCACGGAAGGATTATTTCAAAGGAGCAAAACCTTTCCGTGACTATGCTGATCGCTGGCATCTTTGGACTCTATAAATCACACTTGGACACGATCTGCCAGCCATACTGAAAAGCTGCCTTAGGTAGGCAGACACTTAGGAACATTTTGAACACCAGGCTCTTGACCTTGACAAATTTGTGAGTGCAGAACACGCTGGAAAACTGGGACCACAGCACTGCAGATTGTCTACCTAGGCCATGGAGTCAGTGATCAATCTAATGTGTTGCTGCTGCAAAGGAGTCTCCTATTAAGGCCAATATTTCCATAGCAAGGGCCAACCCTGAAAGGTTTTTGCAAGGCACAAACTGAGTGCCCTGTGATAGTGGGACTTCGGAAGGAATCGCAGGAACAGGTCAGCTAAGGAGAGGTCAGGAAACACAATGTTGGCTGGGAGGATGGTCTCCTTCATAGTGAACTCTTAAATCCTGAGCCAAGAAGAGGCTAGTGGTTTCATTAGTGCACAGGAACTTACTGCGGTAAGTGGCCCATGTAGTGCCCTTAGCAGTACACTTCTGTATTCGAAAACCCCAGGATAGGTCTGTTCTACTGGCCAGAGATGTGAAGAGACACAAAGATTCTGCAGAATCTGTGTTGCTTCCCAGATGAGCAGTAAGACAAGAGGAAGCACTAAGGCACCGTTAGTGTCTCTATCAGTCATAGTGGTCTCATTTGAGCAGGTGGGAATAGACATAGTTGGTCAATTCGATTCCCTCTCACAGTCAGGCCACAAATATATGTTGGTTGTGTTAAATCACACCACTACGTACCCTGAAGCAGTACCTCTGATGAGCATGACTGCAAAGTAGCAAGAGCTCCCCTGTGGATCTTTTCTGGGGTTGAATGTCCAAAGACTGTAATTTCTGACAGAGGAACCAACTTCATCTCTTCTTACAAGACCGAGTTGTAGGAGCAAACAGGTGTGACATACCACAATGGAACAGTTTAACAAAACACTGAAGATCATGATGAGAACTCTGCCAGAGAACCTCAGGAGGACGTGGAATCTTCTTGTGTCATCTCCAACAACAAACAGTGTGGCTGACCCTGGAAAGGCACCTCAATTTCTTCGTATCACAAATCAGTCCTGATAATGTGCAACACAAGCCCTGAGCTTGCCACACTTATGCTCCACTGTTCCACAGATACCATACGTTTATCCATACGTTTATCCAAAAGGGACGGTGCACAAAGAAGCAATGTTCAACAGGTCTTCAAATCTTCAATTATTAAGAACTTTATTTTTCAAATCTTTCTTTTAAGAAAGCCCCAGCCACCGCGTTTCGTTCAGATTGAACTTTGTCAGGGCCCAAAGATCTCGTGAAAATTGGGAACAAGGGGTCCCAGGTCAAAGTAGGCCACGAAAATTCATATATTTTAATCTTCACTCAATCTTTGTGTACAGAAAGGATGGAGGTACATCTATATATTCGCAAGGGACCGTGGATCCTCCGATTCGGGCTCACGGGCCTAGAGCATATGTCAGTTTATAAAATTGGCATAGGGAGCAAAGAAGTGAACTGCTTCTATAACATCAATCACCATCACTGGTGTCCCCTAGTTCCAGAACGAGTACCTCCTATTTTCACTTGTGGACTATCACAGCCCAAATCGTAGATAGGTAAGAAACTTTATCCTGCTCTGTATAATTCAACCCGCAGGCCCAGTTATCCTAGAGGGAGGGGATAACAAACAATCTCAGAGGATAATAATAGACCCTCAGGGAGTCAGAAATCTCAAAGGGCCCAAAATACAGGACCACGTCTTCAAATCAAAGAGAAGGAAGTGCATCATAATATCAAATGATGAGGTGCATTCAAACGGCCCATTAGTCATGTGGCCATTGTACCTTAGTGTAGCTGCATGCGACCCCTCGTATTCACAGCTCGTAATCTTCTTGTGTCATGCCTCTTGTTTGCCTACCAAGAGATTCCGCAGAAGGAAGCATTGTTCAGTCCTTTTGAACTTCTGTATGGACACCAATGCGGGGAACACACTCACCTTAGTTAGAGAGGGGTGGGAGGGAACCTCAGAGTGTCCGCAAAAGGATGTGGTGGACTATGTGATTGGTCTAAGCAAGATGATGGTGCAATTTATGCGTCTGGGAAAGGACTACCTTCAGGCTAGCCAAGCTCTGATGAAGGAATAGTAGGGCCTGAAAACTATGCTTTCTGGGTATCGGGAAGGTCAGGTGGTGTTGGTGCTAAAGCCCATTTGTCCAAGGGCTTTGGATGACAAATGGCGTGGGCCATACAAGGTATTTCAGAAAGTTTCTGAAGTAAAGTACTTGGTGGACACCAATGTCACAAAGGAACCCAAGAGAGTGTTCAGTAGGAATAGGCTGAGGCCTTGCCTACATAGAAACTACACAGTGACTATCATGGCTATGGCTGAGGAAGACAGTGCAACCTATTCCTGACTTGCTGCATATGGACATGAAGGATGGCACTGTGGACGGGGTTCAGTTAGCCCCTGGGTTAATGCCGGAGCAGCAGACAGAGTGTAGAGAGGTGTTGGGATGGTCTGCCAACCACTTTTTGCTGACGCAATGGTTGACACCAGTCTGTGTGCATGACATAAATACAAGAGACAATATGCGCTAAAGGGCAGAATGAACAGAATATCTGACCAGGGATGCATTAAGGCAGAAGGTGCCAAAATGTTGGACCTGGGAGGGAAATTGAGAGATCTCATAGATCTAGTCCTGTGGTTCTAGAATCAAAGCAAGGGTCTACTGCCTTGTGATTCGGTGCGGCCTAATGAGCCCCCAGTGAGGTAGCCAAAACCGATGCCCATCCTATCTCAAGGGTGGATGAGTTTATGGATTGGTTGGTGGTGCAAAGTACTTTAATACATACCTTGGATCTGACCAGCAGATATTGGCAGATTGCTTTGGCACTAAATGTCAGGAAGACTACATTTTCTATACCAGAAGGGCTGTATTACTTTAAAGGGATGCCCTTTGGGTTGAAAAAAAACTCTTCCCACTATTCAATGCCTGATGATCCATATTCTCGCGGGGCTTAAAGAGTACCTGGATGATATTGCAGTGTTCAGCAACTTCTGGAAGGACCACCTGAGGCACCTCGAGCAGGTGTTGGCTAGGATACAGGAGGTGAAAGTGAAAGTAACCATCAAGGCAACCACATGTCAGGTGGGGCTGTCCTCTGTAGTGTACCTTGGGCATGAGGTGGAGAATGGGAAGATTTGCCCATTGGATGCCAAGATTCAGCCTGCAATGGAGTGGGAAGTGCTTACTATCCAGACTTGAGTGAGGGCCTATTTAGAGCTCACAAGGAATTACAGGAATTTGTGGCAAACTATGGATTTACAGGTGCCCCATTGACTGCTTTGACTTACAAGAAGCAGGCAGAAAAGTGATATGGACTGAGGAGTGTCAGAAAGCATCACAGGAACTGAAGAAGGCACTAAGCACTGCACTAGAACTGAGAGCTCCGGACTACGTATGAATGTATGTATGTATTGGGTATTTGTAAAGGGCGCAACTCACCCTCAGAGGTTATAGACCCAAAGTCGGTATAGCCATGTCTTCAGTATTTTTCGAAATGTCAGAAAATCTGACAATGCATAAATCCTGAGGAAGCTTGTTTCAGTGAGTAGAGGCTAAAAAGTTAAAGAAAGTTCATCCATACAGGATTTTTTTTTATTCTTTTGCAAGATATTAAAACCTTATTGGTGGACCCGAGGTTCCTTACAGGTTTGTGAAAATGTACTTTGTTCAACAATAATGTAGGGCCATATCCATAAAGTGCTCTGTTCGTATTGGCACATTAACTTAAAACGTCTTATTTTCGGACCGGAAGCCAATGGAGCTGGTGAAGGCAGGCTGATGCTGAGATCCTCTTGCTTTTATTATAAATACATTTAGCAGCTACGGTTTGAATAATCTTGAGCCATGTGAACAGATACTCGGCCATCTCTGCAAACACTGCATTTCCATAATCGATCCTATTTAGGATTAAAGTTTGGATTATGTTCCTTCTCCAAGCTACTGGAATCCATCAGAATAGTTTCCAAAGGGTACATAACAGTCCAAAACAAATCACTTGAACCCTGGTTACTTCTTCATGCAGCGACAGGGCATTATCAGTAAGAACGCCCAGGTTTTTAACCATTCCTTAGGTTTAGGTGCAGAGCCTAACATATTTGGCCACCACAAATCATTTTTCAGCTCCTCCAAACCACAGAATCTCCGATTTAACTGAATTTAGTTTTAGACAGCGGATGTACAGCCACTCTGCTACCATAGAAAGGCACTCAACTAGATTTTCCTTTATCTCATCGCACTTATCGTCAATAGAGGTAAGCAATTGAGTATCAACAGTGTACCTAATGATCTCACATCCAATAATTTTTTTTAACAACGTTAGACAGTAGTGCTAGATAATCATTGAATAATGTGGGACTCATGAAAGAGCCCTGCGAAACTCCACAGTGCATATCTTTGGGGCTAGATCTGGAAGGTGGAAGCTGTACCGATTCCGATCTATTACTTAGGAAAGAATAGAACCAATAAAAAGTGACTAAATGTAGACCAATTTCATGAGGCTTTCTGGAGAGGATGTGGCTTAATGGTTAGAGCGGTTGACCTCAATGCGGGGGATCCAGGTTTCAGTCTCGACGGGACGCTCAACATCCTGTGATTCTGGGCAAATCACTTAATCTCCTCGTGCCTAGCAAAAAATGAATGTGTCCCATCTGTAACGAAACTAGTGCTCATGTAAAGCTCTCCAATACCTTCGGGTCAAGTTTGCACTATATAACCCCTCTCCCCCCCCATCCCAAAAAAAAGTGATGGCGAGACACCGTATTGAAGGATGCCGATAGGTATAATAGTATTAGTACTGCCGATTTCCCTTGGTCTACTTATGACCTGATGCTGTCAGTCACTGTAAGTAAGGTCGTTTTTGGGCAGTTCATTGCCCAGAGTCCTCTTTGCATCCAGGATGTTATTACTCTCTAAGTATTGAGTTAAGTAAGTGTTAACTAATCGCCCTGGTACCTTAGCCAAATTAAGTGTTAATGAGATGGGGCGATAGTTGGAGAGTTTGGAAGCATCCACTCCTATTTTAGCTAATGGAACACCTAAGGCCTGCTTCCAACTTGTTGTAAACTCTGCCTCCTTCAAAGATTTATTTAGGAGAAACGTTACCTGATGTGCAATTACGGGGAATAAAATGGGGGCAAGGGTTCAGTGCTGATCCAGACCTTACAATTCCCATCGTCCTTTCCACCATCTCAACTGTTAAATCCACAAACTACTCCCGGTTGGAAGTTTCTTCCGGGTGTACTGTAGTGATCTTCAGTTCACTTTCCGAGGGTGGTTGAATCCCAAATGATGAATCTATGGACATGATTTCATTGTTAAAGAATGTGGATAAGTCCTCACAAAAAGATGCTGAAGCTTTGATTACTTGACTCAGCACCGTAGGTTGAGCTAATTCTGAACAGCTCTCTAGATGAACTACTGTTTTCATTCAGTCTTTTCACAAAATATTGTCTCCTGGTTTTCCTTAGTTGTTTATAAACAGGCATTCTGATCATTTTTATAAACCGTTCTGTCCTCCGAACTATTAGTGTGCCGCCACTTGTGTTCAAGAGCTTTACAATCCTTTTTTTGTTTCCTCAAGTCTCCTGTATAACACTTCCCGGTTGGGTGTCTGTTTGGGAAGCTATTTTTCCTTGCCGGGTGCAGATGTCTAAAGCTGTAGACATAGAATTTCCCAACTCCCCGACTGCTTTGTCCACAGACCAAATCTCTCGCATTGTTGGTGAATCAAAATTGATAATATAAAGATGAGGGCTCACTTTCCTCCAGGATCGCCTGCTGGCAACAATGGATTTAGAATTTCCCATCCCAATCTCTATTAAGCAAAAAAAGGAATTGTACTAAAAGTGGTCAGGCCACCCAATGGGCTCTACAGATTGGATTGTTAGTAAATACAAATTGGAAAAGAGTAGATCTAACATGTATCCTGGCTTGTGTGTTGGACCTAAAATCCATTGCTTAAGCTGTAGGGCCTTAATCTCATTATCCAACAATCAACTAAGACACCACACCAACCCAACCCCAGAGAACTTGTTGCTAACCTACCCATCACCAACCAAGATGGCTACCTCGCCGAATGGACAACCCTCACTAGAAACACATTGGCAATCATGCAGACCATCTACTCAGGGGCACCAACAGATCTACAACCAGGGAACTGCACCAAGCAGACCACCCTCACTCACATCATCAATACCTCCATCACATCTGCCACTTTCCCAGATAAATGGAAACTTGCAGAAAACACCCTATTTAAAAAGCTCACAGCTGACCCAAATCAGTTGAACAACTTCTGACCCATCTCTCTGCTTCCCTTTATAGGCAATGTGATTGCGAAGGCCTTCAACAAGCAACTCGCAAACTACCTCGATCGTCACCATCTTCTAACCAAATCTCAGTGAGGATTCAGATAGAGCCACTGCACCGAAACAGCACTCGAGGCGGCCACCTAGGACATTCAAATCATCCTGGACCGAGTAGAAACAGCGGCCCTCATCCTGCTCAACCTCTCTGCAGCCTTCAATACTGTCTCCAATAACACCTTCATCAGAAGACTCCACAAGATTGGCATACAAGTATCTGGGCTCAAATGGATCTGTTCCTTCCTCTTGGGGAGAACCCAAAGGGTCAGGTTGCACTCTTCACATCGAAAACCAAGAAATAGATATGCAGAGTCCCACAGGAATCGTCCCTCTGACCAACCCTTTTCAACATATACATGATTCCACTCACCAACATCATCCAGTCACAAGATATCACCATCATCTCCTATGTTGATGACACCCAATTCATCCTTTCCCTGACGGACAAAACAACCACAGCCAGAACCACCTTCCCGACCATGGGAGCAGACAGGATGCGAACCAACTGCCTGCAGCTCAGCTCCAACAAGACTGAAGTACTTGCGTTCTACAACAAGACCTCCCCATGGGACCTCACCGGATGGCCGTTGAAAGCCAGAACCCACGACCACAGACCCCGCAAAAAAAAAAATCGAGGGATCATCCTAGATGACAAGCTCAACATGACTGCTCAAATCAATGCAGTGTACACCTCCTGCTTCCACATCCTGAACGTGCTGCAAAAAATCTTCAAATGGTTGCCTCAGAACACCAGACGGACAGTCATGTAAGCATTCATCACCAGCAAGATGAATAACGGCAACACTCTCTACGTCGGAATCCCCAAACCACTCCTACATAGACGCCTGACCACCACTGCAAGACTCTTACTCGACTTCCCATGCCGTACCGACATCACAGCGCACCTCAGGAAGCTTCACTGGTGCAGCTAGTTCAAATTTCTTACACACACATTCAAAGCCCTACACAACACAGGAGCAGAATACCTGAACAGTTGCATACACTTTCACCAACCCACCAGACATCTATGCTCTTTTTTTTTTTTTTTTTTAGGTCTCGCCTGTCGATGCGCATGCGCATCGAGCAAGCAAGACTATGGGGGCTTATCCACTCTTTATCCAACTTGCAAGGAATCGTGGCGATTCCTTGCAGTGCCCGTGACTTTTAAGCTCAATGCGCATGCGCATTGAGCTTAAAAGCGCGTGCACATCAGTTCCCTCATCCGCACGTCGCATTTCTCCTCCCCCCTCGCCCCCTCCCCTGCCCGCCGTGTCGCATTTCTCCTCCCCCCTCCCCTTATCTGCCTTCCCTGTCTGTTCCCTCTCCCCGCTCCGCCCCCTCCCCTGCCCGCCGTGTCGCATTTCTCCTCCCCCCTCCCCTTATCTGGCCTTCCCTCCGTCTGTTCCCTCTCCCCGCTCCGCCCCCTCCCCTGCCCGCTGTGTCGCATTTTTTTTTAAATCACCACTTACCCCCTACCCCCCAGCAATGCCAACACTGACGCCGTGCTCGGTGTTTCTCTTGTTATTGCATTGGTGAGTGGCAACTGCTATTACATGAGCCCCAGGGATTCCACATGGCGATAGGCCTCAATGGACTTACGCTTCAGTCTGAACCTCCCGGTCAGCCAATATGCCTACTCCGCTAGTGCCCACATATCCTGCCAAACACTGGCGTACGCATTCCTGTAACGAGCAGGGATCTCCTAGCAAGAGCCTTGTGCACACGTGGTGAAGGAAACTCTGCGACAGAGGCCCGACCTCGCAACTTCCAAAATGTTGGCCCCGGGAAATCCTCACGTCACCGGCCCCTGGCGGGCCTCCACAGTAAGTTACTTCACCCTGCAAGCCGGGCTTGGTACCTCTGGAGCGGATCGCTCACTACCTGCTCGCCGGCTCGTGCCCTACCAGATTGCGGGGATCGAGAGCAGGCAAAGCCTTGCATAAAGTGACGCTGTCTGGCCCAAGCAACCCCCGCTGAGCATACTGCGCCCCACGCTACATCAGGGTTACCTCAAGTACGCTTATAAATCCACCTCTTTCATACCCCGAGCTATTCTGCCTGCATCCTTGCCTGAAGCGCACTTTTCCTGTCACTCTGGGCTATCTAGGCCGCTCCGACACCATCGCAATTGTGGCGCTGAGAACTATTCCGCTACCCTGAACTCTGCAGTCTGGCGGGCAAAGTTTGGTGCTGAACGCCCATGGAGTCGTTTCCTCTACTGCGGAGGGGGCTGGGTGCAGCAGTTACACTGCATGTAGGGCATTTCACCAGCACAGTGCCACTTTCCTCTGAGCTTGACGTCCTGGGCCCTCTGCATTGTGGCTGCTGTAAGATATTAGACCTTGCCCCTACGCCATTGGCACTCGTTCGCACGTTTTCCAAGCGCAGTAGCGGATGCATCGTATCCACAACGCATGGGTAATAACTTGTTGAATTGAGACGTCTGATCATTGCTCCAGGGCCTGCGATACTGCACTACCTTGTGCTTAGCTGCTCTCATTCCAGGCTGGCATCCCTGCACTGCTCATCTCCTGTGAACTCTACAGTGGTTGTGCATAAATTTAATGTACCTGCTGGACATGGTGGGGCATGTACTCCCTTTGTTTGAGTGGTTCGTACTTTGATCCTTAACGTCATTGTGCGAATCACCCTTCTTGCAGGTGAGGGCCCCACCTTCCACCCATAGTAAGGACGCAGATACATAAGCACCCTTCACTTGTTGGGCTTGTGAGATGCACCACCGCTGCTGCTGATACTCGGACGCCATTCCACCTTCTGTTTGAGGAGCCAGCACATGTGCGCTTCCCACTCCTGTTGGACACTTTGTCCCCAGTACTAACTGCTCCTACGATCATGGGTAAGCCAAATGGCCGTCAACCCAAACTTGTTTTCGAAGCCAAAAAAGCTGTTACATGCTCTGACTCTGAAAATTGGGGACAGTCAAGTGTTGAGCCCCTGCCCGCCGTGTCGCATTTCTCCTCCCCCCTCCCCTTATCTGGCCTTCCCTCCGTCTGTTCCCTCTCCCCGCTCCGCCCCCTCCCCTGCCCACCGTGTCGCATTTTTTTTTAAATCACCACTTACCCCCTACCCCCCAGCAATGCCAACACTGACGCCGTGCTCGGTGTTTCTCTTGTTATTGCATTGGTTTGAGTTCGCTGATTGTTTTGTAAAGCTCTCTGGCGCCCTGTTCGCGCAATGGAAAATCACAAAGATAAATGCATACCCTGCTCCCCCCTACTCCCCCTCCACCCTAGCAGGTTCTCTTCGTGCACTTACTCCTATTTATAGCCCTGAGACAGAATGATGTTGCCGTCTTGTTATTTTTTGTGTGTGCAATTTACAGCAGTATATTAAATAACGCACGTCCATTCGGACCGGCGAATTTTCACCCAGTAAGCTGCTCGCGATAGTCCGAACGCTCACAGGAGGCTCGCGGATCCAGAGAAAGTGAATGTACAATTTGTCCCACAACAATATTTTGGCCTGCTCTAAATAACAGGCACTTTCCGCTTCTCGTGATGTAGTTTCCAGCTACACTATATGCTTTCCTGAGATCCAAATCTTAGATTATATTTTCTCACGGATGGAGAGCCTGTGTTAAAAAAAATATGCTACCGCGCCATTATAACCAGCGAATCCTCCAAGATTAAAAGTTTCAAAAGCCAACGGGCCATGATTTTGCATCGACCACGTGGAGGTGATAAACGTTTTCTTGCAGACAAACCAAAAAAAAAAAAAAGAATCATGCCTGTTATATATTACACACGACTTCAAGGTCACATTACAAATCGGTTACCATAAAGTCTACAAACACGCTACGACTGTTCACGTTGCCTGCAAGACACGGCTTCACATACTCGACGTAGTAGATGGATACATTAACATGTATGAAGGTTGTCTAAGCGTGTGAGTGTGCTTGCAGGAAAATAAACATGAATGTAAACATGTATGTACACATATATAAATATATACACAGACATGCATGCAACCCTAAATTGCATCAATGGGTATGCACGTTAAAAGTCGTGTGAAAAACAGATGTGTAAAGCAATGCATTTCGAAAATTAACTTTTTTATTCTATGTATTTTGCGACTCGTCCCATTTTAAATATTGGATTTTCAAGAAAACTACAGTTTTTCAAATGATAACTGCGTTCAAGAAGAATGAAACCATGCGTATCAGTTTTTGAACAGCTGTGTGGCACATACTTTAAAGTTTTTTTTCGGTCCCGGTTTCTTTCTAGCTTGTGAAAACAGAAAGCTCTCTGCAGAACAAGACACACGATCAACCCCCACAATGTTTGTTGCATTACAATTCGGCCTGGAATAAGACGTGAGTGGTCGGGCCATTACGCGGTTGGCCCGGGCTTTTGATTACAAGTGTGAAAGCACAGATGAACAACGTTTCAGCAGCTGGAAGTGTGTACACTGTGTGTGTGGCGAAGTGGCCTTTCATTTCAGAGCCAATTGGCGCTCCAAGGTCTGAGGGAGCTCTCTGGTTTGCCAGCTGATGCCCTCTTCCCGCCACACTCACCCTCACACACACTCACACCCCCTCACTCCCCTCAAAAAATAACACCCCTCACAACAAGCTCACACTCACTACACCGGACAGCCGCACCCAATCACACCCCTCACACTCTCTCACCATCAACAGCCCTCAGCCTCACACAGCCTTACCCTCATCCCCTCACCCTCAATCACCCTCACACCATCACCCTCACACACCCTCTCACCCTCAACAACTCACACACACTCACACTCCCTCGCTCACCCTCACCCTCACACACACACACACCCTCACACCCCATCACCCTCACTCACACTCCCTCACTCACACTCAGCCTCACACACCCTCACGCTCACACACCGTCACACACCCTCTGCCTAACAACACCTCTCTCACCCTCAATCACCCTCACACACACTCACACACACACCCGAAACCTCACACCCTCAACCCCTCACCCTCACCCTCACTCACCCTCAACCCCTCACCCTCAACCACTCACCCTCACTCACCCTCAACCCCTCACCCTCAACCACTCACCCTCACTCACCCTCACTCACCCTCAACCCCTCACCCTCAACCCCACTCACCCTCACTCACCCTCAACCTCACTCACCCTCAACCTCACTCACCCTCACTCACCCTCACTCACCCTCACCCTCACCCTCACTCACCCTCACTCACCCTCAACCCCCCACCCTCACTCACCCTCAACCTCAACCCCTCACCCTCAACCCCTCACCCTCACTCACCCTCAACCCCTCACCCTCACTCACCCTCAACCCCTCACCCTAACCCCTCACTCTCACTCATCCTCAGTCACCCTCAACCCCTCCCCCTCACCCTCACTCAAACCCTCACCCTCACTCACCCTTACTCACCCTCAACCCCTCACCCTCACTCACCCTCAACCCCTCACCCTCACCCACCCTCACCCACCCTCACCCACCCTCACTCACCCTCACTCACCCTCAACCCCTCACCCTCAACCCCTCACTCACCCTCACCCACCCTCACCCACCCTCAACCCCTCACCCTCACTCACCCTCACTCACCCACCCTCACTCACCCTCAACCCCTCACCCACCCTCAACCTCACTCACCCTCACCCTCACTCACCCTCACCCTCACTCACCTCACTCACCCTCACCCTCACTCAGCGCAACCACAGCATCGTCACTAAATATATTTAATAAACTTTAAGCTATTGGCAATATAAAATAAAATCCATTTTATTTACGTATTAATTATTAATTTTTTTTTAAAGCCATTGATTTTTTTTATATCAATACATATAAGTCACATATAAGTCCCGTTAATACAAAACATGTTGCTTTACAAATGCTAGAGGTGTCACATTTACAAAAATTATAACTATTGGCTTTGTAAAGAAGAAAGCTATTAATTTAGCTATTTAGAAAAAACACATAAATAAAAAACAAAAAAATAAATAACACCTATAGCTCAAACTTTACTACTGCGAGACCTATTGCATTTCCAATGCTTGTTTTTTATTATTATTTATTGCAAGCAGGTCAGATTACATACAGCATTCAATTGGTACACCATAATAAAGAGAAACAATAAATTTTGTCATATAAATTAGAACATCCAAGAGCATAAATTAAATAATAGATTAAACAATCAATATCAAAAGCAATAGAGACCAGATTATACAGAAAAAAAGGCGTATCGGTCCGTAAGAACCACACAGTTAAACAAAACACACCAGCCATCAGGCGCTTGACTACGCTAGTTCTCCCTGAATCCACTTCAGAATTGGCGCTCATATTTTCCCTCCCAAGGCTTTTTTTCCCCGCCCTTTTGTTCTATAGATTGCAAATTCTAGGTTATACATAGCTAGCAAACGAGCCTTCCAGGTGCAAAAAGATGGTGGATCTGGGCTATCCATTCTTGTTATACAAGCCCACAAAATTGCCATAAAAATAAAAATCAGATTTCTCTTTTCATCTGTCATTAAAGCAGAGGACGTTCCTATCAGTACTACCTTTTTAAAAAAAATATTTTTTTTATTGAAATGGTTCCGGGTATCACATAAATACATTAATCAACAGGATAAAATCAGGCATTAGAAGTACAAAATACATCTTATAAATACACTTGTAGGAATCATAAAACCTAGATTGTTTCAGACAATAGTACATAAGGGAATACGTTCAGCATCACAGATAGGTCTTTAAATTCTTGTTCATCTGATTTCTCTCCAATTTTTAAGCGGAGCCCATATCTTCTTACCAAATTCTCTCGACCTCTTCCCTTTAAAGTCGTACAAACATTCCTCTATATTATGAGTTCCCAGCAGTCTAGTTAACCACATCTGGAAAGTGGGAGCTACAGAGTCTTTCCAACCAACCGATATTAAAATCCTAAAAACAGCCATAGATATAAAAATGAATGCTTCAGCCTCGTACTCTAATTTTAGGTTTTCGTCCCTGCCGATCAAAACAGTAGTAGGGGATAGAGTGATCTGTTGCTCTAGCAGCCCCGTTAAAAATCTTTCGATTTCTTTGTGTACTGGAATAAGATTCTAACAATTATAAAACATGTGAGGTAAATCTGCAGGGCTTTGATCGCACCTAGGGCACCTATCGTTTTCTCTCTTACCCCACTTGAACAACTTAGCAGGCGTGTAATATAGGTTAAAAATAGTCTTGTAGTGCTGTGCCTTTAAATTTGAAGCTCTTAATATCTTATTCATTGCTAGGGCGAAGTCTATATCTATATCCGGATCCCCAATTCTTTCCGCCCAATCTGATTCAATTTGTCCAATGTCATCCCCCAAACCCTGCAAGAGATAACTATATTCAATTTTAATCTTCTTGCCGCCATTCCTAACATACTTCACAATTGGATTAGGCTCCTGAATTGAAATCCTAGGTCTGATAGACTTAAATGTTTGTTCCAATTGTCTGTATAAAAGCCATTGGGTAGCAGGTATACCAAATTTTTGCTGAAGCATGTCAAATCCCAGTAGTTCATCCTCAAACATGACATCTCCCAGACACCTAATCCCCAGCTCCTTTCCATAACCTACTATTACTGTTCTGTCCAAGATGCACAAAAGGATTTGACCGCCACATGTCTAATATGCTATTAATTTTCGGAATTTTCAGGAATCTCATTATTGACTTCCATGTGCCCCAAACACTCAGCATCACTCTGCTTTTACCCCTTTTAAAATACCTACAGTTTATTTCTCGTGTAAGGAGCCCCAATGCTTTTCTTCCTATTAGCAATTCATAAATTGTAGGGGTTCTGTCCAAACCATTCGGTACATCAATGTCATCATATTTAAAAAGCACATTCATTTGCATCATTAGACACACCCAGTGATACAGCCTCAAATTTGGTGCAGTCAGGCCCCCTCCCTCCAATGGTACTGATAGTCGAGCCAAAGATCTGCGTATTTTCCCATATTGCCACACAAATTGTGAGAAAACAGCTTCCATTTTCTTCAAGAGACCCTCTTCAGAGGTATGGCACGAAAAAGGTACAGTATTTTCGGAAACATTGACCTCTTCAAAACATTCACTCTGCCAATCAGAGATAAGTGTAAAACATCTATTCTTCTTAGCTCTTTATCTATTGCTGTGATCAAGGGTACATAATTTTCCTGTATGATTTTCTCCACATTTGCATTAATCCTCACCCCAAGATAAACTGCAGATTCCACATACCTCCGGTCGACTTTATAAATATTATTAGTGCTGATTATTATGGTTTTTTCTTCATTCAACTTATACCCAGAATGGATTCCAAATGCTTTAGCCAGTTGACTCAGTTCTACTATAGCTGTCTGCGGGTTGGTGGTGACAATTGCCAAATCGTCCGCATAAGCCAATAATTTGGTAGTATGCCCATTTAATATGACAGGGGAGATTTTATCTGAGGCTAAAATTTCCCTAATTAAGGGATCTATATAAAGTGAAAAGAGTATAGGAGAGCAGGGACATCCCTGACGAGTGCCTCTCCTAATTACCACCTCTTCCGACTGTAATCCCATAGTTGCAATTCTAGCTACCGGATCTACGTACATAGCTTTTATTGCTTTCCTACATTTCTCTCCGAAACCTCTACTGACCAAAACTTCCCACATAAATTCCCAGACCACACGGTCGAAGGCTTTTTCAGCATCTAGGAGGATCATGGCCCTTTTTATGGAATACTACAATATTGGTCTGTTTCCAAGAGTCAGGGATCTTCCCAGAGCTAATTATTCCATTGAAAAGATCTAAGAGTAATGGCAGAATTTCCTCCCCTAGGGTCTTATAGACTTCTATAGGTATCCCGTCTGGACCTGTAGCTTTACCTGCTGCAAGATCCTGTAGTGCTGTCCTTATCTCCTCTAGGGATATATCTTTTTCCAACTGCTCCCTATCTTTATCCTCTAATGCCGGACATGCAAGTCCGGACTGTTGCCTAGATGGTACACACCCGGCCTCCTGATCATATAATTTTTGGAACACACCCATTATCTCTCTCGGATCCGTATATTCTATTCCATTCTCTTCAATCTTATGAATGTTGTTTTTATTGGTTTCTTGCCTTATACGCAGCGCTAGTGCTCTACTGGCTTGTTTACCTGTCTCATACCGTTTTGCTCGAAACGTCTGATATTCTCTAGTCTCCTTTTGCGTGACCACTTTTAAGATATCTCCCTTGATCAGCGCCATAGTTTTAGCCGTTTCACTCCAATCCTTGCCTGATCCTATTTCCTCTGTATGCCGATTCTCTGAAACTACTAACTCTGAATTAAGCTTTTCCACCTTGCTTCTATCCTCCTTCCTTAGCCTGGCGGAGCAGCTGATCGCCTCCCCCCTTAAAGATGCCTTGAAGGCTTCCCAAACTCCGTTCCGAGATGAACTATATCTGTTTATGTCAAAGAACTCCATCGCCCACTGTTTGATGTGCTTAACAAACCTATCATCGTTTAGAAGTTTCCTTTCAAATGTCCATTTAGTTGTTCTCCTGGGTATATTATCTACTTTATATGTCATTATCAGGGGATTGTGATCCGAGACTATTCTTGGGAGCTTGGCAATTCTAACTTTGCATAGTTCCCTCGTCGAAACAAAAAAATAATTAACTTGGAATATTTCTGAGCTGGATATGAGAAATAAGTAAAACCCGGGTCCCTGGGTACTTTTTCCCCCCAAACATCTGACAGACCATGAGACCGTAAAAGAGAGCCTAATGCCCTATATACCTTATGTTTGCGTCCTATATATTTGCCTCCCTGCCTCCAATCAGCCGAAATATTCATGTCTCCACACAATACCAAAGGGGTACCCCAGTTAGCCAACTCCTCTTCTAACTCATCAAATACTGCTGGCTCATCTTCATTTGCTCCATAGGTCACACACAATGTAATGCCTAGATCCAATTCCGCCAAAACCCATCTGCCAGACCCATCCGTTTTGGTACGTCTGACCCCCCCCCCAGATTAGATTTCCCCATAATGGCCACCCCTCTTATTGTAGATGATTGCTTCCTTTTAGCCCAAGGCAGATGGGTTTCTTGTATACACAATATGTCAATATTGTTAACTTAGCAAAGTGGCTCAATCTCTGTCGTTTCTTCCAGTCATTTAAGCCCCCTACATTGATTGTCAATAATGTCATACATTAAGATATGTACTTAGTTTTTGCTTCTAGCCTGTCTATTATCCATGAATCTACTATAAACCGACATCAAACCCTTTTCCATCTCTAAATGTCTCATTTTTGCTCCCCCCACTGCCCCCCCTCTTTCCCCCGCAACCCCCCTCCTCCTCACTTCCCCTCCCCTCCCCCCTTCAACCCCTCCAACCCCCCCTCCCACCTCCTCTTTTCAGAGGCGCTCAGACCTGCCGGTCTGTGCATGTGATGGTCCGCAGTGATGACGAAGGAGTTTTCAAAATAACCCACCATAGTACCTGTGGCCCTATTGTCCCCTCCACCTCCTATCAGTACTACCTCCGCAGTTAATTTTACTGGGGACCCAAACAATACGAAAATAAAAGATTCAATTGCACACAATAAAGAAGATAGATGTGGGCAACAAAAGAACATATGAGCTGCATCAGCAGCGAACAACCCACATCTACTACATGATGTACCCCCTGCTGTTCCCCACTTTGCGATTTTTGGGGGATGTAATAAAGATCAAAGAGGGCCATATAATGCTGTGTGCGGGTTCTACCGGTCAAGAGAATAGAGTTGGCCATAGAGATTGAATCCTCTATCATAGTATTCTCAGACCCCAGCTTCTCAACCCATCTATTTTGCACCGTTGATAAATCATCAAGGCATATTGAGATTAGTAAATTATAGAAAAAAACAATCTTTTTTTGCTATATAAGCTATCAATCAGAGGAATCTTGTGTAACCCAGAGCATTCCAGAGGCGTTAAAGTATTAAGAAAACTATGTAGCTGGATGTATTTAAAAAAATTAGATGTTGTAAGATTAAACTTCAATTTGAGATCTAAAAAGGATATCATATGATTATCTTGCCAAATATCCCCAAGACAGTTAATACCACAATTGCGCCATCTCAGCATTATAGAATCTCTAAAAATAGCAGGAAAAGTGTGTACTGATGTCAAAGGGGTATATCTCAAGATTTTGAGAATCCCTACATGACGCTTTATTAGCTTCCAGGCCCATAACGCTGCTTTTAAGGTCTTAAATTTTGTTTTCTTATAGTAGCTGGGTTCTACATTTTTTAACAGACAACCACGTGCCTCAACCGCTAGCGCAAACTCATATATAGATGGAGCATGGGATTCCAAAAGTTGGGTTTTAACGCCTATTATTAGAGGGGTAATGAACTGCAATACAGACGCCACATAATAAAACAAGAAATGTGGGATTCCCCACCCCCCTCTCGTCTTCGGAAGAATCATCTTGCTATATGACTGGCGTTTGTAGCCCCATACAAATCTAGTAGCCATCCTCTCCAATTGTTTAAACAAGCACTGGCGTTGCCAATAGGTCTCGCAGTAGGAAAGTTGGAGCTATTACAATTGCAAATAGCAATGCATTTTATTTTTGTTTTCATTTTAAAAACATAAAGGGCTTTGTCATTTACAAAACCAATAGCTCCAACTTTCCTACTGCGAGACCTATTGTACACTGCACAGTGTGGGTGTGTGGCGTTGGGTGTGCGAGTGTGGCGTTGGGTGTGCGAGTGTGGCGTTGGGTGTGCGAGAGTGGCGTTGGGTGTGCGAGAGTGGCGTTGGGTGTGCGAGAGTGGCGTTGGGTGTGCGAGAGTGGCGTTGGGTGTGCGAGAGTGGCGTTGGGTGTGCGAGAGTGGCGTTGGGTGTGCGAGAGTGGCGTTGGGTGTGCGAGAGTGGCGTTGGGTGTGCGAGAGTGGCGTTGGGTGTCTGAGTGGCGTTGGGTGTCTGAGTGGCGTTGGGTGTCTGAGTGGCGTTGGGTGTCTGAGTGGCGTTGGGTGTCTGAGTGGCGTTGGGTGTCTGAGTGGCGTTGCGTGTGCTGCCTTCATTGAAAGGGATAATCTAACTCCTGAAATGTTCTTGATTATATAACCCAAGATCAAACAAAAACTAATTAACTATTGGAAGAAAAGCACGAGACCTTTAAAAAACACTTTCCTCCTTCACTAAAACATGAAGGTATACACCAAGTTCAATAAACTGGGTTCTAGAATATTAATTTAATGTAAATATAACTGGTGTGGCTCTGATTTTATACTTTGCTTATACTTTTTTGTTAAACAACTGTGTAAACTAAGTGTTCTGGCATCTAGATGCGACGGACCACACTGTAGAAAACCTCAAATCCAAAACTGTGGCATAATGTAAAGAACAGGAATTATTACCACAATAGCCCATTTTATTGGCTTTATAACTAAAACAAGCAACTGTTAGATCAGTAAAAGCTAAAAACACATTGGGATTTTGACGAGAACAAAACATTAAGTGCCCACATTTTGAAAATCACTGGGATTGTTCTCGCTATACTAATGTTTAAGAGGAAAAAAGGTCAATGAAACTCAACTGCGTGTACCAGAGATGAGGAAGAATAACTGTTAAACTAAAGTGAAGTAAATAATTACAAGGGAGGACCGGTGACGAGACGCACGGAGAGCAGCAGCCTTTGATCTGCTGGCCGGCCGTGCAGTGAATAATTAGGGGAGGAGAAATGCTGGCATGAGGCCGAGCGCACGCTGGGGTTTTAGGAAAAAAACAGAGGAGGTGGGCTTAGGATACGTGAAAGGAGAGACTGAGGTGGAGTGGACTGGAGGGGAAGGAGAGGCAGAGGGCAGAGAAAGGGCAAATGGAGGCAGAGCAAAGATGGAACGGCGAAAAGAGGAGGGGTGAGGTTACGTTGGGGATGGAGAACCCAGAACGGCGAAAGGCGAGGAGGAGCCTTTATGTAATATGGACTGCAGAGTGCGTTTGCTCCAATTTATATAACATAAGCAGCTAAGGGGTGCAAACAAGCATGTGCGCTATTTTTTGCACCAGTGCCAAATTTATGTGATCTGGCCCGGAAGTTGCTTAAAGAAGAGACACGTGGCTACACTACTATAACAAGGGAGGATACCTGGAGGAAAAAAACGGCAAGCTCGAGGGACAGACAACACGGCATTTTAGGACAAGTAAAGCACTCCAATTACGTTGGTCGAGTTTGCGCTTATTATTCTTAGAATTAAGAGAAAAGAAACGATCTGCATAGCAGAATGATAGTGGGGGGGAGAGAGGGGGGGGGGGGGGGAAATGCGAAACACAGCCTGGTGACCGTGAGAAGTAGGGGGGAGTGGATGCCTGAAGTGAAGCTGCTGGCGGCACCACGCTGGGGAAACAACAGATGGCTGGCTTTGATGTGGTGATGCAATGGGGAAGCCTGTGGGGAAATGGGCTGGCTGGGCTCGTTCACGAGAGGCTTGTGGTCACGTGATTCTCCCGCTTTTCACATGCACTGTGAAGAAACTGCAGTCGAAACTGCAGTGGTTTGACTAGTGGATCGAGCACTTGAATTCTCGCCATTTTCCAATGGAAAAGGAGAGACCTAAAAAGGTAATAGAAAACTCGAGAGGCACCATTCTAAATAAGTATAACAATTTCGGGAGTATTAGCATTTTTAATACATTATTCCTCTTGTATAAAGACAGATGGAGATGGTCAATCCGCTCCAGTGTAAAATTAGCCTTTTTGAGGACGGGATTAAAATTAAGTTCTGGGATAGCTGAGACCGGGGTGGTGATCTTGATTCCTAATATGTTGCCACCGAGACTATATTAAGATGCGCAGGGGGGTTCTGGCCAACAAATAGGATTGGAGTCTTGGATATGTTCAATTTCTACCCGGAGAAAGCACCAAACTGAGCTGCAATCTCTTCGATCTTTGTGACTGCTTTTGCGATATCTGTGGTGATCACCACCACATCGTCCGCATAGGCCAATGCTCTATACCTGGTGCCCGCCACCTCCAATGGGGATATGTCCTCCGCTTGATTCAACTCGTTAAGAAAGATGTCAATATAGATAGCAAAAAGAAGTGGCGAGGACGGGCACCCTTGCCTTGTACCGCGATGGATAGAGAACAGGGAAGACCTATTTGCCCCGAATTTGATACAGGTAGTTGGTGAATCATACAGAGCTTTCAATGACTCAATCATACGTGGGCCAAACCCTTTCATAGCAAGCAGATCCCAAAGATACGACCAGGCCACCCTGTCGAATGCCTTCTCGGCATCCAACAGGGTGACCCCTATAGGCGTATTAGTACCCTGTGCGCAGTCCATAAGAGCAATAACCCTTTGGACATAATCCGTGGTATCTCGATTGGGAATGAACCCATGTTGCCAACGTGACACTATAGAAGAAATTATCCCTGCAATTCGCGAGGCTAAGATTTTTTAGAAGACTTTACTGTCAGCGTTTATCAGCGAAATCGGCCTATAAGAAGCTGGATTTAGAGAAGCCTTATCTTTTTTAAGGAACGTCATTATAATTGAATGCCTCCAAGAGGCTAGAGCTACTCCTTTCTGTGCTTCCAGAAAGGTGGACAACAGATCTTGTTTTAATATATGTCTAAATAGCCTATAGAACTCCAAAGGGATACCGTCAGGACCCATTGCTTTGCCAGCGGCAAGAGAGAACAGGGCCATCTCAATTTCCTCCCATGTAATATCGGCGTCCAAAATCTCAGTTTGCACGACAGATAGTTTTGAGGTGTTAACTAAAGAAGTAAAATTCAAAATAGAACCCCTAGAATAAACTAGAGTATCCTGCTCATACAGGTTAGCATAAAACTGCCTGAAAACCTCCATGATTTCCTCAGGGTTATTATAGACATGGCCTGTCTCATCTTGTATTGCATTAATGGTGTTAAATACCTCTTTTTGCTTTATCTTTTTCGCCAAGATCCTGCCCGAGTTTTCCCCCATTTCGTAAACCTGCGACCTAGAGACTGCAACCTGCTCCGCCAGTTTGGTCGCAAATATATCGTATAACCTTGCTTTGTGAATAGCTAGAGTGTTTTTAATATGTTCCGCATCTTGTGATAACAGAATGGCATTAACTAACTTCCCCTCCCATTCCTGTACCGCCTTATAATAGGAGTCAAGTTTATTCCGAACTTCCTTTTGCTTCTTGATCGAATAAGATAAAGTCTCCCCGCGCACCCCAGCTTTAAAAACGTCCCAGACATTTTGAACCGAGGCGCTTCCTCTATTAAACTCAAAAAATTCCCTAATCCAATTGCTCATGTATTCTATATAGGGCGGGTCTGCCAGGAGTTTCCGCTCGAATGACCAGGGTCTTACTTCTGCCATACATCCCGCCTCTATCTTAACCAATATCAGGATCGGATTGTGGTCTGAAATTATCGAGGAAAAATCCCACATGAAGTGATATTGACTTGTCCAACAGGAATAAAAAAATAATCCAACTTCTGGTGCGGGGCAGAAAAGAATGTAAAACCGGGTGAGGAAGAATTTTTAACAAACCCCACATCACAGAGACCATAGTCCACCACTAAACCTCTCAAAGCCTTATAAGTCTTTTTTTTTAGACCTGGGTAAGTTAAATCGCCCCGTATATCGAAGCCGAAATCCAGGTGGATATTTAAATCTCCAGAGACTATTAAGGGCGATGGCCAATCAGCCAACTCTAAGCTTAAAAAATTCAAAATGTCGGGATTGTCAGAATTTGAAGCATAAATTGAGCATATTGTCCAAACTTTATTATTAATGCTAATCTCAAGAATCACCCATCTGCCATACTGGCCTACTTTAATACGTTTAAGGCACCCCAGTCCTCTTCTCATAAGAATCGCCACTCCCTTTGTAGTGGTGCCTTGTCGAGTGCACCCTAACACATGCAGACCCAACTCGTTAAATAGGTGCCTATCCTTCCAGGTAAGATGCGTCTCCTGGAGGCATAATACATCTATCTTCATGCTCTGTATTATTTGTGCACAGACCCTCCCTTTTCTTTTTGTTATTAAGTCCACATATATTCCACGAACAAATCCTCAATTTTCCCATCTTGGTAATTTATTCGGTCACAGAAACATGGTCTCCCCCTAATATACATATATTAATCTGAATCTCCTCTTTAGGACAGAAAAAGAAAAGCTTTTTATATATCATCAACAAACTCATTTTCATGTTCAACTTCACATCACACCATAAATTGCTCTTGGTTCCAATTTTTCTGACCTTGCTTCCCACCCTCAACCCCCACCAACCTCCCAGTAGCCCCCCTGCCCCTCCCTCCCCGCCCGCAGTCCCTCCCCAAAAAGGGCAAAGGGACTGAATAGTCCCCAACATTGATGATGTGAGAAGCATCTAGTGCCTCGCGGGTCGCTTCCCATTGCATTGCACACTTACATTTTCACTTTATGACGTAAATGATAAGTAGAGAAAAATACGTTCCTTTCTTTTTCACTAGAAGAAGAGAACAAACACTTAAAAAACCATAGCAGATAGAGAAAAGTTGAGTAACGATTATAATGAGGCTGATAAGTCTTGAGCCGCCCCCTCAGATGTTAGAAAGTGTGATCTATCTTTATATATTACTTTCAACTTTGAGGGGTTAAGAAGAAAGGCCTGGGCGCCCTTAGCCTGAAAAAGTGGCATTAATTGGAGAAATTGCCAGCGCTGTTGGACAGTGGCATGGCAGTAGTGAGGGCGAATAAAAAACTCCAGGCCTTTCCCCCTACGTTTCCGATCCAGTCTGGCCAAATCATAAAGCGCCTCTCTGGCCAAAAAGTTGTTCAAGCAAATCAGTATGGCCCTAGGTTTAACATTTGCATCCGGTCTAGTGTTCTTTTGAAAAGGGAATCTATGGGACTTTTGGAGCTCCACGTCCCATTTCCAGTGGGAGAGTTGTGGAAAAGCCTCCAAAAACAGTTCACTAACAAATTGCCTGATATTTCCCCCCCTCGCTTCCCTCGGGTAGGCCCAAAATTCGCAGGTTGTTACGCCTAGATCTATTTTCCAGATCAACCAGTTTCCAGTTCATCTTATCCTTTATGCCTTCCAAAGATGATAGCTGTGATTTTTACTGAGTCAAAGTGTCTTCAATCACCGAAATCCTACCTTCGCCCTCCACAACTCTAGCGGTGATTTCATTGCAAGATTTGGCCACACGCCTTAGGTTATTTTGCAGCCTACGGACTGCACCTTGAGTGCGCAAGTTCTCTGCTCTTGTATCCTCCCTATGCTGGAGCATGACCTGATACAATGTACCCAAAGTGACTTCCGGAATCTGTGGCCCGTCTACAACATCTGCGGGTGTGGTTGTTGGTGAACAAACATCATCGCCTTGTAATGTGAGGACCGTAGTTTCCTCCCCGGCCCACTCCGGACTGCCATTCTCCTCACCCGCTGAGCTCCATGATTCATGTGTCGAGTTATTCGCACTGTTCGCACTCACATCATCCCTCCATTCTTCATCTCCGTCTAAACTCTCTGACTCCAGTGCATTGGGCAGATCAGAGTAGAAGTTCCCTGCTGAATCAATGGAATCCGTGTCCCCCCGATGGGGTCGGTGCCTCCTGTATGTTACTTCCCACTAGTAAAGCCTCTGGTATATTGCCAGTATTACCAGGACATAAAGAGGCAGAAATCTGAGTGGATGGGCTATTCTGAGGCATAGTTTCAATGTCCCGAGCAATCAGATTGTCATCGGATACTAGACTAGTCTTATCAACCTGCTGATTTTTTTTTTTAAACATCCCCGGTATTTTGGGTATTGCACCAGATCTACAGGCCCCAGAATCCCCCATTACTGCCTGTATTGTCGAAAATTGGAGTGGAATCACTAACTTCGGCAGGGAGAGAGCTTAAACTTGGCCCTATATTTGGAGCTGATAATTGCTTCCGAGTAGCCATGATATCACCTAAGCTTGAATTAGCACTACCTGTGTTTTGCCCAGACTCCACAGCTGCCGCTGTCGCTGCTCTCGTTTTCGGCTTCTGGCTCTTAGATGCTGTGGTAGAAGTGGGATTCTTGGGAGCCTTCCTGTTTCGAGAGCTCCTTCCCCGATGGTGGTGAGGCCAAGGCTGAGACCGAGAGCACAAGCCTCTGGACGTCTCTTGATGGTATCCTGCAAGCCCCCTTTCAGTACCCTGCTCCGCAGTCCAACTCCGAACAGAAACAGTGGGGGGGAACCGCCACGCCAGCAGCTGCGAGCGTCGAAAGCTACACCAGAGATCCAACCGCATCCCCGGTTATTAAAACCTCTCTTGCTCCGTGCAATATCGTGCCAAATCAAACTCAGTGTTAGTCCATCAACATCAATGTTCAGTATTTGGTGCTCCGATATTCAAACACTGCTCCGCTATTTTCCCCCGACTCTCCACAGCCCAGTTTCCACCTCGAACCAAGTGTGCTTAGAGTCTGTCGTGAGCTCACTCCCTACAAGCTGTCACAAGCAGTCTCAGCCTCGAACTGCCTCAAAGTTTGCTCCGTAGTTACAGGTATGCTTTTACTCCGTTGTGGGCTCTCTCCTCCAAAACAAGGCTCCGCACTCACGCATAAATCCCCTGCCTCAAAGTTTGCTCCAAACCGTGTGGCGAGGTCCAAACAGCCTCAGCCAGCCGCACGTATCTCCGCGGAAGATAGCTGCATTCCCACACGCCCCGGAGCTTCGCTGCCTCAATCCGCCCAGGTGCTTCAAACTTGGGGCAGCGGCTTCGGAACTTCACTCCACCCAGGTATGATTCTGGTCCGTTGTAGACTCTCCGCTGCTACCGAACGATATCGGAGTCCCAGGCAGCTTTAAAGGGTCTCAAATTCTGCTTCGCAATTCAGCGCTCCGTATTCCATATTTCCACACGTTACAGAAAGAAACTGCAATGGGAAAGCGATTTTAGGCGAGAGCACCACGCCTGCTGCTCACTCGGACGCTGCTGCGTCCGCCATCTTGCCTCGCATCTATGCTCTGCCTCACTCACTTGCACACATTCCACACATACGCAAAAATAAAACTGGAGGTTGCTCCTTCTCATACATTGCACCCAAGACATGGAACATCCTCCCTCAACACATCAGAGCATTCTCCTCACTTCTTGAGTTCTGCTAGACGCTGAAGCCCTGGCTCTTCGTATAGGCTCCTTGGGGACCACAAATATACACACCTGCCCAAGAGCCTGGATACCCTCTCAGGTGATTAGTGTGATATACAAATTAATAATTGTTTCCCGTTCTGCATGTCTTCCATAAGGTAAGGGTATGTCTAACTTTTTCAATTTTTGTAAATCTAATACTATCTGCTTCCTCCTTATACCATACATGCATAGATTTGTTATCACTCCTACTCGGTCACACCTCACCTTCGCCGCCCGGTTGCCTGGTAGACGCCATAGTAGCACCTGGTCACCCTCTACACCTCCTCAAGGGATCCATCAGAGGGAAAGGGCTGAGATGCACCAACCACATAAGAGTTCACTTCCCCTCTGTGGTTCCTAACACCTGTCTTAACACGTACAAAGGATGAGACAAGCCTGGACTGAGCATGTGCCGAGGACGAGGTACCAGGTATCTTATCCTGCCATAGAACATATACAGAGATGTGCACGCTTCTGCCAAAAACCAAATGTCCACACGTAAAGGTCAGGTAGCTTGGCAAAAGAAAACCATACGTAAAGGTCAGATAGCTTGGACCAATTAGCCTTTAGCAAGATATAACCATGTGCTGTGCGGTCATGTAAACATATTTTTGCTTTGCTTGAATTCCGAGAACAGTCACCCACATGGGAGATTTCCCTTGTCTTAGTTTCTAAATGTACTGAACGTTTGACTCTGTCAGTTTGCGGTAACAGCGCATAAACATCACTGCCTGCATGGTTTTAACTCCAAGGACTTGACTGATTTCCTCGGCCGTATACGGAGTAAACCTGTTATTACTTTGCCAATTGTGTCTGGTCTTCTTTTGTCTCAAATTTTCCTAGAACATAGTTAATGGGTTTGAAGGGAGGGGAATCCCAAGTTGCTGACATGGTTAGACTTTATAGGGGAGTACAGAGCTGGATTGAGTCACAGGGAAGCTGGTGGACTTTCTCACTAGTTTTACCGATCTGACCACACAACCTCCCCATGTTGGGAGCTGGTTCAGGGTATTCGCATCTGGCAGGTGTGTTTGTTGGGATGGAAAAGTCCACCAGTAAAGGGTAAAATGTACTTAATGTCTGAATGGGTTCAGGGATACATTAATTGACAAGATGTTGGACCTAGGGGGCTATTGAGAGATTTTGTAGTCCTTGGTATAATCCTGTGGTTCTAGTACCAAAGCAAGAGTCTACGGACTTGTAATTCTGTGTGGACTAACGAGCCCTCAATGAGGTAACCTAAACAGATGCCCATGCAATCCCAAGAGTGGACGAGAGTTGCGACACAGAGGAGATGGCCAAGGGGAATTAGCGGAGGGGTGGTGCAGCACCATAAGGCTAAATGATATCCAATGGGCACTTTAGTGTTAGGTTTTCTATTTGAAAACAATAAAAAATGGTTCATACAAAAAAATGAAAACAAAGAACATTGCCAGAGTTTTATTAAACTTCTGAAACAGGACCATGGCCGCCAACACATATGGTAGTCAGTCTTAACAAGACAGGCACCGTCCTATTGCAGATTTCAAGTTCTGAACAAGGAGATTGTACAGGTCTAGAACATTAGCTGAAGTGCACCCTTCTCTAACACTTTTTATGAATTTCATCACTCTCACTCAACATATTTTACATTATGAACACACCCACTCGTATCCTATTTAATTTTACCAATTTTTGCAAGATGTCCCACACGATTGCATTGTCTCCAAGTTGCAGGGCAATGCTTTACAGATACAACATAACTTTTGCTTCCATATTTGTTACAGCACACACAGCATCATCCATTTCATCATCATTCTTCTTTCCACCTATTGAATTCATCTCCATCATTATGCAGTGTGTTAAGCGTGCTTCACAATATAATCTGTTTTTAAAAGTGGTTTCTTTAATGAGTAGCACTATATCTTCAACTATAAGGTTATAAGGGATACTAACTATCGATTCACGGTAAAAGTGCTCTGAAGAAAAATTAATGTCTCATGAACGCAATGTTTAAGACCCAAAAAAATGCCTTTACAGGCAACCTGCTCTCCCTCCTTCCCTTATTAGATTAATAAACATCTATGTATGCAACGGATACATTTTCCAGAAGCCTTCTTTTCCACACTTAATTATACTTATGAAATGTTAGCTCTCACTTAGACATATCCACCTCACCCCATGTCCTCAAATTCTCAGGCTCACACTGATATTGCATACTAGTACACCAAGAGAGAACCAGCAGGGTAGCATATCCAGTGGCCTTCCAATCCAGCCACCTCCAGATAACCCATGAAGCACTCACAGGAAACTTTCAATCCAGTACTCTTCAACCAGTACAGGAGTACTACGCCAAGGACTTCTAACCTTTATACAAAACACTGATATTTAAGGTTAATGGTGAGGTTTTTTTTTTTTATACAGATTTACATTTCTCATTCGTTAAATGAACATATAATAACAAAGGCTCCCGGTTTTTACTGATTTTTAAAGATAAATAGACAGAAAACCATATTTTCTTGTCTGTATTTATTTTTACATTTGGAAAAAAACGGAAATTGGGTGCTTGTTGAGTGATTCTAGATACACTTTGCCATGACTGCCAGGCCAATAACTGTGTGGATTGATAGGGGAGTTAAAAAAAGAAAGGAATTTTACAAAAGAGGCTTAAACAGATAGTGAAATGTGTATATTTTAATTTTTTTATTTCTTATAAATACTTTATTTCGGCCAAAGGCCATAAAAGATTGCGTTAGACCTGGCACCATTGGCGTGGGTCTCCCTTTCATTTTTTTTCTGTTGCCTCATGTGTTTTTGCTGGTGTTAGTTGCTTTGGGCACTGTGCCACTGCTATTCAGTGCCACGGTGCAAGTGCTCCCTATTGTAAATTTATGTATTATTCAGTGGTTCCATATTTGGCTATTTGGTTTACTCGTCAGACCCTAGTCTAGTGCACTGAGAGTGTCAGGGCGTGTACTCCAAATGCTGCTGGTGGGCCTGCAGCACTGGTTGTGCCCCCCACAGAAGCAGCCTTGTAAAATGTGTCTAAGGTCTGCCATTGCAGAGCCTGCGTGCAGTTTTGTACTGTCATGCTCACTGGGCAAGTGCACCCACTTCCCAGTCCCTAAAGCTTCCCTTTTCTTCATATTAGTCACCCCTATGGTAGGCCCAAGGGCAGGGTGCATTGTAAGTATAAGGCAGAACAAGTCCTGATGTGTGTGGCATGTCCTAATTGTGAATTACAGCCATTTTCGATTTTCACTATTGCAAGGCTACCTGTTCTCCATAGGCCAGAATGGACAGTTAGAATTGTTACATTTTAAAATCCTAACAAAATTAGGCTTGCTGGGCTAGCCGAGTACCGTTGTCCTTTTCATGCCCACTGATTCACACCAAGGGTTCTTATGAAATGGAACCTATATTAGAGAAGAGATTCCTAAGGTATTTCTTTTTCATTTCTTCAGAGCGGGCCTCATTACCTGAGCGAGTGCCAGGCGAGGTGAGGCCACTCCCAAGCAAATTTTGGGTGAGTGATTACTTTAATAAAACAATAAAAGAGTAATGTCTCGTTGGATGTGTAGATGTCTGATTGCATTTTAGCGACTTTCTACTGTTATACGGTGTGTCTGTATATACTGTTTTGTTTTCTAGGAGAGGCGATTTTACATCCATGACCTTTGAAGCTACCACTTACTGATCTGTCAGATGGTAGGCTACCTATGCATGGTATGTAACTCACACTTTTTGGTTAATACTTTCTACTGTTATACTGTGTGTCTGTATATACTGTTTTGTTTTCTAGGAGAGGCGATTTTACATCCATGACCTTTGAAGCTACCACTTACTGATCTGTCAGATGGTAGGCTACCTATGCATGGTATGTAACTCACACTTTTTGGTTAATAGTTGCAGTAGTGTTGTTACCATAGGTCCTGAAGAAAGTCAATTCCGGCTGAAACATATCGACCAGTTAACCTTCCACCTGGATAGTAATATTTGCTTAAATTCTATCCACACTCTGTGTTTTAACATTGTCACCATGGTGACCACCAGAATAAAAGTCATTACTTGGCACCATGTTAGTCAATTTTAATACACTCTTTTTTCACTAGCACATATTCCCTGAGCACTGCAAGCTTCTGCCCTCAGCTCTTCACACCATCACTCCTTTGGGCCCCTTGTCCCATCTCTGGTGGATCTGTTACTAGAACCTACTCACAACAACAACAGTGAGCAATCTAGTGCATACCAACCTATTCTCAATAAATCCCAGATGATGAAGTTCTGCCAACGGGTGGGCTGATGGGTATTCTTTTTCTTCTCTTCTCCTACTACTCTTCAGTTCATACACACACTTTTGAGGAGAAAGCAGACACTCTCTACTCCATTTTGACCAACAGCACCCCTTTGGTGTTCTTTACATTTTAAAATCCTAACAGGCTCAGAGAACATGGTAGAAATTTGAGTTTAGTATGCTTGATCTCAGAATAATAAAATACATATTTTAGTGAAGGTTACTTTAATATTATGCATCTGCAAATACCACTTTTAGAAAGTAGATCTTTGCTTGTCTAACCATTCAAACCTGCCTCTGCTAGGTTGTGTATTCCTATGTCTGGTTTCTGTGAGTGACAGGGCTGGGGAATTCCAGGAGACAAGCTGAGTCACCCAGTGGTGAATAGAGAGATCTGCATCTTGATGGGAGGGAGGAGTGCACCTGAACTCTGAATAGGGCTGTGCCTGCTTTCCACAATGCTGGCTCCACCCCATGGGGAGTGGCTGATGTCTCTGCCCTACACACTGAAAGAAGAGAAGGAAGACTATCAACAGAGTGCTCCAAGACTGTACTTGCCTTCCACAATGCTGGCTCCACCTCCTGTTGGGTGTCTGATGTTTCTGCCTTGCACTGTGAAAGGAAAGGAGAGGTCTGGAAAACATAGCGCTCAGGAACTGGTTTCGACTAGGCACAGGCCCATCTCCCCTCAGAGAACAAAGGATTTTAGGGTAAAAATATTGGGACCCTGCTCCCATGAAATTAGATCACTTTTGGACTACAAGAAGAAACCTTTACTGAGGAGAGGAACCTAAAGAAACTGAGGAGAGACTATTCCCAAGCTGAAGTGCTGCTTGGGGGATTGGCCTGCAGTGGTTGCCTTACTGCCAAAGGAAGGAGAAAGGAACTTTGCAACTTAGCTTTCAACTTGTGTAGGATCTCCAAGGGCTTGGAAAAGAGCTTGCCTCCTGCTGAAGTCTCAGGGACAACAGACGTCACCCCCAGCTCCCCAGAGTTCTTGTGGAAGTGCCTGTTGCTGTTTTGGGCCTTCTGAGGGACTGCGTGTCGCAAGGAGCTAGAAGTGCGACTCAACGAAAAGAAGCATGTCGCCGTCGCTGTGCCTGCCGCTGCAACTCCGGAGAAAGGAGGGTGTCGCCGCTGGAACTGTCGCACTGCACCGCATTGGAGAGAAGCGTGCCGCAATGAAGAGGAAGCATGTCGCCGTCGCAACTCCGAAGAAGGTGGGTGTCACCGCTGTTCTTGTCGCACTGCACCGCATCAGGGGAAGAATCTCGCAACAACGTCGGAGCGTTTCGGCATCGCTGTACCTGCCATCGCAACTCCGAAGAAGGAGGGTGCCGCCGCTGGAACGGTCACATTGCACCGCATCGACCAAGAGCACCTCGCATCCCCGAGAAGCGCGCCACCGTCGGAGATGCTGCCATCGCATCTTGGATGTCGCCGCTGTAGTTGTTACATCCAGCGGAAGCTTCATGCATCGTGAAGAAGAGCGTCGCCGCTGGAGCTGTTGCCGTCGCATCGTAAGGGTGTCGCCGCTGCAGTCCACGCATCGAACTGAAAGCTTCTCGCATCCCCGAGAGGCGTGCCGCATCTGTAAGATCTTCACGTCTTTATTTCTTTGCGCCTGAACTTTGCCGCATTTCCCATCACTGCAACATTGCTTGTCGTGGAAGCGCAACGCAACTTAAGGTACATTGACGCAGAGTGTCGCATCTAAGAACTGAACTGAACTAAGCTTAAATCTACCATCTTAAAGTAATCATAGTGTGCATTTTTGTCATTTATGGTCTTGTGGTAACTCTATATAAAGTCTACTTATTTTTTATATAAAACCTGTGTTGTGTACATTTGTAGTGTTGTCACTGGGTTACTGTATGTGGTCACAACTGCTTAACTTACATCGCCTCTGAAGTAAAGCCTTGGCTTCTCTCGCCACGCTACCTTGAGGGGGAGCAGGGGTTATTTTAGTAGTGTAATCCCCTTTCTCTGACTGGAGGAGAGGGTCCCTGCTTGTCACAAGTACCTACCTGTGCCAACCAGAGACCCCCAAATCTAACAGATTTCATAATAAAACATGTCCATAAAATAATCTAAAATGTTTCAGCCAAATGTTACATAATTTCAATAAAATTGGCAATTGCAGTAAAACTATTTCATTCAATAAAACCTTTTTAAAAATACATGGAGTAATTTCTAACTATTCATACAGTCGGAGGTAAGTTTCATGGTTGCAGATATGTTGGTATTTTAAGATAAGTGCATGGATTTATCTTCTGTGGGCAGACATGCCAACCCTCCCGATTCAGGCGTGAGACTACCGATTTGAAGGCTAGTCTCCCGCCTCCCGATTCCTACAAGCAAAAACCTGATTCCTTTTATGTTAAGTGCTAATACTTCCAGCAAAAAGTGGAGATGCAGGGGCTCTCGAAGGGGTGAAAAACCAACAAAGCGTCATTAACAAGGGAATCGTCTTTTAAAGACCTGCCAAGTAGTGGGTGGGGGAGGGGGGGCTGTTTTAGCCCAGGCTGCCACAGGGGGGTGGGGGGTGCATGCACTGCCAACAACCTGCCAGGCCCGTGCCCAACCCTTGTATCACCCTCTCTGCCTGCCATTATGCTCCATGCTTCTGAAAGGTAACAAAAAAACGTGCATTTGCGTTTAAAATGTCCGATCCTGCAGCAGCCACTTCCAAAGCCCATACATGCCAGTAACCCGATTCAAAGTCCCATTCTCCCGATTTTTTTTTTTAAATCTCCCACTTTGCTCTCCTGAAATGTTGGCATGTATGTGTGTGTGGATGTTCATATCACTGAAACCTGGCAGGCATTCAAGCATGACTGTATATTTATTGGTAAATAAATGTGGAAACATACCAGTTTCAGCTTTACTTTTTTCACAAAACTCATCATAAATATGGATAAAGACAGATAAGGTTGACAAAAAAGAAATATGGATAAATACAGACGAAAATGACCCAAAAAAATATATAGCATAAAACCGGGAGCCCTAATTATGAAATATAGCCTTTTGCCCTCAATAAGTTTAGGTATTCTGCTTAACCTTTTCCTGTTTACCGAATGCGTAGTTCTGAACACACGGAGAACTTTCTGACCCCAAATATGCATAAATCCTGAGTTACTACCATCCTAAAATACATCCATCCCACCCTGAAAACTGCCGAATGAAAAACAAACCTACCTCCTGCCCAGTGGAGGTGCCAAGCAACCAACAGCACCGGACACGTCCCGCTGAACCGTACCCAGCTCGCTGAACCGTACCCAGCTCTGCCACTGACTGACCGATCAACGAGGGATTTACACACCGACAGCGCAGACATAGAAAAGAGACAACACCGGAAAAAGAGAAAGTATAGGAGACCCACACGATATAGAAAAGGCACAGGGATGAACATGACTTAGACTAAACGTCAGCAATAAAATAGGGACGCAATAAATGTGCCGAATTCAGAGTCTCCCAAAATGTCATCAAAACATAAAGCTAGTATTTACATGATAAGGAACATACGTTCCCTTTCCAAGATGGCCGCTGTGTTTTTCCACGTTATAGCCCCTTCGCATCCAATACATCAAAGTTCCATCTAAAATGGTTCCTGTGTCAACACAGCGGTCCCAAACTCTGCCCAGAGCGGATTCTGTAGAGCGCACACCGCACACGTCTAATAGAAGCTGTTTGAAAGCGTCGTCTTCCAAAAGCCTTTATTGAATGAACGTTAATTGCGTTATATTCCTAAAGTACCAAACCTCTCTCGCTTTCTACGTATTGGAGGCAAATTCAAAGCGAGGCTTGAAACGCAAAGGATGCCCCAGCTATCAAGTGATGGCCTGTGTCTGTTCACCTGTCTATAACTGTTGTTTTTGGACCCCAAATGAAAATAATGCCTTCATCATACCCAGGCCCACCCATTACTATAGTGCATGGTTGTTTGCGCCACATATATGTTGTATATTGCGCTTATGTTTAATTGAGACTACATTTCCCATCTCTCCCAACAGGAAGTGACGGAACTCCGTCATCATATGGCACCCTGGGAAACAGTCTCTTCCTTTCCGGCTGGTGAGCCTCAGGTAATGGAGGGTTTGAGATATGGCAGCCGAGAAATCCTATTCAATCCGTGCGAATTATTGGTCATCGAAACCTAGAAATAGAGGCTGTGCGCTCCTTGACCATCATGCTATCACGTCCTAGTGAAGCAGGTCTGGGTGGTTTTCTGCAGTCGGGGTGCGCGAAGCTGTTCAGGCGGAATGCAAAAGTGAGGGAGCGTTGTGGAGGGGTTACAGCTAAGTAAATGAAAAAAAAACTCAAGCGGTCCTCCTGCTTGTGCTGTAACGCGCGGACGTTCTTCTCATGTTGATGTGTCCCGTATAAAACTATCCTGTGTCCCCTTTCCCGGTCATGTGTGACCATAACTCTGCTCTTATTTTAGCCACCATCATTTTCAATGCAAGGGTGTTCAAATTTGCCTCTTACGTAATTGCACTGTGTTTCAGTATAAATTTAAGAGCGGTTAAATGATCAAAAGTCACACATGATCTAGTGCCTCGTACTATGGAGGGGCTAGACTGACACTGCTGTTGCTTTGGAGTTGAGTTCCTCGCTGCTTTTATAGATGAGCGCCTTTACACTTTTGAGGCATTTCATATCCTTTTATATGTAAAGGATATCTACTTTTAAATAAGGGGAAATGTAAACTTTGTGTATTTAGGGAGAATTTTTCCTAAATAGAATTTGCTTTTGCATCAGTTCTGTATATCTTTGATTACCTGCCCCATGCCTGCACCCATTAGGTGTGTCATAACTGGTTCAAATTCGTAGTACGGTGTTCCAGATAGATGCTACCATACACTGGTAGACTAGCTTACTGTGGGGAAGTGGTCATATACAACGTGACGTGTCTCTGCAGTGCAGCTTTTGTGCTAACATAGAACCACATTCTTGTGTCACCCTACCAGACAAGTGCTTGTGAATCCTAGTAAATGACTTTCCAGGAGCATCAGTTATGGAAATGTGGACCAAATACTTGAAGCAGTGCAAAAGCTGTACCTGGGCTTGACTAGATAAACGCGCCATTAATGCGTATTCATTGAAGTGTCTGGCAGTAATGTCTAATGCTGCCCAGCCACAACGAGAGCAGCACATTCATCCGGCATCCTTTCACTCATTGTGATTTTGATTTACAATTACTTGTGTCTCATGCATACTTGTGTGTTGGAGGTCCTGAACACTGTTGCATGTTACTAGTCTTACTTTGGAAATTAGTGAATTTAGTAGGCGACTACTGTTATGCATTTGATTGAAACATTTCAGTTTTGCGTAGGCCTTAATTTTCACTAATGCGTATTTTTTAACAGAATAATCCAGGATGGGTGCCTACAAATATATGCAGGAGCTATGGAGGAAGAAGCAGTCGGACGTCATGCGGTTCCTCCTGCGTGTTCGGTGCTGGCAGTATCGCCAGCTGTCTGCTCTCCACCGGGCACCCCGTCCCACCCGCCCAGACAAGGCTCGCAGGGCAGGCTACAAGGCCAAACAGGGTACGTGATTAAATGTTTGTTTCCATGTTCGTTTAACATACCCCTTCTAACTGACTTTCTTGTTTTCAGAGAGCATTGAAGAGGTTTCATGTCTGTTTTCTTGGGCTAGCTCAAAGCAAAGTTAAACTGAGTGCCCAACAAATGGTTGTACTCCATGCAGTTTTCAGCTGCATATTCCAATCCGCAGTGTATTGTTTTAAGTAATAGACGAGGGTACTGGGTACACTACGACTGTAGTATCGACTACAGCATGGGTACTCACAAACTTTCTCTCGGGGGCCAAATTTACAGTGTGGTTTGTGTCTGAGGGCCGCACCAGTGGGGGCGGGGCCAGTGGGGAGGGGCGGGGCTAGACCAACCAAAAAAAACTGACCATGAGGTTGATCACTGGTCCCTGCAGCGGACACCTTCGTCCACTGAGCCACCAGACCCGGTATACCCACCTCTTTCTCTCTCCCTCCCTCCCTTTCCCTCCCTATCTCACTCTTCCTTACTCTGTCTCCCTCCCTCTGTCTCCCTTACCCTCTCTCACTTTCTCACTCTTCTCCCTTTCCCTCTCTCACTCTGTTACTCCCTTTCCCTCTCACTCTCACTCTGTCTCCCTTTCCCTCTCTCCCTCGCCCCCTTTCCCTCCCTTCCTTTCCCTCCCTCCCTTTCTCACTCTGTCTCCCTTTCCCTCTCTCACTCCCTCACTCTGTCTCCCTTTCCCTCTCTCACTCCCTCACTCTGTCACTCCCTTTCCCTCTCTCACTCCCCCACTCGGTCTCCATTTCCCTCTTTCACTCCCTCACCCCCTTTCCCTCCCTCCCTTTCCCTCTCTCACTCCCTCACTCTGTCTCCCTTTCTCACTCACTCTGTCACTCCCTTTCCTTCCCTCCCTCACTGTCACTCTTTCCCTCCCTTTCCCTTCCTCCCTTTCCTTTTCCCTTTCCCTCCTTCCCTCTCACTCCCTCACCCAGTCTCCCTTTCCCTCCCTCACTTTGTCACTCCTTGATTTGTTCCATAATTTGCCTGCAGTAAGAAGAATTCACATTTATTACCAGTGTATTAGTATTAGGCAGAAACTATTCTTGAATCAAAGCTAATAGGGTCTTGAATGCAGTAGACTCAAGTGTAAGGGACTCTGCAGTAAAGCACATGACACCCTCCTAAACTTCACATGGTTAAATATGAGTAAAGATAAGCATTTTAAAATTCGTAATGCTCCGTGATAACTTTATCCGCCTACTCGAACAGGGGCCACCCACATTTAACCAACAACCCAGTTTCTCCTAATCCATCATTCCATCTTTAGCCATTCCATTCATTCATCCACTCTGCCACTAATCCATCTACCTACTCATCCATCCTTCTGTCTGTCCATCATCCATCCATCCACTCTGCCATACATCTTTCATTCATTCATCTATCCACTCTTCCATCCACCCATCCATCCATCTACTTTTCTATCCACCCATCCCTCCACTCTGCCATCTAGTCACTCATCCTTTCACCAACTCATCCACCACCTTGCTATGCCATCCCATCTCATGTCCATCCACATATTAATCCCTTCATTCTCTGATCTTTCACCTGTCCATCCATCTATTCATCCACCCCTTTACTCTGCCATCCTTCCACCTGTTCATTCACTTATCCATTAACTCACCTATACATTCACCCATCCAACCCTTTACTCTTCCCTCCTTTCACCTGTCCGTCCACCTATCCATTTACCTATCTAGTCACTCATTCATCCATCCCTCTGCCATTCTTTCACATATCCATCCACCTATCAATTCACTCAACCTTTCACCCATACATCTACCCAGTCATTCATCCATTTATTCATCCACCTTTCAATATTCCTTCCTTCTTGCATTTACTCATCTTTCTTGTTTCCTTACTCCTGCTTGCGTTATTTATGAGCATTTGTCTGCTGAGTTTCAGACAGAAGAAACACCCCAAAAATCCCACTCCCAGTGTAACTGCAAAAGCGGGGGTTCACAACGCTCCTACAGGTGATATGTTTAAATGTTTGTCGGGCGCATGGTAGCATTATATGTCTTGGGGCAATCTATACAACTGATGATTAATATCATTAAGAGATCTCCTGCTCATTAATGGCAAACAAAGGTAGGACGCAAGGCAATAGCACACATAATATTCAGACAACATTGGAAGGAAGTATAAGGCAGTGCGACATCGTGTGAATTTATATTTCTCCATAAGCGGGAGGATGTACTTTTTGTGATACACCGTATAAGATTTACAAAAAAAGATGAGGTGCAAATTAGATTGTGGTGAAGTTCCATCGGCCGGGTGGAAACAGCTTCGGAGCACACACACACACAGCCGCACCGAGCGCATTAACAGGTCTTTAAAAGACCATTAATATGTTAATGAGGCTTTGTTGTTCACCTCTTAGGCCCCTGCAGCTCCACTTTAAGTATGGCAGGAATCGCCCGGCCAGCCCCCACAGAGCAGCAGTCTCCAAGTCGCGCTGCTGCAACTTGTGTTGGCAGACACGCTTTAAAAAAAAAAAAAAAAAAATGAAAACACCGGTACGATATGTGCAGGTCCGCGGGCCGCCAGGGAAGGCTTGCCGGGCTGCTGTTGGCCCGCGGGCCGTACTACGAGTACCCGTGGACTACAGCAAAACTTAACTTTATTTTTAACCCTTCTATTCCGGTGCTAGTAGTGCGCCAAGCCTCAGGAGTTCAGTCCAAATGTATTATTAAACAGTAGCGTTCCCTATCTTTCCTAGATACCTAGCAACGTTTTATCAAAATTAAATATCGATGCTCAGACTGTCACTCCTTTTAGGTACTTTGACTGAAATGGAAAATTAAACCGCCAAAGCTCCCAAACAATGTGCCCCCCTTGTATACCACGCGATGAAGATAGGGGTAGTAACACATTTGCAGAGACATTAGCTTAAAAATGCACAGCACTACTAGAAATACTTTGCAATGAAAGTACAGTAAAAATAAAGAGCGGGGTACATTTCATCGATGTTAATCCTAAATGAACTGTTCAACATAGCCTTAATGTTGGGTTGGTTTTGTCATTAAGCTGTCTGCTTTGTCAACCAGTCCAGCGTTCATTTGTCAATCCATCAATTTGCACGACTGTCCAGTGCTCAACTCTGTGGTGTGTATTAAACCGCAGGGTGATTGATGTTCCCCACTCTCAGTACATATTTTAATGTCGGACCCTTTTTTTTGTAAATTCCCTCGACCCAAGTTATTTATTGCCAGTTGTGTACATAGATGGTGACAGTAGGTTGGTTGTGAAGGCCAGCAGTGTGCTTGTCGGGGCTTGCTTGGAATCTGTGTCTAGTTCCTCAAGGTTGAACGGTTGTCCATTACCTGGCTGGTTGTTTAGACAGTCCCTTGTCAACTTCCTATCTCTATACTTAGACGTAAGATGGGTTGATTGACATGTTCTATCAATTGTACATTCTATGGATGAGGCCCCTTTTCTGATATTGGAAGCATTTTTGTGAGTAGTAAATCACGTTGATTTTGAAGTAGTTTGCTTTAAGGAACCACCTGTGGAAACCTGTCCTGTTGGTCTATAATGACGATCAAATACTAAATGTTGCTAGTACGTTGAATTTTTGAAAAACGTTTCCTTCTTTAAAAACCCTTACATAGAAGGGAGAGATTCTTGATTCGGTTTTCTGCAAGTTGTGATAATTTAGATTAGAGTTTTAAGGTTTTGATTGATGGAATGTCGATTAAACGGTAGGTCTCACCAGGATTAGGAACGGTCATGGCGATTGAAAGCCAGATTTCATGAGTCCCTGCGAAATGTTTAAGGGTTTTTTTTTACCACTGTTGTGCAATAAAAACATCCAACCTCGATGTATGTGAACATGTACTATATATTATTGCAGCGAAAATAAGTCTCAATAACGTTATATAGAGCAGTTGTGCTTATTGATGTAGTCGTACATTACAGGAGTACAAAGGGCAATATCCCATATCACCACAATACAGTAAACCGTGTATTGCCTCACAGTGCAGCAACTAGTGTTCACTGGTTTGTTTGGACTGCATGTTACCATGATCTAACACCCCTCAATAGCCACAAGGCACCTTCGTTGTGGCTGCGTTTTACCATGAATAAATGCAACTTCTTATATCTTGGTTTAACTTATTTTAAATCAGGTGGACATTCATTATGTTCTGTGCTATTACCATTGTTAAGGGATGAGTGTCATTGTTGCGCCCTTTGATGCTTTTCCTCATAAATATGGCCCCTTCCCACGCTCAAGTGGCTGCAAATGGCATACTCCACTTGGTGCATAAAGCAAACACATCCTCAAAACACGTGTTGGCAAGGTCTGACTTTGCCATTACTCTCCAGAATGAAGAAAAGAAAATTGATTGAATACAAAACCAGCAGTTGAGTGTAGACCATTACAAATCAAACTTTATGGCAGTCCTATTAGCACTGCACATAAATGTTCTGATTTGTTAGGGAATTATCTAGTGTAGTGCTACATAATCCCCTTTACCGCATGTTCTCACATATATAACAGTTAAAAGGTGAATTATGGCTCTATTTAACACCCCACCACACACACATTGTATCAGAATAAAACCTGAAATACCTGCACTGAGGTGTAATTTGCTAACTGCATGCCACATTTGATGCAAATTCGCCAAATCATGTTCGTTCTAAACTGAATATTTTATCCCCCCACCACACACATTCACTCATCACACACGCTTCAGAAACCAAACCGTGCACGCTTTTGTGACATTTTAATGTGGGAAACAGTGCCAATGTTGGTAGAGGAACAATCTTGGCCATGCCATGGTGGATCCTGAAGGACATAAAAATAATTAGAATTTTAGACACTCTAAATTCATTCTAAGTTTCATACATGTCCGTCAAATTGTGCTAAATATATTACAAAAGAAAATATTCTACAGCTCAAAATTGGATCTTCACAATCTAATGTACATTTGCTAACTAGTTGCCAAACTTGACAGATTGATCAGTGTCAGTTCTAAGCAAATGAAAATTGAATTCCCCCCTCTCCTAACTGTCTGGTCTTTATGGTCTAGTGAAATGTTTGGCACACTAATCGAAAGCGAATTCTTTCTGGCTTATAACACATTTTGTGCATATTCATCACAGTACCAATTTAGCAGATGAACATAAACCTGGACGACACATTTGAATATCATTATTAATTTGAACATACATGGTGTATGCCGTATTTTAGGCATATTCGACACACCTAGCCAAAGTTCTAAGCCAATTAACAAATTGCTTTTGAAACTGACTATGTACACTAGTTACTCTTTTAATCCTGCTGTGCAACTTTTTCAAATGTTTATATTTTCAACTACTGAATGGATTTATACCAAATTGAGGGGGAGGGGTAAACACGTTATTTGAATAAAGTTCTACATTATTGCCAAGTTTAGTGTTTATCCTTAAAGCGTTTTTTTGCTCTATCAGCACATTACCTGTGGTAGCTAATATATATATATATATATATATATATATATATATATATATATATAAGCGGATACTTAATCCCCTGACCAACCCAGTCTTTCCCCGTGGACTGATCTTAGCTAGACTTGACAATTTTCATCCAGATTTCGCATCTCCGCCCATGTTATGTTACTGGCATTTGCATATAGGTCAATCTGCCATTGAGTCTGAATTACAGAGATTTCAGAAGTGTTTTTGTTCATGCAGTGATGCCAAGCTGCTGGTTCTGTGTAGTGTTCTGTCTGCAGCTGAAAGCAGCAGTGAAGATTGAGATTCAGAGCTGAAATGTTTGGGATATTGTATGGGAGGGTTATTAGTAGGGGGTTAGTAATAGCGGCGAAAGGGAGTCACAGGTGAAAGAATGGCTTTTGGGATGCTGTGAACAGTTGTGGAAAAGGTAGGGACACTTGGAAGTGCTGCGGGTACCTGAGATCAGAACTGTTGGGAGTGGTTCATATCGGTTGGGCAGAGATGGTGTTGGGACCTGTGGGAAGAGAAAGGAGCACAATCTGGCAGGCAAGAGAATAGGACCAGGTGACGGCAGGGCCCCATTTCATATCATTAGGTGGCAGTGTAAACTTCATGCATGTTCTTTAGTAGAGTTTCACATAAGCAGTTTCAGAACATAAGCCTGAAAGATGGGTAAAGAGCAAGTGTAAAGATGGTCTGATCAACCGCGTTCTCCCAGTGGATGGCCATAGCTCTCACAGGTTATAGTTCGGCCATTCCTCACTCTGGATGAATCATGTCTGTTATGTGATAGTTTACAATAAATATTCCCTAGGACATGTCTGGTTTGAACAAGCATACATAAGCTTTTCCTGCATGATATTTATTTTGGTGGGTAAAGGGAGTTTAAGCCAGTCCATTTTCACGATTTCAAAAACGTCCTTTCACAGCCAGTTCCTAGTCCACATGCCCAGTTTCCATAGAAGGATGTGCTGTATGGGATCTGGAGCACTATTCATTGGTTGGTTGTTGGTCACTTGAGTGCAAAGCTCATTTACATGTACATTATCAGACCAGTGGCAGTTTTAGGCTACAGATGTAGCTCTTAGGGTGGTTGCATCATTGTAGATGCAAGTGTCCTTCGGCTGGAGTTAAGCTCCTATGGCATTCTTTTTGTATGCCATTTTCATTCACCCTGATAATTGGCTTCTATTCTTTGTAGCTAAAAAGAGCAGCTGTATGAGCGGTAGGTCAAAAAGAGCTTTAAGTGTACTTGCTTATACCTTGCTCCATTCTCTCCCGCTTGTGAGTAATTCATGTGTTTTGGTATTTAGGAGAGAAATAGCAGAGTGAATGCTTGCATATTAGTGAGAGGTTGAATGAGTAAACTTGTAGCCTGTTGGGAAAACATTTGCGACCCCTGCACCACAGTATTGCGATACAGAATAGAACACACAATTATATATCCTGTACTAAATCGCCGGTTCAATTGAAACCTCCTTCGGAGGTTGAAGGATGTGGCTGCTTTTGGTCACAACTTGTTTTTGTAGCTGCTTCTGTCTTGTTGACGTCCTCGTGTGAGAAGTAGGGTTGAAAGTAAGGTTTGCTAGATAGACTCCTTCCGATCTTGCTGGTTTTGGTTGTTACTGTGCTTGATCAACTACCTGGCAATGCTACCTAACAAAAGCTTTCATTGTATCTAATATTACTGGATGTCTACTAGTGTTTCTAATATTTGGGATGCAGGTGTTGGTTTGCTCCCTACGTTGACAGTTTAGTTTCGAGATTTGGGTTTACTTTTGTCATAGGGTTGCCTAGTAGTTACTTGAGGCACTCGGAATGCCATCAGAAAGATGTCTTTTTTTTATGGAATATTCCTGTGGCAATCCTAGTTCTGCTTTGTCTGGTTTCGTGATCCAGTTCGTAGTGGCCAGTTTGACATGCAAGCCTTTGAAATTTTCTTTTGTAGACTTTGACCCATTTGTGCTAGTAGCCACCATGCTTTAGTACTCAAGGTTATCTGTTCTTTAGAAATTTCCACCCGATTCTGTTTCAGAGGGGTGTGCGGAATGGGAACTTTACTTGCCAAGTTCGTAATATGTACTCCAGCTTTAAGATCTTTTCCTTGCATAAACTTTTACTCACAAAGCTCCAAAGAAGGTTTAGTCACTGTTGCCTGAGAAAAGTGCTGCATGCAGTTGATTACTTTTGTTAAAGAAACTTTATTAGGAATGATTGCTTCAGGGTTCTAATTTTAATTTAAAAAGTTTAAATAGCGCTGGCTAGACCCGGAGGTATCAGAGCGCCTTACATGAGCATCAGATCCTAGTTACAGATTACATAGTTACAAAGGTTACACAGTTCATAGAGCATGGCAACATAGTTACTTGTAAGGTCGAGATAAACAAGCACAAATACGTAAGGGGAAAAGGCAAGGTGAGATATTCAGGGGGGGTTGGAGTTGAGAAAGTAGACAGATAAGGAAGGTGGGAAAGAGGGAGGGAAGGGTGAGCCACAGCATGGGAAGAAGAGGGCAAGGGTGACTGGGACACAAACCGGTAGACTAGTCAAGGCAACGTCAAGTCCAGTAAGCTGTGATCCCAGGGGAAGTGGTATTCCTTCCCTATTGCGAGAGGCTCCCTTTACGCAGTGGACTCTCAGAGGTCTCAGACTCCAAGGCCTACATACTGGATCCTTCCCCAAAAAGGGGAGAGGGAGTGCTTTGGCAAGGGGTGCCATACCATACCTCAAGTGTGAGTGACTCCCTTGGCGCAGTGGACTCACTCAGCGGGTTCGCTGAGACTCCAGAGTATAAATATTGGATCTTTACCCAACAAGTGTAGAAGGAGTGCTTAGTCAAAGGGCACAAAGGACAGGGGGTAGGCAGAGTAGCAGGCAAGGGGAGAGATTCAGAGGAGAGGATAGGAGCTAGGGAAGAGATAATAAGGAGAGACAAAAAGGTCTGCCTAAAGACTGACTGGGTAGGTGACGACCAAGGAGGGAATCAAAGGCCCATCTCCCCTATAGCTAAACCAAGTAGCTCCATCAGGCAGACACAATAGTTCAGTCTCAAAACATTGAGAGAGGAGGGAGGGAGAGACCTAAATAGAGGGAGGATGCGGTAGGGGACGATAGGAGAGACGACAGGAAGTGCATCAATGTAGTTCAACAATATACAAGATCAACAAGTAAACATTAAATCAAACCATCAGCAATACAATTAGGGGAGGAGTGAAAGACGAGAAAGAAGTGGGGGGCAGGGAAGGAGAGAGAGTGAGGATAAGGGAAGAGACAACCATAGAGACAAAAGGAAGTCTGTCTAAGGTTCACAGAAAACAGGGTGAGGGCAAGGGCATATGGGGGCAGAGGACAGAAGCTGGAAAGAGTAGGAGCAGAGAGGGGGAAGGTTGCATAAGGTGAGGATCGCTAGATTCAGGATTAAAAGTATCGGGTTACCTATCTGCACAGATTCTCAAGGTGGGTGCATTGTTAAAAACAGGCCACAAGGTAGAGCTCCAGGCTAAGGAAGGGAGCAGTTTAAAATTCAAAGGAAAAATAGATCAGGAGTGTTTCTGTGGAAAAGAGGCGCTGTTATTCTAATGGCAATGCGTCCATCTTGAGTGGCCTAGAAGTCGTCAGACCTCTGCTTTGGCACCATTTTGTAAGGCTAGGCGATAACGCAATTTCGGTGCGGCAGTTACTACTCCATTGACCACCTAGAAGTTTACACAGGTGCTTAAAGCTTCATTTCAAAGTTTTACTTGGTAACTTCAGTGGCGTTGGTAAAAAAAAAACTTAGTTTGGAGCAAGGCATTGAGTATGAAATAAAGCAGCCGTTTGTATGAACGTTAAATCTTCTATAAAATGTCTAAAGCGTCTTGGCTTCACCTAGGAATATGCTGTTTCCTCTGAAGTTTTTGCATTCTAATGCATGAGGAACTATATTGCATCTGAAATGCTTTTCAATCCAACTAAATCACATGTCCACTACTCAAATTTCACTATACTAATCATTTTTGGGTACCGGAGTAGCGTGCTACTCGCGGTAAACCGCTTCACTGCCTTGGCAATGGTAGTATGCACAACATAAATGCAATAAGTTAAATCTTTGCATGCTGTGTTATGTGAAAAAGTTTTGTGAAGGTCAGAAGGTCTTGCTTTAAATTCTGCCCCCAGAACCAGCAGCAAAACAGTAAATCTGAAGGAAAGGAGGCTTTTGATAACTGAAAGGGAAAAATTCCCATGATAAAGTTTTTTAACTATTTCTCAGGGGTACATAAGGTATCGTACGATCTAGGAAATTATTTTGACTTGTGTTTGTTTGCGTATTTATTTTTGCGCTGTAGTATTAGATGCAAGTTGAATCCACAAGGCCATAGTGTACTTGCGTTTTACTCTTGCGGGTTTCCCTTCACCAGTGACCCACCTTAGCTCGAAACTCACTTGTCTTAGTATTCTGTACGTGTAAAGTATGTCTTGGTGTATCTCCCACCAGATGTTTGACTTGGTTAGGAACCAGTTGTAGATGGCACTTTCACTGTTCCCTTATATCTACAATGGTCCAATGACCATAGTAACGGGTGCAGCGAACAGATGTTTAGAGAAATACAGTTGCTTGTATACTGCTGAAGGAGCCTCTTGTTTGAGAGGATTGTTACAGATTGGAGCCAACCAGTATGTCAGGGTAAGGACAGCCTCAACTATAGGTCTACGTTTTTAGGTTTTGCCTCGCCAAAAAGATGCGCTCTGCGCATCTTTTTTGCGCAGCAAAAACCTAATGAGAACTGTAGTGTGGCTTTGGGTCAGCCCTCGTCATTCATTGGCTGGCTCCATAAATGGAGCCTAGCCATTGGATGAGGGGCCTGTCCGTCAATGCCGGACCAGACACGGGGGCGTTCCCGACATTCTTTGGCTTTTGCCGACGTCACGCGACGCCGGGAACGCCCCCGATTCTGTTCCGGCATTGCCGGCACCTCCCTTGCTCCTCCTCCCGCTTGTTTCCTGGTGCCCGCCTTCGTGCTCCGGCCGGCCGTCGTCAGCGTCTCTCCTCCCCCTTTCCCGCCCCCTCCCGCTTGTTTTGGTGCCTGTCTTCTGCTCCGGCCGGCCGTCGTCAGCTCTCTCCTCCCCTTTCCCGCCCCCTCCCGCTTCTCTCTGATGCCCGCCTTCCGGTGAGACACTGTGATGAATGCCACTGAAAGCCCTGGATGGACTGGGCTGGGTCCGGGTCAGTCTGCTCGGTAGTGGGCTGACTAGTGACTGTCAATGACCTCCTGCAGCGCGAAGTGCTGTTCGAAACTCGGAAGCCACCGCCTCTTAACACTAGTGAGTACGAGGAAAGCACGGGCGGCCATGCGTTGCTTTGTTAATATTGCATACAGATCTGAAATCACCGTTTGAGGAGTGGAGCCGGGGAGGGGGCGGAGCTTCGTGGCGAGAGCTCCGTAACAGACACTTGCCCTCAACCAAGCCCTCCGCCCCCTTACCACTCACACAAACAAAACGGAAGTTGTCGGAACCAAGAAGAAAAGCGAAAGGAGGTAGGGAGGGGAAAAGAAGCTGCCAGGGCTGCCATGAATATCAAAGTAAAGCTGGGTCATAAGCTTCCAGCCATGGGAGTCTGTGACTTGTAAACGGCTGATAACCCATGACCCCATGACCTCTCATGGGAACGTTCACAGAGCAGCAGAACAACAGACATCCTTAGTATCGGCACAAAGCCATCGCTGGCACAGTGATTCAAGCAAGTGTATTTTGAGGGAAGGGCTGTGATAATAGCAAATATGCATTAGGCGGAGTGACCCTTGGCTGCGGTCTTACCAGGCGCACTTACCTCCATATCCGGCTCCACTCACGGACCCTCGACATGCCGAAACGGTGAACTAGCAGGAAGTGAAACTTATCGCACTAAGCAGCAATGCCCCTCCCCCGCAGCGCCCGCGAGCAAACAAGACAAGCATTTAGTGCAATAGGTCCTGCATTTGCGAGAGGTTAAGCTATTAGCATTGTAAATTACAATGTCTTTTATTTAGATTTAAAAAAACAAAACAAAGGCATTGTCATTTACAATGCCAAGAGCTCAGACCCAGCAAATGCGAGACCTACTGCATTGCAAATGCTTGTTTATTCTGAAAGCATGACCAGTGTACCGCACAGATGAGCCGCACAGGGTATAATGTGTTTGATTGCTGAACGTGACTGACAGATGGGCGTGGGCTGCAAAATGTTGTTGAACCTACCTTACGATTATGCCTCCACGTTGAACCTTCTTGGCATCTGTGAACCTAAAATCTCAAATTCGTCCCTTTCTAAGTGTTGGAAAATAACTGCACACATTAGCAGCACATTACCAGCACTCAGTTTATCGACCTCAGAAGTTTGAACAGCCGTGTCGGCCCAGTCCGGATATGAAATAACGACCTGTGCAAACAAAAAATGTTAGCAGCGACTATTTTGGTTACTTGAGTCTTCCAGACAGCTCAGTTATTTCGTGGAGAGCACAGACGGGGCTGCTCTGCCACATTCAATAAACAGAAGCGCCACTGGCAATTGATGATCACTGTGACACTCCCCCATATTGAGCGCTGAAAAGTCCAGGTCAAGAAAAGATGCCTTAGTACTTGATTAACTGTGTAGTCAGAAACCTTCGAATAGCACGGCTATTTGCAAATGAAGGGTTGGCCTCTAAATGATGGATTTATGACTAGCTGAGGACTGCCGGTCAATCAAAATCGACTGACTCAAAAAACATAGTGCTTACTGACTTATCAAGGACACTGTGTAACGCCGCAAGTAAAAGTGAAACAAAAACAAGCATTGGAAATGCAATAGGTCTCGCATCAGGAAAGTTTGAGCTATTGGTCTTATAAATGGCATTTTTATTTATTTATGTGTTTGTTAAAAAAGCTAAATTAATAGCTTTGTCATTTACAATGCCAATAGTTATAACTTTCGCAAATGTGACACCTATAGCATTTGTAATGCAACATGTTTTTTATTTACGTGATTTAGATGTATTGATATTACAAATAACAATGGCTTTTATTTTTTTTGTTAAATAATGTATTTAATTTGTAATGGCAATAGCTTAAACTTTTGTAAATAACTTTTGTGAAGATTATATTCAGAGTTTTATATTGTGACGAAAATCCAAGAACAGAAGTGAAATATTAACATCTTTTTGTGATTTGTAATAAAGCGTGAACGCTTGAAAACAGCTTGAAACATTGAAAGAACATATTTGAACCAGCCTTTGACAATAAATTATGACGTAATGCAGCTAACACAAATGTAACGTGTGAAACTGCAGACTGTTATGTTCAGCCAGAGTGGAGCTTCAGAGTGGAGCTTCAGAGTGGAGCTTCAGAGTGGAGCTTCAGAGTGGAGCTTCAGAGTGGAGCTTCAGAGTGTCAAGAGCAATGCCAATAGCTCTAACTTTAACAAAGGCAAAACCATTGCATTGTAAATGCTTGTTTTAAAAGCTGTGGAGCACACATATACTGTTAAAAAGGGGTGGGAACAGTGAGCCAAAGGCTACGTAGATTGTAAGTATAGACTTTTTCAAATTCGCAGCAATATTTTGAATAATGCATTTGTCATCTCTTCTTTTATAGGTTATGTGATCTATCGTGTCCGTGTTCGCCGTGGTGGTCGTAAACGTCCTGTCCCCAAGGGTGCTACCTATGGCAAACCTGTGCACCATGGTGTTAACCAGATCAAGTTTGCCCGCAGCCTTCAGTCTGTTGCTGAGGTAAGAAACGGTACCCTTTGTGAGAAGAGTTAATGTGAGCTGTTCTTTAGGCAGAAGTCTGTTACTTGTCTAAAGCCATTTTTGTGTTGTATAACTTCTTTTGCTTCTGGGCTTCTTGGAACTCTTGTTCAGGCTTGCAGGTGTTGTCAAGGCTTTTAAATCTAATTTCTACTGCATATGGAGCCCGTATGGGAAAATAAATCACTGCCATTCTTTACTGTAGTCTCCCACGTCTTGGCACTTGTAGTGTATACTATCTCGGGTAGATGTGCACCTTGATCATCTGGAGCTTTCTGCATGCAAAATATTAAAAGATTTAATCTGAATAATCCAAAACAGTTTTTTGCTCTTTATTCAATCCTGTGGTTCTTCATCTTGTTTATTTTCTCTTCACAACTCGAAACTACATTTTCAAGCAGATTTTCATACTAGCATAGATCCTAGACACATGAAATGTATTTTTGAGGTGGAGGAGACCTGACTGTACCTCGAGCTGACTATATATTCCACTGTATGTATATTATGATGAAAAGACTTTGGTTGATTGAGAGCCACTGCAATTTCTAAAGCTTATTATCACTTGCAGGAGCGTGCTGGTCGCCATTGTGGAGGTCTCAGAGTGCTGAGCTCATACTGGGTCGGAGAAGACTCCACCTACAAGTTCTTCGAAGTGGTTCTGATTGATACCTTCCACAAAGCCATCAGACGCAACCCAGAGATCCAATGGATCACCAAAGCAGTCCACAAGCACAGGGAGATGCGTGGGCTCACTTCAGCTGGCAAGAAGAGCCGTGGCTTGGGCAAGGGACACAAGTTCCACCTTACCATTGGAGGCTCACGTCGTGCTGCCTGGAGGAGACGCAACACCCTTCAGCTCCATCGTTACCGTTAAACCCTATTGTGCTTCTAAAGATATTTCGAATAAAATTGGTTTTGAAAGGCCTTTTCTTTGTTGTATTTGTGCAGTAGTTAAGTTTAAGTGTCTAGCATATAATTTAACCTTTGAGCGTATGCAGCAGAAGCAAATCACTGCAAGGAAATATGAAAATATGTGCATAATTTTTCATTCCGCATAAAATTCAATTTGTGCAGCGCTTCATATCCCATTGCAAGGTGCTAAAGTGCATTATTGGACAGGTAGCATGCTACACTGAGAAGCTTGGTTTGAAGGGTGTATGGTGCTTGCAGTGAGACCCTTGTGCTAAGTCTTTTGGGGGTCATGCGTGAGTGACCAGTGATGCGGTTACTCTGAGGGTCGCAATGCTTGTTTAATGGGGCAATTTTACTGTGTGGTTCTTTAGGTCTCGCCTTTTCCATTCCGAAGGAATGGGAAATGGCGAGAATTAAAGTGCTCAAAATACTCGTGAAACCACAGGTTTTTTCATGCGGTTTTCTTCGAGTTCACGTGGCCACAGGCACGCGCTTTTGGGCCATTAACTTTCACGGCCATCTGTCCCCCAGCTCCAGCACCTCCCCTCTCTCTCCCTGCACACAGCCTTACTTGGATTTCTCCTCCCCCGCCAGCTTCCCCCAGGCCGTGTTCCCTCCCACCTTTTCGCTTCAAACATTTTTAACGTGTTTATTTACAACTGGAAACGCAAGTAAAACGTAGTAAAAGCACATAAATAGTTTATGCACAGTCACGCTCACAGTAGAGAAGCCGTCATTTAATAATTCCACTGGCAGTTTTCGGCCTCCTTCACCTACTTGTTTATCAGAAGAATGTGCGAGTGCTTGATAATGGGGCTGTCACGGTCGCTTGCATTTCGAGAAACCACCACCCATAATTTGCTGAGAGGAAAGCCTGGGCTAAATTTAAACCCTTCTTGCGTGTGCCACTGTGATGGCTGGCAGCACAAAGCGGGCACTTCCTGCCTCGGATCAGACAGGAGCTGCTGTCTGCGTGATTACAGCCTGGAATGTGGCTGTTTACAAATCCTGGAGCCAGGCTGGGCCTGCCCGGAGGCGTGCTGTCTCCTCGAAGCCGCACTCCGGCTTTGTCTGGGCCAGTCTGTCAGGGAGCGAGCAGTCTCTCGCGCAGCACTGCGATTACCGGCACGAGCACAATGCAGGTCATAAACACGCATACGGGATTAATGGACTTTTAACAAATATAGGCTCTCCTCGAAGGGGAGGGCGGGAGATAAATGCAACGGCACCAGTTTCTTTCTCGTCAAGTAACGCGGTGGACCGTGATTTGAGGAACAAAAAAAATACAAAAAACTGAAAACGGCCACTAGGAACTTGAACTAATTGAGTCCTTCAAATGGGTTGAAAGGAGAACTGTCACAAAAATGTCATCCTTGCTTGTTTCTAGTAACTGTCATACGTGTGCTCCTTAGCACCATCTCCCGTTTTTTAATTTTTTTTTTACAAATTTCCCATCCTTGCCCCTGCTTGGGGTGACCCCTTTTTCCCCCTGATTTCTGGCATACGTGAGCCCGGGCTCTCACACACTTACTGGTCTGCCTCTTTTCTCACCATCTCAAGCTTTTCTGTAATATATCTGAGCCATTTGTTCACCCTCCCTCTCCTTTTTCTTCCTCCGCTTCTGACCCACGCACGTCTCCACCCAGCCCTCCCTCTCTTGCCCCCCCCCCCTAATAGCTCATCTGTGTGTGCTTTCCTTTATCTGGCCAGGTCTCCCGCCCATTTTAAGAGGTCCGCCGAGCAGGCTCAGAGCTCTTTTGAAGGTTTGTTTTCTCTGGAGGGGAGGTGGGGCTCGGATGAGAGAGAGGCGGCCGCTTTTAATCCTCTTAACAGTTCAAACTTTTCCCTCCGCTTCATCCTGCCTCTCCTTGAATATTTATCCCTTTATCGCTTCAAATGGCCCCCTTCTGCCTCTTTGTTTGTGCCCTGGGGGCTCTGCATATCACACAGTACTTTGTGTTTACAAAGCTTTCTCTGAGAGGGGATAGAGGTGAGGGCTTGCGGGACTGGGCACCCCCTGCCTCTCCTCTTGCATATGTGTCTCCCCCCTGCTGAGGAAAGCACGACTGTGGGGTAGGTGTGACTGTTTACCTTTTCTCTGTACCCCCGGGCTGCAATGCCTTTACCTTTTCTCGGTACCCCCGGGCTGCAATGCCATAAAGATTATAAGGCCAAATGCTGAGTGGAATGTACGTAACGCCTACAATAGGATCTTAAACGGCAGGTACAGTGCTAGCCCCTCAACTCGTGGCCCCAAAACCTAACAATCTGTACCACTGTTATCAATCTTAATATTCTGAACCCGTTTCGACATTTCGCGTTGACATTTAATTAAAAAATACTGCCCTTTGTTGGCCCCCAAAAATGATCACAACATATAGTTAATACCCCGCCGTCTCGTCTCACACCAAAATACAAACCAACGAATGCGTAAGGTTTGTGAAGAGATGTTAGTTGTGGGAACAAGTGACGCCAACATTAATTGGTGGTAAGAGCCTGGACAATGAATGAACGGGGATTATATAGCGCTGCAAACGTCCCGGGTTTACCAGGAGAGCCCCGAATAGTCAACGACTGCCCTCGAAAATATTTGGCATTTTTGGTGAAAGTGAAACACACAAAAGGTGATACATATCCTTATGTCGCGGTGCGGGATTGGTATGGAATCCGGACCAGAAAGCAGTTTCAGTAACACAAATGATGATGTGTCTAAGCTGCATTTAATTTCCTCCTAGTGACACATTGCCATGTGTTTTATATGTTGGTGAGTCCTGTCAAGTCACGGTGTCCCACTGTCGCTACAAAATAATACTCCTACTTCTATGTTGTTGGCATGTCCCAGTAGGACCTCTAATATGAACAGAACTTGGAAGACTTCTTTCTGTAGCACTGCTTCAAATCTTAGAAGGAGAAACCCTTAATCGAAAAGGGAGGGGTTTTCTTAGAACAGACAAAAAAGACAGGTTCCCTTTTCGTGTAGTCTAAAGAGAGAGACGTTAGTCTCAGGAGATTGTTTTTTAGAAGGGGTTATATGGTGAGCCAAAACACGTATCAAAGATGTTCAGAGATCAACAAATTTACATTCACTTAAAGCTTCATTTAGTACACAACATTTTGCCTCCCTTGGATTATAACAAATTAATAATGGTGTAAACACTTATTTATAAAAACAATTCTTTATTGTTCTCTATTCATATTACATAATTCAGAAGAAACTCAACAATTAAAAGGTTGTTTAAAAAAATTGTTTAAAAAAACAATTACTGTTGCATTATTATGCTCCACAGACATGAAACAATTTTCACAGTTAAAAATTAAGAATCCTTTTCAAGAAACACTTTTGTCAAATAAAACAAAAACTATTATCAATTTTATTACACAACACAAATAGTCTTCTTTTTTAGGTTCCATAGGTCTTTCCATTTTTCTTCCTCACTGTCTGTTATTACCACGGTGTTAATGGTTTTATTTTTACCGTTAACTAATTTGTTAAATTCGTCTTCGGAAAAGCTGAAGACTTTAAATTGGTCCATGTGTTTTATATGTTGGTGAGTCCTGTCAAGTCAATTCACGGTGTCCCACTGTCGCTACAAAATAATAGTCCTACTTCTATGTTGTTGGCATGTCCCAGTAGGACCTCTAATATGAACAGAACTTGGAAGACTTCTTTCTGTAGCACCCCTCCCCTCTCCTAACTCAGGGTGTATCCTTCTCTTCACTGCTCTCCTTATCTCCCTCTCCCCTTCTCTCCTCTCTCCTATTCTCTTGCTCTCTCTCCTTCCCTCTATCCCCTTCTCTCCTGTCTCCCTCTCTGCACTTCTCTCTCATCCTCTTCTCTCCTTCTTTCTATCTTTCTCCCATCCATCCTTTTCCCCCTTCTCTCCCTCACTCCACTTTTTTCCTTCTCTCCTTCTCTCGCTCTCCCTCTCTGTCTCCTTTGCTTTCTCTATCTCTCTACTTATCTCCCCTTCTCTCCGCCCACACTCCTCACTTCCATGCTCTCCGATTCTCCATCACTGTGCCTTCCTCTCTGCCTTGCTCTCTATCCTCTCTGCTTCGCTGCATCCCCCGTCTTCCATGCTGCCCGCATCTGTCTCCAGACTCCCTTCCTTTCGTTTTTCTCTCACTAACACACCCTCTCGTCTTTTATATCTTCGTGTCTCGCTCATACTTTTTTGCACTCATCACCTTTCCTCATCACCCTCCATTATACTTCTCTCTTGCACTCCTTCCCTATCTCTCTCTCCCACCCATCTCAGTTTACTTTCTCCCCTTCTAGAAGGGTGTAAAAAGGCTGTTTATTAGGGAGCAGGGTGGGCAATGAAACAAACATCATAGCAGGATGGGCAATAAAACAAACACCCTTCAATAATTAAAAAAATTAAAAGCCATGGTTATTTGTAATATCAATACATCTAAGTTGCGTCAATACAAAACATGTGGCATTACAAATGCTAAGTGTCACATTTGCTAAAGTTAAAAGTATTGGCATTGTAAATCACAAAACATAAATATAAAATGTCATTTACAAAACCAATAGCTTCAACTTTCCTACTGCGAGACCTATTGGCAACGCCTGTGCTTGTTTTCATTTAACTTTCACTACTGATTAATAGTTGGTAAAACAAGCTGCTTTACACTCAGCCTGAAGGCTGTTCCCCAGAGCTACCACTTTGATCTTTCTACCCTTACAATCGAATAAGTGTGCACCATATACTAAGCCTCATACATTGGTGTGCAGTTGTTGAGATTAAAGCCTGCACTGTTTTACCATTTAATCAAGGTGAAGGTTACATGAAAAAACACCCCTACCTAGGCACATATAAAATACTGGGATCAAGTAAGTTCTACTGATATTTTTGAATTTGTAGTTGAGGGTCTAGAACAACTCTTTCTCCAATCTTTGTTAGCTTAGTTTCACTAGGGTAGGTAAGTGCTAAACCTAGCACCGGGTCTTTAGTGGGCGAGTCCAGTGAGGCTCAACCCTCCATATTCGGTGGTCTGGGGTAGCAACCCTAACACAAAGCAGCTTGTAGAGTTGCTCCTGCAGGATGACCTCTAGAATCCAGGTAGGTCAAAATGTGGGTATGAGAGGTCTCCAGAAGTCAGGGCTGTCTCACCCCAGTGACCTCAATTATGAGCCTGACCAGGAGGAGTCTAAAGACCCGTCACTGGTAAACTCTAATCCCCAAGGGAATAGTTCTAGTGACGAGGGAAGCCCTAGAGGTAGGACCCCCCTTTATTCCTCCTGGGAGGGTGCAACGAATTCAGGGGAGGTCTAGGCCCTCTGTTAATTCTACCTCCTCTAACACTTCTCTAGGGACCTCCACCTCTAGCTAGAGGGAGGACACGTTGGAAAGGGAATGCCATCTGCTCAAGCTTGAGAGCCAAGCTCAGAATCAAGAAGGAACATTTGGCCTAGATAAGGAGACCCTAGAGGTTGAGAGGGCTAGGAAGAATTTGGGATGAGGATCCCATGGTGGCAGCACTAGTGAATCTAGAGTTAGGGAGAATTCCTTTGATACTATGAGCAGTATATTCCCTCCTTACCAGGCGAGAAAAGAAATCCATAAATGGATCACTGCTTCAGAGAGTCTGTAAGGTACAGAAGATTCCTTAGGGGTAGTGGGCAACTATCCTGTGGCTCACTTTTGCTAACAAAGGTAGAGACCTCCTTTTCACTGTAAGAGATGAAGATAATTAGTCTTGAAGAATTCCCTCATAGATGGGCTTGGTTTAACCACTGAACAATACAGGGTTAAGTTTAGGGACATACAAAAGGCACACACTCCTATTTTGTAGACTGTGCTGGTAAGGTCCTGGAAGGCTGGCTTCATGGAATTAATGTGCACGATTATGACGGACTACAATTTTCTGATGAGAGATCACATCCTTAACTGTCAAAATCAACAACTGCACCAGTACCTAGTGGGCTTGGATCTGACGTCTCCCCAAGAATTGGGAAAGAAGACAGACTAGTGGATCTGCACCAGTGTGAATCAGAAATTTCATGGTGGTGTGACCAGAAGAAGCAAGATTCTTTTGTGACCCAAGAGAAGGGTGAGGAGAAAGTTAAACAATAAAGAGTCTTCTCGAAGTCCCCAAAAATCTGTCTGGGGTGGGTGCCAAGCCTCTTCCAACAAGAAACCCTGGTGCTATTAAGGTAAGGAGAAAGTCCATAGGGCAAAGGATGCCAATTGCTCTAAGTGTGGCAGTACGGATACCACTGCTACTCAAGACACCTAGTGTCCCTAGCAATAGCGCCGATAGTAGTTCCAGCAAGAGTTTAGTAGGGTTAACCTTGGGTACTGAAGCAAGTTCTGGCACACACAGGCGGTTTTAGTCTGTGATGGTGGTATAGAGCTTGCTACCTTAATTGTAAGTTCCACTAACTTGGGCTAAGACCGACAACAGCCTCATCATGGTCAGGAACTTGTTGCTTACAGGGACATGGGCCAGTACCTCTATTGTGGCAGAGAAACATGTGTCTCCTGAACAAATCCTACTTGGTCAAATTTACAAAGTGACCAATGCAAGCAGTGTCAGGCCAGATCATTCCATGTCAGTTGTAAATCTCAGTTGGGGAGCGGGTAACTGGCCCAAAGACAGTTGTATCCCTAGACCTACCTGTGGATTATCTACTGGGTAATGATTTGGAAAGGTCTACCTGGTCCAAAGTGGAGTTTAGGACGCATACAGAAAGGTTGGGAATCTCATCCAGTGCCTTTGTCAGTAGGGCTCAGGCCAAACAACGTAGCACTGAAGGAGCTCTGGATCCTGGAAGAATGGACTAGCCAGATCGCAAGAGAAGGGGTAAAGATTTATCTTCCGGAGGTGTGGATTCTGTGTGGAACACTTTGGATAAGTCTGGCTGCTGTATTCTGTAGGTTTGCAGTCTTTTGGGGAGTTCCTTGGGGATTCCTGCGTTGAGGGCTTTTCCATAGTCTAGTTTGCTGGTGAAGACATAGTGTGCAACGGTTTTTCTCGTGCTACTTGGAAACCAATTGACTCTTCTGAACCATCTTCAGGGTGTAGAAACAGAATGTGGTCACAGCATCTACTTGGGAGGTCATGTCCAGTTTTCTTTCAATTATCATTCTGAGGGTTTTGGCATGAATGCTTGTTGGGGGTCCGATATCAGCTGGCCACCATGTGGAGATCTATGGTGGTGTTATTGTCGAAGATTACTACTTCTGTCTTGTCGACAGAGGGCTTTCATCTAGTTTGTGACTTCGGTCATGCAGGTGATGAACCTTTTTCTTGTGTTGGAGGTCTTGGCTGAGAGGGAGAGTGTAGGTTGCGTATCAGCATAGGAAAGGAAGTTGATATCTACACAAATGCCGTTGGCCAGAGTGATGATGTATGTGTTCAAGAGGGTCAGGCTGAGGAACCCACAGATGCGTTTGCTGGCTTCTGAGCAGTGGGCTACCATGCCTACAGCTTGTGTTCTATCCATTAAGGAGCAGAACCTGCAGGTCAATGGAAGCAGATCTTCTGTAAGCACCTGATGATGATGGGGTGTGAGACCATGTCAAATGCTGCTGAGAGGCCTAGGAAAATGAGGTCTTCTGTATCTCATTTGTCAAGGAGCACACGGATGGTGTAGGTGGTGGCGATGAGTGCTGTTTCTGTACTGTGGTTGGGCCGGAGTCTGGACTGTGTGGTGTTGAGGAGCTGGTGTTTTGCTGAGATGACCAATAAGGCGTTGATTTAGCTTCTCTGAGACCTTGGCTGGGTATGGTAGGCGTAGACGGTTCTGCAGTTAGCGAGCATGGCTGGGTATGTAGAAGACCTCTTGAGGAGGGAAATGACGGTGGCATGTTTCCAGGTGTCCGGGAAAGTAGCTGAGTCGATGGAGGCATTTAGAATGGGTGTTTGTACTTTGCTTATTAGTCGGAGTCTTTCGGGGACATTGTGGTGTGGGCAGAGGACCGATGGGGCTCGAGTGAATGGTCTTCATTGTAGCTGCATTCTCCTCATAGGTGATTGTAGCTCGTGAGGTCAGAGTTTGTTCTTCAGCCGTGGTGGGAAGTTGAGTTGCTAGAGTGAAGGGGTCTGATTAAGGGTTGAAGTTGTTGTTTACGGAGGTGATTTTGTAACAGAAGAATTCCAATAGTTTGCAGAGGTCTTGAGATGGGGGTGATTTTACTGGAGACAACAGGAGGCATAGTGAATTCTTTAATGGTGAAGCCTTCTTTGCTGCTATTTGTGTTGGCATCAACACGTTCTGCAAGAGCTGCGCGCTTGTTAGGTCGAGGGACCGTAGGCCAAAACCGGAAGTCCGGAGAATTATTGATTCTTAGAGTGGCAGCTTTATCCCGCCTCTCTTTTCGTCTCTCCTCAATTGGCTGGCTTCCTAAACTGAGGCCAGCCATTGGAGGAGAAGGGAGTCACTCCAATAAAGCCCTGTCTCTTTCGGATTCGGGGGCGTGTTTTTAGGTTCTTTCTACCTGTGACGTCATCCGTCACTCATACCTAAAAACAAACCCCCGAATCCCAAAATGACGGTGCCTTTCTCCGAGGCATTTCTTCTTGACCTCGGAGAAAGGCATATGTGCTTTCCCTCACTCTGTGCCCCCCGAACATTCCTGCAGCAAAGCAGCGCTGCAAGGCTCCTCCTGGCATCTTCACGATAGCGGCCACTGATGTGAAAAAGACACCTCTTTAAAATATAGGAAGAGGCATGCCTGGCATTGCTACCGTAGAGCAATGGAGAGTGTGCCCCGAAACCCCAAGTCGGATGGGGGGATCCGCGGTGAGGCAACAGTGAAACGCACATCGGTGCGGCAGGAAAACACTGCCATGATCTTACAAGGCACGAGCCCTCTCCCCCAAACTCGTGGGAGGGGGGGGGGCTGGGGTATGACTGGCACTGCGTTTGTGGCATTAAACCGGAGCAGTGGTCATGTACTGGGCGCGCACACGAGAAGGAATACATATTAAAACCTTCCTTACACCAGAAACAACAAAAGCCTCGAACAGTTTAAAACATGTACTGATGTTCAAAACATGTACTTTACTGTCTGAACAATTCTTGCACCAGCTTCCACGTGATTTAGAGTTCGAGCAGCAAGGAGAAGTCAAGGGACAAAAAAGGCTGTTCCAATAGGGATTTCTTTCTGGACGAAAAGGTCTGGTTTGACCATTTTGTGGTTTTGTATGATCAAGCAGGGTCCCCTGGCGAATACAATGATTCTGGGTTTTTTACCCAGTGCACTAATCCTGTGCAATTTAGCACCAATGAAACTCTGTGTGCAATAAAAGCAATAAAGGCAGGTAAAGCTCCAGGTCCGGACAAACTACCTGGTGATCTATTCACCCATAATATTGAGGTATGGTGCCCTTATATAAATTACTTGTGCAACTCGATTTTATTGGGAACCCCGATCCCTGAAACGTGGAAAGGGGCTGAAATAATAACCATCTTTAAAAAAGGGGATCGCTACAACCCAGGTAATTACAGACCGATTAGTTTAATCGATATCTTACAGAAAATTTTTGCCAGACACATTTTAAATCGGCTTTTAATATGGATTGATGATTCTGAAATTCTCTCCAAATACCAAGCAGGGTTTAGATCTAAGACTAGCACTGTGGATCAAGTGTACAGATTTATGTGTATATGCTGGAAATATGTTAAGATAAAGAAGAGTAGCATATATGTTGCATTTATGGACCTACGCTCAGCGTTTGATCTTGTTCCCCGCCACTTATTATGGGAATGTTTAAAGAAGATGGGTGTCCCGGATGAATTGTTGGTTAACCTCCTAAAACTGCATACAGACAACTTTGCTAAAGTAAGGTGGGGTAGAAATGGAGCACTTACTCGATCCATCCCAGTGAAAAGGGGGGTGAGACAAGGGTGCGTATTGGCCCCAACCCTCTTTTCACTGTTTGTAAATGATATTCCCCACTACTTAGCTCAATGCAACCATGATTCACCTAAATTGTGCAACGAGGCAGTCACAGCACTACTATTTGCGGATGACACCATCCTAATATCCCAAACTCCTAAAGGCCTGCAAAACTTAATAAATAAATTTAACAGCTATTGTGTAATGAAGGGGTTAGAAATGAATTCATCCAAAACGAAATATATGGCCATTAATCCCTCCAAATCTTTTAAGAAGAATCTGGCCCTAAATAATAACAAACTTGAGTATGTGGATTCTTTTGACTATCTGGGCATTAGGCTGGATAGCAGAATGTCTTGGACAAACCAACTCAACAAAAGCAGGTTAACACTTACACAGAACTCACTCCCCATTTTAAAGATTCACGGTGGGAGTACATCTAAAGCTATAACTCCTGCGATTGATGTGTTCAAAGCAAAAGCTCAATCCGCTGCCTTGTATGGGGCCGAGATTTGGGGGCCTCACTCCCAAAAAACATTTGACGTTGAAGAAAATGTTTTTTAGATGCCTATTAAGACTGCCCTTAAGCACACCCTTAGTGCCGGTCTACCTAGATATTAGTGTAAAGCGCACTGACTTTATATGCCGGTTGCGACCACTGCTCTACTGGGTGCGATTATGGTCTACCCCGGAACTGGCTGACTATAGAGCAGGCTTACTGGAAATTAGGGAGTTGGATTCTTTTAACTCAATCAAGTGGCTGAGACATGTATCTTACTGGTTTATAGAAATAGGTCTATCACATCTCTGGGAAACACCAGCTATATCTATTACTTTGCCAAATAGCTGTAAGAACCAAGTAAAATCTGCCTACTGGAACTATGTGAACAGTCACGTATACGAACGTGCCACTGGATCATTAACGTCCACATTTTTGCAATTTAAGGATCACCCCTCCTTTGAACCTTTTATGGACGAAATCGAGCCACCCCTGGCTAAATCTGTCTTCCTCAAATTCTACAGTTCTACAGATTAAATCGAATTCTTGCCGGTGGGGAGGTGCAAGTAAAGATCCTTATTGTACTTCTTGTGACTTAAAACTGAAAGAAGATGAGGCTCATATCCTCTTTTTTTTGTCCGTTGTATGTTTCATCTCGTAAAAAATGGATCATACCTCTGTGTAAAAATCTGGGGATACGTTCATACAAAGAGGCAGAACGTATAGTTAGATCCTCGAACAGTAGGCTAATAGTATTTGGTCTGAGTAGGTTTCTCCATGGTGTTTGTATAATTAGAAAGAAGCTTGGAATGCCATTGTAGGATTAATTGATTTTATTTTCTGGCTTTTTAACTATTTATAATTATATATAACTGTTTTTAAAAATTGACTTGGTCTAGTAAAAAAACCCTGGTAAGTATATTCCCCTTAAAACTTATGACTAACAAATTTGCCCATAATTGTATTTTGCACCGATCAGCGTTTTTTGCTCAATATGAATGTTTGTAAAGTCTTATTCATTGTAACTAATTTTTAAACGATAAGTATGTGTATTATATGTGTGTTGGCTTTATGACAAAAAATGCCGAATAAAAGCTTTTACTACTAAAAAAAAAAGTCAAGGGAGAAGTTCCAGAATGTGAAAAAAAATATCAAAATTGTTTGACGGAGCAATGCACAGACGCTGAGCACACAGATTCATCTTTGCACACCTCCGCCCTCAGAGGCAGGGGAGACGGGCTCCATGTATGCATCCACTTGTATTACTTACTGGGAAATACATGCACAACACCAATGCGAGAGCGCAACTTCTCTGCTCGAGCATGTCCCCCCTGCCCGCACCGCGTCACCATTCAGAGTGGGCAGCCAAAGTATAGCCCTACAGACCCGTGCCCCGAGGACAAGCGCACGTCCCTCTTTCACCCCAGTTCAAGGCTTCAGTTTTTCAACCACTTTCTCTACTGAAAATAGTTTAGTTTCCTGTTCGCGTCATTTAGTACATTACAATTCCCAGTGGAAGTGTGGGCACCCCACGCCAGCTTCCCCAAACAGCAGAAGACCCCAGGCGGAGCTCGGAGTTACAGACATGAAACCATGAACACAGGGGTCTGAGGTGAGGAGTCAGATGCCTTTACCCGGTCGAGGGCACGAGTAATGCCCAGGGTGCCATAAAACAATGGAAGCAAATGCAAGACGTTCCAGCAGCAGAGCAGTCAAAGGACCGGGCTCCGCCGGCTCACATGCCACGAACGACAAACCACCCACTGAGACCGGCTTGCATGCCGGACTCCCACCTGCACACGTTTGTGGCAACAGAACAAGAGAAGGTACAAAGGAACACCTAAGGTCAAAGACAACTCAACAGCAGCGAACATTACACAAGGGGCACAGCGAACACGGACGAGTCCCAATCAGAGCACATACACAAGGAAAGCAAAGCCCCCAACACCACTGCAGTGCGAAAACCAACAGCCAGGCTCCTCAAGGGGCAGCTTAAAGAGCCCCGGAAACGGCATATATCAATCTCCAGGATGGGTTACAGGGGGTTCATATCGGTGGATCTACAGACAGCATGTTATTATTCACACAACTATGATGATGCACCCCAGTCACGGGGCTGACGCAGTCATTATTCACACAGCTCTGGTGATGCACCTCAGGCACGGGGCTGACAGTTATTATTCACACAGCTCTGATGATGCACCTCAGGCACGGGCTCACAGCTGTTATTATTCACACTGGTCTGATGATGCACCTTGGGCACGGGGCTGACGCAGTTATTATTCACACAGCTCTGATGATGCACCTCAGGCACGGGCTCACAGCTGTTATTATTCACACTGGTCTGATGATGCACCTTGGGCACGGGGCTCACAGCTGTTATTATTCACACAGCTCTGATGATGCACCTCAGGCACGGGCTCACAGCTGTTATTATTCACACTGGTCTGATGATGCACCTTGGGCACGGGGCTCACAGCTGTTATTATTCACACAGCTCTGATGATGCACCTCACGCACGGGGCTGGCAGTTATTATTCACACAGCTCTGATGAGGTGTGGGCGGAGTGTTGAGGGCAGAGTGCAGAGTGTTGAGGGCACACTTGAGGGCAGAGGGCAAAGTGCAGAGGGCAGAGTGTTGAGGGCAGTGTGTTGAGGGCAAAGGGCAAAGTGTAGAGGGCAGAGGGAAAAGTGTAGAGGGCAGAGTGTTGAGGGCAGAGGGCAAAGTGTTGAGGGCAGAGTGTTGAGGGCAGAGTCTAGAGGGCAGAGTGTAGAGGGAAGAGTGTAGAGGGCAGAGTGTAGAGGGCAGAGTGTTGAGGGCAGAGGGCAAAGTGTTGAGGGCAGAGGGCAAAGTGTAGAGGGCAGAGTGTTGAGGGCAGAGGGAAGAGTGTTGATGGCAGAGTGTTGAGGGCAGAGGGAAGAGTGTTGATGGCAGAGTGTTGAGGGCAAAGTGTAGAGGGCAGAGGGAAGAGAGCAAAGTGTTGAGGGCAGAGAGTTGAGGGCAGAGGGCAAAGTGTTGAGGGCAGAGTGTTGAGGGCAGAGGGCAACGTGTTGAGGGCAGAGAGTTGAGGACAGAGGGCAAAGTGTTGAGGGCAGAGTGTTGAGGGCAGAGGGCAGAGTGTTGAGGGCAGAGTGTCGAGGGCAGAGTGTTGAGGGCAGAGGGCAAAGTGTAGAGGGCAGAGGGTAAAGTGTAGAGGGAAGAGGGCAAAGTGCAGAGGGCAGAGTGTTGAGTGTTGAGTGCAGAGGGCAGAGTGTTGAGGGCAGAGGGCAGAGTGTTGAGGGCAGTAAGTGCGTCGGTTTGTGAACATATATATTTTGGATATTTTACAGTATCCGGTTTCCACCAAATTTGTCAGGGCCTAAGTGCAAATCTGTACATTTCCATTCAGGTGATCGTTTGCTAATGCCTGGTGCTCATTTTAGGTTTCACCTGTGTAGCACTTGCATTGTGCTTGAGAAAACAATTGTGTTTAATATAAACCTACAAGGGACTTATATCCTGCCTCACTCTCTCACTATATAATACTCTTTCACTTTTTACTACTCGCTCTCTAATACTCTTTACTAATAACTCTCTCCTACTCACTATCAACTACTCACTCTACTACTTATTCTGTGTGTGGGTGCTAATGCAATTGGTCTCGCATATGCAAACGATTAAGTTATTGGCAATGTAAATGACAATGCCATTTATGATTTTTTTTTAAAAAGTCAAGAGCAATGTCAATAGCTCTACCTTTAATAATGCCGAGACCATTGCATTGTAAATGCTTGTTTTTTCTGAACCGCTGGTGGTACCATTTTAAGGTGGATTTGAAGACAACTTTGTTGTGTGGGACTGGTTACCACTTGCACTGCAATTGCTAGCAGTGGCGTTTCATCAGCCTGTGTTCCTCTATGTACCAGTTGGTCTGTGATTGGGTTCTTGCCCTTGGGCTGCGGTGAAGGGTAACAAGGGTGTCCAGGTAGTCTGTTGGAATGAGTGACCTCTTAGATCTCACGGCTGCCTTCGATACCCTATCCCCCTCGGTGCTAACATCTCGACTGAGGGAGATTGGGGTCCGGGGGGCGGTCCAGGGACTCCTTTCCTCTTTTCTCGATCATAGAGAGCAAAGGGTGATGCTGGGTCCGTTCCTATCTCCATCCCTGTCTGTTTAATGTGGGGTCCCGCAAGGGTCAGCTCTTAGTCCTACCCTTTTTAACATTTATGTGACCCCCCTTGCCAGACTTATTAGATCTTTCGGGATGGAGGTAGCCTCCTATGCGGATGACACCCAGATCCTCGTCTCTCTCTCCCAGTCAGTTACGTCGACTGCCGCCAATTTTAGATCTTGTATGGAGGCAGTCGGCCAATGGATGATTCACAATTCATTGAAACTGAATGGGGAGAAGACTGAGGTGATGGTGTTTGGAGGAAAGGAAGAGATCTGGTCTGCTGAGTGGTGGCCGAACTCACTGGGTGCCTGCCCCGATCCTACCTCCTCAGCAAAAAATCTGGGGGTTATGATCGATCCCACCCTTAGTATGTGCCAACAGGTCAACAGGACTGTATCGACCTGTTGGGGGATCATCCATATATTAAGAAAAATCAGGCACTATCTGTCCCTTCAGGCAAGAAAGCAACTGGCCGTTGCACTTCTGGGCTGTCGTCTGGACTATTGCAATGCGCTGTATGCTGGACTGAATAAGAGTCAGCTACAGCGCTTGCAGGTGGTCCAGAACGCGGCAGCGAGATTTGTTCTCGACTTACCTAAACGTGCCTCTGCCACCGATGCCCGGAAGACGCTCCACTGGCTTCCCGTCGTGGACCGTATCCTCTTTAAGTCCATGTGCATGGTGTATAAAGCCTTAGCTAAAACCAGCCCTACGGGCATTGGATCTATCCTGTCTCAGTACAATCCTGGCAGGAATCTTCGTTCCTCACATAAACTTCTCTCTGTGCCTCGTGTCAGGAAGACAAGATGGGGGGGGGCAAGGCCTTTTCCAATCTGGCCCCAAAATGGTGGAATGCTCTCCCTCTTGAAGTAAGGTCCCGCCCCACTCTCCAAGCTTTTAGATCTGCTTTAAAGACCCATCTCTTTGTACGCGCATACCTGTAGTGGTGCTCTGCTAACTTTCTGATCTGTTTTTGATAGGCGCCTTGACACCTTCGGGTTTAGTTTGCGCGATACAAATTGCATAATAATAATAATAAGTGACCTGGAACCTCCCTACACTTAAGGCTGCCAGTGAGATATTTTGCTTTGAAGGACATCAGAGTGTGCTGACTGCACACGTTTTGTGGGTGTGGGTAAACTCTGAGCTTAGCTTGTCTTGGAGTTCCTGCATCTACACATTGAAAACTGGCACGTATCATGATTGCCTCCGATTGGTTGAAAGGATAGAAGTGAGACTGCACTTGAGGTTATGTTACACATGTTTAAATGAATAAGCTGCCGTGTACACTTAATCTGCTGCATCAGGAGAATCAAACAGTCCTTGTTCATTCTGTCCTTGCTCAACTTGCTTGGCTGCCTGCAACCATCACAGTTACATAACGTGTGCTGGGGCCGGCAGGAGGTACAGCGATAGGCGTGGCTAAGTTTGTGGGCTTCCAGGCTGACCTGGGATGCCCCAGTTACCTAACTGGATAGACGTCATCTTCAGGGGTAATTATGAAACAATGTCATAAGAAGAGGCTTGCACGGAACTAATGGGTGTGAGGAGAAAGGTACATATGGCTTCTTCTGTCATTCCAGCATTTGCAAACACAACATCCTAAAGCAGAACACTTGTGGAAAGGGGGTCAGTGAAGAACTAGGCATGGGAGGAACCCTGGGGACATCCAAGGCGCAATTTGAGATAGAAAAGGTGGTGTAGAATAGATACAGCAAAGGCTTTTAAACACACATGATTACTATGGAGTGTCCAGCATTTGTCTGAGGACCACGGCAGAGATTCAAGCTGTCCAACGAGGTACCTTTAAATATAATGAATTTTAATTTTATTAACTCAGTCATTGAGTTTCTGAAAACTTGGAATAGTCTAGTCACTTGTGTGCCAACGTTGGACACCCTTACACTAGTATTATGGCCAGAAAGCCATTTTAAAATAATGACCACTTTAGGTAGCAGTTGTATCTCTGAAGTATGAAATGTAGGCTGGACCTTGATGGTGCTTGGTGGTTCCAGCGACGTATCCCATGACCCTAAGTCTCTTACACCTAGAGATAAAATGTTAAAGCACAAATAAAGACCTGAAATATTTCCCCTGGTTTTGGTACCGTCAAGGCACAGGTCACATATTTGCCGTCCACACATCGACCTTTCAAAGCAGGTCCCTCTGACCACTGCCGATTAAGCAACTCTTAAGTAAAGATGCCCAGTGCTCCACTCGCAGACATGCGTTGCCTTTTGCCCAGGCGGCTTCGCCACATAAATCCACAATTTTGATCATTTTTTTGGATGGTGGAGCACGGCATATCTTCATTTCAATATTTATTTTAATCAACAGTTGCCTGTGCGACCTTTTGGAGTGTTGATAGAATCAGAAATATACTCCCCACTCAGAGGCCTAGTCAGGATGTGGAGTTACCCAACTAGGTGTATCCACTTATGTCACAGTTATCTGGTGGACGCTTGCGTCACAACAGTGTAGATCCACCATCCTAAAAGGGAGACACAAAGCATGGGCGGACAGAAGTACACCCTTAGAAATATACTGCAAGAGGGCACAGGACACATACTCCTGGGTGTTGGAGAAGTGTGCATTGGCGTTCTCTGGGGGAAAAAATCTATTTTCAATTAATTGTTTTCATGACACCTGACGGCATATGTACAAGGAGATTGCGCCACCGGAACGTCAATTTTTTTTTAACGTTACTATTGAAAATGCCCTGCATCATATTAACAAAGTGCCATTAAACTGCTTTGCATGGCTTAACGCCTCTTTGTAAATATGATACCCTTCCATGCAGGAATCTGAGTGAAAAGGATGTGCAATGAATATTGCTGTGGCGTTCCAACGCAACACCCATTGCTTTTTGACGCTGCCCCAGATTTACAAGTAATAGAGCCTAAGAGTGGGCATCCTTTGTGTACATTGGAGACTGGCCACTGGAGACCGGTCAGGGCCACTGGAATTAGGCAATCTTGCGTCCGTGGCGATTCCGCTTAGTTATAGATGCCACATATTCAATAGTCTGCTGCATAATCAGCAGACTTCAGCAAACATAATGTGTTTCTAGCTCAAACAGATCATAAGTTATGAAGAACATGGACACACGTTATCACGCAGAGGAAGGCCTTTCTGTAGCTTATTTCTGTATTTGGTTGTTTAAGTGGTTTTACTGAGGCCAAACCTATGCCCAGATAGTTTTAAAGTGTGTAAAATGTCAAAATAATGAGATGCTAACACAAAATGTGCTTTTTTATACCACATCATTTGCCTTATTTTTGCTGCATAATTTAGTCAATCCTACTGCATAATTTGGTCCTCCCCTGCCGCATAATTCCAGTGGCCCTAAAGATGCTGCAGCAGAAATGGTTTAATGCACAACACAGCTGCAGAAACAGGTTTTTCTTTAGTGAGTTTAATAAGCTGAAAATGTGATTGCTTGCATGCATGCAATGAAGTGGGCGTAATTAAGCAGATAATGGCTGGGCCCTGAAGCCTTTGCTGCAGCTGACAGAACGGTCATTGGGCAGTGCTTCACTTTTAGAAAAATAAGTACAGTGGCCAAACCTTTTCTTAGAAGATAAACCTCACAGCCTACACTTTTGTGTCTCTTGATCTCACTCTTCCAAGTTCTTTTTCATCCATGCTTTCTCCATTTGTCACTGTGTCCCGTCTTTCGCTTGCTCTCTCTTTCTCTTTGTTCTGCCTTTCTCTTTCTGACTCTGTCATAGTCTGATGATAAACAAGCATTGGAAATGCAATAGGTCTCGCAATAGGAAAGTTTGAGTTTTTAGTGTTGAACATTTTTGTTTATTATTTGCTCAAAATAAAACTCTTATTTAATATATTTTAAATGCCAATATTTTTTTTTTTTGCACATGTGACATGTATAGCATTAGTAAAGTTACAATATATATTTCCCCCCGGTCTTACATGTGTTGCCTTCACAATTTTTAAAGTGTTAACATTATTAGAAGTGAAAACATTTAACATATTATTTTGACATTTGTAATAAAGTTTGAAACATTTGTAGTATATATTTGAATATATAGATATATATCTTTCTGGACAGATTGATGATGTTGTTGCTCTGAGTGATGTTGTTTTGTGTACAAGTGATGCTGTGGTGTTTGAAATATGCTGTTGTTGCGCATAGTGATGTGTGGTGCCCCTGAGTGATGCTGGGCTGGTGCTGAGTGTTGCTGTGGTGTTGTACAGTAATGTTGGTGTTTTGTTAAAGGATGCATGTTTTTTGCTGAGTCTTTTTGTGTTGTAACTGAGTGTTGGTGTCGTTGTGCTGACTTATGTGTTATTGACGGGGAGTAATGCTGGATTATTTGTGAGTGGTGCTGTCCTGTTGCTGACATGTTGATGTGTTGGTGCTGAGTGTTGTTTGTGTTTTGCATAGTTGAGTTGTTGTGTTATTGTGATGGTGTGTATTAATAGTTTTGTATATATGTTTGTTATGTTGTGTATTATATGTTGTAGCGTTATGCTTTGTGTTTGTTGTTTTATAGCAATTGTCAGATGTGATGTGTGAGTGTTATTGTGTTGCATGTATGTATTTTTCTCTAACATGTCCTTGTATGTATTTATTTTTAAGTATGTGTTATGTGTTGTAATGTTTTTTGTTTTAACGTTGTGTATAAAGTTTTATTGAAATAAAAATGGCGGGCGCTATGTGTTTCCTTTACGTGATTTACGTTAAGTGTTTAGCGTTCTAGTCTTTTTGTGTATTTTGAGTGTGTTTGATGTATGACGTAATCCTTAGCCAATCGCGGGGCTACATTTGGTGACTTAGCGTTGCGTTTGACATGCGTTAATTGGGAAATCCCCAGATGTTCGGGAACTTTCGTGGGGGGCGGCGTGTTGTTGTTCCTGTCTTCTTCCGGCGTAGTTTGACAGGTAGGTTTTTTTTACAACTATTTAATGTATGATGTGAATGTATTGTAGACTATGTAGAGATGTATTTGATTAAATTTTTCAGTTTAAAATTAATGTTAGACTTTTGTGTATCACAACTTTTTTTACGTTATCGTATGTACTTAGTATATTATTAAATATGTATTGAACGTTCTAAATTGTGAGTGTGAAATGTTGTAATGTAATTTTATGTAATGTATAGCAATGTATTGATTTTAAGGTATAGTCAAAGTGTGTATTGTATGCATTTATTGATTTTGTGTACTTTTTTGTTTTTGCTAATAGTATTTCCCTTTGTTTGCGAGTTGTTAATTATTAATAATGTAATGTATTAAAGTATTGTCATGCTTCGATAGAATCGGTATATATTAAGTAGGTGTTGGGTTATTATTTCAGGTATCGTATGTATAGTATTGGTCTTGTATTTTTAATAACATGAGTGTATTACTTCCGTCCTTTTTTCCAAGTGCATATTTTGGGTGTAAATTGATTTGTTTTTTTGGCGTATCTACAGGAATGGTATTTTAATTGTAATGTACAAGAGTTTTTTATGTGTTAGCAAGATCTTATTGTGTAGGTGTTATTTTTGCTGTGTTATTTATTCCATCATTACATGAATACATTGTATTGTTTATTATTTATTTAAATGTGGTGTAATCCTATTATTGTATAGATGTTGTTGTTAATTTGTGATTTATATAGATAGTTAGATAGGTATATTGAGGGCGAGAGCTAACAACACATGCAGCATCACTTTCCAGCAGCCTAGCAACACTTACCAACACAGCCGCATTAATTATTAAACAATAGTATCATTGTGGTGTTGTTGTTTTGTCCATGTGGTGATGCAGAGTGGTGTTGTGATGGTGCTGAGTACTGTTGTATTTTGGAGTCTTGGTGTGGGGCTGTGTAGTGTTAATGTGGTGTTTGCGAGTGATGATGTGGTCCTTGAGAGTGATGTTGTGGTGTTATTGGGTGTTGTTCTGGTGTTGCTGAGCAATGTTGTAGTGTTGCAGTGTGACAATGTTAATGTGCTGAGTGTTGTTGTGTTGGTGCATTGTGCGTTATTTATGTGTGGAGTTGGAGGGTGGAGTTGTATTTGGAGTGTAGAGTTGTAGGGTGGTATAGTAGTTATAGGGTGTAGTTGGAGGGTGGACTTGGACGGTGTGAGTGTGAGGGTGAGTGGATGTGAGTGTTTGGGTGTTTGAGGGTGTGTGACAGTGTGTGAGAGTTATTGAGCCTGACTGTTTTAGTATGAGTGAGGGTGTGAGTGTTGTGAGTGTGTGTGTGAGGATGAGGGGGTGAGGGTAAATGTTGCCTAACGCTATTTATGTGTTTTAGGGTGTAGTTGGAGGGTGGACTTGGACGGTGTGATTGTGAGTGTGAGTGGATGTGAGTGTCTGGGCGTTTGATGTTGTGAGTGAGGCTGAGCGTGCGTTGGTGAGTGATGGTGTGTGAGGGTATGAGTGTGATTGAGGGTGTGAGGTTGTGAGAGTGTGAGGGTGTGATGTACGGTGAGGATGAGTGAGGGTGTGTGAGGCTGAGGGTGAGGGTGTGAGTGGTTGTGATGATGCCTATAAGTGATTATTTTTTCTCCGTGAATATTGTACACTTCAAATGTATTAATGTTGTGAAGCGTTTTTTGAGAAGCTAATCCTGCCCTATGTAATGTTGATTGATGCTGTTGTTAACGCTGAATCAAATAACAAACACATCAGTAACGTTTTTTATATAATGCATGTAAAAAGTTATCATTTTTTTGTAAGGTACACATCAATTTGCACTGCAAAAGCTTGGCTTGCATTAACATAGATGCGCATTGATTTTGTCTGTGTTTGCTTATTAGAGACAATGTTTACCTCCTTTTAAATTTTCGAGTACAGATGTGCATTAATTGTGGCAAAGTATAAGTATGAAGACACCTTCAAAAATTGTATTTTTTTTGTTGTGTAGTTTGAGTGGAATACTTTCTTGTACTGATGGAAGAATTGCAATTAGGATGTGAGGTCTCGTGCTCTTGTGATTACGCACTTTCTTTGTTTTGTGGATTCTTTCCACCATTGTTTAATGGTTTATTTATTTCCCCTTACTTTAGTGACTGCTTTATGTTGTGAATTTGTGTCCTTTAGATGTCTTTGTCCCCTTTTAAATTGGTGTATTACTCGCTGTGTATTTAGATGTTTCCCTTTTTTCTTTGGATTTAATTTTTTTCTAAAAAATGTTATATTTAACAATCCTTTTCTGCGTTTTTATGTATTAATTGGTGCACTGTCCTCGCGATGCATTAAGTTTTCTTTTTTGAATACCTACAAGTGTATAATCCGATGTTTTGTTATTGAATTAAATGTTGCCTAATGCTATTTACTTTTGGAGTTGGAGGGTGGATTAGTAGTTGGAGCGTGGATTAGTAGTTGTAGGGTGGAGTTGTAGGGTGGTGTTGGAGGGTGGAGTTGGAGGGTGGACTTGGACGGTGTGAGTGATTGTGAGGGTCAGGGGGTGTGAGGGTGTTTGTTGGTGTGTAAGGGCGAGTGAGGGTGACTGTGTGAGTATGAGTGAGGGTGTGAGGGTTGTGAGGGTGAGGGGGTGAGGGTGTCTGAAGATGAGGGGGTGAGGGTAATGGTGTGTGAGTGTGTGATGCCAGGTGTGGGTGAGTGAGGGCGAGTGTTGTGAGGGTGTGAAGGTGAGTGAGGGTGTGCGAGTTTTAAGGTTGAGTGTGTGACTGTGTGTGAGTGTGGGTGAGGGTGAGTGAGGGTGTGTGAGGGTCAGGTTGTTGAGGGTGTGTTGTTGAGTGATGGTGTGTGATGTGAGGGAGTTTGAGGATGAGTGATGGTGTGTGAGGCTGAGGGTGAGGGTGGGTGAGTGGTTGTGATGTTGCCTATAAGTGATTATTTTTTCTCCGTGAATATTGTACACTTCAAATGTATTAATGTTGTGAAGCGTTTTTTGAGAAGCTAATCCTGCCCTATGTAATGTTGATTTGTGCTGTTGTTAACGCTGAATCAAAAAACAAACACATCAGTAACGTTTTTAGGTCGAGCTGATGTGGCATTCATGCGAAGCATGAATGCATCAGCTCGACAACTTATGCTGCCCGTATTTAGGAGAGTGGACAGCTATCAGACGCGCGCTTTCCCATTGTCAGATTTCACCTCGGGAGCGCGAGTCTGATAGCTGCGCATGCGCGGTGCAAGCCCTGGCTCTCACACAGACACAGGCAGCCCCCACCCCTCTGCATGCACCCACGCACACACACAGGCGCAAGCCCTCGCTCACACACAGACACAGGCAGCCCCCACCCCTCTGCATGCACGCACGCACACACACACAGGCGCGCGCATGCACACGCAGGCACACTATCCCCTGCCTCGCATTCTCTCAATCACACACAGTCACGCATGCGCACACACATGCACACACACACGCACGCACACACGCATACACACAGGCCTTCACATTAGCCCTGGCCCCCCCTCCCCTCCACTCCCACTCACCGGGCTCTTTCGGCGTGTTCCCCGTGTCTCCTCTGCAGCGCTGGTCGGAGTCGGCCGGCTTCACTGCTTCCTCGGCGGCGGCGGGCGGAACTTCCTGCTGGATTGCAGGCCCCGCCCCCGTCTCGGCCAAAAGTGCCTGACTTCCGGTTTTCACGGAGCAGGGCTGCGGCGGTGATTTCTTTTGGGGGCAACAGCGGTAGGCACCCTCGAATTCGTAATGCAATATTAGTCTTTTTGCCTTTAGGGATTCCATAATGTTTTCCTTTTTGGAGTCCTATTTCCGCTTTGTTAATAATTTGGAATTTGTAAACTTTGAAAGCTCTCTTGTCGCCGTAACTTGTGCATCGTGTTGTGTCTCGAGCCAGGAACCTGCTGCTGCACTCCTAGGCTTGAACACTGCACAGCTGTGTTCGTGTGCTCGTGCTGCCTCGCTCTGCCTATGTGTTGTGGTTCAAACTGTAGTGGGGATTCCCTGATGTGTGGGAGGTAGTTGGGGGCAGTTCGAGTGGTGTGAGCTGGTCAGCGGCTGTGTCCGCATCTCCTCTATGATTCGGGGTTATGTAATTAATAAAAGAAGATCTTGAATATTGGCTACTATTATTCTTCTTAACAATGGCGACGATGGTACATAACCCCAGAAGAACCTACGCAAGCAGAAACTTATTAAAGAAATTGTGAAGGCGAATTTCAAGTTAATAAGAGGAGAAATGATGAATTCAAGGAAGAAGGTGAAATTGAAGAACACCAATTGAGAACATCCGACGTAAGTCACTGAGTGCGGTTGGAAGCTTAAGCTAACGTAATTCGTTTAAAGCGCAGCTGGAAGAGAAGCGTATATGTGAATGCACTGATATTGTGGTGAAGTGAATGCTCATTACGTTATTGAATTTAATACTGCAAGTTAAAGGTTAAAGTGATTTAACGCTCCGTGAAGGATACGTTATTGAATATAATACAACAGTTTGAAAATGAAACTGACACGGAGTGAATTTATGATACCGTGTATTGAATTCGGAATTGACACGGAGTGAATTTCAGAAACTGGAAATTGATACTGACAGGGTGTATGTCACATTTTACGTTTGTAAATTAATGCTTACGTAATTGAGTGAAAAGTGAAGCGTATTTTCAATTGAAGCGCAATTGGAACTGATACAGTTAAAAGCCTTACGTTTATAGATTTGATACTGCACCCTAAATTGAGCTGCAAAGTGATACCTGATACTGTTAAAAGGCTTACGTTTCTGGATTTGATACTGCACCCTAAATTGAGCTGCAAAGTGATACCTGATACTGTTAAAAGGCTTACGTTTCTGGATTTGATACTGCACCCGTAAATTGAATTGCAAAGTGATACCGCTGATACCGCTAGTCGGATTGATTCGTAAATGGAACTACAAATACTGATTTGAATTTAAAGTGATTCTGCTAGTCGATTGAATTTGGCACGAATGCATACTGAGTTGTCCTTTTAAAACGACAGAGGAAGGAACAGCGTGTCATGGTTACTGTCAAAGTTATCTCAACAGTTAAATCATTTGTGAGGTTCGTGACTATGGTATACTGCATCCAACGAGGATTTACACACCTAGGTAGGTGTTTGCAAATTTTAAACGTATGCACGTGATATTTAAGCTCTTGAGAATCGTTTTACTCACTGTGCATCTTTCAACCTGACATTCAACTGTTGGTGCTTCTGCATTCTAATGCTGACACGCATGAACTTGTTAGTCATCCAATCTCTGAATGTTGCAAGCTCGTACTGCGTGTGTCGTCTGCACGTTAAAGGTCACAAATATATTTTGACTTAACGTAAAGTTATTGGACTTGAAACCGAAAGTCGGGGAAATTGGGCACAGATGCTGACGGAATTTCATATTAAAAGTGTATGTGGAAGGAACTGTGTTACCGTAATGTGTCATGGAATACGTTTATGATTTGAACACTAATGTCGCTGAACTTTGATGATACAATTAGTAACACCTAGTTGAAATTTGTGGAATGAACGTTTCTGAAACTGAAGCTGAAATAATAAGAAAAGTGATAACCTGACGTTGAAACTGGCGTGTTATGAAGACTGGAACGTTCCAGTTGAGCTGCATTGGAGAGAAGAATGGACGCAATTTACAGCACATCGTCACAATTGACGACGTCAAGCACGTAGACACCGGTGCAAGGTCACGCAGGGGGTCAAGAAACGTAACTCCATTTTGTAAAACCGGTAACCTAGCAACATACAGGAAGCACATCGGAACTCTTCCGTTAAATAAATATAAGTACTAACAAAGCTGAATTACTCATCAGTGACACACACACTGCGTGTCATTTTGGCAAACCATTAGTGACGCACACAAGGTGTCATTCCGGAAAACATTACCTCATCAGTGACACGCACACTGCGTGTCATTTCGACAAACCATCTGTGACACTTGTGTCATTTCAAGAAAGCATCAGTGACAAGCAGATTGCATGTTTTTTGAAGAAAAGGTATTGCGTGTTGATACGCACACTATCGCATATTAAAGTTATACTATAATCGATCTTAAAATGTTATTATAATTACCATCTAGTAATAATTAGACTGTAAAGTTAATAAGTATTCAGATAGATATAACACATGCTATAAATTCTTTGGTGCTAAATCAAATTATAAAATATTTAAGTGTTATATTGTGAAATTTTAAAAAACGTTAAGGAGCATCCTCATTACTTATAGGAAAATTGATTTAATTGTGCACAAACTGATGCAAGGTTTATTTTTTTCTTTTCATTAAAAAGTAATTGGTGCATTTATTCTGTCTGTTTACAATATGGCAACTACTCCAATTAATTATATTGGAGGGAGTGATAGTAATGCTGTTGTAAACAAAGCCAGTTATGCGAACAGTGATGAAATGATTAAAATTGTCTGAACTCCTGCTCAGACCAAGAGAAATTTTGACCAAAGTAAGGGAAAAAGTGTAACAAGAGAAACCATGGTTTGGTCCAAGGTTTTTCGCACTTATACCATGCAGGAAAATGTTGACAAGGTTATAACTGAAGTTGTAATATAAAAGGTGTGTACAGCATTGTTTTTTTATCTTTTATTTATTTATTTATTATTATTATTTTTTTGTTGTAATGGGGGGAGAAGAGTCTTGGGTTTTGAACCCAGCCTGTTTTGTTGTTATTTTTGTTGTTATTGTAAAGGGGGGAGAAGTGTTGTGTCTCGAGCCAGGAACCTGCTGCCTGCACTCCTATGCTCGAACACTGCACAGCTGTGTTCGTGTGCTCGTGCACCCTCGCTCTGCCTATGTGTTGTGGTTCAAACTGTAGTGGGGATTCCCTGATGTGTGGGAGGTAGTTGGGGGCAGTTCGAGTGGTGTGAGCTGGTCAGCGGCTGCGTCCGCATCTCCTCTATGATTCGGGGTTATGTAAATAAAAGAAGATCTTGAATATTGGCTACTATTATTCTTCTTAACACATCGATGGTGCTCACTCTTAATCGCCCCTCGGTTTCCGATGAAACACTGTCAAGTAGGTAATCTTTATTTGAGCCCCAATGTCACTATATGTCACGCGCTGACCGACGTTCACCAAGTGTAATTTCAAACAATAATCACATTCTTTATCCTTTTGCAGCTCGCAGGCACACGGGCGCTTACCGGTCTTCGCAGCGAGGACACAGCGTCTTCCACCCTCCGGTTTTCAGCGCATCCTCACCGGTAATTCAGTCGGCGTCTCGCTGCCTCTTCTGCCGTACGGTATCCTTTTTGTTATAGTTCTTTCCGTCGGTGATCTCCCAAGTCCGATATCATTTAATAAACATCCTGTATCTCTTTTTGTGTGGCGCTGCTTGTAGCTGTGCGGAACCTCGCGGCTGAGCCATGCCGCTAATAATCATCACACTTTTTCTCTAGGGAGAAAAAATAGGTCGCTCTCCGATGATGCTTTTCAAAACTTTCGCTCATTTATTCCATCAACTCCAAATGTGAAACACACACCAACGAGTTTCGATCTCACCTGAGATATTGATCACGGTAACGCCCCTTAGTTTTTGGCTACATTTCTCACATGTTCGTTACATGACATCATTTCCTGTGGTAGCCCAAGAGTGCATTATGGTTTTAGTAGTACTGTAATAACATAATTCTAATTAAATCCAAAACATTGAGTTTTAAATGAAATCAAACAATACATTTTATAAAGGTGCCCTGTTTGTTAGGTGCCAGCGGTACCTTTAAAAATTAAAATTATTATTATTTGTAATATCAATACACGTAAGTCACGTAAATACAACACATATTGCATTACAAATGCTATAGGTGTCACATTTGCGAAAGTTATAACTATTGGCATTGTAAATGACAAAGCTATTAATTTCGCTATTTTCAAAAACAAAACCTAAATAAAAAAATTGTCATTTACAATACCAATAGCTCAAACTTTCCTAATGCGAGACCTATTGCATTGCAAATGCTTGTTTATATAATGCATGTAAAAAGTTATCATTTTTTTGTAAGGTACACATCAATTTGCACTGCAAAAGCTTGGCTTGCATTAACATAGATGCGCATTGATTTTGTCTGTGTTTGCTTATTAGAGACAATGTTTACCTCCTTTTAAATTTTCGAGTACAGATGTGCATTAATTGTGGCAAAGTATAAGTATGAAGCCACCTTTAAAAATTGTATTTTTTTTGTTGTGTACTTTGAGTGGAATACTTTCTTGTACTGATGGAAGAATTGCAATTAGGATGTGAGGTCTCGTGCTCTTGTGATTACGCACTTTCTTTGTTTTGTGGATTCTTTCCACCATTGTTTAATGGTTTATTTATTTCCCCTTACTTTAGTGACTGCTTTATGTTGTGAATTTGTGTCCTTTAGATGTCTTTGTCCCCTTTTAAATTGATGTATTACTCGCTGTGTATTTAGATGTTTCCCTTTTTTCTTTGGATGTAATTTTTTTTTCTAAAAAATGTTATATTTAACAATCCTTTTCTGCGTTTTTATGTATTAATTGGTGCACTGTCCTCGCGATGCATTACGTTTTCTTTTTTGAATACCTACAAGTGTATAATCCGATGTTTTGTTATTGAATTAAATGTTGCCTAATGCTATTTACTTTTGGAGTTGGAGGGTGGATTAGTAGTTGGAGGGTGGATTTTGAAAGTAAAGCTAGCCATCCCTCCTGTGCCTCGAACTTGCTCTCATTTTTCTGTTTGTGGTGTGGCGAAGTGGTATGAGCTGATGTATGCTGCTGAATGGGACAGAGGCTGGATGAATAGTATTTAAAATAATGTATCGAATATATGATGTTGAATGAGAGAGATGCTGGATGATTTGTGTGTAAAGACCGAAATGTAGACACAGGTGTGGCAAAATGGTATGAGCTGATGTATGCTGCAGAATGGGACAGAGGCTGTATGATTACGATTGTAAATAATGTATCCAATATATGATGTTGAGTGAGAGAGATGGTGATTGATTTGTGTGTAAAAAGCAAAATGTATACAAAGGTGTTGGTAAATGGTATGTATGAGCAGATGTATTGCATTGGCTGTTTGTGGCCAAGTATTTTGTACAGAAACGTATACTTCCCTACTGTGACTTAAAGTTGTTCCCTTATGATGCAAGCATGGAATGTAGAGTGTGAATGCAGCCAATATGTGATGTTGAATGTGAGAGAATTTGTATGATTTGTGTATAAATACCTAAATCAAGTTGGAGGTGTGGCTAAATGTTATGAGCTAATGTATGTATGTCTTGAGAATGTATGCTTTTGAATGATAGACATGCTGGATGTATTTTGTATAAATACAGAAACGTAGCCACAGGTGTGGCGAATTGGTATGAGCTGATGTATGGTGCTGAATGGGACAGAGGCTGGATGATTAGGATTTCAAATAATGTATCCAATATATGATGTTGAATGAGAGAGCTGCTGTATGATTTTTGTGTAAATACCTAAATCTATACACAGGTGTTGCGAAATGGTATGAGCTGATGTATGCTGCTAAATGGGAGAGAGGATGGCTTAAGAGGAATTAAAGGATTTAGCCCGTCTTCTTTCCTTTGTTTGGGCTGTATATTTGAGTGTATGCTGCTCAATGGTAGAGAGGCTGGCTGATGAGGACTTTAAGGAGTTTGCACGTCTTCTTTTAAATGTTTAGGCTGTATGTTTGCGGCTAGAGTCTGAATGTATCCAATGTATGCTGCTGAATGGGAGAGAGGATTGTTGATTTCTGTTGTAAGACGTAAAGGTTGTGAAAGTTGTGGCTAAATGATATGAGCTGATGTATGCAGCTGAATGTGAGCACGGCTGTATTGCATTGCCTGTTTGTACACAATTTTTTTGTACTGAAAGTTATACCCCCCTACAGTGACTCGAAGTTGTGATGCGGGCCTAGAGTATGAATGTCTAAAATGGATGCTGAGAGCTGGGCATGAGGGTATAGACGGGCCTGCGGCGATTTCATTTGTAATTCGTCTGTGAAGTCGTTTGTTTTTTGGCGGCGATTTCAGTTTCAAGTCTTTTGTTTATTGTGTTGTGCTTGCCTGGCTGTGTGCAGGGAGAGAGAGGGAAGGTGCTGGCGTCTGTGGAGGGGGAGGAAAATTGCGAGCCTGGCTGTGTCCGGGGAGAGAGAGGGGAGGTGCTGGCGTTTGGGGGCTGGGGAACAGATGTCGAAGGCTGGTGAATTTTGTTTAAAAAATAGTCTGTTTCAGTGGTCAAAAATTGATTTGTGCAGGTTTAAGGGTTTAAGACGAGACAATGTTTAAGGGTTTAAGACGAGAGAAAGCCGTGATACTGCAAGGACAGAGAGGGTAGGTGCTGGCGGATGGGGGCAATAGGTCTTGTATTGGAAAGAGTTTAAGCTATTGCCATTGTAAATGACAATGCCTTTCATTTATCTGTTTAGATAATTAACAATTAATTACAATGCCAATAGCCAGCTATCAAATGCTGGTGACCCCAACAAAATCAAAATACAATGGCAGGCCTCTATCTGTTTCGTGTGGCTTGATGGGGTGGGTGGCTGAGGGGGCTTTCAATGCGGCTTCCCTTTGCAGGCTCTGTTTGAAGCCCTGGTCTTAAATATGCAGCCTTGGCACTCGATACAAACGGAGTAGCAGCAGAAAGGAACGGACTGCAACTTGCAACCAGCATTTGAACGCTGCCGTTCACTACCACACATGTAGATAGTGTATTTTTTGTTTTCGGTACAAGGCAAAATAATGTGTGTTAGTTAATACAAATTCTTTTAAGAACATGATGCTTCCAACATGTTTTAGTATTCAATGCGAAGATGTGAAATGCGGGTTTAAGAGGAGACACGGCCGTGATACTGCAGGGAGAGAGAGCGGAGGTGCTGGCGGATGGGGAGGGGGAGGAGAAATGCGAGCCTGGCTGTGTGCAGGGAGAGAGAGGGGAGGTGCTGGCGTCTGGGGAGGGGGAGGAGAATTGCGAGCCTGGCTGTGTCCGGGGTGAGAGAGGGGAGGTTCTGGCGGCTGGGGGCTGGGGAACAGATGTCGAAGGCTGCCGAATTTTGTTTAAAAAATTGTGTGTTTCAGTGTGTGAGTTGTGCATGTTGAAGGGTTTAAGACGAGACACGTCCGAGTGTGTTTCAGTATGTGAGTTGTGCATGTTGGAGGGTTTAAGACGAGACACGTCCGTGAAACTGAAGGGAGAGAGAGGGGAGGAGCTGCTGCCTGGGGAGGGGGAGGAGAAATGGCAGCCTGGGTGTGGAGGAATGCGAGCCTGTCTGTGTGCGGGGAGAGAGAGGGGAGGTGCTGACGGCTGGGGGTGGGTATTGCCGTGGGAGGGAGCCTTGTAGCTTTCATGTGCGAGAGAGAGGGGAGGTGCTGGCGGATGGGGTTGGGGATTGCCGTGGGAGGGAGCCTTGTCGCTTTCATGTGCACGCGCTTTTAATGTCAATGCGCTTGCGCATTGAGTTCCAATTTGACGGGCACTGCAAGGTAATCGCCATGGAATCGCAAGTTGGTTAAAGTCTGTTTAAGCCCCCATAGTCTCGCAAGCTCAATGCGCATGCACATTGACAGGCGAGACCTAAAAACAAGTGCCGGTCTCCAAAATGAATCCCGGGCTAACCATATGCAATCCACCATGAAAGAAAAGTTGTTAATGTTTTAGAGGGGGATTCACCGGATATTATTGACAATTTCAAGTACAAGATCAGAAAACAATTTGACGGTGGTGTGGTTACACTCAATCTTCACTTTGACCCTCAGAAAAAGACTGATTGTGAGAAGCTCCTTCTGAGACAAATCTTCTGAGACCAGCATTGTGGAGCACAGTGCTCGTGTGCAAGGTGGGAGTCCTGTATGAAGAATGCAGAGATAAAATGACGGAGAGTTTCAAATCCTCCAGGGTGTAACAGTTCACATTGAGGGGGCAACACATGAGGCTTAAGAACATTCCTTGTGCTGATCTCTCCTGGTCTCAAACTCTAATTTTAGTCAACCCATCCCTCTCTTGGGGTTAGCTCTAGCAATCTAGTTTTTGTTCCCCAAACTCAAAAGATGAGTGCTGCAAGGGCCACGCAGACCTAAACTGGAAGGACTGACAACACAATCGTCCCTTCAACTTTGCTGATTAAGGGCACTCCTCTGAAGCAGCATCTGCAACTCTCCCAGTCAAATGTGGAAAAGGAAATGCAAATGACAGGCATTCCCACCGTATGTTTTTTGTCGTGCAACGGGCCCCACAAGCCCTCCAAGAACCTGGGTCAGTAGTGGGATATTTCCGTTTTGGAGGACTGGTCTACATTACTATCCATTAAATATCTTATAGTGAAATTACTTGTTTTAATTGCTTACAGAACACCTGTAATTGTTTACAGAATACCTGTGTAGCTACCCTTCCATAGTTGTTGTATGATCTCTTTACATAATGCTTTTTCCCAGCCCTTCATGTGAGACCAGACTAGGCACTTAGATGCATACAAAAGAAGAGCATACATATAGAGAACGGTCCCCTTTAAGCCCATCTTCTTCAGTAGTAGTGTTTCAAATGCTGTTTTCACCCCGTTACTGACATCTTTATGCATGTACAACCCAGTGTTATTGTTGTGGATTTCGTGCATGGCCCATTGTAGTTTTCCCTATGTTAATCTAACTGTGCACAATATGGCCTCATTTTCTTTTTGCACACATTAGTATATAAACATGCTTGCTTTGTGCTACATTGTACTTTCACACGGAACCTGCATGTTTTCGCGTTCCGTTCTTTTCCTGGGATTTAGTCTGAACACCACTGACCAGGTCAAACAATTATGTCCCTTGTTTTTCTTTCTGGCCGGGCACTAGCACCTAGACATAACACAAAAATGCAGCTGTTGTTTATGCGTGTCTTGTCATATAGATGAGTACAGGAGCCAAAAAGCACATATGGAACAAGAGTTCTGAGACAAGAACACAGCGTCTGCTTAGATGTAGAACGTTCATCTGTGCAGGCTAAGGTACGGGGTCCGCCAAAATCCCAGAGATCTTTAATATGTAATCATTTAGCTTCAGTAGCAGGTAGGGACTTTAGGCTACTCTGTACTATATAATGACAGGGCTTTTCATGGTATTCGGTTTCTTAACCATGCTAACTGTTTTATTAGTATGTATTTGTTTTCTAATTGTGAAACAAATACTGCATTTCAGAGCATGATAGTTTAAATACATTTAAAAAAAATCTCTACTTATGAAGGATACTATCCAGAAACGCGTGTCTAGAGGTTTACAGCACTACCTGCACCAAATTTGGTGAAACACTGCAGCAAAACTTTAAGTAAGCGTTTAAAGTGAACTGCATTTACCATAATGCTAAAGGGTGAACTGTGCTGGGAGGTGAAGCAGAGTGCTCCCAACCCCTTCTAAATAAATATTCTAAACTTTCATTGTGTCTCCTGTTTGTTTTATTGTGGACCAGTACATGTGAGAAGTGATTTGGTGTGTCCTGTTACCACGATCCCTGGGTGGGTCCAGAGTGATGTGGGGTGCCAATTCAATTGTTTCTCTGGTGTTGTTGTTTCATATAAACTTATATAGGATCTGCGCGTTTAGACAACATACACTATAGGATTGGTGTCCGACTGATTCTAGACACTTCTATCGGGTATGTTATCCTGTATACCAGCTAACTCACAGTGCCACTAGAAATCCCATTTACCAAGGAGAGAATAGTTCTTGGCAACTATCGAACATGACTACCCTGATCCCTCAGGGATCATTGAAACAGGATATTACTTTTTGCTCAGTCACTCATGCTCACTTTGCCTCAGAGAGATACGCAGGATAAATTGTGGGGACATTTTTCAATACGCATTTATTGAACCAGCATCATTCTTGTGTGAAATAGGTGTGCTGAAATAACCATTAGACAGTAACAGATATAAATGACTACAAGTCCTAATTGAGTAAAAGGATGGTAGATTTCTACCATCATGCTAAAACAATGAATACAGGCAAGTATATAAAATACATGACAGTAGAATGCGCACTCCTACAATGCGACCCTAACTAGATGTACCTAAGTGTACCTAGCTTGTATGTGAGTGTTAAGCCAAGAATCCCTCTAGGATAAAGTCAACCCATTACCTGAAGTGAGACACTTTGGGACCCTGTCTTGGTCTTGAGATGGACACCCTGCAAGGGATGTCAGACCACTGCGAGCTGGAGTGTCTGCGTGCAGGAACCTCAGCATCTCGCGTCAGTGTGTCAGCATGGAAGTCCTTTTCTCCTCTGACTACCTCAGCAAGATATGGTGTATATATACCCAAAGTGGTACCCCCTGGGGATATACCTTGATTTGTCATGTCGAACAAGGATGATGGAAGAAATGATCCTTATACATAGTTATTATGCAGGAGATGGTAGACCTGCTGTGATTCGAAGAATCCTCCTGCATAATGAATGAGGCTTAAGCTTTTTTTGAGAAAACCCCATGTCCTCTTTAGGCATTACCGTAAATCGGTAAAAGGTCAGTATTAAGAACCGTTATGAAGCAGAGAATATAGGTAAAAGGTTAGGTGACTACCTGAGCCTATAAGGGGCTACCTATATGGAATATAACTGTGAGGTTAGGAGGGCAATATACTGAAGTGGTGTGGTGACTCAGTCCCTAGGTACTGATATTCTATGGTCTCAAATATAGTTTTGTTTCTGAGCAGTATCCCTACAACATGGCTCCACCAATGTTTGATGAGGTACTTATTTGAGGGAACCCTGAGTAGTGCTTGTGCTTTTCCGCACTACCCTTACACTTTTTTCTCGGAGACGTCCACGGTGTTAGAGATTTCTCCTCCACACTTTTTATGGTGCACCTAGTGCTGTTGATTTTTCAAGCTTGAAAGTTAAAAGGTTTTACACCCTGATTATACTACTCTTTGAATCATGTTGGTTTAGTTATGGCTCAACCCGTAGCTATTGCTGCTAATTGCCGCCCAGCAGTAACTCAACATTTACGCAGCACATAGTTCCTAACGTAGGAGCTGCTGTGATTTTTGTAATTGAAGCAGACGCAGCATTACGCTTAGAGGTTTTCTACTCTTGGGTCACGTTCCCGGCTGTCGATGCTAATGATAATACTTTTCATGACTACACCATACCCCCAGTGGTTTCTAATGTCTATCAGCCATAGACACATATAGAAATTCCTATTACCGTCTGGGAGCATCAGACTTGGTTTAATGGTGCCCTTCCCCATGGGCTTGGCACTGTTTAAATATGCCCCTTAAGTACTGATGGGGCCACATGACAGGCACTAGCGGGCTATACCCTGTATCCAGATTTAGGTAATCTAAATCTAGTGCAGACTCACCCTTTATACAATGTCCTTTTAGTTTTATATAAACGCCTGACCCAATTAATTGCATGTGCCTTGCTGGCCGGACCAGCTAGTTACCCTGCAAGGACAACCTCAAGTGCCTGCAGCTCATGCTATTGTCCTGTAATTGTTCATTCGTTTATGGGGAAACGACCCACAGATCTTGAAGAAATACCCTTTTGGATTTCCCAAAAAATACATAACTTGAAGCTGTGTTTCTCCGTACAGGACCACAAGACAAGCACAGAAGTTTGGCTGTGCTTATCTAATGGCCTGGTTCCCCCACTAGCAGGCTGCAATACCTGGGGTGACTATTTTTGCCAATGTTTACACTCTTTATCATGGCACTCCCTCGATGGCTGTTCTACCGAATACCCTCAAACAAATATAGAATGAGCATGGGGCAGATCCTGCCCTCTATTTGGAGATGAAAGTTGTTGGGGATTTTCCCATTGTCTCGTAAAATGATTCTTCATAATATTAAAGGTTATGCAGCGCCTTTGGCTATACCCCAGCGACTTGCAGAGGTGGCAGTTGTCATTGCTATTGTGTATACGTCTTTAGGACGTTTAGTTTGGGAACCAGACCTTCAGTTGTACGGATTGGCAAGCCTAGTTCGGACAAGGATGCCAAAGAGACCCATGAGTTTCCTACGAAAATCCCTGGGACAAATATAAACCACAACAGCAGAAAAGTAGACTAAGCAAAGGTTCTCTGCCCCCAGAGGCCTCTGAAAGTCGATTCGATTTTCATGATCGCACAAAAATTTAAACTCCTGACAGGTATCAGATTCCTGATCCCCGTTCCCCTCATTCCTTTCAGGACTCATCTGACAGAGGTGGGTGATCAGACCACAGACAAGAAGAGTATGTGAAACCAAAAAGGGAGACACAACGCTTGTCTGACCTGAAGATAAACAAAGAGGATAGAACTTCTCCTTATAAAGCCGTTTTCAGAAGAACAAAGTTGCGGCTTTAACAGCTAAACATGCCACAGACAGTGAGAACCCTCCCTCCTGAACAGAAGTTGGGCGGTGACCCTCCTCGACAGTGTGGCAGAAGTCACCATACTATGCCGAAATCCCCACCAATTTCTGGTAGCGAAAGCAACTGAAACATTACAGTTGAGACTGCGGACACCCGCGTGACCTCACCACATAGATCCTATCACTTGGATATTCATATTTAAGGTGACATAAAGCGCACCGTTAAAGCAATATTTTGGGACAACTTAACTTCATCTTATGACATTCTCTTGGCGGAGGTCGATTGGCTCCCCCTTTTTTTCTTGCATGCCCCCGGGCAGTGCTTAATTTGTAAAATAATAAGTGCCAGGACGCTGACCAGGAGGCCACTACAGCTTGCACCACCCATTGCCCTGTCATCGCTGTCAATGATGGTACCAAAACAACAACTATCCATCTCTCTCGACTGCAATGCGTCAGTTCAGAATATTCCAGGTCACTAAAGCTCAAGGAATGGCTGGGGAGGCAGGTATGAGTATTTATTAATGTATAAACAACTGTTGTTCTTCTCATCTCTAAATTAGATGAGGAGCGCCACCATGGGGCAGAGTGTTATAACTGTGTTAATGACGATTAAGTGCCGGTCCTGAGCTGAGTCCTCCACTGACAGCTTCCTTGACACAATACCTGTTTCTACCATCACGTCTAGTACAACAGACGTCATTTATAAAGATCCACCGTTATTGAATCCATATGAATTGGACTTTTCAAGTCCTACTGAAAAGTCCCAACTTCCTGTTTTTCAGTTGAGTACCGCTGGGTACTATATGGATCAAGATGCTTTTTCTTCTGATAATTCTTCTGTTTTGCATCCACCTCCAGCACAGACTTGTGTTTTTATTTTATGGTTAAAATGCACTTATCTAGACCCTCCTTGGATATATGTCTTTCTCTAACTTTCCTTGGTATTCTTGTTCATGTGGATTGGATTTGTGACTATTTTTTCCTACTAATCAACGGCCACTACTTCCCAGAACGTTCTGCTGGGGGAGCGACCCTTGACCTTGCTGGTAGGTCGCTCCCCCACCACACAGCTCCGCCTGTGGGTCCTGACCCAGCCACCGCTGCTGTAGAAGTTGAGGCCCTCCTCCACCCGCAGGCTACCACCTGCGCCTCATCCCTGGTGGCCAGTGGTAGGCCTTAGGTTTGTATCACTGTCGCTGTCTGTCTGTCTTCCCTGTACTGCCCATACTGTCTTCTGGTGTCTGTGACCACCGTTGCCTGTCTCCCCCCTGTGCCTACATTCTTATCTGTGCCCGGTTTCTTGCCTCCTGTTCCCGCTTGTTTTTTTGCCTTCTGCGCCCCCTCGCTGCCCCTGATTTGTGCCTGTTTTCTTGCCTTCTGCTCCCCTGGTTGTGCTAGTTTTCTTGCCTTCTGCTCCCCTAATTGTGCTTGTTTATCTTGCCTCTGCTCCCTGATTGTGATCGGTTTTCCTGCCTCTGCCCCAATTGTGCTAGTTTTTTAGGTCGAGCAGACCTAACCCTCAATGCGTGAGCATTGAAGGTGTCTGCTTCAGACCTATTGTGGCCCGTATTTAGGAATGTGGACAGCTACCAGACGCGCGCTTTGACGAGGTCAGATTTCACCTCGGGAGCGAGCGTCTGGTAGCTGCGCATGCGCGAAGCAAATCCCGTGCTCACACACAGACACAGGCAGCCCCCACCCCTCTGCATGCACGCACGCACACACACACACACACAGGCGCGCGCATGCACATGCAGGCATACGGCACACATTCAGGCACACTATCCCCCGCCTCGCATTCTCTCTCAATCACACACAGTCACGCATGCGCACACACATTCCCTCGCGCACACACGCGCGCACACACTCCCCCCCTTCCCTTCCCTCCCCTCCCCCACAGGCATACACACAGGCACGCACGCACTTCACATCAGCCCTGGGCCCCACTTACCGACTGCGCTCTTCCGGCGGGGCTCCTCTCGCGCTCCGCTCCTCACAGCGCGTCTCCTCTTCTAAATCGGGGCTCCCTCAGGTCAGAGGAGCCCCGCAACAGGCGCCACACTCCTCCTTCTCCCCGGCCCCCTCCTGGGGACCCGGGCTACCCCGGACCGGCAGGGCGCTCCATGCGCCGGCAGCTCGTGGACCTCGGGAGGCGGGACTTCTGGTCGGCCGCAAGCGGATTGGCCGGCCGGCCAAGAGCTTCCGGGTCGCCGCGGGCAGCGCGGCGGCACTCTACAATATGAACTTGGTGTTTTTGTCCCATTTAAAGTCATGGGCAGGCGTAATGCAATGAAATGTTCCCTAATGCGCACTAAAAACCTGGAAATATCATTGGTAAACAAACTGAAAATGTGGTAGCTGTGCTGACGGTATTATCCAATCCTAACGAGTCCAAATGTATGGACAGAATTGAGCGCGCTCCCTACTGGGGTTCCCTTTAGCCCTGGACTCTCTTCTACTCCTTCACACCTGTGTCTACTCACTTCGTAGTCAACTTCGCTCCAGATACACCTGTCGCAAGCTGACCAAGGCCTCCCAGCGACGCCCGGATTCCGAGCAGTGCACGGCCTGGTGGAAGCGGACGTCAGAAGAGAAAGTGCTTTGCCTTCCTCCTCCGGGAGCAGTCTTACCTGCGGTGCCCTTCTCGGGTGCCTCGTTTTAATCTGTTTTTACAGATTTGTTCCGAGAAGGCAGTGACTCAAACGTTGCAACCATCGAGCATGTGAAAAATACTCAAATGACAGACCAAAACCGACTCCTTACGAAGCTGTTTGTCTCCGAATACTTATAGAAAAGATAGACAGGCAATTGTTTCTACATTAGCTCGCAGAATGCAAGATGCAGAAATTATAGACACATTTTGAGTATGAAGAAGCAGCAACCCAGATTTTGCTTTAATTATACTTGGGATCTGCGAGCGCCATCCTGTCCTTGCATAGGAAATCAATGCGGGCATCACCAGGAGCTATCTCTGTGGCGCTATAGATGCATCTGCTCATGCAGCACACACACATGGCCACAAACATATACAACCGCATTTGCACACAATCAGAGAACACGGGTGAGCACTTAGAGGAAGAAAGGATTTTAGGGAACTGAAAACATTTACTGAATGACCTGTTGCCTTGATAAGCCGGGCGGACCTATGGAGTCAATAAGATAAGAGTCAGGCTGTCTTCTCTTTCATTTGAGATCTGTCTGTCTCGGAGCGCAGGTGGAAGTGACGCAAGGTATCAGAGAGCAGCGTTCAGATACGGCTGGTGTCTCTTTTATCTCCTCTGGTTACGCAACTTAAACAAGAAAGCAGTGACTCTGGAAGACCAAGAAGAGGGGGATTAAAAAGCAAAATAGGAATAGAGACTGAGGGAGTGCAGTGTTGTGAACTGAATTACACCTACATATTTCACGACTGACCCGAGTGTTAGTTAATTTGACACAATACAGTAGGTGAACAGAAAGAGAGACAAATCTAAGTTGGATTTACATTCTTTGGTGGATGGCCCTGTCCCCAGGACGTATCAGGAAGCTGCACCTTGGTATGAATGGATGGGTGAGAGTGTCACAATGGAGACGAGGACAGCTCCTGGAAGCACGCTTTGCTGCCTGCAGCTCTCTTCAAGTAAGAAATGCAATAGGTCTTGTTGTAATAGGATCCATTCCCATTTTACCTCACGACATCAGACGTTTCCTTGTACGCGGGGTATTGAGACTTCAGTGGTGCGTCTTTGCGTACATGCTCAGAAAGGTAGGGTATTTCATTAATTTGGTATTATGGGTACCAGCGTTTGTTCATTTATGTCTGTTTGAACAATCATACTTCATTTCCCCTTCTGTTCAGATAGCAACATTCAGTTCACATCTTCAACATTAGATCTTGGTGTTCAGCACGTAAGCTACCAGTTAACATGCATTTGTGTTTCACTTGGTTGGTCTGCAATACAGTGGTGCAGGAGTTCATATTATTGAGTGTTTACCTTGAGATGCAATCTGAGCGTTCTTTTGTTGTTGGCTCACTTTTGGTGGTGTTGAGTGTTGTCTCTTTGGATTATTTCCGAGGCACGCTACTTTATTCACTGCTCGGGTTTTCATTCTCTGGTTGCCATGTTTATGTGCATTAATGGTGCAGGATTCACTATTTTAACGCCTATATTTTGTATATATTCAAGTGCTTGTAGTTATTATAACCAGTCCTTAATTTTTAGGTCTCGTCTAAGGCATTGTGTTAGCAATGCTTTGGCCGAGATAATAAGTAGGGGCTCTCAGAAATGCTCCCACTAAATGCAACACACACTCCACACAATACCACTCAGTGCCACATAATTACACTCTACTGAATACAACATACACTCCAGACAATACCACTCAGTTCCACATAATTATATGCTACATACTTACACTGCGCTCAACACAACATACACTCCAAATACCACTCAGTGCCACATAATTACACGCCACATAATTACACTGCACTCAATGCGACATACACTCCAAATACCACTCAGTGCCACATAATTACACACCACATAATTACACTGCACTCAATGCAACATACACTCCAAATACCATTCAGTGCCACATAATTATATGCTACATAATTACACTACACTCAATGCAACATACACTCCAAACAATACCACTCAATGCCACATAATTACACGCCACACAATTACACTCATAACATACACTCCTCATAATAACACTCAGTGCCACATAATTATATGATACAAAATGTCAGCGCGCTCAATGCAACATACACTCCAAATACCACTCAGTGCCACATAATTACACGCCACATAATTACACTGCACTCCATGCAACATTCCAAATACCACTCAGTGCCACATAATTACATGCCACATAATTACACTACTGAATGCAACACACACACCACACAATACCACTCAGTGCCACATAATTATATGCTACATAATTACAATGCACTCAATGCTACAAACACTCCAAACAATACCACTCAGTGCCACATAATTACATGCCACACAATTACTCTACTGAATTCAACATACACTCTACACAATACCATTCAGTGCCACATAATTATATGCTACATAATAACAGTGTGCTCAACGCAACATACACTCCAAACACCACTCAGTGCCACATAGTTACACGCCACATAATTACACTCTATTGCATCACCGCAGCACCACCACAGCAACACTCGGGCACCACAACATCACTATACGCTACCACAGCATCACTGAATGCCACAGCATCACTCGTCACCACCACAACATCATTCAGCGCCACCACAGCTTCAATCTGTGCAACCATTCAACAACAACTGGTTCAAATATGTTCTTTCAATGTTTCGAGCTTTATTACAAATGTCACAAAAAAATGTTAATATTTCACTTCTGTTCTTGGATTTTCGTCACAATAAAATACACTTAACATAATCTTCACAAAAGTTATTTACAAAAGTTTAAGCTATTTCCATTATAAATTACAATATCTTTTATTTAAGTATTAATTATTTAAAAAAATTAAAAGCAATTGTTATTTGTAATATCAATACATCTAAGACACGTAATACAACACATATTGCATTACAAATGCTATAGGTGTCACATTTGCGAAAGTTAAAAGTACTGTCTTTGTAAATGACAAAGCTATTAATTTCGCTATTTTCAAAACCAACACATAAATAAAAATTTGTCATTTACAATACCAACAGCTCAAACTTTCCTAATGCGAGACCTATTGCATTGCAAATGCTTGTCTTGCCTCTGTTCCCTGATTGTGTTCTTTTTTTCTTGCCTCTGTTCCCTGGTTGTGCTCGTTTTTCTTGCCTCTGTTCCCTGATTGTGCTCGTTTTCTTGCCTTCTGCTCCCCTAATTGTGCTAGTTTTCTTGCCTTCTGTCCCCCTCGCTGCCCCCGATTTTTCCCTCGTCCCCCCCCGTACCCACTGCTCACCTCCCGCCGCTGCGGCCCCCTGCCCATTCGCCATCTCCTACCTCCCAGGTGCTCCTCCCTCCCAGCACCCCTTCAAATAGCAGCGGCTGCGCCGCTGGTGTGCCAAAGGCGCGCCTAGGGCAAGCCCGTCTGCGCTGGACCGCCCCCAGCGCCAGAACCCCTGAACCCCACAAACACCACGACACCAGACTCCACGACGACGCCAGCTGCCTCCACGCACTCAACGCCGGCTGAAACCACACCTGCTTCCAGGCCACCCTAAAACGGACCCAAGGACCTTTCTCCTGCCGCACCTGCATCTTCACCTGCGACAGAACCACCAAACCTCCAAGGACTGGAACCAACCACCTCCTCTGCATACTCCTCAACACCCGCTCCGCACGCAAACACGCAGTCGAGCCCTGGGATCTGCTCGACACCTCCGCCCCAGATGTGGCCTTCCTGACCGAGACCTGCTGGAACGACTCCTCGGCGCCCGACATCGCCATAGCCATCCCGGACGGCTACAAGATCACCCGCAGGGATTGTGCCAACGGAACCGGAGGAGGAATAGCCATAGTCCACAAGTCCATCCTCAAGGCCGCAACCCACACAGACGACACCCTCCACACCGCCGGACACCTGCACTTCCGGATCCACACCGACCCCAACACCACCTTCAGAGGAACACTCATCTACAGACCCCCAGACCCCGGGCACTGTTCCGCGACTCCACAACCGACCTCGCCAGCACCCACGCACCCGCCTCCACGGACTACATCCTCCTCGGGGACCTGAACTTCCACCTCGAGAACAACAACAACGCCAACTCCGCCACCCTGATTGACAACCTTGCCAACCTCGGCCTCAAACAACTCGACACCGCACCCACCCACACGCTGGACTGCGTCTTCTCCACAGGCACCCACGTCGCCTTCAACTACACCACCAAACTCCACTGGATTGACCACCGCTGCATTAATTTCACCTTCAAGAAACCAACCACGCACCACCGCACCCAACAGCTGACTCGCCGCTGCTGGAGCAAAGTCACCGAAGACCGGCTGATCACCACCCTCGACCAGAACCCACCCACCAACCCACGACCCCACCAACCCAGACGCCGCAGCCCGCAACCTCAGACAGTGGATCGACGACTGCGCCAACACCCCCGCCCCACTCAAGAAACCCTCCAACAGCCATGCCAGCAAGAGAGCTACCTGGTTCACCAACGAGCTCCAGACCTCCAAATGCGCATGCCGAAAACTGGAGAAAATATGGCTCCTCGAACGCAGCCTACGAGGACGCCACCCACAGACATCACCACCTCATCAGATTAGCCAAGAGATCCTCCTTCAAAGACCGCTTGAATAACAACACACACGAAAGCAAAGAGCTCTTCAGCATCGTAAAGGAACTCTCCAACCCCAGCGCCAACGACATCCCGATCTCACTGTGCAACTCTTTAGCCATCTTCTTCCACCGCAAGATCGCGAACATCCACGACAGCTTCAACACCACAACCGCCCGACTACGCCAGACTCCACCTCCCCTGCGAACACCACCAGCACCATCCGCCTGACCTCCTGGGCCAACGTCAACGAGACACGCAAGGTCATGAACTCCATCCACTCAGGATCTCCATCAGACCCGTGTCCACACCACGTATTCTACTAAGCAGACGCAGCCATCGCACCCCAACTACCAAAGGTCATCAACATCTCCTTCGAAACAGCGACATTCCAGGAAAGCTGGAAGCACGCCGAAATCAAAACCCTCCTCAAGGAGCCCAAGGCGGACCCCAAGGACCTCAAGAACTTCCGGCCCATCTCCCTGCTCCCGTTCCCGGCAAAGGTCATCGAGAAAATCATCAACAGGCAATTGGCCTGCCACCTGGAAGACAACAACATCTTGGACCCGCCCCAGTCTGAATTCAGATGAAACCACAGCACAGAGACAGCCCTCATTGCCGCCACAGACGACATCAGGCGCCAACTGGACAATGGCGAAACATCAGCCCTCATCCTCCTGGACCTGTCGGCCGCCTTTGACACGGTCTGCCGTTGCACTCTAAAGAAACACCTCCTAGAAGCCGGAATCCAAGAGAAGGCCCTTGACTGGACCACTTCCTTCCTCTCCGACAGAACCCAGAGCGTCCGCCTCCCACCCTTCCGATCCGAAGCCACCGACATCATCTGCGGCGTCCCCCAGGGCTCATCCTTCAGCCCGACGCTGTTCAACATCTACATGGCCCCCCTCGCACAAGTGGCCCGCCAGCGCGACCTCAACATCATCTCCTACACCGACGACACCCAGCTCATCCTCTCCCTCACCAAGGACCCACACACCGCTAAAACCAACCTCCACGAGGGAATGAAGGCCGTCGCCGACTGGATGAGGAGCAACCGTCTGAAGCTGAACTCGGTCAAGACGGAGGTACCCATCCTCGGACCCACCCCCTCAGCCTGGGACGACTCCTGGTGGCTGACCACACTAGGAGCAGCACCAACACCCACCGACAATGCACGCAACCTAGGATTCACCCTCGACTCCTCCCTCTCCATGGCTACGCCATGTTGACCAGTTGACAAGGTGTTGTCCCCTCATTCTTCATCACATAAACTGAAAAGAGACTTGTCCCTTGCTAACATTGCAGCCATTCCAGTGACTGATAGACTTATTTGGGATAAAGTTCCTTTCAACATATTTGGTTGTATGGAAAACCTGCAGATACCATATGTGTTCGAAGTTTCTATGGGTGATGTATTATTACCTGGGTTACATTCAGGTGATTGGGATGTGAACACTGTACATTCTATGCTTTCTAAATTAGAGTGCAAAAAGAACAATTGATAGAAAGCAGACAATGTTATACATTCACCCCAGTACAGTGATCTAGGCCTAAATCCATTGTTTTTTTGCTCACCATGCCATTCCAGTTTGAACCCAGCCATATGCAAATCAGTCTTGACCCTGTGCCCAACGGGAACAGTCCATACCAAACTGCCAGGCCAGGTCCTCCCTGGATTGGAAACAAGCATCCTAGGACCGGTTTCAGGGTTTTCCCCCCTCATCAGCCAAGAAAGCTTGACTCCAGAAGCATGGAGAGCACGGGACCGACGTCTGAGCATACCTGTCCCACTTGGGCTGACAAATGAAAAAAGAAAAATTGATGGACAGAATGCAGAACAATGTCATACATTAACCCTAGTACAGAGATCTGGGCCTAAATCCATCGTTTTTTGTTCACCATGCCACTCCAGTTTGAACCCAGCCATATGCAAATCAGTCTTGACCCTGTGCCCTATGGGAACAGTCCAGCCGGAACTGCCATGCCAGGTCCTCCCTGGATGGAAACAAGCATCCTAGGACCGGTTTCGGGGTTTCACCCCTCATCAGCCAGGATAGATTGAATCCAGTGGCAAAGTGAGCAAGGGGCCCACGTCTAGGCATACCCTGCCAACTTAAGGCAAACACAAGGAGATGACAGACACTCATCCCCAGTATACTCACCCCCAGTAGGCTACTTTGTGAGGAGTAAAAGAATAAAGAATCATTTAAAATTCCACCACATATGTCCGAGAATATTATTTCTTGTAACGTTTAACCCTATGAAAGACATTAGTCACATATAAACTGAATTGTGTTTTGGGAATAAGTGTGTGCGGATCCAAAAAATCTTTTGAAACACTTCTGTACCTAATTTGGCTTATAATTTAAAAGGAATTCCAGTTCCCACAATTCTCCTTTTCGCTACGATACTCTCTAACAGGAGTTATTTTATGCTTAGTGAGCAAGACTGTTGCGGAATGTAGGCTGGAGTCCCGTACATTTTGTTAGTTTACCAGTCAGTCACTTGTTGCAACAATGTCTTGTTTCCCCCTCCGCATGAGAATGTAAATAGGTCCTTGTGGCCTTCCATTCCAACTTTGAAGCCAGATTTCAACAAATTGAGCAGACTAAAAGCATTATTGGTCAGCAAGAAGTAGCTCTTACATCTGGTTGTGAGACCTTCGAATCAGAGTTGGCTAGAACTTCTAGTGAAATACAATCATTATTATATACAAACCTTCCCCTGCATTTCAGAGAATTACTGTATCAAATCTCTAATGCCACTAGTATGGCCGACCCTGCACCACTTTTTTTAAGTTGTAGGCTCCGGCCTTGTTAGTTCTTTTCAGACCATTTTTGGAGTAATCCCGCCTTTATCCAATCCATTTTCTCTAGCGTTTTCGGAGGATTCCCGTTGCAGTTATTCCTAATTTGTGGCATTCTCATCCTGTTCCTGTTTTTCTGCAATGGATGCTCCTTTTGCGAACCGTGAGGGTATGTTTCAAATCTTTGGAATGCTTCTACTACGGGAACTGTATCTTGATTGTTCTTTTAGCTTATCTGCCTGCCTGGCATATCTGTTTGCAACCTGTGTTCCACTTCTTCTGGTGCCCCTTCGCAAACACCCGCTGCCTTGGACTTTTGGACTTTGGACTGCTAATGAGTCCCTTAGTGACCCATTTTCAGAACTGTCTTTTGGCCCTGCGACTTCATCACAATGCAAGGTTTGAGCATTTGGCCTATGAGGAAACGTGTACATCGGCACATGGACTACAAGGCACAGGCTCTATTAACACGGATGCATGTTGCCCGGTAATTGTCTCAGCATCGGCTGAGATTGGAGAGCATGTTTGTTTATTGAAGTGCGTGACTTGGGCTGTTGACCATTCCTCATGTGCGGAGTCTGATTCCTTCATGTAGTCTTTGGTCTATGAAATGGCGAGTGGCACTCTGGATTTCTCTGAAGCACCTTAATTTTACTATTTTTCCAAATTGTCATTTCCCTATCATTTCTGTTCACAGTCAATTTCTTTCTGAAACAATGCTTTGGGTGTGTTTACTTTCTGATTAAAATGATCATATTTAGTGTCCTCTCTAGTGCTATTATCCTGACCATAGGGAGGGTGTTGTGTTTCCTGCATAGCCCATTGTAGTTTCCCTATGTTAGCCTAACTATGCACGTTATAGACCTCATTTTCTTTTTGCATGTTTTACTATATAAACATGCTTGCTTTATGCCACATTATACTTGCACATGGAACCTACATATGTTTTCATTTTCCGTTCTTTTCCTGGGCTTTAGTCTGAACTTAACAGACCAGGTCAAACAACAATTTCCCTTGTTATTCTTTCTGGCCAGGCACTAGCACTTAGACATAACACAAGAATGCAGCTGTTGTTTATTAGCACACGTCTTGTCCTATAGATGAGTACAGGAGCCAAAAAATGACACATGGAACAAGAGTTCTGAGACAAGAACACCAGGTCTGCTGAAATGTAGCTTGTTCATCTGTGTATGCTAGGGTTCTAGGTCCGCCAGAAATCCCAGAGATCGTTGATATATAATCATTTAGCTTCAGTGGCAGGGGAGGAGGCTTTAGGCTACCCTGTACTATATAATCACAGGGCTTTTCATGGTATACGGTTTATGGACCATGCTAGCGGTATTTTTAGTATGCAATTGTTTTCTAATTGTAGGACGAATACTGCACTTCAGAGCACAATAGTATAGTTATTTATTTCTCTGGTAAGGTTAAGAGGGCACGTTTTACAAGCATTAACAGTTTTGTAAACATTATTGAATAGTTATAGTATATTGAGGGTGTACCTTTTCCATGCACAGAACTAATTATATTGGCTACACATACCTGTGAGTAAGTAGGAACAATCCCAAAGTTAAGGGGAGCATTTTCTTCGTATACCAGACAGTTTAATCATCAACATACATTTGCAGGGCTAGGACTCAACTGAATTTGTTCTTAGGACCACATTTGTCTTATTCAAGAAAACCACTTTCCATCAGTGCTGAACCACATAAATTGAATAGAATCAAGGAAAGTGGATTTTAATAGATATAGGGCTTTAATTAGATCTTGGTGGAGAGGAATACTCTCTCATAAACGTGACAGTTATCCTCTGCGCCATATCACGATCCCATTATATCCTATGGAGATCGTACTAAGGATATTCATCATGTTTGTGATGGAGTATTCCATCCGCCGAGATCTAAATAGGGACCATAGCCTTTATTTTAGTTAAATGAAGAAAAAAAAATCTAGTGCTTGTGATTTTATTAGTTTACTTGTAATTGAGTATTTTAGAAAGAATTAACTTATTATCTGCTTATAGTATATCTATTTTTATGTATCTTTAAACGTGTATTATCCTGTACTAGATGAAGCATTCACAAGTCATGCATCACCAGCTTCCTGACTCTAGATTTCGCTTTGTCCTTTGTCCTTCACTCCGTCATTCAAACGTGCTCTTCTGCAACAAGAAATGCACTTCCTAAATGAAGCATACATTTTGTCAAGAGGCTTGTCAAGCATAGCTTATCACTTATGGCTCAGAAGAGGAATAGTAAACGTTGGTCAAATCCATTACATTGAAATTCCCAGGGGTGGGAGGGACGGGTGTGGGTGTGTCTGGGTGTGCATACGCGCTATCTTGGATCATCAGGTATAGCTTTTCTCATGTTTCACAGCATCCTTTTAGGCAATCATGCTACAATGTGCACACTTGCACTATCTTGGATCATCATGTATAGCTTTTCTCATGTTTCACAGCATCCTTTTAGGCAATCATGCTACAATGTTGCTGTGGCCAGCACCTTGTTAGAGTCAGGAGACTATATTGCAAAAAGCTGTTACTTCAATGGAGAGGTTGTGGCAGCACAGGTTCTTTTTACGGAGAAGGATTCTGAAAATCAAGCTCTGTTGACCAAAAAACGATAAAATATTTTTAACATTTGTCTTTAAGCATGGTTAGAAACATGAGGAATAGTTTAATTAAAACGTAGGCTTTGAACCTCTGAAGGAACACAAAGTAATTGCACATCAAGGTCATGGTTATAAGTGAAATGTGTATATAGTTAGGTGTAAGGTTAAGAGGTGTCAGCGTTGATATATGTACTGCTTAAGTAAGCCACCTCAGAATAGTAATGCCTGGTAATTACTTTGTCAAAGGCACAGAGTCAAAATGAACTAAGAATAGCCTCATCAGAGTACATAGTTACGAAGCTTGAGGTAGTTATCACTAGGGTAGCAATTCTGGTGAACATTGTAAGAAATTGGATTATTAGTTGAGGGGGTCCTTACCCTCCTCAAGTAATAATCACAATCCTTGTCAGAAGGCACCACCAAAGTCACTAAATAAACCTGAGCTCAACCCTCTGGTAGCTATGGCGCAGAACAGACAGGCTAACTTAACATGGAGGTAATATGTAAAGTACTTAAGCAGCACTAAAACAGTAATAACCTTGAAATGCAAAACAATAAATATCTCAAACGGAATTAGAAAAATAGAGTCAAAATGTAATAAGTAAAAGGACACCAACATTTTTTAAATCCAATTAGGGAAGAAGAAGATAGGAATTGTTAAACTTTAAGTGGAAACAGGACTAGTAAGCACAAAGTGCAGATGATAGTCAGTGATGTGGTAGAATTTGACACTGGCTGCAAAAGAGTGCAGGTCAGATACACTAACCAAGTTCATCCTGGTCAAAGACTTTACTTTCTGATTATAGTCCTTTCAGTCCCAATCCAGAAAAGGAATACACTTCTAAAGACCCCAGAACCTCGGATGAGGCACATAGAGACTCACAGGTTTGCAGTTTGAGGCCCACTGGTTAGCTGAGCCGGTGCATACAAATGTCTCCTGTAGCTTGCTGTGCAGCTCTAACAGGAGGTAGCCTTACAACCCTTGGACTCCACTTCTTTGTCTTGGGTACAGGAGGGAAAGCATGTACAGTCTTCTCATGTCTCAGGAAGCATATCAATGTATAACATAACTTGTGCCCGCATAGCGTCGCCGACATCAGCAATAATAATAATGCGGACACTTGTAAAGCGCAACAGCTATCTCAACTAGAGGTGTCCCGGCGCTGAAGAGATCAGTAGAGCAGCAGCAGAAGGAAAAAGAAACCCGGTCTCCGGACCCTAGTCCGCTGCAAACAAGTATGTAATAATTCATCTTGTACGATAATATTATTGTTGCTAATAAGAACTATATCAATGTACAAGATGACAAATCTATGCGCCATGTTGATGTCGATAAAATTGATACCAGTGGCTGCCATATTATTTTTAGGAGTTCCAATGAACTCATATCATTGCTGTCGGATTCACCCAAGGTGACCTCCCCATCAACCCTGAGTTAGAGATACATAGTCAGGCATATCCTGTGACCAATGCCCACGATTATCAAATACCAGGTCACTGGTGAAGTCCCCCATAACTTAAAGGCAAACACACACCCAGGGAAAACCCTGATTGATTCCACAGAAAGATAGTTGTACCACAAACAAGTCCGAATTAAATTACCACAATTTGTTTTATTTTTTTTGTGTTTTTTATAGTGCAAACTGGACCTGAAGATATTGGGTATCAGAGCGCTTTGCATGAGCACCAGTTTTGTTACAGATTGACACATTCATATTTTTGTTAGGCACGGGGAGATTAAGTCATTTGCCCTGAATCATGTTGAGAGTCGTTGCCGAGACACGAGTTCGGTTCCCCAGCTTCGAGGTCGGCTGCTCTAGCCATAAGGCTACATCCTCTCCCCATAAAACCCACTTGACCAAAGGCTTGTGTTCCCCAAAAATACCACAAAGCTATATGCCACATGTAGATAGGTACACTCAACCAATCAGGACTAGACATGCACACCACATGTAGTGATCATGCACTCGTCACACAGGACATCTGGACACATACACACTGAACCACACTACCTACCCCCCACCCCCCCTTGCCCCCTGGTACATCAAGAAATTTTGAGCAGACGCATTCCAGGCTCCACCGGCCGCAGCATTTAGGTAAACCACATTGTTCGTGTTTTGCCAAATGCCTCGTCTTTTCCTTTATTCAAGGTAAATCCATATCCAAGCAGTAAGTCCTTGAGTTCAGCCTACAGGCCATACTGTCAATTGCACAACACCACCTCCTCAAACAAAAGACCTTTTGTCCCTGGTCTCAGCATAAGTTTACACCTCACTCACGCCTATTGAAATGCTAATTACTGCCTGGCAGAAGGGAGAGGGTAAAATGCCGATTTAGCTTCCAGGAACTCCTGGCAGGGCAGAGGTGACTTTTTAAAACTCCTCTTTCCAAAATATTATTACAAATTTGACTTCACCAGTGAATTTGGCTTGTAATAAACATATATAAAAAGTCCAAACATTAAATTTGTAGCTGTCTCCTAGGCTGAGATCACATTAATTATACTTAATATTGTATGCCACTACTTTCCCCTGAAACAGCCAACCCTGCTACAGGGTTAGTTTTGAGGGGCTGTAACATTTACCTTTACATGTCCTACACTTGAATACCATGCGCTTAGCTTGAAATGTCAGTAAGGCTTACTTTGCAGTGACTTATAAATATATAAAAGGGATTATTTCAACAGGTCGAATTTGCAGTTAAAGCCTGCACTGCCAGGCTACGTACTGTTGACAGGCCTGCGTAATATCGTGAAAGATGAATTTTTTTTTGTAGCGTGATAACATTCCCAGTAGTGGTCTCGGCGACTCGCTTGAGGGTCTTTTACGTGTAAGCTAGACTACGGGCCTGATGTTTCTCCCTTATGGATACAAATGACTTCCGGATATGTTGAGGATTTGGTTTGCGACGGATTCAGAAAACTGATGCGCGACAAATATTTTAATATAGTCCTAAGCGTGCAATGATCAGGCCGCCGAGAGTCCTTGAACACTCACGCTACAAAAAAAATTCATCTTTCACGATATTACAATTAACAAACCGTCAAAGTATGGCTCTGATCATCACGTCTTATTCCAGCTCAAACTAGCTTTATCTTCAAGCAATGAATGGTGACATCTAGCAGCCTTTCTCTGCTAGCATACGGGTTGGATATTTTTGTCCCCTGCAATACACGGCCACCTGAGGAAGGCTAATTGGCCGAAACGCGCGTTGTGAATTACCTTGCCGTATTGCCTATATCACTTGTCTTGTTCTATGTCCAATGTCTGTTTGATGGTTTTAAATTTATATTCTTATGAACTGCAAACCAGTCACATGATAAATGAATATATAAAATGAAAAAAAAGATCTATATGTACACAAAGATGAAACACCTTTAAAAAATAAAAAAAGGTATTTTCTTGATTAAATAAATTGAATAATTTAATATAACTGTTCGTTTGGGTAGTTCGTTTACTTACTAATTATTAATGGTGGTTACTACACATAGTGTTTTACAGTTCCTGTACTTTCACTTGACTATAGACCTTTCTCAAACTGATTAGTTTCCCTATGTATAGCAAGTGTATTACTATTAGTATATAGGGGTCCCCTTTTTTCCAAAGTGCACAGACATACTCTTGCCATAGGAGGTGCCAAAGGGTACTCCTCTAAAGCAAAGAAAAAAGGAGGAGGGCGGTCAGTGATTAGAAAAGAGAAGGTTTTTGTGGGTAAAAGGGAAGAGTGGAAGGGGTTTTGGTTAAGAAGTAGAAAGTTGTTACATTGGTAGGGTAGAGGGAGGAGATTTGAAGTGAGGATTGTGTGATGGTGTGAACTGTAAGAATGTTTATGTGATTGGATTAGCCATAACGGTGATGGAAAGGGGTGGTGTGAGGTTTGGATGAAGAGGAGTGGGGGGGGGAGAAATCTGATTGAAGTGATGTTTGCATGAAAGCAGTATTTCTATAGCTCACACCTATCCAAAAGGCAGCGGAGCACTGCACAGGGTCAAAGACAAGCACAAAGTAATAGGAAAAGTAGCTGGTTTGTGGACTGTAAATGCATAGTGTTTCTTAGTGCTCTTTAAAGAGGTGCATCTTCTTTTCTAGAGGGGTGCAGCGTTGTGGAGGTCCGGATACAGAGATTTTGTTCCAGAACCTAGGTGAATGCATGGGAAAGGTCTGTTGTCTTTTTTTGTACTCTTACTCTGTTGCGTGATGGTTTCCTTGCTATTGTTTTGGCTAGACCCACCAGAGATGGTAAGCTTGTCTGTAAGATATTGGGGGGCAGTGCTGGTCATGATAGCTTTGTAAATGCTGCAGCTTGCTTTGAAGATGGTGTGGGCCGGCAAGGAAAGACAATGAAGTTCCGTCAGGATGAGGGTGATGTGATCATATTTCTTCAGGCCCTGGATGAGACATGCTGTAGCATGTGGAATGTACTAAGATGTCCCGGAGTGAAGTCTGAGGCCATGGAGTGAGGCATTACCACAATCCAGTTGCATGAATAAAAAGGCTTAAACAGCCGTTCTTAAGTCGCTCTCTGAAATAAAACACAGTTCCACTTTCTTTACACAGAGCTGTACCAAGCTCTCTTTGTATTTTAGCAATGTGTTCCTTGAGTGTAAGTTTGGTGTTCATTGTGAGTCCAAGTGACTTGCCATTCAAAGCCATCATGGTGTGTGTTATTGAGCCAAGTTTGTACTGTTTTTGGTACTGTCAAATAACAGGAACTTTATCTTGGTTGGGTGGAGCTTTAGGGGTTATACATCCAGGTATAGATGATGTGCTGGTACTGTTTGAAGCATTGGCGTGGAAGGAACATTTAGTCAATGGGACGGCATAAAGGAATGTCTGTGCGACCAGCAAGCACAGAGGGAGATTGTGCTGAAGGGTTTGGGTTCAGGGAGCCACAGCAGGTGTAAAGGAAAGAACACATGGAAAAGGTGTAGAAGATATTTTGTGAGACAAAGAGCAGGAGAAAGATAACACAAAGAAAATAAAGATACAGAATTATTTAGGTAATTAGGAAGGTGCGAAGAAAGTAGGCCAAGAGATAACTTGGTAATAAGTGGAGGGAGTGTTATATAAACAAAACATTCTAAATACATGCAGTTCCATTACGACATGATGTTAGGTAAACACACATACACACATGCAGCTTCTATTCAATGACCTGGAACTAGAGTAGTGGGGTCTTAAAGAGGGTTGCAGCACTGAGGCATTTACTGGTTGATGACTTATTTATGTGACGGTTGCTGACCTCGTATGTTCCAGCACAACCCAATTTTGGCACCACATAATATGGGTGGGGAGTGCCTCTAGGAATGACCTAGTCACACCGCCTTGACTACATGTGATGCAACAACTTCGAGCCAAAACGGTAGCGCCTGTTATGCCACTCCCTGCCCATGAACCTGTACACAGCAACGTCTTCTCAGGCACCAAGACAGAAGCTGCGGATGGCCCAGCACACAAATTATTTGGTTGCATTCAAGGATACAGACATGGCTGTGAAGCGCTCCACGTTCTTGCAGGTTTTGAGGAGCTACAGAAGCCTTTTCTGATACGGCCTGAGACATCTGCCATTGGCATTTACATGAGTCTTCAATGCACATTGGGGGCCTCACATGTTAGCAGGCCATAATGTATATATGTTTATGCCGTGGCAGTGAATATAAATATGGCCAAATACATATTATTTAGAGCAACTGTGCTAATAAACGTACATTCACCTATTAGGCATGACTAGATTGTCTTCTGTAAGACAATTTGGATGGACGTAGGCTTTGAGACAGCTTCCAAGCCATAAAGGATGTGCTCTTTCCTGACACCACCACTGCATATTTTGACCCTTCCCAGGCATGCGAATCTGTGGTGGATGTAGGAGAGTAGGGTCTGCTATCCTATGGTCACCCCAAATTTTTGCTTTTTGCTTCACTGGTTTATGACTTAATGTGTCTTCAGGGCCTGCTAATCAGACCCACAGCCTGCTGTTCTCTCTCTAAATTACTGCCAATGCACTCTAGGTGCATTACGAATTGGAACTGGTTCACCTTATTGGCCCCTGTAACAGTGTACCCTAGGTACCCAGGGCATAGGTGCATCCAAGGCCTACCAGGGGCTGCAGCATGCATTTGCCACCCCTGGCCTGGCCTCCATATTTGACACAACTGGCTGATCACTCAGCTGGGGTAAGTTGGTGTAAACACCTCTTACTTAGGTATAGTATCCCTATATCTAACCTTAACTGGACACATATGTTCCTATCAGCCACTCCTATGGAAGGCCTCATCAATCCTGGAGGCAGAGTGCTTGGAAATATGGGAGATGATGCTCTAGCATTAGCTGTTCCGGGATACTGCCATACCATATACTCTTAAGTGCATTATTATTTTTTTTGTTTTTTTGTTTTTGTTTTTGGAAGACCTTTATTTCACATTTGTCCATCATCATACAGGGTGTATTGCATGGTCCAGAGAGGGGCGAATCAAATAGTCAATAAACAGAGTTATTCGGTATGGATGACACAGCCATTTAGCTGGTAACCCGGGGGTCCAGCGGCAATATACATGATGGAAACAGTATTGTCATTTGGAATTGTCCATAATAAGTGATCAGTCTAATTTTCTCTTTTTTTTTCTTTTGAGTGTAACAACAGTAGAAATGTGTCATTCAGGCAAGCATCGTGGTCGTCGCAGCCTATTCCCCGGGACCTTACCTAGGTGTGTGTAGAACTGTATAAGTGCATAGCAATGCGTGGGTCTCGGGGTGGTTGTGGGTATGTTTCGCGTTTGCAATGCTCTACCGTACATGACAATCAGTGTGTGGTATAGCTCACTGAGGCATAAAACTACCGGTGAAGGCTCGCAAGTTCAGTTCGCAGCCCTAAAAGCGATGTCCACATGTGTGGCAGCTGGGCGTGCACACTAATCCTCAGGTCCCAAGCGCAGCGGTCAGTCAGTGTTAGGACAGGCTCACTTCGCCTTGCCGCGTGTATGTCCACTGCTTGCGCCGGAGCCCTAAGCGTCAGTACCTCTTCGTACTCCAGGTGTAGCATGCGTTTCGTAGTGTGCTGCCGCCTAGTGTTCGCTCTATCCTCAGTGTCCATATCGAGAGCCAAGTGTAAGTCTGGTCGGGGAACTTGACCAGCGGGTAGACTATCCCCCACGCGTCATAGTGGCAGGGGAGAACTGGGGTCGGGTAATGTATCGCGGTCAGGGAATGGGTGGAGGGGGGCATGAAGGAGATCATTGTGTGATGTAGCGGGGGGTAAGCAGCCAGGGGGACCAGGGTTAGGAGGACAGAAGCTGTGTGTGGTGGGGGTGCAGGGGGGGGGAGATGGTGCACACCCGGGCAAGGTCTCGGCGTGTGAGTGCGTCCAGCGTGTCTGTGAGGCAGGCGGTGGTCGCCTTAGGTCATGGGTACTCACAAACTTTCTCTCGGGGGCCAAATTTACAGTGTGGTTTGTGTCCGAGGGCCGCACCAGTGGGGGCGGGGTCAGTGGGGGAGGGGGCGGGGCTAGAGCAACAAAAAAACTGCGACCATGAGGTTGATCACAGGTCCCTGCAGCGGACGCCTTCGTCCACTGAGCCACCAGTCCCCGCATACACACATCTCTCTCTCTCTCTCTCTCTCTCTCTCTCTCTCTCTCTCTCTCTATCTCTCTCTCTCTCGCTCTATCTCGCTCTATCTCTCTCTATCACTCTCTCTGTCCTCCCTCTCTAGCTCTCTCCCTCCCTCCCTCTCTCCCTCTGTCTTACTCACTCTGACTGTCTCACTCCCTCTCTCTCCTTCTGTCTCACTCTCTCTCTCTCCTTCTGTCTCACTCTGACTGTCTCACTCCCTCTCTCTCCCTCTCTGTCTCACTCACTCCCTCTCCCTCTCTCTCACTCCCTCTGACTGTCTCACTCCTTCCCTCTCCCTCTCTGTCTCCCTCTGTCTGTCTGTGTCACTCTCTCTGTCTCCCTCTTTCTCTCTCTCTCTGTCTCCCTCCCTCCCCCTCTCCCTGTCTCCCTCCCTCCCTCCGTCTCCCTCTTCCTCCCTCCATCTGTCTGTCTCCCTCTCCCTCCCTCCATCTGTCTGTCTCCCTCTGTCTTCCTCCCTGTCTCCTTCTCCTTCTCTCTGTTTCCCTCCCTCTGTCTCCATATGCCTGTCTCCCTCCCTCGGTCTCCTTCCCTCTGTCTCCCTCTCTCTGTCTCCCTTCTCCCTCCGTCTCCCTCCGTCTGTCTCCCTCCTCCCTCTGTCTGTCTCCCTGTCTGTCTCCCTCCCTCTGTCTGTCTCCCTCTTTTGGTCTCCCTCCCACTGTCTGTCACCCTCCCTCTGTCCCCCCCCTCTGTCTCCCTCTCCCTCCCTCCCCCTCTCACTGTCTGTCTCTCTCCCTCTGTCTGTCTCCCTCCCTCGGTCTGTCTCCCTCCCTCCCTCTGTCTGTCTCCCTCTCTCTTCCTTTCCCTCCCTCTCCCTCTATCTCCCTCCCTTTTACTCCCTCCCAGTGCCCCAGCACATTTATCTGTGAGGGGCTGCCATTACCATAATTCTCTTAAAAGGGAGTGCCAGCATCTTGTTCATTGCGACACCGGGACTGAGAAACATTGCCTGTTTTTAAAACAATGTGGTTTCTAAAGACACTGCCCTAAGCACTAGCGCTGCTTGTCTGAAGGACCGCAATACTTTGGCAGCTTCAATTGCTTACCTGCATTGGACTGAGTGGTCCCAATACTCCTTCACTACAGGAATTGCCAGCAATAACATAATTACTCGAATGGAAGCGCACCAGCGCTTCAACATGCACTGACTGCAGGCAAGTTTGGAATGCGTCTATGCAACTCAGAAACATGTGTAACAACATAAGTCCCCACACCCACCCTCATACATCCACACAACCACCAACATACACAAAAGCACCCACCACCATATATATGTAGAACTACACAAGGTCATACGTCCACAAAAGCAACATTGTAACCCAGCACACAAAAGTGAAAAAATATGCACAAAAAATTCCTAGATTCACAGAAAAATGTGAAGTCAGAAGGGAATTAAAGGTAGCTAATATGTTAACAATAGTGTCTTCTTAAAATGTAAGAAGTGATGAAATTATTGAGTTAAGGTTCTACCTTTGATTTATATCACAGTTCTGTCATACTCAGTTAACCTTACCTCTCACAACTTCAATACAGTCTTGCTATGTTACCCACTTTTTCAAACAAAATGTAGCACACAACACAATATAAAACATGAATAACTTCATCATATGCCAACACACTACTATAGTATGCCATCACACTCACTGTAGATGCGTCCACCTAACATCTTAGGATAGCACATTCACCATCGTACAGCTGCCCACTAAAAGTTATATATGACCACTCAGGTTCCATTATGTGCTACTAGCCACAAGTATACGCCCACTCCCACCCTTCAGACTAGCACTTTCATACACCCAGAAACATATCCATTCACACACCTGCGAATGCCGACACGTCCAGCCTCATCATAAACGCACACACTCATCATCATATGCCAGTACAATTATGGCTAGCAAGTTCCTGCAGAGTTTTTATTTACCAGTGTTGACGCTTTACCTCTCTGAGACCGCAGTCAAACAATCATACATTCTTTAACAAATGTATAAACATAAACAATGATTCTGTCAAACACGTCTCATTTTAAGGTTTCTCGAATAATATAACACGTGGAATTTAAGACTGAACTAGTACAACGGGCCATGACACCCCTAGTGCTCTTGCAATCTTCTTTCTAAAAACGATTTTGCTTCCTCTGTTGGGATACCCGATGTAAAACGTCTGTAGAAATGCAAAGTGTGCCTTTTGTTTATGCCACGTGGGAAGTCCCACTACCTCCCTCTGTCACCCTCTTCACCTCACCCTGCGTGTGTCAGCCTGGGCTGAGACAGCCTCCTGGCACACACAGCCCCACCCGAGCACTTCACAGCTCTTTAGAAATACCATTTGTATGTTAATGAGGCCTTGCTGTACTTAACCTCTTCTTAGACCCCTGCAGCTCCACTATCCTTGGAATCACCTGGCGGCCAGCCCCCACAGAGCAGCAGGGTCTCTTAGACTCGCGCTGCAGCAACCAGCAGTGTTTGAAGACACGATTTCCTTTTTTTTAAAAATACAACACGGGTACGATGTCTAGAAGGCCAGCAGGCCGCCAGGGACGGCTTGCCGGGCCGCCACTGGCCCGCGGGCCGTACTATGAGTACCCGTGCCTTAGGTCATCTCCTGTTCCTGGCAGGCCTCCTGATACGTCTTGAGGAGATCGTCCCAGAGCTGGGCGATGGGGAACTTGCGTAGTCCAGCCGTTTCCTCTCTCAGGAGCACAGCACTTTCCGCTTGCGCCCAATTAGTGAAGGACGTTCGCCAGTGCTGTGTGTGGGGAGGGGCAGCAGATTTCCAATGCTTGGTAAGCAGGCGTTTGGCTGTGATGAGGCCCATGTCCCAAAAGCGCGCTTGCACTTTGTTGGACTTAGTGCGTTTATATAACCCCAGAATGCACGCTTCCCAAGTGTGTGGTAGCCTCTCTTCGGCTCCATGTAAGAGGAGTTTCAGGACTACTTCCCAGTATTCCCTCACCTCAGAGCAGTGCCACAGCATGTGTAGCAAGTCCGCTCCCGGTAGAGAGCAGCGCTGGCAGGCCGCATCCGCAAGCGGGAAATACCTATTGATCTTATCCGGCGATAGGTATGCGCGCTGGAGCAAATAGTACTGTATAATCTTAAAGCGGGGGTTTCCAGGGATGTTGGTCGGTCCCGCCAAGACCATCGCCCACTCCTTATCGGTCCAGTCCCGACCCCTGTCCGCCGCCCATTTGTCACGCAGTGGCTGTGTAGAAGGTTGCGAGTGTGCTTGTAACGCCTGCGCCAGCCAATGTATGATGTGCGATCCGTTGCCCATGACATGCAGGTACTGGATATAGCAATGCATCGGGAGTTCTTCCATCACGTCACCCCAGGAAGCTGTGAACGTGCGCAGTAGCGATGCGTGCTGCAAGAACTGCCCAGCCGGAAGATCTGCGCTGTCAGCCAGGGCTGCGAAGGTAAGCAATTCCCCTTCAGCGTACAGGTCGCTCAACGTGTCCACCCCCGCCCGTGTCCATGCTTCCAAGCGCGTTTCCGTGAGGATCCCCGCCGGGGTCGGTGTGCCCAGCAGCGGTATGACCGGTGCATACGGCTTGGTCGCTCTGGTAAGGCGTAGGCACCTCAGGAAACATTATAATCCTCACAGTTATATGCTAACTTTGGTTTGGCTTTATCAAAACATGTCAAGTAAGGTGTCATACGATTTGGAATACTATCCCCTCGACAGTTCTGTCGACGGGGATAGCATTCCACCCTTCTAGAGGGACACAACATGTGTGTAGCCTTAACCCCGGTTAAAGTTAACCAGAGCCTCAGCATCACAAAATGGACGCTGCCACCACAGACACAAGTCTGACCTCCTGCTGCTGGGAGTCCTTCCAGCGAGAGAGGCTTGGACAAAGGGTTTCCTGCCTTGGGAGGTGCGAGCACCACCCCAGACAGGATTTTGTGTATTGGGTAGGACAGGGCTGAATAGATTGAGACATGCCCGGGGCACACAAGGTGTCCCCATGCATAAGCCAGTCCAAACCGGTCCTGGGACTTTCCAGACCCAGGCCTGGCGAGGAGCTGGACAAAGGAAAGGGGGTGTAACCGCCCCCCTTCCTGGTCCCACCCAGAGGAGGGACCTAGCAGGTGATCCAGCCCTCAGATTGGGAATAAGAGTGGGAGCAGTGCCAGAGCACCTCAGATCATCCTGAATCAACTTGAAACTAAGAAGACGACTGGACTTCGACATTCTGCTGCACAGAAGACTGAAGAGCATCTCCCTTGTGGCCTAGGAGTGGCCACCCTGTGAACACAGGCACCAACCAGCAACTCGATGTCTGCTTTGCTGCCGCCTCCCGTCGGAGCCTGAGCCCAGAGCCTGACAAGACCCAGACTCCCAGACTTCTCACAGCCCGATCCACAGTCCCTGCAAAGAAGGGACCCGTGGAGGCACCGAGAGACGTGGGACTGGACCTCTTGGAAGACCCCCGAAAAGCTGACTGCACAGCATCCGAGGCACCCTCGACGTTGTGCTTTGGGGACTGAGAAGCCCCACCACCGAGCAGCCCTTGCACCGAAGATCAGCCCCCCAGCATCTCCACGATCTGCGTGGGGCCCTTTTGCATTGTGCCACTCGACGCGCCATCCCGGCCACTAGCCACGTGGTCAGCGGCCATCTTGGTGACGAAACCGACAAACTACACTGCGGGTCTGGTTGCTCCAGACTGGCCCTCGCTCCTGTAAAAGGTAGCACCCTCTCTGACCTTGCTGGTCCGAGTGATAAGCCTTTTTCGATTCCTGCGTGGCTTGCATTAGCCAAGTCCTGTTTGCTCCAATCAAGTTGCCGACACCGCCAACAGCGAGAAGCCTGCGTGGGACAGCTCGTGATTGACTCCTGGGCGTCCTCGACCCCTCGTGTCCACGTGGCTGCAGAGAGAAGCTACACCTAATCGCCTGTTTGCACCAGACATCGCCTGGTTCCAATCTGGTTCCACGGTAGTCACTGGCTAGTGACTTTGAACACTGTCCCCTCTGCTTTCAGGTCTTCACAACTTCAGATCCACCCTTGGATCCACCGGAATTCTTCACATCGAGCCGCCTGCAGCATTTTCAGCTCCAAGCACCATCGACCAGCGTGACGAAACCCGACACTACTTTGACCCTATGCACCCGCGTCCTGTGGGTGAGGTAACTCAGCAACGCCGGTGTTCCCACACTGGTACACACCTCAAGGGCCTGTGTCTTAAGTTTCAGCTTTCTAGGTCACTCGGAAGGTTCCTAACTAACTAACTTTATAACTTTTACGCACCATAGACATTGCATTGGTGAGTGCGTGCACTTTAAACACTGCACCCGAGTCCCGCGGGCCTTTCCAGACTTAGTCACTGCTGGTCCTGATCAGCTCCAGCGATTCCCAAGGCCCTGGCATCTCTTATACCACTTTCTTAGTATATGGTTTAGGTGGCCCCTAGGGCTCATCCATATTGTGCAACTTTTGTGTATTTTAAACTGTGTTTTGTTTAACGCTTGTGCTTCTGTGCTCATAAAGAGTTTAGGGGATATTTGTAGTTAATATATATTTTGAATATATATCTGTGTGGTGTCCTTTCATTTGGTATTCAAGGGAGTTGTGTATGGTAATATAGCTGGCTTCACATGCCTTTCAGAGTTTAGCCTAAGACTGCTTTGTCCACGTTACCACTAGGATAACTGGTCTATATGGTTGACTTACATAAGGTTTGCTTTGCATGGTACTAGGTGATCACTAGAACTAGTGAGCATCATATACCAGGCCAACTTCTCACATTGGTGAGCAGCGGATTGGGATCTGAGCTTGCTGTTTGTTTTACCATTACAATCTTTGAGAGTATCATTTGAAAGATCATACAGGTACCTGCTAGGTACATATAAAACAAGACTAGTATACTTAAGTTCTACTGAACTTAGTTGTTGTAGAGGATAGGGAGTAGCACACCCTGACTACAACTACTAGATAGGTTTAGTAGGTAAACACCAGTGTAGCTAAATTGCAACATATCCACCCACACTAGAGCAATGTCTGGAGCAGAGGGTTCCACTGGGAATGTCTATGTTGAGAGTGACCCCCAAAGGCACCATCCAAATTTGCTATATTCTCCTTTAAGGAACTAAGGCAGCTTTATGCCTTAAGACAGAGGTATTCAAACTTTTCCAGGTTGAGCCCCCCCAGCTGAATTCCCCCAAATGTTGGGCCCCCCCACCACCCGACCGAAACCTCGGGAATCCGGCACACCACATGATCGACTGCAACGCGCACACCACGGGCCATATCCGGCAAACAATGCTCAACACAACAAGAGTGCCTAGCAAACTGCAGGCCTGTGAGTGGGTGTGGCAGAATGACAGAGGTGTACCACACAGCTCAAAACACAATCCTCCAAGGCAAAGGAAGTCATCACAACCCTTCCCATCCATCATGTACACCTTGTCATCCACCAACTCCCCCACCATTCATTCCTTCCCTCCATCTGTGCCCCATCCACATCCAAACCCCTTCAATCACTTGCAAACCCATCCACCATCCATCCCTCCATCCATCATCTCACCCATCCATCCCTCCATCCACCCCCTCACCCATCCATCCATCATCCATCCATCCCTTCACCCAATCCATCCCCTCACCAATCCATACACTCTTCCACCCATCCATCCACTCATCCATCCAACCACTCACCCCTTCACCCAAGCTATCCTCCCACTCATCCATCCACTCCTCCATTCATTCATCCATCCACTCCTCCATTCATCCATCCATCCACTCCTCCATTCATCCATCCACTCTTCCACCCATCCATCCAACCACTCACCCCTTCACCCAAGCTATCCTCCCACTCATCCATCCACTCATCCATCCATTCATCCATCCACTCCTCCATTCATCCATCCATCCACTCCTCCATTCATCCATCCACTCTTCCACCCACCCACCCTCTCACCCATCCAGCCATCCCCCCACCCACTCATCCATCCACCCAGTCACTCATCCGCCCACCCACTCAACCCCCCACTAATCCATCCACCCACCCATCCATCCCTCCCGCTCTCCACCCTCCCCCCACTCATGCATGCACTCTCTGACCCATCCATCTCCATGCTCCTCTCCTCACCCATCTATGCACACACCTGCCCATCCACTCTGCCAATCATTCATCCATGTCCTCACTCATCCATCCATCCATCCTCCCCCTCTCTCTCCATTCCCCCCTCAACCAGCCACCCATCCCTCCATCCACCCTTCACCCATCCACCCACTCATCCATCCATCCACTCATCCACTCATGAATCCATCCATTGACCTCTCACCCACCCCTTCACTCCTCCATCCATCCCCACATCCACCCCTTCACTCATCCATCCATCCATTCACCCCTTCACCCATCAATACATCAATACATCCATCCATCACCTCTCTCATCCATCCACCCACCGACTCGTCCACCATCCACCCCCCATCGATCCATCCACCATTTCACTGATCCATCCATCCCTCCACCCATCCATCTACCCTTCCAACCATACACACATCCATCCATTCCCATCCATCCCTCCACTCATGCATCCATCCTCTCTCCCACCATCCAGCCACCCCTTCACCTATCCATCCATCCCCTCACTCATCCATCCACCCCCCCACCCATACATCCACCATGTCACCCACACATCCACCATTCCACCCACCACTCCACCCATACATCTATTCACCCACATGGCAACATAACGGACGTCTGGTGGCCGGCTCCACCCGACATCCCTTGCTCTCCCTCTAGCTGCCTCTGTCTCCCTCGCTCTACTTATGTCTCCCTTGCTATGCCTCCCACCCTCTCCCTCTGTTTCCCTCGCTCTCCCTCGGTCTCCCTCGCTCTCTCTCACTCTGCCTCCCTCGCTCTCCCTCTGTCTGCCTGTCTCCCTCCCTCACTCTCCCTCTGTCTGCCTGTCTCCCTCCCCCCCTCTCCCTCGCTCTCGCTCTGTCAGCCTCTGTCTCTCTCCCTCGCTCTCCCTCACTCTGCCTCCCTCGCTCTCCCTCTGTCTGCCTGTCTCCCTCCCTCGCTCTCCCTCTGTCTGCCTGTCTCCCTCCCCCCCTCGCTCTCCCTCTGTCTGTCTGTCTCTGTCTCCTTCCTTCCTCCCTCTCCCTCTCACTATGCCTGTGTGTGCCCGGGCTGACACAGCTTCTGGGCACACACACATTCAGCCAGCCAGCCGCACCCGAGCACTTCACACCTTTTTAAGAGACCATTTGCATGCTAATGAGGCTCTGTTCAGCTCTTAGGCCCCTGCAGCCCCACTCTGACAGAAATCGCCCGCCCTCACAGAGAGTCTCTACATCGCGCTGCACAAAGGGAAGATCGGAGTGGAGCGCGCGCCCCCCCTGGGATGGTGCCACGCCCCCCCAGGGGGGCGCGCCCCACAGTTTGAAGAACCCTGCCTTAAGAGGTCTGAAGACAGGGCCATCCCCTACTACAGACTACCTTAGAGAGCTCTTAGACCAGTCTGAGGCTCTAAAGACCTCTAAAGCAGACCCCACAGGGAATGCTGATGGAGGCTCTCCCACTGAAGATGACAATACTGATACCCCTGTCCCCATAGTCCAGGTATATGAGGATTACCAAGTCACTGGAGCTCCTCAGTTAGATGAGGAGGAGGAGGAAGAAGAAGAGGAGACAGAAGGGGGGAGCAGTGATTCTGATGATGGCAGAAATAGTCAGGTGCTAGTCAGCAGGCTTAACCAGGCTAACTTAAGTGTATTTGGGACTGAAGCAAGGATGACCTTGCCCAGGCACCCAGGTGGACTTAACCAGGAGCGTAGGAGGAGGAGGAATCACTCAGGTGAATCCAATACCTCCCAGGCTTCTAGAGGTTCTCATGGTCACTCCAGAAGGGAGATGACTAGCCCTCAGAGAAGGGAACATGAGGCCAAAATGAGAGAGGCTGAGCTTAGGATCCAGAGACAAGAATTAGAAGTTGCCCTGGCCCAAGAGAAACTTGCTAGAGCAAGACAGCCTAGAGAGAGTGGGGTAATAGAACCCACTGGTGGTAGCATTATCCACAAGGATAAAGACAGGTCTTTTGATAACAGAAACCTGAGTAAGATTGTGCCCCCCTACAAAGCTGGGGATGATATCCACAAATGGATGACTGCACTTGAGAGAGCCTGCAAAGTACAGCAGATCCCTCAGGAGCAGTGGGCAGCAATCTTGTGGCTCTCCTTTGAAGGTAGAGGCCGAGACAGACTCCTCACAGTTAGTGATGGGGATTCTAGAAACTACCTGGTCCTGAAGAGTGCTCTGATTGATGGGTTAGGTTTAACAACTGAACAGTACAGGTTAATGTTCAGAGACACCCAGAAGACACAGACTCAGGACTGGTCTGAATTTGTTGAGTGTGCCACTAAGGCTCTGGAGGGATGGTTGCTGGGAAGCAAGGTTACAGACTATGAAGGATTGTACAATTTGCTTATGAGAGAACAAATTTAAAATAATTGTCAGAACCAGCAGTTGCATCAACATTTGGTTCACTCAGATTTGACCTCTCCCCAAGAATTGGGAAAGAGGGCAGATAAATGGGTTAGAACCAGAGTTAAGCAAAAGAACCAGAACCAGAACCAGAACCAGAACCAGGGTGGTGACCAGAAGAAAACAGACCAGAAGGGTGGGGAGCAGAAAGCTAAAGACCAGAAGTCTTCAACAGGGCCCCAAACTAATACAGAGGGTGGGACCCAAACTTCCAAGAAGAAGAAGAAAGAAGGTCAAAGAAAACCCTGGTGTAGTACTTGTAAAAACACCTCTCGCTGGACAAGTGAGTGTAAAAAGGGTGGAGACCCCAGCACTGCAGCCCCCAAGTCACCTGCACCCACTAGTACAGCTAGCAGTGCTGGTCCACAAACTAAGGGGGTAGTGCAGTGGTTCCCAAACTTTTTTGAGCCGTGGCTCCCTTGACCTAATTGGCAGTTGCCCATGGCTCCCCACCATTTTTTACCCGCGCACTGTGGTGCTGCGGCGCACTCTTTGGGAACCACTGGTCTACATAAAGAATCAGGCCTAGATGTGATGAAGGATTCAGAGAGTAGCCATCACTATCATAAAACATTATTTGCAATCACAAAGATCTTATAAAGTACATCTCAATGCATACAACACCTTCATAGAGTAGTATAAAGCACTCCCACTAAAAGTAACCAGAGTAGAGAAAAGCTCAAGGAGCTCTGTGGCGTTACAAGAAGTTTACGTGGGGTGGGCTCTGATCATGGGCGTCCGCAGAAATGTTTCCAGAGGGGGGGGGGGAATTTTTAACTTCATCACCATCCCCCTTGCACCCTTCTCCCCTCTGCCTTACACCCTTCTCACCCTCCCCCTTGAACCCTTCTCCCCCTCCGCCTCCGCCTTGCACCCTTTTCTACCTTGCACCATTCTCCCCTCTGCCTTGCACCATTCACCCCTCTGCCTTGCACCCTACTCCCCTCTGCCTTGCACCCTTCTCCTCTCTGCCTTGCACCCTTCTCACCCTCCCCTTTCACCCTCTGCCCCCTCCCCCTCCGCCTCGGCCTTGCACCCTTTTCTACCTTGCACCATTCTCCCCTCTGCCTTGCACCATTCACCCCTCTGCCTTGCATACTTCTCCCCTCTGCTTTGCACCCTTCTCCCCTCTGCCTTATACCCTTCTCACCCTCCCCTTGCACCCTTCGCCCCCTCCCCCTCCGCCTCGGCCTTGCACCCTTTTCTACCTTGCACCATTCTCCCCTCTGCCTTGCACCATTCACCCCTCTGCCTTGCATACTTCTCCCATCTGCTTTGCACCCTTCTCCCCTATGCCTTGCACCCTCCTCCCCTCCGCCTTGCACCCTCCTCCCCTCCGCCTTGCACCCTTCTCCCCTCTGCCGTGCACCCTTCGCCTCCCTGCCTTGCACCCTTCGCCTCTCTATCATGCACCCTTCTCCTCTCTGCCTTGCACCCTTCTCCCCTCTGCCTTGCACCCTCCTCCCCTCCGCCTTGCACCCTCCTCCCCTCCGCCTTGCACCCTCCTCCCCTCCGCCTTGCACCCTTCTCCCCTCCTCCTTGCACCCTCCTCCCCTCCTCCTTGCACCCTTCTCCCCTTCTCCTTGCACCCTCCTCCCCTCCGCCTTGCACCCTTCTCCCCTCCGCCGTGCACCCTTCGCCTCTCTGCCTTGCACCCTTCGCCTCTCTATCTTGCACCCTTCTCCTCTCTGCCTTGTACCCTTCTCCCCTCTGCCTCGCACCCACCCAACGCTCTCCACCAGGCCTCTGACCCTGCACCCACCGACCCCACAAGTATGTAGTTAGTATTGAGTTCCCCGTGCAGTAAACAAGAAAGGAACTTAGGGCCATATGTACAAAGTCTTTTTCAATTGCAAACGGTCTGATTTGCAGAATCATGCTGTTTGCGACCGCAAAAGGCTAATCAAGCATATTGAACCACAAAGAGGAGGATATTAATGAATGTAGTAAATTTAAACGGAGCACAAACATGCCAATACAGCACATATAACAGAGTTCACGCATGACTGCAATAATGCAAATACAGCAAACCAGAGACAAGCTGTAGCTACAATTGCAGCAAAGCACAAATTATTTCTGCAGATGCGGAGTACACGCACATCCAAATAGCAAATGCAGCAGAGCATATTCAAGTCATCATAGCAAAGCACAAGAGAGCACACACGTATACACTACCATTCACATGGCGCGTGAATACATTTCGCCACTTTTTTAGAAACGTTTGATCCTTTGTGCTAGAAACTAATTTTTTCTGCTTAAATCTGCAGATTATGCAACAGTTAATGGGTTATGTGGCAAATCAATAATTGTGAGGAAAAAACTGCAGCCACATAAGTGCTCAATTCCTAATTATATGTTAAGAGCGTTTTAGCCTGGAGAAATACAAACTCAGGGTTCAAAACATAACATTGTGGTTGGGGGTTGTCCTTACTAATACTTTTTTATTATTTTCCAAAGCAACCCTGAACCATCTACATAAAAACAATTGTTTAAGCAGCATGTTACACTCTGTGATTTGCAAGAGGCACATGTCCATCTGCTCTATTTTATGATGAGTCAAAACTTGGATTAGTCAACGTTTAGATATCTCTCAAGGAGATACATTAATCGCCAGAGTTAAACTGACTTTTTGTATGATGGTCTTATAATTGCAGGCATGTAAATAACTCAGAAGTCGTTACCATTAGCCGGGTATTTGAAAGTAAAGTGCGCACCCTGAACCCCAAAGCATGGCTCCTGTTTCAGTGGCACATACGTTGAAATTAGTTTGTTTATCATTAATTCTTCTGAACACCGGACAGAATGTGGGATAGCAAGAACAGTTTTAATAATGAAAAATCGAAATAACAAGTCTCCATGTCTCCCCAAGGTAATGCAATCCTGCTGTGCGTGCGCTAGGCTTCTGTAACTGCAGTATGGCCCATTGTCATTCTGTGTGACAGAATCGCCACAGACAGAATGACAATGGGGCTAATTGATAGACTGCAGGTCTGGGAGGAGCTGTTGAAGCCTCTTTAGCACTTCAAAGAAATATGAGCTGGCCTCCAACAGCGAGTGCTACAATTTCCACATCGTGCCGCAGCGCCCCTGGCTCCTCATAACGGCGCACCGGGGCGCCGCGGCGCACACTTTGGGAATCACTGGGGTAGTGGGTATCACCTTGGGAACTGAAGGAGATTCTGACTTAGTCAGAACCCTTACACAGGCTGTTCTGATTTGTGAGGGGGACATAGATTTGATCCCTACCATCAGTCCCAGTAATCTGGGCAAATACAGACAGACGCCTTTGATTAATAACAAAGTGACTCAAGCATACAGGGACACATGTGCCAGTGTCACTATGGTGACACCTAACTTTGTGGACCCTGGACAATACATGCCAGGTGATAATTACCTGGTGACCAATGCCAGCAATGTCACCACTACCCATAGTGTGGCAATTGTTAACTTTTCCTGGAGAGGGGTAACTGGCCTAAAAAGAGTTGAGGTTAGTGCTGATCTCCCAGTTGAATGTTTGTTGGGCAATGACCTGGAGAGCTCTCTATGGTCAGAAGTTGAGTACAGGACTCATGCAGAGATGTTAGGGATATCATCACATGTCCTTGCTGTGACCAGGTCACAGGCCAAAAAGTGCCTCTCTGAACCTCAGGTCTTGGATCCTGGAACAATGGACCAAGCACCTTCCAAGAAGAAGAACAGGAGGGTAAAGGCTGTGCCTTCCCAACTGCCTACAAGTGAGGATCAGCCTTCACAGGAAGCTGGTCTTGAGACCCCTGAAGGAACTGTCTCTGAAGAACTTGAACCTGACCAGGTTGAGTTTCTGGGGACAGGGGGACCTTCTAGGGCAGACTTGGGGCAGGCTCAGTAAACCTGTCCTTCTCTTGAACCCCTCAGACAGCAGGCTGCTGCTGAGGCTGCTGGGAATGCACAAGGTGCCCATTAAGTTTATTGGGATGATGGACTCCTTTATACAGAAGCTAGAGACCCCAAGCCTGGTACAACCAGGAGGTTGGTCATACCTCTGCAATTTAGGGGTTTCCTTCTCACCTTGGCCCATGATATTCCTTTAGCAGGACACCTAGGCCAGAATAAGACTTGGGACAGGCTTGTCCCTCACTTTCACTGGCCTCACATGTCTGAAGACACCAAGGAGTTTTGTCGCTCCTGTGTAACCTGCCAAGCCAGTGGTAAAGCAGGTGGCACAACAAAGGCCCCCCTGATACCACTACCTGTGGTGGGGGTACCCTTTGAAAGAGTGGGGATTGATATTGTAGGTCCAATGGATCCCCCAACAGCATCTGGGCACAGATTCATACTGGTGGTGGTGGACAATGCCACCAGGTACCCAAAGGCAATTCCACTTAGGACCACAACAGCTCCTGTTGTGGCCAGGGCCTTACTTGGAGTTTTCTCCAGAGTGGGGTTTCCTAAGGAGGTAGTATCTGATAGAGGTGCCAACTTCATGTCAGGATACTTGACAGCTATGTGGAAGGAATGTGGTGTCAACTACAAGTTCACCACTCCTTACCATCCACAGTGTAGTGGGCTTGTTGAAAGGTTTAAGAAGACCCTAAAGGTTATGATCAAAGGATTACCTGAAAAGCTCAGGCGAAGATGGGACATCCTTCTACCCTGCCTTTTGTTTGCTTACAGAGAGGTCCCTCAAAAGGGGGTTGGCTTCAGCCCCTTTGAATTGTTGTTTGGGCACCCTGTAAGAGGACCCTTATGTCTGGTGAGGGAAGCATGGGAGTTACCTCTCAAAAAGCCCAAACAAGACATAGTGGACTATGTACTTGGTCTCCACTCCAGGATGGCTAAGTATATGGAAAAGGCATCCAAAAACCTTGAGGCTAGCCAAGAATTACAAAAAGCTTGGCATGACCAAAAGGCTGTCTTGATTGAGTATCAGCCAGGACAGAAGGTATGGGTGTTGGAGCCAGTGGCCCCAGCAGCACTCCAAGACAAATGGTCTGGACCCCATACAATTCTTGAGAAGAAGGGAGAGGTTACCTACTTGGTGGACCTAGGAACTCCCAGGAGCCCCCACAGGGTGCTCCATGTCAACAGATTGAAGGCATATGTTAACAGGGAAGACATGGGCTTGCTCATGGCTACAGATGAGGGACAGGAGGAAGAGAGTGACCCTCTCCCAGACCTGCTCACTCAGAACCCTGAGGATGGCTCAGTTGATGGCGTGGCCTTAGATGGCAGCCTCACTGAACCTCAGCAACATGACTGTAGACAAGTTTTGCAGTCATACAGACATATGTCCTCCTTGACACCCAGTCAGACTAACTGGTGTACCCATGTGGTGGACACTGGTGACAGGCTTCCTGTAAAAAGCAAGATTTACAGGCAACCTGACCACGTCAGGGACTGTATAAAGACTGAGGTGCAAAAGATGCTGGAATTAGGTGTCATTGAGCCTTCAGAGAGCCCCTGGGCTAGCCCAGTGGTTCTGGTCCCCAAACCTCATACCAAAGATGGCAAGAGAGAGATGAGGTTCTGTGTGGATTACAGAGGACTCAATGCTGTCACCAGGACAGATGCACACCCTATTCCAAGGGCAGATGAGCTCATTGACAAGTTGGCTTCTGCCAAATATTTGAGCACATTTGACTTGACAGCTGGCTACTGGCAAATCAGGTTAGCTGAGGAGTCTAAAGCCAAAACTGCATTTTCTACCCCAGGTGGGCATTATCAATTTGTGGTAATGCCCTTTGGTTTGAAAAATGCACCTGCGACCTTCCAAAGGTTGGTGAATCAAGTCCTTACTGGGTTGGATGACTTTTGCGCAGCATATCTGGATGATATTGCTGTCTTCAGCTCCACCTGGGAGGATCACCTGGTCCACCTGAAGGAAGTTCTTGAGGCTCTGCAGAAGGCAGGCCTCACTATCAAGGCAACAAAGTGCAAGATAGGGCAGAGTAAGGTTGTATACCTGGGCCACCTTGTAGGTGGAGGCCAAGTTCAACCACTGGAGAGTAAGATCCAGACCATCAAGGACTGGTCCCCTCCAACTACCCAGACTCAGGTCAGAGCTTTCTTGGGCCTGACTGGGTACTACAGGAAGTTTGTTAAGAATTATGGGTCCATTGTGACTCCTCTTAATGATCTGACATCCAAGAAGATGCCCAAAAAGGTTCAGTGGACAGTAAACTGTCAAAAGGCATTTGATGACCTGAAGAAGGCCATGTGCTCTGCACCTATCCTGAAGAGTCCTGACTACTCAAGAGAGTTCATTGTCCAAACAGATGCTTCTGAGTTGGGAGTGGGAGCAGTGCTTTCACAGCTTAATGTAGATGGTCAAGACCAGCCCATTGCTTTTATTAGCAGAAGGCTGACCCCCAGAGAAAAACGTTGGTCAGCTATTAAGAGGGAGGCCTTTGCTGTGGTATGGGCCCTGAAGAAGTTGAGACCATACTTGTTTGGCACTCACTTCAAGATTCAGACCGACCATAAGCCCCTCTTATGGCTTAATCAGATGAAGGGTGAAAACCCCAAACTACTCAGGTGGTCCATTTCCCTACAGGGGATGGACTTTACAGTGGAGCACCGCCCAGGGACTGACCATGGCAACGCAGATGGTCTCTCCAGGTACTTCCACATAGAACATGAAGACACAACTGGTCAAGGTTAGTCTAATGTCCCTGCGTTTGGGGGGGGTTGTGTAGGAGAGTAGGGTCTGCTATCCTATGGTCACCCCAAATTTTTGCTTTTTGCTTCACTGGTTTATGACTTAATGTGGCTGTTGGCCTGCTAATCAGACCCACAGCCTGCTGTTCTCTCTCTAAATTACTGCCAATGCACCCTAGGTGCATTACGAATTGGAACTGGTTCACCTTATTGGCCCCTGTAACAGTGTACCCTAGGTACCCAGGGCATAGGTGCATCCAAGGCCTACCAGGGGCTGCAGCATGTATTGTGCCACCCCTGGCCTGGCCTCCATATTTGACACAACTGGTAAGTTGGTGTAATTACCTCTTACTTAGGTATAGTATCCCTATATCTAACCTTAACTGGACACATATGTTCCTATCAGCCACTCCTATGGAAGGCCTCATCAATCCTGGAGGCAGAGTGCTTGGAAATATGGGAGATGGTGCTCTAGCATGAGCTGAGCCTGTCTGCAGCTGTCGGGAACCACTCCCTTAGCTGTTCCGGGATATTGCCGTACCATATACTCTTAAGTGCATTATAATCCTCGCGGTTATATGCTAACTTTGGTTTGGCTTTATCAAAACGTGTCGAGTAAGGTGTCATACGATTTGGAATACTATCCCCTCAACAGTTCTGTCGACGGGGATAGCATTCCACCCTTCTAGAGGGACACGACATGTGTGTAGCCTTAACCCCGGTTAAAGTTAACCAGAGCCTCAGGATCACAAAATGGACGCTGCCACCACAGAGACAAGTCTGACCACCTGCTGCTGGGAGTCCTTCCAGCGAGGGAGGCTTGGACAAAGGGTTTCCTGCCTTGGGAGGTGCGAGCACCACCCCAGACAGGATTTTGTGTATTGGGTAGGACAGGGCTGAATAGATTGAGACATGCCCGGGGCACACAAGGTGTCCCCGTGCATAAGCCAGCCCAAACCGGTCCTGGGAGTTTCCAGACCCAGGCCTGGCGAGGAGCTGGACAAAGGAAAGGGGGTGTAACCGCCCCCCTTCCTGGTCCCACCCAGAGGAGGGACCTAGCAGGTGATCCACCCCTCAGATTGGGAATACGAGTGGGAGCAGTGCCAGAGCACCTCAGATCATCCTGAATCAACTTGAAACTAAGAAGACGACTGGACTTCGACATTCTGCTGCACAGAAGACTGAAGAGCATCTCCCTTGTGGCCTAGGAGTGGCCACCCTGTGAACACAGGCACCAACCAGCAACTCGACGTCTGCTTTGCCGCCGCCTCCCGCCGGAGCCCGAGCCCAGAGCCTGACAAGACCCAGGCTCCCAGACTTCTCACAGCCCGATCCACAGTCCCTGCAAAGAAGGGACCCGTGGAGGCACCGAGAGACGTGGGACCGGACCTCTTGGAAGACCCCTGAATAGCTGACTGCGCAGCATCCGAGGCACCCTCGACATTGTGCTTTGGGGACTGAGAAGCCCCACCAACGAGCAGCCCTTGCACCGAAGATCAGCCCCCCAGCCTCTCCACGATCTGCGTGGGGCCCTTTTGCATTGTGAAAAAAAGGGTATGGGTCACGCACTCCTCAGTGTGAGTAAGTTAGTAATTTGGGGTGTGCTTCAGAGATATCACCCCCTGACAAGAAGGTGTGGAAATCAATGAATGGTTAGTGACACCTAGGATAGATGCCAACTCTCAGCGCACAACCTCTAGTGAAACAAACAAGTTTCTTTAATCAATTCTTCCGAATGTCATCAAAAAATTAAACCAAGTTCATCATCATGTTCTCCATGTTTAATTCCACATGAAATTCTCTTCAAAATTAATGAAATTCCATATCATGGGTAAATCCAAATTCACAGTGTATGAATAGGCATCATATCCCAATGCATTTCGGATACTAGATCCTTCATCAGGGGAATCCTACAACATAATGAAACAAACTAAGTATGATCCACAGAGGTAAATAAGTATCTACATGAATTACCACGATTATAAGTGTCTATTCTACCTAAAGTGTGCAGGATGTAAAACAACTAAAAAGCACCCGAAAAGAACGTGTTAGCCTGTGCTTGATTGAAGAACCAGAGCGTTAGGGTGAAAGTAAACCGCCAAATAGTGTGGGGTGAATCAAACGCTAAATGAAAGTGACATCTCGCATGATTATAAGTGCTCTGTACAAACGAAAGTCGGGTCCGTTATATCCCCAAGTTTTATCATTGATCAAACAAAGAGTTCAGTGCATAACGGATCCATTATTAATTTTGTCAATATGTTGGTTTGTTCATCTCTCAGTTTACAATAAGTATTTGTTCACGTTTAAATTCTATTCGCCATACTTTTCACACTCTGGCCGGGTATTACATTTCTATCTATCACTATCCACTCCAATATGGCCGCCACACATTTAGTCCTTCTTCTATTTTTGTTCTCGCCACTCTCATTTTCCTTCCGTCTACTCGGAACGCTTGGTTCCCAATCTCATGGCGAAGGGCGCAGTCAGCAGGACGCGTGTTCTTGCTCCATTCTAATTGTAAGTTTGTTTAAACCTCGTTATGCACTGAACTCTTTGTTTGATCAATGATAAAACTTGGGGATATAACGGACCCGACTTTCGTTTGTACAGAGCACTTATAATCATGCGAGATGTCACTTTCATTTAGCGTTTGATTCACCCCACAGAGAGAGTGAAAGAAGAGACGGGGAAACTCCTAGAGAACAATCAGTACTTTAAAGCAGACAGTAAGAAAGACTTACAAGCATTAATGAACATCCAACAGGATCTCTCAACTTACACTGATAGTCTCCTGCTCAAACGATGTTGAAGGACAGTCACTTAGGATTGTGCGACTAGTTCACATCAGAAAGGGTGGGGACTACAAAACCAGGAACACAAGAAGTTTAGTTTCCTGGTGGATACCAAGATAGGGCACTTGATTTTCGAGAGCCATGCCTACTGAGCAACCAGACAAGAACAAGCACTGGCGTTGCCAATAGGTCTCGCAGTAGGAAAGTTGGAGCTATTGGTTTTGTAAATGACAAAGCCCTTTATGTTTTTAAAATGAAAAAAAAATAAAAGGCATTGTTATTTGCAATTGTAATGGTTCCAACTTTCCTACTGCGAGACCTATTGGCAACGTGAGTGGTGTTGCGTGTGTGAGTGGCGTTGCGTGTGTGAGTGGCGTTGCGTGTGTGAGTGGCGTTGCGTGTGTGAGTGGGGTTGCGTGGATGAATGGGGTTGCGTGGATGAGTGGTGTTGCGTGGATGAGTGGTGTTTCGTGGATGAGTGGTGTTGCGTGGATGAGTGGTGTTTCGTGGATGAGTGGGGTTTCGTGGATGAGTGGGGTTGCGTGGATGAGTGGGGTTGCGTGGATGAGTGGGGTTGCTTGGGTGAGTGGCGTTGCGTGGGTGAGTGTGGTGTTGCGTGGGTGATAGTGGGCTTGCGTGGGTGATTTCCCTTTTAATTAATATTTATTTTTTTAATCATGGTGAGCTGGCCACAGACATGTAGCCCCTAAGCACCGACCATACCCTTGTATATAACCCCCAGCAATTAAGGTTGTTGCAGGGTTAGAAAGAACTCATGCAGCATAAACACAGGCAGGGCAAAACAGTGGTTTCACAGCAGAATCGGCAGTCTGAAAACCGTAGCAAGGCACAGGGTTTGGGGGACGGGCAAGCAATGAAGAGACAGGAAACAAATTAAATGGGGGAGGGGGGGGCAGGAACGATTGGAAAGCTCGCAGAGGAGGAGAGATAAAAGCTTCAAATGCAGTAATAGAGTGATAGATAGCAAATACAACTTTGCTCAGGGTACTTTATCAATAAAATAAATCTTCATCTAAAAAAGTTTGATTGCAAAGCGTCCTGTCCAGCTTAATGAGTGCGTGTTGCAAGCTGGTCAATGATGCCACAGAAAGGGCTTAAAAGTTTCCCCTCTTCTAGGTAAGGACATGGATGGCTGCGCACTCTATGCAGGGGGAAGGGTGGGTTGAGGGAAACGTTGCATTCGTGCTCGGAGGGTGGGGGAGGGCTCAACACCAATCCGGAAGGTGAGAGCGCTCACTTTGAAGCTCCGTGGGCTCCTGTGGTGACCTCAAACAAAACAAGGAGGGAAAAAAAATGGTGTGCCTGCAGAAATGTTTTGTGGTGTTAAAAAAATTGTAAACAACTTAAATCTCTGGTTTTAAAGTGAATTTATTAAATTAACGTGAATACCTACAAAGTGGCCTTTATTTTGGCGCTGTTGAGATGGCTGTGGTGGTCGTGGGTAGGCTGTGAGTAGTAGCATTGGAGGGTGAGGGTAGAACTTGGGCTTCGGTGGTGGGGAGACGCTGGGGGCAGGAGAAGACGAGAGCGGGGTTAGTGGAAAGTGGGAGCGGTGGTTTTGGGGCAGGGGTTGGAGAAGTTTATTATTCTAGTTTTCTTTGTCGCAAATCGTGTGTCTCATGCCAACGATAACTCAAGTGTGGGCTTCATTTTAAAGCAGTATTAGTTCACCCCGATGCATTTTGAGCCTAGGCTGGCTCTTCTTCAGGGCGTCATAAGTCTGAAGAAACAAAGGAACGTGTGTCAGTAAACTTTGGCAGGAGACCGAGGCTGGTGTATCACACGAGGGTTAAACGGAGGAATGTGCTGCATGCATATGGGCGTGTTAAAGAAGGGAATGCGAGTGCCTGCATACTGGGGTCAGCGGGAAAATGAAAGAGCAGTAAACTTGAGGAAATACAGCGCAATGGTGATGGGAATAGATGAGAAATGGGAGTAAGGCGTCATGCTGGGTGTTATCATGAAATATGTGAACGTTATGTACAAAATGAGTGAGCGAGGGGTGGTGCTCGCGATGTGCAGGAGTTAGCTTGCAGGAAAATCAAAACTTACTGCGGAGTGAGCTAGGTGTCGAAAACAGTAAAGGGACGTGGCTTACCTAAAAACACGGGTCTGCTGCTTAAGTTAGAAGATTCTCCGGACCGCCAAGGGTGACGCCCGGTGAAGTGGTGAATGTGGGCGGCAGAGTTAGGTACGTAGATATAGAAACGGGACCAAAAGACGTTCGGATGTGAGTCGGGCTGACGTGATCAAAAGGGAAAACGGACGGTCTGCCAAGAGGGGAAGGGTTGAGAAAGGAACTACACGGAAAGACTTGCACTGGTTCCTGGGAGGCCAGAAGGATCAATATCTTGAAGACCCATGTACCCCCTGCATGACATAATGTGGCATTACCTGACTTGATGTGAACGTTATGTACAAAATGAGTGAGCGAGTGGTGGTGCTCGCGATGTGCAGGAGTTAGCTTGCAGGAAAAACAAAACTTACTGCGGAGTGAGCTAGGTGTCGAAAACAGTAAAGGGACGTGGCTTACCGAAAAACACGGGTCTGCTGCTTAAGTTAGAAGATTCTCCGGACCGCCAAGGGTGACGCCCGGTGAAGTGGTGAATGTGGGCGGCAGAGTTATGTACGTAGATATAGAAACGGGACCAAAAGACGTTCGGATGTGATTCGGGCTGACATGATCAAAAGGGAAAACGAACGGTCTGCCAAGAGTGGAAGGGTTGAGGAGAGCGAAAGTGAGCAAAGCAGAAGCCATGTGACGGAGCTGGGTTGTGTTGTTGGGACAGGCTCGGCAGTGCGGCAAGGCTGTGATTGCGTGGAGAGAGAGGGGAGGTGCTGGTGTGGGAGGGGGGAGGTGCTGGTGTGGGAGGAGTGCTGCTAGGGAAAGGCTGTGATTGCGTGGAGAGAGAGGGGAGGTGCTGGTGTGGGAGGGGGGAGGTGCTGGTGTGGGAGAGGGCAAGGCTGTGTTTGCGGGGAGAGAGAGGGGAGGTGCTGGTGTGGGAGGGGGGAGTTGCTGGTGTGGGAGGAGTGCTGCTAGGGGAGGAGAAGCCTGATGCCGGATGGGGGCGGGAGAGGCTGGGCTTGCATGCGATGCGCGTGCATGTACACGGGAACTGCATGAAAACCGCGGGGCTGAAAGCCCTTTGGTTTCACGATGTTTTCGCCACTTGAATTCTCGCTCCGCTCGATGCGCTTGCGCACATCGATAGGTCGCGAGACCTAAAAAAGAAACGGCACTCCAAATATGTGAGCAACACAGTGTGAATGCATGGGATCAGGTCAAATACAGACTTCTGCAGCTTCCAAATTGTATAGTAGCAGTCTAATCTTAAACGATAAATAATTCAGGCATTCAGACGCTGAACTACGACCTCCTGTCACAATAGAGCCAGTACTCCCAAACTAAAAAGATGTTGGTTATTCATGAGTCCCTTAAGTAGAACAAACCTAATATTGTAGAGATATTTGGAGATCCTCAGAAATAGCCATCACGAGATGACACACTATATGCTGCAGGTCAATGGTTAGGTAGGCTGTTTTGTGTGCATGTTAAAGAAAATACCATGAACTGCAGCAGAGCAAATGTCTGATACTGGACTAACTTTTTTTTGCCTCGAATATAAGAACTCGACCACATCATGTTACTGTCCTCTTCAGCTGGTGCCATACCAAACCTCATTTTTTACGATCCGTTACCATACGTGCATACAGTGCAGAAGAGTAAAAAAAAAAAAAAAAAAACAGAAAGTAGAGAAGGGGCTGAACAATGGACCAATGACCAGGCGCCAGATACAGGTTAACGACCAATATACCGCCAGGGGCTTTTTTTTTTTTTTTTTTTTTTAAATCTTTATTTCGGCAAAATAGCCATAAAAGACACATGTATATACATACATAAAACAAGAGGATTTGAATTCCAATTATCAGTTCATAAAAACGTGCATAAGCATTTTTCTTAAAATAAAGTTCAAAAAAGGTCACAGTTCAGCAATCTCCTTATAACACGGTTTACCAAAAAAAAAAAAATAGTTCATTTAGCATGGTTCATTTTAGCAACAGGAGTGCAATACAGAGTATACCTTCTTGGAGAATCTGACACAACTTCTCAAAGCATTTGACCCAATTTTTTTCGTGTAAGAAACACTGAAATTAAGAATCTACTAATGCTAAACACAATGAACTGGGCAGTATCCGTTTTAACAATCCTATATGCAGTATGACAACTTCTAGTTCCTAGGAGAGCACACATAGGTTTTAACCATTTTTTCCGTGCTTTTATGTAAGCATTGCATACAAAGAGCATGTGAATTTCATTCTCCAAACAGGAGGCTGAACACATAGGACATATTCTGTTATTGTCAATTGTACATGCCACACTTTTCTTTGACCATCGTTCTAAATTAGAAGCTAACATAAGATTCCCATATCTGAATTTCAGGTAGAGGGTCTTAGCCACAGGAGGCTCAATTTCATCCAGAAATGATTCGAAACAAGGTACGTCTTTAAACAATAGGAATTCTTTAGTTAGAGTCCCAGTTCTACTCTCGTGTACAACCTTGTTATTCATATAGGACCAAAAAGCTCTCTTCACCATGGTTTTTGCAAAAGGTGGCAGGTTCTCAGGGTGTTCCCATAAAGAGTACAACCCCAGCAATCTAAACCATTTTTGTATATGCCCAAACCATAGGATGGAGTTAAAAGTGTCGAGGTTTAATACCTCTTGAAGACTGTTCCTGTAGTCCAACAATTCTGGGGTGGACCAAACTCTAATCCAGAACATCAAAGGTCTTAAAATTGTAAAGTGATCAGTTCGTTTAAAATTTAGGTCAAATTGGAGGGGGATTAGGGGGGTGCTAGTAGGAACCCTTACAATAGATCTCATAAATTTGTTATCCAATCCTTGGAAGCACTCTCTGGCCCAGGGACCCCATATTTCAGCCCCGTATAGAGTGGCAGATTGGATTTTAAATTTGAAGAGTTCAAGAGCAGGTGTTGCACTCTTACTTGTACTAGCGTTCAATTTACTCATTATAGGTTTAGCATTTTGAGCATATACCACCTTACTTTTCTCAATTTGGGCCTTCCATGTTAACTTTGAGTCAAGTACCACCCCCAGGTAAGAAAAGTTATCAACGACCCCAAGAGTTTGTCCATTCAGAGTCAAAGTCCCTCTATCTGGTCTGCTAGGGTTTAATGCCATACATTTAGTTTTGTTAGTATTTATTTCTAGGCCTTTTTTTCCACAGTAACCACTAAATGAGTTTAAGAGTATCTGGAGGCCCCTCTTGGTCTGGGAAATAAGGATGGTATCATCCGCGAAGAGCAACGCAGGTACTCTCTCTCCATTTAGCTGGGGTGAATCGTTGTTACAGGCATTTAGATGTTCTGGAACATCATTAACAAATATAGAAAATAGAGTGGGGGCCAGGACACATCCCTGACGAACGCCGCGCTCGATTGGAATGTCGCGAGACAGTTCGCCATTTGGGCCCCATCTAATGTTGGCGTGGTTTCTAGCATGTAACTCAATTATCTGACTTAACAGACACCCTGGCATCCCGGCTTTATTTAAGGAGCTCCAGAGCAGATTTCTAGGAACGAGATCAAATGCAGCTCTAAGGTCAACAAACGCTACATACAAATGACCCTTCCTAATATGTACGTACTTCCAGTAAATACAACAGAATCTGAAGACCTGGTCTAGTGTACTGGTCTTAGACCTAAAGCCTGCCTGAAATTTAGTAAATATTTTTGACTCCTCCAGCCAGTCATTCATTCGAAATAATAAATGCTTGGCATAGAGTTTCTGCAGGGTATCCATTAAACTAATGGGTCTATAATTAGAGGGATCAGATCTGCTACCTTTTTTAAAAATTAGTACAACTTCTGCTGCACGCCAACTTTCAGGAAATGAACAATCATTAGACAAAACATTAAATAAACAATTTATATAAGGAGCCCAGACTTCGATTGCGTGTTTGTAGAGGTCACCAGGTATTTTGTCCGGACCGGGGGCTTTACTGCTTTTTAGTTCGTTAATTGCCTTCATTGTTTCTTCCAATGTGAAGTCAAGGCATTCAGGAGGTGGGGGTAACCATGTGTCCTCACCAGCAGCACTGTCATATTGTTTGTACAGGGATGTGAAGTGGTTTACCCATGTTAGTTCATCCAAGAAAGTGTCCTTGACTGCTCTTCCTGCATGCCCCCCATTTGCAACCAACCTCCAAAAGCCAACATTATCATTTGTTTTGGCAGCAGCCAACATATCTGCCCAGAGAAGCTCTTCCCAAGCTTTTTTGGAATCCTTTAAGACGTGCTTATATTCTTCCCTTGCAAGTTTGACATCCAATTTAGAGCCCTCTTTGATTGCAGTTAGAAGTTTCCTTTTGGCCATCTTACACGAACGATTGAACCAAAGCTTCCTATGGCAACCCATCCTTATATTTTGCTGATGCTTCTTTGGCATTTTGGTCATATGAATCTTAAGCTTGTCAAAGAAGATTTTGTGCAATTCAACAAAATGTGCATAGTTCTCAGTTAGGAGAGGGTAGCCAGCTATGGGGCCGAAGATCGAATCAAAAAGAGAATAGACAGCTGCAAGGGTTGTGCCATCTGATAGCAGATGCGGCCATTTTAGGGCACGTCTATTATTATTAATGTGTACAGTTTCACATGGTTCATCTGCAACTTCCCCGGGCATAGAATCACTGAACATATGTGCTTCAATATGGAGTTCCAGGGGAAAATGATCACTCTCATCCCTGTTCGATACTCTAAAATCCATCATAAAGTGCCAAATGCTCAATGATACAAGAATAAAGTCAAGCCTACTTTCAGATTTTACAAAGGTTGGCTGTTTGGATAGGTCAGAAGGAAAGCGTCCATTGCAAGCTCGCAAACCGTGGTCAACTGTTAACCTTAGAAGTTGAACTGCTAGGGTGGTGCACTTGACGTGTTTAGCAGTTTCGAGCTGGGGGATATTATAAGCATGGTCTTCATCCTCGAGAGCTGCAGTGATGCCATGAATTGGTTCGAAATTACAATTCAAGTCACCCCCCAAAATTACTGGGACATCACCGACTACTGTTTTTAGGAAAGAATCCAAGATTTCCAGCGTGGGTGAGACTCTCGAACGACCTATAGGTCTATTGTAGATATTAATAATGTAATATTGATACCCCTTTGCAGTAGTGATCTTTAAGGCTAGGATGATCTTTAAGGCTAGGATGGGCCAGGGGCTTTGCAATACCTATTGAACTTCACTTAAGGACAGTGACAAGAAAAGACACCATTGTGATAGCTGCATATGGTGTCACGCCACACCAAATGCGTAATAGGTCCAGCTTCAGAACGTTCAGCGAGTAACCACTCCTTAAAATCAACGAAAGGACAGCCTGTTAGTGATGAAGAAGGTGTCCTTGGATCCCATCTAAGCCAACACATCAAACATGCTGCCCGGTGGCAACAGCTTGATCTAGGAGAAGAAAGCTGACTATTGCAGGACATTGGAAATAGAGATACGGTATCACAATCCCATTAATGATCTCATCATTTTCCTTCGGTGAGAATGAAAGACCATACAGCACGAAATGTGCTCACGAAATGGAGCTAACCTCAACAATTCGAATGGGCGACCGATTCCTTGGATTTTGGAGGATATGTTATGTACGTTTAGGAAAGGGCAAACTAAATAACGCACGGGCACATGCGTGCTGTCACAGGTGGAGTGAGAAAACACACCCAGTCTAGCACTCTAGGATGACATATGTGTGACTGGCTGCTGTTCGTGCTGTATCTCACTGTGCTCCCAAACCAGCACACAAACAGGCCTTGCGTAAAGAAGGTCTAGGTGGCAGGTGGACTGATAAGGGAGTATTGTATTGTTGGGACGGTCAGAGTGAAATATGGACATAGGTAAGGGTAGAGTGAGGTTTGTGTGAGGGGTAGCGCACATACTGTGTTACAGAGAAGTGTGGACATACGTGATGGGGAAAAGAGAGAGGTCTGTAAGATGTAAGATAGGGAAGATTTGAAGGTACTTTGAGCAGTATGGCAGTGCAGGTGGAGGTTTGGGTAACAAAGGTGGCTATGGAGACTTGCATGATAGGGAGGGCTTAGGAAAGTCTTCCTAATGGGAAGGGAGGAGAGGGATTTTGAGAGATAAAGGTGGTGTGTGAGTGGTAGGGTGGTAAGTGGATTTGAGTCATAGGAAAGGGAAGGTGTGAATGTGTGGGTGATTCGGTAGAATTATAGTGACAGAGGGTGTGTTATGAGCGATTAGAAAAGATGGGGTACAAGTTTGTGTGCTGAGAGGTGTGGGGGACGTTCTCTCGATATGTAAAAGAATGCGTTATAGAGTCAAGAAGGACTGAGTTCTCAAAAGAGATATAGGTACACTAAGTGATCAGCAACAATGGAAACAGCAACAAGGGAATCGGTTTGGTTTGGTTATAGGGAAAGCTTCATGTCGTAATGTTGAGTTCACTTTATTGATAAGTTGTGCATGGAACACTACAGGTATCGACCTTAACAATTCCCATACACTTTCCCTCACATATCATCTTAACTTCAACCCGAAGTTTCCATCTAACGTTCACCTTAACACTCAGCCTATGCCTATATTTTAAGCCTACCCTATCCCTAAATTCCACCCGTCCCTAACCCTACATCCTAAGCATACCATGGCCCTAAAAGCTACCTTGGCACAAAACACAATACTAAACCAGGATGCCCACCATTCTGCAATCCTAAACAAAGGGCCAGCCTATGCTCGGACAGCGCCCTGGGCCGAACCAAATTTGGCACCCTCACTTCTGATTGGGCGTATAATAAGGCAATAATCAGTCTCCTTTGTGTCCACAGGCTAGTCACTGGATGATTACATTAGAGCAATGAGTGGCCTCTGAGCACAAAAATATCAACCCCCACCCCCAGCTCTACTGAATTACACACAGCTCAGCTGCTTCACTGGTGCCTATGTGTTGACATTGGGGTGGATTATGGGATGTGCGGCAGGGGGATGGAGGTAGATGGGAGAGAGAAGTACAAGGAAGGAGGATAGGTGAAGCTTAAACTTAGGTGCCTTGGGAACTTAGAACAAATATCAACGTATTAAAAGAAAATTGATTTGTATCCCTGGAGCTAATGAGACCCCTGATTGCATGCCCTTAGAGGAGGCAGCTTGGTTCTCCCCTCTGAAGGTTGCCGCCCTGGCCGTAGATCTGGCTAGCCGATGCTAAAGGCAGAGCCTGCCTAACCATACCCTTAACTTAAACCAAATTCGATTCTTGAATCTAAATCTAAGACTACCACTTGCCGCCCTTAACATGTACATTAACCCTAGAAACATCAATGTAGTGTTATTACCGTAAATACCATGATGGTGTACTGGTATGTGTTGTGCTATGTGGATGGATATGGGGCGGGTGGATATGTGTGTGAATCGGGAGGCAGTATGTTGAGTTGAAGCGGGTTAAGGAGATGGAGAGACATGCATAGAGGTGCTGCTGTGTTTCGAGGGAGGGGAGTATGATGGGATGCTGGAAGGAAGCTCGCTTGATAGGAGTAAAGAGATCTGGGTGATAGGATGTAATGGAGTGAATTGTAAGGAGGGGTTGGTGGGGGCAAGGGGGTATTTGGGTTCCAGACGGTAATGAGGATTGTGTAACGAGGGGATATGCATAAGGAGAAGTGGGAGTAAGATTGGGTTTTTGAAGGTGTAAGGTTGCCTAAACGAGAAAGGTAAAGACAGGCCTGGGGAATAGGATGTGGAAGACGGGTGTTGAGTGTCAGGAGGTGATACGGTCGATCTGGAGTGGAGAGGTACATTTGAGCGAAGCGCCACTGGTCACTGCTCTTGGCTGCGTGACGGGGTGGAGCTGGTGAGCATCGGAGCAGAGCTCACGATGAAGGAGGAGGAACCCGATCCAGTGCACTCAGAAGCACACAGCTGCGCGGAGCCACCCAGGGCTCCTCCAGCTCAGCTCCTTGGTAAAGCACGGGCACCCAGGGGCTTGGCTCGGGGACTCCCGGGACCCCAATCTTTGGCATGAGAGAGCGTTCACTATCGATGCGAATGAAGAGGCACGACAGGATTCCAGGCAACATGGGGGGTCCGGTCACCCCACTTCAGGAGCGGAGTCGGTGACCCAGAGGACCACCCGGCTCAGGCGGTGGCACCTTCACTGGAAGAGCTCTTAGTTCGGGCATCGCCCCCCCCGCCCCCCCCCCTCAGCTGTTCATGAATTAATCCAGAGCGAGACGCATGGACCGCAGGAGGCAGCAGGGCAGCCCTGCGGAGACAGGGAGGGCCATGGCAGGCAGGAGGTGCTGACACTGAGGAGGGGGCAGCAGAGAAGACACGAGGGCGCTGCTACCCCCGGCCGTGGCGGCATGGAGGCTCGTCCAGGTAAGGGCTCGCAGTACCTTTATTTACATTGAAGAGAGCACATGGCATTAGTGGGCGTTGTTATTTACATCACGAGATTAAAAGGCATTAATGAGCACTGTGCTGGGATCTATGGGGGTCGTCTGGGATCCTGGACCATCTTCTCAGGAGGAAACTTGCCATTTTTAGAGCCTGGGGTACTTTTGAAGATCAAATGAATGGAACTTGAGGACTGCTTTTGGGGTCATTGCGGTCTTCGGTAAAGCGCTAATGATACAGCAATGACAGTTCCCGCAAAAACTGCGTGAGATGGTGGAGGTTCCTACCCCCAGGGAAGGGTGCAGTGTTTATTTTTATTTTATGCGTTTTTATATAGCGCGGACGTTACCCGAAGGTGTCAGAGCGCGTCACAATAGGAAGAGTAATGATACATGAGGAGAAAATTACAAGGGAAAACAAATACAAAAGAAAACGATAAGTTACATGAGGCAAAAGTGACAATTGTGAGCACACAAAATACAAGAGGTAGCAAACGGTACATAACAGGAGGAAAAAGTGACGTGTTTAAGTTACAAAGGCGAACAAAGTACAAGTAGAGGTATAATACTGCAATAAATGGCAGACACTCAAGCACAAGAACAAACGTAACGTAGGCAATGGTGGCACTTTGGCAAGTATCTAAGGCAAACAAAATGAGGTCTCGGGAACGCTCCTACCCCCAGGGAAAAAGGAGAAGGAGGGCGTTGGATGAGGCCTGGGGAGAGGGGGGGGGGGGGGGGGGTATGGACGTTCCAACAACACCCCCCCCCCCCCAAAAAAAAAAGGAGTGTAGTTCCAGGACGGTGATACTCGCCCCATCTTCTAATGCAGACAGGAACCAACAATAAACTGCGGGCACTTATAATTTCCCTAGCATCTTCAGGGATGACAGCAGACTATATAATAAAATATATCCAATGCCGCATATGTTCATACTGCAGAGGACCACGGACGCGCTTCGGTACAAGCGATTCCTATTCCCAGTCACGGGGCCTGTCTCCTCTGCCACGTGCGCCGGTGTTTATCCTCAGTCAGAGGTAGCGATTGATTGGACCAGGCACACAATGACGCCACATTACATAACTCCTCCTCCAATTAACTTGTCCTGCAGGACACGTGCGCGCTGTTGGACGGCACTGGTGCAAGGGGTAGGGAACAACGGGTGCTGAAGATGTGCGCATGCGCATTGAATCTGAATTTCCATCTGGGCAGAGGTGACAGAGTTTACAAAATAACGACAAGAGCCGAGCCAAGGGTCTGGTCGGGCCTTAGAAGAGTCCGTTCACGAGCCGAGCCCTGCAAATCACTGAGCAAACAGCACGCCAAATGTGACAACGTCTCTTCAGCTTTCAATAAAAGTGTTTTGACATGTGGAAGCGTTGACATTGATGCATCACATTATAGCACTGCATCACTGTAATGTTCTTATCTTTCTTCTCTTTCTCTTTGCATCACCTTTTCTCTCGTTCCTTTATCTTTCTTTAATTCTATGTTCTAGAATCCAGCTTGGATTCATTCCTGCCTCCAATGGGAGGATATTTTTGCTTATTTTTTCCAGCTGCTTTCAAATATATGTTTTCTTGCTGCATTGTGACTTGGATCTTCAATCCATTTTAAGCATATTTAAGAAAACTTTAAATTTGGTTTTAAAACATACGAGAGACTATGTCATCTTCTGACAGCGCTCTACACCCTTCACAATTTCTTCAAAAACCAGGTGTGAGAAGTTGGCCTGATATATAATGCTCACTAATTCTTAGTGATCACTTTGTATCATGCCAAGCAACCCTTATGATGATGGTTGTAATTCAACCTTGTAGACCAGTTATCCTAGTGGTAACGTGGACAAAGCAGTCTTAGGCTAAACTCTGAAAGGCATGTGAAGCCAGCTGTTATACCATACACAACCCCCTTGAATACCAAATGAAAGGGACACCACACAGATATATATTGAAAATATATATTGATTTATTAACTATTAAAATCCCCTGGACTCTTTATGAGCACAGAAGCACAAGCGTTAAATCACAAGACAGTTTAAAATACACAAAAGTTGCACAATATGGATGAGCCCTAGGGGCCACTTAAACCATATACTAAAAAAGTGGTATAAGAGATACCTAGAGGAAAGTGAAGAGGCCTAGGGCCTTGGGAATCGCTGGAGCTATTCGAGACTGGAGTTAACTAAGTCGGGAAAGGCCCACGGGACTCGGGTGCAATGTTCAAAGTGCACGCACTTCTCAATACAAAGTCTATGGTGCGTAAAAAGCACAAAGTTAGAAAGTTAGGAACCTTCCGAGTGACCTACGGAGCTGAAACTTAAAACACAGGCCCTTGGGATGTGTACCAGTGCAGGAGCACCGGCGGAGCTGAGTTACCTCACCCACAGGAAGCGGGTGCACAGGGTCGAAGATGTGTCGGGTTTCGTCACGCTGGTCGATGGTGCTTGGAGCTGAAGATGCTGCAGGCGGCTCGATGAGAAGAGTTCCGGTGGATCCAAGGGTGGATCAGAAGAGTTGAAGACCTGAAAGCAGAGGGGACAGTGTTCAAAGTCACTAGCCAGTGACTACCGTGGAACCAGATTGGAACCAGGCGATGTCGGGTGCAAACAGGCGTTGTCGGGTAGCTTCTTTCTGCAGCCACGTGGATACCCGGGGTCGAGGACGTCCAGGAGTCGGTCACGAGCTGTCCCACGTAGGCTTCTCGCTGTTGGCGGTGTCGGCGACCTGATCGGAGCAAACAGGCCTTGGCAAATGCAAGCCACGCAGAAGTTGAAAGATGCTGTTCACTCGGACCAGCAAGGTCAGAGCGGGTGCTCCTTTTCACAGGAGCTTGGGTAGGTCTGGAGCAACCAGACCTGCTGTTTAAATCTTCGGGTTCGTCGCCAAGATGGCCGCTGGCCGCGTGGCTAGTGGCCGGGATGGCGCGTCGAGTGGCACAATGCAAAAGGGCCCCACGCAGATCGTGGAGATGCTGGAGGGCTGATCTTCGGTGCAAGGGCTGCTCGGTGGTGGGGGTTCTCAATCCCCAAAGCACAACGTCGAGGATACCTCAGAAGCTGCGCAGTCAGCTTGTCGAGTGTCTTCCAAGAGGTCCGGTCCCACGTCACTCGGTGCCTCCACGGGTCCCTTCTTCGCAGGGACTGTGGATCGGGCTCTGAGAGGTCTGAGAGTCTGGTTCTTGTCGGGCTCTGGGCTCGGTCTCCGGCGGGAGGCGGCGGCAAAGCAGACGTCGAGTCGCTGGTTGGTACCTGTGTTCACAGGGTGGTCACTCCTTGGCCACAAGGGAGATTCTTCTTCAGTCTTCTGTGCAGCAGAATGTCGAAGTCCAGTCTTCTTCTTAGTTTTAAGTTGATTTCGGGATGATCTGCTGTGCAATGGCACTGCTCCCCCTCTTATTCCCAAACTGGGGGTGGATCACCTACTAGGTCCCTCCTCTGGGAGGAACCAGGAAGGGGGGCGGTTACACCCCCTTTCCTTTGTCCAGCTCCGCGCCAGGACTGGGGCTGGAAGGCCCCAGAACCGGTTTGGACTGGCCTATGCACGGGGACACCTTGTGTGCCCCGGGCATGTCTGATTCTTTTCAGCCCTGTCCTACCTAATACACAAAATCCTGTCTGGGGTGGTGCTCGCACCTCCCAAGGCAGGAAACCCTTTGTCCAGGCCACCATCTGCCGAGTTTCGGTCAGCAGCAGGAGGCCAGACTTGTGTCTGTGGTGGCAGCGTCCATTTTGTGAAGCTGAGGCTCTGTTTAACTTTAACCGGGGTTAAGGCTACACACATGTCGTGTCCCTCTAGAAGGGTGGAATGCTATCCCCGTCGCCAGAATTGGCGAGGGGATAGTATTCCAATTCGTATGACACCTTACTCGACATGTTTTGATAAAGCCAAACCAAAGATAGCATTTAACCGCGAGGATTATAATGCACTTAAGGGTATATGGTATGGCAATATCCCGGAACAGCTTAGGGAGTTGCTCCCGACAGCTGCAGACAGGCTCAGCTCATGCCAGAGCACCATCTCACATATTTCCAAGCACTCTGCCTCCAGGATTGATGAGGCCTTCCATAGGAGTGGCTGATAGGAACATATGTGTCCAGTTTAGGGTTAGGCACAGACATACTGTACCTAAGTAAGAGGTGGTTACACCGACTTACCCCAGCTGAGTGATCAGCCAGTTGTGTCAAAGATGGAGGCCAGGCCAGGGGTGGCACAATACGTGCTGCAGCCCCTGGTAGGCCTTGGATACACCTATGCCCTGGGCACCTAGGGTGCACTATTACAGGGGCTCATAAGGTGAACCAGTTCCAATTCGTAATGCACCTAAAGTGCATTGGCATCAATTTAGAGAGAGAACAGCAGGCTGTGGGTCTGATTAGCAGGCCCACAGCCACATTAAGTCAGAAACCAGTGAAGCAAAAAGCAAATATTTGGGGTGACCATAGGATAGCAGACCCTACTCTCCTACATAACCCCCCCCCAAACGCAGGGACATTAGACTAACCTTGACCAGTTGTGTCTTCATGTTCTAAGTGGAAGTACCTGGAGAGACCATCTGCGTTGCCATGGTCAGTCCCTGGGCGGTGCTCCACTGTAAAGTCCATCCCCTGTAGGGAAATGGACCACCTGAGTAGTTTGGGGTTTTCACCCTTCATCTGATTAAGCCATAGGAGGGGCTTATGGTCGGTCTGAATCTTGAAGTGAGTGCCAAATAAGTATGGTCTCAACTTCTTCAGGGCCCACACCACAGCAAAGGCCTCCCTCTCTATAGCTGACCAACGTTTCTCTCTGGGGGTCAGCCTTCTGCTAATGAAAGCAATGGGCTGGTCCTGGCCATCTACATTAAGCTGTGAAAGCACTGCTCCCACTCCCAACTCAGAAGCATCTGTTTGGACAATGAACTCTCTTGAGTAGTCAGGACTCTTCAGGATAGGTGCAGAGCACATGGCCTTCTTCAGGTCATCAAATGCCTTTTGACAGATTTCTGTCCACTGAACCTTTTTGGGCATCTTCTTGGATGTCAGATCATTAAGAGGAGTCACAATGGACCCATAGTTCTTAACAAACTTCCTGTAGTACCCAGTCAGGCCCAAGAAAGCTCTGACCTGAGTCTGGGTAGTTGGAGGGGACCAGTCCTTGATGGTCTGGATCTTACTCTCCAGTGGTTGAACTTGGCCTCCACCTACAAGGTGGCCCAGGTATACAACCTTGCTCTGCCCTATCTGGCACTTTGTTGCCTTGATAGTGAGGCCTGCCTTCTGCAGAGCCTCAAGCACTTCCTTCAGGTGGATCAGGTGATCCTCCCAGGTGGAGCTAAAGACAGCAATATCGTCCAGATAAGCTGCACAAAAGTCATCCAACCCAGTGAGGACTTGGTTCACCAACCTTTGGAAGGTGGCAGGTGCATTTTTCAAACCAAAGGGCATCACCACAAACTGATAATGCCCACTAGGGGTAGAAAATGCTGTCTTGGCTTTAGACTCCTCAGCTAACCTGATTTGCCAGTAGCCAGCTGTCAAGTCAAATGTGCTCAAATATTTGGCAGAAGCCAACTTGTCAATGAGCTCATCTGCCCTTGGAATAGGGTGTGCATCTGTCCTGGTGACAGCATTGAGTCCTCTGTAATCCACACAGAACCTCATCTCTCTCTTGCCATCTTTGGTGTGAGGTTTGGGGACCAGAACCACTGGGCTAGCCCAGGGGCTCTCTGAAGGCTCAATGACACCTAATTCCAGCATCTTTTGCACCTCAGTCTTTATACAGTCCCTGACGTGGTCAGGTTGCCTGTAAATTTTGCTCTTTACAGGAAGACTGTCACCAGTGTCCACCACATGTGTACACCAGTTAGTCTGACTGGGTGTCAAGGAGAACATATGCCTGTATGCCTGTAGAACTTGTCTGCAGTCATGTTGCTGATGTTCAGTGAGGCTGCCACCTAAGGCCACACCATCAACTGAGCCATCCTCAGGGTTCTGAGTGAGCAGGTCTGGGAGAGGGTCACTCTCTTCCTCCTGTCCCTCGTCTGTAGCCATGAGCAAGCCCATGTCTGCCCTGCTGACATATGCCTTCAATCTGTTCACATGGAGCACCCTGTGGGGGCTCCTGGGAGTTCCTAGGTCCACCAAGTAGGTAACCTCTCCCTTCTTTTCCAGAATTGTATGGGGTCCAGACCATTTGTCTTGGAGTGCTGCTGGGGCCACTGGCTCCAACACCCATACCTTCTGTCCAGGCTGAAACTCAACAAGGACAGCCTTTTGGTCATGCCAAGCTTTTTGTAATTCTTGGCTAGCCTCAAGGTTTTTGGATGCCTTTTCCATGTACTCTGCCATCCTGGAGCGGAGACCAAGTACATAGTCCACTATGTCCTGTTTAGGCTTTTTGAGAGGTAACTCCCATCCTTCCTTCACAAGACACAGGGGTCCTCTTACAGGGTGCCCAAACAACAATTCAAAGGGGCTGAAGCCAACCCCCTTTTGAGGGACCTCTCTGTAAGCGAACAAAAGGCAGGGCAGAAGGATGTCCCATCTTCGCCTGAGCTTTTCAGGTAATCCTTTAATCATGCCCTTTAGGGTCTTGTTAAATCTCTCAACAAGCCCATTGCATTGTGGGTGATAAGGAGTGGTGAACTTGTAGTTTACACCACACTCCTTCCACATAGCTGTCAAATATCCAGACATGAAGTTGGTACCTCTATCTGATATTACCTCCTTAGGAAACCCCACTCTGGAGAAAACTCCAAGTAAGGCCCTGGCCACAACAGGAGCTGTTGTGGTCCTAAGGGGAATTGCCTCTGGGTACCTGGTGGCATGATCCACTACCACCAGTATGAATCTGTGCCCAGATGCTGTAGGGGGATCCATTGGACCAACAATATCAATCCCCACTCTCTCAAAGGGAACCCCCACCACAGGTAGTGGTATCAGGGGGGCCTTTGTTGTTCCACCTGCTTTACCACTGGCTTGGCAGGTTTCACAGGAGCGACAAAACTCCTTGGTGTCTTCAGACATGTGAGGCCAGTGAAAGTGAGGGACAAGCCTGTCCCAAGTCTTGTTCTGGCCTAGGTGTCCTGCTAAAGGAATATCATGGGCCAAGGTGAGTAGGAAGCCCCTAAATTGCAGAGGTATAACCAACCTCCTGGTAGCACCAGGCTTGGGGTCTCTAGCCTCTGAATAAAGGAGTCCATCATCCCAATATACTTTATGGGCACCTTGAGCATTCCCAGCAGCCTCAGCAGCAGCCTGCTGTCTGAGGGGTTCAAGAGAAGGACAGGTTAACTGAGCCTGCCCCAAGTCTGCCCTAGAAGGTCCCCCTGTCCCCAGAAACTCAACCTGATCAGGTTCAAGTTCTTCAGGGACAGTTCCTTCAGGGGTCTCAAGATCAGTTTCCTGTGAAACCTGATCCTCACTTGTAGGCAGTTGGGAAGGCGCAGCCTTAACCCTCCTGTTCTTCTTCTTGGGAGGTACTTGGTCCATTGTTCCAGGATCCAAGACCTGAGGTTCAGAGAGGCACTTTTTGGCCTGTGACCTGGTCACAGCAAGGACATGTGATGATATCCCTAACATCTCTGCATGAGTCCTGTACTCAACTTCTGACCATAGAGAGTTCTCCAGGTCATTGCCCAACAAACATTCTACTGGGAGATCAGCACTAACCACAACTTTCTTTAGGCCAGTTACCCCTCCCCAGGAAAAGTTAACAAGTGCCACACTATGTGTAGTAGTGACATTGCTGGCATTGGTCACCAGGTAATCATCGCCTGGCATGTATTGTCCAGGGTCCACAAAGTTAGGTGTCACCATAGTGACACTGGCACATGTGTCCCTGTAAGCTTGAGCCACTTTGTTGTTAATCAAAGGTGTCTGTCTGTATTTGCCCAGGTTACTGGGACTTATGTCAGGGGTCAAATCTATGTCCCCTTCACAAACCAGAACAGCCTGTGTAAGGGTTCTGACTAGGTCAGAATCTCCTTCAGTTCCCAAAGTGATTCCCACTAAACCCTTGGCTTGAGGACCAACACTGCTAACTGTACTAGTGGGTGCAGGTGCCTTAGGGGCTGCAGTGCTGGGGGCTCCACCCTTTTTACACTCACTTGTCCAGTGAGAGGTGTTCTTACAAGTTTTACACCAGGGTTTCTTCTGACCTTCTTTCTTCTTCTTCTTGGAAGTTTGGGACCCACCCTCTGTCTCAGTTTGGGGCCCTGTTGAAGACTTCTGGTCTTTAGCTTTCTGCTCCCCACCCTTCTGGTCTGTTTTCTTCTGGTCACCACCCTGGTTCTGGTTCTTTTGCTTAACTCTGGTTCTTACCCATTTATCTGCCCTCTTTCCCAATTCTTGGGGAGAGGTCAAATCTGAGTCAACCAAATGTTGATGCAACTGCTGGTTCTGACAATTATTTAAAATTTGTTCTCTCATCAGCAAATTGTACAATCCTTCATAGTCTGTAACCTTGCTTCCCAGCAACCATCCCTCCAGAGCCTTAGTGGCACACTCAACAAATTCAGACCAGTCCTGAGTCTGTGTCTTCTGGGTATCTCTGAACATTAACCTGTACTGTTCAGTGGTTAAGCCTAACCCATCAATCAGAGCACTCTTCAGGACCAGGTAGTTTCTAGAATCCCCATCACTAACTGTGAGGAGTCTGTCTCGGCCTCTACCTTCAAAGGAGAGCCACAAGATTGCTGCCCACTGCTCCTGAGGGATCTGCTGTACTCTGCAGGCTCTCTCCATTGCAGTAATCCATTTATGGATGTCATCCCCAGCTTTGTAGGGGGGCACAATCTTACTCAGGTTTCTATTATCAAAAGACCTGTCTTTATCCTTGTGGATATTGCTGCCACCAGTGGGTTCTATTACCCCACTCTCTCTAGGCTGTCTTGCTCTAGCAAGTTTCTCCTTAGCCAGGGCAACCTCTAACTCTTGCCTCTGGATCCTAAGCTCAGCCTCTCTCATCTTGGCCTCATGTTCCCTTCTCTGAGGGCTAGTCATCTCCTTTCTGGAGTGACCATGAGAGCCTCTAGAGACATGGGAGGTATTGGATTCACCTGAGTGATGCCTTCTCCTCCTATGGCCCTGGTTAAGTCCACCTGGGGGTCTGAATGGGTTGTTACCTGATTCATTCCCAAGTTGACTTAAATTAGCCTGGTTCAGTCTACTGACCAGCACCTGACTATCTCTGTCATCATCTGACTCACTGCTTTCCACCTCCTCCTCCTCTTCTTCTTCCTCTTCCTCTACATCTACTTGAGGAGCTCCAGTGGTGGAGGCTTCCTCATCTACTAGGATGATAGGGGTAGGGGTGTCTACAGTGTCATCCTCTGAAGGATGGCCTCCTTCAGCATCCCCTGTGGGGTTTGCCTTAGAGGGCTTTAGAGTCTCAGACTGGTCCAAGAGCTCTCTTAGGTGGTCTGTAGTAGGGGAAGGCCCTGTCTTCAGACCCCTTAAGACACAAAGCTGTCTTAATTCCTTAAAGGAGAAAATAGCAAATTTGGATGGTGCCCTTGGAGGGTCACTCTCAACAGGGGTAAGTCCACTGGACCCCTCTGCTCCAGACATTGCTCTAGTGTGGGTGGATGTGTTGCAATCTACCTACACTGGTGTTTACCTACTAAACCTATCTAGTAGTTGTAGCTAGGGTGTGCTACTCCCTTTGCTCTACAACAACTAAGTTCAGTAGAACTTAAGTATACTAGTCTTGTTTTATATGTACCTAGCAGGTACCTGTATGATCTTTCAAATGATAATCTCAAAGATTGTAATGGTAAAACAACAGCAAGCTCAGATCCCAATCTGCTGCTCACCAATGTGAGAAGTTGGCCTGATATATAATGCTCACTAATTCTTAGTGATCACTTTGTATCATGCCAAGCAACCCTTATGATGATGGTTGTAATTCAACCTTGTAGACCAGTTATCCTAGTGGTAACGTGGACAAAGCAGTCTTAGGCTAAACTCTGAAAGGCATGTGAAGCCAGCTGTTATACCATACACAACCCCCTTGAATACCAAATGAAAGGGACACCACACAGATATATATTGAAAATATATATTGATTTATTAACTATTAAAATCCCCTGGACTCTTTATGAGCACAGAAGCACAAGCGTTAAATCACAAGACAGTTTAAAATACACAAAAGTTGCACAATATGGATGAGCCCTAGGGGCCACTTAAACCATATACTAAAAAAGTGGTATAAGAGATACCTAGAGGAAAGTGAAGAGGCCTAGGGCCTTGGGAATCGCTGGAGCTATTCGAGACTGGAGTTAACTAAGTCGGGAAAGGCCCACGGGACTCGGGTGCAATGTTCAAAGTGCACGCACTTCTCAATACAAAGTCTATGGTGCGTAAAAAGCACAAAGTTAGAAAGTTAGGAACCTTCCGAGTGACCTACGGAGCTGAAACTTAAAACACAGGCCCTTGGGATGTGTACCAGTGCAGGAGCACCGGCGGAGCTGAGTTACCTCACCCACAGGAAGCGGGTGCACAGGGTCGAAGATGTGTCGGGTTTCGTCACGCTGGTCGATGGTGCTTGGAGCTGAAGATGCTGCAGGCGGCTCGATGAGAAGAGTTCCGGTGGATCCAAGGGTGGATCAGAAGAGTTGAAGACCTGAAAGCAGAGGGGACAGTGTTCAAAGTCACTAGCCAGTGACTACCGTGGAACCAGATTGGAACCAGGCGATGTCGGGTGCAAACAGGCGTTGTCGGGTAGCTTCTTTCTGCAGCCACGTGGATACCCGGGGTCGAGGACGTCCAGGAGTCGGTCACGAGCTGTCCCACGTAGGCTTCTCGCTGTTGGCGGTGTCGGCGACCTGATCGGAGCAAACAGGCCTTGGCAAATGCAAGCCACGCAGAAGTTGAAAGATGCTGTTCACTCGGACCAGCAAGGTCAGAGCGGGTGCTCCTTTTCACAGGAGCTTGGGTAGGTCTGGAGCAACCAGACCTGCTGTTTAAATCTTCGGGTTCGTCGCCAAGATGGCCGCTGGCCGCGTGGCTAGTGGCCGGGATGGCGCGTCGAGTGGCACAATGCAAAAGGGCCCCACGCAGATCGTGGAGATGCCGGAGGGCTGATCTTCGGTGCAAGGGCTGCTCGGTGGTGGGGGTTCTCAATCCCCAAAGCACAACGTCGAGGATACCTCAGAAGCTGCGCAGTCAGCTTGTCGAGTGTCTTCCAAGAGGTCCGGTCCCACGTCACTCGGTGCCTCCACGGGTCCCTTCTTCGCAGGGACTGTGGATCGGGCTCTGAGAGGTCTGGGAGTCTGGTTCTTGTCGGGCTCTGGGCTCGGTCTCCGGCGGGAGGCGGCGGCAAAGCAGACGTCGAGTCGCTGGTTGGTACCTGTGTTCACAGGGTGGTCACTCCTTGGCCACAAGGGAGATTCTTCTTCAGTCTTCTGTGCAGCAGAATGTCGAAGTCCAGTCTTCTTCTTAGTTTTAAGTTGATTTCGGGATGATCTGCTGTGCAATGGCACTGCTCCCCCTCTTATTCCCAAACTGGGGGTGGATCACCTACTAGGTCCCTCCTCTGGGAGGAACCAGGAAGGGGGGCGGTTACACCCCCTTTCCTTTGTCCAGCTCCGCGCCAGGACTGGGGCTGGAAGGCCCCAGAACCGGTTTGGACTGGCCTATGCACGGGGACACCTTGTGTGCCCCGGGCATGTCTGATTCTTTTCAGCCCTGTCCTACCTAATACACAAAATCCTGTCTGGGGTGGTGCTCGCACCTCCCAAGGCAGGAAACCCTTTGTCCAGGCCACCATCTGCCGAGTTTCGGTCAGCAGCAGGAGGCCAGACTTGTGTCTGTGGTGGCAGCGTCCATTTTGTGAAGCTGAGGCTCTGTTTAACTTTAACCGGGGTTAAGGCTACACACATGTCGTGTCCCTCTAGAAGGGTGGAATGCTATCCCCGTCGCCAGAATTGGCGAGGGGATAGTATTCCAATTCGTATGACACCTTACTCGACATGTTTTGATAAAGCCAAACCAAAGATAGCATTTAACTGCGAGGATTATAATGCACTTAAGGGTATATGGTATGGCAATATCCCGGAACAGCTTAGGGAGTTGCTCCCGACAGCTGCAGACAGGCTCAGCTCATGCCAGAGCACCATCTCACATATTTCCAAGCACTCTGCCTCCAGGATTGATGAGGCCTTCCATAGGAGTGGCTGATAGGAACATATGTGTCCAGTTTAGGGTTAGGCACAGACATACTGTACCTAAGTAAGAGGTGGTTACACCGACTTACCCCAGCTGAGTGATCAGCCAGTTGTGTCAAAGATGGAGGCCAGGCCAGGGGTGGCACAATACGTGCTGCAGCCCCTGGTAGGCCTTGGATACACCTATGCCCTGGGCACCTAGGGTGCACTATTACAGGGGCTCATAAGGTGAACCAGTTCCAATTCGTAATGCACCTAAAGTGCATTGGCATCAATTTAGAGAGAGAACAGCAGGCTGTGGGTCTGATTAGCAGGCCCACAGCCACATTAAGTCAGAAACCAGTGAAGCAAAAAGCAAAAATTTGGGGTGACCATAGGATAGCAGACCCTACTCTCCTACACCAGGCAAACCTGAAATAGTATGGAAACAATGGATTCATATTTTTGAGAATTACCTTATCACCATTGATGGAACAGAATATTCTCCTGCAAGGAAAAATGCCCTTCTCTACAATCATTTGGGTGTAGCTGCACAAAAATGTTTTGAAAACTTACCTCCTTTTCCTAGACCTTCTGGTGATGGTACCTGGAACATTTACATTGAATCCAAAGAAAAACTCAAAAAAACAATTTTCAGATGAATCCAATGTTTTTCTGGATCATGGGTACTCACAAACTTTCTCTCGGGGGCCAAATTTACAGTTTGGTTTATGTCCGAGGGCCGCACCGGTGGGGGCGGGGTCAGTGGGGAAGGGGTTGGGGCTAGAGCAATAAAGAAAAACTGACCATGAGGTTGATCACAGGTCCCTGCAGCGGACGCCATCGTCCACTGTGCCACCAGACCCGGCATACACACATCTCTCTCTCGGTCTCGCTCTCTCGCTCTCTCTCTCCCTCTCTCCCTCCCTCTCCGTCTCACTCCCTCTCACTCTCTCTCACTCCCTCTCACTCTCTCTCACTCCCTATCACTCCCTCTCACTCTCTCTCACTCCCTCTCTCCCTCTGTCTCACTCACTGTCTCACTCCCTCTCTCTCACCCTCCCTCTCTCCCTTTCCCTCCCTCTCCCTCCTGTTCCCTCCTTCTCCATCTCCCTCCCTTTCCCTCCCTCTCCGTCTCACTCCCTTTTACCTCCCTCTTACTCCCTCTCCGTCTCCCTCCCTTTCACTCCCTCTCACTCCCTCTCCGTCTCCCTCTCCATCTCTCTCCCTTTCCCTCCCTCTCACTCCCTTTCCCTCCCTTTCTCTCCCTCCGTCTCACTCCCTTTGCCTCCCTCTCACTCCCTCTCCATCTCCCTCCCTTTCACTCCCTCTCACTCCCTCTCCGTCTCCCTCCCTTTCCCTCCCTCTCTGTCTCACTCCCTTTCCCTCCCTCTCACTCCCTTTCCCTCCCTTCGTCTCACTCCCTTTCCGTCCCTCTCACTCCCTCTCCGTCTTCCTCCCTTTCCCTCCCTCTCACTCCCTCTCCACCTCTCTCCCTTTTCCTCCCTCTCACTCCCTCTCACTTTCCCTCCATTTTCCTCCCTCTCACTCCCTCTCCCTCCCCCCCCCTCCCTCCTCCCCTCTCCCTCCCCCTCCCTCTCACTCCCTCTCCCTCCCTCTCACTCTCCCACCCTCTCCGTCCCCCTCCCTCCCTCTCATATCACCCTGCTTGTGTGTCAGCCGGGGCACACACACACACACAGCCGCAAACAGAGCAAACAGGGTTGTGAATAGATAACACCTACAAAGACATAATATTTTTTAAAACAAATGTAGCGCATAATTTACGGAAGCTCTAGGGTCAAATATAGAACTAATAGTCAACGCTGAATCAATAGTACATACACTACTTTAACCAAATAAACGCTGGGCAATCCCTCTCAGTAAAACCTGACCTGTGCTATAAATGTGTTGCTGAATATGAAAGAGTATTCAAATTCTTACAGGCATCCAGGATAGGGAAAGTGCTAAATTCACTTGTTTGGGTTTAAACCCGATTACATGTAAGAAGGTTACTCAAAGCTGCAGTAGCATGTGCTAGCGCTGATTATTTTTGGACAAAAATGTAAATCGTAATTTTCTCTCCAGTAGTCTTGCATTCTGTGGTAGACCCTGAATGTGGGGCAATAGACTGAGCGACCGAGAAGTGCCGATTAAGTAGGTGGTTTTCCAGCTAAAGAATGCGCTTTTCTTTTGAGGTGTGCCTGTGTTTATAAGAAAAATGGAGAACAGCACTCCCATGTGGGAATTCGCCTACCAACTTCGAGACAGTTATCAGGGCTACAGTGCCTAAGGTAGCTGCTCAGATATTCATACTCGCTAACGAGTGCTTGGCAGCTTTCCGGAGAAGAAATACAGTGTGCACTGGCTGTCGATTAATAAAAAAAGCGTCTTAAAATACTGACTGCCTGATACTTTGAAAATAGTTGGCTGGTGTGTGGTTGGGAACTGTTTTTGATCATTTCACCTGAGGATTAAATAATTACCAAATACAAATGGGGTATGCGTGACTCATAAGACCACAGTAAGTTTGTAAGCACGAGGAAAAAATACTCAATCTATTAGTGACTCATTTGTAAAAACAAACAAAACAACTTCAGTGGCTCAAAGTTTTCCTTGGGGTTCGGCCATCGGCACTGCCTACAGCCAAAGATGCTGAATACAAGTCTGTGTAGTTTTGATCCAAGGTTACGTCTTTTTCTTCCACCACCCAACATTCCCAGTCTCTTTATCTCACTCCCTCCCTCTCCATCTCCCTCCCTTTTCCTCCCTCTCACTCTCCCTCCCTCTCCGTCCCACTTCCTCTCATCTCACCCTGCCTGTGTGTTAGCCGGGACACACACACACTCACAGCCGCATCCGAGCACTTAACAGGTCTTTAAAAGACCATTTTCATGTTAATGAGGCCTTGATGTAGTTCCCCTCTTCTTAGGCCCCTGCAGCTTTACTCTGGCTATCGCTGGGATCGCCCGGCCCCCACAGTGCAGCGGAGTCTCTCGCTCTGCTGCAGACACTCTTAAAAAAAAAATTAAAACACAGGTATGATGTCTCAAGGTCCGCAGGCCGCCACGGAAGGCTTCCGGGCCGCCAGCGGCCCGCAGGCCGTACTATGAGTACCCGTGTTCTGGATAGACACAGTTTCTTTAAAAGAAAACAAGCCAGTGATAAATCTGTTGAAGAATATGTAGCTGCTTTTCGGGTTCTCGCTTCTACATGTGAATTTGAAAATTATACAGATTTTTCCATTAGGGACCAATTTGTTTTCAACTGTTTTTAAAACAAAATGCAGGAACATCTGTTAACCTGTCGTAATCCTTCTCTTTCAGAGGTTATTGATATAGGGAAAAAGCATTGAACGTTCCATAATTTCTTCCCAAGCTTTATCAGGTCAAGAGGGTCATTCTCCCATTTCTTATATTTCAGATAATTCTGAATTTTGCTCAACTATTTCTGCCATCAGAGTTAACAAGGAAGTTAAACATACCTTTTGTTTTTGCTGTGGTTCTAAAAACCATATTGCAAATTTTTCCTCTTGCCCTGCCTTGGGAAAGAAATGTGGTAAATGTAAAAGAACAGGTAATTTTCATGAGTTTTGCAAATCTCGTCGTTCTTTTCCTAATGTTAGAATGCACAATGTGGAACTACAATCTCCTTCCACCTCAGCCTCTGTTTCTTCTGTCTCTGACTGCACTAATACATTTTCTAATCTTCTTATATCCATAGATGAACCTTCTTATTGTATTGATTATTAACGGCCCCTCTGCCAGGCTTTAATTAATGACAATTCCTTACAAGTCATGGCTGATTCTGGAGCTCCCATCACTTTGTTAACTGATACCACTTTCTTCAACATTTGGGGTCATTTCATTCCACTTCAAGCTCCAGACATCTCTCCCAAAGCTTTTGGCGAAAAGGATATTGATCTTCTTGGTTTCTTTATTGGCTCCTTACAAATTCTTGGCAGATCCACTGAAACTAAAATTTATGTTGCAGTCAGAGGCAGAAATTTGGTGGGTTGGAGAGATCTAGCCAGATTAGGCATTATTTCAAAACCCAGCCATAAAAATCCTATTGTTTTAGGAGATCTTCCTATTCTTGCTATTGACAACGATTGTTTTGAAAAGTCTTGTTCTATTGATTTACTAAAAAAATAATTTCCTTCCGTATTCAGTAGTAACAGTACTATCAAAGGTTCTGAATATGTCATTAGACTTCAGCCCAGTGCTACACCGGTCACCCATAAGGTTAGACCTGTTCCAATTAGTGTCAAAAAATGGTCTTAAGAAACAATTGGAGAAACTCCCTGAAGATGGCATTATTACCACTACTGATTCCTCTGAGTGGGTATCTCCCATTGTTCTTGCTAAAAAGAAAAATGGGGATCTTCGTCTATGTGTAGACCTCAGGTCCCTAAATCGCAACATTATTGTTGACTGCCATCCTCTTCCTCACATCCAACAAATGCTCTCAAACATTGGTCACTCTAAATATTTTTCGACCATTGACCGGCATTCAGCATATCACCAAATACCCTTGTATGCCGATTCTCAAGAACTTACCACCTTTGTCACTCTTTTTGGAGCATACAAATACTTGAGGTTGCCTTTTGGCTTAGCTTTGGCAGCCTCAGTATTTCAAAAAGTCATGGATGTCCTTTTTAAAGATGTTGAAAATATTCAAGCATTTCAAGACGATATCCTTGTTTTTACTGAAACTAAAGAATCACATTTGGACACATTACATAAAGTATTTCCATTTTGAATTCCAGGGGTGTTACTGTTCAACCAGATAAATGTAAATTTTTGGCTGAAAACAAATTGACAATTTAGGTCACACCATTACTCCGGAAGGTATCAAACCCAAATTTTGCAGCGTGGAAGCTATTGTCAAAGCTCTACCTCCATCTGACAAAGATGCTCTCAGATCTTTTTTAGGTCTATGCGAATATTACGCTTGCTTTGTACCTGATTATGCCTCTTTTGTTCAACCTTTGAGATCTCTTCTCAAAAAAGTTACTGCTTTTGTTTGGACAAATGATATTAACACAGCTTTTGTTAACATCAAACATCTAGTTGTTAATGCTCCTGCACTTAGTCCTTTTGTTCATTGTCATCATTGCACTGTTACAGTTGATGCCAGTTTAAGTGGTCTTGGTGCTGTTTTCGGTCAACAAAATTTTGGTAAGGATCATACTGTTGGTATTGCGTCTAGTTCTTTGTCTGATGCAGAGTCCAACTATAGTACAATTGAAAGAGAGGCATTAGCCTGTGTTTGGGCTGTTTCCAAATTTAAAACCTATCTTTGGGGTAGTCCTTTTACGTTATACACCAATCACAAACCTCTCGTTTATATTTTACAAGGAGACGGTTTAGGCAAAGCCTCTGCTTATCTTGTGCGTATTCTTTCAAAATTGCAAGAGTACAATTTTACTATTAAATATATACAAGGCGGAAAAAAATTCAGGGCTGATTGTCTTTCTCGTCTACCCTTGCCATTAACTGATGACACCATTGATGAGTTTGATTGCTTTGTGGCTTCTATTGATTCCTCTTCTGCCTCAAATGATGTCATATCGGAAAAAGATTGGTTTGAAGCTACTTCCACTGATCATGACTTAACCCCTTCCCTGCTGTCGTTAGCCACTTTCCGTCGCGAGCACTACCTCTCGGGTGCTGCGAACGTCCAACGGCCGACGCGGCCCCGCCCACCCCGCGGAACCGGTGCACTGCGGCAAAATAATGGCCACGGTTAAGGGGTTAAAGAGAATTTCCAATTTCATTGTCAAAGTTTGGCCTCCCATTCGTAATCTTCCCCAGGATTTGAAATCTTATGCTCAAGTTTCTTCAGAAAATTATATTTGTACCAGAAATGGTTGTTTTATTACTCCACCTTCTCTTAGGAATAAACTCATTTCAATTGCACAGATTAGACATTTGGGAGTTACAGCCACATGTAAAAAACTCAGGGAAAATTATTGCTGGCCTTCCCTGACTTCCCAAGTATCCTCTTTTATCGATTTATGTCCTCAATGCATTGTCTCTGATAAACATTGGAAGACGACGCAGAATCCTCTTCGTCCAGTTTCTTTACCAGACAATCCCTGGACGAAAGTTGCTTTAGATTTCACTGGACCTTTCAATATTTTACCTGATCCATCTAGATATTTACTGGTACTCATAGACTACTTTTCAAAGTGGATCTATTTTTCTTTTGTGGAGTCGGCCTCCACTCATTCAGTTTTACAATTTCTGAAGAATGTTTTTTCTCTTGAAGGAATTCCAAAAGAATTAGTCATGGACAAAGGGACTCATTTTGTGTCTAATACCATGCAAGAATTTTTGAAGTGTATGGACATTAAACATCTTCACTTAGCTCTATATAGGTCTGCCGCGAATGGCCTTGTTGAGAGAGCTATTCGCTTCCTCAAAGAAGGCATTCAAACTGCCCTTTCTTCTGGTTTAGATTTTAGTCTTTTTCTTAAAAACAAGGTTAATGCTTATCATAATTCTCCTTATTCAAATACTGGTTTCACTCCTTTCGAGTTGTTGAGAGGCAGAAAATGCTGCACTTTTCTTCTACCTTCTTGGTTGGAGCGACATACTTCACTTTCAAACAATTCTAATATCTCTAAAGATGATATTTTACGACAATCTGTCACTTTAGCACAAAACAAACAAAAGTTTTATTTTGATCATCGTAAACACGTTCAGACTAAAGATTTTACTTCTGGTTCATGGGTACTTGTCAAGAAACCTTTTTGTGTTTAAAAAGGAGAATCTTCTTTCACTTCCCCATACAACATTGTGAAAGTTGGACTTAGTGCTTGTTTACTTCAAGATGGAGGAACAAGAGTAGACTTGTACCCATCTCCAATCAACATGCTGTTATTCATTCAAAAGGTGCTTTAACTTCTGATTCAGATGATTCCATCTTGTTTGAAACTCCTTGTTTATCTTCAAACATTAATGCATCTGTCGTTCATAATGATGTTGTAAATTCGCTTGTTACTACTTTTTCTTCTTACAATGATTCTGTTTTACCACCAAGAAGAATTTGTGTAGATTACCTACTCATTTTAAAGATGTTGTTATGTCATAATTTCTCTGTAATAAGGAATATGTGTAGTTGTTTTATTAAATTTTATGTTTATCCTATTTTTATAATACCTTGAAGCAATTGTACTTGAAGCATTTGTACATTTCTTCCAATTTTAAAAGGTTTTTATATTTTCTTTGTTTCTCCATTAAGGGGAAGATGTGTAATGTTCTTATCTCTTATCTTTCTTCTCTTTCTCTTTACTTTGCCCTTTCTCTCTTTCCTTTATCTTTCTTTAATTCTATGTTCTTGAATCCAGCTTGGATTCATTCCTGCCCTCAACCTCTGATGCGAACAGCCGTTTGCTGTGGGTCCTAATACTTTGTATCTTAATAAGACTAATAAACCAGTCTTCAACTAAAGACCGCTTTCATCGCCTTCTTACGCTGGTACAATCACTCTATAAAACTGCTGTGAGAAATACTTGTTAAAAGTTGTAGCGCGGCAGGGCCTGGGTGACTAGGCCACAGGGGAACTAGCAATAATACACACAAGACTGTTACTTTAGTTCTCAGGGCCGGAAGACCCCGAGCGGTCTCCGGCCATTTATTTATACCCTCTGGACGAGCCTGCCCGAGGGGTGTAGGGATGCGTGTAACTCGCAACGTTGTGCTAGAGAGTCTGGATTACTCTCTACATCCCTCCTTTCTTTTGGTTCTGGACCATCAAGTTGTCCCAATTCATGGAGACGTGTATACAAAGTCCTTCAGTTGCTGACTTGGCACAGGATTTGGCCGGAGACCATACTTCTGGCTCTGGGAACTGGGATCTGTCAAGGCACTGGACGGGACACTCGCGGCCGACTCAATAGCGGTGTTCTGGCATGTAGACCGGGCACTAGCAGCACAACCTTGGCTAACTTGCCAGGGTGTCTCTGGTGAGGTGTTCCCCATGCTGGGCGAGGCAGGAGAGGAGATGTTCGGAAGTGAGTCCTGGTAGTCTGATGCATCTTGGTCTACCTCCACCTCAGCTGTCTTCTTGAAACTGGACACATTCCTCGTTACGGATTGCTGTCCCTTTTGAGCAGTGATCATGGTCCCTTGAACACATACAACGACCCATACTTCCGGCTCGTAGGGCGTCCGGAACTTCCACTCAGGGTGTCGGTCTTTGATCACCACCCGGTCTCCTACTCTTAGCTGAGGTTCTTGGGCTCTTCGGGCTTCGCTGGCCTTCCGATTCGCTGTCTCCCTCCTTGCTTGGCCGGCTGCATCATCCCGCTCTTCGGGCACCCACATCGGGTCTGATGGGATACTGTCTTGTGGGGCCCGCTTGAACAGTATATGAGCCGGAGCACACTTGGTGGTGCTATGAGGGGTCTGTCGGTACGCACCGATGAACTGGTCAAGAGCTGTTTCAGCCACTTCTCCATTCTTCACTGCGATGCGCAACGCGCGGTTAAGTGCCCTCATTAGACGTTAGACTTCCCCGTTCGCTTGTGGCCACAGCGGGGTAATCTTCCTATGGTGAATCGCCAGATTTTCAAGATACTGATGAAACTCTTGCCTTTGGAAAGGGGATCCGTTGTCAGACTTGACCTCTTCCGGTAGTCCCATCATTGCGAAGGTTCTGTCCAAGACCCTTTTCACATGGGGAAAAGCTGTTGCCGACACCACTTCAACGATGGGGAACTTCGAGAATGAGTCAACCATGACCAGCATGTGATGTCCATCTGGGAAGCTCCCAAAGTCCACTCTGAGATGCATCCAGGGAGTGTTGCTTGGTTCTTCCATGATCACGGGTGCTGGCGCTGGGTCTACTCCGGTGATCGTGCATGCGTGGCACTGTCTTACCATCTCTACCACCATGGAGTCCATCGCCGGGAACCAGACCTTGTCCCACATCCTGGCCTTGGTCTTGGTCGACGCGTGCCAGCGTGAGGATCCGTCTCTGCAAACTCTCCGGGGCCACTATCAGGTGTCCTCTCAAGACAACTCCTTTTTCCCCCACACTGAGTTCGTTATGGACTTCCATAGTTGTTGGCGGGCATGGCTGACCTCCGGCTTGAGGAAGCGGGCTCCGTCCATGAAGTGTGCCCATCTATTATTCTCTAGCGCGCCTCTCACTTGGGAGAGTGTGGGGTCTTCTTGAGTGGCCCGGCCAATCTCTTCAAGCATCATGGCCGTGGGACACGCCTTTGCGACACCATGTTGACAAAAGCTTCGGTGCTGCAGGCGTCCGCCGACGGGTCCGATGGCATTGTGGACTCTGGGTGACGAGACAGATAATTGGCAGGGTTCTGGGCCCCTGGACGATAGATCACTTTGAAGTTGTATGCATTCAAATGCACTGCCCATAGCCCGATCCTCGGGGTGCTAGCCGAGGTGAGCCTGCAAACAGTGGGAGTAGGGGTTTGTGATCGGTTACCGCATGGAACTCCTGGCCTCACAGATACAGGTGGAAGTGTTGGAATGCCCATTTGATAGCCAACGCCTCCCTCTCGATTTGAGCCTATCTGGTCTCAGTGTTGGTGAGAGCTTTGCTGGACGTGTTCTTGAAGGAAGACCGCTCCTAGCCCCACAGGGCTGGCTTCGACAACCAGTTCCGTGCGTCGTCTTGGGTGGAAGTAGGCCATTACTGTCCTGCCAACCCTGCTTTGATGTCTTGGAACGCCTTGTTGGCCGTCGACGTCCACTCCCACTTGTGAACGTGGTGTGTAAGAACCCGCAGTGGCTCTGACATGGCTGCAAGATTGGGGATGAAGCACCCAGAGTATGTGGCCATGCCAAGGAAACTCCTCACTTCGGTGGGTTTTCGTGGCGTGCTGGCCGCTCGGATGGCTTCGGCCTTCTCCGGGTCCACCAGGAGCCCTTCTCGGGTGAATGTGTATCCAAAGAAGTTGACGCTCTCTTGATAAAACGAGCACCTGGCTTTATGCAGAGTCAGCCCGCAGTCTACCAACCTCTTCAGAGTGGCTCGGAGGTGGAAGTGGTGTTCCTCGAGCGTGTTTGAGAACACAAGTATATCATCCCTGAGGTTGATCACCCCTTGCAGCCCACAACAGTGCTCCCTGGATGGCATTTTGGAAGACCTCGGCAGCTGAGGATACTCCGAAGCTAAGCCTCTTGTACCTTCAGAGGCCAACGTGCGTGGAGAAGGTGTTGATATACCTGCTCTCGGGCTCCAGTTCCAGCTGATGGTAGCCGGCGATCAAGGCTAGCTTGGATAACCATTTTGCACCATTTAGGTCTGCCACGATGTTGTCCATTGTGGGGGTGATGTAACGTTCTCTCTTCACAGCGGTATTTGGCAGCCTCGTGTCAACAAAGAGCCGAATAGCTCCTGGTTGTTTGGGCTTGGGCGCCACGACTAGCGGGGACACCCACGGAGTGGGGCCAGAGACCTTTTCGATCACATCTAGATCTTCAAGCTTGCTCAGCTCCACCTCAACTTGCGGGCATAGGTTGAACGGCACCCGCCGGTGCCTGAGAGCCACAGGTCGTACCGAAGGGTCAATGTGGAGCTTGAACTTCTTGCCCTTGACCTTCCCCAGTCCTTTGAAGAGAGCTAGGAACTCCTTCAACATCGCTTCCGCGTGGGAGTCATGAATCTGATTGGCGAAGAAGAGAAGTCCTAGGTCCTCGGGCGTGTTGCAGCTGAGTAGAGCCCCCTTTTTGTCCTCGGTGATGTGGAACCTCGCCTCGGTGGAATAGCTTCCACTGACGACAGTGGTCTGGATGACGCCAGGGAGAGGGAGCTGTTCAGTCCCTCCATACATGTAGATTCGGGCTGTGGACGGTGCAAGTGGGGGTCGCGGTGATAGGCGGTCATAGTGCTCTGAGTCCATCACATTGACAGATGCACCAGTGTCAATGAGGGCTTGTACATCAGTGCTTTCGATGGAGATTGAGCACATGGGAGGTGGCCTTTGACGAGAGCTTGTTCTGCTGATGTACAACACCACAAACACTTCCTCATCCTCATACATTGGGCGTCGTTCCTGTGGCTGGTCTTCTGATATTGGCTGTGGGTCGTCAAAGGAGATTTGGCGAATATGGTGGGGCATGCTTCTGGGCCTTGACGACATTTGTCTGAATCGCCCGCCTCGGCACACTTTGGCATAGTGGTTCAGCTAGCCGCAGCGGGAGCATGTTTTCCCTTTCGCCCCGCAGACGGCCGGCGCGGGGTGATCTTCACCACAGTATCCACACGGCCCACCTTGTGGCGATTGGGGCACCTGGCGAATCGTCGTGGGACATCTCCGGATTACTTCTACCCTTTCATCCTTGATTGGCGGGTGTCTGGGCGCATGTGAGGCTGCAACCAGTGTGTGCAGGGCGGCTTCCATCTCTTCTGCTCTAACGTCCGACAGCTCGTGGGAGCGGGCTAGGACCAGGATCTCGTCGTGCGAGATTCCAGGTTGCTGGAGAATTCGTTTCTGCAGGAGTTTTGAGCGGCAACCCAGGATGATCTGGTCTCTAATCTCCTCCAGTTGGTCGGTGAAGGGGCACGTGCTAGCCAGCCGGTGCAGCCGTGCATAGAACATGTCAACGGATTCTGAGTCGGGCTGCCATGCCCTCTTGAACTTGAATTTCTCGAAGTTGTGGTTGAGCTGGGGGTCAAAGTGCCTATTGAGCGCGGCGACCGCCGCTCCGTAGTCGTCATTTCCTGTGTTGGGGAGCGTCTCTAACAGATCATAGATCTCCGCGCCCCCTTAGTAGATGAGGAGTGATCGTTTCACGGTGCCATCAGTTTCCCTTGTCCCCTTAAAGTAGTAGTTGAGTCGTCCGAATCATGCCTTCCATCTTGGCGCGGCAGTAGCGGGGTCTGAGGTCTCACTGAAGGGAGGTAGAGGTGCAACCGCAGTGTGGGTATACCCCGGTGGGGGGTATTGGCACCTCCATCTGGCTGGGCGGCAGCAACAGCCGCTGGTGGGTTGCTCATTGTAGCCGTGTGACGGTGCGTAGGAGCGGAGGCGTGGCCTGTTTGCTGATGGTTTGCGCTTGGGTGTGTGTCGTAGCACGTGGTCTTGTGTCACACACGTGGTCTTGTGTCACGGGTCGTCTGGTGGCTCCACGTGCGTGCAGGGGCGGTTTGCCCTCAGGCGCAGCTTTGTGGTGGAGAGAGCGAGTGACTGTGGCAGGCCTGTGCGTCACTTTGCCTTGACGTGGTTCTCCTTTTTCCAATGCCTTCTGTTATCTCTCCGAGTTCTACTCTTTCAGCTGCAGTGGTGCAGTCCTGTCAGTGGTGCTTGCTTCATGTGCCCCAGAATAGCCAGCTCTATCCACTTTTCCCTTTGAGGAATATCATTTCCACACGCTGAAGTATACAAGTCGCTCCTCAGTAGAATCAGGGCACGCACACTGTGGGTCCCTCGTGACCCTGTAGGGGCGCGCAGTGTGAGGCACAGGCAGCAGAGGGAGCAGTCAACTCCAGGGGCCTTGCAGCACAGATGCAGGCAGGCGGGCCCAGACGCGGCAGATTTTCCCAGGCGGGCGCTGGAGCAGACGTGACCCTCAGATCAGCCCCGTGCAGGAGGGGCAGCCTGGACACAGCGAGGCACTCGGAGCACTCGCTCACTTACCCACGTGACGCAGGCCACATGAAAACGCCTGCAGCTGAACGTGCTCCGTTGGGCAGGGAGACAAGTGGGCGGGCGCATGCCGGATCTTAGCTGAGGCAGGCAGACACTGAGGCGGGCAGAGGCCGCAGACGATGAAGCCTCTGGGAGCAGGCAACAGGCGGACTGGAGAGGCGCAGGTTGGCACCGCATGCTCTTTGAAGGACACCACACAGCAGCTGAGGGAGCAGGGCAGCGTGGGTGGGCTCCACACGCTCCCAACAGGACTTCGGAAGGTAAGCCAAAACATACGAGGGGTGCTACCGGCCGTGTCGCCAATGTAGTGTGGCGGGGCCTGCGTGACTAGGCCGCAGGGGCGCTGGCAATAATACACACAAGACTGTTACTTTAGTTCTCGTGGCCGGAAGAACCCGATCGGTCTCCGGCCATTTATTTATACCCTCGGGACGAGCCCGCCGAGAGGGGTGTAGGGATGCGTGTAAATCGCAACTTGTACTACAGAGTGCAGATGGCTCTCTACATCAGTGACAGTTTTAAGTATGAATCATTAGTAAATAAGGAAAGTCGGTTGTCTTGGAGCAAAATCGCAGTATATTAAATCCAACATACTAGGTTTTGTATAACTGGTTTTCTGAACTCACATATTTGAATGTGGTTTATTAAGCAATAATAAAGAAAAGATGTTGCTGAAACAAAATATTGGCTTAAGATCACATAATGTAAGTAGCAAGCCGCGATTTATCCAGGTTTTCTGGGTTTACTTTGTACAAATCAGCAACTTAATGAATATCTTTTTGTTTTTCATTTGTTATGGAAACACTTTGTTTTTACCTCACCAAGCGTCACCCATCGGAACGACCATTCCAGCGAGTCAAACGCCTTCCCGACGTCCAGGGGGACGATTCCCACCTGTTTTTTTTCTCCCTTCCTTAACAACTACTATTCCTCCTTCCTGAACCTACTATTTTAGGGCGATCAGACATATTATCCAAAATGTGAGAACATTTACATCTTATTAATTGATCATTAACCTCGGTCTGGGCATTAAACATCAAACCTGTCAAATTTTGTAATTTTGCTTCAATACCGGCCACATAGACTGCTAGTGTGTTTAGAAGTTCCACCTGGATTTCAAGCTTCTTTGGATGAAAATCAAGTGCAGTAGTTATAACATTCAGCGTATTTAGCGGATTTTTTTACACACCAATATTATCAGTGGTTTTATACATTGTAGGAGGATCATCCTAAATAGGTGAAACATTTATCTAAGAACGAGAGGTCTGCAGAGGACTGCGATTTATCTACTTGACCAATGGTCTGACCACCAAGTTGACTATTTATCGTTTTGCTTTTTGACGGGATTAAAATTGAATGATCATCAAATATCTGGTCATTACCACATATCCCTAGACCAAATGGGCTTAAAATACTTTTATTATTTGATATCTCAAGAACCGGCAAACCTAGACTTACTCTTATCTTCTCAACTCCAAACTTAGGCGACAGAGGTATAGAAGAATATTGATTCACTTGGTTTGCAAGCAGTTCCACCAAACAGATTACAGAAGCATCTCTATAATTTCCATTTGGGGGCTTATTACACTTAGATATATCCCAAAGAGCATCTTACTCTTGGTGTGCACAGTTCAATTCAGGCTGCGTTATCATATGGGTATAGGTCACGTTTACCTGTTCGGTAAAAGGGACATTGTGAACTTGAGCTTTTACTACTACTTTATGTTGGACTTGGCCCGTAGGGCGGGTTCCCCCCTAATCTTTTTGCTTTTATTTGTGACCCTGTGTTAGTGATTTTTGGGTCTCTGCTCACTTTTCCCTGGGTCCCAGAGTGAAAGTGCGTGCGTGTAGTATGGCTGGCCTGCCCTCCCATAGGAATGCATGGGGAATGTGTGTGTCCCTGGTAGTTCCTGATGCGTGGGGAGTGCAGGCTCGAATTTAGTATGTGTAAACTCGTGAGAGTGAATGCTGCGAGATGGTGTATGCGGCATGTATGTGTCTAGAAGGGAAGTGCTACTTCTGGACATTGAGATATGTGTGCAGTGAGGGTGCTGGAGCGTGATTGCCTGGAGCTGGCTGGCAAGCCTGGCTCCAGGAAGTCTGGATGGGTCTGCCCGGTGGTGAGTGGGAGATTAGCATGAGTGATGTGTGGGAGGAGTGTACCTGTGTCCTGGATGGGCTGGGTTTTCCCCACACAATGCTGGCTCCGCCCCCCTGTGGTGTGTCTAACGACCCTAGCCTCCCCAGTGAATGAAATGGGTGGTTGGGCCATCAAGAGTGCTCCAGAACCAGCTGCGACTGGTTTCTCCCCCACCCTGCACCCTTAGACAAAGGATTTACAGTATAAGAAGGGGCTGTGTCCCCACTGAAGTGGTTCTCTTTTCTGATCCTGCCAGAGGGGGCTGTTGCTGCTGCTGGGGCCAGGAGGACCGCCACTTGGGGTGTCTCCCTGCCTGGAGACCCAGTGAGCTGGCTCTGGCCCAGCCTTGCCCCCCTGCCTGCCTCCAGCCCCTGCTGGAGCTTGTGCTATGCCTACAGCACTGAGAGCACTGCTCTCTGCCCTTCAGCGCTGGGGAGCGCTGAAACCCCTTTCCTAGCGCTTGAGAGCGCTTCAGTGGGCTCCTAGCGCTGTGAGCTCTGTAATTTATCCTGTGGCGCATGGGAGCGCCCTTTTCTTGCTGCTAGCGCTGCTAGCGCTTTTGAGAGCCCAGCCGGTGCCCACCCGGCATCGGCCCGAAATTACGGTGCATAGCGAGTGCCTACCTCGCTTTATATTTAATTTAGAGGCCGGTGCCCCCGCCTGCCTATCTAAAGCGAGCCGCCGCGCTGCCCGCGACGACCCGGAAGTCCCGCCTCCATACCCCCAGGGCCGCGCTGCCATTGGCGGCCCCAGAGGAAGCCAGGCGGATTGCTGCGTGACGGGGCCAGGCGGAGAAGAAGTAATGCAGTGGGCCGTGTCCCCGAGGCTCCCCGAGTGGAGAGAGCAGCCCCGGGAGAAGGAGCAGAGCCTGCGACGTCTGGTCGAGGCCCGGGAGAGGGAGAGGAGCCCGCCCGCGGCACCAGGGCCGCCGTCAGACAGCCGGTGAGTGACAGCAAGGGAGGGGCGCCGGGACACATTGTCGGTGTCCGCCCCCCCCCTCCCCGGTAGCGCGAGATCGCGCTAGGTTGCAGAGTGAAGCCACGAGGGCTTCAAGGGAGCATTATCTGAGGCTGAGTCCCCCGTGAGGGACTCCACCGAAGCCCCCATTTGTTAAAGAGCCTGAGAGAGGCTCGAGTTGCCAGATTACTTTGTGCAGAGCCCAGCGAGGCTCCTGGGGGCAATTCGTTCTAGAGCCCAGCGAGGCTCCAGCCCACACATTGATTTAGAGCCCTGAGAGAGGCTCTGCACCCACCGTAAGTCAGCGAGCCTAGAGAAGGCTCAGGGGCATTCCTGTGTTCGAGCCCTGAGAGGCTCTTGCGCCCGCCCATTGTCCTTTGAGCCCCGAGAGGCTCTGCAGTTGTGCCTGGGTCCCCCGTGAGGGACCCCCCCTGCCTAGTGAGGCAGAGTCCGTTGTCTTTGAGCCCAGAGAGGCTCTTGCGCCCACAGTTGCTTTGCGAGCCCCGAGGGGCTCAGGGTGCCAGTTCGTTGTTCTAGAGCCCAGGGAGGCTCATCAGTGCCACAGTGGTGGTTCTTGAGCCCACGAGGCTCCAACGTTGCGCTAACTTTCCCTGCATCAGTTGCCCAGCACTTTGTGGGCAACTGCCACGTTTAGGCCCTGACATTGGGACACAGGGACTGTCACAGGTGGTGACTTATCTGAGTTTTGCGCAACTGTGTGTTTTTGCTTACACCTCTGAATGGGTGGATTATTCATCATGTGTTCTCTTGTGCTTTGTCCTTTTACACCGCTGAATGTATTGTGATGCATCATGTGTTTCCTTCCTTAGACCCCTACAGGTATAGCAATACTTAGGTGGTTTCCTTCTTGCTAGTACAGGTGGTGCTAGCAGAGCCCAGGTTCCCTAGTGTAATCTCCTAAGATAGTGAGGGTTGCATAGGTGGTGCTCACCTGGTACCAGTAGTGACTGGTTGTATGTTATTTTTGTGCTACAGTGATAATTCTATGATCTAAAAAGTGCTAAGTTCAAAAGTGCTGATTCCTGACAGTGGTCCAGGTGGCCCTGTCTTGTAAATATCCCCTGTAAATTCTGCCCGTGCCCCTGGCACATTGTAAAGTGTGTGTTTTATCTAATGTGTTTTGGTAATACAAAGGCTATTTTTATATATAACCTTGTGTGGAGTTTCCTTTGTGGTGGGCCTTGGGTGTTGTTGCTGGGGTGCGTGCGCAAATACTTAACTCATACCGCCTCCAAGTTTAGCCTTGCTGCTCGCGCCACGTTACCTAGAGGGTGAGTAGGGGTTATCTTGGTGTGTAACTCCCTTGCCCTGACTTGGGAGTGGTGGTCTCTGACTGACTTTGGCGAAAGCCCTGGCCAGCCAGGGATCCCATTTCTAACACTTTATTAAGGTAATTTGTTGCCACAGGTGTATTTAGGTTTACAGGTGTGAAACCTGCAGATTGTTTTCCACTGTCTCTAAGCTCATCCCTGAGAGGTACAGCATCCTCGCAAACTGCCTGGGCTGTAGATAAACACATGTTATTCAAAACAGGCGATGTCAGAGGCAAGTCAACATCGCAGTTACTTTCACAATGGGCACCACCTTTCTGTTTGAAAAAGTCCTTTATACTTGGCTAGAAAGAGTCTCCCCCCCCCCCAACGGATGGCGGATTGTGGGTTTCCCCCACCGCACTCAATGCACCCCCCTGACTTGTAATTGCATCAAATATGGATGGCAAGTCCTCAAAGGCTCTTTCATTTACCTGTGAGATATCCTTTTGGGAGCTGGTTTGAGTTTTCTTTACTGTTTTGCGCCTTTTTAGGTCTCGCCTTTACCATTCCGCAGGAATGGGAAATGGGGAGAATTCAAGTCGGCAAAATCCACTTCAAACCACGGGCTTTCAGCCGCGGTTTTCTTTAAGTTCACGTGAATCACGTGATTAAACATGCACGCGCATCGGCAGCATTTCTCCTGCAGGCTCGCAAAAGGTTCTCCTCCCTCCCCACATCAAAGGCATCAATCACTCTCCCACAGGCTTCCCCAGCGCTGCCCCGCCCCCTGCTTCACAGCCAGGCCATCTGTTCCCTGCCAGACCTCTCACACCTCCGTCACAGCATGCCTGTGTACTTCAAAGGCTTATCACTTCACACGGCTGGCCGCAGGCCGTGCAACCAGAGCACTTCAGTTGGTGTGCAGCCCCCTCCCAGCACTGCCTTGATACTCTCGGCAGCCGTGACTCCCTAAACACTTTTTATATTTAATTAGCAGCAGCAGCATTTCTCCTGCGCCAGGCCACATCAAAGGCTCTGTGCCACTTTCACCCACACAGCAACACTTACAGACACGTAACGCCACTCACACCCACGCAAGCCCACTATCATCCACGCAACACCACACTCACCCACGCAACGCCACTCACTCACTCACTCACTCACGCAAAGCCACTCACACCCACGCAGTGCCACTTTCACCCACACAGCACCACTTTCAGACACGCAACGCCACTCACACCCACGTAAGCCCACTATCACCTACGCAATGCCACACTCACCCAAGCAACACCACTCACACACGCAACACAACTCACCCACGCAACCCGACTCATCCACGCAACCCCACTCATCCACGCAACGCCACTCATCCACGCAACGCCACTCATCCACGCAACGCCACTCATCCACGCAACGCCACTCATCCACGCAACGCCACTCATCCAAGCAACGCCACTCATCAACGCAATGCCACTCATCCACGCAACGCCACTCACCCACGCAACGCCACTCACCCACGCAACGCCACTCAACCACGCAACGCCACTCACCCACGCAACGCCACTCACCCACGCAACGCCGCTCACCCATGCAACGCCGCTCACACACGCAACGCCACTCACACACGCAACGCCACTCACACACGCAACGCCACTCACACATGCAACGCCACTCACCCACGCAACGCCACTCATCCACGCAACGCCACTCATCCATGCAACGCCACTCACCCACGCAACACCACTCACCCACGCAACGCCACTCACCCACGCAACGCCGCTCACACACGCAACGCCGCTCACACACACAATGCCGCTCACCCACGCAACGCCGCTCACCCACACAACGCCGCTCACCCACACAACGCCGCTCACACACGCAACGCCGCTCACACACGCAACGCCACTCACACACGCAACGCCACTCACACACGCAACGCCACTCACGCATGCAACGCCACTCACACACGCAACGCCACTCACACACGCAACGCCACTCACACACGCAACGCCACTCACACATGCAATGCCACTCACACACGCAACGCCACTCAAACATGCAATGCCACTCACCCACGCAACGCCACTCACCCACGCAACGCCACTCACCCACGCAACGCCACTCACACATGCAATGCCACTCACACATGCAACGCCATTCACACATGCAACGCCACTCACACATGCAATGCCACTCACACACGCAACGCCACTCAAACATGCAACGCCACTCACCCACGCAACGCCACTCACCCACGCAACGCCACTCACCCACGCAACGCCACTCACACATGCAATGCCACTCACACACGCAACGCCATTCACACATGCAACGCCACTCACACATGCAATGCCACTCACACACGCAACGCCACTCAAACATGCAACGCCACTCACCCACGCAACGCCACTCACACACGCAACACCACTCACACACGCAACGCCACTCACACATGCAATGCCACTCACACACGCAACGCCATTCACACATGCAACGCCACTCACACATGCAACGCCACTCACCCACGCAACGCCACTCACCCACGCAACGCCACTCACCCCCGCAACGCCACTCACACACGCAACGCCACTCACACCCACGCAGTGCCACTTTTACCCACACAGCACCACTTTCAGACACACAACGCCACTCACACCCACGCAAGCCCACTCTCACACACGCAACACCACTCTCACCCATGCAATGCCACTCACACATGCAACGCCACTCACACATGCAACGCCACTCACACACGCAACGCCACTCACACACGCAACGCCACTCACACACGCAGCGCCACTCACACACGCAACGCCACTCACACACGCAAATCCACTCACACCCACGCAGTGCTACTTTTACCCACACAGCACCACTTTCAGACACACAACGCCACTCACACCCACGCAAGCCCACTCTCACACATGCAACGCCACTCTCACCCATGCAATGCCACTCACCCACACAACGCCACTCACCCACGCAATGCCACTCACCCACGCAACAACACTCACACATGCAACGCCACTCACCCACGCAACGCAACTCACTCAAAGCCACTCACACACACGCAGTGCCACTTTCACCCACACTGTGCAGTGCACAATAGGTCTCGCAGTAGGAAAGTTGGAGCTATTGGTTTTGTAAATGACAAAGCCCTTTATGTTTTTAAAATGAAAACAAAAATAAAAGGCATTGTTATTTGCAATTGTAATAGCTCCAACTTTCCTACTGCGAGACCTATTGGCAATGCCAGTGCTTGTTTGTAGTTGTTCCTGCAATGCAAGTTGTACTTGGCCCAGGCCGTATACCTGACCTCATTGTAATGCCCTAGAATCAGTTAGCATTCTAGTGCTAACTCTGTATCTACACTTAACACCCACCCACCACTGATGTCACTGGTCATGTGACACAGCATCAATAAAAGAGGCCGAGCGCACGTGCTCTAGGCTAGTTGCACCATACCTCCAGTGTGTCCTGCGTCAGTGCGTGAGTGCCTGCCAGCATGAGGGCCTAGGGCCCACCGCAGCCCTTTACAATGGTGCCGAGGGTTTAGCTGTGCCTATGCGTGCCAGCTACAAGAAAAATTAATGGAAAAGGGAAGAGAGAGCTGCCTGCTGCACATAAGGCACACCCCCGAGGAAAGCAGCCGGCTGCCGCGAGGCCCACGAGGCATGTGAAGAGCCTCGGGCCTAGAGGAAAAGGAAGAGGTGATCGGGAGCTCACCCCGCACCTCCCGTGCCCAGCGTGTGTGCCCCCTTGCCTGGAGTGAGAAGAGACCAACGCGGAGCCCACCCGCGTGGCTGAACAGGCCCGTCGGCCGAAGGTGAGCCTGGCCGTGACCGGCAATGAAAGTGGAGCCCACCCGCAGTGAACTGTGAATATTAGCTGTGCCCCAGCAGTTGCCCGTAATTAAGCAAGGCTCGCGGAGCCCACCCGCGGCCTGCCTGAAGTGTCCCCTGTCCCCCGCCCAGCGCAGCGTGTGTGGCGAGGAGCTGCCGCGGGCGGGGAAAAGCGAAAGTAATTAAGCGGAGCCTACCCGCTGGGATTGCCAACCTCGCACCACCTATGAAAGCGCCAAACCCTGGGGAGCGCGAAAAGGGAACAGTGTCCAGCTTCCCCCCCGCCCGCCGCACAGCGTGTGTGAAATGTGGCGGCGGGGCGAGGAATTTCGAAAGAAAGCGCCCGCAGCGTGAGGGGAGCTGCCGAGCGCCGGAAAAACCTGAAAGCGGTGCCCACCGCCACTCACCCCACCAAACACAACTACTGCCGTAAGGTGACAGTCAAAGCAGAGCCCACCCGCTGAAACAAGACCCAGGTGTCTGTGCCTCAATCTCCCCCCCCTTGCCGAACTCAAGCACGACTCTGCTGCGCAGAACACTGAAATAGAAGGCTTACCGGGAGGCTGAGCTGCTGTCCTGTAGGAGGGCCTCCGGCAGGGTGCATCGACAGTGGTGCCCTGAACCCCCTGGTAGAAGCTCTGCACAGTCTCCCAAGTCACGCCGAAGCCCAGTACCGGCAGAAATCAAAAGACCCAGAACAAGAGAGAGACTGCCGGTGCCTGCTAAAGAGCCACCCTGCCATCTAGTGGACGTTTGTCAGTACTGCAGTGGATGAGAATAAATAAGCCTACAGCAAGCCAAGGAAGGACTGCAGGAAAACGAGACAGGCTGGCAGCGGCATACTAGATGAAAGGAAAGAGCACCTGTGAGTAGAAAGACCTGCTGAGCAGAAACAAGTCAAGACCACACGCACAAGTCCAAACGCACAGAGATTGCAACAAAGGGCTACAAAACGCAGTAGCCAACCTGCAGCCACAACAAAGGAAGACCGTAACTGGTCACAAGGACTATGCGCAAGAACACTGCCACACCAGGACGCCACCAAGCAGACACCCAGCCAACAGAAGAATCCACACAAGTGACGCACAGAGACTGATAGAGGACCACCTGCTGGCAGGTGGTCACTCGCAAGAAGAGAGGAACGCGCCACAAAGCACAAGGAAGGTCTGCAGCAAAAGACTACGAAGAGCAGCAACCTGCCCGCCGTCAAGTCCTAAGAAGTACACAAGCCATCACACCGCCGATGAAGAGAAAAGGTAATGGCGCAGGAGCGCGTCAGAAGCACAAGAACGCAACAGAAACCCCAGAAGCGCGCCAGGAGTGCAGCGACTCCTCACAGGGTATCCGAGAGAACGCGCGACAAGTGCGCCCACAACCAGCACCTAACAGAAGAAGCACGACCAGGAGAAGATCAACGGAGTGGTGACGCAACCCTCCAGAAGCAAACACCCAAGAAGCATCTACATCACGCCAGAAGAGAAGACAGCGATGCCTAGTGGCCACAGGCCATCGCTGCAGCAGAATGGCGAAAGTAAGAACACACCACACGAACCAACGATGGTTCTAGAACCCAGCACCAGGAAGTGCAAAAGCGCATGACGCATATGCGCAGCAGTGCGGAAAGCACTAGCCCAAAGCAGCAAGTCACAAGAGATCACCCGAAGAGCGCACCCAGTTGCGCACCAAAGCAATTGAACTAAGATGAAAAGGAAATGGTTGCGCAGACAACCCGCAGAACTGAAGATTCAACACAGAAGCAACCTGACCACACAGCCTGGTCACAAAGCACGAAGTCGACCAGCCAGATGGTCGCACCAAGAAGCCTACCGCCGGACATCGTCAGAAGGGACCAGCACGAGGTCCAAGAAGCTAAGCACCACGAATCTTACCTGCCAGACCGCGGCAGAAGGGACCAACACGAGGTCCAAGAAGTTCGGACAAGGCGCGGTCCGAGGACCTGGACCCACGAACTTCAACCACACAAACTAACGAAAGCTACAGGAAGAAGATGTGAAGGTCGTGACGCCAACCCTGGAAGTGAGTGACAAGAAGACAGTGTCCTAGAACTAGGACAAGACCAGGAAGACACGTGCAGAGTGCGCGCGCTGCATGGGGAAGCCTGGCCAGAGAAGATGAAGAAAAGGGGACCAGGGTACGTCGCGAGAAGAGGAGAAGAGAAGAAGAAAGATCAGAGTGGCATGCCGCCACCGAAGAAAGGAAGAAAAGAAGAAAGGAGAAAGAACAGAGTGGCCACCGCCACTAAGAAGAAAAGAAGGAAGAAGTAATCAGAGTGGCACGACTGTCAGGGTAAGAAGAAGGAAGAAAGAACAGAGTGGCCGCCGCCGCTAAGAAAAGAAGAAAGAAGCCACCCCTGCGGAAAGAAGGAAAGGGACAGGCACTGGAACACCCGAGTGCAATGAAAGACAAGCCTGGCAAGAACACCGGCAGCGCAGACCAAAGACAACCACCTACGAGCCATCCATCCACATGGCGAACGCAGAGGAGAGCAAGATAGACTGTTGGCGACATCTACCTCTGGGGTTTGAGCGGAAGATTGGATGGCGAGACTACTCAGGACTCCGGAAGTGGAGGACCTGACCTACCTCACACCAGCCCGTGGCAAACCAGTATCAGAAGCCTCGAGGGACTCCGGTGGCAGCAAGTCCCGCACGAGAGACAGACCTACTGAAGCACGTCTGCAGGACCCAAGAGGATGCAAGCCTCGCGAGCAATGAAGAGAGTCGACAACTCAACCTTCAGGTGGAACTAGGACACGACGGTGAGGCTCGTGGAGCGCCCTGCTCACTGCCCGAAGGCTATGGTAGAGCAACACGACCGAAAACACCAGTCCAGTGGAAACCTGGCTAAGAGGTCCTCCCGGACATCTTGTGGCAGAAGAAAACCGGCGAGAGGGGCATCCTAGTGAGAGGGATGTTCGCACCTACTCTATTCACCTGCCAAGAAACACACTGAAGCCTGTCCGAAAACATCACGCAACCAGCATGGAAAAAAGAAGCCGGAAGACAGACAACAACCACATCCTCCATCTCTCTTTAACTATTCGTCACCAAGAGAGCAAAGCAAAATGCAGGGCTGAAAACAGCGGACAGACAGCACAGACAAAGAATGAACCCGCCGAACAACTGCGAATCGTGCCACCAAGAACTGGTAATCCAAAACGCAAGAACTATATTGCCTGCGGCTTGCAAGCAGCCAAACAGACTCATTTTGAAAGCGCAAGTCCAATGTTATTTTCTGTGTTTTCTTTCCCCCACAGGTTTTTGGACTTTTTCTGTTTGGGTAAATTTTTAACCAATTTGGGGAGGGATGTAATGCCCTAGAATCAGTTAGCATTCTAGTGCTAACTCTGTATCTACACTTAACACCCACCCACCACTGATGTCACTGGTCATGTGACACAGCATCAATAAAAGAGGCCGAGCGCACGTGCTCTAGGCCAGTTGCACCATACCTCCAGTGTGTCCTGCGTCAGAGTGTGAGTGCCTGCCAGCATGAGGGCCTAGGGCCCACCGCAGCCCTTTACACTCATGAAGGGGAGCCGCAGGGGTAGCACAAGGATAGCACTGAGAGGCGTATATCAGAGCAACAAACATCTGCAATGGAGTCTTTGATCCCCTGTGCTTTCACAGGTCTCCGCCGGCTTCGATGCACAAACTCCCTGCAGGGGCCTCCACGGATTCTCCACGGGTACTCCAAGATTCCACCCCCTAGTAAAGCAGAGTGGGAACTAGTGCAGCTGGAGCACAAGCGAGAGGGGTTCAACCGGTTAGGCAGCAGGCTGCACCCAGGCCTAGCCGGGCCGCCTCCGATGCTTACCGGGGCTCACTCTCTGCTAGAGCCGAGTACGGCTCTAGCACTCACACTCACAGTACAGCGCTCATAGTCCTGGAAGCACTTAGCCTAGTAGCGCCAAAGGGCACTCTGTAGCTCTGTAACAATTGCCCTAGCCGTCTAGGAGTAATTGGTAGCGAGTGACAGGGCAGTACAGAACAGTACAGAACAGGAACAGACCAGAAACAACAACTAAATAGGGACTAGGGACGAAGGAGAGGGAGGGAGGGGGCAGGCACAGACATAGGCCAGACAAACAGACGTAACAAGTCTGATCTTGCCCTGGCTCTTAAGAGTTTAGTACCCAAGAATTTTAGGCCCCCAATGGGCCCTGAACACAGCGCAGTGGGGGAGTGTTAACCTAACCTCAGTGCTGCTTCTGGCTGCTTCTGACCGGTTGACACACGCTCCTCGGTGCTCCTTAGCAGCAATTTCCTTTGCACAACAACACACCGGAATCGGAGCCTACATTAACAGCAATACAGCACCAGTTCCGGCCCCCCCCCCAATGATCGCAAAAAACAGTGGGTCTGCTGGATCTGTGTCCACATGCTGCTGGAACCGCCGGTCTTGGAGCCTCGGACACGCCGGCCTCGGAGCACAACGCTCTACGCTCCCTTGCAGCTTCACGCTCACGCAGCTTCCGCCACACAGCTCCAGTAGTCACCAACAGACTTTTTTAGGTGATTCTGCATACACCTCCAGCACAGGGGCGGTTGAAAGTGGTGGGGCGTAAATACTGCACTGTGGCGAGCGTGCGCAGCGAGCGAGGCCCAACCACCTATGGGGGATTCAGGGGTTCTCCCACAAGAACATTTTGAAAAAAGAGTGGGCAAATGGTGCATTCTCAAGCGCATTTGAGAAAGAGGTATCTTGGCCAATACATCTCTGGGAGTAGCCAGACAAGTCTCTTTGCATTTGCACAGATACGTCTCTCTCCGTGCATTCGCATAGGCACAGTCACCCTGCACTCATAGACCCATTACTCACCCTTCCCTGACACATCACTAAGCCAGCATTCACCCATCCACATCACTCAATCTGGACTCACACAGGCACACTGCTCAACCTGCACTCACACAGACATCACTCACCCTGGACTCACACAGGCACACTGCTCAACCTGCACTCACACAGACATCGCTCACCCTGGACTCACACAGGCCCAATGCTCACCCTGCGCTTACACAGACATCACCAACCCTGCACTGTCACAGACATCACTCACCCTCGACTCACACAGGCACCTGCTCACCCTGCGCTCACACAAACATCACCGACCCTGCACTGTCACAGACATCACTCACACAGGCACACTGCTGACCCTGCGCTCACACAGACATCACTCACCCAGGACTCACACAGGCACACTGCTCACCCTATACTCACACAGACATCACTCACCCTGGACTCACACAGGCACACTGCTCACCCTGAACTCACACAGACATCACTCACCCTTCAATGCACTGCACTCAAAAGGTTTCATGTCTTTCAGCCTGTCTAGGCCCGACTTTGCCTGGTGACAGACTCCAGTACATAACAACGCATCAGCTGGGGCCTCTGAGCAGCTGGGGGTGCTCAGCACAGACCAAGAATGCAAGCAGCCCCCCAACAGACACTGGTGTTATTGTAGGCTGTTCGTCACTCCAACAGCCTACACTGCAAAGGAAAGTGGGTTTAGATGCAGCAGCCAGAATAGAACCGTGGGTCAATGCGCCTGTTGCAGTGTGTAGCGTTTTTGGCTGTCGAATGGGAGATATCGTATTCCATCTAACTACGGCGGTATAGGGAAACAATACAGGTGGTGAACGTGTTGTGACAGCAGATGACCGTCAGTGCAGTGCTGCACAGGACTCGGAGCCGTACGGTTAACGCAGGCCCAAGGGCCTCCCAATAAACATAACCAAGAAGGGCGTGTGCCACTAACCAGTACCACAGCTTGTATGCAGACAGAGGCGCCTGTGTGCTCAGTCCTATCCACCGTTCATGGCACCTCGATCAACGCTGTGCTACACTTAAAACCGTCAAGTTTCTTCAGTGCCAAGAGATACACAATAAACACACCCATACCAATCCATAGAGCCGTGAAGTAATCTCAGGCCCAAGAGTCACACAATAAACATACCCAATGAAGGCCTGTTTAACTGAACTGTACCACAACATGTATGAAAACAGAGGAACCTGTGCGCTTGCTTTAGTCCTCTGCTCATTGCACACAGTCACGACTCGCAGTACTCGCGATGGGGGGTTGCGGGGGGGGTTGCGGGGGAGGGGGTCGCGGTGGGGGGTGCACCAAGGGAGAATAACATTGAGAAAACTTACCTGACCGCCTCTGCTGCTGGTCCGCGTTGGCGCCTCATCTTCAAACAGGAACCGGAACAGGAACAGCAGCACTGAGCGGCAACCCCAAAGCCAATCTGCAGCACCAGGGCATAGTTACTCCTCTCCCGCAGCACGCCCATTAGGAGACCGAGGGGCTCCTAATGGGCATGCGCTAACAAGTAAAAACACAAGTGCTCATGAGTGGGCACGGTGCGAAAATTCGCCCTCCGTCCCCACTCATGCACACTTGTGGTGTGCTGCTGCCTGCTGCCCCCATGTCTGACAATGCATGTCAGTCAACATGACGCCAGACCGCCCACCCCCTTCAGTCTCTGAAGGGGGTGAACGGTCTGACGTCATGCTGGCTGGCATGCATTGTCAGTTCTCCCTCGGCGTCGGTCTTTGAACTTAAGTAAACTATTCAGTTTACTTAAGTTCAGAAACGTCGGAGCTGCGGGCAGCTGCGGGCGGGGGGGCTATGCCCCCACGCCCCAATGGCGCACCGCGCCTGCTCCAGCAGGATGGGAGACAGAATGTGTTTTTTAAGCTTTGTAAAAATGAACCTTGCGTCCATGCAGACCAAGAGCCTTAGGGCCTTAGGGCATCGATAGCCTGGGCTGTTTCAGCGCACGTGACAGGGGCCACTAACAATTACCATGGCCACCTCAGCTAAGTACTAGGCAATCAATGCAAAGTCTCTGGATACACGGGTTGTATATTGTTAATGGTGATAGGGTAGGAACGTTTGTGCGATAGCAGCATTTTCAACTGTAGTTGTACCATCATCAGCAAGAAGGCTCATCACATAATTATTATGATAGGATGCAAGAGCCATGACAGCGTGCTGCCTGGTGTCTCCCCTCTCCATATTGACGAGCTCTGCTATATTTACCTGTTTAGGCAACCTTGCGGTTTGCCAGGTCATGGAAATCTTACAATAATTTAGAGTGATTGTGGAGTTGGGCGAGTTGTTGTACCATCCATTGTGGCAAGGTCAATATCCTGTAGCTCCTTATTCACCCTAGACAAGCTTGGAAGAACATCCAAATGTTTGGTAATATAAACACAGTAGTTCTATGCCTTAAAGACCTCTAACAGTGTGGCATGTTTACCGACCCAGTGTTTATTGCAAAATATTAGTTAATAGTGTCTCCTAATTATGACTTGAACACTATCATGTAGTGCATTTTTGGGGTATCGCCATTGCCGGGCGGTATGGCCCTGATACAGTATAAGTAGGGCACCCGGTTTTATGGTATTTAATTCCGGCTGTATTTTTACATATTTTTTTTGTGTTCTGCCTTGTCCAGTCCCATTGTGTGGTGGTCAGTGAGTTTGTCGATATTTTCTAGTCAACTATTAAGAGTGTCAAAGCGGGCATCTACTGCTTTGAATCTGGAGTGTTGCTCACCCATGATCAATCGATGAATCAGGGGAATTGTAAGCGTGCTACTCACCCGTGAGGGTCTCAAAGCACTTGGGGGAGGGTGTAGTCTGCTCCATTCAGTCGAAGAGCCAGGTCTTGAGTGTCTTCCTGAAGTTGTTCAGGGAGGGGGTGTGTTAGAAATGGGATTGCCGGTTGGCTAAGGCTTGCGCCAAAGTCAGGCTGAAACCACCACTCTAGTCAGGGCAAGGGAGTTACACGCCAAAGATAACCCCTGCTCACCCTCTAGGTAACGTGACGCGAGCAGTAAGGCTTATCCCGGAGGCAATGTAGGTTAAGTATTTGTGCACGCAGCAGGCAACAACACCCAAGGCCCACCACAAAGGAAACTCCACACAAGGTTATATATAAAAATAGCCTTTGTATTATACCAAACGCATTAGATAATAAACACACGTCCCGAGTTGTATACATGCACCTATACACCCGCTCTGTGGCCCTTATCAGTGCGCCTGTGGCCAGTGGGCGGTGGACTCTCCGGTTAAGATATGTCAGAAGACTCTACCGGTCGCTTCGGGCAGTAGCCGTCAGACTCATGCTCTGCGCATCCTGAGCTTTAATGCGAGGTCTTTAGTTCAACACCACCAAGCTGTTAGGGACCTGATGCGTGATGAGGCCCCTGACATTGTGGCTATCACAGAAACGTGGCTGAAGGACGATGACACGGCCATTATTAATCTGGCATTTCCCTCCGATTTTTCGGTCTTCACCCTGAATCGATCGACTAGGGGAGGGGGCATCGCTCTCGCAGTGAGGTCTAGTCTCTCTTGCTGTTGGTCTGCCCTTAATATCGTAGGCTGCGAGAGCGCCGTCTTTAAAATTCTGGTTAACCCTCAGTTTTCCCTTTCAGGGATGGTAGTCTATCGCCCTCCAGGAAGCGAGGTGGCATTTAGGGCTTCCTTTCCTGATGCTGTAAGCTCTCTGGCGGTGGGGTGCGCTAACTTTTCAATCTTGGGGGACCTTAATCTGCACTTTGAGAATCAGAATATCCCTACGGTGTGCTGTATTCTAGCCGATTTGGAGGCTCTTCAACTCCATCAAATAGTGCGGCATCCCACACATGTAGGTGGCCATACGTTGGATCCATTCTTTACGAACTTGACAGAGGCCACAGTTGCGGCCGTCACTCCGCTCGGCTGGTCGGACCATTCTTCAGTGGCCATCTATGTCCCCTTGCCGGGAATCTCTTCTTCTGCTCCCGTAAGGATGGTCTCCACACGGCATTGGAGTAAATTGAGACTTGAGGACCTTCATCGAGCCCTCGCAGCAGTGCTGTTGGGACCTCTGGAGGATGTAGATGCAGGGTATGATCGGTTCTGCTCGTGGGTCACTAAGGCACTTGATTCCCTGATTCCCATCTCGACTAGGAAAATCAGTTCCAGGGAGTCAAGCCCTTGGTATGACAGTGCATTACGCGCACTCAAGGGCAGTTGTCGGAGAGCAGAGAGGGAATGGCGGAAGGTGTACGACAGCGGGAAGAAGGTCGCTTATCTCGCTGCCGTTAAAATTTACCATCGCGCTATATGCCGGGCCCGGGCAGCTTTTTACGCTGTGGAGTTCGGCAATAGCCCCAATCCATCAAAAACCATCTTCAAAGTGGTAAAGGACCTTGTGGCAAAGCGGGCCTCGGCTACAACAACGAGCTCCACGGCGCATTGTGAGGTTCTTGCCTTGTTCTTTTTAGAAAAAGTTCAGAACATCTACTTAACATTCCCTGATACTAGGCCTCCAGCAGGTACTCTATGCAACATCTATGGAGATTCTCTGCTTCATGTGTTGCCCCCGCTGACATCTGAGGGATTCGACATCTTGGCTCAGCAGGTGAAATCCGGGTCGCCCGCTGATCCGCTTAAGCCAGCCCTTTTTAGAGACCAGTTGTTCGTGGGTCGTACCTCGGTACTCTCCCTGATTAACATCTCACTGGCCTCGGGTACGGTTCCAGCAAGTTGGAAGCGGGCAGTGGTTTCTCCTATCTTAAAGAAACCCTCCCTGGACCCGGAAAAGCAGGAAAATTATCGGCCTATTTCCCTGCTCCCTTGGCCGACCAAAGTCGTGGAGGCCCACGTGAACAAGGTTCTTTCCGACCACCTCACTCGAGCTAACATCTTAGACCCCACCCAGAACGGGTTCCGTGCTGGACACAGCACGGAGACCGCCCTTCTCACCATGGCTGAACATCTTCGCACAGTGATGGATGCAGGACAGACGGCGGCGCTTGTACTATTAGATCTAAGCGCCGCCTTTGATACTGTCTCTCATCCCATCCTGTTGCATCGCCTGGAGGAAATTGGAGTGGGGGGATCCGCCCTCCAGTGGTTCCGGTCCTTCCTCGATGGTCGCGTCTTCAGCGTTGCGGTGCCACCGTTCCAGTCCAAGTTCCATCCTCTGAAACAGGGAGTGCCGCAGGGATCCTCGCTGAGCCCCACGTTGTTCAATCTATACGTGAGACCGCTGGCTGAGGTTGTCAGGCAGTGGGGTATGACCATGGTGTCATATGCCGATGACACCCAGCTAGCGGTTACGATCAGCGGGGATGCGGACCAGGATGCCCCCAGGTTTCAGAGTTGACTTAGGGCGGTGGCAAGCTGGATGAAGGCCAACTGTCTCCAGCTCAACGCGAAGAAGACCGAGATCATGATCGTCGGTAGAAGGGCGGATCTCTGGGGGGACAGGTGGTGGCCTTCGGAGCTTGGGTCGGCTCCGCTCCCGGTGACGGAATTAAAAAACTTGGGAGTGTGGATGGACCCCACTCTCAGTTTTGTGGGGCACACGAAGAAAACGGCTGCTTGCTGTTTTGGAATCCTCCGGGCTCTGCGACCTGTTCTGAAGTTCTTCGACCCCCGCACCCGGCAGTTGGTAATACAGGCGACTGTTATATCGCACCTGGATTATGCCAGCTCCCTCCTGGTGGGGGCTAACCTGGCCGAAGTCACCCGCCTCCAACGTGTGCAGAACACTGCCGCCAGAGCAATCGTTGGTCTTCTTAGATCCTGCCCTGTTTCCAGCACTTTGAAAGCGTTGCACTTGGTGCCAGTCAGGGCCAGAATCCAATTCAAGGTACTGTGCCTAGCCTTCAAAATTCTAAAGGGTTCGGCTCCCCAAATTCTTACGGACCTCCTGTCTTGGTACGTCCCCACCCGGCCTCTGAGATCTCTGGGTCAAGCGCTTACTATCACCCCTCGATATAAGCTGTGCCGTGTTGGTGGTCGTTCCTTCCGGATCAAAGCTGCCGAACTGTGGAACTCCCTCCCGGTGGAGATTCGGCTGCTGGAGGACCTTTTCTCCTTTCGTAAGGCTATTAAAACGTTCTTATTTTAACCTGGTTTCTTCTTTTTAACTGTTGTGTTTCTTGTGGCTGTTGCGTGTTACCTTGCCATGCACCAGGACGCCCCTTAGCTGGGGCAGCTGTGCGCAGTACAAATGCACGTAACATAACATAACACACTTTACAATGTGCCAACATGCACGGGCATAATTTACAGGGGATATGTGAGAAGTTGGCCTGATATGTGATGCTCACTAATGCTAATGATCACCTTGTATCATGCAAAGCAACCCTTATGATGATCGGTTGTAAGTCAACCTTATTGACCAGTTATCCTAGTGGTAACGTGGACAAAGCAGTCTTAGGCTAAACTCTGAAAGGCATGTGAAGCCAGCTGTATTACCATACACAACCCCCTTGAATACCACATGAAAGGACACCACACAGATATATATTGAAAATATATATATATTTATTAACTACAAATATCCCCTGAACTCTTTATGAGCACAGAAGCACAAACGTTAAACAAAACACAGTTTAAAATACACGAAAGTTGCACAATATGGATGAGCCCTAGGGGCCACCTAAACCGTATACTAAGAAAGTGGTATAAGAGATACCAATCGAAAAGGAAACAGGCCTAGGGTCTTGGGAATCGCTGGAGCTGATTGGGACTAGTAGCGACTAAGTCGGGATAGGCCTGCGGGACTCGGGTGCAGTGTTTAAAGTGCACGCACTCACCAATACAAAGTCTATGGTGCGTAAAAGTTACAAAATTAGATAGTTAGGAACCTTCCGAGTGACCTAGAAAGCTGAAACTTGAGACACAGGCCCTAGAGGTGTGTACTAGTGTGGGAACACCGGCGTTGCTGAGTTACCTCACCCACAGGAAGCGGGTGCATAGGGTCGAAGTAGTGTCGGGTTTCGTCACGCTGGTCGATGGTGCTTGGAGCTGAAGATGCTGCAGGCGGCTCGATGTGAAGAGTTCCGGAGGATCCAAGGGTGGATCTGAAGTTGTGAAGACCTGAAAGCAGAGGGGACACTGTTCAAAGTCACTAGCCAGTGACTACCGTGGAACCAGATTGGAACCAGGCGATGTCGGGTGCAAACAGGCGTTGAGGTGTAGCTTCTCTCTGCAGCCACGTGGACACCAGGGGTCGAGGACATCCAGGAGTCGGTCACGAGCTATCCCACGCAGGCTTCTCGCTGTTGGCGGTGTCGGCAACTTGATTGAAGCAAACAGGCCTTGGCTAATGCAAGCCACGCAGGAATCGAAAAAGGCTTATCACTCGGACCATCAAGGTCAGAGCGAGGGCTCCCTTTTACAGGATTGAGGGCAAGTCTGGAGCAACCAGACCCGCAGTGTAGTTTGTCAGTTTCGTCGCCAAGATGGCCACTGACCACGTGGCTAGTGGCCGGGATGGCGCGTCGAGTGGCACAATGCAAAAGGGCCCCACGCAGATCGTGGAGATGCTGGGGGGCTGCACAACGTTGAGGATGCCTCTGATGCTGCGCAGTCAGCTTTTCGAGTGTCTTCCAAGATGTCCGGTCCCACGTCTCTCGGTGCCTCCACGGGTCCCTTCTTTGCAGGGACTGTGGATCGGGCTGTGAGAAGTCTGGGAGTCTGGGTCTTGTCAGGCTCTGGGCTCGGGCTCCGGCGGTAGGGGGCAGCAAAGCAGACGTCGAGTTGCTGGTTGGTGCCTGTGTTCACAGGGTGGCCACTCCTAGGCCACAAGGGAGATACTCTTCAGTCTTCTGTGCAGCAGAATGTCGAAGTCCAGTCGTCTTCTTAGTTTAAAGTTAATTTCAGGATGATCTGAGGTGCTATGGCACTGCTCCCACTCTTATTCCCAATCTGAGCGGTGGATCACCTGCTAGGTCCCTCCTCTGGGTGGGACCAGGAAGGGGGCGGTTACACCCCCTTTCCTTTGTCCAGCTCCTCACCAGGCCTGGGTCTGGAAAGTCCCAGGACCGGTTCGGACTGGCTTATGCACGGGGACATCTTGTGTGCCCCGGGCATGTCTCAATCTATTCAGCCCTGTCCTACACAATACACAAAATCCTGTCTGGGGTGGTGCTCGCACCTCCTAAGGCAGGAAACCCTTTGTCCAAGCCTCCCTCGCTGGAAGGACTCCCAGCAGCAGGAGGTCAGACTTGTGTCTGTGGTGGCAGCATCCATTTTGTGATGCTAAAGCTCTGGTTAACTTTAACCGGGGTTAAGGCTACGTACATGTTGTGTCCCTCTAGAAGGGTGGAATGCTATCCCCGTCGACAGAACTGTCGAGGGGATAGTATTCCAAATCGTATGACACCTTACTCGACATGTTTTGATAAAGCCAAACCAAAGTTAGCATATAACCGCAAGGATTATAATGCACTTAAGAGTATAAGGTATGGCAATATCCCGGAACAGCTAAGGGAGTGGTTCCCGATAGCTGCAGACAGGCTCAGCTCATGCTAGAGCACCATCTCACATATTTACAAGCACTCTGCCTCCAGGACTGATGAGGCCTTCCATAGGAGTGGCTGATAGGAACATATGTGTCCAGTTAAGGTTAGATATAGGGATACTATATCTAAGTAAGAGGTGATTACACCAACGTACCCCAGCTGAGTAATCAGCCAGTTGTGTCAAATATGGAGGCCAGGCCAGGGATGGCACAATACATGCTGCAGCCCCTGGTAGGCCTTGGAAACACCTATGCCCTGGGTACCTAGGGTATACTGTTACAGGGGCCAATAAGGTGAACCAGTTCCAATTCGTAATGCACCTAGAGTGCATTGGCAGTAATTTAGAGAGAGAATAGCAGACTGTGGGTCTGATAAGCAGGCCCTCAGCCACATTAAGTCATAAACCAGTGAAGCAAAAAGCAAAAATTTGGGGTGACCATAGGATAGCAGACCCTACTCTCCTACACCCTCCCCCCCAAACGCAGGGACATTAGACTAACCTTGACCAGTTGTGTCTTCATGTTCTAAGTGGAAGTACCTTGAGAGACCATCTGCGTTGCCATGGTCAGTCCCTGGGCGGTGCTCCACTGTAAAGTCCATCCCCTGTAGGGAAATGGACCACCTGAGTGGTTTGGGGTTTTCACCCTTCATCTGATTAAGCCATAAGAGGGGCTTATGTTCGGTCTGAATCTTGAAGTGAGTGCCAAACAAGTATGGTCTCAACTTCTTCAGGGCCCACACCACAGCAAAGGCCTCCCTCTCAATGGCTGACCAACGTTTTTCTCTGGGGGTCAGCCTTCTGCTAATAAAAGCAATGGGCTGGTCTTGACCATCTACATTAAGCTGTGAAAGCACTGCTCCCACTCCCAAATCAGAAGCATCTGTTTGGACAATGAACTCTCTTGAGTAGTCAGGACTCTTCAGGATAGGTGCAGAGCACATGGCCTTCTTCAGGTCATCAAATGCCTTTTGACAGTTTACTGTCGACTGAACCTTTTTGGGCATCTTCTTGGATGTCAGATCATTAAGAGGAGTCACATTGGACCCATAGTTCTTAACAAACTTCCTGTAGTACCCAGTCAGGCCCAAGAAAGCTCTGACCTGAGTCTGGGTAGTTGGAGGGGACCAGTCCTTGAAGGTCTGGATCTTACTCTCCAGTGGTTGAACTTGGCCTCCACCTACAAGGTGGCCCAGGTATACAACCTTACTCTGCCCTATCTGGCACTTTGTTGCCTTGATAGTGAGGCCTGCCTTCTGCAGAGCCTCAAGCACTTCCTTCAGGTGGACCAGGTGATCCTCCCAGGTGGAGCTAAAGACAGCAATATCATCCAGATATGCTGCGCAAAAGTCATCCAACCCAGTAAGGACTTGATTCACCAACCTTTGGAAGGTGGCAGGTGCATTTTTCAAACCAAAGGGCATCACCACAAATTGATAATGCCCACTAGGGGTAGAAAATGCTGTCTTGGCTTTAGACTCCTCTGCTAACCTGATTTGCCAGTAGCCAGCTGTCAAGTCAAATGTGCTCAAATATTTGGCAGAAGCCAACTTGTCAATGAGCTCATCTGCCCTTGAAATAGGGTGTGCATCTGTCCTGGTGACAGCATTGAGTCCTCTGTAATCCACATAGAACCTCATCTCTCTCTTGCCATCTTTGGTGTGAGGTTTGGGGACCAGAACCACTGGGCTAGCCCAGGAGCTCTCTGAAGGCTCAATGACACCTAATTCCAGCATCTTTTGCACCTCAGCCATTATACAGTCCCTGACATGGTCAGGTTGCCTGTAAATTTTGCTTTTTACAGGAAGACTGTCACCAGTGTCCACCACATGGGTACACCAGTTAGTCTGACTGGGTGTCAAGGAGAACATATGCCTGTATGCCTGCAGAACTTGTCTACAGTCATTTTGCTGATGTTCAGTGAGGCTGCAATCTAAGGCCACACCATCTACTTAGCCATCCTCAGGGTTCTGAGTGAGCAGGTCTGGGAGAGGGTCTCTCTCTTCCTCCTGTCCCTCATCTGTAGCCATGAGCAAGCCCATGTCTTCCCTGTTGACATATGCCTTTAGTCTGTTAACATGGAGCACCCTGTGGGGACTCCTGGCAGTTCCTAGGTCCACCAAGTAGGTAACCTCTCCCTTTTTCTCCAGAATTGTATGGGGTCCAGACCATTTGTCTTGGAGTGCTGCTGAGGCCACTGGCTCCAACACCCATACCTTTTGTCCTGGCTGAAACTCAACCAAGACAGCCTTTTGGTCATGCCAAGCTTTCTGTAATTCTTGGCTAGTCTCAAGGTTTTTGGATGCCTTTTCCATGTACTCAGCCATCCTGGAGCGGAGACCAAGTACATAGTCCACTATGTCCTGTTTAGGCTTTTTGAGAGGTAACTCCCACCCTTCCTTCACCAGACATAGGGGTCCTCTTACAGGGTGCCCAAACAACAATTCAAAGGGGCTGAAGCCAACCCCCTTTTGAGGGACCTCTCTGTAAGCAAACAAAAGGCAGGGTAGAAGGATGTCCCATCTTCGCCTGAGCTTTTCAGGTAATCCTTTGATCATACCCTTTAGGGTCTTGTTAAATCTTTCAACAATCCCATTACACTGTGGATGGTAAGGAGTGGTGAACTTGTAGTTGACACCACATTCCTTCCACATAGCTGTCAAATATCCTGACATGAAGTTGGCACATCTGTCAGATATTACCTCCTTAGGAAACCCCACTCTGGAGAAAACTCCAAGTAAGGCCCTGGCCACAACAGGAGCTGTTGTGGTCCTAAGTGGAATTGCCTCTGGGTACCTGGTGGCATGGTCCACCACCACCAGTATGAATCTGTGCCCAGATGCTGTAGGGGGATCTATTGGACCTACAATATCAATCCCCACTCTCTCAAAGGGAACCCCCACCACAGGTAGTGGTATCAGGGGGGCCTTTGTGGTGCTACCTGCTTTACCACTGGCTTGGTAGGTTACACAGGAGCGACAAAACTCCTTGGTGTCTTCAGACATGTGAGGCCAGTGAAAGTGAGGGACAAGCCTGTCCCAAGTCTTATTCTGGCCTAGGTGTCCTGCTAAAGGAATATCATGGGCCAAGGTAAGTAGGAAGACCCTAAATTGCAGAGGTATAACCAACCTCCTGGTTGCACCAGGCTTGGGGTCTCTACCCTTTGAATAAAGGAGTCCATCATCCCAATATACTTTATGGGCACCTTGAGCTTTCCCAGCAGCCTCAGCAGCAGCCTGCTGTCTGAGGGGTTCAAGAGAAGGACAGGTTAACTGAGCCTGCTCCAAGTCTGCCCTAGAAGGTCCTCCTGTCCCCAGAAACTCAACCTGGTCAGGTTCAAGTTCTTCAGAGGCAGTTCCTTCAGAGGTCTCAAGACCAGCTTCATGTGAAGCCTGATCCTCACTTGTAGGCAGTTGGGAAGGCACAGCCTTTACCCTCCTGTTCTTTTTCTTGGAAGGTGCTTGGGCCATTGTTCCAGGATCCAAGACCTGAGGTTCGGAGAGGCACTTTTTGGCCTGTGACCTGGTCACAGCAAGGACACGTGATGATATCCCTAACATCTCTGCATGAGTCCTGTACTCAACTTCTGACCATAGAGAGCTCTCCAGGTCATTGCCCAACAAACATTCAACTGGGAGATCAGCACTAACCACAACTCTTTTTAGGCCAGTTACCCTTCCCCAGGAAAAGTTAACAATTGCCACACTATGGGTAGTGGTGACATTGCTGGCATTGGTCACCAGGTAATTATCACCTGGCAGGTATTGTCCAGGGTCCACAAAGTTAGGTGTCACCATAGTGACACTGGCACATGTGTCCCTGTATGCTTGAGCCACTTTGTCATTAATCAAAGGCGTCTGTCTGTATTTGCCCAGGTTACTGGGACTTATGGTAGGGGCCAAATCTATGTCCCCCTCACAAATCAGAACAGCCTGTGTAAGTGTTCTGACTAGGTCAGAATCTCCTTCAGTTCCCAAGGTGATACCCACTACCCCCTTGGTTTGTGGACCAACACTGCCAGCTGTACTAGTGGGTGCAGGTGTCTTAGGGGCTGCAGTGTTGGGGGCTCCACCCTTTTTACACTCACTTGTCCAGTGAGAGGTGTTTTTACAAGTACTACACCAGGGTTTTCTTTGACCTTCTTTCTTCTTTTTCTTGGAAGTTTGGGACCCACCCTCTGTATTAGTTTGGGGCCCTGTTGAAGACTTCTGGTCTTTAGCTTTCTGCTCCCCACCCTTCTGGTCTGTTTTCTTCTGGTCACCACCCTGGTTCTGGTCCTGGTTCTTTTGCTTAACTCTGGTTCAAACCCATGTATCTGCCCTCTTTCCCAATTCTTGGGGAGAGGTCAAATCTGAGTCAACGAAATGTTGATGCAACTGCTGGTTCTGACAATTATTTAAATGTGTTCTCTCATAAGCAAATTGTACAATCCTTCATAGTCTGTAACCTTGCTTCCCAGCAACCATCCCTCCAGAGCCTTAGTGGCACACTCAACAAATTCAGACAAGTCCTGAGTCTGTGTCTTTTGGGTGTCTCCGAACATTAACCTGTACTGTTCAGTGGTTAAGCCTAACCCATCAATCAGAGCACTCTTCAGGACCAGGTAGTTTCTAGAATCCCCATCACTAACTGTGAGGAGTCTGTCTCGGCCTCTACCTTCAAAGGAGAGCCACAAGATTGCTGCCCACTGCTCCTGAGGGATCGGCTGTACCTTGCAGGCTCTCTCAAGTGCATTTGTGGATATCATCCTCAGCTTTGTAGGGGGGCACAATCTTACTCAGGTTTTTGTTATCAAAAGACCTGTCTTTATCCTTGTGGATATTGCTGCCACCAGTGGGTTTTATTACCCCACTCTCTCTAGGCTGTCTTGCTCTAGCAAGTTTCTCTTGGGCCAGGGCAACTTCCAATTCTTGTCTCTGGATCCTAAGTTCAGCCTCTCTCATTTTGGCCTCATGCTCCCTTCTCTGAGGGCTAGTCATCTCCCTTCTGGAGTGACCATGAGAGCCTCTAGAAGCCTGGGAGGTATTGGAGTCACCTGAGTGAATCCTCCTCCTCCTACGCTCCTGGTTAAGTCCACTTGGGTGTCTGGGCAAGGTCAGCCTTGCTTCAGTCCCAAATACACTTAAGTTAGCCTGGTTAAGCCTGCTGACTAGCACCTGGCTATTTCTGCCATCATCAGAATCACTGCTCCCCCTTCTGTCTCCTCTTCTTCTTCCTCCTCCACATCTACCTGAGGAGCTCCAGTGACTTGGTCATCCTCATCTATCTGGATTATAGGGACAGGGGCATCAGTATTGTCATCTTCAGAAGGAGAGCCTCCTTCAGCATTCCCTGTGGGGTCTGCTTTAGAGGTCTTTAGAGTCTCAGACTGGTCTAAGATCTCTCTAAGGTGGTCTGTAGTAGGGGAAGGCCCTGTCTTCAGACCCCTTAAGGCACAAAGCTGCCTTAGTTCCTTAAAGGAAAAGATAGCAAATTTGGATGGTGCCCTTGGAGGGTCACTCTCAACAGAGACATTCCCAGTGGGACCTTCTGCTCCAGACATTGCTCTAGTGTGGGTGGATATGTTGCAATCTACCTACACTGGTGTTTACCTACTAAACCTATATAGCAGTTGTAGTCAGGGTGTGCTACTCCCTATCCTCTACAACAACTAAGTTCAGTAGAACTTAAGTATACTAGTCTTGTTTTATATGTACCTAGCAGGTACCTGTATGATCTTTCAAATGATAATCTCAAAGATTGTAATGGTAAAACAACAGCAAGCTCAGATCCCAATCCGCTGCTCACCAATGTGAGAAGTTGGCCTGATATGTGATGCTCACTAATTCTAGTGATCACCTTGTATCATGCCAAGCAACCCTTATGATGATCGGTTGTAAGGCAACCTTATAGACCAGTTATCCTAGTGGTAAGGTGGACAAAGCAGTCTTAGGCTAAACTCTGAAAGGCATGTGAAGCCAGCTGTATTACCATGCACAACCCCCTTGAATACCACATGAAAGGACACCACACAGATATATATTGAATATATATATATATATATATATATATATATATATATATATATATATATATATATATATATATATATATATATATATATATATATATATATATATATATATATATATATATTTATTAACTACAAATATCCCCTGAACTCTTTATGAGCACAGAAGCACAAGCGTTAAACAAAACACAGTTTAAAATACATGAAAGTTGCACAATACGGATGAGCCCTAGGGGCCACCTAAACCATATACTAAGAAAGTGGTATAAGAGATACCAATCGAAAAGGAAACAGGCCTAGGGCCTTGGGAATCGCTGGAGTTGATCGGGACTAGTAGTGACTAAGTCGGGAAAGACCCGCGGGACTCGGGTGCAGTGTTTAAAGTGCACGCACTCACCAATACAAAGTCTGTGATGCGTCAAAGTTACAAAGTTAGATAGTTAGGAAATTTCCGAGTGACCTAGAAAGCTGAAACTTGAGACACAGGCCCTAGCGGTGTGTACCAGTGTGGGAACAGAAGCGTTGCTGAGTTACCTCACCCACAAGAAGCGGGTGCACAGGGTCAAAGTAGTGTCGGGTTTCGTCACGCTGGTCGATGGTGCTTGGAGCTGAAGATGCTGCAGGCGGCTCGATGTGAAGAGTTCCGGTGGATCCAAGGGTGGATCTGAAGTTGTGAAGACCTGAAAGCAGAGGAGACAATGTTCAAACTCACTAGCCAGTGACTACCGTGGAACCAGATTGGAACCAGGCGATGTCGGGTGCAAACAGGCATTGAGGTGTAGCTTCTCTCTGCAGCCACGTGGACACCAGGGGTCGAGGACGTCCAGGAGTCGGTCACGAGCTGTCCCACGCAGGCTTCTCGCTGTTGGCGGTGTCAGCAACTTGAGTGAAGCAAACAGGCCTTGGCTAATGCAAACCACGCAGGAATCAAAAAAAGGCTTATCACTCGGACCAGCAAGGTCAGAGCGAGGGCTCCCTTTTACAGGAGTGAGGGCAAGTCTGGAGCAACCAGTCCCGCAGTGTAGTTTGTCGGTTTCATCACCAAGATGGCCGCTGACCTAGTGGCCGGGATGGCGTGTCGAGTGGCACAATGCAAAAGGGCCCCACGCAGATCGTGGAGATGCTGGGGGGCTGATCTTCAGTGCAAGGGCTGCTCGGTGGTGGGGGTTCTCAGTCCCCAAAGCACAACGTCGAGGGTGCCTCTGATGCTGCGCAGTCAGTTTTTTGAGTGTCTTCCAAGAGGTCCGGTCCCACGTCTCTCGGTGCCTCCATGGGTCCCTTCTTTGCAGGGACTGTGGATCTGGCTGTGAGAAGTCTGGGAGTTTGGGTCTTGTCAGGCTCCAGGCTCGGGCTCCGGCGGGAGGCGGCAGCAAAGCAGGAGTCGAGTTGCTGGTTGGTGCCTGTGTTCACAGGGTGGCCACTCCTAGGCCACAAGGGAGATACTCTTCAGTCTTCTGTGCAGCAGAATGTCGAAGTCCAGTCGTCTTCTTAGTTTAAAGTTGATTTCAGGATGATCTGAGGTGCTATGGCACTGCTCCCACTCTTATTCCCAATCTGAGGGGTGGATCACCTGCTAGGTCCCTCCTCTGGGTGGGACCAGGAAAGGGGGTGGTTACACCCCGTTTCCTTTGTCCAGCTCCTTGCCAGGCCTGGGTCTGGAAAGTCCCAGGACCGGTTCGGACTGGCTTATGCACGGGGACACCTTGTGTGCCCCGGGCATGTCTCAATCTATTCAGCCCTGTCCTACCCAATACACAAAATCCTGTCTGGGGTGGTGCTCGCACCTCCCAAGGCAGGAAACCCTTTGTCCAAGCCTCCCTCGCTGGAAGGACTCCCAGCAGCAGGAGGTCAGACTTGTGTCTGTGGTGGCAGCATCCATTTTGTGATGCTGAGGCTCTGGTTAACTTTAACCGGGGTTAAGGCTACGTACATGTCGTGTCCCTCTAAAAGGGTGGAATGCTATCCCCGTCGACAGAACTGCCGAGGGGATAGTATTCCAAATCGTATGACACCTTACTCGACATGTTTTGATAAAGCCAAACCAAAGTTAGCATATAACCGCGAGGATTATAATGCACTTAAGAGTATATGGTATGGCAATATCCCGGAACAGCTAAGCGAGTGGTTCCTGATAGCTGCAGACAGGCTCAGCTCATGCTAGAGCACCATCTCACATATTTCCAAGCACTCTGCCTCCAGGATTGATGAGGCCTTCCATAGGAGTGGCTGATAAACATATGTGTCCAGTTAACGTTAGATATAGGGATACTATATCTAAGTAAGAGGTGATTACACCAACTCACCCCAGCTGAGGGATCAGCCAGTTGTGTCAAATATGGAGGCCAGGCCAGGGATGGCACAATACATGCTGCAGCCCCTGGTAGGCCTTGGAAATACCTATGCCCTGGGTACCTAGGGTACACTGTTCCTGGGGCCAATCAGGTGAACCAGTTCCAATTCGTAATGCACCTAGAGTGCATTGGCAGTAATTTAGAGAGAGAACAGCAGGCTGTGGGTCTCATTAGCAGGCCCACAGCCACATTAAGTCATAAACCAGTGAAGCAAAAAGCAAAAATTTGGGGTGACCATAGGATAGCAGACCCTACTCTCCTACAGGATATATGTACAGGACAGGGTCACATGGACCACTGTCAGGAATAAGCACTTTTAGAACTAGCACTTGGTAGAATTAGCACTTTGTAGAACACAGAATACTTGTATGAATAGCGCTTAGAACATAGAACATATAATAACCCAATCCAAAATTCTTTATTTCGGCCATCAAGGCCATAAAAGATACAAAAACATTTAAAATCATTCCATCATTTCACAGTTACGGAGAGATTTTTACAAGTAAATATACACAGCCCATAAAACACAGCGATTTACATTATATACTTAAAATCCACATTTACAAAATACTAGATAGTAAAAATACCGTCTCTAGTTTCACCCTAGCTAGGCAAAAATTTTCATCTTAACGTCCACATAGCTAGCAGGTACTTGGAAACTGCAAAAACAATAGAGCTTGAAGTGCTAGTTTTTAGGATTCTAAAGGACTGTAAACATTTTTGAAGACTAAGTTTTTGCATAGTGGTACCAACCAATACTTCCTAGATCTGCTGTATGCTGGGCAAAAGAAAAGCACGTGGATTTCATCCTCCACACTTCCACTACAACCTGGGCAAGATTTATCATCTGAAGCAGACCATTTGCATGTAAAGGCTTTAAGGGGCAAGGTACCATACCTCCATTGAATAAAAATCTTTCTTGCAATTGTAGGAAAAACAATGTCCATAAAGTCCTCAAACCTATAAGAACTTTTTGCGGCAAGAAATTGTTGGGTTAGAGTGCCAGCGTTCAAAGCACACACAGCCGTACTTAGGCTTTTATCCTTGAAAATCCTAGTCAAAGTTTTACGTGGGACCTCAGAACAACCCCGTTCGGGGTCCTCCCACATATCAACCAAGCCCAAACGCAAAAGCTCCCGCTTGACAAAGGTTAGCCTGGGTATTTTGTTAGAAGTGTTGAGGCTCAGCACATGCTTTAACTCTTGCCTGTAGTGTAACAGTTCCGTAGTTGACCATAGCCTGTGCCAGAACCTAAGTGGCTTCAGAGCTAACTCATCTTCTATGGATAGTAGTGCCAGATCTAATCTCAGGGGGAAAAATGGGGTGCCTTGTGGTACCGACAGCAAGCGTCTGGTAAAATTTGTTTCCACTTTTATGAGTTCACCGGCACCGCAGTGCCCCCGCAACACTCCACCATAGAGGGCTGCTGCTCTGGCCTGAGTTTTATACATTACCAGTGCCGGACTTACTGGCTTGAAGGTTGAGGAATTTGCGACCTTCAGAATGCCACCCACCAATTGTGATAGTTTTAAGCGGGATTTTGCTTGCTGTGGTCGCCAGGAGAGGTTTTCGTGCAGAGTCACCCCAAGATATTGAAAGGTCATAACCCTTTCCAACCTTTCCGATCCAAGAGTCGAATTTGGTCGGGTAGATGCCGAGGGATTAAAAATCATGTACTTTGTTTTTTCTGCATTTATCTCAAGCCCGTGACTTTTGCAGAAGTCTCCAAACCCATCCAATATCCTTTGGATCCCCATTGGGGATTTAGAAAGCAAGAGGGTGTCATCGGCAAACATAATTGCCGGCACCCTCCTACCTGCCAACATTGGGGCATCATTGTTAGGGACACTGTCAAGATGTGAGATGACACCATTTACATAGAGGCAGAACAAGGTCGGGCCAGGACACAACCCTGTCTCACCCCTCTGCAGACTGGGAACCTGGATGACAGTGCCCGTCCCTTCCGCATCTAACCTGCGCGAAGTTCCCCTCGTGGAGCCTCATCAGTACGTGCAGGATTTGGGACGGAACGCCCAAATTCTCGAGAACTCCCCACAATTTCTTCCTCGGCACCAAATCGAATGCGGCCCTGAGGTCCACAAACACTATGTAGAGGCTGCCACCCTCAATCTTTTCCGTCTTCCAGTAAAGGAGGATAAGGCGAAAGATCTGGTCCATGGTGGATGTGTTCCTTCTAAAACCCGCCTGAAAAGGGCTCAGGAGCTCATGGTCCTCCATCCAACCCTGGAGATGGTCCAGTATAAGACGAGCAAAAAATTTCTGGGGGACATCAATGAGACTGATCGGCCTGTAATTGGCTGGGAGCAAAGGAGAGCCCTTTTTAAAATCGGAACTATCTCTGCTCCCAGCCAAGTGCAGGGGATCACCATGCTCCTTAAAATCGCATTGAAAATGATAAGCAAATAAGGGGCCCATATCTCGGGTTGGTGCCTGAATAGGTCTCCAGGACGCTTGTCGAGACCTGGAGTCTTCCCCAGTGCAAGTCTCCCTATTGCGTTATGGACTTCCCCCAGTGTAAACTCAAGTGGATCAAGTTGTTCAACTAGAGTTGAGGAGCCAGCCTCAATAGACAGGATAGATCCATCACAATACAATGCTTTAAAATTGGCTTCCCATGCTGAGGGAGCAATGTTTGGTTCTACAGCCTCTCTCGGGTCCCCTGAACCTGTATTTACTAGGGACCAGAACCTACGTGCATCTCTAGCTTCAAGGGCCGATGTTAAATTATGCCATCTGTCCCAGCCCCATTCATTTTTTGCGAGTGCTATTACTTGTTTATAGTGGCGTCTCAGTTCATGCATTTTATGCTTGTTGGTCCCAGATTTAACCACTGCAATCAACTCAGCCTTAGCCTTTCTGCAGGCAGAGTTGTACCAGGCTGAGTTTGGTGTCCTCTTTTTCCTTGAGGTGTACACAGGGTTAAAGACATCTCCCAACCCACAGACTAAATCTGCATAAATACGCCTTAGTTTCTCATTATAATCGGCGGATATGGGTTGATTATTCAGAATGTCCACCTCAACAAATCTTGGAAGGCGCAGATCATAAATTTTCCCAACATTCTCCGGGGAGTCCACTATTTTCCCCCACTTTACCCTGCGCCTATTATTTGATAGTATTAGCTTCCCTGCGGCCGGATCATTTGTTTCAGGGGTGGGCCTTTCCGTGAGCCCCGGGAAGACCATTTCCAGATGAAGGGCATTATGATCACTGTCAGCCCTCGCCGTTACACTAAAGTCCAGGACCTTGGACCACATACTTGTCTCCACTAAGATATAGTCTATGCGTGATTCATGACCCTTCTTGTTAAAGGTACACATTGAAGGGCTATCTGATGCTGTACGCCCATTGCAGGCCCTCAAGGCATTGTTTAGGGTGAGAGACATAATCTGGATCGCCAGGGGAGACCAAGATTTAGGATTTGGCGATTGACAAGGTGGAATCCCCCAATAATCGTCCTCACCCATGAGAGCGCCCTCCTTTGGACCCAAAAGTGGCTCGAACTGACAGTTAACATCACCTGCTACAAGAAGCTTATAATCTCTTGGCAGTGACCCTAAAAAATATGATAATTCATCTATGGTAGGGGATTCCATGGTCAAACTAACTGGGCGTGAATAAACATTCACCACTGCTAGTTTGTAAGCATTTGGCCATTTAAGGAGAACACACTGTACATCAATCGAGTGCGTAGGAATATGCTCTGCAATACAGCCCAAGTCATTGGCCACCCAGATTGCAAGGCCGCCTGACGGGCGTCCTTTTCTTCCCCACCTAGCAGGAACATAAAATGTTGCAAAGCCCTCCCTGGGGTAATCCCCCCTGGCCCATGTCTCCTGAAAAAGACAGATGTCATTATTATCCACTAAGGAACCCCATTCTATAGAATTAAACTTGTTTACTAGGCCTGCAACATTCCAGGATAGTATGGTTAGCCTCTTTGGCTCTGGAACGTCCGTGCACCCCCCCTGGGCTCCCTCATCACAATGTGACTGGGTAGAGAGCTCCCCATCCAGAGAATCTAGTTCAGCCAGGTCCTCAGAATCCAGTTCCTGAACAGATCCCCTGGTGGTGGCTATAGCAGAATCTGACTGCAAAGTTGGAAAGTCACTCTTTTGCATCTCTTTGGCCCTACCTTCCACCATTAAATGCCCTAAGTGAGTACTCATCTCTTCGACCTGCTCAATGCAGTGCAGTCAGTCAGGGGCATAACACAGGCCCCTGCCACCCCTGCAGTGCGGGGGTGCCCAAGCTCCAAGGGGCCCCCTCCAAACTATACTCTGGCCAGAGAGCTCCTAATTGAGCTTGGAGGCCCCTCTTTGCACCGTGCAGTGAGGCCCCCTCAATTTTCGTTACGCCAGTGCAGTCAGTCTACCGCATCCAAGCAACTAAACCTGTTCTGCAGGGCTGGATAGCTCAGTGCTAGTGTCTGGTCGTGCCTGGCCATTTCTTGTCTGGACTCAAAGCAGTTATGCACTAGAGACCATCCATCTACCCTATCTTGTGGATCAGCGGGTGGATAGAAAAAGGATAAGGGGTAGGGTCGAATTGTTGAGCTAGTACTGCTGTGACTCCATTTGCAAATATGCTCAACAGTGCGTGCGTCCCTAAAACTGACCAGGACGCAATCACCCACTATAGTCTTAGGCCCTCGTCCCACCCATGGGGCCCTTTGCACCATCAGTAGTTCACTAGTGACATGAGGAGGCAGGGGCCTATTCATATTCAACCAATGGGTCACTTTATTTTTTAGAGATTAGTACGATTCCTTTTCCATATTACTTAGTTCAGGAATACCAGTTAAAACCACCAGATAAGGACTAGTTTCCAGTGGTAAGTCAATGCTGGGGACCGCCCTAGGTGCTTCTTGGGATAGGGTCTGGCCACTCCCGTTGGAATTTCCCCAGCCCAGTGGGCCAGATTTACCTGATTTTTCCTGGTTGGTGGTACAGGGGTCTAGGATTCGAACCAGGGGCGTTTTGTTGACTAGTGTCAGCAATTACAGTTGCAGCAGATTTGTGCACCAAGGGCCCCTCAGACCTAGTGTTCGCTGCTGCATTTCCCTGTTCTAATACCTTGGATTTACTTGTTGACATAGAACCCCTAGTAGCCTGATCCCTGGTAGCCTGCTCCAGTTGAGTGAGCCTATGCTCAATGCGCACTAATCGGTCTTCTAGTGGTCCAAGCAATGTCTTAAATAAATCTCCAAGTTTAGTTATTATACAGTCATTGACCACATTAGTGCCTGTAACAAGCTGGTCCGCACTCCCAAAGCTTTGGCCACTTCCCTGTTGGTTCCATGGCTCAGTCCTCTGATCAACAGGTGCATTTCCATCACAGCTCGCCTCATTCCTAGGAGATGTGACGCTATCAGTCACAATTCTTGTGCGCTTCGATTTCCTTCTACCGGCCATGGATGTTACTGCACGTTTCCTTTTAGACTTGCCCCCCTTCGTGCAGCCTCGATCATAGAAGGATAGTGATTTTTCGGGGGGTGTCTATGCAGGTTGAAATATCCACAGTCAGTGAGGTGTCCAGGGGTTGCTGTGTGGTAGATGATAGGTTGTGCTCCTCTACCTGGGGAACAGATGGAGTATGAACAATAGCTGAAACCAGCATCGTGCCCGCTGGTTGCTCCCGGTCTGGCGTGTGAGCATTTGCGAATCGACCCATAGAGGAGCGTTTTGCCATGGCAAGATCTTGCGATACACGTCTCTCCATCAAAATAATGCCCTGGTCAATCACTTGCCCTTATGATAAAGTTATCTAGGGTACCTGTGAGCTGGCCCCTAGCAGCCATGGTTGTATTTCTCAGTTCCCTGGTTGCCATACTTTAGTATCTTTACACTGCCCGACCACCACTTGTTACTAGCACAGGCCTTAGACTCCAGAATAGTATGTTTTATCGGAACTCACCAGGAATGCAGGCGAAAGAGGGATGGCCCGGCCCGGCCCGGCCTCTCGCGGTCTCAAACGGGCTACAACGGGCCCGCTCTTGGCCCGGGCTCGTCCCACGCGCGTCCAGCGTTGCGCAGGAGGAGATTGTTAATATAGGCAGGTGGGCGGGCTGATACCGGGAAGAGGCACCAGCTGTGTTCAAACAGGGAATGCTGGTCCTCGCAGTCCCGGTATCCCGCTGCACAACGTACGTCTCCTCTCCTTTCAGCCCCTTAGACAGCGCCTCTCACAGCCCCTCCAGTCGGCAGAATCCAGGGTCAGCAGTCACCTCGCAGCGAGCGGCTCCCGCGGAGTGGGGGCCGCGAGGCGTATTTAAGTTGCAGGCAGGCGGGCGGGCTGATAACGGGAAGAGGCACCAGCTGTGTTCAAACAGGGAATGCTGGTCCTCACAGTCCCGGTATCCCGCTGCACAACGTAAGTCTCCTCTCCTTTCAGCCCCGTAGACAGCGCCTCTCACAGCCCTCTAGTCGGCAGAATCTAGGGTCAGCAGTCATCTCGCAGCGAGCACCAAATAGCACAATGTAGCACAGAACCAGTAACCACTGGTAAAAAGTAAGTACCACCTACGCAACCCTAACAACCTTAGGAAAATATCACGCAGGGAACCATGAACTCACTAGTATAACTATAATAGGAAAAACAACCACCTAAGCATAAAAACACATTCAGAGATATGGGCACAAAGACATTATACATGATGTAGAAATCACATTAGGCAGGTAATTACAAATTGCGCAAAGATCACATAGGGCCAAAAATGTTCCCCACGCAAGGGCACAACACATGAGCTGTCCCCAGGCCAACTGGCCTCTCAGGGGCTGAAACGCCCTGTGTCCAAAATGTTAGGGCTGACTGCGCAGGCAGCCAAAGGAAATTCACAAGGGCACCTAAACGGAGCAGCTGACCACTAAGTGCTGGGCAGCTGTAGCACTGAGCCTGGCACCAGCATGCCTCCTGGCTCTCTGTAGGGCTCCAAATGAACGACCTGGGAGCCTAGTGGGATCCGTGACAAAACAACTGGTCCCTTAGGAGCCTCGTGGCTCTGAATACAAAACTGTTGCCTTGGAGCCTCGTGGGCTCGAAAAGAGATGCTGCCTATACTGGGAGGAGTGGCCCGCTGCCAGCCGGGGCCGCTCTACCACCCTAAATGCCCCTTTATCATTGCAGTCCCTCTTGTGGGGATTCGAAATCCAGAAATGCCCCCGTTGGTGTCCCGCTCTCGGACTGCTAACAATAAGGTGCCCCCAACATCGGAAGAGCCTCGTGGGTTCTAAAAACAATAAATGCCCCCAGGAAATGCATGCCCTTCTGTTGGAGTCGCGCTCGGGGGACTCAAGATACATTTATGCCCAGGAACCAAGATAACACAGGCAGGAGGGGTGTGGGGGGCGGGCACCAGCAATGTGCCCCGATGCCCTCCTCTTTGAAAATAAGCCCCAGGGCCCCACTCACCGGTCTCTGGGGCGGGCACAGCGCTCTCCTCCTGCTCCGGTCTCCCTCTCACCCTTTCCCTCTCCTGGGGGCCGGGTTTACTCACGGACAGCGGGCGGGGCTCTCTCACTCGTGAGAGCCTCGCTGAGGACGGGACGGCTGCTGTAGGCTGCGGGGCTCACTGGCGATTCTCTGCTTGGGCGCAGGAGCGCGGGAAGCTTCCCGCTGCTTCCTGCTCGGCAGCGTGTACTTCCTGGTCCTGTGGAGGCGGGGTGGGCTCCCGTCCTCCTTACACCGGAGTGCGGGGTGGGCTCCCGTCCGCTTCCGGTTTAGGGGAGCAGCAGTTCCGGGTCGCCGCGGGCAGCGCGGCGGCCCCCTCCAGGCACTGCAGGTGGGGAGATGAACCAACTGAGGGGTAGGCTCCCTCGGGAACAAAAGTCACGGCAGCAGCGGGGTAGACCCCCTGAAATAAATAATAAGACGGGGTGGGCTCCTGTATTAAAGTATATAAAAATATCCCAAGACGGAGTGTGGGCACCTGCCCGAAATTAACCAAAAGGGGGAATCCCCACGCCGGGGAATCCCTCTAGGAAGGGATCGCCTGCAGCAGCGGCTCAGCGCGCTATTTTGGGGGGAGGCCAGCACTCCTCAGGCACTGGCAGGCCACCCAAGTCCCCCCAGGTCCAGGGATAAAGTCCAAAAAGAAGTGAAGGCAGGGGGGGGCAAGGCTGGGCCCAGTGTCCAGCTCACAGGGCCCTCCAGGCAGGGAGGCAGTCCCTGGCGCCCAGCAGCAGCAGGCCTAAATCAAGATAGGATCAGGAAGAGAGAAAATTTACATGGGGTCACAGCCCCTCTTTTATACATCAAATCCCTTTGTTTAGGCTGCAGGGTGAAGGGAAAAACCAGTCACAGCTGGTTTTGGAGCACTCTGTTGTGCCCAGCCACTCTTCCCATTCACTAGTCACCACAGGGGGCGGAGCCAGCATTGTGTGGGGAAAGCCCAACCCTATGCAGGTCACAGGTGCACCCCTCCCTCACATTAACATGCAAATCTCCCATTCACCACCGGGGCAGACCCATCCTGACTCCTGGAGCCAGGCTCACCAGCCAGCTCCAGCCAATCGCAAGCCAGACAGCCAATTCACATAATTTACACAGACAGGCCAACTTCTAGAAGTGGCACTTCCACACTAGACACAATCATGCCGCACACATCATTGTGCAGCATTTAATCACACGAGTCCGCACATACCAAACTCGAGCTTGCATTCCCCACACATCAGGAACTACCAGGGACACATACATTCCCCATTCCCCATTCCCCATGCATTCCTATGGGAGTGCAGGCCAACCTCATTACACACACGCACTTTACCCTCGGACACAGTGGTAAAGTACGCAGAAGCCAAAAATCAATAACACCATGTCACAAGTAAAAGCAAAAAGTTTAGGGGTGAACCTGCCAGAAGGGCCAAGTCCAACAGGGTGCGTCTGATGTCAATAGGGAGCTCGGTCTAGGTCTCGACCGCAATGTTGGAGAAGGGTCTTACACCTGTTCTAGCTCTGTCAATTGTCGGGGTGTTGGCGAGGGCAAGGTCGGCGGATCTGAGGTTTCTCTTGGGTACGCAGAAGGAGATCCTCTCGTTGAGGTATTGGGGTCCGGTGTTGTGGAGGCATTTGTATGCGTGGGTGAGTATCTTGAAGGTGACTCTTTTCTCAACGGGGAGCCTGTGGCGGTTACGCAGGTGCTGGGTGAGGTGTTTGTGTCGAGGGATGCCGACAACGAGCCTGGCTGCGGTGTTCTGTATGGTCTGGAGTCTGCGGAGCAGAGACTTGTTGATCCTGGTGTAGAGGGCGTTTCCGTAGTCCAGTCTGCTGGTTATGAGTGCATGGGTGACAGTCTTCCTTGATTCAGGCAGGCCCGGACTGATAATGTCGGGCACCGGGCAATCCCCCGGTAGGCTGGAGGGGGTGGGGGCCGGTTTTGGGACAGGGGGCCGGTTTTTGTGATGAGGGCCGATTTGGACCCTGAGCGTGACTGACAGGCCGTCCCGTCCGACCGTACTAGTCTGACTGTGTTGAAATACAGTCAGACGAGTGTTCTGCCGTGTCTCTCTTTGCTCCGCCTGCAGCTGCACATTATACATGCTGCTCGCAACGCTCAGATTTCTCCTGCCCCCGCCGAATCTGCGCGCCGCTGTTTTACAGTTCACCCTTAGCTGGGGTGGGTCTGGTGATGATGATCATGCGCATTGGGGCTCGCGCAGCCCCAATGCGCATGATCATCTTTTCAAAAAGTGTGTGTGACTTGCAGAGGGGACTTAGGAGGAGGCAGGCATCTCATGAACTGAGAGGCCAGACATACGAGTCGACGCTGAGGAGATGCACTCTGTAATTTATTACATCTAGACCCCCTGTCTGCCGTCCGCAGGTGAGTCCAGTCCTTTGCATGAAAATATGCAATCCCTGATTAAAGCACTGAGGGGCCGGCCGGGCCGGAATTAAGAGCAAAAGGCTAGGCCCCAAAATAAACAGCATTTCCGGCATGAAACGCACTGGTAGCTTACATTAACAAGCAGGGCAGGCCGGCGCGTGGCACAGGCTGGAACACAATGATTAATCGAACAACAGCGCCAACAGATTGCCTCTTTTCACTACTTTCGAGGCAATTATGTATTTTTTTGCTCAGGAAAATGGGCCTTCGCAGCGCTGCAGGTGCGATTGGGTGCGAAATTAGAAGGTCCGTTAGATGAGAGGGCAGCTGCCGCCCTCCCTGGGTTTCAAGGGAAGAGGTAAAGGACTGCGTGGAGGGAGGGGGGGGGGGCAGGCATGAGCTAAGTGACGGAAGGAAAGCGTGAAGAATGGAAGGAGGGACGAAGGTAGAAACAAAGAAGGAAAGACAAACAAAAGCAAGGGAGTTAAAAAGGAAGGCTAGGGGAAGAAAGGTGAGCGAGGTGCGCTAAGGGAAGAAAAGAAAGAGTGTAGAATGAAAGGGAAAAAAGGAAGAATGGGAAAAAAGGAAGAAAGGGAGCGGGAAGGGAGAAAAGCAGAACACTAACCATGAAAGGAAGGAAAGGAAAGTGCATAGGAAGGGGAGTGCAGATGAGCAAGGGAGGGAGGGGGAGTGAAGAAAGGAATAAGAAAAGGAACAAAAGGAGGGTTAGTGGAGCAGGAAGAATGAAAGCGAGGATGGTATAGAGGGGGGGAGATGAAATAAGTGTGAGGAATGGCAATGGCCGATGGGGCAATAAACTCAAATTAGAAGACAGGACAGTAGAAACGAAGGAAGTGAATGAAGGAACAAGATATATATAAAAGAGAAAATAAGGGGAAGAAGGAAGTATGGCTGAAAGGAATGGGAGCAGATGGAAGGAGTAGAAAGATGGAGATGGAATGGTTAAGGAAAATAGAAACGAAGCAAAAGATCAACTTAGGAAGAGAGGAAGTAGGAAGAGAATGATGAAATGTTGACAGAAATGAAGGAGGAAGAGCTGAAAGTATGGCAAAATGGTATAAACGTACAAATGAAAAGAGTGAAGAACGACAAAAGTGAGAAAGAAAGGAAAGAAAGAAGAAGGAAGGTAAAAAGTGGGCAGGTATAAAGTAAGGTAGAGAAAGGAGGAAAAGTTAAGTAAAATACGAAGGAAGTAAAAAAAGGGAGGAAGAGAAGATAAAAGAAATACAGGTAAGGAGAGGAAGGAATGAGGAGAAAAGACATGAAAGGAAGGAAGACGAAGGAATGAGGGATAATTGAATAATGTACAATAAAATGGAAGGAATGAACAAATGAAAAGGAGTGAAGAAAAAAATGAAAAAGAAACTTAGTGTGGAGGGTAAAATGGATGCCTATCTCTGATAGTTGTCTTTAGCGCTGCCCAAATCTGCTCGAATTCCCCACGGGTAAGCCTCCCCCCCCTCCGTTCTGGAAGGGCTCCATGAGCAGTGGTGTCAGATGAAGAAACTAACCCTCTCCTAATGTAGTGACGTGGATTTAGGAATTAGATAACGGTCGACGTTTATGTTTTTTTTAATGCAAGGGCGAGAGTTTGGCAGCCGTTATTTTGGAGTTTAGGTTTTTGTGAGACATGTTTTTATGCTTCCACGTGGGCCCGTCTGTTCCCGGTTCGTCCTGGTGACACGGGCATTATAAGAGGGGCCTCACTCTTACCACCAGAACTGTCAAGGGCCTCTGAGAGCGAGGCTGCAGGACCCTGTCGGTCTGTGGTGAGATGGGTGGTCTGTGGCAGCTAACAAAGACGCTGAGGGCCGCTGACACATATCGCCTAGTGCCGCTGCCGCCGCGGAGGAATGCTGGAAGCGCCTCTCTCTCTTGTGTGAACCGCACTTGGAAGCTTCCTCCGTGCTGCAAAGGGTGTGAGTGTATTTGGTGAAACATGACTTCAAATTGTTTTTTTTTTTGCCAGGGCTCGTAAACGCTGTGTCTGAGGCTCTCTGCCCTTGGGTGTACCCTCCTCCCTGCGCACTCCTGCTGTAAAGAGAGTTTCATTTCTGGGAGTGTTCTATAGTGCTTCCCAGAATACTGTGTTTTTCACGGCACTAGTGTAGGTTACATGTGTTTACCGCTCATGAGAAAGGTGTCACTTTGGTCTTCTGCTTTCTTACGCATCCACATGTGCAGAATTTTGTTTTGACATTAAGATTCCATTCCATCAAATGATGTATTTGTATTTTGTATAGTGCTCGGTGCTGAGAAGCTGCTTCCAAGCACTGCAGCACAAACAGTGTCTGTGAGGCATGGGGTTGAGAATGAAGGAGGAATGACAGAGAAAAACAAGAATTGCCACAGCTCCCGATTTCATGACCATGTTAAATTAAAATGGGCGTGACTTTTAAAAGACCCTATGTTGCAGGCGTTCCCACTGGTTATCCATGTGATTTTTACCAAGAAACTATGCATTCGTGCTGGTGGAGTTGTCTGTCCATTAATAGTTGCATTGGAGTTTTTCTGTAATGCTTGTGTGCACTTTTCAATGTTTAAAAACAGCCTTCTACTACTTTGCTTAAACAAGCTGTCGCAGTTGCGCCCCACCCAGCACTGGAGGGGAGGAACTGCAGAGAGAGTGGGGTGGGGGGTAGAGTAGCGAGCAGGGCCAGACTGGCTACCGGGCGTTTTGTCATGCTGCCAAGCTGGGGTCTGATTTTGTTGATGGGGACCTGCGTGAGCAAAACGAAATTCGTTTTGCATTGTTGATTTCGAAGCACACGCAGGTCTCCATCTACGAAATTAGCCCCCACCGCAGTGACATCAGCCCCAAGCTCTGCAGAATGCCTAAATGCCCGGTAGCCTGTCCGGCCCTGGTAGCGAGGGCAGGAAACAGAAGACATGAGTAATGGCCCATCAAATAAGAGAAAAGGAAAGTGCTCGGAACAGGCACCCTTGGAATGCCTGTGCGCCGCAGCTCATCTGCTTCATGAACACTTTTCTTATCTGCTTGCAGAGAGGAGACACCATGCGCATGCACATCGCCTGTCTGTGCGCGCACATGTTTGTCTCCCTTCGCTAGCAAAAGCCACAACCTAAAAAGTGCACAGCGAGGACATGCTGAAGGTGGTACGGTACACTTGACCGGTCTAAATAGCATATATTAGCACTCGGACATCCGATTATCAAATTAAAAGAACAAATATCCTCTGTGCCCTTCTTGCAGAATTGTATCTGCTACCTGATGACTTCAATTGTATTTTACCTATTGTCACCCAAGCAAAGCAGGCATTTGTAATAGCATTTCACGTGCATTCTGTGCGTAAAAGATTACTGCTGAATGCCATGAGTAGCACAGATGTATCACATTCAATGTGCACAGCGCAGAAGTTAAAGATGTAACTTGCATTTCTTTCCTTTTCGGTAAAGCAGAAATAACAATTGTTTCAAAAAGATGCAGTTCCATCCAACAGCAAACAATGCAACAAGTAATTACAAAAACACTAATTTAGATTGACAACTTTTTGGCTGCAGCAAAGCTTGCTTGAATAAATGCAAATTAAAAGCAGGCTTCCATCGTCCACTGCTGTCTGCAATAACAAATTCTGAGGTTGAGATACAGCGAAGTATTATAAGCAATATTTTGAAATACATCTAGGGTGAGAGTTCATTAACTTTTATCTGTTTTTGACACGGGGAGCTGATACTACGGTATCTGATATCCGTTTAGTCTTCACTTTTACCACTATTGCACTGTTATCATCACAGTAATCCGTGCCCATCTTTGCTCCAAACATGGCTCCCAGGCTGTATCTGCTTTTCACCTCAGTTTCCCAGGAGATCACAGTGCCACAGGACGCCTTGAAATGCTTCATGCACTGAGAGCTGGTGTTGCTTGGTCACGGATGTTTGGGGACAGTGTGAGTGACCCATTCTCCACAAGCACTGTTAGTGCTTCCACCTTTGGGAGTGTGCAACCCAATGTGTATTATGTGATCCTTGGGTTGGTAGAAGATATCATTGATATACTCTTTTGAGGTTAATATCCCCTCAGATACCTTGGGAGTGAGTTCAGCGTACATTTACACCGTTTTCATGAGCATAACTGCCAAGCTTTCATATTGTTTATATGTCTTCCATAGTATAGTACCTGACAGCTTGTTCACCCCTTGTGTCCCATACAAGCCAGGCCTTTATTGGCATGCAGCTCAGGCTCCAGTGGCATGTGAAGTATCAGTAGGTGTTGTAGCACCCAGGATAATGTGCTGCATGGCTAAATGCATACAAGTTCCCAAAGGCGAGACCTACTGGATATGCCAATGCTTGTCTAATAAGCTGTTGAAAAGCAAATTGTTTTTAAAACTGTTTTGAAAAGAGAAATATTAAAATATCCCAATAGTTCTAGGTTTAGCAGACCACCGAGTAGCAAAATCCCTTCTAAGCGAACACGGATATGCCCATAAAGAAATTTTGTTGCAGAAAAAAATTGATGGAAATCAGAATATTGTGGCTGCTACAGGCGATGCAGTGCCTATCTTAGGCAATGTCCCCTCCAAATAAAAGGGGACTAAAAATCACAAGCTCCAAGAACAAAAGTTTATGTCAGAATATACTGTCCATCACTGTTCCTCTGCCACTAAACACACCATCCAAAATTATTTTAGGCTGCTAGGGTTATTATTCCTGCATGACAGAGTACTTATCATACTCTCAGCTTGTGAAGGTGATCACTGATCCTCAAAGTGGCAAGTGCTGCTAATTGTGAAGTGAGAAAGCTCACAGAGTCAGTGGCAGATTAAGCTACTAGAGCTCCTGTTCAGGGTGGTGCAACTGGCAAGGTTTAATCATTAGTATATCTCAGGGCTCACTTGCTCATCAGATTGCATATACATCCAAGTGACAGTGCCCACTTTACCATAGTATTACAAGGACATACTATCATAACATTTTAAAACTGTAAATCACCATTGTCATGACATAAAACAAAATGTGCAGATATAGAAATCATACCAGAAACCAGATTCCTCTGGTGTGTGAAGCATTGTTGAACCAGAATTGATCATTCTCAGCCATTGGACAATCCTTCCTAGCTCCCTCTTGCCCAGGTATTTTTTTTAGATAGATAGATACATTTATTTCAGTTAATAAAAAACATGGAATATTACACAGATAACAAGGTTAAAAGATCTTAATTCTACTGAAATTAAAATCAGATTTTAAAAGTTTCCTTTAGCATCACTAAAGTTCCAATTGTGCCCTGGTTAAAAAAAGTCACTTAGGTTACATTTGTTTGACTGTTTGCGGTCAATAATCGTTCGGCTTTAAGATACAATTTTATGAAAGCAGCCATTATTTGTGGAGATTCCTTTCATACAAAAAATCAAAATAGTAGTGCATGCTGACATGATCTAATGCTAAACATATTGCCCAGGTATGTCCAGCACCACTGTCAGGCCAAATACACATCATCTCGGTATGTACAAATATAGAGCCATACCAGAAACCCTGGTATGTAAAGTCTCCTTTCAATGCACAAACATTTCCTAACATGCTGCCATACACTCTCTAAATCCCATCTCCTCTTCACCCTCTTCTATCTTCACCCTCCTCAAATGGGTATCTGAGGATACATAGACTTGGAGCTGCAAGTGATGTCCACCTACGACTGACCCAAGTGCCAGCTCCTTAGTGTGTTACTACACAGTATAGACTGAAACCTGTGGAAGGTAGATTGAAACCTGCACATTAAGTGAACACGCTAACTCGACATATGTCTGTCTCACTCATCTGTCCTATGCCTCCTAGGTTTGCCCCATAATTCGCTGATCCCAACCAGCAGATTGAAAAGTTTTTGCACAATTTTGGTGACTACAAAGTATAGTCTTTCGGAATTTCAAAGCAATGAGAGACCTCTGAGAGCTTAAAAGGTCCAGGACAGGCTCGGTCAAATATTAGATTACCCTATGAAATCTTTTGTCTTGCCTATAATTCAGACCGACAAGGCTTTAACAAGTAGTGCTGTGTCTGAAATTATCTAATGTCTTTCCTGGTCATTTTGCCAGTATGGCGGGGCAAATCCAGTCATATATTGAGCTGTTTATGATAAAAGTGCAAGCAGTGTATTCTAGTTTGAACAGGTTATGATATACCCTTTATGAATTGACTGTAGTACCAGTTTACAACATTAAGGAGTCCCCTGTCAACTTTTTATAAGGATACTTGACTATTAGCTGGCCTGGCTCTAGGCTATCATATGAGAACCGGAGCAGCATCGGTGATGTGTACACTAGCATGGCATCTGGGTGACCCAGAATGGATGCTAGTGTACACATCAATCCATAGAAAATTATATCAGTCGTGAAGTCCGGTACCATCCCATGCAGGCGTCTGAAATCCTTGTGGACATATCCCCGACCCATGGTAAAAAAGTTTTGGTCTGACTGAGGCCTCCCATTTATCTGGGAGCAGTTTGTACTTTCTTTGGTGCATGCAGCGCACATCAGGGACTTTCATTGCTGCTAGTGATGGAGTGCTATGCCAATTAATAACTCCTCGAAGTAAATGGACATGCGTATCTGCTAATCCGCGTCACATAACACTCAGAATAGTTTAAAAGAACTTTAAAGAATATACACTTGTAAACTCTCTCCTGTAGTAAACATTCAATGAAAAATGTGTTGAAAAATGCTTTGTTTTGGCCTTTCTGTCTCCAACATTTTCTTGGGGGGACAAGCCCCCAAACTCCCCCTAGTAGTGGGAGTTGGTCTCACTTTTACTTTGTTCTCTCTGGTTCATTACTTGTGTCTATTTTTGGTGCTCTCTGAAAGACTGTCTATGGGTACATATGACTGGGTGGGTAACCTGGTGCTCTTTAAGGTCATCATCTACTATTTACTGTGATTTGAAAGTTGATACAATTGAATATGTAATGAAAAATGTGCTGTAAAATACACCATTTTGGTCTGTCTTTTTCTAAACTTTTCGTGGGGGGAGAACCCCCCCAAACCCCCCTATTAGTGGTCGTGCTCGCTCGCTGCGCTCGCTCGCTAAGCATGCCGGGGGCTGGTCTGCCAAAATTTGCCAGGGCTGCTTTCAGTTCCCAGTCCGGCCCTGGATTCAGGGGGATTAATTTGAAGGTCTTTCGGAAGATGCAAAGGGTGTTGGAAGAGCTGGACCTGACGGGTCATGGAGAGGGAGGAATCGAATACGATGCAGAGGTTTTGGGCATTGTCCGTGGGGGTGGGAGGGCTGCCAAAGGCGGTGGGCCACCAGGTGTTCTCCCAAGCAGAGGGGGAGGGGCTGAGGACGAGGACCTATGTGTTCTCCGAGTTGAGCTTCAAGCAACTGCTGCTCATCCAGGGTGCAACGTCCTTCATTCCTTTCTGGAAGTTGAGTCTGGTGGTGACGGGGTCCTTGGTGAGGGAGAGGATGAGCCGGGTGTCGTATACTATGCTGAGTCCATGCGAGGGGGGCCATGTAGATGTTGAAGAGCCTTGGGCTGAGCGATGATCCATGTGGTACTTCACAGATGATTTCCGTGGGTTCGTAGAGGAAGGGTGGTAATCTGATTCTTTGGGTTCTGCCGGTGAGGAAGGAGTGGATCCAGTTGAGGGCGGTGCCTTGTATGCCGGCATCGTGGAGTCTGGCGGTGAGTGTGCGATGGGAGAGGGTGTTGAACGCGGGAGAGAGGTTGAGTAGGATCAGGGCCACGGTGTGTCCTTGGTCAAGGAGGGTGTGAATGTCGTCAGTGGCGGCGAGTAGAGCGGTCTCGGTGCTGTGGTTCGCTGCAAAATCCGGATTGGGGGGGGTCGAGGATGATGTTGTCTTTTATTAATTTTGTTAACTGGGCATTGAATATCTTCTTGGTGACTTTTGCCGCAAAGGGGAGGAGGGAGAAGGGTCAGTAGTTTTTGAGGTCTGTGGGGTCTGCTCAGGGCTTCTTGAGCAGGGGTCTGATTTCGGCGTGTTTCCAGTCGTTTGGAAAGATGCTGGTCTTGAAGGTGGTGTTGATGGTGCTTCATAGTTCTGTCTGTCGGGGCTGTGTAGGGGTGCAAGCTCGTCTGCACAGTTGGAGAGCCATCTGCGCAGTTCTTTGGCGTTGGTCGAGGTGGTGGGGCATCGCTGTTCAGGGTGAAGTTGAGCTGCTCGTCATTGATTTTGCTCCAGTTCCCTCATGGAGGGCTCGTTGCAGGTTTGGGGGTGGCGGGTTTGTTGATGTTGAAGTGTGTGCAGTGTTGGTCTGTCCAAAGGGGTTGCGTGGAGTGGCTGAAGTGGGTGCTATTTCCTCCTGCGAAGATGGGGTTGAGGGTGTGTCCTGCCTTGTGGGTGGTCATGGTAATGAGCTGTTTCAGGCCGATGTTGGCAAGGTTGTCCAGGAGGGTGGTTGAGTTGGGGTTGTTGAGGTGGAAGTTATGATCTCCAATAAGTATGTAGCCCCAGGGGCGTAACACTGGCCCATGCAGCCCCTCTTTGCGGGGGGACCTCTAAGCTCCAGGGGGCCCCCTCAGCACAGCAATCTGGCTGCAGAGCTCCTAATTGAGCCCAGAGGGGGGCTCCACGTGGCTTGCAGGGAGGCCCCCTCAAGTTTTGTTACGCCAGTGTGTAGTCCATGGAGGCGATGGCATGTGGTGCAATGAGGATGGCGATGGTCCTGTCGAATGAGGTGCAAGTTACCGGGGGGGTCTGTAGGAAAGGGTGCAGCAGGGTGTGGATCTACGGTTAGTCTGGATCTGAAAGTGGAGGTGTTCGGTTGAGGAGAGGGAGTCATTTGTTGGTGAGGTGGAGAGTCGGAGGGAGCTCTTGTGTGCAATGGCGAGACCTCCTCCTGGGCAGTTGGGGCGGTCTTTCCTCTGGATCTTGTATCCGTCGGGGATGGCAGTGGCGATGTCGGGGGCTGAGGAGCCAATGGTCAAAGGTTTCCGTAAAGAAGGTAACGTCTGGTGAGATGATGTCAAGGTGGTCCCAGATCTCAACAGCGTTTCTGTGCAGGGAGCGCACGTTGAGGAGGATGCACTTCAGGGCTTTGGTGGTGTTGGTGTCCAACGTGGGGGAGGTGCCCGTGGGCGTGCAGAGGGTGGTGAAAGTCTGGTGACAGTGACAGGAGGAGAACTGTTCATGGGTGGTGTTCAGCGTGGATACATGGCAGTTGTTGTTTGTTCCGGGGTTGAGTACAAGGAGGGCAACTGAGTCGAAGCGGTGGGTGGCCGGAGGACCAGGGTTCCTGGCACTGGTCGCGGGCGGGTCACGGACAGGCGCAGACGGGCTTGCCTTTGGCGCGCAGCGGCCCCCATTAAAGAAGAAGGAATGGAGAGCTCAGCTGGGATGCAGGAGTGTGAGGGGCAGGGGCCGCAGGGAGCAGCGGTTGGAAGCGAGAATGCACAGAACATGAGACAACAGTAAAACAGTGACCATTGTATTTGGACTAAAACTAAAAACAGCAATACTTACACACCTAAAAGGCAAGAACAGCACGAAAAATGGGCCAAACGAGGCAGGGAAAGATGGGTACAATGAGGCGGGTGGCATCAGAGGCAGGCTTGAACCCTACCGGTTCCCTGGCAGTAGCAGAGCGGAGGCTCTCCTGAGGGAGAGAGTGGGCACCATCTGAGGGCTGTGAGGAAGCGTCTCTGTGCGATGTCTCAGAGAGGACATGGTGACGTCTCAGCACCATGGCTGGGTCGAAGGAGAGCTTTTTAGGTCTCGCTGAAGCAATGCGTAAGCATTGTTCGGCAAGATTATAGTAAGAGGTTTTCAAAAGTCTACCCACTGCAGATTAGGTGCAGTTCATGTGAGCCAGGCGCGTGCACATCACCAGCCACATCGCACATCGCACACCATACACCATTTGTCTGAGCCTCAGCATCAGACTTCAAAGGAAGCTTCTCACAAGCCTCCCCCATCAGACTTCAAAGGAAAACGCTCCCCCGCCCCCACCACAGCAATGCCGAGAGCTTGTTTTCTTTGTAATTTAATGACATACTTGAGAGCATTTCACGAGGCGCATCTGGTAGAAATTATCCCGATCACAACTCCAGTGTGACTTCAAAATTTTTTCATAAATGTTTACTTTGTCGGGGTTTGTTTTTTCTTTCCCATGGCATGGACGTGCATCTGGTAGCAATTATTTATTTAATTTTACCACTAGTCGCTGCTTGTTCAGAACAGCTGCTCTTCGCTCTCTCTTGGGCTGCAGCTGCTCCCTCCTCCCTTCTGTTTGTTGGCCTCTTTTCTTCGGGGAGCCTGCATGGCACTGCTGATTCCCCTCCCCTTGTATGGCTTTTTTTCACTTTCTTATCACAGGGACATGCATCTGTTAACAATCTCCCTAATCATCCCGACATCTGAGGATGTACAGTGCGACTTTTCAATGTATGACTTCTCTTCCCTTTACCCTGTTTGGGATTTTTTTTCTACATTTTTTCCGTCTGTGTTTACTGTATATTTAGGCTTCTTTCCTATACACTTATTGTCACAGAAGTCCGAACACATTTTACATTATTGCTGTGACATAGGCAGTCGGTTTTTACTCTGTATTTACTCTTCTTCACTCGTTAACTTGTTTTTGCAAATATGTATTTGCCATGCACAAAACGTTACATTGTTAAATAGTATACTAAAAGATTGTGTGTCCTCTTTGGCACTAAAATGCTATGTTTCCAATGCCAAACACCTTTTGCGACAACAAATGCTGTTTTTCACTTTAGCGCCTAATAAATATCTTCTCTTTCATCTACATGTCGCAACATAAGTTAAAGCATATCACATAAAGAAAACAGGCTTAGTGCTTTAAGTGGGCGGGGTCTGGACCGGTGCTCCGCACCAGCAGTCCTTAACACCTTGACTGCTGCTCAGATTTATCACCAGTGCTGACCCCTAATGTTAATGGGTGTGGTCATGACGGAATGGTTCCGTCATGAGCACAGCTCAACTGATGCTCATGACGGAACCATTCCGTCATGAGCATCGAAGGGGTTAAACGCAGGTCCCGAGACATGTCCCTTTTGGGCTCTCCATTTTTACCCTCAGGGTGACAACAAATAAATAAAACTTAACTCTGCAATACTGGTTTTGGATGTAAGTTAAATAAGAATTCATTTTCTCTTTTGATATAGTCCAAACTTGAAGCGCTTTTAGTGCAAACATGATGTTGAGCCCAAATCAGGCTCAAACCTCCTTTTTCTGCTCCAAAGGCGGTAGCTTTAGCCTTACGAGCGAAGCGAGAGCCTATGTAGGCACTTCAGAAATGCACCGAAAAAGCGGATCACACACAGTTCATGTGCGGCGGGCGCGCGCTCTCCATTTGGCAGCCTGCGGCCACTGAAAGTGCTTTGATCTATATCACTCCCACTCCCTGCTCCCACTTGCTCCTGCTGAGCCTCACAAAGTGGTTGCATATCAGCCACAGACTTCCTGGCTCGCACGCATTATGTTAAAAAACATTTTACATTCACACGGAGCTTTTCCTATGCAATTTTAAAGGTTTCCTACTGCGCTGTCACAGAACACTGTGCTGCCTCACACACACACTGCGCTACCTCACACTCACACTGCGCTGCCTCACACGCACACTGCGCTGCCTCACACGCACACTGCGCCGCCTCACACGCACACTGCGCCGCCTCACACGCACACTGCGCCGCCTTACACGCACACTGTGCCGCCCTACACGCACACTGCGCCGCCTCACACACACACTGCGCCGCCTCACACACACACTGCACTGCCTCACACACACAATGCACTGCCTCACACACACAATGCACTGCCTCACACACACTGTGCTGCCTCACACACATTGTGTTGCGTAGCACACACTGTGCTGCCTCATACACACTGCTCTGTCACAAACGACGTAGTCACATACTGCTGTGTGTCACTCACACTGTCCTATCACACACACACTGCGCTGTTACACACAAACTGCACTGTGAGACGCACTGCCTCACACACACACTGCGCTGCATCACACACACACTGCCCTGCCTCAAACACACACTGCGCTGCATCACACACACACTGCCCTGCCTCACACACACACTGCGCTGCCTCACACACACTACACTGCCTCACACACACACTGCGCTGCCTCACACACACACTGCGCTGCCTCACACACACACTGCGCTGCCTCACACACACACTGGGCTGCCTCACACACACTGTGCTGCCTCACACACACTGCGCTGTCAAACACTCAGCAATGCCTCACACTACGCAGTCACACACTGCTGTGTGTCACTCACACTGTCATATCACGCACACACTGCGCTGTTACACACTGCACTGCACTGTGAGACACACCCTGCACTGCCTCACACAAACACTGCGCTGCATCACACACACACTGCCCTGCCTCACACACACACTGCGCTGTTACAAACTGCACTGTGAGACACACACTGCACTGCCTCACACACACTGCGCTGCATCACACACACTGCCCTGCCTCACACACACACACTGTGCTGCCTCACACACACACTGCGCTGCCTCACATACACACTGCGCTGCCTCACATACACTGCGCTGTCACACACACAGCAATGTCTCACACTATGCAGTCACACACTGATGTGTGTCACTCACACTGCGCTGCCTCACACACACTGCGCTGCCTCACACACACTGCGCTGCCACACACACAGCAATGTCCCACACTACGCAGTCACACACTGCTGTGTGTCACTCGCTGTTGGCGGTGTCGGCAACTTGATTGTAGCAAACAGGCCTTGGCTAATGCAAGCCACGCAGGAATCGAAAAAGGCTTATCACTCAGACCAGCAAGGTCAGAACGGGTGCTCCCTTTTACAGGAGCGAGGGCAAGTCTGGAGCAACCAGACCCGCAGTGTAGTTTGTCGGTTTCGTCGCCAAGATGGCCACTGACCACGTGGCTAGTGGCCGGGATGGCGCATCGAGTGGCACGATGCAAAAGGGCCCCACGCAGATCGTGTAGATGCTGGGGGGCTGATCTTCGGTGCAAGGGCTGCTCGGTGGGGGGCTTTTCAGTCCCCAAAGAACAACGTTGAGGATGCCTTGGATGCTGCGCAGTCAGCTTTACGGGTGTCTTCCAAGAGGTCCGGTCCCACGTCTCTCGGTGCCTCCACGGGTCCCTTCTTTGCAGGGACTGTGGATCGGGTAGTGAGAAGTCTGGGAGTCTGGATCTTGTCAGGCTCTGGGCTCAGGCTCGGGCTACGGTGGGAGGCGGCGGCAAAGCAGACGTCGAGTTGCTAGTTGGTGCCTGTGTTCACAGGGTGGCCACTCCTAGGCCACAAGGGAGATTCTCTTCAGTCTTCTGTGCAGCAGAATGTCGAAGTCCAGTCGTCTTCTTCGTTTAAAGTTGATTTCAGGATGATCTGAGGTGCTCTGGCACTGCTCCCACTCTTATTCCCAATCTGAGGGGTGGATCACCTGCTAGTTCCCTCCTCTGGGTGGGACCAGGAAGGGGGGCGGTTACACCCCCTTTCCTTTGTCTAGCTCCTCACCAGGCCTGGGTCTGGAAAGTCCCAGGACCGGTTTGGACTGGCTTATGCACGGAGATACCTTGTGTGCCCCGGGCATGTCTCAATCTATTCAGCCCTGTCCTACCCAATACACAAAATCCTGTCTGGGGTGGTGCTGAGGCAGGAAACCCTTTGTCCAAGCCTCCCTCGCTGGAAGGACTCCCAGCAGCAGGAGGTCAGACTTGTGTCTGTGGTGGCAGCATCCATTTTGTGATGCTGAGGCTCTGGTTAACTTTAACCGGGGTTAAGGCTACACACATGTCGTGTCCCTCTAGAAGGGTGGAATGCTATCCCCGTCGACAGAACTGTTGAGGGGATAGTATTCCAAATCGTATGACACCTTACTCGACATGTTTTGATAATGCCAAACCAAAGTTAGCATATAACCGCGAGGATTATAATGCACTTAAGAGTATATGGTATGGCAACATCCCGGAACAGCTAAGGGAGTGGTTCCCGACAGCTGCAGACAGGCTCAGCTCATCTTAGAGCACCATTTCACATATATCCAAGCACTCTGCCTCCAGGATTGATGAGGCCTTCCATAGGAGTGGCTGATAGGAACATATGTGTCCAGTTTAGGTTACTTAGGTATAGGGATACTACACCTAAGCAAGAGGTGATAACACCAACTTGCCCCAGCTGAGTGATCAGCCAGTTGTGTCAAATATGGAGGCCAGGCCAGGGGTGGCACAATACATGCTGCAGCCCCCGGTAGGCCTTGGAAACACCTATGCCCTGGGTACCTTGGGTACACTGTTACAGGGGCCAATAAGGTGAACCAGTTCCAATTCGTAATGCACCTAGAGTGCATTGGCAGTAATTTAGAGAGAGAACAGCAGGCTGTGGGTCTGATTAGCAGGCCCACAGCCACATTAAGTCATAAACCAGTGAAGCAAAAAGCAAAAAGTTGGGGTGACCATAGGATAGCAGACCCTACTCTCCTACAGACGTATTCTGTAAAATAGTCACGGATGATTTGTACAGATTAGAGGACAAGTTAGCAACTATAAACATGCAACACAATTTTGACAACTTGACTAAAACTGGTAGAAGTGCATTGCTTAGCCTAAAAAATGATACTTCCCTCATTGTTCGGGAAGCAGATAAGGGAGGGAATATCGTACTGATGAACCGTTCGGACTATGAGCTAGAGGCCTTACGACAACTTAGTGATCAGAGACTAGAGTCAAATCCTTGCCCTGTTGCACAAACGGTGATCAATGCGAGATTATCTCAGTGGAAGGAAATGGGTCTGCTGTTGACACTGAGTTTGGCTTTCTTAAGGTTCTACATTCCAGATTCCCCTGCCTTTATCTCTTGCCAAAGATACACAAAAAAGCTAAATTTCCACCAGTGAAGGACTAGGCTATTCTAAGGCCCAGCGGTGCCAGGGAACAACACCTGAAACCTTCGTGGGTTACCTGTTCCGGCGTACAAATCACAGAGACACGGGACACTTCCTTCGGCGTCAAAGATCAGCGTTTATTTACTGCAGGGATACAGAGATCGCAAGAAGTACAACAAAGTGTAGGTTCTGAGAGTCTGCTTCGAATTGCAAAAGTGTATCGCTCCTTTTATACATATTTTCGTCATTGCACAACATAGCGAACAAAAGGTTACAACTCAGTTCCCACAGTAAACTTCAAAAGGGTTGCATTCATGTTTTCAGAAGCCCGGAACATAATTACAGTAGCATTGCCGGTTCCCAACTGTAAAAGCACGTTATCTCAACATTAGGCACATTCCATTCAAGCTGTAAACGAGTTAAGAGAAGGGACAGAAACAGGTGCAAGGAAGACAAAGACAGACAACAGATTGAAAAGAGTGTAGGGGCAATATCGGAAGCGTGATCGCAGGATCAAAGGATTTGAGCCTAACGCATGCACGGCTGAAACAATGGCACGGCAAGATGAGCCTCGAGCGGAGCCATCTGCTTTTGCCGTGTCATCCCCCTAGTCATAAAGACACACTCAAAGGGATATGCATCTTCCGCAAGAGCTTGGGAAACCCAGGGTCATGAGGCGGACATTGTCCGTTCGCCGGCTACGTGGGGGCAAGAAACAAAATGGATGCCGTATCTAAAATGGAACCCGTGGGTTCAGATGAAGAAACCCACGATTAAGACGAATGCTGCAGAGTAGAGTAGCGAAAACGCGTACACCCACTAAACTCGTCATTTGCGGTTCATAGATACCGAACTCGTCCATATTCGCACAGGCCCAAAACGTCATTACGATTCTCACGGAACCTCAGACGCTCCTTTTGCCCTCATGTAGGCAAGCACTAGTCGATATCGGAATCGATTTCGATTTTCATCAGATCGTTCAGTTGTTGCTGGAACATCATTCTATCCATCAATGTCTCTTTGGTAACAGATGGCCGTCTTATACACGTTGTAGCACAGAGGCCACATAAGGCTGGACCACACTGTACACAAAGACAACACGTGAACAGAAACGTCTCAACAACCCCTACAATCATCAGAATTTTCCAACCCCAAGTCGATATCAGACCCCAAAACCATCCTAGAAGCGTCCAATTACCTTCGTCCACGTGTATGGACTCGGAGATTTTATGCAACTTCCAGATGGCTTGATAAACAGTTGGAGCGTTATCAGGAATGAAAATACAGCAGCTCGAATGGATCACCTTGCACATACCACCTCTATCTGCGAGTACAACGTCTAGAACCATACGGTTCTGCAACGTCATAAGTCTATCCGCCTGAAGCTCCGCTGTCAAATTACCAAGAGCACTTGCAGTTATGTTAGCAGTCGATTCCACCACACGAGTCAACTGTCTCAGGTTCCTACTATTAACCATAGGTCCCCAAAACGGCAGGAAACCCCTGAAGAAGTCTCCTGCTTCTTGACCGGCAGTGTCCTCTTCGCTAATAACGCCTCTCACAATTTTAGTCTTGTGATAGTCTGAGGCAACTGTAAAAGTCGGTGGCAAAAGATTCGCAATATAACAGGTGCCTGAGAAGTCACAGGGCAACCATGTATATGCGCGATCATAACATACAAAATAGGTACCCTTGGCAGTCAGGAAAACAGGGGAAGAGAGCATTGGTAAAACATACGTTTCTGTACAAGCACTCTTCCCAAGCTGAGCTCTCGGATTTCGACCAAGACCTTGCAGGCAGAAACGACCAAGGTGGGGTACAATCCAAATCGGAGACGAGCTCTTAAGCTGTCTATCACCCACTGACATACTATACTCAGCCTCACTCAGATCCTTGTACGCTTGCACCTCTTCCTCTGGAATAAGCGATGCATCAAAAATATCTCTATCTAAGTCGGCAATCGCTATCGCCAAAGACTTGTGGTACGGGCCGGGACCAAGGTCTGCAGAGCGTGGCTCTCGACGGGGGTAGGAATCTAGTGCACTACGGAACATAGTTTGGAATGCCCGAGCTGACCCTTGGGTGCTGTAAGGAAGAACCAAATACGGAATACCCTTATCCATGGTATGTGGCATTAACCCACACACCCAACAGTTGGTAGTATTCATCACCAATTGATGTTGATGAAGAAGTTGGACAAAGGAGTTGTTCATGAATTCCGCACGTCTAACCTGTTCATGTTGGGGCAGAGGATGAAAGGAATGTGGAGAAATAGTGGGAACAGAATTCAGATCATGAGAAGGAGAGGTAGGCGAAGTGGAAGGTAATAACGACTGAACCCCAAGATACACTCCACCCACCGATAGCATAGAAACAGTTAAGAACAGCATGAAAACCTGAAACAAAAAGCATTTTGTTCGCAAAACCTTATGCAGTTTGGATCTTTGCGCCGACATCCTCTCTACTTCTGACAGCTTAGAGAACTCCATCCTCTAAAAACCGTCCGTAACGTTCTTGAAGCACTTCGTCCTGAGTAGCAATTATCAATTCCCAGGAGTTCCCAGGAATAGACAAAAGTAACCGACCTAGTGTCAGGAACCTGCTAAACAGAAGGAAGTACCCGCACGGCCCTACGGTCAACCTGGATGATAGGTTCTAATCAAATAAACATTCAATTTAATATAAATCTCCTAGCTGCACTGAAGAGGAACACACGTGATGTATATAACAAGAATTAAAAACTCAAAATCAATGAAAAAATGCAAATATTCGCAATGTTCGTAGCAACAGTGAGGGGGTAATGTAAAATTGAAAAAACAAAAAGGAATTTTTTATTAGTCCTTGTCACGCGATCGAAGAAAATATCGACTTTTTCCAGGCCGAGTTTGCTCTTCAAACAACGGTTCAGATGGCAAAACAGTGTTCGATCGTTCAGGTGACAGTTCAGAACTCGAATCCTCCAATGCTGAAGACGTAGGTACAGTTCCAGATGATTCAACAGGTGTATCTGACTGAACTGAATCGTTCTCTACAGGTTGAGCATCACTGAATGGCACGTAACGTGGAAGGGCCTCAGTCTCCGTTGGGGCAACTCCTGCTTTCACCCAATTATCTGCTGGCAAAGGAAGTGGAACCTTCTTTGTATGGCTGGCATGCACCCAGTGCTTCCGGCCTTCCAACCGAACTGCAGTCCTTGTTGCCAGCAGAACTTGAAAGGGTCCCACAAATCTTGGCTCAAGATTACGCTTTCTCCCAAAATTACGGGTAACGACCCAGTCACCAGGTTGGAGCCGATGTCCAGGACCTTCTGTTTGTGCCGGTAGAGCTTCAAAAACCTGTTGATGAATCAAACTCAATTTAGCAGTCAGATCATAAAGATAGTCAATCAACATTGGATATTCGAGACTGTCAAATGCCTTAGGCCTCGGGACTCCCCAAATGTTCGCAGGACGGCCGAACACAATCTCATATGGGCTAAGCCCTACTCGAGAGTGCACAGTCGCCCTGGTCGATAAAAGAGCTAGAGGCAGTGCATCAGGCCAAGACAAACCAGTCGTGGCTTGAATTTTGGCAAGTTTCAGTTTCAGAGTACCATTGTACCCTTCCACTAAACCCGCCGATTGAGGATGATTAGCGCTATGGAATTTTTGACGTATTCCAAGGCCCTTACACACACTCTTCATCACAATTCCCACAAACTCACTTCCGTTATCTGACCATACAATCCGTGGCATTCCGTACCGAGGAAAGTATTCCTTCAGTAGGACTTTCGCTGTGGACAGGGCAGTATTATCCTTAAGAGGGTAAGCCTCGATCCATCTGGAGAACGCACAAACCACAACCAAGACATATTTCAGGTTATTGCATCTCTCCATATGGATGAAGTCCAACTGGATAACTTCAAAGGGACATGTAGGAGGAGCAAAATGACCAGGTGGAGTGGGGGTGCCCTTGCCAGGATTATACATCAAACATACCATACAGTTCTTAACCACTCTCTCAGCACATTTAGCAATCCCATCATTCTTCCATTCAGAAGACAACAACTTACATATACCTTTCGCGCTAATATGTGACATGCCGTGAGCCATAGTAACAACGGCAAGCACATACGCATCCGGTAACATCCATCTCCGATATTCTGACAAATCAACCCTGTAGGAGAGTAGGGTCTGCAATCCTATGATCACCCAGATTTTTTGCTTTTGTTTCACTGGTTTACGACTTTCTCTGGCTGTGGGCCTGCTAATCAGACCCACAGCCTGGCTGTTCTCTTTCTAAATTACGATATGTACCCTAGGTGCATTTACCAATTGGTACTGGGCCACCTTGTCAGACCCTGTAACTCAGGGCATAGGTGTACTCAGGGCCGCCAGGGGCTGCAGCATGTATTATGCCACCCCTGGCTGGCCTCCTAAATTTGACACAACTGGCTGCATGACAGCTGGGGCGAAGTCGTGTAATCACACTTTGCTGTAGATATAGTAGCCCTATATCTAACCATACAATGGACACTCGAGTTCCTATCAGTCACTCCTATGGCAGGCCTTGACAATCCTGAAGGCAGAGTGCATGGGCTCGCGTGAACTAGGCTCTGGCCCGAGCCGAGCCCGGTTGCAGCTTGCGGAATCAAGACCCAATGGCTGTTCCATGATAACGCGTACCACATCGGTAACTTCGGTGTCGCGTTATCAAGGCATGTCGAGTAAGGTGTCATACGAATCGGGATGCTGCCCTCTCACCAACTCTGGCGACGAGATTAGCATTCCGCCCTTCTAGAGGGACACGACATGTACGTAACTGTGAACCCCGGTTAAAGTTAACTAAAGCCTCAGCTCCACAAAATGGATGCTGCCACCACAGACACGAGTCTGACCTCCTGCTGCTGGGAGTCCTTCCAGCGAGGAGAGCTTGGACAAAGGGTTTCCTGTCGAGGGCGGTGTTCGCACCGTCCCAGACAGGGTTTGTGTATTCTGGGTAGGTAGGGCTTTTGCGAGAAGGTGACTGCGGAGTGGCACCCCGGTGCTCACTACGCATCTGCCGGTTAGAACCAGTTCCAGGGGCACCAGCCCTGGCCTGGGAAAAGTCCGGCAGGGGAGAGGGGTGTAACTACCCCCCTTCCTGGTCCCACCCTTAGGGCAGGACCTAGTCATGTACCCACCCCTTTCTTTAGAATAAAGGCCGGAGCGGGGACCCTTCCAAATTAGATCATCTTTTTTTTTTTTTTTTTTTAAACCTTTATTTATGAAATGCACGATACACAGCGTCTGCCTACAACCCCGCAGGGCCGGCCGCTATGACATACAAGAGAAGGATAAAAAGGAAGCCATTCGGACAGAACGCTGTTAAAGCCATCTCTAAGCAAGGAGTATCATGTGGAGTCGCGAGCGATAGTATGAGGATAGAAAAAGGTTTAATTTTATGATTTTGTCGAGTACAAATTATAACACTACAAGGAGAGTAGAGGCTACTAAATGACCAGGATAGCTATCATCATTCGAAGAACACTGAACCCCGACCCCAAAGAGGTGAAGAAACATAGAAGAAGAAGAAGAAGAGAAAAAGAGAAAGAGGGCCATAGAAACAAAGAAAGAACATAAAACACAACCCATCCCCCCACCCTGCATACCAGCGGAAGGCCACGGCCCACCCCCCCCCAGTAGGCATGCCTGTCGCCCCAAGAGAACCCCCAAGTGGGAAAGAGAATAGAGAGAGTGAGAAAGAACATCCCACTCCCCAACTCCCAGAAGAGGAGGGAGGAGCCAAATTCAACATATTCCCGGTCCCCCCCGGCCCTATAAGCATCCCCTCCCCGAAAGTATCAAATGCAAAACAATGGTGGCAAGCGAAACTGCTGGTGGGGAAATCAAATCCAAATCTAAGAGTAAATCAAACAAAAGGCAGTCTCATGCTCAAACAGTGGTAGTCCCAACTCAACCATATCATACACCGATAACCAGGAAGAGCAATTTAGCCCTGGCCTGATCCCGGGTACGTCCCCGAATGGAGTTCCTGGAGATAGCTCGCCCCCCTGAAAACAAGAAACAACATGGCAGCATATACTAGAAAGTCAGAGGAGGGCCTAACATTATTCTTCCCGGACACACCCGCCGTGTAGTCTCTCCCCACTCCGTAAGATAGTAAAACAATAGCAGTCTTAATTACGATAGAAACGGGGTGGGGCATTGCGGTGCTCACAATCCAAAGCGTAGCCGAAAATGTTCCAGTCCGAGTCCCATTAGCTCGTCAGTCCCGATATACAAACAGAGGTCTTCAGCCCTGGCCAGAGCGCAACAGTCCCCCTGAGCACATCAACAGAGGAAAGCCTAATCCGTACAGAGTCGGGATATAAAATGGCCACTGTCGATGAGGAAACAGGAGATGAGGACAAAATGGAGGTCCCCAGGCGGCAGCCGCACAAAAGGCAGACAGTAGAAGCACCCCCACATACAGTGACGGACATACCTTCCATTGCTGGGAAAAAGGCACTTGAGAAGCAGCAAGCTCAGGGGGATACAGTTTCCGAGTAAATGGAGGTTGGGGAAACAGTAACTTCTCCATAAGCAAGGTCTCAGACTCCAGTGGTATGTGCAACAATGTATCCCCGGTACCAATGCCGGATTGCCATTCACGGGAGTCGCGATGTAGGCTGGCATTCCGCACCTCCACGTCAATTCTCGGTCCCACGACTTCCCCCTCCGTGCACGTAAAAGCTGAGTCAGTACATCGCTGAGAGGCGGCCGGTCGGACCCACTCCGTCCGCCATGTCATGGTGCCTCCCGTAATGTTAGCTAGTGCTCGCAATTCCGCCCTGAGGTCAATTAATGCCATGAGAACATCACGGCCGGTCGGCTCCGTCTGTAAATTATTCCGCTCCGCAACGCGTGTCCATGGACGCTGCACCGCGGTCCTTTTAATGTCTGGATGGGGGTCGCTGGCGCGATGCGAACGGAGAGACTCCGCGGCAGGGAGGGCAGCCGCCATTTTCGGTGCCTGGTGGGGCGCAGTATTGAAGGGGGAGAAAGACAGTCTCAGTGAGTTTGGGATCAGGCGAAGGTGCCTCTCGATTCCGGAGCGTTGCGAGAGGAGAATCACTGCCGCCGCGGTGCAAGTCTGGGCAGTCCTGGGGCGATCCACTTACTTCGGACGGTGCGGGTCAGCCCAGCCAGGGAGACAATAACAACAATGGAGGGCTGCACCCTCTTGCACCGATCACGCGGGCTGTGGCGCAGGTGATGCAAGGCGGATCCGTCCGACTCATCAAGCGGCGTTGTTTCCAAACAGTGGATCCCCGCTTCCAGGACTCAGCGAAAGCCTGCCGGTCTGAAGGTCCACGGCGGCCAGGAGCAGCACTGGTCTCAGCGTCCGAGCATGGAGACCCCGCCAGACGCGACGATATCTTCGGGAATCCAGCAGGTAGGGACCTCGACGGAGCTCCGGGAATATCAGTACAGTAGCAGCTTTGGTCCGCTGCGGTGCAAGGCCGGATTGGAGATCAGGATATAAGTACAAAATATACCGGCTTGCGGAGCCGAGAATCGAGCGTCCGTTCAGGTCGCCATCTTGGGTCCTCCCCCAGATCATCTTTGAATCAAGAACTACTTTCTACGAAAGGACACTCAAGACTCTTCTCAAGATTTCTCCCTTGTGACTAAGGAGTAGTCACCCTGCATCAGCGGGCACCATCTAAGAACTCTGCGGTTTGCTGTAAGTCCTTCCTCAAGGAATCCGACGGCCCAGCTCGACGAGAACCGGCTTCCCTGGCACCTCTGACCTCTACCCACGTCATCAGCTCAGCTGTGATCTGTGGGTGCGACGAGACCTCGAGGGACCGGCCATCATCAGAACCTGCACGCTCTTAACCAGCACGACCATCGAAGCGATTCCCTGGTGAGTGCTCTGGGGTCCGAGAAGCCCCGACCCTGAGCCGCTCCAGCACCGAAGTGCAGTCTCCCAGCATCTCCACGATCTGCGTGGGGCCCTTCTGCTCGCTGCTCAGCACGTTGTCTGGTCACTAGCCGCTGGCTTGTGCCCTTCTGCGACGACATCCGACAATCAACACTGCTGGTCTGGTTGCTCCAGACTGGCCCTTGCTTCCATCTTTGCGAGAAGCACCCCGGACCCTCCTGGTCCACTCAAGACGCCATCTTAGGCCCACCACGTGGCCCTGAGATCTGCCAAGGCTTGTTGCCCCATCCTGGGCCCAGCGACGCCGACAGCATCATCCTTCGTGGGACAGCTCGCACCTCCGCCGTGGTCGCCGACAACGCCTCCTGGCCCGTGAGACTGCAGAGCCTAGCGTCGCCCACTCACCTAGTCGAGGTGACGGCCATCCGGTGCCTTCCTGGTACCATCTGACTACTGGCTAGTAGTACGAACTTGGTCCCCTCTGCTTTCAGGTATCATCAATCTTTGATCCAGGCTTGGATCTCTACGAACTATTCATCACTGGTCGCCGGCCAGCAACTCCTTTTCTTCCGGCTCCTGGCTCGTCAGCGAAGACCCCGACGCCTGTAAGACTTGTGCAGCCGCAGCCCTCGTGGCTAGGTAACTCGGCATTTCGGTGCCTGCATAGCCTCTTTACTCTAGGGTCCCGAGTCCCTCGCTTCCGACTTGCCTTATCGGGTCCGCCCGAGACCTTAAACTTTCCGTGTCCTCGGACACTTGTTTTAATTGTGCACTTGAAGTATTTTCCTAAGAGATTTGGTTTGTGCTTAGTACCCTGTCCTCATAAAGAGTCCAGGGCTGTTGTGAATCTTAATAAATATCCTGTTTATTTTCATAACACTTGTGTGGTGTCCTTTCACTTGGTGTTCAAGGGGTATGTGATGGTATAACAGCTGGCTTAACACGCCCTCTCGAGTCTTTAGCCTTAGACTGCTCGTATCCACGCTACTAGGATAGCTGGTCTATAGGTTGACTTACAACCAAACACCATAAGGGTCGTTGGAACGATACATAGCGGTCGCTAGAATAGCGAACGTTGCATATCGGGCCAACTTCTCACATTGGTGAGCAGCGGTTGGGATTTGAGCTTGCTGTTGTTTTACCACACGTATCCTAAGAATATCTTGTTGAAAGATCGCATAAGTACTGTTAGTACATATAACTAAAGCTTAGAATACTCTGAGTTCTACTGAACCAGCTGTTGCAGCTCCTCAAGGCTTAGCACACCTTGGCTGCAACTCCTAGCAAGGGAACAGTAGGTAAACACGTAGTGTAGGTAGGTGCATCACTTACACCACACTAGAAACAGTATGTCGGACAAAGGAGGAAACTCTGAGTCTCCCCTTGTGTCAGTTGACCCTCCACAGGTCATCCCTTCAAGATATACTGTGCTGAGCTTCAAGGAGTTAAGACAGGTGTGTCACTCCCGGAAGATCAAGCAGGGGTCTAACCCCACCACGTCCTTTCTGATTGGTCTCTTGGAGACTTATGATGCCAGAAAAGCTGAGACCCGTCTTAGCTCTTCTAATCCAGAAGGAGACATGCCTCCCCTCGAGGGAACCAGAGACGATCCTGACCTCATCCACCTCGCAACTGAGAACGAAGATGTGGAGGATGATGAGGATGAGGATCCCTCTGGGGATGAGGCAGATGAGGGACAGGTAGAAGTCGTTAGACTAAGCAGGTCCAACTTAAGCAAACATGACAGTGGTACTGGGGGACTCCTGGGGCCACTATCAGGTCAGCTTAACATTGGGAATGGACGAGCTAGATCTCTGTCAAGAGGCTCTGGCAGATCCCTTCAAACCAATGGCTCTCACAACTCTTCGCAAAGAGGGATGACGTCCTCTCAGCGGAGAGTGTACGAAGCTAAGGAAAGGGCAGCTAATCTGAGGATCGAAAGGGAAGAACTTGCCCTGGCCAAAGAAAGGCTTGCCTTTGCGAGAGAGCAACAGTTAAGTGGGGTAGTCCCCACTGGTGGCAGCAATGTACCTAGCAATAGGGAAAAGAGTTTCGATACGAAACACCTTGGTAAGATAGTGCCCCCCTTTAAACAAGGGGACGACATCCACAAATGGATTACTGCTTTGGAGAGGGCCTGCACGGTGCAAGGTGTTCCCCAGAGTCAGTGGGCAGCTATCTTGTGGCTCTCCTTTGAAGGTAAAGGAAGAGACAAGCTCCTCACCACAAGGGTGGAGGATGCGAACGATTACCAAGTCTTGAAAAATACACTCGTTGAAGGGTTCGGCCTAACCACTGAGCAGTACAGGGTGCTGTTCAGGGATACCCAGAAAACGCAGTCTCAAGATTGGTCTGATTTTGTCGATTGTGCCACTAAGGCTTTTGAGGGCTGGTTGCTGGGCAGTAAGGTTACTGATTACAAAGGATTGTATAATTTGATGATGAGAGAACAAATTTTAAACAATTGTCAGAACCAGTTGTTGCATCAGCATCTTGTCGACTCGGATCTGACCTCTCCCCAAGAATTGGGAAAGAAGGCAGACAGATGGGCTCGTACGAGAGTTAAACAGAACCAGGGCCAGAATCAAGGTGGTCAGAAGAAAGCAGACCAGAAGGGTAAAGATTCTAAGGGGGAACAAAATGACCAGAAGTCTTCGACAGGTCCCCAACAACCCAAAGAGGGTGGGGGTCAGGCTCCCCAAAAGAAGAAAGAAGGCCAATCCAAAAGATGGTGCCAGTACTGTAAAAGTAAATCTCACTGGTTTAGTGAGTGCACCAAGAAAGGAGGAGGGCAGACTCCTGCCACTGCAGCCCCTAAGGCACCTGTGCCCCCTAGTACAGTCAGCAGTGGTAGTGCGCCTCCCAAGGGTTTAGTAGGGTTAACCCTGGGTTCTGAGGGGCGTGACAACTTAGTTGGCACACTCACTCAGGCTGTCCTTGTCAGTACAGGGGACGCGGACGTGTCCCCTGACATAAGTCCCAATACCTTGGGCAAATACAGACAGACGCCTTTCATAAATGGAAAGATGGCTCAGGCCTATAGGGACACTTGTGCCAGCGTCACCATGGTGACGCCTAACTTTGTGGACCCTGGACAGATCATGCCAGGTACAGAATTCCTGGTGACCAATGCAAGCAATGTCACTACCAATCACAGTATGGCAATTGTAGCTTTCTCCTGGGGAGGGGTAACTGGCCAAAAGAAGGTTGTAGTTAGTCCAGACCTCCCAGTGGATTGTTTGTTGGGCAATGATTTGGAGTCATCACAATGGTCAGAAGTGGAGCACCGGACTCACATGGAAATGTTAGGTTTGCCAGCACATGTGTTCGCTGTGACCAGGTCACAGGTCAGGAAATGCCCCACTGAACAGGTGCTGGATCCTGGAACAACGGACCAGACACCTCCCAAGAAAAAGAGCAGTAGGGTTAAGGCTGCGCCTTCCCCCTTGCCCCAGGTCGTGGATCAAGTCTCAGAGGAGGCTGACCTACAGGAATTGAGGGAAACTGAGCCTAGGGAGTTCGAACTTGATCAAGTTGAATTCTTGGGTTCAGGGGGACCCTCAAGGGAAGACCTGGGGAAGGACCAGTTAGACTGCCCTTCTCTTGAACCCCTCAGACAGCAGGCTGCTGCTGAGGCTGCTGGGAACGCCACAGGTACCCACAAGGTATACTGGGAAGATGGACTCCTGTACACTGAGTCAAGAGACCCCAAGCCTGGCATGACCAGGAGGCTGGTTGTACCCTTGTCTCAGCGTGGTTTCCTACTTACCTTGGCCCACGAGATTCCCTTAGCAGGTCACTTAGGCCAGACGAAAACGTGGGACAGGCTTGTCTCACACTTTCACTGGCCTCATATGAACAAAGATACCAAGGAGTTTTGCCGCTCCTGTGTCACTTGCCAAGCCAGTGGTAAGTCAGGTGGCACGACAAAGGCCCCCCTTATACCAATGCCTGTGGTGGGGGTGCCCTTTGAACGGGTGGGGATCGACATCGTCGGTCCCATGGAACCACCAACAGCATCAGGGCACAAGTTTATACTGGTGGTAGTGGATCATGCCACCAGGTATCCTGAAGCTATTCCCCTTAGGACCACTACAGCACCTGTTGTGGCAAGAGCCCTAGTTGGAGTATTCTCCAGAGTGGGCTTCCCTAAGGAGGTCGTCTCCGACAGAGGTGCAAACTTTATGTCGAGCTACTTAACTGCTATGTGGAAGGAATGTGGTGTCAACTACAAGTTCACTACACCCTATCATCCACAATGCAATGGGCTTGTTGAGAGATTCAACAGGACCCTTAAAGGGATGATTCATGGACTACCTGAAAAGCTTCGGCGTAGATGGGACGTCCTGATCCCCTGCCTCTTGTTCGCCTACAGAGAAGTCCCACAGAAGGGGGTTGGCTACAGCCCTTTTGAACTTTTGTACGGGCATCCTGTAAGAGGACCCCTGTGTTTGGTGAAGGAAGGATGGGAGAGACCTCTCAAAAAGCCTGCAGCCAACATAGTGGACTATGTGCTTGGCCTCCGCTCGCGGATGGCTGAATACATGGAGAAGGCATCTGAAAACCTTAAGGCCAGCCAAGAACTCCAGAAAGCTTGGCATGACCAAAAGGCTGTCTTGACTGTTTACCAGCCCGGACAGAAGGTGTGGGTGTTGGAGCCGGTGGCCCCAGCAGCACTCAAGGACAAATGGTCCGGGCCCTACACCATCCTGGAGAAAAAGGGAGAGGTCACCTACCTGGTCGACCTGGGAACTCCCCGGAGCCCCCACAGGGTGCTTCATGTCAACAGGCTCAAGGCATATGTCGACAGGAAGGACATGAGTTTGCTCATGGCCCTAGATGAGGGACAGGAAGAAGAGAGTGACCCTCTCCCCGACCTGCTCACTCAGAATCCTGACGATGGATCGGTAGATGGTGTTGTCTTTTGTGGCAGCCTCTCCGAACATCAACAGAGCGACTGTAAACAGGTTCTTCAGTCGTTCAGACATATGTTTTCTCTAACACCCAGTCAGACCAATTGGTGCACCCATGAGGTTGACACTGGTGACAGCTTGCCCGTTAAGAGTAAAATCTACCGGCAGCCTGATCACGTTAGAGACTGCATCAAGAGTGAAGTGCAGAAAATGTTGGAGCTGGGAGTCATTGAACCCTCGGATAGCCCTTGGGCTAGTCCCGTAGTTCTAGTGCCGAAACCTCACACCCAGGGTGGTAAGAGAGAGATGAGGTTTTGCGTAGACTACAGGGGTCTCAATGCAGTCACTAAGACTGACGCCCACCCAATACCAAGGGCAGACGAGCTTATCGATAGATTGGCTTCGGCCAACTACTTAAGTACGTTTGACCTGACAGCTGGGTATTGGCAAATCAGGTTAGCTGAGGACGCCAAGCCTAAAACCGCATTTTCAACCCCTGGTGGGCATTATCAGTTCGTGGTGATGCCCTTTGGTCTGAAAAATGCACCTGCCACCTTCCAAAGGTTGGTGAATCAAGTCCTTACTGGGCTGGATGACTTCTGTGCGGCGTATCTTGACGATATTGCTGTCTTTAGCTCCACCTGGGAGGATCACCTGGTCCACCTGCGGAAAGCGTTAGAGGCTCTGCAAGCAGCAGGCCTCACTATCAAGGCCACCAAGTGCCAGATAGGGCAGACACAGGTTGTATACCTGGGCCACCTTGTAGGTGGAGGCCAGGTTCAGCCACTGGAGAGCAAGATACAGTCAATCAGGGACTGGGCTCCTCCAACCACCCAGACTCAGGTCCGAGCTTTCTTGGGCCTGACTGGTTACTATAGGAAGTTTGTCAGGAACTATGGTTCAATTGTGACACCATTAAATGAACTGACAAGTAAGAAAATGCCAAAAAAGGTTCAGTGGACAGCGAGCTGTCAAAAAGCATTCGATGACCTAAAGCAGGCCATGTGCACGGCGCCTATCCTCAAGAGTCCGGACTACTCCAAACCATTCATTGTCCAAACAGATGCTTCTGAGTTGGGTGTGGGAGCTGTTCTTTCTCAACTGAATTTTGATGGTCAAGACCAGCCCATTGCTTTTATAAGCAGAAGGCTGACCTCTAGAGAGAAGAATTGGTCAGCTATTGAGAGGGAGGCCTTTGCTGTGGTCTGGGCCCTGAAGAAGCTGAGGCCATACTTGTTTGGCACTCACTTCAAGATTCAGACCGACCATAAGCCCCTCTTGTGGCTAAATCAGATGAAGGGTGAAAACCCCAAACTGCTTAGGTGGTCCATTTCCCTACAGGGGATGGACTTTACAGTGGAACATAGACCTGGTACTGATCATGGCAATGCCGATGGGCTCTCCATATATTTCCACTTAGAACAAGAAGACTCACCTGGTCAAGGTTAGCTTATTGTTCCGACGTTTGGGGGGGGTCATGTAGGAGAGTAGGGTCTGCAATCCTATGATCACCCAGATTTTTTGCTTTTGTTTCACTGGTTTACGACTTTCTCTGGCTGTGGGCCTGCTAATCAGACCCACAGCCTGGCTGTTCTCTTTCTAAATTACGATATGTACCCTAGGTGCATTTACCAATTGGTACTGGGCCACCTTGTCAGACCCTGTAACTCAGGGCATAGGTGTACTCAGGGCTGCCAGGGGCTGCAGCATGTATTATGCCACCCCTGGCTGGCCTCCTAAATTTGACACAACTGGCTGCATGACAGCTGGGGCGAAGTCGTGTAATCACACTTTGCTGTAGATATAGTAGCCCTATATCTAACCATACAATGGACACTCGAGTTCCTATCAGTCACTCCTATGGCAGGCCTTGACAATCCTGAAGGCAGAGTGCATGGGCTCGCGTGAACTAGGCTCTGGCCCGAGCCGAGCCCGGTTGCAGCTTGCGGAATCAAGACCCAATGGCTGTTCCATGATAACGCGTACCACATCGGTAACTTCGGTGTCGCGTTATCAAGGCATGTCGAGTAAGGTGTCATACGAATCGGGATGCTGCCCTCTCACCAACTCTGGCGACGAGATTAGCATTCCGCCCTTCTAGAGGGACACGACATGTACGTAACTGTGAACCCCGGTTAAAGTTAACTAAAGCCTCAGCTCCACAAAATGGATGCTGCCACCACAGACACGAGTCTGACCTCCTGCTGCTGGGAGTCCTTCCAGCGAGGAGAGCTTGGACAAAGGGTTTCCTGTCGAGGGCGGTGTTCGCACCGTCCCAGACAGGGTTTGTGTATTCTGGGTAGGTAGGGCTTTTGCGAGAAGGTGACTGCGGAGTGGCACCCCGGTGCTCACTACGCATCTGCCGGTTAGAACCAGTTCCAGGGGCACCAGCCCTGGCCTGGGGAAAGTCCGGCAGGGGAGAGGGGTGTAACTACCCCCCTTCCTGGTCCCACCCTTAGGGCAGGACCTAGTCATGTACCCACCCCTTTCTTTAGAATAAAGGCCGGAGCGGGGACCCTTCCAAATTAGATCATCTTTGAATCAAGAACTACTTTCTACGAAAGGACACTCAAGACTCTTCTCAAGATTTCTCCCTTGTGACTAAGGAGTAGTCACCCTGCATCAGCGGGCACCATCTAAGAACTCTGCGGTTTGCTGTAAGTCCTTCCTCAAGGAATCCGACGGCCCAGCTCGACGAGAACCGGCTTCCCTGGCACCTCTGACCTCTACCCACGTCATCAGCTCAGCTGTGATCTGTGGGTACGACGAGACCTCGAGGGACCGGCCATCATCAGAACCTGCACGCTCTTAACCAGCACGACCATCGAAGCGATTCCCTGGTGAGTGCTCTGGGGTCCGAGAAGCCCCGACCCTGAGCCGCTCCAGCACCGAAGTGCAGTCTCCCAGCATCTCCACGATCTGCGTGGGGCCCTTCTGCTCGCTGCTCAGCACGTTGTCTGGTCACTAGCCGCTGGCTTGTGCCCTTCTGCGACGACATCCGACAATCAACACTGCTGGTCTGGTTGCTCCAGACTGGCCCTTGCTTCCATCTTTGCGAGAAGCACCCCGGACCCTCCTGGTCCACTCAAGACGCCATCTTAGGCCCACCACGTGGCCCTGAGATCTGCCAAGGCTTGTTGCCCCATCCTGGGCCCAGCGACGCCGACAGCATCATCCTTCGTGGGACAGCTCGCACCTCTGCCGTGGTCGCCGACAACGTCTCCTGGCCCGTGAGACTGCAGAGCCTAGCGTCGCCCACTCACCTAGTCGAGGTGACGGCCATCCGGTGCCTTCCTGGTACCATCTGACTACTGGCTAGTAGTACGAACTTGGTCCCCTCTGCTTTCAGGTATCATCAATCTTTGATCCAGGCTTGGATCTCTACGAACTATTCATCACTGGTCGCCGGCCAGCAACTCCTTTTCTTCCGGCTCCTGGCTCGTCAGCGAAGACCCCGACGCCTGTAAGACTTGTGCAGCCGCAGCCCTCGTGGCTAGGTAACTCGGCATTTCGGTGCCTGCATAGCCTCTTTACTCTAGGGTCCCGAGTCCCTCGCTTCCGACTTGCCTTATCGGGTCCGCCCGAGACCTTAAACTTTCCGTGTCCTCGGACACTTGTTTTAATTGTGCACTTGAAGTATTTTCCTAAGAGATTTGGTTTGTGCTTAGTACCCTGTCCTCATAAAGAGTCCAGGGCTGTTGTGAATCTTAATAAATATCCTGTTTATTTTCATAACACTTGTGTGGTGTCCTTTCACTTGGTGTTCAAGGGGTATGTGATGGTATAACAGCTGGCTTAACACGCCCTCTCGAGTCTTTAGCCTTAGACTGCTCGTATCCACGCTACTAGGATAGCTGGTCTATAGGTTGACTTACAACCAAACACCATAAGGGTCGTTGGAACGATACATAGCGGTCGCTAGAATAGCGAACGTTGCATATCGGGCCAACTTCTCACAAACCCAACATCCATTCACATCTAACTTCCCCGTGCTTTCTTTCCACTTAGTCTTTTCAGTTTCGGTGGCCTCATTCTGAATCGCTTTCACGCTTTCAACAGTGTCCTCACACATACCAGTCTCCGTCGGCCACCTCACTGAACTCGTAACATACATTCGAGTTGTCAGATTCTTAGCCGTTTCCTTAGCAATCTTATCCGCAAACGCATTACCACGACCAACATCATCCGTAATCTTTCGATGCGCGCTACATTTAATGATTGCCACCTGCTTAGGCAATGTAAGTGCATCCAAAAGATCGTTCACGAGCTGTCCGTGTTGGATCTTTGTACCATGCGATGTCATAAATCCTCTTTCTCTCCACAATCGGCCAAAGCTATGCGCTACGCCAAATGCATACTGACTGTCAGTAAACACATTCACTCGCTTCCCTTTAGACAAAACACACGCTCTCGTTAACGCAATCAATTCTGCCGCTTGCGCTGAGTTCTGACTCAATCTCGCAGTTTCCACAACCGTACTCAGCGTCACTACAGCATACGCGGTCGTCACATCACCATTCGGCAACTTGAAGCATGAACCATCAACATACAAAGTACCATCGGGATCTGCCAATGGAGTGTTTTTCAGGTCAACACGACCCTTCGTTTCTTCTTCAGTTCTTAGATAACATTCATGTGGTGCTACATCACCTGATTCCACATGAATCGGCAACAATGTCGCTGGATTCAGCACATTACAACGCTTGATCTGTATATGACTTGCAAAAAGTGTCAACTCATAACCGGACAACCTTGCGCTCGTCAAATGTTGAGTTTTCGTTCGATTCAAGAGAGTGTCAACTGCATGCGGGACCATCACTGTAAGCATATTATCCATGACCAGACCTGCGGACTGTCGAATGGAGACCGCAGCTGCCGCTGTGGCCCTCAGACAACTCGGCAATGCTATAGCTACTGGGTCTAAGGTCGAGGAAAAATATGCACATGGACGCTGCTTACCACCAAATTGTTGCGTCAAGACACTCAACGCACAACCTTCCCTCTCGTGAATGTATAGTGTAAACGGCTTACTGTAATCAGGAGTACCTAACACAGGAGCCGAACACAACGCGTCACGCAGTTCAGAAAAACTTTTCTGACATTTTTCGGTCCATGGCAAAGGAGTCTGAACATCCTTGCACGTGAGGGCTGACAATGGCTTCGCTAACAATGAAAAATTCGGTATCCACTGTCTGCAGTATGACGTGATACCTAGAAAGGCACGCACATCTCTCTAAGTTGTTGGCACAGTCATGCGAGCAATCGCTGCAATTCTTTCTGGGGTCAACCTTCTTCCCTCCTTTGACAATAAGTGACCTAAATAGGTTACTTCTTGACAACAATATTGCAGCTTAGAATGTGACACCTTGTGATGTAAGTCACATAGATGCTCTAACAGCGATACTGTAGCAGTTTTGCAAATCTGCTCTGTGTCAGCAGCCACTAACAGATCATCAACGTACTGAATCAAGGCCGCACCAGCCGGTAACACAAACGCATCAAGTTGACTCTTAAGGGCTTGACTGTAGATCGATGGACTCTCACAGTAGCCCTGAGGTGCGCGTTTAAACCTGAAGCTGCGACCACCTAATGAGAAGCCGAATAGGTCTCTGCTTTCCTCAGCAATCGGAATGCTAAAGAAAGCATTCTTCAGATCGATTACCGAGAACCAAGAGGCAGAAGCTGGAATCAGGGTCAGCAAAGCTGTAATGTCAGGCACCACGGGAAACTGTGGGATCACGATTTTATTGACTTCTCTCAAGTCAATGACAAAACGGTACACAGGAGGCTTGGATGGATCAGTTCGTTTCAGAATAGGTAACACCGGACTATTGCACACATTTCCCCGAGTTTCCTCGATAACATCCTTTTTGAATAAATCATAAATGATCGCTAATAGCGCTCGCTCACCATCAAGAGAGATACGATACTGGGGAATACGTGGTAATCGCACATTCGATTTCAATTGGACAACATAAGGTGGTATATCTAATAGGCCCATATCATTGGGACCCGTTGCCCACAAAGACTCAGGAAGGGAACTCAATTCCGGTGGGAGCTTGTCAGTTGACAAATACATAGAAGAGATTACTCTCTGACCTAATGTAAGCTCCACTCCCGTAGGAGAGCAATACAAAGTCCCATATAACCGCTTCAACAAATCCAGACCCAAAAGATTCTCACCACAACCAGTAGTTAAAATCAAAGGAGCCTCCAGCTCACGTGGCCCGAACGTAAGGGACAAAGGGCTAGAAACTGGATTGCTAACCGGGGCGCCAGAGAATCCAACAGAAACATTTGTTAAGCCAGACAAAGCTGCGCCAGGGAGTTTCAAATGCATGATGGAACTTTTTGCTGCACCAGTGTCCAACAGAAAAGGCTCAACTACGCCTGATGTGGCAACTGCGACGTAAGGCCCTCTCTGATCAACCGGAACTGATACTACTCCCTCTCTTTGTCTATGGCTGTCCTAGTAATTACCGTCTGCATCAATGTCATGCTCGACATAATAGTCATCCACATGATACTGTGCAGATCTACCGGACGACGTGTTTTGTTGATCAAAACAATTGTCTGCATCCGATGAAGGAGTAGAACGCTCATTTTGATTTTGAGAGGTGCCACGACCTCTACCTCGAGATGCCTGCTGAGGACCACTACGATCTCCTCGGGCCGAAACCCCATTATTTCGATCACGTAAAACAGGACAATTAAACTTCAAATGGCCCTCACCCCTACAATATGCACATTGATTATACCCAAGCATAGATCTGGGTGTAGAAGAGTCAGAACGCGACTGCGACCTAGAAGACTGTGACTGTGATCGATTTTGCTGTTGCGAGGCCTGTTGATTCGAGCGCGGAGGATATGCTTGCTGCAACAAGACCTTAGTTTTAAGCTCCTTCGTTTTCTTGTCTGCACGATCATTTTCTTCTTTTTCCCTATTCTCATAATATTGAGCTGTTGCTAATATTTGAGCAGTGGTTGAAACAGCCCATGAACTTTCAGAATTTTTCAATTTGTTGCACAGCTCAGGCAACAGATTTAACACAAATTTATCGACAAACAACCGCTGACCTCCCTCAGTGCTCATATCCTGACCACTATGATCAATGAATGCCTCCTCAAATCTAGTGAAGAAATCGGAGACACTCTTGTCTTTCTTTTGTTTGCAAGCAGACAATTTATCCCAGTTGACCCTCATCGCTGGCATAAGTGTCTTCATGAGCGTAATAATTCTTTGGGGCAGATCCGTAATTAACTGTTCAGGCTTAGCCCCACCAACTTGCCGTCCGTCAGCCGCTACAAGAGCAGCCCAATCACCGCCTAACTCAGCTGCGTGATTCTGTTGACGAATTTTCGCCCAAATCGGTTGCGGTACTACGTTACCAAACAACATGTCAATATCAGCAAGGTTCATAATAGTAACATCCACAAGTTGGGATAACTCCTTATAATAACCTGCCGGATTGTTCCGGGGGTCAGGCAAAGATTGTTTCACCTGCAAAACTTCCGATCGCTTCCATGGGAGGTGTATCCAAACTCTCTGGAAGTGTGGCAAAATTGCAGGGTTAGCAGTAGGATTACCTGGCATCCACACTGGGGGAACTTCTCGCATGGGATACTGACCAGCTTGTGCTTTCGAATCATCGGAATCGTCATCAAACAACACTTGAGGATGCACTGTAGATCGAAAAGCTAACAGACGCTCTAATGCACGTCGTACATCGCCACCTACAATCATACCGTTCGAAAACTGACTCTGAAGTTCAGTCTTATCGGGCGGTACATTATCCACCTCATCATTATCCCACTCTTCTCTCAAGGATTTACACATTTCCTCGAACACAAATCTTTGTGTGGGTTCATTGAACTGGGAAAACGTATCGAACACTATGCGCGGAGTGTACTTAGCAGGATGTCTAATCCACCTACGCGCCATAGTGACTAACGTCTCACTCTCCCTACCTCCAGGCATTTGGCTTCGTCTCTGAGAGACATCAGAGACATCGGACCCAAGTATCGGTCCGAAAAGTGGGGAATAGAGATTAGCAACAGCATTAGGTATACGACTACGAACAGAAGGGGAAGAGGAGAGAAGTACAACGTGAGGACTGAACGTAGGAGCAGTAGGAGTAGCCAAGATAGCAGAAGTAGCAGGAACAATAGACTGAGAAGGTACAGGCAATGGAGCAGTAGGATGAAGAGCGGGTAAGGGAGCAGGGACAACTTGAGGAACAAGAGGATTTGGAGGAACAGGACCAACAACAGGCTGACCAGCAGCCACCGGAACAACAGGTGGAGGAACAGGAGGAACTACAGGGGCTGTAGTACCCTGTGCATAAGGAGGTGGTGATTTTATTAAATAGGATAACAAAGGATCCTCTATCGATTCCTCTCCCTTCTTATCAGAACTTGACGGTAAAACCGGATAACATTTATCCACCGCCATACGATGTAATCTAGTAAAAACGTCCTTTTCCTTCTCGTCTTTGTCTCGCTGATATTGTTCTGCACTTTGCATCATTGTAATGATACCATCTCTCTTATGTTTCTTTATCTGCCTGATTTCTTTCTGTTTGGCCTCTTTTCGCCATAACCGAAAGGAATCAAACGTGGCCGGCCTAGCTTTCTTTTTAAACAATTTTGCTTCGAGATTATCTAAAATCCCAGTTTCAAAACTACCATGGGGTGGCCAACTAAGGACACCATCGTTTTTAGTATAACAGATCCAATATTCATTATATACGATGGGGCCCACTCCGTGTCGACTATAGAGCTCATAAATCAGAGTTCCAACTGGAGGTATCGGACACGAGTCCTCCAACCGGGAATCCGTGCGGCAACAGTTAAGAAAACCAAACAAAGAACTACGGCCAGGCATCGTGCACACTAACCGAGTTTACCAACTTCAAGGGTTATCGGATTACGATGTCCTCGCAAAAGTACGAGACCCTCGGTTTTTGGCAATTGCAATCGTCAAATAAAAACCCAACAACTAAGAACCAACAACTAAGAACCACAAATGCAATGGAACCATGCAAACAACCAAGTTTCAACAACAACAACCAAGGATTCTGGGAGCGACCCACAAATACTTAACTGAAAGAACAATGGCGTCACCAGGAAGGCCCGTCTATCGTCTCGCTGTACAAAGAACTACGCCAGGCGCCAAAACAGGTCGACAGTCAGGGCATCAGTCCGTCGCAGCCGTCAGGAGGCGGGAATCTTCGCGGGAAAAGTCTTCGGACCACTTATTTCGACAACAGGATCGATGAAGCGGGGTGCACCTTCCCTCGGAGATTTCACACGAAGTTCCTCACGATCATCAGGCTTTGGACCGGTACCGCTGATGTCGCCCCACGTTGGGCGCCAACTGAAGGACTAGGCTATTCTAAGGCCCAGCGGTGCCAGGGAACAACACCTGAAACCTTCGTGGGTTACCTGTTCCGGCGTACAAATCACAGAGACACGGGACACTTCCTTCTGCGTCAAAGATCAGCGTTTATTTACTGCAGGGATACAGAGATCGCAAGAAGTACAACGAAGTGTAGGTTCTGAGAGTCTGCTTCGAATTGCAAAAGGGGATCGCTCCTTTTATACATATTTTCGTCATTGCACAACATAGCGAACAAAAGGTTACAACTCAGTTCCCACAGTAAACTTCAAAAGGGTTGCATTCATGTTTTCAGAAGCCCGGAACATAATTACAGTAGCATTGCCGGTTCCCAACTGTAAAAGCACGTTATCTCAACATTAGGCACATTCCATTCTAGCTGTAAACGAGTTAAGAGAAGGGACAGAAACAGGTGCAAGGAAGACAAAGACAGACAACAGATTGAAAAGAGTGTAGGGGCAATATCGGAAGCGTGATCGCAGGATCAAAGGATTAGAGCCTAACGCATGCACGGCTGAAACAATGGCACGGCAAGATGAGCCTCGAGCGGACCCATCTGCCTTTGCCGTGTCATCCCCCTAGTCATAAAGACACACTCAAAGGGATATGCATCTTCCGCAAGAGCTTGGGAAACCCAGGGTCATGAGGCGGACATTGTCCGTTCGCCGGCTACGTGAGGGCAAGAAACAAAATGGATGCCGTATCTAAAATGGAACCCGTGGGTTAAGATGAAGAAACCCACGATTAAGACGAATGCTGCAGAGTAGAGTAGCAAAAACGCGTACACCCACTAAACTCGTCATTTGCGGTTCATAGATACCGAACTCGTCCATATTCGCACAGGCCCAAAACGTCATTACGATTCTCACGGAACCTCACCAGGACGGCCCATCATTTCTGAAATCAGGTCGCTTACTGAATACCTTTTTTGAGTTTGTAGACACGTTTCTTAAGCCACACTGGACTGTTCTAATAACTTTTTAGCCCTTCTGCTTCAGGCTATTCCGGTTGATAAAGGCCCTCTCCAATGTACCTATAACTAGCGAGAGGGTCATTAACATCTTGTATAGCCCGAGACAGAATGGCTCTTAGGCTACTCGAACATTCCATCCACTGACAGAAAGTTTTTAATTAGAAAGGGAGAAACGTGAATACAAACATTGGAATGTTGTATTGGAGCCATTATAAGCCCAGAGCCACTACATTGTCTTCAGTGGAGTGCCCAACATTACATTGTTCTAATAGATTTTAATCAATCATATTTTTAGTTTGAATTAAAATATTATATAGATTAATTGTAATTAGTCTCTTTAATATTATTCATTATAACATTTGTTGTTTATTAAACCTTTTACTATAGTTGTATAATGTTATCTTTGTATCACTTCTAATGCCCCATTCTTCCCATGCTTGCTGTAAACATATATTATAGTGTAACATAAAATATCTATTTACATTCTTTCAGTTTTTTCCATTAATGTAAACTGAACTAAAGAGTTACTTGGGAAACAGAATGCTATTCACTCTCAGCAAGTTTTCTGAAGAGACCAGTGCTATTTTGAAGATTGTAAACATTGTGAGCTGGGGCAGTTGGTCTGTGTTAACGGATATTTGATTAGAACATTTGAATATGAAATGGGGTTGTTTATTATCAGCTGGGACGGTCTACTAATATATCTAAGTGGTGAAGGCATTGTAAGCTATTTGAGCCCAGCAATATGGTCCTTAACTGTTAAAAGTATTGTCAGCGTTTGGAGCCTACCAGTATTTCCACAACAGGTGACTGCATTGTTAGATAGGAAAATCAATCAATCAATATTGATTTGTGGCGAATTAGTAAAGCATTGTAAGGTACTAGAGGCTAAACACATTGCACTTAAACAGGGAATGGTATTTTAGGTCATTTGGGAAGACATGCTGCCAATATGATGTTTGGATGCTGCACCCAACCTATGATGCATATATTGTGCCTCCAGCAAAGAGAAGTTGTCTAATCAAACCAACCCAAAATGGCCTCCATTAAGGTATTTTGGACATCTAGCAAAGGGAAGTCGTCCAATGAGACCATGCCAAAAGGGCCTCCATTAGGAGCACGTTTGTATCATTGTTCAGCATCTCATGACTTTGTCTCTTCTTTCAGGTGTTGTGATTGCCTCAATGAGTTCCTCCAGTGGTTTCGCCTGTCCATCCTCCTGTGTAAGTGAGCCCTCTGACCGCAGCTTCCAGAGCTCCTCCTCACCGCCCTCGCCTGGCAGCTCCACCTCTGAAAGCAGCTGCCACAGTGGAAGCAGCGGTGTGTCCTCCAAAAAGTGTAGCTCCACCTCCAAGGGATCTCAGCAGCTAAATCAGAAGGCAGCTTATTCAAGCGCTGATTTGCACACAAAAAGTTTCAGCCAAGTTATGAGAAGTAAGTGTGGCATATTGGAGCACTGCGAGAAATGAATACGTGTGTGCATTTAACAAGTAGCAGTTCTCTCTCTCTGATGCTAGCCATTGTTGCTACCTGTAGATTAAAAATGTGCTGCATGATTCACAGAGGTAAATTTACACTCTAGTGTAAGTTTACGATTACGTTTCTTTTGAAATTCACAAAACTGCATTTTAATACTAAATGTAAGGGCGCGGAGAACGAGACACATAAAACGATAAAACATGCCTATCTTTTTGTGCGCGGAGTTCTCCGCTCCGAACACGAAGTCTCCACACTCATAAACGTAGCATTAAAATGCAGTTTTGTGAATTCCAAAACAAACGTAAACTTACACCAGAGTGTAAGTTTAACTTTGAGAATCAGGCCCATGGTGCTCACTGACAGTAGAATCATGTTGCTTCGTAAGGAGCACAAACTGTGTGCATGGTTTCAAATGTATTTACTGCAGTCATGTTCTTCGTCTTTTAACAAAACTTGTGTAACTTTTCATTCGTATAATTAAGAATACTTGATTTGATTTCCATTCTGTTGCTTTAAAAAAAGTTAATCTCTCTCCCTCCTGAAAGGTGTAACTTTAATCTGTTACATTTAGTGGAGGGGTGTGTAAATGTTATTTCCAACTGCCTTTCTGTATTGGAAAGGCCGGCACAGAAAGGCAGTGGGAAGCTGCCATCGCAATCCCTCTGCCAGAAAGAGCCAGCCGAGGGATTACTGAAGGCTTTCCGAATGGCTGACGGGCTCTCCGAGCCTGTCGGAGGCCATTCAGAAAACCGATTCGGATTGCCTTCAGTCCGAGCCCATCGAAATTGGTCGGTCGGAAAGTAATCCGAACGGGTAATTCCGATGCGGTGGGAACAGCTCCTACGGACGGTCGGAGGCATTCCCAACCACATCGGAACCAGGCCCATAGTCTGCTTGAGTAATCTAAGTGAGAGCTGCCAGACGGATGTACCATGTTACAACGCATACCATTACAACTACCTACTATTACAACGCGACCATTACAACGCATACCATTACAACGCGTAGCGCTTTGAGGTGCTGGATAGTGGTAAGTATAATTTACTATTCTAACTCCAGTCCCCGTGGACACTAGGGAAGGTGTTGGATAGTAAATTATACTTATTCCCTATCCTAGAGCGCCCCCCAGCGCAATGCGTTGTAATGGTATGCGTTGTAAAAGTTGCGTTGTAATAGTAAGTAGTTGTAAAAGTTGCGTTGTAACGGGTGTATACCTACCAGACTGTTCTAGAGGAGAACACTGATGTGCTCAACCAGCAAAAATTGGTCACAAGATCCATTCTCCATCTGTATGGCTACCACCTATATGCGTGAACGCTCAGAGTGCTGTCTGGTAAAGAAAAATAGAAGAAGACTCCTGGAATTCATGGATGCCAGCTAGAGGACTGTTCAGAGGAAGAAGATGTCTCCAGCTTTATCTTGAATCATCGGGACTAGAAAACGGGTCCAAGGGCTTTGGAAGACAGCTTCTTGATGAACTATGATTACAAAGGGATCCAGGACCTGTGCAGGGTGCATGTTTGCCTTTCGACATGTTCTCTTGAAAATGTTTTATAAAACTCCGAAGATACGGAGTTTGTACCCTCTGTCTTCCCAGCTGGAATTTTTTTTATTGCATGCTGTAATGGTGTCTCTAATGCACCCCCAGTCACAGGACCCAAAGGAGCACTAATAAATTTTCCAAGATTCGCCTTATATCATCTATTAGAAACAGGTACCTCCTTTGTGGAGAAGTGTGGCTCAGGGGTTAGAGGCTGCAGACCCGGAAGCTGAGATCCGTCCTGGACCAGGGTTCAATTCCCCGCCTCGGCGGGTCTTGGGCTAAAATTCCACGCACTCGATAATTCTCGCTCCGGTGCCTTCTCGACTCACGGGTTCACACTCTGCGACTCTGGGCAATAGCTTGCTTAATCTCCACTGGCCCCTCGCCGCGGGATGCCTGACTTTCACCTTGTGGATACCCGCTGGGGCTATCACACAGGGGAATATCAGGACGGGTTCCCTAAGCAAGCGCCGGGACACCCACTGCGGGTAGCTGTGCGCTATATAAGCTCAATTACATTTACATTTGTATACCTCATAAAATAGAATTCATGAAATGCTTCCCTAGAATTCCCTTCCCTAGAATTAGATTTTACACTCTGCCTTATTATAAATGGCAGGTATAGAGTATTTTCTGTTCCTCCTTTAATTTTTGTGCCAAGATCTTGCTCATTGTTACCAATTGTATGTAAGCAATAGTTATAACATACTTCAGCCTTTTTAGCTCTTGTTTGTTTGACAAGCAAGGATATTCATTGGTTTTAGAGTTTTACTTCTATAGCATTTTATCGAGAACAATCTAGAAAACCAAATCGGCATTCTAGATTATACAATTGCAGACAATGCCTCTCTTTCCTTTAGCAGGCCACCTTATCATGACCAGTTGCACAGGACAAAATGCACCCTCTGATTATAGCCTTTAATGTATCCCATAAAATGCTAGGAGGGGTTGTCCCAGCATTAATCCTAAACACCTCCTGAATTGTATGCATCATCTGTGATTTATAGGCAGAATCCGCCAACAATGGGCAATAAAACATCTACGTTTTTACTTGTGAACCAATCTGCAGAAAAAAATGCTATGTCTATAGAGAAGAAACTATGATCTGATAATGCCTTCTGGTGGATTTGCAAATGAGCACGATTTGCTTCTGTGAAGGTTGGAGAAGAATATGCATCCTGGTTCCTTATCTTTAATTGCAGGGAGTAATCTTTTAAACCATAAGATTCGATTATATGGATGCTATAGAAATCTTCCCTTTCTACCAGAGCTATTAATCTTGGGGTTAGGTGGTATGTTAATAACCCCACATAGAATCAATTACCATTCTGTCAGCACCAGAAGCAATTGTGCATTTGGTGTGGGATTATCATTATTTGGACCAAAGAAATTATATTATTAGGTCCAACTGTTTATCAGTTCTGGTCTATGCTATTATCCACTGTCCCTTATTATCAGCCTTGGTATAAACACATTTCCACATGCCTGCCTACCATGATTGGCAACCCACTCCAGAGGGCACTTTGCGTTTAATCAATGTAACCTAGAGTGACCACGAGAAGCTAAATGGGCCACCCGCAAGCAGACTATGTCATGTTTTATATAAGTTGGTTCAAGCTTCGGTGCGGAACTTGGGCATAACATTGGACTCTAACCTGTCATATAAACCTCATGTGAACAAAGTCACAGCAAGATGTTTCAGCGTGCTGAGGGTCCTTCGGAAGGTACTAGATCTTCTTCCCATGGACTCAAGAAAGACCATTGTCCATGCCCTAGTCACCCCCCATCTGGACTATGGGTACGCTTTGTTACTGGGTTTGAGCAAGAAGGGCACCCACCAACTCCAGTGCGCTCAGAATGCCGCTGCGCGCCTTGTGCTCAAGCTTCCTCGAAGAGCCTCAGGGAGGCTGGCCTTGTCCAGACTCCATTGGCTCCCCATCAAGGAGCGAATTAAATTCAAGGCCCTATGCTTCGCCCACCGCATAGCCCATGGCACTGGTCCAGGTTATCTGCATAGATTACTCACATCGACCTACCCGGAATCTTAGATCTTCTGGTACGATGATGTTCAAAATCCCTAAGATAACTAGAGCCAAGATGGGTGGCTCCTCGTTCAGATACTTGGCTGCCAAGGGCTGGAATGAACTCTCTCTCAAGATGCGGATGGAACCCTCTGAAATAAGATTTCGAGGAAAATTGAAAACCTTCCTCTTTCCCCGCATCTAACCTCCTCATCCCCCCTTGCCCCTGTCCGTTCTTCCTGTGTTCATTCCTCTGAGCTCCTTTGCGGTTCTCAGCGCGGGGACACTCTGTTTTTGAGTAACCAGGCGCTTTATAAATGGCTTCTATTCTATTCTATTCTATTCTATCCATACCTTACTTCTTTTAGTACGAGAATTTAACCTGTTAACATTTCAGACCAGACATTAACCCCACAATAACATATAGTACCATGTTTTTGCACATCAACTGCTATTCTAGTGGCCCTCACCCTCTCCGTCCTTTCCCAGAACACAAACCTCCCACCGGTGGACTTCAAATGGAAGTCATTCCCCATCCTACTTGGCTCTCCTTTGCTAGGTTCCTGTGCTTTAGCTTCAGTGGCAGCGGGATATGTACGGTGATTGTAAACAATTATGTTCACCTTAGCTGGCTCCTGGAAAAACATCTCCCCTATGTTAGACCTGGCACCATTGGCGTGGGTCTCCCTTCCATTTTTGCTGTTGCCTCATGTGTTTTTGCTGGTGTTTGATGCTTTGGGCGCTGTGCCACTGCTATTCAGTGCCACAGTGCAAGTGCTCCCCATTGTAAATTGATGTATGAATCAGTGGTTCCATGTTTGGCTATTTGGTTTACTTGCCAGACCCTACTCTAGTGCACTGAGTGTAATCCAAATGCTGCTGGTGGGCCTGCAGGACTGGCTGTGCCAGCCAAAGAAGCAGCCTTGCCAAATTTGTGTCTAAGGTCTGCCATTGCAGAGCCTGCATGAAGTCTGGTACTGTCATGCTGACTGGACAAGTGCACCCACTTCCCAGTCCCTAAACCTTCCCTTTTCTTCATATCAGTCACACCCAAGGGCAGGGAGCATTGTAAGTATACGGTAGGACAAGCCCTGATGTGTGTGGCATGTCCTAATAGTGAATTACAGCCATTTTCGTTTTTCACTATTGCAAGGCTACCTGTTCTCCATAGGCCAGAATGTACTGTTACAATGTTTACATTTTATCATCCTAACAGGCTCAGAGAACATGGCAGAAATTCGAGTTTAGTATGCCTGAACTCAGAATAATAAAATACATCTTTTAGTGAAGTTTATTTTAATATTCTGTGTTTGCAAATACCACTTTTAGAAAGTAGGTCTTTGCTTGTCTAACCATTCAAACCTGCCTTTGCTAGGATGTGTATTCCTATGTCTGGTTTCTGTGAGTGACAGGGCGGGGGAATTCCAGGAGACAGGCTGAGTCACCCAGTGGTGAATAGAGAGATCTGCATCTAGATGGGAGGGAGGAGTGCACCTGAACTCTGAATAGGGCTGTGCCTGCCTTCCACAATGGTGGCTCCACCCCCTGGGGAGCGGCTGATATCTCTGCCCTGCACACTGAAAGAAGAGAAGGAGTCCTGTCAACAAAGTGCTCCAGGACTGTACTTGCCTTCCACAATGCTGGCTCCACCTCCTGTGGGGCGTCTGATGTTTCTGCCCTGCACTGTGATAGGAAAGGAGAAGTCTTGTAAGCGAAGTGCTCAGGAACTGGTTTGGACTAGGCACAGGCCCCTCTCCCCTCAGAGAACAAAGGATTTGGGGTATAAATATTGGGACCCTGCTCCCCTGAAATTAGATCATCTTTGGACTACAAGAAGACGCCTTTACTGAGGAGAGGAACCTGAAGAAACTGAGGAGAGACTATTCCCAAGCTGAAGTGCTGCTTGGGGGATTGGCCTGCAGTGGTTGCCTTACTGCCAAAGGAAGGACAAAGGAACTTTGTGTACTTTGCTTTCAACTTGTGAAGGATCTCCAAGGGCTTGGAAAAGGCTTACCTCCTGCTGAAGTCTCAGGGACAACAGACTTCACCCCCCAGCTGCCCAGAGTTTTTTTGGAAGTGCCTGCTGCTGTTTTGGGCCTTCTGAGGAACTGCGTGTCGCAAGGACCTGGAAGCGCGACTCAACGAGAAGCGTGTCGCCGTCGCTGTGCCTGCCGTCGCGACTCCAGAGCAAGGAGGGTGTCACCGCTGGAACTGTCGCACTGCACTGCATCAGGAGAAGAATCTCGTAAGGAGGTCGGAGCGTGTCGCCATCGCTGTGCCTGCCTTTGCAACTCCGAAGGAGGGTGTCGCCGCTGGAACTGTCGCACTGCACCACATCGATCAAGAGCACCTCGCATCTCCCGAGAAGCGCGCCGCCGTTGGAGCTGCTGCCGTCGCATCTTGGATGTCGCCGCTGTAGTTGTTGCATTGTGCGGAAGCTTCACGCATCGTGGGAGAAGAGCGTCGCCGCTAGAGCTGCTGCCGTCGCATCTTGGATGTCGCCACTGTAGTCCACGCATTGAACCGAGAGCTTCTCGCATCCCCGAGAAGTGCGCCGCATCTGGAAGATCTTCACGTCTTTATTTCTTTGCACCTGATGTTTTCCACATTCCCATCGCTGCGACATTGCTTGTCGTGGAAGAGCAACGCAAATTAAGGTACATTGACGCAGAGTGTTGCATCTAAGAACTGAACTGAACTAAGCTTAAATCTACCATCTTAAAGTAATCATAGTGTGTATTTTTGTCGTTTAATGGTCTTGTGGTAACTCTATATAAAGTCTACTTATTTTTTATATAAAACCTGTTTGGTGTCCATTTGTAGTGTTGTCACTGGGTTACTGTATGTGGTCACAACTGCTTAAATTACAACGCCATAGAAATAAGCCTTGACTGCTAGCGCCACTCAACCTAGAGGGTGAGCAGGGGTGATTTTAGGTGTGTAATCTCCCTTTCCCTGACTAGAGGAGAGGGTCCCTGCTTGTCACAAGTACCTGCCTGTGCCAACCAGAGACCCTCAAATCTAACACCCTACCAGTCTGAAAAAGAGAGATCAGTTATCGCAGATGCCAACGCCCCTCCACTGTAGCATGGCAAAAAATGGGAAGCAGGGTAGAAGAGAAATTATATTTAGAAATAGGTTTTGTGTCACAGTCTTGCTCTTATATAATTTGTTGACATTTCAAGTTACCAACATGAATAAAAATTGCACGTGGATTCCCCACAGCCTGAGGTGTTCACAATGTTCGAAAAAGGAATCAGGGAGACAGCTAAATTCGAGCCTTAGCAATTGCTTTTCAGAATAAGCGCACTAAAGTACCTTTACAATCAGACCTTGCACTCAGCATTGTTGAGAACCTTCCAAAAGTTTGAGCCTGTGACCTAGCGTCCAAAAACATATATTATATATAATGTATTAATTAATCAAAACCATAAGCAACAAGCACAAAGTATCAAAATACATACAGCATAGTTAATCAGAAGTCTTAAGAAAACCCCACATACTTGATCCTGTAATCGCCAGAACTAAAGGTACACGATTAAGTGAAGTTAAGATTCTACATATTGTAGGAAAGAATTTATGAAACTTTTTCCAAAAGTTGAGAATTAAAGAACATTTTCTCGAAAACTGGGCCCTAATGCCAAAGCTAGCTCAAAAGTATGTGACATTGCTGGCTACATTTTAGGATTCTGTCCCTATCAGAGCTTTTTACAGCAACGTTTAAGGATATTGTGGTAAGTATGAAAATGAACTATCCAACCTTGTGGAGCCAGGTCTTGCTGCAGCCCCCAATTGTGCTCCATTGAAGATTTGTTACTTTAATTTTCTTGTTCTCCTTGTTCCTTATGGAAGGAGTTTTGAATTTGTATTAACTGTTAATTCCTACTTATCAATTTCTTCATTGTGTTGCCATTTTAAACATTACTTTGCTATGCTTTTCAACGTAACTGGTGTGAATGTTTTAAACCATGTATTTCTTAAGTGTGATATCGTTTGGGTGTCGTCCGCGCACTCAATGCATTTGTCTTCAAAGATTACCGTGGTGCTTGTGCCAAGCACGAAGGGTATCCAGGAATTTCTTGCCAGATTTTCTGATAGGATTCCGACTATTTTGGCTCTGTGAGAGCTCAGACATTGACTCATTCCCTCAAAGCTGAACCATCTGCGGCCATTTTACGTACAATACCCTGAGGATGCTCATGCTTGTGCCTCTGGACACACTAGTATTTTAGAGGGGCCGCTGATGGTTCTGCGGCCCCTTCAATAATACAGATAGGACCAGCCACATTCAGCGCCAACTCTATCTTTATAGGGCTTACCTTATTTGCATGGGGGCGTGACCCCATGCAAATGAGTGAAACACTTTACCTCTGCACCCACACGTAACAAGGCCATCAGTTGTCCCTCTAACTGTGGGCCATAAAAAGGCTGTGCAGAGTCAATGTGCCCCCTGAGAGCAGCTATCTGGAGGGATGAAAAGGGACCCCTGGACTTTATCAGACATCACCCTGCAGGTGGGTGCGGTCCTGTGCTTAATTGTAAAAAACATAATTGCCAGGGCCCTTGTCAGGACGCCATTGCAGCATGAACCACTTTTTTCCCAGTCACCATTGCCAATTACAGTACCAACACAACTACTAAGCATCACACTCCTACAAGTGTGACAAACCAGACTTTTAATAGACATTGAACATGTCTAATACATGCCACCACACCCAAGCTGTTCTTTTAGCTTTGGTTTGCAGGCCTTAGTTATTTTTTGTGTATTTTGAATTATTAAAGAACTGTTTTTGTGTTCATCACAAAATTAGACAAAAAGTGTCACCATGTGGTGGGCTAGCATAAGTGCTGTTGCTTAGCACTGGAAACCACATGCTTAAATTAAGCACTGGTGCAGTCACTCACTGGATCCAGCCTTTGACTAATGCACGGTCACCAGGGTGGTTTAAGTTTGCATCTGCCCTGGGGGCAACACAATATAAGTAATAGGGCACACTGTCATTGTTTGGCCCAAATTTATTAAGAAACGACGTAATGCAGTGCAGCAAGTAAAGTTGCTCTCTGAATTGCATTACCCAGTGAGTGCAGAACAACACCATATCTACTAAGATGTGGAGCTTTACTGCTCTCTCCTTGTACTGATGAACATTATGCTGCATGCACCACTGCTGACAACCTTGCACCATAGTGCAAAGGTGTTTGCTCTGTGATCTTTAAGGCATATGCGAGAGCTGTTGGCTTTGCCAATGTGTTTCAGCCAGGTTGTACACCAGCGTGGCTGCTGTTCAGCATGGCTAAAAGTTAGTTACTTAGAGGAGATTGAAGTGGGGTGTTGTGGAGAGGAGTGGAGTGGAATGTCGTAGAGCGGAGTAAAGTGTTATAGAGTGGAGTGACGATAAGTGCCATAGAGTGGCGTAGAGTGGCGTAGAGTATCATTGAGTGGAGTGGCATAGAGTAGAGCAGAGTGTCATAGAGTGATGTGGAGTAGAGTGTTATAGAGTAGAGTGGCGTAGAGTGTTTAAGAGTTGTGTGCCATTGATGGGAGTAGAGAAGAGTGTCTTAGAGTGCAGAGTTGTAAAGTGGAGTGGCATAAAGTGGAGTGGAGCAGAGTTTTGTAGAGTGGGGTGGAATGGAGTGGACCAGAGTGTCATAGAGTGAAGTGACATAGAGTGTCGTAGAGTTGTGTGTCATTGAAGGGAGTAGAGAAGAGTGTCTTAGAGTGCAGTGTCACATAGTGGAGTGGCATAGAGTGGAGTAGAATATTATAGAGTGGTTGAAGTTGAGTGGAGTAGAGTGTCGTAGAGTCCAGTGATGTAGAGTGGAGTGGTGTAGAGTGGAGTGGAGTAAAGTGGTGTGGAGTGTCCTAGAGTGGAATAGTGACATAAAGTGGAGTGGTGTAGAGTGGTGTTGAGTAGAGTGTCATAGAGTGGATGGTACAGAGTTGAATAAAGTGGTGTAGGGTGGAATTGTGTGGCGTCATTCATGTGATATGTGCCAACACGAAGCTGCAGTTACTGTGTGTGTGGAATCTAAAACCAAACCATAATCCTAAAGGGGGAAATGAAACTGACCCAGCTGCCGCTGACCAATGAAGGCAAAAAAAGTGAGAGTAGCAAAGACACAAACCAGTGGTAAGTAATGGGTAAGTTCTAAACTCTGTCTAGGTTTATTTTAGATACAATAGATCTCGAGGAGACATCGCATGCAGGCTGCATCAGGTGAGACCCGAATACTAGGTGAAAATAAAATGTTTCTCCTCATTACGCCTGCTTCAGGGAGGTGCAGGATTTTGTAGCAAATCCCTGTCTGCAAGTCTGTATAGATAGGGATGTAAATCAAAACCCACAGGTGGTTGCATGGGAACACCCATGCACCACCCATGGAAGGACCCCTTGACACAGAGTAACGCAAGGCAGTGCATTGTGCTGCATTGCGTTACTTTGGGTTACAATCCAACACAAATCATGATTTCTATTCAATTGTAAATACTAACCCAACACTTTTCACCGGGTCTGCGTTCAAAAATTAACGCAAACCCAATGCAATATCTTTGTAAATCTGGGTCCAAGTATCACAGCAACTTCTACTAAAGTACATTGCACACTGTCTGGTTGCTTTCAGTTCTGTCTCACTCTTCCATTCCTTATTTCCTTTTCGTCTCTCCTGTACTGCCTCTTTTTTTCCGTTACTGTCTCCTCCTCAACCACTCGTCTTTCTCCCTCTCAAGAAGTCACACTTCAGTTTCTCACACTCCCATTGGCTTATCCATTTCTCCCTCTGACTCTTTCTCATTCTCTTGCCCTCTCTCACTTTCTCTCTCCTGCTCTGCTCCTCCTGCCTCTCTTTATTTGCCTCCCAAGGAGTCACACCTCAGTTTCTCACACTGCAGGTCTCTTGTCCATTTCCCCAGATCCCAGTGGCCTGCTTCTGCTGTGCAAGGTGTGTGGTGACGTGGCTTCAGGGTTCCATTATGGTGTCCACGCCTGTGAAGGCTGCAAGGTAAAACCATCTGTCTGCAAAATTCTGAACTCTGCTTCTCAGAAAGCATAGTCGACCTTTTAATTACCTAAAAGTCCAAGTCTACATTCACTTTTTTTTTACAAAAAGGATCACCTGCATGTTTTGTATTTAATATTTATATTTTTATACATGTTTGATCCATGCATTGTTTCTGTAAAGTGAACACACTTGTTTTTAACATTCCAATGCCTTACATTTCTCGTTGACTGATCATGTGGATGTACAAGTCCTTAACTGCACTGTTGAAAGAGAGACATTCTGACCTCTTGCAATTTCAACCTTTACCCTGAATGTTTTGTACTATTTCTGGGTACTTGTTACCATTGTGTCCTACATAAATCAATGAGCTATGGCACTAGGGAATCCTCTTTCACAACTTTGTTTGGCACAAGTCGATGGAAAGTCAATGGAGAATCTCCTTTCACCCTCTTCTCCATACAACTCAATGGGGAATCTCATTTCACCCTCTTCTCCATACAACTCATTGGAGAATCTCATGTCACCCTCTTCTCCATACAACTCAATGGAGAATCTCCTTTCACTCTCTTCTCCATACAACTCAATGGATAATCTCCTTTCACCCTCTTCCCCATACAATTCAATGGAGAATCTCCTTTCACTCTCTTCTCCATACAACTCAATGGAGAATCTCCTTTCACTCTCTTCTCCATACAACTCAATGGAGAATCTCCTTTCACCCTCTTCCCCATACAATTCAATGGAGAATCTCCTTTCACTCTCTTCTCCATACAACTCAATGGAGAATCTCCTTTCACCCTCTTCCCCATACAATTCAATGGAGAATCTCCTTTCACCCTCTTCCTTTATAAGGACAGTGAAGATCATCCCTTCACATTTCCCTACATATTATTCATTGGAGAATTGTCTTTAATTACTTCCTAATTCAAAAGCTGATGTAGCACTGTGTATGAGAGGGGGAAACCCTATTTTGTAACTTTATTTGAGTTTCATTGAAAGTTACATAGCTACAGATGGATCACCAGAACAGAAAATACAGTTTACAGAATTATCATAAAGACCTTGCTATGTTTCCTTCCTTGGTGTGTCCATACACTGCAGTAGCCAGTGGAAAGCGTGACCTGGATGAATCATGATTAGTTTGTGCAGGTAGATTCATTACGATAGTTTTACAACCGTGTACAGTGGGCACAATGGGACACATCTAATAACTTGTTTCCAACTGTGTTGGGTCTCATGCTGTAAATTTAAGCTCTTTGGGCACCACATGTCTTTGGGCTTACTTTGAGGCAGTAATAACATTGCATAATAGTCCGCAGCTTCATTACCATAAAACGCATCATGAAGCCAGTGATCGACCTTGGGTATGGGACCTCTCACCCAAGCTCTGGAGACCTCGTGCTTAACTAGTAATAACAGTAGGGAAGCCAACCTCGCTTCCGAAACAGGGACCTCTGGTACAGGCCGTAGCAGCGTTATTTAAGGAGATAGCATTATTGTGTGCCCTGTGATGTCTTCTATTTGTGTATTTTTTTTACTCCAGTAAGGGAAACATCCTTTACAACGTAACTGGTACAACGCAGTACCGTTACGACGCAGCTTTAACAACGAAAGTCGTTACAACGACTTTCGCTGGAGGACGCTCTAGGATAGGGGATAGTTTAATTTACTATCCAACACCTTCCCTACTATCCACGGGGACTGGTGTTGGAATAGTAAATTAAACTATTCACTATCAGCACCCCCCCAATGCAAGTCGTTGTAACGACTTGCGTTGTTAAAATTGCGTCGTAAAGGGACGCGTTGTAACGGTACGTGTTGTACCGTCATACATCCCTCCAGTAATGAATTGTCTCTGGACACCTCTTAGCAAGATGTAAGAAATCAGAGCAATCCATGTTACATCTATCTATTTATCAAGTTAGTGCAGTGAGCACGGGATAAACTATACCCTGTTAATAAATTTGAAGTGTAAGATCTCGTTCCAATAATTCATGGAGAGTAATTTTGTCTGGGTGCAGTAGTATTCGTAAACACATTCTTACAAAACTATACTAGATGCTGCAGCACATCTCACTTAGGGCCTGGTAAAATATGAGCCTACAACCCCCTTCCTGATGGAACTCCATTGCTCTCCTTGCCGGACCACGCCATCTTCTAAACCAGCTGCATCCATTATTTACGAAGCTGTCACAACCAGCACCACTAGTTATCTTACAGACAAGCTCACCATCTCTGGTGGATCCCGGCACACTTGCAGCCATAACACCATCAGACTACAGACTAACAAAGGTAAAACATAAAATAGCAGTCCTTTTCTGTATATGCAACCAGAATCTGAAACTACATCCTCTTATCTGTTAGGACTGCCCTAATGCTACTCCAATTTAGGAAAGATTTGAAGACTCTCCCCTTTAAAGATCACTACATCACAATGCATTAGGCATCCAAAACTCAGCCTCCTCTCCTCTTACTCGTTGACTTTAGGCCGGTCTTTGACCATTTACAGCACTTTGCTGACTTTTGGATAGGTTCGGACTATAGAAATGCCATATACAAACATGCATGCAATCCAGGATCTTTTCCCATAAACTTTGGGCCAGATTATTACAATTCTCCATCTAGGACCTACACATCTTATGACAGGACAGGGAGGCAGCGATTTTGGCTGGGATATTATCAATGGGGAAGCCAGATTTTACTATATGAAGTAAAGTTTCTACATCTACCGAAGTCAACAGAGGGAATTTCTCCAGCAGCTGAGTATTTACATATACTGGCGGGTCGTATGCCCTAGCAACCGGAGGCTGTCTCACTGACGAGATGACCTTGTCATAGATGAGCTCGATTTTCAGCAAAAAATGTTGTGCAATATTATTGCAGAGTTTGTGAGGGAGCCTCTAGAATATCACAGGCCTTGGGATTGGTGGAGGACTTGAGGATTTGGTAAAGGGTTTTGGGAACATTCTCAGCCCGGGCTAGTGGAGAAGCGATATAGGCCTTCCATGCAGCCTATATGTTTTTGTGTTAGCAAGAGAGAGTGACCTTAAATCTGTCGTTCTCCCTCTCATCATGGGCACTCTGTCATCGTCTTTTCTGCTTTTTACACTGCCGTTTATGAGCCCGGAGCTCATGGGAAAACCAAGCTGTCTGGGGACGCTTAGAGGAGTTAGGGAATGATTTCAGCGGCGCGAGCTGGCCAATGGTGCGGGTGACAGCAGAATTCAATTTAGCTAATCCATCCTGTATATTGTCTGGTTCAATATCTCAAGGTGCAGGAAAGGAATCTTGGAAGAGCTCCGGAGAGATTTTTTTCCATTGTCTGCTAATACAGTGAGTAGCAGGGCAGGATGTGTTCCCCTCCCTGGACCCTGGAAAAGGAATTTGATGGAAGCATGATCTGACAATGTCAGATGCTCGGGAGGATCACATAAAATACTGGAAGAATTAGTGAAAATAATGACCAATGTATGACCCGCTATGCAGGTCATTGTGTCAAACTCTACTTCTCTCACACTCACACTGGTATCCCAACTATCAGTGTGGCATCCCCAAAAACATTAGCCTTCCAGTTATTAGGTTGCATATACTAGGATGCATAATCCACCACTAGCCACCTCCATCCTCTGCATCTAGCAAATATTTCTTAGCGAAGAACTAACTTGAAAAGAGAGCAAAGCAACAGTATTTTTAACCTATGTGCATATCTAGTCGTGCATTTATGGTGCAATACCTCAAACACAGAAGTATAGCTATAAAAACATTGCAAATGAATTAAGAAGCAAAGGGATCATACTCTGCATTAAACGTGTTCGATAATTCTTCACATTTAAGCAAACACATTATTCTGTCGTTCACAGAGGTTTGGGAGCTTCGCCGGGGATTAGTGACAGTTGATTGACTCTTCGATTCACCATTCTTTTTCAGAACTTAGGGCCAGATGTATCAAGATAGACGTTTGGGATTCTCAAATAGCGATTTTTAAGGAATCGCTATTTGAGAATTGCAAAATGGTATGTATGTAGAAATTCGCTATTTTTTAGCGATTTTCTTAAAATTCCTTAATTGCGATTACCAAATTGCTAATCGCAATTAAGGAATAATTTCCCATTCATTTCTATGGTCCAGGAGGCCCATAGGAATGAATGTGAAATTATTCTCAATTTGCGATTCGCAATTTGCTAATCTCAAATTGAGAATAATTTCAAGGGTGCAGGGGTGTCCAAAGGACATCCTGTTGCACCCCTGAAATAAGCATGGGTGCACATGTGGTGCACATACATGCCCTAAGGGCATGTATGTTCATCACATGGCGCTTTGAAAAATGCATAAATGGGCATTTTTCAAGAAATTCGCAAATTACCACCTTAAGGACAATTATCAAATTTTTTTTTTGCTTCATACATTGCATTTAAGGAATCGCAAATTTTGAGATTCCTTAAATACAATCGCAAAATAAGGAATCGCAAATTTGCGATTCCTTATTTTGCACTGAAATTTGCCACATACATGCCATTTGGCTCAAATGAGTTCGCAAACGCTGAAATTCTGCGAATTTCGGCGTTTGCGAACCCATTTCAGCTTCATACATCTGGTCCCTAAGTACTTTATCTGGTTTAGCAGAGAAAAGCCCCCAACTCACAAATATGGCTTTTAATTTGATCGGGTAGAGCTTTGCATAGCCAAAGCCAGCCTCTCACAGAGACCCTCTTGGGTTCAGCAAACGCTTTTCTCACCTCTTGAACAGATTTCGTGAAGTCTCAATAGAAACAAATCTTGTACCCTAACTATTCCAGTAAGCTTTCTTTCTTGCTAATTTTATTGTTTGCTTTCTGTCACAGTACTTTAATAATAGCCTGGCGATAATGGAACGCGACGAGGCACGGGTTAAGACATGGGATCTGTGGGCTTTCTCAACTTTAAAGCATTGCTAGAAGGCTTCTCTGCCTAAAGGTTCAGTATCCATGGATTCAACAAAAGTTTCAGTTTTTTCAATCAAGGTGGACTTCTCTATGCCCATGATGCAAACAGTGTGGCGTCATGAGCACACCTCAGTGCCCTCAAACAAGTGAGACTGGTTTTGCCAGATCACTAAGTTGGTTTTTGGTTGTCTTGGATCCATCTTCCATGTCAGAAATTCAATGTTCCCCTTCATCTACTCTGGCTCCATGTCAGTCTGGATTATTCTTTGATGGGATTGAGGCACTGCATCATACTATCTATTTAACCAGTGTAGGATGATTCAACAGTCTCACAGAGATAACGTGGACTGGAAGTATAGACGCAATCACCGGCTCCAACCTTAATAGGGTCAAGAACCGGCTTGGCGATGCCTCCTGCAAGCTGACGACGGTGAAGGTCTCAATACTTGCGAGAAGTATACATTGCTGTTATAAGAACTCCTGATGAAACAACTTTCGCCATTCTGCTTGAATTTTTAACCTCCACGGCAACTCTGATGAAAATATTGCCTAGAAGTGCCTTTATTTGTTTGAATGCCCTGAAGAAGTCCACCTTTTGGACGAAATGCGTCGGCTGTTCTTTTCAATCACAAATGGTTTTTAACACAATTTGAATAAAATAAGAAACTTGAAGAACAAATGCTATGGATACAGACTTGATAATTTGTTAGGTGTCTGCTTTCTGTTGTGTTTAGTGGTGCACCCTTGCTACTGTTTTGAAATTGTTAAATTTGACTGTTTGTTTGCTGTTTCCGGCCCCATGGCGCTTACCACCACTACTCTGGACCATGGACAAGCAGCACAGCAAATATGGGATGGTGGTGCAGGGTCAGGCAGCGGTTGCGGTCTGCAGCTGGGCCCATACAGAGAGCTCATTAACCCGTTGCTTGCTCGCGTCGGCCATGGGGTGCTGCGCACAACCAACGGCCAACGCAGCTCCGCCCACTCCCTGGAACGCCCGCACCGTGGCAGAATGTCCGCCATGGTAAACGGGTTAAAACTGGGTACAGCCTGCCACAGTAGTATCAAACGGTTGCCGGTATAGAAGGAGCTGTTAAGTCTTTGCAAGTGTCATGGTATATGCTCCCACCTCGTTAAGCATTGGTAAACATTCTCCTTTTGGGCTGCTTTTCAAATTCAAGCTTGTGGGTCGCCATTTTCATGATAACCTCCAACCAGGCTTCAATCTCCATTTGTTGTATTAATGAAGCCACCCGCAACATCTTCCCAATCCAAGATGGTGGGCACGATCACACCGCACAACACAAATTCCCCGAATATGGAATCCCTTGTTGACTATCTTTGCATTTAAACCTGCTTAGCTGTCTTATGCCTTTCAGGTAGATTCCTGCTCTATAAATACCATATTTATGCATACGTAAATACAGCTTGTTTGTGAAAATCTTCATCTCATCGCGATGTCATGTTTTCGGGTTTACCCAGTGGCGTCACCCTCAGTGACTGCACTGTACTTCCAGCCTACATAAATGCCCATATTAATTCAGGAGGAGGGGGGGTTACTTTTCAGACTGCTGAAACATTTCCATGTCAGCCAGTCTCTTATGGAGCTCCAGCCTGTCTGTTGGTTAGCGACTAGACAGGTTGGAGCTCAGAATTCTGTATACGGTACATGGTGGACTCTGGGACAGCAGTCTCATCTATTTAATTTTTGAAGAATTCCGTCTTTGACAGCCTTGAGATCTAGTAAAAAGTTTGGACGAACTATGAGCTCTAAATACCAAAATGGCATGTGCAGGAGAGCCTTCAGCCTGCTCAGGGTTAAGGCTTTGGAAGGCTCTGTCTATATCACTTCAGGATAGGGAAAAACATTATAGTAGTAGGGGAGACCTCAATACAGTGATCTTCAGAAAAGCATCACTGTTCCCATAGGAATTCAGGAAAACAGAATTCCAACTGCTGTGTCTTGAATGAGCCCAACATTCTAAAACAGCTTTGGAGATGCTTAGGGGAAGCCAATCAAATACCTATTCACAGCACGTAGAGCCAGAAGATAGAGGAGGGCGTAGAGAGGCCTCAGTCTTCTGCTAACTTCAGCAGTAAGAATCTCTTACAAGAGTCTCAAAACCTTTCTTAAAATCGGATGAACTGGTGATTAAACTTGGTTTTCTAATATATTTTGTAGAAAAGTTCTTTAAATTGGATGCACTGGTGCATACACTTACCTTTCTGTTATATTGTGTAGTAAAATTTCCTTTTAATAAGCACACTATGAGAAATACTGTTTCACAGTGTTTTAAATGTTTAAATCAGTATCTCTCCTAATGTCCTAATACAAAAGCAGGCTATTGATGACCCAGGTAAGAAAAGTCGAATTAAAATAGCTTTTCCATATCAAGAGTTTTGTTACGCTACACTAGACAGAATATCACCTTCTGGATGTATTGAGAAGAAAAGGGGAAGAAAGGCTGCCTGAAAAATGAATCCTTAACTTGAGATAAAATAATAATCTGAACTTCTTGTTTGGAATTATGGAAGTGTAAAATATTGTATAAGCACATCTGTAGGTCTCTTGATTCTGTGCTGAAGGCTGTAAGTGTTGGGTGGCATGGGAACACATATTTAAGGCTGAATATGAGCATGAGTAAGGTAGGCAGCACTTTTGTAGGCGCAGCAGGCCATTCCAGTGACACTATGGGGCTCATTAGGATCGCGGACGAACTTGAGTCCGTCCGCAACCCCAGAGTAGGAGGGAACATCCGCATGGGCAGCGGCGTTCCCTCCGTGCAGATTAGGATGTGACCGCCAGGGTGGTGGTCACATCCTCTATCTTTAACATTGCGGCGGTGCAGCTTCAAGCTGCACCCGCCGCAATGTTAAAAATGCATACATTGCATTTGTATGCAGAAAGCGGCAGGCACCGCGCGGTGCCTGCCGATTTCTGCATACAAATGCAGGGGGGTACCATGGGTACCCCCCATGTGCACCCCCCACATCCCCTTCACCCAGGGGGCCCACAATGGGCCCCCGAAGTCAAATTCCGTATGCTTTTCCACGGCGGAAAAGCCGCTGTGGAAAAGCATCTCTTTTACTCTATCCTAATATGGCTGGCGGTGTCTGATGGACACCGCTAGCCATGTTACATCTTTTCCGCCACGGTTGTAAGTCAACCACGGCGGAAAAGCGGCGGAAAAGCGGCGGACTGAAACCAGGACCCACCAGCCATACTAATGTGGCGGTGAGTCTTTGGTGGGTCCGCAGAGGATTTTCCGCTGTCTCCGGGCCGGCGGAAGCCACCGCCGGCCTGGAGGATGCAGAAAATCCTCCATCCTAATCAGCCCCTAAATGTGGTAAAACGAAGTGTGGTATGTGGATAAGAATTGTACAAGTGTATATTCTTTCATTTATTACCACAGTGATCAGGTCAAAGTGAATGTTATCACCATAGTACAGCTTTCTAATGTAAGAAAACCTGTACCCTAACTCAGAGATTACACATTGTAGTGAGTTTACAGAGGAAAACAATTAGGTTCATACATACAGGACTATTAAATGTGATTTTATTTTACCTCATAGTTTTAACTTCTTGTATCCTGGTTCTTTTTAAATAATTTGGTGTATTACTACAACACATAAAAGACAGTGCGACATAAATGATGTATCTATGAATGTTTGATGTTACTACGTGATCATGTTGATCGCGGTATGTAACAATGCAGGTTTTACAAGGCAAGTCGTTACAGCGACTTGCGTTGGAGGGCGCTGGACTTAGGAGCAGTAAGATTTTCTATTCCAACACCAGTCTACGTACAGTAGGGAAGGTGTTGGAATAGTAAATCCTACTATTCCTTAGGCTATAGCACCATCCAGCGCAAGTCGATGTAACGACTTGCGTTGGAACAGCGGTGTTGGAACTGCATCGCGGTGTACTCATCATGATGTCACGGATGTTTCCCGTATCTATCTGCAGACAGTAATATGCGATATATTACTAATACCATTGTTGAAGGAGGGAAGGGCCAATGTCTTAATTTTGCAGACTTCACTATGGCCACCTCAGTACTTAACACTGTTGCACCTTGTAAGACACCCCCCATCCCATCCAACTGTGGTTGCCCCTTGAGTCTGAATGTCTGTGTTTTCTGTACACTAGGGGTTCTTCCGAAGGAGCATCCAGCAGAACACCCAGTACCGCAAGTGCCTGGAGAGCGGGAACTGCAGCATTGTGCGACTCAGCCGCAACCGCTGCCAACCTTGCCGCCTGAAGAAGTGCCTGGCAGTGGGCATGTCCAGAGATGGTAAGTCCTAGCCCATGACACCTGCATTGCCTTCTCCGCAATAACCACAGCATTCTTGCACTCCAGTATTGCATCTCTTTGATAGCACTGACTGAAAAAAAATGCAACAATAATGCTATGCATAAGTCTGGCCCTCTGGTTCCCGATCCACAAATGCACCATTTTCATGCTCCTCACACACACTTACAAGGCACTACACTACCAGGCTTCTCTGTTCGTCAAACGTCCTCATCACCCAAGTCCTCCACATCTGTCAAGGCATAGCTAGAGGCTGCACTTTTTACCTACCTATCCACAGCCGCGGTCCGTGCAGGTAACAGCGGTAGGGCGGTGGGGCCGCAGAGGGGGGTATTTCGAGGGATGATGGGAAAATTAAATAAATTCGTCCCTTGAAATACCCCCCCCCACGCCCCCCACGTGGCCTCACTGCCCCACCGCTGTCACCTGCACAGACCGCGGCTGCCTACCCCCCAAAGCTGGAAAATACCTCCCCTTCCACATCCAAGCCGCCAGCTGCATCACCAAATTCTACAAGGTGAAAACCTGGCACTTCTAATAGGCTCCAGCCAGGACAGCACCACTCTTTGCAGGCGCCAGGGTACCCTACCGGGTGACTGACACACATACCATACAAATATACATATCAGGTCTCACAAGCTCCTCCTCCAAGTGAAGTGAGTACAGTGTTCAGAATGCAAATTGGCTGTATTCTGAGCTGAGCTGTGAAATCTGACCCCCACCTGAGCTTTCCTGACCTTTCAGCATCCATGGTGTTATGAAAACGGTTGATCTCCTGTAAGTCCCGCCTTTTGGCATTGTTCTGGAATATGCCTTCCTTTTTTCCTAACACACCTGCATTTTTGTGGCACGAGCAGCTTGTTTTACCCACAAATATATTCTAATGTATCTATTTCCTATTATCCTTTAAGGGACATCTCAATGGATTGAGTGCTTGCAGCAGAGATGAATGTGTAACCTGACATTCAAATTCCTTTACGATAGCCTGGCGTGTTATTGCATCTTCTGCAAAGATCTGTGTGTAACCTGCAGCTCACATTTCTATGTCATAGTAAATAATGTGAATGTTGCTGAGTTGACCAACATATACTTTATAAGTGCAAAACTTACTTTTGTGATGTGTGCTGTATAAGGGCTGCAATCACTGTACTCACAACATCTCAAAGGGCCCAAAGATTTAGGACCAGATATAAGAAAACATTTTTTAGTTGCAAATGCTACCAGGATTTACTACTGCTAAATGTTGTCTGGTGATTTACGCAGCCCTTTTAGTGAGTCGGAAAAATCTTTCTGATTCACAAAAACGTTTTTCTCACCCACCCCGAAGCGCAGATGATAGTGGCGAACTAAAGAGGCGTACCCTCCTGACTTCGATTCACAATGGTATATATTGATGGTCTGGGATTGCAATTGTTGTCTCAAAGCATTGACAAGTTAGCTACCATCTTCTCAGAGGAGATTGTAACAAATTTGCAAAGGGGAAGCTGTGCCCTTTGGGCAGCTTCCTCCGTTGGAAATTGTGTCAGGCCACCTTGAGACATATGTGATGATGGCAAGAGCACACTGCTTTCAATACATGATCTCTATGCCGTAAGCCTCCTACAAGGCAATGTGCTGCATTCTGAAGTCTCTGTGTAAAATGAGATACCTATGCTGACCCTAAAACAGATGATACGAGCAGTGCAAACACTACACACACCTCAAGTAGTGGAAAACGACCACAGAACACCACTTGTTAAAATCAAGTTTGTGAACCCACTGCTTGTTGCGGCCCAATGAAGGTGGAACTGCTAAGAAGCTATTAAGGAAAGAGATCGTGCTGTAGAAGTGACATCAGAGAATGGCATTTTATTTTATGAGTAGACAGTAAAAAAAAGTGATGTGCTCCAGTGGCTAGTGTTTGGATTCTCCATTTTTGTTGAAGTGGTTGGAGGTATTTCTCCATTCAGATGTTTTAAAGGAAATAGTGCTGGACAGTGGTGTCTGGCTGTTGATATCTGAAATGAAAAACTGAACCTATGGTGATTCATAAGTGTCATCCTATTATCCCCAAATGCATGGCTGTTTTGAAAGATCTAATTGTGTAATGAAAGAAAGTATCAATGTATTGTTCAACTACGGTATTCTGTGGCAACAAGCAGACTTTGGCGTGATATGGGATTATAACACCACATACTCAGTGACCACTGGTATCACTTGTTTTATGTTAATAAGGAAGAAATGGTTGGTGAAAGACAATTGTCCATGGCGGTTGCACCAAAAATGTATGAGGAGTCTACTTCTTTTAATCAAAATGGATATTTGCAATGAAAACCGAGATCCTAGTGTAAAGAAAAATTCACTATAAAGTTACAAACTTAAATGTGTCAAATGGTTCAGGGTAAGTTAAAGGCCAAATAAAATGTTATGCCGTTTTTGAATGAAGGATTAGTCACACTTTTTGGATGTGTTCCAAGTAGTAAAGATTGGAGGGAATGTGGTGTTGAATAAAAAAAAAAGTACCCCACCATGGCCACAGAGAAAGCTTATAATAGCTGGCACACTTCACTGTCCGGGGTATTATTGTATGCAAGTTAAGATTTTAATAGTCTGAGAAACCCCAAAACAAACAGACTGAAATACTTCGAAGAAGTGTACAATAAAATAATATTTCTTTTAAATACAAGGAGTAATGTATAATCAATTTTAGACAGTGAATCTCGAGTTTATCATCCCAAATAATTTCCTAACTTGTGTCAGTGCTTTTCAAATAGGTTAGAACTCGGTCTTATTGCCACCTAATTATGTTTCTAGAAACAAAATTCAAAGCATTGATGGTGAATGCTTAAATTAATTTGGTCATTCAATAAGTAATGTCTGTCACATGCTTAAGCTAACAAAGAGTAGCTGCTAAGTTATTCTTCTGAAAAGGGTCCTTTCTTAGATCATCACAGGACATCCAAAGTTTTGCGTGTGTGTTTGTGGGTATGTAGATAGATAGATAGATAGATAGATAGATAGATGCATAGATAGATTCATATGTATCTTTTATGCAAACATAGAGGCTCATGTATTGCCTTAAAACTATTGCTACTTTTTAGTAGTTGGGCATATTCATTTGTGTGGCAAGGTGCTGCCTGTTTTTCTGTCGGCACCCGCATAGGGACGCCTTCCACAGTGTGGTGGTACAAGGGAGACACTGGCGCCACTAGCCTCCCCCTTAGAGACCCCAGTGCTCTCTCATAGACTGACTTTTCTCCGTTCAACTTAAAGAATGAGGATACTTACCTTGTGTTCCACTAACAATTGTTACCTCTCTCCTCTGCAGCTGTGCGCTTTGGCCGCACACCCAAAATAGAGAAGCAACGAATGCTGCTGGACATGCAAAGCGCCATGAAGACCATGATGAGTGGGCAGTTTGGCAGCCAGATGCAGAATGATGTAGTGCCTGACCATCCAGTTACACCACATATACCAATGGTGCCTCCTCTTCCTCCACAACAGCTGGCCGCCAAGACTCAGCAGGCTTCAGGGAGCTACATAGGCCGCGCGACCTCTTCTCAAGCTTCACCACCCTCTGTCAACATGTCCAAGGAGGACGTCATCAGAAGCGTGACCAGAGTCCAGCAGGACACATTCATGTACAACCAGGAGCAGCCGGCAGACCCAGAGGCGGGCCCAGAGTGGCTGCTGAGTGGGGCAAGAATGAATACTACTGCCGAAGATCATCCTGCGAGCAACAGTGGCCTCATTTGTCCACCTAGTCATAACCAGCTGCACCAGCATGGACCGCACAGAGGCAGTAGCCAAATGCATCATCCAGATGGAATAGCCGCCTACTCGCCCACTTGGCATGGTGGTGATCACTCCAGTGGTCTTATGCATGGAAAGTGCAACTCAGCCCCTGCATTCAAACGTGCGCCCCATGGCCTCACCAGAAACTACTCGCGTGGAGTAGTGCAGAAAACCCACCTGGTAAAGTAATATGTTTCTGCTTCTCATTTAGCAAACAGAGGGTGGAGTAGGTGGCAAAACACTGCAGAAAAATAATGCACTCCTCCTTGTAGACACCAGGGGACCAGCCTGGGTTCTCTGGATGCTATGCTTCAAGGGGCATGGGGGGGGGGGGGGGTTTGTTCACTAGGACAGCTTTGGTCAGCATCAGAATCAACCAGAAAATATAGGCTGACCTGATCTCAGCTGCCAGCCTGCCATACAGTGCCAAGGGTTTGCTGAGCCCAGTCTGGATACAAGGTTGGCTTTGGGGCAAGAGGTCAGTTCGGAGAAGGACCTGGCATATTCCAGAGCCTGCTTCCTTGAGGCTGTTTCTCCAGAACCCAGTAGTAAACAAACCTCTGGAAATATTTCATTGCAACCCTTGTTTCCAGATCCTGGGCTCAGCAAACACATGGCACTGCCCAGCAGGCAGACTCGCCCTCAACAACCCACACAGGACTCACATCACACACCTCAGAGAGCTTCACTGGCTGCTGATGCACACGCATGCTCATTTCAAACTCCTCTAACACATTCAAGGCACTACACAATTTAGGCCCCACCAACCTGAACAATCACATCTCCTTCTACTAACAACCCAGACACCTCTGTTCCGCAGGACTCAGACTCGCACACATCCCACATATACACAGAACCAGGTCAGGGAGATGGCTGTTCTCTTACCTCACATTTAAAGCATTCAACAACCTCCCACTCCACATCAGAGACTCCTCCTCTATTCTTGAAGTCCGCAAGAAGCTGAAAACCTGCCTTTTCAATTAACCAGCCTACCATACGCAGGGCTAGGCACACACGCCTGCTCAGAGCCAGGATGCCCTGGCATGTGATAGTGCACTTTACAAATGCACACAACACAACATAGCTTACCATAACATAATAGCCCCAGGTACCTGTAAATATGTAAAGAAAGACACGCTTCCCCACGTAAGCAACTTCTTAAGGTACAATATTTAAAAGCACCATACATGTTTTAGTTGTAACCAAATATGTAAACAAATAATACACCAAGCTACATTGTACATCACTAGACAAGTGACACACGTGTGTGGTTCTAATGTGTGCATCACTGTACATGTGTGTGTCTGTCTCTCTGTGTAGCGCAAATGTGTAATCAAATACATAGCTAATGTATACATGTCTAAACTTGTGTGAATGTCTTTGTGAAGTGCAGCTGTGTAATAATAAACTACTAAGCTAATGCCCACATCTCTCTCATCATGGTTGTATCTCTCCTCATAGTGCATGTTAGAAATGGGATTTCTGGTTCGCTGAGGCTTGCGCCAAAGCCAGGCAGAAACCACCACTCCAGTCAGGGCAAGGGAGTTACACGCCAAGAATAACCCCTGCTCACCCCTTGGCAACGTGACACGAGCAGTAAGGCTTATCCAGACAACAATGTATAAAGCATTTGCGCACGCACCCACCAGCAACAACATCCGAGGCCCCCCACGGAAGGATCTCCACACAAGGTTATATCAAAAATAGCCTTTCTATTCTCACAACACATTAGAATAATAATCACATGATGTACATTGTGCCAACTCGCACGGGCAATATTTACAAGGGATTATGTACACTTGTCAGCATCAGCACTTGGTAAAGAACCAGTAACATGGATAACTTGGCAAAAGTAAAATAGGCCATAAAACATACAACCAGTAAACACTGGTAATCACTGTACTTTGCAATAGTCTGTGACATGAAATCCCTCATGCACAGTATCCCACAAATCTAACTACATTATACCCTAACCACCTAAGAATAAATTACACTAGGGGCGTAAATCACACAGGGAAGTATAATCTCCCTAACACCAACCTAAACAGGTAAAACAACCTCCTATGCATAAACCATATCTAAAGGTATCAAAACAGGGTGTGCAAAACATACTATACACCATACATTTCCTAGCACCCAAAAGCATTAGCACACAAATCACATCAGTACATAAATCAATTTAGCACATAAATCACATTAAATCAATTTAGCACCTAAATCACATTAGGGCCTTGCGCCCTATCAATGTAACACTCCCCCTGGCCAACTGGCCATCTAGAAAGGGGCTCAAATGCCCTATGTCCAGAGAGTCAGGGCTGCTGCCTAAGCAGCGAAGGTGAAGGCTGCACCACTGAGCCAAAACCTAAACAATGCAGCTGCCCGCTACTTGCTGGGCAGCTGAAGGACTGAAATGAAGGCCTAAACGTTGCAGCTGGCACTAAGTGCTGCGCAGCTGTGGAAGGCCTGGGTAGGGCAAAGGAGTGCGTCTTACTCCTAGATTAGAAAGCACAGGTCCCCTGAAAGAAAGAACCTAAACGTTGCAGCTGTCCACTACTTGCTGGGCAGCTGTAAATCAGCAAAACGGCGGCATGGGCTCTCACTGGCCCTCAGAACAACTTGCCACATGTTGGAGCCCTCTAGGCTCTAGAACAAAAAAATGCACACATCGGAGCCCTCTAGGCTCTGAAAATAAACATGTGTCCTGAAGCCCTCTGGCTCCTAGACTACTCATGCGCCCATCGTAGACGAAACACTGGCCCCCAAACACTGGTGCTTTAAAATAACTGTGCCCCCTAGGAGCCACTGGTGATAAAGATAAACATGCCCACAAGGGAGCCATCTGGCTCTGGAAGTAATGGGCAAAGCGTTGGAGTGGCCCGCTGCCATCCGGGGCCGCTCTGAAAAAGGGGCACAACTATGGTGCCTGGGAAGTAGAGGGATACGGGCCCCTAGGGGCCTTTCCATGACCACAGGTTCCCCCATGAGGCAGATGCCCGCCACTGCGGCGCAGCGGTGTAGCACAGCTCAGGGTAGGGAGGAGAGGAGCACTACTAGTGCTCCCAGTGCAGCCCCACTCAGCGGTTCCTTCTCGGAGGCGTCCCGGCGGCGTCCTCCACCTCAACTCGGGAGGCAGCAGTACTTCTCTGGCAGGGCTCCCCTGGACTCCTGGGAGACCCACACTGCCGTTGGCGGTCTCGATCGCCATTTCTGATTCACCAGGCCCCCTCCTGGGTCCCGGGGCTTTTTCCCCATCAGGCGCCACCGCGGGGCTCTCCCCTTCGCATGGGAGCCCAGCATCAGCGCCTTGAAGCGTCACATCCGTTTTCCATCCGGCGGCCATAGGGTGGGCGCGGGGCTTCCCTCGGGGAAGCGGAAGTCCCGCCCCACGTCAGGCAGCTCCGCCTGACTTCCGGTTCTGGCCTCGGCCGCGGCGGTTACTTTATCGGGGCACAACAAGGGGTAGGCTCCCTTGAAATAAAAAAACAATGTAGGAGCAGGGTGGGCACCCGCAAAGAGGCGCAAATAAGCAGGGTGGGCACCCGCATCAATTAGACAATAAAACAAAGACGCAGGGTGGGCACCTGCGTACCTTTAGAAGCAAACAAGCGGGGTGGGCACCCACGCTGCAAAAATAAATGCAGCAATAAGGGGTAGGATTCCTCAATACCAAGACAATTTAAAATAAAGCGCTTCCTAGGCGCTAAGGGAGAAAGCAACCCCAGTTTAACAGAGCAACTGGAGCAAAAGGGTTCCAAGAAGTCCTGGGCATAAAAGATGGGGCACAACAGCTCCCAGCAAAGGAAATACCTTCAGGCATCCAGGGGCTGGGCAGGGCCCAGGGAGGCAAGCCTTCACCTGGGCCCCAGCAGCAGCATGCTCCTGGTAGATTCAAGTCAGGAACAAGAACTTTTTACATGAGGTCACAGCCTCTTTTTATACACACATTTCCTTTGTCTCCAAAGGTGCAGGCAAGGGGCGAACCAGATGCAACTGGTTCTTGAGCACTTTGTTTTGCTCAGCCCCTCTCCCTATTCACAGGACAGGCCAGGGACATCAGACACACCACAGGGGGGTGGAGCCAGCATTCTGGAGGGAAGGCCCAGCCCTGTTCAGGTCCCAGGTGCCTTCCAGGTCCCAGGCACACCAGCCTAAAAGTGGCACTTCTACACTAGACACAATAAATCTGCGCACCTCATTGCGCAGCATTTAATCTCACGAGTTCGCACATATCAAACTCGCCCCTGCATTCCTCACACATCAGGAACTACCATGGACACACATATTCCCCATGCATTCCTATGGGAGGGCAGTCCAATCTCACTACACGCACTCAGAGAGCGCACGCACTTTACACTGGGCCACAGTGCTAAAGTGCGCAGAGAACAGAAATCACTACCATAATGTCAGATTAGAAGGCAAAAAGTTCAGGGGGGAACCTGCCAAAAGGGCCAAGTCCAACAGTGCACATCTGTAATTCAGTATTGAGCTAATGTGCGCATCGTTGTATTGGTGTGCATCTGGAGACAGTGCAGGTGTGCCTCTGTACAGTGCACTGAGCTAATTTATACATTGCTATTCATCTTTGCATGTCTCTGTACCGTATACATGTGCATGTGTCTGTGCAGTGTACATCTGTGATAAACTATTGAGTCAACAAGCATAAATGTCTATATACAGGTAGTGTACATCGTATAACATTTTATTGGCCTAACTTTCACATTGTTGGACATGCACGCATCTCAGTGCTTTGGATGTGTGCATCTGTCTATCCAGCACACTTGTGAAATTGACTGCTGAGCTAAGATGTACATTACTGTAGATGTTTACACCTCTCTGTGCACATTTACATCTGTCTGTGTAAATACATGTTACTATGGAGCCAACTTACACATTGCTATGCATGTGTGCATCTCTAAATGTTGTGCACTTTTAAATCTGCCTGTACTGCCCATATATGTAATGCACTACTAACTAAGCTGACTTGCACGTGGCTGCACATTGCTGTACATGTGTGCATCTCTACAGACTTCATATTTGCATCTGTCTCAACAGTGCAAACTTGCATTTAACTATATAATACACATGTGGTACAAGCTACTAGGTTAACCGGTTCTTTGCTGTACATGTGTGTATATCTCTTTGACAGTTATGTCATGCTAAACACATTTATATAGTGCATGGCTGACCCAGCAATGGGGAAGCCGCAGCACTAGCAGACAGGTGGCCAGAGGGAAAGGACTAGATGGTGGAAAAAAGCTGGGTTTTAATCAATTCCTAAATGCCCAGTGATCTTATGTGCTCCGGGAAGCAAGTGGAGTGGAGTTCCATAGGGCAGGGGCCCTGACCTTGAAAGAGCACCCCCGCTCTATGCCTGCGTACACGAGGAGTACACACCAGATGCAGGTCAGCGAAGCACAGAGCTCGCTATGGTGTGCAGAGCCCCTGCAGAATTTGTGGACCCTGGCCATGTAAGATCTTGTGTGTGGTACAGAGAGTTTTAAAGTGTTCAATTGGCAGCCAATGTAGACGGCAGAGAAGATTAGAGCTCTGACAGTACTTTGGTAGGGCAAAAAGGATGCATGCCGCCGCATTCTGTGCCCGCTGAAGTCTTTTAATTACAGCTTCATTCACGCCAAGTAGGAGCCCATTACAATAATCTAGGCGCGACTGAACTACAGATTGAACAGTCATTTGGCAGGTGGATGCATCAAATAACCCCAGAATTGCTTTTAGGCCGCGTAAGAGGCCAAAGCATGTCCCTACTACTTTTTTAGCGTGAAGCTCAAATGAGAGGGCATTGTCCATCAGGACCCCTAAGTTCTTGACTGCAATTTTCGGTTGGGGTGGAGTACTCAGAGCCGTGGGCCACAATTGGTAATCCAATTTATGGGTATCATGGCCGACCAAGAGCACCTCAGTCTTAGAGGAGTTAAGTTGTAAGTAGTTGTCCGCCATCCAATCCGAAATGGAATTTCAGTTGGTCTTGATCAGGGTTGCTAGAGAAGGTAAATACCAACTGAGTATCATCAGCATAAGATAGCATATTGATGTTCCGTGCTTTGGCCAGGAGGGCTAAAGGGTGGACTTACACATTAAACAACGTGGGGCTCAAGGCAGAGCCCTGGGGGATCCCACAGCTGAGGGGGTAGATGCTGGACTGGTAGGGAGGGGCATAGACCTGAAAGGAGCGCTTAGATAGAAAGGATGCAAACCAGGCCAGGGCCTTGCCTTTGACCCCGATCTCCCCTAGCCGTTGAAGCAGACTCTTATGGGAGACCGTGTCGAAGACAGCACTGAGATCAACTAAAATCAGTGCTGAAGTGTTACCCTTGTCTAGTGTGGCCCTCAGCTGCTCTGTGACTCTCGGAAGAACAGATTCTGTACTGTGTCTGGGCTGGAAACCATTTTGTGATCCGTCTAGAATCGCATTTATGATTCTGTCTTCACACAGTGCATGTGTCGTGAACTAATGTACTTGTGAATTCCAACAAGTATCGGATGTAGGCGTGATTACTGTCAGAAAGTCTGCTTGATGATAAACGCTTGTCTTTTGAGGTTACTGGTAAATATCTGTTTGATGGGGTATGCTTCCTGGCACTATAACAGGTGCGCCTAATCATTGGCAGTGTAAAAGTGCACAAAGATTGTCCTTCCCTGTATGACTTGGTGATAAACCCTAAAATGTCCCTAAGGCTGGCTGCCTAAGATATGTACAAAGATATTGCTCTGGGAGGGGCGGACTGTCCCAATAAAGGTCTGATAGTCGCACTAATACTTGCACCATAACCATCTGAAAGGGTTTTGATGACTGGCACAGTAGTATCATTAAAGGCATGATCATTGGCACAATAATTGCTTGATGAGGCTTAATGTCTTTTATCGTAATGATCAGATGGGTTTATGGTGCTGGCTGGTGGGGCATAACTTTCATTGCAAATAGGATGCACTACCATTTTCTAAAGACATTCATGCTCTGGTGTAACACAATATGAGGGTCCTCTTGCAGAATGTGAGGAGAAGGACCTGAGTCCCCTATATCTCACATATATTCATTGGCCTTGTGCTGAATTGGGGCACCGGAAGGACTGCCCCCCCCCCCCCCTGCACTGCTGAGGAGCCTGCGTTATTCCGCTGCATGCATGATACTGTATTGTTTGCTTCCTGTTCTCTGACATGTCACTTTCTGCATATTGGTACCCTCTTTTTTCTTCAAGCCATTTGTTCTCTAATTGTAGGTGTGCCCAATGAGTTTGACCCCCTGCATTGACCCCCGCAAGTCAGGCCAGCAAGTCTGGGAGGAGTTCGCCATGAGCTTCACACCCGCTGTCAAGGAGGTGGTGGAGTTTGCCAAACGCATCCCAGGATTCTGTGACCTCTCCCAGCCCGACCAGATCAACCTCTTGAAGGCCGGCACCCTGGAGGTATGGAGGGAGGTGACACCCCCACTTTCATGCATGTATTCTCTTTCACTTGCCTCTAACACCCTAGTTACCAAGAAGAGGTTCATACTCCAGGTACCAAAAAGAGGTTGACCTACTTTATACATAAGCAAAGCCACCCCTCAGACCACAGGATATAGATCTTGATCTATAGAAGTGGATCCTACCAAATACTAAACAAAAGTAAATATTGAATGTTTACAGATCCCAAAAGCCATTTGTCACTGTGTTGGTGAAGTTGAATGTTCCTTTTAGTTGCATGATAGTAAATAAAAGTATTTTTGTCCAATGTTGCCTAGAAAAATAATAGAAGCGTGCATGAAAGTTCTTTTTAGGTATATATTAAAAATCCAATTCACTGGTAAAAGTAAAATAGTGATACCTGGAGTGGAAAGGTAACTTAAAAGTCATATTTTGCGCTGCTTGAAAGCAGAGCTGAGTTAAATTAGTTCTGTCCCCAATCTCTGTAATTAACATTCCAATTAGGCATAAAGTGCTGTTCTGCCAGGAAATACCACACTCAGGGACATATTACAGAGGGGGGCGATAGGCAATTATCGCCACTTTAGCGGCCGTTTTCGGCCGCTAAGCGGCGATAATTCTATCACCCTATTAGCAAGCTGTCGCTAACTGATGTTAGCGACAGCTTTTAGGCGATAGCGAGCGGTTTGGGGCTCGCTTTGCATGTCAGCGATGTTTATCGCTAATGACATGCAAAGTGGGCGTACCCAACCAGTTAGCCACTGAAAGCAGTCGCTAACGTCGGTATCGCCTATTAGCAAGGCAGGCGTAGCGTTGGAAATATTCATGCTAAGCGCGAATATCTCCAAATACTAACACCTGCCCAGACCAGTTCTTAGCCATGTTATCCAATGGGAGGTGGATAACATGGCTAAGAGCATTTTGTTGCTAATGCGTGAATATCGCTGTATTCTCAGCGATATTCACGCATTTCGCCGCTATCGCTGGATATTTTAGCACAATGGAGAAAAACGTTGCTAATAGCATGTTTTCTCCGCTAACATATCCAGCGATAGACAGCGATAAAAAAATTGTCGCTAAGCCTATTTAGCGATAAATATCGCTACTTGTTGGTAATATGCCCCTTATTTCTTAAGCCCGGAAGACTTTTGTGGGAGGAATTTGTGGCCTATTAGCTGCGCTAGGCATTTGAAGCCGGCAGTAATAAACACCATCAAAATAAGACCAGAGCAAAACTGGCTTGATCACATGAATATGCCATAAAGAGCCCCTAACAAAAGCCTTTCATTCAAAGTTGCTTAATAAACATTCCTCTTTTCCAATTACAAGAGTGCAGGCTATTCCCAGATCAGGAAGAGGGGCTGGTTCCTTATTTCCATAGGGCTGGATCTGTCTTCAGAGTTGAATGGGTAATCTGACTTGTAATCTGACTTGTACCATCTTGAACAGAGGCCCTGGAAAGGTTTATAGCAGGGGAGACAGGAAGTGCGGTAAAAGTGGTGAAATTTGGTGGGACATCTGCTGGTAGAGGTCATAGCGAAATGACTGTCATTGGTTAGTGTGATAGATAAATCTAGCTCACTACTATCAGCCCCTCAGAACAACCCTACATCCTGAAGACAACATCTAAAGGAAGAACAATTTTGACTGTCTTCCTGGGGAGTACTCCTAAATGTTACTATGCTCCAGTTGCACCCACCGTGCTGAAACGTCTATCTAAGAGTCAACTTGCGGGCCTCCTGTAGATGTCCTGAGGGACATAAAAGGCGGTAAATGGCTTGACCCTGCTACCGAGGTGGGAATGGCCTACAATAGACCACAATGTTAGCAAGAAACAAGAATACTAGAACCATTCCATGAGGACCTGGGAGCTGTAGCAGTGATCTTACCAGCATCAAGTATTAAGACCCTTGATTGTAGCAGAAACAAGCATTTACAATGCAATGGTCTCGGCTTTGTTAAAGTTAGAGCTATTAGCATTGCAAATGGCATTTTTTTCATTTTTTGTTTTTAAAAAAAACATAAATAAATGGTATTGTCATTTACAATGGCATTAGGTGAGCATTAGAGAGTAGTAGAGAGTATTAGCGGACACAGAGCCACACACATACAGAGCCACACACACAGAGCCACCCTCACAGACCCGCCTACACACACAGAACCACCCTCACACAGACCCACCTACAAAAAAAGCTACCCACACAGAGCCACACACACAGAGCCCAACACACACACAGACAGAGCCACACACACACACAGACAGAGCCACACATACACTCAGACAGAGCCACACACACAGACAGAGCCAGACACACAGAGCCACACACACACACACAGACAGAGCCACACACAAACAGACAGAGCCACACACAGACACACACACACACACACACACACCCACACAATGAGACAGAGCCACACACACGGACAGAGCCACACACACACACAGAGCCACATACACAGACAGAGCCACACACACACACACGCACACACACACACACACACACACACACACACACAGATAGAGCCACACACACACTCACAGACAGAGCCACACACACACACACACACAGAGCCACACACACACACACAGACAGAGCCACACACACACACACAGACAGAGCCACACACACACACACACAGACAGCGCCACACCCACACACAGACAGAGCCACACACACAGAGACAGAGCCACAGACACACAGAGCCACAGGCACAGAGACAGAGCCACACACACAGACAGAGTCACACACACACACACACACACACACACACACACACACACACAGAGCCCCACACACAGAGCCCCACACACACACACACACACAGAGCCAAACACACACACAAAGAGCCACACACATACAGAGCCACACACACACACAGAGCCACACACACACAGAGCCACACACACACACACAGAGCCACACACACACACACACACACAGAGCCACACACACACACACAGACATACACACCCACACAGAGCCATACACACACACAGAGCCATACACACACAGAGCCACACACACAGAGCCATACACACACACACACAGAGCCACACACACACACAGAGCCACACACAGAGCCATACACACACCCACACAGAGCCATACACACACAGAGTCATACACACACAGAGCCATACACACACAGAGCCATACACACACACACACACAGAGCCACCCACACACACACACACACACACACAGAGCCATACACACAGACACACACACACACACACAGACATCCCTCAGTCTAGGTCAGCCACAAGCCCATCTCTGCCTAGTAACGCCCCAGGGAACAGAGGCAACAAAAAACGCTCACATGCAGGGAACAGAGGCACTAAAAAAATGATCACAAGCAGGGAACAGAGGCACTAAAAAACATGCCAGTGCTGCACAGAATACATTCCGAGGATTTTTTTTTGCCAAAAAGTTACCTTGATGCCAGCTCTTTCAAAGCACTGCTACTTGGGTCTCTCTTATCAAGCAAGTGATGGGCAAATCTTTCTTCGTCTACCCTATTACCGCTCCGAAGTACCCCCAAAACCTCCAGAGTACCCTCCACTCAGCTCTACTCACCACTTGCGGCTGCAGGGACGACACAGCTTCTTCTGCCCCAAGGGGCTCCTCCGGGTCTCGGCTACCCACACAAGGAGTCGAGGAAGGCAGGGAAGCAGGTAGACGCCATCCCGTCTCATCCACCTCGTCCTCTGGGGCAAGAGAAGTAGAAAGGAGGGAAGCAGGGGTGCCAGAGCCCATGAGGAGCCTTGAACCGGCGAGGCTGTGGTGCTGAGCCCGAGTGGAGGGTGTTGGTGGGGAGAGCGCTGCCGCTGTGGTGGGAGCTGGGCTCGGCGCTCAGGAGCCCTGCCAAGCACCTGGCGTATGGCTACACATCCGAGGCCTCACCGCGTCATGGACACACATGTCGAAAGTATTCCACCTTCCTCCCACAGCACTCGCAGCCCAGGAAAGGGAGCCAGGGAAGAAAAAACATAGCCTGAAACCAAAGTGCACGCACGGGGAGGGAGGAGGAAGGAGGGACACGAGGCAGGCAGCAGGCCAGGCACGCTCGGCGAGCACCGTGCGGGCCCTGCCTCTGCCTGTCCCCACTGGCGGCCATGCCTGCTGTACCGCGGTGCGTGGAGGGCACGGGGGTATCAATGACCTCGAGGGAGAAGGGTATAACGAGGGAACAGAGGGCAGAACAACAATCACAACGAGGGAACAGATGCCAGAAAAACAATCACAACGAGGGAACAGAGGGCAGAAAAACAATCACAACGAGGGAACAGAGGCAAGAAAACGGGCACAATCAGGGAACAGAGGCAAGAAAAGCGAGCACTCACCGGCTGGGGCGGAGGACTCAGCAGCTTCTCTTCTTATTCCGGCGGCGGTCAAGCAGAAATGGCTCTCCGAAAAGCCTCGTCATTTTCGGACTGGGGGGCGTGTTTTTCACTCTCCCCTCTTCCCATTGGCTGGAATGTAAAATTTCAGCCAATGGGAAGAGGAGAGAAAGAAACTAAAAAACACACCCCTCAATCCTAAAAAGACGGGTCTTAAACGGACAGACGCCCCTCTTCTCCAATGGCTGGCCTCTGTTTAGGAAGCCAGCCAATGGAGAAGAGGGGCGGGTTTAACCCCGTACTCTAGAAAACATAAAATCTCGGCAGTGAAACTGCGCAAGCGCAGCCTACGCAGGCCGAGACCTAAAAAGGAGTATAGAAGAATGAGAACAGTTTACTGGTAACTTTTTGTTGTTTTAATTTTTGATATAGTAGCAGCCTCTAGTGAATATTATGAGTAATGCACGTAGACTAACACTAACCTTTACATCCCCAAACTACCCCAGAGGACTTTTTGACATTTTCTTCAGAAATGTATATTACCTATGTCCTTTTTCTGTTTTACTGTCTTATTAATGCATTGCAGAGGGGAGCGATATTCTGAAGTGCCCAATAAACAGCATGCCACAAGATACCACACATACTCACTCAACAGGGAGGGGCAGTCTAATATTAAGCTTAATGAACAACATGCAAGAGGCTGAGAAACACAAATTGTGTAATCTTACAGACAAAATTGTCGGGCTGCATGTTAACATTCATAACACGACCGGAACTACTAGTCCCATAATGCCTCAGGTTAAGTTATGTAAGTCTCGACCTGAAAAAAAGTCAAATATGAGGCATAACCTACTGCAGATTAACATAAGCCTTATGTACAGGGCAATTTTATCATAGAAATAACTCAGTAGAATCCGAATGCTAAACCGCATTTCCTCTGAACACATGATTGTCTCATTAAGTTCCTTATGCTACTAATTGGCAAGCAATCATAGCGGGAAAACCAGCAGCTTACAACTCCAACAAATTCAGGGGAAATGCCAAAATGTCTCAATGTCCCGCTCTGGAAAGCAGCATACAAAAGAGCATTTGTGAAGGTCACAAGTACGGGGTCGAAGGAGACCTGTAAACATACAAATGAACATGCAGATCAAACCTCACCGCTTCCGCGTAGGCTTCCATGGTGCCCAGTCACCAGCGAGACGCCAGTTTGCCGAGCCAGGCATTTCTAGAAAAGGAAAGTGCAGACCTCATGCTGGCAGTTAGCACTTTCACCTGAATGCTCGTTGCACGCCTAATTAACAGTGCAGGGTCTGCCTAGACCCTGTCCTGTTAATCACAGCGTGATGTAAGCCCTCTCAAACCCCTGCAGTGTGGGGACATTCAAAGAGGCACTACTGGACTTTAGCAACGTCTCTGCAAAAGTCGACTTCAAAGGCTCAGTGCGACTGCGAGATCCAGAAGCATAGTGGCATCTGGAGGAGATGCCGAAACCAAGCCTGCCGTGCCATCAATCAGGGTACTGGTACTCTCCCTGACTAAAGAAAAGTGCCAGTACTGACGGGTAGAACATTTGGAAGTGCTGGTACTCAGTACCGGTGAGTACCGGCCCATTTAAAGAACTGACAACCACTCAATCAATTAATCAGTTGATTTGTAGAGCGCGTCTTGACACCTGTGAGGGTATCAAGGCTCTAGCAGGGTCCAGTTGATTAGCCTCATAACCAGGTCTTCAGGGACTTTAGGATCTCTGGAAGAGATGGGGAGGTCTGTAGATGAAAGATTAGCTTGTTCCATGTCTTCGCTGCTAGTTAAGAGAAGGAGCGACCTTGCATCTGCCACATCGGATTAGAGGGGTGAGGGTTAGAGAAAGGGATGCAGAGCAGAGGTGTATGGTGGGCTGATGAAAGTTCAGGTGGTGGTTCAAGTTGGCGGGTCCACAGTTGTGTGAGGGCCTTGTTTGCATGGGTCAGGAGCTACAACTGGCATCCTGTCTGTACAGGGAACCAGTTTCGTCTAGGAAGATCCAGGGCAAGTCTGACTGCAGCAGTCTGTGTTGTCTGTAGTTATTGGAGGAGGTGAGCTGCTATCTCGGTGTAGAGAGCGTTCCTGTAGTCTAGTCGGCTGGAGAGGAGGACTGGGTGATGGTGCTTCTTGAGCATTGGGTTAGCCATTTGAATATCTTACAAAGCATGCAGAGGATGAAGAAGCAGGCGGAGGAGACAGAGCTGACCTGTGTGGACATGGTTAGCTTGTTGTCCAGAAGTGATGTCTAGTGCGTAGGAGTAGGTCAGAGTTCCGAGGGCCACCAGGATGCATCCTATGGGGAGCTTTTGTTTCCAAAAATCAGTACCTCTGTCTTGTCCATGTTGAGCTCCAGGCAGTTGTCCTTCATCCAGTTGGCAACATCTGTCTTGCAGTTGTGGAAGTCGGTCTTGGTGTTAGTGGTTCCCTCGGAGAGGGAAAGAATGAGTTTTGTGTCATCAGCGTAGGATACCAGAGGTGTCATATAAGTGTAGAAGAGGGTGGAGCTGAGAAGGATCCTTGGGCTACTCAACAGATGATTTCCTTAGGTTCGGAGTTGAAGAGGCTGGTGGCCCTTTTGTATTCTTACGGTGAGGAAAGAGGCAATCCATCTGAGAGCGTGTTTTTTATACCTTTGTTGTGCAGCCTTGTGATCAGTGCGTGGTGGTAGACCGTATCGAAGGCTACCGAGAGGTCTATGAGGGTCAGATGCGCAGTCTCTCCTAGGTCAAGTAGGGCTTGGGTGTCATCGGTAGCCGCAATGAGGGCAGTCTCTATACTGTGTTTGCTGCGGAATCAGGATTGGGAAGAGTCAAGTAGGAGGTTCCATTCCAGATGTTAAGAGAGTTGTTGGTTGATGGAGTTTTCAAATACTTTGGCCAGGAACAGGAGCAGGGAGATTTTTCAGTAGTGGTTGTGGTTCCTGGTCTGCCGATGGTTTCATTAGTTGGGAGTTGACTTCTGCATGTTTCCAGTCCTCGGGGAAAGTGGCTGTGACACTAAGGTGGAGTGGCGTAACATAGGCCGCCGCGGTGCGAGGGAGTCCAAGCTCCAGGGGGCCCCTTCAGCCCAATTATCAACTGACCTCTGACCTGCCCGTCACAGCTAAAAACTGTAAAAATTGATGAGTCTGCAGCTGTGAGTGTACAGGGTGTAAACATCTCCTACACAACCTATAATCAGTCTTCAGGTGCATGAGGGTAACATACATTTTTCTTACAAACATTAGAGAAAAATTGGCTCCTCCTCCTCCTTGAATGATCCACTATGGCTCAATGTTATCCTAATGCAAGCATCCTGGGACTGGTTCTGTTTGCTTTGTTTGCCCTAAGTTGTCAGGGCATGTCCAGATGTGGGTCCCCTGCTCACTTTGCCACTGGATTCCAGCTAGGCTGGCTGATGATGGGTGTTACCCAGAAACAAGTCCAGATGCTTGTTTACCGGTCCAGGGAGGACCTGGCCTGGCAGTTTGGGCTGGACTATGCCCTTGAGGAACAGAATGAAGACGGATTTGCATATGGCTGGGTATGAACTGGGGCGGCAAAGTGAGCAAAAGAATGATGATGGATTTAACCCAGATCTACTAGTGACTGAGGAGGAGTTTCTGAAAAGTTTCAGTTCCGTCTATCATCTTATTGTGTTTATCTTGTAGATACGGCAAATTCCTGCACTTTTATTTTGACTCACTGCAGTGCAGCAGGAAGGCTTGCTGAGGTTCTGTTCATCAAAATATTGTAAATGAGGCCCATAGTGTGTACTGTCAGTCTCACAGGCATTGTGCTCAAACAAGTGCCCTTCTTAGAAGTTACCCATGTGAATGAAGTGTTTTACTTTGGAGATTCCAGTACTTTTCATCCATAATTGCTCTTCCTCTCCTAATGCTCCCAGAAGTGAAACCTACCCAAGTATTCACTACATTTGGACCAATAAATAGCGTACAATGTGTGATCTTTCAGAGGGACTCTCTAAAGAACTGAGAAAAGAATTACAACGTGAAGATGATAAGTAGAAAATCGATCGAAGTAATTAAGACCTGCTGGTTGACCATATGAGAAGACCAGAAAGAGTAGAAAAACCCAGGATGTATGGGGGGTGGGGAGGGTGAAGAGGAAATACATAAGCAAAAAGGAAAGTTTAGCTCAACCAAACAATGGCAAGGTGGTTTAAATTTCCAAAAAATACGGTTGAATATGGCGCTGAATGGGTTCAACTTGATCACCAGACCGTTTATGTGTCCCAATGCACCCGAGTAGGGTCACGGTTTGGTTTAACAACAGAATAGAAGTGGGCTCCCCAGAGGGATTTAGGATGCTGGCAGAAAACGGGGGAGAAGAACAGCTAAACAGAAACAAGGACTACCCTGCCAGGGTAAATTTCAAGGTCCCACAGGGATCCTAACAATCAAATGAGTGGTGACAAAAAAATACGTGTCAGAGCCAATAGTACATCAAATAAAATTGATAGACCTTTTTTTCTGAAAATATATATGGTTTATTTGTTATTTGTTGAATTCCTATAAAGGATTCATATAAATACTTAGAAAAATATACATTAATTTAGACTCAACATCACAAATAGGGTGGAAAGAAAAACCATAGTATTAATGGTTTTAGATTGAACCATAAATTGAGTCAAACCGGATGCAAACATCCAAGTCCCACACTCTCCCAGAATCATCCACTAGACTCAAACTCACTCTCAAACTCACTTTTTACAATAATATACAATCACACACATGACGTTCATAAAGGTACATCAAGGCCTGCAGAAGAAGTATCTTGTGGCTGCTAGGACTGCAATCACATTTATGGAGGCAGGAAGATGGAAAGGGAGTGGTTTAACAAAGACTGCACTTTGGCCCATCCATAAAGGTTACGCCAACGCACGTTTCGGTGTAGGGCCTATTTAGGCTGCACCTTCATCAGGGCGAAGATGACCAGGGGGCGGGGACACACACACACTTTCCACGCTGCACAAAATGAGCGTGGTATAGATTTCACCAGCGTTAATATGTTCTCTCTGCGTCAGTAATGGGAGAGTATCTGGATGGACAGAGTCTATATCCGTAAGTCGGGCGGCTGGGGTTCTATGTAAGCTCGGAATTCGTGGGTCAGAAATCGGGTCAGGGGTCCTTGTTTGCGGCGAGAGACGATGACGAAGGAGGTTAAATCAAATTAAAGGAGGGTCCTTCTTGGGAGTTAAATACTCGTCAGGTCACAGGAGGTCTTTCACGAATAAAGATGGAATTCCTGAATGTTCAATAATGGTGGAGCCTCTTAGCGATCTCGTAGCGATCAGATCTTCTGGGATCCAGCGCCGAGGTCGTCTCCCGTCGGATATGGGGCACCGGCAGGAGAAGCAAGGAGCAGGGGAAAACCTGGGATAGTCGGTCTCCGTATGGACCGCGGGACGGCGTCCTCTCTCGCGAAAGGTAGAAGCAGGTTTGGTTTACCCATAGAGAATGCCACATTTGTGATTGGTTTCAGGTGCGGGGAGGTCAGTGGTGGTTGTTTGCCCATCTTTGAAAAACCCGCTTATGTTGTTTAAATAAATGTTGGAGCAGATCCTTGGAGAAGTGTGGCTCAATGATTAGAGAGGCAGACCCTGATGCAGAGGTCTAGCCTGGGACCAGGGTTCAATTCCCCACCTCGGCGGGTCTTGGGCTCAAAATTCCACGGACCTGATAATTCTCGCCTCGGTGCCTATTCCAATTATGGAGTCCCACTCTGCAACTCTGGGCAATAGCTTGCTAAATCTCCACAACAGCCCCCACAACGCTAAGGATGCCTGGCCTCCACCTTGGGAGTGCCCAGGAGTGGACGCCTCACAGGGAAAGCCAGGATGGGTTCCACAGCGGTATTCGTACAAGCGCCTTGAGACCCTTGCGGGTGAGTAGTGTGCTATACAACTATCAATATACATTTTTTTTTTATCCTTTTGGATGAGTGGACTAGAGATCTTTCACTGCAGATGTAGGTTATGGTGCAGACCTAAATATTTGCTCTCTCTCGCACCAGTTAGGCAGTTACCGATGTGTTCCTCAGCGCCAGGAAGCCGCTTGGCCACAGAGCGCTTTATAAATTTCTTTTTCATTTCATTTCATTTCATTTCAATCAGAATCCTACACTTGATCTGCTTGTCGGGAGCTGTGGCCTTTTTTCAGCTCTATCACCAATTTGACCAATTTCTTTTTTAAGAGTGATAACGTTTTGCAATTTCTTTTTTTACAGCTCGTGAGTGCAAAAACTCAGAATACCTTCTGGCTTCTAATCTGTTATGTAACATGTTGAATTCTAAAATTGGTCTTGCCCATTATAAATCCTTCATTTTCTTCTATTTTTCGTTTGCCAGGTGTTAATGGTACGGTTCGCGTCGCTCTTTGACGCAAAGGAGCGTGCAGTCACCTTCCTTAGTGGGAAGAAGTACAGTGTGGATGAGTTACAGTGCATGGGAGCTGGGGATTTGCTGAAGTCAATGTTTGATTTCAGCGAGAAACTCCGCGCCCTGCACCTTAGCGAGGAGGAGATGAGCCTCTTCACAGCAGTTGTCCTGGTTTCTGCTGGTAAGGAAAGTTGTTTACATATCACTTCATCATTTTCATGCAGCAAGCCAACTAACGCATTGTGGTTGCCACACTCCTGCTGATGCTGACTTGTTTCATTAAGTGGGTGATTGACATTGTGGACTGGCTGGTTCAGCAGTCGGCCACAAAGTTGAAGAGGTCTTCATTCCTAGGTTGACCTGTTCAACCAAGCGCCTGGCTGGGATATGAGCTGTGAAGTCATATAGCTGTTCTGACTGATGTATGTGAATTAATGGAAAAACGAAAACTGAGAAACCACATTGAAGGAAACCAAATCATAGAAGACCAATTTTAAGGGAAGGTAATTTTGAGGAAATACAAATAAATCGAAAATTAAAGGAAACATTTGAAAGGAAATATACTTTTAAGGAAAAATTTTAAATGCTAATAAACTGAGGTGGAGTTTAGGACTGGTGAGGGCTTTTTGGGGTGAGGGATTCGAAATGTTTAGGGATGATGATCAGGGATTCTGGGGGGTCAGGAATGGCTGGAGTTGAGGTATAGAAAGGGACTTTCAGTGTTCAGGAATGGGTGGAGTTTACAGGCGGTGAGGATTTTGTTTAGGTATCAGGTTTGGGTGGAGTTTTTTTTAGGGTTCAGTGAGGTGTGGAGTGTAGGGGTGCTGAGTTTAGATGAAATGGTTTCTCAGTAATGGTATTCTATGAAATCGTTTCTCTATAAAATCACATACAGCCGTTCTGACTGGCCAATAATCAATGACTGTTGAGGCTAGCAATTTCATTAACGTCACAATCTAGTCATGTTCAACCATCGCTGCACAGACACCTTGCCTTGTTATTGTGAGTTGGCATGAAGTGTTAGAAATAAACTTGCATGCAATTTCATTGCATAAAGTATATCTAAATAACATTTAATTGTGTACTTAACTTAACTCGGATAGTTTCATTGTTCCCCTTTCATCTAATTTAACATCATTTAGAAGGCTACATAGAACTTTTTAAGTTTTCCCTTTCACCACTCACTCTTGTCAGAAATTATTGTTTGTCTTAATTTAACTGATTGCATGTTCTTTAAAGCCATCAAGTATTCTTCCTTTGCAAGTTACTAAACAATCTGCAAACCTTTGCTTCTCATAACAGTATCCCTCCCTCCTGATACATAGGGAGAGATATAGTAACCTCCCCTACCAATTTGTATAGTTTTCCATTTCACTGATTTTATAAAGAATGTTTTTTTAGTCTTGTTACATAGCTCTAAAATAGTCAACGGTGTGCTACGCCTAAAATATCCTTGTATATAATTGGTTAACTCCTTTACCCCAAAGTCTCTCACATCAGCGTATGCAGTTTCCCACCTGCTTACATGCACCTTTCATTTTTAATATATGTTCGCCTGATCTTTTTCTTAAGTGGTTTTTCGTACTTTTAAATATGTTTTGATGAACTTGTTTTAAGATCAGTTTCCAGCAATACATTTCTATTTAGAGGATACTTATGCAGTTTGATCTATGGGCTAGAAGTCTTCATATCCAACCCCTTGAAAACAGCAGAGGAATTATCTATACAGTAATGTATGCAGTATACCTCATTGTGCCTTTCCAACCTTGTAAAGAGCTTTCAACACTTTTCAAGAAGGCCTGTTGGTCTGTATAAAGTTGCTTCTAAAATCTAACTTGATGTTTTCCTGGTTTGAAACAATTGCATCTTGTAATATCATTTACAACATTTATTAAGGTAGTCCCTTTGATTTAGGGGTGTTCCCTTGGCATGCTCGTACACAACTCAAAAATACCCAGAGATATTTTCTACGTTGAAGAATAAATGATTGCCTCTACTGTCTGTGTGTTTCAAGTTTGCTAATACTTCTTTAATGTTTTGCATCACAACACTGAGCGCAGTATTGTGAATGTAGTCTTACTAACACAATTCAAGGTAAAATCACTGTTTTTATATTCTATTCTCTATTTTACTACACTAGGTTTCTGTTTGTTTTTCCCCCCTCTTTTTTGTACTGAATGTCTTTTGTTATTATTTAAGATTGTTGCCTAATTGTACTCTGATTCTTCTCGGCATTACTAAAGTAGAGCCAGCAATAACTCACTGTGTACTAGTATAGTGCTTTGTTCCTTCTAGGTGCAGGTGTTCACTTTTATTACAGTTAAACTCCATGTTCACCAGCTTCATCGATACAGCTGAAAGCATTTTTCCCTAATTTTTTGTGTGTTTGAAAAATTCAACATCTAACAATGGGTTCTCCCACTGCAGAACTTCTAGATATGCTAAATAATATAGGGGCATATTATCAAGAAACAGAGTTAAAATTATCGCCGCTTAAGCGGCAGAAAACTGCCGCTAAAGCGGCGATAATGGGCTTGATAATACGCACTTGTGATTTCCCATAGAAGCCCATGTTCTGGTGTGAACATGGGCTTCAATGGGAATTCTCTAAGGCGTATTATCAAGCCCATTATCGCCGCTTTAGCAGCAGTTTTCTGCTGCTAAAGCGGCAGTAATGTTAAAGCCATGCTTGATAATATGCCCCCAAGACTCTTGTACTAATCACTGCTGTACCCCACTTGGCAGCTTTTCTTGATTTGAAACTTCTCTGATTACTATGGGCCTTATTACGAGTTCAGGTGCTATTTATTGCACCTGATAAATAACGATGCCATGGGCTATATTATTTAGCAAGTTCAATGGATAACACCTATTACGTACAAGTTTGAGGGGAATAACATGCAGATTTTGGTGCTTAACACACCAAACTCTCAGTAGCGGCTGGCATCGCTCGCGGGTGGCGGTGCGGGTGTGGAGGGGGAGTCAATAATAAAAATAAACTACCTTTCTACCGCCCGAGTCCCAAGTCTTCACTGCTCCTGCTCATCTGCCTCTGGCAGGAACAGGAAGCAAGCAACCTCCCTCCCCTCCCCTAAGCCAATCACAACGCTCCACTTCCACTCTTCTGTTTCTCTTAACCGTGTTGTAAAGTACTGTTTCTCAGTAAGGGACGTATCACCATTGCGCATGTATCTAGTCGCGTGATGGAATCTTAATAGTGATTAAATATAATTAAATTCCAAAGGTATGTAATTAAGCAGTACCTTGATAAGCCTGCTAACCCTATGTCAATCAAAGAAAAAGTAGCATGTTGTATGTTTCCATAAACATTCAAATCGTGTATTTATGGGTTTCTATTCTATTTCTGTTAACCACATTGTATCGTACTGTTTCCCAGTGGGGGACGTATCCCCATGCGCATGTATCTAGACGCGTGATGGAATCTTAGTAGTGATTAAATGTAATTTAATTCCAAAGGTATGCCATTAAGCAGTACCTTCATTAGCCTGCTAACCCTAGTGGCCGGGACCTGGAACGCCGTGCACACAAGGAGGTTTCAGAGGAAATTGGTTGGTATTGTCTTAAGAGGAAGGATGTGATGATTCTTGGTGATCTTTACTTATGGCTAGAAAACCTTCACAACCTAAGCCTCAGATTTAAGGAAGCATTCGAACTGCGTAAACAAAGTTAATTTCTGTGGAAGCTATACATCTAAAAGGCCATATGCTGAACCCTATCGTTATGAGAATCTATCATACATTAAGGTGTTGCCCCTTATATGGTTCAATCTTCTTTTAGCGTCATTTAGTCTTCATTTACCTCCTGCGGCCTTGAGAACTTTCACTGATACATCCCAATTAAAAAGGATCTGGCAAGCTGCTGTCACCAGCATAAATATAATCTATGTCTTACTTGAAATAGAGTTACAAACCTAAATGACACTTTATCTTCATTCTCTTCAATCCCACATGACCGCTTGGACTAAATCGTCTCTATGAGACCAAAAAACCCATTCAAAATCATTCAAAAAACCTTGTATTACCCAGGAGCTATACAAATCAAATCTTGAAACTAGTCAACCTGAAAGGTGATGGAGAAACACCTATCAGTCAGAACTGAAAGCTATGTATCTTAGAAAAGCCAAGGAATACAAGCAGAGGATAACTGATGCAAAATCACATTACTAGAATCATTGCAATAGCCAAGCTTGAACCTGGCCAAAGACCTTTTGCATTGAATGAATGACTTACAATTGCCTATTGCTATGTCCAACATTTCTTGCTCAGATTCTTTTTGTGAGGATCTACTTTCATTCTTTGATAATACAATTGCTAATTTTAGGCATAATATAGTCTCTGCATGTATTCCTGCATCTGATTTGATTACCTCAATATGCCCCTTTATGTTCTGGAAGCTTCACCTTCACTGCTTTTGTCCATATCTCAAAAGATGATCCGACTACAACTATCTCAAAGTAGACCCTATGATTCACCTTAGACCTTGACAGCCAGGTGGGGACCCAATCTTAGTCCTCTCTTAACAGATTAATTATTAGGCTGTTTAATTTGTGATTGAAACTGTCTTTGTTCCTAAGGATAGGAAAATTGCTTTAGTGAAACTCCTTTATAAATAATCCAGTTTAGATCCCACTGACACATAATTGTCAATCTATTCAAGCTACTTAACTCCTCCTCTATTTGTCAAAGCTTTAGGAAAAACTGGTTTTCAAAGACCTGTAACTTTTGTGGAATCACCTGATCCCCTTGTTCCTTTCCAAGTTGGCTTTCGGATGGGCAGAAGCAATGAACTCTCCATGGTCGACCATATTTGCAGGTATTGAACAAAGACGTAATTGCAGCCCTGTTTCTCTTGGACCCGTTGGTTGCTTTTGATACCATAGACCGCGCCATCTTAATTTCGAGACCGAAAGGAAAAGGGATTTGTCACTCCTCGCTGAACTGCCTTTCTTCATTCTGCCAATTGGTACCACGTTGTTGCGATTCCACCATATCAGTCAAAGCCAGAGGTTTTAACCCCTTTGCTGCGGGGGTAATTCCCCTGCGAGGGGGACTCGTGACGAGCCCAGCTCGTCATGACTCACAGTGGAGCTGCACTCATGACAAGCTGGGCTTGTCACGACCACGCCCACTGATTAATTCGCCCGCACAGGCGGGGAATCAATCGCGCTTGGGTGGAGCGTGGCCGTTATGAAGAGCCCAGCTCGTCATGAGCACAGCTCCACTGAGACTCATGACGAGCTGGGCTCGTCATGATCACCGAAGAAGATAAGTATGGCGTTCCCCAGGACTCCCTTCTTTGACTCCTACTCTTTAACATCAATAAGCGCTCTCTGGCGCGATGCCTTCTAGGATGAGGCCAAATTTTACGTGTATGCAGACAAGTGATCTTTGACTTTGATTATGGGACAGCTTCCACCTTCTCGTACCCTGCATTTGATATACTAGTAGATAGCATAGAACTTTCTTAGGTTAAATTCCACCATGGTGGAGCTTTCAATTACACCTAAGGGAGCAATCCGTCGGCCTTCTGTAATGGACCCTCCACCTTTGGTTTCTTACACCTTGTGCAACCTGGGCATTTTCCCTTGATTCAAATCAGTACCTTGGTCCTCACACAAAGGAAATTGCCAGCACCTGCTTTAACTACCTCAAAAAGCATTCAAAATATTCTGCCTTTTCTAGATATCTGCTATAAAGTTACGGTTATAACTGATTTAATCTACCAATAAATTAATTATAGGAGTGTCATTATACTTGCAGCTGCTCAGCTGCGAAATCAATAAACCATCTACAGCTGGTTCAAAGTAGAGCCGCACAGTTAGTCTGCCGGTTAGCTTGGCACCAACAAATTTCACTAAGTCTGAAGCAATTACATAAGCGTCCTGTGCCGCAAAGGATTACCTTTAAGGCTGTGATGATTGTACATCGAGCACCATCCCAACAGCTCCCTGATGTTATGCCTGCCAAAATTGAAATATTATGATCCTGCTATAATTTGAGATCAGATTACTTATTTTGCCTTATTATCCCCAGAACAAGGACCGTCATGTTGGTTGGTTGCTCATTCTCAGTTGCCGCGGCTAGTTCCTGGGACTCTTTGACTATCTCTCTTCTCGCAGAAACATCTTTGTCTCAATCTAGACACCAACTGAAGTATAATGTTGGATTTATAGCAGTTTGGAGAATCTGTGGGTGTCAGAGTGCCAAGAAACCTTTGTTTAGACACGCTGTATGAATAAATATACCATAACTTAATAATGTGCCATTTATGGAGACCTTTGTCCACATTCAGGAGTATCAGAGCGCTTTACAGGATTTGGTTAAACATAATAACAGACACAACTTAGTACAATTGAGAGAATAAGGAAAGGCAGTTGAACTTTAAGAATGTTTTAAGTTTGGAAGATCAAAATCATGTATCAAATTGAAGATAGTAGATCAGGAAGACAGAGAAGAATTATATAGTGTGTCAGTAGATGGGATGGAAAGGCGTGAGATTGAGGTACATTTGTGGAAGGGAGGGAGGAGGTGAATTATAAGTAAAGGGGGGGGGGCAGTATAAACAGTGTATAGGGGAGGAGTTCATGGCCAGAGACAGTAAGTATAATTAAGAACCCCAGTATTTGTTGAGGAGAAGCAGCTTGAGGTCTTTTTTTAAAGCAGGGGTAGGAGGGTTTACAACTTAGGTCTTTGGGAAGAGTATTCCAGATAGAAGGGGCGTTACCGGACAACGAGCGATATTGAGTTTTTTTTTTTTTTTAGCTGAGGAGGAACTAGTACAAGGGCATTGGTGCTCCTCAATGTTCTAGTACACCCAGCTTTTTGAAGTTTGTCAGAGAGGTAAGAAGGGTTATTTTGGTGAAGGGCTTTGTGTGTGAGGCAGGCGACCTTGTAGGTGGATCTGCCTTTGATCGGAAGCCATTTGAGGTTTTTGAGAAAGGAGAGATGTGATCGTATTGCTTACAGTCAGAAATAAGCCTGGCAGTGAGGTTAAGAACGGATTTGATAGGGGCTAGGTGGACTTTAAGGGTACAAGCAAGAGTGGCATTACCATAATCAATTCTAGACAGGACTAGTGATTGTACAACTGATTTAAAGTCATCTGCTGGAATGAAGGGTTTAATTTTTTTAAGGTGATGTAGTGTGAAGAGAGCACCTTTTGCTGAGTTTTTTATATGGGGAGTAAGATTGAGGTTCTGATCGATGCTAATACCGAGGGATTTGACCGAGTTGGAGATGGCGAGAGAGCAGTTGAGAGCTTTAATGTCCGTGATTCAGTGTTGAATAGGGAGCGAGTTGTTCTTGGGAGAGAATAGGATGATTTCTGTTTTTTGGGGTTTAATTTGAGGTGGTTTTGATGGAACCACATTGAATCTTGGTCAGGGCATCGTTAAGATGTAAGATGTCGTCATGGGATTTGATCTTGTAGTATAGTTGTGTGTCATCGGCATAGAGGTGATAACTGATTTTTGCTTGTTTAAAAATAAGGGTGAGGGGTTCCATGAAGATGTTGAATAGAGTGGGAGAAAGAATAGAGCCCTGTGGAAAGCCCAAGGAGACAGGTTGAGGTTTAGAAAGGCAACCACTGACTTTCATTTGTTGAGTTCTATTTTGGAAATAAGAGGTGAACCACTTGAGAACACCACCGTCAAAGCCAAAACGGTCTTTGAGAATATTGAGTAAGGCAACATGGTTAACAGTATCAAAGGCAGCAGAGAGGTCAAGAAGAATGAGGAAGGAGGATTCACCTTTGTTCTGGGAGCGATGTATGTCATCAGTAATATTGAGCATTGCTGTTTCCGTGCTGCATCCCTTTCTAAAACCTGATTGGAAAACGTCTAGGAGGTTGAATGAGTCGATGTGTTTTTCCAACTGTACCAGGACGCATTTTTTGAGAGCTTTGGATAGGAAGGGAAGATTGGAGATAGGTCGCAGATTGTTTAAGTTGTTGGGGTAAGCCGCTGTATTTTTGATGATGGGGGTAATTTGGCCTAGTTGGAGGGAAGCAGGAACAATGCCAGTGGCAAAGGAGGAGTTGATGATATTGGTCCATAGTGGGGCGATGATGTGTTTTAGTTCTTGTACCAAATGAGCAGGAAGTGGATCTCTGGTATGGGAGGATGGTTTAAGCTTGGTGATGATGTTGAGGACATCACTTTCTGATACTGGACAAAAATCATTCCAGGAAGCATTATTTTCTAGCTGGGGGGCGGTAAGGTAAGGTTCATAGTGGGTGATAGAGGGGGGAGTTGGGAGGAATCAGGGGGGGAGGGAGTGGAAGAAGGCACAGGGGGAATGTTAGAAGGGGGGTGGACTAGGTGGTGGGGGAGTTAAGGCGAAGGATTGGTCAATCATGGTGACTATCAGAAAAGAAGCTAGCAAATTTTTCACACCTCTCAACCGTAATTTAGGGGGGCTGAGGTAGTTTGGTTTTTGACAATGTTAAAAAGCTCCCTAGGACGGTTTCGAGCCCGATCAAGTTGTGAACGGAGGAAGGAAGCTTTTTCGTTAAAGATGTGTTTGTTGTAGCTGGCCCTAGCAGCTCTGCGGAGGGCAAGATTCGAGGTGGAAGGTTGATGCCTCCAAATGGGTTCAGTCTGCCTGAGAGCTTGTCTCTCTTTGTTTAGGTCAGAATTGAACCAAGTTTTGGAGGGAATAGTTTTTTGGAGTTTCAATTTGGCTGGGGCAATTTGGTCACGAACTTAGAGGATAGAATTATTGTAATGTTCAGTAAGACCAGTGGTACTTTGGGAGAGAGGGATGATAGCTGTAGTCTAGCTTTTATTGTAGACTCCAGCTCGCCTGGAGGAATAAGGTGAAGATTTCGGGTTAGCTTCTTTTGTTTACTGGTGCAAGAGGGAGGAGGGGGCATAGAGCTGTTAATGGTGAAGAGGATGAGATGGTGATCTGACCAGTCAATGGGGATGATGTGGGAAAGAGAAGCCAGTTCCTTGCTAGTGATAATAGCATCAAGCATGGCACCTTTGGAGTGAGTTGGAGAGTTGCAGAGTCAACTGCGGGGTCTTCGGTTTTGTTCCAATGGAGGTTAAAATCCCCTACGAAGAGGTTTCTAGATTTGGAGAGCGATGATTGAATAAGGAGATTGGACATCTCCTCAGCAAAGGAGAGAGGGTTGCCAGGGGGTGGTGGATATTATGCAGGCAGATAGTAGGGTAACCCTGTACTGTAAGTTCAGCACCAAGGTATTCAAAAGTGGATAGGTCATGGTGGTGGACAGGTGAAAGTTTAAGTTCTTCTTTATAAATTATAGCGAGGCCCCCACCAATTTTATCAAGTCTGTCTTTTCTGAGGATGGAGTACCCTGGGGGAGAAAGCATGTCAAGGATTGTTGAGGAGTGGGAGTTGAGCCAGGTTTCAGTCAAAAAGGCGATGTCAATGCTTTCGCTGAGGATGGTTTCAGTGATTTCTGTTGCGTGACAAGAGGCCGACTGGCAATTAAGCAGAATTTAGTTGAGGGGTTCAGGATCACTAGATTTTGTGGAGGAACAGGAGTGGATAGAAGTGAGTTGTTGAGGGAGTCTGGGTGAAACTGGGGAAGACAGGATCCTACTAATTCCCATGATCACTGGGATAGATGAGTGAGGTGGGGGGGCGTTCGCAGTCAAGGTAGAGAGAGGGTAGATTTTATTGAGGTCATGGGGGGGAAGATGGCTGGAGGGAGGGCTGAATGAGCTAATACTGTCTGTCAGTTTAGAAGGAGAAACAGGAGAGGACGGGATCCTATTAAATCCCAATATCACTGGGATAGATGCATGAGGTGGGGGGGAGTTCGAAGTCGAGGTGGAGAGAGGGTAAACTTTATTGTGGTTGTAGAGGTCATGGGGGGAAGATGTCTCGGGAGGAAGGGTGGGCTGAGTGAACTATTACAGTCAGTAATTCTAGAAGGAGAGCTGACTGGTGTGCGAGTCGGAAGTGCGCAGACCGGATCTGATATGTCACTTGTCCTGCCTCAGAGATCTCTCGTACAATGATGGCATGTTATGTAATATGGAGTGGAAGGTGAATTCTTGAGTTACAGGATATCTGTGATGTCAAGTATCTACCAGCTCATGCGGCCTGCCTGCCCTCCTGTGAGAGAGAATGGGGCACTGCATTGTGTTTATCCAAGAGGGAGTCCGTAGCTGTGTTTTTAAGTTTAGAATGCTTTATTGAGATTATAAACACTGTAAAACATCAGTACAAAGTCTGGTAGAAACAGGATAATAATAAAATAGAATGTGTTATGAGCAGTAGTATCAAGCAATATCCTCATAATAGAAAATCTGTACTTAGAGTAAGTGCATTTTTAAAAGATTTTAAGGTGAAGAGAAAGAAAAAGAAAGAAAGAAAAAAGAAGAAAGAAAAGGGGGAGAAAGAGAGAAGAGAAGGTAGAGTCCTAAAAAAGATACAACATAAACATTTTAAGAGCAATCTTAAGTATATAATAAACAACAATGTAATATGTAATAAGAGGAATCAATTTGACATTGTAGAGAGAAAACTAGTTAATGGTAACCATAATAAGTCTCTTTTAATCAACAGTGAAGTAGAGGTAGCGTAAGCTCTGTCCATTCTATGATATAGCTGTGAGAAGTTGGCCTGGTATGTGATGATCACTAATTCTAGTGATCACCCTGTACCATGCCAAGCAACCCTTATGATGATCGATTGTAAGTCAACCTTATAGACCAGTTATCCTAGTGGTAACGTGGACAAAGCAGTCTTAGGCTAAACTCTGAAAGGCATGTGGAGCCAGCTGTATTACCATAAACAACCCCCTTGAATACCAAATGAAAGGACACCACACAGATATATATTGAAAATATATATATATTTATTAACTACAAATATCCCCTGGACTCTTTATGAGCACAGAAGCACAAGCGTTAAACAAAACACAGTTGAAAATACACAAAAGTTGCACAATATGGATGAGCCCTAGGGGCCACCTAAACCATATACTAAGAAAGTGGTATAAGAGATACCAATCTAAAAGGGAACAGGCCTAGGGCCTTGGGAATCGCTGGAGCTGTTCGGGACTAGCAGTGACTAAGTCGGGAAAAGGCCCGCGGGACTCGGGTGCAGTGTTTAAAGTGCACGCACTCACCAATGCAAAGTCTATGGTGCATAAAAGTTAGAAAGTTAGTTAGTTCGGAACCTTCCGAGTGACCTAGAAAGCTGAAACTTAAGATACAGGCCCTAGAGGTGTGTACCAGTGTGGGAACACCGGCGTTGCTGAGTTACCTCACCCACAGGAAGCGGGTGCATAGGGTCGAAGTAGTGTCGGGTTTCGTCAGGCTGGTCGATGGTGCTTGGAGCTGAAGATGCTGCAGGCGGCTCGATGTGAAGAGTTCCGGTGGATCCAAGGGTGGATCTGAAGTTGTGAAGACCTGAAAGCAGAGGGGACAATGTTCAAAGTCACTAGCCAGTGACTACCGTGGAACCAGATTGGAACCAGGCGATGTCGGGTGCAACCAGGCGTTGAGGTGTATTTTCTCTCTGCAGCCACGTGGACACCGGGGGTCGAGAACGTCCAGGAGTGGGTCACAAGCTGTCCCACGCAGGCTTCTCGCTGTTGGCGGTGTCAGCAACTTGATCGGAGCAAACAGGCCTTGGCTAATGCAAGCCAAGCAGGAGTCGAAAAAGGCTTATCACTCGGACCAGCAAGGTCAGAGCGGGTGCTCCTTTTTACAGGAGCGAGGGCAAGTCTGGAGCAACCAGACCCGCAGTGTAGTTCTTCGGTTTCGTCGCCAAGATGGGAGCTGACCACGTGGCTAGTGGCCAGGATGGCGCGTTGAGTGGCACAATGCAAAAGGGCCCCACGCAGATCGTGGAGATGCTGGGGGGCTGATCTTTGGTGCAAGGGCTGCTCGGTGGTGGGGGTTCTCAGTCCCCAAAGCACAACGTCGAGGGTGCCTCTGATGCTGTGCAGTCAGCTCTTCGGGTGTCTTCCAAGATGTCCGGTCCCACGTCTGGGTCTTGTCAGGCTCTGGGCTCGGGCTCCGGCGGCGGCAAAGCAGACGTCGATTCGCTGGTTGGTGCCTGTGTTCACAGGGTGGCCACTCCTAGGCCACAAGGGAGATGCTCTTCAGTCTTCTGTGCAGCAGAATGTCGAAGTCCAGTCGTCTTCTTAGTTTCAAGTTGATTCAGGATGATCTGAGGTGCTCTGGCACTGCTCCCACTCTTATTCCCAATCTGAGGGGTGGATCACCTGCTAGGTCCCTCCTCTGGGTGGGACCAGGAAGGGGGGCGGTTACACCCCCTTACCTTTGTCCAGCTCCTCGCCAGGCCTGGGTCTGGAAAGTCCCAGGACCGGTTTGGACTGGCTTATGCACGGGGACACCTTGTGTGCCCCAGGCATGTCTCAATCTATTCAGCCCTGTCCTACCCAATACACAAAATCCTGTCTGGGGTGGTGCTCGCACCTCCCAAGGCAGGAAACCCTTTGTCCAAGCCTTCCTCGCTGGAAGGACTCCCAGCAACAGGAGGTCAGACTTGTGTCTGTGGTGGCAGCATCTATTTTGTGATGCTGAGGCTCTGGTTAACTTTAACCGGGGTTAAGGCTACACACATGTCGTGTCCCTCTAGAAGGGTGGAATGCTATCCCCGTCGACAGAAATGTCGAGGGGATAGTATTCCAAATCGTATGACACCTTACTCGACATGTTTTGATAAAGCCAAACCAAAGTTAGCAAATAACCGCGAGGATTATAATGCACTTAAGAGTATATGGTATGGCAATATCCCGGAACAGCTAAGGGAGTGGTTCCCGACAGCTGCAGACAGGCTCAGCTCATGCTAGAGCACCATCTCACATATTTCCAAGCACTCTGCCTCCAGGATTGATGAGGCCTTCCATAGGAGTGGCTGATAGGAACATATGTGTCCAGTTAAGGTTAGATATAGGGATACTATATCTAAGTAAGAGGTGATTACACCAACTTACCCCAGCTGAGTGATCAGCCAGTTGTGTCAAATATGGAGGCCAGGCCAGGGGTGGCACAATACATGCTGCAGCCCATGGTAGGCCTTGGAAACACCTATGCCCTGGGTACCTAGGGTACACTGTTACAGGGGCCAATAAGGTGAACCAGCTCCAATTCGTAATGCACCTAGGGTGCATTGGCTGTAATTTAGAGAGAGAACAGCAGGCTGTGGGTCTGATTAGCAGGCCCACAGCCACATTAAGTCATAAACCAGTGAAGCAAAAAGCAGAAATTTGGGGTGACCATAGGATAGCAGACCCTACTCTCCTACAATAGCTGTGTTTAAATCTCCACCCCTTGGAACTCCTGAAGGTGACACTCTCTGAGAGGCTGCCATTACCCTAGAGAAGAAGTTCAGATCATTAACATTTGGGCATATGAGTGAAGTATTCTAGGCACCGGAATATAAGGTACCTCCCTTCTGGGTCTGAAATGTATGTGTCTGAACAATGTTTCTTTTTTTATCTGGGATGGCCACTCCCATAAAGCATGCAGAGTAGGATGCAAGGACCCTATGTATGCACCAAGCATGGTAGGAAAAGGAGTTTCTTGCAGAAATACTCTGGACCTCATTTACGAGGTTTTGGCACAGGGCAGCGCCGCAAGGAATCTTGCATGCGCTGTACAGTGTAAAACCAAAAGGGCAGGGATGTGCCTTATCTATGAGATACAGCACAGTCCTTTTTCCCTTGCGCTGACGCACAATGGGCTGTCATGCGCCAAAGCAGGCACCCTTGCACCTTGGTGCAAAGGTGCCTGTGTTGTAGGGGGATTGTTTGTCAAAATTATACTAGTTGAGCTACAACACCATGGCACCATGACCACGGTGAAAGGGCGCCTGCGTCGCAGGGATGATTGTGTTTGTGCAGGAAGGGACACCTTCCTGGAAAAAAACAATCACTAATGGCGTTTAGCTCCTTCTAAGAGTGGTGCAGAATGCAGCATACATACAAAGAGCAAAAAACAAGGTGAAATAAAAGCGCCACATTAACACCTCCTTTTGAAGTGTGTTAGATTTTGGCACTGCCTCAGATTTACAATCCTTGTTAATCTGGAGGGTTAAAAGCCATGCGTGTTGCTGGAACGCCCACAGCGACACCCATTGCACGCCCCTTTGCTGCAGAAAACTGCGTTGCAGAGGGCCATATTTACAAGGCTGTGTTAAGCCATGCAAAGTGGCTTAGCTCAACCTTGTAAATATGGGCTTGCATTGAGCGCCAACAGAGCATCAAAAGTGATGTACCGGTGGCGCTAGGGGCTTGTTAATTGGTGTAAAAGATGTGGTGTGTGGGGGGGCGGATTTCCTCCATCTAGCATGGAGTTTTCTGGGGGTTGCCACATTATAGGGACAAGTTATGACTGTGATGCATCATGAATGTCGACTGTTCCTCGACTCTGTTCTTCTGGGTCATGTTAAGTAAGCATGGGCGGAAAATCCGTTCCGCTCGCAGATTTTGCGGATTTTCGGTAAATTCGCAATCCGCGAGATTCGCGAATTTCCCGCAAAATCCGCGAGCGGAACAGATTGGGTCAAAAGTTCAAGCTGACTTTTGTAACTCTTTTAGAATGGCGCCGGCAAGCTGCCAGAGCCATTCTAAAATAGTTACAAAAGTCAGCTTCAACAGGAAGCTCTAATAGATAAAGTAAAGCAGGTGCTGCTCAAATTCAGTTACACAATCATTAATCACCCCAAACTTGGGGTGATTAATGATTGTGCAACTTAATTTGACCTTCAACTCCAGCACCAGCTTTACATTATCTATTAGTGCTTCCTGTGGAAGCTATTTGCAGCTAATTTAGAATGGCGCTGGCAGCTTGCCGGCGCCATTCTAAGTGGGGCTGAGGGCAGAAGGGAACAAAAGTGGGACAGAGGGCAGAAGGGGACAAAAAATGAGTGGGGCAGAGGGCAGAAGGGCACAGAAACAAGTGGTACAGAGGGCAGATGGGCATAAAAAACGAGAGGGTGGCAGTGATTAACCAGCAAAAAAAAAAACCCGCGAAAACGCAAAGCGCCTCGCGAACACCCGTGAACATGCAAAGTGCCCCACGAACACCCGCGAACTCGCAAAAATAACAAAATCCCCAAATTTGCGCGAATTTGCGAATTTTTCGCATTGCGGATTGCGAATTCACAAAATTCGCCCATGCTTAATGTTAAGAATAATTGGCCATAAAACAATTATTAATGGTGTTTTTCTCCTTCCAAGTGTGCTGCAGAACAGCAGATCATTGTCAAAACTGATAGGTTACAAAGGTCAGACCTATTGGCTTTGATAGTGCTTGTCTATAGGAAATTGAGTTGAGTAATGGTCTCTCTCAGCAGTCTGACAATATCACCTTAATTAACCATCACTTGATAGGATCACAATCACTTCTAATTCATGAAGGGGCTCATTTATGAAAAAGTCACGCAGTGCAGCGAGTTACCTTCCTGCGCTGCAGAGTGTGACAGGGAAAGGGCAGATATGCGCTCTTTTAAAAAAAACTTCTTTAATGGGTTTTCAGCTGGTTTAGCTGAATTTGAAACCAGTCAGAAGTACAGAATGATAATAAACATAGTTCACAACCAAATCACTCTCAATTACATTTGCCATTTCTCGCACCACAACATTACATCTTGGAACCTCAATCCCAGTGACTTTGGGGAAGTAGTTATCAGTACCATGGTGTTATTTTGTAAGGGGATATGCTTATGTGTAGGCCAGTACTTTGTAGGGAGGCGCAGTTGGTATGGGGAGTGAGCGAAAGGAATCGTAATGTAGTAGGAGTGAGTAGATCCATTGTCCTATCTATGGATACAGGGCCAGCCCCTTGATGCAAGGAGCTGTTTAGACTGAGGGTGCCTTCCTGTTTTGTTGCTGGCTAATCAGATAAGTATATAAGAGTTCCCATATATTTTTAGGACGGGAGCTGGGGGGAAGAAGTTTGTCATGTGTGGTTAATGGTTGTTGGCAGTGGGTCAGATCTTTCAGCCATTCCTTGAATTTAGCTGCTCAGCCGCGACCCCATTATTATTGTTATTATTATTGCATTTCTTATATAGCGCCAGAATCGACCCCCGAAGGGGTATCTCCGCGCTTGCCTTGGGAACCCGTCCTGGTTTTTCCCTGTGAGATAGCCCCTATAGGGCATCCCCAAGGTGAAAGCCAGGCATCCCGCCGCGGGGGGCCGTTGTGGAGATTAAGCAAGCTTAATGCCCAGAGTTGCATAGTGTGAACCCATGATTAGGTCAGGCACCGAAGCGAGAATTATCGAGTCCGTGGACATTTGAGCTCAACACCCTGCCGCGTCGGGAATCGAACCCTGGTCCCGGGTCTGACTTCTACTTCAGGGTCTGCCTGCTCTAACCAGTGAGCCACACTTCTCCACATTTGCAAGCTAATCTGCGTTTAGCTAGGAGTAAGCTCAGACTTAATTCCTAAAGCTGATGTCCATCTCACTAGTGTAGCCCGGCAGTGCCATGAGCGGTGTGAGTAGGATAGGTTGACCCGTCATGTCTGTGAGGGCTTGGGCTACCTCCCTCCAGTAAATGTGTATGGAAGCGCAGGACCATGCAAAAAACTCTGTGCCCGCATACCACATCTGTCACATTTGTTATCCGGACAGAGACGCTATTTACGTAACCTTACCGGCGTATATTACATTCTTGGGTCTATTCCGATGTCGGACAGACCTAAGTCCGTCCGACATCGGGCAGGAGCTATAACCGACCGACATGCTGTCATCGGTTACAGCCCTGCTACTACGATGCGAACGAACAGGGTTCGGTCGCATTCGTATACCCTACAATGCAAGCATGCTTTCCGACCGGAAAGCATGCTTGCAATATAGTGAGCAGGGGTGCAGTTTATCCCTGCACCATGTGGCCGGCACCCCAAGGTGCCTTCCACCAGGTGTAGGGATCAACGGAGGGGCACCGTAGGTGCCCCCAGGCCACCATCCGGCTTCAAATCTATCCTTGGCGAAGGGCAGTATGAGCGTCTCTCATTGGATCTGGGCCTGCTACCAGCCCTTGCCAAACGTATTAGCTGTTCCGTAATGGCCTTGAAGAAGGGGTGTCCTGGCGAGATTGGATATATTGAGGAACAGATACAGAAGCTTAGGCGTAATAACCATTTTGATCAGTGAGATGTGTCCCACTAAGGATAAGGGCAGAGAGATCCAGCATGTTATGCAGTCAGTAATATTAGAAAGCACTGTGCCATAATTTACCCTTAGGATTTGTTCCTTGTCTCTGGGAACCATCACTCCCAGGTAGCAGAGCTCAGTGTCACAAATACGCCATATTTAAGGCAATACAGTGCATTCCTGCTTTTTCCCCTGCGCTGGCACCGTTTTGGCAGCTAAGCACCAACGCAAGCACCTTTGCACCTTGGTGCATTGGCGCCTGTGTTGCATGCAGGATTATTTTTGTGCAGGAAGGAGCACCTTCCTGCACAAAACAATCCTGAGAGACATATTCCTCTTTCTGTGTGTGCTGCTTTGTTACGCAACCAAAAATGGTGTTGGATCAGACACCAGATATAGCTTGGATGGCCGGTTTATATTTTTGGGAGCCACACCTCTGTAAAACACTGACCTGTATATCATTGTAGTCTTGTACAGTAAACCCTGCAAGTGGTATTGACATGCTGGGAAAAAACTTCCAGCAAAGCAGCAACACTTGTAAGATAGTTAACAGAAATGTTTCCCAATCCTGGGGCACTTTTCCACTGCTCACATTTGTTCACAGCAGTCCCACTATGACTCAAATAAGTTTCCTACACTGGAACTTCAACTTTCTTCATTCTGAAAACTAAACTTTCATCAGTTGGGAACATTCCTGCATAATTCACCTCTGTAGAGCTGGGATAGATTTTTTACATGAAAAAAGTTTTTTCTCATCACCAGTTAATTCAGATTTGTTCTAGTTACAGTCAGTGATGCATCAGGGAGATCTTTCGGAGAAACGTAACACATAAAACGGACACAAACTATATCAGGCACACAACAGTTGCTCCCTCTGCTAGTGTCAACTTTGATACTTGGCTGTAGGAGTATAGGAAAAGATCATGTCAAAATGTTGTGTCAGTGTTTTGTCATATGAATTTCAAATTGTGTCATATCCATCTCATCTGAAAGAAACAGGTTAGTATTAGATTCCTTACCTTAGAATATCCTTAGGTGTCAGACTGGATCTGGAAATGTTTGCATAGCAGTACCCTTGCGTGTCGGTAGGTGTCGTCTGCGGATCCGCATCAGTCGTCGGCGTCGTGGGCGCCGTGATGACATCGTCAGAGTACTTAGACGCCGCCTCCGCGCGCTGACGTCAGTTCTTCTTTTTTCCGCACCAGTAAGTAAGTAAGTAACTGAGCTTATGAAGTGCCTGGTTACACTAGCCAGTGTGTCCCCGCGCTGTACCACTGAGGAACCCATCCTGGCCTGTTCCTGTGAGGCGCCCACTCCTGGGCACCCCAAGGTGAAGCCAGGCATCCTTAGCGATTAGGGCCGGTGTGGAGATTAAGCAAGCTATTGCCCAGAGTTGCAGAGTGGGACCCATGATTAGAGTAGGCACCGTGGCGAGAATTATTGGGTCCGCGGACATCGAGCCCAATACCCTGCCGCGACGGGAATTGGACCCTGGTCCCGGGGTCTGCCACTCTAACCAGTGAGCCACACTTCTCACTTCGCCAGCAGCGCAGATCCGGAAAAAGTGGTACCTTAGTCACTTTTTGACTAAACTTTTGTGTGATCTCTTTTCATCCTTTTTCGAGTCTTCGACTCCGAGCGGTGCCGGTAGGGATGCCAGGTTTCAAGCCCTGTGAGGACTACGACCAACTGATGTCGGTCACCGACCCTCACCGCCGGTGTCTTCACTGTCTCGGCGTCGACCACGACGACAATGCCTGCCCCGACTTCCGAGCCCTAACTTCGAAAGCTAGGCGGGAGCGGTCCCGCAAGAGGCTCGAGCTCCGGCAGTCGGCCCCGCGCCGTGAGAGGTCCCGGTCCAGACGGAGGTCGAGGGACTGGTCGCGGGGGCGGAGCCATCATAGCTCTGGGAGTCGACATCACTCATCAGGCTCGAAGTCGTCAGGTAAGCACAAGAAGTCGAAGAGGCGGCATCGCTCTTCCTACTCCCCCCCCCCGACGCTCGCGCCACGTGGCCGGAGGTTCGGGTGACAACGCCCACGCAGCTCCGACAGAGTCGCGGGTGTCGCAACCTGCCCATACCCTCCGGTCCCTGGGCAGCAAGCTACACCGGAGGTCGAGCGCTTCCTCATGGCCATGAGGTCCCTCTCTCCTCCGACGGGCTCCGCGGCGCCTTCGGGCCCAGCGGACCAGTCTGGTGGTCCTAGCGGGTCGGGTGCTTTGGCCCCAACGCCGCCGGCGCCTTCAGGCCCGCGCCGCAGGGCCCCGCTGGATCCGCTTCCGGATCCGGGTTGTCGCCGGTTGACCTAACGACCTCACCGGCGCCGTCTTTGGGCAGCGCCGTCCCCGATACCTCCCTCGATCCGGTTCCGGCGTCGGAACGGCGGCGCTGGGCGCCGCTTACGACGCCGCTTGGAGAGTTTTACTTCAATGAACCGGCCCCATCTTTTGACAACTCTGAATTTCAGGACATGGGTGATGAGGACTAATGGGAGGGGTTTGAGTTCCCTCTGACACGTGAGTGTCAGTCCCAAGAGGACTGGACAGGTGAACTTGGGGATGTCGCCAGACACTGGCTTTGTCTCACCCCCTACCGTGGCTACGGAGTAGGGGGTGACCTTCAGTGTGGTGTTGACGCGGGCGGCCAAGGCCTTGGGCCTTGAGCTCCCCGTCACGGCCGTGAGGACTAACCTCCTCACTGAGGTCCTTAAACCGCAGTCAAGCTCAGCCGAGACCCTGCTGTCGTTTAATGAGGCCTTGACTGACGTTCTTTTGGGCACTTGGTCCAGGCCCGCTACAGGTGCGCCTGTAGATAGGAACGTGGCCAGACGCCACTTCCCGGCCCCGGGGGACCCTTGTTTCCTGTCCACCCATCCCACCTCCGAGAGCCTGGTGATCCGGGCCTCCAACTCCCAGACCGCATTCCCGTCGGCTCCGCCCGATCGGGAATCCAAGAGGTATGAGCAATACGGCAAGAAGGGATTCTCCTCCCTCAGTTTGGGACTGCGGTCTTCCAACACTGCATGCCTCTTGGGCCGCTACACCCACTCTCTGTGGGACACGGTCGCGGACGTGCTGCCACAATGCCTGGAGGAGGTCAAGGCTAAACTCACCCAAGCCCTTGTGGAGGGTCGAGATGCAGCACGCTATTCCATCCGGTGTGGTGCAACTGTACCTTGACTCGCACTCCGGCTGTGCCCCACTTTCGATTCAGGTACCGGGCAGACATTTTGTTGTGTGTTTACTTGAGGCCCGTGTCTCCTCCCAGCTCCCGCCTTCCAGCTGACCCTCCCACCCACTGGTATAGTAAACTCGCCCCGTCCTCTCTCAATTTGTGACCGTCTGGACTTTCTCCATAGCGGTCGCTCCCCTTGCTCACAACCACCCAACAGACGCTTTGCTCCCTGCTGCCTGCCTGCCCTGATAGAGCGCATTGAATTGAACACAGCGCCTGGTATCGTTTGCTTCTCCTTTTATTTTTAGCACATTGGCCTTGCATTGCGGCGAATTTAAAAGTGCCTGAAAAGTGTTTTTGGTAATTTCTGTGCAATTGTACCTTGACTCGCACTCCGGCTGTGCCCCAGTTTCGATTCAGGTACCGGGCAGACATTTTGTTGTGTGTTTACTTGTGGCCCGTGTCTCCTCCCAGCTCCCGCCTCCCAGCTGACCCTCCCACGCTCCGCCCCCCTCCACTCTCCATTTAAGACAGATGAACCAACGTGCAGCGTCCACGCGCAGCGGTCGCGCCAAAGGTAAGCCCGTCTACGCCAGTCCGCGCCTGGACCGCGCCCAGCGCCAGACCCCTCCTCTCCACAAAACCCATTCCCCCCGCATTACTTATGACACCGCTCCCCTCTCAGCCCTTAACCCCGGCTGACTCCCAATCTGCTACCATGCCGCCCCAGCTCACACCCACGGACCCTTCGCCTGCCACTCCTGCAAGTTCGACTGCATCAGGACCCACACCAAATCCACTAACTCCAAACAGAGCTCCGACACTAACCATCTAAAGTGCATCCTGATCAACACCCGCTCAGTCCACAGACACTCCATTGAACTTTGGAACCTACTCGACACTACATCGCCGGACGTCGCCTTCCTCACAGAAACATGGATGAAAGCCTCATCAGCGCCCGACATCGCCATAGCCATCCCGGACACCTACAAGATCATCCGTAAAGACCGCACCAACCAAACAGGAGGAGGCATCGCCATCGTCCATAAGAACACCATCCGCATCACAACCAGTTCCGACGACAACCTCGCTTCCGCCGAACACCTCCAATTCCAGATTCACACCGACCACAAAACCACACTCAGAGGCACCCTCATCTACAGACCGCCAGGACCCCGCACACAATTCAGCGAAGACATCGCTGACTTCATCAGCCCACATGCCCTCCCCTCCGAGAATTACATTCTACTGGGAGACCTCAACTTTCACCTGGAAAAGAACAACGACAGCAAAACCTCCACCCTTCTGGATAACCTGGCCAATCTAGGACTCAAACAACTCGTAGACACCCCCACCCACAACGCCGGACACACGCTCGATCCTATCTTCACCTCCAGCAAGCACATCTCCTTCGATCACACCACAGCACTCCATTGGACGGACCACAGCTGCGTTCACTTCAACTACAAAAAGTCCACTACCCACAACCCCCCACTACCTATTCCGCGAAGAAATTGGAACAAAATCACAACCGAACAACTCTTCACATCGCTTCACCAAAACCCCCCCACCAAACCATCGGACCCAAACCAAGCAGCCACTAAACTCACACAATGGATCACCCAGGGTGCTGACGAACTTGCACCCTTGAAAAACCATCTAATCAAGCAAGGTAGCAAAAAAGCCCCCTGGTTCAACGATGACCTTAAGAAATCCAAGAAGCTCTGTCGTACTCTCGAGACAACCTGGAGAAAAAACCCAACCACCGATAACCTAGCCACCTTCAAGAACGCCACCCGCAAACACCACCAACTAATCAGATCCACCAAGAAATCAGCATTCAAGGATCGACTTTACAACAAAACCCAAAACAGCAAGGAACAATTCAACATTGTCAAAGAATTCACCAACCCCACCGCCGGCACCAACGACATCTCTCCCTCCCAAGACCTCTGCAACTCTCTATCCTCATTCTTCCACAACAAAATCGCCGAAATACATAACAGCTTTGAAAACCAGGCCGAAGACCTGCCCACTCCATCCATCTCCGATCCAACACCGTCCTCTAACAACCTTCACGCCTGGAACCCAATCTCCACCGAAGACACCATCCGCCTGAAGAACTCCATCCACTCAGGATCGCCAACCGACCCATGTCCCCACCACAATTTCAACAAAGCAGACTCCATCATCGCACCCCATCTCCGCGATGTCATCAATTGCTCCTTCAACTCCGCCACCTTCCCGGAAATCTGGAAACATGCCGAACTCAGCGCCCTTCTGAAGAAACCCACAGCAGACCCCACCAAACTTAAGAACTACCGCCCCATCTCACTCCTCCCATTCCCCGCCAAAGTCATTGAAAAAGCCGTTAATAGCCAGCTAGCCGCCTTCCTCGAATCCAATAAATCCCTCGACTCTTTACAGTCCGGTTTTCGAGCCAAACACAGCACCGAAACCGCTCTCATCGCAGCAACAGACGACATCCGTACACAACTGGACAACGGAGATACAGTTGCCCTCATCCTACTTGACCTCTCCGCAGCCTTCGATACAGTCTGTCATTGCACCCTCATACAACGACTCAGCAACGTCGGAATAGAAAGAAAAGCACTGGAATGGATCATATCGTTCCTCACCGGAAGAACCCAGAGAGTCCGCCTCCATCCCTTCAAATCAGAGGCCACCGAAGTCATTTGCGGCGTACCACAAGGATCATCACTCAGTCCCACCCTCTTCAATGTATACATGAGTCCCCTCGCATCCATCGCACGGCAACACAACCTCAACATCATCTCCTACGCAGACGACACCCAACTGATCCTCTCCCTCACCAAAGACCCGAACACCGCCAAAACCAACCTACACGAAGGAATGAAAGAAGTAGCCGGGGGGATGAAGAACAGCCGTCTAAAACTGAACTCGGACAAAACGGAAGTCCTCATCCTATGCTCATCCCCCTCAGCCTGGAATGACTCTTGGTGGCCACCAGCCCTGGGAACCGCACCCACACCAACGGATCACGCACGCAACCTGGGCTTCATCCTGGACTCCTCCCTCTCGATGACCAGACAAGCCAATGCCGTCTCATCATCCTGTTTCAACATCCTACGCATGCTCAAAAAAGTCTTCCGCTGGATCCCCACTGAAACAAGAAAGACGGTCACCCACGCACTGGTCACCAGCCGTCTGGATTACGGAAACACCCTGAATGAATGAATGAAAGGCGTCTTATCCTGCTCAAACTTAGCCCAATCGGCGTCAAGGCGCCTACTTCAAAATACCAACTCATATCCATGGCGTAGCAGTCCATCATTAATAGGCTCTTAAGAAGCACCACGTTTTTAAGGCCTTTTTGAACAAGTCCAGTGAGGGTAGGGTTTTAATCTCAATTGGAACGGCGTTCCAGAGCTGACGGGCAACGACGGAAAAAGCCCTGGCTCCCCATCTGGTCAGCCTGAATCGAGGAACAACAAGTTGGAATAATCCCGCAGAACGGAGACACCTTGTTGGATAATAGCGGGTGAGTAGAGAGCTAATAGCACCCTTAGAGCCATCCTCGAGTGCTCTATACGTCAAGCACAACATTTTAAAATAAATTCTGTGCTGGACGGGAAGCCAGTGGAGATCCCTCCTCGCGGTGGTGGCAGATGATGTCTTAGGAAGGGCTAAGACAAAACGCGCTGCAGCATTCTGCACGATTTGCAGTCGATGTATGAGGCCCTTGTTGGACTCCATGTATAAGGAATTACAGTAATCTAACCTGGAGCCAACAAGGGCGACTGCAATCTGCTTGCGCGCCTGAAGGGAGAGATAGCTACGGATTCTGTTGAGTATCCTGATCACACCCCAGCAAGTGGCCACAGTCCGATTCACTTGTAGAGACATCGAGAGTGAAGTGTCAAAGACCACGCCGAGATTTCTGGCTGATTGAGAGGGGGTGGGCCAGGTGCCAAGAGAGGAAGGCCACCACTCACTCGACCAGACATCTTGGTCCTTCCCAAAGACCAGTACCTCTGTCTTGTCGCCATTCAGCTTCAGGGAGTTGATGATCATCCAGTCTGCCACATGCTGCATGCATGACCTGAAGCTGAAGGCAGATGTAGTGACAGAGGAATGAGTGAGTGACACCATGATCTGGGTGTCATCAGCGTAAGATACCACCTCCATCCCCTGCGATCTTACCAGCCTAGCAAGGGGGGCCACGTAGATGTTAAACAGGGTCGGACTTAGTGCCGACCCCTGTGGCACCCCACATTGCAGAGACTTGGCAGGGGAGAGGTGGTTTCCGAGCAACACTCTCTGTTCCCTATCAAGGAGAAAAGAGTTGAGGAGACTCAGGGCCGACCCAGTAACACCTGCCTCCCTAAGCCGAGATGTTAGGATGGCGGGAGACAGGGTATCGAACGCGGCTGTGAGGTCCAGAAGCACTAGAACTGTAGTTTGACCAGCGTCCACTTTGCGTCGGATGTTATCGACCACAAGAGTGAGAGCAGATTCTGTGCTGTGATATTTTCTAAATCCGTGTTGGGTGTTGTCAAGGTACTCGGAAGCATCCAGAAAGGAAGACAGATGGAGATTGAGATGTGCTTCTAGTATTTTTGCTGGTGCAGGGAGTAGGGAAATAGGCCTAAAATTTTTAAGGAGGCCGGGGTCAAGTGATGGTTTTTTGAGGAGAGGCTTCACAATAGCCTTCTTCCATACCGATGGAAAGGAACCCTGGGCAATAGCCTTGTTCATCACCTCCAACATGGAGGGAAGAAGACTGCTTCTACACTCTTTCGGTTTTTTAAGAGGTAGAGGGTCCATAGGGGAGGAGGATTTCATCCTGTCAAGTAGAAGGTTCAGTCCTTCAAGAGACAGAGATGGACATTCCATGAATGAACTGGAAGGAGCTGCATCCAAAGAATCCAAAGTACTTATAACAGGAGGGATATTCTCGTCCAGGGAATGACGTTGTACTTCTAATGAGGTATGGATGTCAAGAATTTTATTGTGAAAAAAGTTTGAGATGTCATTGCATAGATCCTGAGAGCTGACTACGGGATCTGGGAGTTGAAGGGAGCATAGCGAGTCAGCGATTTTAAAAAGCTCCCTAGAGGAAGTGAGAGAGCTAGTAAGGTTGGAAAAGTATTCCTGCTTTTCCAATATCACTTTCTGTTTATACTCCCGCAGATCAGACTTATGGGCCTCCCGGTCCTTAGGGTCCCAGGATTTCCTCCATCTTCTCTCACTGCTTCTGCAGCCCTGCCTTAGGGATCTCAACTGGTCAGAGAACCACGGTGCTGTCGGCTTACGCCGGGCTACATAACGCAGGGATGCAGGGGCAAGCTTTTCCACTGCGTTAGTGATAGAATCCATCAGATCTTGAGCTGCCTCATCCGCGTCTTTGGGGGAGAGGACCTCGGGAGATAGAACTAGAGAGGCAAAAGCCTCATCCGTGATGTTTCTGAGGTTTCTTCTAAGAGCGAGTGAAGTTGTAGACTGATTAGTGGGACATGAGGCAGAAAGAGCAAGATATAATGGTACTGCAAAATGATCAGTCCAGACCAACGGCAGAGGAGAGCCGCTAGAGAGTCTCGAGTCATTAGAAAATACCCCGTCGAGGATGTGACCTGCCTTGTGTGTGGGACTGTTCACAAGCTGAACAAGGTCACAGGCTCCGAGTGACTCAACCAATGACAGGGTATCCTTTGAGTCAGCCTCGTCAAGATGGAAATTGAGGTCACCCAATATGGTAAGACAGGGCTTTCCAAAATAGGGTTCGAGAATTCTCAATAAGTCAGAAGAGAAGCTGGCTCTATAGCCAGGCGGCCTATAGATCAGTATCCCCGTAAAAGAGACCGATGGAGCACACATGATACAGAAGTATAGAGCTTCAAAGCGATCTTGAGGCATGGATAGCGGTTTAACCGTACAGGAAAAAGAAGATTTTAAAAGAATGGCAATTCCTCCTCCTCTACGTACAGGTCTATCCAGCTTATGAAGAGAGTAGCCCCTCTACGCCGGAACCACAGCCAAACTACAGAAAAAACTCTAACGCATCCAAAACGCATCAGCCAGACTCATACTGGACATCCCTCATCAAGCTCACATTTCCAACCACCTGAAAGATCTCCACTGGCTCCCCGTCAACAAGAGAATAACGTTCCGGCTCCTCACCCACGCACACAAAGCCCTCTATGACCTAGGACCCGAATGCCTCAATACTAGACTGTCCTTCTACACCCCCACCCGCCAACTTTGATCTTCCAATCAAGCCCTCGCCGCAATTCCGCGCATCCACAGATCCACCACAGGGGGAAGATCCTTCTCCTACTTAGCAGCCAAGACCTGGAATTCCCTCCCCACCCACCTCCGCCCTACTCAAAACCACTTCTCCTTCAGAAAGCAACTAAAAACTTGGATATTCGATAAGTAAATGCACCCGCCTCCCCAAGCGCCTTGAGACCCTCCGGGTGAGTAGTGCGCTATATAAATTTCTGAACTTGAACTTGAACTATACCACCGACTCACTGGGCAGAGCGATGGCAACGGCAGAGGCGATTCGTCACCAGGCCTGGTTGAGGTCCGCCAACTTTTCGGCCGATGTCCAGAATACCCTCATGGACATACCGTTTGATGACCGTCGCCTGTTTGGCGACAAGGCAGACCATGCGCTTGAGCGCTTTAGGACTCCAGGGCTACAGCCAAGTCCTTGGGCCTCTCTGCCCCGCGCAAACAATCGGGTGCCTTTCGCTCCTTTCGTGGCCAAGGAAGGGCGCCCCCACACGTGCTGCCAGCCACGCACCGCAGACTAATTATCAACGCGGTGGCGACCGTGGAAACTACTGTGGCGGCAGTCGGGGACAACGGCGAGGCCAGTCCACACCTACCCCTGCAGCATCCGCCTCAAAACCCTCCTAGTCCGTGCTTTCAGGCCCATGTGACACCAGTGGGGGGCAGGGTTCGCCATCACCACTTCCACTGGCGCACTGTCACATCGGACAGGTGGGTGCTGCAAATCGTCCGAAGGGGCTACTCCGTCCCCTTCGAGAAGATCCCTCCAGCCATGCCACCGCAATTCCACCGCGTGTCGGGGGATCATTTGTGACTTCTGCAGGAGGAAGTTACGGCCCCCTTGGCCAAATGGGCCATCGAGCGCGTTCCTGGGCCAGAAGTAGGGTGTGGTTGCTACTCCCACTACTTTCTGGTACCCAAGAAGGGCAAAGGGGGCCTACGCCCTATCTTGGATCTACGGAACTTCAACTGCTTCCTCCGGAAGGAGAAGTTCAAAATGCTGACACTGGCTCAGGTCTTAGCTGCCCTGGACCCACGAGACTGGATGGTAGCGTTGGACTTGCAGGACGCTTATTTCCACATCCCCGTCCTGCCGGCCCAGCGGCGCTATCTGCGGTTCACGGTAGGCCACAAGCACTTTCAGTTTACAGTGCTCCCCTTCGGCCTTACCAGCGCCCCACGGGTGTTCACGAAGGTGATGGCGATGGTCGCAGCTCATCTGCACAGGTTAGTTGTTTCAGTCTTCCCCTACCTCGACGACTGGTTGTTGAAGGCGGGCTCGCCCCAGACATTCATCAGCCACCTCCAGATGACGGCAGACCTCCTGCAACTGCTGGGGTTCTCCATCAATGTGCCAAACTCATACCTGTGTCCCTCTCAAAAGCTCCTCTTCATCAGAGCGGTTCTCGACTCGGCACAGTTTCGGGTTTATCCTCCTGAGCAGCGGGTTCGGGATATCCAGGCTCTGATTCCGGTCTTTCATCCTTTATCCGGAGTCTCGGTCCGGTGGACGCTGCGGCTTCTGGGGCTGATGGCCTCCTGCATCCTTCTGGTGCATCACGCCCGATGGCGGATGCGGGCTCTGTAGTGGGACCTGAAGTTTCAGTGGGCCCAGCATCAGGGCAACCTGTCCGACCATGTCCTGATCTCGGAGGGCACTGCGAGACAGCTGCAGTGGTGGCTCACGGACCGTGATTGGGTCAGCAGCAGATCCCTCTCCCTACCCCAACCGGAGCACGTAGTTGTGACGGACGCGTCCCTCCAGGGCTGGGGAGGCCACATGGGAGAGGCAGAGATCAGAGGCCTCTGGTCTCCGGCAGAGTCCCGGCTCCATATCAACCTTTTGGAGCTGCGGGCGATTCGTCTTGCACTGAAGGCATTCCTCCCCTCTATCTGGGGGAGTGTAGTGCAGGTGTTCACAGACAACACCACCGCCATGTGGTACTGCAACAAACAGGGCGGGGTGGGGTCATAGACCCTCTGCCAGGAGGCTCTGCGCCTTTGGCAGTGGCTGGAACATCAGGGCGTGACCCTGGTGGTTCAACACCTGGCAGGTTCTCTGAACGCCAGGACAGACAAACTCAGCCGCCGGTGCATGATGGATCAGGAATGGCGTCTGAACTCGGAGGTAGCGCAAGGTCTCTTTCTGCAGTGGGGAGAGCCTTGGTTAGATCTATTCGCCACAGAAGAGAACGCGCAATGTCATCAGTTCTGCGCGTTGGAATTTTCAAGGCGGCACTCGCTCGGAGACGCTTTTCGTCACTAGTGGAGATGCGGTCTGTTGTACGCCTTTCCGCCTAAACCACTTCTGCCCAGAGTGCTGAAGAAGATCAAACGCGACCGGGCCCAAGTCATCCTTGTGGCTCCGGACTGGGCACGAAAGTACTGGTATCCCGAGCTACTCAGTATGTCAGTCGATCCCCCGGTTGGTCTGCCTCTTCAGGAGGACCTTCTGTCGCAGCAGCAGGGTACGGTCCTCCACTCGAACCTGTCCATTCTCCACCTCCATGCTTGGAGATTGAGCGGCGACAGTTGAGGCCATTTGACTTGCCTCCTGAAGTCTGTAACATCATTCTGGCAGCCATCTTGGACTCCTCCCTCACCATGACCAGACAAGTCAACGCCGTCTCCTCATCATGCTTCAACATCCTGCGCATGCTACGGAAAATCTTCCGGTGGATCCCCCACCGAGACCAGGAAGACAGTCACCCAGGCCCTCGTCACCAGCCGACTGGACTACGGCAACGCCCTCTACGCCGGAACCACCACCAAGCTTCAGAAGAGACTCCAGCGGATCCAGAACGCCTCAGCCAGACTCATCCTCGACATCCCACGACACAGCCACATCTCCGGACATCTGAGAGACCTGCATTGGCTCCCCGTCAACAAAAGAATCACCTTCCGCCTCCTCACCCACGCACACAAAGCCCTACACGATCAAGGCCCTAGCTACCTCAACAACCGCATCAACTTCTACGCTCCCAAACGACATCTCCGATCAGCCAGCCACGCCCTCGCCACCGTCCCCCGCATCCGAAGAACGACAACGGGAGGAAGGTCCTTCTCCTACCTGGCCGCCAAGACCTGGAACTCCCTACCGACCGACCTGCGCCTGACCCAAGACCACCTCTCCTTCAGGAAGAAGCTCAAGACCTGGCTATTCAAGCAGTAGCAGCACTCCCCCCCCCCCCTAGCGCCTTGAGACCCTCCGGGTAAGTAGTGCGCTATATAAATGCCTGTGATTGATTGATTGATTGATTGAGGCGTCCCTCCACAAAGTCGATATACGCCTGCAGGTGGAACAGATTTGTGGCATGGTGCACAGCAAAGGCTGTGGATCCTCTCTCTGCCCCTCTTTCTGAGGTTCCTCTCTTCCTTCTTTCTCTTGCCCAGCAGGGCTCTGCTCTGGGAACTATCAAGGGCTAGCTTTCTGCCCTTTCAGCCTTTCTAAGGCTGCCTGACCAACCATCTTTGTTCAAGTCCCCTATTTTAACTCGTTTTCTGAAAGGCATCACACACACGTTTCCATCTGTTCCATTCGTGATGCCTCAGTGGGACTTGAACCTGGTTCTTACTTATCTGATGTGTGCTCCCTTTGAGCCACTTCACAACTGTCCTATCCGCCTTCTTACTCTGAAGACTGCTTTCCTGGTTGCCATCACCTCTGCCAGGAGAGTGAGTGAGCTCCAGGCTCTTTCATCCAAACCTCCTTTCCTTTCTGTCCATCCGGACAAGGTTGTGTTGCGGGCTAGACCTTCTTTCCTGCCCAAGGTTGTCACGGCCTTCCACATCGGGCAGTCTATTACCCTGCCCACCTTCTATCCGCCTCCGCATCCCTCTAAAAAGGAAGAGCGGCTCCACCGTCTGGACCCAAAACATGCGCTCTCTTTCTATTTGGATCGCACACGCCATTTCCGGGTGGATGACCAACTCTTTGTTGGTTACGTGGGCGCTAAGAAGGGACAGGCAGTGCACAAACGGACCAACTCTCGGTGGGTCGTCTTGTGCATCAAGGCATGCTACTCCTTGGCTAAGAAGGAGCCTCCTGTTGGGCTGAGAGCTCATTCCACTCGGGCCACGGCGGCTACCACTGCCCTGGGCCGGGGAGTCCCCTTGCAGGACATCTGTCAGGCAGCTACGTGGGCATCGCTGCACACGTTTGCAAGACACTACTGCCTGGACAGCCAAGTCCGGAGGGATGGCTTCTTTGGCCGTTCCGTCCTCCAGGACTTTCTGGTGTGATTATTGGTTCGCAGACCCACCACCGGGGTTGGTTTTGCTGGGGTATCTATTCTAAGGTAAGGAATCTAATACTAACCTGTTTCTTTCAGATGAACAAGTTACTTACCTTTGGTAACGATATATCTGTAAGAAACAGTAGTTAGTATTAGATTCCTTACCGCCCCACCCATCCTCCCCGTTCTGCGAACCGATATCTAGGGTTAAGGTCATCCCCTTTCAGGGCCCTAGTTTCAATGGCACCAGTGTTGGTTTTTAACATGGCTCTGCGTTTCTGGCACGGAAAAGCTGTGTCTAAGAACTGACGTCTGCGCGCAGAGGCGGCGTCTAAGTACTCCGATGACGACGCCGACGACGGACGCGGAGCCGCAGACGACGCCTACCGACGCGCAAGGGTACTGCTTCGCAAAAATTTCCGGATCCAGTCTGACGCCTGGGGATATTCTAGGGTAAGGAATCTAATACTAACTACTGTTTCTTACAAATGTATCGTTACCGAAGGTAAGTAACTTGTTCAATACAGTTATATTCAACTCAGTGCATGTAATGTTCATTTCAACATATCACATTCTTTTCTACATATACCATAGTGAGCCAAACCTATTCTATATTAATTTTAACACATAATGTGCTTCAGTGGAGTTACCATCATTTCAGTGCATGTAAAATGCATTTCAACACGTGTCATATGAATTTTATTGCTTGCTATTTCCTTTTTATTGATTCCCATTTTAATTTCAGTGTGGTGGTTGTGCGTTTCAGTAGGTCTTATTTCATTGACGATGTGTGTTTTTCATATTATTCACTGATTAACATGTTCCTTCCACTGTGTATTGCTTTTCTTTTGGTATGTTACAATAATTTTGCTATGCATTTCATGAGATGTCATACTTTCAGAGCTGTACTTTTGATTTGATTGACCTGAAAACAATGGATCTGGATAATGACACTGGATATTGTTCCAAAACGTATATTTTCTGCTATTCTTTCTCAATGCTGGGTCACTTCTTTCTCAGGGCTGGGTCACTCCTCATTGGTGTGTCTTGAGCACTCCAACAAGGCAATTGATGGCTTTGGAAGCAGCTTCTGCCTGTGTTTCACTCCTTGCCTCTCTCTCTCTCTACCTGCAGATCGATCTGGTATAGAAAACGTCAACTCGGTGGAAGCCCTGCAAGAAATGCTCATTCGGGCGCTTAAGGCTTTGATCAGGAAGAAGCATCCTAACACGGCATCGACATTCACTAAACTGCTGCTGAAGCTGCCAGATCTGCGGTCGCTCAGCAACATGCACTCAGAGGAGCTCCTGGCCTTCAGCATCCACCCTTGAGCCCTGAGCTATTGAGACATGTGACAAGTTCTATGGACACCCAGCATGTTCTGCAGATATATCGCCTGCTCTAGGGGCAACCAGCATGTTCTATGGACAAACAGTGTTAATTTAGGGGCCAGTTTCTCTTGCTCACGGTTGCATGACTTTGGTAACCTTCCATCCACCTCATGCTTCTTTCTTCCACTACTCTAAATTTCTTGTCTCTCAATCTCACTCTACTTTGTTCTTTTTCAGCCCAGCTTCTTTCTTGGCGGCTAATTTTTTTCTCTTCCTTCTTATTTCTCCTTTTGCTGTCTTGCTTCTGGTTGAAGTCGGATGACGAAGAATAAGTCCTCACTGCCAAAATTATTGCCAGTGCCCACCAACTGCAACCACGGGCACAAATTAAGCCCTGTAAAAACTATAGTTGAAACATGCATGAGGATCATCTGCTGTAGCTACAAACTTAGAGATGAAGTATGCCGGTATTGACGGTGACTGAAGATCAATGCACTGTCCTTTCAGTAGGAGTTTATGAGTTCAAGATTTCCTTCAGGAGATCTCCATTGATAATCATAAGCACTGATAAGCCCTCTCAGGGCACTTCGGAACCAGCTTTTACATAACATCTATTTGTGGTTGCCTCTCTGCAGCCTATAGCGACCAAATTCTGAATCGTTTTCTTGAAAAAAAAATTATAAAAGTATTGTATCAAATTTTAAATGGAGAAAACGAAGGTACATAAAATAGAAAATGTTAAAAAAATAAATCCTGGGTTCTAATTTCGAGAAAGTAGGGCAGCGGGGTGCTGCAAGCCATATGTCTGCGCCATGCTGTGTTACTTCCAGGGCCGTTTCTAGGTTTATTGCCGCCCTAGGCGAGAATTGAAAAATGACGCCCCCTCCCTTTTTCTAACATCACTCTCTTCCCCCGTCATCCAGGCTACAAGAATATATATATTACATGCTGACCATCCTCCACAGTTGGAAATGCGGCACTGACTACACATAAGAAGCTGCACGCTTTTCTGATGACTACACAAAAAATGACTACATAAAATGGCGCAGGCGGATAAGCGCATACTTGACAACTTCTATGCGACACCACTTCTTAGTTTGCCAGTGTCTCTGGGGCCCTGAGGACGAGCTCAGCCTTGGAGACTCACAGGCCTCATTTACAATTTCAAATGCGTCATTAGGCCTTCACAGTCAACCTCCATAATACATACATTGCTTGCATCCTAAATATATATTTATATTTTTTACACCCACCCACGTTCGCAGCGGCCTTCGCTGACTGCGCTAACTCACCGGAGGGGGGGGAGGTCACTGCTCTCGAGGTAAAAGTCACGCCGTCGGACGGTACGTCCACGGGCCGGGAGTCGGGACAAGAAGACTGTGTGGCAGGCAGGTGGCAGCAGTATTAATTACTTTGTAATTTTAATTCACCATCCAGGCACCCGAGCAGCGCGCCAGCCGACACTTGCACACAGTCCGTCCCCTGCGCGCCGAGAGAGAGGGTGGTGCGCGTCACCGGCGTAACAGCAGGCTGCTGAAGCACTGCTCATGGATTGGACAACAAGGTTGCCCAGGGCCGTCATTGGTAGCGCTATCCCGCGCTACAAGATTGACGGCCCTGGGAAGTGGGGACCCACACTTACTGTCCTTATCGCTTCCCACACCCCTCCCCTTTCAATGATGGCCGTCCGACATGCAGTGTTTGATTGAGCTGCTACACGACAGATTTGAAGCCTGTTTCTCATGCGGCATTGTTTTGCTTTCTTCCCTTTGAAACGCACAGCCAAGGCCCTGTTTGCTCAAAAGGCATGATAAATACAGTCGAGATTCACTCTTTTAGTCTCTTGCCAGAATTCCAACCTTGCTTTCATTTTTTTTTTATTTAACCTTGCTTTCTTGTTGTTTTGCCCTTGATGTTAGAGCTGCAGTGCAGGTCCACGGAAACGGTTTTCTGCAATGATGAACGGCTTCCCAGCGTGCGTGCAGGCCTGCTCTCTGCGCAGCAGCATTATGTACAAACAGCAGGTGCGCAGCGCTTGCACAGTGCACACCACCACTCAGTGCTGCTGCTGCCCGCATGATTTTTGCCGCCCTCCCAATTTTGCCGCCCTAGGCGGCTGCCTAGTCCTGCCTAATGGAGAAACGGCCCTGTCCTGGTTACTTCAGAGCACAGGGATGCGTCATATTTGCAACAATATGGCAGATCCCTGTACTCACAATTGGCTGCTATGTGCCAATGCAGGCCCCCTTGCACCATGGTACAATGGTGCCTGCGTTGTGGGGATGATTACACAAAAACAATCACAAGAGGTGTTTTTCTCTTTCAATGCGTACTGCAGAATGCATATTTATTTTTTGTATTAGTTCTAGCTGCTTTGCCTTATTGTGCAAATAAAATCCCTTCCAGGGACTCTTCTTTGGTCAACAAGGGGCAAGGGTTGAACAAGTAATTCTGCAAGCCTAGCCCCCACATTCGCTTTCCCCTGACATCCTGCCTCTCTCCTATCACACTTGTGTTGAAGTTACACCTTGGCTATAGTCATTTAATTTCCTTTGAGCTGCTTAAAACCCAAAAACTTACATAAAATCATGTGAAATGGCACTCTGGCATTTCACCCTATTTTTTATGCTAAATTCGCAATAAAAGCTGCTAAATCACATGTGAAGAGAATAACGACCACTCAAATTTTTTTCGTTCACATTTTTAGGATTTTAACCCGAATTACCTCTCAATTACGCAACATGGCATAATAGCTTAATTTCAGGCATTTCACTTAACAAGCTCAATGCAAAATTCCTGATATTATGCGAGGTCACGCTGGCATAAACAAAATTTCGCCCAGGCCTATTGCTCAACAAATTCCAAAATAGCCAAGAGGGTTGGATGTTTTCCTCTAAAGAATCTCTTACAAAAAATATTCAAATGTGTCACTTTTGATTCATCTTGGCATGAGTTTAACAAAATGTAATACATTTTAAAGAATAATTCGCAGTGGAGTTTTAGAGAAACTCACACAAAGTATATTAGCAAGTAGTAGCAAATGGTGCAGCCAATCAAGTTGGACCCTCCAATTAGGCTCATGTGATTGCTAATGGGGGAGCCTGTCAAGTTGGCTGAATCCCTTTGGGAAATACTTAAATTCCGACAGCCATGAACAACACTCGGATGTTGGGCCCTCCAGATAAAATAATATTTTGCTGCTGGAACACTCCCTACTAGCAAAGGATGTTTCTTAAGCCTTTGGTGCCACCTGATGGTGGTATCATAAAGTTGCATAATTGCGGTCTTATACCTTTTAGGTACGTTCACCAGGTTTTGAGAAGCAAAAACCGGGACAGGTCAGACGTAAAAGTTGGACTACAGCCTTTATTTATAGCCACACATTTATAAGCTACGCTTACATAATATTAACTCCGGCAAGACCTCTACTCTGAACCCCCTTGTCCTCCTCCACAATCTGTTTTCCCTTTGCTGCAGCATGTAATGCAGCCGACCTCCTCCTGTGCTGCCTGAATAAAAAATATACCTTTCAATTCTCCTTTGCACGATAAATTGACTTTTTCCCCAGAAACCCGGACATGTATTTAAAATTTAGGAAAGTGTTGGAACACCGGAACAGTCCACTGAAATCCGGGAATGTCCGGGAAAATTAGGAACATCTGATCACCCTATTTTTAGGAAATTTTCACAACCATTTGAAATGCTCCATATCACGTCTGCAGCTAATATTTTTTGTGCTGCGAAAAGGTCTTGAATAGACAATCGGAAATATTAGCTAAAAATTTTGATTAATGCTCCCCTTGTTAGCAGCTTTTCCGACACATGTTAACCCAGCTGTCAGATTGTTTTCCTTCCACCCTTTTCTCCTCTGTCTTGGGGATTTGTTTCCATGACTTTGGAATAGCAAACAGAAATGCTTTGAAATATGATGAGAGTACCCTTATGGTGACTCCGGTACTCCTGGTCTCAGGCTCTCTCCTATTCCCTACACCCACCTTCTGTCCCCTCACTGCCGTATCTGTCTGTAGTCGTCGATGCACAGAGGACGACGACGTGCACTTCTGGCAGAACATTTTTAATAACCTAAGGTGCAGGACCAGGTCCTGCCACAAGTGGGTGCCAAATTCCCGTATGTTGGTAACAGTAGACAAGGGGGCATATTTATGTAGAAATCACACAGAGCAACAAGTCCCCTTGCTGAGCTGCATGATGGGGAAAGGGCATGAATGCGCTGTATTTAACCCCCCCCTGCTGTTGACGGAACCACTCCATCATCAGCCGCGGTCGCGCTGTGCTGATGACGGAGCCGTTCTGTCACGGCCCGCTCGGAACGCCTGCGCGGCGCTGATTCCGCGCCTGCGCTGAACGTTCTATTGAGCGGGCGGGGTCGTGACGGAACCGCTCCGTCATGAGCACCGCGCAACCGCGGCTGGTGACGGAGCGGTTCTGTCACCAGCATGCACCCGCCGCGCGGCCTCCCCACCCCTTAGCACTGCGGCGGAATAGCTGCCGCAGTAAAGGGGTTAACATAATAGGCTGCATTCCTGGCTTTTCCCAACTCAAGTGCACAACGTGATGCCTAGCGACAACGCAGGCACTCTTGCAACATTGTGCACGGGTGCCTGTGTAACAGGCAGGATTGTTTTTTGCAGAAAGGGACACCTTCCTGCACAAAATCAATCCCCTGAGGCATTTTCTTCTTTCTGTGTGTGCGGCAGAGTGCAGCGCACAAAGAGGAAAAAACGAGGTGAAATAAACATGTCTCCGTGTTACGCCTCACCTAGGGAGGCGTAGCAATCTGGCGCATTCCCAGGTCTGCCACTTATGGCAAATCTGTGAATGGGCCAAAATCCATGGGTGTTCCCACGCAGCACCCATGGAACGCCTCCCTGGGCTGGAGTAACGCAACACAGCGGTGTGTGCTGCATTGCATTACTCTGGATTTACCAAGCCGCACAAGAGAGCCTTGCGTGGTTTGATAAATTGCATCTTAAGGGTTGCGTTGATTTTGCACCCCATTGTGTGGTGCAAAACAAACGCAACACCTTGATAAATATGCCCCAAGGTGTGTAATTTGGGCCTGCCCATGCACCGGCATTCACGCTCCTCTATCGCTCAGACTCTGCATGCCTACCTTGGCTGCTGAGGTAATTTTCCTGCTGTGCTGGGGGTGGGGGGCACGCACAGCACCCCGGTGCTCATGACGAGCTCATCATGAGCTACAGTGTTCCTGTGCTCAAGACGAGCTGAGCTCGTTACGTCCACACCCGTTTCAATAGAACGTTCAGTACAGCAGGGGAATTATACCAGCGTGCGAGCGTTCTAATGACCATGACGAGCTCAGCTCATCATAAGCACCGGAGCACTGTAGCTCATGACGAGCTGAGCTCGTCATGAGCATGCAAGGGGTTAAGATGCTCCTTGCTTGAAGGGAGACTGGGGCATGGCCTTGCAGGAGGCTGCTGCTGCCTGACCCTCATCTTCTCTTAGTGTAGATCAGAAGCCACAAACAGCAGCTGCCTCACCCCAACCATCAGACGACTTGGTCTCCCCAAAACTGGGCAGCAGCAACAGGAAGTACAAGCTGCTGGGCGCATAGTAAGGGACGGAAAGAGTCAGGGCTCCTGTGTGAGTGAGTGTCATTGAGGACATTGATCATTTTTGCAAACTGGACAATCACAGAAAAGTGAGACTATATTAAAACTTGAACTGTCTGCATTGTTGGGCAGCATGAACGCTGGTAATGTGTGCTTACTGGGCCTTATAAAAACTCTGGAGGGTTTCTGTGCACTGGGGCAACAGGAAAACTGGTAATGCGTGCATATAGGGCCTTATAGAATCTGTGAACTGTTTCAGTGCACTGGGGCAACATGACACTGGTAATTTGTGCTGAGTGCACAGCTATACAACTGCTGCACCAATTAGAACAATTTTCAAAATATGTGTTAACCTTGGCTTTATAATAAATTAGTACTGGGTGCATGATGGAGCGTTTTGTTAACTGCTAATGTGTGCTAGAATGAACTATATAAAAAAGGGACCTCTGCATAGCTAGGGCATTATGGACACTGCTAATATGTGCATGCTGGGCATTAAAGAAACTAGCTGTGTAGGCATACTGGGGCCTTATGGAAACTGGCAATGCCTGATTCCTGTGGCATTACTGAAACTACAAAGCATTGTGGACTTTCTTAATTTACACTTAATGTTACATTGTGAATAATAGAAAATACGTCAATTTGGGAGGAAATATGAAAACCAGCAAAATGTTTTCACTAACCTAATGTTGACACTGTCAATTTGTGCAAAAAGGCATTGTGGTAAAAGTCAACTTTGTGATTACTAAAACATATAGAAAACTCATGCTGACTTGGGCAATGTGGTGAACCAGCAATACACAGATTATTGGGGCATTATTGAAGCTATAAATGTGTATTTACTGCAGCTTTATGGACACTATCGATGAACATTTTCTGTGGCATTGTATTCCTCATTGCGTCTTTACTGGGGCAGTGTGTTTACTGAGGCACTATAAGAGCAGTTTGTAAGATCATTTGTTTTGACCTTCACCATGCACACACAATCTTGAATCATGCATTCAACCTGAAGGTCTGGACAGATGGCCTTTCAAATAAACATGCACATGGAATCATTAAAAAAAAACGCAATCTGGTCTTCTTACATTTATCAGAAAACCAACCCATTGCCATGGTCTCACTCTGGAGCGTCTGTGCGTCCTGATCTCCAGATTCCCCTTATTAGACGTGTCACCCCTGGGCGGACCGCGTTAGGATGAAGCTACTCCTCAGTAATGAGCTTAGCCAGCAAAGGGGTACGGAGCCAGAGGGTCTCAGCCAGAACATAAACTAGAAGTCTCCAAACCCATCTGAGACAATGTGAGCTCTCCCAAGTCTAGCAAAATCTGTTGTCATGGGTTCCAACATAGCTTAAGTTGAGCCGGTGGTTTACAGTGCTTGGCACCGGCATTTAATTGTCAACACCGGTACTAATGACAGTCTGCCACATGGTGGTGCTGTTTGTGTAATTTAGAGATGAACAAAACTGTTGTTTCTTAATTCAATATACATAAAAAATAGCCAATATTTGCCGTCCAAGTCACTCTTATAGCTTTGGGCGCTTGAAATAGTCTGAATTGTCACACTTGTAGGAGTGTGATGGGTAGTAGTTGTGTTGTAAGGATCATTGGCAGCGGTGGTAGGGGCAATGTGGGTGCAAGATGCATTGGCCTCCTGACGAGAGCCCTGGCACTTAATTTTTGTGCAAATTATGCACGTCGTCTCAAGCTTTCCTTAATCTGTGTAGTTGAAAATCTGATGGATTCGGAGCAAAGAAGGTTGACTTCAAGATGTAGATTCATGGCACAGAAAACCCCATAAAAACTGTGCCAAATCTATAAAAAAAACTGTGGGCCTTAATGTGCCACAGTGTGCAGCCAATTCTTCCAGTCACCTATGTGACAACCTCTTTCACTCTTCAAAAACAAAACAGTGCATCAGAAACAACACCCCTCCCAACCTGCCAGAGGCCATCGACTGCCACACAGCCAGGCATCACCATGATTTTGTAATTTTCAAGCAATCCTTGCAAGTGGCAGTAGCCGTTTGCAGCACAAACGTCACCCACTAATGCTTTCTGACTCACAACTCACATTAATGCCTCTGAACGTACAAGGTATAAACTTGACCCACACTCATTAAACCTCTCCTTAAAACATGCATTGCCTATGAGACAAGAGCGGTTGGCTTTGTCAATATTTTTTAGCCATGTTGGAGAACAGCATGGCTGCAAGTTTTTTTTAAAAAGAGCATTGACTCGTTCAGCGCTGGCTACGTCATAGCTCTTTTTTTATGGCTGGTGGGTGGGATGAGAGACAACACCGAGGGGGTGTGGCAACACAAACAACAGAGGGTGTGGGGGAAATGCTATGACACAGCTAGCTGTGACCAAGTCATAGCACTTATATTTTGTCATGACCCCCGCAAGAGACAACTGAAGAAAGAACAGGTGGGTCAAGGAATTGGGACGATGGCCAGCAACACGGATCGGAGGAGGGGGGACTAGGGGCTGATCCAGCGCTGCAACTAAAATTCTTTATAAATGATGACACAATCCATTATCACACTTACCAATCAATACCAGGCCCATAAGAAACATAGAGCAGCTGAATCATGAGGCGAATAGATCAATATGTTGTTAAATTTTAAGCTATAAACTATCTACAATAAACAAGACCAGCTTGTCATTTTTAAAAGTTTATTTTTAAAATTCATAATTGAATAATCTTTATTAACTCTCTTTATTAAAATCAAACATTTAGTTTTATTAATTCAGTTTCATTAACATTGGCACAATGTCTGCTGTCAAATTAGAATTGATCAAAATAATGAACTTAAGGAAAACATAAATCTTATTCTCTAAGTTAGTTTTCTGACCTGAAAGAGAAACAAATAATAAACAGTTGAATGCTTACAATCAATCCCAAGGCAGTCGGACAGCACTTCGCCCCTCTGGAATAGACAGCCCCAAACCCTTCAAGAGAACCAATTTTTATATCATTTTTGCTCTCAAATTTAACTAAATGTTATTTTTTTTAGAAAAGTTCAGCACTGTGATTGGTTGATGGCTGTCAGGCCACCAGAGCTACCAGTCCAGAGAATATGCGCGTCACCATGCCATTGTCCATTGACATAGAGTGACATCAACTTCCGAACTTTGCAACATAAAAAGTTACCAATCCGACTTCCACCAAAAGCTCGGCAGAATTATGCCTGTCACTTCCTCGGCCTTGTAAAAGAACATCCAGAGCAGTCCATGAAAACAAGCTCCATTGTTAGAGCCTCTTTTTTTTTTCAAAAGTTAGAGCCATAATCCTTTTAAGAAGTAAGTTCAACAAACTCTGCATGGAAAATTTCCAAACGTGTACACTTGGCTCCAGCTTCTGCTCAGTTCAGGCCGACCAACTTTTCTTCAGAATAGAGACTAGGCCTCATCTCACTCTTGAGCTAATTATTAAACAAACACAAAAAGAGTGATTAATTCAGGTAAAGCAAACCCTTTTGTACCACCCAATCCCTTGCTAATTATTAATTAACCCACTAATAAAAAGACATTTAGCAAAAGCAAACATTTAAAGCAGCACATAAAATATCTACCATTCTTCATGTAATCCAGCTTTATGTTTCTGAAAGAATAAAAAGATAATTAAATGATACACGGACAGACAAACACAACATAGGACATACATGTAAGCACATATAAAAAGCACATGCCATGAATGATCAGCCGCATATTAATAGTGACAAAGACAATAGGACAGACATAACAAACAAGACAATATTAATCATGTGTTACAAAAACAGACTTGCAAATGCAACAAGAGCACATGTAATTAGTTTCCCGCGTGTATATGTGTGGTGCAAACTTAATCTAGGTTGTGTTAATTAAACAAATCATGCAACAGCTCATTAATTGATTAGTTCATGTTATGGGGAATTGAATCCACGAGTCAGAATAAAATATTTTCTGAAGCCCGCTTCATCAACTCCCTCATCTGGTGATTTTAAAATCACCAAGCAACACCCAAAAAATTTAGAAAATTTTTACCCATTTTTGGAGACAACACACACTGAATTCTCTCGACATTAGTTTCCCTAAACCCCTGTTTCAGCTGTCTGATTATCTCTATCAAACTGAACCCTTCGCATTTCTTCTAACTCATATTCCTTTTCTTGTTCCTTTCTGAGTTTATAAATCCTTCTCTTTTCATTCTGATGCTTCCTCATCTTGTGGATCAAACAACTCATTTTTAGCAGCATTATCACTATAATAATGACAATTACTGGATAGAGCACTTTGCCTAATATTGATCTGCCAAGTTCTGAAAACCAATCTTTAATAGCCTCCATTCTCTTCCCAATTTTCTCTGTAAATGACTCTTCCTCCATAGGTTCTATTTCTTCATGAAAATGTGTAATGTTCTTAACAAGTAACTCTATATCCCGACTTTTGTCAGGTATATAAGTACAGCAATGTTGGACATGCAAGACCCCACAGACTCCACCCTCTTTTGCAAGCAGAATGTCTAATGCAAGACAATTCTGCATAACCATACTTCTGGTAGCAACAAGTTCTGTGCTAACCAATTGAAAACCGCTTGCAGTATCAGTTGACAACCTATCTACAATTGTGGAAACTTTTCTGATTTTAATTGAGTTCATAGTAATCCCCACCATAGGAATAACAGCACCAAAGATGTCTCCCAGGATTTCCGTAAAACTTTCTCTTTTGTACCTATTCTTATTCAAGTGTTCACCAAATTCAAAGGTACCCTTTTCATTTCTGTCAACATGAAATATTTTTGGAAAGACCAGGCCAAGATAACATGTCCCGTACCAGTGGTCCGGAAGGCTAAAATATGCTTTATTACCACAAATAAAATAAATTCCAGGGAAAATTGGATCCTTTCCACCTTTGAATCCCCATCCCCCTACAATTCGATAAGTATCTTCACATTGACTAGCACCCACAAAAAGATTATCATAAAGTGTATTATCTCTTCTGATGCAAAATTTACCACTAACTGGTTCATCTATATGAATCCCTGCATTAGTATTGACACCATTTAATTTAGCATCCTCTAACTGCCAATATTTAGATTTAGCATGTTTTAGCATTTCATTTCTTTTGTAAACAGCCCTTCTCTCCTCAACCATGTTAAGGAAAGTCTTTTCTTCAGCTCTCATTTTGCATGTTAAATTATTTCTATAGGCATATTCATAATTAAGTTCATTAGTAACTAAAAAGAATTCCCTCATCTGCTTCGCAGGCCTTACTTTGTTTAAGCTATTTACAACTTTGAGATTTGCAAAAACCTCATCGAAGTCTGAGTAATAATACTCCAGACGACCAGTTTGATAAAACAGGCTAGCAATCACACTACAGGTAATGCCATAAGTGAGAGGTAACATATTATATGTCACCCCCTCAGAAACAGAAGCAGGTAATTTTACGCACACATAGCAATCTTTGACATTCATTACTTTGACATATTCAGATAAAAGCCTTGAAAATGAATTGGTTGAAAAATCACCAATAGATCTATCTTGATGAGACTCTGGATCATGATTAATAACTCTACTGGACTTGCCAGCATGTTTCTCATGTTTAGACTCTACTTTACTAGTTATATTAGTCTTGGATTTTTGCTTATTAGCATCAAAAGGATAGACCACAGCTAACATTAACCAAAGTAAAATTAATAATATCACACAAATTGAAGTCATTTTGCAACATTTTTTAAAAATTGAACACCTAGAAGTATCTGATCTAGGCATTTCTAAAAACAAAAATTTTAAATTCAAATGAATGTAAGTAACTAACTAACAACAAAAAATTATATCCCCCCTTTTACATTTTTTTTTTTAACCCTAAACAGTTTTTCTTTGACCTTGTGTCACAAAAATATGTGTTCTTCAACTAAACAGAATTTCTTCGGCCTAAAGTCACCTAACAAATTTTCTTCAGCCTTATGCCAGGAAACAAAAAGTTACCTAACACATTTTCTTCAGCCTTCTGCCAGGAAATAAATCCTCAACTAATTTCTAACAATTTTAATCCTTGTCACTTTCTAAAAATTCCTGACCACTGCTTTCCACTTCAACAATTGGTGGAATATTTATATAGGTCCACTCTGGGGACTTATATTTTTGATTTGGCCTAATTACTCTTTTTGTCTTACGAGAGATAACCTCTATTTTCTTGTTTTCGCCCTCGTTTTTCTTTTCAAGTTCACTTCCTTGACTAGAAATTTTATTAATTTGTTCTTTTGATTTCTTCACTAGTTTGAATTTTAAATTGTCTTCAGGCCAAATGTCTCCTTTTCTTAAGACTTTTTTCTTTGGCACACATTTGTTACATTCAGATTTCCAAGCTCTTTTTCTGTATTTTCTTATTTCAGATTCTTCATCACTTTCATCAGTGTCTGTATCAGAGACTTCAAATCTGTACCTAGGAACTTCTTTACTCGGCAACTTCACTCCATTTGAAACAATACCTTTACTGGTACTTGTTAATTCTTCTTCTTCTTCAGGAATCACCTTCAGCTTCCCAGCTTCAAGCTTTTTGTTTACAGAGTTACTTCTTTGCCTTTCAATAGTATGGCTCAGATTTTCGTCTCGCTCAGAATTTTCTGCTTCTTCTGAATTCCTCTTTTCTTTCAGAGACTCTTCTTCAAGCAAATCATCATCATCAACACCTCGATTTCCAGTTTTCAGATCTTCTTTATTCAAGTTCTGACTCTCATCTAGATTCTCTTGATGTTGATTTTCTTGTTGATCATCAGAATCAGAATCAGGATCTTCTGGGTCTCTTTCTGAATCTGAATCAGCTGTTGTATCACTTTCTTCATCAGAATTTTCAGGAGGTGGCACACGAATTGTGTGGCTTGGATGAATCCACCTTTTCAGTCCTCTGCATTTAATTGCATTTGTTGTAATCAGAACCACTTGACGTGGCTTCTGCCACCTTGGGGATAAACAGTTCCTTCTTCAATGAACCTTCGTCCTCACCCAGTCACCAGGTAGCAAATCATGAGCTTGTACCTTTTCTTTTGAAATAATGTCAGTTCCCACCTGATGAAACACAGAATGCACTACATCAGATAGGTTTTGGCAATATTCAATAATTGCGCTGTCATTAATACTCATTAATTTGCCAACTGGAAGAAATGCTTGCCTCATCACTCTGCCCATCACAATATCATGAGGGCTAAGACCTGTCTTTTTATCTGGGATGCTTCTCATTGACATTAGAACAAGTGGAAGTTTTTGAAAGCCTATTTTTAATTGTTCCGTTAATCTGTTCAACAACACCTTATGCCTGTGGTCTGTAAGCACAATGCAACTTTTGTTCGATATTTAAGGCTTCACAAACCAATTTCATCAAACTGTTCTCAAAATGGGTTCCGCAATCACTTTCAATCGTAACTGGAAATCCATACCTAGGTATGATCTCTCTAAGAAGCAATTTTGCCACAGTGACTGCATTAGAATGACGAACTGGGAAAGCTTCCACCCATCTCGAAAACAGACAAACAAATACCAGAACATATTGTAGACCATTATGCTCTGGCATTTCAATAAAATCCATTTGTAATCTGGTAAAAGGACCACCCTCCCGTCCTATGGTTCCCATGCTTACAACAACTTTTCTGTTGGGATTCATCTGTTGGCAGGTCAAGCATCTCTGACAAAGTGACTCTGCAATTGTTCTAAATTTTACATTGAACCATGTTTCTCTAAATAATCTAACCATGGACTCTTTACCTATATGTCCTGGGCCATGACACAATCGTGCCATATCAGCAATCATGCTGTCTGGCATTACAACTCTTCCATCTTTGTGTACCCAAATTCCATCTTCCTCTCTTGGTCTGCAATCAGCTTTTAACCATGTGTTTTTCTCTTCCTCACTTGCCTCATCTTGTAAGTCCTTTATTTCCTGCCATGTCTCAACTACAGAAATTAGCATGAGAGAATTCATTGTGTGACTTTCGTCTTTTTCCCGATTGATTGCGTAATTGTTTCTGGCACAATATTTTGCCATCTCATCCGCGAAAGCATTTCCTTTAGTGATGTAATCATCACCTTTTTTATGAGCTGAACACTTCACTACTGCAATTTGTTCTGGTAACTGAATGCCATCAATCAATCTTTTAATCAATTTCGCATTTCTAATCCGTGTTCCTGCAGAAGTTAAATAACCTCTATTGGACCACAGTTGTCCATAATCATGAACAACACCATAACCATACTGACTATATCAGTCACTATGGTTACTCTTTTGCCAACTGCATTTTCACAGGCTCGAATTAAACCAATTAATTCTGCAATTTGAGCGGAACGAATTCCATCCAAAGGTGAACCTTTAACAACATCTGAGACTGTGCACACTGAGTATGCTGCTCTCAGAATCCCTTCGTCATTTCTCAAACAAGATCCATCAACAAAATATATTATGTCTGATTCAGGTAATGGAACATCTTTTATGTCCTGTCTTGGTTTTGTGCAGTAATCTACAACATCCAGGCATTCATGATCAATGTCATCCTCATTACTTACCTCAGTAATAATTCCATCAGGTAATAATGTGGAAGGGTTCAAGTTCACACATGTTACAATTGACACATTGTCTGAACCCAAAATTGTTTTTTCATATTTTGTCAGTCTGCTACTTGTTAAATGTTGAGTTCTACTTCTGGTAAGAAGAATCTCCACTGAATGAGGTACATATACCTTTACAGGAAATCCCATATTGATACCCTCACTTTGCTCAAGGCTTACACTTGTTGCGGCCACTGCTTTTAAGCAATCTGGCAAAGCTTTTGCAACAGGATCCAAAACAGCTGAGAAATATGCAATTGGTTTTCTCAAGTTTCCATGCCTCTGAATTAGCACTGACAATGCACAACCTTCTCTTTCACTGCAGTAGAGCTCAAATTCCTTCTCATAGTCTGGCATTCCTAGAGCAGGAGCTTCACATAAGCTCTTTTTTAACTGCTCAAAAGCTTCTAGCTCAATTTTTGACAGTTTGATTGGATCTTTTATATCTGCCTTTGTTAATCTCTGAAGTGGTTTTGCAATGACTGAAAACCCACTAATCCATTGTCGACAGTAACCAACCATTCCTAGAAACATTCTCACCTGTCTTTGTGTTGTCGGTGGTTGTATTGCTCGAATCATTTTGATTCTCTCAACTGTCACTTTTCTGGTTCCCTTTGCAATTCTGTGACCAAGATATTTCACTTCTTGTTTACAAAATTGCAATTTTGCTGGTGACACTTTATGTCCCTCATCTGCCAAACGATTTAACAGGGTAATGGTATCAGTAACACAATTTTCTCGTGTTTTGGCTGCCACAAGCAAATCGTCAATGTACTGCACCAATGTGGAATTACCAGGCAATACTAGATCTTCCAGGGATTTCTTTAATAATTGATTAAAGATAGATGGACTCTCAGTATACCCTTGAGGGATACGACACCATGCTAGGATCCTATTTTGGAACCTAAAAGCAAAAATTTGCTGGCTCTCTGGATGTAATGGAACTGTAAAGAAGGCATTACACAGGTCAATGACCGTGTACCATTCTGCATCATGTGGAATCTGGTAAAGAATTACTGCAGGGTTTGGAACAATGGGACAGCATGGAACAACTATCTGTTTAATTTTTCTTAAATCTTGAACAATTCTGTATGTTCCATTCGGCTTTTTAATACCCATAATTGGTGAATTACATGGGCTACTTTCAATTTCTTTTAACACACCTTGACTTATGAATTTTTCAATCACAGGAATGACACCCTCAATTGTCTCTGCTTTCATTTTGTATTGAGGAACATTTGGAAAATCAATTCCCTGCTTAACAGTGATTTTTACTGGATCAATATTTTTCATAAGACCCATATCATTTCCTGTTAGGTCCCAAATTGCTGGATTAACTGGCTCTTTGAGCTCTTCTGGCAAATCATTTTTATCAAATACAGGAAATATTGGTGTTCTTTCTTCTTCAACCATTAGCATAGTCCATTTATAAAGCCCATCTTCTTCTGCTGTTTGCATTTCAATGCCTTCTGGTGAGCAATATATTCTGCAATTCATTTTGCATAATATATCACGACCCAACAGATTCACAGGACTGCTGTCACAAACTAGAAATCTGTGTTTATTTTTGTAGTTGCCTATCTCCACTTTTACTGGGTCTGTCAAACTTGTTTTAATTTGCTGATTAGCTACACCTACAACTTGAATGGTTTCACCCGAGAGAGGAAGGTTTTCTATTTCTGCTGATCTAACAGTAGAACGGGTAGCACCTGTGTCCACAAGGAAAGTGATATCTTTATCATTTACTTTACCATTAACAAATGGACCAGACTGATCTACCTCAAGAGTGGGTCCAAGCACACACTCTTCCTCCTCTCTCAGGCACCGTCATGAGTAATCCTCTGATGAATCACTCACCTCTTTGTCTTTTAACCAAAATTGAGAAGCACTTGTCATGTTAACTTTTGACACATTTTTAACCGAATTATTTCCACAGAAACCTGTTTCAGGAGAAAATCTCTGTGTGTTAGCACTACCAGGGAATGGTGCTTGAGGTAACTGACTCTGTTGAATTTGATTCTGCTATACCTCATTCTGTTGCTGAAACTGGCTTTGCTGTGTCTGGTTCACTATTTGTCGCTGTAGCTGTCGCTGCTGACTTAACTCATTCAGCTGCTGTTGTAGCTGTTGCTGTGGATTTAACTCACACTGCACCTGTGGATTCAATGAATTATTTTTTAAATTTCTGGACGGGTTTTTACACTCTCGCTTCCAGTGTCCAATTTCGCCACAATTAAAACATGGGAGCTTTTGTTTCAGCTCTTCAACATTTACATTACATTTTGACTTATTATTAAAATTACCCCTGAACTTTCCCTGTTGCATAGAGCCTAACTGTTGTTGTTGTTGCTGCTCAGCTACCTTCACTTGTGCCCACATTGCCTTCTCCTTGAGACTCTTTTGCCTTGCATCTATCTCATCACTGCAATATTTTGCTTTTCTCAGGATGTCATCAACTGATAATGATTGCCAACAAACAATTCCATTTCTAATCATGTCACCAATTTCAGGTCTCAGGCCATATACAAATCTGTATATAAAGTGGCTCATGTCTTTTTCACTGAATTTTTCATAGCCACTGTACTGTTTAAAGACTAACAGTAGCCTTTCATAAAATGAATGAACTGATTCTTTTGGTTCCTGGTTTGTTCTGTCTATTTTAACCCAGTCCACTTCTTTTGGGGGAATTTTCTCTTTCAGCCAATAAATTACTTTCTTATAAAGATCCATGACATCTTTTGATGGGGCACCTGTAATTTTGTCTCGGGCAGGTTCTTCTTTTGGCCAATCCACAGAAATTTAGCATTCTGTCCAAAGATCTGATGGAACAACAATGTCAAAGAATCCATCCAGATCAATCCACAGATCCTTTGACACCCTTATAAATCTGTCTACCTGTCGGTACCATTCCACTGGTTTTTCTCTTAAACGTGGAAAATCATTGGTAAACAGGAGAATATCCTGTCTGGACCAAGGAACATGCACCTACCCTCCTCCAGCTATTTCTCTCATTGGAAATTCAGAAATGTCATCATTTCTTAGTCTATTATCTTGTTCTTTCTTTGACCATTTTATCCTCCATTTACCTAATTCACCTAATTTTCTGAGAAAACTTATTAATTCTCTTATGTGAGTTATTCTTCCAGCAGCATTTAAATTATCAATGTCCCTCTCAGAGAAATCCACCCTGTAATGTTTCTGTAAATGTTTTTTGTTTGCTCAAATCAATTTCTAACTCAGCAGCCATTTCTTCCAGTTGTTCATACCTGTTTTTAGTTTTCCACTGAATACTTTTGCAAATAAACAACAGTTCATCATCTTGATACAACTTCACATTATCAGTACCAATTGTGCCAATGATTAATTCCTCCAGGTCAGCTTTTAATTTAGCTACATCAAGCTTTTTATAATCAGGAGCTTCAGGGGACATTCCATTTTGAGATAATTCTGTTCTGTTTAAGCTTTTCTCTGACAAACCTGAGTCTGAATCTGCCACAGTTGGTGTTTGCGAACTTGACAAACTTCCATGTAGTGTTAAATTTGGCATCATAGATTTTTCTCTATGAATCTCTGAAAGTTCTGAATAAAATTTTTCAGCAACCTTTTGAATTTCTGCATTTAATGGAACTGTTAAGGCTGTTTGTCTATTATCTCCTTGATCAAAAACCGGTACCACAGGACCAATAGTTACTGGTACTGTAACTGCTTCCATGCCTTTTGTCAATTGATCAATTAAATCTTGCTTTGCTTTATTGTAACTAGAAATTTCTTAATCAGCTGGTAATTTTTCCTGATTTCTCACAAAATTATTTTCTTGATGAGGAACTCTTTTTTCTCTGGGTGTACTACAATTATTTACTGAGCCTACCCTTTCAGGTAATTTTAAAAATCTGGGAGAACCTTCCCCAACTTTTCTAGGAGGTGCACTTGGAGAAGTTTCTGTAGAAACTCTCGGGGTAGATTGAGAACCTGCTTGATAAGGTGGCGGTTTAGGTTTAGTGGCATAAATATCTTCTAAAACTGCATCATCTAATTCCTCATCAATTCTTCTTCCAGCTGTCTTTTGTTCAAAATCTTCATTAATCATTATTCTTATTGGATACAGACCATCATACATGTCTGCCTTTCTCCAGCGTCTCACTTTATCCTCATGTGTTTCTTTATTTACAACATATTTTGAATATTTAGGTGCTGAACACTTGCTTTCACGTTCAAGTTCCATCATCTCAACCTCCCATTCAACTAAGGCTTCAAATTGTGTAGGTCTTGGCTTTGGCACAAGATCCATAATTTTTCCTCTCAGATTTTGTAAAACTTTCATATTAAATGACCAATCTTCTGGCCAGGCTAGTACACCATCCTTTTTGGTATAATGCATCCAGTTATCAAACCAAATTACAGTATGATAACCATATTCGCCTTCCATTTAGGCTGCAGGTGTTTTGTACTTATGAAGTAATTTACCACCACGTGTCTCAATTTTCTTGTCAGGTTTAAAATAATTTTTCATCTTTTGAAACCATGTAGGCTTTTTTTTATAATCATCCCAATAACTCATGTTTGTATCTCAATGCTGTTTTATCAAGGACTTTTAATGGCTTTCCTAATATATAGTGCTGTAAATACTATAACTTTATTTGCAACTCTAAGCAACTGTTTTACCTAATATTGTACTAATTTAATAATTAATGTCCTTAATTTAATCACCTTTGATGCTATTATCCTAATATATCTGCTATATTTATTCACTAATTAATAGCAAATTTCTGAAATAATTAATAATAAAAAATGAAGCTTTGGGCATTAACAGCGCGGAAAAACTAAATCTTCAGCAAAAAGTAAACAATGTGCATCAGCACAAGTGTTTCAGCCTATTAGCGTGTGACTGCACAGTGCTCAACCAACCAGAATGAGAATGCTCACCAAGTATCGACCAATCCGGTCGCGACCTATCTATGACACTGCAGCGTCCCCTCTAGAGGAATAAACAAATTAGACTCAACCAAGCCAGCCCCCCCTAAATCTGAAATCTAAAACCTTTCAATTGTAGCGCGATTCCACTATCAGCGCTCAGCAGCACTTCCTTGAAAAGAAGAAAAGGAAGTCTAATTACACGAAGCTTTGACCAATCAGGTCGCGGCTCCTCACTCGTGACAGCAGATGTCACGGCCAACCGGTGCTCAGCTCCTCCTCCGTGACACTCGGGACAATGGGAGAGCCTCAACCAATAAGGTCGCGGCCCTTGTGTGACGCTGCGCGTCAATAGCCAATGGGCGCGCGACCTTTTCTATGACGCGCCGGGACCTTAACGAATTACAGCGCGGCCCCTTCGTGATTTTTAAAGCCGAGCAAGGACAATCTTAATTAACAAGGCATACAAATACACAGAAGCCTCGCCGGAACCCCGCCCAATGAGAGCACGACTCCTTCGTAACTTGCACAGAGTTTCGCTCACCTCGCACAACACACGGAGCTTCGCCCAATCAGAGCGCGGCTCCGTGTATGACGCGTCGGCTTTTTACCCAATACCAGCGCGGCGGCTGACGTAGACAGCCGCTGCAGCTGATAGCTCTCCTCTCTCTCGCTCAGCCCCCCTCCTTCACAAAAATGTTCGGGACACACTTTAGCTACACGCTTTGTTTTTAAACATTAGCGCCTAGCAATCAAATTAAAACGGGATGTTTCTAATTACAATCAAACAAGGCCACAACGCTACACTTCAATCTCTATGGCTGTGACGTGTAATTAATAGCGCGAGGAGGACAGAAATCAAAACGGGAACACTTGCAATCTTTGAACAAATTTCGACCATTTAATCGCGCCTCAGCCAATGAGAGCGCTGCTTTGCCCAGACATTCTAACCAATCAGAGCGCGGCAGGTTCTGACGTATGCAGCAGCTGCAGCTGCAGGCTCTCCTCACACGTTTCCACTCCCAAAACAGCCCCTCCCTTACAATTTTCGATCGGGGCACTTTTCAATGTATTTAAATAGCGCGCAATGCTTTTAGGATGATTAAAATAACACGCAATACTCTAAAATAGCGTATTCTTTACCCTGAAGGCTTAAAAACGTTTTCAATTATCTTCATAAAAACGCAATTAATAACAACATAAAAACAAACCATTTGCCTGCTTCTCTAACAAAGAAATAGTTTTAAACATTCATTCAAGTATTCTCAGCGTGGAATAGACGACGCTATTCTCACAGAATAGTTTCAATTGCAAATAGAGTAATTCCTACCCTACCCTTCAGTTTACAAACCATTCACACACTTTCAAACAAGAAAACCCTGATCATACACACATAAATTCTTGGCAGGACTTGAACCAACCACAGAAAACATCAGGCGTTGATAAGAATAGACAACGCTATCTCACCCTTCTCTCAAGCTTGGATAAATCCTACTACTCTTTTCACAGAAAGCTTTAGAACAGGCTCACCAGGTCCCTCTGCTTAATGCTACAATTTCATAAGCAATCCTCACTATACATTCAACCATGCACATCTAAGGTCCCTAAACTTGTGTTGTACGTCCACAACACGTGATATATTCTATACCACAATTTTGAAACAGACAAATGCACTGTGTAACTCTTCTAGTCACACTACCTTGCCGGCAACTAACCAGAAATTTTTCACACTGCTGGAAAAATTCCTTAAGACTACATATAACAATCTGACAGTCAATAAACTTAACTTTTGTTAAACATCAATCCTATGACTATACCAACATATATGTAACATGCATGTCAAAAACAACATATAACCGTCTGATGCTACCAAATTGATCCAGCGCTGCAACTAAAATTCTTTATAAATGATGTCACAATCCATTATCACACTTACCAATCAATACCAGGCCCATAAGAAACATAGAGCAGTTGAATCATGAGGCGAATAGATCAATATGTTGTTAAATTTTAAGCTATAAACTATCTACAATAAACAAGACCAGCTTGTCATTTTTAAAAGTATATTTTTAAAATTCATAATTGAATAATCTTTATTAACTCTCTTTATTAAAATCAAACATTTAGTTTTATTTATTCAGTTGCATTAACATTGGCACAATGTCTGCTGTCAAATTAGAATTGATCAAAATAATGAACTTAAGGAAAACATAAATCTTATTCTCTAAGTTAGTTTTCTGACCTGACAGCCCCAAACCCTTCAAGAGAACCAATTTTTATATCATTTTTGCTCTCAAATTTAACTAAATGTTATTTTTTTAGAAAAGTTCAGCACTGTGATTGGTTGATGGCTGTCAGGCCACCACAGCTACCAGTCCAGAGAATATGCGCGTCACCATGCCATTGTCCATTGACATAGAGTGACATCAACTTCCGAACTTTGCAACATAAAAAGTTACCAATCCGACTTCCACCAAAAGCTCGGCAGAATTATGCCTGTCACTTCCTCGGCCTTGTAAAAGAACATCCAGAGCAGTCCATGAAAACAAGCTCCATTGTTAGAGCCTCTTTTTTTTTTTCAAAAGTTAGAGCCATAATCCTTTTAAGAAGTAAGTTCAACAAACTCTGCATGGAAAATTTCCAAACGTGTACACTTGGCTCCAGCTTCTGCTCAGTTCAGGCCGACCAACTTTTCTTCAGAATAGAGACTAGGCCTCATCTCACTCTTGAGCTAATATTTAAACAAACACAAAAAGAGTGATTAATTCAGGTAAAGCAAACCCTTCTGTACCACCCAATCCCTTGCTAATTATTAATTAACCCACTAATAAAAAGACATTTAGCAAAAGCAAACATTTAAAGCAGCACATAAAATATCTACCATTCTTCATGTAATCCAGCTTTATGTTTCTGAAAGAATAAAAAGATAATTAAAGGATACACGGACAGACAAACACAACATAGGACATACATGTAAGCACATATAAAAAGCACATGCCATGAATGATCAGCCGCATATTAATAGTGACAAAGACAATAGGACAGACATAACAAACAAGACAATATTAATCATGTGTTACAAAAACAGACTTGCAAATGCCACAAGAGCACATGTAATTAGTTTCCCACGTGTATATGTATGGTGCAAACTTAATCTAGGTTGTGTTAATTAAACAAATCATGCAACAGCTCATTAATTGATTAGTTCATGTTATGGGGAATTGAATCCACGAGTCAGAATAAAATATTTTCTGAAGCCCGCCAAACAGCACAGACGAGAAAGGGTGAGTGCTTTCAAGAAAAAAGGACGTTTGAAGCAATATGGAAGGGGCAAGCAGCACAAATGAAGGAGGACAGGAATAACACAGGGAAGGAAAAGAAGGAGGCCCTTCATCCACCCGCCACAAGGCTATTAGCTGAAAAAGAGGCACTCTGATAGAGTGCTTAAACACAAAGAAAAAAGTAGGATGTAAAATATGTACAATGGAAGGACACAACAAATGCATTGATGTTTCAGGGGAGGGACAAACACATGAAAAGGAAGGAGGCCTTTGTAGCAGACCAATAAGAAGCATGAAAATCAGAGTGACAATGAAGTCAACCAACGGTAAACAATAGGTGGCCTCCAAACCCATTGTTAGAAAAAAAAGTCTCACAGGTGCCATCTTGGGTGAGATCTAAAAGCAAATATTGACCGCTTCCTGAGCCGTGTATGTGTTGATAAATCTGTGGAAAATCTGGTGACTGAGCAGCTTTCCTCTCTCCCCGGGAGGCCAGTGATCTGTTGAGTGATCTCTAGACTGGCTTCAGCCCGACTAGATCCAGAAGCACATTTTTTTGGACATGGTTCTCATCTTCCTTGGCCAGCCAAGGTTGTCAAGTCAAGCACGGGGCCCGGTGCCAATGGGTATGCACCAGAGGTCGATCACCCGTGCAGTAACCTGCTACTTGATGAACAGTTGAGGGCACTTTTCTTCAAATTTTATGCTGTAAACCATTGTGGCACTCTGTATCGACTGTGCTTCACCGAAAAGCCCAAGAGGAGAGAAACATGTCTGGGCCTAAGAATATATAAGATTGGAAGAAATGAGTAAGTATCAAGCTACAAAAAGGAAATATTAGAAGAAATGAGTGGTTCTCAGGCTTTGCTTCACTGGATGAACTGCAGCTTTGCAAAAGATGGAGCACGTTAACCAGAATGCACTGGGAGGGCTACTGAGATGTGTTTCACTTGAAAACCACAGGTGAAGGTCGTGCCAGTCCTGTTTTGAGTGCTGCCAAATGGAGGTTTCCGCTTTAAACTAATTGCATGTTTACAGCTTCAACTACCCTTGCATGCAGGGCCTCCATGTTTCTGTTTTATTTATTTATATATTTGCAGATTTATATAGCGCAAACTTGACCCAAACATATTGGAGCTCTCTACATGTGCACCAGTTACGTTACACAAGGGCACATTCATTTCTTTGGAATGCACAGGGAGATTAAGGGATCTGCCCAGAATCACAGGATGTGGAGTCGACCCTGAGGCTGGAACCTTGGTTTCCCAGCTCCAAGGTCGGCAGTCTAGCTGTGAGACCACATCCTCTCCCCTACTAACTAGATGTTAGACTTGGCATCTTTGGCGTGGGTTCCCCTGACTTTTTGCCTCTTCCTCCTGTATTTTTGATGCTGTGCTGGATATAGTTTTGCTGGCTTAGATGCTCTGGGCGCTTTGCCACTGCTGATCAGTGTCAAAGTGCAAGTGCTCCCTTTGTAAATTATGATCACAATTACTTCTCCCTGATTGGCATATTTGATTTACTAGTAATTCCTTAGTAAAGTGCACTGAAGTGTGACAGGGCCTGTAAATCAAATGCTACTAGTAGGCCTGCAACACTGATTGTGCCACCCACATGAGTTGCTCTGAAAAGGTAACTCAGATCTGCCACTGCAGTGTCTGTGCGCAGTTGTTAACTGCCATGTCAACTTGACAAGTGTACCCACTTGCCAGGCCCTAACCTTCCCTTTTCTTACATGTAAGGCATACCTATGGTAGGCCTCATGTACACCCCTGGGCAGGGTGCAGTGTATGTGAAAGGTAGACTGGTGTGTGTGTGACATCTCCTGATAGTAAAATACAGCCAATTTGTTTTTTTACTATTGAAAGGCTATCTTGCCCCATGGGATAAAATGGGAGTTTATGTATAACATCTTATAATTATAACTTCCCATTGGGACAAGATGGAGAAATAAAGTTTAGGCTCTCTGAATTCAGAATTTAGGGGCATATTATCAACAAATAGCGATATTTATCTCTAAGTAGGGTTAGCAGGAATTTTTTTATCGCCGCGCATCACAGGATTTTATCGCTGAGATAACCTGCTATTAGCAACGTTTATCTCAAAAGCGATAAAATTCCCGGCGATAGCGGCAAAATTTGTGAATATCGCTGAGAATACAGCGATATTCACGCATTATCGCTAACAGGGTCTCAGTCATTATATCCACCTCCCATTGGATATAATGGCTAAGAACTGGTCTGAGCAGGTGTTCGTTTTTGGAGATATTTGCGCTCAGCGCAAATATTTCCATCGCTACGCCTGTGCTGCTAATAGGCGATAGCGATGTTAGCGACTGCTTTCAGTCGCTAACCAGTTGGGTACGCCCACTTTGCATGTCATTAGCGATAAATATCGCTGACATGCAAAGCGGGCCCCAAACCGCTCGCTATCGCCTACAAGCTGTCACTAACTGCTCTTAGCGACAGCTTGCTAATAGGGCGATAGTATTATCGCCGCTTAGTAGCCAAAAACGGCAGCTAAAGCTGTGAAAATTGCCTATTGCCCCTTGATAATATGCCCCTTAATAACACATATTTTAGTAAAGATGGTTTTTAAATTGTGTGTTTGAAAATGCCCATTTTAGAAAGTAGGCACTTTCTGTGTGCCTCTGCCTGTTTGTGTATTGACTGTCTGCTTTTGGAGTAACAGAGACTGGGAAGGTGCATTCTCTCAGACAGCCACAGGGGTGTTGATGTGTGTCCTGCTTTTCCTGAATGAGTCAAGGTTGGGCTGAATAGAGTAGTGGAAGGAGTTTTCACTAGCACCTGAATAGGCCTGGTCTTCATTTAGGGTGGTGGGAGGAGATGTCCCTTGTTCCCTTGAATAATGCTGTCTCCACCCCCTGCGGTCTTGCTGCACCAGTGAGGACAGAACTGGTTTGGACTGGGCTTAGAGACCCTTGCACAAAGAGAACAAAGACATTTTGGGGTATAAGTATTAGACCTTAAGACCCCAGAACTTTAGTCTACTTCTGGAATCAAGAGGAACCTTTTCCAAGGAAAACAGCTGGAGAAACTAAGGAGAAGTACTGTCCCTTTGCTGTGGGCTCCTCTCTGGGGTTGGCCTGCAGTAGCTGTTTCTGCCAAGGAAAGGACAAGGACTTTGCTGTGTGCTTTGTCCCCCTGCTTGAGGAAGATCTCCAAGGGTTTGAGTAGAGCTGGCCTCCTATTCTGAAGTCTCAGTGACACAAAGGCTTCGCCCCTAGCTCCCCTGAACTGCCTTGCTGAGAGTTCTTACCTGCCAAGAGGTGCCTGTGACTGTGTTGGACCTCTGGAGGTTATTCTTGCTTTTGGGAGCTGGAAAAGCAACGCAACAAGAAAATCAATGCATCACACTTCTTGCAGCAGTTTTCCCGATGCAGCATCGATGTGCAAAAATATCCACGCATTGCCACGCCGCTGCCGAAACCAAGACAGCGCCTGTCGCCGCTGCAAGAACCGACGCATCGAGGGGTCGTGGCTGAAGAAACCGACGCAGCACCGCTCGATGACGTTGCATCTATTGCCGAAGCATCCCAGATTTCCATGCATCATACCTGTGCTTCAAGTTTTCTCGACACATCACCCACGGATCAGAAACATCTCAGAATAGACACATCACTTCCCCCAACAGACCGGATTTGATGTACCACTTATCCTGGGTGCAGCAGAACTGTTGCATCGCCTCCCCATGGTCTCAGGAACTGACACTTCCCATGTCTGCAGTTGTTAGGCATTGTGAGTTTTGTCGCAACTACAGATACTTTGAGAGAAATCACGCATCCACAGTTTTCTATGGTCCAAGTTGTTTGAAACCTTTTGAAAGTCAGATTCCTATTACATGCATGTTGGATTTTTGTCATTTTTGGTCTTTTTGAATTTAGATACAAATGCTTTATTTTTCTAAACTGGCGTGGTGTCCATCTGTAGTGTTATCACTGTATTACTGTGTGTTTTGAGTACAAATACTTTACACATTGACTTTGGGATAGGCCGGTCTGCTCGTGCCAAGCTACCTAGGGGGTGTGCAGCAGTTATCTAAAGTGTGTATACCCCTTGCCCTGACTAGAAGCAAGGGTCCCTATTTGAACAAAGGTACCTACCACTGTCAACTAGAAACCCCCATTTCTAGCACTAGTCTTTACAATGTTTATATTTTCTCACTGGTGCACTTATTGAACACCCATGACATTGGAGATCATATGTGTGCAGACGATAATTAGAATCACTTTAAACGTGAGAGGTGGTGTGTGTAGCTAGTTGTCTGAAACAGACAGGGGGCACAGCAAAATGTTCTCTACCTGAACAGTCAAAAGACAGAGATCCTGTTTGTGGGACCAGTGGCCACTTCACCGGTTCCCTCCGCGTGGCCCAGAGGCCAATACTCCACCTTCTGCAAGAGCAGAAGATTCAGAACCTGTGTATGCTTCATTCATCGCTTACGTGAATGCTGCTCTCCAGAGTGCCATCTACCATCTGGTCTAGAGTGTACCCCGTCCTCCGGTTCACGCAGTAGATTGCCTTGTTTCTCTTTGTGGTTTTCTCCCAAGTGTACTACTGCAGCACCATCTTCAGAGGGTTCTCATGAAAACCGTAAGAGTCTAAAACATGCTGCTCACCTTTTGTGTTTCCAAAGTATAATTATTGCACCTCTCCTGCACTCAGATATCTTCAAAGGCTCCCGATCAAAGTGAGAACCCAATGTAAGATGTACATCAACCGTGAATACGGCAACAGGCTATGTGGCCAAAGGCTTCCAGTCCTTCTTAGTAATGAAACCTAAAAGAAATGCTGCCTGGAAGTCTTAGCCATTGCCCATCAACACTGAAAAAGCTTGGTGAAAGGTCTCATAGCATACAAGGCTCTACCCTCTGGAAGACATTGCCTCTCCCCTGAGGCTGGAAAAGGCTTCCTGGGGCAGAGAAGAACCCTGAAGATGCAACTCCTATGACCAGTGTCCCGCTGAGTCTGTTCTGTTTCTACCCAAATCCATGCTAATCTTCATATCAGTTCACTATCCTACAGGCTACATATCACAGCAGGTCACTTGCTCAATACTGAGATCTACTTTTAGGGATTTCTTTGAAGGATCCAAAGAGACGCTAGAGGCCTGGCCACCAAATGAGATATTCGAACTTTTGAACCGCTCTTCACGAGTCTTACTTTAATTTGACTGGCTCGTCCGGCGGTCTTTAAACCTGCAAAATTCTTCCACCTCCTTCTCCCTCCACATTCTCAGGCTGCGATTCTGTTCACATTGTAGGGCTTCACAAACCCCATAAAGAATGTTCCCGTTTTGCCACTGTGCGCTAGTTTGGACTGTAGCATGAAAAAATTGTGCACCAACATTCAATGTATTCATCATCATCATCATCATAAAATCTTTATTTCGGCGATTAGTCATAAAAGAGTGCAAAACAAATAAAAAGCGAAACACAGAGATGATGTTTCAATTCAATGTTGCATACTTATCAGACACATCTTGTCAGCTAGAAACTGATCACAATCAAGCAGAAACAAGTAAAACAACAATATTCCAATTCGGAAATACAATTCATTGTTGGAAAGATGTTAAATAGTAAAGTTACGGGTTAAAAATAATACATGATTTTGGTAGGACAAGTCTGGTCAGCTCACAATTAATCACGATCATACACTACCGATTAAGAACCTTCGCTTGTGCCACATAGCTGCCAGAAATTTCGAAACAGCAAATACAACATGCCTGGACGTGGCGGTTTTTAAAACTCTAAAAGCATGCATACACTGTACAAAACCCAAGTTCTTGCAGAGAGGTACGAGCCAATACTTTGTTGGTTTACAATAGACTGGACAAAAGAAGAGGACGTGCAGTTCATTTTCTGTGTCACAGCTGCACCCTGGACAGTTTCTCGCTGCAGAGGCGGACCCTTTACTAGTAAAGTCTCTTATCGGTATAGTACCATATCTCCATTGTAGATATAGTTTCCTGGCTAAAATAGGGTAAATATCATCCATAAAGTGCTCGAAGTGCTAAGTTACTTTGGTCATAAAAAATGAATCAGTTAATGTGCCGACATAAGGGTTAGACAAGGCAGCAGTAAGTTTGTTGTCAGCAAATATCCTGGTGAGAGACTTTCACGAAACCAGTTTGCAACTCCTCTCAGGGTCATACCATAGGGCAGGTAATCCCAATCTAGTGAATTGGTTCTTAATAAACATGACCCAAGGGATTTTAACAGCACTATGATAAGTTAATATTTCTCTAAGTTCTAGCCTATAGTTTAACAGCTCTGGCGTTATCCAGAACCTGCGCCAGAACCTAAGGGGCTTAAGTGCTAGTTTGTCAGCAATCGGTTTCATTCCTAGGTCAAACCTCAGAGGGAGGAGCGGGGTGCTGGGTGGGAGAGCCAGCAATTGTCTTAAAAATGTGTTCTATGTTTTGACAATTTCGGGTCTACAAAAAAATCCCCATAGCTCTCAACCGTACAGTACTGCACCCCTTGCTTGCGTTTTATAAATCTCCTGAGGGGGGCCAACGGGTTTATATGTCTCAGTTCCTGAATCAACATCAGGCTGGCTTTAGACCACGCCACTCGACTGAAGCCGTTATGGTGGTCGTTCATGACGAACTGAGAAAGGGAGCAGACAATAACATCTCTCAAGCTCCGGTGCTCCTTGATTTGTCGGCAGCTTTTGACACCGTTGACCATACCATTCTTCTTCAACGGGTCGAGAGCGCCGGCATCAGGGGCACCTCACTGAGTTGGCTCACTTCCTTTTTACAGGATCGTGAGCAAGGTGTTCGCCTCGGTCCTTTCACATCTGAACCCAAAAACCTGACCTGTGGGGTCCCACAGGGCTCTTCTCTTTCCCCCTTATTATTTAATCTCTATATTTATCCCCTTATTTCTAAGTTGCAAGAGCTACCTGCTGCGTCTTCAATTACGCAGACGACCTTAAACTCATTTTTTATATTGATTCCTCCCCTATCTCCATCGAAAGATTCCAATCCACCATGTCTTTTATTGGTAATTGGATGAATGCAAACCAACTTAAGCTGAACCCTGGAAAGATCGAGATTGTATTGACCGGGCCTCTGGCCAACCCCTGGAGTTCCAACTTCTGGCCGCCCTCGTTGGGCAGTGCCCCATGCCCGGTGAGTTCAGTGAAGAGTCTTGGAGTTACCATCAGTGGAGACCTGACTATGAAACCACAAATTAAATCGGTTCTCTCAGCTTGCTTTTTCCATCTTCGCCGCATTAGGAAGATCAGCAGGTTCCTCACCCATGAGGCCCTGGTTTAGACCATGCTGGGGCTGGTCATGTCCCGTATTGATTACGGAAATGCGCTTTATGCGGGGATTCCCCTCTATCAATCCCGCCTTCTCCAGCTGATCCAGAACCAAGCGGCCAGGCTGGTTTTTCGCCAGCCCAGAACAAGCTCAGCGAGGCCCCACCTGAAGCGATTGCACTGGCTCCCTGTGATCCAGCGCTGCCTCTTCAAGTTGGGCTGCCTCACTCATCAAGCCCTCGCTCAGCAAGGCCCGGAATTCATCTCCTGCCGCCTTGATCGATTCATTCCATCTCGAGCCCTTCGTTCTTCGAGCTCCAACTTATTATCAACATGTCCGTTTAAACGGAAAAGATTGGGTGGACTAAGATTTTCTTCCCAAGCTCCCTTTTTTGGAACTCTCTGCCCCCAGGCCTCCGTCTCATCCCCTCTTATCTCAATTTTAGAAAGGCTCTGAAAACTTGGTTATTTTCTCAAGCCTTTGTTTAGCTGTTTCTTTCTTTTGCTCAGGATATCAACTAGCAGTTTCTCCTCTGCTATCCAAATCGCCAAGAAGCCGTTGGTGTACGTTCGCTTAATAAATTTCTTTTTTCATTTAATTTAATTTCATTTCATGAATTGGAGAGCTTGAGGATCCCCCCAGCAAGCTGAGCCAATTTCATTTGCGACTTGATTTTCCTGGGGGCCCCATGACAGGTTCTCATTGATGGTAACCCCCAGATATTCAAAAGTCGTTACCCTTTCTAATGTGGTTGAGCTCAAGCTGGGATTTGGGCGAGTGGCTGCGGGTGGGTTGAAGATCATAAATTTTGCTTTGTTGGCATTTATCTCCAAGCCCCGGCCTCGGCAAAATTCCTCAAAACGCTGCAATATGCACTGAATCTCCATAGGAGACTTGGACAACAGGAGGGTGTCATCTGCGAACATGATCGCCGGCACCCTACTGCCTGCCAGCCTCGGGGTATCATTGTGATGTACTTCATCTAGGTGGGCGATTACCCCATTAACGTAGAGGCAAAACAGGGTGGGGGCCAATACGCACCCCTGCGTTACCCCCTTGTCAACGGGGAATCTAGCTGATAACGCCCCATTCTTGCCACACCTGACCTGGGTGAAATTCGCCTTGTGTAGCCTCATCAGAACAGTTAAAAGTTGAACCGGCATCCCCAGTTCAAGGAGCACAGACCATAATTTCCCCCGGGGCACCAAGTCGAAAGCAGAGCGCAGGTCCACAAACACCATATAGAGGCTGCCACCCTCTTTCCTCACCGTTTTCCAGAATAGTAAAGCTAGGCGAAAAATTTGATCCATGGTGGAGGTGTTCTTCCTGAACGCCGCTTGGTATGGGCTAAGAATGGCGTGCTCCTCAATCCAGTCCTGGAGATGGTCCAGAATGAGTCGCGCAAAAATATTTTGCAGGACGTCAATCTGGCTGATGGGCCTGTAATTGGCTGGGAGTAGAGGAGAGCCCTTCTTAAATATGGGAACAATTTCTGCTCCCAGCCAAGTACAGGGCACTGCCATGCCCCTCAGGACTGCATTGAAAAGTATTTTTAAATACGGGCCCTAGATCTTCGGTTCATGTCTGAAAAGGTCTCCTGGCAGTTTGTCAAGGCCCGGGGCTTTTCCCACAGCAAGTTTAGCGATGGCATTACACACCTCCTCTAGCGTGAACTCTAATTCTTCGGACTGGGGGCTCAGCATCGGGAGTGCCAGTGTGCATTCCGTGCATACTTCTATAGAGTATAGGGCCTGAAAATGATCTTCCCACACTTTAGCATCTATATTTGGTTTGATAGCCGATTTTGGTTCCCCACTACCTGTATTGACTATCGACCAGAATCTCCGTGCATCCCTTGACTCAAGAGCAACAGTTAGACAAGTGCACTTTTCTTGATCCCATTCTTGCTTTGCGAGGACAATTTCCTGTTTGTACTGTAATCTCCTAGTTTGAATTTTGAGTTTTTCGCTACTTAACTTTAGGGCTTGAACTAACTTGTTCTTGGCCTTTCTGCATGCTGCATTGTACCATGAGCTTGCAGGAGCCCTTTTTCTTCTTTTCGCCGCCTGGGGATCAAATACCTCTACTAAGTTGGATACTAGATCCGAGTGGAGAGCCAACATTTTAGCATCATAATCAGGAGGCCAGGGTTGGATGTTTAAGGCCTCAACCTCCACAAACAGGGGAACAATTCCTTTGTAGAGTTTGCGGAGCTCTTCCGGGTTTGCCACAATTTTGTCCCACCTGACTCTACGTCTATCATTTGATAGTATGATCCCTTCACCCGAATCCCCCAGGTTTACAGAGCCATTCTACTTAGGGCCGGGAAAAACCAGCTCCAGAGTTAGAGGGTTATGGTCGCTCTCGATTCTTGAACTTACTTTGAAGTCAATTACCTTAGCCCACAACCGCGTCTCGACCATAATGTAATCGAGGCGAGACTCCTGTCCAGTTTTATTAAATGTACACTTAGCTGGAGTGTCCGAGGGCGTGCGACCATTGCAGGCCCTAATAGAATGATTTAAAGTTAGAGCAGTGATCTGAATTGCTAGGGGAGACCATGTCTTTGGTGATGGGGACTGAGTCAGTTGTATTGCCCAGTGTTCATCCTCCGTCAGTAAAACGCCATCCTTCATCCCTGGTAGGGCCTCAAAGTGACAGTTCAAGTCACCCCCTACCAAGAGATGAATATCACTGGGGAGGGTATGCAAAAAAAGTGACAACTCCTCAATAGTTCTTGATTCGCTGGCTACACTTACCGGTCGCGAATAAACATTGACGAGGCCAAGCTAAAGGCATTTAGCCAAACAAGAATTGTACACTGGACGTCCTCTGAATAGGTGTTCATAGTTTTAGCTGTACAGCCCAGGTTCAAACCCACCCAGGTGGTAAGACCTCCCGACGGTCGCCCCCCCCCCCCCAACAAGCAGGGTCATGAAATGCAGCATAGCCTTGACAAAACTATTCCTCTCACGCCCAAGTCTCCTGAAAAAGACAGATGTCATACTTGTCTATGAAGGTTCCCCACTCTGGGCAGGCTATTTTATTTGGTAGTCCTGCCACTTTCCACGACAATATCACTAGGGAGCCTCTATTCCAGGCTCTGGCACTAATATCACAACTTCCCAATCGGCCTTCTTCAGGCAGGCTTATCCTCATGGGATCCATATTGTGGCCAATCCCAGTTCTGCTGGACGTTTGATCACTACTACCTGTAGTAGTGCCCATAATAGGGGATTGTGTATCTGGAAGTACCCGGATTACTCGACTGCTGCCAACCGCCACATCTCCACTGGAAGAAGCGTAGCTCATTCGCTGGTTAGCCACCAGAGAACCCACCCGGTTGTTGTGCAGTCAGTCTACCATGTCCAGGGCGCTATATCTGTTTTGAGTGCGGATGCAGCTGGGTATGTAAGATTGTGCAAACCTGCCCCTGTCCACCCTGCCCACTCTCTGAGACTCTACAAGGGTCCAGTCTGATCCAATACTAATGTGTCGGATGGAGGATAAAAATAAGGCAATGGGAAGGGTTGAATAGCTGACCCAGGGGTGTGACTCAGCCCCTCACAGATATGCGCCACTATCCAAGGGTCTCTAAAATTGACCAACACACAATCACCCTTTATTGACTTTGGTCTGCGCCCCACCCAAGACACCCTACGTACCATCAACATTTCTGTACTGGTATGACCCGGGAGCGGTCTATTTTTATTAAGCCAGTCAGAGACTTTGTTTTTTAATGACAAAGGATTCCCTGCTGGCATCGCTTAGTTCGGGGACCCCTGTTAGGACCACAAGATACGGGCTCGATTCTGGGGGCAAGTCTATTCTGAATTCCTTAAAGGAACCTCTATCGTGCGGGTCTTGGCAATCCTCCTTTGACTTATCAATATTAGCCACCAATGGTACATTGTCAGGGGAAGCCGCTGATATTACCTGCTTTGTGCTAGCCACATTAACAGGGGGTGGCTCAACTGCAAGAGTAGCATTTTGTGGTGGTATCCCCCCCCTGGCCTTTATTAGGTTGTACATTGCCCAGAGTCACTTGGTTAGACTTTAAGCAGTCTGCAGTCGGCGATATAGCTTTTTCAATATTGGACAACCATAGCTCCATCTGCAAAAGTCTATTTTCAAAAGATTGGAGTGATGACCTGAGGAGGGCACCAAGACTTACAACAAGTGGATCCTCCGTTGCGGGTGTTGTGGTGGTGGAATTTTCGACTCCTGAAGTATTTCCAGTTAAAGATGGAAAGTCAATTTTATCCACTGCACTCGAAACCTCTGGGGCCTTGCAGTGGGTTGTAGTCTCTTGGTTATTAGTGCGCTTTGCATGCTTGGGCTTCCTGCCACCAGCGGCAGCAGCAGCCCCTCGCTTCCTTTTGGGTATTGCCCCCTCTCCTTTCCCCCGTAGCTGGCGAGTATTAGGCCTCTCAGGAGTACTGTCCTCAATTGACACGTCGGTAGACCCTAATGGTGGTAGTTGCTGGGACTCGCCAGCTTGGGATGAATGCCCCTGAACCTGGACCTCCTCTGGGTTAAGCACAGTCACCGGGACTTCCGCAGTTCCCAGTTGCGGTGTAGGCTCTGGTGTTCGAGCGTTTGCAAGGTGGCCCAAAGAGGATCGTTTTGGTAGGGCAAGGTCTTGGGAAAGGCGATGCTCCATCAGGATTAATTCATGATCAATAACGGATTTGGCTCTAATGATAAAGTTATCCAATTTCCCCACTAAATGTCCTCCCTTAGTCACAGCCTTACTCCTACTTTCACGACCCGCCATTTTCCTGGTACTGATGGTAAATCACAAAAGTACTTACAGGACAACCGCAATGTTGGAGGCCAGATGAAAGAGGGGTGGCCCGGCCCGGTCTCCCCCGGGCTGCAATGGGCTTAAACAGGCCCGCCCTTTGCCCGGTCTTCGCCCGGCGCACACCCGCGCACGTCCCACGGGGCCTGGAATAGGCGCGGTTTATATACAGCTGATAGGAGGAGGGCAGGAAGAGGAGCCAGCTGTGGGTGGTTCTGAGGCAGTCCCATTGACGGCGCCTCTATCTCCACGTAACTCCAAGAGCAATCACCAGACTGCTGCGAGCGGTGCCCGTGGAGCGGGGGCCGCGAGCAGTTTTTGACCGGCAGGAGGAGGGCAGGAATAGGCGCCAGCTGTGGGTGGTTCTGAGGCTTCTGGTCATCTCAGTCCTGTTGAATGCGCCTCTATGTCCACCTGAAATCCAAGAGCAATCACCATACTGCTGCGAGCGGCACCTCAATGTATTATTTTGCTGGTGATGTGACTTGCCCAGCATTATTTACTTGGCCGACCAAACCCCGTAGCAGTGCATTATGGCCTCTGGCTTGTTCATTGCGCTCTTCAGCACGTTATATCTGTAAATGTAGCTCTTCTTTATCCAATGGGAGATATGACATCACTATGTTAACATTGGGGGTACTGATGCAGGGCATTATCTGATACAGGACTAATGCATCCATTGTACAGATCTGTGCGGCACCTGAAGATCATTGGTTTGAATACTGGTGGGTCATCCTTCCAAAGTAAATAAAATGAGTACCATTGAGTTGGGCATTAATTAACACTTCTTCTTACCACCTGCAGAATATAATATCATAATATGTGCTACATAGCTCTACCTATTACTATGTTCCACACCAAGACTTCTTTCTAGCGGACAGGTAATTATTGGTCAATCAAAGGTTCTGGCAGAGGTACTGGGGAACACCGATTGGTGTTCGCTTTGGTTACCGTGTACTGTGGGGATCCGGCCATTGAGGTTTACAAGGTTTATTTGAGAGAGGTGGTGATTGTGAATTAATTTTGTAAAGATGCTGAAAAATGTGATGCTCAACAGTGTGCCTGTGATACCCCACAGAAGAGAGAGTGAGAGTGACAGGGAGGTCATGTGACAGCTTGAGTGCGGTCCTCATTAAGTAAAGCCAGTTCAGGGCAGCACCCTGGCTTCCAGTTGTATGAATATGATGTAGGAGCCAAGGATGGGAGACTGTATTGAACATGGCGGATAAATGTAACAAAATCAGGATTGTGTGCCTGCCTAAAATCTCTAAGTGATGGGTGGAATGTTTGTATTAGTCTCCCTCACTGGTAATTACTTGGCGCGGCACCACAGTCCATTGTTTTTTGCCCACCAACAGTCCTGCCCAAACTGCCAGACGAGAGTCCTGCTGAACTGGAAAAAAGCAAACAACCATAGACCAGTAATGGCCTATTTAGGCATCTTCCATAGGGTGCAGCGTGGTTCCAGGCATTGTGTCACCTGCAAAGGCGGACTTTGTTGGAAGGTATGAACTGGGCACCCTAACAAATATTTCTGATGCATACTTCTAACAGGAGATTTCTCACCTTCAGAATATCCCCAGGGAGAGACTGGATACAGAGGCGTTATCAGCATAGCCCCTGCATGCTGGTATGTAGCATTTTGTGACACTCGTGTGCAATGGAGAGCAGATGCTAAGCAAGAGGCACTCATCAGAATGGAAGTAATCTCAACCAACACTGATCAACAAACTTCTTAGATCTCCCTTGAAAACTTCAACTTTCATTTGAATGACCACAATGACAAGGGAGTCATCGCCTTGAATGCTTACCTATCAGACCTCGATTTTACCCAAATTTGTGATTTCCATACTCACAATAAAGAAGAGACCCTATACCTAATCATCGCAAAATGAGGCAACACTACACTGGAGTCCATTCGGTCTTGCAACTCAACAGACCACTACCGTATTACCTTCGTCATCAATACCGGTGAGACTCTAAAAACAACTCATGTTAAAAAAAAACTAGAAATTAGAAACTAAATCTACAGAACGTAAACCTCAATAACTTATCGGGCCTCAGTCACAATTACCTGACCCGCAGGTGGACATGGTGGACCTCCATGACCTTACAAAGAATTACTAACCTCCATCTTGAACATCCTTGACTAGATTGCCCCCTACAATTAAAAAATGTATTCATCAAAGCCTTTAAACACTATTTCAACAAAAACTTCAATACTGAAAGACGCAATTTGAGACTAGCAGAAAGGGCCTGGAGATCCTCACCTTCCAAAGAAAACCTGGAAATGTTAAGGTCAGCAAGAAACTCTTACAAAACGATTAGAAATTTGAAAGCCAAATTCTTTAGAATCCAACTGCACCAAGCCAGAAATCACCCCAAAAACATTTTTCAATTGTCAAGCAAGAATCCAACAACCAACCCTCCCTTCCAGGTATTGGATCCAACAAGCTTCCAAATTGCAAAGATTTTACTTATTTCTTCATGAACAAAATGGTCACTATCGAAAAGGAGTTGCAGGCAGGGAGCTGATACCATCTAACTTACTCACCATTAGTCATACATTATTGTCTGCTATCCCCATCGGTAACTCTGAGCTTTCCCCCAAAAACAATGGCTCCTGGCACACATTCAACCCCGTCGAGGAAAGTGACATTCACTACTTGCTCACAGTGCTGAAACCATCAAATCACATCATTGACCCTTTACCTCCGATTATCTTTAACCCCTTCGCTGCGGGGGTTAATCCCCCGCTGTGCTGGGGGTGACGGGGGCGCGCACAGCGCCCGCATGCTCATGACGAGCTGAGCTCGTCATGAGCTACAGTGCTCCTGTGCTCTCGTCACAGGTGCATTGGCTCCGTGGAACGTTCAGCACAGCAAGGGAATTCTCCCCGCACCTGAGCATTCCACGGGCCATGACGAGCTGAGCTCGTCATGAGCACCGGAGCGCCGTGGCTCATGACGAGCTCAGCTCGTCATGAGCATTGAAGAGGTTAAGGAGATCAAATCGTCTATTCTCCCTTTAGAGAACCAAGATCTTAAATGCATCTCTCTTTCAAGGAACCATCCCTGCTTATCTAAAAGTAGGACAGGTAATCCTCATGCTAACAAAACCAATGCAGATTGTGCAGACTTAAACAATTTCCATCCAGTCTCCAACATTCCCAATCTGGCAAAGCTTATGGAGAAATGTGTACAGATCCAACTCTGCAACCACATAGATTATTAGCAGCTTCTAGACCAATGCCAGTCTGGTTTCTGCAAAGACCACAGCACAGAAACAGCACTCACACACATAGTGGATGATGACCAATTTTGGATTTGAATGAAGCGTGTATTCTCATCCTCCTTGACTTATCCTCAGCATTTGATACTGTGAAACACGTCAACCTTCTAAAACTACTTGAAAGAAGGATGGGGTTATCAGGGTCTGTCCTTCAATGGTTTACATCATTCCTACATAGCAGAACCCAAAGAGTCAAGGTCAACCACTCTCTGTCGAAGCCCTCTACGGTCAACCTGGGAGTCCCACAGGGATCCGCCTTCTCCCCCATTCTCTTCAGCTTATTCATAGAACCTTTAGCAGACTCCTTATCATCCTCTAACATTCATTATCAAGGGTATGCAGACAACACACAATTGTACCTGAAAATCTCCTCTCCTGATGACTTCAATAATCCTAATGTTATTCTTCAAAATACTCAGAACTGGCTTGCTCTCAACCATCACAAACGTAACGCCATCAAAACGGAATTCTTCCTCATTACCCCACTCAAATGAAACATCTAATTGCCCTCAATTGTACACCTCACTTTGTAAACTCGCTAAGATCTCTGGGAAATATACTAGACAAACATCTGCATATACAGAACCAAATCTGTAACGCCACCAAAGGAGCAAACTACCAGTTGAGCATCCCAAGGAAATTAAAACCCTTCCTCTCCCAGGATGACCTTAAATCAGTGGTCCAAGCCCCAGTCATCCCAGGGCTCGATTACGAAAGTGCTACGCTAAGTGGCTTTCCCAGATACAGTTGGCCCCTTTACGAGCCTCTCTTAACCCTGCAGCCAGACTCGTCACTGGAACAAAAAGAAACAATCATATCTCCCCTGACCTGAAATCCCTAAACTGTCTCCCTTATGAAGCACAATTTCATCTAAAAATTGCTTGCATGACCCCTAAGGCCCTGCATTTCAACACTCCCAGATACCTAGTACAAAAGCTGGAATTATCTGGCGGATGTAGATCGTCGCGAAGTACCAGCTCCATGCTGCTGAAACCACAGATTTTCTGCTGAAAGAAAACGTGCAACAGAGCTTTTACGGGCTCCTCCCGGAAAATTTGAATTTTTCTTCCGAAGGAATTCCGTCTGATTCCCTTCAAATAAGAAGTGAAAACATTTCTGATGAATAAATGGGTGGTCTAAAATTCGAAACCATACCATATATCGATCGACCTTACCTGTGGTACTCTCATTCTGTTTTGACCATGATTACTTCCTTCTTATCTCCTAGGGAGGTTGCGTCCTTTGATTTGTTATTCTCCTCTCACTGTATCTATGTCGTAGCCGCACTTTACAATGTGTCTTTTACTGGTTATTCACTCCACATCCCACCCCGTAAAGCGCTCTGATACCCTCACAGGTCGTGTTCGCGCTATATAAAACTTTATAAATAAATAAAATAAAGTACTGGAGCTTGGTGCGTCGGAACTGCTCTGGGGTGTGACCTCATTTGAAAATTTGATGGATTCGGTGCAGAGTCAGACAGGACAATGGGATCGGGGTGTTCTTTGGCGTAAGTTGCATCGTGACAGGTGGTGATGTAGGAATCGGTGTGCATCGTGGTGCCAGAAGTTGTAATGTAGCGCTCTAGTGTATGCACGTCGCGTAGTGATGCGATGTGCCGGCGGCCATTTTGAGGGCTGCGCGCGCATCTCACTACGAGAGGCACGAATGGTATAGAGCTGAGCGCATCGGCTCGGCGCTCTCTATGCGAGTTAACCCATATAAAATAACGTAACTCCTCATACTGTGTCCTGTCATTATTTGGCACAACTGCATCTTTACAATGGCGACGAGAGCAGGATCCTGAGTAAATAAAACAAAAGGAACACCCACGAGAGAAGATAAGAAGCACGAAAAAAAAAGGGAGACAAGAACAAGGACAGAGGAAGAAGGTTAGCAGAACCAGGCAAGGAGACGACCAGTCAAGCGTCGACCCGCAAGTAAGCTTCCACACGCTAAACCTAGCATTAGAGAGCGCAGCAGAGCCCATAGCCCCACTGGCACCTGACGAGCACCGGGGGGAAGGAAAAAAAAAACGTATAAGGAGCTGAAGATAAGGGCGCCCAAATATAACTGCGACCCCACAACCAAAGGCATCAGGGCTGGCTACCTCAGGAAAGAGTGAAGGGGCAGACACATAAAGACCCCATCTACAAATTAAGAAACAGGAGGGAAACAGCGCGCCAGGCAATCCCAGAAGCCACAGCGGTACGCCACCCACAGAAAGGCGCGAAAAGATGTGCGCACAGGCGGCGTATGCGACAGCTCCAGTCCAATTTTTACCTAAACCAGGAGAACCCCTCATGAAGTGGGAAGATTGGAGAGAATATATTGACAATTTCATAGAAGTGCTCGAAGATGAAAATGATGAAAAGTTCACCAGCAAGAGAAAGAAGAGGATCCTGTTACATAATCTAGGCCCAGAAGGGCTCAGAATCTACAGGAATCTAGTACCCAAACAACGAGGAGCACAGATGACGACGTGTACGCCCATGCCATAGATGACTTAAATGAACACTAGAAGCCGGCAGTGTGCGTGTCGATAGACAGATTCAACTTCCAGCAGAGGAAGCAACGTCCAGGGGAGTCTGTGGAAGAGTACGTGGCAGCACTAAGGAAACAGGCGGCCACGTGCAAATACGACACGTTTGAAGAGGAATTCATCAAAGATCAAATCGTGATGCACACCACGAGCACGGCCGTGCAGGACAAACTGTGGGCCAGTGGCGACACCAGACTGAAAGAGGTGATGGTGATAGTCAAGAGGGCAGAATTGGCACGCGGAGGCGGCGAAGAGAGAGACGGTACCAAGCACAATGGTGAACAGGATAGATGACGAGGAACCCCGCAAGGACTACAGATATAAAGGATCCGCATCGAAGGGACCTAACAAATGGCAAGGCAACCCAGGCCCCCCAGGGAAACAGATGGGGAACAACAAGAAGACTTGTTATAGATGCGGAAGCTGGGCCCACGAAGCACAGGACAGGAAGTGCCCAGCATTTCGCACCAAATGCATGTACTGTGGAATCGTAGGCCACTACAAAAAAGTGTGCAGCAGGAAATCCTCCAGAAGCATGGTGAAATACATCGACCACGAGCGAGAAGACCGAGAAGAAGACGTAGAGGAGGACGTTGACACCGTACTCTGCATCTACGACCAAGTGTTGAGTGTAGACAATAAAAGATCGACTAAACCGGTACTGGACATGACTATCGGAGGAGTACCGATAAGCATAGTGGCTGATACTGGCTCGCCCTACACCATAGTCCAGAGAGCGGTGTGGAACGAAACATTCAAGCCACATTTGGGCCCGGACCTGGAGAAATTAGACATACGACGAGTCACATATAATGGAGATCGCATACCGATGGCAGGATTCAGGCCTTTAAAGTTTTAGTTCAGAGGACGCTCCGCATACTGCAAATTGTACATATCGGAAAGGGGACCATCCGTGCTGGTATGGCTGGACCAGGGTGACCTGGGCATCAAACTAGATCCAGGAGGGAAAGAGCAGATACTGCTCGCCGAACCCGATGTTTGGCCGGACCTGTACAAGTGGAAGAGAGAGTACCCCAAAGTATTCGGAGGCACGGTGGTAAGGCTAGAAAAATTCTCACACAAAATAGTTTTGAAGGAAGAAGCCATACCAGTGTCTCATAAGGTGAGAAATGTATCCCTGGCAGTGAGAGAAGCGGTGCAGGAGGAACTGCAAGAACTGGAAAGAAAGGGGATCATCAAACCGATCACGTGCGCAGAGTGGCTGGTGCCATTGGTGGTGGTCATGAAACCCAGCGGGAAGGTCAGGCTATGTGTAGAGCTACGCGAATTGAATAGAAATATTGTGGTGGAGAAGTTCCCCTTACCAAGGATTGAAGAGATGTTGGCCAAGACGAGAGGAATCAAATGGTACTCCACCATCGATTTGACCTCGGCATATCACCAAATCGCATTGCACCCGGAAAGCAGGAAATTAACATCATTCATTACCCCATTCGGGTGCTACCAGTTCCGTCGCATGCCGTTCGGACTGGCATCGGCGGCTGCGGTGTTTCAGAAGCTTATGCACCAACTATTTAATAAAATGGATGGCATCCAATACTTCCAGGACGACATCCTGGTGATGGGGTGAGACAAGCTGGACCACGACGCAAAGCTAAACAAATTACTGAAGGTCCTGGAGGACAAAGGACTCACGGCGGAATGGGCAAAGTGCCGGTTGGGCATGGAATCAGTGACCTACCTAGGGCACGAAATTGGAGTGCAAGGTATCACACCAAAAACAGAGAACGTAAGGGCGATTTGTGAAGCGCCGCCACCCGCTAGCAAGGAGGAGGTCAGGTCATTCTTAGGAATGGCGGAATACTACAGTAAATTCGTGCAGCACTTTGCAACTAAGACACATCACATGAGAAAGTTGACAAAAGAGAGCTCAGTGTTTTGCTGGACGGAGGAAGCCCAAAGAGAATTTGAGGTTATCAAGAAAGATGTAGTAGGAGCCATACCCCTGCAAGGATATGACCCCCAGGGCAAGACAGTGCTCATAACAGACGCCAGCGACAAGGGATTGGGCGCGGTGTTAATGTAGGACCGACGGCAAGGAGCGATGGACACCCTTAGTTTCGCATCCCGCACACTGAGCGACACAGAAAAGAAATACAGTGTCATTGAAAAGGAGATGCTGGCAGTTGTATGGGTGATGACAAGGTTCAGACAATTTCTGTGGGGCACACGTTTCCAATTAAAGACTGACCACAAACCCCTGGTGAAGGTACTGACATCCAGCGGACATGCGAGCGCTACTCCCAGGATTTCGAAGATGACACTGAAACTACTGGAAGTTAGATACGATGTAGAATACATCCCCGGCAGTCGGAACAGAGTGGCGGACTACTTAAGCAGAGCGGCAGCCATGGAGCCGGGAGGAGAAGACCAGTCAGGGAGAGAGGAAATGGTGGCACTTATGGAGGACCAGGAGAGAGTTATCAGCAATTAGGAATGGAGCGACGCCTACAATGAAGACCCGACCATGCAGGAGGTGAAAACACACATTATAAGGGGCTGGCCAGACAAAAGACGGATCGACGAGAGCCTAAAACCGTACTAGGAGGTTAGGGAGGAGCTGTCAATGGACGATCAAGGAGTATTTGTCTACAGAGGAGACAAGGTCATTCCCCCAGAAGGCATAATTCCCAACCTATTGACAATACTTCACGAAGGTCACTTGGGGATAGGAAAAATGAAATTGAGAACCAAGCAAAATTACTGGTGGCCAGGCATGGACCTACGGGCTGAGCGGCATGTCAGGGATTGCTCACAGTGCCAAGGAGCAGACAAGACACTCAAACCCCTACGACCAGCGCTGGGAAAATTGGACCTTCCACAGAACCCGTGGCAGGCCCGATTTTAGACGGACAAGGCATCCAAAAGTATGTGTGTGTCCTCGTAGACGGATATTCGAAGTGGCCTGAAATGAAAGTGGAAGAGGTGATGGACACAGAAACGATCTTAAAGTTTTTGACGGACACATTTGTGAGGGAAGGCATTCCCAAATCCATCCTGAGTGATAATGGCCCCCAGTTTACCTCAGACAAGTGGAGCAGCTTTATGCAAAGAAATGGCATCCTCTCCAAACACACTTCAATCAACCACCCTGCCGGGAATGGCCTGGTAGAACGTTTTAATAGAGTAGTGATGGGGTCAGTGCAAGCAGCGATATTGAACAACAAAGACTGGGAGAAGGAAATATGGCATATGGTGTGGGCGTACAGAATCTCCCCCACAGGAACAGGATATAGCCCCTTCCAAATATTGAGGGGCCGTGACCCCTTCATAAAGGACAACCGAGTATGGAAGGCGAAAACCATAACGAGTAAATGGTCCCCGTCAGTGGTCCAAGCTAATTTGGAAAAGGCGCAGGCAATATATGCCAAACACTACAACAACCGCAGGAACGTAAAGAATACTGGATTGGAAGAAGGAGAATGGGTGCGAGTTAAGTTAGCAACGCTGCAAAGGAAGGGGGACAGCAAGTACAGTAAACCTATACAGGTCAAGGAAGTGTATGACAGAGCGGCCTTGTTGAGCGAACGAAACGTATGGTCCCAAGACCGCATGGCGAGATGCAACAAAGTACTACGATGGGGCCAAGATGGATTAGATCTAGAAGGCGTGGAGGAACCTCATGCGGAGCTGGAACAAGGTGAAGAGGAATCGAACGTGAGGAGGAGAGAACGGGACAAGGAACAAGGTGACAACAGCAGGCAGGAAACGGCGAAAGAAATGGACACAAGGAGACCAGGGGAGAGCGCGGCCACGCTGAGAAATAAAGGGGGCGGTGCAGAGACTCAGGAAAAGGAGACCGCACCTACCCCAGTGAGACTGACCCGGAGGGGAAGAACTGTGGTGAGGCCTGCCAGGTTTCAAGACTTTGATATGAGCGGCGGACTGTAAGTTAAAAGTTCATTGTTTGGAAAAAAGGGAGATATGTAATGTAGCGCTCTAGTGTATGCACGTCGCGTAGTGACGCGACGTGCCGGCGGCCATTTTGAATGCTGCGCGCACATCTCACTACGAGAGGCGCGAATGGTATAGAGCAGAGCGCATCGGCTCGGCGCTCTCTATGTGAGTTAACCCATATAAAATAACGTAACTCCTCATACTGTGTCCTGTCATTATTTGGCACAACTGCATATTTACAGAAGTAAGTCGGCTCTGGAGCCAGAGCTAAACCCGAAGTGGGTTCGAGAGGCATGGACATTGCAGAGGTCAGACTTGCTGGTGGTAACCTGACTGGAGGCCTGCACAAATCCTTTGGGGCTAGAGGAATTCCAGAGGGAGCGGTAGGGTGGCAAAGATCTGAAGCATGGTTTTCTTAAACACCTTCATCTCTTGTGGTGACAACCATGGCCCCGAAAGTTTGTGATGCATCTGGAGCAGGATAGTTTGGGCAATTAAGTTATGGATGCTGATCATGCTGTTTAACCGTGGCGGTTTGAACGAGTGGGCGGGGCCGCGTTGGCCAACAGACATGCGCAGCACTACCGAGGTAGTTCTCGCGACGGCCATTGGCCGACACGCGCAGCGAAGGGGTTAATATAATGAAATGCAAATGGAAACATTCATCGCCTAGATCAGGAAAGACAGCATGATGTATGTCACATCTTAGGGATTTTTAACCCTGATGTTCAATGGTACAAGCTTAACTACATATCCCAGAATGCACTGACTATTGACTGAAACGGTGGTATAAAACGTCCATAGTAACTGACGGTATGGCAGAAGCTGAGATATGGAACAGGGCTGAGCCTGGTGGAGAGTGCATTTCACCAGGGGAATCGCTGACTAATGTATACAAAACAATGCCTCGTGCCTTGACAGAAACAGTATGAATAACAGATATAAAAAAAACATGCTGAAGCAGAAAAAGTATTGCTTTTGGTATACAATGCAAAGTTAACCTAATGACCTCGTGGCTTCGATTCTTCAGTTTGGGAGAGGATAATCACACTGTTGCCCCAATCATAAAGTTGATCAAGGCGGATCATTTGCTTGTGCACTATGTTTTTCTATTGAGAACGGATACAGTTAAAAACAAACATTGTTAAAGTCAATAGGTCTAGCCTTGGCAAGATGGTCCAATTGCTACATTCCTTTCTTATTGCAAACATATGACATGCATGAAAGATGTAAAAGAAAACATGCTGCTGCCTTCACATAGCCACATGTGTGCAACAAAAAAGTTCACAATCTAATCCAGCTCAACAAAGGGCAGAGGGCTGAAAAATCACTCAAATTGCCTACACCCAGCCCTTCATGGACGCACAGGGATCTGGTGCTTTTGGGAACATAAAATAACTGCTGCAAACATTCATTTTCAGTAACCTGAAAGCAGTTAAGTGGTATGTAACACCAAATATCACTTCCACAAAGAGCCTTGAAAGACATTTACCCCAATAGATCTTCACCAGGGTCTTAAGGGGTTTGCTACCCAACCTAGAAGCAAAGTTGAAAACTGCAACGATGAATCTGGTGAACTCCTCACTCTTAGCTATCACAATGGGTTTCCAAGTCATGTTGGCATCAAACAAGACACCTAAATATGGAAAAGCCTTGACCTTGGCAATTACATGATTGCGGAAGCTAAAAGATTGCATCTGAGTCGAACTAGGATCCCCCACCATCACGAACGACTTAAGAAAAATTGACTGCCAGGTTAAGCTTCTCAAATTGACTGCCAGTTCGAGCTTCTCCATGAAGGCAACAAAGGTGTTCAAAAGAGTTTGCAATCCCCTACTGGTCCTCGCCATCAGGACCAAATCGTCCACATGCAGCAGGACAGGGAGCGAACGGGTTCCCAGGTGAGGACAGTCAACCATGGATGCCAGCAAAGCTTGCTCAAGACTGTCTATATAAAGGGTGAATAAAAATGGAGCCAATGTGCACCCCTTCTTCCAACTTTAAAATGATCGGTGTGAGCTGACTCACTTGAATACCTAACTGACGCTGTGGTGTGAGCGTGAAGGCTCCGCAAAAAAGGCAATATTGAGATCCACACCCATCCCGAAAAGGATACACCCAATTTAGCCTGATTAACCCTGTCGAAAGCTGACGTGAGGTTCATAAAGGCCAGAGGAAGAGATTCAGGGCTGGCGAGGGTGTATTTATTAAACACTAGACATATGTTTAGGCACTGGTCGATGGTGGACTTCCTTAGTCTGAAACTGTACAGCAGGTCAGAGATAATATTATTCTCTTCCTCCCAGCGGGATAACCTCACCAACAGTACACGCCCCAAGACCTTTATGACCAAGTCAATAGTGGCGGTGCGTCCATTGGGGGCTTTGGGGCGTTGCCCCACTAGCCTGGCCGACCGCCGACTGCACTGCAGTTGAATAAATAAGTATTTGTATTTTATTTATTTAAAATTAGAAAAAGAATCGTAGCCGAGCGCTCTAAGGCCCCGGGAAAAGCCCGACATGATCGGGACTGCATTAGGGAAGTGGGCCAGCGGCGTGGGGGGCAGGGCTGCGTCAGAGAGTGACAGCCAGGCAGGCAGGCAGGCAGCGCACAGGCAGAGGGGTGACTGACTAGTCTCAGTCTGCGCATGTAAAATGCCGGAGTAGTCGAGATTTCAACTGGCCCGCGCATGCGTACATTTGAGACCTCCCCCACCCCCCTACCAGTAGTGTGGACATAGGCATGGACCCGGGCCCCGGGTCTCAAAATGGGCAGATAGCAGTCTGCTCTTAGCCAATCCTGGCGCAGTGGCGCTGCTAACGTCGCGCCAGGATTGGCTACTCCAGCAGGATGGTGCCGCGCGTGGGTGTTGGCTGCTCTGAACCATTGTCGTCGGTGATTGGCCACACTGCGCGTGCTGGAACCATGCCACGACAACAACAACAACTAGTAAGTGGAAGTGATCTTCATGATGAGTCATACTAGTGAGAGTCAGTGGGCGCGTGACTGTTGTTGTCGGACTCGTCGTGACCAGACGTGTGTGTATATCACTGGTGTCTGCCACTGGACTCGGACCGCCTGCCTGGACCTACCTAGTGTGACATCGAGACCACGTCCCCCCCACCCACGTAAGTTATGACCACCAACCAATGAATTACTACATTGAGTTTATTTGATGAGTGATGATTTTATGTGTGTCTATTTAAATTTTTTAAGCACGACGGGACGAATAAGTGACTTGACACTTGATCAGAATCACCCGTACTGTGTGCGCGCACTAGAAGTGAGGCCCGTAAATAGAGCTGAGCTGGAATTCGCCCGAGGCTTCTGCTCCGCGGTGTGTGCCTGCCTGCAATCTGCCCAGCACCTCCCCCACCTCCACCCTCAACTGCTGCAGGCATCTTGTACCCCACATGGAACCCGTGCTGGTAAAGTGCTCTAACACATTTGGGACGAGTTTGCGCCATATAAAAAAAACTGCAAAGGACAGCGCACTAGAAGTGAGGCCCATGAATAGAGCTGAGCTGCCTGGAATTAGCCCAAGACTTCTGCTCCGCGGTGTGTGCCTGCCTGCCATCGATCTGCCCAACTCCCCCAGCCTCTCCTGCTCGAAACCTCTCAGAGGAGCCCCACCTCCACCCTCGACTGCTGCAGGCATCTTGTACCCCAGTCCTTACATGTGCTGATGTAAAGGCTCTCTGACACATTCGGGACAAGTTTGCGCCATATAAAAAAAACTGCAAAGGACTCCGTTGGAGAACTTATCAAGCGCCCAGAGTAAAGAATGATGCTACTACTGCAAATCAGGCGCTATCAAATACATCATGCCTGGGGTCCGATCAGGCCTTTTAGAACCCAAAGTCTGGGGCCAACAGCCTTCTACACCCCTGTAATAGGGCCTAGTAGCATAGAAGATCATCAGCAGGCGGCGCCTGGCATAGAACAGCCTCCTGCCACCAGAGTCTAACATAGAACCGACTCCCTCCCCCAGGGCCCAAAGTCCATAAGTCTGTACAGAACCCAGAGCCTGCCATCAAAACCCAGAGCCAAGGGTAGAACAGGCTCTGTATCCAGGGCCTGGGATTGGAGAGACCTCCCTGCACCCACCACCCTGCTTAGAACAAACCCCAGCACCCATACGGTGCCTGAGATAGACGAGACCCTCAGGACGTGGGACGAAACAAACAGGCCTCCTGCTGCCCACACCCAAAGCCCAGTACTAAACAGACCCCGCACCCCTCGCCTGGATAGAAGAAACCAGCAGGAAGATCAGACTTGGACAGTACAGACCCACAGCACTGCCTAGAACCTTGCATAGCAACCCCCATGCAGAGCCCAACATAGGACAGTTTTTCATCCTCCACAAACCGCAACTGTTTAGACACCCGAACCAACCCCCATAGCCAAGCATACAACAACATAGAGATCCTGTGACAGGGCGCCGGGACTCGAACCCAATTCTCCTATTTCAAAATCGCCAGGTCTAGCGCAAACGCTAACTGCACTCTAGGTACTTTTACGTTGGCTTTTAACACTGGGGGTTCTGAATGGCTTGTTTGGTAGGCAGTGACAGAGTTTCCGGCCGTGAAGTACAGAACTCGCCTCATAAAGATTGGGATGAGGAGGAGGATGAAATGTGCGAAATCGTGAGGCAGAAGGCGAGCGTGACACAGGGCCAGGGCTCTGGATAGGGTGCCCACTGACAGGAATTCCTGTATTAAGGCCTCATCATGCAGGCCAGGGTGTGCTGTGCACTAACCCAGAAAGATCCATATGACAGCTCTTTAATAATGTAATACCTGCACTTTCACAATTGCTTTATTAACCTTCCTGCTTTCTCAAATTTGCTTGGAAATGCACCATTTTTCCACTATTTTTTCAAAATTTTCTCGGGGGGAAATCCCCCCGAATCCTCCTTAGGGGGTTCTGGCTCGCTTGCTACGCTTGCTACGCTGCAGTATGATTATCAGTTTCCGCCTCACCACTTTCAAATGTCACCAGCCACCACTGCAAGTCAATGAGGGATATAGGCCTATAACGTTAATGTTGTGGGTTATCTTTATCCCCCTTTTTAAACACGTGGTCTATAAATGTGGAGGACCAAGAGTGAGGGGTTCCATCTCGGACTGCGGCGTTTAAAATCTGGGTCAAAGCGGGACCCCAGACCACAACGTCATTAGGGAACAAGTCGGGGGGATACCATCTGGGCCCGGGGCCTTGTTATACTTTTTAAACCTTGAATTCCCTGACCTCCCGAAGATGGACGTCACAGGTGCGGTTGTCTCAGCTAGGGACGAATGGTTATAAATTTCTTCAAAGTGGGAACCCCATTGGTTGGCAGCAATATGGTGGCATAGGGCAGCTGTTAGAAATGGTATCCCTGGCTGGCCAGGGCTTGCGCCAAAGTCAGTCAGAGACCACCACTCCCAAGTCAGGGCAAGGGAGTTACACGCCAAGATAACCCCTACTCACCCTCTAGGTAACGTGGCGCGAGCAGCAAGGCTAAACTTGGAGGCGATATGAGTTAAGTATTTGCGCACGCACCCCAGCAACAACACCCAAGACCCACAACAAAGGAAACTCCACACAAGGTTATATATAAAAATAGCCTTTGTATTACACCAAAACACATTAGATAAAACACACACTTTACAATGTGCCAGAGGCACGGGCAGAATTTACAGGGGATATGTACAAGACAGGGCCACCTGGACCACTGTCAGGAATCAGCACTTTTAGAAGCTACCCTTTTAAAAATAGCACTCAGAATATAAATCACTGTAATGCAAAAATAGAACTTGTAACACACAACCAGTCACTACTGGTACCAGGTGAGCACCACCTATGCAACCCTCACTACCTTAGGAGATTACACTAGGAACCTGGGCCTCGCTAGTACCACCTGTACTAGCAAGAAAACAACCACCTAAGTATTACAATACCTGTAGGGGTGTAAGACCATAACACATGATGCAATGCATAACATTCCTTCAGAGGTGTAAGGAGGGAAAACACATGATGCATCAACAATACATTCAGAGGTGCATAACAATAACAATTGCGCCAAACTCACAAGTCACCACCTGTGACTGTCCCTGTGTCCCAATGTCAGGGCCTAAACGTGGCAGTTGCCCACAAAGTGCTGGGCAACTGGTGCAATTGATGGGGCCAACGTGGGAGCCTCGCAGGCTCTGCCCAACTGACTGTCTCTCAAGAGCCTCACTGGGCTCTGACTATCAATTATGCCCCTGAGCCTCTCAGGGCTCAAAACGAAGCAATGCAGCCCCTCTGGGCTCTGAATACAAATGGCACCCTCTGAGCCTCTCTGGGCTCGCAGAACGAAGGAAGGTCGCCTCACTGGAAATGCCCCTGAGCCTCGCAGGCTCTGAACACCGGAGGGGGGGGGCGCGGGCACCGACAATGTGCCCCGACAAGGTAGAGCCTGTCCGGCTCTAAACAACTGCCCCCTGAGCCTTCGGGGGCTCGCCAGCACAGCACCGGACCCAGCTGTACTCACCAGTTGTCTTGCAGGCAGGGGCTCCTCTCTGGGACGGCTCCTCTTCACCGGCGGTTGGCAGAGGTCCGGGGCTCTCCTCTCACTTGGGAGCCTCGGCAGGACGTGCAGGCTGCTTCCTGCTTCTTCGCCTGGCCCCGTCACGCTGCAACTTGCCTGGCTTCCTGCCTCGGGTGTCCGCCAATGGCAGCGCGGCCCCGAGCAGGGAGGCGGGCACTTCCGGGTCGCACTTGGCAGCGGCCCGGCAACGTTTTTCAACACCTCGGGCTGCGGCGGTGAACTCGATGCTCTAATTTAAATATAAGGCGAGGTGGGCTCTCGCTATAATGGGCACGAAAATAGCGGCATGGTTCCTGGCGAGGTGGGCACTCGCCAGGGGCTTCAAAATCGGCAAATTAGATGGCAAATGCCGGGTGGGCACCGGCTCGGGACAATGAAGCGCCCTGAGGCGCTGGCAGGAAATCGAGCGCGCTCTCAGCGCTAGGGGGCTGATCTAGCACCACAAATCAAGGGAAGCGCTCCCAGGCGCCCGGAGGGAAATCCACAGTGCTCCTAGCGCTAGCAATAATCCCAGCGCTTCCAGGTGCCCTCAGCAGGGCAGGGTCCCAGGAAAGTTCCTTGTGGAATGTAGGGGGGGCAAGGCTGGGCCGAGAGCCAGCACACTGGGTCTCCAGGCAGGGAGACACTCCAAGTGGCGGTCCTCTGGCCCAGCAGCAGCAGCAGCCCCCTCAAGTAGGATCCTGGCAGAGAACAGCTTCTGTGGGGACACAGCCCCATTTTTATACACCTAAACCCTTTGTTAAAGGGTGCAGGGTGGGGGAGAAACCAGTCGCAGCTGGTTTGGGAGTACCCTTGATGGCCCAACCACCCCTTTCTTTCACTGGCAGGGCTAGGGTCATCAGTCACACCACAGGGGGGCGGAGCCAGCATTGTGTGGGGAAAACCCAGCCCATCCAGGACACAGGTACACTCCTCCCACACATCACTCATGCTAATCTCACACTCACCACCGGGCAGACCCACCCAGCCTTCCTGGAGCCAGGCTCACCAGCCAGCTCCAGCCAATCACACGCCAGGCATATTTTACACTAATATGCCAAGTCCCAGAAGTGGCACTTCTACATATGGCACACTCATGCAACATACACCATTGCGAAGCATTCACTCTCACGAGTTCGCACATATCAAATTCGAACCTGTACACCCCACGCATCAGGAACTACCAGGGACACATACATTCCCCATGCATTCCTATGGGAGGGCAGGCCTATCTCATCACATGCACTCAGAGTGCGCACGCACTTTCCACTGGGACACAGTGAAAGTGCGCAGAACCCAAAAATCACCATCACCAGGTCACCATTACAAGCAAAAAGTCTAGGGGTGAACCTGCCATAAGGGCCAAGTCCAACAGCAGCATAATTGGCTTGCCCAAAACAGGACTGATTAACAAGGCGTCAAAAGGCTGAGCTAGGGTCGGGGTAAGATTGATTAGTAACTGGGCGAGATAAGAGCGTGGCACCATATTAGAGATGTTCACAAAGTCCTCGAATATCAATCGATCACAAAATGCTTGATCATTGACAAGCATACCTAAACAGTTAACAAAATCCAGAGCACAACTATGAAATGGTAGGCTTAAATTGTTCGTGCTCCACCATCGTGCACCTTATGCGCCTTCCCTGATCAGTGAGAGAGTGGGCTCTGAGTGACATCTGAGTATAAGATAAAATGGGCTGTCACCAGCTCAAGGTGGGAAATCTGGATTGTGATCACTAAAAACACGGAGTAGTATATTGAACCTAGAAATTAATAAAATAGAGAGGCAGAAACAGAGATAAAATCAATTATAGTTGAACATCCCCTGCCCGTAAAAGCAGCAGGAATTTGCGGGCTGGAGGCATAAGCCAACTTGACCAGAGAGAGGGCTAAGGTGCTATTATTCAAAATATAATTTATCCCTGCACCACCCCTTGTGTGCTCCATATGTAAGCCCTTCTGGTTCCTACAAGGAGGCCTTTTGCTCTAAACAGCAAGAGGGCCCTGGCAAGGTGTATATTTTAATCCCCAGCAATGATTAAATTAGGCGGGCCACCTCCTATGTCAGGAAGAGATTCGATAAACTGACCCAAAAGTGATAAGTTAGAAAAGTAGGGTAGACCTTTTATTGTGTTATAAAAATGAATTAGATGGAATACAGGGGCTGCAGTCAGTGTCAGTCATTAATGCTTGTAAACCTGGAGAGCTAGAGGATAATTCCAAAACACGTTGTTTCGCTGTCCACGAGATACAGGTCACAAAGCCCCCTTTAGCTCTGCCAAGGATCGACGCAAAAGCCGGGACAAAGTATGCTTTACAACCCTCCAGAAAGAATCAATTCGAGGTCTCCTATGATTCCTGTAAACAAATTACATAAAATTTCCTAATAAATGAATGCCAGTTACGCCAATACATTTAGAAGGAAGTCCAGCAATGTTCCGGCACATTAAATTGAGGTCATAACAGGCACAGGGGCCTCCATAGAGAAAAGGGGAGAACCGACAATGAGAAGGGATCGGGGATCAATGACAAAACATGAAGATCGAGTCAATCACAAGAATCCAGGGATCTCAAAGGGGCAAATCAAATAACAGATGCCAAAGACGTAGTTATGGGAAACTTCAAGAGTGGAGGGATGTCCTGGATGACCCATTTGTGTCCACGGTCCCGGACAGACAACCTCCAGTCTGGAAATGGAACCCAGAGGCAGCACCAGAATTATGGGCGGTTTACCAGATCTGTTGGGTCCAACCGCTGCCAAAACATGCGCAGCTTAAATAGGGCGATGGAAATTGACCACCACTGATACCCCCTCGTGAGCTTTCACTTCTTTCCCCAGCCAGCTCACTCTTCTCACCATGTTTATCCGGTCCTGGATATGGGTACCAAAATTGGAGTGGGAGTTAATCCAAAGCAAAACCAAAGGAGATGATGGCCGGAGTGTTGAGCATTGCAAGCACCCACCCCCAGTTAACTGCTCTGGGTTTAATACATCATCATTCTTTAGCTCACTCCATCACCCCAGTTCAGACATGGCCATATGCAAATCAATCTGCCCTGTGCCTCATGGGAACAGTCCATCCCAAACTGCCAAGCAATGTCTTCCCTGGACCGGAAACAAGCCTCCTGGTACCGGTTTTTGGTTAATCAGCCAACATCAGCCAGGCTAGCTTGAATCCAGTGGCAAAGTGAGCAAGGGACCCACGTCTGGGCATACCCTGCAAACTTAGGGCAGACAAAGCAAAACCAAAGGGGCTCCTGCTGCTTCTCAAGGTTCCCCCAGGTCCTCAGCTCCAAATTAGGCTAGGTTTATGTTTATGGATTTATAAAGCACATGGCTGCCCGTATGCTTCCCAGCGCTTAGGAGAAGGTGCTATCCGGGTGATTAGAAGTTATCGGGGTAAGAGCCAAGTTTTTAGTTTTTTCCTGAAAACAAGTTAATCTCTTATCAATCGAAGATGATAGGGCCAGACTATGGATCTCAGCATCCAAAAACAAGATAACCCCACAATTAGCCCAAACAAAATACTGGCTATTACACAGACTACACTGGACCACAGCCAAGCTAGAAACAGTAGGAGCCAGCAAAAGCGGCACCTGCTGGAAATGCCACAAAGCAGGGGGGACCTTGCTCACGTCCTATACGAATGCCCCAAGGTCAAGGTTTTCTGGCGCAAAGTTTACGAACTCATAGACACGCTTACAGGCTGCCACATACAATGCGGCCTACCAGGCATAACCATGGCCTTCCTAGCCACAGAGCTCGACTCCAAAGAGAACCACGAACTAGTTGACTTCTTGCTAACCGCAGCCACCAAAACGATTCTAGGTAACTGGAAAAACACGAGTAAAGCCACGTTCAAACGTTGGTTGAACTGGGTAACATTTCTATGAGGGGCCGACAACATTACCGCCAACCACCACCCGGCGAATCACACGGCCAGAGGGGACATGTGGGTGGCCCTGGATGATTCCCATTGGGAAGCAATGATAAAGATAATCATATTGTAACGAATAGTCGAGTAATCTACTGCATACTTCCATCACAAAGAAGCAGTTTCCACATCTACAAGCTTGCACTGGATCTCCCCCACACCAGAGTACATATACCTTTTCTACTCATGTTAAGAGGACTCCAGTTGCAAGCTTGTAGATGTGGAAACTGCTTCTTTATGATGGAAGTATGCAGTAGATTACTTGACTATTCATTACAATATGATTATCTTTATCATTGCTTCACAATGGGAATCATCCAGGGCCTACAGGATCATCCCCTGAAGGGAGTAGTGAATCCAGAATCATCCCATGTAGGGACTGGTGCATCCAGGATCATCCCCTGAAGGGAGTAGTGCATCCATGATGATCCCATGAAGGGACCGATGCATCCAGGATCATCCCATGAAGGGACAGGGGCATCCAGGATCCTCCCCTGAAGGGAGTAGTGCATCCAGGATCATCCCCTGAAGGGAGTAGTGCATTCAGGATCATCCCATGTAGGGACTGGTGCATCCAGTATCATCCCATGAAGGGACAGGTGCATCCAGGATCATCCCCTGAAGGGATTAGTGCATCCAGGATCATCCCCTGAAGGGACAGGTGCATCCAGGATCAACCCCTGAAGGGATTAGTGCATCCAGGATCATCCCCTGAAGGGACAGGTGCATTCAGGATCATCCCCTGAAGGGAGTAGTGCATTCAGGATCATCCCATTAAGGGACCGCTGCATCCAGGATAATCCCATGAAGGGACAGGTGCATCCAGGATCATCCCTTGAAAGGAGTAGTGCATCCAGGATCATCCCCTGAAGGGAGTAGTGCATCCAGGATCATCCCCTGAAGGGACCGGTGCATCCAGGATCATCCCATGAAGGGACTGGTGCATACAGTATCATCCCTTGAAGGGAGTAGTGCATCCAGGATCATCCCATGAAGGGAGTAGTGCATCCAGGATCATCCCATGAAGGGACCGGTGCATCCAGGACCTTCCCATGAAGGGACAGGTGCATCCAGGATCATCCCCTGAAGGGAGTAGTGCATTCAGGATCATCCCAGGAAGGGAGTAGTGCATTCAGGATCATCCCATGAAGGGACCGGTGCATCCAGGATCATCCCATGAAGGGACTGGTGCATCCAGGATCATCCCCTGAAGGGAGTAGTGCATCCAGGATTATCCCCTGAAGGGAGTAGTGCATTCAGGATCATCCCCTGAAGGGAGTAGTGAATCCAGGATCAGCTCATGAAGGGACAGGTGCATCCAAGATCACCCCATGAAGGGACAGGTGCATCCAAGATCATGTACATCCAAGATCATCCCATGAAGGGACCGGTGCATCCAGTATCATCCCATGAAGGGAGTAGTGCATCCAGGATCATCCCATGAAGGGACAGGTGCTTCCAGGATCATCTCATGAAGGGACAGGTGCATCCAGATCATCACATGAAGGGACAGGTGCATCCAGGATCATCTCATGAAGGGACAGGTGCAGCAGGATCATCCCATGAAGGGAGTAGTGCATCCAGGATCATCCCATGAAGGGACGGGTGCATCCAGGATCATCCCATGAAGGGACCCGTGCATCCAGGATCATCCCATGAAGGGAGCTGTGCATCTAGGATCATCCACTGAAGGGAGTAGTGCATCCAGGATCATCCGATTTAGGGACTGGTGCATCCAAGATCATCCCCTGAAGAGAGTAGTGCATCCAGGATCATCCCATGAAGGGACAGGTGCATCTAGGATTATCCCATGAAGGGACCGGTGCATCCAAGATCATCCCCTGAAGGGATTAGAGCATCCAGGATCATCCCATGAAGGGACTGGTGCATCCAGGATCACTCCCTGAATGGGAGTAGTGCATCCAGGATCATTCCGTGAAGGGACAGGTGCATCCAGGATCATCCTCTGAAGGGAGTAGTCCATCCAGGATCATCCCATGAAGGGACAGGTGCATCCAGGATCCTCCCATTAAGGGACAGGTGCATCCAGGATCCTCCCATGAAGGGACAGGTGCATCCAGGATCCTCCCATGAAGGGACAGGTGCATCCAGGATCCGCCCATGAACGGAGTAGTGCATCCAGGATCCTCCCATGAATGGAGTAGTGCATCCAGGGTCATCCCATGAAGCGACCGGTGAATCCAGGATCTTCCCATAAAGGGAGTTGTGCATCCAGGATCATCCCATGTAGGGACAGGTGCATCCAGGATCATCCCCTGAAGGGAGTAGTGCATCAAGGATCATCCCATGAAGGGACCGGTGCACCCAGGATCATCCCATGAAGGGACCGGTGCATACAGTATCATCCTCTGAAGGGAGTAGTGCATCCAGGATCATCCCATGAAGGGAGTAGTGCATCCAGGATCTTCCCATGAAGGGACCGGTGCATCCAGGACCTTCCCATGAAGGGACAGGTGCATACAGGATCATCCCCTGAAGGGAGTAGTGCATCCATGATCATCCAATGAAGGGACCGATGCATCCAGGATCATCCTATTAAGAAACTGGTGCATCCAGGATCATCCTCTGAAGGAACTGGTGCATCCAGGATCATCCCATGAAGGGAGTTGTGTATTCAGGATGATCCCATGAAGGGAGTAGTGCATTCAGGATGATCCCATGAAGGGAGTAGTGCTTCCAGGGTCATCCCATGAAGCGACTGGTGCATCCAGGATCATCCCCTGAAGGGAGTAGTGCATCCAGGATCATCCCATGAAGGGACCGGTGAATCCAGGATCTTCCCATAAAGGGAGTTGTGCATCCAGGATCATCCCATGTAGGGACAGGTGCATCCAGATCATCCCATGAAGGGACAGGTGCATCCAGGATCATCCCCTGACGGGAGTAGTGCATCCAGGATCATCCCATGAAGGGACCGGTGCATACAGGATCATCCCATGAAGGGACCGGTGCATACAGTATCATCCTCTGAAGGGAGTAGTGCATCCAGGATCATCCCATGAAGGGAGTAGTGCATCCAGGATCTTCCCATGAAGGGACCGGTGGATCCAGGACCTTCCCATGAAGGGACAGGTGCATGCAGGATCATCCCCTGAAGGGAGTAGTGCATCCATGATCATCCAATGAAGGGACCAGGGCCTCCAATATCATCCCATGAAGGGACCGGTGCATCCAGGATCATCCCCTGAAGTGAGTAGTGCATCCAGGATCATCCCATGAAGGGAGTAGTGCATTTAGGACATCCCATGAAGGGTCAGTTGCATCCAGATGATCCCATGAAGGGACAGGTGCATCCAGATCATCCCATGAAGGGACAGGTGCATCCAGGATCATCCCATAAAGGGAGTAGTGCATCCAGGATCATCCCATGAAGGGACAGGTGCATCCACATCATCCCATGAAGGGACAGGAGCATCCAGGATCATTCCCTGAAGGGAGTAGTGCATCCAGGATCATCATATGAAGGGAGTAGTGCATCCAGGATCATCCCATGAAGGGAGTAGTGCATCCAGGATCATCCCATGAAAGGACAGGTGCATCCAGATCATCCCATGAAGGGACAGGTGCATCCAGGATCATTCCCTGAAGTGAGTAGTGCATCCAGGATCATCCCATAAAGGGAGTAGTGCATCCAGGATCATCCCATGAAGGGACAGGTGCATCCAGGATCATCCTCTGAAGGAACTGGTACATCCAGGATCATCCCATGAAGGGAGTTGTGCATTCAGGATGATCCCATGAAGGGAGTAGTGCATTCAGGAGGATCCCATGAAGGGAGTAGTGCAATCAGGATCATCCCATGAAGGGACCGGTGCATCCAGGATCATCCCATGAAGGGACCGGTGCATCCAGGATCATCCCATGAAGGGACTGGTGCATCCAGGATCATCCCATGAAGGGACCGGTGCATCCAGGATCATCCCTCGAAGAGCCCGGTGCATCCAGGATCATCCCCTGAAGGGAGTAGTGCATCCAGGATCATCCCATGAAGGGACCGGTGCATCCAGGATCATCTCATGAAGGGACACGTGCATCCAGGATCATACCCTTAAGGGACAGGTGCATTCAAGATCATCCCATGAAGGGACAGGTGCATCCAAGATCATCCCATGAAGGGACCGGTGCATCCAGGATCATCCCATGAAGGGAGTAGTGCATCCAGGATCATCCCATGAAGGGACCGGTGCATCCAGGATCATCCCATGAAGGGAGTAGTGCATCCAAGATCATCCCATGAAGGGAGTAGTGCATCCAGGATCATCCCATGAAGGGACAGGTGCATCCAGTATCTTCCCATGAATGGGACAGGTGCATCCAGGATCATCCCCTGAAGGGAGTAGTGCATCCAGGATCATCCCCTGAAGGGAGTAGTGCATCCAGGATCATCCCATGAAGGGACAGGTGCATCCAGGATCACAAGATGAAGGAACAGGTGCATCCAGGATCATCCCACGAAGGGACAGGTGCATCCAGGATTATCCCACAAAGGGGCTGGTGCATCCAGGATCATCCCACGAAGGGGCAGGTGCATCCAGGATCATCCCACGAAGGGGCAGGTACATCCAGGATCATCCCCTGAAGGGAGTAGTGCATCCAGGATCATCCCATGAAGGGACCGATGCATCCAGGATCATCCCATGAAGGGACTGGTGCATCCAGGATCATCCCATGAAGGGGTTAGTGCATCCTGGATCATCCCATGATCAGGCCGGTGCATTCAGGATCATCCCCTGAAGGGAGTAGTGCATCCAGGATCATCCCATGAAGGGACCGGTGCCTCCAGGATCATCCCATGAAGGGACCGGTGCATCCAGCATCATCCCCTGAAGGGAGTAGTGCATCCAGGATCATCCCATGAAGGGACCGGTGCATCCAGGATCGTCCCCTGAAGGGAGTAGTGCATCCAGGATCATCCCATGAAGGGAGTAGTGCATCCAGGATCATTCCATGAAAATACAGGTACATCCAGGATCATCCCATGAAGGGACAGGTGCATCCAGATCATCCCCTGAAGGGAGTAGTGCATCCAGGATCATCCCATGAAGGGAGTAGTGCATCCGGGATCATCCCATGATGGGACAGGTGCATCCAGGATCATCCCATGAAGGGACCGGTGCATTCAGGATCATCACCTGAAGGGAGTAGTGCATCCATGATCTTCCAATGAAGGGACCGATGCATCCATGATCTTCCAATGAAGGGACCGATGCATCCAGGATCATCCCATGAAGGGACAGGTGCATCCAGGATCACTAGATGAAGGGACAGGTGCATCCAGGATCATCCCACGAAGGGGCTGGTGCATCCAGGATCATCCCACGAAGGGGCAGGTGCATCCAGGATCATCCCACGAAGGGGCAGGTACATCCAGGATCATCCCCCTGAAGGGAGTAGTGCATCCAGGATCATCCCATGAAGGGACCGATGCATCCAGGATCATCCCATGAAGGGACTGGTGCATCCGGGATCATCCCATGAAGGGAGTAGTGCATCCTGGATCATCCCATGATCGGACCGGTGCATTCAGGATCATCCCCTGAAGGGAGTAGTGCATCCAGGATCATCCTATGAAGGGACTGGTGCATCCATGATCATCCAATGAAGGGACCGATGCATCCAGGATCATCCCATGAAGGGAATAGTGCATTCAGGATCATCCCATGAAGGGAGTAGTGCATTCAGGATCATCCCATGAAGGGACCGGTGCGTCCAGGATCATCCCATGAAGGGACTGGTGCATCCAGGATCATCCCATGAAGGGACGGGTGCATCCAGGATCATCCCATGAAGGGAGTAGTGCATCCAGGATCATCCCATGAAGGGACAGGTGTATCCAGGATCATCCCATGAAGGGAGTAATGCATTCAGGATCATCCCATGATGGGAGTAGTACATTCAGGATCATCCCATGAAGGGAGTAGTGCATTCAGGATCACCCCATGAAGGGACCGGTGCATCCAGGATCATCCCATGAAGGGACTGGTGCATCCAGGATCATCCCATGAAGGGACCGGTGCATCCAGCATCATCCCCTGAAGGGAGTAGTGCATCCAGGATCATCCCATGAATGGACCGGTGCATCCAGGATCGTCCTCGAAGGGAGTAGTGCATCCAGGATCATCCCATGAAGGGAGTAGTGCATCCAGGATCATTCCATGAAGTTACAGGTGCATCCAGGATCATCCCATGAAGTGACAGGTGCATCCAGATCATCCCCTGAAGGGAGTAGTGCATCCAGGATCATCCCATGAAGGGAGTAGTGCATCCAGGATCATCCCATGAAGGACAGGTGCATCCAGGATCATCCCATGAAGGGACAGGTGCATTCAGGATCATCCCCTGAAGGGAGTAGTGCATCCATGATCTTCCAATGCATCCATGATCTTCCAATGAAGGGACCGATGCATCCAGGATCATCCCATGAAGGGACTGGTGCATTCAGGATGAGCCCCTGAAGGGAGTGGTGCATTCAGGATCATCCCCTGAAGCAAGTAGTGCTTCCAGGATCATCTCATGAAGGGAGTAGTGCATCCAGGATCATCTCATGAAGGGACAGGTGCATCCAGGATCATCCCATGAAGGGACAGGTGCATCCAGATCACCCCATGAAGGGACAGAAGCATCCAGATCATCCCATAAAGGGACAGGTGCATCCAGGATCATCCCATGAAGGGACATGTGCATCCAGATCATCCCATGAAGGGACAGAAGCATCCAGATCATCCCATGAAGGGACAGGTGCATCCAGGATCATCCCATGAAGGGACAGGTGCATCCAGATCATCCCATGAAGGGACAGGTGCATCCAGGATCATCCCATGAAGGGACAGGTGCATCCTGGATCATCCCATGAAGGGACAGGTGCATCCAGGATCATCCCATGAAGGGAGTAGTGCATTCAGGATCATCCCATGAAGGGAGTAGTGCATTCAGGAACATCCCATGAAGGGACCGGTGCATCCAGGATCATCCCATGAAGGGACTGGTGCATCCATGATCATTCAATGAAGGGACCGATGCATCCAGGATCATCCCATGAAGGGACTGGTGCATCCAGGATCATCCCCTGAAGGGAGTAGTGCATCCAGGATTATCCCCTGAAGGGAGTAGCGCATTCAGGATCATCCCCTGAGGGGAGTAGTGCATCCAGGATCAGCTCATGAAGGGACAGGTGCATCCAAGATCATCCCATGAAGGGACAGGTGCATCCAAGATCATGTGCATCCAAGATCATCCCATGAAGGGATCGGTGCATCCAGGATCATCCCCTGAAGGGAGTAGTGCAACCAGGATTATCCCATGAAGGGACCGGTGCATCCAGGATCATCCCATGAAGGGAGTAGTGCATCCAGTATCATCCCATAAAGGGACAGGTGCTTCCAGGATCATCTCATGAAGGGACAGGTGCATCCACATCATCCCATGAAGGGACAGGTGCATCCAGGATCATCCCATGAAGGGACCTGTGCATCCAGGATCATCCACTGAAGGGAGAAGTGCATCCAGGATCATCCGATTTAGGGACTGGTGCACCCAAGATCATCCCCTGAAGAGAGTAGTGCATCCAGGATCCTCCCATGAAGGGACAGGTGCATGTAGGATCATCCCATGAAGGGACCGGTGCATCCAAGATCATCCCCTGAAGGGATTACAGCATCCAGGATCATCCCATGAAGGGACTGGTGCATCCAGGATCACTCCCTGAATGGGAGTAGTGCATCCAGGATCATCCCACGAAGGGGCAGGTGCATCCAGGACCATCCCCTGAAGGGAGTAGTGCATCCAGGATAATCCCATGAAGGGACAGGTGCATCCAGGATCCTCCCATGAAGGGGCAGGTGCATCTAGGATCCTCCCATGAAGGGACAGGTGCATCCAGGATCCTCCCATGAAGGGACAGGTGCATCCAGGATCCTCCCATGAACGGAGTAGTGCATCCAGGATCCTCCCATTAAGGGAGTAGCGCATCCAGGATCCTCCCATTAAGGGAGTAGTGCATCCAGGGTCATCCCATGAAGCGACCGGTGCATCCAGGATCATCCCCTGAAGGGAGTAGTGCATCCAGGATCATCCCATGAAGGGACCGGTGCATCCAGGATCATCCCATGAAGGGTCCGGTGGATCCAGGATCATTCCATGAAGGGACCGGTGGATCCAGGATCATCCCATGAAGGGACCGGTGGATCCAGGATCATCCCATGAAGGGACAGGTGCATCCAGATCATCCCATGAAGGGACAGGTGCATCCAGGATCATCCCCTGAAGGGATTAGTGCATCCAGGATCATCCCATGAAGGGACCGGTGCATCCAGGATCATCCCATGAAGGGACCGGTGCATACAGTATCATCCCTGAAGGGAGTAGTGCATCCAGGATCATCCCATGAAGGGAGTACTGCATCCAGGATCATCCCATGAAGGGACCGGTGCATCCAGGACCTTCCCATGAAGGGACAGGTGCATACAGGATCATCCCCTGAAGGGAGTAGTGCATCCATGATCATTCAATCAAGGGACCGATGCATACAGGAACATCCTATTAAGAAACTGGTGCAGCCAGGATCATCCCCTGAAGGAACTGGTGCATCCAGGATCATCCCATGAAGGAAGTTGTGCATTCAGGATGATCCCATGAAGGAAGTAGTGCATTCAGGATGATCCCATGAAGGGAGTAGTGCATTCAGGATCATCCCATGAATGGACCGGTGCATCCAGGATCATCCCATGAAGGGACCGGTGCATCCAGGATCATCCCCTGAAGGGACTGGTGCATCCAGAATCATCCCCTGAAGGGAGTAGTGCATCCATCTTCATCCCATGAAGGGACCGGTGCATCCAGGATCATCTCATGAAGGGACAGGTGCATCCAGGATCATCCCCTTAAGGGACACGTGCATTCAAGATCATCCCATGAAGGGACAGGTGCATCCAAGATCATCCCACGAAGGGACCGGTGCATCCAGGCTCATCCCATGAAGGGAGTAGTGCATCCAGGATCATCCCATGAAGGGACCGGTGCATCCAGGATCATCCCATGAAGGGAGTAGTGCATCCAGGATCATCCCATGAAGGGACAGGTGCATCCAGGATCTTCTCATGAATGGGACCGGTACATCCAGGATCATCCCCTGAAGGGAGTAGTGCATCCAGGATCATCCCCTCAAGGGAGTAGTGCATCCAGGATCATCCCATGAAGGGACAGGTGCATCCAGGATCACAACATGAAGGGACAGGTGCATCCAGGATCATCCCACGAAGGGACAGGTGCATCCAGGATTATCCCACGAAGGGGCAGGTGCATCCAGGATCATCCCACGAAGGGGCAGGTGCATCCAGGATGATCCCCTGAAGGGAGTAGTGCATCCAGGATCATCCCATGAAGGGACAGGTGCATCTAGGATCATCCCATGAAGGGACCGGTGCATCCAGGATAATCCCATGAAGGGACCAGTGCATACAGTATCATCCCCTGAAGGGAGTAGTGCATCCAGGATCATCCCATGAAGGGAGTAGTGCATCCAGGATAATCCCATGAAGGGACTGGTGCATCCAGGATCATCCCCTGAAGGGAGTAGTGCATACAGGATCATCCCATGAAGGGAGTAGTGTATTCAGGATCATCCCATGAAGGGAGTAGAGCATTCAGTATCATCCCATGAAGGGAGTTGTGCATTCAGGATCATCCCATGAAGGGAATAGTGCATTCAGGATTATCCAATGAAGGGAGTACTGCATTCAGTATCATCCCATGAAGGAACCGGTGCATCCAGGATCATCCCATGAAGGGACCGGTGCATCCAGGATCATCCCATGAAGGGACGGGTGCATCCAGGATCATCCCATGAAGGGAGTAGTGCATCCAGGATCATCCCATGAAGGGACAGGTGTATCCAGGATCATCCCATGAAGGGAGTAGTGCATTCAGGATCATCCCATGAAGGGAGTAGTGCATTCAGGATCATCCCATGAAGGGACCGGTGCATCCAGGATCATCCCATGAAGGGACTGGTGCATCCAGGATCATCCCATGAAGGGACCGGTGCATCCAGGATCATCCACTGAAGGGAGTAGTGCATTCAGGATCATCCCATGAAGGGAGTAGTGCATTCAGGATCATCCCATGAAGGGACCGGTGCATCCCTGACCTCTACAGAGATGCATCACAGAGGGCTCTCAACAGGATGAGGAAAATACCCATCAGTCACCAAATGGATCCGCCCTTCATCATTTGGGATTTTATCCGTACCACCCGTCTGAGAAGATCGGTGCCACATTCGGAGGTCAACCCGGTGGTAAGGGGGTTCCTCAACAAATACCGGCAATGTCAGTGTGGTATGCCTCTCGATGTTATGAGTGGCCAAGGATGTGACTGGGGTGTGCAGTGTTGGGAAGTATGTGGAAGTGAAGAAACCAAAAAAGGGGTGTATTAAAATTGGTTAAGAAAGAGCACAAAACAAACTTTATTCTCTGTGTGCCTAACTTACCAATATTAAAAAAGGTTACCTAGGGCTGTCTAATTATGTGGACCGCCTAGGGTGGGCGTGGTCGACTAGTTTCTGCAAGTAAGGGACTACTGGGTCCTTGCATTCATCAGGACCAAGAATATGAATAAAACTACTGCACCATGTGGAATGAGTGAAGTGAAAACTAACACCTGGAAAACAAATAGCAAGTGCATATGGTCACCTGATTGCTCCGGGTGCCTCTTACAATCTGTGCTGATCACTAGATCTGTAAGGTAGGCTGGCCTCACCCCACCTGGCAGTGGCTCAGGGGAAGATGAAGCACCGGCGCCGGCCCAGGAGTACTGACAGAGAGAGTGGTTTCTGCAGTAGTCCCTTACTTGCAGAAACTAGTCGACCACGCCCACCCTAGGCGGTCCATATAATTAGACAGCCCTAGGCAACCTTTTTTAATATTGGTAAGTTAGGCACACAGAGAATAAAGTTTGTTTTGTGCTCTTTCTTAACCAATTTTAATACACCCCTTTTTTGGTTTCTTCACTTCCACATACTTCCCAACACTGCACACCCCAGTCACATCCTTGGCCACTCATAACATCGAGAGGCATACCACACTGACATTGCCGGTATTTGTTGAGGAACCCCCTTACCATCGGGTTGACCTCTGAATGTGGTACCGATCTTCTCAGACGGGTGGTACGGATAAAATCCCAAATGATGAAGGGCGGATCCGTTTGGTGACTGATGGGTATTTTCCTCATCCTGTTGAGAGCCCTCTGTGACGCATCTCTGTAGAGGTCAGGGATGGTTTGGCTTTTCTTTTCCTCTGGGCACACTTCTTGAGACCCTCTGGTACCTTTGTTGTTTACATGTTTCTTTGGGGAGAGTATCCAGAGCATGGTCTTTAAACTTCCCCTAGGTCCCCCCTACCATAGTTTTTTGTGGATCCAGGATCATCCCATGAAGGGACAGGTGCAACCAGATCATCTCCTGAAGAGAGTAGTGCATCCAGGATCATCTCATGAAGGGAAAGGTGCATCCAGGATCATCCCCTGAAGTGACAAGTGCATTCAAGATCATTCCAAGAAGGGACAGGTGCATCCAAGATCATCCCATGAAGGGACAGGTGCATCTAGGATCATCCGCTGAAGGGAGTAGTGCATTCAGGTTCATCCCCTGAAGGGAGTAGTGCATCCAGGATCAGCTCATGAAGGGACAGGTGCATCCAAGATCATCCCATGAAGGGACAGGTGCATCCAAGATCATGTGCATTCAGGATCATCCCATGAAGGGAATAGTGCTTTCAGGATTATCCAATGAAGGGAGTAGTGCATTCAGTATCATCCCATGAAGGGACCGGTGCATCCAGGATCATCCCATGAAGGGACCGGTGCATCCAGGATCATCCCATGAAGGGACGGGTGCATCCAGGATCATCCCATGAAGGGAGTAGTGCATCCAGGATCATCCCATGAAGGGACAGGTGCATCCAGGATCATCCCATGAAGGGAGTAGTGCATTCAGGATCATCCCATGAAGGGAGTAGTACATTCAGGATCATCCCATGAAGGGAGTAGTGCATTCAGGATCATCCCATGAAGGGACCGGTGCATCCAGGATCATCCCATGAAGGGACTGGTGCATCCAGGATCATCCCATGAAGGGACCGGTGCATCCAGGATCATCCACTGAAGGGAGTAGTGCATTCAGGATCATCCCATGAAGGGAGTAGTGCATTCAGGATCATCCCATGAAGGGACCGGTGCATCCAGGATCATCCCATGAAGGGACAGGTGGATCCAGGATCATCCCATGAAGGGACAGGTGCAACCAGGTCATCTCCTGAAGAGAGTAGTGCATCCAGGATCATCTCATGAAGGGAAAGGTGCATCCAGGATCATCCCCTGAAGTGACAAGTGCATTCAAGATCATTCCAAGAAGGGACAGGTGCATCCAAGATCATCCCATGAAGGGACAGGTGCATCCAGGATCATCCCATGAAGGGAGTAGTGCATCCAGGATCATCCCATGAAGGGACCGGTGCATCCAGGATCATCCCATAAAGGGAGTAGTGCATCCAGGATCATCCCATGAAGGGACAGGTGCATAAGGATCATCCCATGAAGGGACCGGTGCATCCAGGATCATCCACTGAAGGGAGTAGTGCATCCAGGATCATCCAATTTAGGGACTGGTGCATCCAAGATCATCCCCTGAAAAGAGCAGTACATCCAGGATCATCCCATGAAGGGACAGGTGCATCTAGGATCATCCCATGAAGGGATTGGAGCATCCAGGATCATCCCATGAAGGGACTGGTGCATCCAGGATCACTCCCTGAATGGGAGTAGTGCATCCAGGATCATTCCGTGAAGGGACAGGTGCATCCAGGATCATCCTCTGAAGGGAGTAGTGCATCCAGGATCATCCCATGAAGGGGCAGGTGCATCCAGGATCCTCCCATGAACGGACAGGTGCATCCAGGATCCTCCCATGAAGGGACAGGTGCATCCAGGATCCTCCCATGAAGGGACAGGTGCATCCAGGATCCGCCCATGAATGGAGTAGTGCATCCAGGATCCTCCCATGAAGGGAGTAGTGCATCCAGGGTCATCCCATGAAGCGACTGGTGCATCCTGGATCATCCCCTGAAGGGAGTAGTGCATCCAGGATCATCCCATGAAGGGACCGGTGCATCCAGATCATCCCATGAAGGGACAGGTGCATCCAGGACCTTCCCATGAAGGGACAGGTGCATACAGGATCATCCCCTGAAGGGAGTAGTGCATCCATGATCATCCAATGAAGGGACCGATGCATCCAGGATCATCCTATTAAGAAACTTTTGCATCCAGGATCATCCCCTGAAGGAACTGGTGCATCCAGGATCATCCCATGAAGGGAGTTGTGCATTCAGGATGATCCCATGAAGGGACCGGTGCATCCAGGATCATCCCATGAAGGGACTGGTGCATCCAGGATCAACCCATGAAGGGACCGGTGCATCCAGGATCATCCCTTGAAGGGCCCGGTGCATCCAGGATCATCCCATGAAGGGACCGGTGGATCCAGGATCATCCCATAAAGGGAGTTGTGCATCCAGGATCATCCCATGTAGGGACAGGTGCATCCAGATCATCCCATGAAGGGACAGGTGCATCCAGGACCTTCCCATGAAGGGACAGGTGCATCCAGGATCATCCCATGTAGGGACCGGTGCATCCAGGATCATCCCATGTAGGGACCGGTGCATCCAGGATCATCCCTAGAAAGGGCCCAGTGCATCCAGGGTCATCCCCTGAAGGGAGTAGTGCATCCAGGATCATCCCATGAAGGGACTGGTGCATCCAGGATCATCTCGTGAAGGGACAGGTGCATCCAGGATCATCCCCTTAAGGGACAGGTGCATTCAAGATCATCCCATGAAGGGACAGGTGCATCCAAGATCATCCCATGAAGGGACAGGTGCATTCAAGATCATCCCATGAAGGGACCGGTGCATCCAGGATCATCCCATGAAGGGAGTAGTGCATCCAGGAGCATCCCATGAAGGGACTGGTGCATTCAGGATCATCCCATGAAGGGAGTAGTGCATCCAAGATCATCCCATGAAGGGAGTAGTGCATCCAGGATCATCCCATGAATGGACAGGTGCATCCAGGATCTTCCCATGAATGGGACAGGTGCATCCAGGATCATCCCCTGAAGGGAGTAGTGCATCCAGGATCATCCCCTCAAGGAAGTAGTGTATCCAGGATCATCCCACGAAGGGACAGGTGCATCCAGGATTATCCCACAAAGGGGCTGGTGCATCCAGGATCATCCCACGAAGGGGCAGGTGCATCCAGGATCATCCCACGAAGGGGCAGGTACATCCAGGATCATCCCCTGAAGGGAGTAGTGCATCCAGGATCATCCCATGAAGGGACCGATGCATCCAGGATCATCCCATGAAGGGACTGGTGCATCCAGGATCATCCCATGAAGGGAGTAGTGCATCCTGGATCATCCCATGATCAGACCGGTGCATTCAGGATCATCCCCTGAAGGGAGTAGTGCATCCAGGATCATCCCATGAAGGGACCGGTGCCTCCAGGATCATCCCATGAAGGGACCGGTGCATCCAGCATCATCCCCTGAAGGGAGTAGTGCATCCAGGATCATCCCATGAAGGGACCGGTGCATCCAGGATCGTCCCCTGAAGGGAGTAGTGTATCCAGGATCATCCCATGAAGGGAGTAGTGCATCCAGGATCATTCCATGAAGTTACAGGTGCATCCAGGATCATCCCATGAAGGGACAGGTGCATCCAGATCATCACCTGAATGGAGTAGTGCATCCAGGATCATCCCATGAAGGGAGTAGTGCATCCAGGATCATCCCATGAAGGGACAGGTGCATCCAGGATCATCCCCTGAAGGGAGTAGTGCATCCATGATCTTCCAATGAAGGGACCGATGCATCCATGATCTTCCAATGAAGGGACCGATGCAGCCAGGATCATCCCATGAAGGGACTGGTGCATTCAGGATGAGCCCCTGAAGGGAGTGGTGCATTCAGGATCATCCCCTGAAGAGACAGGTGCATACAGATCACCCCATGAAGGAACAGAAGCATCCAGATCATCCCATGAAGGGACAGGTGCATCCAGGATCATCCCATGAAGGGACAGGTGTATCCAGATCATCCCATGAAGGGACAGGTGCATCCAGATCATCCCATGAAGGGACAGGTGCATCCAGGATCATCCCATGAAGGGACAGGTGCATCCAGATCATCCCATGAAGGGACAGGTGCATCCAGGATCATCCCATGAAGGGACAGGTGCATCCAGGATCATCCCATGAAGGGAGTAGTGCATTCAGGATCATCCCGTGAAGGGAGTAGTACATTCAGGATCATCCCATGAAGGGAGTAGTGCATTCAGGATCATCCCATGAAGGGACTGGTGCATTCAGGATCATCCCATGAAGGGACTGGTGCATCCAGGATCATCCCATGAAGGGACCGGTGCATCCAGGATCATCCACTGAAGGAAGTAGTGCATTCAGGATCATCCCATGAAGGGAGTAGTGCATTCAGGATCATCCCATGAAGGGACCGGTGCATCCAGGATCATCCCATGAAGGGACCGGTGCATCCAGGTGTAGGAAGGTAGATATCTGACTATGGTTACCCCCAAACTTTTTGCATGGTGTTTAGCTGGTTTTTGACTTAGTTGGCCTGGGATCCTGCTATTCAGGGCCCCAGGCTGATTGCTCTCTCCTTAAAATGGACTCCATGTATCTTAGGTGCATAACACAATTGGAACTGGTTCACCTTATGAGCCCCTGTATAAGTGCACCCTAGGTGCCCAGGGCATAGGTGTATCCAAGGCCTACCAGGGGCTGCAGCATGTATTGTGCCACCCCTGGCCTGGCCTCCATATTTGACACAACTGGCTGATCACTCAGCTGGGGTAAGTCGGTGTAACCACCTCTTACTTAGGTACAGTATGTCTGTGCCTAACCCTAAACTGAACACATATGTTCCTATCAGCCACTCCTATGGAAGGCCTCATCAATCCTGGAGGCAGAGTGCTTGGAAATATGTGAGATGGTGCTCTGGCATGAGCTGAGCCTGTCTGCAGCTGTCGGGAACCGCTCCCTAAGCTGTTCCGGGATATTGCCATACCATATACTCTTAAGTGCATTATAATCCTCGCGGTTAAATGCTATCTTTGGTTTGGCTTTATCAAAACATGTCGAGTAAGGTGTCATACGAATTGGAATACTATCCCCTCGCCAATTCTGGCGACGGGGATAGCATTCCACCCTTCTAGAGGGACACGACATGTGTGTAGCCTTAACCCCGGTTAAAGTTAAACAGAGCCTCAGCATCACAAAATGGACGCTGCCACCACAGACACAAGTCTGGCCTCCTGCTGCTGACCGAAACTCGGCAGATGGTGGCCTGGACAAAGGGTTTCCTGCCTTGGGAGGTGCGAGCACCACCCCAGACAGGATTTTGTGTATTGGGTAGGACAGGGCTGAATAGAATCAGACATGCCCGGGGCACACAAGGTGTCCCCGTGCATAGGCCAGTCCAAACCGGTCCTGGGACTTTCCAGACCCAGGCCTGGCGCGGAACTGGACAAAGGAAAGGGGGTGTAACCGCCCCCCTTCCTGGTTCCTCCCAGAGGAGGGACCTAGTAGGTGATCCACCCCTCAGATTGGGAATAAGAGTGGGAGCAGTGCCATTGCACGGCAGATCATCCTGAATCAACTTAAAACTAAGAAGAAGACTGGACTTCGACATTCTGCTGCACAGAAGACTGAAGAGAATCTCCCTTGTGGCCTAGGAGTGGCTACCCTGTGAACACAGGTACCAACCAGCAACTCGACGTCTGCTTTGCCGCCGCCTCCCGCCGGAGACCAAGCCCAGAGCCCGACAAGAACCAGACTCCCAGACCTCTCAGAGCCCGATCCACAGTCCCTGCAAAGAAGGGACCCGTGGAGGCACCGAGTGACGTGGGACCGGACCTCTTGGAAGACACCCGAAAAGCTGACTGCGCAGCTTCTGAGGCATCCTCGACGTTGTGCTTTGGGGACTGAGAACCCCCACCACCGAGCAGCCCTTGCACCGAAGATCAGCCCTCCAGCATCTCCGCGATCTGCGTGGGGCCCTTTTGCATTGTGCCACTCGACGCGCCATCCCGGCCACTAGCCACGTGGTCAGCGGCCATCTTGGCGACGAACCCGAAGATTTACACAGCAGGTCTGGTTGCTCCAGACCTACCCAAGCTCCTGTAAAAAGGTCCGAGTGAACAGTATCTTTCAACTTCTGCGTGGCTTGCATTTGCCAAGGCCTGTTTGCTCCGATCAGGTCGCCGACACCGCCAACAGCGAAAAGCCTACGTGGGACAGCTCGTGACCGACTCCTGGGCGTCCTCGACCCCGGGTATCCACGTGGCTGCAGAAAGAAGCTACCCGACAACGCCTGTTTGCACCCGACATCGCCTGGTTCCAATCTGGTTCCACGGTAGTCACTGGCTAGTGGCTAGTGACTTTGAACACTGTCCCCTCTGCTTTCAGGTCTTCACATCTTCAGATCCACCCTTGGATCCACCGGAACTCTTCTCATCGAGCCGCCTGCAGCATCTTCAGCTCCAAGCACCATCGACCAGCGTGACGAAACCCGACACTACTTCGACCCTGTGCACCCGCTTCCTGTGGGTGAGGTAACTCAGCTCCGCCGGTGCTCCTGCACTGGTACACATCTCAAGGGCCTGTGTCTCAAGTTTTAACTCCGTAGGTCACTCGGAAGGTTCCTAACTTTCTAACTTTGTACTTTTTACGCACCATAGACTTTGCATTGGAAAGTGCGTGCACTTTGAACACTGCACCCGAGTCCCGTGGGCCTCTCCCGACTTAGTCACTGCTAGTCTCGAATAGCTCCAGCAATTCCCAAGGCCCTAGGCCTCTTCACCTTCCTATTGGTATCTCTTATACCACTTTCTTAGTATATGGTTTAGGTGACCCCTAGGGCTCATCCATATTTTGCAACTTTTGTGTATTTTAAACTGTCTTGTGATTTAACGCTTGTGCTTCTGTGCTCATAAAAGAGTCCAGGGGATTTTATAGTTAATAAATCAATATATATTTTCAATATATATCTGTGTGGTGTCCCTTTCATTTGGTATCCAAGGGGGTTGTGTATGGTATAACAGCTGGCTTCACATGCCTTTCAGAGTTTAGCCTAAGACTGCTTTGTCCACGTTACCACTAGGATAACTGGTCTACAAGGTTGAATTACAACCATCATCATAAGGGTTGCTTGGCATGGTACAAAGTGATCACTAAGAATTAGTGAGCATTATATACCAGGCCAACTTCTCACATTGGTGGCAGCGGTGGGATCTGAGCTTGCTGTTGTTTTACCATTACAATCTTTGAGATTATCATTTGAAAGATCACACAGATACCTGCTAGGTACATATAAAACAAGACTAGTATACTTAAGTTCTACTGAACTTAGTTGTTGTAGAGCAAAGGGAGTAGCACACCCTAGCAACAACTACTAGATAGGTTTAGTAGGTAAACACCAGTGTAGGTAGATTGCAACACATCCACCCACACTAGAGCAATGTCTGGGGCAGAGGGTTCCACTGGGAATGTCTCTGTTGAGAGTGACCCTCCAAGGGCACCATCCAAATTTGCTATTTTTTCCTTTAAGGAATTAAGACAGCTTTGTGTCTTAAGGGGTCTGAAGACAGGGCCTTCCCCTACTACAGACCACCTAAGAGAGCTCTTAGACCAGTCTGAGACTCTAAAGCCCTCTAAGGCAAACCCCACAGGGAATGCTGAAGGAGGCCATCCTTCAGAGGATGACACTGTAGACACCCCTGCCCCTATCATCCTGGTAGATGAGGAAGCCTCCACCACTGGAGCTCCTCAGGTAGATGAGGAGGAAGAGGAAGAGGAGGAGGTGGAAAGCAGTGAGTCAGATGATGACAGAAATAGTCAGGTGCTGGTCAGTGTAGGAAGGTGGATATCTGACTATGGCTACCCCCAAACTTTTTGCCTGGTGTTTAGCTGGTTTTTGACTTAGTTGGCCTGGGATCCTGCTATTCAGGGCCCCAGGCTGATTGCTCTCTCCTTAAAATGGACTCCATGTACCTTAGGTGCATAACACAATTGGGACTGGTTCACCTTATGAGCCCCTGTAGTAGAGTACCATAGGTACCCAGGGCATAGGTGTAGCCAAGGCCTACCAGGGGCTCCAGCATGTAATGTGCCACCCCTGGCCTGGCCTCCATATTTGACACAACTGGCTGATCACTCAGCTGGGGTAAGTTGGTGTAATCACCTCTTACTTAGGTACAATATGCCTGTGCCTAACCCTAAACTGGACACATATGTTCCTATCAGCCACTCCTATGTAAGGCCTCATCAATCCTGGAGGCAGAGTGCTTGGAAATATGTGAGATGGTGCTCTAGCATGAGCTGAGCCTGTCTGCAGCTGTCGGGAACCACTCCCTAAGCTGTTCCGGGATATTGCCATACCATATACTCTTAAGTGCATTATAATCCTCGCGGTTAAATGCTATCTTTGGTTTGGCTTTATCAAAACATGTCGAGTAAGGTGTCATACGAATTGGAATACTATCCCCTCGCCAGTTCTGGCGACGGGGATAGCATTCCACCCTTCTAGAGGGACACGACATGTGTGTAGCCTTAACCCCAGTTAAAGTTAAACAGAGCCTCAGCATCACAAAATGGATGCTGCCACCACAGACACATGTCTGACCTCCTGCTGCTGGGAGTCCTTCCAGCGAGGAGGGCCTGGACAAAGGGTTTCCTGCCTGGGGAGGTGCGAGCACCACCCCAGACAGGGTTTTGTGTATTGGGTAGGACAGGGCTGAATAGATTGAGACATGCCCGGGGCACACAAGGTGTCCCCGTGCATAGGCCAGTCCAAACCGGTCCTGGGACTTTCCAGACCCAGGCTTGGCGCGGAACTGGACAAAGGAAAGGGGGTGTAACCGCCCCCCTTCCTGGTTCCTCCCAGAGGAGGGACCTAGTAGGTGATCCACCCCTCAGATTGGGAATAAGAGAGGGAGCAGTGCCATTGCACAGCAGATCATCCTGAAATCAACTTTAAACAAGAAGAAGACTGGACTTCGACATTCTGCTGCACAGAAGACTGAAGAGAATCTCCCTTGTGGCCTAGGAGTGGCCACCCTGTGAACACAGGTACCAACCAGCAACTCGACGTCTGCTTTGCCGCCGCCTCCCGCCGGAGACCGAGCCCAGAGCCCGACAAGAACCAGACTCCCAGACCTCTAAGAGCCCGATCCACAGTCCCTGCAAAGAAGGGACCCGTGGAGGCACCGAGTGACGTGGGACAGGACCTCTTGGAAGACACTCAAAAAGCTGACTGTGCAGCTTCTGAGGCATCCTCGACATTGTGCTTTGGGGACTGAGAACCCCCACCACCGAGCAGCCCTTGCACCGAAGATCAGCCCTCCAGCATCTCCACGATCTGCGTGGGGCCCTTTTGCATTGTGCCACTCGACGCGCCATCCCGGCCACTAGCCACGTGGTCAGCGGCCATCTTGGCGACGAACCCGAAGATTTAAACAGCAGGTCTGGTTGCTTCAGACCTACCCAAGCTCCTGTGAAAAGGAGCACCCACTCTGACCTTGCTGGTCCGAGTGAACAGCATCTTTCAACTTCTGCGTGGCTTGCATTTGCCAAGGCCTGTTTGCTCCAATCAGGTCGCCGACACCGCCAACAGCGAGAAGCCTACGTGGGACAGCTCGTGACCGACTCCTGGACGTCCTCAACCCCGGGTATCCACGTGGCTGCAGAAAGAAGCTACCCAACAACGCCTGTTTGCACCCGACATCGCCTGGTTCCAATCTGGTTCCACGGTAGTCACTGGCTAGTGACTTTGAACATTGTCCCCTCTGCTTTCAGGTCTTCACATCTTCAGATCCACCCTTGGATCCACCGGAACTCTTCTCATCGAGCCGCCTGCAGCATCTTCAGCTCCAAGCACCATCGACCAGCGTGACGAAACCCGACACTACTTCGACCCTGTGCACCCGCTTCCTGTGGGTGAGGTAACTCAGCTCCGCCGGTGCTCCTGCACTGGTACACATCTCAAGGGCCTGTGTCTAAAGTTTTAACTCCGTAGGTCATTCGGAAGGTTCCTAACTTTCTAACTTTGTACTTTTTACGCACCATAGACTTTGTATTGGAAAGTGCGTGCACTTTGAACACTGCACCCGAGTCCCGTGGGCCTCTCCCGACTTAGTCATTACTAGTCTCGAATAGCTCCAGCGATTCCCAAGGCCCTAGGCCTCTTCACTTTCCTCCTGGTATCTCTTATACCACTTTCTTAGTATATGGTTTAGGTGGCCCCTAGGGCTCATCCATATTGTGCAACTTTTGTGTATTTTAAACTGTCTTGTGATTTAACGCTTGTGCTTCTGTGCTCATAAAGTGTCCAGGGGATTTTATAGTTAATAAATCAATATATATTTTCAATATATATCTGTGTGGTGTCCCTTTCATTTGGTATTCAAGGGGGTTGTGTATGGTATAACAGCTGGCTTCACATGCCTTTCAGAGTTTAGCCTAAGACTGCTTTGTCCACGTTACCACTAGGATAACTGGTCTACAAGGTTGAATTACAACCATCATCATAAGGGTTGCTTGGCATGATACAAAGTGATCACTAAGAATTAGTGAGCATTATATATCAGGCCAACTTCTCACATTGGTGAGCAGCGGATTGGGATCTGAGCTTGCTGTTGTTTTACCATTACAATCTTTGAGATTATCATTTGAAAGATCATACAGGTACCTGCTAGGTACATATAAAACAAGACTAGTATACTTAAGTTCCACTGAACTTAGTTGTTGTAGAGCAAAGGGAGTAGCACACCCTAGCTACAACTACTAGATAGGTTTAGTAGGTAAACACCAGTGTAGGTAGATTGCAACACATCCACCAAACTAGAGCAATGTCTGGAACAGAAGGGTCCAGTGGACTTACTCCTGTTGAGAGTGACCCTCCAAGGGCACCATCCAAATTTGCTATTTTTTCCTTTAAGGAATTAAGACAGCTTTGTGTCTTAAGGGGTCTGAAGACAGGGCCTTCCCCTACTACAGACCACCTAAGAGAGCTCTTAGACCAGTCTGAGACTCTAAAGCCCTCTAAGGCAAACCCCACAGGGGATGCTGAAGGAGGCCATCCTTCAGAGGATGACACTGTAGACACCCCTGCCCCTATCATCCTGGTAGATGAGGAAGCCTCCACCACTGGAGCTCCTCAGGTAGATGTAGAGGAAGAGGAAGAGGAGGAGGTGGAAAGCAGTGAGTCAGATGATGACAGAAATAGTCAGGTGCTGGTCAGTAGACTGAACCAGGCTAACTTAAGTGTGTTTGGGACTGAAGCAAGGCTGACCTTGCCCAGCCACCCAAATGGACTTAACCAGGGGCATAGGAGGAGGAGGAATCACTCAGGTGAATCCAATACCTCCCATGTCTCTAGAGGTTCTCATGGTCACTCCAGAAGGGAGATGACTAGCCCTCAGAGAAGGGAACATGAGACCAAATTGAGAGAATCTCAAATTAGAGAGGCTGAATTGAGAGTCCAGAGACAAGAGTTAGAAATTGCCCTGGCCCAAGAGAAACTTGCTAGAGCAAGACAGCCTAGAGAGAGTGGATTAGGATCCACTGGTGGCAGCAATATCCAGAAGGATAAAGACAGGTCCTTTGATACAAGAAACCTGAGTAAGATTGTGCCCCCCTACAAAGCTGGGGATGATATCCACAAATGGATGACTGCCCTTGAGAGAGCCTGCATGGTACAGCAGATCCCTCAGGAGCAGTGGGCAGCAATCTTGTGGCTCTCCTTTGAAGGTAGAGGCAGAGACAGACTCCTCACAGTTAGTGATGAGGATTCTAGAAACTACATGGTCCTGAAGAGTGCTCTGATTGATGGGTTAGGCTTAACCACTGAACAGTACAGGTTAATGTTCAGAGATACCCAGAAGACACAGACTCAGGACTGGTCTGAATTTGTTGAATGTGCCACTAAGGCTCTGGAGGGCTGGTTGCTGGGAAGTAAGGTTACTGACTATACAGGATTGTATAATTTAATTATGAGAGAGCAAATCTTAAGTAATTGTCAAAATCAGCTTCTACATCAGCACCTGGTTGACTCTGATCTGACCTCCCCACAAGAATTGGGTAGGAGGGCAGACAAATGGGTCAGAACCAGGATCAGGCCTAAGAACCAGGGTGGTGACCAAAAGAAAGAGACTACCAAGCCTCAAGAGAAGGGTGGGGATAAAAGTTAGGAAAAGACTTCCCCAGGGCCCCAAAACTCCAAGAATGGGGGTGGGTCCCAAGACACTTCTACAACCCAGAAAAAGCCTTATTGTCATGCCTGTAAACAGGTGGGGCATTACAAAACAGATAGCTGTTGTCCCAAGAATGGCAATAAAGAGAATATACCTCCAGGTAAGGCTCCAACACCTCCTGTCACTGTTAGCAGTGGTCCCCCAGGTGGTGGGAGCACCCCCAAGAATTTGGGTGGGTTTACTTTTGGAGGACAGGTGGACTCTGGCCTATCCAGGTCCCCTAACTCAGATACTCTTGTCTATGAGACTGGCATGGGGTTTGCCAATTTCACTGCTTGCCCAAACACTTTGAGCAAGTATAGACAGGAGCCCCTCATCAATGGTTTGAAAGTTGAGGCCTTCAGAGACACAGGGGCTAGCATCACCATGGTGGCTGAATGTCTAGTCCCCTCAAGGCAACTTTTACCTGATGCCAGATATCAGGTGACAAACATTGATGGCATAGAAACCAATCATCCCATGGCAGTAGTCAATCTTAGCTGGGGAGGTGTCACTGGCCCAAAGAGAGTGGCAGTGTCAGCAAACTTGCCTGTAGATTGCCTACTGGGTAATGATTTGGAAATCTCAGCCTGGGCTGAGGTTGAACAGCAAACCCATTCTAGAATGGTAAATCTCCATGGAAAGGTTAGTGGGGCTGTGATGGCTACAGCCCCAATCCAAGATGTCCTTCCTGAAAAGGTTGGGAGGGCTGAGCAAACCTCAGCCCCATCTTTAGATAACCTCCCTCCTGAAAAGAGTAGCAGGGCTGTACTAGTAACAGCCCATACCCAAACTGAGTCTCCTCCTGAAAAGGTTGGTGGGGCTGTGATGGCCACAGCCCAAACTCAAACTGATACATGGGTAGTGAAGCCTGAAATGATGGATCACTCCACCCAAACAGAGAGCATTGAGGAGGAAGAGAAATCTCCCTCCCACCAGACTTTAGGAAAGGACCAGCCTCCTCAGGGAACTGATCTTACCCCTGATGAAGGAACTGCCCCAGAGGTTGTTAGGCCTGGCCTGACAGAGCCTCTGATGGCAGTGGACCCTTCTCAGGTGGGACCCAGTCTGGAGCAGGTAACCTGCCCCTCTCTACCTTGCCTTACTCAGCCCAGGGCTGCAGAGGACAAGAAGGACAGTGAACCCCAAAGGGCCCCCTGTCAAATAAAGCACCCCCATCAACAGATTAGGGGCACCGAAACTAGTAGCCCTAGTGAGGTGAAAACTTTAAAAACTCCTGAGGGATCCCCCTTAAAAGTAGTTAGGGACCTCCCCCAGATGGATATTGTTGGGCACAGCCAAACCTGGGACCCTAAGGGCCCAAACCTGACCTGTCCCTCCAGTAAGCCAAACAAAGGGACCCAGCCTCCAGCTGTAGGCAGCCAGAGGTTGACCCTGAGAGCACAGTGCAACTCAGTCATGGAAAGAAAGGCACACCTGGTGGAGAGTGATTGGAGGAAGCTGAGTCCTACAGAGGAAACTCACTTCAGTACTCCATCTCAAAACCAGCCTTTAACTTTGCCAAAACACACCACAGGTAGAGATTCCCTATGGTGGAGACCCTCAGATGCCCTTAGGGTGAGGAATTGCTTAGTGGACCATGAGACAGAGGGTTACCAAGCCAGAGCTGGTACTTCCTTATATGGCCACTTAGGCAATATAGGCTTACCTGGTCAAGGATAGCCTTATCTCCTTTCGTTTGGGGGGGGGGGGTTATGTAGGAAGGTGGATATCTGACTATGGTTACCCCCAAACTTTTTGCCTGGTGTTTAGCTGGTTTTTGACTTAGTTGGCCTGGGATCCTGCTATTCAGGGCCCCAGGCTGATTGCTCTCTCCTTAAAATGGACTCCATGTACCTTAGGTGCATAACACAATTGGGACTGGTTCACCTTATGAGCCCCTGTAGTAGAGTACCATAGGTACCCAGGGCATAGGTGTAGCCAAGGCCTACCAGGGGCTGCAGCATGTATTGTGCCACCCCTGGCCTGGCCTCCATATTTGACACAACTGGCTGATCACTCAGCTGGGGTAAGTTGGTGTAATCACCTCTTACTTAGGTACAGTATGCCTGTGCCTAACCCTAAACTGGACACATATGTTCCTATCGGCCACTCCTATGGAAGGCCTCATCAATCCTGGAGGCAGAGTGCTTGGAAATATGTGAGATGGTGCTCTAGCATGAGCTGAGCCTGTCTGCAGCTGTCGGGAACCACTCCCTAAGCTGTTCCGGGATATTGCCATACCATATACTCTTAAGTGCATTATAATCCTCGCGGTTAAATGCTATCTTTGGTTTGGCTTTATCAAAACATGTCGAGTAAGGTGTCATACGAATTGGAATACTATCCCCTCGCCAGTTCTGGCGACGGGGATAGCATTCCACCCTTCTAGAGGGACACGACATGTGTGTAGCCTTAACCCCGGTTAAAGTTAAACAGAGCCTCAGCATCACAAAATGGATGCTGCCACCACAGACACATGTCTGACCTCCTGCTGCTGGGAGTCCTTCCAGCGAGGAGGGCCTGGACAAAGGGTTTCCTGCCTGGGGAGGTGCGAGCACCACCCCAGACAGGGTTTTGTGTATTGGGTAGGACAGGGCTGAATAGATTGAGACATGCCCGGGGCACACAAGGTGTCCCCGTGCATAGGCCAGTCCAAACCGGTCCTGGGACTTTCCAGACCCAGGCTTGGCGCGGAACTGGACAAAGGAAAGGGGGTGTAACCGCCCCCCTTCCTGGTTCCTCCCAGAGGAGGGACCTAGTAGGTGATCCACCCCTCAGATTGGGAATAAGAGAGGGAGCAGTGCCATTGCATAGCAGATCATCCTGAAATCAACTTTAAACAAGAAGAAGACTGGACTTCGACATTCTGCTGCACAGAAGACTGAAGAGAATCTCCCTTGTGGCCTAGGAGTGGCCACCCTGTGAACACAGGTACCAACCAGCAACTCGACGTCTGCTTTGCCGCCGCCTCCCGCCGGAGACCGAGCCCAGAGCCCGACAAGAACCAGACTCCCAGACCTCTCAGAGCCCGATCCACAGTCCCTGCAAAGAAGGGACCCGTGGAGGCACCGAGTCACGTGGGACCGGACCTCTTGGAAGACACTCGAAAAGCTGACTGCGCAGCTTCTGAGGCATCCTCGACGTTGTGCTTTGGGGACTGAGAACCCCCACCACCGAGCAGCCCTTGCACCGAAGATCAGCCCTCCAGCATCTCCACGATCTGCGTGGGGCCTTTTTGCATTGTGCCACTCGATGCGCCATCCCGGCCACTAGCCACGTGGTCAGCGGCCATCTTGGCGACGAACCCGAAGATTTAAACAGCAGGTCTGGTTGCTCCAGACCTACCCAAGCTCCTGTGAAAAGGAGCACCCACTCTGACCTTGCTGGTCCTAGTGAACAGCATCTTTCAACTTCTGCGTGGCTTGCATTTGCCAAGGCCTGTTTGCTCCGATCAGGTCGCCGACACCGCCAACAGCGAGAAGCCTACGTGGGACAGCTCGTGACCGACTCCTGGACGTCCTCGACCCCGGGTATCCACGTGGCTGCAGAAAGAAGCTACCTGACAACGCCTGTTTGCACCCGACATCGCCTGGTTCCAATCTGGTTCCACGGTAGTCACTGGCTAGTGACTTTGAACATTGTCCCCTCTGCTTTCAGGTCTTCACATCTTCAGATCCACCCTTGGATCCACCGGAACTCTTCTCATCGAGCCGCCTGCAGCATCTTCAGCTCCAAGCACCATCGACCAGCGTGACGAAACCCGACACTACTTCGACCCTGTGCACCCGCTTCCTGTGGGTGAGGTAACTCAGCTCCGCCAGTGCTCCTGCACTGGTACACATCTCAAGGGCCTGTGTCTAAAGTTTTAACTCCGTAGGTCACTCGGAAGGTTCCTAACTTTCTAACTTTGTACTTTTTACGCACCATAGACTTTGTATTGGAAAGTGCGTGCACTTTGAACACTGCACCCGAGTCCCGTGGGCCTCTCCCGACTTAGTCATTACTAGTCTCGAATAGCTCCAGCGATTCCCAAGGCCCTAGGCCTCTTCACTTTCCTCCTGTTATCTCTTATACCACTTTCTTAGTATATGGTTTAGGTGGCCCCTAGGGCTCATCCATATTGTGCAACTTTTGTGTATTTTAAACTGTCTTGTGATTTAACGCTTGTGCTTCTGTGCTCATAAAGAGTCCAGGGGATTTTATAGTTAATAAATCAATATATATTTTCAATATATATCTGTGTGGTGTCCCTTTCATTTGGTATTCAAGGGGGTTGTGTATGGTATAACAGCTGGCTTCACATGCCTTTCAGAGTTTAGCCTAAGACTGCTTTGTCCACGTTACCACTAGGATAACTGGTCTACAAGGTTGAATTACAACCATCATCATAAGGGTTGCTTGGCATGATACAAAGTGATCACTAAGAATTAGTGAGCATTATATATCAGGCCAACTTCTCACAGTCAGTAGGCTGAACCAGGCTAACTTAAGTGTGTTTGGGACTGAGGCAAGGCTGACCTTGCCCAGCCACCCAAATGGACTTAACCAGGGGCATAGGAGGAGGAGGAATCACTCAGGTGAATCCAATACCTCCCATGTCTCTAGAGGCTCTCATGGTCACTCCAGAAGGGAGATGACTAGCCCTCAGAGAAGGGAACATGAGACCAAGTTGAGAGAATCTCAAATTAGAGAGGCTGAATTGAGAGTCCAGAGACAAGAGTTAGAAATTGCCCTGGCCCAAGAGAAACTTGCTAGAGCAAGACAGCCTAGAGAGAGTGGATTAGGATCCACTGGTGGCAGCAATATCCAGAAGGATAAAGGCAGGTCTTTTGATACAAGAAACCTGAGTAAGATTGTGCCCCCCTACAAAGCTGGGGATGATATCCACAAATGGATGACTGCACTTGAGAGGGCCTGCATGGTACAGCAGATCCCTCAGGAGCAGTGGGCAGCAATCTTGTGGCTCTCCTTTGAAGGTAGAGGCAGAGACAGACTCCTCACAGTTAGTGATGAGGATTCTAGAAACTACATGGTCCTGAAGAGTGCTCTGATTGATGGGTTAGGCTTAACCACTGAACAGTACAGGTTAATGTTCAGAGATACCCAGAAGACACAGACTCAGGACTGGTCTGAATTTGTTGAGTGTGCCACTAAGGCTCTGGAGGGCTGGTTGCTGGGAAGTAAGGTTACTGACTATACAGGATTGTATAATTTAATTATGAGAGAGCAAATCTTAAGTAATTGTCAAAATCAGCTTCTACATCAGCACCTGGTTGACTCTGATCTGACCTCCCCACAAGAATTGGGTAGGAGTGCAGACAAATGGGTCAGAACCAGGATCAGGCCTAAGAACCAGGGTGGTGACCAAAAGAAAGAGACTACCAAGCCTCAAGAGAAGGGTGGGGATAAAAGTAAGGAACAGACTTCCCCAGGGCCCCAAAACTCCAAGAATGGGGGTGGGTCCCAAGACACTTCTACAACCCAGAAAAAGCCTTATTGTCATACCTGTAAACAGGTGGGGCATTACAAAACAGATAGCTGTTGTCCCAAGAATGGCAATAAAGAAAATATACCTCCAGGTAAGGCTCCAACACCTCCTGTCACTGTTAGCAGTGGTCCCCCAGGTGGTGGGAGCAACCCCAAGAATTTGGGTGGGTTTACTTTTGGAGGACAGGTGGACTCTGGCCTATCCAGGTCCCCTAACTCAGATACTCTTGTCTATGAGACTGGCATGGGGTTTGCCAATTTCACTGCTTGCCCAAACACTTTGAGCAAGTATAGACAGGAGCCCCTCATCAATGGTTTGAAAGTTGAGGCCTTCAGAGACACAGGAGCTAGCATCACCATGGTGGCTGAATGTCTAGTCCCCTCAAGGCAACTTTTACCTGATGCCAGATATCAGGTGACAAACATTCATGGCATAGAAACCAATCATCCCATGGCAGTAGTCAATCTTAGCTGGGGAGGTGTCACTGGCCCAAAAAGAGTGGCAGTGTCATCAAACTTGCCTGTAGATTGCCTACTGGGTAATGATTTGGAAATCTCAGCCTGGGCTGAGGTTGAACAGCAAACCCATTCTAGAATGGTAAATCTCCATGGAAAGGTTAGTGGGGCTGTGATGGCCACAGCCCCAATCCAAGATGTCCTTCCTGAAAAGGTTGGGAGGGCTGAGCAAACCTCAGCCCCATCTTTAGGTAACCTCCCTACTGAAAAGAGTAGCAGGGCTGTACTAGTAACAGCCCATACCCAAACTGAGTCTCCTCCTGAAAAGGTTGGTGGGGCTGTGATGGCCACAGCCCAAACTCAAACTGATACATGGGTAGTGAAGCCTGAAATGATGGATCACTCCACCCAAACAGAGAGCATTGAGGAGGAAGAGAAATCTCCCTCCCACCAGACTTTAGGAAAGGATCAGCCTCCTCAGGGAACTGATCTTACCCCTGATGAAGGAACTGTCCCAGAGGTTGTTAGGCCTGGCCTGACAGAGCCTCTGATGGCAGTGGACCCTTCTCAGGAGGGACCCAGTCTGGAGCAGGTAACCTGCCCCTCTCTACCTTGCCTTACTCAGCCCAGGGCTGCAGAGGACAAGAAGGACAGTGAGACCCAAAGGGCCCCCTGTCAAATAAAGCACCCCCATCAACAGATTAGGGGCACCGAAACTAGTAGCCCTAGTGAGGTGAAAACTTTAAAAACTCCTGAGGGATCCCCCTTAAAAGTAGTTAGGGACCTCCCCCAGATGGATATTGTTGGGCACAGCCAAACCTGGGACCAAAAGGCCCCAATCCTGACCTGTCCCTCCAGTAAGCCAAACAGAGGGCCCCAGCCTCCATCTTTAGGTAGCCAGAGGTTGACCCTGAGAGCACAGTGCAACTCAGTCAGAGAAAGAAAGGCACACATGGTGGAGAGTGATTGGAGGAAGCTGAGCCCTACAAAGGAAACTCACTTCAGTACTCCATCTCAACACCAGCCTTTGACTTTGCAAAGACACACCACAGGTAGAGATTCCCTATGGTGGAGAACCTCGGATACCCTTAGGGTGAGGGATTGCTTAGTGGACCATGAGACAGGGGGTTACCAAGCCAGAGCAGGTACTTCCTTATATGGCCACTTAGGCAATATAGGCTTACCTGGTCAAGGATAGCCTTATCTCCTTTCGTTTGGGGGGGGTTATGTAGGAAGGTGGATATCTGACTATGGTTACCCCCAAACTTTTTGCATGGTGTTTAGCTGGTTTTTGACTTAGTTGGCCTGGGATCCTGCTATTCAGGGCCCCAGGCTGATTGCTCTCTCCTTAAAATGGACTCCATGTACCTTAGGTGCATAACACAATTGGAACTGGTTCACCTTATGAGCCCCTGTATAAGTGCACCCTAGGTGCCCAGGGCATAGGTGTATCCAAGGCCTACCAGGGGCTGCAGCATGTATTGTGCCACCCCTGGCCTGGCCTCCATATTTGACACAACTGGCTGATCACTCAGCTGGGGTAAGTTGGTGTAACCACCTCTTACTTAGGTACAGTATGTCTGTGCCTAACCCTAAACTGGACACATATGTTCCTATCAGCCACTCCTATGGAAGGCCTCATCAATCCTGGAGGCAGAGTGCTTGGAAATATGTGAGATGGTGCTCTGGCATGAGCTGAGCCTGTCTGCAGCTGTCGGGAACCGCTCCCTAAGCTTTTCCGGGATATTGCCATACCATATACTCTTAAGTGCATTATAATCCTCGCGGTTAAATGCTATCTTTGGTTTGGCTTTATCAAAACATGTCGAGTAAGGTGTCATACGAATTGGAATACTATCCCCTCGCCAATTCTGGCGACGGGGATAGCATTCCACCCTTCTAGAGGGACACGACATGTGTGTAGCCTTAACCCCGGTTAAAGTTAAACAGAGCCTCAGCATCACAAAATGGACGCTGCCACCACAGACACAAGTCTGGCCTCCTGCTGCTGACCGAAACTCGGCAGATGGTGGCCTGGACAAAGGGTTTCCTGCCTTGGGAGGTGCGAGCACCACCCCAGACAGGATTTTGTGTATTGGGTAGGACAGGGCTGAATAGAATCAGACATGCCCGGGGCACACAAGGTGTCCCCGTGCATAGGCCAGTCCAAACCGGTCCTGGGACTTTCCAGACCCAGGCCTGGCGCGGAACTGGACAAAGGAAAGGGGGTGTAACCGCCCCCCTTCCTGGTTCCTCCCAGAGGAGGGACCTAGTAGGTGATCCACCCCTCAGATTGGGAATAAGAGTGGGAGCAGTGCCATTGCACGGCAGATCATCCTGAATCAACTTAAAACTAAGAAGAAGACTGGACTTCGACATTCTGCTGCACAGAAGACTGAAGAGAATCTCCCTTGTGGCCTAGGAGTGGCCACCCTGTGAACACAGGTACCAACCAGCAACTCGACATCTGCTTTGCCGCCGCCTCCCGCCGGAGACCGAGCCCAGAGCCCAACAAGAACCAGACTCCCAGACCTCTCAGAGCCCGATCCACAGTCCCTGCAAAGAAGGGACCCGTGGAGGCACCGAGTTACGTGGGACCGGACCTCTTGGAAGACACCCAAAAAGCTGACTGCGCAGCTTCTGAGGCATCCTCGACGTTGTGCTTCGGGGACTGAGAACCCCCACCACTGAGCAGCCCTTGCACCGAAGATCAGCCCTCCAGCATCTTTGCGGTCTGCGTGGGGCCCTTTTGCATTGTGCCACTCGACGCGCCATCCCGGCCATTAGCCACGTGGTCAGCGGCCATCTTGGTGACGAACCCGAAGATTTACACAGCAGGTCTTGTTGCTCCAGACCTACCCAAGCTCCTGTAAAAAGGAGCACCCGCTCTGACCTTGCTGGTCCGAGTGAACAGCATCTTTCAACTTCTGCGTGGCTTGCATTTGCCAAGGCCTGTTTGCTCCGATCAGGTCGCCGACACCACCAACAGCGAAAAGCCTACGTGGGACAGCTCGTGACCGACTCCTGGACGTCCTCGACCCCGGGTATCCACGTGGCTGCAGAAAGAAGCTACCTGACAACGCCTGTTTGCACCCGACATCGCCTGGTTCCAATCTGGTTCCACGGTAGTCACTGGCTAATGACTTTGAACACTGTCCCCTCTGCTTTCAGGTCTTCACATCTTCAGATCCACCCTTGGATCCACCGGAACTCTTCTCATCGAGCTGCCTGCAGCATCTTCAGCTCCAAGCACCATCGACCAGCGTGACGAAACCCGACACTACTTCGACCCTGTGCACCCGCTTCCTGTGGGTGAGGTAACTCAGCTCCGCCGGTGCTCCTGCACTGGTACACATCTCAAGGGCCTGTGTCTCAAGTTTTAACTCCGTAGGTCACTCGGAAGGTTCCTAACTTTCTAACTTTGTACTTTTTACGCACCATAGACTTTGCATTGGAAAGTGCGTGCACTTTGAACACTGCACCCGAGTCCCGTGGGCCTCTCCCGACTTAGTCACTGCTAGTCTCGAATAGCTCCAGCGATTCCCAAGGCCCTAGGCCTCTTCACTTACCTATTGGTATCTCTTATACCACTTTCTTAGTATATGGTTTAGGTGGCCCCTAGGGCTCATCCATATTGTGCAACTTTTGTGTATTTTAAACTGTCTTGTGATTTAACGCTTGTGCTTCTGTGCTCATAAAGAGTCCAGGGGATTTTATAGTTAATAAATCAATATATATGTTCATTATATATCTGTGTGGTGTCCCTTTCATTTGGTATTCAAGGGGGTTGTGTATGGTATAACAGCTGGCTTCACATGCCTTTCAGAGTTTAGCCTAAAACTGCTTTGTCCACGTTACCACTAGGATAACTGGTCTACAAGGTTGAATTACAACCATCATCATAAGGGTTGCTTGGCATGGTACAAAGTGATCACTAAGAATTAGTGAGCATTATATACCAGGCCAACTTCTCACACCAGGATCATCCCATGAAGGGACAGGTGGATCCAGGATCATCCCATGAAGGGACAGGTGCAACCAGGTCATCTCCTGAAGAGAGTAGTGCATCCAGGATCATCTCATGAAGGGAAAGGTGCATCCATGATCATCCGCTGAAGGGATTAGTGCATCCAGGATCATCCCATGAAGGGACCGGTGCATCCAGGATCATCCCATGAAGGGAGTAGTGCATCCAGGATCATCCCATGAAGGGACAGGTGCATCAAGGATCATCCCATGAAGGGACCGGTGCATCCAGGATCATCCACTGCAGGGAGTAGTGCATCCAGGATCATCCAATTTAGGGACTGGTGCATCCAAGATCATCCCCTGAAGAGAGCAGTGCATCCAGGATCATCCCATGAAGTGACAGGTGCATCTAGGATCATTCCATGAAGGGATTAGAGCATCCAGGATCATCCCATGAAGGGACTGGTGCATCCAGGATCACTCCCTGAATGGGAGTAGTGCATCCAGGATCATTCCGTGAAGGGACAGGTGCATCCAGGATCATCCTCTGAAGGGAGTAGTGCATCCTGGATCATCCCATGAAGGGGCAGGTGCATCCAGGATCCTCCCATGAACGGACAGGTGCATCCAGGATCCTCCCATGAAGGGACAGGTGCATCCAGGATCCTCCCATGAAGGGACAGGTGCATCCAGGATCCGCCCATGAACCGAGTAGTGCATCCAGGATCCTCCCATGAAGGGAGTAGTGCATCCAGGGTCATCCCATGAAGCGACTGGTGCATCCAGGATCATCCCCTGAAGGGAGTAGTGCATCCAGGATCATCCCATGAAGGGACCGGTGCATCCAGGATCATCCCATGAAGGGACCGGTGGATCCAGGATCTTCCCATAAAGGGAGTTGTGCATCCAGGATCATCCCATGTAGGGACAGGTGCATCCAGATCATCCCATGAAGGGACAGGTGCATCCAGGACCTTCCCATGAAGGGACAGGTGCATACAGGATCATCCCCTGAAGGGAGTAGTGCATCCATGATCATCCAATGAAGGGACCGATGCATCCAGGATCATCCTATTAAGAAACTGGTGCATCCAGGATCATCCCCTGAAGGAACTGGTGCATTCAGGATGATCCCATGAAGGGAGTTGTGCATTCAGGATGATCCCATGAAGGGAGTAGTGCATTCAGGATGATCCCATGAAGGGACCGGTGCATCCAGGATCATCCCATGAAGGGACTGGTGCATCCAGGATCATCCCATGAAGGGACCGGTGCATCATGGATCATCCCTTGAAGGGCGCGGTGCATCCAGGATCATCCCATGAAGGGACCGGTGGATCCAGGATCTTCCCATAAAGGGAGTTGTGCATCCAGGATCATCCCATGTAGGGACAGGTGCATCCAGATCATCCCATGAAGGGACAGGTGCATCCAGGACCTTCCCATGAAGGGACAGGTGCATCCAGGATCATCCCATGTAGGGACCGGTGCATCCAGGATCATCCCATGTAGGGACTGGTGCATCCAGGATCATCCCTAGAAAGGGCCCGGTGCATCCAGGGTCATCCCCTGAAGTGAGTAGTGCATCCAGGATCATCCCATTAAGGGACCGGTGCATCCAGGATCATCTCATGAAGGGACAGGTACATCCAGGATCATCCCCCTAAGGGACAGGTGCATTCAAGATCATCCCATGAAGGGACAGGTGCATCCAAGATCATCCCATGAAGGGACAGGTGCATCCAAAATCGTCCCATGAAGGGACCGGTGCATCCAGGATCATCCCATGAAGGGAGTCGTGCATCCAGGAGCATCCCATGAAGGGACTGGTGCATCCAGGATCATCCCATGAAGGGAGTAGTGCATCCAAGATCATCCCATGAAGGGAGTAGTGCATCCAGGATCATCCCATGAACGGACAGGTGCATCCAGGATCTTCCCATGAATGGGACAGGTGCATCCAGGATCAAGCCCTGAAGGGAGTAGTGCATCCAGGATCATCCCCTGAAGGGAGTAGTGCATCCAGGATCATCCCATCAAGGGACAGGTGCATCCAGGATCACAAGATGAAGGGACAGGTGCATCCAGGATCATCCCATGAAGGGACAGGTGCATCCAGGATTATCCCACAAAGGGGCAGGTGCATCCAGGATCATCCCACGAAGGGGCAGGTACATCCAGGATCATCCCCTGAAGGGAGTAGTGCATCCAGGATCATCCCATGAAGGGACCGATGCATCCAGGATCATCCCATGAAGGGACTGGTGGATCCAGGATCATCCCATGAAGGGAGTAGTGCATTCTGGATCATCCCATGAAGGGACCGATGCATCCAGGATCATCCCATGAAGGGACTGGTGCATCCAGGATTATTATTATTATTATTATTATTGCATTTCTTATATAGCGCCAGAATCGACCCCCGAAGGGGTATCTCCGCGCTTGCCTTGGGAACCCGTCCTGGTTTTTCCCTGTGAGATAGCCCCTACAGGGCATCCCCAAGGTGAAAGCCAGGCATCCCGCCGCGGGGGGGCCGTTGTGGAGATTAAGCAAGCTTAATGCCCAGAGTTGCATAGTGTGAACCCATGATTAGGTCAGGCACCGAAGAGAGAATTATCGAGTCCGTGGACATTTGAGCTCAACACCCTGCCGCGTCGGGAATCGAACCCTGGTCCCGGGTCTGACCTCTGCTTCAGGGTCTGCCTGCTCTAACCAGTGAGCCACGCTTCTCCACTAACCAGTGAGCCACGCAGGATCATCCCCTGACGGGAGTAGTGCATCCAGGATTATCCCCTGAAGGAAGTAGTGCATTCAGGATCATCCCCTGAAGGAAGTAGTGCATCCAGGATCAGCTCATGAAGGGACAGGTGCATCCAAGATCATCCCATGAAGGGACAGGTGTATCCAAGATCATGTGCATCCAAGATCATCCCATGAAGGGACCGGTGCATCCAGGATCATCCCATGAAGGGACTGGTGCATTCAGGATGAGCCCCTGAAGGGAGTGGTGCATCCAGGATTATCCCTTGAAGGGAGTAGTGCATTCAGGATCAGCTCATGAAGGGACAGGTGCATCCAAGAACATCCCATGAAGGGACTGGTGCATCCATGATCATTCAATGAAGGGACCGATGCATCCAGGATAATCCCATGAAGGGACCGGTGTATACAGTATCATCCCCTGAAGGGAGTAGTGCATCCAGGATCATCCCCTGAAGGGAGTAGTGCATCCAGGATCATCCCATGAAGGGAGTAGTGCATCCAGGATCATTCCATGAAGTTACAGGTGCATCCAGGATCATCCCATGAAGGGACAGGTGCATCCAGATCATCACCTGAAGGGAGTAGTGCATCCAGGATCATCCCATGAAGGGAGTAGTGCATCCAGGATCATCCCATGAAGGGACAGGTGCATCCAGGATCATCCCCTGAAGGGAGTAGTGCATCCATGATCTTCCAATGAAGGGACTGATGCATCCATGATCTTCCAATGAAGGGACCGATGCATCCAGGATCATCCCATGAAGGGACTGGTGCATTCAGGATGAGCCCCTGAAGGGAGTGGTGCATTCAGGATCATCCCCTGAAGGGACAGGTGCATCCAGATCATCCCATGAAGGGACAGGTGCATCCAGGATCATCCCATGAAGGGACAGGTGCATCCAGATCATCCCATGAAGGGACAGGTGCATCCAGGATCATCCCATGAAGGGACAGGTGCATCCAGGATCATCCCATGAAGGGACAGGTGCATCCAGGATCATCCCATGAAGGGAGTAGTGCATCCAGGATCATCCCATGAAGGGACCGGTGCATCCAGTACCTTCCCATGAAGGGACAGGTGCATCCAGGATCATCCCATGAAGGAAGTAGTGCATTCAGGATCATCCCATGAAGGGAGTTGTGCATTCAGGATCATCCCATGAAGGGACCGGTGCATCCAGGATCATCCCATGAAGGGACTGGTGCATCCATGATCATTCAATGAAGGGACCGATGCATCCAGGATCATCCCCTGAAGGGAGTAGTGCATCCAGGATTATCCCCTGAAGGGATTAGTGCATTCAGGATCATCCCCTGAAGGGAGCAGTGCATCCAGGATCAGCTCATGAAGGGACAGGTGCATCCAAGATCATCCCATGAAGGGACAGGTGCATCTAAGATCATGTGCATCCAAGATCATCCCATGAAGGGACCGGTGCATCCAGGATCATCCCCTGAAGGGAGTAGTGCAACCAGGATTATCCCATGAAGGGACCGGTGCATCCGGGATCATCCCATGAAGGGAGTAGTGCATCCAGTATCATCCCATGAAGGGACAGGTGCTTCCAGGATCATCTCATGAAGGGACAGGTGCATCCACATCATCCCATGAAGGGACTGGTGCATCCAGGATCATCCCATGAAGGGACAGGTGCAGCAGGATCATCCCATGAAGGAGCAGGTGCATCCAGGATCCTCCCATGAAGGGACAGGCACATCCAGGATCCTCCCATGAAGGGACAGGTGCATCCAGGATCCGTCCATGAACGGAATAGTGCATCCAGGATCCTCCCATTAAGGGAGTAGTGCATCCAGGGTCATCCCATGAAGCGACCGGTGCATCCAGGATCATCCCCTGAAGGGAGTAGTGCATCCAGGATCATCCCATGAAGGGACCAGTGCATCCAGGATCATCCCATGAAGGGACTGGTGGATCCAGGATCTTCCCATAAAGGGAGTTGTGCATCCAGGATCATCCCATGAAGGGACAGGTGCATCCAGATCATCCCATGAAGGGACAGGTGCATCCAGGATCATCCCCTGAAGGGAGTAGTGCATCCAGGATCATCCCATGAAGGGACCGGTGCATCCAGGATCATCCCATGAAGGGACCGGTGCATACAGTATCATCCCTGAAGGGAGTAGTGCATCCAGGATCATCCCATGAAGGTAGTAGTGCATCCAGGATCATCTCATGAAGGGACCAGTGCATCCAGGACCTTCCCATGAAGGGACAGGTGCATACAGGATCATCCCCTGAAGGGAGTAGTGCATCCATGATCATTCAATCAAGGGACCGATGCATCCAGGATCATCCTATTAAGAAACTGGTGCATCCAGGATTATCCCCTGAAGGAACTGGTGCATCCAGGATCATCCCCTGAAGGAACTGGTGCACCCAGGATCATCCCATGAAGGAAGTTGTGCATTCAGGATGATCCCATGAAGGGAGTAGTGTATTCAGGATGATCCCATGAAGGGAGTAGTGCATTCAGGATCATCCCATGAAGGGACCGGTGCATCCAGGATCATCCCATGAAGGGACTGGTGCATCCAGGATCATCCCATGAAGGGACCGGTGCATCCAGGATCATCCCCTGAAGGAACCGGTGCATCCAGGGTCATCCCCTGAAGGGAGTAGTGCATCCAAGATCATCCCATGAAGGGACCGGTGCATCCAGGATCATCTCATGAAGGGACAGGTGCATCCAGTATCATCCCCTTAAGGGACAGGTGCATCCAAGATCATCCCATGAAGGGACAGGTGCATCCAAGATCATCCCATGAAGGGACCGGTGCATCCAGGATCATCCCATGAAGGGAGTAGTGCATCCAGGATCATCCCATGAAGGGACGGGTGCATCCAGGATCATCCCATGAAGGGAGTAGTGCATCCAGGATCATCCCATGTAGGGAGTAGTGCATCCAGAATCATCCCATGAAGGGACAGGTGCATCCAGGATCTTCCCATGAATGGGACAGGTGCATCCAGGATCATCCCCTGAAGGGAGTAGTGCATCCAGGATCATCCCCTCTAAGGGAGTAGTGCATCCAGGATCATCCCGTGAAGGGACAGGTGCATCCAGGATCACAACATGAAGGGACAGGTGCATCCAGGATCATCCCATGAAGGGACAGGTGCATCCAGAGTCATCCCACAAAGGGGCAGGTGCATCCAGGATCATCCCATGAAGGGGCAGGTGCATCCAGGATCATCCCCTGAAGGGAGTAGCGCATCCAGGATCATCCCATGAAGGGACAGGTGCATCTATGATCATCCCATGAAGGGACCGGTGCATCCAGGATAATCCCATGAAGGGACCGGTGCATATAGTATCATCCCCTATAGGGAGTAGTGCATCCAGGATCATCCCATGAAGGAAGTAGTGCATCCAGGATAATCCCATGAAGGGACTAGTGCATCCAGGATAATCCCATGAAGGGACTGGTGCATCCAGGATAATCCCATGAAGGGACTGGTGCATCCAGCATCATCCCATGAAGGGAGTAGTGCATCCAGGATCATCCCATGAAGGGAGTAGTGCATCCAGGATCATCCCATGAAGGGAGTAGTGCATCCAGGATCATCCCATGAAGGGAGTAGTGCATCCAGGATCATCCCATGAAGGGAGTAGTGTATTCAGGATCATCCCATGAAGGGAGTAGTGCATTCAGTATCATCCCATGAAGGGAGTTATGCATTCAGGATCATCCCATGAAGGGAGTAGTGCATTCAGGATTATCCAATGAAGGGAGTAGTGTATTCAGTATCATCCATGAAGGGACCGGTGCATCCAGGATCATCCCATGAAGGGATGGGTGCATCCAGGATCATCCCATGAAGGGACGGGTGCATCCAGGATCATCCCATGAAGGGAGTAGTGCATCCAGGATAATCCCATGAAGGGACTGGTGCATCCAGGATCATCCCCTGAAGGGAGTAGTGCATTCAGAATCATCCCATGAAGGGAGTTATGCATTCAGCATCATCCCATGAAGGGAGTAGTGCATGCAGGATTATCCAATGAAGGGAGTAGTGCATTCAGTATCATCCCATGAAGGGACCGGTGCATCCAGGATCATCCCATGAAGGGACCGGTGCATCCAGGATCATCCCATGAAGGGACGGGTGCATCCAGGATCATCCCATGAAGGGAGTAGTGCATCCAGGATCATCCCACGAAGGGGCAGGTGCATCCAGAATCATCCCCTGAAGGGAGTAGCGCATCCAGGATCATCCCATGAAGGGACAGGTGCATCTAGGATCATCCCATGAAGGGACCAGTGCATCCAGGATAATCCCATGAAGGGACCGGTGCATACAGTATCATCCCCTATAGGGAGTAGTGCATCCAGGATCATCCCATGAAGGGAGTAGTGCATCCAGGATAATCCCATGAAGGGACTGGTGCATCCAGCATCATCCCCTGAAGGGAGTAGTGCATCCAGGATCATCACATGAAGGGAGTAGTGCATCCAGGATCATCCCATGAAGGGAGTAGTGCATCCAGGATCATCCCATGAAGGGAGTAGTGCATCCAGGATCATCCCATGAAGGGACCGGTGCATCCAGGATAATCCCATGAAGGGACCGGTGCATACAGTATCATCCCCTGAAGGGAGTAGTGCATCCAGGATCATCCCATGAAGGGAGTAGTGCATCCAGGATAATCCCATGAGGGGAATGGTGCATCCAGGATCATCCCCTGAAGGGAGTAGTGCATCCAGGATCATCCCATGAAGGGAGTCATGTATTCAGGATCATCCCATGAAGGGAGTAGTGCATTCAGGATCATCCCATGAAGGGAGTAGTGCATTCAGGATCATCCCATGAAGGGAGTAGTGCATTCAGGATTATCCAATGAAGGGAGTAGTGCATTCAGTATCATCCCATGAAGGGACCGGTGCATCCAGGATCATCCCATGAAGGGACGGGTGCATCCAGGATCATCCCATGAAGGGACGGGTGCATCCAGGATCATCCCATGAAGGGGGTAGTGCATCCAGGATCATCCCATGAAGGGAGTAGTGCATCCAGGATCATCCCACGAAGGGGCAGGTGCATCCAGGATCATCCCCTGAAGGGAGTAGCGCATCCAGGATCATCCCATGAAGGGACAGGTGCATCTAGGATCATCCCATGAAGGGACCAGTGCATCCAGGATAATCCCATGAAGGGACCGGTGCATACAGTATCATCCCCCATAGGGAGTAGTGCATCCAGGATCATCCCATGAAGGGAGTAGTGCATCCAGGATAATCCCATGAAGGGACTGGTGCATCCAGCATCATCCCCTGAAGGGAGTAGTGCATCCAGGATCATCACATGAAGGGAGAAGTGCATCCAGGATCATCCCATGAAGGGAGTAGTGCATCCAGGATCATCCCATGAAGGGAGTAGTGCATCCAGGATCATCCCATGAAGGGACCGGTGCATCCAGGATAATCCCATGAAGGGACCGGTGCATACAGTATCATCCCCTGAAGGGAGTAGTGCATCCAGGATCATCCCATGAAGGGAGTAGTGCATCCAGGATAATACCATGAGGGGAATGGTGCATCCAGGATCATCCCTTGAAGGGAGTAGTGCATCCAGGATCATCCCATGAAGGGAGTAGTGTATTCAGGATCATCCCATGAAGGGAGTAGTGCATTCAGGATCATCCCATGAAGGGAGTAGTGCATTCAGGATTATCCAATGAAGGGAGTAGTGCATTCAGTATCATCCCATGAAGGGACCGGTGCATCCAGGATCATCCCATGAAGGGACGGGTGCATCCAGGATCATCCCTTGAAGGGAGTAGTGCATTTGAAGGGAGTAGTGCATTCAGGATCATCCCATGAACGGAGTAGTGCATTCAGGATCATCCCATGAAGGGACCGGTGCATCCAGAATCATCCCATGAAGGGACAGGTACATCCAGGATCATCCCATTAAGGGACAGGTACAACCAGATCATCTCCTGAAGAGAGTAGTGCATCCAGGATCATCTCATTAAGGGAAAGGTACATCCAGGATCATCCCCTGAAGGGACAGGTGCATTTAAGATCATCCCATGAAGGGACCGGTGCAACCAGGATCATCCGCTGAAGGGAGTAGTGCATCCAGGATCATCCCATGAAGGGACTGGTGTATCCAGGATCATCCCATGAAGGGATAGGTGCATCAAGGATCATCCCATGAAGGGACAGGTGCATCCAGGATCATCCCCTAAAGGGAGTAGTGCATCCAGGATCATCCCCTGAAGGGAGTAGTGCATCCAGGATCATCCCACGATGGGACAGGTGCATCCAGGATCATCACATGAAGGGACAGATGCACCCAGGATCATCCCACAAAGGGACAGGTGCATCCAGGATCATCCCACGAAGGGGCAGGTGCATCCAGGATCATCCCATGAAGGGGCAGGTGCATCCAGGATCATCCCACGAAGGGGCAGGTGCATCCAGGATCATCCCACGAAAGGAGTAGTGATTCTATGATCATCCAATGAAGGGACTGATGCATCCAGGATCATCCCATGTAGGGAGTAGTGCATCCAGGATCATCCCATGAAGGGACCGGAGCATCCAGGATCCTCCCCTGAAGGGAGTAATGCATCCAGATAATCCCCTGAAGGGAGTAGTGCATCCAGGATCACCCCCTGAAGGGAGTAGTGCATCCAGGATCATCCCATGAAGGGACAGGTGCATTCAGGATCATCCCCTAAAGGGAGTAGTGCATCCAGGATCATCCCATGACGGGACCGGCGAATCCAGGATCATCCCCTGAAGGGAGTAGTGCATCCAGGATCATCCCATGAAGGGACCGGTGCATCCAGGATCGTCCCCTGAAGGGAGTAGTGCATCCAAGATCATCCCATGAAGGGAGTAGTGCATCCAGGATCATTCCATGAAGGGACCGGTGCATCCAGGATCATCCCATAAAGGGACCGGTGCATCCAAGATCATCCCCTGAAGAGAGTAGTGCATCCAGGAACATCCCATGAAGGGACAGGTGCATCTAGGATCATCCCATGAAGGGACCGGTGCATCCAAGATCATCCCCTGAAGAGAGTAGTGCATCCAGGAACATCCCATGAAGGGACAGGTGCATCTAGGATCATCCCATAAAGGGACTGGTGCATCAAAGATCATCCCCTGTAGGGATTAGAGCATCCAGGATCATCCCATGAAGGGACAGGTGCATCCAGGATCATTCCCTGAATGGGAGTAGTGCATCCAGGATCATTCCGTGAAGGGACAGGTGCATCCAGGTACATCCCCTGAAGGGAGTAGTGCATCCAGGATTATCCCATGAAGGGACAGGTGCATCCAGGATCCTCCCACGAAGGGACAAGTGCATCCATGAACCTCCCATGAAGGGACAGGTGCATCCAGGATCCTCCCATGAAGGAACAGGTGCATCCAGGATCCTCCCATGAAGGGAGTAGTGCATCCAGGGTCATCCCATGAAGCGACCGGTGCATCCAGGATCATCCCATGTAGGGACAGGTGCATCCAGATCATCCAATGAAGGGACAGGTGCATCCAGGACCTACCCATGAAGGGACAGGTGCATACAGGATCATCCCCTGAAGGGGATTGGAGTCTGTAGATCCATGAGGTCTCCCTTTGTAGGAGAGTTTTGTTGTTGTCTTTTCCTTCTTTATGGGTAACCATCTCAAGTACGAGGTACTTAAGTTGAGCCACGCTGTGATGGGCTTCATTGAAATGTGTTGCCACGTTTGATTTGGTGTTTTTCATTCGAATGTTCGATTTATGCTCATTCAAACGGGTTTTTATTTTTCGACTGGTTTTTCCCACGTAGATCTTCCCACATGGACATTTGAGTAAGTAGATCAGGTTAGCAGAATCACATGTAGCGTCCACTTGGAGATTGATCACGAAACCTCTCATAGGGTGATTAATCGTATTGCCACTGATGACGTTATTACAATTGCTGCAGTGATGGCACGGACGTGTGCCCGTGTATGTTCTTGAGGTGGCAGTTGGTTTGGACAATATTTCTCTGATGGTCATGGGTCTGCTGTAAGCAAAAATGGGAGGTTCTCTGAAAAGATCTTCAAAGTCTGGTTCTGATGATAAAATTCGCCAGTGTTTTAATATAATCTTTTTGTAGGTTTTGCTCGAGGTGGAGTATCTGGAAACCAGTGCCAATCTTTGGTTTGGATCTTTTTGTTTGCTTTTCAAAGCTTCAATCCGAGAGATGGTGTTTGCTCTTTCTGTTGCCTCTTTGATGATGGCTTGAGGGTACCCCCTGCTGGAGAATCGCTTAGCCATAGATTGTATTTGGGAGTTTCTTATTTCGTTGTTGGATACTATGCGAGTGACTCTCAGCATTTGGCTAAAAGGAAGGTGTCTTTTCAGAGAATCTTGATGAAAGCTGCTGTACAGTAATGTGTTGTTACGGTCAGTCGGTTTTCGATAGAGGTCAGTTTCAATACCCTCAGGGGTAACTTTCACGAGTACTTCCAAGAATGTCAGGGCTTTGCCGGAAATGTTCCATGTAAATTCAATGCGGTCATCTCTGGAGTTCAAGGTGGTTAATGCTGTTTCTAGATGATCACGTGAGTCTTTCCAGATGAAAAATAGGTCATCAATATATCGTGTGTATAGTTTCAGGTTGTCTTTCCAGTTGGCGTTAGTTAGGATGTGGTTGAATTCAAAGTTGCCCATGTATATATTGGCATACGTCGGCGCGGCGCAATTGCCCATTGCCATCCCAGACAATTGTAGGTACCACCGTTCTTCAAAAGAGAAATAGCTATGGTATAAAGTGAAGATCATAAGCTCCAAAATGAAGCTCTTCATAGGGTCTGTCAAATTAGTTTTCAGTAATGCCAATTCGATCGCTTCAATTCCACCGTCATGGGGAATCGAGGTGTACAAGCTTTTCACATCAGCGGTGCACAATAGTATTTGTTCATCCTTGTTGATTTGTATGGAGTTCAGCTTGTTGATAAAGTCAGTGGTGTCTCTGATGTAGCTCTCAAGATTAGTGACTGAAGGTTGTAAGTAGCGATCGATAAATTTACCGATCGGTTCGTGGATGGATCCTCTCGTAGAAACTATAGGGCGGAAAGGTGGATTCATGAGGTCTTTATGAATCTTGGGGAGCATTGTGATGGTGGGACTTCTCGGATGGTCTACTGTAAGATAACGTTTAGTACGGTCGTCAATAATGTCGTTTTCTGTGGCTTTATCAAGGATGTTGCATAAGATCGATCTGTATTCGTTGGTGGGGTTCCCTTCAAGTGGCATGTAGGTATTGGTGTCAAAGACGTGTTCCCTGGCCCTCCGGTTGTAGAGGTCAGTGTTGAGAATGACAAGGGCGCCTCCCTTGTCTGCTTTAAGACATTTAATTGCTTTATTGTTAGCAATGTTTTTCAATGTGTCTTGGTCTTTGTTGGTGATATTCCTACGTGATTTTTTCTTGAAGTTGATCTTAGCAATGTCTTGGCGTACTAAAGTTTCAAAAGTGTCAATGCTTTTGTGGCTGCTCGGAGGCATGTAGTTGCTGGACGGGCGTAATCCAAGTAACAGGTCAGGTTTGGTTTCTGTGGGCGGTTCTAGAACTTTCTCAAAAAAATGCTTCAGTCGCAACTTCCTGGTGAGCTTAAAGGTGCTGACCTCAAGTTCAAGTAAATTGGTGTTGCTGGTGGGGATAAATGACATGCCCTTCTGAAGGGTTTTGGTTTCATGCATGGTGAGGATGGTATCGGAAATGTTGATGACTAGCGATTCCTCTTGGATTTTGGTTTGGTCTGAGGTGGTTGTTGGGTTTTTTCGTTGTCTTTTGTTTGTCCTTTTGCCCCGTCTGGGTCGTCGATTCTGTCTGGGCGTGAATCTAAAAAAGGCACGCTGATGGTTGTGTCAGTGCGAGAAGTGGATGGAATTGAAGTTTGGTCAGACCGGTCTGTAGAGGTTGTGCGTTCAGTTGGTGGACATCTAGGGCGGCGGTTGGTGGTGTCACTGTCTGAGGACGAGGTGTCGGTGTTTTGGGTGTATGGCTTATTCCTGCGACGCTGGGCGTAAACCTCCGCCCAGGTATACACTTCCCCAAGCTTATAGTCTAAAGTGTCACCAGGATCATCCCATGAAGGGAGTTGTGCATTCAGGATGATCCCATGAAGGGAGTAGTGCATTCAGGATGATCCCATGAAGGGAGTAGTACAATCAGGATCATCCCATGAAGGGACCGATGCATCCAGGATCATCCCATGAAGGGACTGGTGCATCCAGGATCATCCCATGAAGGGACCGGTGCATCCAGGATCATCCCTTGAAGGGCCCGGTGCATCCAGGGTCATCCCCTGAAGGGACAGGTGCATCCAGGATCATTCCCTTAAGGGACAGGTGCATTCAAGTTCATCCCATGAAGGGACAGGTGCATCCAAGATCATTCCATGAAGGGACCGGTGCATCCAGGATCATCCCATGAAGGGAGTAGTGCATCCAAGATCATCCCATGAAGGGACTGGTGCATCCAGGATCATCTCATGAAGGGACAGGTGCATCCAGGATCATTCCCTTAAGGGACAGGTGCATTCAAGTTCATCCCATGAAGGGACAGGTGCATCCAAGATCATTCCATGAAGGGACCGGTGCATCCAGGATCATCCCATGAAGGGAGTAGTGCATCCAAGATCATCCCATGAAGGGAGTAGTGCATCCAGGATCATCCCATGAAGGGACAGGTGCATCCAGGATCACAAGATGAAGGGACAGGTACATCCAGGATCATCCCACGAAGGGACAGGTGCATCCAGGATTATCCCACGTAGGGGCAGGTGCATCCAGGATCATCCCACGAAGGGGCAGGTGCATCCAGGATCATCCCACGAAGGGGCAGGTGCATCCAGGATCATCCCACGAAGGGGCAGGTACATCCAGGATCATCCCATGAAGGGAGTAGTGCATCCAAGATCATCCCATGAAGGGAGTAGTGCATCCAGGATCATCCGATGAAGGGACAGGTGCATCCAGGATCTTCCCATGAATGGGACAGGTTCATCTAGGATCATCCCCTGAAGGGAGTAGTGCCTCCAGGATCATCCCATGAAGGGACCGGTGCATCCAGCATCATCCCCTGAAGGGAGTAGTGCATCCAGGATCATCCCATGAAGAGACCGGTGCATCCAGGATCATCCCCTGAAGGGAGTAGTGCATCCAGGATCATCCCATGAAGGGAGTAGTGCATCCAGGATCATCCCATGAAGGGACAGGTGCATCCAGGATCATCCCATGAAGGGACCGGTGCATTCAGGATCATCCCCTGAAGGGAATAGTGCATCCATGATCTTCCAATGAAGGGACCGATGCATCCAGGATCATCCCATGAAGGGACTGGTGCATTCAGGATGAGCCCCTGAAGGGAGTAGTACAATCAGGATCATCCCATGAAGGGACCGGTGCATACAGTATCATCCTCTGAAGGGAGTAGTGCATCCAGGATCATCCCATGAAGGGAGTAGTGCATCCAGGATCTTCCCATGAAGGGACCGGTGCATCCAGGACCTTCCCATGAAGGGACAGGTGCATACAGGATCATCCCCTGTAGGGAGTAGTGCATCCATGATCATCCAATGAAGGGACCGATGCATCCAGGATCATCCTATTAAGAAACTGGTGCATCCAGGATCATCCCCTGAAGGAACTGGTGCATCCAGGATCATCCCATGAAGGGAGTTGTGCATTCAGGATGATCCCATGAAGGGAGTAGTGCATTCAGGATGATCCCATGAAGGGAGTAGTGCAATCAGGATCATCCCATGAAGGGACCGATGCATCCAGGATCATCCCATGAAGGGACTGGTGCATCCAGGATCATCCCATGAAGGGACCGGTGCATCCAGGATCATCCCTTGAAGGGCCCGGTGCATCCAGGGTCATCCCCTGAAGGGACAGGTGCATCCAGGATCATTCCCTTAAGGGACAGGTGCATTCAAGTTCATCCCATGAAGGGACAGGTGCATCCGAGATCATTCCATGAAGGGACCGGTGCATCCAGGATCATCCCATGAAGGGAGTAGTGCATCCAAGATCATCCCATGAAGGGACCGGTGCATCCAGGATCATCTCATGAAGGGACAGGTGCATCCAGGATCATTCCCTTAAGGGACAGGTGCATTCAAGTTCATCCCATGAAGGGACAGGTGCATCCAAGATCATTCCATGAAGGGACCGGTGCATCCAGGATCATCCCATGAAGGGAGTAGTGCATCCAAGATCATCCCATGAAGGGAGTAGTGCATCCAGGATCATCCCATGAAGGGACAGGTGCATCCAGGATCACAAGATGAAGGGACAGGTACATCCAGGATCATCCCACGAAGGGACAGGTGCATCCAGGATTATCCCACGAAGGGGCAGGTGCATCCAGGATCATCCCACGAAGGGGCAGGTGAATCCAGGATCATCCCACGAAGGGGCAGGTGCATCCAGGATCATCCCACGAAGGGGCAGGTACATCCAGGATCATCCCATGAAGGGAGTAGTGCATCCAAGATCATCCCATGAAGGGAGTAGTGCATCCAGGATCATCCCATGAAGGGACAGGTGCATCCAGGATCTTCCCATGAATGGGACAGGTTCATCTAGGATCATCCCCTGAAGGGAGTAGTGCCTCCAGGATCATCCCATGAAGGGACCGGTGCATCCAGCATCATCCCCTGAAGGGAGTAGTGCATCCAGGATCATCCCATGAAGAGACCGGTGCATCCAGGATCGTCCCCTGAAGGGAGTAGTGCATCCAGGATCATCCCATGAAGGGAGTAGTGCATCCAGGATCATCCCTTGAAGGGACAGGTGCATCCAGGATCATCCCATGAAGGGACCGGTGCATTCAGGATCATCCCCTGAAGGGAATAGTGCATCCATGATCTTCCAATGAAGGGACCGATGCATCCAGGATCATCCCATGAAGGGACTGGTGCATTCAGGATGAGCCCCAGAAGGGAGTGGTGCATTCAGGATCATCCCCTGAAGCGGGTAGTGCATCCAGGATCATCTCATGAAGGGACATGTGCATCCAGGATCATCCCATGAAGGGACAGGTGCATCCAGATCACCCCATGAAGGGACAGAAGCATCCAGATCATCCCATGAAGGGACAGGTGCATCCAGGATCATCCCATGAAGGGACAGGTGCATCCAGATCATCCCATGAAGGGACAGAAGCATCCAGATCATCCCATGAAGGGACAGGTGCATCCAGGATCATCCCATGAAGGAACAGGTGCATCCAGATCCTCCCATGAAGGGACAGGTGCATCCAGGATCATCCCATGAAGGGACAGGTGCCTCCAGGATCATCCCATGAAGGGACCAGAGCATCCAGGATCATCCCATGAAGGGAGTAGTGCATACAGGATCATCCCATGAAGGGACCGGTGCATCCCGTACCTTCCCATTAAGGGACAGGTGCATCCAGGATCATCCCATGAAGGAAGTAGTGCATTCAGGATCATCCCATGAAGGGACCGGTGCATTCAGGATCTTCCCATGAAGGGACCGGTGCATCCAGGATCATCCAATGAAGGGACTGGTGCATCCATGATCATCCAATGAAGGGACCGATGCATCCAGGATCATCCCATGAAGGGACTGGTGCATCCAGGATCATCCCCTGAAGGGAGTAGTGCATCCAGGATTATCCCCTGAAGGGAGTAGTGCATTCAGGATCATCCCCTGAAGGGAGTAGTGCATCCAGGATCAGCTCATGAAGGGACAGGTGCATCCAAGATCATCCCATGAAGGGACAGGTGCATCCAAGATCATGTGCATCCAAGATCATCCCATGAAGGGACCGGTGCATCCAGGATCATCCCCTGAAGGGAGTAGTGCAACCAGGATTATCCCATGAAGGGATCGGTGCATCCAGGATCATCCCATGAAGGGAGTAGTGCATCCAGTATCATCCCATGAAGGGACAGGTGCTTCCAGGATCATCTCATGAAGGGACAGGTGCATCCACATCATCCCATGAAGGGACAGGTGCATCCAGGATCATCCCATGAAGGGACAGGTGCAGCAGGATCATCCCATGAAGGGAGTAGTGCATCCAGGATCATCCCATGAAGGGACCCGTGCATCCAGGATCATCCTATGAAGGGACCCGTGCATCCAGGATCATCCCATGAAGGGACCTGTGCATCCAGGATCATCCACTGAAGGGAGAAGTGCATCCAGGATCATCTGATTTAGGGACTGGTGCATCCAAGATCATCCCCTGAAGAAAGTAGTGCATCCAGGATCCTCCCAAGAAGGGACAGGTGCATCTAGTATCATCCCATGAAGGGACCGGTGCATCCAAGATGTGAGAAGTTGGCCTGGTATATAATGCTCACTAATTCTTAGTGATCACTTTGTACCATGCCAAGCAACCCTTATGATGATGGTTGTAATTCAACCTTGTAGACCAGTTATCCTAGTGGTAACGTGGACAAAGCAGTCTTAGGCTAAACTCTGAAAGGCATGTGAAGCCAGCTGTTATACCATACACAACCCCCTTGAATACCAAATGAAAGGGACACCACACAGATATATATTGAAAATATATATTGATTTATTAACTATTAAAATCCCCTGGACTCTTTATGAGCACAGAAGCACAAGCGTTAAATCACAAGACAGTTTAAAATACACAAAAGTTGCACAATATGGATGAGCCCTAGGGGCCACCTAAACCATATACTAAGAAAGTGGTATAAGAGATACCTAGAGGAAAGTGAAGAGGCCTAGGGCCTTGGGAATCGCTGGAGCTATTCGAGACTGGAGTTAACTAAGTCGGGAAAGGCCCACGGGACTCGGGTGCAGTGTTCAAAGTGCACGCACTTCTCAATACAAAGTCTATGGTGCGTAAAAAGCACAAAGTTAGAAAGTTAGGAACCTTCCGAGTGACCTACGGAGCTGAAACTTAAAACACAGGCCCTTGGGATGTGTACCAGTGCAGGAGCACCGGCGGAGCTGAGTTACCTCACCCACAGGAAGCGGGTGCACAGGGTCGAAGATGTGTCGGGTTTCGTCACGCTGGTCGATGGTGCTTGGAGCTGAAGATGCTGCAGGCGGCTCGATGAGAAGAGTTCCGGTGGATCCAAGGGTGGATCTGAAGATGTGAAGACCTGAAAGCAGAGGGGACAGTGTTCAAAGTCACTAGCCAGTGACTACCGTGGAACCAGATTGGAACCAGGCGATGTCGGGTGCAAACAGGCGTTGTCGGGTAGCTTCTTTCTGCAGCCACGTGGATACCCGGGGTCGAGGACGTCCAGGAGTCGGTCACGAGCTGTCCCACGTAGGCTTCTCGCTGTTGGCGGTGTCGGCGACCTGATCGGAGCAAACAGGCCTTGGCAAATGCAAGCCACGCAGAAGTCGAAAGATGCTGTTCACTCGGACCAGCAAGGTCAGAGCGGGTGCTCCTTTTCACAGGAGCTTGGGTAGGTCTGGAGCAACCAGACCTGCTGTTTAAATCTTCGGGTTCGTCGCCAAGATGGCCGCTGACCACGTGGCTAGTGGCCGGGATGGCGCGTCGAGTGGCACAGTGCAAAAGGGCCCCACGCAGATCGTGGAGATGCTGGGGGGCTGATCTTCGGTGCAAGGGCTGCTTGGTGGTGGGGGTTCTTAATCCCCAAAGCACAACGTCGAGGATGCCTCAGAAGCTGCACAGTCAGCTTTACGAGTGTCTTCCAAGAGGGCCGGTCCCACGTCACTCGGTGCCTCCACGGGTCCCTTCTTTGCAGGGACTGTGGATCGGGCTCTGAGAGGTCTGGGAGTCTGGTTCTTGTCGGGCTCTGGGCTCGGTCTTCGGCGGGAGGCGGCGGCAAAGCAGACGTCGAGTTGCTGGTTGGTACCTGTGTTCACAGGGTGGTCACTCCTTGGCCACAAGGGAGATTCTTCTTCAGTCTTCTGTGCAGCAGAATGTCAAAGTCCAGTCTTCTTCTTAGTTTTAAGTTGATTTCGGGATGATCTGCTGTGCAATGGCACTGCTCCCCCTCTTATTCCCAAACTGGGGGGTGGATCTCCTGCTAGGTCCCTCCCCTATGGGTGGGACCAGGAAGGGGGGTGGTTACACCCCCTCTCCTTTGTCCAGCTCCTCGCCAGGACTGGGGCTGGAAAGCCCCAGAACCGGTTTGGGCTGGCTTATGCACAGGGACACCTTGTGTGCCCCAGGCATGTCTCAATCTATTCAGCCCTGTCCTACCCAATACACAAAACCCTGTCTGGGGTGGTGCTCGCACCTCCCCAGGCAGGAAACCCTTTGTCCAGGCCCTCCTCGCTGGAAGGACTCCCAGCAGCAGGAGGTCAGACATGTGTCTGTGGTGGCAGCATCCATTTTGTGATGCTGAGGCTCTGTTTAACTTTAACCAGGGTTAAGGCTACACACATGTCGTGTCCCTCTAGAAGGGTGGAATGCTATCCCCGTCGCCAGAACTGGCGAGGGGATAGTATTCCAATTTGTATGACACCTTACTCGACATGTTTTGATAAAGCCAAACCAAAGATAGCATTTAACCGCGAGGATTATAATGCACTTAAGAGTATATGGTATGGCAATATCCCGGAACAGCTTAGGGAGTGGTTCCCGACAGCTGCAGACAGGCTCAGCTCATGCTAGAGCACCATCTCACATATTTCCAAGCACTCTGCCTCCAGGATTGATAAGGCCTTCCATAGGAGTGGCTGATAGGAACATATGTGTCCAGTTTAGGGTTAGGCACAGACATACTGTACCTAAGTAAGAGGTGATTACACCAACTTACCCCAGCTGAGTGATCAGCCAGTTGTGTCAAATATGGAGGCCAGGCCAGGGGTGGCACAATACATGCTGCAGCCCCTGGCAGGCCTTGGCTACACCTATGCCCTGGGTATCTATGGTACACTGTTACAGGGGCCTATAAGGTGAACCAATTCCAATTGTGTTATGCACCTAAGGTACATGGAGTCCATTTTAAGGAGAGAGCAATCAGCCTGGGGCCCTGAATAGCAGGATCCCAGGCCAACTAAGTCAAAAACCAGCTAAACACCAGGCAAAAAGTTTGGGGGTAACCATAGTCAGATATCCACCTTCCTACATAACCCCCCCCCCCAAACGAAAGGAGATAAGGCTATCCTTGACCAGGTAAGCCTATATTGCCTAAGTGGCCATATAAGGAAGTACCAGCTCTGGCTTGGTAACCCCCTGTCTCATGGTCCACTAAGCAATCCCTCACCCTAAGGGTATCTGAGGGTCTCCACCATAGGGAATCTCTACCTGTGGTGTGTCTTTGCCAAGTCAAAGGCTGGTGTTGAGATGGAGTACTGAAGTGAGTTTCCTCTGTAGGGCTCAGCTTCCTCCAATCACTCTCCACCATGTGTGCCTTTCTTTCTCTGACTGAGTTGCACTGTGCTCTCAGGGTCAACCTCTGGCTACCTAAAGCTGGAGGCTGGGTCCCTCTGTTTGGCTTACTGGAGGGACAGGTCAGGTTTGGGGCCATTTGGTCCCAGGTTTGGCTGTGCCCAACAATATCCATCTGGGGGAGGTCCCTAACTACTTTTAAGGGGGATCCCTCAGGAGTTTTTAAAGTTTTCACCTCACTAGGGCTACTAGTTTCGGTGCCCCTAATCTGTTGATGGGGGTGCTTTATTTGACAGGGGGCCCTTTGGGTCTCACTGTCCTTCTTGTCCTCTGCAGCCCTGGGCTGAGTAAGGCAAGGTAGAGAGGGGCAGGTTACCTGCTCCAGACTGGGTCCCTCCTGAGAAGGGTCCACTGCCATCAGAGGCTCTGTCAGGCCAGGCCTAACAACCTCTGGGTCAGTTTCTTCATCAGGGGTAAGATCAGTTCCCCGAGGAGGCTGATCCTTTCCTAAAGTCTGGTGGGAGGGAGATTTCTCTTCCTCCTCAATGCTCTCTGTTTGGGTGGAGTGATCCATCATTTCAGGCTTCACTACCCATGTATCAGTTTGAGTTTGGGCTGTGGCCATCACAGCCCCACCAACCTTTTCAGGAGGAGACTCAGTTTGGGTATGGGCTGTTACTAGTACAGCCCTGCTACTCTTTCCAGGAGGGAAGTTATCTAAAGATGGGGCTGAGGTTTGCTCAGCCCTCCCAACCTTTTCAGGAAGGACATCTTGAATTGGGGCTGTAGCCATTACAGCCCCACTAACCTTTCCATGGAGATTTACCATTCTAGAATGGGTTTGCTGTTCAACCTCAGCCCAGGCTGAGATTTCCAAATCATTACCCAGTAGGCAATCTACAGGCAAGTTTGCTGACACTGCCACTCTCTTTGGGCCAGTGACACCTCCCCAGCTAAGATTGACTACTGCCATGGGATGATTGGTTTCTATGCCATCAATGTTTGTCACCTGATATCTGGCATCAGGTAAAAGTTGCCTTGAGGGGACTAGACATTCAGCCACCATGGTGATGCTAGCCCCTGTGTCTCTGAAGGCCTCAACTTTCAAGCCATTGATGAGGGGCTCCTGTCTATACTTGCTCAAAGTGTTTGGGCAAGCTGTGAAATTGGCAAACCCCATGCCAGTCTCATAGACAAGAGTATCTGAGTTAGGGGACCTGGATAGGCCAGAGTCCACCTGTCCTCCAAAAGTAAACCCACCCAAATTCTTGGGGGTGCTCCCACCACCTGGGGGACCACTGCTAACAGTGACAGGAGGTGTTGGAGCCTTACCTAGAGGTATGTTCTCCTTATTGCCATTCTTGGGACAACAGCTATCTGTTTTGTAATGCCCCACCTGTTTACAGGTATGACAATACGGCTTTTTCTGGGATGTAGAAGTGTCTTGGGACCCACCCCCATTCTTGGAGTTTTGGGGCCCTGGGGAAGTCTTTTCCTTACTTTTATCCCCACCCTTCTCTTGAGGCTTGGTAGTCTCTTTCTTTTGGTCACCACCTTGGTTCTTAGGCCTGATCCTGGTTCTGACCCATTTGTCTGCCCTCCTACCCAATTCTTGTGGGGAGGTCAGATCAGAGTCAACCAGGTGCTGATGTAGAAGCTGATTTTGACAATTACTTAAGATTTGCTCTCTCATAATTAAATTATACAATCCTGTATAGTCAGTAACCTTACTTCCCAGCAACCAGCCCTCCAGAGCCTTAGTGGCACACTCAACAAATTCAGACCAGTCCTGAGTCTGTGTCTTCTGGGTGTCTCTGAACATTAACCTGTACTGTTCAGTGGTTAAGCCCAACCCATCAATCAGAGCACTCTTCAGGACCATGTAGTTTCTAGAATCCTCATCACTAACTGTGAGGAGTCTGTCTCTGCCTCTACCTTCAAAGGAGAGCCACAAGATTGCTGCCCACTGCTCCTGAGGGATCTGCTGTACTCTGCAGGCTCTCTCCATTGCAGTAATCCATTTATGGATATCATCCCCAGCTTTGTAGGGGGGCACAATCTTACTCAGGTTTCTATTATCAAAAGACCTGTCTTTATCCTTGTGGATATTGCTGCCACCAGTGGGTTCTATTACCCCACTCTCTCTAGGCTGTCTTGCTCTAGCAAGTTTCTCCTTAGCCAGGGCAACCTCTAACTCTTGCCTCTGGATCCTAAGCTCAGCCTCTCTCATCTTGGCCTCATGTTCCCTTCTCTGAGGGCTAGTCATCTCCTTTCTGGAGTGACCATGAGAGCCTCTAGAGACATGGGAGGTATTGGATTCACCTGAGTGATGCCTCCTCCTCCTATGGCCCTGGTTAAGTCCACCTGGGGGTCTGAATGGGTTGTTACCTGATTCATTCCCAAGTTGACTTAAGTTAGCCTGGTTCAGTCTACTGACCAGCACCTGACTATCTCTGTCATCATCTGACTCACTGCTTTCCACCTCCTCCTCCTCTTCTTCTTCCTCTACATCTACCTGAGGAGCTCCAGTGGTGGAGGCTTCCTCATCTACCAGGATGATAGGGGCAGGGGTGTCTACTGTGTCATCCTCTGAAGGATGGCCTCCTTCAGCATCCCCTGTGGGGTTTGCTTTAGAGGTCTTTAGAGCCTCAGACTGATCCAAGAGCTCTCTTAGGTGGTCTGTAGTAGGGGAAGGCCCTGTCTTCAGACCCCTTAAGACACAAAGCTGTCTTAATTCCTTAAAGGGAAAAATAGCAAACTGGGATGGTGCCCTTGGAGGGTCACTCTCAACAGGAGTAAGTCCACTGGACCCCTCTGTTCCAGACATTGCTCTAGTGTGGGTGGATGTGTTGCAATCTACCTACACTGGTGTTTACCTACTAAACCTATCTAGTAGTTGTAGCTAGGGTGTGCTACTCCCTTTACTCTACAACAACTAAGTTCAGTAGAACTTAAGTATACTAGTCTTGTTTTATATGTACCTAGCAGGTACCTGTATGATCTTTCAAATGATAATCTCAAAGATTGTAATGGTAAAACAACAGCAAGCTCAGATCCCAATCCGCTGCTCACCAATGTGAGAAGTTGGCCTGGTATATAATGCTCACTAATTCTTAGTGATCACTTTGTACCATGCCAAGCAACCCTTATGATGATGGTTGTAATTCAACCTTGTAGACCAGTTATCCTAGTGGTAACGTGGACAAAGCAGTCTTAGGCTAAACTCTGAAAGGCATGTGAAGCCAGCTGTTATACCATACACAACCCCCTTGAATACCAAATGAAAGGGACACCACACAGATATATATTGAAAATATATATTGATTTATTAACTATTAAAATCCCCTGGACTCTTTATGAGCACAGAAGCACAAGCGTTAAATCACAAGACAGTTTAAAATACACAAAAGTTGCACAATATGGATGAGCCCTAGGGGCCACCTAAACCATATACTAAGAAAGTGGTATAAGAGATACCTAGAGGAAAGTGAAGAGGCCTAGGGCCTTGGGAATCGCTGGAGCTATTCGAGACTGGAGTTAACTAAGTCGGGAAAGGCCCACGGGACTCGGGTGCAGTGTTCAAAGTGCACGCACTTCTCAATACAAAGTCTATGGTGCGTAAAAAGCACAAAGTTAGAAAGTTAGGAAACTTCCGAGTGACCTACGGAGCTGAAACTTAAAACACAGGCCCTTGGGATGTGTACCAGTGCAGGAGCACCGGCGGAGCTGAGTTACCTCACCCACAGGAAGCGGGTGCACAGGGTCGAAGATGTGTCGGGTTTCGTCACGCTGGTCGATGGTGCTTGGAGCTGAAGATGCTGCAGGCGGCTCGATGAGAAGAGTTCCGTTGGATCCAAGGGTGGATCTGAAGATGTGAAGACCTGAAAGCAGAGGGGACAGTGTTCAAAGTCACTAGCCAGTGACTACCGTGGAACCAGATTGGAACCAGGCGATGTCGGGTGCAAACAGGCATTGTCGGGTAGCTTCTTTCTGCAGCCACGTGGATACCCGGGGTCGAGGACGTCCAGGAGTCGGTCACGAGCTGTCCCACGTAGGCTTCTCGCTGTTGGCGGTGTCGGCGACCTGATCGGAGCAAACAGGCCTTGGCAAATGCAAGCCACGCAGAAGTCAAAAGATGCTGTTCACTCGGACCAGCAAGGTCAGAGCGGGTGCTCCTTTTCACAGGAGCTTGGGTAGGTCTGGAGCAACCAGACCTGCTGTTTAAATCTTCGGGTTCGTCGCCAAGATGGCCGCTGACCACGTGGCTAGTGGCCGGGATGGCGCGTCGAGTGGCACAGTGCAAAAGGGCCCCACGCAGATCGTGGAGATGCTGGGGGGCTGATCTTCGGTGCAAGGGCTGCTCGGTGGTGGGGGTTCTTAATCCCCAAAGCACAACGTCGAGGATGCCTCAGAAGCTGCGCAGTCAGCTTTACGAGTGTCTTCCAAGAGGGCCGGTCCCACGTCACTCGGTGCCTCCACGGGTCCCTTCTTTGCAGGGACTGTGGATCGGGCTCTGAGAGGTCTGGGAGTCTGGTTCTTGTCGGGCTCTGGGCTCGGTCTCCGGCGGGAGGCGGCGGCAAAGCAGACGTCGAGTTGCTGGTTGGTACCTGTGTTCACAGGGTGGTCACTCCTTGGCCACAAGGGAGATTCTTCTTCAGTCTTCTGTGCAGCAGAATGTCGAAGTCCAGTCTTCTTCTTAGTTTTAAGTTGATTTCGGGATGATCTGCTGTGCAATGGCACTGCTCCCCCTCTTATTCCCAAACTGGGGGGTGGATCTCCTGCTAGGTCCCTCCCCTATGGGTGGGACCAGGAAGGGGGGTGGTTACACCCCCTCTCCTTTGTCCAGCTCCTCGCCAGGACTGGGGCTGGAAAGCCCCAGAACCGGTTTGGGCTGGCTTATGCACAGGGACACCTTGTGTGCCCCAGGCATGTCTCAATCTATTCAGCCCTGTCCTACCCAATACACAAAACCCTGTCTGGGGTGGTGCTCGCACCTCCCCAGGCAGGAAACCCTTTGTCCAGGCCCTCCTCGCTGGAAGGACTCCCAGCAGCAGGAGGTCAGACATGTGTCTGTGGTGGCAGCATCCATTTTGTGATGCTGAGGCTCTGTTTAACTTTAACCAGGGTTAAGGCTACACACATGTCGTGTCCCTCTAGAAGGGTGGAATGCTATCCCCGTCGCCAGAACTGGCGAGGGGATAGTATTCCAATTTGTATGACACCTTACTCGACATGTTTTGATAAAGCCAAACCAAAGATAGCATTTAACCGCGAGGATTATAATGCACTTAAGAGTATATGGTATGGCAATATCCCGGAACAGCTTAGGGAGTGGTTCCCGACAGCTGCAGACAGGCTCAGCTCATGCTAGAGCACCATCTCACATATTTCCAAGCACTCTGCCTCCAGGATTGATAAGGCCTTCCATAGGAGTGGCTGATAGGAACATATGTGTCCAGTTTAGGGTTAGGCACAGACATACTGTACCTAAGTAAGAGGTGATTACACCAACTTACCCCAGCTGAGTGATCAGCCAGTTGTGTCAAATATGGAGGCCAGGCCAGGGGTGGCACAATACATGCTGCAGCCCCTGGCAGGCCTTGGCTACACCTATGCCCTGGGTATCTATGGTACACTGTTACAGGGGCCTATAAGGTGAACCAATTCCAATTGTGTTATGCACCTAAGGTACATGGAGTCCATTTTAAGGAGAGAGCAATCAGCCTGGGGCCCTGAATAGCAGGATCCCAGGCCAACTAAGTCAAAAACCAGCTAAACACCAGGCAAAAAGTTTGGGGGTAACCATAGTCAGATATCCACCTTCCTACACAAGATCATCCCCTGAAGGGATTACAGCATCCAGGATCATCCCATGAAGGGACTGGTGCATCCAGGATCACTCCCTGAATGGGAGTAGTGCATCCAGGATCATCCCACGAAGGGGGCAAGTGCATCCAGGACCATCCCCTGAAGGGAGTAGTGCATCCAGGATCATCCCATGAAGGGACAGGTGCATCCAGGATCCTCCCATGAAGGGGCAGGTGCATCCACGTTCCTCCCATGAAGGGGCAGGTTCATCCAGGATCCTCCCATGAAGGGACAGGTGCATCCAGGATCCTCCCATGAAGGGACAGGTGCATCTAGGATCCGTCCATGAACGGAGTAGTGCATCCAGGATCCTCCCATTAAGGGAGTAGTGCATCCAGGGTCATCCCATGAAGCGACCGGTGCATCCAGGATCATCCCCTGAAGGGAGTAGTGCATCCAGGATCATCCCATGAAGGGACCAGTGCATCCAGGATCATCCCATGAAGGGACAGGTGCATCCAGATCATCCCATGAAGGGAGTAGTGCATCCAGGATCATCCCATGAAGGGACCGGTGCATCCAGGATCATCCCATGAAGGGACCGGTGCATACAGTATCATCCCTGAAGGGAGTAGTGCATCCAGGATCATCCCATGAAGGTAGTAGTGCATCCAGGATCATCTCATGAAGGGACCAGTGCATCCAGGACCTTCCCATGAAGGGACAGGTGCATACAGGATCATCCCCTGAAGGGAGTAGTGCATCCATGATCATTCAATCAAGGGACAGATGCATCCAGGATCATCCTATTAAGAAACTGGTGCATCCAGGATCATCCCCTGAAGGAACTGGTGCATCCAGGATCATCCCCTGAAGGAACTGGTGCATCCAGGATCATCCCATGAAGGAAGTTGTGCATTCAGGATGATCCCATGAAGGGAGTAGTGTATTCAGGATGATCCCATGAAGGGAGTAGTGCATTCAGGATCATCCCATGAAGGGACCGGTGCATCCAGGATCATCCCATGAAGGGACTGGTGCATCCAGGATCATCCCATGAAGGGACCGGTGCATCCAGGATCATCCCCTGAAGGGACCGGTGCATCCAGGGTCATCCCCTGAAGGGAGTAGTGCATCCAAGATCATCCCATGAAGGGACTGGTGCATCCAGGATCATCTCATGAAGGGACAGGTGCATCCAGGATCATCCCCTTAAGGGACAGGTGCATTCAAGATCATCCCATGAAGGGACAGGTGCATCCAAGATCATCCCAAGAAGGGACCGGTGCATCCAGGATCATCCCATGAAGGGAGTAGTGCATCCAGGATCATCCCATGAAGGGACGGGTGCATCCAGGATCATCCCATGAAGGGAGTAGTGCATCCAGGATCATCCCATGTAGGGGTAGTGCATCCAGAATCATCCCATGAAGGGACAGGTGCATCCAGGATCTTCCCATGAATAGGACAGGTGCATCCAGGATCATCCCCTGAAGGGAGTAGTGCATCCAGGATCATCCCCTCTAAGGGAGTAGTGCATCCAGGATCATCCCATGAAGGGACAGGTGCATCCAGGATCACAACATGAAGGGACAGGTGCATCCAGGATCATCCCACGAAGGGACAGGTGCATACAGGATTATCCCATGAAGGGGCAGGTGCATCCAGGGTCATCCCACGAAGGGGCAGGTGCATCCAGGATCATCCCAAGAAGGGGCAGGTGCATCCAGGATCATCCCCTGAAGGGAGTAGCGCATCCAGGATCATCCCATGAAGGGACAGGTGCATCTAGGATCATCCCATGAAGGGACCGTTGCATCCAGGATAATCCCATGAAGGGACTGGTGCACACAGTATCATCCCCTATAGGGAGTAGTGCATCCAGGATCATCCCATGAAGGGAGTAGTGCATCCAGGATAATCCCATGAAGGGACTGGTGCATCCAGCATCATCCCCTGAAGGGAGTAGTGCATCCAGGATCATCACATGAAGGGAGTAGTGCATCCAGGATCATCCCATGAAGGAAGTAGTGCATCCAGGATCATCCCATGAAGGGAGTAGTGTATTCAGGATCATCCCATGAAGGGAGTAGTGTATTCAGTATCATCCCATGAAGGGAGTTGTGCATTCAGGATCATCCCATGAAGGGAGTAGTGCATTCAGGATTATCCAGTGAAGGGAGTAGTGTATTCAGTATCATCCCATGAAGGGACCGGTGCATTCAGGATCATCCCATGAAGGGACGGGTGCATCCAGGATCATCCCATGAAGGGACGGGTGCATCCAGGATCATCCCATGAAGGGAGTAGTGCATCCAGGATAATCCCATGAAGGGACTGGTGCATCCAGGATCACCCCCTGAAGGGAGTAGTGCATCCAGGAGCATCCCATGAAGGGAGTAGTGTATTCAGGATCATCCCATGAAGGGAATAGTGCATTCAGAATCATCCCATGAAGGGAGTTATGCATTCAGGATCATCCCATGAAGGGAGTAGTGCATGCAGGATTATCCAATGAAGGGAGTAGTGCATTCAGCATCATCCCATGAAGGGACCGGTGCATCCAGGATCATCCCACGAAGGGACCGGTGCATCCAGGATCATCCCATGAAGGGACGGGTGCATCCAGGATCATCCCATGAAGGGACGGGTGCATCCAGGATCATCCCATGAAGGGAGTAGTGCATCCAGGATCATCCCAGGAAGGGGCAGGTGCATCCAGGATCATCCCCTGAAGGGAGTAGCGCATCCAGGATCATCCCATGAAGGGACAGGTGCATCTAGGATCATCCCATGAAGGGACCGGTGCATCCAGGATAATCCCATGAAGGGACCGGTGCATACAGTATCATCCCCTATAGGGAGTAGTGCATCCAGGATCATCCCATGAAGGGAGTAGTGCATCCAGGATAATCCCATGAAGGGACTGGTGCATCCAGCATCATCCCCTGAAGGGAGTAGTGCATCCAGGATCATCACATGAAGGGAGTAGTGCATCCAGGATCATCCCATGAAGGGAGTAGTGCATCCAGGATCATCCCATGAAGGGAGTAGTGCATCCAGGATCATCCCATGAAGGGACTGGTGCATGCAGGATCATCCCCTGAAGGGAGTAGTGCATCCAGGATCATCCCATGAAGGTAGTAGTGTATTCAGGATCATCTCATGAAGGGAGTAGTGCATTCAGGATCATCCCATGAAGGGAGTAGTGCATTCAGGATTATCCAATGAAGGGAGTAGTGCATCCAGTATCATCCCATGAAGGGACCGGTGCATCCAGGATCATCCAATGAAGGGACCGGTGCATCCAGGATCATCCCTTGAAGGGAGTAGTGCATTTGAAGGGAGTAGTGCATTCAGGATCATCCCATGAAGGGAGTAGTGCATTCAGGATCATCCCATGAAGGGACCGGTGCATCCAGGATCATCCCATGAAGGGACAGGTACATCCAGGATCATCCCATGAAGGGACAGGTGCAACCAGATCATCTCCTGAAGAGAGTAGTGCATCCAGGATCATCTCAAAAAGGGAAAGGTACATCCAGGATCATCCCCTGAAGGGACAGGTGCATTTAAGATCATCCCATGAGGGGACTGGTGCAACCAGGATCATCCGCTGAAGAGAGTAGTGCATCCAGGATCATCCCATGAAGGGACTGGTGTATCCAGGATCATCCCATGAAGGGAGTAGTGCATCCAGGATCATCCCATGAAGGGATAGGTGCATCAAGGATCATCCCATGAAGAGACAGGCGCAACCAGGATCATCCCCTAAAGGGAGTAGTGCATCCAGGATCATCCCCTGAAGGGAGTAGTGCATCCAGGATCATCCCACGATGGGACAGGTGCATCCAGGATCATCACATGAAGGGACAGATGCACCCAGGATCATCCCACAAAGGGACAGGTGCATCCAGGATCATCCCACGAAGGGGCAGGTGCATCCAGGATCATCCCACGAAGGGGCAGGTGCATCCAGGATCATCCCACGAAGGGGCAGGTGCATCCAGGATCATCCCACGAAAGGAGTAGTGCATCTATGATCATCCAATGAAGGGACCGATGCATCCAGGATCATCCCATGTAGGGACTGGTGCATTCAGGATCATCCCCTATAGGGGGTAGTGCATCCAGGATCATCCCATGACAGGACCGGTGTCTCCAGGATCATCCTCTGAAGGGAGTAGTGCATCCAGGATCATCCCATGAAGGGACCGGAGCATCCAGGATCCTCCCCTGAAGGGAGTAATGCATACAGATAATCCCCTGAAGGGAGTAGTGCATCCAGGATCACCCCCTGAAGGGAGTAGTGCATCCAGGATCATCCCATGAAGGGACAGGTGCATTCAGGATCATCCCCTAAAGGGAGTAGTGCATCCAGGATCATCCCATGACGGGACCAGTGAATCCAGGATCATCCCCTGAAGGGAGTAGTGCATCCAGGATCATCCCATGAAGGGATTGGTGCATCCAGGATCGTCCCCTGCAGGGAGTAGTGCATCCAAGATCATCCCATGAAGGGAGTAGTGCATCCAGGATCATTCCATGAAGGGACCGGTGCATCCAGGATCATCCCATAAAGGGACCGGTGCATCCAAGATCATCCCCTGAAGAGAGTAGTGCATCCAGGAACATCCCATGAAGGGACAGGTGCATCTAGGATCATCCCATGAAGGGACCGGTGCATCCAAGATCATCCCCTGAAGAGAGTAGTGCATCCAGGAACATCCCATGAAGGGACAGGTGCATCTAGGATCATCCCATGAAGGGACTGGTGCATCAAAGTTCATCCCCTGTAGGGATTAGAGCATCCAGGATCATCCCATGAAGGGACAGGTGCATCCAGGACCATTCCCTGAATGGGAGTAGTGCATCCAGGATTATTCCGTGAAGGGACAGGTGCATCCAGGTACATCCCCTGAAGGGGGTAGTGCATCCAGGATTATCCCATGAAAGGACAGGTGCATCTAGGATCCTCCCACAAAGGGACAAGTGCATCCATGAACCTCCCATGAAGGGACAGGTGCATCCAGGATCCTCCCATGAAGGAACAGGTGCATCAAGGATCCTCCCAAGAAGGGAGTAGTGCATCCAGGGTCATCCCATGAAGCGACCGGTGCATCCAGGATCATCCCATGTAGGGACAGGTGCATCCAGATCATCCCATGAAGGGACAGGTGCATCCAGGACCTTCCCATGAAGGGACAGGTGCATACAGGATCATCCCCTGAAGGGAGTAGTGCATCCATGATCATCCAATGAAGGGACCGATGCATCCAGGATCATCCTATTAAGAAACTGGTGCATCCAGTATCATTCCCTGAAGGAACTGGTGCATCCAGGATCATACCATGAAGGGAGTTGTGCATTCAGAATGATCCCATGAAGGGAGTAGTGCATTCAGGATGATCCCATGAAGGGAGTAGTGCAATCAGGATCATCCCATGAAGGGACCGGTGCATACAGTATCATCCTCTGAAGGGAGTAGTGCATCCATGATCATCCCATGAAGGGAGTAGTGCATCCAGGATCATCCCATGAAGGGACTTGTGCATCCAGGATCATCCCCTGAAGGGAGTAGTGCATCCAGGATTATCCCCTGAAGGGAGTAGTGCATTCAGGATCATCCCCTGAAGGGAGTAGTGCATCCAGGATCAGCTCATGAAGGGACAGGTGCATCCAAGATCATCCCATGAAGGGACAGGTGCATCCAAGATCATGTGCATCCAAGATCATCCCATGAAGGGACTGGTGCATCCAGGATCATCCCATGAAGGGAGTTGTGCATCCAGTATCATCCCATGAAGGGACAGGTGCTTCTAGGATCATCCCATGAAGGGACAGGTGCATCCACATCATCCCATGAAGGGACAGGTGCATCCAGGATCATCCCATGAAGGGACAGGTGCAGCAGGATCATCCCATGAAGGGAGTAGTGCATCCAGGATCATCCCATGAAGGGACCCGTGCATCCAGGATCATCCCATGAAGGGACCCGTGCATCCAGGATCATCCCATGAAGGGACCTGTGCATCCAGGATCATCCACTGAAGGGAGAAGTGCATCCAGGATCATCTGATTTAGGGACTGGTGCATCCAAGATCATCCCCTGAAGAGAGTAGTGCATCCAGGATCCTCCCAAGAAGGGACAGGTGCATCTAGGATCATCCCATGAAGGGACCGGTGCATCCAAGATCATCCCCTGAAGGGATTACAGCATTCAGGATCATCCCATGAAGGGACTGGTGCATCCAGGATCACTCCCTGAATGGGAGTAGTGCATCCAGGATCATCCCACGAAGGGGGCAAGTGCATCCAGGACCATCCCCTGAAGGGAGTAGTGCATCCAGGATCATCCCATGAAGGGACAGGTGCATCCAGGATCCTCCCATGAAGGGGCAGGTGCATCCACGTTCCTCCCATGAAGGGGCAGGTGCATCCAGGATCCTCCCATGAAGGGACAGGTGCATCCAGGATCCTCCCATGAAGGGACAGGTGCATCCAGGATCCGTCCATGAACGGAGTAGTGCATCCAGGATCCTCCCATTAAGGGAGTAGTGCATCCAGGGTCATCCCATGAAGCGACCGGTGCATCCAGGATCATCCCCTGAAGGGAGTAGTGCATCCAGGAGCATCCCATGAAGGGACCAGTGCATCCAGGATCATCCCATGAAGGGACCGGTGGATCCAGGATCTTCCCATAAAGGGAGTTGTGCATCCAGGATCATCCCATGAAGGGACAGGTGCATCCAGATCATCCCATGAAGGGACAGGTGCATCCAGGATCATCCCCTGAAGGGAGTAGTGCATCCAGGATCATCCCATGAAGGGACCGGTGCATCCAGGATCATCCCATGAAGGGACTGGTGCATACAGTATCATCCCTGAAGGGAGTAGTGCATCCAGGATCATCCCATGAAGGTAGTAGTGCATCCAGGATCATCTCATGAAGGGACCAGTGCATCCAGGACCTTCCCATGAAGGGACAGGTGCATACAGGATCATCCCCTGAAGGGAGTAATGCATCCATGATCATTCAATCAAGGGACCGATGCATCCAGGATCATCCTATTAAGAAACTGGTGCATCCAGGATCATCCCCTGAAGGAACTGGTGCATCCAGGATCATCCCCTGAAGGAACTGGTGCATCCAGGATCATCCCATGAAGGAAGTTGTGCATTCAGGATGATCCCATGAAGGGAGTAGTGTATTCAGGATGATCCCATGAAGGCAGTAGTGCATTCAGGATCATCCCATGAAGGGACCGGTGCATCCAGGATCATCCCATGAAGGGACTGGTGCATCCAAGATCATCCCATGAAGGGACCGGTGCATCCAGGATCATCCCCTGAAGGGACCGGTGCATACAGGGTCATCCACCGAAGGGAGTAGTGCATCCAAGATCATCCCATGAAGGGACCGGTGCATCCAGGATCATCTCATGAAGGGACAGGTGCATCCAGGATCATCCCCTTAAGGGACAGGTGCATTCAAGATCATCCCATGAAGGGACAGGTGCATCCAAGATCATCCCATGAAGGGACCGGTGCATCCAGGATCATCCCATGAAGGGAGTTGTGCATTCAGGATCATCCCATGAAGGGACGGGTGCATCCAGGATCCTCCCATGAAGGAACAGGTGCATCAAGGATCCTCCCATGAAGGGAGTAGTGCATCCAGGGTCATCCCATGAAGCGACCGGTGCATCCAGGATCATCCCATGTAGGGACAGGTGCATCCAGATCATCCCATGAAGGGACAGGTGCATCCAGGACGTTCCCATGAAGGGACAGTTGCATACAGGATCATCCCCTGAAGGGAGTAGTGCATCCATGATCATCCAATGAAGGGACCGATGCATCCAGGATCATCCTATTAAGAAACTGGTGCATCCAGGATCATCCCCTGAAGGAACTGGTGCATCCAGGATCATCCCATGAAGGGAGTTGTGCATTCAGGATGATCCCATGAAGGGAGTAGTGCATTCAGGATGATCCCATGAAGGGAGTAGTGCAATCAGGATCATCCCATGAAGGGACCGGTGCATACAGTATCATCCTCTGAAGGGAGTAGTGCATCCAGGATCATCCCATGAAGGGAGTAGTGCATCCAGGATCTTCCCATGAAGGGACCGGTGCATCCAGGACCTTCCCATGAAGGGACAGGTGCATACAGGATCATCCCCTGTAGGGAGTAGTGCATCCATGATCATCCAATGAAGGGACCGATGCATCCAGGATCATCCTATTAAGAAACTGGTGCATCCAGGATCATCCCCTGAAGGAACTGGTGCATCCAGGATCATCCCATGAAGGGAGTTGTGCATTCAGGATGATCCCATGAAGGGAGTAGTGCATTCAGGATGATCCCATGAAGGGAGTAGTGCAATCAGGATCATCCCATGAAGGGAACGGTGCATCCAGGATCATCCCATGAAGGGACTGGTGCATCCAGGATCATCCCATGAAGGGACCGGTGCATCCAGGATCATCCCTTGAAGGGCCCGGTGCATCCAGGGTCATCCCCTGAAGGGAGTAGTGCATCCTGGATCATCCCATGAAGGGACCGGTGCATCCAGGATCATCTCATGAAGGGACAGGTGCATCCAGGATCATTCCCTTAAGGGACAGGTGCATTCAAGTTCATCCCATGAAGGGACAGGTGCATCCAAGATCATTCCATGAAGGGACCGGTGCATCCAGGATCATCCTATGAAGGGAGTAGTGCATCCAAGATCATCCCATGAAGGGAGTAGTGCATCCTGGATCATCCCATGAAGGGACAGGTGCATCCAGGATCTTCCCATGAATGGGACAGGTGCATCCAGGATCATCCCCTGAAGGGAGTAGTGCATCTAGGATCATCCCCTCAAGGGAGTAGTGCATCCAGGATCATCCCATGAAGGGACAGGTGCATCCAGGATCACAAGATGAAGGGACAGGTACATCCAGGATCATCCCACGAAGGGACAGGTGCATCCAGGATTATCCCACGAAGGGGCAGGTGCATCCAGGATCATCCCACGAAGGGGCAGGTGCATCCAGGATCATCCCACGAAGGGGCAGGTGCATCCAGGATCATCCCACGAAGGGGCAGGTACATCCAGGATCATCCCATGAAGGGAGTAGTGCATCCAAGATCATCCCATGAAGGGAGTAGTGCATCCAGGATCATCCCATGAAGGGACAGGTGCATCCAGGATCTTCCCATGAATGGGACAGGTTCATCTAGGATCATCCCCTGAAGGGGGTAGTGCCTCCAGGATCATCCCATGAAGGGACCGGTGCATCCAGCATCATCCCCTGAAGGGAGTAGTGCATCCAGGATTATCCCATGAAGAGACCGGTGCATCCAGGATCGTCCCCTGAAGGGAGTAGTGCATCCAGGATCATCCCATGAAGGGAGTAGTGCATCCAGGATCATCCCATGAAGGGGCAGGTGCATCCAGGATCATCCCACGAAGGGGCAGGTGCATCCAGGATCATCCCACGAAGGGGCAGGTACATCCAGGATCATCCCATGAAGGGAGTAGTGCATCCAAGATCTTCCAATGAAGGGACAGATGCATCCAGGATCATCCCATGAAGGGACTGGTGCATTCAGGATGAGCCCCTGAAGGGAGTGGTGCATTCAGGATCATCCCCTGAAGCGAGTAGTGCATCCAGGATCATCTCATGAAGGGACATGTGCATCCAGGATCATCCCATGAAGGGACAGGTGCATCCAGATCACCCCATGAAGGGACAGAAGCATCCAGATCATCCCATGAAGGGACAGGTGCATCCAGATCATCCCATTAAGGGACAGAAGCATCCAGATCATCCCATGAAGGGATAGGTGCATCCAGGATCATCCCATGAAGGAACAGGTGCATCCAGATCCTCCCATGAAGGGACAGGTGCATCCAGGATCATCCCATGAAGGGACAGGTGCATCCAGGATCATCCCATGAAGGGACCAGAGCATCCAGGATCATCCAATGAAGGGAGTAGTGCATCCAGGATCATCCCATGAAGGGACCGGTGCATCCCGTACCTTCCCATGAAGGGACAGGTGCATCCAGGATCATCCCATGAAGGAAGTAGTGCATTCAGGATCATCCCATGAAGGGAGTAGTGCATTCAGGATCTTCCCATGAAGGGACCGGTGCATCCAGGATCATCCAATGAAGGGACTGGTGCATCCATGATCATCCAATGAAGGGACTGATGCATCCAGGATCATCCCATGAAGGGACTGGTGCATCCAGGATCATCCCCTGAAGGGAGTAGTGCATCCAGGATTATCCCCTGAAGGGAGTAGTGCATTCAGGATCATCCCCTGAAGGGAGTAGTGCATCCAGGATCAGCTCATGAAGGGACAGGTGCATCCAAGATCATCCCATGAAGGGACAGGTGCATCCAAGATCATGTGCATCCAAGATCATCCCATGAAGGGACCAGTGCATCCAGGATCATCCCATGAAGGGAGTTGTGCATCCAGTATCATCCCATGAAGGGACAGGTGCTTCTAGGATCATCTCATGAAGGGACAGGTGCATCCACATCATCCCATGAAGGGACAGGTGCATCCAGGATCATCCCATGAAGGGACAGGTGCAGCAGGATCATCCCATGAAGGGAGTAGTGCATCCAGGATCATCCCATGAAGGGACCCGTGCATCCAGGATCATCCCATGAAGGGACCCGTGCATCCAGGATCATCCCATGAAGGGACCTGTGCATCCAGGATCATCCACTGAAGGGAGAAGTGCATCCAGGATCATCTGATTTAGGGACTGGTGCATCCAAGATCATCCCCTGAAGAGAGTAGTGCATCCAGGATCCTCCCAAGAAGGGACAGGTGCATCTAGGATCATCCCATGAAGGGACCGGTGCATCCAAGATCATCCCCTGAAGGGATTACAGCATTCAGGATCATCCCATGAAGGGACTGGTGCATCCAGGATCACTCCCTGAATGGGAGTAGTGCATCCAGGATCATCCCACGAAGGGGGCAAGTGCATCCAGGACCATCCCCTGAAGGGAGTAGTGCATCCAGGATCATCCCATGAAGGGACAGGTGCATCCAGGATCCTCCCATGAAGGGGCAGGTGCATCCACGTTCCTCCCATGAAGGGGCAGGTGCATCCAGGATCCTCCCATGAAGGGACAGGTGCATCCAGGATCCTCCCATGAAGGGACAGGTGCATCCAGGATCCGTCCATGAATGGAGTAGTGCATCCAGGATCCTCCCATTAAGGGAGTAGTGCATCCAGGGTCATCCCATGAAGCGACCGGTGCATCCAGGATCATCCCCTGAAGGGAGTAGTGCATCCAGGAGCATCCCATGAAGGGACCAGTGCATCCAGGATCATCCCATGAAGGGACCGGTGGATCCAGGATCTTCCCATAAAGGGAGTTGTGCATCCAGGATCATCCCATGAAGGGACAGGTGCATCCAGATCATCCCATGAAGGGACAGGTGCATCCAGGATCATCCCCTGAAGGGAGTAGTGCATCCAGGATCATCCCATGAAGGGACCGGTGCATCCAGGATCATCCCATGAAGGGACCGGTGCATACAGTATCATCCCTGAAGGGAGTAGTGCATCCAGGATCATCCCATGAAGGTAGTAGTGCATCCAGGATCATCTCATGAAGGGACCAGTGCATCCAGGACCTTCCCATGAAGGGACAGGTGCATACAGGATCATCCCCTGAAGGGAGTAATGCATCCATGATCATTCAATCAAGGGACCGATGCATCCAGGATCATCCTATTAAGAAACTGGTGCATCCAGGATCATCCCCCTGAAGGAACTGGTGCATCCAGGATCATCCCCTGAAGGAACTGGTGCATCCAGGATCATCCCATGAAGGAAGTTGTGCATTCAGGATGATCCCATGAAGGGAGTAGTGTATTCAGAATGATCCCATGAAGGGAGTAGTGCATTCAGGATCATCCCATGAAGGGACCGGTGCATCCAGGATCATCCCATGAAGGGACTGGTGCATCCAGGATCATCCCATGAAGGGACCGGTGCATCCAGGATCATCCCCTGAAGGGACCGGTGCATCCAGGGTCATCCCCTGAAGGGAGTAGTGCATCCAAGATCATCCCATGAAGGGACCGGTGCATCCAGGATCATCTCATGAAGGGACAGGTGCATCCAGGATCATCCCCTTAAGGGACAGGTGCATTCAAGATCATCCCATGAAGGGACAGGTGCATCCAAGATCATCCCATGAAGGGACCGGTGCATCCAGGATCATCCCATGAAGGGAGTAGTGCATCCAGGATCATCCCATGAAGGGACGGGTGCATCCAGGATCATCCCATGAAGGGAGTAGTGCATCCAGGATCATCCCATGTAGGGAGTAGTGCATCCAGAATCATCCCATGAAGGGACAGGTGCATCCAGGATCTTCCCATGAATGGGACAGGTGCATCCAGGATCATCCCCTGAAGGGAGTAGTGCATCCAGGATCATCCCCTCTAAGGGAGTAGTGCATCCAGGATCATCCCATGAAGGGACAGGTGCATCCAGGATCACAACATGAAGGGACAGGTGCATCCAGGATCATCCCACGAAGGGACAGGTGCATCCAGGATTATCCCACGAAGGGGCAGGCACATCCAGGATCATCCCATTAAGGGACAGGTACAACCAGATCATCTCCTGAAGAGAGTAGTGCATCCAGGATCATCTCATTAAGGGAAAGGTACATCCAGGATCATCCCCTGAAGGGACAGGTGCATTTAAGATCATCCCATGAAGGGACCGGTGCAACCAGGATCATCCGCTGAAGGGAGTAGTGCATCCAGGATCATCCCATGAAGGGACTGGTGTATCCAGGATCATCCCATGAAGGGATAGGTGCATCAAGGATCATCCCATGAAGGGACAGGTGCATCCAGGATCATCCCCTAAAGGGAGTAGTGCATCCAGGATCATCCCCTGAAGGGAGTAGTGCATCCAGGATCATCCCACGATGGGACAGGTGCATCCAGGATCATCACATGAAGGGACATATGCACCCAGGATCATCCCACAAAGGGACAGGTGCATCCAGGATCATCCCACGAAGGGGCAGGTGCATCCAGGATCATCCCATGAAGGGGCAGGTGCATCCAGGATCATCCCACGAAGGGGCAGGTGCATCCAGGATCATCCCACGAAAGGAGTAGTGCATCTATGATCATCCAATGAAGGGACTGATGCATCCAGGATCATCCCATGTAGGGAGTAGTGCATCCAGGATCATCCCATGAAGGGACCGGAGCATCCAGGATCCTCCCCTGAAGGGAGTAATGCATCCAGATAATCCCCTGAAGGGAGTAGTGCATCCAGGATCACCCCCTGAAGGGAGTAGTGCATCCAGGATCATCCCATGAAGGGACAGGTGATTCAGGATCATCCCCTAAAGGGAGTAGTGCATCCAGGATCATCCCATGACGGGACCGGTGAATCCAGGATCATCCCCTGAAGGGAGTAGTGCATCCAGGATCATCCCATGAAGGGACCGGTGCATCCAGGATCGTCCCCTGAAGGGAGTAGTGCATCCAAGATCATCCCATGAAGGGAGTAGTGCATCCAGGATCATTCCATGAAGGGACCGGTGCATCCAGGATCATCCCATAAAGGGACCGGTGCATCCAAGATCATCCCCTGAAGAGAGTAGTGCATCCAGGAACATCCCATGAAGGGACAGGTGCATCTAGGATCATCCCATGAAGGGACCGGTGCATCCAAGATCATCCCCTGAAGAGAGTAGTGCATCCAGGAACATCCCATGAAGGGACAGTTGCATCTAGGATCATCCCATAAAGGGACTGGTGCATCAAAGATCATCCCCTGTAGGGATTAGAGCATCCAGGATCATCCCATGAAGGGACAGGTGCATCCAGGATCATTCCCTGAATGGGAGTAGTGCATCCAGGATCATTCCGTGAAGAGACAGGTGCATCCAGGTACATCCCCTGAAGGGAGTAGTGCATCCAGGATTATCCCATGAAGGGACAGGTGCATCCAGGATCCTCCCACGAAGGGACAAGTGCATCCATGAACCTCCCATGAAGGGACAGGTGCATCCAGGATCCTCCCATGAAGGAACAGGTGCATCCAGGATCCTCCCATGAAGGGAGTAGTGCATCCAGGGTCATCCCATGAAGCGACCGGTGCATCCAGGATCATCCCATGTAGGGACAGCTGCATCCAGATCATCCCATGAAGGGACAGGTGCATCCAGGACCTACCCATGAAGGGACAGGTGCATACAGGATCATCCCCTGAAGGGGATTGGAGTCTGTAGATCCATGAGGTCTCCCTTTGTAGGAGAGTTTTGTTGTTGTCTTTTCCTTCTTTATGGGTAACCATCTCAAGTACGAGGTACTTAAGTTGAGCCACGCTGTGATGGGCTTCATTGAAATGTGTTGCCACGTTTGATTTGGTGTTTTTCGTTCGAATGTTCGATTTATGCTCATTCAAACGGGTTTTTATTTTTCGACTGGTTTTTCCCACGTAGATCTTCCCACATGGACATTTGAGTAAGTAGATCAGGTTAGCAGAATCACATGTAGCGTCCACTTGGAGATTGATCACGAAACCTCTCATAGGGTGATTAATCGTATTGCCACTGATGACGTTATTACAATTGCTGCAGTGATGGCACGGACGTGTGCCCGTGTATGTTCTTGAGGTGGCAGTTGGTTTGGACAATATTTCTCTGATGGTCATGGGTCTGCTGTAAGCAAAAATGGGAGGTTCTCTGAAAAGATCTTCAAAGTCTGGTTCTGATGATAAAATTCGCCAGTGTTTTAATATAATCTTTTTGTAGGTTTTGCTCGAGGTGGAGTATCTGGAAACCAGTGCCAATCTTTGGTTTGGATCTTTTTGTTTGCTTTTCAAAGCTTCAATCCGAGAGATGGTGTTTGCTCTTTCTGTTGCCTCTTTGATGATGGCTTGAGGGTACCCCCTGCTGGAGAATCGCTTAGCCATAGATTGTATTTGGGAGTTTCTTATTTCGTTGTTGGATACTATGCGAGTGACTCTCAGCATTTGGCTAAAAGGAAGGTGTCTTTTCAGAGAATCTTGATGAAAGCTGCTGTACAGTAATGTGTTGTTACGGTCAGTCGGTTTTCGATAGAGGTCAGTTTCAATACCCTCAGGGGTAACTTTCACGAGTACTTCCAAGAATGTCAGGGCTTTGCCGGAAATGTTCCATGTAAATTCAATGCGGTCATCTCTGGAGTTCAAGGTGGTTAATGCTGTTTCTAGATGATCACGTGAGTCTTTCCAGATGAAAAATAGGTCATCAATATATCGTGTGTATAGTTTCAGGTTGTCTTTCCAGTTGGCGTTAGTTAGGATGTGGTTGAATTCAAAGTTGCCCATGTATATATTGGCATACGTCGGCGCGGCGCAATTGCCCATTGCCATCCCAGACAATTGTAGGTACCACCGTTCTTCAAAAGAGAAATAGCTATGGTATAAAGTGAAGATCATAAGCTCCAAAATGAAGCTCTTCATAGGGTCTGTCAAATTAGTTTTCAGTAATGCCAATTCGATCGCTTCAATTCCACCGTCATGGGGAATCGAGGTGTACAAGCTTTTCACATCAGCGGTGCACAATAGTATTTGTTCATCCTTGTTGATTTGTATGGAGTTCAGCTTGTTGATAAAGTCAGTGGTGTCTCTGATGTAGCTCTCAAGATTAGTGACTGAAGGTTGTAAGTAGCGATCGATACATTTACCGATCGGTTCGTGGATGGATCCTCTCGTAGAAACTATAGGGCGGAAAGGTGGATTCATGAGGTCTTTATGAATCTTGGGGAGCATTGTGATGGTGGGACTTCTCGGATGGTCTACTGTAAGATAACGTTTAGTACGGTCGTCAATAATGTCGTTTTCTGTGGCTTTATCAAGGATGTTGCATAAGATCGATCTGTATTCGTTGGTGGGGTTCCCTTCAAGTGGCATGTAGGTATTGGTGTCAAAGACGTGTTCCCTGGCCCTCCGGTTGTAGAGGTCAGTGTTGAGAATGACAAGGGCGCCTCCCTTGTCTGCTTTAAGACATTTAATTGCTTTATTGTTAGCAATGTTTTTCAATGTGTCTTGGTCTTTGTTGGTGATATTCCTACGTGATTTTTTCTTGAAGTTGATCTTAGCAATGTCTTGGCGTACTAAAGTTTCAAAAGTGTCAATGCTTTTGTGGCTGCTCGGAGGCATGTAGTTGCTGGACGGGCGTAATCCAAGTAACAGGTCAGGTTTGGTTTCTGTGGGCTGTTCTAGAACTTTCTCAAAAAAATGCTTCAGTCGCAACTTCCTGGTGAGCTTAAAGGTGCTGACCTCAAGTTCAAGTAAATTGGTGTTGCTGGTGGGGATAAATGACATGCCCTTCTGAAGGGTTTTGGTTTCATGCATGGTGAGGATGGTATCGGAAATGTTGATGACTAGCGATTCCTCTTGGATTTTGGTTTGGTCTGAGGTGGTTGTTGGGTTTTTTCGTTGTCTTTTGTTTGTCCTTTTGCCCCGTCTGGGTCGTCGATTCTGTCTGGGCGTGAATCTAAAAAAGGCACGCTGATGGTTGTGTCAGTGCGAGAAGTGGATGGAATTGAAGTTTGGTCAGACCGGTCTGTAGAGGTTGTGCGTTCAGTTGGTGGACATCTAGGGCGGCGGTTGGTGGTGTCACTGTCTGAGGACGAGGTGTCGGTGTTTTGGGTGTATGGCTTATTCCTGCGACGCTGGGCGTAAACCTCCGCCCAGGTATACACTTCCCCAAGCTTATAGTCTAAAGTGTCACCAGGATCATCCCATGAAGGGAGTTGTGCATTCAGGATGATCCCATGAAGGGAGTAGTGCATTCAGGATGATCCCATGAAGGGAGTAGTACAATCAGGATCATCCCATGAAGGGACCGATGCATCCAGGATCATCCCATGAAGGGACTGGTGCATCCAGGATCATCCCATGAAGGGACCGGTGCATCCAGGATCATCCCTTGAAGGGCCCGGTGCATCCAGGGTCATCCCCTGAAGGGACAGGTGCATCCAGGATCATTCCCTTAAGGGACAGGTGCATTCAAGTTCATCCCATGAAGGGACAGGTGCATCCAAGATCATTCCATGAAGGGACCGGTGCATCCAGGATCATCCCATGAAGGGAGTAGTGCATCCAAGATCATCCCATGAAGGGACCGGTGCATCCAGGATCATCTCATGAAGGGACAGGTGCATCCAGGATCATTCCCTTAAGGGACAGGTGCATTCAAGTTCATCCCATGAAGGGACAGGTGCATCCAAGATCATTCCATGAAGGGACCGGTGCATCCAGGATCATCCCATGAAGGGAGTAGTGCATCCAAGATCATCCCATGAAGGGAGTAGTGCATCCAGGATCATCCCATGAAGGGACAGGTGCATCCAGGATCACAAGATGAAGGGACAGGTACATCCAGGATCATCCCACGAAGGGGCAGGTGCATCCAGGATCATCCCACGAAGGGGCAGGTGCATCCAGGATCATCCCACGAAGGGGCAGGTACATCCAGGATCATCCCATGAAGGGAGTAGTGCATCCAAGATCATCCCATGAAGGGAGTAGTGCATCCAGGATCATCCGATGAAGGGACAGGTGCATCCAGGATCTTCCCATGAATGGGACAGGTTCATCTAGGATCATCCCCTGAAGGGAGTAGTGCCTCCAGGATCATCCCATGAAGGGACCAGTGCATCCAGCATCATCCCCTGAAGGGAGTAGTGCATCCAGGATCATCCCATGAAGAGACCGGTGCATCCAGGATCATCCCCTGAAGGGAGTAGTGCATCCAGGATCATCCCATGAAGGGAGTAGTGCATCCAGGATCATCCCATGAAGGGACAGGTGCATCCAGGATCATCCCATGAAGGGACCAGTGCATTCAGGATCATCCCCTGAAGGGAATAGTGCATCCATGATCTTCCAATGAAGGGACCGATGCATCCAGGATCATCCCATGAAGGGACTGGTGCATTCAGGATGAGCCCCTGAAGGGAGTAGTACAATCAGGATCATCCCATGAAGGGACCGGTGCATACAGTATCATCCTCTGAAGGGAGTAGTGCATCCAGGATCATCCCATGAAGGGAGTAGTGCATCCAGGATCTTCCCATGAAGGGACCGGTGCATCCAGGACCTTCCCATGAAGGGACAGGTGCATACAGGATCATCCCCTGTAGGGAGTAGTGCATCCATGATCATCCAATGAAGGGACCGATGCATCCAGGATCATCCTATTAAGAAACTGGTGCATCCAGGATCATCCCCTGAAGGAACTGGTGCATCCAGGATCATCCCATGAAGGGAGTTGTGCATTCAGGATGATCCCATGAAGGGAGTAGTGCATTCAGGATGATCCCATGAAGGGAGTAGTGCAATCAGGATCATCCCATGAAGGGACCGATGCATCCAAGATCATCCCATGAAGGGACTGGTGCATCCAGGATCATCCCATGAAGGGACCGGTGCATCCAGGATCATCCCTTGAAGGGCCCGGTGCATCCAGGGTCATCCCCTGAAGGGACAGGTGCATCCAGGATCATTCCCTTAAGGGACAGGTGCATTCAAGTTCATCCCATGAAGGGACAGGTGCATCCGAGATCATTCCATGAAGGGACCGGTGCATCCAGGATCATCCCATGAAGGGAGTAGTGCATCCAAGATCATCCCATGAAGGGACCGGTGCATCCAGGATCATCTCATGAAGGGACAGGTGCATCCAGGATCATTCCCTTAAGGGACAGGTGCATTCAAGTTCATCCCATGAAGGGACAGGTGCATCCAAGATCATTCCATGAAGGGACCGGTGCATCCAGGATCATCCCATGAAGGGAGTAGTGCATCCAAGATCATCCCATGAAGGGAGTAGTGCATCCAGGATCATCCCATGAAGGGACAGGTGCATCCAGGATCACAAGATGAAGGGACAGGTACATCTAGGATCATCCCACGAAGGGACAGGTGCATCCAGGATTATCCCACGAAGGGGCAGGTGCATCCAGGATCATCCCACGAAGGGGCAGGTGCATCCAGGATCATCCCACGAAGGGGCAGGTGCATCCAGGATCATCCCACGAAGGGGCAGGTACATCCAGGATCATCCCATGAAGGGAGTAGTGCATCCAAGATCACCCCATGAAGGGAGTAGTGCATCCAGGATCATCCCATGAAGGGACAGGTGCATCCAGGATCTTCCCATGAATGGGACAGGTTCATCTAGGATCATCCCCTGAAGGGAGTAGTGCCTCCAGGATCATCCCATGAAGGGACCGGTGCATCCAGCATCATTCCCTGAAGGGAGTAGTGCATCCAGGATCATCCCATGAAGAGACCGGTGCATCCAGGATCGTCCCCTGAAGGGAGTAGTGCATCCAGGATCATCCCATGAAGGGAGTAGTGCATCCAGGATCATCCCATGAAGGGACAGGTGCATCCAGGATCATCCCATGAAGGGACCGGTGCATTCAGGATCATCCCCTGAAGGGAATAGTGCATCCATGATCTTCCAATGAAGGGACCGATGCATCCAGGATCATCCCATGAAGGGACTGGTGCATTCAGGATGAGCCCCTGAAGGGAGTGGTGCATTCAGGATCATCCCCTGAAGCGGGTAGTGCATCCAGGATCATCTCATAAAGGGACATGTGCATCCAGGATCATCCCATGAAGGGACAGGTGCATCCAGATCACCCCATGAAGGGACAGAAGCATCCAGATCATCCCATGAAGGGACAGGTGCATCCAGGATCATCCCATGAAGGGACAGGTGCATCCAGATCATCCCATGAAGGGACAGAAGCATCCAGATCATCCCATGAAGGGACAGGTGCATCCAGGATCATCCCATGAAGGAACAGGTGCATCCAGATCCTCCCATGAAGGGACAGGTGCATCCAGGATCATCCCATGAAGGGACAGGTGCCTCCAGGATCATCCCATGAAGGGACCAGAGCATCCAGGATCATCCCATGAAGGGAGTAGTGCATACAGGATCATCCCATGAAGGGACCGGTGCATCCCGTACCTTCCCATTAAGGGACAGGTGCATCCAGGATCATCCCATGAAGGAAGTAGTGCATTCAGGATCATCCCATGAAGGGACCGGAGCATTCAGGATCTTCCCATGAAGGGACCGGTTCATCCAGGATCATCCAATGAAGGGACTGGTGCATCCATGATCATCCAATGAAGGGACCGATGCATCCAGGATCATCCCATGAAGGGACTGGTGCATCCAGGATCATCCCCTGAAGGGAGTAGTGCATCCAGGATTATCCCCTGAAGGGAGTAGTGCATTCAGGATCATCCCCTGAAGGGAGTAGTGCATCCAGGATCAGCTCATGAAGGGACAGGTGCATCCAAGATCATCCCATGAAGGGACAGGTGCATCCAAGATCATGTGCATCCAAGATCATCCCATGAAGGGACCGGTGCATCCAGGATCATCCCCTGAAGGGAGTAGTGCAACCAGGATTATCCCATGAAGGGATCGGTGCATCCAGGATCATCCCATGAAGGGAGTAGTGCATCCAGTATCATCCCATGAAGGGACAGGTGCTTCCAGGATCATCTCATGAAGGGACAGGTGCATCCACATCATCCCATGAAGGGACAGGTGCATCCAGGATCATCCCATGAAGGGACAGGTGCAGCAGGATCATCCCATGAAGGGAGTAGTGCATCCAGGATCATCCCATGAAGGGACCCGTGCATCCAGGATCATCCTATGAAGGGACCCGTGCATCCAGGATCATCCCATGAAGGGACCTGTGCATCCAGGATCATCCACTGAAGGGAGAAGTGCATCCAGGATCATCTGATTTAGGGACTGGTGCATCCAAGATCATCCCCTGAAGAAAGTAGTGCATCCAGGATCCTCCCAAGAAGGGACAGGTGCATCTAGGATCATCCCATGAAGGGACCGGTGCATCCAAGATCATCCCCTGAAGGGATTACAGCATCCAGGATCATCCCATGAAGGGACTGGTGCATCCAGGATCACTCCCTGAATGGGAGTAGTGCATCCAGGATCATCCCACGAAGGGGGCAAGTGCATCCAGGACCATCCCCTGAAGGGAGTAGTGCATCCAGGATCATCCCATGAAGGGACAGGTGCATCCAGGATCCTCCCATGAAGGGGCAGGTGCATCCACGTTCCTCCCATGAAGGGGCAGGTTCATCCAGGATCCTCCCATGAAGGGACAGGTGCATCCAGGATCCTCCCATGAAGGGACAGGTGCATCCAGGATCCGTCCATGAACGGAGTAGTGCATCCAGGATCCTCCCATTAAGGGAGTAGTGCATCCAGGGTCATCCCATGAAGCGACCGGTGCATCCAGGATCATCCCCTGAAGGGAGTAGTGCATCCAGGATCATCCCATGAAGGGACCAGTGCATCCAGGATCATCCCATGAAGGGACAGGTGCATCCAGATCATCCCATGAAGGGAGTAGTGCATCCAGGATCATCCCATGAAGGGACCGGTGCATCCAGGATCATCCCATGAAGGGACCGGTGCATACAGTATCATCCCTGAAGGGAGTAGTGCATCCAGGATCATCCCATGAAGGTAGTAGTGCATCCAGGATCATCTCATGAAGGGACCAGTGCATCCAGGACCTTCCCATGAAGGGACATGTGCATACAGGATCATCCCCTGAAGGGAGTAGTGCATCCATGATCATTCAATCAAGGGACAGATGCATCCAGGATCATCCTATTAAGAAACTGGTGCATCCAGGATCATCCCCTGAAGGAACTGGTGCATCCAGGATCATCCCCTGAAGGAACTGGTGCATCCAGGATCATCCCATGAAGGAAGTTGTGCATTCAGGATGATCCCATGAAGGGAGTAGTGTATTCAGGATGATCCCATGAAGGGAGTAGTGCATTCAGGATCATCCCATGAAGGGACTGGTGCATCCAGGATCATCCCATGAAGGGACTGGTGCATCCAGGATCATCCCATGAAGGGACCGGTGCATCCAGGATCATCCCCTGAAGGGACCGGTGCATCCAGGGTCATCCCCTGAAGGGAGTAGTGCATCCAAGATCATCCCATGAAGGGACTGGTGCATCCAGGATCATCTCATGAAGGGACAGGTGCATCCAGGATCATCCCCTTAAGAGACAGGTGCATTCAAGATCATCCCATGAAGGGACAGGTGCATCCAAGATCATCCCATGAAGGGACCGGTGCATCCAGGATCATCCCATGAAGGGAGTAGTGCATCCAGGATCATCCCATGAAGGGACGGGTGCATCCAGGATCATCCCATGAAGGGAGTAGTGCATCCAGGATCATCCCATGTAGGGGTAGTGCATCCAGAATCATCCCATGAAGGGACAGGTGCATCCAGGATCTTCCCATGAATGGGACAGGTGCATCCAGGATCATCCCCTGAAGGGAGTAGTGCATCCAGGATCATCCCCTCTAAGGGAGTAGTGCATCCAGGATCATCCCATGAAGGGACAGGTGCATCCAGGATCACAACATGAAGGGACAGGTGCATCCAGGATCATCCCACGAAGGGACAGGTGCATCCAGGATTATCCCATGAAGGGGCAGGTGCTTCCAGGGTCATCCCACGAAGGGGCAGGTGCATCCAGGATCATCCCAAGAAGGGGCAGGTGCATCCAGGATCATCCCCTGAAGGGAGTAGCGCATCCAGGATCATCCCATGAAGGGACAGGTGCATCTAGGATCATCCCATGAAGGGACCGGTGCATCCAGGATAATCCCATGAAGGGACTGGTGCACACAGTATCATCCCCTATAGGGAGTAGTGCATCCAGGATCATCCCATGAAGGGAGTAGTGCATCCAGCATCATCCCCTGAAGGGAGTGGTGCATCCAGGATCATCACATGAAGGGAGTAGTGCATCCAGGATCATCCCATGAAGGGAGTAGTGCATCCAGGATCATCCCATGAAGGGAGTAGTGCATCCAGGATCATCCCATGAAGGGAGTAGTGTATTCAGGATCATCCCATGAAGGGAGTAGTGTATTCAGTATCATCCTATGAAGGGAGTTGTGCATTCAGGATCATCCCATGAAGGGAGTAGTGCATTCAGGATTATCCAGTGAAGGGAGTAGTGTATTCAGTATCATCCCATGAAGGGACCGGTGCATTCAGGATCATCCCATGAAGGGACGGGTGCATCCAGGATCATCCCATGAAGGGACGGGTGCATCCAGGATCATCCCATGAAGGGAGTAGTGCATCCAGGATAATCCCATGAAGGGACTGGTGCATCCAGGATCACCCCCTGAAGGGAGTAGTGCATCCAGGAGCATCCCATGAAGGGAGTAGTGTATTCAGGATCATCCCATGAAGGGAATAGTGCATTCAGAATCATCCCATGAAGGGAGTTATGCATTCAGGATCATCCCATGAAGGGAGTAATGCATGCAGGATTATCCAATGAAGGGAGTAGTGCATTCAGCATCATCCCATGAAGGGACCGGTGCATCTAGGATCATCCCATGAAGGGACCGGTGCATCCAGGATCATCCCATGAAGGGACGGGTGCATCCAGGATCATCCCATGAAGGGACGGGTGCATCCAGGATCATCCCATGAAGGGAGTAGTGCATCCAGGATCATCCCAGGAAGGGGCAGGTGCATCCAGGATCATCCCCTGAAGGGAGTAGCGCATCCAGGATCATCCCATGAAGGGACAGGTGCATCTAGGATCATCCCATGAAGGGACCGGTGCATCCAGGATAATCCCATGAAGGGACCGGTGCATACAGTATCATCCCCTATAGGGAGTAGTGCATCCAGGATCATCCCATGAAGGGAGTAGTGCATCCAGGATAATCCCATGAAGGGACTGGTGCATCCAGCATCATCCCCTGAAGGGAGTAGTGCATCCAGGATCATCCCATGAAGGGAGTAGTGCATCCAGGATCATCCCATGAAGGGAGTAGTGCATCCAGGATCATCCCATGAAGGGACTGGTGCATGCAGGATCATCCCCTGAAGGGAGTAGTGCATCCAGGATCATCCCATGAAGGGAGTAGTGTATTCAGGGTCATCCCATGAAGGGAGTAGTACATTCAGGATCATCCCATGAAGGGAGTAGTGCATTCAGGATTATCCAATGAAGGGAGTAGTGCATCCAGTATCATCCCATGAAGGGACCGGTGCATCCAGGATCATCCAATGAAGGGACCGGTGCATCCAGGATCATCCCTTGAAGGGAGTAGTGCATTTGAAGGGAGTAGTGCATTCAGGATCATCCCATGAAGGGAGTAGTGCATTCAGGATCATCCCATGAAGGGACCGGTGCATCCAGGATCATCCCATGAAGGGACAGGTACATCCAGGATCATCCCATGAAGGGACAGGTGTAACCAGATCATCTCCTGAAGAGAGTAGTGCATCCAGGATCATCTCAAAAACGGAAAGGTACATCCAGGATCATCCCCTGAAGGGACAGGTGCATTTAAGATCATCCCATGAGGGGACCGGTGCAACCAGGATCATCCGCTGAAGGGAGTAGTGCATCCAGGATCATCCCATGAAGGGACAGGTGTATCCAGGATCATCCCATGAAGGGAGTAGTGCATCCAGGATCATCCCATGAAGGGATAGGTGCATCAAGGATCATCCCATGAAGAGACAGGCGCAACCAGGATCATCCCCTAAAGGGAGTAGTGCATCCAGGATCATCCCCTGAAGGGAGTAGTGCATCCAGGATCATCCCACGATGGGACAGGTGCATCCAGGATCATCACATGAAGGGACAGATGCACCCAGGATCATCCCACAAAGGGACAGGTGCATCCAGGATCATCCCACGAAGGGGCAGGTGCATCCAGGATCATCCCACGAAGGGGCAGGTGCATCCAGGATCATCCCACGAAGTGGCAGGTGCATCCAGGATCATCCCACGAAAGGAGTAGTGCATCTATGATCATCCAATGAAGGGACCGATGCATCCAGGATCATCCCATGTAGGGACTGGTGCATTCAGGATCATCCCCTATAGGGGGTAGTGCATCCAGGATCATCCCATGACGGGACCGGTGTCTCCAGGATCATCCTCTGAAGGGAGTAGTGCATCCAGGATCATCCCATGAAGGGACCGGAGCATCCAGGATCCTCCCCTGAAGGGAGTAATGCATACAGATAATCCCCTGAAGGGAGTAGTGCATCCAGGATCACCCCCTGAAGGGAGTAGTGCATCCAGGATCATCCCATGAAGGGACAGGTGCATTCAGGATCATCCCCTAAAGGGAGTAGTGCATCCAGGATCATCCCATGACGGGACCAGTGAATCCAGGATCATCCCCTGAAGGGAGTAGTGCATCCAGGATCATCCCATGAAGGGATTGGTGCATCCAGGATCGTCCCCTGCAGGGAGTAGTGCATCCAAGATCATCCCATGAAGGGAGTAGTGCATCCAGGTCATTCTATGAATGGGAGTAGTGCATCCAGGATTATTCCGTGAAGGGACAGGTGCATCCAGGTACATCCCCTGAAGGGGGTAGTGCATCCAGGATTATCCCATGAAAGGACAGGTGCATCTAGGATCCTCCCACAAAGGGACAAGTGCATCCATGAACCTCCCATGAAGGGACAGGTGCATCCAGGATCCTCCCATGAAGGAACAGGTGCATCAAGGATCCTCCCAAGAAGGGAGTAGTGCATCCAGGGTCATCCCATGAAGCGACCGGTGCATCCAGGATCATCCCATGTAGGGACAGGTGCATCCAGATCATCCCATGAAGGGACAGGTGCATCCAGGACCTTCCCATGAAGGGACAGGTGCATACAGGATCATCCCCTGAAGGGAGTAGTGCATCCATGATCATCCAATGAAGGGACCGATGCATCCAGGATCATCCTATTAAGAAACTGGTGCATCCAGGATCATCCCCTGAAGGAACTGGTGCATCCAGGATCATACCATGAAGGGAGTTGTGCATTCAGAATGATCCCATGACGGGAGTAGTGCATTCAGGATGATCCCATGAAGGGAGTAGTGCAATCAGGATCATCCCATGAAGGGACCGGTGCATACAGTATCATCCTCTGAAGGGAGTAGTGCATCCAGGATCATCCCATGAAGGGAGTAGTGCATCCAGGATCTTCCCATGAAGGGACCGGTGCATCCAGGACCTTCCCATGAAGGGACAGGTGCATACAGGATCATCCCCTGTAGGGAGTAGTGCATCCATGATCATTCAATGAAGGGACCGATGCATCCAGGATCATCCTATTAAGAAACTGGTGCATCCAGGATCATCCCCTGAAGGAACTGGTGCATCCAGGATCATCCCATGAAGGGAGTTGTGCATTCAGGATGATCCCATGAAGGGAGTAGTGCATTCAGGATGATCCCATGAAGGGAGTAGTGCAATCAGGATCATCCCATGAAGGGACCGGTGCATCCAGGATCATCCCATGAAGGGACTGGTGCATCCAGGATCATCCCATGAAGGGACCGGTGCATCCAGGATCATCCCTTGAAGGGCCCGGTGCATCCAGGGTCATCCCCTGAAGGGAGTAGTGCATCCTGGATCATCCCATGAAGGGACCGGTACATCCAGGATCATCTCATGAAGAGACAGGTTCATCCAGGATCATTCCCTTAAGGGACAGGTGCATTCAAGTTCATCCCATGAAGGGACAGGTGCATCCAAGATCATTCCATGAAGGGACCGGTGCATCCAGGATCATCCTATGAAGGGAGTAGTGCATCCAAGATCATCCCATGAAGGGAGTAGTGCATCCTGGATCATCCCATGAAGGGACAGGTGCATCCAGGATCTTCCCATGAATGGGACAGGTGCATCCAGGATCATCCCCTGAAGGGAGTAGTGCATCCAGGATCATCCCCTCAAGGGAGTAGTGCATCCAGGATCATCCCATGAAGGGACAGGTGCATCCAGGATCACAAGATGAAGGGACAGGTACATCCAGGATCATCCCACGAAGGGACAGGTGCATCCAGGATTATCCCACAAAGGGGCAGGTGCATCCAGGATCATCCCACGAAGGGGCAGGTGCATCCAGGATCATCCCACGAAGGGGCAGGTGCATCCAGGATCATCCCACGAAGGGGCAGGTACATCCAGGATCATCCCATGAAGGGAGTAGTGCATCCAAGATCATCCCATGAAGGGAGTAGTGCATCCAGGATCATCCCATGAAGGGACAGGTGCATCCAGGATCTTCCCATGAATGGGACAGGTTCATCTAGGATCATCCCCTGAAGGGAGTAGTGCCTCCAGGATCATCCCATGAAGGGACCGGTGCATCCAGCATCATCCCCTGAAGGGAGTAGTGCATCCAGGATTATCCCATGAAGAGACCGGTGCATCCAGGATCGTCCCCTGAAGGGAGTAGTGCATCCAGGATCATCCCATGAAGGGAGTAGTGCATCCAGGATCATCCCATGAAGGGACAGGTGCATCCAGGATCATCCCATGAAGGGACCGGTGCATTCAGGATCATCCCCTGAAGGGAATAGTGCATCCATGATCTTCCAATGAAGGGACCGATGCATCCAGGATCATCCCATGAAGGGACTGGTGCATTCAGGATGAGCCCCTGAAGGGAGTGGTGCATTCAGGATCATCCCCTGAAGCGAGTAGTGCATCCAGGATCATCTCATGAAGGGACATGTGCATCCAGGATCATCCCATGAAGGGACAGGTGCATCCAGATCACCCCATGAAGGGACAGAAGCATCCAGATCATCCCATGAAGGGACAGGTGCATCCAGGATCATCCCATGAAGGGACAGGTGCATCCAGATCATCCCATGAAGGGACAGAAGCATCCAGATCATCCCATGAAGGGACAGGTGCATCCAGGATCATCCCATGAAGGAACAGGTGCATCCAGATCCTCCCATGAAGGGACAGGTGCATCCAGGATCATCCCATGAAGGGACAGGTGCATCCAGGATCATCCCATGAAGGGACCAGAGCATCCAGGATCATCCAATGAAGGGAGTAGTGCATCCAGGATCATCCCATGAAGGGACCGGTGCATCCCGTACCTTCCCATGAAGGGACAGGTGCATCCAGGATCATCCCATGAAGGAAGTAGTGCATTCAGGATCATCCCATGAAGGGAGTAGTGCATTCAGGATCTTCCCATGAAGGGACCGGTGCATCCAGGTTCATCCAATGAAGGGACTGGTGCATCCATGATCATCCAGTGAAGGGACCGATGCATCCAGGATCATCCCATGAAGGGACTTGTGCATCCAGGATCATCCCCTGAAGGGAGTAGTGCATCCAGGATTATCCCCTGAAGGGAGTAGTGCATTCAGGATCATCCCCTGAAGGGAGTAGTGCATCCAGGATCAGCTCATGAAGGGACAGGTGCATCCAAGATCATCCCATGAAGGGACAGGTGCATCCAAGATCATGTGCATCCAAGATCATCCCATGAAGGGACTGGTGCATCCAGGATCATCCCATGAAGGGAGTTGTGCATCCAGTATCATCCCATGAAGGGACAGGTGCTTCTAGGATCATCTCATGAAGGGACAGGTGCATCCACATCATCCCATGAAGGGACAGGTGCATCCAGGATCATCCCATGAAGGGACAGGTGCAGCAGGATCATCCCATGAAGGGAGTAGTGCATCCAGGATCATCCCATGAAGGGACCCGTGCATCCAGGATCATCCCATGAAGGGACCCGTGCATCCAGGATCATCCCATGAAGGGACCTGTGCATCCATGATCATCCACTGAAGGGAGAAGTGCATCCAGGATCATCTGATTTAGGGACTGGTGCATCCAAGATCATCCCCTGAAGAGAGTAGTGCATCCAGGATCCTCCCAAGAAGGGACAGGTGCATCTAGGATCATCCCATGAAGGGACCGGTGCATCCAAGATCATCCCCTGAAGGGATTACAGCATTCAGGATCATCCCATGAAGGGACTGGTGCATCCAGGATCACTCCCTGAATGGGAGTAGTGCATCCAGGATCATCCCACGAAGGGGGCAAGTGCATCCAGGACCATCCCCTGAAGGGAGTAGTGCATCCAGGATCATCCCATGAAGGGACAGGTGCATCCAGGATCCTCCCATGAAGGGGCAGGTGCATCCACGTTCCTCCCATGAAGGGGCAGGTGCATCCAGGATCCTCCCATGAAGGGACAGGTGCATCCAGGATCCTCCCATGAAGGGACAGGTGCATCCAGGATCCGTCCATGAACGGAGTAGTGCATCCAGGATCCTCCCATTAAGGGAGTAGTGCATCCAGGGTCATCCCATGAAGCGACTGGTGCATCCAGGATCATCCCCTGAAGGGAGTAGTGCATCCAGGAGCATCCCATGAAGGGACCAGTGCATCCAGGATCATCCCATGAAGGGACCGGTGGATCCAGGATCTTCCCATAAAGGGAGTTGTGCATCCAGGATCATCCCATGAAGGGACAGGTGCATCCAGATCATCCCATGAAGGGACAGGTGCATCCAGGATCATCCCCTGAAGGGAGTAGTGCATCCAGGATCATCCCATGAAGGGACCGGTGCATCCAGGATCATCCCATGAAGGGACCGGTGCATACAGTATCATCCCTGAAGGGAGTAGTGCATCCAGGATCATCCCATGAAGGTAGTAGTGCATCCAGGATCATCTCATGAAGGGACCAGTGCATCCAGGACCTTCCCATGAAGGGACAGGTGCATACAGGATCATCCCCTGAAGGGAGTAATGCATCCATGATCATTCAATCAAGGAACCGATGCATCCAGGATCATCCTATTAAGAAACTGGTGCATCCAGGATCATCCCCTGAAGGAACTGGTGCATCCAGGATCATCCCCTGAAGGAACTGGTGCATCCAGGATCATCCCATGAAGGAAGTTGTGCATTCAGGATGATCCCATGAAGGGAGTAGTGTATTCAGGATGATCCCATGAAGGCAGTAGTGCATTCAGGATCATCCCATGAAGGGACCGGTGCATCCAGGATCATCCCATGAAGGGACTGGTGCATCCAGGATCATCCCATGAAGGGACCGGTGCATCCAGGATCATCCCCTGAAGGGACCGGTGCATCCAGGGTCATCCCCTGAAGGGAGTAGTGCATCCAAGATCATCCCATGAAGGGACCGGTGCATCCAGGATCATCTCATGAAGGGACAGGTGCATCCAGGATCATCCCCTTAAGGGACAGGTGCATTCAAGATCATCCCATGAAGGGACAGGTGCATCCAAGATCATCCCATGAAGGGACCGGTGCATCCAGGATCATCCCATGAAGGGAGTTGTGCATCCAGGATCATCCCATGAAGGGACGGGTGCATCCAGGATCCTCCCATGAAGGAACAGGTGCATCAAGGATCCTCCCATGAAGGGAGTAGTGCATCCAGGGTCATCCCATGAAGCGACCGGTGCATCCAGGATCATCCCATGTAGGGACAGGTGCATCCAGATCATCCCATGAAGGGACAGGTGCATCCAGGACCTTCCCATGAAGGGACAGTTGCATACAGGATCATCCCCTGAAGGGAGTAGTGCATCCATGATCATCCAATGAAGGGACCGATGCATCCAGGATCATCCTATTAAGAAACTGGTGCATCCAGGATCATCCCCTGAAGGAACTGGTGCATCCAGGATCATCCCATGAAGGGAGTTGTGCATTCAGGATGATCCCATGAAGGGAGTAGTGCATTCAGGATGATCCCATGAAGGGAGTAGTGCAATCAGGATCATCCCATGAAGGGACCGGTGCATACAGTATCATCCTCTGAAGGGAGTAGTGCATCCAGGATCATCCCATGAAGGGAGTAGTGCATCCAGGATCTTCCCATGAAGGGACCGGTGCATCCAGGACCTTCCCATGAAGGGACAGGTGCATACAGGATCATCCCCTGTAGGGAGTAGTGCATCCATGATCATCCAATGAAGGGACCGATGCATCCAGGATCATCCTATTAAGAAACTGGTGCATCCAGGATCATCCCCTGAAGGAACTGGTGCATCCAGGATCATCCCATGAAGGGAGTTGTGCATTCAGGATGATCCCATGAAGGGAGTAGTGCATTCAGGATGATCCCATGAAGGGAGTAGTGCAATCAGGATCATCCCATGAAGGGACCGGTGCATCCAGGATCATCCCATGAAGGGACTGGTGCATCCAGGATCATCCCATGAAGGGACCGGTGCATCCAGGATCATCCCTTGAAGGGCCCGGTGCATCCAGGGTCATCCCCTGAAGGGAGTAGTGCATCCTGGATCATCCCATGAAGGGACCGGTGCATCCAGGATCATCTCATGAAGGGACAGGTGCATCCAGGATCATTCCCTTAAGGGACAGGTGCATTCAAGTTCATCCCATGAAGGGACAGGTGCATCCAAGATCATTCCATGAAGGGACCGGTGCATCCAGGATCATCCTATGAAGGGAGTAGTGCATCCAAGATCATCCCATGAAGGGAGTAGTGCATCCTGGATCATCCCATGAAGGGACAGGTGCATCCAGGATCTTCCCATGAATGGGACAGGTGCATCCAGGATCATCCCCTGAAGGGAGTAGTGCATCCAGGATCATCCCCTCAAGGGAGTAGTGCATCCAGGATCATCCCATGAAGGGACAGGTGCATCCAGGATCACAAGATTAAGGGACAGGTACATCCAGGATCATCCCACGAAGGGACAGGTGCATCCAGGATTATCCCACGAAGGGGCAGGTGCATCCAGGATCATCCCACGAAGGGGCAGGTGCATCCAGGATCATCCCACGAAGGGGCAGGTGCATCCAGGATCATCCCACGAAGGGGCAGGTACATCCAGGATCATCCCATGAAGGGAGTAGTGCATCCAAGATCATCCCATGAAGGGAGTAGTGCATCCAGGATCATCCCATGAAGGGACAGGTGCATCCAGGATCTTCCCATGAATGGGACAGGTTCATCTAGGATCATCCCCTGAAGGGGGTAGTGCCTCCAGGATCATCCCATGAAGGGACCGGTGCATCCAGCATCATCCCCTGAAGGGAGTAGTGCATCCAGGATTATCCCATGAAGAGACCGGTGCATCCAGGATCGTCCCCTGAAGGGAGTAGTGCATCCAGGATCATCCCATGAAGGGAGTAGTGCATCCAGGATCATCCCATGAAGGGACAGGTGCATCCAGGATCATCCCATGAAGGGACCGGTGCATTCAGGATCATCCCCTGAAGGGAATAGTGCATCCATGATCTTCCAATGAAGGGACAGATGCATCCAGGATCATCCCATGAAGGGACTGGTGCATTCAGGATGAGCCCCTGAAGGGAGTGGTGCATTCAGGATCATCCCCTGAAGCGAGTAGTGCATCCAGGATCATCTCATGAAGGGACATGTGCATCCAGGATCATCCCATGAAGGGACAGGTGCATCCAGATCACCCCATGAAGGGACAGAAGCATCCAGATCATCCCATGAAGGGACAGAAGCATCCAGATCATCCCATGAAGGGACAGGTGCATCCAGGATCATCCCATGAAGGAACAGGTGCATCCAGATCCTCCCATGAATGGACAGGTGCATCCAGGATCATCCCATGAAGGGACAGGTGCATCCAGGATCATCCCATGAAGGGACCAGAGCATCCAGGATCATCCAATGAAGGGAGTAGTGCATCCAGGATCATCCCATGAAGGGACCGGTGCATCCCGTACCTTCCCATGAAGGGACAGGTGCATCCAGGATCATCCCATGAAGGAAGTAGTGCATTTAGGATCATCCCATGAAGGGAGTAGTGCATTCAGGATCTTCCCATGAAGGGACCGGTGCATCCAGGATCATCCAATGAAGGGACTGGTGCATCCATGATCATCCAATGAAGGGACCGATGCATCCAGGATCATCCCATGAAGGGACTGGTGCATCCAGGATCATCCCCTGAAGGGAGTAGTGCATCCAGGATTATCCCCTGAAGGGAGTAGTGCATTCAGGATCATCCCCTGAAGGGAGTAGTGCATCCAGGATCAGCTCATGAAGGGACAGGTGCATCCAAGATCATCCCATGAAGGGACAGGTGCATCCAAGATCATGTGCATCCAAGATCATCCCATGAAGGGACCGGTGCATCCAGGATCATCCCATGAAGGGAGTTGTGCATCCAGTATCATCCCATGAAGGGACAGGTGCTTCTAGGATCATCTCATGAAGGGACAGGTGCATCCACATCATCCCATGAAGGGACAGGTGCATCCAGGATCATCCCATGAAGGGACAGGTGCAGCAGGATCATCCCATGAAGGGAGTAGTGCATCCAGGATCATCCCATGAAGGGACCCGTGCATCCAGGATCATCCCATGAAGGGACCCGTGCATCCAGGATCATCCCATGAAGGGACCTGTGCATCCAGGATCATCCACTGAAGGGAGAAGTGCATCCAGGATCATCTGATTTAGGGACTGGTGCATCCAAGATCATCCCCTGAAGAGAGTAGTGCATCCAGGATCCTCCCAAGAAGGGACAGGTGCATCTAGGATCATCCCATGAAGGGACCGGTGCATCCAAGATCATCCCCTGAAGGGATTACAGCATTCAGGATCATCCCATGAAGGGACTGGTGCATCCAGGATCACTCCCTGAATGGGAGTAGTGCATCCAGGATCATCCCACGAAGGGGGCAAGTGCATCCAGGACCATCCCCTGAAGGGAGTAGTGCATCCAGGATCATCCCATGAAGGGACAGGTGCATCCAGGATCCTCCCATGAAGGGGCAGGTGCATCCACGTTCCTCCCATGAAGGGGCAGGTGCATCCAGGATCCTCCCATGAAGGGACAGGTGCATCCAGGATCCTCCCATGAAGGGACAGGTGCATCCAGGATCCGTCCATGAATGGAGTAGTGTATCCAGGATCCTCCCATTAAGGGAGTAGTGCATCCAGGGTCATCCCATGAAGCGACCGGTGCATCCAGGATCATCCCCTGAAGGGAGTAGTGCATCCAGGAGCATCCCATGAAGGGACCAGTGCATCCAGGATCATCCCATGAAGGGACCGGTGGATCCAGGATCTTCCCATAAAGGGAGTTGTGCATCCAGGATCATCCCATGAAGGGACAGGTGCATCCAGATCATCCCATGAAGGGACAGGTGCATCCAGGATCATCCCCTGAAGGGAGTAGTGCATCCAGGATCATCCCATGAAGGGACCGGTGCATCCAGGATCATCCCATGCAGGGACCGGTGCATACAGTATCATCCCTGAAGGGAGTAGTGCATCCAGGATCATCCCATGAAGGTAGTAGTGCATCCAGGATCATCTCATGAAGGGACCAGTGCATCCAGGACCTTCCCATGAAGGGACAGGTGCATACAGGATCATCCCCTGAAGGGAGTAATGCATCCATGATCATTCAATCAAGGGACCGATGCATCCAGGATCATCCTATTAAGAAACTGGTGCATCCAGGATCATCCCCTGAAGGAACTGGTGCATCCAGGATCATCCCCTGAAGGAACTGGTGCATCCAGGATCATCCCATGAAGGAAGTTGTGCATTCAGGATGATCCCATGAAGGGAGTAGTGTATTCAGGATGATCCCATGAAGGGAGTAGTGCATTCAGGATCATCCCATGAAGGGACCGGTGCATCCAGGATCATCCCATGAAGGGACTGGTGCATCCAGGATCATCCCATGAAGGGACCGGTGCATCCAGGATCATCCCCTGAAGGGACCGGTGCATCCAGGGTCATCCCCTGAAGGGAGTAGTGCATCCAAGATCATCCCATGAAGGGACCGGTGCATCCAGGATCATCTCATGAAGGGACAGGTGCATCCAGGATCATCCCCTTAAGGGACAGGTGCATTCAAGATCATCCCATGAAGGGACAGGTGCATCCAAGATCATCCCATGAAGGGACCGGTGCATCCAGGATCATCCCATGAAGGGAGTAGTGCATCCAGGATCATCCCATGAAGGGACGGGTGCATCCAGGATCATCCCATGAAGGGAGTAGTGCATCCAGGATCATCCCATGTAGGGAGTAGTGCATCCAGAATCATCCCATGAAGGGACAGGTGCATCCAGGATCTTCCCATGAATGGGACAGGTGCATCCAGGATCATCCCCTGAAGGGAGTAGTGCATCCAGGATCATCCCCTCTAAGGGAGTAGTGCATCCAGGATCATCCCATGAAGGGACAGGTGCATCCAGGATCACAACATGAAGGGACAGGTGCATCCAGGATCATCCCACGAAGGGACAGGTGCATCCAGGATTATCCCACGAAGGGGCAGGTGCATCCAGGGTCATCCCACGAAGGGGCAGGTGCATCCAGGATCATCCCACGAAGGGGCAGGTGCATCCAGGATCATCCCCTGAAGGGAGTAGCGCATCCAGGATCATCCCATGAAGGGACAGGTGCATCTAGGATCATCCCATGAAGGGACGGGTGCATCCAGGATAATCCCATGAAGGGACCGGTGCATACAGTATCATCCCCTATAGGGAGTAGTGCATCCAGGATCATCCCATGAAGGGAGTAGTGCATCCAGGATAATCCCATGAAGGGACTGGTGCATCCAGCATCATCCCCTGAAGGGAGTAGTGCATCCAGGATCATCACATGAAGGGAGTAGTGCATCCAGGATCATCCCATGAAGGGAGTAGTGTATTCAGGATCATCCCATGAAGGGAGTAGTGCATTCAGTATCATCCCATGAAGGGAGTTGTGCATTCAGGATCATCCCATGAAGGGAGTAGTGCATTCAGGATTATCCAATGAAGGGAGTAGTGTATTCAGTATCATCCCATGAAGGGACTGGTGCATCCAGGATCATCCCATGAAGGGACGGGTGCATCCAGGATCATCCCATAAAGGGACGGGTGCATCCAGGATCATCCCATGAAGGGAGTAGTGCATCCAGGATAATCCCATGAAGGGACTGGTGCATCCAGGATCATCCCCTGAAGGGAGTAGTGCACCCAGGAGCATCCCATGAAGGGAGTAGTGTATTCAGGATCATCCCATGAAGGGAATAGTGCATTCAGAATCATCCCATGAAGGGAGTTATGCATTCAGGATCATCCCATGAAGGGAGTAGTGCATGCAGGATTATCCAATGAAGGGAGTAGTGCATTCAGTATCATCCCATGAAGGGACCGGTGCATCCAGGATCATCCCATGAAGGGACCGCTGCATCCAGGATCATCCCATGAAGGGACGGGTGCATCCAGGATCATCCCATGAAGGGACAGGTGCATCCAGGATCATCCCATGAAGGGAGTAGTGCATCCAGGATCATCCCATGAAGGGGCAGGTGCATCCAGGATCATCCCCTGAAGGGAGTAGTGCATCCAGGATCATCCCATGAAGGGACTGGTGCATCTAGGATCATCCCATGAAGGGACCGGTGCATCCAGGATAATCCCATGAAGGGACCGGTGCATACAGTATCATCCCCTGAAGGGAGTAGTGCATCCAGGATCATCCCATGAAGGGAGTAGTGCATCCAGGATAATCCCATGAAGGGACTGGTGCATCCAGGATCATCCCCTGAAGGGAGTAGTGCATCCAGGATCATCCCATGAAGGGAGTAGTGTATTCAGGATCATCCCATGAAGGGAGTAGTGCATTCAGGATCATCCCATGAAGGGAGTAGTGCATTCAGGATTATCCAATGAAGGGAGCAGTGCATTCAGTATCATCCCATGAAGGGACCGGTGCATCCAGGATCATCCCATGAAGGGACGGGTGCATCCAGGATCATCCCTTGAAGGGAGTAGTGCATTTGAAGGGAGTAGTGCATTCAGGATCATCCCATGAAGGGAGTAGTGCATTCAGGATCATCCCATGAAGGGACCGGTGCATCCAGGATCATCCCATGAAGGGACAGGTACATCCAGGATCATCCCATGAAGGGACAGGTGCAACCAGATCATCTCCTGAAGAGAGTAGTGCATCCAGGATCATCTCATTAAGGGAAAGGTACATCCAGGATCATCCCCTGAAGGGACAGGTGTATCCAGGATCATCCCATGAAGGGAGTAGTGCATCCAGGATCATCCCATGAAGGGATAGGTGCATCCAGGATCATCCCCTAAAGGGAGTAGTGCATCCAGGATCATCCCCTGAAGGGAGTAGTGCATCCAGGATCATCCCACGATGGGACAGGTGCATCCAGGATCATCACATGAAGGGACAGATGCACCCAGGATCATCCCACAAAGGGACAGGTGCATCCAGGATCATCCCATGAAGGGGCAGGTGCATCCAGGATCATCCCACGAAGGGGCAGGTGCATCCAGGATCATCCCACGAAGGGGCAGGTGCATCCAGGATCATCCCACGAAAGGAGTAGTGCATCTATGATCATCCAATGAAGGGACCGATGCATCCAGGATCATCCCATGTAGGGACTGGTGCATTCAGGATCATCCCCTATAGGGGTAGTGCATCCAGGATCATCCCATGACGGGACCGGTGTCTCCAGGATCATCCTCTGAAGGGAGTAGTGCATCCAGGATCATCCCATGAAGGGACCGGAGCATCCAGGATCCTCCCCTGAAAGGAGTAATGCATCTTCCCATAAAGGGAGTTGTGCATCCAGGATCATCCCATGAAGGGACAGGTGCATCCAGATCATCCCATGAAGGGACAGGTGCATCCAGGATCATCCCCTGAAGGGAGTAGTGCATCCAGGATCATCCCATGAAGGGACCGGTGCATCCAGGATCATCCCATGAAGGGACCGGTGCATACAGTATCATCCCTGAAGGGAGTAGTGCATCCAGGATCATCCCATGAAGGTAGTAGTGCACTCAGGATCATCTCATGAAGGGACCAGTGCATCCAGGACCTTCCCATGAAGGGACAGGTGCATCCAGGATCATCCCATGAAGGGACAGGTGCATCCAGGATCACAACATGAAGGGACAGGTGCATCCAGGATCATCCCACGAAGGGACAGGTGCATCCAGGATTATCCCACGAAGGGGCAGGCACATCCAGGATCATCCCATTAAGGGACAGGTACAACCAGATCATCTCCTGAAGAGAGTAGTGCATCCAGGATCATCTCATTAAGGGAAAGGTACATCCAGGATCATCCCCTGAAGGGACAGGTGCATTTAAGATCATCCCATGAAGGGACCGGTGCAACCAGGATCATCCGCTGAAGGGAGTAGTGCATCCAGGATCATCCCATGAAGGGACTGGTGTATCCAGGATCATCCCATGAAGGGATAGGTGCATCAAGGATCATCCCATGAAGGGACAGGTGCATCCAGGATCATCCCCTAAAGGGAGTAGTGCATCCAGGATCATCCCCTGAAGGGAGTAGTGCATCCAGGATCATCCCACGATGGGACAGGTGCATCCAGGATCATCACATGAAGGGACATATGCACCCAGGATCATCCCACAAAGGGACAGGTGCATCCAGGATCATCCCACGAAGGGGCAGGTGCATCCAGGATCATCCCATGAAGGGGCAGGTGCATCCAGGATCATCCCACGAAGGGGCAGGTGCATCCAGGATCATCCCACGAAAGGAGTAGTGCATCTATGATCATCCAATGAAGGGACTGATGCATCCAGGATCATCCCATGTAGGGAGTAGTGCATCCAGGATCATCCCATGAAGGGACCGGAGCATCCAGGATCCTCCCCTGAAGGGAGTAATGCATCCAGATAATCCCCTGAAGGGAGTAGTGCATCCAGGATCACCCCCTGAAGGGAGTAGTGCATCCAGGATCATCCCATGAAGGGACAGGTGATTCAGGATCATCCCCTAAAGGGAGTAGTGCATCCAGGATCATCCCATGACGGGACCGGTGAATCCAGGATCATCCCCTGAAGGGAGTAGTGCATCCAGGATCATCCCATGAAGGGACCGGTGCATCCAGGATCGTCCCCTGAAGGGAGTAGTGCATCCAAGATCATCCCATGAAGGGAGTAGTGCATCCAGGATCATTCCATGAAGGGACCGGTGCATCCAGGATCATCCCATAAAGGGACCGGTGCATCCAAGATCATCCCCTGAAGAGAGTAGTGCATCCAGGAACATCCCATGAAGGGACAGGTGCATCTAGGATCATCCCATGAAGGGACCGGTGCATCCAAGATCATCCCCTGAAGAGAGTAGTGCATCCAGGAACATCCCATGAAGGGACAGTTGCATCTAGGATCATCCCATAAAGGGACTGGTGCATCAAAGATCATCCCCTGTAGGGATTAGAGCATCCAGGATCATCCCATGAAGGGACAGGTGCATCCAGGATCATTCCCTGAATGGGAGTAGTGCATCCAGGATCATTCCGTGAAGAGACAGGTGCATCCAGGTACATCCCCTGAAGGGAGTAGTGCATCCAGGATTATCCCATGAAGGGACAGGTGCATCCAGGATCCTCCCACGAAGGGACAAGTGCATCCATGAACCTCCCATGAAGGGACAGGTGCATCCAGGATCCTCCCATGAAGGAACAGGTGCATCCAGGATCCTCCCATGAAGGGAGTAGTGCATCCAGGGTCATCCCATGAAGCGACCGGTGCATCCAGGATCATCCCATGTAGGGACAGCTGCATCCAGATCATCCCATGAAGGGACAGGTGCATCCAGGACCTACCCATGAAGGGACAGGTGCATACAGGATCATCCCCTGAAGGGGATTGGAGTCTGTAGATCCATGAGGTCTCCCTTTGTAGGAGAGTTTTGTTGTTGTCTTTTCCTTCTTTATGGGTAACCATCTCAAGTACGAGGTACTTAAGTTGAGCCACGCTGTGATGGGCTTCATTGAAATGTGTTGCCACGTTTGATTTGGTGTTTTTCGTTCGAATGTTCGATTTATGCTCATTCAAACGGGTTTTTATTTTTCGACTGGTTTTTCCCACGTAGATCTTCCCACATGGACATTTGAGTAAGTAGATCAGGTTAGCAGAATCACATGTAGCGTCCACTTGGAGATTGATCACGAAACCTCTCATAGGGTGATTAATCGTATTGCCACTGATGACGTTATTACAATTGCTGCAGTGATGGCACGGACGTGTGCCCGTGTATGTTCTTGAGGTGGCAGTTGGTTTGGACAATATTTCTCTGATGGTCATGGGTCTGCTGTAAGCAAAAATGGGAGGTTCTCTGAAAAGATCTTCAAAGTCTGGTTCTGATGATAAAATTCGCCAGTGTTTTAATATAATCTTTTTGTAGGTTTTGCTCGAGGTGGAGTATCTGGAAACCAGTGCCAATCTTTGGTTTGGATCTTTTTGTTTGCTTTTCAAAGCTTCAATCCGAGAGATGGTGTTTGCTCTTTCTGTTGCCTCTTTGATGATGGCTTGAGGGTACCCCCTGCTGGAGAATCGCTTAGCCATAGATTGTATTTGGGAGTTTCTTATTTCGTTGTTGGATACTATGCGAGTGACTCTCAGCATTTGGCTAAAAGGAAGGTGTCTTTTCAGAGAATCTTGATGAAAGCTGCTGTACAGTAATGTGTTGTTACGGTCAGTCGGTTTTCGATAGAGGTCAGTTTCAATACCCTCAGGGGTAACTTTCACGAGTACTTCCAAGAATGTCAGGGCTTTGCCGGAAATGTTCCATGTAAATTCAATGCGGTCATCTCTGGAGTTCAAGGTGGTTAATGCTGTTTCTAGATGATCACGTGAGTCTTTCCAGATGAAAAATAGGTCATCAATATATCGTGTGTATAGTTTCAGGTTGTCTTTCCAGTTGGCGTTAGTTAGGATGTGGTTGAATTCAAAGTTGCCCATGTATATATTGGCATACGTCGGCGCGGCGCAATTGCCCATTGCCATCCCAGACAATTGTAGGTACCACCGTTCTTCAAAAGAGAAATAGCTATGGTATAAAGTGAAGATCATAAGCTCCAAAATGAAGCTCTTCATAGGGTCTGTCAAATTAGTTTTCAGTAATGCCAATTCGATCGCTTCAATTCCACCGTCATGGGGAATCGAGGTGTACAAGCTTTTCACATCAGCGGTGCACAATAGTATTTGTTCATCCTTGTTGATTTGTATGGAGTTCAGCTTGTTGATAAAGTCAGTGGTGTCTCTGATGTAGCTCTCAAGATTAGTGACTGAAGGTTGTAAGTAGCGATCGATAAATTTACCGATCGGTTCGTGGATGGATCCTCTCGTAGAAACTATAGGGCGGAAAGGTGGATTCATGAGGTCTTTATGAATCTTGGGGAGCATTGTGATGGTGGGACTTCTCGGATGGTCTACTGTAAGATAACGTTTAGTACGGTCGTCAATAATGTCGTTTTCTGTGGCTTTATCAAGGATGTTGCATAAGATCGATCTGTATTCGTTGGTGGGGTTCCCTTCAAGTGGCATGTAGGTATTGGTGTCAAAGACGTGTTCCCTGGCCCTCCGGTTGTAGAGGTCAGTGTTGAGAATGACAAGGGCGCCTCCCTTGTCTGCTTTAAGACATTTAATTGCTTTATTGTTAGCAATGTTTTTCAATGTGTCTTGGTCTTTGTTGGTGATATTCCTACGTGATTTTTTCTTGAAGTTGATCTTAGCAATGTCTTGGCGTACTAAAGTTTCAAAAGTGTCAATGCTTTTGTGGCTGCTCGGAGGCATGTAGTTGCTGGACGGGCGTAATCCAAGTAACAGGTCAGGTTTGGTTTCTGTGGGCGGTTCTAGAACTTTCTCAAAAAAATGCTTCAGTCGCAACTTCCTGGTGAGCTTAAAGGTGCTGACCTCAAGTTCAAGTAAATTGGTGTTGCTGGTGGGGATAAATGACATGCCCTTCTGAAGGGTTTTGGTTTCATGCATGGTGAGGATGGTATCGGAAATGTTGATGACTAGCGATTCCTCTTGGATTTTGGTTTGGTCTGAGGTGGTTGTTGGGTTTTTTCGTTGTCTTTTGTTTGTCCTTTTGCCCCGTCTGGGTCGTCGATTCTGTCTGGGCGTGAATCTAAAAAAGGCACGCTGATGGTTGTGTCAGTGCGAGAAGTGGATGGAATTGAAGTTTGGTCAGACCGGTCTGTAGAGGTTGTGCGTTCAGTTGGTGGACATCTAGGGCGGCGGTTGGTGGTGTCACTGTCTGAGGACGAGGTGTCGGTGTTTTGGGTGTATGGCTTATTCCTGCGACGCTGGGCGTAAACCTCCGCCCAGGTATACACTTCCCCAAGCTTATAGTCTAAAGTGTCACCAGGATCATCCCATGAAGGGAGTTGTGCATTCAGGATGATCCCATGAAGGGAGTAGTGCATTCAGGATGATCCCATGAAGGGAGTAGTACAATCAGGATCATCCCATGAAGGGACCGATGCATCCAGGATCATCCCATGAAGGGACTGGTGCATCCAGGATCATCCCATGAAGGGACCGGTGCATCCAGGATCATCCCTTGAAGGGCCCGGTGCATCCAGGGTCATCCCCTGAAGGGACAGGTGCATCCAGGATCATTCCCTTAAGGGACAGGTGCATTCAAGTTCATCCCATGAAGGGACAGGTGCATCCAAGATCATTCCATGAAGGGACCGGTGCATCCAGGATCATCCCATGAAGGGAGTAGTGCATCCAAGATCATCCCATGAAGGGACCGGTGCATCCAGGATCATCTCATGAAGGGACAGGTGCATCCAGGATCATTCCCTTAAGGGACAGGTGCATTCAAGTTCATCCCATGAAGGGACAGGTGCATCCAAGATCATTCCATGAAGGGACCGGTGCATCCAGGATCATCCCATGAAGGGAGTAGTGCATCCAAGATCATCCCATGAAGGGAGTAGTGCATCCAGGATCATCCCATGAAGGGACAGGTGCATCCAGGATCACAAGATGAAGGGACAGGTACATCCAGGATCATCCCACGAAGGGGCAGGTGCATCCAGGATCATCCCACGAAGGGGCAGGTGCATCCAGGATCATCCCACGAAGGGGCAGGTACATCCAGGATCATCCCATGAAGGGAGTAGTGCATCCAAGATCATCCCATGAAGGGAGTAGTGCATCCAGGATCATCCGATGAAGGGACAGGTGCATCCAGGATCTTCCCATGAATGGGACAGGTTCATCTAGGATCATCCCCTGAAGGGAGTAGTGCCTCCAGGATCATCCCATGAAGGGACCAGTGCATCCAGCATCATCCCCTGAAGGGAGTAGTGCATCCAGGATCATCCCATGAAGAGACCGGTGCATCCAGGATCATCCCCTGAAGGGAGTAGTGCATCCAGGATCATCCCATGAAGGGAGTAGTGCATCCAGGATCATCCCATGAAGGGACAGGTGCATCCAGGATCATCCCATGAAGGGACCAGTGCATTCAGGATCATCCCCTGAAGGGAATAGTGCATCCATGATCTTCCAATGAAGGGACCGATGCATCCAGGATCATCCCATGAAGGGACTGGTGCATTCAGGATGAGCCCCTGAAGGGAGTAGTACAATCAGGATCATCCCATGAAGGGACCGGTGCATACAGTATCATCCTCTGAAGGGAGTAGTGCATACAGGATCATCCCATGAAGGGAGTAGTGCATCCAGGATCTTCCCATGAAGGGACCGGTGCATCCAGGACCTTCCCATGAAGGGACAGGTGCATACAGGATCATCCCCTGTAGGGAGTAGTGCATCCATGATCATCCAATGAAGGGACCGATGCATCCAGGATCATCCTATTAAGAAACTGGTGCATCCAGGATCATCCCCTGAAGGAACTGGTGCATCCAGGATCATCCCATGAAGGGAGTTGTGCATTCAGGATGATCCCATGAAGGGAGTAGTGCATTCAGGATGATCCCATGAAGGGAGTAGTGCAATCAGGATCATCCCATGAAGGGACCGATGCATCCAAGATCATCCCATGAAGGGACTGGTGCATCCAGGATCATCCCATGAAGGGACCGGTGCATCCAGGATCATCCCTTGAAGGGCCCGGTGCATCCAGGGTCATCCCCTGAAGGGACAGGTGCATCCAGGATCATTCCCTTAAGGGACAGGTGCATTCAAGTTCATCCCATGAAGGGACAGGTGCATCCGAGATCATTCCATGAAGGGACCGGTGCATCCAGGATCATCCCATGAAGGGAGTAGTGCATCCAAGATCATCCCATGAAGGGACCGGTGCATCCAGGATCATCTCATGAAGGGACAGGTGCATCCAGGATCATTCCCTTAAGGGACAGGTGCATTCAAGTTCATCCCATGAAGGGACAGGTGCATCCAAGATCATTCCATGAAGGGACCGGTGCATCCAGGATCATCCCATGAAGGGAGTAGTGCATCCAAGATCATCCCATGAAGGGAGTAGTGCATCCAGGATCATCCCATGAAGGGACAGGTGCATCCAGGATCACAAGATGAAGGGACAGGTACATCTAGGATCATCCCACGAAGGGACAGGTGCATCCAGGATTATCCCACGAAGGGGCAGGTGCATCCAGGATCATCCCACGAAGGGGCAGGTGCATCCAGGATCATCCCACGAAGGGGCAGGTGCATCCAGGATCATCCCACGAAGGGGCAGGTACATCCAGGATCATCCCATGAAGGGAGTAGTGCATCCAAGATCACCCCATGAAGGGAGTAGTGCATCCAGGATCATCCCATGAAGGGACAGGTGCATCCAGGATCTTCCCATGAATGGGACAGGTTCATCTAGGATCATCCCCTGAAGGGAGTAGTGCCTCCAGGATCATCCCATGAAGGGACCGGTGCATCCAGCATCATTCCCTGAAGGGAGTAGTGCATCCAGGATCATCCCATGAAGAGACCGGTGCATCCAGGATCGTCCCCTGAAGGGAGTAGTGCATCCAGGATCATCCCATGAAGGGAGTAGTGCATCCAGGATCATCCCATGAAGGGACAGGTGCATCCAGGATCATCCCATGAAGGGACCGGTGCATTCAGGATCATCCCCTGAAGGGAATAGTGCATCCATGATCTTCCAATGAAGGGACCGATGCATCCAGGATCATCCCATGAAGGGACTGGTGCATTCAGGATGAGCCCCTGAAGGGAGTGGTGCATTCAGGATCATCCCCTGAAGCGGGTAGTGCATCCAGGATCATCTCATAAAGGGACATGTGCATCCAGGATCATCCCATGAAGGGACAGGTGCATCCAGATCACCCCATGAAGGGACAGAAGCATCCAGATCATCCCATGAAGGGACAGGTGCATCCAGGATCATCCCATGAAGGGACAGGTGCATCCAGATCATCCCATGAAGGGACAGAAGCATCCAGATCATCCCATGAAGGGACAGGTGCATCCAGGATCATCCCATGAAGGAACAGGTGCATCCAGATCCTCCCATGAAGGGACAGGTGCATCCAGGATCATCCCATGAAGGGACAGGTGCCTCCAGGATCATCCCATGAAGGGACCAGAGCATCCAGGATCATCCCATGAAGGGAGTAGTGCATACAGGATCATCCCATGAAGGGACCGGTGCATCCCGTACCTTCCCATTAAGGGACAGGTGCATCCAGGATCATCCCATGAAGGAAGTAGTGCATTCAGGATCATCCCATGAAGGGACCGGAGCATTCAGGATCTTCCCATGAAGGGACCGGTTCATCCAGGATCATCCAATGAAGGGACTGGTGCATCCATGATCATCCAATGAAGGGACCGATGCATCCAGGATCATCCCATGAAGGGACTGGTGCATCCAGGATCATCCCCTGAAGGGAGTAGTGCATCCAGGATTATCCCCTGAAGGGAGTAGTGCATTCAGGATCATCCCCTGAAGGGAGTAGTGCATCCAGGATCAGCTCATGAAGGGACAGGTGCATCCAAGATCATCCCATGAAGGGACAGGTGCATCCAAGATCATGTGCATCCAAGATCATCCCATGAAGGGACCGGTGCATCCAGGATCATCCCCTGAAGGGAGTAGTGCAACCAGGATTATCCCATGAAGGGATCGGTGCATCCAGGATCATCCCATGAAGGGAGTAGTGCATCCAGTATCATCCCATGAAGGGACAGGTGCTTCCAGGATCATCTCATGAAGGGACAGGTGCATCCACATCATCCCATGAAGGGACAGGTGCATCCAGGATCATCCCATGAAGGGACAGGTGCAGCAGGATCATCCCATGAAGGGAGTAGTGCATCCAGGATCATCCCATGAAGGGACCCGTGCATCCAGGATCATCCTATGAAGGGACCCGTGCATCCAGGATCATCCCATGAAGGGACCTGTGCATCCAGGATCATCCACTGAAGGGAGAAGTGCATCCAGGATCATCTGATTTAGGGACTGGTGCATCCAAGATCATCCCCTGAAGAAAGTAGTGCATCCAGGATCCTCCCAAGAAGGGACAGGTGCATCTAGGATCATCCCATGAAGGGACCGGTGCATCCAAGATCATCCCCTGAAGGGATTACAGCATCCAGGATCATCCCATGAAGGGACTGGTGCATCCAGGATCACTCCCTGAATGGGAGTAGTGCATCCAGGATCATCCCACGAAGGGGGCAAGTGCATCCAGGACCATCCCCTGAAGGGAGTAGTGCATCCAGGATCATCCCATGAAGGGACAGGTGCATCCAGGATCCTCCCATGAAGGGGCAGGTGCATCCACGTTCCTCCCATGAAGGGGCAGGTTCATCCAGGATCCTCCCATGAAGGGACAGGTGCATCCAGGATCCTCCCATGAAGGGACAGGTGCATCCAGGATCCGTCCATGAACGGAGTAGTGCATCCAGGATCCTCCCATTAAGGGAGTAGTGCATCCAGGGTCATCCCATGAAGCGACCGGTGCATCCAGGATCATCCCCTGAAGGGAGTAGTGCATCCAGGATCATCCCATGAAGGGACCAGTGCATCCAGGATCATCCCATGAAGGGACAGGTGCATCCAGATCATCCCATGAAGGGAGTAGTGCATCCAGGATCATCCCATGAAGGGACCGGTGCATCCAGGATCATCCCATGAAGGGACCGGTGCATACAGTATCATCCCTGAAGGGAGTAGTGCATCCAGGATCATCCCATGAAGGTAGTAGTGCATCCAGGATCATCTCATGAAGGGACCAGTGCATCCAGGACCTTCCCATGAAGGGACATGTGCATACAGGATCATCCCCTGAAGGGAGTAGTGCATCCATGATCATTCAATCAAGGGACAGATGCATCCAGGATCATCCTATTAAGAAACTGGTGCATCCAGGATCATCCCCTGAAGGAACTGGTGCATCCAGGATCATCCCCTGAAGGAACTGGTGCATCCAGGATCATCCCATGAAGGAAGTTGTGCATTCAGGATGATCCCATGAAGGGAGTAGTGTATTCAGGATGATCCCATGAAGGGAGTAGTGCATTCAGGATCATCCCATGAAGGGACTGGTGCATCCAGGATCATCCCATGAAGGGACTGGTGCATCCAGGATCATCCCATGAAGGGACCGGTGCATCCAGGATCATCCCCTGAAGGGACCGGTGCATCCAGGGTCATCCCCTGAAGGGAGTAGTGCATCCAAGATCATCCCATGAAGGGACTGGTGCATCCAGGATCATCTCATGAAGGGACAGGTGCATCCAGGATCATCCCCTTAAGAGACAGGTGCATTCAAGATCATCCCATGAAGGGACAGGTGCATCCAAGATCATCCCATGAAGGGACCGGTGCATCCAGGATCATCCCATGAAGGGAGTAGTGCATCCAGGATCATCCCATGAAGGGACGGGTGCATCCAGGATCATCCCATGAAGGGACGGGTGCATCCAGGATCATCCCATGAAGGGAGTAGTGCATCCAGGATCATCCCATGTAGGGGTAGTGCATCCAGAATCATCCCATGAAGGGACAGGTGCATCCAGGATCTTCCCATGAATGGGACAGGTGCATCCAGGATCATCCCCTGAAGGGAGTAGTGCATCCAGGATCATCCCCTCTAAGGGAGTAGTGCATCCAGGATCATCCCATGAAGGGACAGGTGCATCCAGGATCACAACATGAAGGGACAGGTGCATCCAGGATCATCCCACGAAGGGACAGGTGCATCCAGGATTATCCCATGAAGGGGCAGGTGCTTCCAGGGTCATCCCACGAAGGGGCAGGTGCATCCAGGATCATCCCAAGAAGGGGCAGGTGCATCCAGGATCATCCCCTGAAGGGAGTAGCGCATCCAGGATCATCCCATGAAGGGACAGGTGCATCTAGGATCATCCCATGAAGGGACCGGTGCATCCAGGATAATCCCATGAAGGGACTGGTGCACACAGTATCATCCCCTATAGGGAGTAGTGCATCCAGGATCATCCCATGAAGGGAGTAGTGCATCCAGGATAATCCCATGAAGGGACTGGTGCATCCAGCATCATCCCCTGAAGGGAGTAGTGCATCCAGGATCATCACATGAAGGGAGTAGTGCATCCAGGATCATCCCATGAAGGGAGTAGTGCATCCAGGATCATCCCATGAAGGGAGTAGTGTATTCAGGATCATCCCATGAAGGGAGTAGTGTATTCAGTATCATCCTATGAAGGGAGTTGTGCATTCAGGATCATCCCATGAAGGGAGTAGTGCATTCAGGATTATCCAGTGAAGGGAGTAGTGTATTCAGTATCATCCCATGAAGGGACCGGTGCATTCAGGATCATCCCATGAAGGGACGGGTGCATCCAGGATCATCCCATGAAGGGACGGGTGCATCCAGGATCATCCCATGAAGGGAGTAGTGCATCCAGGATAATCCCATGAAGGGACTGGTGCATCCAGGATCACCCCCTGAAGGGAGTAGTGCATCCAGGAGCATCCCATGAAGGGAGTAGTGTATTCAGGATCATCCCATGAAGGGAATAGTGCATTCAGAATCATCCCATGAAGGGAGTTATGCATTCAGGATCATCCCATGAAGGGAGTAATGCATGCAGGATTATCCAATGAAGGGAGTAGTGCATTCAGCATCATCCCATGAAGGGACCGGTGCATCTAGGATCATCCCATGAAGGGACCGGTGCATCCAGGATCATCCCATGAAGGGACGGGTGCATCCAGGATCATCCCATGAAGGGACGGGTGCATCCAGGATCATCCCATGAAGGGAGTAGTGCATCCAGGATCATCCCAGGAAGGGGCAGGTGCATCCAGGATCATCCCCTGAAGGGAGTAGCGCATCCAGGATCATCCCATGAAGGGACAGGTGCATCTAGGATCATCCCATGAAGGGACCGGTGCATCCAGGATAATCCCATGAAGGGACCGGTGCATACAGTATCATCCCCTATAGGGAGTAGTGCATCCAGGATCATCCCATGAAGGGAGTAGTGCATCCAGGATAATCCCATGAAGGGACTGGTGCATCCAGCATCATCCCCTGAAGGGAGTAGTGCATCCAGGATCATCCCATGAAGGGAGTAGTGCATCCAGGATCATCCCATGAAGGGAGTAGTGCATCCAGGATCATCCCATGAAGGGACTGGTGCATGCAGGATCATCCCCTGAAGGGAGTAGTGCATCCAGGATCATCCCATGAAGGGAGTAGTGTATTCAGGGTCATCCCATGAAGGGAGTAGTACATTCAGGATCATCCCATGAAGGGAGTAGTGCATTCAGGATTATCCAATGAAGGGAGTAGTGCATCCAGTATCATCCCATGAAGGGACCGGTGCATCCAGGATCATCCAATGAAGGGACCGGTGCATCCAGGATCATCCCTTGAAGGGAGTAGTGCATTTGAAGGGAGTAGTGCATTCAGGATCATCCCATGAAGGGAGTAGTGCATTCAGGATCATCCCATGAAGGGACCGGTGCATCCAGGATCATCCCATGAAGGGACAGGTACATCCAGGATCATCCCATGAAGGGACAGGTGCAACCAGATCATCTCCTGAAGAGAGTAGTGCATCCAGGATCATCTCAAAAACGGAAAGGTACATCCAGGATCATCCCCTGAAGGGACAGGTGCATTTAAGATCATCCCATGAGGGGACCGGTGCAACCAGGATCATCCGCTGAAGGGAGTAGTGCATCCAGGATCATCCCATGAAGGGACAGGTGTATCCAGGATCATCCCATGAAGGGAGTAGTGCATCCAGGATCATCCCATGAAGGGATAGGTGCATCAAGGATCATCCCATGAAGAGACAGGCGCAACCAGGATCATCCCCTAAAGGGAGTAGTGCATCCAGGATCATCCCCTGAAGGGAGTAGTGCATCCAGGATCATCCCACGATGGGACAGGTGCATCCAGGATCATCACATGAAGGGACAGATGCACCCAGGATCATCCCACAAAGGGACAGGTGCATCCAGGATCATCCCACGAAGGGGCAGGTGCATCCAGGATCATCCCACGAAGGGGCAGGTGCATCCAGGATCATCCCACGAAGTGGCAGGTGCATCCAGGATCATCCCACGAAAGGAGTAGTGCATCTATGATCATCCAATGAAGGGACCGATGCATCCAGGATCATCCCATGTAGGGACTGGTGCATTCAGGATCATCCCCTATAGGGGGTAGTGCATCCAGGATCATCCCATGACGGGACCGGTGTCTCCAGGATCATCCTCTGAAGGGAGTAGTGCATCCAGGATCATCCCATGAAGGGACCGGAGCATCCAGGATCCTCCCCTGAAGGGAGTAATGCATACAGATAATCCCCTGAAGGGAGTAGTGCATCCAGGATCACCCCCTGAAGGGAGTAGTGCATCCAGGATCATCCCATGAAGGGACAGGTGCATTCAGGATCATCCCCTAAAGGGAGTAGTGCATCCAGGATCATCCCATGACGGGACCAGTGAATCCAGGATCATCCCCTGAAGGGAGTAGTGCATCCAGGATCATCCCATGAAGGGATTGGTGCATCCAGGATCGTCCCCTGCAGGGAGTAGTGCATCCAAGATCATCCCATGAAGGGAGTAGTGCATCCAGGTCATTCTATGAATGGGAGTAGTGCATCCAGGATTATTCCGTGAAGGGACAGGTGCATCCAGGTACATCCCCTGAAGGGGGTAGTGCATCCAGGATTATCCCATGAAAGGACAGGTGCATCTAGGATCCTCCCACAAAGGGACAAGTGCATCCATGAACCTCCCATGAAGGGACAGGTGCATCCAGGATCCTCCCATGAAGGAACAGGTGCATCAAGGATCCTCCCAAGAAGGGAGTAGTGCATCCAGGGTCATCCCATGAAGCGACCGGTGCATCCAGGATCATCCCATGTAGGGACAGGTGCATCCAGATCATCCCATGAAGGGACAGGTGCATCCAGGACCTTCCCATGAAGGGACAGGTGCATACAGGATCATCCCCTGAAGGGAGTAGTGCATCCATGATCATCCAATGAAGGGACCGATGCATCCAGGATCATCCTATTAAGAAACTGGTGCATCCAGGATCATCCCCTGAAGGAACTGGTGCATCCAGGATCATACCATGAAGGGAGTTGTGCATTCAGAATGATCCCATGACGGGAGTAGTGCATTCAGGATGATCCCATGAAGGGAGTAGTGCAATCAGGATCATCCCATGAAGGGACCGGTGCATACAGTATCATCCTCTGAAGGGAGTAGTGCATCCAGGATCATCCCATGAAGGGAGTAGTGCATCCAGGATCTTCCCATGAAGGGACCGGTGCATCCAGGACCTTCCCATGAAGGGACAGGTGCATACAGGATCATCCCCTGTAGGGAGTAGTGCATCCATGATCATTCAATGAAGGGACCGATGCATCCAGGATCATCCTATTAAGAAACTGGTGCATCCAGGATCATCCCCTGAAGGAACTGGTGCATCCAGGATCATCCCATGAAGGGAGTTGTGCATTCAGGATGATCCCATGAAGGGAGTAGTGCATTCAGGATGATCCCATGAAGGGAGTAGTGCAATCAGGATCATCCCATGAAGGGACCGGTGCATCCAGGATCATCCCATGAAGGGACTGGTGCATCCAGGATCATCCCATGAAGGGACCGGTGCATCCAGGATCATCCCTTGAAGGGCCCGGTGCATCCAGGGTCATCCCCTGAAGGGAGTAGTGCATCCTGGATCATCCCATGAAGGGACCGGTACATCCAGGATCATCTCATGAAGGGACAGGTTCATCCAGGATCATTCCCTTAAGGGACAGGTGCATTCAAGTTCATCCCATGAAGGGACAGGTGCATCCAAGATCATTCCATGAAGGGACCGGTGCATCCAGGATCATCCTATGAAGGGAGTAGTGCATCCAAGATCATCCCATGAAGGGAGTAGTGCATCCTGGATCATCCCATGAAGGGACAGGTGCATCCAGGATCTTCCCATGAATGGGACAGGTGCATCCAGGATCATCCCCTGAAGGGAGTAGTGCATCCAGGATCATCCCCTCAAGGGAGTAGTGCATCCAGGATCATCCCATGAAGGGACAGGTGCATCCAGGATCACAAGATGAAGGGACAGGTACATCCAGGATCATCCCACGAAGGGACAGGTGCATCCAGGATTATCCCACAAAGGGGCAGGTGCATCCAGGATCATCCCACGAAGGGGCAGGTGCATCCAGGATCATCCCACGAAGGGGCAGGTGCATCCAGGATCATCCCACGAAGGGGCAGGTACATCCAGGATCATCCCATGAAGGGAGTAGTGCATCCAAGATCATCCCATGAAGGGAGTAGTGCATCCAGGATCATCCCATGAAGGGACAGGTGCATCCAGGATCTTCCCATGAATGGGACAGGTTCATCTAGGATCATCCCCTGAAGGGAGTAGTGCCTCCAGGATCATCCCATGAAGGGACCGGTGCATCCAGCATCATCCCCTGAAGGGAGTAGTGCATCCAGGATTATCCCATGAAGAGACCGGTGCATCCAGGATCGTCCCCTGAAGGGAGTAGTGCATCCAGGATCATCCCATGAAGGGAGTAGTGCATCCAGGATCATCCCATGAAGGGACAGGTGCATCCAGGATCATCCCATGAAGGGACCGGTGCATTCAGGATCATCCCCTGAAGGGAATAGTGCATCCATGATCTTCCAATGAAGGGACCGATGCATCCAGGATCATCCCATGAAGGGACTGGTGCATTCAGGATGAGCCCCTGAAGGGAGTGGTGCATTCAGGATCATCCCCTGAAGCGAGTAGTGCATCCAGGATCATCTCATGAAGGGACATGTGCATCCAGGATCATCCCATGAAGGGACAGGTGCATCCAGATCACCCCATGAAGGGACAGAAGCATCCAGATCATCCCATGAAGGGACAGGTGCATCCAGGATCATCCCATGAAGGGACAGGTGCATCCAGATCATCCCATGAAGGGACAGAAGCATCCAGATCATCCCATGAAGGGACAGGTGCATCCAGGATCATCCCATGAAGGAACAGGTGCATCCAGATCCTCCCATGAAGGGACAGGTGCATCCAGGATCATCCCATGAAGGGACAGGTGCATCCAGGATCATCCCATGAAGGGACCAGAGCATCCAGGATCATCCAATGAAGGGAGTAGTGCATCCAGGATCATCCCATGAAGGGACCGGTGCATCCCGTACCTTCCCATGAAGGGACAGGTGCATCCAGGATCATCCCATGAAGGAAGTAGTGCATTCAGGATCATCCCATGAAGGGAGTAGTGCATTCAGGATCTTCCCATGAAGGGACCGGTGCATCCAGGTTCATCCAATGAAGGGACTGGTGCATCCATGATCATCCAGTGAAGGGACCGATGCATCCAGGATCATCCCATGAAGGGACTTGTGCATCCAGGATCATCCCCTGAAGGGAGTAGTGCATCCAGGATTATCCCCTGAAGGGAGTAGTGCATTCAGGATCATCCCCTGAAGGGAGTAGTGCATCCAGGATCAGCTCATGAAGGGACAGGTGCATCCAAGATCATCCCATGAAGGGACAGGTGCATCCAAGATCATGTGCATCCAAGATCATCCCATGAAGGGACTGGTGCATCCAGGATCATCCCATGAAGGGAGTTGTGCATCCAGTATCATCCCATGAAGGGACAGGTGCTTCTAGGATCATCTCATGAAGGGACAGGTGCATCCACATCATCCCATGAAGGGACAGGTGCATCCAGGATCATCCCATGAAGGGACAGGTGCAGCAGGATCATCCCATGAAGGGAGTAGTGCATCCAGGATCATCCCATGAAGGGACCCGTGCATCCAGGATCATCCCATGAAGGGACCCGTGCATCCAGGATCATCCCATGAAGGGACCTGTGCATCCATGATCATCCACTGAAGGGAGAAGTGCATCCAGGATCATCTGATTTAGGGACTGGTGCATCCAAGATCATCCCCTGAAGAGAGTAGTGCATCCAGGATCCTCCCAAGAAGGGACAGGTGCATCTAGGATCATCCCATGAAGGGACCGGTGCATCCAAGATCATCCCCTGAAGGGATTACAGCATTCAGGATCATCCCATGAAGGGACTGGTGCATCCAGGATCACTCCCTGAATGGGAGTAGTGCATCCAGGATCATCCCACGAAGGGGGCAAGTGCATCCAGGACCATCCCCTGAAGGGAGTAGTGCATCCAGGATCATCCCATGAAGGGACAGGTGCATCCAGGATCCTCCCATGAAGGGGCAGGTGCATCCACGTTCCTCCCATGAAGGGGCAGGTGCATCCAGGATCCTCCCATGAAGGGACAGGTGCATCCAGGATCCTCCCATGAAGGGACAGGTGCATCCAGGATCCGTCCATGAACGGAGTAGTGCATCCAGGATCCTCCCATTAAGGGAGTAGTGCATCCAGGGTCATCCCATGAAGCGACTGGTGCATCCAGGATCATCCCCTGAAGGGAGTAGTGCATCCAGGAGCATCCCATGAAGGGACCAGTGCATCCAGGATCATCCCATGAAGGGACCGGTGGATCCAGGATCTTCCCATAAAGGGAGTTGTGCATCCAGGATCATCCCATGAAGGGACAGGTGCATCCAGATCATCCCATGAAGGGACAGGTGCATCCAGGATCATCCCCTGAAGGGAGTAGTGCATCCAGGATCATCCCATGAAGGGACCGGTGCATCCAGGATCATCCCATGAAGGGACCGGTGCATACAGTATCATCCCTGAAGGGAGTAGTGCATCCAGGATCATCCCATGAAGGTAGTAGTGCATCCAGGATCATCTCATGAAGGGACCAGTGCATCCAGGACCTTCCCATGAAGGGACAGGTGCATACAGGATCATCCCCTGAAGGGAGTAATGCATCCATGATCATTCAATCAAGGAACCGATGCATCCAGGATCATCCTATTAAGAAACTGGTGCATCCAGGATCATCCCCTGAAGGAACTGGTGCATCCAGGATCATCCCCTGAAGGAACTGGTGCATCCAGGATCATCCCATGAAGGAAGTTGTGCATTCAGGATGATCCCATGAAGGGAGTAGTGTATTCAGGATGATCCCATGAAGGCAGTAGTGCATTCAGGATCATCCCATGAAGGGACCGGTGCATCCAGGATCATCCCATGAAGGGACTGGTGCATCCAGGATCATCCCATGAAGGGACCGGTGCATCCAGGATCATCCCCTGAAGGGACCGGTGCATCCAGGGTCATCCCCTGAAGGGAGTAGTGCATCCAAGATCATCCCATGAAGGGACCGGTGCATCCAGGATCATCTCATGAAGGGACAGGTGCATCCAGGATCATCCCCTTAAGGGACAGGTGCATTCAAGATCATCCCATGAAGGGACAGGTGCATCCAAGATCATCCCATGAAGGGACCGGTGCATCCAGGATCATCCCATGAAGGGAGTTGTGCATCCAGGATCATCCCATGAAGGGACGGGTGCATCCAGGATCCTCCCATGAAGGAACAGGTGCATCAAGGATCCTCCCATGAAGGGAGTAGTGCATCCAGGGTCATCCCATGAAGCGACCGGTGCATCCAGGATCATCCCATGTAGGGACAGGTGCATCCAGATCATCCCATGAAGGGACAGGTGCATCCAGGACCTTCCCATGAAGGGACAGTTGCATACAGGATCATCCCCTGAAGGGAGTAGTGCATCCATGATCATCCAATGAAGGGACCGATGCATCCAGGATCATCCTATTAAGAAACTGGTGCATCCAGGATCATCCCCTGAAGGAACTGGTGCATCCAGGATCATCCCATGAAGGGAGTTGTGCATTCAGGATGATCCCATGAAGGGAGTAGTGCATTCAGGATGATCCCATGAAGGGAGTAGTGCAATCAGGATCATCCCATGAAGGGACCGGTGCATACAGTATCATCCTCTGAAGGGAGTAGTGCATCCAGGATCATCCCATGAAGGGAGTAGTGCATCCAGGATCTTCCCATGAAGGGACCGGTGCATCCAGGACCTTCCCATGAAGGGACAGGTGCATACAGGATCATCCCCTGTAGGGAGTAGTGCATCCATGATCATCCAATGAAGGGACCGATGCATCCAGGATCATCCTATTAAGAAACTGGTGCATCCAGGATCATCCCCTGAAGGAACTGGTGCATCCAGGATCATCCCATGAAGGGAGTTGTGCATTCAGGATGATCCCATGAAGGGAGTAGTGCATTCAGGATGATCCCATGAAGGGAGTAGTGCAATCAGGATCATCCCATGAAGGGACCGGTGCATCCAGGATAATCCCATGAAGGGACTGGTGCATCCAGGATCATCCCATGAAGGGACCGGTGCATCCAGGATCATCCCTTGAAGGGCCCGGTGCATCCAGGGTCATCCCCTGAAGGGAGTAGTGCATCCTGGATCATCCCATGAAGGGACCGGTGCATCCAGGATCATCTCATGAAGGGACAGGTGCATCCAGGATCATTCCCTTAAGGGACAGGTGCATTCAAGTTCATCCCATGAAGGGACAGGTGCATCCAAGATCATTCCATGAAGGGACCGGTGCATCCAGGATCATCCTATGAAGGGAGTAGTGCATCCAAGATCATCCCATGAAGGGAGTAGTGCATCCTGGATCATCCCATGAAGGGACAGGTGCATCCAGGATCTTCCCATGAATGGGACAGGTGCATCCAGGATCATCCCCTGAAGGGAGTAGTGCATCCAGGATCATCCCCTCAAGGGAGTAGTGCATCCAGGATCATCCCATGAAGGGACAGGTGCATCCAGGATCACAAGATTAAGGGACAGGTACATCCAGGATCATCCCACGAAGGGACAGGTGCATCCAGGATTATCCCACGAAGGGGCAGGTGCATCCAGGATCATCCCACGAAGGGGCAGGTGCATCCAGGATCATCCCACGAAGGGGCAGGTGCATCCAGGATCATCCCACGAAGGGGCAGGTACATCCAGGATCATCCCATGAAGGGAGTAGTGCATCCAAGATCATCCCATGAAGGGAGTAGTGCATCCAGGATCATCCCATGAAGGGACAGGTGCATCCAGGATCTTCCCATGAATGGGACAGGTTCATCTAGGATCATCCCCTGAAGGGGGTAGTGCCTCCAGGATCATCCCATGAAGGGACCGGTGCATCCAGCATCATCCCCTGAAGGGAGTAGTGCATCCAGGATTATCCCATGAAGAGACCGGTGCATCCAGGATCGTCCCCTGAAGGGAGTAGTGCATCCAGGATCATCCCATGAAGGGAGTAGTGCATCCAGGATCATCCCATGAAGGGACAGGTGCATCCAGGATCATCCCATGAAGGGACCGGTGCATTCAGGATCATCCCCTGAAGGGAATAGTGCATCCATGATCTTCCAATGAAGGGACAGATGCATCCAGGATCATCCCATGAAGGGACTGGTGCATTCAGGATGAGCCCCTGAAGGGAGTGGTGCATTCAGGATCATCCCCTGAAGCGAGTAGTGCATCCAGGATCATCTCATGAAGGGACATGTGCATCCAGGATCATCCCATGAAGGGACAGGTGCATCCAGATCACCCCATGAAGGGACAGAAGCATCCAGATCATCCCATGAAGGGACAGAAGCATCCAGATCATCCCATGAAGGGACAGGTGCATCCAGGATCATCCCATGAAGGAACAGGTGCATCCAGATCCTCCCATGAATGGACAGGTGCATCCAGGATCATCCCATGAAGGGACAGGTGCATCCAGGATCATCCCATGAAGGGACCAGAGCATCCAGGATCATCCAATGAAGGGAGTAGTGCATCCAGGATCATCCCATGAAGGGACCGGTGCATCCCGTACCTTCCCATGAAGGGACAGGTGCATCCAGGATCATCCCATGAAGGAAGTAGTGCATTTAGGATCATCCCATGAAGGGAGTAGTGCATTCAGGATCTTCCCATGAAGGGACCGGTGCATCCAGGATCATCCAATGAAGGGACTGGTGCATCCATGATCATCCAATGAAGGGACCGATGCATCCAGGATCATCCCATGAAGGGACTGGTGCATCCAGGATCATCCCCTGAAGGGAGTAGTGCATCCAGGATTATCCCCTGAAGGGAGTAGTGCATTCAGGATCATCCCCTGAAGGGAGTAGTGCATCCAGGATCAGCTCATGAAGGGACAGGTGCATCCAAGATCATCCCATGAAGGGACAGGTGCATCCAAGATCATGTGCATCCAAGATCATCCCATGAAGGGACCGGTGCATCCAGGATCATCCCATGAAGGGAGTTGTGCATCCAGTATCATCCCATGAAGGGACAGGTGCTTCTAGGATCATCTCATGAAGGGACAGGTGCATCCACATCATCCCATGAAGGGACAGGTGCATCCAGGATCATCCCATGAAGGGACAGGTGCAGCAGGATCATCCCATGAAGGGAGTAGTGCATCCAGGATCATCCCATGAAGGGACCCGTGCATCCAGGATCATCCCATGAAGGGACCCGTGCATCCAGGATCATCCCATGAAGGGACCTGTGCATCCAGGATCATCCACTGAAGGGAGAAGTGCATCCAGGATCATCTGATTTAGGGACTGGTGCATCCAAGATCATCCCCTGAAGAGAGTAGTGCATCCAGGATCCTCCCAAGAAGGGACAGGTGCATCTAGGATCATCCCATGAAGGGACCGGTGCATCCAAGATCATCCCCTGAAGGGATTACAGCATTCAGGATCATCCCATGAAGGGACTGGTGCATCCAGGATCACTCCCTGAATGGGAGTAGTGCATCCAGGATCATCCCACGAAGGGGGCAAGTGCATCCAGGACCATCCCCTGAAGGGAGTAGTGCATCCAGGATCATCCCATGAAGGGACAGGTGCATCCAGGATCCTCCCATGAAGGGGCAGGTGCATCCACGTTCCTCCCATGAAGGGGCAGGTGCATCCAGGATCCTCCCATGAAGGGACAGGTGCATCCAGGATCCTCCCATGAAGGGACAGGTGCATCCAGGATCCGTCCATGAATGGAGTAGTGTATCCAGGATCCTCCCATTAAGGGAGTAGTGCATCCAGGGTCATCCCATGAAGCGACCGGTGCATCCAGGATCATCCCCTGAAGGGAGTAGTGCATCCAGGAGCATCCCATGAAGGGACCAGTGCATCCAGGATCATCCCATGAAGGGACCGGTGGATCCAGGATCTTCCCATAAAGGGAGTTGTGCATCCAGGATCATCCCATGAAGGGACAGGTGCATCCAGATCATCCCATGAAGGGACAGGTGCATCCAGGATCATCCCCTGAAGGGAGTAGTGCATCCAGGATCATCCCATGAAGGGACCGGTGCATCCAGGATCATCCCATGAAGGGACCGGTGCATACAGTATCATCCCTGAAGGGAGTAGTGCATCCAGGATCATCCCATGAAGGTAGTAGTGCATCCAGGATCATCTCATGAAGGGACCAGTGCATCCAGGACCTTCCCATGAAGGGACAGGTGCATACAGGATCATCCCCTGAAGGGAGTAATGCATCCATGATCATTCAATCAAGGGACCGATGCATCCAGGATCATCCTATTAAGAAACTGGTGCATCCAGGATCATCCCCTGAAGGAACTGGTGCATCCAGGATCATCCCCTGAAGGAACTGGTGCATCCAGGATCATCCCATGAAGGAAGTTGTGCATTCAGGATGATCCCATGAAGGGAGTAGTGTATTCAGGATGATCCCATGAAGGGAGTAGTGCATTCAGGATCATCCCATGAAGGGACCGGTGCATCCAGGATCATCCCATGAAGGGACTGGTGCATCCAGGATCATCCCATGAAGGGACCGGTGCATCCAGGATCATCCCCTGAAGGGACCGGTGCATCCAGGGTCATCCCCTGAAGGGAGTAGTGCATCCAAGATCATCCCATGAAGGGACCGGTGCATCCAGGATCATCTCATGAAGGGACAGGTGCATCCAGGATCATCCCCTTAAGGGACAGGTGCATTCAAGATCATCCCATGAAGGGACAGGTGCATCCAAGATCATCCCATGAAGGGACCGGTGCATCCAGGATCATCCCATGAAGGGAGTAGTGCATCCAGGATCATCCCATGAAGGGACGGGTGCATCCAGGATCATCCCATGAAGGGAGTAGTGCATCCAGGATCATCCCATGTAGGGAGTAGTGCATCCAGAATCATCCCATGAAGGGACAGGTGCATCCAGGATCTTCCCATGAATGGGACAGGTGCATCCAGGATCATCCCCTGAAGGGAGTAGTGCATCCAGGATCATCCCCTCTAAGGGAGTAGTGCATCCAGGATCATCCCATGAAGGGACAGGTGCATCCAGGATCACAACATGAAGGGACAGGTGCATCCAGGATCATCCCACGAAGGGACAGGTGCATCCAGGATTATCCCACGAAGGGGCAGGTGCATCCAGGGTCATCCCACGAAGGGGCAGGTGCATCCAGGATCATCCCACGAAGGGGCAGGTGCATCCAGGATCATCCCCTGAAGGGAGTAGCGCATCCAGGATCATCCCATGAAGGGACAGGTGCATCTAGGATCATCCCATGAAGGGACGGGTGCATCCAGGATAATCCCATGAAGGGACCGGTGCATACAGTATCATCCCCTATAGGGAGTAGTGCATCCAGGATCATCCCATGAAGGGAGTAGTGCATCCAGGATAATCCCATGAAGGGACTGGTGCATCCAGCATCATCCCCTGAAGGGAGTAGTGCATCCAGGATCATCACATGAAGGGAGTAGTGCATCCAGGATCATCCCATGAAGGGAGTAGTGTATTCAGGATCATCCCATGAAGGGAGTAGTGCATTCAGTATCATCCCATGAAGGGAGTTGTGCATTCAGGATCATCCCATGAAGGGAGTAGTGCATTCAGGATTATCCAATGAAGGGAGTAGTGTATTCAGTATCATCCCATGAAGGGACTGGTGCATCCAGGATCATCCCATGAAGGGACGGGTGCATCCAGGATCATCCCATAAAGGGACGGGTGCATCCAGGATCATCCCATGAAGGGAGTAGTGCATCCAGGATAATCCCATGAAGGGACTGGTGCATCCAGGATCATCCCCTGAAGGGAGTAGTGCACCCAGGAGCATCCCATGAAGGGAGTAGTGTATTCAGGATCATCCCATGAAGGGAATAGTGCATTCAGAATCATCCCATGAAGGGAGTTATGCATTCAGGATCATCCCATGAAGGGAGTAGTGCATGCAGGATTATCCAATGAAGGGAGTAGTGCATTCAGTATCATCCCATGAAGGGACCGGTGCATCCAGGATCATCCCATGAAGGGACCGCTGCATCCAGGATCATCCCATGAAGGGACGGGTGCATCCAGGATCATCCCATGAAGGGACGGGTGCATCCAGGATCATCCCATGAAGGGAGTAGTGCATCCAGGATCATCCCATGAAGGGGCAGGTGCATCCAGGATCATCCCCTGAAGGGAGTAGTGCATCCAGGATCATCCCATGAAGGGACTGGTGCATCTAGGATCATCCCATGAAGGGACCGGTGCATCCAGGATAATCCCATGAAGGGACCGGTGCATACAGTATCATCCCCTGAAGGGAGTAGTGCATCCAGGATCATCCCATGAAGGGAGTAGTGCATCCAGGATAATCCCATGAAGGGACTGGTGCATCCAGGATCATCCCCTGAAGGGAGTAGTGCATCCAGGATCATCCCATGAAGGGAGTAGTGTATTCAGGATCATCCCATGAAGGGAGTAGTGCATTCAGGATCATCCCATGAAGGGAGTAGTGCATTCAGGATTATCCAATGAAGGGAGCAGTGCATTCAGTATCATCCCATGAAGGGACCGGTGCATCCAGGATCATCCCATGAAGGGACGGGTGCATCCAGGATCATCCCTTGAAGGGAGTAGTGCATTTGAAGGGAGTAGTGCATTCAGGATCATCCCATGAAGGGAGTAGTGCATTCAGGATCATCCCATGAAGGGACCGGTGCATCCAGGATCATCCCATGAAGGGACAGGTACATCCAGGATCATCCCATGAAGGGACAGGTGCAACCAGATCATCTCCTGAAGAGAGTAGTGCATCCAGGATCATCTCATTAAGGGAAAGGTACATCCAGGATCATCCCCTGAAGGGACAGGTGTATCCAGGATCATCCCATGAAGGGAGTAGTGCATCCAGGATCATCCCATGAAGGGATAGGTGCATCCAGGATCATCCCCTAAAGGGAGTAGTGCATCCAGGATCATCCCCTGAAGGGAGTAGTGCATCCAGGATCATCCCACGATGGGACAGGTGCATCCAGGATCATCACATGAAGGGACAGATGCACCCAGGATCATCCCACAAAGGGACAGGTGCATCCAGGATCATCCCATGAAGGGGCAGGTGCATCCAGGATCATCCCACGAAGGGGCAGGTGCATCCAGGATCATCCCACGAAGGGGCAGGTGCATCCAGGATCATCCCACGAAAGGAGTAGTGCATCTATGATCATCCAATGAAGGGACCGATGCATCCAGGATCATCCCATGTAGGGACTGGTGCATTCAGGATCATCCCCTATAGGGGTAGTGCATCCAGGATCATCCCATGACGGGACCGGTGTCTCCAGGATCATCCTCTGAAGGGAGTAGTGCATCCAGGATCATCCCATGAAGGGACCGGAGCATCCAGGATCCTCCCCTGAAAGGAGTAATGCATCTTCCCATAAAGGGAGTTGTGCATCCAGGATCATCCCATGAAGGGACAGGTGCATCCAGATCATCCCATGAAGGGACAGGTGCATCCAGGATCATCCCCTGAAGGGAGTAGTGCATCCAGGATCATCCCATGAAGGGACCGGTGCATCCAGGATCATCCCATGAAGGGACCGGTGCATACAGTATCATCCCTGAAGGGAGTAGTGCATCCAGGATCATCCCATGAAGGTAGTAGTGCATCCAGGATCATCTCATGAAGGGACCAGTGCATCCAGGACCTTCCCATGAAGGGACAGGTGCATACAGGATCATCCCCTGAAGGGAGTAATGCATCCATGATCATTCAATCAAGGGACCGATGCATCCAGGATCATCCTATTAAGAAACTGGTGCATCCAGGATCATCCCCTGAAGGAACTGGTGCATCCAGGATCATCCCCTGAAGGAACTGGTGCATCCAGGATCATCCCATGAAGGAAGTTGTGCATTCAGGATGATCCCATGAAGGGAGTAGTGTATTCAGGATGATCCCATGAAGGGAGTAGTGCATTCAGGATCATCCCATGAAGGGACCGGTGCATCCAGGATCATCCCATGAAGGGACTGGTGCATCCAGGATCATCCCATGAAGGGACCGGTGCATCCAGGATCATCCCCTGAAGGGACCGGTGCATCCAGGGTCATCCCCTGAAGGGAGTAGTGCATCCAAGATCATCCCATGAAGGGACCGGTGCATCCAGGATCATCTCATGAAGGGAATAGTGCATTCAGAATCATCCCATGAAGGGAGTTATGCATTCAGGATCATCCCATGAAGGGAGTAGTGCATGCAGGATTATCCAATGAAGGGACAGGTGCATTCAAGATCATCCCATGAAGGGACAGGTGCATCCAAGATCATCCCATGAAGGGACCGGTGCATCCAGGATCATCCCATGAAGGGAGTAGTGCATCCAGGATCATCCCATGAAGGGACGGGTGCATCCAGGATCATCCCATGAAGGGAGTAGTGCATCCAGGATCATCCCATGTAGGGAGTAGTGCATCCAGAATCATCCCATGAAGGGACAGGTGCATCCAGGATCTTCCCATGAATGGGACAGGTGCATCCAGGATCATCCCCTGAAGGGAGTAGTGCATCCAGGATCATCCCCTCTAAGGGAGTAGTGCATCCAGGATCATCCCATGAAGGGACAGGTGCATCCAGGATCACAACATGAAGGGACAGGTGCATCCAGGATCATCCCACGAAGGGACAGGTGCATCCAGGATTATCCCACGAAGGGGCAGGTGCATCCAGGGTCATCCCACGAAGGGGCAGGTGCATCCAGGATCATCCCACGAAGGAGCAGGTGCATCCAGGATCATCCCCTGAAGGGAGTAGCGCATCCAGGATCATCCCATGAAGGGACAGGTGCATCTAGGATCATCCCATGAAGGGACGGGTGCATCCAGGATAATCCCATGAAGGGACCGGTGCATACAGTATCATCCCCTATAGGGAGTAGTGCATCCAGGATCATCCCATGAAGGGAGTAGTGCATCCAGGATAATCCCATGAAGGGACTGGTGCATCCAGCATCATCCCCTGAAGGGAGTAGTGCATCCAGGATCATCACATGAAGGGAGTAGTGCATCCAGGATCATCCCATGAAGGGAGTAGTGTATTCAGGATCATCCCATGAAGGGAGTAGTGCATTCAGTATCATCCCATGAAGGGAGTTGTGCATTCAGGATCATCCCATGAAGGGAGTAGTGCATTCAGGATTATCCAATGAAGGGAGTAGTGTATTCAGTATCATCCCATGAAGGGACTGGTGCATCCAGGATCATCCCATGAAGGGACGGGTGCATCCAGGATCATCCCATAAAGGGACGGGTGCATCCAGGATCATCCCATGAAGGGAGTAGTGCATCCAGGATAATCCCATGAAGGGACTGGTGCATCCAGGATCATCCCCTGAAGGGAGTAGTGCACCCAGGAGCATCCCATGAAGGGAGTAGTGTATTCAGGATCATCCCATGAAGGGAATAGTGCATTCAGAATCATCCCATGAAGGGAGTTATGCATTCAGGATCATCCCATGAAGGGAGTAGTGCATGCAGGATTATCCAATGAAGGGAGTAGTGCATTCAGTATCATCCCATGAAGGGACCGGTGCATCCAGGATCATCCCATGAAGGGACCGCTGCATCCAGGATCATCCCATGAAGGGACGGGTGCATCCAGGATCATCCCATGAAGGGACGGGTGCATCCAGGATCATCCCATGAAGGGAGTAGTGCATCCAGGATCATCCCATGAAGGGGCAGGTGCATCCAGGATCATCCCCTGAAGGGAGTAGTGCATCCAGGATCATCCCATGAAGGGACTGGTGCATCTAGGATCATCCCATGAAGGGACCGGTGCATCCAGGATAATCCCATGAAGGGACCGGTGCATACAGTATCATCCCCTGAAGGGAGTAGTGCATCCAGGATCATCCCATGAAGGGAGTAGTGCATCCAGGATAATCCCATGAAGGGACTGGTGCATCCAGGATCATCCCCTGAAGGGAGTAGTGCATCCAGGATCATCCCATGAAGGGAGTAGTGTATTCAGGATCATCCCATGAAGGGAGTAGTGCATTCAGGATCATCCCATGAAGGGAGTAGTGCATTCAGGATTATCCAATGAAGGGAGCAGTGCATTCAGTATCATCCCATGAAGGGACCGGTGCATCCAGGATCATCCCATGAAGGGACGGGTGCATCCAGGATCATCCCTTGAAGGGAGTAGTGCATTTGAAGGGAGTAGTGCATTCAGGATCATCCCATGAAGGGAGTAGTGCATTCAGGATCATCCCATGAAGGGACCGGTACATCCAGGATCATCCCATGAAGGGACAGGTACATCCAGGATCATCCCATGAAGGGACAGGTGCAACCAGATCATCTCCTGAAGAGAGTAGTGCATCCAGGATCATCTCATTAAGGGAAAGGTACATCCAGGATCATCCCCTGAAGGGACAGGTGTATCCAGGATCATCCCATGAAGGGAGTAGTGCATCCAGGATCATCCCATGAAGGGATAGGTGCATCCAGGATCATCCCCTAAAGGGAGTAGTGCATCCAGGATCATCCCCTGAAGGGAGTAGTGCATCCAGGATCATCCCACGATGGGACAGGTGCATCCAGGATCATCACATGAAGGGACAGATGCACCCAGGATCATCCCACAAAGGGACAGGTGCATCCAGGATCATCCCATGAAGGGGCAGGTGCATCCAGGATCATCCCACGAAGGGGCAGGTGCATCCAGGATCATCCCACGAAGGGGCAGGTGCATCCAGGATCATCCCACGAAAGGAGTAGTGCATCTATGATCATCCAATGAAGGGACCGATGCATCCAGGATCATCCCATGTAGGGACTGGTGCATTCAGGATCATCCCCTATAGGGGTAGTGCATCCAGGATCATCCCATGACGGGACCGGTGTCTCCAGGATCATCCTCTGAAGGGAGTAGTGCATCCAGGATCATCCCATGAAGGGACCGGAGCATCCAGGATCCTCCCCTGAAAGGAGTAATGCATCAAGATAATCCCCTGAAGGGAGTAGTGCATTCAGGATCACCCCCTGAAGGGAGTAGTGCATCCAGGATCATCCCATGAAGGGACAGGTGCATTCAGGATCATCCCCTAAAGGGAGTAGTGCATCCAGGATCATCCCATGACGGGACTGGTGAATCCAGGATCATCCCCTGAAGGGAGTAGTGCATCCAGGATCATCCCATGAAGGGACCGGTGCATCCAGGATCGTCCCCTGAAGGGAGTAGTGCATCCAAGATCATCCCATGAAGGGAGTAGTGCATCCAGGATCATTCCATGAAGGGACCGGTGCATCCAGGATCATCCCATAAAGGGACCGGTGCATCCAAGATCATCCCCTGAAGAGAGTAGTGCATCCAGGAACATCCCATGAAGGGATAGGTGCATCTAGGATCATACCATGAAGGGACCGGTGCATCCAAGATCATCCCCTGAAGAGAGTAGTGCATCCAGGAACATCCCATGAAGGGACAGGTGCATCTAGGATCATTCCATGAAGGGACTGGTGCATCAAAGATCATCCCCTGTAGGGATTAGAGCATCCAGGATCATCCCATGAAGGGACAGGTGCATCCAGGATCATTCCCTGAATGGGAGTAGTGCATCCAGGATCATTCCGTGAAGGGACAGGTGCATCCAGGTACATCCCCTGAAGGGAGTAGTGCATCCAGGATTATCCCATGAAGGGACAGGTGCATCCAGGATCCTCCCACGAAGGGACAAGTGCATCCATGAACCTCCCATGAAGGAACAGGTGCATCCAGGATCCTCCCATGAAGGAACAGGTGCATCCAGGATCCTCCCATGAAGGGAGTAGTGCATCCAGGGTCATCCCATGAAGCGACCGGTGCATCCAGGATCATCCCCTGAAGGGAGTAGTGCATCCAGGATCATCCCATGAAGGGACTGGTGCATCCAGGATCATCCCCTGAAGGGAGTAGTGCATCCAGGATCATCCCATGAAGGAAGTAGTGTATTCAGGATCATCCCATGAAGGGACCGCTGCATCTAGGATCATCCCATGACGGGACCGGTGCATCCAGGATCATCCCATGAAGGGACCGGTGAATCCAGGATCATCCCCTGAAGGGAGTAGTGCATCCAGGATCATCCAATGAAGCGATTGGTTCATCCAGGATCATCCCATGAAGGGACTGGTGCATCCAAGATCATCCACTGAAGGGACCAGTGCATCCAGGATCATCCACTGAAGGGATTAGTGAATCCAGGATCATCCGATTTAGGGACCGGTGCATCCAAGATCATCCCCTGAAGAGAGTAGTGCATACAGGATCATCTATGAAGGGACCAGTGCATCTAGGATCATCCCATGAAGGGACCGGTGCATCCAAGATCATCCCCTGAAGGGACCGGAGTATCCAGGATCATTGCCTGAAGGGAGTAGGTCATCCAGGATCATCCCATGAAGGGACCGGTGCATCCAGGATTGTCCCATGAAGGGACCGGTGCATCCAGGATCATCCCCTGAAGGGAGTAGTGCATCCAGGATCATCCCATGAAGGGATAGGTGCATCCAGGATCATCCCACCATGGGACCGGTGCATCCAGGATCATCCCATGAAGGGGCTGGTGCATCCAGGATCATCCCATGAAGGGACCGGTGCATCCAGGATCATCCCATGAAGGGACCGGTGCATCCAGGATAATCCCCTGAATGGAGTAGTGCATCCAGGATCATCCATTGAAGGGATGGGTGCATCCAGGATCATCCCACGAAGAGACCTGTGCATCCAGGATCATCCCATGTTGGGACCTGTGCATCCAGGATCACCCACTGAAGGAAGTAGTGCATCCAGGATCATCCGATTTAGTTACCGGTGCATCCAAGATTATCCCCTAAAGAGAGTAGTGCATCCAGGAACATCCCATGAAGGGACAGGTGCAGCTAGGACCATCCCATGAAGGGACCGGTGCATCAAAGATCATCCCCTGTAGGGATTAGAGCATCCAGGATCATCCCATGAAGGGATAGGTGCATCAAGGATCATCCCATGAAGGGACAGGTGCATCCAGGATCATCCCCTAAAGGGAGTAGTGCATCCAGGATCATCCCTTGAAGGGAGTAGTGCATCCAGGATCATCCCACGATGGGACAGGTGCATCCAGGATCATCACATGAAGGGACAGATGCATCCAGGATCATCCCACAAAGGGACAGGTGCATCCAGGATCATCCCATGAAGGAACAGGTGCATCCAGATCCTCCCATGAAGGGACAGGTGCATCCAGGATCATCCCATGAAGGGACAGGTGCATCCAGGATCATCCCATGAAGGGACCAGAGCATCCAGGATCATCCAATGAAGGGAGTAGTGCATCCAGGATCATCCCATGAAGGGACCGGTGCATCCCGTACCTTCCCATGAAGGGACAGGTGCATCCAGGATCATCCCATGAAGGAAGTAGTGCATTCAGGATCATCCCATGAAGGGAGTAGTGCATTCAGGATCTTCCCATGAAGGGACCGGTGCATCCAGGATCATCCAATGAAGGGACTGGTGCATCCATGATCATCCAATGAAGGGACCGATGCATCCAGGATCATCCCATGAAGGGACTGGTGCATCCAGGATCATCCCCTGAAGGGAGTAGTGCATCCAGGATTATCCCCTGAAGGGAGTAGTGCATTCAGGATCATCCGCTGAAGGGAGTAGTGCATCCAGGATCAGCTCATGAAGGGACAGGTGCATCCAAGATCATCCCATGAAGGGACAGGTGCATCCAAGATCATGTGCATCCAAGATCATCCCATGAAGGGACCGGTGCATCCAGGATCATCCCATGAAGGGAGTTGTGCATCCAGTATCATCCCATGAAGGGACAGGTGCTTCTAGGATCATCTCATGAAGGGACAGGTGCATCCACATCATCCCATGAAGGGACAGGTGCATCCAGGATCATCCCATGAAGGGACAGGTGCAGCAGGATCATCCCATGAAGGGAGTAGTGCATCCAGGATCATCCCATGAAGGGACCCGTGCATCCAGGATCATCCCATGAAGGGACCCGTGCATCCAGGATCATCCCATGAAGGGACCTGTGCATCCAAGATCATCCCCTGAAGAGAGTAGTGCATCCAGGATCCTCCCAAGAAGGGACAGGTGCATCTAGGATCATCCCATGAAGGGACCGGTGCATGCAAGATCATCCCCTGAAGGGATTACAGCATTCAGGATCATCCCATGAAGGGACTGGTGCATCCAGGATCACTCCCTGAATGGGAGTAGTGCATCCAGGATCATCCCACGAAGGGGGCAAGTGCATCCAGGACCATCCCCTGAAGGGAGTAGTGCATCCAGGATCATCCCATGAAGGGACAGGTGCATCCAGGATCCTCCCATGAAGGGGCAGGTGCATCCACGTTCCTCCCATGAAGGGGTAGGTGCATCCAGGATCCTCCCATGAAGGGACAGGTGCATCCAGGATCCTCCCATGAAGGGACAGGTGCATCCAGGATCCGTCCATGAATGGAGTAGTGCATCCAGGATCCTCCCATTAAGGGAGTAGTGCATCCAGGGTCATCCCATGAAGCGACCGGTGCATCCAGGATCATCCCCTGAAGGGAGTAGTGCATCCAGGAGCATCCCATGAAGGGACCAGTGCATCCAGGATCATCCCATGAAGGGACCGGTGGATCCAGGATCTTCCCATAAAGGGAGTTGTGCATCCAGGATCATCCCATGAAGGGACAGGTGCATCCAGATCATCCCATGAAGGGACAGGTGCATCCAGGATCATCCCCTGAAGGGAGTAGTGCATCCAGGATCATCCCATGAAGGGACCGGTGCATCCAGGATCATCCCATGAAGGGACCGGTGCATACAGTATCATCCCTGAAGGGAGTAGTGCATCCAGGATCATCCCATGAAGGTAGTAGTGCATCCAGGATCATCTCATGAAGGGACCAGTGCATCCAGGACCTTCCCATGAAGGGACAGGTGCATACAGGATCATCCCCTGAAGGGAGTAATGCATCCATGATCATTCAATCAAGGGACCGATGCATCCAGGATCATCCTATTAAGAAACTGGTGCATCCAGGATCATCCCCTGAAGGAACTGGTGCATCCAGGATCATCCCCTGAAGGAACTGGTGCATCCAGGATCATCCCATGAAGGAAGTTGTGCATTCAGGATGATCCCATGAAGGGAGTAGTGTATTCAGGATGATCCCATGAAGGGAGTAGTGCATTCAGGATCATCCCATGAAGGGACCGGTGCATCCAGGATCATCCCATGAAGGGACTGGTGCATCCAGGATCATCCCATGAAGGGACCGGTGCATCCAGGATCATCCCCTGAAGGGACCGGTGCATCCAGGGTCATCCCCTGAAGGGAGTAGTGCATCCAAGATCATCCCATGAAGGGACCGGTGCATCCAGGATCATCTCATGAAGGGACAGGTGCATCCAGGATCATCCCCTTAAGGGACAGGTGCATACAAGATCATCCCATGAAGGGACAGGTGCATCCAAGATCATCCCATGAAGGGACCGGTGCATCCAGGATCATCCCATGAAGGGAGTAGTGCATCCAGGATCATCCCATGAAGGGACGGGTGCATCCAGGATCATCCCATGAAGGGAGTAGTGCATCCAGGATCATCCCATGTAGGGAGTAGTGCATCCAGAATCATCCCATGAAGGGACAGGTGCATCCAGGATCTTCCCATGAATGGGACAGGTGCATCCAGGATCATCCCCTGAAGGGAGTAGTGCATCCAGGATCATCCCCTCTAAGGGAGTAGTGCATCCAGGATCATCCCATGAAGGGACAGGTGCATCCAGGATCACAACATGAAGGGACAGGTGCATCCAGGATCATCCCACGAAGGGACAGGTGCATCCAGGATTATCCCACGAAGGGGCAGGTGCATCCAGGGTCATCCCACGAAGGGGCAGGTGCATCCAGGATCATCCCACGAAGGGGCAGGTGCATCCAGGATCATCCCCTGAAGGGAGTAGCGCATCCAGGATCATCCCATGAAGGGACAGGTGCATCTAGGATCATCCCATGAAGGGACGGGTGCATCCAGGATAATCCCATGAAGGGACCGGTGCATACAGTATCATCCCCTATAGGGAGTAGTGCATCCAGGATCATCCCATGAAGGGAGTAGTGCATCCAGGATAATCCCATGAAGGCACTGGTGCATCCAGCATCATCCCCTGAAGGGAGTAGTGCATCCAGGATCATCACATGAAGGGAGTAGTGCATCCAGGATCATCCCATGAAGGGAGTAGTGTATTCAGGATCATCCCATGAAGGGAGTAGTGCATTCAGTATCATCCCATGAAGGGAGTTGTGCATTCAGGATCATCCCATGAAGGGAGTAGTGCATTCAGGATTATCCAATGAAGGGAGTAGTGTATTCAGTATCATCCCATGAAGGGACCGGTGCATCCAGGATCATCCCATGAAGGGACGGGTGCATCCAGGATCATCCCATAAAGGGACGGGTGCATCCAGGATCATCCCATGAAGGGAGTAGTGCATCCAGGATAATCCCATGAAGGGACTGGTGCATCCAGGCTCATCCCCTGAAGGGAGTAGTGCACCCAGGAGCATCCCATGAAGGGAGTAGTGTATTCAGGATCATCCCATGAAGGGAATAGTGCATTCAGAATCATCCCATGAAGGGAGTTATGCATTCAGGATCATCCCATGAAGGGAGTAGTGCATGCAGGATTATCCAATGAAGGGAGTAGTGCATTCAGTATCATCCCATGAAGGGACCGGTGCATCCAGGATCATCCCATGAAGGGACCGCTGCATCCAGGATCATCCCATGAAGGGACGGGTGCATCCAGGATCATCCCATGAAGGGACGGGTGCATCCAGGATCATCCCATGAAGGGAGTAGTGCATCCAGGATCATCCCATGAAGGGGCAGGTGCATCCAGGATCATCCCCTGAAGGGAGTAGTGCATCCAGGATCATCCCATGAAGGGACTGGTGCATCTAGGATCATCCCATGAAGGGACCAGTGCATCCAGGATAATCCCATGAAGGGACCGGTGCATACAGTATCATCCCCTGAAGGGAGTAGTGCGTCCAGGATCATCCCATGAAGGGAGTAGTGCATCCAGAATAATCCCATGAAGGGACTGGTGCATCCAGGATCATCCCCTGAAGGGAGTAGTGCATCCAGGATCATCCCATGAAGGGAGTAGTGTATTCAGGATCATCCCATGAAGGGAGTAGTGCATTCAGGATCATCCCATGAAGGGAGTAGTGCATTCAGGATTATCCAATGAAGGGAGCAGTGCATTCAGTATCATCCCATGAAGGGACCGGTGCATCCAGGATCATCCCATGAAGGGACGGGTGCATCCAGGATCATCCCTTGAAGGGAGTAGTGCATTTGAAGGGAGTAGTGCATTCAGGATCATCCCATGAAGGGAGTAGTGCATTCAGGATCATCCCATGAAGGGACCGGTGCATCCAGGATCATCCCATGAAGGGACAGGTACATCCAGGATCATCCCATGAAGGGACAGGTGCAACCAGATCATCTCCTGAAGAGAGTAGTGCATCCAGGATCATCTCATTAAGGGAAAGGTACATCCAGGATCATCCCCTGAAGGGACAGGTGTATCCAGGATCATCCCATGAAGGGAGTAGTGCATCCAGGATCATCCCATGAAGGGATAGGTGCATCAAGGATCATCCCATGAAGGGACAGGTGCATCCAGGATCATCCCCTAAAGGGAGTAGTGCATCCAGGATTATCCCCTGAAGGGAGTAGTGCATCCAGGATCATCACATGAAGGGACAGATGCACCCAGGATCATCCCACAAAGGGACAGGTGCATCCAGGATCATCCCATGAAGGGGCAGGTGCATCCAGGATCATCCCACGAAGGGGCAGGTGCATCCAGGATCATCCCACGAAGGGGCAGGTGTATCCAGGATCATCCCACGAAAGGAGTAGTGCATCTATGATCATCCAATGAAGGGACCGATGCATCCAGGATCATCCCATGTAGGGACTGGTGCATTCAGGATCATCCCCTATAGGGGTAGTGCATCCAGGATCATCCCATGACGGGACCGGTGTCTCCAGGATCATCCTCTGAAGGGAGTAGTGCATCCAGGATCATCCCATGAAGGGACCGGAGCATCCAGGATCCTCCCCTGAAAGGAGTAATGCATCAAGATAATCCCCTGAAGGGAGTAGTGCATTCAGGATCACCCCCTGAAGGGAGTAGTGCATCCAGGATCATCCCATGAAGGGACAGGTGCATTCAGGATCATCCCCTAAAGGGAGTAGTGCATCCAGGATCATCCCATGACGGGACCGGTGAATCCAGGATCATCCCCTGAAGGGAGTAGTGCATCCAGGATCATCCCATGAAGGGACCGGTGCATCCAGGATCGTCCCCTGAAGGGAGTAGTGCATCCAAGATCATCCCATGAAGGGAGTAGTGCATCCAGGATCATTCCATGAAGGGACCGGTGCATCCAGGATCATCCCATAAAGGGACCGGTGCATCCAAGATCATCCCCTGAAGAGAGTAGTGCATCCAGGAACATCCCATGAAGGGATAGGTGCATCTAGGATCATACCATGAAGGGACCGGTGCATCCAAGATCATCCCCTGAAGAGAGTAGTGCATCCAGGAACATCCCATGAAGGGACAGGTGCATCTAGGATCATTCCATGAAGGGACTGGTGCATCAAAGATCATCCCCTGTAGGGATTAGAGCATCCAGGATCATCCCATGAAGGGACAGGTGCATCCAGGATCATTCCCTGAATGGGAGTAGTGCATCCAGGATCATTCCGTGAAGGGACAGGTGCATCCAGGTACATCCCCTGAAGGGAGTAGTGCATCCAGGATTATCCCATGAAGGGACAGGTGCATCCAGGATCCTCCCACGAAGGGACAAGTGCATCCATGAACCTCCCATGAAGGGACAGGTGCATCCAGGATCCTCCCATGAAGGAACAGGTGCATCCAGGATCGTCCCATGAAGGGAGTAGTGCATCCAGGGTCATCCCATGAAGCGACCGGTGCATCCAGGATCATCCCCTGAAGGGAGTAGTGCATCCAGGATCATCCCATGAAGGGACTGGTGCATCCAGGATCATCCCCTGAAGGGAGTAGTGCATCCAGGATCATCCCATGAAGGAAGTAGTGTATTCAGGATCATCCCATGAAGGGACCGCTGCATCTAAGATCACCCCATGACGGGACCGGTGCATCCAGGATCATCCCATGAAGGGACCGGTGAATCCAGGATCATCCCCTGAAGGGAGTAGTGCATCCAGGATCATCCAATGAAGCGATTGGTTCATCCAGGATCATCCCATGAAGGGACTGGTGCATCCAAGATCATCCACTGAAGGGACCAGTGCATCCAGGATCATCCACTGAAGGGATTTGTGAATCCAGGATCATCCGATTTAGGGACCGGTGCATCCAAGATCATCCCCTGAAGAGAGTAGTGCATACAGGATCATCTATGAAGGGACCAGTGCATCTAGGATCATCCCATGAAGGGACCGGTGCATCCAAGATCATCCCCTGAAGGGACCGGAGTATCCAGGATCATTGCCTGAAGGGAGTAGGTCATCCAGGATCATCCCATGAAGGGACCGGTGCATCCAGGATTGTCCCATGAAGGGACCGGTGCATCCAGGATCATCTCCTGAAGGGAGTAGTGCATCCAGGATCATCCCATGAAGGGATAGGTGCATCCAGGATCATCCCACCATGGGACCGGTGCATCCAGGATCATCCCATGAAGGGGCCGGTGCATCCAGGATCATCCCATGAAGGGACCGGTGCATCCAGGATCATCCCATGAAGGGACCGGTGCATCCAGGATAATCCCCTGAATGGAGTAGTGCATCCAGGATCATCCATTGAAGGGATGGGTGCATCCAGGATCATCCCACGAAGAGACCTGTGCATCCAGGATCATCCCATGTTGGGACCTGTGCATCCAGGATCACCCACTGAAGGAAGTAGTGCATCCAGGATCATCCGATTTAGTTACCGGTGCATCCAAGATTATCCCCTAAAGAGAGTAGTGCATCCAGGAACATCCCATGAAGGGACAGGTGCAGCTAGGACCATCCCATGAAGGGACCGGTGCATCAAAGATCATCCCCTGTAGGGATTAGAGCATCCAGGATCATCCCATGAAGGGATAGGTGCATCAAGGATCATCCCATGAAGGGACAGGTGCATCCAGGATCATCCCCTAAAGGGAGTAGTGCATCCAGGATCATCCCTTGAAGGGAGTAGTGCATCCAGGATCATCCCACGATGGGACAGGTGCATCCAGGATCATCACATGAAGGGACAGATGCATCCAGGATCATCCCACAAAGGGACAGGTGCATCCAGGATCATCCCGCAAAGGGACAGGTGCATCCAGGATCATCCCACGAAGGGGCAGGTGCATCCAGGATCATCCCACGAAGGGGCAGGTGCATCCAGGATCATCCCACGAAGGGGCAGGTGCATCCAGGATCATCCCACGAAGGGGCAAGTGCATCCAGGATCATTACAGGGAGTAGTGCATCCAGGATCATCCCATGAAGGGACTGGTGCATTCAGGATCATCCCCTATAGGGGGTAGTGCATCCAGGATCATCCCATGACGGGACCGGTGTCTCCAGGATCACCCCCTGAAGGGAGTAGTGCATCCAGGATCATCCCATGAAGGGACAGGTGCATTCAGGATCATCCCCTAAAGGGAGTAGTGCATCCAGGATCATCCCATGACGGGACCGGTGAATCCAGGATCATCCCCTGAAGGGAGTAGTGCATCCAGGATCATCCCATGAAGGGACCGGTGCATCCAGGATCGTCCCATGAAGGGACCGGTGCATCCAGGATCATCCCCTGAAGGGAGTAGTGCATCAAGGATCATCCCATGAAGGGACAGGTGCATCCAGGATCATCCCATGAAGGGACAGGTGCATCCAGCATCATCCCACCATGGGACCGGTGCATCCAGGATCATCCCATGAAGGGGCCAGTGCATCCAGGATCATCCCATGAAGGGACCGGTGCATCCAGGATCATCCCATGAAGGGACCGGTGCATCCAGGATCATCCCATGAAGGGACCGGTGCATCCAGGATCATCCCCTGAATGGAGTAGTGCATCCAGGATCATCCCATGAAGGGACAGGTGCAGCTAGGATCATCCCATGAAGGGACCGGTGCATCAAAGATCATCCCCTGTAGGGATTAGAGCATCCAGGATCATCCCATGAAGGGACAGGTGCATCCAGGATCATTCCCTGAATGGGAGTAGTGCATCCAGGATCATTCCGTGAAGGGACAGGTGCATCCAGGTACATCCCCTGAAGGGAGTAGTGCATCCAGGATTATCCCATGAAGGGACAGGTGCATCCAGGATCCTCCCATGAAGGGACAATTGCATCCAGGATCTTCCCATGAAGGGACAGGTGCATCCAGGATCCTCCCATGAAGGGACAGGTGCATCCAGGATCCTCCCATGAAGGGAGTAGTGCATCCAGGATCATCCCATTAAGGGACCGGTGCATCCAGGATCATCCCATGAAGGGTCCGGTGCATACAGTATCATCCCCTGAAGGGACCGGTGCATACAGTATCATCACCTGAAGGGACCGGTGCATACAGTATCATCCCCTGAAGGGAGTAGTGCATCCAGGATCATCCCATGAAGGGACAGGTGCATCCAGGATCCGTCCATGAACGGAGTAGTGCATCCAGGATCCTCCCATTAAGGGAGTAGTGCATCCAGGGTCATCCCATGAAGCGACCGGTGCATCCAGGATCATCCCCTGAAGGGAGTAGTGCATCCAGGAGCATCCCATGAAGGGACCAGTGCATCCAGGATCATCCCATGAAGGGACCGGTGGATCCAGGATCTTCCCATAAAGGGAGTTGTGCATCCAGGATCATCCCATGAAGGGACAGGTGCATCCAGATCATCCCATGAAGGGACAGGTGCATCCAGGATCATCCCCTGAAGGGAGTAGTGCATCCAGGATCATCCCATGAAGGGACCGGTGCATCCAGGATCATCCCATGAAGGGACCGGTGCATACAGTATCATCCCTGAAGGGAGTAGTGCATCCAGGATCATCCCATGAAGGTAGTAGTGCATCCAGGATCATCTCATGAAGGGACCAGTGCATCCAGGACCTTCCCATGAAGGGACAGGTGCATACAGGATCATCCCCTGAAGGGAGTAGTGCATCCATGATCATTCAATCAAGGGACCGATGCATCCAGGATCATCCTATTAAGAAACTGGTGCATCCAGGATCATCCCCTGAAGGAACTGGTGCATCCAGGATCATCCCCTGAAGGAACTGGTGTATCCAGGATCATGAAAAAACAAAATGAAGGAGTACTACCCGATGAGGGTAAATGAAGGCTTTTGTCTAAACTCAGGAAACATTGTTCCTTTGTTAGGAAACCCCTCACTCACCACCTGGTGGTGACTTGCTTCATCATCGGGGCCCACCCAAGTGGCCTAGCGTCACTTGGGTGTGCTTCAACACCTGCAATTGCAGTGGAGCTGGTAGTGAAATGTGGGGTGCAAACAAAAAAGAGTGTAAGTGTTAAAATTGTCCTGGTATTCTTTATTTAGAGTTTAATAAAAAAGTAACTGGACAAAAGTTAAGAATAAGGTTGAGATAGTGGTAGGGAAGTTACGACCTACTTATCTCTGTTTTATGTGTTGGTCGACATGTTTCTACCATCAGGGGAAAATCCCCGGTATTCCTCAGGACCATATCACATGTCGTGAATTACTCTATGTTGTTTATGTTTGTCAGTCCAGTTTGTCTCTTTATTGACCACAAACTCTGAACAGGTCCTATATAAGTGATTAACCACTACCTAGCTGGCACCAAATAAACCACGGCGGTACTAAATATGAGCACTCCGACTTAGTGCACCCCAGACTACGATGCCAGCATGTATACTATACTATATAGCACGCACTAAGGCTTAAATTTGACCTTATTTTTTAGACATTTTATCTCCAAAGCTAAGAGCACGTGTGCACAGCACCTGTAGACACGCTCTGCATCGATGAAGGCACTGTGTCAACCACCACTGTGGAAAACCAGAATAATTGCATGTATCCTGCACTCTATCACTGCACTACGTAACAGGATAGTAATTATTTTATTCACTTTCCTTCCCTTTCCACAGGTTTTGCAGCACCCTGAACTTTAGGTGTGCATTCCAGAAGTCTATTTTTCTTCTGATGTCCAAGGATTTAGGGTTGGGTGTGTCTTTTAGGGGGCACATACCACCCACTTCCTTGTTTTTGGTCCTGAGGAATACCGGGGATTTTCCCCTGATGGTAGAAACATGTCGACCAACACATAAAACAGAGATAAGTAGGTCGTAACTTCCCTACCACTATCTCAACCTTATTCTTAACTTTTGTCCAGTTACTTTTTTATTAAACTCTAAATAAAGAATACCAGGACAATTTTAACACTTACACTCTTTTTTGTTTGCACCCCACATTTCACTACCAGCTCCACTGCAATTGCAGGTGTTGAAGCACACCCAAGTGACGCTAGGCCACTTGGGTGGGCCCCGATGATGAAGCAAGTCACCACCAGGTGGTGAGTGAGGGGTTTCCTAACAAAGGAACAATGTTTCCTGAGTTTAGACAAAAGCCTTCATTTACCCTCATCGGGTAGTACTCCTTCATTTTGTTTTTTCATACCTTGACCAAGGGAATCAGGAGTATTTCCCGTCCGACGACTACGGACAAACTCCTTACTCTCCCACTTGTTTTTCAAGTATCCAGGATCATCCCATGAAGGAAGTTGTGCATTCAGGATGATCCCATGAAGGGAGTAGTGTATTTAGGATGATCCCATGAAGGGAGTAGTGCATCCAGGATCATCCCACGATGGGACAGGTGCATCCAGGATCATCACATGAAGGGACAGATGCACCCAGGATCATCCCACAAAGGGACAGGTGCATCCAGGATCATCCCACGAAGGGGCAGGTGCATCCAGGATCATCCCACGAAGGGGCAGGTGCATCCAGGATCATCCCACGAAATGGCAGGTGCATCCAGGATCATCCCACGAAAGGAGTAGTGCATCTATGATCATCCAATGAAGGGACCGATGCATCCAGGATCATCCCATGTAGGGACTGGTGCATTCAGGATCATCCCCCATAGGGGGTAGTGCATCCAGGATCATCCCATGACGGGACCGGTGTCTCCAGGATCATCCTCTGAAGGGAGTAGTGCATCCAGGATCATCCCATGAAGGGACCGGAGCATCCAGGATCCTCCCCTGAAGGGAGTAATGCATCCAGATAATCCCCTGAAGGGAGTAGTGCATCCAGGATCACCCCCTGAAGGGAGTAGTGCATCCAGGATCATCCCATGAAGGGACAGGTGCATTCAGGATCATCCCCTAAAGGGAGTAGTGCATCCAGGATCATCACATGACGGGACTGGTGAATCCAGGATCATCCCCTGAAGGTAGTAGTGCATCCAGGATCATCCCATGAAGGGACCAGTGCATCCAGGATCGTCCCCTGAAGGGAGTAGTGCATCCAAGATCATCCCATGAAGGGAGTAGTGCATCCAGGATCATTCCATGAAGGGACCGGTGCATCCAGGATCATCCCATAAAGGGACCGGTGCATCCAAGATCATCCCGTGAAGAGAGTAGTGCATCCAGGAACATCCCATGAAGGGACAGGTGCATCTAGGATCATACCATGAAGGGACCGGTGCATCCAGGATCATCCCATGAAGGGACCGGTGCATCCAGGATAATCCCCTGAATGGAGTAGTGCATCCAGGATCATCCATTGAAGGGATGGGTGCATCCAGGATCATCCCATGAAGAGACCTGTGCATCCAGGATCATCCCATGTTGGGACCTGTGTATCCAGGATCACCCACTGAAGGAAGTAGTGCATCCAGGATCATCTGATTTAGTTACCGGTGCATCCAAGATCATCCCCTAAAGAGAGTAGTGCATCCAGGAACATCCCATGAAGGGACAGGTGCAGCTAGGACCATCCCATGAAGGGACCGGTGCATCAAAGATCATCCCCTGTAGGGATTAGAGCATCCAGGATCATCCCATGAAGGGATAGGTGCATCAAGGATCATCCCATGAAGGGACAGGTGCATCCAGGATCATCCCCTAAAGGGAGTAGTGCATCCAGGATCATCCCCTGAAGGGAGTAGTGCATCCAGGATCATCCCACGATGGGACAGGTGCATCCAGGATCATCACATGAAGGGACAGATGCATCCAGGATCATCCCACAAAGGGACAGGTGCATCCAGGATCATCCCGCAAAGGGACAGGTGCATCCAGGATCATCCCACGAAGGGGCAGGTGCATCCAGAATCATCCCACGAAGGGGCAGGTGCATCCAGGATCATCCCACGAAGGGGCAAGTGCATCCAGGATCATCCCACGAAAGGAGTAGTGCATCCAGGATCATCCCATGAAGGGACTGGTGCATTCAGAATCATCCCCTATAGGGGGTAGTGCATCCAGGATCATCCCATGACGGGACCAGTGTCTCCAGGATCACCCCCTGAAGGAAGTAGTGCATCCAGGATCATCCCATTAAGGGACAGGTGCATTCAGGATCATCCCCTAAAGGGAGTAGTGCATCCAGGATCATCCGATGACGGGACCGGTGAATCCAGGATCATCCCCTGAAGGGAGTAGTGCATCCAGGATCATCCCATGAAGGGACCGGTGCATCCAGGATCATCCCATGAAGGGACCGGTGCATCCAGGATCATCCCCTGAAGGGAGTAGTGCATCCAGGATCATCCCATGAAGGGACAGGTGCATCCAGGATCATCCCATGAAGGGACAGGTGCATCCAGGATCATCCCACCATGGGACCGGTGCATCCAGGATCATCCCATGAAGGGGCTGGTGCATCTAGGATCATCCCATGAAGGGACCGGTGCATCCAGGATCATCCCATGAAGGGACCGGTGCATCCAGGATCATCCCATGAAGGGACCGGTGCATACAGTATCATCCCATGAAGGGACCGGTGCATACAGTATCATCACCTGAAGGGACCAGTGCATACAGTATCATCCCCTGAAGGGAGTAGTGCATCCAGGATCATCCCATGAAGGGACAGGTGCATCCAGGATCCGTCCATGAACGGAGTAGTGCATCCAGGATCCTCCCATTAAGGGAGTAGTGCATCCAGGGTCATCCCATGAAGCGACCGGTGCATCCAGGATCATCCCCTGAAGGGAGTAGTGCATCCAGGAGCATCCCATGAAGGGACCAGTGCATCCAGGATCATCCCATGAAGGGACCGGTGGATACAGGATCTTCCCATAAAGGGAGTTGTGCATCCAGGATCATCCCATGAAGGGACAGGTGCATCCAGATCATCCCAAGAAGGGACAGGTGCATCCAGGATCATCCCCTGAAGGGAGTAGTGCATCCAGGATCATCCCATGAAGGGAGTAGTGCATCCAGGACCATCCCATGAAGGGAGTAGTGCATCCAGGATCATCCCATGAAGGGAGTAGTGCATCCAGGATCATCCCATGAAGGGAGTAGTGTATTCAGGATCATCCCATGAAGGGAGTAGTGCATGCAGGATTATCCAATGAAGGGAGTAGTGCATTCAGTATCATCCCATGAAGGGACTGGTGCATCCAGGATCATCCCATGAAGGGACTGGTGCATCCAGGATCATCCCATGAAGGGACCGGTGGATCCAGGATCTTCCCATAAAGGGAGTTGTGCATCCAGGATCATCCCATGAAGGGACAGGTGCATCCGAGATCATCCCATGAAGGGACGGGTGCATCCAGGATCATCCCCTGAAGGAACTGGTGCATCCAGGATCATCCCCTGAAGGAACTGGTGCATCCAGGATCATCCCATGAAGGAAGTTGTGCATTCAGGATGATCCCATGAAGGGAGTAGTGTATTCAGGATGATCCCATGAAGGGAGTAGTGCATTCAGGATCATCCCATGAAGGGACCGGTGCATCCAGGATCATCCCATGAAGGGACTGGTGCATCCAGGATCATCCCATGAAGGGACAGGTGGATCCAGGATCTTCCCATGAAGGGACCGGTGGATCCAGGATCTTCCCATAAAGGGAGTTGTGCATCCAGGATCATCCCATGAAGGGACAGGTGCATCCAGATCATCCCATGAAGGGACAGGTGCATCCAGGATCATCCCCTGAAGGGAGTAGTGCATCCAAGATCATCCCATGAAGGGAGTAGTGCATCCAGGACCATCCCATGAAGGGAGTAGTGCATCCAGGATCATCCCATGAAGGGAGTAGTGCATCCAGGATCATCCCATGAAGGGAGTAGTGTATTCAGGATCATCCCATGAAGGGAGTAGTGCATGCAGGATTATCCAATGAAGGGAGTAGTGCATTCAGTATCATCCCATGAAGGGACCGGTGCATCCAGGATCATCCCATGAAGGGACTGGTGCATCCAGGATCATCCCATGAAGGGACGGGTGCATCCAGGATCATCCCATGAAGGGACGGGTGCATCCAGGATCATCCCCTGAAGGAACTGGTGCATCCAGGATCATCCCCTGAAGGAACTGGTGCATCCAGGATCATCCCATGAAGGAAGTTGTGCATTCAGGATGATCCCATGAAGGGAGTAGTGTATTCAGGATGATCCCATGAAGGGAGTAGTGCATTCAGGATCATCCCATGAAGGGACCGGTGCATCCAGGATCATCCCATGAAGGGACTGGTGCATCCAGGATCATCCCATGAAGGGACCGGTGCATCCAGGATCATCCCCTGAAGGGACCGGTGCATCCAGGGTCATCCCCTGAAGGGAGTAGTGCATCCAAGATCATCCCATGAAGGGACCGGTGCATCCAAGATCATCCCATGAAGGGACCGGTGCATCCACGATCATCTCATGAAGGGACAGGTGCATCCAGGATCATCCCCTTAAGGGACAGGTGCATTCAAGATCATCCCATGAAGGGACAGGTGCATCCAAGATCATCCCATGAAGGGACCGGTGCATCCAGGATCATCCCATGAAGGGAGTAGTGCATCCAGGATCATCCCATGAAGGGACGGGTGCATCCAGGATCATCCCATGAAGGGAGTAGTGCATTCAGTATCATCCCATGAAGGGAGTTGTGCATTCAGGATCATCCCATGAAGGGAGTAGTGCATTCAGGATTATCCAATGAAGGGAGTAGTGTATTCAGTATCATCCCATGAAGGGACCGGTGCATCCAGGATCATCCCATGAAGGGACGGGTGCATCCAGGATCATCCCATGAAGGGACGGGTGCATCCAGGATCATCCCATGAAGGGAGTAGTGCATCCAGGATAATCCCATGAAGGGACTGGTGCATCCAGGATCATCCCCTGAAGGGAGTAGTGCATCCAGGAGCATCCCATGAAGGGAGTAGTGTATTCAGGATCATCCCATGAAGGGAAAAGTGCATTCAGAATCATCTCATGAAGGGAGTTATGCATTCAGGATCCTCCCATGAAGGGAGTAGTGCATGCAGGATTATCCAAAAAAGGGAGTAGTGCATTCAGTATCATCCCATGAAGGGACCAGTGCATCCAGGATCATCCCATGAAGGGACCGGTGCATCCAGGATCATCCCATGAAGGGACGGGTGCATCCAGGATCATCCCATGAAGGGACGGGTGCATCCAGGATCATCCCATGAAGGGAGTAGTGCATCCAGGATCATCCCATGAAGGGGCAGGTGCATCCAGGATCATCCCCTGAAGGGAGTAGTGCATCTAGGATCATCCCATGAAGGGACCTGTGCATCCAGGATAATCCCATGAAGGGACCGGTGCATACAGTATCATCCCCTGAAGGGAGTAGTGCGTCCAGGATCATCCCATGAAGGGAGTAGTGCATCTAGGATAATCCCATGAAGGGACTGGTGCATCCAGGATCATCCCATGAAGGGAGTAGTGCATCCAGGATCATCCCATGAAGGGAGTAGTGTATTCAGGATCATCCCATGAAGGGAGTAGTGCATTCAGGATCATCCCATGAAGGGAGTAGTGCATTCAGGAGTATCCAATGAAGGGAGTAGTGCATTCAGTATCATCCCATGAAGGGACCGGTGCATCCAGGATCATCCCATGAAGGGACGGGTGCATCCAGGATCATCCCTTGAAGGGAGTAGTGCATTTGAAGGGAGTAGTGCATTCAGGATCATCCCATGAAGGGAGTAGTGCATTCAGGATCATCCCATGAAGGGACCGGTGCATCCAGGATCATCCCATGAAGGGACAGGTACATCCAGGATCATCCCATGAAGGGACAGGTGCAACCAGATCATCTCCTGAAGAGAGTAGTGCATCCAGGATCATCTCATTATGGGAAAGGTACATCCAGGATCATCCCCTGAAGGGACAGGTGCATTTAAGATCATCCCATGAAGGGACTGGTGCAACCAGGATCATCCGCTGAAGGGAGTAGTGCATCCAGAATCATCCCATGAAGGGACTGGTGTATCCAGGATCATCTCATGAAGGGAGTAGTGCATCCAGGATCATCCCATGAAGGGATAGGTGCATCAAGGATCATCCCATGAAGGGACAGGTGCATCCAGGATCATCCCCTAAAGGGAGTAGTGCATCCAGGATCATCCTCTGAAGGGAGTAGTGCATCCAGGATCATCCCATGAAGGGACCGGAGCATCCAGGATCCTCCCCTGAAGGGAGTAATGCATCCAGATAATCCCCTGAAGGGAGTAGTGCATCCAGGATCACCCCCTGAAGGGAGTAGTGCATCCAGGATCATCCCATGAAGGGACAGGTGCATTCAGGATCATCCCCTAAAGGGAGTAGTGCATCCAGGATCATCCCATGACGGGACCGGTGCATCCAAGATCATCCCATGAAGGGAGTAGTGCATCCAGGATCATTCCATGAAGGGACCGGTGCATCCAGGATCATCCCATAAAGGGACCGGTGCATCCAAGATCATCCCCTGAAGAGAGTAGTGCATCCAGGAACATCCCATGAAGGGACAGGTGCATCTAGGATCATACCATGAAGGGACCGGTGCATCCAAGATCATCCCCTGAAGAGCGTAGTGCATCCAGGAACATCCCATGAAGGGACAGGTGCATCTAGGATCATCCCATGAAGGGACTGGTGCATCAAAGATCATCCCCTGTAGGGATTAGAGCATCCAGGATCATCCCATGAAGGGACTGGTGCATCCAGGATCATTCCCTGAATGGGAGTAGTGCATCCAGGATCATTCCGTGAAGGGACTTGTGCATCCAGGTACATCCCCTGAAGGGAGTAGTGCATCCAGGATTATCCCATGAAGGGACAGGTGCATCCAGGATCCTCCCACGAAGGGACAAGTGCATCCATGAACCTCCCATGAAGGGACAGGTGCATCCAGGATCCTCCCATGAAGGAACAGGTGCATCCAGGATCCTCCCATGAAGGGAGTAGTGCATCCAGGGTCATCCCATGAAGCGACCAGTGCATCCAGGATCATCCCCTGAAGGGAGTAGTGCATCCAGGATCATCCCATGAAGGGACTGGTACATCCAGGATCATCCCCTGAAGGGAGTAGTGCATCCAGGATCATCCCATGAAGGAAGTAGTGAATTCAGGATCATCCCATGAAGGGACCGCTGCATCTAGGATCGTCCCATGACGGGACCGGTGCATCCAGGATCATCCCATGAAGGGACCGGTGAATCCAGGATCATTCCCTGAAGGGAGTAGTGCATCCAGGATCATCCAATGAAGCGATTGGTTCATCCAGGATCATCCCATGAAGGGACTGGTGCATCGAGGATCATCCACTGAAGGGACCAGTGCATCCAGGATCATCCACTGAAGGGATTAGTGAATCCAGGATCATCCGATTTAGGGACCGGTGCATCCAAGATCATCCCCTGAAGAGAGTAGTGCATACAGGATCATCTATGAAGGGACCAGTGCATCTAGGATCATCCCATGAAGGGACCGGTGCATCCAAGATCATCCCCTGAAGGGACCGGAGTATCCAGGATCATTGCCTGAAGGGAGTAGGTCATCCAGGATCATCCCATGAAGGGACCGGTGCATCCAGGATTGTCCCATGAAGGGACCGGTGCATCAAGGATCATCCCCTGAAGGGAGTAGTGCATCCAGGATCATCCCATGAAGGGATAGGTGTATCCAGGATCATCCCACCATGGGACCGGTGCATCCAGGATCATCCCATGAAGGGGCCGGTGCATCCAGGATCATCCCATGAAGGGACCGGTGCATCCAGGATCATCCCATGAAGGGACCGGTGCATCCAGGATAATCCCCTGAATGGAGTAGTGCATCCAGGATCATCCATTGAAGGGATGGGTGCATCCAGGATCATCCCATGAAGAGACCTGTGCATCCAGGATCATCCCATGTTGGGACCTGTGCATCCAGGATCACCCACTGAAGGAAGTAGTGCATCCAGGATCACCCGATTTAGTTACCGGTGCATCCAAGATCATCCCCTAAAGAGAGTAGTGCATCCAGGAACATCCCATGAAGGGACAGGTGCAGCTAGGACCATCCCATGAAGGGACCGGTGCATCAAAGATCATCCCCTGTAGGGATTAGAGCATCCAGGATCATCCCATGAAGGGATAGGTGCATCAAGGATCATCCCATGAAGGGACAGGTGCATCCAGGATCATCCCCTAAAGGGAGTAGTGCATCCAGGATCATCCCCTGAAGGGAGTAGTGCATCCAGGATCATCCCAGGATGGGACAGTTGCATCCAGGATCATCACATGAAGGGACAGATGCATCCAGGATCATCCCACAAAGGGACAGGTGCATCCAGGATCCTCCCGCAAAGGGACAGGTGCATCCAGGATCATCCCCCGAAGGGGCAGGTGCATCCAGGATCATCCCACGAAGGGGCAGGTGCATCCAGGATCATCCCACGAAGGGGCAAGTGCATCCAGGATCATCCCACGAAAGGAGTAGTGCATCCAGGATCATCCCATGAAGGGACTGGTGCATTCAGGATCATCCCCTATAGGGGGTAGTGCATCCAGGATCATCCCATGACGGGACCGGTGTCTCCAGGATCACCCCCTGAAGGGAGCAGTGCATCCAGGATCATCCCATGAAGGGACAGGTGCATTCAGGATCATCCCCTAAAGGGAGTAGTGCATCCAGGATCATCCCATGACGGGACCGGTGAATCCAGGATCATCCCCTGAAGGGAGTAGTGCATCCAGGATCATCCCATGAAGAGACCGGTGCATCCAGGATCGTCCCATGAAGGGACCGGTGCATCCAGGATCATCCCCTGAAGGGAGTAGTGCATCCAGGATCATCCCATGAAGGGACAGGTGCATCCAGGATCATCCCATGAAGGGACAGGTGCATCCAGGATCATCCCACCATGGGACCGGTGCATCCAGGATCATCCCATGAAGGGGCCGGTGCATCCAGGATCATCCCATGAAGGGACCGGTGCATCCAGGATCATCCCATGAAGGGACCGGTGCATCCAGGATCATCCCATGAAGGGACCGGTGCATCCAGGATCATCCCATGAAGGGACCGGTGCATCCAGGATCATCCCCTGAATGGAGTAGTGCATCCAGGATCATCCCATGAAGGGACAGGTGCAATTAGGATCATCCCATGAAGGGACCGGTGCATCCAAGATCATCCCCTGAAGGGACCGGAGTATCCAGGATTATTGCCTGAAGGGAGTAGGTCATCCAGGATCATCCCATGAAGGGACCGGTGCATCCAGGATTGTCCCATGAAGGGACCGGTGCATCCAGGATCATCCCCTGAAGGGAGTAGTGCATCCAGGATCATCCCATGAAGGGATAGGTGCATCCAGGATCATCCCACCATGGGACCGGTGCATCCAGGATCATCCCATGAAGGGGCCGGTGCATCCAGGATCATCCCATGAAGGGACCGGTGCATCCAGGATCATCCCATGAAGGGACTGGTGCATCCAGGATAATCCCCTGAATGGAGTAGTGCATCCAGGATCATCCATTGAAGGGATGGGTGCATCCAGGATCATCCCATGAAGAGACCTGTGCATCCAGGATCATCCCATGTTGGGACCTGTGCATCCAGGATCACCCACTGAAGGAAGTAGTGCATCCAGGATCATCCGATTTAGTTACCGGTGCATCCAAGATCATCCCCTAAAGAGAGTAGTGCATCCAGGAACATCCCATGAAGGGACAGGTGCAGCTAGGACCATCCCATGAAGGGACCGGTGCATCAAAGATCATCCCCTGTAGGGATTAGAGCATCCAGGATCATCCCATGAAGGGATAGGTGCATCAAGGATCATCCCATGAAGGGACAGGTGCATCCAGGATCATCCCCTAAAGGGAGTAGTGCATCCAGGATCATCCCCTGAAGGGAGTAGTGCATCCAGGATCATCCCACGATGGGACAGGTGCATCCAGGATCATCACATGAAGGGACAGATGCATCCAGGATCATCCCACAAAGGGACAGGTGCATCCAGGATCCTCCCGCAAAGGGACAGGTGCATCCAGGATCATCCCACGAAGGGGCAGGTGCATCCAGGATCATCCCACAAAGGGGCAGGTGCATCCAGGATCATCCCACGAAGGGGCAAGTGCATCCAGGATCATCCCACGAAAGGAGTAGTGCATCCGGGATCATCCCATGAAGGGACTGGTGCATTCAGGATCATCCCCTATAGGGGGTTGTGCATCCAGGATCATCCCATGACCGGACCAGTGTCTCCAGGATCACTCCCTGAAGGGAGTAGTGCATCCAGGATCATCCCATGAAGAGACAGGTGCATTCAGGATCATCCCCTAAAGGGAGTAGTGCATCCAGGATCATCCCATGACGGGACCGGTGAATCCAGGATCATCCCCTGAAGGGAGTAGTGCATCCAGGATCATCCCATGAAGGGACCGGTGCATCCAGGATCCTCCCATGAAGGGACCAGTGCATCCAGGATCATCCCCTGAAGGGAGTAGTGCATCCAGGATCATCCCATGAAGGGGCAGGTGCATCCAGGATCATCCCATGAAGGGACAGGTGCATCCAGGATCATCCCACCATGGGACCGGTGCATCCAGGATCATCCCATGAAGGGGCCGGTGCATCCAGGATCATCCCACAAAGGGGCAGGTGCATCCAGGATCATCCCACAAAGGGGCAGGTGCATCCAGGATCATCCCACGAAGGGGCAAGTGCATCCAGGATCATCCCACGAAAGGAGTAGTGCATCCAGGATCATCCCATGAAGGGACTGGTGCATTCAGGATCATCCCCTATAGGGGGTCGTGCATCCAGGATCATCCCATGACCGGACCGGTGTCTCCAGGATCACTCCCTGAAGGGAGTAGTGCATCCAGGATCATCCCATGAAGGGACAGGTGCATTCAGGATCATCCCCTAAAGGGAGTAGTGCATCCAGGATCATCCCCTGAAGGGAGTAGTGCATCCAGGATCATCCCACGATGGGACAGGTGCATCCAGGATCATCACATGAAGGGACAGGTGCATCCAGGATCATCCCACAAAGGGACAGGTGCATCCAGGATCCTCCCGCAAAGGGACAGGTGCATCCAGGATCATCCCACGAAGGGGCAGGTGCATCCAGGATCATCCCACAAAGGGGCAGGTGCATCCAGGATCATCCCACGAAGGGGCAAGTGCATCCAGGATCATCCCACGATGGGACAGGTGCATCCAGGATCATCACATGAAGGGACAGGTGCATCCAGGATCATCCCACAAAGGGACAGGTGCATCCAGGATCCTCCCGCAAAGGGACAGGTGCATCCAGGATCATCCCACGAAGGGGCAGGTGCATCCAGGATCATCCCACAAAGGGGCAGGTGCATCCAGGATCATCCCACGAAGGGGCAAGTGCATCCAGGATCATCCCACGAAAGGAGTAGTGCATCCAGGATCATCCCATGAAGGGACTGGTGCATTCAGGATCATCCCCTATAGGGGGTTGTGCATCCAGGATCATCCCATGACCGGACCGGTGTCTCCAGGATCACTCCCTGAAGGGAGTAGTGCATCCAGGATCATCCCATGAAGGGACCGGTGCATCCAGGATCGTCCCATGAAGGGACCGGTGCATCCAGGATCATCCCCTGAAGGGAGTAGTGCATCCAGGATCATCCCATGAAGGGACAGGTGCATCCAGGATCATCCCATGAAGGGACAGGTGCATCCAGGATCATCCCACCATGGGACCGGTGCATCCAGGATCATCCCATGAAGGGGCCGGTGCATCCAGGATCATCCCATGAAGGGACCGGTGCATCCAGGATCATCCCATGAAGGGACCGGTGCATCCAGGATCATCCCATGAAGGGACCGGTGCATCCAGGATCATCCCCTGAATGGAGTAGTGCATCCAGGATCATCCCATGAAGGGACAGGTGCAGCTAGGATCATCCCATGAAGGGACCGGTGCATCCAAGATCATCCCCTGAAGGGACCGGAGTATCCAGGATCATTGCCTGAAGGGAGTAGGTCATCCAGGATCATCCCATGAAGGGACCGGTGCATCCAGGATTGTCCCATGAAGGGACCGGTGCATCCAGGATCATCCCCTGAAGGGAGTAGTGCATCCAGGATCATCCCATGAAGGGATAGGTGCATCCAGGATCATCCCACCATGGGACCGGTGCATCCAGGATCATCCCATGAAGGGGCCGGTGCATCCAGGATCATCCCATGAAGGGACCGGTGCATCCAGGATCATCCCATGAAGGGACCGGTGCATCCAGGATAATCCCCTGAATGGAGAAGTGCATCCAGGATCATCCATTGAAGGGATGGGTGCATCAAGGATCATCCCATGAAGAGACCTGTGCATCCAGGATCATCCCATGTTGGGACCTGTGCATCCAGGATCACCCACTGAAGGAAGTAGTGCATCCAGGATCATCCGATTTAGTTACCGGTGCATCCAAGATCATCCCCTAAAGAGAGTAGTGCATCCAGGAACATCCCATGAAGGGACAGGTGCAGCTAGGACCATCCCATGAAGGGACCGGTGCATCAAAGATCATCCCCTGTAGGGATTAGAGCATCCAGGATCATCCCATGAAGGGATAGGTGCATCAAGGATCATCCCATGAAGGGACAGGTGCATCCAGGATCATCCCCTAAAGGGAGTAGTGCATCCAGGATCATCCCCTGAAGGGAGTAGTGCATCCAGGATCATCCCACGATGGGACAGGTGCATCCAGGATCATCACATGAAGGGACAGATGCATCCAGGATCATCCCACAAAGGGACAGGTACATCCAGGATCCTCCCGCAAAGGGACAGGTGCATCCAGGATCCTCCCGCAAAGGGACAGGTGCATCCAGGATCATCCCACGAAGGGGCAGGTGCATCCAGGATCATCCCACGAAGGGGCAGGTGCATCCAGGATCATCCCAGGAAAGGAGTAGTGCATCCAGGATCATCCCATGAAGGGACTGGTGCATTCAGGATCATCCCCTATAGGGGGTAGTGCATCCAGGATCATCCCATGACGGGACCGGTGTCTCCAGGATCACCCCCTGAAGGGAGTAGTGCATCCAGGATCATCCCATGAAGGGACAGGTGCATTCAGGATCATCCCCTAAAGGGAGTAGTGCATCCAGAATCATCCCATGACGGGACCGGTGAATCCAGGATCATCCCCTGAAGGGAGTAGTGCATCCAGGATCATCCCATGAAGGGACCGGTGCATCCAGGATCGTCCCATGAAGGGACCGGTGCATCCAGGATCATCCCCTGAAGGGAGTAGTGCATCCAGGATCATCCCATGAAGGGACAGGTGCATCCAGGATCATCCCATGAAGGGACAGGTGCATCCAGGATCATCCCACCATGGGACCGGTGCATCCAGGATCATCCCATGAAGGGGCCGGTGCATCCAGGATCATCCCATGAAGGGACTGGTGCATCCAGGATCATCCCATGAAGGGACCGGTGCATCCAGGATCATCCCATGAAGGGACCGGTGCATCCAGGATCATCCCATGAAGGGACCGGTGCATCCAGGATCATCCCCTGAATGGAGTAGTGCATCCAGGATCATCCCTTGAAGGGACAGGTGCAGCTAGGATCATCCCATGAAGGGACCGGTGCATCAAAGATCATCCCCTGTAGGGATTAGAGCATCCAGGATCATCCCATGAAGGGACAGGTGCATCCAGGATCATTCCCTGAATGGGAGTAGTGCATCCAGGATCATTCCGTGAAGGGACAGGTGCATCCAGGTACATCCCCTGAAGGGATTAGTGCATCCAGGATTATCCCATGAAGGGACAGGTGCATCCAGGATCCTCCCATGAAGGGACAAGTGCATCCAGGATCCTCCCATGAAGGGACAGGTGCATCCAGGATCCTCCCATGAAGGAACAGGTGCATCCAGGATCCTCCCATGAAGGGAGTAGTGCATCCAGGATCATCCCATGAAGGGACCGGTGCATCCAGGATCATCCCATGAAGGGACCGGTGCATACAGTATCATCCCCTGAAGGGACCGGTGCATACAGTATCATCACCTGAAGGGACCGGTGCATACAGTATCATCCCCTGAAGGGAGTAGTGCATCCAGGATCATCCCATGAAGGGACCGGTGCATCCAGGATCATCCCATGAAGGGTCCGGTGCATCCAGGATATTCCCAGATAGGGACAGGTGCATACAGGATCATCCCCTGAAGGGAGTAGTGCATCCATGATCATCCAATGAAGGGACCGATGCATCCAGGATCAACCCATGAAGGGACTGGTGCATCCAGGATCATCCCCTGAAGGGAGTAGTGCATCCAGGATCATCCCATGAAGGGAGTAGTGTATTCAGGATCATCCCATGAAGGGAGTAGTGCATTCAGGATCAACCCATGAAGGGAGTAGTGCATCCAGGATCATCCCACGATGGGACAGGTGCATCCAGGATCATCACGTGAAGGGACAGATGCATCCAGGATCATCCCACAAAGGGACAGGTGCATCCAGGATCCTCCCGCAAAGGGACAGGTGCATCCAGGATCATCCCATGAAGGGGCAGGTGCATCCAGGATCATCCCACAAAGGGGCAGGTGCATCCAGGATCATCCCACGAAGGGGCAAGTGCATCCAGGATCATCCCACGAAAGGAGTAGTGCATCCAGGATCATCCCATGACGGGACCGGTGTCTCCAGGATCACCCCCTGAAGGGAGTAGTGCATCCAGGATCATCCCATGAAGGGACAGGTGCATTCAGGATCATCCCCTAAAGGGAGTAGTGCATCCAGGATCATCCCATGAAGGGACTGGTGCATTCAGGATCATCCCCTATAGGGGGTTGTGCATCCAGGATCATCCCATGACCGGACCAGTGTCTCCAGGATCACTCCCTGAAGGGAGTAGTGCATCCAGGATCATCCCATGAAGGGACAGGTGCATTCAGGATCATCCCCTAAAGGGAGTAGTGCATCCAGGATCATCCCATGACGGGACCGGTGAATCCAGGATCATCCCCTGAAGGGAGTAGTGCATCCAGGATCATCCCATGAAGGGACCGGTGCATCCAGGATCGTCCCATGAAGGGACCGGTGCATCCAGGATCATCCCCTGAAGGGAGTAGTGCATCCAGGATCATCCCATGAAGGGGCAGGTGCATCCAGGATCATCCCATGAAGGGACAGGTGCATCCAGGATCATCCCACCATGGGACCGGTGCATCCAGGATCATCCCATGAAGGGGCCGGTGCATCCAGGATCATCCCACAAAGGGGCAGGTGCATCCAGGATCATCCCACAAAGGGGCAGGTGCATCCAGGATCATCCCACGAAGGGGCAAGTGCATCCAGGATCATCCCACGAAAGGAGTAGTGCATCCAGGATCATCCCATGAAGGGACTGGTGCATTCAGGATCATCCCCTATAGGGGGTCGTGCATCCAGGATCATCCCATGACCGGACCGGTGTCTCCAGGATCACTCCCTGAAGGGAGTAGTGCATCCAGGATCATCCCATGAAGGGACAGGTGCATTCAGGATCATCCCCTAAAGGGAGTAGTGCATCCAGGATCATCCCCTGAAGGGAGTAGTGCATCCAGGATCATCCCACGATGGGACAGGTGCATCCAGGATCATCACATGAAGGGACAGGTGCATCCAGGATCATCCCACAAAGGGACAGGTGCATCCAGGATCCTCCCGCAAAGGGACAGGTGCATCCAGGATCATCCCACGAAGGGGCAGGTGCATCCAGGATCATCCCACAAAGGGGCAGGTGCATCCAGGATCATCCCACGAAGGGGCAAGTGCATCCAGGATCATCCCACGATGGGACAGGTGCATCCAGGATCATCACATGAAGGGACAGGTGCATCCAGGATCATCCCACAAAGGGACAGGTGCATCCAGGATCCTCCCGCAAAGGGACAGGTGCATCCAGGATCATCCCATGAAGGGGCAGGTGCATCCAGGATCATCCCACAAAGGGGCAGGTGCATCCAGGATCATCCCACGAAGGGGCAAGTGCATCCAGGATCATCCCACGAAAGGAGTAGTGCATCCAGGATCATCCCATGAAGGGACAGGTGCATCCAGGATCATCCCATGAAGGGACAGGTGCATCCAGGATCATCCCACCATGGGACCGGTGCATCCAGGATCATCCCATGAAGGGACCGGTGCATCCAGGATCATCCCATGAAGGGACCGGTGCATCCAGGATCATCCCCTGAATGGAGTAGTGCATCCAGGATCATCCCATGAAGGGACAGGTGCAGCTAGGATCATCCCATGAAGGGACCGGTGCATCCAAGATCATCCCCTGAAGGGACCCGAGTATCCAGGATCATTGCCTGAAGGGAGTAGGTCATCCAGGATCATCCCATGAAGGGACCGGTGCATCCAGGATTGTCCCATGAAGGGACCGGTGCATCCAGGATCATCCCCTGAAGGGAGTAGTGCATCCAGGATCATCCCATGAAGGGATAGGTGCATCCAGGATCATCCCACCATGGGACCGGTGCATCCAGGATCATCCCATGAAGGGGCCGGTGCATCCAGGATCATCCCATGAAGGGACCGGTGCCTCCAGGATCATCCCATGAAGGGACCGGTGCATCCAGGATAATCCCCTGAATGGAGTAGTGCATCCAGGATCATCCATTGAAGGGATGGGTGCATCAAGGATCATCCCATGAAGAGACCTGTGCATCCAGGATCATCCCATGTTGGGACCTGTGCATCCAGGATCACCCACTGAAGGAAGTAGTGCATCCAGGATCATCCGATTTAGTTACCGGTGCATCCAAGATCATCCCCTAAAGAGAGTAGTGCATCCAGGAACATCCCATGAAGGGACAGGTGCAGCTAGGACCATCCCATGAAGGGACCGGTGCATCAAAGATCATCCCCTGTAGGGATTAGAGCATCCAGGATCATCCCATGAAGGGATAGGTGCATCAAGGATCATCCCATGAAGGGACAGGTGCATCCAGGATCATCCCCTAAAGGGAGTAGTGCATCCAGGATCATCCCCTGAAGGGAGTAGTGCATCCAGGATCATCCCACGATGGGACAGGTGCATCCAGGATCATCACATGAAGGGACAGATGCATCCAGGATCATCCCACAAAGGGACAGGTACATCCAGGATCCTCCCGCAAAGGGACAGGTGCATCCAGGATCCTCCCGCAAAGGGACAGGTGCATCCAGGATCATCCCACGAAGGGGCAGGTGCATCCAGGATCATCCCACGAAGGGGCAGGTGCATCCAGGATCATCCCACGAAGGGGCAAGTGCATCCAGGATCATCCCACGAAAGGAGTAGTGCATCCAGGATTATCCCATGAAGGGACTGATGCATTCAGGATCATCCCCTATAGGGGGTAGTGCATCCAGGATCATCCCATGACGGGACCGGTGTCTCCAGGATCACCCCCTGAAGGGAGTAGTGCATCCAGGATCATCCCATGAAGGGACAGGTGCATTCAGGATCATCCCCTAAAGGGAGTAGTGCATCCAGGATCATCCCATGACGGGACCGGTGAATCCAGGATCATACCCTGAAGGGAGTAGTGCATCCAGGATCATCCCATGAAGGGACCGGTGCATCCAGGATCGTCCCATGAAGGGACCGGTGCATCCAGGATCATCCCCTGAAGGGAGTAGTGCATCCAGGATCATCCCATGAAGGGACAGGTGCATCCAGGATCATCCCATGAAGGGACAGGTGCATCCAGGATCATCCCACCATGGGACCGGTGCATCCAGGATCATCCCATGAAGGGGCCGGTGCATCCAGGATCATCCCATGAAGGGACCGGTGCATCCAGGATCATCCCATGAAGGGACCGGTGCATCCAGGATCATCCCATGAAGGGACCGGTGCATCCAGGATCATCCCCTGAATGGAGTAGTGCATCCAGGATCATCCCATGAAGGGACAGGTGCAGCTAGGATCATCCCATGAAGGGACCGGTGCATCAAAGATCATCCCCTGTAGGGATTAGAGCATCCAGGATCATCCCATGAAGGGACAGGTGCATCCAGGATCATTCCCTGAATGGGAGTAGTGCATCCAGGATCATTCCGTGAAGGGACAGGTGCATCCAGGTACATCCCCTGAAGGGAGTAGTGCATCCAGGATTATCCCATGAAGGGACAGGTGCATCCAGGATCCTCCCATGAAGGGACAAGTGCATCCAGGATCCTCCCATGAAGGGACAGGTGCATCCAGGATCCTCCCATGAAGGAACAGGTGCATCCAGGATCCTCCCATGAAGGGAGTAGTGCATCCAGGATCATCCCATGAAGGGACCGGTGCATCCAGGATCATCCCATGAAGGGACCGGAGCATACAGTATCATCCCCTGAAGGGACCGGTGCATACAGTATCATCACCTGAAGGGACCGGTGCATACAGTATCATCCCCTGAAGGGAGTAGTGCATCCAGGATCATCCCATGAAGGGACCGGTGCATCCAGGATCATCCCATGAAGGGTCCGGTGCATCCAGGATATTCCCATGTAGGGACAGGTGCATACAGGATCATCCCCTGAAGGGAGTAGTGCATCCATGATCATCCAATGAAGGGACCGATGCATCCAGGATCAACCCATGAAGGGACTGGTGCATCCAGGATCATCCCCTGAAGGGAGTAGTGCATCCAGGATCATCCCATGAAGGGAGTAGTGTATTCAGGATCATCCCATGAAGGGAGTAGTGCATTCAGGATCAACCCATGAAGGGAGTAGTGCATCCAGGATCATCCCACGATGGGACAGGTGCATCCAGGATCATCACATGAAGGGACAGATGCATCCAGGATCATCCCACAAAGGGACAGGTGCATCCAGGATCCTCCCGCAAAGGGACAGGTGCATCCAGGATCATCCCACGAAGGGGCAGGTGCATCCAGGATCATCCCACAAAGGGGCAGGTGGATCCAGGATCATCCCACGAAGGGGCAAGTGCATCCAGGATCATCCCACGAAAGGAGTAGTGCATCCAGGATCATCCCATGACGGGACCGGTGTCTCCAGGATCACCCCCTGAAGGGAGTAGTGCATCCAGGATCATCCCATGAAGGGACAGGTGCATTCAGGATCATCCCCTAAAGGGAGTAGTGCATCCAGGATCATCCCATGACGGGACCGGTGAATCCAGGATCATCCCCTGAAGGGAGTAGTGCATCCAGGATCATCCCATGAAGGGACCGGTGCATCCAGGATCGTCCCATGAAGGGACCGGTGCATCCAGGATCATCCCCTGAAGGGAGTAGTGCATCCAGGATCATCCCATGAAGGGACAGGTGCATCCAGGATCATCCCATGAAGGGACAGGTGCATCCAGGATCATCCCACCATGGAACCGGTGCATCCAGGATCATCCCATGAAGGGGCCGGTGCATCCAGGATCATCCCATGAAGGGACCTGTGCATCCAGGATCATCCCATGAAGGGACGGGTGCATCCAGGATCATCCCATGAAGGGACCGGTGCATCCAGGATCATCCCCTGAATGGAGTAGTGCATCCAGGATCATCCCATGAAGGTGCAGCTAGGATCATCCCATGAAGGGACCGGTGCATCCAAGATCATCCCCTGAAGGGACCGGAGTATCCAGGATCATTGCCTGAAGGGAGTAGGTCATCCAGGATCATCCCATGAAGGGACCGGTGCATCCAGGATTGTCCCATGAAGGGACCGGTGCATCCAGGATCATCCCCTGAAGGGAGTAGTGCATCCAGGATCATCCCATGAAGGGATAGGTGCATCCAGGATCATCCCACCATGGGACCGGTGCATCCAGGATCATCCCATGAAGGGGCCGGTGCATCCAGGATCATCCCATGAAGGGACCGGTGCATCCAGGATCATCCCATGAAGGGACCGGTGCATCCAGGATAATCCCCTGAATGGAGTAGTGCATCCAGGATCATCCATTGAAGGGATGGGTGCATCCAGGATCATCCCATGAAGAGACCTGTGCATCCAGGATCATCCCATGTTGGGACCTGTGCATCCAGGATCACCCACTGAAGGAAGTAGTGCATCCAGGATCATCCGATTTAGTTACCGGTGCATCCAAGATCATCCCCTAAAGAGAGTAGTGCATCCAGGAACATCCCATGAAGGGACAGGTGCAGCTAGGACCATCCCATGAAGGGACCGGTGCATCAAAGATCATCCCCTGTAGTGATTAGAGCATCCAGGATCATCCCATGAAGGGATAGGTGCATCAAGGATCATCCCATGAAGGGACAGGTGCATCCAGGATCATCCCCTAAAGGGAGTAGTGCATCCAGGATCATCCCCTGAAGGGAGTAGTGCATCCAGGATCATCCCACGATGGGACAGGTGCATACAGGATCATCACATGAAGGGACAGATGCATCCAGGATCATCCCACAAAGGGACAGGTGCATCCAGGATCCTCCCGCAAAGGGACAGGTGCATCCAGGATCATCCCACGAAGGGGCAGGTGCATCCAGGATCATCCCACGAAGGGGCAGGTGCATCCAGGATCATCCCACGAAGGGGCAAGTGCATCCAGGATCATCCCACGAAAGGAGTAGTGCATCCAGGATCATCCCATGAAGGGACTGGTGCATTCAGGATCATCCCCTATAGGGGGTAGTGCATCCAGGATCATCCCATGACGGGACCGGTGTCTCCAGGATCACCCCCTGAAGGGAGTAGTGCATCCAGGATCATCCCATGAAGGGACAGGTGCATTCAGGATCATCCCCTAAAGGGAGTAGTGCATCCAGGATCATCCCATGACGGGACCGGTGAATCCAGGATCATCCCCTGAAGGGAGTAGTGCATCCAGGATCATCCCATGAAGGGACCGGTGCATCCAGGATCGTCCCATGAAGGGACCGGTGCATCCAGGATCATCCCCTGAAGGGAGTAGTGCATCCAGGATCATCCCATGAAGGGACAGGTGCATCCAGGATCATCCCATGAAGGGACAGGTGCATCCAGGATCATCCCACCATGGGACCGGTGCATCCAGGATCATCCCATGAAGGGGCCGGTGCATCCAGGATCATCCCATGAAGGGACCGGTGCATCCAGGATCATCCCATGAAGGGACCGGTGCATCCAGGATCATCCCATGAAGGGACCGGTGCATCCAGGATCATCCCCTGAATGGAGTAGTGCATCCAGGATCATCCCATGAAGGGACAGGTGCAGCTAGGATCATCCCATGAAGGGACCGGTGCATCAAAGATCATCCCCTGTAGGGATTAGAGCATCCAGGATCATCCCATGAAGGGACAGGTGCATCCAGGATCATTCCCTGAATGGGAGTAGTGCATCCAGGATCATTCCGTGAAGGGACAGGTGCATCCAGGTACATCCCCTGAAGGGAGTAGTGCATCCAGGATTATCCCATGAAGGGACAGGTGCATCCAGGATCCTCCCATGAAGGGACAAGTGCATCCAGGATCCTCCCATGAAGGGACAGGTGCATCCAGGATCCTCCCATGAAGGAACAGGTGCATCCAGGATCCTCCCATGAAGGGAGTAGTGCATCCAGGATCATCCCATGAAGGGACCGGTGCATCCAGGATCATCCCATGAAGGGACCGGTGCATACAGTATCATCCCCTGAAGGGACCGGTGCATACAGTATCATCACCTGAAGGGACCGGTGCATACAGTATCATCCCCTGAAGGGAGTAGTGCATCCAGGATCATCCCATGAAGGGACCGGTGCATCCAGGATCATCCCATGAAGGGTCCGGTGCATCCAGGATATTCCCATGTAGGGACAGGTGCATACAGGATCATCCCCTGAAGGGAGTAGTGCATCCATGATCATCCAATGAAGGGACCGATGCATCCAGGATCAACCCATGAAGGGACTGGTGCATCCAGGATCATCCCCTGAAGGGAGTAGTGCATCCAGGATCATCCCATGAAGGGAGTAGTGTATTCAGGATCATCCCATGAAGGGAGTAGTGCATTCAGGATCAACCCATGAAGGGAGTAGTGCATTCAGGATCATCCCATGAAGGGAGTAGTGCATTCAGGGTCATCCCATGAAGAGAGTAGTGCATTCAGTATCATCCCATGAAGGGACCGGTGCATCCAGGATCATCCCATGAAGGGACCGGTGCATCCAGGATCATCCCATGAAGGGATGGGTGCATCCAGGATCATCCCCTGAAGGCAGTAGTGCATCCAGGATCATCCCCTGAAGGGAGTAGTGCATCCAGGATCATCCCATGAAGGGACCGGTGCATCCAGGATCATCCCATGAAGGGAGTAGTGCATTCAGGATCATCCCCTGAAGGGAGTAGTGCATCCAGGATCATCCCATGAAGGGACCGGTGCATCCAGGATCATCCCATGAAGGGACCGGTGCATACAGTATCATCCCCTGAAGGGAGTAGTGCATCCAGGATCATCCCATGAAGGGACCGGTGCATCCAGGATCATCCCATGAAGGGAACGGTGCATCCAGGATATTCCCATGAAGGGACAGGTCCATACAGGATCATCCCCTGAAGGGAGTAGTGCATCCATGATCATCCAATGAAGGGACTGATGCATCCAGGATCATCCCATGAAGGGACTGATGCATCCAGGATCATCCCCTGAAGGGAGTAGTGCATCCAGGATCATCCGATGAAGGGAGCAGTGCATTCAGGATCAACCCATGAAGGGAGTAGTGCATTCCGGATCATCCCATAAAGGGAGTAGTGCATTCAGGATCATCCCATGAAGGGAGTAGTGCATTCAGTATCATCCCATGAAGGGACCGGTGCATCCAGGATCATCCCATGAAGGGACAGGTGCATCCAGGATCATCCCCTGAAGGGATTGATTAGTGCATCCAGGATCATCCCCTGAAGGGAGTAGTGCATCCAGGATCATCCCATGAAGGGAGTAGTACATTCAGGATCATCCCCTGAAGGGATTAGTGCATCCTGGATCATCTCATGAAGGGAGAGGTGCATCCCTGATCATCCCATGAAGGGACCGGTGCATCCAGGATTGTCCCATGAAGGGACCGGTGCATCAAGGATCATCCCCTGAAGGGAGTAGTGCATCCAGGATCATCCCATGAAGGGATAGGTGTATCCAGGATCATCCCACCATGGGACCGGTGCATCCAGGATCATCCCATGAAGGGGCCGGTGCATCCAGGATCATCCCATGAAGGGACCGGTGCATCCAGGATCATCCCATGAAGGGACAGGTGCATCCAGGATCATCCCCTGAAGGGATTGATTAGTGCATCCAGGATCATCCCCTGAAGGGAGTAGTGCATCCAGGATCATCCCATGAAGGGAGTAGTGCATCCAGGATCATCCCATGATGGGACCGGTGCATCCAGGATCATCCCATGAAGGAAGTAGTGCATTCAGGATCATCCCCTGAAGGGTTTAGTACATCCAGCATCATCTCATGAAGGGAGAGGTGCATCCAGTATCATCCCATGAAGGGACAGGTGCATCCAGGATCATCCCATGAAGGGACAGGTGCATCCAGATCATCCCCAGAAGGGAGTGGTGCATCCAGGATCATCTCATGAAGGGAATGGTGCATCCAGGATCATCCCCTGAAGGGACAGGTGCATCCAAGATCATCCCATGAAGGGACAGGTGCATCCAAGACCATCCCGTGAAGGGAGTAGTGCATCCAGGATCATCCCCTGAAGGGAGTAGTGCATCCAGGATCATCCCATGAAGGGACAGGTCCATACAGGATCATCCCCTGAAGGGAGTAGTGCATCCATGATCATCCAATGAAGGGACCGATGCATCCAGGATCATCCCATGAAGGGACTGATGCATCCAGGATCATCCCCTGAAGGGAGTAGTGCATCCAGGATCATCCCCTGAAGGGACCGGTGCATCCAGGATCATCCCCTGAAGGGAGTAGTGCATCCAGGATCATCCCATGACGGGACCGGTACCTCCAGGATCATCCCATGAAGGGACCTGTGCATCCAGGATCATCCCCTGAAGGGACCGGTGCATCCAGGATCATCCCCTGAAGGGAGTAGTGCATCCAGGATCATCCCATGAAGGGACCGGTGCATCCAGGATCACCCCCTGAAGGGAGTAGTGCATCCAGGATCATCCCATGAAGGGAGTAGTGCATCCAGGCTCATTCCATGAAGGGACAGGTGCATCAAGGGTCATCCCATGAAGGGACAGATGCATCCAGAACATCCCCTGAAGGGAGTAGTGCATCCAGGATCATCCCCTGAAGGGAGTAGTGCATCCAGGATCATCCCATGAAGGGACAGGTGCATCCAGGATCATCCCATGAAGGGACCGGTGCATTCAGGACCATCTCCTGAAGGGAGTAGTGCATCCATGATCCTCCAGTGAAGGGACCGATGCATCCAGGATCATCCCATGAAAAGACTGGTGCACCCAGGATCAGCCCCTGAAGGGAGTGGTGCATTCAGGATCATCCCCTGAAGTGAGTAGTGCATCCAGGATCATCTCATGAAGGGAGAAATGCATCTAGGATCATCTCATGAAGGGACCGGTGCATCCAGGATCATCCCATGAAGGGACAGGTGCATCCAGATCATCCCATGAAGGGACAGGTGCATCCAGATCATCCCATGAAGGGACAGGTGCATCTAGGATCATCCCATGAAGGGACAGGTGCATCCAGGATCATCCCATGAAGGGACAGGTGCATCCAGGATCATCCCCTGAAGGGATTAGTGCATCCAGGATCATCCCCTGAAGGGAGTAGTGCATCCAGGATCATCCCATGAAGGGACCGGTGCATCCAGGATCATCCCATGAAGGGAGTAGTACATTCAGGATCATCCCCTGAAGGGATTAGTGCATCCTGGATCATCTCATGAAGGGAGAGGTGCATCCCTGATCATCCCATGAAGGGACAGGTGCATCCAGGATCATCCCATGAAGGGACAGGTGCATCCAGATCATCCCCAGAAGGGAGTGGTGCATCCAGGATCATCTCATGAAGGGAATGGTGCATCCAGGATCATCCCCTGAAGGGACAGGTGCATCCAAGATCATCCCATGAAGGGACAGGTGCATCCAAGACCATCCCGTGAAGGGACCGGTGCATCCAGGATCATCCCCTGAAGGGAGTAGTGCATCCAGGATCATCCCCTGAAGGGACCGGTGCATCCAGGATCATCCCCTGAAGGGAGTAGTGCATCCAGGATCATCCCATGACGGGACCGGTACCTCCAGGATCATCCCATGAAGGGACCTGTGCATCCAGGATCATCCCCTGAAGGGTTTAGTACATCCAGCATCATCTCATGAAGGGAGAGGTGCATCCAGGATCATCCCATGAAGGGACAGGTGCATCCAGGATCATCCCATGAAGGGACAGGTACATCCAGATCATCCCCAGAAGGGAGTGGTGCATCCAGGATCATCTCATGAAGGGAATGGTGCATCCAGGATCATCCCCTGAAGGGACAGGTGCATCCAAGATCATCCCATGAAGGGACAGGTGCATCCAAGACCATCCCGTGAAGGGACCGGTGCATCCAGGATCATCCCCTGAAGGGAGTAGTGCATCCAGGATCATCCCCTGAAGGGACCGGTGCATCCAGGATCATCCCCTGAAGGGAGTAGTGCATCCAGGATCATCCCATGACGGGACCGGTACCTCCAGGATCATCCCATGAAGGGACCTGTGCATCCAGGATCATCCCCTGAAGGGACCGGTGCATCCAGGATCATCCCCTGAAGGGAGTAGTGCATCCAGGATCATCCCATGAAGGGACGGGTGCATCCAGGATCATCCCCTGAAGGGAGTAGTGCATCCAGGATCATCCCATGACGGGACCGGTACCTCCAGGATCATCCCATGAAGGGACAGGTGCATCCAGGATCATCCCATGAAGGGACCGGTGCATTCAGGACCATCTCCTGAAGGGAGTAGTGCATCCATGATCCTCCAATGAAGGGACCGATGCATCCAGGATCATCCCATGAAAAGACTGGTGCACCCAGGATCAGCCCCTGAAGGGAGTGGTGCATTCAGGATCATCCCCTGAAGTGAGTAGTGCATCCAGGATCATCTCATGAAGGGAGAAATGCATCTAGGATCATCTCATGAAGGGACAGGTGCATCCAGGATCATCCCATGAAGGGACAGGTGCATCCAGATCATCCCATGAAGGGACAGGTGCATCCAGATCATCCCATGAAGGGACAGGTGCATCTAGGATCATCCCATGAAGGGACAGGTGCATCCAGGATCATCCCATGAAGAGACCAGAGTATCCAGGATCATCCCTTGAAGGGAGTAGTGCATCCAGGATCATCTCATGAAGGGACCGGTGCATCCAGGATCATCCCACTGAGGGACAGGTGCATCCAGCAACATCCGCTGAAGGGAGTAGTGCATCCAGGATCATCCCCTGAAGGGACCGGTAAATATAGGATCATCCCCTGAAGAGTAGTGCATCCAGGATCATCCCATGAAGGGACAGGTGCATCCAGGATCATCCCATGAAGGGACAGGTGCATCTAGGATCATCCCCTGAAGGGAGTAGTGCATCCAGGATAATCCCCTGAAGGGAGTAGTGCATCCAGGATCATCCCCTGAAGGGAGTAGTGCATCCAGGATCATCCCCTGAAGGGAGTCGTGCATCCAGGATCATCCCCTGAAGAGAGTAGTGCATCCAGGATCATCCCATGAAGGGACAGGTGCATCCTTGGCAGTTCGGACTGTACTGTTCCCATGAGGCACAGGGTCAAGGCTGATTTGCATATGGCCAAGTCTGAACTGGGATGGAGTGGAGTGCAAAAAAACTATGGATTTAGGCCCAGATCTCTGTATTGGGGTGAATGTATGATATTGTTCTGCATTCTGTCCATCAACTGTTATTTTTGCATTTGTCTCCCCTAGTGGGATAGGTATGCTCAGACGTGAGTCCCATGCTCTCCATACCACTGGAGTCAAGCTATCCTTGTTGAAGACGGCTGATAGCCAGAAACCGGTCCTAGGATGCTTGATTCCAGTCCAGGAAAGACATGGCTTGGCAGTGCAGGCTGTACTGTTCCCATGAGGCACAGGGTCTAGGCTGATTTGCGCATGGCCATATCTGAACTGGGGTGGTGTGGAGTGCAAAGAAACGATGGAATTAGGCCCAGATCTCTGTACTGGGGTGAATGTATGACATTGTTCTTCATTCTGTCCATCAACTGTTATTTTTGCATCCAGGATCATCCCATGAAGGGACCGGTGCATCCAGGATCATCCCATGAAGGAAGTAGTGCATCCAGGATCATCCCATGAAGGGAGTAGTGCATCCAGGATCATCCCATGAAGGGACCAGTGCATCCAGGATCATCCCATGAAGGGACCGGTGCATCCAGGATCATCCCATGAAGGGACCGGTGCATCCAAGATCATCCCATGAAGGGACTGGCGCATCCAGGATCATCCCCTGAAGGGAGTCGTGCATCCAGGATCATCCCCTGAAGGAAGTAGTGCATCCAGGATCATCCCATGAAGGGACAGGTGCATCCAAGATCATCCCATGAAGGGACAGGTGCATCCAGGATCATCCCATGAAGGGACAGCTGCATCCAAGATCATCCCATGAAGGGACCGGTGCATACAGGATCATCCCCTGAAGGGACAGGTGCATAAATGATCATCCCCTGAAGGAACCGGTGCATCCAGGATCATCCCCTGAAGGGAGTAGTGAATCCAGGATCATCCCCTGAAGGGAGTAGTGCATCCATGATCATGCCATGAAGGGACCGATGCATCCAGAATCATTCCATGAAGGGATAGGTGTGCATCCAGGATCATCCCCTGAAGGGAGTAGTGCATCCAGGATCATCCCCTGAAGGGAGTAGTGCATTCAGGATCATCCCATGTAGGGACTAGTGCACCCTGGATCATCCCATGTAGGGACTGGTACATCCTGGATCATCCCATGAAGGGACAGGTGCAGTCAGGATCATCCTTTGAAGGGATTAGTGCATCCATGATCATCCCATGAAGGGACCAATGCATCCAGGATCATCCCATGAAGGGACAGGTGCATCCAGGATCATCCCCTGAAGGGAGTAGTGCATCCAGGATCATCCCATGAAGGGACCGCTGCATCCAGGATCATCCCATGAAGGGACCGGTGCATCCAGGATCATCTCATGAAGGGACCGGTGCATCCAGGATCATCCCATGAAGGGACCGGTGCATCCAGGATCATCCCATGAAGGGACCGGTGAATCCAGGATCATTCCCTGAAGGGACTGGTGCATCCAGGATCATCCACTGAAGGGACCAGTGCATCCATGATCATCCACTGAAGGGAGTAGTGCACCCAGGATCATCCCCTGAAGTGAGTAGTGCATCCAGGATCATCTCATGAAGGGAGTAATGCATCTAGGATCATCTCATGAAGGGACAGGTGCATCCAGGATCATCCCATGAAGGGACAGGTGCATCCAGATCATCCCATGAAGGGACAGGTGCATCCAGATCATCCCATGAAGGGACAGGTGCATCTAGGATCATCCCATGAAGGGACAGGTGCATCCAGGATCATCCCATGAAGAGACCAGAGTATCCAGGATCATCCCTTGAAGGGAGTAGTGCATCCAGGATCATCTCATGAAGGGACCGGTGCATCCAGGATCATCCCACTGAGGGACAGGTGCATCCAGCAACATCCGCTGAAGGGAGTAGTGCATCCAGGATCATCCCCTGAAGGGACCGGTAAATATAGGATCATCCCCTGAAGAATAGTGCATCCAGGATCATCCCATGAAGGGACAGGTGCATCCAGGATCATCCCACGAAGGGACAGGTGCATCTAGGATCATCCCCTGAAGGGAGTAGTGCATCCAGGATCATCCCCTGAAGGGAGTAGTGCATCCAGGATCATCCCCTGAAGGGAGTAGTGCATCCAGGATCCTCCCCTGAAGGGAGTCGTGCATCCAGGATCATCCCCTGAAGAGAGTAGTGCATCCAGGATCATCCCATGAAGGGACAGGTGCATCCTTGGCAGTTCGGACTGTACTGTTCCCATGAGGCACAGGGTCAAGGCTGATTTGCATATGGCCATGTCTGAACTGGGATGGAGTGGAGTGCAAAAAAACTATGGATTTAGGCCCAGATCTCTGTATTGGGGTGAATGTATGATATTGTTCTGCATTCTGTCCATCAACTGTTATTTTTGCATTTGTCTCCCCTAGTGGGATAGGTATGCTCAGACGTGAGTCCCATGCTCTCCATACCACTGGAGTCAAGCTATCCTGGCTGAAGACGGCTGATAGCCAGAAACCGGTCCTAGGATGCTTGATTCCAGTCCAGGAAAGACATGGCTTGGCAGTGCAGGCTGTACTGTTCCCATGAGGCACAGGGTCTAAGCTGATTTGCGCATGGCCATATCTGAACTGGGGTGGTGTGGAGTGCAAAGAAACGATGGAATTAGGCCCAGATCTCTGTACTGGGGTGAATGTATGACATTGTTCTTCATTCTGTCCATCAACTGTTAGTTTTGCATCCAGGATCATCCCATGAAGGGACCGGTGCATCCAGGATCATCCCATGAAGGGAATAGTGCATCCAGGATCATCCCATGAAGGGACCGGTGCATCCAGGATCATCCCATGAAGGGACCGGTGCATCCAGGATCATCCCATGAAGGGACCAGTGCATCCAGGATCATCCCATGAAGGGACCGGTGCATCCAGGATCATCCCATAAAGGGAGGGGTGCATCCAGGATCATCCCATGAAGGGACCGGTGCATCCAGGATCATCCCATGAAGGGACCGGTGCATCCAAGATCATCCCATGAAGGGACTGGTGCATCCAGGATCATCCCCTGAAGGAAGTAGTGCATCCAGGATCATCCCATGAAGGGACAGGTGCATCCAAGATCATCCCATGAAGGGACAGGTGCTTCCAGGATCATCCCATGAAGGGACAGCTGCATCCAAGATCATCCCATGAAGGGACCGGTGCATACAGGATCATCCCCTGAAGGGACCGGTGCATAAATGATCATCCCCTGAAGGAACCGGTGCATCCAGGATCATCCCCTGAAGGGAGTAGTGAATCCAGGATCATCCCCTGAAGGGAGTAGTGCATCCATGATCATGCCATGAAGGGACCGATGCATCCAGAATCATTCCATGAAGGGATAGGTGCGCATCCAGGATCATCCCCTGAAGGGAGTAGTGCATCCAGGATCATCCCCTGAAGGGAGTAGTGCATTCAGGATCATCCCATGTAGGGACTGGTGCATCCTGGATCATCCCATAAAGGGACAGGTGCAGTCAGGATCATCCCCTGAAGGGATTAGTGCATCCATGATCATCCCATGAAGGGACCAATGCATCCAGGATCATCCCATGAAGGGACAGGTGCATCCAGGATCATCCCCTGGAGGGAGTAGTGCATCCAGGATCATCCCATGAAGGGACCGCTGCATCCAGGATCATCCCATGAAGGGACCGGTGCATCCAGGATCATCCCATGAAGGGACCGGTGCATCCAGGATCATCCCATGAAGGGACCGGTGCATCCAGGATCATCCCATGAAGGGACCGGTGAATCCAGGATCATCCCCTGAAGGGACTGGTGCATCCAGGATCATCCACTGAAGGGACCAGTGCATCCATGATCATCCACAGAAGGGAGTAGTGCATCCAGGATCATCCGATTTAGGGACCGGTGCATTCAAGATCATCCCCTGAAGAGAGTAGTGCATCCAGGATCATCTATGAAGGGACCGGTGCATCTAGGATCATCCCATGAAGAGACCGGTGCATCCAAGATCATCCCCTGAAGGGACCGGAGTATCCACGATCATCGCCTGAAGGGAGTAGTGCATCCAGGATCATCCCATCAAGGGACCGGTGCATCCAGGATCATCCCATGAAGGGACCGGTGCATCCAGGGTCATCCCCTGAAGGGAGTAGTGCATCCAGGATCAACCCATGAAGGGACAGGTGCATCCAGGATCATCCCACCATGGGACCGGTGCATCCAGGATCATCCCATGAAGGGGCCGGTGCATCCAGGATCATCCCATGAAGGGACCGGTGCATCCAGGATCATCCCCTGAAGGGAGTAGTGCATCCAGGATCATCCCATGAAGGGACTGGTGCATCCAGGATCATCCCCTGAAGGGAGTAGTGCATCCAGGATCATCCCATGAACGGACCAGTGCATCCAGGATCATCCCATGAAGGGACCGGTGCATCCAGGATCATCCCCTGAAGGGAGTAGTGCATCCAGGATCATCCATTGAAGGGACAGGTGCATCCAGGATCATCCCATGAAGGGACCGGTGCATCCAGGATCATCCCATGAAGGGACCTGTGCATCCAGGATCACCCTTTGAAGGAAGTAGTGCAACCAGGATCATCCGATTTAGGGACCAGTGCATCCAAGATCATCCCCTGAAGAGAGTAATGCATCCAGGATCATCCCATGAAGGGACAGGTGCATCTAGGATCCTCCCATGAAGGGACAGGTGCATCCAGGATCCTCCCATGAAGGGACAGGTGCATCCAGGATCCTCCCATGAAGGGACAGGTGCATCCAGGATCCTCCCATGAAGGGACAGGTGTATCCAGGATCCTCCCATGAAGGGACAGGTGCATCCAGGGTCATCCCATGAAGTGACCGGTGCATCCAGGATCATCCCCTGAAGGGAGTAGTGCATCCAGGATCATCCCATGAAGGGACCGGTGAATTCAGGATCATCCCATGAAGGGACCGGTGCATCCAGGATCAACCCATGAAGGGACTGGTGCATACAGTATCATCCCCTGAAGGGAGTAGTGCATCCAGGATCATCACATGAAGGGAGTAGTGCATCCAGGATCATCCAATGAAGGGACCAGTGCATCCAGGATCTTCCCATGAAGGGACAGGTATATACAGGATCATCCCATGAAGGGACAGGTGCAGTCAGGATCATCCCCTGATGGGATTAGTGCATCCATGATCATCCCATGAAGGGACCAATGCATCCAGGATCGTCCCATGAAGGGACAGGTGCATCCAGGATCATCCCCTGAAGGGAGTAGTGCATCCAGGATCATCTCATGAAGGGACCGCTGCATCCAGAATCATCCAATGAAGGGACCGGTGCATCCAGGATCATCCCATGAAGGGACCGGTGCATCCAGGATCATCCATTGAAGGGGCCGGTGCATCCAGGATCATCCCATGAAGGGACTGGTGAATCCAGGATCATCCATTGAAGGGGCCGGTGCATCCAGGATCATCCCATGAAGGGACCGGTGAATCCAGGATCATCCCCTGAAGGGACCAGTGCATCCAGGATCATCCACTGAAGGGAGTAGTGCATCCAGGATCATCCGATTTAGGGACCGGTGCATTCAAGATCATCCCCTGAAGAGAGTAGTGCATCCAGGATCATCCCATGAAGGGACGGGTGCATCCAGGATCATCCCTTGAAGGGAGTAGTGCATTTGAAGGGATTAGTGCATCCATGATCATCCCATGAAGGGACCAATGCATCCAGGATCATCCCATGAAGGGACAGGTGCATCCAGGATCATCCCCTGGAGGGAGTAGTGCATCCAGGATCATCCCATGAAGGGACCGCTGCATCCAGGATCATCCCATGAAGGGACCGGTGCATCCAGGATCATCCCATGAAGGGACCGGTGCATCCAGGATCATCCCATGAAGGGACCGGTGAATCCAGGATCATCCCCTGAAGGGACTGGTGCATCCAGGATCATCCACTGAAGGGACCAGTGCATCCATGATCATCCACTGAAGGGAGTAGTGCATCCAGGATCATCCGATTTAGGGACCGGTGCATTCAAGATCATCCCCTGAAGAGAGTAGTGCATCCAGGATCATCTATGAAGGGACCGGTGCATCTAGGATCATCCCATGAAGAGACCGGTGCATCCAAGATCATCCCCTGCAGGGACCGGAGTATCCAGGATCATCGCCTGAAGGGAGTAGTGCATCCAGGATCATCCCATCAAGGGACCGGTGCATCCAGGATCATCCCATGAAGGGACCGGTGCATCCAGGGTCATCCCCTGAAGGGAGTAGTGCATCCAGGATCAACCCATGAAGGGACAGGTACATCCAGGATCATCCCCCCATGGGACCGGTGCATCCAGGATCATCCCATGAAGGGGCCGGTGCATCCAGGATCATCCCATGAAGGGACCGGTGCATCCAGGATCATCCCCTGAAGGGAGTAGTGCATCCAGGATCATCCCATGAAGGGACCGGTGCATCCAGGATCATCCCCTGAAGGGAGTAGTGCATCCAGGATCATCCCATGAACGGACTGGTGCATCCAGGATCATCCCATGAAGGGACCGGTGCATCCAGGATCATCCCCTGAAGGGAGTAGTGCATCCAGGATCATCCATTGAAGGGACAGGTGCATCCAGGATCATCCCATGAAGGGCCCGGTGCATCCAGGATCATCCCATGAAGGGACCTGTGCATCCAGGATCACCCTTCGAAGGAAGTAGTGCATCCAGGATCATCCGGTTTAGGGACCAGTGCATCCAAGATCATCCCCTGAAGAGAGTAATGCATCCAGGATCATCCCATGAAGGGACAGGTGCATCTAGGATCCTCCCATGAAGGGACAGGTGCATCCAGGATCCTCCCATGAAGGGACAGGTGCATCCAGGATCCTCCCATGAAGGGACAGGTGCATCCAGGGTCCTCCCATGAAGGGACAGGTGCATCCAGGATCCTCCCATGAAGGGACAGGTGCATCCAGGGTCATCCCATGAAGTGACCGGTGCATCCAGGATCATCCCCTGAAGGGAGTAGTGCATCCAGGATCATCCCATGAAGGGACCGGTGAATTCAGGATCATCCCATGAAGGGACCGGTGCATCCAGGATCAACCCATGAAGGGACTGGTGCATACAGTATCATCCCCTGAAGGGAGTAGTGCATCCAGGATCATCACATGAAGGGAGTAGTGCATCCAGGATCATCCAATGAAGGGACCAGTGCATCCAGGATCTTCCCATGAAGGGACAGGTGTATACAGGATCATCCCATGAAGGGACAGGTGCAGTCAGGATCATCCCCTGATGGGATTAGTGCATCCATGATCATCCCATGAAGGGACCAATGCATCCAGGATCATCCCATGAAGGGACAGGTGCATCCAGGATCATCCCCTGAAGGGAGTAGTGCATTCAGGATCATCTCATGAAGGGACCGCTGCATCCAGGATCATCCAATGAAGGGACCGGTGCATCCAGGATCATCCCATGAAGGGACCGGTGCATCCAGGATCATCCATTGAAGGGACCGGTGCATCCAGGATCATCCCATGAAGGGACCGGTGAATCCAGGATCATCCCCTGAAGGGACCGGTGAATCCAGGATCATCCCCTGAAGGGACCGGTGGATCCAGGATCATCCACTGAAGGGACCAGTGCATCCAGGATCATCCACTGAAGGGAGTAGTGCATCCAGGATCATCCGATTTAGGGACCAGTGCATTCAAGATCATCCCCTGAAGAGAGTAGTGCATCCAGGATCATCTATGAAGGGACCGGTGCATCTAGGTGTGAGAAGTTGGCCTGGTATATAATGTTCACTAATTCTAGTGATTACTTTGTACCATGCCAAGCAACCCTTATGATGATGGTTGTAATTCAACCTTGTAGACCAGTTATCCTAGTGGTAACGTGGACAAAGCAGTCTTAGGCTAAACTCTGAAAGGCATGTGAAGCCAGCTGTTATACTATACACAACCCCCTTGAATACCAAATGAAAGGGACACCACACAGATATATATTGAAAATATATATTGATTTATTAACTATAAAATCCCCTGGACTCTTTATGAGCACAGAAGCACAAGCGTTAAATCACAAGACAGTTTAAAATACACAAAAGTTGCACAATATGGATGAGCCCTAGGGGCCACCTAAACCATATACTAAGAAAGTGGTATAAGAGATACCTGGAGGAAAGTGAAGAGGCCTAGGGCCTTGGGAATCGCTGGAGCTATTCGAGACTAGCAATGACTAAGTCGGGAGAGGCCCACGGGACTCGGGTGCAGTGTTCAAAGTGCACGCACTTTCCAATACAAAGTCTATGGTGCGTAAAAAGTACAAAGTTAGAAAGTTAGGAACCTTCCGAGTGACCTACGGAGTTAAAACTTTAGACACAGGCCCTTGAGATGTGTACCAGTGCAGGAGCACCAGCGCAGCTGAGTTACCTCACCCACAGGAAGCGGGTGCACAGGGTCAAAGTAGTGTCGGGTTTCGTCACGCTGGTCGATGGTGCTTGGAGCTGAAGATGCTGCAGGCGGCTCGATGAGAAGAGTTCCGGTGGATCCAAGGGTGGATCTGAAGATGTGAAGACCTGAAAGCAGAGGGGACAATGTTCACAGTCACTAGCCAGTGACTACCGTGGAACCAGATTGGAACCAGGCGATGTCGGGTGCAAACAGGCGTTGTCGGGTAGCTTCTTTCTGCAGCCACGTGGATACCCGGGGTCGAGGACGTCCAGGAGTCGGTCACGAGCTGTCCCACGTAGGCTTCTCGCTGTTGGCGGTGTCGGCGACCTGATCGGAGCAAACAGGCCTTGGCAAATGCAAGCCACGCAGAAGTTGAAAGATGCTGTTCACTCGGACCAGCAAGGTCAGAGCGGGTGCTCCTTTTCACAGGAGCTTGGGTAGGTCTGGAGCAACCAGACCTACTGTGTAAATCTTCGGGTTCGTCGCCAAGATGGCCGCTGACCACGTGGCTAGTGGCCGGGATGGCGCGTCGAGTGGCACAATGCAAAAGGGCCCCACGCAGATCGTGGAGATGCTGGAGGGCTGATCTTTGGTGCAAGGGCTGCTCGGTGGTGAGGGTTCTCAGTCCCCAAAGCACAACGTCGAGGATGCCTCAGAAGCTGCGCAGTCAGCTTTTCGAGTGTCTTCCAAGAGGTCCGGTCCCAAGTCACTCGGTGCCTCCATGGGTCCCTTCTTTGCAGGGACTGTGGATCGGGCTCTGAGAGGTCTGGGAGTCTGGTTCTTGTCGGGCTCTGGGCTCGGTCTCCGGCGGGAGGTGGCGGCAAAGCAGACGTCGAGTTGCTGGTTGGTACCTGTGTTCACAGGGTGGCCACTCCTAGGCCACAAGGGAGATTCTCTTCAGTCTTCTGTGCAGCAGAATGTCGAAGTCCAGTCTTCTTCTTAGTTTTAAGTTGATTCAGGATGATCTGCCGTGCAATGGCACTGCTCCCACTCTTATTCCCAATCTGAGGGGTGGATCACCTACTAGGTCCCTCCTCTGGGAGGAACCAGGAAGGGGAGCGGTTAGACCCCCTTTCCTTTGTCCAGTTCCGCGCCAGGCCTGGGTCTGGAAAGTCCCAGGACCGGTTTGGACTGGCCTATGCACGGGGACACCTTGTGTGCCCCGGGCATGTCTGATTCTATTCAGCCCTGTCCTACCCAATACACAAAATCCTGTCTGGGGTGGTGCTCGCACCTCCCAAGGCAGGAAACCCTTTGTCCAGGCCACCATCTGCCGAGTTTCGGTCAGCAGCAGGTCAGACTTGTGTCTGTGGTGGCAGCATCCATTTTGTGATGCTGAGGCTCTGTTTAACTTTAACCGGGGTTAAGGCTACACACATGTCGTGTCCCTCTAGAAGGGTGGAATGCTATCCCCGTCGCCAGAATTGGCGAGGGGATAGTAATCCAATTCGTATGACACCTTACTCGACATGTTTTGATAAAGCCAAACCAAAGATAGCATTTAACCGCGAGGATTATAATGCACTTAAGAGTATATGGTATGGCAATATCCCGGAACAGCTTAGGGAGTGGTTCCCGACAGCTGCAGACAGGCTCAGCTCATGCTAGAGCACCATCTCACATATTTCCAAGCACTCTGCCTCCAGGATTGATGAGGCCTTCCATAGGAGTGACTGATAGGAACATATGTGTCCAGTTTAGGGTTAGGCACAGACATACTGTACCTAAGTAAGAGGTGGTTACACCGACTTACCCCAGCTGAGTGATCAGCCAGTTGTGTCAAATATGGAGGCCAGGCCAGGGGTGGCATAATACATGCTGCAGCCCCTGGTAGGCCTTGGATACACCTATGCCCTGGGTACCTAAGGTACACTACTACAGGGGCTCACAAGGTGAACCAGTTCCAATTCGTAATGCACCTAGAGTGCATTGGCAGTAATTTAGAGAGAGAACAGCAGGCTGTGGGTCCGATTAGCAGGCCCACAGCCACATTAAGTTGGAAACCAGTGAAACAAAAAGCAAAAATTTGGGGTGACCATAGGATAGCAGACCCTACTCTCCTACATAACCCCCCCCCCAAACGCAGGGACATTAGACTAACCTTGACCAGTTGTGTCTTCATGTTCTAATTGGAAGTACCTGGAGAGACCATCTGCGTTGCCATGGTCAGTCCCTGGGCGGTGCTCCACTGTAAAGTCCATCCCCTGTAGGGAAATGGACCACCTGAGTAGTTTGGGGTTTTCACCCTTCATCTGATTAAGCCATAGGAGGGGCTTATGGTCGGTCTGAATCTTGAAGTGAGTACCAAACAAGTATGGCCTCAACTTCTTCAGTACCCACACCACAGCAAAGGCCTCCCTCTCTATAGCTGACCAACGTTTCTCTCTGGGGGTCAGCCTTCTGCTAATGAAAGCAATGGGCTGGTCCTGGCCATCTACAAAAAGCTGTGAAAGCACTGCTCCCACTCCCAACTCAGAAGCATCTGTTTGGACAATGAACTCTCTTGAGTAGTCAGGACTCTTCAGGATAGGTGCAGAGCACATGGCCTTCTTCAGGTCATCAAATGCCTTTTGACAGATTTCTGTCCACTGAACCTTTTTGGGCATCTTCTTAGATGTCAGATCATTAAGAGGAGTCACAATGGACCCATAGTTCTTAACAAACTTCCTGTAGTACCCAGTCAGGCCCAAGAAAGCTCTGACCTGAGTCTGGGTAGTTGGAGGGGACCAGTCCTTGATGGTCTGGATCTTACTCTCCAGTGGTTGAACTTGGCCTCCACCTACAAGGTGGCCCAGGTATACAACCTTGCTCTGCCCTATCTGGCACTTTGTTGCCTTGATAGTGAGGCCTGCCTTCTGCAGAGCCTCAAGCACTTCCTTCAGGTGGACCAGGTGATCCTCCCAGGTGGAGCTAAAGACAGCAATATCGTCCAGATAAGCTGCACAAAAGTCATCCAACCCAGTGAGGACTTGATTCACCAACCTTTGGAAGGTGGCAGGTGCATTTTTCAAACCAAAGGGCATCACCACAAACTGATAATGCCCACTAGGGGTAGAAAATGCTGTTTTGGCTTTAGACTCCTCAGCTAACCTGATTTGCCAGTAGCCAGCTGTCAAGTCAAATGTGCTCAAATATTTGGCAGAAGCCAACTTGTCAATGAGCTCATCTGCCCTTGGAATAGGGTGTGCATCTGTCCTGGTGACAGCATTGAGTCCTCTGTAATCCACACAGAACCTCATCTCTCTCTTGCCATCTTTGGTGTGAGGTTTGGGGACCAGAACCACTGGGCTAGCCCAGGGGCTCTCTGAAGGCTCAATGACACCTAATTCCAGCATCTTTTGCACCTCAGTCTTTATACAGTCCCTGACGTGGTCAGGTTGCCTGTAAATTTTGCTCTTTACAGGAAGACTGTCACCAGTGTCCACCACATGTGTACACCAGTTAGTCTGACTGGGTGTCAATGAGAACATATGCCTGTATGCCTGTAGAACTTGTCTGCAGTCATGTTGCTGATGTTCAGTGAGGCTGCCACCTAAGGCCACACCATCAACTGAGCCATCCTCAGGGTTCTGAGTGAGCAGGTCTGGGAGAGGGTCACTCTCTTCCTCCTGTCCCTCATCTGTAGCCATGAGCAAGCCCATGTCTGCCCTGCTGACATATGCCTTCAATCTGTTCACATGAGCACCCTGTGGGGGCTCCTGGGAGTTCCTAGGTCCACCAAGTAGGTAACCTCTCCCTTCTTCTCCAGAATTGTATGGGTTCCAGACCATTTGTCTTGGAGTGCTGCTGGGGCCACTGGCTCCAACACCCATACCTTCTGTCCAGGCTGAAACTCAACAAGGACAGCCTTTTGGTCATGCCAAGCTTTTTGTAATTCTTGGCTAGCCTCAAGGTTTTTGGATGCCTTTTCCATGTACTCTGCCATCCTGGAGCGGAGACCAAGTACATAGTCCACTATGTCTTGCTTAGGCTTTTTGAGAGGTAACTCCCATCCTTCCTTCACTAGACATAGGGGTCCTCTTACAGGGTGCCCAAACAACAATTCAAAGGGGCTGAAGCCAACCCCCTTTTGAGGGACCTCTCTGTAAGCGAACAAAAGGCAGGGCAGCAGGATGTCCCATCTTCGCCTGAGCTTTTCAGGTAATCCTTTAATCATGCCCTTTAGGGTCTTGTTAAATCTCTCAACAAGCCCATTGCATTGTGGGTGATAAGGAGTGGTGAACTTGTAGTTGACACCACATTCCTTCCACATAGCTGTCAAATATCCAGACATGAAGTTGGCACTCTATCTGATATTACCTCCTTAGGAAACCCCACTCTGGAGAAAACTCCAAGTAAGGCCCTGGCCACAACAGGAGCTGTTGTGGTCCTAAGTGGAATTGCCTCTGGGTACCTGGTGGCATGATCCACTACCACCAGTATGAATCTGTGCCCAGATGCTGTAGGGGGATCCATTGGACCAACAATATCAATCCCCACTCTTTCAAAGGGAACCCCCACCACAGGTAGTGGTATCAGGGGGGCCTTTGTTGTTCCACCTGCTTTACCACTGGCTTGGCAGGTTTCACAGGAGCGACAAAACTCCTTGGTGTCTTCAGACATGTGAGGCCAGTGAAAGTGAGGGACAAGCCTGTCCCAGGTCTTGTTCTGGCCTAGGTGTCCTGCTAAAGGAATATCATGGGCCAAGGTGAGTAGGAAGCCCCTAAATTGCAGAGGTATAACCAACCTCCTGGTAGCACCAGGCTTGGGGTCTCTAGCCTCTGAATAAAGGAGTCCATCGTCCCAATATACTTTATGGGCACCTTGAGCATTCCCAGCAGCCTCAGCAGCAGCCTGCTGCCTGAGGGGTTCAAGAGAAGGACAGGTTAACTGAGCCTGCCCCAAGTCTACCCTAGAAGGTCCCCCTGTCCCCAGAAACTCAACCTGATCAGGTTCAAGTTCTTCAGGGACAGTTCCTTCAGGGGTCTCAAGATCAGTTTCCTGTGAAGCCTGATCCTCACTTGTAGGCAGTTGGGAAGGCACAGCCTTAACCCTCCTGTTCTTTCTCTTGGGAGGTGCTTGGTCCATTGTTCCAGGATCCAAGACCTGAGGTTCAGAGAGGCACTTTTTGGCCTGTGACCTGGTCACAGCAAGGACATGTGATGATATCCCTAACATCTCTGCATGAGTCCTGTACTCAACTTCTGACCATAGAGAGTTCTCCAGGTCATTGCCCAACAAACATTCTACTGGGAGATCAGCACTAACCACAACTTTCTTTAGGCCAGTTACCCCTCCCCAGGAAAAGTTAACAAGTGCCACACTATGTGTAGTAGTGACATTGCTGGCATTGGTCACCAGGTAATCATCGCCTGGCATGTATTGTCCAGGGTCCACAAAGTTAGGTGTCACCATAGTGACACTGGCACATGTGTCCCTGTAAGCTTGAGCCACTTTGTTGTTGATCAAAGGTGTCTGTCTGTATTTGCCCAGGTTACTGGGACTTATGTCAGGGGTCAATTCTATGTCCCCCTCACAAACCAGGACAGCCTGTGTAAGGGTTCTGACTAGGTCAGAATCTCCTTCAGTTCCCAAAGTGATACCCACTAATCCCTTGGCTTGAGGACCAGCACTGCTAACTGTACTAGTGGGTGCAGGTGCCTTAGGGGCTGCAGTGCTGGGGGCTCCACCCTTTTTACACTCACTTGTCCAGTGAGAGGTGTTCTTACAAGTTTTACACCAGGGTTTCTTCTGACCTTCTTTCTTCTTCTTCTTGGAAGTTTGGGACCCACCCTCTGTCTCAGTTTGGGGCCCTGTTGAAGACTTCTGGTCTTTAGCTTTCTGCTCCCCACCCTTCTGGTCTGTTTTCTTCTGGTCACCACCCTGGTTCTGGTTCTGGGTCTTTTGCTTAACTCTGGTTCTTACCCATTTATCTGCCCTCTTTCCCAATTCTTGGGGAGAGGTCAAATCTGAGTCAACCAAATGTTGATGCAACTGCTGGTTCTGACAATTATTTAAAATTTGTTCTCTCATCAGCAAATTATACAATCCTTCATAGTCTGTAACCTTGCTTCCCAGCAACCGTCCCTCCAGAGCCTTAGTGGCACACTCAACAAATTCAGACCAGTCCTGAGTCTGTGTCTTCTGGGTATCTCTGAACATTAACCTGTACTGTTCAGTGGTTAAGCCTAACCCATCAATCAGAGCACTCTTCAGGACCAGGTAGTTTCTAGAATCCCCATCACTAACTGTGAGGAGTCTGTCTCGGCCTCTACCTTCAAAGGAGAGCCACAAGATTGCTGCCCACTGCTCCTGAGGAATCTGCTGTACTCTGCAGGCTCTCTCCATTGCAGTAATCCATTTATGGATATCATCCCCAGCTTTGTAGGGGGGCACAATCTTACTCAGGTTTCTATTATCAAAAGACCTGTCTTTATCCTTGTGGATATTGCTGCCACCAGTGGGTTCTATTACCCCACTCTCTCTAGGCTGTCTTGCTCTAGCAAGTTTCTCCTTGGCCAGGGCAACCTCTAACTCTTGCCTCTGGATCCTAAGCTCAGCCTCTCTCATCTTGGCCTCATGTTCCCTTCTCTGAGGGCTAGTCATCTCCTTCCTGGAGTGACCATGAGAGCCTCTAGAGACATGGGAGGTATTGGATTCACCTGAGTGATTCCTCCTCCTCCTATGCCCCTGGTTAAGTCCACCTGGGGGTCTGAATGGGTTGTTACCTGATTCATTCCCAAGTTGGCTTAAGTTAGCCTGGTTCAGTCTACTGACCAGCACCTGACTATCTCTGTCATCATCTGACTCACTGCTTTCCACCTCCTCCTCCTCTTCCTCTTCCTCTACATCTACCTGAGGAGCTCCAGTGGTGGAGGCTTCCTCATCTACCAGGATGATAGGGGCAGGGGTGTCTACAGTGTCATCCTCTGAAGGATGGCCTCCTTCAGCATCCCCTGTGGGGTTTGCCTTAGAGGGCTTTAGAGTCTCAGACTGGTCTAAGAGCTCTCTTAGGTGGTCTGTAGTAGGGGAAGGCCCTGTCTTCAGACCCCTTAAGACACAAAGCTGTCTTAATTCCTTAAAGGAAAAAATAGCAAATCTGGATGGTGCCCTTGGAGGGTCACTCTCAACAGGAGTAAGTCCACTGGACCCCTCTGTTCCAGACATTGCTCTACTGTGGGTGGATGTGTTGCAATCTACCTACACTGGTGTTTACCTACTAAACCTATCTAGTAGTTGTAGCTAGGGTGTGCTACTCCCTTTGCTCTACAACAACTAAGTTCAGTAGAACTTAAGTATACTAGTCTTGTTTTATATGTACCTAGCAGGTACCTGTATGATCTTTCAAATGATAATCTCAAAGATTGTAATGGTAAAACAACAGCAAGCTCAGATCCCAATCCGCTGCTCACCAATGTGAGAAGTTGGCCTGGTATATAATGTTCACTAATTCTAGTGATTACTTTGTACCATGCCAAGCAACCCTTATGATGATGGTTGTAATTCAACCTTGTAGACCAGTTATCCTAGTGGTAACGTGGACAAAGCAGTCTTAGGCTAAACTCTGAAAGGCATGTGAAGCCAGCTGTTATACCATACACAACCCCCTTGAATACCAAATGAAAGGGACACCACACATATATATTGAAAATATATATTGATTTATTAACTATAAAATCCCCTGGACTCTTTATGAGCACAGAAGCACAAGCGTTAAATCACAAGACAGTTTAAAATACACAAAAGTTGCACAATATGGATGAGCCCTAGGGGCCACCTAAACCATATACTAAGAAAGTGGTATAAGAGATACCAGGAGGAAAGTGAAGAGGCCTAGGGCCTTGGGAATCGCTGGAGCTATTCAAGACTAGCAATGACTAAGTCGGGAGAGGCCCACGGGACTCGGGTGCAGTGTTCAAAGTGCACGCACTTTCCAATACAAAGTCTATGGTGCGTAAAAAGTACAAAGTTAGAAAGTTAGGAACCTTCCGAGTGACCTACGGAGTTAAAACTTTAGACACAGGCCCTTGAGATGTGTACCAGTGCAGGAGCACCGGCGGAGCTGAGTTACCTCACCCACAGGAAGCGGGTGCACAGGGTCGAAGTAGTGTCGGGTTTCGTCACGCTGGTCGATGGTGCTTGGAGCTGAAGATGCTGCAGGCGGCTCGATGAGAAGAGTTCCGGTGGATCCAAGGGTGGATCTGAAGATGTGAAGACCTGAAAGCAGAGGGGACAATGTTCACAGTCACTAGCCAGTGACTACCGTGGAACCAGATTGGAACCAGGCGATGTCGGGTGCAAACAGGCGTTGTTGGGTAGCTTCTTTCTGCAGCCACGTGGATACCCGGGGTCGAGGACGTCCAGGAGTTGGTCACGAGCTGTCCCACGTAGGCTTCTCGCTGTTGGCGGTGTCGGCGACCTGATCGGAGCAAACAGGCCTTGGCAAATGCAAGCCACGCAGAAGTTGAAAGATGCTGTTCACTCGGACCAGCAAGGTCAGAGCGGGTGCTCCTTTTCACAGGAGCTTGGGTAGGTCTGGAGTAACCAGACCTGCTGTGTAAATCTTCGGGTTCGTCGCCAAGATGGCCGCTGACCACGTGGCTAGTGGCCGGGATGGCGCGTCGAGTGGCACAATGCAAAAGGGCCCCACGCAGATCGTGGAGATGCTGGAGGGCTGATCTTTGGTGCAAGGGCTGCTCGATGGTGTGGGTTCTCAGTCCCCAAAGCACAACATCGAGGATGCCTCAGAAGCTGCGCAGTCAGCTTTTCAAGTGTCTTCCAAGAGGTCCGGTCCCACGTCACTCGGTGCCTCCACGGGTCCCTTCTTTGCAGGGACTGTGGATCGGGCTCTGAGAGGTCTGGGAGTCTGGTTCTTGTTGGGCTCTGGGCTCGGTCTCCGGCGGGAGGCGGCGGCAAAGCAGACGTTGAGTTGCTGGTTGGTACCTGTGTTCACAGGGTGGCCACTCCTAGGCCACAAGGGAGATTCTCTTCAGTCTTCTGTGCAGCAGAATGTCGAAGTCCAGTCTTCTTCTTAGTTTTAAGTTGATTCAGGATGATCTGCTGTGCAATGGCACTGCTCCCACTCTTATTCCCAATCTGAGGGGTGGATCACCTACTAGGTCCCTCCTCTGGGAGGAACCAGGAAGGGGGGCGGTTACACCCTCTTTCCTTTGTCCAGTTCCGCGCCAGGACTGGGGCTGGAAGGCCCCAGAACCGGTTTGGACTGGCCTATGCACGGGGACACCTTGTGTGCCCCGGGCATGTCTGATTCTATTCAGCCCTGTCCTACCCAATACACAAAATCCTGTCTGGGGTGGTGCTCGCACCTCCCAAGGCAGGAAACCCTTTGTCCAGGCCACCATCTGCCGAGTTTCGGTCAGCAGCAGGAGGTCAGACTCGTGTCTGTGGTGGCAGCATCCATTTTGTGATGCTGAGGCTCTGTTTAACTTTAACCGGGGTTAAGGCTACACACATGTCGTGTCCCTCTAGAAGGGTGGAATGCTATCCCCGTCGCCAGAATTGGCGAGGGGATAGTATTCCAATTCGTATGACACCTTACTCGACATGTTTTGATAAAGCCAAACCAAAGATAGCATTTAACCGCGAGGATTATAATGCACTTAAGAGTATATGGTATGGCAATATCCCGGAACAGCTTAGGGAGTGGTTCCCTGAGACAGGCTCAGCTCATGCTAGAGCACCATCTCACATATTTCCAAGCACTCTGCCTCCAGGATTGATGAGGCCTTCCATAGGAGTGACTGATAGGAACATATGTGTCCAGTTTAGGGTTAGGCACAGACATACTGTACCTAAGTAAGAGGTGGTTACACCGACTTACCCCAGCTGAGTGATCAGCCAGTTGTGTCAAATATGGAGGCCAGGCCAGGGGTGGCATAATACATGCTGCAGCCCCTGGTAGGCCTTGGATACACCTATGCCCTGGGTACCTAAGGTACACTACTACAGGGGCTCACAAGGTGAACCAGTTCCAATTCGTAATGCACCTAGAGTGCATTGGCAGTAATTTAGAGAGAGAACAGCAGGCTGTGGGTCTGATTAGCAGGCCCACAGCCACATTAAGTCGGAAACCAGTGAAGCAAAAAGCAAAAATTTGGGGTGACCATAGGATAGCAGACCCTACTCTCCTACACTAGGATCATCCCATGAAGAGACCGGTGCATCCAAGATCATCCCCTGAAGGGACCGGAGTATCCAGGATCATTGCCTGAAAGGAGTAGTGCATCCAGGATCATCCCATCAAGGGACCGGTGCATCCAGGATCATCCCATGAAGGGACCGGTGTATCCAGGGTCATCCCCTGAAGGGAGTAGTGCATCCAGGATCAACCCATGAAGGGACAGGTGCATCCAGGATCATCCCACCATGGGACCGGTGCATCCAGGATCATCCCATGAAGGGGCCGGTGCATCCAGGATCATCCCATGAAGGGACCGGTGCATCCAGGATCATCCCCTGAAGGGAGTAGTGCATCCAGGATCATCCATTGAAGGGACGGGTGCATCCAGGATCATCCCATAAAGGGACCGGTGCATCCAGGATCATCCCATGAAGGGACCTGTGCATCCAGGATCACCCTTTGAAGGAAGTAGTGCATCCAGGATCATCCGATTTAGGGACCAATACATCCAAGATCATTCCCTGAAGAGAGTAATGCATCCAGGATCATCCCATGAAGGGACAGGTGCATCTAGGATCATCCCATGAAGGGACCGGTGCATCCAAGATCATCCCCTGAAAGGATTAGAGCATCCAGGATCATCCCATGAAGGGACAGGTGCATCCAGGATCATTCCCTGAATGGGAGTAGTGCATCCAGGATCATTCCGTGAAGGGACAGGTGCATCCAGGTTCATCCCCTGAAGGGAGTAGTGCATCCAGGATCCTCCCATGAAGGGACAGGTGCATCCAGGATCCTCCCATGAAGGGACAGGTGCATCCAGGATCCTCCCATGAAGGGACAGGTGCATCCAGGATCATCCCCTGAAGGGAGTAGTGCATCCAGGATCATCCCATGAATGGACCGGTGCATCCAGGATCATCCCATGAAGGGACTGGTGCATCCAGGATCATCCCCTGAAGGGAGTAGTGCATCCAGGATCATCCATTGAAGGGACAGGTGCATCCAGGATCATCCCATGAAGGGACCGGTGCATCCAGGATCATCCCATGAAGGGACCTGTGCATCCAGGATCACCCTTTGAAGGAAGTAGTGCATCCAGGATCATCCGATTTAGGGACCAGTGCATCCAAGATCATCCCCTGAAGAGAGTAATGCATCCAGGATCATCCCATGAAGGGACAGGTGCATCTAGGATCCTCCCATGAAGGGACAGGTGCATCCAGGATCCTCCCATGAAGGGACAGGTGCATCCAGGATCCTCCCATGAAGGGACAGGTGCATCCAGGATCCTCCCATGAAGGGACAGGTGCATCCAGGATCCTCCCATGAAGGGACAGGTGTATCCAGGGTCATCCCATGAAGTGACCGGTGCATCCAGGATCATCAACTGAAGGGAGTAGTGCATCCAGCATCATCCCATGAAGGGACCGGTGAATTCAGGATCATCCCATGAAGGGACCGGTGCATCCACGATCAACCCATGAAGGGACTGGTGCATACAGTATCATCCCCTGAAGGGAGTAGTGCATCCAGGATCATCACATGAAGGGAGTAGTGCATCCAGGATCATCCAATGAAGGGACCAGTGCATCCAGGATCTTCCCATGAAGGGACAGGTGTATACAGGATCATCCCATGAAGGGACAGGTGCAGTCAGGATCATCCCCTGATGGGATTAGTGCATCCATGATCATCCCATGAAGGGACCAATGCATCCAGGATCATCCCATGAAGGGACAGGTGCATCCAGGATCATCCCCTGAAGGGAGTAGTGCATCCAGGATCATCTCATGAAGGGACTGCTGCATCCAGGATCATCCAATGAAGGGACCGGTGCATCCAGGATCATCCCATGAAGGGACCGGTGCATCCAGGATCATCCATTGAAGGGACCGGTGCATCCAGGATCATCCCATGAAGAGACCGGTGAATCCAGGATCATCCCCTGAAGGGACCGGTGAATCCAGGATCTTCCCCTGAAGGGACCGGTGGATCCAGGATCTTCCCCTGAAGGGACCGGTGCATCCAGGATCATCCACTGAAGGGAGTAGTGCATCCAGGATCATCCGATTTAGGGACCGGTGCATTCAAGATCATCCCCTGAAGACAGTAGTGCATCCAGGATCATCCCATGAAGGGACGGGTGCATCCAGGATCATCCCTTGAAGGGAGTAGTGCATTTGAAGGGATTAGTGCATCCATGATCATCCCATGAAGGGACCAATGCATCCAGGATCATCCCATGAAGGGACAGGTGCATCCAGGATCATCCCCTGGAGGGAGTAGTGCATCCAGGATCATCCCATGAAGGGACCGCTGCATCCAGGATCATCCCATGAAGGGACCGGTGCATCCAGGATCATCCCATGAAGGGACCGGTGCATCCAGGATCATCCCATGAAGGGACCGGTGAATCCAGGATCATCCCCTGAAGGGACTGGTGCATCCAGGATCATCCACTGAAGGGACCAGTGCATCCATGATCATCCACTGAAGGGAGTAGTGCATCCAGGATCATCCGATTTAGGGACCGGTGCATTCAAGATCATCCCCTGAAGAGAGTAGTGCATCCAGGATCATCTATGAAGGGACCGGTGCATCTAGGATCATCCCATGAAGAGACCGGTGCATCCAAGATCATCCCCTGCAGGGACCGGAGTATCCAGGATCATCGCCTGAAGGGAGTAGTGCATCCAGGATCATCCCATCAAGGGACCGGTGCATCCAGGATCATCCCATGAAGGGAGTAGTGCATCCAGGATCATCCCATCAAGGGACCGGTGCATCCAGGACAATCCCATGAAGGGACCGGTGCATCCAGGGTCATCCCCTGAAGGGAGTAGTGCATCCAGGATCAACCCATGAAGGGACAGGTACATCCAGGATCATCCCACCATGGGACTGGTGCATCCAGGATCATCCCATGAAGGGGCCAGTGCATCCAGGATCATCCCATGAAGGGACCGGTGCATCCAGGATCATCCCCTGAAGGGAGTAGTGCATCCAGGATCATCCCATGAAGGGACCGGTGCATCCAGGATCATCCCCTGAAGGGAGTAGTGCATCCAGGATCATCCCATGAACGGACCGGTGCATCCAGGATCATCCCATGAAGGGACCGGTGCATCCAGGATTATCCCCTGAAGGGAGTAGTGCATCCAGGATCATCCATTGAAGGGACAGGTGCATCCAGGATCATCCCATGAAGGGACCGGTGCATCCAGGATCATCCCATGAAGGGACCTGTGCATCCAGGATCACCCTTTGAAGGAAGTAGTGCATCCAGGATCATCTGATTTAGGGACCAGTGCATCCAAGATCATCCCCTGAAGAGAGTAATGCATCCAGGATCATCCCATGAAGGGACAGGTGCATCTAGGATCCTCCCATGAAGAGACAGGTGCATCCAGGATCCTCCCATGAAGGGACAGGTGCATCCAGGATCCTCGCATGAAGGGACAGGTGCATCCAGGATCCTCCCATGAAGGGACAGGTGCATCCAGGGTCATCCCATGAAGTGACCGGTGCATCCAGGATCATCCCCTGAAGGGAGTAGTGCATCCAGGATCATCCCATGAAGGGACCGGTGAATTCAGGATCATCCCATGAAGGGACTGGTGCATACAGTATCATCCCCTGAAGGGAGTAGTGCATCCAGGATCATCACATGAAGGGAGTAGTGCATCCAGGATCATCCAATGAAGGGACCAGTGCATCCAGGATCTTCCCATGAAGGGACAGGTGTATACAGGATCATCCCATGAAGGGACAGGTGCAGTCAGGATCATCCCCTGATGGGATTAGTGCATCCATGATCATCCCATGAAGGGACCAATGCATCCAGGATCATCCCATGAAGGGACAGGTGCATCCAGGATCATCCCCTGAAGGGAGTAGTGCATCCAGGATCATCTCATGAAGGGACCGCTGCATCCAGGATCATCCAATGAAGGGACCGGTGCATCCAGGATCATCCCATGAAGGGACCGGTGCATCCAGGATCATCCATTGAAGGGACCGGTGCATCCAGGATCATCCCATGAAGGGACCGGTGAATCCAGGATCATCCCCTGAAGCGACCGGTGAATCCAGGATCATCCCCTGAAGGGACCGGTGGATCCAGGATCATCCACTGAAGGGACCAGTGCATCCAGGATCATCCACTGAAGGGAGTAGTGCATCCAGGATCATCCGATTTAGGGACCGGTGCATTCAAGATCATCCCCTGAAGAGAGTAGTGCATCCAGGATCATCTATGAAGGGACCGGTGCATCTAGGATCATCCCATGAAGAGACCGGTGCATCCAAGATCATCCCCTGAAGGGACCGGTGCATCCAGGATCATCCCCTGCAGGGAGTAGTGCATCCAGGATCATCCATTGAAGGGACGGGTGCATCCAGGATCATCCCATAAAGGGACCGGTGCATCCAGGATCATCCCATGAAGGGACCTGTGCATCCAGGATCACCCTTTGAAGGAAGTAGTGCATCCAGGATCATCAGATTTAGGGACCAGTGCATCCAAGATCATTCCCTGAAGAGAGTAATGCATCCAGGATCATCCCATGAAGGGACAGGTGCATCTAGGATCATCCCATGAAGGGACCGGTGCATCCAAGATCATCCCCTGAAAGGATTAGAGCATCCAGGATCATCCCATGAAGGGACAGGTGCATCCAGGATCATTCCCTGAATGGGAGTAGTGCATCCAGGATCATTCCGTGAAGGGACAGGTGCATCCAGGTTCATCCCCTGAAGGGAGTAGTGCATCCAGGATCCTCCCATGAAGGGACAGGTGCATCCAGGATCCTCCCATGAAGGGACAGGTGCATCCAGGATCCTCCCATGAAGGAACAGGTGCATCCAGGGTCATCCCATGAAGCAACCGGTGCATCCAGGATCATCCCCTGAAGGGAGTAGTGCATCCAGGATCATCCCATTAAGGGACCGGTGCATACAGTATCATCCCCTGAAGGGAGTAGTGCATCCAGGATCATCCCATGAAGGGAGTAGTGCATCCAGGATCATCCAATGAAGGGACCGGTGCATCCAGGATCTTCCCATGAAGGGACCGGTGCATACAGGATCATCCCCTGAAGGGAGTAGTGCATCCATGATCATCCAATGAAGGGACCGATGCATCCAGGATCATCCCATGAAGGGACTGGTGCATCCAGGATCATCCCCTGAAGGGAGAAGTGCATCCAGGATCATCCCATGAAGAGAGTAGTGCATTCAGTATCATCCTATGAAGGGAGTAGTGTATTCAGGATCATCCCATGAAGGGAGTAGTGCATTCAGTATCATCCCATGAAGGGACCGGTGCATCCAGGATCATCCCATGAAGGGAGTAGTGCATTCAGTATCATCCCATGAAGGGACCGGTGCATCCAGGATCATCCCATGAAGGAACCAGTGCATCCAGGATCATCCCATGAAGGACCGGGGGCATCCAGGATCATCCCCTGAAGGGAGTAGTGCATCCAGGATCATACCCTGAAGGGATTAGTGCATCCAGGATCATCCCATGAAGGGACCGGTGCATCCAGGATCATCCCATGAAGGGAGTAGTGCATCCAGGATCATCCCCTGAAGGGACAGGTGCATCCAAGTTCATCCCCTGAAGGGACAGGTGCATCCAAGACCATCTCATGAAGGGACAGGTGCATCCAGGAACATCCCCTGAAGGGACCGGTGCATCCAGGATCATCCCATGAAGGGACCAGTGCATCCAGGATCATCCCATGAAGGGAGTAGTGCATCCAGGATCATCCCATGTAGGGACAGGTGCATCCAGGATCATTCCACGAAGGGACAGGTGCATCTAGGATCATCCCCTGAAGGGAGTAGTGCATCCAGGATCATCCTCTGAAGGGAGTAGTGCATCCAGGATCATCCCCTGAAGGGACCGGTGCATACAGGATCATCCCCTGAAGAGTAGTGCATCCAGGATCATCCCATGAAGGGACAGGTGCATCCAGGATTATCCCACGAAGGGACAGGTGCATCTAGGAGCATCCCCTGAAGGGAGTAGTGCATCCAGGATCATCCCCTGAAGGGAGTCGTGCATCCAGGATCATCCCCTGAAGGGAGTCGTGCATCCAGGATCATCCCCTGAAGAGAGTAGTGCATCCAGGATCATCCCATGTAGGCACAGGTGCATCCTTGGCAGTTCGGGCTGTACTGTTCCCATGAGGCACAGGGTCAAGGCTGATTTGCATATGGCCATGTCTGAACTGGGGTGGAGTGGAGTGCAAAAAAACTATGGATTTAGGCCCAGATCTCTGTATTGGGGTGAATGTATGACATTGTTCTGCATTCTGTCCATCAACTGTTATTTTTGCATTTGTCTCCCCTAGTAGTATAGGTATGCTCAGACGTGAGTCCCATGCTCTCCACACCACTGGAGTCAAGCTATCCTGGCTGAAGACGGCTGATAGCCATAAACCGGTCCTAGGATGCTTGATTCCGGTCCAGGAAAGACATGGCTTGGCAGTGCAGGCTGTACTGTTCCCATGAGGCACAGGGTCTAGGCTGATTTGCGCATGGCCATGTCTGAACTGGGGTGGTGTGGAGTGCAAAAAAACTATGGAATTAGGCCCAGATCTCTGTACTGGGGTGAATGTATGACATTGTTCTGCATTCTGTCCATCAACTGTTATTTTTGCATCCAGGATCATCCCATGAAGTGACCGGTGCATCCAGGATCATCCCCTGAAGGGAGTAGTGCATCCAGGATCATCGCATGAAGGGAGTAGTGCATCCAGGATCATCCCATGAAGAGACAGGTGAATCCAGATCATCCCATGAAGGGACAGGTTCATCTAGGATCATCCCCTGAAGGGAGTAGTGCACCAGGATCATCCCATGAAGGGACCGGTGCATCCAGGATCATCCCATTAAGGGACCGGTGCATACAGTATCATCCCCTGAAGGGAGTAGTGCATCCAGGATCATCCCATGAAGGGAGTAGTGCATCCAGGATCATCCAATGAAGGGACCGGTGCATCCAGGATCTTCCCATGAAGGGTCAGGTGCATACAGGATCATCCCCTGAGGGGAGTAGTGCATCCATGATCATCCAATGAAGGGACCGATGCATCCAGGATCATCCCATGAAGGGACTGATGCATCCAGGATCATCCCCTGAAGGGAGAAGTGCATCCAGGATCATCCCATTAAAGGGAGTAGTGCATTCAGTATCATCCCATGAAGGGAGTAGTGCATTCAGGATCATCCCATGAAGGGAGTAGTGCATTCAGTATCATCCCATGAAGGGACCGGTGCATCCAGGATCATCCCATGAAAGGACCAGTGCATCCAGGATCATCCCATGAAGGACCGGGGCATCCAGGATCATCCCCTGAAGGGAGTAGGGCATCCAGGATCATACCCTGAAGGGTTTAGTGCATCCAGGATCATCCCATGAAGGGACCGGTGCATCCAGGATTATCCCATGAAGGGACCAGTGCATCCAGGATCATTCCATGAAGGACCGGGGGCATCCAGGATCATCCCATGAAGGGGGTAGTGCATTCAGGATCATCCCCTGAAGGGATTAGTGCATCCAGGATCATCTCATGAAGGGAGAGGTGCATCCAGGATCATCCCATGAAGGGACAGGTGCATTCAGATCATCCCCAGAAGGGTGTAGTGCATCCAGGATCATCTCATGAAGGGACAGTTGCATCCAGATCATCCCCTGAAGGGACAGGTGCATCCAAGATCATCCCATGAAAGGACAGGTGCATCCAAGACCATCTCATGAAGGGACCGGTGCCTCCAGGAACATCCCCTGAAGGGACCGGTGCATCCAGGATCATCCCATGAAGGGACCAGTGCATCCAGGATCATCCCATGAAGGGAGTAGTGCATCCAGGATCATCCCATGTAGGGACAGGTGCATCCAGGATCATTCCAGGAAGGGACAGGTGCATCTAGGATCATCCCCTGAAGGGAGTAGTGCATCCAGGATCATCCTCTGAAGGGAGTAGTGCATCCAGGATCATCCCCTGAAGGGACCGGTGCATACAGGATCATCCCCTGAAGAGTAGTGCATCAAGGATCATCCCATGAAGGGACAGGTGCATCCAGGATTATCCCACGAAGGGACAGGTGCATCTAGGATCATCCCCTGAAGGGAGTAGTGCATCCAGGATCATCCCCTGAAGGGAGTCGTGCATCCAGGATCATCCCCTGAAGAAAGTAGTGCATCCAGGATCATCCCATGAAGGGACAGGTGCATCCTTGGCAGTTCGGGCTGTACTGTTCCCATGAGGCACAGGGTCAAGGCTGATTTGCATATGGCCATGTCTGAACTGGGGTGGAGTGGAGTGCAAAAAAACTATGGATTTAGGCCCAGATCTCTGTATTGGGGTGAATGTATGACATTGTTCTGCATTCTGTCCATCAACTGTTATTTTTGCATTTGTCTCCCCTAGTAGAATAGGTATGCTCAGACGTGAGTCCCATGCTCTCCACACCACTGGAGTCAAGCTATCCTGGCTGAAGACGGCTGATAGCCATAAACCGGTCCTAGGATGCTTGATTCCGGTCCAGGAAAGACATGGCTTGGCAGTGCAAGCTGTACTGTTCCCATGAGGCACAGGGTCTAGGCTGATTTGCGCATGGCCATGTCTGAACTGGGGTGGTGTGGAGTGCAAAAAAACTATGGAATTAGGCCCAGATCTCTGTACTGGGGTGAATGTATGACATTGTTCTGCATTCTGTCCATCAACTGTTATTTTTGCATCCAGGATCATCCCATGAAGGGACCGGTGCATCCAGGATCATCCCATGAAGGGAGTAGTGCATCCAGGATCATCCCCTGAAGGGAGTAGTGCATCCAGGATCATCCCCTGAAGGGAGTAGTGCATCCAGGATCATCCCCTGAAGGGAGTAGTGCTTCCAGGATCATCCAATGAAGGGACAGGTGCATCCATGATCAAACCATGTAGGGACAGGTGCATCCAGGGTCATCTCATGAAGGGACAGGTGCATCCAAGATCATCCCATGAAGGGACCGGTGCATCCAGGATCATCCCATGAAGGGACCGGTGCATCCAGGATCATCCCATGGAGGGAGCGGTGCATCCAGGATCATCCCATGAAGGTAGCTGTGCATCCAGGATCATCCCATGAAGGGACCGGTACATCCAGGATCATCCCATGAAGGGACCAGTGCATCCAGGATCATCCCCTGAAGGGAATAGTGCATCCAGGATCATCCCCTGAAGGGAGCAGTGCATCCAGGGTCATCCCCTGAAGGGAGTAGTGCATCCAGGATCATCCCATGAAGGGACAGGTGCATCCATGATCAAACCATGTAGGGACAGGTGCATCCAGGGTCATCTCATGAAGGGACAGGTGCATCCAAGATCATCCCATGAAGGGACCGGTGCATCCAGGATCATCCCATGAAGGGACCGGTGCATCCAGGATCATCCCATGAAGGGACCGGTGTATCCAGGATCATCCCATGAAGGGAGCGGTGCATCCATGATCATCCCATAAAGGGACGGGTGAATCCAGCATCATCCCATGAAGGGACCGGTGCATCCAGGATCATCCCCTGAAGGGAATAGTGCATCCAGGATCATCCCCTGAAGGGAGTAGTGCATCCAGGATCATCCCCTGAAGGGAGTAGTGCATCCAGGATCATCCCATGAAGGGACAGGTGCATCCATGATCAAACCATGTAGGGACAGGTGCATCCAGGGTCATCTCATGAAGGGACAGGTGCATCCAACATCATCCAATGAAGGGACTGGTGCATCCAGGATCATCCCCTGAAGGGAGTAGTGCATCCAGGATCATCCCCTGAAGGAAGTACTGCATCCAGGATCATCCCATGAACGGACAGGTGCATCCAAGATCATCCCATGAAGGGACAGGTGCATCCAAGATCATCCCATGAAGGGACAGGTGCATCCAGGATCATCCCATGAAGGGACAGGTGCATCCAAGATCATCCCATGAAGGGACCGATGCATTCTGAGGTTCCGTGACGGTTCCGTGACGATTTGAACCCGTGTTTTCAAGTTTGTCGGAAATACACAATATTGGTATCAGTGAACCGCAAATGATCCATTTAGCATATCCTGGTGTTTTCGCTACGCTACGAGCAAGAGCACTCCTTTTATAAACACATTTCTGATCTACCCACGGCATCCATCTTAGATCATGGCCGCCATTTTGTGTTTCTTGCCCTCACATACGCAATAACCTCTGATCACTTCATTTCGATTAAGGACACGTAGCCTTAGCCGAAGATTCACCTCTTTCATGACACGTGCACCCTAAACCAGATCACGCTGTAGCTGCATGACTCGACAAAGGCTGCCTCCTCTGCCCGAGGCCAGTCCTGCTAAACTGGTCTTCGTGTCCATTGTCCTGATCACGATTAGGCGGCCGAAGCCGGTAGCCTTGCCCATTTACAACCCACAAACATCCCTTATCCTGCTTTTCTATCTTCTGCACCTGGCTCTGCTCCTTTCCTTCTGGGCCTTTATTAGGGGGAGGTAACGAAATTTACGATGAGGCGGTCCGGGTCTTGAATGAAAAGTTGACATGAGATTATGATGGAAAAGTGGGAACCCCTCGTTCGTAATGTTTTGACATCAGATATTGTCGACGATTCCTGTGTACACCAAATATTTATTGTTCATGACACAAAGGTTTGGGAATGTATTAACATGTGAAGAATTCGCCTAAAGGCCAAAATTTAGTATATAAGGAGCAACCCTCTTTGTACAAATCGAACAGGCTCCTAGATTCTGCCCGTGTGTAGTATCTGTGACTTCTGTGTCCCTGCAGTAATAAACCTTTGGTCTTTGACGCCACCATCGAGAAGCCCGTGTTTCTGTTCATTTGTGCACCAAGGCAGGTGGAACTCCGGGGTCTTTGGGTGTTGTTCCCTGACACCTCTGGACGGAACCAAAAAGTCCAGAACTCCAATTGGCGCCCAACGTGGGGCGACGTCATTCGGTACCGGTCCAAAAGCTTGAAGAGTTCGAGAAGCTTCGTGTGAAGATTCCAGAGGGAGGCGCCCCACTTCATCGATCCCGGCATATCGCAAAAGTGGCCCGAAGTTCTCTTCCACGAGGGTTCCCGTTCAAGACGGCTGCAGTGGGCCGTTGCCTTGACCGTCGCCCTGTCTTGGACCCGAGGTGCAGTCCTTAGTACGGCGAAACGTGACGGGTTTCTCCTTGGTGACGTCTTCAGTGACTCAGTTAAGTATTTAGTGATAGCTAGCTGGTTACTTTGTGAGGATTGTTAAAATCCTTGATTGGTTTGGTTTGGTTTGGTTCTTAGTAGGATTATCACCGGTTGTTCTGGTTACGATAATCTATTTGGTTTAGTTTGGGTATCGATACAACAGTTCGTTTTGGTAGGCCTAAATTCTTGGTTTAAGTGCACATATCTGTTTTGTGTTTTGTTTGTTTTGTGTTCCGGACTGAAAATGGTAAGTCGGAAAATGTTGTCTTGCTTTGGTTGCAACCGTGACTCACGATTGGAAGACTCCTGTCTGGTTCCTCCGATTGGGACTCCCCTATATGATTTATATTGTAAATTTGGTGTGGGTCCTATATCTTATAATGAGGTATGGGTCCGTTACACTGCGAAGGATGGTGTCCTTAGTTGGCCACTGCATGGTAGTTTTGAACCCGAGATTCTCGACAACTTAGAAGCGAAATTGTTTAGGAAGAAAGCCCGGCCGGCAATGTTTGATTCTTTCCGTTACTGGCGAAAAGAATCCAAACAGAGAGAAATGAAAAGGTTGAAGAAAGAACAGAAAGAACAAGAAGAGTTGACTCTAGAGCAAGCGGCTAAGCAGTTGCAGGCTAACGAGTGTGAGAAAGCCATAGATGTGGCCATTAGAGAGCATAATTTAGCGATTGACAAGTGCTATCCTGCCTTGCCATCAAAAATGGCTAAGATACTGGAGGATTCCGAAAACGATCCTCTGTTGTCTTATCTATTACGGTCACCTCCACCGTATGCACAAGGTGCTACGGCTCCACTTGTCCCGAATGTTCAATTGCCGGTTGCTGGACAACCTGGTGTTCTTGCTCCTGTCCCTCCGAATCAAGTTCCCGTACCTCCTGTGATCAATGTGAATGTTCCTACAGCTCCTCCTCTTCCTGAACTGCCAACTTCTATACCTATATCTGTGTCACTTGCACCTACTGTTCCACAAACTATTTTTCTCGATACTCCTACTGTTCCATTATCTATTCCTACCTCTACTGCGTTCTCTACGTCTGCGAGTGTGTTAACTCCACTTTCTGTTCGTCGAAGAATCACTGATTCTGTTACTAATATGCTGTCTCCTTTATATAAAACTTTAATTAAGACTCCTACTCCTGACTCTGTTCAGAGACGTAGTCAGCTTCCAAGTACTAAGGAACGGGGAATTTTAGATTCCACGGCTCTCAGATGGATTTCGAAGAGTAGAAGATATAGTACGAGAGATGTGCTAGATACATTTATGCAGTGGAAGGAACCAACGCAACGGTATGTCTTTGATGAGATGTGCTCGTTGTTACGTGAAGAAATAGAAGAAGATGATGTTGAATCAGATTTGGAAGATTTAATTAAAGTTCAGAAAGAGTTTGCTGCAGGAATGATAGTGGGTGATAATATAAAAGAAGCGATGGAACTTATTTTAAGTTTTAGGAATGATCCATCTCTTCGTTCGCCGAGAGATTTAGAAAGAGGAAAAACGAAGCTAAGTCGCCAATATCCTATGAGGGAGGTTCCTCCAATTTGGCGCGAAGCAGTGGCAGCTGATAATAATGCTGGTATTGCAGCTGTTCCAGCACAGTTCCAAAGAGTGTGGATACACATTCCATGGAAGCGAGCTGAAGTGCTAGCGGTGAAACAGGCCTTGCCAGATCCACGTAAGAATCCTGCTGGATATTACAAGGAATTAACACAGACAGTTGAGGCCTGTATAATGAACTTAGCGGACATTGATATGTTATTTGGCAATGTAGTTCCACAACCAATTTGGGCCAAAATTCGTAGAGAGGATCATCAAGCTGCCTTAGGTGGTGATTGGGCAGCTATCACTGCAGCAGATGGTCAGCAAATAGGTGGTGCAAAACCCGAACCCCTAATTGCTAATCTTCCAGGTAGAATAATTGATCTAATGAAGACTCTAATGCCAGCATTACGTGTTAATTGGGACAAGTTGTCAGCATGCAGGCAGAAGAAAGACGAAAGTGTCTCCGACTTCTTCACGAGGTTTGAAGAAACTTTTGTAGATCATAGTGGTCAGGACATGAGCACAGAAGGAGGACAAAGACTGTTTGTCGATAAATTTGTGCATAATTTGTTACCTGAATTATGCAATAAACTAAAAGACTCAGAAAGTGCGTGGGCTGTATCCACAACTGCGCAAATACTTGCGACTGCACAGTACTACGAAAATAGGGATAAAGAAGAAAAGGAGAAATCAGAGAAGAAAACGAAAGATTTAAAAACTAAAGTTCTCTTGCAACAGGCGTATCCGCCTCGCACGAATCAATCTAATACGCAGCAAGGTTCGTACCAAAGGACAGATTATAGTACATCAAGGCCTCAATATCAATGGAATCAGTGCGCGTATTGTAAGAAAGAGGGTCACTATAAAAATTAATGTCCGATCTTAGCGCAAAATAATGCAGCAGCAGCTCAGAGAGGTTGTGGTGGTTTTGTGCAGAATTCTAGAGGTCGAGGACGAGGTGCTATGCCACCACAAACGAATGATCGTCCCTCCAATCACTTTGATCAACGAAATGGACAATCTACTCAGCAAAATAGATCTCAACAATATCTTGTTGAGGACTATTGTGAAATAGATGAGGGTTTTCAGCAAAATGGGTACTAGGACAGCCATGGACAAAGAGAGGGAGTAGTATCAGTTCCAGTGGATCAGAGTGGGCCTTATGTCGCAGTAGCAACATCAGGTGTAGTCGAACCGTTTCTGTTGGATACTGGTGCCGCAAAAAGTTCTATCATTCATGCGAAACTCCCTGGCGCACCTTTGTCCGGCTCAACAAATGTTTCCGTAGGTTTTTCAGGCGCCCCTGTTTACAACCCGATATCTGGTCCTTTGTCTATTTCTGTTGGACCGTGCCAATTAAAAGCACCCCTGATTTTAACGACAGGTTGTAATGAAAATCTGCTTGGTTTAGATTTGTTAAAACGACTATATGCGACATTGTACTGTTCTCCGGAAGGAGTACAACTCACGTTGGTTAAAAATATCACCTCTCCGATGTACTTGTCAATGGATGCACTCCCGCCAGAGCTACGCTCACTCCCTGATTCTCTTTGGGCGACTGGTCCTAATGATGTAGGTCTCTTAGAAATTCCACCGTATGTGGTAACCTTGAAAGCAAATGTAAAATTTCCAAGAATTCCCCAATATAAAATATCTAGTGAAGGAGAACGTGCACTTTTATTGATTGTGCAAGATTTGATTAAGAAAGATGTGATTGAAGAAACTAGAGGAAATGTCTGTAACAGCCCTGTACTACCGATTTTGAAAAGAACTGATCCTACAAAACCTCCAGTGTACAGGTTTGTCATAGACCTTAGAGAAGTTAATAAAATTGTGGTTCCGCAGTTTCCTGTGGTTCCGGACATTACTGCCTTGCTAACATTGATTCCTGCTACAGCCACATGGTTCTCAGTTATCGACTTAAAGAATGCCTTTTTCAGCATACCGATAGCCGAAGAAAGTAGAGATATTTTCGGCTTCTGTTTAGGAGGTCGAAGTTTCAGATTTAAACGAGCTCCACAAGGCTATTGTGAAAGTCCATCTATTTATAGTCAAGCATTAAAAAGCCAGTTAGATTCTTTTGTCCTTCCTCCAGGTTCTGCCCTAGTACAGTACGTAGACGATCTTCTAGTGGCTGCCGATGACAAGGAAACTTGCAAAGCAGCTACAATTTCCTTATTACATCATTTGTCTAAACTAAATCACAAGGTGTCTCCTTCCAAAATGCAATATTGTTGCCAAGAAGTGACCTACCTAGGTCATCTCTTGTCAAAGGAGGGAAGGAAGTTGACCCCAGAAAGAATAAAAGCAATTACACAGATGAGTGTTCCACGCACACAGAGAGAAGTACGTGCCTTTCTAGGTATTACCTCCTACTGTAGGCAGTGGATCCCAAATTTTTCTCTTTTAGCGAAACCGTTGGTAGCCTTGACTGGGAAAAATGTTCCGAGTCCGGTGCCATGGTCTGATGAATGTCAAGAGAGTTTTACTGAATTACGAAAAGCATTGTGTTCAGCTCCTGTATTGGGTACATCTGATTACAGTAAGCCATTCACGCTCTACGTTCACGAGAGAGACGGTTGCGCGTTGAGTGTTCTGACACAGAAGTTTGGTGATAAACAACGCCCTTGTGCGTATTTCTCATCAACATTAGATCCGGTAGCCAGAGCGTTGCCTAGCTGTTTGAGAGCTACAGCGGCAGCTGCGGCTTCCATTCGACAATCTGCTGGTTTGGTGATGAACAACATGCTAGTGGTCATGGTTCCTCATGCAGTGGATACACTCATGAACCGAACGAAGACACAACACCTTACCAGTGCGAGACTATCTGGTTACGAGCTGACGTTACTAGCGAGTCATATTCAGATCAAAAGATGTAATGTATTGAATCCAGCAACACTGTTGCCGACTGATCAAGAGTCGAGTGATTCCGAGCCACATGATTGCTGTTTTAAAACGGAGGAAGAGACAAAAGGACGTATCGACTTGAAGGATACTCCGTTATCTGATCCGGATGGTACGCTGTATGTGGACGGGTCATGTTTTAAATTGGAGAATGGTGATGTGACTGCTGCTTACGCAGTAACTACTTTGAAGACGATTGTGGAGACTGCAAGAGTGAGTCAGAATTCTGCCCAAGCTGCAGAATTAATAGCTCTAACGAGAGCGTGTGTTTTAGCTGAGGGAAAGAGAGTGAATGTGTTTACAGACAGTCAGTGCGCATTTGGCGTGGCCCATAGTTTTGGCCGGTTGTGGAGAGAAAGAGGTTTCATTACGTCCCATGGGACCAAGATCCAACATGGCCAGCTAGTTAACGACTTGTTGGAATCTCTAACCTTGCCGACTGAAGTTGCGATTGTAAAGTGCAGTGCTCATAAAGCAATCACGGATGATGTTGGTCGTGGGAATGCTTTTGCTGATGAAATTGCTAAACAGACAGCTAGAGACACGATGAGCAGAATGTATGTTGCTACGTCTGCAAGATGGATTGCTGAGTCTGGAATGTGCGAGGATACTATGGAAAGTGTGAAAGAGATTCAGAAAGAAGCAACTGAGGAAGAGAAACGTGTATGGAGAGAAAGTACGGGCAAGTTGGACTCGAATGGATGTTGGATTGATTTGACAGAACAGCAGCGTTGGATGTTGCCTGATGCGTATGTGCTTGCAGTAGTGACGATGGCGCATGGAGTAGCGCATATAAGTTCTAAAGGAATCTGTAAGATGTTGGCTCCGGTCTGGAAAAATGAGGGAATCAGTAAATGTGCAGAGAGAGTGGTGAAAAATTGCATGGTGTGCTTGATGCATAATCCTGGCAAGGGAACTCCAACTCCAGCTGGTCATTTCGCTCCTCCTTCCTGCCCTTTTGAAGTGATTCAGTTAGACTTTATTCACATGGACCGCTGTAATAATTTAAAATATGTCCTGGTGGTGGTTTGTGCTTTTTCCAGGTGGATAGAAGCATACCCACTAAAGGACAACACTGCCCTATCAACTGCCAAAATTCTTCTCAAAGAATATTTCCCTAGATACGGAATGCCACGGATTGTATGGTCAGATAACGGAAGTGAGTTTATAGGGAAAGTTATGCAGAGTGTGTTTGCCGGCCTAGGGCTGAAACAGAAATTCCACAGTGCGAACCATCCCCAGTCTGCTGGTTTAGTGGAGGGTTACAATGGCACCCTCAAGCTGAAAATAGCTAAAATACAAGCATCCACAGGTTTAGCCTGGCCAGACGCACTTCCTTTGGCCTTGTTATCAACGAGAGCAACTGTACATTCTAGAGTAGGGCTTAGCCCTTATGAGATAGTCTTTGGCCGCCCGGCAAATATCTGGGGTGTGCCAAGGCCTAAGGAATTTTGCTCTTTGGAATATCCTATGTTGACAGACTACCTTTACGACTTGACTGCTAAATTGAGTCTTATTCATCAACAGGTTTTCGATGCTTTACCAAAGCCTCCGGAGAGTCCAGGGCATCAGCTGAAACCAGGAGACCAAGTAGTCATCAGGAACTTCGCGAGGACGAAGAACCTTCAGCCGAGATTCGTCGGCCCCTTCCAAGTCCTGCTTGCAACGAGGACAGCAGTTCGTGTAGCTGGTCGCAAGCACTGGGTGCACGCGTCCCATGTTAAGCGTGTCCCTTTGCCGCTTCCTTACGACGACTGGGTGAAGAAGGGAATTGGTGCCTCCGAATCTGAAAGCACACCGAAGTTCATCCCTTTCAGCGATGCCGAATTGATTACTGACACTCCGAAATCTGACTCTCCTCCTGAAAAGACTCCTTTGAACACTGAACATTTGTCTCCAGCATCAGAAGAAACTTTGCCATCTGCGAACTTGAACACTGCAACAGCTGCTAGTGATACACTATTTGCCGATCAAACAGTACCTGCGAAGCAAAGATATAATTTACGAAACCGTAAAATGGACAAATAAAGCAGGCAACTGCATATTGTGATTTTGATATATTGAACTTTTACCCTCAGCCAGGAAGTTTGTTATTGTTTTGTTGTTTTTAAAATTGCCTTGCCGTCTGGGTAGCCGTAGGGTCGTGGCTGTGTGCCTAGTTGAATCTGCGGGGGTCTGACACAAGGTCGATCTTTCTGTTAGTTCTGGGAACTCCCAGGGCTGATAGAGGCATTTTCATCTACGTACACATCATCAGTGGTCGCGAGCGGATTGTAGAAGATGGAGCTTCCTGCGCTGCAACGAAAAAATGTGATTTATGTTCGCAGAAACAGACTTCATAGAATTCTTCATAGCAAATGCTTTTTGATGCAATGTGCCATTACATTCTTGATTATTTTAGCAACATTGGTGGGTGGAATCATCTTTAGTATAAATTTGATTTTTGTGCCAGTTACTACAGTACCTCCCCTTGATCCTGCCATTTCTACTGTTTCTTCTATACACTCTTTTCACTCGTTTCCGGAACATGAGCAAGCCCGACGCTCAGAATTCATTAACAACACTTTTGTACAGCTCTTGCACCAACACCAACTGGTAGTTAACACTACAGACTGCTAGGTGTGTGGCTTGATACCCCACACTATGGATAAAGGTATTCCCTATCTGGTTTTGCCTTACAGCTACAATGGATCATTTCAGGCCCTTCAAACCATCTTTGCTTTAGGCGTGGGCGGAAAATCCGTTCCGCTCGCGGATTTTGCGGATTTTCGGGAAATCCGCAATCCGTGAGATTTGCGAATTTCCCGCAAAATCCGCAAATCCGCGAGCAGCGGATTTTGCTCGCACTGCTCGCACTGTTCGCGTGAGTTCGCGCCCCGCGAATAAGTGCAAAATTGCAGAAATACGATTTTAGCAAAACTGAAAGTAACTACTTACCAGGTTCAAAAGTTCAGGCTCATCATTAGTAGCCATTTCCTGGAGTGCTTCCTGAGGGGCCCCTCCAGAGTTCAGTTGCCAGTTGAAACTAGTATGTGACCCTGCTCTGAACCTCAGAATAGTTACACATATGCCACAAAGGTCCTGAATTACAGCTAAGGGAGACAAGCAGGAGCCAGGCTGGAAGTTAAAATCCATTAATCAGCCCCTAATTCATTATTGTCAGTTGGGGCAGGGCAGGTGTTGTAACTAATTTTGCAACAATGAAAGCACTTAGCAAGTGCAAAAGATCACTAATCAGGGCGCACTAAGGAAGCAGGTGCCAGCTAAAAAAATATTCTGTGACACATGAATCAGCCCCAAATTAATTCAGGTCACTTGAGGCAGGGAAGGTGTGCTTTGCTTTGCCGAAAATAATGTACACTGGACAACCAGAGGGTGTGGTGATGAAACAGAGGGTGGCATGGGTGGGCCAGAGGGTGGCATGAGTAGTCAGAGAGTGGCAGTGGTGACAGAGAGTGGCAGTGATGAAGAAGAGTGTCCCAAACAGGCTGGACACGTAGAAACAACAAGTTCGCGAAACTTGCGACCCGACAGGTAAGTTCGCAATTTGCGAAAGTGTACAAAACCCTCGCGAACTGGCAGAAACACGGGCGAACACAAAAAAAAAAAAATCCGCAAATTCGCGGGAATTCGCGGATTTTGCGGATTGCGAATCCGCAAATCCGCAAAATTCGCGAACGCGAGATCCGCAAAATTCGCTCATGCTTACTTTGCTTATGCCCTTGAAACCTATCCTCCACGTCCACCACGTTCCACTAAATATAACTCTGCCAACAAAGCCTTAGTCCAGGGAATTATTGACATGGTCAAGGACGTCAATAATACTCCATCATACCCTAGAGACGAATTGCGAGTATATTTAAGTTGGAATACTTCAGAATATCGCCTTAGTCTAGGAGAAAGCAAGCGTAAAAGCTCAACTCCAATCTGGGTCGTACCTCACCGAGGTCAGGTCTGTTTGCAAGGTAATGGGAGAAATCCGAGAGCTCAGCTAGGGAGGAGTGAGTGCGTAGAGACTTATGTGTTTCCGGCTAACTCTTCCCCTGCCTTCCTCACTGCTAGGGGTACCTACTTCATTTGTCGAGACAGAGCTTATACATGGTTGCCTGCCGACTTTTCAGGATCATGATATATTGCTCGATTGTTGCCTCCGACATACACTGCTTCATCTGATTACCACAAAACCAGAGTAGCGAGAGGTGTCTTCAGCAAGGAAGATACCGCTGGTCAGGAAGCTGGAGACTTCTTCAAAGGCTTCCTTCCGTTCTGGGGGCCTATGGCCAATAGTAGAAATATACGTCAGCTAACACGGGTAGTTGAATCTACTATTACCGAAACTGCTGGTGCCCTTAGCAATCTGACAGCTGAGCTTCAGGCGGATAGACTCATGACGTTGCAGAATCGTATGGTTCTAGACGTTATACTTGCAGATCGAGGTGGGGTATGCAGAATGATCCAATCGAGCTGCTGTGTCTTTATTCCTAATAATGCTCCAACAGTCTATGAGGCGATCTCTAAGCTACACAAGATTTCCGACTCTATTCACGTAGATAAGGGAAACTGGTCCTTCATGGAGTGGTTTTGGACTCTGATCTCAGCATGGGGATGGAAGGTTCTAATGGTCATTGGTGTCATCTTAGTATTCCTATTCTCATGCTGCCTGATTATCCAGTGTGGTCCTGCTCTGTGTAGTCTTTGTGCTGCAACTTGTCTCAGAAAACCACCTGCGTTTGGAGAAAAGGCACGAGAAAGGATGATGATACAACAACATGTCACTGACCTGATGAGCATAGAACTAGATTCTGACATAGACTGAGTAATTGCCTATGTAAGGGCAAAAGGAGGGTCTGAGGTTCCGTGACGGTTCCGTGACGATTTGAACCCGTGTTTTCAAGTTTGTCGGAAATACACAATATTGGTATCAGTGAACCGCAAATGATCCATTTAGCATATCCTGGTGTTTTCGCTACGCTACGAGCAAGAGCACTCCTTTTATAAACACATTTCTGATCTACCCACGGCATCCATCTTAGATCATGGCCGCCATTTTGTGTTTCTTGCCCTCACATACGCAATAACCTCTGATCACTTCATTTCGATTAAGGACACGTAGCCTTAGCCGAAGATTCACCTCTTTCATGACACGTGCACCTTAAACCAGATCACGCTGTAGCTGCATGACTCGACAAAGGCTGCCTCCTCTGCCCGAGGCCAGTCCTGCTAAACTGGTCTTCGTGTCCATTGTCCTGATCACGATTAGGCGGCCGAAGCCGGTAGCCTTGCCCATTTACAACCCACAAACATCCCTTATCCTGCTTTTCTATCTTCTGCACCTGGCTCTGCTCCTTTCCTTCTGGGCCTTTATTAGGGGGAGGTAACGAAATTTACGATGAGGCGGTCCGGGTCTTGAATGAAAAGTTGACATGAGATTATGATGGAAAAGTGGGAACCCCTCGTTCGTAATGTTTTGACATCAGATATTGTCGACGATTCCTGTGTACACCAAATATTTATTGTTCATGACACAAAGGTTTGGGAATGTACTAACATGTGAAGAATTCGCCTAAAGGCCAAAATTTAGTATATAAGGAGCAACCCTCTTTGTACAAATCGAACAGGCTCCTAGATTCTGCCCGTGTGTAGTATCTGTGACTTCTGTGTCCCTGCAGTAATAAACCTTTGGTCTTTGACGCCACCATCGAGAAGCCCGTGTTTCTGTTCATTTGTGCACCAAGGCAGGTGGAACTCCGGGGTCTTTGGGTGTTGTTCCCTGACACCTCTGGACGGAACCAAAAAGTCCAGAACTCCAATACAGGATAATCCCCTGAAGGGACCGGTGCATACAGGATCATCCCCTGAAGGGACCAGTGCATCCAGGATCATCCCCTGAAGGGAGTAGTGAATCCAGGATCATCCCCTGAAGGGAGTAGTGCATCCAGGATCATCCCCTGAAGGGAGTGGTGCATCCAGGATCATCCCCTTAAGGGAGTCGTGCATCCAGGATCATCCCCTGAAGAGAGTAGTGCATCCAGGATCATCCCATGAAGGGACAGGTGCATCCTTGGTAGTTCGGACTGTACTGTTCCCATGAGGCACAGGGTCAAGGCTGATTTGCATATGGCCATGTCTGAACTGGGATGGAGTGGAGTGCAAAAAAACTATGGATTTAGGCCCAGATCTCTGTATTGGGGTGAATGTATGACATTGTTCTGCATTCTGTCCATCAACTGTTATTTTTGCATTTGTCTCCCCTAGTGGGATAGGTATGCTTAGACGTGAGTCCCATGCTCTCCATACCACTGGAGTCAAGCTATCCTGGCTGAAGATGGCTGATAGCCAGAAACCGGTCCTAGGATGCTTGATTCCAGTCCAGGAAAGACATGGCTTGGCAGTGCAGGCTGTACTGTTCCCATGAGGCACAGGGTCTAGGCTGATTTGCGCATGGCCATATCTGAACTGGGGTGGTGTGGAGTGCAAAAAAATGATGGAATTAGGCCCAGATCTCTGTACTGGGGTGAATGTATGACATTGTTCTTCATTCTGTCCATCAACTGTTATTTTTGCATCCAGGATCATCCCATGAAGGGACCGGTGCATCCAGGATCATCCCATGAAGGGAGTAGTGCATCCAGGATCATCCCATGAAGGGAGTAGGACATCCAGGATCATCCCATGAAGGGACCAGTGCATTCAGGATCATCCCATGAAGGGACCAGTGCATCCAGGATCATCCCATGAAGGGACCGGTGCATCCAGGATCATCCCATGAAGGGACAGGTGCATCCAGGATCCTCCCATGAAGGGACAGGTGCATCCAGGATCCTCCCATGAAGGGACAGGTGCATCCAGGGTCATCCCATGAAGCGACCGGTGCATCCAGGATCATCCCCTGAAGGGAGTAGTGCATCCAGGATCATCCCATGAAGGGACCGGTGCATTCAGGATCATCCCATGAAGGGACCGGTGCATTCAGGATCATCCCATGAAAGGACCGGTGCATCCAGGATCATCGCATGAAGGGAGTAGTGCATCCAGGATCATCCCATGAAGAGACAGGTTCATCCAGGATCATCCCCTGAAGGGAGTAGTGCACCAGGATCATCCCATGAAGGGACCGGTGCATCCAGGATCATCCCATGAAGGGACCGGTGCATACAGTATCATCCCCTAAAGGGAGTAGTGCATCCAGGATCATCCCATGAAGGGACTAGTGCATCCAGGATCATCCAATGAAGGGACCGGTGCATCCAGGATCTTCCCATGAAGGGACAGGTGCATATAGGATCATCCCCTGAAGGGAGTGGTGCATCCATGATCATCCAATGAAGGGACCGATGCATCCAGGATCATCCCATGAAGGGACTGGTGCATCCAGGATCATCCCCTGAAGGGAGAAGTGCATCCAGGATCATCCCATGAAGGGAGTAGTGCATTCAGTATCATCCCATGAAGGGAGTAGTGCATTCAGGATCATCCCATGAAGGGAGTAGTGCATTCAGTATCATCCCATGAAGGGACCGGTGCATCCAGGATCATCCCATGAAGGGACCAGTGCATAGAGGATCATCCCATGAAGGACCGGGGGCATCCAGGATCATCCCCTGAAGGGAGTAGTGCATCCAGGATGATACCGTGAAGGGATTAGTGCATCCAGGATCATCCCATGAAGGGACCGGTGCATCCAGGATCATCCCATGAAGGGAGTAGTGCATTCAGGATCATCCCCTGAAGGGATTAGTGCATCCAGGATCATCTAATGAAGGGAGAGGTGCATCCAGGATCATGCCATGAAGGGAAAGGTGCATTAAGATCATCCCCAGAAGGGTGTAGTGCATCCAGGATCATCTCATGAAGGGACAGGTGCATCCAGATCATCCCCTGAAGGGACAGGTGCATCCAAGATCATCCCATGAAGGGACAGGTGCATCCAAGACCATCTCATGAAGGGACCGGTGCATCCAGGAACATCCCCTGAAGGGACCGGTGCATCCAGGATCATCCCATGAAGGGACCAGTGCATCCAGGATCATCCCATGAAGGGAGTAGTGCATCCAGGATCATCCCATGTAGGGACAGGTGCATCCAGGATCATTCCACGAAGGGACAGGTGCATCTAGGATCATCCCCTGAAGGGAGTAGTGCATCCAGGATCATCCGCTGAAGGGAGTAGTGCATCCAGGATCATCCCCTGAAGTGACCGGTGCATACAGGATCATCCCCTGAAGAGTAGTGCATCCAGGATCATCCCATGAAGGGACAGATGCATCCAGGATTATCCCACGAAGGGACAGGTGCATCTAGGATCATCCCCTGAAGGGAGTCGTGCATCCAGGATCATCCCCTGAAGGGAGTCGTGCATCCAGGATCATCCCCTGAAGAGAGTAGTGCATCCAGGATCATCCCATGAAGGGACAGGTCCATCCTTGGCAGTTCGGGCTGTACTGTTCCCATGAGGTACAGGGTCAAGGCTGATTTGCATATGGCCATGTCTGAACTGGGGTGGAGTGGAGTGCAAAAAAACTATGGATTTAGGCCCAGATCTCTGTATTGGGGTGAATGTATGACATTGTTCTGCATTCTGTCCATCAACTGTTATTTTTGCATTTGTCTCCCCTAGTAGTATAGGTATGCTCAGACGTGAGTCCCATGCTCTCCACACCACTGGAGTCAAGCTATCCTGGCTGAAGACGGCTGATAGCCAGAAACCGGTCCTAGGATGCTTGATTCCGGTCCAGGAAAGACATGGCTTGGCAGTGCAGGCTGTACTGTTCCCATGAAGCACAGGGTCTAGGCTGATTTGCGCATGGCCATGTCTGAACTGGGGTGGTGTGGAGTGCAAAAAAACTATGGAATTAGGCCCAGATCTCTGTACTGGGGTGAATGTATGACATTGTTCTGCATTCTGTCCATCAACTGTTATTTTTGCATCCAGGATCATCCCATGAAGGGACCGGTGCATCCAGGATCATCCCATGAAGGGACCGATGCATCAATAATCATTCCATGAAGGGATAGGTGCGCATCCAGGATCATCCCCTGAAGGGAGTAGTGCATCCAGGACCATCCCCTGAAGGGAGTAGTGCATTCAGGATCATCCTATGTAGGGACTAGTGCATCCTGGATCATCCCATGTAGGGACTGGTGCATCCTGGATCATCCCATGAAGGGACAGGTGCAGTCAGGATCATCCCCTGAAGGGAATAGTGCATCCATGATCATCCCATGAAGGGACCAATGCATCCAGGATCATCCCATGAAGGGACAGGTGCATCCAGGATCATCCCCTGAAGGGAGTAGTGCATCCAGGATCATCCCATGAAGGGACCGCTGCATCCAGGATCATCCCATGAAGGGACCGCTGCATCCAGGATCATCCCATGAAGGGACCGGTGCATCCAGGATCATCCCATGAAGGGACCGGTGCATCCAGGATCATCACATGAAGGGACCGGTGCATCCAGGATCATCACATGAAGGGACCGGTGAATCCAGGATCATCCCCTGAAGGGACCGGTGCATCCAGGATCATCATCTAAAGGGACCAGTGCATCCAGGATCATCCACTGAAGGGAGTAGTGCATCCAGGATCATCCGATTTAGGGACCGGTGCATTCAAGATCATCCCATGAAGAGAGTAGTGCATCGAGGATCATCTATGAAGGGACCGGTGCATCTAGGATCATCCCATGAAGAGACCGGTGCATCCAATATCATCCCCTGAAGGGACCGGAGTATCCAGGATCATCGCCTGAAGGGAGTAGTGCATCCAGGATCATCCCATCAAGGGACCGGTGCATCCAGGATCATCCCATCAAGGGACCGGTGCATCCAGGATCATCCCATGAAGGGACCGGTGCATCCAGGGTCATCCCCTGAAGGGAGTAGTGCATCCAGGATCAACCCATGAAGGGACAGGTGCATCCAGGATCATCCCACCATGGGACCGGTGCATCCAGGATCATCCCATGAAGGGGCCGGTGCATCCAAGATCATCTCCTGATGGGACCGGAGTATCCAGGATCATCGCCTGAAGGGACGGGTGCATCCAGGATCATCCCATGAAGGGACCGGTGCATCCAGGATCATCCCATGAAGGGACCTGTGCATCCAGGATCACCCTTTGAAGGAAGTAGTGCATCCAGGATCATCCGATTTAGGTACCAGTGCATCCAAGATCATCCCCTGAAGAGAGTAATGCATCCAGGATCATCACATGAAGGGGCAGGTGCATCTAGGATCATCCCATGAAGGGACCAGTGTATCCAAGATCATCCCCTGAAAGGATTAGAGCATCCAGGATCATCCCATGAAGGGACAGGTGCATCCAGGATCATTCCCTGAATGGGAGTAGTGCATCCAGGATCCTCCCATGAAGGGACAGGTGCATCCAGGATCCTCCCATGAAGGGACAGGTGCATCCAGGATCCTCCCATGAAGGGACAGGTGCATCCAGGATCCTCCCATGAAGGGACAGGTGCATCCAGGATCCTCCCATGAAGGGACAGGTGCATCCAGGATCCTCCCATGAAGGAACAGGTGCATCCAGGGTCATCCCATGAAGCGACCGGTGCATCCAGCATCATCCCCTGAAGGGAGTAGTGCATCCAGGATCATCCCATGAAGGGACCGGTGCATTCAGGATCATCCCATGAAGGGACCGGTGCATTCAGGATCATCCCATGAAGGGACCGGTGCATCCAGGATCATCCCATGAAGGGAGTAGTGCATCCAGGATCATCCCATGAAGAGACAGGTGAATCCAGATCATCCCATGAAGGTACAGGTTCATCCAGGATCATCCCCTGAAGGGAGTAGTGCACCAGGATCATCCCATGAAGGGACCGGTGCATCCAGGATCAACCCATGAAGGGACCGGTGCATACAGTATCATCCCCTGAAGGGAGTAGTGCATCCAGGATCATCCCATGAAGGGAGTAGTGCATCCAGGATCATCCAATGAAGGGAACGGTGCATCCAGGATCTTCCCATGAAGGGACAGGTGCATACAGGATCATCCCATGAAGGGACAGGTGCAGTCAGGATCATCCCCTGAAGGGAGTAGTGCTTCCAGGATCATCCCATGAAGGGACCGCTGCATCCAGGATCATCCCATGAAGGGACCGGTGCATCCAGGATCATCCCATGAAGGGACCGGTGCATCCAGGATCATCCATTGAAGGGACCGGTGCATCCAGGATCATCCCATGAAGGGACCGGTGAATCCAGGATCATCCCCTGAAGGGACCAGAGCATCCAGGATCATCCACTGAAGGGACCAGTGCATCCAGGATCATCCACTGAAGGGAGTAGTGCATCCAGGATCATCCGATTTAGGGACCGGTGCATTCAAGATCATCCCCTGAAGAGAGTAGTGCATCCAGGATCATCTATGAAGGGACCAGTGCATCTAGGATCATCCCATGAAGAGACCGGTGCATCCAAGATCTTCCCCTGAAGGGACCGGAGTATCCAGGATCATCACCTGAAGGGAGTAGTGCATCCAGGATCATCCCATCAAGGGACCGGTGCATCCAGGATCATCCCATGAAGGGACCGGTGCATCCAGGGTCATCCTCTGAAGGGAGTAGTGCATCCAGGATCAACCCATGAAGGGACAGGTGCATCCAGGATCATCCCACCATGGGACCGGTGCATCCAGGATCATCCCATGAAGGGACCGGTGCATCCAGGATCATCCCCTGAAGGGAGTAGTGCATCCAGGATCATCCATTGAAGGGACGGGTGCATCCAGGATCATCCCATGAAGGGACGGGTGCATCCAGGATCATCCCATGAAGGGACCAGAGCATCCAGGATCATCCACTGAGGGGACCAGTGCATCCAGGATCATCCACTGAAGGGAGTAGTGCATCCAGGATCAACCCATGAAGGGACAGGTGCATCCAGGATCATCCCACCATGGGACCGGTGCATCCAGGATCATCCCATGAAGGGGCCGGTGCATCCAGGATCATCCCATGAAGGGACGGGTGCATCCAGGATCATCCCCTGAAGGGAGTAGTGCATCCAGGATCATCCCATGAAGGGACCGGTGCATCCAGGATCATCCCATGAAGGGACCTGTGCATCCAGGATCATCCCATGAAGGGACCTGTGCATCCAGGATCACCCTTTGAAGGAAGTAATGCATCCAGGATCATCCGATTTAGGGACCAGTGCATCCAAGATCATCCCCTGAAGAGTAATGCATCCAGGATCATCCCATGAAGGGATAGGTGCATCGAGGATCATCCCATGAAGGGACCGGTGCATCCAAGATCATCCCCTGAAAGGATTAGAGCATCCAGGATCATCCCATGAAGGGACAGGAGCATCCAGGATCATTCCATGAAGGGACAGGTGCATCCAGGATCATTCCCTGAATAGGAGTAGTGCATCCAGGATCATTCCGTGAAGGGACAGGTGCATCCAGGATCATTCCGTGAAGGGACAGGTGCATCCAGGTTCATCCCCTGAAGGGAGTAGTGCATCCAGGATCCTCCCATGAAAGGACAGGTGCATCCAGGATCCTCCCATGAAGGGACAGGTGCATCCAGGATCCTCCCATGAAGGGACCTGTGCATCCAGGATCATCCCATGAAGGGACCTGTGCATCCAGGATCACCCTTTGAAGGAAGTAATGCATCCAGGATCATCCGATTTAGGGACCAGTGCATCCAAGATCATCCCCTGAAGGGAGTAGTGCATCCAGGATCATCCCATGAAGGGACCGGTGCATTCAGGATCATCCCATGAAGGGACCGGTGCATTCAGGATCATCCCATGAAGGGACCGGTGCATCCAGGATCATCGCATGAAGGGAGTAGTGCATCCAGGATCATCCCATGAAGAGACAGGTGAATCCAGATCATCCCATGAAGGGACAGGTTCATCCAGGATCATCCCCTGAAGGGAGTAGTGCACCAGGATCATCCCATGAAGGGACCGGTGCATCCAGGATCATCCCATGAAGGGACCGGTGCATACAGTATCATCCCCTAAAGGGAGTAGTGCATCCGGGATCATCCCATGAAGGGAGTAGTGCATCCAGGATCATCCAATGAAGGGACCGGTGCATCCAGGATTTTCCCATGAAGGGACAGGTGCATACAGGATCATCCCCTGAAGGGAGAAGTGCATCCATGATCATCCAATGAAGGGACCGATGCATCCAGGATCATCCCATGAAGGGACTGGTGCATCCAGGATCATCCCCTGAAGGGAGAAGTGCATCCAGGATCCTCCCATGAAGGGAGTAGTGCATTCAGTATCATCCCATGAAGGGAGTAGTGCATTCAGGATCATCCCATGAAGGGAGTAGTGCATTCAGTATCATCCCATGAAGGGACCGGTGCATCCAGGATCATCCCATGAAGGGACCAGTGCATCTAGGATCATCCCATGAAGGACCGGGGGCATCCAGGATCATCCCCTGAAGGGAGTAGTGCATCCAGGATGATACCCTGAAGGGATTAGTGCATCCAGGATCATCCCATGAAGGGAGTAGTGCATTCAGGATCATCCCCTGAAGGGATTAGTGCATCCAGGATCATCCCATGAAGGGACAGATGCATTAAGATCATCCCCAGAAGGGTGTAGTGCATCCAGGATCATCTCATGAAGGGACAGGTGCATCCAGATCATCCCCTGAAGGGACAGGTGCATCCAAGATCATCCCATGAAGGGACAGGTGCATCCAAGACCATCTCATGAAGGGACCGGTGCATCCAGGAACATCCCCTGAAGGGACCGGTGCATCCAGGATAATCCCATGAAGGGACCAGTGCATCCAGGATCATCCCATGAAGGGAGTAGTGCATCCAGGATCATCCCATGTAGGGACAGGTGCATCCAGGATCATTCCACAAAGGGACAGGTGCATCTAGGATCATCCCCTGAAGGGAGTAGTGCATCCAGGATCATCCGCTGAAGGGAGTAGTGCATCCAGGATCATCCCCTGAAGTGACCGGTGCATACAGGATCATCCCCTGAAGAGTAGTGCATCCAGGATCATCCCATGAAGGGACAGATGCATCCAGGATTATCCCACGAGGGGACAGGTGCATCTAGGATCATCCCCTGAAGGGAGTCGTGCATCCAGGATCATCCCCTGAAGGGAGTCGTGCATCCAGGATCATCCCCTGAAGAGAGTAGTGCATCCAGGATCATCCCATGAAGGGGCAGGTGCATCCAGGATCATCCCACGAAGGGGCAGGTGCATCCAGGATCATCCCCTGAAGGGAGTAGTGCATCCATGATCATCCAATGAAGGGACCGATGCATCCAGGATCATCCCATGAATGACTGGTGCATCCAGGATCATCCCATGAAGGGAGTAGTGTATCCAGGATCATCCCATGAAGGGACTGGTGCATCCAGGATCATCCCCTGAAGGGAGTAGTGCATCCAGGATCATCCCATGAAGGGACAGGTACATTCAGGATCATCCCCTAAAGGGAGTAGTGCATCCAGGATCATCCCATGACGGGACCGGTGTATCCAGTATCATCCCCTGAAGGCAGTAGTGCATCCAGGGTCATCCCATGAAGGGACCGGTGCATTCAGGATCATCCCCTGAAGGGAGTAGTGCATCCAGGATCATCCCATAAAGGGAGTAGTGCATCCAGGATCATTCCATGAAGGGACCGGTACATCCAGGATTATCCCCTGAGGGGAATAGTGCATCCAGGATCATCCCCTGAAGGGAGTAGTGCATCCAGGATCATCCCATGAAGGGACAGGTTCATCCAAGATGGACAGGTGCATCCAAGATCATCCCATGAAGGGACTGGTGCATTCAGGATCATCCCCTGAAGGGAGTAGTGCATCCAGGATCATCCCATGAAGGGAGTAGTGCATCCAGGATCATCGCATGAACGGACAGGTGCATCCAAGATCATCCCATGAAGGGACCGGTGCATCCAGGATCATCCCATGAAGGGACAGGTGCATCCAGGATCATCCCATGAAGGGACAGGTGCATCCAAGATCATCCCATGAAGGGACCGGTGCATACAGGATCATCCCCTGAAGGGACCGATGCATACAGGATCATCCCCTGAAGGGAGTAGTGCATCCATGATCATCCCATGAAGGGACCGATGCATCCAGAATCATTCCATGAAGGGACAGGTGCGCATCCAGGATCATCCCCTAAAGGGAGTAGTGTATCCAGGATCATCCCCTGAAGGGAGTAGTGCATTCAGGATCAACCCATGTAGGGACTGGTGCATCCTGGATCATCCCATGTAGGGACTGGTACATTCTGGATCATCCCATGAAGAGACAGGTGCAGTCAGGATCATCCCCTGAAGGGATTAGTGCATCCATGATCATCCCATGAAGGGACCGATGAATCCAGGATCATCCCATGAAGGGACCGGTGCATCCAGGATCATCCCCTGAAGGGAGTACTGCATCCAGGATCATCCCATGAAGGGAGTAGTGCATTCAGGATCATCCCATGAAGGGACCGCTGCATCCAGGATCATCCCATGAAGGGACCGGTGCATCCAGGATCATCCCATGAAGGGACCGGTTCATCCAGGATCATCCCATGAAGGGACCGGTGCATCCAGGATCATCCCATGAAGGGACCGGTGCATCCAGGATCATCCCATGAAGGGACCGGTGCATCCAGGATCATCCCATGAAGGGACCGGTGCATCCAGGATCATCCCATGAAGGAACCGGTGAATCCAGGATCATCCCCTGAAGGGAGTAGTGCATCCATGATCATCCCATGAAGCGACAGATGCATCCAGGATCATCCCATGAAGGGACCAGTGCATCCAGGATAATCCACTGAAGGGACCAGTGCATCCAGGATCATCCACTGAAGGGAGTAGTGAATCCAGGATCATCCAATTTAGGGACCGGTGCATCCAAGATCATCCCCTGAAGAGAGTAGTGCATACAGGATCATCCCATGAAGGGACTGGTGCATCCAAGATCATCCCATGAAGGGACTAGTGCATCCAAGATCATCCCCTGAACGGACCGGAGTATCCAGGATCATTGCCTGAAGGGAGTAGTGCATCCAGGATCATCCCATGAAGGGACCGGTGTATCCAGGATCATCCCATGAAGGGACCGGTGCATCCAGGATCATCCCCTGAAGGGAGTAGTGCATCCAGGATCATCCCATGAAGGGACAGGTGCATCCAGGATCATCCCACCATGGGACCGGTGCATCCAGGATCATCCCATGAAGGGGCCGGTGAATCCAGGATAATCCCATGAAAGGACTGGTGCATCAAGGATCATCCCATGAAGGGACCGGTGCATCCAGGATCATCCCCTGAATGGAGTAGTGCATCCAGGATCATCCATTGAAGGGACGGGTGCATCCAGGATCATCCCATGAAGGGACCGGTGCATCCAGGATCATCCCATGAAGGGACCGGTGCATCCAGGATCACCCACTGAAGGCAGTAGTGGATCCAGGATCATCCAATTTAGGGACCGGTGCATCCAGGATCATCCCATGAAGGGACTGGTGCATCAAGGATCATCCCATGAAGGGACCGGTGCATCCAGGATCATCCCCTGAATGGAGTAGTGCATCCAGGATCATCCATTGAAGGGACGGGTGCATCCAGGATCATCCCATGAAGGGACAGGTGCATCCAGGATCATCCCACCATGGGACCGGTGCATCCAGGATCATCCCATGAAGGGACCGGTGCATCCAGGATCATCCCATGAAGGGACCGGTGCATCCAGGATCATCCCATGAAGGGACCGGTTCATCCAGGATCATCCCATGAAGGGACCGGTTCATCCAGGATCATCCCATGAAGGGACCGGTGCATCCAGGATCATCCCATGAAGGGACCGGTGCATCCAGGATCATCCCATGAAGGGACCGGTGCATCCAGGATCATCCCCTGAATGGAGTAGTGCATCCAGGATCATCCATTGAAGGGACGGGTGCATCCAGGATCATCCCATGAAGGGACCGGTGCATCCAGGATCATCCCATGAAGGGACCGGTGCATCCAAGATCACACCCTGAAGAGAGTAGTGCATCCAGGAACATCCCATGAAGGGACAGGTGCATCTAGGATCATCCCATGAAGGGACCGGTGCATCCAAGATCATCCCCTGTAGGGATTAGAGCATCCAGGATCATCCCATGAAGGGACAGGTGCATCCAGGATCATTCCCTGAATGGGAGTACTGCATCAAGGATCATCCCATGAAGGGAGTAGTGCATTCAGGATCATCCCATGAAGGGACCGCTGCATCCCGGATCATCCCATGAAGGGACCGGTGCATCCAGGATCATCCCATGAAGGGACCGGTTCATCCAGGATCATCCCATGAAGGGACCGGTGCATCCAGGATCATCCCATGAAGGGACCGGTGCATCCAGGATCATCCCATGAAGGGACCGGTGCATCCAGGATCATCCCATGAAGGGACCGGTGCATCCAGGATCATCCCATGAAGGAACCGGTGAATCCAGGATCATCCCCTGAAGGGAGTAGTGCATCCATGATCATCCCTTGAAGCGACAGATTCATCCAGGATCATCCCATGAAGGGACCAGTGCATCCAGGATAATCCACTGAAGGGACCAGTGCATCCAGGATCATCCACTGAAGGGAGTAGTGAATCCAGGATCATCCAATTTAGGGACCGGTGCATCCAAGATCATCCCGTGAAGAGAGTAGTGCATACAGGATCATCCCATGAAGGGACTGGTGCATCCAAGATCATCCCATGAAGGGACTGGTGCATCCAAGATCATCCCCTGAAGGGACTGGAGTATACAGGATCATTGACTGAAGGGAGCAGTGCATCCAGGATCATCCCATGAAGGGACCGGTGTATCCAGGATCATCCCATGAAGGGACCAGTGCATCCAGGATCATCCCCTGAAGGGAGTAGTGCATACAGGATCATCCCATGAAGGGACAGGTGCATCCAGGATCATCCCACCATGGGACCAGTGCATCCAGGATCATCCCATGAAGGGGCCGGTGAATCCAGGATAATCCCATGAAAGGACTGGTGCATCAAGGATCATCCCATGAAGGGACCGGTGCATCCAGGATCATCCCCTGAATGGAGTAGTGCATCCAGGATCATCCATTGAAGGGACGGGTGCATCCAGGATCATCCCATTAAGGGACCGGTGCATCCAGGATCATCCCATGAAGGGACCGGTGCATCCAGGATCATCCCATGAAGGGACCGGTGCATCCAGGATCACCCACTGAAGGCAGTAGTGCATCCAGGATCATCCAATTTAGGGACCGGTGTATCCAAGATCACCCCCTGAAGAGAGTAGTGCATCAAGGAACATCCCATGAAGGGACAGGTGCATCTAGGATCATCCTATGAAGGGACCGGTGCATCCAAGATCATCCCCTGTAGGGATTAGAGCATCCAGGATCATCCCATGAAGGGACAGGTGCATCCAGGATCATTCCCTGAATGGGAGTAGTGCATCCAGGATCATTCCATGAAGGGACAGGTGCATCCAGGTTCATCCCCTGAAGGGAGTAGTGCATTCAGGATTATCCCATGAAGGGACAGGTGCCTCCAGGATCCTCCCATGAAGGGACAGGTGCATCCATGATCCTCCCATGAAGGGACAGGTGCATCCAGGATCCTCCCATGAAGGAACAGGTGCATCCAGGATCCTCCCATGAAGGGATTAGTGCATCCAGGGTCATCCCATAAAGCGATTGGTGCATCCAGGATCATCCCCTGAAGGGAGTAGTGAATCCAGGATCATCCCATGAAGGGACCGGTGCATCCTGGATCATCCCATGAAGGGACCAGTGCATCCAGGATCATCCCATGAATGGACCAGTGCATCCAGGATCATCCCATGAAGGGACCGGTGCATACAGTATCATCCCCTGAAGGGAGTAGTGCATCCAGGATCATCCATTGAAGGGACGGGTGCATCCAGGATCATCCCATGAAGGGACCGGTGCATCCAGGATCATCCCATGAAGGGACCTGTGCATCCAGGATCATCCCATGAAGGGACTTGTGCATCCAGGATCACCCTTTGAAGGAAGTAATGCATCCAGGATCATCCGATTTAGGGACCAGTGCATCCAAGATCATCCCCTGAAGAGAGTAATGCATCCAGGATCATCCCATGAAGGGACAGGTGCATCTAGGATCATCCCATGAAGGGACCAGTGCATCCAAGATCATCCCCTGAAAGGATTAGAGCATCCAGGATCATCCCATGAAGGGACAGGAGCATCCAGGATCATCCCGTGAAGGGACAGGTACATCCAGGATCATTCCCTGAATAGGAGTAGTGCATCCAGGATCATTCCGTGAAGGGACAGGTGCATCCAGGTTCATCCCCTGAAGGGAGTAGTGCATCCAGGATCCTCCCATGAAAGGACAGGTGCATCCAGGATCCTCCCATGAAGGGACAGGTGCATCCAGGATCCTCCCATGAAGGGACAGGTGCATCCAGGATCCTCTCATGAAGGGACAGGTGCATCCAGGGTCATCCCATGAAGCGACCGGTGCATCCGGGATCACCCCCATGAAGGGAGTAGTGCATCCAGGATCATCCCATGAGGGACAGGTGCATCCAGGATCATTCCACGAAGGGACAGGTGCATCTAGGATCATCCCCTGAAGGGAGTAGTGCATCCAGGATCATCCTCTGAAGGGAGTAGTGCATCCAGGATCATCCCCTGAAGGGACCGGTGCATACAGGATCATCCCCTGAAGAGTAGTGCATCCAGGATCATCCCATGAAGGGACAGGTGCATCCAGGATTATCCCACGAAGGGACAGGTGCATCTAGGATCATCCCCTGAATGGATTAGTGCATCTAGGATCATCCCCTGAAGGGAGTAGTGCATCCAGGATCATCCCCTGAAGGGAGTCGTGCATCCAGGATCATCCCCTGAAGGGAGTCGTGCATCCAGGATCATCCCCTGAAGAGAGTCGTGCATCCATGATCATCCCCTGAAGAGAGTAGTGCATCCAGGATCATCCCATGAAGGGACAGGTGCATCCTTGGCAGTTCGGGCTGTACTGTTCCCATGAGGCACAGGGTCAAGGCTGATTTGCATATGGCCATGTCTGAACTGGGGTGGAGTGGAGTGCAAAAAAACTACGGATTTAGGCCCAGATCTCTGTATTGGGGTGAATGTATGACATTGTTCTGCATTCTGTCCATCAACTGTTATTTTTGCATTTGTCTCCCCTAGTAGTATAGGTATACTCAGACGTGAGTCCCATGCTCTCCACACCACTGGAGTCAAGCTATCCTGGCTGAAGACGGCTGATAGCCATAAACCGGTCCTAGGATGCTTGATTCCGGTCCAGGTAAGACATGGCTTGGCAGTGCAGGCTGTACTGTTCCCATGAGGCACAGGGTCTATTCTGATTTGCGCATGGCCATGTCTGAACTGGGGTGGTGTGGAGTGCAAAAAAACTATGGAATTAGGCCCAGATCTCTGTTCTGGGGTGAATGTATGACATTGTTGTGCATTCTGTCCATCAACTGGTATTTTTGCATCCAGGATCATCCCATGAAGGGACCGGTGCATCCAGGATCATCCCATGAAGGGAGTAGTGCATCTAGGATCATCCCCTGAAGGGAGTAGTGCATCCAGGATCATCCCCTGAAGGGAGTAGTGCATCCAGGACCATCCCCTGAAGGGAGTAGTGCATCCAGGATCATCCCATGAAGGGACAGGTGCATCCATGATCAAACCATGTAGGGACAGGTGCATCCAGGGTCATCTCATGAAGGGACAGGTGCATCCAAGACCATCCCATGAAGGGACCGGTGCATCCAGGATCATCCCATGAAGGGACCGGTGCACCCAGGATCATCCCATGAAGGGAGCGGTGCATCCAGGATCATCCCATGAAGGTAGCGGTGCATCCAGGATCATCCCATGAAGGGACCGGTGCATCAAGGATCATCCCATGAAGGGACCAGTGCATCCAGGATCATCCCCTGAAGGGAATAGTGCATCCAGGATCATCCCCTGAAGGGAGTAGTGCATCCAGGATCATCCCCTGAAGGGAGTAGTGCATCCAGGATCATCCCATGAAGGGACAGGTGCATCCATGATCAAACCATGTAGGGACAGGTGCATCCAGGGTCATCTCATGAAGGGACAGGTGCATCCAAGATCATCCCATGAAGGGACCGGTGCATCCAGGATCATCCCATGAAGGGACCAGTGCATCCAGGATCATCCCATGAAGGGAGCGGTGCATCCAGGATCATCCCATGAAGGGAGCGGTGCATCCAGGATCATCCCATGAAAGGACCGGTGCATCCAGGATCATCCCATGTAGGGACCAGTGCATCCAGGATCATCCCCTGAAGGGAATAGTGCATCCAGGATCATCCCCTGAAGGGAGTAGTGCATCCAGGATCATCCCCTGAAGGGAGTAGTGCATCCAGGATCATCCCATGAAGGGACAGGTGCATCCATGATCAAACCATGTAGGGACAGGTGCATCCAGGGTCATCTCATGGAGGGACAGGTGCATCCAAGATCATCCCATGAAGGGACCGGTGCATCCAGGATCATCCCATGAAGGGACCGGTGCATCCAGGATCATCCCATGAAGGGACCGGTGCATCCAGGATCATCCCATGAAGGGAGCTGTGCATCCAGGATCATCCCATAAAGGGACGGGTGAATCCAGGATCATCCCATGAAGGGACCGGTGCATCCAGGATCATCCCCTGAAGGGAATAGTGCATCCAGGATCATCCCCTGAAGGGAGTAGTGCATCCAGGATCATCCCCTGAAGGGAGTAGTGCATCCAGGATCATCCCCTGAAGGGACAGGTGCATCCATGATCAAACCATGTAGGGACAGGTGCATAGGGTCATCTCATGAAGGGGCAGGTGCATCCAAGATCATCCCATGAAGGGACTGGTGCATCCAAGATCATCCCATGAAGGGACAGGTGCATCCAGGATCATCCCATGAAGGGACAGGTGCATCCAGGATCATCCCATGAACGGACAGGTGCATCCAAGATCATCCCATGAAGGGACAGGTGCATCCAAGATCATCCCATGAAGGGACAGGTGCATCCAGGATCATCCCATGAAGGGACAGGTGCATCCAAGATCATCCCCTGAAGGGACCGGTGCATACAGGATCATCCCCTGAAGGGACCAGTGCATCCAGGATCATCCCCTGAAGGGAGTAGTGAATCCAGCATCATCCCCTGAAGGGAGTAGTGCATCCATGATCATCCCATGAAGGGACCGATGCATCCAAAATCATTCCATGAAGGGACAGGTGCGCATCCAGGATCACCCCCTGAAGGGAGTAGTGCATCCATGATCATCCCATGAAAGGACCGCTGCATCCAGGATCATCCCTTGAAGGGACTGGTGCATCCAGGATCATCCCATGAAGGGACCGGTGCATCCAGGATCATCCATTGAAGGGACCGGTGCATCCAGGATCATCCCATGAAGGGACCGGTGAATCCAGGATCATCCCATGAAGGGACCGGTGAATCCAGGATCATCCCCTGAAGGGACCGGTGCATCCAGGATCATCCACTGAAGGGACCAGTGCATCCAGGATCATCCACTGAAGGGAGTAGTGCATCCAGGATCATCCGATTTAGGGACCGGTGCATTCAAGATCATCCCCTGAAGAGAGTAGTGCATCCAGGATCATCTATGAAGGGACCGGTGCATCTAGGGTCATCCCATGAAGACACCGGTGCATCCAAGATCATCCCCTGAAGGGACCGGAGTATCTAGGATCATCGCCTGAAGGGAGTAGTGCATCCAGGATCATCCCATCAAGGGACCGGTGCATCCAGGATCATCCCATGAAGGGACCGGTGCATCCAGGGTCATCCCCTGAAGGGAGTAGTGCATCCAGGGTCATCCCCTGTAGGGAGTAGTGCATCCAGGATAAACCCATGAAGGGACAGGTGCATCCAGGATCATCCCACCATGGGACCGGTGCATCCAGGATCATCCCATGAAGGGGCCGGTGCATCCAGGATCATCCCATGAAGGGACCGGTTCATCCAGGATCATCCCATGAAGGGACCGGTGCATCCAGGATCATCGCCTGAAGGGAGTAGTGCATCCAGGATCATCCATTGAAGGGACGGGTGCATCCAGGATCATCCATTGAAGGGACCGGTGCATCCAGGATCATCCCATGAAGGGACCTGTGCATCCAGGATCACCCTTTGAAGGAAGTAGTGCATCCAGGATCATCCAATTTAGGGACCAGTGCATCCAAGATCATCCCCTGCAGAGAGTAGTGCATCCAGGATCATCCCATGAAGGGACAGGTGCATCTAGGATCATCCCATGAAGGGAGCGGTGCATCCAAGATCATCCCCTGAAAGGATAAGAGTATCCAGGGTCATCCCATGAAGGGACAGGTGCATCCAGGATCATTCCCTGAATGGGAGTAGTGCATTAAGGATCATTCCATGAAGGGACAGGTGCATCCAGGTTCATCCCCTGAAGGGAGTAGTGCATCCAGGATTATCCCATGAAGGGACAGGTGCATCCAGGATCCTCCCATGAAGGGACAGGTGCATCCAGGATCCTCCCATGAAGGGACATGTGCATCCAGGATCTTCCCATGAAGGGACAGGTGCATCCAGGGTCATCCCATGAAGCGACCGGTGCATCCAGGATCATCCCCTGAAGGGAGTAGTGCATCCAGGATCATCCCATGAAGGGACCGGTGCATTCAGGATCATCCTATGAAGGGACCGGTGCATTCAGGATCATCCCATGAAGGGACCGGTGCATCCAGGATCTTCCCATAAAGGGAGTAGTGCATCCAGGATCATCCCATGAAGAGACAGGTGAATCCAGATCATCCCATGAAGGGACAGGTTCATCCAGGATCATCCACTGAAGGGAGTAGTGCACCAGGATCATCCCATGAAGGGAGTTGTGCATCCAGGATCATCCCCTGAAGGGAGTAGTGCATCCAGGAACATCCCCTGAAGGGAGTAGTGCATCCAGGATCATCCCATGAAGGGACAGGTGCATCCATGATCAAACCATGTAGGGACAGGTGCATCCAGGGTCATCTCATGGAGGGACAGGTGCATCCAAGATCATCCCATGAAGGGACCGGTGCATCCAGGATCATCCCATGAAGGGACCGGTGCATCCAGGATCATCCCATGAAGGGACTGGTGCATCCAGGATCATCCCATGAAGGGAGCTGTGCATCCAGGATCATCCCATAAAGGGACGGGTGAATCCAGGATCATCCCATGAAGGGACCGGTGCATCCAGGATCATCCCCTGAAGGGAATAGTGCATCCAGGATCATCCCCTGAAGGGAGTAGTGCATCCAGGATCATCCCCTGAAGGGAGTAGTGCATCCAGGATCATCCCATGAAGGGACAGGTGCATCCATGATCAAACCATGTAGGGACAGGTGCATCCAGGGTCATCTCATGAAGGGGCAGGTGCATCCAAGATCATCCCATGAAGGGACTGGTGCATCCAAGATCATCCCATGAAGGGACAGGTGAATCCAGATCAAACCATGTAGGGACAGGTTCATCCAGGATCATCCACTGAAGGGAGTAGTGCACCAGGATCATCCCATGAAGGGAGTTGTGCATCCAGGATCATCCCATGAAGGGAGTAGTGCATCCAGGATCATCCAATGAAGGGACCGGTGCATCCAGGATCTTCCCATGAAGGGACAGGTGCATACAGGATCATCCCCTGAAGGGAGTAGTGCATCCATGTTCATCCAATGAAGGGACGGATGCATCCAGGATCATCCCATGAAGGGACTGGTGCATCCAGGATCATCCCCTGAAGGGAGAAGTGCATCCAGGATCATCCCATGAAGGGAGTAGTGCATTCAGTATCATCACATGAAGGGAGTAGTGCATTCAGGATCATCCCATGAAGGGAGTAGTGCATTCAGTATCATCCCATGAAGGGACCGGTGCATCCAGGATCATCCCATGAAGGGACCAGTGCATCCAGGATCATCCCATGAAGGACTGGGGGCATCCAGGATCATCCCCTAAAGGGAGTAGTGCATCCAGGATCATACCCTGAAGGGATTAGAGCATCCAGGATCATCCCATGAAGGGACCGGTGCATCCAGGATCATCCCATGAAGGGAGTAAAGCATTCAGGATCATCCCCTGAAGGGATTAGTGCATCCAGGATCATCTCATGAAGGGAGAGGTGCATCCAGGATCATCCCATGAAGGGACACGTGCATTCAGATCATCCCCAGAAGGGTGTAGTGCATCCAGGATCATCTCATGAAGGGACAGGTGCATCCAGATCATCCCCTGAAGGTACAGGTGCATCCAAGATCATCCCATGAAGGGACAGGTGCATCCAAGACCATCTCATGAAGGGACCGGTGCATCCAGGAACATCCCCTGAAGGGACCGGTGCATCCAGGATCATCCCATGAAGGGACCAGTGCATCCAGGATCATCCCATGAAGGGAGTAGTGCATCCAGGATCATCCCATGTAGGGACAGGTGCATCCAGGATCATTCCACTAGGATCATCCCTTGAAGGGAGTAGTGCATCCAGGATCATCCGCTGAAGGGAGTAGTGCATCCAGGATCATCCCCTGAAGGGACAGGTGCATCCACGATCAAACCATGTAGGGACAGGTGCATCCAGGGTCATCTCATGAAGGGACAGGTGCATCCAAGATCATCCCATGAAGGGACCGGTGCATCCAGGATCATCCCATGAAGGGACCGGTGCATCCAGGATCAGCCCAAGAAGGGACCGGTGCATCCAGGATCATCCCCTGAAGGGAGTAGTGCATCCAGGATCATCCCCTGAAGGGAGTAGTGCATCCAGGATCATCCCCTGAAGGAAGTAGTGCATCCAGGATCATCCCATGAATGGACAGGTGCATCCAAGATCATCCCATGAAGGGACCGATGCATACAGGATCATCCCCTGAAGGGACTGGTGCATACAGGATCATCCCCTGAAGGGACCGGTGCATCCAGGATCATCCTCTGAAGGGACCGGTGCATCCAGGATCATCCCATGAAGGGACCGATGCATCCAGGATCATCCCCTGAAGGGACAGGTGCATCCAGGATCATCCCCTGAGGGGCGTAGTGCATCCAGGATCATCCCATGAAGGGAGTAGTGCATTCAGGATCATCCCATGAAGGGACCGCTGCATCCAGGATCATCCCATGAAGGGACCAGTGCATCCAGGATCATCCCATGAAGGGACCGGTGCATCCAGGATCATCCACTGAAGGGACCAGTGCATCCAGGATCATCCACTGAAGGGAGTAGTGCATCCAGGATCATCCGATTTAGGGACCGGTGCATTCAAGATCATCCCCTGAAGAGAGTAGTGCATCCAGGATCATCTATGAAGGGACTGGTGCATCTAGGATCATCCCATGAAGACACGGGTGCATCCAAGATCATCCCCTGAAGGGACCGGAGTATCCAGGATCATCGCCTGAAGGGAGTAGTGCATCCAGGATCATCCCATCAAGGGACCGGTGCATCCAGGATCATCCCATGAAGGGACCGGTGCATCCAGGATCATCCCATGAAGGGACCGGTGCATCCAGGATCATCCCATGAAGGGACCGGTGCATCCAGGATCATCCCATGAAGGGACCGGTGCATCCAGGATCATCCCCTGAAGGGAGTAGTTCATCCAGGATCATCCCATCATGGGACCGGTGCATCCAGGATCATCCCACCATGGGACCGGTGCATCCAGGATCATCCCATGAAGGGACCGGTGCATCCAGGATCATCTTCTGAAGAAAGTAGTGCATCCAGGATCATCCCATGAAGGGACCGGTGCATCCAGGATCATCCCATGAAGGGAGTAGTGCATCCAGGATCATCCCATGATGGGACCGGTGCATTCAGGATCATCCCCTAAAGGGAGTAGTGCATCCAGGATCATCCTATGACGAGACCGGTGCCTCCAGGATCTTAACATGAAGGGAGTAGTGCATCCAGGATCATCCCCTGAAGGGAGTAGTGCATCCAGGATCATCCCATGACGGGACTGGTGACTCCAGGATCATCCCCTGAAGGGAGTAGTGCATCCAGGATCATCCCATGAAGGGACTGGTGCATCCAGGATCATCCCCTGAAGGGACCGGTGAATCCAGGATCATCCTCTGAAGGGACCAGAGCATCCAGGATCATCCACTGAAGGGACCAGTGCATCCAGGATCATCCACTGAAGGGAGTAGTGCATCCAGGATCATCCGATTTAGGGACCGGTGCATTCAAGATCATCCCCTGAAGAGAGTAGTGCATCCAGGATCATCTATGAAGGGACCAGTGCATCTAGGATCATCCCATGAAGAGACCGGGGCATCCAAGATTATCCCCTGAAGGGACCGGAGTATCCAGGATCATCGCCTGAAGGGAGTAGTGCATCCAGGATCATCCCATCAAGGGACCGGTGCATCCAGGATCATCCCATGAAGGGACCGGTGCATCCAGGGTCATCCCCTGAAGGGAGTAGTGCATCCAGGATCAACCCATGAAGGGACAGGTGCATCCAGGATCAACCCATGAAGGGACAGGTGCATCCAGGATCATCCCACCATGGGACCGGTGCATCCAGGATCATCCCATGAAGGGGCCGGTGCATCCAGGATCATCCCATGAAGGGACCGGTGCATCCAGGATCATCCCCTGAAGGGAGTAGTGCATCCAGGATCATCCATTGAAGGGACGGGTGCATCCAGGATCATCCCATGAAGGGACCAGTGCATCCAGGATCATCCCATGAAGGGACCTGTGCATCCAGGATCACCCTTTGAAGGAAGTAGTGCATCCAGGATCATCCGATTTAGGGACCAGTGCATCCAAGATCATCCCCTGAAGAGAGTAATGCATCCAGGATCATCCCATGAAGGGACAGGTGCATCTAGGATCATCCCATGAAGGGACCGGTGCATCCAAGATCATCCCCTGAAAGGATTGGAGCATCCAGGATCATCCCATGAAGGGACAGGAGCATCCAGGATCATCCCATGAAGGGACAGGTGCATCCAGGATCATTCCCTGAATAGGAGTAGTGCATCCAGGATCATTCCGTGAAGGGACAGGTGCATCCAGGTTCATCCCCTGAAGGGAGTAGTGCATCCAGGATCCTCCCATGAGAGGACAGGTGCATCCAGGATCCTCCCATGAAGGGACAGGTGCATCCAGGATCCTCCCATGAAGGGACAGGTGCATCCAGGATCCTCCCATGAAGGGACAGGTGCATCCCATGAAGCGACCGGTGCATCCAGGATCACCCCCTGAAGGGAGTAGTGCATCCAGGATAATCCCATGAAGGGACCGGTGCATTCAGGATCATCCCATGAAGGGACCGGTGCATTCAGGATCATCCCATGAAGGGACCGGTGCATCCAGGATCATCACATGAAGGGAGTAGTGCATCCAGGATCATCCCATGAAGAGACAGGTGAATCCAGATCATCCCATGAAGGGACAGCTTCATCCAGGATCATCCCCTGAAGGGAGTAGTGCACCAGGATCATCCCATGAAGGGACCGGTGCATCCAGGATCATTCCATGAAGGGACCGGTGCATACAGTATCATCCCCTAAAGGGAGTAGTGCATCCAGGATCATCCCATGAAGGGAGTAGTGCATCCAGGATCATCCAATGAAGGGACCGGTGCATCCAGGATCTTCCCATGAAGGGACAGGTGCATACAGGATCATCCCCTGAAGGGAGTAGTGCATCCATGATCATCCAATGAAGGGACCGATTCATCCAGGATCATCCCATGAAGGGACTGGTGCATCCAGGATCATCCCCTGAAGGGAGAAGTGCATCCAGGATCCTCCCATGAAGGGAGTAGTGCATTCAGTATCATCCCATGAAGGGAGTAGTGCATTCAGGATCATCCCATGAAGGGAGTAGTGCATTCAGTATCATCCCATGAAGGGACCGGTGCATCCAGGATCATCCCATGAAGGGACCAGTGCATCCAGGATCATCCCATGAAGGACCGGGGGCATCCAGGATCATCCCCTGAAGGGAGTAGTGCATCCAGGATCATACCCTGAAGGGATTAGTGCATCCAGGATCATCCCCTGAAGGGACCGGTGCATACAGGATCATCCCCTGAAGAGTAGTGCATCCAGGATCATCCCATGAAGGGACAGGTGCATCCAGGATTATCCCACGAAGGCACAGGTGCATCTAGGATCATCCCCTGAAGGGAGTAGTGCATCCAGGATCATCCCCTGAAGGGAGTAGTGCATCCAGGATCCTCCCCTGAAGGGAGTCGTGCATCCAGGATCATCCCCTAAAGAGAGTAGTGCATCCAGGATCATCCCATGAAGGGACAGGTGCATCCTTGGCAGTTCAGGCTGTACTGTTCCCATGAGGCACAGGGTCAAGGCTGATTTGCATATGGCCATGTCTGAACTGGGGTGGAGTGGAGTGCAAAAAAACTATGGATTTAGGCCCAGATCTCTGTATTGGGGTGAATGTATGACATTGTTCTGCATTCTGTCCATCAACTGTTATTTTTGCATTTGTCTCCCCTAGTAGTATAGGTATGCTCAGACGTGAGTCCCATGCTCTCCACACCACTGGAGTCAAGCTATCCTGGCTGAAGACGGCTGATAGCCAGAAACCGGTCCTAGGATGCTTGATTCCGGTCCAGGAAAAACATGGCTTGGCAGTGCAGGCTGTACTGTTCCCATGAGGCACAGGGTCTAGGCTGATTTGTGCATGGCCATGTCTGAACTGGGGTGGTGTGAAAAAAAACTATGGAATTAGGCCCAGATCTCTATACTGGGGTGAATGTATGACATTGTTCTGCATTCTGTCCATCAACTTATTTTTGCATCCAGGATCATCCCATGAAGGGACCGGTGCATCCAGGATCATCCCATGAAGGGAGTAGTGCATCCAGGATCATCCCCTGAAGGGAGTAGTGCATCCAGGATCATCCCCTGAAGGGAGTAGTGCATCCAGGATCATCCCATGAAGGGACAGGTGCATCCATGATCAAACCATGTAGGGACAGGTGCATCCAGGGTCATCTCATGAAGGGAAAGGTGCATCCAAGATCATCCCATGAAGGGACCGGTGCATCCAGGATCATCCCATGAAGGGAGCGGTGCATCCAGGATCATCCCATGAAGGGAGCGGTGCATCCAGGATCATCCCATGAAGGGAGCAGTGCATCCAGGATCATCCCATGAAGGGAGCGGTGCATCCAGGATCATCCCATGAAGGGACCAGTGCATCCAGGATCATCCCCTGAAGGGAATAGTGCATCCAGGATCATCCCCTGAAGGGAGTATTGCATCCAGGATCATCCCCTGAAGGGAGTAGTGCATCCAGGATCATCCCATGAAGGGACAGGTGCATCCACGATCAAACCATTTAGGGACAGGTGCATCCAGGGTCATCTCATGAAGGGACAGGTGCATCCAAGATCATCCCATGAAGGGACCGGTGCATCCAGGATCATCCCATGAAGGGACCGGTGCATCCAGGATCAGCCCATGAAGGGACCGGTGCATCCAGGATCATCCCCTGAAGGGACCGGTGCATCCAGGATCATCCCCTGAAGGAAGTAGTGCATCCAGGATCATCCCATGAATGGACAGGTGCATCCAAGATCATCCCATGAAGGGACAGGTGCATCCAAGATCATCCCATGAAGGGACAGGTGCATCCAGGATCATCCCATGAAGGGACAGGTGCATCCAAGATCATCCCATGAAGGGACCGATGCATACAGGATCATCCCCTGAAGGGACCGGTGCATACAGGATCATCCCCTGAAGGGACCGGTGCATCCAGGATCATCCCCTGAAGGGACCGGTGCATCCAGGATCATCCCATGAAGGGACAGATGCATCCAGGATCATCCCATGAAGGGACAGGTGCATCCAGGATCATCCCCTGAGGGGAGTAGTGCATCCAGGATCATCCCATGAAGGGAGTAGTGCATTCAGGATCATCCCATGAAGGGACCGCTGCATCCAGGATCATCCCATGAAGGGACCGGTGCATCCAGGATCATCCCATGAAGGGACCGGTGCATCCAGGATCATCCACTGAAGGGACCAGTGCATCCAGGATCATCCACTGAAGGGAGTAGTGCATCCAGGATCATCCGATTTAGGGACCGGTGCATTCAAGATCATCCCCTGAAGAGAGTAGTGCATCCAGGATCATCTATGAAGGGACTGGTGCATCTAGGATCATCCCATGAAGAGACGGGTGCATCCAAGATCATCCCCTGAAGGGACCGGAGTATCCAGGATCATCGCCTGAAGGGAGTAGTGCATCCAGGATCATCCCATCAAGGGACCGGTGCATCCAGGATCATCCCATGAAGGGACTGGTGCATCCAGGATCATCCCATGAAGGGACCAGTGCATCCAGGATCATCCCCTGAAGGGAGTAGTACATCCAGGATCAACCCATGAAGGGACAGGTGCATCCAGGATCATCCCACCATGGGACCGGTGCATCCAGGATCATCCCACCATGGGACCGGTGCATCCAGGATCATCCCATAAGGGACCCGTGCATTCAAGATCATTCCAAGAAGGGACAGGTGCAACCAAGATCATCCCATGAAGGGACCGGTGCATCCAGGATCATCCGCTGAAGAAAGTAGTGCATCCAGGATCATCCCATGAAGGGACCGGTGCATCCAGGATCATCCCATGAAGGGAGTAGTGCATCCAGGATCATCCCATGAAGGGACAGGTGCATCAAGGATCATCCCATGAAGGGACAGGTGCATCCAGGATTATCCCCTAAAGGAAGTAGTGCATCCAGGATCATCCCCTGAAGGGACCGATGCATCCAGGATCATCCCATGAAGGGACTGGTGCATCCAGGATCACCCCTGAAGGGAGAAGTGCATCCAGGATCAACCCATGAAGGGACAGGTACATCCAGGATCATCCCACGAAGGGGCAGGTGCATCCAGGATCATCCCCTGAAGGGAGTAGTGCATCTATCATCATCCAATGAAGGAACCGATGCATCCAGGATCATCCCATGAATGACTGGTGCATCCAGGATCATCCCCTAAAGGGAGTAGTGCATCCAGGATCATCCTATGACGAGACCGGTGCCTCCAGGATCTTCCCATGAAGGGAGTAGTGCATCCAGGATCATCCCATGACGGGACTGGTGACTCCAGGATCATCCCCTGAAGGGAGTAGTGCATCCTGGATCATCCCATGATGGGACCGGTGCATTCAGGATCATCCCCTAAAGGGAGTAGTGCATCCAGGATCATCCTATGACGAGACAGGTGCCTCCAGGATCTTCTCATGAAGGGAGTAGTGCATCCAGGATCATCCCCTGAAGGGAGTAGTGCATCCAGGATCATCCCATGACGGGACTGGTGACTCCAGGATCATCCCCTGAAGGGAGTAGTGCATCCAGGATCATCCCATGAAGGGACTGGTGCATCCAGGATCATCCCCTGAAGGGACCGGTGAATCCAGGATCATCCTCTGAAGGGACCAGAGCATCCAGGATCATCCACTGAAGGGACCAGTGCATCCAGGATCATCCACTGAAGGGAGTAGTGCATCCAGGATCATCCGATTTAGGGACCGGTGCATTCAAGATCATCCCCTGAAGAGAGTAGTGCATCCAGGATCATCTATGAAGGGACCAGTGCATCTAGGATCATCCCATGAAGAGACTGGTGCATCCAAGATCATCCCCTGAAGGGACCGGAGTATCCAGGATCATCGCCTGAAGGGAGTAGTGCATCCAGGATCATCCCATCAAGGGACCGGTGCATCCAGGATCATCCCATGAAGGGACCGGTGCATCCAGGGTCATCCCCTGAAGGGAGTAGTGCATCCAGGATCAACCCATGAAGGGACAGGTGCATCCAGGATCATCCCACCATGGGACCGGTGCATCCAGGATCATCCCATGAAGGGGCCGGTGCATCCAGGATCATCCCATGAAGGGACCGGTGCATCCAGGATCATCCCCTGAAGGGAGTAGTGCATCCAGGATCATCCATTGAAGGGACGGGTGCATCCAGGATCATCCCATGAAGGGACCTGTGCATCCAGGATCATCCCATGAAGGGACCTGTGCATCCAGGATCACCCTTTGAAGGAAGTAGTGCATCCAGGATCATCCGATTTAGGGACCAGTGCATCCAAGATCATCCCCAGAAGAGAGTAATGCATCCAGGATCATCCCATGAAGGGACAGGTGCATCTAGGATCATCCCATGAAGGGACCGGTGCATCCAAGATCATCCCCTGAAAGGATTGGAGCATCCAGGATCATCCCATGAAGGGACAGGAGCATCCAGGATCATCCCATGAAGGGACAGGTGCATCCAGGATCATTCCCTGAATAGGAGTAGTGCATCCAGGATCATTCCCTGAAGGGACAGGTGCATCCAGGTTCATCCCCTGAAGGGAGTAGTGCATCCAGGATCCTCCCATGAGAGGACAGGTGCATCCAGGATCCTCCCATGAAGGGACAGGTGCATCCAGGATCCTCCCATGAAGGGACAGGTGCATCCAGGATCCTCCCATGAAGGGACAGGTGCATCCCATGAAGCGACCGGTGCATCCAGGATCACCCCCTGAAGGGAGTAGTGCATCCAGGATCATCCCATGAAGGGACCGGTGCATTCAGGATCATCCCATGAAGGGACCGGTGCATTCAGGATCATCCCATGAAGGGACCAGTGCATCCAGGATCATCGCATGAAGGGAGTAGTGCATCCAGGATCATCCCATGAAGAGACAGGTGAATCCAGATCATCCCATGAAGGGACAGGTTCATCCAGGATCATCCCCTGAAGGGAGTAGTGCACCAGGATCATCCCATGAAGGGACTGGTGCATCCAGGATCATCCCATGAAGGGACCGGTGCATACAGTATCATCCCCTAAAGGGAGTAGTGCATCCAGGATCATCCCATGAAGGGAGTAGTGCATCCAGGATCATCCAATGAAGGGACCGGTGCATCCAGGATCTTCCCATGAAGGGACAGGTGCATACAGGATCATCCCCTGAAGGGAGAAGTGCATCCAGGATCCTCCCATGAAGGGAGTAGTGCATTCAGTATCATCCCATGAAGGGAGTAGTGCATTCAGGATCATCCCATGAAGGGAGTAGTGCATTCAGTATCATCCCATGAAGGGACCGGTGCATCCAGGATCATCCCATGAAGGGACCAGTGCATCCAGGATCATCCCATGAAGGACCGGGGGCATCCAGGATCATCCCCTGAAGGGAGTAGTGCATCCAGGATCATACCCTGAAGAGATTAGTGCATCCAGGATCATCCCCTGAAGGGACCGGTGCATACAGGATCATCCCCTGAAGAGTAGTGCATCCAGGATCATCCCATGAAGGGACAGGTGCATCCAGGATTATCCCACAAAGGGACAGGTGCATCTAGGATCATCCCCTGAAGGGAGTAGTGCATCCAGGATCATCCCCTGAAGGGAGTCGTGCATCCAGGATCATCCCCTGAAGGGAGTCGTGCATCCAGGATCATCCCCTGAAGAGAGTAGTGCATCCAGGATCATCCCATGAAGGGACAGGTGCATCCTTGGCAGTTCGGGCTGTACTGTTCCCATGAGGCACAGGGTCAAGGCTGATTTGCATATGGCCATGTCTGAACTGGTGTGGAGTGGAGTGCAAAAAAATCTATGGATTTAGGCCCAGATCTCTGTATTGGGGTGAATGTATGACATTGTTCTGCATTCTGTCCATCAACTGTTATTTTTGCATTTGTCTCCCCTAGTAGTATAGGTATGCTCAGACATGAGTCCCATGCTCTCCACACCACTGGAGTCAATCTATCCTGGCTGAAGACGGCTGATAGCCATAAACTGGTCCTAGGATGCTTGATTCCGGTCCAGGAAAGACATGGCTTGGCAGTGCAGGCTGTACTGTTCCCATGAGGCACAGGGTCTAGGCTGATTTGCGCATGGCCATGTCTGAACTGGGGTGGTGTGGAGTGCAAAAAAACTATGGAATTAGGCCCAGATCTCTGTACTGGGGTGAATGTATGACATTGTTGTGCATTCTGTCCATCAACTGTTATTTTTGCATCCAGGATCATCCCATGAAGGGACCGGTGCATCCAGGATCATCCCATGAAGGGAGTAGTGCATCTAGGATCATCCCCTGAAGGGAGTAGTGCATCCAGGATCATCCCCTGAAGGGAGTAGTGCATCCAGGATCATCCCCTGAAGGGAGTAGTGCATCCAGGATCATCCCCTGAAGGGAATAGTTCATCCAGGATCATCCCATGAAGGGACAGGTGCATCCATGATCAAACCATGTAGGGACAGGTGCATCCAGGGTCATCTCATGAAGGGACAGGTGCATCCAAGATCATCCCATGAAGGGACCGGTGCATCCAGGATCATCCCATGAAGGGACCGGTGCATCCAGGATCATCCCATGAAGGGACCGGTGCATCCAGGATCATCCCATGAAGGGACCGGTGCATCCAGGATCATCCCATGAAGGGACCGGTGCATCAAGGATCATCCCATGAAGGGACCAGTGCATCCAGGATCATCCCCTGAAGGGAATAGTGCATCCAGGATCATCCCCTGAAGGGAGCAGTGCATCCAGGATCATCCCCTGAAGGGAGTAGTGCATCCAGGATCATCCCATGAAGGGACAGGTGCATCCATGATCAAACCATGTAGGGACAGGTGCATCCAGGGTCATCTCATGAAGGGACAGGTGCATCCAAGATCATCCCATGAAGGGACCGGTGCATCCAGGATCATCCCATGAAGGGACTGGTGCATCCAGGATCATCCCATGAAGGGAGCGGTGCATCCAGGATCATCCCATGAAGGGAGCGGTGCATCCAGGATCATCCCATGAAGGGAGCGGTGCATCCAGGATCATCCCATGAAAGGACCGGTGCATCCAGGATCATCCCATGAAGGGACCAGTGCATCCAGGATCATCCCCTGAAGGGAATAGTGCATCCAGGATCATCCCCTGAAGGGAGTAGTGCATCCAGGATCATCCCCTGAAGGGAGTAGTGCATCCAGGATCATCCCATGAAGGGACAGGTGCATCCATGATCAAACCATGTAGGGACAGGTGCATCCAGGGTCATCTCATGAAGGGACAGGTGCATCCAAAATCATCCCATGAAGGGACCGGTGCATCCAGGATCATCCCATGAAGGGACCGGTGCATCCAGGATCATCCCATGAAGGGACCGGTGCATCCAGGATCATCCCATGAAGGGAGCTGTGTATCCAGGATCATCCCATAAAGGGACGGGTGAATCCAGGAACATCCCATGAAGGGACCGGTGCATCCAGGATCATCCCCTGAAGGGAATAGTGCATCCAGGATCATCCCCTGAAGGGAGTAGTGCATCCAGGATCATCCCCTGAAGGGAGTAGTGCATCCAGGATCATCCCATGAAGGGACAGGTGCATCCATGATCAAACCATGTAGGGACAGGTGCATCCAGGATCATCCCATGAAGGGACCGGTGCATCCAGGATCATCCCATGAAGGGACCGGTGCATCCAGGATCTTCCCATGTAGGGACAGGTGCATACAGGATCATCCCCTGAAGGGAGTAGTGCATCCATGATCATCCAATGAAGGGACCGATGCATCCAGGATTATCCCCTGAAGGGAGTAGTGCATTCAGGATCATCCCATGAAGGGAGTAGTGCATTCAGGATCATCCCATGAAGGGAGTAGTGCATTCAGTATCATCCCAAGAAGGGACCTGTACATCCAGGATCATCCCATAAAGGGACAGGTGCATACAGGATCATCCCCTGAAGGGAGTAGTGCATCCAGGATCATCCCATGAAGGGAGTAGTGCATCCAGGATCATCCCATGAAGGGACAGGTGCATCCAGGATCATCCCATGAAGGGAGTAGTGCATTCAGGATCATCCCCTGAAGGGAGTAGTGCATCCACGATCATCCCATGAAGGGACCGGTGCATCCAGGATCATCCCATGAAGGGACCGGTGCATACAGTATCATCCCCTGAAGGGAGTAGTGCATCCAGGATCATCCCATGAAGGGACCAGTGCATCCAGGATCATCCCATGAAGGGAACGGTGCATCCAGGATATTCCCATGAAGGGACAGGTGCATACAGGATCATTTCTGAAGGGAGTAGTGCATCCAGGATCATCCCATGAAGGGACCGATGCATCCAGAATCATCCCCTGAAGGGAGTAGTGCATCCAGGATCATCCCATGAAGGGAGTACTGCATCCAGGATCAACCCATGAAGGGAGTAGTGCATTCAGGATCAACCCATGAAGGGAGTAGTGCATTCAGGATCATCCCATGAAGGGAGTAGTGCATTCAGGATCATCCCATGAAGGGAGTAGTGCATTCAGTATCATCCCATGAAGGGCATTCAGGATCATCCCATGAAGGGAGTAGTGCATTCAGTATCATCCCATGAAGGGACCGGTGCATCCAGGATCATCCCATGAAGGGACCGGTGTATCCAGGATCATCCCCTGAAGGGATTAGTGCATCCAGGATCATCCCCTGAAGGGATTAGTGCATCCAGGATCATCCCCTGAAGGGAGTAGTGCATCCAGGATCATCCCATGATGGGACCGGTGCATCCAGGATCACCCCATGAAGGGAGTAGTACATTCAGGATCATCCCCTGAAGGGATTAGTGCATCCTGGATCATCTTGTCAAGGGAGAGGTGCATCCAGGATCCTCCCATGAAGGGACAGGTGCATCCAGGATTATCCCCTGAAGGGAGTAGTGCATCCAGGATCATCCCCTGAAGGGAGTAGTGCATCCAGGATCATCCCATGAAGGGACCGGTGCATCCAGGATCATCCCATGAAGGAAGTAGTGCATTCAGGATCATCCCCTGAAGGGTTTAGTGCATCCAGGATCATCCCATGAAGGGACAGGTGCATCCAGGATCATCCCATGAAGGGACAGGTGCATCCAGGATCATCCCATGAAGGGACAGGTGCATCCAGATCATCCCATGAAGGGAGTGGTGCATCCAGGATCATCTCATGAAGGGACAGGTGCATCCAAGATCATCCCATGAAGGGACAGGTGCATCCAAGACCATCCCATGAAGGGACCTGTGCATCCAGGATCATCCCCTGAAGGGACCGGTGCATCCAGGATCATCCCCTGAAGGGAGTAGTGCATCCAGGATCATCCCCTGAAGGGAGTAGTGCATCCAGGATCATCCCCTGAAGGGAGTAGTGCATCCAGGATCATCCCATGAAGGGAGTAGTGCATCCAGGCTCATTTCATGAAGGGAGTAGTGCATTCAGGATGATGCCATGAAGGGACCGATGCATCCAGGATCATGCCACGAAGGGACCGATGCATCCAGAATCATTCCATGAAGGGATAGGTGCGCATCCAGGATCATCCCCTGAAGGGAGTAGTGCATCCAGGACCATCCCCTGAAGGGAGTAGTGCATTCAGGATCATCCCATGTAGGGACTAGTGCATCCTGGATCATCCCATGTAGGGACTGGTGCATCCTGGATCATCCCATGAAGGGACAGGTGCAGTCAGGATCATCCCCTGAAGGGAATAGTGCATCCATGATCATCCCATGAAGGGACCAATGCATCCAGGATCATCCCATGAAGGGACAGGTGCATCCAGGATCATCCCCTGAAGGGAGTAGTGCATCCAGGATCATCCCATGAAGGGACTGCTGCATCCAGGATCATCCCGTGAAGGGACCGGTGCATCCAGGATCATCCCATGAAGGGACCGGTGCATCCAGGATCATCCCATGAAGGGACCGGTGCATCCAGGATCATCCCATGAAGGGACCGGTGCATCCAGGATCATCACATGAAGGGACCGGTGAATCCAGGATCATCCCCTGAAGGGACCGGTGCATCCAGGATCATCCACTAAAGGGACCAGTGCATCCAGGATCATCCACTGAAGGGAGTAGTGCATCCAGGATCATCTATGAAGGGACCGGTGCATCTAGGATCATCCCATGAAGAGACCGGTGCATCCAAGATCATCCCCTGAAGGGACCGGAGTATCCAGGATCATCGCCTGAAGGGAGTAGTGCATCCAGGATCATCCCATCAAGGGACCGGTGCATCCAGGATCATCCCATCAAGGGACCGGTGCATCCAGGATCATCCCATGAAGGGACCCGTGCATCCAGGGTCATCCCCTGAAGGGAGTAGTGCATCCAGGATCAACCCATGAAGGGACAGGTGCATCCAGGATCATCCCACCATGGGACCGGTGCATCCAGGATCATCCCATGAAGGGGCCGGTGCATCCAAGATCATCTCCTGAAGGGACCGGAGTATCCAGGATCATCGCCTGAAGGGAGTAGTGCATCCAGGATCACCCTTTGAAGGAAGTAGTGCATCCAGGATCATCCGATTTAGGGACCAGTGCATCCAAGATCATGCCCTGAAGATAGTAATGCATCCAGGATCATCCCATGAAGGGACAGGTGCATCTAGGATCATCCCATGAAGGGACCGGTGCATCCAAGATCATCCCCTGAAAGGATTAGAGCATCCAGGATCATCCCATGAAGGGACAGGTGCATCCAGGATCATTCCCTGAATGGGAGTAGTGCATCCAGGATCCTCCCATGAAGGGACAGGTGCATCCAGGATCCTCCCATGAAGGGACAGGTGCATCCAGGATCCTCCCATGAAGGGACAGGTGCATCCAGGATCCTCCCATGAAGGGACAGGTGCATCCAGGGTCATCCAATGAAGCGACTGGTGCATCCTGGATCATCCCCTGAAGGGAGTAGTGCATCCAGGATCATCCCATGAAGGGACCGGTGCATTCAGGATCATCCCATGAAGGGACCAGTGCATTCAGGATCATCCCATGAAGGGACTGGTGCATCCAGGATCATCCCATGAAGGGAGTAGTGCATCCAGGATCATCCCATGAAGGGAGTAGTGCATCCAGGATCATCCCATGAAGGGACAGGTTCATCCAGGATCATCCCCTGAAGGGAGTAGTGCACCAGGATCATCCCATGAAGGGACCGGTGCATCCAGGATCAACCCATGAAGGGACCGGTGCATACAGCATCATCCCCTGAAGGGAGTAGTGCATCCAGGATCATCCCATGAAGGGAGTAGTGCATGCAGGATCATCCAATGAAGGGACCGGTGCATCCAGGATCTTCCCATGAAGGGACAGGTGCACACAGGATCATCCCATGAAGGGACAGGTGCAGTCAGGATCATCCCCTGAAGGGATTAGTGCATCCATGATCATCCCATGAAGGGACCAATGCATCCAGGATCATCCCATGAAGGGACAGGTGCATCCAGGATCATCCCCTGAAGGGAGTAGTGCATCCAGGATCATCCCATGAAGGGACCGCTGCATCCAGGATCATCCCATGAAGGGACCGCTGCATCCAGGATCATCCCATGAAGGGACCGGTGCATCCAGGATCATCCATTGAAGGGACCTGTGCATCCAGGATCATCCATTGAAGGGACCGGTGCATCCAGGATCATCCCATGAAGGGACCGGTGAATCCAGGATCATCCCCTGAAGGGACCAGAGCATCCAGGATCATCCACTGAAGGGACCAGTGCATCCAGGATCATCCACTGAAGGGAGTAGTGCATCCAGGATCATCCAATTTAGGGACCGGTGCATTCAAAATCATCCCCTGAAGAGAGTAGTGCATCCAGGATCATCTATGAAGGGACCAGTGCATCTAGGATCATCCCATAAAGAGACCGGTGCATACAAGATCATCCCCTGAAGGGACCGGAGCATCCAGGATCATCGCCTGAAGGGAGTAGTGCATCCAGGATCATCCCATCAAGGGACCGGTGCATCCAGGATCATCCCATGAAGGGACCGGTGCATCCAGGGTCATCCCCTGAAGGGAGTAGTGCATCCAGGATCAACCCATGAAGGGACAGGTGCATCCAGGATCATCCCACCATGGGACCGGTACATCCAGGATCATCCCATGAAGGGGCCGGTGCATCCAGGATCATCCCATGAAGGGACCGGTGCATCCAGGATCATCCCCTGAAGGGAGTAGTGCATCCAGGATCATCCATTAAGGGGACGGGTGCATCCAGGATCATCCCATGAAGGGACCGGTGCATCCAGGATCATCCCATGAAGGGACAGGTGCATCTAGGATCATCCCATGAAGGGACCGGTGCATCCAAGATCATCCCCTGAAAGGATTGGAGCATCCAGGATCATCCCATGAAGGGACAGGAGCATCCAGGATCATCCCATGAAGGGACAGGTGCATCCAGGATCATTCCCTGAATAGGAGTAGTGCATCCAGGATCATTCCGTGAAGGGACAGGTGCATCCAGGTTCATCCCCTGAAGGGAGTAGTGCATCCAGGATCCTCCCATGAAAGGACAGGTGCATCCAGGATCCTCCCATGAAGGGACAGGTGCATCCAGGATCCTCCCATGAAGGGACAGGTGCATCCAGGATCCTCCCATGAAGGGACAGGTGCATCCAGGGTCATCCCATGAAGCGACAGGTGCATCCAGGATCACCCCCTGAAGGGAGTAGTGCATCCAGGATCATCCCATGAAGGGACCGGTGCATTCAGGATCATCCCATGAAGGGACGGGTGCATTCAGGATCATCCCATGAAGGGACCGGTGTATCCAGGATCATCGCATGAAGGGAGTAGTGCATCCAGGATCATCCCATGAAGAGACAGGTGAATCCAGATCATCCCATGAAGGGACAGGTTTATCCAGGATCATCCCCTGAAGGGAGTAGTGCACCAGGATCATCCCATGAAGGGACCGGTGCATCCAGGATCATCCCATGAAGGGACCGGTGCATACAGTATCATCCCCTAAAGGGAGTAGTGCATCCAGGATCATCCCATGAAGGGAGTAGTGCATCCAGGATCATCCAATGAAGGGACCGGTGCATCCAGGATCTTCCCATGAAGGGACAGGTGCATACAGGATCACCCCCTGAAGGGAGTATTGCATCCATGATCATCCAATGAAGGGACCGATGCATCCAGGATCATCCCATGAAGGGACTGGTGCATCCAGGATAATCCCCTGAAGGGAGAAGTGCATCCAGGATCCTCCCATGAAGGGAGTAGTGCATTCAATATCATCCCATGAAGGGAGTAGTGCATTCGATTCGATTCGATTCGATATGTCTTTATTTCGAATTAAAAATTCATAAAAGACAGGAATACAGTCATACACAATATATAAAAAGACACTCCAGCAATGTAATATTATACACACAACATTCCTAAAAATGAAAAAAATATTTAGACATATGTATATAAAAACAGATGGGCCAATGATAATTTGCACAAAAGTTAATACCACTAAGAACAATACAGGGTGCTATGTACAAGTTAATAAAAGGACATTCAGCATACAGGGATACCCAGTTTCTTAGAACGAATCAGCCAGGCCCATCGTAAAAATTTTGCAACACCTACCACTACAGTTTCTGATCTGATAACACGAAGTTTGTGGAGTGCGTCTCGAAAGCCAGCACAGTTCAGAGACAAGCAGATCGGCTTTAACCACTTAATTCTTGGTGCACGGTAGGCAGGGCAACCAAAGAAGAAGTGGCCAACACTTTCCTCCTGGTCTGCACACCAATAGCATTTGTTTCCTGTGGACATATCCCATTTAGCTGTAAAAGAATTGATAGGCAGGGTGCCAATTCGGAACTGGTGGTATAGTTTGCGGTCTGGTACTCTTGTGATAAGGTCCCAATACTGTTCTAATGAGGGAACAGCCTTAAACACTAAAAAGGAGCCAGTTATGTTAGCATCCAGGGATTGGTTTACAAGAATAGATTTCCTCCAAGCCCAAAAGAGTGCCTTAAACTCAAGTTTAGAGGGAAAAGTTGCCCCCCCCGGGTTGGACCAAAGCTCCGGGAGACCCATCAATTTCAATACATTTTTAACTACGCAAAACCATTGTATTTTGTTTGCCCCCCACATGAGTTTTACCTCCTCCAACTCTTGGATAAACAGGCCAAGCTCAGGAGAGGTCCAGATGCGGCGCCAAAAGGCCACCACCCGATACAGGGCCATCTCGTCGATTGGTCTGCAGCCTAGATCCAATAATAGAGGTTTAGTTGGGGTGGACTGGGGGAGACTAACCAGATTCCGTAGGAACCTGTTCTGCGCAGTAGACAGACTGGAGAGATTCTTATGACCCCAAACTTCTGCTCCATAAAGGGTTGCGGGGATGACTTTCACCTCAAGAATTTTTAACACAGGGCTAACACACCTAGTAAAGGAGTTCTTCTGTTCATGAAGCAAACAGCCAGCCAACCTATTAAACTTAAGTTTGGACGTTTCCACTTGGGGGTTCCAACTGAGTTGGTGGTCTAGGGTAACACCAAGGTATGTCATGACCCTAACTTGCTCGATATGAACTCCGTTTAAAGAAACGGTACACTTAGGGGGAGATTTCTTGCAAAAGACCATAAATTTTGTTTTTTCCACGTTTATTTGCAAGTCGTTCTTGCTACAAAACTCGGAAAATCTGTTCAGGGCTACCTGAAGCCCGGCTCTAGTTTTAGAAAGCAGGAGGGTGTCGTCTGCAAAGATCAACATGGGGTACTTTCGACCTCCCAGCATGGGAGCATCCGACTGTGTGTTGATAAAGTATTGTGTGACCTGATTAATGAATAGGAGAAACAACGTGGGGGCCAGGACACAGCCTTGACGCACCCCACGTTGTACAGGGAATTGCTTGGTCACCTGCCCCTGACTGCCCCACCTAACCTGGGCATAATTGTCCTCATGGAGTCGCTGGACTAGGATCAAGAGCTCGGGCGGAAATCCCATGTGGTTAAGGGCCTCCCACAACTTCTTCCTTGGCACCAAGTCGAAAGCCGACTTGAGGTCAACGAAAGCAGCATATAACGTACCACCACCCAACAAAACCACCTTCCAAAAGAGTAATGTAAACCGGAAAACTTGGTCAACTGTGCTCGTCCCAAACCTGAAACCCGCCTGCATAGGGGAAAGAATATTATTTGAATCGATCCAATCCAGAATTCTTGTTAGAATCATTCTTGACACAATTTTCTGGATTGAATCGATCAAACTAATGGGCCGATAATTGTTGGGGAGGGAACGGTCACCCTTCTTGTAGACTGGCAGAATTTCTGCACCCTTCCATGAGGGAGGAATCTCGGCCCCTGCAGCTATGTTATTTGCCAGTAAGGTTATATATGGGATCCAAAGGTCAGGTTTGAGTTTAAAAACATCAGCAGGAATAGCATCAATGCCAGGAGCTTTGCCCGACTGAACTGACTCGAGAGCGAGTGCAGTATCAGATTCCAAAAACATAAGTCTGTCTCCAGTATGAGAGGGTTGGCACAACAGTGTAGTTTCCATCGAAGGAGCTGGCGCTATGTTTGGGTCATTAAACTGTGCGGAGTAGAATTCCACCCACTGTTGGGCGGAGACATGATTTACTGGAACCTGAGCTGCAGGGTCCTTTCTCCGCCTTATAATAAACCAAAAATCCGTAAGATTAGGGGAGTCGCATGCACCTAGGAGATCGAGCCAGTATGAGTCATCCCATTCACGCTTAGCAGCCTGAATGGTACGCTTGTAACATTGCCTTGTCGTTCTTATGGCATCGGAGTTCCGGGCCTTCACAGCAGCTAATAAGCTGCTGTGCGCGTCTCTACACTTCTTATTGTACCATTTTTTGTGAACTCTAGTTTTAGCAGGCCTAAATGGTTTCGTGAGAAGGTTTTTAAGGGTCGAAAAACACTCCTCGTGAAGGTTGGTAATTATGGGGTCCGCTGCATCAGCTAAAGATAACAAAGCCATCCTACTCCACGCGTCCCTTGCCTCTTCCTCTATCTTTGAGGTAAGTACGGGGTCCTCCAAAACTCTAGACCATTGTACACGGCGCCTGTTGTGGCACAGAATAACATCAGATGTTAAGATATTAGTCCTCCTAGCTGGTGCCCCCATGCCTGGGACCAAAATCCCAAGTGAGAGGGGATTATGGTCGCTCTCTGGGCGGGGCTCTATCGCCATGTCTTGTACAATGGACCAGCACTCGATTTTAATCAAAATATAGTCGATACGGCTTGAGCACAAACCGTTGTCAAAGGTGTTGGACCCAAGGCGATCGGATCGTGTACGACCATTGGCCGCCCGTAGACCCCATTCTAAACAAAAGCCCAGCCAATGAATAGCTGCCTCAGTACCCTTAACGCCCTTTGCAATAGTAAGCGGGGGGATTGCCCAAGCAGTGTCCTCCTCAGACCCCACATCCTCTGCCAGGGAGGAGATGGGCTCAATGGAGGTATTTAAGTCTCCCGCCACAATTACAATCTGGTCGGACCCGAAGTTCTTAAATAAATGGTCAAGATCGTCCAAGACGTCTTGTTTTTTCCCACCCTGACAGCCACGGGCATAGACATCAACTAAAATAATATCTGGGATATTGGGTTTACACAGGCTAATACATAAGAGATCTGCACTCGCCACCGGTATTTCCCTACCATGGAAACCCAAGTTATTTTTTAACCAGATAGTAAGACCACCAGAGGCCCTACCCTTGGGGCTCTTAATTGCGGGTTTTGAAAAATTTAAATAACCCAATTTATACAATGGGACGGTTGACCAGGTTTCCTGGAAGATGACGATATCATATGAATCAATGAAGTTGACCCAATCGTCATTCTCCAGACGTCCCCTAAGCCCAGCAATATTCCAAGAGATGACTCTTAAAGGGCAATCTGCAGATAGTACACATGGTAACTGTACCACGCTCTGTACTTCATCCATTGCCAAAACAGGAGTGTGTGCTGAATCTAAAACTGTGCCCAGATTGTTAGGCGACGAACGGCCGACAAGAGAAGGACTTGGGGATGGAGGACTCCGTCGGGGAGATGAAATCTTAGAGGGAGATATGTCTCCAGACCGCTCAAGTCAATCCACCTCCTCCAAGCAGCCGAACCTATTAGAGGTTGAAAACCCTTGCCACCAGTTTGGTTGGTTCTGACCAACAAAACTATAAGTTGGACGACTAGCATTCCTAGCAGTGGTCCATAAACCCTCACTCACTGGTTGATGTCTGGGGGGGTAGAAAAAAGTGAGGGGCCTCACTACTATTGCGGAGTTGGCCTCAAAAGATGGTCGAGCACATAATTGCTGAGCTGTGTGGGGATCCGAAAAAGAAACCACCACACAGTCTCCGGCAATAGACTTATGGGTGCGGCCGATCCAAGGAACTCTCTGGACCATAAGTACACTGCTTCTTTGCTGGTCGGGGAGCGGTTTGTTGGAATTCAGCCAGTAAATGACTTTATTTTTTAATGAAAGATCATTTTCCTGGGATTGTTGATCCAATTCTGGGACACCGGCTAATATAACAACGTACGGCCCTGCTTCAGGCGGGAGGTCAATGAATCCTCCTCTAAAGTTGTTACGACTGGCCTGGCGTGATGGGTTACGCTTAGGGGGCGGCCTGAGGGGATGGTTGGCTGGCACCCTGGTGTCCGTGTTCGGCCTGTGGGCTGGTTTGTACGAAAGAGGGGGTTTAGGTGCTACAAGGCTAGGGGTAGGTACAATAGTTTTAGCAATGATGGTACGAGGTTTTGGGATGGGTTTGGATATTGGCAAAATCTCGGGAACGATTGGTACTGGTTGTAAAGGAGTTTGGGCGGGTTCTGAAGCTAAAGGCTGGGGAATGGGTTCAATTGCACATAAAAGCTTAGCATCCATTTCCTTGAGACTCAGGCTAGCCAGGGTGACAATGGTCCTATCCATTTCAAGGAGGTTATTCTCTATACGAGAAAGCCTTAGTTCTAGGGGGGAGAGTAACTGCTTAAGCGTATCCCATACTAGGTGCAGGAATTCACTATCACCCTCCCTGTCAGACACCGGGCCAGTCACCCGACCCTCCAGAATATTTGTACTGTCTTGACTGGGAGAGATGATAAGAACATCATCTACCACCGAACTATGAGTTTCCATAGTAGCTTCCCCATTAAGAGCACTTGCAGACGGTTGGGGGGTAACATCCTTCACCCCAAGAGATCCCATGGCCCGCCTGTTATTAAAGAATTTTAATCTTGCTATTCTGGCTTTTTTCTTTGCGTGCAAAGTTCTCGCAAGGCATTTCTTTTTGTATGCTGCCGCTTTCTTATCTCTACAAAGACTTGCTACTTGGGATGCTTTAGGAAGAGGACGGGAAGTTGCGATGCTAAAAAGGGGAGCATGGCCAGTATTTAAATGAACTGTGTTGGGTTGGGAGATTGGAGGGGAATGTAACGGAATGATGGGAGGAACAGGATGCATCACTGCCGTTGCTAATAACGGCCGTGGAGCGATTGAACGGTCAGGGGTACGGGCAGATGCAATATTTCCCAGAGATGATTTTTTGGAGCTAGCAATGTGTGCTGACAACCTACGTGCAGCATCAAGTTCTAACGAGACCTTGTGCTGCATTTTACTGATTTCCTCGTCAATAGCCAAATTGGTTTTGACTAGGAAATCTTCTATGGACCTGTTGGGATTGCTAGCTGCCATGAGGGTCTTGCTCCGACTACCCCGTGAACACATATTACAGAATACAGGTCAATAAATTAATTAGTATACACACCACAATAAAACTATAAAATGTGCCACACAGGAGTAAACCCAGAATCAAATTAAAATTAAGGGAGGGTGGCCCAGCCCAGCCCTCTTAGACCTCGAACGGCCTCTAACGGCCCAGTCTTTGTCCTGTCTTCGTCCGGGCTGCGTCCCGCGCTGCGGGAGTGCCAAAGCTATAAGTAGGGGGGGCGTGGCAGCAGGGAGAGCGGACCGGAAGCTGTAGAAAGGTCTCGCAGGGGCTCCTGGGCAATGGAGTCCCCTGCACGCTCGCAGCCCCGCTGACCGCACTCACCCAGAAGCCTGTAGCCCCTCAACAAAGTCCCGATGGGCAGGTAGGCGATGCGGCACCCGCGGAGCGGGTGCGGCGAGGTGTGGCGCCTTGTCCTCTGATAGCCGCTGGATAGCGAGGTCGAACCCAAGAATGCCTCCAATAGTCCTCTGTCTGGAAAAGCGTCCCACCAAAGGTAAGGGTGAGAAGAGTTTTAAAGTGCAGGGGACGGGGGGCGGCAGCAGGGAGAGCGGACCGGAAGCTGTAGAAAGGTCTCGCAGGGGCTCCTGGGCAATGGAGTCCCCTGCACGCTCGCAGCCCCGCTGACCGCACTCACCCAGAAGCCTGTAGCCCCTCAACAAAGTCCCGATGGGCAGGTAGGCGATGCGGCACCCGCGGAGCGGGTGCGGCGAGGTGTGGCGCCTTGTCCTCTGATAGCCGCTGGATAGCGAGGTCGAACCCAAGAATGCCTCCAATAGTCCTCTGTCTGGAAAAGCGTCCCACCAAAGGTAAGGGTGAGAAGAGTTTTAAAGTGCAGGGGACGGGGGGCGGCAGCAGGGAGAGCGGACCGGAAGCTGTAGAAAGGTCTCGCAGGGGCTCCTGGGCAATGGAGTCCCCTGCACGCTCGCAGCCCCGCTGACCGCACTCACCCAGAAGCCTGTAGCCCCTCAACAAAGTCCCGATGGGCAGGTAGGCGATGCGGCACCCGCGGAGCGGGCGCGGCGAGGTGTGGCGCCTTGTCCTCTGATAGCCGCTGGATAGCGAGGTCGAACCCAAGAATGCCTCCAATAGTCCTCTGTCTGGAAAAGCGTCCCCAGACTCAAATGTGTCTCGATGGCTTCAGGTAGACAGGCAACAGAGGGTAACAGACTGTTGACAGGCTGGACAGCAGAACAGTCACAGAGGGAGCTGACAAGAGGACCATTCGTTTTCAAGAATAGTCTTCTGAGCGCGCTTATTGATCATGACCCAATACTAGGATTGAGGTTTGTCACACTGTTCTTGATGAGGATCCCGAACGGCAGCTGACACCAAAATATTAAAGTCCCATTAGCATTAGACCATAATTCACAAATCGCCTGTCTGTCTTGCAACCAGCGTAGTGCATTCAGGATCATCCCATGAAGGGAGTAGTGCATTCAGTATCATCCCATGAAGGGACCAGTGCATCCAGGATCATCCCATGAAGGGACCAGTGCATCCAGGATCATCCCATGAAGGACCGGGGGCATCCAGGATCATCCCCTGAAGGGAGTAGTGCATCCAGGATCATAACCTGAAGGGATTAGTGCATCCAGGATCCTCCCATGAAGGGACCGGTGCATCCAGGATCATCCCATGAAGGGAGTAGTGCATTCAGGATCATCCCCTGAAGGGATTAGTGCATCCAGGATCATCTCATAAAGGGACAGGTGCATCCAGATCATCCACTGAAGGGACAGGTGCATCCAAGATCATCCCATGAAGGGACAGGTGCATCCAAGACCATCTCATGAAGGGACCGGTGCATCCAGGAACATCCCCTGAAGGGACCGGTGCATCCAGGATCATCCCATGAAAGGGCCAGTGCATCCAGGATCATCCCATGAAGGGACCAGGGCATCCAGGATCATCCCATGAAGGGAGTAGTGCATCCAGGATCATCCCATGAGGGACAGGTGCATCCAGGATCATTCCACGAAGGGACAGGTGCATCTAGGATCATCCCCTGAAGGGAGTAGTGCATCCAGGATCATCCTCTGAAGGGAGTATTGCATCCAGGATCATCCCCTGAAGGGACCGGTGCATACAGGATCATCCCCTGAAGAGTAGTGCATCCAGGATCATCCCATGAAGGGACAGGTGCATCCAGGATTATCCCACGAAGGGACAGGTGCATCTAGGATCATCCCCTGAAGGGAGTAGTGCATCCAGGATCATCCCCTGAAGGGAGTCGTGCATCCATGATCATCCCCTGAAGGGAGTCGTGCATCCAGGATCATCCCCTGAAGGGAGTCGTGCATCCAGGATCATCCCCTGAAGAGAGTAGTGCATCCAGGATCATCCCATGAAGGGACAGGTGCATCCTTGGCAGTTCGGGCTGTACTGTTCCCATGAGGCACAGGGTCAAGGCTGATTTGCATATGGCCATGTCTGAACTGGGGTGGAGTGGAGTGCAAAAAAACTACTGATTTAGGCCCAGATCTCTGTATTGGGGTGAATGTATGACATTGTTCTGCATTCTGTCCATCAACTGTTATTTTTGCATTTGTCTCCCCTAGTAGTATAGGTATACTCAGACGTGAGTCCCATGCTCTCCACACCACTGGAGTCAAGCTATCCTGGCTGAAGACGGCTGATAGCCATAAACCGGTCCTAGGATGCTTGATTCCGGTACAGGAAAGACATGGCTTGGCAGTGCAGGCTGTACTGTTCCCATGAGGCACAGGGTCTATTCTGATTTGTGCATGGCCATGTCTGAACTGGGGTGGTGTGGAGTGCAAAAAAACTATGGAATTAGGCCCAGATCTCTGTACTGGGGTGAATGTATGACATTGTTGTGCATTCTGTCCATCAACTGGTATTTTTGCATCCAGGATCATCCCATGAAGGGACCGGTGCATCCAGGATCATCCCATGAAGGGAGTAGTGCATCCAGGATCATCCCCTGAAGGGAGTAGTGCATCCAGGACCATCCCCTGAAGGGAGTAGTGCATCCAGGATCATCCCATGAAGGGACAGGTGCATCCATGATCAAACCATGTAGGGACAGGTGCATCCAGGGTCATCTCATGAAGGGACAGGTGCATCCAAGATCATCCCATGAAGGGACCGGTGCATCCAGGATCATCCCATGAAGGGAGCGGTGCATCCAGGATCATCCCATGAAGGTAGCGGTGCATCCAGGATCATCCCATGAAGGGACCGGTGCATCAAGGATCATCCCATGAAGGGACCAGTGCATCCAGGATCATCCCCTAAAGGGAATAGTGCATCCAGGATCATCCCATGAAGGGAGTAGTGCATCCAGGATCATCCCCTGAAGGGAGTAGTGCATCCAGGATCATCCCATGAAGGGACAGGTGCATCCATGATCAAACCATGTAGGGACAGGTGCATCCAGGGTCATCTCATGAAGGGACAGGTGCATCTAAGATCATCCCATGAAGGGACTGGTGCATCCAGGATCATCCCATGAAGGGACCGGTGCATCCAGGATCATCCCATGAAGGGAGCGGTGCATCCAGGATCATCCCATGAAGGGAGCGGTGCATCCAGGATCACCCCCTGAAGGGAATAGTGCATCCAGGATCATCCCATGAAGGGACAGGTGCATCCAGGATCATCCCATGAACGGACAGGTGCATCCAAGATCATCCCATGAAGGGACAGGTGCATCCAAGATCATCCCATGAAGGGACAGGTGCATCCAGGATCATCCCATGAAGGGACCGGTGCATCCAGGATCATCCCCTGAAGGGAATAGTGCATCCAGGATCATCCCCTGAAGGGAGTAGTGCATCCAGGATCATCCCCTGAAGGGAGTAGTGCATCCAGGATCATCCCATGAAGGGACAGGTGCATCCATGATCAAACCATGTAGGGACAGGTGCATCCAGGGTCATCTCATGAAGGGACAGGTGCATCCAAGATCATCCCATGAAGGGACTGGTGCATCCAAGATCATCCCATGAAGGGACAGGTGCATCCAGGATCATCCCATGAATGGACAGGTGCATCCAAGATCATCCCATGAAGGGACAGGTGCATCCAGGATCATCCCATGAAGGGACAGGTGCATCCAAGATCATCCCCTGAAGGGACCGGTGCATACAGGATCATCCCCTGAAGGGACCAGTGCATCCAGGATCATCCCCTGAAGGGAGTAGTGAATCCAGCATCATCCCCCGAAGGGAGTAGTGCATCCATGATCATCCCATGAAAGGACCAATGCATCCAAAATCATTCCATGAAGGGACAGGTGCGCATCCAGGATCATCCCCTAAAGGGAGTAGTGCATCCAGGGTCATCCCCTGAAGGGAGTAGTGCATTCAGGATCATCCCATGTAGGGGCTAGTGCATCCTGGATCATCCCATGTAGGGACTGGTGCATCCTGGATCATCCCATGAAGGGACAGGTGCAATCAGGATCATCCCCTGAAGGGATTAGTGCATCCATGATCATCCCATGAAGGGACCGATGCATCCAGGATCATCCCATGAAGGGACAGATGCATCCAGGATCATCCCCTGGTGGGAGTAGTGCATCCAGGATCATCCCATGAAAGGACCGCTGCATCCAGGATCATCCCTTGAAGGGACTGGTGCATCCAGGATCATCCCATGAAGGGACCGGTGCATCCAGGATCATCCATTGAAGGGACCGGTGCATCCAGGATCATCCCATGAAGGGACCGGTGCATCCAGGATCATCCACTGAAGGGACCAGTGCATCCAGGATCATCCACTGAAGGGAGTAGTGCATCCAGGATCATCCGATTTAGGGACCGGTGCCTTCAAGATCATCCCCTGAAGAGAGTAGTGCATCCAGGATCATCTATGAAGGGACCGGTGCATCTAGGGTCATCCCATGAAGACACCGGTGCATCCAAATTCATCCCCTGAAGGGACCGGAGTATCTAGGATCATCGCCTGAAGGGAGTAGTGCATCCAGGATCATCCCATCAAGGGACCGGTGCATCCAGGATCATCCCATGAAGGGACCGGTGCATCCAGGGTCATCCCCTGAAGGGAGTAGTGCATCCAGGGTCATCCCCTGTAGGGAGTAGTGCATCCAGGATCAACCCATGAAGGGACAGGTGCATCCAGGATCATCCCACCATGGGACCGGTGCATCCAGGATCATCCCATGAAGGGGCCGGTGCATCCACGATCATCCCATGAAGGGACCGGTGCATCCAGGATCATCCCATGAAGGGACCGGTGCATCCAGGATCATCGCCTGAAGGGAGTAGTGCATCCAGGATCATCCATTGAAGGGATGGGTGCATCCAGGATCATCCATTGAAGGGACCGGTGCATCCAGGATCATCCCATGAAGGGACCTGTGCATCCAGGATCACCCTTTGAAGGAAGGAGTGCATCCAGGATCATCCAATTTAGGGACCAGTGCATCCAAGATCATCCCCTGCAGAGAGTAGTGCATCCAGGATCATCCCATGAAGGGACAGGTGCATCTAGGATCATCCCATGAAGGGAGCGGTGCATCCAAGATCATCCCCTGAAAGGATTAGAGTATCCAGGGTCATCCCATGAAGGGGCAGGTGCATCCAGGATCATTCCCTGAATGGGAGTAGTGCATTAAGGATCATTCCATGAAGGGACAGGTGCATCCAGGTTCATCCCCTGAAGGGAGTAGTGCATCCAGGAGTATCCCATGAAGGGACAGGTGCATCCAGGATCCTCCCATGAAGGGACAGGTGCATCCAGGATCCTCCCATGAAGGGACAGGTGCATCCAGGATCCTCCCATGAAGGGACAGGTGCATCCAGGGTCATCCCATGAAGCGACCGGTGCATCCAGGATCATCCCCTGAAGGGAGTAGTGCATCCAGGATCATCCCATGAAGGGACCGGTGCATTCAGGATCATCCCATGAAGGGACCGGTGCATTCAGGATCATCCCATGAAGGGACCGGTGCATCCAGGATCTTCCCATAAAGGGAGTAGTGCATCCAGGATCATCCCATGAAGAGACAGGTGAATCCAGATCATCCCATGAAGGGACAGGTTCATCCAGGATCATCCACTGAAGGGAGTAGTGCACCAGGATCATCCCATGAAGGGAGTAGTGCATCCAGGATCATCCCATGAAGGGAGTAGTGCATCCAGGATCATCCAATGAAGGGACCGGTGCATCCAGGATCTTCCCATGAAGGGACAGGTGCATACAGGATCATCCCCTGAAGGGAGTAGTGCATCCATGATCATCCAATGAAGGGACCGATGCATCCAGGATCATCCCATGAAGGGACTGGTGCATCCAGGATCATCCCCTGAAGGGAGAAGTGCATTCAGTATCATCACATGAAGGGATTAGTGCATTCAGGATCATCCCATGAAGGGAGTAGTGCATTCAGTATCATCCCATGAAGGGAGTAGTGCATTCAGTATCATCCCATGAAGGGACCGGTGCATCCAGGATCATCCCATGAAGGGACCAGTGCATCCAGGATCATCCCATGAAGGACCGGGGGCATCCAGGATCATCCCCTGAAGGGAGTAGTGCATCCAGGATCATACCCTGAAGGGATTAGAGCATCCAGGATCATCCCATGAAGGGACCGGTGCATCCAGGATCATCGCCTGAAGGGAGTAGTGCATCCAGGATCATCCATTGAAGGGATGGGTGCATCCAGGATCATCCATTGAAGGGGCCGGTGCATCCAGGATCATCCCATGAAGGGACCTGTGCATCCAGGATCACCCTTTGAAGGAAGGAGTGCATCCAGGATCATCCAATTTAGGGACCAGTGCATCCAAGATCATCCCCTGCAGAGAGTAGTGCATCCAGGATCATCCCATGAAGGGACAGGTGCATCTAGGATCATCCCATGAAGGGAGCGGTGCATCCAAGATCATCCCCTGAAAGGATTAGAGTATCCAGGGTCATCCCATGAAGGGGCAGGTGCATCCAGGATCATTCCCTGAATGGGAGTAGTGCATTAAGGATCATTCCATGAAGGAACAGGTGCATCCAGGTTCATCCCCTGAAGGGAGTAGTGCATCCAGGATTATCCCATGAAGGGACAGGTGCATCCAGGATCCTCCCATGAAGGGACAGGTGCATCCAGGATCCTCCCATGAAGGGACAGGTGCATCCAGGATCCTCCCATGAAGGGACAGGTGCATCCAGGGTCATCCCATGAAGCGACCGGTGCATCCAGGATCATCCCCTGAAGGGAGTAGTGCATCCAGGATCATCCCATGAAGGGACCGGTGCATTCAGGATCATCCCATGAAGGGACCGGTCATTCAGGATCATCCCATGAAGGGACCGGTGCATCCAGGATCTTCCCATAAAGGGAGTAGTGCATCCAGGATCATCCCATGAAGAGACAGGTGAATCCAGATCATCCCATGAAGGGACAGGTTCATCCAGGATCATCCACTGAAGGGAGTAGTGCACCAGGATCATCCCATGAAGGGAGTAGTGCATCCAGGATCATCCCATGAAGGGAGTAGTGCATCCAGGATCATCCAATGAAGGGACCGGTGCATCCAGGATCTTCCCATGAAGGGACAGGTGCATACAGGATCATCCCCTGAAGGGAGTAGTGCATCCATGATCATCCAATGAAGGGACCGATGCATCCAGGATCATCCCATGAAGGGACTGGTGCATCCAGGATCATCCCCTGAAGGGAGAAGTGCATCCAGGATCATCCCATGAAGGGAGTAGTGCATTCAGTATCATCACATGAAGGGAGTAGTGCATTCAGGATCATCCCATGAAGGGAGTAGTGCATTCAGTATCATCCCATGAAGGGACCGGTGCATCCAGGATCATCCCATGAAGGGACCAGTGCATCCAGGATCATCCCATGAAGGACCGGGGGCATCCAGGATCATCCCCTGAAGGGAGTAGTGCATCCAGGATCATACCCTGAAGGGATTAGAGCATCCAGGATCATCCCATGAAGGGACCGGTGCATCCAGGATCATCCCATGAAGGGAGTAAAGCATTCAGGATCATCCCCTGAAGGGATTAGTGCATCCAGGATCATCTCATGAAGGGACAGGTGCATCCAGATCATCCCCTGAAGGTACAGGTGCATCCAAGATCATCCCATGAAGGGACAGGTGCATCCAAGACCATCTCATGAAGGGACCGGTGCATCCAGGAACATCCCCTGAAGGGACCGGTGCATCCAGGATCATCCCATGAAGGGACCAGTGCATCCAGGATCATCCCATGAAGGGAGTAGTGCATCCAGGATCATCCCATGTAGAGACAGGTGCATCCAGGATCATTCCATGATGGGACAGGTGCATCTAGGATCATCCCTTGAAGGGAGAAGTGCATCCAGGATCATCCGCTGAAGGGAGTAGTGCATCCAGGATCATCCCCTGAAGGGACCGGTGCATACAGGATCATCCCCTGAAGAGTAGTGCATCCAGGATCATCCCATGAAGGGACAGGTGCATCCAGTATTATCCCACAAAGGGACAGGTGCATCTAGGATCATCCCCTGAAGGGAGTAGTGCATCCAGGATCATCCCCTGAAGGGAGTCGTGCATCCAGGATCCTCCCCTGAAGGGAGTCGTGCATCCAGGATCATCCCCTAAAGAGAGTAGTGCATCCAGGATCATCCCATGAAGGGACAGATGCATCCTTGGCAGTTCGGGCTGTACTGTTCCCATGAGGCACAGGGTCAAGGCTGATTTGCATATGGCCATGTCTGAACTGGTGTGGAGTGGAGTGCAAAAAAACTATGGATTTAGGCCCAGATCTCTGTATTGGGGTCAATGTATGACATTGTTCTGCATTCTGTCCATCAACTGTTATTTTTGCATTTGTCTCCCCTAGTAGTATAGGTATGCTCAGACGTGAGTCCCATGCTCTCCACACCACTGGAGTCAAGCTATCCTGGCTGAAGACGGCTGATAGCCAGAAACCGGTCCTAGGATGCTTGATTCCGGTCCAGGAAAAACATGGCTTGGCAGTGCAGGCTGTACTGTTCCCATGAGGCACAGAGTCTAGGCTGATTTGTGCATGGCCATGTCTGAACTGGGGTGGTGTGAAAAAAAACTATGGAATTAGGCCCAGATCTCTGTACTGGGGTGAATGTATGACATTGTTCTGCATTCTGTCCATCAACTTATTTTTGCATCCAGGATCATCCCATGAAGGGACCGGTGCATCCAGGATCATCCCATGAAGGGAGTAGTGCATCCAGGATCATCCCCTGAAGGGAGTAGTGCATCCAGGATCATCCCCTGAAGGGAGTAGTGCATCCAGGATCATCCCATGAAGGGACAGGTGCATCCATGATCAAACCATGTAGGGACAGGTGCATCCAGGGTCATCTCATGAAGGGACAGGTGCATCTAAGATCATCCCATGAAGGGACCGGTGCATCCAGGATCATCCCATGAAGGGAGCGGTGCATCCAGGATCATCCCATGAAGGGAGCGGTGCATCCAGGATCATCCCATGAAGGGAGCAGTGCTTCCAGGATCATCCCATGAAGGGACCGATGCATCCAGGATCATCCCATGAAGGGACAGGTGCATCCAGGATCATCCCCTGAGGGGAGTAGTGCATCCAGGATCATCCCATGAAGGGAGTAGTGAATTCAGGATCATCCCATGAAGGGACCGCTGCATCCAGGATCATCCCATGAAGGGACCGGTGCATCCAGGATCATCCCATGAAGTGACCGGTGCATCCAGGATCATCCACTGAAGGGACCAGTGCATCCAGGATCATCCACTGAAGGGAGTAGTGCATCCAGGATCATCCGATTTAGGGACCAGTGCATTCAAGATCATCCCCTGAAGAGAGTAGTGCATCCAGGATCATCTATGAAGGGACTGGTGCATCTAGGATCATCCCATGAAGAGACAGGTGCATCCAAGATCATCCCCTGAAGGGACCGGAGTATCCAGGATCATCGCCTGAAGGGAGTAGTGCATCCAGGATCATCCCATCAAGGGACCGGTGCATCCAGGATCATCCCATGAAGGGACCGGTGCATCCAGGATCATCCCATGAAGGGACCGGTGCATCCAGGATCATCCCCTGAAGGGAGTAGTACATCCAGGATCAACCCATGAAGGGACAGGGGCATCCAGGATCATCCCACCATGGGACCGGTGCATCCAGGATCATCCCACCATGGGACCGGTGCATCCAGGATCATCCCATAAGGGACCCGTGCATTCAAGATCATTCCAAGAAGGGACAGGTGCAACCAAGATCATCCCATGAAGGGACCGGTGCATCTAGGATCATCCGCTGAAGAAAGTAGTGCATCCAGGATCATCCCATGAAGGGACCGGTGCATCCAGGATCATCCCATGAAGGGAGTAGGTCATCCAGGATCATCCCATGAAGGGACCGATGCATCCAGGATCATCCCATGAAGGGACTGGTGCATCCAGGATCACCCCTGAAGGGAGAAGTGCATCCAGGATCAACCCATGAAGGGACAGGTACATCCAGGATCATCCCACGAAGGGGCAGGTGCATCCAGGATCATCCCCTAAAGGGAGTAGTGCATCCATCATCATCCAATGAAGGAACCGATGCATCCAGGATCATCCCATGAATGACTGCTGCATCCAGGATCATCCCATGAAGGGAGTAGTGCATCCTGGATCATCCCATGATGGGACCGGTGCATTCAGGATCATCCCCTAAAGGGAGTAGTGCATCCAGGATCATCCTATGACGAGACCGGTGCCTCCAGGATCTTCCCATGAAGGGAGTAGTGCATCCAGGATCATCCCCTGAAGGGAGTAGTGCATCCAGGATCATCCCATGACGGGACTGGTGACTCCAGGATCATCCCCTGAAGGGAGTAGTGCATCCAGGATCATCCCATGAAGGGACCGGTGCATCCAGGATCATCCCCTGAAGGGAGTAGTGCATCCAGATCATCCCCTGAAGGGAGTAGTGCATCCAGGATCATCCGCTGAAGGGAGTAGTGCATCCAGGATCATCCCATGAAGGGACAGGTGCATTCAGGATCATCCCCTAAAGGGAGTAGTGCATCCAGGATCATCCCATGACGGGACTGGTGCATTCAGGAACATCCCCTGAAGGCAGTAGTGCATCCAGGATCATGCCATGAAGGGACCGGTGCATTCAGGATCATCCCCTGAAGGGAGTGGTGCATCCAGGATCATCCCATAAAGGGAGTAGTGCACCCAAGATCATTCCATGAAGGGACCGGTGCATCCAGGATCATCCCATAAAGGGACCGGTGCATCCAGGATCATCCCATGAAGGGACCGGTGCATCCAGGATCATCCCCTGAAGGGAATAGAGCATCCAGGATCATCCCCTGAAGGGAGTAGTGCATCCAGGATCATCCCCTGAAGGGAGTAGTGCATCCAGGATGATCCCATGAAGGGACAGGTGCATCCAAGATGCACCCATGAAGGGACAGGTGCATCCAAGATCAATCCATGTAGGGACAGGTGCATCCAGGGTCATCTCATGAAGGGACAGGTGCATCCAAGATCATCCCATGAAGGGACTTGTGCATCCAGGATCATCCCCTGAAGGGAGTAGTGCATCCAGGATCATCCCAGGAAGGGAGTAGTGCATCCAGGTTCATTCCATGAAGGGACAGGTGCATCCAGGATCATCCCATGAAGGAACGGGTGCATCCATATCATCCCCTGATTGGAGTAGTGCATCCAGGATCCTCCCCTGAAGGGAATAGTGCATCCAGGATCTTCCCTTGAAGGGACAGGTGCATCCAGGATCATCCTATGAAGGGACCGGTGCATTCAGAATCATCCCCTGAAGGGAGTATTGCATCCATGATCTTCCAATGAAGGGACCGATGCATCCAGGATCATCCCATGAAGGGACTGGTGCATCCAGGATCATCCCCTGAAGGGAGTAGTGCATCCAGGATCATCCCATGAAGGGAGTAGTGCATTCAGGATCATCCCCTGAAGGGAGTAGTGCATCCATGATCATCTCATGAAGGGACAGTTGCATCCAGGATCATCCCATGAAGGGACAGTTGCATCAAGATCATCCAATGAAGGGACAGGTGCATCCAGGATCATCCCATGAAGGGACCATAGCATCCAGAATCATCCCCTGAAGGGAGTAGTGTATCCAGGATCATCTCATGAAGGGACCGGTGCATCCAGGATCATCCCATGAAGGGACTGGTGCCTCCAGGATCATCCCATGAAGGGACTGGTGCCTCCAGGATCATCCCATGAAGCGAGTAGTGCATCCAGGATAATCCCATGAAGGGAGTAGTGCATCCAGGATCATCCCGTTAAGGGACAGGCACATCCAGGATCATCCCATGAAGGGACCGGTGCATACAGGATCATCCCATGAAGGGAGTAGTGCATCCAGGATCATCCCATGAAGGGACAGGTGCTTCCAGGATAATCTCATGAAGGGACAGGTGCATCCAGATCATCCCATGAAGGGACAGGTGCATCCAGGATCATCCCATGAACAGACAGGTGCAGCAGGATCATCCCATGAAGGAAGTAGTGCATTCAGGATCATCCCATGAAGGGACGGGTGCAGTCAGTATCATCCCATGAAGGGACTGGTGCATCCAGGATCATCCCATGAAGGGACCGGTGAATCCAGGATCATTCCAAGAAGGGACAGGTGCATCCAAGATCATCCCATGAAGGGACCGGTGCATCCAAGATCATCCGCTGAATGGAGTAGTGCATCCAGGATCATCCCATGAAGGGACCGGTGCATCCAGGATCATCCCATGAAGGGACAGGTGCATTCAGGATCATCCCCTAAAGGGAGTAGTGCATCCAGGATCATCCCCTGAAGGGACCGATGCATCCAGGATCATCCCATGAAGGGACGGGTGCATCCAGGATCATCCCATGAAGGGAGTAGTGCATTCAGGATCATCCCATGAAGGGACGGGTGCAGTCAGTATCATCCCATGAGGGACTGGTGCATCCAGGATCATCCCATGAAGGGACCGGTGAATCCAGGATCATTCCAAGAAGGGACAGGTGCATCCAAGATCATCCCATGAAGGGACCGGTGCATCCAAGATCATCTGCTGAAGGGAGTAGTGCATCCAGGATCATCCCATGAAGGGACCGGTGCATCCAGGATCATCCCATGAAGGGAGTAGTGCATCCAGGATCATCCCATGAAGGAACAGGTGCATCAAGGATCATCCCACGAAGGGACTGGTGCATCCAGGATTATCCCCTAAAGGGAGTAGTGCATCCAGGATCATCCCCTGAAGGGAGTAGTGCATCCAGGATCATCCCACGAAGGGACAGGTGGATCTAGGATCATCCCCTGAAGGGAGTAGTGCATCCAGGATCATCCCCTGAAGGGAGTAGTGCATCCAGGATCATCCCATGAATGGACAGGTGCATCCAAGATCATCCCATGAAGGGACAGGTGCATCCAAGATCATCCCATGAAGGGACAGGTGCATCCAGGATCATCCCATGAAGGGACAGATGCATCCAAGATCATCCCATGAAGGGACCGATGCATACAGGATCATCCCCTGAAGGGACCGGTGCATACAGGATCATCCCCTGAAGGGACCGGTGCATCCAGGATCATCCCCTGAAGGGACCGGTGCATCCATGATCATCCCCTGAAGGGACCGGTGCATCCATGATCATCCCATGAAGGGACCGATGCATCCAGGATCATCCCATGAAGGGACAGGTGCATCCAGGATCATCCCCTGAAGGGAGTAGTGCATCCTGGATCATCCCATGAAGGGAGTAGTGCATTCAGGATCATCCCATGAAGGGACCGCTGCATCCAGGATCATCCCATGAAGGGACCGCTGCATCCAGGATCATCCCATGAAGGGACCGGTGCATCCAGGATCATCCACTGAAGGGACCAGTGCATCCAGGATCATCCACTGAAGGGAGTAGTGCATCCAGGATCATCCGATTTAGGGACCTGTGCATTCAAGATCATCCCCTGAAGAGAGTAGTGCATCCAGGATCATCTATGAAGGGACTGGTGCATCTAGGATCATCCCATGAAGAGACCGGTGCATCCAAGATCATCCCCTGAAGGGACCGGAGTATCCAGGATCATCGCCTGAAGGGAGTAGTGCATCCAGGATCATCCCATCAAGGGACCGGTGCATCCAGGATCATCCCATGAAGGGACCGGCCCATCCAGGATCATCCCATGAAGGGACCGGTGCATCCAGGATCATCCCATGAAGGGAGTAGTGCATCCAGGATCATCCCCTGAAGGGAGTAGTGCATCCAGGATCATCCCCTGAAGGGAGTAGTGCATCCAGGATCATCCCATGAAGGGACAGGTGCATCCATGATCAAACCATGTAGGGACAGGTGCATCCAGGGTCATCTCATGAAGGGACAGGTGCATCCAAGATCATCCAATGAAGGGACCGGTGCCTCCAGGATCATCCCATGAAGGGAACGGTGCATCCAGGATCATCCCATGAAGGGAGCGGTGCATCCAGGATCATCCCATGAAGGGAGCAGTGCATCCAGGATCATCCCATGAAGGGAGCGGTGCATCCAGGATCATCCCATGAAGGGACCAGTGCATCCAGGATCATCCCCTGAAGGGAATAGTGCATCCAGTATCATCCCGGAAGGGAGTAGTGCATCCAGGATCATCCCCTGAAGGGAGTAGTGCATCCAGGATCATCCCATGAAGGGACAGGTGCATCCACGATCAAACCATGTAGGGACAGGTGCATCCAGGGTCATCTCATGAAGGGACAGGTGCATCCAAGATCATCCCATGAAGGGACCGGTGCATCCAGGATCACCCCATGAAGGGACCGGTGCATCCAGGATCATCCCATGAAGGGACCGGTGCATCCAGGATCATCCCATGAAGGGACCGGTGCATCCAGGATCATCCCATGAAGGGACCGGTGCATCCAGGATCATCCCCTGAAGGGAGTAGTGCATCCAGGATCATCCCCTGAAGGAAGTAGTGCATCCAGGATCATCCCATGAATGGACAGGTGCATCCAAGATCATCCCATGAAGGGACAGGTGCATCCAAGATCATCCCATGAAGGGACAGGTGCATCCAGGATCATCCCATGAAGGGACAGATGCATCCAAGATCATCCCATGAAGGGACCGATGCATACAGGATCATCCCCTGAAGGGACCGGTGCATACAGGATCATCCCCTGAAGGGGCCGGTGCATCCAGGATCATCCCCTGAAGGGACCGGTGCATCCATGATCATCCCCTGAAGGGACCGGTGCATCCATGATCATCCCATGAAGGGACCGATGCATCCAGGATCATCCCATGAAGGGACAGGTGCATCCAGGATCATCCCCTGAAGGGAGTAGTGCATCCAGGATCATCCCATGAAGGGAGTAGTGCATTCAGGATCATCCCATGAAGGGACCGCTGCATCCAGGATCATCCCATGAAGGGACCGGTGCATCCAGGATCATCCCATGAAGGGACCGGTGCATCCAGGATCATCCACTGAAGGGACCAGTGCATCCAGGATCATCCACTGAAGGGAATAGTGCATCCAGGATCATCCGATTTAGGGACCGGTGCATTCAAGATCATCCCCTGAAGAGAGTAGTGCATCCAGGATCATCTATGAAGGGACTGGTGCATCTAGGATCATCCCATGAAGAGACCGGTGCATCCAAGATCATCCCCTGAAGGGACCGGAGTATCCAGGATCATCGCCTGAAGGGAGTAGTGCATCCAGGATCATCCCATCAAGGGACCGGTGCATCCAGGATCATCCCATGAAGGGACCGGCCCATCCAGGATCATCCCATGAAGGGACCGGTGCATCCAGGATCATCCCCTGAAGGGAGTAGTACATCCAGGATCAACCCATGAAGGGACAGGTGCATCCAGGATCATCCCACCATGGGACCGGTGCATCCAGGATCATCCCACCATGGGACCGGTGCATCCAGGATCATCCCATGAAGGGACCGGTGCATTCAAGATCATTCCAAGAAGGGACCGGTGCATCTAAGATCATCCCATGAAGGGAGTAGTGCATCCAGGATCATCCCATGAAGGGACAGGTGCATCAAGGATCATCCCATGAAGGGACAGGTGCATCCAGGATTATCCCCTAAAGGAAGTAGTGCATCCAGGATCATCCCCTGAAGGGACCGATGCATCCAGGATCATCCCATGAAGGGACTGGTGCATCCAGGATCACCCCTGAAGGGAGAAGTGCATCCAGGATCAACCCATGAAGGGACAGGTACATCCAGGATCATCCCACGAAGGGGCAGGTGCATCCAAGATCATCCCCTGAAGGAAGTAGTGCATCCATCATCATCCAATGAAGGAACCGATGCATCCAGGATCATCCCATGAATGACTGGTGCATCCAGGATCATCCCATGAAGGGAGTAGTGCATCCTGGATCATCCCATGATGGGACCGGTGCATTCAGGATCATCCCCTAAAGGGAGTAGTGCATCCAGGATCATCCTATGACGAGACCGGTGCCTCCAGGATCTTCCCATGAAGGGAGTAGTGCATCCAGAATCATCCCCTGAAGGGAGTAGTGCATCCAGGATCATCCCATGACGGGACTGGTGACTCCAGGATCATCCCCTGAAGGGAGTAGTGCATCCAGGATCATCCCATGAAGGGGCCGGTGCATCCAGGATCATCCCTTGAAGGGAGTAGTGCATCCAGATCATCCCCTGAAGGGAGTAGTGCATCCAGGATCATCCGCTGAAGGGAGTAGTGCATCCAGCATCATCCCATGAAGGGAGTAGTGCATCCAAGATCATCCCATGAAGGAACAGGTGCATCAAGGATCATCCCATGAAGGGACTGGTGCATCCAGGATTATCCCCTAAAGGGAGTAGTGCATCCAGGATCATCCCCTGAAGGAAGTAGTGCATCCAGGATCATCCCCTGAAGGGAGTAGTGCATCCAGGATCCTCCCCTGAAGGGAGTCGTGCATCCAGGATCATCCCCTAAAGAGAGTAGTGCATCCAGGAGCATCCCATGAAGGGACAGGTGCATCCTTGGCAGTTCGGGCTGTACTGTTCCCATGAGGCACAGGGTCAAGGCTGATTTGCATATGGCCATGTCTGAACTGGGGTGGAGTGGAGTGCAAAAAACTATGGATTTAGGCCCAGATCTCTGTATTGGGGTGAATGTATGACATTGTTCTGCATTCTGTCCATCAACTGTTATTTTTGCATTTGTCTCCCCTAGTAGTATAGGTATGCTCAGACTTGAGTCCCATGCTCTCCACACCACTGGAGTCAAGCTATCCTGGCTGAAGACGGCTGATAGCCAGAAACCGGTCCTAGGATGCTTGATTCCGGTCCAGGAAAAACATGGCTTGGCAGTGCAGGCTGTACTGTTCCCATGAGGCACAGGGTCTAGGCTGATTTGTGCATGGCCATGTCTGAACTGGGGTGGTGTGCAAGAAAACTATGGAATTAGGCCCAGATCTCTGTACTGGGGTGAATGTATGACATTGTTTAGCATTCTGTCCATCAACTTATTTTTGCATCCAGGATCATCCCATGAAGGGACCGGTGCATCCAGGATCATCCCATGAAGGGAGTAGTGCATCCAGGATCATCCCCTGAAGGGAGTAGTGCATCCAGGATCATCCCCTGAAGGGAGTAGTGCATCCAGGATCATCCCATGAAGGGACAGGTGCATCCACGATCAAACCATGTAGGGACAGGTGCATCCAGGGTCATCTCATGAAGGGACAGGTGCATCCAAGATCATCCCATGAAGGGACCGGTGCATCCAGGATCATCCCATGAAGGGACCGGTGCATCCAGGATCATCCCATGAAGGAACCGGTGCATCCAGGATCATCCCATGAAGGGACCGGTGCATCCAGGATCATCCCCTGAAGGGAGTAGTGCATCCAGGATCATCCCCTGAAGGAAGTAGTGCATCCAGGATCATCCCATGAATGGACAGGTGCATCCAAGATCATCCCATGAAGGGACAGGTGCATCCAAGATCATCCCATAAAGGGACAGGTGCATCCAGGATCATCCCATGAAGGGACAGATGCATCCAAGATCATCCCATGAAGGGACCGATGCATACAGGATCATCCCCTGAAGGGACCGGTGCATACCGGATCATCCCCTGAAGGGACCGGTGCATCCAGGATCATCCCCTGAAGGGACCGGTGCATCCAGGATCATCCCATGAAGGGAGTAGTGCATCCAGGATCATCCCATGAAGGGAGTAGTGCATTCAGGATCATCCCATGAAGGGACCGCTGCATCCAGGATCATCCCATGAAGGGACCGGTGCATCCAGGATCATCCCAACAAGGGACCGGTGCATCCAGGATCATCCACTGAAGGGACCAGTGCATCCAGGATCATCCACTGAAGGGAGTAGTGCATCCAGGATCATCCGATTTAGGGACCGGTGCATTCAAGATCATCCCCTGAAGAGAGTAGTGCATCCAGGATCATCTATGAAGGGACTGGTGCATCTAGGATCATCCCATGAAGGGACTGGAGTATCCAGGATCATCGCCTGAAGGGAGTAGTGCATCCAGGATCATCCCATCAAGGGACCAGTGCATCCAGGATCATCCCATGAAGGGACCGGCCCATCCAGGATCATCCCATGAAGGGACCGGTGCATCCAGGATCATCCCCTGAAGGGAGTAGTACATCCAGGATCAACCCATGAAGGGACAGGTGCATCCAGGATCATCCCACCATGGGACCGGTGCATCCAGGATCATCCCACCATGGGACCGGTGCATCCAGGATCATCCCATGAAGGGACCTGTGCATCCGGGATCATCCCATGAAGGGACCGGTGCATCCAAGATCATCCCATGAAGGGACCGGTGCATCCAGGATCATCCGCTGAAGAAAGTAGTGCATCCAGGATCATCCCATGAAGGGACCGGTGCATCCAGGATCATCCCATGAAGGGAGTAGTGCATCCAGGATCATCCCATGAAGGGACAGGTGCATCAAGGATCATCCCATGAAGGGACAGGTGCATCCAGGATTATCCCCTAAAGGAAGTAGTGCATCCAGGATCATCCCCTGAAGGGACCGATGCATCCAGGATCATCCCATGAAGGGACTGGTGCATCCAGGATCACCCCTGAAGGGACAGGTACATCCAGGATCATCCCACGAAGGGGCAGGTGCATCCAGGATCATCCCCTGAAGGGAGTAGTGCATCCATCATCATCCAATGAAGGAACCGATGCATGCAGGGTCATCCCATGAATGACTGGTGCATCCAGGATCATCCCATGAAGGGAGTAGTGCATCCTGGATCATCCCATGATGGGACCGGTGCATTCAGGATCATCCCCTAAAGGGAGTAGTGCATCCAGGATCATCCTATGACGAGACCGGTGCCTCCAGGATCTTCCCATGAAGGGAGTAGTGCATCTAGAATCATCCCCTGAAGGGAGTAGTGCATCCAGGATCATCCCATGACGGGACTGGTGACTCCAGGATCATCCCCTGAAGGGAGTAGTGCATCCAGGATCATCCCATGAAGGGACCGGTGCATCCAGGATCATCCCCTGAAGGGAGTGGTGCATCCAGATCATCCCCTGAAGGGAGTAGTGCAACCAGGATCATCTGCTGAAGGGAGTAGGTCATCCAGGATCATCCCATGAAGGGACAGGTGCATTCAGGATCATCCCCTAAAGGGAGTAGTGCATCCAGGATCCTCCCCTGAAGGGACCGATGCATCCAGGATCATCCCATGAAGGGACTGGTGCATCCAGGATCATCCCCTGAAGGGAGAAGTGCATCCAGGATCAACCCATGAAGTGACAGGTACATCCAGGATCATCCCAAGAAGAGGCAGGTGCATCCAGGATCATCCCCTGAAGAGAGTAGTGCATCCATCATCATCCAATGAAGGAACCGATGCATCCAGGATCATCCCATGAATGACTGGTGCATCCAGGATCATCCCATGAAGGGAGTAGTGCATCCTGGATCATCCCATGATGGGACCGGTGCATTCAGGATCATCCCCTAAAGGGAGTAGTGCATCCAGGATCATCCTATGACAAGACCGGTGCCTCCAGGATCTTCCCATGAAGGGAGTAGTGCATCCAGGATCATCCCCTGAAGGAAGTAGTGCATCCAGGATCATCGCATGACAGGACTGGTGACTCCAGGATCATCCCCTGAAGGGAGTAGTGCATCCAGGATCATCCCATGAAGGGACCGGTGCATCCAGGATCATCCCCTGAAGGGAGTAGTGCATCCAGATCATCCCCTGAAGGGAGTAGTGCATCCAGGATCATCCCCTGAAGGGAGTAGTGCATCCAGGATCATCCCATGAAGGGACAGGTGCATTCAGGATCATCCCCTAAAGGAAGTAGTGCATCCAGGATCATCCCATGACGGGACTGGTGCATCCAGGATCATCCCCTGAAGGGAGTAGTGCATCCAGGATCATCCCATAAAGGGAGTAGTGCACCCAGGATCATTCCATGAAGGGACCGGTGCATCCAGGATCATCCCATAAAGGGACTGGTGCATCCAGGATCATCCCATGAAGGGACCGGTGCATCCAGGATCATCCCCTGAAGGGAATAGAGCATCCAGGATCATCCCCTGAAGGGAATAGAGCATCCAGGATCATCCCCTGAAGGGAGTAGTGCATCCAGGATCATCCCCTGAAGGGAGTAGTGCATCCAGGATGATCCCATGAAGGGACAGGTGCATCCAAGATCAACCCATGAAGGGACAGGTGCATCCAAGATCAATCCATGTAGGGACAGGTGCATCCAGGGTCATCTCATGAAGGGACAGGTGCATCCAAGATCATCCCATGAAGGGAGTAGTGCATCCAGGATCATCCCATGACGGGACTGGTGACTCCAGGATCATCCCCTGAAGGGAGTAGTGCATCCAGGATCATCCCATGAAGGGACCGGTGCATCCAAGATTCTATCCATGTAGGGACAGGTGCATCCAGGGTCATCTCATGAAGGGACAGGTGCATCCAAGATCATCCCCTGAAGGGAGTAGTATATCCAGGATCATCCCATGATGGGACTGGTGACTCCAGGATCATCCCCTGAAGGGAGTAGTGCATCCAGGATCATCCCATGAAGGGACCGGTGCATCCAGGATCATCCCCTGAAGGGAGTAGTGCATCCAGGATCATCCCATGAAGGGAATAGTGCATACAGGTTCATTCCATGAAGGGACAGGTGCATCCAGGATCATCCCATGAAGGAACGGGTGCATCCATATCATCCCCGGATTGGAGTAGTGCATCCAGGATCATCCCCTGAAGGGAGTAGTGCATCCAGGATCTTCCCTTGAAGGGACAGGTGCATCCAGGATCATCCCATGAAGGGACCGGTGCATCCAGGATCATCCCATGAAGGGACTGGTGCATCCAGGATCATCCCCTGAAGGGAGTAGTGCATCCAGGATCTTCCAATGAAGGGACCGATGCATCCAGGATCATCCCATGAAGGGACTGGTGCATCCAGGATCATCCCCTGAAGGGAGTAGTGCATCCAGGATCATCCCATGAAGGGAGTAGTGCATCCAGGATCATCCCCTGAAGGGAGTAGTGCATCCAGGATCATCTCATGAAGGGACAGTTGCATCCAGGATCATCCCATGAAGGGACAGTTGCATCAAGATCATCCAATGAAGGGACAGGTGCATCCAGGATCATCCCATGAAGGGACCAGAGCATCCAGAATCATCCCCTGAAGGGAGTAGTGCATCCAGGATCATCTCATGAAGGGACCGGTGCATCCAGGATCATCCCATGAAGGGACTGGTGCTTCCAGGATCATCCCATGAAGGGACTGGTGCATCCAGGATCATCCCATGAAGCGAGTAGTGCATCCAGGATAATCCCATGAAGGGAGTAGTGCATCCAGGATCATCCCGTTAAGGGACAGGTACATCCAGGATCATCCCATGAAGGGACCGGTGCATACAGGATCATCCCATGAAGGGAGTAGTGCATCCAGGATCATCCCATGAAGGGACAGGTGCTTCCAGGATAATCTCATGAAGGGACAGGTGCATCCAGATCATCCCATGAAGGGACATGTGCATCCAGGATCATCCCATGAACGGACAGGTGCAGCAGGATCATCCCATGAAGGAAGTAGTGCATCCAGGATCATCCCATGAAGGGACGGGTGCATCCAGGATCATCCCATGAAGGGAGTAGTGCATTCAGGATCATCCCATGAAGGGACGGGTGCAGTCAGTATCATCCCATGAAGGGACTGGTGCATCCAGGATCATCCCATGAAGGGACCGGTGAATCCAGGATCATTCCAAGAAGGGACAGGTGCATCCAAGATCATCCCATGAAGGGACCGGTGTATCCAAGATCATCCACTGAAGGGAGTAGTGCATCCAGGATCATCCCATGAAGGGACCGGTGCATCCAGGATCATCCCATGAAGGGAGTAGTGCATCCAGGATCATCCCATGAAGGAACAGGTGCATCAAGGATCATCCCATGAAGGGACTGGTGCATCCAGGATTATCCCCTAAAGGGAGTAGTGCATCCAGGATCATCCCCTGAAGGGAGTAGTGCATCCAGGATCATCCCACAATGGGACAGGTGCATCCAGGATCATCACATGAAGGGACAGGTGCATCCAGGATCATCCCACGAAGGGACAGGTGCATCTACGATCATCCCCTGAAGGGAGTAGTGCATCCAGGATCATCCCCTGAAGGGAGTAGTGCATCCAGGATCCTCCCCTGAAGGGAGTCGTGCATCCAGGATCATCCCCTAAAGAGAGCAGTGCATCCAGGATCATCCCATGAAGGGACAGGTGCATCCTTGGCAGTTCGGGCTGTACTGTTCCCATGAGGCACAGGGTCAAGGCTGATTTGCATATGGCCATGTCTGAACTGGGGTGGAGTGGAGTGCAAAAAAACTATGGATTTAGGCCCAGATCTCTGTATTGGGGTGAATGTATGACATTGTTCTGCATTCTGTCCATCAACTGTTATTTTTGCATTTGTCTCCCCTAGTAGTATAGGTATGCTCAGACTTGAGTCCCATGCTCTCCACACCACTGGAGTCAAGCTATCCTGGCTGCAGACGGCTGATAGCCGGAAACCGGTCCTAGGATGCTTGATTCCGGTCCAGCAAAAACATGGCTTGGCAGTGCAGGCTGTACTGTTCCCATGAGGCACAGGGTCTAGGCTGATTTGTGCATGGCCATGTCTGAACTGGGGTGGTGTGCAAGAAAACTATGGAATTAGGCCCAGATCTCTGTACTGGGGTGAATGTATGACATTGTTCTGCATTCTGTCCATCAACTTATTTTTGCATCCAGGATCATCCCATGAAGGGACCGGTGCATCCAGGATCATCCCATGAAGGGAGTAGTGCATCCAGGATCATACCCTGAAGGGAGTAGTGCATCCAGGATCATCCCCTGAAGGGAGTAGTGCATCCTGGATCATCCCATGATGGGACCGGTGCATTCAGGATCATCCCCTAAAGGGAGTAGTGCATCCAGGATCATCCTTTGACAAGACCGGTGCCTCCAGGATCTTCCCATGAAGGGAGTAGTGCATCCAGAATCATCCCCTGAAGGGAGTAGTGCATCCAGGATCATCGCATGACAGGACTGGTGACTCCAGGAGCATCCCCTGAAGGGAGTAGTGCATCCAGGATCATCCCGTGAAGGGACCGGTGCATCCAGGATCATCCCCTGAAGGGAGTAGTGCATCCAGATCATCCCCTGAAGGGAGTAGTGCATCCAGGATCATCCCCTGAAGGGAGTAGTGCATCCAGGATCATCCCATGAAGGGACAGGTGCATTCAGGATCATCCCCTAAAGGGAGTAGTGCATCCAGGATCATCCCATGATGGGACTGGTGCATCCAGGATCATCCCCTGAAGGCAGTAGTGCATCCAGGATCATCCCATGAAGGGACCGGTGCATTCAGGATCATCCCCTGAAGGGAGTAGTGCATCCAGGATCATCCCATAAAGGGAGTAGTGCACCCAGGATCATTCCATGAAGGGACCAGTGCATCCAGGATCATCCCATAAAGGGACTGGTGCATCCAGGATCATCCCATGAAGGGACCGGTGCATCAGGATCATCCCCTGAAGGGAATAGAGCATCCAGGATCATCCCCTGAAGGGAATAGAGCATCCAGGATCATCCCCTGAAGGGAGTAGTGCATCCAGGATCATCCCCTGAAGGGATTAGTGCATCCAGGATGATCCCATGAAGGGACAGGTGCATCCAAGATCAACCCATGAAGGGACAGGTGCATCCAAGATCAATCCATGTAGGGACAGGTGCATCCAGGGTCATCTCATGAAGGGACAGGTGCATCCAAGATCATCCCATGAAGGGAGTAGTGCATCCAGGATCATCCCATGATGGGACTGGTGACTCCAGGATCATCCCCTGAAGGGAGTAGTGCATCCAGGATCATCCCATGAAGGGACCGGTGCATCCAAGATCAATCCATGTAGGGACAGGTGCATCCAGGGTCATCTCATGAAGGGACAGGTGCATCCAAGATCATCCCCTGAAGGGAGTAGTGCATCCAGGATCATCCCATGACGGGACTGGTGACTCCAGGATCATCCCCTGAAGGGAGTAGTGCATCCAGGATCATCCCATGAAGGGACCGGTGCATCCAGGATCATCCCCTGAAGGGATTAGTGCATCCAGGATCATCCCATGAAGGGAGTAGTGCATCCAGGTTCATTCCATGAAGGGACAGGTGCATCCAGGATCATCCCATGAAGGAACGGGTGCATCCATATCATCCCCGGATTGGAGTAGTGCATCCAGGATCATCCCCTGAAGGGAGTAGTGCATCCAGGATCTTCCCTTGAAGGGACAGGTGCATCCAGGATCATCCCATGAAGGGACCGGTGCATTCAGAATCATCCCCTGAAGGGAGTATTGCATCCATGATCTTCCAATGAAGGGACCGATGCATCCAGGATCATCCCATGAAGGGACTGGTGCATCCAGGATCATCCCCTGAAGGGAGTAGTGCATCCAGGATCATCCCATGAAGGGAGTAGTGCATCCAGGATCATCCCCTGAAGGGAGTAGTGCATCCAGGATCATCTCATTAAGGGACTGGTGCATCCAGGATCATCCCATGAAGGGACTGGTGCTTCCAGGATCATCCCATGAAGGGACTGGTGCATCCAGGATCATCCCATGAAGCGAGTAGTGCATCCAGGATAATCCCATGAAGGGAGTAGTGCATCCAGGATCATCCCGTTAAGGGACAGGTACATCCAGGATCATCCCATGAAGGGACCGGTGCATACAGGATCATCCCATGAAGGGAGTAGTGCATCCAGGATCATCCCATGAAGGGACAGGTGCTTCCAGGATAATCTCATGAAGGGACAGGTGCATCCAGATCATCCCATGAAGGGACAGGTGCATCCAGGATCATCCCATGAACGGACAGGTGCAGCAGGATCATCCCATGAAGGAAGTAGTGCATCCAGGATCATCCCATGAAGGGACGGGTGCATCCAGGATCATCCCATGAAGGGAGTAGTGCATTCAGGATCATCATATGAAGGGACGGGTGCAGTCAGTATCATCCCATGAAGGGAATGGTGCATCCAGGATCATCCCATGAAGGGACCGGTGAATCCAGGATCATTCCAAGAAGGGACAGGTGCATCCAAGATCATCCCATGAAGGGACCGGTGCATCCAAGATCATCCACTGAAGGGAGTAGTGCATCCAGGATCATCCCATGAAGGGACCGGTGCATCCAGGATCATCCCATGAAGGGAGTAGTGCATCCAGGATCATCCCATGAAGGAACAGGTGCATCAAGGAACATCCCATGAAGGGACTGGTGCATCCAGGATTATCCCCTAAAGGGAGTAGTGCATCCAGGATCATCCCCTGAAGGGAGTAGTGCATCCAGGATCATCCCACGATGGGACAGGTGCATCCAGGATCATCACATGAAGGGACAGGTGCATCCAGGATCATCCCACGAAGGGACAGGTGCATCTACGATCATCCCCTGAAGGGAGTAGTGCATCCAGGATCATCCCCTGAAGGGAGTAGTGCATCCAGGATCCTCCCCTGAAGGGAGTCGTGCATCCAGGATCATCCCCTAAAGAGAGCAGTGCATCCAGGATCATCCCATGAAGGGACAGGTGCATCCTTGGCAGTTCGGGCTGTACTGTTCCCATGAGGCACAGGGTCAAGGCTGATTTGCATATGGCCATGTCTGAACTGGAGTGGAGTGGAGTGCAAAAAAACTATGGATTTAGGCCCAGATCTCTGTATTGGGGTGAATGTATGACATTGTTCTGCATTCTGTCCATCAACTGTTATTTTTGCATTTGTCTCCCCTAGTAGTATAGGTATGCTCAGACTTGAGTCCCATGCTCTCCACACCACTGGAGTCAAGCTATCCTGGCTGCAGACGGCTGATAGCCGGAAACCGGTCCTAGGATGCTTGATTCCGGTCCAGCAAAAACATGGCTTGGCAGTGCAGGCTGTACTGTTCCCATGAGGCACAGGGTCTAGGCTGATTTGTGCATGGCCATGTCTGAACTGGGGTGGTGTGCAAGAAAACTATGGAATTAGGCCCAGATCTCTGTACTGGGGTGAATGTATGACATTGTTCTGCATTCTGTCCATCAACTTATTTTTGCATCCAGGATCATCCCATGAAGGGACCGGTGCATCCAGGATCATCCCATGAAGGGAGTAGTGCATCCAGGATCATACCCTGAAGGGAGTAGTGCATCCAGGATCATCCCCTGAAGGGAGTAGTGCATCCTGGATCATCCCATGATGGGACCGGTGCATTCAGGATCATCCCCTAAAGGGAGTAGTGCATCCAGGATCATCCTATGACAAGACCGGTGCCTCCAGGATCTTCCCATGAAGGGAGTAGTGCATCCAGGATCATCCCCTGAAGGGAGTAGTGCATCCAGGATCATCGCATGATGGGACTGGTGACTCCAGGATCATCCCCTGAAGGGAGTAGTGCATCCAGGATCATCCCATGAAGGGACCGGTGCATCCAGGATCATCCCCTGAAGGGAGTAGTGCATCCAGATCATCCCCTGAAGGGAGTAGTGCATCCAGGATCATCCCCTGAAGGGAGTAGTGCATCTAGGATCATCCCATGAAGGGACAGGTGCATTCAGGATCATCCCCTAAAGGGAGTAGTGCATCCAGGATCATCCCATGACGGGACTGGTGCATCCAGGATCATCCCCTGAAGGCAGTAGTGCATCCAGGATCATCCCATGAAGGGACCGGTGCATTCAGGATCATCCCCTGAAGGGAGTAGTGCATCCAGGATCATCCCATAAAGGGAGTAGTGCACCCAGGATCATTCCATGAAGGGACCGGTGCATCCAGGATCATCCCATAAAGGGACTGGTGCATCCAGGATCATCCCATGAAGGGACCGGTGCATCCAGGATCATCCCCTGAAGGGAATAGAGCATCCAGGATCATCCCCTGAAGGGAATAGAGCATCCAGGATCATCCCCTGAAGGGAATAGAGCATCCAGGATCATCCCCTGAAGGGAGTAGTGCATCCAGGATGATCCCATGAAGGGAGTAGTGCATCCAGGATGATCCCATGAAGGGACAGGTGCATCCAAGATCAACCCATCAAGGGACAGGTGCATCCAAGATCAATCCATGTAGGGACAGGTGCATCCAGGGTCATCTCATGAAGGGACAGGTGCATCCAAGATCATCCCATGAAGGGAGTAGTGCATCCAGGATCCATGACGGGACTGGTGACTCCAGGATCATCCCCTGAAGGGAGTAGTGCATCCAGGATCATCCCATGAAGGGACCGGTGCATCCAAGATCAATCCATGTAGGGACAGGTGCATCCAGGGTCATCTCATGAAGGGACAGGTGCATCCAAGATCATCCCCTGAAGGGAGTAGTGCATCCAGGATCATCCCATGACGGGACTGGTGACTCCAGGATCATCCCCTGAAGGGAGTTGTGCATCCAGGATCATCCCATGAAGGGACCGGTGCATCCAGGATCATCCCCTGAAGGGAGTAGTGCATCCAGGATCATCCCATGAAGGGAGTAGTGCATCCAGGTTCATTCCATGAAGGGACAGGTGCATCCAGGATCATCCCATGAAGGAACGGGTGCATCCATATCATCCCCGGATTGGAGTAGTGCATCCAGGATCATCCCCTGAAGGGAGTAGTGCATCCAGGATCTTCCCTTGAAGGGACAGGTGCATCCAGGATCATCCCATGAAGGGACCGGTGCATTCAGAATCATCCCCTGAAGGGAGTATTGCATCCATGATCTTCCAATGAAGGGACCGATGCATCCAGGATCATCCCATGAAGGGACTGGTGCATCCAGGATCATCCCCTGAAGGGAGTAGTGCATCCAGGATCATCCCATGAAGGGAGTAGTGCATCCAGGATCATCCCCTGAAGGGAGTAGTGCATCCAGGATCATCTCATGAAGGGACAGTTGCATCCAGGATCATCCCATGAAGGGACAGTTGCATCAAGATCATCCAATGAAGGGACAGGTGCATCCAGGATCATCCCATGAAGGGACCAGAGCATCCAGAATCATCCCCTGAAGGGAGTAGTGCATCCAGGATCATCTCATGAAGGGACCGGTGCATCCAGGATCATCCCATGAAGGGACTGGTGCTTCCAGGATCATCCCATGAAGGGACTGGTGCATCCAGGATCATCCCATGAAGCAAGTAGTGCATCCAGGATAATCCCATGAAGGGAGTAGTGCATCCAGGATCATCCCGTTAAGGGACAGGTACATCCAGGATCATCCCATGAAGGGACCGGTGCATACAGGATCATCCCATGAAGGTAGTAGTGCATCCAGGATCATCCCATGAAGGGACAGGTGCTTCCAGGATAATCTCATGAAGGGACAGGTGCATCCAGATCATCCCATGAAGGGACAGGTGCATCCAGGATCATCCCATGAACGGACAGGTGCAGCAGGATCATCCCATGAAGGAAGTAGTGCATCCAGGATCATCCCATGAAGGGATGGGTGCATCCAGGATCATCCCATGAAGGGAGTAGTGCATTCAGGATCATCCCATGAAGGGACGGGTGCAGTTAGTATCATCCCATGAAGGGACTGGTGCATCCAGGATCATCCCATGAAGGGACCGGTGAATCCAGGATCATTCCAAGAAGGGACAGGTGCATCCAAGATCATCCCATGAAGGGACCGGTGCATCCAAGATCATCCACTGAAGGGAGTAGTGCATCCAGGATCATCCCATGAAGGGACCGGTGCATCCAGGATCATCCCATGAAGGGAGTAGTGCATCTAGGATCATCCCATGAAGGAACAGGTGCATCAAGGATCATCCCATGAAGGGACTGGTGCATCCAGGATTATCCCCTAAAGGGAGTAGTGCATCCAGGATCATCCCCTGAAGGGAGTAGTGCATCCAGGATCATCCCACGATGGGACAGGTGCATCCAGGATCATCACATGAAGGGACAGTTGCATCCAGGATCATCCCATGAAGGGACAGTTGCATCAAGATCATCCAATGAAGGGACAGGTGCATCCAGGATCATCCCATGAAGGGACCAGAGCATCCAGAATCATCCCCTGAAGGGAGTAGTGCATCCAGGATCATCTCATGAAGGGACCGGTGCATCCAGGATCATCCCATGAAGGGACTGGTGCTTCCAGGATCATCCCATGAAGGGACTGGTGCATCCAGGATCATCCCATGAAGCAAGTAGTGCATCCAGGATAATCCCATGAAGGGAGTAGTGCATACAGGATCATCCCATGAAGGGACAGGTGCATCCAGGATCATCCCCTGAAGGGAGTAGTGCATCCAGGATCATCCCATGAAGGGAGTAGTGCATTCAGGATCATCCCATGAAGGGACCGCTGCATCCAGGATCATCCCATGAAGGGACCGGTGCATCCAGGATCATCCCATGAAGGGACCAGTGCATCCAGGATCATCCACTGAAGGGACCAGTTCATCCAGGATCATCCACTGAAGGGAGTAGTGCATCCAGGATCAACCCATGAAGGGACAGGTGCATCCAGGACCATCCCACCATGGGACCGGTGCATCCAGGATCAACCCACCATGGGACCGGTGCATCCAGGATCATCCCATGAAGGGACCGGTGCATTCAAGATCATTCCAAGAATGGACAGGTGCATCCAAGATCATCCCATGAAGGGACCGGTGCATCCAGGATCATCCGCTGAAGAAAGTAGTGCATCCAGGATCATCCCATGAAGGGACCGGTGCATCCAGGATCATCCCATGAAGGGAGTAGTGCATCCAGGATCATCCCATGAAGGGACAGGTGCATCAAGGATCATCCCATGAAGGGACAGGTGCATCCAGGATTATCCCCTAAAGGAAGTAGTGCATCCAGGATCATCCCCTGAAGGGACCAATGCATCCAGGATCATCCCATGAAGGGACTAGTGCATCCAGGATCACCCCTGAAGGGAGAAGTGCATCCAGGATCAACCCATGAAGGGACAGGTACATCCAGGATCATCCCACGAAGGGGCAGGTGCATCCAGGATCATCCCCTGAATGGAGTAGTGCATCCATCATCATCCTATGAAGGAACCGATGCATCCAGGATCATCCCATGAATGACTGGTGCATCCAGGATCATCCCATGAAGGGAGTAGTGCATCCTGGATCATCCCATGATGGGACCGGTGCATTCAGGATCATCCCCTAAAGGGAGTAGTGCATCCAGGATCATCCTATGACGAGACCGGTGCCTCCAGGATCTTCCCATGAAGGGAGTAGTGCATCCAGAATCATCCCCTGAAGGGAGTAGTGCATCCAGGATCATCCCATGACGGGACTGAAGACTCCAGGATCATCCCCTGAAGGGAGTAGTGCATCGAGAATCATCCCATGAAGGGAACGGTGCATCCAGGATCATCCCCTGAAGGGAGTAGTGCATCCAGATCATCCCCTGAAGGGAGTAGTGCATCCAGGATCATCCCATGAAGGGACCGGTGCATCCAGGATCATCCCATGAAGGGACAGGTGCATTCAGGATCATCCCCTAAAGGGAGTAGTGCATCCAGGATCATCCCCTGAAGGGACCGATGCATCCAGGATCATCCCATGAAGGGACTGGTGCATCCAGGATCATCCCCTGAAGGGAGAAGTGCATCCAGGATCAACCCATGAAGGGACAGGTACATCCAGGATCATCCCACGAAGGGGCAGGTGCATCCAGGATCATCCCCTGAAGGGAGTAGTGCATCCATCATCATCCAATGAAGGAACCGATGCATCCAGGATCATCCCGTGAATGACTGGTGCATCCAGGATCATCCCATGAAGGGAGTAGTGCATCCTGGATCATCCCATGATGGGACCGGTGCATTCAGGATCATCCCCTAAAGGGAGTAGTGCATCCAGGATCATCCTATGACAAGACCGGTGCCTCCAGGATCTTCCCATGAAGGGAGTAGTGCATCCAGGATCATCCCCTGAAGGGAGTAGTGCATCCAGGATCATCGCATGACGGGACTGGTGACTCCAGGATCATCCCCTGAAGGGAGTAGTGCATCCAGGATCATCCCATGAAGGGACCGGTGCATCCAGGATCATCCCCTGAAGGGAGTAGTGCATCCAGATCATCCCCTGAAGGGAGTAGTGCATCCAGGATCATCCCCTGAAGGGAGTAGTGCATCCAGGATCATCCCATGAAGGGACAGGTGCATTCAGGAGCATCCCCTAAAGGGAGTCGTGCATCCAGGATCATCCCATGACGGGACTGGTGCATCCAGGATCATCCCCCGAAGGCAGTAGTGCATCCAGGATCATCCCATGAAGGGACCGGTGCATTCAGGATCATCCCCTGAAGGGAGTAGTGCATCCAGGATCATCCCATAAAGGGAGTAGTGCACCCAGGATCATTCCATGAAGGGACCGGTGCATCCAGGATCATCCTATAAAGGGACCGGTGCATCCAGGATCATCCCATGAAGGGACAGGTGCATCCAGGATCATCCCCTGAAGGGAATAGAGCATCCAGGATCATCCCCTGAAGGGAATAGAGCATCCAGGATCACCCCTGAAGGGAGTAGTGCATCCAGGATCATCCCCTGAAGGGAGTAGACCATCCAGGATGATCCCATGAAGGGACAGGTGCATCCAAGATCAACCCATGAAGGGACAGGTGCATTCAAGATCAATCCATGTAGGGACAGGTGCATCCAGGGTCATCTCATGAAGGGACAGGTGCATCCAAGATCATCCCATGAAGGGACTTGTGCATCCAGGATCATCCCCTGAAGGGAGTAGTGCATCCAGGATCATCCCATGAAGGGAGTAGTGCATCCAGGTTCATTCCATGAAGGGACAGGTGCATCCAGGATCATCCCATGAAGGGACCGGTGCATTCAGAATCATCCCCTGAAGGGAGTATTGCATCCATGATCTTCCAACGAAGGGACCGATGCATCCAGGATCATCCCATGAAGGGACTGGTGCATCCAGGATCATCCCCTGAAGGGAGTAGTGCATCCAGGATCATCCCATGAAGGGAGTAGTGCATTCAGGATCATCCCCTGAAGGGAGTAGTGCATCCAGGATCATCTCATGAAGGGTCAGTTGCATCCAGGATCATCCCATGAAGGGACAGTTGCATCAAGATCATCCAATGAAGGGACAGGTGCATCCAGGATCATCCCATGAAGGGACCAGAGCATCCAGAATCATCCCCTGAAGGGAGTAGTGCATCCAGGATCATCTCATGAAGGGACCGGTGCATCCAGGATCATCCCATGAAGGGACTGGACATCCAGGATCATCCCATGAAGGGACTGGTGCATCCAGGATCATCCCATGAAGGGAGTAGTGCATCCAGGATAATCCCATGAAGGGAGTAGTGCATCCAGGATCATCCCATTAAGGGACAGGTACATCCAGGTTCATCCCATGAAGGGACCAGTGCATCCAGGATCATCCCCTGAAGGGAGTAGTGCATCCAGGATCATCCCATGAAGGGAGTAGTGCATCCAGGTTCATTCCATGAAGGGACAGGTGCATCCAGGATCATCCCATGAAGGAACGGGTGCATCCATATCATCCCATGAAGGGACGGGTGCATCCAGCATCATCCCATGAAGGGAGTAGTGCATCCAGGATCATCCCATGAAGGGACAGGTGCTTCCAGGATAATCTCATGAAGGGACAGGTGCAGCAGGATCATCCCATGAAAGAAGTAGTGCATCCAGGATCATCCCATGAAGGGACGGGTGCATCCAGGATCATCCCATGAAGGGACGGGTGCATCCAGGATCATCCCATGAAGGGAGTAGTGCATTCAGGATCATCCCATGAAGGGACGGGTGCAGTCAGTATCATCCCATAAAGGGACTGGTGCATCCAGGATCATCCCATGAAGGGACCGGTGAATCCAGGATCATTCCAAGAAGGGACAGGTGCATCCAAGATCATCCCATGAAGGGACCGGTGCATCCAAGATCATCCGCTGAAGGGAGTAGTGCATCCAGGATCATCCCATGAAGGGACCCGTGCATCCAGGATCATCCCATGAAGGGAGTAGTGCATCCAGGATCATCCCCTGAAGGGACCGATGCATCCAGGATCATCCCATGAAGGGACTGGTGCATCCAGGATCATCCCCTGAAGGGAGAAGTGCATCCAGGATCAACCCATGAAGGGACAGGTACATCCAGGATCATCCCACGAAGGGGCAGGTGCATCCAGGATCATCCCCTGAAGGGAGTAGTGCATCCATCATCATCCAATGAAGGAACCGATGCATCCAGGATCATCCCATGAATGACTGGTGCATCCAGGATCATCCCATGAAGGGAGTAGTGCATCCTGGATCATCCCATGATGGGACCGGTGCATTCAGGATCATCCCCTAAAGGGAGTAGTGCATCCAGGATCAACCTATGACAAGACCGGTGCCTCAAGGATCTTCCCATGAAGGGAGTAGTGCATCCAGGATCATCCCCTGAAGGGAGTAGTGCATCCAGGATCATCGCATGACGGGACTGGTGACTCCAGGATCATCCCCTGAAGGGAGTAGTGCATCCAGGATCATCCCATGAAGGGACCGGTGCATCCAGGATCACCCCCTGAATGGAGTAGTGCATCCAGATCATCCCCTGAAGGGAGTAGTGCATCCAGGATCATCCCCTGAAGGGAGTAGTGCATCCAGGATCATCCCCTGAAGGGACAGGTGCATTCAGGAGCATCCCCTAAAGGGACAGGTGCATCCAGGATCATCCCATGACGGGACTGGTGCATCCAGGATCATCCCCCGAAGGCAGTAGTGCATCCAGGATCATCCCATGAAGGGACCCGTGCATTCAGGATCATCCCCTGAAGGGAGTAGTGCATCCAGGATCATCCCATAAAGGGAGTAGTGCACCCGGGATCATTCCATGAAGGGACTGGTGCATCCAGGATCATCCTATAAAGGGACCGGTGCATCCAGGATCATCCCATGAAGGGACCGGTGCATCCAGGATCATCCCCTGAAGGGAATAGAGCATCCAGGATCATCCCCTGAAGGGAGTAGTGCATCCAGGATCATCCCCTGAAGGGAGTAGTGCATCCAGGATGATCCCATGAAGGGACAGGTGCATTCAAGATCAACCCATGAAGGGACAGGTGCATCCAAGATCAATCCATGTAGGGACAGGTGCATCCAGGGTCATCTCATGAAGGGACAGGTGCATCCAAGATCATCCCATGAAGGGACTTGTGCATCCAGGATCATCCCCTGAAGGGAGTAGTGCATCCAGGATCATCCCATGAAGGGAGTAGTGCATCCAGGCTCATTCCATGAAGGGACAGGTGCATCCAGGATCATCCCATGAAGGAACAGGTGCATCCATATCATCCCCTGATTGGAGTAGTGCATCCAGGATCATCCCCTGAAGGGAGTAGTGCATCCAGGATCTTCCCTTGAAGGGACAGGTGCATCCAGGATCATCCCATGAAGGGACTGGTGCATCCAGGATCATCCCCTGAAGGGAGAAGTGCATCCAGGATCAACCCATGAAGGGACAGGTACATCCAGGATCATCCCACGAAGGGAGTAGTGCATCCATCATCATCCAATGAAGGAACCGATGCATCCAGGATCATCCCATGAATGACTGGTGCATCCAGGATCATCCCATGAAGGGAGTAGTGCATCCTGGATCATCCCATGATGGGACCGGTGCATTCAGGATCATCCCCTAAAGGGAGTAGTGCATCCAGGATCAACCTATGACAAGACCGGTGCCTCAAGGATCTTCCCATGAAGGGAGTAGTGCATCCAGGATCATCCCCTGAAGGGAGTAGTGCATCCAGGATCATCGCATGACGGGACTGGTGACTCCAGGATCATCCCCTGAAGGGAGTAGTGCATCCAGGATCATCCCATGAAGGGACCGGTGCATCCAGGATCATCCCCTGAATGGAGTAGTGCATCCAGATCATCCCCTGAAGGGAGTAGTGCATCCAGGATCATCCCCTGAAGGGAGTAGTGCATCCAGGATCATCCCATGATGGGACAGGTGCATTCAGGAGCATCCCCTAAAGGGACAGGTGCATCCAGGATCATCCCATGACGGGACTGGTGCATCCAGGATCATCCCCCGAAGGCAGTAGTGCATCCAGGATCATCCCATGAAGGGACCCGTGCATTCAGGATCATCCCCTGAAGGGAGTAGTGCATCCAGGATCATCCCAGAAAGGGAGTAGTGCACCCAGGATCATTCCATGAAGGGACCGGTGCATCCAGGATCATCCTATAAAGGGACCGGTGCATCCAGGATCATCCCATGAAGGGACCGGTGCATCCAGGATCATCCCCTGAAGGGAATAGAGCATCCAGGATCATCCCCTGAAGGGAGTAGTGCATACAGGATCATCCCCTGAAGGAAGTAGTGCATCCAGGATCATCCCATGAATGGACAGGTGCATCCAAGATCATCCCATGAAGGGACAGGTGCATCCAAGATCAACCCATGAAGGGACAGGTGCATCCAAGATCAATCCATGTAGGGACAGGTGCATCCAGGGTCATCTCATGAAGGGACAGGTGCATCCAAGATCATCCCATGAAGGGACTTGTGCATCCAGGATCATCCCCTGAAGGGAGTAGTGCATCCAGGATCATCCCATGAAGGGAGTAGTGCATCCAGGTTCATTCCATGAAGGGACAGGTGCATCCAGGATCATCCCATGAAGGAACGGGTGCATCCATATCATCCCCTGATTGGAGTAGTGCATCCAGGATCATCCCCTGAAGGGAGTAGTGCATCCAGGATCTTCCCTTGAAGGGACAGGTGCATCCAGGATCATCCCATGAAGGGACCGGTGCATTCAGAATCATCCCCTGAAGGGAGTATTGCATCCATGATCTTCCAATGAAGGGACCGATGCATCCAGGATCATCCCATGAAGGGACTGGTGCATCCAGGATCATCCCCTGAAGGGAGTAGTGCATACAGGATCATCCCATGAAGGGAGTAGTGCATTCAGGATCATCCCCTGAAGGGAGTAGTGCATCCAGGATCATCTCATGAAGGGTCAGTTGCATCCAGGATCATCCCATGAAGGGACAGTTGCATCAAGATCATCCAATGAAGGGACAGGTGCATCCAGGATCATCCCATGAAGGGACCAGAGCATCCAGAATCATCCCCTGAAGGGAGTAGTGCATCCAGGATCATCTCATGAAGGGACCGGTGCATCCAGGATCATCCCATGAAGGGACTGGACATCCAGGATCATCCCATGAAGGGACTGGTGCATCCAGGATCATCCCATGAAGGGAGTAGTGCATCCAGGATAATCCCATGAAGGGAGTAGTGCATCCAGGATCATCCCGTTAAGGGACAGGTACATCCAGGATCATCCCATGAAGGGACCAGTGCATCCAGGATCATCCCATGAAGGGAGTAGTGCATCCAGGATCATCCCATGAAGGGACAGGTGCTTCCAGGATAATCTCATGAAGGGACAGGTGCAGCAGGATCATCCCATGAAAGAAGTAGTGCATCCAGGATCATCCCATGAAGGGACGGGTGCATCCAGGATCATCCCATGAAGGGACGGGTGCATCCAGGATCATCCCATGAAGGGAGTAGTGCATTCAGGATCATCCCATGAAGGGACGGGTGCAGTCAGTATCATCCCATGAAGGGACTGGTGCATCCAGGATCATCCCATGAAGGGACCGGTGAATCCAGGATCATTCCAAGAAGGGACAGTTGCATCCAAGATCATCCCATGAAGGGACCGGTGCATCCAAGATCATCCGCTGAAGGGAGTAGTGCATCCAGGATCATCCCATGAAAGGACCGGTGCATCCAGGATCATCCCATGAAGGGAGTAGTGCATCCAGGATCATCCCATGAAGGAACAGGTGCATCAAGGATCATTACATGAAGGGACAGGTGCATCCAAGATTATCCCCTAAAGGGAGTAGTGCATCCAGGATCATCCCCTGAAGGGAGTAGTGCATCCAGGATCATCCCACGATGGGACAGGTGCATCCAGGATCATCACATGAAGGGACAGGTGCATCCAGGATCATCCCACGAAGGGACAGGTGCATCCAGGATCATCCCATGAAGGGGCAGGTACATCCAGGATCATCCCACGAAGGGGCAGGTGCATCCAGGATCATCCCCTGAAGGGAGTAGTGCATCCATGATCATCCAATGAAGGAACCGATGCATCCAGGATCATCCCATGAATGACTGGTGCATCCAGGATCATCCCATGAAGGGAGTAGTGCATCCTGGATCATCCCATGATGGGACCGGTGCATTCAGGATCCTCCCCTAAAGGGAGTAGTGCATCCAGGATCATCCTATGACGAGACCGGTGCCTCCAGGATCTTCCAATGAAGGGAGTAGTGCATCCAGGATCATCCCATGACGGGACCGGTGCATCCAGGATCATCCTGTGACGGGACCGGTGACTCCAGGATCATCCCCTGAAGGGAGTAGTGCATCCAGGATCATCCCATGAAGGGACCGGTGCATCCAGAATCATCCCCTGAACGGAGTAGTGCATCCAGATCATCCCCTGAAGGGAGTAGTGCATCCAGGATCATCCCCTGAAGGGAGTAGTGCATCCAGGATCATCCCATGAAGGGACAGGTGCATTCAGGATCATCCCCTAAAGGGAGTAGTGCATCCAGGATCATCCCATGACGGGACTGGTGCATCCAGGATCATCCCCTGAAGGCAGTAGTGCATCCAGGATCATCCCATGAAGGGACCGGTGCATTCAGGATCATCCCCTGAAGGGAGTAGTGTATCCAGGATCATCCCATGAAGGGAGTAGTACATCCAGGATCATCGCATGAACGGGCAGGTGCATCCAAGATCATCCCATGAAGGGACTGGTGCATCCAAGATCATCCCATGAAGGGACAGGTGCATCCAGGATCATCCCATGAAGGGACAGGTGCATCCAAGATCATCCCATGAAGGGACCGGTGCATCCAGGATCATCCCCTGAAGGGACCGGTGCATCCAGGATCATCCCCTGAAGGGACCGGTGCATCCAGGATCATCCCCTGAAGGGAGTAGTGCATCCAGGATCATCTCATGAAGGGACCGATGCATCCAGAATCATTCCATGAAGGGACAGGTGCGCATCCAGGATCATCCCCTAAAGGGAGTAGTGTATCCAGGATCATCCCCTGAAGGGAGTAGTGCATTAAGGATCAACCCATGTAGGGACTGGTGCATTCTGGATCATCCCATGTAGGGACTGGTGCATTCTGGATCATCCCATGAAGGGACAGGTGCAGTCAGGATCATCCCCTGAAGGGATTAGTGCATCCATGATCATCCCATGAAGGGACCGGTGCATCCAAGATCATCCCTTGAAGGGAGTACTGCATCCAGGATCATCCCATGAAGCGACGGATGCATCCAGGATCATCCCATGAAGGGACCAGTGCATCCAGGATAATCCACTGAAGGGACCAGTGCATCCAGGATCATCCATTGAAGGGAGTAGTGAATCCAGGATCATCCGTTTAAGGGACCGGTGCATCCAAGATCATCCCCTGAAGAGAGTAGTGCATATAGGATCATCTATGAAGGGACCGGTGCATCTAGGATCATCCCATGAAGGGACTGATGCATCCAAGATCATCCCCTGAAGAGACCGGAGTATCCAGGATCATTGCCTGAAGGGAGTAGTGCATCCAGAATCATCCCATGAAGGGACCGGTGCATCCAGGATCATCCCCTGAAGGGACCGGTGCATCCAGGATCATCCCCTGAAGGGAGTAGTGCATCCAGGACATCCCATGAAGGGACAGGTGCATCCAGGATCATCCCACCATGGGACCGGTGCATCCAGGATCATCCCATGAAGGGGCCAGTGAATCCAGGATCATCCCATGAAGGGACCGGTGCATCCAGGATCATCCATTGAAGGGACGGGTGCATCCAGGATCATCCCATGAAGGGACCTGTGCATCCAGGATCATCCCATGAAGGGACCTGTGCATCCAGGATCACCCACTGAAGGAAGTAGTGCATCCAGGATCATCCGATTTAGGGACCGGTGCATCCAAGATCACCCCCTAAAGAGAGTAGTGCATCCAGGAACATCCCATGAAGGGACAGGTGCATCCACATCATCCCATGAAGGGACAGGTGCATCCAGGATCAACCCATGAAGGGACAGGTACATCCAGGATCATCCCACGAAGGGAGTAGTGCATCCATCATCATCCAATGAAGGAACCGATGCATCCAGGATCATCCCATGAATGACTGGTGCATCCAGGATCATCCCATGAAGGGAGTAGTGCATCCTGGATCATCCCATGATGGGACCGGTGCATTCAGGATCATCCCCTAAAGGGAGTAGTGCATCCAGGATCAACCTATGACAAGACCGGTGCCTCAAGGATCTTCCCATGAAGGGAGTAGTGCATCCAGGATCATCCCCTGAAGGGAGTAGTGCATCCAGGATCATCGCATGACGGGACTGGTGACTCCAGGATCATCCCCTGAAGGGAGTAGTGCATCCAGGATCATCCCATGAAGGGACCGGTGCATCCAGGATCATCCCCTGAATGGAGTAGTGCATCCAGATCATCCCCTGAAGGGAGTAGTGCATCCAGGATCATCCCCTGAAAGGAGTAGTGCATCCAGGATCATCCCATGAAGGGACAGGTGCATTCAGGAGCATCCCCTAAAGGGAGTAGTGCATCCAGGATCATCCCATGACGGGACTGGTGCATCCAGGATCATCCCCCTGAGGAAATATAAATTTTTGGTCATGTTATGTTCCCTAGCGCGTACCCCACCGACTCCATGTACCAGCTTAAAGTGCATGTAACTTCCCTCCTGTGCCAGCTATGAAGACGCAAATACATTTGCGTCCAACGTTAACTTGTCCTCTTTCAGATCCACCATGAATGGATTGTATAGTCCGTTCCTAAGTATGCTATGCCACCGTCTTTTTGTAGTACACTTTACATGTTTTCCTGCTCTAGCAGAGTAGGCCCTGAATTCCTGTTACCGAGCCTCTTTTCTGGCTTTCGACTCTGACAGCTCCTGCCCAGCCTACCTCTGTACCCGTGAACTCTGACTTACTTTCAGCGCGGCCCCTCGCGCTCAGCTCAGCCTGCTTTCTGCCAAGACTGACTATAACCTTCGAGTTATCTGTTCCGCTCCTCGAGAATGCATTCCTGCCTACTAGATCCTGTAAACATCCTTTCCAGCTGCAGAGCCAAAGGGCCGACCTGTCTCAATGCAAGTAATTCATAGCCTCTGTTACCATGCTTCAATGGAAGGTCCCGTGCCCCACGCTTCACATGCAGACACTTAGGCACTTATACACGCATCCACAGTTAGCATAGAATAGCTTCTGCCCTAGAGACCTTTCCGCCCAGATAGTATGGTTCCTAAACATCAGATATCAGATATGATAGTAGTACAAGTTGATCTGACATGCCAGACTTCTGTCTCTTTCCGTCAGTGTAAATGTCAAGTCCCCTGCACCCCATCAATCACACGTCATGCCACTGCGCGCGCATCCAAGCTTCCGATTTCTGCTGACATTGCAACAATTCTGTTAGCACCACCCCTTGGTGCCACCCACTTGCGTCACCTATCAGTGACGTTTCTAGCACACACCTCTGGTTCACGCCTCTTGATTACGTACTAGTACCACGTGTATACTGTTATCTTGTCTTCTCTCAGCTGTTACGCCTCTTGCACTATTACTTATGGTATAAATCAAGTATATAAGCTATGGAATATCAATAAAGTTTGCTCTATCCCTTCTGACACCCCTGTGGTGGTCAGAACATGATATCCTGGTCTAGACCATTCCTTTATGAGGAATAAAACCCTTAGAAACTCTAACACCACGGACTCTGTCTTTTTTCATCCGATCTGAGTTATTATTGATTAAGTACTTACCTGCATAGAAATTAAGAGAGTAAATTAATTATTTACGTCATTTTGGCGCCCGAATAGGGACCCCTCCCCCACCTCACGCGCCGGTTGGTGCGTTGCAAGCTCTGTCCCCTGCCATCAGTTAGAAGGAACCTACGCGTACTGGCAGGATTTCCTGCATCTCCCTCTGACCCACGGAGGTGACGAAGACTGCGATCAGTGCCCAGACGAGGCGGTGAGGAGTGCGGAGGATCCCGACCAGAGCCTAGCCGATAGAAGCAAGGTCCGAGGTGTCAAGAGGCCCACCAGGTTGCCGAAGTTTTCCGAAGTTTTCCGAGGTTTTCCGAAGTTTTCCGAAGTACCGAGTCGAGTCCAGTCGAGTTTTCCGAGGCCTTCTGTTTCCGTGCTTCCCGGTGAGTACCATTGCTGGGTCGTATCTAGACGGGTTTGGGTACGCAAGTCCGGTCTGCACTGTTTTTAGGCAGTGTATCTGTACTGTTTAGCAGTATATCTAGTATTCCGAATTTCTGCACTGTTACATCAGTGTATCTGTACTGTTGAGCAGTACATCCAGTATAGGGGGTTAGTCATTTATGTTTTAAACGTCTTCTTATGCGATTAATGTCGTGGTATGAATGTGACTGTTTAATGTGCATTTCTGTGTTTCTTGTATAAAATAGCTGTAACCAGTATTAAGTAATAAGGATAGAGTATTCAGTAACAAGTAAGCAAAATGCCGTTTTTCAACAAGTTAAAGCAGATAGGAACTAGGAAAGGGATACTGGAGGAAGAAATTCCTATTCCCCCTAGGGACACTCCCGGTAATTTTATGTACCACAAGCATGGCATAGATGCCATATTATATCTAGATTTATGGGCCGATTACACCAAACACCTAGACGAAAGACACAGATGGCCTGTTACCGGAACATGGGATGCCGAGTGCATCATGAAGGTAGAAGAAGCATTGTGGAAAAAGAAAGCTAGACAATCTCAGAAGGACGCCATAGAATTTTGGCGTAAGGAATCACATAAGCGTGCTGAGAAAGCACTCCGTAGAGAAGACAGACTTAAAGAATCAGAAAAAGCCCAAGAAAATGAATTAGTTATCGAAGGAATCAGAGTAAAAACAGAACAGATAGACCGTGCCCGAAATAATCTTGTAAACGGTATGTATCTTGCAGCAGATGGCACATCTGAGGCCCTATCAGAAATACCGAAAAACTTACCGCCACCATTAGTTCCAACTAAAGTAATGCATAAAGTTACTAAAGACATATTCCTAAATTCATATTTAGAGGATGTAGCACCAGCTTATACCAATCTGCCTGTTCGTACCCTGCCTACTGACAGGGATGGGGGTGGCACTACGCCCCCAGATCATGTTCCACCAGTACCGCGACAGACCTCCCCTGTTCCGCCAGCTCCGCCACTTCCCGCACCCAAGATTGACCTACCGAAACAAGTCCTACCTGATCCTACTAAACGACAAATTCAAGTACAGATCCAGACTCCGCGGAGAGATAATGCCCAAGCATCCGCCTCAGGAGGTGCGACTGCGGGTCCTCAGACCCCGCCATTAACACACAGATTCAATTTAAGGGACACGCAGAATCCTTTCCAGTCTCCCCACTTAACGCGTCTTGACGCATTAAAGGAAAACATGTCAGTTTGTAGATATGATCCAGTACCTGGAAGAAACGATCTAATGATATTGGCATCCCTTCGGTTAAGATCTGCCACTGATAGCTTGCTATGCTATGTAGGAATGAAGGAGCGTCTAGATAGAATATATGAGTTTGTTCAGACAGGGAAAGACCCTGACAGTGTCAAAGATGCCATGCATAAACAGAAAGTTGACATTCAAGCACAGATATTACGATTTTTCATAAATTGTCTAATAAGAGAACGAGACAGGCCTGAGACAGATCAAAGTGAGTTAGACGCATTAAACAAGTGGGGTCAAAATATAGCCGAAGGAAAACATGATAGGGGGGCTTGCATAGCCAGTATGTCCCAGAAAATTAGAAAGGCAGTATTAACTGCACACCAGGAAGGGAATGATAAAGCTTCCTCCGAGGAGGAAGAAGAACTTACAGAACAAGGAAGGACTACAGATACTATAGCATATGTAGGTAAGGGAAACTACCTTAGGAAAGGCATCCGTCCGGAAAATAAGAGAGTTTTTCTCTCTGCTTTAACAAACCCGAATTCTTCTGAACATCAGTTTCAGGAAACTGATAAAAGGCTTCGAGACCGAATGGGGTACCATGTACTCAATTCTATGGATGAACAGGAACTAGCCCGGTCAGCCGTGTTATGGGCCGAAAACCCAGACATATATAATGATGATACGTTAGCGCAGACATTCTTGAACCTTTCCCCAGAAGAGCAGAAAATAGCAGGTGTTTACATGATTCAGCACCTCCTCATCAAGTTCAGAAACCATCATACCGATCCAGGTCCCTTACACGAAACATTAGAAGCACTACTCATGGATAGATGGAGAGGTTTCAGTACCAAGTTAATACAAATATTTCTAGAACAACGACGTAAATATAACACCTTTATAAGCTCTGAATATGTTCCCGCCCCGCCTCCAGAAAGAAAAACGTACCACATGCAATGCCTGAGTGGCATTGAAAGTCAGAACCCCTTACGAGAAGTACACCCAGTCATGGGTGCGGATCAGGTCTTGAAACGTGTATATGTACACACGCCACTGACTAAGTTAGAATTGTTAGAAATGAAGAAACTAGTTCCGTGCCATGATAAAGACCCTGCAGGTTTTCACAGAGAGCTTAAAGACATGTTACTGATGGGAGATTACACGTATGATGATATTATGAAAATGTTAAAAGTACTGTTGCCCACGGGCATTTACGAGAAATTAAAGGAAAAAGATTGGGAGGTGGGGGAGGCAAAGATAGCATGGGCAGAAATAGAAGACGAAGAAAGCAAACGAATCCCAGGGTTAGGCCTTGGGGACAGGACTAAAGCACTACCCGGATTAATAGTACAGGTTTTGCCAAGATTATTGACAACTAGAAAGGAAGATTGGGACGCAATCTCGTCCTGTAAACAGAAACAAGATGAAGATACTAGTGACTTTTATTCAAGATTCGAGAAATGTTTTATTATAAATAGTGGCCTGCAACCAAGCAGCGAGTCATATCCACACCTTTTTGTATCCAAATTAGTCGAGAATTCCCTACCATTAGTTAAAAATAGAGTGTACAAAGTTGAAAGTACTTGGCAGGCAAATACGCCATCCCAGATGTTACAAATGTTACAATATCATCAGAACAGAATTAGAGAAGAACAAGATCAGGAACAGAAACGTATGAAAGATACGAAGATGAAAATGTTAGTAGCTCAGACGGTCCCAGCCGACGGTCAGAGAAAGGGTGGGGCCCAGACAAATCACAATACAGCTCCCGTTAAAGGGACATGCAATTACTGCAAGCAGCCAGGTCACTATGTACATGAATGTCCAGTCCTGAAACATAACATCTCGACAGGAAAAACTAAAGAAAGACCGCATCCGCCTAGACACGATCAGGTCAAGCAACAGACCTCACAAAATGTACAGCCAATGCAGAACACACAGCCTATGCATGCTCCATCCCACCCAGCACAGACCGTAGCAGTACCGCAGCCACAGCCCATTGCCGCGACTCAGCAAGTCTCACAACAAATGTACCAGTATGCCCAATCTGCATATCCAGATTACCCCCGATATACATGAAACAGCCTAGAGAGGGAAGGTGGTTTGCCTCTTATTGAAATTCCTGTAGATCAAGAAGGTCCTTATGTACACAGTCACGTATTGGGAAAAGACAGAAAGTTTTTAATTGACACAGGGGCAAGTCGCACCACTATCAGTCATAATGAAGTCCCAGGGGCACCCCTCTCAGGCTCACAGAATGTTTCCCTTGGTTTTTCAGGACAGCCTATTGTAAATGAAGTATCGGAACCAGTACCCTTAGCTGTGGGTCCATTATCCCGAGTTACAGATTTGTTACTTACGAAATCATGTCCAGAAAATCTGTTAGGAATTAAAACACTGAAGGCTCTAGGAGCTATAATATGCTGTTCCCCGGAGGGAGTCAGACTCTTTCTACGGGATTTCAAGGGTCATTATGTTTGACGTGATTTTGATGTCAGATTGAAAAATGTACCAGATCACTTATGGGCAAAAGGCCCAGCTGATGTAGGTTGTATGCATATCACTCCATACCGTGTTACACTCAAGACAGGAGTTGTTCTACCCAGAATCAGACAATACAAGTTACCACCCGATGCTGTAGTGGCTTTACTGAAAATCATTGAAGAGCTTATTGCCCAGGGAGTGGTCGTAGAGACCAACTCCAATATCCGTAATTCACCCATCATTCCAATTCTTAAACGTACAGACCCCAATGCACTGCCAGTATATCGGCTGGTGATTGATCTTCGAGAGCTGAACAAATGTATTGTACCACAGTATCCTGTGGTCCCCGATATCTCTTCCCTATTGACTGCCATTGATTCAGAAGCAACGTTCTTTACTGTAATTGATCTCAAGAACGCTTTCTTCAGTGTACCTATTGATCCGTAGAGCCAATATCTCTTCGGATTCAGTTTAAATGGACGAAGTTTCAAATTTTCCCGCGCACCTCAAGGATTTACAGAAAGCCCCAGCATCTATAGTCAAGCACTGAAAAGACAACTAGATTGTATTCAAATGCCAGTTAACACCGCTTTACTGCAATACGTCGATGATCTACTGATCACCGCACGAAGTGAGCCCGAATGTGAACAAGCATCACTGACAGTTTTGCATTTCCTGGCCGACAAGGGACACAAGGTGTCCCCTTCGAAGCTACAATTCTGTGTTCAGCAAGTTGTGTACCTGGGTCACTTGCTGTCCAAAGTGGGGAGACAGCTCACTCCCGATCGCATTCAGTTAATTGTAAATATGCCACGACCCCAGACACAAAAGGAAGTGCGGGCCTTCATAGGCCTCACCTCGTACTGCAGACAATGGATTCCTCAATATGCATTTCTAGCTAAACCACTCATCCAGTTAACAACGCAGGAGGCAGCAACTTCGATTGCCCTCCCTTGGACTCAGGAACACACACAAGCCTTTGAGGAATTAAAGAAAGCATTATGCCAAGCACCAGTTTTAGCGACACCATGTTACAGCAAACCGTTTACACTTTTTGTTACAGAACGTGATGGTACAGCATTGTCTGTCCTCACTCAAGATCAAGCAGGTTCACATAAGCCTTGCGCTTATTTTTCAAGTACATTGGATTCCGTAGCCCAGGCACTCCCTGCGTGCTTAAAGTCAGTAGCAGCAACAGCGTTAGCAATAAGACAAAGCGACTCAATTGTTTTAGGTCATCAGTTAACAGTACAAGTTCCACATTCCGTAGAGGTTCTGTTAAACAGAACCCAGACTCAACACTTGACTATAGCACGACTGACAGGTTATGAATTGACACTATTCCAGCCACACATAGAAATCAGACGCTGCAGTATCCTGAACCCAGCAACACTGTTACCTACAGTTATGACAGATCCAGCCCCGCATGATTGCATAGAGATCATTAATGCAGTAACAAAGCCCCGACGAGATTTAACAGACATTCCATTGACAAATCCAGACTTGACACTTTATGTAGATGGTTCATGCATGAGAACAAGTACAGGAGAGTTAGTGGCCGCGTATGCAGTGACCACTGAAACTGAAGTTAAAGAAACACATCGTATTGATACACTGTCTGCTCAAGCAGCAGAACTTATTGCTCTGACCCGAGCCTGTATTCTAGCCAAGAACAGAAATGTCAACATATACACAGATTCCCGTTATGCATTCGGAGTTGTTCACGACTTCGGAGTACTCTGGCAGGAACGAGGTTTCCTGACCTCTCACGGTGCCAAGATACAACATGGTCCCCTCATTCAAGCACTGTTAGAAGCAATACATCTGCCTTCAGCCATATCCGTCATGAAGTGTAAAGCACATACTAAAGTCACAGATTCTGTTTCCCAGGGTAACGACCTGGCAGACCAGACAGCAAAGCATACAGCACTGACTCACACTCAGACAACTGATACGACAAAGACAACAGAACAGACAAACTGTATGACAGTCAGGGATCCCACACTAGATGTTATCGACATTCAGACACATGCTACTCCAGAAGAAATAAAGAAATGGATTGAACTAGGAGGGATCCAGACAGATCAAGGTTGGATGACGAAGGGAAAATCTACATGGTTTCTCCCTGACTCTATGGTTCAAGTCATGATAAATACAGCACATAGCCCAGCACACCTAGGGGAGAAAGCGATGTTAGACAGTTTACAAAATCTCTGGAACAATAAACACTTACGAGCAGCCGCAAAACAGAAAGTGCGTACTTGCATGATCTGTTGCCAGTTCAATCCAGGTAAAAGCGTCCCTGTAGAGCAAGGTGGATTTCATCCTCCCGATCACCCTTTTGAAGTCCTCCAGATGGATTATATCCAGATGGACCGTTGTCGAGGATTTAAATATGTTCTCGTAGTTGTCTGTGCTCTGTCCCGCTGGACCGAAGCATACCCAGTCTCAGATTACACTGCTCCGACCACTGCCAAGCAGTTGGTTCGTGAATTCTTCCCACGATACGGCCTGCCTCGTGTCGTGTACTCAGATAACGGTCAGCAATTCTCATCTGCATTAATGAAAGAAGTTTCTCTATTACTGGGATACCAGTGGAAATTCCATTGTGTCCGACATCCCGAAGCAGCAGGCCTTGTAGAAAGGCATAACCAGACACTAAAGATCCGCCTTGCCAAAATATGTCAGGAGAAAGGGGTCGACTGGATAGTCGCCCTGCCAGTGGCACTATTCTACATGAGAATGGTCGCCCATTCGAGATCAGGGCTATCCCCGTACGAGGTGGTCTTTGGTAGACCACCGAATATGTGGGGGACGCCCATTCCGAAAAAGATTACTGATGTTGATTGTAACATGTTGACAGATTACCTTGCCTCCTTGATGTCTGCACTCCAATCATGTCGTTCACAGGTTGCCGCAGCTTTCCCTGACAACACTGATGTAAAGCCACACGACGTCCGTCCTGGTGATATCGTGCTCGTTCGCAACTTCGACAGAAAAAGTCCGCTGGAGCCCCGCTGGAAATCCCCGAAGACCGTTCTACTCACCACCAGGACGGCCGTGAAAATCGAAGGAAGAAAGGGGTGGGTTCACACGAGTCATATAAAAAAATTCTCTGGACTGAAACCTGACCGAGACTCGTCCACCCCCACCAAAGACTGTGTTGAACAAAAAGACTTTACAGAATCTGAACGAGAAAAAACTCCTCAAGAAAATTAATCGCATGAAATTACGATCTAGCAAGTCAGACAGTTTAATTGTTTAAGTCCTCCCCTAGGTGAATCGGTTAAATAGTTTCTGACATGTATCCCCTAGATCGAGATAGAGAGAGAGAGAGAGAAGCAAAGAAACGTACATATTGTAAATCACTTCGTAGTCACTGTATAGTGACACTAATAATCATGTTTATTCTCAGTATTTTAATTATCATTACTAGCATCCTCTTGCCTATCTACTACCCTATTTTCAAGCGTGAACAATCTGCCTATAATGTCTCTGCTGAACACACTTTTAGTGAGTTACCTCCACACGAGCTTTCCTACAGACTTGCGCTGCGCAACAATACATTCATTAGTATGCTACATCACTCTCATCAAACTAACAATGCTACAAATTGCTGGATATGTGGCCGACTCCCTCCCTATCAGAATTACAAGGGAGCTTTGCCTCTCTTTCCGTACCCATTCACTCACAATGGCTCCTGCGGAGCACGGTTCAAAATTATTAATTCCTTAGATCCTGATATTGCTGTTTTCGATGGGGGTTGGGTTTGGGGAAACCTGAACTTGGTCCTGCTCGACGTCTGTTACCCAGATAAGGAGGGACTTCCCACTAGAATAGGAACTGATCTAGAAAATGAAGTATATGGATTAGGTAATTATACAATTAGCCTTATGATTCTTACTGTTGAGTCCGAAGCTGCACCAGTTCTACCCATTATGTCAGTACTGCCAGTTACTGGTGAATTATGTATCAAGAAGAAAGGTTCAGTACACTTAGGTCATAGTAAATGCACTACTGTGGTCGAATTCAGTGATCGAGGTAAATCGTCTTTTAAAGCTATCAGTCATTCTTACTTTGTTTGTGGTCATACCGCATACATACGTCTACCTCCAGATTGGGATGGTACCTGTTACATTGCATTCCTTCTGCCACCTGTTTTCCTAGCTCCTCCTGATTACCATAGAAATACCAATCTAGTAAAGAATAGACCCAGAAGAGATGTCCCACTTGTCGACTACACAGAAACGGCATGGGAACAGTACACTGATTTTAATAAAGGATTCTTTTTCTTCTTAGGACCCGTTCAGAATAGTAAATTAATACGCAGATTAACTAGAACACTTGAAGCAGTAGTAAATGAAACTACCTCCGCCTTAGGTAACTTAACAGAAGAGCAGTCCGCCATGCGGGTTGTTGTCCTTCAGAATCGTCTTGTAATTGACGTCATCTTGGCAGATAGAGGTGGAGCCTGTAAGGTCATCGGGTCAAGTTGCTGTGTTTTCATACCACAAAACGCACCATCTGTATATCAAGCTATCACCCGTCTCCATAAAATTGCAAATCAGATACATCAGAATCCAGGCACCTGGACTTGGTCCGGTTGGTTCTGGACAACGTTAACAGCTTGGGGATGGAAGATCCTATCCTTCCTAGGCATTGGCCTAGTCCTAGTATTCAGTTGCTGCCTGTGCCTACAGTGTGGGCCAGCGATTTGTGGACTGTGTGCCACCTCTTGTATTGAACATTCCAGTTTTCTCTCAAAACGTAAACGAAAGAAAGAAGAACAAATGATGTTACAAGAACAGACTGATCGATTCATGAGGATCGATATTTCATGAAGGGTCCGTAGGGAACAAGGAGGGAATGAGGAAATATAAATTTTTGGTCATGTTATGTTCCCTAGCGCGTACCCCACCGACTCCATGTACCAGCTTAAAGTGCATGTAACTTCCCTCCTGTGCCAGCTATGAAGACGCAAATACATTTGCGTCCAACGTTAACTTGTCCTCTTTCAGATCCACCATGAATGGATTGTATAGTCCGTTCCTAAGTATGCTATGCCACCGTCTTTTTGTAGTACACTTTACATGTTTTCCTGCTCTAGCAGAGTAGGCCCTGAATTCCTGTTACCGAGCCTCTTTTCTGGCTTTCGACTCTGACAGCTCCTGCCCAGCCTACCTCTGTACCCGTGAACTCTGACTTACTTTCAGCGCGGCCCCTCGCGCTCAGCTCAGCCTGCTTTCTGCCAAGACTGACTATAACCTTCGAGTTATCTGTTCCGCTCCTCGAGAATGCATTCCTGCCTACTAGATCCTGTAAACATCCTTTCCAGCTGCAGAGCCAAAGGGCCGACCTGTCTCAATGCAAGTAATTCATAGCCTCTGTTACCATGCTTCAATGGAAGGTCCCGTGCCCCACGCTTCACATGCAGACACTTAGGCGCTTATACACGCATCCACAGTTAGCATAGAATAGCTTCTGCCCTAGAGACCTTTCCGCCCAGATAGTATGGTTCCTAAACATCAGATATCAGATATGATAGTAGTACAAGTTGATCTGACATGCCAGACTTCTGTCTCTTTCCGTCAGTGTAAATGTCAAGTCCCCTGCACCCCATCAATCACACGTCATGCCGCTGCGCGCGCATCCAAGCTTCCGATTTCTGCTGACATTGCAACAATTCTGTTAGCACCACCCCTTGGTGCCACCCACTTGCGTCACCTATCAGTGACGTTTCTAGCACACACCTCTGGTTCACGCCTCTTGATTACGTACTAGTACCACGTGTATACTGTTATCTTGTCTTCTCTCAGCTGTTACGCCTCTTGCACTATTACTTATGGTATAAATCAAGTATATAAGCTATGGAATATCAATAAAGTTTGCTCTATCCCTTCTGACACCCCTGTGGTGGTCAGAACATGATATCCTGGTCTAGACCATTCCTTTATGAGGAATAAAACCCTTAGAAACTCTAACACCACGGACTCTGTCTTTTTTCATCCGATCTGAGTTATTATTGATTAAGTACTTACCTGCATAGAAATTAAGAGAGTAAATTAATTATTTACGTCACCCCGAAGGCAGTAGTGCATCCAGGATCATCCCATGAAGGGACCCGTGCATTCAGGATCATCCCCTGAAGGGAGTAGTGCATCCAGGATCATCCCATAAAGGGAGTAGTGCACCCAGGATCATTCCATGAAGGGACCGGTGCATCCAGGATCATCCTATAAAGGGACCGGTGCATCCAGGATCATCCCATGAAGGGACCGGTGCATCCAGGATCATCCCCTGAAGGGAATAGAGCATCCAGGATCATCCCCTGAAGGGAGTAGTGCATCCAGGATCATCCCCTGAAGGGAGTAGTGCATCCAGGATGATCCCATGAAGGGACAGGTGCATCCAAGATCAACCCATGAAGGGACAGGTGCATCCAAGATCAATCCATGTAGGGACAGGTGCATCCAGGGTCATCTCATGAAGGGACAGGTGCATCCAAGATCATCCCATGAAGGGACTTGTGCATCCAGGATCATCCCCTGAAGGGAGTAGTGCATCCAGGATCATCCCATGAAGGGAGTAGTGCATCCAGGTTCATTCCATGAAGGGACAGGTGCATCCAGGATCATCCCATGAAGGAACGGGTGCATCCATATCATCCCCTGATTGGAGTAGTGCATCCAGGATCATCCCCTGAAGGGAGTAGTGCATCCAGGATCTTCCCTTGAAGGGACAGGTGCATCCAGGATCATCCCATGAAGGGACCGGTGCATTCAGAATCATCCCCTGAAGGGAGTATTGCATCCATGATCTTCCAATGAAGGGACCGATGCATCCAGGATCATCCCATGAAGGGACTGGTGCATCCAGGATCATCCCCTGAAGGGAGTAGTGCATCCAGGATCATCCCATGAAGGGAGTAGTGCATTCAGGATCATCCCCCGAAGGGAGTAGTGCATCCAGGATCATCTCATGAAGGGTCAGTTGCATCCAGGATCATCCCATGAAGGGACAGTTGCATCAAGATCATCCAATGAAGGGACAGGTGCATCCAGGATCATCCCATGAAGGGACCAGAGCAACCAGAATCATCCCCTGAAGGGAGTAGTGCATCCAGGATCATCTCATGAAGGGACCGGTGCATCCAGGATCATCCCATGAAGGGACTGGACATCCAGGATCATCCCATGAAGGGACTGGTGCATCCAGGATCATCCCATGAAGGGAGTAGTGCATCCAGGATAATCCCATGAAGGGAGTAGTGCATCCAGGATCATCCCGTTAAGGGACAGGTACATCCAGGATCATCCCATGAAGGGACCAGTGCATCCAGGATCATCCCATGAAGGGAGTAGTGCATCCAGGATCATCCCATGAAGGGACAGGTGCTTCCAGGATAATCTCATGAAGGGACAGGTGCAGCAGGATCATCCCATGAAAGAAGTAGTGCATCCAGGATCATCCCATGAAGGGACGGGTGCATCCAGGATCATCCCATGAAGGGACGGGTGCATCCAGGATCATCCCATGAAGGGAGTAGTGCATTCAGGATCATCCCATGAAGGGACGGGTGCAGTCAGTATCATCCCATGAAGGGACTGGTGCATCCAGGATCATCCCATGAAGGGACCGGTGAATCCAGGATCATTCCAAGAAGGGACAGGTGCATCCAAGATCATCCCATGAAGGGACTGGTGCATCCAAGATCATCCGCTGAAGGGAGTAGTGCATCCAGGATCATCCCATGAAGGGACCGGTGCATCCAGGATCATCCCATGAAGGGAGTAGTGCATCCAGGATCATCCCATGAAGGAACAGGTGCATCAAGGATCATTACATGAAGGGACTGGTGCATCCAAGATTATCCCCTAAAGGGAGTAGTGCATCCAGGATCATCCCCTGAAGGGAGTAGTGCATCCAGGATCATCCCACGATGGGACAGGTGCATCCAGGATCATCACATGAAGGGACAGGTGCATCCAGGATCATCCCACGAAGGGACAGGTGCATCCAGGATCATCCCATGAAGGGGCAGGTACATCCAGGATCATCCCACGAAGGGGCAGGTGCATCCAGGATCATCCCCTGAAGGGAGTAGTGCATCCATGATCATCCAATGAAGGAACCGATGCATCCAGGATCATCCCATGAATGACTGGTGCATCCAGGATCATCCCATGAAGGGAGTAGTGCATCCTGGATCATCCCATGATGGGATCGGTGCATTCAGGATCCTCCCCTAAAGGGAGTAGTGCATCCAGGATCATCCTATGACGAGACCGGTGCCTCCAGGATCTTCCAATGAAGGGAGTAGTGCATCCAGGATCATCCCATGACGGGACCGGTGCATCCAGGATCATCCTGTGACGGGACCGGTGACTCCAGGATCATCCCCTGAAGGGAGTAGTGCATCCAAGATCATCCCATGAAGGGACCGGTGCATCCAGGATCATCCCCTGAACGGAGTAGTGCATCCAGATCATCCCCTGAAGGGAGTAGTGCATCCAGGATCATCCCCTGAAGGGAGTAGTGCATCCAGGATCATCCCATGAAGGGACAGGTGCATTCAGGATCATCCCCTAAAGGGAGTAGTGCATCCAGGATCATCCCATGACGGGACTGGTGCATCCAGGATCATCCCCTGAAGGCAGTAGTGCATCCAGGATCATCCCATGAAGGGACCGGTGCATTCAGGATCATCCCCTGAAGGGAGTAGTGTATCCAGGATCATCCCATGAAGGGAGTAGTGCATCCAGGATCATCGCATGAACGGGCAGGTGCATCCAAGATCATCCCATGAAGGGACTGGTGCATCCAAGATCATCCCATGAAGGGACAGGTGCATCCAGGATCATCCCATGAAGGGACAGGTGCATCCAAGATCATCCCATGAAGGGACCGGTGCATCCAGGATCATCCCCTGAAGGGACCGGTGCATCCAGGATCATCCCCTGAAGGGACCGGTGCATCCAGGATCATCCCCTGAAGGGAGTAGTGCATCCAGGATCATCTCATGAAGGGACCGATGCATCCAGAATCATTCCATGAAGGGACAGGTGCGCATCCAGGATCATCCCCTAAAGGGAGTAGTGTATCCAGGATCATCCCCTGAAGGGAGTAGTGCATTCAGGATCAACCCATGTAGGGACTGGTGCATCCTGGATCATCCCATGTAGGGACTGGTGCATTCTGGATCATCCCATGAAGGGACAGGTGCAGTCAGGATCATCCCCTGAAGGGATTAGTGCATCCATGATCATCCCATGAAGGGACCGATGCATCCAGGATCATCCCATGAAGGGACCGGTGCATCCAAGATCATCCCTTGAAGGGAGTACTGCATCCAGGATCATCCCATGAAGCGACGGATGCATCCAGGATCATCCCATGAAGGGACCAGTGCATCCAGGATAATCCACTGAAGGGACCAGTGCATCCAGGATCATCCACTGAAGGGAGTAGTGAATCCAGGATCATCAGATTAAGGGACCGGTGCATCCAAGATCATCCCCTGAAGAGAGTAGTGCATATAGGATCATCTATGAAGGGACCGGTGCATCTAGGATCATCCCATGAAGGGACTGGTGCATCCAAGATCATCCCCTGAAGAGACCGGAGTATCCAGGATCATTGCCTGAAGGGAGTAGTGCATCCAGAATCATCCCATGAAGGGACCGGTGCATCCAGGATCATCCCCTGAAGGGACCGGTGCATCCAAGATCATCCCCTGAAGGGAGTAGTGCATCCAGGACATCCCATGAAGGGACAGGTGCATCCAGGATCATCCCACCATGGGACCGGTGCATCCAGGATCATCCCATGAAGGGGCCAGTGAATCCAGGATCATCCCATGAAGGGACCGGTGCATCCAGGATCATCCATTGAAGGGACGGGTGCATCCAGGATCATCCCATGAAGGGACAGGTGCATCCAGGATCATCCCATGAAGGGACAGGTGCATCCAGGATCATCCCATGAAGGGACCTGTGCATCCAGGATCACCCACTGAAGGAAGTAGTGCATCCAGGATCATCCGATTTAGGGACCGGTGCATCCAAGATCACCCCCTAAAGAGAGTAGTGCATCCAGGAACATCCCATGAAGGGACAGGTGCATCCACATCATCCCATGAAGGGACAGGTGCATCCAGGATCATCCCCTGAAGGGAGTAGTGCATCCAGGATCATCCCATGAAGGGAGTAGTGCATCCAGGATCATCCCATGAAGGGAGTAGTGCATCCAGGATCATCCCATGAAGGGAGTAGTGCATACAGGATCATCCAATGAAAGGACAGGTGCATCCAGATCATCCCATGGAGGGAGTAGTGCATCCAGATCATCCCATGGAGGGAGTAGTGCATCCAGGATCATCCCATGGAGGGAGTAGTGCATCCAGGGTCATCCCATGAAGGGACAGGTGCACCCAGGATCATCCCATGAAGGGACTGATGCATCCAGGATCATCCCCTGAAGGGACAGGTGCATCCAGGATCATCCCCTGAAGGGAGCAGTGCATCCAGGATTATCCCCTGAAGGGAGTAGTGCATCCAGGATCATCCCCTGAAGGGAGTGGTGCATCCAGGATCATCCCATGAAGGGAGTAGTGCATCCAGGTTCATTCCATGAAGGGACAGGTGCATCCAGGATCATCCCATGAAGGAACGGGTGCATCCATATCATCCCCTGATTGGAGTAGTGCATCCAGGATCATCCCCTGAAGGGAGTAGTGCATCCAGGATCTTCCCTTGAAGAGACCGATGCATCCAGGATCATCCCATGAAGGGACTGGTGCATCCAGGATCATCCCCTGAAGGGAGTAGTGCATCCAGGATCATCCCATGAAGGGAGTAGTGCATTCAGGATCATCCCCTGAAGGGAGTAGTGCATCCAGGATCATCTCATGAAGGGACAGTTGCATCCAGGATCATCCCATGAAGGGACAGTTGCATCAAGATCATCCAATGAAGGGACAGGTGCATCCAGGATCATCCCATGAAGGGACCAGAGCATCCAGAATCATCCCCTGAAGGGAGTAGTGCATCCAGGATCATCTCATGAAGGGACCGGTGCATCCAGGATGATCCCATGAAGGGACTGGACATCCAGGATCATCCCATGAAAGGACTGGTGCATACAGGATCATCCCATGAAGGGAGTAGTGCATCCAGGATAATCCCATGAAGGGAGTAGTGCATCCAGGATCATCCCGTTAAGGGACAGGTACATCCAGGATCATCCCATGAAGGGACCGGTGCATACAGGATCATCCCATGAAGGGAGTAGTGCATCCAGGATCATCCCATGAAGGGACAGGTGCTTCCAGAATAATCTCATGAAGGGACAGGTGCATCCAGATCATCCCATGAAGGGACAGGTGCATCCAGGATCATCCCAGGAACGGACAGGTGCAGCAGGATCATCCCATGAAGGAAGTAGTGCATCCAGGATCATCCCATGAAGGGACGGGTGCATCCAGGATCATCCCATGAAGGGAGTAGTGCATTCAGGATCATCCCATGAAGGGACGGGTGCAGTCAGTATCATCCCATGAAGGGACTGGTGCATCCAGGATCATCCCATGAAGGGACCGGTGAATCCAGGATCATTCCAAGAAGGGACAGGTGCATCCAAGATTATCCCATGAAGGGACCGGTGCATCCAAGATCATCCGCTGAAGGGAGTAGTGCATCCAGGATCATACCATGAAGGGACCGGTGCATCCAGGATCATCGCATGAAGGGAGTAGTGCATCCAGGATCATCCCATGAAGGAACAGGTGCATCAAGGATCATCCCATGAAGGGACAGGTGCATCCAGGATTATCCCCTAAAGGGAGTAGTGCATCCAGGATCATCCCCTGAAGGGAGTAGTGCATCCAGGATCTTCCCTTGAAGGGACCGATGCATCCAGGATCATCCCATGAAGGGACTGGTGCATCCAGGATCATCCCCTGAAGGGAGTAGTGCATCCAGGATCATCCCATGAAGGGAGTAGTGCATTCAGGATCATCCCCTGAAGGGAGTAAAGCATCCAGGATCATCTCATGAAGGGACAGTTGCATCCAGGATCATCCCATGAAGGGACAGTTGCATCAAGATCATCCAATGAAGGGACAGGTGCATCCAGGATCATCCCATGAAGGGACCAGAGCATCCAGAATCATCCCCTGAAGGGAGTAGTGCATCCAGGATCATCTCATGAAGGGACCGGTGCATCCAGGATGATCCCATGAAGGGACTGGACATCCAGGATCATCCCATGAAAGGACTGGTGCATCCAGGATCATCCTATAAAGGGACCGGTGCATCCAGGATCATCCCATGAAGGGACAGGTGCATCCAGGATCATCCCCTGAAGGGAATAGAGCATCCAGGATCATCCCCTGAAGGGAATAGAGCATCCAGGATCATCCCCTGAAGGGAGTAGTGCATCCAGGATCATCCCCTGAAGGGAGTAGTGCATCCAGGATCATCCCCTGAAGGGAGTAGACCATCCAGGATGATCCCATGAAGGGACAGGTGCATCCAAGATCAACCCATGAAGGGACAGGTGCATTCAAGATCAATCCATGTAGGGACAGGTGCATCCAGGGTCATCTCATGAAGGGACAGGTGCATCCAAGATCATCCCATGAAGGGACTTGTGCATCCAGGATCATCCCCTGAAGGGAGTAGTGCATCCAGGATCATCCCATGAAGGGAGTTGTGCATCCAGGTTCATTCCATGAAGGGACAGGTGCATCCAGGATCATCCCATGAAGGGACCGGTGCATTCAGAATCATCCCCTGAAGGGAGTATTGCATCCATGATCTTCCAATGAAGGGACCGATGCATCCAGGATCATCCCATGAAGGGACTGGTGCATCCAGGATCATCCCCTGAAGGGAGTAGTGCATCCAGGATCATCCCATGAAGGGAGTAGTGCATTCAGGATCATCCCCTGAAGGGAGTAGTGCATCCAGGATCATCTCATGAAGGGTCAGTTGCATCCAGGATCATCCCATGAAGGGACAGTTGCATTAAGATCATCCAATGAAGGGACAGGTGCATCCAGGATCATCCCATGAAGGGACCAGAGCATCCAGAATCATCCCCTGAAGGGAGTAGTGCATCCAGGATCATCTCATGAAGGGACCGGTGCATCCAGGATCATCCCATGAAGGGACTGGACATCCAGGATCATCCCATGAAGGGACTGGTGCATCCAGGATCATCCCATGAAGGGAGTAGTGCATCCAGGATAATCCCATGAAGGGAGTAGTGCATCCAGGATCATCCCATTAAGGGACAGGTACATCCAGGTTCATCCCATGAAGGGACCAGTGCATCCAGGATCATCCCCTGAAGGGAGTAGTGCATCCAGGATCATCCCATGAAGGGAGTAGTGCATCCAGGTTCATTCCATGAAGGGACAGGTGCATCCAGGATCATCCCATGAAGGAACGGGTGCATCCATATCATCCCATGAAGGGACGGGTGCATCCAGCATCATCCCATGAAGGGAGTAGTGCATCCAGGATCATCCCATGAAGGGACAGGTGCTTCCAGGATAATCTCATGAAGGGACAGGTGCAGCAGGATCATCCCATGAAAGAAGTAGTGCATCCAGGATCATCCCATGAAGGGACGGGTGCATCCAGGATCATCCCATGAAGGGACGGGTGCATCCAGGATCATCCCATGAAGGGAGTAGTGCATTCAGGATCATCCCATGAAGGGACGGGTGCAGTCAGTATCATCCCATGAAGGGACTGGTGCATCCAGGATCATCCCATGAAGGGACCGGTGAATCCAGGATCATTCCAAGAAGGGACAGGTGCATCCAAGATCATCCCATGAAGGGACCGGTGCATCCAAGATCATCCGCTGAAGGGAGTAGTGCATCCAGGATCATCCCATGAAGGGACCCGTGCATCCAGGATCATCCCATGAAGGGAGTAGTGCATCCAGGATCATCCCCTGAAGGGACCGATGCATCCAGGATCATCCCATGAAGGGACTGGTGCATCCAGGATCATCCCCTGAAGGGAGAAGTGCATCCAGGATCAACCCATGAAGGGACAGGTACATCCAGGATCATCCCACGAAGGGGCAGGTGCATCCAGGATCATCCCCTGAAGGGAGTAGTGCATCCATCATCATCCAATGAAGGAACCGATGCATCCAGGATCATCCCATGAATGACTGGTGCATCCAGGATCATCCCATGAAGGGAGTAGTGCATCCTGGATCATCCCATGATGGGACCGGTGCATTCAGGATCATCCCCTAAAGGGAGTAGTGCATCCAGGATCAACCTATGACAAGACCGGTGCCTCAAGGATCTTCCCATGAAGGGAGTAGTGCATCCAGGATCATCCCCTGAAGGGAGTAGTGCATCCAGGATCATCGCATGACGGGACTGGTGACTCCAGGATCATCCCCTGAAGGGAGTAGTGCATCCAGGATCATCCCATGAAGGGACCGGTGCATCCAGGATCACCCCCTGAATGGAGTAGTGCATCCAGATCATCCCCTGAAGGGAGTAGTGCATCCAGGATCATCCCCTGAAGGGAGTAGTGCATCCAGGATCATCCCCTGAAGGGACAGGTGCATTCAGGAGCATCCCCTAAAGGGACAGGTGCATCCAGGATCATCCCATGACGGGACTGGTGCATCCAGGATCATCCCCCGAAGGCAGTAGTGCATCCAGGATCATCCCATGAAGGGACCCGTGCATTCAGGATCATCCCCTGAAGGGAGTAGTGCATCCAGGATCATCCCATAAAGGGAGTAGTGCACCCGGGATCATTCCATGAAGGGACTGGTGCATCCAGGATCATCCTATAAAGGGACCGGTGCATCCAGGATCATCCCATGAAGGGACCGGTGCATCCAGGATCATCCCCTGAAGGGAATAGAGCATCCAGGATCATCCCCTGAAGGGAGTAGTGCATCCAGGATCATCCCCTGAAGGGAGTAGTGCATCCAGGATGATCCCATGAAGGGACAGGTGCATTCAAGATCAACCCATGAAGGGACAGGTGCATCCAAGATCAATCCATGTAGGGACAGGTGCATCCAGGGTCATCTCATGAAGGGACAGGTGCATCCAAGATCATCCCATGAAGGGACTTGTGCATCCAGGATCATCCCCTGAAGGGAGTAGTGCATCCAGGATCATCCCATGAAGGGAGTAGTGCATCCAGGCTCATTCCATGAAGGGACAGGTGCATCCAGGATCATCCCATGAAGGAACAGGTGCATCCATATCATCCCCTGATTGGAGTAGTGCATCCAGGATCATCCCCTGAAGGGAGTAGTGCATCCAGGATCTTCCCTTGAAGGGACAGGTGCATCCAGGATCATCCCATGAAGGGACTGGTGCATCCAGGATCATCCCCTGAAGGGAGAAGTGCATCCAGGATCAACCCATGAAGGGACAGGTACATCCAGGATCATCCCACGAAGGGAGTAGTGCATCCATCATCATCCAATGAAGGAACCGATGCATCCAGGATCATCCCATGAATGACTGGTGCATCCAGGATCATCCCATGAAGGGAGTAGTGCATCCTGGATCATCCCATGATGGGACCGGTGCATTCAGGATCATCCCCTAAAGGGAGTAGTGCATCCAGGATCAACCTATGACAAGACCGGTGCCTCAAGGATCTTCCCATGAAGGGAGTAGTGCATCCAGGATCATCCCCTGAAGGGAGTAGTGCATCCAGGATCATCGCATGACGGGACTGGTGACTCCAGGATCATCCCCTGAAGGGAGTAGTGCATCCAGGATCATCCCATGAAGGGACCGGTGCATCCAGGATCATCCCCTGAATGGAGTAGTGCATCCAGATCATCCCCTGAAGGGAGTAGTGCATCCAGGATCATCCCCTGAAGGGAGTAGTGCATCCAGGATCATCCCATGATGGGACAGGTGCATTCAGGAGCATCCCCTAAAGGGACAGGTGCATCCAGGATCATCCCATGACGGGACTGGTGCATCCAGGATCATCCCCCGAAGGCAGTAGTGCATCCAGGATCATCCCATGAAGGGACCCGTGCATTCAGGATCATCCCCTGAAGGGAGTAGTGCATCCAGGATCATCCCATAAAGGGAGTAGTGCACCCAGGATCATTCCATGAAGGGACCGGTGCATCCAGGATCATCCTATAAAGGGACCGGTGCATCCAGGATCATCCCATGAAGGGACCGGTGCATCCAGGATCATCCCCTGAAGGGAATAGAGCATCCAGGATCATCCCCTGAAGGGAGTAGTGCATACAGGATCATCCCCTGAAGGAAGTAGTGCATCCAGGATCATCCCATGAATGGACAGGTGCATCCAAGATCATCCCATGAAGGGACAGGTGCATCCAAGATCAACCCATGAAGGGACAGGTGCATCCAAGATCAATCCATGTAGGGACAGGTGCATCCAGGGTCATCTCATGAAGGGACAGGTGCATCCAAGATCATCCCATGAAGGGACTTGTGCATCCAGGATCATCCCCTGAAGGGAGTAGTGCATCCAGGATCATCCCATGAAGGGAGTAGTGCATCCAGGTTCATTCCATGAAGGGACAGGTGCATCCAGGATCATCCCATGAAGGAACGGGTGCATCCATATCATCCCCTGATTGGAGTAGTGCATCCAGGATCATCCCCTGAAGGGAGTAGTGCATCCAGGATCTTCCCTTGAAGGGACAGGTGCATCCAGGATCATCCCATGAAGGGACCGGTGCATTCAGAATCATCCCCTGAAGGGAGTATTGCATCCATGATCTTCCAATGAAGGGACCGATGCATCCAGGATCATCCCATGAAGGGACTGGTGCATCCAGGATCATCCCCTGAAGGGAGTAGTGCATACAGGATCATCCCATGAAGGGAGTAGTGCATTCAGGATCATCCCCTGAAGGGAGTAGTGCATCCAGGATCATCTCATGAAGGGTCAGTTGCATCCAGGATCATCCCATGAAGGGACAGTTGCATCAAGATCATCCAATGAAGGGACAGGTGCATCCAGGATCATCCCATGAAGGGACCAGAGCATCCAGAATCATCCCCTGAAGGGACCAGAGCATCCAGAATCATCCCCTGAAGGGAGTAGTGCATCCAGGATCATCTCATGAAGGGACCGGTGCATCCAGGATCATCCCATGAAGGGACTGGACATCCAGGATCATCCCATGAAGGGACTGGTGCATCCAGGATCATCCCATGAAGGGAGTAGTGCATCCAGGATAATCCCATGAAGGGAGTAGTGCATCCAGGATCATCCCGTTAAGGGACAGGTACATCCAGGATCATCCCATGAAGGGACCAGTGCATCCAGGATCATCCCATGAAGGGAGTAGTGCATCCAGGATCATCCCATGAAGGGACAGGTGCTTCCAGGATAATCTCATGAAGGGACAGGTGCAGCAGGATCATCCCATGAAAGAAGTAGTGCATCCAGGATCATCCCATGAAGGGACGGGTGCATCCAGGATCATCCCATGAAGGGACGGGTGCATCCAGGATCATCCCATGAAGGGAGTAGTGCATTCAGGATCATCCCATGAAGGGACGGGTGCAGTCAGTATCATCCCATGAAGGGACTGGTGCATCCAGGATCATCCCATGAAGGGACCGGTGAATCCAGGATCATTCCAAGAAGGGACAGTTGCATCCAAGATCATCCCATGAAGGGACCGGTGCATCCAAGATCATCCGCTGAAGGGAGTAGTGCATCCAGGATCATCCCATGAAAGGACCGGTGCATCCAGGATCATCCCATGAAGGGAGTAGTGCATCCAGGATCATCCCATGAAGGAACAGGTGCATCAAGGATCATTACATGAAGGGACAGGTGCATCCAAGATTATCCCCTAAAGGGAGTAGTGCATCCAGGATCATCCCCTGAAGGGAGTAGTGCATCCAGGATCATCCCACGATGGGACAGGTGCATCCAGGATCATCACATGAAGGGACAGGTGCATCCAGGATCATCCCACGAAGGGACAGGTGCATCCAGGATCATCCCATGAAGGGGCAGGTACATCCAGGATCATCCCACGAAGGGGCAGGTGCATCCAGGATCATCCCCTGAAGGGAGTAGTGCATCCATGATCATCCAATGAAGGAACCAATGCATCCAGGATCATCCCATGAATGACTGGTGCATCCAGGATCATCCCATGAAGGGAGTAGTGCATCCTGGATCATCCCATGATGGGATCGGTGCATTCAGGATCCTCCCCTAAAGGGAGTAGTGCATCCAGGATCATCCTATGACGAGACCGGTGCCTCCAGGATCTTCCAATGAAGGGAGTAGTGCATCCAGGATCATCCCATGACGGGACCGGTGCATCCAGGATCATCCTGTGACGGGACCGGTGACTCCAGGATCATCCCCTGAAGGGAGTAGTGCATCCAGGATCATCCCATGAAGGGACCGGTGCATCCAGGATCATCCCCTGAACGGAGTAGTGCATCCAGATCATCCCCTGAAGGGAGTAGTGCATCCAGGATCATCCCCTGAAGGGAGTAGTGCATCCAGGATCATCCCATGAAGGGACAGGTGCATTCAGGATCATCCCCTAAAGGGAGTAGTGCATCCAGGATCATCCCATGACGGGACTGGTGCATCCAGGATCATCCCCTGAAGGCAGTAGTGCATCCAGGATCATCCCATGAAGGGACCGGTGCATTCAGGATCATCCCCTGAAGGGAGTAGTGTATCCAGGATCATCCCATGAAGGGAGTAGTACATCCAGGATCATCGCATGAACGGGCAGGTGCATCCAAGATCATCCCATGAAGGGACTGGTGCATCCAAGATCATCCCATGAAGGGACAGGTGCATCCAGGATCATCCCATGAAGGGACAGGTGCATCCAAGATCATCCCATGAAGGGACCGGTGCATCCAGGATCATCCCCTGAAGGGACCGGTGCATCCAGGATCATCCCCTGAAGGGACCGGTGCATCCAGGATCATCCCCTGAAGGGAGTAGTGCATCCAGGATCATCTCATGAAGGGACCGATGCATCCAGAATCATTCCATGAAGGGACAGGTGCGCATCCAGGATCATCCCCTAAAGGGAGTAGTGTATCCAGGATCATCCCCTGAAGGGAGTAGTGCATTAAGGATCAACCCATGTAGGGACTGGTGCATTCTGGATCATCCCATGTAGGGACTGGTGCATTCTGGATCATCCCATGAAGGGACAGGTGCAGTCAGGATCATCCCCTGAAGGGATTAGTGCATCCATGATCATCCCATGAAGGGACCGGTGCATCCAAGATCATCCCTTGAAGGGAGTACTGCATCCAGGATCATCCCATGAAGCGACGGATGCATCCAGGATCATCCCATGAAGGGACCAGTGCATCCAGGATAATCCACTGAAGGGACCAGTGCATCCAGGATCATCCATTGAAGGGAGTAGTGAATCCAGGATCATCCGTTTAAGGGACCGGTGCATCCAAGATCATCCCCTGAAGAGAGTAGTGCATATAGGATCATCTATGAAGGGACCGGTGCATCTAGGATCATCCCATGAAGGGACTGATGCATCCAAGATCATCCCCTGAAGAGACCGGAGTATCCAGGATCATTGCCTGAAGGGAGTAGTGCATCCAGAATCATCCCATGAAGGGACCGGTGCATCCAGGATCATCCCCTGAAGGGACCGGTGCATCCAGGATCATCCCCTGAAGGGAGTAGTGCATCCAGGACATCCCATGAAGGGACAGGTGCATCCAGGATCATCCCACCATGGGACCGGTGCATCCAGGATCATCCCATGAAGGGGCCAGTGAATCCAGGATCATCCCATGAAGGGACCGGTGCATCCAGGATCATCCATTGAAGGGACGGGTGCATCCAGGATCATCCCATGAAGGGACCTGTGCATCCAGGATCATCCCATGAAGGGACCTGTGCATCCAGGATCACCCACTGAAGGAAGTAGTGCATCCAGGATCATCCGATTTAGGGACCGGTGCATCCAAGATCACCCCCTAAAGAGAGTAGTGCATCCAGGAACATCCCATGAAGGGACAGGTGCATCCACATCATCCCATGAAGGGACAGGTGCATCCAGGATCAACCCATGAAGGGACAGGTACATCCAGGATCATCCCACGAAGGGAGTAGTGCATCCATCATCATCCAATGAAGGAACCGATGCATCCAGGATCATCCCATGAATGACTGGTGCATCCAGGATCATCCCATGAAGGGAGTAGTGCATCCTGGATCATCCCATGATGGGACCGGTGCATTCAGGATCATCCCCTAAAGGGAGTAGTGCATCCAGGATCAACCTATGACAAGACCGGTGCCTCAAGGATCTTCCCATGAAGGGAGTAGTGCATCCAGGATCATCCCCTGAAGGGAGTAGTGCATCCAGGATCATCGCATGACGGGACTGGTGACTCCAGGATCATCCCCTGAAGGGAGTAGTGCATCCAGGATCATCCCATGAAGGGACCGGTGCATCCAGGATCATCCCCTGAATGGAGTAGTGCATCCAGATCATCCCCTGAAGGGAGTAGTGCATCCAGGATCATCCCCTGAAAGGAGTAGTGCATCCAGGATCATCCCATGAAGGGACAGGTGCATTCAGGAGCATCCCCTAAAGGGAGTAGTGCATCCAGGATCATCCCATGACGGGACTGGTGCATCCAGGATCATCCCCCTGAGGAAATATAAATTTTTGGTCATGTTATGTTCCCTAGCGCGTACCCCACCGACTCCATGTACCAGCTTAAAGTGCATGTAACTTCCCTCCTGTGCCAGCTATGAAGATGCAAATACATTTGCGTCCAACGTTAACTTGTCCTCTTTCAGATCCACCATGAATGGATTGTATAGTCCGTTCCTAAGTATGCTATGCCACCGTCTTTTTGTAGTACACTTTACATGTTTTCCTGCTCTAGCAGAGTAGGCCCTGAATTCCTGTTACCGAGCCTCTTTTCTGGCTTTCGACTCTGACAGCTCCTGCCCAGCCTACCTCTGTACCCGTGAACTCTGACTTACTTTCAGCGCGGCCCCTCGCGCTCAGCTCAGCCTGCTTTCTGCCAAGACTGACTATAACCTTCGAGTTATCTGTTCCGCTCCTCGAGAATGCATTCCTGCCTACTAGATCCTGTAAACATCCTTTCCAGCTGCAGAGCCAAAGGGCCGACCTGTCTCAATGCAAGTAATTCATAGCCTCTGTTACCATGCTTCAATGGAAGGTCCCGTGCCCCACGCTTCACATGCAGACACTTAGGCACTTATACACGCATCCACAGTTAGCATAGAATAGCTTCTGCCCTAGAGACCTTTCCGCCCAGATAGTATGGTTCCTAAACATCAGATATCAGATATGATAGTAGTACAAGTTGATCTGACATGCCAGACTTCTGTCTCTTTCCGTCAGTGTAAATGTCAAGTCCCCTGCACCCCATCAATCACACGTCATGCCGCTGCGCGTGCATCCAAGCTTCCGATTTCTGCTGACATTGCAACAATTCTGTTAGCACCACCCCTTGGTGCCACCCACTTGCGTCACCTATCAGTGACGTTTCTAGCACACACCTCTGGTTCACGCCTCTTGATTACGTACTAGTACCACGTGTATACTGTTATCTTGTCTTCTCTCAGCTGTTACGCCTCTTGCACTATTACTTATGGTATAAATCAAGTATATAAGCTATGGAATATCAATAAAGTTTGCTCTATCCCTTCTGACACCCCTGTGGTGGTCAGAACATGATATCCTGGTCTAGACCATTCCTTTATGAGGAATAAAACCCTTAGAAACTCTAACACCACGGACTCTGTCTTTTTTCATCCGATCTGAGTTATTATTGATTAAGTACTTACCTGCATAGAAATTAAGAGAGTAAATTAATTATTTACGTCATTTTGGCGCCCGAATAGGGACCCCTCCCCCACCTCACGCGCCGGTTGGTGCGTTGCAAGCTCTGTCCCCTGCCATCAGTTAGAAGGAACCTACGCGTACTGGCAGGATTGCCTGCATCTCCCTCTGACCCACGGAGGTGACGAAGACTGCGATCAGTGCCCAGACGAGGCGGTGAGGAGTGCGGAGGATCCCGACCAGAGCCTAGCCGATAGAAGCATGGTCCGAGGTGTCAAGAGGCCCACCAGGTTGCCGAAGTTTTCCGAAGTTTTCCGAAGTTTTCCGAGGTTTTCCGAAGTTTTCCGAAGTACCGAGTCGAGTCCAGTCGAGTTTTCCGAGGCCTTCTGTTTCCGTGCTTCCCGGTGAGTACCATTGCTGGGTCGTATCTAGACGGGTTTGGGTACGCAAGTCCGGTCTGCACTGTTTTTAGGCAGTGTATCTGTACTGTTTAGCAGTATATCTAGTATTCCGAATTTCTGCACTGTTACATCAGTGTATCTGTACTGTTGAGCAGTACATCCAGTATAGGGGGTTAGTCATTTATGTTTTAAATGTCTTCTTATGCGATTAATGTTGTGGTATGAATGTGACTGTTTAATGTACATTTCTGTGTTTCTTGTATAAAATAGCTGTAACCAGTATTAAGTAATAAGGATAGAGTATTCAGTAACAAGTAAGCAAAATGCCGTTTTTCAACAAGTTAAAGCAGATAGGAACTAGGAAAGGGATACTGGAGGAAGAAATTCCTATTCCCCCTAGGGACACTCCCGGTAATTTTATGTACCACAAGCATGGCATAGATGCCATATTATATCTAGATTTATGGGCCGATTACACCAAACACCTAGACGAAAGACACAGATGGCCTGTTACCGGAACATGGGATGCCGAGTGCATCATGAAGGTAGAAGAAGCATTGTGGAAAAAGAAAGCTAGACAATCTCAGAAGGACGCCATAGAATTTTGGCGTAAGGAATCACATAAGCGTGCTGAGAAAGCACTCCGTAGAGAAGACAGACTTAAAGAATCAGAAAAAGCCCAAGAAAATGAATTAGTTATCGAAGGAATCAGAGTAAAAACAGAACAGATAGACCGTGCCCGAAATAATCTTGTAAACGGTATGTATCTTGCAGCAGATGGCACATCTGAGGCCCTATCAGAAATACCGAAAAACTTACCGCCACCATTAGTTCCAACTAAAGTAATGCATAAAGTTACTAAAGACATATTCCTAAATTCATATTTAGAGGATGTAGCACCAGCTTATACCAATCTGCCTGTTCGTACCCTGCCTACTGACAGGGATGGGGGTGGCACTACGCCCCCAGATCATGTTCCACCAGTACCGCGACAGACCTCCCCTGTTCCGCCAGCTCCGCCACTTCCCGCACCCAAGATTGACCTACCGAAACAAGTCCTACCTGATCCTACTAAACGACAAATTCAAGTACAGATCCAGACTCCGCGGAGAGATAATGCCCAAGCATCCGCCTCAGGAGGTGCGACTGCGGGTCCTCGGACCCCGCCATTAACACACAGATTCAATTTAAGGGACACGCAGAATCCTTTCCAGTCTCCCCACTTAACGCGTCTTGACGCATTAAAGGAAAACATGTCAGTTTGTAGATATGATCCAGTACCTGGAAGAAACGATCTAATGATATTGGCATCCCTTCGGTTAAGATCTGCCACTGATAGCTTGCTATGCTATGTAGGAATGAAGGAGCGTCTAGATAGAATATATGAGTTTGTTCAGACAGGGAAAGACCCTGACAGTGTCAAAGATGCCATGCATAAACAGAAAGTTGACATTCAAGCACAGATATTACGATTTTTCATAAATTGTCTAATAAGAGAACGAGACAGGCCTGAGACAGATCAAAGTGAGTTAGACGCATTAAACAAGTGGGGTCAAAATATAGCCGAAGGAAAACATGATAGGGGGGCTTGCATAGCCAGTATGTCCCAGAAAATTAGAAAGGCAGTATTAACTGCACACCAGGAAGGGAATGATAAAGCTTCCTCCGAGGAGGAAGAAGAACTTACAGAACAAGGAAGGACTACAGATACTATAGCATATGTAGGTAAGGGAAACTACCTTAGGAAAGGCATCCGTCCGGAAAATAAGAGAGTTTTTCTCTCTGCTTTAACAAACCCGAATTCTTCTGAACATCAGTTTCAGGAAACTGATAAAAGGCTTCGAGACCGAATGGGGTACCATGTACTCAATTCTATGGATGAACAGGAACTAGCCCGGTCAGCCGTGTTATGGGCCGAAAACCCAGACATATATAATGATGATACGTTAGCGCAGACATTCTTGAACCTTTCCCCAGAAGAGCAGAAAATAGCAGGTGTTTACATGATTCAGCACCTCCTCATCAAGTTCAGAAACCATCATACCGATCCAGGTCCCTTACACGAAACATTAGAAGCACTACTCATGGATAGATGGAGAGGTTTCAGTACCAAGTTAATACAAATATTTCTAGAACAACGACGTAAATATAACACCTTTATAAGCTCTGAATATGTTCCCGCCCCGCCTCCAGAAAGAAAAACGTACCACATGCAATGCCTGAGTGGCATTGAAAGTCAGAACCCCTTACGAGAAGTACACCCAGTCATGGGTGCGGATCAGGTCTTGAAACGTGTATATGTACACACGCCACTGACTAAGTTAGAATTGTTAGAAATGAAGAAACTAGTTCCGTGCCATGATAAAGACCCTGCAGGTTTTCACAGAGAGCTTAAAGACATGTTACTGATGGGAGATTACACGTATGATGATATTATGAAAATGTTAAAAGTACTGTTGCCCACGGGCATTTACGAGAAATTAAAGGAAAAAGATTGGGAGGTGGGGGAGGCAAAGATAGCATGGGCAGAAATAGAAGACGAAGAAAGCAAACGAATCCCAGGGTTAGGCCTTGGGGACAGGACTAAAGCACTACCCGGATTAATAGTACAGGTTTTGCCAAGATTATTGACAACTAGAAAGGAAGATTGGGACGCAATCTCGTCCTGTAAACAGAAACAAGATGAAGATACTAGTGACTTTTATTCAAGATTCGAGAAATGTTTTATTATAAATAGTGGCCTGCAACCAAGCAGCGAGTCATATCCACACCTTTTTGTATCCAAATTAGTCGAGAATTCCCTACCATTAGTTAAAAATAGAGTGTACAAAGTTGAAAGTACTTGGCAGGCAAATACGCCATCCCAGATGTTACAAATGTTACAATATCATCAGAACAGAATTAGAGAAGAACAAGATCAGGAACAGAAACGTATGAAAGATACGAAGATGAAAATGTTAGTAGCTCAGACGGTCCCAGCCGACGGTCAGAGAAAGGGTGGGGCCCAGACAAATCACAATACAGCTCCCGTTAAAGGGACATGCAATTACTGCAAGCAGCCAGGTCACTATGTACATGAATGTCCAGTCCTGAAACATAACATCTCGACAGGAAAAACTAAAGAAAGACCGCATCCGCCTAGACACGATCAGGTCAAGCAACAGACCTCACAAAATGTACAGCCAATGCAGAACACACAGCCTATGCATGCTCCATCCCACCCAGCACAGACCGTAGCAGTACCGCAGCCACAGCCCATTGCCGCGACTCAGCAAGTCTCACAACAAATGTACCAGTATGCCCAATCTGCATATCCAGATTACCCCCGATATACATGAAACAGCCTAGAGAGGGAAGGTGGTTTGCCTCTTATTGAAATTCCTGTAGATCAAGAAGGTCCTTATGTACACAGTCACGTATTGGGAAAAGACAGAAAGTTTTTAATTGACACAGGGGCAAGTCGCACCACTATCAGTCATAATGAAGTCCCAGGGGCACCCCTCTCAGGCTCACAGAATGTTTCCCTTGGTTTTTCAGGACAGCCTATTGTAAATGAAGTATCGGAACCAGTACCCTTAGCTGTGGGTCCATTATCCCGAGTTACAGATTTGTTACTTACGAAATCATGTCCAGAAAATCTGTTAGGAATTAAAACACTGAAGGCTCTAGGAGCTATAATATGCTGTTCCCCGGAGGGAGTCAGACTCTTTCTACGGGATTTCAAGGGTCATTATGTTTTACGTGATTTTGATGTCAGATTGAAAAATGTACCAGATCACTTATGGGCAAAAGGCCCAGCTGATGTAGGTTGTATGCATATCACTCCATACCGTGTTACACTCAAGACAGGAGTTGTTCTACCCAGAATCAGACAATACAAGTTACCACCCGATGCTGTAGTGGCTTTACTGAAAATCATTGAAGAGCTTATTGCCCAGGGAGTGGTCGTAGAGACCAACTCCAATATCTGTAATTCACCCATCATTCCAATTCTTAAACGTACAGACCCCAATGCACTGCCAGTATATCGGCTGGTGATTGATCTTCGAGAGCTGAACAAATGTATTGTACCACAGTATCCTGTGGTCCCCGATATCTCTTCCCTATTGACTGCCATTGATTCAGAAGCAACGTTCTTTACTGTAATTGATCTCAAGAACGCTTTCTTCAGTGTACCTATTGATCCGTAGAGCCAATATCTCTTCGGATTCAGTTTAAATGGACGAAGTTTCAAATTTTCCCGCGCACCTCAAGGATTTACAGAAAGCCCCAGCATCTATAGTCAAGCACTGAAAAGACAACTAGATTGTATTCAAATGCCAGTTAACACCGCTTTACTGCAATACGTCGATGATCTACTGATCACCGCACAAAGTGAGCCCGAATGTGAACAAGCATCACTGACAGTTTTGCATTTCCTGGCCGACAAGGGACACAAGGTGTCCCCTTCGAAGCTACAATTCTGTGTTCAGCAAGTTGTGTACCTGGGTCACTTGCTGTCCAAAGTGGGGAGACAGCTCACTCCCGATCGCATTCAGTTAATTGTAAATATGCCACGACCCCAGACACAAAAGGAAGTGCGGGCCTTCATAGGCCTCACCTCGTACTGCAGACAATGGATTCCTCAATATGCATTTCTAGCTAAACCACTCATCCAGTTAACAACGCAGGAGGCAGCAACTTCGATTGCCCTCCCTTGGACTCAGGAACACACACAAGCCTTTGAGGAATTAAAGAAAGCATTATGCCAAGCACCAGTTTTAGCGACACCATGTTACAGCAAACCGTTTACACTTTTTGTTACAGAACGTGATGGTACAGCATTGTCTGTCCTCACTCAAGATCAAGCAGGTTCACATAAGCCTTGCGCTTATTTTTCAAGTACATTGGATTCCGTAGCCCAGGCACTCCCTGCGTGCTTAAAGTCAGTAGCAGCAACAGCGTTAGCAATAAGACAAAGCGACTCAATTGTTTTAGGCCATCAGTTAACAGTACAAGTTCCACATTCCGTAGAGGTTCTGTTAAACAGAACCCAGACTCAACACTTGACTATAGCACGACTGACAGGTTATGAATTGACACTATTCCAGCCACACATAGAAATCAGACGCTGCAGTATCCTGAACCCAGCAACACTGTTACCTACAGTTATGACAGATCCAGCCCCGCATGATTGCATAGAGATCATTAATGCAGTAACAAAGCCCCGACGAGATTTAACAGACATTCCATTGACAAATCCAGACTTGACACTTTATGTAGATGGTTCATGCATGAGAACAAGTACAGGAGAGTTAGTGGCCGCGTATGCAGTGACCACTGAAACTGAAGTTAAAGAAACACATCGTATTGATACACTGTCTGCTCAAGCAGCAGAACTTATTGCTCTGACCCGAGCCTGTATTCTAGCCAAGAACAGAAATGTCAACATATACACAGATTCCCGTTATGCATTCGGAGTTGTTCACGACTTCGGAGTACTCTGGCAGGAACGAGGTTTCCTGACCTCTCACGGTGCCAAGATACAACATGGTCCCCTCATTCAAGCACTGTTAGAAGCAATACATCTGCCTTCAGCCATATCCGTCATGAAGTGTAAAGCACATACTAAAGTCACAGATTCTGTTTCCCAGGGTAACGACCTGGCAGACCAGACAGCAAAGCATACAGCACTGACTCACACTCAGACAACTGATACGACAAAGACAACAGAACAGACAAACTGTATGACAGTCAGGGATCCCACACTAGATGTTATCGACATTCAGACACATGCTACTCCAGAAGAAATAAAGAAATGGATTGAACTAGGAGGGATCCAGACAGATCAAGGTTGGATGACGAAGGGAAAATCTACATGGTTTCTCCCTGACTCTATGGTTCAAGTCATGATAAATACAGCACATAGCCCAGCACACCTAGGGGAGAAAGCGATGTTAGACAGTTTACAAAATCTCTGGAACAATAAACACTTACGAGCAGCCGCAAAACAGAAAGTGCGTACTTGCATGATCTGTTGCCAGTTCAATCCAGGTAAAAGCGTCCCTGTAGAGCAAGGTGGATTTCATCCTCCCGATCACCCTTTTGAAGTCCTCCAGATGGATTATATCCAGATGGACCGTTGTCGAGGATTTAAATATGTTCTCGTAGTTGTCTGTGCTCTGTCCCGCTGGACCGAAGCATACCCAGTCTCAGATTACACTGCTCCGACCACTGCCAAGCAGTTGGTTCGTGAATTCTTCCCACGATACGGCCTGCCTCGTGTCGTGTACTCAGATAACGGTCAGCCATTCTCATCTGCATTAATGAAAGAAGTTTCTCTATTACTGGGATACCAGTGGAAATTCCATTGTGTCCGACATCCCGAAGCAGCAGGCCTTGTAGAAAGGCATAACCAGACACTAAAGATCCGCCTTGCCAAAATATGTCAGGAGAAAGGGGTCGACTGGATAGTCGCCCTGCCAGTGGCACTATTCTACATGAGAATGGTCGCCCATTCGAGATCAGGGCTATCCCCGTACGAGGTGGTCTTTGGTAGACCACCGAATATGTGGGGGACGCCCATTCCGAAAAAGATTACTGATGTTGATTGTAACATGTTGACAGATTACCTTGCCTCCTTGATGTCTGCACTCCAATCATGTCGTTCACAGGTTGCCGCAGCTTTCCCTGACAACACTGATGTAAAGCCACACGACGTCCGTCCTGGTGATATCGTGCTCGTTCGCAACTTCGACAGAAAAAGTCCGCTGGAGCCCCGCTGGAAATCCCCGAAGACCGTTCTACTCACCACCAGGACGGCCGTGAAAATCGAAGGAAGAAAGGGGTGGGTTCACACGAGTCACATACAAAAATTCTCTGGACTGAAACCTGACCGAGACTCGTCCACCCCCACCAAAGACTGTGTTGAACAAAAAGACTTTACAGAATCTGAACGAGAAAAAACTCCTCAAGAAAATTAATCGCATGAAATTACGATCTAGCAAGTCAGACAGTTTAATTGTTTAAGTCCTCCCCTAGGTGAATCGGTTAAATAGTTTCTGACATGTATCCCCTAGATCGAGATAGAGAGAGAGAGAGAGAAGCAAAGAAACGTACATATTGTAAATCACTTCGTAGTCACTGTATAGTGACACTAATAATCATGTTTATTCTCAGTATTTTAATTATCATTACTAGCATCCTCTTGCCTATCTACTACCCTATTTTCAAGCGTGAACAATCTGCCTATAATGTCTCTGCTGAACACACTTTTAGTGAGTTACCTCCACACGAGCTTTCCTACAGACTTGCGCTGCGCAACAATACATTCATTAGTATGCTACATCACTCTCATCAAACTAACAATGCTACAAATTGCTGGATATGTGGCCGACTCCCTCCCTATCAGAATTACAAGGGAGCTTTGCCTCTCTTTCCGTACCCATTCACTCACAATGGCTCCTGCGGAGCATGGTTCAAAATTATTAATTCCTTAGATCCTGATATTGCTGTTTTCGATGGGGGTTGGGTTTGGGGAAACCTGAACTTGGTCCTGCTCGACGTCTGTTACCCAGATAAGGAGGGACTTCCCACTAGAATAGGAACTGATCTAGAAAATGAAGTATATGGATTAGGTAATTATACAATTAGCCTTATGATTCTTACTGTTGAGTCCGAAGCTGCACCAGTTCTACCCATTATGTCAGTACTGCCAGTTACTGGTGAATTATGTATCAAGAAGAAAGGTTCAGTACACTTAGGTCATAGTAAATGCACTACTGTGGTCGAATTCAGTGATCGAGGTAAATCGTCTTTTAAAGCTATCAGTCATTCTTACTTTGTTTGTGGTCATACCGCATACATACGTCTACCTCCAGATTGGGATGGTACCTGTTACATTGCATTCCTTCTGCCACCTGTTTTCCTAGCTCCTCCTGATTACCATAGAAATACCAATCTAGTAAAGAATAGACCCAGAAGAGATGTCCCACTTGTCGACTACACAGAAACGGCATGGGAACAGTACACTGATTTTAATAAAGGATTCTTTTTCTTCTTAGGACCCGTTCAGAATAGTAAATTAATACGCAGATTAACTAGAACACTTGAAGCAGTAGTAAATGAAACTACCTCCGCCTTAGGTAACTTAACAGAAGAGCAGTCCGCCATGCGGGTTGTTGTCCTTCAGAATCGTCTTGTAATTGACGTCATCTTGGCAGATAGAGGTGGAGCCTGTAAGGTCATCGGGTCAAGTTGCTGTGTTTTCATACCACAAAACGCACCATCTGTATATCAAGCTATCACCCGTCTCCATAAAATTGCAAATCAGATACATCAGAATCCAGGCACCTGGACTTGGTCCGGTTGGTTCTGGACAACGTTAACAGCTTGGGGATGGAAGATCCTATCCTTCCTAGGCATTGGCCTAGTCCTAGTATTCAGTTGCTGCCTGTGCCTACAGTGTGGGCCAGCGATTTGTGGACTGTGTGCCACCTCTTGTATTGAACATTCCAGTTTTCTCTCAAAACGTAAACGAAAGAAAGAAGAACAAATGATGTTACAAGAACAGACTGATCGATTCATGAGGATCGATATTTCATGAAGGGTCCGTAGGGAACAAGGAGGGAATGAGGAAATATAAATTTTTGGTCATGTTATGTTCCCTAGCGCGTACCCCACCGACTCCATGTACCAGCTTAAAGTGCATGTAACTTCCCTCCTGTGCCAGCTATGAAGACGCAAATACATTTGCGTCCAACGTTAACTTGTCCTCTTTCAGATCCACCATGAATGGATTGTATAGTCCGTTCCTAAGTATGCTATGCCACCGTCTTTTTGTAGTACACTTTACATGTTTTCCTGCTCTAGCAGAGTAGGCCCTGAATTCCTGTTACCGAGCCTCTTTTCTGGCTTTCGACTCTGACAGCTCCTGCCCAGCCTACCTCTGTACCCGTGAACTCTGACTTACTTTCAGCGCGGCCCCTCGCGCTCAGCTCAGCCTGCTTTCTGCCAAGACTGACTATAACCTTCGAGTTATCTGTTCCGCTCCTCGAGAATGCATTCCTGCCTACTAGATCCTGTAAACATCCTTTCCAGCTGCAGAGCCAAAGGGCCGACCTGTCTCAATGCAAGTAATTCATAGCCTCTGTTACCATGCTTCAATGGAAGGTCCCGTGCCCCACGCTTCACATGCAGACACTTAGGCGCTTATACACGCATCCACAGTTAGCATAGAATAGCTTCTGCCCTAGAGACCTTTCCGCCCAGATAGTATGGTTCCTAAACATCAGATATCAGATATGATAGTAGTACAAGTTGATCTGACATGCCAGACTTCTGTCTCTTTCCGTCAGTGTAAATGTCAAGTCCCCTGCACCCCATCAATCACACGTCATGCCGCTGCGCGCGCATCCAAGCTTCCGATTTCTGCTGACATTGCAACAATTCTGTTAGCACCACCCCTTGGTGCCACCCACTTGCGTCACCTATCAGTGACGTTTCTAGCACACACCTCTGGTTCACGCCTCTTGATTACGTACTAGTACCACGTGTATACTGTTATCTTGTCTTCTCTCAGCTGTTACGCCTCTTGCACTATTACTTATGGTATAAATCAAGTATATAAGCTATGGAATATCAATAAAGTTTGCTCTATCCCTTCTGACACCCCTGTGGTGGTCAGAACATGATATCCTGGTCTAGACCATTCCTTTATGAGGAATAAAACCCTTAGAAACTCTAACACCACGGACTCTGTCTTTTTTCATCCGATCTGAGTTATTATTGATTAAGTACTTACCTGCATAGAAATTAAGAGAGTAAATTAATTATTTACGTCACCCCGAAGGCAGTAGTGCATCCAGGATCATCCCATGAAGGGACCCGTGCATTCAGGATCATCCCCTGAAGGGAGTAGTGCATCCAGGATCATCCCATAAAGGGAGTAGTGCACCCAGGATCATTCCATGAAGGGACCGGTGCATCCAGGATCATCCTATAAAGGGACCGGTGCATCCAGGATCATCCCATGAAGGGACCGGTGCATCCAGGATCATCCCCTGAAGGGAATAGAGCATCCAGGATCATCCCCTGAAGGGAGTAGTGCATCCAGGATCATCCCCTGAAGGGAGTAGTGCATCCAGGATGATCCCATGAAGGGACAGGTGCATCCAAGATCAACCCATGAAGGGACAGGTGCATCCAAGATCAATCCATGTAGGGACAGGTGCATCCAGGGTCATCTCATGAAGGGACAGGTGCATCCAAGATCATCCCATGAAGGGACTTGTGCATCCAGGATCATCCCCTGAAGGGAGTAGTGCATCCAGGATCATCCCATGAAGGGAGTAGTGCATCCAGGTTCATTCCATGAAGGGACAGGTGCATCCAGGATCATCCCATGAAGGAACGGGTGCATCCATATCATCCCCTGATTGGAGTAGTGCATCCAGGATCATCCCCTGAAGGGAGTAGTGCATCCAGGATCTTCCCTTGAAGGGACAGGTGCATCCAGGATCATCCCATGAAGGGACCGGTGCATTCAGAATCATCCCCTGAAGGGAGTATTGCATCCATGATCTTCCAATGAAGGGACCGATGCATCCAGGATCATCCCATGAAGGGACTGGTGCATCCAGGATCATCCCCTGAAGGGAGTAGTGCATCCAGGATCATCCCATGAAGGGAGTAGTGCATTCAGGATCATCCCCCGAAGGGAGTAGTGCATCCAGGATCATCTCATGAAGGGTCAGTTGCATCCAGGATCATCCCATGAAGGGACAGTTGCATCAAGATCATCCAATGAAGGGACAGGTGCATCCAGGATCATCCCATGAAGGGACCAGAGCAACCAGAATCATCCCCTGAAGGGAGTAGTGCATCCAGGATCATCTCATGAAGGGACCGGTGCATCCAGGATCATCCCATGAAGGGACTGGGCATCCAGGATCATCCCATGAAGGGACTGGTGCATCCAGGATCATCCCATGAAGGGAGTAGTGCATCCAGGATAATCCCATGAAGGGAGTAGTGCATCCAGGATCATCCCGTTAAGGGACAGGTACATCCAGGATCATCCCATGAAGGGACCAGTGCATCCAGGATCATCCCATGAAGGGAGTAGTGCATCCAGGATCATCCCATGAAGGGACAGGTGCTTCCAGGATAATCTCATGAAGGGACAGGTGCAGCAGGATCATCCCATGAAAGAAGTAGTGCATCCAGGATCATCCCATGAAGGGACGGGTGCATCCAGGATCATCCCATGAAGGGACGGGTGCATCCAGGATCATCCCATGAAGGGAGTAGTGCATTCAGGATCATCCCATGAAGGGACGGGTGCAGTCAGTATCATCCCATGAAGGGACTGGTGCATCCAGGATCATCCCATGAAGGGACCGGTGAATCCAGGATCATTCCAAGAAGGGACAGGTGCATCCAAGATCATCCCATGAAGGGACTGGTGCATCCAAGATCATCCGCTGAAGGGAGTAGTGCATCCAGGATCATCCCATGAAGGGACCGGTGCATCCAGGATCATCCCATGAAGGGAGTAGTGCATCCAGGATCATCCCATGAAGGAACAGGTGCATCAAGGATCATTACATGAAGGGACTGGTGCATCCAAGATTATCCCCTAAAGGGAGTAGTGCATCCAGGATCATCCCCTGAAGGGAGTAGTGCATCCAGGATCATCCCACGATGGGACAGGTGCATCCAGGATCATCACATTAAGGGACAGGTGCATCCAGGATCATCCCACGAAGGGACAGGTGCATCCAGGATCATCCCATGAAGGGGCAGGTACATCCAGGATCATCCCACGAAGGGGCAGGTGCATCCAGGATCATCCCCTGAAGGGAGTAGTGCATCCATGATCATCCAATGAAGGAACCGATGCATCCAGGATCATCCCATGAATGACTGGTGCATCCAGGATCATCCCATGAAGGGAGTAGTGCATCCTGGATCATCCCATGATGGGATCGGTGCATTCAGGATCCTCCCCTAAAGGGAGTAGTGCATCCAGGATCATCCTATGACGAGACCGGTGCCTCCAGGATCTTCCAATGAAGGGAGTAGTGCATCCAGGATCATCCCATGACGGGACCGGTGCATCCAGGATCATCCTGTGACGGGACCGGTGACTCCAGGATCATCCCCTGAAGGGAGTAGTGCATCCAAGATCATCCCATGAAGGGACCGGTGCATCCAGGATCATCCCCTGAACGGAGTAGTGCATCCAGATCATCCCCTGAAGGGAGTAGTGCATCCAGGATCATCCCCTGAAGGGAGTAGTGCATCCAGGATCATCCCATGAAGGGACAGGTGCATTCAGGATCATCCCCTAAAGGGAGTAGTGCATCCAGGATCATCCCATGACTGGACTGGTGCATCCAGGATCATCCCCTGAAGGCAGTAGTGCATCCAGGATCATCCCATGAAGGGACCAGTGCATTCAGGATCATCCCCTGAAGGGAGTAGTGTATCCAGGATCATCCCATGAAGGGAGTAGTGCATCCAGGATCATCGCATGAACGGGCAGGTGCATCCAAGATCATCCCATGAAGGGACTGGTGCATCCAAGATCATCCCATGAAGGGACAGGTGCATCCAGGATCATCCCATGAAGGGACAGGTGCATCCAAGATCATCCCATGAAGGGACCGGTGCATCCAGGATCATCCCCTGAAGGGACCGGTGCATCCAGGATCATCCCCTGAAGGGACCGGTGCATCCAGGATCATCCCCTGAAGGGAGTAGTGCATCCAGGATCATCTCATGAAGGGACCGATGCATCCAGAATCATTCCATGAAGGGACAGGTGCGCATCCAGGATCATCCCCTAAAGGGAGTAGTGTATCCAGGATCATCCCCTGAAGGGAGTAGTGCATTCAGGATCAACCCATGTAGGGACTGGTGCATCCTGGATCATCCCATGTAGGGACTGGTGCATTCTGGATCATCCCATGAAGGGACAGGTGCAGTCAGGATCATCCCCTGAAGGGATTAGTGCATCCATGATCATCCCATGAAGGGACCGATGCATCCAGGATCATCCCATGAAGGGACCGGTGCATCCAAGATCATCCCTTGAAGGGAGTACTGCATCCAGGATCATCCCATGAAGCGACGGATGCATCCAGGATCATCCCATGAAGGGACCAGTGCATCCAGGATAATCCACTGAAGGGACCAGTGCATCCAGGATCATCCACTGAAGGGAGTAGTGAATCCAGGATCATCAGATTAAGGGACCGGTGCATCCAAGATCATCCCCTGAAGAGAGTAGTGCATATAGGATCATCTATGAAGGGACCGGTGCATCTAGGATCATCCCATGAAGGGACTGGTGCATCCAAGATCATCCCCTGAAGAGACCGGAGTATACAGGATCATTGCCTGAAGGGAGTAGTGCATCCAGAATCATCCCATGAAGGGACCGGTGCATCCAGGATCATCCCCTGAAGGGACCGGTGCATCCAAGATCATCCCCTGAAGGGAGTAGTGCATCCAGGACATCCCATGAAGGGACAGGTGCATCCAGGATCATCCCACCATGGGACCGGTGCATCCAGGATCATCCCATGAAGGGGCCAGTGAATCCAGGATCATCCCATGAAGGGACCGGTGCATCCAGGATCATCCATTGAAGGGACGGGTGCATCCAGGATCATCCCATGAAGGGACAGGTGCATCCAGGATCATCCCATGAAGGGACCTGTGCATCCAGGATCACCCACTGAAGGAAGTAGTGCATCCAGGATCATCCGATTTAGGGACCGGTGCATCCAAGATCACCCCCTAAAGAGAGTAGTGCATCCAGGAACATCCCATGAAGGGACAGGTGCATCCACATCATCCCATGAAGGGACAGGTGCATCCAGGATCATCCCCTGAAGGGAGTAGTGCATCCAGGATCATCCCATGAAGGGAGTAGTGCATCCAGGATCATCCCATGAAGGGAGTAGTGCATCCAGGATCATCCCATGAAGGGAGTAGTGCATACAGGATCATCCAATGAAAGGACAGGTGCATCTAGATCATCCCATGGAGGGAGTAGTGCATCCAGATCATCCCATGGAGGGAGTAGTGCATCCAGGATCATCCCATGGAGGGAGTAGTGCATCCAGGGTCATCCCATGAAGGGACAGGTGCACCCAGGATCATCCCATGAAGGGACTGATGCATCCAGGATCATCCCCTGAAGGGACAGGTGCATCCAGGATCATCCCCTGAAGGGAGCAGTGCATCCAGGATTATCCCCTGAAGGGAGTAGTGCATCCAGGATCATCCCCTGAAGGGAGTGGTGCATCCAGGATCATCCCCTGAAGGGAGTGGTGCATCCAGGTTCATTCCATGAAGGGACAGGTGCATCCAGGATCATCCCATGAAGGAACGGGTGCATCCATATCATCCCCTGATTGGAGTAGTGCATCCAGGATCATCCCCTGAAGGGAGTAGTGCATCCAGGATCTTCCCTTTGAAGAGACCGATGCATCCAGGATCATCCCATGAAGGGACTGGTGCATCCAGGATTATCCCCTGAAGGGAGTAGTGCATCCAGGATCATCCCATGAAGGGAGTAGTGCATTCAGGATCATCCCCTGAAGGGAGTAGTGCATCCAGGATCATCTCATGAAGGGACAGTTGCATCCAGGATCATCCCATGAAGGGACAGTTGCATCAAGATCATCCAATGAAGGGACAGGTGCATCCAGGATCATCCCATGAAGGGACCAGAGCATCCAGAATCATCCCCTGAAGGGAGTAGTGCATCCAGGATCATCTCATGAAGGGACCGGTGCATCCAGGATGATCCCATGAAGGGACTGGACATCCAGGATCATCCCATGAAAGGACTGGTGCATACAGGATCATCCCATGAAGGGAGTAGTGCATCCAGGATAATCCCATGAAGGGAGTAGTGCATCCAGGATCATCCCGTTAAGGGACAGGTACATCCAGGATCATCCCATGAAGGGACCGGTGCATACAGGATCATCCCATGAAGGGAGTAGTGCATCCAGGATCATCCCATGAAGGGACAGGTGCTTCCAGGATAATCTCATGAAGGGACAGGTGCATCCAGATCATCCCATGAAGGGACAGGTGCATCCAGGATCATCCCATGAACGGACAGGTGCAGCAGGATCATCCCATGAAGGAAGTAGTGCATCCAGGATCATCCCATGAAGGGACGGGTGCATCCAGGATCATCCCATGAAGGGAGTAGTGCATTCAGGATCATCCCATGAAGGGACGGGTGCAGTCAGTATCATCCCATGAAGGGACTGGTGCATCCAGGATCATCCCATGAAGGGACCGGTGAATCCAGGATCATTCCAAGAAGGGACAGGTGCATCCAAGATTATCCCATGAAGGGACCGGTGCATCCAAGATCATCCGCTGAAGGGAGTAGTGCATCCAGGATCATCCCATGAAGGGACCGGTGCATCCAGGATCATCGCATGAAGGGAGTAGTGCATCCAGGATCATCCCATGAAGGAACAGGTGCATCAAGGATCATCCCATGAAGGGACAGGTGCATCCAGGATTATCCCCTAAAGGGAGTAGTGCATCCAGGATCATCCCCTGAAGGGAGTAGTGCATCCAGGATCTTCCCTTGAAGGGACCGATGCATCCAGGATCATCCCATGAAGGGACTGGTGCATCCAGGATCATCCCCTGAAGGGAGTAGTGCATCCAGGATCATCCCATGAAGGGAGTAGTGCATTCAGGATCATCCCCTGAAGGGAGTAAAGCATCCAGGATCATCTCATGAAGGGACAGTTGCATCCAGGATCATCCCATGAAGGGACAGTTGCATCAAGATCATCCAATGAAGGGACAGGTGCATCCAGGATCATCCCATGAAGGGACCAGAGCATCCAGAATCATCCCCTGAAGGGAGTAGTGCATCCAGGATCATCTCATGAAGGGACCGGTGCATCCAGGATGATCCCATGAAGGGACTGGACATCCAGGATCATCCCATGAAAGGACTGGTGCATCCAGGATCATCCCATGAAGGGAGTAGTGCATCCAGGATAATCCCATGAAGGGAGTAGTGCATCCAGGATCATCCCGTTAAGGGACAGGTACATCCAGGATCATCCCATGAAGGGACCGGTGCATACAGGATCATCCCATGAAGGGAGTAGTGCATCCAGGATCATCCCATGAAGGGACAGGTGCTTCCAGGATAATCTCATGAAGGGACAGGTGCATCCAGATCATCCCATGAAGGGACAGGTGCATCCAGGATCATCCCATGAACGGACAGGTGCAGCAGGATCATCCCATGAAGGAAGTAGTGCATCCAGGATCATCCCATGAAGGGACGGGTGCATCCAGGATCATCCCATGAAGGGAGTAGTGCATTCAGGATCATCCCATGAAGGGACGGGTGCAGTCAGTATCATCCCATGAAGGGACTGGTGCATCCAGGATCATCCCATGAAGGGACCGGTGAATCCAGGATCATTCCAAGAAGGGACAGGTGCATCCAAGATTATCCCATGAAGGGACCGGTGCATCCAAGATCATCCGCTGAAGGGAGTAGTGCATCCAGGATCATCCCATGAAGGGACCGGTGCATCCAGGATCATCCCATGAAGGGAGTAGTGCATCCAGGATCATCCCATGAAGGAACAGGTGCATCAAGGATCATCCCATGAAGGGACAGGTGCATCCAGGATTATCACCTAAAGGGAGTAGTGCATCCAGGATCATCCCCTGAAGGGAGTAGTGCATCCAGGATCATCCCACGATGGGACAAGTGCATCCAGGATCATCACATGAAGGGACAGGTGCATCCAGGATCATCCCACGAAGGGACAGGTGCATCAAGGATCATCCCATGAAGGGGCAGGTACATCCAGGATCATCCCACGAAGGGGCAGGTGCATCCAGGATCCTCCCCTGAAGGGAGTAGTGCATCCATGATCATCCAATGAAGGAACCGATGCATCCAGGATCATCCCATGAATGACTGGTGCATCCAGGATCATCCCATGAAGGGAGTAGTGCATCCTGGATCATCCCATGATGGGACCGGTGCATTCAGGATCCTCCCCTAAAGGGAGTAGTGCATCCAGGATCATCCTATGACGAGACCGGTGCCTCCAGGATCTTCCCATGAAGGGAGTAGTGCATCCAGGATCATCCCATGACGGGACCGGTGCATCCAGGATCATCCCGTGACGGGACCGGTGACTCCAGGATAATCCCCTGAAGGGAGTAGTGCATCCCGGATCATCCCATGAAGGGACCGGTGCATCCAGGATCATCCCCTGAACGGAGTAGTGCATCCAGATCATCCCCTGAAGGGAGTAGTGCATCCAGGATCATCCCCTGAAGGGAGTAGTGCAACCAGGATCATCCCATGAAGGGACAGGTGCATTCAGGATCATCCCCTAAAGGGAGTAGTGCATCCAGGATCATCCCATGACGGGACTGGTGCATCCAGGATCATCCCCTGAAGGCAGTAGTGCATCCAGGATCATCCCATGAAGGGACCGGTGCATTCAGGATCATCCCCTGAAGGGAGTAGTGCATCCAGGATCATCCCATCAAGGGAGTAGTGCATCCAGGATCATCGCATGAACGGACAGGTGCATCCAAGATCATCCCATGAAGGGACAGGTGCATCCAGGATCATCCCATGAAGGGAAAGGTGCATCCAAGATCATCCCATGAAGGGACCGGTGCATACAGGATCATCCCCTGAAGGGACCGGTGCATCCAGGATCATCCCCTGAAGGGACTGGTGCATCCAGGATCATCCCCTGAAGGGAGTAGTGCATCCATGATCATCTCATGAAGGGACCGATGCATCCAGAATCATTCCATGAAGGGACAGGTGCGCATCCAGGATCATCCCCTAAAGGGAATAGTGTATCCAGGATTATCCCCTGAAGGGAGTAGTGCATTCAGGATCAACCCATGTAGGGACTGGTGCATCCTGGATCATCCCATGTAGGGACTGGTGCATTCTGGATCATCCCATGAAGGGACAGGTGCAGTCAGGATCATCCCCTGAAGGGATTAGTGCATCCATGATCATCCCATGAAGGGACCGATGCATCCAGGATCATCCCATGAAGGGACCGGTGCATCCAAGATCATCCCTTGAAGGGAGTACTGCATCCAGGATCATCCCATGAAGGCAGTAGTGCATTCAGGATCATCCCATGAAGGGACCGCTGCATCCAGGATCATCCCATGAAGGGACCGGTGCATCCAGGATCATCCCATGAAGGGACCGGTGCATCCAGGATCATCCCATGAAGGAACCGGTGCATCCAGGATCATCCCATGAAGGGACCGGTGAATCCAGGATCATCCCCTGAAGGGAGTAGTGCATCCAGGATCATCCCATGAAGCGACGGATGCATCCAGGATAATCCCATGAAGGGACCAGTGCATCCAGGATAATCCACTGAAGGGACCAGTGCATCCAGCATCATCCACTGAAGGGAGTAGTGAATCCAGGATCATCCAATTAAGGGACCGGTGCATCCAAGATCATCCCCTGAAGAGAGTAGTGCATACAGGATCATCTATGAAGGGACCGGTGCATCTAGGATCATCCCATGAAGGGACTGGTGCATCCAAGATCATCCCCTGAAGAGACCGGAGTATCCAGGATCATTGCCTGAAGGGAGTAGTGCATCCAGAATCATCCCATGAAGGGACCGGTTCATCCAGGATCATCCCCTGAAGGGACCGGTGCATCCAGGATCATCCCCTGAAGGGAGTAGTGCATCCAGGATCATCCCATGAAGGGAGTAGTGCATCCAGGATCATCCCATGAAGGGAGTAGTGCATCCAGGATCATCCCATGAAGGGAGTAGTGCATACAGGATCATCCAATGAAAGGACAGGTGCATCCAGATCATCCCATGGAGGGAGTAGTGCATCCAGATCATCCCATGGAGGGAGTAGTGCATCCAGGATCATCCCATGGAGGGAGTAGTGCATCCAGGGTCATCCCATGAAGGGACAGGTGCACCCAGGATCATCCCATGAAGGGACTGATGCATCCAGGATCATCCCCTGAAGGGACAGGTGCATCCAGGATCATCCCCTGAAGGGAGCAGTGCATCCAGGATTATCCCCTGAAGGGAGTAGTGCATCCAGGATCATCCCCTGAAGGGAGTGGTGCATCCAGGATCATCCCATGAAGGGAGTAGTGCATCCAGGTTCATTCCATGAAGGGACAGGTGCATCCAGGATCATCCCATGAAGGAACGGGTGCATCCATATCATCCCCTGATTGGAGTAGTGCATCCAGGATCATCCCCTGAAGGGAGTAGTGCATCCAGGATCTTCCCTTGAAGAGACCGATGCATCCAGGATCATCCCATGAAGGGACTGGTGCATCCAGGATTATCCCCTGAAGGGAGTAGTGCATCCAGGATCATCCCATGAAGGGAGTAGTGCATTCAGGATCATCCCCTGAAGGGAGTAGTGCATCCAGGATCATCTCATGAAGGGACAGTTGCATCCAGGATCATCCCATGAAGGGACAGTTGCATCAAGATCATCCAATGAAGGGACAGGTGCATCCAGGATCATCCCATGAAGGGACCAGAGCATCCAGAATCATCCCCTGAAGGGAGTAGTGCATCCAGGATCATCTCATGAAGGGACCGGTGCATCCAGGATGATCCCATGAAGGGACTGGACATCCAGGATCATCCCATGAAAGGACTGGTGCATACAGGATCATCCCATGAAGGGAGTAGTGCATCCAGGATAATCCCATGAAGGGAGTAGTGCATCCAGGATCATCCCGTTAAGGGACAGGTACATCCAGGATCATCCCATGAAGGGACCGGTGCATACAGGATCATCCCATGAAGGGAGTAGTGCATCCAGGATCATCCCATGAAGGGACAGGTGCTTCCAGGATAATCTCATGAAGGGACAGGTGCATCCAGATCATCCCATGAAGGGACAGGTGCATCCAGGATCATCCCATGAACGGACAGGTGCAGCAGGATCATCCCATGAAGGAAGTAGTGCATCCAGGATCATCCCATGAAGGGACGGGTGCATCCAGGATCATCCCATGAAGGGAGTAGTGCATTCAGGATCATCCCATGAAGGGACGGGTGCAGTCAGTATCATCCCATGAAGGGACTGGTGCATCCAGGATCATCCCAAGAAGGGACCGGTGAATCCAGGATCATTCCAAGAAGGGACAGGTGCATCCAAGATTATCCCATGAAGGGACCGGTGCATCCAAGATCATCCGCTGAAGGGAGTAGTGCATCCAGGATCATCCCATGAAGGGACCGGTGCATCCAGGATCATCGCATGAAGGGAGTAGTGCATCCAGGATCATCCCATGAAGGAACAGGTGCATCAAGGATCATCCCATGAAGGGACAGGTGCATCCAGGATTATCCCCTAAAGGGAGTAGTGCATCCAGGATCATCCCCTGAAGGGAGTAGTGCATCCAGGATCTTCCCTTGAAGGGACCGATGCATCCAGGATCATCTCATGAAGGGACCGGTGCATCCAGGATGATCCCATGAAGGGACTGGACATCCAGGATCATCCCATGAAAGGACTGGTGCATACAGGATCATCCCATGAAGGGAGTAGTGCATCCAGGATAATCCCATGAAGGGAGTAGTGCATCCAGGATCATCCCGTTAAGGGACAGGTACATCCAGGATCATCCCATGAAGGGACCGGTGCATACAGGATCATCCCATGAAGGGAGTAGTGCATCCAGGATCATCCCATGAAGGGACAGGTGCTTCCAGGATAATCTCATGAAGGGACAGGTGCATCCAGATCATCCCATGAAGGGACAGGTGCATCCAGGATCATCCCATGAACGGACAGGTGCAGCAGGATCATCCCATGAAGGAAGTAGTGCATCCAGGATCATCCCATGAAGGGACGGGTGCATCCAGGATCATCCCATGAAGGGAGTAGTGCATTCAGGATCATCCCATGAAGGGACGGGTGCAGTCAGTATCATCCCATGAAGGGACTGGTGCATCCAGGATCATCCCATGAAGGGACCGGTGAATCCAGGATCATTCCAAGAAGGGACAGGTGCATCCAAGATTATCCCATGAAGGGACCGGTGCATCCAAGATCATCCGCTGAAGGGAGTAGTGCATCCAGGATCATCCCATGAAGGGACCGGTGCATCCAGGATCATCGCATAAAGGGAGTAGTGCATCCAGGATCATCCCATGAAGGAACAGGTGCATCAAGGATCATCCCATGAAGGGACAGGTGCATCCAGGATTATCCCCTAAAGGGAGTAGTGCATCCAGGATCATCCCCTGAAGGGAGTAGTGCATCCAGGATCTTCCCTTGAAGGGACCGATGCATCCAGGATCATCCCATGAAGGGACTGGTGCATCCAGGATCATCCCCTGAAGGGAGTAGTGCATCCAGGATCATCCCATGAAGGGAGTAGTGCATTCAGGATCATCCCCTGAAGGGAGTAAAGCATCCAGGATCATCTCATGAAGGGACAGTTGCATCCAGGATCATCCCATGAAGGGACAGTTGCATCAAGATCATCCAATGAAGGGACAGGTGCATCCAGGATCATCCCATGAAGGGTTCAGAGCATCCAGAATCATCCCCTGAAGGGAGTAGTGCATCCAGGATCATCTCATGAAGGGACCGGTGCATCCAGGATGATCCCATGAAGGGACTGGACATCCAGGATCATCCCATGAAAGGACTGGTGCATCCAGGATCATCCCATGAAGGGAGTAGTGCATCCAGGATAATCCCATGAAGGGAGTAGTGCATCCAGGATCATCCCGTTAAGGGACAGGTACATCCAGGATCATCCCATGAAGGGACCGGTGCATACAGGATCATCCCATGAAGGGAGTAGTGCATCCAGGATCATCCCATGAAGGGACAGGTGCTTCCAGGATAATCTCATGAAGGGACAGGTGCATCCAGATCATCCCATGAAGGGACAGGTGCATCCAGGATCATCCCATGAACGGACAGGTGCAGCAGGATCATCCCATGAAGGAAGTAGTGCATCCAGGATCATCCCATGAAGGGACGGGTGCATCCAGGATCATCCCATGAAGGGAGTAGTGCATTCAGGATCATCCCATGAAGGGACGGGTGCAGTCAGTATCATCCCATGAAGGGACTGGTGCATCCAGGATCATCCCATGAAGGGACCGGTGAATCCAGGATCATTCCAAGAAGGGACAGGTGCATCCAAGATTATCCCATGAAGGGACCGGTGCATCCAAGATCATCCGCTGAAGGGAGTAGTGCATCCAGGATCATCCCATGAAGGGACCGGTGCATCCAGGATCATCCCATGAAGGGAGTAGTGCATCCAGGATCATCCCATGAAGGAACAGGTGCATCAAGGATCATCCCATGAAGGGACAGGTGCATCCAGGATTATCACCTAAAGGGAGTAGTGCATCCAGGATCATCCCCTGAAGGGAGTAGTGCATCCAGGATCATCCCACGATGGGACAAGTGCATCCAGGATCATCACATGAAGGGACAGGTGCATCCAGGATCATCCCACGAAGGGACAGGTGCATCAAGGATCATCCCATGAAGGGGCAGGTACATCCAGGATCATCCCACGAAGGGGCAGGTGCATCCAGGATCCTCCCCTGAAGGGAGTAGTGCATCCATGATCATCCAATGAAGGAACCGATGCATCCAGGATCATCCCATGAATGACTGGTGCATCCAGGATCATCCCATGAAGGGAGTAGTGCATCCTGGATCATCCCATGATGGGACCGGTGCATTCAGGATCCTCCCCTAAAGGGAGTAGTGCATCCAGGATCATCCTATGACGAGACCGGTGCCTCCAGGATCTTCCCATGAAGGGAGTAGTGCATCCAGGATCATCCCATGACGGGACCGGTGCATCCAGGATCATCCCGTGACGGGACCGGTGACTCCAGGATAATCCCCTGAAGGGAGTAGTGCATCCCGGATCATCCCATGAAGGGACCGGTGCATCCAGGATCATCCCCTGAACGGAGTAGTGCATCCAGATCATCCCCTGAAGGGAGTAGTGCATCCAGGATCATCCCCTGAAGGGAGTAGTGCAACCAGGATCATCCCATGAAGGGACAGGTGCATTCAGGATCATCCCCTAAAGGGAGTAGTGCATCCAGGATCATCCCATGACGGGACTGGTGCATCCAGGATCATCCCCTGAAGGCAGTAGTGCATCCAGGATCATCCCATGAAGGGACCGGTGCATTCAGGATCATCCCCTGAAGGGAGTAGTGCATCCAGGATCATCCCATCAAGGGAGTAGTGCATCCAGGATCATCGCATGAACGGACAGGTGCATCCAAGATCATCCCATGAAGGGACAGGTGCATCCAGGATCATCCCATGAAGGGAAAGGTGCATCCAAGATCATCCCATGAAGGGACCGGTGCATACAGGATCATCCCCTGAAGGGACCGGTGCATCCAGGATCATCCCCTGAAGGGACTGGTGCATCCAGGATCATCCCCTGAAGGGAGTAGTGCATCCATGATCATCTCATGAAGGGACCGATGCATCCAGAATCATTCCATGAAGGGACAGGTGCGCATCCAGGATCATCCCCTAAAGGGAGTAGTGTATCCAGGATTATCCCCTGAAGGGAGTAGTGCATTCAGGATCAACCCATGTAGGGACTGGTGCATCCTGGATCATCCCATGTAGGGACTGGTGCATTCTGGATCATCCCATGAAGGGACAGGTGCAGTCAGGATCATCCCCTGAAGGGATTAGTGCATCCATGATCATCCCATGAAGGGACCGATGCATCCAGGATCATCCCATGAAGGGACCGGTGCATCCAAGATCATCCCTTGAAGGGAGTACTGCATCCAGGATCATCCCATGAAGGCAGTAGTGCATTCAGGATCATCCCATGAAGGGACCGCTGCATCCAGGATCATCCCATGAAGGGACCGGTGCATCCAGGATCATCCCATGAAGGGACCGGTGCATCCAGGATCATCCCATGAAGGAACCGGTGCATCCAGGATCATCCCATGAAGGGACCGGTGAATCCAGGATCATCCCCTGAAGGGAGTAGTGCATCCAGGATCATCCCATGAAGCGACGGATGCATCCAGGATAATCCCATGAAGGGACCAGTGCATCCAGGATAATCCACTGAAGGGACCAGTGCATCCAGCATCATCCACTGAAGGGAGTAGTGAATCCAGGATCATCCAATTAAGGGACCGGTGCATCCAAGATCATCCCCTGAAGAGAGTAGTGCATACAGGATCATCTATGAAGGGACCGGTGCATCTAGGATCATCCCATGAAGGGACTGGTGCATCCAAGATCATCCCCTGAAGAGACCGGAGTATCCAGGATCATTGCCTGAAGGGAGTAGTGCATCCAGAATCATCCCATGAAGGGACCGGTTCATCCAGGATCATCCCCTGAAGGGACCGGTGCATCCAGGATCATCCCCTGAAGGGAGTAGTGCATCCAGGACATCCCATGAAGGGACAGGTGCATCCAGGATCATCCCACCATGGGACCAGTGCATCCAGGATCATCCCATGAAGGGGCCAGTGAATCCAGGATCATCCCATGAAGGGACCGGTGCATCCAGGATCATCCATTGAAGGGACGGGTGCATCCAGGATCATCCCATGAAGGGACCGGTGCATCCAGGATCATCCCATGAAGGGACCTGTGCATCCAGGATCACCCACTGAAGGAAGTAGTGCATCCAGGATCATCCGATTTAGGGACCGGTGCATCCAAGATCACACCCTGAAGAGAGTAGTGCATCCAGGAACATCCCATGAAGGGACAGGTGCATCTAGGATCATCCCATGAAGGGACCGGTGCATCCAAGATCATCCCCTGTAGGAATTAGAGCATCCAGGATCATCCCATGAAGGGACAGGTACATCCAGGATCATTCCCTGAATGGGAGTAGTGCATCCAGGATCATTCTGTGAAGGGACAGGTGCATCCAGGTTCATCCCTTGAAGGGAGTAGTGCATCCAGGATTATCCCATGAAGGGACAGGTGCATCCAGGATCCTCCCATGAAGGGACAGGTGCATCCAGGATCCTCCCATGAAGGGACAGGTGCATCCAGGATCCTCCCATGAAGGGAGTAGTGCATCCAGGGACATCCCATAAAGCGACCGGTGCATCCAGGATCATCCCCCTGAAGGGAGTAGTGCATCCAGGGTCATCCCATGAAGGGACCGGTGCATCCAGGATCATCCCATGAAGGGACCGGTACATCCAGGATCATCCCATGAAGGGACCGGTGCATACAGTATCATCCCATGAAGAGAGTAGTGCATCCAGGATCATCCCATGAAGGGACCGGTGCATCCGGGATCATCCCATGAAGGGACCGGTGCATCCGGGATCATCCCATGAAGGGACCGGTGCATCCAGGATATTCCCATGAAGAGACAGGTGCATCCAGGATCACCCCCTGAAGGGAGTAGTGCATCCAGGATCATCCCATGAAGGGAGTAGTGCATCCATGATAATCCCATGAAGGGACTGGTGCATCCAGGATCATCCCCTGAAGGGAGTAGTCCATCCAGGATCATCCCATGAAGGCAGTAGTGTACTCAGGATCATCCCATGAAGGTAGTAGTGCATTCAGGATCATCCCATGAATGGAGTAGTGCATTCAGGATCATCCCATGAAGGGAGTAGTGCATTCAGGATTATCCAATGAAGGGAGTAGTGCATTCAGTATCAACCCATGAAGGGACCGGTGCATCCAGGATCATCCCATGAAGGGACCGGTGCATCCAGGATCATCCCTTGAAGGGACCGGTGCATCCAGGATCATCCCATGAAGGGAGCAGTGCATTCAGGATCATCCCATGAAGGGAGTAGTGCATTCAGGATCATCCCTAGAAGGGACCGGTGCATCCAGTATCATCCCATGAAGGGACTGGTGCATCCAGGATCATCCCATGAAGGGACCGGTGCATCCAGGATTATCCACTGAAGGGAGTAGTGCATTCAGGATCATCCCATGAAGGGAGTAGTGCATTCAGGATCATCCCATGAAGGGACCGGTGCTTCCAGGATCATCCCATAAAGGGACAGGTGCATCCGGGATCATCCCATGAAGGGACAGGTGCATCCAGATCATCTCCTGAAGAGAGTAGTGCATCCAGGATCATCTCATGAAGGGAAAGGTGCATACAGGATCATCCCCTGAAGGGACAGGTGCATTCAAGATCATCCCATGAAGGGACAGGTGCATCCATGATTATCCCCTAAAGGGAGTAGTGCATCCAGGATCATCCCCAAAAGGGAGTAGTGCATCCAGGATCATTCCACGAAGGGACAGGTGCATCCAGGATCATCACATGAAGGGACAGGTGCATCCAGGATCATCCCACGAAGGGACAGGTGCATCCAGGATCATCCCATGAAGGGACAGGTGCATCCAGGATCATCCCACGAAGGGGCAGGTGCATCCAGGATCATCCCCTGAAGGGAGTAGTGCATCCATGATCATCCAATGAAGGGACCGATGCATCCAGGATCATCCCATGAATGACTGGTGCATCCAGGATCATCCCATGAAGGGAGTAGTGCATCCATGATCATCCAATGAAGGGACTGATGCATCCAGGATCATCCCATGAATGACTGGTGCATCCAGGATCATCCCCTAAAGGGAGTAGTGCATCCAGGATCATCCTATGACGAGACCGGTGCCTCCAGGATCTTCCCATGAAGGGAGTAGTGCATCCAGGATTATCCCATAAAGGGAGCGGTGCATTCAGGATCACCCCCTGAAGGGAGTAGTGCATCCAGGATCATCCCATAAAGGGAGTAGTGCATCCAGGATCATTCCATGAAGGGACCGGTGCATCCAGGATCATCCCCTGAAGGGAATAGTGCATCCAGGATCATCCCCTGAAGGGAGTAGTGCATCCAGGATCATCCCCTGAAGGGAGTAGTGCATCCAAGATCAACCCATGAAGGGACAGGTGCATCCAAGATCATCCCATGAAGGGACAGGTGCATCCAAGATCATCCCATGAAGGGACTGGTGCATCCAGGATCATCCCCTGAAGCGAGTAGTGCATCCAGGATCATCTCATGAAGGGACCAGGGCATCCAGGATCATCCCATGAAGGGACTGGTGCATCCAGGATCATCCCATGAAGGGACTGGTGCATCCAGGATCATCCCATGAAGGGAGTAGTGCATCCAGGATCATCTCATGAAGGGACCAGGGCATCCAGGATCATCCCATGAAGGGACTGGTGCATCCAGGATCATCCCATGAAGGGACTGGTGCATCCAGGATCATCCCATGAAGGGAGTAGTGTATCTAGGATAATCCCATGAAGGGAGTAGTGCATCCAGGATCATCCCGTTAAGGGACAGGTACATCCAGGATCAACCCATGAAGGGACCGGTGCATCCAGGATCATCCCATGAAGGGAGTAGTGCATCCAGGATCATCCCATGAAGGGATAGGTGCTTCCAGGATAATCTCATGAAGGGACAGGTGCATCCAGATCATCCCATGAAGGAACAGGTGCTTCCAGGATCATCCCATGAACGGACAGGTGCAGCAGGATCATCCCATGAAGGAAGTAGTGCATCCAGGATCATCCCATGAAGGGAGTAGTGCATTCAGGATCATCCCATGAAGGGACGGGTACATCCAGTATCATCCCATGAAGGGACTGGTGCATCCAGGATCATCCTATGAAGGGACCGGTGCATCCAGGATCATCCCATGAAGGGACCGGTGCATCCAGGATCATCCACTGAAGGGAGTAGTGCATTCAGGATCATCCCATGAAGGGAGTAGTGCATTCAGGATCATCCCATGAAGGGAGTAGTGCATTCAGGATCATCCCTAGAAGGGACCGGTGCATCCAGTATCATCCCATGAAGGGACTGGTGCATCCAGGATCATCCCATGAAGGGACCGGTGCATCCAGGATTATACACTGAAGGGAGTAGTGCATTCAGGATCATCCCATGAAGGGAGTAGTGCATTCAGGATCATCCCATGAAGGGACCGGTGCATCCAGGATCATCCCATAAAGGGACAGGTGCATCCAGGATCATCCAATGAAGGGGCAGGTGCATCCAGATCATCTCCTGAAGAGAGTAGTGCATCCAGGATCATCTCATGAAGGGAAAGGTGCATACAGGATCATCCCCTGAAGGGACAGGTGCATTCAAGATCATCCCATGAAGGGACAGGTGCATCCAGGATTATCCCCTAAAGGGAGTAGTGCATCCAGGATCATCCCCTGAAGGGAGTAGTTCATTCAGGATCATTCCACGAAGGGACAGGTGCATCCAGGATCATCCCACGAAGGGACAGGTGCATCCAGGATCATCCCACGAAGGGACAGGTGCATCCAGGATCATCCCACGAAGGGGCAGGTGCATCCAGGATCATCCCACAAAGGGGCAGGTGCATCCAGGATCATCCCACAAAGGGGCAGGTGCATCCAGGATCATACCCTGAAGGGAGTAGTGCATCCATGATCATCCAATGAAGGGACCGATGCATCCAGGATCATCGCATGAATGACTGGTGCATCCAGGATCATCCCATGAAGGGAGTAGTGCATTCAGGATCATCCCATGAAGGGACTGGTGCATCCAGGATCATCCCCTGAAGGGAGTAGTGCATCCAGATCATCCCCTGAAGGGAGTAGTGCATCCAGGATCATCCCCTGAAGGGAGTAGTGCATCCAGGATCATCCCATGAAGGGACAGGTGCATTCAGGATCATCCCCTAAAGGGAGTAGTGCATCCAGGATCATCCCATGACGGGACCGGTGCATCCAGTATCATCCCCTGAAGGCAGTAGTGCATCCAGGATCATCCCATGAAGGGACCGGTGCATTCAGGATCATCCCCTGAAGGGAATAGTGCATCCAGGATCATCCCCTGAAGGGAGTAGTGCATCCAGGATCATCCCCTGAAGGGAGTAGTGCATCCAGGATCATCCCATGAAGGGACAGGTGCATCCAAGATCAACCCATGAAGGGACAGGTGCATCCAAGATCATCCCATGAAGGGACAGGTGCATCCAAGATCATCCCATGAAGGGACTGGTGCATCCAGGATCATCCCCTGAAGGGAGTAGTGCATCCAGGATCATCCCATGAAGGGAGTAGTGCTTCCAGGATCATTGCATGAACGGACAGGTGCATCCAAGATCATCCCATGAAGGGACCGGTGCATCCAAGATCATCCCATGAAGGGACAGGTGCATCCAGGATCATCCCATGAAGGGACAGGTGCATCCAAGATCAACCCATGAAGGGACCGGTGCATACAGGATCATCCCCTGAAGGGAGTAGTGCATCCAGGACATCCCATGAAGGGACAGGTGCATCCAGGATCATCCCACCATGGGACCGGTGCATCCAGGATCATCCCATGAAGGGGCCAGTGAATCCAGGATCATCCCATGAAGGGACCGGTGCATCCAGGATCATCCATTGAAGGGACGGGTGCATCCAGGATCATCCCATGAAGGGACCGGTGCATCCAGGATCATCCCATGAAGGGACCGGTGCATCCAGGATCATCCCATGAAGGGACCTGTGCATCCAGGATCACCCACTGAAGGAAGTAGTGCATCCAGGATCATCCGATTTAGGGACCGGTGCATCCAAGATCACCCCCTGAAGAGAGTAGTGCATCCAGGAACATCCCATGAAGGGACAGGTGCATCTAGGATCATCCCATGAAGGGACCGGTGCATCCAAGATCATCCCCTGTAGGAATTAGAGCATCCAGGATCATCCCATGAAGGGACAGGTACATCCAGGATCATTCCCTGAATGGGAGTAGTGCATCCAGGATCATTCTGTGAAGGGACAGGTGCATCCAGGTTCATCCCTTGAAGGGAGTAGTGCATCCAGGATTATCCCATGAAGGGACAGGTGCATCCAGGATCCTCCCATGAAGGGACATGTGCATCCAGGATCCTCCCATGAAGGGACAGGTGCATCCAGGATCCTCCCATGAAGGGAGTAGTGCATCCAGGGTCATCCCATAAAGCGACCGGTGCATCCAGGATCATCCCCCTGAAGGGAGTAGTGCATCCAGGGTCATCCCATGAAGGGACTGGTGCATCCAGGATCATCCCATGAAGGGACCGGTACATCCAGGATCATCCCATGAAGGGACCGGTGCATACAGTATCATCCCATGAAGAGAGTAGTGCATCCAGGATCATCCCATGAAGGGACCGGTGCATCCGGGATCATCCCATGAAGGGACCGGTGCATCCGGGATCATCCCATGAAGGGACCGGTGCATCCAGGATATTCCCATGAAGAGACAGGTGCATCCAGGATCACCCCCTGAAGGGAGTAGTGCATCCAGGATCATCCCATGAAGGGAGTAGTGCATCCATGATAATCCCATGAAGGGACTGGTGCATCCAGGATCATCCCCTGAAGGGAGTAGTCCATCCAGGATCATCCCATGAAGGCAGTAGTGTACTCAGGATCATCCCATGAAGGTAATAGTGCATTCAGGATCATCCCATGAAGGGAGTAGTGCATTCAGGATCATCCCATGAAGGGAGTAGTGCATTCAGGATTATCCAATGAAGGGAGTAGTGCATTCAGTATCAACACATGAAGGGACCGGTACATCCAGGATCATCCCATGAAGGGACCGGTGCATCCAGGATCATCCCTTGAAGGGACCGGTGCATCCAGGATCATCCCATGAAGGGAGTAGTGCATTCAGGATCATCCCATGAACGGAGCAGTGCATTCAGGATCATCCCATGAAGGGAGTAGTGCATTCAGGATCATCCCTAGAAGGGACCGGTGCATCCAGTATCATCCCATGAAGGGACTGGTGCATCCAGGATCATCCCATGAAGGGACCGGTGCATCCAGGATTATCCACTGAAGGGAGTAGTGCATTCAGGATCATCCCATGAAGGGAGTAGTGCATTCAGGATCATCCCATGAAGGGACCGGTGCATCCAGGATCATCCCATAAAGGGACAGGTGCATCCAGGATCATCCCATGAAGGGACAGGTGCATCCAGATCATCTCCTGAAGAGAGTAGTGCATCCAGGATCATCTCATGAAGGGAAAGGTGCATACAGGATCATCCCCTGAATGGACAGGTGCATTCAAGATCATCCCATGAAGGGAGAGGTGCATCCAGGATTATCCCCTAAAGGGAGTAGTGCATCCAGGATCATCCCCTAAAGGGAGTAGTGCATCCAGGATCATTCCACAAAGGGACAGGTGCATCCAGGATCATCACATGAAGGGACAGGTGCATCCAGGATCATCCCACGAAGGGACAGGTGCATCCAGGATCATCCCATGAAGGGACAGGTGCATCCAGGATCATCCCACGAAGGGGCAGGTGCATCCAGGATCATCCCCTGAAGGGAGTAGTGCATCCATGATCATCCAATGAAGGGACCGATGCATCCAGGATCATCCCATGAATGACTGGTGCATCCAGGATCATCCCATGAAGGGAGTAGTGCATCCATGATCATCCAATGAAGGGACCGATGCATCCAGGATCATCCCATGAATGACTGGTGCATCCAGGATCATCCCCTAAAGGGAGTAGTGCATCCAGGATCATCCTATGACGAGACCGGTGCCTCCAGGATCTTCCCATGAAGGGAGTAGTGCATCCAGGATCATCCCATGACGGGACCGGTGAATCCAGGATCATCCCCTGAAGGGAGTAGTGCATCGAGGATCATCCCATGATGGGACCGGTGACTCCAGGATCATCCCCTGAAGGGAGTAGTGCATCCAGGATCATCCCATGAAGGGACTGGTGGATCCAGGATCATCCCCTGAAGGGAGTAGTGCATCCAGATCATCCCTTGAAGGGAGTAGTGCATCCAGGATCATCCCATGAAGGGACAGGTGCATTCAGGATCATCCCCTAAAGGGAGTAGTGCATCCAGGATCATCCCATGACGGGACCGGTGCATCCAGTATCATCCCCTGAAGGCAGTAGTGCATCCAGGATTATCCCTTAAAGGGAGCGGTGCATTCAGGATCATCCCCTGAAGGGAGTAGTGCATCCAGGATCATCCCATAAAGGGAGTAGTGCATCCAGGATCATTCCATGAAGGGACCGGTGCATCCAGGATCATCCCCTGAAGGGAATAGTGCATCCAGGATCATCCCCTGAAGGGAGTAGTGCATCCAGGATCATCCCCTGAAGGGAGTAGTGCATCCAAGATCAACCCATGAAGGGACAGGTGCATCCAAGATCATCCCATGAAGGGACAGGTGCATCCAAGATCATCCCATGAAGGGACTGGTGCATCCAGGATCATCCCCTGAAGGGAGTAGTGCATCCAGGATCATCCCATGAAGGGAGTAGTGCATCCAGGATCATCGCATGAACGGACAGGTGCATCCAGGATCATCCCATGAAGGGACCGGTGCATCCAAGATCATCCAATGAAGGGACAGGTGCATCCAGGATCATCCCATGAAGGGACAGGTGCATCCAGGATCATCCCATGAAGGGACTGGTGCATCCAGGATCATCCCCTGAAGGGAGTAGTGCATCCAGGATCATCCCATGAAGGGAGTAGTGCATCCAGGTTCATTCCATGAAGGGACAGGTGCATCCAGGCTCATCCCATGAAGGAACGGGTGCATCCATATCATCCTCTGATTGGAGTAGTGCATCCAGGATCATCCCCTGAAGGGAGTAGTGCATCCAGGATCTTCCCTTGAAGGGACAGGTGCATCCAGGATCATCCCATGAAGGGACTGGTGCATTCAGAATCATCCCCTGAAGGGAGTAGTGCATCCATGATCTTCCAATGAAGGGACCGATGCATCGAGGATCATCCCATGAAGGGACTGGTGCATCCAGGATCATCCGCTGAAGGGAGTAGTGCATCCAGGATCATCCCATGAAGGGAGTAGTGCATTCAGGATCATCCCCTGAAGGGAGTAGTGCATCCAGGATCATCTCATGATGGGACAGTTGCATCCAGGATCATCCCATGAAGGGACAGTTGCATCAAGATCATCCAATGAAGGGACAGGTGCATCCAGGATCATCCCATGAAGGGACCAGAGCATCCAGAATCATCCCCTGAAGGGAGTAGTGCATCCAGGATCATCTCATGAAGGGACTAGTGCATCCAGGATCATCTCATGAAGGGACCAGGGCATCCAGGATCATCCCATGAAGGGACTGGTGCATCCAGGATCATCCCATGAAGGGACTGGTGCATCCAGGATCATCCCATGAAGGGAGTAGTGTATCTAGGATAATCCCATGAAGGGAGTAGGGCATCCAGGATCATCCCGTTAAGGGACAGGTACATCCAGGATCAACCCATGAAGGGACTGGTGCATCCAGGATCATCCCATGAAGGGAGTAGTGCATCCAGGATCATCCCCTGAAGGGAGTAGTTCATTCAGGATCATTCCACGAAGGGACAGGTGCATCCAGGATCATCCCACGAAGGGACAGGTGCATCCAGGATCATCCCACGAAGGGACAGGTGCATCCAGGATCATCCCACGAAGGGGCAGGTGCATCCAGGATCATCCCACAAAGGGGCAGGTGCATCCAGGATCATCCCACAAAGGGGCAGGTGCATCCAGGATCATACCCTGAAGGGAGTAGTGCATCCATGATCATCCAATGAAGGGACCGATGCATCCAGGATCATCGCATGAATGACTGGTGCATCCAGGATCATCCCATGAAGGGAGTAGTGCATTCAGGATCATCCCATGAAGGGACTGGTGCATCCAGGATCATCCCCTGAAGGGAGTAGTGCATCCAGATCATCCCCTGAAGGGAGTAGTGCATCCAGGATCATCCCCTGAAGGGAGTAGTGCATCCAGGATCATCCCATGAAGGGACAGGTGCATTCAGGATCATCCCCTAAAGGGAGTAGTGCATCCAGGATCATCCCATGACGGGACCGGTGCATCCAGTATCATCCCCTGAAGGCAGTAGTGCATCCAGGATCATCCCATGAAGGGACCGGTGCATTCAGGATCATCCCCTGAAGGGAATAGTGCATCCAGGATCATCCCCTGAAGGGAGTAGTGCATCCAGGATCATCCCCTGAAGGGAGTAGTGCATCCAGGATCATCCCATGAAGGGACAGGTGCATCCAAGATCAACCCATGAAGGGACAGGTGCATCCAAGATCATCCCATGAAGGGACAGGTGCATCCAAGATCATCCCATGAAGGGACTGGTGCATCCAGGATCATCCCCTGAAGGGAGTAGTGCATCCAGGATCATCCCATGAAGGGAGTAGTGCTTCCAGGATCATTGCATGAACGGACAGGTGCATCCAAGATCATCCCATGAAGGGACCGGTGCATCCAAGATCATCCCATGAAGGGACAGGTGCATCCAGGATCATCCCATGAAGGGACAGGTGCATCCAAGATCAACCCATGAAGGGACCGGTGCATACAGGATCATCCCCTGAAGGGAGTAGTGCATCCAGGACATCCCATGAAGGGACAGGTGCATCCAGGATCATCCCACCATGGGACCGGTGCATCCAGGATCATCCCATGAAGGGGCCAGTGAATCCAGGATCATCCCATGAAGGGACCGGTGCATCCAGGATCATCCATTGAAGGGACGGGTGCATCCAGGATCATCCCATGAAGGGACCGGTGCATCCAGGATCATCCCATGAAGGGACCGGTGCATCCAGGATCATCCCATGAAGGGACCTGTGCATCCAGGATCACCCACTGAAGGAAGTAGTGCATCCAGGATCATCCGATTTAGGGACCGGTGCATCCAAGATCACCCCCTGAAGAGAGTAGTGCATCCAGGAACATCCCATGAAGGGACAGGTGCATCTAGGATCATCCCATGAAGGGACCGGTGCATCCAAGATCATCCCCTGTAGGAATTAGAGCATCCAGGATCATCCCATGAAGGGACAGGTACATCCAGGATCATTCCCTGAATGGGAGTAGTGCATCCAGGATCATTCTGTGAAGGGACAGGTGCATCCAGGTTCATCCCTTGAAGGGAGTAGTGCATCCAGGATTATCCCATGAAGGGACAGGTGCATCCAGGATCCTCCCATGAAGGGACATGTGCATCCAGGATCCTCCCATGAAGGGACAGGTGCATCCAGGATCCTCCCATGAAGGGAGTAGTGCATCCAGGGTCATCCCATAAAGCGACCGGTGCATCCAGGATCATCCCCCTGAAGGGAGTAGTGCATCCAGGGTCATCCCATGAAGGGACTGGTGCATCCAGGATCATCCCATGAAGGGACCGGTACATCCAGGATCATCCCATGAAGGGACCGGTGCATACAGTATCATCCCATGAAGAGAGTAGTGCATCCAGGATCATCCCATGAAGGGACCGGTGCATCCGGGATCATCCCATGAAGGGACCGGTGCATCCGGGATCATCCCATGAAGGGACCGGTGCATCCAGGATATTCCCATGAAGAGACAGGTGCATCCAGGATCACCCCCTGAAGGGAGTAGTGCATCCAGGATCATCCCATGAAGGGAGTAGTGCATCCATGATAATCCCATGAAGGGACTGGTGCATCCAGGATCATCCCCTGAAGGGAGTAGTCCATCCAGGATCATCCCATGAAGGCAGTAGTGTACTCAGGATCATCCCATGAAGGTAATAGTGCATTCAGGATCATCCCATGAAGGGAGTAGTGCATTCAGGATCATCCCATGAAGGGAGTAGTGCATTCAGGATTATCCAATGAAGGGAGTAGTGCATTCAGTATCAACACATGAAGGGACCGGTACATCCAGGATCATCCCATGAAGGGACCGGTGCATCCAGGATCATCCCTTGAAGGGACCGGTGCATCCAGGATCATCCCATGAAGGGAGTAGTGCATTCAGGATCATCCCATGAACGGAGCAGTGCATTCAGGATCATCCCATGAAGGGAGTAGTGCATTCAGGATCATCCCTAGAAGGGACCGGTGCATCCAGTATCATCCCATGAAGGGACTGGTGCATCCAGGATCATCCCATGAAGGGACCGGTGCATCCAGGATTATCCACTGAAGGGAGTAGTGCATTCAGGATCATCCCATGAAGGGAGTAGTGCATTCAGGATCATCCCATGAAGGGACCGGTGCATCCAGGATCATCCCATAAAGGGACAGGTGCATCCAGGATCATCCCATGAAGGGACAGGTGCATCCAGATCATCTCCTGAAGAGAGTAGTGCATCCAGGATCATCTCATGAAGGGAAAGGTGCATACAGGATCATCCCCTGAATGGACAGGTGCATTCAAGATCATCCCATGAAGGGAGAGGTGCATCCAGGATTATCCCCTAAAGGGAGTAGTGCATCCAGGATCATCCCCTAAAGGGAGTAGTGCATCCAGGATCATTCCACAAAGGGACAGGTGCATCCAGGATCATCACATGAAGGGACAGGTGCATCCAGGATCATCCCACGAAGGGACAGGTGCATCCAGGATCATCCCATGAAGGGACAGGTGCATCCAGGATCATCCCACGAAGGGGCAGGTGCATCCAGGATCATCCCCTGAAGGGAGTAGTGCATCCATGATCATCCAATGAAGGGACCGATGCATCCAGGATCATCCCATGAATGACTGGTGCATCCAGGATCATCCCATGAAGGGAGTAGTGCATCCATGATCATCCAATGAAGGGACCGATGCATCCAGGATCATCCCATGAATGACTGGTGCATCCAGGATCATCCCCTAAAGGGAGTAGTGCATCCAGGATCATCCTATGACGAGACCGGTGCCTCCAGGATCTTCCCATGAAGGGAGTAGTGCATCCAGGATCATCCCATGACGGGACCGGTGAATCCAGGATCATCCCCTGAAGGGAGTAGTGCATCGAGGATCATCCCATGATGGGACCGGTGACTCCAGGATCATCCCCTGAAGGGAGTAGTGCATCCAGGATCATCCCATGAAGGGACTGGTGGATCCAGGATCATCCCCTGAAGGGAGTAGTGCATCCAGATCATCCCTTGAAGGGAGTAGTGCATCCAGGATCATCCCATGAAGGGACAGGTGCATTCAGGATCATCCCCTAAAGGGAGTAGTGCATCCAGGATCATCCCATGACGGGACCGGTGCATCCAGTATCATCCCCTGAAGGCAGTAGTGCATCCAGGATTATCCCTTAAAGGGAGCGGTGCATTCAGGATCATCCCCTGAAGGGAGTAGTGCATCCAGGATCATCCCATAAAGGGAGTAGTGCATCCAGGATCATTCCATGAAGGGACCGGTGCATCCAGGATCATCCCCTGAAGGGAATAGTGCATCCAGGATCATCCCCTGAAGGGAGTAGTGCATCCAGGATCATCCCCTGAAGGGAGTAGTGCATCCAAGATCAACCCATGAAGGGACAGGTGCATCCAAGATCATCCCATGAAGGGACAGGTGCATCCAAGATCATCCCATGAAGGGACTGGTGCATCCAGGATCATCCCCTGAAGGGAGTAGTGCATCCAGGATCATCCCATGAAGGGAGTAGTGCATCCAGGATCATCGCATGAACGGACAGGTGCATCCAGGATCATCCCATGAAGGGACCGGTGCATCCAAGATCATCCAATGAAGGGACAGGTGCATCCAGGATCATCCCATGAAGGGACAGGTGCATCCAGGATCATCCCATGAAGGGACTGGTGCATCCAGGATCATCCCCTGAAGGGAGTAGTGCATCCAGGATCATCCCATGAAGGGAGTAGTGCATCCAGGTTCATTCCATGAAGGGACAGGTGCATCCAGGCTCATCCCATGAAGGAACGGGTGCATCCATATCATCCTCTGATTGGAGTAGTGCATCCAGGATCATCCCCTGAAGGGAGTAGTGCATCCAGGATCTTCCCTTGAAGGGACAGGTGCATCCAGGATCATCCCATGAAGGGACTGGTGCATTCAGAATCATCCCCTGAAGGGAGTAGTGCATCCATGATCTTCCAATGAAGGGACCGATGCATCGAGGATCATCCCATGAAGGGACTGGTGCATCCAGGATCATCCGCTGAAGGGAGTAGTGCATCCAGGATCATCCCATGAAGGGAGTAGTGCATTCAGGATCATCCCCTGAAGGGAGTAGTGCATCCAGGATCATCTCATGATGGGACAGTTGCATCCAGGATCATCCCATGAAGGGACAGTTGCATCAAGATCATCCAATGAAGGGACAGGTGCATCCAGGATCATCCCATGAAGGGACCAGAGCATCCAGAATCATCCCCTGAAGGGAGTAGTGCATCCAGGATCATCTCATGAAGGGACTAGTGCATCCAGGATCATCTCATGAAGGGACCAGGGCATCCAGGATCATCCCATGAAGGGACTGGTGCATCCAGGATCATCCCATGAAGGGACTGGTGCATCCAGGATCATCCCATGAAGGGAGTAGTGTATCTAGGATAATCCCATGAAGGGAGTAGGGCATCCAGGATCATCCCGTTAAGGGACAGGTACATCCAGGATCAACCCATGAAGGGACTGGTGCATCCAGGATCATCCCATGAAGGGAGTAGTGCATCCAGGATCATCCCATGAAGGGATAGGTGCTTCCAGGATAATCTCATGAAGGGACAGGTGCATCCAGATCATCCCATGAAGGAACAGGTGCTTCCAGGATCATCCCATGAACGGACAGGTGCAGCAGGATCATCCCATGAAGGAAGTAGTGCATCCAGGATCATCCCATGAAGGGAGTAGTGCATTCAGGATCATCCCATGAAGGGACGGGTACATCCAGTATCATCCCATGAAGGGACTGGTGCATCCAGGATCATCCCATGAAGGGGCCGGTGCATCCAGGATCATCCCATGAAGGGACCGGTGCATCCAGGATCATCCACTGAAGGGAGTAGTGCATTCAGGATCATCCCATGAAGGGAGTAGTGCATTCAGGATCATCCCATGAAGGGAGTAGTGCATTCAGGATCATCCCTAGAAGGGACCGGTGCATCCAGTATCATCCCATGAAGGGACTGGTGCATCCAGGATCATCCCATGAAGGGACCGGTGCATCCAGGATTATCCACTGAAGGGAGTAGTGCATTCAGGATCATCCCATGAAGGGAGTAGTGCATTCAGGATCATCCCATGAAGGGACCGGTGCATCCAGGATCATCCCATAAAGGGACAGGTGCATCCAGGATCATCCCATGAAGGGACAGGTGCATCCAGATCATCTCCTGAAGAGAGTAGTGCATCCAGGATCATCTCATGAAGGGAAAGGTGCATACAGGATCATCCCCTGAAGGGACAGGTGCATTCAAGATCATCCCATGAAGGGACAGGTGCATCCAGGATTATCCCCTAAAGGGAGTAGTGCATCCAGGATCATCCCCTGAAGGGAGTAGTGCATTCAGGATCATTCCACGAAGGGACAGGTGCATCCAGGATCATCCCACGAAGGGACAGGTGCATCCAGGATCATCCCACGAAGGGACAGGTGCATCCAGGATCATCCCACGAAGGGACAGGTGCATCCAGGATCATCCCACGAAGGGGCAGGTGCATCCAGGATCATCCCACAAAGGGGCAGGTGCATCCAGGATCATCCCACAAAGGGGCAGGTGCATCCAGGATCATCCCCTGAAGGGAGTAGTGCATCCATGATCATCCAATGAAGGGACCGATGCATCCAGGATCATCGCATGAATGACTGGTGCATCCAGGATCATCCCATGAAGGGAGTAGTGCATCCAGGATCATCCCATGAAGGGACTAGTGCATCCAGGATCATCCCCTGAAGGGAGTAGTGCATCCAGATCATCCCCTGAAGGGAGTAGTGCATCCAGGATCATCCCCTGAAGGGAGTAGTGCATCCAGGATCATCCCATGAAGGGACAGGTGCATTCAGGATCATCCCCTAAAGGGAGTAGTGCATCCAGGATCATCCCATGACGGGACCGGTGCATCCAGTATCATCCCCTGAAGGCAGTAGTGCATCCAGGATCATCTCATGAAGGGACCGGTGCATTCAGGATCATCCCCTGAAGGGAGTAGTGCATCCAGGATCATCCCATAAAGGGAGTAGTGCATCCAGGATCATTCCATGAAGGGACCGGTGCATCCAGGATCATCCCATGAAGGGAATAGTGCATCCAGGATCATCCCCTGAAGGGAGTAGTGCATCCAGGATCATCCCATGAAGGGACAGGTGTATCCAAGATCAACCCATGAAGGGACAGGAGCATCCAAGATCATCCCATGAAGGGACAGGAGCATCCAAGATCATCCCATGAAGGGACTGGTGCATCCAGGATCATCCCCTGAAGGGAGTAGTGCATCCAGGATCATCCCATGAAGGGAGTAGTGCATCCAGGATCATTGCATGAACGGACAGGTGCATCCAAGATCATCCCATGAAGGGACCGGTGCATCCAAGATCATCCCATGAAGGGACAGGTGCATCCAGGATCATCCCATGAAGGGACAGGTGCATCCAAGATCAACCCATGAAGGGACCGGTGCATCCAGGATCATCCCATGAAGGGAGTAGTGCATCCAGGATCATCCCATGAAGGGAGTAGTGCATACAGGATTATCCCATGAAGGGACAGAGGCATCCAGATCATCCCATGAAGGGACAGGTGCATCCAGGATCATCCCCTGAAATGAGTAGTGCATCCAGGATCATCCCATAAAGGGAGTAGTGCATCCAGGATCATCCCATGAAGGGACAGGTGCATCCAGGATCATCCCATGAAGGGAGTAGTGCATCCAGGATCATCCCATGAAGGGACAGGTGCATCCAGGATCATCCCCTGAAGGGAGTAGTGCAACCAGGATCATCCCATAAAGGGAGTAGTACATCCAGGATCATGCCATGAAGGGACAGGTGCATCCAGGATCATCCCATGAAGGGAGTAGTGCATCCAGGATCATCCCATGAAGGGAGTAGTACATCCAGGATCATCCCATGAAGGGAGTAGTGCATCCAGGATCATCCCATGAAGGGAGTAGTGCATCTAGAATCATCCCCTGAAGGGAGTAGTGCATCCATCATCATCACAAGAAGTGGCAGGTGCATCCAGGATCATCCCATAAAGGGAGTAGTGCATCCAGGATCATCCCATGAAGGGACAGGTGCATCCAGGATCATCCCATGAAGGGAGTAATGCATTCAGGATCATCCCCTGAAAGGAGTAGTGCATCCAGGATCATCCCCTGGAGGGAGTAGTGCATCCAGGATCATCCCCTGAAGGGGGTAGTGCATCCAGGATCATCCCCTGAAAGGAGTAGTGCATCCAGGATCATCTCATGAAGGGAGAGGTGCATCCAGGATCATCCCATGAAGTGACAGGTGCATCCAGGATAATCCCATGAAGGGAAAGGTGCATTCAGATCATCCCCAGAAGGGTGTAGTGCATCCAGGATCGTCTCATGAAGGGACAGGTGCATCCAGGATCATCCCCTGAAGGGACAGGTGCATCCAAGATCATCCCATGAAGGGGCAGGTGCATCCAAGACCATCCCATGAAGGGACCGGAGCATCCAGGATCATCCCCTGAAGGGAGTAGTGCATCCAGGAACATCCCCTGAAGAGACCGGTGCATCCAGGATTATCCCATGAAGGGACCGGTGCATCCAGGATCATCCCATGAAGGGAGTAGTGCATCCAGGATCATCCCATGAAGGGACACGTGCATCCAGATCATCCCCTGAAGGGAGTAGTGCATCCAGGATCATCCCATGAAGGGACAGGTGCATCCATGATCATCCCATGAAGGGTCAGGCGCATCCAGGATCATCCCATGAAGGGACAGGTGCATCCAGGATCATCCCACGAAGAGACAGGTGCATCCAGGATCATCCCACGTAGGGGCAGGTGCATCCAGGATCATCCCTTGAAGGGAGTAGTGCATCCATGATCATCCAATGAAGGGACCGATGCATCCAGGATCATCCCATGAAGGGACTGGTGCATCCAGGATCATCCCACGAAGGGAGTAGTGCATCCTGGATCATCCCTTTCAGGGACCGGTGCATTCAGGATCATCCCCTGAAGGGAGTAGTGCATCCAGGATCATCACATGAAGGGACCGGTGCCTCCAGGATCATCCCATGAAGGGACCGGTGCATCCAGGATCATCCCCTGAAGTGAGTAGTGCATCCATGATCATCCAATGAAGGGACCGATGCATCCAGGATCATCCCATGAAGGGACTGGTGCATCCAGGATCATCCCACGAAGGGAGTAGTGCATCCTAGGTCATCCCTTTCAGGGACCGGTGCATTCAGGATCATCCCCTGAAGGGAGTAGTGCATCCAGGATCATCACATGAAGGGACCGGTGCCTCCAGGATCATCCCATGAAGGGACCGGTGCATCCAGGATCATCCCCTGAAGGGAGTAGTGCATCTAGGATCATCCCATGAAGGGACAGGTGCATTCAGGATCATCCCCTAAAGGGAGTAGTGCATCCAGGATCATCCCATGATGGGACCGGTGCATCCAGTATCATCCCCTGAAGGCAGTAGTGCATCCAGGATCATCTCATGAAGGGACCGGTGCATTCAGGATCATCCCCTGAAGGGAGTAGTGCATCCAGGATCATCCCATAAAGGGAGTAGTGCATCCAGGATCATTCCATGAAGGGACCGGTGCATCCAGGATCATCCCCTAAAGGGAATAGTGCATCCAGGATCATCCCCTGAAGGGAGTAGTGCATCCAGGATCATCCCCTGAAGGGAGTAGTGCATCCAGGATCATCCCCTGAAGGGAGTAGTGCATCCAGGATCATCCCATGAAGGGACAGGTGCATCCAAGATCAACCCATGAAGGGACAGGTGCATCCAAGATCATCCCATGAAGGGACAGGAGCATCCAAGATCATCCCATGAAGGGACTGGTGCATCCAGGATCATCCCCTGAAGGGAGTAGTGCATCCAGGATCATCCCATGAAGGGAGTAGTGCATCCAGGATCATTGCATGAACGGACAGGTGCATCCAAGATCATCCCATGAAGGGACCGGTGCATCCAAGATCATCCCATGAAGGGACAGGTGCATCCAGGATCATCCCATGAAGGGACAGGTGCATCCAAGATCAACCCATGAAGGGACCGGTGCATCCAGGATCATCCCATGAAGGGAGTAGTGCATCCAGGATCATCCCATGAAGGGAGTAGTGCATACAGGATTATCCCATGAAGGGACAGAGGCATCCAGATCATCCCATGAAGGGACAGGTGCATCCAGGATCATCCCCTGAAGGGAGTAGTGCATCCAGGATCATCCCATAAAGGGAGTAGTGCATCCAGGATCATCCCATGAAGGGACAGGTGCATCCAGGATCATCCCATGAAGGGAGTAGTGCATCCAGGATCATCCCATGAAGGGACAGGTGCATCCAGGATCATCCCCTGAAGGGAGTAGTGCAACCAGGATCATCCCATAAAGGGAGTAGTACATCCAGGATCATGCCATGAAGGGACAGGTGCATCCAGGATCATCCCATGAAGGGAGTAGTGCATCCAGGATCATCCCATGAAGGGAGTAGTGCATCCAGGATCATCCCATGAAGGGAGTAGTGCATCCAGGATCATCCCATGAAGGGAGTAGTGCATCTAGGATCATCCCCTGAAGGGAGTAGTGCATCCATCATCATCACAAGAAGTGGCAGGTGCATCCAGGATCATCCCATAAAGGGAGTAGTGCATCCAGGATCATCCCATGAAGGGACAGGTGCATCCAGGATCATCCCATGAAGGGAGTAATGCATTCAGGATCATCCCCTGGAGGGAGTAGTGCATCCAGGATCATCCCCTGAAGGGGGTAGTGCATCCAGGATCATCCCCTGAAAGGAGTAGTGCATCCAGGATCATCTCATGAAGGGAGAGGTGCATCCAGGATCATCCCATGAAGTGACAGGTGCATCCAGGATAATCCCATGAAGGGAAAGGTGCATTCAGATCATCCCCAGAAGGGTGTAGTGCATCCAGGATCGTCTCATGAAGGGACAGGTGCATCCAGGATCATCCCCTGAAGGGACAGGTGCATCCAAGATCATCCCATGAAGGGGCAGGTGCATCCAAGACCATCCCATGAAGGGACCGGAGCATCCAGGATCATCCCCTGAAGGGAGTAGTGCATCCAGGAACATCCTCTGAAGAGACCGGTGCATCCAGGATTATCCCATGAAGGGACCGGTGCATCCAGGATCATCCCATGAAGGGAGTAGTGCATCCAGGATCATCCCATGAAGGGACACGTGCATCCAGATCATCCCCTGAAGGGAGTAGTGCATCCAGGATCATCCCATGAAGTGACAGGTGCATCCATGATCATCCCATGAAGGGTCAGGCGCATCCAGGATCATCCCATGAAGGGACAGGTGCATCCAGGATCATCCCACGAAGAGACAGGTGCATCCAGGATCATCCCACGTAGGGGCAGGTGCATCCAGGATCATCCCTTGAAGGGAGTAGTGCATCCATGATCATCCAATGAAGGGACCGATGCATCCAGGATCATCCCATGAAGGGACTGGTGCATCCAGGATCATCCCACGAAGGGAGTAGTGCATCCTGGATCATCCCTTTCAGGGACCGGTGCATTCAGGATCATCCCCTGAAGGGAGTAGTGCATCCAGGATCATCACATGAAGGGACCGGTGCCTCCAGGATCATCCCATGAAGGGACCGGTGCATCCAGGATCATCCCCTGAAGTGAGTAGTGCATCCAGGATCATCCCATGAAGGGAGTAGTGCATCCAGGATGATCACATGAAGGGAGTAGTGCATCTGCATCCAGATCATCCCATGAAGGGACAGGTGCATCCAGGATCATCCCCTGAAGGGAGTAGTGCATCCAGGATCATCCCATGAAGGGAGTAGTGCATCCAGGATCATCCCATGAAGGGAGTAGTGCATCCAGGATCATCCCATGAAGGGAGTAGTGCATCCAGGATCATCCCATGAAGGGAGTAGTGCATCTAGGATCATCCCCTGAAGGGAGTAGTGCATCCATCATCATCACAAGAAGTGGCAGGTGCATCCAGGATCATCCCATAAAGGGAGTAGTGCATCCAAGATCATCCCATGAAGGGACAGGTGCATCCAGGATCATCCCATGAAGGGAGTAGTGCATTCAGGATCATCCCCTGAAGGGATTAGTGCATCCATGATCATCTCATGAAGGGAGAGGTGCATCCAGGATCATCCCATGAAGGGACAGGTGCGTCCATGATCATCCCATGAAGGGACAGGTGCATTCAGATCATCCCCAGAAGGGTGTAGTGCATCCAGGATTGTCTCATGAAGGGACAGGTGCATCCAGGATCATCCCCTGAAGGGACAGGTGCATCCAAGATCATCCCATGAAGGGGCAGGTGCATCCAAGACCATCCCATGAAGGGACAGGAGCATCCAGGATCATCCCCTGAAGGGAGTAGTGCATCCAGGAACATCCCCTGAAGGGACCGGTGCATCCAGGATCATCCCATGAAGGGACCGGTGCATCCAGGATCATCCCATGAAGGGAGTAGTGCATCCAGGATCATCCCATGAAGGGACAGGTGCATCCAGGATCATCCCCTGAAGGGACAGGTGCATCCAGGATCATCCCATGAAGGGACAGGTGCATCCAGGATCATCCAATGAAGGGACAGGTGTATCCAGGATCATCCCATGAAGGGAGTAGTGCATCCAGGATCATCCCATGAAGGGAGTAGTGCATGCAGGATCATCCCCTGAGGGAGTAGTGCATCCAGGATCATCCCATGAAGGGACAGGTGCATCCAGATCATCCCATGGAGGGACAGGTGCATCCAGATCATCCCATGAAGGGACAGGTGCATCCAGGATCATTCCCTGGAGGGAGTTGTGCATCCAGGATCATCCCATGAAGGGATTAGTGCATCCAGGATCATCTCATGAAGGGAGAGGTGCATTCAGGATCATCCCATGAAGGGACAGGTGCATCCAGGATCATCCAATGAAGGGACAGGTGCATCCAGGATCATCCCATGAAGGGAGTAGTGCATCCAGGATCATCCCATGAAGGGAGTAGTGCATGCAGGATCATCCCCTGAGGGAGTAGTGCATCCAGGATCATCCCATAAAGGGACAGGTGCATCCATGATCATCCAATGAAGGGACAGGTGCATCCAGGCTCATCCCCTGAAGGGAGTAGTGCATCCAGGATTATCCCATGAAGGGACAGGTGCATCCAGGATCCTCTTATGAAGGGACAGGTGCATACAGGATCCTCCCATGAAGGGACAGGTGCATCCAGGATCATCCCATGAAGGGACCGGTGCATTCAGGATCATCCCATGAAGGGACCGGTGCATTCAGGATCATCCCATGAAGGGACCGGTGCATTCAGGATCATCCCATGAAGGGACCGGTGCATTCAGGATCATCCAATGAAGGGACCGGTGCATCCAGGATCATCCAATGAAGGGACCGGTGCATCCAGGATCTTCCCATGAAGGGACAGGTGCATACAGGATCATCCCCTGAAGGGACAGGTGCATCCGAGATCATCCCATGAAGGGGCAGGTGCATCCAAGACCATCCCATGAAGGGACTGGTGCATCCAGGATCATCCCCTGAAGGGAGTAGTGCATCCAGGAACATCCCCTGAAGGGACCGGTGCATCCAGGATCATCCCATGAAGGGACAGGTGCATCCAGGATCATCCCATGAAGGGACAGGTGCATCCAGACCATCCCCTGAAGGGAGTAGTGCATCCAGGATCATCCCACGAAGGGACAGGTGCATCCAGGATCATCCCATGAAGGGACAGGTGCATCCAGGATCATCCCACGAAGAGACAGGTGCATCCAGGATCATCCCACGAAGAGACAGGTGCATCCAGGATCATCCCACGAAGGGGCAGGTGCATCCAGGATCATTCCCTGAAGGGGGTAGTGCATCCATGATCATCCAATGAAGGGACCGATGCATCCAGGATCATCCCATGAAGGGACCGGTGCATCCAGGATCATCCCACGAAGGGAGTAGTGCATCCTGGATCATCCCATGCAGGGACCGGTGCATTCAGGATCATCCCCTGAAGGGAGTAGTGCATCCAGGATCATCCCATGAAGGGACCGGTGCCTCCAGGATCATCCCATGAAGGGACCGGTCCATCCAGGATCATCCCCTGAAGTGAGTAGTGCATCCAGGATCATCCCATGAAGGGACCGGTGCATCCAGGATCATCTCCTGAAGGGAGTAGTGCATCCAGGATCATCCCATGAAGGGAGTAGTGCATCCAGGATCATTCCATGAAGGGACAGGTGCATCCAGGACCATCCCCTGAAGGGAGTAGTGCATCCAGGATCATCCCATGAAGGGAGTAGTGCATTCAGGATCATCCCATGAAGGGAGTAGTGCATTCAGGATCATCCAATGAAGGGACCGGTGCATCCAGGATCTTCCCATGAAGGGACAGGTGCATACAGGATCATCCCCTGAAAGGAGTAGTGCATCCATGGTCATCCAATGAAGGGACCGATGCATCCAGGATCATCACTTGAAGGGACTGGTGCATCCAGGATCAACCCCTGAAAGGAGTAGTGCATCCAGGATCATCCCATGAAGGGACCGATGCATCCAGGATCATCCCTTGAAGGGAGTAGTGCATCCATGATCATCCAATGAAGGGACCGATGCATCCAGGATCATCCCATGAAGGGAGTAGTGCATCCTGGATCATCCCATTCAGGGACCGGTGTATTCAGGATCATCCCATGAAGGGACCGGTGCATCCAGGATCATCCCCTGAAGTGAGTAGTGCATCCAGGATCATCCCATGAAGGGAGTAGTGCATCCAGGATCATCACATGAAGGGAGTAGTGCATCTGCATCCAGATCATCCCATGAAGGGGCAGGTGCATCCAGGATCATCCCCTGAAGGGAGTAGTGCATCCAGGATCATCCCATGAAGGGAGTAGTGCATCCAGGATCATCCCATGAAGGGAGTAGTGCATCCAGGATCATCCTATGAAGGGAGTAATGCATTCAGGATCATCCCATGAAGGGAGTAGTGCATCCAGGATCATCCCATGAAGGGAGTAGTGCATCCAGGATCATCCCATGAAGGGAGTAGTGCATCCAGGATCATCCCATGAAGGAAGTAGTGCATCTAGGATCATCCCCTGAAGGGAGTAGTGCATCCATCATCATCACAAGAAGTGGCAGGTGCATCCAGGATCATCCCATAAAGGGAGTAGTGCATCCAAGATCATCCCATGAAGGGACAGGTGCATCCGGGATCATCCCATTAAGGGAGTAGTGCATTCAGGATCATCCCCTGAAGGGATTAGTGCATCCATGATCATCTCATGAAGGGAGAGGTGCATCCAGGATCATCCCATGAAGGGACAGGTGCCTCCATGATCATCCCATGAAGGGACAGGTGCATTCAGATCATCCCCAGAAGGGTGTAGTGCATCCAGGATTGTCTCATGAAGGGACAGGTGCATCCAGGATCATCCCCTGAAGGGACAGGTGCACCCAAGATCATCCCATGTAGGGGCAGGTGCATCCAAGACCATCCCATGAAGGGACAGGAGCATCCAGGAACATCCCCTGAAGGGAGTAGTGCATCCAGGAACATCCCCTGAAGGGACCGGTGCATCCAGGATCATCCCATGAAGGGACCGGTGCATCCAGGATCATCCCATGAAGGGAGTAGTGCATCCAGGATCATCCCATGAAGGGACAGGTGCATCCAGGATCATCCCCTGAAGGGACAGGTGCATCCAGGATCATCCCATGAAGGGACAGGTGCATCCAGGATCATCCCGCGAAGGGACAGGTGCATCCAGGATCATCCAATGAAGGGACAGGTGCATCCAGGATCATCCCATGAAGGGAGTAGCGCATCCAGGATCATCCCATGAAGGGAGTAGTGCATGCAGGATCATCCCCGGAGGGAGTAGTGCATCCAGGATCATCCCATGAAGGGAGTAGTGCATCCAGGATCATCCCATAAAGGGACAGGTGCATCCAGATCATCCCATGAAGGGACAGGTGCATCTAGATCATCCCATGAAGGGACAGGTGCATCCAGGATAATCCCCTGGAGGGAGTAGTGCATCCAGGATCATCCCATGAAGGGATTAGTGCATCCAGGATCATCCCATGAAGGGAGAGGTGCATTCAGGATCATCCCATGAAGGGACAGGTGCATACAGGATCATCCCATGAAGGGACAGGTGCATACAGAATCATCCCATGAAGGGACAGGTGCATCCAGGTTCATCCCCTGAAGGGAGTAGTGCATCCAGGATTATCTCATGAAGGGACAGGTGCATCCAGGATCTTCTTATGAAGGGACAGGTGCATACAGGATCCTCCCATGAAGGGACAGGTGCATCCAGGATCATCCCATGAAGGGACCGGTGCATTCAGGATCATCCCATGAAGGGACCGGTGCATTCAGGATCATCCCATGAAGGGACCAGTGCATTCAGGATCATCCCATGAAGGGACCGGTGCATTCAGGATCATCCAATGAAGGGACCGGTGCATCCAGGATCATTCAATGAAGGGACCGGTGCATCCAGGATCTTCCCATGAAGGGACAGGTGCATACAGGATCATCCCCTGAAGGGATAGGTGCATCCAAGATCATCCCATGAAGGGGCAGGTGCATCCAAGACCATCCCATGAAGGGACCGGTGCATCCAGGATCATCCCCTGAAGGGAGTAGTGCATCCAGGAACATCCCCTGAAGGGACCGGTGCATCCAGGATCATCCCATGAAGGGACCGGTGCATCCAGGATCATCCCATGAAGGGAGTAGTGCATCCAGGATCATCCCATGAAGGGACAGGTGCATCTAGGATCATCCCATGAAGGGACAGGTGCATCCAGATCATCCCCTGAAGGGAGTAGTGCATCCAGGATCATCCCATGAAGGGACAGGTGCATCCAGGATCATCCCATGAAGGGACAGGTGCATCCAGGATCATCCCACGAAGGGACAGGTGCATCCAGGATCATTCCACGAAGGGGCAGGTGCATCCAGGATCATTCGCTGAAGGGGGTAGTGCATCCAGGATCATCCCATGAAGGGACCGATGCATCCAGGATCATCCCATGAAGGGACTGGTGCATCCAGGATCATCCCACGAAGAGAGTAGTGCATCCTGGATCATCCCATGCAGAAACCGGTGCATTCAGGATCATCCCCTGAAGGGAGTAGTGCATCCAGGATCATCCCATGAAGGGACCGGTGCCTCCAGGATCATCCCATGAAGGGACCGGTGCCTCCAGGATCATCCCCTGAAGTGAGTAGTGCATCCAGGATCATCCCATGAAGGGACCGGTGCATCCAGGATCATCCCCTGAAAGGAGTAGTGCATCCAGGATCATCCCATGAAGGGAGTAGTGCATCCAGGATCATTCCATGAAGGGACAGGTGCATCCAGGATCATCCCCTGAAGGGAGTAGTGCATCCAGGATCATCCCATGAAGGGAGTAGTGCATTCAGGATCATCCCATGAAGGGAGTAGTGCATTCAGGATCATCCAATGAAGGGACCGGTGCATCCAGGATCTTCCCATGAAGGGACAGGTGCATACAGGATCATCCCCTGAAAGGAGTAGTGCATCCATGGTCATCCAATGAAGGGACCGATGCATCCAGGATCATCACTTGAAGGGACTGGTGCATCCAGGATCAACCCCTGAATGGAGAAGTGCATCCAGGATCATCCCATGAAGGGAGTAGTGCATTCAGTATCATCCCATGAAGGTAGTAGTGCATTCAGGATCATCCCATGAAGGGAGTAGTGCATCCATGATCATCCAATGAAGGGACTGGTGCATCCAGGATCATCCCATGAAGGGACGGTGCATCCAGGATCATCCCCTGAAGGGAGTAGTGCATCCATGATCATCCAATGAAGGGACCGATGCATCCAGGATCATCCCATGAAGGGACCAGTGCATCCAGGATCATCCCACGAAGGGAGTAGTGCATCCTGGATCATCCCATGCAGGGACTGGTGCATCCAGGATCATCCCCTGAAGGGAGTAGTACATCCAGGATCATCCCATGAAGGGACCGGTGCATCCAGGATCATCCCATGAAGGGACCGGTGCATCCAGGATCATCCCATGAAGGGAGTAGTGCATCCAGGATCATCCCATGAAGGGACCGGTGCCTCCAGGATCATCCCATGAAGGGACCGGTGCATCCAGGATCATCCCATGAAGGGACAGGTGCATCCAGGATCATCCCATGAAGGGACAGGTGCATCCAGGATCATCCAATGAAGGGACAGGTGCATATAGGATCATCCCATGAAGGGACCGGTGCATCCAGGATCATCCCCTGAAGTGAGTAGTGCATCCAGGATCATCCCATGAAGGGACCGGTGCATCCAGGATCATTCCCTGAAGGGAGTAGTGCATCCAGGATCATCCAATGAAGGGACCGGTGCATCCAGGATCTTCCCATGAAGGGACAGGTGCATCCAGGATCATCCCATGAAGGGAGTATTGCATTCAGTATCATCCCATGAAGGGAGTAGTGCATTCAGGCTCATCCCATGAAGGGAGTAGTGCATCCATGACCATCCAATGAAGGGACTGGTGCATCCAGGATCATCCCATGAAGGGACCGGTGCATCCAGGATCATCCCATGAAGGGACCGGTGCATCCAGGATCATCCCATGAAGGGATGGGTGCATCCAGGATCATCCCATGAAGGGATGGGTGCATCCAGGATCATCCCCTGAAGGGAGTAGTGCATCCAGGATCCTCCCATGAAGGGATGGGTGCATCCAGGATCATCCCATGAAGGGACCGGTGCATCCAGGATCATCCCATGAAGGGATTAGTGCATCCAGGATCATCTCATGAAGGGAGAGGTGCATCCAGGATCATCCCATGAAGGGAGAGGTGCATCCAGGATCATCCCATGAAGGTACAGGTGCATTCAGATCATCCGCAGAAGGGTGTAGTGCAACCAGGATCGTCTCATGAAGGTACAGGTGCATCCAGGATCATCCAATGAAGGGACAGGTGCATCCACATCATCCCATTAAGTGACAGGAGCATCAAGGATAATCCCCTGAAGGGAGTAGTGCATCCTGGATCATCCCATGAAGGGAGTAGTGCATCCAGGATCATCCCATGAAGGGAGTAGTGCATCCAGGATCATCCCATGAAAGGACAGGTGCATCCAGATCATCCCATGAAGGGACAGGTGCATCCAGATCATCCCATGAAGGGACAGGTGCATCCAGGATCATTCCCTGAAGTGAGTAGTGTATCCAGGATCATCCCATGAAGGGACAGGTGCATCCAGGATCATCCAATGAAGGGTCAGGTGCATCCAGGATCATCCCATGAAGGGACAGGTGCATCCAGGATCATCCCATAAAGGGAGTAGTGCATCCAGGATCATCCCATGAAGGGAGTGGTGCATCCAGGATCATCCCATGAAGGGAGTAGTGCATCCAGGATCATCCCATGAAGGGAGTAGTGCATACAGGATCATCCCATGAAGGGAGTAGTGCATCCAGGATCATCCCATAAAGGGACAGGTGCATCCAGGATCATCCCATGAAAGGACAGGTGCATCCACATCATCCCATGAAGGGACAGGTGCATCCAGGATCATCCCATGAAGGGAGTAGTGCATCCAGGATCATCCCATGAAGGGAGTAGTGCATACAGGATCATCCTATGAAAGGACAGGTGCATCCAGATCATCCCATGGAGGGAGTAGTGCATCCAGATCATCCCATGGAGGGAGTAGTGCATCCAGGATCATCCCATGAAGGGACAGGTGCACCCAGGATCATCCCATGAAGGGACTGATGCATCCAGGATCATCCCCTGAAGGGACAGGTGCATCCAGGATCATCCCCTGAAGGGAGCAGTGCATCCAGGATTATCCCCTGAAAGGAATAGTGCATCCGGGATCATCCCCTGAAGGGAGTAGTGCATCCAGGTTCATCCCATGAAGGGACAGGTGCATCCAGGATCATCCCATGAAGGGACAGGTGCATCCAGATCATCCCATGAAGGGACAGGTGCATCCAGATCATCCCATGAAGGGACAGCTTCATCCAGATCATCCCATGAAGGGACAGGTGCATCCAGGATCATCCCCTGAAGGGAGTAGTGCATCCAGGATCATTCCATGAAGGGAATAGTGTATCCAGGATCATCACATGAAGGGAGTAGTGCGTCTGCATCCAGATCATCCCATGAAGGGACAGGTGCATCCAGGATCATCCCCTGAAGGCAGTAGTGCATCCAGGATCATGTCATGAAGGTAGTAGTGCATCCAGGATCATCCCCTGAAGGGAGTAGTGCATCCAGGATCATCCCATAAAGGGAGTAGTGCATCCAGGATCATCCCATGAAGAGAGTAGTGCATCCAGGATCATCCCCTGAAGTGAGTAGTGCATCCAGGATCATCCCATGAAGGGAGTAGTGCATCCAGGATCATCCCATGAAGGGACCAGTGCATCCAGAATCATCCCATGAAGGGAGTAGTGCATCCAGGATCATCCCATGAAGGGGCAGGTGATTCCAGATCATCCCATGAAGGGACAGGTGCATCCAGGATCACCCCATGAAGGGACAGGTGCATCCAGGATCACCCCATGAAGGGACAGGTGCATCCAGGATCATCCCCTGAAGGGAGTAGTGCATCCAGGATCATCCCATAAAGGGAGTAGTGCATCCAGGATCATCCCATGAAGGGAGTAGTGCATCCAGGATCATCCCATGAAGGGAGTAGTGCATCCAAGATCATCCCATGAAGGGAGTAGTGCATCCAGGATCATCCCATGAAGGGAGTAGTGCATCTAGGATCATCCCCCGAAGGGAGTAGTGCATCCATCATCATCACAATAAGTGGCAGGTGCATCCAGATCATCCCATGAAGGGAGTAGTGCATCCAGGATCATCCCATGCAGGGACCGGTGCATTCTGGATCATCCCCTGAGGGGAGTAGTGCATCCAGGATCATCACATGAAGGGACCGGTGCCTCCAGGATCATCCCATGAAGGGACTGGTGCATCCAGGATCATCCCCTGAAGTGAGTAGTGCATCCAGGATCATCCCATGAAGGGACCGGTGCATCCAGGATCATCCCCTGAAGGGAGTAGTGCATCCAGGATCATCCCCTGAAGGGACAGGTGCATCCAGGATCATCCCATGAAGGGACAGGTGCATCCAGGATCATCCCATGAAGGGACAGGTGCATCCAGGATCATCCAATGAAGGGACAGGTGCATCCAGGATCATCCAATGAAGAGACAGGTGCATCCAGGATCATCCCATGAAGGGAGTAGTACATCCAGGATCATCCCATGAAGGGAGTAGTACATCAAGGATCATCCCATGAAGGGAGTAGTGCATCCAGGATCATCCCATGAAGGGACAGGTGCACCCAGATCATCCCATGAAGGGACAGGTGCATCCAGATCATCCCATGAAGGGACAGGTGCATCCAGATCATCCCATGAAGGGACAGGTGCATCCAGTATCATCCCCTGGAGGGAGTAGTGCATCCAGGATCATCCCATGAAGGGAGTAGTGCATCCAGGATCATCCCATGAAGGGACCAGTGCATCCAGGATCATCCCCTGAAGGGAGTAGTGCATCCAGGATCATCCCCTGAAGGGACAGGTGCATCCAGGATCATCCCATGAAGGGACAGGTGCATCCAGGATCATCCCATGAAGGGACTGGTTAATCCAGGATCATCCCCTAAAGGGAGAAGTGCATCCAGGATCATCCCATGAAGGGAGTAGTGCATTCAGGATCATCCCATGAAGGGAGTAGTGCATTCAGGATCATCCCCTGAAGGGAGTAGTGCATCCAGGATTATCCCATGAAGGGAGTAGTGCATACAGATCATCCCATGAATGGACAGATGCATCCAGATCATCCCATGAAGGGACAGGTGCATCCAGGATCATCCCCTGAAGGGAGTAGTGCATCCAGGATCATCCCATGAAAGGGGTGGTGCACCCAGGATCATACCATGAAGGGAGTAGTGCATCCAGGAACATCCCCTGAAGGGAGTAGTGCATCCAGGATCATCCCCTGAAGGGGGTAGTGCATCCAGGATCATCCCCTGAAGGGAGTAGTGCATCCAGGATCATCCCCTGAGGGAGTAGTGCATCCAGGATCATCCCATGAAGGGAGTAGTGCATCCAGGATCATCCCATGAAGGGACAGGCGCATTCAGGATCATCCCATGAAGGTGTAGTGCATCCAGGATCATCCCATGAAGGGACAGGTGCATCCAGGATCATCCGATGAAGGGACAGGTGCATCCAGGATCATCACATGAAGGGAGCAGTGCATCCAGGATCATCCCCTGAAGGGAGTAGTGCATCCAGGATCATCCCATGAAGGGAGTAGTGCATCCAGGATCATCCCATGAAGGGGGCAGTGAATCCAGGATCATCCCATGAAGGGACAAGTGCATCCAGATCATCCCATGAAGGGACAGGTGCATCCAGATCATCCCATGAAGGGACAGGTGCATCCAGATCATCCCCTGGAGGGGGTAGTACATCCAGAATCATCCCCTGGAGGGAGTAGTGCATCCAGGATCATCCCATGAAGGGAGTAGTGCATCCAGGATCATCCCATGAAGGGAGTAGTGCATCCAGGATCATCCCATGAAGGGACAGGTGCATCCAGATGATCCCATGAAGGGACAGGTGCATCCAGATCATCCCTTGAAGGGACAGGTGCATCCAGATCATCCCTTGAAGGGACAGGTGCATCCAGATCATCCCCTGAAGGGAGTAGTGCATCCAGGATCATCCCATAAAGGGAGTAGTGCATCCAGGATCATCCCATGAAGGGACAGGTGCATCCAGGATCATTCCATGAAGGGAGTAGTGCATACAGGATCCTCCCATGAAGGAACAGGTGCATCCAGGATCATCCCAGGAAGGGACAGGTGCATCCTGATCATCCCATGAAGGGACAGGTGCATCTAGATCATCCCATGAAGTGACAGGTGCATCCAGATCATCCCATGAAGGGACATGCGCATCCAGGATCATCCCCTGAAGGGAGTAGTGCATCCAGGATCATCCCCTGAAGGGAGTAGTGCATCCAGGATCATCCCATGAAGGGACATGTGCATCCAGGATCATCCCATAAAGGGAGTAGTGCATCCAGGATCATCCCATGAAGGGACAGGTGCATCCAGGATCATCCCATGAAGGGAGTAGTACATCCAGGATCATCCCATGAAGGGACAGGTGCATTCGGGATCATCCCATGAAGTAGTAGTGCATCCAGGATCATCCCATGCAGGGACCGGTGCATTCTGTATCATCCCCTGAAGGGAGTAGTGCATCCAGGATCATCACATGAAGGGACCGGTGCCTCCAGGATCATCCCATGAAGGGACTGGTGCATCCAGGATCATCCCCTGAAGTGAGTAGTGCATCCAGGATCATCCCATGAAGGGACCGGTGCATCCAGGATCATCCCATGAAGGGAGTAGTGCATCCAGGATAATCCCCTGAAGGGACAGGTGCATCCAGGATCATCCCATGAAGGGACAGGTGCATCCAGGATCATCCAATGAAGGGACAGGTGCATCCAGGATCATCCAATGAAGAGACAGGTGCATCCAGGATCATCCCATGAAGGGAGTAGTACATCCAGGATCATCCCATGAAGGGAGTAGTACATCCAGGATCATCCCATGAAGGGAGTAGTGCATCCAGGATCATCCCATGAAGGGACAGGTGCACCCAGATCATCCCATGAAGGGACAGGTGCATCCAGATCATCCCATGAAGGGACAGGTGCATCCAGATCATCCCATGAAGGGACAGGTGCATCCAGTATCATCCCCTGGAGGGAGTAGTGCATCCAGGATCATCCCATGAAGGGAGTAGTGCATCCAGGATCATCCCATGAAGGGACCAGTGCATCCAGGATCATCCCCTGAAGGGAGTAGTGCATCCAGGATCATCCCCTGAAGGGACAGGTGCATCCAGGATCATCCCATGAAGGGACAGGTGCATCCAGGATCATCCCATGAAGGGACTGGTTAATCCAGGATCATCCCCTAAAGGGAGAAGTGCATCCAGGATCATCCCATGAAGGGAGTAGTGCATTCAGGATCATCCCATGAAGGGAGTAGTGCATTCAGGATCATCCCCTGAAGGGAGTAGTGCATCCAGGATTATCCCATGAAGGGAGTAGTGCATACAGATCATCCCATGAAAGGACAGATGCATCCAGATCATCCCATGAAGGGACAGGTGCATCCAGGATCATCCCCTGAAGGGAGTAGTGCATCCAGGATCATCCCATGAAGGGGGTGGTGCACCCAGGATCATACCATGAAGGGAGTAGTGCATCCAGGAACATCCCCTGAAGGGAGTAGTGCATCCAGGATCATCCCCTGAAGGGGGTAGTGCATCCAGGATCATCCCCTGAAGGGAGTAGTGCATCCAGGATCATCCCCTGAAGGGAGTAGTGCATCCAGGATCATCCCCTGAAGGGAGTAGTGCATCCAGGATCATCCCATGAAGGGAGTAGTGCATCCAGGATCATCCCATGAAGGGACAGGCGCATTCAGGATCATCCCATGAAGGTGTAGTGCATCCAGGATCATCCCATGAAGGGACAGGTGCATCCAGGATCATCCGATGAAGGGACAGGTGCATCCAGGATCATCACATGAAGGGAGCAGTGCATCCAGGATCATCCCCTGAAGGGAGTAGTGCATCCAGGATCATCCCATGAAGGGAGTAGTGCATCCAGGATCATCCCATGAAGGGGGCAGTGAATCCAGGATCATCCCATGAAGGGACAAGTGCATCCAGATCATCCCATGAAGGGACAGGTGCATCCAGATCATCCCATGAAGGGACAGGTGCATCCAGATCATCCCCTGGAGGGGGTAGTACATCCAGAATCATCCCCTGGAGGGAGTAGTGCATCCAGGATCATCCCATGAAGGGAGTAGTGCATCCAGGATCATCCCATGAAGGGAGTAGTGCATCCAGGATCATCCCATGAAGGGACAGGTGCATCCAGATGATCCCATGAAGGGACAGGTGCATCCAGATCATCCCTTGAAGGGACAGGTGCATCCAGATCATCCCTTGAAGGGACAGGTGCATCCAGATCATCCCCTGAAGGGAGTAGTGCATCCAGGATCATCCCATAAAGGGAGTAGTGCATCCAGGATCATCCCATGAAGGGACAGGTGCATCCAGGATCATTCCATGAAGGGAATAGTGCATACAGGATCCTCCCATGAAGGAACAGGTGCATCCAGGATCATCCCAGTAAGGGACAGGTGCATCCAGATCATCCCATGAAGGGACAGGTGCATCTAGATCATCCCATGAAGTGACAGGTGCATCCAGATCATCCCATGAAGGGACATGCACATCCAGGATCATCCCCTGAAGGGAGTAGTGCATCCAGGATCATCCCCTGAAGGGAGTAGTGCATCCAGGATCATCCCATGAAGGGACATGTGCATCCAGGATCATCCCATAAAGGGAGTAGTGCATCCAGGATCATCCCATGAAGGGACAGGTGCATCCAGGATCATCCCATGAAGGGAGTAGTACATCCAGGATCATCCCATGAAGGGACAGGTGCATTCGGGATCATCCCATGAAGTTGTAGTGCATCCAGGATCATCCCATGAAGGGACAGGTGCATCCAGGATCAGCACACTAAGGGAGTAGTGCATCCAGGATCTTCACGTGAAGGGAGTAGTGCATCCAGGATCAGCCCCTGAAGGGAGTAGTGCATCCAGGATCATCCCATGAAGGGAGTAGTGCATCCAGGATCATCCGATGAAGGGGGTAGTGAATCCAGGATCATCCCATGAAGGGACAGGTGCATCCAGATCATCCCATAAAGGGACAGGTGCATCCAGATCATCCCATGAAGGGACAGGTGCATCCAGATCATCCCATGAAGGGACAGGTGCATCCAGATCATCCCCTGGAGGGAGTAGTACATCCAGGATCATCACCTCGAGGGAGTAGTGCATCCAGGATCATCCCATGAAGGGAGTAGTGCATCCAGGATCATCCAATGAAGGGAGTAGTGCATACAGGATCATCCCATGAAGGGACAGGTGCATCCAGATGATCCCATGAAGAGAAAGGTGCATCCAGATGATCCCATGAAGGGACAGGTGCATCCAGATCATCCCTTTAAGGGACAGGTGCATCCAGGATCATCCCCTGAAGAAACTAGTGCATCCAGGATCATCCCATAAAGGGAGTAGTGCATCCAGGATCATCCCATGAAGGAACAGGTGCATCCAGGATCATTCCATGAAGGAACAGGTGCATACAGGATCCTCCCATGAAGGAACAGGTGCATCCAGGATCATCCCATGAAGGGACGGGTGCATCCAGGATCATCCCATAAAGGGAGTAGTGCATCCAGGATCATCCCATAAAGGGAGTAGTGCATCCAGGATCATCCCATGAAGGAACAGGTGCATCCAGGATCATTCCATGAAGGGAGTAGTGCATACAGGATCCTCCCATGAAGGAACAGGTGCATCCAGGATCATCCCATGAAGGGACAGGTGCATCCAGATCATCCCATGAAGGGACAGGTGCATCCAGATCATCCCATGAAGTGACAGGTGCATCCAGATCATCCCATGAAGGGACGGGTGCATCCAGGATCATCCACTGAAGGGAGTAGTGCATCCAGGATCATCCCATGAAAGGAGTAGTGCATCCAGGATCATCCCCTGAAGGGAGTAGGACATCCAGGATCATCCCCTGAAGGGAGTAGTGCATCCAGGATCATCCCATGAAGGGACAGGTGCATCCAGGATCATCCCATAAAGGGAGTAGTGCATCCAGGATCATCCCATGAAGGCACAGGTGCATCCAGGATCATCCAATGAAGGGACAGGTGCATCCACATCATCCCATGAAGGGACAGGAGCATCCAGGATCATCCCCTGAAGGGACGGTGCATCCAGGATCATCCCCTGAAGGGAGTAGTGCATCCATGATCATCCAATGAAGGGACCGATGCATCCAGGATCATCCCATGAAGGGACCAGTGCATCCAGGATCATCCCACGAAGGGAGTAGTGCATCCTGGATCATCCCATGCAGGGACTGGTGCATCCAGGATCATCCCCTGAAGGGAGTAGTACATCCAGGATCATCCCATGAAGGGACCGGTGCATCCAGGATCATCCCATGAAGGGACCGGTGCATCCAGGATCATCCCATGAAGGGAGTAGTGCATCCAGGATCATCCCATGAAGGGACCGGTGCCTCCAGGATCATCCCATGAAGGGACCGGTGCATCCAGGATCATCCCATGAAGGGACAGGTGCATCCAGGATCATCCCATGAAGGGACAGGTGCATCCAGGATCATCCAATGAAGGGACAGGTGCATATAGGATCATCCCATGAAGGGACCGGTGCATCCAGGATCATCCCCTGAAGTGAGTAGTGCATCCAGGATCATCCCATGAAGGGACCGGTGCATCCAGGATCATTCCCTGAAGGGAGTAGTGCATCCAGGATCATCCAATGAAGGGACCGGTGCATCCAGGATCTTCCCATGAAGGGACAGGTGCATCCAGGATCATCCCATGAAGGGAGTATTGCATTCAGTATCATCCCATGAAGGGAGTAGTGCATTCAGGCTCATCCCATGAAGGGAGTAGTGCATCCATGACCATCCAATGAAGGGACTGGTGCATCCAGGATCATCCCATGAAGGGACCGGTGCATCCAGGATCATCCCATGAAGGGACCGGTGCATCCAGAATCATCCCATGAAGGGATGGGTGCATCCAGGATCATCCCATGAAGGGATGGGTGCATCCAGGATCATCCCCTGAAGGGAGTAGTGCATCCAGGATCCTCCCATGAAGGGATGGGTGCATCCAGGATCATCCCATGAAGGGACCGGTGCATCCAGGATCATCCCATGAAGGGATTAGTGCATCCAGGATCATCTCATGAAGGGAGAGGTGCATCCAGGATCATCCCATGAAGGGAGAGGTGCATCCAGGATCATCCCATGAAGGTACAGGTGCATTCAGATCATCCGCAGAAGGGTGTAGTGCAACCAGGATCGTCTCATGAAGGTACAGGTGCATCCAGGATCATCCAATGAAGGGACAGGTGCATCCACATCATCCCATTAAGTGACAGGAGCATCAAGGATAATCCCCTGAAGGGAGTAGTGCATCCTGGATCATCCCATGAAGGGAGTAGTGCATCCAGGATCATCCCATGAAGGGAGTAGTGCATCCAGGATCATCCCATGAAAGGACAGGTGCATCCAGATCATCCCATGAAGGGACAGGTGCATCCAGATCATCCCATGAAGGGACAGGTGCATCCAGGATCATTCCCTGAAGTGAGTAGTGTATCCAGGATCATCCCATGAAGGGACAGGTGCATCCAGGATCATCCCATGAAGGGACAGGTGCATCCAGGATCATCCCATAAAGGGAGTAGTGCATCCAGGATCATCCCATGAAGGGAGTGGTGCATCCAGGATCATCCCATGAAGGGAGTGGTGCATCCAGGATCATCCCATGAAGGGAGTAGTGCATCCAGGATCATCCCATGAAGGGAGTAGTGCATACAGGATCATCCCATGAAGGGAGTAGTGCATCCAGGATCATCCCATAAAGGGACAGGTGCATCCAGGATCATCCCATGAAAGGACAGGTGCATCCACATCATCCCATGAAGGGACAGGTGCATCCAGGATCATCCCATGAAGGGAGTAGTGCATCCAGGATCATCCCATGAAGGGAGTAGTGCATACAGGATCATCCTATGAAAGGACAGGTGCATCCAGATCATCCCATGGAGGGAGTAGTGCATCCAGATCATCCCATGGAGGGAGTAGTGCATCCAGGATCATCCCATGAAGGGACAGGTGCACCCAGGATCATCCCATGAAGGGACTGATGCATCCAGGATCATCCCCTGAAGGGACAGGTGCATCCAGGATCATCCCCTGAAGGGAGCAGTGCATCCAGGATTATCCCCTGAAAGGAATAGTGCATCCGGGATCATCCCCTGAAGGGAGTAGTGCATCCAGGTTCATCCCATGAAGGGACAGGTGCATCCAGGATCATCCCATGAAGGGACAGGTGCATCCAGATCATCCCATGAAGGGACAGGTGCATCCAGATCATCCCATGAAGGGACAGCTTCATCCAGATCATCCCATGAAGGGACAGGTGCATCCAGGATCATCCCCTGAAGGGAGTAGTGCATCCAGGATCATTCCATGAAGGGAATAGTGTATCCAGGATCATCACATGAAGGGAGTAGTGCGTCTGCATCCAGATCATCCCATGAAGGGACAGGTGCATCCAGGATCATCCCCTGAAGGGAGTAGTGCATCCAGGATCATGTCATGAAGGTAGTAGTGCATCCAGGATCATCCCATGAAGGGAGTAGTGCATCCAGGATCATCCCATGAAGGGAGTAGTGCATCCAGGATCATCCCATGAAGAGAGTAGTGCATCCAGGATCATCCCCTGAAGTGAGTAGTGCATCCAGGATCATCCCATGAAGGGAGTAGTGCATCCAGGATCATCCCATGAAGGGAGTAGTGCATCCAGGATCATCCTATGAAGGGACCAGTGCATCCAGAATCATCCCATGAAGGGAGTAGTGCATCCAGGATCATCCCATGAAGGGGCAGGTGATTCCAGATCATCCCATGAAGGGACAGGTGCATCCAGGATCACCCCATGAAGGGACAGGTGCATCCAGGATCACCCCATGAAGGGACAGGTGCATCCAGGATCATCCCCTGAAGGGAGTAGTGCATCCAGGATCATCCCATAAAGGGAGTAGTGCATCCAGGATCATCCCATGAAGGGAGTAGTGCATCCAGGATCATCCCATGAAGGGAGTAGTGCATCCAAGATCATCCCATGAAGGGAGTAGTGCATCCAGGATCATCCCATGAAGGGAGTAGTGCATCTAGGATCATCCCCCGAAGGGAGTAGTGCATCCATCATCATCACAATAAGTGGCAGGTGCATCCAGATCATCCCATGAAGGGAGTAGTGCATCCAGGATCATCCCATGCAGGGACCGGTGCATTCTGGATCATCCCCTGAGGGGAGTAGTGCATCCAGGATCATCACATGAAGGGACCGGTGCCTCCAGGATCATCCCATGAAGGGACTGGTGCATCCAGGATCATCCCCTGAAGTGAGTAGTGCATCCAGGATCATCCCATGAAGGGACCGGTGCATCCAGGATCATCCCCTGAAGGGAGTAGTGCATCCAGGATCATCCCCTGAAGGGACAGGTGCATCCAGGATCATCCCATGAAGGGACAGGTGCATCCAGGATCATCCCATGAAGGGACAGGTGCATCCAGGATCATCCAATGAAGGGACAGGTGCATCCAGGATCATCCAATGAAGAGACAGGTGCATCCAGGATCATCCCATGAAGGGAGTAGTACATCCAGGATCATCCCATGAAGGGAGTAGTACATCCAGGATCATCCCATGAAGGGAGTAGTGCATCCAGGATCATCCCATGAAGGGACAGGTGCACCCAGATCATCCCATGAAGGGACAGGTGCATCCAGATCATCCCATGAAGGGACAGGTGCATCCAGATCATCCCATGAAGGGACAGGTGCATCCAGTATCATCCCCTGGAGGGAGTAGTGCATCCAGGATCATCCCATGAAGGGAGTAGTGCATCCAGGATCATCCCATGAAGGGACCAGTGCATCCAGGATCATCCCCTGAAGGGAGTAGTGCATCCAGGATCATCCCCTGAAGGGACAGGTGCATCCAGGATCATCCCATGAAGGGACAGGTGCATCCAGGATCATCCCATGAAGGGACTGGTTAATCCAGGATCATCCCCTAAAGGGAGAAGTGCATCCAGGATCATCCCATGAAGGGAGTAGTGCATTCAGGATCATCCCATGAAGGGAGTAGTGCATTCAGGATCATCCCCTGAAGGGAGTAGTGCATCCAGGATTATCCCATGAAGGGAGTAGTGCATACAGATCATCCCATGAATGGACAGATGCATCCAGATCATCCCATGAAGGGACAGGTGCATCCAGGATCATCCCCTGAAGGGAGTAGTGCATCCAGGATCATCCCATGAAAGGGGTGGTGCACCCAGGATCATACCATGAAGGGAGTAGTGCATCCAGGAACATCCCCTGAAGGGAGTAGTGCATCCAGGATCATCCCCTGAAGGGGGTAGTGCATCCAGGATCATCCCCTGAAGGGAGTAGTGCATCCAGGATCATCCCCTGAGGGAGTAGTGCATCCAGGATCATCCCATGAAGGGAGTAGTGCATCCAGGATCATCCCATGAAGGGACAGGCGCATTCAGGATCATCCCATGAAGGTGTAGTGCATCCAGGATCATCCCATGAAGGGACAGGTGCATCCAGGATCATCCGATGAAGGGACAGGTGCATCCAGGATCATCACATGAAGGGAGCAGTGCATCCAGGATCATCCCCTGAAGGGAGTAGTGCATCCAGGATCATCCCATGAAGGGAGTAGTGCATCCAGGATCATCCCATGAAGGGGGCAGTGAATCCAGGATCATCCCATGAAGGGACAAGTGCATCCAGATCATCCCATGAAGGGACAGGTGCATCCAGATCATCCCATGAAGGGACAGGTGCATCCAGATCATCCCCTGGAGGGGGTAGTACATCCAGAATCATCCCCTGGAGGGAGTAGTGCATCCAGGATCATCCCATGAAGGGAGTAGTGCATCCAGGATCATCCCATGAAGGGAGTAGTGCATCCAGGATCATCCCATGAAGGGACAGGTGCATCCAGATGATCCCATGAAGGGACAGGTGCATCCAGATCATCCCTTGAAGGGACAGGTGCATCCAGATCATCCCTTGAAGGGACAGGTGCATCCAGATCATCCCCTGAAGGGAGTAGTGCATCCAGGATCATCCCATAAAGGGAGTAGTGCATCCAGGATCATCCCATGAAGGGACAGGTGCATCCAGGATCATTCCATGAAGGGAGTAGTGCATACAGGATCCTCCCATGAAGGAACAGGTGCATCCAGGATCATCCCAGGAAGGGACAGGTGCATCCTGATCATCCCATGAAGGGACAGGTGCATCTAGATCATCCCATGAAGTGACAGGTGCATCCAGATCATCCCATGAAGGGACATGCGCATCCAGGATCATCCCCTGAAGGGAGTAGTGCATCCAGGATCATCCCCTGAAGGGAGTAGTGCATCCAGGATCATCCCATGAAGGGACATGTGCATCCAGGATCATCCCATAAAGGGAGTAGTGCATCCAGGATCATCCCATGAAGGGACAGGTGCATCCAGGATCATCCCATGAAGGGAGTAGTACATCCAGGATCATCCCATGAAGGGACAGGTGCATTCGGGATCATCCCATGAAGTAGTAGTGCATCCAGGATCATCCCATGCAGGGACCGGTGCATTCTGTATCATCCCCTGAAGGGAGTAGTGCATCCAGGATCATCACATGAAGGGACCGGTGCCTCCAGGATCATCCCATGAAGGGACTGGTGCATCCAGGATCATCCCCTGAAGTGAGTAGTGCATCCAGGATCATCCCATGAAGGGACCGGTGCATCCAGGATCATCCCATGAAGGGAGTAGTGCATCCAGGATAATCCCCTGAAGGGACAGGTGCATCCAGGATCATCCCATGAAGGGACAGGTGCATCCAGGATCATCCAATGAAGGGACAGGTGCATCCAGGATCATCCAATGAAGAGACAGGTGCATCCAGGATCATCCCATGAAGGGAGTAGTACATCCAGGATCATCCCATGAAGGGAGTAGTACATCCAGGATCATCCCATGAAGGGAGTAGTGCATCCAGGATCATCCCATGAAGGGACAGGTGCACCCAGATCATCCCATGAAGGGACAGGTGCATCCAGATCATCCCATGAAGGGACAGGTGCATCCAGATCATCCCATGAAGGGACAGGTGCATCCAGTATCATCCCCTGGAGGGAGTAGTGCATCCAGGATCATCCCATGAAGGGAGTAGTGCATCCAGGATCATCCCATGAAGGGACCAGTGCATCCAGGATCATCCCCTGAAGGGAGTAGTGCATCCAGGATCATCCCCTGAAGGGACAGGTGCATCCAGGATCATCCCATGAAGGGACAGGTGCATCCAGGATCATCCCATGAAGGGACTGGTTAATCCAGGATCATCCCCTAAAGGGAGAAGTGCATCCAGGATCATCCCATGAAGGGAGTAGTGCATTCAGGATCATCCCATGAAGGGAGTAGTGCATTCAGGATCATCCCCTGAAGGGAGTAGTGCATCCAGGATTATCCCATGAAGGGAGTAGTGCATACAGATCATCCCATGAAAGGACAGATGCATCCAGATCATCCCATGAAGGGACAGGTGCATCCAGGATCATCCCCTGAAGGGAGTAGTGCATCCAGGATCATCCCATGAAGGGGGTGGTGCACCCAGGATCATACCATGAAGGGAGTAGTGCATCCAGGAACATCCCCTGAAGGGAGTAGTGCATCCAGGATCATCCCCTGAAGGGGGTAGTGCATCCAGGATCATCCCCTGAAGGGAGTAGTGCATCCAGGATCATCCCCTGAAGGGAGTAGTGCATCCAGGATCATCCCATGAAGGGAGTAGTGCATCCAGGATCATCCCATGAAGGGACAGGCGCATTCAGGATCATCCCATGAAGGTGTAGTGCATCCAGGATCATCCCATGAAGGGACAGGTGCATCCAGGATCATCCGATGAAGGGACAGGTGCATCCAGGATCATCACATGAAGGGAGCAGTGCATCCAGGATCATCCCCTGAAGGGAGTAGTGCATCCAGGATCATCCCATGAAGGGAGTAGTGCATCCAGGATCATCCCATGAAGGGGGCAGTGAATCCAGGATCATCCCATGAAGGGACAAGTGCATCCAGATCATCCCATGAAGGGACAGGTGCATCCAGATCATCCCATGAAGGGACAGGTGCATCCAGATCATCCCCTGGAGGGGGTAGTACATCCAGAATCATCCCCTGGAGGGAGTAGTGCATCCAGGATCATCCCATGAAGGGAGTAGTGCATCCAGGATCATCCCATGAAGGGAGTAGTGCATCCAGGATCATCCCATGAAGGGACAGGTGCATCCAGATGATCCCATGAAGGGACAGGTGCATCCAGATCATCCCTTGAAGGGACAGGTGCATCCAGATCATCCCTTGAAGGGACAGGTGCATCCAGATCATCCCCTGAAGGGAGTAGTGCATCCAGGATCATCCCATAAAGGGAGTAGTGCATCCAGGATCATCCCATGAAGGGACAGGTGCATCCAGGATCATTCCATGAAGGGAGTAGTGCATACAGGATCCTCCCATGAAGGAACAGGTGCATCCAGGATCATCCCAGGAAGGGACAGGTGCATCCAGATCATCCCATGAAGGGACAGGTGCATCTAGATCATCCCATGAAGTGACAGGTGCATCCAGATCATCCCATGAAGGGACATGCACATCCAGGATCATCCCCTGAAGGGAGTAGTGCATCCAGGATCATCCCCTGAAGGGAGTAGTGCATCCAGGATCATCCCATGAAGGGACATGTGCATCCAGGATCATCCCATAAAGGGAGTAGTGCATCCAGGATCATCCCATGAAGGGACAGGTGCATCCAGGATCATCCCATGAAGGGAGTAGTACATCCAGGATCATCCCATGAAGGGACAGGTGCATTCGGGATCATCCCATGAAGTTGTAGTGCATCCAGGATCATCCCATGAAGGGACAGGTGCATCCAGGATCAGCACACTAAGGGAGTAGTGCATCCAGGATCTTCACGTGAAGGGAGTAGTGCATCCAGGATCAGCCCCTGAAGGGAGTAGTGCATCCAGGATCATCCCATGAAGGGAGTAGTGCATCCAGGATCATCCGATGAAGGGGGTAGTGAATCCAGGATCATCCCATGAAGGGACAGGTGCATCCAGATCATCCCATAAAGGGACAGGTGCATCCAGATCATCCCATGAAGGGACAGGTGCATCCAGATCATCCCATGAAGGGACAGGTGCATCCAGATCATCCCCTGGAGGGAGTAGTACATCCAGGATCATCACCTCGAGGGAGTAGTGCATCCAGGATCATCCCATGAAGGGAGTAGTGCATCCAGGATCATCCAATGAAGGGAGTAGTGCATACAGGATCATCCCATGAAGGGACAGGTGCATCCAGATGATCCCATGAAGAGAAAGGTGCATCCAGATGATCCCATGAAGGGACAGGTGCATCCAGATCATCCCTTTAAGGGACAGGTGCATCCAGGATCATCCCCTGAAGAAACTAGTGCATCCAGGATCATCCCATAAAGGGAGTAGTGCATCCAGGATCATCCCATGAAGGAACAGGTGCATCCAGGATCATTCCATGAAGGAACAGGTGCATACAGGATCCTCCCATGAAGGAACAGGTGCATCCAGGATCATCCCATGAAGGAACAGGTGTATCCAGATCATCCCATGAAGGGACAGGTGCATCCAGATCATCCCATGAAGGGACAGGTGCATCCAGATCATCCCATGAAGGGACAGGTGCATCCAGAATCATCCCCTGAAGGGAGTAGTGCATCCATGATCATCCCATGAAAGGAGTAGTGCATCCAGGATCATCCCGTGAAGGGAGTAGGGCATCCAGGATCATCCCCTGAAGGGAGTAGTGCATCCAGGATCATCCCACGAAGGGACAGGTGCATCCAGGATCATCACATGAAGGGAGTAGTGCATCCAGGATCATCCCATGAAGGGACAGGTGCATCCAGGATCATCCAATGAAGGGACAGGTGCATCCACATCATCCCATGAAGGGACAGGAGCATTCAGGATCATCCGCTTAAGGGAGTAGTGCATCCAGGATCATCCCATGAAGGGAGTAGTGCATCCAGGATCATCCCATAAAGGGAGTAGTGCATCCAGGATCATCCCATAAAGGGAGTAGTGCATCCAGGATCATCCCATGAAGGAACAGGTGCATCCAGGATCATTCCATGAAGGGAGTAGTGCATACAGGATCCTCCCATGAAGGAACAGGTGCATCCAGGATCATCCCATGAAGGGACAGGTGCATCCAGATCATCCCATGAAGGGACAGGTGCATCCAGATCATCCCATGAAGTGACAGGTGCATCCAGATCATCCCATGAAGGGACGGGTGCATCCAGGATCATCCACTGAAGGGAGTAGTGCATCCAGGATCATCCCATGAAAGGAGTAGTGCATCCAGGATCATCCCCTGAAGGGAGTAGGACATCCAGGATCATCCCCTGAAGGGAGTAGTGCATCCAGGATCATCCCATGAAGGGACAGGTGCATCCAGGATCATCCCATAAAGGGAGTAGTGCATCCAGGATCATCCCATGAAGGCACAGGTGCATCCAGGATCATCCAATGAAGGGACAGGTGCATCCACATCATCCCATGAAGGGACAGGAGCATCCAGGATCATCCCCTGAAGGGAGTAGTGCATCCAGGATCATCCCATGAAGGGAGTAGTGCATACAGGATCATCCCATGAAGGGACAGGTGTATCCAGGATCATTCCCTGAAGTGAGTAGTGCATCCAGGATCATCCCATAAAGGGAGTAGTGCATCCAGGATCATCCCATGAAGGGACAGGTGCATCCAGGATCATCCCATGAAGGGACAGGTGCATCCAGATCATCCCATGAAGGGACAGGTGCATCCAGATCATCCCATGAAGGGATTAGTGCATCCAGGATCATTCCATGAAGGGAGTAGTGCATCCAGGATTATCCCATGAAGGGAGTAGTGCATCCAGATCATCCCATGAAGGGACAGGTGCATCCAGATCATCCCATGAAGGGACAGGTGCATCCAGATCATCCCATGAAGGGACAGGTGCATCCAGGATCATCCCCTGAAGGGAGTAGCGCATCCAGGATCATCCCATGAAGGGGGTAGTGCATCCAGGATCATCCCCTGAAGGGAGTAGTGCATCCAGGGTCATCCCCTGAAGGGAGTAGTGCATCCAGGATCACCCCCTGAAGGGGGTAGTGCATCCAGGATCATCCCCTGAAGGGAGTAGTGCATCCAGGATCATCCCCTGAAGGGAGTAGTGCATCCAGGATCATCCCCTGAAGGGAGTAGTGCATCCAGGATCATCCCCTGAAGGGAGTAGTGCATCCAAGATCACCCCCTGAAGGGACAGGTGCATCCAGGATCATCCCATAAATGGAGTAGTGCATCCAGGATCATCCCATAAAGGGAGTAGTGAATCCAGGGTCATCCCATGAAGGGAGTAGTGCATCCAGGATCATCCCATGAAGGGACAGGTGCATTCAGGATCATCCCATGAAGGGAGTAGTGCATCCAGGATCATCCCATGAAGGGACAGGTGCATCCAGGATCATCCCATGAAGGGACAGGTGCTTCCAGGATCATCCCATTAAGGGACAGGTGCATCCAGATTATCCCATGAAGGGACAGGTGCATCGAGGATCATCCCCTGAAGGGAGTAGTAGTGCACACATCCCATGAAGGGAGTAGTGCATCCAGGATCATCCCATGAAGGGACAGGTGCATCCAGATGATCCCATGAATGGACAGGTGCATCCAGATCATCCCATGAAGGGACAGGTGCATCCAGGATCATCCCATAAAGGGAGTAGTGCATCCAGGATCATCCCATGAAGGGACAGGTGCATCCAGGATCATCCAATGAAGGGACAGGTGCATCCACATCATCCCATGAAGGGACAGGAGCATCCAGGATCATCCCCCGAAGGGAGTAGTGCATCCAGGATCATCCCATGAAGGGAGTAGTGCATCCAGGATCATCCCATGAAGGGAGTAGTGCATCCAGGATCATCCCATGAAAGGACAGGTGCATCCAGATCATCCCATGAAGGGACAGGTGCATCCAGGATCATTCCCTGAAGTGAGTAGTGTATCCAGGATCATCCCATGAAGGGACAGGTGCATCCAGGATCATCCAATGAAGGGTCAGGTGCATCCAGGATCATCCCATGAAGGGACAGGTGCATCCAGGATCATCCCATAAAGGGAGTAGTGCATCCCGGATCATCCCATGAAGGGAGTGGTGCATCCAGGATCATCCCATGAAGGGAGTAGTGCATACAGGATCATCCCATGAAGGGAGTAGTGCATACAAGATCATCCCATGAAGGGAGTAGTGCATCCAGGATCATCCCATAAAGGGACAGGTGCATCCAGGATCATCCCATGAAAGGACAGGTGCATCCACATCATCCCATGAAGGGACAGGTGCATCCAGGATCATCCCATGAAGGGAGTAGTGCATCCAGGATCATCCCATGAAGGGAGTAGTGCATACAGGATCATCCCATGAAGGGAGTAGTGCATACAGGATCATCCCATGAAGGGAGTAGTGCATACAGGATCATCCCGTGAAGGGACAGGTGCACCGAGGATCATCCCATGAAGGGACTGATGCATCCAGGATCATCCCCTGAAGGGACAGGTGCATCCAGGATCATCCCCTGAAGGGAGCAGTGCATCCAGGATTATCCCCTGAAGGGAGTAGTGCATCCGGGATCATCCCCTGAAGGGAGTAGTGCATCCAGGATCATCCCATGAAGGGACAGGTGCATCCAGGATCATGCCATGAAGGGACCGGTGCATCCAGATCATCCCATGAAGGGACAGGTTCATCCAGATCATCCCATGAAGGGACAGGTGCATCCAGGATCATCCCCTGAAGGGAGTAGTGCATCCAGGATCATCACAAGAAGGGAGTAGTGCTTCTGCATCCAGATCATCCCATGAAGGGACAGGTGCATCCAGGATCATCCCCTGAAGGGAGTAGTGCATCCAGGATCATGCCATGAAGGGAGTAGAGCATCCAGGATCATCCCATGAAGGGAGTAGTGCATCCAGGATCATCCCCTGAAGGGACAGGTGCATCCAGGATCATCCCATGAAGGGGCAGGTGCTTCCAGATCATCCCATGAAGGGACAGGTGCATCCAGGATCACCCCATGAAGGGACAGGTGCATCCAGGATCACCCCATGAAGGGACAGGTGCATCCAGGATCATCCCATGAAGGGAGTAGTGCATACAGGATCCTCCCATGAAGGAACAGGTACACCCAGGATCATCCCATGAAGGGACAGGTGCATCCAGATCATCCCATGAAGGGACAGGTGCATCCAGATCATCCCATGAAGTTACGGGTGCATCCAGATCATCCCATGAAGGGACGGGTGCATCCAGGATCATCCCCTGAAGGGAGTAGTGCATCCAGAATCATCCCATGAAAGGAGTAGTGCATCCAGGATCATCCCCTGAAGGGAGTAGGACATCCAGGATCATCCCCTGAAGGGAGTAGTGCATCCAGGATCATCCCATGAAGGGACAGGTGCATCCAGGATCATCCCATAAAGGGAGTAGTGCATCCAGAATCATCCCATGAAGGGACAGGTGCATCCAGGATCATCCAATGAAGGGACAGGTGCATCCACATCATCCCATGAAGGGACAGGAGCATCCAGGATCATCCCCTGAAGGGAGTAGTGCATCCAGGATCATCCCATGAAGGGAGTAGTGCATCCAGGATCATTCCCTGAAGTGAGTAGTGCATCTAGGATCATCCCATAAAGGGAGTAGTGCATCCAGGATCATCCCATGAAGGGACAGGTGCATCCAGGATCATCCCATGAAGGGACAGGTGCATCCAGATCATCCCATGAAGGGACAGGTGCATCCAGATCATCCCATGAAGGGATTAGTGCATCAAGGATCATTCCATGAAGGGAGTAGTGCATCCAGGATTATCCCATGAAGGGAGTAGTGCATCCAGATCATCCCATGAAGGGACAGGTGCATCCAGATCATCCCATGAAGAGACAGGTGCACCCAGATCATCCCATGAAGGGACAGGTGCATCCAGGATCATCCCATGAAGGGGGTAGTGCATCCAGGATCATCCCCTGAAGGGAGTAGTGCATCCAGGATCATCCCCTGAAGGGAGTAGTGCATCCAGGATCATCCCCTGAAGGGGGTAGTGCATCCAGGATCATCCCCTGAAGGGGGTAGTGCATCCAGGATCATCCCCTGAAGGGGGTAGTGCATCCAGGATCATCCCCTGAAGGGAGTAGTGCATCCAGGATCATCCCCTGAAGGGAGTAGTGCATCCAGGATCATCACCTGAAGGGAGTAGTGCATCCAAGATCACCCCCTGAAGGGACAGGTGCATCCAGGATCATCCCATAAAGGGAGTAGTGCATCCAGGATCATCCCATAAAGGGAGTAGTGCATCCAAGGTCATCCCATGAAGGGAGTAGTGCATCCAGGATCATCCCATGAAGGGACAGGTGCATTCAGGATCATCCCATGAAGGGAGTAGTGCATCCAGGATCATCCCATGAAGGGACAGGTGCATCCAGGATCATCCCATGAAGGGACCGGTGCATCCAGATCATCCCATGAAGGGACCGGTGCATCCAGATCATCCCATGAAGGGACAGGTGCATCCACATCATCCCATGAAGGGACAGGAGCATCCAGGATCATCCCCTGAAGGGAGTAGTGCATCCAGGATCATCCCATGAAGGGAGTAGTGCATCCAGGATCATTCCCTGAAGTGAGTAGTGCATCTAGGATCATCCCATAAAGGGAGTAGTGCATCCAGGATCATCCCATGAAGGGACAGGTGCATCCAGGATCATCCCATGAAGGGACAGGTGCATCCAGATCATCCCATGAAGGGACAGGTGCATCCAGATCATCCCATGAAGGGATTAGTGCATCAAGGATCATTCCATGAAGGGAGTAGTGCATCCAGGATTATCCCATGAAGGGAGTAGTGCATCCAGATCATCCCATGAAGGGACAGGTGCATCCAGATCATCCCATGAAGGGACAGGTGCATCCAGATCATCCCATGAAGGGACAGGTGCATCCAGGATCATCCCATGAAGGGGGTAGTGCATCCAGGATCATCCCCTGAAGGGAGTAGTGCATCCAGGATCATCCCCTGAAGGGAGTAGTGCATCCAGGATCATCCCCTGAAGGGGGTAGTGCATCCAGGATCATCCCCTGAAGGGGGTAGTGCATCCAGGATCATCCCCTGAAGGGTGTAGTGCATCCAGGATCATCCCCTGAAGGGAGTAGTGCATCCAGGATCATCCCCTGAAGGGAGTAGTGCATCCAGGATCATCCCCTGAAGGGAGTAGTGCATCCAAGATCACCCCCTGAAGGGACAGGTGCATCCAGGATCATCCCATAAAGGGAGTAGTGCATCCAGGATCATCCCATAAAGGGAGTAGTGCATCCAAGGTCATCCCATGAAGGGAGTAGTGCATCCAGGATCATCCCATGAAGGGACAGGTGCATCCAGATCATCCCATGAAGTTACGGGTGCATCCAGATCATCCCATGAAGGGACGGGTGCATCCAGGATCATCCCCTGAAGGGAGTAGTGCATCCAGAATCATCCCATGAAAGGAGTAGTGCATCCAGGATCATCCCCTGAAGGGAGTAGGACATCCAGGATCATCCCCTGAAGGGAGTAGTGCATCCAGGATCATCCCATGAAGGGACAGGTGCATCCAGGATCATCCCATAAAGGGAGTAGTGCATCCAAAATCATCCCATGAAGGGACAGGTGCATCCAGGATCATCCAATGAAGGGACAGGTGCATCCACATCATCCCATGAAGGGACAGGAGCATCCAGGATCATCCCCTGAAGGGAGTAGTGCATCCAGGATCATCCCATGAAGGGAGTAGTGCATCCAGGATCATTCCCTGAAGTGAGTAGTGCATCTAGGATCATCCCATAAAGGGAGTAGTGCATCCAGGATCATCCCATGAAGGGACAGGTGCATCCAGGATCATCCCATGAAGGGACAGGTGCATCCAGATCATCCCATGAAGGGACAGGTGCATCCAGATCATCCCATGAAGGGATTAGTGCATCAAGGATCATTCCATGAAGGGAGTAGTGCATCCAGGATTATCCCATGAAGGGAGTAGTGCATCCAGATCATCCCATGAAGGGACAGGTGCATCCAGATCATCCCATGAAGGGACAGGTGCATCCAGATCATCCCATGAAGGGACAGGTGCATCCAGGATCATCCCATGAAGGGGGTAGTGCATCCAGGATCATCCCCTGAAGGGAGTAGTGCATCCAGGATCATCCCCTGAAGGGGGTAGTGCATCCAGGATCATCCCCTGAAGGGGGTAGTGCATCCAGGATCATCCCCTGAAGGGAGTAGTGCATCCAGGATCATCCCCTGAAGGGAGTAGTGCATCCAGGATCATCCCCTGAAGGGAGTAGTGCATCCAAGATCACCCCCTGAAGGGACAGGTGCATCCAGGATCATCCCATAAAGGGAGTAGTGCATCCAGGATCATCCCATAAAGGGAGTAGTGCATCCAAGGTCATCCCATGAAGGGAGTAGTGCATCCAGGATCATCCCATGAAGGGACAGGTGCATTCAGGATCATCCCATGAAGGGAGTAGTGCATCCAGGATCATCCCATGAAGGGACAGGTGCATCCAGGATCATCCCATGAAGGGACCGGTGCATCCAGATCATCCCATGAAGGGACCGGTGCATCCAGATCATCCCATGAAGGGACAGGTGCATCCACATCATCCCATGAAGGGACAGGAGCATCCAGGATCATCCCCTGAAGGGAGTAGTGCATCCAGGATCATCCCATGAAGGGAGTAGTGCATCCAGGATCATTCCCTGAAGTGAGTAGTGCATCTAGGATCATCCCATAAAGGGAGTAGTGCATCCAGGATCATCCCATGAAGGGACAGGTGCATCCAGGATCATCCCATGAAGGGACAGGTGCATCCAGATCATCCCATGAAGGGACAGGTGCATCCAGATCATCCCATGAAGGGATTAGTGCATCAAGGATCATTCCATGAAGGGAGTAGTGCATCCAGGATTATCCCATGAAGGGAGTAGTGCATCCAGATCATCCCATGAAGGGACAGGTGCATCCAGATCATCCCATGAAGGGACAGGTGCATCCAGATCATCCCATGAAGGGACAGGTGCATCCAGGATCATCCCATGAAGGGGGTAGTGCATCCAGGATCATCCCCTGAAGGGAGTAGTGCATCCAGGATCATCCCCTGAAGGGGGTAGTGCATCCAGGATCATCCCCTGAAGGGGGTAGTGCATCCAGGATCATCCCCTGAAGGGGGTAGTGCATCCAGGATCATCCCCTGAAGGGTGTAGTGCATCCAGGATCATCCCCTGAAGGGAGTAGTGCATCCAGGATCATCCCCTGAAGGGAGTAGTGCATCCAGGATCATCCCCTGAAGGGAGTAGTGCATCCAAGATCACCCCCTGAAGGGACAGGTGCATCCAGGATCATCCCATAAAGGGAGTAGTGCATCCAGGATCATCCCATAAAGGGAGTAGTGCATCCAAGGTCATCCCATGAAGGGAGTAGTGCATCCAGGATCATCCCATGAAGGGACAGGTGCATTCAGGATCATCCCATGAAGGGAGTAGTGCATCCAGGATCATCCCATGAAGGGACAGGTGCATCCAGATCATCCCATGAAGGGACCGGTGCATCCAGATCATCCCATGAAGGGACAGGTGCATCCAGATCATCCCATGAAGGGACAGGTGCATCCAGGATCATCCCCTGAAGGGAGTAGTGCATCCAGGATCATCCCATGCAGGGAATAGTGCATCCAGGATCATCACATGAAGGGAGTAGTGCTTCCGCATCCAGATCATCCCGTGGAGAAGTGTGGCTCAGGGGTTAGAGGCGGCAGACCCGGAAGCTGAGATCGGCCCTGGACCAGGGTTCAATTCCCCGCCTCGGCGGGTCTTGGGCTCAAAAATTCCACTGACTCGATAATTCTCGCTCCGGTGCCTTCTCGACTCACGGGTTCACACTCTGCGACTCTGGGCAATAGCTTGCTTAATCTCCACAATGGCCCCTCGCGGCGGGATGCCTGGCTTTCACCTTGTGGATACCCTGCCGGGGTTATCTCACAGGGGAATACCAGGACGGGTTCCCTAAGCAAGCGCCGGGAAACCCTTTGTGGGTAGCTGTGCGCTATATAAGCTCAAATACATTTACATTTTACATTTACATGACGGGACAGGTGCATCCAGGATCATCCCCTGAAGGGAGTAGTGCATCCAGGATCATGCCATGAAGGGAGTAGTGCATCCAGGATCATCCCATGAAGGGAGTAGTGCATCCAGGATCATCCCATGAAGAGAGTAGTGCATCCAGGATCATCCCCTGAAGTGAGTAGTGCATCCAGGATCATCCCCTGAAGTGAGTAGTGCATCCAGGATCATCGCCTGGAGTGAGTAGTGCATCCAGGATCATCCCCTGAAGGGAGTAGTGCATCCAGGATCATCCCATGAAGGGACATGTGCATCCAGGATCATCCCATAAAGGGAGTAGAGCATCCAGGATCATCCCATGAAGGGACAGGTGCATCCAGGATCATCCCATGAAGGGAGTAGTACATCCAGGATCATCCCATGAAGGGACAGGTGCATTCGGGATCATCCCATGAAGTTGTAGTGCATCCAGGATCATCCCATGAAGGGACAGGTGCATCCAGGATCAGCACACTAAGGGAGTAGTGCATCCAGGATCTTCACGTGAAGGGAGTAGTGCATCCAGGATCAGCCCCTGAAGGGAGTAGTGCATCCAGGATCATCCCATGAAGGGAGTAGTGCATCCAGGATCATCCCATGAAGGGACATGTGCATCCAGGATCATCCCATAAAGGGAGTAGTGCATCCAGGATCATCCCATGAAGGGACAGGTGCATCCAGGATCATCCCATGAAGGGAGTAGTACATCCAGGATCATCCCATGAAGGGACAGGTGCATTCGGGATCATCCCATGAAGTTGTAGTGCATCCAGGATCATCCCATGAAGGGACAGGTGAATCCAGGATCAGCACACTAAGGGAGTAGTGCATCCAGGATCTTCACGTGAAGGGAGTAGTGCATCCAGGATCAGCCCCTGAAGGGAGTAGTGCATCCAGGGTCATCCCATGAAGGGAGTAGTGCATCCAGGATCATCCGATGAAGGGGGTAGTGAATCCAGGATCATCCCATGAAGGGACAGGTGCATCCAGATAATCCCATAAAGGGACAGGTGCATCCAGATCATCCCATGAAGGGACAGGTGCATCCAGATCATCCCATGAAGGGACAGGTGCATCCAGATCATCCCCTGGAGGGAGTAGTACATCCAGGATCATCACCTGGAGGGAGTAGTGCATCCAGGATCATCCCATGAAGGGAGTAGTGCATCCAGGATCATCCAATGAAGGGAGTAGTGCATACAGGATCATCCCATGAAGGGACAGGTGCATCCAGATGATCCCATGAAGAGAAAGGTGCATCCAGATGATCCCATGAAGGGACAGGTGCATCCAGATCATCCCTTTAAGGGACAGGTGCATCCAGGATCATCCCCTGAAGAGACTAGTGCATCCAGGATCATCCCATAAAGGGAGTAGTGCATCCAGGATCATTCCATGAAGGAACAGGTGCATACAGGATCCTCCCATGAAGGAACAGGTGCATCCAGGATCATCCCATGAAGGGACAGGTGCATCCAGATCATCCCATGAAGGGACAGGTGCATCCAGATCATCCCATGAAGGGACAGGTGCATCCAGATCATCCCATGAAGGGACAGGTGCATCCAGGATCATCCCCTGAAGGGAGTAGTGCATCCATGATCATCCCATGAAAGGAGTAGTGCATCCAGGATCATCCCGTGAAGGGAGTAGGGCATCCAGGATCATCCCCTGAAGGGAGTAGTGCATCCAGGATCATCCCATGAAGGGACAGGTGCATCCAGATCATCCCATGAAGGGACCGGTGCATCCAGATCATCCCATGAAGGGACAGGTGCATCCAGATCATCCCATGAAGGGACAGGTGCATCCAGGATCATCCCCTGAAGGGAGTAGTGCATCCAGGATCATCCCATGCAGGGAATAGTGCATCCAGGATCATCACATGAAGGGAGTAGTGCTTCCGCATCCAGATCATCCCGTGGAGAAGTGTGGCTCAGGGGTTAGAGGCGGCAGACCCGGAAGCTGAGATCGGCCCTGGACCAGGGTTCAATTCCCCGCCTCGGCGGGTCTTGGGCTCAAAAATTCCACTGACTCGATAATTCTCGCTCCGGTGCCTTCTCGACTCACGGGTTCACACTCTGCGACTCTGGGCAATAGCTTGCTTAATCTCCACAATGGCCCCTTGCGGCGGGATGCCTGGCTTTCACCTTGTGGATACCCTGCCGGGGTTATCTCACAGGGGAATACCAGGACGGGTTCCCTAAGCAAGCGCCGGGAAACCCTTTGTGGGTAGCTGTGCGCTATATAAGCTCAAATACATTTACATTTTACATTTACATGACGGGACAGGTGCATCCAGGATCATCCCCTGAAGGGAGTAGTGCATCCAGGATCATGCCATGAAGGGAGTAGTGCATCCAGGATCATCCCATGAAGGGAGTAGTGCATCCAGGATCATCCCATGAAGAGAGTAGTGCATCCAGGATCATCCCCTGAAGTGAGTAGTGCATCCAGGATCATCCCCTGAAGTGAGTAGTGCATCCAGGATCATCGCCTGGAGTGAGTAGTGCATCCAGGATCATCCCCTGAAGGGAGTAGTGCATCCAGGATCATCCCATGAAGGGACATGTGCATCCAGGATCATCCCATAAAGGGAGTAGAGCATCCAGGATCATCCCATGAAGGGACAGGTGCATCCAGGATCATCCCATGAAGGGAGTAGTACATCCAGGATCATCCCATGAAGGGACAGGTGCATTCGGGATCATCCCATGAAGTTGTAGTGCATCCAGGATCATCCCATGAAGGGACAGGTGCATCCAGGATCAGCACACTAAGGGAGTAGTGCATCCAGGATCTTCACGTGAAGGGAGTAGTGCATCCAGGATCAGCCCCTGAAGGGAGTAGTGCATCCAGGATCATCCCATGAAGGGAGTAGTGCATCCAGGATCATCCCATGAAGGGACATGTGCATCCAGGATCATCCCATAAAGGGAGTAGTGCATCCAGGATCATCCCATGAAGGGACAGGTGCATCCAGGATCATCCCATGAAGGGAGTAGTACATCCAGGATCATCCCATGAAGGGACAGGTGCATTCGGGATCATCCCATGAAGTTGTAGTGCATCCAGGATCATCCCATGAAGGGACAGGTGAATCCAGGATCAGCACACTAAGGGAGTAGTGCATCCAGGATCTTCACGTGAAGGGAGTAGTGCATCCAGGATCAGCCCCTGAAGGGAGTAGTGCATCCAGGGTCATCCCATGAAGGGAGTAGTGCATCCAGGATCATCCGATGAAGGGGGTAGTGAATCCAGGATCATCCCATGAAGGGACAGGTGCATCCAGATCATCCCATAAAGGGACAGGTGCATCCAGATCATCCCATGAAGGGACAGGTGCATCCAGATCATCCCATGAAGGGACAGGTGCATCCAGATCATCCCATGAAGGGACAGGTGCATCCAGATCATCCCCTGGAGGGAGTAGTACATCCAGGATCATCACCTGGAGGGAGTAGTGCATCCAGGATCATCCCATGAAGGGAGTAGTGCATCCAGGATCATCCAATGAAGGGAGTAGTGCATACAGGATCATCCCATGAAGGGACAGGTGCATCCAGATGATCCCATGAAGAGAAAGGTGCATCCAGATGATCCCATGAAGGGACAGGTGCATCCAGATCATCCCTTTAAGGGACAGGTGCATCCAGGATCATCCCCTGAAGAGACTAGTGCATCCAGGATCATCCCATAAAGGGAGTAGTGCATCCAGGATCATCCCATGAAGGAACAGGTGCATCCAGGATCATTCCATGAAGGAACAGGTGCATACAGGATCCTCCCATGAAGGAACAGGTGCATCCAGGATCATCCCATGAAGGGACAGGTGCATCCAGATCATCCCATGAAGGGACAGGTGCATCCAGATCATCCCATGAAGGGACAGGTGCATCCAGATCATCCCATGAAGGGACAGGTGCATCCAGGATCATCCCCTGAAGGGAGTAGTGCATCCATGATCATCCCATGAAAGGAGTAGTGCATCCAGGATCATCCCGTGAAGGGAGTAGGGCATCCAGGATCATCCCCTGAAGGGAGTAGTGCATCCAGGATCATCCCATGAAGGGACAGGTGCATCCAGGATCATCACATGAAGGGAGTAGTGCATCCAGGATCATCCCATGAAGGGACAGGTGCATCCAGGATCATCCAATGAAGGGACAGGTGCATCCACATCATCCCATGAAGGGACAGGAGCATTCAGGATCATCCGCTTAAGGGAGTAGTGCATCCAGGATCATCCCATGAAGGGAGTAGTGCATCCAGGATCATCCCATAAAGGGAGTAGTGCATCCAGGATCATCCCATAAAGGGAGTAGTGCATCCAGGATCATCCCATGAAGGAACAGGTGCATCCAGGATCATTCCATGAAGGGGGTAGTGCATACAGGATCCTCCCATGAAGGAACAGGTGCATCCAGGATCATCCCATGAAGGGACAGGTGCATCCAGATCATCCCATGAAGGGACAGGTGCATCCAGATCATCCCATGAAGTGACAGGTGCATCCAGATCATCCCATGAAGGGACGGGTGCATCCAGGATCATCCACTGAAGGGAGGAGTGCATCCAGGATCATCCCATGAAAGGAGTAGTGCATCCAGGATCATCCCCTGAAGGGAGTAGGACATCCAGGATCATCCCCTGAAGGGAGTAGTGCATCCAGGATCATCCCATGAAGGGACAGGTGCATCCAGGATCATCCCATAAAGGGAGTAGTGCATCCAGGATCATCCCATGAAGGGACAGGTGCATCCAGGATCATCCCATAAAGGGAGTAGTGCATCCAGGATCATCCCATGAAGGGACATGTGCATCCAGGATCATCCAATGGAGGGACAGGTGCATCCACATCATCCCATGAAGGGACAGGAGCATCCAGGATCATCCCCCGAAGGGAGTAGTGCATCCAGGATCATCCCATGAAGGGAGTAGTGCATCCAGGATCATCCCATGAAGGGAGTAGTGCATCCAGGATCATCCCATGAAAGGACAGGTGCATCCAGATCATCCCATGAAGGGACAGGTGCATCCAGGATCATTCCCTGAAGTGAGTAGTGTATCCAGGATCATCCCATGAAGGGACAGGTGCATCCAGGATCATCCAATGAAGGGTCAGGTGCATCCAGGATCATCCCATGAAGGGACAGGTGCATCCAGGATCATCCCATAAAGGGAGTAGTGCATCCCGGATCATCCCATGAAGGGAGTGGTGCATCCAGGATCATCCCATGAAGGGAGTAGTGCATACAGGATCATCCCATGAAGGGAGTAGTGCATACAAGATCATCCCATGAAGGGAGTAGTGCATCCAGGATCATCCCATAAAGGGACAGGTGCATCCAGGATCATCCCATGAAAGGACAGGTGCATCCACATCATCCCATGAAGGGACAGGTGCATCCAGGATCATCCCATGAAGGGAGTAGTGCATCCAGGATCATCCCATGAAGGGAGTAGTGCATACAGGATCATCCCATGAAGGGAGTAGTGCATACAGGATCATCCCATGAAAGGACAGGTGCATCCAGATCATCCCATGGAGGGAGTAGTGCATCCAGATCATCCCATGGAGGGAGTAGTGCATCCAGGATCATCCCATGAAGGGACAGGTGCACCGAGGATCATCCCATGAAGGGACTGATGCATCCAGGATCATCCCCTGAAGGGACAGGTGCATCCAGGATCATCCCCTGAAGGGAGCAGTGCATCCAGGATTATCCCCTGAAGGGAGTAGTGCATCCGGGATCATCCCCTGAAGGGAGTAGTGCATCCAGGATCATCCCATGAAGGGACAGGTGCATCCAGGATCATCCCATGAAGGGACCGGTGCATCCAGATCATCCCATGAAGGGACAGGTTCATCCAGATCATCCCATGAAGGGACAGGTGCATCCAGGATCATCCCCTGAAGGGAGTAGTGCATCCAGGATCATCCCATGCAGGGAATAGTGCATCCAGGATCATCACATGAAGGGAGTAGTGCTTCTGCATCCAGATCATCCCATGAAGGGACAGGTGCATCCAGGATCATCCCCTGAAGGGAGTAGTGCATCCAGGATCATGCCATGAAGGGAGTAGTGCATCCAGGATCATCCCATGAAGGGAGTAGTGCATCCAGGATCATCCCCTGAAGGGACAGGTGCATCCAGGATCATCCCATGAAGGGGCAGGTGCTTCCAGATCATCCCATGAAGGGACAGGTGCATCCAGGATCACCCCATGAAGGGACAGGTGCATCCAGGATCACCCCATGAAGGGACAGGTGCATCCAGGATCATCCCATGAAGGGAGTAGTGCATACAGGATCCTCCCATGAAGGAACAGGTACACCCAGGATCATCCCATGAAGGGACAGGTGCATCCAGATCATCCCATGAAGGGACAGGTGCATCCAGATCATCCCATGAAGTGACGGGTGCATCCAGATCATCCCATGAAGGGACGGGTGCATCCAGGATCATCCCCTGAAGGGAGTAGTGCATCCAGAATCATCCCATGAAAGGAGTAGTGCATCCAGGATCATCCCCTGAAGGGAGTAGGACATCCAGGATCATCCCCTGAAGGGAGTAGTGCATCCAGGATCATCCCATGAAGGGACAGGTGCATCCAGGATCATCCCATAAAGGGAGTAGTGCATCCAGAATCATCCCATGAAGGGACAGGTGCATCCAGGATCATCCAATGAAGGGACAGGTGCATCCACATCATCCCATAAAGGGACAGGAGCATCCAGGATCATCCCCTGAAGGGAGTAGTGCATCCAGGATCATCCCATGAAGGGAGTAGTGCATCCAGGATCATTCCCTGAAGTGAGTAGTGCATCCAGGATCATCCCATAAAGGGAGTAGTGCATCCAGGATCATCCCATGAAGGGACAGGTGCATCCAGGATCATCCCATGAAGGGACAGGTGCATCCAGATCATCCCATGAAGGGACAGGTGCATCCAGATCATCCCATGAAGGGATTAGTGCATCAAGGATCATTCCATGAAGGGAGTAGTGCATCCAGGATTATCCCATGAAGGGAGTAGTGCATCCAGATCATCCCATGAAGGGACAGGTGCATCCAGATCATCCCATGAAGGGACAGGTGCATCCAGATCATCCCATGAAGGGACAGGTGCATCCAGGATCATCCCATGAAGGGGGTAGTGCATCCAGGATCATCCCCTGAAGGGAGTAGTGCATCCAGGATCATCCCCTGAAGGGAGTTGTGCATCCAGGATCATCCCCTGAAGGGAGTAGTGCATCCAGGATCACCCCCTGAAGGGGGTAGTGCATCCAGGATCATCCCCTGAAGGGGGTAGTGCATCCAGGATCATCCCCTGAAGGGAGTAGTGCATCCAGGATCATCCCCTGAAGGGAGTAGTGCATCCAGGATCATCCCCTGAAGGGAGTAGTGCATCCAAGATCACCCCCTGAAGGGACAGGTGCATCCAGGATCATCCCATAAAGGGAGTAGTGCATCCAGGATCATCCCATAAAGGGAGTAGTGCATCCAAGGTCATCCCATGAAGGGAGTAGTGCATCCAGGATCATCCCATGAAGGGACAGGTGCATTCAGGATCATCCCATGAAGGGAGTAGTGCATCCAGGATCATCCCATGAAGGGACAGGTGCATCCAGGATCATCCCATGAAGGGACCGGTGCATCCAGATCATCCCATGAAGGGACCGGTGCATCCAGATCATCCCATGAAGGGACAGGTGCATCCAGATCATCCCATGAAGGGACAGGTGCATCCAGGATCATCCCCTGAAGGGAGTAGTGCATCCAGGATCATCCCATGCAGGGAATAGTGCATCCAGGATCATCACATGAAGGGAGTAGTGCTTCCGCATCCAGATCATCCCGTGGAGAAGTGTGGCTCAGGGGTTAGAGGCGGCAGACCCGGAAGCTGAGATCGGCCCTGGACCAGGGTTCAATTCCCCGCCTCGGCGGGTCTTGGGCTCAAAAATTCCACGGACTCGATAATTCTCGCTCCGGTGCCTTCTCGACTCACGGGTTCACACTCTGCGACTCTGGGCAATAGCTTGCTTAATCTCCACAATGGCCCCTCGCGGCGGGATGCCTGGCTTTCACCTTGTGGATACCCTGCCGGGGTTATCTCACAGGGGAATACCAGGACGGGTTCCCTAAACAAGCGCCGGGAAACCCTTTGTGGGTAGCTGTGCGCTATATAAGCTCAAATACATTTACATTTTACATTTACATGACGGGACAGGTGCATCCAGGATCATCCCCTGAAGGGAGTAGTGCATCCAGGATCATGCCATGAAGGGAGTAGTGCATCCAGGATCATCCCATGAAGGGAGTAGTGCATCCAGGATCATCCCATGAAGAGAGTAGTGCATCCAGGATCATCCCCTGAAGTGAGTAGTGTATCCAGGATCATCCCCTGAAGTGAGTAGTGCATCCAGGATCATCGCCTGGAGTGAGTAGTGCATCCAGGATCATCCCCTGAAGGGAGTAGTGCATTCAGGATCATCCCATAAAGGGAGTAGTGCATCCAGGATCATCCCATGAAGGGAGTAGTTTATCCAGGATCATCCAATGAAGGGACCAGTGCATCCAGGATCATCCCCTCAAGGGAGTAGTGCATCCAGTATCATCCCATGAAGGGAGTAGTGCATCCAGGATCATCCCCTGAAGGGCATAGTACATCCACAATCATAGTATGAAGGGAGTAGTGCATTCAGGATCATCCCATGAAGGAGTAGTGCATCCAGGATCATCCCATGAAGGGAGTAGTGCATCCAGGATCATCCCATGAAGGGAGTAGTGCATCCAGGATCATCCCATGAAGGGACCAGTGCATCCAGGATCATCCCATGAAGGGAGTAGTGCATACAGGATTATCCCATGAAGGGACAGGTGCATCCAGATCATCCCATGAAGGGAGTAGTGCATCTAGGATCATCCCCTGAAGGGAGTAGTGCATCCAGGATCATCCCATGAAGGGACAGGTGCATCCAGGATCATCCCATGAAGGGAGTAGTGCATCCAGGATCATCCCATAAAGGGAGTAGTGCATCCAGGATCATCCCATGAAGGGACAGGTGCATCCAGATCATCCCATGAAGGGAGTAGTGCATCCAGGATCATCCCCTGAAGGGAGTAGTGCATCCAGGATCATCCCATAAAGGGAGTAGTGCATCCAGGATCATCCCATGAAGGGAGTAGTGCATCCAGGATCATCCCCTGAAGGGAGTAGTGCATCCAGGATCATCCCATAAAGGGAGTAGTGCATCCAGGATCATCCCATGAAGGGACAGGTGCATCCAGGATCATCCCATGAAGGGACAGGTGCATCCACATCATCCCATGAAGGGACAGGTGCATCCAGATCATCCCATGAAGGGATTAGTGCATCCAGGATCATTCCATGAAGGGAGTAGTGCATCCAGGATTATCCCATGAAGGGAGTAGTGCATCCAGATCATCCCATGAAGGGACAGGTGCATCCAGATCATCCCATGAAGGGACAGGTGCATCCAGATCATCCCATGAAGGGACAGGTGCACCCAGGATCATCCCCTGAAGGGAGTAGTGCATCCAGGATCATCCCATGAAGGGGTAGTGCATCCAGGATCATCCCCTGAAGGGAGTAGTGCATCCAGGATCATCCCCTGAAGGGAGTAGTGCATCCAGGATCACCCCCTGAAGGGAGTAGTGCATCCAGGATCATCCCCTGAAGGGAGTAGTGCATCCAGGATCATCCCCTGAAGGGAGTAGTGCATCCAAGATCACCCCCTGAAGGGACAGGTGCATCCAGGATCTTCCCATAAAGGGAGTAGTGCATCCAGGATCATCCCGTAAAGGGAGTAGTGCATCCAGGGTCATCCCATGAAGGGAGTAGTGCATCCAGGATCATCCCATGAAGGGACAGGTGCATTCAGGATCATCCGATGAAGGGAGTAGTGCATCCAGGATCATCCCATAAAGGGAGTAGTGCATCCAGGGTCATCCCATGAAGGGAGTAGTGCATCCAGGATCATCCCATGAAGGGACAGGTGCATTCAGGATCATCCCATGAAGGGAGTAGTGCATCCAGGATCATCCCATGAAGGGACAGGTGCATCCAGGATCATCCCATGAAGGGACAGGTGCATCCAGATCATCCCATGAAGGGACCGGTGCATCCAGATCATCCCATGAAGGGACAGGTGCATCCAGATCATCCCATGAAGGGACAGGTGCATCCAGATCATCCCATGAAGGGACAGGTTCATCCAGATCATCCCATGAAGGGACAGGTTCATCCAGATCATCCCCTGAAGGGAGTAGTGCATCCAGGATCATCCCATGCAGGGAATAGTGCATCCAGGATCATCACATGAAGGGAGTAGTGCTTCCGCATCCAGATCATCCCATGAAGGGACAGGTGCATCCAGGATCATCCCCTGAAGGGAGTAGTGCATCCAGGATCATGCCATGAAGGGAGTAGTGCATCCAGGATCATCCCATGAAGGGAGTAGTGCATCCAGGATCATCCCATGAAGAGAGTAGTGCATCCAGGATCATCCCCTGAAGTGAGTAGTGCATCCAGGATCATCCCCTGAAGTGAGTAGTGGATCCAGGATCATCGCCTGGAGTGAGTAGTTTATCCAGGATCATCCAATGAAGGGACCAGTGCATCCAGGATCATCCCCTCAAGGGAGTAGTGCATCCAGGATCATCCCATGAAGGGAGTAGTGCATCCAGGATCATCCCCTGAAGGGCATAGTACATCCACAATCATCCCATGAAGGGAGTAGTGCATTCAGGATCATCCCATGAAGGAGTAGTGCATCCAGGATCATCCCATGAAGGGAGTAGTGCATCCAGGATCATCCCATGAAGGGAGTAGTGCATCCAGGATCATCCCATGAAGGGAGTAGTGCATCCAGGATCATCCCATGAAGGGACCAGTGCATCCAGGATCATCCCATGAAGGGACCAGTGCATCCAGGATCATCCCATGAAGGGACCAGTGCATCCAGGATCATCCCATGAAGGGAGTAGTGCATACAGGATTATCCCGTGAAGGGACAGGTGCATCCAGATCATCCCATGAAGGGACAGGTGCATCCAGGATCATCCCCTGAAGGGAGTAGTGTATCCAGGATCATCCCATGAAGGGACAGGTGCATCCAGGATCATCCCATGAAGGGAGTAGTGCATCCAGGATCATCCCATGAAGGGGCAGGTGCTTCCAGATCATCCCATGAAGGGACAGGCGCATCCAGGATCACCCCATGAAGGGACAGGTGCATCCAGGATCACCCCATGAAGGGACAGGTGCATCCAGGATCACCCCATGAAGGGACAGGTGCATCCAGGATCATCCCCTGAAGGGAGTAGTGCATCCAGGATCATCCCATAAAGGGAGTAGTGCATCCAGGATCATCCCATGAAGGGACAGGTGCATCCAGGATCATCCCATGAAGGGAGTAGTGCATCCAGGATCATCCCATGAAGGGAGTAGTGCATCCAAGATCATCCCATGAAGGGAGTAGTGCATCCAGGATCATCCCATGAAGGGAGTAGTGCATCTAGGATCATCCCCTGAAGGGAGTAGTGCATCTAGGATCATCCCCTGAAGGGAGTAGTGCATCCATCATCATCACAAGAAGTGGCAGGTGCATCCAGATCATCCCATGAAGGGACAGGTGCATCCAGGATCATCCCCTGAAGGGAGTAGTGCATCCAGGATCATCCCATAAAGGGAGTAGTGCATCCAGGATTATCCCATGAAGGGACAGGTGCATCCAGGATCATCCCATGAAGGGACAGGTGCTTCCAGGATCATCCCATGAAGGGCCAGGTGCTTCCAGGATCATCCCATGAAGGGACAGGTGCTTCCAGGATCATCCCATGAAGGGACAGGTGCATCCAGGATCATCCCATGAAGGGACAGGTGCATCCAGATCATCCCCTGAAGGGAGTAGTGCATCCAGATCATCCCCTGAAGGGAGTAGTGCATCCAGGATCCTCCCATGAAGGGACAGGTGCATTCAGGATCATCCCATGAAGGGACAGGCGCATCCAGGATCATCCCATGAAGGGACAGGCGCATCCAGGATCATCCCATGAAGGGACAGGTGCATCCAGAATCATCCCATGAAGGGACAGGTGCATCCAGGATCATCCCACGAAGAGACAGGTGCATCCAGGATCATCCCACGAAGGGGCAGGTGCATCTAGGATCATCCCCTGAAGGGAGTAGTGCATGCATGATCATCCAATGAAGGGACCGATGCATCCAGGATCATCCCATGAAGGGACTGGTGCATCCAGGATCATCCAACGAAGGGAGTAGTGCATCCTGGATCATCACATCAAGGGACCGGTGCCTCCAGGATCATCCCATGAAGGGACCAGTGCATCCAGGATCATCCCCTGAAGTGAGTAGTGCATCCAGGATCATCCCATGAAGGGACCGGTGCATCCAGGATCATCCCCTGAAGGGAGTAGTGCATCCAGGATCATTCCCTGAAGGGACAGGTGCATCCAGGATCATCCCATGAAGGGACAGGTGCATCCAGGATCATCCCATGAAGGGACAGGTGCATCCAGGATCATCCAATGAAGGGACAGGTGCATCCAGGATCATCCAATGAAGGGACAGGTGCATCCAGGATCATCCCATGAAGGGAGTAGTACATCCAGGATCATCCCATGAAGGGAGTAGTATATCCAGGATCATCCCATGAAGGGAGTAGTGCATCCAGGATCATCCCATGAAGGGACAGGTGCACCCAGATCATCCCATAAAGGGACAGGTGCATCCAGATCATCCCATGAAGGGACAGGTGCATCCAGATCATCCCATGAAGGGACAGGTGCATCCAGTATCATCCCCTGGAGGGAGTAGTGCATCCAGGATCATCCCATGAAGGGAGTAGTGCATCCAGGATCATCCCATGAAGGACCAGTGCATCCAGGATCATCCCCTGAAGGGAGTTGTGCATCCAGGATCATCCCCTGAAGGGACAGGTGCATCCAGGATCATCCCATGAAAGGACAGGTGCATCCAGGATCATCCCATGAAGGTACTGGTTAATCCAGGATCATCCCCTAAAGGGAGAAGTACATCCAGGATCATCCCATGAAGGGAGTAGTGCATTCAGGATCATCCCATGAAGGGAGTAGTGCATTCAGGATTATCCCCTGAAGGGAGTAGTGCATCCAGGATTATCCCATGAAGGGAGTAGTGCATACAGATCATCCCAAGAAAGGACAGATGCATCCAGATCACCCCATGAAGGGACAGGTGCATCCAGGATCATCCCCTGAAGGGAGTAGTGCATCCAGAATCATCCCATGAAGGGGGTAGTGCACCCAGGATCATACCATGAAGGGAGTAGTGCATCCAGGAACATCCCCTGAAGGGAGTAGTGCATCCAGGATCATCCCCTGAAGGGGGTAGTGCATCCAGGATAATCCCCTGAAGGGAGTAGTGCATCCAGGATCATCCCCTGAAGGGAGTAGTGCATCCAGGATCATCCCCTGAAGGGAGTAGTGCATCCAGGATCATCCCATGAAGGGACAGGTGCATTCAGGATCATCCCATGAAGGTGTAGTGCATCCAGGATCATCCCATGAAGGGACAGGTGCATCCAGGATCATCCGATGAAGGGATAGGTGCATCCAGGATCATCACATGAAGGGAGTAGTGCATCCAGGATCATCCCCTGAAGGGAGTAGTGCATCCAGGATCATCCCATGAAGAGAGTAGTGCATCCAGGATCATCCCATGAAGAGAGTAGTGCATCCAGGATCATCCTATGAAGGGGGCAGTGAATCCAGGATCATCCGATGAAGGGACAGGTGCATCCAGATCATCCCATGAAGGGACAGGTGCATCCAGATCATCCCATGGAGGGAGTAGTACATCCAGGATCATCCCCTGGAGGGAGTAGTGCATCCAGGATCATCCCATGAAGGGAGTAGTGCATCCAGGATCATCCAATGAAGGGAGTAGTGCATACAGGATCATCCCATGAAAGGACAGGTGCATCCAGATGATCCCATGAAGGGACAGGTGCATCCAGATCATCCCTTGAAGGGACAGGTGCATCCAGATCATCCCCTGAAGGGAGTAGTGCATCCAGGATAATCCCATAAAGGGAGTAGTGCATCCAGGATCATCCCATGAAGGGACAGGTGCATCCAGGATCATTCCATGAAGGGAGTAGTGCATACAGGATCCTCCCATGAAGGAACAGGTGCATCCAGAATCATCCCAGGAAGGGACAGGTGCATCCAGATCATCCCATGAAGGGACAGGTGCATCCAGATCATCCCATGAAGGGACAGGTGCATCCAGGATCATCCCATGAAGGGACAGGTGCATCCAGGATCATCCCATGAAAGGAGTAGTGCATCCAGGATCATCCCCTGAAGGGAGTAGTGCATCTAGGATCATCCCCTGAAGGGAGTAGTGCATCCAGGATCATCCCATGAAGGGACATGTGCATCCAGGATCATCCCATAAAGGGAGTAGTGCATCCAGGATCATCCCATGAAGGGACAGGTGCATCCAGGATCATCCCATGAAGGGACAGGTGCATCCAGGATCATCCAATGAAGGGACAGGTGCATCCACATCATCCCATGAAGGGACAGGAGCATCCAGGATCATCCCCTGAAGGGAGTAGAGCATCCAGGATCATCCCATGAAGGGAGTAGTGCATCCAGGATCATCCCATGAAGGGAGTAGTACATCCAGGATCATCCCATGAAGGGGCAGGTGCATTCGGGATCATCCCATGAAGTTGTAGTGCATCCAGGATCATCCCATGAAGGGACAGGTGCATCCAGGATCAGCACACGAAGGGAGTAGTGCATCCAGGATCTTCACATGAAGGGAGTAGTGCATCCAGGATCATCCCCTGAAGGGAGTAGTGCATCCAGGATCATCCCATGAAGGGAGTAGTGCATCCAGGATCATCCCATGAAGGGGGCAGTGAATCCAGGATCATCCCATGAAGGGACAGGTGCATCCAGATCATCCCATGAAGGGACAGGTGCATCCAGATCATCCCATGAAGGGACAGGTGCATCCAGATCATCCCATGAAGGGACAGGTGCATCCAGATCATCCCCTTGAGGGAGTAGTACATCCAGGATCATCCCCTGGAGGGAGTAGTGCATCCAGGATCATCCCATGAAGGGAGTAGTGCATCCAGGATCATCCAATGAAGGGAGTAGTGCACACAGGATCATCCCATGAAGGGACAGGTGCATCCAGATGATCCCATGAAGAGAAAGGTGCATCCAGATGATCCCATGAAGGGACAGGTGCATCCAGATCATCCCTTTAAGGGACAGGTGCATCCAGGATCATCCCCTGAAGAGACTAGTGCATCCAGGATCATCCCATAAAGGGAGTAGTGCATCCAGGATCATCCCATGAAGGAACAGGTGCATCCAGGATCATTCCATGAAGGGAGAAGTGCATACAGGATCCTCCCATGAAGGAACAGGTGCATCCAGGATCATCCCATGAAGGGACAGGTGCATCCAGATCATCCCATGAAGGGACAGGTGCATCCCGATCATCCCATGAAGGGACAGGTGCATCCAGATCATCCCATGAAGGGACAGGTGCATCCAGGATCATCCCCTGAAGGGAGTAGTGCATCCAGGATCATCCCATGAAAGGAGTAGTGCATCCAGGATCATCCAGTGAAGGGAGTAGGGCATCCAGGATCATCCCCTGAAGGGAGTAGTGCATCCAGGATCATCCCATGATGGAACAGGTGCATCCAGGATCATCCCATGAAGGGAGTAGTGCATCCAGAATCATCCCATGAAGGGACAGGTGCATCCACATCATCCCATGAAGGGACAGGAGCATTCAGGATCATCCCCTTAAGGGAGTAGTGCATCCAGGATCATCCCATGAAGGGAGTAGTGCATCCAGGATCATCCCATGAAGGGAGTAGTGCATCCAGGATCATCCCATAAAGGGAGTAGTGCATCCAGGATCATCCCATAAAGGGAGTAGTGCATCCAGGATCATCCCATGAAGGAACAGGTGCATCCAGGATCATTCCATGAAGGGAGTAGTGCATACAGGATCCTCCCATGAAGGAACAGGTGCATCCAGGATCATCCCATGAAGGGACAGGTGCATCCAGATCATCCCATGAAGGGACAGGTGCATCCAGATCATCCCATGAAGTGACAGGGGCATCCAGATCATCCCATGAAGGGACGGGTGCATCCAGTATCATACCCTGAAGGGAGTAGTGCATCCAGGATCATCCCATGAAAGGAGTAGTGCATCCAGGATCATCCCCTGAAGGGAGTAGGACATCCAGGATAATCCCCTGAAGGGAGTAGTGCATCCAGGATCATCCCATAAAGGGAGTAGTGCATCCAGGATCATCCCATGAAGGGACAGGTGCATCCAGGATCATCCAATGAAGGGACAGGTGCATCCACATCATCCCATGAAGGGACAGGTGCATCCACATCATCCCATGAAGGGACAGGAGCATCCAGGATCATCCCCTGAAGGGAGTAGTGCATCCAGGATCATCCCATGAAGGGAGAAGTGCATCCAGGATCATCCCATGAAGGGACAGATGCATCCAGGATCTTTCCCTGAAGTGAGTAGTGCATCCAGGATCATCCCATAAAGGGAGTAGTGCATCCAGGATCATCCCATGAAGGGACAGGTGCATCCAGGATCATCCCATGAAGGGACAGGTGCATCCAGATCATCCCATGAAGGGACAGGTGCATCCAGATCATCCCATGAAGGGAGTAGTGCATCCAGGATCATTCCATGAAGGGAGTAGTGCATCCAGGATTATCACATGAAGGGAGTAGTGCATACAGATCATCCCATGAAGGGACAGGTGCATCCAGATCATCCCATGAAGGGACAGGTGCATCCAGATCATCCCATGAAGGGACAGGTGCATCCAGGATCATCCCCTGAAGGGAGTAGTGCATCCAGGATCATCCCATGAAGGGGGTAGTGCATCCAGGATCATCCCCTGAAGGGAGTAGTGCATACAGGATCATCCCCTGAAGGGAGTAGTGCATCCAGGATCATCCCCTCAAGGGAGTAGTGCATCCAGGATCATCCCCTGAAGGGAGTAGTGCATCCAGGATCACCCCCTGAAGGGGGTAGTGCATCCAGGATCATCCCCTGAAGGGAGTAGTGCATCCAGGATCATCCCCTGAAGGGAGTAGTGCATCCAAGATCACCCCCTGAAGGGTCAGGTGCATCCAGGATCATCCCATAAAGGGAGTAGTGCATCCAGGATCATCCCATAAAGGGAGTAGTGCATCCAGGATCATCCCATAAAGGGAGTAGTGCATCCAGGGTCATCCCATGAAGGGAGTAGTGCATCCAGGATCATCCCATGAAGGGACAGGTGCATCCAGATCATCCCATGAAGGGACAGGTGCATCCAGATCATCCCATGAAGGGACAGGTGCATCCAGATCATCCCCTTGAGGGAGTAGTACATCCAGGATCATCCCCTGGAGGGAGTAGTGCATCCAGGATCATCCCATGAAGGGAGTAGTGCATCCAGGATCATCCAATGAAGGGAGTAGTGCATACAGGATCATCCCATGAAGGGACAGGTGCATCCAGATGATCCCATGAAGAGAAAGGTGCATCCAGATGATCCCATGAAGGGACAGGTGCATCCAGATCATCCCTTTAAGGGACAGGTGCATCCAGGATCATCCCCTGAAGAGACTAGTGCATCCAGGATCATCCCATAAAGGGAGTAGTGCATCCAGGATCATCCCATGAAGGAACAGGTGCATCCAGGATCATTCCATGAAGGGAGAAGTGCATACAGGATCCTCCCATGAAGGAACAGGTGCATCCAGGATCATCCCATGAAGGGACAGGTGCATCCAGATCATCCCATGAAGGGACAGGTGCATCCCGATCATCCCATGAAGGGACAGGTGCATCCAGATCATCCCATGAAGGGACAGGTGCATCCAGGATCATCCCCTGAAGGGAGTAGTGCATCCAGGATCATCCCATGAAAGGAGTAGTGCATCCAGGATCATCCAGTGAAGGGAGTAGGGCATCCAGGATCATCCCCTGAAGGGAGTAGTGCATCCAGGATCATCCCATGAAGGAACAGGTGCATCCACATCATCCCATGAAGGGACAGGAGCATTCAGGATCATCCCCTTAAGGGAGTAGTGCATCCAGGATCATCCCATGATGGGAGTAGTGCATCCAGGATCATCCCATGAAGGGAGTAGTGCATCCAGGATCATCCCATAAAGGGAGTAGTGCATCCAGGATCATCCCATAAAGGGAGTAGTGCATCCAGGATCATCCCATGAAGGAACAGGTGCATCCAGGATCATTCCATGAAGGGAGTAGTGCATACAGGATCCTCCCATGAAGGAACAGGTGCATCCAGGATCATCCCATGAAGGGACAGGTGCATCCAGATCATCCCATGAAGGGACAGGTGCATCCAGATCATCCCATGAAGGGACGGGTGCATCCAGTATCATACCCTGAAGGGAGTAGTGCATCCAGGATCATCCCATGAAAGGAGTAGTGCATCCAGGATCATCCCCTGAAGGGAGTAGGACATCCAGGATCATCCCCTGAAGGGAGTAGTGCATCCAGGATCATCCCATAAAGGGAGTAGTGCATCCAGGATCATCCCATGAAGGGACAGGTGCATCCAGGATCATCCAATGAAGGGACAGGTGCATCCACATCATCCCATGAAGGGACAGGTGCATCCACATCATCCCATGAAGGGACAGGAGCATCCAGGATCATCCCCTGAAGGGAGTAGTGCATCCAGGATCATCCCATGAAGGGAGAAGTGCATCCAGGATCTTTCCCTGAAGTGAGTAGTGCATCCAGGATCATCCCATAAAGGGAGTAGTGCATCCAGGATCATCCCATGAAGGGACAGGTGCATCCAGGATCATCCCATGAAGGGACAGGTGCATCCAGATCATCCCATGAAGGGACAGGTGCATCCAGATCATCCCATGAAGGGAGTAGTGCATCCAGGATCATTCCATGAAGGGAGTAGTGCATCCAGGATTATCACATGAAGGGAGTAGTGCATACAGATCATCCCATGAAGGGACAGGTGCATCCAGATCATCCCATGAAGGGACAGGTGCATCCAGATCATCCCATGAAGGGACAGGTGCATCCAGGATCATCCCCTGAAGGGAGTAGTGCATCCAGGATCATCCCATGAAGGGGGTAGTGCATCCAGGATCATCCCCTGGAGGGAGTAGTGCATACAGGATCATCCCCTGAAGGGAGTAGTGCATCCAGGATCATCCCCTCAAGGGAGTAGTGCATCCAGGATCATCCCCTGAAGGGAGTAGTGCATCCAGGATCACCCCCTGAAGGGGGTAGTGCATCCAGGATCATCCCCTGAAGGGAGTAGTGCATCCAGGATCATCCCCTGAAGGGAGTAGTGCATCCAAGATCACCCCCTGAAGGGTCAGGTGCATCCAGGATCATCCCATAAAGGGAGTAGTGCATCCAGGATCATCCCATAAAGGGAGTAGTGCATCCAGGGTCATCCCATGAAGGGAGTAGTGCATCCAGGATCATCCCATGAAGGGACAGGTGCGTTCAGGATCATCCCATGAAGGGAGTAGTGCATCCAGGATCATCCCATGAAGGGACAGGTGCATCCAGGATCATCCCATGAAGGGACAGGTGCTTCCAGGATCATCCCATGAAGGGACAGGTGCTTCCAGGATCATCCCATTGAGGGACAGGTGCATCCAGATTATCCCATGAAGGGACAGGTGCATCGAGGATCATCCCCTGAAGGGAGTAGTAGTGCACATATCCCATGAAGGGAGTAGTGCATCCAGGATCATCCCATGAAGGGACAGGTGCATTCAGATCATCCCATGAAGGGACATGTGCATCCAGGATCATCCAATGAAGGGTCAGGTGCATCCAGGATCATCCAATGAAGGGTCAGGTGCATCCAGATCATCCCATGAAGGGACAGGTGCATCCAGGATCATCCCATAAAGGGAGTAGTGCATCCAGGATCATCCCATGAAGGGTAGTAGTGCATACAGGATCATCTCATGGAGGGAGTAGTGCATACAGGATCATCTCATGAAGGGAGTAGTGCATCCAGGATCATCCCATAAAGGGACAGGTGCATCCAGGATCATCCCATAAAGGGACAGGTGCATCCAGGATCATCCCATAAAAGGACAGGTGCATCCACATCATCCCATGAAGGGACAGGTGCATCCAGGATCATCCCCTGAAGGGAGTAGTGCATCCAGGATCATCCCATGAAGGAAGTAGTGCATCCAGGATCATCCCATGAAGGGAGTAGTGCATCCAGGATCATCCCATGAAGGGAGTAGTGCATACAGGATCATCCAATGAAAGGACAGGTGCATCCAGATCATCCCATGAAGGGACTGATGCATCCAGGATCATCCCCTGAAGGGACAGGTGCATCCAGGATCATCCCCTGAAGGGAGTAGTGCATCCGGGATCATCCCCTGAAGGGAGTAGTGCATCCGGGATCACCCCCTGAAGGGAGTAGTGCATCCGGGATCATCCCATGAAGGGAGTAGTGCAAACAGGATCATCCCATGAAGGGACAGGTGCATCCAGAATCATCCCATGAAGGGACAGGTGCATCCAGGATCATCCCATGAAGGGACAGGTGCATCCAGATCATCCCATGAAGGGACAGGTACATCCAGATCATCCCATGAAGGGACAGGTGCATCCAGGATTATCCCCTGAAGGGAGTAGTGCATCCAGGATCATCCAATGAAGGGAGTAGTGCATCCAGGATCATCACATGAAGGGAGTAGTGCATCCAGGATCATCCCCTGAAGGGAGTAGTGCATCCATGATCATCCCCTGAAGGGAGTAGTGCATCCAGGATCATCCCCTGAAGGGAGTAGTGCATCTCCATCCAGATCATCCCATGAAGGGACAGGTGCATCCAGGATCATCTCCTGAAGGGAGTAGTGCATCCAGGATCATCCCATGAAGGGAGTAGTGCATCCAGGATCATCCCATGAAGGGACACGTGCATCCACATCTTCCCATGAAGGGACAGGAGCATCCAGGATCATCCCGTGAAGGGAGTAGGGCATCCAGGATCATCCCCTGAAGGGAGTAGTGCATCCAGGATCATCCCCTGAAGGGACAGGTGCATCCAGGATCATCACATGAAGGGAGTAGTGCATCCAGGATCATCCCATGAAGGGACAGGTGCATCCAGGATCATCCAATGAAGGGACAGGTGCATCCACATCATCCCATGAAGGGACAGGAGCATTCAGGATCATCCGCTTAAGGGAGTAGTGCATCCAGGATCATCCCATGAAGGGAGTAGTGCATCCAGGATCATCCCATAAAGGGAGTAGTGCATCCAGGATCATCCCATAAAGGGAGTAGTGCATCCAGGATCATCCCATGAAGGAACAGGTGCATCCAGGATCATTCCATGAAGGGGGTAGTGCATACAGGATCCTCCCATGAAGGAACAGGTGCATCCAGGATCATCCCATGAAGGGACAGGTGCATCCAGATCATCCCATGAAGGGACAGGTGCATCCAGATCATCCCATGAAGTGACAGGTGCATCCAGATCATCCCATGAAGGGACGGGTGCATCCAGGATCATCCACTGAAGGGAGGAGTGCATCCAGGATCATCCCATGAAAGGAGTAGTGCATCCAGGATCATCCCCTGAAGGGAGTAGGACATCCAGGATCATCCCCTGAAGGGAGTAGTGCATCCAGGATCATCCCATGAAGGGACAGGTGCATCCAGGATCATCCCATAAAGGGAGTAGTGCATCCAGGATCATCCCATGAAGGGACAGGTGCATCCAGGATCATCCAATGAAGGGACAGGTGCATCCACATCATCCCATGAAGGGACAGGAGCATCCAGGATCATCCCCCGAAGGGAGTAGTGCATCCAGGATCATCCCATGAAGGGAGTAGTGCATCCAGGATCATCCCATGAAGGGAGTAGTGCATCCAGGATCATCCCATGAAAGGACAGGTGCATCCAGATCATCCCATGAAGGGACAGGTGCATCCAGGATCATTCCCTGAAGTGAGTAGTGTATCCAGGATCATCCCATGAAGGGACAGGTGCATCCAGGATCATCCAATGAAGGGTCAGGTGCATCCAGGATCATCCCATGAAGGGACAGGTGCATCCAGGATCATCCCATAAAGGGAGTAGTGCATCCCGGATCATCCCATGAAGGGAGTGGTGCATCCAGGATCATCCCATGAAGGGAGTAGTGCATACAGGATCATCCCATGAAGGGAGTAGTGCATACAAGATCATCCCATGAAGGGAGTAGTGCATCCAGGATCATCCCATAAAGGGACAGGTGCATCCAGGATCATCCCATGAAAGGACAGGTGCATCCACATCATCCCATGAAGGGACAGGTGCATCCAGGATCATCCCATGAAGGGAGTAGTGCATCCAGGATCATCCCATGAAGGGAGTAGTGCATACAGGATCATCCCATGAAGGGAGTAGTGCATACAGGATCATCCCATGAAGGGAGTAGTGCATACAGGATCATCCCATGAAAGGACAGGTGCATCCAGATCATCCCATGGAGGGAGTAGTGCATCCAGATCATCCCATGGAGGGAGTAGTGCATCCAGGATCATCCCATGAAGGGACAGGTGCATCCAGGATCATCCCATGAAGGGACAGGTGCACCGAGGATCATCCCATGAAGGGACTGATGCATCCAGGATCATCCCCTGAAGGGACAGGTTCATCCAGGATCATCCCCTGAAGGGAGCAGTGCATCCAGGATCATCCCATGAAGGGACAGGTGCATCCAGGATCATCCCATGAAGGGACCGGTGCATCCAGATCATCCCATGAAGGGACAGGTTCATCCAGATCATCCCATGAAGGGACAGGTGCATCCAGGATCATCCCCTGAAGGAAGTAGTGCATCCAGGATCATCCCATGCAGGGAGTAGTGCATACAGGATCCTCCCATGAAGGAACAGGTGCATCCAGGATCATCCCATGAAGGGAGTAGTGCATCCAGGATCATTCCCTGAAGTGAGTAGTGCATCCAGGATCATCCCATAAAGGGAGTAGTGCATCCAGGATCATCCCATGAAGGGACAGGTGCATCCAGGATCATCCCATGAAGGGACAGGTGCATCCAGATCATCCCATGAAGGGACAGGTGCATCCAGATCATCCCATGAAGGGATTAGTGCATCAAGGATCATTCCATGAAGGGAGTAGTGCATCCAGGATTATCCCATGAAGGGAGTAGTGCATCCAGATCATCCCATGAAGGGACAGGTGCATCCAGATCATCCCATGAAGGGACAGGTGCATCCAGATCATCCCATGAAGGGGGTAGTGCATCCAGGATCATCCCCTGAAGGGAGTAGTGCATCCAGGATCATCCCCTGAAGGGAGTAGTGCATCCAGGATCATCCCCTGAAGGGAGTAGTGCTTCCAGGATCACCCCCTGAAGGGGGTAGTGCATCCAGGATCATCCCCTGAAGGGGGTAGTGCATCCAGGATCATCCCCTGAAGGGTGTAGTGCATCCAGGATCATCCCCTGAAGGGAGTAGTGCATCCAGGATCATCCCCTGAAGGGAGTAGTGCATCCAGGATCATCCCCTGAAGGGAGTAGTGCATCCAAGATCACCCCCTGAAGGGACAGGTGCATCCAGGATCATCCCATAAAGGGAGTAGTGCATCCAGGATCATCCCATAAAGGGAGTAGTGCATCCAAGGTCATCCCATGAAGGGAGTAGTGCATCCAGGATCATCCCATGAAGGGACAGGTGCATTCAGGATCATCCCATGAAGGGAGTAGTGCATCCAGGATCATCCCATGAAGGGACAGGTGCATCCAGGATCATCCCATGAAGGGACCGGTGCATCCAGATCATCCCATGAAGGGACCGGTGCATCCAGATCATCCCATGAAGGGACAGGTGCATCCAGATCATCCCATGAAGGGACAGGTGCATCCAGGATCATCCCCTGAAGGGAGTAGTGCATCCAGGATCATCCCATGCAGGGAATAGTGCATCCAGGATCATCACATGAAGGGAGTAGTGCTTCCGCATCCAGATCATCCCGTGGAGAAGTGTGGCTCAGGGGTTAGAGGCGGCAGACCCGGAAGCTGAGATCGGCCCTGGACCAGGGTTCAATTCCCCGCCTCGGCGGGTCTTGGGCTCAAAAATTCCACGGACTCGATAATTCTCGCTCCGGTGCCTTCTCGACTCACGGGTTCACACTCTGCGACTCTGGGCAATAGCTTGCTTAATCTCCACAATGGCCCCTCGCGGCGGGATGCCTGGCTTTCACCTTGTGGATACCCTGCCGGGGTTATCTCACAGGGGAATACCAGGACGGGTTCCCTAAACAAGAGCCGGGAAACCCTTTGTGGGTAGCTGTGCGCTATATAAGCTCAAATACATTTACATTTTACATTTACATGACGGGACAGGTGCATCCAGGATCATCCCCTGAAGGGAGTAGTGCATCCAGGATCATGCCATGAAGGGAGTAGTGCATCCAGGATCATCCCATGAAGAGAGTAGTGCATCCAGGATCATCCCCTGAAGTGAGTAGTGTATCCAGGATCATCCCCTGAAGTGAGTAGTGCATCCAGGATCATCGCCTGGAGTGAGTAGTGCATCCAGGATCATCCCCTGAAGGGAGTAGTGCATTCAGGATCATCCCATAAAGGGAGTAGTGCATCCAGGATCATCCCATGAAGGGAGTAGTTTATCCAGGATCATCCAATGAAGGGACCAGTTCATCCAGGATCATCCCCTCAAGGGAGTAGTGCATCCAGTATCATCCCATGAAGGGAGTAGTGCATCCAGGATCATCCCCTGAAGGGCATAGTACATCCACAATCATAGTATGAAGGGAGTAGTGCATTCAGGATCATCCCATGAAGGAGTAGTGCATCCAGGATCATCCCATGAAGGGAGTAGTGCATCCAGGATCATCCCATGAAGGGAGTAGTGCATCCAGGATCATCCCATGAAGGGACCAGTGCATCCAGGATCATCCCATGAAGGGAGTAGTGCATACAGGATTATCCCATGAAGGGACAGGTGCATCCAGATCATCCCATGAAGGGAGTAGTGCATCCAGGATCATCCCCTGAAGGGAGTAGTGCATCCAGGATCATCCCATGAAGGGACAGGTGCATCCAGGATCATCCCATGAAGGGAGTAGTGCATCCAGGATCATCCCATAAAGGGAGTAGTGCATCCAGGATCATCCCATGAAGGGACAGGTGCATCCAGATCATCCCATGAAGGGAGTAGTGCATCCAGGATCATCCCCTGAAGGGAGTAGTGCATCCAGGATCATCCCATAAAGGGAGTAGTGCATCCAGGATCATCCCATGAAGGGAGTAGTGCATCCAGGATCATCCCCTGAAGGGAGTAGTGCATCCAGGATCATCCCATAAAGGGAGTAGTGCATCCAGGATCATCCCATGAAGGGACAGGTGCATCCAGGATCATCCCATGAAGGGACAGGTGCATCCAGATCATCCCATGAAGGGACAGGTGCATCCAGATCATCCCATGAAGGGATTAGTGCATCCAGGATCATTCCATGAAGGGAGTAGTGCATCCAGGATTATCCCATGAAGGGAGTAGTGCATCCAGATCATCCCATGAAGGGACAGGTGCATCCAGATCATCCCATGAAGGGACAGGTGCATCCAGATCATCCCATGAAGGGACAGGTGCACCCAGGATCATCCCCTGAAGGGAGTAGTGCATCCAGGATCATCCCACGAAGGGGTAGTGCATCCAGGATCATCCCCTGAAGGGAGTAGTGCATCCAGGATCATCCCCTGAAGGGAGTAGTGCATCCAGGATCACCCCCTGAAGGGAGTAGTGCATCCAGGATCATCCCCTGAAGGGAGTAGTGCATCCAGGATCATCCCCTGAAGGGAGTAGTGCATCCAGGATCATCCCCTGAAGGGAGTAGTGCATCCAAGATCACCCCCTGAAGGGACAGGTGCATCCAGGATCATCCCATAAAGGGAGTAGTGCATCCAGGATCATCCCATAAAGGGAGTAGTGCATCCAGGGTCATCCCATGAAGGGAGTAGTGCATCCAGGATCATCCCATGAAGGGACAGGTGCATTCAGGATCATCCCATGAAGGGAGTAGTGCATCCAGGATCATCCCATAAAGGGAGTAGTGCATCCAGGGTCATCCCATGAAGGGAGTAGTGCATCCAGGATCATCCCATGAAGGGACAGGTGCATTCAGGATCATCCCATGAAGGGAGTAGTGCATCCAGGATCATCCCATGAAGGGACAGGTGCATCCAGGATCATCCCATGAAGGGACAGGTGCATCCAGATCATCCCATGAAGGGACCGGTGCATCCACATCATCCCATGAAGGGACAGGTGCATCCAGATCATCCCATGAAGGGACAGGTGCATCCAGATCATCCCATGAAGGGACAGGCTCATCCAGATCATCCCATGAAGGGACAGGTTCATCCAGATCATCCCCTGAAGGGAGTAGTGCATCCAGGATCATCCCATGCAGGGAATAGTGCATCCAGGATCATCACATGAAGGGAGTAGTGCTTCCGCATCCAGATCATCCCATGAAGGGACAGGTGCATCCAGGATCATCCCCTGAAGGGAGTAGTGCATCCAGGATCATGCCATGAAGGGAGTAGTGCATCCAGGATCATCCCATGAAGGGAGTAGTGCATCCAGGATCATCCCATGAAGAGAGTAGTGCATCCAGGATCATCCCCTGAAGTGAGTAGTGCATCCAGGATCATCCCCTGAAGTGAGTAGTGGATCCAGGATCATCGCCTGGAGTGAGTAGTGTATCCAGGATCATCCCCTGAAGGGAGTAGTGCATTCAGGATCATCCCATAAAGGGAGTAGTGCATCCAGGATCATCCCATGAAGGGAGTAGTTTATCCAGGATCATCCAATGAAGGGACCAGTGCATCCAGGATCATCCCCTCAAGGGAGTAGTGCATCCAGGATCATCCCATGAAGGGAGTAGTGCATCCAGGATCATCCCCTGAAGGGCATAGTACATCCACAATCATCCCATGAAGGGAGTAGTGCATTCAGGATCATCCCATGAAGGAGTAGTGCATCCAGGATCATCCCATGAAGGGAGTAGTGCATCCAGGATCATCCCATGAAGGGAGTAGTGCATCCAGGATCATCCCATGAAGGGACCAGTGCATCCAGGATCATCCCATGAAGGGACCAGTGCATCCAGGATCATCCCATGAAGGGACCAGTGCATCCAGGATCATCCCATGAAGGGAGTAGTGCATACAGGATTATCCCGTGAAGGGACAGGTGCATCCAGATCATCCCATGAAGGGACAGGTGCATCCAGGATCATCCCCTGAAGGGAGTAGTGTATCCAGGATCATCCCATGAAGGGACAGGTGCATCCAGGATCATCCCATGAAGGGAGTAGTGCATCCAGGATCATCCCATGAAGGGGCAGGTGCTTCCAGATCATCCCATGAAGGGACAGGCGCATCCAGGATCACCCCATGAAGGGACAGGTGCATCCAGGATCACCCCATGAATGGACAGGTGCATCCAGGATCACCCCATGAAGGGACAGGTGCATCCAGGATCATCCCCTGAAGGGAGTAGTGCATCCAGGATCATCCCATAAAGGGAGTAGTGCATCCAGGATCATCCCATGAAGGGACAGGTGCATCCAGGATCATCCCATGAAGGGAGTAGTGCATCCAGGATCATCCCATGAAGGGAGTAGTGCATCCAAGATCATCCCATGAAGGGAGTAGTGCATCCAGGATCATCCCATGAAGGGAGTAGTGCATCTAGGATCATCCCCTGAAGGGAGTAGTGCATCTAGGATCATCCCCTGAAGGGAGTAGTGCATCCATCATCATCACAAGAAGTGGCAGGTGCATCCAGATCATCCCATGAAGGGACAGGTGCATCCAGGATCATCCCCTGAAGGGAGTAGTGCATCCAGGATCATCCCATAAAGGGAGTAGTGCATCCAGGATTATCCCATGAAGGGACAGGTGCATCCAGGATCATCCCATGAAGGGACAGGTGCTTCCAGGATCATCCCATGAAGGGCCAGGTGCTTCCAGGATCATCCCATGAAGGGACAGGTGCTTCCAGGATCATCCCATGAAGGGACAGGTGCATCCAGGATCATCCCATGAAGGGACAGGTGCATCCAGATCATCCCCTGAAGGGAGTAGTGCATCCAGATCATCCCCTGAAGGGAGTAGTGCATCCAGGATCCTCCCATGAAGGGACAGGTGCATTCAGGATCATCCCATGAAGGGACAGGCGCATCCAGGATCATCCCATGAAGGGACAGGCGCATCCAGGATCATCCCATGAAGGGACAGGTGCATCCAGAATCATCCCATGAAGGGACAGGTGCATCCAGGATCATCCCACGAAGAGACAGGTGCATCCAGGATCATCCCACGAAGGGGCAGGTGCATCTAGGATCATCCCCTGAAGGGAGTAGTGCATGCATGATCATCCAATGAAGGGACCGATGCATCCAGGATCATCCCATGAAGGGACTGGTGCATCCAGGATCATCCAACGAAGGGAGTAGTGCATCCTGGATCATCACATCAAGGGACCGGTGCCTCCAGGATCATCCCATGAAGGGACCAGTGCATCCAGGATCATCCCCTGAAGTGAGTAGTGCATCCAGGATCATCCCATGAAGGGACCGGTGCATCCAGGATCATCCCCTGAAGGGAGTAGTGCATCCAGGATCATTCCCTGAAGGGACAGGTGCATCCAGGATCATCCCATGAAGGGACAGGTGCATCCAGGATCATCCCATGAAGGGACAGGTGCATCCAGGATCATCCAATGAAGGGACAGGTGCATCCAGGATCATCCAATGAAGGGACAGGTGCATCCAGGATCATCCCATGAAGGGAGTAGTACATCCAGGATCATCCCATGAAGGGAGTAGTATATCCAGGATCATCCCATGAAGGGAGTAGTGCATCCAGGATCATCCCATGAAGGGACAGGTGCACCCAGATCATCCCATAAAGGGACAGGTGCATCCAGATCATCCCATGAAGGGACAGGTGCATCCAGATCATCCCATGAAGGGACAGGTGCATCCAGTATCATCCCCTGGAGGGAGTAGTGCATCCAGGATCATCCCATGAAGGGAGTAGTGCATCCAGGATCATCCCATGAAGGACCAGTGCATCCAGGATCATCCCCTGAAGGGAGTTGTGCATCCAGGATCATCCCCTGAAGGGACAGGTGCATCCAGGATCATCCCATGAAAGGACAGGTGCATCCAGGATCATCCCATGAAGGTACTGGTTAATCCAGGATCATCCCCTAAAGGGAGAAGTACATCCAGGACCATCCCATGAAGGGAGTAGTGCATTCAGGATCATCCCATGAAGGGAGTAGTGCATTCAGGATTATCCCCTGAAGGGAGTAGTGCATCCAGGATTATCCCATGAAGGGAGTAGTGCATACAGATCATCCCAAGAAAGGACAGATGCATCCAGATCACCCCATGAAGGGACAGGTGCATCCAGGATCATCCCCTGAAGGGAGTAGTGCATCCAGAATCATCCCATGAAGGGGGTAGTGCACCCAGGATCATACCATGAAGGGAGTAGTGCATCCAGGAACATCCCCTGAAGGGAGTAGTGCATCCAGGATCATCCCCTGAAGGGGGTAGTGCATCCAGGATAATCCCCTGAAGGGAGTAGTGCATCCAGGATCATCCCCTGAAGGGAGTAGTGCATCCAGGATCATCCCCTGAAGGGAGTAGTGCATCCAGGATCATCCCATGAAGGGACAGGTGCATTCAGGATCATCCCATGAAGGTGTAGTGCATCCAGGATCATCCCATGAAGGGACAGGTGCATCCAGGATCATCCGATGAAGGGATAGGTGCATCCAGGATCATCACATGAAGGGAGTAGTGCATCCAGGATCATCCCCTGAAGGGAGTAGTGCATCCAGGATCATCCCATGAAGAGAGTAGTGCATCCAGGATCATCCCATGAAGAGAGTAGTGCATCCAGGATCATCCTATGAAGGGGGCAGTGAATCCAGGATCATCCGATGAAGGGACAGGTGCATCCAGATCATCCCATGAAGGGACAGGTGCATCCAGATCATCCCATGGAGGGAGTAGTACATCCAGGATCATCCCCTGGAGGGAGTAGTGCATCCAGGATCATCCCATGAAGGGAGTAGTGCATCCAGGATCATCCAATGAAGGGAGTAGTGCATACAGGATCATCCCATGAAAGGACAGGTGCATCCAGATGATCCCATGAAGGGACAGGTGCATCCAGATCATCCCTTGAAGGGACAGGTGCATCCAGATCATCCCCTGAAGGGAGTAGTGCATCCAGGATAATCCCATAAAGGGAGTAGTGCATCCAGGATCATCCCATGAAGGGACAGGTGCATCCAGGATCATTCCATGAAGGGAGTAGTGCATACAGGATCCTCCCATGAAGGAACAGGTGCATCCAGAATCATCCCAGGAAGGGACAGGTGCATCCAGATCATCCCATGAAGGGACAGGTGCATCCAGATCATCCCATGAAGGGACAGGTGCATCCAGGATCATCCCATGAAGGGACAGGTGCATCCAGGATCATCCCATGAAAGGAGTAGTGCATCCAGGATCATCCCCTGAAGGGAGTAGTGCATCTAGGATCATCCCCTGAAGGGAGTAGTGCATCCAGGATCATCCCATGAAGGGACATGTGCATCCAGGATCATCCCATAAAGGGAGTAGTGCATCCAGGATCATCCCATGAAGGGACAGGTGCATCCAGGATCATCCCATGAAGGGACAGGTGCATCCAGGATCATCCAATGAAGGGACAGGTGCATCCACATCATCCCATGAAGGGACAGGAGCATCCAGGATCATCCCCTGAAGGGAGTAGAGCATCCAGGATCATCCCATGAAGGGAGTAGTGCATCCAGGATCATCCCATGAAGGGAGTAGTACATCCAGGATCATCCCATGAAGGGGCAGGTGCATTCGGGATCATCCCATGAAGTTGTAGTGCATCCAGGATCATCCCATGAAGGGACAGGTGCATCCAGGATCAGCACACGAAGGGAGTAGTGCATCCAGGATCTTCACATGAAGGGAGTAGTGCATCCAGGATCATCCCCTGAAGGGAGTAGTGCATCCAGGATCATCCCATGAAGGGAGTAGTGCATCCAGGATCATCCCATGAAGGGGGCAGTGAATCCAGGATCATCCCATGAAGGGACAGGTGCATCCAGATCATCCCATGAAGGGACAGGTGCATCCAGATCATCCCATGAAGGGACAGGTGCATCCAGATCATCCCATGAAGGGACAGGTGCATCCAGATCATCCCCTTGAGGGAGTAGTACATCCAGGATCATCCCCTGGAGGGAGTAGTGCATCCAGGATCATCCCATGAAGGGAGTAGTGCATCCAGGATCATCCAATGAAGGGAGTAGTGCACACAGGATCATCCCATGAAGGGACAGGTGCATCCAGATGATCCCATGAAGAGAAAGGTGCATCCAGATGATCCCATGAAGGGACAGGTGCATCCAGATCATCCCTTTAAGGGACAGGTGCATCCAGGATCATCCCCTGAAGAGACTAGTGCATCCAGGATCATCCCATAAAGGGAGTAGTGCATCCAGGATCATCCCATGAAGGAACAGGTGCATCCAGGATCATTCCATGAAGGGAGAAGTGCATACAGGATCCTCCCATGAAGGAACAGGTGCATCCAGGATCATCCCATGAAGGGACAGGTGCATCCAGATCATCCCATGAAGGGACAGGTGCATCCCGATCATCCCATGAAGGGACAGGTGCATCCAGATCATCCCATGAAGGGACAGGTGCATCCAGGATCATCCCCTGAAGGGAGTAGTGCATCCAGGATCATCCCATGAAAGGAGTAGTGCATCCAGGATCATCCAGTGAAGGGAGTAGGGCATCCAGGATCATCCCCTGAAGGGAGTAGTGCATCCAGGATCATCCCATGATGGAACAGGTGCATCCAGGATCATCCCATGAAGGGAGTAGTGCATCCAGAATCATCCCATGAAGGGACAGGTGCATCCACATCATCCCATGAAGGGACAGGAGCATTCAGGATCATCCCCTTAAGGGAGTAGTGCATCCAGGATCATCCCATGAAGGGAGTAGTGCATCCAGGATCATCCCATGAAGGGAGTAGTGCATCCAGGATCATCCCATAAAGGGAGTAGTGCATCCAGGATCATCCCATAAAGGGAGTAGTGCATCCAGGATCATCCCATGAAGGAACAGGTGCATCCAGGATCATTCCATGAAGGGAGTAGTGCATACAGGATCCTCCCATGAAGGAACAGGTGCATCCAGGATCATCCCATGAAGGGACAGGTGCATCCAGATCATCCCATGAAGGGACAGGTGCATCCAGATCATCCCATGAAGTGACAGGGGCATCCAGATCATCCCATGAAGGGACGGGTGCATCCAGTATCATACCCTGAAGGGAGTAGTGCATCCAGGATCATCCCATGAAAGGAGTAGTGCATCCAGGATCATCCCCTGAAGGGAGTAGGACATCCAGGATAATCCCCTGAAGGGAGTAGTGCATCCAGGATCATCCCATAAAGGGAGTAGTGCATCCAGGATCATCCCATGAAGGGACAGGTGCATCCAGGATCATCCAATGAAGGGACAGGTGCATCCACATCATCCCATGAAGGGACAGGTGCATCCACATCATCCCATGAAGGGACAGGAGCATCCAGGATCATCCCCTGAAGGGAGTAGTGCATCCAGGATCATCCCATGAAGGGAGAAGTGCATCCAGGATCATCCCATGAAGGGACAGATGCATCCAGGATCTTTCCCTGAAGTGAGTAGTGCATCCAGGATCATCCCATAAAGGGAGTAGTGCATCCAGGATCATCCCATGAAGGGACAGGTGCATCCAGGATCATCCCATGAAGGGACAGGTGCATCCAGATCATCCCATGAAGGGACAGGTGCATCCAGATCATCCCATGAAGGGAGTAGTGCATCCAGGATCATTCCATGAAGGGAGTAGTGCATCCAGGATTATCACATGAAGGGAGTAGTGCATACAGATCATCCCATGAAGGGACAGGTGCATCCAGATCATCCCATGAAGGGACAGGTGCATCCAGATCATCCCATGAAGGGACAGGTGCATCCAGGATCATCCCCTGAAGGGAGTAGTGCATCCAGGATCATCCCATGAAGGGGGTAGTGCATCCAGGATCATCCCCTGAAGGGAGTAGTGCATACAGGATCATCCCCTGAAGGGAGTAGTGCATCCAGGATCATCCCCTCAAGGGAGTAGTGCATCCAGGATCATCCCCTGAAGGGAGTAGTGCATCCAGGATCACCCCCTGAAGGGGGTAGTGCATCCAGGATCATCCCCTGAAGGGAGTAGTGCATCCAGGATCATCCCCTGAAGGGAGTAGTGCATCCAAGATCACCCCCTGAAGGGTCAGGTGCATCCAGGATCATCCCATAAAGGGAGTAGTGCATCCAGGATCATCCCATAAAGGGAGTAGTGCATCCAGGATCATCCCATAAAGGGAGTAGTGCATCCAGGGTCATCCCATGAAGGGAGTAGTGCATCCAGGATCATCCCATGAAGGGACAGGTGCATCCAGATCATCCCATGAAGGGACAGGTGCATCCAGATCATCCCATGAAGGGACAGGTGCATCCAGATCATCCCCTTGAGGGAGTAGTACATCCAGGATCATCCCCTGGAGGGAGTAGTGCATCCAGGATCATCCCATGAAGGGAGTAGTGCATCCAGGATCATCCAATGAAGGGAGTAGTGCATACAGGATCATCCCATGAAGGGACAGGTGCATCCAGATGATCCCATGAAGAGAAAGGTGCATCCAGATGATCCCATGAAGGGACAGGTGCATCCAGATCATCCCTTTAAGGGACAGGTGCATCCAGGATCATCCCCTGAAGAGACTAGTGCATCCAGGATCATCCCATAAAGGGAGTAGTGCATCCAGGATCATCCCATGAAGGAACAGGTGCATCCAGGATCATTCCATGAAGGGAGAAGTGCATACAGGATCCTCCCATGAAGGAACAGGTGCATCCAGGATCATCCCATGAAGGGACAGGTGCATCCAGATCATCCCATGAAGGGACAGGTGCATCCCGATCATCCCATGAAGGGACAGGTGCATCCAGATCATCCCATGAAGGGACAGGTGCATCCAGGATCATCCCCTGAAGGGAGTAGTGCATCCAGGATCATCCCATGAAAGGAGTAGTGCATCCAGGATCATCCAGTGAAGGGAGTAGGGCATCCAGGATCATCCCCTGAAGGGAGTAGTGCATCCAGGATCATCCCATGAAGGAACAGGTGCATCCAGGATCATCCCATGAAGGGAGTAGTGCATCCAGAATCATCCCATGAAGGGACAGGTGCATCCACATCATCCCATGAAGGGACAGGAGCATTCAGGATCATCCCCTTAAGGGAGTAGTGCATCCAGGATCATCCCATGATGGGAGTAGTGCATCCAGGATCATCCCATGAAGGGAGTAGTGCATCCAGGATCATCCCATAAAGGGAGTAGTGCATCCAGGATCATCCCATAAAGGGAGTAGTGCATCCAGGATCATCCCATGAAGGAACAGGTGCATCCAGGATCATTCCATGAAGGGAGTAGTGCATACAGGATCCTCCCATGAAGGAACAGGTGCATCCAGGATCATCCCATGAAGGGACAGGTGCATCCAGATCATCCCATGAAGGGACAGGTGCATCCAGATCATCCCATGAAGTGACAGGTGCATCCAGATCATCCCATGAAGGGACGGGTGCATCCAGTATCATACCCTGAAGGGAGTAGTGCATCCAGGATCATCCCATGAAAGGAGTAGTGCATCCAGGATCATCCCCTGAAGGGAGTAGGACATCCAGGATCATCCCCTGAAGGGAGTAGTGCATCCAGGATCATCCCATAAAGGGAGTAGTGCATCCAGGATCATCCCATGAAGGGACAGGTGCATCCAGGATCATCCAATGAAGGGACAGGTGCATCCACATCATCCCATGAAGGGACAGGTGCATCCACATCATCCCATGAAGGGACAGGAGCATCCAGGATCATCCCCTGAAGGGAGTAGTGCATCCAGGATCATCCCATGAAGGGAGAAGTGCATCCAGGATCTTTCCCTGAAGTGAGTAGTGCATCCAGGATCATCCCATAAAGGGAGTAGTGCATCCAGGATCATCCCATGAAGGGACAGGTGCATCCAGGATCATCCCATGAAGGGACAGGTGCATCCAGATCATCCCATGAAGGGACAGGTGCATCCAGATCATCCCATGAAGGGAGTAGTGCATCCAGGATCATTCCATGAAGGGAGTAGTGCATCCAGGATTATCACATGAAGGGAGTAGTGCATACAGATCATCCCATGAAGGGACAGGTGCATCCAGATCATCCCATGAAGGGACAGGTGCATCCAGATCATCCCATGAAGGGACAGGTGCATCCAGGATCATCCCCTGAAGGGAGTAGTGCATCCAGGATCATCCCATGAAGGGGGTAGTGCATCCAGGATCATCCCCTGGAGGGAGTAGTGCATACAGGATCATCCCCTGAAGGGAGTAGTGCATCCAGGATCATCCCCTCAAGGGAGTAGTGCATCCAGGATCATCCCCTGAAGGGAGTAGTGCATCCAGGATCACCCCCTGAAGGGGGTAGTGCATCCAGGATCATCCCCTGAAGGGAGTAGTGCATCCAGGATCATCCCCTGAAGGGAGTAGTGCATCCAAGATCACCCCCTGAAGGGTCAGGTGCATCCAGGATCATCCCATAAAGGGAGTAGTGCATCCAGGATCATCCCATAAAGGGAGTAGTGCATCCAGGGTCATCCCATGAAGGGAGTAGTGCATCCAGGATCATCCCATGAAGGGACAGGTGCGTTCAGGATCATCCCATGAAGGGAGTAGTGCATCCAGGATCATCCCATGAAGGGACAGGTGCATCCAGGATCATCCCATGAAGGGACAGGTGCTTCCAGGATCATCCCATGAAGGGACAGGTGCTTCCAGGATCATCCCATTGAGGGACAGGTGCATCCAGATTATCCCATGAAGGGACAGGTGCATCGAGGATCATCCCCTGAAGGGAGTAGTAGTGCACATATCCCATGAAGGGAGTAGTGCATCCAGGATCATCCCATGAAGGGACAGGTGCATTCAGATCATCCCATGAAGGGACATGTGCATCCAGGATCATCCAATGAAGGGTCAGGTGCATCCAGGATCATCCAATGAAGGGTCAGGTGCATCCAGATCATCCCATGAAGGGACAGGTGCATCCAGGATCATCCCATAAAGGGAGTAGTGCATCCAGGATCATCCCATGAAGGGTAGTAGTGCATACAGGATCATCTCATGGAGGGAGTAGTGCATACAGGATCATCTCATGAAGGGAGTAGTGCATCCAGGATCATCCCATAAAGGGACAGGTGCATCCAGGATCATCCCATAAAGGGACAGGTGCATCCAGGATCATCCCATAAAAGGACAGGTGCATCCACATCATCCCATGAAGGGACAGGTGCATCCAGGATCATCCCCTGAAGGGAGTAGTGCATCCAGGATCATCCCATGAAGGAAGTAGTGCATCCAGGATCATCCCATGAAGGGAGTAGTGCATCCAGGATCATCCCATGAAGGGAGTAGTGCATACAGGATCATCCAATGAAAGGACAGGTGCATCCAGATCATCCCATGAAGGGACTGATGCATCCAGGATCATCCCCTGAAGGGACAGGTGCATCCAGGATCATCCCCTGAAGGGAGTAGTGCATCCGGGATCATCCCCTGAAGGGAGTAGTGCATCCGGGATCACCCCCTGAAGGGAGTAGTGCATCCGGGATCATCCCATGAAGGGAGTAGTGCAAACAGGATCATCCCATGAAGGGACAGGTGCATCCAGAATCATCCCATGAAGGGACAGGTGCATCCAGGATCATCCCATGAAGGGACAGGTGCATCCAGATCATCCCATGAAGGGACAGGTACATCCAGATCATCCCATGAAGGGACAGGTGCATCCAGGATTATCCCCTGAAGGGAGTAGTGCATCCAGGATCATCCAATGAAGGGAGTAGTGCATCCAGGATCATCACATGAAGGGAGTAGTGCATCCAGGATCATCCCCTGAAGGGAGTAGTGCATCCATGATCATCCCCTGAAGGGAGTAGTGCATCCAGGATCATCCCCTGAAGGGAGTAGTGCATCTCCATCCAGATCATCCCATGAAGGGACAGGTGCATCCAGGATCATCTCCTGAAGGGAGTAGTGCATCCAGGATCATCCCATGAAGGGAGTAGTGCATCCAGGATCATCCCATGAAGGGACACGTGCATCCACATCTTCCCATGAAGGGACAGGAGCATCCAGGATCATCCCGTGAAGGGAGTAGGGCATCCAGGATCATCCCCTGAAGGGAGTAGTGCATCCAGGATCATCCCCTGAAGGGACAGGTGCATCCAGGATCATCACATGAAGGGAGTAGTGCATCCAGGATCATCCCATGAAGGGACAGGTGCATCCAGGATCATCCAATGAAGGGACAGGTGCATCCACATCATCCCATGAAGGGACAGGAGCATTCAGGATCATCCGCTTAAGGGAGTAGTGCATCCAGGATCATCCCATGAAGGGAGTAGTGCATCCAGGATCATCCCATAAAGGGAGTAGTGCATCCAGGATCATCCCATAAAGGGAGTAGTGCATCCAGGATCATCCCATGAAGGAACAGGTGCATCCAGGATCATTCCATGAAGGGGGTAGTGCATACAGGATCCTCCCATGAAGGAACAGGTGCATCCAGGATCATCCCATGAAGGGACAGGTGCATCCAGATCATCCCATGAAGGGACAGGTGCATCCAGATCATCCCATGAAGTGACAGGTGCATCCAGATCATCCCATGAAGGGACGGGTGCATCCAGGATCATCCACTGAAGGGAGGAGTGCATCCAGGATCATCCCATGAAAGGAGTAGTGCATCCAGGATCATCCCCTGAAGGGAGTAGGACATCCAGGATCATCCCCTGAAGGGAGTAGTGCATCCAGGATCATCCCATGAAGGGACAGGTGCATCCAGGATCATCCCATAAAGGGAGTAGTGCATCCAGGATCATCCCATGAAGGGACAGGTGCATCCAGGATCATCCAATGAAGGGACAGGTGCATCCACATCATCCCATGAAGGGACAGGAGCATCCAGGATCATCCCCCGAAGGGAGTAGTGCATCCAGGATCATCCCATGAAGGGAGTAGTGCATCCAGGATCATCCCATGAAGGGAGTAGTGCATCCAGGATCATCCCATGAAAGGACAGGTGCATCCAGATCATCCCATGAAGGGACAGGTGCATCCAGGATCATTCCCTGAAGTGAGTAGTGTATCCAGGATCATCCCATGAAGGGACAGGTGCATCCAGGATCATCCAATGAAGGGTCAGGTGCATCCAGGATCATCCCATGAAGGGACAGGTGCATCCAGGATCATCCCATAAAGGGAGTAGTGCATCCCGGATCATCCCATGAAGGGAGTGGTGCATCCAGGATCATCCCATGAAGGGAGTAGTGCATACAGGATCATCCCATGAAGGGAGTAGTGCATACAAGATCATCCCATGAAGGGAGTAGTGCATCCAGGATCATCCCATAAAGGGACAGGTGCATCCAGGATCATCCCATGAAAGGACAGGTGCATCCACATCATCCCATGAAGGGACAGGTGCATCCAGGATCATCCCATGAAGGGAGTAGTGCATCCAGGATCATCCCATGAAGGGAGTAGTGCATACAGGATCATCCCATGAAGGGAGTAGTGCATACAGGATCATCCCATGAAGGGAGTAGTGCATACAGGATCATCCCATGAAAGGACAGGTGCATCCAGATCATCCCATGGAGGGAGTAGTGCATCCAGATCATCCCATGGAGGGAGTAGTGCATCCAGGATCATCCCATGAAGGGACAGGTGCATCCAGGATCATCCCATGAAGGGACAGGTGCACCGAGGATCATCCCATGAAGGGACTGATGCATCCAGGATCATCCCCTGAAGGGACAGGTTCATCCAGGATCATCCCCTGAAGGGAGCAGTGCATCCAGGATCATCCCATGAAGGGACAGGTGCATCCAGGATCATCCCATGAAGGGACCGGTGCATCCAGATCATCCCATGAAGGGACAGGTTCATCCAGATCATCCCATGAAGGGACAGGTGCATCCAGGATCATCCCCTGAAGGAAGTAGTGCATCCAGGATCATCCCATGCAGGGAATAGTGCATCCAGGATCATCACATGAAGGGAGTAGTGCTTCTGCATCCAGATCATCCCATGAAGGGACAGGTGCATCCAGGATCATTCCATGAAGGGAGTAGTGCATACAGGATCCTCCCATGAAGGAACAGGTGCATCCAGGATCATCCCATGAAGGGAGTAGTGCATCCAGGATCATTCCCTGAAGTGAGTAGTGCATCCAGGATCATCCCATAAAGGGAGTAGTGCATCCAGGATCATCCCATGAAGGGACAGGTGCATCCAGGATCATCCCATGAAGGGACAGGTGCATCCAGATCATCCCATGAAGGGACAGGTGCATCCAGATCATCCCATGAAGGGATTAGTGCATCAAGGATCATTCCATGAAGGGAGTAGTGCATCCAGGATTATCCCATGAAGGGAGTAGTGCATCCAGATCATCCCATGAAGGGACAGGTGCATCCAGATCATCCCATGAAGGGACAGGTGCATCCAGATCATCCCATGAAGGGACAGGTGCATCCAGGATCATCCCATGAAGGGGGTAGTGCATCCAGGATCATCCCCTGAAGGGAGTAGTGCATCCAGGATCATCCCCTGAAGGGAGTAGTGCATCCAGGATCATCCCCTGAAGGGAGTAGTGCTTCCAGGATCACCCCCTGAAGGGGGTAGTGCATCCAGGATCATCCCCTGAAGGGGGTAGTGCATCCAGGATCATCCCCTGAAGGGTGTAGTGCATCCAGGATCATCCCCTGAAGGGAGTAGTGCATCCAGGATCATCCCCTGAAGGGAGTAGTGCATCCAGGATCATCCCCTGAAGGGAGTAGTGCATCCAAGATCACCCCCTGAAGGGACAGGTGCATCCAGGATCATCCCATAAAGGGAGTAGTGCATCCAGGATCATCCCATAAAGGGAGTAGTGCATCCAAGGTCATCCCATGAAGGGAGTAGTGCATCCAGGATCATCCCATGAAGGGACAGGTGCATTCAGGATCATCCCATGAAGGGAGTAGTGCATCCAGGATCATCCCATGAAGGGACAGGTGCATCCAGGATCATCCCATGAAGGGACCGGTGCATCCAGATCATCCCATGAAGGGACCGGTGCATCCAGATCATCCCATGAAGGGACAGGTGCATCCAGATCATCCCATGAAGGGACAGGTGCATCCAGGATCATCCCCTGAAGGGAGTAGTGCATCCAGGATCATCCCATGCAGGGAATAGTGCATCCAGGATCATCACATGAAGGGAGTAGTGCTTCCGCATCCAGATCATCCCGTGGAGAAGTGTGGCTCAGGGGTTAGAGGCGGCAGACCCGGAAGCTGAGATCGGCCCTGGACCAGGGTTCAATTCCCCGCCTCGGCGGGTCTTGGGCTCAAAAATTCCACGGACTCGATAATTCTCGCTCCGGTGCCTTCTCGACTCACGGGTTCACACTCTGCGACTCTGGGCAATAGCTTGCTTAATCTCCACAATGGCCCCTCGCGGCGGGATGCCTGGCTTTCACCTTGTGGATACCCTGCCGGGGTTATCTCACAGGGGAATACCAGGACGGGTTCCCTAAACAAGAGCCGGGAAACCCTTTGTGGGTAGCTGTGCGCTATATAAGCTCAAATACATTTACATTTTACATTTACATGACGGGACAGGTGCATCCAGGATCATCCCCTGAAGGGAGTAGTGCATCCAGGATCATGCCATGAAGGGAGTAGTGCATCCAGGATCATCCCATGAAGAGAGTAGTGCATCCAGGATCATCCCCTGAAGTGAGTAGTGTATCCAGGATCATCCCCTGAAGTGAGTAGTGCATCCAGGATCATCGCCTGGAGTGAGTAGTGCATCCAGGATCATCCCCTGAAGGGAGTAGTGCATTCAGGATCATCCCATAAAGGGAGTAGTGCATCCAGGATCATCCCATGAAGGGAGTAGTTTATCCAGGATCATCCAATGAAGGGACCAGTTCATCCAGGATCATCCCCTCAAGGGAGTAGTGCATCCAGTATCATCCCATGAAGGGAGTAGTGCATCCAGGATCATCCCCTGAAGGGCATAGTACATCCACAATCATAGTATGAAGGGAGTAGTGCATTCAGGATCATCCCATGAAGGAGTAGTGCATCCAGGATCATCCCATGAAGGGAGTAGTGCATCCAGGATCATCCCATGAAGGGAGTAGTGCATCCAGGATCATCCCATGAAGGGACCAGTGCATCCAGGATCATCCCATGAAGGGAGTAGTGCATACAGGATTATCCCATGAAGGGACAGGTGCATCCAGATCATCCCATGAAGGGAGTAGTGCATCCAGGATCATCCCCTGAAGGGAGTAGTGCATCCAGGATCATCCCATGAAGGGACAGGTGCATCCAGGATCATCCCATGAAGGGAGTAGTGCATCCAGGATCATCCCATAAAGGGAGTAGTGCATCCAGGATCATCCCATGAAGGGACAGGTGCATCCAGATCATCCCATGAAGGGAGTAGTGCATCCAGGATCATCCCCTGAAGGGAGTAGTGCATCCAGGATCATCCCATAAAGGGAGTAGTGCATCCAGGATCATCCCATGAAGGGAGTAGTGCATCCAGGATCATCCCCTGAAGGGAGTAGTGCATCCAGGATCATCCCATAAAGGGAGTAGTGCATCCAGGATCATCCCATGAAGGGACAGGTGCATCCAGGATCATCCCATGAAGGGACAGGTGCATCCAGATCATCCCATGAAGGGACAGGTGCATCCAGATCATCCCATGAAGGGATTAGTGCATCCAGGATCATTCCATGAAGGGAGTAGTGCATCCAGGATTATCCCATGAAGGGAGTAGTGCATCCAGATCATCCCATGAAGGGACAGGTGCATCCAGATCATCCCATGAAGGGACAGGTGCATCCAGATCATCCCATGAAGGGACAGGTGCACCCAGGATCATCCCCTGAAGGGAGTAGTGCATCCAGGATCATCCCACGAAGGGGTAGTGCATCCAGGATCATCCCCTGAAGGGAGTAGTGCATCCAGGATCATCCCCTGAAGGGAGTAGTGCATCCAGGATCACCCCCTGAAGGGAGTAGTGCATCCAGGATCATCCCCTGAAGGGAGTAGTGCATCCAGGATCATCCCCTGAAGGGAGTAGTGCATCCAGGATCATCCCCTGAAGGGAGTAGTGCATCCAAGATCACCCCCTGAAGGGACAGGTGCATCCAGGATCATCCCATAAAGGGAGTAGTGCATCCAGGATCATCCCATAAAGGGAGTAGTGCATCCAGGGTCATCCCATGAAGGGAGTAGTGCATCCAGGATCATCCCATGAAGGGACAGGTGCATTCAGGATCATCCCATGAAGGGAGTAGTGCATCCAGGATCATCCCATAAAGGGAGTAGTGCATCCAGGGTCATCCCATGAAGGGAGTAGTGCATCCAGGATCATCCCATGAAGGGACAGGTGCATTCAGGATCATCCCATGAAGGGAGTAGTGCATCCAGGATCATCCCATGAAGGGACAGGTGCATCCAGGATCATCCCATGAAGGGACAGGTGCATCCAGATCATCCCATGAAGGGACCGGTGCATCCAGATCATCCCATGAAGGGACAGGTGCATCCAGATCATCCCATGAAGGGACAGGTGCATCCAGATCATCCCATGAAGGGACAGGCTCATCCAGATCATCCCATGAAGGGACAGGTTCATCCAGATCATCCCCTGAAGGGAGTAGTGCATCCAGGATCATCCCATGCAGGGAATAGTGCATCCAGGATCATCACATGAAGGGAGTAGTGCTTCCGCATCCAGATCATCCCATGAAGGGACAGGTGCATCCAGGATCATCCCCTGAAGGGAGTAGTGCATCCAGGATCATGCCATGAAGGGAGTAGTGCATCCAGGATCATCCCATGAAGGGAGTAGTGCATCCAGGATCATCCCATGAAGAGAGTAGTGCATCCAGGATCATCCCCTGAAGTGAGTAGTGCATCCAGGATCATCCCCTGAAGTGAGTAGTGGATCCAGGATCATCGCCTGGAGTGAGTAGTGTATCCAGGATCATCCCCTGAAGGGAGTAGTGCATTCAGGATCATCCCATAAAGGGAGTAGTGCATCCAGGATCATCCCATGAAGGGAGTAGTTTATCCAGGATCATCCAATGAAGGGACCAGTGCATCCAGGATCATCCCCTCAAGGGAGTAGTGCATCCAGGATCATCCCATGAAGGGAGTAGTGCATCCAGGATCATCCCCTGAAGGGCATAGTACATCCACAATCATCCCATGAAGGGAGTAGTGCATTCAGGATCATCCCATGAAGGAGTAGTGCATCCAGGATCATCCCATGAAGGGAGTAGTGCATCCAGGATCATCCCATGAAGGGAGTAGTGCATCCAGGATCATCCCATGAAGGGACCAGTGCATCCAGGATCATCCCATGAAGGGACCAGTGCATCCAGGATCATCCCATGAAGGGACCAGTGCATCCAGGATCATCCCATGAAGGGAGTAGTGCATACAAGATTATCCCGTGAAGGGACAGGTGCATCCAGATCATCCCATGAAGGGACAGGTGCATCCAGGATCATCCCCTGAAGGGAGTAGTGCATCCAGGATCATCCCATGAAGGGACAGGTGCATCCAGGATCATCCCATGAAGGGAGTAGTGCATCCAGGATCATCCCATGAAGGGACAGGTGCACCCAGATCATCTCATAAAGGGACAGGTGCATCCAGATCATCCCATGAAGGGACAGGTGCATCCAGATCATCCCATGAAGGGACAGGTGCATCCAGTATCATCCCCTGGAGGGAGTAGTGCATCCAGGATCATCCCATGAAGGAAGTAGTGCATCCAGGATCATCCCATGAAGGACCAGTGCATCCAGGATCATCCCCTGAAGGGAGTTGTGCATCCAGGATCATCCCCTGAAGGGACAGGTGCATCCAGGATCATCCCATGAAGGGACAGGTGCATCCAGGATCATCCCATGAAGGGACTGGTTAATCCAGGATCATCCCCTAAAGGGAGAAGTACATCCAGGATCATCCCATGAAGGGAGTAGTGCATTCAGGATCATCCCATGAAGGGAGTAGTGCATTCAGGATTATCCCCTGAAGGGAGTACTGCATCCAGGATTATCCCATGAAGGGAGTAGTGCATACAGATCATCCCAAGAAAGGACAGATGCATCCAGATCATCCCATGAAGGGACAGGTGCATCCAGGATCATCCCCTGAAGGGAGTAGTGCATCCAGAATCATCCCATGAAGGGGGTAGTGCACCCAGGATCATACCATGAAGGGAGTAGTGCATCCAGGAACATCCCCTGAAGGGAGTAGTGCATCCAGGATCATCCCCTGAAGGGGGTAGTGCTTCCAGGATCATCCCCTGAAGGGAGTAGTGCATCCAGGCTCATCCCCTGAAGGGAGTAGTCTATCCAGGATCATCCCCTGAAGGGAGTAGTGCATCCAGGATCATCCCATGAAGGGACAGGTGCATTCAGGATCATCCCATGAAGGTGTAGTGCATCCAGGATCATCCCATGAAGGGACAGGTGCATCCAGGATCATCCGATGAAGGGATAGGTGCATCCAGGATCATCACATGAAGGGAGTAGTGCATCCAGGATCATCCCCTGAAGGGAGTAGTGCATCCAGGATCATCCCATGAAGAGAGTAGTGCATCCAGGATCATCCCCTGAAGTGAGTAGTGCATCCAGGATCATCCCCTGAAGTGAGTAGTGGATCCAGGATCATCGCCTGGAGTGAGTAGTGTATCCAGGATCATCCCCTGAAGGGAGTAGTGCATTCAGGATCATCCCATAAAGGGAGTAGTGCATCCAGGATCATCCCATGAAGGGAGTAGTTTATCCAGGATCATCCAATGAAGGGACCAGTGCATCCAGGATCATCCCCTCAAGGGAGTAGTGCATCCAGGATCATCCCATGAAGGGAGTAGTGCATCCAGGATCATCCCCTGAAGGGCATAGTACATCCACAATCATCCCATGAAGGGAGTAGTGCATTCAGGATCATCCCATGAAGGAGTAGTGCATCCAGGATCATCCCATGAAGGGAGTAGTGCATCCAGGATCATCCCATGAAGGGAGTAGTGCATCCAGGATCATCCCATGAAGGGACCAGTGCATCCAGGATCATCCCATGAAGGGACCAGTGCATCCAGGATCATCCCATGAAGGGACCAGTGCATCCAGGATCATCCCATGAAGGGACCAGTGCATCCAGGATCATCCCATGAAGGGAGTAGTGCATACAAGATTATCCCGTGAAGGGACAGGTGCATCCAGATCATCCCATGAAGGGACAGGTGCATCCAGGATCATCCCATGAAGGGAGTAGTGCATCCAGGATCATCCCATGAAGGGACAGGTGCATCCAGGATCATCCCATGAAGGGAGTAGTGCATCCAGGATCATCCCATGAAGGGACAGGTGCACCCAGATCATCTCATAAAGGGACAGGTGCATCCAGATCATCCCATGAAGGGACAGGTGCATCCAGATCATCCCATGAAGGGACAGGTGCATCCAGTATCATCCCCTGGAGGGAGTAGTGCATCCAGGATCATCCCATGAAGGAAGTAGTGCATCCAGGATCATCCCATGAAGGACCAGTGCATCCAGGATCATCCCCTGAAGGGAGTTGTGCATCCAGGATCATCCCCTGAAGGGACAGGTGCATCCAGGATCATCCCATGAAGGGACAGGTGCATCCAGGATCATCCCATGAAGGGACTGGTTAATCCAGGATCATCCCCTAAAGGGAGAAGTACATCCAGGATCATCCCATGAAGGGAGTAGTGCATTCAGGATCATCCCATGAAGGGAGTAGTGCATTCAGGATTATCCCCTGAAGGGAGTACTGCATCCAGGATTATCCCATGAAGGGAGTAGTGCATACAGATCATCCCAAGAAAGGACAGATGCATCCAGATCATCCCATGAAGGGACAGGTGCATCCAGGATCATCCCCTGAAGGGAGTAGTGCATCCAGAATCATCCCATGAAGGGGGTAGTGCACCCAGGATCATACCATGAAGGGAGTAGTGCATCCAGGAACATCCCCTGAAGGGAGTAGTGCATCCAGGATCATCCCCTGAAGGGGGTAGTGCTTCCAGGATCATCCCCTGAAGGGAGTAGTGCATCCAGGCTCATCCCCTGAAGGGAGTAGTCTATCCAGGATCATCCCCTGAAGGGAGTAGTGCATCCAGGATCATCCCATGAAGGGACAGGTGCATTCAGGATCATCCCATGAAGGTGTAGTGCATCCAGGATCATCCCATGAAGGGACAGGTGCATCCAGGATCATCCGATGAAGGGATAGGTGCATCCAGGATCATCACATGAAGGGAGTAGTGCATCCAGGATCATCCCCTGAAGGGAGTAGTGCATCCAGGATCATCCCATGAAGAGAGTAGTGCATCCAGGATCATCCCATGAAGAGAGTAGTGCATCCAGGATCATCCTATGAAGGGGGCAGTGAATCCAGGATCATCCGATGAAGGGACAGGTGCATCCAGATCATCCCATGAAGGGACAGGTGCATCCAGATCATCCCATGGAGGGAGTAGTACATCCAGGATCATCCCCTGGAGGGAGTAGTGCATCCAGGATCATCCCATGAAGGGAGTAGTGCATCCAGGATCATCCAATGAAGGGAGTAGTGCATACAGGATCATCCCATGAAAGGACAGGTGCATCCAGATAATCCCATGAAGGGACAGGTGCATCCAGATCATCCCTTGAAGGGACAGGTGCATCCAGATCATCCCCTGAAGGGAGTAGTGCATCCAGGATAATCCCATAAAGGGAGTAGTGCATCCAGGATCATCCCATGAAGGGACAGGTGCATCCAGGATCATTCCATGAAGGGAGTAGTGCATACAGGATCCTCCCATGAAGGAACAGGTGCATCCAGAATCATCCCAGGAAGGGACAGGTGCATCCAGATCATCCCATGAAGGGACAGGTGCATCCAGATCATCCCATGAAGGGACAGGTGCATCCAGATCATCCCATGAAGGGACAGGTGCATCCAGGATCATCCCATGAAAGGAGTAGTGCATCCAGGATCATCCCCTGAAGGGAGTAGTGCATCTAGGATCATCCCCTGAAGGGAGTAGTGCATCCAGGATCATCCCATGAAGGGACATGTGCATCCAGGATCATCCCATAAAGGGAGTAGTGCATCCAGGATCATCCCATGAAGGGACAGGTGCATCCAGGATCATCCCATGAAGGGACAGGTGCATCCAGGATCATCCAATGAAGGGACAGGTGCATCCACATCATCCCATGAAGGGACAGGAGCATCCAGGATCATCCCCTGAAGGGAGTAGAGCATCCAGGATCATCCCATGAAGGGAGTAGTGCATCCAGGATCATCCCATGAAGGGACAGGTGCATCCAGATCATCCCATGAAGGGACAGGTGCACCCAGGATCATCTCATAAAGGGAGTAGTGCATCCAGGATCATCCCATAAAGGGAGTAGTGCATCCAGGATCATCCCATGAAGGGAGTAGTACATCCAGGATCATCCCATGAAGGGGCAGGTGCATTCGGGATCATCCCATGAAGTTGTAGTGCATCCAGGATCATCCCATGAAGGGACAGGTGCATCCAGGATCAGCACACGAAGGGAGTAGTGCATCCAGGATCTTCACATGAAGGGAGTAGTGCATCCAGGATCATCCCCTGAAGGGAGTAGTGCATCCAGGATCATCCCATGAAGGGAGTAGTGCATCCAGGATCATCCCATGAAGGGGGCAGTGAATCCAGGATCATCCCATGAAGGGACAGGTGCATCCAGATCATCCCATGAAGGGACAGGTGCATCCAGATCATCCCATGAAGGGACAGGTGCATCCAGATCATCCCATGAAGGGACAGGTGCATCCAGATCATCCCCTTGAGGGAGTAGTACATCCAGGATCATCCCCTGGAGGGAGTAGTGCATCCAGGATCATCCCATGAAGGGAGTAGTGCATCCAGGATCATCCAATGAAGGGAGTAGTGCATACAGGATCATCCCATGAAGGGACAGGTGCATCCAGATGATCCCATGAAGAGAAAGGTGCATCCAGATGATCCCATGAAGGGACAGGTGCATCCAGATCATCCCTTTAAGGGACAGGTGCATCCAGGATCATCCCCTGAAGAGACTAGTGCATCCAGGATCATCCCATAAAGGGAGTAGTGCATCCAGGATCATCCCATGAAGGAACAGGTGCATCCAGGATCATTCCATGAAGGGAGAAGTGCATACAGGATCCTCCCATGAAGGAACAGGTGCATCCAGGATCATCCCATGAAGGGACAGGTGCATCCAGATCATCCCATGAAGGGACAGGTGCATCCCGATCATCCCATGAAGGGACAGGTGCATCCAGATCATCCCATGAAGGGACAGGTGCATCCAGGATCATCCCCTGAAGGGAGTAGTGCATCCAGGATCATCCCATGAAAGGAGTAGTGCATCCAGGATCATCCAGTGAAGGGAGTAGGGCATCCAGGATCATCCCCTGAAGGGAGTAGTGCATCCAGGATCATCCCATGAAGGAACAGGTGCATCCAGGATCATCCCATGAAGGGAGTAGTGCATCCAGAATCATCCCATGAAGGGACAGGTGCATCCACATCATCCCATGAAGGGACAGGAGCATTCAGGATCATCCCCTTAAGGGAGTAGTGCATCCAGGATCATCCCATGAAGGGAGTAGTGCATCCAGGATCATCCCATGAAGGGAGTAGTGCATCCAGGATCATCCCATAAAGGGAGTAGTGCATCCAGGATCATCCCATAAAGGGAGTAGTGCATCCAGGATCATCCCATGAAGGAACAGGTGAATCCAGGATCATTCCATGAAGGGAGTAGTGCATACAGGATCCTCCCATGAAGGAACAGGTGCATCCAGGATCATCCCATGAAGGGACAGGTGCATCCAGATCATCCCATGAAGGGACAGGTGCATCCAGATCATCCCATGAAGTGACAGGTGCATCCAGATCATCCCATGAAGGGACGGGTGCATCCAGTATCATACCCTGAAGGGAGTAGTGCATCCAGGATCATCCCATGAAAGGAGTAGTGCATCCAGGATCATCCCCTGAAGGGAGTAGGACATCCAGGATCATCCCCTGAAGGGAGTAGTGCATCCAGGATCATCCCATAAAGGGAGTAGTGCATCCAGGATCATCCCATGAAGGGACAGGTGCATCCAGGATCATCCAATGAAGGGACAGGTGCATCCACATCATCCCATGAAGGGACAGGTGCATCCACATCATCCCATGAAGGGACAGGAGCATCCAGGATCATCCCCTGAAGGGAGTAGTGCATCCAGGATCATCCCATGAAGGGAGAAGTGCATCCAGGATCATCCCATGAAGGGACAGATGCATCCAGGATCTTTCCCTGAAGTGAGTAGTGCATCCAGGATCATCCCATAAAGGGAGTAGTGCATCCAGGATCATCCCATGAAGGGACAGGTGCATCCAGGATCATCCCATGAAGGGACAGGTGCATCCAGATCATCCCATGAAGGGACAGGTGCATCCAGATCATCCCATGAAGGGAGTAGTGCATCCAGGATCATTCCATGAAGGGAGTAGTGCATCCAGGATTATCACATGAAGGGAGTAGTGCATACAGATCATCCCATGAAGGGACAGGTGCATCCAGATCATCCCATGAAGGGACAGGTGCATCCAGATCATCCCATGAAGGGACAGGTGCATCCAGGATCATCCCCTGAAGGGAGTAGTGCATCCAGGATCATCCCATGAAGGGGGTAGTGCATCCAGGATCATCCCCTGAAGGGAGTAGTGCATACAGGATCATCCCCTGAAGGGAGTAGTGCATCCAGGATCATCCCCTCAAGGGAGTAGTGCATCCAGGATCATCCCCTGAAGGGAGTAGTGCATCCAGGATCACCCCCTGAAGGGGGTAGTGCATCCAGGATCATCCCCTGAAGGGAGTAGTGCATCCAGGATCATCCCCTGAAGGGAGTAGTGCATCCAAGATCACCCCCTGAAGGGTCAGGTGCATCCAGGATCATCCCATAAAGGGAGTAGTGCATCCAGGATCATCCCATAAAGGGAGTAGTGCATCCAGGATCATCCCATAAAGGGAGTAGTGCATCCAGGGTCATCCCATGAAGGGAGTAGTGCATCCAGGATCATCCCATGAAGGGACAGGTGCATCCAGATCATCCCATGAAGGGACAGGTGCATCCAGATCATCCCATGAAGGGACAGGTGCATCCAGATCATCCCATGAAGGGACAGGTGCATCCAGATCATCCCCTTGAGGGAGTAGTACATCCAGGATCATCCCCTGGAGGGAGTAGTGCATCCAGGATCATCCCATGAAGGGAGTAGTGCATCCAGGATCATCCAATGAAGGGAGTAGTGCATACAGGATCATCCCATGAAGGGACAGGTGCATCCAGATGATCCCATGAAGAGAAAGGTGCATCCAGATGATCCCATGAAGGGACAGGTGCATCCAGATCATCCCTTTAAGGGACAGGTGCATCCAGGATCATCCCCTGAAGAGACTAGTGCATCCAGGATCATCCCATAAAGGGAGTAGTGCATCCAGGATCATCCCATGAAGGAACAGGTGCATCCAGGATCATTCCATGAAGGGAGAAGTGCATACAGGATCCTCCCATGAAGGAACAGGTGCATCCAGGATCATCCCATGAAGGGACAGGTGCATCCAGATCATCCCATGAAGGGACAGGTGCATCCCGATCATCCCATAAAGGGAGTAGTGCATCCAGGATCATCCCATGAAGGAACAGGTGCATCCAGGATCATTCCATGAAGGGAGAAGTGCATACAGGATCCTCCCATGAAGGAACAGGTGCATCCAGGATCATCCCATGAAGGGACAGGTGCATCCAGATCATCCCATGAAGGGACAGGTGCATCCCGATCATCCCATGAAGGGACAGGTGCATCCAGATCATCCCATGAAGGGACAGGTGCATCCCGATCATCCCATGAAGGGACAGGTGCATCCAGATCATCCCATGAAGGGACAGGTGCATCCAGGATCATCCCCTGAAGGGAGTAGTGCATCCAGGATCATCCCATGAAAGGAGTAGTGCATCCAGGATCATCCAGTGAAGGGAGTAGGGCATCCAGGATCATCCCCTGAAGGGAGTAGTGCATCCAGGATCATCCCATGAAGGAACAGGTGCATCCAGGATCATCCCATGAAGGGAGTAGTGCATCCAGAATCATCCCATGAAGGGACAGGTGCATCCACATCATCCCATGAAGGGACAGGAGCATTCAGGATCATCCCCTTAAGGGAGTAGTGCATCCAGGATCATCCCATGAAGGGAGTAGTGCATCCAGGATCATCCCATGAAGGGAGTAGTGCATCCAGGATCATCCCATAAAGGGAGTAGTGCATCCAGGATCATCCCATAAAGGGAGTAGTGCATCCAGGATCATCCCATGAAGGAACAGGTGCATCCAGGATCATTCCATGAAGGGAGTAGTGCATACAGGATCCTCCCATGAAGGAACAGGTGCATCCAGGATCATCCCATGAAGGGACAGGTGCATCCAGATCATCCCATGAAGGGACAGGTGCATCCAGATCATCCCATGAAGTGACAGGTGCATCCAGATCATCCCATGAAGGGACGGGTGCATCCAGTATCATGCCCTGAAGGGAGTAGTGCATCCAGGATCATCCCATGAAAGGAGTAGTGCATCCAGGATCATCCCCTGAAGGGAGTAGGACATCCAGGATCATCCCCTGAAGGGAGTAGTGCATCCAGGATCATCCCATAAAGGGAGTAGTGCATCCAGGATCATCCCATGAAGGGACAGGTGCATCCAGGATCATCCAATGAAGGGACAGGTGCATCCACATCATCCCATGAAGGGACAGGTGCATCCACATCATCCCATGAAGGGACAGGAGCATCCAGGATCATCCCCTGAAGGGAGTAGTGCATCCAGGATCATCCCATGAAGGGAGAAGTGCATCCAGGATCATCCCATGAAGGGACAGATGCATCCAGGATCTTTCCCTGAAGTGAGTAGTGCATCCAGGATCATCCCATAAAGGGAGTAGTGCATCCAGGATCATCCCATGAAGGGACAGGTGCATCCAGGATCATCCCATGAAGGGACAGGTGCATCCAGATCATCCCATGAAGGGACAGGTGCATCCAGATCATCCCATGAAGGGAGTAGTGCATCCAGGATCATTCCATGAAGGGAGTAGTGCATCCAGGATTATCACATGAAGGGAGTAGTGCATACAGATCATCCCATGAAGGGACAGGTGCATCCAGATCATCCCATGAAGGGACAGGTGCATCCAGATCATCCCATGAAGGGACAGGTGCATCCAGGATCATCCCCTGAAGGGAGTAGTGCATCCAGGATCATCCCATGAAGGGGGTAGTGCATCCAGGATCATCCCCTGGAGGGAGTAGTGCATCCAGGATCATCCCCTGAAGGGAGTAGTGCATCCAGGATCACCCCCTGAAGGGGGTAGTGCATCCAGGATCATCCCCTGAAGGGAGTAGTGCATCCAGGATCATCCCCTGAAGGGAGTAGTGCATCCAAGATCACCCCCTGAAGGGTCAGGTGCATCCAGGATCATCCCATAAAGGGAGTAGTGCATCCAGGATCATCCCATAAAGGGAGTAGTGCATCCAGGATCATCCCATAAAGGGAGTAGTGCATCCAGGGTCATCCCATGAAGGGAGTAGTGCATCCAGGATCATCCCATGAAGGGACAGGTGCATTCAGGATCATCCCATGAAGGGAGTAGTGCATCCAGGATCATCCCATGAAGGGACAGGTGCATCCAGGATCATCCCATGAAGGGACAGGTGCTTCCAGGATCATCCCATGAAGGGACAGGTGCTTCCAGGATCATCCCATTGAGGGACAGGTGCATCCAGATTATCCCATGAAGGGACAGGTGCATCGAGGATCATCCCCTGAAGGGAGTAGTAGTGCACATATCCCATGAAGGGAGTAGTGCATCCAGGATCATCCCATGAAGGGACAGGTGCATTCAGATCATCCCATGAAGGGACATGTGCATCCAGGATCATCCAATGAAGGGTCAGGTGCATCCAGGATCATCCCATGAAGGGTAGTAGTGCATACAGGATCATCTCATGGAGGGAGTAGTGCATACAGGATCATCTCATGAAGGGAGTAGTGCATCCAGGATCATCCCATAAAGGGACAGGTGCATCCAGGATCATCCCATAAAGGGACAGGTGCATCCAGGATCATCCCATAAAAGGACAGGTGCATCCACATCATCCCATGAAGGGACAGGTGCATCCAGGATCATCCCCTGAAGGGAGTAGTGCATCCAGGATCATCCCATGAAGGGAGTAGTGCATCCAGGATCATCCCATGAAGGGAGTAGTGCATCCAGGATCATCCCATGAAGGGACAGGTGCATCCAGAATCATCCCATGAAGGGACAGGTGCATCCAGGATCATCCCATGAAGGGACAGGTGCATCCAGATCATCCCATGAAGGGACAGGTACATCCAGATCATCCCATGAAGGGACAGGTGCATCCAGGATTATCCCCTGAAGGGAGTAGTGCATCCAGGATCATCCAATGAAGGGAGTAGTGCATCCAGGATCATCACATGAAGGGAGTAGTGCATCCAGGATCATCCCCTGAAGGGAGTAGTGCATCCATGATCATCCCCTGAAGGGAGTAGTGCATCCAGGATCATCCCCTGAAGGGAGTAGTGCATCTCCATCCAGATCATCCCATGAAGGGACAGGTGCATCCAGGATCATCTCCTGAAGGGAGTAGTGCATCCAGGATCATCCCATGAAGGGAGTAGTGCATCCAGGATCATCCCATGAAGGGACACGTGCATCCACATCTTCCCATGAAGGGACAGGAGCATCCAGGATCATCCCCTGAAGGGAGTAGTGCATCCAGGATCATGCCATGAAGGGAGTAGTGCATCCAGGATTATCCCATGAAGGGACAGGTGCATCCAGGATCATTCCCTGAAGTGAGTAGTGCATCCAGGATCATCCCATAAAGGGAGTAGTGCATCCAGGATCATCCCATGAAGGGACAGGTGCATCCAGGATCATCCCATGAAGGGACAGGTGCATCCAGATCATCCCATGAAGGGACAGGTGCACCCAGATCATCCCATGAAGGGAGTAGTGCATCCAGGATCATTCCATGAAGGGAGTAGTGCATCCAGGATTATCCCATGAAGGGAGTAGTGCATACAGATCATCCCATGAAGGGACAGGTGCATCCAGATCATCCCATGAAGGGACATGTGCATCCAGATCATCCCATGAAGGGACAGGTGCATCCAGATCATCCCATGAAGGGACAGGTGCATCGAGGATCATCCCCTGAAGGGAGTAGTGCATCCAGAATCATCCCATGAAGGGAGTAGTGCATCCAGGATCATCCCATGAAGGGACAGGTGCATCCAGATCATCCCATGAAGGGACATGTGCATCCAGGATCATCCAATGAAGGGTCAGGTGCATCCAGGATCAACCCATGAAGGGACAGGTGCATCCAGGATCATCCCATAAAGGGAGTAGTGCATCCAGGATCATCCCCTGAAGGGAGTAGTGCATCCAGGATCATCCCATGAAGGGAGTAGTGCATCCAGGATCATCCCATGAAGGGACAGGTGCATCCACATCTTCCCTTGAAGGGACAGGAGCATCCAGGATCATCCCCTGAAGGGAGTAGTGCATCCAGGATCATCCCATGAAGGGAGTAGTGCATACAGGATCATCCCATGAAGGGAGTAGAGCATACAGGATCATCCCATGAAGGGACAGGTGCATCTAGGATTGTCCCCTGAAGGGACAGGTGCATCCAAGATCATCCCATGAAGGGACAGGTGCTTCCAGGATCATCCCATGAAGAGACAGGTGCATCCAGATTATCCCATCAAGGGACAGGTGCATCGAGGATCATCCCATCAAGGGACAGGTGCATCGAGGATCATCCCCTGAAGGGAGTAGTGCATCCAGAATCATCCCATAAAGGGAGTAGTGCATCCAGGGTCATCCCATGAAGGGAGTAGTGCATCCAGAATCATCCCATGAAGGGACAGGTGCATTCAGGATCATCCCATGAAGGGAGTAGTGCATCCAGGATCATCCCATGAAGGGACAGGTGCATCCAGGATCATCCCATGAAGGGACAGGTGCTTCCAGGATCCTCCCATGAAGGGACAGGTGCTTCCAGGATCATCCCATTAAGGGACAGGTGCATCCAGAATATCCCATGAAGGGACAGGTGCATCGAGGATCATCCCCTGAAGGGAGTAGTAGTGCACACATCCCATGAAGGGAGTAGTGCATCCAGGATCATCCCATGAAGGGACAGGTGCATCCAGATCATCCCATGAAGGGACATGTGCATCCAGGATCATCCAATGAAGGGTCAGGTGCATCCAGGATCATCCAATGAAGGGTCAGGTGCATCCGGATCATCCCATTAAGGGACAGGTGCATCCAGAATCATCCCATGAAGGGAGTAGTGCATCCAGGATCATCCCATGAAGGGACAGGTGCATCCAGATCATCCCATGAAGGGACATGCGCATCCAGGATCATCCAATGAAGGGTCAGGTGCATCCAGGATCATCCCATGAAGGGACAGGTGCATCCAGGATCATCCCATAAAGGGAGTAGTGCATCCAGGATCATCCCCTGAAGGGAGTAGTGCATCCAGGATCATCCCATGAAGGGAGTAGTGCATCCAGGATCATCCCATGAAGGGACAGGTGCATCCACATCTTCCCATGAAGGGACAGGAACATCCAGGATCATCCCCTGAAGGGAGTAGTGCATCCAGGATCATCCCATGAAGGGAGTAGTGCATACAGGATCATCCCATGAAGGGAGTAGAGCATACAGGATCATCCCATGAAGGGACAGGTGCATCTAGGATTGTCCCCTGAAGGGACAGGTGCATCCAAGATCGTCCCATGAAGGGACAGGTGCATCCAGATCATCCCATGAAGGGACAGGTGCTTCCAGGATCATCCCATGAAGAGACAGGTGCATCCAGATTATCCCATCAAGGGACAGGTGCATCGAGGATCATCCCATCAAGGGACAGGTGCATCGAGGATCATCCCCTGAAGGGAGTAGTGCATCCAGAATCATCCCCTGAAGGGAGTAGTGCATCCAGAATCATCCCATAAAGGGAGTAGTGCATCCAGGGTCATCCCATGAAGGGAGTAGTGCATCCAGAATCATCCCATGAAGGGACAGGTGCATCCAGGATCATCCCATGAAGGGACAGGTGCTTCCGGGATCCTCCCATGAAGGGACAGGTGCTTCCAGGATCATCCCATTAAGGGACAGGTGCATCCAGAATATCCCATGAAGGGACAGGTGCATCGAGGATCATCCCCTGAAGGGAGTAGTAGTGCACACATCCCATGAAGGGAGTAGTGCATCCAGGATCATCCCATGAAGGGACAGGTGCATCCAGATCATTCCATGAAGGGACATGTGCATCCAGGATCATCCAATGAAGGGTCAGGTGCATCCAGGATCATCCAATGAAGGGTCAGGTGCATCCAGATCATCCCATTAAGGGACAGGTGCATCCAGGATCATCCCATAAAGGGAGTAGTGCATCCAGGATCATCCCATGAAGGGTAGTAGTGCATACAGGATCATCTCATGAAGGGAGAAGTGCATACAGGATCATCTCATGAAGGGAGAAGTGCATACAGGATCATCTCATGAAGGGAGTAGTGCATACAGGATCATCCCATGAAGGGAACAGTGCATCCAGGATCATCCCATAAAGGGACAGGTGCATCCAGGATCATCCCATAAAGGGACAGGTGCATCCAGGATCATCCCATAAAAGGACAGGTACATCCACATCATCCCATGAAGGGACAGGTGCATCCAGGATCATCCCCTGAAGGGAGTAGTGCATCCAGGATCATCCCATGAAGGGAGTAGTGCATCCAGATCATCCCATGAAGGGACTGATGCATCCAGGATCATCCCCTGAAGGCACAGGTGCATCCAGGATCATCCCCTGAAGGGAGTAGTGCGTCCGGGATCATCCTATGAAGGGAGTAGTGCAACCAGGATCATCCCATGAAGGGACTGGTGCATCCAGAATCATCCCATGAAGGGACAGGTGCATCCAGGATCATCCCATGAAGGGACAGGTGCATCCAGATCATCCCATGAACGGACAGGCGCATCCAGATCATCCCATGAAGGGACAGGTGCATCCAGGATTATCCCCTGAAGGGAGTAGTGCATCCAGGATCATCCAATGAAGGGAGTAGTGCATCCAGGATCATCACATGAAGGGAGTAGTGCATCCAGGATCATCACATGAAGGGAGTAGTGCATCCAGGATCATCCCCTGAAGGGAGTAGTGCATCTGCATCCAGATCATCCCATGAAGGGACAGGTGCATCCAGGATCATCCCCTGAAGGGAGTAGTGCATCCAGGATCATCCCATGAAGGGAGTAGTGCATCCAGGATCATCCCATGAAGGGACAGGTGCATCCACATCTTCCCATGAAGGGACAGGAGCATCCACGATCATCCCCTGAAGGGAGTAGTGCATCCAGGATCATGCCATGAAGGGAGTAGTGCATCCAGGATTATCCCATGAAGGGACAGGTGCATCCAGGATCATTCCCTGAAGTGAGTAGTGCATCCAGGATCATCCCATAAAGGGAGTAGTTCATCCAGGATCATCCCATGAAGGGACAGGTGCATCCAGGATCATCCCATGAAGGGACAGGTGCATCCAGGATCATCCCATGAAGGGACAGGTGCATCCAGATCATCCCTTCGGACAGGTGCACCCAGATCATCCCATGAAGGGAGTAGTGCATCCAGGATCATTCCATGAAGGGAGTAGTGCATCCAGGATTATCCCATGAAGGGAGTAGTGCATACAGATCATCCCATGAAGGGACAGGTGCATCCAGATCATCCCATGAAGGGACAGGTGCATCCAGATCATCCCATGAAGGGACAGGTGCATCCAGGATCATCCCCTGAAGGGAGTAGTGCATCCAGGATCATCCCCTGAAGGGAGTAGTGCATCCAGGATCATCCCCTGAAGGGAGTAGTGCATCCAGGATCATTCCCTGAAGGGAGTAGTGCATCCAGGATCATCCCCTGAAGGGGGTAGTGCATCCAGGATCATCCCCTGAAGGGAGTAGTGCATCCAGGATCATCCCCTGAAGGGACAGGTGCTTCCAGGATCATCCCATAAAGGGAGTAGTGCATCCAGGGTCATCCCATAAAGGGAGTAGTGCATCCAGGGTCATCCCATGAAGGGTGTAGTGCTTTCAGGATCATCCCATGAAGGGACAGGTGCATTCAGGATCATCTAATGAAGGGACAGGTGCTTCCAGGATCATCCCATGAAGGGACAGGTGCATCCAGATTATCCCATGAAGGGACAGGTGCATCGAGGATCATCCCCTGAAGGGAGTAGTGCATCCAGGATCATCCCATAAAGGGAGTAGTTCATCCAGGATCATCCCATGAAGGGACAGGTGCATCCAGGATCATCCCATGAAGGGACAGGTGCATCCAGGATCATCCCATGAAGGGACAGGTGCATCCAGATCATCCCTTCGGACAGGTGCACCCAGATCATCCCATGAAGGGAGTAGTGCATCCAGGATCATTCCATGAAGGGAGTAGTGCATCCAGGATTATCCCATGAAGGGAGTAGTGCATACAGATCATCCCATGAAGGGACAGGTGCATCCAGATCATCCCATGAAGGGACAGGTGCATCCAGATCATCCCATGAAGGGACAGGTGCATCCAGGATCATCCCCTGAAGGGAGTAGTGCATCCAGGATCATCCCCTGAAGGGAGTAGTGCATCCAGGATCATCCCCTGAAGGGAGTAGTGCATCCAGGATCATCCCCTGAAGGGAGTAGTGCATCCAGGATCATCCCCTGAAGGGGGTAGTGCATCCAGGATCATCCCCTGAAGGGAGTAGTGCATCCAGGATCATCCCCTGAAGGGACAGGTGCTTCCAGGATCATCCCATAAAGGGAGTAGTGCATCCAGGGTCATCCCATAAAGGGAGTAGTGCATCCAGGGTCATCCCATGAAGGGTGTAGTGCTCTCAGGATCATCCCATGAAGGGACAGGTGCATTCAGGATCATCTAATGAAGGGACAGGTGCTTCCAGGATCATCCCATGAAGGGACAGGTGCATCCAGATTATCCCATGAAGGGACAGGTGCATCGAGGATCATCCCCTGAAGGGAGTAGTGCGTCCGGGATCATCCTATGAAGGGAGTAGTGCAACCAGGATCATCCCATGAAGGGACTGGTGCATCCAGAATCATCCCATGAAGGGACAGGTGCATCCAGGATCATCCCATGAAGGGACAGGTGCATCCAGATCATCCCATGAACGGACAGGTGCATCCAGATCATCCCATGAAGGGACAGGTGCATCCAGGATTATCCCCTGAAGGGAGTAGTGCATCCAGGATCATCCAATGAAGGGAGTAGTGCATCCAGGATCATCAAATGAAGGGAGTAGTGCATCCAGGATCATCCCCTGAAGGGAGTAGTGCATCTGCATCCAGATCATCCCATGAAGGGACAGGTGCATCCAGGATCATCCCCTGAAGGGAGTAGTGCATCCAGGATCATCCCATGAAGGGAGTAGTGCATCCAGGATCATCCCATGAAGGGACAGGTGCATCCACATCTTCCCATGAAGGGACAGGAGCATCCACGATCATCCCCTGAAGGGAGTAGTGCATCCAGGATCATGCCATGAAGGGAGTAGTGCATCCAGGATTATCCCATGAAGGGACAGGTGCATCCAGGATCATTCCCTGAAGTGAGTAGTGCATCCAGGATTATCCCATAAAGGGAGTAGTTCATCCAGGATCATCCCATGAAGGGACAGGTGCATCCAGGATCATCCCATGAAGGGACAGGTGCATCCAGGATCATCCCATGAAGGGACAGGTGCATCCAGATCATCCCTTTGGACAGGTGCACCCAGATCATCCCATGAAGGGAGTAGTGCATCCAGGATCATTCCATGAAGGGAGTAGTGCATCCATGATTATCCCATGAAGGGAGTAGTGCATACAGATCATCCCATGAAGGGACAGGTGCATCCAGATCATCCCATGAAGGGACAGGTGCATCCAGATCATCCCATGAAGGGACAGGTGCATCCAGGATCATCCCCTGAAGGGAGTAGTGCATCCAGGATCATCCCCTGAAGGGAGTAGTGCATCCAGGATCATCCCCTGAAGGGAGTAGTGCATCCAGGATCATCCCCTGAAGGGAGTAGTGCATCCAGGATCATCCCCTGAAGGGGGTAGTGCATCCAGGATCATCCCCTGAAGGGAGTAGTGCATCCAGGATCATCCCCTGAAGGGACAGGTGCTTCCAGGATCATCCCATAAAGGGAGTAGTGCATCCAGGGTCATCCCATAAAGGGAGTAGTGCATCCAGGGTCATCCCATGAAGGGTGTAGTGCTTTCATGATCATCCCATGAAGGGACAGGTGCATTCAGGATCATCTAATGAAGGGACAGGTGCTTCCAGGATCATCCCATGAAGGGACAGGTGCATCCAGATTATCCCATGAAGGGACAGGTGCATCGAGGATCATCCCCTGAAGGGAGTAGTGCATCCAGAATCATCCCATGAAGGGAGTAGTGCATCCAGGATCATCCCATGAAGGGACAGGTGCATCCAGATCATCCCATGAAGGGACATGTGTATCCAGGATCATCCAATGAAGGGTCAGGTGCATCCAGGATCATCCCATGAAGGGACAGGTGCATCCAGGATCATCCCATAAAGGGAGTAGTGCATCCAGGATCATCCCCTGAAGGGAGTAGTGCATCCAGGATCATCCCATGAAGGGAGTAGTGCATCCAGGATCATCCCATGAAGGGACAGGTGCATCCACATCTTCCCATGAAGGGACAGGAGCATCCAGGATCATCCCCTGAAGGGAGTAGTGCATCCAGGATCATCCCATGAAGGGAGTAGTGCATACAGGATCATCCCATGAAGGGAGTAGAGCATACAGGATCATCCCATGAAGGGACAGGTGCATCTAGGATTGTCCCCTGAAGGGACAGGTGCATCCAAGATCGTCCCATGAAGGGACAGGTGCATCCAGATCATCCCATGAAGGGACAGGTGCTTCCAGGATCATCCCATGAAGAGAAAGGTGCATCCAGATTATCCCATCAAGGGACAGGTGCATCGAGGATCATCCCATCAAGGGACAGGTGCATCGAGGATCATCCCCTGAAGGGAGTAGTGCATCCAGAATCATCCTATGAAGGGAGTAGTGCATCCAGGATCATCCCATGAAGGGACAGGTGCATCCAGGTCATCCCATGAAGGGACATGTGCATCCAGGATCATCCAATGAAGGGTCAGGTGCATCCAGGATCATCCCATGAAGGGACAGGTGCATCCAGGATCATCCCATAAAGGGAGTAGTGCATCCAGGATCATCCCATAAAGGGAGTAGTGCATCCAGGATCATCCCATAAAGGGAGTAGTGCATCCAGGATCATCCCATGAAGGGAGTAGTGCATACAGGATCATCCCATGAAGGGACAGGTGCATCTAGGATCATCCCCTGAAGGGACAGGTGCATCCAGGATCATCCCATAAAGGGACAGGTGCATCCAGGATCATCCCATGAAAGGACAGGTGCATCCAGGATCATCCCATGAAAGGACAGGTGCATCTTTATCATCCCATGAAGGGACAGGTGCATCCAGGATTCTCCCCTGAAGGGAGTAGTGCATCCGGGATCATCCCCTGAAGGAAGTAGTTTATCCAGGATCATCCCATGAAGGGACCAGTGCATCCAGGATCATCCAGTGAAGGGAGTAGTGCATCCAGGATCATCCCATGAAGGGAGTAGTGCATCCAGGATCATCCCCTGAAGGGCATAGTACATCCAGGATCATCCCATGAAGGGAGTAGTGCATCCAGGATCATCCCGTGAAGGGACAGATGCATCCAGGATCATCCCATGAAGGGACAGGTGCATCCAGATCATCCCATAAAGGGACAGGTGCATCCAGGATCATCCCCTGAAGGGAGTAGTGCATCCAGGATCATCCCATGAAGGAAGTAGTGCATCCAGGATCATCCCCTGAAGGGAGTAGTGCATCTGCATCCAGATCATCCCATGAAGGGACATGAGCATCCAGGATCATCCCCTGAAGGGAGTAGTGCATCCAGGATCATCCCATGAAGGGAGTAGTGCATCCAGGATCATCACATGAAGGTAGTACTGCATCCAGGATCATCCCATGAAGGGAGTAGTGCATCCAGGATCATCCCATGAAGAGGGTAGTGCATCCAGGATCATCCCCTAAAGTGAGTAGTGCATCCAGGATCATCCCCTGAAGTGAGTAGTGCATCCAGGATCATCGCCTGGAGTGAGTAGTGCATACAAGATCATCCCATGAAGGGAGTAGTGCATACACGATCATCCCATGAAGGGACAGGTGCATCCAGATCATCCCATGAAGGGAGTAGTGTATCCAGGATCATCCCATGAAGGGACAGGTACATCCAGAATCATCCCATGAAGGGACTGATGCATCCAGGATCATCCCCTGAAGGGAGTAGTGCATCCAGGATCATCCCCTGAAGGGAGTAGTGCATCCAGGATCATCCCCTGAATGGAGTAGTGCATCCAGGATCATCCCATGAAGGGAGTAGTGCATCCAGGATCATCCCATGAAGGGAGTAGTGCATCCAGGATCATCCCATGAAGGGACAGGTGCATCCAGATCATCTTATGAAGGGACAGGTGCATCCAGGATCATCCCATGAAGGGACAGGTGCATTCAGGATCATCCCATGAAGGGAGTAGTGCATCCAGGATCATCCATGAAGGGACAGGTGCTTCCAGATCATCCGATGAAGGGACAGGTGCATCCAGGATCATCCCATGAAGGGACAGGTACATCCAGGATCATCCCATGAAGGGACAGGTGCATCCAGGATCATCCCATGAAGGGACAGGTGCATCCAGGATCATCCCATGAAGGGACAGGTGCATCCAGGATCATCCCCTGAAGGGAGTAGTGCATCCAAGATCATCCCATGAAGAGAAAGGTGCATCCAGATTATCCCATCAAGGGACAGGTGCATCGAAGATCATCCCATCAAGGGACTGATGCATCGAGGATCATCCCCTGAAGGGAGTAGTGCATCCAGAATCATCCTATGAAGGGAGTAGTGCATCCAGGATCATCCCATCAAGGGACAGGTGCATCCAGGTCATCCCATGAAGGGACATGTGCATCCAGGATCATCCAATGAAGGGTCAGGTGCATCCAGGATCATCCAATGAAGGGTAAGGTGCATCCAGGATCATCCCATAAAGGGAGTAGTGCATCCAGGATCATCCCATGAAGGGAGTAGTGCATCCAGGATCATCCCATGAAGGGAGTAGTGCATACAGGATCATCCCATGAAGGGACAGGTGCATCTAGGATCATCCCCTGAAGGGACAGGTGCATCCAGGATCATCCCATAAAGGGACAGGTGCATCCAGGATCATCCCATGAAAGGACAGGTGCATCCAGGATCATCCCATGAAAGGACAGGTGCATCCACATCATCCCATGAAGGGACAGGTGCATCCAGGATTCTCCCCTGAAGGGAGTAGTGCATCCGGGATCATCCCCTGAAGGAAGTAGTGCATCCAGGATCATCCCATGAAGGGAGTAGTGCATCCAGGATCATCCCTTGAAGGGACAGATGCATCCAGGATCATCCCATGAAGGGACAGGTGCATCCAGATCATCCCATGAAGGGAGTAGTGCATCCAGGATCATCCCCTGAAGGGAGTAGTGCATATGCATCCAGATCATCCCATGAAGGGACATGAGCATCCAGGATCATCCCCTGAAGGGAGTAGTGCATCCAGGATCATCCCCTGAAGGGAGTAGTGCATCCAGGATCATCCCATGAAGGGAGTAGTGCATCCAGGATCATCCCCTGAAGGGAGTAGTGCATCCAGGATCATCCCCTGAAGGGGGTAGTGCATCCAGGATCATCCCCTGAAGGGACAGGTGCTTCCAGGATCATCCCATAAAGGGAGTAGTGCATCCAGGGTCATCCCATAAAGGGAGTAGTGCATCCAGGGTCATCCCATAAAGGGAGTAGTGCATCCAGTGTCATCCCATGAAGGGTGTAGTGCTTTCAGGATCATCTAATGAAGGGACAGGTGCTTCCAGGATCACCCCATGAAGGGACAGGTGCATCCAGATTATCCCATGAAGGGACAGGTGCATCGAGGATCATCCCCTGAAGGGAGTAGTGCATCCAGGATCATCCCATAAAGGGAGTAGTTCATCCAGGATCATCCCATGAAGGGACAGGTGCATCCAGGATCATCCCATGAAGGGACAGGTGCATCCAGGATCATCCCATGAAGGGACAGGTGCATCCAGATCATCCCTTCGGACAGGTGCACCCAGATCATCCCATGAAGGGAGTAGTGCATCCAGGATCATTCCATGAAGGGAGTAGTGCATCCAGGATTATCCCATGAAGGGAGTAGTGCATACAGATCATCCCATGAAGGGACAGGTGCATCCAGATCATCCCATGAAGGGACAGGTGCATCCAGATCATCCCATGAAGGGAGTAGTGCATCCAGGATCATCCCCTGAAGGGAGTAGTGCATCCAGGATCATCCCCTGAAGGGAGTAGTGCATCCAGGATCATCCCCTGAAGGGAGTAGTGCATCCAGGATCATCCCCTGAAGGGGGTAGTGCATCCAGGATCATCCCCTGAAGGGACAGGTGCATCCAGATCATCTCATGAAGGGACAGGTGCATCCAGATCATCCCATGAAGGGACAGGTGCATCCAGGATCATCCCATGAAAGGAGTAGTGCATCCAGGATCATCCCCTGAAGGGAGTAGTGCATCTAGGATCATCCCCTGAAGGGAGTAGTGCATCCAGGATCATCCCATGAAGGGACATGTGCATCCAGGATCATCCCATAAAGGGAGTAGTGCATCCAGGATCATCCCATGAAGGGACAGGTGCATCCAGGATCATCCCATGAAGGGACAGGTGCATCCAGGATCATCCAATGAAGGGACAGGTGCATCCACATCATCCCATGAAGGGACAGGAGCATCCAGGATCATCCCCTGAAGGGAGTAGAGCATCCAGGATCATCCCATGAAGGGAGTAGTGCATCCAGGATCATCCCATGAAGGGACAGGTGCATCCAGATCATCCCATGAAGGGACAGGTGCACCCAGGATCATCTCATAAAGGGAGTAGTGCATCCAGGATCATCCCATAAAGGGAGTAGTGCATCCAGGATCATCCCATGAAGGGAGTAGTACATCCAGGATCATCCCATGAAGGGGCAGGTGCATTCGGGATCATCCCATGAAGTTGTAGTGCATCCAGGATCATCCCATGAAGGGACAGGTGCATCCAGGATCAGCACACGAAGGGAGTAGTGCATCCAGGATCTTCACATGAAGGGAGTAGTGCATCCAGGATCATCCCCTGAAGGGAGTAGTGCATCCAGGATCATCCCATGAAGGGAGTAGTGCATCCAGGATCATCCCATGAAGGGGGCAGTGAATCCAGGATCATCCCATGAAGGGACAGGTGCATCCAGATCATCCCATGAAGGGACAGGTGCATCCAGATCATCCCATGAAGGGACAGGTGCATCCAGATCATCCCATGAAGGGACAGGTGCATCCAGATCATCCCCTTGAGGGAGTAGTACATCCAGGATCATCCCCTGGAGGGAGTAGTGCATCCAGGATCATCCCATGAAGGGAGTAGTGCATCCAGGATCATCCAATGAAGGGAGTAGTGCATACAGGATCATCCCATGAAGGGACAGGTGCATCCAGATGATCCCATGAAGAGAAAGGTGCATCCAGATGATCCCATGAAGGGACAGGTGCATCCAGATCATCCCTTTAAGGGACAGGTGCATCCAGGATCATCCCCTGAAGAGACTAGTGCATCCAGGATCATCCCATAAAGGGAGTAGTGCATCCAGGATCATCCCATGAAGGAACAGGTGCATCCAGGATCATTCCATGAAGGGAGAAGTGCATACAGGATCCTCCCATGAAGGAACAGGTGCATCCAGGATCATCCCATGAAGGGACAGGTGCATCCAGATCATCCCATGAAGGGACAGGTGCATCCCGATCATCCCATGAAGGGACAGGTGCATCCAGATCATCCCATGAAGGGACAGGTGCATCCAGGATCATCCCCTGAAGGGAGTAGTGCATCCAGGATCATCCCATGAAAGGAGTAGTGCATCCAGGATCATCCAGTGAAGGGAGTAGGGCATCCAGGATCATCCCCTGAAGGGAGTAGTGCATCCAGGATCATCCCATGAAGGAACAGGTGCATCCAGGATCATCCCATGAAGGGAGTAGTGCATCCAGAATCATCCCATGAAGGGACAGGTGCATCCACATCATCCCATGAAGGGACAGGAGCATTCAGGATCATCCCCTTAAGGGAGTAGTGCATCCAGGATCATCCCATGAAGGGAGTAGTGCATCCAGGATCATCCCATGAAGGGAGTAGTGCATCCAGGATCATCCCATAAAGGGAGTAGTGCATCCAGGATCATCCCATAAAGGGAGTAGTGCATCCAGGATCATCCCATGAAGGAACAGGTGAATCCAGGATCATTCCATGAAGGGAGTAGTGCATACAGGATCCTCCCATGAAGGAACAGGTGCATCCAGGATCATCCCATGAAGGGACAGGTGCATCCAGATCATCCCATGAAGGGACAGGTGCATCCAGATCATCCCATGAAGTGACAGGTGCATCCAGATCATCCCATGAAGGGACGGGTGCATCCAGTATCATACCCTGAAGGGAGTAGTGCATCCAGGATCATCCCATGAAAGGAGTAGTGCATCCAGGATCATCCCCTGAAGGGAGTAGGACATCCAGGATCATCCCCTGAAGGGAGTAGTGCATCCAGGATCATCCCATAAAGGGAGTAGTGCATCCAGGATCATCCCATGAAGGGACAGGTGCATCCAGGATCATCCAATGAAGGGACAGGTGCATCCACATCATCCCATGAAGGGACAGGTGCATCCACATCATCCCATGAAGGGACAGGAGCATCCAGGATCATCCCCTGAAGGGAGTAGTGCATCCAGGATCATCCCATGAAGGGAGAAGTGCATCCAGGATCATCCCATGAAGGGACAGATGCATCCAGGATCTTTCCCTGAAGTGAGTAGTGCATCCAGGATCATCCCATAAAGGGAGTAGTGCATCCAGGATCATCCCATGAAGGGACAGGTGCATCCAGGATCATCCCATGAAGGGACAGGTGCATCCAGATCATCCCATGAAGGGACAGGTGCATCCAGATCATCCCATGAAGGGAGTAGTGCATCCAGGATCATTCCATGAAGGGAGTAGTGCATCCAGGATTATCACATGAAGGGAGTAGTGCATACAGATCATCCCATGAAGGGACAGGTGCATCCAGATCATCCCATGAAGGGACAGGTGCATCCAGATCATCCCATGAAGGGACAGGTGCATCCAGGATCATCCCCTGAAGGGAGTAGTGCATCCAGGATCATCCCATGAAGGGGGTAGTGCATCCAGGATCATCCCCTGAAGGGAGTAGTGCATACAGGATCATCCCCTGAAGGGAGTAGTGCATCCAGGATCATCCCCTCAAGGGAGTAGTGCATCCAGGATCATCCCCTGAAGGGAGTAGTGCATCCAGGATCACCCCCTGAAGGGGGTAGTGCATCCAGGATCATCCCCTGAAGGGAGTAGTGCATCCAGGATCATCCCCTGAAGGGAGTAGTGCATCCAAGATCACCCCCTGAAGGGTCAGGTGCATCCAGGATCATCCCATAAAGGGAGTAGTGCATCCAGGATCATCCCATAAAGGGAGTAGTGCATCCAGGATCATCCCATAAAGGGAGTAGTGCATCCAGGGTCATCCCATGAAGGGAGTAGTGCATCCAGGATCATCCCATGAAGGGACAGGTGCATCCAGATCATCCCATGAAGGGACAGGTGCATCCAGATCATCCCATGAAGGGACAGGTGCATCCAGATCATCCCATGAAGGGACAGGTGCATCCAGATCATCCCCTTGAGGGAGTAGTACATCCAGGATCATCCCCTGGAGGGAGTAGTGCATCCAGGATCATCCCATGAAGGGAGTAGTGCATCCAGGATCATCCAATGAAGGGAGTAGTGCATACAGGATCATCCCATGAAGGGACAGGTGCATCCAGATGATCCCATGAAGAGAAAGGTGCATCCAGATGATCCCATGAAGGGACAGGTGCATCCAGATCATCCCTTTAAGGGACAGGTGCATCCAGGATCATCCCCTGAAGAGACTAGTGCATCCAGGATCATCCCATAAAGGGAGTAGTGCATCCAGGATCATCCCATGAAGGAACAGGTGCATCCAGGATCATTCCATGAAGGGAGAAGTGCATACAGGATCCTCCCATGAAGGAACAGGTGCATCCAGGATCATCCCATGAAGGGACAGGTGCATCCAGATCATCCCATGAAGGGACAGGTGCATCCCGATCATCCCATAAAGGGAGTAGTGCATCCAGGATCATCCCATGAAGGAACAGGTGCATCCAGGATCATTCCATGAAGGGAGAAGTGCATACAGGATCCTCCCATGAAGGAACAGGTGCATCCAGGATCATCCCATGAAGGGACAGGTGCATCCAGATCATCCCATGAAGGGACAGGTGCATCCCGATCATCCCATGAAGGGACAGGTGCATCCAGATCATCCCATGAAGGGACAGGTGCATCCCGATCATCCCATGAAGGGACAGGTGCATCCAGATCATCCCATGAAGGGACAGGTGCATCCAGGATCATCCCCTGAAGGGAGTAGTGCATCCAGGATCATCCCATGAAAGGAGTAGTGCATCCAGGATCATCCAGTGAAGGGAGTAGGGCATCCAGGATCATCCCCTGAAGGGAGTAGTGCATCCAGGATCATCCCATGAAGGAACAGGTGCATCCAGGATCATCCCATGAAGGGAGTAGTGCATCCAGAATCATCCCATGAAGGGACAGGTGCATCCACATCATCCCATGAAGGGACAGGAGCATTCAGGATCATCCCCTTAAGGGAGTAGTGCATCCAGGATCATCCCATGAAGGGAGTAGTGCATCCAGGATCATCCCATGAAGGGAGTAGTGCATCCAGGATCATCCCATAAAGGGAGTAGTGCATCCAGGATCATCCCATAAAGGGAGTAGTGCATCCAGGATCATCCCATGAAGGAACAGGTGCATCCAGGATCATTCCATGAAGGGAGTAGTGCATACAGGATCCTCCCATGAAGGAACAGGTGCATCCAGGATCATCCCATGAAGGGACAGGTGCATCCAGATCATCCCATGAAGGGACAGGTGCATCCAGATCATCCCATGAAGTGACAGGTGCATCCAGATCATCCCATGAAGGGACGGGTGCATCCAGTATCATGCCCTGAAGGGAGTAGTGCATCCAGGATCATCCCATGAAAGGAGTAGTGCATCCAGGATCATCCCCTGAAGGGAGTAGGACATCCAGGATCATCCCCTGAAGGGAGTAGTGCATCCAGGATCATCCCATAAAGGGAGTAGTGCATCCAGGATCATCCCATGAAGGGACAGGTGCATCCAGGATCATCCAATGAAGGGACAGGTGCATCCACATCATCCCATGAAGGGACAGGTGCATCCACATCATCCCATGAAGGGACAGGAGCATCCAGGATCATCCCCTGAAGGGAGTAGTGCATCCAGGATCATCCCATGAAGGGAGAAGTGCATCCAGGATCATCCCATGAAGGGACAGATGCATCCAGGATCTTTCCCTGAAGTGAGTAGTGCATCCAGGATCATCCCATAAAGGGAGTAGTGCATCCAGGATCATCCCATGAAGGGACAGGTGCATCCAGGATCATCCCATGAAGGGACAGGTGCATCCAGATCATCCCATGAAGGGACAGGTGCATCCAGATCATCCCATGAAGGGAGTAGTGCATCCAGGATCATTCCATGAAGGGAGTAGTGCATCCAGGATTATCACATGAAGGGAGTAGTGCATACAGATCATCCCATGAAGGGACAGGTGCATCCAGATCATCCCATGAAGGGACAGGTGCATCCAGATCATCCCATGAAGGGACAGGTGCATCCAGGATCATCCCCTGAAGGGAGTAGTGCATCCAGGATCATCCCATGAAGGGGGTAGTGCATCCAGGATCATCCCCTGGAGGGAGTAGTGCATCCAGGATCATCCCCTGAAGGGAGTAGTGCATCCAGGATCACCCCCTGAAGGGGGTAGTGCATCCAGGATCATCCCCTGAAGGGAGTAGTGCATCCAGGATCATCCCCTGAAGGGAGTAGTGCATCCAAGATCACCCCCTGAAGGGTCAGGTGCATCCAGGATCATCCCATAAAGGGAGTAGTGCATCCAGGATCATCCCATAAAGGGAGTAGTGCATCCAGGATCATCCCATAAAGGGAGTAGTGCATCCAGGGTCATCCCATGAAGGGAGTAGTGCATCCAGGATCATCCCATGAAGGGACAGGTGCATTCAGGATCATCCCATGAAGGGAGTAGTGCATCCAGGATCATCCCATGAAGGGACAGGTGCATCCAGGATCATCCCATGAAGGGACAGGTGCTTCCAGGATCATCCCATGAAGGGACAGGTGCTTCCAGGATCATCCCATTGAGGGACAGGTGCATCCAGATTATCCCATGAAGGGACAGGTGCATCGAGGATCATCCCCTGAAGGGAGTAGTAGTGCACATATCCCATGAAGGGAGTAGTGCATCCAGGATCATCCCATGAAGGGACAGGTGCATTCAGATCATCCCATGAAGGGACATGTGCATCCAGGATCATCCAATGAAGGGTCAGGTGCATCCAGGATCATCCCATGAAGGGTAGTAGTGCATACAGGATCATCTCATGGAGGGAGTAGTGCATACAGGATCATCTCATGAAGGGAGTAGTGCATCCAGGATCATCCCATAAAGGGACAGGTGCATCCAGGATCATCCCATAAAGGGACAGGTGCATCCAGGATCATCCCATAAAAGGACAGGTGCATCCACATCATCCCATGAAGGGACAGGTGCATCCAGGATCATCCCCTGAAGGGAGTAGTGCATCCAGGATCATCCCATGAAGGGAGTAGTGCATCCAGGATCATCCCATGAAGGGAGTAGTGCATCCAGGATCATCCCATGAAGGGACAGGTGCATCCAGAATCATCCCATGAAGGGACAGGTGCATCCAGGATCATCCCATGAAGGGACAGGTGCATCCAGATCATCCCATGAAGGGACAGGTACATCCAGATCATCCCATGAAGGGACAGGTGCATCCAGGATTATCCCCTGAAGGGAGTAGTGCATCCAGGATCATCCAATGAAGGGAGTAGTGCATCCAGGATCATCACATGAAGGGAGTAGTGCATCCAGGATCATCCCCTGAAGGGAGTAGTGCATCCATGATCATCCCCTGAAGGGAGTAGTGCATCCAGGATCATCCCCTGAAGGGAGTAGTGCATCTCCATCCAGATCATCCCATGAAGGGACAGGTGCATCCAGGATCATCTCCTGAAGGGAGTAGTGCATCCAGGATCATCCCATGAAGGGAGTAGTGCATCCAGGATCATCCCATGAAGGGACACGTGCATCCACATCTTCCCATGAAGGGACAGGAGCATCCAGGATCATCCCCTGAAGGGAGTAGTGCATCCAGGATCATGCCATGAAGGGAGTAGTGCATCCAGGATTATCCCATGAAGGGACAGGTGCATCCAGGATCATTCCCTGAAGTGAGTAGTGCATCCAGGATCATCCCATAAAGGGAGTAGTGCATCCAGGATCATCCCATGAAGGGACAGGTGCATCCAGGATCATCCCATGAAGGGACAGGTGCATCCAGATCATCCCATGAAGGGACAGGTGCACCCAGATCATCCCATGAAGGGAGTAGTGCATCCAGGATCATTCCATGAAGGGAGTAGTGCATCCAGGATTATCCCATGAAGGGAGTAGTGCATACAGATCATCCCATGAAGGGACAGGTGCATCCAGATCATCCCATGAAGGGACATGTGCATCCAGATCATCCCATGAAGGGACAGGTGCATCCAGATCATCCCATGAAGGGACAGGTGCATCGAGGATCATCCCCTGAAGGGAGTAGTGCATCCAGAATCATCCCATGAAGGGAGTAGTGCATCCAGGATCATCCCATGAAGGGACAGGTGCATCCAGATCATCCCATGAAGGGACATGTGCATCCAGGATCATCCAATGAAGGGTCAGGTGCATCCAGGATCAACCCATGAAGGGACAGGTGCATCCAGGATCATCCCATAAAGGGAGTAGTGCATCCAGGATCATCCCCTGAAGGGAGTAGTGCATCCAGGATCATCCCATGAAGGGAGTAGTGCATCCAGGATCATCCCATGAAGGGACAGGTGCATCCACATCTTCCCTTGAAGGGACAGGAGCATCCAGGATCATCCCCTGAAGGGAGTAGTGCATCCAGGATCATCCCATGAAGGGAGTAGTGCATACAGGATCATCCCATGAAGGGAGTAGAGCATACAGGATCATCCCATGAAGGGACAGGTGCATCTAGGATTGTCCCCTGAAGGGACAGGTGCATCCAAGATCATCCCATGAAGGGACAGGTGCTTCCAGGATCATCCCATGAAGAGACAGGTGCATCCAGATTATCCCATCAAGGGACAGGTGCATCGAGGATCATCCCATCAAGGGACAGGTGCATCGAGGATCATCCCCTGAAGGGAGTAGTGCATCCAGAATCATCCCATAAAGGGAGTAGTGCATCCAGGGTCATCCCATGAAGGGAGTAGTGCATCCAGAATCATCCCATGAAGGGACAGGTGCATTCAGGATCATCCCATGAAGGGAGTAGTGCATCCAGGATCATCCCATGAAGGGACAGGTGCATCCAGGATCATCCCATGAAGGGACAGGTGCTTCCAGGATCCTCCCATGAAGGGACAGGTGCTTCCAGGATCATCCCATTAAGGGACAGGTGCATCCAGAATATCCCATGAAGGGACAGGTGCATCGAGGATCATCCCCTGAAGGGAGTAGTAGTGCACACATCCCATGAAGGGAGTAGTGCATCCAGGATCATCCCATGAAGGGACAGGTGCATCCAGATCATCCCATGAAGGGACATGTGCATCCAGGATCATCCAATGAAGGGTCAGGTGCATCCAGGATCATCCAATGAAGGGTCAGGTGCATCCGGATCATCCCATTAAGGGACAGGTGCATCCAGAATCATCCCATGAAGGGAGTAGTGCATCCAGGATCATCCCATGAAGGGACAGGTGCATCCAGATCATCCCATGAAGGGACATGCGCATCCAGGATCATCCAATGAAGGGTCAGGTGCATCCAGGATCATCCCATGAAGGGACAGGTGCATCCAGGATCATCCCATAAAGGGAGTAGTGCATCCAGGATCATCCCCTGAAGGGAGTAGTGCATCCAGGATCATCCCATGAAGGGAGTAGTGCATCCAGGATCATCCCATGAAGGGACAGGTGCATCCACATCTTCCCATGAAGGGACAGGAGCATCCAGGATCATCCCCTGAAGGGAGTAGTGCATCCAGGATCATCCCATGAAGGGAGTAGTGCATACAGGATCATCCCATGAAGGGAGTAGAGCATACAGGATCATCCCATGAAGGGACAGGTGCATCTAGGATTGTCCCCTGAAGGGACAGGTGCATCCAAGATCGTCCCATGAAGGGACAGGTGCATCCAGATCATCCCATGAAGGGACAGGTGCTTCCAGGATCATCCCATGAAGAGACAGGTGCATCCAGATTATCCCATCAAGGGACAGGTGCATCGAGGATCATCCCATCAAGGGACAGGTGCATCGAGGATCATCCCCTGAAGGGAGTAGTGCATCCAGAATCATCCCCTGAAGGGAGTAGTGCATCCAGAATCATCCCATAAAGGGAGTAGTGCATCCAGGGTCATCCCATGAAGGGAGTAGTGCATCCAGAATCATCCCATGAAGGGACAGGTGCATCCAGGATCATCCCATGAAGGGACAGGTGCTTCCGGGATCCTCCCATGAAGGGACAGGTGCTTCCAGGATCATCCCATTAAGGGACAGGTGCATCCAGAATATCCCATGAAGGGACAGGTGCATCGAGGATCATCCCCTGAAGGGAGTAGTAGTGCACACATCCCATGAAGGGAGTAGTGCATCCAGGATCATCCCATGAAGGGACAGGTGCATCCAGATCATTCCATGAAGGGACATGTGCATCCAGGATCATCCAATGAAGGGTCAGGTGCATCCAGGATCATCCAATGAAGGGTCAGGTGCATCCAGATCATCCCATTAAGGGACAGGTGCATCCAGGATCATCCCATAAAGGGAGTAGTGCATCCAGGATCATCCCATGAAGGGTAGTAGTGCATACAGGATCATCTCATGAAGGGAGAAGTGCATACAGGATCATCTCATGAAGGGAGAAGTGCATACAGGATCATCTCATGAAGGGAGTAGTGCATACAGGATCATCCCATGAAGGGAACAGTGCATCCAGGATCATCCCATAAAGGGACAGGTGCATCCAGGATCATCCCATAAAGGGACAGGTGCATCCAGGATCATCCCATAAAAGGACAGGTACATCCACATCATCCCATGAAGGGACAGGTGCATCCAGGATCATCCCCTGAAGGGAGTAGTGCATCCAGGATCATCCCATGAAGGGAGTAGTGCATCCAGATCATCCCATGAAGGGACTGATGCATCCAGGATCATCCCCTGAAGGCACAGGTGCATCCAGGATCATCCCCTGAAGGGAGTAGTGCGTCCGGGATCATCCTATGAAGGGAGTAGTGCAACCAGGATCATCCCATGAAGGGACTGGTGCATCCAGAATCATCCCATGAAGGGACAGGTGCATCCAGGATCATCCCATGAAGGGACAGGTGCATCCAGATCATCCCATGAACGGACAGGCGCATCCAGATCATCCCATGAAGGGACAGGTGCATCCAGGATTATCCCCTGAAGGGAGTAGTGCATCCAGGATCATCCAATGAAGGGAGTAGTGCATCCAGGATCATCACATGAAGGGAGTAGTGCATCCAGGATCATCACATGAAGGGAGTAGTGCATCCAGGATCATCCCCTGAAGGGAGTAGTGCATCTGCATCCAGATCATCCCATGAAGGGACAGGTGCATCCAGGATCATCCCCTGAAGGGAGTAGTGCATCCAGGATCATCCCATGAAGGGAGTAGTGCATCCAGGATCATCCCATGAAGGGACAGGTGCATCCACATCTTCCCATGAAGGGACAGGAGCATCCACGATCATCCCCTGAAGGGAGTAGTGCATCCAGGATCATGCCATGAAGGGAGTAGTGCATCCAGGATTATCCCATGAAGGGACAGGTGCATCCAGGATCATTCCCTGAAGTGAGTAGTGCATCCAGGATCATCCCATAAAGGGAGTAGTTCATCCAGGATCATCCCATGAAGGGACAGGTGCATCCAGGATCATCCCATGAAGGGACAGGTGCATCCAGGATCATCCCATGAAGGGACAGGTGCATCCAGATCATCCCTTCGGACAGGTGCACCCAGATCATCCCATGAAGGGAGTAGTGCATCCAGGATCATTCCATGAAGGGAGTAGTGCATCCAGGATTATCCCATGAAGGGAGTAGTGCATACAGATCATCCCATGAAGGGACAGGTGCATCCAGATCATCCCATGAAGGGACAGGTGCATCCAGATCATCCCATGAAGGGACAGGTGCATCCAGGATCATCCCCTGAAGGGAGTAGTGCATCCAGGATCATCCCCTGAAGGGAGTAGTGCATCCAGGATCATCCCCTGAAGGGAGTAGTGCATCCAGGATCATTCCCTGAAGGGAGTAGTGCATCCAGGATCATCCCCTGAAGGGGGTAGTGCATCCAGGATCATCCCCTGAAGGGAGTAGTGCATCCAGGATCATCCCCTGAAGGGACAGGTGCTTCCAGGATCATCCCATAAAGGGAGTAGTGCATCCAGGGTCATCCCATAAAGGGAGTAGTGCATCCAGGGTCATCCCATGAAGGGTGTAGTGCTTTCAGGATCATCCCATGAAGGGACAGGTGCATTCAGGATCATCTAATGAAGGGACAGGTGCTTCCAGGATCATCCCATGAAGGGACAGGTGCATCCAGATTATCCCATGAAGGGACAGGTGCATCGAGGATCATCCCCTGAAGGGAGTAGTGCATCCAGGATCATCCCATAAAGGGAGTAGTTCATCCAGGATCATCCCATGAAGGGACAGGTGCATCCAGGATCATCCCATGAAGGGACAGGTGCATCCAGGATCATCCCATGAAGGGACAGGTGCATCCAGATCATCCCTTCGGACAGGTGCACCCAGATCATCCCATGAAGGGAGTAGTGCATCCAGGATCATTCCATGAAGGGAGTAGTGCATCCAGGATTATCCCATGAAGGGAGTAGTGCATACAGATCATCCCATGAAGGGACAGGTGCATCCAGATCATCCCATGAAGGGACAGGTGCATCCAGATCATCCCATGAAGGGACAGGTGCATCCAGGATCATCCCCTGAAGGGAGTAGTGCATCCAGGATCATCCCCTGAAGGGAGTAGTGCATCCAGGATCATCCCCTGAAGGGAGTAGTGCATCCAGGATCATCCCCTGAAGGGAGTAGTGCATCCAGGATCATCCCCTGAAGGGGGTAGTGCATCCAGGATCATCCCCTGAAGGGAGTAGTGCATCCAGGATCATCCCCTGAAGGGACAGGTGCTTCCAGGATCATCCCATAAAGGGAGTAGTGCATCCAGGGTCATCCCATAAAGGGAGTAGTGCATCCAGGGTCATCCCATGAAGGGTGTAGTGCTCTCAGGATCATCCCATGAAGGGACAGGTGCATTCAGGATCATCTAATGAAGGGACAGGTGCTTCCAGGATCATCCCATGAAGGGACAGGTGCATCCAGATTATCCCATGAAGGGACAGGTGCATCGAGGATCATCCCCTGAAGGGAGTAGTGCGTCCGGGATCATCCTATGAAGGGAGTAGTGCAACCAGGATCATCCCATGAAGGGACTGGTGCATCCAGAATCATCCCATGAAGGGACAGGTGCATCCAGGATCATCCCATGAAGGGACAGGTGCATCCAGATCATCCCATGAACGGACAGGTGCATCCAGATCATCCCATGAAGGGACAGGTGCATCCAGGATTATCCCCTGAAGGGAGTAGTGCATCCAGGATCATCCAATGAAGGGAGTAGTGCATCCAGGATCATCAAATGAAGGGAGTAGTGCATCCAGGATCATCCCCTGAAGGGAGTAGTGCATCTGCATCCAGATCATCCCATGAAGGGACAGGTGCATCCAGGATCATCCCCTGAAGGGAGTAGTGCATCCAGGATCATCCCATGAAGGGAGTAGTGCATCCAGGATCATCCCATGAAGGGACAGGTGCATCCACATCTTCCCATGAAGGGACAGGAGCATCCACGATCATCCCCTGAAGGGAGTAGTGCATCCAGGATCATGCCATGAAGGGAGTAGTGCATCCAGGATTATCCCATGAAGGGACAGGTGCATCCAGGATCATTCCCTGAAGTGAGTAGTGCATCCAGGATTATCCCATAAAGGGAGTAGTTCATCCAGGATCATCCCATGAAGGGACAGGTGCATCCAGGATCATCCCATGAAGGGACAGGTGCATCCAGGATCATCCCATGAAGGGACAGGTGCATCCAGATCATCCCTTTGGACAGGTGCACCCAGATCATCCCATGAAGGGAGTAGTGCATCCAGGATCATTCCATGAAGGGAGTAGTGCATCCATGATTATCCCATGAAGGGAGTAGTGCATACAGATCATCCCATGAAGGGACAGGTGCATCCAGATCATCCCATGAAGGGACAGGTGCATCCAGATCATCCCATGAAGGGACAGGTGCATCCAGGATCATCCCCTGAAGGGAGTAGTGCATCCAGGATCATCCCCTGAAGGGAGTAGTGCATCCAGGATCATCCCCTGAAGGGAGTAGTGCATCCAGGATCATCCCCTGAAGGGAGTAGTGCATCCAGGATCATCCCCTGAAGGGGGTAGTGCATCCAGGATCATCCCCTGAAGGGAGTAGTGCATCCAGGATCATCCCCTGAAGGGACAGGTGCTTCCAGGATCATCCCATAAAGGGAGTAGTGCATCCAGGGTCATCCCATAAAGGGAGTAGTGCATCCAGGGTCATCCCATGAAGGGTGTAGTGCTTTCATGATCATCCCATGAAGGGACAGGTGCATTCAGGATCATCTAATGAAGGGACAGGTGCTTCCAGGATCATCCCATGAAGGGACAGGTGCATCCAGATTATCCCATGAAGGGACAGGTGCATCGAGGATCATCCCCTGAAGGGAGTAGTGCATCCAGAATCATCCCATGAAGGGAGTAGTGCATCCAGGATCATCCCATGAAGGGACAGGTGCATCCAGATCATCCCATGAAGGGACATGTGTATCCAGGATCATCCAATGAAGGGTCAGGTGCATCCAGGATCATCCCATGAAGGGACAGGTGCATCCAGGATCATCCCATAAAGGGAGTAGTGCATCCAGGATCATCCCCTGAAGGGAGTAGTGCATCCAGGATCATCCCATGAAGGGAGTAGTGCATCCAGGATCATCCCATGAAGGGACAGGTGCATCCACATCTTCCCATGAAGGGACAGGAGCATCCAGGATCATCCCCTGAAGGGAGTAGTGCATCCAGGATCATCCCATGAAGGGAGTAGTGCATACAGGATCATCCCATGAAGGGAGTAGAGCATACAGGATCATCCCATGAAGGGACAGGCGCATCTAGGATTGTCCCCTGAAGGGACAGGTGCATCCAAGATCATCCCATGAAGGGACAGGTGCATCCAGATCATCCCATGAAGGGACAGGTGCTTCCAGGATCATCCCATGAAGAGAAAGGTGCATCCAGATTATCCCATCAAGGGACAGGTGCATCGAGGATCATCCCATCAAGGGACAGGTGCATCGAGGATCATCCCCTGAAGGGAGTAGTGCATCCAGAATCATCCTATGAAGGGAGTAGTGCATCCAGGATCATCCCATGAAGGGACAGGTGCATCCAGGTCATCCCATGAAGGGACATGTGCATCCAGGATCATCCAATGAAGGGTCAGGTGCATCCAGGATCATCCCATGAAGGGACAGGTGCATCCAGGATCATCCCATAAAGGGAGTAGTGCATCCAGGATCATCCCATAAAGGGAGTAGTGCATCCAGGATCATCCCATAAAGGGAGTAGTGCATCCAGGATCATCCCATGAAGGGAGTAGTGCATACAGGATCATCCCATGAAGGGACAGGTGCATCTAGGATCATCCCCTGAAGGGACAGGTGCATCCAGGATCATCCCATAAAGGGACAGGTGCATCCAGGATCATCCCATGAAAGGACAGGTGCATCCAGGATCATCCCATGAAAGGACAGGTGCATCTTTATCATCCCATGAAGGGACAGGTGCATCCAGGATTCTCCCCTGAAGGGAGTAGTGCATCCGGGATCATCCCCTGAAGGAAGTAGTTTATCCAGGATCATCCCATGAAGGGACCAGTGCATCCAGGATCATCCAGTGAAGGGAGTAGTGCATCCAGGATCATCCCATGAAGGGAGTAGTGCATCCAGGATCATCCCCTGAAGGGCATAGTACATCCAGGATCATCCCATGAAGGGAGTAGTGCATCCAGGATCATCCCGTGAAGGGACAGATGCATCCAGGATCATCCCATGAAGGGACAGGTGCATCCAGATCATCCCATAAAGGGACAGGTGCATCCAGGATCATCCCCTGAAGGGAGTAGTGCATCCAGGATCATCCCATGAAGGAAGTAGTGCATCCAGGATCATCCCCTGAAGGGAGTAGTGCATCTGCATCCAGATCATCCCATGAAGGGACATGAGCATCCAGGATCATCCCCTGAAGGGAGTAGTGCATCCAGGATCATCCCATGAAGGGAGTAGTGCATCCAGGATCATCACATGAAGGTATTACTGCATCCAGGATCATCCCATGAAGGGAGTAGTGCATCCAGGATCATCCCATGAAGAGGGTAGTGCATCCAGGATCATCCCCTAAAGTGGGTAGTGCATCCAGGATCATCCCCTGAAGTGAGTAGTGCATCCAGGATCATCGCCTGGAGTGAGTAGTGCATACAAGATCATCCCATGAAGGGAGTAGTGCATACACGATCATCCCATGAAGGGACAGGTGCATCCAGATCATCCCATGAAGGGAGTAGTGTATCCAGGATCATCCCATGAAGGGACAGGTACATCCAGAATCATCCCATGAAGGGACTGATGCATCCAGGATCATCCCCTGAAGGGAGTAGTGCATCCAGGATCATCCCCTGAAGGGAGTAGTGCATCCAGGATCATCCCCTGAATGGAGTAGTGCATCCAGGATCATCCCATGAAGGGAGTAGTGCATCCAGGATCATCCCATGAAGGGAGTAGTGCATCCAGGATCATCCCATGAAGGGACAGGTGCATCCAGATCATCTTATGAAGGGACAGGTGCATCCAGGATCATCCCATGAAGGGACAGGTGCATTCAGGATCATCCCATGAAGGGAGTAGTGCATCCAGGATCATCCATGAAGGGACAGGTGCTTCCAGATCATCCGATGAAGGGACAGGTGCATCCAGGATCATCCCATGAAGGGACAGGTACATCCAGGATCATCCCATGAAGGGACAGGTGCATCCAGGATCATCCCATGAAGGGACAGGTGCATCCAGGATCATCCCATGAAGGGACAGGTGCATCCAGGATCATCCCCTGAAGGGAGTAGTGCATCCAAGATCATCCCATGAAGAGAAAGGTGCATCCAGATTATCCCATCAAGGGACAGGTGCATCGAAGATCATCCCATCAAGGGACTGGTGCATCGAGGATCATCCCCTGAAGGGAGTAGTGCATCCAGAATCATCCTATGAAGGGAGTAGTGCATCCAGGATCATCCCATCAAGGGACAGGTGCATCCAGGTCATCCCATGAAGGGACATGTGCATCCAGGATCATCCAATGAAGGGTCAGGTGCATCCAGGATCATCCAATGAAGGGTAAGGTGCATCCAGGATCATCCCATAAAGGGAGTAGTGCATCCAGGATCATCCCATGAAGGGAGTAGTGCATCCAGGATCATCCCATGAAGGGAGTAGTGCATACAGGATCATCCCATGAAGGGACAGGTGCATCTAGGATCATCCCCTGAAGGGACAGGTGCATCCAGGATCATCCCATAAAGGGACAGGTGCATCCAGGATCATCCCATGAAAGGACAGGTGCATCCAGGATCATCCCATGAAAGGACAGGTGCATCCACATCATCCCATGAAGGGACAGGTGCATCCAGGATTCTCCCCTGAAGGGAGTAGTGCATCCGGGATCATCCCCTGAAGGAAGTAGTGCATCCAGGATCATCCCATGAAGGGAGTAGTGCATCCAGGATCATCCCTTGAAGGGACAGATGCATCCAGGATCATCCCATGAAGGGACAGGTGCATCCAGATCATCCCATGAAGGGAGTAGTGCATCCAGGATCATCCCCTGAAGGGAGTAGTGCATATGCATCCAGATCATCCCATGAAGGGACAGGTGCATCCAGGATCATCCCCTGAAGGGAGTAGTGCATCCAGGATCATCCCCTGAAGGGAGTAGTGCATCCAGGATCATCCCCTGAAGGGAGTAGTGCATCCAGGATCATCCCCTGAAGGGAGTAGTGCATCCAGGATCATCCCCTGAAGGGGGTAGTGCATCCAGGATCATCCCCTGAAGGGAGTAGTGCATCCAGGATCATCCCCTGAAGGGACAGGTGCTTCCAGGATCATCCCATAAAGGGAGTAGTGCATCCAGGGTCATCCCATAAAGGGAGTAGTGCATCCAGGGTCATCCCATAAAGGGAGTAGTGCATCCAGTGTCATCCCATGAAGGGTGTAGTGCTTTCAGGATCATCTAATGAAGGGACAGGTGCTTCCAGGATCACCCCATGAAGGGACAGGTGCATCCAGATTATCCCATGAAGGGACAGGTGCATCGAGGATCATCCCCTGAAGGGAGTAGTGCATCCAGGATCATCCCATAAAGGGAGTAGTTCATCCAGGATCATCCCATGAAGGGACAGGTGCATCCAGGATCATCCCATGAAGGGACAGGTGCATCCAGGATCATCCCATGAAGGGACAGGTGCATCCAGATCATCCCTTCGGACAGGTGCACCCAGATCATCCCATGAAGGGAGTAGTGCATCCAGGATCATTCCATGAAGGGAGTAGTGCATCCAGGATTATCCCATGAAGGGAGTAGTGCATACAGATCATCCCATGAAGGGACAGGTGCATCCAGATCATCCCATGAAGGGACAGGTGCATCCAGATCATCCCATGAAGGGACAGGTGCATCCAGGATCATCCCCTGAAGGGAGTAGTGCATCCAGGATCATCCCCTGAAGGGAGTAGTGCATCCAGGATCATCCCCTGAAGGGAGTAGTGCATCCAGGATCATCCCCTGAAGGGAGTAGTGCATCCAGGATCATCCCCTGAAGGGGGTAGTGCATCCAGGATCATCCCCTGAAGGGAGTAGTGCATCCAGGATCATCCCCTGAAGGGACAGGTGCTTCCAGGATCATCCCATAAAGGGAGTAGTGCATCCAGGGTCATCCCATAAAGGGAGTAGTGCATCCAGGGTCATCCCATGAAGGGTGTAGTGCTTTCAGGATCATCCCATGAAGGGACAGGTGCATTCAGGATCATCTAATGAAGGGACAGGTGCTTCCAGGATCATCCCATGAAGGGACAGGTGCATCCAGATTATCCCATGAAGGGACAGGTGCATCGAGGATCATCCCCTGAAGGGAGTAGTGCGTCCGGGATCATCCTATGAAGGGAGTAGTGCAACCAGGATCATCCCATGAAGGGACTGGTGCATCCAGAATCATCCCATGAAGGGACAGGTGCATCCAGGATCATCCCATGAAGGGACAGGTGCATCCAGGATCATCCCATGAAGGGACAGGTGCATCCAGATCATCCCATGAACGGACAGGTGCATCCAGATCATCCCATGAAGGGACAGGTGCATCCAGGATTATCCCCTGAAGGGAGTAGTGCATCCAGGATCATCCAATGAAGGGAGTAGTGCATCCAGGATCATCACATGAAGGGAGTAGTGCATCCAGGATCATCCCCTGAAGGGAGTAGTGCATCTGCATCCAGATCATCCCATGAAGGGACAGGTGCATCCAGGATCATCCCCTGAAGGGAGTAGTGCATCCAGGATCATCCCATGAAGGGAGTAGTGCATCCAGGATCATCCCATGAAGGGACAGGTGCATCCACATCTTCCCATGAAGGGACAGGAGCATCCATGATCATCCCCTGAAGGGAGTAGTGCATCCAGGATCATGCCATGAAGGGAGTAGTGCATCCAGGATTATCCCATGAAGGGACAGGTGCATCCAGGATCATTCCCTGAAGTGAGTAGTGCATCCAGGATCATCCCATAAAGGGAGTAGTTCATCCAGGATCATCCCATGAAGGGACAGGTGCATCCAGGATCATCCCATGAAGGGACAGGTGCATCCAGGATCATCCCATGAAGGGACAGGTGCATCCAGATCATCCCTTCGGACAGGTGCACCCAGATCATCCCATGAAGGGAGTAGTGCATCCAGGATCATTCCATGAAGGGAGTAGTGCATCCAGGATTATCCCATGAAGGGAGTAGTGCATACAGATCATCCCATGAAGGGACAGGTGCATCCAGATCATCCCATGAAGGGACAGGTGCATCCAGATCATCCCATGAAGGGACAGGTGCATCCAGGATCATCCCCTGAAGGGAGTAGTGCATCCAGGATCATCCCCTGAAGGGAGTAGTGCATCCAGGATCATCCCCTGAAGGGAGTAGTGCATCCAGGATCATCCCCTGAAGGGAGTAGTGCATCCAGGATCATCCCCTGAAGGGGGTAGTGCATCCAGGATCATCCCCTGAAGGGAGTAGTGCATCCAGGATCATCCCCTGAAGGGACAGGTGCTTCCAGGATCATCCCATAAAGGGAGTAGTGCATCCAGGGTCATCCCATAAAGGGAGTAGTGCATCCAGGGTCATCCCATGAAGGGTGTAGTGCTTTCAGGATCATCCCATGAAGGGACAGGTGCATTCAGGATCATCTAATGAAGGGACAGGTGCTTCCAGGATCATCCCATGAAGGGACAGGTGCATCCAGATTATCCCATGAAGGGACAGGTGCATCGAGGATCATCCCCTGAAGGGAGTAATGCATCCAGAATCATCCCATGAAGGGAGTAGTGCATCCCGGATCATCCCATGAAGGGACAGGTGCATCCAGATCATCCCATGAAGGGACATGTGTATCCAGGATCATCCAATGAAGGGTCAGGTGCATCCAGGATCATCCCATGAAGGGACAGGTGCATCCAGGATCATCCCATAAAGGGAGTAGTGCATCCAGGATCATCCCCTGAAGGGAGTAGTGCATCCAGGATCATCCCATGAAGGGAGTAGTGCATCCAGGATCATCACATGAAGGGACAGGTGCATCCACATCTTCCCATGAAGGGACAGGAGCATCCAGGACCATCCCCTGAAGGGAGTAGTGCATCCAGGATCATCCTATGAAGGGAGTAGTGCATACAGGATCATCCCATGAAGGGAGTAGAGCATACAGGATCATCCCATGAAGGGACAGGCGCATCTAGGATTGTCCCCTGAAGGGACAGGTGCATCCAAGATCGTCCCATGAAGGGACAGGTGCATCCAGATCATCCCATGAAGGGACAGGTGCTTCCAGGATCATCCCATGAAGAGAAAGGTGCATCCAGATTATCCCATCAAGGGACAGGTGCATCGAGGATCATCCCATCAAGGGACAGGTGCATCGAGGATCATCCCCTGAAGGGAGTAGTGCATCCAGAATCATCCTATGAAGGGAGTAGTGCATCCAGGATCATCCCATGAAGGGACAGGTGCATCCAGGTCATCCCATGAAGGGACATGTGCATCCAGGATCATCCAATGAAGGGTCAGGTGCATCCAGGATCATCCAATGAAGGGTCAGGTGCATCCAGGATCATCCAATGAAGGGTCAGGTGCATCCAGGATCATCCCATGAAGGGACAGGTGCATCCAGGATCATCCCATAAAGGGAGTAGTGCATCCAGGATCATCCCATAAAGGGAGTAGTGCATCCAGGATCATCCCATAAAGGGAGTAGTGCATCCAGGATCATCCCATGAAGGGAGTAGTGCATACAGGATCATCCCATGAAGGGACAGGTGCATCTAGGATCATCCCCTGAAGGGACAGGTGCATCCAGGATCATCCCATAAAGGGACAGGTGCATCCAGGATCATCCCATGAAAGGACAGGTGCATCCAGGATCATCCCATGAAAGGACAGGTGCATCTTTATCATCCCATGAAGGGACAGGTGCATCCAGGATTCTCCCCTGAAGGGAGTAGTGCATCCGGGATCATCCCCTGAAGGAAGTAGTTTATCCAGGATCATCCCATGAAGGGACCAGTGCATCCAGGATCATCCAGTGAAGGGAGTAGTGCATCCAGGATCATCCCATGAAGGGAGTAGTGCATCCAGGATCATCCCCTGAAGGGCATAGAACATCCAGGATCATCCCATGAAGGGAGTAGTGCATCCAGGATCATCCCGTGAAGGGACAGATGCATCCAGGATCATCCCATGAAGGGACAGGTGCATCCAGATCATCCCATGAAGGGACAGGTGCATCCAGGATCATCCCCTGAAGGGAGTAGTGCATCCAGGATCATCCCATGAAGGGAGTAGTGCATCCAGGATCATCCCCTGAAGGGAGTAGTGCATCTGCATCCATATCATCCCATGAAGGGACATGAGCATCCAGGATCATCCCCTGAAGGGAGTAGTGCATCCAGGATCATCCCATGAAGGGAGTAGTGCATCCAGGATCATCACATGAAGGTAGTACTGCATCCAGGATCATCCCATGAAGGGAGTAGTGCATCCAGGATCATCCCATGAAGAGAGTAGTGCATCCAGGATCATCCCCTAAAGTGAGTAGTGCATCCAGGATCATCCCCTGAAGTGAGTAGTGCATCCAGGATCATCGCCTGGAGTGAGTAGTGCATACAAGATCATCCCATGAAGGGAGTAGTGCATACAAGATCATCCCATGAAGGGACAGGTGCATCCAGATCATCCCATGAAGGGAGTAGTGTATCCAGGATCATCCCATGAAGGGACAGGTACATCCAGAATCATCCCATGAAGGGACTGATGCATCCAGGATCATTCCCTGAAGGGAGTAGTGCATCCAGGATCATCCCCTGAAGGGAGTAGTGCATCCAGGATCATCCCCTGAATGGAGTAGTGCATCCAGGATCATCCCATGAAGGGAGTAGTGCATCCAGGATCATCCCATGAAGGGAGTAGTGCATCCAGGATTATCCCATGAAGGGACAGGTGCATCCAGGATCATCCCATGAAGGGACAGGTGCATCCAGATCATCTTATGAAGGGACAGGTGCATCCAGGATCATCCCATGAAGGGACAGGTGCATTCAGGATCATCCCATGAAGGGAGTAGTGCATCCAGGATCATCCATGAAGGGACAGGTGCTTCCAGATCATCCGATGAAGGGACAGGTGCATCCAGGATCATCCCATGAAGGGACAGGTACATCCAGGATCATCCCATGAAGGGACAGGTGCATCCAGGATCATCCCATGAAGGGACAGGTGCATCCAGGATCATCCCATGAAGGGACAGGTGCATCCAGGATCATCCCCTGAAGGGAGTAGTGCATCCAAGATCATCCCATGAAGAGAAAGGTGCATCCAGATTATCCCATCAAGGGACAGGTGCATCGAAGATCATCCCATCAAGGGACTGGTGCATCGAGGATCATCCCCTGAAGGGAGTAGTGCATCCAGAATCATCCTATGAAGGGAGTAGTGCATCCAGGATCATCCCATCAAGGGACAGGTGCATCCAGGTCATCCCATGAAGGGACATGTGCATCCAGGATCATCCAATGAAGGGTCAGGTGCATCCAGGATCATCCAATGAAGGGTAAGGTGCATCCAGGATCATCCCATAAAGGGAGTAGTGCATCCAGGATCATCCCATGAAGGGAGTAGTGCATCCAGGATCATCCCATGAAGGGAGTAGTGCATACAGGATCATCCCATGAAGGGACAGGTGCATCTAGGATCATCCCCTGAAGGGACAGGTGCATCCAGGATCATCCCATAAAGGGACAGGTGCATCCAGGATCATCCCATGAAAGGACAGGTGCATCCAGGATCATCCCATGAAAGGACAGGTGCATCCACATCATCCCATGAAGGGACAGGTGCATCCAGGATTCTCCCCTGAAGGGAGTAGTGCATCCGGGATCATCCCCTGAAGGAAGTAGTGCATCCAGGATCATCCCATGAAGGGAGTAGTGCATCCAGGATCATCCCTTGAAGGGACAGATGCATCCAGGATCATCCCATGAAGGGACAGGTGCATCCAGATCATCCCATGAAGGGAGTAGTGCATCCAGGATCATCCCCTGAAGGGAGTAGTGCATATGCATCCAGATCATCCCATGAAGGGACATGAGCATCCAGGATCATCCCCTGAAGGGAGTAGTGCATCCAGGATCATCCCCTGAAGGGAGTAGTGCATCCAGGATCATCCCATGAAGGGAGTAGTGCATCCAGGATCATCCCCTGAAGGGAGTAGTGCATCCAGGATCATCCCCTGAAGGGGGTAGTGCATCCAGGATCATCCCCTGAAGGGAGTAGTGCATCCAGGATCATCCCCTGAAGGGACAGGTGCTTCCAGGATCATCCCATAAAGGGAGTAGTGCATCCAGGGTCATCCCATAAAGGGAGTAGTGCATCCAGGGTCATCCCATGAAGGGTGTAGTGCTTTCAGGATCATCCCATGAAGGGACAGGTGCATTCAGGATCATCTAATGAAGGGACAGGTGCTTCCAGGATCATCCCATGAAGGGACAGGTGCATCCAGATTATCCCATGAAGGGACAGGTGCATCGAGGATCATCCCCTGAAGGGAGTAGTGCATCCAGGATCATCCCATAAAGCGAGTAGTTCATCCAGGATCATCCCATGAAGGGACAGGTGCATCCAGGATCATCCCATGAAGGGACAGGTGCATCCAGGATCATCCCATGAAGGGACAGGTGCATCCAGATCATCCCTTCGGACAGGTGCACCCAGATCATCCCATGAAGGGAGTAGTGCATCCAGGATCATTCCATGAAGGGAGTAGTGCATCCAGGATTATCCCATGAAGGGAGTAGTGCATACAGATTATCCCATGAAGGGACAGGTGCATCCAGATCATCCCATGAAGGGACAGGTGCATCCAGATCATCCCATGAAGGGACAGGTGCATCCAGGATCATCCCCTGAAGGGAGTAGTGCATCCAGGATCATCCCCTGAAGGGAGTAGTGCATCCAGGATCATCCCCTGAAGGGAGTAGTGCATCCAGGATCATCCCCTGAAGGGAGTAGTGCATCCAGGATCATCCCCTGAAGGGGGTAGTGCATCCAGGATCATCCCCTGAAGGGAGTAGTGCATCCAGGATCATCCCCTGAAGGGACAGGTGCTTCCAGGATCATCCCATAAAGGGAGTAGTGCATCCAGGGTCATCCCATAAAGGGAGTAGTGCATCCAGGGTCATCCCATGAAGGGTGTAGTGCTTTCAGGATCATCCCATGAAGGGACAGGTGCATTCAGGATCATCTAATGAAGGGACAGGTGCTTCCAGGATCATCCCATGAAGGGACAGGTGCATCCAGATTATCCCATGAAGGGACAGGTGCATCGAGGATCATCCCCTGAAGGGAGTAGTGCGTCCGGGATCATCCTATGAAGGGAGTAGTGCAACCAGGATCATCCCATGAAGGGACTGGTGCATCCAGAATCATCCCATGAAGGGACAGGTGCATCCAGGATCATCCCATGAAGGGACAGGTGCATCCAGATCATCCCATGAACGGACAGGTGCATCCAGATCATCCCATGAAGGGACAGGTGCATCCAGGATTATCCCCTGAAGGGAGTAGTGCATCCAGGATCATCCAATGAAGGGAGTAGTGCATCCAGGATCATCACATGAAGGGAGTAGTGCATCCAGGATCATCCCCTGAAGGGAGTAGTGCATCTGCATCCAGATCATCCCATGAAGGGACAGGTGCATCCAGGATCATCCCCTGAAGGGAGTAGTGCATCCAGGATCATCCCATGAAGGGAGTAGTGCATCCAGGATCATCCCATGAAGGGACAGGTGCATCCACATCTTCCCATGAAGGGACAGGAGCATCCACGATCATCCCCTGAAGGGAGTAGTGCATCCAGGATCATGCCATGAAGGGAGTAGTGCATCCAGGATTATCCCATGAAGGGACAGGTGCATCCAGGATCATTCCCTGAAGTGAGTAGTGCATCCAGGATCATCCCATAAAGGGAGTAGTTCATCCAGGATCATCCCATGAAGGGACAGGTGCATCCAGGATCATCCCATGAAGGGACAGGTGCATCCAGGATCATCCCATGAAGGGACAGGTGCATCCAGATCATCCCTTCGGACAGGTGCACCCAGATCATCCCATGAAGGGAGTAGTGCATCCAGGATCATTCCATGAAGGGAGTAGTGCATCCAGGATTATCCCATGAAGGGAGTAGTGCATACAGATCATCCCATGAAGGGACAGGTGCATCCAGATCATCCCATGAAGGGACAGGTGCATCCAGATCATCCCATGAAGGGACAGGTGCATCCAGGATCATCCCCTGAAGGGAGTAGTGCATCCAGGATCATCCCCTGAAGGGAGTAGTGCATCCAGGATCATCCCCTGAAGGGAGTAGTGCATCCAGGATCATCCCCTGAAGGGGGTAGTGCATCCAGGATCATCCCCTGAAGGGAGTAGTGCATCCAGGATCATCCCCTGAAGGGACAGGTGCTTCCAGGATCATCCCATAAAGGGAGTAGTGCATCCAGGGTCATCCCATAAAGGGAGTAGTGCATCCAGGGTCATCCCATGAAGGGTGTAGTGCTTTCAGGATCATCCCATGAAGGGACAGGTGCATTCAGGATCATCTAATGAAGGGACAGGTGCTTCCAGGATCATCCCATGAAGGGACAGGTGCATCCAGATTATCCCATGAAGGGACAGGTGCATCGAGGATCATCCCCTGAAGGGAGTAGTGCATCCAGAATCATCCCATGAAGGGAGTAGTGCATCCAGGATCATCCCATGAAGGGACAGGTGCATCCAGATCATCCCATGAAGGGACATGTGTATCCAGGATCATCCAATGAAGGGTCAGGTGCATCCAGGATCATCCCATGAAGGGACAGGTGCATCCAGGATCATCCCATAAAGGGAGTAGTGCATCCAGGATCATCCCCTGAAGGGAGTAGTGCATCCAGGATCATCCCATGAAGGGAGTAGTGCATCCAGGATCATCCCATGAAGGGACAGGTGCATCCACATCTTCCCATGAAGGGACAGGAGCATCCAGGATCATCCCCTGAAGGGAGTAGTGCATCCAGGATCATCCCATGAAGGGAGTAGTGCATACAGGATCATCCCATGAAGGGAGTAGAGCATACAGGATCATCCCATGAAGGGACAGGCGCATCTAGGATTGTCCCCTGAAGGGACAGGTGCATCCAAGATCGTCCCATGAAGGGACAGGTGCATCCAGATCATCCCATGAAGGGACAGGTGCTTCCAGGATCATCCCATGAAGAGAAAGGTGCATCCAGATTATCCCATCAAGGGACAGGTGCATCGAGGATCATCCCATCAAGGGACAGGTGCATCGAGGATCATCCCCTGAAGGGAGTAGTGCATCCAGAATCATCCTATGAAGGGAGTAGTGCATCCAGGATCATCCCATGAAGGGACAGGTGCATCCAGGTCATCCCATGAAGGGACATGTGCATCCAGGATCATCCAATGAAGGGTCAGGTGCATCCAGGATCATCCAATGAAGGGTCAGGTGCATCCAGGATCATCCAATGAAGGGTCAGGTGCATCCAGGATCATCCCATGAAGGGACAGGTGCATCCAGGATCATCCCATAAAGGGAGTAGTGCATCCAGGATCATCCCATAAAGGGAGTAGTGCATCCAGGATCATCCCATAAAGGGAGTAGTGCATCCAGGATCATCCCATAAAGGGAGTAGTGCATCCAGGATCATCCCATGAAGGGAGTAGTGCATACAGGATCATCCCATGAAGGGACCGGTGCATCTAGGATCATCCCCTGAAGGGACAGGTGCATCCAGGATCATCCCATAAAGGGACAGGTGCATCCAGGATCATCCCATGAAAGGACAGGTGCATCCAGGATCATCCCATGAAAGGACAGGTGCATCTTTATCATCCCATGAAGGGACAGGTGCATCCAGGATTCTCCCCTGAAGGGAGTAGTGCATCCGGGATCATCCCCTGAAGGAAGTAGTTTATCCAGGATCATCCCATGAAGGGACCAGTGCATCCAGGATCATCCAGTGAAGGGAGTAGTGCATCCAGGATCATCCCATGAAGGGAGTAGTGCATCCAGGATCATCCCCTGAAGGGCATAGTACATCCAGGATCATCCCATGAAGGGAGTAGTGCATCCAGGATCATCCCGTGAAGGGACAGATGCATCCAGGATCATCCCATGAAGGGACAGGTGCATCCAGATCATCCCATGAAGGGACAGGTGCATCCAGGATCATCCCCTGAAGGGAGTAGTGCATCCAGGATCATCCCATGAAGGGAGTAGTGCATCCAGGATCATCCCCTGAAGGGAGTAGTGCATCTGCATCCAGATCATCCCATGAAGGGACATGAGCATCCAGGATCATCCCCTGAAGGGAGTAGTGCATCCAGGATCATCCCATGAAGGGAGTAGTGCATCCAGGATCATCACATGAAGGTAGTACTGCATCCAGGATCATCCCATGAAGGGAGTAGTGCATCCAGGATCATCCCATGAAGAGAGTAGTGCATCCAGGATCATCCCCTAAAGTGAGTAGTGCATCCAGGATCATCCCCTGAAGTGAGTAGTGCATCCAGGATCATCGCCTGGAGTGAGTAGTGCATACAAGATCATCCCATGAAGGGAGTAGTGCATACAAGATCATCCCATGAAGGGACAGGTGCATCCAGATCATCCCATGAAGGGAGTAGTGTATCCAGGATCATCCCATGAAGGGACAGGTACATCCAGAATCATCCCATGAAGGGACTGATGCATCCAGGATCATCCCCTGAAGGGAGTAGTGCATCCAGGATCATCCCCTGAAGGGAGTAGTGCATCCAGGATCATCCCCTGAATGGAGTAGTGCATCCAGGATCATCCCATGAAGGGAGTAGTGCATCCAGGATCATCCCATGAAGGGAGTAGTGCATCCAGGATCATCCCATGAAGGGACAGGTGCATCCAGATCATCTTATGAAGGGACAGGTGCATCCAGGATCATCCCATGAAGGGACAGGTGCATTCAGGATCATCCCATGAAGGGAGTAGTGCATCCAGGATCATCCATGAAGGGACAGGTGCTTCCAGATCATCCGATGAAGGGACAGGTGCATCCAGGATCATCCCATGAAGGGACAGGTACATCCAGGATCATCCCATGAAGGGACAGGTGCATCCAGGATCATCCCATGAAGGGACAGGTGCATCCAGGATCATCCCATGAAGGGACAGGTGCATCCAGGATCATCCCCTGAAGGGAGTAGTGCATCCAAGATCATCCCATGAAGAGAAAGGTGCATCCAGATTATCCCATCAAGGGACAGGTGCATCGAAGATCATCCCATCAAGGGACTGGTGCATCGAGGATCATCCCCTGAAGGGAGTAGTGCATCCAGAATCATCCTATGAAGGGAGTAGTGCATCCAGGATCATCCCATCAAGGGACAGGTGCATCCAGGTCATCCCATGAAGGGACATGTGCATCCAGGATCATCCAATGAAGGGTCAGGTGCATCCAGGATCATCCAATGAAGGGTAAGGTGCATCCAGGATCATCCCATAAAGGGAGTAGTGCATCCAGGATCATCCCATGAAGGGAGTAGTGCATCCAGGATCATCCCATGAAGGGAGTAGTGCATACAGGATCATCCCATGAAGGGACAGGTGCATCTAGGATCATCCCCTGAAGGGACAGGTGCATCCAGGATCATCCCATAAAGGGACAGGTGCATCCAGGATCATCCCATGAAAGGACAGGTGCATCCAGGATCATCCCATGAAAGGACAGGTGCATCCACATCATCCCATGAAGGGACAGGTGCATCCAGGATTCTCCCCTGAAGGGAGTAGTGCATCCGGGATCATCACCTGAAGGAAGTAGTGCATCCAGGATCATCCCATGAAGGGAGTAGTGCATCCAGGATCATCCCTTGAAGGGACAGATGCATCCAGGATCATCCCATGAAGGGACAGGTGCATCCAGATCATCCCATGAAGGGAGTAGTGCATCCAGGATCATCCCCTGAAGGGAGTAGTGCATATGCATCCAGATCATCCCATGAAGGGACATGAGCATCCAGGATCATCCCCTGAAGGGAGTAGTGCATCCAGGATCATCCCATGAAGGGAGTAGTGCATCCAGGATCATCCCATGAAGGGAGTACTGCATTCAGGATCATCCCATGAAGGGAGTAGTGCATCCAGGATCATCCCATGAAGGGAGTAGTGCATCCAGGATCATCCGATGAAGGGACAGGTGCATCCAGGATCATCCCATGAAGGGACAGGTACATCCAGGATCATCCCCTGAAGGGAGTAGTGCATCCAGGATCATCCCATAAAGGGAGTAGTGCATCCAGGATCATCCCATGAAGGGACAGGTGCATCCAGGATCATCCCATGAAGGGAGTAGTGCATCCAGGATCATCCCATGAAGGGAGTAGTGTATCCAGGATCATCCCATGAAGGGAGTAGTGCATCCAGGATCATCCCCTGAATGGAGTAGTGCATCCATCATCATCACAAGAAGTGGCAGGTGCATCCAGATCATCCCATGAAGGGACAGGTGCATCCAGGATCATCTCCTGAAGGGAGTAGTGCATCCAGGATCGTCCCATAAAGGGAGTAGTGCATCCAGGATTATCCCATGAAGGGACAGGTGCATCCAGGATCATCCCATGAAGGGACATGTGCATCCAGATCATCCCCTGAAGGGAGTATTGCATCCAGGATCATCCCATGAAGGGAGTAGTACATCCAGGATCATCCCATGAAGGGAGTAGTGCATCCAGGATCATCCCATGAAGGGAGTAGTGCATCCAAGTGCATCCAGATCATCCCATGAAGGGAGTAGTGCATCCAGATCATCCCATGAAGGGACAGGTGCATCCAGATCATCCCATAAAGGGACAGGTGCATCCAGATCATCCCATAAAGGGACAGGTGCATCCAGGATCATCTCATGAAGGGTCAGGTGCATCCAGGATCATCCCATGAAGGGACAGGTGCATCCAGGATCATCCTATAAAGGGGGTAGTGCATCCAGGATCATCCCATGAAGGGAGTAGTGCATCCAGGATCATCCCATGAAGGGAGTAGTGCATACAGGATCATCCCATGAAGGGACAGGTGCATCTAGGATCGTCCCCTGAAGGGACAGGTGCATCCAAGATCGTCCCATGAAGGGACAGGTGCATCCCGATCATCCCATGAAGGGACAGGTGCATCCAGGATCATCCCCTGAAGGGAGTAGTGCATCCAGGATCATCCCATAAAGGGAGTAGTGCATCCAGGATCATCCCACGAAGGGAGTAGTGCATCCAGGATCACCCCATGAAGGGAGTACTGCATCCAAGATCATCCGACGAAGGGAGTAGTGCATCCAGGATCATCCCACGAAGGGACAGGTGCATCCAGGATCATCCCATAAAGGGAGTAGTGCATCCAGGATCATCCCATGAAGAGAGTAGTGCATCCAGGATCATCCCATGAAGGGAGTAGTGCATCCAGGATCATCCCATGAAGGGAGTAGCGCATCCAGGATCATCCCATGAAGGGAGTAGCGCATCCAGGATCATCCCATGAAGGGAGTAGTGCATCCAGGATCATCCCATGAAGGGACAGGTGCATCCAGATCATCCCATGAAGGGACAGGTGCACCAGGATCATCCCATGAAGGGACAGGTGCATTCAGGATCATCCCATGAAGGGAGTGGTGCATCCAGGATCATCCATGAAGGGACAGGTGCTTCCAGATCATCCGATGAAGGGACAGGTGCATCCAGGATCTTCCCATGAAGGGACAGGTACATCCAGGATCATCCCCTGAAGGGAGTAGTGCATCCAGGATCATCCCATAAAGGGAGTAGTGCATCCAGGATCATCCCATGAAGGGACAGTTGCATCCAGGATCATCCCATGAAGGGCGTAGTGCATCCAGGATCATCCCATGAAGGGAGTAGTGCATCCAGGATCATCCCATGAAGGGAGTAGTGTATCCAGGATCATCCCATGAAGGGAGTAGTGCATCCAGGATCATCCCCTGAATGGAGTAGTGCATCCATCATCATCACAAGAAGTGGCAGGTGCATCCAGATCATCCCATGAAGGGACAGGTGCATCCAGGATCATCCCCTGAAGGGAGTAGTGCATCCAGGATCGTCCCATAAAGGGAGTAGTGCATCCAGGATTATCCCATGAAGGGACAGGTGCATCCAGGATCATCCCATGAAGGGACATGTGCATCCAGATCATCCCCTGAAGGGAGTAGTGCATCCAGATCATCCCCTGAAGGGAGTAGTGCATCCAGGATCATCCCATGAAGGGAGTAGTGCATCCAGGATCATCCCATGAAGGGAGTAGTGCATCCAGGATCATCCCATGAAGGGAGTAGTGCATCCAAGTGCATCCAGATCATCCCATGAAGGGAGTAGTGCATCCAGATCATCCCATGAAGGGACAGGTGCATCCAGATCATCCCATAAAGGGACAGGTGCATCCAGGATCATCTCATGAAGGGTCAGGTGCATCCAGGATCATCCCATGAAGGGACAGGTGCATCCAGGATCATCCCATAAAGGGGGTAGTGCATCCAGGATCATCCCATGAAGGGAGTAGTGCATACAGGATCATCCCATGAAGGGAGTAGTGCATACAGGATCATCCCATGAAGGGAGTAGTGCATACAGGATCATCCTATGAAGGGACAGGTGCATCTAGGATTGTCCCCTGAAGGGACAGGTGCATCCAAGATCGTCCCATGAAGGGACAGGTGCATCCAGATCATCCCATGAAGGGACAGGTGCATCCAGGATCATCCCCTGAAGGGAGTAGTGCATCCAGGATCATCCCATAAAGGGAGTAGTGCATCCAGGATCATCCCACGAAGGGAGTAGTGCATCCAGGATCATCCCATGAAGGGACAGGTGCATCCAGGATCATCCCATGAAGGGAGTAGTGCATCCAGGATCATCCGACGAAGGGAGTAGTGCATCCAGGATCATCCCACGAAGGGACAGGTGCATCCAGGATCATCCCATAAAGGGAGTAGTGCATCCAGGATCATCCCATGAAGGGAGTAGTGCATCCAGGATCATCCCATGAAGGGAGTAGTGTATCCAGGATCATCCCATGAAGGGACAGGTGCATCCAGGATCATCCCCTGAAGGGAGTAGTGCATCCAGGATCATCCCATGAAGGGACAGGTGCATCCACATCATCCCATGAAGGGACAGGTGCATCCACATCATCCCATGAAGGGACATGTGCATCCAGGATTATCCCCTGAAGGGAGTAGTGCATCCGGGATCATCCCATGAAGGGAGTAGTGCATACAAGATCATCCCATGAAGGGAGTAGTGCATACAAGATCATCCCATGAAGGGAGTAGTGCATACAAGATCATCCCATGAAGGGACAGGTGCATCCAGATCATCCCATGAAGGGAGTAGTGTATCCAGGATCATCCCATGAAGGGACAGGTACATCCAGAATCATCCCATGAAGGGACTGATGCATCCAGGATCATCCCCTGAAGGGAGTAGTGCATCCAGGATCATCCCCTGAAGGGAGTAGTGCATCAAGGATCATCCCATGAAGGGAGTAGTGCATCCAGGATCATCCCAGGAAGGGAGTAGTGCATCCAGGATCATCCCAGGAAGGGAGTAGTGCATCCAGGATCATCCCATGAAGGGACAGGTGCATCCAGGATCATCCCATGAAGGGACAAGTGCATCCAGGATCATCCCATGAAGGGACAGGTACATCCAGGATCATCCCATGAAGGGACAGGTACATCCAGGATCATCCCATGAAGGGACAGGTGCATCCAGGATCATCCCATGAAGGGACAGGTGCATCCAGGATCATCCCCTGAAGGGAGTAGTGCATCCAGGATCATCCCCTGAAGGAAGTAGTTTATCCAGGATCATCCCATGAAGGGACCAGTGCATCCAGGATCATCCAGTGAAGGGAGTAGTGCATCCAGGATCATCCCATGAAGGGAGTAGTGCATCCAGGATCATCCCCTGAAGGGCATAGTACATCCAGGATCATCCCATGAAGGGAGTAGTGCATCCAGGATCATCCCGTGAAGGGACAGATGCATCCAGGATCATCCCATGAAGGGACAGGTGCATCCAGATCATCCCATGAAGGGACAGGTGCATCCAGGATCATCCCCTGAAGGGAGTAGTGCATCCAGGATCATCCCATGAAGGGAGTAGTGCATCCAGGATCATCCCCTGAAGGGAGTAGTGCATCTGCATCCAGATCATCCCATGAAGGGACATGAGCATCCAGGATCATCCCCTGAAGGGAGTAGTGCATCCAGGATCATCCCATGAAGGGAGTAGTGCATCCAGGATCATCACATGAAGGTAGTACTGCATCCAGGATCATCCCATGAAGGGAGTAGTGCATCCAGGATCATCCCATGAAGAGAGTAGTGCATCCAGGATCATCCCCTAAAGTGAGTAGTGCATCCAGGATCATCCCCTGAAGGGAGTAGTGCATCCAGAATCATCCCATAAAGGGAGTAGTGCATCCAGGGTCATCCCATGAAGGGAGTAGTGCATCCAGAATCATCCCATGAAGGGACAGGTGCATTCAGGATCATCCCATGAAGGGAGTAGTGCATCCAGGATCATCCGATGAAGGGACAGGTGCATCCAGGATCATCCCATGAAGGGACAGGTACATCCAGGATCATCCCCTGAAGGGAGTAGTGCATCCAGGATCATCCCATAAAGGGAGTAGTGCATCCAGGATCATCCCATGAAGGGACAGGTGCATCCAGGATCATCCCATGAAGGGAGTAGTGCATCCAGGATCATCCCATGAAGGGAGTAGTGTATCCAGGATCATCCCATGAAGGGAGTAGTGCATCCAGGATCATCCCCTGAATGGAGTAGTGCATCCATCATCATCACAAGAAGTGGCAGGTGCATCCAGATCATCCCATGAAGGGACAGGTGCATCCAGGATCATCTCCTGAAGGGAGTAGTGCATCCAGGATCGTCCCATAAAGGGAGTAGTGCATCCAGGATTATCCCATGAAGGGACAGGTGCATCCAGGATCATCCCATGAAGGGACATGTGCATCCAGATCATCCCCTGAAGGGAGTATTGCATCCAGGATCATCCCATGAAGGGAGTAGTACATCCAGGATCATCCCATGAAGGGAGTAGTGCATCCAGGATCATCCCATGAAGGGAGTAGTGCATCCAAGTGCATCCAGATCATCCCATGAAGGGAGTAGTGCATCCAGATCATCCCATGAAGGGACAGGTGCATCCAGATCATCCCATAAAGGGACAGGTGCATCCAGATCATCCCATAAAGGGACAGGTGCATCCAGGATCATCTCATGAAGGGTCAGGTGCATCCAGGATCATCCCATGAAGGGACAGGTGCATCCAGGATCATCCTATAAAGGGGGTAGTGCATCCAGGATCATCCCATGAAGGGAGTAGTGCATCCAGGATCATCCCATGAAGGGAGTAGTGCATACAGGATCATCCCATGAAGGGACAGGTGCATCTAGGATCGTCCCCTGAAGGGACAGGTGCATCCAAGATCGTCCCATGAAGGGACAGGTGCATCCAGATCATCCCATGAAGGGACAGGTGCATCCAGGATCATCCCCTGAAGGGAGTAGTGCATCCAGGATCATCCCATAAAGGGAGTAGTGCATCCAGGATCATCCCACGAAGGGAGTAGTGCATCCAGGATCACCCCATGAAGGGAGTACTGCATCCAAGATCATCCGACGAAGGGAGTAGTGCATCCAGGATCATCCCACGAAGGGACAGGTGCATCCAGGATCATCCCATAAAGGGAGTAGTGCATCCAGGATCATCCCATGAAGAGAGTAGTGCATCCAGGATCATCCCATGAAGGGAGTAGTGCATCCAGGATCATCCCATGAAGGGAGTAGCGCATCCAGGATCATCCCATGAAGGGAGTAGCGCATCCAGGATCATCCCATGAAGGGAGTAGTGCATCCAGGATCATCCCATGAAGGGACAGGTGCATCCAGATCATCCCATGAAGGGACAGGTGCACCAGGATCATCCCATGAAGGGACAGGTGCATTCAGGATCATCCCATGAAGGGAGTGGTGCATCCAGGATCATCCATGAAGGGACAGGTGCTTCCAGATCATCCGATGAAGGGACAGGTGCATCCAGGATCTTCCCATGAAGGGACAGGTACATCCAGGATCATCCCCTGAAGGGAGTAGTGCATCCAGGATCATCCCATAAAGGGAGTAGTGCATCCAGGATCATCCCATGAAGGGACAGTTGCATCCAGGATCATCCCATGAAGGGCGTAGTGCATCCAGGATCATCCCATGAAGGGAGTAGTGCATCCAGGATCATCCCATGAAGGGAGTAGTGTATCCAGGATCATCCCATGAAGGGAGTAGTGCATCCAGGATCATCCCCTGAATGGAGTAGTGCATCCATCATCATCACAAGAAGTGGCAGGTGCATCCAGATCATCCCATGAAGGGACAGGTGCATCCAGGATCATCCCCTGAAGGGAGTAGTGCATCCAGGATCGTCCCCTAAAGAGAGCAGTGCATCCAGCATCATCCCATGAAGGGACAGGTGCATCCTTGGCAGTTCGGGCTGTACTGTTCCCATGAGGCACAGGGTCAAGGCTGATTTGCATATGGCCATGTCTGAACTGGAGTGGAGTGGAGTGCAAAAAAACTATGGATTTAGGCCCAGATCTCTGTATTGGGGTGAATGTATGACATTGTTCTGCATTCTGTCCATCAACTGTTATTTTTGCATTTGTCTCCCCTAGTAGTATAGGTATGCTCAGACTTGAGTCCCATGCTCTCCACACCACTGGAGTCAAGCTATCCTGGCTGCAGACGGCTGATAGCCGGAAACCGGTCCTAGGATGCTTGATTCCGGTCCAGCAAAAACATGGCTTGGCAGTGCAGGCTGTACTGTTCCCATGAGGCACAGGGTCTAGGCTGATTTGTGCATGGCCATGTCTGAACTGGGGTGGTGTGCAAGAAAACTATGGAATTAGGCCCAGATCTCTGTACTGGGGTGAATGTATGACATTGTTCTGCATTCTGTCCATCAACTTATTTTTGCATCCAGGATCATCCTATGAAGGGACCGGTGCATCCAGGATCATCCCATGAAGGGAGTAGTGCATCCAGGATCATCCCATGAAGGGAGTAGGACATCCAGGATCATCCCATGAAGGGACCAGTGCATTCAGGATCATCCCATGAAGGGACCAGTGCATCCAGGATCATCCCATGAAGGGACCGGTGCATCCAGGATCATCCCATGAAGGGACAGGTGCATCCAGGATTATCCCATGAAGGGACAGGTGCATCCAGGATCATCCCATGAAGGGACATGTGCATCCAGATCATCCCCTGAAGGGAGTAGTGCATCCAGGATCATCCCATGAAGGGAGTAGTGCATCCAGGATCATCCCATGAAGGGAGTAGTGCATCCAAGTGCATCCAGATCATCCCATGAAGGGAGTAGTGCATCCAGATCATCCCATGAAGGGACAGGTGCATCCAGATCATCCCATAAAGGGACAGGTGCATCCAGGATCATCTCATGAAGGGTCAGGTGCATCCAGGATCATCCCATGAAGGGACAGGTGCATCCAGGATCATCCCATAAAGGGGGTAGTGCATCCAGGATCATCCCATGAAGGGAGTAGTGCATACAGGATCATCCCATGAAAGGAGTAGTGCATACAGGATCATCCCATGAAGGGAGTAGTGCATACAGGATCATCCTATGAAGGGACAGGTGCATCTAGGATTGTCCCCTGAAGGGACAGGTGCATCCAAGATCGTCCCATGAAGGGACAGGTGCATCCAGATCATCCCATGAAGGGACAGGTGCATCCAGGATCATCCCCTGAAGGGAGTAGTGCATCCAGGATCATCCCATAAAGGGAGTAGTGCATCCAGGATCATCCCACGAAGGGAGTAGTGCATCCAGGATCATCCCATGAAGGGACAGGTGCATCCAGGATCATCCCATGAAGGGAGTAGTGCATCCAGGATCATCCGACGAAGGGAGTAGTGCATCCAGGATCATCCCACGAAGGGACAGGTGCATCCAGGATCATCCCATAAAGGGAGTAGTGCATCCAGGATCATCCCATGAAGGGAGTAGTGCATCCAGGATCATCCCATGAAGGGAGTAGTGTATCCAGGATCATCCCATGAAGGGACAGGTGCATCCAGGATCATCCCCTGAAGGGAGTAGTGCATCCAGGATCATCCCATGAAGGGACAGGTGCATCCACATCATCCCATGAAGGGACAGGTGCATCCACATCATCCCATGAAGGGACATGTGCATCCAGGATTATCCCCTGAAGGGAGTAGTGCATCCGGGATCATCCCATGAAGGGAGTAGTGCATACAAGATCATCCCATGAAGGGAGTAGTGCATACAAGATCATCCCATGAAGGGAGTAGTGCATACAAGATCATCCCATGAAGGGACAGGTGCATCCAGATCATCCCATGAAGGGAGTAGTGTATCCAGGATCATCCCATGAAGGGACAGGTACATCCAGAATCATCCCATGAAGGGACTGATGCATCCAGGATCATCCCCTGAAGGGAGTAGTGCATCCAGGATCATCCCCTGAAGGGAGTAGTGCATCCAGGATCATCCCATGAAGGGAGTAGTGCATCCAGGATCATCCCAGGAAGGGAGTAGTGCATCCAGGATCATCCCATGAAGGGACAGGTGCATCCAGGATCATCCCATGAAGGGACAAGTGCATCCAGGATCATCCCATGAAGGGACAGGTACATCCAGGATCATCCCATGAAGGGACAGGTACATCCAGGATCATCCCATGAAGGGACAGGTGCATCCAGGATCATCCCATGAAGGGACAGGTGCATCCAGGATCATCCCCTGAAGGGAGTAGTGCATCCAGGATCATCCCCTGAAGGAAGTAGTTTATCCAGGATCATCCCATGAAGGGACCAGTGCATCCAGGATCATCCAGTGAAGGGAGTAGTGCATCCAGGATCATCCCATGAAGGGAGTAGTGCATCCAGGATCATCCCCTGAAGGGCATAGTACATCCAGGATCATCCCATGAAGGGAGTAGTGCATCCAGGATCATCCCGTGAAGGGACAGATGCATCCAGGATCATCCCATGAAGGGACAGGTGCATCCAGATCATCCCATGAAGGGACAGGTGCATCCAGGATCATCCCCTGAAGGGAGTAGTGCATCCAGGATCATCCCATGAAGGGAGTAGTGCATCCAGGATCATCCCCTGAAGGGAGTAGTGCATCTGCATCCAGATCATCCCATGAAGGGACATGAGCATCCAGGATCATCCCCTGAAGGGAGTAGTGCATCCAGGATCATCCCATGAAGGGAGTAGTGCATCCAGGATCATCACATGAAGGTAGTACTGCATCCAGGATCATCCCATGAAGGGAGTAGTGCATCCAGGATCATCCCATGAAGAGAGTAGTGCATCCAGGATCATCCCCTAAAGTGAGTAGTGCATCCAGGATCATCCCCTGAAGGGAGTAGTGCATCCAGAATCATCCCATAAAGGGAGTAGTGCATCCAGGGTCATCCCATGAAGGGAGTAGTGCATCCAGAATCATCCCATGAAGGGACAGGTGCATTCAGGATCATCCCATGAAGGGAGTAGTGCATCCAGGATCATCCCATGAAGGGACAGGTGCATCCAGGATCATCCCATGAAGGGACAGGTGCTTCCAGGATCCTCCCATGAAGGGACAGGTGCTTCCAGGATCATCCCATTAAGGGACAGGTGCATCCAGAATATCCCATGAAGGGACAGGTGCATCGAGGATCATCCCCTGAAGGGAGTAGTAGTGCACACATCCCATGAAGGGAGTAGTGCATCCAGGATCATCCCATGAAGGGACAGGTGCATCCAGATCATCCCATGAAGGGACATGTGCATCCAGGATCATCCAATGAAGGGTCAGGTGCATCCAGGATCATCCAATGAAGGGTCAGGTGCATCCGGATCATCCCATTAAGGGACAGGTGCATCCAGAATCATCCCATGAAGGGAGTAGTGCATCCAGGATCATCCCATGAAGGGACAGGTGCATCCAGATCATCCCATGAAGGGACATGTGCATCCAGGATCATCCAATGAAGGGTCAGGTGCATCCAGGATCATCCCATGAAGGGACAGGTGCATCCAGGATCATCCCATAAAGGGAGTAGTGCATCCAGGATCATCCCCTGAAGGGAGTAGTGCATCCAGGATCATCCCATGAAGGGAGTAGTGCATCCAGGATCATCCCATGAAGGGACAGGTGCATCCACATCTTCCCATGAAGGGACAGGAGCATCCAGGATCATCCCCTGAAGGGAGTAGTGCATCCAGGATCATCCCATGAAGGGAGTAGTGCATACAGGATCATCCCATGAAGGGAGTAGAGCATACAGGATCATCCCATGAAGGGACAGGTGCTTCCAGGATCATCCCATGAAGAGACAGGTGCATCCAGATTATCCCATCAAGGGACAGGTGCATCGAGGATCATCCCATCAAGGGACAGGTGCATCGAGGATCATCCCCTGAAGGGAGTAGTGCATCCAGAATCATCCCCTGAAGGGAGTAGTGCATCCAGAATCATCCCATAAAGGGAGTAGTGCATCCAGGGTCATCCCATGAAGGGAGTAGTGCATCCAGAATCATCCCATGAAGGGACAGGTGCATTCAGGATCATCCCATGAAGGGAGTAGTGCATCCAGGATCATCCCATGAAGGGACAGGTGCATCCAGGATCATCCCATGAAGGGACAGGTGCTTCCAGGATCCTCCCATGAAGGGACAGGTGCTTCCAGGATCATCCCATTAAGGGACAGGTGCATCCAGAATATCCCGTGAAGGGACAGGTGCATCGAGGATCATCCCCTGAAGGGAGTAGTAGTGCACACATCCCATGAAGGGAGTAGTGCATCCAGGATCATCCCATGAAGGGACAGGTGCATCCAGATCATTCCATGAAGGGACATGTGCATCCAGGATCATCCAATGAAGGGTCAGGTGCATCCAGGATCATCCAATGAAGGGTCAGGTGCATCCAGATCATCCCATTAAGGGACAGGTGCATCCAGGATCATCCCATAAAGGGAGTAGTGCATCCAGGATCATCCCATGAAGGGTAGTAGTGCATACAGGATCATCTCATGAAGGGAGAAGTGCATACAGGATCATCTCATGAAGGGAGAAGTGCATACAGGATCATCTCATGAAGGGAGTAGTGCATACAGGATCATCCCATGAAGGGAACAGTGCATCCAGGATCATCCCATAAAGGGACAGGTGCATCCAGGATCATCCCATAAAGGGACAGGTGCATCCAGGATCATCCCATAAAAGGACAGGTACATCCACATCATCCCATGAAGGGACAGGTGCATCCAGGATCATCCCCTGAAGGGAGTAGTGCATCCAGGATCATCCCATGAAGGGAGTAGTGCATCCAGATCATCCCATGAAGGGACTGATGCATCCAGGATCATCCCCTGAAGGCACAGGTGCATCCAGGATCATCCCCTGAAGGGAGTAGTGCGTCCGGGATCATCCTATGAAGGGAGTAGTGCAACCAGGATCATCCCATGAAGGGACTGGTGCATCCAGAATCATCCCATGAAGGGACAGGTGCATCCAGGATCATCCCATGAAGGGACAGGTGCATCCAGATCATCCCATGAACGGACAGGTGCATCCAGATCATCCCATGAAGGGACAGGTGCATCCAGGATTATCCCCTGAAGGGAGTAGTGCATCCAGGATCATCCAATGAAGGGAGTAGTGCATCCAGGATCATCACATGAAGGGAGTAGTGCATCCAGGATCATCACATGAAGGGAGTAGTGCATCCAGGATCATCACATGAAGGGAGTAGTGCATCCAGGATCATCCCCTGAAGGGAGTGGTGCATCCAGGATCATCCCCTGAAGGGAGTAGTGCATCTGCATCCAGATCATCCCATGAAGGGACAGGTGCATCCAGGATCATCCCCTGAAGGGAGTAGTGCATCCAGGATCATCCCATGAAGGGAGTAGTGCATCCAGGATCATCCCATGAAGGGACAGGTGCATCCACATCTTCCCATGAAGGGACAGGAGCATCCACGATCATCCCCTGAAGGGAGTAGTGCATCCAGGATCATGCCATGAAGGGAGTAGTGCATCCAGGATTATCCCATGAAGGGACAGGTGCATCCAGGATCATTCCCTGAAGTGAGTAGTGCATCCAGGATCATCCCATAAAGGGAGTAGTTCATCCAGGATCATCCCATGAAGGGACAGGTGCATCCAGGATCATCCCATGAAGGGACAGGTGCATCCAGGATCATCCCATGAAGGGACAGGTGCATCCAGATCATCCCTTCGGACAGGTGCACCCAGATCATCCCATGAAGGGAGTAGTGCATCCAGGATCATTCCATGAAGGGAGTAGTGCATCCAGGATTATCCCATGAAGGGAGTAGTGCATACAGATCATCCCATGAAGGGACAGGTGCATCCAGATCATCCCATGAAGGGACAGGTGCATCCAGATCATCCCATGAAGGGACAGGTGCATCCAGGATCATCCCCTGAAGGGAGTAGTGCATCCAGGATCATCCCCTGAAGGGAGTAGTGCATCCAGGATCATCCCCTGAAGGGGGTAGTGCATCCAGGATCATCCCCTGAAGGGAGTAGTGCATCCAGGATCATCCCCTGAAGGGACAGGTGCTTCCAGGATCATCCCATAAAGGGAGTAGTGCATCCAGGGTCATCCCATAAAGGGAGTAGTGCATCCAGGGTCATCCCATGAAGGGTGTAGTGCTTTCAGGATCATCCCATGAAGGGACAGGTGCATTCAGGATCATCTAATGAAGGGACAGGTGCTTCCAGGATCATCCCATGAAGGGACAGGTGCATCCAGATTATCCCATGAAGGGACAGGTGCATCGAGGATCATCCCCTGAAGGGAGTAGTGCATCCAGGATCATCCCATAAAGGGAGTAGTTCATCCAGGATCATCCCATGAAGGGACAGGTGCATCCAGGATCATCCCATGAAGGGACAGGTGCATCCAGGATCATCCCATGAAGGGACAGGTGCATCCAGATCATCCCTTCGGACAGGTGCACCCAGATCATCCCATGAAGGGAGTAGTGCATCCAGGATCATTCCATGAAGGGAGTAGTGCATCCAGGATTATCCCATGAAGGGAGTAGTGCATACAGATCATCCCATGAAGGGACAGGTGCATCCAGATCATCCCATGAAGGGACAGGTGCATCCAGATCATCCCATGAAGGGACAGGTGCATCCAGGATCATCCCCTGAAGGGAGTAGTGCATCCAGGATCATCCCCTGAAGGGAGTAGTGCATCCAGGATCATCCCCTGAAGGGAGTAGTGCATCCAGGATCATCCCCTGAAGGGAGTAGTGCATCCAGGATCATCCCCTGAAGGGGGTAGTGCATCCAGGATCATCCCCTGAAGGGAGTAGTGCATCCAGGATCATCCCCTGAAGGGACAGGTGCTTCCAGGATCATCCCATAAAGGGAGTAGTGCATCCAGGGTCATCCCATAAAGGGAGTAGTGCATCCAGGGTCATCCCATGAAGGGTGTAGTGCTCTCAGGATCATCCCATGAAGGGACAGGTGCATTCAGGATCATCTAATGAAGGGACAGGTGCTTCCAGGATCATCCCATGAAGGGACAGGTGCATCCAGATTATCCCATGAAGGGACAGGTGCATCGAGGATCATCCCCTGAAGGGAGTAGTGCGTCCGGGATCATCCTATGAAGGGAGTAGTGCAACCAGGATCATCCCATGAAGGGACTGGTGCATCCAGAATCATCCCATGAAGGGACAGGTGCATCCAGGATCATCCCATGAAGGGACAGGTGCATCCAGATCATCCCATGAACGGACAGGTGCATCCAGATCATCCCATGAAGGGACAGGTGCATCCAGGATTATCCCCTGAAGGGAGTAGTGCATCCAGGATCATCCAATGAAGGGAGTAGTGCATCCAGGATCATCACATGAAGGGAGTAGTGCATCCAGGATCATCCCCTGAAGGGAGTAGTGCATCTGCATCCAGATCATCCCATGAAGGGACAGGTGCATCCAGGATCATCCCCTGAAGGGAGTAGTGCATCCAGGATCATCCCATGAAGGGAGTAGTGCATCCAGGATCATCCCATGAAGGGACAGGTGCATCCACATCTTCCCATGAAGGGACAGGAGCATCCACGATCATCCCCTGAAGTGAGTAGTGCATCCAGGATTATCCCATAAAGGGAGTAGTTCATCCAGGATCATCCCATGAAGGGACAGGTGCATCCAGGATCATCCCATGAAGGGACATGTGCATCCAGGATCATCCCATGAAGGGACAGGTGCATCCAGATCATCCCTTCGGACAGGTGCACCCAGATCATCCCATGAAGGGAGTAGTGCATCCAGGATCATTCCATGAAGGGAGTAGTGCATCCAGGATTATCCCATGAAGGGAGTAGTGCATACAGATCATCCCATGAAGGGACAGGTGCATCCAGATCATCCCATGAAGGGACAGGTGCATCCAGATCATCCCATGAAGGGACAGGTGCATCCAGGATCATCCCCTGAAGGGAGTAGTGCATCCAGGATCATCCCCTGAAGGGAGTAGTGCATCCAGGATCATCCCCTGAAGGGGGTAGTGCATCCAGGATCATCCCCTGAAGGGAGTAGTGCATCCAGGATCATCCCCTGAAGGGACAGGTGCTTCCAGGATCATCCCATAAAGGGAGTAGTGCATCCAGGGTCATCCCATAAAGGGAGTAGTGCATCCAGGGTCATCCCATGAAGGGTGTAGTGCTTTCAGGATCATCCCATGAAGGGACAGGTGCATTCAGGATCATCTAATGAAGGGACAGGTGCTTCCAGGATCATCCCATGAAGGGACAGGTGCATCCAGATTATCCCATGAAGGGACAGGTGCATCGAGGATCATCCCCTGAAGGGAGTAGTGCATCCAGAATCATCCCATGAAGGGAGTAGTGCATCCAGGATCATCCCATGAAGGGACAGGTGCATCCAGATCATCCCATGAAGGGACATGTGTATCCAGGATCATCCAATGAAGGGTCAGGTGCATCCAGGATCATCCCATGAAGGGACAGGTGCATCCAGGATCATCCCATAAAGGGAGTAGTGCATCCAGGATCATCCCCTGAAGGGAGTAGTGCATCCAGGATCATCCCATGAAGGGAGTAGTGCATCCAGGATCATCCCATGAAGGGACAGGTGCATCCACATCTTCCCATGAAGGGACAGGAGCATCCAGGATCATCCCCTGAAGGGAGTAGTGCATCCAGGATCATCCCATGAAGGGAGTAGTGCATACAGGATCATCCCATGAAGGGAGTAGAGCATACAGGATCATCCCATGAAGGGACAGGCGCATCTAGGATTGTCCCCTGAAGGGACAGGTGCATCCAAGATCGTCCCATGAAGGGACAGGTGCATCCAGATCATCCCATGAAGGGACAGGTGCTTCCAGGATCATCCCATGAAGAGAAAGGTGCATCCAGATTATCCCATCAAGGGACAGGTGCATCGAGGATCATCCCATCAAGGGACAGGTGCATCGAGGATCATCCCCTGAAGGGAGTAGTGCATCCAGAATCATCCTATGAAGGGAGTAGTGCATCCAGGATCATCCCATGAAGGGACAGGTGCATCCAGGTCATCCCATGAAGGGACATGTGCATCCAGGATCATCCAATGAAGGGTCAGGTGCATCCAGGATCATCCAATGAAGGGTCAGGTGCATCCAGGATCATCCAATGAAGGGTCAGGTGCATCCAGGATCATCCCATGAAGGGACAGGTGCATCCAGGATCATCCCATAAAGGGAGTAGTGCATCCAGGATCATCCCATAAAGGGAGTAGTGCATCCAGGATCATCCCATAAAGGGAGTAGTGCATCCAGGATCATCCCATGAAGGGAGTAGTGCATACAGGATCATCCCATGAAGGGACAGGTGCATCTAGGATCATCCCCTGATGGGACAGGTGCATCCAGGATCATCCCATAAAGGGACAGGTGCATCCAGGATCATCCCATGAAAGGACAGGTGCATCCAGGATCATCCCATGAAAGGACAGGTGCATCTTTATCATCCCATGAAGGGACAGGTGCATCCAGGATTCTCCCCTGAAGGGAGTAGTGCATCCGGGATCATCCCCTGAAGGAAGTAGTTTATCCAGGATCATCCCATGAAGGGACCAGTGCATCCAGGATCATCCCATGAAGGGACAGGTGCATCCAGATCATCCCATGAAGGGACAGGTGCATCCAGGATCATCCCCTGAAGGGAGTAGTGCATCCAGGATCATCCCATGAAGGAAGTAGTGCATCCAGGATCATCCCCTGAAGGGAGTAGTGCATCTGCATCCAGATCATCCCATGAAGGGACATGAGCATCCAGGATCATCCCCTGAAGGGAGTAGTGCATCCAGGATCATCCCATGAAGGGAGTAGTGCATCCAGGATCATCACATGAAGGTAGTACTGCATCCAGGATCATCCCATGAAGGGAGTAGTGCATCCAGGATCATCCCATGAAGAGAGTAGTGCATCCAGGATCATCCCCTAAAGTGAGTAGTGCATCCAGGATCATCCCCTGAAGTGAGTAGTGCATCCAGGATCATCGCCTGGAGTGAGTAGTGCATACAAGATCATCCCATGAAGGGAGTAGTGCATACAAGATCATCCCATGAAGGGACAGGTGCATCCAGATCATCCCATGAAGGGAGTAGTGTATCCAGGATCATCCCATGAAGGGACAGGTACATCCAGAATCATCCCATGAAGGGACTGATGCATCCAGGATCATCCCCTGAAGGGAGTAGTGCATCCAGGATCATCCCCTGAAGGGAGTAGTGCATCCAGGATCATCCCCTGAATGGAGTAGTGCATCCAGGATCATCCCATGAAGGGAGTAGTGCATCCAGGATCATCCCATGAAGGGAGTAGTGCATCCAGGATCATCCCATGAAGGGACAGGTGCATCCAGATCATCTTATGAAGGGACAGGTGCATCCAGGATCATCCCATGAAGGGACAGGTGCATTCAGGATCATCCCATGAAGGGAGTAGTGCATCCAGGATCATCCATGAAGGGACAGGTGCTTCCAGATCATCCGATGAAGGGACAGGTGCATCCAGGATCATCCCATGAAGGGACAGGTACATCCAGGATCATCCCATGAAGGGACAGGTGCATCCAGGATCATCCCATGAAGGGACAGGTGCATCCAGGATCATCCCATGAAGGGACAGGTGCATCCAGGATCATCCCCTGAAGGGAGTAGTGCATCCAAGATCATCCCATGAAGAGAAAGGTGCATCCAGATTATCCCATCAAGGGACAGGTGCATCGAAGATCATCCCATCAAGGGACTGGTGCATCGAGGATCATCCCCTGAAGGGAGTAGTGCATCCAGAATCATCCTATGAAGGGAGTAGTGCATCCAGGATCATCCCATCAAGGGACAGGTGCATCCAGGTCATCCCATGAAGGGACATGTGCATCCAGGATCATCCAATGAAGGGTCAGGTGCATCCAGGATCATCCAATGAAGGGTAAGGTGCATCCAGGATCATCCCATAAAGGGAGTAGTGCATCCAGGATCATCCCATGAAGGGAGTAGTGCATCCAGGATCATCCCATGAAGGGAGTAGTGCATACAGGATCATCCCATGAAGGGACAGGTGCATCTAGGATCATCCCCTGAAGGGACAGGTGCATCCAGGATCATCCCATAAAGGGACAGGTGCATCCAGGATCATCCCATGAAAGGACAGGTGCATCCAGGATCATCCCATGAAAGGACAGGTGCATCCACATCATCCCATGAAGGGACAGGTGCATCCAGGATTCTCCCCTGAAGGGAGTAGTGCATCTGGGATCATCCCCTGAAGGAAGTAGTGCATCCAGGATCATCCCATGAAGGGAGTAGTGCATCCAGGATCATCCCTTGAAGGGACAGATGCATCCAGGATCATCCCATGAAGGGACAGGTGCATCCAGATCATCCCATGAAGGGAGTAGTGCATCCAGGATCATCCCCTGAAGGGAGTAGTGCATATGCATCCAGATCATCCCATGAAGGGACATGAGCATCCAGGATCATCCCCTGAAGGGAGTAGTGCATCCAGGATCATCCCCTGAAGGGAGTAGTGCATCCAGGATCATCCCATGAAGGGAGTAGTGCATCCAGGATCATCCCCTGAAGGGAGTAGTGCATCCAGGATCATCCCCTGAAGGGGGTAGTGCATCCAGGATCATCCCCTGAAGGGAGTAGTGCATCCAGGATCATCCCCTGAAGGGACAGGTGCTTCCAGGATCATCCCATAAAGGGAGTAGTGCATCCAGGGTCATCCCATAAAGGGAGTAGTGCATCCAGGGTCATCCCATGAAGGGTGTAGTGCTTTCAGGATCATCCCATGAAGGGACAGGTGCATTCAGGATCATCTAATGAAGGGACAGGTGCTTCCAGGATCATCCCATGAAGGGACAGGTGCATCCAGATTATCCCATGAAGGGACAGGTGCATCGAGGATCATCCCCTGAAGGGAGTAGTGCATCCAGGATCATCCCATAAAGGGAGTAGTTCATCCAGGATCATCCCATGAAGGGACAGGTGCATCCAGGATCATCCCATGAAGGGACAGGTGCATCCAGGATCATCCCATGAAGGGACAGGTGCATCCAGATCATCCCTTCGGACAGGTGCACCCAGATCATCCCATGAAGGGAGTAGTGCATCCAGGATCATTCCATGAAGGGAGTAGTGCATCCAGGATTATCCCATGAAGGGAGTAGTGCATACAGATCATCCCATGAAGGGACAGGTGCATCCAGATCATCCCATGAAGGGACAGGTGCATCCAGATCATCCCATGAAGGGACAGGTGCATCCAGGATCATCCCCTGAAGGGAGTAGTGCATCCAGGATCATCCCCTGAAGGGAGTAGTGCATCCAGGATCATCCCCTGAAGGGAGTAGTGCATCCAGGATCATCCCCTGAAGGGAGTAGTGCATCCAGGATCATCCCCTGAAGGGAGTAGTGCATCCAGGATCATCCCCTGAAGGGAGTAGTGCATCCAGGATCATCCCCTGAAGGGACAGGTGCTTCCAGGATCATCCCATAAAGGGAGTAGTGCATCCAGGGTCATCCCATAAAGGGAGTAGTGCATCCAGGGTCATCCCATGAAGGGTGTAGTGCTTTCAGGATCATCCCATGAAGGGACAGGTGCATTCAGGATCATCTAATGAAGGGACAGGTGCTTCCAGGATCATCCCATGAAGGGACAGGTGCATCCAGATTATCCCATGAAGGGACAGGTGCATCGAGGATCATCCCCTGAAGGGAGTAGTGCATCCGGGATCATCCTATGAAGGGAGTAGTGCAACCAGGATCATCCCATGAAGGGACTGGTGCATCCAGAATCATCCCATGAAGGGACAGGTGCATCCAGGATCATCCCATGAAGGGACAGGTGCATCCAGATCATCCCATGAACGGACAGGTGCATCCAGATCATCCCATGAAGGGACAGGTGCATCCAGGATTATCCCCTGAAGGGAGTAGTGCATCCAGGATCATCCAATGAAGGGAGTAGTGCATCCAGGATCATCACATGAAGGGAGTAGTGCATCCAGGATCATCCCCTGAAGGGAGTAGTGCATCTGCATCCAGATCATCCCATGAAGGGACAGGTGCATCCAGGATCATCCCCTGAAGGGAGTAGTGCATCCAGGATCATCCCATGAAGGGAGTAGTGTATCCAGGATCATCCCATGAAGGGACAGGTGCATCCACATCTTCCCATGAAGGGACAGGAGCATCCACGATCATCCCCTGAAGGGAGTAGTGCATCCAGGATCATGCCATGAAGGGAGTAGTGCATCCAGGATTATCCCATGAAGGGACAGGTGCATCCAGGATCATTCCCTGAAGTGAGTAGTGCATCCAGGATCATCCCATAAAGGGAGTAGTTCATCCAGGATCATCCCATGAAGGGACAGGTGCATCCAGGATCATCCCATGAAGGGACAGGTGCATCCAGGATCATCCCATGAAGGGACAGGTGCATCCAGATCATCCCTTCGGACAGGTGCACCCAGATCATCCCATGAAGGGAGTAGTGCATCCAGGATCATTCCATGAAGGGAGTAGTGCATCCAGGATTATCCCATGAAGGGAGTAGTGCATACAGATCATCCCATGAAGGGACAGGTGCATCCAGATCATCCCATGAAGGGACAGGTGCATCCAGATCATCCCATGAAGGGACAGGTGCATCCAGGATCATCCCCTGAAGGGAGTAGTGCATCCAGGATCATCCCCTGAAGGGAGTAGTGCATCCAGGATCATCCCCTGAAGGGAGTAGTGCATCCAGGATCATCCCCTGAAGGGGGTAGTGCATCCAGGATCATCCCCTGAAGGGAGTAGTGCATCCAGGATCATCCCCTGAAGGGACAGGTGCTTCCAGGATCATCCCATAAAGGGAGTAGTGCATCCAGGGTCATCCCATAAAGGGAGTAGTGCATCCAGGGTCATCCCATGAAGGGTGTAGTGCTTTCAGGATCATCCCATGAAGGGACAGGTGCATTCAGGATCATCTAATGAAGGGACAGGTGCTTCCAGGATCATCCCATGAAGGGACAGGTGCATCCAGATTATCCCATGAAGGGACAGGTGCATCGAGGATCATCCCCTGAAGGGAGTAGTGCATCCAGAATCATCCCATGAAGGGAGTAGTGCATCCAGGATCATCCCATGAAGGGACAGGTGCATCCAGATCATCCCATGAAGGGACATGTGTATCCAGGATCATCCAATGAAGGGTCAGGTGCATCCAGGATCATCCCATGAAGGGACAGGTGCATCCAGGATCATCCCATAAAGGGAGTAGTGCATCCAGGATCATCCCCTGAAGGGAGTAGTGCATCCAGGATCATCCCATGAAGGGAGTAGTGCATCCAGGATCATCCCATGAAGGGACAGGTGCATCCACATCTTCCCATGAAGGGACAGGAGCATCCAGGACCATCCCCTGAAGGGAGTAGTGCATCCAGGATCATCCCATGAAGGGAGTAGTGCATACAGGATCATCCCATGAAGGGAGTAGAGCATACAGGATCATCCCATGAAGGGACAGGCGCATCTAGGATTGTCCCCTGAAGGGACAGGTGCATCCAAGATCGTCCCATGAAGGGACAGGTGCATCCAGATCATCCCATGAAGGGACAGGTGCTTCCAGGATCATCCCATGAAGAGAAAGGTGCATCCAGATTATCCCATCAAGGGACAGGTGCATCGAGGATCATCCCATCAAGGGACAGGTGCATCGAGGATCATCCCCTGAAGGGAGTAGTGCATCCAGAATCATCCTATGAAGGGAGTAGTGCATCCAGGATCATCCCATGAAGGGACAGGTGCATCCAGGTCATCCCATGAAGGGACATGTGCATCCAGGATCATCCAATGAAGGGTCAGGTGCATCCAGGATCATCCAATGAAGGGTCAGGTGCATCCAGGATCATCCAATGAAGGGTCAGGTGCATCCAGGATCATCCCATGAAGGGACAGGTGCATCCAGGATCATCCCATAAAGGGAGTAGTGCATCCAGGATCATCCCATAAAGGGAGTAGTGCATCCAGGATCATCCCATAAAGGGAGTAGTGCATCCAGGATCATCCCATGAAGGGAGTAGTGCATACAGGATCATCCCATGAAGGGACAGGTGCATCTAGGATCATCCCCTGAAGGGACAGGTGCATCCAGGATCATCCCATAAAGGGACAGGTGCATCCAGGATCATCCCATGAAAGGACAGGTGCATCCAGGATCATCCCATGAAAGGACAGGTGCATCTTTATCATCCCATGAAGGGACAGGTGCATCCAGGATTCTCCCCTGAAGGGAGTAGTGCATCCGGGATCATCCCCTGAAGGAAGTAGTTTATCCAGGATCATCCCATGAAGGGACCAGTGCATCCAGGATCATCCAGTGAAGGGAGTAGTGCATCCAGGATCATCCCATGAAGGGAGTAGTGCATCCAGGATCATCCCCTGAAGGGCATAGTACATCCAGGATCATCCCATGAAGGGAGTAGTGCATCCAGGATCATCCCGTGAAGGGACAGATGCATCCAGGATCATCCCATGAAGGGACAGGTGCATCCAGATCATCCCATGAAGGGACAGGTGCATCCAGGATCATCCCCTGAAGGGAGTAGTGCATCCAGGATCATCCCATGAAGGGAGTAGTGCATCCAGGATCATCCCCTGAAGGGAGTAGTGCATCTGCATCCAGATCATCCCATGAAGGGACATGAGCATCCAGGATCATCCCCTGAAGGGAGTAGTGCATCCAGGATCATCCCATGAAGGGAGTAGTGCATCCAGGATCATCACATGAAGGTAGTACTGCATCCAGGATCATCCCATGAAGGGAGTAGTGCATCCAGGATCATCCCATGAAGAGAGTAGTGCATCCAGGATCATCCCCTAAAGTGAGTAGTGCATCCAGGATCATCCCCTGAAGTGAGTAGTGCATCCAGGATCATCGCCTGGAGTGAGTAGTGCATACAAGATCATCCCATGAAGGGAGTAGTGCATACAAGATCATCCCATGAAGGGACAGGTGCATCCAGATCATCCCATGAAGGGAGTAGTGTATCCAGGATCATCCCATGAAGGGACAGGTACATCCAGAATCATCCCATGAAGGGACTGATGCATCCAGGATCATCCCCTGAAGGGAGTAGTGCATCCAGGATCATCCCCTGAAGGGAGTAGTGCATCCAGGATCATCCCCTGAATGGAGTAGTGCATCCAGGATCATCCCATGAAGGGAGTAGTGCATCCAGGATCATCCCATGAAGGGAGTAGTGCATCCAGGATCATCCCATGAAGGGACAGGTGCATCCAGATCATCTTATGAAGGGACAGGTGCATCCAGGATCATCCCATGAAGGGACAGGTGCATTCAGGATCATCCCATGAAGGGAGTAGTGCATCCAGGATCATCCATGAAGGGACAGGTGCTTCCAGATCATCCGATGAAGGGACAGGTGCATCCAGGATCATCCCATGAAGGGACAGGTACATCCAGGATCATCCCATGAAGGGACAGGTGCATCCAGGATCATCCCATGAAGGGACAGGTGCATCCAGGATCATCCCCTGAAGGGAGTAGTGCATCCAAGATCATCCCATGAAGAGAAAGGTGCATCCAGATTATCCCATCAAGGGACAGGTGCATCGAAGATCATCCCATCAAGGGACTGGTGCATCGAGGATCATCCCCTGAAGGGAGTAGTGCATCCAGAATCATCCTATGAAGGGAGTAGTGCATCCAGGATCATCCCATCAAGGGACAGGTGCATCCAGGTCATCCCATGAAGGGACATGTGCATCCAGGATCATTCCATGAAGGGAGTAGTGCATCCAGGATCATCCCATGAAGGGAGTAGTGCATCCAGGATCATCCCATGAAGGGAGTAGTGCATACAGGATCATCCCATGAAGGGACAGGTGCATCTAGGATCATCCCCTGAAGGGACAGGTGCATCCAGGATCATCCCATACAGGGACAGGTGCATCCAGGATCATCCCATGAAAGGACAGGTGCATCCAGGATCATCCCATGAAAGGACAGGTGCATCCACATCATCCCATGAAGGGACAGGTGCATCCAGGATTCTCCCCTGAAGGGAGTAGTGCATCCGGGATCATCCCCTGAAGGAAGTAGTGCATCCAGGATCATCCCATGAAGGGAGTAGTGCATCCAGGATCATCCCTTGAAGGGACAGATGCATCCAGGATCATCCCATGAAGGGACAGGTGCATCCAGATCATCCCATGAAGGGAGTAGTGCATCCAGGATCATCCCCTGAAGGGAGTAGTGCATATGCATCCAGATCATCCCATGAAGGGACATGAGCATCCAGGATCATCCCCTGAAGGGAGTAGTGCATCCAGGATCATCCCATGAAGGGAGTAGTGCATCCAGGATCATCCCATGAAGGGAGTACTGCATTCATGATCATCCCATGAAGGGAGTAGTGCATCCAGGATCATCCCATGAAGGGAGTAGTGCATCCAGGATCATCCGATGAAGGGACAGGTGCATCCAGGATCATCCCATGAAGGGACAGGTACATCCAGGATCATCCCCTGAAGGGAGTAGTGCATCCAGGATCATCCCATAAAGGGAGTAGTGCATCCAGGATCATCCCATGAAGGGACAGGTGCATCCAGGATCATCCCATGAAGGGAGTAGTGCATCCAGGATCATCCCATGAAGGGAGTAGTGTATCCAGGATCATCCCATGAAGGGAGTAGTGCATCCAGGATCATCCCCTGAATGGAGTAGTGCATCCATCATCATCACAAGAAGTGGCAGGTGCATCCAGATCATCCCATGAAGGGACAGGTGCATCCAGGATCATCTCCTGAAGGGAGTAGTGCATCCAGGATCGTCCCATAAAGGGAGTAGTGCATCCAGGATTATCCCATGAAGGGAGTAGTGCATCCAGGATTATCCCATGAAGGGACAGGTGCATCCAGGATCATCCCATGAAGGGACATGTGCATCCAGATCATCCCCTGAAGGGAGTATTGCATCCAGGATCATCCCATGAAGGGAGTAGTACATCCAGGATCATCCCATGAAGGGAGTAGTGCATCCAGGATCATCCCATGAAGGGAGTAGTGCATCCAAGTGCATCCAGATCATCCCATGAAGGGAGTAGTGCATCCAGATCATCCCATGAAGGGACAGGTGCATCCAGATCATCCCATAAAGGGACAGGTGCATCCAGATCATCCCATAAAGGGACAGGTGCATCCAGGATCATCTCATGAAGGGTCAGGTGCATCCAGGATCATCCCATGAAGGGACAGGTGCATCCAGGATCATCCTATAAAGGGGGTAGTGCATCCAGGATCATCCCATGAAGGGAGTAGTGCATCCAGGATCATCCCATGAAGGGAGTAGTGCATACAGGATCATCCCATGAAGGGACAGGTGCATCTAGGATCGTCCCCTGAAGGGACAGGTGCATCCAAGATCGTCCCATGAAGGGACAGGTGCATCCAGATCATCCCATGAAGGGACAGGTGCATCCAGGATCATCCCCTGAAGGGAGTAGTGCATCCAGGATCATCCCATAAAGGGAGTAGTGCATCCAGGATCATCCCACGAAGGGAGTAGTGCATCCAGGATCACCCCATGAAGGGAGTACTGCATCCAAGATCATCCGACGAAGGGAGTAGTGCATCCAGGATCATCCCACGAAGGGACAGGTGCATCCAGGATCATCCCATAAAGGGAGTAGTGCATCCAGGATCATCCCATGAAGAGAGTAGTGCATCCAGGATCATCCCATGAAGGGAGTAGTGCATCCAGGATCATCCCATGAAGGGAGTAGCGCATCCAGGATCATCCCATGAAGGGAGTAGCGCATCCAGGATCATCCCATGAAGGGAGTAGTGCATCCAGGATCATCCCATGAAGGGACAGGTGCATCCAGATCATCCCCTGAAGGGACAGGTGCACCAGGATCATCCCATGAAGGGACAGGTGCATTCAGGATCATCCCATGAAGGGAGTGGTGCATCCAGGATCATCCATGAAGGGACAGGTGCTTCCAGATCATCCGATGAAGGGACAGGTGCATCCAGGATCTTCCCATGAAGGGACAGGTACATCCAGGATCATCCCCTGAAGGGAGTAGTGCATCCAGGATCATCCCATAAAGGGAGTAGTGCATCCAGGATCATCCCATGAAGGGACAGTTGCATCCAGGATCATCCCATGAAGGGCGTAGTGCATCCAGGATCATCCCATGAAGGGAGTAGTGCATCCAGGATCATCCCATGAAGGGAGTAGTGTATCCAGGATCATCCCATGAAGGGAGTAGTGCATCCAGGATCATCCCCTGAATGGAGTAGTGCATCCATCATCATCACAAGAAGTGGCAGGTGCATCCAGATCATCCCATGAAGGGACAGGTGCATCCAGGATCATCCCCTGAAGGGAGTAGTGCATCCAGGATCGTCCCATAAAGGGAGTAGTGCATCCAGGATTATCCCATGAAGGGACAGGTGCATCCAGGATCATCCCATGAAGGGACATGTGCATCCAGATCATCCCCTGAAGGGAGTAGTGCATCCAGGATCATCCCATGAAGGGAGTAGTGCATCCAGGATCATCCCATGAAGGGAGTAGTGCATCCAGGATCATCCCATGAAGGGAGTAGTGCATCCAAGTGCATCCAGATCATCCCATGAAGGGAGTAGTGCATCCAGATCATCCCATGAAGGGACAGGTGCATCCAGATCATCCCATAAAGGGACAGGTGCATCCAGGATCATCTCATGAAGGGTCAGGTGCATCCAGGATCATCCCATGAAGGGACAGGTGCATCCAGGATCATCCCATAAAGGGGGTAGTGCATCCAGGATCATCCCATGAAGGGAGTAGTGCATACAGGATCATCCCATGAAGGGAGTAGTGCATACAGGATCATCCTATGAAGGGACAGGTGCATCTAGGATTGTCCCCTGAAGGGACAGGTGCATCCAAGATCGTCCCATGAAGGGACAGGTGCATCCAGATCATCCCATGAAGGGACAGGTGCATCCAGGATCATCCCCTGAAGGGAGTAGTGCATCCAGGATCATCCCATAAAGGGAGTAGTGCATCCAGGATCATCCCACGAAGGGAGTAGTGCATCCAGGATCATCCCATGAAGGGACAGGTGCATCCAGGATCATCCCATGAAGGGAGTAGTGCATCCAGGATCATCCGACGAAGGGAGTAGTGCATCCAGGATCATCCCACGAAGGGACAGGTGCATCCAGGATCATCCCATAAAGGGAGTAGTGCATCCAGGATCATCCCATGAAGGGAGTAGTGCATCCAGGATCATCCCATGAAGGGAGTAGTGTATCCAGGATCATCCCATGAAGGGACAGGTGCATCCAGGATCATCCCCTGAAGGGAGTAGTGCATCCAGGATCATCCCATGAAGGGACAGGTGCATCCACATCATCCCATGAAGGGACAGGTGCATCCACATCATCCCATGAAGGGACATGTGCATCCAGGATTATCCCCTGAAGGGAGTAGTGCATCCGGGATCATCCCATGAAGGGAGTAGTGCATACAAGATCATCCCATGAAGGGAGTAGTGCATACAAGATCATCCCATGAAGGGAGTAGTGCATACAAGATCATCCCATGAAGGGACAGGTGCATCCAGATCATCCCATGAAGGGAGTAGTGTATCCAGGATCATCCCATGAAGGGACAGGTACATCCAGAATCATCCCATGAAGGGACTGATGCATCCAGGATCATCCCCTGAAGGGAGTAGTGCATCCAGGATCATCCCCTGAAGGGAGTAGTGCATCCAGGATCATCCCCTGAATGGAGTAGTGCATCCAGGATCATCCCATGAAGGGAGTAGTGCATCCAGGATCATCCCAGGAAGGGAGTAGTGCATCCAGGATCATCCCATGAAGGGACAGGTGCATCCAGGATCATCCCATGAAGGGACAAGTGCATCCAGGATCATCCCATGAAGGGACAGGTACATCCAGGATCATCCCATGAAGGGACAGGTACATCCAGGATCATCCCATGAAGGGACAGGTGCATCCAGGATCATCCCATGAAGGGACAGGTGCATCCAGGATCATCCCCTGAAGGGAGTAGTGCATCCAGGATCATCCCCTGAAGGAAGTAGTTTATCCAGGATCATCCCATGAAGGGACCAGTGCATCCAGGATCATCCAGTGAAGGGAGTAGTGCATCCAGGATCATCCCATGAAGGGAGTAGTGCATCCAGGATCATCCCCTGAAGGGCATAGTACATCCAGGATCATCCCATGAAGGGAGTAGTGCATCCAGGATCATCCCGTGAAGGGACAGATGCATCCAGGATCATCCCATGAAGGGACAGGTGCATCCAGATCATCCCATGAAGGGACAGGTGCATCCAGGATCATCCCCTGAAGGGAGTAGTGCATCCAGGATCATCCCATGAAGGGAGTAGTGCATCCAGGATCATCCCCTGAAGGGAGTAGTGCATCTGCATCCAGATCATCCCATGAAGGGACATGAGCATCCAGGATCATCCCCTGAAGGGAGTAGTGCATCCAGGATCATCCCATGAAGGGAGTAGTGCATCCAGGATCATCACATGAAGGTAGTACTGCATCCAGGATCATCCCATGAAGGGAGTAGTGCATCCAGGATCATCCCATGAAGAGAGTAGTGCATCCAGGATCATCCCCTAAAGTGAGTAGTGCATCCAGGATCATCCCCTGAAGTGAGTAGTGCATCCAGGATCATCGCCTGGAGTGAGTAGTGCATACAAGATCATCCCATGAAGGGAGTAGTGCATACAAGATCATCCCATGAAGGGACAGGTGCATCCAGATCATCCCATGAAGGGAGTAGTGTATCCAGGATCATCCCATGAAGGGACAGGTACATCCAGAATCATCCCATGAAGGGACTGATGCATCCAGGATCATCCCCTGAAGGGAGTAGTGCATCCAGGATCATCCCCTGAATGGAGTAGTGCATCCAGGATCATCCCATGAAGGGAGTAGTGCATCCAGGATCATCCCATGAAGGGAGTAGTGCATCCAGGATCATCCCATGAAGGGACATGAGCATCCAGGATCATCCCCTGAAGGGAGTAGTGCATCCAGGATCATCCCATGAAGGGAGTAGTGCATCCAGGATCATCACATGAAGGTAGTACTGCATCCAGGATCATCCCATGAAGGGAGTAGTGCATCCAGGATCATCCCATGAAGAGAGTAGTGCATCCAGGATCATCCCCTAAAGTGAGTAGTGCATCCAGGATCATCCCCTGAAGGGAGTAGTGCATCCAGAATCATCCCATAAAGGGAGTAGTGCATCCAGGGTCATCCCATGAAGGGAGTAGTGCATCCAGAATCATCCCATGAAGGGACAGGTGCATTCAGGATCATCCCATGAAGGGAGTAGTGCATCCAGGATCATCCCATGAAGGGACAGGTGCATCCAGGATCATCCCATGAAGGGACAGGTGCTTCCAGGATCCTCCCATGAAGGGACAGGTGCTTCCAGGATCATCCCATTAAGGGACAGGTGCATCCAGAATATCCCATGAAGGGACAGGTGCATCGAGGATCATCCCCTGAAGGGAGTAGTAGTGCACACATCCCATGAAGGGAGTAGTGCATCCAGGATCATCCCATGAAGGGACAGGTGCATCCAGATCATCCCATGAAGGGACATGTGCATCCAGGATCATCCAATGAAGGGTCAGGTGCATCCAGGATCATCCAATGAAGGGTCAGGTGCATCCGGATCATCCCATTAAGGGACAGGTGCATCCAGAATCATCCCATGAAGGGAGTAGTGCATCCAGGATCATCCCATGAAGGGACAGGTGCATCCAGATCATCCCATGAAGGGACATGTGCATCCAGGATCATCCAATGAAGGGTCAGGTGCATCCAGGATCATCCCATGAAGGGACAGGTGCATCCAGGATCATCCCATAAAGGGAGTAGTGCATCCAGGATCATCCCCTGAAGGGAGTAGTGCATCCAGGATCATCCCATGAAGGGAGTAGTGCATCCAGGATCATCCCATGAAGGGACAGGTGCATCCACATCTTCCCATGAAGGGACAGGAGCATCCAGGATCATCCCCTGAAGGGAGTAGTGCATCCAGGATCATCCCATGAAGGGAGTAGTGCATACAGGATCATCCCATGAAGGGAGTAGAGCATACAGGATCATCCCATGAAGGGACAGGTGCTTCCAGGATCATCCCATGAAGAGACAGGTGCATCCAGATTATCCCATCAAGGGACAGGTGCATCGAGGATCATCCCATCAAGGGACAGGTGCATCGAGGATCATCCCCTGAAGGGAGTAGTGCATCCAGAATCATCCCCTGAAGGGAGTAGTGCATCCAGAATCATCCCATAAAGGGAGTAGTGCATCCAGGGTCATCCCATGAAGGGAGTAGTGCATCCAGAATCATCCCATGAAGGGACAGGTGCATTCAGGATCATCCCATGAAGGGAGTAGTGCATCCAGGATCATCCCATGAAGGGACAGGTGCATCCAGGATCATCCCATGAAGGGACAGGTGCTTCCAGGATCCTCCCATGAAGGGACAGGTGCTTCCAGGATCATCCCATTAAGGGACAGGTGCATCCAGAATATCCCGTGAAGGGACAGGTGCATCGAGGATCATCCCCTGAAGGGAGTAGTAGTGCACACATCCCATGAAGGGAGTAGTGCATCCAGGATCATCCCATGAAGGGACAGGTGCATCCAGATCATTCCATGAAGGGACATGTGCATCCAGGATCATCCAATGAAGGGTCAGGTGCATCCAGGATCATCCAATGAAGGGTCAGGTGCATCCAGATCATCCCATTAAGGGACAGGTGCATCCAGGATCATCCCATAAAGGGAGTAGTGCATCCAGGATCATCCCATGAAGGGTAGTAGTGCATACAGGATCATCTCATGAAGGGAGAAGTGCATACAGGATCATCTCATGAAGGGAGAAGTGCATACAGGATCATCTCATGAAGGGAGTAGTGCATACAGGATCATCCCATGAAGGGAACAGTGCATCCAGGATCATCCCATAAAGGGACAGGTGCATCCAGGATCATCCCATAAAGGGACAGGTGCATCCAGGATCATCCCATAAAAGGACAGGTACATCCACATCATCCCATGAAGGGACAGGTGCATCCAGGATCATCCCCTGAAGGGAGTAGTGCATCCAGGATCATCCCATGAAGGGAGTAGTGCATCCAGATCATCCCATGAAGGGACTGATGCATCCAGGATCATCCCCTGAAGGCACAGGTGCATCCAGGATCATCCCCTGAAGGGAGTAGTGCGTCCGGGATCATCCTATGAAGGGAGTAGTGCAACCAGGATCATCCCATGAAGGGACTGGTGCATCCAGAATCATCCCATGAAGGGACAGGTGCATCCAGGATCATCCCATGAAGGGACAGGTGCATCCAGATCATCCCATGAACGGACAGGTGCATCCAGATCATCCCATGAAGGGACAGGTGCATCCAGGATTATCCCCTGAAGGGAGTAGTGCATCCAGGATCATCCAATGAAGGGAGTAGTGCATCCAGGATCATCACATGAAGGGAGTAGTGCATCCAGGATCATCACATGAAGGGAGTAGTGCATCCAGGATCATCACATGAAGGGAGTAGTGCATCCAGGATCATCCCCTGAAGGGAGTGGTGCATCCAGGATCATCCCCTGAAGGGAGTAGTGCATCTGCATCCAGATCATCCCATGAAGGGACAGGTGCATCCAGGATCATCCCCTGAAGGGAGTAGTGCATCCAGGATCATCCCATGAAGGGAGTAGTGCATCCAGGATCATCCCATGAAGGGACAGGTGCATCCACATCTTCCCATGAAGGGACAGGAGCATCCACGATCATCCCCTGAAGGGAGTAGTGCATCCAGGATCATGCCATGAAGGGAGTAGTGCATCCAGGATTATCCCATGAAGGGACAGGTGCATCCAGGATCATTCCCTGAAGTGAGTAGTGCATCCAGGATCATCCCATAAAGGGAGTAGTTCATCCAGGATCATCCCATGAAGGGACAGGTGCATCCAGGATCATCCCATGAAGGGACAGGTGCATCCAGGATCATCCCATGAAGGGACAGGTGCATCCAGATCATCCCTTCGGACAGGTGCACCCAGATCATCCCATGAAGGGAGTAGTGCATCCAGGATCATTCCATGAAGGGAGTAGTGCATCCAGGATTATCCCATGAAGGGAGTAGTGCATACAGATCATCCCATGAAGGGACAGGTGCATCCAGATCATCCCATGAAGGGACAGGTGCATCCAGATCATCCCATGAAGGGACAGGTGCATCCAGGATCATCCCCTGAAGGGAGTAGTGCATCCAGGATCATCCCCTGAAGGGAGTAGTGCATCCAGGATCATCCCCTGAAGGGAGTAGTGCATCCAGGATCATCCCCTGAAGGGGGTAGTGCATCCAGGATCATCCCCTGAAGGGAGTAGTGCATCCAGGATCATCCCCTGAAGGGACAGGTGCTTCCAGGATCATCCCATAAAGGGAGTAGTGCATCCAGGGTCATCCCATAAAGGGAGTAGTGCATCCAGGGTCATCCCATGAAGGGTGTAGTGCTTTCAGGATCATCCCATGAAGGGACAGGTGCATTCAGGATCATCTAATGAAGGGACAGGTGCTTCCAGGATCATCCCATGAAGGGACAGGTGCATCCAGATTATCCCATGAAGGGACAGGTGCATCGAGGATCATCCCCTGAAGGGAGTAGTGCATCCAGGATCATCCCATAAAGGGAGTAGTTCATCCAGGATCATCCCATGAAGGGACAGGTGCATCCAGGATCATCCCATGAAGGGACAGGTGCATCCAGGATCATCCCATGAAGGGACAGGTGCATCCAGATCATCCCTTCGGACAGGTGCACCCAGATCATCCCATGAAGGGAGTAGTGCATCCAGGATCATTCCATGAAGGGAGTAGTGCATCCAGGATTATCCCATGAAGGGAGTAGTGCATACAGATCATCCCATGAAGGGACAGGTGCATCCAGATCATCCCATGAAGGGACAGGTGCATCCAGATCATCCCATGAAGGGACAGGTGCATCCAGGATCATCCCCTGAAGGGAGTAGTGCATCCAGGATCATCCCCTGAAGGGAGTAGTGCATCCAGGATCATCCCCTGAAGGGAGTAGTGCATCCAGGATCATCCCCTGAAGGGAGTAGTGCATCCAGGATCATCCCCTGAAGGGGGTAGTGCATCCAGGATCATCCCCTGAAGGGAGTAGTGCATCCAGGATCATCCCCTGAAGGGACAGGTGCTTCCAGGATCATCCCATAAAGGGAGTAGTGCATCCAGGGTCATCCCATAAAGGGAGTAGTGCATCCAGGGTCATCCCATGAAGGGTGTAGTGCTCTCAGGATCATCCCATGAAGGGACAGGTGCATTCAGGATCATCTAATGAAGGGACAGGTGCTTCCAGGATCATCCCATGAAGGGACAGGTGCATCCAGATTATCCCATGAAGGGACAGGTGCATCGAGGATCATCCCCTGAAGGGAGTAGTGCGTCCGGGATCATCCTATGAAGGGAGTAGTGCAACCAGGATCATCCCATGAAGGGACTGGTGCATCCAGAATCATCCCATGAAGGGACAGGTGCATCCAGGATCATCCCATGAAGGGACAGGTGCATCCAGATCATCCCATGAACGGACAGGTGCATCCAGATCATCCCATGAAGGGACAGGTGCATCCAGGATTATCCCCTGAAGGGAGTAGTGCATCCAGGATCATCCAATGAAGGGAGTAGTGCATCCAGGATCATCACATGAAGGGAGTAGTGCATCCAGGATCATCCCCTGAAGGGAGTAGTGCATCTGCATCCAGATCATCCCATGAAGGGACAGGTGCATCCAGGATCATCCCCTGAAGGGAGTAGTGCATCCAGGATCATCCCATGAAGGGAGTAGTGCATCCAGGATCATCCCATGAAGGGACAGGTGCATCCACATCTTCCCATGAAGGGACAGGAGCATCCACGATCATCCCCTGAAGTGAGTAGTGCATCCAGGATTATCCCATAAAGGGAGTAGTTCATCCAGGATCATCCCATGAAGGGACAGGTGCATCCAGGATCATCCCATGAAGGGACATGTGCATCCAGGATCATCCCATGAAGGGACAGGTGCATCCAGATCATCCCTTCGGACAGGTGCACCCAGATCATCCCATGAAGGGAGTAGTGCATCCAGGATCATTCCATGAAGGGAGTAGTGCATCCAGGATTATCCCATGAAGGGAGTAGTGCATACAGATCATCCCATGAAGGGACAGGTGCATCCAGATCATCCCATGAAGGGACAGGTGCATCCAGATCATCCCATGAAGGGACAGGTGCATCCAGGATCATCCCCTGAAGGGAGTAGTGCATCCAGGATCATCCCCTGAATGGAGTAGTGCATCCAGGATCATCCCCTGAAGGGAGTAGTGCATCCAGGATCATCCCCTGAAGGGGGTAGTGCATCCAGGATCATCCCCTGAAGGGAGTAGTGCATCCAGGATCATCCCCTGAAGGGACAGGTGCTTCCAGGATCATCCCATAAAGGGAGTAGTGCATCCAGGGTCATCCCATAAAGGGAGTAGTGCATCCAGGGTCATCCCATGAAGGGTGTAGTGCTTTCAGGATCATCCCATGAAGGGACAGGTGCATTCAGGATCATCTAATGAAGGGACAGGTGCTTCCAGGATCATCCCATGAAGGGACAGGTGCATCCAGATTATCCCATGAAGGGACAGGTGCATCGAGGATCATCCCCTGAAGGGAGTAGTGCATCCAGAATCATCCCATGAAGGGAGTAGTGCATCCAGGATCATCCCATGAAGGGACAGGTGCATCCAGATCATCCCATGAAGGGACATGTGTATCCAGGATCATCCAATGAAGGGTCAGGTGCATCCAGGATCATCCCATGAAGGGACAGGTGCATCCAGGATCATCCCATAAAGGGAGTAGTGCATCCAGGATCATCCCCTGAAGGGAGTAGTGCATCCAGGATCATCCCATGAAGGGAGTAGTGCATCCAGGATCATCCCATGAAGGGACAGGTGCATCCACATCTTCCCATGAAGGGACAGGAGCATCCAGGATCATCCCCTGAAGGGAGTAGTGCATCCAGGATCATCCCATGAAGGGAGTAGTGCATACAGGATCATCCCATGAAGGGAGTAGAGCATACAGGATCATCCCATGAAGGGACAGGCGCATCTAGGATTGTCCCCTGAAGGGACAGGTGCATCCAAGATCGTCCCATGAAGGGACAGGTGCATCCAGATCATCCCATGAAGGGACAGGTGCTTCCAGGATCATCCCATGAAGAGAAAGGTGCATCCAGATTATCCCATCAAGGGACAGGTGCATCGAGGATCATCCCATCAAGGGACAGGTGCATCGAGGATCATCCCCTGAAGGGAGTAGTGCATCCAGAATCATCCTATGAAGGGAGTAGTGCATCCAGGATCATCCCATGAAGGGACAGGTGCATCCAGGTCATCCCATGAAGGGACATGTGCATCCAGGATCATCCAATGAAGGGTCAGGTGCATCCAGGATCATCCAATGAAGGGTCAGGTGCATCCAGGATCATCCAATGAAGGGTCAGGTGCATCCAGGATCATCCCATGAAGGGAGTAGTGCATACAGGATCATCCCATGAAGGGAGTAGTGCATACAGGATCATCCCATGAAGGGACAGGTGCATCTAGGATCATCCCCTGATGGGACAGGTGCATCCAGGATCATCCCATAAAGGGACAGGTGCATCCAGGATCATCCCATGAAAGGACAGGTGCATCCAGGATCATCCCATGAAAGGACAGGTGCATCTTTATCATCCCATGAAGGGACAGGTGCATCCAGGATTCTCCCCTGAAGGGAGTAGTGCATCCGGGATCATCCCCTGAAGGAAGTAGTTTATCCAGGATCATCCCATGAAGGGACCAGTGCATCCAGGATCATCCCATGAAGGGACAGGTGCATCCAGATCATCCCATGAAGGGACAGGTGCATCCAGGATCATCCCCTGAAGGGAGTAGTGCATCCAGGATCATCCCATGAAGGAAGTAGTGCATCCAGGATCATCCCCTGAAGGGAGTAGTGCATCTGCATCCAGATCATCCCATGAAGGGACATGAGCATCCAGGATCATCCCCTGAAGGGAGTAGTGCATCCAGGATCATCCCATGAAGGGAGTAGTGCATCCAGGATCATCACATGAAGGTAGTACTGCATCCAGGATCATCCCATGAAGGGAGTAGTGCATCCAGGATCATCCCATGAAGAGAGTAGTGCATCCAGGATCATCCCCTAAAGTGAGTAGTGCATCCAGGATCATCCCCTGAAGTGAGTAGTGCATCCAGGATCATCGCCTGGAGTGAGTAGTGCATACAAGATCATCCCATGAAGGGAGTAGTGCATACAAGATCATCCCATGAAGGGACAGGTGCATCCAGATCATCCCATGAAGGGAGTAGTGTATCCAGGATCATCCCATGAAGGGACAGGTACATCCAGAATCATCCCATGAAGGGACTGATGCATCCAGGATCATCCCCTGAAGGGAGTAGTGCATCCAGGATCATCCCCTGAAGGGAGTAGTGCATCCAGGATCATCCCCTGAATGGAGTAGTGCATCCAGGATCATCCCATGAAGGGAGTAGTGCATCCAGGATCATCCCATGAAGGGAGTAGTGCATCCAGGATCATCCCATGAAGGGACAGGTGCATCCAGATCATCTTATGAAGGGACAGGTGCATCCAGGATCATCCCATGAAGGGACAGGTGCATTCAGGATCATCCCATGAAGGGAGTAGTGCATCCAGGATCATCCATGAAGGGACAGGTGCTTCCAGATCATCCGATGAAGGGACAGGTGCATCCAGGATCATCCCATGAAGGGACAGGTACATCCAGGATCATCCCATGAAGGGACAGGTGCATCCAGGATCATCCCATGAAGGGACAGGTGCATCCAGGATCATCCCATGAAGGGACAGGTGCATCCAGGATCATCCCCTGAAGGGAGTAGTGCATCCAAGATCATCCCATGAAGAGAAAGGTGCATCCAGATTATCCCATCAAGGGACAGGTGCATCGAAGATCATCCCATCAAGGGACTGGTGCATCGAGGATCATCCCCTGAAGGGAGTAGTGCATCCAGAATCATCCTATGAAGGGAGTAGTGCATCCAGGATCATCCCATCAAGGGACAGGTGCATCCAGGTCATCCCATGAAGGGACATGTGCATCCAGGATCATCCAATGAAGGGTCAGGTGCATCCAGGATCATCCAATGAAGGGTAAGGTGCATCCAGGATCATCCCATAAAGGGAGTAGTGCATCCAGGATCATCCCATGAAGGGAGTAGTGCATCCAGGATCATCCCATGAAGGGAGTAGTGCATACAGGATCATCCCATGAAGGGACAGGTGCATCTAGGATCATCCCCTGAAGGGACAGGTGCATCCAGGATCATCCCATAAAGGGACAGGTGCATCCAGGATCATCCCATGAAAGGACAGGTGCATCCAGGATCATCCCATGAAAGGACAGGTGCATCCACATCATCCCATGAAGGGACAGGTGCATCCAGGATTCTCCCCTGAAGGGAGTAGTGCATCTGGGATCATCCCCTGAAGGAAGTAGTGCATCCAGGATCATCCCATGAAGGGAGTAGTGCATCCAGGATCATCCCTTGAAGGGACAGATGCATCCAGGATCATCCCATGAAGGGACAGGTGCATCCAGATCATCCCATGAAGGGAGTAGTGCATCCAGGATCATCCCCTGAAGGGAGTAGTGCATATGCATCCAGATCATCCCATGAAGGGACATGAGCATCCAGGATCATCCCCTGAAGGGAGTAGTGCATCCAGGATCATCCCCTGAAGGGAGTAGTGCATCCAGGATCATCCCATGAAGGGAGTAGTGCATCCAGGATCATCCCCTGAAGGGAGTAGTGCATCCAGGATCATCCCCTGAAGGGGGTAGTGCATCCAGGATCATCCCCTGAAGGGAGTAGTGCATCCAGGATCATCCCCTGAAGGGACAGGTGCTTCCAGGATCATCCCATAAAGGGAGTAGTGCATCCAGGGTCATCCCATAAAGGGAGTAGTGCATCCAGGGTCATCCCATGAAGGGTGTAGTGCTTTCAGGATCATCCCATGAAGGGACAGGTGCATTCAGGATCATCTAATGAAGGGACAGGTGCTTCCAGGATCATCCCATGAAGGGACAGGTGCATCCAGATTATCCCATGAAGGGACAGGTGCATCGAGGATCATCCCCTGAAGGGAGTAGTGCATCCAGGATCATCCCATAAAGGGAGTAGTTCATCCAGGATCATCCCATGAAGGGACAGGTGCATCCAGGATCATCCCATGAAGGGACAGGTGCATCCAGGATCATCCCATGAAGGGACAGGTGCATCCAGATCATCCCTTCGGACAGGTGCACCCAGATCATCCCATGAAGGGAGTAGTGCATCCAGGATCATTCCATGAAGGGAGTAGTGCATCCAGGATTATCCCATGAAGGGAGTAGTGCATACAGATCATCCCATGAAGGGACAGGTGCATCCAGATCATCCCATGAAGGGACAGGTGCATCCAGGATCATCCCCTGAAGGGAGTAGTGCATCCAGGATCATCCCCTGAAGGGAGTAGTGCATCCAGGATCATCCCCTGAAGGGAGTAGTGCATCCAGGATCATCCCCTGAAGGGAGTAGTGCATCCAGGATCATCCCCTGAAGGGAGTAGTGCATCCAGGATCATCCCCTGAAGGGGGTAGTGCATCCAGGATCATCCCCTGAAGGGAGTAGTGCATCCAGGATCATCCCCTGAAGGGACAGGTGCTTCCAGGATCATCCCATAAAGGGAGTAGTGCATCCAGGGTCATCCCATAAAGGGAGTAGTGCATCCAGGGTCATCCCATGAAGGGTGTAGTGCTTTCAGGATCATCCCATGAAGGGACAGGTGCATTCAGGATCATCTAATGAAGGGACAGGTGCTTCCAGGATCATCCCATGAAGGGACAGGTGCATCCAGATTATCCCATGAAGGGACAGGTGCATCGAGGATCATCCCCTGAAGGGAGTAGTGCATCCGGGATCATCCTATGAAGGGAGTAGTGCAACCAGGATCATCCCATGAAGGGACTGGTGCATCCAGAATCATCCCATGAAGGGACAGGTGCATCCAGGATCATCCCATGAAGGGACAGGTGCATCCAGATCATCCCATGAACGGACAGGTGCATCCAGATCATCCCATGAAGGGACAGGTGCATCCAGGATTATCCCCTGAAGGGAGTAGTGCATCCAGGATCATCCAATGAAGGGAGTAGTGCATCCAGGATCATCACATGAAGGGAGTAGTGCATCCAGGATCATCCCCTGAAGGGAGTAGTGCATCTGCATCCAGATCATCCCATGAAGGGACAGGTGCATCCAGGATCATCCCCTGAAGGGAGTAGTGCATCCAGGATCATCCCATGAAGGGAGTAGTGTATCCAGGATCATCCCATGAAGGGACAGGTGCATCCACATCTTCCCATGAAGGGACAGGAGCATCCACGATCATCCCCTGAAGGGAGTAGTGCATCCAGGATCATGCCATGAAGGGAGTAGTGCATCCAGGATTATCCCATGAAGGGACAGGTGCATCCAGGATCATTCCCTGAAGTGAGTAGTGCATCCAGGATCATCCCATAAAGGGAGTAGTTCATCCAGGATCATCCCATGAAGGGACAGGTGCATCCAGGATCATCCCATGAAGGGACAGGTGCATCCAGGATCATCCCATGAAGGGACAGGTGCATCCAGATCATCCCTTCGGACAGGTGCACCCAGATCATCCCATGAAGGGAGTAGTGCATCCAGGATCATTCCATGAAGGGAGTAGTGCATCCAGGATTATCCCATGAAGGGAGTAGTGCATACAGATCATCCCATGAAGGGACAGGTGCATCCAGATCATCCCATGAAGGGACAGGTGCATCCAGATCATCCCATGAAGGGACAGGTGCATCCAGGATCATCCCCTGAAGGGAGTAGTGCATCCAGGATCATCCCCTGAAGGGAGTAGTGCATCCAGGATCATCCCCTGAAGGGAGTAGTGCATCCAGGATCATCCCCTGAAGGGGGTAGTGCATCCAGGATCATCCCCTGAAGGGAGTAGTGCATCCAGGATCATCCCCTGAAGGGACAGGTGCTTCCAGGATCATCCCATAAAGGGAGTAGTGCATCCAGGGTCATCCCATAAAGGGAGTAGTGCATCCAGGGTCATCCCATGAAGGGTGTAGTGCTTTCAGGATCATCCCATGAAGGGACAGGTGCATTCAGGATCATCTAATGAAGGGACAGGTGCTTCCAGGATCATCCCATGAAGGGACAGGTGCATCCAGATTATCCCATGAAGGGACAGGTGCATCGAGGATCATCCCCTGAAGGGAGTAGTGCATCCAGAATCATCCCATGAAGGGAGTAGTGCATCCAGGATCATCCCATGAAGGGACAGGTGCATCCAGATCATCCCATGAAGGGACATGTGTATCCAGGATCATCCAATGAAGGGTCAGGTGCATCCAGGATCATCCCATGAAGGGACAGGTGCATCCAGGATCATCCCATAAAGGGAGTAGTGCATCCAGGATCATCCCCTGAAGGGAGTAGTGCATCCAGGATCATCCCATGAAGGGAGTAGTGCATCCAGGATCATCCCATGAAGGGACAGGTGCATCCACATCTTCCCATGAAGGGACAGGAGCATCCAGGACCATCCCCTGAAGGGAGTAGTGCATCCAGGATCATCCCATGAAGGGAGTAGTGCATACAGGATCATCCCATGAAGGGAGTAGAGCATACAGGATCATCCCATGAAGGGACAGGCGCATCTAGGATTGTCCCCTGAAGGGACAGGTGCATCCAAGATCGTCCCATGAAGGGACAGGTGCATCCAGATCATCCCATGAAGGGACAGGTGCTTCCAGGATCATCCCATGAAGAGAAAGGTGCATCCAGATTATCCCATCAAGGGACAGGTGCATCGAGGATCATCCCATCAAGGGACAGGTGCATCGAGGATCATCCCCTGAAGGGAGTAGTGCATCCAGAATCATCCTATGAAGGGAGTAGTGCATCCAGGATCATCCCATGAAGGGACAGGTGCATCCAGGTCATCCCATGAAGGGACATGTGCATCCAGGATCATCCAATGAAGGGTCAGGTGCATCCAGGATCATCCAATGAAGGGTCAGGTGCATCCAGGATCATCCAATGAAGGGTCAGGTGCATCCAGGATCATCCCATGAAGGGACAGGTGCATCCAGGATCATCCCATAAAGGGAGTAGTGCATCCAGGATCATCCCATAAAGGGAGTAGTGCATCCAGGATCATCCCATAAAGGGAGTAGTGCATCCAGGATCATCCCATGAAGGGAGTAGTGCATACAGGATCATCCCATGAAGGGACAGGTGCATCTAGGATCATCCCCTGAAGGGACAGGTGCATCCAGGATCATCCCATAAAGGGACAGGTGCATCCAGGATCATCCCATGAAAGGACAGGTGCATCCAGGATCATCCCATGAAAGGACAGGTGCATCTTTATCATCCCATGAAGGGACAGGTGCATCCAGGATTCTCCCCTGAAGGGAGTAGTGCATCCGGGATCATCCCCTGAAGGAAGTAGTTTATCCAGGATCATCCCATGAAGGGACCAGTGCATCCAGGATCATCCAGTGAAGGGAGTAGTGCATCCAGGATCATCCCATGAAGGGAGTAGTGCATCCAGGATCATCCCCTGAAGGGCATAGTACATCCAGGATCATCCCATGAAGGGAGTAGTGCATCCAGGATCATCCCGTGAAGGGACAGATGCATCCAGGATCATCCCATGAAGGGACAGGTGCATCCAGATCATCCCATGAAGGGACAGGTGCATCCAGGATCATCCCCTGAAGGGAGTAGTGCATCCAGGATCATCCCATGAAGGGAGTAGTGCATCCAGGATCATCCCCTGAAGGGAGTAGTGCATCTGCATCCAGATCATCCCATGAAGGGACATGAGCATCCAGGATCATCCCCTGAAGGGAGTAGTGCATCCAGGATCATCCCATGAAGGGAGTAGTGCATCCAGGATCATCACATGAAGGTAGTACTGCATCCAGGATCATCCCATGAAGGGAGTAGTGCATCCAGGATCATCCCATGAAGAGAGTAGTGCATCCAGGATCATCCCCTAAAGTGAGTAGTGCATCCAGGATCATCCCCTGAAGTGAGTAGTGCATCCAGGATCATCGCCTGGAGTGAGTAGTGCATACAAGATCATCCCATGAAGGGAGTAGTGCATACAAGATCATCCCATGAAGGGACAGGTGCATCCAGATCATCCCATGAAGGGAGTAGTGTATCCAGGATCATCCCATGAAGGGACAGGTACATCCAGAATCATCCCATGAAGGGACTGATGCATCCAGGATCATCCCCTGAAGGGAGTAGTGCATCCAGGATCATCCCCTGAAGGGAGTAGTGCATCCAGGATCATCCCCTGAATGGAGTAGTGCATCCAGGATCATCCCATGAAGGGAGTAGTGCATCCAGGATCATCCCATGAAGGGAGTAGTGCATCCAGGATCATCCCATGAAGGGACAGGTGCATCCAGATCATCTTATGAAGGGACAGGTGCATCCAGGATCATCCCATGAAGGGACAGGTGCATTCAGGATCATCCCATGAAGGGAGTAGTGCATCCAGGATCATCCATGAAGGGACAGGTGCTTCCAGATCATCCGATGAAGGGACAGGTGCATCCAGGATCATCCCATGAAGGGACAGGTACATCCAGGATCATCCCATGAAGGGACAGGTGCATCCAGGATCATCCCATGAAGGGACAGGTGCATCCAGGATCATCCCCTGAAGGGAGTAGTGCATCCAAGATCATCCCATGAAGAGAAAGGTGCATCCAGATTATCCCATCAAGGGACAGGTGCATCGAAGATCATCCCATCAAGGGACTGGTGCATCGAGGATCATCCCCTGAAGGGAGTAGTGCATCCAGAATCATCCTATGAAGGGAGTAGTGCATCCAGGATCATCCCATCAAGGGACAGGTGCATCCAGGTCATCCCATGAAGGGACATGTGCATCCAGGATCATTCCATGAAGGGAGTAGTGCATCCAGGATCATCCCATGAAGGGAGTAGTGCATCCAGGATCATCCCATGAAGGGAGTAGTGCATACAGGATCATCCCATGAAGGGACAGGTGCATCTAGGATCATCCCCTGAAGGGACAGGTGCATCCAGGATCATCCCATACAGGGACAGGTGCATCCAGGATCATCCCATGAAAGGACAGGTGCATCCAGGATCATCCCATGAAAGGACAGGTGCATCCACATCATCCCATGAAGGGACAGGTGCATCCAGGATTCTCCCCTGAAGGGAGTAGTGCATCCGGGATCATCCCCTGAAGGAAGTAGTGCATCCAGGATCATCCCATGAAGGGAGTAGTGCATCCAGGATCATCCCTTGAAGGGACAGATGCATCCAGGATCATCCCATGAAGGGACAGGTGCATCCAGATCATCCCATGAAGGGAGTAGTGCATCCAGGATCATCCCCTGAAGGGAGTAGTGCATATGCATCCAGATCATCCCATGAAGGGACATGAGCATCCAGGATCATCCCCTGAAGGGAGTAGTGCATCCAGGATCATCCCATGAAGGGAGTAGTGCATCCAGGATCATCCCATGAAGGGAGTACTGCATTCATGATCATCCCATGAAGGGAGTAGTGCATCCAGGATCATCCCATGAAGGGAGTAGTGCATCCAGGATCATCCGATGAAGGGACAGGTGCATCCAGGATCATCCCATGAAGGGACAGGTACATCCAGGATCATCCCCTGAAGGGAGTAGTGCATCCAGGATCATCCCATAAAGGGAGTAGTGCATCCAGGATCATCCCATGAAGGGACAGGTGCATCCAGGATCATCCCATGAAGGGAGTAGTGCATCCAGGATCATCCCATGAAGGGAGTAGTGTATCCAGGATCATCCCATGAAGGGAGTAGTGCATCCAGGATCATCCCCTGAATGGAGTAGTGCATCCATCATCATCACAAGAAGTGGCAGGTGCATCCAGATCATCCCATGAAGGGACAGGTGCATCCAGGATCATCTCCTGAAGGGAGTAGTGCATCCAGGATCGTCCCATAAAGGGAGTAGTGCATCCAGGATTATCCCATGAAGGGACAGGTGCATCCAGGATCATCCCATGAAGGGACATGTGCATCCAGATCATCCCCTGAAGGGAGTATTGCATCCAGGATCATCCCATGAAGGGAGTAGTACATCCAGGATCATCCCATGAAGGGAGTAGTGCATCCAGGATCATCCCATGAAGGGAGTAGTGCATCCAAGTGCATCCAGATCATCCCATGAAGGGAGTAGTGCATCCAGATCATCCCATGAAGGGACAGGTGCATCCAGATCATCCCATAAAGGGACAGGTGCATCCAGATCATCCCATAAAGGGACAGGTGCATCCAGGATCATCTCATGAAGGGTCAGGTGCATCCAGGATCATCCCATGAAGGGACAGGTGCATCCAGGATCATCCTATAAAGGGGGTAGTGCATCCAGGATCATCCCATGAAGGGAGTAGTGCATCCAGGATCATCCCATGAAGGGAGTAGTGCATACAGGATCATCCCATGAAGGGACAGGTGCATCTAGGATCGTCCCCTGAAGGGACAGGTGCATCCAAGATCGTCCCATGAAGGGACAGGTGCATCCAGATCATCCCATGAAGGGACAGGTGCATCCAGGATCATCCCCTGAAGGGAGTAGTGCATCCAGGATCATCCCATAAAGGGAGTAGTGCATCCAGGATCATCCCACGAAGGGAGTAGTGCATCCAGGATCACCCCATGAAGGGAGTACTGCATCCAAGATCATCCGACGAAGGGAGTAGTGCATCCAGGATCATCCCACGAAGGGACAGGTGCATCCAGGATCATCCCATAAAGGGAGTAGTGCATCCAGGATCATCCCATGAAGAGAGTAGTGCATCCAGGATCATCCCATGAAGGGAGTAGTGCATCCAGGATCATCCCATGAAGGGAGTAGCGCATCCAGGATCATCCCATGAAGGGAGTAGCGCATCCAGGATCATCCCATGAAGGGAGTAGTGCATCCAGGATCATCCCATGAAGGGACAGGTGCATCCAGATCATCCCCTGAAGGGACAGGTGCACCAGGATCATCCCATGAAGGGACAGGTGCATTCAGGATCATCCCATGAAGGGAGTGGTGCATCCAGGATCATCCATGAAGGGACAGGTGCTTCCAGATCATCCGATGAAGGGACAGGTGCATCCAGGATCTTCCCATGAAGGGACAGGTACATCCAGGATCATCCCCTGAAGGGAGTAGTGCATCCAGGATCATCCCATAAAGGGAGTAGTGCATCCAGGATCATCCCATGAAGGGACAGTTGCATCCAGGATCATCCCATGAAGGGCGTAGTGCATCCAGGATCATCCCATGAAGGGAGTAGTGCATCCAGGATCATCCCATGAAGGGAGTAGTGTATCCAGGATCATCCCATGAAGGGAGTAGTGCATCCAGGATCATCCCCTGAATGGAGTAGTGCATCCATCATCATCACAAGAAGTGGCAGGTGCATCCAGATCATCCCATGAAGGGACAGGTGCATCCAGGATCATCCCCTGAAGGGAGTAGTGCATCCAGGATCGTCCCATAAAGGGAGTAGTGCATCCAGGATTATCCCATGAAGGGACAGGTGCATCCAGGATCATCCCATGAAGGGACATGTGCATCCAGATCATCCCCTGAAGGGAGTAGTGCATCCAGGATCATCCCATGAAGGGAGTAGTGCATCCAGGATCATCCCATGAAGGGAGTAGTGCATCCAGGATCATCCCATGAAGGGAGTAGTGCATCCAAGTGCATCCAGATCATCCCATGAAGGGAGTAGTGCATCCAGATCATCCCATGAAGGGACAGGTGCATCCAGATCATCCCATAAAGGGACAGGTGCATCCAGGATCATCTCATGAAGGGTCAGGTGCATCCAGGATCATCCCATGAAGGGACAGGTGCATCCAGGATCATCCCATAAAGGGGGTAGTGCATCCAGGATCATCCCATGAAGGGAGTAGTGCATACAGGATCATCCCATGAAGGGAGTAGTGCATACAGGATCATCCTATGAAGGGACAGGTGCATCTAGGATTGTCCCCTGAAGGGACAGGTGCATCCAAGATCGTCCCATGAAGGGACAGGTGCATCCAGATCATCCCATGAAGGGACAGGTGCATCCAGGATCATCCCCTGAAGGGAGTAGTGCATCCAGGATCATCCCATAAAGGGAGTAGTGCATCCAGGATCATCCCACGAAGGGAGTAGTGCATCCAGGATCATCCCATGAAGGGACAGGTGCATCCAGGATCATCCCATGAAGGGAGTAGTGCATCCAGGATCATCCGACGAAGGGAGTAGTGCATCCAGGATCATCCCACGAAGGGACAGGTGCATCCAGGATCATCCCATAAAGGGAGTAGTGCATCCAGGATCATCCCATGAAGGGAGTAGTGCATCCAGGATCATCCCATGAAGGGAGTAGTGTATCCAGGATCATCCCATGAAGGGACAGGTGCATCCAGGATCATCCCCTGAAGGGAGTAGTGCATCCAGGATCATCCCATGAAGGGACAGGTGCATCCACATCATCCCATGAAGGGACAGGTGCATCCACATCATCCCATGAAGGGACATGTGCATCCAGGATTATCCCCTGAAGGGAGTAGTGCATCCGGGATCATCCCATGAAGGGAGTAGTGCATACAAGATCATCCCATGAAGGGAGTAGTGCATACAAGATCATCCCATGAAGGGAGTAGTGCATACAAGATCATCCCATGAAGGGACAGGTGCATCCAGATCATCCCATGAAGGGAGTAGTGTATCCAGGATCATCCCATGAAGGGACAGGTACATCCAGAATCATCCCATGAAGGGACTGATGCATCCAGGATCATCCCCTGAAGGGAGTAGTGCATCCAGGATCATCCCCTGAAGGGAGTAGTGCATCCAGGATCATCCCCTGAATGGAGTAGTGCATCCAGGATCATCCCATGAAGGGAGTAGTGCATCCAGGATCATCCCAGGAAGGGAGTAGTGCATCCAGGATCATCCCATGAAGGGACAGGTGCATCCAGGATCATCCCATGAAGGGACAAGTGCATCCAGGATCATCCCATGAAGGGACAGGTACATCCAGGATCATCCCATGAAGGGACAGGTACATCCAGGATCATCCCATGAAGGGACAGGTGCATCCAGGATCATCCCATGAAGGGACAGGTGCATCCAGGATCATCCCCTGAAGGGAGTAGTGCATCCAGGATCATCCCCTGAAGGAAGTAGTTTATCCAGGATCATCCCATGAAGGGACCAGTGCATCCAGGATCATCCAGTGAAGGGAGTAGTGCATCCAGGATCATCCCATGAAGGGAGTAGTGCATCCAGGATCATCCCCTGAAGGGCATAGTACATCCAGGATCATCCCATGAAGGGAGTAGTGCATCCAGGATCATCCCGTGAAGGGACAGATGCATCCAGGATCATCCCATGAAGGGACAGGTGCATCCAGATCATCCCATGAAGGGACAGGTGCATCCAGGATCATCCCCTGAAGGGAGTAGTGCATCCAGGATCATCCCATGAAGGGAGTAGTGCATCCAGGATCATCCCCTGAAGGGAGTAGTGCATCTGCATCCAGATCATCCCATGAAGGGACATGAGCATCCAGGATCATCCCCTGAAGGGAGTAGTGCATCCAGGATCATCCCATGAAGGGAGTAGTGCATCCAGGATCATCACATGAAGGTAGTACTGCATCCAGGATCATCCCATGAAGGGAGTAGTGCATCCAGGATCATCCCATGAAGAGAGTAGTGCATCCAGGATCATCCCCTAAAGTGAGTAGTGCATCCAGGATCATCCCCTGAAGTGAGTAGTGCATCCAGGATCATCGCCTGGAGTGAGTAGTGCATACAAGATCATCCCATGAAGGGAGTAGTGCATACAAGATCATCCCATGAAGGGACAGGTGCATCCAGATCATCCCATGAAGGGAGTAGTGTATCCAGGATCATCCCATGAAGGGACAGGTACATCCAGAATCATCCCATGAAGGGACTGATGCATCCAGGATCATCCCCTGAAGGGAGTAGTGCATCCAGGATCATCCCCTGAATGGAGTAGTGCATCCAGGATCATCCCATGAAGGGAGTAGTGCATCCAGGATCATCCCATGAAGGGAGTAGTGCATCCAGGATCATCCCATGAAGGGACAGGTGCATCCAGATCATCTTATGAAGGGACAGGTGCATCCAGGATCATCCCATGAAGGGACAGGTGCATTCAGGATCATCCCATGAAGGGAGTAGTGCATCCAGGATCATCCATGAAGGGACAGGTGCTTCCAGATCATCCGATGAAGGGACAGGTGCATCCAGGATCATCCCATGAAGGGACAGGTACATCCAGGATCATCCCATGAAGGGACAGGTGCATCCAGGATCATCCCATGAAGGGACAGGTGCATCCAGGATCATCCCATGAAGGGACAGGTGCATCCAGGATCATCCCCTGAAGGGAGTAGCGCATCCAAGATCATCCCATGAAGAGAAAGGTGCATCCAGATTATCCCATCAAGGGACAGGTGCATCGAAGATCATCCCATCAAGGGACTGGTGCATCGAGGATCATCCCCTGAAGGGAGTAGTGCATCCAGAATCATCCTATGAAGGGAGTAGTGCATCCAGGATCATCCCATCAAGGGACAGGTGCATCCAGGTCATCCCATGAAGGGACATGTGCATCCAGGATCATCCAATGAAGGGTCAGGTGCATCCAGGATCATCCAATGAAGGGTAAGGTGCATCCAGGATCATCCCATAAAGGGAGTAGTGCATCCAGGATCATCCCATGAAGGGAGTAGTGCATCCAGGATCATCCCATGAAGGGAGTAGTGCATACAGGATCATCCCATGAAGGGACAGGTGCATCCAGGATCATCCCATAAAGGGACAGGTGCATCCAGGATCATCCCATAAAGGGACAGGTGCATCCAGGATCATCCCATGAAAGGACAGGTGCATCCAGGATCATCCCATGAAAGGACAGGTGCATCCACATCATCCCATGAAGGGACAGGTGCATCCAGGATTCTCCCCTGAAGGGAGTAGTGCATCCGGGATCATCCCCTGAAGGAAGTAGTGCATCCAGGATCATCCCATGAAGGGAGTAGTGCATCCAGGATCATCCCTTGAAGGGACAGATGCATCCAGGATCATCCCATGAAGGGACAGGTGCATCCAGATCATCCCATGAAGGGAGTAGTGCATCCAGGATCATCCCCTGAAGGGAGTAGTGCATATGCATCCAGATCATCCCATGAAGGGACATGAGCATCCAGGATCATCCCCTGAAGGGAGTAGTGCATCCAGGATCATCCCATGAAGGGAGTAGTGCATCCAGGATCATCCCATGAAGGGAGTACTGCATTCAGGATCATCCCATGAAGGGAGTAGTGCATCCAGGATCATCCGATGAAGGGACAGGTGCATCCAGGATCATCCCATGAAGGGACAGGTACATCCAGGATCATCCCCTGAAGGGAGTAGTGCATCCAGGATCATCCCATAAAGGGAGTAGTGCATCCAGGATCATCCCATGAAGGGACAGGTGCATCCAGGATCATCCCATGAAGGGAGTAGTGCATCCAGGATCATCCCATGAAGGGAGTAGTGTATCCAGGATCATCCCATGAAGGGAGTAGTGCATCCAGGATCATCCCCTGAATGGAGTAGTGCATCCATCATCATCACAAGAAGTGGCAGGTGCATCCAGATCATCCCATGAAGGGACAGGTGCATCCAGGATCATCTCCTGAAGGGAGTAGTGCATCCAGGATCGTCCCATAAAGGGAGTAGTGCATCCAGGATTATCCCATGAAGGGACAGGTGCATCCAGGATCATCCCATGAAGGGACAGGTGCATCCAGGATCATCCCCTGAAGGGAGTATTGCATCCAGGATCATCCCATGAAGGGAGTAGTACATCCAGGATCATCCCATGAAGGGAGTAGTGCATACAGGATCATCCCATGAAGGGAGTAGTGCATCCAAGTGCATCCAGATCATCCCATGAAGGGAGTAGTGCATCCAGATCATCCCATGAAGGGACAGGTGCATCCAGATCATCCCATAAAGGGACAGGTGCATCCAGGATCATCCCATGAAGGGTCAGGTGCATCCAGGATCATCCCATGAAGGGACGGGTGCATCCAGGATCATCCCATGAAGGGACGGGTGCATCCAGGATCATCCCATAAAGGGGGTAGTGCATCCAGGATCATCCCATGAAGGGAGTAGTGCATCCAGGATCATCCCATGAAGGGAGTAGTGCATACAGGATCATCCCATGAAGGGAGTAGTGCATACAGGATCATCCCATGAAGGGAGTAGTGCATCCAGGATCATCCCCTGAATGGAGTAGTGCATCCATCATCATCACAAGAAGTGGCAGGTGCATCCAGATCATCCCATGAAGGGACAGGTGCATCCAGGATCATCTCCTGAAGGGAGTAGTGCATCCAGGATCGTCCCATAAAGGGAGTAGTGCATCCAGGATTATCCCATGAAGGGACAGGTGCATCCAGGATCATCCCATGAAGGGACATGTGCATCCAGATCATCCCCTGAAGGGAGTATTGCATCCAGGATCATCCCATGAAGGGAGTAGTACATCCAGGATCATCCCATGAAGGGAGTAGTGCATCCAGGATCATCCCATGAAGGGAGTAGTGCATCCAAGTGCATCCAGATCATCCCATGAAGGGAGTAGTGCATCCAGATCATCCCATGAAGGGACAGGTGCATCCAGATCATCCCATAAAGGGACAGGTGCATCCAGATCATCCCATAAAGGGACAGGTGCATCCAGGATCATCTCATGAAGGGTCAGGTGCATCCAGGATCATCCCATGAAGGGACAGGTGCATCCAGGATCATCCCATAAAGGGGGTAGTGCATCCAGGATCATCCCATGAAGGGAGTACTGCATCCAAGATCATCCGACGAAGGGAGTAGTGCATCCAGGATCATCCCACGAAGGGACAGGTGCATCCAGGATCATCCCATAAAGGGAGTAGTGCATCCAGGATCATCCCATGAAGAGAGTAGTGCATCCAGGATCATCCCATGAAGGGAGTAGTGCATCCAGGATCATCCCATGAAGGGAGTAGCGCATCCAGGATCATCCCATGAAGGGAGTAGCGCATCCAGGATCATCCCATGAAGGGAGTAGCGCATCCAGGATCATCCCATGAAGGGACAGGTGCATCCAGATCATCCCATGAAGGGACAGGTGCACCAGGATCATCCCATGAAGGGACAGGTGCATTCAGGATCATCCCATGAAGGGAGTGGTGCATCCAGGATCATCCATGAAGGGACAGGTGCTTCCAGATCATCCGATGAAGGGACAGGTGCATCCAGGATCTTCCCATGAAGGGACAGGTACATCCAGGATCATCCCCTGAAGGGAGTAGTGCATCCAGGATCATCCCATAAAGGGAGTAGTGCATCCAGGATCATCCCATGAAGGGACAGGTGCATCCAGGATCATCCCATGAAGGGCGTAGTGCATCCAGGATCATCCCATGAAGGGAGTAGTGCATCCAGGATCATCCCATGAAGGGAGTAGTGTATCCAGGATCATCCCATGAAGGGAGTAGTGCATCCAGGATCATCCCCTGAATGGAGTAGTGCATCCATCATCATCACAAGAAGTGGCAGGTGCATCCAGATCATCCCATGAAGGGACAGGTGCATCCAGGATCATCCCCTGAAGGGAGTAGTGCATCCAGGATCGTCCCATAAAGGGAGTAGTGCATCCAGGATTATCCCATGAAGGGACAGGTGCATCCAGGATCATCCCATGAAGGGACATGTGCATCCAGATCATCCCCTGAAGGGAGTAGTGCATCCAGGATCATCCCATGAAGGGAGTAGTGCATCCAGGATCATCCCATGAAGGGAGTAGTGTATCCAGGATCATCCCATGAAGGGAGTAGTGCATCCAGGATCATCCCATGAAGGGAGTAGTGCATCCAAGTGCATCCAGATCATCCCATGAAGGGAGTAGTGCATCCAGATCATCCCATGAAGGGACAGGTGCATCCAGATCATCCCATAAAGGGACAGGTGCATCCAGGATCATCTCATGAAGGGTCAGGTGCATCCAGGATCATCCCATGAAGGGACAGGTGCATCCAGGATCATCCCATAAAGGGGGTAGTGCATCCAGGATCATCCCATGAAGGGAGTAGTGCATACAGGATCGTCCTATGAAGGGACAGGTGCATCTAGGATTGTCCCCTGAAGGGACAGGTGCATCCAAGATCGTCCCATGAAGGGACAGGTGCATCCAGATCATCCCATGAAGGGACAGGTGCATCCAGGATCATCCCCTGAAGGGAGTAGTGCATCCAGGATCATCCCATAAAGGGAGTAGTGCATCCAGGATCATCCCATGAAGGGACAGGTGCATCCAGGATCATCCCATGAAGGGAGTAGTGCATCCAGGATCATCCGACGAAGGGAGTAGTGCATCCAGGATCATCCCACGAAGGGACAGGTGCATCCAGGATCATCCCATAAAGGGAGAGTGCATCCAGGATCATCCCATGAAGGGAGTAGTGCATCCAGGATCATCCCATGAAGGGAGTAGTGTATCCAGGATCATCCCATGAAGGGACAGGTGCATCCAGGATCATCCCCTGAAGGGAGTAGTGCATCCAGGATCATCCCATGAAGGGACAGGTGCATCCACATCATCCCATGAAGGGACAGGTGCATCCACATCATCCCATGAAGGGACATGTGCATCCAGGATTACCCCCTGAAGGGAGTAGTGCATCCGGGATCATCCCATGAAGGGAGTAGTGCATACAGGATCATCCCCTGAAGGGAGTAGTGCATCCAGGATCATCCCCTGAATGGAGTAGTGCATCCAGGATCATCCCATGAAGGGAGTAGTGCATCCAGGATCATCCCAGGAAGGGAGTAGTGCATCCAGGATCATCCCATGAAGGGACAGGTGCATCCAGGATCATCCCATGAAGGGACAAGTGCATCCAGGATCATCCCATGAAGGGACAGGTACATCCAGAATCATCCCATGAAGGGACTGATGCATCCAGGATCATCCCCTGAAGGGAGTAGTGCATCCAGGATCATCCCCTGAAGGGAGTAGTGCATCCAGGATCATCCCCTGAATGGAGTAGTGCATCCAGGATCATCCCATGAAGGGAGTAGTGCATCCAGGATCATCCCAGGAAGGGAGTAGTGCATCCAGGATCATCCCATGAAGGGACAGGTGCATCCAGGATCATCCCATGAAGGGACAAGTGCATCCAGGATCATCCCATGAAGGGACAGGTACATCCAGGATCATCCCATGAAGGGACAGGTACATCCAGGATCATCCCATGAAGGGACAGGTGCATCCAGGATCATCCCATGAAGGGACAGGTGCATCCAGGATCATCCCCTGAAGGGAGTAGTGCATCCAGGATCATCCCATGAAAGGAGTAGTACATCCAGGATCATCCCCTGAAGGGAGTAGTGCATCCAGGATCATCCCATGAAGTGACAGGTGCATCCAGATCATCCCATGAAGTGACAGGTGCATCCAGGATCATCCCATGAAGTGACAGGTGCATCCAGGATCATCCCATGAAGGGACAGGTACATCCAGGATCATCCCCTGAAGGGAGTAGTGCATCCAGGATCATCCCATTAAGAGACCAGTGCATCCAGGATCATCCCATGAAGGGAGTAGTGCATCCAGGATCATCCCATGAAGGGACACGTGCATCCAGATCATCCCCTGAAGGGAGTAGTGTATCCAGGATCATCCCATGAAGGGAGTAGTGCATCCAGGATCATCCCATGAAGGGAGTAGTGCATCCAGGATCATCCCCTGAAGGGAAAGGTGCATCCAAGATCATCCCATGAAGGGGCAGGTGCATCCAAGACCATCCCATGAAGGGACCGGTGTATCCAGGATCATCCCCTGAAGAGAGTAGTGCATCCAGGAACATCCCCTGAAGGGACCGGTGCATCCAGGATCATCCCATGAAGGGACCGGTGCATCCAGGATCATCCCATGAAGGGAGTAGTGCATCCAGGATCATCCAATGAAGAGATAGGTGCATCCAGGATCATCCCATGAAGGGACACGTGCATTCAGATCATCCCCTGAAGGGAGTAGTGCATCCAGGATCATCCCATGAAGGGACAGGTGCATCCAGGATCATCCCATGAAGGGACAGGCGCATCCAGGATCATCCCATGAAGGGACATGTGCATCCAGATCATCCCCTGAAGGGAGTAGTGCATCCAGGATCATCCCATGAAGGGACATGTGCATCCAGATCATCCCCTGAAGGGAGTAGTGCATCCAGGATCATCCCATGAAGGGAGTAGTACATCCAGGATCATCCCATGAAGGGAGTAGTGCATCCAGGATCATCCCATGAAGGGAGTAGTGCATCCAAGTGCATCCAGATCATCCCATGAAGGGAGTAGTGCATCCAGATCATCCCATGAAGGGACAGGTGCATCCAGATCATCCCATAAAGGGACAGGTGCATCCAGGATCATCTCATGAAGGGTCAGGTGCATCCAGGATCATCCCATGAAGGGACAGGTGCATCTAGGATCATCCCATAAAGGGGGTAGTGCATCCAGGATCATCCCATGAAGGGAGTAGTGCATCCAGGATCATCCCATGAAGGGAGTAGTGCATACAGGATCATCCCATGAAGGGAGTAGTGCATACAGGATCATCCCATGAAGGGACAGGTGCATCTAGGATCGTCCCCTGAAGGGACAGGTGCATCCAAGATCGTCCCATGAAGGGACAGGTGCATCCAGATCATCCCATGAAGGGACAGGTGCATCCAGGATCATCCCCTGAAGGGAGTAGTGCATCCAGGATCATCCCATAAAGGGAGTAGTGCATCCAGGATCATCCCACGAAGGGAGTAGTGCATCCAGGATCACCCCATGAAGGGAGTACTGCATCCAAGATCATCCGACGAAGGGAGTAGTGCATCCAGGATCATCCCACGAAGGGACAGGTGCATCCAGGATCATCCCATAAAGGGAGTAGTGCATCCAGGATCACCCCATGAAGGGAGTAGTGCATCCAGGATCATCCGACGAAGGGAGTAGTGCATCCAGGATCATCCCACGAAGGGACAGGTGCATCCAGGATCATCCCATAAAGGGAGTAGTGCATCCAGGATCATCCCATGAAGGGAGTAGTGCATCCAGGATCATCCCATGAAGGGAGTAGCGCATCCAGGATCATCCCCTGAAGGGAGTAGCGCATCCAGGATCATCCCATGAAGGGAGTAGCGTATCCAGGATCATCCCATGAAGGGAGTAGTGCATCCAGGATCATCCCATGAAGGGACAGGTGCATCCAGATCATCCCATGAAGGGACAGGTGCATCCAGGATCATCCCATGAAGGGACAGGTGCATTCAGGATCATCCCATGAAGGGAGTAGTGCATCCAGGATCATCCATGAAGGGACAGGTGCTTCCAGATCATCCGATGAAGGGACAGGTGCATCCAGGATCTTCCCATGAAGGGACAGGTACATCCAGGATCATCCCCTGAAGGGAGTAGTGCATCCAGGATCATCCCATAAAGGGAGTAGTGCATCCAGGATCATCCCATGAAGGGACAGGTGCATCCAGGATCATCCCATGAAGGGTGTAGTGCATCCAGGATCATCCCATGAAGGGAGTAGTGTATCCAGGATCATCCCATGAAGGGAGTAGTGCATCCAGGATCATCCCCTGAATGGAGTAGTGCATCCATCATCATCATCACAAGAAGTGGCAGGTGCATCCAGATCATCCCATGAAGGGACAGGTGCATCCAGGATCATCCCCTGAAGGGAGTAGTGCATCCAGGATCGTCCCATAAAGGGAGTAGTGCATCCAGGATTATCCCATGAAGGGACAGGTGCATCCAGGATCATCCCATGAAGGGACATTTGCATCCAGATCATCCCCTGAAGGGAGTAGTGCATCCAGGATCATCCCATGAAGGGAGTAGTGCATCCAGGATCATCCCATGAAGGGAGTAGTGCATACAGGATCATCCCATGAAGGGAGTAGTGCATCCAAGTGCATCCAGATCATCCCATGAAGGGAGTAGTGCATCCAGATCATCCCATGAAGGGACAGGTGCATCCAGATCATCCCATAAAGGGACAGGTGCATCCAGGATCATCCCATGAAGGGTCAGGTGCATCCAGGATCATCCCATGAAGGGACGGGTGCATCCAGGATCATCCCATAAAGGGGGTAGTGCATCCAGGATCATCCCATGAAGGGAGTAGTGCATCCAGGATCATCCCATGAAGGGAGTAGTGCATACAGGATCATCCCATGAAGGGAGTAGTGCATACAGGATCATCCCATGAAGGGAGTAGTGCATCCAGGATCATCCCCTGAATGGAGTAGTGCATCCATCATCATCACAAGAAGTGGCAGGTGCATCCAGATCATCCCATGAAGGGACAGGTGCATCCAGGATCATCTCCTGAAGGGAGTAGTGCATCCAGGATCGTCCCATAAAGGGAGTAGTGCATCCAGGATTATCCCATGAAGGGACAGGTGCATCCAGGATCATCCCATGAAGGGACATGTGCATCCAGATCATCCCCTGAAGGGAGTATTGCATCCAGGATCATCCCATGAAGGGAGTAGTACATCCAGGATCATCCCATGAAGGGAGTAGTGCATCCAGGATCATCCCATGAAGGGAGTAGTGCATCCAAGTGCATCCAGATCATCCCATGAAGGGAGTAGTGCATCCAGATCATCCCATGAAGGGACAGGTGCATCCAGATCATCCCATAAAGGGACAGGTGCATCCAGATCATCCCATAAAGGGACAGGTGCATCCAGGATCATCTCATGAAGGGTCAGGTGCATCCAGGATCATCCCATGAAGGGACAGGTGCATCCAGGATCATCCCATAAAGGGGGTAGTGCATCCAGGATCATCCCATGAAGGGAGTAGTGCATCCAGGATCATCCCATGAAGGGAGTAGTGCATACAGGATCATCCCATGAAGGGACAGGTGCATCTAGGATCGTCCCCTGAAGGGACAGGTGCATCCAAGATCGTCCCATGAAGGGACAGGTGCATCCAGATCATCCCATGAAGGGACAGGTGCATCCAGGATCATCCCCTGAAGGGAGTAGTGCATCCAGGATCATCCCATAAAGGGAGTAGTGCATCCAGGATCATCCCACGAAGGGAGTAGTGCATCCAGGATCACCCCATGAAGGGAGTACTGCATCCAAGATCATCCGACGAAGGGAGTAGTGCATCCAGGATCATCCCACGAAGGGACAGGTGCATCCAGGATCATCCCATAAAGGGAGTAGTGCATCCAGGATCATCCCATGAAGAGAGTAGTGCATCCAGGATCATCCCATGAAGGGAGTAGTGCATCCAGGATCATCCCATGAAGGGAGTAGCGCATCCAGGATCATCCCATGAAGGGAGTAGCGCATCCAGGATCATCCCATGAAGGGAGTAGTGCATCCAGGATCATCCCATGAAGGGACAGGTGCATCCAGATCATCCCATGAAGGGACAGGTGCACCAGGATCATCCCATGAAGGGACAGGTGCATTCAGGATCATCCCATGAAGGGAGTGGTGCATCCAGGATCATCCATGAAGGGACAGGTGCTTCCAGATCATCCGATGAAGGGACAGGTGCATCCAGGATCTTCCCATGAAGGGACAGGTACATCCAGGATCATCCCCTGAAGGGAGTAGTGCATCCAGGATCATCCCATAAAGGGAGTAGTGCATCCAGGATCATCCCATGAAGGGACAGGTGCATCCAGGATCATCCCATGAAGGGCGTAGTGCATCCAGGATCATCCCATGAAGGGAGTAGTGCATCCAGGATCATCCCATGAAGGGAGTAGTGTATCCAGGATCATCCCATGAAGGGAGTAGTGCATCCAGGATCATCCCCTGAATGGAGTAGTGCATCCATCATCATCACAAGAAGTGGCAGGTGCATCCAGATCATCCCATGAAGGGACAGGTGCATCCAGGATCATCCCCTGAAGGGAGTAGTGCATCCAGGATCGTCCCATAAAGGGAGTAGTGCATCCAGGATTATCCCATGAAGGGACAGGTGCATCCAGGATCATCCCATGAAGGGACATGTGCATCCAGATCATCCCCTGAAGGGAGTAGTGCATCCAGGATCATCCCATGAAGGGAGTAGTGCATCCAGGATCATCCCATGAAGGGAGTAGTGCATCCAGGATCATCCCATGAAGGGAGTAGTGCATCCAAGTGCATCCAGATCATCCCATGAAGGGAGTAGTGCATCCAGATCATCCCATGAAGGGACAGGTGCATCCAGATCATCCCATAAAGGGACAGGTGCATCCAGGATCATCTCATGAAGGGTCAGGTGCATCCAGGATCATCCCATGAAGGGACAGGTGCATCCAGGGTCATCCCATAAAGGGGGTAGTGCATCCAGGATCATCCCATGAAGGGAGTAGTGCATACAGGATCATCCCATGAAGGGAGTAGTGCATACAGGATCATCCCATGAAGGGAGTAGTGCATACAGGATCATCCTATGAAGGGACAGGTGCATCTAGGATTGTCCCCTGAAGGGACAGGTGCATCCAAGATCGTCCCATGAAGGGACAGGTGCATCCAGATCATCCCATGAAGGGACAGGTGCATCCAGGATCATCCCCTGAAGGGAGTAGTGCATCCAGGATCATCCCATAAAGGGAGTAGTGCATCCAGGATCATCCCATGAAGGGAGTAGTGCATCCAGGATCATCCGACGAAGGGAGTAGTGCATCCAGGATCATCCCACGAAGGGACAGGTGCATCCAGGATCATCCCATAAAGGGAGTAGTGCATCCAGGATCATCCCATGAAGGGAGTAGTGCATCCAGGATCATCCCATGAAGGGAGTAGTGTATCCAGGATCATCCCATGAAGGGACAGGTGCATCCAGGATCATCCCCTGAAGGGAGTAGTGCATCCAGGATCATCCCATGAAGGGAGTAGTGCATACAAGATCATCCCATGAAGGGAGTAGTGCATACAAGATCATCCCATGAAGGGACAGGTGCATCCAGATCATCCCATGAAGGGAGTAGTGTATCCAGGATCATCCCATGAAGGGACAGGTACATCCAGAATCATCCCATGAAGGGACTGATGCATCCAGGATCATCCCCTGAAGGGAGTAGTGCATCCAGGATCATCCCCTGAAGGGAGTAGTGCATCCAGGATCATCCCCTGAATGGAGTAGTGCATCCAGGATCATCCCATGAAGGGAGTAGTGCATCCAGGATCATCCCAGGAAGGGAGTAGTGCATCCAGGATCATCCCATGAAGGGACAGGTGCATCCAGGATCATCCCATGAAGGGACAAGTGCATCCAGGATCATCCCATGAAGGGACAGGTACATCCAGGATCATCCCATGAAGGGACAGGTACATCCAGGATCATCCCATGAAGGGACAGGTGCATCCAGGATCATCCCATGAAGGGACAGGTGCATCCAGGATCATCCCCTGAAGGGAGTAGTGCATCCAGGATCATCCCATGAAAGGAGTAGTACATCCAGGATCATCCCCTGAAGGGAGTAGTGCATCCAGGATCATCCCATGAAGTGACAGGTGCATCCAGATCATCCCATGAAGTGACAGGTGCATCCAGGATCATCCCATGAAGTGACAGGTGCATCCAGGATCATCCCATGAAGGGACAGGTACATCCAGGATCATCCCCTGAAGGGAGTAGTGCATCCAGGATCATCCCATGAAGGGACCAGTGCATCCAGGATAATCCCATGAAGGGAGTAGTGCATCCAGGATCATCCCATTAAGAGACCAGTGCATCCAGGATCATCCCATGAAGGGAGTAGTGCATCCAGGATCATCCAATGAAGGGACAGGTGCATCCAGGATCATCCCATGAAGGGACACGTGCATCCAGATTATCCCCTGAAGGGAGTAGTGTATCCAGGATCATCCCATGAAGGGAGTAGTGCATCCAGGATCATCCCATGAAGGGAGTAGTGCATCCAGGATCATCCCCTGAAGGGAAAGGTGCATCCAAGATCATCCCATGAAGGGGCAGGTGCATCCAAGACCATCCCATGAAGGGACCGGTGTATCCAGGATCATCCCCTGAAGAGAGTAGTGCATCCAGGAACATCCCCTGAAGGGACCGGTGCATCCAGGATCATCCCATGAAGGGACCGGTGCATCCAGGATCATCCCATGAAGGGAGTAGTGCATCCAGGATCATCCAATGAAGAGATAGGTGCATCCAGGATCATCCCATGAAGGGACACGTGCATTCAGATCATCCCCTGAAGGGAGTAGTGCATCCAGGATCATCCCATGAAGGGACATGTGCATCCAGATCATCCCCTGAAGGGAGTAGTGCATCCAGGATCATCCCATGAAGGGAGTAGTACATCCAGGATCATCCCATGAAGGGAGTAGTGCATCCAGGATCATCCCATGAAGGGAGTAGTGCATCCAGATCATCCCATGAAGGGACAGGTGCATCCAGATCATCCCATAAAGGGACAGGTGCATCCAGGATCATCTCATGAAGGGTCAGGTGCATCCAGGATCATCCCATGAAGGGACAGGTGCATCTAGGATCATCCCATAAAGGGGGTAGTGCATCCAGGATCATCCCATGAAGGGAGTAGTGCATCCAGGATCATCCCATGAAGGGAGTAGTGCATACAGGATCATCCCATGAAGGGAGTAGTGCATACAGGATCATCCCATGAAGGGACAGGGGCATCTAGGATCGTCCCCTGAAGGGACAGGTGCATCCAAGATCGTCCCATGAAGGGACAGGTGCATCCAGGTCATCCCATGAAGGGACAGGTGCATCCAGGATCACCCCCTGAAGGGAGTAGTGCATCCAGGATCATCCCATAAAGGGAGTAGTGCATCCAGGATCATCCCACGAAGGGAGTAGTGCATCCAGGATCACCCCATGAAGGGAGTAGTGCATCCAGGATCATCCGACGAAGGGAGTAGTGCATCCAGGATCATCCCACGAAGGGACAGGTGCATCCAGGATCATCCCATAAAGGGAGTAGTGCATCCAGGATCATCCCATGAAGGGAGTAGTGCATCCAGGATCATCCCATGAAGGGAGTAGTGCATCCAGGATCATCCCCTGAAGGGAGTAGCGCATCCAGGATCATCCCATGAAGGGAGTAGCGTATCCAGGATCATCCCATGAAGGGAGTAGTGCATCCAGGATCATCCCATGAAGGGACAGGTGCATCCAGATCATCCCATGAAGGGACAGGTGCATCCAGGATCATCCCATGAAGGGACAGGTGCATTCAGGATCATCCCATGAAGGGAGTAGTGCATCCAGGATCATCCATGAAGGGACAGGTGCTTCCAGATCATCCGATGAAGGGACAGGTGCATCCAGGATCTTCCCATGAAGGGACAGGTACATCCAGGATCATCCCCTGAAGGGAGTAGTGCATCCAGGATCATCCCATAAAGGGAGTAGTGCATCCAGGATCATCCCATGAAGGGACAGGTGCATCCAGGATCATCCCATGAAGGGTGTAGTGCATCCAGGATCATCCCATGAAGGGAGTAGTGTATCCAGGATCATCCCATGAAGGGAGTAGTGCATCCAGGATCATCCCCTGAATGGAGTAGTGCATCCATCATCATCACAAGAAGTGGCAGGTGCATCCAGATCATCCCATGAAGGGACATTTGCATCCAGATCATCCCCTGAAGGGAGTAGTGCATCCAGGATCATCCCATGAAGGGAGTAGTGCATCCAGGATCATCCCATGAAGGGAGTAGTGCATACAGGATCATCCCATGAAGGGAGTAGTGCATCCAAGTGCATCCAGATCATCCCATGAAGGGAGTAGTGCATCCAGATCATCCCATGAAGGGACAGGTGCATCCAGATCATCCCATAAAGGGACAGGTGCATCCAGGATCATCCCATGAAGGGTCAGGTGCATCCAGATCATCCCATGAAGGGACAGGTGCATCCAGGATCATCCCACGAAGGGAGTAGTGCATCCAGGATCATCCCATGAAGGGACAGGTGCATCCAGGATCATCCCATGAAGGGAGTAGTGCATCCAGGATCATCCGACGAAGGGAGTAGTGCATCCAGGATCATCCCACGAAGGGACAGGTGCATCCAGGATCATCCCATAAAGGGAGTAGTGCATCCAGGATCATCCCATGAAGGGAGTAGTGCATCCAGGATCATCCCATGAAGGGAGTAGTGCATCCAGGATCATCCCATGAAGGGACAGGTGCATCCAGGATCATACCCTGAAGGGAGTAGTGCATCCAGGATCATCCCATGAAGGGACAGGTGCATCCACATCATCCCATGAAGGGACAGGTGCATCCACATCATCCCATGAAGGGACAGGTGCATCCACATCATCCCATGAAGGGACATGTGCATCCAGGATTATCCCCTGAAGGGAGTAGTGCATCCGGGATCATCCCATGAAGGGAGTAGTGCATACAAGATCATCCCATGAAGGGAGTAGTGCATACAAGATCATCCCATGAAGGGAGTAGTGCATACAAGATCATTCCATGAAGGGACAGGTGCATCCAGATCATCCCATGAAGGGAGTAGTGTATCCAGGATCATCCCATGAAGGGACAGGTACATCCAGAATCATCCCATGAAGGGACTGATGCATCCAGGATCATCCCCTAAAGGGGGAAGTGCATCCAGGATCACCCCCTGAAGAGAGTAGTGCATCCAGGATCATCCCCTGAATGGAGTAGTGCATCCAGGATCATCCCATGAAGGGAGTAGTGCATCCAGGATCATCCCATGAAGGGAGTAGTGCATCCAGGATCATCCCATGAAGGGACAGGTGCATCCAGGATCATCCCATGAAGGGACAAGTGCATCCAGGATCATCCCATGAAGGGACAGGTGCATCCAGGATCATCCCATGAAGGGACAGGTGCATCCAGGATCATCCCATGAAGGGACAGGTGCATCCAGGATCATCCCATGAAGGGACAGGTGCATCCAGGAATGCATCCAGGATCATCCCATGAAGGGACAGGTGCATCCAGGATCATCCCATGAAGGGACAGGTGCATCCAGGATCATCCCATGAAGGGACAGGTGCATCCAGGATCATCCCCTGAAGGGAGTAGTGCATCCAGGATCATCCCATGAAAGGAGTAGTACATCCATGATCATCCCCTGAAGGGAGTAGTGCATCCAGGATCATCCCATGAAGTGACAGGTGCATCCAGATCATCCCATGAAGTGACAGGTGCATCCAGGATCATCCCATGAAGGGACAGGTACATCCAGGATCATCCCCTGAAGGGAGTAGTGCATCCAGGATCATCCCATGAAGGGACCAGTGCATCCAGGATAATCCCATGAAGGGAGTAGTGCATCCAGGATCATCCCATTAAGAGACCAGTGCATCCAGGATCATCCCCTGAAGAGAGTAGTGCATCCAGGAACATCCCCTGAAGGGACCGGTGCATCCAGGATCATCCCATGAAGGGACCGGTGCATCCAGGATCATCCCATGAAGGGAGTAGTGCATCCAGGATCATCCAATGAAGAGATAGGTGCATCCAGGATCATCCCATGAAGGGACACGTGCATTCAGATCATCCCCTGAAGGGAGTAGTGCATCAAGGATCATCCCATGAAGGGACAGGTGCATCCAGGATCATCCCATGAAGGGACAGGCGCATCCAGGATCATCCCATGAAGGGACATGTGCATCCAGATCATCCCCTGAAGGGAGTAGTGCATCCAGGATCATCCCATGAAGGGACATGTGCATCCAGATCATCCCCTGAAGGGAGTAGTGCATCCAGGATCATCCCATGAAGGGAGTAGTACATCCAGGATCATCCCATGAAGGGAGCAGTGCATCCAGGATCATCCCATGAAGGGAGTAGTGCGTCCAAGTGCATCCAGATCATCCCCTGAAGGGAGTAGTGCATCCAGGATCATCCCATGAAGGGACCAGTGCATCCAGGATAATCCCATGAAGGGAGTAGTGCATCCAGGATCATCCCATTAAGAGACCAGTGCATCCAGGATCATCCCCTGAAGAGAGTAGTGCATCCAGGAACATCCCCTGAAGGGACCGGTGCATCCAGGATCATCCCATGAAGGGACCGGTGCATCCAGGATCATCCCATGAAGGGAGTAGTGCATCCAGGATCATCCAATGAAGAGATAGGTGCATCCAGGATCATCCCATGAAGGGACACGTGCATTCAGATCATCCCCTGAAGGGAGTAGTGCATCCAGGATCATCCCATGAAGGGACAGGTGCATCCAGGATCATCCCATGAAGGGACAGGTGCATTCAGGATCATCCCATGAAGGGAGTAGTGCATCCAGGATCATCCATGAAGGGACAGGTGCTTCCAGATCATCCGATGAAGGGACAGGTGCATCCAGGATCTTCCCATGAAGGGACAGGTACATCCAGGATCATCCCCTGAAGGGAGTAGTGCATCCAGGATCATCCCATAAAGGGAGTAGTGCATCCAGGATCATCCCATGAAGGGACAGGTGCATCCAGGATCATCCCATGAAGGGTGTAGTGCATCCAGGATCATCCCACGAAGGGAGTAGTGCATCCAGGATCACCCCATGAAGGGAGTAGTGCATCCAGGATCATCCGACGAAGGGAGTAGTGCATCCAGGATCATCCCATGAAGGGACATGTGCATCCAGATCATCCCCTGAAGGGAGTAGTGCATCCAGGATCATCCCATGAAGGGAGTAGTACATCCAGGATCATCCCATGAAGGGAGTAGTGCATCCAGGATCATCCCATGAAGGGAGTAGTGCGTCCAAGTGCATCCAGATCATCCCATGAAGGGAGTAGTGCATCCAGATCATCCCATGAAGGGACAGGTGCATCCAGATCATCCCATAAAGGGACAGGTGCATCCAGGATCATCTCATGAAGGGTCAGGTGCATCCAGGATCATCCCATGAAGGGACAGGTGCATCTAGGATCATCCCATAAAGGGGGTAGTGCATCCAGGATCATCCCATGAAGGGAGTAGTGCATCCAGGATCATCCCATGAAGGGAGTAGTGCATACAGGATCATCCCATGAAGGGAGTAGTGCATACAGGATCATCCCATGAAGGGACAGGGGCATCTAGGATCGTCCCCTGAAGGGACAGGTGCATCCAAGATCGTCCCATGAAGGGACAGGTGCATCCAGATCATCCCATGAAGGGACAGGTGCATCCAGGATCACCCCCTGAAGGGAGTAGTGCATCCAGGATCATCCCATAAAGGGAGTAGTGCATCCAGGATCATCCCACGAAGGGAGTAGTGCATCCAGGATCACCCCATGAAGGGAGTAGTGCATCCAGGATCATCCGACGAAGGGAGTAGTGCATCCAGGATCATCCCACGAAGGGACAGGTGCATCCAGGATCATCCCATAAAGGGAGTAGTGCATCCAGGATCATCCCATGAAGGGAGTAGTGCATCCAGGATCATCCCATGAAGGGAGTAGCACATCCAGGATCATCCCCTGAAGGGAGTAGCGCATCCAGGATCATCCCATGAAGGGAGTAGCGTATCCAGGATCATCCCATGAAGGGAGTAGTGCATCCAGGATCATCCCATGAAGGGACAGGTGCATCCAGATCATCCCATGAAGGGACAGGTGCATCCAGGATCATCCCATGAAGGGACAGGTGCATTCAGGATCATCCCATGAAGGGAGTAGTGCATCCAGGATCATCCATGAAGGGACAGGTGCTTCCAGATCATCCGATGAAGGGACAGGTGCATCCAGGATCTTCCCATGAAGGGACAGGTACATCCAGGATCATCCCCTGAAGGGAGTAGTGCATCCAGGATCATCCCATAAAGGGAGTAGTGCATCCAGGATCATCCCATGAAGGGACAGGTACATCCAGGATCATCCCCTGAAGGGAGTAGTGCATCCAGGATCATCCCATGAAGGGACCAGTGCATCCAGGATAATCCCATGAAGGGAGTAGTGCATCCAGGATCATCCCATTAAGAGACCAGTGCATCCAGGATCATCCCCTGAAGAGAGTAGTGCATCCAGGAACATCCCCTGAAGGGACCGGTGCATCCAGGATCATCCCATGAAGGGACCGGTGCATCCAGGATCATCCCATGAAGGGAGTAGTGCATCCAGGATCATCCAATGAAGAGATAGGTGCATCCAGGATCATCCCATGAAGGGACACGTGCATTCAGATCATCCCCTGAAGGGAGTAGTGCATCCAGGATCATCCCATGAAGGGACAGGTGCATCCAGGATCATCCCATGAAGGGACAGGCGCATCCAGGATCATCCCATGAAGGGACATGTGCATCCAGATCATCCCCTGAAGGGAGTAGTGCATCCAGGATCATCCCATGAAGGGACATGTGCATCCAGATCATCCCCTGAAGGGAGTAGTGCATCCAGGATCATCCCATGAAGGGAGTAGTACATCCAGGATCATCCCATGAAGGGAGTAGTGCATCCAGGATCATCCCATGAAGGGAGTAGTGCATCCAAGTGCATCCAGATCATCCCATGAAGAGAGTAGTGCATCCAGATCATCCCATGAAGGGACAGGTGCATCCAGATCATCCCATAAAGGGACAGGTGCATCCAGATCATCCCATAAAGGGACAGGTGCATCCAGAATCATCTCATGAAGGGTCAGGTGCATCCAGGATCATCCCATGAAGGGACAGGTGCATCTAGGATCATCCCATAACGGGGGTAGTGCATCCAGGAACATCCCATGAAGGGAGTAGTGCATCCAGGATCATCCCATGAAGGGAGTAGTGCATCCAGGATCATCCCATGAAGGGAGTAGTGCATACAGGATCATCCCATGAAGGGACAGGTGCATCTAGGATCGTCCCCTGAAGGGACAGGTGCATCCAAGATCGTCCCATGAAGGGACAGGTGCATCCAGATCATCCCATGAAGGGACAGGTGCATCCAGGATCACCCCCTGAAGGGAGTAGTGCATCCAGGATCATCCCATGAAGGGAGTAGCGCATCCAGGATCATCCCCTGAAGGGAGTAGCGCATCCAGGATCATCCCATGAAGGGAGTAGCGTATCCAGGATCATCCCATGAAGGGAGTAGTGCATCCAGGATCATCCCACGAAGGGAGTAGTGCATCCAGGATCACCCCATGAAGGGAGTAGTGCATCCAGGATCATCCGACGAAGGGAGTAGTGCATCCAGGATCATCCCACGAAGGGACAGGTGCATCCAGGATCATCCCATAAAGGGAGTAGTGCATCCAGGATCATCCCATGAAGGGAGTAGTGCATCCAGGATCATCCCATGAAGGGAGTAGCGCATCCAGGATCATCCCCTGAAGGGAGTAGCGCATCCAGGATCATCCCATGAAGGGAGTAGCGTATCCAGGATCATCCCATGAAGGGAGTAGTGCATCCAGGATCATCCCATGAAGGGACAGGTGCATCCAGATCATCCCATGAAGGGACAGGTGCATCCAGGATCATCCCATGAAGGGACAGGTGCATTCAGGATCATCCCATGAAGGGAGTAGTGCATCCAGGATCATCCATGAAGGGACAGGTGCTTCCAGATCATCCGATGAAGGGACAGGTGCATCCAGGATCTTCCCATGAAGGGACAGGTACATCCAGGATCATCCCCTGAAGGGAGTAGTGCATCCAGGATCATCCCATAAAGGGAGTAGTGCATCCAGGATCATCCCATGAAGGGACAGGTGCATCCAGGATCATCCCATGAAGGGTGTAGTGCATCCAGGATCATCCCATGAAGGGTGTAGTGCATCCAGGATCATCCCACGAAGGGAGTAGTGCATCCAGGATCACCCCATGAAGGGAGTAGTGCATCCAGGATCATCCGACGAAGGGAGTAGTGCATCCAGGATCATCCCATGAAGGGACATGTGCATCCAGATCATCCCCTGAAGGGAGTAGTGCATCCAGGATCATCCCATGAAGGGAGTAGTACATCCAGGATCATCCCATGAAGGGAGTAGTGCATCCAGGATCATCCCATGAAGGGAGTAGTGCGTCCAAGTGCATCCAGATCATCCCATGAAGGGAGTAGTGCATCCAGATCATCCCATGAAGGGACAGGTGCATCCAGATCATCCCATAAAGGGACAGGTGCATCCAGGATCATCTCATGAAGGGTCAGGTGCATCCAGGATCATCCCATGAAGGGACAGGTGCATCTAGGATCATCCCATAAAGGGGGTAGTGCATCCAGGATCATCCCATGAAGGGAGTAGTGCATCCAGGATCATCCCATGAAGGGAGTAGTGCATACAGGATCATCCCATGAAGGGAGTAGTGCATACAGGATCATCCCATGAAGGGACAGGGGCATCTAGGATCGTCCCCTGAAGGGACAGGTGCATCCAAGATCGTCCCATGAAGGGACAGGTGCATCCAGATCATCCCATGAAGGGACAGGTGCATCCAGGATCACCCCCTGAAGGGAGTAGTGCATCCAGGATCATCCCATAAAGGGAGTAGTGCATCCAGGATCATCCCACGAAGGGAGTAGTGCATCCAGGATCACCCCATGAAGGGAGTAGTGCATCCAGGATCATCCGACGAAGGGAGTAGTGCATCCAGGATCATCCCACGAAGGGACAGGTGCATCCAGGATCATCCCATAAAGGGAGTAGTGCATCCAGGATCATCCCATGAAGGGAGTAGTGCATCCAGGATCATCCCATGAAGGGAGTAGCGCATCCAGGATCATCCCCTGAAGGGAGTAGCGCATCCAGGATCATCCCATGAAGGGAGTAGCGTATCCAGGATCATCCCATGAAGGGAGTAGTGCATCCAGGATCATCCCATGAAGGGACAGGTGCATCCAGATCATCCCATGAAGGGACAGGTGCATCCAGGATCATCCCATGAAGGGACAGGTGCATTCAGGATCATCCCATGAAGGGAGTAGTGCATCCAGGATCATCCATGAAGGGACAGGTGCTTCCAGATCATCCGATGAAGGGACAGGTGCATCCAGGATCTTCCCATGAAGGGACAGGTACATCCAGGATCATCCCCTGAAGGGAGTAGTGCATCCAGGATCATCCCATAAAGGGAGTAGTGCATCCAGGATCATCCCATGAAGGGACACGTGCATCCAGGATCATCCCATGAAGGGTGTAGTGCATCCAGGATCATCCCATGAAGGGAGTAGTGTATCCAGGATCATCCCATGAAGGGAGTAGTGTATCCAGGATCATCCCATGAAGGGAGTAGTGCATCCAGGATCATCCCCTGAATGGAGTAGTGCATCCATCATCATCACAAGAAGTGGCAGGTGCATCCAGATCATCCCATGAAGGGACAGGTGCATCCAGGATCATCCCCTGAAGGGAGTAGTGCATCCAGGATCGTCCCATAAAGGGAGTAGTGCATCCAGGATTATCCCATGAAGGGACAGGTGCATCCAGGATCATCCCATGAAGGGACATTTGCATCCAGATCATCCCCTGAAGGGAGTAGTGCATCCAGGATCATCCCATGAAGGGAGTAGTGCATCCAGGATCATCCCATGAAGGGAGTAGTGCATACAGGATCATCCCATGAAGGGAGTAGTGCATCCAAGTGCATCCAGATCATCCCATGAAGGGAGTAGTGCATCCAGATCATCCCATGAAGGGACAGGTGCATCCAGATCATCCCATAAAGGGACAGGTGCATCCAGGATCATCCCATGAAGGGTCAGGTGCATCCAGGATCATCCCATGAAGGGACAGGTGCATCCAGGATCATCCCATAAAGGGGGTAGTGCATCCAGGATCATCCCCTGAAGGGAGTAGTGCATCCAGGATCATCCCATAAAGGGGATAGTGCATCCAGGATCATCCCACGAAGGGAGTAGTGCATCCAGGATCATCCCATGAAGGGACAGGTGCATCCAGGATCATCCCATGAAGGGAGTAGTGCATCCAGGATCATCCGACGAAGGGAGTAGTGCATCCAGGATCATCCCACGAAGGGACAGGTGCATCCAGGATCATCCCATAAAGGGAGTAGTGCATCCAGGATCATCCCATGAAGGGAGTAGTGCATCCAGGATCATCCCATGAAGGGAGTAGTGCATCCAGGATCATCCCATGAAGGGAGTAGTGCATCCAGGATCATCCCATGAAGGGACAGGTGCATCCAGGATCATACCCTGAAGGGAGTAGTGCATCCAGGATCATCCCATGAAGGGACAGGTGCATCCACATCATCCCATGAAGGGACAGGTGCATCCACATCATCCCATGATGGGACATGTGCATCCAGGATTATCCCCTGAAGGGAGTAGTGCATCCGGGATCATCCCATGAAGGGAGTAGTGCATACAAGATCATCCCATGAAGGGAGTAGTGCATACAAGATCATCCCATGAAGGGAGTAGTGCATACAAGATCATCCCATGAAGGGACAGGTGCATCCAGATCACCCCATGAAGGGAGTAGTGTATCCAGGATCATCCCATGAAGGGACAGGTACATCCAGAATCATCCCATGAAGGGACTGATGCATCCAGGATCATCCCCTGAAGGGGGAAGTGCATCCAGGATCACCCCCTGAAGAGAGTAGTGCATCCAGGATCATCCCCTGAATGGAGTAGTGCATCCAGGATCATCCCATGAAGGGAGTAGTGCATCCAGGATCATCCCATGAAGGGAGTAGTGCATCCAGGATCATCCCATGAAGGGACAGGTGCATCCAGGATCATCCCATGAAGGGACAAGTGCATCCAGGATCATCCCATGAAGGGACAGGTGCATCCAGGATCATCCCATGAAGGGACAGGTGCATCCAGGATCATCCCATGAAGGGACAGGTGCATCCAGGATCATCCCATGAAGGGACAGGTGCATCCAGGAATGCATCCAGGATCATCCCATGAAGGGACAGGTGCATCCAGGATCATCCCATGAAGGGACAGGTGCATCCAGGATCATCCCATGAAGGGACAGGTGCATCCAGGATCATCCCATGAAAGGAGTAGTACATCCATGATCATCCCCTGAAGGGAGTAGTGCATCCAGGATCATCCCATGAAGTGACAGGTGCATCCAGATCATCCCATGAAGTGACAGGTGCATCCAGGATCATCCCATGAAGGGACAGGTACATCCAGGATCATCCCCTGAAGGGAGTAGTGCATCCAGGATCATCCCATGAAGGGACCAGTGCATCCAGGATAATCCCATGAAGGGAGTAGTGCATCCAGGATCATCCCATTAAGAGACCAGTGCATCCAGGATCATCCCCTGAAGAGAGTAGTGCATCCAGGAACATCCCCTGAAGGGACCGGTGCATCCAGGATCATCCCATGAAGGGACCGGTGCATCCAGGATCATCCCATGAAGGGACCGGTGCATCCAGGATCATCCCATGAAGGGAGTAGTGCATCCAGGATCATCCAATGAAGAGATAGGTGCATCCAGGATCATCCCATGAAGGGACACGTGCATTCAGATCATCCCATGAAGGGACAGGCGCATCCAGGATCATCCCCTGAAGGGAGTAGTGCATCCAGGATCATCCCATGAAGGGACAGGTGCATCCAGGATCATCCCATGAAGGGACAGGCGCATCCAGGATCATCCCATGAAGGGACATGTGCATCCAGATCATCCCCTGAAGGGAGTAGTGCATCCAGGATCATCCCATGAAGGGACATGTGCATCCAGATCATCCCCTGAAGGGAGTAGTGCATCCAGGATCATCCCATGAAGGGAGTAGTACATCCAGGATCATCCCATGAAGGGAGTAGTGCATCCAGGATCATCCCATGAAGGGAGTAGTGCATCCAAGTGCATCCAGATCATCCCATGAAGAGAGTAGTGCATCCAGATCATCCCATGAAGGGACAGGTGCATCCAGATCATCCCATAAAGGGACAGGTGCATCCAGAATCATCTCATGAAGGGTCAGGTGCATCCAGGATCATCCCATGAAGGGACAGGTGCATCTAGGATCATCCCATAACGGGGGTAGTGCATCCAGGATCATCCCATGAAGGGAGTAGTGCATCCAGGATCATCCCATGAAGGGAGTAGTGCATACAGGATCATCCCATGAAGGGAGTAGTGCATACAGGATCATCCCATGAAGGGACAGGTGCATCTAGGATCGTCCCCTGAAGGGACAGGTGCATCCAAGATCGTCCCATGAAGGGACAGGTGCATCCAGATCATCCCATGAAGGGACAGGTGCATCCAGGATCACCCCCTGAAGGGAGTAGTGCATCCAGGATCATCCCATAAAGGGAGTAGTGCATCCAGGATCATCCCACGAAGGGAGTAGTGCATCCAGGATCACCCCATGAAGGGAGTAGTGCATCCAGGATCATCCGACGAAGGGAGTAGTGCATCCAGGATCATCCCACGAAGGGACAGGTGCATCCAGGATCATCCCATAAAGGGAGTAGTGCATCCAGGATCATCCCATGAAGGGAGTAGTGCATCCAGGATCATCCCATGAAGGGAGTAGCGCATCCAGGATCATCCCCTGAAGGGAGTAGCGCATCCAGGATCATCCCATGAAGGGAGTAGCGTATCCAGGATCATCCCATGAAGGGAGTAGTGCATCCAGGATCATCCCATGAAGGGACAGGTGCATCCAGATCATCCCATGAAGGGACAGGTGCATCCAGGATCATCCCATGAAGGGACAGGTGCATTCAGGATCATCCCATGTAGGGAGTAGTGCATCCAGGATCATCCATGAAGGGACAGGTGCTTCCAGATCATCCGATGAAGGGACAGGTGCATCCAGGATCTTCCCATGAAGGGACAGGTACATCCAGGATCATCCCCTGAAGGGAGTAGTGCATCCAGGATCATCCCATAAAGGGAGTAGTGCATCCAGGATCATCCCATGAAGGGACAGGTGCATCCAGGATCATCCCATGAAGGGTGTAGTGCATCCAGGATCATCCCATGAAGGGAGTAGTGTATCCAGGATCATCCCATGAAGGGAGTAGTGCATCCAGGATCATCCCCTGAATGGAGTAGTGCACCCATCATCATCACAAGAAGTGGCAGGTGCATCCAGATCATCCCATGAAGGGACAGGTGCATCCAGGATCATCCCCTGAAGGGAGTAGTGCATCCAGGATCGTCCCATAAAGGGAGTAGTGCATCCAGGATTATCCCATGAAGGGACAGGTGCATCCAGGATCATCCCATGAAGGGACATTTGCATCCAGATCATCCCCTGAAGGGAGTAGTGCATCCAGGATCATCCCATGAAGGGAGTAGTGCATCCAGGATCATCCCATGAAAGGAGTAGTGCATACAGGATCATCCCATGAAGGGAGTAGTGCATCCAAGTGCATCCAGATCATCCCATGAAGGGAGTAGTGCATCCAGATCATCCCATAAAGGGACAGGTGCATCCAGGATCATCCCATGAAGGGTCAGGTGCATCCAGGATCATCCCATGAAGGGACAGGTGCATCCAGGATCATCCCATAAAGGGGGTAGTGCATCCAGGATCATCCCATGAAGGGAGTAGTGCATCCAGGATCATCCCATGAAGGGAGTAGTGCATACAGGATCATCCCATGAAGGGAGTAGTGCATACAGGATCATCCCATGAAGGGAGTAGTGCATCTAGGATTGTCCCCTGAAGGGACAGGTGCATCCAAGATCGTCCCATGAAGGGACAGGTGCATCCAGATCATCCCATGAAGGGACAGGTGCATCCAGGATCATCCCCTGAAGGGAGTAGTGCATCCAGGATCATCCCATAAAGGGGATAGTGCATCCAGGATCATCCCACGAAGGGAGTAGTGCATCTAGGATCATCCCATGAAGGGACAGGTGCATCCAGGATCATCCCATGAAGGGAGTAGTGCATCCAGGATCATCCGACGAAGGGAGTAGTGCATCCAGGATCATCCCACGAAGGGACAGGTGCATCCAGGATCATCCCATAAAGGGAGTAGTGCATCCAGGATCATCCCATGAAGGGAGTAGTGCATCCAGGATCATCCCATGAAGGGAGTAGTGCATCCAGGATCATCCCATGAAGGGACAGGTGCATCCAGGATCATACCCTGAAGGGAGTAGTGCATCCAGGATCATCCCATGAAGGGACAGGTGCATCCACATCATCCCATGAAGGGACAGGTGCATCCACATCATCCCATGAAGGGACATGTGCATCCAGGATTATCCCCTGAAGGGAGTAGTGCATCCGGGATCATCCCATGAAGGGAGTAGTGCATACAAGATCATCCCATGAAGGGAGTAGTGCATACAAGATCATCCCATGAAGGGAGTAGTGCATACAAGATCATCCCATGAAGGGACAGGTGCATCCAGATCATCCCATGAAGGGAGTAGTGTATCCAGGATCATCCCATGAAGGGACAGGTACATCCAGAATCATCCCATGAAGGGACTGATGCATCCAGGATCATCCCCTGAAGGGAGAAGTGCATCCAGGATCACCCCCTGAAGAGAGTAGTGCATCCAGGATCATCCCCTGAATGGAGTAGTGCATCCAGGATCATCCCATGAAGGGAGTAGTGCATCCAGGATCATCCCATGAAGGGAGTAGTGCATCCAGGATCATCCCATGAAGGGAGTAGTGCATCCAGGATCATCCCATGAAGGGACAGGTGCATCCAGGATCATCCCATGAAGGGACAAGTGCATCCAGGATCATCCCATGAAGGGACAGGTGCATCCAGGATCATCCCATGAAGGGACAGGTGCATCCAGGATCATCCCATGAAGGGACAGGTGCATCCAGGATCATCCCATGAAGGGACAGGTGCATCCAGGAATGCATCCAGGATCATCCCATGAAGGGACAGGTGCATCCAGGATCATCCCATGAAGGGACAGGTGCATCCAGGATCATCCCATGAAGGGACAGGTGCATCCAGGATCATCCCCTGAAGGGAGTAGTGCATCCAGGATCATCCCATGAAAGGAGTAGTACATCCATGATCATCCCCTGAAGGGAGTAGTGTATCCAGGATCATCCCATGAAGTGACAGGTGCATCCAGATCATCCCATGAAGTGACAGGTGCATCCAGGATCATCCCATGAAGGGACAGGTACATCCAGGATCATCCCCTGAAGGGAGTAGTGCATCCAGGATCATCCCATTAAGAGACCAGTGCATCCAGGATCATCCCATGAAGGGAGTAGTGCATCCAGGATCATCCAATGAAGGGACAGGTGCATCCAGGATCATCCCATGAAGGGACACGTGCATCCAGATCATCCCCTGAAGGGAGTAGTGTATCCAGGATCATCCCATGAAGGGAGTAGTGCATCCAGGATCATCCCATGAAGGGAGTAGTGCATCCAGGATCATCCCCTGAAGGGAAAGGTGCATCCAAGATCATCCCATGAAGGGGCAGGTGCATCCAAGACCATCCCATGAAGGGACCGGTGTATCCAGGATCATCCCCTGAAGGGAGTAGTGCATCCAGGAACATCCCCTGAAGGGACCGGTGCATCCAGGATCATCCCATGAAGGGACCGGTGCATCCAGGATCATCCCATGAAGGGAGTAGTGCATCCAGGATCATCCAATGAAGAGACAGGTGCATCCAGGATCATCCCATGAAGGGACACGTGCATCCAGATCATCCCCTGAAGGGAGTAGTGCATCCAGGATCATCCCATGAAGGGACAGGTGCATCCAGGATCATCCCATGAAGGGACAGGCGCATCCAGGATCATCCCATGAAGGGACAGGCGCATCCAGGATCATCCCACGAAGAGGCAGATGCATCCAGGATCATCCCACGAAGGGGCAGGTGCATCCAGGATCATCCCCTGAAGGGAGTAGTGCATCCATGATCATCCAATGAAGGGACCGATGCATCCAGGATCATCCCATGAAGGGAGTAGTGCATCCAGGATCATCCCATGAAGGGACAGGTGCATCCAGGATCCTCCCATGAAGGGACAAGTGCATCCAGGATCATCCCATGAAGGGACAGGTGCATCCAGGATCATCCCATGAAGGGACAGGTGCATCCAGGATCATCCCATGAAGGGACAGGTGCATCCAGGATAATCCCATGAAGGGACAGGTGCATCCAGGATCATCCCATGAAGGGACCGTGCATCCCGGATCATCCCATGAAGGGACCGGTGCATCCAGGATCATCCCCTGAAGGGAGTGCATCCAGGATCATCCCCTGAAGGGAGTAGTGCATCCAGGATCATCCCCTGAAGGGAGTAGTGCATCCAGGATCATCCCCTGAAGGGAGTAGTGCATCCAGGATCATCCCATGAAGGGAGTAGTGCATCCAGGATCATCCCATGAAGGGACAGGTGCATCCAGGATCATCCCATGAAGGGACAGGTGCATCCAGGATCATCCCATGAAGGGACAGGTGCATCCAGGATCATCCCCTGAAGGGAGTAGTGCATCCAGGTTCATCCCCTGAAGGGAGTAGTGCATCCAGGATCATCCCCTGAAGGGAGTAGTGCATCCAGGATCATCCCATGAAGGGAGTAGTGCATCCAGGATCATCCCATGAAGGGACAGGTGCATCCAGGATCATCCCATGAAGGGACAGGTGCATCCAGGATCATCCCATGAAGGGACAGGTGCATCCAGGATCATCCCCTGAAGGGAGTAGTGCATCCAGGATCATACCATGAAGGGAGTAGTGCATCCAGGATCATCCCATGTAGGGAGTAGTGCATTCAGGATCATCCCATGAAGGGAGTAGTGCACCCAGGATCATCCCATGAAGGGAGTAGTGCATCCAGGATCATCCCATGAAGGGAGTAGTGCATCCAGGATCATCCCCTGAAGGGAGTAGTGCATCCAGGATCATCCCCTGAAGGGAGTAGTGCATCCAGGATCATCCAATGAAGGGATGGATGTGTGAGAAGTTGGCCTGGTATATAATGCTCACTAATTCTTAGTGATCACTTTGTACCATGCCAAGCAACCCTTATGATGATGGTTGTAATTCAACCTTGTAGACCAGTTATCCTAGTGGTAACGTGGACAAAGCAGTCTTAGGCTAAACTCTGAAAGGCATGTGAAGCCAGCTGTATTACCATACACAACCCCCTTGAATACCAAATGAAAGGGACACCACACAGATATATATTGAAAATATATATTGATTTATTAACTATAAAATCCCCTGGACTCTTTATGAGCACAGAAGCACAAGCGTTAAATCACAAGACAGTTTAAAATACACAAACGTTGCACAATATGGATGAGCCCTAGGGGCCACCTAAACCATATACTAAGAAAGTGGTATAAGAGATACCAGGAGGAAAGTGAAGAGGCCTAGGGCCTTGGGAATCGCTGGAGCTATTCGAGACTAGCAATGACTAAGTCGGGAGAGGCCCACGGGACTCGGGTGCAGTGTTCAAAGTGCACGCACTTTCCAATACAAAGTCTATGGTGCGTAAAAAGTACAGAGTTAGAAAGTTAGTAACCTTCCGAGTGACCTACGGAGTTAAAACTTTAGACACAGGCCCTTGAGAGGTGTACCAGTGCAGGAGCACCGACAGAGCTGAGTTACCTCACCCACAGGAAGCGGGTGCACAGGGTCGAAGTAGTGTCGGGTTTCGTCACGCTGGTCGATGGTGCTTGGAGCTGAAGATGCTGCAGGCGGCTCGATGAGAAGAGTTCCGGTGGATCCAAGGGTGGATCTGAAGATGTGAAGACCTGAAAGCAGAGGGGACAGTGTTCAAAGTCACTAGCCAGTGACTACCGTGGAACCAGATTGGAACCAGGCGATGTCGGGTGCAAACAGGCGTTGTCAGGTAGCTTCTTTCTGCAGCCACGTGGATACCCGGGGTCAAGGACGTCCAGGAGTCGGTCACGAGCTGTCCCACGTAGGCTTCTCGCTGTTGACGGTGTCGGCGACCTGATCGGAGCAAACAGGCCTTGGCAAATGCAAGCCACGCAGAAGTTGAAAGATGCTGTTCACTCGGACCAGCAAGGTCAGAGCAGGTGCTCCTTTTCACAGGAGCTTGGGTAGGTCTGGAGCAACCAGACCTGCTGTGTAAATCTTCGGGTTCGTCGCCAAGATGGCCGCTGACCACGTGGCTAGTGGCCGGGATGGCGCATCGAGTGGCACAATGCAAAAGGGCCCCACGCAGATCGTGGAGAAGCTGGAGGGCTGATCTTCGGTGCAAGGGCTGCTCGGTGGTGGGGGTTCTCAGTCCCCAAAGCACAACGTCGAGGATGCCTCAGAAGCTGCGCAGTCAGCTTTTCGAGTGTCTTCCAAGAGGTCCGGTCCCACGTCACTCGGTGCCTCCACGGGTCCCTTCTTTGCAGGGACTGTGGATTGGGCTCTGAGAGGTCTGGGAGTCTGGTTCTTGTCGGGCTCTGGGCTCGGTCTCCGGCGGGAGGCGGCGGCAAAGCAGACGTTGAGTTGCTGGTTGGTACCTGTGTTCACAGGGTGGCCACTCCTAGGCCACAAGGGAGATTCTCTTCAGTCTTCTGTGCAGCAGAATGTCGAAGTCCAGTCTTCTTCTTAGTTTTAAGTTGATTCAGGATGATCTGCTGTGCAATGGCACTGCTCCCACTCTTATTCCAATCTGAGGGGTGGATCTCCTGCTAGGTCCCTCCCCTATGGGTGGGACCAGGAAGGGGGGTGGTTACACCCCCTCTCCTTTGTCCAGCTCCTCGCCAGGACTGGGGCTGGAAAGCCCCAGAACCAGTTTGGGCTGGCTTATGCACAGGGACACCTTGTGTGCCCCAGGCATGTCTCAATCTATTCAGCCCTGTCCTACCCAATACACAAAACCCTGTCTGGGGTGGTGCTCACACCTCCCCAGGCAGGAAACCCTTTGTCCAGGCCCTCCTCACTGGAAGGACTCCCAGCAGCAGGAGGTCAGACATGTGTCTGTGGTGGCAGCATCCATTTTGTGATGCTGAGGCTCTGTTTAACTTTAACCGGGGTTAAGGCTACACACATGTCGTGTCCCTCTAGAAGGGTGGAATGCTATCCCCGTCGCCAGAATTGGTGAGGGGATAGTATTCCAATTCGTATGACACCTTACTCGACATGTTTTGATAAAGCCAAACCAAAGATAGCAAATAACCGCGAGGATTATAATGCACTTAAGAGTATATGGTACGGCAATATCCCGGAACAACTTAGGGAGTGGTTCCCGACAGCTGCAGACAGGCTCAGCTCATGCTAGAGCACCATCTCACATATTTCCAAGCACTCTGCCTCCAGGATTGATGAGGCCTTCCATAGGAGTGTCTGGTAGGAACATAAGTGTCCAGTTTAGGGTTAGGCACAGACATACTGTACCTAAGTAAGAGGTGATTACACCAACTTACCCCAGCTGAGTGATCAGCCAGTTGTGTCAAATATGGAGGCCAGGCCAGGGGTGGCATAATACATGCTGCAGCCCCTGGTAGGCCTTGGCTACACCTATGCCCTGGGTACCTATGGTACACTGTTACAGGGGCCTATAAGGTGAACCGATTCCAATTGTTTTATGCACCTAATGTACATGGAGTCCATTTTAAGGAGAGAGCAATCGGCCTGGGGCCCTGAATAGCAGGCTCCCAGGCCAACTAAGTCAAAAACCAGCTAAACACCAGGCAAAAAGTTTGGGGGTAACCATAGTCAGATATCCACCTTCCTACAGGATGCATCCAGGATGATCCCATGAAAGGGACTGGTGCATCCGGGATCATCCCACGAAGGGAGTAGTGCATCCAGGATCATCCCCTGAAGTGAGTAGTGCATCCAGGATCATCCCATGAAGGGACCGGTGCATCCAGGATCATCCCCTGAAGGGAGTAGTGCATCCAGGATCATCCCATGAAGTGAGTAGTGCATCCAAGATCATCCCATGAAGGGACAGGTGCATCCAGGATCATCCCCTGAAGGGAGTAGTGCATCCAGGATCATCCCATGAAGGGAGTAGTGCATCCAGGATCATCCCATGAAGGGAGTAGTGCATTCAGGATCATCCCATGAAAGCAGTAGTGCAAGGGAGTAGTGCATTCAGGACCATCCCATGAAGGGAGTAGTGCATTCAGGATCATCCCATGAAGGGAGTAGTGCATTCAGGAACATCCCATGAAGGGACAGGTGCATCCAGGATCATCCCATGAAGGGACAGGTGCATCCAGGATCATCCCATGAAGGGACAGGTGCATCCAGGATCATCCCATGAAGGAACAGGTGCATCCAGGATCATCCCATAAAGGGGGTAGTGCATCCAGGATCATCCCATGAAGGGAGTAGTGCATCCAGGATCATCCCATGAAGGGAGTAGTGCATACAGGATCATCCCATGAAGGGACAGGTGCATCTAGGATCGTCCCCTGAAGGGACAGGTGCATCCAGGATCATCCCATAAAGGGAGTAGTGCATCCAGGATCATCGCATGAAGGGAGTAGTGCATCCAGGATCATCCCATGAAGGGACAGGTGCATCCAGGATCATCCCCTGAAGGGAGTAGTGCATCCAGGATCATCCCAAGAAGGGACAGGTGCATCCACATCATCCCATGAAGGGACAGGTGCATTCACATCATCCCATGAAGGGACATGTGCATCCAGGATTATCCCCTGAAGGGAGTAGTGCATCCGGGATCATCCCATGAAGGGAGTAGTGCATACAAGATCATCCCATGAAGGGAGTAGTGCATACAAGATCATTCCATGAAGGGACAGGTGCATCCAGATCATCCCATGAAGGGAGTAGTGTATCCAGGATCATCCCATGAAGGGACAGGTACATCCAGAATCATCCCATGAAGGGACTGATGCATCCAGGATCATCCCCTGAAGGGAGTAGTGCATCCAGGATCATCCCCTGAAGGGAGTAGTGCATCCAGGATCATCCCCTGAATGGAGTAGTGCATCCAGGATCATCCCATGAAGGGAGTAGTGCATCCAGGATCATCCCATGAAGGGAGTAGTGCATCCAGGATCATCCCATGAAGGGACAGGTGCATCCAGATCATCTTATGAAGGGACAGGTGCATCCAGGATCATCCCATGAAGGGACAGGTGCATTCAGGATCATCCCATGAAGGGAGTAGTGCATCCAGGATCATCCATGAAGGGACCGGTGCTTCCAGATCATCCGATGAAGGGACAGGTGCATCCAGGATCATCCCATGAAGGGACAGGTACATCCAGGATCATCCCATGAAGGGACAGGTGCATCCAGGATCATCCCATGAAGGGACAGGTGCATCCAGGATCATCCCATGAAGGGACAGGTGCATCCAGGATCATCCCCTGAAGGGAGTAGTGCATCCAGGATCATCCCATGAAGAGAAAGGTGCATCCAGATTATCCCATCAAGGGACAGGTGCATCGAAGATCATCCCATCAAGGGACTGGTGCATCGAGGATCATCCCCTGAAGGGAGTAGTGCATCCAGAATCATCCTATGAAGGGAGTAGTGCATCCAGGATCATCCCATGAAGGGACAGGTGCATCCAGGTCATCCCATGAAGGGACATGTGCATCCAGGATCATCCAATGAAGGGTCAGGTGCATCCAGGATCATCCAATGAAGGGTAAGGTGCATCCAGGATCATCCCATAAAGGGAGTAGTGCATCCAGGATCATCCCATGAAGGGAGTAGTGCATCCAGGATCATCCCATGAAGGGAGTAGTGCATACAGGATCATCCCATGAAGGGACAGGTGCATCTAGGATCATCCCCTGAAGGGACAGGTGCATCCAGGATCATCCCATAAAGGGACAGGTGCATCCAGGATCATCCCATGAAAGGACAGGTGCATCCAGGATCATCCCATGAAAGGACAGGTGCATCCACATCATCCCATGAAGGGACAGGTGCATCCAGGATTCTCCCCTGAAGGGAGTAGTGCATCCGGGATCACCCCCTGAAGGAAGTAGTGCATCCAGGATCATCCCATGAAGGGAGTAGTGCATCCAGGATCATCCCGTGAAGGGACAGATGCATCCAGGATCATCCCATGAAGGGACAGGTGCATCCAGATCATCCCATGAAGGGAGTAGTGCATCCAGGATCATCCCCTGAAGGGAGTAGTGCATATGCATCCAGATCATCCCATGAAGGGACATGAGCATCCAGGATCATCCCCTGAAGGGAGTAGTGCATCCAGGATCATCCCATGAAGGGAGTAGTGCATCCAGGATCATCCCATGAAGGGAGTACTGCATCCAGGATCATCCCATGAAGGGAGTAGTGCATCCAGGATCATCCCATGAAGGGATTAGTGCATCCAGGATCATCCGATTAAGGGACAGGTACATCCAGGATCATCCCCTGAAGGGAGTAGTGCATCCAGGATCATCCCATAAAGGGAGTAGTGCATCCAGGATCATCCCATGAAGGGACAGGTGCATCCAGGATCATCCCATGAAGGGAGTAGTGCATCCAGGTTCATCCCATGAAGGGAGTAGTGTATCCAGGATCATCCCATGAAGGGAGTAGTGCATCCAGGATCATCCCCTGAATGGAGTAGTGCATCCATCATCATCACAAGAAGTGGCAGGTGCATCCAGATCATCCCATGAAGGGACAGGTGCATCCAGGATCATCTCCTGAAGGGAGTAGTGCATCCAGGATCGTCCCATAAAGGAAGTAGTGCATCCAGGATTATCCCATGAAGGGACAGGTGCATCCAGGATCATCCCATAAAGGGACATGTGCATCCAGATCATCCCCTGAAGGGAGTAGTGCATCCAGGATCATCCCATGAAGGGAGTAGTACATCCAGGATCATCCCATGAAGGGAGTAGTGCATCCAGGATCATCCCATGAAGGGAGTAGTGCATCCAAGTGCATCCAGATCATCCCATGAAGGGAGTAGTGCATCCAGATCATCCCATGAAGGGACAGGTGCATCCAGATCATCCCATAAAGGGACAGGTGCATCCAGATCATCCCATAAAGGGACAGGTGCATCCAGGATCATCTCATGAAGGGTCAGGTGCATCTAGGATCGTCCCCTGAAGGGACAGGTGCATCCAGGATCATCCCATAAAGGGGGTAGTGCATCCAGGATCATCCCATGAAGGGAGTAGTGCATCCAGGATCATCCCATGAAGGGAGTAGTGCATACAGGATCATCCCATGAAGGGACAGGTGCATCTAGGATCGTCCCCTGAAGGGACAGGTGCATCCAAGATCGTCCCATGAAGGGACAGGTGCATCCAGATCATCCCATGAAGGGACAGGTGCATCCAGGATCATCCCCTGAAGGGAGTAGTGCATCCAGGATCATCCCATAAAGGGAGTAGTGCATCCAGGATCATCCCACGAAGGGAGTAGTGCATCCAGGATCATCCCATGAAGGGAGTAGTGCATCCAGGATCATCCCACGAAGGGAGTAGTGCATCCAGGATCATCCGACGAAGGGAGTAGTGCATCCAGGATCATCCCACGAAGGGACAGGTGCATCCAGGATCATCCCATAAAGGGAGTAGTGCATCCAGGATCATCCCATGAAGGGAGTAGTGCATCCAGGATCATCCCATGAAGGGAGTAGCGCATCCAGGATCATCCCATGAAGGGAGTAGCGCATCCAGGATCATCCCAAGAAGGGAGTAGCGCATCCAGGATCATCCCATGAAGGGAGTAGTGCATCCAGGATCATCCCATGAAGGGACAGGTGCATCCAGATCATCCCATGAAGGGACATGTGCATCCAGGATCATCCCATGAAGGGACAGGTGCATTCAGGATCATCCCATGAAGGGAGTGGTGCATCCAGGATCATCCATGAAGGGACAGGTGCTTCCAGATCATCCGATGAAGGGACAGGTGCATCCAGGATCTTCCCATGAAGGGACAGGTACATCCAGGATCATCCCCTGAAGGGAGTAGTGCATCCAGGATCATCCCATAAAGGGAGTAGTGCATCCAGGATTATCCCATGAAGGGACAGGTGCATCCAGGATCCTCCCATGAAGGGCGTAGTGCATCCAGGATCATCCCATGAAGGGAGTAGTGCATCCAGGATCATCCCATGAAGGGAGTAGTGTATCCAGGATCATCCCCTGAATGGAGTAGTGCTTCCAGGACCATCCCTTGAAGGGAGTAGTGCATCCAGGATCATCCCATGAAGGGACAGGTGCATCCAGGATCATCCCATAAAGGGAGTAGTGCATCCAGGATCATCCCATGAAGGGACAGGTGCATCCAGGATCATCCCATGAAGGGACAGGTGCATCCAGGATCATCCCATGAAGGGACAGGTGCATGAGGATCATCCCATGACGGGAGTAGTGCATCCAGGATCATCCCATGAAGGGAGTAGTGCATCCAGGATCATCCCCTGAAGGGAGTAGTGCATCCAGGATCATCCCATAAAGGGAGTAGTGCATCCAGGATCATCCCATGAAGGGACAGGTGCATCCAGGATCATCCCATAAAGGGAGTAGTGCATCCAGGATCATCCCATGAAGGGACAGGTGCATCCAGATCATCCCATGAAGGGACAGGTGCATCCAGGATCATCCCATGAAGGGAGTAGTGCATCCAGGATCATCCCCTGAAGGGAGTAGTGCATCCAGGATCATCCCATGAAGGGACAGGTGCATCCAGGATCATCCCATAAAGGGAGTAGTGCATCCAGGATCATCCCATGAAGGGACAGGTGCATCCAGGATCATCCCATAAAGGGAGTAATGCATCCAGGATCATCCCATGAAGGGACAGGTGCATCCAGATCATCCCATGAAGGGACAGGTGCATCCAGATCATCCCATGAAGGGACAGGTGCATCCAGATCATCCCATGAAGGGACAGGTGCATAGAGGATCATCCCATGAAGGGACAGGTGCATCGAGGATCATCCCATGAAAGGACAGGTGCATCGAGGATCATCCCCTGAAGGGAGTAGTGCATCCAGGATCATCCCCTGAAGGGAGTAGTGCATCCAGGATCATCCCCTGAAGGGAGTAGTGCATCCAGTATCATCCCCTGAAGGGAGAAGTGCATCCAGGATCATCCCCTGAAGGGAGTAGTGCATCCAGGATCATCCCATGAAGGGACAGGTGCATCCAAGATCACCTCATAAAGCGACAGGTGCATACAGTATCATCACCTGAAGGGACCGGTGCATACAGGATCATCCCATTAAGGGAGTAGTGCATCCAGGATCATCCCATGAAGGGAGTAGTGCATCCAGGATCATCCCATGAAGGGAGTAGTGCATCCAGGATCATCCCATGAAGGGACAGGTGCATCCAGGATCATCCCATGAAGGGACAGGTGCATCCAGGATCATCCCATGAAGGGACAGGTGCATCCAGGATCATCCCATGAAGGGAGTAGTGCATCCAGATCATCCCATGAAGCGAGTAGTGCATCCAGATCATCCCATGAAGGGAGTAGTGCATCCAGGATTATCCCATGAAGGGACAGGTGCATCCAGGATTATCCCATGAAGGGACAGGTGCATCCAGATCATCCCATGAAGGGACAGGTGCATCCAGATCATCCCATGAAGGGACAGGTGCATCCAGATCATCCCATGAAGGGATAGGTGCATCCAGATCATCCCATGAAGGGACAGGTGCATCCAGATCATCCCATGAAGGGAGTAGTGCATCCAGGATCATCCCCTGAAGGGAATAGTGCATCCAGGATCATCCCATGAAGGGAGTAGTGCATCCAGGATCATCCCATGTAGGGAGTAGTGCATCCAGGATCATCCCATGAAGGAAGTAGTGCATCCAGGATCATCCCATGAAGGGAGTAGTGCATCCAGGACCATCCAATGAAGGGAGTAGTGCTTCCAGGACCATTCCGTGAAGGGAGTAGTGCATCCAGGATCATCCCATGAAGGGACAGGTGCATCCATGATCATCCCATAAAGGGAGTAGAGCATCCAGGATCATCCCATGAAGGGGCAGGTGCATCCAGGATCATCCCATGAAGGGAGTAGTGCATCCAGGATCATCCCATGAAGGGAGTAGTGCATCCAGGATCATCCCCTGAAGGTAGTAGTGCATCCAGGATCACCCCCTGAAGGGAGTAGTGCATCCAGGATCATCCCCTGAAGGGAGTAGTGCATCCAGGATCATCCCCTGAAGGGACAGGTGCATCCAAGATCATCCCATAAAGGGACCGGTGCATACAGGATCATCCCATGAAGGGAGTAGTGCATCCAGGAGCATCCCATGTAGGGAGTAGTGCATACAGGATCATCCCCTGAAGGGAGTAATGCATCCAGGATCATCCGATGAAGGGAGTAGTGCATACAGGATCATCCCCTGAAGGGAGTAGTGCATACAGGATCATCCCATGAAGGGAGTAGTGCATACAGGATCATCCCATGAAGGGAGTAGTGCATCCAGGATCATCCCATGAAGGGAGTAGTGCATCCAGGATCATCCTCTGAAGGGAGGAGTGCATCCAGGATCATCCCCTGAAGGGACAGGTGCATCCAGATTATCCCATGAAGGGACAGGTGCATCCAGGATCATCCCATAAAGGGAGTAGTGCATCCAGGATCATCCCATGAAGGGACAGGTGCATCCAGGATCATCCCATAAAGGGAGTAGTGCATCCAGGATCATCCCATGAAGGGAGTAGTGCATCCAGGATCATCTCATGAAGGGAGTATTGCATCCAGGATCATCCCCTGAAGGTATTATTGCATCCAGGATCATCCCCTGAAGGGAATAGTGCATCCAGGATCATCCCCTGAAGGGAGTAGTGCATCCAGGATCACCCCCTGAAGGGAGTAGTGCATCCAGGATCGTCCCATGAAGGGACAGGTGCATCCAGGATCATCCCATGAAAGGAGTAGTGCATCCAGGATCATCCCACGAAGGGACAGGTGCATCCAGATCATCCCATGAAGGGACAGGTGCATCCAGGATCATCCCCTGAAGGGAGTAGTGCATCCAGGATCATCCCCTGAAGGAAGTAGTGCATCCAGGATCATCCCATTAAGGGACAGGTGCATCCAGGATCCTCCCATAAAGGGAGTAGTGCATCCAGGATCATCCCATGAAGGGACAGGTGCATCCAGGATCATCCCATGAAGGGACAGGTGCATCCAGGATCATCCCATAAATGGAGTAGTGCATCCAGGATCATCCCATGAAGGGACAGGTGCATCCAGATCATCCCATGAAGGGACAGGTGCATCCAGGATCATCCCATGAAGGGACAGGTGCATCCAGGATCATCCCATGAAGGGACAGGTGCATCCAGATCATCCCATGAAGGGACAGGTGCATCCAGATCATCCCATGAACGGACAGGTGCATCCAGGATCATCCCCTGAAGGGAGTAGTGCATTCAGGATCATCCCATGAAGGGACAGGTGCATCCATAGCATCCCATGAAGGGACAGGTGCATCCAGGATCATCCCATGAAGGGACAGGTGCATCCAGGATCATCCCATGAAGGGAGTAGTGCATTCAGGATCATCCCATGAAGGGAGTAGTGCATTCAGGATCATCCCATGAAGGGAGTGGTGCATTCAGGATCATCCCCTGAAGGGAGTGGTGCATTCAGGATCATCCCCTGAAGTGAGTGGTGCATTCAGGATCATCCCCTGAAGGGAGTGGTGCATCCAGGATCATCCCATGAAGGGAGTAGTGCATCCAGGACCATCCCAAGAAGGGAGTAGTGCATCCAGGACCATCCCATGAAGGGAGTAGTGCATCCAGGACCATCCCTTGAAGGGAGTAGTGCATCCAGGATCATCCCATGAAGGGACAGGTGCATCCAGGATCATCCCATTAAGGGACCAGTGCATCCAGGATCATCCCCTGAAGAGAGTAGTGCATCCAGATCATCCCATGAAGGAAGTAGTGCATCCAGGATCATCCCATGAAGGGACAGGTGCATCCAGATCATCCCATGAAGGGACAGGTGCATCCAGATCATCCCACGAAGGGACAGGTGCATCCAGATCATCCCACGAAGGGACAGGTGCATCCAGATCATCCCATGAAGGGACAGGTGCATCCAGATCATCCCCTGAAGGGAGTAGTTCATCCAGGATCATCCCCTGAAGGGAGTAGTGCATCCAGGATCATCCCATGAAGGGAGTAGTGCATCCAGGATCATCCCATGAAGGAAGTAGTGCATCCAGGATCATCCCATGAAGGGACAGGTGCATCCAGATCATCCCATGAAGGGACAGGTGCATCCAGATCATCCCACGAAGGGACAGGTGCATCCAGATCATCCCCTGAAGGGAGTAGTTCATCTCATCCAGGATCATCCCCTGAAGGGAGAAGTGCATCCAGGATCATCCCATGAAGGGAGTAGTGCATCCAGGATCATCCCATGAAGGGAGTAGTGCATCCAGGATCATCCCATGAAGGGACAGGTGCATCCAGATCATCCCATGAAGGGACAAGTGCATCCAGATCATCCCATGAAGGGACAGGTGCATCCAGATCATCCCCTGAAGGGACAGGTGCATCCAGATCATCCCCTGAAGGGAGTAGTGCATCCAGATCATCCCCTGAAGGGAGTAGTGCACCCAGGATCATCCCATGAAGGGACAGGTGCATCCAGGATCATCCCATGAAGGGACAGGTGCATCCAGGATCATCCCATGAAGGGACAGGTGCATCCAGGATCATCCGATAAAGGGAGTAGTGCATCCAGGATTATCCCATAAAGGGAGTAGTGCATCCAGGATCATCCCATGAAGGGACAGGTGCATCCAAATCATCCCATGAAGGGACAGGTGCATCCAGATCATCCCATGAAGGGACAGGTGCATCCAGATCATCCCATGAAGGGACAGGTGCATCCAGATCATCCCATGAAGGGACAGGTGCATCCAGATCATCCCATGAAGGGACAGGTGCATCCAGATCATCCCCTGAAGGGAGTAGTGCATCCAGATCATCCCATGAAGGGAGTAGTGCATCCTGGATCATCCCCTGAAGGGAGTAGTGCATTCTGGATCATCCCATGAAGGGAGTAGTGCATCCAGAATCATCCCCTGAAGGGAGTAGTGCATCCAGGATCATCCCATGAAGGGACGGGTGCATCCAGGATCATCCCCTGACGGGAGTAGTGCATCCAGGATCATCCCATGAAGGGACAGGTGCATCCAGGATCATCCCATGAAGGGACAGGTGCATCCAGGATCATCCCATGAAGGGACAGGTGCATCCAGGATCATCCCATGATGGGAGTAGTGCATCCAGGATCACCCCCTGAAGGGAGTAGTGCATCCAGGATCATCCCCTGAAGGGAGTAGTGCATCCAGGATCATCCCCTGAAGGGAGTAGTGCATCCAGGATCATCCCATGAAGGGACAGGTGCATCCAGATCATCCCATGAAGGGACAGGTGCATCCAGATCATCCCATGAAGGGACAGGTGCATCCAGATCATCCCCTGAAGGGAGTAGTGCATCCAGATCATCCCATGAAGGGAGTAGTGCATTCTGGATCATCCCATGAAGGGAGTAGTGCATCCAGGATCATCCCCTGAAGGGAGTAGTGCATCGTAGTGCATCCAGGATCATCCCCTGAAGGGAGTAGTGCATCCAGGATCATCCCCTGAAGGGAGTAGTGCATCCAGATCATCCCATGAAGGGACCGGTGCATCCAGGATCATCCCCTGAAGGGAGTAGTGCATCCAGGATCATCCCCTGAAGGGAGTAGTGCATCCAGGATCATCCCCTGAAGGGAGTAGTGCATCCAGGATCATCCCATGAAGGGACAGGTGCATCCAGGATCATCCCCTGACGGGAGTAGTGCATCCAGGATCATCCCATGAAGGGAGTAGTGCATCCAGGATCATCCCATGAAGGGAGTAGTGCATCCAGGATCATCCCATGAAGGGAGTAGTGCATCCAGGATCATCCCATGAAGGGAGTAGTGCATCCAGGATCATCCCATGAAGGGAGTAGTGCATCCAGGATCATTCCATGAAGGTACAGGTGCATCCAGGATCATTCCATGAAGGGACAGGTGCACCCAGATCATCCCATGAAGGGACAGGTGCATACAGGATCATCCCATTAGGGGACCAGTGCATCCAGGATCATCCCCTGAAGGGAGTAGTGCATCCAGGATCATCCCATGAAGGGACAGGTGCATCCAGGATCATCCCCTGAAGGGAGTAGTGCATCCAGGATCATCCCATGAAGGGAGTAGTGCATCCAGGATCATCCCATGAAGGGAGTAGTGCATCCAGGATCATCCCATGAAGGGAGTAGTGCATCCAGGATCATCCAATAAAGGGAGTAGTGCATCCAGGATCATCCCATGAAGGGACAGGTGCATTCAGATCATCCCATGAAGGGACAGGTGCATCGAGGATCATCCCCTGAAGGGAGTAGTGCATCCAGGATCATCCCATGAAGGGAGTAGTGCATCCAGGATCATCCCCTGAAGGGAGTAGTGCATCCAGATCATCCCATGAAGGGACAGGTGCATCCAGGATCATCCCATGAAGAGACAGGTGCATCCAGGATCATCCCATGAAGGGACAGGTGCATCCAGGATCATCCCATGAAGGGACAGGTGCATCCAGGATCATCCCATGATGGGAGTAGTGCATCCTGGATCATCCCCTGAAGGGAGTAGTGCATCCAGGATCATCCCCTGAAGGGAGTAGTGCATTCAGGATCATCCCATGAAGGGACAGGTGCATCCAGGATCATCCCATAATGGGAGTAGTGCATCCAGGAACATCCCATGAAGGGACAGGTGCATCCAGGATCATCCCATGAAGGGAGTAGTGCGTCCAGCATCATCCCATGAAGGGACAGGTGCATCCAGATCATCCCATGAAGGGACAGGTGCATCCAAGATCATCCCCTGAAGGGAGTAGTGCATTCAGGATCATCCCCTGAAGGGAGTAGTGCATCTAGGATCATCCCATGAAGAGAGTAGTGCATCCAGGATCATCCATTGAAGGGAGTATTGCATCCAGGATCATCTCATGATGGGAGTATTGCATCCAGATCATCCCATGAAGGGAGTAGTGCATCCAGATCATCCCATGAAGTGAGTAGTGCATCCAGATCATCCCATGAAGGGACAGGTGCATCCAGGATCATCCCATGAAGGGACCAGTGCATCCAGGATCATCCCATGAAGGGACCAGTGCATCCAGGATCATCCCATGAAGGGACCAGTGCACCCAGGATCATCCCCTGAAGGGAGAAGTGCATCCAGGAACATCCCATGAAGGGACAGGTGCATCCAGGATCATCCAATAAAGGGAGTAGTGCATCCAGGATCATCCCATGAAGGAACAGGTGCATCCAGGATCATCCCATAAAGGGACAGGTGCATCCAGGATCATCCCATAAAGGGACAGGTGCATCCAGGATCATCCCATAAAGGGAGTAGTGCATCCAGGATCATCCCATGAAGGGACAGGTGCATCCAGATCATCCCATGAAGGGACAGGCGCATCCAAGATCATCCCATGAAGGGACAGGTGCACCCAGATCATCCCATGAAGGGACAGGTGCATCGAGGATCATCCCATGAAGGGACAGGTGCATCCAAGATCATCCCATGAAGGGAGTAGTGCATTCAGGATCACCCCCTGAAGGGAGTAGTGCATCTAGGATCATCCCATGAAGGGAGTAGTGCATCCAGGATCATCCCATGAAGGGAGTAGTGCATCCAGGATCATCCCTTGAAGGGAGTAGTGCATCCAGGATCATCCCTTGAAGGGAGTAGTGCATCCAGGATCATCCCTTGAAGGGAGTAGTGCATCCAGGATCATCCCACGAAGGGACAGTTGCATCCAGGATCATTCCACGAAGGGACAGGTGCATACAGGATCATTCCACGAAGGGACAGGTGCATCCGCAGCATCCCATGAAGGGACAAGTGCATCCAGGATCATCCCCTGAAGGGAGTAGTGCATCCAGGATCATCCCATAAAGGGATTAGTGCATCCAGGATCATCCCATAAAGGGAGTAGTGCATCCAGGATCATCCCATAAAGGGACAGGTGCATCCAAGATCATTCCATGAAGGGACAGGTGCATCCAGGATCATTCCATGAAGGGACAGGTGCATCCAGGATCATCCCCTGAAGGGACAGGTGCATCCAGGATCATCCCCTGAAGGGAGTAGTGCATCCAGATCATCCCATGAAGGGACAGGTGCATCGAGGATCATCCCCTGAAGGGAGTAGTGCATCCAGGATCATCCCATGAAGGGAGTAGTGCATCCAGGATCATTCCATGAAGGGACAGGTGCATCCACAGCATCCCATGAAGGGACAAGTGCATCCAGGATCATCCCCTGAAGGGAGTAGTGCATTCAGGATCATCCCCTGAAGGAAGTAGTGCATCCAGGATCATCCCCTGAAGGAAGTAGTGCATCCAGGATCATCCCCTGAAGGGAGTAGTGCATCCAGGATCATCCCCTGAATTGAGTAGTGCATCCAGGATGATCCCATGAAGGGACAGGTGCATCCAGGATGATCCCATGAAGGGACAGGTGCATCCAGGATGATCCCATGAAGGGACAGGTGCATCCAGGATGATCCCATGAAGGGACAGGTGCATCCAGGATCATCCCATAAAGGGAGTAGTGCATCCAGGATCATCCCATGAAGGGACAGGTGCATCCAGGATCATCCCATAAAGGGACAGGTGCATCCAGGATCATCCCATAAAGGGACAGGTGCATCCAGGATCATCCCATAAAGGGACAGGTGCATCCAGGATCATCCCATAAAGGGAGTAGTGCATCCAGGATCATCCCATGAAGGGACAGGTGCATCCAGATCATCCCATGAAGGGACAGGCGTATCCAAGATCATCCCATGAAGGGACAGGTGCACCCAGATCATCCCATGAAGGGACAGGTGCATCGAGGATCATCCCATGAAGGGACAGGTGCATCCAAGATCATCCCATGAAGGGAGTAGTGCATTCAGGATCACCCCCTGAAGGGAGAAGTGCATCTAGGATCATCCCATGAAGGGAGTAGTGCATCCAGGATCATCCCATAAAGGGATTAGTGCATCCAGGATCATCCCATAAAGGGAGTAGTGCATCCAGGATCATCCCATGAAGGGACAGGTGCATCCAGATCATCCCATGAAGGGACAGGCGCATCCAAGATCATCCCATGAAGGGACAGGTGCACCCAGATCATCCCATGAAGGGACAGGTGCATCGAGGATCATCCCATGAAGGGACAGGTGCATCCAAGATCATCCCATGAAGGGAGTAGTGCATTCAGGATCACCCCCTGAAGGGAGAAGTGCATCTAGGATCATCCCCTGAAGGGAGTAGTGCATCCAGGATCATCCCATAAAGGGATTAGTGCATCCAGGATCATCCCATAAAGGGAGTAGTGCATCCAGGATCATCCCATAAAGGGACAGGTACATCCAGGATCATTCCATGAAGGGACAGGTGCATCCAGGATCATTCCATGAAGGGACAGGTGCATCCAGGATCATTCCATGAAGGGACAGGTGCATCCAGGATCATCCCCTGAAGGGACAGGTGCATCCAGGATCATCCCCTGAAGGGAGTAGTGCATCCAGATCATCCCATGAAGGGACAGGTGCATCGAGGATCATCCCCTGAAGGGAGTAGTGCATCCAGGATCATCCCATGAAGGGACAGGTGCATCCAGGATCATCCCATGAAGGGACAGGTGCATCCAGGATCATCCCATGAAGGGACAGGTGCATCCAGGATCATTCCATGAAGGGACAGGTGCATCCAGGATCATCCCCTGAAGGGACAGGTGCATCCAGGATCATCCCCTGAAGGGAGTAGTGCATCCAGATCATCCCATGAAGGGACAGGTGCATCGAGGATCATCCCCTGAAGGGAGTAGTGCATCCAGGATCATCCCATGAAGGGAGTAGTGCATCCAGGATCATTCCATGAAGGGACAGGTGCATCCACAGCATCCCATGAAGGGACAAGTGCATCCAGGATCATCCCCTGAAGGGAGTAGTGCATTCAGGATCATCCCCTGAAGGAAGTAGTGCATCCAGGATCATCCCCTGAAGGAAGTAGTGCATCCAGGATCATCCCCTGAAGGGAGTAGTGCATCCAGGATCATCCCCTGAATTGAGTAGTGCATCCAGGATGATCCCATGAAGGGACAGGTGCATCCAGGATGATCCCATGAAGGGACAGGTGCATCCAGGATGATCCCATGAAGGGACAGGTGCATCCAGGATGATCCCATGAAGGGACAGGTGCATCCAGGATGATCCCATGAAGGGACAGGTGCATCCAGGATCATCCCATAAAGGGACAGGTGCATCCAGGATCATCCCATAAAGGGACAGGTGCATCCAGGATCATCCCATAAAGGGAGTAGTGCATCCAGGATCATCCCATGAAGGGACAGGTGCATCCAGATCATCCCATGAAGGGACAGGCGCATCCAAGATCATCCCATGAAGGGACAGGTGCACCCAGATCATCCCATGAAGGGACAGGTGCATCGAGGATCATCCCATGAAGGGACAGGTGCATCCAAGATCATCCCATGAAGGGAGTAGTGCATTCAGGATCACCCCCTGAAGGGAGAAGTGCATCTAGGATCATCCCATGAAGGGAGTAGTGCATCCAGGATCATCCCATAAAGGGATTAGTGCATCCAGGATCATCCCATAAAGGGAGTAGTGCATCCAGGATCATCCCATGAAGGGACAGGTGCATCCAGATCATCCCATGAAGGGACAGGCGCATCCAAGATCATCCCATGAAGGGACAGGTGCACCCAGATCATCCCATGAAGGGACAGGTGCATCGAGGATCATCCCATGAAGGGACAGGTGCATCCAAGATCATCCCATGAAGGGAGTAGTGCATTCAGGATCACCCCCTGAAGGGAGAAGTGCATCTAGGATCATCCCCTGAAGGGAGTAGTGCATCCAGGATCATCCCATAAAGGGATTAGTGCATCCAGGATCATCCCATAAAGGGAGTAGTGCATCCAGGATCATCCCATAAAGGGACAGGTACATCCAGGATCATTCCATGAAGGGACAGGTGCATCCAGGATCATTCCATGAAGGGACAGGTGCATCCAGGATCATTCCATGAAGGGACAGGTGCATCCAGGATCATCCCCTGAAGGGACAGGTGCATCCAGGATCATCCCCTGAAGGGAGTAGTGCATCCAGATCATCCCATGAAGGGACAGGTGCATCGAGGATCATCCCCTGAAGGGAGTAGTGCATCCAGGATCATCCCATGAAGGGACAGGTGCATCCAGGATCATCCCATGAAGGGACAGGTGCATCCAGGATCATCCCATGAAGGGACAGGTGCATCCAGGATCATTCCATGAAGGGACAGGTGCATCCAGGATCATCCCCTGAAGGGACAGGTGCATCCAGGATCATCCCCTGAAGGGAGTAGTGCATCCAGATCATCCCATGAAGGGACAGGTGCATCGAGGATCATCCCCTGAAGGGAGTAGTGCATCCAGGATCATCCCATGAAGGGAGTAGTGCATCCAGGATCATTCCATGAAGGGACAGGTGCATCCACAGCATCCCATGAAGGGACAAGTGCATCCAGGATCATCCCCTGAAGGGAGTAGTGCATTCAGGATCATCCCCTGAAGGAAGTAGTGCATCCAGGATCATCCCCTGAAGGAAGTAGTGCATCCAGGATCATCCCCTGAAGGGAGTAGTGCATCCAGGATCATCCCCTGAATTGAGTAGTGCATCCAGGATGATCCCATGAAGGGACAGGTGCATCCAGGATGATCCCATGAAGGGACAGGTGCATCCAGGATGATCCCATGAAGGGACAGGTGCATCCAGGATGATCCCATGAAGGGACAGGTGCATCCAGGATCATCCCATGAAGGGACAGGTGCATCCAGGATCATCCCATAAAGGGAGTAGTGCATCCAGGATCATCCCATGAAGGGACAGGTGCATCCAGGATCATCCCATAAAGGGACAGGTGCATCCAGGATCATCCCATAAAGGGACAGGTGCATCCAGGATCATCCCATAAAGGGAGTAGTGCATCCAGGATCATCCCATGAAGGGACAGGTGCATCCAGATCATCCCATGAAGGGACAGGCGCATCCAAGATCATCCCATGAAGGGACAGGTGCACCCAGATCATCCCATGAAGGGACAGGTGCATCAAGGATCATCCCATGAAGGGACAGGTGCATCCAAGATCATCCCATGAAGGGAGTAGTGCATTCAGGATCACCCCCTGAAGGGAGAAGTGCATCTAGGATCATCCCATGAAGGGAGTAGTGCATCCAGGATCATCCCATGAAGGGAGAAGTGCATCCAGGATCATCCCTTGAAGGGAGTAGTGCATCCAGGATCATCCCTTGAAGGGAGTAGTGCATCCAGGAACATCCCTTGAAGGGAGTAGTGCATCCAGGATCATCCCACGAAGGGACAGGTGCATCCAGGATCATTCCACGAAGGGACAGGTGCATCCACAGCATCCCATGAAGGGACAAGTGCATCCAGGATCATCCCCTGAAGGGAGTAGTGCATCCAGGATCATCCCATAAAGGGATTAGTGCATCCAGGATCATCCCATAAAGGGAGTAGTGCATCCAGGATCATCCCATAAAGGGACAGGTGCATCCAGGATCATTCCATGAAGGGACAGGTGCATCCAGGATCATTCCATGAAGGGACAGGTGCATCCAGGATCATTCCATGAAGGGACAGGTGCATCCAGGATCATCCCCTGAAGGGACAGGTGCATCCAGGATCATCCCCTGAAGGGAGTAGTGCATCCAGATCATCCCATGAAGGGACAGGTGCATCGAGGATCATCCCCTGAAGGGAGTAGTGCATCCAGGAGCATCCCATGTAGGGAGTAGTGCATACAGGATCATCCCCTGAAGGGAGTAATGCATCCAGGATCATCCGATGAAGGGAGTAGTGCATACAGGATCATCCCCTGAAGGGAGTAGTGCATACAGGATCATCCCATGAAGGGAGTAGTGCATACAGGATCATCCCATGAAGGGAGTAGTGCATCCAGGATCATCCGATGAAGGGAGTAGTGCATCCAGGATCATCCCATGAAGGGAGTAGTGCATCCAGGATCATCCTCTGAAGGGAGGAGTGCATCCAGGATCATCCCCTGAAGGGACAGGTGCATCCAGATTATCCCATGAAGGGACAGGTGCATCCAGGATCATCCCATAAAGGGAGTAGTGCATCAAGGATCATCCCATGAAGGGACAGGTGCATCCAGGATCATCCCATGAAGGGAGTAGTGCACCCAGGATCATCCCATGAAGGGACAGGTGCATCCAGATCATCCCATGAAGGGACAGGTGCATCCAGGATCATCCCATAAAGGAAGTAGTGCATCCAGGATCATCCCATGAAGGGAGTAGTGCATCCAGGATCATCTCATGAAGGGAGTAGTGCATCCAGGATCATCCCACGAAGGGACAGGTGCATCCAGATCATCCCATGAAGGGACAGGTGCATCCAGGATCATCCCCTGAAGGAAGTAGTGCATCCAGGATCATCCCATTAAGGGACAGGTGCATCCAGGATCATCCCATAAAGGGAGTAGTGCATCCAGGATCATCCCATGAAGGGACAGGTGCATCCAGGATCATCCCATAAATGGAGTAGTGCATCCAGGATCATCCCATGAAGGGACAGGTGCATCCAGATCATCCCATGAAGGGACAGGTGCATCCAGGATCATCCCATGAAGGGACAGGTGCATCCAGGATCATCCCATGAAGGGACAGGTGCATCCAGATCATCCCATGAAGGGACAGGTGCATCCAGATCATCCCATGAACGGACAGGTGCATCCAGGATCATCCCCTGAAGGGAGTAGTGCATTCAGGATCATCCCATGAAGGGACAGGTGCATCCAGGATCATCCCATAAATGGAGTAGTGCATCCAGGATCATCCCATGAAGGGACAGGTGCATCCAGATCATCCCATGAAGGGACAGGTGCATCCAGGATCATCCCATGAAGGGACAGGTGCATCCAGGATCATCCCATGAAGGGACAGGTGCATCCAGGATCATCCCATGAAGGGACAGGTGCATCCAGATCATCCCATGAACGGACAGGTGCATCCAGGATCATCCCCTGAAGGGAGTAGTGCATTCAGGATCATCCCATGAAGGGACAGGTGCATCCATAGCATCCCATGAAGGGACAGGTGCATCCAGGATCATCCCATGAAGGGACAGGTGCATCCAGGATCATCCCATGAAGGGAGTAGTGCATTCAGGATCATCCCATGAAGGGAGTAGTGCATTCAGGATCATCCCATGAAGGGAGTGGTGCATTCAGGATCATCCCCTGAAGGGAGTGGTGCATTCAGGATCATCCCCTGAAGGGAGTGGTGCATTCAGGATCATCCCCTGAAGGGAGTGGTGCATCCAGGATCATCCCATGAAGGGAGTAGTGCATCCAGGACCATCCCATGAAGGGAGTAGTGCATCCAGGACCATCCCATGAAGGGAGTAGTGCATCCAGGACCATCCCTTGAAGGGAGTGGTGCATCCAGGATCATCCCATGAAGGGACAGGTGCATCCAGGATCATCCCATTAAGGGACCAGTGCATCCAGGATCATCCCCTGAAGAGAGTAGTGCATCCAGATCATCCCATGAAGGGACAGGTGCACCCAGGATCATCCCATTAGGGGACCAGTGCATCCAGGATCATCCCCTGAAGGGAGTAGTGCATCCAGGATCCTCCTATGTAGGGACAGGTGTATCTAGGATCATCACATAAAGGGAGTAGTGCATCCAGGATCATCCCATGAAGGGAGTAGTGCATCCAGGATCATCCCATGAAGGAAGTAGTGCATCCAGGATCATCCCATGAAGGGACAGGTGCATCCAGATCATCCCATGAAGGGACAGGTGCATCCAGGATCATCCCATGAAGGGACAGGTGCATCCAGGATCATCCCATGAAGGGACAGGTGCATCCAGATCATCCCATGAAGGGACAGGTGCATCCAGATCATCCCATGAACGGACAGGTGCATCCAGGATCATCCCATGAAGGGACAGGTGAAGGAAGTAGTGCATCCAGGATCATCCCATGAAGGGACAGGTGCATCCAGATCATCCCATGAAGGGACAGGTGCATCCAGATCATCCCACGAAGGGACAGGTGCATCCAGATCATCCCCTGAAGGGAGTAGTTCATCCAGGATCATCCCCTGAAGGGAGTAGTGCATCCAGGATCATCCCATGAAGGGAGTAGTGCATCCAGGATCATCCCATGAAGGGACAGGTGCATCCAGATCATCCCATGAAGGGACAAGTGCATCCAGATCATCCCATGAAGGGACAGGTGCATCCAGATCATCCCCTGAAGGGAGTAGTGCATCCAGATCATCCCCTGAAGGGAGTAGTGCACCCAGGATCATCCCATGAAGGGACAGGTGCATCCAGGATCATCCCATGAAGGGACAGGTGCATCCAGGATCATCCCATGAAGGGACAGGTGCATCCAGGATCATCCGATAAAGGGAGTAGTGCATCCAGGATCATCCCATGAAGGGAGTAGTGCATCCAGGATCATCCCATGAAGGGACAGGTGCATCCAGATCATCCCATGAAGGGACAGGTGCATCCAGATCATCCCCTGAAGGGAGTAGTGCATCCAGATCATCCCCTGAAGGGAGTAGTGCATCCAGATCATCCCATGAAGGGACAGGTGCATCCAAGATCACCTCATAAAGCGACAGGTGCATACAGTATCATCACCTGAAGGGACCGGTGCATACAGGATCATCCCATGAAAGGAGTAGTGCATCCAGGATCATCCCATGAAGGGAGTAGTGCATCCAGGATCATGAAGGGAGTAGTGCATCCAGATCATCCCATGAAGGGACAGGTGCATCCAGATCATCCCATGAAGGGACAGGTGCATCCAGATCATCCCATGAAGGGATAGGTGCATCCAGATCATTCCATGAAGGGACAGGTGCATCCAGATCATCCCATGAAGGGAGTAGTGCATCCAGGATCATCCCCTGAAGGGAATAGTGCATCCAGGATCATCCCATGAAGGGAGTAGTGCATCCAGGATCATCCCATGTAGGGAGTAGTGCATCCAGGATCATCCCATGAAGGGAGTAGTGCATCCAGGATCATCCCATGAAGGGAGTAGTGCATCCAGGATCATCCCATGAAGGGAGTAGTGCATCCAGGATCATCCTCTGAAGGGAGGAGTGCATCCAGGATCATCCCCTGAAGGGACAGGTGCATCCAGATTATCCCATGAAGGGACAGGTGCATCCAGGATCATCCCATAAAGGGAGTAGTGCATCCAGGATCATCCCATGAAGGGAGTAGTGCACCCAGGACCATCCCATGAAGGGACAGGTGCATCCAGGATCATCCTCTGAAGGGAGGAGTGCATCCAGGATCATCCCATGAAGGGAGTAGTGCACCCAGGATCATCCCCTGAAGGGAATAGTGCATCCAGGATCATCCCATGAAGGGAGTAGTGCATCCAGGATCATCCCATGTAGGGAGTAGTGCATCCAGGATCATCCCATGAAGGGAGTAGTGCATCCAGGATCATCCCATGAAGGGAGTAGTGCATCCAGGACCATCCAATGAAGGGAGTAGTGCTTCCAGGACCATTCCTTGAAGGGAGTAGTGCATCCAGGATCATCCCATGAAGGGAGTAGTGCATCCAGGATCATCCTCTGAAGGGAGGAGTGCATCCAGGATCATCCCCTGAAGGGACAGGTGCATCCAGGATCATCCCATGAAGGGACAGGTGCATCCAGGATCATCCCATGAAGGGAGTAGTGCATACAGGATCATCCCCTGAAGGGAGTAATGCATCCAGGATCATCCGATGAAGGGAGTAGTGCATACAGGATCATCCCCTGAAGGGAGTAGTGCATACAGGATCATCCCATGAAGGGAGTAGTGCATACAGGATCATCCCATGAAGGGAGTAGTGCATCCAGGATCATCCCATGAAGGGAGTAGTGCATCCAGGATCATCCTCTGAAGGGAGGAGTGCATCCAGGATCATCCCCTGAAGGGACAGGTGCATCCAGATTATCCCATGAAGGGACAGGTGCATCCAGGATCATCCCATAAAGGGAGTAGTGCATCCAGGATCATCCCATGAAGGGAGTAGTGCACCCAGGATCATCCCATGAAGGGAGTAGTGCATCCAGGATCATCCTCTGAAGGGAGGAGTGCATCCAGGATCATCCCATGAAGGGAGTAGTGCACCCAGGATCATCCCCTGAAGGGAATAGTGCATCCAGGATCATCCCATGAAGGGAGTAGTGCATCCAGGATCATCCCATGTAGGGAGTAGTGCATCCAGGATCATCCCATGAAGGGAGTAGTGCATCCAGGATCATCCCATGAAGGGAGTAGTGCATCCAGGACCATCCAATGAAGGGAGTAGTGCTTCCAGGACCATTCCTTGAAGGGAGTAGTGCATCCAGGATCATCCCATGAAGGGAGTAGTGCATCCAGGATCATCCTCTGAAGGGAGGAGTGCATCCAGGATCATCCCCTGAAGGGACAGGTGCATCCATGATCATCCCATGAAGGGACAGGTGCATCCAGGATCATCCCATGAAGGGAGTAGTGCATCCAGGATCATCCCCTGAAGGGAGTAGTGCATCCAGGATCACCCCCTGAAGGGAGTAGTGCATCCAGGATCATCCCCTGAAGGGAGTAGTGCATCCAGGATCATCCCCTGAAGGGACAGGTGCATCCAAGATCATCCCATAAAGGGACCGGTGCATACAGGATCATCCCATGAAGGGAGTAGTGCATCCAGGAGCATCCCATGTAGGGAGTAGTGCATACAGGATCATCCCCTGAAGGGAGTAATGCATCCAGGATCATCCGATGAAGGGAGTAGTGCATACAGGATCATCCCCTGAAGGGAGTAGTGCATACAGGATCATCCCATGAAGGGACAGGTGCATCCAGATCATCCCACGAAGGGACAGGTGCAGCCAGATCATCCCATGAAGGGACAGGTGCATCCAGATCATCCCCTGAAGGGAGTAGTTCATCCAGGATCATCCCCTGAAGGGAGTAGTGCATCCAGGATCATCCCATGAAGGGAGTAGTGCATCCAGGATCATCCCATGAAGGGAGTAGTGCATCCAGGATCATCCCATGAAGGGAGTAGTGCATCCAGGATCATCCTCTGAAGGGAGGAGTGCATCCAGGATCATCCCCTGAAGGGACAGGTGCATCCAGATTATCCCATGAAGGGACAGGTGCATCCAGGATCATCCCATAAAGGGAGTAGTGTATCCAGGATCATCCTATGAAGGGAGTAGTGCACCCAGGATCATCCCATGAAGGGACAGGTGCATCCAGATCATCCCATGAAGGGACAGGTGCATCCAGGATCATCCCATAAAGGGAGTAGTGCATCCAGGATCATCCCATGAAGGGAGTAGTGCATCCAGGATCATCTCATGAAGGGAGTATTGCATCCAGGATCATCCCCTGAAGGTATTATTGCATCCAGGATCATCCCCTGAAGGGAATAGTGCATCCAGGATCATCCCCTGAAGGGAGTAGTGCATCTAGGATCACCCCCTGAAGGGAGTAGTGCATCCAGGATCATCCCATGAAGGGACAGGTGCATCCAGGATCATCCCATGAAAGGAGTAGTGCATCCAGGATCATCCCACGAAGGGACAGGTGCATCCAGATCATCCCATGAAGGGACAGGTGCATCCAGGATCATCCCCTGAAGGGAGTAGTGCATCCAGGATCATCCCCCGAAGGAAGTAGTGCATCCAGGATCATCCCATTAAGGGACAGGTGCATCCAGGATCATCCCATAAAGGGAGTAGTGCATCCAGGATCATCCCATGAAGGGACAGGTGCATCCAGGATCATCCCATGAAGGGACAGGTGCATCCAGGATCATCCCATAAATGGAGTAGTGCATCCAGGATCATCCCATGAAGGGACAGGTGCATCCAGATCATCCCATGAAGGGACAGGTGCATCCAGGATCATCCCATGAAGGGACAGGTGCATCCAAGGTGCATCCAGGATCATCCCATGAAGGGACAGGTGCATCCAGATCATCCCATGAAGGGACAGGTGCATCCAGATCATCCCATGAACGGACAGGTGCATCCAGGATCATCCCCTGAAGGGAGTAGTGCATTCAGGATCATCCCCTGAAGGGAGTAATGCATCCAGGATCATCCGATGAAGGGAGTAGTGCATACAGGATCATCCCCTGAAGGGAGTAGTGCATACAGGATCATCCCATGAAGGGAGTAGTGCATACAGGATCATCCCATGAAGGGAGTAGTGCATCCAGGATCATCCCATGAAGGGAGTAGTGCATCCAGGATCATCCTCTGAAGGGAGGAGTGCATCCAGGATCATCCCCTGAAGGGACAGGTGCATCCAGATTATCCCATGAAGGGACAGGTGCATCCAGGATCATCCCATAAAGGGAGTAGTGCATCCAGGATCATCCCATGAAGGGAGTAGTGCACCCAGGATCATCCCATGAAGGGAGTAGTGCATCCAGGATCATCCTCTGAAGGGAGGAGTGCATCCAGGATCATCCCATGAAGGGAGTAGTGCACCCAGGATCATCCCCTGAAGGGAATAGTGCATCCAGGATCATCCCATGAAGGGAGTAGTGCATCCAGGATCATCCCATGTAGGGAGTAGTGCATCCAGGATCATCCCATGAAGGGAGTAGTGCATCCAGGATCATCCCATGAAGGGAGTAGTGCATCCAGGACCATCCAATGAAGGGAGTAGTGCTTCCAGGACCATTCCTTGAAGGGAGTAGTGCATCCAGGATCATCCCATGAAGGGAGTAGTGCATCCAGGATCATCCTCTGAAGGGAGGAGTGCATCCAGGATCATCCCCTGAAGGGACAGGTGCATCCATGATCATCCCATGAAGGGACAGGTGCATCCAGGATCATCCCATGAAGGGAGTAGTGCATCCAGGATCATCCCCTGAAGGGAGTAGTGCATCCAGGATCACCCCCTGAAGGGAGTAGTGCATCCAGGATCATCCCCTGAAGGGAGTAGTGCATCCAGGATCATCCCCTGAAGGGACAGGTGCATCCAAGATCATCCCATAAAGGGACCGGTGCATACAGGATCATCCCATGAAGGGAGTAGTGCATCCAGGAGCATCCCATGTAGGGAGTAGTGCATACAGGATCATCCCCTGAAGGGAGTAATGCATCCAGGATCATCCGATGAAGGGAGTAGTGCATACAGGATCATCCCCTGAAGGGAGTAGTGCATACAGGATCATCCCATGAAGGGACAGGTGCATCCAGATCATCCCACGAAGGGACAGGTGCAGCCAGATCATCCCATGAAGGGACAGGTGCATCCAGATCATCCCCTGAAGGGAGTAGTTCATCCAGGATCATCCCCTGAAGGGAGTAGTGCATCCAGGATCATCCCATGAAGGGAGTAGTGCATCCAGGATCATCCCATGAAGGGAGTAGTGCATCCAGGATCATCCCATGAAGGGAGTAGTGCATCCAGGATCATCCTCTGAAGGGAGGAGTGCATCCAGGATCATCCCCTGAAGGGACAGGTGCATCCAGATTATCCCATGAAGGGACAGGTGCATCCAGGATCATCCCATAAAGGGAGTAGTGCATCCAGGATCATCCTATGAAGGGAGTAGTGCACCCAGGATCATCCCATGAAGGGACAGGTGCATCCAGATCATCCCATGAAGGGACAGGTGCATCCAGGATCATCCCATAAAGGGAGTAGTGCATCCAGGATCATCCCATGAAGGGAGTAGTGCATCCAGGATCATCTCATGAAGGGAGTATTGCATCCAGGATCATCCCCTGAAGGTATTATTGCATCCAGGATCATCCCCTGAAGGGAATAGTGCATCCAGGATCATCCCCTGAAGGGAGTAGTGCATCCAGGATCACCCCCTGAAGGGAGTAGTGCATCCAGGATCATCCCATGAAGGGACAGGTGCATCCAGGATCATCCCATGAAAGGAGTAGTGCATCCAGGATCATCCCACGAAGGGACAGGTGCATCCAGATCATCCCATGAAGGGACAGGTGCATCCAGGATCATCCCCTGAAGGGAGTAGTGCATCCAGGATCATCCCCCGAAGGAAGTAGTGCATCCAGGATCATCCCATTAAGGGACAGGTGCATCCAGGATCATCCCATAAAGGGAGTAGTGCATCCAGGATCATCCCATGAAGGGACAGGTGCATCCAGGATCATCCCATGAAGGGACAGGTGCATCCAGGATCATCCCATAAATGGAGTAGTGCATCCAGGATCATCCCATGAAGGGACAGGTGCATCCAGATCATCCCATGAAGGGACAGGTGCATCCAGGATCATCCCATGAAGGGACAGGTGCATCCAAGGTGCATCCAGGATCATCCCATGAAGGGACAGGTGCATCCAGATCATCCCATGAAGGGACAGGTGCATCCAGATCATCCCATGAACGGACAGGTGCATCCAGGATCATCCCCTGAAGGGAGTAGTGCATTCAGGATCATCCCATGAAGGGACAGGTGCATCCATAGCATCCCATGAAGGGACAGGTGCATCCAGGATCATCCCATGAAGGGACAGGTGCATCCAGGATCATCCCATGAAGGGAGTAGTGCATTCAGGATCATCCCATGAAGGGAGTAGTGCATTCAGGATCATCCCATGAAGGGAGTGGTGCATTCAGGATCATCCCCTGAAGGGAGTGGTGCATTCAGGATCATCCCCTGAAGGGAGTGGTGCATTCAGGATCATCCCCTGAAGGGAGTGGTGCATCCAGGATCATCCCATGAAGGGAGTAGTGCATCCAGGACCATCCCATGAAGGGAGTAGTGCATCCAGGACCATCCCATGAAGGGAGTAGTGCATCCAGGATCATCCCATGAAGGGACAGGTGCACCCAGGATCATCCCATTAGGGGACCAGTGCATCCAGGATCATCCCCTGAAGGGAGTAGTGCATCCAGGATCATCCTATGTAGGGACAGGTGTATCCAGGATCATCACATAAAGGGAGTAGTGCATCCAGGATCATCCCATGAAGGGAGTAGTGCATCCAGGATCATCCCATGAAGGAAGTAGTGCATCCAGGATCATCCCATGAAGGGACAGGTGCATCCAGATCATCCCATGAAGGGACAGGTGCATCCAGATCATCCCACGAAGGGACAGGTGCATCCAGATCATCCCACGAAGGGACAGGTGCATCCAGATCATCCCACGAAGGGACAGGTGCATCCAGATCATCCCCTGAAGGGAGTAGTTCATCCAGGATCATCCCCTGAAGGGAGTAGTGCATCCAGGATCATCCCATGAAGGGAGTAGTGCATCCAGGATCATCCCATGAAGGAAGTAGTGCATCCAGGATCATCCCATGAAGGGACAGGTGCATCCAGATCATCCCATGAAGGGACAGGTGCATCCAGATCATCCCACGAAGGGACAGGTGCATCCAGATCATCCCCTGAAGGGAGTAGTTCATCCAGGATCATCCCCTGAAGGGAGAAGTGCATCCAGGATCATCCCATGAAGGGAGTAGTGCATCCAGGATCATCCCATGAAGGGAGTAGTGCATCCAGGATCATCCCATGAAGGGAGTAGTGCATTCAGGATCATCCCATGAAGGGAGTGGTGCATTCAGGATCATCCCCTGAAGGGAGTGGTGCATTCAGGATCATCCCCTGAAGGGAGTGGTGCATTCAGGATCATCCCCTGAAGGGAGTGGTGCATCCAGGATCATCCCATGAAGGGAGTAGTGCATCCAGGACCATCCCATGAAGGGAGTAGTGCATCCAGGACCATCCCATGAAGGGAGTAGTGCATCCAGGATCATCCCATGAAGGGACAGGTGCACCCAGGATCATCCCATTAGGGGACCAGTGCATCCAGGATCATCCCCTGAAGGGAGTAGTGCATCCAGATCATCCCATGAAGGGACAGGTGCATCCAGATCATCCCCTGAAGGGACAGGTGCATCCAGATCATCCCCTGAAGGGAGTAGTGCATCCAGATCATCCCCTGAAGGGAGTAGTGCACCCAGGATCATCCCATGAAGGGACAGGTGCATCCAGGATCATCCCATGAAGGGACAGGTGCATCCAGGATCATCCCATGAAGGGACAGGTGCATCCAGGATCATCCGATAAAGGGAGTAGTGCATCCAGGATCATCCCATAAAGGGAGTAGTGCATCCAGGATCATCCCATGAAGGGACAGGTGCATCCAGATCATCCCATGAAGGGACAGGTGCATCCAGATCATCCCCTGAAGGGAGTAGTGCATCCAGATCATCCCCTGAAGGGAGTAGTGCATCCAGATCATCCCATGAAGGGACAGGTGCATCCAGGATCATCCCATGAAGGGACAGGTGCATCCAGGATCATCCCATGAAGGGACAGGTGCATCCAGGATCATCCCATGAAGGGACAGGTGCATCCAGGATCATCCCATAAAGGGAGTAGTGCATCCAGGATCATCCCATAAAGGGAGTAGTGCATCCAGGATCATCCCATGAAGGGACAGGTGCATCCAGATCATCCCATGAAGGGACAGGTGCATCCAGATCATCCCATGAAGGGACAGGTGCATCCAGATCATCCCATGAAGGGACAGGTGCATCCAGATCATCCCCTGAAGGGAGTAGTGCATCCAGATCATCCCATGAAGGGAGTAGTGCATCCTGGATCATCCCCTGAAGGGAGTAGTGCATTCTGGATCATCCCATGAAGGGAGTAGTGCATCCAGGATCATCCCCTGAAGGGAGTAGTGCATCCAGGATCATCCCATGAAGGGACGGGTGCATCCAGGATCATCCCCTGACGGGAGTAGTGCATCCAGGATCATCCCATGAAGGGAGTAGTGCATCCAGGATCATCCCATGAAGGAAGTAGTGCATCCAGGATCATCCTCGACATCCCACGAACCAGCCACATCTCCGGACATCTGAGAGACCTTCACTGGCTCCCCGTCAACAAGAGAATCACCTTCCGCCTCCTCACCCACGCACACAAAGCCCTACACGACCAAGGCCCGAGCTACCTCAACAGCCGAGTCAACTTCTACGCTCCCAAACGCCACCTCCGATCAGCCAACCACGCCCTCGCCGCCGTCCCCCGCATCCGAAGAGCGACTACAGGAGGAAGGTCCTTCTCCTACCTGGCCGCCAAGACCTGGAACTCCCTCCCGACCGACCTGCGCCTGACCCAAGACCACCTCTCCTTCAGGAAGAAGCTGAAGACCTGGCTGTTCGAGCACCCAGGATCATCCCATTAGGGGACCAGTGCATCCAGGATCATCCCCTGAAGGGAGTAGTGCATCCAGGATCATCCTATGTAGGGACAGGTGTATCCAGGATCATCACATAAAGGGAGTAGTGCATCCAGGATCATCCCATGAAGGGAGTAGTGCATCCAGGATCATCCCATGAAGGAAGTAGTGCATCCAGGATCATCCCATGAAGGGACAGGTGCATCCAGATCATCCCATGAAGGGACAGGTGCATCCAGATCATCCCACGAAGGGACAGGTGCATCCAGATCATCCCATGAAGGGACAGGTGCATCCAGATCATCCCCTGAAGGGAGTAGTTCATCCAGGATCATCCCCTGAAGGGAGTAGTGCATCCAGATCATCCCATGAAGGGACAGGTGCATCCAGGATCATCCCATGAAGGGACAGGTGCATCCAGGATCATCCCATGAAGGGACAGGTGCATGAGGATCATCCCATGAAGGGAGTAGTGCATCCAGGATCATCCCATAAAGGGAGTAGTGCATCAAGGATCATCCCATGAAGGGACAGGTGCATCCAGGATCATCCCAATAAGGGAGTAGTGCATCCAGATCATCCCATGAAGGGACAGGTGCATCCAGATCATCCCATGAAGGGACAGGTGCATCCAGATCATCCCATGAAGGGACAGGTGCATGAGGATCATCCCCTGAAGGGAGTAGTGCATCCAGGATCATCCCATGAAGGGACAGGTGCATCCAGGATCATCCCCTGAAGGGAGTAGTGCATCCAGGATCATCCCCTTAAGGGAGTAGTGCATCCAGGATATCCCCTGAAGGGAGTAGTGCATCCAGGATCATCCCATGAAGGGACAGGTGCATCCAGGATCATCCCTTAAAGGGAGTAGAGCATCCAGGATCATCCCATGAAGGGACAGGTGCATCCAGATCAACCCATGAAGGGACAGGTGCATCCAAAATCATCCCATAAAGGGACAGGTGCATACAGTATCATCACCTGAAGGGACCGGTGCATACAGGATCATCCCATGAAGGGAGTAGTGCATCCAGGATCATCCCATTAGGGGTCCAGTGCATCCAAGATCATCCCCTGAAGGGAGTAGTGCATCCAGGATCATTCCATGAAGGGACAGGTGCATCCAGGATCATCCCATAAAGGGAGTAGTGCATCCAGGATCATCCCATGAAGGGACAGGTGCATCCAGGATCATCCCATGAAGGGACAGGTGCATCCAGGATCATCCCATGAAGGGACAGGTGCATGAGGATCATCCCATGAAGGGAGTAGTGCATCCAGGATCATCCCATGAAGGGAGTAGTGCATCCAGGATCATCCCCTGAAGGGAGTAGTGCATCCAGGATCATCCCATAAAGGGAGTAGTGCATCCAGGATCATCCCATGAAGGGACAGGTGCATCCAGGATCATCCCATAAAGGGAGTAGTGCATCCAGGATCATCCCATGAAGGGACAGGTGCATCCAGATCATCCCATGAAGGGACAGGTGCATCCAGGATCATCCCATGAAGGGAGTAGTGCATCCAGGATCATCCCCTGAAGGGAGTAGTGCATCCAGGATCATCCCATGAAGGGACAGGTGCATCCAGGATTATCCCATAAAGGGAGTAGTGCATCCAGGATCATCCCATGAAGGGACAGGTGCATCCAAGATCATCCCATAAAGGGAGTAGTGCATCCAGGATCATCCCATGAAGGGACAGGTGCATCCAGATCATCCCATGAAGGGACAGGTGCATCCAGGATCATCTCATAAAGGGAGTAGTGCATCCAGGATCATCCCATGAAGGGACAGGTGCATCCAGATCATCCCATGAAGGGACAGGTGCATCCAGATCATCCCATGAAGGGACAGGTGCATCCAGATCATCCCATGAAGGGACAGGTGCATAGAGGATCATCCCATGAAGGGACAGGTGCATCGAGGATCATCCCATGAAAGGACAGGTGCATCGAGGATCATCCCCTGAAGGGAGTAGTGCATCCAGGATCATCCCCTGAAGGGAGTAGTGCATCCAGGATCATCCCCTGAAGGGAGTAGTGCATCCAGGATCATCCCCTGAAGGGAGAAGTGCATCCAGGATCATCACCTGAAGGGACCGGTGCATACAGGATCATCCCATGAAGGGAGTAGTGCATCCAGGATCATCCCATGAAGGGAGTAGTGCATCCAGGATCATCCCATGAAGGGAGTAGTGCATCCAGATCATCCCATGAAGGGACAGGTGCATCCAGGATCATCCCATGAAGGGACAGGTGCATCCAGGATCATCCCATGAAGGGACAGGTGCATCCAAGATCATCCCATAAAGGGAGTAGTGCATCCAGGATCATCCCATGAAGGGACAGGTGCATCCAGATCATCCCATGAAGCGAGTAGTGCATCCAGATCATCCCATGAAGGGAGTAGTGCATCCAGGATCATCCCCTGAAGTGAGTAGTGCATCCAGGATTATCCCATGAAGGGACAGGTGCATCCAGATCATCCCATGAAGGGACAGGTGCATCCAGATCATCCCATGAAGGGACAGGTGCATCCAGATCATCCCATGAAGGGATAGGTGCATCCAGATCATCCCATGAAGGGACAGGTGCATCCAGATCATCCCATGAAGGCAGTAGTGCATCCAGGATCATCCCCTGAAGGGAATAGTGCATCCAGGATGATCCCATGAAGGGAGTAGTGCATCCAGGATCATCCCATGTAGGGAGTAGTGCATCCAGGATCATCCCATGAAGGGAGTAGTGCATCCAGGATGTAAATGTAAATGTAAATGTAGGTATACTTATATAGCGCGACCTGTCACCACAAAGGGCATCCTGGCGCTTGCCTAGGGAACCCGTCCTGGTATTCCCCTGTGAGAGGCCCCTGCAGGGTATCCACAAGGTGAAAGCCAGGCATCCCGCCGCGAGGGGCCGTTGTGGAGATTAAGCAAGCTATTGCCCAGAGTCGCAGAGCGTGAACCCGTGAGTCGAGAAGGCACCGGAGCGAGAATTATCGAGACCGTGGAATTTTTAGCCCAAGACCCGCCGAAGCGGGGAATTGAACCCTGGTCCAGGGCCGATCTCAGCTTCCGGGTCTGCCGCCTCTAACCCCTGAGCCACACTTCTCCATGAAGGGACAGGTGCATCCAGGATCATCCCATGAAGGGAGTAGTGCACCCAGGATCATCCCATGAAGGGACAGGTGCATCCAGATCATCCCATGAAGGGACAGGTGCATCCAGGATCATCCCATAAAGGGAGTAGTGCATCCAGGATCATCCCATGAAGGGACAGGTGCATCCAGATCATCCCATGAAGGGAGTAGTGCATCCAGGACCATCCAATGAAGGGAGTAGTGCTTCCAGGACCATCCCTTGAAGGGAGTAGTGCATCCAGGATCATCCCATGAAGGGACAGGTGCATCCAGGATCATCCCATAAAGGGAGTAGAGCATCCAGGATCATCCCATGAAGGGACAGGTGCATCCAGGATCATCCCATGAAGGGAGTAGTGCATCCAGGATCATCCCCTGAAGGGAGTAGTGCATCCAGGATCACCCCCTGAAGGGAGTAGTGCATCCAGGATCATCCCCTGAAGGGAGTAGTGCATCCAGGATCATGCCATGAAGGGACAGGTGCATCCAAGATCATCCCATAAAGGGACCGGTGCATACAGGATCATCCCATGAAGGGAGTAGTGCATCCAGGAGCATCCCATGTAGGGAGTAGTGCATACAGGATCATCCCCTGAAGGGAGTAATGCATCCAGGATCATCCGATGAAGGGAGTAGTGCATACAGGATCATCCCCTGAAGGGAGTAGTGCATACAGGATCATCCCATGAAGGGAGTAGTGCATACAGGATCATCCCATGAAGGGAGTAGTGCATACAGGATCATCCCATGAAGGGAGTAGTGCATCCAGGATCATCCTCTGAAGGGAGGAGTGCATCCAGGATCATCCCATGAAGGGACAGGTGCATCCAGATAATCCCATGAAGGGACAGGTGCATCCAGGATCATCCCATAAAGGGAGTAGTGCATCAAGGATCATCCCATGAAGGGACAGGTGCATCCAGGATCATCCCATGAAGGGAGTAGTGCACCCAGGATCATCCCATGAAGGGACAGGTGCATCCAGATCATCCCATGAAGGGACAGGTGCATCCAGGATCATCCCATAAAGGGAGTAGTGCATCCAGGATCATCCCATGAAGGGACAGGTGCATCCAGATAATCCCATGAAGGGACAGGTGCATCCAGATAATCCCATGAAGGGACAGGTGCATGAGGATCATCCCCTAAAGGGAGTAGTGCATCCAGGATCATCCCATGAAGGGAGTAGTGCATCCAGGATCATCTCATGAAGGGAGTATTGCATCCAGGATCATCCCCTGAAGGTATTATTGCATCCAGGATCATCCCCTGAAGGGAATAGTGCATCCAGGATCATCCCCTGAAGGGAGTAGTGCATCCAGGATCACCCCCTGAAGGGAGTAGTGCATCCAGGATCATCCCATGAAGGGACAGGTGCATCCAGGATCATCCCATGAAAGGAGTAGTGCATCCAGGATCATCCCACGAAGGGACAGGTGCATCCAGATCATCCCATGAAGGCACAGGTGCATCCAGGATCATCCCCTGAAGGGAGTAGTGCATCCAGGATCATCCCCTGAAGGAAGTAGTGCATCCAGGATCATCCCATTAAGGGACAGGTGCATCCAGGATCATCCCATAAAGGGAGTAGTGCATCCAGGATCATCCCATGAAGGGACAGGTGCATTCAGGATCATCGCATAAATGGAGTAGTGCATCCAGGATCATCCCATGAAGGGACAGGTGCATCCAGATCATCCCATGAAGGGACAGGTGCATCCAGGGTCATCCCATGAAGGGACAGTTGCATCCAGGATCATCCCATGAAGGGACAGGTGCATCCAGGATCATCCCATGAAGGGAGTAGTGCATCCAGGATCATCCCATGAAGGGAGTAGTGCATCCAGGACCATCCCCTGAAGGGAGTAGTGCATCCAGGATCATCCCATGAAGGGAGTAGTGCATCCAGGATCATCCCATGAAGGAAGTAGTGCATCCAGGATCATCCCATGAAGGGACAGGTGCATCCAGATCATCCCATGAAGGGACAGGTGCATCCAGATCATCCCACGAAGGGACAGGTGCATCCAGATCATCCCATGAAGGGACAGGTGCATCCAGATCATCCCCTGAAGGGAGTAGTTCATCCAGGATCATCCCCTGAAGGGAGTAGTGCATCCAGATCATCCCATGAAGGGACAGGTGCATCCAGGATCATCCCATGAAGGGACAGGTGCATCCAGGATCATCCCATGAAGAGACAGGTGCATGAGGATCATCCCATGAAGGGAGTAGTGCATCCAGGATCATCCCATAAAGGGAGTAGTGCATCAAGGATCATCCCATGAAGGGACAGGTGCATCCAGGATCATCCCAATAAGGGAGTAGTGCATCCAGATCATCCCATGAAGGGACAGGTGCATCCAGATCATCCCATGAAGGGACAGGTGCATCCAGATCATCCCATGAAGGGACAGGTGCATGAGGATCATCCCCTGAAGGGAGTAGTGCATCCAGGATCATCCCATGAAGGGACAGGTGCATCCAGGATCATCCCCTGAAGGGAGTAGTGCATCCAGGATCATCCCCTTAAGGGAGTAGTGCATCCAGGATATCCCCTGAAGGGAGTAGTGCATCCAGGATCATCCCATGAAGGGACAGGTGCATCCAGGATCATCCCTTAAAGGGAGTAGAGCATCCAGGATCATCTCATGAAGGGACAGGTGCATCCAGATCAACCCATGAAGGGACAGGTGCATCCAAAATCATCCCATAAAGGGACAGGTGCATACAGTATCATCACCTGAAGGGACCGGTGCATACAGGATCATCCCATGAAGGGAGTAGTGCATCCAGGATCATCCCATTAGGGGTCCAGTGCATCCAGGATCATCCCCTGAAGGGAGTAGTGCATCCAGGATCATTCCATGAAGGGACAGGTGCATCCAGGATCATCCCATAAAGGGAGTAGTGCATCCAGGATCATCCCATGAAGGGACAGGTGCATCCAGGATCATCCCATGAAGGGACAGGTGCATCCAGGATCATCCCATGAAGGGACAGGTGCATGAGGATCATCCCATGAAGGGAGTAGTGCATCCAGGATCATCCCATGAAGGGAGTAGTGCATCCAGGATCATCCCCTGAAGGGAGTAGTGCATCCAGGATCATCCCATAAAGGGAGTAGTGCATCCAGGATCATCCCATGAAGGGACAGGTGCATCCAGGATCATCCCATAAAGGGAGTAGTGCATCCAGGATCATCCCATGAAGGGACAGGTGCATCCAGATCATCCCATGAAGGGACAGGTGCATCCAGGATCATCCCATGAAGGGAGTAGTGCATCCAGGATCATCCCCTGAAGGGAGTAGTGCATCCAGGATCATCCCATGAAGGGACAGGTGCATCCAGGATTATCCCATAAAGGGAGTAGTGCATCCAGGATCATCCCATGAAGGGACAGGTGCATCCAAGATCATCCCATAAAGGGAGTAGTGCATCCAGGATCATCCCATGAAGGGACAGGTGCATCCAGATCATCCCATGAAGGGACAGGTGCATCCAGGATCATCTCATAAAGGGAGTAGTGCATCCAGGATCATCCCATGAAGGGACAGGTGCATCCAGATCATCCCATGAAGGGACAGGTGCATCCAGATCATCCCATGAAGGGACAGGTGCATCCAGATCATCCCATGAAGGGACAGGTGCATAGAGGATCATCCCATGAAGGGACAGGTGCATCGAGGATCATCCCATGAAAGGACAGGTGCATCGAGGATCATCCCCTGAAGGGAGTAGTGCATCCAGGATCATCCCCTGAAGGGAGTAGTGCATCCAGGATCATCCCCTGAAGGGAGTAGTGCATCCAGGATCATCCCCTGAAGGGAGAAGTGCATCCAGGATCATCACCTGAAGGGACCGGTGCATACAGGATCATCCCATGAAGGGAGTAGTGCATCCAGGATCATCCCATGAAGGGAGTAGTGCATCCAGGATCATCCCATGAAGGGAGTAGTGCATCCAGATCATCCCATGAAGGGACAGGTGCATCCAGGATCATCCCATGAAGGGACAGGTGCATCCAGGATCATCCCATGAAGGGACAGGTGCATCCAGGATCATCCCATGAAGGGAGTAGTGCATCCAGATCATCCCATGAAGCGAGTAGTGCATCCAGATCATCCCATGAAGGGAGTAGTGCATCCAGGATCATCCCCTGAAGTGAGTAGTGCATCCAGGATTATCCCATGAAGGGACAGGTGCATCCAGATCATCCCATGAAGGGACAGGTGCATCCAGATCATCCCATGAAGGGACAGGTGCATCCAGATCATCCCATTAAGGGATAGGTGCATCCAGATCATCCCATGAAGGGACAGGTGCATCCAGATCATCCCATGAAGGGAGTAGTGCATCCAGGATCATCCCCTGAAGGGAATAGTGCATCCAGGATGATCCCATGAAGGGAGTAGTGCATCCAGGATCATCCCATGTAGGGAGTAGTGCATCCAGGATCATCCCATGAAGGGAGTAGTGCATCCAGGATGTAAATGTAAATGTAAATGTAGGTATACTTATATAGCGCGACCTGTCACCACAAAGGGCATCCTGGCGCTTGCCTTGGGAACGCGTCCTGGTATTCCCCTGTGAGAGGCCCCTGCAGGGTATCCACAAGGTGAAAGCCAGGCATCCCGCCGCGAGGGGCCGTTGTGGAGATTAAGCAAGCTATTGCCCAGAGTCGCAGAGCGTGAACCCGTGAGTCGAGAAGGCACCGGAGCGAGAATTATCGAGACCGTGGAATTTTTAGCCCAAGACCCGCCGAGGCGGGGAATTGAACCCTGGTCCAGGGCCGATCTCAGCTTCCGGGTCTGCCGCCTCTAACCCCTGAGCCACACTTCTCCATGAAGGGACAGGTGCATCCAGGATCATCCCATGAAGGGAGTAGTGCACCCAGGATCATCCCATGAAGGGACAGGTGCATCCAGATCATCCCATGAAGGGACAGGTGCATCCAGGATCATCCCATAAAGGGAGTAGTGCATCCAGGATCATCCCATGAAGGGACAGGTGCATCCAGATCATCCCATGAAGGGAGTAGTGCATCCAGGACCATCCAATGAAGGGAGTAGTGCTTCCAGGACCATCCCTTGAAGGGAGTAGTGCATCCAGGATCATCCCATGAAGGGACAGGTGCATCCAGGATCATCCCATAAAGGGAGTAGAGCATCCAGGATCATCCCATGAAGGGACAGGTGCATCCAGGATCATCCCATGAAGGGAGTAGTGCATCCAGGATCATCCCCTGAAGGGAGTAGTGCATCCAGGATCACCCCCTGAAGGGAGTAGTGCATCCAGGATCATCCCCTGAAGGGAGTAGTGCATCCAGGATCATGCCATGAAGGGACAGGTGCATCCAAGATCATCCCATAAAGGGACCGGTGCATACAGGATCATCCCATGAAGGGAGTAGTGCATCCAGGAGCATCCCATGTAGGGAGTAGTGCATACAGGATCATCCCCTGAAGGGAGTAATGCATCCAGGATCATCCGATGAAGGGAGTAGTGCATACAGGATCATCCCCTGAAGGGAGTAGTGCATACAGGATCATCCCATGAAGGGAGTAGTGCATACAGGATCATCCCATGAAGGGAGTAGTGCAACCAGGATCATCCCATGAAGGGAGTAGTGCATCCAGGATCATCCTCTGAAGGGAGGAGTGCATCCAGGATCATCCCCTGAAGGGGCAGGTGCATCCAGATTATCCCATGAAGGGACAGGTGCATCCAGGATCATCCCATAAAGGGAGTAGTGCATCAAGGATCATCCCATGAAGGGACAGGTGCATCCAGGATCATCCCATGAAGGGAGTAGTGCACCCAGGATCATCCCATGAAGGGACAGGTGCATCCAGATCATCCCATGAAGGGACAGGTGCATCCAGGATCATCCCATAAAGGGAGTAGTGCATCCAGGATCATCCCATGAAGGGACAGGTGCATCCAGATAATCCCATGAAGGGACAGGTGCATCCAGATAATCCCATGAAGGGACAGGTGCATGAGGATCATCCCCTAAAGGGAGTAGTGCATCCAGGATCATCCCATGAAGGGAGTATTGCATCCAGGATCATCCCCTGAAGGTATTATTGCATCCAGGATCATCCCCTGAAGGGAATAGTGCATCCAGGATCATCCCCTGAAGGGAGTAGTGCATCCAGGATCACCCCCTGAAGGGAGTAGTGCATCCAGGATCATCCCATGAAGGGACAGGTGCATCCAGGATCATCCCATGAAAGGAGTAGTGCATCCAGGATCATCCCACGAAGGGACAGGTGCATCCAGATCATCCCATGAAGGCACAGGTGCATCCAGGATCATCCCCTGAAGGGAGTAGTGCATCCAGGATCATCCCCTGAAGGAAGTAGTGCATCCAGGATCATCCCATTAAGGGACAGGTGCATCCAGGATCATCCCATAAAGGGAGTAGTGCATCCAGGATCATCCCATGAAGGGACAGGTGCATTCAGGATCATCGCATAAATGGAGTAGTGCATCCAGGATCATCCCATGAAGGGACAGGTGCATCCAGATCATCCCATGAAGGGACAGGTGCATCCAAGATCACCTCATAAAGCGACAGGTGCATACAGTATCATCACCTGAAGGGACCGGTGCATACAGGATCATCCCATGAAGGGAGTAGTGCATCCAGGATCATCCCATGAAGGGAGTAGTGCATCCAGGATCATCCCATGAAGGGAGTATTGCATCCAGATCATCCCATGAAGGGACGGGTGCATCCAGGATCATCCCATGAAGGGACAGGTGCATCCAGGATCATCCCATGAAGGGACAGGTGCATCCAGGATCATCCCATGAAGGGAGTAGTGCATCCAGATCATCCCATGAAGCGAGTAGTGCATCCAGATCATCCCATGAAGGGAGTAGTGCATCCAGGATCATCCCCTGAAGTGAGTAGTGCATCCAGGATTATCCCATGAAGGGACAGGTGCATCCAGATCATCCCATGAAGGGACAGGTGCATCCAGATCATCCCATGAAGGGACAGGTGCATCCAGATCATCCCATGAAGGGACAGGTGCATCCAGATCATCCCATGAAGGGAGTAGTGCATCCAGGATCATCCCATGTAGGGAGTAGTGCATCCAGGATCATCCCATGAAGGGAGTAGTGCATCCAGGATCATCCCATGAAGGGAGTAGTGCATCCAGGACCATCCAATGAAGGGAGTAGTGCTTCCAGGACCATTCCTTGAAGGGAGTAGTGCATCCAGGATCATCCCATGAAGGGACAGGTGCATCCATGATCATCCCATAAAGGGAGTAGAGCATCCAGGATCATCCCATGAAGGGACAGGTGCATCCAGGATCATCCCATGAAGGGAGTAGTGCATCCAGGATCATCCCCTGAAGGGAGTAGTGCATCCAGGATCACCCCCTGAAGGGAGTAGTGCATCCAGGATCATCCCCTGAAGGGAGTAGTGCATCCAGGATCATCCCCTGAAGGGACAGGTGCATCCAAGATCATCCCATAAAGGGACCGGTGCATACAGGATCATCCCATGAAGGGAGTAGTGCATCCAGGAGCATCCCATGTAGGGAGTAGTGCATCCAGGAGCATCCCATGTAGGGAGTAGTGCATACAGGATCATCCCCTGAAGGGAGTAATGCATCCAGGATCATCCGATGAAGGGAGTAGTGCATACAGGATCATCCCCTGAAGGGAGTAGTGCATACAGGATCATCCCATGAAGGGAGTAGTGCATACAGGATCATCCCATGAAGGGAGTAGTGCATCCAGGATCATCCCATGAAGGGAGTAGTGCATCCAGGATCATCCTCTGAAGGGAGGAGTGCATCCAGGATCATCCCCTGAAGGGACAGGTGCATCCAGATTATCCCATGAAGGGACAGGTGCATCCAGGATCATCCCATAAAGGGAGTAGTGCATCCAGGATCATCCCATGAAGGGAGTAGTGCACCCAGGATCATCCCATGAAGGGACAGGTGCATCCAGGATCATCCCATAAAGGGAGTAGTGCATCCAGGATCATCCCATGAAGGGAGTAGTGCATCCAGGATCATCTCATGAAGGGAGTATTGCATCCAGGATCATCCCCTGAAGGTATTATTGCATCCAGGATCATCCCCTGAAGGGAATAGTGCATCCAGGATCATCCCCTGAAGGGAGTAGTGCATCCAGGATCACCCCCTGAAGGGAGTAGTGCATCCAGGATCATCCCATGAAGGGACAGGTGCATCCAGGATCATCCCATGAAAGGAGTAGTGCATCCAGGATCATCCCACGAAGGGACAGGTGCATCCAGATCATCCCATGAAGGGACAGGTGCATCCAGGATCATCCCCTGAAGGGAGTAGTGCATCCAGGATCATCCCCTGAAGGAAGTAGTGCATCCAGGATCATCCCATTAAGGGACAGGTGCATCCAGGATCATCCCATAAAGGGAGTAGTGCATCCAGGATCATCCCATGAAGGGACAGGTGCATCCAGGATCATCCCATGAAGGGACAGGTGCATCCAGGATCATCCCATAAATGGAGTAGTGCATCCAGGATCATCCCATGAAGGGACAGGTGCATCCAGATCATCCCATGAAGGGACAGGTGCATCCAGGATCATCCCATGAAGGGACAGGTGCATCCAGGATCATCCCATGAAGGGACAGGTGCATCCAGATCATCCCATGAAGGGACAGGTGCATCCAGATCATCCCATGAACGGACAGGTGCATCCAGGATCATCCCCTGAAGGGAGTAGTGCATTCAGGATCATCCCATGAAGGGACAGGTGCATCCATAGCATCCCATGAAGGGACAGGTGCATCCAGGATCCTCCCATGAAGGGACAGGTGCATCCAGGATCATCCCATGAAGGGAGTAGTGCATTCAGGATCATCCCATGAAGGGAGTAGTGCATTCAGGATCATCCCATGAAGGGAGTGGTGCATTCAGGATCATCCCCTGAAGGGAGTGGTGCATTCAGGATCATCCCCTGAAGGGAGTGGTGCATTCAGGATCATCCCCTGAAGGGAGTGGTGCATCCAGGATCATCCCATGAAGGGAGTAGTGCATCCAGGACCATCCCAAGAAGGGAGTAGTGCATCCAGGACCATCCCATGAAGGGAGTAGTGCATCCAGGACCATCCCTTGAAGGGAGTAGTGCATCCAGGATCATCCCATGAAGGGACAGGTGCATCCAGGATCATCCCATTAAGGGACCAGTGCATCCAGGATCATCCCATGAAGGAAGTTGTGCATCCAGGATCATCCCATGAAGGGACAGGTGCATCCAGGATCATCCCATGAAGGGACAGGTGCATCCAGATCATCCCATGAAGGGACAGGTGCATCCAGATCATCCCACGAAGGGACAGGTGCATCCAGATCATCCCACGAAGGGACAGGTGCATCCAGATCATCCCCTGAAGGGAGTAGTTCATCCAGGATCATCCCCTGAAGGGAGTAGTGCATCCAGGATCATCCCATGAAGGGAGTAGTGCATCCAGGATCATCCCATGAAGGAAGTAGTGCATCCAGGATCATCCCATGAAGGGACAGGTGCATCCAGATCATCCCATGAAGGGACAGGTGCATCCAGATCATCCCACGAAGGGACAGGTGCATCCAGATCATCCCCTGAAGGGAGTAGTTCATCTCATCCAGGATCATCCCCTGAAGGGAGAAGTGCATCCAGGATCATCCCATGAAGGGAGTAGTGCATCCAGGATCATCCCATGAAGGGAGTAGTGCATCCAGGATCATCCCATGAAGGGACAGGTGCATCCAGATCATCCCATGAAGGGACAAGTGCATCCAGATCATCCCATGAAGGGACAGGTGCATCCAGATCATCCCCTGAAGGGACAGGTGCATCCAGATCATCCCCTGAAGGGAGTAGTGCATCCAGATCATCCCCTGAAGGGAGTAGTGCACCCAGGATCATCCCATGAAGGGACAGGTGCATCCAGGATCATCCCATGAAGGGACAGGTGCATCCAGGATCATCCCATGAAGGGACAGGTGCATCCAGGATCATCCGATAAAGGGAGTAGTGCATCCAGGATCATCCCATAAAGGGAGTAGTGCATCCAGGATCATCCCATGAAGGGACAGGTGCATCCAGATCATCCCATGAAGGGACAGGTGCATCCAGATCATCCCCTGAAGGGAGTAGTGCATCCAGATCATCCCCTGAAGGGAGTAGTGCATCCAGATCATCCCATGAAGGGACAGGTGCATCCAGGATCATCCTATGAAGGGACAGGTGCATCCAGGATCATCCCATGAAGGGACAGGTGCATCCAGGATCATCCCATGAAGGGACAGGTGCATCCAGGATCATCCCATAAAGGGAGTAGTGCATCCAGGATCACCCCATAAAGGGAGTAGTGCATCCAGGATCATCCCATAAAGGGAGTAGTGCATCCAGGATCATCCCATAAAGGGAGTAGTGCATCCAGGATCATCCCATGAAGGGACAGGTGCATCCAGATCATCCCATGAAGGGACAGGTGCATCCAGATCATCCCATGAAGGGACAGGTGCATCCAGATCATCCCATGAAGGGACAGGTGCATCCAGATCATCCCCTGAAGGGAGTAGTGCATCCTGGATCATCCCCTGAAGGGAGTAGTGCATCCTGGATCATCCCCTGAAGGGAGTAGTGCATTCTGGATCATCCCATGAAGGGAGTAGTGCATCCAGGATCATCCCATGAAGGAAGTAGTGCATCCAGGATCATCCCATGAAGGGAGTAGTGCATCCAGGATCATCCCATGAAGGGAGTAGTGCATCCAGGATCATCCCATGAAGGGAGTAGTGCATCCAGGATCATCCCATGAAGGAAGTAGTGCATCCAGGATCATCCCATGAAGGGAGTAGTGCATCCAGGATCATCCCATGAAGGGAGTAGTGCATTCAGGATCATTCCATGAAGGGACAGGTGCATCCAGGATCATCCCATGAAGGGACAGGTGCATCCAGGATCATCCCATGAAGGGACAGGTGCATCCAGGATCATCCAATGAAGGGACCAGTGCATCCAGGATCATCCCCTGAAGGGAGTAGTGCATCCAGGATCATCCCATGAAGGGAGTATTGCATCCAGGATCATCCCATGAAGGGACCAGTGCATCCAGGATCATCCCCTTAAGGGAGTAGTGCACCCAGATCATCCCATGAAGGGACAGGTGCATACAGGATCATCCCATTAGGGGACCAGTGCATCCAGGATCATCCCCTGAAGGGAGTAGTGCATCCAGGATCATCCCATGAAGGGACAGGTGCATCCAGGATCATCCCCTGAAGGGAGTAGTGCATCCAGGATCATCCCATGAAGGGAGTAGTGCATCCAGGATCATCCCATGAAGGGAGTAGTGCATCCAGGATCATCCAATAAAGGGAGTAGTGCATCCAGGATCATCCCATGAAGGGACAGGTGCATTCAGATCATCCCATGAAGGGACAGGTGCATCGAGGATCATCCCCTGAAGGGAGTAGTGCATCCAGGATCATCCCATGAAGGGAGTAGTGCATCCAGGATCATCCCCTGAAGGGAGTAGTGCATCCAGGATCATCCCATGAAGGGACAGGTGCATCCAGGATCATCCCATGAAGGGACAGGTGCATCCAGGATCATCCCATGAAGGGACAGGTGCATCCAGGATCATCCCATGAAGGGACAGGTGCATCCAGGATCATCCCATGATGGGAGTAGTGCATCCAGGATAATCCCCTGAAGGGAGTAGTGCATCCAGGATCATCCCCTGAAGGGAGTAGTGCATCCAGGATCATCCCCTGAAGGGAGTAGTGCATCCAGGATCATCCCATGAAGGGACAGGTGCATCCAGATCATCCCATGAAGGGACAGGTGCATCCAGATCATCCCATGAAGGGACAGGTGCATCCAGATCATCCCATGAAGGGACAGGTGCATCCAGATCATCCCCTGAAGGGAGTAGTGCATCCAGATCATCCCATGAAGGGAGTAGTGCATCCTGGATCATCCCCTGAAGGGAGTAGTGCATTCTGGATCATCCCATGAAGGGAGTAGTGCATCCAGGATCATCCCCTGAAGGGAGTAGTGCATCGTAGTGCATCCAGGATCATCCCCTGAAGGGAGTAGTGCATCCAGGATCATCCCCTGAAGGGAGTAGTGCATCCAGATCATCCCATGAAGGGACCGGTGCATCCAGGATCATCCCCTGAAGGGAGTAGTGCATCCAGGATCATCCCCTGAAGGGAGTAGTGCATCCAGGATCATCCCATGAAGGGACAGGTGCATCCAGGATCATCCCCTGACGGGAGTAGTGCATCCAGGATCATCCCATGAAGGGAGTAGTGCATCCAGGATCATCCCATGAAGGGAGTAGTGCATCCAGGATCATCCCATGAAGGGAGTAGTGCATCCAGGATCATCCCATGAAGGGAGTAGTGCATCCAGGATCATTCCATGAAGGTACAGGTGCATCCAGGATCATTCCATGAAGGGACAGGTGCACCCAGATCATCCCATGAAGGGACAGGTGCATACAGGATCATCCCATTAGGGGACCAGTGCATCCAGGAACATCCCCTGAAGGGAGTAGTGCATCCAGGATCATCCCATGAAGGGACAGGTGCATCCAGGATCATCCCCTGAAGGGAGTAGTGCATCCAGGATCATCCCATGAAGGGAGTAGTGCATCCAGGATCATCCCATGAAGGGAGTAGTGCATCCAGGATCATCCAATAAAGGGAGTAGTGCATCCAGGATCATCCCATGAAGGGACAGGTGCATTCAGATCATCCCATGAAGGGACAGGTGCATCGAGGATCATCCCCTGAAGGGAGTAGTGCATCCAGGATCATCCCATGAAGGGAGTAGTGCATCCAGGATCATCCCCTGAAGGGAGTAGTGCATCCAGATCATCCCATGAAGGGACAGGTGCATCCAGGATCATCCCATGAAGAGACAGGTGCATCCAGGATCATCCCATGAAGGGACAGGTGCATCCAGGATCATCCCATGAAGGGACAGGTGCATCCAGGATCATCCCATGATGGGAGTAGTGCATCCTGGATCATCCCCTGAAGGGAGTAGTGCATCCAGGATCATCCCCTGAAGGGAGTAGTGCATTCAGGATCATCCCATGAAGGGACAGGTGCATCCAGGATCATCCCATAAAGGGAGTAGTGCATCCAGGAACATCCCATGAAGGGACAGGTGCATCCAGGATCATCCCATGAAGGGAGTAGTGCATCCAGGATCATCCCATGAAGGGACAGGTGCATCCAGATCATCCCATGAAGGGACAGGTGCATCCAAGATCATCCCCTGAAGGGAGTAGTGCATTCAGGATCATCCCCTGAAGGGAGTAGTGCATCTAGGATCATCCCATGAAGAGAGTAGTGCATCCAGGATCATCCATTGAAGGGAGTATTGCATCCAGGATCATCTCATGATGGGAGTATTGCATCCAGATCATCCCATGAAGGGAGTAGTGCATCCAGATCATCCCATGAAGTGAGTAGTGCATCCAGATCATCCCATGAAGGGACAGGTGCATCCAGGATCATCCCATGAAGGGACCAGTGCATCCAGGATCATCCCATGAAGGGACCAGTGCATCCAGGATCATCCCATGAAGGGACCAGTGCACCCAGGATCATCCCCTGAAGGGAGAAGTGCATCCAGGAACATCCCATGAAGGGACAGGTGCATCCAGGATCATCCAATAAAGGGAGTAGTGCATCCAGGATCATCCCATGAAGGGACAGGTGCATCCAGGATCATCCCATAAAGGGACAGGTGCATCCAGGATCATCCCATAAAGGGACAGGTGCATCCAGGATCATCCCATAAAGGGAGTAGTGCATCCAGGATCATCCCATGAAGGGACAGGTGCATCCAGATCATCCCATGAAGGGACAGGCGCATCCAAGATCATCCCATGAAGGGACAGGTGCACCCAGATCATCCCATGAAGGGACAGGTGCATCGAGGATCATCCCATGAAGGGACAGGCGCATCCAAGATCATCCCATAAAGGGACAGGTGCATCCAGGATCATCCCATAAAGGGACAGGTGCATCCAGGATCATCCCATAAAGGGAGTAGTGCATCCAGGATCATCCCATGAAGGGACAGGTGCATCCAGATCATCCCATGAAGGGACAGGCGCATCCAAGATCATCCCATGAAGGGACAGGTGCACCCAGATCATCCCATGAAGGGACAGGTGCATCGAGGATCATCCCATGAAGGGACAGGTGCATCCAAGATCATCCCATGAAGGGAGTAGTGCATTCAGGATCACCCCCTGAAGGGAGAAGTGCATCTAGGATCATCCCATGAAGGGAGTAGTGCATCCAGGATCATCCCATGAAGGGAGTAGTGCATCCAGGATCATCCCTTGAAGGGAGTAGTGCATCCAGGATCATCCCTTGAAGGGAGTAGTGCATCCAGGAACATCCCTTGAAGGGAGTAGTGCATCCAGGATCATCCCACGAAGGGACAGGTGCATCCAGGATCATTCCACGAAGGGACAGGTGCATCCACAGCATCCCATGAAGGGACAAGTGCATCCAGGATCATCCCCTGAAGGGAGTAGTGCATCCAGGATCATCCCATAAAGGGATTAGTGCATCCAGGATCATCCCATAAAGGGAGTAGTGCATCCAGGATCATCCCATAAAGGGACAGGTGCATCCAGGATCATTCCATGAAGGGACAGGTGCATCCAGGATCATTCCATGAAGGGACAGGTGCATCCAGGATCATTCCATGAAGGGACAGGTGCATCCAGGATCATCCCCTGAAGGGACAGGTGCATCCAGGATCATCCCCTGAAGGGAGTAGTGCATCCAGATCATCCCATGAAGGGACAGGTGCATCGAGGATCATCCCCTGAAGGGAGTAGTGCATCCAGGATCATCCCATGAAGGGACAGGTGCATCCAGGATCATCCCATGAAGGGACAGGTGCATCCAGGATCATCCCATGAAGGGACAGGTGCATCCAGGATCATTCCATGAAGGGACAGGTGCATCCAGGATCATCCCCTGAAGGGACAGGTGCATCCAGGATCATCCCCTGAAGGGAGTAGTGCATCCAGATCATCCCATGAAGGGACAGGTGCATCGAGGATCATCCCCTGAAGGGAGTAGTGCATCCAGGATCATCCCATGAAGGGAGTAGTGCATCCAGGATCATTCCATGAAGGGACAGGTGCATCCACAGCATCCCATGAAGGGACAAGTGCATCCAGGATCATCCCCTGAAGGGAGTAGTGCATTCAGGATCATCCCCTGAAGGAAGTAGTGCATCCAGGATCATCCCCTGAAGGAAGTAGTGCATCCAGGATCATCCCCTGAATTGAGTAGTGCATCCAGGATGATCCCATGAAGGGACAGGTGCATCCAGGATGATCCCATGAAGGGACAGGTGCATCCAGGATGATCCCATGAAGGGACAGGTGCATCCAGGATGATCCCATGAAGGGACAGGTGCATCCAGGATCATCCCATAAAGGGAGTAGTGCATCCAGGATCATCCCATGAAGGGACAGGTGCATCCAGGATCATCCCATAAAGGGACAGGTGCATCCAGGATCATCCCATAAAGGGACAGGTGCATCCAGGATCATCCCATAAAGGGACAGGTGCATCCAGGATCATCCCATAAAGGGAGTAGTGCATCCAGGATCATCCCATGAAGGGACAGGTGCATCCAGATCATCCCATGAAGGGACAGGCGCATCCAAGATCATCCCATGAAGGGACAGGTGCACCCAGATCATCCCATGAAGGGACAGGTGCATCAAGGATCATCCCATGAAGGGACAGGTGCATCCAAGATCATCCCATGAAGGGAGTAGTGCATTCAGGATCACCCCCTGAAGGGAGAAGTGCATCTAGGATCATCCCATGAAGGGAGTAGTGCATCCAGGATCATCCCATGAAGGGAGTAGTGCATCCAGGATCATCCCTTGAAGGGAGTAGTGCATCCAGGATCATCCCTTGAAGGGAGTAGTGCATCCAGGAACATCCCTTGAAGGGAGTAGTGCATCCAGGATCATCCCATAAAGGGATTAGTGCATCCAGGATCATCCCATAAAGGGAGTAGTGCATCCAGGATCATCCCATAAAGGGACAGGTGCATCCAGGATCATCCCACGAAGGGACAGGTGCATCCAGGATCATTCCACGAAGGGACAGGTGCATCCACAGCATCCCATGAAGGGACAAGTGCATCCAGGATCATCCCCTGAAGGGAGTAGTGCATCCAGGATCATCCCATAAAGGGATTAGTGCATCCAGGATCATCCCATAAAGGGAGTAGTGCATCCAGGATCATCCCATAAAGGGACAGGTGCATCCAGGATCATTCCATGAAGGGACAGGTGCATCCAGGATCATTCCATGAAGGGACAGGTGCATCCAGGATCATTCCATGAAGGGACAGGTGCATCCAGGATCATCCCCTGAAGGGACAGGTGCATCCAGGATCATCCCCTGAAGGGAGTAGTGCATCCAGGATCATCCCATGAAGGGACAGGTGCATCCAGGATCATTCCATGAAGGGACAGGTGCATCCAGGATCATCCCCTGAAGGGACAGGTGCATCCAGGATCATCCCCTGAAGGGAGTAGTGCATCCAGGATCACCCCCTGAAGGGAGTAGTGCATCCAGGATCATCCCCTGAAGGGAGTAGTGCATCCAGGATCATCCCCTGAAGGGACAGGTGCATCCAAGATCATCCCATAAAGGGACCGGTGCATACAGGATCATCCCATGAAGGGAGTAGTGCATCCAGGAGCATCCCATGTAGGGAGTAGTGCATACAGGATCATCCCCTGAAGGGAGTAATGCATCCAGGATCATCCGATGAAGGGAGTAGTGCATACAGGATCATCCCCTGAAGGGAGTAGTGCATACAGGATCATCCCATGAAGGGAGTAGTGCATACAGGATCATCCCATGAAGGGAGTAGTGCATCCAGGATCATCCGATGAAGGGAGTAGTGCATCCAGGATCATCCCATGAAGGGAGTAGTGCATCCAGGATCATCCTCTGAAGGGAGGAGTGCATCCAGGATCATCCCCTGAAGGGACAGGTGCATCCAGATTATCCCATGAAGGGACAGGTGCATCCAGGATCATCCCATAAAGGGAGTAGTGCATCAAGGATCATCCCATGAAGGGACAGGTGCATCCAGGATCATCCCATGAAGGGAGTAGTGCACCCAGGATCATCCCATGAAGGGACAGGTGCATCCAGATCATCCCATGAAGGGACAGGTGCATCCAGGATCATCCCATAAAGGAAGTAGTGCATCCAGGATCATCCCATGAAGGGAGTAGTGCATCCAGGATCATCTCATGAAGGGAGTATTGCATCCAGGATCATCCCCTGAAGGTATTATTGCATCCAGGATCATCCCCTGAAGGGAATAGTGCATCCAGGATCATCCCCTGAAGGGAGTAGTGCATCCAGGATCACCCCCTGAAGGGAGTAGTGCATCCAGGATCATCCCATGAAGGGACAGGTGCATCCAGGATCATCCCCTGAAGGGAGTAGTGCATCCAGGATCATCCCCTGAAGGAAGTAGTGCATCCAGGATCATCCCATTAAGGGACAGGTGCATCCAGGATCATCCCATAAAGGGAGTAGTGCATCCAGGATCATCCCATGAAGGGACAGGTGCATCCAGGATCATCCCATAAATGGAGTAGTGCATCCAGGATCATCCCATGAAGGGACAGGTGCATCCAGATCATCCCATGAAGGGACAGGTGCATCCAGGATCATCCCATGAAGGGACAGGTGCATCCAGGATCATCCCATGAAGGGACAGGTGCATCCAGATCATCCCATGAAGGGACAGGTGCATCCAGATCATCCCATGAACGGACAGGTGCATCCAGGATCATCCCCTGAAGGGAGTAGTGCATTCAGGATCATCCCATGAAGGGACAGGTGCATCCATAGCATCCCATGAAGGGACAGGTGCATCCAGGATCATCCCATGAAGGGACAGGTGCATCCAGGATCATCCCATGAAGGGAGTAGTGCATTCAGGATCATCCCATGAAGGGAGTAGTGCATTCAGGATCATCCCATGAAGGGAGTGGTGCATTCAGGATCATCCCCTGAAGGGAGTGGTGCATTTAGGATCATCCCCTGAAGGGAGTGGTGCATTCAGGATCATCCCCTGAAGGGAGTGGTGCATCCAGGATCATCCCATGAAGGGAGTAGTGCATCCAGGACCATCCCATGAAGGGAGTAGTGCATCCAGGACCATCCCATGAAGGGAGTAGTGCATCCAGGACCATCCCTTGAAGGGAGTAGTGCATCCAGGATCATCCCATGAAGGGACAGGTGCATCCAGGATCATCCCATTAAGGGACTAGTGCATCCAGGATCATCCCCTGAAGAGAGTAGTGCATCCAGATCATCCCATGAAGGGACAGGTGCACCCAGGATCATCCCATTAGGGGACCAGTGCATCCAGGATCATCCCCTGAAGGGAGTAGTGCATCCAGGATCATCCTATGTAGGGACAGGTGTATCTAGGATCATCACATAAAGGGAGTAGTGCATCCAGGATCATCCCATGAAGGGAGTAGTGCATCCAGGATCATCCCATGAAGGAAGTAGTGCATCCAGGATCATCCCATGAAGGGACAGGTGCATCCAGATCATCCCATGAAGGGACAGGTGCATCCAGATCATCCCACGAAGGGACAGGTGCATCCAGATCATCCCATGAAGGGACAGGTGCATCCAGATCATCCCCTGAAGGGAGTAGTTCATCCAGGATCATCCCCTGAAGGGAGTAGTGCATCCAGGATCATCCCATGAAGGGAGTAGTGCATCCAGATCATCCCATGAAGCGAGTAGTGCATCCAGATCATCCCATGAAGGGAGTAGTGCATCCAGGATCATCCCCTGAAGTGAGTAGTGCATCCAGGATTATCCCATGAAGGGACAGGTGCATCCAGATCATCCCATGAAGGGACAGGTGCATCCAGATCATCCCATGAAGGGACAGGTGCATCCAGATCATCCCATGAAGGGATAGGTGCATCCAGATCATCCCATGAAGGGACAGGTGCATCCAGATCATCCCATGAAGGGAGTAGTGCATCCAGGATCATCCCCTGAAGGGAATAGTGCATCCAGGATGATCCCATGAAGGGAGTAGTGCATCCAGGATCATCCCATGTAGGGAGTAGTGCATCCAGGATCATCCCATGAAGGGAGTAGTGCATCCAGGATCATCCCATGAAGGGAGGAGTGCATCCAGGACCATCCAATGAAGGGAGTAGTGCTTCCAGGACCATCCCTTGAAGGGAGTAGTGCATCCAGGATCATCCCATGAAGGGACAGGTGCATCCAGGATCATCCCATAAAGGGAGTAGAGCATCCAGGATCATCCCATGAAGGGACAGGTGCATCCAGGATCATCCCATGAAGGGAGTAGTGCATCCAGGATCATCCCCTGAAGGGAGTAGTGCATCCAGGATCACCCCCTGAAGGGAGTAGTGCATCCAGGATCATCCCCTGAAGGGAGTAGTGCATCCAGGATCATGCCATGAAGGGACAGGTGCATCCAAGATCATCCCATAAAGGGACCGGTGCATACAGGATCATCCCATGAAGGGAGTAGTGCATCCAGGAGCATCCCATGTAGGGAGTAGTGCATACAGGATCATCCCCTGAAGGGAGTAATGCATCCAGGATCATCCGATGAAGGGAGTAGTGCATACAGGATCATCCCCTGAAGGGAGTAGTGCATACAGGATCATCCCATGAAGGGAGTAGTGCATACAGGATCATCCCATGAAGGGAGTAGTGCATCCAGGATCATCCCATGAAGGGAGTAGTGCATCCAGGATCATCCTCTGAAGGGAGGAGTGCATCCAGGATCATCCCATGAAGGGACAGGTGCATCCAGATTATCCCATGAAGGGACAGGTGCATCCAGGATCATCCCATAAAGGGAGTAGTGCATCAAGGATCATCCCATTAAGGGACAGGTGCATCCAGGATCATCCCATGAAGGGAGTAGTGCACCCAGGATCATCCCATGAAGGGACAGGTGCATCCAGATCATCCCATGAAGGGACAGGTGCATCCAGGATCATCCCATAAAGGGAGTAGTGCATCCAGGATCATCCCATGAAGGGACAGGTGCATCCAGATAATCCCATGAAGGGACAGGTGCATCCAGATAATCCCATGAAGGGACAGGTGCATGAGGATCATCCCCTAAAGGGAGTAGTGCATCCAGGATCATCCCATGAAGGGAGTAGTGCATCCAGGATCATCTCATGAAGGGAGTATTGCATCCAGGATCATCCCCTGAAGGTATTATTGCATCCAGGATCATCCCCTGAAGGGAATAGTGCATCCAGGATCATCCCCTGAAGGGAGTAGTGCATCCAGGATCACCCCCTGAAGGGAGTAGTGCATCCAGGATCATCCCATGAAGGGACAGGTGCATCCAGGATCATCCCATGAAAGGAGTAGTGCATCCAGGATCATCCCACGAAGGGACAGGTGCATCCAGATCATCCCATGAAGGGACAGGTGCATCCAGGATCATCCCCTGAAGGGAGTAGTGCATCCAGGATCATCCCCTGAAGGAAGTAGTGCATCCAGGATCATCCCATTAAGGGACAGGTGCATCCAGGATCATCCCATAAAGGGAGTAGTGCATCCAGGATCATCCCATGAAGGGACAGGTGCATTCAGGATCATCGCATAAATGGAGTAGTGCATCCAGGATCATCCCATGAAGGGACAGGTGCATCCAGATCATCCCATGAAGGGACAGGTGCATCCAGGATCATCCCATGAAGGGACAGTTGCATCCAGGATCATCCCATGAAGGGACAGGTGCATCCAGGATCATCCCATGAAGGGAGTAGTGCATCCAGGATCATCCCATGAAGGGAGTAGTGCATCCAGGATCATCCCCTGAAGGGAGTAGTACATCCAGGATCATAACATGAAGGGAGTAGTGCATCCAGGACCATCCCCTGAAGGGAGTAGTGCATCCAGGATCATCCCATGAAGGGAGTAGTGCATCCAGGACCATCCCATGAAGGGATTTGTGCATCCAGGACCATCCCATGAAGGGAGTAGTGCATCCAGGACCATCCCTTGAAGGGAGTAGTGCATCCAGGATCATCCCATGAAGGGACAGGTGCATCCAGGATCATCCCATAAAGGGAGTAGTGCATCCAGGATCATCCCATGAAGGGACAGGTGCATCCAGGATCATCCCATGAAGGGACAGGTGCATCCAGGATCATCCCATGAAGGGACAGGTGCATGAGGATCATCCCATGACGGGAGTAGTGCATCCAGGATCATCCCATGAATGGAGTAGTGCATCCAGGATCATCCCCTGAAGGGAGTAGTGCATCCAGGATCATCCCATAAAGGGAGTAGTGCATCCAGGATCATCCCATGAAGGGACAGGTGCATCCAGGATCATCCCATAAAGGGAGTAGTGCATCCAGGATCATCCCATGAAGGGACAGGTGCATCCAGATCATCCCATGAAGGGACAGGTGCATCCACGATCATCCCATGAAGGGAGTAGTGCATCCAGGATCATCCCCTGAAGGGATTAGTGCATCCAGGATCATCCCATGAAGGGACAGGTGCATCCAGGATCATCCCATAAAGGGAGTAGTGCATCCAGGATCATCCCATGAAGGGACAGGTGCATCCAGGATCATCCCATAAAGGGAGTAGTGCATCCAGGATCATTCCATGAAGGGACAGGTGCATCCAGATCATCCCATGAAGGGACAGGTGCACCCAGATCATCCCATGAAGGGACAGGTGCATCCAGATCATCCCATGAAGGGACAGGTGCATCCAGATCATCCCATGAAGGGACAGGTGCATAGAGGATCATCCCATGAAGGGACAGGTGCATCGAGGATCATCCCATGAAAGGACAGGTGCATCGAGGATCATCCCCTGAAGGGAGTAGTGCATCCAGGATCATCCCCTGAAGGGAGTAGTGCATCCAGGATCATCCCCTGAAGGGAGTAGTGCATCCAGGATCATCCCCTGAAGGGACAGGTGCATCCAGGATCATCCCCTGAAGGGAGTAGTGCATCCAGGATCATCCCATGAAGGGACAGGTGCATCCAAGATCACCTCATAAAGCGACAGGTGCATACAGTATCATCACCTGAAGGGACCGGTGCATACAGGATCATCCCATGAAGGGAGTAGTGCATCCAGGATCATCCCATGAAGGGAGTAGTGCATCCAGGATCATCCCATGAAGGGAGTAGTGCATCCAGATCATCCCATGAAGGGACAGGTGCATCCAGGATCATCCCATGAAGGGACAGGTGCATCCAGGATCATCCCATGAAGGGACAGGTGCATCCAGGATCATCCCATGAAGGGAGTAGTGCATCCAGATCATCCCATGAAGCGAGTAGTGCATCCAGATCATCCCATGAAGGGAGTAGTGCATCCAGGATCATCCCCTGAAGTGAGTAGTGCATCCAGGATTATCCCATGAAGGGACAGGTGCATCCAGATCATCCCATGAAGGGACAGGTGCATCCAGATCATCCCATGAAGGGACAGGTGCATCCAGATCATCCCATGAAGGGACAGGTGCATCCAGATCATCCCATGAAGGGACAGGTGCATCCAGATCATCCCATGAAGGGAGTAGTGCATCAGGATCATCCCCTGAAGGGAGTAGTGCATCCAGGATCATCCCATGAAGGGAGTAGTGCATCCAGGATCATCCCATGTAGGGAGTAGTGCATCCAGGATCATCCCATGAAGGGAGTAGTGCATCCAGGATCATCCCATGAAGGGAGTAGTGCATCCAGGACCATCCAATGAAGGGAGTAGTGCTTCCAGGACCATTCCTTGAAGGGAGTAGTGCATCCAGGATCATCCCATGAAGGGACAGGTGCATCCATGATCATCCCATAAAGGGAGTAGAGCATCTAGGATCATCCCATGAAGGGACAGGTGCATCCAGGATCATCCCATGAAGGGAGTAGTGCATCCAGGATCATCCCATGAAGGGAGTAGTGCATCCAGGATCATCCCCTGAAGGGAGTAGTGCATCCAGGATCACCCCCTGAAGGGAGTAGTGCATCCAGGATCATCCCCTGAAGGGAGTAGTGCATCCAGGATCATCCCCTGAAGGGACAGGTGCATCCAAGATCATCCCATAAAGGGACCGGTGCATACAGGATCATCCCATGAAGGGAGTAGTGCATCCAGGAGCATCCCATGTAGGGAGTAGTGCATACAGGATCATCCCCTGAAGGGAGTAATGCATCCAGGATCATCCGATGAAGGGAGTAGTGCATACAGGATCATCCCCTGAAGGGAGTAGTGCATACAGGATCATCCCATGAAGGGAGTAGTGCATACAGGATCATCCCATGAAGGGAGTAGTGCATCCAGGATCATCCCATGAAGGGAGTAGTGCATCCAGGATCATCCTCTGAAGGGAGGAGTGCATCCAGGATCATCCCCTGAAGGGACAGGTGCATCCAGATTATCCCATGAAGGGACAGGTGCATCCAGGATCATCCCATAAAGGGAGTAGTGCATCCAGGATCATCCCATGAAGGGAGTAGTGCACCCAGGATCATCCCATGAAGGGACAGGTGCATCCAGGATCATCCCATAAAGGGAGTAGTGCATCCAGGATCATCCCATGAAGGGAGTAGTGCATCCAGGATCATCTCATGAAGGGAGTATTGCATCCAGGATCATCCCCTGAAGGTATTATTGCATCCAGGATCATCCCCTGAAGGGAATAGTGCATCCAGGATCATCCCCTGAAGGGAGTAGTGCATCCAGGATCATCCCATGAAGGGACAGGTGCATCCAGGATCATCCCATGAAAGGAGTAGTGCATCCAGGATCATCCCACGAAGGGACAGGTGCATCCAGATCATCCCATGAAGGGACAGGTGCATCCAGGATCATCCCCTGAAGGGAGTAGTGCATCCAGGATCATCCCCTGAAGGAAGTAGTGCATCCAGGATCATCCCATTAAGGGACAGGTGCATCCAGGATCATCCCATAAAGGGAGTAGTGCATCCAGGATCATCCCATGAAGGGACAGGTGCATCCAGGATCATCCCATGAAGGGACAGGTGCATCCAGGATCATCCCATAAATGGAGTAGTGCATCCAGGATCATCCCATGAAGGGACAGGTGCATCCAGATCATCCCATGAAGGGACAGGTGCATCCAGGATCATCCCATGAAGGGACAGGTGCATCCAGGATCATCCCATGAAGGGACAGGTGCATCCAGATCATCCCATGAAGGGACAGGTGCATCCAGATCATCCCATGAACGGACAGGTGCATCCAGGATCATCCCCTGAAGGGAGTAGTGCATTCAGGATCATCCCATGAAGGGACAGGTGCATCCATAGCATCCCATGAAGGGACAGGTGCATCCAGGATCATCCCATGAAGGGACAGGTGCATCCAGGATCATCCCATGAAGGGAGTAGTGCATTCAGGATCATCCCATGAAGGGAGTAGTGCATTCAGGATCATCCCATGAAGGGAGTGGTGCATTCAGGATCATCCCCTGAAGGGAGTGGTGCATTCAGGATCATCCCCTGAAGGGAGAAGTGCATCCAGGATCATCCCATGAAGGGAGTAGTGCATCCAGGATCATCCCATGAAGGGAGTAGTGCATCCAGGATCATCCCATGAAGGGACAGGTGCATCCAGATCATCCCATGAAGGGACAAGTGCATCCAGATCATCCCATGAAGGGACAGGTGCATCCAGATCATCCCCTGAAGGGACAGGTGCATCCAGATCATCCCATGAAGGGACAGGTGCATCCAGATCATCCCCTGAAGGGAGTAGTGCATCCAGATCATCCCATGAAGGGAGTAGTGCATCCTGGATCATCCCCTGAAGGGAGTAGTGCATTCTGGATCATCCCATGAAGGGAGTAGTGCATCCAGGATCATCCCCTGAAGGGAGTAGTGCATCCAGGATCATCCCATGAAGGGACGGGTGCATCCAGGATCATCCCCTGACGGGAGTAGTGCATCCAGGATCATCCCATGAAGGGAGTAGTGCATCCAGGATCATCCCATGAAGGAAGTAGTGCATCCAGGATCATCCCATGAAGGGAGTAGTGCATCCAGGATCATCCCATGAAGGGAGTAGTGCATCCAGGATCATCCCATGAAGGGAGTAGTGCATCCAGGATCATTCCATGAAGGGACAGGTGCATCCAGGATCATCCCATGAAGGGACAGGTGCATCCAGGATCATCCCATGAAGGGACAGGTGCATCCAGGATCATCCAATGAAGGGACCAGTGCATCCAGGATCATCCCCTGAAGGGAGTAGTGCATCCAGGATCATCCCATGAAGGGAGTATTGCATCCAGGATCATCCCATGAAGGGACCAGTGCATCCAGGATCATCCCCTTAAGGGAGTAGTGCACCCAGATCATCCCATGAAGGGACAGGTGCATACAGGATCATCCCATTAGGGGACCAGTGCATCCAGGATCATCCCCTAAAGGGAGTAGTGCATCCAGGATCATCCCATAAAGGGACAGGTGCATCCAGGATCATCCCCTGAAGGGAGTAGTGCATCCAGGATCATCCCATGAAGGGAGTAGTGCATCCAGGATCATCCCATGAAGGGAGTAGTGCATCCAGGATCATTCCATGAAGGGACAGGTGCATCCAGGATCATCCCATGAAGGGACAGGTGCATCCAGGATCATCCCATGAAGGGACAGGTGCATCCAGGATCATCCAATGAAGGGACCAGTGCATCCAGGATCATCCCCTGAAGGGAGTAGTGCATCCAGGATCATCCCATGAAGGGAGTATTGCATCCAGGATCATCCCATGAAGGGACCAGTGCATCCAGGATCATCCCCTTAAGGGAGTAGTGCACCCAGATCATCCCATGAAGGGACAGGTGCATACAGGATCATCCCATTAGGGGACCAGTGCATCCAGGATCATCCCCTGAAGGGAGTAGTGCATCCAGGATCATCCAATAAAGGGAGTAGTGCATCCAGGATCATCCCATGAAGGGACAGGTGCATTCAGATCATCCCATGAAGGGACAGGTGCATCGAGGATCATCCCCTGAAGGGAGTAGTGCATCCAGGATCATCCCATGAAGGGAGTAGTGCATCCAGGATCATCCCCTGAAGGGAGTAGTGCATCCAGATCATCCCATGAAGGGACAGGTGCATCCAGGATCATCCCATGAAGGGACAGGTGCATCCAGGATCATCCCATGAAGGGACAGGTGCATCCAGGATCATCCCATGATGGGAGTAGTGCATCCAGGATCATCCCCTGAAGGGAGTAGTGCATCCAGGATCATCCCCTGAAGGGAGTAGTGCATCCAGGATCATCCCCTGAAGGGAGTAGTGCATCCAGGATCATCCCATGAAGGGACAGGTGCATCCAGATCATCCCATGAAGGGACAGGTGCATCCAGATCATCCCATGAAGGGACAGGTGCATCCAGATCATCCCCTGAAGGGAGTAGTGCATCCAGATCATCCCATGAAGGGAGTAGTGCATCCTGGATCATCCCCTGAAGGGAGTAGTGCATTCTGGATCATCCCATGAAGGGAGTAGTGCATCCAGGATCATCCCCTGAAGGGAGTAGTGCATCGTAGTGCATCCAGGATCATCCCCTGAAGGGAGTAGTGCATCCAGGATCATCCCCTGAAGGGAGTAGTGCATCCAGATCATCCCATGAAGGGACCGGTGCATCCAGGATCATCCCCTGAAGGGAGTAGTGCATCCAGGATCATCCCCTGAAGGGAGTAGTGCATCCAGGATCATCCCATGAAGGGACAGGTGCATCCAGGATCATCCCCTGACGGGAGTAGTGCATCCAGGATCATCCCATGAAGGGAGTAGTGCATCCAGGATCATCCCATGAAGGGAGTAGTGCATCCAGGATCATCCCATGAAGGGAGTAGTGCATCCAGGATCATCCCATGAAGGGAGTAGTGCATCCAGGATCATCCCATGAAGGGAGTAGTGCATCCAGGATCATTCCATGAAGGTACAGGTGCATCCAGGATCATTCCATGAAGGGACAGGTGCACCCAGATCATCCCATGAAGGGACAGGTGCATACAGGATCATCCCATTAGGGGACCAGTGCATCCAGGATCATCCCCTGAAGGGAGTAGTGCATCCAGGATCATCCCATGAAGGGACAGGTGCAGCCAGGATCATCCCCTGAAGGGAGTAGTGCATCCAGGATCATCCCATGAAGGGAGTAGTGCATCCAGGATCATCCCATGAAGGGAGTAGTGCATCCAGGATCATCCAATAAAGGGAGTAGTGCATCCAGGATCATCCCATGAAGGGACAGGTGCATTCAGATCATCCCATGAAGGGACAGGTGCATCGAGGATCATCCCCTGAAGGGAGTAGTGCATCCAGGATCATCCCATGAAGGGAGTAGTGCATCCAGGATCATCCCCTGAAGGGAGTAGTGCATCCAGATCATCCCATGAAGGGACAGGTGCATCCAGGATCATCCCATGAAGAGACAGGTGCATCCAGGATCATCCCATGAAGGGACAGGTGCATCCAGGATCATCCCATGAAGGGACAGGTGCATCCAGGATCATCCCATGATGGGAGTAGTGCATCCTGGATCATCCCCTGAAGGGAGTAGTGCATCCAGGATCATCCCCTGAAGGGAGTAGTGCATCCAGGATCATCCCATGAAGGGACAGGTGCATCCAGGATCATCCCATAAAGGGAGTAGTGCATCCAGGAACATCCCATGAAGGGACAGGTTCATCCAGGATCATCCCATGAAGGGAGTAGTGCGTCCAGGATCATCCCATGAAGGGACAGGTGCATCCAGATCATCCCATGAAGGGACAGGTGCATCCAAGATCATCCCCTGAAGGGAGTAGTGCATTCAGGATCATCCCCTGAAGGGAGTAGTGCATCTAGGATCATCCCATGAAGAGAGTAGTGCATCCAGGATCATCCATTGAAGGGAGTATTGCATCCAGGATCATCTCATGATGGGAGTATTGCATCCAGATCATCCCATGAAGGGAGTAGTGCATCCAGATCATCCCATGAAGTGAGTAGTGCATCCAGATCATCCCATGAAGGGACAGGTGCATCCAGGATCATCCCATGAAGGGACCAGTGCATCCAGGATCATCCCATGAAGGGACCAGTGCATCCAGGATCATCCCATGAAGGGACCAGTGCACCCAGGATCATCCCCTGAAGGGAGAAGTGCATCCAGGAACATCCCATGAAGGGACAGGTGCATCCAGGATCATCCAATAAAGGGAGTAGTGCATCCAGGATCATCCCATGAAGGGACAGGTGCATCCAGGATCATCCCATAAAGGGACAGGTGCATCCAGGATCATCCCATAAAGGGACAGGTGCATCCAGGATCATCCCATAAAGGGAGTAGTGCATCCAGGATCATCCCATGAAGGGACAGGTGCATCCAGATCATCCCATGAAGGGACAGGCGCATCCAAGATCATCCTATGAAGGGACAGGTGCACCCAGATCATCCCATGAAGGGACAGGTGCATCGAGGATCATCCCATGAAGGGACAGGTGCATCCAAGATCATCCCATGAAGGGAGTAGTGCATTCAGGATCACCCCCTGAAGGGAGTAGTGCATCTAGGATCATCCCATGAAGGGAGTAGTGCATCCAGGATCATCCCATGAAGGGAGTAGTGCATCCAGGATCATCCCTTGAAGGGAGTAGTGCATCCAGGATCATCCCTTGAAGGGAGTAGTGCATCCAGGATCATCCCTTGAAAGGAGTAGTGCATCCAGGATCATCCCACGAAGGGACAGGTGCATCCAGGATCATTCCACGAAGGGACAGGTGCATCCAGGATCATTCCACGAAGGGACAGGTGCATCCGCAGCATCCCATGAAGGGACAAGTGCATCCAGGATCATCCCCTGAAGGGAGTAGTGCATCCAGGATCATCCCATAAAGGGATTAGTGCATCCAGGATCATCCCATAAAGGGAGTAGTGCATCCAGGATCATCCCATAAAGGGACAGGTGCATCCAGGATCATTCCATGAAGGGACAGGTGCATCCAGGATCATTCCATGAAGGGACAGGTGCATCCAGGATCATCCCCTGAAGGGACAGGTGCATCCAGGATCATCCCCTGAAGGGAGTAGTGCATCCAGATCATCCCATGAAGGGACAGGTGCATCGAGGATCATCCCCTGAAGGGAGTAGTGCATCCAGGATCATCCCATGAAGGGAGTAGTGCATCCAGGATCATTCCATGAAGGGACAGGTGCATCCACAGCATCCCATGAAGGGACAAGTGCATCCAGGATCATCCCCTGAAGGGAGTAGTGCATTCAGGATCATCCCCTGAAGGAAGTAGTGCATCCAGGATCATCCCCTGAAGGAAGTAGTGCATTCAGTATCATCCCCTGAAGGGAGTAGTGCATCCAGGATCATCCCCTGAATTGAGTAGTGCATCCAGGATGATCCCATGAAGGGACAGGTGCATCCAGGATGATCCCATGAAGGGACAGGTGCATCCAGGATGATCCCATGAAGGGACAGGTGCATCCAGGATGATCCCATGAAGGGACAGGTGCATCCAGGATCATCCCATAAAGGGAGTAGTGCATCCAGGATCATCCCATGAAGGGACAGGTGCATCCAGGATCATCCCATAAAGGGACAGGTGCATCCAGGATCATCCCATAAAGGGACAGGTGCATCCAGGATCATCCCATAAAGGGACAGGTGCATCCAGGATCATCCCATAAAGGGAGTAGTGCATCCAGGATCATCCCATGAAGGGACAGGTGCATCCAGATCATCCCATGAAGGGACAGGCGCATCCAAGATCATCCCATGAAGGGACAGGTGCACCCAGATCATCCCATGAAGGGACAGGTGCATCGAGGATCATCCCATGAAGGGACAGGTGCATCCAAGATCATCCCATGAAGGGAGTAGTGCATTCAGGATCACCCCCTGAAGGGAGAAGTGCATCTAGGATCATCCCATGAAGGGAGTAGTGCATCCAGGATCATCCCATGAAGGGAGTAGTGCATCCAGGATCATCCCTTGAAGGGAGTAGTGCATCCAGGAACATCCCTTGAAGGGAGTAGTGCATCCAGGATCATCCCACGAAGGGACAGGTGCATCCAGGATCATTCCACGAAGGGACAGGTGCATCCACAGCATCCCATGAAGGGACAAGTGCATCCAGGATCATCCCCTGAAGGGAGTAGTGCATCCAGGATCATCCCATAAAGGGATTAGTGCATCCAGGATCATCCCATAAAGGGAGTAGTGCATCCAGGATCATCCCATAAAGGGACAGGTGCATCCAGGATCATTCCATGAAGGGACAGGTGCATCCAGGATCATTCCATGAAGGGACAGGTGCATCCAGGATCATTCCATGAAGGGACAGGTGCATCCAGGATCATCCCCTGAAGGGACAGGTGCATCCAGGATCATCCCCTGAAGGGAGTAGTGCATCCAGATCATCCCATGAAGGGACAGGTGCATCGAGGATCATCCCCTGAAGGGAGTAGTGCATCCAGGATCATCCCATGAAGGGACAGGTGCATCCAGGATCATCCCATGAAGGGACAGGTGCATCCAGGATCATCCCATGAAGGGACAGGTGCATACAGGATCATTCCATGAAGGGACAGGTGCATCCAGGATCATCCCCTGAAGGGACAGGTGCATCCAGGATCATCCCCTGAAGGGAGTAGTGCATCCAGATCATCCCATGAAGGGACATGTGCATCGAGGATCATCCCCTGAAGGGAGTAGTGCATCCAGGATCATCCCATGAAGGGACAGGTGCATCCACAGCATCCCATGAAGGGACAAGTGCATCCAGGATCATCCCCTGAAGGGAGTAGTGCATTCAGGATCATCCCCTGAAGGAAGTAGTGCATCCAGGATCATCCCCTGAAGGAAGTAGTGCATCCAGGATCATCCCCTGAAGGGAGTAGTGCATCCAGGATCATCCCCTGAATTGAGTAGTGCATCCAGGATGATCCCATGAAGGGACAGGTGCATCCAGGATGATCCCATGAAGGGACAGGTGCATCCAGATCATCCCCTGAAGGGAGTAGTGCATCCAGATCATCCCATGAAGGGAGTAGTGCATCCTGGATCATCCCCTGAAGGGAGTAGTGCATTCTGGATCATCCCATGAAGGGAGTAGTGCATCCAGGATCATCCCCTGAAGGGAGTAGTGCATCCAGGATCATCCCATGAAGGGACGGGTGCATCCAGGATCATCCCCTGACGGGAGTAGTGCATCCAGGATCATCCCATGAAGGGAGTAGTGCATCCAGGATCATCCCATGAAGGAAGTAGTGCATCCAGGATCATCCCATGAAGGGAGTAGTGCATCCAGGATCATCCCATGAAGGGAGTAGTGCATCCAGGATCATCCCATGAAGGGAGTAGTGCATCCAGGATCATTCCATGAAGGGACAGGTGCATCCAGGATCATCCCATGAAGGGACAGGTGCATCCAGGATCATCCCATGAAGGGACAGGTGCATCCAGGATCATCCAATGAAGGGACCAGTGCATCCAGGATCATCCCCTGAAGGGAGTAGTGCATCCAGGATCATCCCATGAAGGGAGTATTGCATCCAGGATCATCCCATGAAGGGACCAGTGCATCCAGGATCATCCCCTTAAGGGAGTAGTGCACCCAGATCATCCCATGAAGGGACAGGTGCATACAGGATCATCCCATTAGGGGACCAGTGCATCCAGGATCATCCCCTAAAGGGAGTAGTGCATCCAGGATCATCCCATAAAGGGACAGGTGCATCCAGGATCATCCCCTGAAGGGAGTAGTGCATCCAGGATCATCCCATGAAGGGAGTAGTGCATCCAGGATCATCCCATGAAGGGAGTAGTGCATCCAGGATCATTCCATGAAGGGACAGGTGCATCCAGGATCATCCCATGAAGGGACAGGTGCATCCAGGATCATCCCATGAAGGGACAGGTGCATCCAGGATCATCCAATGAAGGGACCAGTGCATCCAGGATCATCCCCTGAAGGGAGTAGTGCATCCAGGATCATCCCATGAAGGGAGTATTGCATCCAGGATCATCCCATGAAGGGACCAGTGCATCCAGGATCATCCCCTTAAGGGAGTAGTGCACCCAGATCATCCCATGAAGGGACAGGTGCATACAGGATCATCCCATTAGGGGACCAGTGCATCCAGGATCATCCCCTGAAGGGAGTAGTGCATCCAGGATCATCCAATAAAGGGAGTAGTGCATCCAGGATCATCCCATGAAGGGACAGGTGCATTCAGATCATCCCATGAAGGGACAGGTGCATCGAGGATCATCCCCTGAAGGGAGTAGTGCATCCAGGATCATCCCATGAAGGGAGTAGTGCATCCAGGATCATCCCCTGAAGGGAGTAGTGCATCCAGATCATCCCATGAAGGGACAGGTGCATCCAGGATCATCCCATGAAGGGACAGGTGCATCCAGGATCATCCCATGAAGGGACAGGTGCATCCAGGATCATCCCATGATGGGAGTAGTGCATCCAGGATCATCCCCTGAAGGGAGTAGTGCATCCAGGATCATCCCCTGAAGGGAGTAGTGCATCCAGGATCATCCCCTGAAGGGAGTAGTGCATCCAGGATCATCCCATGAAGGGACAGGTGCATCCAGATCATCCCATGAAGGGACAGGTGCATCCAGATCATCCCATGAAGGGACAGGTGCATCCAGATCATCCCCTGAAGGGAGTAGTGCATCCAGATCATCCCATGAAGGGAGTAGTGCATCCTGGATCATCCCCTGAAGGGAGTAGTGCATTCTGGATCATCCCATGAAGGGAGTAGTGCATCCAGGATCATCCCCTGAAGGGAGTAGTGCATCGTAGTGCATCCAGGATCATCCCCTGAAGGGAGTAGTGCATCCAGGATCATCCCCTGAAGGGAGTAGTGCATCCAGATCATCCCATGAAGGGACCGGTGCATCCAGGATCATCCCCTGAAGGGAGTAGTGCATCCAGGATCATCCCCTGAAGGGAGTAGTGCATCCAGGATCATCCCATGAAGGGACAGGTGCATCCAGGATCATCCCCTGACGGGAGTAGTGCATCCAGGATCATCCCATGAAGGGAGTAGTGCATCCAGGATCATCCCATGAAGGGAGTAGTGCATCCAGGATCATCCCATGAAGGGAGTAGTGCATCCAGGATCATCCCATGAAGGGAGTAGTGCATCCAGGATCATCCCATGAAGGGAGTAGTGCATCCAGGATCATTCCATGAAGGTACAGGTGCATCCAGGATCATTCCATGAAGGGACAGGTGCACCCAGATCATCCCATGAAGGGACAGGTGCATACAGGATCATCCCATTAGGGGACCAGTGCATCCAGGATCATCCCCTGAAGGGAGTAGTGCATCCAGGATCATCCCATGAAGGGACAGGTGCAGCCAGGATCATCCCCTGAAGGGAGTAGTGCATCCAGGATCATCCCATGAAGGGAGTAGTGCATCCAGGATCATCCCATGAAGGGAGTAGTGCATCCAGGATCATCCAATAAAGGGAGTAGTGCATCCAGGATCATCCCATGAAGGGACAGGTGCATTCAGATCATCCCATGAAGGGACAGGTGCATCGAGGATCATCCCCTGAAGGGAGTAGTGCATCCAGGATCATCCCATGAAGGGAGTAGTGCATCCAGGATCATCCCCTGAAGGGAGTAGTGCATCCAGATCATCCCATGAAGGGACAGGTGCATCCAGGATCATCCCATGAAGAGACAGGTGCATCCAGGATCATCCCATGAAGGGACAGGTGCATCCAGGATCATCCCATGAAGGGACAGGTGCATCCAGGATCATCCCATGATGGGAGTAGTGCATCCTGGATCATCCCCTGAAGGGAGTAGTGCATCCAGGATCATCCCCTGAAGGGAGTAGTGCATCCAGGATCATCCCATGAAGGGACAGGTGCATCCAGGATCATCCCATAAAGGGAGTAGTGCATCCAGGAACATCCCATGAAGGGACAGGTTCATCCAGGATCATCCCATGAAGGGAGTAGTGCGTCCAGGATCATCCCATGAAGGGACAGGTGCATCCAGATCATCCCATGAAGGGACAGGTGCATCCAAGATCATCCCCTGAAGGGAGTAGTGCATTCAGGATCATCCCCTGAAGGGAGTAGTGCATCTAGGATCATCCCATGAAGAGAGTAGTGCATCCAGGATCATCCATTGAAGGGAGTATTGCATCCAGGATCATCTCATGATGGGAGTATTGCATCCAGATCATCCCATGAAGGGAGTAGTGCATCCAGATCATCCCATGAAGTGAGTAGTGCATCCAGATCATCCCATGAAGGGACAGGTGCATCCAGGATCATCCCATGAAGGGACCAGTGCATCCAGGATCATCCCATGAAGGGACCAGTGCATCCAGGATCATCCCATGAAGGGACCAGTGCACCCAGGATCATCCCCTGAAGGGAGAAGTGCATCCAGGAACATCCCATGAAGGGACAGGTGCATCCAGGATCATCCAATAAAGGGAGTAGTGCATCCAGGATCATCCCATGAAGGGACAGGTGCATCCAGGATCATCCCATAAAGGGACAGGTGCATCCAGGATCATCCCATAAAGGGACAGGTGCATCCAGGATCATCCCATAAAGGGAGTAGTGCATCCAGGATCATCCCATGAAGGGACAGGTGCATCCAGATCATCCCATGAAGGGACAGGCGCATCCAAGATCATCCTATGAAGGGACAGGTGCACCCAGATCATCCCATGAAGGGACAGGTGCATCGAGGATCATCCCATGAAGGGACAGGTGCATCCAAGATCATCCCATGAAGGGAGTAGTGCATTCAGGATCACCCCCTGAAGGGAGTAGTGCATCTAGGATCATCCCATGAAGGGAGTAGTGCATCCAGGATCATCCCATGAAGGGAGTAGTGCATCCAGGATCATCCCTTGAAGGGAGTAGTGCATCCAGGATCATCCCTTGAAGGGAGTAGTGCATCCAGGATCATCCCTTGAAAGGAGTAGTGCATCCAGGATCATCCCACGAAGGGACAGGTGCATCCAGGATCATTCCACGAAGGGACAGGTGCATCCAGGATCATTCCACGAAGGGACAGGTGCATCCGCAGCATCCCATGAAGGGACAAGTGCATCCAGGATCATCCCCTGAAGGGAGTAGTGCATCCAGGATCATCCCATAAAGGGATTAGTGCATCCAGGATCATCACATAAAGGGAGTAGTGCATCCAGGATCATCCCATAAAGGGACAGGTGCATCCAGGATCATTCCATGAAGGGACAGGTGCATCCAGGATCATTCCATGAAGGGACAGGTGCATCCAGGATCATCCCCTGAAGGGACAGGTGCATCCAGGATCATCCCCTGAAGGGAGTAGTGCATCCAGATCATCCCATGAAGGGACAGGTGCATCGAGGATCATCCCCTGAAGGGAGTAGTGCATCCAGGATCATCCCATGAAGGGAGTAGTGCATCCAGGATCATTCCATGAAGGGACAGGTGCATCCACAGCATCCCATGAAGGGACAAGTGCATCCAGGATCATCCCCTGAAGGGAGTAGTGCATTCAGGATCATCCCCTGAAGGAAGTAGTGCATCCAGGATCATCCCCTGAAGGAAGTAGTGCATTCAGTATCATCCCCTGAAGGGAGTAGTGCATCCAGGATCATCCCCTGAATTGAGTAGTGCATCCAGGATGATCCCATGAAGGGACAGGTGCATCCAGGATGATCCCATGAAGGGACAGGTGCATCCAGGATGATCCCATGAAGGGACAGGTGCATCCAGGATGATCCCATGAAGGGACAGGTGCATCCAGGATCATCCCATAAAGGGAGTAGTGCATCCAGGATCATCCCATGAAGGGACAGGTGCATCCAGGATCATCCCATAAAGGGACAGGTGCATCCAGGATCATCCCATAAAGGGACAGGTGCATCCAGGATCATCCCATAAAGGGACAGGTGCATCCAGGATCATCCCATAAAGGGAGTAGTGCATCCAGGATCATCCCATGAAGGGACAGGTGCATCCAGATCATCCCATGAAGGGACAGGCGCATCCAAGATCATCCCATGAAGGGACAGGTGCACCCAGATCATCCCATGAAGGGACAGGTGCATCGAGGATCATCCCATGAAGGGACAGGTGCATCCAAGATCATCCCATGAAGGGAGTAGTGCATTCAGGATCACCCCCTGAAGGGAGAAGTGCATCTAGGATCATCCCATGAAGGGAGTAGTGCATCCAGGATCATCCCATGAAGGGAGTAGTGCATCCAGGATCATCCCTTGAAGGGAGTAGTGCATCCAGGAACATCCCTTGAAGGGAGTAGTGCATCCAGGATCATCCCACGAAGGGACAGGTGCATCCAGGATCATTCCACGAAGGGACAGGTGCATCCACAGCATCCCATGAAGGGACAAGTGCATCCAGGATCATCCCCTGAAGGGAGTAGTGCATCCAGGATCATCCCATAAAGGGATTAGTGCATCCAGGATCATCCCATAAAGGGAGTAGTGCATCCAGGATCATCCCATAAAGGGACAGGTGCATCCAGGATCATTCCATGAAGGGACAGGTGCATCCAGGATCATTCCATGAAGGGACAGGTGCATCCAGGATCATTCCATGAAGGGACAGGTGCATCCAGGATCATCCCCTGAAGGGACAGGTGCATCCAGGATCATCCCCTGAAGGGAGTAGTGCATCCAGATCATCCCATGAAGGGACAGGTGCATCGAGGATCATCCCCTGAAGGGAGTAGTGCATCCAGGATCATCCCATGAAGGGACAGGTGCATCCAGGATCATCCCATGAAGGGACAGGTGCATCCAGGATCATCCCATGAAGGGACAGGTGCATACAGGATCATTCCATGAAGGGACAGGTGCATCCAGGATCATCCCCTGAAGGGACAGGTGCATCCAGGATCATCCCCTGAAGGGAGTAGTGCATCCAGATCATCCCATGAAGGGACATGTGCATCGAGGATCATCCCCTGAAGGGAGTAGTGCATCCAGGATCATCCCATGAAGGGACAGGTGCATCCACAGCATCCCATGAAGGGACAAGTGCATCCAGGATCATCCCCTGAAGGGAGTAGTGCATTCAGGATCATCCCCTGAAGGAAGTAGTGCATCCAGGATCATCCCCTGAAGGAAGTAGTGCATCCAGGATCATCCCCTGAAGGGAGTAGTGCATCCAGGATCATCCCCTGAATTGAGTAGTGCATCCAGGATGATCCCATGAAGGGACAGGTGCATCCAGGATGATCCCATGAAGGGACAGGTGCATCCAGGATGATCCCATGAAGGGACAGGTGCATCCAGGATGATCCCATGAAGGGACAGGTGCATCCAGGATCATCCCATAAAGGGAGTAGTGCATCCAGGATCATCCCATGAAGGGACAGGTGCATCCAGGATCATCCCATAAAGGGACAGGTGCATCCAGGATCATCCCATAAAGGGACAGGTGCATCCAGGATCATCCCATAAAGGGACAGGTGCATCCAGGATCATCCCATAAAGGGAGTAGTGCATCCAGGATCATCCCATGAAGGGACAGGTGCATCCAGATCATCCCATGAAGGGACAGGCGCATCCAAGATCATCCCATGAAGGGACAGGTGCACCCAGATCATCCCATGAAGGGACAGGTGCATCAAGGATCATCCCATGAAGGGACAGGTGCATCCAAGATCATCCCATGAAGGGAGTAGTGCATTCAGGATCACCCCCTGAAGGGAGAAGTGCATCTAGGATCATCCCATGAAGGGAGTAGTGCATCCAGGATCATCCCATGAAGGGAGTAGTGCATCCAGGATCATCCCTTGAAGGGAGTAGTGCATCCAGGATCATCCCTTGAAGGGAGTAGTGCATCCAGGAACATCCCTTGAAGGGAGTAGTGCATCCAGGATCATCCCACGAAGGGACAGGTGCATCCAGGATCATTCCACGAAGGGACAGGTGCATCCACAGCATCCCATGAAGGGACAAGTGCATCCAGGATCATCCCCTGAAGGGAGTAGTGCATCCAGGATCATCCCATAAAGGGATTAGTGCATCCAGGATCATCCCATAAAGGGAGTAGTGCATCCAGGATCATCCCATAAAGGGACAGGTGCATCCAGGATCATTCCATGAAGGGACAGGTGCATCCAGGATCATTCCATGAAGGGACAGGTGCATCCAGGATCATTCCATGAAGGGACAGGTGCATCCAGGATCATCCCCTGAAGGGACAGGTGCATCCAGGATCATCCCCTGAAGGGAGCAGTGCATCCAGATCATCCCATGAAGGGACAGGTGCATCGAGGATCATCCCCTGAAGGGAGTAGTGCATCCAGGATCATCCCATGAAGGGACAGGTGCATCCAGGATCATCCCATGAAGGGACAGGTGCATCCAGGATCATCCCATGAAGGGACAGGTGCATCCAGGATCATCCCATGAAGGGAGTAGTGCATCCAGGATCATCCCCTGAAGGGAGTAGTGCATCCAGGATCACCCCCTGAAGGGAGTAGTGCATCCAGGATCATCCCCTGAAGGGAGTAGTGCATCCAGGATCATCCCCTGAAGGGACAGGTGCATCCAAGATCATCCCATAAAGGGACCGGTGCATACAGGATCATCCCATGAAGGGAGTAGTGCATCCAGGAGCATCCCATGTAGGGAGTAGTGCATACAGGATCATCCCCTGAAGGGAGTAATGCATCCAGGATCATCCGATGAAGGGAGTAGTGCATACAGGATCATCCCCTGAAGGGAGTAGTGCATACAGGATCATCCCATGAAGGGAGTAGTGCATACAGGATCATCCCATGAAGGGAGTAGTGCATCCAGGATCATCCGATGAAGGGAGTAGTGCATCCAGGATCATCCCATGAAGGGAGTAGTGCATCCAGGATCATCCTCTGAAGGGAGGAGTGCATCCAGGATCATCCCCTGAAGGGACAGGTGCATCCAGATTATCCCATGAAGGGACAGGTGCATCCAGGATCATCCCATAAAGGGAGTAGTGCATCAAGGATCATCCCATGAAGGGACAGGTGCATCCAGGATCATCCCATGAAGGGAGTAGTGCACCCAGGATCATCCCATGAAGGGACAGGTGCATCCAGATCATCCCATGAAGGGACAGGTGCATCCAGGATCATCCCATAAAGGAAGTAGTGCATCCAGGATCATCCCATGAAGGGAGTAGTGCATCCAGGATCATCTCATGAAGGGAGTATTGCATCCAGGATCATCCCCTGAAGGTATTATTGCATCCAGGATCATCCCCTGAAGGGAATAGTGCATCCAGGATCATCCCCTGAAGGGAGTAGTGCATCCAGGATCACCCCCTGAAGGGAGTAGTGCATCCAGGATCATCCCATGAAGGGACAGGTGCATCCAGGATCATCCCATGAAAGGAGTAGTGCATCCAGGATCATCCCACGAAGGGACAGGTGCATCCAGATCATCCCATGAAGGGACAGGTGCATCCAGGATCATCCCCTGAAGGGAGTAGTGCATCCAGGATCATCCCCTGAAGGAAGTAGTGCATCCAGGATCATCCCATAAAGGGAGTAGTGCATCCAGGATCATCCCATGAAGGGACAGGTGCATCCAGGATCATCCCATAAAGGGACAGGTGCATCCAGGATCATCCCATAAAGGGACAGGTGCATCCAGGATCATCCCATAAAGGGACAGGTGCATCCAGGATCATCCCATAAAGGGAGTAGTGCATCCAGGATCATCCCATGAAGGGACAGGTGCATCCAGATCATCCCATGAAGGGACAGGCGCATCCAAGATCATCCCATGAAGGGACAGGTGCACCCAGATCATCCCATGAAGGGACAGGTGCATCGAGGATCATCCCATGAAGGGACAGGTGCATCCAAGATCATCCCATGAAGGGAGTAGTGCATTCAGGATCACCCCCTGAAGGGAGAAGTGCATCTAGGATCATCCCATGAAGGGAGTAGTGCATCCAGGATCATCCCATGAAGGGAGTAGTGCATCCAGGATCATCCCTTGAAGGGAGTAGTGCATCCAGGAACATCCCTTGAAGGGAGTAGTGCATCCAGGATCATCCCACGAAGGGACAGGTGCATCCAGGATCATTCCACGAAGGGACAGGTGCATCCACAGCATCCCATGAAGGGACAAGTGCATCCAGGATCATCCCCTGAAGGGAGTAGTGCATCCAGGATCATCCCATAAAGGGATTAGTGCATCCAGGATCATCCCATAAAGGGAGTAGTGCATCCAGGATCATCCCATAAAGGGACAGGTGCATCCAGGATCATTCCATGAAGGGACAGGTGCATCCAGGATCATTCCATGAAGGGACAGGTGCATCCAGGATCATTCCATGAAGGGACAGGTGCATCCAGGATCATCCCCTGAAGGGACAGGTGCATCCAGGATCATCCCCTGAAGGGAGTAGTGCATCCAGATCATCCCCTGAAGGGAGTAGTGCATCCAGATCATCCCATGAAGGGACAGGTGCATCCAGGATCATCCCCTGAAGGGAGTAGTGCATCCAGGATCATCCCATGAAGGGACAGGTGCATCCAGGATCATCCCATGAAGGGACAGGTGCATCCAGGATCATCCCATGAAGGGACAGGTGCATACAGGATCATTCCATGAAGGGACAGGTGCATCCAGGATCATCCCCTGAAGGGACAGGTGCATCCAGGATCATCCCCTGAAGGGAGTAGTGCATCCAGATCATCCCATGAAGGGACATGTGCATCGAGGATCATCCCCTGAAGGGAGTAGTGCATCCAGGATCATCCCATGAAGGGAGTAGTGCATCCAGGATCATTCCATGAAGGGACAGGTGCATCCACAGCATCCCATGAAGGGACAAGTGCATCCAGGATCATCCCCTGAAGGGAGTAGTGCATTCAGGATCATCCCCTGAAGGAAGTAGTGCATCCAGGATCATCCCCTGAAGGAAGTAGTGCATCCAGGATCATCCCCTGAAGGGAGTAGTGCATCCAGGATCATCCCCTGAATTGAGTAGTGCATCCAGGATGATCCCATGAAGGGACAGGTGCATCCAGGATGATCCCATGAAGGGACAGGTGCATCCAGGATGATCCCATGAAGGGACAGGTGCATCCAGGATGATCCCATGAAGGGACAGGTGCATCCAGGATGATCCCATGAAGGGACAGGTGCATCCAGGATCATCCCATAAAGGGAGTAGTGCATCCAGGATCATCCCATGAAGGGACAGGTGCATCCAGGATCATCCCATAAAGGGACAGGTGCATCCAGGATCATCCCATAAAGGGACAGGTGCATCCAGGATCATCCCATAAAGGGACAGGTGCATCCAGGATCATCCCATAAAGGGAGTAGTGCATCCAGGATCATCCCATGAAGGGACAGGTGCATCCAGATCATCCCATGAAGGGACAGGCGCATCCAAGATCATCCCATGAAGGGACAGGTGCACCCAGATCATCCCATGAAGGGACAGGTGCATCAAGGATCATCCCATGAAGGGACAGGTGCATCCAAGATCATCCCATGAAGGGAGTAGTGCATTCAGGATCACCCCCTGAAGGGAGAAGTGCATCTAGGATCATCCCATGAAGGGAGTAGTGCATCCAGGATCATCCCATGAAGGGAGTAGTGCATCCAGGATCATCCCTTGAAGGGAGTAGTGCATCCAGGATCATCCCTTGAAGGGAGTAGTGCATCCAGGAACATCCCTTGAAGGGAGTAGTGCATCCAGGATCATCCCACGAAGGGACAGGTGCATCCAGGATCATTCCACGAAGGGACAGGTGCATCCACAGCATCCCATGAAGGGACAAGTGCATCCAGGATCATCCCCTGAAGGGAGTAGTGCATCCAGGATCATCCCATAAAGGGATTAGTGCATCCAGGATCATCCCATAAAGGGAGTAGTGCATCCAGGATCATCCCATAAAGGGACAGGTGCATCCAGGATCATTCCATGAAGGGACAGGTGCATCCAGGATCATTCCATGAAGGGACAGGTGCATCCAGGATCATCCCCTGAAGGGACAGGTGCATCCAGGATCATCCCCTGAAGGGACAGGTGCATCCAGGATCATCCCCTGAAGGGAGCAGTGCATCCAGATCATCCCATGAAGGGACAGGTGCATCGAGGATCATCCCCTGAAGGGAGTAGTGCATCCAGGATCATCCCATGAAGGGACAGGTGCATCCAGGATCATCCCATGAAGGGACAGGTGCATCCAGGATCATCCCATGAAGGGACAGGTGCATCCAGGATCATCCCATGAAGGGAGTAGTGCATCCAGGATCATCCCCTGAAGGGAGTAGTGCATCCAGGATCACCCCCTGAAGGGAGTAGTGCATCCAGGATCATCCCCTGAAGGGAGTAGTGCATCCAGGATCATCCCCTGAAGGGACAGGTGCATCCAAGATCATCCCATAAAGGGACCGGTGCATACAGGATCATCCCATGAAGGGAGTAGTGCATCCAGGAGCATCCCATGTAGGGAGTAGTGCATACAGGATCATCCCCTGAAGGGAGTAATGCATCCAGGATCATCCGATGAAGGGAGTAGTGCATACAGGATCATCCCCTGAAGGGAGTAGTGCATACAGGATCATCCCATGAAGGGAGTAGTGCATACAGGATCATCCCATGAAGGGAGTAGTGCATCCAGGATCATCCGATGAAGGGAGTAGTGCATCCAGGATCATCCCATGAAGGGAGTAGTGCATCCAGGATCATCCTCTGAAGGGAGGAGTGCATCCAGGATCATCCCCTGAAGGGACAGGTGCATCCAGATTATCCCATGAAGGGACAGGTGCATCCAGGATCATCCCATAAAGGGAGTAGTGCATCAAGGATCATCCCATGAAGGGACAGGTGCATCCAGGATCATCCCATGAAGGGAGTAGTGCACCCAGGATCATCCCATGAAGGGACAGGTGCATCCAGATCATCCCATGAAGGGACAGGTGCATCCAGGATCATCCCATAAAGGAAGTAGTGCATCCAGGATCATCCCATGAAGGGAGTAGTGCATCCAGGATCATCTCATGAAGGGAGTATTGCATCCAGGATCATCCCCTGAAGGTATTATTGCATCCAGGATCATCCCCTGAAGGGAATAGTGCATCCAGGATCATCCCCTGAAGGGAGTAGTGCATCCAGGATCACCCCATGAAGGGACAGGTGCATCCAGGATCATCCCATGAAGGGACAGGTGCATCCAGGATCATCCCATGAAAGGAGTAGTGCATCCAGGATCATCCCACGAAGGGACAGGTGCATCCAGATCATCCCATGAAGGGACAGGTGCATCCAGGATCATCCCCTGAAGGGAGTAGTGCATCCAGGATCATCCCCTGAAGGAAGTAGTGCATCCAGGATCATCCCATTAAGGGACAGGTGCATCCAGGATCATCCCATAAAGGGAGTAGTGCATCCAGGATCATCCCATGAAGGGACAGGTGCATCCAGGATCATCCCATAAATGGACTAGTGCATCCAGGATCATCCCATGAAGGGACAGGTGCATCCAGATCATCCCATGAAGGGACAGGTGCATCCAGGATCATCCCATGAAGGGACAGGTGCATCCAGGATCATCCCATGAAGGGACAGGTGCATCCAGATCATCCCATGAAGGGACAGGTGCATCCAGATCATCCCATGAACGGACAGGTGCATCCAGGATCATCCCCTGAAGGGAGTAGTGCATTCAGGATCATCCCATGAAGGGACAGGTGCATCCATAGCATCCCATGAAGGGACAGGTGCATCCAGGATCATCCCATGAAGGGAGTAGTGCATTCAGGATCATCCCATGAAGGGAGTAGTGCATTCAGGATCATCCCATGAAGGGAGTGGTGCATTCAGGATCATCCCCTGAAGGGAGTGGTGCATTCAGGATCATCCCCTGAAGGGAGTGGTGCATTCAGGATCATCCCCTGAAGGGAGTGGTGCATCCAGGATCATCCCATGAAGGGAGTAGTGCATCCAGGACCATCCCATGAAGGGAGTAGTGCATCCAGGACCATCCCATGAAGGGAGTAGTGCATCCAGGACCATCCCTTGAAGGGAGTAGTGCATCCAGGATCATCCCATGAAGGGACAGGTGCATCCAGGATCATCCCATTAAGGGACCAGTGCATCCAGGATCATCCCCTGAAGAGAGTAGTGCATCCAGATCATCCCATGAAGGGACAGGTGCACCCAGGATCATCCCATTAGGGGACCAGTGCATCCAGGATCATCCCCTGAAGGGAGTAGTGCATCCAGGATCATCCTATGTAGGGACAGGTGTATCTAGGATCATCACATAAAGGGAGTAGTGCATCCAGGATCATCCCATGAAGGGAGTAGTGCATCCAGGATCATCCCATGAAGGAAGTAGTGCATCCAGGATCATCCCATGAAGGGACAGGTGCATCCAGATCATCCCATGAAGGGACAGGTGCATCCAGATCATCCCACGAAGGGACAGGTGCATCCAGATCATCCCATGAAGGGACAGGTGCATCCAGATCATCCCCTGAAGGGAGTAGTTCATCCAGGATCATCCCCTGAAGGGAGTAGTGCATCCAGGATCATCCCATGAAGGGAGTAGTGCATCCAGGATCATCCCATGAAGGAAGTAGTGCATCCAGGATCATCCCATGAAGGGACAGGTGCATCCAGATCATCCCATGAAGGGACAGGTACATCCAGATCATCCCACGAAGGGACAGGTGCATCCAGATCATCCCCTGAAGGGAGTAGTTCATCCAGGATCATCCCCTGAAGGGAGTAGTGCATCCAGGATCATCCCATGAAGGGAGTAGTGCATCCAGGATCATCCCATGAAGGGAGTAGTGCATCCAGGATCATCCCATGAAGGGACAGGTGCATCCAGATCATCCCATGAAGGGACAAGTGCATCCAGATCATCCCATGAAGGGACAGGTGCATCCAGATCATCCCCTGAAGGGACAGGTGCATCCAGATCATCCCCTGAAGGGAGTAGTGCATCCAGATCATCCCATGAAGGGAGTAGTGCACCCAGGATCATCCCATGAAGGGAGTAGTGCATCCAGGATCATCCCATGAAGGGACAGGTGCATCCAGATCATCCCATGAAGGGACAGGTGCATCCAGATCATCCCCTGAAGGGAGTAGTGCATCCAGATCATCCCCTGAAGGGAGTAGTGCATCCAGATCATCCCATGAAGGGACAGGTGCATCCAAGATCACCTCATAAAGCGACAGGTGCATACAGTATCATCACCTGAAGGGACCGGTGCATACAGGATCATCCCATGAAAGGAGTAGTGCATCCAGGATCATCCCATGAAGGGAGTAGTGCATCCAGGATCATGAAGGGAGTAGTGCATCCAGATCATCCCATGAAGGGACAGGTGCATCCAGATCATCCCATGAAGGGACAGGTGCATCCAGATCATCCCATGAAGGGATAGGTGCATCCAGATCATCCCATGAAGGGACAGGTGCATCCAGATCATCCCATGAAGGGACAGGTGCATCCAGGATCATCCCCTGAAGGGAATAGTGCATCCAGGATCATCCCATGAAGGGAGTAGTGCATCCAGGATCATCCCATGTAGGGAGTAGTGCATCCAGGATCATCCCATGAAGGGAGTAGTGCATCCAGGATCATCCCATGAAGGGAGTAGTGCATCCAGGATCATCCTCTGAAGGGAGGAGTGCATCCAGGATCATCCTCTGAAGGGAGGAGTGCATCCAGGATCATCCCCTGAAGGGACAGGTGCATCCAGATTATCCCATGAAGGGACAGGTGCATCCAGGATCATCCCATAAAGGGAGTAGTGCATCCAGGATCATCCCATGAAGGGAGTAGTGCACCCAGGATCATCCCATGAAGGGAGTAGTGCATCCAGGATCATCCTCTGAAGGGAGGAGTGCATCCAGGATCATCCCATGAAGGGAGTAGTGCACCCAGGATCATCCCCTGAAGGGAATAGTGCATCCAGGATCATCCCATGAAGGGAGTAGTGCATCCAGGATCATCCCATGTAGGGAGTAGTGCATCCAGGATCATCCCATGAAGGGAGTAGTGCATCCAGGATCATCCCATGAAGGGAGTAGTGCATCCAGGATCATCCCCTGAAGGGAGTAGTGCATCCAGGATCATCCCCTGAAGGGACAGGTGCATCCAAGATCATCCCATAAAGGGACCGGTGCATACAGGATCATCCCATGAAGGGAGTAGTGCATCCAGGAGCATCCCATGTAGGGAGTAGTGCATACAGGATCATCCCCTGAAGGGAGTAATGCATCCAGGATCATCCGATGAAGGGAGTAGTGCATACAGGATCATCCCCTGAAGGGAGTAGTGCATACAGGATCATCCCATGAAGGGAGTAGTGCATACAGGATCATCCCATGAAGGGAGTAGTGCATCCAGGATCATCCCATGAAGGGAGTAGTGCATCCAGGATCATCCTCTGAAGGGAGGAGTGCATCCAGGATCATCCCCTGAAGGGACAGGTGCATCCAGATTATCCCATGAAGGGACAGGTGCATCCAGGATCATCCCATAAAGGGAGTAGTGCATCCAGGATCATCCTATGAAGGGAGTAGTGCACCCAGGATCATCCCATGAAGGGACAGGTGCATCCAGATCATCCCATGAAGGTATTATTGCATCCAGGATCATCCCCTGAAGGGAATAGTGCATCCAGGATCATCCCCTGAAGGGAGTAGTGCATCCAGGATCATCCCATGTAGGGAGTAGTGCATCCAGGATCATCCCATGAAGGGAGTAGTGCATCCAGGATCATCCCCTGAAGGGAGTAGTGCATCCAGGATCATCCCCTGAAGGGAGTAGTGCATCCAGGATCATCCCCTGAAGGGACAGGTGCATCCAAGATCATCCCATAAAGGGACCGGTGCATACAGGATCATCCCATGAAGGGAGTAGTGCATCCAGGATCATCCCATGAAGGGAGTAGTGCATCCAGGATCATCCTCTGAAGGGAGGAGTGCATCCAGGATCATCCCCTGAAGGGAGTAGTGCATCCAGGATCATCCTCTGAAGGGAGGAGTGCATCCAGGATCATCCCCTGAAGGGACAGGTGCATCCAGATTATCCCATGGAGGGACAGGTGCATCCAGGATCATCCCATAAAGGGAGTAGTGCATCAAGGATCATCCCATGAAGGGTAAGGTGCATCCAGGATCATCCCATGAAGGGAGTAGTGCACCCAGGATCATCCCATGAAGGGACAGGTGCATCCAGATCATCCCATGAAGGGACAGGTGCATCCAGGATCATCCCATAAAGGGAGTAGTGCATCCAGGATCATCCCATGAAGGGAGTAGTGCATCCAGGATCATCTCATGAAGGGAGTATTGCATCCAGGATCATCCCCTGAAGGTATTATTGCATCCAGGATCATCCCCTGAAGGGAATAGTGCATCCAGGATCATCCCCTGAAGGGAGTAGTGCATCCAGGATCACCCCCTGAAGGGAGTAGTGCATCCAGGATCATCCCATGAAGGGACAGGTGCATCCAGGATCATCCCATGAAAGGAGTAGTGCATCCAGGATCATCCCACAAAGGGACAGGTGCATCCAGATCATCCAATGAAGGGACAGGTGCATCCAGGATCATCCCCTGAAGGGAGTAGTGCATCCAGGATCATCCCCTGAAGGAAGTAGTGCATCCAGGATCATCCCATTAAGGGACAGGTGCATCCAGGATCATCCCATAAAGGGAGTAGTGCATCCAGGATCATCCCATGAAGGGACAGGTGCATCCAGGATCATCCCATAAATGGAGTAGTGCATCCAGGATCATCCCATGAAGGGACAGGTGCATCCAGATCATCCCATGAAGGGACAGGTGCATCCAGGATCATCCCATGAAGGGACAGGTGCATCCAGGATCATCCCATGAAGGGACAGGTGCATCCAGATCATCCCATGAAGGGGCAGGTGCATCCAGATCATCCCATGAACGGACAGGTGCATCCAGGATCATCCCCTGAAGGGAGTAGTGCATTCAGGATCATCCCATGAAGGGACAGGTGCATCCATAGCATCCCATGAAGGGACAGGTGCATCCAGGATCATCCCATGAAGGGACAGGTGCATCCAGGATCATCCCATGAAGGGAGTAGTGCATTCAGGATCATCCCATGAAGGGAGTAGTGCATTCAGGATCATCCCCTGAAGGGAGTGGTGCATTCAGGATCATCCCCTGAAGGGAGTGGTGCATTCAGGATCATCCCCTGAAGGGAGTGGTGCATTCAGGATCATCCCCTGAAGGGAGTGGTGCATCCAGGATCATCCCATGAAGGGAGTAGTGCATCCAGGACCATCCCATGAAGGGAGTAGTGCATCCAGGACCATCCCATGAAGGGAGTAGTGCATCCAGGACCATCCCTTGAAGGGAGTAGTGCATCCAGGATCATCCCATGAAGGGACAGGTGCATCCAGGATCATCCCATTAAGGGACCAGTGCATCCAGGATCATCCCCTGAAGAGAGTAGTGCATCCAGATCATCCCATGAAGGGACAGGTGCACCCAGGATCATCCCATTAGGGGACCAGTGCATCCAGGATCATCCCCTGAAGGGAGTAGTGCATCCAGGATCATCCTATGTAGGGACAGGTGTATCCAGGATCATCACATAAAGGGAGTAGTGCATCCAGGATCATCCCATGAAGGGAGTAGTGCATCCAGGATCATCCCATGAAGGAAGTAGTGCATCCAGGATCATCCCATGAAGGGACAGGTGCATCCAGATCATCCCATGAAGGGACAGGTGCATCCAGATCATCCCACGAAGGGACAGGTGCATCCAGATCATCCCATGAAGGGACAGGTGCATCCAGATCATCCCCTGAAGGGAGTAGTTCATCCAGGATCATCCCCTAAAAGGAGTAGTGCATCCAGGATCATCCCATGAAGGGAGTAGTGCATCCAGGATCATCCCATGAAGGAAGTAGTGCATCCAGGATCATCCCATGAAGGGACAGGTGCATCCAGATCATCCCATGAAGGGACAGGTGCATCCAGATCATCCCATGAAGGGACAGGTGCATCCAGGATCATCCCATGAAGGGAGTAGTGCATCCAGGATCATCCCATGAAGGGACAGGTGCAGCCAGATCATCCCATGAAGGGACAAGTGCATCCAGATCATCCCATGAAGGGACAGGTGCATCCAGATCATCCCCTGAAGGGACAGGTGCATCCAGATCATCCCCTGAAGGGACAGGTGCATCCAGATCATCCCCTGAAGGGAGTAGTGCACCCAGGATCATCCCATGAAGGGACAGGTGCATCCAGGATCATCCCATGAAGGGACAGGTGCATCCAGGATCATCCCATGAAGGGACAGGTGCATCCAGGATCATCCGATAAAGGGAGTAGTGCATCCAGGATCATCCCATGAAGGGAGTAGTGCATCCAGGATCATCCCATGAAGGGACAGGTGCATCCAGATCATCCCATGAAGGGACAGGTGCATCCAGATCATCCCCTGAAGGGAGTAGTGCATCCAGATCATCCCCTGAAGGGAGTAGTGCATCCAGATCATCCCATGAAGGGACAGGTGCATCCAGGATCATCCCATGAAGGGACAGGTGCATCCAGGATCATCCCATGAAGGGACAGGTGCATCCAGGATCATCCCATAAAGGGAGTAGTGCATCCAGGATCATCCCATAAAGGGAGTAGTGCATCCAGGATCATCCCATGAAGGGACAGGTGCATCCAGATCATCCCATGAAGGGACAGGTGCATCCATATCATCCCATGAAGGGACAGGTGCATCCAGATCATCCCATGAAGGGACAGGTGCATCCAGATCATCCCATGAAGGGACAGGTGCATCCAGATCATCCCCTGAAGGGAGTAGTGCATCCAGATCATCCCATGAAGGGAGTAGTGCATCCTGGATCATCCCCTGAAGGGAGTAGTGCATTCTGGATCATCCCATGAAGGGAGTAGTGCATCCAGGATCATCCCCTGAAGGGAGTAGTGCATCCAGGATCATCCCATGAAGGGACGGGTGCATCCAGGATCATCCCCTGACGGGAGTAGTGCATCCAGGATCATCCCATGAAGGGAGTAGTGCATCCAGGATCATCCCATGAAGGAAGTAGTGCATCCAGGATCATCCCATGAAGGGAGTAGTGCATCCAGGATCATCCCATGAAGGGAGTAGTGCATCCAGGATCATCCCATGAAGGGAGTAGTGCATCCAGGATCATTCCATGAAGGGACAGGTGCATCCAGGATCATCCCATGAAGGGACAGGTGCATCCAGGATCATCCAATGAAGGGACCAGTGCATCCAGGATCATCCCCTGAAGGGAGTAGTGCATCCAGGATCATCCCATGAAGGGAGTATTGCATCCAGGATCATCCCATGAAGGGACCAGTGCATCCAGGATCATCCCCTTAAGGGAGTAGTGCACCCAGATCATCCCATGAAGGGACAGGTGCATACAGGATCATCCCATTAGGGGACCAGTGCATCCAGGATCATCCCCTGAAGGGAGTAGTGCATCCAGGATCATCCCATGAAGGGACAGGTGCATCCAGGATCATCCCCTGAAGGGAGTAGTGCATCCAGGATCATCCCATGAAGGGAGTAGTGCATCCAGGATCATCCCATGAAGGGAGTAGTGCATCCAGGATCATCCAATAAAGGGAGTAGTGCATCCAGGATCATCCCATGAAGGGACAGGTGCATTCAGATCATCCCATGAAGGGACAGGTGCATCGAGGATCATCCCCTGAAGGGAGTAGTGCATCCAGGATCATCCCATGAAGGGAGTAGTGCATCCAGGATCATCCCCTGAAGGGAGTAGTGCATCCAGATCATCCCATGAAGGGACAGGTGCATCCAGGATCATCCCATGAAGGGACAGGTGCATCCAGGATCATCCCATGAAGGGACAGGTGCATCCAGGATCATCCCATGAAGGGACAGGTGCATCCAGGATCATCCCATGATGGGAGTAGTGCATCCTGGATCATCCCCTGAAGGGAGTAGTGCATCCAGGATCATCCCCTGAAGGGAGTAGTGCATCCAGGATCATCCCCTGAAGGGAGTAGTGCATCCAGGATCATCCCATGAAGGGACAGGTGCATCCAGATCATCCCATGAAGGGACAGGTGCATCCAGATCATCCCATGAAGGGACAGGTGCATCCAGATCATCCCATGAAGGGACAGGTGCATCCAGATCATCCCCTGGAGGGAGTAGTGCATCCAGATCATCCCATGAAGGGAGTAGTGCATCCTGGATCATCCCCTGAAGGGAGTAGTGCATTCTGGATCATCCCATGAAGGGAGTAGTGCATCCAGGATCATCCCCTGAAGGGAGTAGTGCATCGTAGTGCATCCAGGATCATCCCCTGAAGGGAGTAGTGCATCCAGGATCATCCCCTGAAGGGAGTAGTGCATCCAGATCATCCCATTAAGGGACCGGTGCATCCAGGATCATCCCCTGAAGGGAGTAGTGCATCCAGGATCATCCCCTGAAGGGAGTAGTGCATCCAGGATCATCCCATGAAGAGACAGGTGCATCCAGGATCATCCCCTGACGGGAGTAGTGCATCCAGGATCATCCCATGAAGGGAGTAGTGCATCCAGGATCATCCCATGAAGGGAGTAGTGCATCCAGGATCATCCCATGAAGGGAGTAGTGCATCCAGGATCATCCCATGAAGGGAGTAGTGCATCCAGGATCATCCCATGAAGGGAGTAGTGCATCCAGGATCATTCCATGAAGGTACAGGTGCATCCAGGATCATTCCATGAAGGGACAGGTGCACCCAGATCATCCCATGAAGGGACAGGTGCATACAGGATCATCCCATTAGGGGACCAGTGCATCCAGGATCATCCCCTGAAGGGAGTAGTGCATCCAGGATCATCCCATGAAGGGACAGGTGCATCCAGGATCATCCCCTGAAGGGAGTAGTGCATCCAGGATCATCCCATGAAGGGAGTAGTGCATCCAGGATCATCCCATGAAGGGAGTAGTGCATCCAGGATCATCCAATAAAGGGAGTAGTGCATCCAGGATCATCCCATGAAGGGACAGGTGCATTCAGATCATCCCATGAAGGGACAGGTGCATCGAGGATCATCCCCTGAAGGGAGTAGTGCATCCAGGATCATCCCCTGAAGGGAGTAGTGCATCCAGGATCATCCCCTGAAGGGAGTAGTGCATCCAGATCATCCCATGAAGGGACAGGTGCATCCAGGATCATCCCATGAAGAGACAGGTGCATCCAGGATCATCCCATGAAGGGACAGGTGCATCCAGGATCATCCCATGAAGGGACAGGTGCATCCAGGATCATCCCATGATGGGAGTAGTGCATCCTGGATCATCCCCTGAAGGGAGTAGTGCATCCAGGATCATCCCCTGAAGGGAGTAGTGCATTCAGGATCATCCCATGAAGGGACAGGTGCATCCAGGATCATCCCATAAAGGGAGTAGTGCATCCAGGAACATCCCATGAAGGGACAGGTGCATCCAGGATCATCCCATGAAGGGAGCAGTGCATCTAGGATCATCCCATGAAGATAGTAGTGCATCCAGGATCATCCCATGAAGAGAGTAGTGCATCCAGGATCATCCATTGAAGGGAGTATTGCATCCAGGATCATCTCATGATGGGAGTATTGCATCCAGATCATCCCATGAAGGGAGTAGTGCATCCAGATCATCCCATGAAGTGAGTAGTGCATCCAGATCATCCCATGAAGGGACAGGTGCATCCAGGATCATCCCATGAAGGGACCAGTGCATCCAGGATCATCCCATGAAGGGACCAGTGCATCCAGGATCATCCCATGAAGGGACCAGTGCATCCAGGATCATCCCCTGAAGGGAGAAGTGCATCCAGGAACATCCCATGAAGGGACAGGTGCATCCAGGATCATCCAATAAAGGGAGTAGTGCATCCAGGATCATCCCATGAAGGGACAGGTGCATCCAGGATCATCCCATAAAGGGACAGGTGCATCCAGGATCATCCCATAAAGGGACAGGTGCATCCAGGATCATCCCATAAAGGGAGTAGTGCATCCAGGATCATCCCATGAAGGGACAGGTGCATCCAGATCATCCCATGAAGGGACAGGCGCATCCAAGATCATCCCATGAAGGGACTGGTGCACCCAGATCATCCCATGAAGGGACAGGTGCATCCAGGATCATCCCATAAAGGGACAGGTGCATCCAGGATCATCCCATGAAGGGACAGGTGCATCCAGGATCATCCCATAAAGGGAGTAGTGCATCCAGGATCATCCCATGAAGGGACAGGTGCATCCAAGATCATCCCATGAAGGGACAGGTGCATCCAAGATCATCCCATGAAGGGAGTAGTGCATTCAGGATCATCCCCTGAAGGGAGTAGTGCATCCAGGATCATCCCATAAAGGGACAGGTGCATCCAGGATCATTCCATGAAGGGACAGGTGCATCCAGGATCATTCCATGAAGGGACAGGTGCATCCAGGATCATCCCCTGAAGGGACCGGTGCATCCAGCATCATTCCCTGAAGGGAGTAGTGCATCCAGGATCATCCCATGAAGAGACCGGTGCATCCAGGATCGTCCCCTGAAGGGAGTAGTGCATCCAGGATCATCCCATGAAGGGACAGGTGCATCCAGGATCATCCCATAAAGGGACAGGTGCATCCAGGATCATCCCATAAAGGGACAGGTGCATCCAGGATCATCCCATAAAGGGAGTAGTGCATCCAGGATCATCCCATAAAGGGACAGGTGCATCCAGGATCATTCCATGAAGGGACAGGTGCATCCAGGATCATTCCATGAAGGGACAGGTGCATCCAGGATCATCCCCTGAAGGGACAGGTGCATCCAGGATCATCCCCTGAAGGGAGTAGTGCATCCAGATCATCCCATGAAGGGACAGGTGCATCGAGGATCATCCCCTGAAGGGAGTAGTGCATCCAGGATCATCCCATGAAGGGAGTAGTGCATCCAGGATCATTCCATGAAGGGACAGGTGCATCCACAGCATCCCATGAAGGGACAAGTGCATCCAGGATCATCCCCTGAAGGGAGTAGTGCATTCAGGATCATCCCCTGAAGGAAGTAGTGCATCCAGGATCATCCCCTGAAGGAAGTAGTGCATCCAGGATCATCCCCTGAAGGGAGTAGTGCATCCAGGATCATCCCCTGAATTGAGTAGTGCATCCAGGATGATCCCATGAAGGGACAGGTGCATCCAGGATGATCCCATGAAGGGACAGGTGCATCCAGGATGATCCCATGAAGGGACAGGTGCATCCAGGATGATCCCATGAAGGGACAGGTGCATCCAGGATCATCCCATAAAGGGAGTAGTGCATCCAGGATCATCCCATGAAGGGACAGGTGCATCCAGGATCATCCCATAAAGGGACAGGTGCATCCAGGATCATCCCATAAAGGGACAGGTGCATCCAGGATCATCCCATAAAGGGACAGGTGCATCCAGGATCATCCTATAAAGGGAGTAGTGCATCCAGGATCATCCCATGAAGGGACAGGTGCATCCAGATCATCCCATGAAGGGACAGGCGCATCCAAGATCATCCCATGAAGGGACAGGTGCACCCAGATCATCCCATGGAGGGACAGGTGCATCGAGGATCATCCCATGAAGGGACAGGTGCATCCAAGATCATCCATGAAGGGAGTAGTGCATTCAGGATCACCCCCTGAAGGGAGAAGTGCATCTAGGATCATCCCATGAAGGGAGTAGTGCATCCAGGATCATCCCATGAAGGGAGTAGTGCATCCAGGATTATCCCTTGAAGGGAGTAGTGCATCCAGGATCATCCCTTGAATGGAGTAGTGCATCCAGGATCATCCCTTGAAGGGAGTAGTGCATCCAGGATCATCCCACGAAGGGACAGGTGCATCCAGGATCATTCCACGAAGGGACAGGTGCATCCACAGCATCCCATGAAGGGACAAGTGCATCCAGGATCATCCCCTGAAGGGAGTAGTGCATCCAGGATCATCCCATAAAGGGATTAGTGCATCCAGGATCATCCCATAAAGGGAGTAGTGCATCCAGGATCATCCCATAAAGGGACAGGTGCATCCAGGATCATCCCATAAAGGGACAGGTGCATCCAGGATCATTCCATGAAGGGACAGGTGCATCCAGGATCATCCCCTAAAGGGACAGGTGCATCCAGGATCATCCCCTGAAGGGAGTAGTGCATCCAGATCATCCCATGAAGGGACAGGTGCATCGAGGATCATCCCCTGAAGGGAGTAGTGCATCCAGGATCATCCCATGAAGGGAGTAGTGCATCCAGGATCATTCCATGAAGGGACAGGTGCATCCACAGCATCCCATGAAGGGACAGGTGCATCCAGGATGATCCCATGAAGGGACAGGTGCATCCAGGATGATCCCATGAAGGGACAGGTGCATCCAGGATGATCCCATGAAGGGACAGGTGCTTCCAGGATGATCCCATGAAGGGACAGGTGCATCCAGGATGATCCCATGAAGGGACAGGTGCATCCAGGATGATCCCATGAAGGGACAGGTGCATCCAGGATCATCCCATGAAGGGACAGGTGCACCCAGATCATCCCATGAAGGGACAGGTGCATCGAGGATCATCCCATGAAGGGACAGGTGCATCGAGGATCATCCTCTGAAGGGAGTAGTGCATCCAGGATCATCCCATGAAGGGAGTAGTGCATCCAGGATCATCCCATGAAGGGAGTAGTGCATCCAGGATCATCCCATGAAGGGACAGGTGCATCCAGGATCATCCCATGAAGGGACAGGTGCATCCAGGATCATCCCATGAAGGGACAGGTGCATCCAGGATCATCCCATGAAGGGACAGGTGCATCCAGGATCATTCCATGAAGGGACAGGTCCATCCAGGATCATCCCCTGAAGGGAGTAGTGCATCCAGGATCATCCCCTGAAGGGAGTAGTGCATCCAGATCATCCCCTGAAGGGACAGGTGCATCGAGGATCATCCCCTGAAGGGAGTAGTGCATCCAGGATCATCTCATGAAGGGAGTAGTGCATCCAGGATCATTCCATGAAGGGACAGGTGCATCCACATCATCCCATGAAGGGACAAGTGCATCCAGGATCATCCCCTGAAGGGAGTAGTGCATTCAGGATCATCCCCTGAAGGAAGTAGTGCATCCAGGATCATCCCCTGAAGGGAGTAGTGCATCCAGGATCATCCCCTGAATTGAGTAGTGCATCCAGGATGATCCCATGAAGGGACAGGTGCATCCAGGATGATCCCATGAAGGGACAGGTGCATCCAGGATGATCTCATGAAGGGACAGGTGCATCCAGGATCATCCCATAAAGGGACAGGTGTATCCGGATCATCCCATAAAGGGACAGGTGCACCCAGATCATCCCATGAAGGGACAGGTGCACCCAGATCATCCCATGAAGGGACAGGTGCACCCAGATCATCCCATGAAGGGACAGGTGCACCCAGATCATCTCATGAAGGGACAGGTGCATCCAAGATCATCCCATGAAGGGAGTAGTGCATTCAGGATCATTCCATGAAGGGACAGGTGCATCCACAGCATCCCATGAAGGGACAAGTGCATCCAGGATCATCCCCTGAAGGGAGTAGTGCATTCAGGATCATCCCCTGAAGGAAGTAGTGCATCCAGGATCATCCCCTGAATTGAGTAGTGCATCCAGGATGATCCCATGAAGGGACAGGTGCATCCAGGATGATCCCATGAAGGGACAGGTGCATCCAGGATGATCCCATGAAGGGACAGGTGCATCCAGGATGATCCCATGAAGGGACAGGTGCATCCAGATCATCCCATGAAGGGACAGGTGCACCCAGATCATCCCATGAAGGGACATGTGCTCCCAGATCATCCCATGAAGGGACAGGTGCATCGAGGATCATCCCATGAAGGGACAGGTGCATCCAAGATCATCCCATGAAGGGAGTAGTGCATCTAGGATCATCCCTTGAAGGGAGTAGTGCATCCAGGATCATCCCTTGAAGGGAGTAGTGCATCCAGGATCATCCCTTGAAGAGAGTAGTGCATCCAGGATCATCCCTTGAAGGGAGTAGTGCATCCAGGATCATCCCACGAAGGGAGTAGTGCATCCAGGATCGTCCCACGAAGGGACAGGTGCATCCAGGATCATCCCATAAAGGGACAGGTGCATCCAGGATCATTCCATGAAGGGACAGGTGCATCCAGGATCATCCCCTGAAGGGACAGGTGCATCCAGGATCATCCCCTGAAGGGAGTAGTGCATCCAGATCATCCCATGAAGGGACAGGTGCATCGAGGATCATCCCCTGAAGGGAGTAGTGCATCCAGATAATCCCATGAAGGGACAGGTGCATGAGGATCATCCCCTGAAGGGAGTAGTGCATCCAGGATCATCCAATGAAGGGAGTAGTGCATCCAGGATCATCCAATGAAGGGAGTAGTGCATCCAGGATCATCTCATGAAGGTAGTATTGCATCCAGGATCATCCCCTGAAGGTATTAGTGCATCCAGGATCATCCCCTGAAGGGAATAGTGCATCCAGGATCATCCCCTGAAGGGAGTAGTGCATCCAGGATCATCCCCTGAAGGGAGTAGTGCATCCAGGATCATCCCATGTAGGGAGTAGTGCATCCAGGATCATCCCATGAAGGGAGTAGTGCATCCAGGATCATCCCATGAAGGGAGTAGTGCATCCAGGACCATCCCATGAAGGGAGTAGTGCTTCCAGGACCATCCCTTGAAGGGAGTAGTGCATCCAGGATCATCCCATGAAGGGACAGGTGCATCCAGGATCATCCCATAAAGGGAGTAGAGCATCCAGGATCATCCCATGAAGGGACAGGTGCATCCAGGATCATCCCATGAAGGGAGTAGTGCATCCAGGATCATCCCCTGAAGGGAGTAGTGCATCCAGGATCACCCCCTGAAGGGAGTAGTGCATCCAGGATCATCCCCTGAAGGGAGTAGTGCATCCAGGATCATCCCATGAAGGGACAGGTGCATCCAAGATCATCCCATAAAGGGACCGGTGCATACAGGATCATCCCATGAAGGGAGTAGTGCATCCAGGAGCATCCCATGTAGGGAGTAGTGCATACAGGATCATCCCCTGAAGGGAGTAATGCATCCAGGATCATCCGATGAAGGGAGTAGTGCATACAGGATCATCCCCTGAAGGGAGTAGTGCATACAGGATCATCCCATGAAGGGAGTAGTGCATACAGGAGCATCCCATGAAGGGAGTAGTGCATCCAGGATCATCTCATGTAGGGAGTAGTGCATCCAGGATCATCCCATGAAGGGAGTAGTGCATCCAGGATCATCCCCTGAAGGGAGGAGTGCATCCAGGATCATCCCCTGAAGGGACAGGTGCATCCAGATTATCCCATGAAGGGACAGGTGCATCCAGGATCATGTATCAACAAAGAGAGAGGTAGGGAGATTTCAAAGACACTCTCTTAGTCCCCGGTTAAGTGTCAAACAACAAAAAAAGAGAGAGGTCTGAACTGGTCAAGCCCACGGCTACCAGAAATGTGGAGCAAAAAGATAAGCGGATAGTATTGATCACAGTCACTCTAGTTGAGTGGGATCACAGTCACTCTATTTGAGTAGGAAAGCCCTCACACACCGACCTAGTCAGTGTCATGCTTCATCATCGGGCCCCACCGAAGAGACCGAGTGTCTCTTCGGTGTGCTACGACGCCAGAAAGACTGCGGAGCTGGTTGTGTGGGGAGGATGTGTTGTGAAGATTCTCAAATTAAAAGTGACTAACAGGGTATCAAAAAAACTTTAATAAGTGATCCCTAAGACACGTGTAAGTGGTATATGTGTCTGAATTTAATAGCCAAGGTTTTTAGGGTTTAGTTTAAATTCAGCTAAATACCACAAATTTAATTAAAATCAGTCAACATGTTTCTGCCTTCAATGTGGTATATATTCACCATGGCATTCTTCAGGACTAAAACCCCGGCGGTATGGACACTCTAATAGTCCACCCTGACCTGGGGGCGTGAAAGTGAAAAGGAAAGGTGAAAAAAGTGCTTAAAAATTAGGAGAGCAATTTGCTCAATCCAAAAAACCCCAAAATTGGGGGTGTATCAGCACCTGTAGGAAAAGATATACAAACAAACACATAAAGACATACATACAATTAGTATATGCCAGCGTAGACTTATCATAGTGCTCCTAAGATGGTGGCAAACCTATGTGTGCACACAATAACAGATAACTTATGCACCATCCAAGTAGCCCTTTGGGGATATTAGTACTTGCTAGGAGGTGAAGTGCTAGAGGTGGTTTTAAAAACTACTGTTGTAGTGAAGGAGATAAAAACGCGATGTGAACTCTCCATGAGAAGGGATCAATTTGACCAAATGGTCAGTGACCCCCACAAGATGGTGAAATATGGAGAACATCTCACTTTAAAATTGGGCGCTACTTGCACCATGGGTCTCGGGAGGGGGGTTGGAGCGCGCTTGGCACATCCTAAGAAAAAGTACAGAGTCGAAATGTCAGCATAACCCATACAACACACAGGCACTTAGCTTTGTTAGTCGTAGTAATCGTTCCGCTGTGGATGTAGACTCACGCCCTCAGCGCTCACAGCCCGCTTTTAACTGTGATCAATACTATCCGCTTATCTTTTTGCTCCACATTTCTGGTAGCCGTGGGCTTGACCAGTTCAGACCTCTCTCTTTTTTTGTTGTTTGGCATCCAGGATCATCCCATAAAGGGAGTAGTGCATCAAGGATCATCCCATGGAGGGACAGGTGCATCCAGGATCATCCCATGAAGGGAGTAGTGCACCCAGGATCATCCCATGAAGGGACAGGTGCATCCAGATCATCCCATGAAGGGACAGGTGCATCCAGGATCATCCCATAAAGGGAGTAGTGCATCCAGGATCATCCCATAAAGGGAGTAGTGCATCCAGGATCATCCCATGAAGGGACAGGTGCATCCAGATCATCCCATGAAGGGACAGGTGCATCCAGATCTTCCCATGAAGGGACAGGTGCATCCAGATCATCCCATGAAGGGACAGGTGCATCCAAGATCATCCCATAAAGGGACCGGTGCATACAGGATCATCCCATGAAGGGAGTAGTGCATCCAGGAGCATCCCATGTAGGGAGTAGTGCATTCAGGATCATCCCCTGAAGGGAGTAGTGCATCTAGGATGATCCCATGAAGGGAGTAGTGCATCCAGGATCATCCCCTGAAGGGAGTAGTGCATCCAGATCATCCCATGAAGGGACAGGTGCATCGAGGATCATCCCCTGAAGGGAGTAGTGCATCCAGATAATCCCATGAAGGGACAGGTGCATGAGGATCATCCTCTGAAGGGAGTAGTGCATCCAGGATCATCCAATGAAGGGAGTAGTGCATCCAGGATCATCTCATGAAGGGAGTATTGCATCCAGGATCATCCCCTGAAGGTATTAGTGCATCCAGGATCATCCCCTGAAGGGAATAGTGCATCCAGGATCATCCCCTGAAGGGAGTAGTGCATCCAGGATCATCCCCTGAACGGAGTAGTGCATCCAGGATCATCCCCTGAAGGGAGAAGTGCATCCAGGATCATCCCCTGAAGGGAGTAGTGCATCCAGGATCATCCCATGAAGGGACAGGTGCATCCAAGATCACCTCATAAAGCGACAGGTGCATACAGTATCATCACCTGAAGGGACCGGTGCATACAGGATCATCCCATGAAGGGAGTAGTGCATCCAGGATCATCCCATGAAGGGAGTAGTGCATCCAGGATCATCCCATGAAGGGAGTAGTGCATCCAGGATCATCCCATGAAGGGAGTAGTGCATCCAGGATCATCCCATGAAGGGACAGGTGCATCCAGATCATCCCATGAAGGGACAGGTGCATCCAGATCATCCCATGAAGGGACAGGTGCATCCAGATCATCCCATGAAGGGATAGGTGCATCCAGATCATCCCATGAAGGGACAGGTGCATCGAGGATCATCCCCTGAAGGGAGTAGTGCATCCAGGATCATCCCCTGAAGGGAATAGTGCATCCAGGATCATCCCATGAAGGGATTAGTGCATCCAGGATCATCCCATGTAGGGAGTAGTGCATCCAGGATCATCCCATGAAGGGAGTAGTGCATCCAGGATCATCCCATGAAGGGAGTAGTGCATCCAGGACCATCCCATGAAGGGAGTAGTGCTTCCAGGACCATCCCTTGAAGGGAGTAGTGCATCCAGGATCATCCCATGAAAGGACAGGTGCATCCAGGATCATCCCATAAAGGGAGTAGAGCATCCAGGATCATCCCATGAAGGGACAGGTGCATCCAGGATCATCCCATGAAGGGACAGGTGCATCCAGGATCATCCCATGAAGGGAGTAGTGCATCCAGGATCATCCCCTGAAGGGAGTAGTGCATCCAGGATCACCCCCTGAAGGGAGTAGTGCATCCAGGATCATCCCCTGAAGGGAGTAGTGCATCCAGGATCATCCCATGAAGGGACAGGTGCATCCAAGATCATCCCATAAAGGGACCGGTGCATACAGGATCATCCCATGAAGGGGGTAGTGCATCCAGGAGCATCCCATGTAGGGAGTAGTGCATACAGGATCATCCCCTGAAGGGAGTAATGCATCCAGGATCATCCGATGAAGGGAGTAGTGCATACAGGATCATCCCCTGAAGGGAGTAGTGCATACAGGATCATCCCATGAAGGGAGTAGTGCATACAGGATCATCCCATGAAGGGAGTAGTGCATCCAGGATCATCTCATGTAGGGAGTAGTGCATCCAGGATCATCCCATGAAGGGAGTAGTGCATCCAGGATCATCCCATGGAGGGACAGGTGCATCCAGTATCATCCCATGAAGGGAGTAGTGCACCCAGGATCATCCCATGAAGGGACAGGTGCATCCAGATCATCCCATGAAGGGACAGGTGCATCCAGGATCATCCCATAAAGGGAGTAGTGCATCCAGGATCATCCCATAAAGGGAGTAGTGCATCCAGGATCATCCCATGAAGGGACAGGTGCATCCAGGATCATCCCATGAAGGGACAGGTGCATCCAGGATCATCCCATAAAGTGGCAGGTGCATCCAGGATCATCCCCTGAAGGGAGTAGTGCATCCAGGATCATCCCATAAAGGGAGTAGTGCATCCAGGATCATCCCATAAAGGGAGTAGTGCATCCAGGATCATCCCATAAAGTGAGTAGTGCATCCAGGATCATCCCATAAAGGGAGTAGTGCATCCAGGATCATCCCATGAAGGGACAGGTGCATCCAGGATCATCCCATGAAGGGACAGGTGCATCCAGGATCATCCCATGAAGGGACAGGTGCATCCAGGATCATCCCATGAAGGGACAGGTGCATCCAGGATCATCCCATGAAGGGACAGGTGCATCCAGGATCATCCCATGAAGGGACAGGTGCATCCAGGATCATCCCATGAAGGGACAGGTGCATCCAGAATCATCCCATGAAGGGACAGGTGCATCTAGGATCATCCCATGAAGGGACAGGTGCATCCAGGATCATCCCATGAAGGGACAGGTGCATCCACACCATCCCCTGAAGGTATTAGTGAGTGCATCCAGGATCATCCCATGAAGGGAGTAGTGCATCCAGATCATCCCATGAAGGGACAGGTGCATCCGGATCATCCCATGAAGGGACAGGTGCATCCAGGATCATCCCATGAAGGGACAGGTGCATCCAGGATCATACCATGAAGGGACAGGTGCATCCAGGATCATCCTATGAAGGGACCAGTGCATCCAGGATCATCCCCTGAAGGGAGTAGTGCATCCAGATAATCCCCTGAAGGGGCAGGTGCATCCAGGATCATCCCATGTAGGGACCAGTGCATCCAGGATCATCCCCTGAAGGGAGTAGTGCATCCAGATCATCCCATGAAGGGACAGGTGCATCCAGATCATCCCATGAAGGGACAGGTGCATCCAGAATCATCCCATGAAGGGACAGGTGCATCTAGGATCATCCCATGAAGGGACAGGTGCATCCAGGATCATCCCATGAAGGGACAGGTGCATCCACACCATCCCCTGAAGGTATTAGTGAGTGCATCCAGGATCATCCCATGAAGGGAGTAGTGCATCCAGATCATCCCATGAAGGGACAGGTGCATCCGGATCATCCCATGAAGGGACAGGTGCATCCAGGATCATCCCATGAAGGGACAGGTGCATCCAGGATCATACCATGAAGGGACAGGTGCATCCAGGATCATCCTATGAAGGGACCAGTGCATCCAGGATCATCCCCTGAAGGGAGTAGTGCATCCAGATAATCCCCTGAAGGGGCAGGTGCATCCAGGATCATCCCATGTAGGGACCAGTGCATCCAGGATCATCCCCTGAAGGGAGTAGTGCATCCAGATCATCCCATGAAGGGACAGGTGCATCCAGATCATCCCATAAAGGGAGTAGTGCTTCCGGGATCATCCCATGAAGGGACAGGTGCATCCATAGCATCCCATGAAGGGACAGGTGCATCCATAGCATCCCATGAAGGGAGTAGTGCATCCAGGATCATCCCATGAAGGGAGTAGTGCATCCAGGATCATCCCATGAAGGGAGTAGTGCATCCAGGATCATCCCATGAAGGGAGTAGTGCATCCAGATCATCCCATGAAGGGACAGGTGCATCCAGATCATCCCATGAAGGGACAGGTGCATCGAGGATCATCCCCTGAAGGGAGTAGTGCATCCAGGATCATCCCCTGAAGGGAGTAGTGCATCCAGATCATCCCATGAAGGGACAGGTGCTTCCAGGATCATCCCATCAAGGGACAGGTGCATCCAGGATCATCCCATCAAGGGACAGGTGCATCCAGGATCATCCCATCAAGGGAGTAGTGCATCCAGGATCATCCCATAAAGGGAGTAGTGCATCCAGGATCATCCCATGAAGGGAGTAGTGCATCCAGGATCATCCCATGAAGGGACAGGTGCATCCAGGATCATCCCATAAAGGGAGTAGTGCATCCAGGATCATCCCATAAAGGGAGTAGTGCATCCAGGATCATCCCATGAAGGGAGTAGTGCATCCAGGATCATCCCATGAAGGGACAGGTGCATCCAGATCATCCCATGAAGGGACAGGTGCATCCTCATCATCCCATGAAGGGACAGGTGCATCCAGATCATCCCATGAAGGGACAGGTGCATCCAGATCATCCCATGAAGGGACAGGTGCATCCAGATCATCCCATGAAGGGACAGGTGCATCGAGGATCATCCCCTGAAGGGAGTAGTGCATCCAGGATCATCCAATGAAGGGACAGGTGCATCCAGGATCATCCCCTGAAGGGAGTAGTGCATCCAGGACCATCCCATGAAGGGAGTAGTGCATCCAGGACCATCCCATGAAGGGAGTAGTGCATCCAGGACCATCCCATGAAGGGAGTAGTGCACCAAGGACCATCCCATGAAGGGACAGGTGCATCCAGGATCATCCCATAAAGGGAGTAGTGCATCCAGGATCATCCCATGAAGGGACAGGTGCATCCACGATAATCCCATAAAGGGAGTAGTGCATCCAGGATCATCCCATGAAGGGACAGGTGCATCCAGATCATCCCATGAAGGGACAGGTCTATCCAGATCATCCCATGAAGGGACAGGACTATCCAGATCATCCCATGAAGGGACAGGACTATCCAGATCATCCCATGAAGGGACAGGTCTATCCAGATCATCCCATGAAGGGACAGGTGCACCCAGATCCTCCCATGAAGGGACAGGTCTATCCAGATCATCCCATGAAGGGACAGGTGCATCCATATCATCCCATGAAGGGACAGGTGCCTCCAGATCATCCCATGAAGGGACAGGTGCCTCCAGATCATCCCATGAAGGGAGTAGTGCATCCAGGATCATCCCATAAAGGGAGTAGTGCATCCAGGATCATCCCATAAAGGGAGTAGTGCATCCAGGATCATCCCATGAAGGTACAGGTGCATCCACGATAATCCCATAAAGGGAGTAGTGCATCCAGGATCATCCCATGAAGGGACATGTGCATCCAGATCATCCCATGAAGGGACAGGTCTATCCAGATCATCCCATGAAGGGACAGGTCTATCCAGATCATCCCATGAAGGGACAGGTATATCCAGATCATCCCATGAAGGGACAGGTCTATCCAGATCATCCCATGAAGAGACAGGTGCATCCAGATCATCCCATGAAGGGACAGGTGCATCCAGATCCTCCCATGAAGGGACAGGTCTATCCAGATCATCCCATGAAGGGGCAGGTGCATCCAGATCATCCCATGAAGGGACAGGTGCATCCACAATAATCCCATAAAGGGAGTAGTGCATCCAGGATCATCCCATGAAGGGACAGGTGCATCCAGATCATCCCATGAAGGGAGTAGTGCATCCAGGATCATCCCTTAAAGGGAGTAGTGCATCCAGGATCATCCCATAAAGGGAGTAGTGCATCCAGGATCATCCCATGAAGGGACAGGTGCATCGACAATAATCCCATAAAGGGAGTAGTGCATCCAGGATCATCCCATGAAGGGACAGGTGCATCCAGGATCATCCCATGAAGGGACAGGTGCATCCAGGATCATCCCATAAAGGGACAGGAGCATCCAGGATCATCCCATGAAGGGACAGGTGCATCCAGGATCATCCCATGAAGGGACAGGTGCATCCATATCATCCCATGAAGGGACAGGTGCATCCATATCATCCCCTGAAGGGAGTAGTGCATCCAGGATCATCCCCTGAAGGGAGTAGTGCATCCAGGATCATCCCCTGAAGGGAGTAGTGCATCCAGGATCATCCCCTGAAGGGAGTAGTGCATCCAGATCATCCCATAAAGGGACAGGTGCATCCAGATCATCCCATAAAGGGACAGGTGCATCCAGATCATCCCATAAAGGGACATGTGCATCCAGATCATCCCATTAAGGGACAGGTGCATCCAGGATCATCCCCTGAAGGGAGTAGTGCATCCAGGATCATCCCCTGAAGGGAGTAGTGCATCCAGGATCATCCCCTGAAGGGAGTAGTGCATCCAGGATCATCCCCTGAAGGGAGTAGTGCATCCAGGATCATCCCATATAGGGAGTAGTGCATCCAGGATCATCCCATGAAGGGACAGGTGCATCCAGGATCATTCCATGAACGGACAGGTGCATCCAGGATCATTCCATGAACGGACAGGTGCATCCAGGATCATTCCATGAAGGGACAGGTGCATCCACAGCATCCCATGAAGGGACAAGTGCATACAGGATCATCCCCTGAAGGGAGTAGTGCATCCAGATCATCCCATGAAGGGACAGGATCATCCCCTGAAGGGAGTAGTGCATCCAGATCATCCCATGAAGGGAGTAGTGCATCCAGGACCATCCCATGAAGGGAGTAGTGCATCCAGGACCATCCCATGAAGGGAGTAGTGCACCAAGGACCATCCCATGAAGGGACAGGTGCATCCAGGATCATCCCATAAAGGGAGTAGTGCATCCAGGATCATCCCATGAAGGGACAGGTGCATCCACGATAATCCCATAAAGGGAGTAGTGCATCCAGGATCATCCCATGAAGGGACAGGTGCATCCAGATCATCCCATGAAGGGACAGGTCTATCCAGATCATCCCATGAAGGGACAGGACTATCCAGATCATCCCATGAAGGGACAGGACTATCCAGATCATCCCATGAAGGGACAGGTCTATCCAGATCATCCCATGAAGGGACAGGTGCACCCAGATCCTCCCATGAAGGGACAGGTCTATCCAGATCATCCCATGAAGGGACAGGTGCATCCATATCATCCCATGAAGGGACAGGTGCCTCCAGATCATCCCATGAAGGGACAGGTGCCTCCAGATCATCCCATGAAGGGAGTAGTGCATCCAGGATCATCCCATAAAGGGAGTAGTGCATCCAGGATCATCCCATAAAGGGAGTAGTGCATCCAGGATCATCCCATGAAGGTACAGGTGCATCCACGATAATCCCATAAAGGGAGTAGTGCATCCAGGATCATCCCATGAAGGGACATGTGCATCCAGATCATCCCATGAAGGGACAGGTCTATCCAGATCATCCCATGAAGGGACAGGTCTATCCAGATCATCCCATGAAGGGACAGGTATATCCAGATCATCCCATGAAGGGACAGGTCTATCCAGATCATCCCATGAAGAGACAGGTGCATCCAGATCATCCCATGAAGGGACAGGTGCATCCAGATCCTCCCATGAAGGGACAGGTCTATCCAGATCATCCCATGAAGGGGCAGGTGCATCCAGATCATCCCATGAAGGGACAGGTGCATCCACAATAATCCCATAAAGGGAGTAGTGCATCCAGGATCATCCCATGAAGGGACAGGTGCATCCAGATCATCCCATGAAGGGAGTAGTGCATCCAGGATCATCCCTTAAAGGGAGTAGTGCATCCAGGATCATCCCATAAAGGGAGTAGTGCATCCAGGATCATCCCATGAAGGGACAGGTGCATCGACAATAATCCCATAAAGGGAGTAGTGCATCCAGGATCATCCCATGAAGGGACAGGTGCATCCAGGATCATCCCATGAAGGGACAGGTGCATCCAGGATCATCCCATAAAGGGACAGGAGCATCCAGGATCATCCCATGAAGGGACAGGTGCATCCAGGATCATCCCATGAAGGGACAGGTGCATCCATATCATCCCATGAAGGGACAGGTGCATCCATATCATCCCCTGAAGGGAGTAGTGCATCCAGGATCATCCCCTGAAGGGAGTAGTGCATCCAGGATCATCCCCTGAAGGGAGTAGTGCATCCAGATCATCCCATAAAGGGACAGGTGCATCCAGATCATCCCATAAAGGGACAGGTGCATCCAGATCATCCCATAAAGGGACATGTGCATCCAGATCATCCCATTAAGGGACAGGTGCATCCAGGATCATCCCCTGAAGGGAGTAGTGCATCCAGGATCATCCCCTGAAGGGAGTAGTGCATCCAGGATCATCCCCTGAAGGGAGTAGTGCATCCAGGATCATCCCCTGAAGGGAGTAGTGCATCCAGGATCATCCCATATAGGGAGTAGTGCATCCAGGATCATCCCATGAAGGGACAGGTGCATCCAGGATCATTCCATGAACGGACAGGTGCATCCAGGATCATTCCATGAACGGACAGGTGCATCCAGGATCATTCCATGAACGGACAGGTGCATCCAGGATCATTCCATGAAGGGACAGGTGCATCCACAGCATCCCATGAAGGGACAAGTGCATACAGGATCATCCCCTGAAGGGAGTAGTGCATCCAGATCATCCCATGAAGGGACAGGATCATCCCCTGAAGGGAGTAGTGCATCCAGATCATCCCATGAAGGGACAGGTGCATTCAGGATCATCCCATGAAGGGACCAGTGCATCCAGGATCATCCCCTGAAGGGAGTAGTGCATCCAGGATCATCCCATGAAGGGACAGGTGCATCCAGGATCATCCCATGAAGGGACAGGTGCATCCAGGATCATCCCCTGAAGGGAGTAGGGCATCCAGGATCATCCCCTGAAGGGAGTAGTGCATCCAGGATCATCCTCTGAAGGGAGTAGTGCATCCAGGATCATCCCACGAAGGGACAGGTGCATCCAGGATCATCCCCTGAAGGGAGTGGATCATCCCCTGCAGGGAGTGGATCATCCCCTGAAGGGAGTAGTGCATCCAGGATCATCCCATGAAGGGAGTAGTGCATCCAGGATCATCCCCTGAAGGGAGTAGTTCATCCAGGATCATCCCCTGAAGTGACAGGTGCATCCAGATCATCCCATGAAGGGACAGGTGCATCCAGGATCATCCCATGTAGAGACAGGTGCATCCAGGATCATCCCATGAAGGGACAGGTGCATCCAGGATCATCCCATGAAGGGAGTGGTGCATCCAGGATCATCCCATGAAGGGAGTGGTGCATCCAGGATCATCCCCTGAAGGGAGTAGTGCATCCAGGATCATCCCATGAAGGGACAGGTGCATCCAGGATCATCCCATAAAGGGAGTAGTGCATCCAGGATCATCCCATGAAGGGACAGGTGCATCCAGGATCATCCCATAAAGGGAGTAGTGCATCCAGGATCATCCCATGAAGGGACAGGTGCATCCAGATCAGCCCATGAAGGGACAGGTGCATCCAGGATCATCCCCTGAAGGGAGTAGTGCATTCAGGATCATCCCATGAAGGGAGGGGTGCATTCAGGATCACCCCCTGGAGGGAGTAGTGCACTCAGGATCATCCCATGAAGGGACAGGTGCATCCAGGATCATCCCATCAAGGGACAGGTGCATCCAGGATCATCCCATCAAGGGACAGGTGCATCCAGGTTCATCCCATGAAGGGAGTAGTACATCCAGGATCATCCCATGAAGGGAGTAGTGCATCCAGGATCATCCCATGAAGGGAGTAGTGCATCCTGGATCATCCCATGAAGGGAGTAGTGCATCCAGGATCATCCCCTGAAGGGAGTAGTGCATCCAGGATCATCCCATGAAGGGACAGGTGCATCCAGGATCATCCCATGAAGGGAGTAGTGCATCCAGGATCATACCATGAAGGGACAGGTGCATCCAGGATCATCCCATAAAGGGAGTAGTGCATCCAGGATCATCCCATAAAGGGAGTAGTGCATCCAGGATCATCCCATAAAGGGACAGGTGCATCCAGGATCATCCCCTGAAGGGAGTAGTGCATCCAGGATCATCCCATGAAGGGACAGGTGCATCCATAGCATCCCATGAAGGGACAGGTGCAAACAGGATCATCCCATGAAGGGAGTAGTGCATTCAGGATCATCCCATGAAGGGAGGGGTGCATTCAGGATCACCCCCTGGAGGGAATAGTGCATTCAGGATCATCCCATGAAGGGACAGGTGCATCCAGGATCATCCCATCAAGGGACAGGTGCATCCAGGATCATCCCATCAAGGGACAGGTGCATCCAGGATCATCCCATGAAGGGAGTAGTGCATCCAGGATCATCCCATGAAGGGAGTAGTGCATCCAGGATCATCCCATGAAGGGAGTAGTGCATCCTGGATCATCCCATGAAGGGAGTAGTGCATCCAGGATCATCCCCTGAAGGGAGTAGTGCATCCAGGATCATCCCATGAAGGGACAGGTGCATCCAGGATCATCCCATGAAGGGAGTAGTGCATCCAGGATCATACCATGAAGGGACAGGTGCATCCAGGATCATCCCATAAAGGGAGTAGTGCATCCAGGATCATCCCATAAAGGGAGTAGTGCATCCAGGATCATCCCATAAAGGGAGTAGTGCATCCAGATCATCCCATGAAGGGACAGGTGCATCCAGATCATCCCATGAAGGGACAGGTGCATCCAGATCATCCCATGAAGGGACAGGTGCATCCAGATCATCCCATGAAGGGACAGGTGCATCCAGATCATCCCATGAAGGGACAGGTGCATCGAGGATCATCCCCTGAAGGGAGTAGTGCATCCAGATCATCCCATGAAGGGACAGGTGCATCCAGGATCATCCCCTGAAGGGAGTAGTGCATCCAGGATCATCCAATAAAGGGAGTAGTGCATCCAGGATCATCCCATAAAGGGAGTAGTGCATCCAGGATCATCCCATAAAGGGAGTAGTGCATCCAGGATCATCCCATAAAGGGAGTAGTGCATCCAGGATCATCCCATGAAGGGACAGGTGCATCCAGATCATCCCATGAAGGGACAGGTGCATCCAGATCATCCCATGAAGGGACAGGTGCATCCAGATCATCCCATGAAGGGACAGGTGCAAACAGATCATCCCATGAAGGGACAGGTGCATCCAGATCATCCCATGAAGGGACAGGTGCATCGAGGATCATCCCCTGAAGGGAGTAGTGCATCCAGATCATCCCATGAAGGGACAGATGCATCCAGGTTCATCCCCTGAAGGGAGTAGTGCATCCAGGATCATCCCATAAAGGGTGTAGGGCATTCAAGATCATCCCATGAAGGGACAGGTGCATCCAGATCATCCCATGAAGGGACAGGTGCATCCACGATAATCCCATAAAGGGAGTAGTGCATCCAGGATCATCCAATGAAGGGACAGGTGCATCCAGGATCATCCCCTGAAGGGAGTAGTGCATCCAGGACCATCCCATGAAGGGAGTAGTGCATCCAAGACCATCCCATGAAGGGAGTAGTGCATCCAGGACCATCCCATGAAGGGAGTAGTGCATCCAGGACCATCCCATGAAGGGACAGGTACATCCAGGATCATCCCATAATGGGAGTAGTGCATCCAGGATCATCCCATGAAGGGACAGGTGCATCCAGATCATCCCATGAAGGGACAGGTGCATCCAGATCATCCCATGAAGGGACAGGTCTATCCAGATCATCCCATGAAGGGACAGGTCTATCCAGATCATCCCATGAAGGGACAGGTCTATCCAGATCATCCCATGAAGGGACAGGTCTATCCATATCATCCCATGAAGGGACAGGTCTATCCAGATCATCCCATGAAGGGACAGGTCTATCCAGATCATCCCATGAAGGGACAGGTCTATCCAGATCATCCCATGAAGGGACAGGTCTATCCAGATCATCCCATGAAGGGACAGGTCTATCCAGATCATCCCATGAAGGGACAGGTGCATCCAGATCATCCCCTGAAGGGAGTAGTGCATCCAGATCATCCCCTGAAGGGACAGGTGCATCCAGGATCATCCCATGAAGGAACAGGTGCATCCAGATCATCCCATGAAGGGACAGGTGCATCCAGGATCATTCCATGAAGGGACAGGTGCATCCACAGCATCCCATGAAGGGACAGGTGCATCCAGGATCATCCCCACAAGGGAGTAGTGCATCCAGGATCATCCCATGAAGGGAGTAGTGCATTCAGGATCATCCCATGAAGGGAGTAGTGCATCCAGGATCATCCCATGAAGGGAGTAGTGCATCCAGGATCATCCCCTGAAGGGAGTAGTGCATCCAGGATCATCCCCTGAAGGGAGTAGTGCATCCAGGATCATCCCCTCAAGTGAGTAGTGCATCCAGGATCATCCCCTGAAGGGAGTAGTGGATCCAGTATCATCCCCTGAAGGGAGTAGTGGATCCAGTATCATCCCCTAAAGGAAGTAGTGCATCCAGGATCATCCCCTGAAGGAAGTAGTGCATCCAGGATCATCCCCTGAAGGGAGTAGTGCATCCAGGATCATCCCCTGAAGGGAGTAGTGCATCCAGGATCATCCCATGAAGGGACAGGTGCATCCAGGAGCAACCCATGAAGGGACAGGTGCATCAAGGATCATCCCCTGAAGGGAGTAGTGCATCCAGGATCATCCCATGAAGGTAGTAGTGCATCCAGGATCATCCCCTAAAGGGAGTAGTGCATCCAGATCATCCCATGAAGGGAGTAGTGCATCCAGGATCATCCCATGAAGGGAGTAGTGCATCCAGGATCATCCCATGAAGGGAGTAGTGCATCCAGGATCATCCCATGAAGGGAGTAGTGCATCCAGGATCATCCCATGAAGGGACAGGTGCATCCAGGATCATCCCATGAAGGGACAGGTGCATCCAGGATCATCCCATGAAGGGACAGGTGCATCTAGGATCATCCCCTGAAGGGAGTGGATCATCCCCTGAAGGGAGTGGATCATCCCCTGAAGGGAGTAGTGCATCCAGGATCATCCCATGAAGGGAGTAGTGCATCCAGGATCATCCCCTGAAGGGAGTAGTTCATCCAGGATCATCCAGTGAAGTGACAGGTGCATCCAGATCATCCCATGAAGGGACCGGTGCGTCCAGGATCATCCCATGAAGAGACAGGTGCATCCAGGATCATCCCATGAAGGGAGTAGTGCATCCAGGATCATCCCATGAAGGGAGTAGTGCATCCAGGATCATCCCCTGAAGGGAGTAGTGCATCCAGGATCATCCCCTGAAGGGAGTAGTGCATCCAGGATCATCCCCCCGAAGGGAGTGGTGCATCCAGGATCATCCCCCGAAGGGAGTAGTGCATCCAGTATCATCCCCCGAAGGGAGTAGTGCATCCAGTATCATCCCACGAAGGGAGTAGTGCATCCAGGATCATCCCATGAAGGGACAGGTGCATCCAGGATCATCCCATAAAGGGAGTAGTGCATCCAGGATCCTCCCATAAAGGGACAAGTGCATCCAGATCATCCCATGAAGGGACAGGTGCATCCAGGATCATCCCCTGAAGGGAGTAGTGCATCCAGGATCATCCCATGAAGGGACAGGTGCATCCATAGCATCCCATGAAGGGACAGGTGCATCCATAGCTTCCCATGAAGGGACAGGTGCATCCATAGCATCCCATGAAGGGACAGGTGCATCCAGGATCATCCCATGAAGGGACGGGTGCATCCAGGATCATCCCATGAAGGAAGTAGTGCATTCAGGATCATCCCATGAAGGGAGTGGTGCATTCAGGATCATCCCCTGGAGGGAGTAGTGCATTCAGGATCATCCCATGAAGGGACAGGTGCATCCAGATCATCCCATGAAGGGAGTAGTGCATCCAGGATCATCCCATGAATTCAGGATCATCCCATGAAGGGACAGGTGCATCCAGATCATCCCATGAAGGGAGTAGTGCATCCAGGATCATCCCATGAAGGGAGTAGTGCATCCAGGATCATCCCATGAAGGGACAGGTGCATCCAGATCATCCCATGAAGGGGCAGGTGCATCCAGATCATCCCATTAAGGGACAGGTGCATCCAGATCATCCCATGAAGGGACAGGTGCATCGAGGATCATCCCCTGAAGGGAGTAGTGCATCCAGGATCATCCAATGAAGGGACAGGTGCATCCAGGACCATCCCATGAAGGGAGTAGTGCATCCAGGACCATCCCATGAAGGGAGTAGTGCATCCAGGACCATCCCATGAAGGGAGTAGTGCATCCGGGAGTAGTGCATCCAGGACCATCCCATGAAGGGAGTAGTGCATCCAGGACCATCCCATGAAGGGACAGGTGCATCCAGGATCATCCCATAAAGGGAGTAGTGCATCCAGGATTATCCCATGAAGGGACAGGTGCATCCAGGATCATCCCCTGAAGGGAGTAGTGCATCCAGGATTATCCCATGAAGGGACAGGTGCATCCAGGATCATCCCCTGAAGGGAGTAGTGCATCCAGGATCATCCCATGAAGGGACAGGTGCATCCAGGATCATCCCATGAAGGGACAGGTCTATCCAGATCATCCCATGAAGGGACAGGTCTATCCAGATCATCCCATGAAGGGACAGGTGCATCCAGGATTATCCCATAAAGGGAGTAGTGCATCCAGGATCATCCCATGAAGGGACAGGTGCATCCAGGATCATCCCCTGAAGGGAGTAGTGCATCCAGGATCATCCCATGAAGGGACAAGTGCATCCAGATCATCCCATGAAGGGACAGGTGCATCCAGATCATCCCATGAAGGGACAGGTGCACCCAGATCATCCCATGAAGGGACAGGTGCATCCAGATCATCCCATGAAGGGACAGGTGCATCAAGGATCATCCCCTGAAGGGAGTAGTGCATCCAGGATCATCCAATGAAGGGACAGATGCATCCAGGATCATCCCCTGAAGGGAGTAGTGCATCCAGGACCATCCCATGAAGGGAGTAGTGCATCCAGGACCATCCCATGAAGGGAGTAGTGCATCCAGGACCATCCCATGAAGGGACCAGTGCATCCAGGATCATCCCCTGAAGGGAGTAGTGCATCCAGGATCATCCCATGAAGGGACAGGTGCATCCAGGATCATCCCATGAAGGGACAGGTGCATCCAGGATCATCCCATGAAGGGACAGGTGCATCCAGGATCATCCCCTGAAGGGAGTAGTGCATCCAGGATCATCCCCTGAAGGGAGTAGTGCATCCAGGATCATCCCCTGAAGGGAGTGGATCATCCCCTGCAGGGAGTGGATCATCCCCTGCAGGGAGTTGATCATCCCCTGAAGGGAGTAGTGCATCCAGGATCATCCCATGAAGGGAGAAGTGCATCCAGGATCATCCCCTGAAGGGAGTAGTGCATCCAGGATCATCCCATGAAGTGACAGGTGCATCCAGGATCATCCCATGAAGAGACAGGTGCATCCAGGATCATCCCATGAAGAGACAGGGGCATTCAGGATCATCCCATGAAGGGACAGGTGCATTCAGGATCATCCCATGAAGGGAGAGGTGCATCCAGGATCATCCCATGAAGGGAGTAGTGCATCCAGGATCATACCCTGAAGGGAGTAGTGCATCCAGGATCATCCCCTGAAGGGAGTAGTGCATCCAGGATCATCCCCTGAAGGGAGTAGTGCATCCAGGATCATCCCATAAAGGGGTTAGTGCATCCAGGATCATCCCATGAAGGGAGTAGTGCATCCAGGATCATCTCATGAAGGGAGTATTGCATCCAGGATCATCCCCTGAAGGTATTAGTGCATCCAGGATCATCCCCTGAAGGGATTAGTGCATCCAGGATCATCCCCTGAAGGGAGTAGTGCATCCAGGATCATCCCCTGAAGGGAGTAGTGCATCCAGGATCATCCCATGAAGGGAGTAGTGCATCCAGGATCATCCCATGAAGGGACAGGTGCATCCAGGATCATCCCATAAAGGGAGTAGTGCATCCAGGATCATCCCATGAAGGGACAGGTGCATCAAGGGTCATCCCCTGAAGGGAGTAGTGCATCCAGGATCATCGCCTGAAGGTAGTGCATCCAGATCATCCCATGAAGGGACAGGTGCATCAAGGGTCATCCCCTGAAGGGAGTAGTGCATCCAGGATCATCGCCTGAAGGTAGTGCATCCAGATCATCCCATGAAGGGACAGGTGCATCCAGGATCATCCCATGAAGGGACAGGTGCATCCAGGATCATCCCATTAAGGGAGTAGTGCATCCAGGATCATCCCCTGAAGGGAGTAGTGCATCCAGGATCATCCCCTGAAGGGAGTAGTGCATCCAGGATCATCCCCTGAAGGGAGTAGTGCATCCAGGAACATCCCATGAAGGGAGTAGTGCATCCAGGACCATCCCTTGAAGGGAGTAGTGCATCCAGGATCATCCCATGAAGGGACAGGTGCATCAGGATCATCCCATGAAGGGACAGGTGCATCAGGATCATCCCCTGAAGGGAGTAGTGCATCTAGGATCATCCCCTGAAGGGACAGGTGCATCCAGGATCATCACATGAAGGGACAGGTGCATCCAGGATCATCCCCTAAAGGGAGTAGTGCAGCCAGGATCATCCCCTGAAGGGAGTAGTGCATCCAGGATTATCCCCTGAAGGGAGTAGTGCATCCAGGATCACCCCCTGAAGGGAGTAGTGCATCCAGGATCATCCCCTGAAGGGAGTAGTGCATCCAGGATCATCCCCTGAAGGGACAGGTGCATCCAGATCATCCCATGAAGGGACAGGTGCATCCAGATCATCCCATGAAGGGACAGGTGCATCCAGATCATCCCATGAAGGGACAGGTGCATCCAGATCATCCCCTGCAGGGAGTAGTGCATCCAGGATCATCCCATGAAGGGACAGGTGCATCCAGGATCATCCCATGAAGGGACAGGTGCATCCAGGATCATTCCATGAAGGGACAGGTGCATCCACAGCATCCCATGAAGGGACAGGTGCATCCAGGATCATCCCCTGAAGGGAGTAGTGCATCCAGGATCATCCCATGAAGGGAGTAGTGCATCCGGGATCATCCCATGAAGGGAGTAGTGCATCCAGGATCATCCCATGAAGGGAGTAGTGCATCCAGGATCATCCCATGAAGGGAGTAGTGCATCCAGGATCATCCCATGAAGGGAGTAGTGCATTCAGGATCATCCCATGAAGGGAGTAGTGTATCCAGGATCATCCCCTGAAGGGAGTAGTGCATCCAGGATCATCCCCTGAAGGGAGTAGTGGATCCAGTATCATCCCCTGAAGGGAGTAGTGGATCCAGTATCATCCCCTGAAGGGAGTAGTGGATCCAGTATCATCCCCTGAAGGAAGTAGTGCATCCAGGATCATCCCCTGAAGGGAGTAGTGCATCCAGGATCATCCCCTGAAGGGAGTAGTGCATCCAGGATCATCCCATGAAGGGACAGGTGCATCCAGGATCAACCCATGAAGGGACAGGTGCATCAAGGATCATCCCCTGAAGGGAGTAGTGCATCCAGGATCATCCCATGAAGGTAGTAGTGCATCCAGGATCATCCCCTAAAGGGAGTAGTGTATCCAGGATCATCCCATGAAGGGAGTAGTGCATCCAGGATCATCCCATGAAGGGAGTAGTGCGTCCAGGACCATCCCCTGAAGGGAGTAGTGCGTCCAGGACCATCCCCTGAAGGGAGTAGTGCATCCAGGATCATCCCATGAAGGGAGTAGTGCATTCAGGATCATCCCATGAAGGGAGTGGTGCATTCAGGATCATCCCCTGGAGGGAGTAGTGCATTCAGGATCATCCCCTGAAGGGAGTAGTGCATCCAGATCATCCCATGAAGGGACAGGTGCATCCAGGATCATCCCATGAAGGGAGTAGTGCATCCAGGATCATCCCATGAAGGGAGTAGTGCATCCAGGATCATCCCATGAAGGGACAGGTCTATCCAGATCATCCCATGAAGGGACAGGTCTATCCAGATCATCCCATGAAGGGACAGGTGCATCCAGGATTATCCCATAAAGGGAGTAGTGCATCCAGGATCATCCCATGAAGGGACAGGTGCATCCAGGATCATCCCCTGAAGGGAGTAGTGCATCCAGGATCATCCCATGAAGGGAGTAGTGGAGTAGTGCATCCAGGATAATCCCATGAAGGGAGTAGTGCATCCAGGATCATCCCATGAAGGGAGTAGTGCATCCAGGATCATCCCATGAAGGGAGTAGTGCATCCAGGATCATCCCATGAAGGGAGTAGTGCATCCAGGATCATCCCATGAAGGGACAGGTGCATCCAGGATCATCCCATGAAGGGACAGGTGCATCCAGGATCATCCCATGAAGGGACAGGTGCATCTAGGATCATCCCCTGAAGGGAGTGGATCATCCCCTGAAGGGAGTAGTGCATCCAGGATCATCCCCTGAAGGGAGTAGTGCATCCAGGATCATCCCCTGAAGTGACAGGTGCATCCAGATCATCCCATGAAGGGACAGGTGCATCCAGGATCATCCCATGAAGAGACAGGTGCATCCAGGATCATCCCATGAAGGGAGTAGTGCATCCAGGATCATCCCCTGAAGGGAGTAGTGCATCCAGGATCATCCCCTGAAGGGAGTAGTGCATCCAGGATCATCCCCCGAAGGGAGTGGTGCATCCAGGATCATCCCCCGAAGGGAGTAGTGCATCCAGTATCATTCCACGAAGGGAGTAGTGCATCCAGTATCATCCCACGAAGGGACAGGTGCATCCAGATCATCCCATGAAGGGACAGGTGCATCCAGGATCATCCCCTGAAGGGAGTAGTACATCCAGGATCATCCCCTGAAGGGAGTAGTGCATCCAGGATCATCCCATGAAGGGACAGGTGCATCCAGGATCATCCCATAAAGGGAGTAGTGCATCCAGGATCATCCCATGAAGGGACAGGTGCATCCAGGATCATCCCCTGAAGGGAGTAGTGCATCCAGGATCATCCCATGAAGGGACAGGTGCATCCATAGCATCCCATGAAGGGACAGGTGCATCCATAGCATCCCATGAAGGGACAGGTGCATCCATAGCATCCCATGAAGGGACAGGTGCATCCAGGATCCTCCCATGAAGGGACAGGTGCATCCAGGATCATCCCATGAAGGGAGTAGTGCATTCAGGATCATCCCATGAAGGGAGTGGTGCATTCAGGATCATCCCCTGGAGGGAGTAGTGCATTCAGGATCATCCCCTGAAGGGAGTAGTGCATCCAGATCATCCCATGAAGGGACAGGTGCATCCAGATCATCCCATGAAGGGAGTAGTGCATCCAGATCATCCCATGAAGGGACAGGTGCATCCAGGATCATCCCATGAAGGGAGTAGTGCATCCAGGATCATCCCATGAAGGAACAGGTGCATCCAGGATCATCCCATGAAGGGACAGGTGCATCCAGGATCATCCCATGAAGGGACAGGTGCATCCAGGATCATCCCCTGAAGGGAGTGGATCATCCCCTGAAGGGAGTAGTGCATCCAGGATCATCCCATGAAGGGAGTAGTGCATCCAGGATCATCCCCTGAAGGGAGTAGTTCATCCAGGATCATCCCATGAAGTGACGGGTGCATCCAGGATCATCCCATGAAGAGACAGGTGCATCCAGGATCATCCCATGAAGGGACAGGTGCATCCAGGATCATCCCATGAAGGGAGTAGTGCATCCAGGATCATCCCATGAAGGGACAGGTGCATCCAGGATCATCCCCTGAAGGGAGTAGTGCATCCAGCATCATCCCCTGAAGGGAGTAGTGCATCCAGGATCATCCCATGAAGGGACAGGTGCATCCAGGATCATCCTATGAAGGGACAGGTGCATCCAGGATCATCCCATGAAGGGACAGGTGCATCTAGGATCATCCCCTGAAGGGACAGGTGCATCCAGGATCATCCCCTGAAGGGAGTGGATCATCCCCTGAAGGGAGTGGATCATCCCCTGAAGGGAGTGGATCATCCCCTGAAGGGAGTGGATCATCCCCTGAAGGGAGTGGATCATCCCCTGAAGGGAGTGGATCATCCCCTGAAGGGAGTGGATCATCCCATAAAGGGAGTAGTGCATCCAGATCATCCCCTGAAGGGAGTAGTGCATCGAGGATCATCCCCTGAAGGGAGTAGTTCATCCAGGATCATCCCATCAAGTGACAGGTGCATCCAGATCATCCCATGAAGGGACAGGTGCATCCAGGATCATCCCATGAAGAGACAGGTGCATCCAGGATCATCCCATGAAGGGACAGGTGCATCCAGGATCATCCCATGAAGTGAGTAGTGCATCCAGGATCATCCCCTGAAGGGAGTAGTGCATCCAGGATCATCCCCTGAAGGGAGTAGTGCATCCAGGATCATCCCCTGAAGGGAGCAGTGCATCCAGGATCATCCCCCGAAGGGAGTAGTGCATCCAGGATCATCCCACAAAGGGACAGGTGCATCCAGATCACCCATGAAGGGACAGGTGCATCCAGATCACCCATGAAGGGACAGGTGCATCCAGGATCATCCCCTGAAGGGAGTAGTGCATCCAGGACCATCCCCTGAAGGGACAGGTGCATCCAGGATCATCCCATAAAGGGAGTAGTGCATCCAGGATCATCCCATGAAGGGACAGGTGCATCCAGGATCATCCCATAAAGGGAATAGTGCATCCAGGATCATCCCATGAAGGGACAGGTGCATCCAGATCATCCCATGAAGGGACAGGTGCATCCAGATCATCCCATGAAGGGACAGGTGCATCAAGGATCATCCCATGAAGGGACAGGTGCATCCATAGCATCCCACGAAGGGACAGGTGCATCCAGGATCATCCCATGAAGGGAGTAGTGCATTCAGGATCATCCCATGAAGGGAGTGGTGCATTCAGGATCATCCCATGAAGGGAGTGGTGCATCCAGGATCATCCCATGAAGGGAGTAGTGCATCCAGGATCATCCCATGAAGGGAGTAGTGCATCCAGGATCATCCCATGAAGGGAGTAGTGAATCCAGGATCATCCAATGAAGGGACAGGTGCATCCAGGATCATCCCCTGAAGGGAGTAGTGCATCCAGGACCATCCCTTGAAGGGAGTAGTGCATCCAGGATCATCCCATGAAGGGACAGGTGCATCCAGGATCATCCCATGAAGGGACCAGTGCATCCAGGATAATCCCCTGAAGAGAGTAGTGCATCCAGATCATCCCATGAAGGGACAGGGCATCCAGGATCATCCCATGAAGGGAGTTGTGCATCCAGGACCATCCCCTGAAGGGAGTAGTGCATCCAGATCATCCCATGAAGGGACAGGTGCATCCAAGATCATCCCCTGAAGGGAGTAGTGCATCCAGATCATCCCATGAAGGGACAGGTGCATCCAAGATCATCCCCTGAAGGGAGTAGTGCATCCAGATCATCCCATGAAGGGACAGGTGCATCCAAGATCATCCCCTGAAGGGAGTAGTGAATCCAGGATCATCCAATGAAGGGACAGGTGCATCCAGGATCATCCCCTGAAGGGAGTTGTGCATCCAGGACCATCCCCTGAAGGGAGTAGTGCATCCAGGATCATCCCATGAAGGGACAGGTGCATCCAGGATCATCCCATGAAGAGACAGGTGCATCCAGGATCATCCCATAAAAGGGACAGGTGCATCCAGGATCATCCCATGAAGGGAGTAGTGCATCCAGGATCATCCCATGAAGGGAGCAGTGCATCCAGGATCATCCCCTGAAGGGAGCAGTGCATCCAGGATCATCCCCTAAAGGGAGCAGTGCATCCAGGATCATCCCCGAAGGGAGTAGTGCATCCAGGATCATCCCACGAAGGGACAGGTGCATCCAGATCACCCATGAAGGGACAGGTGCATCCAGGATCATCCCCTGAAGGGAGTAGTGCATCCAGGATCATCCCCTGAAGGGACAGGTGCATCCAGGATCATCCCATAAAGGGAGTAGTGCATACAGGATCATCCCATGAAGGGACAGGTGCACCCAGGATCATCCCATAAAGGGAATAGTGCATCCAGGATCATCCCATGAAGGGACAGGTGCATCCAGATCATCCCATGAAGGGAGTAGTGCATCCAGGATCATCCCATGAAGGGACAGGTGCATCCATAGCATCCCATGAAGGGACAGGTGCATCCAGGATCATCCCATGAAGGAAGTGGTGCATTCAGGATCATCCCATGAAGGGAGTAGTGCATCCAGGATCATCCCATGAAGGGAGTAGTGCATCCAGGATCATCCCATGAAGGGAGTAGTGCATCCAGGATCATCCCATGAAGGGACAGGTGCATCCAGGATCATCCCATGAAGGGACAGGTGCATCCAGATCATCCCATGAAGAGACAGGTGCATCCAGGATCATCCCCTGAAGGGAGTAGTGCATCCAGGATCATCCCCTGAAGGGAGTAGTGCATCCAGATCATCCCATGAAGGGACAGGTGCTTCTAGGATCATCCCATCAAGGGAGTAGTGCACCCAGGATCATCCCATGAAGGGAGTAGTGCATCCAGGATCATCCCATGAAGGGAGTAGTGCATCCAGGATCATCCCCTGAAGGGAGTAGTGCATCCTGGATCATCCCCTGAAGGGAGTAGTGCATCCAGGATCATCCCATGAAGGGACAGGTACATCCAGGATCATCCCATAAAGGGAGAAGTGCATCCAGGATCATCCCATGAAGGGACAGGTGCATCCAGGATCATCCCATGAAGAGAGTAGTGCATCCAGGATCATCCCATAAAGGGAGTAGTGCATCCAGGATCATCCCATAAAGGGAGTAGTGCATCCAGGATCATCCCATGAAGGGACAGGTGCATCCAGATCATCCCATGAAGGGACAGGTGCATCCAGATCATCCCATGAAGGGACAGGTGCATCCAGATCATCCCATGAAGGGACAGGTGCATCCAGATCATCCCATGAAGGGACAGGTGCATCGAGGATCGTCCCCTGAAGGGAGTAGTGCATCCAGATCATCCCATGAAGGGACAGGTGCATCCAGATCATCCCATGAAGAGACAGGTGCATCCAGATCATCCCATGAAGGGACAGGTGCATCGAGGATCATCCCCTGAAGGGAGTAGTGCATCCAGGACCATCCCATGAAGGGAGTAGTGCATCCAGGATCATCCAATGAAGGGACAGGTGCATCCAGGATCATCCCCTGAAGGGAGTAGTGCATCCAGGACCATCCCATGAAGGGAGTAGTGCATCCAGGACCATCCCATGAAGGGAGTAGTGCATCCAGGACCATCCCATGAAGGGAGTAGTGCATCCAGGATCATCCCATGAAGGGACAGGTGCATCCACGATAATCCCATAAAGGGAGTAGTGGATCCAGGATAATCCCATGAAGGGACAGGTGCATCCAGATCATCCCATGAAGGGACAGGTCTATCCAGATCATCCCATGAAGGGACAGGTGCATCCAGATCATCCCATGAAGGGAGTAGTGCATCCAGGATCATCCCATGAAGGGACAGGTGCATCCAGGATCATCCCATGAAGGGACAGGTGCATCCAGGATCATCCCATGAAGGGACAGGTGCATCCAGGATCATCCCATGAAGGGACAGGTGCATCCAGGATCATCCCATGAAGGGACAGGTGCATCCAGGATCATCCCTTGAAGTGACAGGTGCATCCAGGATCATCCCATGAAGGGACCGGTTCATCCAGGATCATTCCATGAAGAGAGTAGTGCATCCAGGATCATCCCATAAAGGGAGTAGTGCATCCAGGATCATCCCATGAAGGGAGTAGTGCATCCAGATCATCCCATGAAGGGACAGGTGCATCCAGATCATCCCATGAAGGGACAGGTGCATCCAGGATCATTCCATGAAGGGACAGGTGCATCCAGGATCATTCCATGAAGGGACAAGTGCATCCACAGCATCCCATGAAGGGACAAGTGCATACAGGATCATCCCCTGAAGGGAGTAGTGCATCTAGATCATCCCATGAAGGGACAGGTGCATTCAGGATCATCCCATGAAGGGACCAGTGAAACCAGGATCATCCCCTGAAGGGAGTAGTGCATCCAGGATCATCCAATGAAGGGACAGGTGCATCCAGGATCATCCCATGAAGGGACAGGTGCATCCAGGATCATCCCATGAAGGGACAGGTGCATCCAGGATCATCCCATGAAGGAACCAGTGCATCCAGGATCATCCCCTGAAGGAAGTAGTGCATCCAGATCATCCCATCAAGGGACAGGTGCATCCAGGATCATCCCATCAAGGGAGTAGTGCATCGAGGATCATCCCCTGAAGTGAGTAGTGCATCCAGGATCATCCCATGAAGGGAGTAGTGCATCCAGGATCATCCCATGAAGGGAGTAGTGCATCCCTGAAGGGAGTAGTGCATCCAGGATCATCCCCTGAAGGGAGTAGTGCATCCAGGATCATCCCCCGAAGGGAGTGGTGCATCCAGGATCATCCCCCGAAGGGAGTAGTGCATCCAGTATCATTCCACGAAGGGAGTAGTGCATCCAGTATCATCCCACGAAGGGACAGGTGCATCCAGATCATCCCATGAAGGGACAGGTGCATCCAGGACCATCCCCTGAAGGGAGTAGTACATCCAGGATCATCCCCTGAAGGGAGTAGTGCATCCAGGATCATCCCATGAAGGGACAGGTGCATCCAGGATCATCCCATAAAGGGAGTAGTGCATCCAGGATCATCCCATGAAGGGACAGGTGCATCCAGGATCATCCCCTGAAGGGAGTAGTGCATCCAGTATCATTCCACGAAGGGAGTAGTGCATCCAGTATCATCCCACGAAGGGACAGGTGCATCCAGATCATCCCATGAAGGGACAGGTGCATCCAGGACCATCCCCTGAAGGGAGTAGTACATCCAGGATCATCCCCTGAAGGGAGTAGTGCATCCAGGATCATCCCATGAAGGGACAGGTGCATCCAGGATCATCCCATAAAGGGAGTAGTGCATCCAGGATCATCCCATGAAGGGACAGGTGCATCCAGGATCATCCCCTGAAGGGAGTAGTGCATCCAGGATCATCCCATGAAGGGACAGGTGCATCCATAGCATCCCATGAAGGGACAGGTGCATCCATAGCATCCCATGAAGGGACAGGTGCATCCAGGATCCTCCCATGAAGGGACAGGTGCATCCAGGATCATCCCATGAAGGGAGTAGTGCATTCAGGATCATCCCATGAAGGGAGTGGTGCATCCAGGATCATCCCATGAAGGGACAGGTGCATCCAGGATCATCCCATGAAGGGACAGGTGCATCCAGGATCATCCCCTGAAGGGATTGGATCATCCCCTGAAGGGAGTAGTGCATCCAGGATCATCCCATGAAGGGAGTAGTGCATCCAGGATCATCCCCTGAAGGGAGTAGTTCATCCAGGATCATCCCATGAAGTGACAGGTGCATCCAGGATCAACCCATGAAGGGACAGGTGCATCCAGGATCATCCCCTGAAGGGAGTAGTGCATCCAGGATCATCCCATGAAGGGAGTAGTGCATCCAGATCATCCCATGAAGGGAGTAGTGCATCCAGGATCATCCCATGAAGGGAGTAGTGCATCCAGGATCATCCCATGAAGGGAGTAGTGCATCCAGGATCATCCCATGAAGGGAGTAGTGCATCCAGGATCATCCCATGAAGGGACAGGTGCATCCAGGATCATCCCATGAAGGGACAGGTGCATCTAGGATCATCCCCTGAAGGGAGTGGATCATCCCCTGAAGGGAGTGGATCATCCCCTGAAGGGAGTGGATCATCCCCTGAAGGGAGTAGTGCATCCAGGATCATCCCATGAAGGGAGTAGTGCATCCAGGATCATCCCCTGAAGGGAGTAGTTCATCCAGGATCATCCCATGAAGTGACAGGAGCATCCAGATCATCCCATGAAGGGACAGGTGCGTCCAGGATCATCCCATGAAGAGACAGGTGCATCCAGGATCATCCCATGAAGGGAGTAGTGCATCCAGGATCATCCCATGAAGGGAGTAGTGCATCCAGGATCATCCCCTGAAGGGAGTAGTGCATCCAGGATCATCCCCTGAAGGGAGTAGTGCATCCAGGATCATCCCCTGAAGGGAGTAGTGCATCCAGGATCATCCCCCCGAAGGGAGTGGTGCATCCAGGATCATCCCCCGAAGGGAGTAGTGCATCCAGTATCATCCCCCGAAGGGAGTAGTGCATCCAGTATCATCCCACGAAGGGAGTAGTGCATCCAGGATCATCCCATGAAGGGACAGGTGCATCCAGGATCATCCCATAAAGGGAGTAGTGCATCCAGGATCATCCCATAAAGGGACAAGTGCATCCAGATCATCCCATGAAGGGACAGGTGCATCCAGGATCATCCCCTGAAGGGAGTAGTGCATCCAGGATCATCCCATGAAGGGACAGGTGCATCCATAGCATCCCATGAAGGGACAGGTGCATCCATAGCTTCCCATGAAGGGACAGGTGCATCCATAGCATCCCATGAAGGGACAGGTGCATCCAGGATCATCCCATGAAGGGACGGGTGCATCCAGGATCATCCCATGAAGGGAGTAGTGCATTCAGGATCATCCCATGAAGGGAGTGGTGCATTCAGGATCATCCCCTGGAGGGAGTAGTGCATTCAGGATCATCCCATGAAGGGACAGGTGCATCCAGATCATCCCATGAAGGGAGTAGTGCATCCAGGATCATCCCATGAAGGGAGTAGTGCATCCAGGATCATCCCATGAAGGGACAGGTGCATCCAGATCATCCCATGAAGGGGCAGGTGCATCCAGATCATCCCATGAAGGGACAGGTGCATCCAGATCATCCCATGAAGGGACAGGTGCATCGAGGATCATCCCCTGAAGGGAGTAGTGCATCCAGGACCATCCCATGAAGGGAGTAGTGCATCCAGGACCATCCCATGAAGGGAGTAGTGCATCCGGGAGTAGTGCATCCAGGACCATCCCATGAAGGGAGTAGTGCATCTAGGACCATCCCATGAAGGGACAGGTGCATCCAGGATCATCCCATAAAGGGAGTAGTGCATCCAGGATTATCCCATGAAGGGACAGGTGCATCCAGGATCATCCCCTGAAGGGAGTAGTGCATCCAGGATTATCCCATGAAGGGACAGGTGCATCCAGGATCATCCCCTGAAGGGAGTAGTGCATCCAGGATCATCCCATGAAGGGACAGGTGCATCCAGGATCATCCCATGAAGGGACAGGTCTATCCAGATCATCCCATGAAGGGACAGGTCTATCCAGATCATCCCATGAAGGGACAGGTGCATCCAGGATTATCCCATAAAGGGAGTAGTGCATCCAGGATCATCCCATGAAGGGACAGGTGCATCCAGGATCATCCCCTGAAGGGAGTAGTGCATCCAGGATCATCCCATGAAGGGACAAGTGCATCCAGATCATCCCATGAAGGGACAAGTGCATCCAGATCATCCCATGAAGGGACAGGTGCACCCAGATCATCCCATGAAGGGACAGGTGCATCCAGATCATCCCATGAAGGGACAGGTGCATCAAGGATCATCCCCTGAAGGGAGTAGTGCATCCAGGATCATCCAATGAAGGGACAGATGCATCCAGGATCATCCCCTGAAGGGAGTAGTGCATCCAGGACCATCCCATGAAGTGAGTAGTGCATCCAGGACCATCCCATGAAGGGACCAGTGCATCCAGGATCATCCCCTGAAGGGAGTAGTGCATCCAGGATCATCCCATGAAGGGACAGGTGCATCCAGGATCATCCCATGAAGGGACAGGTGCATCCAGGATCATCCCATGAAGGGACAGGTGCATCCAGGATCATCCCCTGAAGGGAGTAGTGCATCCAGGATCATCCCCTGAAGGGAGTAGTGCATCCAGGATCATCCCCTGAAGGGAGTGGATCATCCCCTGCAGGGAGTGGATCATCCCCTGCAGGGAGTTGATCATCCCCTGAAGGGAGTAGTGCATCCAGGATCATCCCATGAAGGGAGTAGTGCATCCAGGATCATCCCCTGAAGGGAGTAGTTCATCCAGGATCATCCCATGAAGTGACAGGTGCATCCAGGATCAACCCATGAAGGGACAGGTGCATCAAGGATCATCCCCTGAAGGGACAGGTGCATCAAGGATCATCCCCTGAAGGGAGTAGTGCATCCAGGATCATCCCATGAAGGTAGTAGTGCATCCAGGATCATCCCCTAAAGGGAGTAGTGCATCCAGATCATCCCATGAAGGGAGTAGTGCATCCAGGATCATCCCATGAAGGGAGTAGTGCATCCAGGATCATCCCCTGAAGGGAGTAGTGCATCCAGGATCATCCCATGAAGGGAGTAGTGCATCCAGGATCATCCCATGAAGGGACAGGTGCATCCAGGATCATCCCATGAAGGGACAGGTGCATCTAGGATCATCCCCTGAAGGGAGTGGATCATCCCCTGAAGGGAGTGGATCATCCCCTGAAGGGAGTAGTGCATCCAGGATCATCCCATGAAGGGAGTAGTGCATCCAGGATCATCCCCTGAAGGGAGTAGTTCATCCAGGATCATCCCATGAAGTGACAGGTGCATCCAGATCATCCCATGAAGGGACAGGTGCGTCCAGGATCATCCCATGAAGAGACAGGTGCATCCAGGATCATCCCATGAAGGGAGTAGTGCATCCAGGATCATCCCATGAAGGGAGTAGTGCATCCAGGATCATCCCCTGAAGGGAGTAGTGCATCCAGGATCATCCCCTGAAGGGAGTAGTGCATCCAGGATCATCCCCCCGAAGGGAGTGGTGCATCCAGGATCATCCCCCGAAGGGAGTAGTGCATCCAGTATCATCCCCCGAAGGGAGTAGTGCATCCAGTATCATCCCACGAAGGGAGTAGTGCATCCAGGATCATCCCATGAAGGGACAGGTGCATCCAGGATCATCCCATAAAGGGAGTAGTGCATCCAGGATCATCCCATAAAGGGACAAGTGCATCCAGATCATCCCATGAAGGGACAGGTGCATCCAGGATCATCCCCTGAAGGGAGTAGTGCATTCAGGATCATCCCATGAAGGGACAGGTGCATCCATAGCATCCCATGAAGGGACAGGTGCATCCATAGCTTCCCATGAAGGGACAGGTGCATCCATAGCATCCCATGAAGGGACAGGTGCATCCAGGATCATCCCATGAAGGGACGGGTGCATCCAGGATCATCCCATGAAGGGAGTAGTGCATTCAGGATCATCCCATGAAGGGAGTGGTGCATTCAGGATCATCCCCTGGAGGGAGTAGTGCATTCAGGATCATCCCATGAAGGGACAGGTGCATCCAGATCATCCCATGAAGGGAGTAGTGCATCCAGGATCATCCCATGAAGGGAGTAGTGCATCCAGGATCATCCCATGAAGGGACAGGTGCATCCAGATCATCCCATGAAGGGGCAGGTGCATCCAGATCATCCCATGAAGGGACAGGTCTATCCAGATCATCCCATGAAGGGACAGGTCTATCCAGATCATCCCATGAAGGGACAGGTGCATCCAGGATTATCCCATAAAGGGAGTAGTGCATCCAGGATCATCCCATGAAGGGACAGGTGCATCCAGGATCATCCCCTGAAGGGAGTAGTGCATCCAGGATCATCCCATGAAGGGACAAGTGCATCCAGATCATCCCATGAAGGGACAGGTGCACCCAGATCATCCCATGAAGGGACAGGTGCATCCAGATCATCCCATGAAGGGACAGGTGCATCCAGATCATCCCATGAAGGGACAGGTGCATCAAGGATCATCCCCTGAAGGGAGTAGTGCATCCAGGATCATCCAATGAAGGGACAGATGCATCCAGGATCATCCCCTGAAGGGAGTAGTGCATCCAGGACCATCCCATGAAGGGAGTAGTGCATCCAGGACCATCCCATGAAGGGACCAGTGCATCCAGGATCATCCCCTGAAGGGAGTAGTGCATCCAGGATCATCCCATGAAGGGACAGGTGCATCCAGGATCATCCCATGAAGGGACAGGTGCATCCAGGATCATCCCATGAAGGGACAGGTGCATCCAGGATCATCCCATGAAGGGAGTCGTGCATCCAGGATCATCCCCTGAAGGGAGTAGTGCATCCAGGATCATCCCCTGAAGGGAGTGGATCATCCCCTGCAGGGAGTGGATCATCCCCTGCAGGGAGTTGATCATCCCCTGAAGGGAGTAGTGCATCCAGGATCATCCCATGAAGGGAGAAGTGCATCCAGGATCATCCCCTGAAGGGAGTAGTGCATCCAGGATCATCCCATGAAGTGACAGGTGCATCCAGGATCATCCCATGAAGAGACAGGTGCATCCAGGATCATCCCATGAAGAGACAGGTGCATCCAGGATCATCCCATGAAGGGACAGGTGCATTCAGGATCATCCCATGAAGGGAGAGGTGCATCCAGGATCATCCCATGAAGGGAGAGGTGCATCCAGGATCATCCCATGAAGGGAGTAGTGCATCCAGGATCATACCCTGAAGGGAGTAGTGCATCCAGGATCATCCCCTGAAGGGAGTAGTGCATCCAGGATCATCCCCTGAAGGGAGTAGTGCATCCAGGATCATCCCATAAAGGGGTTAGTGCATCCAGGATCATCCCATGAAGGGAGTAGTGCATCCAGGATCATCTCATGAAGGGAGTATTGCATCCAGGATCATCCCCTGAAGGTATTAGTGCATCCAGGATCATCCCCTGAAGGGATAAGTGCATCCAGGATCATCCCCTGAAGGGAGTAGTGCATCCAGGATCATCCCCTGAAGGGAGTAGTGCATCCAGGATCATCCCATGAAGGGAGTAGTGCATCCAGGATCATCCCATGAAGGGACAGGTGCATCCAGGATCATCCCATAAAGGGAGTAGTGCATCCAGGATCATCCCATGAAGGGACAGGTGCATCCAGATCATCCCATGAAGGGACAGGTGCATCAAGGGTCATCCCCTGAAGGGAGTAGTGCATCCAGGATCATCGCCTGAAGGTAGTGCATCCAGATCATCCCATGAAGGGACAGGTGCATCCAGGATCATCCCATGAAGGGACAGGTGCATCCAGGATCATCCCATTAAGGGAGTAGTGCATCCAGGATCATCCCCTGAAGGGAGTAGTGCATCCAGGATCATCCCCTGAAGGGAGTAGTGCATCCAGGATCATCCCCTGAAGGGAGTAGTGCATCCAGGATCATCCCCTGAAGGGAGTAGTGCATCCAGGAACATCCCATGAAGGGAGTAGTGCATCCAGGACCATCCCTTGAAGGGAGTAGTGCATCCAGGATCATCCCATGAAGGGACAGGTGCATCAGGATCATCCCCTGAAGGGAGTAGTGCATCTAGGATCATCCCCTGAAGGGACAGGTGCATCCAGGATCATCCCCTAAAGGGAGTAGTGCAGCCAGGATCATCCCCTGAAGGGAGTAGTGCATCCAGGATTATCCCCTGAAGGGAGTAGTGCATCCAGGATCACCCCCTGAAGGGAGTAGTGCATCCAGGATCATCCCCTGAAGGGAGTAGTGCATCCAGGATCATCCCCTGAAGGGACAGGTGCATCCAGGATCATCCCCTGAAGGGACAGGTGCATCCAGGATCATCCCCTGAAGGGACAGGTGCATCCAGGATCATCCCCTGAAGGGACAGGTGCATCCAGATCATCCCATGAAGGGACAGGTGCATCCAGATCATCCCATGAAGGGACAGGTGCATCCAGATCATCCCATGAAGGGACAGGTGCATCCAGATCATCCCCTGAAGGGAGTAGTGCATCCAGGATCATCCCATGAAGGGACAGGTGCATCCAGGATCATCCCATGAAGGGACAGGTGCATCCAGGATCATTCCATGAAGGGACAGGTGCATCCACAGCATCCCATGAAAGAACAGGTGCATCCAGGATCATCCCCTGAAGGGAGTAGTGCATCCAGGATCATCCCATGAAGGGAGTAGTGCATTCAGGATCATCCCATGAAGGGAGTAGTGCATTCAGGATCATCCCATGAAGGGAGTAGTGCATCCAGGATCATCCCCTGAAGGGAGTAGTGCATCCAGGATCATCCCCTGAAGGGAGTAGTGGATCCAGTATCATCCCCTGAAGGGAGTAGTGGATTCAGTATCATCCCCTGAAGGGAGTAGTGGATCCAGTATCATCCCCTGAAGGGAGTAGTGGATCCAGTATCATCCCCTGAAGGAAGTAGTGCATCCAGGATCATCCCCTGAAGGGAGTAGTGCATCCAGGATCATCCCCTGAAGGGAGTAGTGCATCCAGGATCATCCCATGAAGGGACAGGTGCATCCAGGATCAACCCATGAAGGGACAGGTGCATCAAGGATCATCCCCTGAAGGGAGTAGTGCATCCAGGATCATCCCATGAAGGTAGTAGTGCATCCAGGATCATCCCCTAAAGGGAGTAGTATATCCAGGATCATCCCATGAAGGGAGTAGTGCATCCAGGATCATCCCATGAAGGGAGTAGTGCGTCCAGGACCATCCCCTGAAGGGAGTAGTGCGTCCAGGACCATCCCCTGAAGGGAGTAGTGCATCCAGGATCATCTCATGAAGGGAGTAGTGCATTCAGGATCATCCCATGAAGGGAGTGGTGCATTCAGGATCATCCCCTGGAGGGAGTAGTGCATTCAGGATCATCCCCTGAAGGGAGTAGTGCATCCAGATCATCCCATGAAGGGACAGGTGCATCCAGGATCATCCCATGAAGGGAGTAGTGCATCCAGGATCATCCCATGAAGGGAGTAGTGCATCCAGGATCATCCCATGAAGGGACAGGTCTATCCATATCATCCCATGAAGGGACAGGTCTATCCAGATCATCCCATGAAGGGACAGGTGCATCCAGGATTATCCCATAAAGGGAGTAGTGCATCCAGGATCATCCCATGAAGGGACAGGTGCATCCAGGATCATCCCCTGAAGGGAGTAGTGCATCCAGGATCATCCCATGAAGGGAGTAGTGGAGTAGTGCATCCAGGATAATCCCATGAAGGGAGTAGTGCATCCAGGATCATCCCATGAAGGGAGTAGTGCATCCAGGATCATCCCATGAAGGGAGTAGTGCATCCAGGATCATCCCATGAAGGGAGTAGTGCATCCAGGATCATCCCATGAAGGGACAGGTGCATCCAGGATCATCCCATGAAGGGACAGGTGCATCCAGGATCATCCCATGAAGGGACAGGTGCATCTAGGATCATCCCCTGAAGGGAGTGGATCATCCCCTGAAGGGAGTAGTGCATCCAGGATCATCCCCTGAAGGGAGTAGTGCATCCAGGATCATCCCCTGAAGTGACAGGTGCATCCAGATCATCCCATGAAGGGACAGGTGCATCCAGGATCATCCCATGAAGAGACAGGTGCATCCAGGATCATCCCATGAAGGGAGTAGTGCATCCAGGATCATCCCCTGAAGGGAGTAGTGCATCCAGGATCATCCCCTAAAGGGAGTAGTGCATCCAGGATCATCCCCCGAAGGGAGTGGTGCATCCAGGATCATCCCCCGAAGGGAGTAGTGCATCCAGTATCATTCCACGAAGGGAGTAGTGCATCCAGTATCATCCCACGAAGGGACAGGTGCATCCAGATCATCCCATGAAGGGACAGGTGCATCCAGGATCATCCCCTGAAGGGAGTAGTACATCCAGGATCATCCCCTGAAGGGAGTAGTGCATCCAGGATCATCCCATGAAGGGACAGGTGCATCCAGGATCATCCCATAAAGGGAGTAGTGCATCCAGGATCATCCCATGAAGGGACAGGTGCATCCAGATCATCCCATGAAGGGACAGGTGCATCCAGGATCATCCCCTGAAGGGAGTAGTACATCCAGGATCATCCCCTGAAGGGAGTAGTGCATCCAGGATCATCCCATGAAGGGACAGGTGCATCCAGGATCATCCCATAAAGGGAGTAGTGCATCCAGGATCATCCCATGAAGGGACAGGTGCATCCAGGATCATCCCCTGAAGGGAGTAGTGCATCCAGGATCATCCCATGAAGGGACAGGTGCATCCATAGCATCCCATGAAGGGACAGGTGCATCCATAGCATCCCATGAAGGGACAGGTGCATCCATAGCATCCCATGAAGGGACAGGTGCATCCAGGATCCTCCCATGAAGGGACAGGTGCATCCAGGATCATCCCATGAAGGGAGTAGTGCATTCAGGATCATCCCATGAAGGGAGTGGTGCATTCAGGATCATCCCATGAAGGGAGTGGTGCATTCAGGATCATCCCCTGAAGGCAGTAGTGCATCCAGATCATCCCATGAAGGGACAGGTGCATCCAGATCATCCCATGAAGGGAGTAGTGCATCCAGGATCATCCCATGAAGGGAGTAGTGCATCCTGGATCATCCTCTGAAGGGAGTAGTGCATCCAGGATCATCCCATGAAGGAACAGGTGCATCCAGGATCATCCCATGAAGGGACAGGTGCATCCAGGATCATCCCATGAAGGGACAGGTGCATCCAGGATCATCCCCTGAAGGGAGTGGATCATCCCCTGAAGGGAGTAGTGCATCCAGGATCATCCCATGAAGGGAGTAGTTCATCCAGGATCATCCCATGAAGTGACAGGTGCATCCAGGATCATCCCATGAAGAGACAGGTGCATCCAGGATCATCCCATGAAGGGACAGGTGCATCCAGGATCATCCCATGAAGGGAGTAGTGCATCCAGGATCATCCCATGAAGGGACAGGTGCATCCAGGATCATCCCCTGAAGGGAGTAGTGCATCCAGCATCATCCCCTGAAGGGAGTAGTGCATCCAGGATCATCCCATGAAGGGACAGGTGCATCCAGGATCATCCCATGAAGGGACAGGTGCATCCAGGATCATCCCATGAAGGGACAGGTGCATCTAGGATCATCCCCTGAAGGGACAGGTGCATCCAGGATCATCCCCTGAAGGGAGTGGATCATCCCCTGAAGGGAGTGGATCATCCCCTGAAGGGAGTGGATCATCCCCTGAAGGGAGTGGATCATCCCCTGAAGGGAGTGGATCATCCCATAAAGGGAGTAGTGTATCCAGATCATCCCCTGAAGGGAGTAGTGCATCGAGGATCATCCCCTGAAGGGAGTAGTTCATCCAGGATCATCCCATGAAGTGACAGGTGCATCCAGATCATCCCATGAAGGGACAGGTGCATCCAGGATCATCCCATGAAGAGACAGGTGCATCCAGGATCATCCCATGAAGGGACAGGTGCATCCAGGATCATCCCATGAAGTGAGTAGTGCATCCAGGATCATCCCCTGAAGGGAGTAGTGCATCCAGGATCATCCCCTGAAGGGAGCAGTGCATCCAGGATCATCCCCCGAAGGGAGTAGTGCATCCAGGATCATCCCACAAAGGGACAGGTGCATCCAGATCACCCATGAAGGGACAGGTGCATCCAGATCACCCATGAAGGGACAGGTGCATCCAGGATCATCCCCTGAAGGGAGTAGTGCATCCAGGATCATCCCCTGAAGGGACAGGTGCATCCAGGATCATCCCATAAAGGGAGTAGTGCATCCAGGATCATCCCATGAAGGGACAGGTGCATCCAGGATCATCCCATAAAGGGTATAGTGCATCCAGGATCATCCCATGAAGGGACAGGTGCATCCAGATCATCCCATGAAGGGACAGGTGCATCCAGATCATCCCATGAAGGGACAGGTGCATCAAGGATCATCCCATGAAGGGACAGGTGCATCCATAGCATCCCACGAAGGGACAGGTGCATCCAGGATCATCCCATGAAGGGAGTAGTGCATTCAGGATCATCCCATGAAGGGAGTGGTGCATTCAGGATCATCCCATGAAGGGAGTGGTGCATCCAGGATCATCCCATGAAGGGAGTAGTGCATCCAGGATCATCCCATGAAGGGAGTAGTGCATCCAGGATCATCCCATGAAGGGAGTAGTGAATCCAGGATCATCCAATGAAGGGACAGGTGCATCCAGGATCATCCCCTGAAGGGAGTAGTGCATCCAGGACCATCCCTTGAAGGGAGTAGTGCATCCAGGATCATCCCATGAAGGGACAGGTGCATCCAGGATCATCCCATGAAGGGACCAGTGCATCCAGGATAATCCCCTGAAGAGAGTAGTGCATCCAGATCATCCCATGAAGGGACAGGGCATCCAGGATCATCCCATGAAGGGAGTTGTGCATCCAGGACCATCCCCTGAAGGGAGTAGTGCATCCAGATCATCCCATGAAGGGACAGGTGCATCCAAGATCATCCCCTGAAGGGAGTAGTGCATCCAGATCATCCCATGAAGGGACAGGTGCATCCAAGATCATCCCCTGAAGGGAGTAGTGCATCCAGATCATCCCATGAAGGGACAGGTGCATCCAAGATCATCCCCTGAAGGGAGTAGTGAATCCAGGATCATCCAATGAAGGGACAGGTGCATCCAGGATCATCCCCTGAAGGGAGTAGTGCATCCAGGACCATCCCTTGAAGGGAGTAGTGCATCCAGGATCATCCCATGAAGGGACAGGTGCATCCAGGATCATTCCATGAAGGGACCAGTGCATCCAGGATCATCCCCTGAAGGGAGTTGTGAATCCAGGACCATCCCCTGAAGGGAGTAGTGCATCCAGGATCATCCCATGAAGGGACAGGTGCATCCAGGATCATCCCATGAAGAGACAGGTGCATCCAGGATCATCCCATAAAAGGGACAGGTGCATCCAGGATCATCCCATGAAGGGAGTAGTGCATCCAGGATCATCCCATGAAGGGAGCAGTGCATCCAGGATCATCCCCTGAAGGGAGCAGTGCATCCAGGATCATCCCCTAAAGGGAGCAGTGCATCCAGGATCATCCCCGAAGGGAGTAGTGCATCCAGGATCATCCCACGAAGGGACAGGTGCATCCAGATCACCCATGAAGGGACAGGTGCATCCAGGATCATCCCCTGAAGGGAGTAGTGCATCCAGGATCATCCCCTGAAGGGACAGGTGCATCCAGGATCATCCTGAGGAAAATTAAATTTTGGTCATGATGTGTTCCCTAGCGCGTACCCCACCGACTCCATGTACCAGCTTAAAGTGCATGTAACTTCCCTCCTGTGCCAGCTATGAAGACGCAAATACATTTGCGTCCACCGTTAACATGTCCTCTTTCAGGTCCACCATGAATGGATTATATAGTCCGTTCCTAAGTATGCTATGCCACCGTCTCTTTGTAGTACACTTTTCATGTATTCCTGCTCTAGCAAGAGTAGGCCCTGAATTCCTGCCATCTGAACCTCTTTTGTGGCTCCTGACTCTGCCCAGGCTACCTCTGTACCCGTGAACTCTGTCCTACTTTCAGCGCGGCCCCTCGCGCTCAGCTCAAGCCTGCTTTCTGCCAAGACTGACTATAACCTTCGAGTTATCTGTTCCGCTCCCCGAGAATACATTCCTGCCTACTAGATCCTGTAAACATCCTCTCCAGCTGCAGAGCCAAAGGACCGACCTGTCTTAATGCAAGTAATTCATAGTCTCCGTTGCCATGCTTCCATGGAAGGCCCCGTGCCCCCACGCTTTACATGTAGACACTTAGGCGCTTATACACGCATCCACAGTTAGCATAGAACAGCTTCTGCCCTAGAGACCTTTCCGCCCAGATAGCATAGTTCCTAAACATCAGATATCAGATATGATAGAGGTACAAGTTGATCTGACATGCCAGACTTCTGTCTCTTTCCGTCAGTGTGAATGTCAAGTCCCCTGCACCCCGTCAATCACACGTCATGCAGCTGCGCGCGCATCCAAGCTTCCGATTTTCTGCTGACATTGCAACATTCTGTTAGCACCACCCCTTGGTGCCACCCACTTGCGTCACCTATCAGTGACGTTTCTAGCACACACCTCTGGTTCACGCCTAGTTTACGCCTCTTGATGATGTACTAGTACCACGTGTATACTGTTATCTTGTCTTCTCTCAGCTGTTACGCCTCTTACATTGACTCTTATGGTATAAATCAAGTATATAAGCTATGTATTATCAATAAACGAGAGCGCTCTATCCCTTCTGACACCCCTGTGGTGGTCAGAACATGATATCCTGATTCCTTTATGAGGAATAAAACCCTTAGAAACTCTAACACCACGGACTCTGTTTTCTTTCATTCTGATTGAGTTATTATTGACTAAGTACTTACCTGCATAGAAATTAAGAGAGTAAATTAATTATTTACGTCAATCCCATAAAGGGAGTAGTGCATACAGGATCACCCCATGAAGGGACAGGTGCACCCAGGATCATCCCATAAAGGGAATAGTGCATCCAGGATCATCCCATGAAGGGACAGGTGCATCCAGATCATCCCATGAAGGGAGTAGTGCATCCAGGATCATCCCATGAAGGGACAGGTGCATCCATAGCATCCCATGAAGGGACAGGTGCATCCAGGATCATCCCATGAAGGGAGTGGTGCATTCAGGATCATCCCATGAAGGGATTAGTGCATCCAGGATCATCCCATGAAGGGAGTAGTGCATCCAGGATCATCCCATGAAGGGAGTAGTGCATCCAGGATCATCCCATGAAGGGACAGGTGCATCCAGGATCATCCCATGAAGGGACAGGTGCATCCAGATCATCCCATGAAGAGACAGGTGCATCCAGGATCATCCCCTGAAGGGAGTAGTGCATCCAGGATCATCCCCTGAAGGGAGTAGTGCATCCAGATCATCCCATGAAGGGACAGGTGCTTCTAGGATCATCCCATCAAGGGAGTAGTGCACCCAGGATCATCCCATGAAGGGAGTAGTGCATCCAGGATCATCCCATGAAGGGAGTAGTGCATCCAGGATCATCCCCTGAAGGGAGTAGTGCATCCTGGATCATCCCCTGAAGGGAGTAGTGCATCCAGGATCATCCCATGAAGGGACAGGTGCATCCAGGATCATCCCATAAAGGGAGAAGTGCATCCAGGATCATCCCATGAAGGGACAGGTGCATCCAGGATCATCCCATGAAGAGAGTAGTGCATCCAGGATCATCCCATAAAGGGAGTAGTGCATCCAGGATCATCCCATAAAGGGAGTAGTGCATCCAGGATCATCCCATGAAGGGACAGGTGCATCCAGATCATCCCATGAAGGGACAGGTGCATCCAGATCATCCCATGAAGGAACAGGTGCATCCAGATCATCCCATGAAGGGACAGGTGCATCCAGATCATCCCATGAAGGGACAGGTGCATCCAGATCATCCCATGAAGGGACAGGTGCATCCAGATCATCCCATGAAGGGACAGGTGCATCCAGATCATCCCATGAAGGGACAGGTGCATCGAGGATCGTCCCCTGAAGGGAGTAGTGCATCCAGATCATCCCATGAAGGGACAGGTGCATCCAGATCATCCCATGAAGAGACAGGTGCATCCAGATCATCCCATGAAGGGACAGGTGCATCGAGGATCATCCCCTGAAGGGAGTAGTGCATCCAGGACCATCCCATGAAGGGAGTAGTGCATCCAGGATCATCCAATGAAGGGACAGGTGCATCCAGGATCATCCCCTGAAGGGAGTAGTGCATCCAGGACCATCCCATGAAGGGAGTAGTGCATCCAGGACCATCCCATGAAGGGAGTAGTGCATCCAGGACCATCCCATGAAGGGAGTAGTGCATCCAGGATCATCCCATGAAGGGACAGGTGCATCCATGATAATCCCATAAAGGGAGTAGTGGATCCAGGATAATCCCATGAAGGGACAGGTGCATCCAGATCATCCCATGAAGGGACAGGTCTATCCAGATCATCCCATGAAGGGACAGGTGCATCCAGATCATCCCATGAAGGGAGTAGTGCATCCAGGATCATCCCATGAAGGGACAGGTGCATCCAGGATCATCCCATGAAGGGACAGGTGCATCCAGGATCATCCCATGAAGGGACAGGTGCATCCAGGATCATCCCATGAAGGGACAGGTGCATCCAGGATCATCCCATGAAGGGACAGGTGCATCCAGGATCATCCCTTGAAGTGACAGGTGCATCCAGGATCATCTCATGAAGGGACCGGTTCATCCAGGATCATCCCCTAAGGGAGTAGTGCATCCAGATCATCCCATGAAGGGACAGGTGCATCCAGATCATCCCATGAAGGGACAGGTGCATCCAGGATCATTCCATGAAGGGACAGGTGCATCCAGGATCATTCCATGAAGGGACAAGTGCATCCACAGCATCCCATGAAGGGACAAGTGCATACAGGATCATCCCCTGAAGGGAGTAGTGCATCTAGATCATCCCATGAAGGGACAGGTGCATTCAGGATCATCCCATGAAGGGACCAGTGAAACCAGGATCATCCCCTGAAGGGAGTAGTGCATCCAGGATCATCCAATGAAGGGACAGGTGCATCCAGGATCATCCCATGAAGGGACAGGTGCATCCAGGATCATCCCATGAAGGGACAGGTGCATCCAGGATCATCCCATGAAGGAACCAGTGCATCCAGGATCATCCCCTGAAGGAAGTAGTGCATCCAGATCATCCCATCAAGGGACAGGTGCATCCAGGATCATCCCATCAAGGGAGTAGTGCATCGAGGATCATCCCCTGAAGTGAGTAGTGCATCCAGGATCATCCCATGAAGGGAGTAGTGCATCCAGGATCATCCCATGAAGGGAGTAGTGCATCCCTGAAGGGAGTAGTGCATCCAGGATCATCCCATGAAGGGAGTAGTGCATCCAGATCATCCCATGAAGGGACAGGTGCATCCAGGATCATCCCATGAAGAGACAGGTGCATCCAGGATCATCCCATGAAGGGAGTAGTGCATCCAGGATCATCCCCTGAAGGGAGTAGTGCATCCAGGATCATCCCCTGAAGGGAGTAGTGCATCCAGGATCATCCCCCGAAGGGAGTGGTGCATCCAGGATCATCCCCCGAAGGGAGTAGTGCATCCAGTATCATTCCACGAAGGGAGTAGTGCATCCAGTATCATCCCACGAAGGGACAGGTGCATCCAGATCATCCCATGAAGGGACAGGTGCATCCAGGACCATCCCCTGAAGGGAGTAGTACATCCAGGATCATCCCCTGAAGGGAGTAGTGCATCCAGGATCATCCCATGAAGGGACAGGTGCATCCAGGATCATCCCATAAAGGGAGTAGTGCATCCAGGATCATCCCATGAAGGGACAGGTGCATCCAGGATCATCCCCTGAAGGGAGTAGTGCATCCAGGATCATCCCATGAAGGGACAGGTGCATCCATAGCATCCCATGAAGGGACAGGTGCATCCATAGCATCCCATGAAGGGACAGGTGCATCCAGGATCCTCCCATGAAGGGACAGGTGCATCCAGGATCATCCCATGAAGGGAGTAGTGCATTCAGGATCATCCCATGAAGGGAGTGGTGCATCCAGGATCATCCCCCGAAGGGAGTAGTGCATCCAGTATCATCCCCCGAAGGGAGTAGTGCATCCAGTATCATCCCACGAAGGGAGTAGTGCATCCAGGATCATCCCATGAAGGGACAGGTGCATCCAGGATCATCCCATAAAGGGAGTAGTGCATCCAGGATCATCCCATAAAGGGACAAGTGCATCCAGATCATCCCATGAAGGGACAGGTGCATCCAGGATCATCCCCTGAAGGGAGTAGTGCATCCAGGATCATCCCATGAAGGGACAGGTGCATCCATAGCATCCCATGAAGGGACAGGTGCATCCATAGCTTCCCATGAAGTGACAGGTGCATCCATAGCATCCCATGAAGGGACAGGTGCATCCAGGATCATCCCATGAAGGGACGGGTGCATCCAGGATCATCCCATGAAGGGAGTAGTGCATCCAGGATCATCCCATGAAGGGAGTAGTGCATCCAGGATCATCCCATGAAGGGACAGGTGCATCCAGATCATCCCATGAAGGGGCAGGTGCATCCAGATCATCCCATGAAGGGACAGGTGCATCCAGATCATCCCATGAAGGGAGTAGTGCATCCAGGATCATCCAATGAAGGGACAGGTGCATCCAGGACCATCCCATGAAGGGAGTAGTGCATCCAGGACCATCCCATGAAGGGAGTAGTGCATCCAGGACCATCCCATGAAGGGAGTAGTGCATCCGGGAGTAGTGCATCCAGGACCATCCCATGAAGGGAGTAGTGCATCTAGGACCATCCCATGAAGGGACAGGTGCATCCAGGATCATCCCATAAAGGGAGTAGTGCATCCAGGATTATCCCATGAAGGGACAGGTGCATCCAGGATCATCCCCTGAAGGGAGTAGTGCATCCAGGATTATCCCATGAAGGGACAGGTGCATCCAGGATCATCCCCTGAAGGGAGTAGTGCATCCAGGATCATCCCATGAAGGGACAGGTGCATCCAGGATCATCCCATGAAGGGACAGGTCTATCCAGATCATCCCATGAAGGGACAGGTCTATCCAGATCATCCCATGAAGGGACAGGTGCATCCAGGATTATCCCATAAAGGGAGTAGTGCATCCAGGATCATCCCATGAAGGGACAGGTGCATCCAGGATCATCCCCTGAAGGGAGTAGTGCATCCAGGATCATCCCATGAAGGGACAAGTGCATCCAGATCATCCCATGAAGGGACAAGTGCATCCAGATCATCCCATGAAGGGACAGGTGCACCCAGATCATCCCATGAAGGGACAGGTGCATCCAGATCATCCCATGAAGGGACAGGTGCATCAAGGATCATCCCCTGAAGGGAGTAGTGCATCCAGGATCATCCAATGAAGGGACAGATGCATCCAGGATCATCCCCTGAAGGGAGTAGTGCATCCAGGACCATCCCATGAAGGGAGTAGTGCATCCAGGACCATCCCATGAAGGGACCAGTGCATCCAGGATCATCCCCTGAAGGGAGTAGTGCATCCAGGATCATCCCATGAAGGGACAGGTGCATCCAGGATCATCCCATGAAGGGACAGGTGCATCCAGGATCATCCCATGAAGGGACAGGTGCATCCAGGATCATCCCCTGAAGGGAGTAGTGCATCCAGGATCATCCCCTGAAGGGAGTAGTGCATCCAGGATCATCCCCTGAAGGGAGTGATCATCCCCTGCAGGGAGTGGATCATCCCCTGCAGGGAGTTGATCATCCCCTGAAGGGAGTAGTGCATCCAGGATCATCCCATGAAGGGAGTAGTGCATCCAGGATCATCCCCTGAAGGGAGTAGTTCATCCAGGATCATCCCATGAAGTGACAGGTGCATCCAGGATCAACCCATGAAGGGACAGGTGCATCAAGGATCATCCCCTGAAGGGAGTAGTGCATCCAGGATCATCCCATGAAGATAGTAGTGCATCCAGGATCATCCCCTAAAGGGAGTAGTGCATCCAGATCATCCCATGAAGGGAGTAGTGCATCCAGGATCATCCCATGAAGGGAGTAGTGCATCCAGGATCATCCCATGAAGGGAGTAGTGCATCCAGGATCATCCCATGAAGGGAGTAGTGCATCCAGGATCATCCCATGAAGGGACAGGTGCATCCAGGATCATCCCATGAAGGGACAGGTGCATCTAGGATCATCCCCTGAAGGGAGTGGATCATCCCCTGAAGGGAGTGGATCATCCCCTGAAGGGAGTAGTGCATCCAGGATCATCCCATGAAGGGAGTAGTGCATCCAGGATCATCCCCTGAAGGGAGTAGTTCATCCAGGATCATCCCATGAAGTGACAGGTGCATCCAGATCATCCCATGAAGGGACAGGTGCGTCCAGGATCATCCCATGAAGAGACAGGTGCATCCAGGATCATCCCATGAAGGGAGTAGTGCATCCAGGATCATCTCATGAAGGGAGTAGTGCATCCAGGATCATCCCCTGAAGGGAGTAGTGCATCCAGGATCATCCCCTGAAGGGAGTAGTGCATCCAGGATCATCCCCCCGAAGGGAGTGGTGCATCCAGGATCATCCCCCGAAGGGAGTAGTGCATCCAGTATCATCCCCCGAAGGGAGTAGTGCATCCAGTATCATCCCACGAAGGGAGTAGTGCATCCAGGATCATCCCATGAAGGGACAGGTGCATCCAGGATCATCCCATAAAGGGAGTAGTGCATCCAGGATCATCCCATAAAGGGACAAGTGCATCCAGATCATCCCATGAAGGGACAGGTGCATCCAGGATCATCCCCTGAAGGGAGTAGTGCATCCAGGATCATCCCATGAAGGGACAGGTGCATCCATAGCATCCCATGAAGGGACAGGTGCATCCATAGCTTCCCATGAAGGGACAGGTGCATCCATAGCATCCCATGAAGGGACAGGTGCATCCAGGATCATCCCATGAAGGGACGGGTGCATCCAGGATCATCCCATGAAGGGAGTAGTGCATTCAGGATCATCCCATGGAGGGAGTGGTGCATTCAGGATCATCCCCTGGAGGGAGTAGTGCATTCAGGATCATCCCATGAAGGGACAGGTGCATCCAGATCATCCCATGAAGGGAGTAGTGCATCCAGGATCATCCCATGAAGGGAGTAGTGCATCCAGGATCATCCCATGAAGGGACAGGTGCATCCAGATCATCCCATGAAGGGGCAGGTGCATCCAGATCATCCCATGAAGGGACAGGTCTATCCAGATCATCCCATGAAGGGACAGGTCTATCCAGATCATCCCATGAAGGGACAGGTGCATCCAGGATTATCCCATAAAGGGAGTAGTGCATCCAGGATCATCCCATGAAGGGACAAGTGCATCCAGATCATCCCATGAAGGGACAGGTGCATCCAGATCATCCCATGAAGGGACAGGTGCACCCAGATCATCCCATGAAGGGACAGGTGCATCCAGGATCATCCCATGAAGGGACAGGTGCATCAAGGATCATCCCCTGAAGGGAGTAGTGCATCCAGGATCATCCAATGAAGGGACAGATGCATCCAGGATCATCCCCTGAAGGGAGTAGTGCATCCAGGACCATCCCATGAAGGGAGTAGTGCATCCAGGACCATCCCATGAAGGGACCAGTGCATCCAGGATCATCCCCTGAAGGGAGTAGTGCATCCAGGATCATCCCATGAAGGGACAGGTGCATCCAGGATCATCCCATGAAGGGACAGGTGCATCCAGGATCATCCCATGAAGGGACAGGTGCATCCAGGATCATCCCATGAAGGGAGTAGTGCATCCAGGATCATCCCCTGAAGGGAGTAGTGCATCCAGGATCATCCCCTGAAGGGAGTGGATCATCCCCTGCAGGGAGTGGATCATCCCCTGCAGGGAGTTGATCATCCCCTGAAGGGAGTAGTGCATCCAGGATCATCCCATGAAGGGAGAAGTGCATCCAGGATCATCCCCTGAAGGGAGTAGTGCATCCAGGATCATCCCATGAAGTGACAGGTGCATCCAGGATCATCCCATGAAGAGACAGGTGCATCCAGGATCATCCCATGAAGAGACAGGTGCATCCAGGATCATCCCATGAAGGGACAGGTGCATCCAGGATCATCCCATGAAGGGACAGGTGCATTCAGGATCATCCCATGAAGGGAGAGGTGCATCCAGGATCATCCCATGAAGGGAGAGGTGCATCCAGGATCATCCCATGAAGGGAGTAGTGCATCCAGGATCATACCCTGAAGGGAGTAGTGCATCCAGGATCATCCCCTGAAGGGAGTAGTGCATCCAAGATCATCCCATGAAGGGACAGGTGCATCCAGGATCATCCCCTGAAGGGAGTAGTGCATCCAGGATCATCCCATAAAGGGGTTAGTGCATCCAGGATCATCCCATGAAGGGAGTAGTGCATCCAGGATCATCTCATGAAGGGAGTAGTGCATCCAGGATCATCCCCTGAAGGTATTAGTGCATCCAGTATCATCCCCTGAAGGGATAAGTGCATCCAGGATCATCCCCTGAAGGGATAAGTGCATCCAGGATCATCCCCTGAAGGGAGTAGTGCATCCAGGATCATCCCATGAAGGGAGTAGTGCATCCAGGATCATCCCATGAAGGGACAGGTGCATCCAGGATCATCCCATAAAGGGAGTAGTGCATCCAGGATCATCCCATGAAGGGACAGGTGCATCCAGATCATCCCATGAAGGGACAGGTGCATCAGGATCATCCCATGAAGGGACAGGTGCATCAGGATCATCCCCTGAAGGGAGTAGTGCATCTAGGATCATCCCCTGAAGGGACAGGTGCATCCAGGATCATCCCATGAAGGGACAGGTGCATCCAGGATCATCCCCTAAAGGGAGTAGTGCAGCCAGGATCATCCCCTGAAGGGAGTACTGCATCCAGGATTATCCCCTGAAGGGAGTAGTGCATCCAGGATCACCCCCTGAAGGGAGTAGTGCATCCAGGATCATCCCCTGAAGGGACAGGTGCATCCAGGATCATCCCCTGAAGGGACAGGTGCATCCAGATCATCCCATGAAGGGACAGGTGCATCCAGATCATCCCATGAAGGGACAGGTGCATCCAGATCATCCCATGAAGGGACAGGTGCATCCAGATCATCCCATGAAGGGACAGGTGCATCCAGATCATCCCCTGAAGGGAGTAGTGCATCCAGGATCATCCCATGAAGGGACAGGTGCATCCAGGATCATCCCATGAAGGGACAGGTGCATCCAGGATCATTCCATGAAGGGACAGGTGCATCCACAGCATCCCATGAAGGGACAGGTGCATCCAGGATCATCCCCTGAAGGGAGTAGTGCATCCAGGATCATCCCATGAAGGGAGTAGTGCATCCGGGATCATCCCATGAAGGGAGTAGTGCATTCAGGATCATCCCATGAAGGGAGTAGTGCATCCAGGATCATCCCATGAAGGGAGTAGTGCATTCAGGATCATCCCATGAAGGGAGTAGTGCATCCAGGATCATCCCCTGAAGGGAGTAGTGCATCCAGGATCATCCCCTGAAGGGAGTAGTGGATCCAGTATCATCCCCTGAAGGGAGTAGTGGATCCAGTATCATCCCCTGAAGGGAGTAGTGGATCCAGTATCATCCCCTGAAGGGAGTAGTGGATCCAGTATCATCCCCTGAAGGAAGTAGTGCATCCAGGATCATCCCCTGAAGGGAGTAGTGCATCCAGGATCATCCCCTGAAGGGAGTAGTGCATCCAGGATCATCCCATGAAGGGACAGGTGCATCCAGGATCAACCCATGAAGGGACAGGTGCATCAAGGATCATCCCCTGAAGGGAGTAGTGCATCCAGGATCATCCCATGAAGGTAGTAGTGCATCCAGGATCATCCCCTAAAGGGAGTAGTGTATCCAGGATCATCCCATGAAGGGAGTAGTGCATCCAGGATCATCCCATGAAGGGAGTAGTGCGTCCAGGACCATCCCCTGAAGGGAGTAGTGCGTCCAGGACCATCCCCTGAAGGGAGTAGTGCATCCAGGATCATCTCATGAAGGGAGTAGTGCATTCAGGATCATCCCATGAAGGGAGTGGTGCATTCAGGATCATCCCCTGGAGGGAGTAGTGCATTCAGGATCATCCCCTGAAGGGAGTAGTGCATCCAGATCATCCCATGAAGGGACAGGTGCATCCAGGATCATCCCATGAAGGGAGTAGTGCATCCAGGATCATCCCATTAAGGGAGTAGTGCATCCAGGATCATCCCATGAAGGGAGTAGTGCATCCAGGATCATCCCATGAAGGGAGTAGTGGAGTAGTGCATCCAGGATCATCCCATGAAGGGAGTAGTGCATCCAGGATCATCCCATGAAGGGAGTAGTGCATCCAGGATCATCCCATGAAGGGAGTAGTGCATCCAGGATCATCCCATGAAGGGACAGGTGCATCCAGGATCATCCCATGAAGGGACAGGTGCATCCAGGATCATCCCATGAAGGGACAGGTGCATCTAGGATCATTCCCTGAAGGGAATGGATCATCCCCTGAAGGGAGTAGTGCATCCAGGATCATCCCCTGAAGGGAGTAGTGCATCCAGGATCATCCCCTGAAGTGACAGGTGCATCCAGATCATCCCATGAAGGGACAGGTGCATCCAGGATCATCCCATGAAGAGACAGGTGCATCCAGGATCATCCCATGAAGGGAGTAGTGCATCCAGGATCATCCCCTGAAGGGAGTAGTGCATCCAGGATCATCCCCTGAAGGGAGTAGTGCATCCAGGATCATCCCCCGAAGGGAGTGGTGCATCCAGGATCATCCCCCGAAGGGAGTAGTGCATCCAGTATCATTCCACGAAGGGAGTAGTGCATCCAGTATCATCCCACGAAGGGACAGGTGCATCCAGATCATCCCATGAAGGGACAGGTGCATCCAGGATCATCCCCTGAAGGGAGTAGTACATCCAGGATCATCCCCTGAAGGGAGTAGTGCATCCAGGATCATCCCATGAAGGGACAGGTGCATCCAGGATCATCCCATAAAGGGAGTAGTGCATCCAGGATCATCCCATGAAGGGACAGGTGCATCCAGGATCATCCCCTGAAGGGAGTAGTGCATCCAGGATCATCCCATGAAGGGACAGGTGCATCCATAGCATCCCATGAAGGGACAGGTGCATCCATAGCATCCCATGAAGGGACAGGTGCATCCATAGCATCCCATGAAGGGACAGGTGCATCCAGGATCCTCCCATGAAGGGACAGGTGCATCCAGGATCATCCCATGAAGGGAGTAGTGCATTCAGGATCATCCCATGAAGGGAGTGGTGCATTCAGGATCATCCCCTGGAGGGAGTAGTGCATTCAGGATCATCCCCTGAAGGGAGTAGTGCATCCAGATCATCCCATGAAGGGACAGGTGCATCCAGATCATCCCATGAAGGGAGTAGTGCATCCAGGATCATCCCATGAAGGGAGTAGTGCATCCTGGATCATCCTCTGAAGGGAGTAGTGCATCCAGGATCATCCCATGAAGGAACAGGTGCATCCAGGATCATCCCATGAAGGGACAGGTGCATCCAGGATCATCCCATGAAGGGAGTAGTGCATCCAGGATCATCCCCTGAAGGGAGTAGTGCATCCAGGATCATCCCATTAAGGGACAGGTGCATCCAGGATCATCCCCTGAAGGGAGTAGTGCATCCAGGATTATCCCCTGAAGGGAGTAGTGCATCCAGGATCATCCCCTGAAGGGAGTAGTGCATCCAGGATCATCCCATGAAGGGACAGGTGCATCCAGGATCATCCCATGAAGGGACAGGTGCATCCAGGATCATCCCATGAAGGGACAGGTGCATCTAGGATCATCCCCTGAAGGGACAGGTGCATCCAGGATCATCCCCTGAAGGGAGTGGATCGTCCCCTGAAGGGAGTGGATCATCCCCTGAAGGGAGTGGATCATACCCTGAAGGGAGTGGATCATCCCCTGAAGGGAGTGGATCATCCCATGAAGGGAGTAGTGCATCCAGATCATCCCCTGAAGGGAGTAGTGCATCGAGGATCATCCCCTGAAGGGAGTAGTTCATCCAGGATCATCCCATGAAGTGACAGGTGCATCCAGATCATCCCATGAAGGGACAGGTGCATCCAGGATCATCCCATGAAGAGACAGGTGCATCCAGGATCATCCCATGAAGGGACAGGTGCATCCAGGATCATCCCATGAAGGGAGTAGTGCATCCAGGATCATCCCCTGAAGGGAGTAGTGCATCCAGGATCATCCCCTGAAGGGAGTAGTGCATCCAGGATCATCCCCTGAAGGGAGCAGTGCATCCAGGATCATCCCCCGAAGGGAGTAGTGCATCCAGGATCATCCCACAAAGGGACAGGTGCATCCAGATCATCCCATGAAGGGAGTAGTGCATCCAGGATCATCCCATGAAGGGAGTAGTGCATCCAGGATCATCCCATGAAGGGAGTAGTGCATCCAGGATCATCCCATGAAGGGAGTAGTGCATCCTGGATCATCCTCTGAAGGGAGTAGTGCATCCAGGATCATCCCATGAAGGGACAGGTGCATCCAGGATCATCCCATGAAGGGAGCAGTGCATCCAGGATCATCCCCTGAAGGGAGTAGTGCATCCAGGATCATCCCATGAAGGGACAGGTGCATCCAGGATCATCCCCTGAAGGGAGTAGTGCATCCAGGATCATCCCCTGAAGGGAGTAGTGCATCCAGGATCATCCCCTGAAGGGAGTAGTGCATCCAGGATCATCCCATGAAGGGACAGGTGCATCCAGGATCATCCCATGAAGGGACAGGTGCATCCAGGATCATCCCATGAAGGGACAGGTGCATCCAGGATCATCCCCTGAAGGGAGTAGTGCATCCAGGATCATCCCCTGAAGGGAGTAGTGCATCCAGATCATCCCATGAAGGGGCAGGTGCTTCTAGGATCATCCCATCAAGGGAGTAGTGCACCCAGGATCATCCCATGAAGGGAGTAGTGCATCCAGGATCATCCCGTGAAGGGAGTAGTGCATCCTGGATCATCCCCTGAAGGGAGTAGTGCATCCAGGATCATCCCATGAAGGGACAGGTGCATCCAGGATCATCCCATAAAGGGAGAAGTGCATCCAGGATCATCCCATGAAGGGACAGGTGCATCCAGGATCATCCCATGAAGGGAGTAGTGCATCCAGGATCATCCCATAAAGGGAGTAGTGCATCCAGGATCATCCCATAAAGGGAGTAGTGCATCCAGGATCATCCCATGAAGGGACAGGTGCATCCAGATCATCCCATGAAGGGACAGGTGCATCCAGATCATCCCATGAAGGGACAGGTGCATCCAGATCATCCCATGAAGGAACAGGTGCATCCAGATCATCCCATGAAGGGACAGGTGCATCCAGATCATCCCATGAAGGGACAGGTGCATCCAGATGCATCCAGATCATCCCATGAAGGGACAGGTGCATCCAGATCATCCCATGAAGGGACAGGTGCATCGAGGATCGTCCCCTGAAGGGAGTAGTGCATCCAGATCATCCCATGAAGGGACAGGTGCATCCAGATCATCCCATGAAGAGACAGGTGCATCCAGATCATCCCATGAAGGGACAGGTGCATCGAGGATCGTCCCCTGAAGGGAGTAGTGCATCCAGATCATCCCATGAAGGGACAGGTGCATCCAGATCATCCCATGAAGAGACAGGTGCATCCAGGACCATCCCATGAAGGGAGTAGTGCATCCAGGATCATCCAATGAAGGGACAGGTGCATCCAGGATCATCCCCTGAAGGGAGTAGTGCATCCAGGACCATCCCATGAAGGGAGTAGTGCATCCAGGACCATCCCATGAAGGGAGTAGTGCATCCAGGACCATCCCATGAAGGGAGTAGTGCATCCAGGATCATCCCATGAAGGGACAGGTGCATCCACGATAATCCCATAAAGGGAGTAGTGGATCCAGGATAATCCCATGAAGGGACAGGTGCATCCAGATCATCCCATGAAGGGATAGGTCTATCCAGATCATCCCATGAAGGGACAGGTGCATCCAGATCATCCCATGAAGGGAGTAGTGCATCCAGGATCATCCCATGAAGGGACAGGTGCATCCAGGATCATCCCATGAAGGGACAGGTGCATCCAGGATCATCCCATGAAGGGACAGGTGCATCCAGGATCATCCCATGAAGGGACAGGTGCATCCAGGATCATCCCATGAAGGGACAGGTGCATCCAGGATCATCCCATGAAGGAACAGGTGCATCCAGATCATCCCATGAAGGAACAGGTGCATCCAGATCATCCTATGAAGGGACAGGTGCATCCAGATCATCCCATGAAGGGACAGGTGCATCCAGATCATCCCATGAAGGGACAGGTGCATCCAGATGCATCCAGATCATCCCATGAAGGGACAGGTGCATCCAGATCATCCCATGAAGGGACAGGTGCATCCAGATCATCCCATGAAGGGACAGGTGCATCGAGGATCGTCCCCTGAAGGGAGTAGTGCATCCAGATCATCCCATGAAGGGACAGGTGCATCCAGATCATCCCATGAAGAGACAGGTGCATCCAGATCATCCCATGAAGGGACAGGTGCATCGAGGATCGTCCCCTGAAGGGAGTAGTGCATCCAGATCATCCCATGAAGGGACAGGTGCATCCAGATCATCCCATGAAGAGACAGGTGCATCCAGGACCATCCCATGAAGGGAGTAGTGCATCCAGGATCATCCAATGAAGGGACAGGTGCATCCAGGATCATCCCCTGAAGGGAGTAGTGCATCCAGGACCATCCCATGAAGGGAGTAGTGCATCCAGGACCATCCCATGAAGGGAGTAGTGCATCCAGGACCATCCCATGAAGGGAGTAGTGCATCCAGGATCATCCCATGAAGGGACAGGTGCATCCACGATAATCCCATAAAGGGAGTAGTGGATCCAGGATAATCCCATGAAGGGACAGGTGCATCCAGATCATCCCATGAAGGGATAGGTCTATCCAGATCATCCCATGAAGGGACAGGTGCATCCAGATCATCCCATGAAGGGAGTAGTGCATCCAGGATCATCCCATGAAGGGACAGGTGCATCCAGGATCATCCCATGAAGGGACAGGTGCATCCAGGATCATCCCATGAAGGGACAGGTGCATCCAGGATCATCCCATGAAGGGACAGGTGCATCCAGGATCATCCCTTGAAGCGACAGGTGCATCCAGGATCATCCCATGAAGGGACCGGTTCATCCAGGATCATCCCCTGAAGGGAGTAGTGCATCCAGATCATCCCATGAAGGGACAGGTGCATCCAGATCATCCCATGAAGGGACAGGTGCATCCAGGATCATTCCATGAAGGGACAGGTGCATCCAGGATCATTCCATGAAGGGACAAGTGCATCCACAGCATCCCATGAAGGGACAAGTGCATACAGGATCATCCCCTGAAGGGAGTAGTGCATCTAGATCATCCCATGAAGGGACAGGTGCATTCAGGATCATCCCATGAAGGGACAGGTGCATCCAGGATCATCCCATGAAGGGACAGGTGCATCCAGGATCATCCCATGAAGGGACCAGTGCATCCAGGATCATCCCCTGAAGGGAGTAGTGCATCCAGGATCATCCAATGAAGGGACAGGTGCATCCAGGATCATCCCATGAAGGGACAGGTGCATCCAGGATCATCCCATGAAGGGACAGGTGCATCCAGGATCATCCCATGAAGGGACCAGTGCATCCAGGATCATCCCCTGAAGGAAGTAGTGCATCCAGATCATCCCATCAAGGGACAGGTGCATCCAGGATCATCCCATCAAGGGAGTAGTGCATCGAGGATCATCCCCTGAAGTGAGTAGTGCATCCAGGATCATCCCATGAAGGGAGTAGTGCATCCAGGATCATCCCATGAAGGGATGAGTGCATCCAGGATCATCCCATGAAGGGAGTAGTGCATCCAGATCATCCCATGAAGGGACAGGTGCATCCAGGATCATCCCATGAAGAGACAGGTGCATCCAGGATCATCCCATGAAGGGAGTAGTGCATCCAGGATCATCCCCTGAAGGGAATAGTGCATCCAGGATCATCCCCTGAAGGGAGTAGTGCATCCAGGATCATCCCCCGAAGGGAGTGGTGCATCCAGGATCATCCCCCGAAGGGAGTAGTGCATCCAGTATCATTCCACGAAGGGAGTAGTGCATCCAGTATCATCCCACGAAGGGACAGGTGCATCCAGATCATCCCATGAAGGGACAGGTGCATCCAGGATCATCCCCTGAAGGGAGTAGTACATCCAGGATCATCCCCTGAAGGGAGTAGTGCATCCAGGATCATCCCATGAAGGGACAGGTGCATCCAGGATCATCCCATAAAGGGAGTAGTGCATCCAGGATCATCCCATGAAGGGACAGGTGCATCCAGGATCATCCCCTGAAGGGAGTAGTGCATCCAGGATCATCCCATGAAGGGACAGGTGCATCCATAGCATCCCATGAAGGGACAGGTGCATCCATAGCATCCCATGAAGGGACAGGTGCATCCAGGATCCTCCCATGAAGGGACAGGTGCATCCAGGATCATCCCATGAAGGGAGTAGTGCATTCAGGATCATCCCATGAAGGGAGTGGTGCATTCAGGATCATCCCCTGGAGGGAGTAGTGCATTCAGGATCATCCCCTGAAGGGAGTAGTGCATCCAGATCATCCCATGAAGGGACAGGTGCATCCAGATCATCCCATGAAGGGAGTAGTGCATCCAGGATCATCCCATGAAGGGAGTAGTGCATCCAGGATCATCCCATGAAGGGAGTAGTGCATCCTGGATCATCCTCTGAAGGGAGTAGTGCATCCAGGATCATCCCATGAAGGGACAGGTGCATCCAGGATCATCCCATGAAGGGAGCAGTGCATCCAGGATCATCCCCTGAAGGGAGTAGTGCATCCAGGATCATCCCATGAAGGGACAGGTGCATCCAGGATCATCCCCTGAAGGGAGTAGTGCATCCAGGATCATCCCCTGAAGGGAGTAGTGCATCCAGGATCATCCCCTGAAGGGAGTAGTGCATCCAGGATCATCCCATGAAGGGACAGGTGCATCCAGGATCATCCCATGAAGGGACGGGTGCATCCAGGATCATCCCATGAAGGGACAGGTGCATCCAGGATCATCCCCTGAAGGGAGTGGATCATCCCCTGAAGGGAGTGGATCATCCCCTGAAGGGAGTGGATCATCCCCTGAAGGGAGTGGATCATCCCATGAAGGGAGTAGTGCATCCAGATCATCCCCTGAAGGGAGTAGTGCATTGAGGATCATCCCCTGAAGGGAGTAGTTCATCCAGGATCATCCCATGAAGTGACAGGTGCATCCAGATCATCCCATGAAGGGACAGGTGCATCCAGGATCATCCCATGAAGAGACAGGTGCATCCAGGATCATCCCATGAAGGGACAGGTGCATCCAGGATCATCCCATGAAGGGAGTAGTGCATCCAGGATCATCCCCTGAAGGGAGTAGTGCATCCAGGATCATCCCCTGAAGGGAGTAGTGCATCCAGGATCATCCCCTGAAGGGAGTAGTGCATCCAGGATCATCCCCTGAAGGGAGTAGTGCATCCAGGCTCATCCCCCGAAGGGAGCAGTGCATCCAGGATCATCCCCCGAAGGGAGTAGTGCATCCAGGATCATCCCACAAAGGGACAGGTGCATCCAGATCACCCATGAAGGGACAGGTGCATCCAGGATCATCCCCTGAAGGGAGTAGTGCATCCAGGATCATCCCCTGAAGGGACAGGTGCATCCAGGATCATCCCCTGAAGGGACAGGTGCATCCAGGATCATCCCCTGAAGGGACAGGTGCATCCAGGATCATCCCATAAAGGGAGTAGTGCATCCAGGATCATCCCATGAAGGGACAGGTGCATCCAGGATCATCCCATAAAGGGAATAGTGCATCCAGGATCATCCCATGAAGGGCCAGGTGCATCCAGATCATCCCATGAAGGGACAGGTGCATCCAGATCATCCCATGAAGGGACAGGTGCATCCAGGATCATCCCATGAAGGGACAGGTGCATCCATAGCATCCCACGAAGGGACAGGTGCATCCAGGATCATCCCATGAAGGGAGTAGTGCATTCAGGATCATCCCATGAAGGGAGTGGTGCATACAGGATCATCCCATGAAGGGAGTGGTGCATCCAGGATCATCCCATGAAGGGAGTAGTGCATCCAGGATCATCCCATGAAGGGAGTAGTGCATCCAGGATCATCCCATGAAGGGAGTAGTGAATCCAGGATCATCCAATGAAGGGACAGGTGCATCCAGGATCATCCCCTGAAGGGAGTAGTGCATCCAGGACCATCCCTTGAAGGGAGTAGTGCATCCAGGATCATCCCATGAAGGGACAGGTGCATCCAGGATCATCCCATGAAGGGACCAGTGCATCCAGGATCATCCCATGAAGGGACCAGTGCATCCAGGATAATCCCCTGAAGAGAGTAGTGCATCCAGATCATCCCATGAAGGGACAGGGCATCCAGGATCATCCCCTGAAGGGAGTAGTGCATCCAGGACCATCCCCTGAAGGGAGTAGTGCATCCAGGACCATCCCATGAAGGGACAGGTGCATCCAAGATCATCCCCTGAAGGGAGTAGTGCATCCAGATCATCCCATGAAGGGACAGGTGCATCCAAGAGCATCCCCTGAAGGGAGTAGTGCATCCAGATCATCCCATGAAGGGACAGGTGCATCCAAGATCATCCCCTGAAGGGATTAGTGAATCCAGGATCATCCAATGAAGGGACAGGTGCATCCAGGATCATCCCCTGAAGGGAGTAGTGCATCCAGGACCATCCCTTGAAGGGAGTAGTGCATCCAGGATCATCCCATGAAGGGACAGGTGCATCCAGGATCATTCCATGAAGGGACCAGTGCATCCAGGATCATCCCCTGAAGGGAGTTGTGCATCCAGGACCATCCCCTGAAGGGAGTAGTGCATCCAGGATCATCCCATGAAGGGACAGGTGCATCCAGGATCATCCCATGAAGAGACAGGTGCATCCAGGATCATCCCATAAAAGGGACAGGTGCATCCAGGATCATCCCATGAAGGGAGTAGTGCATCCAGGATCATCCCATGAAGGGAGCAGTGCATCCAGGATCATCCCCTGAAGGGAGCAGTGCATCCAGGATCATCCCCTGAAGGGAGCAGTGCATCCAGGATCATCCCCGAAGGGAGTAGTGCATCCAGGATCATCCCACGAAGGGACAGGTGCATCCAGATCACCCATGAAGGGACAGGTGCATCCAGGATCATCCCCTGAAGGGAGCAGTGCATCTAGGATCATCCCCTGAAGGGACAGGTGCATCCAGGATCATCCCATAAAGGGAGTAGTGCATACAGGATCATCCCATGAAGGGACAGGTGCACCCAGGATCATCCCATAAAGGGAATAGTGCATCCAGGATCATCCCATGAAGGGACAGGTGCATCCAGATCATCCCATGAAGGGAGTAGTGCATCCAGGATCATCCCATGAAGGGACAGGTGCATCCATAGCATCCCATGAAGGGACAGGTGCATCCAGGATCATCCCATGAAGGGATTAGTGCATTCAGGATCATCCCATGAAGGGAGTGGTGCATTCAGGATCATCCCATGAAGGGACCAGTGCATCCAGGATAATCCCCTGAAGAGAGTAGTGCATCCAGATCATCCCATGAAGGGACAGGGCATCCAGGATCATCCCCTGAAGGGAGTAGTGCATCCAGGACCATCCCCTGAAGGGAGTAGTGCATCCAGATCATCCCATGAAGGGACAGGTGCATCCAAGATCATCCCCTGAAGGGAGTAGTGCATCCAGATCATCCCATGAAGGGACAGGTGCATCCAAGATCATCCCCTGAAGGGAGTAGTGCATCCAGATCATCCCATGAAGGGACAGGTGCATCCAAGATCATCCCCTGAAGGGAGTAGTGAATCCAGGATCATCCAATGAAGGGACAGGTGCATCCAGGATCATCCCCTGAAGGGAGTAGTGCATCCAGGACCATCCCTTGAAGGGAGTAGTGCATCCAGGATCATCCCATGAAGGGACAAGTGCATCCAGGATCATCCCATGAAGGGACAGGTGCATCCAGGATCATTCCATGAAGGGACCAGTGCATCCAGGATCATCCCCTGAAGGGAGTTGTGCATCCAGGACCATCCCCTGAAGGGAGTAGTGCATCCAGGATCATCCCATGAAGGGACAGGTGCATCCAGGATCATCCCATGAAGAGACAGGTGCATCCAGGATCATCCCATAAAAGGGACAGGTGCATCCAGGATCATCCCATGAAGGGAGTAGTGCATCCAGGATCATCCCATGAAGGGAGCAGTGCATCCAGGATCATCCCCTGAAGGGAGCAGTGCATCCAGGATCATCCCCTGAAGGGAGCAGTGCATCCAGGATCATCCCCGAAGGGAGTAGTGCATCCAGGATCATCCCACGAAGGGACAGGTGCATCCAGATCACCCATGAAGGGACAGGTGCATCCAGGATCATCCCCTGAAGGGAGTAGTGCATCCAGGATCATCCCCTGAAGGGACAGGTGCATCCAGGATCATCCCATAAAGGGAGTAGTGCATACAGGATCATCCCATGAAGGGACAGGTGCATCCAGATCATCCCATGAAGGGACAGGTGCATCAAGGGTCATCCCCTGAAGGGAGTAGTGCATCCAGGATCATCGCCTGAAGGTAGTGCATCCAGATCATCCCATGAAGGGACAGGTGCATCCAGGATCATCCCATGAAGGGACAGGTGCATCCAGGATCATCCCATTAAGGGAGTAGTGCATCCAGGATCATCCCCTGAAGGGAGTAGTGCATCCAGGATCATCCCATAAAGGGAATAGTGCATCCAGGATCATCCCATGAAGGGACAGGTGCATCCAGATCATCCCATGAAGGGAGTAGTGCATCCAGGATCATCCCATGAAGGGACAGGTGCATCCATAGCATCCCATGAAGGGACAGGTGCATCCAGGATCATCCCATGAAGGGATTAGTGCATTCAGGATCATCCCATGAAGGGAGTGGTGCATTCAGGATCATCCCATGAAGGGAGTAGTGCATCCAGGATCATCCCATGAAGGGAGTAGTGCATCCAGGATCATCCCATGAAGGGAGTAGTGCATCCAGGATCATCCCATGAAGGGACAGGTGCATCCAGGATCATCCCATGAAGGGACAGGTGCATCCAGATCATCCCATGAAGGGACAGGTGCATCCAGGATCATCCCCTGAAGGGAGTAGTGCATCCAGGATCATCCCCTGAAGGGAGTAGTGCATCCAGATCATCCCATGAAGGGACAGGTGCTTCTAGGATCATCCCATCAAGGGAGTAGTGCACCCAGGATCATCCCATGAAGGGAGTAGTGCATCCAGGATCATCCCATGAAGGGAGTAGTGCATCCAGGATCATACCCTGAAGGGAGTAGTGCATCCTGGATCATCCCCTGAAGGGAGTAGTGCATCCAGGATCATCCCATGAAGGGACAGGTGCATCCAGGATCATCCCATAAAGGGAGAAGTGCATCCAGGATCATCCCATGAAGGGACAGGTGCATCCAGGATCATCCCATGAAGGGAGTAGTGCATCCAGGATCATCCCATAAAGGGAGTAGTGCATCCAGGATCATCCCATAAAGGGAGTAGTGCATCCAGGATCATCCCATGAAGGGACAGGTGCATCCAGATCATCCCATGAAGGGACAGGTGCATCCAGATCATCCCATGAAGGGACAGGTGCATCCAGATCATCCCATGAAGGGACAGGTGCATCCAGATCATCCCATGAAGGGACAGGTGCATCCAGATCATATCATGAAGGGACAGGTGCATCGAGGATCGTCCCCTGAAGGGAGTAGTGCATCCAGATCATCCCATGAAGGGACAGGTGCATCCAGGATCATCCCCTGAAGGGAGTAGTGCATCCAGGATCATCCCATAAAGGGAGTAGTGCATCCAGGATCATCCCATGAAGGGAGTAGTGCATCCAGATCATCCCATGAAGGGACAGGTGCATCCAGATCATCCCATGAAGGGACAGGTGCATCCAGATCATCCCATGAAGAGACAGGTGCATCCAGATCATCCCATGAAGGGACAGGTGCAACGAGGATCATCCCCTGAAGGGAGTAGTGCATCCAGGACCATCCCATGAAGGGAGTAGTGCATCCAGGATCATCCAATGAAGGGACAGGTTCATCCAGGATCATCCCCTGAAGGGAGTAGTGCATCCAGGACCATCCCATGAAGGGAGTAGGGCATCCAGGACCATCCCATGAAGGGAGTAGTGCATCCAGGACCATCCCATGAAGGGAGTAGTGCATCCAGGATCATCCCATGAAGGGACAGGTGCATCCACGATAATCCCGTAAAGGGAGTAGTGGATCCAGGATAATCCCATGAAGGGACAGGTGCATCCAGATCATCCCATGAAGGGACAGGTCTATCCAGATCATCCCATGAAGGGACAGGTGCATCCAGATCATCCCATGAAGGGAGTAGTGCATCCAGGATCATCCCATGAAGGGAGTAGTGCATCCAGGATCATCCCATGAAGGGACAGGTGCATCCAGGATCATCCCATGAAGGGACAGGTGCATCCAGGATCATCCCATGAAGGGACAGGTGCATCCAGGATCATCCCATGAAGGGACAGGTGCATCCAGGATCATCCCTTGAAGCGACAGGTGCATCCAGGATCATCCCATGAAGGGACCGGTTCATCCAGGATCATCCCTTGAAGGGAGTAGTGCATCCAGATCATCCCATGAAGGGACAGGTGCATCCAGATCATCCCATGAAGGGACAGGTGCATCCAGGATCATTCCATGAAGGGACAGGTGCATCCAGGATCATTCCATGAAGGGACAAGTGCATACACAGCATCCCATGAAGGGACAAGTGCATACAGGATCATCCCCTGAAGGGAGTAGTGCATCCAGATCATCCCATGAAGGGACAGGTGCATTCAGGATCATCCCATGAAGGGACCAGTGAATCCAGGATCATCCCCTGAAGGGAGTAGTGCATCCAGGATCATCCCATGAAGGGACAGGTGCATCCAGGATCATCCCATGAAGGGACAGGTGCATCCAGGATCATCCCATGAAGGGACAGGTGCATCCAGGATCATCCCATGAAGGGACCAGTGCATCCAGGATCATCCCCTGAAGGAAGTAGTGCATCCAGATCATCCCATCAAGGGACAGGTGCATCCAGGATCATCCCATCAAGGGAGTAGTGCATCGAGGATCATCCCCTGAAGTGAGTATTGCATCCAGGATCATCCCATGAAGGGAGTAGTGCATCCAGGATCATCCCATGAAGGGAGTAGTGCATCCAGGATCATCCCATGAAGGGAGTAGTGCATCCAGATCATCCCATGAAGGGAGTAGTGCATCCAGGATCACCCCATGAAGGGAGTAGTGCATCCTGGATCATCCCCTGAAGGGAGTAGTGCATCCTGGATCATCCCCTGAAGGGAGTAGTACATCCAGGATCATCCCCTAAAGGGAGTAGTGCATCCAGGATCATCCCATGAAGGGACAGGTGCATCCTGGATCATCCCATAAAGGGAGTAGTGCATCCAGGATCATCCCATGAAGGGACAGGTGCCTCCAGGATCATCCCATAAAGGGAGTGGTGCATCCAGGATCATCCCATGAAGGGACAGGTGCATCCGGATCATCCCATGAAGGGACCAGTGCATCCAGGATCATCCCCTGAAGGGAGTAGTGCATCCTGGATCATCCCCTGAAGGGAGTAGTGCATCCAGGATCATCCCCTAAAGGGAGTAGTGCATCCAGGATCATCCCATGAAGGGACAGGTGCATCCTGGATCATCCCATAAAGGGAGTAGTGCATCCAGGATCATTCCATGAAGGGACAAGTGCATCCACAGCATCCCATAAAGGGACAAGTGCATACAGGATCATCCCCTGAAGGGAGTAGTGCATCCAGATCATCCCATGAAGGGACAGGTGCCTCCAGGATCATCCCATAAAGGGAGTGGTGCATCCAGGATCATCCCATGAAGGGACAGGTGCATCCGGATCATCCCATGAAGGGACCAGTGCATCCAGGATCATCCCCTGAAGGGAGTAGTGCATCCTGGATCATCCCCTGAAGGGAGTAGTGCATCCAGGATCATCCCATGAAGGGAGTAGTGCATCCAGGATCATCCCATGAAGGGAGTAGTGCATCCAGGATCATCCAATGAAGGGACAGGTGCATCCAGGATCATCCCATGAAGGGACAGGCGCATCCAGGATCATCCCATGAAGGGACAGGTGCATCCAGGATCATCCCATGAAGGGACCAGTGCATCCAGGATCATCCCCTGAAGGAAGTAGTGCATCCAGATCATCCCATCAAGGGACAGGTGCATCCAGGATCATCCCATCAAGGGAGTAGTGCATCGAGGATCATCCCCTGAAGTGAGTAGTGCATCCAGGATCATCCCATGAAGGGAGTAGTGCATCCAGGATCATCCCATGAAGGGAGTAGTGCATCCAGGATCATCCCATGAAGGGAGTAGTGCATCCAGATCATCCCATGAAGGGAGTAGTGCATCCAGGATCACCCCATGAAGGGAGTAGTGCATCCTGGATCATCCCCTGAAGAGAGTAGTGCATCCAGATCATCCCATGAAGGGAGAGGTGCATCCAGGATCATCCCCTGAAGGGAGTTGTGCATCCAGGACCATCCCCTGAAGGGAGTAGTGCATCCAGGATCATCCCATGAAGGGACAGGTGCATCCAGGATAATCCCATGAAGAGACAGGTGCATCCAGGATCATCCCATGAAGGGACAGGTGCATCCAGGATCATCCCATGAAGGGAGTAGTGCATCCAGGATCACCCCATGAAGGGAGCAGTGCATCCAGGATCATCCCCTGAAGGGAGCAGTGCATCCAGGATCATCCCCTGAAGGGAGCAGTGCATCCAGGATCATCCCCGAAGGGAGTAGTGCATCCAGGATCATCCCACGAAGGGACAGGTGCATCCAGATCACCCATGAAGGGACAGGTGCATCCAGGATCATCCCCTGAAGGGAGTAGTGCATCCAGGATCATCCCCTGAAGGGACAGGTGCATCCAGGATCATCCCATAAAGGGAGTAGTGCATCCAGGATCATCCCACGAAGGGACAGGTGCATCCAGATCACCCATGAAGGGACAGGTGCATTCAGGATCATCCCATGAAGGGACCAGTGAATCCAGGATCATCCCCTGAAGGGAGTAGTGCATCCAGGATCATCCAATGAAGGGACAGGTGCATCCAGGATCATCCCATGAAGGGACAGGTGCATCCACGATAATCCCATAAAGGGAGTAGTGGATCCAGGATAATCCCATGAAGGGACAGGTGCATCCAGATCATCCCATGAAGGGACAGGTCTATCCAGATCATCCCATGAAGGGACAGGTGCATCCAGATCATCCCATGAAGGGAGTAGTGCATCCAGGATCATCCCATGAAGGGAGTAGTGCACCCAGGATCATCCCATGAAGGGATAGGTGCATCCAGGATCATCCCATGAAGGGACAGGTGCATTCAGGATCATCCCATGAAGGGACCAGTGAATCCAGGATCATCCCCTGAAGGGAGTAGTGCATCCAGGATCATCCAATGAAGGGACAGGTGCATCCAGGATCATCCCATGAAGGGACAGGTGCATCCACGATAATCCCATAAAGGGAGTAGTGGATCCAGGATAATCCCATGAAGGGACAGGTGCATCCAGATCATCCCATGAAGGGACAGGTCTATCCAGATCATCCCATGAAGGGACAGGTGCATCCAGATCATCCCATGAAGGGAGTAGTGCATCCAGGATCATCCCATGAAGGGAGTAGTGCATCCAGGATCATCCCATGAAGGGACAGGTGCATCCAGGATCATCCCATGAAGGGACAGGTGCATCCAGGATCATCCCATGAAGGGACAGGTGCATCCAGGATCATCCCTTGAAGCGACAGGTGCATCCAGGATCATCCCATGAAGGGACCGGTTCATCCAGGATTATCCCCTGAAGGGAGTAGTGCATCCAGATCATCCCATGAAGGGACAGGTGCATCCAGATCATCCCATGAAGGGACAGGTGCATCCAGGATCATTCCATGAAGGGACAGGTGCATCCAGGATCATTCCATGAAGGGACAAGTGCATACACAGCATCCCATGAAGGGACAAGTGCATACAGGATCATCCCCTGAAGGGAGTAGTGCATCCAGATCATCCCATGAAGGGACAGGTGCATTCAGGATCATCCCATGAAGGGACCAGTGAATCCAGGATCATCCCCTGAAGGGAGTAGTGCATCCAGGATCATCCAATGAAGGGACAGGTGCATCCAGGATCATCCCATGAAGGGACAGGTGCATCCAGGATCATCCCATGAAGGGACAGGTGCATCCAGGATCATCCCATGAAGGGACCAGTGCATCCAGGATCATCCCCTGAAGGAAGTAGTGCATCCAGATCATCCCATCAAGGGACAGGTGCATCCAGGATCATCCCATCAAGGGAGTAGTGCATCGAGGATCATCCCCTGAAGTGAGTAGTGCATCCAGGATCATCCCATGAAGGGAGTAGTGCATCCAGGATCATCCCATGAAGGGAGTAGTGCATCCAGGATCATCCCATGAAGGGAGTAGTGCATCCAGATCATCCCATGAAGGGAGTAGTGCATCCAGGATCACCCCATGAAGGGAGTAGTGCATCCTGGATCATCCCCTGAAGGGAGTAGTGCATCCTGGATCATCCCCTGAAGGGAGTAGTGCATCCAGGATCATCCCCTAAAGGGAGTAGTGCATCCAGGATCATCCCATGAAGGGACAGGTGCATCCTGGATCATCCCATAAAGGGAGTAGTGCATCCAGGATCATCCCATGAAGGGACAGGTGCCTCCAGGATAATCCCATAAAGGGAGTGGTGCATCCAGGATCATCCCATGAAGGGACAGGTGCATCCGGATCATCCCATGAAGGGACCAGTGCATCCAGGATCATCCCCTGAAGGAAGTAGTGCATCCAGATCATCCCATCAAGGGACAGGTGCATCCAGGATCATCCCATCAAGGGAGTAGTGCATCGAGGATCATCCCCTGAAGTGAGTAGTGCATTCAGGATCATCCCATGAAGGGAGTAGTGCATCCAGGATCATCCCATGAAGGGAGTAGTGCATCCAGGATCATCCCATGAAGGGAGTAGTGCATCCAGATCATCCCATGAAGGGAGTAGTGCATCCAGGATCACCCCATGAAGGGAGTAGTGCATCCTGGATCATCCCCTGAAGGGAGTAGTGCATCCTGGATCATCCCCTAAAGGAAGTAGTGCATCCAGGATCATCCCATGAAGGGACAGGTGCATCCTGGATCATCCCATAAAGGGAGTAGTGCATCCAGGATAATCCCATGAAGGGACAGGTGCCTCCAGGATCATCCCATAAAGGGAGTGGTGCATCCAGGATCATCCCATGAAGGGACAGGTGCATCCTGATCATCCCAAGAAGGGACCAGTGCATCCAGGATCATCCCATGAAGGGACAGGTGCATCCAGGATCATCCCATGAAGGGACAGGTGCATCCAGGATCATCCCATGAAGGGACAGGTGCATCCAGGATCATCCCTTGAAGGGACAGGTGCATCCAGGATCATCCCATGAAGGGACCGGTTCATCCAGGATCATCCCCTGAAGGGAGTAGTGCATCCAGATCATCCCATGAAGGGACAGGTGCATCCAGATCATCCCATGAAGGGACAGGTGCATCCAGGATCATTCCATGAAGGGACAGGTGCATCCAGGATTATTCCATGAAGGGACAAGTGCATCCACAGCATCCCATGAAGGGACAAGTGCATACAGGATCATCCCCTGAAGGGAGTAGTGCATCCAGATCATCCCATGAAGGGACAGGTGCATTCAGGATCATCCCATGAAGGGACCAGTGAATCCAGGATCATCCCCTGAAGGGAGTAGTGCATCCAGGATCATCCAATGAAGGGACAGGTGCATCCAGGATCATCCCATGAAGGGACAGGTGCATCCAGGATCATCCCATGAAGGGACAGGTGCATCCAGGATCATCCCATGAAGGGACCAGTGCATCCAGGATCATCCCCTGAAGGAAGTAGTGCATCCAGATCATCCCATCAAGGGACAGGTGCATCCAGGATCATCCCATCAAGGGAGTAGTGCATCGAGGATCATCCCCTGAAGTGAGTAGTGCATCCAGGATCATCCCATGAAGGGAGTAGTGCATCCAGGATCATCCCATGAAGGGAGTAGTGCATCCAGGGTCATCCCATGAAGGGAGTAGTGCATCCAGATCATCCCATGAAGGGAGTAGTGCATCCAGGATCACCCCATGAAGGGAGTAGTGCATCCTGGATCATCCCCTGAAGAGAGTAGTGCATCCAGATCATCCCATGAAGAGACAGGTGCATCCAGGATCATCCCATGAAGGGACAGGTGCATCCAGGATCATCCCATGAAGGGACAGGTGCATCCAGGATCATCCCATGAAGGGAGTAGTGCATCCAGGATCACCCCATTAAGGGAGCAGTGCATCCAGGATCATCCCCTGAAGGGAGCAGTGCATCCAGGATCATCCCCTGAAGGGAGCAGTGCATCCAGGATCATCCCCGAAGGGAGTAGTGCATCCAGGATCATCCCACGAAGGGACAGGTGCATCCAGATCACCCATGAAGGGACAGGTGCATCCAGGATCATCCCCTGAAGGGAGTAGTGCATCCAGGATCATCCCCTGAAGGGACAGGTGCATCCAGGATCATCCCATAAAGGGAGTAGTGCATACAGGATCATCCCATGAAGGGACAGGTGCACCAAGGATCATCCCATAAAGGGAATAGTGCATCCAGTATCATCCCATGAAGGGACAGGTGCATCCAGATCATCCCATGAAGGGAGTAGTACATCCAGGATCATCCCATGAAGGGACAGGTGCATCCATAGCATCCCATGAAGGGACAGGTGCATCCAGGATCATCCCATGAAGGGAATAGTGCATTCAGGATCATCCCATGAAGGGAGAGGTGCATTCAGGATCATCCCATGAAGGGAGTAGTGCATCCAGGATCATCCCATGAAGGGAGTAGTGCATCCAGGATCATCCCATGAAGGGAGTAGTGCATCCAGGATCATCCCATGAAGGGACAGGTGCATCCAGGATCATCCCATGAAGGGACAGGTGCATCCAGATCATCCCATGAAGGGACAGGTGCATCCAGGATCATCCCCTGAAGGGAGTAGTGCATCCAGGATCATCCCCTGAAGGGAGTAGTGCATCCAGATCATCCCATGAAGGGACAGGTGCTTCTAGGATCATCCCATCAAGGGAGTAGTGCATCCAGGATCATCCCATGAAGGGAGTAGTGCATCCAGGATCATCCCATGAAGGGAGTAGTGCATCCAGGATCATCCCCTGAAGGGAGTAGTGCATCCTGGGTCATCCCCTGAAGGGAGTAGTGCATCCAGGATCATCCCATGAAGGGACAGGTGCATCCAGGATCATCCCATAAAGGGAGAAGTGCATCCAGGATCATCCCATGAAGGGACAGGTGCATCCAGGATCATCCCATGAAGGGAGTAGTGCATCCAGGATCATCCCATAAAGGGAGTAGTGCATCCAGGATCATCCCATAAAGGGAGTAGTGCATCCAGGATCATCCCATGAAGGGACAGGTGCATCCAGATCATCCCATGAAGGGACAGGTGCATCCAGATCATCCCATGAAGGGACAGGTGCATCCAGATCATCCCATGAAGGGACAGGTGCATCCAGATCATCCCATGAAGGGACAGGTGCATCGAGGATCGTCCCCTGAAGGGAGTAGTGCATCCAGATCATCCCATGAAGGGACAGGTGCATCCAGGATCATCCCCTGAAGGGAGTAGTGCATCCAGGATCATCCCATAAAGGGAGTATTGCATCCAGGATCATCCCATAAAGGGAGTAGTGCATCCAGATCATCCCATGAAGGGACAGGTGCATCCAGATCATCCCATGAAGGGACAGGTGCATCCAGATCATCCCATGAAGGGACAGGTGCATCCAGATCATCCCATGAAGGGACAGGTGCATCGAGGATCATCCCCTGAAGGGAGTAGTGCATCCAGGACCATCCCATGAAGGGAGTAGTGCATCCAGGATCATCCAATGAAGGGACAGGTGCATCCAGGATCATCCCCTGAAGGGAGTAGTGCATCCAGGACCATCCCATGAAGGGAGTAGTGCATCCAGGACCATCCCATGAAGGGAGTAGTGCATCCAGGACCATCCCATGAAGGGAGTAGTGCATCCAGGACCATCCCATGAAGGGAGTAGTGCATCCAGGATCATCCCATGAAGGGACAGGTGCATCCACGATAATCCCATAAAGGGAGTAGTGGATCCAGGATTATCCCATGAAGGGACAGGTGCATCCAGATCATCCCATGAAGGGACAGGTCTATCCAGATCATCCCATGAAGGGACAGGTGCATCCAGATCATCCCATGAAGGGAGTAGTGCATCCAGGATCATAACACAACAAATAATATCTGGGGGTCAAGAAGAGGAGTCAGTTAGTCTGGCAGGAAGGACCACTATACCAAACGCATGCAGGGCAGTATCGGTGAGAAATAATATTTAGTGAATGGTCAAGTCGAGACTCAAGAGTACATGGAGAAAATATATTGTTCCCATAAGAAGCCACACTGTACTGCCCTTGTTGTCATCATATGGGATCTCCTTACCCAGGAGGCAAGACGGCCGGTAAATAGTTACCGTGACCGAAATGTGATGTGAGGGCAGAACAGAAGGGTATGATAGTGGCTAGTGAAAAAAAGCAGTGTAAAGTGATTAGAATGGAAAAAAAGTGAAGGGTAATTTTAAAATTAGGTGAATGGGTAGAAAAAGAAATTTTATTAATATCCCCCAAACCCTAAGATTAAAAGGCAGGTGTGGGTGCAGGTTTTAAATAATAACCGCACTTAATGGTGGTCGACATGTTTCTGCATTATACAAGATTTTCTCAATGCATTCCTCAGGACCAGAAAACGGTACACTACTGCTTTGTAAAAGAATGATCCATGGGATGATCATCCCATGAAGGGACAGGTGCATCCAGGATCATCCCATTAGGGGACCAGTGCATCCAGGATCATCCCCTGAAGGGAGTAGTGCATCCAGGATCATCCCATGAAGGGAGTAGTGCATCCAAGATCATCCCATGAAGGGACATGCGCATCCAGATGATCCCATGAAGGTACAGGTGCATCCAGATCATCCCATGAAGGGACAGGTGCATCCAGGATCATCCCATAAAGGGAGTAGTGCATCCAGGATCATCCCATGAAGGGACAGGTGCATCCAGGATCATCCCATGAAGGGAGTAGTGCATCCAGGATCGTCCCATGAAGGGACAGGTGCATCAAGATCATCCCATGAAGGGACAGGTGCATCCAGATCATCCCATGAAGGGACAGGTGCATCGAGGATCATCCCCTGAAGGGAGTAGTGCATCCAGGATCATCCCATGAAGGGAGTAGTGCATCCAGGATCATCCCCTGAAGGGAGTAGTGCATCCAGGATCATCCCCTGAAGGGAGTAGTGCATCCAGATCATCCCATGAAGGGACATGTGCATCCAGGATCATCCCCTGAAGGGAGTAGTGCATCCAGATCATCCCATGAAGGGACAGGTGCATCCAGATCATCCCATGAAGGGACAGGTGCATCCAGATCATCCCATGAAGGGACAGGTGCATCGAGGATCATCCCCTGAAGGGAGTAGTGCATCCAGGATCATCCCATGAAGGGAGTCGTGCATCCAAGATCATCCCATGAAGGGAGTCGTGCATCCAAGATCATCCCATGAAGGGACAGGTGCATCCAGATCATCCCATGAAGGGACAGGTGCATCGAGGATCATCCCCTGAAGGGAGTAGTGCATGCAGGATCATCCCCTGAAGGGAGTAGTGCATCCAGGATCATCCCATGAAGGGACAGGTGCATCCAGGATCATCCCATGAAGGGACAGGTGCATCCAGGATCATCCCATGAAGGGAGTAGTGCATCCAGGATCATCCCCTGAAGGGAGTAGTGCATCCAGGATCATCCCATGAAGGGACAGGTGCATCCAGGATCATCCCATGAAGGGACCAGGGCATCCAGGATCATCCCCTGAAGAGAGTAGTGCATCCAGATCATCCCATGAAGGGACAGGTGCATCCAGGATCATCCCATGAAGGGAGTTGTGCATCCAGGACCATCCCCTGAAGGGAGTAGTGCATCCAGATCATCCCATGAAGGGACAGGTGCATCCAAGATCATCCCCTGAAGGGAGTAGTGCATCCAGATCATCCCATGAAGGGACAGGTGCATCCAGATCATCCCATGAAGGGAGTAGTGCATCCAGGATCATCCCATGAAGGGAGTAGTGCATCCAGGATCATCCCATGAAGGGACAGGTGCATCCAGATCATCCCATGAAGGGACAGGTGCATCCAGATCATCCCATGAAGAGACAGGTGCATCGAGGATCATCCCCTGAAGGGAGTAGTGCATCCAGGATCATCCCCTGAAGGGAGTAGTGCATCCAGATCATCCCATGAAGGGACAGGTGCTTCTAGGATCATCCCATCAAGGGAGTAGTGCATCCAGGATCATCCCATGAAGGGAGTAGTGCATCCAGGATCATCCCATGAAGGGAGTAGTGCATCCAGGATCATCCCATGAAGGGAGTAGTGCATCCAGGATCATCCCATGAAGGGAGTAGTGCATCCAGGATCATCCCATGAAGGGAGTAGTGCATCCTGGATCATCCCATGAAGGGAGTAGTGCATCCAGGATCATCCCATGAAGGGACAGGTGCATCCAGGATCATCCCATAAAAGGAGTAGTGCATCCAGGATCATCCCATAAAGGGACAGGTGCATCCAGGATCATCCCATGAAGGGAGTAGTGCATCCATGATCATCCCATAAAGGGAGTAGTGCATCCAGGATCATCCCATAAAGGGAGTAGTGCATCCAGGATCATCCCATAAAAAGAGTAGTGCATCCAGGATCATCCCATGAAGGGACAGGTGCATCCAGATCATCCAATGAAGGGACAGGTGCATCCAGATCATCCCATGAAGGGACAGGTACATCCAGATCATCCCATGAAGGGACAGGTACATCCAGATCATCCCATGAAGGGACAGGTGCATCGAGGATCATCCCCTGAAGGGAGTAGTGCATCCAGGACCATCCCATGACGGGAGTAGTGCATCCAGGACCATCCCATAAAGGGAGTTGTGGATCCAGGATCATCCCATGAAGGGACAGGTGCATCCAGATCATCCCATGAAGGGACAGGTCTATCCAGATCATCCCATGAAGGGACAGGTCTATCCAGATCATCCCATGAAGGGACAGGTCTATCCAGATCATCCCATGAAGGGACAGGTGCATCCAGATCATCCCATGAAGGGACAGGTCTATCTAGATCATCCCATGAAGGGACAGGTGCATCCAGATCATCCCATGAAGGGACAAGTGCATCCAGTTCATCCCATGAAGGGAGTAGTGCATCCAGGATCATCCCATGAAGGGACAGGTGCATCCAGGATCATCCCATGAAGGGACAGGTGCATCCAGGATCATCCCATGAAGGGACAGGTGCATCCAGGATCATCCCATGAAGGGACAGGTGCATCCAGGATCATCCCATGAAGGGACAGGTGCATCCAGGATCATCCCATGAAGGGACCGGTTCATCCAGGATCATCCCCTGAAGGGAGTAGTGCATCCAGATCATCCCATGAAGGGACAGGTGCATCCAGGATCATCCCATGAAGGGACCGGTTCATCCAGACCATCCCATGAAGGGACCAGTGCATCCAGGATCATCCCATGAAGGGACAGGTGCATCCAGGATCATCCCATGAAGGGACAGGTGCATCCAGGATCATCCCATGAAGGGACAGGTGCATCCAGGATCATCCCATGAAGGGACAGGTGCATCCAGGATCATCCCATGAAGGGACCAGTGCATCCAGGATCATCCCCTGAAGGGAGTAGTGCATCCAGATCATCCCATCAAGGGACAGGTGCATCCAGGATCATCCCATCAAGGGAGTAGTGCATCGAGGATCATCCCCTGAAGTGAGTAGTGCATCCAGGATCATCCCATGAAGGGAGTACTGCATCCAGGATCATCCCATGAAGGGAGTAGTGCATCCAGGATCATCCCATGAAGGGAGTAGTGCATCCAGATCATCCCATGAAGGGAGTAGTGCATCCAGATCATCCCATGAAGGGAGTAGTGCATCCAGGATCATCCCATGAAGGGAGTAGTGCATCCTGGATCATCCCCTGAAGGGAGTAGTGCATCCTGGATCATCCCATAAAGGGAGTAGTGCATCCAGGATCATCCCCTAAAGGGAGTAGTGCATCCAGGATCATCCCATGAAGGGACAGGTGCATCCAGGATCATCCCATAAAGGGAGTAGTGCATCCAGGATCATCCCATGAAGGGACAGGTGCCTCCAGGATCATCCCATAAAGGGAGTAGTGCATCCAGGATCATCCCATGAAGGGACAGGTGCATCCGGATCATCCCATGAAGGGACAGGTGCATCCGGATCATCCCATGAAGGGACAGGTGCATCCAGATCATCCCATGAAGGGACAGGTGCATCCAGGATCATCCACTAAAGGGAGTAGTGCATCCAGGATCATCCCATGAAGGGACAGGTGCATCCAGATCATCCCATGAAGGGACAGGTGCATCCAGGATCATCCCCTGAAGGGAGTAGTGCATCCAGGATCATCCCATGAAGGGACAGGTGCATCCAGGATCATCCCATGAAGGGACAGGTGCATCCAGGATCATCCCATGAAGGGACCGGTTCATCCAGGATCATCCCCTGAAGGGAGTAGTGCATCCAGATCATACCATGAAGGGACAGGTGCATCCAGGATCATCCCATGAAGGGACCGGTTCATCCAGATCATCCCATGAAGGGACCAGTGCATCCAGGATCATCCCCTGAAGGGAGTAGTGCATCCAGGATCATCCCATGAAGGGACAGGTGCACCCAGGATCATCCCATGAAGGGACAGGTGCATCCAGGATCATCCCATGAAGGGACCAGTGCATCCAGGATCATCCCCTGAAGGGAGTAGTGCATCCAGATCATCCCATCAAGGGACAGGTGCATCCAGGATCATCCCATCAAGGGAGTAGTGCATCCGGGATCATCCCCTGAAGTGAGTAGTGCATCCAGGATCATCCCATGAAGGGAGTAGTGCATCCAGGATCATCCCATGAAGGGAGTAGTGCATCCAGGATCATCCCATGAAGGGAGTAGTGCATCCAGATCATCCCATGAAGGGAGTAGTGCATCCAGATCATCCCATGAAGGGAGTAGTGCATCTAGATCATCCCATGAAGGGAGTAGTGCATCCAGGATCATCCCATGAAGGGAGTAGTGCATCCTGGATCATCCCCTTAAGGGAGTAGTGCATCCCGGATCATCCCCTAAAGGGAGTAGTGCATCCTGGATCATCCCCTAAAGGGAGTAGTGCATCCAGGATCATCCCATGAAGGGACAGGTGCATCCAGGATCATCCCATAAAGGGAGTAGTGCATCCAGGATCATCCCATGAAGGGACAGGTGCCTCCAGGATCATCCCATAAAGGGAGTAGTGCATCCAGGATCATCCCATGAAGGGACAGGTGCATCCGGATCATCCCATGAAGGGACAGGTGCATCCGGATCATCCCATGAAGGGACAGGTGCATCCAGGATCATCCAATAAAGGGAGTAGTGCATCCAGGATCATCCCATGAAGGGACAGGTGCATCCAGATCATCCCATGAAGGGACAGGTGCATCCAGGATCATCCCCTGAAGGGAGTAGTGCATCCAGGATCATCCCATAAAGGGAGTAGTGCATCCAGGATCATCCCATGAAGGGACAGGTGCATCCAGATCATCCCATGAAGGGACAGGTGCATTCAGATCATCCCATGAAGGGACAGGTGCATCAAGGATCATCCCCTGAAGGGAGTAGTGCATCTAGGATCATCCCATGAAGAGAGTAGTGCATCCAGGATCATCCCATGAAGAGAGTAGTGCATCCAGGATCATCCCCTGAAGGGAGTAGTGCATCCAGGATCATCCCATGAAGGGAGTAGTGCATCCAGGACCATCCCATGAAGGGAGTAGTGCATCCAGGACCATCCCTTGAAGGGAGTAGTGCATCCAGGATCATCCCATGAAGGGAGTAGTGCATCCAGGATCATCCCATAAAGGGAGTAGTGCATCAAGGATCATCCCATGAAGGGACAGGTGCATCCACGATAATCCCATAGAGGGAGTAGTGCATCCAGGATCATCCCATGAAGGGACAGGTGCATCCAGATCATCCCATGAAGGGACAGGTGCATCCAGATCATCCCATGAAGGGACAGGTGCATCCACATCATCCCATGAAGGGACAGGTGCATCCAGATCATCCCATGAAGGGACAGGTGCATCCAGATCATCCCATGAAGGGACAGGTGCATCCAGGATCATCCCCTGAAGGGAGTAGTGCATCCAGGATCATCCCCTGAAGGGAGTAGTGCATCCAGATCATCCCATGAAGGGACAGGTGCTTCTAGGATCATCCCATCAAGGGACAGGTGCATCCAGGATCATCCCATGAAGGGAGTTAGTGCATCCAGGATCATCCCATGAAGGGAGTAGTGCATCCAGGATCATCCCATGAAGGGAGTAGTGCATCCAGGATCATCCCATGAAGGGAGTAGTGCATCCTGGATCATCCCCTGAAGGGAGTAGTGCATCCAGGATCATCCCATGAAGGGAGTAGTGCATCCAGGATCATCCCATGAAGGGACAGGTGCATCCAGGATCATCCCATAAAGGGAGTAGTGCATCCAGGATCATCCCATGAAGGGACAGGTGCATCCAGGATCATCCCATGAAGGGAGTAGTGCATCCATGATCATCCCATAAAGGGAGTAGTGCATCCAGGATCATCCCATAAAGGGAGTAGTGCATCCAGGATCATCCCATAAAGGGAGTAGTGCATCCAGGATCATCCCATAAAGGGAGTAGTGCATCCAGGATCATCCCATAAAGGGAGTAGTGCATCCAGGATCATCCCATGAAGGGACAGGTGCATCCAGATCATCCCATGAAGGGACAGGTGCATCCAGATCATCCCATGAAGGGACAGGTGCATCCAGATCATCCCATGAAGGGACAGGTGCATCCAGATCATCCCATGAAGGGACAGGTGCATCGAGGATCGTCCCCTGAAGGGAGTAGTGCATCCAGATCATCCCATGAAGGGACAGGTGCATCCAGGATCATCCCCTGAAGGGAGTAGTGCATCCAGGATCATCCCATAAAGGGAGTAGTGCATCCAGGATCATCCCATGAAGGGACAGGTGCATCCAGATCATCTCATGAAGGGACAGGTGCATCCAGATCATCCCATGAAGGGACAGGTACATCCAGATCATCCCATGAAGGGACAGGTGCATCCAGATCATCCCATGAAGGGACAGGTGCATCCAGATCTCATGGGACAGGTGCATCGAGGATCATCCCCTGAAGGGAGTAGTGCATCCAGGACCATCCCATTAAGGGAGTAGTGGATCCAGGATCATCCCATGAAGGGACAGGTGCATCCAGATCATCCCATGAAGGGACAGGTGCATCCAGATCATCCCATGAAGGGACAGGTCTATCTAGATCATCCCATGAAGGGACAGGTGCATCCAGATCATCCCATGAAGGGACAAGTGCATCCAGATCATCCCATGAAGGGAGTAGTGCATCCAGATCATCCCATGAAGGGACAGGTGCATCCAGGATCATCCCATGAAGGGACAGGTGCATCCAGGATCATCCCATGAAGGGACAGGTGCATCCAGGATCATCCCATTAAGGGACAGGTGCATCCAGGATCATCCCTTGAAGGGACAGGTGCATCCAGGATCATCCCATGAAGGGACCGGTTCATCCAGGATCATCCCCTGAAGGGAGTAGTGCATCCAGATCATCCCATGAAGGGACAGGTGCATCCAGGATCATCCCATGAAGAGACCGGTTCATCCAGATCATCCCATGAAGGGACCAGTGCATCCAGGATCATCCCCTGAAGGGAGTAGTGCATCCAGGATCATCCCATGAAGGGACAGGTGCATCCAGGATCATTCCATGAAGGGACCGGTGCATCCAGGATCATCCCATGTAGGGACTGGTGCATCCAGGATCATCCCATCAAGGGACCGGTGCATCCAGGATCATCCCATCAAGGGAGTAGTGCATCGAGGATCATCCCCTGAAGTGAGTAGTGCATCGAGGATCATCCCCTGAAGTGAGTAGTGCATCCAGGATCATCCCATGAAGGGAGTAGTGCATCCAGGATCATCCCATGAAGGGAGTAGTGCATCCAGGATCATCCCATGAAGGGAGTAGTGCATCCTGGATCATCCCATGAAGGGAGTAGTGCATCCTGGATCATCCCCTGAAGGGAGTATTGCATCCTGGATCATCCCCTGAAGGGAGTAGTGCATCCTGGATCATCCCCTAAAGGGAGTAGTGCATCCAGGATCATCCCATGAAGGGACAGGTGCATCCAGGATCATCCCATAAAGGGAGTAGTGCATCCAGGATCATCCCATGAAGGGACAGGTGCCTCCAGGATCATCCCATAAAGGGAGTAGTGCATCCAGGATCATCCCATGAAGGGAGTAGTGCATCCAGGATCATCCCATGAAGGGAGTAGTGCATCCTGGATCATCCCCTGAAGGGAGTAGTGCATCCAGGATCATCCCATAAAGGGAGTAGTGCATCCAGATCATCCCATGAAGGGACAGGTGCATCCAGATCATCCCATGAAGGGACAGGTGCATCGAGGATCATCCCCTGAAGGGAGTAGTGCATCTAGGATCATCCCATGAAGAGAGTAGTGCATCCAGGATCATCCCATGAAGAGAGTAGTGCATCCAGGATCATCCCATGAAGGGACAGGTGCATCCAGGATCATCCCATAAAGGGAGTAGTGCATCCAGATCATCCAATGAAGGGACAGGTGCATCCAGGATCATCCAATAAAGGGAGTAGTGCATCCAGGATCATCCCATGAAGGGACAGGTGCATCCAGATCATCCCATGAAGGGACAGGTGCATCCAGGATCATCCCCTGAAGGGAGTAGTGCATCCAGGATCATCCCATAAAGGGAGTAGTGCATCCAGATCATCCCATGAAGGGACACGGGCATCCAGATCATCCCATGAAGGGACAGGTGCATCGAGGATCATCCCCTGAAGGGAGTAGTGCATCTAGGATCATCCCATGAAGAGAGTAGTGCATCCAGGATCATCCCATGAAGAGAGTAGTGCATCCAGGATCATCCCCTGAAGGGAGTAGTGCATCCAGGATCATCTCCTGAAGGGAGTAGTGCATCCAGGACCATCCCTTGAAGGGAGTAGTGCATCCAGGATCATCCCATGAAGGGACAGGTGCATCCAGGATCATCCCATAAAGAGAGTAGTGCATCCAGGATCATCCCATGAAGGGACAGGTGCATCCACGATAATCCCATAAAGGGAGTAGTGCATCCAGGATCATCCCATGAAGGGACAGGTGCATCCAGATCATCCCATGAAGGGACAGGTGCATCCAGATCATCCCATGAAGGGACAGGTGCATCCAGACCATCCCATGAAGGGACAGGTGCATCGAGGATCATCCCCTGAAGGGAGTAGTGCATCCAGGATCATCCCATGAAGGGAGTAGTGCATCCAGGATCATCCCATGAAGGGACAGGTGCATCCAGATCATCCCATGAAGGGACAGGTGCATCCAGATCATCCCCTGAAAGGAGTAGTGCATCCAGGATCATCCCCTGAAGGGACAGGTGCATCCAGATCATCCCATGAAGGGACAGGTGCATCCAGATCATCCCATGAAGGGACTAGTGCATCCACAGCATCCCATGAAGGGACACGTGCATCCAGGATCATCCCATAAAAGGAGTAGTGCATCCAGGATCATCCCCTGAAGGGAGTAGTGCATCCAGGATCATCCCCTGAAGGGAGTAGTGCATCCAGGATCATCCCCTGAAGGGAGTAGTGCATCCAGGACAATCCCATGAAGGGAGTAGTGCATCCAGGACCATCCCCTGAAGGGAGTAGTGCATCCAGGACCATCCCCTGAAGGGAGTAGTGCATCCAGGATCATCCCATAAAGGGAGTAGTGCATCCAGGATCATCCCATAAAGGGAGTAGTGCATCCAGGATCATCCATAAAGGGAGTAGTGCATCCAGGATCATCCCATAAAGGGAGCAGTGCATCCAGGATCATCCCATGAAGGGACAGGTGCATCCAGGATCATCCCATGAAGGGACAGGTGCATCCAGGATCATCCTATGAAGGGACCAGTGCATCCAGGATCATCCCCTGAAGGGAGTAGTGCATCCAGATAATCCCATGAAGGGGCAGGTGCATCCAGGATCATCCCATGAAGGGACCAGTGCATCCAGGATCATCCCCTGAAGGGAGTAGCGCATCCAGGATCATCCCATGAAGGGACAGGTGCATCCAGATCATCCCATAAAGGGAGTAGTGCATCCAGCATCATCCCATGAAGGGACAGGTGCATCTAGATCATCCCATGAAGGGACAGGTGCATAGATGATCATCCCCTGATGGGAGTAGTGCATCCAGGATCATCCCCTGAAGGGAGTAGTGCATCCAGGATCATCCCATGAAGGGACAGGTGCATCCAGGATCATCCCATGACGGGACAGGTGCATCCAGATCATCCCATGAAGGGACAGGTGCATCCAGATCATCCCATGAAGGGACAGGTGCATCCAGATCATCCCATGAAGGGACAGGTGCATCGAGGATCATCCCCTGAAGGGAGTAGTGCATCCAGGATCATCCCATGAAGGGAGTAGTGCATCCAGGATCATCCCCTGAAGGGAGTAGTGCATCAAGATCATCCCATGAAGGGACAGGTGCATCCAGGATCATCCCCTGAAGGGAGTAGTGCATCCAGATCATCCCATGAAGGAACAGGTGCATCCAGATCATCCCATGAAGGGACAGGTGCATCCAGATCATCCCATGAAGGGACAGGTGCATCCAGATCATCCCATGAAGGGACAGGTGCATCCAGACCATCCCATGAAGGGACAGGTGCATCGAGGATCATCCCCTGAAGGGAGTAGTGCATCCAGGATCATCCCATGAAGGGAGTAGTGCATCCAGGATCATCCCATGAAGGGACAGGTGCATCCAGATCATCCCATGAAGGGACAGGTGCATCCAGATCATCCCCTGAAAGGAGTAGTGCATCCAGGATCATCCCCTGAAGGGACAGGTGCATCCAGGATCATTCCCTGAAGGGAGTAGTGCATCCAGGATCATCCCATGAAGGGTGTAGTGCATCCAGGATCATCCCATGAAGGGTGTAGTGCATCCAGGATCATCCCATGAAGGGACAGGTGCATCCAGGACCATCCCATGAAGGGACAGGTGCATCCAGGATCATCCCATGAAGGGACAGGTGCATCCAGGATCATCCCATGAAGGGACAGGTGCATCCAGGATCATCCCATGAAGGGAGTAGTGCGTCCAGGATCATCCCCTGAAGGGAGTAGTGCGTTCAGGATCATCCCCTGAAGGGACAGGTGCATCCAGATCATCCCATCAAGGGACAGGTGCATCCACATCATCCCCTGAAGGCAGTAGTGCATCCAGGATCATCCCATGAAGGGACAGGTGCATCCAGGATCATCCCATGAAGGGAGTAGTGCGTCCAGGATCATCCCCTGAAGGGAGTAGTGCATCCAGGATCATCCCCTGAAGGGAGTAGTGCGTTCAGGATCATCCCCTGAAGGGACAGGTGCATCCAGATCATCCCATCAAGGGACAGGTGCATCCAGATCATCCCATGAAGGGACAGGTGCATCCAGATCATCCCATGAAGGGACAGGTGCATCCAGATCATCCCATGAAGGGACAGGTGCATCGAGGATCATCCCCACAAGGGAGCAGTGCATCCAGGATCATCCCATGAAGGGAGTAGTGCATCCAGGATCATCCCATGAAGGGAGTAGTGCATCCAGGATCATCCCATGAAGGGAGTAGTGCATCCAGGACCATCCCATGAAGGGAGTAGTGCATCCAGGATCATCCCATGAAGGGAGTAGTGCATCCAGGATCATCCCATAAAGGGAGTAGTGCATCCAGGATCATCCCCTGAAGGGAGTAGTGCATCCGGATCATCCCATGAATGGACAGGTGCATCCAGGATCATCCCATGAAGGGACAGGTGCATCCAGGATCATCCCATGAAGGGACAGGTGCATCCAGGATCATCCCATGAAGGGACAGGTGCATCCAGATCATCCCATGAAGGGACAGGTGCATCGAGGATCATCCCCTGAAGGGAGTAGTGCATCCAGGATCATACCCTGAAGGGAGTAGTGCATCCAGATCATCCCATGAAGGGACAGGTGCATCCAGATCATCCCATGAAGGGACAGGTGCATCCAGGATCATCCCATAAAGGGACAGGTGCATCCAGGATCATCCCATGAAGGGACAGGTGCATCCAGGATCATCCCATGAAGGGACCAGTGCATCCAGGATCATCCCCTGAAGGAAGTAGTGCATCCAGATCATCCCATGAAGGGACAGGTGCATCCAGGATCATCCCCTGAAGGGAGTAGTGCATCCAGGATCATCCCATAAAGGGAGTAGTGCATCCAGGATCATCCCATGAAGGGAGTAGTGCATCCAGATCATCCCATGAAGGGACAGGTGCATCCAGATCATCCCATGAAGGGACAGGTGCATCCAGATCATCCCATGAAGAGACAGGTGCATCCAGATCATCCCATGAAGGGACAGGTGCAACGAGGATCATCCCCTGAAGGGAGTAGTGCATCCAGGACCATCCCATGAAGGGAGTAGTGCATCCAGGATCATCCAATGAAGGGACAGGTTCATCCAGGATCATCCCCTGAAGGGAGTAGTGCATCCAGGACCATCCCATGAAGGGAGTAGGGCATCCAGGACCATCCCATGAAGGGAGTAGTGCATCCAGGACCATCCCATGAAGGGAGTAGTGCATCCAGGATCATCCCATGAAGGGACAGGTGCATCCACGATAATCCCGTAAAGGGAGTAGTGGATCCAGGATAATCCCATGAAGGGACAGGTGCATCCAGATCATCCCATGAAGGGACAGGTCTATCCAGATCATCCCATGAAGGGACAGGTGCATCCAGATCATCCCATGAAGGGAGTAGTGCATCCAGGATCATCCCATGAAGGGAGTAGTGCATCCAGGATCATCCCATGAAGGGACAGGTGCATCCAGGATCATCCCATGAAGGGACAGGTGCATCCAGGATCATCCCAGGAAGGGACAGGTGCATCCAGGATCATCCCTTGAAGCGACAGGTGCATCCAGGATCATCCCATGAAGGGACCGGTTCATCCAGGATCATCCCCTGAAGGGAGTAGTGCATCCAGATCATCCCATGAAGGGACAGGTGCATCCAGATCATCCCATGAAGGGACAGGTGCATCCAGGATCATTCCATGAAGGGACAGGTGCATCCAGGATCATTCCATGAAGGGACAAGTGCATACACAGCATCCCATGAAGGGACAAGTGCATACAGGATCATCCCCTGAAGGGAGTAGTGCATCCAGATCATCCCATGAAGGGACAGGTGCATTCAGGATCATCCCATGAAGGGACCAGTGAATCCAGGATCATCCCCTGAAGGGAGTAGTGCATCCAGGATCATCCCATGAAGGGACAGGTGCATCCAGGATCATCCCATGAAGGGACAGGTGCATCCAGGATCATCCCATGAAGGGACAGGTGCATCCAGGATCATCCCATGAAGGGACCAGTGCATCCAGGATCATCCCCTGAAGGAAGTAGTGCATCCAGATCATCCCATCAAGGGACAGGTGCATCCAGGATCATCCCATCAAGGGAGTAGTGCATCGAGGATCATCCCCTGAAGTGAGTATTGCATCCAGGATCATCCCATGAAGGGAGTAGTGCATCCAGGATCATCCCATGAAGGGAGTAGTGCATCCAGGATCATCCCATGAAGGGAGTAGTGCATCCAGATCATCCCATGAAGGGAGTAGTGCATCCAGGATCACCCCATGAAGGGAGTAGTGCATCCTGGATCATCCCCTGAAGGGAGTAGTGCATCCTGGATCATCCCCTGAAGGGAGTAGTGCATCCAGGATCATCCCCTAAAGGGAGTAGTGCATCCAGGATCATCCCATGAAGGGACAGGTGCATCCTGGATCATCCCATAAAGGGAGTAGTGCATCCAGGATCATCCCATGAAGGGACAGGTGCCTCCAGGATCATCCCATAAAGGGAGTGGTGCATCCAGGATCATCCCATGAAGGGACAGGTGCATCCGGATCATCCCATGAAGGGACCAGTGCATCCAGGATCATCCCCTGAAGGAAGTAGTGCATCCAGATCATCCCATCAAGGGACAGGTGCATCCAGGATCATCCCATCAAGGGAGTAGTGCATCGAGGATCATCCCCTGAAGTGAGTAGTGCATCCAGGATCATCCCATGAAGGGAGTAGTGCATCCAGGATCATCCCATGAAGGGAGTAGTGCATCCAGGATCATCCCATGAAGGGAGTAGTGCATCCAGATCATCCCATGAAGGGAGTAGTGCATCCAGGATCACCCCATGAAGGGAGTAGTGCATCCTGGATCATCCCCTGAAGGGAGTAGTGCATCCTGGATCATCCCCTGAAGGGAGTAGTGCATCCAGGATCATCCCCTAAAGGGAGTAGTGCATCCAGGATCATCCCATGAAGGGACAGGTGCATCCTGGATCATCCCATAAAGGGAGTAGTGCATCCAGGATCATTCCATGAAGGGACAAGTGCATCCACAGCATCCCATGAAGGGACAAGTGCATACAGGATCATCCCCTGAAGGGAGTAGTGCATCCAGATCATCCCATGAAGGGACAGGTGCATTCAGGATCATCCCATGAAGGGACCAGTGCATCCAGGATCATCCCCTGAAGGAAGTAGTGCATCCAGGATCATCCCATGAAGGGACAGGTGCATCCAGGATCATCCCATGAAGGGACCAGTGCATCCAGGATCATCCCCTGAAGGAAGTAGTGCATCCAGATCATCCCATCAAGGGACAGGTGCATCCAGGATCATCCCATCAAGGGAGTAGTGCATCGAGGATCATCCCCTGAAGTGAGTAGTGCATCCAGGATCATCCCATGAAGGGAGTAGTGCATCCAGGATCATCCCATGAAGGGAGTAGTGCATCCAGGATCATCCCATGAAGGGAGTAGTGCATCCAGATCATCCCATGAAGGGAGTAGTGCATCCAGGATCACCCCATGAAGGGAGTAGTGCATCCTGGATCATCCCCTGAAGAGAGTAGTGCATCCAGATCATCCCATGAAGGGAGAGGTGCATCCAGGATCATCCCCTGAAGGGAGTTGTGCATCCAGGACCATCCCCTGAAGGGAGTAGTGCATCCAGGATCATCCCATGAAGGGACAGGTGCATCCAGGATAATCCCATGAAGAGACAGGTGCATCCAGGATCATCCCATGAAGGGACAGGTGCATCCAGGATCATCCCATGAAGGGAGTAGTGCATCCAGGATCACCCCATGAAGGGAGCAGTGCATCCAGGATCATCCCCTGAAGGGAGCAGTGCATCCAGGATCATCCCCTGAAGGGAGCAGTGCATCCAGGATCATCCCCGAAGGGAGTAGTGCATCCAGGATCATCCCACGAAGGGACAGGTGCATCCAGATCACCCATGAAGGGACAGGTGCATCCAGGATCATCCCCTGAAGGGAGTAGTGCATCCAGGATCATCCCCTGAAGGGACAGGTGCATCCAGGATCATCCCATAAAGGGAGTAGTGCATCCAGGATCATCCCACGAAGGGACAGGTGCATCCAGATCACCCATGAAGGGACAGGTGCATTCAGGATCATCCCATGAAGGGACCAGTGAATCCAGGATCATCCCCTGAAGGGAGTAGTGCATCCAGGATCATCCAATGAAGGGACAGGTGCATCCAGGATCATCCCATGAAGGGACAGGTGCATCCACGATAATCCCATAAAGGGAGTAGTGGATCCAGGATAATCCCATGAAGGGACAGGTGCATCCAGATCATCCCATGAAGGGACAGGTCTATCCAGATCATCCCATGAAGGGACAGGTGCATCCAGATCATCCCATGAAGGGAGTAGTGCATCCAGGATCATCCCATGAAGGGAGTAGTGCATCCAGGATCATCCCATGAAGGGATAGGTGCATCCAGGATCATCCCATGAAGGGACAGGTGCATCCAGGATCATCCCATGAAGGGACAGGTGCATCCAGGATCATCCCATGAAGGGACAGGTGCATCCAGGATCATCCCTTGAAGCGACAGGTGCATCCAGGATCATCCCATGAAGGGACCGGTTCATCCAGGATTATCCCCTGAAGGGAGTAGTGCATCCAGATCATCCCATGAAGGGACAGGTGCATCCAGATCATCCCATGAAGGGACAGGTGCATCCAGGATCATTCCATGAAGGGACAGGTGCATCCAGGATCATTCCATGAAGGGACAAGTGCATACACAGCATCCCATGAAGGGACAAGTGCATACAGGATCATCCCCTGAAGGGAGTAGTGCATCCAGATCATCCCATGAAGGGACAGGTGCATTAAGGATCATCCCATGAAGGGACCAGTGAATCCAGGATCATCCCCTGAAGGGTGTAGTGCATCCAGGATCATCCAATGAAGGGACAGGTGCATCCAGGATCATCCCATGAAGGGACAGGTGCATCCAGGATCATCCCATGAAGGGACAGGTGCATCCAGGATCATCCCATGAAGGGACCAGTGCATCCAGGATCATCCCCTGAAGGAAGTAGTGCATCCAGATCATCCCATCAAGGGACAGGTGCATCCAGGATCATCCCATCAAGGGAGTAGTGCATCGAGGATCATCCCCTGAAGTGAGTAGTGCATCCAGGATCATCCCATGAAGGGAGTAGTGCATCCAGGATCATCCCATGAAGGGAGTAGTGCATCCAGGATCATCCCATGAAGGGAGTAGTGCATCCAGATCATCCCATGAAGGGAGTAGTGCATACAGGATCACCCCATGAAGGGAGTAGTGCATCCTGGATCATCCCCTGAAGGGAGTAGTGCATCCTGGATCATCCCCTGAAGGGAGTAGTGCATCCTGGATCATCCCCTGAAGGGAGTAGTGCATCCTGGATCATCCCCTGAAGGGAGTAGTGCATCCAGGATCATCCCCTAAAGGGAGTAGTGCATCCAGGATCATCCCATGAAGGGACAGGTGCATCCTGGATCATCCCATAAAGGGAGTAGTGCATCCAGGATCATCCCATGAAGGGACAGGTGCCTCCAGGATAATCCCATAAAGGGAGTGGTGCATCCAGGATCATCCCATGAAGGGACAGGTGCATCCGGATCATCCCATGAAGGGACCAGTGCATCCAGGATCATCCCCTGAAGGAAGTAGTGCATCCAGATCATCCCATCAAGGGACAGGTGCATCCAGGATCATCCCATCAAGGGAGTAGTGCATCGAGGATCATCCCCTGAAGTGAGTAGTGCATTCAGGATCATCCCATGAAGGGAGTAGTGCATCCAGGATCATCCCATGAAGGGAGTAGTGCATCCAGGATCATCCCATGAAGGGAGTAGTGCATCCAGATCATCCCATGAAGGGAGTAGTGCATCCAGGATCACCCCATGAAGGGAGTAGTGCATCCTGGATCATCCCCTGAAGGGAGTAGTGCATCCTGGATCATCCCCTAAAGGGAGTAGTGCATCCAGGATCATCCCATGAAGGGACAGGTGCATCCTGGATCATCCCATAAAGGGAGTAGTGCATCCAGGATAATCCCATGAAGGGACAGGTGCCTCCAGGATCATCCCATAAAGGGAGTGGTGCATCCAGGATCATCCCATGAAGGGACAGGTGCATCCTGATCATCCCATGAAGGGACCAGTGCATCCAGGATCATCCCATGAAGGGACAGGTGCATCCAGGATCATCCCATGAAGGGACAGGTGCATCCAGGATCATCCCATGAAGGGACAGGTGCATCCAGGATCATCCCTTGAAGGGACAGGTGCATCCAGGATCATCCCATGAAGGGACCGGTTCATCCAGGATCATCCCCTGAAGGGAGTAGTGCATCCAGATCATCCCATGAAGGGACAGGTGCATCCAGATCATCCCATGAAGGGACAGGTGCATCCAGGATCATTCCATGAAGGGACAGGTGCATCCAGGATTATTCCATGAAGGGACAAGTGCATCCACAGCATCCCATGAAGGGACAAGTGCATACAGGATCATCCCCTGAAGGGAGTAGTGCATCCAGATCATCCCATGAAGGGACAGGTGCATTCAGGATCATCCCATGAAGGGACCAGTGAATCCAGGATCATCCCCTGAAGGGAGTAGTGCATCCAGGATCATCCAATGAAGGGACAGGTGCATCCAGGATCATCCCATGAAGGGACAGGTGCATCCAGGATCATCCCATGAAGGGACAGGTGCATCCAGGATCATCCCATGAAGGGACCAGTGCATCCAGGATCATCCCCTGAAGGAAGTAGTGCATCCAGATCATCCCATCAAGGGACAGGTGCATCCAGGATCATCCCATCAAGGGAGTAGTGCATCGAGGATCATCCCCTGAAGTGAGTAGTGCATCCAGGATCATCCCATGAAGGGAGTAGTGCATCCAGGATCATCCCATGAAGGGAGTAGTGCATCCAGGATCATCCCATGAAGGGAGTAGTGCATCCAGATCATCCCATGAAGGGAGTAGTGCATCCAGGATCACCCCATGAAGGGAGTAGTGCATCCTGGATCATCCCCTGAAGAGAGTAGTGCATCCAGATCATCCCATGAAGGGAGAGGTGCATCCAGGATCATCCCCTGAAGGGAGTTGTGCATCCAGGACCATCCCCTGAAGGGAGTAGTGCATCCAGGATCATCCCATGAAGGGACAGGTGCATCCAGATCACCCATGAAGGGACAGGTGCATCCAGGATCATCCCCTGAAGGGAGTAGTGCATCCAGGATCATCCCCTGAAGGGACAGGTGCATCCAGGATCATCCCATAAAGGGAGTAGTGCATACAGGATCATCCCATGAAGGGACAGGTGCACCAAGGATCATCCCATAAAGGGAATAGTGCATCCAGTATCATCCCATGAAGGGACAGGTGCATCCAGATCATCCCATGAAGGGAGTAGTACATCCAGGATCATCCCATGAAGGGACAGGTGCATCCATAGCATCCCATGAAGGGACAGGTGCATCCAGGATCATCCCATGAAGGGAATAGTGCATTCAGGATCATCCCATGAAGGGAGAGGTGCATTCAGGATCATCCCATGAAGGGAGTAGTGCATCCAGGATCATCCCATGAAGGGAGTAGTGCATCCAGGATCATCCCATGAAGGGAGTAGTGCATCCAGGATCATCCCATGAAGGGACAGGTGCATCCAGGATCATCCCATGAAGGGACAGGTGCATCCAGATCATCCCATGAAGGGACAGGTGCATCCAGGATCATCCCCTGAAGGGAGTAGTGCATCCAGGATCATCCCCTGAAGGGAGTAGTGCATCCAGATCATCCCATGAAGGGACAGGTGCTTCTAGGATCATCCCATCAAGGGAGTAGTGCATCCAGGATCATCCCATGAAGGGAGTAGTGCATCCAGGATCATCCCATGAAGGGAGTAGTGCATCCTGGGTCATCCCCTGAAGGGAGTAGTGCATCCTGGGTCATCCCCTGAAGGGAGTAGTGCATCCAGGATCATCCCATGAAGGGACAGGTGCATCCAGGATCATCCCATAAAGGGAGAAGTGCATCCAGGATCATCCCATGAAGGGACAGGTGCATCCAGGATCATCCCATGAAGGGAGTAGTGCATCCAGGATCATCCCATAAAGGGAGTAGTGCATCCAGGATCATCCCATAAAGGGAGTAGTGCATCCAGGATCATCCCATGAAGGGACAGGTGCATCCAGATCATCCCATGAAGGGACAGGTGCATCCAGATCATCCCATGAAGGGACAGGTGCATCCAGATCATCCCATGAAGGGACAGGTGCATCCAGATCATCCCATGAAGGGACAGGTGCATCCAGATCATCCCATGAAGGGACAGGTGCATCGAGGATCGTCCCCTGAAGGGAGTAGTGCATCCAGATCATCCCATGAAGGGACAGGTGCATCCAGGATCATCCCCTGAAGGGAGTAGTGCATCCAGGATCATCCCATAAAGGGAGTATTGCATCCAGGATCATCCCATGAAGGGAGTAGTGCATCCAGATCATCCCATGAAGGGACAGGTGCATCCAGATCATCCCATGAAGGGACAGGTGCATCCAGATCATCCCATGAAGGGACAGGTGCATCCAGATCATCCCATGAAGGGACAGGTGCATCGAGGATCATCCCCTGAAGGGAGTAGTGCATCCAGGACCATCCCATGAAGGGAGTAGTGCATCCAGGATCATCCAATGAAGGGACAGGTGCATCCAGGATCATCCCCTGAAGGGAGTAGTGCATCCAGGACCATCCCATGAAGGGAGTAGTGCATCCAGGACCATCCCATGAAGGGAGTAGTGCATCCAGGACCATCCCATGAAGGGAGTAGTGCATCCAGGATCATCCCATGAAGGGACAGGTGCATCCACGATAATCCCATAAAGGGAGTAGTGGATCCAGGATTATCCCATGAAGGGACAGGTGCATCCAGATCATCCCATGAAGGGACAGGTCTATCCAGATCATCCCATGAAGGGACAGGTGCATCCAGATCATCCCATGAAGGGAGTAGTGCATCCAGGATCATAACACAACAAATAATATCTGGGGGTCAAGAAGAGGAGTCAGTTAGTCTGGCAGGAAGGACCACTATACCAAACGCATGCAGGGCAGTATCGGTGAGAAATAATATTTAGTGAATGGTCAAGTCGAGACTCAAGAGTACATGGAGAAAATATATTGTTCCCATAAGAAGCCACACTGTACTGCCCTTGTTGTCATCATATGGGATCTCCTTACCCAGGAGGCAAGACGGCCGGTAAATAGTTACCGTGACCGAAATGTGATGTGAGGGCAGAACAGAAGGGTATGATAGTGGCTAGTGAAAAAAAGCAGTGTAAAGTGATTAGAATGGAAAAAAAGTGAAGGGTAATTTTAAAATTAGGTGAATGGGTAGAAAAAGAAATTTAATTAATATCCCCCAAACCCTAAGATTAAAAGGCAGGTGTGGGTGCAGGTTTTAAATAATAACCGCACTTAATGGTGGTCGACATGTTTCTGCATTATACAAGATTTTCTCAATGCATTCCTCAGGACCAGAAAACGGTACACTACTGCTTTGTAAAAGAATGATCCATGGGATGATCATCCCATGAAGGGACAGGTGCATCCAGGATCATCCCATTAGGGGACCAGTGCATCCAGGATCATCCCCTGAAGGGAGTAGTGCATCCAGGATCATCCCATGAAGGGAGTAGTGCATCCAAGATCATCCCATGAAGGGACATGCGCATCCAGATGATCCCATGAAGGTACAGGTGCATCCAGATCATCCCATGAAGGGACAGGTGCATCCAGGATCATCCCATAAAGGGAGTAGTGCATCCAGGATCATCCCATGAAGGGACAGGTGCATCCAGGATCATCCCATGAAGGGAGTAGTGCATCCAGGATCGTCCCATGAAGGGACAGGTGCATCAAGATCATCCCATGAAGGGACAGGTGCATCCAGATCATCCCATGAAGGGACAGGTGCATCGAGGATCATCCCCTGAAGGGAGTAGTGCATCCAGGATCATCCCATGAAGGGAGTAGTGCATCCAGGATCATCCCCTGAAGGGAGTAGTGCATCCAGGATCATCCCCTGAAGGGAGTAGTGCATCCAGATCATCCCATGAAGGGACATGTGCATCCAGGATCATCCCCTGAAGGGAGTAGTGCATCCAGATCATCCCATGAAGGGACAGGTGCATCCAGATCATCCCATGAAGGGACAGGTGCATCCAGATCATCCCATGAAGGGACAGGTGCATCGAGGATCATCCCCTGAAGGGAGTAGTGCATCCAGGATCATCCCATGAAGGGAGTCGTGCATCCAAGATCATCCCATGAAGGGAGTCGTGCATCCAAGATCATCCCATGAAGGGACAGGTGCATCCAGATCATCCCATGAAGGGACAGGTGCATCGAGGATCATCCCCTGAAGGGAGTAGTGCATGCAGGATCATCCCCTGAAGGGAGTAGTGCATCCAGGATCATCCCATGAAGGGACAGGTGCATCCAGGATCATCCCATGAAGGGACAGGTGCATCCAGGATCATCCCATGAAGGGAGTAGTGCATCCAGGATCATCCCCTGAAGGGAGTAGTGCATCCAGGATCATCCCATGAAGGGACAGGTGCATCCAGGATCATCCCATGAAGGGACCAGGGCATCCAGGATCATCCCCTGAAGAGAGTAGTGCATCCAGATCATCCCATGAAGGGACAGGTGCATCCAGGATCATCCCATGAAGGGAGTTGTGCATCCAGGACCATCCCCTGAAGGGAGTAGTGCATCCAGATCATCCCATGAAGGGACAGGTGCATCCAAGATCATCCCCTGAAGGGAGTAGTGCATCCAGATCATCCCATGAAGGGACAGGTGCATCCAGATCATCCCATGAAGGGAGTAGTGCATCCAGGATCATCCCATGAAGGGAGTAGTGCATCCAGGATCATCCCATGAAGGGACAGGTGCATCCAGATCATCCCATGAAGGGACAGGTGCATCCAGATCATCCCATGAAGAGACAGGTGCATCGAGGATCATCCCCTGAAGGGAGTAGTGCATCCAGGATCATCCCCTGAAGGGAGTAGTGCATCCAGGATCATCCCATAAAGGGAGTAGTGCATCCAGGATCATCCCATGAAGGGACAGGTGCTTCTAGGATCATCCCATCAAGGGAGTAGTGCATCCAGGATCATCCCATGAAGGGAGTAGTGCATCCAGGATCATCCCATGAAGGGAGTAGTGCATCCAGGATCATCCCATGAAGGGAGTAGTGCATCCAGGATCATCCCATGAAGGGAGTAGTGCATCCAGGATCATCCCATGAAGGGAGTAGTGCATCCTGGATCATCCCATGAAGGGAGTAGTGCATCCAGGATCATCCCATGAAGGGACAGGTGCATCCAGGATCATCCCATAAAAGGAGTAGTGCATCCAGGATCATCCCATAAAGGGACAGGTGCATCCAGGATCATCCCATGAAGGGAGTAGTGCATCCATGATCATCCCATAAAGGGAGTAGTGCATCCAGGATCATCCCATAAAGGGAGTAGTGCATCCAGGATCATCCCATAAAAAGAGTAGTGCATCCAGGATCATCCCATGAAGGGACAGGTGCATCCAGATCATCCAATGAAGGGACAGGTGCATCCAGATCATCCCATGAAGGGACAGGTACATCCAGATCATCCCATGAAGGGACAGGTACATCCAGATCATCCCATGAAGGGACAGGTGCATCGAGGATCATCCCCTGAAGGGAGTAGTGCATCCAGGACCATCCCATGACGGGAGTAGTGCATCCAGGACCATCCCATAAAGGGAGTTGTGGATCCAGGATCATCCCATGAAGGGACAGGTGCATCCAGATCATCCCATGAAGGGACAGGTCTATCCAGATCATCCCATGAAGGGACAGGTCTATCCAGATCATCCCATGAAGGGACAGGTCTATCCAGATCATCCCATGAAGGGACAGGTGCATCCAGATCATCCCATGAAGGGACAGGTCTATCTAGATCATCCCATGAAGGGACAGGTGCATCCAGATCATCCCATGAAGGGACAAGTGCATCCAGTTCATCCCATGAAGGGAGTAGTGCATCCAGGATCATCCCATGAAGGGACAGGTGCATCCAGGATCATCCCATGAAGGGACAGGTGCATCCAGGATCATCCCATGAAGGGACAGGTGCATCCAGGATCATCCCATGAAGGGACAGGTGCATCCAGGATCATCCCATGAAGGGACCGGTTCATCCAGGATCATCCCCTGAAGGGAGTAGTGCATCCAGATCATCCCATGAAGGGACAGGTGCATCCAGGATCATCCCATGAAGGGACCGGTTCATCCAGACCATCCCATGAAGGGACCAGTGCATCCAGGATCATCCCATGAAGGGACAGGTGCATCCAGGATCATCCCATGAAGGGACAGGTGCATCCAGGATCATCCCATGAAGGGACAGGTGCATCCAGGATCATCCAATGAAGGGACAGGTGCATCCAGGATCATCCCATGAAGGGACCAGTGCATCCAGGATCATCCCCTGAAGGGAGTAGTGCATCCAGATCATCCCATCAAGGGACAGGTGCATCCAGGATCATCCCATCAAGGGAGTAGTGCATCGAGGATCATCCCCTGAAGTGAGTAGTGCATCCAGGATCATCCCATGAAGGGAGTACTGCATCCAGGATCATCCCATGAAGGGAGTAGTGCATCCAGGATCATCCCATGAAGGGAGTAGTGCATCCAGATCATCCCATGAAGGGAGTAGTGCATCCAGATCATCCCATGAAGGGAGTAGTGCATCCAGGATCATCCCATGAAGGGAGTAGTGCATCCTGGATCATCCCCTGAAGGGAGTAGTGCATCCTGGATCATCCCATAAAGGGAGTAGTGCATCCAGGATCATCCCCTAAAGGGAGTAGTGCATCCAGGATCATCCCATGAAGGGACAGGTGCATCCAGGATCATCCCATAAAGGGAGTAGTGCATCCAGGATCATCCCATGAAGGGACAGGTGCCTCCAGGATCATCCCATAAAGGGAGTAGTGCATCCAGGATCATCCCATGAAGGGACAGGTGCATCCGGATCATCCCATGAAGGGACAGGTGCATCCGGATCATCCCATGAAGGGACAGGTGCATCCAGATCATCCCATGAAGGGACAGGTGCATCCAGGATCATCCACTAAAGGGAGTAGTGCATCCAGGATCATCCCATGAAGGGACAGGTGCATCCAGATCATCCCATGAAGGGACAGGTGCATCCAGGATCATCCCCTGAAGGGAGTAGTGCATCCAGGATCATCCCCTGAAGGGAGTAGTGCATCCAGATCATCCCATGAAGGGACAGGTGCATCCAGGATCATCCCATGAAGGGACAGGTGCATCCAGGATCATCCCATGAAGGGACCGGTTCATCCAGGATCATCCCCTGAAGGGAGTAGTGCATCCAGATCATACCATGAAGGGACAGGTGCATCCAGGATCATCCCATGAAGGGACCGGTTCATCCAGATCATCCCATGAAGGGACCAGTGCATCCAGGATCATCCCCTGAAGGGAGTAGTGCATCCAGGATCATCCCATGAAGGGACAGGTGCACCCAGGATCATCCCATGAAGGGACAGGTGCATCCAGGATCATCCCATGAAGGGACCAGTGCATCCAGGATCATCCCCTGAAGGGAGTAGTGCATCCAGATCATCCCATCAAGGGACAGGTGCATCCAGGATCATCCCATCAAGGGAGTAGTGCATCCGGGATCATCCCCTGAAGTGAGTAGTGCATCCAGGATCATCCCATGAAGGGAGTAGTGCATCCAGGATCATCCCATGAAGGGAGTAGTGCATCCAGATCATCCCATGAAGGGAGTAGTGCATCCAGATCATCCCATGAAGGGAGTAGTGCATCTAGATCATCCCATGAAGGGAGTAGTGCATCCAGGATCATCCCATGAAGGGAGTAGTGCATCCTGGATCATCCCCTTAAGGGAGTAGTGCATCCTGGATCATCCCCTAAAGGGAGTAGTGCATCCAGGATCATCCCATGAAGGGACAGGTGCATCCAGGATCATCCCATAAAGGGAGTAGTGCATCCAGGATCATCCCATGAAGGGACAGGTGCCTCCAGGATCATCCCATAAAGGGAGTAGTGCATCCAGGATCATCCCATGAAGGGACAGGTGCATCCGGATCATCCCATGAAGGGACAGGTGCATCCGGATCATCCCATGAAGGGACAGGTGCATCCAGGATCATCCAATAAAGGGAGTAGTGCATCCAGGATCATCCCATGAAGGGACAGGTGCATCCAGATCATCCCATGAAGGGACAGGTGCATCCAGGATCATCCCCTGAAGGGAGTAGTGCATCCAGGATCATCCCATAAAGGGAGTAGTGCATCCAGGATCATCCCATGAAGGGACAGGTGCATCCAGATCATCCCATGAAGGGACAGGTGCATTCAGATCATCCCATGAAGGGACAGGTGCATCAAGGATCATCCCCTGTCAGATCAACTTGTACTTCTATCATATCTGATATCTGATGTTTTAGGAACTATACTATCTGGGCGGAAAGGTCTCTAGAGTAAAAGCTATTCTATGCTAACTGTGGATGCGTGTATAAGCGCCTAAGTGTCTACATGTAGAGCGTGGGGGCACGGGGCCTTCCATGGAAGCATGGCAACGGAGGCTATGAATTACTTGCATTAAGACAGGTCGGCCCTTTTGGCTCTGCAGCTGGAGAGGATGTTTACAGGATCTAGTAGGCAGGAATGTATTCTCGGGGAGCGGAACAGATAACTCGAAGGTTATAGTCAGTCTTGGCAGAAAGCAGGCTTGAGCTGAGCGCGAGGGGCCGCGCTGAATGTCGGACAGAGTTCACGAATACAGAGGTAGCCTGGGCAGAGTCAGGAGCCACAAAAGAGGTTCAGATGGCAGGAATTCAGGGCCTACTCTGGCTAGAGCAGGAATACATGAAAAGTGTACTACAAAAAGACGGTGGCATAGCATACTTAGGAACGGACTATATAATCCATTCAGGGTGCATCTGAAAGAGGACAAGTTGACGGTGGACGCAAATGTATTTGCGTCTTCATAGCTGGCACAGGAGGGAAGTTACATGCACTTTAAGCTGGTACATGGAGTCGGTGGGGTACGCGCTAGGGAACACAACATGGCCAAAATTTAATTTTCCTCATTCCCTCCTTGTTCCCTACGGACCCTTCATGAAATATCGATCCTCATGAATCGATCAGTCTGTTCTTGTAACATCATTTGTTCTTCTTTCTTTCGATTACGTTTTGAGTGGAAACTAGAATGTTCAATACAAGAGGTGGCACACAGTCCACAGATCGCTGGCCCACACTGCAGGCACAGGCAGCAACTGAATACTAGGACTAGGCCAATGCCTAGGAAGGATAGGATCTTCCATCCCCAAGCTGTTAACGTTGTCCAGAACCAACCGGACCAAGTCCAGGTGCCTGGATTCTGATGTATCTGATTTGCAATTTTATGAAGACGGGTGATAGCTTGATATACAGATGGTGCATTTTGTGGAATGAAAACACAGCAGCTTGACCCGATGACCTTACAGGCTCCACCTCTATCTGCCAAGATGACGTCAATTACAAGACGATTCTGAAGGACAACAACCCGCATAGCGGACTGCTCTTCTGTTAAGTTACCTAAGGCGGAGGTAGTTTCATTTACTACGGCTTCAAGTGTTCTAGTTAATCTGCGTATTAACTTACTATTCTGGACAGGACCTAAAAAGAAAAAGAATCCTTTATTAAAATCAGTGTACTGTTCCCATGCCGTTTCTGTGTAGTCGACAAGTGGGGCATCTCTTCTGGGTCTATTCTTTACTAAATCGCTATTTCTGTGATAATCAGGAGGAGCTAGAAAAACAGGTGGCAAAAGGAATGCAATGTAACAGGTACCATCCCAATCTGGAGGTAGACGAATGTATGCGGCATGACCACACACAAAGTAAGAATGACTGATAGCTTTGAAAGATGACTTTCCATCATCACTGAATTCGACCACAGTAGTGCATTTACTATGACCTAAGTGTACTGAACCTTTCTTCTTGATACATAATTCACCAGTGACTGGCAGTACTGACATAATAGGTAGAACTGGTGTGGCTTCGGATTCGACAGTAAGAATCATAAGGCTAATTGTGTAATTACTTAATCCATATACTTCATTTTCTAGATCCGTTCCTATTCTAATGGGCAGTCCCTCCTTATCCGGGTAACAGACGTCTAGTAGGACCAAGTTCAGGTTTCCCCAAACCCAACCCCCATCGAAAACAGCAATGTCGGGATCTAAAGAATTAATTATCTTAAACCATGCTCCACAGGAGCCATTGTGAGTGAACGGGTACGGAAAGAGAGGCAGCGCTCCCTTGTAATTCTGGTAGGGAGGGAGTCGGCCACATATCCAGCAATTTGTAGCATTGTTAGTTTGATGAGAATGATGTAACATACTAATGAATGTATTGTTGCGCAGCGCAAGTCTGTAGGAAAGCTCATGAGGAGGTAACTCACTAAAAGTGTGTTCAGCAGAGACATTGTAAGCAGATTGTTCACGCTTGAAGATAGGATAGTATATAGGTAACAAGATACTAGCAACAATAATTAATACACTGAGAATAAACATAATTATTAGTGTCACTATGCAGTGACTATGAAGTGATTTGCAGTATGTTCTTTTCTTTTCCTCTCTCTCTCTAACTCGATCTAGGGGATACATGTCAGAAACTATTTAACCGATTCACCTAGGGGAGGACTTAAACAATTAAACTGTCTGACTTGCTAGATCGTAACTTCATACGGTATTGTTCTTGAGGAGTCTTTTCTCTTTTGGATTCGGAAAAGTCTTTGGGATCACAGTCTTTGGTGGGGGTGGGTGTGTCTTGTTCCGGTTTCAGTCCTGGGAATGTTTTGATATGGCTTAGGTGAACCCACCCCTTTCTGCCTTCCAACTTGACTGCGGTCCTTGTCGTTAGTAGAACGGTCTTCGGAGACTTCCAGCGGGGCTCCAACGGACTTTTCCTGTCGAAGTTTCGGACTAAAACAACATCTCCGGGGCGGACGTCATGCTCCTTCACATCGGTGTTGTCAGGGAAGGCTGCGGCAACCTGTGAACGACATGATTGGAGTGCAGACATCAAGGAGGCAAGGTAATCTGTCAACATATTAGAATCAACATCGGTTATCTTTTTAGGAATGGGCGTCCCCCACATATTCGGTGGTCTGCCAAAGACCACTTCGTACGGAGATAGCCCTGATCTTGAATGGGCGACCATTCTCATATAGAATAGTGCCACCGGCAGGGCGACTATCCAGTCGACCCCTTTTTCCTGACATATTTTGGCAAGGCGGATCTTTAATGTCTGGTTATGCCTTTCTACAAGGCCTGCTGCTTCTGGATGTCGGACACAATGGAACTTCCACTGGTATCCCAATAACAAGGAAACTTCTTTCATTAGGGCAGACGAGAATGGCTGACCGTTATCTGAGTACACGACACGAGGCAAGCCGTACCGTGGGAAAAATTCACGAACCAACTGTTTGGCAGTGGTCGGAGCAGTGTAATCTGGGACTGGGTATGCTTCGGTCCAGCGGGACAGAGCACAGACAACTACGAGAACATATTTGAATCCTCGACAACTGTCCATCTGGATATAATCCATCTGGAGGACTTCAAAAGGGTGATCGGGAGGATGGAATCCACCTTGCTCTACAGGGACGCTTTTACCTGGATTGAACTGACAACAGATCATGCAAGTACGCACTTTCTGTTTTGCGGCTGCTCGTAAGTGTTTATTGTACCAGAGATTTTGCAAACTATCTAACATGGCTTTCTCTCCCAGGTGGGCAGGACTATGTGCTGTATTTATCATGACTTGAACCATAGAGTCAGGGAGAAACCATGTAGATTTTCCCGTCATCCAACCTTGATCTGTCTGGGTCCCTCCTAGTTCGATCCATTTCTTTATTTCGTCTGCAGTAGCATGTGTCTGAATGTCAATAACATCTAGTGTGGGATCCCTGACTGTCATACAGTTTGTCGGATCTGTTGTCTTTATCGTGTCAGTTGTCTGAGTGTGAGTCAATGCTGTATGTTTTGCTGTCTGATCTGCCAGGTCGTTACCCTGGGAAACAGAATCTGTGACCTTAATATGTGCTTTACACTTCATGACGGATATGCCTGAAGGCAGATGTATTGCTTCTAACAGTGCTTGAATGAGTGGACCGTGCTGTATCTTTGTACCATGAGAGGTCAGGAAACCTCGTTCCTGCCAGAGCATGCCGAAGTCATGTACGACTCCGAACGCATAACGGGAATCAGTGTATATGTTAACATTTCTGTTCTTGGCTAGAATACAGGCTTGGGTCAGAGCGGTGAGCTCTGCCGCTTGAGCAGACAGGGTATCAATACGATGTGTTTCTTTAACTTCAGTTTCAGTGGTCACGGCATACGCGGCCACTAACTCTCCTGCACTTGTTCTCATGCATGAACCATCCACATAAAGCGTCAGGTCTGGATTTGTCAATGGAACATCTGTTAAATCTCGTCTGGGCTTTGTTACTGCATTAATAATTTCTATACAATCATGTGGAGCTGGATCTGTCATAACTGTAGGTAACAATGTTGCTGGATTCAAGATACTGCAGCGTCTGATTTCTATGTGTGGCTGGAATAATGTCAATTCGTAACCTGTCAGTCGTGCTATAGTCAAGTGTTGAGTCTGGGTTCTGTTTAACAGAACCTCTACAGAATGTGGAACTTGTACTGTTAACTGATGACCTAAAACAATTGAATCGCTTTGTCTGATTGCTAATGCTGTTGCTGCTACTGACTTTAAGCATGCAGGGAGTGCCTGAGCTACTGAATCCAATGTACTTGAAAAATAAGCGCAAGGCTTATGTGAACCTGCTTGATCTTGAGTGAGGACAGACAATGCTGTACCGTCACGTTCTGTAACAAAAAGTGTAAACGGTTTGCTGTAACATGGCGTCGCTAAAACTGGTGCTTGGCATAAAGCTTTCTTTAATTCCTCAAAGGCTTGTGTGTGTTCCTGAGTCCAAGGGAGGACAGTCGAAGTCGCTGCCTCCTGTGTCGTTAACTGGATGAGTGGTTTAGCTAGAAATGCATATTGGGGAATCCATTGTCTGCAGTACGAGGTGAGGCCTATGAAGGCCCGTACTTCCTTTTGCGTCTGGGGTCGTGGCATGTTTACAATTAACTGAATGCGATCGGGAGTGAGCTGTCTCCCCACTTTGGACAGCAAGTGACCCAAGTACACAACTTGCTGAACACAGAATTGTAGCTTTGAAGGAGACACCTTGTGTCCCTTGTCGGCCAGGAAATGCAAAACTATCAGTGATGCTTGTTCACATTCGGGCTCACTTCGTGCGGTGATCAGCAGATCATCGACGTACTGTAGTAAAGCGGTATTAACTGGCATTTGAATACAATCTAGTTGCCTTTTCAGTGCTTGACTATAGATGCTGGGGCTTTCTGTAAATCCTTGAGGTGCGCGGGAAAATTTGAAACTTCGTCCATTTAAACTGAATCCGAAGAGATATTGGCTCTCCGGATCAATAGGTACACTGAAGAAGGCGTTCTTGAGATCGATTACAGTAAAGAACGCTGCTTCTGAATCAATAGCAGTCAACAGGGAGGAGATATCGGGGACCACAGGATACTGTGGTACAATGCATTTGTTCAGTTCTCGAAGATCAATCACCAGCCGGTATACTGGCGGTGCATTGCGGTCTGTACGTTTAAGAATTGGAATGATGGGTGAATTACAGATATTGGAGTCGGTTTCTACGACCACTCCCTGGGCAATAAGCTCTTCAATCATTTTCAGTGAAGCCACTACAGCATCGGGTGGTAACTTGTATTGTCTGATTCTGGGTAGAACAACTCCTGTCTTGAGTGTAACACGGTATGGTGTGATATGCATACAACCTACATCAGCTGGGCCTTTTGCCCATAAGTGATCTGGTACATTTTTCAGTCTGACATCAAAGTCACGTAGTACATAATGACCCTTAAAATCCCGTAGAAAGAGTCTGACTCCCTCCGGGGAACAGCAAATTATAGCTCCTAGAGCCTTCAGTGTTTTAATTCCTAACAGATTTTCGGGACATGATTTCGTAAGTAACAGATCTGTAACTCGAGATAATGGACCCACAGCTAGTGGTACTGGTTCTGATACTTCATTTACAATAGGTTGTCCTGAAAAACCAAGGGAAACATTCTGTGAGCCTGAGAGGGGTGCCCCTGGAACTTCATTATGACTTATAGTAGTGCGACTTGCCCCTGTGTCAATTAAAAACTTTCTGTCTTTTCCTAATACGTGACTATGTACATAAGGACCTTCTTGATCTACAGGAATTTCAATAAGAGGCAAATCACTTTCCCTCCCTAGGCTGTTTCATGTATAACGCTGATAATCTGGATATGCCGTCTGGGCATACTGGTACATTTGTTGTGAGACTTGTCTAGTTGCGGCAACGGGCTGTGTCTGAGCATGCTGTGGCTGCGGTACTGCTACTGTCTGTACTGTATGGGACTGATCATGCATAGGCTGTGTATTCTGCATTGGCTGTTCGTTCTGTGAGGTCTGTTGTTGACCCTGTTCATGTCTAGGCGGACGCGGTCTTTCTTTAGTTTTACCTGTCTCGATGTTATGTTTCAGGACTGGACATTCATGTACGTAATGACCTGGCTGCTTGCAATAATTACATGTCCCTTTAACGGGAGCGGCAGAATGATTTGTCTGAGCCCCACCTTTTCTATGACCCTCGGCTGGAATGGTCTGGGCTACTAACATTTTCATTTTCGTGTCTTTCATACGTTTCTGTTCCTGGTCCTGTTCTTCCCTAATTCTATTCTGGTGATATTGTAACATTTGTAACATCTGTGATGGCGTATTTGCCTGCCAAGTACTTTCAACCTTGTATACTCTATTTTTTACTAATGGTAGGGCGTTCTCTACTAATTTTGTTACGAAAAGGTGTGGATATGACTCGCTACTAGTTTTTAGACCACTATTAATAATGAAACATTTCTCGAATCTTGAATAAAAGTCACTAGTATCTTCATCTTGTTTCTGTTTACAGGACGAGATTGCGTCCCAATCTTCCTTTCTAGTTGTCAATAATCTTGGCAGAACCTGTACTATTAAACCTGGTAATGCTTTAGTCAGATCCCCAAGGCCTAACCCTGGGACTCGTTTCTTTTCTTCGTCTTCTATCTCCGCCCATGCTATCTTTGACTCTCCCACTTCCCAATCCTTTTCCTTTAATTTCTCGTAAATGCCCGTGGGCAACAGTACTTTTAACATTTTCATAATATCATCATACGTATAATCTCCCATCAGTAACATGTCTTTAAGCTCTCTATGAAAACCTGCAGGATCTTTATCATGGCACGGAACTAATTTCTTCATTTCTAATAGTTCTAACTTAGTCAGTGGTGTGTGAACATACACACGTTTCAGGGTATGATCCTCACCCATAACTGGATGTACTTCTCGTAAGGGATTCTGGCTTTCAATGCCACCACCGAATTGCATGTGGTACGTTTTTCTTTCTGGAGGCGGGGCGGGAACATATTCAGAGCTCAGGAAGTTGTAATACTTACGTCGTTGTTCTAGAATTATTTGTATTAATTTGGTACTAAAACCTCTCCATCTATCCATGAGTAGTGCTTCTAATGTTTCGTGTAAGGGACCTGGATCAGAATGATGATTTCTGAACTTGATAAGGAGGTGCTGAATCATGTATACACCTGCTATTTTCTGCTCTTCTGGGGAAAGGTTCAAGAATGTCTGTACTAACGTGTCATCATTATATATATCTGCGTTTTCAGCCCATAACACGGCTGATCGTGCTAGTTCCTGTTCGTCCATAGAATTGAGTATATGGTACCCTACTCGATCTCGAAGCCTTTTATCAGTTTCCTGGAACTGATGCTCAGAAGAATTCGGATTTGTTAAAGCGGAGAAAAGAACTCTCTTGCTCTCCGGACGGACACCTTTCCTAAGGTAGTTTCCCCTACCTACATATGCTATTATATCTGTAGACTTTCCTGATATTTCATCTTCATCTTCCTCCTCGGAGGAAGTTTTATCAGTTTCTTCCTGATGTGCAGTTAATACTGCCTTTCTAATTTTCTGGGACATAGTGGCTATGCAAGTCCCCTTGTCATGTTTGGCGTCTGCTATATTTTGGCCCCACTTGTTTAATGCGTCTAACTCACTTTGACCTGTCCCGGGCCTGTCTCGTTCTCTTATCACGCAATTAATGAAGAATCGTAATATCTGTTTTTGAATGTCAACTTTCTGTTTATACATGGCAGCTTTGACACTGTCGGGGTCTTTCCCTGTCTGTATGAATTTGTATAGTCTGTCGAGAGCTTCCTGCATTCCTACACAGCATAGCAAGTTATCGGTGGCAGATCTTAAGCGCAGTGATGCTAATACCATTAAATCGTCTTGTCCGGGTACTGGATCATATCTGCAAAATGACATCCTATCTTTGAATGCCTCAAGCCGGGATGAGTAGGGGGACTGGAAAGGATTCTGCGTGTCCCTTAAATGCAATCTGTGTGTTGGTGGCGGGGTCTGTAGACCCGCTGTCGCACCTCCTGAGGCGGATGCTTGGGCATTATCTCTCCGTGGAGTCTGTATCTGGACTTGAATCTGTCTTTTAGTAAGATCAGATAGTACTGGTTTCGGTGGATCCGTTTTCAGTGGGGGAAGTGGCGGAGGTATCGGAACAGGGGAGGTCTGTCGCGGTACCGGCGGAACTGGATCTGGGGGCGCAGTGCCACCCCCATCCCTGTCAGTAGGCAGGGCACGAACAGGCAGATTGGTGTAAGCTGGTGCTACATCCTCTAGATATGAATTCAAGAATATGTCTTTAGTAGTCTTGTGCATTACTTTAGTTGGAACTAATGGTGTCGGTAAGTTTTTCGGTATCTCTGATTCAGTTTCAGATGTGCCATCTGCTGCAAGATACATACCGTTTACAAGATTATTTCGGGCACGGTCTATTTGTTCTGTTTTTACTCGGATCCCTTCAGTAACTAATTCGTTTTCTCGCTCTTTATCTGATTCTTTAAGTCTGTCTTCTCTACGGAGTGCTTTGTCAGCACGCTTACGTGATTCCTTACGCCAAAATTCTATGGCGTCCTTCTGAGATTGTCTAGCTTTCTTTTTCCATAATGCTTCTTCTACCCTCATGATGCACTCGGCATCCCACGTTCCGGTAACAGGCCATCTGTGTCTCTCGTCTAGGTGCTTGGTGTAATCGGCCCATAAATCTAGATATAATATGGCATCTATGCCATGCTTTTGATACATAAAATTGCCTGGAGTGTCCCTAGGGGGGATAGGAATTTCTTCCTCTAGTAACCCTTTCCTAGTTCCGATCTGTTTTAACTTGCTGAGGAACGGCATCCTGCTTACTTATTACTTGAACGCTAGATCTTTATTCCTTGATACGAGTTGCTAGTTGATACAAGAAATACAATAATACACAATAAAACAGTCACATTCATACCACAACATTAATCACATAAAAATATTAAAGACATAGCTAACTACCCCCTACACTGAATGTACCGCTCAACGGTACGGATACACTGGTGTAATAGTGCAAAAATTCGGAATACTTTATATACTGCTAAACAGTACAGATACACTGCCTAAAAACAGTGCAGACCGGACTTGCGTACCCAAACCCGTCTAGATACGACCCAGCAATGGTACTCACCGGGAAGCACGGAAAACAGAAGGCCTCGGAAAACTCGACTGGACTCGACTCGGAAACTTCGGGAAACTTCGGAAAACTTCGGAAAACTTCGGAAAACTGGTGGGCCTCTTCACACCTCGGACCTTGCTTCTTTCGGCTGGGCTCTGGTCGGGATCCTCCGCACTCCTCACCGCCTCGTCTGGGCACTGATCGCAGTCTTCGTCACCTCCGTGGGTCAGAGGGGGATGCAGGAAATCCTGCCAGTACACGTGTAGTCCGTCTAACTGATGGCAGGGGACACGGATTGCAACGCACCTACCGGCGCGTGAGGTGGGGGAGGGGTCCCTGTTCGGGCGCCAAAATGACGTAAATAATTAATTTACTCTCTTAATTTCTATGCAGGTAAGTACTTAATCAATGATAACTCAATCAGAAGGAAAGAAAACAGAGTCCGTGGTGTTAGAGTTTCTAAGGGTTTTATTCCTCATAAAGGAATCAGGATATCATGTTCTGACCACCACAGGGGTGTCAGAAGGGATAGATGAGCGCGCTCCAGTTTATTATCATTACATAGCTTATATACTTGATTTACATCATAATGTTCAATGTAAGAGGCGTAACAGCTGAGAGAAGACAAGATAACAGTATACACGTGGTACCAATACATCATTAAAAGGCGTAAACTAGGCGTGAACTAGAGGTGTGTGCTAGAAACGTCACTGATAGGTGACGCAAGTGGGTGGCACCAAGGGGTGGTGCTAACAGAATGTTGCAATGTCAGCAGAAATCGGAAGCTTGGATGCGCGTGCAGCTGCATGACGTGTGATTGACGGGGTGCAGGGGACTTGACATTTACACTGACGGAAAGAGACAGAAGTCTGGCATGTCAGATCAACTTGTACTTCTATCATATCTGATATCTGATGTTTTAGGAACTATACTATCTGGGCGGAAAGGTCTCTAGAGTAAAAGCTATTCTATGCTAACTGTGGATGCGTGTATAAGCGCCTAAGTGTCTACATGTAGAGCGTGGGGGCACGGGGCCTTCCATGGAAGCATGGCAACGGAGGCTATGAATTACTTGCATTAAGACAGGTCGGCCCTTTTGGCTCTGCAGCTGGAGAGGATGTTTACAGGATCTAGTAGGCAGGAATGTATTCTCGGGGAGCGGAACAGATAACTCGAAGGTTATAGTCAGTCTTGGCAGAAAGCAGGCTTGAGCTGAGCGCGAGGGGCCGCGCTGAATGTCGGACAGAGTTCACGAATACAGAGGTAGCCTGGGCAGAGTCAGGAGCCACAAAAGAGGTTCAGATGGCAGGAATTCAGGGCCTACTCTGGCTAGAGCAGGAATACATGAAAAGTGTACTACAAAAAGACGGTGGCATAGCATACTTAGGAACGGACTATATAATCCATTCAGGGTGCATCTGAAAGAGGACAAGTTGACGGTGGACGCAAATGTATTTGCGTCTTCATAGCTGGCACAGGAGGGAAGTTACATGCACTTTAAGCTGGTACATGGAGTCGGTGGGGTACGCGCTAGGGAACACAACATGGCCAAAATTTAATTTTCCTCAAGGGAGTAGTGCATCTAGGATCATCCCATGAAGAGAGTAGTGCATCCAGGATCATCCCATGAAGAGAGTAGTGCATCCAGGATCATCCCCTGAAGGGAGTAGTGCATCCAGGATCATCCCATGAAGGGAGTAGTGCATCCAGGACCATCCCATGAAGGGAGTAGTGCATCCAGGACCATCCCTTGAAGGGAGTAGTGCATCCAGGATCATCCCATGAAGGGAGTAGTGCATCCAGGATCATCCCATAAAGGGAGTAGTGCATCAAGGATCATCCCATGAAGGGACAGGTGCATCCACGATAATCCCATAGAGGGAGTAGTGCATCCAGGATCATCCCATGAAGGGACAGGTGCATCCAGATCATCCCATGAAGGGACAGGTGCATCCAGATCATCCCATGAAGGGACAGGTGCATCCAGATCATCCCATGAAGGGACAGGTGCATCCACATCATCCCATGAAGGGACAGGTGCATCCAGATCATCCCATGAAGGGACAGGTGCATCCAGATCATCCCATGAAGGGACAGGTGCATCGAGGATCATCCCCTGAAGGGAGTAGTGCATCCAGGATCATCCCCTGAAGGGAGTAGTGCATCCAGGATCATCCCCTGAAGGGAGTAGTGCATCCAGATCATCCCATGAAGGGACAGGTGCTTCTAGGATCATCCCATCAAGGGACAGGTGCATCCAGGATCATCCCATGAAGGGAGTTAGTGCATCCAGGATCATCCCATGAAGGGAGTAGTGCATCCAGGATCATCCCATGAAGGGAGTAGTGCATCCAGGATCATCCCATGAAGGGAGTAGTGCATCCTGGATCATCCCCTGAAGGGAGTAGTGCATCCAGGATCATCCCATGAAGGGAGTAGTGCATCCAGGATCATCCCATGAAGGGACAGGTGCATCCAGGATCATCCCATAAAGGGAGTAGTGCATCCAGGATCATCCCATGAAGGGACAGGTGCATCCAGGATCATCCCATGAAGGGAGTAGTGCATCCATGATCATCCCATAAAGGGAGTAGTGCATCCAGGATCATCCCATAAAGGGAGTAGTGCATCCAGGGTCATCCCATAAAGGGAGTAGTGCATCCAGGATCATCCCATAAAGGGAGTAGTGCATCCAGGATCATCCCATAAAGGGAGTAGTGCATCCAGGATCATCCCATAAAGGGAGTAGTGCATCCAGGATCATCCCATGAAGGGACAGGTGCATCCAGATCATCCCATGAAGGGACAGGTGCATCCAGATCATCCCATGAAGGGACAGGTGCATCCAGATCATCCCATGAAGGGACAGGTGCATCCAGATCATCCCATGAAGGGACAGGTGCATCGAGGATCGTCCCCTGAAGGGAGTAGTGCATCCAGATCATCCCATGAAGGGACAGGTGCATCCAGGATCATCCCCTGAAGGGAGTAGTGCATCCAGGATCATCCCATAAAGGGAGTAGTGCATCCAGGATCATCCCATGAAGGGACAGGTGCATCCAGATCATCTCATGAAGGGACAGGTGCATCCAGATCATCCCATGAAGGGACAGGTACATCCAGATCATCCCATGAAGGGACAGGTGCATCCAGATCATCCCATGAAGGGACAGGTGCATCCAGATCATCCCATGAAGGGACAGGTGCATCCAGATCTCATGGGACAGGTGCATCGAGGATCATCCCCTGAAGGGAGTAGTGCATCCAGGACCATCCCATTAAGGGAGTAGTGCATCCAGGACCATCCCATAAAGGGAGTAGTGGATCCAGGATCATCCCATGAAGGGACAGGTGCATCCAGATCATCCCATGAAGGGACAGGTGCATCCAGATCATCCCATGAAGGGACAGGTCTATCTAGATCATCCCATGAAGGGACAGGTGCATCCAGATCATCCCATGAAGGGACAAGTGCATCCAGATCATCCCATGAAGGGAGTAGTGCATCCAGATCATCCCATGAAGGGACAGGTGCATCCAGGATCATCCCATGAAGGGACAGGTGCATCCAGGATCATCCCATGAAGGGACAGGTGCATCCAGGATCATCCCATGAAGGGACAGGTGCATCCAGGATCATCCCTTGAAGGGACAGGTGCATCCAGGATCATCCCATGAAGGGACCGGTTCATCCAGGATCATCCCCTGAAGGGAGTAGTGCATCCAGATCATCCCATGAAGGGACAGGTGCATCCAGGATCATCCCATGAAGAGACCGGTTCATCCAGATCATCCCATGAAGGGACCAGTGCATCCAGGATCATCCCCTGAAGGGAGTAGTGCATCCAGGATCATCCCATGAAGGGACAGGTGCATCCAGGATCATCCCATGAAGGGAGTAGTGGATCCAGGATCATCCCATGAAGGGACAGGTGCATCCAGATCATCCCATGAAGGGACAGGTGCATCCAGATCATCCCATGAAGGGACAGGTCTATCTAGATCATCCCATGAAGGGACAGGTGCATCCAGATCATCCCATGAAGGGACAAGTGCATCCAGATCATCCCATGAAGGGAGTAGTGCATCCAGATCATCCCATGAAGGGACAGGTGCATCCAGGATCATCCCATGAAGGGACAGGTGCATCCAGGATCATCCCATGAAGGGACAGGTGCATCCAGGATCATCCCATGAAGGGACAGGTGCATCCAGGATCATCCCTTGAAGGGACAGGTGCATCCAGGATCATCCCATGAAGGGACCGGTTCATCCAGGATCATCCCCTGAAGGGAGTAGTGCATCCAGATCATCCCATGAAGGGACAGGTGCATCCAGGATCATCCCATGAAGAGACCGGTTCATCCAGATCATCCCATGAAGGGACCAGTGCATCCAGGATCATCCCCTGAAGGGAGTAGTGCATCCAGGATCATCCCATGAAGGGACAGGTGCATCCAGGATCATCCCATGAAGGGACCGGTGCATCCAGGATCATCCCATGTAGGGACTGGTGCATCCAGGATCATCCCATCAAGGGACCGGTGCATCCAGGATCATCCCATCAAGGGAGTAGTGCATCGAGGATCATCCCCTGAAGTGAGTAGTGCATCGAGGATCATCCCCTGAAGTGAGTAGTGCATCCAGGATCATCCCATGAAGGGAGTAGTGCATCCAGGATCATCCCATGAAGGGAGTAGTGCATCCAGGATCATCCCATGAAGGGAGTAGTGCATCCAGGATCATCCCATGAAGGGAGTAGTGCATCCTGGATCATCCCCTGAAGGGAGTATTGCATCCTGGATCATCCCCTGAAGGGAGTAGTGCATCCTGGATCATCCCCTGAAGGGAGTAGTGCATCCTGGATCATCCCCTAAAGGGAGTAGTGCATCCAGGATCATCCCATGAAGGGACAGGTGCATCCAGGATCATCCCATAAAGGGAGTAGTGCATCCAGGATCATCCCATGAAGGGACAGGTGCCTCCAGGATCATCCCATAAAGGGAGTAGTGCATCCAGGATCATCCCATGAAGGGAGTAGTGCATCCAGGATCATCCCATGAAGGGAGTAGTGCATCCTGGATCATCCCCTGAAGGGAGTAGTGCATCCAGGATCATCCCATAAAGGGAGTAGTGCATCCAGATCATCCCATGAAGGGACAGGTGCATCCAGATCATCCCATGAAGGGACAGGTGCATCGAGGATCATCCCCTGAAGGGAGTAGTGCATCTAGGATCATCCCATGAAGAGAGTAGTGCATCCAGGATCATCCCATGAAGAGAGTAGTGCATCCAGGATCATCCCATGAAGGGACAGGTGCATCCAGGATCATCCCATAAAGGGAGTAGTGCATCCAGATCATCCAATGAAGGGACAGGTGCATCCAGGATCATCCAATAAAGGGAGTAGTGCATCCAGGATCATCCCATGAAGGGACAGGTGCATCCAGATCATCCCATGAAGGGACAGGTGCATCCAGGATCATCCCCTGAAGGGAGTAGTGCATCCAGGATGATCCCATAAAGGGAGTAGTGCATCCAGATCATCCCATGAAGGGACACGGGCATCCAGATCATCCCATGAAGGGACAGGTGCATCGAGGATCATCCCCTGAAGAGAGTAGTGCATCCAGGATCATCCCATGAAGAGAGTAGTGCATCCAGGATCATCCCCTGAAGGGAGTAGTGCATCCAGGATCATCCCATGAAGGGAGTAGTGCATCCAGGACCATCCCTTGAAGGGAGTAGTGCATCCAGGATCATCCCATGAAGGGACAGGTGCATCCAGGATCATCCCATAAAGGGAGTAGTGCATCCAGGATCATCCCATGAAGGGACAGGTGCATCCACGATAATCCCATAAAGGGAGTAGTGCATCCAGGATCATCCCATGAAGGGACAGGTGCATCCAGATCATCCCATGAAGGGACAGGTGCATCCAGATCATCCCATGAAGGGACAGGTGCATCCAGATCATCCCATGAAGGGACAGGTGCATCCAGACCATCCCATGAAGGGACAGGTGCATCGAGGATCATCCCCTGAAGGGAGTAGTGCATCCAGGATCATCCCATGAAGGGAGTAGTGCATCCAGGATCATCCCATGAAGGGACAGGTGCATCCAGATCATCCCATGAAGGGACAGGTGCATCCAGATCATCCCCTGAAAGGAGTAGTGCATCCAGGATCATCCCCTGAAGGGACAGGTGCATCCAGATCATCCCATGAAGGGACAGGTGCATCCAGATCATCCCATGAAGGGACAGGTGCATCCACAGCATCCCATGAAGGGACAAGTGCATCCAGGATCATCCCATAAAAGGAGTAGTGCATCCAGGATCATCCCCTGAAGGGAGTAGTGCATCCAGGATCATCCCCTGAAGGGAGTAGTGCATCCAGGACAATCCCATGAAGGGAGTAGTGCATCCAGGACCATCCCCTGAAGGGAGTAGTGCATCCAGGACCATCCCCTGAAGGGAGTAGTGCATCCAGGATCATCCCATAAAGGGAGTAGTGCATCCAGGATCATCCCATAAAGGGAGTAGTGCATCCAGGATCATCCATAAAGGGAGTAGTGCATCCAGGATCATCCCATAAAGGGAGCAGTGCATCCAGGATCATCCCATGAAGGGACAGGTGCATCCAGGATCATCCCATGAAGGGACAGGTGCATCCAGGATCATCCTATGAAGGGACCAGTGCATCCAGGATCATCCCCTGAAGGGAGTAGTGCATCCAGATAATCCCATGAAGGGGCAGGTGCATCCAGGATCATCCCATGAAGGGACCAGTGCATCCAGGATCATCCCCTGAAGGGAGTAGCGCATCCAGGATCATCCCATGAAGGGACAGGTGCATCCAGATCATCCCATAAAGGGAGTAGTGCATCCAGCATCATCCCATGAAGGGACAGGTGCATCTAGATCATCCCATGAAGGGACAGGTGCATAGATGATCATCCCCTGATGGGAGTAGTGCATCCAGGATCATCCCCTGAAGGGAGTAGTGCATCCAGGATCATCCCATGAAGGGACAGGTGCATCCAGGATCATCCCATGACGGGACAGGTGCATCCAGGATCATCCCATGAAGGGACAGGTGCATCCAGATCATCCCATGAAGGGACAGGTGCATCCAGATCATCCCATGAAGGGACAGGTGCATCGAGGATCATCCCCTGAAGGGAGTAGTGCATCCAGGATCATCCCATGAAGGGAGTAGTGCATCCAGGATCATCCCCTGAAGGGAGTAGTGCATCAAGATCATCCCATGAAGGGACAGGTGCATCCAGGATCATCCCCTGAAGGGAGTAGTGCATCCAGATCATCCCATGAAGGAACAGGTGCATCCAGATCATCCCATGAAGGGACAGGTGCATCCAGATCATCCCATGAAGGGACAGGTGCATCCAGATCATCCCATGAAGGGACAGGTGCATCCAGACCATCCCATGAAGGGACAGGTGCATCGAGGATCATCCCCTGAAGGGAGTAGTGCATCCAGGATCATCCCATGAAGGGAGTAGTGCATCCAGGATCATCCCATGAAGGGACAGGTGCATCCAGATCATCCCATGAAGGGACAGGTGCATCCAGATCATCCCCTGAAAGGAGTAGTGCATCCAGGATCATCCCCTGAAGGGACAGGTGCATCCAGGATCATTCCCTGAAGGGAGTAGTGCATCCAGGATCATCCCATGAAGGGTGTAGTGCATCCAGGATCATCCCATGAAGGGTGTAGTGCATCCAGGATCATCCCATGAAGGGACAGGTGCATCCAGGACCATCCCATGAAGGGACAGGTGCATCCAGGACCATCCCATGAAGGGACAGGTGCATCCAGGATCATCCCATGAAGGGACAGGTGCATCCAGGATCATCCCATGAAGGGACAGGTGCATCCAGGATCATCCCATGAAGGGAGTAGTGCGTCCAGGATCATCCCCTGAAGGGAGTAGTGCGTTCAGGATCATCCCCTGAAGGGACAGGTGCATCCAGATCATCCCATCAAGGGACAGGTGCATCCACATCATCCCCTGAAGGCAGTAGTGCATCCAGGATCATCCCATGAAGGGACAGGTGCATCCAGGATCATCCCATGAAGGGAGTAGTGCGTCCAGGATCATCCCCTGAAGGGAGTAGTGCATCCAGGATCATCCCCTGAAGGGAGTAGTGCGTTCAGGATCATCCCCTGAAGGGACAGGTGCATCCAGATCATCCCATCAAGGGACAGGTGCATCCAGATCATCCCATGAAGGGACAGGTGCATCCAGATCATCCCATGAAGGGACAGGTGCATCCAGATCATCCCATGAAGGGACAGGTGCATCGAGGATCATCCCCACAAGGGAGCAGTGCATCCAGGATCATCCCATGAAGGGAGTAGTGCATCCAGGATCATCCCATGAAGGGAGTAGTGCATCCAGGATCATCCCATGAAGGGAGTAGTGCATCCAGGACCATCCCATGAAGGGAGTAGTGCATCCAGGATCATCCCATGAAGGGAGTAGTGCATCCAGGATCATCCCATAAAGGGAGTAGTGCATCCAGGATCATCCCCTGAAGGGAGTAGTGCATCCGGATCATCCCATGAATGGACAGGTGCATCCAGGATCATCCCATGAAGGGACAGGTGCATCCAGGATCATCCCATGAAGGGACAGGTGCATCCAGGATCATCCCATGAAGGGACAGGTGCATCCAGATCATCCCATGAAGGGACAGGTGCATCGAGGATCATCCCCTGAAGGGAGTAGTGCATCCAGGATCATACCCTGAAGGGAGTAGTGCATCCAGATCATCCCATGAAGGGACAGGTGCATCCAGGATCATCCCATAAAGGGACAGGTGCATCCAGGATCATCCCATAAAGGGACAGGTGCATCCAGGATCATCCCATGAAGGGACAGGTGCATCCAGGATCATCCCATGAAGGGACAGGTGCATCCAGGATCATCCCATGAAGGGAGTAGTGCATCCTGGATCATCCCCTGAAGGGAGTAGTGCATCCTGGATCATCCCCTGAAGGGAGTAGTGCATCCAGGATCATCCCATGAAGGGACAGGTACATCCAGGATCATCCCATAAAGGGAGTAGTGCATCCAGGATCATCCCATGAAGGGACAGGTGCCTCCAGGATCATCCCATAAAGGGAGTAGCGCATCTAGGATCATCCCATGAAGGGACAGGTGCATGCATCCAGATCATCCCATGAAGGGACAGGTGCATCCAGGATCATCCCATAAAGGGAGTAGTGCATCCAGGATCATCCCATGAAGGGACAGGTGCATCCAGATCATCCCATGAAGGGACAGGTCCATCCAGATCATCCCATGAAGGGACAGGTGCCTCCAGGATCATCCCATAAAGGGAGTAGCGCATCTAGGATCATCCCATGAAGGGACAGGTGCATGCATCCAGATCATCCCATGAAGGGAGTAGTGCATCCAGGATCATCCCCTGAAGGGAGTAGTGCATCCAGGATCATCCCATTAAGGGAGTAGTGCATCCAGGATCATCCCATGAAGGGACAGGTGCATCCAGATCATCCCATGAAGGGACAGGTGCATCCAGATCATCCCATGAAGGGACAGGTGCATCCAGATCATCCCATGAAGGGACAGGTGCATCTAGATCATCCCATGAAGGGACAGGTGCATCTAGATTATCCCCTGAAGGGAGTAGTGCATCCAGGATCATCCCATAAAGGGAGTAGTGCATCCAGGATCATCCCATAAAGGGAGTAGTGCATCCAGGATCATCCCCTGAAGGGAGTAGTGCATCCAGATCATCCCATGAATGGACAGGCGCATCCAGGATCATCCCATGAAGGGACAGGTGCATCCAGGATCATCCCATGAAGGGACAGGTGCATCCAGATCATCCCATGAAGGGACAGGTGCATCCAGGATCATCCCCTGAAGGGAGTAGTGCATCCAGGATCATCCCCTGAAGGGAGTAGTGCATCCAGGATCATCCCATGAAAGGACAGGTGCATCCAGGATCATCCCATGAAGGGACCAGTGCATCCAGGATCATCCCCTGAAGGGAGTAGCGCATCCAGGATCATCCCATGAAGGGACAGGTGCATCCAGATCATCCCATAAAGGGAGTAGTGCATCCAGCATCATCCCATGAAGGGACAGGTGCATCTAGATCATCCCATGAAGGGACAGGTGCATAGATGATCATCCCCTGAAGGGAGTAGTGCATCCAGGATCATCCCCTGAAGGGAGTAGTGCATCCAGGATCATCCCATGAAGGGACAGGTGCATCCAGGATCATCCCATGAAGGGACAGGTGCATCCAGGATCATCCCATGAAGGGACAGGTGCATCCAGATCATCCCATGAAGGGACAGGTGCATCCAGATCATCCCATGAAGGGACAGGTGCATCGAGGATCATCCCCTGAAGGGAGTAGTGCATCCAGGATCATCCCATGAAGGGAGTAGTGCATCCAGGATCATCCCCTGAAGGGAGTAGTGCATCAAGATCATCCCATGAAGGGACAGGTGCATCCAGGATCATCCCGTGAAGGGAGTAGTGCATCCAGATCATCCCATGAAGGGACAGGTGCATCCAGATCATCCCATGAAGGGACAGGTGCGTCCAGATCATCCCATGAAGGGACAGGTGCATCCAGACCATCCCATGAAGGGACAGGTGCATCCAGACCATCCCATGAAGGGACAGGTGCATCGAGGATCATCCCCTGAAGGGAGTAGTGCATCCAGGATCATCCCATGAAGGGAGTAGTGCATCCAGGATCATCCCATGAAGGGACAGGTGCATCCAGATCATCCCATGAAGGGACAGGTGCATCCAGATCATCACCTGAAAGGAGTAGTGCATCCAGGATCATCCCCTGAAGGGACAGGTGCATCCAGGATCATCCCCTGAAGGGAGTAGTGCATCCAGGATCATCCCCTGAAGGGAGTAGTGCATCCAGGATCATCCCATGAAGGGTGTAGTGCATCCAGGATCATCCCATGAAGGGAGTAGTGCATCCAGGATCATCCCATGAAGGGACAGGTGCATCCAGGACCATCCCATGAAGGGACAGGTGCATCCAGGATCATCCCATGAAGGGACAGGTGCATCCAGGACCATCCCATGAAGGGACAGGTGCATCCAGGATCATCCCATGAAGGGACAGGTGCATCCAGGATCATCCCATGAAGGGACAGGTGCATCCAGGATCATCCCATGAAGGGAGTAGTGCGTCCAGGATCATCCCCTGAAGGGAGTAGTGCGTTCAGGATCATCCCCTGAAGGGACAGGTGCATCCAGATCATCCCATCAAGGGACAGGTGCATCCACATCATCCCCTGAAGGCAGTAGTGCATCCAGGATCATCCCATGAAGGGACAGGTGCATCCAGGATCATCCCATGAAGGGAGTAGTGCGTCCAGGATCATCCCCTGAAGGGAGAAGTGCATCCAGGATCATCCCCTGAAGGGAGTAGTGCGTTCAGGATCATCCCCTGAAGGGACAGGTGCATCCAGATCATCCCATCAAGGGACAGGTGCATCCAGATCATCCCATGAAGGGACAGGTGCATCCAGATCATCCCATGAAGGGACAGGTGCATCCAGATCATCCCATGAAGGGACAGGTGCATCGAGGATCATCCCCTGAAGGGAGCAGTGCATCCAGGATCATCCCATGAAGGGAGTAGTGCATCCAGGACCATCCCATGAAGGGAGTAGTGCATCCAGGATCATCCCATGAAGGGAGTAGTGCATCCAGGATCATCCCATAAAGGGAGTAGTGCATCCAGGATCATCCCATAAAGGGAGTAGTGCATCCAGGATCATCCCCTGAAGGGAGTAGTGCATCCGGATCATCCCATGAATGGACAGGTGCATCCAGGATCATCCCATGAAGGGACAGGTGCATCCAGGATCATCCCATGAAGGGACAGGTGCATCCAGATCATCCCATGAAGGGACAGGTGCATCCAGGATCATCCCCTGAAGGGAGTAGTGCATCCAGGATCATACCCTGAAGGGAGTAGTGCATCCAGATCATCCCATGAAGGGACAGGTGCATCCAGGATCATCCCATAAAGGGACAGGTGCATCCAGGATCATCCCATGAAGGGACAGGTGCATCCAGGATCATCCCATGAAGGGACAGGTGCATCCAGGATCATCCCATGAAGGGAGTAGTGCATCCTGGATCATCCCCTGAAGGGAGTAGTGCATCCTGGATCATCCCCTGAAGGGAGTAGTGCATCCAGGATCATCCCATGAAGGGACAGGTACATCCAGGATCATCCCATAAAGGGAGTAGTGCATCCAGGATCATCCCATGAAGGGACAGGTGCCTCCAGGATCATCCCATAAAGGGAGTAGCGCATCTAGGATCATCCCATGAAGGGACAGGTGCATGCATCCAGATCATCCCATGAAGGGACAGGTGCATCCAGGATCATCCCATAAAGGGAGTAGTGCATCCAGGATCATCCCATGAAGGGACAGGTGCATCCAGATCATCCCATGAAGGGACAGGTCCATCCAGATCATCCCATGAAGGGACAGGTGCCTCCAGGATCATCCCATAAAGGGAGTAGCGCATCTAGGATCATCCCATGAAGGGACAGGTGCATGCATCCAGATCATCCCATGAAGGGAGTAGTGCATCCAGGATCATCCCCTGAAGGGAGTAGTGCATCCAGGATCATCCCATTAAGGGAGTAGTGCATCCAGGATCATCCCATGAAGGGACAGGTGCATCCAGATCATCCCATGAAGGGACAGGTGCATCCAGATCATCCCATGAAGGGACAGGTGCATCCAGATCATCCTATGAAGGGACAGGTGCATCTAGATCATCCCATGAAGGGACAGGTGCATCTAGATTATCCCCTGAAGGGAGTAGTGCATCCAGGATCATCCCATAAAGGGAGTAGTGCATCCAGGATCATCCCATAAAGGGAGTAGTGCATCCAGGATCATCCCCTGAAGGGAGTAGTGCATCCAGATCATCCCATGAATGGACAGGCGCATCCAGGATCATCCCATGAAGGGACAGGTGCATCCAGGATCATCCCATGAAGGGACAGGTGCATCCAGGATCATCCCCTGAAGGGACAGGTGCATCCAGGTTCATCCCCTGAAGGGACAGGTGCATCCAGGATCATCCCCTGAAGGGAGTAGTGCATCCAGGATCATCCCCTGAAGGGAGTAGTGCATCCAGGATCATCCCCTGAAGGAACAGGTGCCTCCAGGATCATCCCATAAAGGGAGTAGCGCATCTAGGATCATCCCATGAAGGGACAGGTGCATTCATCCAGATCATCCCATGAAGGGACAGGTGCATCCAGGATCATCCCATAAATGGAGTAGTGCATCCAGGATCATCCCATGAAGGGACAGGTGCATCCAGATCATCCCATGAAGGGACAGGTGCATCTAGATCATCCCATGAAGGGACAGGTGCATCCAGATCATCCCATGAAGGGACAGGTGCATCCAGGATCATCCCCTGAAGGGAGTAGTGCATCTAGGATCATCCCATGAAGAGAGTAGTGCATCCAGGATCATCCCATGAAGAGAGTAGTGCATCCAGGATCATCCCCTGAAGGGAGTAGTGCATCCAGGATCATCCCATGAAGGGAGTAGTGCATCCAGGACCATCCCATGAAGGGAGTAGTGCATCCAGGACCATCCCATGAAGGGAGTAGTGCATCCAGGATCATCCCATGAAGTGAGTAGTGCATCCAGGATCATCCCATGAAGGGAGTAGTGCATCCAGGATCATCCCATGAAGGGACAGGTGCATCCAGGATCATCCCATAAAAGGAGTAGTGCATCCAGGATCATCCCATAAAGGGACAGGTGCATCCAGGATCATCCCATGAAGGGAGTAGTGCATCCATGATCATCCCATAAAGGGAGTAGTGCATCCAGGATCATCCCATAAAGGGAGTAGTGCATCCAGGATCATCCCATGAAGGGACAGGTGCATCCAGGATCATCCCATGAAGGGACAGGTGCATCCAGATCATCCAATGAAGGGACAGGTGCATCCAGATCATCCCATGAAGGGACAGGTACATCCAGATCATCCCATGAAGGGACAGGTGCATCGAGGATCATCCCCTGAAGGGAGTAGTGCATCCAGGACCATCCCATGACGGGAGTAGTGCATCCAGGACCATCCCATAAAGGGAGTTGTGGATCCAGGTCATCCCATGAAGGGACAGGTCTATCCAGATCATCCCATGAAGGGACAGGTCTATCCAGATCATCCCATGAAGGGACAGGTCTATCCAGATCATCCCATGAAGGGACAGGTCTATCCAGATCATCCCATGAAGGGACAGGTGCATCCAGATCATCCCATGAAGGGACAGGTCTATCTAGATCATCCCATGAAGGGACAGGTGCATCCAGATCATCCCATGAAGGGACAAGTGCATCCAGTTCATCCCATGAAGGGAGTAGTGCATCCAGGATCATCCCATGAAGGGACAGGTGCATCCAGGATCATCCCATGAAGGGATAGGTGCATCCAGGATCATCCCATGAAGGGACAGGTGCATCCAGGATCATCCCATGAAGGGACAGGTGCATCCAGGATCATCCCATGAAGGGACAGGTGCATCCAGGATCATCCCATGAAGGGACCGGTTCATCCAGGATCATCCCCTGAAGGGAGTAGTGCATCCAGATCATCCCATGAAGGGACAGGTGCATCCAGGATCATCCCATGAAGGGACCGGTTCATCCAGATCATCCCATGAAGGGACCAGTGCATCCAGGATCATCACATGAAGGGACAGGTGCATCCAGGATCATCCCATGAAGGGACAGGTGCATCCAGGATCATCCCATGAAGGGACAGGTGCATCCAGGATCATCCCATGAAGGGACAGGTGCATCCAGGATCATCCCATGAAGGGACCAGTGCATCCAGGATCATCCCCTGAAGGGAGTAGTGCATCCAGATCATCCCATCAAGGGATAGGTGCATCCAGGATCATCCCATCAAGGGAGTAGTGCATCGAGGATCATCCCCTGAAGTGAGTAGTGCATCCAGGATCATCCCATGAAGGGAGTAGTGCATCCAGGATCATCCCATGAAGGGAGTAGTGCATCCAGGATCATCCCATGAAGGGAGTAGTGCATCCAGATCATCCCATGAAGGGAGTAGTGCATCCAGATCATCCCATGAAGGGAGTAGTGCATCCAGGATCATCCCATGAAGGGAGTAGTGCATCCTGGATCATCCCCTGAAGGGAGTAGTGCATCCTGGATCATCCCATAAAGGGAGTAGTGCATCCAGGATCATCCCCTAAAGGGAGTAGTGCATCCAGGATCATCCCATGAAGGGACAGGTGCATCCAGGATCATCCCATAAAGGGAGTAGTGCATCCAGGATCATCCCATGAAGGGACAGGTGCCTCCAGGATCATCCCATAAAGGGAGTAGTGCATCCAGGATCATCCCATGAAGGGACAGGTGCATCCGGATCATCCCATGAAGGGACAGGTGCATCCGGATCATCCCATGAAGGGACAGGTGCATCCAGGATCATCCAATAAAGGGAGTAGTGCATCCAGGATCATCCCATGAAGGGACAGGTGCATCCAGATCATCCCATGAAGGGACAGGTGCATCCAGGATCATCCCCTGAAGGGAGTAGTGCATCCAGGATCATCCCCTGAAGGGAGTAGTGCATCCAGATCATCCCATGAAGGGACAGGTGCATCCAGGATCATCCCATGAAGGGACCGGTTCATCCAGATCATCCCATGAAGGGACCAGTGAATCCAGGATCATCCCCTGAAGGGAGTAGTGCATCCAGGATCATCCCATGAAGGGACAGGTGCACCCAGGATCATCCCATGAAGGGAGTAGTGCATCCAGGATCATCCCATGAAGGGAGTAGTGCATCCTGGATCATCCCCTCAAGGGAGTAGTGCATCCAGATCATCCCATGAAGGGAGTAGTGCATCTAGATCATCCCATGAAGGGAGTAGTGCATCTAGATCATCCCATGAAGGGAGTAGTGCATCCAGGATCATCCCATGAAGGGAGTAGTGCATCCAGATCATCCCATCAAGGGACAGGTGCATCCAGGATCATCCCATGAAGGGACCAGTGCATCCAGGATCATCCCCTGAAGGGAGTAGTGCATCCAGATCATCCCATCAAGGGACAGGTGCATCCAGGATCATCCCATCAAGGGAGTAGTGCATCCGGGATCATCCCATGAAGGGAGTAGTGCATCCAGATCATCCCATGAAGGGAGTAGTGCATCTAGATCATCCCATGAAGTGAGTAGTGCATCCAGGATCATCCCATGAAGGGAGTAGTGCATCCAGGATCATCCCATGAAGGGAGTAGTGCATCCAGGATCATCCCATGAAGGGAGTAGTGCATCCAGATCATCCCATGAAGGGAGTAGTGCATCTAGATCATCCCATGAAGGGAGTAGTGCATCTAGATCATCCCATGAAGGGAGTAGTGCATCCAGGATCATCCCATGAAGGGAGTAGTGCATCCTGGATCATCCCCTTAAGGGAGTAGTGCATCCCGGATCATCCCCTAAAGGGAGTAGTGCATCCTGGATCATCCCCTAAAGGGAGTAGTGCATCCAGGATCATCCCATGAAGGGACAGGTGCATCCAGGATCATCCCATAAAGGGAGTAGTGCATCCAGGATCATCCCATGAAGGGACAGGTGCCTCCAGGATCATCCCATAAAGGGAGTAGTGCATCCAGGATCATCCCATGAAGGGACAGGTGCATCCGGATCATCCCATGAAGGGACAGGTGCATCCGGATCATCCCATGAAGGGACAGGTGCATCCGGATCATCCCATGAAGGGACAGGTGCATCCAGGATCATCCAATAAAGGGAGTAGTGCATCCAGGATCATCCCATGAAGGGACAGGTGCATCCAGATCATCCCATGAAGGGACAGGTGCATCCAGGATCATCCCCTGAAGGGAGTAGTGCATCCAGGATCATCCCATAAAGGGAGTAGTGCATCCAGGATCATCCCATGAAGGGACAGGTGCATCCAGATCATCCCATGAAGGGACAGGTGCATTCAGATCATCCCATGAAGGGACAGGTGCATCAAGGATCATCCCCTGAAGGGAGTAGTGCATCTAGGATCATCCCATGAAGAGAGTAGTGCATCCAGGATCATCCCATGAAGAGAGTAGTGCATCCAGGATCATCCCCTGAAGGGAGTAGTGCATCCAGGATCATCCCATGAAGGGAGTAGTGCATCCAGGACCATCCCATGAAGGGAGTAGTGCATCCAGGACCATCCCTTGAAGGGAGTAGTGCATCCAGGATCATCCCATGAAGGGAGTAGTGCATCCAGGATCATCCCATAAAGGGAGTAGTGCATCCAGGATCATCCCATGAAGGGACAGGTGCATCCACGATAATCCCATAAAGGGAGTAGTGCATCCAGGATCATCCCATGAAGGGACAGGTGCATCCAGATCATCCCATGAAGGGACAGGTGCATCCAGATCATCCCATGAAGGGACAGGTGCATCCAGATCATCCCATGAAGGGACAGGTGCATCCAGATCATCCCATGAAGGGACAGGTGCATCCAGATCATCCCATGAAGGGACAGGTGCATCGAGGATCATCCCCTGAAGGGAGTAGTGCATCCAGGATCATCCCCTGAAGGGAGTAGTGCATCCAGATCATCCCATGAAGGGACAGGTGCATCCAGGATCATCCCATGAAGGGACAGGTGCATCCAGGATCATCCCATGAAGGGAGTAGTGCATCCAGGATCATCCCATGAAGGGAGTAGTGCATCCTGGATCATCCCCTGAAGGGAGTAGTGCATCCAGGATCATCCCATGAAGGAAGTAGTGCATCCAGGATCATCCCATGAAGGGACAGGTGCATCCAGGATCATCCCATAAAGGGAGTAGTGCATCCAGGATCATCCCATGAAGGGACAGGTGCATCCAGGATCATCCCATGAAGGGAGTAGTGCATCCATGATCATCCCATAAAGGGAGTAGTGCATCCAGGATCATCCCATAAAGGGAGTAGTGCATCCAGGATCATCCCATAAAGGGAGTAGTGCATCCAGGATCATCCCATAAAGGGAGTAGTGCATCCAGGATCATCCCATAAAGGGAGTAGTGCATCCAGATCATCCCATGAAGGGACAGGTGCATCCAGATCATCCCATGAAGGGACAGGTGCATCCAGATCATCCCATGAAGGGACAGGTGCATCCAGATCATCCCATGAAGGGACAGGTGCATCGAGGATCGTCCCCTGAAGGGAGTAGTGCATCCAGATCATCCCATGAAGGGACAGGTGCATCCAGGATCATCCCCTGAAGGGAGTAGTGCATCCAGGATCATCCCATAAAGGGAGTAGTGCATCCAGGATCATCCCATGAAGGGACAGGTGCATCCAGATCATCCCATGAAGGGACAGGTGCATCCAGATCATCCCATGAAGGGACAGGTACATCCAGATCATCCCATGAAGGGACAGGTGCATCCAGATCATCCCATGAAGGGACAGGTGCATCCAGATCATCCCATGAAGGGACAGGTGCATCCAGATCTCATGGGACAGGTGCATCGAGGATCATCCCCTGAAGGGAGTAGTGCATCCAGGACCATCCCATTAAGGGAGTAGTGCATCCAGGACCATCCCAAAAAGGGAGTAGTGGATCCAGGATCATCCCATGAAGGGACGGGTGCATCCAGATCATCCCATGAAGGGACAGGTGCATCCAGATCATCCCATGAAGGGACAGGTCTATCTAGATCATCCCATGAAGGGACAGGTGCATCCAGGATCATCCCATGAAGGGACAGGTGCATCCAGGATCATCCCTTGAAGGGACAGGTGCATCCAGGATCATCCCATGAAGGGACCGGTTCATCCAGGATCATCCCCTGAAGGGAGTAGTGCATCCAGATCATCCCATGAAGGGACAGGTGCATCCAGGATCATCCCATGAAGAGACCAGTGCATCCAGGATCATCCCCTGAAGGGAGTAGTGCATCCAGGATCATCCCATGAAGGGAGTAGTGCATCCAGGATCATCCCATAAAGGGAGTAGTGCATCCAGGATCATCCCATGAAGGGACAGGTGCATCCACGATAATCCCATAAAGGGAGTAGTGCATCCAGATCATCCCATGAAGGGACAGGTGCATCCAGATCATCCCATGAAGGGACAGGTGCATCCAGATCATCCCATGAAGGGACAGGTGCATCCAGATCATCCCATGAAGGGACAGGTGCATCCAGATCATCCCATGAAGGGACAGGTGCATCCAGATCATCCCATGAAGGGACAGGTGCATCGAGGATCATCCCCTGAAGGGAGTAGTGCATCCAGGATCATCCCCTGAAGGGAGTAGTGCATCCAGATCATCCCATGAAGGGACAGGTGCTTCAAGGATCATCCCATCAAGGGACAGGTGCATCCAGGATCATCCCATGAAGGGAGTAGTGCATCCAGGATCATCCCATGAAGGGAGTAGTGCATCCAGGATCATCCCATGAAGGGAGTAGTGCATCCTGGATCATCCCCTGAAGGGAGTAGTGCATCCAGGATCATCCCATGAAGGGAGTAGTGCATCCAGGATCATCCCATGAAGGGACAGATGCATCCAGGATCATCCCATAAAGGGAGTAGTGCATCCAGGATCATCCCATGAAGGGACAGGTGCATCCAGGATCATCCCATGAAGGGAGGAGTGCATCCATGATCATCCCATAAAGGGAGTAGTGCATCCAGGATCATCCCATAAAGGGAGTAGTGAATCCAGGATCATCCCATAAAGGGAGTAGTGCATCCAGGATCATCCCATAAAGGGAGTAGTGCATCCAGGATCATCCCATAAAGGGAGTAGTGCATCCAGGATCATCCCATAAAGGGAGTAGTGCATCCAGATCATCCCATGAAGGGACAGGTGCATCCAGATCATCCCATGAAGGGACAGGTGCATCCAGATCATCCCATGAAGGGACAGGTGCATCCAGATCATCCCATGAAGGGACAGGTGCATCGAGGATCGTCCCCTGAAGGGAGAAGTGCATCGAGATCATCCCATGAAGGGACAGGTGCATCCAGGATCATCCCCTGAAGGGAGTAGTGCATCCAGGATCATCCCATAAAGGGAGTAGTGCATCCAGGATCATCCCATGAAGGGACAGGTGCATCCAGATCATCCCATGAAGGGACAGGTGCATCCAGATCATCCCATGAAGGGACAGGTACATCCAGATCATCCCATGAAGGGACAGGTGCATCCAGATCATCCCATGAAGGGACAGGTGCATCCAGATCATCCCATGAAGGGACAGGTGCATCCAGATCTCATGGGACAGGTGCATCGAGGATCATCCCCTGAAGGGAGTAGTGCATCCAGGACCATCCCATTAAGGGAGTAGTGCATCCAGGACCATCCCAAAAAGGGAGTAGTGGATCCAGGATCATCCCATGAAGGGACAGGTGCATCCAGATCATCCCATGAAGGGACAGGTGCATCCAGATCATCCCATGAAGGGACAGGTCTATCTAGATCATCCCATGAAGGGACAGGTGCATCCAGATCATCCCATGAAGGGACAAGTGCATCCAGATCATCCCATGAAGGGAGTAGTGCATCCAGATCATCCCATGAAGGGACAGGTGCATCCAGGATCATCCCATGAAGGGACAGGTGCATCCAGGATCATCCCATGAAGGGACAGGTGCATCCAGGATCATCCCATGAAGGGACAGGTGCATCCAGGATCATCCCTTGAAGGGACAGGTGCATCCAGGATCATCCCATGAAGGGACCAGTTCATCCAGGATCATCCCCTGAAGGGAGTAGTGCATCCAGATCATCCCATGAAGGGACAGGTGCATCCAGGATCATCCCATGAAGAGACCGGTTCATCCAGATCATCCCATGAAGGGACCAGTGCATCCAGGATCATCCCCTGAAGGGAGTAGTGCATCCAGGATCATCCCATGAAGGGACAGGTGCATCCAGGATCATCCCATGAAGGGACCGGTGCATCCAGGATCATCCCATGTAGGGACTGGTGCATCCAGGATCATCCCATCAAGGGACCGGTGCATCCAGGATCATCCCATGAAGGGAGTAGTGCATCGAGGATCATCCCCTGAAGTGAGTAGTGCATCCAGGATCATCCCATGAAGGGAGTAGTGCATCCAGGATCATCCCATGAAGGGAGTAGTGCATCCAGGATCATCCCATGAAGGGAGTAGTGCATCCAGGATCATCCCATGAAGGGAGTAGTGCATCCAGGATCATCCCATGAAGGGAGTAGTGCATCCTGGATCATCCCCTGAAGGGAGTATTGCATCCTGGATCATCCCATAAAGGGAGTAGTGCATCCAGATCATCCCATGAAGGGACAGGTGCATCCAGATCATCCCATGAAGGGACAGGTGCATCGAGGATCATCCCCTGAAGGGAGTAGTGCATCTAGGATCATCCCATGAAGAGAGTAGTGCATCCAGGATCATCCCATGAAGAGAGTAGTGCATCCAGGATCATCCCATGAAGGGACAGGTGCATCCAGGATCATCCCATAAAGGGAGTAGTGCATCCAGATCATCCAATGAAGGGACAGGTGCATCCAGGATCATCCAATAAAGGGAGTAGTGCATCCAGATCATCCCATGAAGGGACAGGTGCATCAAGGATCATCCCCTGAAGGGAGCAGTGCATCCAGGATCATCCCATGAAGGGAGTAGTGCATCCAGGATCATCCCCTGAAGGGAGTAGTGCATCCAGGATCATCCCATGAAGGGAGTAGTGCATCCAGGACCATCCCATGAAGGGAGTAGTGCATCCAGGACCATCCCTTGAAGGGAGTAGTGCATCCAGGATCATCCCATGAAGGGACAGGTGCATCCAGGATCATCCCATAAAGGGAGTAGTGCATCCAGGATCATCCCATGAAGGGACAGGTGCATCCACGATAATCCCATAAAGGGAGTAGTGCATCCAGGATCATCCCATGAAGGGACAGGTGCATCCAGATCATCCCATGAAGGGACAGGTGCATCCAGATCATCCCATGAAGGGACAGGTGCATCCAGATCATCCCATGAAGGGACAGGTGCATCCACAGCATCCCATGAAGGGACAAGTGCATCCAGGATCATCCCATAAAAGGAGTAGTGCATCCAGGATCATCCCCTGAAGGGAGTAGTGCATCCAGGATCATCCCCTGAAGGGAGTAGTGCATCCAGGATCATCCCCTGAAGGGAGTAGTGCATCCAGGACAATCCCCTGAAGGGAGTAGTGCATCCAGGACCATCCCCTGAAGGGAGTAGTGCATCCAGGACCATCCCCTGAAGGGAGTAGTGCATCCAGGACCATCCCCTGAAGGGAGTAGTGCATCCAGGATCATCCCATAAAGGGAGTAGTGCATCCAGGATCATCCCATAAAGGGAGTAGTGCATCCAGGATCATCCATAAAGGGAGTAGTGCATCCAGGATCATCCCATAAAGGGAGCAGTGCATCCAGGATCATCCCATGAAGGGACAGGTGCATCCAGGATCATCCCATGAAGGGAGTAGTGCATCCAGGACCATCCCCTGAAGGGAGTAGTGCATCCAGGACCATCCCCTGAAGGGAGTAGTGCATCGAGGATCATCCCCTGAAGGGAGTAGTGCATCGAGGATCATCCCCTGAAGTGAGTAGTGCATCCAGGATCATCCCATGAAGGGAGTAGTGCATCCAGGATCATCCCATGAAGGGAGTAGTGCATCCAGGATCATCCCATGAAGGGAGTAGTGCATCCAGGATCATCCCATGAAGGGAGTAGTGCATCCAGGATCATCCCATGAAGGGAGTAGTGCATCCAGGATCATCCCATGAAGGGAGTAGTGCATCCTGGATCATCCCCTGAAGGGAGTATTGCATCCTGGATCATCCCCTGAAGGGAGTAGTGCATCCTGGATCATCCCCTGAAGGGAGTAGTGCATCCTGGATCATCCCCTAAAGGGAGTAGTGCATCCAGGATCATCCCATGAAGGGACAGGTGCATCCAGGCTCATCCCATAAAGGGAGTAGTGCATCCAGGATCATCCCATGAAGGGACAGGTGCCTCCAGGATCATCCCATAAAGGGAGTAGTGCATCCAGGATCATCCCATGAAGGGAGTAGTGCATCCAGGATCATCCCATGAAGGGAGTAGTGCATCCTGGATCATCCCCTGAAGGGAGTAGTGCATCCAGGATCATCCCATAAAGGGAGTAGTGCATCCAGATCATCCCATGAAGGGACAGGTGCATCCAGATCATCCCATGAAGGGACAGGTGCATCGAGGATCATCCCCTGAAGGGAGTAGTGCATCTAGGATCATCCCATGAAGAGAGTAGTGCATCCAGGATCATCCCATGAAGAGAGTAGTGCATCCAGGATCATCCCATGAAGGGACAGGTGCATCCAGGATTATCCCATAAAGGGAGTAGTGCATCCAGATCATCCAATGAAGGGACAGGTGCATCCAGGATCATCCAATAAAGGGAGTAGTGCATCCAGGATCATCCCATGAAGGGACAGGTGCATCCAGATCATCCCATGAAGGGACAGGTGCATCCAGGATCATCCCCTGAAGGGAGTAGTGCATCCAGGATCATCCCATAAAGGGAGTAGTGCATCCAGATCATCCCATGAAGGGACAGGTGCATCCAGATCATCCCATGAAGGGACAGGTGCATTGAGGATCATCCCATGAAGGGAGTAGTGCATCTAGGATCATCCCATGAAGAGAGTAGTGCATCCAGGATCATCCCATGAAGAGAGTAGTGCATCCAGGATCATCCCCTGAAGGGAGTAGTGCATCCAGGATCATCCCATGAAGGGAGTAGTGCATCCAGGACCATCCCATGAAGGGAGTAGTGCATCCAGGACCATCCCTTGAAGGGAGTAGTGCATCCAGGACCATCCCTTGAAGGGAGTAGTGCATCCAGGATCATCCCATGAAGGGACAGGTGCATCCAGGATCATCCCATAAAGGGAGTAGTGCATCCAGGATCATCCCATGAAGGGACAGGTGCATCCACGATAATCCCATAAAGGGAGTAGTGCATCCAGGATCATCCCATGAAGGGACAGGTGCATCCAGATCATCCCATGAAGGGACAGGTGCATCCAGATCATCCCATGAAGGGACAGGTGCATCCAGATCATCCCATGAAGGGACAGGTGCATCCACAGCATCCCATGAAGGGACAAGTGCATCCAGGATCATCCCATAAAAGGAGTAGTGCATCCAGGATCATCCCCTGAAGGGAGTAGTGCATCCAGGATCATCCCCTGAAGGGAGTAGTGCATCCAGGATCATCCCCTGAAGGGAGTAGTGCATCCAGGACAATCCCCTGAAGGGAGTAGTGCATCCAGGACCATCCCCTGAAGGGAGTAGTGCATCCAGGACCATCCCCTGAAGGGAGTAGTGCATCCAGGACCATCCCCTGAAGGGAGTAGTGCATCCAGGATCATCCCATAAAGGGAGTAGTGCATCCAGGATCATCCCATAAAGGGAGTAGTGCATCCAGGATCATCCATAAAGGGAGTAGTGCATCCAGGATCATCCCATAAAGGGAGCAGTGCATCCAGGATCATCCCATGAAGGGACAGGTGCATCCAGGATCACCCCATGAAGGGAAAGGTGCATCCAGGATCATCCCATGAAGGGACAGGTGCATCCAGGATCATCCCATGAAGGGACAGGTGCATCCAGGATCATCCTATGAAGGGACCAGTGCATCCAGGATCATCCCCTGAAGGGAGTAGTGCATCCAGATAATCCCATGAAGGGGCAGGTGCATCCAGGATCATCCCATGAAGGGACCAGTGCATCCAGGATCATCCCCTGAAGGGAGTAGCACATCCAGGATCATCCCATGAAGGGACAGGTGCATCCAGATCATCCCATAAAGGGAGTAGTGCATCCAGCATCATCCCATGAAGGGACAGGTGCATCTAGATCATCCCATGAAGGGACAGGTGCATAGATGATCATCCCCTGATGGGAGTAGTGCATCTAGGATCATCCCCTGAAGGGAGTAGTGCATCCAGGATCATCCCATGAAGGGACAGGTGCATCCAGGATCATCCCATGACGGGACAGGTGCATCCAGGATCATCCCATGAAGGGACAGGTGCATCCAGATCATCCCATGAAGGGACAGGTGCATCCAGATCATCCCATGAAGGGACAGGTGCATCGAGGATCATCCCCTGAAGGGAGTAGTGCATCCAGGATCATCCCATGAAGGGAGTAGTGCATCCAGGATCATCCCCTGAAGGGAGTAGTGCATCAAGATCATCCCATGAAGGGACAGGTGCATCCAGGATCATCCCCTGAAGGGAGTAGTGCATCCAGATCATCCCATGAAGGGACAGGTGCATCCAGATCATCCCATGAAGGGACAGGTGCATCCAGATCATCCCATGAAGGGACAGGTGCATCCAGACCATCCCATGAAGGGACAGGTGCATCGAGGATCATCCCCTGAAGGGAGTAGTGCATCCAGGATCATCCCATGAAGGGAGTAGTGCATCCAGGATCATCCCATGAAGGGACAGGTGCATCCAGATCATCTCATGAAGGGACAGGTGCATCCAGATCATCCCCTGAAAGGAGTAGTGCATCCAGGATCATCCCCTGAAGGGACAGGTGCATCCAGGATCATTCCCTGAAGGGAGTAGTGCATCCAGGATCATCCCCTGAAGGGAGTAGTGCATCCAGGATCATCCCATGAAGGGTGTAGTGCATCCAGGATCATCCCATGAAGGGTGTAGTGCATCCAGGATCATCCCATGAAGGGACAGGTGCATCCAGGACCATCCCATGAAGGGACAGGTGCATCCAGGACCATCCCATGAAGGGACAGGTGCATCCAGGATCATCCCATGAAGGGACAGGTGCATCCAGGATCATCCCATGAAGGGAGTAGTGCGTCCAGGATCATCCCCTGAAGGGAGTAGTGCGTTCAGGATCATCCCCTGAAGGGACAGGTGCATCCAGATCATCCCATCAAGGGACAGGTGCATCCACATCATCCCCTGAAGGCAGTAGTGCATCCAGGATCATCCCATGAAGGGACAGGTGCATCCAGGATCATCCCATGAAGGGAGTAGTGCGTCCAGGATCATCCCCTGAAGGGAGTAGTGCATCCAGGATCATCCCCTGAAGGGAGTAGTGCGTTCAGGATCATCCCCTGAAGGGACAGGTGCATCCAGATCATCCTATCAAGGGACAGGTGCATCCAGATCATCCCATGAAGGGACAGGTGCATCCAGATCATCCCATGAAGGGACAGGTGCATCCAGATCATCCCATGAAGGGACAGGTGCATCGAGGATCATCCCCTCAAGGGAGCAGTGCATCCAGGATCATCCCATGAAGGGAGTAGTGCATCCAGGATCATCCCATGAAGGGAGTAGTGCATCCAGGATCATCCCATGAAGGGAGTAGTGCATCCAGGACCATCCCATGAAGGGAGTAGTGCATCCAGGATCATCCCATGAAGGGAGTAGTGCATCCAGGATCATCCCATAAAGGGAGTAGTGCATCCAGGATCATCCCCTGAAGGGAGTAGTGCATCCGGATCATCCCATGAATGGACAGGTGCATCCAGGATCATCCCATGAAGGGACAGGTGCATCCAGGATCATCCCATGAAGGGACAGGTGCATCCAGATCATCCCATGAAGGGACAGGTGCATCGAGGATCATCCCCTGAAGGGAGTAGTGCATCCAGGATCATACCCTGAAGGGAGTAGTGCATCCAGATCATCCCATGAAGGGACAGGTGCATCCAGGATCATCCCATAAAGGGACATGTGCATCCAGGATCATCCCATAAAGGGACAGGTGCATCCAGGATCATCCCATAAAGGGACAGGTGCATCCAGGATCATCCCATGAAGGGACAGGTGCATCCAGGATCATCCCAGGAAGGGACAGGTGCATCCAGGATCATCCCCTGAAGGGAGTAGTGCATCCTGGATCATCCCCTGAAGGGAGTAGTGCATCCTGGATCATCCCCTGAAGGGAGTAGTGCATCCAGGATCATCCCATGAAGGGACAGGTACATCCAGGATCATCCCATAAAGGGAGTAGTGCATCCAGGATCATCCCATGAAGGGACAGGTGCCTCCAGGATCATCCCATAAAGGGAGTAGCGCATCTAGGATCATCCCATGAAGGGACAGGTGCATGCATCCAGATCATCCCATGAAGGGACAGGTGCATCCAGGATCATCCCATAAAGGGAGTAGTGCATCCAGGATCATCCCATAAAGGGACAGGTGCATCCAGATCATCCCATGAAGGGACAGGTCCATCCAGATCATCCCATGAAGGGACAGGTGCCTCCAGGATCATCCCATAAAGGGAGTAGCGCATCTAGGATCATCCCATGAAGGGACAGGTGCATGCATCCAGATCATCCCATGAAGGGAGTAGTGCATCCAGGATCATCCCCTGAAGGGAGTAGTGCACCCAGGATCATCCCATTAAGGGAGTAGTGCATCCAGGATCGTCCCATGAAGGGACAGGTGCATCCAGATCATCCCATGAAGGGACAGGTGCATCCAGATCATCCCATGAAGGGACAGGTGCATCCAGATCATCCCATGAAGGGACAGGTGCATCTAGATCATCCCATGAAGGGACAGGTGCATCTAGATTATCCCCTGAAGGGAGTAGTGCATCCAGGATCATCCCATAAAGGGAGTAGTGCATCCAGGATCATCCCATAAAGGGAGTAGTGCATCCAGGATCATCCCCTGAAGGGAGTAGTGCATCCAGATCATCCCATGAATGGACAGGCGCATCCAGGATCATCCCATGAAGGGACAGGTGCATCCAGGATCATCCCATGAAGGGACAGGTGCATCCAGATCATCCCATGAAGGGACAGGTGCATCCAGGATCATCCCCTGAAGGGAGTAGTGCATCCAGGATCATCCCCTGAAGGGAGTAGTGCATCCAGGATCATCCCATGAAGGGACAGGTGCATCCAGGATCATCCCATGAAGGGACCAGTGCATCCAGGATCATCCCCTGAAGGGAGTAGCGCATCCAGGATCATCCCATGAAGGGACAGGTGCATCCAGATCATCCCATAAAGGGAGTAGTGCATCCAGCATCATCCCATGAAGGGACAGGATCATCTAGATCATCCCATGAAGGGACAGGTGCATAGATGATCATCCCCTGAAGGGAGTAGTGCATCCAGGATCATCCCCTGAAGGGAGTAGTGCATCCAGGATCATCCCATGAAGGGACAGGTGCATCCAGGATCATCCCATGAAGGGACAGGTGCATCCAGGATCATCCCATGAAGGGACAGGTGCATCCAGATCATCCCATGAAGGGACAGGTGCATCCAGATCATCCCATGAAGGGACAGGTGCATCGAGGATCATCCCCTGAAGGGAGTAGTGCATCCAGGATCATCCCATGAAGGGAGTAGTGCATCCAGGATCATCCCCTGAAGGGAGTAGTGCATCAAGATCATCCCATGAAGGGACAGGTGCATCCAGGATCATCCCCTGAAGGGAGTAGTGCATCCAGATCATCCCATGAAGGGACAGGTGCATCCAGATCATCCCATGAAGGGACAGGTGCATCCAGATCATCCCATGAAGGGACAGGTGCATCCAGACCATCCCATGAAGGGACAGGTGCATCGAGGATCATCCCCTGAAGGGAGTAGTGCATCCAGGATCATCCCATGAAGGGAGTAGTGCATCCAGGATCATCCCATGAAGGGACAGGTGCATCCAGATCATCCCATGAAGGGACAGGTGCATCCAGATCATCCCCTGAAAGGAGTAGTGCATCCAGGATCATCCCCTGAAGGGACAGGTGCATCCAGGATCATTCCCTGAAGGGAGTAGTGCATCCAGGATCATCCCCTGAAGGGAGTAGTGCATCCAGGATCATCCCATGAAGGGTGTAGTGCATCCAGGATCATCCCATGAAGGGACAGGTGCATCCAGGACCATCCCATGAAGGGACAGGTGCATCCAGGACCATCCCATGAAGGGACAGGTGCATCCAGGATCATCCCATGAAGGGACAGGTGCATCCAGGATCATCCCATGAAGGGACAGGTGCATCCAGGATCATCCCATGAAGGGAGTAGTGCGTCCAGGATCATCCCCTGAAGGGAGTAGTGCGTTGAGGATCATCCCCTGAAGGGACAGGTGCATCCAGATCATCCCATCAAGGGACAGGTGCATCCACATCATCCCCTGAAGGCAGTAGTGCATCCAGGATCATCCCATGAAGGGACAGGTGCATCCAGGATCATCCCATGAAGGGAGTAGTGCGTCCAGGATCATCCCCTGAAGGGAGTAGTGCATCCAGGATCATCCCCTGAAGGGAGTAGTGCGTTCAGGATCATCCCCTGAAGGGACAGGTGCATCCAGATCATCCCATCAAGGGACAGGTGCATCCAGATCATCCCATGAAGGGACAGGTGCATCCAGATCATCCCATGAAGGGACAGGTGCATCCAGATCATCCCATGAAGGGACAGGTGCATCGAGGATCATCCCCTGAAGGGAGCAGTGCATCCAGGATCATCCCATGAAGGGAGTAGTGCATCCAGGACCATCCCATGAAGGGAGTAGTGCATCCAGGATCATCCCATGAAGGGAGTAGTGCATCCAGGATCATCCCATAAAGGGAGTAGTGCATCCAGGATCATCCCCTGAAGGGAGTAGTGCATCCGGATCATCCCATGAATGGACAGGTGCATCCAGGATCATCCCATGAAGGGACAGGTGCATCCAGGATCATCCCATGAAGGGACAGGTGCATCCAGATCATCCCATGAAGGGACAGGTGCATCCAGGATCATCCCCTGAAGGAAGTAGTGCATCCAGGATCATACCCTGAAGGGAGTAGTGCATCCAGATCATCCCATGAAGGGACAGGTGCATCCAGGATCATCCCATAAAGGGACAGGTGCATCCAGGATCATCCCATGAAGGGACAGGTGCATCCAGGATCATCCCATGAAGGGACAGGTGCATCCAGGATCATCCCATGAAGGGAGTAGTGCATCCTGGATCATCCCCTGAAGGGAGTAGTGCATCCTGAATCATCCCCTGAAGGGAGTAGTGCATCCAGGATCATCCCATGAAGGGACAGGTACATCCAGGATCATCCCATAAAGGGAGTAGTGCATCCAGGATCATCCCATGAAGGGACAGGTGCCTCCAGGATCATCCCATAAAGGGAGTAGCGCATCTAGGATCATCCCATGAAGGGACAGGTGCATGCATCCAGATCATCCCATGAAGGGACAGGTGCATCCAGGATCATCCCATAAAGGGAGTAGTGCATCCAGGATCATCCCATGAAGGGACAGGTGCATCCAGATCATCCCATGAAGGGACAGGTCCATCCAGATCATCCCATGAAGGGACAGGTGCCTCCAGGATCATCCCATAAAGGGAGTAGCGCATCTAGGATCATCCCATGAAGGGACAGGTGCATGCATCCAGATCATCCCATGAAGGGAGTAGTGCATCCAGGATCATCCCCTGAAGGGAGTAGTGCATCCAGGATCATCCCATTAAGGGAGTAGTGCATCCAGGATCATCCCATGAAGGGACAGGTGCATCCAGATCATCCCATGAAGGGACAGGTGCATCCAGATCATCCCATGAAGGGACAGGTGCATCCAGATCATCCCATGAAGGGACAGGTGCATCTAGATCATCCCATGAAGGGACAGGTGCATCTAGATTATCCCCTGAAGGGAGTAGTGCATCCAGGATCATCCCATAAAGGGAGTAGTGCATCCAGGATCATCCCATAAAGGGAGTAGTGCATCCAGGATCATCCCCTGAAGGGAGTAGTGCATCCAGATCATCCCATGAATGGACAGGCGCATCCAGGATCATCCCATGAAGGGACAGGTGCATCCAGGATCATCCCATGAAGGGACAGGTGCATCCAGGATCATCCCCTGAAGGGACAGGTGCATCCAGGATCATCCCCTGAAGGGAGTAGTGCATCCAGGATCATCCCCTGAAGGGAGTAGTGCATCCAGGATCATCCCCTGAAGGGACAGGTGCCTCCAGGATCATCCCATAAAGGGAGTAGCGCATCTAGGATCATCCCATGAAGGGACAGGTGCATTCATCCAGATCATCCCATGAAGGGACAGGTGCATCCAGGATCATCCCATAAATGGAGTAGTGCATCCAGGATCATCCCATGAAGGGACAGGTGCATCCAGATCATCCCATGAAGGGACAGGTGCATCTAGATCATCCCATGAAGGGACAGGTGCATCCAGATCATCCCATGAAGGGACAGGTGCATCCAGGATCATCCCCTGAAGGGAGTAGTGCATCTAGGATCATCCCATGAAGAGAGTAGTGCATCCAGGATCATCCCATGAAGAGAGTAGTGCATCCAGGACCATCCCTTGAAGGGAGTAGTGCATCCAGGATCATCCCATGAAGGGAGTAGTGCATCCAGGACCATCCCATGACGGGAGTAGTGCATCCAGGACCATCCCATAAAGGGAGTTGTGGATCCAGGATCATCCCATGAAGGGACAGGTGCATCCAGATCATCCCATGAAGGGACAGGTCTATCCAGATCATCCCATGAAGGGACAGGTGCATCGAGGATCATCCCCTGAAGGGAGTAGTGCATCCAGGACCATCCCATGACGGGAGTAGTGCATCCAGGACCATCCCATAAAGGGAGTTGTGGATCCAGGATCATCCCATGAAGGGACAGGTGCATCCAGATCATCCCATGAAGGGACAGGTCTATCCAGATCATCCCATGAAGGGACAGGTCTATCCAGATCATCCCATGAAGGGACAGGTGCATCCAGATCATCCCATGAAGGGACAGGTCTATCTAGATCATCCCATGAAGGGACAGGTGCATCCAGATCATCCCATGAAGGGACAAGTGCATCCAGTTCATCCCATGAAGGGAGTAGTGCATCCAGGATCATCCCATGAAGGGACAGGTGCATCCAGGATCATCCCATGAAGGGACAGGTGCATCCAGGATCATCCCATGAAGGGATAGGTGCATCCAGGATCATCCCATGAAGGGACAGGTGCATCCAGGATCATCCCATGAAGGGACAGGTGCATCCAGGATCATCCCATGAAGGGACAGTTGCATCCAGGATCATCCCATGAAGGGACAGGTGCATTCAGGATCATCCCCTGAAGGGAGTAGTGCATCCAGGATCATCCCATGAAGGGAGTAGTGCATCCAGGATCATCCCATGAAGGGAGTAGTGCATCCAGATCATCCCATGAAGGGAGTAGTGCATCCAGATCATCCCATGAAGGGAGTAGTGCATCCAGGATCATCCCATGAAGGGAGTAGTGCATCCTGGATCATCCCCTGAAGGGAGTAGTGCATCCTGGATCATCCCATAAAGGGAGTAGTGCATCCAGGATCATCCCCTAAAGGGAGTAGTGCATCCAGGATCATCCCATGAAGGGACAGGTACATCCAGGATCATCCCATAAAGGGAGTAGTGCATCCAGGATCATCCCATGAAGGGACAGGTGCCTCCAGGATCATCCCATAAAGGGAGTAGTGCATCCGGATCATCCCATGAAGGGACAGGTGCATCCGGATCATCCCATGAAGGGACAGGTGCATCCAGATCATCCCATGAAGGGACAGGTGCATCCAGATCATCCCATGAAGGGACAGGTGCATCCAGGATCATCCAATAAAGGGAGTAGTGCATCCAGGATCATCCCATGAAGGGACAGGTGCATCCAGATCATCCCATGAAGGGACAGGTGCATCCAGGATCATCCCCTGAAGGGAGTAGTGCATCCAGGATCATCCCCTGAAGGGAGTAGTGCATCCAGATCATCCCATGAAGGGACAGGTGCATCCAGGATCATCCCATGAAGGGACAGGTGCATCCAGGATCATCCCATGAAGGGACAGGTGCATCCAGGATCATCCCATGAAGGGACAGGTGCATCCAGGATCATCCCATGAAGGGACAGGTGCATCCAGGATCATCCCATGAAGGGAGTAGTGCATCCAGGATCATCCCCTGAAGGGAGTAGTGCATCCAGATCATACCATGAAGGGACAGGTGCATCCAGGATCATCCCATGAAGGGACCGGTTCATCCAGATCATCCCATGAAGGGACCAGTGCATCCAGGATCATCCCCTGAAGGGAGTAGTGCATCCAGGATCATCCCATGAAGGGACAGGTGCACCCAGGATCATCCCATGAAGGGACAGGTGCATCCAGGATCATCCCATGAAGGGACCAGTGCATCCAGGATCATCCCCTGAAGGGAGTAGTGCATCCAGATCATCCCATCAAGGGACAGGTGCATCCAGGATCATCCCATCAAGGGAGTAGTGCATCCGGGATCATCCCCTGAAGTGAGTAGTGCATCCAGGATCATCCCATGAAGGGAGTAGTGCATCCAGGATCATCCCATGAAGGGAGTAGTGCATCCAGGATCATCCCATGAAGGGAGTAGTGCATCCTGGATCATCCCATGACGGGAGTAGTGCATCCAGGACCATCCCCTAAAGGGAGTAGTGCATCCTAGATCATCCCCTAAAGGGAGTAGTGCATCCAGGATCATCCCATGAAGGGACAGGTGCATCCAGGATCATCCCATAAAGGGAGTAGTGCATCCAGGATCATCCCATGAAGGGACAGGTGCCTCCAGGATCATCCCATAAAGGGAGTAGTGCATCCCATGAAGGGAGTAGTGCATCCAGAATCATCCCATGAAGGGAGTAGTGCATCCAGGATCATCCCATGAAGGGAGTAGTGCATCCAGATCATCCCATGAAGGGACAGGTGCATTCAGGATCATCCCATGAAGGGACCGGTTCATCCAGGATCATCCCCTGAAGGGAGTAGTGCATCCAGGATCATCCCATGAAGGGAGTAGTGCATCCAGGATCATCCCATGAAGGGAGTAGTGCATCCAGGATCATCCCATGAAGGGAGTAGTGCATCCAGATCATCCCATGAAGGGAGTAGTGCATCCAGATCATCCCATGAAGGGAGTAGTGCATCCAGGATCATCCCATGAAGGGAGTAGTGCATCCTGGATCATCCCCTGAAGGGAGTAGTGCATCCTGGATCATCCCATAAAGGGAGTAGTGCATCCAGGATCATCCCCTAAAGGGAGTAGTGCATCCAGGATCATCCCATGAAGGGACAGGTGCATCCAGGATCATCCCATAAAGGGAGTAGTGCATCCAGGATCATCCCATGAAGGGACAGGTGCCTCCAGGATCATCCCATAAAGGGAGTAGTGCATCCGGATCATCCCATGAAGGGACAGGTGCATCCGGATCATCCCATGAAGGGACAGGTGCATCCAGATCATCCCATGAAGGGACAGGTGCATCCAGATCATCCCATGAAGGGACAGGTGCATCCAGGATCATCCAATAAAGGGAGTAGTGCATCCAGGATCATCCCATGAAGGGACAGGTGCATCCAGATCATCCCATGAAGGGACAGGTGCATCCAGGATCATCCCATGAAGGGACAGGTGCATCCAGGATCATCCCCTGAAGGGAGTAGTGCATCCAGGATCATCCCATGAAGGGAGTAGTGCATCCAGGATCATCCCCTGAAGGGAGTAGTGCATCCAGATCATACCATGAAGGGACAGGTGCATCCAGGATCATCCCATGAAGGGACCGGTTCATCCAGATCATCCCATGAAGGGACCAGTGCATCCAGGATCATCCCCTGAAGGGAGTAGTGCATCCAGGATCATCCCATGAAGGGACAGGTGCACCCAGGATCATCCCATGAAGGGACAGGTGCATCCAGGATCATCCCATGAAGGGACCAGTGCATCCAGGATCATCCCCTGAAGGGAGTAGTGCATCCAGGATCATCCCATCAAGGGACAGGTGCATCCAGGATCATCCCATCAAGGGAGTAGTGCATCCGGGATCATCCCCTGAAGTGAGTAGTGCATCCAGGATCATCCCATGAAGGGAGTAGTGCATCCAGGATCATCCCATGAAGGGAGTAGTGCATCCAGGATCATCCCATGAAGGGAGTAGTGCATCCAGGATCATCCCATGAAGGGAGTAGTGCATCCAGATCATCCCATGAAGGGAGTAGTGCATCTAGATCATCCCATGAAGGGGGTAGTGCATCCAGGATCATCCCATGAAGGGAGTAGTGCATCCTGAATCATCCCATGACGGGAGTAGTGCATCCAGGACCATCCCCTAAAGGGAGTAGTGCATCCTGGATCATCCCCTAAAGGGAGTAGTGCATCCAGGATCATCCCATGAAGGGACAGGTGCATCCAGGATCATCCCATAAAGGGAGTAGTGCATCCAGGATCATCCCATGAAGGGACAGGTGCCTCCAGGATCATCCCATAAAGGGAGTAGTGCATCCAGGATCATCCCATGAAGGGACAGGTGCATCCGGATCATCCCATGAAGGGACAGGTGCATCCGGATCATCCCATGAAGGGACAGGTGAATCCAGGATCATCCAATAAAGGGAGTAGTGCATCCAGGATCATCCCATGAAGGGACAGGTGCATCCAGATCATCCCATGAAGGGACAGGTGCATCCAGGATCATCCCCTGAAGGGAGTAGTGCATCCAGGATCATCCCATAAAGGGAGTAGTGCATCCAGGATCATCCCATGAAGGGACAGGTGCATCCAGATCATCCCATGAAGGGACAGGTGCATTCAGATCATCCCATGAAGGGACGGGTGCATCAAGGATCATCCCCTGAAGGGACCAGTGCATCCAGGATCATCCCCTGAAGGGAGTAGTGCATCCAGGATCATCCCATAAAGGGAGTAGTGCATCCAGGATCATCCCATAAAGGGAGTAGTGCATCCAGGATCATCCCATAAAGGGAGTAGTGCATCCAGGATCATCCCATGAAGGGACAGGTGCATCCAGATCATCCCATGAAGGGACAGGTGCATCCAGATCATCCCATGAAGGGACAGGTGCATCCAGATCATCCCATGAAGGGACAGGTGCATCGAGGATCGTCCCCTGAAGGGAGTAGTGCATCCAGATCATCCCATGAAGGGACAGGTGCATCCAGGATCATCCCCTGAAGGGAGTAGTGCATCCAGGATCATCCCATAAAGGGAGTAGTGCATCCAGGATCATCCCATGAAGGGACAGGTGCATCCAGATCATCCCATGAAGGGACAGGTGCATCCAGATCATCCCATGAAGGGACAGGTACATCCAGATCATCCCATGAAGGGACAGGTGCATCCAGATCATCCCATGAAGGGACAGGTGCATCCAGATCATCCCATGAAGGGACAGGTGCATCCAGATCTCATGGGACAGGTGCATCGAGGATCATCCCCTGAAGGGAGTAGTGCATCCAGGACCATCCCATTAAGGGAGTAGTGCATCCAGGACCATCCCATAAAGGGAGTAGTGGATCCAGGATCATCCCATGAAGGGACAGGTGCATCCAGATCATCCCATGAAGGGACAGGTGCATCCAGATCATCCCATGAAGGGACAGGTCTATCTAGATCATCCCATGAAGGGACAGGTGCATCCAGATCATCCCATGAAGGGACAAGTGCATCCAGATCATCCCATGAAGGGAGTAGTGCATCCAGATCATCCCATGAAGGGACAGGTGCATCCAGGATCATCCCATGAAGGGACAGGTGCATCCAGGATCATCCCATGAAGGGACAGGTGCATCCAGGATCATCCCTTGAAGGGACAGGTGCATCCAGGATCATCCCATGAAGGGACCGGTTCATCCAGGATCATCCCCTGAAGGGAGTAGTGCATCCAGATCATCCCATGAAGGGACAGGTGCATCCAGGATCATCCCATGAAGAGACCGGTTCATCCAGATCATCCCATGAAGGGACCAGTGCATCCAGGATCATCCCCTGAAGGGAGTAGTGCATCCAGGATCATCCCATGAAGGGACAGGTGCATCCAGGATCATCCCATGAAGGGACCGGTGCATCCAGGATCATCCCATGAAGGGACTGGTGCATCCAGGATCATCCCATCAAGGGACCGGTGCATCCAGGATCATCCCATCAAGGGAGTAGTGCATCGAGGATCATCCCCTGAAGTGAGTAGGGCATCCAGGATCATCCCATGAAGGGAGTAGTGCATCCAGGATCATCCCATGAAGGGAGTAGTGCATCCAGGATCATCCCATGAAGGGAGTAGTGCATCCAGGATCATCCCATGAAGGGAGTAGTGCATCCTGGATCATCCCATGAAGGGAGTAGTGCATCCTGGATCATCCCATGAAGGGAGTAGTGCATCCTGGATCATCCCCTGAAGGGAGTATTGCATCCTGGATCATCCCCTGAAGGGAGTAGTGCATCCTGGATCATCCCCTGAAGGGAGTAGTGCATCCTGGATCATCCCCTAAAGGGAGTAGTGCATCCAGGATCATACCATGCAGGGACAGGTGCATCCAGGATCATCCCATAAAGGGAGTAGTGCATCCAGGATCATCCCATGAAGGGACAGGTGCCTCCAGGATCATCCCATGAAGGGAGTAGTGCATCCAGGATCATCCCATGAAGGGAGTAGTGCATCCAGGATCATCCCATGAAGGGAGTAGTGCATCCTGGATCATCCCCTGAAGGGAGTAGTGCATCCAGGATCATCCCATAAAGGGAGTAGTGCATCCAGATCATCCCATGAAGGGACAGGTGCATCCAGATCATCCCATGAAGGGACAGGTGCATCGAGGATCATCCGCTGAAGGGAGTAGTGCATCTAGGATCATCCCATGAAGAGAGTAGTGCATCCAGGATCATCCCATGAAGAGAGTAGTGCATCCAGGATCATCCCATGAAGGGACAGGTGCATCCAGGATCATCCCATAAAGGGAGTAGTGCACCCAGATCATCCAATGAAGGGACAGGTGCATCCAGGATCATCCAATAAAGGGAGTAGTGCATCCAGGATCATCCCATGAAGGGACAGGTGCATCCAGATCATCCCATGAAGGGACAGGTGCATCCAGGATCATCCCCTGAAGGGAGTAGTGCATCCAGGATCATCCAATAAAGGGAGTAGTGCATCCAGGATCATCCCATGAAGGGACAGGTGCATTCAGATCATCCCATGAAGGGACGGGTGCATCAAGGATCATCCCCTGAAGGGACCAGTGCATCCAGGATCATCCCCTGAAGGGAGTAGTGCATCCAGGATCATCCCATAAAGGGAGTAGTGCATCCAGGATCATCCCATAAAGGGAGTAGTGCATCCAGGATCATCCCATAAAGGGAGTAGTGCATCCAGGATCATCCCATGAAGGGACAGGTGCATCCAGATCATCCCATGAAGGGACAGGTGCATCCAGATCATCCCATGAAGGGACAGGTGCATCCAGATCATCCCATGAAGGGACAGGTGCATCGAGGATCGTCCCCTGAAGGGAGTAGTGCATCCAGATCATCCCATGAAGGGACAGGTGCATCCAGGATCATCCCCTGAAGGGAGTAGTGCATCCAGGATCATCCCATAAAGGGAGTAGTGCATCCAGGATCATCCCATGAAGGGACAGGTGCATCCAGATCATCCCATGAAGGGACAGGTGCATCCAGATCATCCCATGAAGGGACAGGTACATCCAGATCATCCCATGAAGGGACAGGTGCATCCAGATCATCCCATGAAGGGACAGGTGCATCCAGATCATCCCATGAAGGGACAGGTGCATCCAGATCTCATGGGACAGGTGCATCGAGGATCATCCCCTGAAGGGAGTAGTGCATCCAGGACCATCCCATTAAGGGAGTAGTGCATCCAGGACCATCCCATAAAGGGAGTAGTGGATCCAGGATCATCCCATGAAGGGACAGGTGCATCCAGATCATCCCATGAAGGGACAGGTGCATCCAGATCATCCCATGAAGGGACAGGTCTATCTAGATCATCCCATGAAGGGACAGGTGCATCCAGATCATCCCATGAAGGGACAAGTGCATCCAGATCATCCCATGAAGGGACAGGTGCATCCAGGATCATCCCATGAAGGGACAGGTGCATCCAGGATCATCCCTTGAAGGGACAGGTGCATCCAGGATCATCCCATGAAGGGACCGGTTCATCCAGGATCATCCCCTGAAGGGAGTAGTGCATCCAGATCATCCCATGAAGGGACAGGTGCATCCAGGATCATCCCATGAAGAGACCGGTTCATCCAGATCATCCCATGAAGGGACCAGTGCATCCAGGATCATCCCCTGAAGGGAGTAGTGCATCCAGGATCATCCCATGAAGGGACAGGTGCATCCAGGATCATCCCATGAAGGGACCGGTGCATCCAGGATCATCCCATGAAGGGACTGGTGCATCCAGGATCATCCCATCAAGGGACCGGTGCATCCAGGATCATCCCATCAAGGGAGTAGTGCATCGAGGATCATCCCCTGAAGTGAGTAGGGCATCCAGGATCATCCCATGAAGGGAGTAGTGCATCCAGGATCATCCCATGAAGGGAGTAGTGCATCCAGGATCATCCCATGAAGGGAGTAGTGCATCCAGGATCATCCCATGAAGGGAGTAGTGCATCCAGGATCATTCCATGAAGGGAGTAGTGCATCCTGGATCATCCCATGAAGGGAGTAGTGCATCCTGGATCATCCCCTGAAGGGAGTATTGCATCCTGGATCATCCCCTGAAGGGAGTAGTGCATCCTGGATCATCCCCTGAAGGGAGTAGTGCATCCTGGATCATCCCCTAAAGGGAGTAGTGCATCCAGGATCATCCCATGCAGGGACAGGTGCATCCAGGATCATCCCATAAAGGGAGTAGTGCATCCAGGATCATCCCATGAAGGGACAGGTGCCTCCAGGATCATCCCATAAAGGGAGTAGTGCATCCAGGATCATCCCATGAAGGGAGTAGTGCATCCAGGATCATCCCATGAAGGGAGTAGTGCATCCTGGATCATCCCCTGAAGGGAGTAGTGCATCCAGGATCATCCCATAAAGGGAGTAGTGCATCCAGATCATCCCATGAAGGGACAGGTGCATCCAGATCATCCCATGAAGGGACAGGTGCATCGAGGATCATCCGCTGAAGGGAGTAGTGCATCTAGGATCATCCCATGAAGAGAGTAGTGCATCCAGGATCATCCCATGAAGAGAGTAGTGCATCCAGGATCATCCCATGAAGGGACAGGTGCATCCAGGATCATCCCATAAAGGGAGTAGTGCACCCAGATCATCCAATGAAGGGACAGGTGCATCCAGGATCATCCAATAAAGGGAGTAGTGCATCCAGGATCATCCCATGAAGGGACAGGTGCATCCAGATCATCCCATGAAGGGACAGGTGCATCCAGGATCATCCCCTGAAGGGAGTAGTGCATCCAGGATCATCCCATAAAGGGAGTAGTGCATCCAGATCATCCCATGAAGGGACAGGTGCATCCAGATCATCCCATGAAGGGACAGGTGCATCGAGGATCATCCCCTGAAGGGAGTAGTGCATCCAGGATCATCCCATGAAGAGAGTGGTGCATCCAGGATCATCCCATGAAGAGAGTAGTGCATCCAGGATCATCCCCTGAAGGGAGTAGTGCATCCAGGATCATCCCATGAAGGGAGTAGTGCATCCAGGACCATCCCATGAAGGGAATAGTGCATCCAGGACCATCCCTTGAAGGGAGTAGTGCATCCAGGATCATCCCATGAAGGGACAGGTGCATCCAGGATCATCCCATAAAGGGAGTAGTGCATCCAGGATCATCCCATGAAGGGACAGGTGCATCCACGATAATCCCATAAAGGGAGTAGTGCATCCAGGATCATCCCATGAAGGGACAGGTGCATCCAGATCATCCCATGAAGGGACAGGTGCATCCAGATCATCCCATGAAGGGACAGGTGCATCCAGATCATCCCATGAAGGGACAGGTGCATCCACAGCATCCCATGAAGGGACAAGTGCATCCAGGATCATCCCATAAAAGGAGTAGTGCATCCAGGATCATCCCCTGAAGGGAGTAGTGCATCCAGGATCATCCCCTGAAGGGAGTAGTGCATCCAGGATCATCCCCTGAAGGGAGTAGTGCATCCAGGACAATCCCCTGAAGGGAGTAGTGCATCCAGGACCATCCCCTGAAGGGAGTAGTGCATCCAGGACCATCCCCTGAAGGGAGTAGTGCATCCAGGACCATCCCCTGAAGGGAGTAGTGCATCCAGGATATCCCATAAAGGGAGTAGTGCATCCAGGATCATCCCATAAAGGGAGTAGTGCATCCAGGATCATCCATAAAGGGAGTAGTGCATCCAGGATCATCCCATAAAGGGAGCAGTGCATCCAGGATCATCCCATGAAGGGACAGGTGCATCCAGGATCATCCCATGAAGGGAAAGGTGCATCCAGGCCCATCCCATGAAGGGACAGGTGCATCCAGGATCATCCCATGAAGGGACAGGTGCATCCAGGATCATCCCATGAAGGGACCAGTGCATCCAGGATCATCCCCTGAAGGGAGTAGTGCATCCAGATAATCCCATGAAGGGGCAGGTGCATCCAGGATCATCCCATGAAGGGACCAGTGCATCCAGGATTATCCCCTGAAGGGAGTAGCGCATCCAGGATCATCCCATGAAGGGACAGGTGCATCCAGATCATCCCATAAAGGGAGTAGTGCATCCAGCATCATCCCATGAAGGGACAGGTGCATCTAGATCATCCCATGAAGGGACAGGTGCATAGATGATCATCCCCTGAAGGGAGTAGTGCATCCAGGATCATCCCCTGAAGGGAGTAGTGCATCCAGGATCATCCCATGAAGGGACAGGTGCATCCAGGATCATCCCATGACGGGACAGGTGCATCCAGGATCATCCCATGACGGGACAGGTGCATCCAGATCATCCCATGAAGGGACAGGTGCATCCAGATCATCCCATGAAGGGACAGGTGCATCGAGGATCATCCCCTGAAGGGAGTAGTGCATCCAGGATCATCCCATGAAGGGAGTAGTGCATCCAGGATCATCCCCTGAAGGGAGTAGTGCATCAAGATCATCCCATGAAGGGACAGGTGCATCCAGGATCATCCCCTGAAGGGAGTAGTGCATCCAGATCATCCCATGAAGGGACAGGTGCATCCAGATCATCCCATGAAGGGACAGGTGCATCCAGATCATCCCATGAAGGGACAGGTGCATCCAGATCATCCCATGAAGGGACAGGTGCATCCAGACCATCCCATGAAGGGACAGGTGCATCGAGGATCATCCCCTGAAGGGAGTAGTGCATCCAGGATCATCCCATGAAGGGAGTAGTGCATCCAGGATCATCCCATGAAGGGACAGGTGCATCCAGATCATCCCATGAAGGGACAGGTGCATCCAGATCATCCCCTGAAAGGAGTAGTGCATCCAGGATCATCCCCTGAAGGGACAGGTGCATCCAGGATCATTCCCTGAAGGGAGTAGTGCATCCAGGATCATCCCCTGAAGGGAGTAGTGCATCCAGGATCATCCCATGAAGGGTGTAGTGCATCCAGGATCATCCCATGAAGGGTGTAGTGCATCCAGGATCATCCCATGAAGGGACAGGTGCATCCAGGACCATCCCATGAAGGGACAGGTGCATCCAGGATCATCCCATGAAGGGACAGGTGCATCCAGGATCATCCCATGAAGGGACAGGTGCATCCAGGATCATCCCATGAAGGGAGTAGTGCGTCCAGGATCATCCCCTGAAGGGAGTAGTGCGTTCAGGATCATCCCCTGAAGGGACAGGTGCATCCAGATCATCCCATCAAGGGACAGGTGCATCCACATCATCCCCTGAAGGCAGTAGTGCATCCAGGATCATCCCATGAAGGGACAGGTGCATCCAGGATCATCCCATGAAGGGAGTAGTGCGTCCAGGATCATCCCCTGAAGGGAGTAGTGCATCCAGGATCATCCCCTGAAGGGAGTAGTGCGTTCAGGATCATCCCCTGAAGGGACAGGTGCATCCAGATCATCCCATGAAGGGACAGGTGCATCCAGATCATCCCATGAAGGGACAGGTCTATCTAGATCATCCCATGAAGGGACAGGTGCATCCAGGATCATCCCATGAAGGGACAGGTGCATCCAGGATCATCCCTTGAAGGGACAGGTGCATCCAGGATCATCCCATGAAGGGACCGGTTCATCCAGGATCATCCCCTGAAGGGAGTAGTGCATCCAGATCATCCCATGAAGGGACAGGTGCATCCAGGATCATCCCATGAAGAGACCGGTTCATCCAGATCATCCCATGAAGGGACCAGTGCATCCAGGATCATCCCCTGAAGGGAGTAGTGCATCCAGGATCATCCCATGAAGGGACAGGTGCATCCAGGATCATCCCATGAAGGGACCGGTGCATCCAGGATCATCCCATGAAGGGACTGGTGCATCCAGGATCATCCCATCAAGGGACCGGTGCATCCAGGATCATCCCATCAAGGGAGTAGTGCATCGAGGATCATCCCCTGAAGTGAGTAGGGCATCCAGGATCATCCCATGAAGGGAGTAGTGCATCCAGGATCATCCCATGAAGGGAGTAGTGCATCCAGGATCATCCCATGAAGGGAGTAGTGCATCCAGGATCATCCCATGAAGGGAGTAGTGCATCCAGGATCATCCCATGAAGGGAGTAGTGCATCCAGGATCATCCCATGAAGGGACAGGTGCATCCAGGATCATCCCATGAAGGGAGTAGTGCGTCCAGGATCATCCCCTGAAGGGAGTAGTGCATCCAGGATCATCCCATGAAAGAAGTAGTGCACCCATAAAGGGAGTAGTGCATCCAGCATCATCCCATGAAGGGACAGGTGCATCTAGATCATCCCATGAAGGGACAGGTGCATAGATGATCATCCCCTGAAGGGAGTAGTGCATCCAGGATCATCCCCTGAAGGGAGTAGTGCATCCAGGATCATCCCATGAAGGGACAGGTGCATCCAGGATCATCCCATGAAGGGACAGGTGCATCCAGGATCATCCCATGAAGGGACAGGTGCATCCAGATCATCCCATGAAGGGACAGGTGCATCCAGATCATCCCATGAAGGGACAGGTGCATCGAGGATCATCCCCTGAAGGGAGTAGTGCATCCAGGATCATCCCATGAAGGGAGTAGTGCATCCAGGATCATCCCCTGAAGGGACAGGTGCATCCAGATCATCCCATGAAGGGACAGGTGCATCCAGATCATCCCCTGAAAGGAGTAGTGCATCCAGGATCATCCCCTGAAGGGAGTAGTGCATCCAGGATCATCCCCTGAAGGGTGTAGTGCATCCAGGATCATCCCATGAAGGGACAGGTGCATCCAGGACCATCCCATGAAGGGACAGGTGCATCCAGGATCATCCCCTGAAGGGAGTAGTGCATCCAGATCATCCCATGAAGGGACAGGTGCATCCAGATCATCCCATGAAGGGACAGGTGCACCCAGATCATCCCATGAAGGGACAGGTGCATCCAGACCATCCCATGAAGGGACAGGTGCATCGAGGATCATCCCCTGAAGGGAGTAGTGCATCCAGGATCATCCCATGAAGGGAGTAGTGCATCCAGGATCATCCCATGAAGGGACAGGTGCATCCAGATCATCCCATGAAGGGACAGGTGCATCCAGGATCATCCCCTGAAGGGAGTAGTGCATCCAGGATCATACCCTGAAGGGAGTAGTGCATCCAGATCATCCCATGAAGGGACAGGTGCATCCAGGATCATCCCATAAAGGGACAGGTGCATCCAGGATCATCCCATGAAGGGACAGGTGCATCCAGGATCATCCCATGAAGGGAGTAGTGCATCCAGGATCATCCCCTGAAGGGAGTAGTGCATCCAGGATCATCCCATGAAGGGTGTAGTGCATCCAGGATCATCCCATGAAGGGAGTAGTGCATCCAGGATCATCCCATGAAGGGACAGGTGCATCCAGGACCATCCCATGAAGGGACAGGTGCATCCAGGATCATCCCATGAAGGGACAGGTGCATCCAGGATCATCCCATGAAGGGACAGGTGCATCCAGGATCATCCCATGAAGGGAGTAGTGCATCCAGGATCATCCCCTGAAGGGAGTAGTGCATCCAGGATCATCCCCTGAAGGGAGTAGTGCATCCAGGATCATCCCCTGAAGGGAGTAGTGCATCCAGGATCATCCCCTGAAGGGAGTAGTGTGTTCAGGATCATCCCCTGAAGGGAGTAGTGCGTTCAGGATCATCCCCTGAAGGGACAGGTGCATCCAGATCATCCCATCAAGGGACAGGTGCATCCAGATCATCCCATGAAGGGACAGGTGCATCCAGATCATCCCATGAAGGGACAGGTGCATCCAGATCATCCCATGAAGGGACAGGTGCATCGAGGATCATCCCCTGAAGGGAGCAGTGCATCCAGGATCATCCCATGAAGGGAGTAGTGCATCCAGGACCATCCCATGAAGGGAGTAGTGCATCCAGGATCATCCCATGAAGGGAGTAGTGCATCCAGGATCATCCCATAAAGGGAGTAGTGCATCCAGGATCATCCCCTGAAGGGAGTAGTGCATCCGGATCATCCCATGAATGGACAGGTGCATCCAGGATCATCCCATGAAGGGACAGGTGCATCCAGGATCATCCCATGAAGGGACAGGTGCATCCAGATCATCCCATGAAGGGACAGGTGCATCCAGGATCATCCCCTGAAGGGAGTAGTGCATCCAGGATCATACCCTGAAGGGAGTAGTGCATCCAGATCATCCCATGAAGGGACAGGTGCATCCAGGATCATCCCATAAAGGGACAGGTGCATCCAGGATCATCCCATGAAGGGACAGGTGCATCCAGGATCATCCCATGAAGGGAGTAGTGCATCCTGGATCATCCCCTGAAGGGAGTAGTGCATCCTGGATCATCCCCTGAAGGGAGTAGTGCATCCAGGATCATCCCATGAAGGGACAGGTACATCCAGGATCATCCCATAAAGGGAGTAGTGCATCCAGGATCATCCCATGAAGGGACAGGTGCCTCCAGGATCATCCCATAAAGGGAGTAGCGCATCTAGGATCATCCCATGAAGGGACAGGTGCATGCATCCAGATCATCCCATGAAGGGACAGGTGCATCCAGGATCATCCCATAAAGGGAGTAGTGCATCCAGGATCATCCCATGAAGGGACAGGTGCATCCAGATCATCCCATGAAGGGACAGGTCCATCCAGATCATCCCATGAAGGGACAGGTGCCTCCAGGATCATCCCATAAAGGGAGTAGCGCATCTAGGATCATCCCATGAAGGGACAGGTGCATGCATCCAGATCATCCCATGAAGGGAGTAGTGCATCCAGGATCATCCCCTGAAGGGAGTAGTGCATCCAGGATCATCCCATTAAGGGAGTAGTGCATCCAGGATCATCCCATGAAGGGACAGGTGCATCCAGATCATCCCATGAAGGGACAGGTGCATCCAGATCATCCCATGAAGGGACAGGTGCATCCAGATCATCCCATGAAGGGACAGGTGCATCCAGATCATCCCATGAAGGGACAGGTGCATCTAGATTATCCCCTGAAGGGAGTAGTGCATACAGGATCATCCCATAAAGGGAGTAGCGCATCTAGGATCATCCCATGAAGGGACAGGTGCATGCATCCAGATCATCCCATGAAGGGAGTAGTGCATCCAGGATCATCCCCTGAAGGGAGTAGTGCATCCAGGATCATCCCATTAAGGGAGTAGTGCATCCAGGATCATCCCATGAAGGGACAGGTGCATCCAGATCATCCCATGAAGGGACAGGTGCATCCAGATCATCCCATGAAGGGACAGGTGCATCCAGATCATCCCATGAAGGGACAGGTGCATCTAGATCATCCCATGAAGGGACAGGTGCATCTAGATTATCCCCTGAAGGGAGTAGTGCATACAGGATCATCCCATAAAGGGAGTAGTGCATCCAGGATCATCCCATGAAGGGACAGGTGCATCCAGGATCATCCCATGAAGGGACAGGTGCATCCAGGATCATCCCCTGAAGGGACAGGTGCATCCAGGATCATCCCCTGAAGGGAGTAGTGCATCCAGGATCATCCCCTGAAGGGACAGGTGCCTCCAGGATCATCCCATAAAGGGAGTAGCGCATCTAGGATCATCCCATGAAGGGACAGGTGCATTCATCCAGATCATACCATGAAGGGACAGGTGCATCCAGGATCATCCCATAAATGGAGTAGTGCATCCAGGATCATCCCATGAAGGGACAGGTGCATCCAGATCATCCCATGAAGGGACAGGTGCATCCAGATCATCCCATGAAGGGACAGGTGCATCTAGATCATCCCATGAAGGGACAGGTGCATCCAGATCATCCCATGAAGGGACAGGTGCATCCAGGATCATCCCCTGAAGGGAGTAGTGCATCTAGGATCATCCCATGAAGAGAGTAGTGCATCCAGGATCATCCCATGAAGAGAGTAGTGCATCCAGGATCATCCCCTGAAGGGAGTAGTGCATCCAGGATCATCCCATGAAGGGAGTAGTGCATCCTGGACCATCCCATGAAGGGAGTAGTGCATCCAGGACCATCCCTTGAAGGGAGTAGTGCATCCAGGATCATCCCATGAAGGGAGTAGTGCATCCAGGATCATCCCATAAAGGGAGTAGTGCATCCAGGATCATCCCATGAAGGGACAGGTGCATCCACGATAATCCCATAAAGGGAGTAGTGCATCCAGGATCATCCCATGAAGGGACAGGTGCATCCAGATCATCCCATGAAGGGACAGGTGCATCCAGATCATCCCATGAAGGGACAGGTGCATCCAGAACATCCCATGAAGGGACAGGTGCATCCAGATCATCCCATGAAGGGACAGGTGCATCCAGATCATCCCATGAAGGGACAGGTGCATCGAGGATCATCCCCTGAAGGGAGTAGTGCATCCAGGATCATCCCCTGAAGGGAGTAGTGCATCCAGATCATCCCATGAAGGGACAGGTGCTTCTAGGATCATCCCATCAAGGGACAGGTGCATCCAGGATCATCCCATGAAGGGAGTTAGTGCATCCAGGATCATCCCATGAAGGGAGTAGTGCATCCAGGATCATCCCATGAAGGGAGTAGTGCATCCAGGATCATCCCATGAAGGGAGTAGTGCATCTTGGATCAATTTCTTAAGGGAGTAGTGCATCCAGGATCATCCCATGAAGGGAGTAGTGCATCCAGGATCATCCCATAAAGGGACAGGTGCATCCAGGATCATCCCATAAAGGGAGTAGTGCATACAGGATCATTCCATGAAGGGACAGGTGCATCCAGGATCATCCCATGAAGGGAGTAGTGCATCCATGATCATCCCATAAAGGGAGTAGTGCATCCAGGATCATCCCATAAAGGGAGTAGTGCATCCAGGATCATCCCATAAAGGGAGTAGTGCATTTAGGATCATCCCATAAAGGGAGTAGTGCATCCAGGAACATCCCATAAAGGGAGTAGTGCATCCAGGATCATCCCATAAAGGGAGTAGTGCATCCAGGATCATCCCATAAAGGGAGTAGTGCATCCAGGATCATCCCATGAAGGGACAGGTGCATCCAGATCATCCCATGAAAGGACAGGTGCATCCAGATCATCCCATGAAGGGACAGGTGCATCCAGATCATCCCATGAAGGGACAGGTGCATCGAGGATCGTCCCCTGAAGGGAGTAGTGCATCCAGATCATCCCATGAAGGGACAGGTGCATCCAGGATCATCCCCTGAAGGGAGTAGTGCATCCAGGATCATCCCATAAAGGGAGTAGTGCATCCAGGATCATCCCATGAAGGGACAGGTGCATCCAGACCATCCCATGAAGGGACAGGTGCATCCAGATCATCCCATGAAGGGACAGGTGCATCCAGATCATCCCATGAAGGGACAGGTGCATCCAGATCATCCCATGAAGGGACAGGTGCATCCAGATCATCCCATGAAGGGACAGGTGCATCCAGATCATCCCATGAAGGGACAGGTGCATCCAGATCTCATGGGACAGGTGCATTGAGGATCATCCCCTGAAGGGAGTAGTGCATCCAGGACCATCCCATTAAGGGAGTAGTGCATCCAGGACCATCCCATAAAGGGAGTAGTGGATCCAGGATCATCCCATGAAGGGACAGGTGCATCCAGATCATCCCATGAAGGGACAGGTGCATCCAGATCATCCCATGAAGGGACAGGTGCATCCAGATCATCCCATGAAGGGACAGGTGCATCCAGATCATCCCATGAAGGGACAGGTCTATCCAGATCATCCCATGAAGGGACAGGTCTATCCAGATCATCTCATGAAGGGACAGGTGCATCCAGATCATCCCATGAAGGGACAGGTGCATCCAGATCATCCCATGAAGGGACAGGTCTATCTAGATCATCCCATGAAGGGACAAGTGCATCCAGATCATCCCATGAAGGGACAAGTGCATCCAGATCATCCCATGAAGGGAGTAGTGCATCCAGATCATCCCATGAAGGGACAGGTGCATCCAGGATCATCCCATGAAGGGACAGGTGCATCCAGGATCATCCCATGAAGGGACAGGTGCATCCAGGATCATCCCATGAAGGGACAGGTGCATCCAGGATCATCCCTTGAAGGGACAGGTGCATCCAGGATCATCCCATGAAGGGACCGGTTCATCCAGGATCATCCCATGAAGGGACAGGTGCATCCAGGATCATCCCATGAAGAGACCGGTTCATCCAGATCATCCCATGAAGGGACCAGTGCATCCAGGATCATCCCCTGAAGGGAGTAGTGCATCCAGGATCATCCCATGAAGGGACAGGTGCATCCAGGATCATCCCATGAAGGGACCGGTGCATCCAGGATCATCCCATGAAGGGACCGGTGCATCCAGGATCATCCCATCAAGGGACCGGTGCATCCAGGATCATCCCATCAAGGGAGTAGTGCATCAAGGATCATCCCCTGAAGTGAGTAGTGCATCCAGGATCATCCCATGAAGGGAGTAGTGCATCCAGGATCATCCCATGAAGGGAGTAGTGCATCCAGGATCATCCCATGAAGGGAGTAGTGCATCCAGGATCATCCCATGAAGGGAGTAGTGCATCCAGGATCATCCCATGAAGGGAGTAGTGCATCCAGGATCATCCCATGAAGGGAGTAGTGCATCCTGGATCATCCCCTGAAGGGAGTAGTGCATCCAGGATCATCCCCTGAAGGGAGTAGTGCATCCAGGATCATCCCCTAAAGGGAGTAGTGCATCCAGGATCATCCCATGAAGGGACAGGTGCCTCCAGGATCATCCCATAAAGGGAGTAGTGCATCCAGGATCATCCCATGAAGGGAGTAGTGCATCCAGGATCATCCCATGAAGGGAGTAGTGCATCCTGGATCATCCCCTGAAGGGAGTAGTGCATCCTGGATCATCCCCTGAAGGGGGTAGTGCATCCAGGATCATCCCCTAAAGGGAGTAGTGCATCCAGGATCATCCCATGAAGGGACAGGTGCATCCGGATCATCCCATGAAGGGACAGGTGCATCCAGATCATCCCATGAAGGGACAGGTGCATCCAGGATCATCCAATAAAGGGAGTAGTGCATCCAGGATCATCCCATGAAGGGACAGGTGCATCCAGATCATCCCATGAAGGGACAGGTGCATCCAGATCATCCCATGAAGGGACAGGTGCATCCAGATCATCCCATGAAGGGACAGGTGCATCCAGGATCATCCAATAAAGGGAGTAGTGCATCCAGGATCATCCCATGAAGGGACAGGTGCATCCAGATCATCCCATGAAGGGACAGGTGCAGCCAGGATCATCCAATAAAGGGAGTAGTGCATCCAGGATCATCCCATGAAGGGACAGGTGCATCCAGGATCATCCCATAAAGGGAGTAGTGCATCCAGATCATCCCATGAAGGGACAGGTGCATCCAGATCATCCCATGAAGGGACAGGTGCATCGAGGATCATCCCCTGAAGGGAGTAGTGCATCTAGGATCATCCTATGAAGAGAGTAGTGCATCCAGGATCATCCCATGAAGAGAGTAGTGCATCCAGGATCATCCCCTGAAGGGAGTAGTGTATCCAGGATCATCCCATGAAGGGAGTAGTGCATCCAGGACCATCCCATGAAGGGAGTAGTGCATCCAGGACCATCCCTTGAAGGGAGTAGTGCATCCAGGATCATCCCATGAAGGGACAGGTGCATCCAGGATCATCCCATAAAGGGAGTAGTGCATCCAGGATCATCCCATGAAGGGACAGGTGCATCCAGATCATCCCATGAAGGGACAGGTGCATCCAGATCATCCCATGAAGGGACAGGTGCATCCAGATCATCCCATGAAGGGACAGGTGCATCCACAGCATCCCATGAAGGGACAGGTGCATCCACAGCATCCCATGAAGGGACAGGTGCATCCACAGCATCCCATGAAGGGACAAGTGCATCCAGGATCATCCCATAAAGGGAGTAGTGCATCCAGGATCATCCCCTGAAGGGAGTGTGGCATCCAGGATCATCCCCTGAAGGGAGTAGTGCATCCAGGATCATCCCATGAACGGGAGTAGTGCATCCAGGATCATCCCCTGAAGGGAGTAGTGCATCCAGGATCATCCCCTGAAGGGAGTAGTGCATCCAGGACAATCCCCTGAAGGGAGTAGTACATCCAGGACCATCCCCTGAAGGGAGTAGTGCATCCAGGACCATCCCCTGAAGGGAGTAGTGCATCCAGGACCATCCCCTGAAGGGAGTAGTGCATCCAGGATCATCCCATAAAGGGAGTAGTGCATCCAGGATCATCCATAAAGGGAGTAGTGCATCCAGGATCATCCCATGAAGGGACAGGTGCATCCAGGATCATCCCATGAAGGGACAGGTGCATCCAGGATCATCCCATGAAGGGACAGGTGCATCCAGGATCATCCCATGAAGGGACAGGTGCATCCAGGATCATCCCATGAAGGGAAAGGTGCATCCAGGCCCATCCCATGAAGGGACAGGTGCATCCAGGATCATCCCATGAAGGGACAGGTGCATCCAGGATCATCCTATAAAGGGACCAGTGCATCCAGGATCATCCCCTGAAGGGAGTAGTGCATCCAGATAATCCCATGAAGGGGCAGGTGCATCCAGGATCATCCCATGAAGGGACCAGTGCATCCAGGATCATCCCATGAAGGGACCAGTGCATCCAGGATCATCCCCTGAAGGGAGTAGCGCATCCAGCATCATCCCATGAAGGGACAGGTGCATCTAGATCATCCCATGAAGGGACAGGTGCATCTAGATCATCCCATGAAGGGACAGGTGCATAGATGATCATCCCCTGAAGGGAGTAGTGCATCCAGGATCATCCCCTGAAGGGAGTAGTGCATCCAGGATCATCCCATGAAGGGACAGGTGCATCCAGGATCATCCCATGAAGGGACAGGTGCATCCAGGATCATCCCATGAAGGGACAGGTGCATCCAGATCATCCCATGAAGGGACAGGTGCATCCAGATCATCCCATGAAGGGACAGGTGCATCGAGGATCATCCCCTGAAGGGAGTAGTGCATCCAGGATCATCCCATGAAGGGAGTAGTGCATCCAGGATCATCCCCTGAAGGGAGTAGTGCATCCAGATCATCCCATGAAGGGACAGGTGCATCCAGGATCATCCCCTGAAGGGAGTAGTGCATCCAGATCATCCCATGAAGGGACAGGTGCATCCAGATCATCCCATGAAGGGACAGGTGCATCCAGATCATCCCATGAAGGGACAGGTGCATCCAGACCATCCCATGAAGGGACAGGTGCATCGAGGATCATCCCCTGAAGGGAGTAGTGCATTCAGGATCATCCCATGAAGGGAGTAGTGCATCCAGGATCATCCCATGAAGGGACAGGTGCATCCAGATCATCCCATGAAGGGACATGTGCATCCAGATCATCCCCTGAAAGGAGTAGTGCATCCAGGATCATCCCCTGAAGGGAGTAGTGCATCCAGGATCATCCCCTGAAGGGAGTAGTGCATCCAGGATCATCCCATGAAGGGACAGGTGCATCCAGGATCATCCCATGAAGGGACAGGTGCATCCAGGATCATCCCATGAAGGGAGTAGTGCATCCAGGATCATCCCCTGAAGGGAGTAGTGCATCCAGGATCATCCCCTGAAGGGAGTAGTGCATCCAGGATCATCCCATGAAGGGAGTAGTGCATCCAGCATCATCCCATGAAGGGACAGGTGCATCTAGATCATCCCCTGAAGGGAGTAGTGCATCCAGGATCATCCCCTGAAGGGAGTAGTGCATCCAGGATCATCCCCTGAAGGGAGTAGTGCATCCAGATCATCCCATGAAGGGACAGGTGCATCCAGATCATCCCATGAAGGGACAGGTGCATCCAGATCATCCCATGAAGGGACAGGTGCATCCAGATCATCCCATGAAGGGACAGGTGCATCGAGGATCATCCCCTGAAGGGAGCAGTGCATCCAGGATCATCCCATGAAGGGAGTAGTGCATCCAGGACCATCCCATGAAGGGAGTAGTGCATCCAGGATCATCCCATGAAGGGAGTAGTGCATCCAGGATCATCCCATAAAGGGAGTAGTGCATCCAGGATCATCCCCTGAAGGGAGTAGTGCATCCGGATCATCCCATGAATGGACAGGTGCATCCAGGATCATCCCATGAAGGGACAGGTGCATCCAGGATCATCCCATGAAGGGACAGGTGCATCCAGATCATCCCATGAAGGGACAGGTGCATCCAGGATCATCCCCTGAAGGGAGTAGTGCATCCAGGATCATACCCTGAAGGGAGTAGTGCATCCAGATCATCCCATGAAGGGACAGGTGCATCCAGGATCATCCCATAAAGGGACAGGTGCATCCAGGATCATCCCATGAAGGGACAGGTGCATCCAGGATCATCCCATGAAGGGACAGGTGCATCCAGGATCATCCCATGAAGGGAGTAGTGCATCCTGGATCATCCCCTGAAGGGAGTAGTGCATCCTGGATCATCCCCTGAAGGGAGTAGTGCATCCAGGATCATCCCATGAAGGGACAGGTACATCCAGGATCATCCCATAAAGGGAGTAGTGCATCCAGGATCATCCCATGAAGGGACAGGTGCCTCCAGGATCATCCCATAAAGGGAGTAGCGCATCTAGGATCATCCCATGAAGGGACAGGTGCATGCATCCAGATCATCCCATGAAGGGACAGGTGCATCCAGGATCATCCCATAAAGGGAGTAGTGCATCCAGGATCATCCCATGAAGGGACAGGTGCATCCAGATCATCCCATGAAGGGACAGGTCCATCCAGATCATCCCATGAAGGGACAGGTGCCTCCAGGATCATCCCATAAAGGGAGTAGCGCATCTAGGATCATCCCATGAAGGGACAGGTGCATCCAGATCATCCCATGAAGGGACAGGTGCATCCAGATCATCCCATGAAGGGACAGGTGCATCCAGATCATCCCATGAAGGGACAGGTGCATCTAGATTATCCCCTGAAGGGAGTAGTGCATACAGGATCATCCCATAAAGGGAGTAGCGCATCTAGGATCATCCCATGAAGGGACAGGTGCATGCATCCAGATCATCCCATGAAGGGAGTAGTGCATCCAGGATCATCCCCTGAAGGGAGTAGTGCATCCAGGATCATCCCATTAAGGGAGTAGTGCATCCAGGATCATCCCATGAAGGGACAGGTGCATCCAGATCATCCCATGAAGGGACAGGTGCATCCAGATCATCCCATGAAGGGACAGGTGCATCCAGATCATCCCATGAAGGGACAGGTGCACCCAGATCATCCCATGAAGGGACAGGTGCATCTAGATCATCCCATGAAGGGACAGGTGCATCTAGATTATCCCCTGAAGGGAGTAGTGCATACAGGATCATCCCATAAAGGGAGTAGTGCATCCAGGATCATCCCATGAAGGGACAGGTGCATCCAGGATCATCCCCTGAAGGGACAGGTGCATCCAGGATCATCCCCTGAAGGGAGTAGTGCATCCAGGATCATCCCCTGAAGGGAGTAGTGCATCCAGGATCATCCCCTGAAGGGACAGGTGCCTCCAGGATCATCCCATAAAGGGAGTAGCGCATCTAGGATCATCCCATGAAGGGACAGGTGCATTCATCCAGATCATCCCATGAAGGGACAGGTGCATCCAGGATCATCCCATAAATGGAGTAGTGCATCCAGGATCATCCCATGAAGGGACAGGTGCATCCAGATCATCCCATGAAGGGACAGGTGCATCCAGATCATCCCATGAAGGGACAGGTGCATCTAGATCATCCCATGAAGGGACAGGTGCATCCAGATCATCCCATGAAGGGACAGGTGCATCCAGGATCATCCCCTGAAGGGAGTAGTGCATCTAGGATCATCCCATGAAGAGAGTAGTGCATCCAGGATCATCCCATGAAGAGAGTAGTGCATCCAGGATCATCCCCTGAAGGGAGTAGTGCATCCAGGATCATCCCATGAAGGGAGTAGTGCATCCTGGACCATCCCATGAAGGGAGTAGTGCATCCAGGACCATCCCTTGAAGGGAGTAGTGCATCCAGGATCATCCCATGAAGGGAGTAGTGCATCCAGGATCATCCCATAAAGGGAGTAGTGCATCCAGGATCATCCCATGAAGGGACAGGTGCATCCACGATAATCCCATAAAGGGAGTAGTGCATCCAGGATCATCCCATGAAGGGACAGGTGCATCCAGATCATCCCATGAAGGGACAGGTGCATCCAGATCATCCCATGAAGGGACAGGTGCATCCAGAACATCCCATGAAGGGACAGGTGCATCCAGATCATCCCATGAAGGGACAGGTGCATCCAGATCATCCCATGAAGGGACAGGTGCATCGAGGATCATCCCCTGAAGGGAGTAGTGCATCCAGGATCATCCCCTGAAGGGAGTAGTGCATCCAGATCATCCCATGAAGGGACAGGTGCTTCTAGGATCATCCCATCAAGGGACAGGTGCATCCAGGATCATCCCATGAAGGGAGTTAGTGCATCCAGGATCATCCCATGAAGGGAGTAGTGCATCCAGGATCATCCCATGAAGGGAGTAGTGCATCCAGGATCATCCCATGAAGGGAGTAGTGCATCTTGGATCAATTTCTTAAGGGAGTAGTGCATCCAGGATCATCCCATGAAGGGAGTAGTGCATCCAGGATCATCCCATAAAGGGACAGGTGCATCCAGGATCATCCCATAAAGGGAGTAGTGCATCCAGGATCATTCCATGAAGGGACAGGTGCATCCAGGATCATCCCATGAAGGGAGTAGTGCATCCATGATCATCCCATAAAGGGAGTAGTGCATCCAGGATCATCCCATAAAGGGAGTAGTGCATCCAGGATCATCCCATAAAGGGAGTAGTGCATTTAGGATCATCCCATAAAGGGAGTAGTGCATCCAGGAACATCCCATAAAGGGAGTAGTGCATCCAGGATCGTCCCATAAAGGGAGTAGTGCATCCAGGATCATCCCATGAAGGGACAGGTGCATCCAGATCATCCCATGAAAGGACAGGTGCATCCAGATCATCCCATGAAGGGACAGGTGCATCCAGATCATCCCATGAAGGGACAGGTGCATCGAGGATCGTCCCCTGAAGGGAGTAGTGCATCCAGATCATCCCATGAAGGGACAGGTGCATCCAGGATCATCCCCTGAAGGGAGTAGTGCATCCAGGATCATCCCATAAAGGGAGTAGTGCATCCAGGATCATCCCATGAAGGGACAGGTGCATCCAGACCATCCCATGAAGGGACAGGTGCATCCAGATCATCCCATGAAGGGACAGGTGCATCCAGATCATCCCATGAAGGGACAGGTGCATCCAGATCATCCCATGAAGGGACAGGTGCATCCAGATCATCCCATGAAGGGACAGGTGCATCCAGATCATCCCATGAAGGGACAGGTGCATCCAGATCTCATGGGACAGGTGCATTGAGGATCATCCCCTGAAGGGAGTAGTGCATCCAGGACCATCCCATTAAGGGAGTAGTGCATCCAGGACCATCCCATAAAGGGAGTAGTGGATCCAGGATCATCCCATGAAGGGACAGGTGCATCCAGATCATCCCATGAAGGGACAGGTGCATCCAGATCATCCCATGAAGGGACAGGTGCATCCAGATCATCCCATGAAGGGACAGGTGCATCCAGATCATCCCATGAAGGGACAGGTCTATCCAGATCATCCCATGAAGGGACAGGTCTATCCAGATCATCTCATGAAGGGACAGGTGCATCCAGATCATCCCATGAAGGGACAGGTGCATCCAGATCATCCCATGAAGGGACAGGTCTATCTAGATCATCCCATGAAGGGACAAGTGCATCCAGATCATCCCATGAAGGGACAAGTGCATCCAGATCATCCCATGAAGGGAGTAGTGCATCCAGATCATCCCATGAAGGGACAGGTGCATCCAGGATCATCCCATGAAGGGACAGGTGCATCCAGGATCATCCCTTGAAGGGACAGGTGCATCCAGGATCATCCCATGAAGGGACCGGTTCATCCAGGATCATCCCATGAAGGGACAGGTGCATCCAGGATCATCCCATGAAGAGACCGGTTCATCCAGATCATCCCATGAAGGGACCAGTGCATCCAGGATCATCCCCTGAAGGGAGTAGTGCATCCAGGATCATCCCATGAAGGGACAGGTGCATCCAGGATCATCCCATGAAGGGACCGGTGCATCCAGGATCATCCCATGAAGGGACCGGTGCATCCAGGATCATCCCATCAAGGGACCGGTGCATCCAGGATCATCCCATCAAGGGAGTAGTGCATCAAGGATCATCCCCTGAAGGGAGTAGTGCATCCAGGATCATCCCATGAAGGGAGTAGTGCATCCAGGATCATCCCATGAAGGGAGTAGTGCATCCAGGATCATCCCATGAAGGGAGTAGTGCATCCAGGATCATCCCATGAAGGGAGTAGTGCATCCAGGATCATCCCATGAAGGGAGTAGTGCATCCAGGATCATCCCATGAAGGGAGTAGTGCATCCTGGATCATCCCCTGAAGGGAGTAGTGCATCCAGGATCATCCCCTGAAGGGAGTAGTGCATCCAGGATCATCCCCTAAAGGGAGTAGTGCATCCAGGATCATCCCATGAAGGGACAGGTGCCTCCAGGATCATCCCATAAAGGGACTAGTGCATCCAGGATCATCCCATGAAGGGAGTAGTGCATCCAGGATCATCCCATGAAGGGAGTAGTGCATCCTGGATCATCCCCTGAAGGGAGTAGTGCATCCTGGATCATCCCCTGAAGGGGGTAGTGCATCCAGGATCATCCCCTAAAGGGAGTAGTGCATCCAGGATCATCCCATGAAGGGACAGGTGCATCCGGATCATCCCATGAAGGGACAGGTGCATCCAGATCATCCCATGAAGGGACAGGTGCATCCAGGATCATCCAATAAAGGGAGTAGTGCATCCAGGATCATCCCATGAAGGGACAGGTGCATCCAGATCATCCCATGAAGGGACAGGTGCATCCAGATCATCCCATGAAGGGACAGGTGCATCCAGGATCATCCCATGAAGGGACAGGTGCATCCAGATCATCCCATGAAGGGACAGGTGCAGCCAGGATCATCCAATAAAGGGACAGGTGCAGCCAGGATCATCCAATAAAGGGAGTAGTGCATCCAGGATCATCCCATGAAGGGACAGGTGCATCCAGGATCATCCCATAAAGGGAGTAGTGCATCCAGATCATCCCATGAAGGGACAGGTGCATCCAGATCATCCCATGAAGGGACAGGTGCATCGAGGATCATCCCCTGAAGGGAGTAGTGCATCTAGGATCATCCTATGAAGAGAGTAGTGCATCCAGGATCATCCCATGAAGAGAGTAGTGCATCCAGGATCATCCCCTGAAGGGAGTAGTGTATCCAGGATCATCCCATGAAGGGAGTAGTGCATCCAGGACCATCCCATGAAGGGAGTAGTGCATCCAGGACCATCCCTTGAAGGGAGTAGTGCATCCAGGATCATCCCATGAAGGGACAGGTGCATCCAGGATCATCCCATAAAGGGAGTAGTGCATCCAGGATCATCCCATGAAGGGACAGGTGCATCCACGATAATCCCATAAAGGGAGTAGTGCATCCAGGATCATCCCATGAAGGGACAGGTGCATCCAGATCATCCCATGAAGGGACAGGTGCATCCAGATCATCCCATGAAGGGACAGGTGCATCCAGATCATCCCATGAAGGGACAGGTGCATCCACAGCATCCCATGAAGGGACAGGTGCATCCACAGCATCCCATGAAGGGACAAGTGCATCCAGGATCATCCCATAAAGGGAGTAGTGCATCCAGGATCATCCCCTGAAGGGAGTGTGGCATCCAGGATCATCCCCTGAAGGGAGTAGTGCATCCAGGATCATCCCATGAACGGGAGTAGTGCATCCAGGATCATCCCCTGAAGGGAGTAGTGCATCCAGGATCATCCCCTGAAGGGAGTAGTGCATCCAGGACAATCCCCTGAAGGGAGTAGTACATCCAGGACCATCCCCTGAAGGGAGTAGTGCATCCAGGACCATCCCCTGAAGGGAGTAGTGCATCCAGGACCATCCCATGAAGGGAGTAGTGCATCCAGGATCATCCCATAAAGGGAGTAGTGCATCCAGGATCATCCATAAAGGGAGTAGTGCATCCAAGATCATCCCATGAAGGGACAGGTGCATCCAGGATCATCCCATGAAGGGACAGGTGCATCCAGGATCATCCCATGAAGGGAAAGGTGCATCCAGGCCCATCCCATGAAGGGACAGGTGCATCCAGGATCATCCCATGAAGGGACAGGTGCATCCAGGATCATCCTATGAAGGGACCAGTGCATCCAGGATCATCCCCTGAAGGGAGTAGTGCATCCAGATAATCCCATGAAGGGGCAGGTGCATCCAGGATCATCCCATGAAGGGACCAGTGCATCCAGGATCATCCCATGAAGGGACGAGTGCATCCAGGATCATCCCCTGAAGGGAGTAGCGCATCCAGGATCATCCCATGAAGGGACAGGTGCATCCAGATCATCCCATAAAGGGAGTAGTGCATCCAGCATCATCCCATGAAGGGACAGGTGCATCTAGATCATCCCATGAAGGGACAGGTGCATAGATGATCATCCCCTGAAGGGAGTAGTGCATCCAGGATCATCCCCTGAAGGGAGTAGTGCATCCAGGATAAGCATGAGCGAATTTTGCGGATCTCGCGTTCGCGAATTTTGCGGATTTGCGGATTCGCAATCCGCAAAATCCGCGAATTCCCGCGAATTTTTTTTTTTTTTGTGTTCGCCCGTGTTTCTGCCAGTTCGCGAGGGTTTTGTACACTTTCGCAAATTGCGAACTTACCTGTCGGGTCGCAAGTTTCGCGAACTTGTTGTTTCTACGTGTCCAGCCTGTTTGGGACACTCTTCTTCATCACTGCCACTCTCTGTCACCACTGCCACTCTCTGACTACTCATGCCACCCTCTGGCCCACCCATGCCACCCTCTGTTTCATCACCACACCCTCTGGTTGTCCAGTGTACATTATTTTCGGCAAAGCAAAGCACACCTTCCCTGCCTCAAGTGACCTGAATTAATTTGGGGCTGATTCATGTGTCACAGAATATTTTTTTAGCTGGCACCTGCTTCCTTAGTGCGCCCTGATTAGTGATCTTTTGCACTTGCTAAGTGCTTTCATTGTTGCAAAATTAGTTACAACACCTGCCCTGCCCCAACTGACAATAATGAATTAGGGGCTGATTAATGGATTTTAACTTCCAGCCTGGCTCCTGCTTGTCTCCCTTAGCTGTAATTCAGGACCTTTGTGGCATATGTGTAACTATTCTGAGGTTCAGAGCAGGGTCACATACTAGTTTCAACTGGCAACTGAACTCTGGAGGGGCCCCTCAGGAAGCACTCCAGGAAATGGCTACTAATGATGAGCCTGAACTTTTGAACCTGGTAAGTAGTTACTTTCAGTTTTGCTAAAATCGTATTTCTGCAATTTTGCACTTATTCGCGGGGCGCGAACTCACGCGAACAGTGCGAGCAGTGCGAGCAAAATCCGCTGCTCGCGGATTTGCGGATTTTGCGGGAAATTCGCAAATCTCGCGGATTGCGGATTTCCCGAAAATCCGCAAAATCCGCGAGCGGAACGGATTTTCCGCCCACGCCTAATCCAGGATCATCCCATGAAGGGACAGGTGCATCCAGGATCATCCCATGAAGGGACAGGTGCATCCAGGATCATCCCATGAAGGGACAGGTGCATCCAGATCATCCCATGAAGGGACAGGTGCATCCAGATCATCCCATGAAGGGACAGGTGCATCGAGGATCATCCCCTGAAGGGAGTAGTGCATCCAGGATCATCCCATGAAGGGAGTAGTGCATCCAGGATCATCCCCTGAAGGGAGTAGTGCATCCAGATCATCCCATGAAGGGACAGGTGCATCCAGGATCATCCCCTGAAGGGAGTAGTGCATCCAGATCATCCCATGAAGGGACAGGTGCATCCAGATCATCCCATGAAGGGACAGGTGCATCCAGATCATCCCATGAAGGGACAGGTGCATCCAGACCATCCCATGAAGGGACAGGTGCATCGAGGATCATCCCCTGAAGGGAGTAGTGCATTCAGGATCATCCCATGAAGGGAGTAGTGCATCCAGGATCATCCCATGAAGGGACAGGTGCATCCAGATCATCCCATGAAGGGACATGTGCATCCAGATCATCCCCTGAAAGGAGTAGTGCATCCAGGATCATCCCCTGAAGGGAGTAGTGCATCCAGGATCATCCCCTGAAGGGAGTAGTGCATCCAGGATCATCCCATGAAGGGACAGGTGCATCCAGGATCATCCCATGAAGGGACAGGTGCATCCAGGATCATCCCATGAAGGGAGTAGTGCATCCAGGATCATCCCCTGAAGGGAGTAGTGCATCCAGGATCATCCCCTGAAGGGAGTAGTGCATCCAGGATCATCCCATGAAGGGAGTAGTGCATCCAGCATCATCCCATGAAGGGAGTAGTGCATCCAGCATCATCCCATGAAGGGACAGGTGCATCTAGATCATCCCCTGAAGGGAGTAGTGCATCCAGGATCATCCCCTGAAGGGAGTAGTGCATCCAGGATCATCCCCTGAAGGGAGTAGTGCATCCAGATCATCCCATGAAGGGACAGGTGCATCCAGACCATCCCATGAAGGGACAGGTGCATCCAGACCATCCCATGAAGGGACAGGTGCATCCAGACCATCCCATGAAGGGACAGGTGCATCGAGGATCATCCCCTGAAGGGAGTAGTGCATCCAGGATCATCCCCTGAAGGGAGTAGTGCATCCAGGATCATCCCATGAAGGGACAGGTGCATCCAGGATCATCCCATGAAGGGACAGGTGCATCCAGGATCATCCCATGAAGGGAGTAGTGCATCCAGGATCATCCCCTGAAGGGAGTAGTGCATCCAGGATCATCCCCTGAAGGGAGTAGTGCATCCAGCATCATCCCATGAAGGGACAGGTGCATCTAGATCATCCCCTGAAGGGAGTAGTGCATCCAGGATCATCCCCTGAAGGGAGTAGTGTATCCAGGATCATCCCATGAAGGGACAGGTGCATCCAGGATCATCCCATGAAGGGAGTAGTGCATCCAGGATCATCCCCTGAAGGGAGTAGTGCATCCAGGATCATCCCCTGAAAGGAGTAGTGCATCCAGGATCATCCCATGAAGGGAGTAGTGCATCCAGCATCATCCCATGAAGGGACAGGTGCATCCAGATCATCCCATGAAGGGACAGGTGCATCCAGATCATCCCATGAAGGGACAGGTGCATCCAGATCATCCCATGAAGGGACAGGTGCATTGAGGATCATCCCCTGAAGGGAGTAGTGCATCCAGGATCATCCCATGAAGGGAGTAGTGCATCCAGGATCATCTCCTGAAGGGAGTAGTGCATCCAGATCATCCCATGAAGGGACAGGTGCATCCAGGATCATCCCCTGAAGGGAGTAGTGCATCCAGATCATCCCATGAAGGGACAGGTGCATCCAGATCATCCCATGAAGGGACAGGTGCATCCAGACCATCCCATGAAGGGACAGGTGCATTGAGGATCATCCCCTGAAGGGAGTAGTGCATCCAGGATCATCCCATGAAGGGAGTAGTGCATCCAGGATCATCCCATGAAGGGAGTAGTGCATCCAGGATCATCCCCTGAAGGGAGTAGTGCATCCAGATCATCCCATGAAGGGACAGGTGCATCCAGGATCATCCCCTGAAGGGAGTAGTGCATCCAGATCATCCCATGAAGGGACAGGTGCATCCAGATCATCCCATGAAGGGACAGGTGCATCCAGACCATCCCATGAAGGGACAGGTGCATCCAGACCATCCCATGAAGGGACAGGTGCATGGAGGATCATCCCCTGAAGGGAGTAGTGCATCCAGGATCATCCCATGAAGGGAGTAGTGCATCCAGGATCATCCCATGAAGGGACAGGTGCATCCAGATCATCCCATGAAGGGACAGGTGCATCCAGACCATCCCATGAAGGGACAGGTGCATCCAGACCATCCCATGAAGGGACAGGTGCATCGAGGATCATCCCCTGAAGGGAGCAGTGCATCCAGGATCATCCCATGAAGGGAGTAGTGCATCCAGGATCATCCCATGAAGGGAGTAGTGCATCCAGGATCATCCCATGAAGGGAGTAGTGCATCCAGGACCATCCCATGAAGGGAGTAGTGCATCCAGGACCATCCCATGAAGGGAGTAGTGCATCCAGGATCATCCCATAAAGGGAGTAGTGCATCCAGGATCATCCCATAAAGGGAGTAGTGCATCCAGGATCATCCCCTGAAGGGAGTAGTGCATCCGGATCATCCCATGAATGGACAGGTGCATCCAGGATCATCCCATGAAGGGACAGGTGCATCCAGGATCATCCCATGAAGGGACAGGTGCATCCAGATCATCCCATGAAGGGACAGGTGCATCCAGGATCATCCCCTGAAGGGAGTGGTGCATCCAGGATCATCCCCTGAAGGGAGTAGTGCATCCAGATCATCCCATGAAGGGACAGGTGCATCCAGGATCATCCCATAAAGGGACAGGTGCATCCAGGATCATCCCATGAAGGGACAGGTGCATCCAGGATCATCCCATGAAGGGACAGGTGCATCCAGGATCATCCCATGAAGGGACAGGTGCATCCAGGATCATCCCATGAAGGGACAGGTTCATCCAGGATCATCCCATGAAGGGAGTAGTGCATCCTGGATCATCCCCTGAAGGGAGTAGTGCATCCTGGATCATCCCCTGAAGGGAGTAGTGCATCCAGGATCATCCCATGAAGGGACAGGTACATTCAGGATCATCCCATAAAGGGAGTAGTGCATCCAGGATCATCCCATGAAGGGACAGGTGCCTCCAGGATCATCCCATAAAGGGAGTAGCGCATTTAGGATCATCCCATGAAGGGACAGGTGCATGCATCCAGATCATCCCATGAAGGGACAGGTGCATCCAGGATCATCCCATAAAGGGAGTAGTGCATCCAGGATCATCCCATGAAGGGACAGGTGCATCCAGATCATCCCATGAAGGGGCAGGTCCATCCAGATCATCCCATGAAGGGACAGGTGCCTCCAGGATCATCCCATAAAGGGAGTAGCACATCTAGGATCATCCCATGAAGGGACAGGTGCATGCATCCAGATCATCCCATGAAGGGAGTAGTGCATCCAGGATCATCCCCTGAAGGGAGTAGTGCATCCAGGATCATCCCATTAAGGGAGTAGTGCATCCAGGATCATCCCATGAAGGGACAGGTGCATCCAGATCATCCCATGAAGGGACAGGTGCATCCAGATCATCCCATGAAGGGACAGGTGCCTCCGGATCATCCCATGAAGGGACAGGTGCATCTAGATCATCCCCTGAAGGGAGTAGTGTATCCAGGATTATCCCCTGAAGGGAGTAGTGCATCCAGGATCATCCCATAAAGGGAGTAGTGCATCCAGGATCATCCCCTGAAGGGAGTAGTGCATCCAGATCATCCCATGAATGGACAGGCGCACCCAGGATCATCCCATGAAGGGACAGGTGCATCCAGGATCATCCCATGAAGGGACAGGTGCACCCAGATCATCCCATGAAGGGACAGGTGCATCCAGGATCATCCCCTGAAGGGAGTAGTGCATCCAGATCATCCCCTGAAGGGACAGGTGCCTCCAGGATCATCCCATAAAGGGAGTAGCGCATCTAGGATCATCCCATGAAGGGACAGGTACATGCATCCAGATCATCCCATGAAGGGACAGGTGCATCCAGGATCATCCCATAAAGGGAGTAGTGCATCCAGGATCATCCCATGAAGGGACAGGTGCATCCAGATCATCCCATGAAGGGACAGGTGCATCCAGATCATCTCATGAAGGGACAGGTGCCTCCAGGATCATCCCATAAAGGGAGTAGCGCATCTAGGATCATCCCATGAAGGGACAGGTACATGCATCCAGATCATCCCATGAAGGGACAGGTGCATCCAGGATCATCCCATAAAGGGAGTAGTGCATCCAGGATCATCCCATGAAGGGACAGGTGCATCCAGATCATCCCATGAAGGGACAGGTGCCTCCAGATCATCCCATGAAGGGACAGGTGCATCTAGATCATCCCATGAAGGGACAGGTGCATCTAGATCATCCCCTGAAGGGAGTAGTGCATCCAGGATCATCCCCTGAAAGGAGTAGTGCATCCAGGATCATCCCCTGAAGGGAGTAGTGCATCCAGGATCATCCCCTGAAGGGAGTAGTGCATCCAGGATCATCCCCTGAAGGGAGTAGTGCATCCAGGATCATCCCATGAAGGGACAGGTGCATCCAGATCATCCCATGAAGGGACAGGTGCATCCAGATCATCCCATGAAGGGACAGGTGCATGCATCCAGATCATCCCATGAAGGGACAGGTGCATGCATCCAGATCATCCCATGAAGGGACAGGTGCATCCAGGATCATCCCATAAAGGGAGTAGTGCATCCAGGATCATCCCATGAAGGGACAGGTGCATCCAGATCATCCCATGAAGGGACAGGTGCATCCAGATCATCCCATGAAGGGAGTAGTGCATCCAGGATCATCCCATTAAGGGAGTAGTGCATCCAGGATCATCCCATGAAGGGACAGGTGCATCCAGATCATCCCATGAAGGGACAGGTGCATCCAGACCATCCCATGAAGGGACAGGTGCATCCAGACCATCCCATGAAGGGACAGGTGCATCGAGGATCATCCCCTGAAGGGAGTAGTGCATCCAGGATCATCCCATGAAGGGAGTAGTGCATCCAGGATCATCCCATGAAGGGACAGGTGCATCCAGATCATCCCATGAAGGGACAGGTGCATCCAGACCATCCCATGAAGGGACAGGTGCATCCAGACCATCCCATGAAGGGACAGGTGCATCGAGGATCATCCCCTGAAGGGAGTAGTGCATCCAGGATCATCCCCTGAAGGGAGTAGTGCATCCAGGATCATCCCCTGAAGGGAGTAGTGCATCCAGGATCATCCCCTGAAGGGAGCAGTGCATCCAGGATCATCCCATGAAGGGACAGGTGCATCCAGGATCATCCCATGAAGGGACAGGTGCATCCAGGATCATCCCATGAAGGGAGTAGTGCATCCAGGATCATCCCCTGAAGGGAGTAGTGCATCCAGGATCATCCCATGAAGGGAGTAGTGCATCCAGGATCATCCCATGAAGGGAGTAGTGCATCCAGGATCATCCCATGAAGGGAGTAGTGCATCCAGGATCATCCCATGAAGGGACAGGTGCATCCAGGATCATCCCATGAAGGGACAGGTGCATCCAGGATCATCCCATAAAGGGACAGGTGCATCCAGGATCATCACATGTAGGGACAGGTGCATCCACATCATCCCCTGAAGGCAGTAGTGCATCCAGGATCATCCCATGAAGGGACAGGTGCATCCAGGATCATCCCATGAAGGGAGTAGTGCGTCCAGGATCATCCCCTGAAGGGAGTAGTGCATCCAGGATCATCCCCTGAAGGGAGTAGTGCGTCCAGGATCATCCCCTGAAGGGACAGGTGCATCCAGATCATCCCATCAAGGGACAGGTGCATCCAGATCATCCCATGAAGGGACAGGTGCATCCAGATCATCCCATGAAGGGACAGGTGCATCGAGGATCATCCCCTGAAGGGAGCAGTGCATCCAGGATCATCCCATGAAGGGAGTAGTGCATCCAGGATCATCCCATGAAGGGAGTAGTGCATCCAGGATCATCCCATGAAGGGAGTAGTGCATCCAGGACCATCCCATGAAGGGAGTAGTGCATCCAGGACCATCCCATGAAGGGAGTAGTGCATCCAGGACCATCCCATGAAGGGAGTAGTGCATCCAGGATCATCCCATAAAGGGAGTAGTGCATCCAGGATCATCCCATAAAGGGAGTAGTGCATCCAGGATCATCCCCTGAAGGGAGTAGTGCATCCGGATCATCCCATGAATGGACAGGTGCATCCAGGATCATCCCATGAAGGGACAGGTGCATCCAGGATCATCCCATGAAGGGACAGGTGCATCCAGATCATCCCATGAAGGGACAGGTGCATCCAGGATCATCCCCTGAAGGGAGTGGTGCATCCAGGATCATCCCCTGAAGGGAGTAGTGCATCCAGATCATCCCATGAAGGGACAGGTGCATCCAGGATCATCCCATAAAGGGACAGGTGCATCCAGGATCATCCCATGAAGGGACAGGTGCATCCAGGATCATCCCATGAAGGGACAGGTGCATCCAGGATCATCCCATGAAGGGACAGGTTCATCCAGGATCATCCCATGAAGGGAGTAGTGCATCCTGGATCATCCCCTGAAGGGAGTAGTGCATCCTGGATCATCCCCTGAAGGGAGTAGTGCATCCAGGATCATCCCATGAAGGGACAGGTACATTCAGGATCATCCCATAAAGGGAGTAGTGCATCCAGGATCATCCCATGAAGGGACAGGTGCCTCCAGGATCATCCCATAAAGGGAGTAGCGCATTTAGGATCATCCCATGAAGGGACAGGTGCATGCATCCAGATCATCCCATGAAGGGACAGGTGCATCCAGGATCATCCCATAAAGGGAGTAGCACATCTAGGATCATCCCATGAAGGGACAGGTGCATGCATCCAGATCATCCCATGAAGGGAGTAGTGCATCCAGGATCATCCCCTGAAGGGAGTAGTGCATCCAGGATCATCCCATTAAGGGAGTAGTGCATCCAGGATCATCCCATGAAGGGACAGGTGCATCCAGATCATCCCATGAAGGGACAGGTGCATCCAGATCATCCCATGAAGGGACAGGTGCCTCCAGATCATCCCATGAAGGGACAGGTGCATCTAGATCATCCCCTGAAGGGAGTAGTGCATCCAGGATTATCCCCTGAAGGGAGTAGTGCATCCAGGATCATCCCATAAAGGGAGTAGTGCATCCAGGATCATCCCCTGAAGGGAGTAGTGCATCCAGATCATCCCATGAATGGACAGGCGCACCCAGGATCATCCCATGAAGGGACAGGTGCATCCAGGATCATCCCATGAAGGGACAGGTGCACCCAGATCATCCCATGAAGGGACAGGTGCATCCAGGATCATCCCCTGAAGGGAGTAGTGCATCCAGGATCATCCCCTGAAGGGAGTAGTGCATCCAGATCATCCCCTGAAGGGACAGGTGCCTCCAGGATCATCCCATAAAGGGAGTAGCGCATCTAGGATCATCCCATGAAGGGACAGGTACATGCATCCAGATCATCCCATGAAGGGACAGGTGCATCCAGGATCATCCCATAAAGGGAGTAGTGCATCCAGGATCATCCCATGAAGGGACAGGTGCATCCAGATCATCCCATGAAGGGACAGGTGCATCCAGATCATCCCATGAAGGGACAGGTGCATCCAGATCATCCCATGAAGGGACAGGTGCATCCAGATCATCCCATGAAGGGACAGGTGCCTCCAGGATCATCCCATAAAGGGAGTAGCGCATCTAGGATCATCCCATGAAGGGACAGGTACATGCATCCAGATCATCCCATGAAGGGACAGGTGCATCCAGGATCATCCCATAAAGGGAGTAGTGCATCCAGGATCATCCCATGAAGGGACAGGTGCATCCAGATCATCCCATGAAGGGACAGGTGCATCCAGATCATCCCATGAAGGGACAGGTGCCTCCAGGATCATCCCATAAAGGGAGTAGCGCATCTAGGATCATCCCATGAAGGGACAGGTACATGCATCCAGATCATCCCATGAAGGGACAGGTGCATCCAGGATCATCCCATAAAGGGAGTAGTGCATCCAGGATCATCCCATGAAGGGACAGGTGCATCCAGATCATCCCATGAAGGGACAGGTGCCTCCAGATCATCCCATGAAGTGACAGGTGCATCTAGATCATCCCATGAAGGGACAGGTGCATCTAGATCATCCCCTGAAGGGAGTAGTGCATCCAGGATCATCCCCTGAAAGGAGTAGTGCATCCAGGATCATCCCCTGAAGGGAGTAGTGCATCCAGGATCATCCCCTGAAGGGAGTAGTGCATCCAGGATCATCCCCTGAAGGGAGTAGTGCATCCAGGATCATCCCATGAAGGGACAGGTGCATCCAGATCATCCCATGAAGGGACAGGTGCATCCAGATCATCCCATGAAGGGACAGGTGCATGCATCCAGATCATCCCATGAAGGGACAGGTGCATGCATCCAGATCATCCCATGAAGGGACAGGTGCATCCAGGATCATCCCATAAAGGGAGTAGTGCATCCAGGATCATCCCATGAAGGGACAGGTGCATCCAGATCATCCCATGAAGGGAGTAGTGCATCCAGGATCATCCCATTAAGGGAGTAGTGCATCCAGGATCATCCCCTGAAGGGAGTAGTGCATCCAGGATCATCCCATGAAGGGACAGGTGCATCCAGATCATCCCATGAAGGGACAGGTGCATCCAGATCATCCCATGAAGGGACAGGTGCATCCAGATCATCCCATGAAGGGACAGGTGCATCCAGATCATCCCATGAAGGGACAGGTGCATCCAGATCATCCCATGAAGGGACAGGTGCATCCAGATCATCCCATCCAGATCATCCCATGAAGGGACAGGTGCATCCAGATCATCCCATGAAGGGACAGGTGCATCTAGATCATCCCATGAAGGAACAGGTGCATCTAGATGGGACAGGTGCATCTAGATGGGACAGGTGCATCTAGATCATCCCATGAAGGGACAGGTGCATCTAGCTCATCCCCTGAGGGGAGTAGTGCATCCAGGATCATCCCCTGAAGGGAGTAGTGCATCCAGGGTCATCCCATGAAGGGAGTAGTGCATCCAGGATCATCCCATGAAGGGAGTAGTGCATCCAGGATCATCCCATAAAGGGAGTAGTGCATCCAGGATCATCCCATAAAGGGAGTAGTGCATCCAGGATCATCCCATGAAGGGAGCAGTGCATCCAGGATCATCCCATGAAGGGACAGGTGCATCCAGATCATCCCATGAAGGGACAGGTGCATCCAGATCATCCCATGAAGGGAGTAGTGCATCCAGGATCATCCCATTAAGGGAGTAGTGCATCCAGGATCATCCCATTAAGGGAGTAGTGCATCCAGGATCATCCCATTAAGGGACAGGTGCATCCAGATCATCCCATGAAGGGACAGGTGCATCCAGATCATCCCATCCAGATCATCCCATGAAGGGACAGGTGCATCCAGATCATCCCATGAAGGGACAGGTGCATCTAGATCATCCCATGAAGGAACAGGTGCATCTAGATGGGACAGGTGCATCTAGATCATCCCATGAAGGGACAGGTGCATCTACCTCATCCCCTGAAGGGAGTAGTGCATCCAGGATCATCCCCTGAAGGGAGTAGTGCATCCAGGGTCATCCCATGAAGGGAGTAGTGCATCCAGGATCATCCCATGAAGGAAGTAGTGGATCCAGGATCATCCCATAAAGGGAGTAGTGCATCCAGGATCATCCCATAAAGGGAGCAGTGCATCCAGGAACATCCCATGAAGGGACAGGTGCATCCAGGATCATCCCATTAGGGGACCAGTGCATCCAGGATCATCCCCTGAAGGGAGTAGTGCATCCAGGATCATCCCATGAAGGGACAGGTATCCAGGATCATCCCATGAAGGGACAGGTGCATGCATCCAGATCATCCCATGAAGGGACAGGTGCATGCATCCAGATCATCCCATGAAGGGACAGGTGCATCCAGGATCATCCCATAAAGGGAGTAGTGCATCCAGGATCATCCCCTGAAGGGAGTAGTGCATCCATGATCATCCCATTAAGGGAGTAGTGCATCCAGGATCATCCCATGAAGGGACAGGTGCATCCAGATCATCCCATGAAGGGACAGGTGCCTCCAGATCATCCCATGAAGGGACAGGTGCATCTAGATCATCCCATGAAGGGACAGGTGCATCTAGATCATCCCCTGAAGGGAGTAGTGCATCCAGGATCATCCCCTGAAGGGAGTAGTGCATCCAGGATCATCCCCTGAAGGGAGTAGTGCATCCAGGATCCTCCCCTGAAGGGAGTAGTGCATCCAGGATCATCCCCTGAAGGGAGTAGTGCATCCAGGATCATCCCCTGAAGGGAGTAGTGCATCCAGATCATCCCATGAAGGGACAGGTGCATCCAGATCATCCCATGAAGGGACAGGTGCATGCATCCAGATCATCCCATGAAGGGACAGGTGCATCCAGGATCATCCCATAAAGGGAGTAGTGCATCCAGGATCATCCCATGAAGGGACAGGTGCATCCAGATCATCCCATGAAGGGACAGGTGCATCCAGATCATCCCATGAAGGGAGTAGTGCATCCAGGATCATCCCATTAAGGGAGTAGTGCATCCAGGATCATCCCATGAAGGGACAGGTGCATCCAGATCATCCCATGAAGGGACAGGTGCATCCAGATCATCCCATGAAGGGACAGGTGCATCCAGATCATCCCATGAAGGGACAGGTGCATCCAGATCATCCCATCCAGATCATCCCATGAAGGGACAGGTGCATCCAGATCATCCCATGAAGGGACAGGTGCATCTAGATCATCCCATGAAGGAACAGGTGCATCTAGATGGGACAGGTGCATCTAGATGGGACAGGTGCATCTAGATCATCCCATGAAGGGACAGGTGCATCTAGCTCATCCCCTGAGGGGAGTAGTGCATCCAGGATCATCCCCTGAAGGGAGTAGTGCATCCAGGGTCATCCCATGAAGGGAGTAGTGCATCCAGGATCATCCCATGAAGGGAGTAGTGCATCCAGGATCATCCCATAAAGGGAGTAGTGCATCCAGGATCATCCCATAAAGGGAGTAGTGCATCCAGGATCATCCCATGAAGGGAGCAGTGCATCCAGGATCATCCCATGAAGGGACAGGTGCATCCAGGATCATCCCATTAGGGGACCAGTGCATCCAGGATCATCCCCTGAAGGGAGTAGTGCATCCAGGATCATCCCCTGAAGGGGGTAGTGCATCCAGGATCATCCCATGAAGGGACAGGTGCATCCAGATCATCCCATGAAGGGACAGGTGCATCCAGATCATCCCATGAAGGGACAGGTGCCTCCAGGATCATCCCATAAAGGGAGTAGCGCATCTAGGATCATCCCATGAAGGGAGTAGTGCATCCAGGATCATCCCCTGAAGGGAGTAGTGCATCCAGGATCATCCCATGAAGGGACAGGTGCATCCAGGATCATCCCATGAAGGGACAGGTGCATCCAGGATCATCCCATGAAGGGACAGGTGCATCCAGATCATCCCATGAAGGGACAGGTGCATCCAGATCATCCCATGAAGGGACAGGTGCATCGAGGATCATCCCCTGAAGGGAGTAGTGCATCCAGGATCATCCCATGAAGGGAGTAGTGCATCCAGGATCATCCCCTGAAGGGAGTAGTGCATCCAGATCATCCCATGAAGGGACAGGTGCATCCAGGATCATCCCCTGAAGGGAGTAGTGCATCCAGATCATCCCATGAAGGGACAGGTGCATCCAGATCATCCCATGAAGGGACAGGTGCATCCAGATCATCCCATGAAGGGACAGGTGCATCCAGACCATCCCATGAAGGGACAGGTGCATCGAGGATCATCCCCTGAAGGGAGTAGTGCATCCAGGATCATCCCATGAAGGGAGTAGTGCATCCAGGATCATCCCATGAAGGGACAGGTGCATCCAGATCATCCCATGAAGGGACATGTGCATCCAGATCATCCCCTGAAAGGAGTAGTGCATCCAGGATCATCCCCTGAAGGGAGTAGTGCATCCAGGATCATCCCCTGAAGGGAGTAGTGCATCCAGGATCATCCCATGAAGGGACAGGTGCATCCAGGATCATCCCATGAAGGGACAGGTGCATCCAGGATCATCCCATGAAGGGAGTAGTGCATCCAGGATCATCCCCTGAAGGGAGTAGTGCATCCAGGATCATCCCCTGAAGGGAGTAGTGCATCCAGGATCATCCCATGAAGGGAGTAGTGCATCCAGCATCATCCCATGAAGGGACAGGTGCATCTAGATCATCCCCTGAAGGGAGTAGTGCATCCAGGATCATCCCCTGAAGGGAGTAGTGCATCCAGGATCATCCCCTGAAGGGAGTAGTGCATCCAGGATCATCCCCTGAAGGGACAGGTGCATCCAGATCATCCCATGAAGGGACAGGTGCATCCAGACCATCCCATGAAGGGACAGGTGCATCCAGACCATCCCATGAAGGGACAGGTGCATCGAGGATCGTCCCCTGAAGGGAGTAGTGCATCCAGGATCATCCCCTGAAGGGACAGGTGCATCCAGGATCATCCCATGAAGGGACAGGTGCATCCAGGATCATCCCATGAAGGGAGTAGTGCATCCAGGATCATCCCCTGAAGGGAGTAGTGCATCCAGGATCATCCCCTGAAGGGAGTAGTGCATCCAGGATCATCCCATGAAGGGAGTAGTGCATCCAGCATCATCCCATGAAGGGACAGGTGCATCTAGATCATCCCCTGAAGGGAGTAGTGCATCCAGGATCATCCCCTGAAGGGAGTAGTGTATCCAGGATCATCCCATGAAGGGACAGGTGCATCCAGGATCATCCCATGAAGGGAGTAGTGCATCCAGGATCATCCCCTGAAGGGAGTAGTGCATCCAGGATCATCCCCTGAAGGGAGTAGTGCATCCAGGATCATCCCATGAAGGGAGTAGTGCATCCAGCATCATCCCATGAAGGGACAGGTGCATCCAGGATCATCCCCTGAAGGGAGTAGTGCATCCAGGATCATCCCCTGAAGGGAGTAGTGCATCCAGGATCATCCCATGAAGGGACAGGTGCATCCAGGATCATCCCATGAAGGGACAGGTGCATCCAGGATCATCCCATGAAGGGACAGGTGCATCCAGATCATCCCATGAAGGGACAGGTGCATCCAGATCATCCCATGAAGGGACAGGTGCATTGAGGATCATCCCCTGAAGGGAGTAGTGCATCCAGGATCATCCCATGAAGGGAGTAGTGCATCCAGGATCATCCCCTGAAGGGAGTAGTGCATCCAGATCATCCCATGAAGGGACAGGTGCATCCAGGATCATCCCCTGAAAGGAGTAGTGCATCCAGATCATCCCATGAAGGGACAGGTGCATCCAGATCATCCCATGAAGGGACAGGTGCATCCAGACCATCCCATGAAGGGACAGGTGCATCCAGACCATCCCATGAAGGGACAGGTGCATCGAGGATCATCCCCTGAAGGGAGTAGTGCATCCAGGATCATCCCATGAAGGGAGTAGTGCATCCAGGATCATCTCATGAAGGGACAGGTGCATCCAGATCATCCCATGAAGGGACAGGTGCATCCAGATCATCCCCTGAAAGGAGTAGTGCATCCAGGATCATCCCCTGAAGGGAGTAGTGCATCCAGGATCATCCCCTGAAGGGAGTAGTGCATCCAGGATCATCCCCTGAAGGGAGTAGTGCATCCAGGATCATCCCATGAAGGGACAGGTGCATCCAGGATCATCCCATGAAGGGACAGGTGCATCCAGGATCATCCCATGAAGGGAGTAGTGCATCCAGGATCATCCCCTGAAGGGAGTAGTGCATCCAGGATCATCCCCTGAAGGGAGTAGTGCATCCAGGATCATCCCATGAAGGGAGTAGTGCATCCAGGATCATCCCATGAAGGGACAGGTGCATCCAGGATCATCCCATGAAGGGACAGGTGCATCCAGGATCATCCCATGAAGGGACAGGTGCATCCAGGATCATCCCATGAAGGGACAGGTGCATCCAGGATCATCCCATAAAGGGACAGGTGCATCCAGGATCATCACATGTAGGGACAGGTGCATCCACATCATCCCCTGAAGGCAGTAGTGCATCCAGGATCATCCCATGAAGGGACAGGTGCATCCAGGATCATCCCATGAAGGGAGTAGTGCATCCAGGATCATCCCCTGAAGGGAGTAGTGCATCCAGGATCATCCCCTGAAGGGAGTAGTGCGTCCAGGATCATCCCCTGAAGGGACAGGTGCATCCAGATCATCCCATCAAGGGACAGGTGCATCCAGATCATCCCATGAAGGGACAGGTGCATCCAGATCATCCCATGAAGGGACAGGTGCATCGAGGATCATCCCCTGAAGGGAGCAGTGCATCCATGATCATCCCATGAAGGGAGTAGTGCATCCAGGATCATCCCATGAAGGGACAGGTGCATCCACAGCATCCCATGAATGGACAAGTGCATCCAGGATCATCCCCTGAAGGGAGTAGTGCATTCTGGATCATCCCATGAAGGGAGTAGTGCATCCAGCATCATCCCATGAAGGGAATAGTGCATCCAGGATCATCCCATAAAGGGAGTAGTGCATCCAGGATCATCCCCTGAAGGGAGTAGTGCGTCCGGATCATCCCATGAATGGACAGGTGCATCCAGGATCATCCCATGAAGGGACAGGTGCATCCAGGATCATCCCATGAAGGGACAGGTGCATCCAGATCATCCCATGAAGGGACAGGTGCATCCAGGATCATCCCCTGAAGGGAGTAGTGCATCCAGGATCATCCCCTGAAGGGAGTAGTGCATCCAGATCATCCCATGAAGGGACAGGTGCATCCAGGATCATCCCATAAAGGGACAGGTGCATCCAGGATCATCCCATGAAGGGACAGGTGCATCCAGGATCATCCCATGAAGGGACAGGTGCATCCAGGATCATCCCATGAAGGGACAGGTTCATCCAGGATCATCCCATGAAGGGAGTAGTGCATCCTGGATCATCCCCTGAAGGGAGTAGTGCATCCTGGATCATCCCCTGAAGGGAGTAGTGCATCCAGGATCATCCCATGAAGGGACAGGTACATCCAGGATCATCCCATAAAGGGAGTAGTGCATCCAGGATCATCCCATGAAGGGACAGGTGCCTCCAGGATCATCCCATAAAGGGAGTAGCGCATCTAGGATCATCCCATGAAGGGACAGGTGCATGCATCCAGATCATCCCATGAAGGGACAGGCGCATCCAGGATCATCCCATAAAGGGAGTAGTGCATCCAGGATCATCTCATGAAGGGACAGGTGCATCCAGATCATCCCATGAAGGGACAGGTCCATCCAGATCATCCCATGAAGGGACAGGTGCCTCCAGGATCATCCCATAAAGGGAGTAGCACATCTAGGATCATCCCATGAAGGGACAGGTGCATGCATCCAGATCATCCCATGAAGGGAGTAGTGCATCCAGGATCATCCCCTGAAGGGAGTAGTGCATCCAGGATCATCCCATTAAGGGAGTAGTGCATCCAGGATCATCCCATGAAGGGACAGGTGCATCCAGATCATCCCATGAAGGGACAGGTGCATCCAGATCATCCCATGAAGGGACAGGTGCCTCCAGATCATCCCATGAAGGGACAGGTGCATTTAGATCATCCCCTGAAGGGAGTAGTGCATCCAGGATTATCCCCTGAAGGGAGTAGTGCATCCAGGATCATCCCATAAAGGGAGTAGTGCATCCAGGATCATCCCCTGAAGGGAGTAGTGCATCCAGATCATCCCATGAATGGACAGGCGCACCCAGGATCATCCCATGAAGGGACAGGTGCATCCAGGATCATCCCATGAAGGGACAGGTGCACCCAGATCATCCCATGAAGGGACAGGTGCATCCAGGATCATCCCCTGAAGGGAGTAGTGCATCCAGGATCATCCCCTGAAGGGAGTAGTGCATCCAGATCATCCCCTGAAGGGACAGGTGCCCCCAGGATCATCCCATAAAGGGAGTAGCGCATCTAGGATCATCCCATGAAGGGACAGGTGCATGCATCCAGATCATCCCATGAAGGGACAGGTGCATCCAGGATCATCCCATAAAGGGAGTAGTGCATCCAGGATCATCCCATGAAGGGACAGGTGCATCCAGATCATCCCATGAAGGGACAGGTGCATCCAGATCATCCCATGAAGGGACAGGTGCCTCCAGGATCATCCCATAAAGGGAGTGGCGCATCTAGGATCATCCCATGAAGGGACAGGTGCATGCATCCAGATCATACCATGAAGGGACAGGTGCATCCAGGATCATCCCATAAAGGGAGTAGTGCATCCAGGATCATCCCCTGAAGGGAGTAGTGCATCCATGATCATCCCATTAAGGGAGTAGTGCATCCAGGATCATCCCATGAAGGGACAGGTGCATCCAGATCATCCCATGAAGGGACAGGTGCCTCCAGATCATCCCATGAAGGGACAGGTGCATCTAGATCATCCCATGAAGGGACAGGTGCATCTAGATCATCCCCTGAAGGGAGTAGTGCATCCAGGATCATCCCCTGAAAGGAGTAGTGCATCCAGGATCATCCCCTGAAGGGAGTAGTGCATCCAGGATCATCCCCTGAAGGGAGTAGTGCATCCAGGATCATCCCCTGAAGGGAGTAGTGCATCCAGGATCATCCCATGAAGGGACAGGTGCATCCAGATCATCCCATGAAGGGACAGGTGCATCCAGATCATCCCATGAAGGGACAGGTGCATGCATCCAGATCATCCCATGAAGGGACAGGTGCATCCAGGATCATCCCATAAAGGGAGTAGTGCATCCAGGATCATCCCATGAAGGGACAGGTGCATCCAGATCATCCCATGAAGGGACAGGTGCATCCAGATCATCCCATGAAGGGAGTAGTGCATCCAGGATCGGCCCATTAAGGGAGTAGTGCATCCAGGATCATCCCATGAAGGGACAGGTGCATCCAGATCATCCCATGAAGGGACAGGTGCATCCAGATCATCCCATGAAGGGACAGGTGCATCCAGATCATCCCATCCAGATCATCCCATGAAGGGACAGGTGCATCCAGATCATCCCATGAAGGGACAGGTGCATCTAGATCATCCCATGAAGGAACAGGTGCATCTAGATGGGACAGGTGCATCTAGATGGGACAGGTGCATCTAGATCATCCCATGAAGGGACAGGTGCATCTAGCTCATCCCCTGAGGGGAGTAGTGCATCCAGGATCATCCCCTGAAGGGAGTAGTGCATCCAGGGTCATCCCATGAAGGGAGTAGTGCATCCAGGATCATCCCATTAAGGGAGTAGTGCATCCAGGATGATCCCATAAAGGGAGTAGTGCATCCAGGATCATCCCATGAAGGGAGCAGTGCATCCAGGATCATCCCATGAAGGGACAGGTGCATCCAGGATCATCCCATTAGGGGACCAGTGCATCCAGGATCATCCCCTAAAGGGAGTAGTGCATCCAGGATCATCCCCTGAAGGGGGTAGTGCATCCAGGATCATCCCATGAAGGGACAGGTGCATCCAGATCATCCCATGAAGGGACAGGTGCATCCAGATCATCCCATGAAGGGACAGGTGCATCCAGATCATCCCATGAAGGGACAGGTGCCTCCAGGATCATCCCATAAAGGGAGTAGCGCATCTAGGATCATCCCATGAAGGGACAGGTGCATGCATCCAGATCATCCCATGAAGGGACAGGTGCATCCAGGATCATCCCATAAAGGGAGTAGTGCATCCAGGATCATCCCATGAAGGGACAGGTGCATCCAGATCATCCCATGAAGGGACAGGTGCATCCAGATCATCCCATGAAGGGAGTAGTGCATCCAGGATCATCCCATTAAGGGAGTAGTGCATCCAGGATCATCCCATTAAGGGACAGGTGCATCCAGATCATCCCATGAAGGGACAGGTGCATCCAGATCATCCCATCCAGATCATCCCATGAAGGGACAGGTGCATCCAGATCATCCCATGAAGGGACAGGTGCATCTAGATCATCCCATGAAGGAACAGGTGCATCTAGATGGGACAGGTGCATCTAGATCATCCCATGAAGGGACAGGTGCATCTACCTCATCCCCTGAAGGGAGTAGTGCATCCAGGATCATCCCCTGAAGGGAGTAGTGCATCCAGGGTCATCCCATGAAGGGAGTAGTGCATCCAGGATCATCCCATGAAGGAAGTAGTGGATCCAGGATCATCCCATAAAGGGAGTAGTGCATCCAGGATCATCCCATAAAGGGAGCAGTGCATCCAGGATCATCCCATGAAGGGACAGGTGCATCCAGGATCATCCCATTAGGGGACCAGTGCATCCAGGATCATCCCCTGAAGGGAGTAGTGCATCCAGGATCATCCCATGAAGGGACAGGTGTATCCAGGATCATCCCATGAAGGGACAGGTGCATGCATCCAGATCATCCCATGAAGGGACAGGTGCATGCATCCAGATCATCCCATGAAGGGACAGGTGCATCCAGGATCATCCCATAAAGGGAGTAGTGCATCCAGGATCATCCCCTGAAGGGAGTAGTGCATCCATGATCATCCCATTAAGGGAGTAGTGCATCCAGGATCATCCCATGAAGGGACAGGTGCATCCAGATCATCCCATGAAGGGACAGGTGCCTCCAGATCATCCCATGAAGGGACAGGTGCATCTAGATCATCCCATGAAGGGACAGGTGCATCTAGATCATCCCCTGAAGGGAGTAGTGCATCCAGGATCATCCCCTGAAAGGAGTAGTGCATCCAGGATCATCCCCTGAAGGGAGTAGTGCATCCAGGATCATCCCCTGAAGGGAGTAGTGCATCCAGGATCATCCCCTGAAGGGAGTAGTGCATCCAGGATCATCCCCTGAAGGGACAGGTGCATCGAGGATCGTCCCCTGAAGGGAGTAGTGCATCCAGATCATCCCATGAAGGGACAGGTGCATCCAGGATCATCCCCTGAAGGGAGTAGTGCACCCAGGATCATCCCCTGAAGGGAGTAGTGCATCCAGGATCATCCCATGAAGGGACAGGTGCATCCAGATCATCCCATGAAGGGACAGGTGCATCCAGATCATCCCATGAAGGGACAGGTGCATGCATCCAGATCATCCCATGAAGGGACAGGTGCATCCAGGATCATCCCATAAAGGGAGTAGTGCATCCAGGATCATCCCATGAAGGGACAGGTGCATCCAGATCATCCCATGAAGGGACAGGTGCATCCAGATCATCCCATGAAGGGAGTAGTGCATCCAGGATCATCCCATTAAGGGAGTAGTGCATCCAGGATCATCCCATGAAGGGACAGGTGCATCCAGATCATCCCATGAAGGGACAGGTGCATCCAGATCATCCCATGAAGGGACAGGTGCATCCAGATCATCCCATGAAGGGACAGGTGCATCCAGATCATCCCATCCAGATCATCCCATGAAGGGACAGGTGCATCCAGATCATCCCATGAAGGGACAGGTGCATCTAGATCATCCCATGAAGGAACAGGTGCATCTAGATGGGACAGGTGCATCTAGATGGGACAGGTGCATCTAGATCATCCCATGAAGGGACAGGTGCATCTAGCTCATCCCCTGAGGGGAGTAGTGCATCCAGGGTCATCCCCTGAAGGGAGTAGTGCATCCAGGGTCATCCCATGAAGGGAGTAGTGCATCCAGGATCATCCCATGAAGGGAGTAGTGCATCCAGGATCATCCCATAAAGGGAGTAGTGCATCCAGGATCATCCCATAAAGGGAGTAGTGCATCCAGGATCATCCCATGAAGGGAGCAGTGCATCCAGGATCATCCCATGAAGGGACAGGTGCATCCAGGATCATCCCATTAGGGGACCAGTGCATCCAGGATCATCCCCTGAAGGGAGTAGTGCATCCAGGCAGGATCATCCCCTGAAGGGGGTAGTGCATCCAGGATCATCCCATGAAGGGACAGGTGCATCCAGATCATCCCATGAAGGGACAGGTGCATCCAGATCATCCCATGAAGGGACAGGTGCCTCCAGGATCATCCCATAAAGGGAGTAGCGCATCTAGGATCATCCCATGAAGGGACAGGTGCATGCATCCAGATCATCCCATGAAGGGACAGGTGCATCCAGGATCATCCCATAAAGGGAGTAGTGCATCCAGGATCATCCCATGAAGGGACAGGTGCATCCAGATCATCCCATGAAGGGACAGGTGCATCCAGATCATCCCATGAAGGGAGTAGTGCATCCAGGATCATCCCATTAAGGGAGTAGTGCATCCAGGATCATCCCATTAAGGGAGTAGTGCATCCAGGATCATCCCATGAAGGGACAGGTGCATCCAGATCATCCCATGAAGGGACAGGTGCATCCAGATCATCCCATGAAGGGACAGGTGCATCCAGATCATCCCATCCAGATCATCCCATGAAGGGACAGGTGCATCCAGATCATCCCATGAAGGGACAGGTGCATCTAGATCATCCCATGAAGGAACAGGTGCATCTAGATGGGACAGGTGCATCTAGATCATCCCATGAAGGGACAGGTGCATCTACCTCATCCCCTGAAGGGAGTAGTGCATCCAGGATCATCCCCTGAAGGGAGTAGTGCATCCAGGGTCATCCCATGAAGGGAGTAGTGCATCCAGGATCATCCCATGAAGGAAGTAGTGGATCCAGGATCATCCCATAAAGGGAGTAGTGCATCCAGGATCATCCCATGAAGGGACAGGTGCATCCAGATCATCCCATGAAGGGACAGGTGCATCCAGATCATCCCATGAAGGGAGTAGTGCATCCAGGATCATCCCATTAAGGGAGTAGTGCATCCAGGATCATCCCATTAAGGGACAGGTGCATCCAGATCATCCCATGAAGGGACAGGTGCATCCAGATCATCCCATCCAGATCATCCCATGAAGGGACAGGTGCATCCAGATCATCCCATGAAGGGACAGGTGCATCCAGATCATCCCATGAAGGGACAGGTGCATCTAGATCATCCCATGAAGGAACAGGTGCATCTAGATGGGACAGGTGCATCTAGATCATCCCATGAAGGGACAGGTGCATCTACCTCATCCCCTGAAGGGAGTAGTGCATCCAGGATCATCCCCTGAAGGGAGTAGTGCATCCAGGGTCATCCCATGAAGGGAGTAGTGCATCCAGGATCATCCCATGAAGGAAGTAGTGGATCCAGGATCATCCCATAAAGGGAGTAGTGCATCCAGGATCATCCCATAAAGGGAGCAGTGCATCCAGGATCATCCCATGAAGGGACAGGTGCATCCAGGATCATCCCATTAGGGGACCAGTGCATCCAGGATCATCCCCTGAAGGGAGTAGTGCATCCAGGATCATCCCATGAAGGGACAGGTGTATCCAGGATCATCCCATGAAGGGACAGGTGCATGCATCCAGATCATCCCATGAAGGGACAGGTGCATGCATCCAGATCATCCCATGAAGGGACAGGTGCATCCAGGATCATCCCATAAAGGGAGTAGTGCATCCAGGATCATCCCCTGAAGGGAGTAGTGCATCCATGATCATCCCATTAAGGGAGTAGTGCATCCAGGATCATCCCATGAAGGGACAGGTGCATCCAGATCATCCCATGAAGGGACAGGTGCCTCCAGATCATCCCATGAAGGGACAGGTGCATCTAGATCATCCCATGAAGGGACAGGTGCATCTAGATCATCCCCTGAAGGGAGTAGTGCATCCAGGATCATCCCCTGAAAGGAGTAGTGCATCCAGGATCATCCCCTGAAGGGAGTAGTGCATCCAGGATCATCCCCTGAAGGGAGTAGTGCATCCAGGATCATCCCCTGAAGGGAGTAGTGCATCCAGGATCATCCCCTGAAGGGACAGGTGCATCGAGGATCGTCCCCTGAAGGGAGTAGTGCATCCAGATCATCCCATGAAGGGACAGGTGCATCCAGGATCATCCCCTGAAGGGAGTAGTGCATCCAGGATCATCCCCTGAAGGGAGTAGTGCATCCAGGATCATCCCATGAAGGGACAGGTGCATCCAGATCATCCCATGAAGGGACAGGTGCATCCAGATCATCCCATGAAGGGACAGGTGCATGCATCCAGATCATCCCATGAAGGGACAGGTGCATCCAGGATCATCCCATAAAGGGAGTAGTGCATCCAGGATCATCCCATGAAGGGACAGGTGCATCCAGATCATCCCATGAAGGGACAGGTGCATCCAGATCATCCCATGAAGGGAGTAGTGCATCCAGGATCATCCCATTAAGGGAGTAGTGCATCCAGGATCATCCCATGAAGGGACAGGTGCATCCAGATCATCCCATGAAGGGACAGGTGCATCCAGATCATCCCATGAAGGGACAGGTGCATCCAGATCATCCCATGAAGGGACAGGTGCATCCAGATCATCCCATCCAGATCATCCCATGAAGGGACAGGTGCATCCAGATCATCCCATGAAGGGACAGGTGCATCTAGATCATCCCATGAAGGAACAGGTGCATCTAGATGGGACAGGTGCATCTAGATGGGACAGGTGCATCTAGATCATCCCATGAAGGGACAGGTGCATCTAGCTCATCCCCTGAGGGGAGTAGTGCATCCAGGGTCATCCCCTGAAGGGAGTAGTGCATTCAGGGTCATCCCATGAAGGGAGTAGTGCATCCAGGATCATCCCATGAAGGGAGTAGTGCATCCAGGATCATCCCATAAAGGGAGTAGTGCATCCAGGATCATCCCATAAAGGGAGTAGTGCATCCAGGATCATCCCATGAAGGGAGCAGTGCATCCAGGATCATCCCATGAAGGGACAGGTGCATCCAGGATCATCCCATTAGGGGACCAGTGCATCCAGGATCATCCCCTGAAGGGAGTAGTGCATCCAGGCAGGATCATCCCCTGAAGGGGGTAGTGCATCCAGGATCATCCCATGAAGGGACAGGTGCATCCAGATCATCCCATGAAGGGACAGGTGCATCCAGATCATCCCATGAAGGGACAGGTGCCTCCAGGATCATCCCATAAAGGGAGTAGCGCATCTAGGATCATCCCATGAAGGGACAGGTGCATGCATCCAGATCATCCCATGAAGGGACAGGTGCATCCAGGATCATCCCATAAAGGGAGTAGTGCATCCAGGATCATCCCATGAAGGGACAGGTGCATCCAGATCATCCCATGAAGGGACAGGTGCATCCAGATCATCCCATGAAGGGAGTAGTGCATCCAGGATCATCCCATTAAGGGAGTAGTGCATCCAGGATCATCCCATTAAGGGAGTAGTGCATCCAGGATCATCCCATGAAGGGACAGGTGCATCCAGATCATCCCATGAAGGGACAGGTGCATCCAGATCATCCCATGAAGGGACAGGTGCATCCAGATCATCCCATCCAGATCATCCCATGAAGGGACAGGTGCATCCAGATCATCCCATGAAGGGACAGGTGCATCTAGATCATCCCATGAAGGAACAGGTGCATCTAGATGGGACAGGTGCATCTAGATCATCCCATGAAGGGACAGGTGCATCTACCTCATCCCCTGAAGGGAGTAGTGCATCCAGGATCATCCCCTGAAGGGAGTAGTGCATCCAGGGTCATCCCATGAAGGGAGTAGTGCATCCAGGATCATCCCATGAAGGAAGTAGTGGATCCAGGATCATCCCATAAAGGGAGTAGTGCATCCAGGATCATCCCATAAAGGGAGCAGTGCATCCAGGATCATCCCATGAAGGGACAGGTGCATCCAGGATCATCCCATTAGGGGACCAGTGCATCCAGGATCATCCCCTGAAGGGAGTAGTGCATCCAGGATCATCCCATGAAGGGACAGGTGCATGCATCCAGATCATCCCATGAAGGGACAGGTGCATGCATCCAGATCATCCCATGAAGGGACAGGTGCATCCAGGATCATCCCATAAAGGGAGTAGTGCATCCAGGATCATCCCATGAAGGTACAGGTGCATCCAGATCATCCCATGAAGGGACAGGTGCATCCAGATCATCCCATGAAGGGACAGGTGCATCCAGATCATCCCATGAAGGGACAGGTGCCTCCAGGATCATCCCATAAAGGGAGTAGCACATCTAGGATCATCCCATGAAGGGAGTAGTGCATCCAGGATCATCCCATGAAGGGACAGGTGCATCCAGATCATCCCATGAAGGGACAGGTGCATCTAGCTCATCCCCTGAGGGGAGTAGTGCATCCAGGATCATCCCCTGAAGGGAGTAGTGCATCCAGGGTCATCCCATGAAGGGAGTAGTGCATCCAGGATCATCCCATGAAGGGAGTAGTGCATCCAGGATCATCCCATAAAGGGAGTAGTGCATCCAGGATCATCCCATAAAGGGAGTAGTGCATCCAGGACCATCCCATGAAGGGAGCAGTGCATCCAGGATCATCCCATGAAGGGACAGGTGCATCCAGGATCATCCCATTAGGGGACCAGTGCATCCAGGATCATCCCCTGAAGGGAGTAGTGCATCCAGGATCATCCCCTGAAGGGGGTAGTGCATCCAGGATCATCCCATGAAGGGACAGGTGCATCCAGATCATCCCATGAAGGGACAGGTGCATCCAGATCATCCCATGAAGGGACAGGTGCCTCCAGGATCATCCCATAAAGGGAGTAGCGCATCTAGGATCATCCCATGAAGGGAGTAGTGCATCCAGGATCATCCCCTGAAGGGAGTAGTGCATCCAGGATCATCCCATGAAGGGACAGGTGCATCCAGGATCATCCCATGAAGGGACAGGTGCATCCAGGATCATCCCATGAAGGGACAGGTGCATCCAGATCATCCCATGAAGGGACAGGTGCATCCAGATCATCCCATGAAGGGACAGGTGCATCGAGGATCATCCCCTGAAGGGAGTAGTGCATCCAGGATCATCCCATGAAGGGAGTAGTGCATCCAGGATCATCCCCTGAAGGGAGTAGTGCATCCAGATCATCCCATGAAGGGACAGGTGCATCCAGGATCATCCCCTGAAGGGAGTAGTGCATCCAGATCATCCCATGAAGGGACAGGTGCATCCAGATCATCCCATGAAGGGACAGGTGCATCCAGATCATCCCAAGAAGGGACAGGTGCATCCAGACCATCCCATGAAGGGACAGGTGCATCGAGGATCATCCCCTGAAGGGAGTAGTGCATCCAGGATCATCCCATGAAGGGAGTAGTGCATCCAGGATCATCCCATGAAGGGACAGGTGCATCCAGATCATCCCATGAAGGGACATGTGCATCCAGATCATCCCCTGAAAGGAGTAGTGCATCCAGGATCATCCCCTGAAGGGAGTAGTGCATCCAGGATCATCCCCTGAAGGGAGTAGTGCATCCAGGATCATCCCATGAAGGGACAGGTGCATCCAGGATCATCCCATGAAGGGACAGGTGCATCCAGGATCATCCCATGAAGGGAGTAGTGCATCCAGGATCATCCCCTGAAGGGAGTAGTGCATCCAGGATCATCCCCTGAAGGGAGTAGTGCATCCAGGATCATCCCATGAAGGGAGTAGTGCATCCAGCATCATCCCATGAAGGGACAGGTGCATCTAGATCATCCCCTGAAGGGAGTAGTGCATCCAGGATCATCCCCTGAAGGGAGTAGTGCATCCAGGATCATCCCCTGAAGGGAGTAGTGCATCCAGGATCATCCCCTGAAGGGACAGGTGCATCCAGATCATCCCATGAAGGGACAGGTGCATCCAGACCATCCCATGAAGGGACAGGTGCATCCAGACCATCCCATGAAGGGACAGGTGCATCGAGGATCATCCCCTGAAGGGAGTAGTGCATCCAGGATCATCCCCTGAAGGGACAGGTGCATCCAGGATCATCCCATGAAGGGACAGGTGCATCCAGGATCATCCCATGAAGGGAGTAGTGCATCCAGGATCATCCCCTGAAGGGAGTAGTGCATCCAGGATCATCCCCTGAAGGGAGTAGTGCATCCAGGATCATCCCATGAAGGGAGTAGTGCATCCAGCATCATCCCATGAAGGGACAGGTGCATCTAGATCATCCCCTGAAGGGAGTAGTGCATCCAGGATCATCCCCTGAAGGGAGTAGTGTATCCAGGATCATCCCATGAAGGGACAGGTGCATCCAGGATCATCCCATGAAGGGAGTAGTGCATCCAGGATCATCCCCTGAAGGGAGTAGTGCATCCAGGATCATCCCCTGAAGGGAGTAGTGCATCCAGGATCATCCCATGAAGGGAGTAGTGCATCCAGCATCATCCCATGAAGGGACAGGTGCATCCAGGATCATCCCCTGAAGGGAGTAGTGCATCCAGGATCATCCCCTGAAGGGAGTAGTGCATCCAGGATCATCCCATGAAGGGACAGGTGCATCCAGGATCATCCCATGAAGGGACAGGTGCATCCAGGATCATCCCATGAAGGGACAGGTGCATCCAGATCATCCCATGAAGGGACAGGTGCATCCAGATCATCCCATGAAGGGACAGGTGCATTGAGGATCATCCCCTGAAGGGAGTAGTGCATCCAGGATCATCCCATGAAGGGAGTAGTGCATCCAGGATCATCCCCTGAAGGGAGTAGTGCATCCAGATCATCCCATGAAGGGACAGGTGCATCCAGGATCATCCCCTGAAAGGAGTAGTGCATCCAGATCATCCCATGAAGGGACAGGTGCATCCAGATCATCCCATGAAGGGACAGGTGCATCCAGACCATCCCATGAAGGGACAGGTGCATCCAGACCATCCCATGAAGGGACAGGTGCATCGAGGATCATCCCCTGAAGGGAGTAGTGCATCCAGGATCATCCCATGAAGGGAGTAGTGCATCCAGGATCATCTCATGAAGGGACAGGTGCATCCAGATCATCCCATGAAGGGACAGGTGCATCCAGATCATCCCCTGAAAGGAGTAGTGCATCCAGGATCATCCCCTGAAGGGAGTAGTGCATCCAGGATCATCCCCTGAAGGGAGTAGTGCATCCAGGATCATCCCCTGAAGGGAGTAGTGCATCCAGGATCATCCCATGAAGGGACAGGTGCATCCAGGATCATCCCATGAAGGGAGTAGTGCATCCAGGATCATCCCCTGAAGGGAGTAGTGCATCCAGGATCATCCCCTGAAGGGAGTAGTGCATCCAGGATCATCCCATGAAGGGAGTAGTGCATCCAGGATCATCCCATGAAGGGACAGGTGCATCCAGGATCATCCCATGAAGGGACAGGTGCATCCAGGATCATCCCATGAAGGGACAGGTGCATCCAGGATCATCCCATGAAGGGACAGGTGCATCCAGGATCATCCCATAAAGGGACAGGTGCATCCAGGATCATCACATGTAGGGACAGGTGCATCCACATCATCCCCTGAAGGCAGTAGTGCATCCAGGATCATCCCATGAAGGGACAGGTGCATCCAGGATCATCCCATGAAGGGAGTAGTGCATCCAGGATCATCCCCTGAAGGGAGTAGTGCATCCAGGATCATCCCCTGAAGGGAGTAGTGCGTCCAGGATCATCCCCTGAAGGGACAGGTGCATCCAGATCATCCCATCAAGGGACAGGTGCATCCAGATCATCCCATGAAGGGACAGGTGCATCCAGATCATCCCATGAAGGGACAGGTGCATCGAGGATCATCCCCTGAAGGGAGCAGTGCATCCATGATCATCCCATGAAGGGAGTAGTGCATCCAGGATCATCCCATGAAGGGACAGGTGCATCCACAGCATCCCATGAATGGACAAGTGCATCCAGGATCATCCCCTGAAGGGAGTAGTGCATTCTGGATCATCCCATGAAGGGAGTAGTGCATCCAGCATCATCCCATGAAGGGAATAGTGCATCCAGGATCATCCCATAAAGGGAGTAGTGCATCCAGGATCATCCCCTGAAGGGAGTAGTGCGTCCGGATCATTCCATGAATGGACAGGTGCATCCAGGATCATCCCATGAAGGGACAGGTGCATCCAGGATCATCCCATGAAGGGACAGGTGCATCCAGATCATCCCATGAAGGGACAGGTGCATCCAGGATCATCCCCTGAAGGGAGTAGTGCATCCAGGATCATCCCCTGAAGGGAGTAGTGCATCCAGATCATCCCATGAAGGGACAGGTGCATCCAGGATCATCCCATAAAGGGACAGGTGCATCCAGGATCATCCCATGAAGGGACAGGTGCATCCAGGATCATCCCATGAAGGGACAGGTGCATCCAGGATCATCCCATGAAGGGACAGGTTCATCCAGGATCATCCCATGAAGGGAGTAGTGCATCCTGGATCATCCCCTGAAGGGAGTAGTGCATCCTGGATCATCCCCTGAAGGGAGTAGTGCATCCAGGATCATCCCATGAAGGGACAGGTACATCCAGGATCATCCCATAAAGGGAGTAGTGCATCCAGGATCATCCCATGAAGGGACAGGTGCCTCCAGGATCATCCCATAAAGGGAGTAGCGCATCTAGGATCATCCCATGAAGGGACAGGTGCATGCATCCAGATCATCCCATGAAGGGACAGGCGCATCCAGGATCATCCCATAAAGGGAGTAGTGCATCCAGGATCATCTCATGAAGGGACAGGTGCATCCAGATCATCCCATGAAGGGACAGGTCCATCCAGATCATCCCATGAAGGGACAGGTGCCTCCAGGATCATCCCATAAAGGGAGTAGCACATCTAGGATCATCCCATGAAGGGACAGGTGCATGCATCCAGATCATCCCATGAAGGGAGTAGTGCATCCAGGATCATCCCCTGAAGGGAGTAGTGCATCCAGGATCATCCCATTAAGGGAGTAGTGCATCCAGGATCATCCCATGAAGGGACAGGTGCATCCAGATCATCCCATGAAGGGACAGGTGCATCCAGATCATCCCATGAAGGGACAGGTGCCTCCAGATCATCCCATGAAGGGACAGGTGCATTTAGATCATCCCCTGAAGGGAGTAGTGCATCCAGGATTATCCCCTGAAGGGAGTAGTGCATCCAGGATCATCCCATAAAGGGAGTAGTGCATCCAGGATCATCCCCTGAAGGGAGTAGTGCATCCAGATCATCCCATGAATGGACAGGCGCACCCAGGATCATCCCATGAAGGGACAGGTGCATCCAGGATCATCCCATGAAGGGACAGGTGCACCCAGATCATCCCATGAAGGGACAGGTGCATCCAGGATCATCCCCTGAAGGGAGTAGTGCATCCAGGATCATCCCCTGAAGGGAGTAGTGCATCCAGATCATCCCCTGAAGGGACAGGTGCCCCCAGGATCATCCCATAAAGGGAGTAGCGCATCTAGGATCATCCCATGAAGGGACAGGTGCATGCATCCAGATCATCCCATGAAGGGACAGGTGCATCCAGGATCATCCCATAAAGGGAGTAGTGCATCCAGGATCATCCCATGAAGGGACAGGTGCATCCAGATCATCCCATGAAGGGACAGGTGCATCCAGATCATCCCATGAAGGGACAGGTGCCTCCAGGATCATCCCATAAAGGGAGTAGCGCATCTAGGATCATCCCATGAAGGGACAGGTGCATGCATCCAGATCATACCATGAAGGGACAGGTGCATCCAGGATCATCCCATAAAGGGAGTAGTGCATCCAGGATCATCCCCTGAAGGGAGTAGTGCATCCATGATCATCCCATTAAGGGAGTAGTGCATCCAGGATCATCCCATGAAGGGACAGGTGCATCCAGATCATCCCATGAAGGGACAGGTGCCTCCAGATCATCCCATGAAGGGACAGGTGCATCTAGATCATCCCATGAAGGGACAGGTGCATCTAGATCATCCCCTGAAGGGAGTAGTGCATCCAGGATCATCCCCTGAAAGGAGTAGTGCATCCAGGATCATCCCCTGAAGGGAGTAGTGCATCCAGGATCATCCCCTGAAGGGAGTAGTGCATCCAGGATCATCCCCTGAAGGGAGTAGTGCATCCAGGATCATCCCATGAAGGGACAGGTGCATCCAGATCATCCCATGAAGGGACAGGTGCATCCAGATCATCCCATGAAGGGACAGGTGCATGCATCCAGATCATCCCATGAAGGGACAGGTGCATCCAGGATCATCCCATAAAGGGAGTAGTGCATCCAGGATCATCCCATGAAGGGACAGGTGCATCCAGATCATCCCATGAAGGGACAGGTGCATCCAGATCATCCCATGAAGGGAGTAGTGCATCCAGGATCGGCCCATTAAGGGAGTAGTGCATCCAGGATCATCCCATGAAGGGACAGGTGCATCCAGATCATCCCATGAAGGGACAGGTGCATCCAGATCATCCCATGAAGGGACAGGTGCATCCAGATCATCCCATCCAGATCATCCCATGAAGGGACAGGTGCATCCAGATCATCCCATGAAGGGACAGGTGCATCTAGATCATCCCATGAAGGAACAGGTGCATCTAGATGGGACAGGTGCATCTAGATGGGACAGGTGCATCTAGATCATCCCATGAAGGGACAGGTGCATCTAGCTCATCCCCTGAGGGGAGTAGTGCATCCAGGATCATCCCCTGAAGGGAGTAGTGCATCCAGGGTCATCCCATGAAGGGAGTAGTGCATCCAGGATCATCCCATTAAGGGAGTAGTGCATCCAGGATCATCCCATAAAGGGAGTAGTGCATCCAGGATGATCCCATAAAGGGAGTAGTGCATCCAGGATCATCCCATGAAGGGACAGGTGCATCCAGGATCATCCCATGAAGGGACCAGTGCATCCAGGATCATCCCATTAGGGGACCAGTGCATCCAGGATCATCCCCTGAAGGGAGTAGTGCATCCAGGATCATCCCCTGAAGGGGGTAGTGCATCCAGGATCATCCCATGAAGGGACAGGTGCATCCAGATCATCCCATGAAGGGACAGGTGCATCCAGATCATCCCATGAAGGGACAGGTGCCTCCAGGATCATCCCATAAAGGGAGTAGCGCATCTAGGATCATCCCATGAAGGGACAGGTGCATGCATCCAGATCATCCCATGAAGGGACAGGTGCATCCAGGATCATCCCATAAAGGGAGTAGTGCATCCAGGATCATCCCATGAAGGGACAGGTGCATCCAGATCATCCCATGAAGGGACAGGTGCATCCAGATCATCCCATGAAGGGAGTAGTGCATCCAGGATCATCCCATTAAGGGAGTAGTGCATCCAGGATCATCCCATTAAGGGACAGGTGCATCCAGATCATCCCATGAAGGGACAGGTGCATCCAGATCATCCCATCCAGATCATCCCATGAAGGGACAGGTGCATCCAGATCATCCCATGAAGGGACAGGTGCATCTAGATCATCCCATGAAGGAACAGGTGCATCTAGATGGGACAGGTGCATCTAGATCATCCCATGAAGGGACAGGTGCATCTACCTCATCCCCTGAAGGGAGTAGTGCATCCAGGATCATCCCCTGAAGGGAGTAGTGCATCCAGGGTCATCCCATGAAGGGAGTAGTGCATCCAGGATCATCCCATGAAGGAAGTAGTGGATCCAGGATCATCCCATAAAGGGAGTAGTGCATCCAGGATCATCCCATAAAGGGAGCAGTGCATCCAGGATCATCCCATGAAGGGACAGGTGCATCCAGGATCATCCCATTAGGGGACCAGTGCATCCAGGATCATCCCCTGAAGGGAGTAGTGCATCCAGGATCATCCCATGAAGGGACAGGTGTATCCAGGATCATCCCATGAAGGGACAGGTGCATGCATCCAGATCATCCCATGAAGGGACAGGTGCATGCATCCAGATCATCCCATGAAGGGACAGGTGCATCCAGGATCATCCCATAAAGGGAGTAGTGCATCCAGGATCATCCCCTGAAGGGAGTAGTGCATCCATGATCATCCCATTAAGGGAGTAGTGCATCCAGGATCATCCCATGAAGGGACAGGTGCATCCAGATCATCCCATGAAGGGACAGGTGCCTCCAGATCATCCCATGAAGGGACAGGTGCATCTAGATCATCCCATGAAGGGACAGGTGCATCTAGATCATCCCCTGAAGGGAGTAGTGCATCCAGGATCATCCCCTGAAAGGAGTAGTGCATCCAGGATCATCCCCTGAAGGGAGTAGTGCATCCAGGATCATCCCCTGAAGGGAGTAGTGCATCCAGGATCATCCCCTGAAGGGAGTAGTGCATCCAGGATCATCCCCTGAAGGGACAGGTGCATCGAGGATCGTCCCCTGAAGGGAGTAGTGCATCCAGATCATCCCATGAAGGGACAGGTGCATCCAGGATCATCCCCTGAAGGGAGTAGTGCATCCAGGATCATCCCCTGAAGGGAGTAGTGCATCCAGGATCATCCCATGAAGGGACAGGTGCATCCAGATCATCCCATGAAGGGACAGGTGCATCCAGATCATCCCATGAAGGGACAGGTGCATGCATCCAGATCATCCCATGAAGGGACAGGTGCATCCAGGATCATCCCATAAAGGGAGTAGTGCATCCAGGATCATCCCATGAAGGGACAGGTGCATCCAGATCATCCCATGAAGGGACAGGTGCATCCAGATCATCCCATGAAGGGAGTAGTGCATCCAGGATCATCCCATTAAGGGAGTAGTGCATCCAGGATCATCCCATGAAGGGACAGGTGCATCCAGATCATCCCATGAAGGGACAGGTGCATCCAGATCATCCCATGAAGGGACAGGTGCATCCAGATCATCCCATGAAGGGACAGGTGCATCCAGATCATCCCATCCAGATCATCCCATGAAGGGACAGGTGCATCCAGATCATCCCATGAAGGGACAGGTGCATCTAGATCATCCCATGAAGGAACAGGTGCATCTAGATGGGACAGGTGCATCTAGATGGGACAGGTGCATCTAGATCATCCCATGAAGGGACAGGTGCATCTAGCTCATCCCCTGAGGGGAGTAGTGCATCCAGGGTCATCCCCTGAAGGGAGTAGTGCATCCAGGGTCATCCCATGAAGGGAGTAGTGCATCCAGGATCATCCCATGAAGGGAGTAGTGCATCCAGGATCATCCCATAAAGGGAGTAGTGCATCCAGGATCATCCCATAAAGGGAGTAGTGCATCCAGGATCATCCCATGAAGGGAGCAGTGCATCCAGGATCATCCCATGAAGGGACAGGTGCATCCAGGATCATCCCATTAGGGGACCAGTGCATCCAGGATCATCCCCTGAAGGGAGTAGTGCATCCAGGCAGGATCATCCCCTGAAGGGGGTAGTGCATCCAGGATCATCCCATGAAGGGACAGGTGCATCCAGATCATCCCATGAAGGGACAGGTGCATCCAGATCATCCCATGAAGGGACAGGTGCCTCCAGGATCATCCCATAAAGGGAGTAGCGCATCTAGGATCATCCCATGAAGGGACAGGTGCATGCATCCAGATCATCCCATGAAGGGACAGGTGCATCCAGGATCATCCCATAAAGGGAGTAGTGCATCCAGGATCATCCCATGAAGGGACAGGTGCATCCAGATCATCCCATGAAGGGACAGGTGCATCCAGATCATCCCATGAAGGGAGTAGTGCATCCAGGATCATCCCATTAAGGGAGTAGTGCATCCAGGATCATCCCATTAAGGGAGTAGTGCATCCAGGATCATCCCATGAAGGGACAGGTGCATCCAGATCATCCCATGAAGGGACAGGTGCATCCAGATCATCCCATGAAGGGACAGGTGCATCCAGATCATCCCATGAAGGGACAGGTGCATCCAGATCATCCCATCCAGATCATCCCATGAAGGGACAGGTGCATCCAGATCATCCCATGAAGGGACAGGTGCATCTAGATCATCCCATGAAGGAACAGGTGCATCTAGATGGGACAGGTGCATCTAGATCATCCCATGAAGGGACAGGTGCATCTACCTCATCCCCTGAAGGGAGTAGTGCATCCAGGATCATCCCCTGAAGGGAGTAGTGCATCCAGGGTCATCCCATGAAGGGAGTAGTGCATCCAGGATCATCCCATGAAGGAAGTAGTGGATCCAGGATCATCCCATAAAGGGAGTAGTGCATCCAGGATCATCCCATGAAGGGACAGGTGCATCCAGATCATCCCATGAAGGGACAGGTGCATCCAGATCATCCCATGAAGGGAGTAGTGCATCCAGGATCATCCCATTAAGGGAGTAGTGCATCCAGGATCATCCCATTAAGGGACAGGTGCATCCAGATCATCCCATGAAGGGACAGGTGCATCCAGATCATCCCATCCAGATCATCCCATGAAGGGACAGGTGCATCCAGATCATCCCATGAAGGGACAGGTGCATCCAGATCATCCCATGAAGGGACAGGTGCATCTAGATCATCCCATGAAGGAACAGGTGCATCTAGATGGGACAGGTGCATCTAGATCATCCCATGAAGGGACAGGTGCATCTACCTCATCCCCTGAAGGGAGTAGTGCATCCAGGATCATCCCCTGAAGGGAGTAGTGCATCCAGGGTCATCCCATGAAGGGAGTAGTGCATCCAGGATCATCCCATGAAGGAAGTAGTGGATCCAGGATCATCCCATAAAGGGAGTAGTGCATCCAGGATCATCCCATAAAGGGAGCAGTGCATCCAGGATCATCCCATGAAGGGACAGGTGCATCCAGGATCATCCCATTAGGGGACCAGTGCATCCAGGATCATCCCCTGAAGGGAGTAGTGCATCCAGGATCATCCCATGAAGGGACAGGTGTATCCAGGATCATCCCATGAAGGGACAGGTGCATGCATCCAGATCATCCCATGAAGGGACAGGTGCATGCATCCAGATCATCCCATGAAGGGACAGGTGCATCCAGGATCATCCCATAAAGGGAGTAGTGCATCCAGGATCATCCCCTGAAGGGAGTAGTGCATCCATGATCATCCCATTAAGGGAGTAGTGCATCCAGGATCATCCCATGAAGGGACAGGTGCATCCAGATCATCCCATGAAGGGACAGGTGCCTCCAGATCATCCCATGAAGGGACAGGTGCATCTAGATCATCCCATGAAGGGACAGGTGCATCTAGATCATCCCCTGAAGGGAGTAGTGCATCCAGGATCATCCCCTGAAAGGAGTAGTGCATCCAGGATCATCCCCTGAAGGGAGTAGTGCATCCAGGATCATCCCCTGAAGGGAGTAGTGCATCCAGGATCATCCCCTGAAGGGAGTAGTGCATCCAGGATCATCCCCTGAAGGGACAGGTGCATCGAGGATCGTCCCCTGAAGGGAGTAGTGCATCCAGATCATCCCATGAAGGGACAGGTGCATCCAGGATCATCCCCTGAAGGGAGTAGTGCATCCAGGATCATCCCCTGAAGGGAGTAGTGCATCCAGGATCATCCCATGAAGGGACAGGTGCATCCAGATCATCCCATGAAGGGACAGGTGCATCCAGATCATCCCATGAAGGGACAGGTGCATGCATCCAGATCATCCCATGAAGGGACAGGTGCATCCAGGATCATCCCATAAAGGGAGTAGTGCATCCAGGATCATCCCATGAAGGGACAGGTGCATCCAGATCATCCCATGAAGGGACAGGTGCATCCAGATCATCCCATGAAGGGAGTAGTGCATCCAGGATCATCCCATTAAGGGAGTAGTGCATCCAGGATCATCCCATGAAGGGACAGGTGCATCCAGATCATCCCATGAAGGGACAGGTGCATCCAGATCATCCCATGAAGGGACAGGTGCATCCAGATCATCCCATGAAGGGACAGGTGCATCCAGATCATCCCATCCAGATCATCCCATGAAGGGACAGGTGCATCCAGATCATCCCATGAAGGGACAGGTGCATCTAGATCATCCCATGAAGGAACAGGTGCATCTAGATGGGACAGGTGCATCTAGATGGGACAGGTGCATCTAGATCATCCCATGAAGGGACAGGTGCATCTAGCTCATCCCCTGAGGGGAGTAGTGCATCCAGGGTCATCCCCTGAAGGGAGTAGTGCATTCAGGGTCATCCCATGAAGGGAGTAGTGCATCCAGGATCATCCCATGAAGGGAGTAGTGCATCCAGGATCATCCCATAAAGGGAGTAGTGCATCCAGGATCATCCCATAAAGGGAGTAGTGCATCCAGGATCATCCCATGAAGGGAGCAGTGCATCCAGGATCATCCCATGAAGGGACAGGTGCATCCAGGATCATCCCATTAGGGGACCAGTGCATCCAGGATCATCCCCTGAAGGGAGTAGTGCATCCAGGCAGGATCATCCCCTGAAGGGGGTAGTGCATCCAGGATCATCCCATGAAGGGACAGGTGCATCCAGATCATCCCATGAAGGGACAGGTGCATCCAGATCATCCCATGAAGGGACAGGTGCCTCCAGGATCATCCCATAAAGGGAGTAGCGCATCTAGGATCATCCCATGAAGGGACAGGTGCATGCATCCAGATCATCCCATGAAGGGACAGGTGCATCCAGGATCATCCCATAAAGGGAGTAGTGCATCCAGGATCATCCCATGAAGGGACAGGTGCATCCAGATCATCCCATGAAGGGACAGGTGCATCCAGATCATCCCATGAAGGGAGTAGTGCATCCAGGATCATCCCATTAAGGGAGTAGTGCATCCAGGATCATCCCATTAAGGGAGTAGTGCATCCAGGATCATCCCATGAAGGGACAGGTGCATCCAGATCATCCCATGAAGGGACAGGTGCATCCAGATCATCCCATGAAGGGACAGGTGCATCCAGATCATCCCATCCAGATCATCCCATGAAGGGACAGGTGCATCCAGATCATCCCATGAAGGGACAGGTGCATCTAGATCATCCCATGAAGGAACAGGTGCATCTAGATGGGACAGGTGCATCTAGATCATCCCATGAAGGGACAGGTGCATCTACCTCATCCCCTGAAGGGAGTAGTGCATCCAGGATCATCCCCTGAAGGGAGTAGTGCATCCAGGGTCATCCCATGAAGGGAGTAGTGCATCCAGGATCATCCCATGAAGGAAGTAGTGGATCCAGGATCATCCCATAAAGGGAGTAGTGCATCCAGGATCATCCCATAAAGGGAGCAGTGCATCCAGGATCATCCCATGAAGGGACAGGTGCATCCAGGATCATCCCATTAGGGGACCAGTGCATCCAGGATCATCCCCTGAAGGGAGTAGTGCATCCAGGATCATCCCATGAAGGGACAGGTGCATGCATCCAGATCATCCCATGAAGGGACAGGTGCATGCATCCAGATCATCCCATGAAGGGACAGGTGCATCCAGGATCATCCCATAAAGGGAGTAGTGCATCCAGGATCATCCCATGAAGGTACAGGTGCATCCAGATCATCCCATGAAGGGACAGGTGCATCCAGATCATCCCATGAAGGGACAGGTGCATCCAGATCATCCCATGAAGGGACAGGTGCCTCCAGGATCATCCCATAAAGGGAGTAGCACATCTAGGATCATCCCATGAAGGGAGTAGTGCATCCAGGATCATCCCATGAAGGGACAGGTGCATCCAGATCATCCCATGAAGGGACAGGTGCATCCAGATCATCCCATGAAGGGACAGGTGCATCCAGATCATCCCATGAAGGGACAGGTGCATCCAGATCATCCCATGAAGGGACAGGTGCATCCAGATCATCCCATGAAGGGACAGGTACATCCAGATCATCCCATGAAGGGACAGGTGCATCGAGGATCGTCCCCTGAAGGGACAGGTGCATCCAGATCATCCCATGAAGGGACAGGTGTATCCAGGATCATCCAATGAAGGGACAGGTGCATGCATCCAGATCATCCCATGAAGGGACAGGTGCATGCATCCAGATCATCCCATGAAGGGACAGGTGCATCCAGGATCATCCCATAAAGGGAGTAGTGCATCCAGGATCATCCCATGAAGGGACAGGTGCATCGAGGATCGTCCCCTGAAGGGAGTAGTGCATCCAGATCATCCCATGAAGGGACAGGTGCATCCAGGATCATCCCCTGAAGGGAGTAGTGCATCCAGGATCTTCCCATAAAGGGAGTAGTGCATCCAGGATCATCCCATGAAGGGACAGGTGCATCCAGATCATCCCATGAAGGGACAGGTGCATCCAGATCATCCCATGAAGGGACAGGTACATCCAGATCATCCCATGAAGGGACAGGTACATCCAGATCATCCCATGAAGGGACAGGTGCATCCAGATCATCCCATGAAGGGACAGGTGCATCCAGATCTCATGGGACAGGTGCATCGAGGATCATCCCCTGAAGGGAGTAGTGCATCCAGGACCATCCCATTAAGGGAGTAGTGCATCCAGGACCATCCCATAAAGGGAGTAGTGGATCCAGGATCATCCCATGAAGGGACAGGTGCATCCAGATCATCCCATGAAGGGACAGGTGCATCCAGATCATCCCATGAAGGGACAGGTCTATCCAGATCATCCCATGAAGGGACAGGTGCATCCAGATCATCCCATGAAGGGACAAGTGCATCCAGATCATCCCATGAAGGGAGTAGTGCATCCAGATCATCCCATGAAGGGACAGGTGCATCCAGGATCATCCCATGAAGGGACAGGTGCATCCAGGATCATCCCATGAAGGGACAGGTGCATCCAGGATCATCCCATGAAGGGACAGGTGCATCCAGGATCATCCCATGAAGGGACAGGTGCATCCAGGATCATCCCTTGAAGGGACAGGTGCATCCAGGATCATCCCATGAAGGGACCGGTTCATCCAGGATCATCCCCTGAAGGGAGTAGTGCATCCAGATCATCCCATGAAGGGACAGGTGCATCCAGGATCATCCCATGAAGAGACCGGTTCATCCAGATCATCCCATGAAGGGACCAGTGCATCCAGGATCATCCCCTGAAGGGAGTAGTGCATCCAGGATCATCCCATGAAGGGACAGGTGCATCCAGGATCATCCCATGAAGGGACAGGTGCATCCAGGATCATCCCATGAAGGGACCGGTGCATCCAGGATCATCCCATGAAGGGACTGGTGCATCCAGGATCATCCCATCAAGGGACCGGTGCATCCAGGATCATCCCATCAAGGGAGTAGTGCATCGAGGATCATCCCCTGAAGTGAGTAGGGCATCCAGGATCATCCCATGAAGGGAGTAGTGCATCCAGGATCATCCCATGAAGGGAGTAGTGCATCCAGGATCATCCCATGAAGGGAGTAGTGCATCCAGGATCATCCCATGAAGGGAGTAGTGCATCCAGGATCATCCCATGAAGGGAGTTGTGCATCCAGGATCATCCCATGAGGGAGTAGTGCATCCTGGATCATCCCCTGAAGGGAGTATTGCATCCTGGATCATCCCCTGAAGGGAGTAGTGCATCCTGGATCATCCCCTGAAGGGAGTAGTGCATCCTGGATCATCCCCTAAAGGGAGTAGTGCATCCAGGATCATCCCATGAAGGGACAGGTGCATCCAGGATCATCCCATAAAGGGAGTAGTGCATCCAGGATCATCCCATGAAGGGACAGGTGCCTCCAGGATCATCCCATAAAGGGAGTAGTGCATCCAGGATCATCCCATGAAGGGAGTAGTGCATCCAGGATCATCCCATGAAGGGAGTAGTGCATCCTGGATCATCCCCTGAAGGGAGTAGTGCATCCAGGATCATCCCATAAAGGGAGTAGTGCATCCAGATCATCCCATGAAGGGACAGGTGCATCCAGATCATCCCATGAAGGGACAGGTGCATCGAGGATCATCCGCTGAAGGGAGTAGTGCATCTAGGATCATCCCATGAAGAGAGTAGTGCATCCAGGATCATCCCATGAAGAGAGTAGTGCATCCAGGATCATCCCATGAAGGGACAGGTGCATCCAGGATCATCCCATAAAGGGAGTAGTGCACCCAGATCATCCAATGAAGGGACAGGTGCATCCAGGATCATCCAATAAAGGGAGTAGTGCATCCAGGATCATCCCATGAAGGGACAGGTGCATCCAGATCATCCCATGAAGGGACAGGTGCATCCAGGATCATCCCCTGAAGAGAGTAGTGCATCCAGGATCATCCCATAAAGGGAGTAGTGCATCCAGATCATCCCATGAAGGGACAGGTGCATCCAGATCATCCCATGAAGGGACAGGTGCATCGAGGATCATCCCCTGAAGGGAGTAGTGCATCTAGGATCATCCCATGAAGAGAGTAGTGCATCCAGGATCATGCCATGAAGAGAGTAGTGCATCCAGGATCATCCCCTGAAGGGAGTAGTGCATCCAGGATCATCCCATGAAGGGAGTAGTGCATCCAGGACCATCCCATGAAGGGAGTAGTGCATCCAGGACCATCCCTTGAAGGGAGTAGTGCATCCAGGATCATCCCATGAAGGGACAGGTGCATCCAGGATCATCCCATAAAGGGAGTAGTGCATCCAGGATCATCCCATGAAGGGACAGGTGCATGCACGATAATCCCATAAAGGGAGTAGTGCATCCAGGATCATCCCATCAAGGGACAGGTGCATCCAGATCATCCCATGAAGGGACAGGTGCATCCAGATCATCCCATGAAGGGACAGGTGCATCCAGATCATCCCATGAAGGGACAGGTGCATCCACAGCATCCCATGAAGGGACAAGTGCATCCAGGATCATCCCATAAAAGGAGTAGTGCATCCAGGATCATCCCCTGAAGGGAGTAGTGCATCCAGCATCATCCCATGAAGGGAGTAGTGCATCCAGCATCATCCCATGAAGGGACAGGTGCATCTAGATCATCCCATGAAGGGACAGGTGCATAGATGATCATCCCCTGAAGGGAGTAGTGCATCCAGGATCATCCCCTGAAGGGAGTAGTGCATCCAGGATCATCCCCTGAAGGGAGTAGTGCATCCAGGACCATCCCCTGAAGGGAGTAGTGCATCCAGGACCATCCCCTGAAGGGAGTAGTGCATCTAGGATATCCCATAAAGGGAGTAGTGCATCCAGGATCATCCCATAAAGGGAGTAGTGCATCCAGGATCATCCATAAAGGGAGTAGTGCATCCAGGATCATCCCATAAAGGGAGCAGTGCATCCAGGATCATCCCATGAAGGGACAGGTGCATCCAGGATCATCCCATGAAGGGACAGGTGCATCCAGGATCATCCCATGAAGGGAAAGGTGCATCCAGGCCCATCCCATGAAGGGACAGGTGCATCCAGGATCATCCCATGAAGGGACAGGTGCATCCAGGATCATCCTATGAAGGGACCAGTGCATCCAGGATCATCCCCTGAAGGGAGTAGTGCATCCAGATAATCCCATGAAGGGGCAGGTGCATCCAGGATCATCCCATGAAGGGACCAGTGCATCCAGGATCATCCCCTGAAGGGAGTAGCGCATCCAGGATCATCCCATGAAGGGACAGGTGCATCCAGATCATCCCATAAAGGGAGTAGTGCATCCAGCATCATCCCATGAAGGGACAGGTGCATCTAGATCATCCCATGAAGGGACAGGTGCATAGATGATCATCCCCTGAAGGGAGTAGTGCATCCAGGATCATCCCCTGAAGGGAGTAGTGCATCCAGGATCATCCCATGAAGGGACAGGTGCATCCAGGATCATCCCATGACGGGACAGGTGCATCCAGGATCATCCCATGAAGGGACAGGTGCATCCAGATCATCCCATGAAGGGACAGGTGCATCGAGGATCATCCCCTGAAGGGAGTAGTGCATCCAGGATCATCCCATGAAGGGAGTAGTGCATCCAGGATCATCCCCTGAAGGGAGTAGTGCATCAAGATCATCCCATGAAGGGACAGGTGCATCCAGGATCATCCCCTGAAGGGAGTAGTGCATCCAGATCATCCCATGAAGGGACAGGTGCATCCAGATCATCCCATGAAGGGACAGGTGCATCCAGATCATCCCATGAAGGGACAGGTGCATCCAGACCATCCCATGAAGGGACAGGTGCATCGAGGATCATCCCCTGAAGGGAGTAGTGCATCCAGGATCATCCCATGAAGGGAGTAGTGCATCCAGGATCATCCCATGAAGGGACAGGTGCATCCAGATCATCCCATGAAGGGACAGGTGCATCCAGATCATCCCCTGAAAGGAGTAGTGCATCCAGGATCATCCCCTGAAGGGACAGGTGCATCCAGGATCATTCCCTGAAGGGAGTAGTGCATCCAGGATCATCCCCTGAAGGGAGTAGTGCATCCAGGATCATCCCATGAAGGGTGTAGTGCATCCAGGATCATCCCATGAAGGGTGTAGTGCATCCAGGATCATCCCATGAAGGGACAGGTGCATCCAGGACCATCCCATGAAGGGACAGGTGCATCCAGGACCATCCCATGAAGGGACAGGTGCATCCAGGATCATCCCATGAAGGGACAGGTGCATCCAGGATCATCCCATGAAGGGACAGGTGCATCCAGGATCATCCCCTGAAGGGAGTAGTGCGTCCAGGATCATCCCCTGAAGGGAGTAGTGCGTTCAGGATCATCCCCTGAAGGGACAGGTGCATCCAGATCATCCCATCAAGGGACAGGTGCATCCACATCATCCCCTGAAGGCAGTAGTGCATCCAGGATCATCCCATGAAGGGACAGGTGCATCCAGGATCATCCCATGAAGGGAGTAGTGCGTCCAGGATCATCCCCTGAAGGGAGTAGTGCATCCAGGATCATCCCCTGAAGGGAGTAGTGCGTTCAGGATCATCCCCTGAAGGGACAGGTGCATCCAGATCATCCCATCAAGGGACAGGTGCATCCAGATCATCCCATGAAGGGACAGGTGCATCCAGATCATCCCATGAAGGGACAGGTGCATCCAGATCATCCCATGAAGGGACAGGTGCATCGAGGATCATCCCCACAAGGGAGCAGTGCATCCAGGATCATCCCATGAAGGGAGTAGTGCATCCAGGATCATCCCATGAAGGGAGTAGTGCATCCAGGATCATCCCATGAAGGGAGTAGTGCATCCAGGACCATCCCATGAAGGGAGTAGTGCATCCAGGATCATCCCATGAAGGGAGTAGTGCATCCAGGATCATCCCATAAAGGGAGTAGTGCATCCAGGATCATCCCATAAAGGGAGTAGTGCATCCAGGATCATCCCCTGAAGGGACAGGTGCATCCAGGATCATCCCATGAAGGGACAGGTGCATCCAGGATCATCCCATGAAGGGAGTAGTGCATCCTGGATCATACCCTGAAGGGAGTAGTGCATCCTGGATCATCCCCTGAAGGGAGTAGTGCATCCAGGATCATCCCATGAAGGGACAGGTACATCCAGGATCATCCCATAAAGGGAGTAGTGCATCCAGGATCATCCCATGAAGGGACAGGTGCCTCCAGGATCATCCCATAAAGGGAGTAGCGCATCTAGGATCATCCCATGAAGGGACAGGTGCATGCATCCAGATCATCCCATGAAGGGACAGGTGCATCCAGGATCATCCCATAAAGGGAGTAGTGCATCCAGGATCATCCCATGGAGGGACAGGTGCATCCAGATCATCCCATGAAGGGACAGGTCCATCCAGATCATCCCATGAAGGGACAGGTGCCTCCAGGATCATCCCATAAAGGGAGTAGCGCATCTAGGATCATCCCATGAAGGGACAGGTGCATGCATCCAGATCATCCCATGAAGGGAGTAGTGCATCCAGGATCATCCCCTGAAGGGAGTAGTGCATCCAGGATCATCCCATTAAGGGAGTAGTGCATCCAGGATCATCCCATGAAGGGACAGGTGCATCCAGATCATCCCATGAAGGGACAGGTGCATCCAGATCATCCCATGAAGGGACAGGTGCATCCAGATCATCCCATGAAGGGACAGGTGCATCTAGATCATCCCATGAAGGGACAGGTGCATCTAGATTATCCCCTGAAGGGAGTAGTGCATCCAGGATCATCCCATAAAGGGAGTAGTGCATCCAGGATCATCCCATAAAGTGAGTAGTGCATCCAGGATCATCCCCTGAAGGGAGTAGTGCATCCAGGATCATCCCATGAAGGGACAGGTGCATCCAGATCATCCCATGAAGGGACAGGTGCATCCAGATCATCCCATGAAGGGACAGGTGCATCCAGATCATCCCATGAAGGGACAGGTGCATCTAGATCATCCCATGAAGGGACAGGTGCATCTAGATTATCCCCTGAAGGGAGTAGTGCATCCAGGATCATCCCATAAAGGGAGTAGTGCATCCAGGATCATCCCATAAAGTGAGTAGTGCATCCAGGATCATCCCCTGAAGGGAGTAGTGCATCCAGATCATCCCATGAATGGACAGGCGCATCCAGGATCATCCCATGAAGGGACAGGTGCATCCAGGATCATCCCATGAAGGGACAGGTGCATCCAGATCATCCCATGAAGGGACAGGTGCATCCAGATCATCCCATGAAGGGACAGGTGCATCCAGGATCATCCCATGAAGGGAGTAGTGCATCCAGGATCATCCCCTGAAGGGAGTAGTGCATCAAGATCATCCCATGAAGGGACAGGTGCATCCAGGATCATCCCCTGAAGGGAGTAGTGCATCCAGATCATCCCATGAAGGGACAGGTGCATCCAGATCATCCCATGAAGGGACAGGTGCATCCAGATCATCCCATGAAGGGACAGGTGCATCCAGACCATCCCATGAAGGGACAGGTGCATCCAGACCATCCCATGAAGGGACAGGTGCATCGAGGATCATCCCCTGAAGGGAGTAGTGCATCCAGGATCATTCCATGAAGGGAGTAGTGCATCCAGGATCATCCCATGAAGGGACAGGTGCATCCAGATCATCCCATGAAGGGACAGGTGCATCCAGATCATCCCCTGAAAGGAGTAGTGCATCCAGGATCATCCCCTGAAGGGAGTAGTGCATCCAGGATCATCCCCTGAAGGGTGTAGTGCATCCAGGATCATCCCCTGAAGGGAGTAGTGCATCCAGATCATCCCATGAAGGGACAGGTGCATCCAGGACCATCCCATGAAGGGACAGGTGCATCCAGATCATCCCATGAAGGGACAGGTGCATCCAGATCATCCCATGAAGGGACAGGTGCATCCAGACCATCCCATGAAGGGACAGGTGCATCGAGGATCATCCCCTGAAGGGAGTAGTGCATCCAGGATCATCCCATGAAGGGAGTAGTGCATCCAGGATCATCCCATGAAGGGACAGGTGCATCCAGATCATCCCATGAAGGGACAGGTGCATCCAGGATCATTCCCTGAAGGGAGTAGTGCATCCAGGATCATCCCCTGAAGGGAGTAGTGCATCCAGGATCATCCCATGAAGGGTGTAGTGCATCCAGGATCATCCCATGAAGGGAGTAGTGCATCCAGGATCATCCCATGAAGGGACAGGTGCATCCAGGACCATCCCATGAAGGGACAGGTGTATCCAGGATCATCCCATGAAGGGACAGGTGCATCCAGGATCATCCCATGAAGGGACAGGTGCATCCAGGATCATCCCATGAAGGGAGTAGTGCATCCAGGATCATCCCCTGAAGGGAGTAGTGCGTTCAGGATCATCCCCTGAAGGGACAGGTGCATCCAGATCATCCCATCAAGGGACAGGTGCATCCACATCATCCCCTGAAGGCAGTAGTGCATCCAGGATCATCCCATGAAGGGACAGGTGCATCCAGGATCATCCCATGAAGGGAGTAGTGCGTCCAGGATCATCCCCTGAAGGGAGTAGTGCATCCAGGATCATCCCCTGAAGGGAGTAGTGCATTCAGGATCATCCCCTGAAGGGACAGGTGCATCCAGATCATCCCATCAAGGGACAGGTGCATCCAGATCATCCCATGAAGGGACAGGTGCATCCAGATCATCCCATGAAGGGACAGGTGCATCCAGATCATCCCATGAAGGGACAGGTGCATCGAGGATCATCCCCTGAAGGGAGCAGTGCATCCAGGATCATCCCATGAAGGGAGTAGTGCATCCAGGACCATCCCATGAAGGGAGTAGTGCATCCAGGATCATCCCATGAAGGGAGTAGTGCATCCAGGATCATCCCATAAAGGGAGTAGTGCATCCAGGATCATCCCCTGAAGGGAGTAGTGCATCCGGATCATCCCATGAATGGACAGGTGCATCCAGGATCATCCCATGAAGGGACAGGTGCATCCAGGATCATCCCATGAAGGGACAGGTGCATCCAGATCATCCCATGAAGGGACAGGTGCATCCAGGATCATCCCCTGAAGGGAGTAGTGCATCCAGGATCATACCCTGAAGGGAGTAGTGCATCCAGATCATCCCATGAAGGGACAGGTGCATCCAGGATCATCCCATAAAGGGACAGGTGCATCCAGGATCATCCCATGAAGGGACAGGTGCATCCAGGATCATTCCCTGAAGGGAGTAGTGCATCCAGGATCATCCCCTGAAGGGAGTAGTGCATCCAGGATCATCCCATGAAGGGTGTAGTGCATCCAGGATCATCCCATGAAGGGACAGGTGCATCCAGGATCATCCCATGAAGGGACAGGTGCATCCAGGACCATCCCATGAAGGGACAGGTGCATCCAGGATCATCCCATGAAGGGACAGGTGCATCCAGGATCATCCCATGAAGGGACAGGTGCATCCAGGATCATCCCATGAAGGGAGTAGTGCATCCAGGATCATCCCCTGAAGGGAGTAGTGCGTTCAGGATCATCCCCTGAAGGGACAGGTGCATCCAGATCATCCCATCAAGGGACAGGTGCATCCACATCATCCCCTGAAGGCAGTAGTGCATCCAGGATCATCCCATGAAGGGACAGGTGCATCCAGGATCATCCCATGAAGGGAGTAGTGCGTCCAGGATCATCCCCTGAAGGGAGTAGTGCATCCAGGATCATCCCCTGAAGGGAGTAGTGCGTTCAGGATCATCCCCTGAAGGGAGTAGTGCGTTCAGGATCATCCCCTGAAGGGACAGGTGCATCCAGATCATCCCATCAAGGGACAGGTGCATCCAGATCATCCCATGAAGGGACAGGTGCATCCAGATCATCCCATGAAGGGACAGGTGCATCCAGATCATCCCATGAAGGGACAGGTGCATCGAGGATCATCCCCTGAAGGGAGCAGTGCATCCAGGATCATCCCATGAAGGGAGTCGTGCATCCAGGACCATCCCATGAAGGGAGTAGTGCATCCAGGATCATCCCATGAAGGGAGTAGTGCATCCAGGATCATCCCATAAAGGGAGTAGTGCATCCAGGATCATCCCCTGAAGGGAGTAGTGCATCCGGATCATCCCATGAATGGACAGGTGCATCCAGGATCATCCCATGAAGGGACAGGTGCATCCAGGATCATCCCATGAAGGGACAGGTGCATCCAGATCATCCCATGAAGGGACAGGTGCATCCAGGATCATCCCCTGAAGGGAGTAGTGCATCCAGGATCATACCCTGAAGGGAGTAGTGCATCCAGATCATCCCATGAAGGGACAGGTGCATCCAGGATCATCCCATAAAGGGACAGGTGCATCCAGGATCATCCCATGAAGGGACAGGTGCATCCAGGATCATCCCATGAAGGGACAGGTGCATCCAGGATCATCCCATGAAGGGAGTAGTGCATCCTGGATCATCCCCTGAAGGGAGTAGTGCATCCTGGATCATCCCCTGAAGGGAGTAGTGCATCCAGGATCATCCCATGAAGGGACAGGTACATCCAGGATCATCCCATAAAGGGAGTAGTGCATCCAGGATCATCCCATGAAGGGACAGGTGCCTCCAGGATCATCCCATAAAGGGAGTAGCGCATCTAGGATCATCCCATGAAGGGACAGGTGCATGCATCCAGATCATCCCATGAAGGGACAGGTGCATCCAGGATCATCCCATAAAGGGAGTAGTGCATCCAGGATCATCCCATGAAGGGACAGGTGCATCCAGATCATCCCATGAAGGGACAGGTCCATCCAGATCATCCCATGAAGGGACAGGTGCCTCCAGGATCATCCCATAAAGGGAGTAGCGCATCTAGGATCATCCCATGAAGGGACAGGTGCATGCATCCAGATCATCCCATGAAGGGAGTAGTGCATCCAGGATCATCCCCTGAAGGGAGTAGTGCATCCAGGATCATCCCATTAAGGGAGTAGTGCATCCAGGATCATCCCATGAAGGGACAGGTGCATCCAGATCATCCCATGAAGGGACAGGTGCATCCAGATCATCCCATGAAGGGACAGGTGCATCCAGATCATCCCATGAAGGGACAGGTGCATCTAGATCATCCCATGAAGGGACAGGTGCATCTAGATTATCCCCTGAAGGGAGTAGTGCATCCAGGATCATCCCATAAAGGGAGTAGTGCATCCAGGATCATCCCATAAAGGGAGTAGTGCATCCAGGATCATCCCCTGAAGGGAGTAGTGCATCCAGATCATCCCATGAATGGACAGGCGCATCCAGGATCATCCCATGAAGGGACAGGTGCATCCAGGATCATCCCATGAAGGGACAGGTGCATCCAGGATCATCCCCTGAAGGGAGTAGTGCATCCAGGATCATCCCCTGAAGGGAGTAGTGCATCCAGGATCATCCCCTGAAGGGAGTAGTGCATCCAGGATCATCCCCTGAAGGGACAGGTGCCTCCAGGATCATCCCATAAAGGGAGTAGCGCATCTAGGATCATCCCATGAAGGGACAGGTGCATTCATCCAGATCATCCCATGAAGGGACAGGTGCATCCAGGATCATCCCATAAATGGAGTAGTGCATCCAGGATCATCCCATGAAGGGACAGGTGCATCCAGATCATCCCATGAAGGGACAGGTGCATCCAGATCATCCCATGAAGGGACAGGTGCATCTAGATCATCCCATGAAGGGACAGGTGCATCCAGATCAACCCATGACGGGACAGGTGCATCCAGGATCATCCCCTGAAGGGAGTAGTGCATCTAGGATCATCCCATGAAGAGAGTAGTGCATCCAGGATCATCCCATGAAGAGAGTAGTGCATCCAGGATCATCCCCTGAAGGGAGTAGTGCATCCAGGATCATCCCATGAAGGGAGTAGTGCATCCTGGACCATCCCATGAAGGGAGTAGTGCATCCAGGACCATCCCTTGAAGGGAGTAGTGCATCCAGGATCATCCCATGAAGGGAGTAGTGCATCCAGGATCATCCCATAAAGGGAGTAGTGCATCCAGGATCATCCCATGAAGGGACAGGTGCATCCACGATAATCCCATAAAGGGAGTAGTGCATCCAGGATCATCCCATGAAGGGACAGGTGCATCCAGATCATCCCATGAAGGGACAGGTGCATCCAGAACATCCCATGAAGGGACAGGTGCATCCAGAACATCCCATGAAGGGACAGGTGCATCCAGAACATCCCATGAAGGGACAGGTGCATCCAGATCATCCCATGAAGGGACAGGTGCATCGAGGATCATCCCCTGAAGGGAGTAGTGCATCCAGGATCATCCCCTGAAGGGAGTAGTGCATCCAGATCATCCCATGAAGGGACAGGTGCTTCTAGGATCATCCCATCAAGGGACAGGTGCATCCAGGATCATCCCATGAAGGGAGTTAGTGCATCCAGGATCATCCCATGAAGGGAGTTAGTGCATCCAGGATCATCCCATGAAGGGAGTAGTGCATCTTGGATCATCCCATGAAGGGAGTAGTGCATCTTGGATCATCCCCTTAAGGGAGTAGTGCATCCAGGATCATCCCATGAAGGGAGTAGTGCATCCAGGATCATCCCATAAAGGGACAGGTGCATCCAGGATCATCCCATAAAGGGAGTAGTGCATCCAGGATCATCCCATGAAGGGACAGGTGCATCCAGGATCATCCCATGAAGGGAGTAGTGCATCCATGATCATCCCATAAAGGGAGTAGTGCATCCAGGATCATCCCATAAAGGGAGTAGTGCATCCAGGATCATCCCATAAAGGGAGTAGTGCATCCAGGATCATCCCATAAAGGGAGTAGTGCATCCAGGATCATCCCATAAAGGGAGTAGTGCATCCAGGATCATCCCATGAAGGGACAGGTGCATCCAGATCATCCCATGAAGGGACAGGTGCATCCAGATCATCCCATGAAGGGACAGGTGCATCCAGATCATCCCATGAAGGGACAGGTGCATCGAGGATCGTCCCCTGAAGGGAGTAGTGCATCCAGATCATCCCATGAAGGGACAGGTGCATCCAGGATCATCCCCTGAAGGGAGTAGTGCATCCAGGATCATCCCATAAAGGGAGTAGTGCATCCAGGATCATCCCATGAAGGGACAGGTGCATCCAGATCATCCCATGAAGGGACAGGTGCATCCAGATCATCCCATGAAGGGACAGGTGCATCCAGATCATCCCATGAAGGGACAGGTGCATCCAGATCATCCCATGAAGGGACAGGTGCATCCAGATCATCCCATGAAGGGACAGGTGCATCCAGATCTCATGGGACAGGTGCATCGAGGATCATCCCCTGAAGGGAGTAGTGCATCCAGGACCATCCCATTAAGGGAGTAGTGCATCCAGGACCATCCCATAAAGGGAGTAGTGGATCCAGGATCATCCCATGAAGGGACAGGTGCATCCAGATCATCCCATGAAGGGACGGGTGCATCCAGATCATCCCATGAAGGGACAGGTGCATCCAGATCATCCCATGAAGGGACAGGTCTATCCAGATCATCCCATGAAGGGACAGGTCTATCCAGATCATCTCATGAAGGGACAGGTGCATCCAGATCATCCCATGAAGGGACAGGTGCATCCAGATCATCCCATGAAGGGACAGGTCTATCTAGATCATCCCATGAAGGGACAAGTGCATCCAGATCATCCCATGAAGGGACAAGTGCATCCAGATCATCCCATGAAGGGAGTAGTGCATCCAGGATCATCCCATGAAGGGACAGGTGCATCCAGGATCATCCCATGAAGGGACAGGTGCATCCAGGATCATCCCATGAAGGGACAGGTGCATCCAGGATCATCCCTTGAAGGGACAGGTGCATCCAGGATCATCCCATGAAGGGACCGGTTCATCCAGGATCATCCCATGAAGGGACAGGTGCATCCAGGATCATCCCATGAAGAGACCGGTTCATCCAGATCATCCCATGAAGGGACCAGTGCATCCAGGATCATCCCCTGAAGGGAGTTGTGCATCCAGGATCATCCCATGAAGGGACAGGTGCATCCAGGATCATCCCATGAAGGGACCGGTGCATCCAGGATCATCCCATGAAGGGACCGGTGCATCCAGGATCATCCCATCAAGGGACCGGTGCATCCAGGATCATCCCATCAAGGGACCGGTGCATCCAGGATCATCCCATCAAGGGACCGGTGCATCCAGGATCATCCCATCAAGGGAGTAGTGCATCAAGGATCATCCCCTGAAGTGAGTAGTGCATCCAGGATCATCCCATGAAGGGAGTAGTGCATCCAGGATCATCCCATGAAGGGAGTAGTGCATCCAGGATCATCCCATGAAGGGAGTAGTGCATCCAGGATCATCCCATGAAGGGAGTAGTGCATCCAGGATCATCCCATGAAGGGAGTAGTGCATCCTGGATCATCCCCTGAAGGGAGTAGTGCATCCTGGATCATCCCCTGAAGGGAGTAGTGCATCCAGGATCATCCCCTAAAGGGAGTAGTGCATCCAGGATCATCCCATGAAGGGACAGGTGCCTCCAGGATCATCCCATAAAGGGAGTAGTGCATCCAGGATCATCCCATGAAGGGAGTAGTGCATCCAGGATCATCCCATGAAGGGAGTAGTGCATCCTGGATCATCCCCTGAAGGGAGTAGTGCATCCTGGATCATCCCCTGCAGGGGGTAGTGCATCCAGGATCATCCCCTAAAGGGAGTAGTGCATCCAGGATCATCCCATGAAGGGACAGGTGCATCCGGATCATCCCATGAAGGGACAGGTGCATCCAGATCATCCCATGAAGGGACAGGTGCATCCAGGATCATCCAATAAAGGGAGTAGTGCATCCAGGATCATCCCATGAAGGGACAGGTGCATCCAGATCATCCCATGAAGGGACAGGTGCATCCAGGATCATCCAATAAAGGGAGTAGTGCATCCAGGATCATCCCATGAAGGGACAGGTGCATCCAGATCATCCCATGAAGGGACAGGTGCAGCCAGGATCATCCAATAAAGGGAGTAGTGCATCCAGGATCATCCCATGAAGGGACAGGTGCATCCAGGATCATCCCATAAAGGGAGTAGTGCATCCAGATCATCCCATGAAGGGACAGGTGCATCCAGATCATCCCATGAAGGGACAGGTGCATCGAGGATCATCCCCTGAAGGGAGTAGTGCATCTAGGATCATCCTATGAAGAGAGTAGTGCATCCAGGATCATCCCATGAAGAGAGTAGTGCATCCAGGATCATCCCCTGAAGGGAGTAGTGTATCCAGGATCATCCCATGAAGGGAGTAGTGCATCCAGGACAATCCCATGAAGGGAGTAGTGCATCCAGGACCATCCCTTGAAGGGAGTAGTGCATCCAGGATCATCCCATGAAGGGACAGGTGCATCCAGGATCATCCCATAAAGGGAGTAGTGCATCCAGGATCATCCCATGAAGGGACAGGTGCATCCACGATAATCCCATAAAGGGAGTAGTGCATCCAGGATCATCCCATGAAGGGACAGGTGCATCCAGATCATCCCATGAAGGGACAGGTGCATCCAGATCATCCCATGAAGGGACAGGTGCATCCAGATCATCCCATGAAGGGACAGGTGCATCTAGATCATCCCATGAAGGGACAGGTGCATCCAGATCATCCCATGAAGGGACAGGTGCATCCAGGATCATCCCCTGAAGGGAGTAGTGCATCTAGGATCATCCCATGAAGAGAGTAGTGCATCCAGGATCATCCCATGAAGAGAGTAGTGCATCCAGGATCATCCCCTGAAGGGAGTAGTGCATCCAGGATCATCCCATGAAGGGAGTAGTGCATCCTGGACCATCCCATGAAGGGAGTAGTGCATCCAGGACCATCCCTTGAAGGGAGTAGTGCATCCAGGATCATCCCATGAAGGGAGTAGTGCATCCAGGATCATCCCATAAAGGGAGTAGTGCATCCAGGATCATCCCATGAAGGGACAGGTGCATCCACGATAATCCCATAAAGGGAGTAGTGCATCCAGGATCATCCCATGAAGGGACAGGTGCATCCAGATCATCCCATGAAGGGACAGGTGCATCCAGATCATCCCATGAAGGGACAGGTGCATCCAGAACATCCCATGAAGGGACAGGTGCATCCAGATCATCCCATGAAGGGACAGGTGCATCCAGATCATCCCATGAAGGGACAGGTGCATCGAGGATCATCCCCTGAAGGGAGTAGTGCATCCAGGATCATCCCCTGAAGGGAGTAGTGCATCCAGATCATCCCATGAAGGGACAGGTGCTTCTAGGATCATCCCATCAAGGGACAGGTGCATCCAGGATCATCCCATGAAGGGAGTTAGTGCATCCAGGATCATCCCATGAAGGGAGTAGTGCATCCAGGATCATCCCATGAAGGGAGTAGTGCATCCAGGATCATCCCATGAAGGGAGTAGTGCATCTTGGATCATCCCCTTAAGGGAGTAGTGCATCCAGGATCATCCCATGAAGGGAGTAGTGCATCCAGGATCATCCCATAAAGGGACAGGTGCATCCAGGATCATCCCATAAAGGGAGTAGTGCATCCAGGATCATCCCATGAAGGGACAGGTGCATCCAGGATCATCCCATGAAGGGAGTAGTGCATCCATGATCATCCCATAAAGGGAGTAGTGCATCCAGGATCATCCCATAAAGGGAGTAGTGCATCCAGGATCATCCCATAAAGGGAGTAGTGCATCCAGGATCATCCCATAAAGGGAGTAGTGCATCCAGGATCATCCCATAAAGGGAGTAGTGCATCCAGGATCATCCCATGAAGGGACAGGTGCATCCAGATCATCCCATGAAGGGACAGGTGCATCCAGATCATCCCATGAAGGGACAGGTGCATCCAGATCATCCCATGAAGGGACAGGTGCATCGAGGATCGTCCCCTGAAGGGAGTAGTGCATCCAGATCATCCCATGAAGGGACAGGTGCATCCAGGATCATCCCCTGAAGGGAGTAGTGCATCCAGGATCATCCCATAAAGGGAGTAGTGCATCCAGGATCATCCCATGAAGGGACAGGTGCATCCAGATCATCCCATGAAGAGACAGGTGCATCCAGATCATCCCATGAAGGGACAGGTGCATCCAGATCATCCCATGAAGGGACAGGTGCATCCAGATCATCCCATGAAGGGACAGGTGCATCCAGATCATCCCATGAAGGGACAGGTGCATCCAGATCATCCCATGAAGGGACAGGTGCATCCAGATCTCATGGGACAGGTGCATCGAGGATCATCCCCTGAAGGGAGTAGTGCATCCAGGACCATCCCATTAAGGGAGTAGTGCATCCAGGACCATCCCATAAAGGGAGTAGTGGATCCAGGATCATCCCATGAAGGGACAGGTGCATCCAGATCATCCCATGAAGGGACAGGTGCATCCAGATCATCCCATGAAGGGACAGGTGCATCCAGATCATCCCATGAAGGGACAGGTCTATCCAGATCATCCCATGAAGGGACAGGTCTATCCAGATCATCTCATGAAGGGACAGGTGCATCCAGATCATCCCATGAAGGGACAGGTGCATCCAGATCATCCCATGAAGGGACAGGTCTATCTAGATCATCCCATGAAGGGACAAGTGCATCCAGATCATCCCATGAAGGGACAAGTGCATCCAGATCATCCCATGAAGGGAGTAGTATCATCCCATGAAGGGACAGGTGCATCCAGGATCATCCCATGAAGGGACAGGTGCATCCAGGATCATCCCATGAAGGGACAGGTGCATCCAGGATCATCCCTTGAAGGGACAGGTGCATCCAGGATCATCCCATGAAGGGACCGGTTCATCCAGGATCATCCCATGAAGGGACAGGTGCATCCAGGATCATCCCATGAAGAGACCGGTTCATCCAGATCATCCCATGAAGGGACCAGTGCATCCAGGATCATCCCCTGAAGGGAGTAGTGCATCCAGGATCATCCCATGAAGGGACAGGTGCATCCAGGATCATCCCATGAAGGGACCGGTGCATCCAGGATCATCCCATGAAGGGACCGGTGCATCCAGGATAATCCCATCAAGGGACCGGTGCATCCAGGATCATCCCATCAAGGGAGTAGTGCATCAAGGATCATCCCCTGAAGTGAGTAGTGCATCCAGGATCATCCCATGAAGGGAGTAGTGCATCCAGGATCATCCCATGAAGGGAGTAGTGCATCCAGGATCATCCCATGAAGGGAGTAGTGCATCCAGGATCATCCCATGAAGGGAGTAGTGCATCCTGGATCATCCCATGAAGGGAGTAGTGCATCCTGGATCATCCCCTGAAGGGAGTAGTGCATCCTGGATCATCCCCTGAAGGGAGTAGTGCATCCAGGATCATCCCCTAAAGGGAGTAGTGCATCCAGGATCATCCCATGAAGGGACAGGTGCCTCCGGGATCATCCCATAAAGGGAGTAGTGCATCCAGGATCATCCCATGAAGGGAGTAGTGCATCCAGGATCATCCCATGAAGGGAGTAGTGCATCCTGGATCATCCCCTGAAGGGAGTAGTGCATCCTGGATCATCCCCTGAAGGGGGTAGTGCATCCAGGATCATCCCCTAAAGGGAGTAGTGCATCCAGGATCATCCCATGAAGGGACAGGTGCATCCGGATCATCCCATGAAGGGACAGGTGCATCCAGATCATCCCATGAAGGGACAGGTGCATCCAGGATCATCCAATAAAGGGAGTAGTGCATCCAGGATCATCCCATGAAGGGACAGGTGCATCCAGATCATCCCATGAAGGGACAGGTGCATCCAGGATCATCCAATAAAGGGAGTAGTGCATCCAGGATCATCCCATGAAGGGACAGGTGCATCCAGATCATCCCATGAAGGGACAGGTGCAGCCAGGATCATCCAATAAAGGGAGTAGTGCACCCAGGATCATCCCATGAAGGGACAGGTGCATCCAGGATCATCCCATAAAGGGAGTAGTGCATCCAGATCATCCCATGAAGGGACAGGTGCATCCAGATCATCCCATGAAGGGACAGGTGCATCGAGGATCATCCCCTGAAGGGAGTAGTGCATCTAGGATCATCCTATGAAGAGAGTAGTGCATCCAGGATCATCCCATGAAGAGAGTAGTGCATCCAGGATCATCCCCTGAAGGGAGTAGTGTATCCAGGATCATCCCATGAAGGGAGTAGTGCATCCAGGACAATCCCATGAAGGGAGTAGTGCATCCAGGACCATCCCTTGAAGGGAGTAGTGCATCCAGGATCATCCCATGAAGGGACAGGTGCATCCAGGATCATCCCATAAAGGGAGTAGTGCATCCAGGATCATCCCATGAAGGGACAGGTGCATCCACGATAATCCCATAAAGGGAGTAGTGCATCCAGGATCATCCCATGAAGGGACAGGTGCATCCAGATCATCCCATGAAGGGACAGGTGCATCCAGATCATCCCATGAAGGGACAGGTGCATCCAGATCATCCCATGAAGGGACAGGTGCATCCACAGCATCCCATGAAGGGACAGGTGCATCCACAGCATCCCATGAAGGGACAAGTGCATCCAGGATCATCCCATAAAGGGAGTAGTGCATCCAGGATCATCCCCTGAAGGGAGTGTGGCATCCAGGATCATCCCCTGAAGGGAGTAGTGCATCCAGGATCATCCCATGAACGGGAGTAGTGCATCCAGGATCATCCCCTGAAGGGAGTAGTGCATCCAGGATCATCCCCTGAAGGGAGTATGCATCCAGGACAATCCCCTGAAGGGAGTAGTACATCCAGGACCATCCCCTGAAGGGAGTAGTGCATCCAGGACCATCCCCTGAAGGGAGTAGTGCATCCAGGACCATCCCCTGAAGGGAGTAGTGCATCCAGGATCATCCCATAAAGGGAGTAGTGCATCCAGGATCATCCATAAAGGGAGTAGTGCATCCAGGATCATCCCATGAAGGGACAGGTGCATCCAGGATCATCCCATGAAGGGACAGGTGCATCCAGGATCATCCCATGAAGGGCCAGGTGCATCCAGGATCATCCCATGAAGGGACAGGTGCATCCAGGATCATCCCATGAAGGGAAAGGTGCATCCAGGCCCATCCCATGAAGGGACAGGTGCATCCAGATCATCCCATGAAGGGACAGGTGCATCCAGATCATCCCATGAAGGGACAGGTGCATCCAGATCTCATGGGACAGGTGCATCGAGGATCATCCCCTGAAGGGAGTAGTGCATCCAGGACCATCCCATTAAGGGAGTAGTGCATCCAGGACCATCCCATAAAGGGAGTAGTGGATCCAGGATCATCCCATGAAGGGACAGGTGCATCCAGATCATCCCATGAAGGGACAGGTGCATCCAGATCATCCCATGAAGGGACAGGTGCATCCAGATCATCCCATGAAGGGACAGGTCTATCCAGATCATCCCATGAAGGGACAGGTCTATCCAGATCATCTCATGAAGGGACAGGTGCATCCAGATCATCCCATGAAGGGACAGGTGCATCCAGATCATCCCATGAAGGGACAGGTCTATCTAGATCATCCCATGAAGGGACAAGTGCATCCAGATCATCCCATGAAGGGACAAGTGCATCCAGATCATCCCATGAAGGGAGTAGTGCATCCAGGATCATCCCATGAAGGGACAGGGGCATCCAGGATCATCCCATGAAGGGACAGGTGCATCCAGGATCATCCCATGAAGGGACAGGTGCATCCAGGATCATCCCTTGAAGGGACAGGTGCATCCAGGATCATCCCATGAAGGGACCGGTTCATCCAGGATCATCCCATGAAGGGACAGGTGCATCCAGGATCATCCCATGAAGAGACCGGTTCATCCAGATCATCCCATGAAGGGACCAGTGCATCCAGGATCATCCCCTGAAGGGAGTTGTGCATCCAGGATCATCCCATGAAGGGACAGGTGCATCCAGGATCATCCCATGAAGGGACCGGTGCATCCAGGATCATCCCATGAAGGGACCGGTGCATCCAGGATCATCCCATCAAGGGACCGGTGCATCCAGGATCATCCCATCAAGGGACCGGTGCATCCAGGATCATCCCATCAAGGGAGTAGTGCATCAAGGATCATCCCCTGAAGTGAGTAGTGCATCCAGGATCATCCCATGAAGGGAGTAGTGCATCCAGGATCATCCCATGAAGGGAGTAGTGCATCCAGGATCATCCCATGAAGGGAGTAGTGCATCCAGGATCATCCCATGAAGGGAGTAGTGCATCCAGGATCATCCCATGAAGGGAGTAGTGCATCCTGGATCATCCCCTGAAGGGAGTAGTGCATCCTGGATCATCCCCTGAAGGGAGTAGTGCATCCAGGATCATCCCCTAAAGGGAGTAGTGCATCCAGGATCATCCCATGAAGGGACAGGTGCCTCCAGGATCATCCCATAAAGGGAGTAGTGCATCCAGGATCATCCCATGAAGGGAGTAGTGCATCCAGGATCATCCCATGAAGGGAGTAGTGCATCCTGGATCATCCCCTGAAGGGAGTAGTGCATCCTGGATCATCCCCTGCAGGGGGTAGTGCATCCAGGATCATCCCCTAAAGGGAGTAGTGCATCCAGGATCATCCCATGAAGGGACAGGTGCATCCGGATCATCCCATGAAGGGACAGGTGCATCCAGATCATCCCATGAAGGGACAGGTGCATCCAGGATCATCCAATAAAGGGAGTAGTGCATCCAGGATCATCCCATGAAGGGACAGGTGCATCCAGATCATCCCATGAAGGGACAGGTGCATCCAGGATCATCCAATAAAGGGAGTAGTGCATCCAGGATCATCCCATGAAGGGACAGGTGCATCCAGATCATCCCATGAAGGGACAGGTGCATCCAGATCATCCCATGAAGGGACAGGTGCATCCAGATCATCCCATGAAGGGACAGGTGCAGCCAGGATCATCCAATAAAGGGAGTAGTGCATCCAGGATCATCCCATGAAGGGACAGGTGCATCCAGATCATCCCATGAAGGGACAGGTGCAGCCAGGATCATCCAATAAAGGGAGTAGTGCATCCAGGATCATCCCATGAAGGGACAGGTGCATCCAGGATCATCCCATAAAGGGAGTAGTGCATCCAGATCATCCCATGAAGGGACAGGTGCATCCAGATCATCCCATGAAGGGACAGGTGCATCGAGGATCATCCCCTGAAGGGAGTAGTGCATCTAGGATCATCCTATGAAGAGAGTAGTGCATCCAGGATCATCCCATGAAGAGAGTAGTGCATCCAGGATCATCCCCTGAAGGGAGTAGTGTATCCAGGATCATCCCATGAAGGGAGTAGTGCATCCAGGACAATCCCATGAAGGGAGTAGTGCATCCAGGACCATCCCTTGAAGGGAGTAGTGCATCCAGGATCATCCCATGAAGGGACAGGTGCATCCAGGATCATCCCATAAAGGGAGTAGTGCATCCAGGATCATCCCATGAAGGGACAGGTGCATCCACGATAATCCCATAAAGGGAGTAGTGCATCCAGGATCATCCCATGAAGGGACAGGTGCATCCAGATCATCCCATGAAGGGACAGGTGCATCCAGATCATCCCATGAAGGGACAGGTGCATCCAGATCATCCCATGAAGGGACAGGTGCATCTAGATCATCCCATGAAGGGACAGGTGCATCCAGATCATCCCATGAAGGGACAGGTGCATCCAGGATCATCCCCTGAAGGGAGTAGTGCATCTAGGATCATCCCATGAAGAGAGTAGTGCATCCAGGATCATCCCATGAAGAGAGTAGTGCATCCAGGATCATCCCCTGAAGGGAGTAGTGCATCCAGGATCATCCCATGAAGGGAGTAGTGCATCCTGGACCATCCCATGAAGGGAGTAGTGCATCCAGGACCATCCCTTGAAGGGAGTAGTGCATCCAGGATCATCCCATGAAGGGAGTAGTGCATCCAGGATCATCCCATAAAGGGAGTAGTGCATCCAGGATCATCCCATGAAGGGACAGGTGCATCCACGATAATCCCATAAAGGGAGTAGTGCATCCAGGATCATCCCATGAAGGGACAGGTGCATCCAGATCATCCCATGAAGGGACAGGTGCATCCAGATCATCCCATGAAGGGACAGGTGCATCCAGAACATCCCATGAAGGGACAGGTGCATCCAGATCATCCCATGAAGGGACAGGTGCATCCAGATCATCCCATGAAGGGACAGGTGCATCGAGGATCATCCCCTGAAGGGAGTAGTGCATCCAGGATCATCCCCTGAAGGGAGTAGTGCATCCAGATCATCCCATGAAGGGACAGGTGCTTCTAGGATCATCCCATCAAGGGACAGGTGCATCCAGGATCATCCCATGAAGGGAGTTAGTGCATCCAGGATCATCCCATGAAGGGAGTAGTGCATCCAGGATCATCCCATGAAGGGAGTAGTGCATCCAGGATCATCCCATGAAGGGAGTAGTGCATCTTGGATCATCCCCTTAAGGGAGTAGTGCATCCAGGATCATCCCATGAAGGGAGTAGTGCATCCAGGATCATCCCATAAAGGGACAGGTGCATCCAGGATCATCCCATAAAGGGAGTAGTGCATCCAGGATCATCCCATGAAGGGACAGGTGCATCCAGGATCATCCCATGAAGGGAGTAGTGCATCCATGATCATCCCATAAAGGGAGTAGTGCATCCAGGATCATCCCATAAAGGGAGTAGTGCATCCAGGATCATCCCATAAAGGGAGTAGTGCATCCAGGATCATCCCATAAAGGGAGTAGTGCATCCAGGATCATCCCATAAAGGGAGTAGTGCATCCAGGATCATCCCATGAAGGGACAGGTGCATCCAGATCATCCCATGAAGGGACAGGTGCATCCAGATCATCCCATGAAGGGACAGGTGCATCCAGATCATCCCATGAAGGGACAGGTGCATCGAGGATCGTCCCCTGAAGGGAGTAGTGCATCCAGATCATCCCATGAAGGGACAGGTGCATCCAGGATCATCCCCTGAAGGGAGTAGTGCATCCAGGATCATCCCATAAAGGGAGTAGTGCATCCAGGATCATCCCATAAAGGGACAGGTGCATCCAGATCATCCCATGAAGAGACAGGTGCATCCAGATCATCCCATGAAGAGACAGGTGCATCCAGATCATCCCATGAAGGGACAGGTGCATCCAGATCATCCCATGAAGGGACAGGTGCATCCAGATCATCCCATGAAGGGACAGGTGCATCCAGATCATCCCATGAAGGGACAGGTGCATCCAGATCATCCCATGAAGGGACAGGTGCATCCAGATCTCATGGGACAGGTGCATCGAGGATCATCCCCTGAAGGGAGTAGTGCATCCAGGACCATCCCATTAAGGGAGTAGTGCATCCAGGACCATCCCATAAAGGGAGTAGTGGATCCAGGATCATCCCATGAAGGGACAGGTGCATCCAGATCATCCCATGAAGGGACAGGTGCATCCAGATCATCCCATGAAGGGACAGGTCTATCCAGATCATCCCATGAAGGGACAGGTCTATCCAGATCATCCCATGAAGGGCCAGGTGCATCCAGGATCATCCCATGAAGGGACAGGTGCATCCAGGATCATCCCATGAAGGGAAAGGTGCATCCAGGCCCATCCCATGAAGGGACAGGTGCATCCAGGATCATCCCATGAAGGGACAGGTGCATCCAGGATCATCCTTTGAAGGGACCAGTGCATCCAGGATCATCCCCTGAAGGGAGTAGTGCATCCAGATAATCCCATGAAGGGGCAGGTGCATCCAGGATCATCCCATGAAGGGACCAGTGCATCCAGGATCATCCCATGAAGGGACCAGTGCATCCAGGATCATCCCCTGAAGGGAGTAGCGCATCCAGGATCATCCCATGAAGGGACAGGTGCATCCAGATCATCCCATAAAGGGAGTAGTGCATCCAGCATCATCCCATGAAGGGACAGGTGCATCCAGGATCATCCCATGAAGGGACAGGTGCATCCAGATCATCCCATGAAGGGACAGGTGCATCCAGATCATCCCATGAAGGGACAGGTGCATCGAGGATCATCCCCTGAAGGGAGTAGTGCATCCAGGATCATCCCATGAAGGGAGTAGTGCATCCAGGATCATCCCCTGAAGGGAGTAGTGCATCCAGATCATCCCATGAAGGGACAGGTGCATCCAGGATCATCCCCTGAAGGGAGTAGTGCATCCAGATCATCCCATGAAGGGACAGGTGCATCCAGATCATCCCATGAAGGGACAGGTGCATCCAGATCATCCCATGAAGGGACAGGTGCATCCAGACCATCCCATGAAGGGACAGGTGCATCGAGGATCATCCCCTGAAGGGAGTAGTGCATCCAGGATCATCCCATGAAGGGACAGGTGCATCCAGGATCATCCCATGAAGGGACAGGTGCATCCAGATCATCCCATGAAGGGACATGTGCATCCAGATCATCCCCTGAAAGGAGTAGTGCATCCAGGATCATCCCCTGAAGGGAGTAGTGCATCCAGGATCATCCCCTGAAGGGAGTAGTGCATCCAGGATCATCCCATGAAGGGACAGGTGCATCCAGGATCATCCCATGAAGGGACAGGTGCATCCAGGATCATCCCATGAAGGGAGTAGTGCATCCAGGATCATCCCCTGAAGGGAGTAGTGCATCCAGGATCATCCCCTGAAGGGAGTAGTGCATCCAGGATCATCCCATGAAGGGAGTAGTGCATCCAGCATCATCCCATGAAGGGACAGGTGCATCTAGATCATCCCCTGAAGGGAGTAGTGCATCCAGGATCATCCCCTGAAGGGAGTAGTGCATCCAGGATCATCCCCTGAAGGGAGTAGTGCATCCAGGATCATCCCCTGAAGGGAGTAGTGCATCCAGATCATCCCATGAAGGGACAGGTGCATCCAGATCATCCCATGAAGGGACAGGTGCATCCAGACCATCCCATGAAGGGACAGGTGCATCCAGACCATCCCATGAAGGGACAGGTGCATCGAGGATCATCCCCTGAAGGGAGTAGTGCATCCAGGATCATCCCCTGAAGGGAGTAGTGCATCCAGGATCATCCCATGAAGGGACAGGTGCATCCAGGATCATCCCATGAAGGGACAGGTGCATCCAGGATCATCCCATGAAGGGAGTAGTGCATCCAGGATCAACCCCTGAAGGGAGTAGTGCATCCAGGATCATCCCCTGAAGGGAGTAGTGCATCCAGGATCATCCCATGAAGGGAGTAGTGCATCCAGCATCATCCCATGAAGGGACAGGTGCATCTAGATCATCCCCTGAAGGGAGTAGTGCATCCATGATCATCCCCTGAAGGGAGTAGTGTATCCAGGATCATCCCATGAAGGGACAGGTGCATCCAGGATCATCCCATGAAGGGAGTAGTGCATCCAGGATCATCCCCTGAAGGGAGTAGTGCATCCAGGATCATCCCCTGAAGGGAGTAGTGCATCCAGGATCATCCCATGAAGGGAGTAGTGCATCCAGCATCATCCCATGAAGGGACAGGTGCATCTAGATCATCCCCTGAAGGGAGTAGTGCATCCAGGATCATCCCCTGAAGGGAGTAGTGCATCCAGGATCATCCCATGAAGGGACAGGTGCATCCAGGATCATCCCATGAAGGGACAGGTGCATCCAGGATCATCCCATGAAGGGACAGGTGCATCCAGGATCATCCCATGAAGGGACAGGTGCATTGAGGTTCATCCCCTGAAGGAAGTAGTGCATCCAGGATCATCCCATGAAGGGAGTAGTGCATCCAGGATCATCCCCTGAAGGGAGTAGTGCATCCAGATCATCCCATGAAGGGACAGGTGCATCCAGGATCATCCCCTTAAGGGAGTAGTGCATCCAGATCATCCCATGAAGGGACAGGTGCATCCAGATCATCCCATGAAGGGACAGGTGCATCCAGACCATCCCATGAAGGGACAGGTGCATCCAGACCATCCCATGAAGGGACAGGTGCATCGAGGATCATCCCCTGAAGGGAGTAGTGCATCCAGGATCATCCCATGAAGGGAGTAGTGCATCCAGGATCATCCCATGAAGGGACAGGTGCATCCAGATCATCCCATGAAGGGACAGGTGCATCCAGATCATCCCCTGAAAGGAGTAGTGCATCCAGGATCATCCCCTGAAGGGAGTAGTGCATCCAGGATCATCCCCTGAAGGGAGTAGTGCATCCAGGATCATCCCCTGAAGGGAGTAGTGCATCCAGGATCATCCCATGAAGGGACAGGTGCATCCAGGATCATCCCATGAAGGGACAGGTGCATCCAGGATCATCCCATGAAGGGAGTAGTGCATCCAGGATCATCCCCTGAAGGGAGTAGTGCATCCAGGATCATCCCATGAAGGGAGTAGTGCATCCAGGATCATCCCATGAAGGGAGTAGTGCATCCAGGATCATCCCATGAAGGGACAGGTGCATCCAGGATCATCCCATGAAGGGACAGGTGCATCCAGGATCATCCCATGAAGGGACAGGTGCATCCAGGATCATCCCATAAAGGGACAGGTGCATCCAGGATCATCACATGTAGGGACAGGTGCATCCACATCATCCCCTGAAGGCAGTAGTGCATCCAGGATCATCCCATGAAGGGACAGGTGCATCCAGGATCATCCCATGAAGGGAGTAGTGCGTCCAGGATCATCCCCTGAAGGGAGTAGTGCATCCAGGATCATCCCCTGAAGGGAGTAGTGCGTCCAGGATCATCCCCTGAAGGGACAGGTGCATCCAGATCATCCCATCAAGGGACAGGTGCATCCAGATCATCCCATGAAGGGACAGGTGCATCCAGATCATCCCATGAAGGGACAGGTGCATCGAGGATCATCCCCTGAAGGGAGCAGTGCATCCAGGATCATCCCATGAAGGGAGTAGTGCATCCAGGATCATCCCATGAAGGGAGTAGTGCATCCAGGATCATCCCATGAAGGGAGTAGTGCATCCAGGACCATCCCATGAAGGGAGTAGTGCATCCAGGACCATCCCATGAAGGGAGTAGTGCATCCAGGATCATCCCATGAAGGGAGTAGTGCATCCAGGATCATCCCATAAAGGGAGTAGTGCATCCAGGATCATCCCCTGAAGGGAGTAGTGCATCCAGATCATCCCATGAATGGACAGGTGCATCCAGGATCATCCCATGAAGGGACAGGTGCATCCAGGATCATCCCATGAAGGGACAGGTGCATCCAGATCATCCCATGAAGGGACAGGTGCATCCAGGATCATCCCCTGAAGGGAGTAGTGCATCCAGGATCATCCCCTGAAGGGAGTAGTGCATCCAGATCATCCCATGAAGGGACAGGTGCATCCAGGATCATCCCATAAAGGGACAGGTGCATCCAGGATCATCCCATGAAGGGACAGGTGCATCCAGGATCATCCCATGAAGGGACAGGTTCATCCAGGATCATCCCATGAAGGGAGTAGTGCATCCTGGATCATCCCCTGAAGGGAGTAGTGCATCCTGGATCATCCCCTGAAGGGAGTAGTGCATCCAGGATCATCCCATGAAGGGACAGGTACATCCAGGATCATCCCATAAAGGGAGTAGTGCATCCAGGATCATCCCATGAAGGGACAGGTGCCTCCAGGATCATCCCATAAAGAGAGTAGCGCATCTAGGATCATCCCATGAAGGGACAGGTGCATGCATCCAGATCATCCCATGAAGGGACAGGTGCATCCAGGATCATCCCATAAAGGGAGTAGTGCATCCAGGATCATCCCATGAAGGGACAGGTGCATCCAGATCATCCCATGAAGGGACAGGTCCATCCAGATCATCCCATGAAGGGACAGGTGCCTCCAGGATCATCCCATAAAGGGAGTAGCACATCTAGGATCATCCCATGAAGGGACAGGTGCATGCATCCAGATCATCCCATGAAGGGAGTAGTGCATCCAGGATCATCCCATGAAGGGAGTAGTGCATCCAGGATCATCCCATTAAGGGAGTAGTGCATCCAGGATCATCCCATGAAGGGACAGGTGCATCCAGATCATCCCATGAAGGGACAGGTGCATCCAGATCATCCCATGAAGGGACAGGTGCCTCCAGATCATCCCATGAAGGGACAGGTGCATCTAGATCATCCCCTGAAGGGAGTAGTGCATCCAGGATTATCCCCTGAAGGGAGTAGTGCATCCAGGATCATCCCATAAAGGGAGTAGTGCATCCAGGATCATCCCCTGAAGGGAGTAGTGCATCCAGATCATCCCATGAATGGACAGGCGCACCCAGGATCATCCCATGAAGGGACAGGTGCATCCAGGATCATCCCATGAAGGGACAGGTGCACCCAGATCATCCCATGAAGGGACAGGTGCATCCAGGATCATCCCCTGAAGGGAGTAGTGCATCCAGGATCATCCCCTGAAGGGAGTAGTGCATCCAGATCATCCCCTGAAGGGACAGGTGCCTCCAGGATCATCCCATAAAGGGAGTAGCGCATCTAGGATCATCCCATGAAGGGACAGGTGCATGCATCCAGATCATCCCATGAAGGGACAGGTGCATCCAGGATCATCCCATAAAGGGAGTAGTGCATCCAGGATCATCCCATGAAGGGACAGGTGCATCCAGATCATCCCATGAAGGGACAGGTGCATCCAGATCATCCCATGAAGGGACAGGTGCCTCCAGGATCATCCCATAAAGGGAGTAGCGCATCTAGGATCATCCCATGAAGGGACAGGTGCATGCATCCAGATCATACCATGAAGGGACAGGTGCATCCAGGATCATCCCATAAAGGGAGTAGTGCATCCAGGATCATCCCCTGAAGGGAGTAGTGCATCCATGATCATCCCATGAAGGGACAGGTGCCTCCAGATCATCCCATGAATGGACAGGTGCATCTAGATCATCCCATGAAGGGACAGGTGCATCTAGATCATCCCCTGAAAGGAGTAGTGCATCCAGGATCATCCCCTGAAGGGAGTAGTGCATCCAGGATCATCCCCTGAAGGGAGTAGTGCATCCAGGATCATCCCCTGAAGTGAGTAGTGCATCCAGGATCATCCCATGAAGGGACAGGTGCATCCAGATCATCCCATGAAGGGACAGGTGCATCCAGATCATCCCATGAAGGGACAGGTGCATGCATCCAGATCATCCCATGAAGGGACAGGTGCATCCAGGATCATCCCATAAAGGGAGTAGTGCATCCAGGATCATCCCATGAAGGGACAGGTGCATCCAGATCATCCCATGAAGGGACAGGTGCATCCAGATCATCCCATGAAGGGAGTAGTGCATCCAGGATCATCCCATTAAGGGAGTAGTGCATCCAGGATCATCCCATGAAGGGACAGGTGCATCCAGATCATCCCATGAAGGGACAGGTGCATCCAGATCATCCCATGAAGGGACAGGTGCATCCAGATCATCCCATGAAGGGACAGGTGCATCTAGATCATCCCATGAAGGGACAGGTGCATCTAGCTCATCCCCTGAAGGGGGTAGTGCATCCAGGATCATCCCCTGAAGGGAGTAGTGCATCCAGGGTCATCCCATGAAGGGAGTAGTGCATCCAGGATCATCCCATAAAGGGAGTAGTGCATCCAGGATCATCCCCTGAAGGGAGTAGTGCATCCAGATCATCCCATGAATGGACAGGCGCACCCAGGATCATCCCATGAAGGGACAGGTGCATCCAGGATCATCCCATGAAGGGACAGGTGCATCCAGATCATCCCATGAAGGGACAGGTGCATCCAGGATCATCCCCTGAAGGGAGTAGTGCATCCAGGATCATCCCCTGAAGGGAGTAGTGCATCCAGATCATCCCCTGAAGGGACAGGTGCCTCCAGGATCATCCCATAAAGGGAGTAGCGCATCTAGGATCATCCCATGAAGGGACAGGTGCATGCATCCAGATCATCCCATGAAGGGACAGGTGCATCCAGGATCATCCCATAAAGGGAGTAGTGCATCCAGGATCATCCCATGAAGGGACAGGTGCATCCAGATCATCCCATGAAGGGACAGGTGCATCCAGATCATCCCATGAAGGGACAGGTGCCTCCAGGATCATCCCATAAAGGGAGTAGCGCATCTAGGATCATCCCATGAAGGGACAGGTGCATCTAGATCATCCCATGAAGGGACAGGTGCATAGATGATCATCCCCTGAAGGGAGTAGTGCATCCAGGATCATCCCCTGAAGGGAGTAGTGCATCCAGGATCATCCCATGAAGGGACAGGTGCATCCAGGATCATCCCATGAAGGGACAGGTGCATCCAGGATCATCCCATGAAGGGACAGGTGCATCCAGATCATCCCATGAAGGGACAGGTGCATCCAGATCATCCCATGAAGGGACAGGTGCATCCAGATCATCCCATGAAGGGACAGGTGCATCGAGGATCATCCCCTGAAGGGAGTAGTGCATCCAGGATCATCCCATGAAGGGAGTAGTGCATCCAGGATCATCCCCTGAAGGAAGTAGTGCATCCAGATCATCCCATGAAGGGACAGGTGCATCCAGGATCATCCCCTGAAGGGAGTAGTGCATCCAGATCATCCCATGAAGGGACAGGTGCATCCAGATCATCCCATGAAGGGACAGGTGCATCCAGATCATCCCATGAAGGGACAGGTGCATCCAGATCATCCCATGAAGGGACAGGTGCATCGAGGATCATCCCCTGAAGGGAGTAGTGCATCCAGGATCATCCCATGAAGGGAGTAGTGCATCCAGGATCATCCCATGAAGGGACAGGTGCATCCAGATCATCCCATGAAGGGACATGTGCATCCAGATCATCCCCTGAAAGGAGTAGTGCATCCAGGATCATCCCCTGAAGGGAGTAGTGCATCCAGGATCATCCCCTGAAGGGAGTAGTGCATCCAGGATCATCCCATGAAGGGACAGGTGCATCCAGGATCATCCCATGAAGGGACAGGTGCATCCAGGATCATCCCATGAAGGGAGTAGTGCATCCAGGATCATCCCCTGAAGGGAGTAGTGCATCCAGGATCATCCCCTGAAGGGAGTAGTGCATCCAGGATCATCCCATGAAGGGAGTAGTGCATCCAGCATCATCCCATGAAGGGACAGGTGCATCTAGATCATCCCCTGAAGGGAGTAGTGCATCCAGGATCATCCCCTGAAGGGAGTAGTGCATCCAGGATCATCCCCTGAAGGGAGTAGTGCATCCATATCATCCCATGAAGGGACAGGTGCATCCAGATCATCCCATGAAGGGACAGGTGCATCCAGACCATCCCATGAAGGGACAGGTGCATCCAGACCATCCCATGAAGGGACAGGTGCATCGAGGATCATCCCCTGAAGGGAGTAGTGCATCCAGGATCATCCCCTGAAGGGAGTAGTGCATCCAGGATCATCCCATGAAGGGACAGGTGCATCCAGGATCATCCCATGAAGGGACAGGTGCATCCAGGATCATCCCATGAAGGGACAGGTGCATCCAGGATCATCCCATGAAGGGACAGGTGCATCAAGGATCATCCCCTGAAGGGAGTAGTGCATCCAGGATCATCCCATGAAGGGAGTAGTGCATCCAGCATCATCCCATGAAGGGACAGGTGCATCTAGATCATCCCCTGAAGGGAGTAGTGCATCCAGGATCATCCCCTGAAGGGAGTAGTGTATCCAGGATCATCCCCTGAAGGGACAGGTGCATCCAGGATCATCCCATGAAGGGAGTAGTGCATCCAGGATCATCCCCTGAAGGGAGTAGTGCATCCAGGATCATCCCCTGAAGGGAGTAGTGCATCCAGGATCATCCCATGAAGGGAGTAGTGCATCCAGCATCATCCCATGAAGGGACAGGTGCATCTAGATCATCCCCTGAAGGGAGTAGTGCATCCAGGATCATCCCCTGAAGGGAGTAGTGCATCCAGGATCATCCCATGAAGGGACAGGTGCATCCAGGATCATTCCATGAAGGGACAGGTGCATCCAGGATCATCCCATGAAGGGACAGGTGCATCCAGATCATCCCATGAAGGGACAGGTGCATCCAGATCATCCCATGAAGGGACAGGTGCATTGAGGATCATCCCCTGAAGGGAGTAGTGCATCCAGGATCATCCCATGAAGGGAGTAGTGCATCCAGGATCATCCCCTGAAGGGAGTAGTGCATCCAGATCATCCCATGAAGGGACAGGTGCATCCAGGATCATCCCCTGAAGGGAGTAGTGCATCCAGATCATCCCATGAAGGGACAGGTGCATCAGATCATCCCATGAAGGGACAGGTGCATCCAGACCATCCCATGAAGGGACAGGTGCATCCAGACCATCCCATGAAGGGACAGGTGCATCCAGACCATCCCATGAAGGGACAGGTGCATCGAGGATCATCCCCTGAAGGGAGTAGTGCATCCAGGATCATCCCATGAAGGGAGTAGTGCATCCAGGATCATCCCATGAAGGGACAGGTGCATCCAGATCATCCCATGAAGGGACAGGTGCATCCAGATCATCCCCTGAAAGGAGTAGTGCATCCAGGATCATCCCCTGAAGGGAGTAGTGCATCCAGGATCATCCCCTGAAGGGAGTAGTGCATCCAGGATCATCCCCTGAAGGGAGTAGTGCATCCAGGATCATCCCATGAAGGGACAGGTGCATCCAGGATCATCCCATGAAGGGACAGGTGCATCCAGGATCATCCCCTGAAGGGAGTAGTGCATCCAGGATCATCCCATGAAGGGAGTAGTGCATCCAGGATCATCCCATGAAGGGAGTAGTGCATCCAGGATCATCCCATGAAGGGACAGGTGCATCCAGGATCATCCCATGAAGGGACAGGTGCATCCAGGATCATCCCATGAAGGGACAGGTGCATCCAGGATCATCCCATGAAGGGACAGGTGCATCCAGGATCATCCCATAAAGGGACAGGTGCATCCAGGATCATCACATGTAGGGACAGGTGCATCCACATCATCCCCTGAAGGCAGTAGTGCATCCAGGATCATCCCCTGAAGGGAGTAGTGCATCCAGGATCATCCCCTGAAGGGAGTAGTGCATCCAGGATCATCCCATGAAGGGACAGGTGCATCCAGGATCATCCCATGAAGGGACAGGTGCATCCAGATCATCCCATGAAGGGACAGGTGCATCGAGGATCATCCCCTGAAGGGAGCAGTGCATCCAGGATCATCCCATGAAGGGAGTAGTGCATCCAGGATCATCCCATGAAGGGAGTAGTGCATCCAGGATCATCCCATGAAGGGAGTAGTGCATCCAGGACCATCCCATGAAGGGAGTAGTGCATCCAGGACCATCCCATGAAGGGAGTAGTGCATCCAGGATCATCCCATGAAGGGAGTAGTGCATCCAGGATCATCCCATAAAGGGAGTAGTGCATCCAGGATCATCCCATGAAGGGAGTAGTGCATCCAGGATCATCCCCTGAAGGGAGTAGTGCATCCAGGATCATCCCCTGAAGGGAGTAGTGCATCCGGATCATCCCATGAAGGGACAGGTGCATCCAGGATCATCCCATAAAGGGACAGGTGCATCCAGGATCATCCCATGAAGGGACAGGTGCATCCAGGATCATCCCATGAAGGGACAGGTGCATCCAGGATCATCCCATGAAGGGACAGGTGCATCCAGGATCATCCCATGAAGGGACAGGTGCATCCAGGATCATCCCCTGAAGGGACAGGTTCATCCAGGATCATCCCATGAAGGGAGTAGTGCATCCTGGATCATCCCCTGAAGGGAGTAGTGCATCCTGGATCATCCCCTGAAGGGAGTAGTGCATCCAGGATCATCCCATGAAGGGACAGGTACATCCAGGATCATCCCATAAAGGGAGTAGTGCATCCAGGATCATCCCATGAAGGGACAGGTGCCTCCAGGATCATCCCATAAAGGGAGTAGCGCATCTAGGATCATCCCATGAAGGGACAGGTGCATGCATCCAGATCATCCCATGAAGGGACAGGTGCATCCAGGATCATCCCATAAAGGGAGTAGTGCATCCAGGATCATCCCATGAAGGGACAGGTGCATCCAGATCATCCCATGAAGGGACAGGTCCATCCAGATCATCCCATGAAGGGACAGGTGCCTCCAGGATCATCCCATAAAGGGAGTAGCACATCTAGGATCATCCCATGAAGGGACAGGTGCATGCATCCAGATCATCCCATGAAGGGAGTAGTGCATCCAGGATCATCCCCTGAAGGGAGTAGTGCATCCAGGATCATCCCCTGAAGGGAGTAGTGCATCCAGGATCATCCCATGAAGGGACAGGTGCATCCAGATCATCCCATGAAGGGACAGGTGCATCCAGATCATCCCATGAAGGGACAGGTGCCTCCAGATCATCCCATGAAGGGACAGGTGCATCTAGATCATCCCCTGAAGGGAGTAGTGCATCCAGGATTATCCCCTGAAGGGAGTAGTGCATCCAGATCATCCCATGAATGGACAGGCGCACCCAGGATCATCCCATGAAGGGACAGGTGCATCCAGGATCATCCCATGAAGGGACAGGTGCACCCAGATCATCCCATGAAGGGACAGGTGCATCCAGGATCATCCCCTGAAGGGAGTAGTGCATCCAGGATCATCCCCTGAAGGGAGTAGTGCATCCAGATCATCCCCTGAAGGGACAGGTGCCTCCAGGATCATCCCATAAAGGGAGTAGCGCATCTAGGATCATCCCATGAAGGGACAGGTGCATGCATCCAGATCATCCCATGAAGGGACAGGTGCATCCAGGATCATCCCATAAAGGGAGTAGTGCATCCAGGATCATCCCATGAAGGGACAGGTGCATCCAGATCATCCCATGAAGGGACAGGTGCATCCAGATCATCCCATGAAGGGACAGGTGCCTCCAGGATCATCCCATAAAGGGAGTAGCGCATCTAGGATCATCCCATGAAGGGACAGGTGCATGCATCCAGATCATAGCATGAAGGGACAGGTGCATCCAGGATCATCCCATAAAGGGAGTAGTGCATCCAGGATCATCCCCTGAAGGGAGTAGTGCATCCATGATCATCCCATGAAGGGACAGGTGCCTCCAGATCATCCCATGAAGGGACAGGTGCATCTAGATCATCCCATGAAGGGACAGGTGCATCTAGATCATCCCCTGAAAGGAGTAGTGCATCCAGGATCATCCCCTGAAGGGAGTAGTGCATCCAGGATCATCCCCTGAAGGGAGTAGTGCATCCAGGATCATCCCCTGAAGGGAGTAGTGCATCCAGGATCATCCCATGAAGGGACAGGTGCATCCAGATCATCCCATGAAGGGACAGGTGCATCCAGATCATCCCATGAAGGGACAGGTGCATGCATCCAGATCATCCCATGAAGGGACAGGTGCATCCAGATCATCCCATGAAGAGACAGGTGCATCCAGATCATCCCATGAAGGGACAGGTGCATCCAGATCATCCCATGAAGGGACAGGTGCATCCAGATCATCCCATGAAGGGACAGGTGCATCCAGATCATCCCATGAAGGGACAGGTGCATCCAGATCATCCCATGAAGGGACAGGTGCATCCAGATCTCATGGGACAGGTGCATCGAGGATCATCCCCTGAAGGGAGTAGTGCATCCAGGACCATCCCATTAAGGGAGTAGTGCATCCAGGACCATCCCATAAAGGGAGTAGTGGATCCAGGATCATCCCATGAAGGGACAGGTGCATCCAGATCATCCCATGAAGGGACAGGTGCATCCAGATCATCCCATGAAGGGACAGGTGCATCCAGATCATCCCATGAAGGGACAGGTCTATCCAGATCATCCCATGAAGGGACAGGTCTATCCAGATCATCTCATGAAGGGACAGGTGCATCCAGATCATCCCATGAAGGGACAGGTGCATCCAGATCATCCCATGAAGGGACAGGTCTATCTAGATCATCCCATGAAGGGACAAGTGCATCCAGATCATCCAATGAAGGGACAAGTGCATCCAGATCATCCCATGAAGGGAGTAGTGCATCCAGATCATCCCATGAAGGGACAGGTGCATCCAGGATCATCCCATGAAGGGACAGGTGCATCCAGGATCATCCCATGAAGGGACAGGTGCATCCAGGATCATCCCTTGAAGGGACAGGTGCATCCAGGATCATCCCATGAAGGGACCGGTTCATCCAGGATCATCCCATGAAGGGACAGGTGCATCCAGGATCATCCCATGAAGAGACCGGTTCATCCAGATCATCCCATGAAGGGACCAGTGCATCCAGGATCATCCCCTGAAGGGAGTAGTGCATCCAGGATCATCCCATGAAGGGACAGGTGCATCCAGGATCATCCCATGAAGGGACCGGTGCATCCAGGATCATCCCATGAAGGGACCGGTGCATCCAGGATAATCCCATCAAGGGACCGGTGCATCCAGGATCATCCCATCAAGGGAGTAGTGCATCAAGGATCATCCCCTGAAGTGAGTAGTGCATCCAGGATCATCCCATGAAGGGAGTAGTGCATCCAGGATCATCCCATGAAGGGAGTAGTGCATCCAGGATCATCCCATGAAGGGAGTAGTGCATCCAGGATCATCCCATGAAGGGAGTAGTGCATCCTGGATCATCCCATGAAGGGAGTAGTGCATCCTGGATCATCCCCTGAAGGGAGTAGTGCATCCTGGATCATCCCCTGAAGGGAGTAGTGCATCCAGGATCATCCCCTAAAGGGAGTAGTGCATCCAGGATCATCCCATGAAGGGACAGGTGCCTCCAGGATCATCCCATAAAGGGAGTAGTGCATCCAGGATCATCCCATGAAGGGAGTAGTGCATCCAGGATCATCCCATGAAGGGAGTAGTGCATCCTGGATCATCCCCTGAAGGGAGTAGTGCATCCTGGATCATCCCCTGAAGGGGGTAGTGCATCCAGGATCATCCCCTAAAGGGAGTAGTGCATCCAGGATCATCCCATGAAGGGACAGGTGCATCCGGATCATCCCATGAAGGGACAGGTGCATCCAGATCATCCCATGAAGGGACAGGTGCATCCAGGATCATCCAATAAAGGGAGTAGTGCATCCAGGATCATCCCATGAAGGGACAGGTGCATCCAGATCATCCCATGAAGGGACAGGTGCATCCAGGATCATCCAATAAAGGGAGTAGTGCATCCAGGATCATCCCATGAAGGGACAGGTGCATCCAGATCATCCCATGAAGGGACAGGTGCAGCCAGGATCATCCAATAAAGGGAGTAGTGCACCCAGGATCATCCCATGAAGGGACAGGTGCATCCAGGATCATCCCATAAAGGGAGTAGTGCATCCAGATCATCCCATGAAGGGACAGGTGCATCCAGATCATCCCATGAAGGGACAGGTGCATCGAGGATCATCCCCTGAAGGGAGTAGTGCATCTAGGATCATCCTATGAAGAGAGTAGTGCATCCAGGATCATCCCATGAAGAGAGTAGTGCATCCAGGATCATCCCCTGAAGGGAGTAGTGTATCCAGGATCATCCCATGAAGGGAGTAGTGCATCCAGGACAATCCCATGAAGGGAGTAGTGCATCCAGGACCATCCCTTGAAGGGAGTAGTGCATCCAGGATCATCCCATGAAGGGACAGGTGCATCCAGGATCATCCCATAAAGGGAGTAGTGCATCCAGGATCATCCCATGAAGGGACAGGTGCATCCACGATAATCCCATAAAGGGAGTAGTGCATCCAGGATCATCCCATGAAGGGACAGGTGCATCCAGATCATCCCATGAAGGGACAGGTGCATCCAGATCATCCCATGAAGGGACAGGTGCATCCAGATCATCCCATGAAGGGACAGGTGCATCCAGATCATCCCATGAAGGGACAGGTGCATCCACAGCATCCCATGAAGGGACAAGTGCATCCACAGCATCCCATGAAGGGACAAGTGCATCCAGGATCATCCCATAAAGGGAGTAGTGCATCCAGGATCATCCCCTGAAGGGAGTGTGGCATCCAGGATCATCCCCTGAAGGGAGTAGTGCATCCAGGATCATCCCATGAACGGGAGTAGTGCATCCAGGATCATCCCCTGAAGGGAGTAGTGCATCCAGGATCATCCCCTGAAGGGAGTATGCATCCAGGACAATCCCCTGAAGGGAGTAGTACATCCAGGACCATCCCCTGAAGGGACTAGTGCATCCAGGACCATCCCCTGAAGGGAGTAGTGCATCCAGGACCATCCCCTGAAGGGAGTAGTGCATCCAGGATCATCCCATAAAGGGAGTAGTGCATCCAGGATCATCCATAAAGGGAGTAGTGCATCCAGGATCATCCCATGAAGGGACAGGTGCATCCAGGATCATCCCATGAAGGGACAGGTGCATCCAGGATCATCCCATGAAGGGCCAGGTGCATCCAGGATCATCCCATGAAGGGACAGGTGCATCCAGGATCATCCCATGAAGGGAAAGGTGCATCCAGGCCCATCCCATGAAGGGACAGGTGCATCCAGGATCATCCCATGAAGGGACAGGTGCATCCAGGATCATCCTTTGAAGGGACCAGTGCATCCAGGATCATCCCCTGAAGGGAGTAGTGCATCCAGATAATCCCATGAAGGGGCAGGTGCATCCAGGATCATCCCATGAAGGGACCAGTGCATCCAGGATCATCCCATGAAGGGACCAGTGCATCCAGGATCATCCCCTGAAGGGAGTAGCGCATCCAGGATCATCCCATGAAGGGACAGGTGCATCCAGATCATCCCATAAAGGGAGTAGTGCATCCAGCATCATCCCATGAAGGGACAGGTGCATCCAGGATCATCCCATGAAGGGACAGGTGCATCCAGATCATCCCATGAAGGGACAGGTGCATCCAGATCATCCCATGAAGGGAGTAGTGCATCCAGCATCATCCCATGAAGGGACAGGTGCATCTAGATCATCCCCTGAAGGGAGTAGTGCATCCAGGATCATCCCCTGAAGGGAGTAGTGCATCCAGGATCATCCCATGAAGGGACAGGTGCATCCAGGATCATCCCATGAAGGGACAGGTGCATCCAGGATCATCCCATGAAGGGACAGGTGCATCCAGGATCATCCCATGAAGGGACAGGTGCATTGAGGATCATCCCCTGAAGGGAGTAGTGCATCCAGGATCATCCCATGAAGGGAGTAGTGCATCCAGGATCATCCCCTGAAGGGAGTAGTGCATCCAGATCATCCCATGAAGGGACAGGTGCATCCAGGATCATCCCCTGAAGGGAGTAGTGCATCCAGATCATCCCATGAAGGGACAGGTGCATCCAGATCATCCCATGAAGGGACAGGTGCATCCAGACCATCCCATGAAGGGACAGGTGCATCCAGACCATCCCATGAAGGGACAGGTGCATCGAGGATCATCCCCTGAAGGGAGTAGTGCATCCAGGATCATCCCATGAAGGGAGTAGTGCATCCAGGATCATCCCATGAAGGGACAGGTGCATCCAGATCATCCCATGAAGGGACAGGTGCATCCAGATCATCCCCTGAAAGGAGTAGTGCATCCAGGATCATCCCCTGAAGGGAGTAGTGCATCCAGGATCATCCCCTGAAGGGAGTAGTGCATCCAGGATCATCCCATGAAGGGACAGGTGCATCCAGGATCATCCCATGAAGGGACAGGTGCATCCAGGATCATCCCATGAAGGGAGTAGTGCATCCAGGATCATCCCCTGAAGGGAGTAGTGCATCCAGGATCATCCCCTGAAGGGAGTAGTGCATCCAGGATCATCCCATGAAGGGAGTAGTGCATCCAGGATCATCCCATGAAGGGAGTAGTGCATCCAGGATCATCCCATGAAGGGACAGGTGCATCCAGGATCATCCCATGAAGGGACAGGTGCATCCAGGATCATCCCATGAAGGGACAGGTGCATCCAGGATCATCCCATAAAGGGACAGGTGCATCCAGGATCATCACATGTAGGGACAGGTGCATCCACATCATCCCCTGAAGGCAGTAGTGCATCCAGGATCATCCCATGAAGGGACAGGTGCATCCAGGATCATCCCATGAAGGGAGTAGTGCGTCCAGGATCATCCCCTGAAGGGAGTAGTGCATCCAGGATCATCCCATGAAGGGAGTAGTGCATCCAGGATCATCCCATCAAGGGACAGGTGCATCCAGATCATCCCATCAAGGGACAGGTGCATCCAGATCATCCCATGAAGGGACAGGTGCATCCAGATCATCCCATGAAGGGACAGGTGCATCGAGGATCATCCCCTGAAGGGAGCAGTGCATCCAGGATCATCCCATGAAGGGAGTAGTGCATCCAGGATCATCCCATGAAGGGAGTAGTGCATCCAGGATCATCCCATGAAGGGAGTAGTGCATCCAGGACCATCCCATGAAGGGAGTAGTGCATCCAGGACCATCCCATGAAGGGAGTAGTGCATCCAGGATCATCCTATGAAGGGAGTAGTGCATCCAGGATCATCCCATAAAGGGAGTAGTGCATCCAGGATCATCCCCTGAAGGGAGTAGTGCATCCGGATCATCCCATGAATGGACAGGTGCATCCAGGATCATCCCATGAAGGGACAGGTGCATCCAGGATCATCCCATGAAGGGACAGGTGCATCCAGATCATCCCATGAAGGGACAGGTGCATCCAGGATCATCCCCTGAAGGGAGTAGTGCATCCAGGATCATCCCCTGAAGGGAGTAGTGCATCCAGATCATCCCATGAAGGGACAGGTGCAGCCAGGATCATCCCATAAAGGGACAGGTGCATCCAGGATCATCCCATGAAGGGACAGGTGCATCCAGGATCATCCCATGAAGGGACAGGTGCATCCAGGATCATCCCATGAAGGGACAGGTTCATCCAGGATCATCCCATGAAGGGAGTAGTGCATCCTGGATCATCCCCTGAAGGGAGTAGTGCATCCTGGATCATCCCCTGAAGGGAGTAGTGCATCCAGGATCATCCCATGAAGGGACAGGTACATCCAGGATCATCCCATAAAGGGAGTAGTGCATCCAGGATCATCCCATGAAGGGACAGGTGCCTCCAGGATCATCCCATAAAGAGAGTAGCGCATCTAGGATCATCCCATGAAGGGACAGGTGCATGCATCCAGATCATCCCATGAAGGGACAGGTGCATCCAGGATCATCCCATAAAGGGAGTAGTGCATCCAGGATCATCCCATGAAGGGACAGGTGCATCCAGATCATCCCATGAAGGGACAGGTCCATCCAGATCATCCCATGAAGGGACAGGTGCCTCCAGGATCATCCCATAAAGGGAGTAGCACATCTAGGATCATCCCATGAAGGGACAGGTGCATGCATCCAGATCATCCCATGAAGGGAGTAGTGCATCCAGGATCATCCCATGAAGGGAGTAGTGCATCCAGGATCATCCCATTAAGGGAGTAGTGCATCCAGGATCATCCCATGAAGGGACAGGTGCATCCAGATCATCCCATGAAGGGACAGGTGCATCCAGATCATCCCATGAAGGGACAGGTGCCTCCAGATCATCCCATGAAGGGACAGGTGCATCTAGATCATCCCCTGAAGGGAGTAGTGCATCCAGGATTATCCCCTGAAGGGAGTAGTGCATCCAGGATCATCCCATAAAGGGAGTAGTGCATCCAGGATCATCCCCTGAAGGGAGTAGTGCATCCAGATCATCCCATGAATGGACAGGCGCACCCAGGATCATCCCATGAAGGGACAGGTGCATCCAGGATCATCCCATGAAGGGACAGGTGCACCCAGATCATCCCATGAAGGGACAGGTGCATCCAGGATCATCCCCTGAAGGGAGTAGTGCATCCAGGATCATCCCCTGAAGGGAGTAGTGCATCCAGATCATCCCCTGAAGGGACAGGTGCCTCCAGGATCATCCCATAAAGGGAGTAGCGCATCTAGGATCATCCCATGAAGGGACAGGTGCATGCATCCAGATCATCCCATGAAGGGACAGGTGCATCCAGGATCATCCCATAAAGGGAGTAGTGCATCCAGGATCATCCCATGAAGGGACAGGTGCATCCAGATCATCCCATGAAGGGACAGGTGCATCCAGATCATCCCATGAAGGGACAGGTGCCTCCAGGATCATCCCATAAAGGGAGTAGCGCATCTAGGATCATCCCATGAAGGGACAGGTGCATGCATCCAGATCATACCATGAAGGGACAGGTGCATCCAGGATCATCCCATAAAGGGAGTAGTGCATCCAGGATCATCCCCTGAAGGGAGTAGTGCATCCATGATCATCCCATGAAGGGACAGGTGCCTCCAGATCATCCCATGAATGGACAGGTGCATCTAGATCATCCCATGAAGGGACAGGTGCATCTAGATCATCCCCTGAAAGGAGTAGTGCATCCAGGATCATCCCCTGAAGGGAGTAGTGCATCCAGGATCATCCCCTGAAGGGAGTAGTGCATCCAGGATCATCCCCTGAAGTGAGTAGTGCATCCAGGATCATCCCATGAAGGGACAGGTGCATCCAGATCATCCCATGAAGGGACAGGTGCATCCAGATCATCCCATGAAGGGACAGGTGCATGCATCCAGATCATCCCATGAAGGGACAGGTGCATCCAGGATCATCCCATAAAGGGAGTAGTGCATCCAGGATCATCCCATGAAGGGACAGGTGCATCCAGATCATCCCATGAAGGGACAGGTGCATCCAGATCATCCCATGAAGGGAGTAGTGCATCCAGGATCATCCCATTAAGGGAGTAGTGCATCCAGGATCATCCCATGAAGGGACAGGTGCATCCAGATCATCCCATGAAGGGACAGGTGCATCCAGATCATCCCATGAAGGGACAGGTGCATCCAGATCATCCCATGAAGGGACAGGTGCATCTAGATCATCCCATGAAGGGACAGGTGCATCTAGCTCATCCCCTGAAGGGGGTAGTGCATCCAGGATCATCCCCTGAAGGGAGTAGTGCATCCAGGGTCATCCCATGAAGGGAGTAGTGCATCCAGGATCATCCCATAAAGGGAGTAGTGCATCCAGGATCATCCCATAAAGGGAGTAGTGCATCCAGGATCATCCCCTGAAGGGAGTAGTGCATCCAGATCATCCCATGAATGGACAGGCGCACCCAGGATCATCCCATGAAGGGACAGGTGCATCCAGGATCATCCCATGAAGGGACAGGTGCACCCAGATCATCCCATGAAGGGACAGGTGCATCCAGGATCATCCCCTGAAGGGAGTAGTGCATCCAGGATCATCCCCTGAAGGGAGTAGTGCATCCAGATCATCCCCTGAAGGGACAGGTGCCTCCAGGATCATCCCATAAAGGGAGTAGCGCATCTAGGATCATCCCATGAAGGGACAGGTGCATGCATCCAGATCATCCCATGAAGGGACAGGTGCATCCAGGATCATCCCATAAAGGGAGTAGTGCATCCAGGATCATCCCATGAAGGGACAGGTGCATCCAGATCATCCCATGAAGGGACAGGTGCATCCAGATCATCCCATGAAGGGACAGGTGCCTCCAGGATCATCCCATAAAGGGAGTAGCGCATCTAGGATCATCCCATGAAGGGACAGGTGCATCTAGATCATCCCATGAAGGGACAGGTGCATAGATGATCATCCCCTGAAGGGAGTAGTGCATCCAGGATCATCCCCTGAAGGGAGTAGTGCATCCAGGATCATCCCATGAAGGGACAGGTGCATCCAGGATCATCCCATGAAGGGACAGGTGCATCCAGGATCATCCCATGAAGGGACAGGTGCATCCAGATCATCCCATGAAGGGACAGGTGCATCCAGATCATCCCATGAAGGGACAGGTGCATCCAGATCATCCCATGAAGGGACAGGTGCATCGAGGATCATCCCCTGAAGGGAGTAGTGCATCCAGGATCATCCCATGAAGGGAGTAGTGCATCCAGGATCATCCCCTGAAGGAAGTAGTGCATCCAGATCATCCCATGAAGGGACAGGTGCATCCAGGATCATCCCCTGAAGGGAGTAGTGCATCCAGATCATCCCATGAAGGGACAGGTGCATCCAGATCATCCCATGAAGGGACAGGTGCATCCAGATCATCCCATGAAGGGACAGGTGCATCCAGATCATCCCATGAAGGGACAGGTGCATCGAGGATCATCCCCTGAAGGGAGTAGTGCATCCAGGATCATCCCATGAAGGGAGTAGTGCATCCAGGATCATCCCATGAAGGGACAGGTGCATCCAGATCATCCCATGAAGGGACATGTGCATCCAGATCATCCCCTGAAAGGAGTAGTGCATCCAGGATCATCCCCTGAAGGGAGTAGTGCATCCAGGATCATCCCCTGAAGGGAGTAGTGCATCCAGGATCTTCCCATGAAGGGACAGGTGCATCCAGGATCATCCCATGAAGGGACAGGTGCATCCAGGATCATCCCATGAAGGGAGTAGTGCATCCAGGATCATCCCCTGAAGGGAGTAGTGCATCCAGGATCATCCCCTGAAGGGAGTAGTGCATCCAGGATCATCCCATGAAGGGAGTAGTGCATCCAGCATCATCCCATGAAGGGACAGGTGCATCTAGATCATCCCCTGAAGGGAGTAGTGCATCCAGGATCATCCCCTGAAGGGAGTAGTGCATCCAGGATCATCCCCTGAAGGGAGTAGTGCATCCAGATCATCCCATGAAGGGACAGGTGCATCCAGATCATCCCATGAAGGGACAGGTGCATCCAGACCATCCCATGAAAGGAGTAGTGCATCCAGGATCATCCCCTGAAGGGAGTAGTGCATCCAGGATCATCCCATGAAGGGACAGGTGCATCCAGGATCATCCCATGAAGGGACAGGTGCATCCAGGATCATCCCATGAAGGGACAGGTGCATCGAGGATCATCCCCTGAAGGGAGTAGTGCATCCAGGATCATCCCCTGAAGGGAGTAGTGCATCCAGGATCATCCCATGAAGGGACAGGTGCATCCAGGATCATCCCATGAAGGGACAGGTGCATCCAGGATCATCCCATGAAGGGACAGGTGCATCCAGGATCATCCCATGAAGGGACAGGTGCATCCAGGATCATCCCATGAAGGGACAGGTGCATCCAGGATCATCCCCTGAAGGGAGTAGTGCATCCAGGATCATCCCCTGAAGGGAGTAGTGCATCCAGGATCATCCCATGAAGGGAGTAGTGCATCCAGCATCATCCCATGAAGGGACAGGTGCATCTAGATCATCCCCTGAAGGGAGTAGTGCATCCAGGATCATCCCCTGAAGGGAGTAGTGTATCCAGGATCATCCCATGAAGGGACAGGTGCATCCAGGATCATCCCATGAAGGGAGTAGTGCATCCAGGATCATCCCCTGAAGGGAGTAGTGCATCCAGGATCATCCCCTGAAGGGAGTAGTGCATCCAGGATCATCCCATGAAGGGAGTAGTGCATCCAGCATCATCCCATGAAGGGACAGGTGCATCTAGATCATCCCCTGAAGGGAGTAGTGCATCCAGGATCATCCCCTGAAGGGAGTAGTGCATCCAGGATCATCCCATGAAGGGACAGGTGCATCCAGGATCATCCCATGAAGGGACAGGTGCATCCAGGATCATCCCATGAAGGGACAGGTGCATCCAGATCATCCCATGAAGGGACAGGTGCATCCAGATCATCCCATGAAGGGACAGGTGCATTGAGGATCATCCCCTGAAGGGAGTAGTGCATCCAGGATCATCCCATGAAGGGAGTAGTGCATCCAGGATCATCCCCTGAAGGGAGTAGTGCATCCAGATCATCCCATGAAGGGACAGGTGCATCCAGGATCATCCCATGAAGGGACAGGTGCATCCAGGATCATCCCCTGAAGGGAGTAGTGCATCCAGATCATCCCATGAAGGGACAGGTGCATCAGATCATCCCATGAAGGGACAGGTGCATCCAGACCATCCCATGAAGGGACAGGTGCATCCAGACCATCCCATGAAGGGACAGGTGCATCCAGACCATCCCATGAAGGGACAGGTGCATCGAGGATCATCCCCTGAAGGGAGTAGTGCATCCAGGATCATCCCATGAAGGGAGTAGTGCATCCAGGATCATCCCATGAAGGGACAGGTGCATCCAGATCATCCCATGAAGGGACAGGTGCATCCAGATCATCCCCTGAAAGGAGTAGTGCATCCAGGATCATCCCCTGAAGGGAGTAGTGCATCCAGGATCATCCCCTGAAGGGAGTAGTGCATCCAGGATCATCCCCTGAAGGGAGTAGTGCATCCAGGATCATCCCATGAAGGGCAGGTGCATCCAGGATCATCCCCTGAAGGGAGTAGTGCATCCAGGATCATCCCATGAAGGGAGTAGTGCATCCAGGATCATCCCATGAAGGGAGTAGTGCATCCAGGATCATCCCATGAAGGGACAGGTGCATCCAGGATCATCCCATGAAGGGACAGGTGCATCCAGGATCATCCCATGAAGGGACAGGTGCATCCAGGATCATCCCATGAAGGGACAGGTGCATCCAGGATCATCCCCTGAAGGGAGTAGTGCATCCAGGATCATCCCCTGAAGGGAGTAGTGCATCCAGGATCATCCCATGAAGGGAGTAGTGCATCCAGCATCATCCCATGAAGGGACAGGTGCATCTAGATCATCCCCTGAAGGGAGTAGTGCATCCAGGATCATCCCCTGAAGGGAGTAGTGTATCCAGGATCATCCCATGAAGGGACAGGTGCATCCAGGATCATCCCATGAAGGGAGTAGTGCATCCAGGATCATCCCCTGAAGGGAGTAGTGCATCCAGGATCATCCCCTGAAGGGAGTAGTGCATCCAGGATCATCCCATGAAGGGAGTAGTGCATCCAGCATCATCCCATGAAGGGACAGGTGCATCTAGATCATCCCCTGAAGGGAGTAGTGCATCCAGGATCATCCCCTGAAGGGAGTAGTGCATCCAGGATCATCCCATGAAGGGACAGGTGCATCCAGGATCATCCCATGAAGGGACAGGTGCATCCAGGATCATCCCATGAAGGGACAGGTGCATCCAGATCATCCCATGAAGGGACAGGTGCATCCAGATCATCCCATGAAGGGACAGGTGCATCCAGATCATCCCATGAAGGGACAGGTGCATCCAGGATCATCCCATAAAGGGACAGGTGCATCCAGGATCATCACATGTAGGGACAGGTGCATCCACATCATCCCCTGAAGGCAGTAGTGCATCCAGGATCATCCCCTGAAGGGAGTAGTGCATCCAGGATCATCCCCTGAAGGGAGTAGTGCATCCAGGATCATCCCATGAAGGGACAGGTGCATCCAGGATCATCCCATGAAGGGACAGGTGCATCCAGATCATCCCATGAAGGGACAGGTGCATCGAGGATCATCCCCTGAAGGGAGCAGTGCATCCAGGATCATCCCATGAAGGGAGTAGTGCATCCAGGATCATCCCATGAAGGGAGTAGTGCATCCAGGATCATCACATGAAGGGAGTAGTGCATCCAGGATCATCCCATGAAGGGAGTAGTGCATCCAGGACCATCCCATGAAGGGAGTAGTGCATCCAGGACCATCCCATGAAGGGAGTAGTGCATCCAGGATCATCCCATGAAGGGAGTAGTGCATCCAGGATCATCCCATAAAGGGAGTAGTGCATCCAGGATCATCCCATGAAGGGAGTAGTGCATCCAGGATCATCCCCTGAAGGGAGTAGTGCATCCAGGATCATCCCCTGAAGGGAGTAGTGCATCCGGATCATCCCATGAAGGGACAGGTGCATCCAGGATCATCCCATAAAGGGACAGGTGCATCCAGGATCATCCCATGAAGGGACAGGTGCATCCAGGATCATCCCATGAAGGGACAGGTGCATCCAGGATCATCCCATGAAGGGACAGGTGCATCCAGGATCATCCCCTGAAGGGACAGGTTCATCCAGGATCATCCCATGAAGGGAGTAGTGCATCCTGGATCATCCCCTGAAGGGAGTAGTGCATCCTGGATCATCCCCTGAAGGGAGTAGTGTATCCAGGATCATCCCATGAAGGGACAGGTACATCCAGGATCATCCCATAAAGGGAGTAGTGCATCCAGGATCATCCCATGAAGGGACAGGTGCCTCCAGGATCATCCCATAAAGGGAGTAGCGCATCTAGGATCATCCCATGAAGGGACAGGTGCATGCATCCAGATCATCCCATGAAGGGACAGGTGCATCCAGGATCATCCCATAAAGGGAGTAGTGCATCCAGGATCATCCCATGAAGGGACAGGTGCATCCAGATCATCCCATGAAGGGACAGGTCCATCCAGATCATCCCATGAAGGGACAGGTGCCTCCAGGATCATCCCATAAAGGGAGTAGCACATCTAGGATCATCCCATGAAGGGACAGGTGCATGCATCCAGATCATCCCATGAAGGGAGTAGTGCATCCAGGATCATCCCCTGAAGGGAGTAGTGCATCCAGGATCATCCCCTGAAGGGAGTAGTGCATCCAGGATCATCCCATGAAGGGACAGGTGCATCCAGATCATCCCATGAAGGGACAGGTGCATCCAGATCATCCCATGAAGGGACAGGTGCCTCCAGATCATCCCATGAAGGGACAGGTGCATCTAGATCATCCCCTGAAGGGAGTAGTGCATCCAGGATTATCCCCTGAAGGGAGTAGTGCATCCAGATCATCCCATGAATGGACAGGCGCACCCAGGATCATCCCATGAAGGGACAGGTGCATCCAGGATCATCCCATGAAGGGACAGGTGCACCCAGATCATCCCATGAAGGGACAGGTGCATCCAGGATCATCCCCTGAAGGGAGTAGTGCATCCAGGATCATCCCCTGAAGGGAGTAGTGCATCCAGATCATCCCCTGAAGGGACAGGTGCCTCCAGGATCATCCCATAAAGGGAGTAGCGCATCTAGGATCATCCCATGAAGGGACAGGTGCATGCATCCAGATCATCCCATGAAGGGACAGGTGCATCCAGGATCATCCCATAAAGGGAGTAGTGCATCCAGGATCATCCCATGAAGGGACAGGTGCATCCAGATCATCCCATGAAGGGACAGGTGCATCCAGATCATCCCATGAAGGGACAGGTGCCTCCAGGATCATCCCATAAAGGGAGTAGCGCATCTAGGATCATCCCATGAAGGGACAGGTGCATGCATCCAGATCATACCATGAAGGGACAGGTGCATCCAGGATCATCCCATAAAGGGAGTAGTGCATCCAGGATCATCCCCTGAAGGGAGTAGTGCATCCATGATCATCCCATGAAGGGACAGGTGCCTCCAGATCATCCCATGAAGGGACAGGTGCATCTAGATCATCCCATGAAGGGACAGGTGCATCTAGATCATCCCCTGAAAGGAGTAGTGCATCCAGGATCATCCCCTGAAGGGAGTAGTGCATCCAGGATCATCCCCTGAAGGGAGTAGTGCATCCAGGATCATCCCATGAAGGGACAGGTGCATCCAGATCATCCCATGAAGGGACAGGTGCATCCAGATCATCCCATGAAGGGACAGGTGCATGCATCCAGATCATCCCATGAAGGGACAGGTGCATCCAGGATCATCCCATAAAGGGAGTAGTGCATCCAGGATCATCCCATGAAGGGACAGGTGCATCCAGATCATCCCATGAAGGGACAGGTGCATCCAGATCATCCCATGAAGGGAGTAGTGCATCCAGGATCATCCCATTAAGGGAGTAGTGCATCCAGGATCATCCCATGAAGGGACAGGTGCATCCAGATCATCCCATGAAGGGACAGGTGCATCTAGATCATCCCATGAAGGGACAGGTGCATCTAGATCATCCCATGAAGGGACAGGTGCATCTAGCTCATCCCCTGAAGGGGGTAGTGCATCCAGGATCATCCCCTGAAGGGAGTAGTGCATCCAGGGTCATCCCATGAAGGGAGTAGTGCATCCAGGATCATCCCATGAAGGGAGTAGTGCATCCAGGATCATCCCATAAAGGGAGTAGTGCATCCAGGATCATCCCCTTAAGGGAGTAGTGCATCCAGATCATCCCATGAATGGACAGGCGCACCCAGGATCATCCCATGAAGGGACAGGTGCATCCAGGATCATCCCATGAAGGGACAGGTGCACCCAGATCATCCCATGAAGGGACAGGTGCATCCAGGATCATCCCCTGAAGGGAGTAGTGCATCCAGGATCATCCCCTGAAGGGAGTAGTGCAGCCAGATCATCCCCTGAAGGGACAGGTGCCTCCAGGATCATCCCATAAAGGGAGTAGCGCATCTAGGATCATCCCATGAAGGGACAGGTGCATGCATCCAGATCATCCCATGAAGGGACAGGTGCATCCAGGATCATCCCATAAAGGGAGTAGTGCATCCAGGATCATCCCATGAAGGGACAGGTGCATCCAGATCATCCCATGAAGGGACAGGTGCATCCAGATCATCCCATGAAGGGACAGGTGCCTCCAGGATCATCCCATAAAGGGAGTAGCGCATCTAGGATCATCCCATGAAGGGACAGGTGCATGCATCCAGATCATACCATGAAGGGACAGGTGCATCCAGGATCATCCCATAAAGGGAGTAGTGCATCCAGGATCATCCCCTGAAGGGAGTAGTGCATCCATGATCATCCCATGAAGGGACAGGTGCCTCCAGATCATCCCATGAAGGGACAGGTGCATCTAGATCATCCCATGAAGGGACAGGTGCATCTAGATCATCCCCTGAAAGGAGTAGTGCATCCAGGATCATCCCCTGAAGGGAGTAGTGCATCCAGGATCATCCCCTGAAGGGAGTAGTGCATCCAGGATCATTCCCTGAAGGGAGTAGTGCATCCAGGATCATCCCATGAAGGGACAGGTGCATCCAGATCATCCCATGAAGGGACAGGTGCATCCAGATCATCCCATGAAGGGACAGGTGCATCCAGGATCATCCCATAAAGGGAGTAGTGCATCCAGGATCATCCCATGAAGGGACAGGTGCATCCAGATCATCCCATGAAGGGAGTAGTGCATCCAGATCATCCCATGAAGGGAGTAGTGCATCCAGGATCATCCCATTAAGGGAGTAGTGCATCCAGGATCATCCCATGAAGGGACAGGTGCATCCAGATCATCCCATGAAGGGACAGGTGCATCCAGATCATCCCATGAAGGGACAGGTGCATCCAGATCATCCCATGAAGGGACAGGTGCATCCAGATCATCCCATCCAGATCATCCCATGAAGGGACAGGTGCATCCAGATCATCCCATGAAGGGACAGGTGCATCTAGATCATCCCATGAAGGAACAGGTGCATCTAGATGGGACAGGTGCATCTAGATGGGACAGGTGCATCTAGATCATCCCATGAAGGGACAGGTGCATCTAGCTCATCCCCTGAGGGGAGTAGTGCATCCAGGATCATCCCCTGAAGGGAGTAGTGCATCCAGGGTCATCCCATGAAGGGAGTAGTGCATCCAGGATCATCCCATGAAGGGAGTAGTGCATCCAGGATCATCCCATAAAGGGAGTAGTGCATCCAGGATCATCCCATAAAGGGAGTAGTGCATCCAGGATCATCCCATGAAGGGAGCAGTGCATCCAGGATCATCCCATGAAGGGACAGGTGCATCCAGGATCATCCCATTAGGGGACCAGTGCATCCAGGATCATCCCCTGAAGGGAGTAGTGCATCCAGGATCATCCCCTGAAGGGGGTAGTCCATCCAGGATCATCCCATGAAGGGACAGGTGCATCCAGATCATCCCATGAAGGGACAGGTGCATCCAGATCATCCCATGAAGGGACAGGTGCCTCCAGGATCATCCCATAAAGGGAGTAGCGCATCTAGGATCATCCCATGAAGGGACAGGTGCATGCATCCAGATCATACCATGAAGGGACAGGTGCATCCAGGATCATCCCATAAAGGGAGTAGTGCATCCAGGATCATCCCATGAAGGGACAGGTGCATCCAGATCATCTTATGAAGGGACAGGTGCATCCAGATCATCCCATGAAGGGAGTAGTGCATCCAGGATCATCCCATTAAGGGAGTAGTGCATCCAGGATCATCCCATTAAGGGACAGGTGCATCCAGATCATCCCATGAAGGGACAGGTGCATCCAGATCATCCCATCCAGATCATCCCATGAAGGGACAGGTGCATCCAGATCATCCCATGAAGGGACAGGTGCATCCAGATCATCCCATGAAGGAACAGGTGCATCTAGATGGGACAGGTGCATCTAGATCATCCCATGAAGGGACAGGTGCATCTACCTCATCCCCTGAAGGGAGTAGTGCATCCAGGATCATCCCCTGAAGGGAGTAGTGCATCCAGGGTCATCCCATGAAGGGAGTAGTGCATCCAGGATCATCCCATGAAGGAAGTAGTGGATCCAGGATCATCCCATAAAGGGAGTAGTGCATCCAGGATCATCCCATAAAGGGAGCAGTGCATCCAGGATCATCCCATGAAGGGACAGGTGCATCCAGGATCATCCCATTAGGGGACCAGTGCATCCAGGATCATCCCCTGAAGGGAGTAGTGCATCCAGGATCATCCCATGAAGGGACAGGTGTATCCAGGATCATCCCATGAAGGGACAGGTGCATGCATCCAGATCATCCCATGAAGGGACAGGTGCATGCATCCAGATCATCCCATGAAGGGACAGGTGCATCCAGGATCATCCCATAAAGGGAGTAGTGCATCCAGGATCATCCCCTGAAGGGAGTAGTGCATCCATGATCATCCCATTAAGGGAGTAGTGCATCCAGGATCATCCCATTAAGGGACAGGTGCATCCAGATCATCCCATGAAGGGACAGGTGCCTCCAGATCATCCCATGAAGGGACAGGTGCATCTAGATCATCCCATGAAGGGACAGGTGCATCTAGATCATCCCCTGAAGGGAGTAGTGCATCCAGGATCATCCCCTGAAAGGAGTAGTGCATCCAGGATCATCCCCTGAAGGGAGTAGTGCATCCAGGATCATCCCCTGAAGGGAGTAGTGCATCCAGGATCATCCCCTGAAGGGAGTAGTGCATCCAGGATCATCCCATGAAGGGACAGGTGCATCCAGATCATCCCATGAAGGGACAGGTGCATCCAGATCATCCCATGAAGGGACAGGTGCATGCATCCAGGATCATCCCATAAAGGGAGTAGTGCATCCAGGATCATCCCATAAAGGGAGTAGTGCATCCAGATCATCCCATGAAGGGACAGGTGCATCCAGATCATCCCATGAAGGGACAGGTGCATCCAGATCATCCCATCCAGATCATCCCATGAAGGGACAGGTGCATCCAGATCATCCCATGAAGGGACAGGTGCATCTAGATCATCCCATGAAGGAACAGGTGCATCTAGATGGGACAGGTGCATCTAGATGGGACAGGTGCATCTAGATCATCCCATGAAGGGACAGGTGCATCTAGCTCATCCCCTGAGGGGAGTAGTGCATCCAGGATCATCCCCTGAAGGGAGTAGTGCATCCAGGGTCATCCCATGAAGGGAGTAGTGCATCCAGGATCATCCCATGAAGGGAGTAGTGCATCCAGGATCATCCCATAAAGGGAGTAGTGCATCCAGGATCATCCCATAAAGGGAGTAGTGCATCCAGGATCATCCCATAAAGGGAGTAGTGCATCCAGGATCATCCCATGAAGGGAGCAGTGCATCCAGGATCATCCCATGAAGGGACAGGTGCATCCAGGATCATCCCATTAGGGGACCAGTGCATCCAGGATCATCCCCCGAAGGGAGTAGTGCATCCAGGATCATCCCCTGAAGGGGGTAGTGCATCCAGGATCATCCCATGAAGGGACAGGTGCATCCAGATCATCCCATGAAGGGACAGGTGCATCCAGATCATCCCATGAAGGGACAGGTGCCTCCAGGATCATCCCATAAAGGGAGTAGCGCATCTAGGATCATCCCATGAAGGGACAGGTGCATGCATCCAGATCATCCCATGAAGGGACAGGTGCATCCAGGATCATCCCATAAAGGGAGTAGTGCATCCAGGATCATCCCATGAAGGGACAGGTGCATCCAGATCATCCCATGAAGGGACAGGTGCATCCAGATCATCCCATGAAGGGAGTAGTGCATCCAGGATCATCCCATAAAGGGAGTAGTGCATCCAGGATCATCCCATGAAGGGACAGGTGCATCCAGATCATCCCATGAAGGGACAGGTGCATCCAGATCATCCCATGAAGGGACAGGTGCATCCAGATCATCCCATCCAGATCATCCCATGAAGGGACAGGTGCATCCAGATCATCCCATGAAGGGACAGGTGCATCTAGATCATCCCATGAAGGAACAGGTGCATCTAGATGGGACAGGTGCATCTAGATCATCCCATGAAGGGACAGGTGCATCTACCTCATCCCCTGAAGGGAGTAGTGCATCCAGGATCAACCCCTGAAGGGAGTAGTGCATCCAGGGTCATCCCATGAAGGGAGTAGTGCATCCAGGATCATCCCATGAAGGAAGTAGTGGATCCAGGATCATCCCATAAAGGGAGTAGTGCATCCAGGATCATCCCATAAAGGGAGCAGTGCATGCAGGATCATCCCATGAAGGGACAGGTGCATCCAGGATCATCCCATTAGGGGACCAGTGCATCCAGGATCATCCCCTGAAGGGAGTAGTGCATCCAGGATCATCCCATGAAGGGACAGGTGTATCCAGGATCATCCCATGAAGGGACAGGTGCATGCATCCAGATCATCCCATGAAGGGACAGGTGCATGCATCCAGATCATCCCATGAAGGGACAGGTGCATCCAGGATCATCCCATAAAGGGAGTAGTGCATCCAGGATCATCCCATGAAGGGACAGGTGCATCCAGATCATCCCATGAAGGGACAGGTGCATCCAGATCATCCCATGAAGGGACAGGTGCATCCAGATCATCCCATGAAGGGACAGGTGCCTCCAGGATCATCCCATAAAGGGAGTAGCACATCTAGGATCATCCCATGAAGGGACATGTGCATGCATCCAGATCATCCCATGAAGGGACAGGTGCATCCAGGATCATCCCATAAAGGGAGTAGTGCATCCAGGATCATCCCCTGAAGGGAGTAGTGCATCCAGGATCATCCCATGAAGGGACCGGTGCATCCAGGATCATCCCATGAAGGGACAGGTGCATCCAGATCATCCCATGAAGGGACAGGTGCATCTAGATCATCCCATGAAGGGACAGGTGCATCTAGATCATCCCCTGAAGGGAGTAGTGCATCCAGGATCATCCCCTGAAGGGAGTAGTGCATCCAGGATCATCCCCTGAAGGGAGTAGTGCATCCAGGATCATCCCATGAAGGGACAGGTGCATCTAGATCATCCCATGAAGGGACAGGTGCATCCAGATCATCCCATGAAGGGACAGGTGCCTCCAGGATCATCCCATAAAGGGAGTAGCGCATCTAGGATCATCCCATGAAGGGACAGGTGCATGCATCCAGATCATCCCATGAAGGGACAGGTGCATCCAGGATCATCCCATAAAGGGAGTAGTGCATCCAGGATCATCCCATGAAGGGACAGGTGCGTCCAGATCATCCCATGAAGGGACAGGTGCATCCAGATCATCCCATGAAGGGAGTAGTGCATCCAGGATCATCCCATTAAGGGAGTAGTGCATCCAGGATCATCCCATGAAGGGACAGGTGCATCCAGATCATCCCATAAAGGGACAGGTGCATCCAGATCATCCCATGAAGGGACAGGTGCATCCAGATCATCCCATGAAGGGACAGGTGCATCCAGATCATCCCATCCAGATCATCCCATGAAGGGACAGGTGCATCCAGATCATCCCATGAAGGGACAGGTGCATCTAGATCATCCCATGAAGGAACAGGTGCATCTAGATGGGACAGGTGCATCTAGATCATCCCATGAAGGGACAGGTGCATCTAGCTCATCCCCTGAAGGGAGTAGTGCATCCAGGATCATCCCCTGAAGGGAGTAGTGCATCCAGGGTCATCCCATGAAGGGAGTAGTGCATCCAGGATCATCCCTTGAAGGGAGTAGTGCATCCAGGATCATCCCATAAAGGGAGTAGTGCATCCAGGATCATCCCATAAAGGGAGTAGTGCATCCAGGATCATCCCATGAAGGGAGCAGTGCATCCAGGATCATCCCATGAAGGGACAGGTGCATCCAGGATCATCCCATTAGGGGACCAGTGCATCCAGGATCATCCCCTGAAGGGAGTAGTGCATCCAGGATCATCCCATGAAGGGACAGGTGTATCCAGGATCATCCCATAAAGGGAGTAGTGCATCCAGGATCATCCCATGAAGGGAGTAGTGCATCCAAGATCATCCCATGAAGGGACAGGTGCATCCAGATCATCCCATGAAGGGACAGGTGCATCCAGATCATCCCATGAAGGGAGTAGTGCATCCAGGATCATCCCATGAAGGGACAGGTGCATCCAGGATCATCCCATGAAGGGAGTAGTGCATCCAGGATCATCCCATGAAGGGACAGGTGCATCCAGATCATCCCATGAAGGGACAGGTGCATCCAGATCATCCCATGAAGGGACAGGTGCATCCAGATCATCCCATGAAGGGACAGGTGCATCGAGGATCATCCCCTAAAGGGAGTAGTGCATCCAGGATCATCCCCTGAAGGGAGTAGTGCATCCAGGATCATCCCATGAAAGGAGTAGTGCATCCAGGATCATCCCCTGAAGGGAGTAGTGCATCCAGATCATCCCATGAAGGGACAGGTGCATCCAGGATCATCCCCTGAAGGGAGTAGTGCATCCAGATCATCCCATGAAGGGACAGGTGCATCCAGATCATCCCATGAAGGGACAGGTGCATCCAGATCAAACCATGAAGGGACAGGTGCATCCAGATCAACCCATGAAGGGACAGGTGCATCCAGGTTCATCCCATAAAGGGAGTAGTGCATCCAGGATCATCCCATGAAGGGACAGGTGCATCCAGGATCATCCCATGAAGGGACAGGTGCATCCAGATCATCCCATGAAGGGACAGGTGCATCCAGATCATCCCATGAAGGGACAGGTGCATCGAGGATCATCCCCTGAAGGGAGTACTGCATCCAGGATCATCCCATGAAGGGACAGGTGCATCCAGATCATCCCATGAAGGGACAGGTGCATCCAGGATCATCCCCTGAAGGGAGTAGTGCATCCAGATCATCCCATGAAGGGACAGGTGCATCCAGATCATCCCATGAAGGGACAGGTGCATCGAGGATCATCCCATGAAGGGACAGGTGCATCCAGACCATCCCATGAAGGGACAGGTGCATTGAGGATCATCCCCTGAAGGGAGTAGTGCATCCAGGACCATCCCATGAAGGGAGTAGTGCATCCAGGACCATCCCCTGAAGGGAGTAGTGCATCCAGGACCATCCCCTGAAGGGAGTAGTGCATCCAGGACCATCCCCTGAAGGGAGTAGTGCATCCAGGACCATCCCCTGAAGGGAGTAGTGCATCCAGGATCATCCATAAAGGGAGTAGTGCATACAGGATCATCCCATGAAGGGAGCATTGCATCCAGGATCATCCCATGAAGGGACATGTGCATCCAGGATCATCCCATTAGGGGACCAGTGCATCCAGGATCATCCCCTGAAGGGAGTAGTGCATCCAGGATCATCCCATGAAGGGACAGGTGTATCCAGGATCATCCCATAAAGGGAGTAGTGCATCCAGGATCATCCCATGAAGGGACAGGTGCATCCAGATCATCCCATGAAGGGACAGGTTCATCGAGGATCATCCCCTGAAGGGAGTAGTGCATCCAGGATCATCCCATGAAGGGAGTAGTGCATCCAGGATCATCCCCTGAAGGGAGTAGTGCATCCAGATCATCCAATGAAGGGACAGGTGCATCCAGGATCATCCCCTGAAGGGAGTAGTGCATCCAGATCATCCCATGAAGGGACAGGTGCATCCAGATCATCCCATGAAGGGACAGGTGCATCCAGACCATCCCATGAAGGGACAGGTGCATCCAGACCATCCCATGAAGGGACAGGTGCATCGAGGATCATCCCCTGAAGGGAGTAGTGCATCCAGGATCATCCCATGAAGGGAGTAGTGCATCCAGGATCATCCCATGAAGGGACAGGTGCATCCAGATCATCCCATGAAGGGACAGGTGCATCCAGATCATCCCATGAAGGGACAGGTGCATCCAGATCATCCCCTGAACGGAGTAGTGCATCCAGGATCATCCCCTGAAGGGAGTAGTGCATCCAGGATCATCCCATGAAGGGACAGGTGCATCCAGGATCATCCCATGAAGGGACAGGTGCATCCAGGATCATCCCATGAAGGGAGTAGTGCATCCAGGATCATCCCCTGAAGGGAGTAGTGCATCCAGGATCATCCCATGAAGGGACAGGTGCATCCAGGATCATCCCCTGAAGGGAGTAGTGCATCCAGGATCATCCCCTGAAGGGAGTAGTGCATCCAGGATCATCCCCTGAAGGGAGTAGTGCATCCAGGATCATCCCCTGAAGGGAGTAGTGCATCCAGGATCATCCCATGAAGGGACAGGTGCATCCAGGATCATCCCATGAAGGGACAGGTGCATCCAGGATCATCCCATGAAGGGAGTAGTGCATCCAGGATCATCCCATGAAGGGACAGGTGCATCCAGGATCATCCCCTGAAGGGAGTAGTGCATCCAGGATCATCCCCTGAAGGGAGTAGTGCATCCAGGATCATCCCCTGAAGGGAGTAGTGCATCCAGGATCATCCCATGAAGGGACAGGTGCATCCAGGATCATCCCCTGAAGGGAGTAGTGCATCCAGGATCATCCCCTGAAGGGAGTAGTGCATCCAGGATCATCCCCTGAAGGGAGTAGTGCATCCAGGATCATCCCATGAAGGGACAGGTGCATCCAGGATCATCCCATGAAGGGACAGGTGCATCCAGGATCATCCCATGAAGGGACAGGTGCATCCAGGATCATCCCATGAAGGGAGTAGTGCATCCAGGATCATCCCCTGAAGGGAGTAGTGCATCCAGGATCATCCCCTGAAGGGAGTAGTGCATCCAGGATCATCCCATGAAGGGAGTAGTGCATCCAGCATCATCCCATGAAGGGACAGGTGCATCTAGATCATCCCCTGAAGGGAGTAGTGCATCCAGGATCATCCCCTGAAGGGAGTAGTGCATCCAGGATCATCCCATGAAGGGACAGGTGCATCCAGATCATCCCATGAAGGGACAGGTGCATCCAGACCATCCCATGAAGGGACAGGTGCATCCAGACCATCCCATGAAGGGACAGGTGCATCCAGACCATCCCATGAAGAGACAGGTGCATCGAGGATCATCCCCTGAAGGGAGTAGTGCATCCAGGATCATCCCCTGAAGGGAGTAGTGCATCCAGGATCATCCCATGAAGGGACAGGTGCATCCAGATCATCCCATGAAGGGACAGGTGCATCCAGATCATCCCATGAAGGGACAGGTGCATCCAGATCATCCCATGAAGGGACAGGTGCATCCAGATCATCCCATCCAGATCATCCCATGAAGGGACAGGTGCATCCAGATCATCCCATGAAGGGACAGGTGCATCTAGATCATCCCATGAAGGAACAGGTGCATCTAGATGGGACAGGTGCATCTAGATGGGACAGGTGCATCTAGATCATCCCATGAAGGGACAGGTGCATCTAGCTCATCCCCTGAGGGGAGTAGTGCATCCAGGATCATCCCCTGAAGGGAGTAGTGCATCCAGGGTCATCCCATGAAGGGAGTAGTGCATCCAGGATCATCCCATGAAGGGAGTAGTGCATCCAGGATCATCCCATAAAGGGAGTAGTGCATCCAGGATCATCCCATAAAGGGAGTAGTGCATCCAGGATCATCCCATGAAGGGAGCAGTGCATCCAGGATCATCCCATGAAGGGACAGGTGCATCCAGGATCATCCCATTAGGGGACCAGTGCATCCAGGATCATCCCCTGAAGGGAGTAGTGCATCCAGGATCATCCCCTGAAGGGGGTAGTGCATCCAGGATCATCCCATGAAGGGACAGGTGCATCCAGATCATCCCATGAAGGGACAGGTGCATCCAGATCATCCCATGAAGGGACAGGTGCCTCCAGGATCATCCCATAAAGGGAGTAGCGCATCTAGGATCATCCCATGAAGGGACAGGTGCATGCATCCAGATCATCCCATGAAGGGACAGGTGCATCCAGGATCATCCAATAAAGGGAGTAGTGCATCCAGGATCATCCCATGAAGGGACAGGTGCATCCAGATCATCCCATGAAGGGACAGGTGCATCCAGATCATCCCATGAAGGGAGTAGTGCATCCAGGATCATCCCATTAAGGGAGTAGTGCATCCAGGATCATCCCATTAAGGGACAGGTGCATCCAGATCATCCCATGAAGGGACAGGTGCATCCAGATCATCCCATCCAGATCATCCCATGAAGGGACAGGTGCATCCAGATCATCCCATGAAGGGACAGGTGCATCTAGATCATCCCATGAAGGAACAGGTGCATCTAGATGGGACAGGTGCATCTAGATCATCCCATGAAGGGACAGGTGCATCTACCTCATCCCCTGAAGGGAGTAGTGCATCCAGGATCATCCCCTGAAGGGAGTAGTGCATCCAGGGTCATCCCATGAAGGGAGTAGTGCATCCAGGATCATCCCATGAAGGAAGTAGTGGATCCAGGATCATCCCATAAAGGGAGTAGTGCATCCAGGATCATCCCATAAAGGGAGCAGTGCATCCAGGATCATCCCATGAAGGGACAGGTGCATCCAGGATCATCCCATTAGGGGACCAGTGCATCCAGGATCATCCCCTGAAGGGAGTAGTGCATCCAGGATCATCCCATGAAGGGACAGGTGTATCCAGGATCATCCCATGAAGGGACAGGTGCATGCATCCAGATCATCCCATGAAGGGACAGGTGCATGCATCCAGATCATCCCATGAAGGGACAGGTGCATCCAGGATCATCCCATAAAGGGAGTAGTGCATCCAGGATCATCCCCTGAAGGGAGTAGTGCATCCATGATCATCCCATTAAGGGAGTAGTGCATCCAGGATCATCCCATGAAGGGACGGGTGCATCCAGATCATCCCATGAAGGGACAGGTGCCTCCAGATCATCCCATGAAGGGACAGGTGCATCTAGATCATCCCATGAAGGGACAGGTGCATCTAGATCATCCCCTGAAGGGAGTAGTGCATCCAGGATCATCCCCTGAAAGGAGTAGTGCATCCAGGATCATCCCCTGAAGGGAGTAGTGCATCCAGGATCATCCCCTGAAGGGAGTAGTGCATCCAGGATCATCCCCTGAAGGGAGTAGTGCATCCAGGATCATCCCATGAAGGGACAGGTGCATCCAGATCATCCCATGAAGGGACAGGTGCATCCAGATCATCCCATGAAGGGACAGGTGCATGCATCCAGGATCATCCCATAAAGGGAGTAGTGCATCCAGGATCATCCCATAAAGGGAGTAGTGCATCCAGGATCATCCCATAAAGGGAGTAGTGCATCCAGATCATCCCATGAAGGGACAGGTGCATCCAGATCATCCCATGAAGGGACAGGTGCATCCAGATCATCCCATGAAGGGACAGGTGCATCCAGATCATCCCATCCAGATCATCCCATGAAGGGACAGGTGCATCCAGATCATCCCATGAAGGGACAGGTGCATCTAGATCATCCCATGAAGGAACAGGTGCATCTAGATGGGACAGGTGCATCTAGATGGGACAGGTGCATCTAGATCATCCCATGAAGGGACAGGTGCATCTAGCTCATCCCCTGAGGGGAGTAGTGCATCCAGGATCATCCCCTGAAGGGAGTAGTGCATCCAGGGTCATCCCATGAAGGGAGTAGTGCATCCAGGATCATCCCATGAAGGGAGTAGTGCATCCAGGATCATCCCATAAAGGGAGTAGTGCATCCAGGATCATCCCATAAAGGGAGTAGTGCATCCAGGATCATCCCATGAAGGGAGCAGTGCATCCAGGATCATCCCATGAAGGGACAGGTGCATCCAGGATCATCCCATTAGGGGACCAGTGCATCCAGGATCATCCCCCGAAGGGAGTAGTGCATCCAGGATCATCCCCTGAAGGGGGTAGTGCATCCAGGATCATCCCATGAAGGGACAGGTGCATCCAGATCATCCCATGAAGGGACAGGTGCATCCAGATCATCCCATGAAGGGACAGGTGCCTCCAGGATCATCCCATAAAGGGAGTAGCGCATCTAGGATCATCCCATGAAGGGACAGGTGCATGCATCCAGATCATCCCATGAAGGGACAGGTGCATCCAGGATCATCCCATAAAGGGAGTAGTGCATCCAGGATCATCCCATGAAGGGACAGGTGCATCCAGATCATCCCATGAAGGGACAGGTGCATCCAGATCATCCCATGAAGGGAGTAGTGCATCCAGGATCATCCCATTAAGGGAGTAGTGCATCCAGGATCATCCCATGAAGGGACAGGTGCATCCAGATCATCCCATGAAGGGACAGGTGCATCCAGATCATCCCATGAAGGGACAGGTGCATCCAGATCATCCCATCCAGATCATCCCATGAAGGGACAGGTGCATCCAGATCATCCCATGAAGGGACAGGTGCATCTAGATCATCCCATGAAGGAACAGGTGCATCTAGATGGGACAGGTGCATCTAGATCATCCCATGAAGGGACAGGTGCATCTACCTCATCCCCTGAAGGGAGTAGTGCATCCAGGATCAACCCCTGAAGGGAGTAGTGCATCCAGGGTCATCCCATGAAGGGAGTAGTGCATCCAGGATCATCCCATGAAGGAAGTAGTGGATCCAGGATCATCCCATAAAGGGAGTAGTGCATCCAGGATCATCCCATAAAGGGAGCAGTGCATGCAGGATCATCCCATGAAGGGACAGGTGCATCCAGGATCATCCCATTAGGGGACCAGTGCATCCAGGATCATCCCCTGAAGGGAGTAGTGCATCCAGGATCATCCCATGAAGGGACAGGTGTATCCAGGATCATCCCATGAAGGGACAGGTGCATGCATCCAGATCATCCCATGAAGGGACAGGTGCATGCATCCAGATCATCCCATGAAGGGACAGGTGCATCCAGGATCATCCCATAAAGGGAGTAGTGCATCCAGGATCATCCCATGAAGGGACAGGTGCATCCAGATCATCCCATGAAGGGACAGGTGCATCCAGATCATCCCATGAAGGGACAGGTGCATCCAGATCATCCCATGAAGGGACAGGTGCCTCCAGGATCATCCCATAAAGGGAGTAGCACATCTAGGATCATCCCATGAAGGGACATGTGCATGCATCCAGATCATCCCATGAAGGGACAGGTGCATCCAGGATCATCCCATAAAGGGAGTAGTGCATCCAGGATCATCCCCTGAAGGGAGTAGTGCATCCAGGATCATCCCATGAAGGGACCGGTGCATCCAGGATCATCCCATGAAGGGACAGGTGCATCCAGATCATCCCATGAAGGGACAGGTGCATCTAGATCATCCCATGAAGGGACAGGTGCATCTAGATCATCCCCTGAAGGGAGTAGTGCATCCAGGATCATCCCCTGAAGGGAGTAGTGCATCCAGGATCATCCCCTGAAGGGAGTAGTGCATCCAGGATCATCCCATGAAGGGACAGGTGCATCTAGATCATCCCATGAAGGGACAGGTGCATCCAGATCATCCCATGAAGGGACAGGTGCCTCCAGGATCATCCCATAAAGGGAGTAGCGCATCTAGGATCATCCCATGAAGGGACAGGTGCATGCATCCAGATCATCCCATGAAGGGACAGGTGCATCCAGGATCATCCCATAAAGGGAGTAGTGCATCCAGGATCATCCCATGAAGGGACAGGTGCGTCCAGATCATCCCATGAAGGGACAGGTGCATCCAGATCATCCCATGAAGGGAGTAGTGCATCCAGGATCATCCCATTAAGGGAGTAGTGCATCCAGGATCATCCCATGAAGGGACAGGTGCATCCAGATCATCCCATAAAGGGACAGGTGCATCCAGATCATCCCATGAAGGGACAGGTGCATCCAGATCATCCCATGAAGGGACAGGTGCATCCAGATCATCCCATCCAGATCATCCCATGAAGGGACAGGTGCATCCAGATCATCCCATGAAGGGACAGGTGCATCTAGATCATCCCATGAAGGAACAGGTGCATCTAGATGGGACAGGTGCATCTAGATCATCCCATGAAGGGACAGGTGCATCTAGCTCATCCCCTGAAGGGAGTAGTGCATCCAGGATCATCCCCTGAAGGGAGTAGTGCATCCAGGGTCATCCCATGAAGGGAGTAGTGCATCCAGGATCATCCCTTGAAGGGAGTAGTGCATCCAGGATCATCCCATAAAGGGAGTAGTGCATCCAGGATCATCCCATGAAGGGAGCAGTGCATCCAGGATCATCCCATGAAGGGACAGGTGCATCCAGGATCATCCCATTAGGGGACCAGTGCATCCAGGATCATCCCCTGAAGGGAGTAGTGCATCCAGGATCATCCCATGAAGGGACAGGTGTATCCAGGATCATCCCATAAAGGGAGTAGTGCATCCAGGATCATCCCATGAAGGGAGTAGTGCATCCAAGATCATCCCATGAAGGGACAGGTGCATCCAGATCATCCCATGAAGGGACAGGTGCATCCAGATCATCCCATGAAGGGAGTAGTGCATCCAGGATCATCCCATGAAGGGACAGGTGCATCCAGGATCATCCCATGAAGGGAGTAGTGCATCCAGGATCATCCCATGAAGGGACAGGTGCATCCAGATCATCCCATGAAGGGACAGGTGCATCCAGATCATCCCATGAAGGGACAGGTGCATCCAGATCATCCCATGAAGGGACAGGTGCATCGAGGATCATCCCCTAAAGGGAGTAGTGCATCCAGGATCATCCCCTGAAGGGAGTAGTGCATCCAGGATCATCCCATGAAAGGAGTAGTGCATCCAGGATCATCCCCTGAAGGGAGTAGTGCATCCAGATCATCCCATGAAGGGACAGGTGCATCCAGGATCATCCCCTGAAGGGAGTAGTGCATCCAGATCATCCCATGAAGGGACAGGTGCATCCAGATCATCCCATGAAGGGACAGGTGCATCCAGATCAAACCATGAAGGGACAGGTGCATCCAGATCAACCCATGAAGGGACAGGTGCATCCAGGTTCATCCCATAAAGGGAGTAGTGCATCCAGGATCATCCCATGAAGGGACAGGTGCATCCAGGATCATCCCATGAAGGGACAGGTGCATCCAGATCATCCCATGAAGGGACAGGTGCATCCAGATCATCCCATGAAGGGACAGGTGCATCGAGGATCATCCCCTGAAGGGAGTACTGCATCCAGGATCATCCCATGAAGGGACAGGTGCATCCAGATCATCCCATGAAGGGACAGGTGCATCCAGGATCATCCCCTGAAGGGAGTAGTGCATCCAGATCATCCCATGAAGGGACAGGTGCATCCAGATCATCCCATGAAGGGACAGGTGCATCGAGGATCATCCCATGAAGGGACAGGTGCATCCAGACCATCCCATGAAGGGACAGGTGCATTGAGGATCATCCCCTGAAGGGAGTAGTGCATCCAGGACCATCCCATGAAGGGAGTAGTGCATCCAGGACCATCCCCTGAAGGGAGTAGTGCATCCAGGACCATCCCCTGAAGGGAGTAGTGCATCCAGGACCATCCCCTGAAGGTAGTAGTGCATCCAGGACCATCCCCTGAAGGGAGTAGTGCATCCAGGATCATCCCATAAATGGAGTAGTGCATCCAGGATCATCCATAAAGGGAGTAGTGCATACAGGATCATCCCATGAAGGGAGCATTGCATCCAGGATCATCCCATGAAGGGACATGTGCATCCAGGATCATCCCATTAGGGGACCAGTGCATCCAGGATCATCCCCTGAAGGGAGTAGTGCATCCAGGATCATCCCATGAAGGGACAGGTGTATCCAGGATCATCCCATAAAGGGAGTAGTGCATCCAGGATCATCCCATGAAGGGACAGGTGCATCCAGATCATCCCATGAAGGGACAGGTGCATCGAGGATCATCCCCTGAAGGGAGTAGTGCATCCAGGATCATCCCATGAAGGGAGTAGTGCATCCAGGATCATCCCCTGAAGGGAGTAGTGCATCCAGATCATCCAATGAAGGGACAGGTGCATCCAGGATCATCCCCTGAAGGGAGTAGTGCATCCAGATCATCCCATGAAGGGACAGGTGCATCCAGATCATCCCATGAAGGGACAGGTGCATCCAGACCATCCCATGAAGGGACAGGTGCATCCAGACCATCCCATGAAGGGACAGGTGCATCGAGGATCATCCCCTGAAGGGAGTAGTGCATCCAGGATCATCCCATGAAGGGAGTAGTGCATCCAGGATCATCCCATGAAGGGACAGGTGCATCCAGATCATCCCATGAAGGGACAGGTGCATCCAGATCATCCCATGAAGGGACAGGTGCATCCAGATCATCCCCTGAACGGAGTAGTGCATCCAGGATCATCCCCTGAAGGGAGTAGTGCATCCAGGATCATCCCATGAAGGGACAGGTGCATCCAGGATCATCCCATGAAGGGACAGGTGCATCCAGGATCATCCCATGAAGGGAGTAGTGCATCCAGGATCATCCCCTGAAGGGAGTAGTGCATCCAGGATCATCCCATGAAGGGACAGGTGCATCCAGGATCATCCCCTGAAGGGAGTAGTGCATCCAGGATCATCCCCTGAAGGGAGTAGTGCATCCAGGATCATCCCCTGAAGGGAGTAGTGCATCCAGGATCATCCCCTGAAGGGAGTAGTGCATCCAGGATCATCCCATGAAGGGACAGGTGCATCCAGGATCATCCCATGAAGGGACAGGTGCATCCAGGATCATCCCATGAAGGGAGTAGTGCATCCAGGATCATCCCATGAAGGGACAGGTGCATCCAGGATCATCCCCTGAAGGGAGTAGTGCATCCAGGATCATCCCCTGAAGGGAGTAGTGCATCCAGGATCATCCCCTGAAGGGAGTAGTGCATCCAGGATCATCCCATGAAGGGACAGGTGCATCCAGGATCATCCCCTGAAGGGAGTAGTGCATCCAGGATCATCCCCTGAAGGGAGTAGTGCATCCAGGATCATCCCCTGAAGGGAGTAGTGCATCCAGGATCATCCCCTGAAGGGAGTAGTGCATCCAGGATCATCCCATGAAGGGACAGGTGCATCCAGGATCATCCCATGAAGGGACAGGTGCATCCAGGATCATCCCATGAAGGGACAGGTGCATCCAGGATCATCCCATGAAGGGAGTAGTGCATCCAGGATCATCCCCTGAAGGGAGTAGTGCATCCAGGATCATCCCCTGAAGGGAGTAGTGCATCCAGGATCATCCCATGAAGGGAGTAGTGCATCCAGCATCATCCCATGAAGGGACAGGTGCATCTAGATCATCCCCTGAAGGGAGTAGTGCATCCAAGATCATCCCCTGAAGGGAGTAGTGCATCCAGGATCATCCCCTGAAGGGAGTAGTGCATCCAGATCATCCCATGAAGGGACAGGTGCATCCAGATCATCCCATGAAGGGACAGGTGCATCCAGACCATCCCATGAAGGGACAGGTGCATCCAGACCATCCCATGAAGGGACAGGTGCATCCAGACCATCCCATGAAGGGACAGGTGCATCGAGGATCATCCCCTGAAGGGAGTAGTGCATCCAGGATCATCCCCTGAAGGGAGTAGTGCATCCAGGATCATCCCATGAAGGGACAGGTGCATCCAGGATCATCCCATGAAGGGACAGGTGCATCCAGGATCATCCCATGAAGGGAGTAGTGCATCCAGGATCATCCCCTGAAGGGAGTAGTGCATCCAGGATCATCCCCTGAAGGGAGTAGTGCATCCAGGATCATCCCATGAAGGGAGTAGTGCATCCAGCATCATCCCATGAAGGGACAGGTGCATCTAGATCATCCCCTGAAGGGAGTAGTGCATCCAGGATCATCCCCTGAAGGGAGTAGTGTATCCAGGATCATCCCATGAAGGGACAGGTGCATCCAGGATCATCCCATGAAGGGAGTAGTGCATCCAGGATCATCCCCTGAAGGGAGTAGTGCATCCAGGATCATCCCCTGAAGGGAGTAGTGTATCCAGGATCATCCCATGAAGGGACAGGTGCATCCAGGATCATCCCATGAAGGGAGTAGTGCATCCAGGATCATCCCCTGAAGGGAGTAGTGCATCCAGGATCATCCCATGAAGGGAGTAGTGCATCCAGCATCATCCCATGAAGGGAGTAGTGCATCCAGCATCATCCCATGAAGGGACAGGTGCATCCAGGATCATCCCCTGAAGGGAGTAGTGCATCCAGGATCATCCCATGAAGGGACAGGTGCATCCAGGATCATCCCATGAAGGGACAGGTGCATCCAGGATCATCCCATGAAGGGACAGGTGCATCCAGATCATCCCATGAAGGGACAGGTGCATCCAGATCATCCCATGAAGGGACAGGTGCATTGAGGATCATCCCCTGAAGGGAGTAGTGCATCCAGGATCATCCCATGAAGGGAGTAGTGCATCCAGGATCATCCCCTGAAGGGAGTAGTGCATCCAGGATCATCCCCTGAAGGGACAGGTGCATCCAGGATCATCCCCTGAAGGGAGTAGTGCATCCAGATCATCCCATGAAGGGACAGGTGCATCAGATCATCCCATGAAGGGACAGGTGCATCCAGACCATCCCATGAAGGGACAGGTGCATCCAGACCATCCCATGAAGGGACAGGTGCATCGAGGATCATCCCCTGAAGGGAGTAGTGCATCCAGGATCATCCCATGAAGGGAGTAGTGCATCCAGGATCATCCCATGAAGGGACAGGTGCATCCAGATCATCCCATGAAGGGACAGGTGCATCCAGATCATCCCCTGAAAGGAGTAGTGCATCCAGGATCATCCCCTGAAGGGAGTAGTGCATCCAGGATCATCCCCTGAAGGGAGTAGTGCATCCAGGATCATCCCCTGAAGGGAGTAGTGCATCCAGGATCATCCCATGAAGGGACAGGTGCATCCAGGATCATCCCATGAAGGGACAGGTGCATCCAGGATCATCCCATGAAGGGAGTAGTGCATCCAGGATCATCCCCTGAAGGGAGTAGTGCATCCAGGATCATCCCCTGAAGGGAGTAGTGCATCCAGGATCATCCCATGAAGGGAGTAGTGCATCCAGGATCATCCCATGAAGGGAGTAGTGCATCCAGGATCATCCCATGAAGGGACAGGTGCATCCAGGATCATCCCATGAAGGGACAGGTGCATCCAGGATCATCCCATGAAGGGACAGGTGCATCCAGGATCATCCCATAAAGGGACAGGTGCATCCAGGATCATCACATGTAGGGACAGGTGCATCCACATCATCCCCTGAAGGCAGTAGTGCATCCAGGATCATCCCATGAAGGGACAGGTGCATCCAGGATCATCCCATGAAGGGAGTAGTGCGTCCAGGATCATCCCCTGAAGGGAGTAGTGCATCCAGGATCATCCCCTGAAGGGAGTAGTGCGTCCAGGATCATCCCCTGAAGGGACAGGTGCATCCAGATCATCCCATCAAGGGACAGGTGCATCCAGATCATCCCATGAAGGGACAGGTGCATCCAGATCATCCCATGAAGGGACAGGTGCATCGAGGATCATCCCCTGAAGGGAGCAGTGCATCCAGGATCATCCCATGAAGGGAGTAGTGCATCCAGGATCATCCCATGAAGGGAGTAGTGCATCCAGGATCATCCCATGAAGGGAGTAGTGCATCCAGGACCATCCCATGAAGGGAGTAGTGCATCCAGGAGCATCCCATGAAGGGAGTAGTGCATCCAGGACCATCCCATGAAGGGAGTAGTGCATCCAGGATCATCCCATGAAGGGAGTAGTGCATCCAGGATCATCCCATAAAGGGAGTAGTGCATCCAGGATCATCCCATGAAGGGAGTAGTGCATCCAGGATCATCCCCTGAAGGGAGTAGTGCATCCAGGATCATCCCCTGAAGGGAGTAGTGCATCCGGATCATCCCATGAAGGGACAGGTGCATCCAGGATCATCCCATAAAGGGACAGGTGCATCCAGGATCATCCCATGAAGGGACAGGTGCATCCAGGATCATCCCATGAAGGGACAGGTGCATCCAGGATCATCCCATGAAGGGACAGGTTCATCCAGGATCATCCCATGAAGGGAGTAGTGCATCCTGGATCATCCCCTGAAGGGAGTAGTGCATCCTGGATCATCCCCTGAAGGGAGTAGTGCATCCTGGATCATCCCCTGAAGGGAGTAGTGCATCCAGGATCATCCCATGAAGGGACAGGTACATCCAGGATCATCCCATAAAGGGAGTAGTGCATCCAGGATCATCCCATGAAGGGACAGGTGCCTCCAGGATCATCCCATAAAGGGAGTAGCGCATCTAGGATCATCCCATGAAGGGACAGGTGCATGCATCCAGATCATCCCATGAAGGGACAGGTGCATCCAGGATCATCCCATAAAGGGAGTAGTGCATCCAGGATCATCCCATGAAGGGACAGGTGCATCCAGATCATCCCATGAAGGGACAGGTCCATCCAGATCATCCCATGAAGGGACAGGTGCCTCCAGGATCATCCCTTAAAGGGAGTAGCACATCTAGGATCATCCCATGAAGGAACAGGTGCATGCATCCAGATCATCCTCTGAAGGGAGTAGTGCATCCAGGATCATCCCCTGAAGGGAGTAGTGCATCCAGGATCATCCCCTGAAGGGAGTAGTGCATCCAGGATCATCCCATGAAGGGACAGGTGCATCCAGATCATCCCATGAAGGGACAGGTGCATCCAGATCATCCCATGAAGGGACAGGTGCCTCCAGATCATCCCATGAAGGGACAGGTGCATCTAGATCATCCCCTGAAGGGAGTAGTGCATCCAGGATTATCCCCTGAAGGGAGTAGTGCATCCAGGATCATCCCATAAAGGGAGTAGTGCATCCAGGATCATCCCCTGAAGGGAGTAGTGCATCCAGATCATCCCATGAATGGACAAGCGCACCCAGGATCATCCCATGAAGGGACAGGTGCATCCAGGATCATCCCATGAAGGGACAGGTGCACCCAGATCATCCCATGAAGGGACAGGTGCATCCAGGATCATCCCCTGAAGGGAGTAGTGCATCCAGGATCATCCCCTGAAGGGAGTAGTGCATCCAGATCATCCCCTGAAGGGACGGGTGCCTCAAGGATCATCCCATAAAGGGAGTAGCGCATCTAGGATCATCCCATGAAGGGACAGGTGCATCCAGATCATCCCATGAAGGGACAGGTGCATCCAGATCATCCCATGAAGGGACAGGTGCCTCCAGGATCATCCCATAAAGGGAGTAGTGCATCCAGGATCATCCCCTGAAGGGAGTAGTGCATCCAGGATCATCCCATGAAGGGAGTAGTGCATCCAGCATCATCCCATGAAGGGACAGGTGCATCTAGATCATCCCCTGAAGGGAGTAGTGCATCCAGGATCATCCCATAAAGGGAGTAGCGCATCTAGGATCATCCCATGAAGGGACAGGTGCATCCAGATCATCCCATGAAGGGACAGGTGCATCCAGATCATCCCATGAAGGGACAGGTGCCTCCAGGATCATCCCATAAAGGGAGTAGCGCATCTAGGATCATCCCATGAAGGGACAGGTGCATGCATCCAGATCATACCATGAAGGGACAGGTGCATCCAGGATCATCCCATAAAGGGAGTAGTGCATCCAGGATCATCCCCTGAAGGGAGTAGTGCATCCAGGATCATCCCCTGAAGGGACAGGTGCCTCCAGATCATCCCATGAAGGGACAGGTGCATCTAGATCATCCCATGAAGGGACAGGTGCATCTAGATCATCCCATGAAGGGACAGGTGCATCTAGATCATCCCCTGAAAGGAGTAGTGCATCCAGGATCATCCCCTGAAGGGAGTAGTGCATCCAGGATCATCCCCTGAAGGGAGTAGTGCATCCAGGATCATCCCCTGAAGGGAGTAGTGCATCCAGGATCATCCCATGAAGGGACAGGTGCATCCAGATCATCCCATGAAGGGACAGGTGCATCCAGATCATCCCATGAAGGGACAGGTGCATGCATCCAGATCATCCCATGAAGGGACAGGTGCATCCAGGATCATCCCATAAAGGGAGTAGTGCATCCAGCATCATCCCATGAAGGGACAGGTGCATCCAGATCATCCCATGAAGGGACAGGTGCATCCAGATCATCACATGAAGGGAGTAGTGCATCCAGGATCATCCCATTAAGGGAGTAGTGCATCCAGGATCATCCCATGAAGGGACAGGTGCATCCAGATCATCCCATGAAGGGACAGGTGCATCCAGATCATCCCATGAAGGGACAGGTGCATCTAGATCATCCCATGAAGGGACAGGTGCATCTAGCTCATCCCCTGAAGGGGGTAGTGCATCCAGGATCATCCCCTGAAGGGAGTAGTGCATCCAGGGTCATCCCATGAAGGGAGTAGTGCATCCAGGATCATCCCATGAAGGGAGTAGTGCATCCAGGATCATCCCATAAAGGGAGTAGTGCATCCAGGATCATCCCCTGAAGGGAGTAGTGCATCCAGATCATCCCATGAATGGACAGGCGCACCCAGGATCATCCCATGAAGGGACAGGTGCATCCAGGATCATCCCATGAAGGGACAGGTGCACCCAGATCATCCCATGAAGGGACAGGTGCACCCAGATCATCCCATGAAGGGACAGGTGCATCCAGGATCATCCCCTGAAGGGAGTAGTGCATCCAGGATCATCCCCTGAAGGGAGTAGTGCATCCAGATCATCCCCTGAAGGGACAGGTGCCTCCAGGATCATCCCATAAAGGGAGTAGCGCATCTAGGATCATCCCATGAAGGGACAGGTGCATGCATCCAGATCATCCCATGAAGGGACAGGTGCATCCAGGATCATCCCATAAAGGGAGTAGTGCATCCAGGATCATCCCATGAAGGGACAGGTGCATCCAGATCATCCCATGAAGGGACAGGTGCATCCAGATCATCCCATGAAGGGACAGGTGCCTCCAGGATCATCCCATAAAGGGAGTAGCGCATCTAGGATCATCCCATGAAGGGACAGGTGCATGCATCCAGATCATACCATGAAGGGACAGGTGCATCCAGGATCATCCCATAAAGGGAGTAGTGCATCCAGGATCATCCCCTGAAGGGAGTAGTGCATCCATGATCATCCCATGAAGGGACAGGTGCCTCCAGATCATCCCATGAAGGGACAGGTGCATCTAGATCATCCCATGAAGGGACAGGTGCATCTAGATCATCCCCTGAAAGGAGTAGTGCATCCAGGATCATCCCCTGAAGGGAGTAGTGCATCCAGGATCATCCCCTGAAGGGAGTAGTGCATCCAGGATCATCCCCTGAAGGGAGTAGTGCATCCAGGATCATCCCATGAAGGGACAGGTGCATCCAGATCATCCCATGAAGGGACAGGTGCATCCAGATCATCCCATGAAGGGACAGGTGCATGCATCCAGATCATCCCATGAAGGGACAGGTGCATCCAGGATCATCCCATAAAGGGAGTAGTGCATCCAGGATCATCCCATGAAGGGACAGGTGCATCCAGATCATCCCATGAAGGGACAGGTGCATCCAGATCATCCCATGAAGGGAGTAGTGCATCCAGGATCATCCCATTAAGGGAGTAGTGCATCCAGGATCATCCCATGAAGGGACAGGTGCATCCAGATCATCCCATGAAGGGACAGGTGCATCCAGATCATCCCATGAAGGGACAGGTGCATCCAGATCATCCCATGAAGGGACAGGTGCATCCAGATCATCCCATCCAGATCATCCCATGAAGGGACAGGTGCATCCAGATCATCCCATGAAGGGACAGGTGCATCTAGATCATCCCATGAAGGAACAGGTGCATCTAGATGGGACAGGTGCATCTAGATCGGACAGGTGCATCTAGATCATCCCATGAAGGGACAGGTGCATCTAGCTCATCCCCTGAGGGGAGTAGTGCATCCAGGATCATCCCCTGAAGGGAGTAGTGCATCCAGGGTCATCCCATGAAGGGAGTAGTGCATCCAGGATCATCCCATGAAGGGAGTAGTGCATCCAGGATCATCCCATAAAGGGAGTAGTGCATCCAGGATCATCCCATAAAGGGAGTAGTGCATCCAGGATCATCCCATGAAGGGAGCAGTGCATCCAGGATCATCCCATGAAGGGACAGGTGCATCCAGGATCATCCCATTAGGGGACCAGTGCATCCAGGATCATCCCCTGAAGGGAGTAGTGCATCCAGGATCATTCCCTGAAGGGGGTAGTGCATCCAGGATCATCCCATGAAGGGACAGGTGCATCCAGATCATCCCATGAAGGGACAGGTGCATCCAGATCATCCCATGAAGGGACAGGTGCCTCCAGGATCATCCCATAAAGGGAGTAGCGCATCTAGGATCATCCCATGAAGGGACAGGTGCATGCATCCAGATCATCCCATGAAGGGACAGGTGCATCCAGGATCATCCCATAAAGGGAGTAGTGCATCCAGGATCATCCCATGAAGGGACAGGTGCATCCAGATCATCCCATGAAGGGACAGGTGCATCCAGATCATCCCATGAAGGGAGTAGTGCATCCAGGATCATCCCATTAAGGGAGTAGTGCATGCAGGATCATCCCATTAAGGGACAGGTGCATCCAGATCATCCCATGAAGGGACAGGTGCATCCAGATCATCCCATCCAGATCATCCCATGAAGGGACAGGTGCATCCAGATCATCCCATGAAGGGACAGGTGCATCTAGATCATCCCATGAAGGAACAGGTGCATCTAGATGGGACAGGTGCATCTAGATCATCCCATGAAGGGACAGGTGCATCTACCTCATCCCCTGAAGGGAGTAGTGCATCCAGGATCATCCCCTGAAGGGAGTAGTGCATCCAGGGTCATCCCATGAAGGGAGTAGTGCATCCAGGATCATCCCATAAAGGGAGTAGTGCATCCAGGATCATCCCATAAAGGGAGCAGTGCATCCAGGATCATCCCATGAAGGGACAGGTGCATCCAGGATCATCCCATTAGGGGACCAGTGCATCCAGGATCATCCCCTGAAGGGAGTAGTGCATCCAGGATCATCCCATGAAGGGACAGGTGTATCCAGGATCATCCCATGAAGGGACAGGTGCATGCATCCAGATCATCCCATGAAGGGACAGGTGCATGCATCCAGATCATCCCATGAAGGGACAGGTGCATGCATCCAGATCATCCCATGAAGGGACAGGTGCATCCAGGATCATCCCATAAAGGGAGTAGTGCATCCAGGATCATCCCCTGAAGGGAGTAGTGCATCCATGATCATCCCATTAAGGGAGTAGTGCATCCAGGATCATCCCATGAAGGGACAGGTGCATCCAGATCATCCCATGAAGGGACAGGTGCCTCCAGATCATCCCATGAAGGGACAGGTGCATCTAGATCATCCCATGAAGGGACAGGTGCATCTAGATCATCCCCTGAAGGGAGTAGTGCATCCAGGATCATCCCCTGAAGGGAGTAGTGCATCCAGGATCATCCCCTGAAGGGAGTAGTGCATCCAGGATCATCCCCTGAAGGGAGTAGTGCATCCAGGATCATCCCCTGAAGGGAGTAGTGCATCCAGGATCATCCCCTGAAGGGAGTAGTGCATCCAGGATCATCCCATGAAGGGACAGGTGCATCCAGATCATCCCATGAAGGGACAGGTGCATCCAGATCATCCCATGAAGGGACAGGTGCATGCATCCAGATCATCCCATGAAGGGACAGGTGCATCCAGGATCACCCCATAAAGGGAGTAGTGCATCCAGGATCATCCCATGAAGGGACAGGTGCATCCAGATCATCCCATGAAGGGACAGGTGCATCCAGATCATCCCATGAAGGGAGTAGTGCATCCAGGATCATCCCATTAAGGGAGTAGTGCATCCAGGATCATCCCATGAAGGGACAGGTGCATCCAGATCATCCCATGAAGGGACAGGTGCATCCAGATCATCCCATGAAGGGACAGGTGCATCCAGATCATCCCATGAAGGGACAGGTGCATCCAGATCATCCCATCCAGATCATCCCATGAAGGGACAGGTGCATCCAGATCATCCCATGAAGGGACAGGTGCATCTAGATCATCCCATGAAGGAACAGGTGCATCTAGATGGGACAGGTGCATCTAGATGGGACAGGTGCATCTAGATCATCCCATGAAGGGACAGGTGCATCTAGCTCATCCAGGATCATCCCCTGAAGGGAGTAGTGCATCCAGGGTCATCCCATGAAGGGAGTAGTGCATCCAGGATCATCCCATGAAGGGAGTAGTGCATCCAGGATCATCCCATAAAGGGAGTAGTGCATCCAGGATCATCCCATAAAGGGAGTAGTGCATCCAGGATCATCCCATGAAGGGAGCAGTGCATCCAGGATCATCCCATGAAGGGACAGGTGCATCCAGGATCATCCCATTAGGGGACCAGTGCATCCAGGATCATCCCCCGAAGGGAGTAGTGCATCCAGGATCATCCCCTGAAGGGGGTAGTGCATCCAGGATCATCCCATGAAGGGAATGGTGCACCCAGATCATCCCATGAAGGGACAGGTGCATCCAGATCATCCCATGAAGGGACAGGTGCCTCCAGGATCATCCCATAAAGGGAGTAGCGCATCTAGGATCATCCCATGAAGGGACAGGTGCATGCATCCAGATCATCCCATGAAGGGACAGGTGCATCCAGGATCATCCCATGAAGGGAGTAGTGCATCCAGGATCATCCCATGAAGGGACAGGTGCATCCAGATCATCCCATGAAGGGACAGGTGCATCCAGATCATCCCATGAAGGGAGTAGTGCATCCAGGATCATCCCATTAAGGGAGTAGTGCATCCAGGATCATCCCATGAAGGGACAGGTGCATCCAGATCATCCCATGAAGGGACAGGTGCATCCAGATCATCCCATGAAGGGACAGGTGCATCCAGATCATCCCATCCAGATCATCCCATGAAGGGACAGGTGCATCCAGATCATCCCATGAAGGAACAGGTGCATCTAGATGGGACAGGTGCATCTAGATCATCCCATGAAGGGACAGGTGCATCTACCTCATCCCCTGAAGGGAGTAGTGCATCCAGGATCATCCCCTGAAGGGAGTAGTGCATCCAGGGTCATCCCATGAAGGGAGTAGTGCATCCAGGATCATCCCATGAAGGAAGTAGTAGATCCAGGATCATCCCATAAAGGGAGTAGTGCATCCAGGATCATCCCATAAAGGGAGCAGTGCATCCAGGATCATCCCATGAAGGGACAGGTGCATCCAGGATCATCCCATTAGGGGACCAGTGCATCCAGGATCATCCCCTGAAGGGAGTAGTGCATCCAGGATCATCCCCTGAAGGGAGTAGTGCATCCAGGATCATCCCATGAAGGGACAGGTGTATCCAGGATCATCCCATGAAGGGACAGGTGCATGCATCCAGATCATCCCATGAAGGGACAGGTGCATGCATCCAGATCTTCCCATGAAGGGACAGGTGCATCCAGGATCATCCCATAAAGGGAGTAGTGCATCCAGGATCATCCCATAAAGGGAGTAGTGCATCCAGGATCATCCCCTGAAGGGAGTAGTGCATCCAGGATCATTCCCTGAAGGGAGTAGTGCATCCAGGATCATCCCATGAAGGGACAGGTGCATCCAGATCATCCCATGAAGGGACAGGTGCATCCAGATCATCCCATGAAGGGACAGGTGCATCCAGATCATCCCATGAAGGGACAGGTGCCTCCAGGATCATCCCATAAAGGGAGTAGCACATCTAGGATCATCCCATGAAGGGACATGTGCATGCATCCAGATCATCCCATGAAGGGACAGGTGCATCCAGGATCATCCCATAAAGGGAGTAGTGCATCCAGGATCATCCCCTGAAGGGAGTAGTGCATCCAGGATCATCCCCTGAAGGGAGTAGTGCATCCAGGATCATCCCATGAAGGGACCGGTGCATCCAGGATCATCCCATGAAGGGACAGGTGCATCCAGATCATCCCATGAAGGGACAGGTGCATCTAGATCATCCCATGAAGGGACAGGTGCATCTAGATCATCCCCTGAAGGGAGTAGTGCATCCAGGATCATCCCCTGAAGGGAGTAGTGCATCCAGGATCATCCCCTGAAGGGAGTAGTGCATCCAGGATCATCCCCTGAAGGGAGTAGTGCATCCAGGATCATCCCATGAAGGGACAGGTGCATCTAGATCATCCCATGAAGGGACAGGTGCATCCAGATCATCCCATGAAGGGACAGGTGCCTCCAGGATCATCCCATAAAGGGAGTAGCGCATCTAGGATCATCCCATGAAGGGACAGGTGCATGCATCCAGATCATCCCATGAAGGGACAGGTGCATCCAGGATCATCCCATAAAGGGAGTAGTGCATCCAGGATCATCCCATGAAGGGACAGGTGCGTCCAGATCATCCCATGAAGGGACAGGTGCATCCAGATCATCCCATGAAGGGAGTAGTGCATCCAGGATCATCCCATTAAGGGAGTAGTGCATCCAGGATCATCCCATGAAGGGACAGGTGCATCCAGATCATCCCATGAAGGGACAGGTGCATCCAGATCATCCCATGAAGGGACAGGTGCATCCAGATCATCCCATGAAGGGACAGGTGCATCCAGATCATCCCATCCAGATCATCCCATGAAGGGACAGGTGCATCCAGATCATCCCATGAAGGGACAGGTGCATCTAGATGGGACAGGTGCATCTAGATCATCCCATGAAGGGACAGGTGCATCTAGCTCATCCCCTGAAGGGAGTAGTGCATCCAGGATCATCCCCTGAAGGGAGTAGTGCATCCAGGGTCATCCCATGAAGGGAGTAGTGCATCCAGGATCATCCCTTGAAGGGAGTAGTGCATCCAGGATCATCCCATAAAGGGAGTAGTGCATCCAGGATCATCCCATTAAGGGAGCAGTGCATCCAGGATCATCCCATGAAGGGACAGGTGCATCCAGGATCATCCCATTAGGGGACCAGTGCATCCAGGATCATCCCCTGAAGGGAGTAGTGCATCCAGGATCATCCCATGAAGGGACAGGTGTATCCAGGATCATCCCATAAAGGGAGTAGTGCATCCAGGATCATCCCATGAAGGGAGTAGTGCATCCAAGATCATCCCATGAAGGGACAGGTGCATCCAGATCATCCCATGAAGGGACAGGTGCATCCAGATCATCCCATGAAGGGAGTAGTGCATCCAGGATCATCCCATGAAGGGACAGGTGCATCCAGGATCATCCCATGAAGGGAGTAGTGCATCCAGGATCATCCCATGAAGGGACAGGTGCATCCAGATCATCCCATGAAGGGACAGGTGCATCCAGATCATCCCATGAAGGGACAGGTGCATCCAGATCATCCCATGAAGGGACAGGTGCATCGAGGATCATCCCCTAAAGGGAGTAGTGCATCCAGGATCATCCCCTGAAGGGAGTAGTACATCCAGGATCATCCCAAGAAAGGAGTAGTGCATCCAGGATCATCCCCTGAAGGGAGTAGTGCATCCAGATCATCCCATGAAGGGACAGGTGCATCCAGGATCATCCCCTGAAGGGAGTAGTGCATCCAGATCATCCCATGAAGGGACAGGTGCATCCAGATCAACCCATGAAGGGACAGGTGCATCCAGATCAACCCATGAAGGGACAGGTGCATCCAGATCAACCCATGAAGGGACAGGTGCATCCAGGTTCATCCCATAAAGGGAGTAGTGCATCCAAGATCATCCCATGAAGGGACAGGTGCATCCAGGATCATCCCATGAAGGGACAGGTGCATCCAGATCATCCCATGAAGGGACAGGTGCATCCAGATCATCCCATGAAGGGACAGGTGCATCGAGGATCATCCCCTGAAGGGAGTACTGCATCCAGGATCATCCCATGAAGGGAGTAGTGCATCCAGGATCATCCCATGAAGGGAGTAGTGCATCCAGGATCATCCCCTGAAGGGAGTAGTGCTTCCAGATCATCCCATGAAGGGACAGGTGCATCCAGGATCATCCCCTGAAGGGAGTAGTGCATCCAGATCATCCCATGAAGGGACAGGTGCATCCAGATCATCCCATGAAGGGACAGGTGCATCGAGGATCATCCCATGAAGGGACAGGTGCATCCAGACCATCCCATGAAGGGACAGGTGCATTGAGGATCATCCCCTGAAGGGAGTAGTGCATCCAGGACCATCCCATGAAGGGAGTAGTGCATCCAGGACCATCCCCTGAAGGGAGTAGTGCATCCAGGACCATCCCCTGAAGGGAGTAGTGCATCCAGGACCATCCCCTGAAGGTAGTAGTGCATCCAGGACCATCCCCTGAAGGGAGTAGTGCATCCAGGATCATCCCATAAATGGAGTAGTGCATCCAGGATCATCCATAAAGGGAGTAGTGCATACAGGATCATCCCATGAAGGGAGCATTGCATCCAGGATCATCCCATGAAGGGACATGTGCATCCAGGATCATCCCATTAGGGGACCAGTGCATCCAGGATCATCCCCTGAAGGGAGTAGTGCATCCAGGATCATCCCATGAAGGGACAGGTGTATCCAGGATCATCCCATAAAGGGAGTAGTGCATCCAGGATCATCCCATGAAGGGACAGGTGCATCCAGGATCATCCCATGAAGGGACAGGTGCATCCAGATCATCCCATGAAGGGACAGGTGCATCGAGGATCATCCCCTGAAGGGAGTAGTGCATCCAGGATCATCCCATGAAGGGAGTAGTGCATCCAGGATCATCCCCTGAAGGGAGTAGTGCATCCAGGATCATCCCCTGAAGGGAATAGTGCATCCAGATCATCCAATGAAGGGACAGGTGCATCCAGGATCATCCCCTGAAGGGAGTAGTGCATCCAGATCATCCCATGAAGGGACAGGTGCATCCAGATCATCCCATGAAGGGACCGGTGCATCCAGACCATCCCATGAAGGGACAGGTGCATCCAGACCATCCCATGAAGGGACAGGTGCATCGAGGATCATCCCCTGAAGGGAGTAGTGCATCCAGGATCATCCCATGAAGGGAGTAGTGCATCCAGGATCATCCCATGAAGGGACAGGTGCATCCAGATCATCCCATGAAGGGACAGGTGCATCCAGATCATCCCATGAAGGGACAGGTGCATCCAGATCATCCCCTGAACGGAGTAGTGCATCCAGGATCATCCCCTGAAGGGAGTAGTGCATCCAGGATCATCCCATGAAGGGACAGGTGCATCCAGGATCATCCCATGAAGGGACAGGTGCATCCAGGATCATCCCATGAAGGGAGTAGTGCATCCAGGATCATCCCCTGAAGGGAGTAGTGCATCCAGGATCATCCCATGAAGGGACAGGTGCATCCAGGATCATCCCCTGAAGGGAGTAGTGCATCCAGGATCATCCCCTGAAGGGAGTAGTGCATCCAGGATCATCCCCTGAAGGGAGTAGTGCATCCAGGATCATCCCCTGAAGGGAGTAGTGCATCCAGGATCATCCCCTGAAGGGAGTAGTGCATCCAGGATCATCCCATGAAGGGACAGGTGCATCCAGGATCATCCCATGAAGGGACAGGTGCATCCAGGATCATCCTATGAAGGGACAGGTGCATCCAGGATCATCCCATAAAGGGACAGGTGCATCCAGGATCATCACATGTAGGGACAGGTGCATCCACATCATCCCCTGAAGGCAGTAGTGCATCCAGGATCATCCCATGAAGGGACAGGTGCATCCAGGATCATCCCATTAAGGGACTAGTGCATCCAGGATCATCCCATGAAGGGACTAGTGCACCCAGGATCATCCCCTGAAGGGAGTAGTGCGTCCAGGATCATCCCCTGAAGGGAATAGTGCGTCCAGGATCATCCCCTGAAGGGAGTAGTGCGTCCAGGATCATCCCCTGAAGGGAGTAGTGCGTCCAGGATCATCCCATGAAGGGACAGGTGCATCCAGATCATCCCATCAAGGGACAGGTGCATCCAGATCATCCCATGAAGGGACAGGTGCATCCAGATCATCCCATGAAGGGACAGGTGCATCAAGGATCATCCCCTGAAGGGAGCAGTGCATCCAGGATCATCCCATGAAGGGAGTAGTGCATCCAGGATCATCCCATGAAGGGAGTAGTGCATCCAGGATCATCCCATGAAGGGAGTAGTGCATCCAGGACCATCCCATGAAGGGAGTAGTGCATCCAGGATCATCCCATGAAGGGAGTAGTGCATCCAGGATCATCCCATAAAGGAAGTAGTGCATCCAGGATCATCCCCTGAAGGGAGTAGTGCATCCAGATCATCCCATGAATGGACAGGTGCATCCAGGATCATCCCATTAAGGGACAGGTGCATCCAGGATCATCCCATGAAGGGACAGGTGCATCCAGATCATCCCATGAAGGGACAGGTGCATCCAGGATCATCCCCTGAAGGGAGTAGTGCATCCAGGATCATCCCCTGAAGGGAGTAGTGCATCCAGATCATCCCATGAAGAGACAGGTGCATCCAGGATCATCCCATAAAGGGACAGGTGCATCCAGGATCATCCCATGAAGGGACAGGTGCATCCAGGATCATCCCATGAAGGGACAGGCATCCAGGATCATCCCATGAAGGGAGTAGTGCATCCTGGATCATCCCCTGAAGGGAGTAGTGCATCCTGGATCATCCCCTGAAGGGAGTAGTGCATCCAGGATCATCCCATGAAGGGACAGGTGCATCCAGGATCATCCCATAAAGGGAGTAGTGCATCCAGGATCATCCCATGAAGGGACAGGTGCTTCCAGGATCATCCCATAAAGGGAGTAGCGCATCTAGGATCATCCCATGAAGGGACAGGTGCATGCATCCAGATCATCCCATGAAGGGACAGGTGCATCCAGGATCATCCCATAAAGGGAGTAGTGCATCCAGGATCATCCCATGAAGGGACAGGTGCATCCAGATCATCCCATGAAGGGACAGGTGCATCCAGATCATCCCATGAAGGGACAGGTGCATCCAGATCATCCCATGAAGGGACAGGTGCCTCCAGGATCATCCCATAAAGGGAGTAGCGCATCTAGGATCATCCCATGAAGGGACAGGTGCATGCATCCAGATCATCCCATGAAGGGAGTAGTGCATCCAGGATCATCCCCTGAAGGGAGTAGTGCATCCAGGATCATCCCATTAAGGGAGTAGTGCATCCAGGATCATCCCATGAAGGGACAGGTGCATCCAGATCATCCCATGAAGGGACAGGTGCATCCAGGATCATCCCATGAAGGGACAGGTGCATCCAGGATCATCCCATAAAGGGACAGGTGCATCCAGGATCATCCCATAAAGGGAGTAGTGCATCCAGGATCATCCCATGAAGGGACAGGTGCATGCATCCAGATCATCCCATGAAGGGACAGGTGCATCCAGGATCATCCCATAAAGGGAGTAGTGCATCCAGGATCATCCCATAAAGGGAGTAGCGCATCTAGGATCATCCCATGAAAGGACAGGTGCATGCATCCAGATCATCCCATGAAGGGAGTAGTGCATCCAGGATCATCCCCTGAAGGGAGTAGTGCATCCAGGATCATCCCATTAAGGGAGTAGTGCATCCAGGATCATCCCATGAAGGGACAGGTGCATCCAGATCATCCCATGAAGGGACAGGTGCATCCAGGATCATCCCCTGAAGGGAGTAGTGCATCCAGGATCATCCCCTGAAGGGAGTAGTGCATCCAGATCATCCCATGAAGAGACAGGTGCATCCAGGATCATCCCATAAAGGGACAGGTGCATCCAGGATCATCCCATGAAGGGACAGGTGCATCCAGGATCATCCCATGAAGGGACAGGCATCCAGGATCATCCCATGAAGGGAGTAGTGCATCCTGGATCATCCCCTGAAGGGAGTAGTGCATCCTGGATCATCCCCTGAAGGGAGTAGTGCATCCAGGATCATCCCATGAAGGGACAGGTGCATCCAGGATCATCCCATAAAGGGAGTAGTGCATCCAGGATCATCCCATGAAGGGACAGGTGCTTCCAGGATCATCCCATAAAGGGAGTAGCGCATCTAGGATCATCCCATGAAGGGACAGGTGCATGCATCCAGATCATCCCATGAAGGGACAGGTGCATCCAGGATCATCCCATAAAGGGAGTAGTGCATCCAGGATCATCCCATGAAGGGACAGGTGCATCCAGATCATCCCATGAAGGGACAGGTGCATCCAGATCATCCCATGAAGGGACAGGTGCATCCAGATCATCCCATGAAGGGACAGGTGCCTCCAGGATCATCCCATAAAGGGAGTAGCGCATCTAGGATCATCCCATGAAGGGACAGGTGCATGCATCCAGATCATCCCATGAAGGGAGTAGTGCATCCAGGATCATCCCCTGAAGGGAGTAGTGCATCCAGGATCATCCCATTAAGGGAGTAGTGCATCCAGGATCATCCCATGAAGGGACAGGTGCATCCAGATCATCCCATGAAGGGACAGGTGCATCCAGGATCATCCCATGAAGGGACAGGTGCATCCAGGATCATCCCATAAAGGGACAGGTGCATCCAGGATCATCCCATAAAGGGAGTAGTGCATCCAGGATCATCCCATGAAGGGACAGGTGCATGCATCCAGATCATCCCATGAAGGGACAGGTGCATCCAGGATCATCCCATAAAGGGAGTAGTGCATCCAGGATCATCCCATAAAGGGAGTAGCGCATCTAGGATCATCCCATGAAAGGACAGGTGCATGCATCCAGATCATCCCATGAAGGGAGTAGTGCATCCAGGATCATCCCCTGAAGGGAGTAGTGCATCCAGGATCATCCCATTAAGGGAGTAGTGCATCCAGGATCATCCCATGAAGGGACAGGTGCATCCAGATCATCCCATGAAGGGACAGGTGCATCCAGATCATCCCATGAAGGGACAGGTGCATCCAGATCATCCCATGAAGGGACAGGTGCATCCAGATCATCCCATGAAGGGACAGGTGCATCGAGGATCATCCCCTGAAGGGAGTAGTGCATCCAGGATCATCCCCTGAAGGGAGTAGTGCATCCAGGATCATCCCATGAAAGGAGTAGTGCATCCAGGATCATCCCCTGAAGGGAGTAGTGCATCCAGATCATCCCATGAAGGGACAGGTGCATCCAGATCATCCCATGAAGGGACAGGTGCATCCAGATCATCCCATGAAGGGACAGGTGCATCCAGATCAACCCATGAAGGGACAGGCGCATCCAGGTTCATCCCATAAAGGGAGTAGTGCATCCAGGATCAACCCATGAAGGGACAGGTGCATGCATCCAGATCATCCCATGAAGGGACAGGTGCATCCAGGATCATCCCATAAAGGGAGTAGTGCATCCAGGATCATCCCATGAAGGGACAGGTGCATCCAGATCATCCCATGAAGGGACAGGTGCATCCAGATCATCCCATGAAGGGAGTAGTGCATCCAGGATCATCCCATTAAGGGAGTAGTGCATCCAGGATCATCCCATGAAGGGACAGGTGCATCCAGATCATCCCATGAAGGGACAGGTGCATCCAGATCATCCCATGAAGGGACAGGTGCATCCAGATCATCCCATGAAGGGACAGGTGCATCCAGATCATCCCATCCAGATCATCCCATGAAGGGACAGGTGCATCCAGATCATCCCATGAAGGGACAGGTGCATCTAGATCATCCCATGAAGGAACAGGTGCATCTAGATGGGACAGGTGCATCTAGATCATCCCATGAAGGGACAGGTGCATCTAGCTCATCCCCTGAAGGGAGTAGTGCATCCAGGATCATCCCCTGAAGGGAGTAGTGCATCCAGGGTCATCCCATGAAGGGAGTAGTGCATCCAGGATCATCCCATGAAGGGAGTAGTGCATCCAGGATCATCCCATAAAGGGAGTAGTGCATCCAGGATCATCCCATGAAGGGAGCAGTGCATCCAGGATCATCCCATGAAGGGACAGGTGCATCCAGGATCATCCCATTAGGGGACCAGTGCATCCAGGATCATCCCCTGAAGGGAGTAGTGCATCCAGGATCATCCCCTGAAGGGAGTAGTGCATCCAGGATCATCCCCTGAAGGGAGTAGTGCATCCAGGATCATCCCATGAAGGGACAGGTGCATCTAGATCATCCCATGAAGGGACAGGTGCATCCGGATCATCCCATGAAGGGACAGGTGCCTCCAGGATCATCCCATAAAGGGAGTAGCCCATCTAGGATCATCCCATGAAGGGACAGGTGCATGCATCCAGATCATCCCATGAAGGGACAGGTGCATCCAGGATCATCCCATAAAGGGAGTAGTGCATCCAGGATCATCCCATGAAGGGACAGGTGCATCCAGATCATCCCATGAAGGGACAGGTGCATCCAGATCATCCCATGAAGGGAGTAGTGCATCCAGGATCATCCCATTAAGGGAGTAGTGCATCAAGGATCATCCCATGAAGGGACAGGTGCATCCAGATCATCCCATGAAGGGACAGGTGCACCCAGATCATCCCATGAAGGGACAGGTGCATCCAGATCATCCCATCCAGATCATCCCATGAAGGGACAGGTGCATCCAGATCATCCCATGAAGGGACAGGTGCTTCTAGATCATCCCATGAAGGAACAGGTGCATCTAGATGGGACAGGTGCATCTAGATCATCCCATGAAGGGACAGGTGCATCTACCTCATCCCTTGAAGGGAGTAGTGCATCCAGGATCATCCCCTGAAGGGAGTAGTGCATCCAGGGTCATCCCATGAAGGGAGTATTGTATCCAGGATCATCCCATGAAGGGAGTAGTGGATCCAGGATCATCCCATAAAGGGAGTAGTGCATCCAGGATCATCCCATAAAGGGAGCAGTGCATCCAGGATCATCCCATAAAGGGACAGGTGCATCCAGGATCATCCCATTAGGGGACCAGTGCATCCAGGATCATCCCATTAGGGGACCAGTGCATCCAGGATCATCCCATGAAGGGACAGGTGTATCCAGGATCATCCCATGAAGGGACAGGTGCATGCATCCAGATCATCCCATGAAGGGACAGGTGCATCCAGGATCATCCCATAAAGGGAGTAGTACATCCAGGATCATCCCATGAAGGGACAGGTGCCTCCAGATCATCCCATGAAGGGACAGGTGCATCCAGATCATCCCATGAAGGGACAGGTGCATCCAGATCATCCCATGAAGGGACAGGTGCATCCAGGATCATCCCATAAAGGGAGTAGTGCATCCAGGATCATCCACTCAAGGGAGTAGTGCATCCAGGATCATCCCATGAAGGGACCGGTGCATCCAGGATCATCCCATGAAGGGACAGGTGCATCCAGATCATCCCATGAAGGGACAGGTGCATCTAGATCATCCCATGAAGGGACAGGTGCATCTAGATCATCCCCATAAGGGAGTAGTGCATCCAGGATCATCCCCTGAAGGGAGTAGTGCATCCAGGATCATCCCCTGAAGGGAGTAGTGCATCCAGGATCATCCCCTGAAGGGAGTAGTGCATCCAGGATCATCCCCTGAAGGGAGTAGTGCATCCAGGATCATCCCATGAAGGGACAGGTGCATCCAGATCATCCCATGAAGGAACAGGTGCATCTAGATGGGACAGGTGCATCTAGATGGGACAGGTGCATCTAGATCATCCCATGAAGGGACAGGTGCATCTAGCTCATCCCCTGAAGGGGGTAGTGCATCCAGGATCATCCCCTGAAGGGAGTAGTGCATCCAGGGTCATCCCATGAAGGGAGTAGTGCATCCAGGATCATCCCATGAAGGGAGTAGTGCATCCAGGATCATCCCATAAAGGGAGTAGTGCATCCAGGATCATCCCATAAAGGGAGTAGTGCATCCAGGATCATCCCATGAAGGGAGCAGTGCATCCAGGATCATCCCATGAAGGGACAGGTGCATCCAGGATCATCCCATTAGGGGACCAGTGCATCCAGGATCATCCCCTGAAGGGAGTAGTGCATCCAGGATCATCCCCTGAAGGGAGTAGTGCATCCAGGATCATCCCCTGAAGGGAGTAGTGCATCCAGGATCATCCCATGAAGGGACAGGTGCATCCAGATCATCCCATGAAGGGACAGGTGCATCCAGATCATCCCATGAAGGGACAGGTGCCTCCAGGATCATCCCATAAAGGGAGTAGCGCATCTAGGATCATCCCATGAAGGGACAGGTGCATGCATCCAGATCATCCCATGAAGGGACAGGTGCATCCAGGATCATCCCATAAAGGGAGTAGTGCATCCAGGATCATCCCATGAAGGGACAGGTGCATCCAGATCATCCCATGAAGGGACAGGTGCATCCAGATCATCCCATGAAGGGACAGGTGCCTCCAGGATCATCCCATCCAGATCATCCCATGAAGGGACAGGTGCATCCAGATCATCCCATGAAGGGACAGGTGCATCCAGATCATCCCATGAAGGAACAGGTGCATCTAGATGGGACAGGTGCATCTAGATCATCCCATGAAGGGACAGGTGCATCTACCTCATCCCCTGAAGGGAGTAGTGCATCCAGGATCATCCCATAAAGGGAGTAGTGCATCCAGGATCATCCCATAAAGGGAGCAGTGCATCCAGGATCATCCCATGAAGGGACAGGTGCATCCAGGATCATCCCATTAGGGGACCAGTGCATCCAGGATCATCCCCTGAAGGGAGTAGTGCATCCAGGATCATCCCATGAAGGGACAGGTGTATCCAGGATCATCCCATGAAGGGACAGGTGCATGCATCCAGATCATCCCATGAAGGGACAGGTGCATCCAGGATCATCCCATAAAGGGAGTAGTGCATCCAGGATCATCCCATGAAGGGACAGGTGCATCCAGATCATCCCATGAAGGGACAGGTGCATCCAGATCATCCCATGAAGGGACAGGTGCATCCAGATCATTCCATGAAGGGACAGGTGCCTCCAGGATCATCCCATAAAGGGAGTAGCGCATCTAGGATCATCCCATGAAGGGAAAGGTGCATGCATCCAGATCATCCCATGAAGGGACAGGTGCATCCAGGATCATCCCATAAAGGGAGTAGTGCATCCAGGATCATCCACTCAAGGGAGTAGTGCATCCAGGATCATCCCATGAAGGGACCGGTGCATCCAGGATCATCCCATGAAGGGACAGGTGCATCCAGATCATCCCATGAAGGGACAGGTGCATCTAGATCATCCCATGAAGGGACAGGTGCATCTAGATCATCCCCTGAAGGGAGTAGTGCATCCAGGATCATCCCCTGAAGGGAGTAGTGCATCCAGGATCATCCCCTGAAGGGGAGTAGTGCATCCAGGATCATCCCATGAAGGGACAGGTGCATCCAGATCATCCCATGAAGGGACAGGTGCATCCAGATCATCCCATGAAGGGACAGGTGCCTCCAGGATCATCCCATAAAGGGAGTAGCGCATCTAGGATCATCCCATGAAGGGACAGGTGCATGCATCCAGATCATCCCATGAAGGGACAGGTGCATCCAGGATCATCCCATAAAGGGAGTAGTGCATCCAGGATCATCCCATGAAGGGACAGGTGCGTCCAGATCATCCCATGAAGGGACAGGTGCATCCAGATCATCCCATGAAGGGAGTAGTGCATCCAGGATCATCCCATTAAGGGAGTAGTGCATCCAGGATCATCCCATGAAGGGACAGGTGCATCCAGATCATCCCATAAGGGACAGGTGCATCCAAATCATCCCATGAAGGGACAGGTGCATCCAGATCATCCCATCCAGATCATCCCATGAAGGGACAGGTGCATCCAGATCATCCCATGAAGGGACAGGTGCATCTAGATCATCCCATGAAGGAACAGGTGCATCTAGATGGGACAGGTGCATCTAGATCATCCCATGAAGGGACAGGTGCATCTAGCTCATCCCCTGAAGGGAGTAGTGCATCCAGGATCATCCCATAAAGGGAGTAGTGCATCCAGGATCATCCCATGAAGGGACAGGTGCATCCAGGATCATCCCATGAAGGGAGTAGTGCATCCAGGATCATCCCATGAAGGGAGTAGTGCATCCAGATCATCCCATGAAGGGACAGGTGCATCCAGATCATCCCATGAAGGGACAGGTGCATCCAGATCATCCCATGAAGGGACAGGTGCATCGAGGATCATCCCCTGAAGGGAGTAGTGCATCCAGGATCATCCCCTGAAGGGAGTAGTGCATCCAGGATCATCCCATGAAAGGAGTAGTGCATCCAGGATCATCCCCTGAAGGGAGTAGTGCATCCAGATCATCCCATTAAGGGACAGGTGCATCCAGGATCATCCCCTGAAGGGAGTAGTGCATCTAGATCATCCCATGAAGGGACAGGTGCATCCAGATCATCCCATGAAGGGACAGGTGCATCCAGATCAACCCATGAAGGGACAGGTGCATCCAGGTTCATCCCATAAAGGGAGTAGTGCATCCAGGATCATCCCATGAAGGGACAGGTGCATCCAGGATCATCCCATGAAGGGACAGGTGCATCCAGATCATCCCATGAAGGGACAGGTGCATCCAGATCATCCCATGAAGGGACAGGTGCATCGAGGATCATCCCCTGAAGGGAGTACTGCATCCAGGATCATCCCATGAAGGGAGTAGTGCATCCAGGATCATCCCATGAAGGGAGTAGTGCATCCAGGATCATCCCCTGAAGGGAGTAGTGCATCCAGATCATCCCATGAAGGGACAGGTGCATCCAGGATCATCCCCTGAAGGGAGTAGTGCATCCAGATCATCCCATGAAGGGACAGGTGCATCCAGATCATCCCATGAAGGGACAGGTGCATCGAGGATCATCCCATGAAGGGACAGGTGCATCCAGACCATCCCATGAAGGGACAGGTGCATCGAGGATCATCCCCTGAAGGGAGTAGTGCATCCAGGACCATCCCATAAAGGGAGTAGTGCATCCAGGACCATCCCCTGAAGGGAGTAGTGCATCCAGGACCATCCCCTGAAGGGAGTAGTGCATCCAGGATCATCCCATGAAGGGAGCAGTGCATCCAGGACCATCCCATGAAGGGAGTAGTGCATCCAGGACCATCCCATGAAGGGAGTAGTGCATCCAGGACCATCCCCTGAAGGGAGTAGTGCATCCAGGATCATCCCATGAAGGGAGCAGTGCATCCAGGATCATCCCATGAAGGGACAGGTGCATCCAGGATCATCCCATTAGGGGACCAGTGCATCCAGGATCATCCCCTGAAGGGAGTAGTGCATCCAGGATCATCCCATGAAGGGACAGGTGCATCCAGATCATCCCATGAAGGGACAGGTGCATCCAGGATCATCCCATAAAGGGAGTAGTGCATCCAGGATCATCCCATGAAGGGACAGGTGCATCCAGGATCATCCCATGAAGGGAGTAGTGCATCCAGGATCATCCCATGAAGGGACAGGTGCATCCAGATCATCCCATGAAGGGACAGGTGCATCCAGATCATCCCATGAAGGGACAGGTGCATCCAGATCATCCCATGAAGGGACAGGTGCATCGAGGATCATCCCCTGAAGGGAGTAGTGCATCCAGGATCATCCCCTGAAGGGAGTAGTGCATTTAGGATCATCCCATGAAAGGAGTAGTGCATCCAGGATCATCCCCTGAAGGGAGTAGTGCATCCAGATCATCCCATGAAGGGACAGGTGCATCCAGGATCATCCCCTGAAGGGAGTAGTGCATCTAGATCATCCCATGAAGGGACAGGTGCATCCAGATCATCCCATGAAGGGACAGGTGCATCCAGATCAACCCATGAAGGGACAGGTGCATCCAGGTTCATCCCATAAAGGGAGTAGTGCATCCAGGATCATCCCATGAAGGGACAGGTGCATCCAGGATCATCCCATGAAGGGACAGGTGCATCCAGATCATCCCATGAAGGGACAGGTGCATCCAGATCATCCCATGAAGGGACAGGCGCATCGAGGATCATCCCCTGAAGGGAGTACTGCATCCAGGATCATCCCATGATGGGAGTAGTGCATCCAGGATCATCCCATGAAGGGAGTAGTGCATCCAGGATCATCCCCTGAAGGGAGTAGTGCATCCAGGTCATCCCATGAAGGGACAGGTGCATCCAGGATCATCCCCTGAAGGGAGTAGTGCATCCAGATCATCCCATGAAGGGACAGGTGCATCCAGATCATCCCATGAAGGGACAGGTGCATCGAGGATCATCCCATGAAGGGACAGGTGCATCGAGGATCATCCCCTGAAGGGAGTAGTGCATCCAGGACCATCCCATGAAGGGAGTAGTGCATCCAGGACCATCCCATGAAGGGAGTAGTGCATCCAGGACCATCCCCTGAAGGGAGTAGTGCATCCAGGACCATCCCCTGAAGGGAGTAGTGCATCCAGGACCATCCCCTGAAGGGAGTAGTGCATCCAGGACCATCCCCTGAAGGGAGTAGTGCATCCAGGATCATCCCATAAAGGGAGTAGTGCATCCAGGATCATCCCATAAAGGGAGTAGTGCATCCAGGATCATCCCATGAAGGGAGTAGTGCATCCAGGATCATCCCATGAAGGGAGCAGTGCATCCAGGATCATCCCATGAAGGGACATGTGCATCCAGGATCCTCCCATTAGGGGACCAGTGCATCCAGGATCATCCCCTGAAGGGAGTAGTGCATCCAGGATCATCCCATGAAGGGACAGGTGTATCCAGGATCATCACCATAAAGGGAGTAGTGCATCCAGGATCATCCCATGAAGGGACAGGTGCATCCAGATCATCCCATGAAGGGACAGGTGCATCCAGATCATCCCATACAGGGACAGGTGCATCCAGGATCATCCCATAAAGGGAGTAGTGCATCCAGGATCATCCCATGAAGGGAGTAGTGCATCCAGGATGATCCCCTGAAGGGAGTAGTGCATCCAGGATGATCCCCTGAATGGAGTAGTGCATCCAGATCATCCCATGAAGGGACAGGTGCATCCAGGATCATCCCCTGAAGGGAGTAGTGCATCCAGATCATCCCATGAAGGGACAGGTGCATCCAGATCATCCCATGAAGGGACAGGTGCATCCAGATCATCCCATGAAGGGACAGGTGCATCGAGGATCATCCCCTGAAGGGAGTAGTGCATCCAGGATCATCCCATGAAGGGAGTAGTGCATCCAGGATCATCCCATGAAGGGACAGGTGCATCCAGATCATCCCATGAAGGGAGTAGTGCATCCAGATCATCCCCTGAAGGGAGTAGTGCATCCAGGATCATCCCCTGAAGGGAGTAGTGCATCCAGGATCATCCCCTGAAGGGAGTAGTGCATCCAGGATCATCCCCTGAAGGGAGTAGTGCATCCAGGATCATCCCCTGAAGGGAGTAGTGCATCCAGGATCATCCCCTGAAGGGACAGGTGCATCCAGGATCATCCCATGAAGGGACAGGTGCATCCAGGATCATCCCATGAAGGGACAGGTGCATCCAGGATCAGGATCATCCCCTGAAGGGACAGGTGCATCCAGGATCATCCCATGAAGGGACAGGTGCATCCAGGATCATCCCATGAAGGGACAGGTGCATCCAGGATCATCCCATGAAGGGAGTAGTGCATCCAGGATCATCCCCTGAAGGGAGTAGTGCATCCAGGATCATCCCATGAAGGGACAGGTGCATCCAGGATCATCCCCTGAAGGGAGTAGTGCATCCAGGATCATCCCCTGAAGGGAGTAGTGCATCCAGGATCATCCCCTGAAGGGAGTAGTGCATCCAGGATCATCCCCTGAAGGGAGTAGTGCATCCAGGATCATCCCATGAAGGGAGCAGTGCATCCAGGATCATCCCATGAAGGGACAGGTGCATCCAGGATCATCCCATGAAGGGACAGATGCATCCAGGATCATCCCATGAAGGGACAGGTGCATCCAGGATCATCCCATGAAGGGACAGGTGCATCCAGGATCATCCCATAAAGGGACAGGTGCATCCAGGATCATCACATGTAGGGACAGGTGCATCCACATCATCCCCTGAAGGCAGTAGTGCATCCAGGATCATCCCATGAAGGGACAGGTGCATCCAGGATCATCCCTTTAAGGGAGTAGTGCATCCAGGATCATCCCATGAAGGGACTAGTGCACCCAGGATCATCCCCTGAAGTGAGTAGTGCGTCCAGGATCATCCCCTGAAGGGAGTAGTGCGTCCAGGATCATCCCCTGAAGGGAGTAGTGCGTCCAGGATCATCCCATGAAGGGACAGGTGCATCCAGATCATCCCATCAAGGGACAGGTGCATCCAGATCATCCCATGAAGGGACAGGTGCATCCAGATCATCCCATGAAGGGACAGGTGCATCAAGGATCATCCCCTGAAGGGAGTAGTACATCCTGGATCATCCCCTGAAGGGAGTAGTGCATCCAGGATCATCCCATGAAGGGAGTAGTGCATCCAGGATCATCCCATGAAGGGACAGGTGCATCCAGATCATCCCATGAAGGGACAGGTGCATCCAGATCATCCCATGAAGGGACAGGTGCATCCAGATCATCCCATGAAGGGACAGGTGCATCCAGATCATCCCCTGAAGGGACAGGTGCATCCAGGATCATCCCCTGAAGGGAGTAGTGCATCCAGGATCATCCCCTGAAGGGAGTAGTGCATCCAGGATCATCCCATGAAGGGACAGGTGCATCCAGGATCATCCCATGAAGGGACAGGTGCATCCAGGATCATCCCATGAAGGGACAGGTGCATCCAGGATCATCCCATGAAGGGAGTAGTGCATCCAGGATCATCCCATGAAGGGACAGGTGCATCCAGGATCATCCCCTGAAGGGAGTAGTGCATCCAGGATCATCCCATGAAGGGAGTAGTGCATCCAGGATCATCCCATGAAGGGAGTAGTGCATCCAGGACCATCCCATGAAAGGAGTAGTGCATCCAGGATCATCCCATGAAGGGAGTAGTGCATCCAGGATCATCCCCTCAAGGGAGTAGTGCATCCAGATCATCCCATGAATGGACAGGTGCATCCAGGATCATCCCATGAAGGGACAGGTGCATCCAGGATCATCCCATGAAGGGACAGGTGCATCCAGATCATCCCATGAAGGGACAGGTGCATCCAGGATCATCCCCTGAAGGGAGTAGTGCATCCAGGATCATCCCCTGAAGGGAGTAGTGCATCCAGGATCATCCCATGAAGGGACAGGTGCATCCAGATCATCCCATGAAGGGACAGGTGCATCCAGGATCATCCCATAAAGGGACAGGTGCATCCAGGATCATCCCATAAAGGGACAGGTGCATCCAGGATCATCCCATGAAGGGACAGGTGCATCCAGGATCATCCCATGAAGGGAGTAGTGCATCCTGGATCATCCCCTGAAGGAAGTAGTGCATCCTGGATCATCCCCTGAAGGGAGTAGTGCATCCAGGATCATCCCATGAAGGGACAGGTGCATCCAGGATCATCCCATAAAGGGAGTAGTGCATCCAGGATCATCCCATGAAGGGACAGGTGCTTCCAGGATCATCCCATAAAGGGAGTAGCGCATCTAGGATCATCCCAAGAAGGGACAGGTGCATGCATCCAGATGATCCCATGAAGGGACAGGTGCATCCAGGATCATCCCATAAAGGGAGTAGTGCATCCAGGATCATCCCATGAAGGGACAGGTGCATCCAGATCATCCCATGAAGGGACAGGTGCATCCAGATCATCCCATGAAGGGACAGGTGCATCCAGATCATCCCATGAAGGGACAGGTGCCTCCAGGATCATCCCATAAAGGGAGTAGCGCATCTAGGATCATCCCATGAAGGGACAGGTGCATGCATCCAGATCATCCCATGAAGGGAGTAGTGCATCCAGGATCATCCCCTGAAGGGAGTAGTGCATCCAGGATCATCCCATTAAGGGAGTAGTGCATCCAGGATCATCCCATGAAGGGACAGGTGCATCCAGATCATCCCATGAAGGGACAGGTGCATCCAGATCATCCCATGAAGGGACAGGTGCATCCAGATCATCCCATGAAGGGACAGGTGCATCCAGATCATCCCATGAAGGGACAGGTGCATCCAGGATCATCCCATGAAGGGACAGGTGCATCCAGGATCATCCCATAAAGGGACAGGTGCCTCCAGGATCATCCCATAAAGGGAGTAGCGCATCTAGGATCATCCCATGAAGGGACAGGTGCATGCATCCAGATCATCCCATGAAGGGACAGGTGCATCCAGGATCATCCCATAAAGGGAGTAGTGCATCCAGGATCATCCCATGAAGGGACAGGTGCATCCAGATCATCCCATGAAGGGACAGGTGCATCCAGATCATCCCATGAAGGGACAGGTGCATCCAGGATCATCCCCTGAAGGGAGTAGTGCATCCAGGATCATCCCCTGAAGGGAGTAGTGCATCCAGATCATCCCATGAAGGGACAGGTGCCTCCAGGATCATCCCATAAAGGGAGTAGCGCATCTAGGATCATCCCATGAAGGGACAGGTGCATGCATCCAGATCATCCCATGAAGGGACAGGTGAATGCATCCAGATCATCCCATGAAGGGACAGGTGCATCCAGGATCATCCCATAAAGGGAGTAGTGCATCCAGGATCATCCCATGAAGGTACAGGTGCATCCAGATCATCCCATGAAGGGACAGGTGCATCCAGATCATCCCATGAAGGGACAGGTGCCTCCAGGATCATCCCATAAAGGGAGTAGTGCATCCAGGATCATCCCCTGAAGGGAGTAGTGCATCCAGGATCATCCCATTAAGGGAGTAGTGCATCCAGGATCATCCCATGAAGGGACAGGTGCATCCAGATCATCCCATGAAGGGACAGGTGCATCCAGATCATCCCATGAAGGGACAGGTGCATCCAGATCATCCCATGAAGGGACAGGTGCATCCAGATCATCCCATGAAGGGACAGGTGCATCCAGATCATCCCATGAAGGGACAGGTGCATCTAGATCATCCCCTGAAGGGAGTAGTGCATCCAGGATCATCCCCTGAAGGGAGTAGTGCATCCAGGATCATCCCCTGAAGGGAGTAGTGCATCCAGGATCATCCCATGAAGGGACAGGTGCATCCAGATCATCCCATGAAGGGACAGGTGCATCCAGATCATCTCATGAAGGGACAGGTGCCTCCAGGATCATCCCATAAAGGGAGTAGCGCATCTAGGATCATCCCATGAAGGGACAGGTGCATGCATCCAGATCATCCCATGAAGGGACAGGTGCATCCAGGATCATTCCATAAAGGGAGTAGTGCATCCAGGATCATCCCATGAAGGGACAGGTGCATCCAGATCATCCCATGAAGGGAGTAGTGCATCCAGGATCATCCCATTAAGGGAGTAGTGCATCCAGGATCATCCCATGAAGGGACAGGTGCATCCAGATCATCCCATGAAGGGACAGGTGCATCCAGATCATCCCATCCAGATCATCCCATGAAGGGACAGGTGCATCCAGATCATCCCATGAAGGGACAGGTGCATCTAGATCATCCCATGAAGGAACAGGTGCATCTAGATGGGACAGGTGCATCTAGATCATCCCATGAAGGGACAGGTGCATCTAGCTCATCCCCTGAAGGGAGTAGTGCATCCAGATCATCCCATTAAGGGACAGGTGCATCCAGGATCATCCCCTGAAGGGAGTAGTGCATCTAGATCATCCCATGAAGGGACAGGTGCATCCAGATCATCCCATGAAGGGACAGGTGCATCCAGATCATCCCATGAAGGGACAGGTGCATCCAGATCAACCCATGAAGGGACAGGTGCATCCAGGTTCATCCCATAAAGGGAGTAGTGCATCCAGGATCATCCCATGAAGGGACAGGTGCATCCAGGATCATCCCATGAAGGGACAGGTGCATCCAGATCATCCCATGAAGGGACAGGTGCATCGAGGATCATCCCCTGAAGGGAGTACTGCATCCAGGATCATCCCATGAAGGGAGTAGTGCATCCAGGATCATCCCATGAAGGGAGTAGTGCATACAGGACCATCCCATAAAGGGAGTAGTGCATCCAGGACCATCCCCTGAAGGGAGTAGTGCATCCAGGACCATCCCCTGAAGGGAGTAGTGCATCCAGGATCATCCCATGAAGGGAGCAGTGCATCCAGGACCATCCCATGAAGGGAGTAGTGCATCCAGGACCATCCCATGAAGGGATTAGTGCATCCAGGACCATCCCCTGAAGGGAGTAGTGCATCCAGGATCATCCCATGAAGGGAGCAGTGCATCCAGGATCATCCCATGAAGGGACAGGTGCATCCAGGATCATCCCATTAGGGTACCAGTGCATCCAGGATCATCCCCTGAAGGGAGTAGTGCATCCAGGATCATCCCATGAAGGGACAGGTGCATCCAGATCATCCCATGAAGGGACAGGTGCATCCAGATCATCCCATGAAGGGACAGGTGCATCCAGGATCATCCCATAAAGGGAGTAGTGCATCCAGGATCATCCCATGAAGGGACAGGTGCATCCAGGATCATCCCATGAAGGGAGTAGTGCATCCAGGATCATCCCATGAAGGGACAGGTGCATCCAGATCATCCCATGAAGGGACAGGTGCATCCAGATCATCCCATGAAGGGACAGGTGCATCCAGATCATCCCATGAAGGGACAGGTGCATCGAGGATCATCCCCTGAAGGGAGTAGTGCATCCAGGATCATCCCCTGAAGGGAGTAGTGCATTTAGGATCATCCCATGAAAGGAGTAGTGCATCCAGGATCATCCCCTGAAGGGAGTAGTGCATCCAGATCATCCCATGAAGGGACAGGTGCATCCAGGATCATCCCCTGAAGGGAGTAGTGCATCTAGATCATCCCATGAAGGGACAGGTGCATCCAGATCATCCCATGAAGGGACAGGTGCATCCAGATCAACCCATGAAGGGACAGGTGCATCCAGGTTCATCCCATAAAGGGAGTAGTGCATCCAGGATCATCCCATGAAGGGACAGGTGCATCCAGGATCATCCCATGAAGGGACAGGTGCATCGAGGATCATCCCATGAAGGGACAGGTGCATCCAGACCATCCCATGAAGGGACAGGTGCATCGAGGATCATCCCCTGAAGGGAGTAGTGCATCCAGGACCATCCCATAAAGGGAGTAGTGCATCCAGGACCATCCCCTGAAGGGAGTAGTGCATCCAGGACCATCCCCTGAAGGGAGTAGTGCATCCAGGATCATCCCATGAAGGGACAGGTGCATCCAGGATCATCCCATGAAGGGACAGGTGCATCGAGGATCATCCCATGAAGGGACAGGTGCATCCAGATCATCCCATGAAGGGACAGGTGCATCGAGGATCATCCCCTGAAGGGAGTACTGCATCCAGGATCATCCCATGATGGGAGTAGTGCATCCAGGATCATCCCATGAAGGGAGTAGTGCATCCAGGATCATCCCCTGAAGGGAGTAGTGCATCCAGGTCATCCCATGAAGGGACAGGTGCATCCAGGATCATCCCCTGAAGGGAGTAGTGCATCCAGATCATCCCATGTAGGGACAGGTGCATCCAGATCATCCCATGAAGGGACAGGTGCATCGAGGATCATCCCATGAAGGGACAGGTGCATCGAGGATCATCCCCTGAAGGGAGTAGTGCATCCAGGACCATCCCATGAAGGGAGTAGTGCATCCAGGACCATCCCCTGAAGGGAGTAGTGCATCCAGGACCATCCCCTGAAGGGAGTAGTGCATCCAGGACCATCCCCTGAAGGGAGTAGTGCATCCAGGACCATCCCCTGAAGGGAGTAGTGCATCCAGGATCATCCCATAAAGGGAGTAGTGCATCCAGGATCATCCCATAAAGGGAGTAGTGCATCCAGGATCATCCCATGAAGGGAGTAGTGCATCCAGGATCATCCCATGAAGGGAGCAGTGCATCCAGGATCATCCCATGAAGGGACATGTGCATCCAGGATCCTCCCATTAGGGGACCAGTGCATCCAGGATCATCCCCTGAAGGGAGTAGTGCATCCAGGATCATCCCATGAAGGGACAGGTGTATCCAGGATCATCCCATAAAGGGAGTAGTGCATCCAGGATCATCCCATGAAGGGACAGGTGCATCCAGATCATCCCATGAAGGGACAGGTGCATCCAGATCATCCCATGAAGGGACAGGTGCATCCAGGATCATCCCATAAAGGGAGTAGTGCATCCAGGATCATCCCATGAAGGGAGTAGTGCATCCAGGATGATCCCCTGAAGGGAGTAGTGCATCCAGGATGATCCCCTGAATGGAGTAGTGCATCCAGATCATCCCATGAAGGGACAGGTGCATCCAGGATCATCCCCTGAAGGGAGTAGTGCATCCAGATCATCCCATGAAGGGACAGGTGCATCCAGATCATCCCATGAAGGGACAGGTGCATCCAGATCATCCCATGAAGGGACAGGTGCATCGAGGATCATCCCCTGAAGGGAGTAGTGCATCCAGGATCATCCCATGAAGGGAGTAGTGCATCCAGGATCATCCCATGAAGGGACAGGTGCATCCAGATCATCCCATGAAGGGAGTAGTGCATCCAGATCATCCCCTGAAGGGAGTAGTGCATCCAGGATCATCCCCTGAAGGGAGTAGTGCATCCAGGATCATCCCCTGAAGGGAGTAGTGCATCCAGGATCATCCCCTGAAGGGAGTAGTGCATCCAGGATCATCCCCTGAAGGGAGTAGTGCATCCAGGATCATCCCATGAAGGGACAGGTGCATCCAGGATTATCCCATGAAGGGACAGGTGCATCCAGGATCATCCCATGAAGGGAGTAGTGCATCCAGGATCATCCCCTGAAGGGAGTAGTGCATCCAGGATCATCCCATGAAGGGACAGGTGCATCCAGGATCATCCCCTGAAGGGAGTAGTGCATCCAGGATCATCCCCTGAAGGGAGTAGTGCATCCAGGATCATCCCCTGAAGGGAGTAGTGCATCCAGGATCATCCCCTGAAGGGAGTAGTGCATCCAGGATCATCCCCTGAAGGGAGTAGTGCATCCAGGATCATCCCATGAAGGGAGCAGTGCATCCAGGATCATCCCATGAAGGGACAGGTGCATCCAGGATCATCCCATGAAGGGACAGGTGCATCCAGGATCATCCCATGAAGGGACAGGTGCATCCAGGATCATCCCATGAAGGGACAGGTGCATCCAGGATCATCCCATAAAGGGACAGGTGCATCCAGGATCATCACATGTAGGGACAGGTGCATCCACATCATCCCCTGAAGGCAGTAGTGCATCCAGGATCATCCCATGAAGGGACAGGTGCATCCAGGATCATCCCATTAAGGGAGTAGTGCATCCAGGATCATCCCATGAAGGGACTAGTGCACCCAGGATCATCCCCTGAAGGGAGTAGTGCGTCCAGGATCATCCCCTGAAGGGAGTAGTGCGTCCAGGATCATCCCCTGAAGGGACAGGTGCATCCAGATCATCCCATCAAGGGACAGGTGCATCCAGCTCATCCCATCAAGGGACAGGTGCATCCAGCTCATCCCATGAAGGGACAGGTGCATCCAGATCATCCCATGAAGGGTCAGGTGCATCAAGGATCATCCCCTGAAGGGAGTAGTACATCCTGGATCATCCCCTGAAGGGAGTAGTACATCCTGGATCATCCCCTGAAGGGAGTAGTGTATCCAGGATCATCCCATGAAGGGAGTAGTGCATCCAGGATCATCCCATGAAGGGACAGGTGCATCCAGATCATCCCATGAAGGGACAGGTGCATCCAGATCATCCCATGAAGGGACAGGTGCATCCAGATCATCCCCTGAAGGGAGTAGTGCATCCAGGATCATCCCCTGAAGGGAGTAGTGCATCCAGGATCATCCCCTGAAGGGAGTAGTGCATCCAGGATCATCCCATGAAGGGACAGGTGCATCCAGGATCATCCCATGAAGGGACAGGTGCATCCAGGATCATCCCATGAAGGGACAGGTGCATCCAGGATCATCCCATGAAGGGAGTAGTGCATCCAGGATCATCCCATGAAGGGACAGGTGCATCCAGGATCATCCCCTGAAGGGAGTAGTGCATCCAGGATCATCCCATGAAGGGAGTAGTGCATCCAGGATCATCCCATGAAGGGAGTAGTGCATCCAGGACCATCCCATGAAAGGAGTAGTGCATCCAGGATCATCCCATGAAGGGAGTAGTGCATCCAGGAGCATCCCCTCAAGGGAGTAGTGCATCCAGATCATCCCATGAATGGACAGGTGCATCCAGGATCATCCCATGAAGGGACAGGTGCATCCAGGATCATCCCATGAAGGGACAGGTGCATCCAGATCATCCCATGAAGGGACAGGTGCATCCAGGATCATCCCCTGAAGGGAGTAGTGCATCCAGGATCATCCCCTGAAGGGACAGGTGCATCCAGATCATCCCATGAAGGGACAGGTGCATCCAGGATCATCCCATAAAGGGACAGGTGCATCCAGGATCATCCCATAAAGGGACAGGTGCATCCAGGATCATCCCATGAAGGGACAGGTGCATCCAGGATCATCCCATGAAGGGACAGGTGCATCCAGGATCATCCCATGAAGGGAGTAGTGCATCCTGGATCATCCCCTGAAGGAAGTAGTGCATCCTGGATCATCCCCTGAAGGGAGTAGTGCATCCTGGATCATCCCCTGAAGGGAGTAGTGCATCCAGGATCATCCCATGAAGGGACAGGTGCATCCAGGATCATCCCATAAAGGGAGTAGTGCATCCAGGATCATCCCATGAAGGGACAGGTGCTTCCAGGATCATCCCATAAAGGGAGTAGCGCATCTAGGATCATCCCAAGAAGGGACAGGTGCATGCATCCAGATGATCCCATGAAGGGACAGGTGCATCCAGGATCATCCCATAAAGGGAGTAGTGCATCCAGGATCATCCCATGAAGGGACAGGTGCATCCAGATCATCCCATGAAGGGACAGGTGCATCCAGATCATCCCATGAAGGGACAGGTGCATCCAGATCATCCCATGAAGGGACAGGTGCCTCCAGGATCATCCCATAAAGGGAGTAGCGCATCTAGGATCATCCCATGAAGGGACAGGTGCATGCATCCAGATCATCCCATGAAGGGAGTAGTGCATCCAGGATCATCCCCTGAAGGGAGTAGTGCATCCAGGATCATCCCATTAAGGGAGTAGTGCATCCAGGATCATCCCATGAAGGGACAGGTGCATCCAGATCATCCCATGAAGGGACAGGTGCATCCAGATCATCCCATGAAGGGACAGGTGCATCCAGATCATCCCATGAAGGGACAGGTGCATCCAGGATCATCCCATGAAGGGACAGGTGCATCCAGGATCATCCCATAAAGGGACAGGTGCCTCCAGGATCATCCGATAAAGGGAGTAGCGCATCTAGGATCATCCCATGAAGGGACAGGTGCATGCATCCAGATCATCCCATGAAGGGACAGGTGCATCCAGGATCATCCCATAAAGGGAGTAGTGCATCCAGGATCATCCCATGAAGGGACAGGTGCATCCAGATCATCCCATGAAGGGACAGGTGCATCCAGATCATCCCATGAAGGGACAGGTGCATCCAGGATCATCCCCTGAAGGGAGTAGTGCATCCAGGATCATCCCCTGAAGGGAGTAGTGCATCCAGATCATCCCATGAAGGGACAGGTGCCTCCAGGATCATCCCATAAAGGGAGTAGCGCATCTAGGATCATCCCATGAAGGGACAGGTGCATGCATCCAGATCATCCCATGAAGGGACAGGTGAATGCATCCAGATCATCCCATGAAGGGACAGGTGCATCCAGGATCATCCCATAAAGGGAGTAGTGCATCCAGGATCATCCCATGAAGGGACAGGTGCATCCAGATCATCCCATGAAGGGACAGGTGCATCCAGATCATCCCATGAAGGGACAGGTGCCTCCAGGATCATCCCATAAAGGGAGTAGCGCATCTAGGATCATCCCATGAAGGGACAGGTGCATGCATCCAGATCATCCCATGAAGGGACAGGTGCATCCAGGATCATCCCATAAAGGGAGTAGTGCATCCAGGATCATCCCCTGAAGGGAGTAGTGCATCCAGGATCATCCCATTAAGGGAGTAGTGCATCCAGGATCATCCCATGAAGGGACAGGTGCATCCAGATCATCCCATGAAGGGACAGGTGCATCCAGATCATCCCATGAAGGGACAGGTGCATCCAGATCATCCCATGAAGGGACAGGTGCATCCAGATCATCCCATGAAGGGACAGGTGCATCTAGATCATCCCCTGAAGGGAGTAGTGCATCCAGGATCATCCCCTGAAGGGAGTAGTGCATCCAGGATCATCCCCTGAAGGGAGTAGTGCATCCAGGATCATCCCATGAAGGGACAGGTGCATCCAGATCATCCCATGAAGGGACAGGTGCATCCAGATCATCCCATGAAGGGACAGGTGCCTCCAGGATCATCCCATAAAGGGAGTAGCGCATCTAGGATCATCCCATGAAGGGACAGGTGCATGCATCCAGATCATCCCATGAAGGGACAGGTGCATCCAGGATCATTCCATAAAGGGAGTAGTGCATCCAGGATCATCCCATGAAGGGACAGGTGCATCCAGATCATCCCATGAAGGGACAGGTGCATCCAGATCATCCCATGAAGGGAGTAGTGCATCCAGGATCATCCCATTAAGGGAGTAGTGCATCCAGGATCATCCCATGAAGGGACAGGTGCATCCAGATCATCCCATGAAGGGACAGGTGCATCCAGATCATCCCATCCAGATCATCCCATGAAGGGACAGGTGCATCCAGATCATCCCATGAAGGGACAGGTGCATCTAGATCATCCCATGAAGGAACAGGTGCATCTAGATGGGACAGGTGCATCTAGATCATCCCATGAAGGGACAGGTGCATCTAGCTCATCCCCTGAAGGGAGTAGTGCATCCAGGATCATCCCCTGAAGGGAGAAGTGCATCCAGGGTCATCCCATGAAGGGAGTAGTGCATCCAGGATCATCCCATGAAGGGAGTAGTGCATCCAGGATCATCCCATAAAGGGAGTAGTGCATCCAGAATCATCCCATGAAGGGAGCAGTGCATCCAGGATCATCCCATGAAGGGACAGGTGCATCCAGGATCATCCCATTAGGGGACCAGTGCATCCAGGATCATCCCCTGAAGGGAGTAGTGCATCCAGGATCATCCCATGAAGGGACAGTTGTATCCAGGATCATCCCATAAAGGGAGTAGTGCATCCAGGATCATCCCATAAAGGGAGTAGTGCATCCAAGATCATCCCATGAAGGGACAGTTGCATCCAGATCATCCCATGAAGGGACAGGTGCATCCAGGATCATCCCATAAAGGGAGTAGTGCATCCAGGATCATCCCATGAAGGGACAGGTGCATCCAGATCATCCCATGAAGGGAAAGGTGCATCCAGATCATCCCATGAAGGGACAGGTGCATCCAGATCATCCCATGAAGGGACAGGTGCATCCAGATCATCCCATGAAGGGACAGGTGCATCCAGATCATCCCCTGAAGGGAGTAGTGCATCCAGGATCATCCCCTGAAGGGAGTAGTGCATCCAGGATCATCCCATGAAAGGAGTAGTGCATCCAGGATCATCCCCTGAAGGGAGTAGTGCATCCAGATCATCCCATGAAGGGACAGGTGCATCCAGGATCATCCCCTGAAGGGAGTAGTGCATCCAGATCATCCCATGAAGGGACAGGTGCATCCAGATCATCCCATGAAGGGACAGGTGCATCCAGATCAACCCATGAAGGGACAGGTGCATCCAGGTTCATCCCATAAAGGGAGTAGTACATCCAGGATCATCCCATGAAGGGAAAGGTGCATCCAGGATCATCCCATGAAGGGACATGTGCATCCAGGATCATACCATGAAGGGACAGGTGCATCCAGGATCATCCCCTGAAGGGAGTAGTGCATCCAGGATCATCCCATGAAAGGAGTAGTGCATCCAGGATCATCCCATGAAAGGAGTAGTGCATCCAGGATCATCCCCTGAAGGGAGTAGTGCATCCAGATCATCCCATGAAGGGACAGGTGCATCCAGGATCATCCCCTGAAGGGAGTAGTGCATCCAGATCATCCCATGAAGGGACAGGTGCATCCAGATCATCCCATGAAGGGACAGGTGCATCCAGATCAACCCATGAAGGGACAGGTGCATCCAGGTTCATCCCATAAAGGGAGTAGTGCATCCAGGATCATCCCATGAAGGGAAAGGTGCATCCAGGATCATCCCATGAAGGGACATGTGCATCCAGGATCATACCATGAAGGGACAGGTGCATCCAGGATCATCCCATGAAGGGACAGGTGCATCCAGGATCATCCCATGAAGGGACAGGTGCATCCAGATCATCCCATGAAGGGATAGGTGCATCCAGATCATCCCAGGAAGGGACAGGTGCATCGAGGATCATCCCCTGAAGGGAGTACTGCATCCAGGATCATCCCATGAAGGGAGTAGTACATCCAGGATCATCCCATGAAGGGAGTAGTGCATCCAGGATCATCCCCTGAAGGGAGTAGTGCATCCAGATCATCCCATGAAGGGACAGGTGCATCCAGGATCATCCCATGAAGGGACAGGTGCATCCAGACCATCCCATGAAGGGACAGGTGCATCGAGGATCATCCCCTGAAGGGAGTAGTGCATCCAGGATCATCCCATGAAGGGAGTAGTGCATCCAGGATCATCCCATGAAGGGACAGGTGCATCCAGATCATCCCATGAAGGGACAGGTGCATCCAGATCATCCCATGAAGGGACAGGTGCATCCAGACCATCCCATGAAGGGACAGGTGCATCGAGGATCATCCCCTGAAGGGAGTAGTGCATCCAGGATCATCCCCTGAAGGGAGTAGTGCATCCAGGATCATCCCATGAAGGGAGAGGTGCATCCAGGATCATCCCTTGAAGGGACAGGTGCATCCAGGATCATCCCATGAAGGGAGTAGTGCATCCAGGATCATCCCCTGAAGGGAGTAGTGCATCCAGGATCATCCCATGAAGGGACAGGTGCATCCAGGATCATCCCATGAAGGGACAGGTGCATCCAAGATCCTCCCATGAAGGGACCAGTGCATCCAGATCATCCCATGAAGGGACAGGTGCATCCAGGATCATCCCATTAGGGGACCAGTGCATCCAGGATCATCCCCTGAAGGGAGTAGTGCATCCAGGATCATCCCATGAAGGTACAGGTGCATCCAGGATCATCCCATGAAGGGACAGGTGCATCCAGGATCATCCCATGAAGGGAGTAGTGCATCCAGGATCATCCCATGAAGGGAGTAGTGCATCTAGGATCATCCCATGAAGGGAGTAGTGCATCCAGGATCATCCCATGAAGAGAGTAGTGCATCCTGGATCATCCCCTGAAGGGAGTAGTGCATCCAGGATCATCCCCTGAAGGGAGTAGTGCATCCAAGATCATCCCCTGAAGGGAGTAGTGCATCCAGGATCATTCCATAAAGGGACAGGTGCATCCAGGATCATCCCATAAAGGGAGTAGTGCATCCAGGAACATCCCATAAAGGGACAGGTGCATCCAGGATCATCCCATAAAGGGAGTAGTGCATCCAGATCATCCCATGAAGGGACAGGTGCATCCAGGATCATCCCATAAAGGGAGTAGTGCATCCAGGATCATCCCATTAAGGGACAGGTGCATTCAGATCATCCCATGAAGGGACAGGTGCATCGAGGATCATCCCATGAAGGGAGTAGTGCATCCAGGAACATCCCTTGAAGGGAGTAGTGCATCCAGGACCATCCCCTGAAGGGAGTAGTGCATCCAGGATCATCCCATAAAGGGAGTAGTGCATTAGGATCCTCCCATGAAGGGAGTAGTGCATCCAGGATCATACCCTGAAGGGAGTAGTGCATCCAGGATCATCCCCTGAAGGGAGTAGTGCATCCAGGATCATCCCCTGAAGGGAGTAGTGCATCCAGGATCATCCCACGAAGTGAGTAGTGCATTCAGGATCATCCCACGAAGGGAGTAGTGCATCCAGGATCATCACCTGAAGGGAGTAGTGCATCCAGGATCATCACCTGAAGGGAGTAGTGCATCCAGGATCATCCCCTGAAGGGAGTAGTGCAACCAGGATCATCCCATGAAGGGACAGGTGCATCCAGGATCAACCCATGAAGGGAAAGGTGCGTCCTGGATCATCCCATGAAGGGACAGGTGCATCCAGGATCATCTCATGAAGGGACAGGTGCATCCAGGATCATCCCATGAAGGGACAGGTGCATCCAGGATCATCCCCTGAAGGGAGTAGTGCATCCAGGATCATCCGATGAAGGGACAGGTGCATCCGGGATCATCCCATGAAGGGACAGGTGCATCCAGATCATCCCATGAAGGGACAGGTGCATCCAGATCATCCCATGAAGGGACAGGTGCATCCAGGATCATCCCCTGAAGGGAGTAGTGCATCCAGGATCATCCCCTGAAGGGAGTAGTGCATCCAGATCATCCCATGAAGGGACAGGTGCCTCCAGGATCATCCCATAAAGGGAGTAGCGCATCTAGGATCATCCCATGAAGGGACAGGTGCATGCATCCAGATCATCCCATGAAGGGACAGGTGAATGCATCCAGATCATCCCATGAAGGGACAGGTGCATCCAGGATCATCCCATAAAGGGAGTAGTGCATCCAGGATCATCCCATGAAGGGACAGGTGCATCCAGATCATCCCATGAAGGGACAGGTGCATCCAGGTTCATCCCATAAAGGGAGTAGTGCATCCAGGATCATCCCATGAAGGGAAAGGTGCATCCAGGATCATCCCATGAAGGGACATGTGCATCCAGGATCATACCATGAAGGGACAGGTGCATCCAGGATCATCCCATGAAGGGACAGGTGCATCCAGGATCATCCCATGAAGGGACAGGTGCATCCAGATCATCCCATGAAGGGATAGGTGCATCCAGATCATCCCAGGAAGGGACAGGTGCATCGAGGATCATCCCCTGAAGGGAGTACTGCATCCAGGATCATCCCATGAAGGGAGTAGTACATCCAGGATCATCCCATGAAGGGAGTAGTGCATCCAGGATCATCCCCTGAAGGGAGTAGTGCATCCAGATCATCCCATGAAGGGACAGGTGCATCCAGGATCATCCCATGAAGGGACAGGTGCATCCAGACCATCCCATGAAGGGACAGGTGCATCGAGGATCATCCCCTGAAGGGAGTAGTGCATCCAGGATCATCCCATGAAGGGAGTAGTGCATCCAGGATCATCCCATGAAGGGACAGGTGCATCCAGATCATCCCATGAAGGGACAGGTGCATCCAGATCATCCCATGAAGGGACAGGTGCATCCAGATCATCCCATGAAGGGACAGGTGCATCCAGACCATCCCATGAAGGGACAGGTGCATCGAGGATCATCCCCTGAAGGGAGTAGTGCATCCAGGATCATCCCCTGAAGGGAGTAGTGCATCCAGGATCATCCCATGAAGGGAGAGGTGCATCCAGGATCATCCCTTGAAGGGACAGGTGCATCCAGCATCATCCCATGAAGGGAGTAGTGCATCCAGGATCATCCCCTGAAGGGAGTAGTGCATCCAGGATCATCCCATGAAGGGACAGGTGCATCCAGGATCATCCCATGAAGGGACAGGTGCATCCAAGATCCTCCCATGAAGGGACCAGTGCATCCAGATCATCCCATGAAGGGACAGGTGCATCCAGGATCATCCCATTAGGGGACCAGTGCATCCAGGATCATCCCCTGAAGGGAGTAGTGCATCCAGGATCATCCCATGAAGGTACAGGTGCATCCAGGATCATCCCATGAAGGGACAGGTGCATCCAGGATCATCCCATGAAGGGAGTAGTGCATCCAGGATCATCCCATGAAGGGAGTAGTGCATCTAGGATCATCCCATGAAGGGAGTAGTGCATCCAGGATCATCCCATGAAGAGAGTAGTGCATCCTGGATCATCCCCTGAAGGGAGTAGTGCATCCAGGATCATCCCCTGAAGGGAGTAGTGCATCCAAGATCATCCCCTGAAGGGAGTAGTGCATCCAGGATCATTCCATAAAGGGACAGGTGCATCCAGGATCATCCCATAAAGGGAGTAGTGCATCCAGGAACATCCCATAAAGGGACAGGTGCATCCAGGATCATCCCATAAAGGGAGTAGTGCATCCAGATTATCCCATGAAGGGACAGGTGCATCCAGGATCATCCCATAAAGGGAGTAGTGCATCCAGGATCATCCCATTAAGGGACAGGTGCATTCAGATCATCCCATGAAGGGACAGGTGCATCGAGGATCATCCCATGAAGGGAGTAGTGCATCCAGGAACATCCCTTGAAGGGAGTAGTGCATCCAGGACCATCCCCTGAAGGGAGTAGTGCATCCAGGATCATCCCATAAAGGGAGTAGTGCATTAGGATCCTCCCATGAAGGGAGTAGTGCATCCAGGATCATACCCTGAAGGGAGTAGTGCATCCAGGATCATCCCCTGAAGGGAGTAGTGCATCCAGGATCATCCCCTGAAGGGAGTAGTGCATCCAGGATCATCCCACGAAGTGAGTAGTGCATTCAGGATCATCCCACGAAGGGAGTAGTGCATCCAGGATCATCACCTGAAGGGAGTAGTGCATCCAGGATCATCACCTGAAGGGAGTAGTGCATCCAGGATCATCCCCTGAAGGGAGTAGTGCAACCAGGATCATCCCATGAAGGGACAGGTGCATCCAGGATCAACCCATGAAGGGAAAGGTGCGTCCTGGATCATCCCATGAAGGGACAGGTGCATCCAGGATCATCTCATGAAGGGACAGGTGCATCCAGGATCATCCCATGAAGGGACAGGTGCATCCAGGATCATCCCCTGAAGGGAGTAGTGCATCCAGGATCATCCGATGAAGGGACAGGTGCATCCGGGATCATCCCATGAAGGGACAGGTGCATCCAGATCATCCCATGAAGGGACAGGTGCATCCAGATCATCCCATGAAGGGACAGGTGCATCCAGGATCATCCCCTGAAGGGAGTAGTGCATCCAGGATCATCCCCTGAAGGGAGTAGTGCATCCAGATCATCCCATGAAGGGACAGGTGCCTCCAGGATCATCCCATAAAGGGAGTAGCGCATCTAGGATCATCCCATGAAGGGACAGGTGCATGCATCCAGATCATCCCATGAAGGGACAGGTGAATGCATCCAGATCATCCCATGAAGGGACAGGTGCATCCAGGATCATCCCATAAAGGGAGTAGTGCATCCAGGATCATCCCATGAAGGGACAGGTGCATCCAGATCATCCCATGAAGGGACAGGTGCATCCAGATCATCCCATGAAGGGACAGGTGCCTCCAGGATCATCCCATAAAGGGAGTAGTGCATCCAGGATCATCCCCTGAAGGGAGTAGTGCATCCAGGATCATCCCATTAAGGGAGTAGTGCATCCAGGATCATCCCATGAAGGGACAGGTGCATCCAGATCATCCCATGAAGGGACAGGTGCATCCAGATCATCCCATGAAGGGACAGGTGCATCCAGATCATCCCATGAAGGGACAGGTGCATCCAGATCATCCCATGAAGGGACAGGTGCATCTAGATCATCCCCTGAAGGGAGTAGTGCATCCAGGATCATCCCCTGAAGGGAGTAGTGCATCCAGGATCATCCCCTGAAGGGAGTAGTGCATCCAGGATCATCCCCTGAAGGGAGTAGTGCATCCAGGATCATCCCATGAAGGGACAGGTGCATCCAGATCATCCCATGAAGGGACAGGTGCATCCAGATCATCTCATGAAGGGACAGGTGCCTCCAGGATCATCCCATAAAGGGAGTAGCGCATCTAGGATCATCCCATGAAGGGACAGGTGCATGCATCCAGATCATCCCATGAAGGGACAGGTGCATCCAGGATCATTCCATAAAGGGAGTAGTGCATCCAGGATCATCCCATGAAGGGACAGGTGCATCCAGATCATCCCATGAAGGGACAGGTGCATCCAGATCATCCCATGAAGGGAGTAGTGCATCCAGGATCATCCCATGAAGGGAGTAGTGCATCCAGGATCATCCCATGAAGGGACAGGTGCATCCAGATCATCCCATGAAGGGACAGGTGCATCCAGATCATCCCATCCAGATCATCCCATGAAGGGACAGGTGCATCTAGATCATCCCATGAAGGAACAGGTGCATCTAGAAGGAACAGGTGCATCTAGATGGGACAGGTGCATCTAGATCATCCCATGAAGGGACAGGTGCATCTAGCTCATCCCCTGAAGGGAGTAGTGCATCCAGGATCATCCCCTGAAGGGAGAAGTGCATCCAGGGTCATCCCATGAAGGGAGTAGTGCATCCAGGATCATCCCATGAAGGGAGTAGTGCATCCAGGATCATCCCATGAAGGGAGTAGTGCATCCAGAATCATCCCATGAAGGGAGCAGTGCATCCAGGATCATCCCATGAAGGGACAGGTGCATCCAGGATCATCCCATTAGGGGACCAGTGCATCCAGGATCATCCCCTGAAGGGAGTAGTGCATCCAGGATCATCCCATGAAGGGACAGTTGTATCCAGGATCATCCCATAAAGGGAGTAGTGCATCCAGGATCATCCCATGAAGGGAGTAGTGCATCCAAGATCATCCCATGAAGGGACAGTTGCATCCAGATCATCCCATGAAGGGACAGGTGCATCCAGGATCATCCCATAAAGGGAGTAGTGCATCCAGGATCATCCCATGAAGGGACAGGTGCATCCAGATCATCCCATGAAGGGACAGGTGCATCCAGATCATCCCATGAAGGGACAGGTGCATCCAGATCATCCCATGAAGGGACAGGTGCATCTAGCTCATCCCCTGAAGGGAGTAGTGCATCCAGGATCATCCCATAAAGGGAGTAGTGCATCCAGGATCATCCCATGAAGGGACAGGTGCATCCAGGATCATCCCATGAAGGGAGTAGTGCATCCAGGATCATCCCATGAAGGGAGTAGTGCATCCAGATCATCCCATGAAGGGACAGGTGCATCCAGATCATCCCATGAAGGGACAGGTGCATCCAGATCATCCCATGAAGGGACAGGTGCATCGAGGATCATCCCCTGAAGGGAGTAGTGCATCCAGGATCATCCCCTGAAGGGAGTAGTGCATCCAGGATCATCCCATGAAAGGAGTAGTGCATCCAGGATCATCCCCTGAAGGGAGTAGTGCATCCAGATCATCCCATTAAGGGACAGGTGCATCCAGGATCATCCCCTGAAGGGAGTAGTGCATCTAGATCATCCCATGAAGGGACAGGTGCATCCAGATCATCCCATGAAGGGACAGGTGCATCCAGATCATCCCATGAAGGGACAGGTGCATCCAGATCATCCCATGAAGGGACAGGTGCATCCAGATCAACCCATGAAGGGACAGGTGCATCCAGGTTCATCCCATAAAGGGAGTAGTGCATCCAGGATCATCCCATGAAGGGACAGGTGCATCCAGGATCATCCCATGAAGGGACAGGTGCATCCAGATCATCCCATGAAGGGACAGGTGCATCGAGGATCATCCCCTGAAGGGAGTACTGCATCCAGGATCATCCCATGAAGGGAGTAGTGCATCCAGGATCATCCCATGAAGGGAGTAGTGCATCCAGGATCATCCCCTGAAGGGAGTAGTGCATCCAGATCATCCCATGAAGGGACAGGTGCATCCAGGATCATCCCCTGAAGGGAGTAGTGCATCCAGATCATCCCATGAAGGGACAGGTGCATCCAGATCATCCCATGAAGGGACAGGTGCATCGAGGATCATCCCATGAAGGGACAGGTGCATCCAGACCATCCCATGAAGGGACAGGTGCATCGAGGATCATCCCCTGAAGGGAGTAGTGCATCCAGGACCATCCCATAAAGGGAGTAGTGCATCCAGGACCATCCCCTGAAGGGAGTAGTGCATCCAGGACCATCCCCTGAAGGGAGTAGTGCATCCAGGATCATCCCATGAAGGGAGCAGTGCATCCAGGACCATCCCATGAAGGGAGTAGTGCATCCAGGACCATCCCATGAAGGGAGTAGTGCATCCAGGACCATCCCCTGAAGGGAGTAGTGCATCCAGGATCATCCCATGAAGGGAGCAGTGCATCCAGGATCATCCCATGAAGGGACAGGTGCATCCAGGATCATCCCATTAGGGGACCAGTGCATCCAGGATCATCCCCTGAAGGGAGTAGTGCATCCAGGATCATCCCATGAAGGGACAGGTGCATCCAGATCATCCCATGAAGGGACAGGTGCATCCAGGATCATCCCATAAAGGGAGTAGTGCATCCAGGATCATCCCATGAAGGGAGTAGTGCATCCAGGATCATCCCATGAAGGGACAGGTGCATCCAGATCATCCCATGAAGGGACAGGTGCATCCAGATCATCCCATGAAGGGACAGGTGCATCCAGATCATCCCATGAAGGGACAGGTGCATCCAGATCAACCCATGAAGGGACAGGTGCATCCAGGTTCATCCCATAAAGGGAGTAGTGCATCCAGGATCATCCCATGAAGGGACAGGTGCATCCAGGATCATCCCATGAAGGGACAGGTGCATCCAGATCATCCCATGAAGGGACAGGTGCATCCAGATCATCCCATGAAGGGACAGGTGCATCCAGATCATCCCATGAAGGGACAGGTGCATCGAGGATCATCCCCTGAAGGGAGTACTGCATCCAGGATCATCCCATGATGGGAGTAGTGCATCCAGGATCATCCCATGAAGGGAGTAGTGCATCCAGGATCATCCCCTGAAGGGAGTAGTGCATCCAGGTCATCCCATGAAGGGACAGGTGCATCCAGGATCATCCCCTGAAGGGAGTAGTGCATCCAGATCATCCCATGAAGGGACAGGTGCATCCAGATCATCCCATGAAGGGACAGGTGCATCGAGGATCATCCCATGAAGGGACAGGTGCATCGAGGATCATCCCCTGAAGGGAGTAGTGCATCCAGGACCATCCCATGAAGGGAGTAGTGCATCCAGGACCATCCCCTGAAGGGAGTAGTGCATCCAGGACCATCCCCTGAAGGGAGTAGTGCATCCAGGACCATCCCCTGAAGGGAGTAGTGCATCCAGGACCATCCCCTGAAGGGAGTAGTGCATCCAGGATCATCCCATAAAGGGAGTAGTGCATCCAGGATCATCCCATAAAGGGAGTAGTGCATCCAGGATCATCCCATGAAGGGAGTAGTGCATCCAGGATCATCCCATGAAGGGAGCAGTGCATCCAGGATCATCCCATGAAGGGACATGTGCATCCAGGATCCTCCCATTAGGGGACCAGTGCATCCAGGATCATCCCCTGAAGGGAGTAGTGCATCCAGGATCATCCCATGAAGGGACAGGTGTATCCAGGATCATCCCATAGTGGGAGTAGTGCATCCAGGATCATCCCATGAAGGGAGTAGTGCATCCAGGATGATCCCCTGAAGGGAGTAGTGCATCCAGGATGATCCCCTGAATGGAGTAGTGCATCCAGATCATCCCATGAAGGGACAGGTGCATCCAGGATCATCCCCTGAAGGGAGTAGTGCATCCAGATCATCCCATGAAGGGACAGGTGCATCCAGATCATCCCATGAAGGGACAGGTGCATCCAGATCATCCCATGAAGGGACAGGTGCATCGAGGATCATCCCCTGAAGGGAGTAGTGCATCCAGGATCATCCCATGAAGGGAGTAGTGCATCCAGGATCATCCCATGAAGGGACAGGTGCATCCAGATCATCCCATGAAGGGAGTAGTGCATCCAGATCATCCCCTGAAGGGAGTAGTGCATCCAGGATCATCCCCTGAAGGGAGTAGTGCATCCAGGATCATCCCCTGAAGGGAGTAGTGCATCCAGGATCATCCCCTGAAGGGAGTAGTGCATCCAGGATCATCCCCTGAAGGGAGTAGTGCATCCAGGATCATCCCATGAAGGGACAGGTGCATCCAGGATTATCCCATGAAGGGACAGGTGCATCCAGGATCATCCCATGAAGGGAGTAGTGCATCCAGGATCATCCCCTGAAGGGAGTAGTGCATCCAGGATCATCCCATGAAGGGACAGGTGCATCCAGGATCATCCCCTGAAGGGAGTAGTGCATCCAGGATCATCCCCTGAAGGGAGTAGTGCATCCAGGATCATCCCCTGAAGGGAGTAGTGCATCCAGGATCATCCCCTGAAGGGAGTAGTGTATCCAGGATCATCCCCTGAAGGGAGTAGTGCATCCAGGATCATCCCATGAAGGGAGCAGTGCATCCAGGATCATCCCATGAAGGGACAGGTGCATCCAGGATCATCCCATGAAGGGACAGGTGCATCCAGGATCATCCCATGAAGGGACAGGTGCATCCAGGATCATCCCATGAAGGGACAGGTGCATCCAGGATCATCCCATAAAGGGACAGGTGCATCCAGGATCATCACATGTAGGGACAGGTGCATCCACATCATCCCCTGAAGGCAGTAGTGCATCCAGGATCATCCCATGAAGGGACAGGTGCATCCAGGATCATCCCATTAAGGGAGTAGTGCATCCAGGATCATCCCATGAAGGGACTAGTGCACCCAGGATCATCCCCTGAAGGGAGTAGTGCGTCCAGGATCACCCCCTGAAGGGAGTAGTGCGTCCAGGATCATCCCCTGAAAGGAGTAGTGCGACCAGGATCATCCCATGAAGGGACAGGTGCATCCAGATCATCCCATCAAGGGACAGGTGCATCCAGATCATCCCATGAAGGGACAGGTGCATCCAGATCATCCCATGAAGGGTCAGGTGCATCAAGGATCATCCCCTGAAGGGAGTAGTACATCCTGGATCATCCCCTGAAGGGAGTAGTGCATCCAGGATCATCCCATGAAGGGAGTAGTGCATCCAGGATCATCCCATGAAGGGACAGGTGCATCCAGATCATCCCATGAAGGGACAGGTGCATCCAGATCATCCCATGAAGGGACAGGTGCATCCAGATCATCCCCTGAAGGGAGTAGTGCATCCAGGATCATCCCCTGAAGGGAGTAGTGCATCCAGGATCATCCCCTGAAGGGAGTAGTGCATCCAGGATCATCCCATGAAGGGACAGGTGCATCCAGGATCATCCCATGAAGGGACAGGTGCATCCAGGATCATCCCATGAAGGGACAGGTGCATCCAGGATCATCCCATGAAGGGAGTAGTGCATCCAGGATCATCCCATGAAGGGACAGGTGCATCCAGGATCATCCCCTGAAGGGAGTAGTGCATCCAGGATCATCCCATGAAGGGAGTAGTGCATCCAGGATCATCCCATGAAGGGAGTAGTGCATCCAGGACCATCCCATGAAAGGAGTAGTGCATCCAGGATCATCCCATGAAGGGAGTAGTGCATCCAGGAGCATCCCCTCAAGGGAGTAGTGCATCCAGATCATCCCATGAATGGACAGGTGCATCCAGGATCATCCCATGAAGGGACAGGTGCATCCAGGATCATCCCATGAAGGGACAGGTGCATCCAGATCATCCCATGAAGGGACAGGTGCATCCAGGATCATCCCCTGAAGGGAGTAGTGCATCCAGGATCATCCCCTGAAGGGACAGGTGCATCCAGATCATCCCATGAAGGGACAGGTGCATCCAGGATCATCCCATAAAGGGACAGGTGCATCCAGGATCATCCCATAAAGGGACAGGTGCATCCAGGATCATCCCATGAAGGGACAGGTGCATCCAGGATCATCCCATGAAGGGACAGGTGCATCCAGGATCATCCCATGAAGGGAGTAGTGCATCCTGGATCATCCCCTGAAGGAAGTAGTGCATCCTGGATCATCCCCTGAAGGGAGTAGTGCATCCTGGATCATCCCCTGAAGGGAGTAGTGCATCCAGGATCATCCCATGAAGGGACAGGTGCATCCAGGATCATCCCATAAAGGGAGTAGTGCATCCAGGATCATCCCATGAAGGGACAGGTGCTTCCAGGATCATCCCATAAAGGGAGTAGCGCATCTAGGATCATCCCAAGAAGGGACAGGTGCATGCATCCAGATGATCCCATGAAGGGACAGGTGCATCCAGGATCATCCCATAAAGGGAGTAGTGCATCCAGGATCATCCCATGAAGGGACAGGTGCATCCAGATCATCCCATGAAGGGACAGGTGCATCCAGATCATCCCATGAAGGGACAGGTGCATCCAGATCATCCCATGAAGGGACAGGTGCCTCCAGGATCATCCCATAAAGGGAGTAGCGCATCTAGGATCATCCCATGAAGGGACAGGTGCATGCATCCAGATCATCCCATGAAGGGAGTAGTGCATCCAGGATCATCCCCTGAAGGGAGTAGTGCATCCAGGATCATCCCATTAAGGGAGTAGTGCATCCAGGATCATCCCATTAAGGGACAGGTGCATCCAGATCATCCCATGAAGGGACAGGTGCATCCAGATCATCCCATGAAGGGACAGGTGCATCCAGATCATCCCATGAAGGGACAGGTGCATCCAGGATCATCCCATGAAGGGACAGGTGCATCCAGGATCATCCCATAAAGGGACAGGTGCCTCCAGGATCATCCCATAAAGGGAGTAGCGCATCTAGGATCATCCCATGAAGGGACAGGTGCATGCATCCAGATCATCCCATGAAGGGACAGGTGCATCCAGGATCATCCCATAAAGGGAGTAGTGCATCCAGGATCATCCCATGAAGGGACAGGTGCATCCAGATCATCCCATGAAGGGACAGGTGCATCCAGATCATCCCATGAAGGGACAGGTGCATCCAGGATCATCCCATGAAGGGACAGGTGCATCCAGGATCATCCAATGAAGGGACAGGTGCATCCAGGATCATCCCCTGAAGGGAGTAGTGCATCCAGGATCATCCCCTGAAGGGAGTAGTGCATCCAGGATCATCCCATAAAGGGAGTAGTGCATCCAGGATCATCCCATGAAGGGACAGGTGCATCCAGGATCATCCCCTGAAGGGACAGGTGCATCCAGGATCATCCCATGAAGGGACAGGTGAATCCAGGATCATCCCATGAAGGGACAGGTGCATCCAGGATCATCCCATGAAGGGACAGGTGCATCGAGGATCATCCCTTGAAGGGAGTAGTGCATCCAGGATCATCCCCTGAAGGGAGTAGTACATCCAGGATCATCCCCTGAAGGGAGTAGTGCGTCCAGGATCATCCCCTGAAGAGAGTAGTGAATCCAGGATCATCCCATGAAGGGACAGGTGTATCCAGATCATCCCATGAAGGGACAGGTGCATCGAGGATCATCCCCTGAAGGGAGTAGTGCATCCAGGATCATCCCATGAAGGGAGTAGTGCATCCAGGACCATCCCCTGAAGGGAGTAGTGCATCCAGGACCATCCCCTGAAGGGAGTAGTGCATCCAGGACCATCCCCTGAAGGGAGTAGTGCATCCAGGACCATCCCCTGAAGGGAGTAGTGCATACAGGATCATCCCCTGAAGGGAGTAGTGCATACAGGATCATCCCCTGAAGGGAGCAGTGCATACAGGATCATCCCATGAAGGGAGTAGTGCATACAGGATCATCCCATGAAGGGAGTAGTGCATCCAGGATCATCTCATGTAGGGAGTAGTGCATCCAGGATCATCCCATGAAGGGAGTAGTGCATCCAGGATCATCCCCTGAAGGGAGTAGTGCATCCAGAATCATTCCCTGAAGGGAGTAGTGCATCCAGGATCATCCCCTGAAGGTAGTAGTGCATCCAGGATCATCCCATGAAGGGACAGGTCCATCCAGGATCATCCCATAAAGGGACAGGTGCATCCAGGATCATCCCATAAAGGGAGTAGTGCATCCAGATCATCCCATAAAGGGAGTAGTGCATCCAGGATCATCCCATTAAGGGACAGGTGCATCCAGATCATCCCATGAAGGGACAGGTGCATCGAGGATCATCCCATGAAGGGAGTAGTGCATCCAGGATCATCCCCTTAAGGGAGTAGTGCATCCAGGATCATCCCCTTAAGGGAGTAGTGCATCCAGGACCATCCCCTGAAGGGAGTAGTGCATCCAGGATCATCCCATAAAGGGAGTAGTGCATTAGGATCCTCCCATGAAGGGAGTAGTGCATCCAGGATCATCCCATAAAGGGAGTAGTGCATCCAGGATCATCCCATAAAGGGAGTAGTGCATTAGGATCATCCCCTGAAGGGAGTAGTGCATTCAGGATCATCCCATGAAGGGAGTAGTGCATCCAGGATCATCCCCTGAAGGGAGTAGTGCATCCAGGATCATCCCCTGAAGGGACAGGTGCATCCAGGATCATCCCCTGAAGGGAGTAGTGCATCCAGGATCATCCCCTGAAGGGAGTAGTGCGTCCAGGATCATCCCCTGAAGGGAGTTGTGCATCCAGGATCATCCCCTGAAGAGAGTAGTGAATCCAGGATCATCCCATGAAGGGACAGGTGTATCCAGATCATCCCATGAAGGGACAGGTGCATCGAGGATCATCCCCTGAAGGGAGTAGTGCATCCAGGATCATCCCATGAAGGGAGTAGTGCATCCAGGACCATCCCCTGAAGGGAGTAGTGCATCCAGGACCATCCCCTGAAGAAAGTAGTGCATCCAGGACCATCCCCTGAAGGGAGTAGTGCATCCAGGACCATCCCCTGAAGGGAGTAGTGCATACAGGATCATCCCCTGAAGGGAGCAGTGCATACAGGATCATCCCATGAAGGGAGTAGTGCATACAGGATCATCCCATGAAGGGAGTAGTGCATCCAGGATCATCTCATGTAGGGAGTAGTGCATCCAGAATCATCCCCTGAAGGGAGTAGTGCATCCAGAATCATCCCCTGAAGGGAGTAGTGCATCCAGAATCATCCCCTGAAGGGAGTAGTGCATCCAGAATCATCCCCTGAAGGGAGTAGTGCATCCAGGATCATCCCCTGAAGGTAGTAGTGCATCCAGGATCATCCCATGAAGGGACAGGTCCATCCAGGATCATCCCATAAAGGGACAGGTGCATCCAGGATCATCCCATAAAGGGAGTAGTGCATCCAGATCATCCCATGAAGGGACAGGTGCATCCAGGATCATCCCATAAAGGGAGTAGTGCATCCAGGATCATCCCATTAAGGGACAGGTGCATCCAGATCATCCCATGAAGGGACAGGTGCATCGAGGATCATCCCATGAAGGGAGTAGTGCATCCAGGATCATCCCCTTAAGGGAGTAGTGCATCCAGGACCATCCCCTGAAGGGAGTAGTGCATCCAGGATCATCCCATAAAGGGAGTAGTGCATTAGGATCCTCCCATGAAGGGAGTAGTGCATCCAGGATCATCCCATAAAGGGAGTAGTGCATCCAGGATCATCCCATAAAGGGAGTAGTGCATTAGGATCATCCCCTGAAGGGAGTAGTGCATCCAGGATCATCCCCTGAAGGGAGTAGTGCATCCAGGATCATCCCCTGAAGGGAGTAGTGCATCCAGGATCATTCCATGAAGGGACAGGTGTATCCAGGATCATTCCATGAAGGGACAGGTGTATCCAGGATCATTCCATGAAGGGACAGGTGTATCCAGGATCATCCCATGAAGGGAGTAGTGCATTCAGGATCATCCCATGAAGGGAGTAGTGCATCCAGGATCATCCCCTGAAGGGAGTAGTGCATCCAGGATCATCCCCTGAAGGGAGTAGTGCAACCAGGATCATCCCTTGAAGGGACAGGTGCATCCAGGATCAACCCATGAAGGGAAATGTGCATCCAGGATCATCCCATGAAGGGACAGGTGCATCCAGGATCATCTCATGAAGGGACAGGTGCATCCAGGATCATCCCCTGAAGGGAGTAGTGCATCCAGGATCATCCCATGAAGGTACAGGTGCATCCAGGATCATCCCATGAAGGGAGTAGTGCATCCAGGATCATCCCATGAAGGGACAGGTGCATCCAGGATCATCCCATAAAGGGACAGGTGCATCCAGATCATCCCATGAAGGGACAGGTGCATCCAGGATCATCCCATAAAGGGACAGGTGCATCCAGATCATCCCATGAAGGGACAGGTTGAGGTTCCGTGACGGTTCCGTGACGACTTGAACCCGTGTTTTCAAGTTTGTCGGAAATACATAAAATTAGTATCAGCGAACCGCAAATGATCCATTTAGTATATCCTAGTGTTTTCGCTACGCTACGAGCAAGAGCACTCCTTCCACTGACACATTTCTGATATACACACGGCATCCATCTTAGATCGTGGCCGCCATTTTTGTGGTTCCTTGCCCTCACATATGCAATAGCCTCTGATCATTTCATTCACTTCACTTTGATTAAAGACACGTAGCCTTAGCCGGAGATTCACCTCTTACATGACACGTGCACCTTAAACCAGATCACGCTGAAGCTGCATGACTCGACAAAGGCTGCCTCCTCTGCCCGAGGCCAGCCCACCTGAACTGGTTTTCCTGTCCATTGTACCTGATCATGATTAGGCGGCCGAAGCCGGTAGCCTTGCCCATTTACAACCCACAAACATCTCTTATCCCGTTTTCTATCTTCTGCACCTGGCTCTGCTCCTTTTCCTTCTGGGCCTTTATTAGGGGGAGGTAACGAACTTTACGATGAGGCGGTCCGGGTCTTGAATGCAATATTGACAAGGGATTGTGATGGACTGGTGGGAACCCCTCTTCGTGATGTTTGGTATCAGATATTATCGACAGTTCCTGTGTAACGCCAAATATTTATTGTTTAGAGACACAAAAGGTTTGGGAATGTACCGACATGTGAAATATTTGCCTAGAGCACAATTTTTGGTATATAAGGAGCAACCCTCAATGTACAAATCGAACAGTCTCCTAGATTCTGCCCGTGTGTAGATTCTGTGACTTCTGTGTCCCTGCAGTAATAAACCTTTGGTCTTTGACGCCACCATCGAGAAGCCCGTGTTTCTGTTCATTTGTGCACCAAGGCAGGTGGGACTCCGGGGTCTTTGGGTGTTGTACCCTGACACCTCTGGACGGAACCAAAAAGTCCAGAACTCCAATTGGCGCCCAACGTGGGGCGACGTCATTCGGTACCGGTCCAAAAGCCTGAAGAGTTCGAGAAGCTTCGTGTGAAGATTCCTGAGGGAGGCGCCCCACTTCATCGATCCCGGCATATCGCAAAAGTGGCCCTGAAGTTCTCTTCCACGAGGGTTCCCGTTCAGGACGGCTGCAGTGGGCCGTTGCCTTGACCGTCGCCCTGTCTTGGACCCGAAGTGGTGCAGTCCTTAGTACAGCGAAACGTGACGGGTTTCTCCTTGGTGACGTCTTCAGTGACTCAGTTAAGTATTTAGTGATAGCTAGCTGGTTACTTTTGTGAGGATTGTTAAAAATCCTTGATCGGTTCTTGGTTTGGTTTGGTTTCGTAAGATTATCACTAGTTGTTCTGGTTACGATAATCTATTTGGTTCAGTTTTGGGTATCGATACATCAGTTCGTTTTTGGTAGGCCTAAGTTCTTGGTTCAAGTGCACAATTTGTTCCGTGTTTGTTTGTTTTGTGTTCCGGACTGAAAATGGTAAGTCGGAAAATGTTGTCTTGTTTTAGTTGCAACAGTGACTCACAATTAGAGGATTCCTGTCTGGTTCCTCCGATTGGGACTCCCCTATATGACCTATATTGTAAGTATGGTGTGGGTCCTATAACTTATAATGAGATATGGGTCCGTTATTGTAAGAAGGATGGTGTCCTTAGCTGGCCACTGCATGGTAGTTTTGAACAAGAGATTCTCGACAATTTAGAAGCGAAATTGTTTAGGAAGAAAGCCCGGCCGGCAATGTTTGACTCTTTTCGTTATTGGCGGAAAGAATCCAAACAGAGAGAAATGAAAAGGTTGAAAAAAGAGCAAAAAGAACTAGAAGAGTTAACTCTAGAGCAAGCGACTAAGCAGTTGCAGGCTGACGAGTGTGAGAAAGCCATAGATGTAGCCATTAGAGAGCGTAACTTAGCGATTGACAAGTGCTATCCTGCCTTGCCATCGAAAATGGCTAAGATACTGGAGGATTCCGAAAACGATCCTCTGCTATCTTATCTGTTACGGTCGCCTCCACCGTATGCACAAGGTGCTGCGGCTCCACTCATCCCGAATGTTCAATTGCCGGTTGCTGGACAACCTGGTGTTCTTGTTCCTCAGAATCAAGTTCCTATACCTCCTGTGGTGAATGTAAATGTTCCTACAGCTCCTCCTCTTCCCGCACTGCCCGCTCCTATACCTACCACTGTACCTATTGGTCCTCAAACTATTTTCCTCGATACTCCTACTGTTTCGTCATCTATTCCTACCTCTACTGCATTTTCTATGTCTGCGAGTGTACTAACTCCACTTTCTGTTCGTCGAAGAATTACTGATTCTGTTACTAATATGCTGTCGCCTATATATAAAACCTTGATTAAGACTCCTACTCCTGACTCTGTTCAGAGACGGAGTCAGCTTCCAAGTACTGAGGAACGGGGAGTTTTAGACTCCACAGCTCTCAGATGGATTACAAAAGTTAGAAGATATAGTACGAAAGATGTGTTAGAGACATTTATGCAATGGGGAGAGCCAACGCAGCGATACGTCTTCGACGAGATGTGCTCGTTGTTGCGTGAGGAAATAGAAGAAGACGATGTCGAATCAGATTTGGAAGATTTAATTAAAATTCAAAAAGAGTTTGCTGCTGGAATGATAGTGGGTGAGAAAATAAAGCAAGCGATGGAACTCATTTTAAGTTTTAGGAATGATCCATCTCTTCGTTCTCCGAGAGATTTAGAGAAAGGTAAAATGAAGCTAAGTCGCCAATATCCTATGAGGGAGGTTCCTCCAATTTGGCGCGAAGCAGTGCCACGTGATGATAATGCTGGTATTGCAGGTGCTCCAGCGCAGTTCCAACGAGTATGGATACATATTCCGTGGAAGCGAGCAGAAGTGTTAGCAGTGAAACAGGCCTTGCCAGATCCACGTAAGAATCCAGCCGGATATTACAAGGAATTGACACAGACAGTTGAGGCTTGTATAATGAACTTAGCCGACATTGATATGTTGTTTGGTAATGTAGTTCCACAACCAGTGTGGGCTAAAATTCGTAGAGAGGATCATCAGGCTGCTTTAGGTGGTGATTGGGCAGCTATCACTGCAGCAGATGCTCAACAAACAGGTGGTGCGAAACCCGAACCCCTAATTGCTAATCTTCCTGGCAGAATAATAGATTTAATGAAGACTCTGATGCCAGCATTGCGTGTTAATTGGGATAAATTATCCGCATGCAAGCAGAAGAAAGACGAAAGTGTCTCCGACTTCTTCACGAGGTTCGAAGAGACTTTTGTAGACCATAGTGGTCAGGATATGAGCACTGAAGGAGGACAGAGATTGTTTGTCGATAAATTTGTGCATAATTTGTTACCCGAATTATGCAATAAATTGAAAGACTCAGAAAGTGCGTGGGCTGTATCTACGACAGCGCAAATACTTGCGACTGCACAGTACTATGAAAATAGGGATAAAGAGGAAAAGGAGAAATCAGAGAAGAAAACGAAAGATTTAAAGACTAAAGTTCTTTTACAGCAGGCGTATCCGCCTCGCACGAATCAGACTAATATGCAACAGAATTCGTATCAAAAGACAGATTATAATTCGACCAGGCCTCAATACCAGTGGAATCAGTGTGCGTACTGTAAGAAAGAGGGTCACTATAAAAATGATTGTCAGATTTTAGCGCAAAATAATGCGGCAGCAGCTCAGAGAGGTCGTGGTGGTTTTGCACAGAATTCTAGAGGTCGGGGACGAGGTGCTATGCCTCCACAAACGAATGATCGTCCTTCTAATCACTTTGATCAACAAAATGTACAGTCAGCTCAACAGAATAGATCTCAGCAATATCTTGTTGAGGATTATTGTGAAGTTGAAGAGGGATTTCAACAAAATGGGTACTAGGACAGCCATGGACAGAGAAAGGGAGTAGTATCAGTTCCAGTGGATCAGAGTGGGCCTTATGTCGCAGTAGCAACATCAGGTGTAGTCGAACCGTTTCTGTTGGATACTGGTGCCGCAAAAAGTTCTATCATGCATGCGAAACTCCCTGGCGCACCTTTGTCTGGCTCAACAAATGTTTCCGTAGGTTTTTCAGGCGCCCCTGTGTACAACCCGATATCTGGTCCTTTGTCTATTTCTGTTGGACCGTGTCAATTGAAAGCACCCTTAATTTTGACGACAGGTTGTAATGAAAATCTGCTTGGTTTAGATTTGTTAAAACGACTATATGCGACATTGTACTGTTCTCCGGAAGGAGTACAGCTTACTTTGGGTAAAAGACTCACCTCTCCGATGTACTTGTCAATGGACGCACTCCCGCCGGAGCTCCGTTCACTCCCTGATTCTCTTTGGGCGACTGGTCCTAATGATGTAGGTCTACTAGAGATTCCACCGTATGTAGTAACTTTGAAAGCGAATGTGAAATTTCCAAGAATTCCTCAATATAAAATATCGAATGAAGGTGAGCGTGCACTCTTATTGATTGTGCAAGATTTGATTAAAAAAGGTGTGGTTGAAGAAACGCGAGGAAATGTTTGTAATAGTCCTGTATTGCCGATTTTGAAACGAACAGATCCTACAAAGCCTCCAGTCTATAGGTTTGTCATAGACCTTAGAGAAGTTAATAAGATTGTAATTCCGCAGTTTCCTGTAGTGCCAGACATTACTGCCTTGCTAACATTGATTCCCGCTACAGCCAATTGGTTCTCAGTCATCGACTTGAAGAATGCCTTTTTCAGCATTCCGATAGCCGAGGAAAGCAGAGATATTTTTGGCTTCTGTTTAGGAGGTCGCAGTTTCAGATTTAAACGCGCTCCACAAGGCTACTGTGAAAGTCCATCTATTTACAGTCAAGCTTTAAAAAGCCAGTTAGATTCTTTTGTCCTTCCTCCAGGTTCTGCCCTAGTACAGTACGTAGACGATCTTTTGGTGGCTGCCGATGACAAGGAAACTTGCAAGGCAGCTACAATTTCACTATTGCATCATTTGTCTAATTTGAATCATAAGGTGTCACCTTCCAAAATGCAATATTGCTGCCAAGAAGTAACCTACTTAGGTCATCTCTTGTCAAAGGAGGGAAGGAAGTTGACCCCAGAAAGAATAAAAGCAATTATGCAAATGAGTGTTCCACGCACACAGAGGGAAGTACGTGCCTTTCTAGGTATTACCTCTTACTGTAGGCAATGGATCCCAAATTTTTCACTTTTAGCAAAGCCATTGGTAGCTTTGACTGGGAAAAATGTTCCGAGTCCGGTGCCATGGTCTGATGAATGTCAAAAGAGTTTTGCTGAATTACGAAAAGCTTTGTGTTCAGCTCCTGTATTGGGCACACCTGATTACAGTAAGCCATTCACGCTCTACGTTCACGAAAGAGAAGGTTGCGCGTTGAGTGTCTTGACACAGAAGTTTGGTGATAAACAACGCCCTTGTGCGTATTTCTCATCAACATTAGATCCGGTAGCTAGAGCATTGCCTAGTTGTTTGAGGGCTACAGCGGCAGCTGCAGCTTCCATTCGACAATCTGCTGGTTTGGTGATGAACAATATGCTAGTGGTCATGGTTCCTCATGCAGTGGACACACTCATGAACCGAACGAAGACACAACACCTTACTAGTGCGAGATTATCTGGTTACGAGCTGACGTTATTAGCGAGTCATATTCAGATCAAAAGATGCAATGTATTGAACCCAGCAACATTGTTGCCAACTGATCAAGAGTCGAGTGATTCTGAGCCACATGACTGTTATTTCAAAACGGAGGAAGAGACAAAAGGTCGTATCGACTTGAGAGATACTCCCCTGTCCGACCCAGATGGTACGCTGTATGTGGACGGGTCATGTTTTAAATTGGAGAATGGTGATGTGACTGCTGCCTACGCGGTAACGACTTTGAAGACGATTGTGGAGACTGCAAGAGTGAGTCAGAATTCTGCCCAAGCTGCAGAGTTAATAGCTCTTACGAGAGCGTGTGTTTTAGCTGAGGGAAAGAGAGTGAATGTGTTTACAGATAGTCAGTACGCATTTGGCGTGGCCCATAGTTTTGGCCGGTTGTGGAGAGAAAGGGGTTTCATTACGTCCCATGGGACTAAGATTCAACATGGTCAGCTAGTTAACGACTTGTTAGAATCTCTAACCTTACCGACTGAAGTTGCGATTGTGAAGTGCAGTGCTCATAAAGCAATCACGGATGATGTTGGTCGGGGAAATGCCTTTGCTGATGAAACCGCTAAACAGACAGCTAGAGACACGATGAGTAGAATGTACGTTGCTACGTCTGCAAGATGGATTGCTGAGTCTGGAATGTGTGAGGACACAATGGAAAGTGTGAAAGAGATTCAGAAAGAAGCGACTGAGGAAGAGAAACGCGTATGGAGAGAAAGTACGGGCAAATTGGACTCGAATGGATGTTGGATCGATTTGACAGAACAGCAGCGTTGGATGTTGCCTGATGCGTATGTGCTTGCAGTAGTGACGATGGCGCATGGAGTGGCGCACATAAGTTCTAAAGGGATATGTAAGATGTTAGCTCCGGTTTGGAAGAATGAGGGAATCAGTAAGTGTGCAGAGAGAGTGGTGAAAAATTGTATGGTGTGCTTGATGCATAATCCTGGCAAGGGAACTCCAACTCCAGCTGGTCATTTTGCTCCTCCTTCCTGTCCCTTTGAAGTAATACAGTTAGACTTCATTCACATGGAACGCTGCAACAATTTAAAATACGTCCTGGTGGTGGTTTGTGCTTTTTCCAGGTGGATAGAAGCATACCCACTAAAGGACAACACTGCTTTATCAACTGCCAAAATTCTTCTCAAAGAATTTTTCCCTAGGTATGGAATGCCACGGATTGTATGGTCAGATAACGGAAGTGAGTTTATAGGGAAAGTTATGCAGAGTGTGTGTGCTGGTCTAGGATTGAAACAAAAATTTCATAGTGCGAACCATCCCCAGTCTGCTGGTTTAGTCGAGGGTTACAATGGCACCCTCAAGCTTAAAATAGCCAAAATTCAAGCATCCACAGGTTTGGCTTGGCCAGACGCACTTCCTTTGGCCTTGTTATCAACGAGAGCAACAGTGCATTCTAGAATAGGGCTTTCTCCATATGAGATTGTATTTGGCCGCCCGGCAAATGTCTGGGGTGTGCCAAGGCCTAAACAATTCTGCTCCATTGAATATCCTATGTTGATAGACTATCTTTATGACTTGACTGCTAAATTAAGTCTTATTCATCAACAGGTTTTTGATGCTTTGCCAAAGCCTCCGGAGAGTCCAGGGCATCAACTGAAACCGGGTGACTTCATAGTGGTCCGGAACTTCGCGAGGACAAAGAATCTTCAGCCTCGCTACATCGGCCCCTTCCAAATCCTGCTGGCAACGAGGACAGCTGTACGTGTTGCTGGCCGGAAGAACTGGATCCACGCTTCTCACGTAAAGCGTGTTCCACTGCCGCTGCCCTACGACGACTGGGTGAGGAAGGGAATTTGTGCCTCCGAATCTGAAATAACTCCAAAATTTGTCCCTTTCAGCGATGCCGATTTGATTTCTGACACTTTGAAACGTGACTCTCCTCTTGAAAAGACTACTTTGAACATTGAACATTTGTCTCCAGCATCAGAAGAAACTTTGCCATCTGCGAACGTAAACTCTGCAACAGCTGCTAGTGATACACTATTTTCCGATCAGACAGTACCAGCAAGGAAAAGATACAACCTTAGAAGCCATAAAACGAACTAATAAAGCAGGCAACTGCATATTGTGATTTTGATATTTATATACATTGGACTTTTTTGCTTTTCAGCCAGGAAGTTTGCTATTGTTTATTGTTTTTAATAAATTGCCTTGCCGTCTGGGTAGCCGTAGGGTCGTGGCTGTGTGCCTAGTTTGAATTTGCAGGGGTCTGACACAAGGTCGATCTTTCTGTTAGTACTGGGAACTCCCAGGGCTGACAGAGGCATTTTCATCTACGTACACATCATCAGTGGTCGCGAGCGGATTGTAGAAGATGGAACTTCCTGCGCTGCAACGAGAAAATGTGATTTACGTTCGCAGAAACAGACTAAATAGAATTCTTCATAGCAAATGTTTCTTGATGCAATGTGCCATTACATTTTTGATTGTTTTAGCAACACTGGTGGGTGGAATTGTCTTTAGCATAAATTTGATTTTTGTGCCAGTATCTACAGTACCTCCCCTTGATCCTGCTATTTCTACTGTTTCTTCTATACACTCTTTTCACTCGTTTCCGGAACATGAGCAAGCTCGACGCTCAGAATTCATTAATAATACTTTTGTACAGCTCTTGCACCAACACCAACTGGTAGTTAACACGACAGACTGTTGGGTGTGTGGCTTGATACCCCACACTATGGATAAAGGTATTCCCTATCTGGTTTTGCCTTTCAGCTACAATGGATCATTTCAGGCCCTTCAAACCATCTTTGCTTATGCCCTTGAAACCTATCCTCCACGTCCACCACGCTCCACTAAATATAACTCTGCCAACAAAGCTTTAGTCCAGGGAATTATTGACATGATCAAAGACGTCAATAATACTCCATCTTACCCTAGAGACGAATTGCGAGTATATTTAAGTTGGAATACTTCAGAGTATCGCCTTAGTTTAGGAGAAAGCAAGCGTAAAAGCTCAACTCCAATCTGGGTCGTACCTCACCGAGGTCAGGTCTGTTTGCAAGGTAATGGGAGAAATCCGAGAGCTCAGCTAGGGAGGAGTGAGTGCGTAGAGACTTATGTGTTTCCGGCTAACTCTTCCCCTGCCTTCCTTACTGCCAGGGGTACCTACTTCATCTGTCGAGACAGAGCTTATACATGGTTGCCTGCTGACTTTTCAGGTTCATGTTATATTGCTCGATTGTTGCCTCCGACATACACTGCTTCACCGGATTACCACAGAATAAGAGTAGCTAGAGGTGTTTTCAGTAAGGAAGATACCGCTGGTCAGGAAGCTGGAGACTTCTTCAAAGGCTTCCTTCCGTTCTGGGGGCCTATGGCCAATAGTAGAAACATACGTCAGCTAACACGGGTAGTTGAATCTACTATTACCGAAACTGCTGGTGCCCTTAGCAATCTGACAGCTGAGCTTCAGGCGGATAGGCTCATGACATTGCAGAACCGTATGGTTCTAGATGTTATACTTGCAGATCGAGGTGGGGTATGCAGAATGATCCAATCGAGCTGCTGTGTCTTTATTCCTAATAATGCTCCAACAGTTTACGAGGCGATCTCTAAGTTGCACAAGATTTCGGACTCCATACATGTAGATGAGGGAAACTGGTCCTTTATGGAGTGGGTTTGGACTCTGATCTCCGCGTGGGGATGGAAGGTTCTAATGGTCATTGGTGTCATCTTAATATTACTATTCTCATGTTGTCTGATTATCCAGTGTGGTCCTGCTCTGTGTAGTCTTTGTGCTACAACCTGTTTTAGGAAACCACCTGCATTTGGAGAAAAGACACGAGAAAGGATGATGATACAACAACATGTCACTGACCTGATGAGCATAGAACTAGATTCAGACATAGATTGAGTAATTGCCTATGTAAGGGCAAAAGGAGGGTCTGAGGTTCCGTGACGGTTCCGTGACGACTTGAACCCGTGTTTTCAAGTTTGTCGGAAATACATAAAATTAGTATCAGCGAACCGCAAATGATCCATTTAGTATATCCTAGTGTTTTCGCTACGCTACGAGCAAGAGCACTCCTTCCACTGACACATTTCTGATATACACACGGCATCCATCTTAGATCGTGGCCGCCATTTTTGTGGTTCCTTGCCCTCACATATGCAATAGCCTCTGATCATTTCATTCACTTCACTTTGATTAAAGACACGTAGCCTTAGCCGGAGATTCACCTCTTACATGACACGTGCACCTTAAACCAGATCACGCTGAAGCTGCATGACTCGACAAAGGCTGCCTCCTCTGCCCGAGGCCAGCCCACCTGAACTGGTTTTCCTGTCCATTGTACCTGATCATGATTAGGCGGCCGAAGCCGGTAGCCTTGCCCATTTACAACCCACAAACATCTCTTATCCCGTTTTCTATCTTCTGCACCTGGCTCTGCTCCTTTTCCTTCTGGGCCTTTATTAGGGGGAGGTAACGAACTTTACGATGAGGCGGTCCGGGTCTTGAATGCAATATTGACAAGGGATTGTGATGGACTGGTGGGAACCCCTCTTCGTGATGTTTGGTATCAGATATTATCGACAGTTCCTGTGTAACGCCAAATATTTATTGTTTAGAGACACAAAAGGTTTGGGAATGTACCGACATGTGAAATATTTGCCTAGAGCACAATTTTTGGTATATAAGGAGCAACCCTCAATGTACAAATCGAACAGTCTCCTAGATTCTGCCCGTGTGTAGATTCTGTGACTTCTGTGTCCCTGCAGTAATAAACCTTTGGTCTTTGACGCCACCATCGAGAAGCCCGTGTTTCTGTTCATTTGTGCACCAAGGCAGGTGGGACTCCGGGGTCTTTGGGTGTTGTACCCTGACACCTCTGGACGGAACCAAAAAGTCCAGAACTCCAAGGTGCATCCAGATCATCCCATGAAGGGACAGGTGCATCCAGATCATCCCATGAAGGGACAGGTGCATCCAGATCATCCCATGAAGGGACAGGTGCATCCAGATCATCCCATGAAGGGACAGGTGCATCCAGATCATCCCATGAAGGGACAGGTGCATCCAGATCATCCCATGAAGGGACAGGTGCATCCAGATCATCCCCTGAAGGGACAGGTGCATCGAGGATCATCCCCTGGAGGGACAGGTGCATCGAGGATCATCCCCTGGAGGGAGTAGTGCATCCAGGATCATCCCATGAAGGGAGTAGTGCATCGAGGATCATCCCATGAAGGGAGTAGTGCATCCAGGATCATCCCATGAAGGGAGTAGTGCATCCAGGATCATCCCCTGAAGGGAGTAGTGCATCCAGGATCATCCCCTGAAGGGAGTAGTGCATCCAGGATCATCCCCTGAAGGGAGTAGTGCATCCAGGATCATCCCATGAAGGGACAGGTGCATCCAAGATCATCCCATAAAGGGACCGGTGCATACAGGATCATCCCATGAAGGGAGTAGTGCATCCAGGATCATCCCCTGAAGGGAGTAGTGCATCCAGGATCATCTCATGTAGGGAGTAGTGCATCCAGGATCATCCCATGAAGGGAGTAGTGCATCCAGGATCATCCCCTGAAGGGAGTAGTGCATCCAGAATCATCCCCTGAAGGGAGTAGTGCATCAAGGATCATCCCATGAAGGTACAGGTGCATCCAGGATCATCCCATGAAGGGAGTAGTGCATCCAGGATCATCCCATGAAGGGGCAGGTGCATCCAGGATCATCCCATAAAGGGACAGGTGCATCCAGGATCATCCCATAAAGGGACAGGTGCATCCAGATCATCCCATGAAGGGACAGGTGCATCCAGATCATCCCATGAAGGGACAGGTGCATCCAGATCATCCCATGAAGGGACAGGTGCATCCAGATCATCCCATGAAGGGACAGGTGCATCCAGATCATCCCCTGAAGGGACAGGTGCATCCAGATCATCCCCTGAAGGGACAGGTGCATCGAGGATCATCCCCTGGAGGGACAGGTGCATCGAGGATCATCCCCTGGAGGGAGTAGTGCATCCAGGATCATCCCATGAAGGGAGTAGTGCATCGAGGATCATCCCATGAAGGGAGTAGTGCATCCAGGATCATCCCATGAAGGGAGTAGTGCATCCAGGATCATCCCCTGAAGGGAGTAGTGCATCCAGGATCATCCCCTGAAGGGAGTAGTGCATCCAGGATCATCCCCTGAAGGGAGTAGTGCATCCAGGATCATCCCATGAAGGGACAGGTGCATCCAAGATCATCCCATAAAGGGACCGGTGCATACAGGATCATCCCATGAAGGGAGTAGTGCATCCAGGATCATCCCCTGAAGGGAGTAGTGCATCCAGGATCATCTCATGTAGGGAGTAGTGCATCCAGGATCATCCCATGAAGGGAGTAGTGCATCCAGGATCATCCCCTGAAGGGAGTAGTGCATCCAGAATCATCCCCTGAAGGGAGTAGTGCATCCAGAATCATCCCCTGAAGGTAGTAGTGCATCCAGGATCATCCCATGAAGGGACAGGTCCATCCAGGATCATCCCATAAAGGGACAGGTGCATCCAGGATCATCCCATAAAGGGAGTAGTGCATCCAGATCATCCCATGAAGGGACAGGTGCATCCAGGATCATCCCATAAAGGGAGTAGTGCATCCAGGATCATCCCATTAAGGGACAGGTGCATCCAGATCATCCCATGAAGGGACAGGTGCATCGAGGATCATCCCATGAAGGGAGTAGTGCATCCAGGATCATCCCCTTAAGGGAGTAGTGCATCCAGGATCATCCCCTTAAGGGAGTAGTGCATCCAGGACCATCCCCTGAAGGGAGTAGTGCATCCAGGATCATCCCATAAAGGGAGTAGTGCATTAGGATCCTCCCATGAAGGGAGTAGTGCATCCAGGATCATCCCATAAAGGGAGTAGTGCATCCAGGATCATCCCATAAAGGGAGTAGTGCATTAGGATCATCCCCTGAAGGGAGTAGTGCATTCAGGATCATCCCATGAAGGGAGTAGTGCATCCAGGATCATCCCCTGAAGGGAGTAGTGCATCCAGGATCATCCCCTGAAGGGACAGGTGCATCCAGGATCATCCCCTGAAGGGAGTAGTGCATCCAGGATCATCCCCTGAAGGGAGTAGTGCGTCCAGGATCATCCCCTGAAGGGAGTTGTGCATCCAGGATCATCCACTGAAGGGAGTAGTGCATCCAGGAACATCCCCTGAAGAGAGTAGTGAATCCAGGATCATCCCATGAAGGGACAGGTGTATCCAGATCATCCCATGAAGGGACAGGTGCATCGAGGATCATCCCCTGAAGGGAGTAGTGCATCCAGGATCATCCCATGAAGGGAGTAGTGCATCCAGGACCATCCCCTGAAGGGAGTAGTGCATCCAGGACCATCCCCTGAAGAAAGTAGTGCATCCAGGACCATCCCCTGAAGGGAGTAGTGCATCCAGGACCATCCCCTGAAGGGAGTAGTGCATACAGGATCATCCCCTGAAGGGAGCAGTGCATACAGGATCATCCCATGAAGGGAGTAGTGCATACAGGATCATCCCATGAAGGGAGTAGTGCATCCAGGATCATCTCATGTAGGGAGTAGTGCATCCAGGATCATCCCCTGAAGGGAGTAGTGCATCCAGAATCATCCCCTGAAGGGAGTAGTGCATCCAGAATCATCCCCTGAAGGGAGTAGTGCATCCAGGATCATCCCCTGAAGGTAGTAGTGCATCCAGGATCATCCCATGAAGGGACAGGTCCATCCAGGATCATCCCATAAAGGGACAGGTGCATCCAGGATCATCCCATAAAGGGAGTAGTGCATCCAGATCATCCCATGAAGGGACAGGTGCATCCAGGATCATCCCATAAAGGGAGTAGTGCATCCAGGATCATCCCATTAAGGGACAGGTGCATCCAGATCATCCCATGAAGGGACAGGTGCATCGAGGATCATCCCATGAAGGGAGTAGTGCATCCAGGATCATCCCCTTAAGGGAGTAGTGCATCCAGGACCATCCCCTGAAGGGAGTAGTGCATCCAGGATCATCCCATAAAGGGAGTAGTGCATTAGGATCCTCCCATGAAAGGAGTAGTGCATCCAGGATCATCCCATAAAGGGAGTAGTGCATCCAGGATCATCCCATAAAGGGAGTAGTGCATTAGGATCATCCCCTGAAGGGAGTAGTGCATCCAGGACCATCCCCTGAAGGGAGTAGTGCATCCAGGATCATCCCCTGAAGGGAGTAGTGCATCCAGGATCATTCCATGAAGGGACAGGTGTATCCAGGATCATTCCATGAAGGGACAGGTGTATCCAGGATCATCCCATGAAGGGACAGGTGCATCCACAGCATCCCATGAAGGAACAGGTGCATCCAGGATCATCCCCTGAAGGGAGTAGTGCATCCAGGATCATCCCATGAAGGGAGTAGTGCATTCAGGATCATCCCATGAAGGGAGTAGTGCATCCAGGATCATCCCCTGAAGGGAGTAGTGCATCCAGGATCATCCCCTGAAGGGAGTAGTGCAACCAGGATCATCCCTTGAAGGGACAGGTGCATCCAGGATCAACCCATGAAGGGAAATGTGCATCCAGGATCATCCCATGAAGGGACAGGTGCATCCAGGATCATCTCATGAAGGGACAGGTGCATCCAGGATCATCCCCTGAAGGAAGTAGTGCATCCAGGATCATCCCATGAAGGTACAGCTGCATCCAGGATCATCCCATGAAGGGAGTAGTGCATCCAGGATCATCCCATAAAGGGAGTAGTGCATTAGGATCATCCCCTGAAGGGAGTAGTGCATTCAGGATCATCCCATGAAGGGAGTAGTGCATCCAGGATCATCCCATAAAGGGACAGGTGCATCCAGATCATCCCATGAAGGGACAGGTGCATCCAGATCATCCCATGAAGGGACAGGTGCATCCAGATCATCCCATGAAGGGACAGGTGCATCCAGATCATCCCATGAAGGGACAGGTGCATCCAGATCATCCCATGAAGGGACAGGTGCATCCAGATCATCCCATGAAGGGACAGGTGCATCCAGATCATCCCATGAAGGGACAGGTGCATCCAGATCATCCCATGAAGGGACAGGTGCATCCAGATCATCCCATGAAGGGACAGGTGCATCGAGGATCATCCCCTGGAGGGACAGGTGCATCGAGGATCATCCCCTGGAGGGAGTAGTGCATCCAGGATCATCCCATGAAGGGAGTAGTGCATCGAGGATCATCCCATGAAGGGAGTAGTGCATCCAGGATCATCCCATGAAGGGAGTAGTGCATCCAGGATCATCCCCTGAAGGGAGTAGTGCATCCAGGATCATCCCCTGAAGGGAGTAGTGCATCCAGGATCATCCCCTGAAGGGAGTAGTGCATCCAGGATCATCCCATGAAGGGACAGGTGCATCCAAGATCATCCCATAAAGGGACCGGTGCATACAGGATCATCCCATGAAGGGAGTAGTGCATCCAGGATCATCCCCTGAAGGGAGTAGTGCATCCAGGAGCATCCCATGTAGGGAGTAGTGCATACAGGATCATCCCCTGAAGGGAGTAGTGCATCCAGGATCATCCCCTGAAGGGAGTAGTGCATCCAGGATCATCCCCTGAAGGGAGTAGTGCATCCAGGATCATCCCTGGAAGGGACAGGTGCATCCAAGATCATCCCATGAAGGGACAGGTGCATCCAGATAATCCCATGAAGGGACAGGTGCATCCAGATCATCCCATGAAGGGACAGGTCCATCCAGATCATCCCATGAAGGGACAGGTCCATCCAGATCATCCCATGAAGGGACAGGTGCATCCAGATCATCCCATGAAGGGACAGGTGCATCCAGATCATCCCATGAAGGGACAGGTGCATCCAGATCATCCCATAAAGGGACCGGTGCATACAGGATCATCCCATGAAGGGAGTAGTGCATCCAGGAGCATCCCATGTAGGGAGTAGTGCATACAGGATCATCCCCTGAAGGGAGTAGTGCATCCAGGATCATCCCCTGAAGGGACAGGTGCATCCAATATCATCCCATGAAGGGACAGGTGCATCCAAGATCATCCCATGAAGGGACAGGTGCATCCAGATAATCCCATGAAGGGACAGGTGCATCCAGATCATCCCATGAAGGGACAGGTCCATCCAGATCATCCCATGAAGGGACAGGTGCATCCAGATCATCCCATGAAGGGACAGGTGCATCCAGATCATCCCATAAAGGGACCGGTGCATCCAGATCATCCCATAAAGGGACCGGTGCATACAGGATCATCCCATGAAGGGACAGGTGCATCGAGGATCATCCCCTAGAGGGACAGGTGCATCGAGGATCATCCCATGAAGGGAGTAGTGCATCCAGGATCATCCCCTGAAGGGAGTAGTGCATCCAGGATCATCCCCTGAAGGGAGTAGTGCATCCAAGATCATCCCATGAAGGGACAGGTGCATCCAAGATCATCCCATGAAGGGACAGGTGCATCGAGGATCATCCCCTGGAGGGACAGGTGCATCGAGGATCATCCCCTGGAGGGACAGGTGCATCGAGGATCATCCCCTGGAGGGAGTAGTGCATCCAGGATCATCCCATGAAGGGAGTAGTGCATCTAGGATCATCCCCTGAAGGGAGTAGTGCATCCAGGATCATCCCCTGAAGGGAGTAGTGCATCCAGGATCATCCCCTGAAGGGAGTAGTGCATCCAGGATCATCCCATAAAGGGAGTAGTGCATCCAGGATCATCCCATAAAGGGAGTAGTGCATCCAGGATCATCCCATAAAGGGAGTAGTGCATTAAGATCCTCCCATAAAGGGAGTAGTGCATCCAGGATCATCCAATGAAGGGACAGGTGCATCCAGGATCATCCCATAAAGTGACAGGTGCATCCAGGATCATCCCCTGAAGGGAGTAGTGCATCCAGGATCATCCCCTGAAGGGATTGGGCATCCAGGATCATCCCATAAAGGGAGTAGTGCATCCAGGATCATCCCATAAAGGGAGTAGTGCATCCAGGATCATCCCATGAAGGGACAGGTGCATCCAGGATCATCCCCTGAAGGAGGTAGTGCATCCAGGATCATCCCCTGAAGGGAGTAGTGCGTCCAGGATCATCCCCTGAAGGGAGTAGTGCGTCCAGGATCATCCCCTGAAGGGAGTAGTGCGTCCAGAAACATCCCCTGAAGGGAGTAGTGCATCCAGGATCATCCCCTGAAGGGAGTAGTGCATCCAGGATCATCCCCTGAAGGGAGTAGTGCGTCCAGGATCATCCCCTGAAGGGAGTAGTGCATCCAGGAACATCCCCTGAAGGGAGTAGTGCATCCAGGATCATCCCCTGAAGGAGTAGTGCATCCAGGATCATCCCCTGAAGGGAGTAGTGCATCCAGGATTATCCCCTGAAGGGAGTAGTGCATTCAGGATCATCCCCTGAAGGGAGTAGTGCATCCAGGAACATCCCCTGAAGGGAGTAGTGCATTAGGATCCTCCCATAAAAGGAGTAGTGCATCCAGGATCATCCCATAAAGGGACAGGTGCATCCAGGATCATCCAATGAAGGGACAGGTGCATCCAGGATCATCCCCTGAAGGGAGTAGTGCATCCAGGATCATCCCCTGAAGGGAGTAGTGCATCCAGGATCATCCCATAAAGGGAGTAGTGCATCCAGGATCATCCCCTGAAGGGACAGGTGCATCCAGGATCATCCCATGAAGGGACGGGTGCATCCAGGATCATCCCATGAAGGGACAGGTGCATCCAGGATCATCCCATGAAGGGACAGGTGCATCCGGGATCATCCCATGAAGGGAGTAGTGCATCCTGGATCATCCCCTGAAGGGAGTAGTGCATCCAGGATCATCCCCTGAAGGGAGTAGTGCGTCGAGGTTCATCCCCTGAAGGGAGTAGTGCGTCCAGGATCATCCTCTGAAGGGAGTAGTGCGTCCAGGATCATCCCCTGAAGGGAGTAGTGCGTCCAGGAACATCCCCTGAAGGGAGTAGTGCATCCAGGAACATCCCCTGAAGAGAGTAGTGCGTCCAGGATCATCCCCTGAAGGGAGTAGTGCATCCAGGATCATCCCCTGAAGGGAGTAGTGCATCCAGGATCATCCCCTGAAGGGAGTAGTGCATCCAGGATCATCCCATGAAGGGAGTAGTGCATCCAGGATCATCCCCTGAAGGGAGTAGTGCATCCAAGATCATCCCATAAAGGGAGTAGTGCATCCAGGATCATCCCATGAAGGGACAGGTGCATCCAGGATCATCCCCTGAAGGGAGTAGTGCGTCCAGGATCATCCCCTGAAGGGAGTAGTGCGTCCAGGATCATCCCCTGAAGGGAGTAGTACATCCAGGAACATCCCCTGAAGGGAGTAGTGCATCCAGGAACATCCCCTGAAGGGAGTAGTGCATCCAAGATCATCCCATGAAGGGACAGGTGCATCCAAGATCATCCCATGAAGGGACAGGTGCATCCAGGATCATCCCATGAAGGGACAGGTGCATCGAGGATCATCCCATGAAGGGAGTAGTGCATCCAGGATCATCCCCTGAAGGGAGTAGTGCGTCCAGGTTCATCCCCTGAAGAGAGTAGTGAATCCAGGATCATCCCATGAAGGGACAGGTGTATCCAGATCATCCCATGAAGGGACAGGTGCATCGAGGATCATCCCCTGAAGGGAGTAGTGCATCCAGGATCATCCCATGAAGGGAGTAGTGCATCCAGGACCATCCCCTGAAGGGAGTAGTGCATCCAGGACCATCCCCTGAAGGGAGTAGTGCATCCAGGACCATCCCCTGAAGGGAGTAGTGCATCCAGGATCATCCCCTGAAGGGAGAAGTGCATACAGGATCATCCCCTGAAGGGAGAAGTGCATACAGGATCATCCCATGAAGGGAGCAGTGCATACAGGATCATCCCATGAAGGGAGTAGTGCATCCAGGATCATCTCATGTAGGGAGTAGTGCATCCAGGATCATCCCATGAAGGGAGTAGTGCATCCAGGATCATCCCCTGAAGGGAGTAGTGCATCCAGAATCATCCCCTGAAGGGAGTAGTGCATCCAGGATCATCCCCTGAAGGTAGTAGTGCATCCAGGATCATCCCATGAAGGGACAGGTCCATCCAGGATCATCCCATAAAGGGACAGGTGCATCCAGGATCATCCCATAAAGGGACAGGTGCATCCAGGATCATCCCATAAAGGGACAGGTGCATCCAGGATCATCCCATAAAGGGAGTAGTGCATCCAGATCATCCCATGAAGGGACAGGTGCATCCAGGATCATCCCATAAAGGGAGTAGTGCATCCAGGATCATCCCATTAAGTACAGGTGCATCCAGATCATCCCATGAAGGGACAGGTGCATCGAGGATCATCCCATGAAGGGAGTAGTGCATCCAGGATCATCCCCTTAAGGGAGTAGTGCATCCAGGACCATCCCCTGAAGGGAGTAGTGCATCCAGGATCATCCCATAAAGGGAGTAGTGCATTAGGATCCTCCCATGAAGGGAGTAGTGCATCCAGGATCATCCCATAAAGGGAGTAGTGCATCCAGGATCATCCCATAAAGGGAGTAGTGCATTAGGATCATCCCCTGAAGGGAGTAGTGCATCCAGGATCATCCCCTGAAGGGAGTAGTGCATCCAGGATCATCCCCTGAAGGGAGTAGTGCATCCAGGATCATTCCATGAAGGGACAGGTGTATCCAGGATCATTCCATGAAGGGACAGGTGTATCCAAGATCATCCCATGAAGGGACAGGTGCATCGAGGATCATCCCCTGGAGGGACAGGTGCATCGAGGATCATCCCCTGGAGGGACAGGTGCATCGAGGATCATCCCATGAAGGGAGTAGTGCATCCAGGATCATCCCCTGAAGGGAGTAGTGCATCCAGGATCATCCCCTGAAGGGAGTAGTGCATCCAGGATCATCCCCTGAAGGGAGTAGTGCATCCAGGATCATCCCCTGAAGGGAGTAGTGCATCCAGGATCATCCCATAAAGGGAGTAGTGCATTAAGATCCTCCCATAAAGGGAGTAGTGCATCCAGGATCATCCAATGAAGGGACAGGTGCATCCAGGATCCTCCCATAAAGTGACAGGTGCATCCAGGATCATCCCCTGAAGGGAGTAGTGCATCCAGGATCATCCCCTGAAGGGATTGGGCATCCAGGATCATCCCATAAAGGGAGTAGTGCATCCAGGATCATCCCATAAAGGGAGTAGTGCATCCAGGATCATCCCATGAAGGGACAGGTGCATCCAGGATCATCCCCTGAAGGAAGTAGTGCATCCAGGATCATCCCCTGAAGGGAGTAGTGCATCCAGGATCATCCCCTGAAGGGAGTAGTGCGTCCAGGATCAGCCCCTGAAGGGAGTAGTGCGTCCAGGAACATCCCCTGAAGGGAGTAGTGCATCCAGGATCATCCCCTGAAGGGAGTAGTGCGTCCAGGATCATCCCCTGAAGGGAGTAGTGCGTCCAGGATCATCCCCTGAAGGGAGTAGTGCGTCCAGGATCATCCCCTGAAGGGAGTAGTGCGTCCAGGAACATCCCCTGAAGGGAGTAGTGCATCCAGGATCATCCCCTGAAGGGAGTAGTGCATCCAGGATCATCCCCTGAAGGGAGTAGTGCATTCAGGATCATCCCCTGAAGGGAGTAGTGCATCCAGGAACATCCCCTGAAGGGAGTAGTGCATTAGGATCCTCCCATAAAAGGAGTAGTGCATCCAGGATCATCCCATGAAGGGACAGGTGCATCCAGGATCATCCAATGAAGGGACAGGTGCATCCAGGATCATCCCCTGAAGGGAGTAGTGCATCCAGGATCATCCCATAAAGGGAGTAGTGCATCCAGGATCATCCCATGAAGGGACAGGTGCATCCAGGATCATCCCCTGAAGAGACAGGTGCATCCAGGATCATCCCATGAAGGGACAGGTGCATCCAGGATCATCCCATTAAGGGACAGGTGCATCCAGGATCATCCCATGAAGGGACAGGTGCATCCGGGATCATCCCATGACGGGAGTAGTGCATCCTGGATCATCCCCTGAAGGGAGTAGTGCGTCCAGGATCATCCCCTGAAGGGAGTAGTGCGTCCAGGATCATCCCCTGAAGGGAGTAGTGCGTCCAGGATCATCCCCTGAAGGGAGTAGTGCGTCCAGGATCATCCCCTGAAGGGAGTAGTGCGTCCAGGAACATCCCCTGAAGGGAGTAGTGCATCCAGGAACATCCCCTGAAGAGAGTAGTGCGTCCAGGATCATCCCCTGAAGGGAGTAGTGCATCCAGGATCATCCCCTGAAGGGAGTAGTGCATCCAGGATCATCCCCTGAAGGGAGTAGTGCATCCAGGATCATCCCCTGAAGGGAGTAGTGCATCCAGGGTCATCCCCTGAAGGGAGTAGTGCGTCCAGGATCATCCCATGAAGGGAGTAGTGCATCCAGGATCATCCCCTGAAGGGAGTAGTGCATCCAAGATCATCCCATAAAGGGAGTAGTGCATCTAGGATCATCCCATGAAGGGACAGGTGCATCCAGGATCATCCCCTGAAGGGAGTAGTGCGTCCAGGATCATCCCCTGAAGGGAGTAGTGCATCCAGGATCATCCCCTGAAGGGAGTAGTGCATCCAGGATCATCCCCTGAAGGGAGTAGTGCATCCAGGAACATCCCCTGAAGGGAGTAGTGCATCCAGGAACATCCCCTGAATAGAGTAGTGCATCCAAGATCATCCCATGAAGGGACAGTGCATCCAAGATCATCCCATGAAGGGACAGGTGCATCCAGGATCATCCCATGAAGGGACAGGTGCATCGAGGATCATCCCATGAAGGGAGTAGTGCATCCAGGATCATCCCCTGAAGGGAGTAGTGCGTCCAGGATCATCCCCTGAAGGGAGTAGTGCGTCCAGGATCATCCCCTGAAGGGAGTAGTGCATCCAGGAACATCCCCTGAAGGGAGTAGTGCATCCAGGAACATCCCCTGAAGGGAGTAGTGCATTAGGATCCTCCCACAAAAAGGAGTAGTGCATCCAGGATCATCCAATGAAGGGACAGGTGCATCCAGAATCATCCAATGAAGGGACAGGTGCATCCAGGATCATCCCCTGAAGGGAGTAGTGCATCCAGGATCATCCCCTGAAGGGAGTAGTGCATCCAGGATCATCCCCTGAAGGGAGTAGTGCATCCAGGATCATCCCATGAAGGGACAGGTGCATCCAGGATCATCCCCTGAAGGGAGTAGTGCGTCCAGGATCATCCCCTGAAGGGACAGGTGCATCCAGATCATCCCATGAAGGGACAGGTGCATCCAGATCATCCCATGAAGGGACAGGTGCATCCAGATCATCCCATGAAGGGACAGGTGCATCGAGGATCATCCCCTGAAGGGACAGGTGCATCGAGGATCATCCCATGAAGGGACAGGTGCATCGAGGATCATCCCCTGAAGGGAGTAGTGCATCCAGGATCATCCCCTGAAGGGAATAGTGCATCCAGGATCATCCCCTGAAGGGAGTAGTGCATCTAGGATCATCCACTGAAGGGAGTAGTGCATCCAGGATCATCCCCTGAAGGGACAGGTGCATCCAGGATCATCCCATGAAGGGACAGGTGCATCCAGGATCATCCCATGAAGGGACAGGTGCATCCGGGATCATCCCCTGAAGGGAGTAGTGCATCCAGGATCATCCCATAAAGGGAGTAGTGCATTAGGATCCTCCCATGAAGGGAGTAGTGCATCCAGGATCATCCCCTGAAGGGAGTAGTGCATCCAGGATCATCCCCTGAAGGGAGTAGTGCATCCAGGATCATTCCATGAAGGGACAGGTGTATCCAGGATCATTCCATGAAGGGACAGGTGTATCCAGGATCATCCCATGAAGGGACAGGTGCATCCACAGCATCCCATGAAGGAACAGGTGCATCCAGGATCATCCCCTGAAGGGAGTAGTGCATCCAGGATCATCCCATGAAGGGAGTAGTGCATTCAGGATCATCCCATGAAGGGAGTAGTGCATCCAGGATCATCCCCTGAAGGGAGTAGTGCATCCAGGATCATCCCCTGAAGGGAGTAGTGCAACCAGGATCATCCCTTGAAGGGACAGGTGCATCCAGGATCAACCCATGAAGGGAAATGTGCATCCAGGATCATCCCATGAAGGGACAGGTGCATCCAGGATCATCTCATGAAGGGACAGGTGCATCCAGGATCATCCCCTGAAGGGAGTAGTGCATCCAGGATCATCCCATGAAGGGACAGGTGCATACAGGATCATCCCCTGAAGGGAGTAGTGCATCCAGGATCATCCCATGAAGGGACAGGTGCATCCAGGATCATCCCATGAAGGGACAGGTGCATCCAGGTTCATCCCATGAAGGGACCAGTGCATCCAAATCATCCCATGAAGGGACAGGTGCATCCAGGATCATCCTATTAGGGGACCAGTGCATCCAGGATCATCCCCTGAAGGGAGTAGTGCATCCAGGATCATCCCATGAAGGTACAGGTGCATCCAGGATCATCCCATGAAGGGACAAGTGCATCCAGGATCATCCTATGAAGGGAGTAGTGCATCCAGATCATCCCATGAAGGGACAGGTGCATCGAGGATCATCCCCTGAAGGGAGTAGTGCTTCCAGGATCATCCCATGAAGGGAGTAGTGCATCCAGGATCATCCCCTGAAGGGAGTAGTGCATCCAGATCATCCCATGAAGGGACAGGTGCATCCAGGATCATCCCATGAAGGGACAGGTGCATCCAGGATCATCCCATGAAGGGACAGGTGCATCCAGGATCATCCCATGAAGGGAGGAGTGCATCCTGGATCATCCCCTGAAGGGAGTAGTGCATCCAGGATCATCCCCTGAAGGGAGTAGTGCATCCAGGATCATTCCATAAAGGGACAGGTGCATCCAGGATCATCCCATAAAGGGAGTAGTGCATCCAGGTCATCCCATGAAGGGACAGGTGCATCCAGATCATCCCATGAAGGAACAGGTGCATCCAGATCATCCCATGAAGGGACAGATGCATCCAGATCATCCCATGAAGGGACAGGTGCATCCAGATCATCCCATGAAGGGAGTAGTGCATCTAGAATCATCTCCTGAAGGGAGTAGTGCATCCAGGATCATCCCCTGAAGGGAATAGTGCTTCCAGGATCATCCCCTGAAGGGAGTAGTGCATCCAGGATCATCCCTTGTAGGGAGTAGTGCATCCAGGACCATCCCATGAAGGGAGTAGTGCATCCAGGATCATCCCATGAAGGTACAGGTGCATCCAGGATCATCCCATGAAGGGAGTAGTGCATCCAGGATCATCCCATGAAGGGACAGGTGCATCCAGGATCATCCCCTGAACGGAGTAGTGCATCCAGGATAATCCCCTGAAGGGAGTAGTGCATCCAGGATCATCCCATGAAGGGAGTAGTGCATATAGGATCATCCCATGAAGGGACAGGTGCATCCAGATCATCCCATAAAGGGAGAAGTTCATCCAGGATCATCCCATAAAGGGAGTAATTCATCCAGGATCATCCCATGAAGGGACAGGTGCATCCAGATCATCCCATGAAGGGACAGGTGCATCCAGGATCATCCCCTGAAGGGAGTAGTGCATCCAGGATCATCCCATAAAGGGACAGGTGCATCCAGATCATCCCATGAAGGGACAGGCGCATCCAGATCATCCCATGAAGGGACAGGTGCATCCAGATCATCCCATGAAGGGACAGGTGCATCCAGATCATCCCATGAAGGGACAGGTGCATCCAGATCATCCCATGAAGGGACAGGTGCATCAAGGATCATCCCCTGAAGGGACAGGTGCATCGAGGATCATCCCCTGGAGGGAGTAGTGCATCCAGGATCATCCCATGAAGGGAGTAGTGCATCCAGGATCATCCCATAAAGGGAGTAGTGCATCCAGGATCATCCCATGAAGGGACAGGTGCATCCAGGATCATCCCCTGAAGGGATTGGGCATCCAGGATCATCCCATAAAGGGAGTAGTGCATCCAGGATCATCCCATAAAGGGAGTAGTGCATCCAGGATCATCCCATGAAGGGACAGGTGCATCCAGGATCATCCCCTGAAGGAAGTAGTGCATCCAGGATCATCCCCTGAAGGGAGTAGTGCATCCAGGATCATCCCCTGAAGGGAGTAGTGCGTCCAGGATCATCCCCTGAAGGGAGTAGTGCGTCCAGGAACATCCCCTGAAGGGAGTAGTGCATCCAGGATCATCCCCTGAAGGGAGTAGTGCATCCAGGATCATCCCCTGAAGGGAGTAGTGCATCCAGGATCATCCCCTGAAGGGAGTAGTGCGTCCAGGATCATCCCCTGAAGGGAGTAGTGCATCCAGGAACATCCCCTGAAGGGAGTAGTGCGTCCAGGATCATCCCCTGAAGGGAGTAGTGCGTCCAGGATCATCCCCTGAAGGGAGTAGTGCATCCAGGATCATCCCCTGAAGGGAGTAGTGCATCCAGGATCATCCCCTGAAGGGAGTAGTGCATTCAGGATCATCCCCTGAAGGGAGTAGTGCAACCAGGATCATCCCTTGAAGGGAGTAGTGCATCCAGGAACATCCCCTGAAGGGAGTAGTGCATTAGGATCCTCCCATAAAAGGAGTAGTGCATCCAGGATCATCCCATGAAGGGACAGGTGCATCCAGGATCATCCAATGAAGGGACAGGTGCATCCAGGATCATCCCCTGAAGGGAGTAGTGCATCCAGGATCATCCCCTGAAGGGAGTAGTGCATCCAGGATCATCCCATAAAGGGAGTAGTGCATCCAGGATCATCCCATGAAGGGACAGGTGCATCCAGGATCATCCCCTGAAGGGACAGGTGCATCCAGGATCATCCCATGAAGGGACAGGTGCATCCAGGATCATCCCATGAAGGGACAGGTGCATCCGGGATCATCCCATGAAGGGAGTAGTGCATCCTGGATCATCCCCTGAAGGGAGTAGTGCATCCAGGATCATCCCCTGAAGGGAGTAGTGCGTCCAGGATCATCCCCTGAAGGGAGTAGTGCGTCCAGGATCATCCCCTGAAGGGAGTAATACGTCCAGGATCATCCCCTGAAGGGAGTAATACATCCAGGATCATCCCCTGAAGGGAGTAGTGCGTCCAGGAACATCCCCTGAAGGGAGTAGTGCATCCAGGAACATCCCCTGAAGGGAGTAGTGCATCCAAGATCATCCCATAAAGGGAGTAGTGCATCCAGGATCATCCCATGAAGGGACAGGTGCATCCAGGATCATCCCCTGAAGGGAGTAGAGCGTCCAGGATCATCCCCTGAAGGGAGTAGTGCATCCAGGATCATCCCCTGAAGGGAGTAGTGCATCCAGGAACATCCCCTGAAGGGAGTAGTGCATCCAGGAACATCCCCTGAAGGGATTAGTGCATCCAGGAACATCCCCTGAAGGGAGTAGTGCATCCAGGAACATCCCCTGAAGGGAGTAGTGCATCCAGGAACATCCCCTGAAGAGAGTAGTGCATCCAGGATCATCCCCTGAAGGGAGTAGTGCATCCAGGATCATCCCCTGAAGGGAGTAGTGCATCCAGGATCATCCCCTGAAGGGAGTAGTGCATCCAGGATCATCCCCTGAAGGGAGTAGTGCATCCAGGATCATCCCCTGAAGGGAGTAGTGCGTCCAGGATCATCCCATGAAGGGAGTAGTGAATCCAGGATCATCCCCTGAAGGGAGTAGTGCATCCAAGATCATCCCATAAAGGGAGTAGTGCATCCAGGATCATCCCATGAAGGGACAGGTGCATCCAGGATCATCCCCTGAAGGGAGTAGTGCATCCAGGATCATCCCCTGAAGGGAGTAGTGCATCCAGGAACATCCCCTGAAGGGAGTAGTGCATCCAGGAACATCCCCTGAATAGAGTAGTGCATCCAAGATCATCCCATGAAGGGACAGGTGCATCCAAGATCATCCCATGAAGGGACAGGTGCATCCAGGATCATCCCATGAAGGGACAGGTGCATCGAGGATCATCCCATGAAGGGAGTAGTGCATCCAGGATCATCCCCTGAAGGGAGTAGTGCGTCCAGGATCATCCCCTGAAGGGAGTAGTGCGTCCAGGATCATCCCCTGAAGGGAGTAGTGCATCCAGGAACATCCCCTGAAGGGAGTAGTGCATGAGGATCCTCCCACAAAAAGGAGTAGTGCATCCAGGATCATCCAATGAAGGGACAGGTGCATCCAGAATCATCCAATGAAGGGACAGGTGCATCCAGGATCATCCCCTGAAGGGAGTAGTGCATCCAGGATCATCCCCTGAAGGGAGTAGTGCATCCAGGATCATCCCATAAAGGGAGTAGTGCATCCAGGATCATCCCATGAAGGGACAGGTGCATCCAGGATCATCCCCTGAAGGGAGTAGTGCGTCCAGGATCATCCCCTGAAGGGACAGGTGCATCCAGATCATCCCATGAAGGGACAGGTGCATCCAGATCATCCCATGAAGGGACAGGTGCATCGAGGATCATCCCCTGAAGGGACAGGTGCATCGAGGATCATCCCATGAAGGGACAGGTGCATCGAGGATCATCCCCTGAAGGGAGTAGTGCATCCAGGATCATCCCCTGAAGGGAATAGTGCATCCAGGATCATCCCCTGAAGGGAGTAGTGCATCTAGGATCATCCCCTGAAGGGAGTAGTGCATCCAGGATCATCCCCTGAAGGGACAGGTGCATCCAGGATCATCCCATGAAGGGACAGGTGCATCCAGGATCATCCCATAAAGGGAGTAGTGCATCCAGGAACATCCCATGAAGGGACAGGTGCATCCAGGATCATCCCATGAAGGGAGTAGTGCATCCTGGATCATCCCCTGAAGGGAGTAGTGCATCCAGGATCATCCCCTGAAGGGAGTAGTGCATCCAGGATCATCCCCTGAAGGGAGTAGTGCATCCAGGATCATCCCATGAAGGGACAGGTGCATCCAGGATCATCCCATAAAGGGAGTAGTGCATCCTGGAACATCCCATGAAGGGACAGGTGCATCCAGGGTCATCCCATAAAGGGAGTAGTGCATCCAGATCATCCCATGAATGGACAGGTGCATCCAGGATCATCCCATAAAGGGAGTAGTGCATCCAGGATCATCCCATTAAGGGACAGGTGCATCCAGATCATCCCATGAAGGGACAGGTGCATCGAGGATCATCCCATGAAGGGAGTAGTGCATCCAGGATCATCCCTTAAGGGAGTAGTGCATCCAGGACCATCCCCTGAAGGGAGTAGTGCATCCAGGATCATCCCATAAAGGGAGTAGTGCATTAGGATCCTCCCATGAAGGGAGTAGTGCATCCAGGATCATCCCCTGAAGGGAGTAGTGCATCCAGGATCATCCCCTGAAGGGAGTAGTGCATCCAGGATCATTCCATGAAGGGACAGGTGTATCCAGGATCATTCCATGAAGGGACAGGTGTATCCAGGATCATCCCATGAAGGGACAGGTGCATCCACAGCATCCCATGAAGGAACAGGTGCATCCAGGATCATCCCCTGAAGGGAGTAGTGCATCCAGGATCATCCCATGAAGGGAGTAGTGCATTCAGGATCATCCCATGAAGGGAGTAGTGCATCCAGGATCATCCCCTGAAGGGAGTAGTGCATCCAGGATCATCCCCTGAAGGGAGTAGTGCAACCAGGATCATCCCTTGAAGGGACAGGTGCATCCAGGATCAACCCATGAAGGGAAATGTGCATCCAGGATCATCCCATGAAGGGACAGGTGCATCCAGGATCATCTCATGAAGGGACAGGTGCATCCAGGATCATCCCCTGAAGGGAGTAGTGCATCCAGGATCATCCCATGAAGGGACAGGTGCATACAGGATCATCCCCTGAAGGGAGTAGTGCATCCAGGATCATCCCATGAAGGGACAGGTGCATCCAGGATCATCCCATGAAGGGACAGGTGCATCCAGGATCATCCCATGAAGGGACCAGTGCATCCAAATCATCCCATGAAGGGACAGGTGCATCCAGGATCATCCCATTAGGGGACCAGTGCATCCAGGATCATCCCCTGAAGGGAGTAGTGCATCCAGGATCATCCCATGAAGGTACAGGTGCATCCAGGATCATCCCATGAAGGGACAAGTGCATCCAGGATCATCCTATGAAGGGAGTAGTGCATCCAGATCATCCCATGAAGGGACAGGTGCATCGAGGATCATCCCCTGAAGGGAGTAGTGCTTCCAGGATCATCCCATGAAGGGAGTAGTGCATCCAGGATCATCCCCTGAAGGGAGTAGTGCATCCAGATCATCCCATGAAGGGACAGTTGCATCCAGGATCATCCCATGAAGGGACAGGTGCATCCAGGATCATCCCATGAAGGGACAGGTGCATCCAGGATCATCCCATGAAGGGAGGAGTGCATCCTGGATCATCCCCTGAAGGGAGTAGTGCATCCAGGATCATCCCCTGAAGGGAGTAGTGCATCCAGGATCATTCCATAAAGGGACAGGTGCATCCAGGATCATCCCATAAAGGGAGTAGTGCATCCAGGTCATCCCATGAAGGGACAGGTGCATCCAGATCATCCCATGAAGGAACAGGTGCATCCAGATCATCCCATGAAGGGACAGATGCATCCAGATCATCCCATGAAGGGACAGGTGCATCCAGATCATCCCATGAAGGGAGTAGAGCATCTAGAATCATCTCCTGAAGGGAGTAGTGCATCCAGGATCATCCCCTGAAGGGAATAGTGCTTCCAGGATCATCCCCTGAAGGGAGTAGTGCATCCAGGATCATCCCATGTAGGGAGTAGTGCATCCAGGACCATCCCATGAAGGGAGTAGTGCATCCAGGATCATCCCATGAAGGTACAGGTGCATCCAGGATCATCCCATGAAGGGAGTAGTGCATCCAGGATCATCCCATGAAGGGACAGGTGCATCCAGATCATCCCATAAAGGGACAGGTGCATCCAGGATCATCCCATAAAGGGAGTAATTCATCCAGGATCATCCCATGAAGGGACAGGTGCATCCAGATCATCCCATGAAGGGACAGGTGCATCCAGATCATCCCATGAAGGGACAGGTGCATCCAGGATCATCCCCTGAAGGGAGTAGTGCATCCAGGATCATCCCATAAAGGGACAGGTGCATCCAGATCATCCCATGAAGGGACAGGCGCATCCAGATCATCCCATGAAGGGACAGGTGCATCCAGATCATCCCATGAAGGGACAGGTGCATCCAGATCATCCCATGAAGGGACAGGTGCATCCAGATCATCCCATGAAGGGACAGGTGCATCGAGGATCATCCCCTGGAGGGACAGGTGCATCGAGGATCATCCCCTGGAGGGAGTAGTGCATCCAGGATCATCCCATGAAGGGAGTAGTGCATCCAGGATCATCCCCTGAAGGGAGTAGTGCATCCAGGATCATCCCCTGAAGGGAGTAGTGCATCCAGGATCATCCCCTGAAGGGAGTAGTGCATCCAGGATCATCCCATGAAGGGACAGGTGCATCCAAGATCATCCCATAAAGTGACAGGTGCATCCAGGATCATCCCCTGAAGGGAGTAGTGCATCCAGGATCATCCCCTGAAGGGAGTAGTGCACCCAGGATCATCCCATGAAGGGACAGGTGCATCCAAGATCATCCCATGAAGGGACAGGTGCATCCAGGATCATCCCCTGAAGGGAGTAGTGCGTCAAGGATCATCCCCTGCAGGGAGTAGTGCATCCAGGAACATCCCCTGAAGGGAGTAGTGCATCCAGGAACATCCCCTGAAGGGAGTAGTGCATCCAGGAACATCCCCTGAAGGGAGTAGTGCATCCAGGAACATCCCCTGAAGGGAGTAGTGCATCCAGGAACATCCCCTGAAGAGAGTAGTGCATCCAGGATCATCCCATGAAGGGACAGGTGCATCCTTGGCAGTTCGGGGTGTACTGTTCCCATGTGGCACAGGGTCAAGGCTGATTTGCATATGGCCATGTCTGTATAGGGTTAGTGTAGAGTGCAAGAAAAGTATGGATTTAGGCCCAGATCTCTCTACTGGGGTGAATGTATGACATTGTTCTGCATTCAGTCCATCAACTGTTATTTTTGCATTTGTCTCCCTTAGTGGGATGGGTATGCTCAGACGCGAGTCCCATGCTCTCCGCACCACTGGAGTCCAGCTATCCTGGCTGAAGACCGCTGATAGCCAGAAACCGGTCCTAGGATGCTTGATTCCGGTCCAGGAAAGACATGGCTTGGCAGTTCGGGCTGTACTGTTCCCATGAGGGACAGGGTCTAGGCTGATTTGCTCATGGCCATGTCTGAACTGGGGTGGTGCTGAGTGCAAAAAAACTATGGATTTAGGCCCAGATCTCTGCAGAACAATGTCATACATTCACCCCAGTACATTCTGTCCATCAACTTATTTTTGCATCCAGGATCATCTCATGAAGGGACCGGTGCATCCAGGATCATCCCCTGAAGGGAGTAGTGCATCCAGGATCATCCCCTGAAGGGAGTAGTGCATCCAGGATCATCCCCTGAAGGGAGTAGTGCATTCAGGATCATCCCCTGAAGGGAGTAGTGCATTCAGGATCATCCCCTGAAGGGAGTAGTGCATCCAGGATCATCCCCTGAAGGGAGTAGTGCGTCCAGGATCATCCCATGAAGGGAGTAGTGCATCCAGGATCATCCCCTGAAGGGAGTAGTGCATCCAGGATCATCCCATGAAGGGACAGGTGCATCCAAGATCATCCCATAAAGGGACAGGTGCATACAGTATCATCACCTGAAGGGACCGGTGCATACAGGATCATCCCATGAAGGGACCGGTGCATACAGGATCATCCCATGAAGGGACCGGTGCATCCAGTATCATCCCATGAAGGGAGTAGTGCATCCAGGATCATCCCCTGAAGGGAGTAGTGCATCCAGGGTCATCCCCTGAAGGGAGTAGTGCATCCAGGATCATCCCCTGAAGGGAGTAGTGCATCCAGGATCATCCCATGAAGGGACAGGTGCATCCAAGATCATCCCATAAAGTGACAGGTGCATCCAGGATCATCCCCTGAAGGGAGTAGTGCATCCAGGATCATCCCCTGAAGGGAGTAGTGCATCCAGGATCATCCCATAAAGGGAGTAGTGCATCCAGGATCCTCCCATGAAGGGACAGGTGCATCCAGGATCATCCCCTGAAGGGAGTAGTGCGTCCAGGATCATCCCCTGCAGGGAGTAGTGCATCCAGGAACATCCCCTGAAGGGAGTAGTGCATCCAGGAACATCCCCTGAAGGGAGTAGTGCATCCAGGAACATCACCTGAAGGGAGTAGTGCATCCAGGAACATCACCTGAAGGGAGTAGTGCATCCAGGAACATCCCCTGAAGAGAGTAGTGCATCCAGGATCATCCCATGAAGGGACAGGTGCATCCTTGGCAGTTCGGGGTGTACTGTTCCCATGAGGCACAGGGTCAAGGCTGATTTGCATATGGCCATGTCTGTATAGGGTTAGTGTGGAGTGCAAGGAAAGTATGGATTTAGGCCCAGATCTCTGTACTGGGGTGAATGTATGACATTGTTCTGGATTCAGTCCATCAACTGTTATTTTTGCATTTGTCTCCCTTAGTGGGATGGGTATGCTCAGACGCGAGTCCCATGCTCTCCGCACCACTGGAGTCCAGCTATCCTGGCTGAAGACCGCTGATAGCCAGAAACCGGTCCTAGGATGCTTGATTCCGGTCCAGGAAAGACATGGCTTGGCAGTTCGGGCTGTACTGTTCCCATGAGGGACAGGGTCTAGGCTGATTTGCTCATGGCCATGTCTGAACTGGGGTGGTGCGGAGTGCAAAAAAACTATGGATTTAGGCCCAGATCTCTGCAGAACAATGTCATACATTCACCCCAGTACATTCTGTCCATCAACTTATTTTTGCATCCAGGATCATCTCATGAAGGGACCGGTGCATCCAGGATCATCCCCTGAAGGGAGAAGTGCATCCAGGATCATCCCCTGAAGGGAGTAGTGCATCCAGGATCATCCCCTGAAGGGAGTAGTGCATCCAGGATCATCCCCTGAAGGGAGTAGTGCATCCAGGATCATCCCCTGAAGGGAGTAGTGCATCCAGGATCATCCCCTGAAGGGAGTAGTGCATCCAGGATCATCCCCTGAAGGGAGTAGTGCGTCCAGGATCATCCCATGAAGGGAGTAGTGCATCCAAGATCATCCCATAAAGGGAGTAGTGCATCCAGGATCATCCCATGAAGGGACAGGTGCATCCAGGATCATCCCCTGAAGGGAGTAGTGTGTCCAGGTTCATCCCCTGAAGGGAGTAGTGCATCCAGGATCATCCCCTGAAGGGAGTAGTGCATCCAGGATCATCCCCTGAAGGGAGTAGTGCATCCAGGAACATCCCCTGAAGGGAGTAGTGCATCCAGGATCATCCCCTGAAGGGACAGGTGCATCCAAGATCATCCCATGAAGGGACAGGTGCATCCAGATCATCTCATGAAGGGACAGGTGCATCCATATCATCCCATGAAGGGACAGGTACATCCAGATCATCCCATGAAGGGACAGGTGCATCCAGATCATCCCATGAAGGGACAGGTGCATCGAGGATCATCCCCTGGAGGGACAGGTGCATCGAGGATCATCCCCTGAAGGGAGTAGTGCATCCAGGATCATCCCCTGAAGGGAGTAGTGCATCCAGGATCATCCCCTGAAGGGAGTAGTGCATCCAAGATCATCCCATGAAGGGACAGGTGCATCCAAGATCATCCCATGAAGGGACAGGTGCATCGAGGATCATCCCCTGGAGGGACAGGTGCATCGAGTATCATCCCCTGGAGGGACAGGTGCATCGAGGATCATCCCCTGGAGGGAGTAGTGCATCCAGGAACATCCCCTGAATAGAGTAGTGCATCCAAGATCATCCCATGAAGGGACAGGTGCATCCAAGATCATCCCCTGAAGGGAGTAGTGCATCCAGGAACATCCCCTGAAGGGAGTAGTGCATTAGGATCCTCCCACAAAAAGGAGTAGTGCATCCAGGATCATCCAATGAAGGGACAGGTGCATCCAGAATCATCCAATGAAGGGACAGGTGCATCCAGGATCATCCCCTGAAGGGAGTAGTGCATCCAGGATCATCCCCTGAAGGGAGTAGTACATCCAGGATCATCCCATAAAGGGAGTAGTGCATCCAGGATCATCCCATGAAGGGACAGGTGCATCCAGGATCATCCCCTGAAGGGAGTAGTGCGTCCAGGATCATCCCCTGAAGGGAGTAGTGCATCCAGATCATCCCATGAAGGGACAGGTGCATCCAGATCATCCCATGAAGGGACAGGTGCATCGAGGATCATCCCCTGAAGGGACAGGTGCATCGAGGATCATCCCATGAAGGGACAGGTGCATCGAGGATCATCCCCTGAAGGGAGTAGTGCATCCAGGATCATCCCCTGAAGGGAATAGTGCATCCAGGATCATCCCCTGAAGGGAGTAGTGCATCTAGGATCATCCCCTGAAGGGAGTAGTGCATCCAGGATCATCCCCTGAAGGGACAGGTGCATCCAGGATAATCCCATGAAGGGACAGGTGCATCCAGGATCATCCCATGAAGGGACAGGTGCATCCGGGATCATCCCATGAAGGGAGTAGTGCATCCTGGATCATCCCCTGAAGGGAGTAGTGCATCCAGGATCTTCCCCTGAAGGGAGTAGTGCATCCAGGATCATCCCCTGAAGGGAGTAGTGCATCCAGGATCATCCCATGAAGGGACAGGTGCATCCAGGATCATCCCATAAAGGGAGTAGTGCATCCAGGAACATCCCATGAAGGGACAGGTGCATCCAGGATCATCCCATAAAGGGAGTAGTGCATCCAGATCATCCCATGAATGGACAGGTGCATCCAGGATCATCCCATAAAGGGAGTAGTGCATCCAGGATCATCCCATTAAGGGACAGGTGCATCCAGATCATCCCATGAAGGGACAGGTGCATCGAGGATCATCCCATGAAGGGAGTAGTGCATCCAGGATCATCCCATGAAGGGAGTAGTGCATCCAGGACCATCCCCTGAAGGGAGTAGTGCATCCAGGATCATCCCATAAAGGGAGTAGTGCATTAGGATCCTCCCATGAAGGGAGTAGTGCATCCAGGATCATCCCCTGAAGGGAGAAGTGCATCCAGGATCATCCCCTGAAGGGAGTAGTGCATCCAGGATCATTCCATGAAGGGACAGGTGTATCCAGGATCATTCCATGAAGGGACAGGTGTATCCAGGATCATCCCATGAAGGGACAGGTGCATCCACAGCATCCCATGAAGGAACAGGTTCATCCAGGATCATCCCCTGAAGGGAGTAGTGCATCCAGGATCATCCCATGAAGGGAGTAGTGCATTCAGGATCATCCCATGAAGGGAGTAGTGCATCCAGGATCATCCCCTGAAGGGAGTAGTGCATCCAGGATCATCCCCTGAAGGGAGTAGTGCAACCAGGATCATCCCTTGAAGGGAAAGGTGCATCCAGGATCAACCCATGAAGGGAAATGTGCATCCAGGATCATCCCATGAAGGGACAGGTGCATCCAGGATCATCTCATGAAGGGACAGGTGCATCCAGGATCATCCCCTGAAGGGAGTAGTGCATCCAGGATCATCCCATGAAGGGACAGGTGCATACAGGATCATCCCCTGAAGGGAGTAGTGCATCCAGGATCATCCCATGAAGGGACAGGTGCATCCAGGATCATCCCATGAAGGGACAGGTGCATCCAGGATCATCCCATGAAGGGACAGATGCATCCAGATCATCCCATGAAGGTACAGGTGCATCCAGGATCATCCCATGAAGGTACAGGTGCATCCAGGATCATCCCATGAAGGGACAGGTGCATCCAGGATCATCCTATGAAGGGAGTAGTGCATCCAGATCATCCCATGAAGGGACAGGTGCATCGAGGATCATCCCCTGAAGGGAGTAGTGCTTCCAGGATCATCCCATGAAGGGAGTAGTGCATACAGGATCATCCCCTGAAGGGAGTAGTGCATCCAGATCATCCCATGAAGGGACAGGTGCATCCAGGATCATCCCATGAAGGGACAGGTGCATCCAGGATCATCCCATGAAGGGACAAGTGCATCCAGGATCATCCCATGAAGGGAGGAGTGCACCCTGGATCATCCCCTGAAGGGAGTAGTGCATCCAGGATCATCCCCTGAAGGGAGTAGTGCATCCAGGATCATTCCATAAAGGGACAGGTGCATCCAGGATCATCCCATAAAGGGAGTAGTGCATCCAGGTCATCCCATGAAGGGACAGGTGCATCCAGATCATCCCATGAAGGAACAGGTGCATCCAGATCATCCCATGAAGGGACAGATGCATCCAGATCATCCCATGAAGGGACAGGTGCATCCAGATCATCCCATGAAGGGAGTAGTGCATCTAGAATCATCTCCTGAAGGGAGTAGTGCATCCAGGATCATCCCCTGAAGAGAATAGTGCTTCCAGGATCATCCCCTGAAGGGAGTAGTGCATCCAGGATCATCCCATGTAGGGAGTAGTGCATCCAGGACCATCCCATGAAGGGAGTAGTGCATCCAGGGTCATCCCATGAAGGTACAGGTGCATCCAGGATCATCCCATGAAGGTAGTAGTGCATCCAGGATCATCCCATGAAGGGACAGGTGCATCGAGGATCATCCCCTGAACGGAGTAGTGCATCCAGGATAATCCCCTGAAGGGAGTAGTGCATCCAGGATCATCCCATGAAGGGAGTAGTGCATATAGGATCATCCCATGAAGGGACAGGTGCATCCAGATCATCCCATAAAGGGAGAAGTTCATCCAGGATCATCCCATAAAGGGAGTAATTCATCCAGGATCATCCCATGAAGGGACAGGTGCATCCAGATCATCCCATGAAGGGACAGGTGCATCCAGGATCATCCCCTGAAGGGAGTAGTGCATCCAGGATCATCCCATAAAGGGACAGGTGCATCCAGATCATCCCATGAAGGGACAGGTGCATCGAGGATCATCCCCTGGAGGGACAGGTGCATCGAGGATCATCCCCTGAAGGGAGTAGTGCATCCAGGATCATCCCCTGAAGGGAGTAGTGCATCCAGGATCATCCCCTGAAGGGAGTAGTGCATCCAAGATCATCCCATGAAGGGACAAGTGCATCCAATATCATCCCATGAAGGGACAGGTGCATCGAGGATCATCCCCTGGAGGGACAGGTGCATCGAGGATCATCCCCTGGAGGGACAGGTGCATCGAGGATCATCCCCTGGAGGGACAGGTGCATCGAGGATCATCCCCTGGAGGGAGTAGTGCATCCAGGATCATCCCATGAAGGGAGTAGTGCATCCAGGATCATCCCATGAAGGGAGTAGTGCATCCAGGATCATCCCCTGAAGGGAGTAGTGCATCCAGGATCATCCCCTGAAGAAAGTAGTGCATCCAGGATCATCCCATAAAGGGAGTAGTGCATTAAGATCCTCCCATAAAGGGAGTAGTGCATCCAGGATCATCCAATGAAGGGACAGGTGCATCCAGGATCATCCCATAAAGTGACAGGTGCATCCAGGATCATCCCCTGAAGGGAGTCGTGCATCCAGGATCATCCCCTGAAGGGATTGGGCATCCAGGATCATCCCATAAAGGGAGTAGTGCATCCAGGATCATCCCATAAAGGGAGTAGTGCATCCAGGATCATCCCATAAAGGGAGTAGTGCATTAAGATCCTCCCATAAAGGGAGTAGTGCATCCAGGATCATCCAATGAAGGGACAGGTGCATCCAGGATCATCCCATAAAGTGACAGGTGCATCCAGGATCATCCCCTGAAGGGAGTCGTGCATCCAGGATCATCCCCTGAAGGGATTGGGCATCCAGGATCATCCCATAAAGGGAGTAGTGCATCCAGGATCATCCCATAAAGGGAGTCGTGCATCCAGGATCATCCCATGAAGGGACAGGTGCATCCAGGATCATCCCCTGAAGGGAGTAGTGCGTCCAGGATCATCCCCTGAAGGGAGTAGTGCGTCCAGGATCATCCCCTGAAGGGAGTAGTGCATCCAGGATCATCCCCTGAAGGGAGTAGTGCGTCCAGGATCATCCCCTGAAGGGAGTAGTGCGTCCAGGATCATCCCCTGAAGGGAGTAGTGCGTCCAGGATCATCCCCTGAAGGGAGTAGTGCGTCCAGGATCATCCCCTGAAGGGAGTAGTGCATCCAGGATCATCCCCTGAAGGGAGTAGTGCATCCAGGATCATCCCCTGAAGGGAGTAGTGCATCCAGGATCATCCCCTGAAGGGAGTAGAGCATCCAAGATCATCCCATAAAGGGAGTAGTGCATCCAGGATCATCCCATGAAGGGACAGGTGCATCCAGGATCATCCCCTGAAGGGAGTAGTGCGTCCAGGATCATCCCCTGAAGGGAGTAGTGCATCCAGGATCATCCCCTGAAGGGAGTAGTGCATCCAGGAACATCCCCTGAAGAGAGTAGTGCATCCAAGATCATCCCATGAAGGGACAGGTGCATCCAAGATCATCCCATGAAGGGACAGGTGCATCCAAGATCATCCCATGAAGGGACAGGTGCATCGAGGATCATCCCATGAAGGGAGTAGTGCATCCAGGATCATCCCCTGAAGGGAGTAGTGCGTCCAGGAACATCCCCTGAAGGGAGTAGTGCATCCAGGAACATCCCCTGAAGGGAGTAGTGCATTAGGATCCTCCCATAAAAGGAGTAGTGCATCCAGGATCATCCCATGAAGGGACAGGTGCATCCAGGATCATCCAATGAAGGGACAGGTGCATCCAGGATCATCCCCTGAAGGGAGTAGTGCATCCAGGATCATCCCATAAAGGGAGTAGTGCATCCAGGATCATCCCATAAAGGGAGTAGTGCATCCAGGATCATCCCATGAAGGGACAGGTGCATCCAGGATCATCCCATGAAGGGACAGGTGCATCCAGGATCATCCCATAAAGTGACAGGTGCATCCAGGATCATCCCCTGAAGGGAGTCGTGCATCCAGGATCATCCCCTGAAGGGAGTAGTGCATCCAGGAACATCCCCTGAAGGGAGTAGTGCGTCCAGGATCATCTCCTGAAGGGAGTAGTGCATCCAGGATCATCCCCTGAAGGGAGTAGTGCATCCAGGAGCATCCCCTGAAGGGAGTAGTGCATCCAGGAGCATCCCCTGAAGGGAGTAGTGCATCCAGGATCATCCCCTGAAGGGAGTAGTGCGTCCAGGATCATCCCCTGAAGGGAGTAGTGCATCCAAGATCATCCCATAAAGGGAGTAGTGCATCCAGGATCATCCCATGAAGGGACAGGTGCATCCAGGATCATCCCCTGAAGGGAGTAGTGCGTCCAGGATCATCCCCTGAAGGGAGTAGTGCATCCAGGATCATCCCCTGAAGGGAGTAGTGCATCCAGGATCATCCCCTGAAGGGAGTAGTGCATCCAGGATCATCCCCTGAAGGGAGTAGTGCATCCAGGAACATCCCCTGAAGGGAGTAGTGCATCCAGGAACATCCCCTGAAGAGAGTAGTGCATCCAAGATCATCCCATGAAGGGACAGGTGCATCCAAGATCATCCCATGAAGGGACAGGTGCATCCAAGATCATCCCATGAAGGGACAGGTGCATCGAGGATCATCCCATGAAGGGAGTAGTGCATCCAGGATCATCCCCTGAAGGGAGTAGTGCATCCAGGATCATCCCCTGAAGGGAGTAGTGCATCCAGGATCATACCCTGAAGGGAGTAGTGCATCCAGGAACATCCCCTGAAGGGAGTAGTGCATTAGGATCCTCCCATAAAAGGAGTAGTGCATCCAGGATCATCCCATGAAGGGACAGGTGCATCCAGGATCATCCAATGAAGGGACAGGTGCATCCAGGATCATCCCCTGAAGGGAGTAGTGCATCCAGGATCATCCCCTGAAGGGAGTAGTGCATCCAGGATCATCCCATGAAGGGACAGGTGCATCCAGGATCATCTCCTGAAGGGACAGGTGCATCCAGGATCATCCCATGAAGGGACAGGTGCATCCAGGATCATCCCATGAAGGGACAGGTGCATCCGGGATCATCCCATGAAGGGAGTAGTGCATCCTGGATCATCCCCTGAAGGGAGTAGTGCATCCAGGATCATCCCCTGAAGGGAGTAGTGCGTCCAGGATCATCCCCTGAAGGGAGTAGTGCGTCCAGGATCATCCCCTGAAGGGAGTAGTGCATCCAAGATCATCCCATAAAGGGAGTAGTGCATCCAGGATCATCCCATGAAGGGACAGGTGCATCCAGGATCATCCCCTGAAGGGAGTAGTGCGTCCAGGATCATCCCCTGAAGGGAGTAGTGCGTCCAGGATCATCCCCTGAAGGGAGTAGTGCATCCAGGATCATCCCCTGAAGGGAGTAGTGCATCCAGGAACATCCCCTGAAGGGAGTAGTGCATCCAGGAACATCCCCTGAATAGAGTAGTGCATCCAAGATCATCCCATGAAGGGACAGGTGCATCCAAGATCATCCCATGAAGGGACAGGTGCATCCAGGATCATCCCCTGAAGGGAGTAGTGCATCCAGGAACATCCCCTGAAGGGAGTAGTGCATTAGGATCCTCCCACAAAAAGGAGTAGTGCATCCAGGATCATCCAATGAAGGGACAGGTGCATCCAGAATCATCCAATGAAGGGACAGGTGCATCCAGGATCATCCCCTGAAGGGAGTAGTGCATCCAGGATCATCCCCTGAAGGGAGTAGTGCATCCAGGATCATCCCATAAAGGGAGTAGTGCATCCAGGATCATCCCATGAAGGGACAGGTGCATCCAGGATCATCCCCTGAAGGGAGTAGTGCGTCCAGGATCATCCCCTGAAGGGAGTAGTGCATCCAGATCATCCTATGAAGGGACAGGTGCATCCAGATCATCCCATGAAGGGACAGGTGCATCGAGGATCATCCCCTGAAGGGACAGGTGCATCGAGGATCATCCCATGAAGGGACAGGTGCATCGAGGATCATCCCATGAAGGGACAGGTGCATCGAGGATCATCCCCTGAAGGGAGTAGTGCATCCAGGATCATCCCCTGAAGGGAATAGTGCATCCAGGATCATCCCCTGAAGGGAGTAGTGCATCTAGGATCATCCCCTGAAGGGAGTAGTGCATCCAGGATCATCCCCTGAAGGGACAGGTGCATCCAGGATCATCCCATGAAGGGACAGGTGCATCCAGGATCATCCCATGAAGGGAGTAGTGCATCCGGGATCATCCCCTGAAGGGAGTAGTGCATCCTGGATCATCCCCTGAAGGGAGTAGTGCATCCAGGATCATCCCCTGAAGGGAGTAGTGCATCCAGGATCATCCCCTGAAGGGAGTAGTGCATCCAGGATCATCCCATGAAGGGACAGGTGCATCCAGGATCATCCCATAAAGGGAGTAGTGCATCCAGGATCATCCCATTAAGGGACAGGTGCATCCAGATCATCCCATGAAGGGACAGGTGCATCGAGGATCATCCCATGAAGGGAGTAGTGCATCCAGGATCATCCCCTTAAGGGAGTAGTGCATCCAGGACCATCCCCTGAAGGGAGTAGTGCATCCAGGATCATCCCATAAAGGGAGTAGTGCATTAGGATCCTCCCATGAAGGGAGTAGTGCATCCAGGATCATCCCCTGAAGGGAGTAGTGCATCCAGGATCATCCCCTGAAGGGAGTAGTGCATCCAGGATCATTCCATGAAGGGACAGGTGTATCCAGGATCATTCCATGAAGGGACAGGTGTATCCAGGATCATCCCATGAAGGGACAGGTGCATCCACAGCATCCCATGAAGGAACAGGTTCATCCAGGATCATCCCCTGAAGGGAGTAGTGCATCCAGGATCATCCCCTGAAGGGAGTAGTGCATCCAGGATCATCCCCTGAAGGGAGTAGTGCAACCAGGATCATCCCTTGAAGGGACAGGTGCATCCAGGATCAACCCATGAAGGGAAATGTGCATCCAGGATCATCCCATGAAGGGACAGGTGCATCCAGGATCATCTCATGAAGGGACAGGTGCATCCAGGATCATCCCATGAAGGGACAGGTGCATACAGGATCATCCCCTGAAGGGAGTAGTGCATCCAGGATCATCCCATGTAGGGACAGGTGCATCCAGGATCATCCCATGAAGGGACAGGTGCATCCAGGATCATCCCATGAAGGGACCGGTGCATCCAGGATCATCCCATGAAGGGACAGGTGCATCCAGGATCATCCCATTAGGGGACCAGTGCATCCAGGATCATCCCCTGAAGGGAGTAGTGCATCCAGGATCATCCCATGAAGGTACAGGTGCATCCAGGATCATCCCATGAAGGGACAGGTGCATCCAGGATCATCCTATGAAGGGAGTAGTGCATCCAGATCATCCCATGAAGGGACAGGTGCATCGAGAATCATCCCCTGAAGGGAGTAGTGCTTCCTGGATCATCCCCTGAAGGGAGTAGTGCACCTAGGATCATCCCCTGAAGGGAGTAGTGCATCCAGGATCATTCCATAAAGGGACAGGTGCATCCAGGATCATCCCATAAAGGGAGTAGTGCATCCAGGTCATCCCATGAAGGGACAGGTGCATCCAGATCATCCCATGAAGGAACAGGTGCATCCAGATCATCCCATGAAGGGACAGATGCATCCAGATCATCCCATGAAGGGACAGATGCATCCAGATCATCCCATGAAGGGACAGGTGCATCCAGATCATCCCATGAAGGGAGTAGTGCATCTAGAATCATCTCCTGAAGGGAGTAGTGCATCCAGGATCATCCCCTGAAGGGAATAGTGCTTCCAGGATCATCCCCTGAAGGGAGTAGTGCATCCAGGATCATCCCATGTAGGGAGTAGTGCATCCAGGACCATCCCATGAAGGGAGTAGTGCATCCAGGATCATCCCATGAAGGTACAGGTGCATCCAGGATCATCCCATGAAGGGAGTAGTGCATCCAGGATCATCCCATGAAGGGACAGGTGCATCGAGGATCATCCCCTGAACGGAGTAGTGCATCCAGGATAATCCCCTGAAGGGAGTAGTGCATCCAGGATCATCCCATGAAGGGAGTAGTGCATATAGGATCATCCCATGAAGGGACAGGTGCATCCAGATCATCCCATAAAGGGAGAAGTTCATCCAGGATCATCCCATAAAGGGAGTAACTCATCCAGGATCATCCCATGAAGGGACAGGTGCATCCAGATCATCCCATGAAGGGACAGGTGCATCCAGAATCATCCCCTGAAGGGAGTAGTGCATCCAGGATCATCCCATAAAGGGACAGGTGCATCCAGATCATCCCATGAAGGGACAGGCGCATCCAGATCATCCCATGAAGGGACAGGTGCATCCAGATCATCCCATGAAGGGACAGGTGCATCCAGATCATCCCATGAAGGGACAGGTGCATCCAGATCATCCCATGAAGGGACAGGTGCATCGAGGATCATCCCCTGAAGGGACAGGTGCATCGAGGATCATCCCCTGGAGGGAGTAGTGCATCCAGGATCATCCCATGAAGGGAGTAGTGCATCCAGGATCATCCCCTGAAGGGAGTAGTGCATCCAGGATCATCCCCTGAAGGGAGTAGTGCATCCAGGATCATCCCCTGAAGGGAGTAGTGCATCCAGGATCATCCCATGAAGGGACAGGTGCATCCAAGATCATCCCATAAAGTGACAGGTGCATCCAGGATCATCCCCTGAAGGGAGTAGTGCATCCAGGATCATCCCCTGAAGGGAGTAGTGCATCCAGGATCATCCCATAAAGGGAGTAGTGCATCCAGGATCATCCCATGAAGGGACAGGTGCATCCAGGATCATCCCCTGAAGGGAGTAGTGCGTCCAGGATCATCCCCTGCAGGGAGTAGTGCATCCAGGAACATCCCCTGAAGGGAGTAGTGCATCCAGGAACATCCCCTGAAGGGAGTAGTGCATCCAGGAACATCCCCTGAAGGGAGTAGTGCATCCAGGAACATCCCCTGAAGGGAGTAGTGCATCCAGGATCATCCCATGAAGGGACAGGTGCATCCTTGGCAGTTCGGGGTGTACTGTTCCCATGAGGCACAGGGTCAAGGCTGATTTGCATATTGCCATGTCTGTATAGGGTTAGTGTGGAGTGCAAGAAAAGTATGGATTTAGGCCCAGATCTCTGTACTGGGGTGAATGTATGACATTGTTCTGCATTCAGTCCATCAACGGTTATTTTTGCATTTGTCTCCCTTAGTGGGATGGGTATGCTCAGACGCGAGTCCCATGCTCTCCGCACCACTGGAGTCCAGCTATCCTGGCTGAAGACCGCTGATAGCCAGAAACCGGTCCTAGGATGCTTGATTCCGGTCCAGGAAAGACATGGCTTGGCAGTTCGGGCTGTACTGTTCCCATGAGGGACAGGGTCTAGGCTGATTTGCTCATGGCCATGTCTGAACTGGGGTGGTGCGGAGTGCAAAAAAACTATGGATTTAGGCCCAGATCTCTGCAGAACAATGTCATACATTCACCCCAGTACATTCTGTCCATCAACTTATTTTTGCATCCAGGATCATCTCATGAAGGGACCGGTGCATCCAGGATCATCCCCTGAAGGGAGTAGTGCATCCAGGATCATCCCCTGAAGGGAGTAGTGCATCCAGGATCATCCCCTGAAGGGAGTAGTGCATTCAGGATCATCCCCTGAAGGGAGTAGTGCATCCAGGATCATCCCCTGAAGGGAGTAGTGCGTCCAGGATCATCCCATGAAGGGAGTAGTGCATCCAGGATCATCCCCTGAAGGGAGTAGTGCATCCAAGATCATCCCATTAAGGGAGTAGTGCATCCAGGATCATCCCATGAAGGGACAGGTGCATCCAGGATCATCCCCTGAAGGGAGTAGTGCGTCCAGGATCATCCCCTGAAGGGAGTAGTGCATCCAGGATCATCCCCTGAAGGGAGTAGTGCATCCAGGATCATCCCCTGAAGGGAGTAGTGCATCCAGGATCATCCCCTGAAGGGAGTAGTGCATCCAGGAACATCCCCTGAAGGGAGTAGTGCATCCAGGAACATCCCCTGAAGGGAGTAGTGCATCCAGGAACATCCCCTGAAGAGAGTAGTGCATCCAAGATCATCCCATGAAGGGACAGGTGCATCCAAGATCATCCCATGAAGGGACAGGTGCATCCAGGATCATCCCATGAAGGGACAGGTGCATCGAGGATCATCCCATGAAGGGAGTAGTGCATCCAGGATCATCCCCTGAAGGGAGTAGTGCATCCAGGAACATCCCCTGAAGGGAGTAGTGCATTAGGATCCTCCCATAAAAGGAGTAGTGCATCCAGGATCATCCAATGAAGGTACAGGTGCATCCAGGATCATCCAATGAAGGGACAGGTGCATCCAGGATCATCCCATGAAGGGACAGGTGCATCCGGGATCATCCCATGAAGGGAGTAGTGCATCCTGGATCATCCCCTGAAGGGAGTAGTGCATCCAGGATCATCCCCTGAAGGGAGTAGTGCATCCAGGAACATCCCCTGAAGGGAGTAGTGCATCCAGGAACATCCCCTGAAGAGAGTAGTGCGTCCAGGATCATCCCCTGAAGGGAGTAGTGCGTCCAGGATCATCCCATGAAGGGAGTAGTGCGTCCAGGATCATCCCCTGAAGGGAGTAGTGCATCCAGGATCATCCCCTGAAGGGAGTAGTGCGTCCAGGATCATCCCATGAAGGGAGTAGTGCGTCCAGGATCATCCCCTGAAGGGAGTAGTGCATCCAAGATCATCCCATAAAGGGAGTAGTGCATCCAGGATCATCCCATGAAGGGACAGGTGCATCCAGGATCATCCCCTGAAGGGAGTAGTGCATCCAGGATCATCCCCTGAAGGGAGTAGTGCATCCAGGATCATCCCCTGAAGGGAGTAGTGCATCCAGGAACATCCCCTGAAGGGAGTAGTGCATCCAGGAACATCCCCTGAAGGGAGTAGTGCATCCAGGAACATCCCCTGAATAGAGTAGTGCATCCAAGATCATCCCATGAAGGGACAGGTGCATCCAAGATCATCCCATGAAGGGACAGGTGCATCCAGGATCATCCCATGAAGGGACAGGTGCATCCAGGATCATCCCATGAAGGGAGTAGTGCATCCAGGATCATCCCCTGAAGGGAGTAGTGCATCCAGGATCATCCCCTGAAGGGAGTAGTGCGTCCAGGATCATCCCCTGAAGGGAGTAGTGCATCCAGGAACATCCCCTGAAGGGAGTAGTGTATTAGGATCCTCCCATAAAAGGAGTAGTGCATCCAGGATCATCCAATGAAGGGACAGGTGCATCCAGAATCATCCAATGAAGGGACAGGTGCATCCAGGATCATCCCCTGAAGGGAGTAGTGCATCCAAGATCATCCCCTGAAGGGAGTAGTGCATCCAAGATCATCCCATAAAGGGAGTAGTGCATCCAGGATCATCCCATGAAGGGACAGGTGCATCCAGGATCATCCCCTGAAGGGAGTAGTGCGTCCAGGATCATCCCCTGAAGGGACAGGTGCATCCAGATCATCCCATGAAGGGACAGGTGCATCCAGATCATCCCATGAAGGGACAGGTGCATCGAGGATCATCCCCTGAAGGGACAGGTGCATCGAGGATCATCCCATGAAGGGACAGGTGCATCAAGGATCATCCCCTGTAAGGAATAGTGCATCCAGGATCATCCCCTGAAGGGAGTAGTGCATCCAGGATCATCCCCTGAAGGGAGTAGTGCATCTAGGATCATCCCCTGAAGGGAGTAGTGCATCCAGGATCATCCCCTGAAGGGACAGGTGCATCCAGGATCATCCCATGAAGGGACAGGTGCATCCAGGATCATCCCATGAAGGGACAGGTGCATCCGGGATCATCCCATGAAGGGAGTAGTGCATCCTGGATCATCCCCTGAAGGGAGTAGTGCATCCAGGATCATCCCCTGAAGGGAGTAGTGCATCCAGGATCATCCCCTGAAGGGAGTAGTGCATCCAGGATCATCCCCTGAAGGGAGTAGTGCATCCAGGATCATCCCATGAAGGGACAGGTGCATCCAGGATCATCCCATAAAGGGAGTAGTGCATCCAGGAACATCCCATGAAGGGACAGGTGCATCCAGGATCATCCCATAAAGGGAGTAGTGCATCCAGATCATCCCATGAAGGGACAGGTGCATCCAGGATCATCCCATAAAGGGAGTAGTGCATCCAGGATCATCCCATTAAGGGACAGGTGCATCCAGATCACCCCATGAAGGGACAGGTGCATCGAGGATCATCCCATGAAGGGAGTAGTGCATCCAGGATCATCCCCTTAAGGGAGTAGTGCATCCAGGATCATCCCCTTAAGGGAGTAGTGCATCCAGGACCATCCCCTGAAGGGAGTAGTGCATCCAGGATCATCCCATGAAGGGAGTAGTGCATTAGGATCCTCCCATGAAGGGAGTAGTGCATCCAGGATCATCCCCTGAAGGGAGTAGTGCATCCAGGATCATCCCCTGAAGGGAGTAGTGCATCCAGGATCATTCCATGAAGGGACAGGTGTATCCAGGATCATTCCATGAAGGGACAGGTGTATCCAGGATCATTCCATGAAGGGACAGGTGTATCCAGGATCATCCCATGAAGGGACAGGTGCATCCACAGCATCCCATGAAGGAACAGGTGCATCCAGGATCATCCCCTGAAGGGAGTAGTGCATCCAGTATCATCCCATGAAGGGAGTAGTGCATTCAGGATCATCCCATGAAGGGAGTAGTGCATCCAGGATCATCCCCTGAAGGGAGTAGTGCATCCAGGATTATCCCCTGAAGGGAGTAGTGCATCCAGGATCATCCCATGAAGGGACAGGTGCATCCAGGATCATCCCCTGAAGGGAGTAGTGCATCCAGGATCATCCCATGAAGGGACAGGTGCATCCAGGATCATCCCCTGAAGGGAGTAGTGCATCCAGGATCATCCCATGAAGGGACAGGTGCATCCAGGATCATCCCATGAAGGGACAGGTGCATCCAGGATCATCCCATGAGACCAGTGCATCCAGATCATCCCATGAAGGGACAGGTGCATCCAGGATCATCCCATTAGGGGACCAGTGCATCCAGGATCATCCCCTGAAGGGAGTAGTGCATCCAGGATCATCCCATGAAGGTACAGGTGCATCCAGGATCATCCCATGAAGGGACAGGTACATCCAGGATCATCCCATGAAGGGAGTAGTGCATCCAGATCATCCCATGAAGGGACAGGTGCATCGAGGATCATCCCCTGAAGGGAGTAGTGCTTCCAGGATCATCCCATGAAGGGAGTAGTGCATCCAGGATCATCCCCTGAAGGGAGCAGTGCATCCAGATCATCCCATGAAGGGACAGGTGCATCCAGGATCATCCCATGAAGGGACAGGTGCATCCAGGATCATCCCATGAAGGGACAGGTGCATCCAGATCATCCCATGAAGGAACAGGTGCATCCAGATCATCCCATGAAGGGACAGATGCATCCAGATCATCCCATGAAGGGACAGGTGCATCTAGATCATCCCATGAAGGGAGTAGTGCATCTAGAATCATCTCCTGAAGGGAGTAGTGCATCCAGGATCATCCCCTGAAGGGAATAGTGCATCCAGGATCATCCCCTGAAGGGAGTAGTGCATCCAGGATCATCCCATGTAGGGAGTAGTGCATCCAGGACCATCCCATGAAGGGAGTAGTGCATCCAGGATCATCCCATGAAGGTGCAGGTGCATCCAGGATCATCCCATGAAGGGAGTAGTGCATCCAGGATCATCCCATGAAGGGACAGGTGCATCGAGGATCATCCCCTGAACGGAGTAGTGCATCCAGGATAATCCCCTGAAGGGAGTAGTGCATCCAGGATCATCCCATGAAGGGAGTAGTGCATATAGGATCATCTCATGAAGGGACAGGTGCATCCAGATCATCCCATAAAGACAGAAGTTCATCCAGGATCATCCCATAAAGGGAGTAATTCATCCAGGATCATCCCATGAAGGGACAGGTGCATCCAGATCATCCCATGAGGGACAGGTGCATCCAGGATCATCCCCTGAAGGGAGTAGTGCATCCAGGATCATCCCATAAAGGGACAGGTGCATCCAGATCATCCCATGAAGGGACAGGCGCATCCAGATCATCCCATGAAGGGACAGGTGCATCCAAGATCATCCCATAAAGGGACCGGTGCATCCAGGATCATCCCATGAAGGGAGTAGTGCATCCAGGAGCATCCCATGTAGGGAGTAGTGCATCCAGGATCATCCCCATGAAGGGAGTAGTGCATACAGGATCAACCCATGAAGGGAGTAGTGCATCCAGGACCATCCCCTGAAGGGAGTAGTGCATCCAGGATCATCCCATAAAGGGAGTAGTGCATCCAGGATCCTCCCATAAAGGGAGTAGTGCATCCAGGATCATCCCATAAAGTGACAGGTGCATCCAGGATCATCCCATAAAGTGACAGGTGCATCCAGGATCACCCCCTGAAGGGAGTAGTGCATCCAGGATCATCCCCTGAAGGGAGTAGTGCATCCAGGATCATCCCCTGAAGGGAGTAGTGCATCCAGGATCATCCCCTGAAGGGAGTAGTGCATCCAGGATCATCCCATGAAGGGACAGGTGCATCCAGGATCATCCCATAAAGTGACAGGTGCATCCAGGATCATCCCCTGAAGGGAGTAGTGCATCCAGGAACATCCCATGAAGGGAGTAGTGCATTAGGATCCTCCCATAAAGGGAGTAGTGCATACAGGATCATCCAATGAAGGGACAGGTGCATCCAGGATCATCCTCTGAAGGGAGTAGTGCATCCAGGATCATCCCCTGAAGGGAGTAGTGCATCCAGGATCATCCCCTGAAGGGAGTAGTGCATCCAGGATCATCCCCTGAAGGGACGGGTGCATCCAGATCATCCCATGAAGGGACAGGTGCATCCAGATCATCCCATGAAGGGACAGGTGCATCCAGATCATCCCATGAAGGGACAGGTGCATCCAGATCATCCCATGAAGGGACAGGTGCATCCAGATCATCCCCTGGAGGGAGTAGTGCATCCAGCATCATCCCCTGAAGGGAGTAGTTCATCCAGGATCATCCCTGAAGGGAGTAGTTCATCCAGGATCATCCCCTGAAGGGAGTAGTGCCTCCGGGATCATCCCCTGAAGGGAGTAGTGCATCCAGGATCATCCCATCAAGGGACAGGTGCATCCAGGATCATCCCATCAAGGGACAGGTGCATCCAAGATCATCCCATAAAGGGACCGGTGCATACAGGATCATCCCATAAAGGGAGTAGTGCATCCAGGAGCATCCCATGTAGGGAGTAGTGCATTCAGGATCATCCCCTGAAGGGAGTAGTTCATACAGGATCAACCCATGAAGGGAGTAGTGCATCCAGGACCATCCCCTGAAGGGAGTAGTGCATCCAGGATCATCCCATAAAGGGAGTAGTGCATTAGGATCCTCCCATAAAGGGAGTGGTGCATCCAGGATCATCCCATAAAGGGAGTAGTGCATCCAGGATCATCCCATAAAGGGAGTAGTGCATCCAGGATCATCCCATGAAGGGACAGGTGCATCCAGGATCATCCCCTGAAGGGAGTAGTGCGTCCAGGATCATCCCCTGAAGGGAGTAGTGCGTCCAGGATCATCCCCTGAAGGGAGTAGTGCGTCCAGGATCATCCCCTGAAGGGAGTAGTGCATCCAGGATCATCCCCTGAAGGGAGTAGTGCATCCAGGATCATAGGGACAGGTGCATCCAGGATCATCCCCTGAAGGGAGTAGTGCGTCCAGGATCATCCCCTGAAGGGAGTAGTGCGTCCAGGATCATCCCCTGAAGGGAGTAGTGCGTCCAGGATCATCCCCTGAAGGGAGTAGTGCATCCAGGATCATCCCCTGAAGGGAGTAGTGCATCCAGGATCATCCCCTGAAGGGAGTAGTGCATCCAGAAACATCCCCTGAAGGGAGTAGTGCATCCAGGAACATCCCCTGAAGGGAGTAGTGCATCCAGGAACATCCCCTGAAGGGAGTAGTGCATCCAGGAACATCCCCTGAAGGGAGTAGTGCATCCAGGATCATCCCATGAAGGGAGAGGTGCATCCTTGGCAGTTCGGGGTGTACTGTTTCCATGAGGCACAGGGTCAAGGCTGATTTGCATATGGCCATGTCTGAATAGGGTTGGTGTGGAGTGCAAGAAAAGTATGGATTTAGGCCCAGATCTCTGTACTGGGGTGAATGTATGACATTGTTCTGCATTCAGTCCATCAACTGTTATTTTTGCATTTGTCTCCCTTAGTGGGATGGGTATGCTCAGACGCGAGTCCCATGCTCTCCACACCACTGGAGTCCAGCTATCCTGGCTGAAGACCGCTGATAGCCAGAAACCGGTCCTAGGATGCTTGATTCCGCTCCAGGAAAGACATGGCTTGGCAGTTCGGGCTGTACTGTTCCCATGAGGGACAGGGTCTAGGCTGATTTGCTCATGGCCATGTCTGAACTGGGGTGGTGCGGAGTGCAAAAAAACTATGGATTTAGGCCCAGATCTCTGCAGAACAATGTCATACATTCACCCCAGTACATTCTGTCCATCAACTGTTATTTTTGCATCCAGGATCATCTCATGAAGGGACCGGTGCATCCAGGATCATCCCCTGGAGGGAGTAGTGCATCCAGGATCATCCCCATAAGGGAGTAGTGCATCCAGGATCATCCCCTGAAGGGAGTAGTGTATCCAGGATCATCCCCTGAAGGGAGTAGTGCATCCAGGATCATCCCCTGAAGGGAGTAGTGTATCCAGGATCATCCCCTGAAGGGAGTAGTGCATCCAGAATCATCCCCTGAAGGGAGTAGTGCATCCAGGATCATCCCCTGAAGGGAGTAGTGCATCCAGGAACATCCCCTGAAGGGAGTAGTGCATCCAGGATCATCCCCTGAAGGGAGTAGTGCATCCAGGATCATCCCCTGAAGGGAGTAGTGCATCCAAGATCATCCCATGAAGGGACAGGTGCATCCAGATCATCCCATGAAGGGACAGGTGCATCCAGATCATCCCATGAAGGGACAGGTGCATCCAGATCATCCCATGAAGGGACAGGTGCATCCAGATCATCCCATGGAGTGACAGGTGCATCGAGGATCATCCCCTGGAGGGAGTAGTGCATCCAGGATCATCCCCTGAAGGGAGTAGTGCATCCAGGATCATCCCCTGAAGGGAGTAGTGCATCCAGGATCATCCCCTGAAGGGAGTAGTGAATCCAGGATCATCCCCTGAAGGGAGTAGTGCATCCAGGATCATCCCCTGAAGGGAGTAGTGCATCCAGGATCATCCCCTGAAGGGAGTAGTGCATCCAGGATCATCCCCTGAAGGGAGTAGTGCATCCAGGATCTTCCCCTGAAGGGAGTAGTGCATCCAGGATCATCCCATGAAGGGACAGGTGCATCCAAGATCATCCCATAAAGGGACCGGTGTATACAGGATCATCCCATGAAGGGAGTAGTGCATCCAGGAGCATCCCATGTAGGGAGTAGTGCATCCAGGATCATCCCCTGAAGTGAGTAGTGCATACAGGATCAACCCATGAAGGGAGTAGTGTATCCAGGACCATCCCCTGAAGGGAGTAGTGCATCCAGGATCATCCCATAAAGGGAGTAGTGCATTAGGATCCTCCCATAAAGGGAGTAGTGCATCCAGGATCTTCCCCTGAAGGGAGTAGTGCATCCAGGATCATCCCATGAAGGGACAGGTGCATCCAAGATCATCCCATAAAGTGACAGGTGCATCCAGGATCATCCCCTGAAGGGAGTAGTGCATCCAGGATCATCCCCTGAAGGGAGTAGTGCATCCAGGATCATCCCCTGAAGGGAGTAGTGCATCCAGGATCATCCCCTGAAGGGAGTAGTGCATCCAGGATTATCCCATAAAGGGAGTAGTGCATCCAGGATCATCCCATGAAGGGACAGGTGCATCCAGGATAATCCCCTGAAGGGAGTAGTGCGTCCAGGATCATCCCCTGAAGGGAGTAGTGCATCCAGGATCATCCCCTGAAGGGAGTAGTGCATCCAGGATCATCCCCTGAAGGGAGTAGTGCATCCAGGATCATCCCCTGAAGGGAGTAGTGCATCCAGGATCATCCCATGATGGGACAGGTGCATCCAGGATCATCCCATGAAGGGACAGGTGCATCCAGGATCATCCCCTGAAGGGAGTAGTGCGTCCAGGATCATCCCCTGAAGGGAGTAGTGCATCCAGGATCATCCCCTGAAGGGAGTAGTGCATCCAGGATCATCCCATAAAGGGAGTAGTGCATCCAGGATCATCCCATGAAGGGAGTAATGCGTCCAGGATCATCCCCTGAAGGGAGTAGTGCATCCAGGATCATCCCCTGAAGGGAGTAGTGCATCCAGGATCATCCCCTGAAGGGAGTAGTGCATCCAGGATCATCCCCTGAAGGGAGTAGTGCATCCAGGAACATCCCCTGAAGGGAGTAGTGCATCCAGGAACATCCCCTGAAGGGAGTAGTGCATCCAGGAACATCCCCTGAAGAGAGTAGTGCATCCAGGATCATCCCATGAAGGGACAGGTGCATCCTTGGCAGTTCGGGTGTACTGTTCCCATGAGGCACAGGGTCAAGGCTGATTTGCATATGGCCATGTCTGAACTGGGTTGGTGTGGAGTGCAAGAAAAGTATGGATTTAGGCCCAGATCTCTGTACTGGGGTGAATGTATGACATTGTTCTGCATTCAGTCCATCAACTGTTATTTTTGCATTTGTCTCCCTTAGTGGGATGGGTATGCTCAGACGCGAGTCCCATGCTCTCCACACCACTGGAGTCCAGCTATCCTGGCTGAAGACCGCTGATAGCCAGAAACCGGTCCTAGGATGCTTGATTCCGCTCCAGGAAAGACATGGCTTGGCAGTTCGGGCTGTACTGTTCCCATGAGGGACAGGGTCTAGGCTGATTTGCTCATGGCCATGTCTGAACTGGGGTGGTGCGGAGTGCAAAAAAACCTATGGATTTAGGCCCAGATCTCTGCAGAACAATGTCATACATTCACCCCAGTACATTCTGTCCATCAACTTATTTTTGCATCCAGGATCATCTCATGAAGGGACCGGTGCATCCAGGATCATCCCATGGAGGGAGTAGTGCATCCAGTATCATCCCCTGAAGGGAGTAGTGCATCCAGGATCATCCCCTGAAGGGAGTAGTGCATCCAGGATCATCCCCTGAAGGGAGTAGTGCATCCAAGATCATCCCATGAAGGGACAGGTGCATCCAAGATCATCCCATGAAGGGACAGGTGCATCCAGGATCATCCCATGAAGGGACAGGTACATCCAGAATCATCCCATAAAGGGAGTAGTGCATCCAGGATTATCCCATTAAGGGACAGGTGCATCCAGATCATCCCATTAAGGGACAGGTGCATCCAGATCATCCCATGAAGGGACAGGTGCATCGAGGATCATCCCATGAAGGGAGTAGTGCATCCAGGATCATCCCCTGAAGGGAGTAGTGCATCCAGGATCATCCCCTGAAGGGAGTAGTGCGTCCAGGATCACCCCCTGAAGGGAGTAGTGCATCCAGGAACATCCCCTGAAGGGAGTAGTGCATTAGGATCCTCCCATAAAGGGAGTAGTGCATCCAGGATCATCCAATGAAGGGACAGGTGCATCCAGGATCATCCAATGAAGGGACAGGTGCATCCAGGATCATCCCCTGAAGGGAGTAGTGCATCCAGAATCATCCCATAAAGGGAGTAGTGCATCCAGGATCATCCCATGAAGGGACAGGTGCATCCAGGATCAACCCCTGAAGGGAGTAGTGCATCTAGGATCATCCCCTGAAGGGAGTAGTGCATCCAGGATCATCCCCTGAAGGGAGTAGTGCATCCAGAATCATCCCATAAAGGGAGTAGTGCATCCAGGATCATCCCATGAAGGGACAGGTGCATCCAGGATCAACCCCTGAAGGGAGTAGTGCATCTAGGATCATCCCCTGAAGGGAGTAGTGCATCCAGGATCATCCCCTGAAGGGAGTAGTGCATCCAGGATCATCCCCTGAAGGGAGTAGTGCATCCAGGATCATCCCCTGAAGGGAGTAGTGCATCCAGGATCATCCCCTGAAGGGAGTAGTGCGTCCAGGATCATCCCCTGAAGGGAGTAGTGCGTCCAGGATCACCCCCTGAAGGGAGTAGTGCGTCCAGGATCATCCCCTGAAGGGAGTAGTGCATCCAGGATCATCCCCTGAAGGGAGTAGTGCATTCCCTGAAGGGAGTAGTGCATCCAAGATCATCCCATGAAGGGACAGGTGCATCCAAGATCATCCCATGAAGGGAGTAGTGCATCCAGGATCATCCCCTGAAGGGAGTAGTGCATTCAGGATCATCCCCTGAAGGGAGTAGTGCATCCAGGATCATCCCATAAAGGGAGTAGTGCATCCAGGATCATCCCATAAAGGGAGTAGTGCATCCAGGATCATCCCATAAAGGGAGTAGTGCATCCAGGATCATCCCATGAAGGGACAGGTGCGTCCAGGATCATCCCCTGAAGGGAGTAGTGCGTCCAGGATCATCCCCTGAAGGGAGTAGTGCATCCAGGAACATCCCCTGAAGGGAGTAGTGCATCCAGGAACATCCCCTGAAGGGAGTAGTGCATCTAGGAACATCCCCTGAAGGGAGTAGTGCATCCAGGAACATCCCCTGAAGGGAGTAGTGCATCCAGGAACATCCCCTGAAGGGAGTAGTGCATCCACGATCATTCCATGAAGGGACAGGTGCATCCTTGGCAGTTCGGGGTGTACTGTTCCCATGAGGCACAGGGTCAAGGCTGATTTGCATATGGCCATGTCTGAATAGGGTTGGTGTGGAGTGTAAGAAAAGTATGGATTTAGGCCTAGATCTCTGTACTGGGGTGAATATATGACATTGTTCTGCATTCAGTCCATCAACTGTTATTTTTGCATTTGTCTCCCTTAGTGGGATGGGTATGCTCAGACGCGAGTCCCATGCTCTCCGCACCACTGGAGTCCAGCTATCCTGGCTGAAGACCGCTGATAGCCAGAAACCGGTCCTAGGATGTTTGATTCCGGTCCAGGAAAGACATGGCTTGGCAGTTCGGGCTGTACTGTTCCCATGAGGGACAGGGTCTAGGCTGATTTGCTCATGGCCATGTCTGAACTGGGGTGGTGCGGAGTGCAAAAATACTATGGATTTAGGCCCAGATCTCTACAGAACAATGCCATACATTCACCCCAGTACATTCTGTCCATCAACTGTTATTTTTGCATCCAGGATCATCTCATGAAGGGACCGGTGCATCCAGGATCATCCCCTGGAGGGAGTAGTGCATCCAGGATCATCCCCATAAGGGAGTAGTGCATCCAGGATCATCCCCATAAGGGAGTAGTGTATCCAGGATCATCCCCTGAAGGGAGTAGTGCATCCAGGATCATCCCCTGAAGGGAGTAGTGCATCCAGGATCATCCCCTGAAGGGAGTAGTGCATCCAAGATCATCCCATGAAGGGACAGGTGCATCCAAGATCATCCCATGAAGGGACAGGTGCATCCAAGATCATCCCATGAAGGGACAGGTGCATCCAGATCATCCCATGAAGGGACAGGTGCATCCAGATCATCCCATGAAGGGACAGGTGCATCCAGATCATCCCATGAAGGGACAGGTGCATCCATATCATCCCATGGAGGGACAGGTGCATCGAGGATCATCCCCTGGAGGGAGTAGTGCATCCAGGATCATCCCCTGGAGGGAGTAGTGCATCCAGGATCATCCCCTGAAGGGAGTAGTGCATCCAGGATCATCCCCCTGAAGGGAGTAGTGCATCCAGGATCATCCCCTGAAGGGAGTAGTGCATCCAGGATCTTCCCCTGAAGGGAGTAGTGCATCCAGGATCTTCCCCTGAAGGGAGTAGTGCATCCAGGATCATCCCATGAAGGGACAGGTGCATCCAAGATCATCCCATAAAGGGACCGGTGTATACAGGATCATCCCATGAAGGGAGTAGTGCATCCAGGAGCATCCCATGTAGGGAGTAGTGCATCCAGGATCATCCCCTGAAGTGAGTAGTGCATACAGGATCAACCCATGAAGGGAGTAGTGCATCCAGGACCATCCCCTGAAGGGAGTAGTGCATCCAGGATCATCCCATAAAGGGAGTAGTGCATTAGGATCCTCCCATAAAGGGAGTAGTGCATCCAGGATCATCCAATGAAGGGACAGGTGCATCCAGTATCATCACATAAAGTGACAGGTGCATCCAGGATCATCCCCTGAAGAGAGTAGTGCATCCAGGATCATCCCCTGAAGGGAGTAGTGCATCCAGGATCATCCCCTGAAGGGAGTAGTGCATCCAGGATCATCCCCTGAAGGGAGTAGTGCATCCAGGATCATCCCATAAAGGGAGTAGTGCATCCAGGATCATCCCATGAAGGGACAGGTGCATCCAGGATCATCCCCTGAAGGGAGTAGTGCGTCCAGGATCATCCCCTGAAGGGAGTAGTGCATCCAGGATCATCCCCTGAAGGGAGTAGTGCATCCAGGATCATCCCCTGAAGGGAGTAGTGCATCCAGGATCATCCCCTGAAGGGAGTAGTGCATCCAGGATCATCCCCTGAAGGGAGTAGTGCATCCAGGTTCATCCCATAAAGGGAGTAGTGCATCCAGGATCATCCCATGAAGGGACAGGTGCATCCAGGATCATCCCATGAAGGGACAGGTGCATCCAGGATCATCCCCTGAAGGGAGTAGTGCGTCCAGGATCAACCCCTGAAGGGAGTAGTGCATCCAGGATCATCCCCTGAAGGGAGTAGTGCATCCAGGATCATCCCATAAAGGTAGTGCATCCAGGATCATCCCATGAAGGGAGTAGTGCGTCCAGGATCATCCCCTGAAGGGAGTAGTGCATCCAGGATCATCCCCTGAAGGGAGTAGTGCATCCAGGAACATCCCCTGAAGGGAGTAGTGCATCCAGGAACATCCCCTGAAGGGAGTAGTGCATCCAGGAACATCCCCTGAAGGGAGTAGTGCATCCAGGAACATCCCCTGAAGAGAGTAGTGCATCCAGGATCATCCCATGAAGGGACAGGTGCATCCTTGGCAGTTCGGGTGTACTGTTCCCATGAGGCACAGGGTCAAGGCTGATTTGCATATGGGCATGTCTGAACTGGGTTGGTGTGGAGTGCAAGAAAAGTATGGATTTAGGCCCAGATCTCTGTACTGGGGTGAATGTATGACATTGTTCTGCATTCAGTCCATCAACTGTTATTTTTGCATTTGTCTCCCTTAGTGGGATGGGTATGCTCAGACGCGAGTCCCATGCTCTCCACACCACTGGAGTCCAGCTATCCTGGCTGAAGACCGCTGATAGCCAGAAACCGGTCCTAGGATGCTTGATTCCGCTCCAGGAAAGACATGGCTTGGCAGTTCGGGCTGTACTGTTCCCATGAGGGACAGGGTCTAGGCTGATTTGCTCATGGCCATGTCTGAACTGGGGTGGTGCGGAGTGCAAAAAAACCTATGGATTTAGGCCCAGATCTCTGCAGAACAATGTCATACATTCACCCCAGTACATTCTGTCCATCAACTTATTTTTGCATCCAGGATCATCTCATGAAGGGACCGGTGCATCCAGGATCATCCCATGGAGGGAGTAGTGCATCCAGGATCATCCCCTGAAGGGAGTAGTGCATCCAGGATCATCCCCTGAAGGGAGTAGTACATCCAAGATCATCCCATGAAGGGACAGGTGCATCCAGGATCATCCCATGAAGGGACAGGTACATCCAGGATCATCCCATAAAGGGAGTAGTGCATCCAGGATCATCCCATTAAGGGACAGGTGCATCCAGATCATCCCATTAAGGGACAGGTGCATCCAGATCATCCCATGAAGGGACAGGTGCATCGAGGATCATCCCATGAAGGGAGTAGTGCATCCAGGATCATCCCCTGAAGGGAGTAGTGCATCCAGGATCATCCCCTGAAGGGAGTAGTGCATCCAGGATCATCCCCTGAAGGGAGTAGTGCGTCCAGGATCATCCCCTGAAGGGAGTAGTGCATCCAGGAACATCCCCTGAAGGGAGTAGTGCATTAGGATCCTCCCATAAAGGGAGTAGTGCATCCAGGATCATCCAATGAAGGGACAGGTGCATCCAGGATCATCCAATGAAGGGACAGGTGCATCCAGGATCATCCCCTGAAGGGAGTAGTGCATCCAGGATCATCCCATAAAGGGAGTAGTGCATCCAGGATCATCCCATAAAGGGAGTAGTGCATCCAGGATCATCCCCTGAAGGGACAGGTGCATCCAGGATCAACCCCTGAAGGGAGTAGTGCATCCAGGATCATCCCCTGAAGGGAGTAGTGCATCCAGGATCATCCCCTGAAGGGAGTAGTGCGTCCAGGATCATCCCCTGAAGGGAGTAGTGCGTCCAGGATCATCCCCTGAAGGGAGTAGTGCGTCCAGGATCATCCCCTGAAGGGAGTAGTGCATCCAGGATCATCCCCTGAAGGGAGTAGTGCATCCAGGATCATCCCCTGAAGATCATCCCCTGAAGGGAGTAGTGCATCCAGGATCATCCCCTGAAGGGAGTAGTGCATCCCCTGAAGGGAGTAGTGCATCCCCTGAAGGGAGTAGTGCATCCCCTGAAGGGAGTAGTGCATCCCCTGAAGGGAGTAGTGCATCCAAGATCATCCCATGATTCGACAGGTGCATCCAAGATCATCCCATGAAGGGACAGGTGCATCCAGGATCATCCCATAAAGGGAGTAGTGCATCCAGGATCATCCCATGAAGGGACAGGTGCATCCAGATCATCCCATGAAGGGACAGGTGCATCCAGATCATCCCATGAAGGGACAGGTGCATCCAGATCATCCCATGAAGGGAGTAGTGCATCCAGGATCATCCCCTGAAGGGAGTAGTGCATCCAGGATCATCCCCTGAAGGGAGTAGGGCATCCAGGACCATCCCCTGAAGGGAGTAGTGCATTAGGATCCTCCCATGAAGGGACAGGTGCATCCAGGATCATCCAATGAAGGGACAGGTGCATCCAGGATCATCCCATGAAGGGAGTAGTGCATCCACGATCATCCCATAAAGGGATTAGTGCATCCAGGATCATCCCATAAAGGGAGTAGTGCATCCAGGATCATCCCATGAAGGGACAGGTGCATCCAGGATCATCCCCTGAAGGGAGTAGTGCATCCAGGATCATCCCCTGAAGGGAGTAGTGCGTCCAGGATCATCCCCTGAAGGGAGTAGTGCATCCAGGATCATCCCCTGATGGGAGTAGTGCGTCCAGGATCATCCCCTGAAGGGTGTAGTGCGTCCAGGATCATCCCCTGAAGGGTGTAGTGCATCCAGGATCATCCCTTGAAGGGAGTAGTGCATCCCCTGAAGGGAGTAGTGCATCCCCTGAAGGGAGTAGTGCATCCCCTGAAGGGAGTAGTGCATCCCCTGAAGGGAGTAGTGCATCCCCTGAAGGGAGTAGTGCATCCCCTGAAGGGAGTAGTGCATCCCCTGAAGGGAGTAGTGCATCCCCTGAAGGGAGTAGTGCATCCCCTGAAGGGAGTAGTGCATCCCCTGAAGGGAGTAGTGCATCCAAGATCATCCCATGAAGGGACAGGTGCATCCAAGATCATCCCATGAAGGGACAGGTGCATCCAAGATCATCCCATAAAGGGAGTAGTGCATCCAGGATCATCCCATGAAGGGACAGGTGCATCCAGGATCATCCCATAAAGGGAGTAGTGCATCCAGGATCATCCCATTAAGGGACAGGTGCATCCAGATTATCCCATTAAGGGACAGGTGCATCGAGGATCATCCCATGAAGGGAGTAGTGCATCCAGGATCATCCCCTGAAGGGAGTAGTGCATCCAGGATCATCCCATGAAGGGACAGGTGCATCCAGGATCATCCCCTGAAGGGAGTAGTGCGTCCAGGATCATCCCCTGAAGGGAGTAGTGCGTCCAGGATCATCCCCTGAAGGGAGTAGTGCGTCCAGGATCATCCCCTGAAGGGAGTAGTGCGTCCAAGATCATCCCCTGAAGGGAGTAGTGCGTCCAGGATCATCCCCTGAAGGGAGTAGTGCGTCCAGGATCATCCCCTGAAGGGAGTAGTGCATCCAGGATGTAGTGCGTCCAGTATCATCCCCTGAAGGGAGTAGTGCGTCCAGGATCATCCCCTGAAGGGAGTAGTGCGTCCAGGATCATCCCCTGAAGGGAGTAGTGCGTCCAGGATCATCCCCTGAAGGGAGTAGTGCATCCAGGATCATCCCCTGAAGGGAGTAGTGCATCCAGGAACATCCCCTGAAGGGAGTAGTGCATCCAGGAACATCCCCTGAAGAGAGTAGTGCATCCAGGATCATTCCATGAAAGGACAGGTGCATCCTTGGCAGTTCGGGGTGTACTGTTCCCATGAGGCACAGGGTCAAGGCTGATTTGCATATGGCCATGTCTGAACTGGGTTGGTGTGGACTGCGAGAAAAGTATGGATTTAGGCCCGGACCAGACACCAGAAGCAAAATGAGCGAGGTTGTCTTGAACCAAATGTACAGCGTGGAGCTGTGGCTCTGCTGGTAGTAGAAGCACCTCAGTGAGGGCATTAGCTCAAGGCAAGCTGCAAACCATGAACCTACAAACTTTCCCTAGGCTAAACATGTGTAGTTGATGGTTGTTGACGTTCCTGGTCCACCTAGAAAGGGAAAAAGAGGGAGTGTGCCTACAGCCTGTCCCTGAACTAAACATTCTTGGTGCAGACACCAGAAGCAAAATGAGCGAGGTTGTCTTGAACCAAATGTACAACGTGGAGATGTGGCTCTGCTGGTAGTAAAAGCACCTCAGTGAGGGCATTAGCTCAAGGCAAGCTGCAAACCATGAACCTACAAACTTTCCCTAGGCTAAACATGTGTAGTTGATGGTTGTTGACGTTCCTGGTCCACCTAGAAAGGGAAAAAGAGGGAGTGTGCCTACAGCCTGTCCCTGAACTAAACATTCTTGGTGCAGACACCAGAAGCAAAATGAGCGAGGTTGTCTTGAACCAAATGTACAACGTGGAGCTGTGGCACTGCTGGTAGTAAAAGCACCTCAGTGAGGGCATTAGCTCAAGGCAAGCTACAAACCATGAACCTACAAACTTTCCCTAGGCTAAACATGTGTAGTTGATGGTTTTTGACGTTCCTGGTCCACCTAGAAAGGGAAAAAGAGGGAGTGTGCCTACAGCCTGTCCCTGAACTAAACATTCTTGGTGCAGACACCAGAAGCAAAATGAGCGAGGTTGTCTTGAACCAAATGTACAGCGTGGAGCTGTGGCTCTGCTGGTAGTAAAAGCACCTCAGTGAGGGCATTAGCTCAAGGCAAGCTGCAAACAATGAACCTACAAACTTTCCCTAGGCTAAACATGTGTAGTTGATGGTTGTTGACGTTCCTGGTCCACCTAGAAAGGGAAAAAGAGGGTGTGCCTACAGCCTGTCCCTGAACTAAACATTCTTGGTGCAGACACCAGAAGCAAAATGAGCGAGGTTGTCTTGAACCAAATGTACAACGTGGAGCTGTGGCTCTGCTGGTAGTAAAAGCACCTCAGTGAGGGCATTAGCTCAAGGCAAGCTGCAAACCATGAACCTACAAACTTTCCCTAGGCTAAACATGTGTAGTTGATGGTTGTTGACGTTCCTGGTCCACCTAGAAAGGGAAAAAGAGGGAGTGTGCCTACAGCCTGTCCCTGAACTAAACTTCCTTGGTGCAGACACCAGAAGCAAAATGAGCGAGGTTGTCTTGAACCAAATGTACAACGTGGAGCTGTGGCTCTGCTGGTAGTAAAAGCACCTCAGTGAGGGCATTAGCTCAAGGCAAGCTAAAAACCATGAACCTACAAACTTTCCCTAGGCTAAACATGTGTAGTTGATGGTTGTCAAAGTTTCTTGTCCACCTAGAAAGGGAAGAGGGAGTGTGCATACAATCTGTCCCTGAACTTAACATTCTTGGTGCAGACATACAAAATAAGAGCAAGGTTGCCTTGAACCAACTGTAAAATGTGGTGCTGTGGGTCTTACTTTAGCAAAAGCACCTCAGTAAGGGATTGGAGAAGACAAACTGCAAACCACAAATCTACAAATAGACTATGTTTATGTTAGCAAGTTTACTGGTCCACCTGCAAAACAAAGTATGCCTATAGCATGATCCTATGCTACACATGCTGAACGAGTAGGCAATTGATCCGGATTCCCAGAAAGTATACCAGGTTGATTTTTGTGGGTTTCCCAGGAGGTCCACAGATTTGGCATACCTTCTAGTCACCGACTTACCTTACTGACAACTCTTTGACAATGGTCAACAGTCTTGCCTGCAGGGCCACATGTTTGTACATGTTCTTCAGTCCGCCTCCAACACATCCCTTATCGTGTTCTCACATGTTCTGTTTCCATCATGTAAAGATAAAAAAAATTCACATTAAGCAAAGACAGTGAACAGGTCTTCCCCTCAATAGTTGTGCAAATAAGGCTATATCTAAATCTGCTGTTGAGGTGGCAAAAGCTTGCATCTTTTTGACTTTAATTAGGGAAAGACTAAAGGTTGAACCTGGCACTATACATCCTGTTAAACAAAAAAACTGCATTACTACCCCCTTACTCCTCCCTTTCATCAAATGTAAATGCTCAGGAAAAATAAATCAGCAGATATTTGCTAGTAAGGCCCTCATTTAAATTTTAAGGGTAGCCCAGTCTCTAGCCTCCATCAATACTATGTATGGGTTGCCGCACTCCAGCCACAGAAATGCAGGTAATTTACTAATGCTGTCTGGAGAGGCTGTGTCCATTACCATTGATGTGGCTGTGACTGTTTCGGTGGGTGGCACACTCAGTGCTGGAGGCCCACTAGTAGCATTTAATTTACAGGCCCTAGGCACATGTAGTGCACTGAACTAGGTACATATAAGTTAATTAAATAGGTCAATTTAGTATAATCCAATCCTGCCATGTGTTAGGAAGAAAACACTTTAGCACTTGTTAAATGTGCAGAATCCGAAGGTCAGCAAAAACAGGAGGTCAGAAAGCACAAATTAAGGGGAAAATGACGCCAAGGAGGCCAGCTCTAATGGACATCTTCAAATGCCTCTATAAACCAAACATCCATAGCACTTGCACATGCACGAGCTAACCAATACAGATATCCCAAACAATAATATGAAGTAGACAATCACTGACTTTCAGAAATCATTATGCAGTAACAAAAAGATATCCAAGTACTCCCTCTGAATAAATGGTTGCACTTAGTCACATCATGGGGTCTCAACAATATCTAGAATACTTTGTGTCAGACATATATCATAAAACTCATGTTTACTGCCTGACAAGGGGACACACTATCAGGCCCCGTCAAGAAATTACTCTTGAAACCAAAATGCAGCACAGAAATTCAAGCAGGCCACTGCACATTAGAACTTACTAACCAGCAAGAATGCTTACAAGAACCTCAAAGACGATGTAGGTCATCATACTAACATGCACATCAGAGCAAAAAAGACCATTAATCTTATACATTGGAACGCTTTCTAAAAAACAACTTCACACTCCATAAACCTTTTCAGACACATATCTCTTAGAAAGATCAGACATAAAGGCATGTCTTCAGACACCAAAGGACACATTTGAATGCCCATACACACCAGTGTAACCCTCAGATATAGGATATTCATAGTTGAACCTTTATAAGCCATAGCACACACCTGCCATCCAGGGTCACTGTCCAACATCCACACCACAATACTTCAAGTACATACGACACCCATGCATTCAAACTCCTTTTAGGACATAAACACAAGACAGCTATACACACCACCATTCATATATTCCCAGTGTGAGATACGTACTTCCAGAAACCCGTACTGACACCGAAATACCTACTTGCTGGCCAGAACCTTCAAATACATGCCATCAGATACTTGCACCAACCTTATATAATCAGTCCCTGCTCAGTGCCGGGATACCCTTCAGGGTGATCGTGCACCACAAATCTATAGAACACCTGCCATAGATCATCCTTTCCTTTCTTCTTCTGCAACTCCCTCCATGTTTCGCTGCATCTCTCCCTGCCAAGTGTCTAGTACTTCAACGCTCTCAGCGATTTATAGAAGTAAATCTTTAAGCCAGGTGACACAGATTGGTGATCCAATTAGTTTACACAATGTGTAAACTAATTGGATGTGGAATTCCTATAGCCCGACGCCAAGGACACATTGTTTGGGGTCAAGGGCAACAAGTTTCAATGTGCATTTTGTCCTTGGTACAAGCAGGCCCAACCCCCTGAAGCACAGACCCTTTGCAGTACCACATTAAGGATCAAGGAAGGGCACTGCCTGCAGTTATGGCAGTTAAGTTAATATTCATGAGCATATGTTATTACTGTTCAAACTTTTATTTATGGTTCATTAATTGAGAGCCTTTATTAGGCTGAGCGCACTCAGTAAATGAAAGTTCTGACTGCACTACTTACAGTGGTTCCAGTATAAAAATGTTGGCAACACGGTTTCAAAGTTTAGCAATATGAGGCTATGCATAATGCTCCCAGAATGCTCCGATTAGATGCAAATATTTGCAGAAGCTTGAAAGCAAGATTAATGATTCTTTGCTTTCAATATAAAATGTCCATAAAAACATTAAAGTAGGAAAACATTTTTTGTGCTAAACTACTGTAAAATTTCTGGAACCATTTCTTTGCATCATGTAGTAAGGCATGCTAGTATTTCCCCAAAATATTCATATTAGAAAATCAGTGTAACCAGTTTCAATAAGATTTTGGGAAACAAAAAAATAAACAAGCAGTGGCAAAGCCAGTAGGTCTGAAATGGTGGTCAGCTTTTTAGCTTTGGCAATGCGTGATTTGTTGTGGCATGGTTTTTGCAAAACCTTATTGATGTGAGAGCTGCCGGACCCTCACCATTATAACAAACATTGGCAAAAGCAAAACTTGTTTTTGGTCTCAAAAAAGCACACACTGCCACATTAGTTACTGGCACTGAACAAGAGTACTTTGTGTGCCGATATGCTCCTTATGAAACAGCAGAATGCGGACACTCACGTGAAGCCAGCCGATACAAAGAGAATTTTAATAAACACTAAATGTCATGGTTAACACCAGACCAAATTAGGGGCCCAATTATCAAAGAAAGTCTCAAATGTGCACCCTTAGTTTATGTCCTTGCATTAAGGGCAGCTATATGGCTTTCGTGAATTCACAAGAATTAACAGCAGTAGGGCAAAAAATTGTACTCCTAGAAAATATTTGTGAACTGCATTTTAGCATGATCATGCCTGTGTACATTTGCTCATGCGAAAACCTGAGTGTTTGCACGTTTATTTTCCCTCCAACCACTTTTTTCCCCAACTCTGGAAGAAGGTTTACGTCTGCCATTGTCAGGAGTACATTTTCAACATTTCTCAGTATTGGAAAAGATTAGAAAAGAGTTGCTGAAAACCCTTAAAACATGCAAGTTAGTAGGTTTGCACAGACTCAAAAGGACATTCCAATCCTGGAATTATTGTTTACCACTACCTTCAGTCCCAGTATGTAGATCTGCGGAAACGTAGCAACATAAAGGGATTACTGGTATTCAAACACTACTATGGTATGAGCCCTGGCATAATCAGAGAGGCTATATAAGAAGAACAAAAGTTACTTACCTGTAAACTGTGGTTCTCCAGTATTGGTGTCTTTCATAGATTCACATGCTTGAATATTCCCAGTCGTCGAAGTGTGAGTCCCACGGTACATAAATAGCAGTAATATATATGCATGTATACATGAGAAATATCATAAATAAAAAATGCATACATATAGTGCAATAGAAATGTAAACCTGAAAAAGTACCATAGAACAGAATAGGCCCATTGAAAAGCCCAAGGGAGAATTGACTTTAGTAACATATTAGAGTCAGTATGTGTTGGTCCACATTCCAGCCAATCAGGCTGTAACCTCCTCTAGAACCTTCTCAGAAGCCCCAGTCCTCAGATTTTCGTAGCACAAGTAAGTACAAATGCTTGAGGAGAAGAGCCTCTGAGGGGAGGATGGGAGGGTCGCATGTGAATCTATGAAAGACACCAATACTGGAGAACCACAGTTTACAGGTAAGTAACTTTTGTTCTTCTCCAGTATTAGGGGTGTCTTTCATAGATTCACATGCTTGAATAAGAATAGAAAGCAGTAAATCATACATTAGTCATAAAGGAATATAACAATTAAGTCTTGGCAAATCATATCACTAAATAAGAAATTTTAAAAACAAAAACATGACAAAACCTTTATGACTGGAGGCGGGTAGCAACAGAGGCTCACCTTTATCGGAAAAGATTCCGCAGCACCGCTTGACCTACTGCCGCATCCGCGGCATCTGTTGATTGCAGGCAGTAGTGCTTCGTAAAAGTATGGCTGCTAGACCAAGTAGCAGCTCTGCAGATGTGTCTCAGAGGTACCCCCGCAAAGAGGGCAGCAGAAGTCGACAGCTCTCGTGGAATGAGCTCGAGCCGGAGCAGGAAGGGGCTTGCCAGCCCGTTGATGACAGTAGGATATGGCAGATGATATCCATCTGGTGATAGTCTGTTTGGTTACAGGTTGTCCTTTGCACACTGGGCCATATGCTACAAACAATTGATCAGTCTTTCTAAATGTAGCTGTGCGTTGAATGTAAAATTTGAGGCAGCGCTTCACATCCAGAGTGTGCAAAGAGCGTTCCGCTGCAGATTGAGGTGCAGGGAAGAAAGTCTTAAGTACAATTGGTTCATTGAGATGGAAGTCACTGGGAACCTTAGGAATAAAACTGGGATTTGTTCTCAAAGTAACAGCCTCGTTGGAAAACTGTAGAAACGGTGGCTGTATAGTAAAGGCTTGGATGTCGCTGACGCGCCTGGATGAGGTCAGAGCAAGCAACAGAGTCACTTTCCAAGTGAGGAATTTTAGATTGGAAGAATGGATGGGCTCGAATGGAGGCAAAAGTAGTTGAGACAAAACTAAGTTCAGTCGCCAAGAAGGTGGGGGCAGACGGATTGGTGGGAACATCCGAAAAAGGCCCTTGAAGAATTGTCTGATTATCCTGGAAGAGTACAAAGATGTTACGCCATCATGGCGAAAACGAGAGATTGCAGCTAGAAAAACCTTTAGAGTGGAGTGTGATAGTCCTGATCTTGCTAGTGACAAAAAGAACGGCAAGATTTGTTCTGGCTGAGCACACATGGGATCCAGTGTTTTAGTGGAGCACCAAGCACAGAAACGCTTCCACTTCAACTGGTAAGTTTTGATGGTAGATGGGGCGCGAGCACTTGCTAGCACTGCCCTACAATCTTTGTCGATATTCATGTGTGCAAATTCATTGTACTCCGGTTCCAAGCATGAAGTTGGAGATATGCTGGATCCGGATGGCATATTTGACCTTGTTGCATCGTGAGAAGATGTGGCAGAGGATGCAATTGTATCGGATGTGTCAGAGAGAACAGAAGAAGATCTGAGAACCAAGGACGTCTCGGCCATTTGGGTGCGATCAGGATTATTCGACCCGGTTGGAATCTCATTTTGTGTAACAGACGAGGAATGAGCGGCAGTGGAGGGAATGCATAGATGAAGTCGTTCGACCAGTCTATTGAAAAGGCATTCCCGCTCGAGTCCTTGTGTGGATGCCGGCTCGCAAACCGTTGACACTTTCTGTTGAGAACAGTTGCAAAGAGATCCAACTGTGGTCGGCCCCACTGTCGGAAGATGAAATCCAACGTTGGTTGGTTGAGTTCCCATTCGTGGTTGTCCGAGAGGGCTCTGCTGAGCGAGTCCGCCAGCACATTGGCCACGCCTGGTACATGGACAGCTTGGAGATGTATTTGCTGTTGGATAGCCCAATCCCATATTTCCTGTGCCAGTTGTGACAGCACGAGCGATCTTGTGCCGCCCTGTTTGTTGATGTAGTGCATGCTGGTGGTATTGTCCGTCCTCACCAGCAATGTTTGTCCCTGCACTACTCTCTGAAAGGACTTCAAGGCCAAGAAAATCGCCAGTAGTTCTAAGCGATTTATGTGCCAAGTGCGCTGAGACGCCGTCCATTTTCCCTTCACGGACATCCCGTCGAGATGTGCCCCCCAACCTTCTAGGGAAGCGTCTGTCGTTAGTGTAAGTGTTGGTGGTTCGTCCTTGAATGAACGACCTGTCGCTATGTTTGGAGGATGAGCCCACCACTGCAAAGCTTTTTGAATGCGGGCGTTAGATGGATCTGGTCTTCGAACGACCACGATAACTGCTTCCACTGGCTGTCTAGTTCTTGTAGGACTCTCATGTGCAATCTGCAGTTGGGAATCAGTTGAATGCACGAAGAAGCCATGCCGAGGAATGATTTGTACATCCGGACAGAAACGTACTGCCTTGACTGCAGGAACTGTACTTTCTGTAACATTCGGCCCTGTCTCTCCTGTGAAACGAACACTTGCCCTAGCCGAGAATCGAGCGAGGCTCCTAGAAAATCTCGCTGTTGAGATGGTTGAAAGTGTGACTTTAGGCAATTGATGGAGAAGCCCAACGTCTCGAACAGGGATATGCAGACTTGTGTGTGCTGTTCCGTTAATTGAAAAGTCCTGGCCTTTATCAGGCAGTCGTCCAGATACGGATAGAACTGGATGCCCTGTAAACGCAGGTAGGCAGCCACCGGGGCTAGAATCTTGGTAAATACCCTTGGTGAAGGTCTATTGTTGAAAAGTACTCTCCTTGAATGAGGAAATTCAAGATTTGAAGTAGGGTAAGCATCTGAAAAGTCTTATGCGATGAACTTGTTTAGAGCTCTCAAATCTAAGATGGGGCGCCACTCTCCTGATTTTTTCTTCACTAGAAAGAAACGGGAGTAAAACCCCCTGCCGCGTTGACCTTGCGGTACCAATTCTATGGCTCCTTTCCTGATCATAAGCTGCACCTGGGCCAACAGTTCCTTGAAATGGGGAGAAGGTGGACCCGAAGGCGGGCGAGCGGGGGGAAATTTCGTAAATTCCAGGGTATGTCCTTTTAAAACAACGTCCAGGACCCATTGGTCGTTGGTAATGTGCGACCAATTGCAGAAGAACTTCGAGATTCGACCTCCAAGATGCACAGTCTTCTCACTGTTTTTTGTTGGTGTTCGCACCACCTCTAATTGGACTTACGCTGGTAAGGTCTGGAGGTGGATGAACAATTTTGGGACTGATCGGATCCTCTTTGTCTGTTATCATTGTAATTGTATCCTCGATATTGGCCTGTTCCACGAAAAGTAGAGGTTCCTCCTCCTCTACCGCGTGCTCCACGAAATGGCCTTTTCCGATATTGAAGAGTTGTCAAGGACTTTGCTGTATCTGTGTCCTTTATAAGTTCCAAAGCATCATCAACATGCTTACCGAATAAAGATTCACCGTCGTAAGGTAAATCTAACACTCTGGACTGGACTTCTGGACGGAAGGTGGTTGATTTCAGCCAGCCTTGACGGCGCAAGACTGCAGCACCCGCTAGTTGTCGGAAACCAGTGGAGGATATATCGACGGCACAGTCGATTATTTCTGCTGAACTTTTTTCTCCTTCGAGAATGATGGCCTGCGCTTCATCCCGGATGGAGTCGGGCATTTGAGGGATCAGACCAGCGATCTCAGACCACATTTGACGGTCGTAGCGACCTAGAATGGCTAAGGCGTTGGATGCTCTCACCGTTGTCGCTGCCATAGTGGTAAATTTCTTTCCAATTGAGTCTAATTTACGGCCATCCTGATCAGGCGGAGATGTCAGGGGTATGGCTGGATTCCGAGATCTTTTTTGTGCCGCCTGAGTGATAACAGAATCTGCCTTAGGTTGTGAAACCAAACAGGCCGGAGAAGTAGGTGGCGCTTTATATTTTTTGTCCAATCTAGGTAGAACGGCCGGTATGGAATTAGGACGTTCCATCAACTTTAGACCTTCTTCCCATATGTGGTCTATGATAGGGATGGTATGAGTTTGCCGTTGAGGTAAGTCCTTAAAATCATACAAAAAGCATTCCGTTTGTTGCGCCTCGATTGTTAAGTGGAACCTTTTCGCTGCACGAACCATAAGGTTATGGAAACTAGCGATATCCACTGGTGGCGAAGTTCTTGGTGATGCCGGTGGAGTAGAGGGTGTCTGTGCCCTATAATTGTCCCATTCCTGCATTTCATCATCAGTGCCATTATCCCCAGTGTTATGAGGAGTTTGATTCTCATTATCAGTATCAGGAGAAGCACCCAAAGGAGACGTAGGCGCGACAGGCGCCGGAGCTTGAGGCCTAGGTGCTGGAGACTGGTCGAGGTGCTGGAGACTGAGGTCGAGGAGCTGGAGAGTGAGACCGGTGTACTTGAGGTGCCGGGGAAGGAGGCAACGATGGTGGAAACCTACGATTGTAGTCGTCCGGCATATGTTGCAGGTTTTGCACCAATGACAGGAATTTGCGTAACCTGTTCGTAAGTTGGTGATTGTGATCTATCGATTGGAAAAAGTACATTCCCATCTTTGACGTTATTATCCACATCCTCATCCTCATCACTGTAGTCTTGACATTTAATGTGCAATTCAGAAGGAATGGATGCTGGTTCATAAGTTTGATCTATTTCAGAATCATTTCCGGACTCCTCTTCTCCAGACTGAAACAATTTTTACGGAGGCTGAGATCCACTCCTTACTGGACTTAACTGTATGAGTGGTACAGTCTTGAGAGATGAGGCAGTAACCACTTTGAAGGTGGTAGTAGTCTGTAGGGGTTGGTGCGTCGTCAACGAGCCCATCGACGAAATTTCCAAAGTCTTAGCACCCCCTGGTTGTTTTTGCATCGTCGCCGCAGAAGCCGGCGTAGGAATTAACAGCTTACTCTTGGTCGACGAAGATATTTTGGTCGTCGACGAGGTTGCATTCTTCGCCGTCGACGATGAGGCTTTCGACGACGAGATAGTAGCCGTCGACGGAACAGTCGTCGACGGGGTGGTCACCGTCGACGGAGATGTAATCGTCGACGGGACAGTCATTGACGAGGAAGATCTGGTCGTCGGAACAGGCGTCGACGACGATGGCTTGTTCTTCGTCGACGGAGGAACCGTCAACGGGAGGCGCGTCGACGATTTCGTCGACGGTTTGTTCGACGAGATCATAATAGATGAGATGGGTCTCACCTCTTGGCTGCTCGTCGACGAGATGGTCGTCGTTGCAGAGCTGGTCGACATGGAAGTAGTCGTCGACGTTGAAACTGCCAAAACGGACTTTGTAGACGCTGAAGACGTCGACGAACGCGTCGACGAGCCCGTCGACGAGCCAATGCCCGTTTTTGAAGAGGAGGGCATAGTCTTGGGTCTAGACGCCAGAGAGCCAGGTCCCGTAGGCGCGCCCTGAAGCAAGTCTTGTGGGGAGACATCCTTGAAAGAACCCAACATTTTACTCTTTTTAAGAAAAGGAGAGGGAACTTCAGTCTCAGACCCACGCTTCTGAGAGGATTTTGAAAATCCAGATGACATACTCTCAGCATCGGAAACCACATTCTCAGATGTTTTCAACTTCTGTAGCCACAGAAGGAGACGGGCCTCTCTATCCCTCAATGTTTTAGGGGGAAAAGTGTGACAGAACTTGCAGGTAGAGGCAATGTGGTCCGGGTAAAGACAGTAAATACACTTACTGTGTGGGTCCTCATGAAAAAGGCACAATTTACCACAGGATGGACAAGCCTTGAACAAAGTTTTCTTAGTAGAAGACATTTCTGAAGAAAAACAGCTAGAAACTGGAAAAAACTGAGCAGAGCTCAGGGAGACTCCCTTCACACGACGTGCGGTAGAAAATCTGAGGACTGGGGCTTCTGAGGAGAAGGTTCTAGAGGAGGCTACAGCCTGATTGGCTGGAATGTGGACCAACACATAATGACTAATATGTTACTAAAGTGAATTCTCCCTTGGGCTTTCAATGGGCCTATTCTGTTCTATGGTACTTTTTCAGGTTTACATTTCTATTGCACTATATGTATGTATTTTTTATTTATGATATTTCTCATGTATACATGCATATATATTACTGCTATTTATGTACCGTGGGACTCCCACTTCGAGGACGGGGAATATTCAAGCATGTGAATCTATGAAAGACACCCCTAATACTGGAGAAGAGCTCTTTTATGATGTTGCTGCCATAATTTGTCACCGCACAACATGGCACCAAAGGGACAAGTGGATTTTGTTACAGGACAAGTAAATTTATGAAGCAACCTGCCCCATGGCAAAGTAGATATTTTAACAAATTCCACACCCCTGCACATCACAATAAAAAGAGCTAATTGATCAGTGACGTGTGCCTTGAGCTCACAGGGTGCACTGACATTAAACAAGAAGCAAATGAGAGGGGGTGATAAAAGATAAATGAAAAATGTGGCTATGTGTTAGTATTACATGTCGTTAAACTCCACTTACTGGACATAGCCTGCATCAGCCCAGCCAAGTACCACGTATTAAATGTATGTGTAAGAAGAGTACAAGCCACACCCCCTGGACAGCAGAGTATCCAATTAAAGCCATCTTGGCAACAGAGAAGTGAGGTTAATATGCAAAGTATCTCGGAGGGTAGAGAACCAAACAGCATCATGTATTAGGAAGGGATGAGGGTGCAAAACAGAGGACACCTGGAGTGCGTGGCACCAAAAGGGCAACTGTGGATGGCAGGGAATTATTTAAAAAATAACAGAATCCTAGGCAACTGAAAGGCCCGCAGAATGGCAGGTCAAGCAATACAACAGATAACAAGCTACAGTGTACTGAACAAATGATAAGATAAATGAACAATAATTTTTCATTATAAAAACATACATACAAAATAAAAATCAATGTGATAAACAATCATGGGAATGATTAAAGAGCATATATTGGGAAGGGGGTATCCAAGAGCATCAGTAGGGCACAGAACCACCAGAACCTCTCGAGGAATGGAAGCATGGGTACCAGCCCAGCCTCTGAGTGGGGAAAGGATACTGAATCTGCCTGGTACAAAGCAGAGCATCTTAAGGTGGAAGGGGGGGGGGAATATTCTCTGCAAATGTTGTCCACATAATTATGGCTCTGCCATATTTGCCACAGATCTTCAGCTGCATAATCTGACAGTTAAAAAAATTGATTGTAGCTCCAATGGATTAAATGTTACAAAAATGTGTCTTGTGTTGCAGCAAAGGTTGACTGGTCACCTTTCTCATTAATGCATTTGGATGTTACACTGATACTGAGGCAAAGTATTTGCAAAGATTTAGTATGTGTACAAATGTCAAAATATTAAAGTATAGGAAAATGTACTGCATTATGCTGCATCCTTTTTTGCTGTATAATTTAGTCAACACTGCGACAATGTCTTCTATTGCTGCATAATTCCAGTGCCCCAAGCAGGCAGCACATATTAAAAGTGTTTGTGCATGAAGCAGAGAGACCGTCTAGTTTGCAAACTTAGTTTGGTGTGAGTGCAAATCCTGCATTGTCGATTTCTGGTGAGTTGCTCTACTACTGATGAAAAAAGGCAAAAAGGTACCAATGGGTGAAGCGGACTGGCCTCAAGGGTCCTGTGACAGTGACAGTCACTGTTGCTCTAGGATTTGCTGCTTCATAGGCCTGCCTGCAAGTCTGGAGGTGGACTTTAGTATGGATTGTGGTAGACAGGCCTTCAAAGTGAAACACTTGCCACCGCTAGGGTCTATCTGCTAGTTATATGACACCAAGGCTTCTAAGGTATAGCATGAGAATGTGCTGAGTGGTCATGTGGACTGGTGTTCGAATTGGGTGTCTCTGGTTGGCACAGGTATGCACTTGTGACAAGCAGGGACCCTCTCCTCTAGTCAGGATAAAGGACTACTCCTAGAAATAACCCCTGCTCACCCTCTAGGCGGCGTGGCGCGAGCAGACAAGGCTAATCCCCAGAGCATGTAGGGTTAAGCATTTGCAATAATACACACAGTAACCAATTGACATCACAGATAGACAAGGCTGGTTTTCTGTAAAAATATACTATTTTATAGGCAGGCTTAATCAGGCTTGACTTACAGGTTCCAGTATGCGATGCGTTGATGGGCGCAGGCTCTTCGGTGCGCTCCGGTCTTGAAGGAGGGAAGAGGCGGACAATGATGAGAGGTGCAGTGCGATCCCAAGTACGGGACGGACACCTACCACACTACGCACCGCAGCTGCTCAGTCACAGCAGCGGGGAGTGTTCAGCAGGACACCACATGAGGGGAAGCGAACCTTGGCAAGAAGTCAGTCTTTACGTTGCGAGAAACGGCTCGGGGGCCACAGGGTCGCGGTGCTTTCTCATGTTGCGAGCTATGGCTCGGAGGGGTCACGGTCAGGGTCGCGCCAGGCGGGGCTGGCCTTTACTTTGTAAACTGCGGCACGGCCAGGCAGAAGTCCAGTTGCTCGGAAGGACAGGGATACTTCAGGCTCTCCAGAGTGCGCAACGACGGGGCACAGCACACTCAGCTGTCCTCGGGGAGCGCTGCAGGGTCAGACAGCACAATCCACAGCTTTTCCTTCAGGAGGGGGTAGCGCCCAATGTTCCTGGGGCACAGTCTCACACGCAAGCCCTTGGAGATCTGTTTCAGAGATTGCACAAGTTGAAATAAAGACAGTCACTTCAGGCTTCTTCTCCTCTCCTTCTTGCAGCAAGGCACCCACCACAGGCCAGTCTCAGGCTAGAGACAGTAGTCCTCCATGTAGCTTTCCCAGGTCCTCCTCTTCGGGCAGAGTCTTCTTAGCGCAGACAGGATCTAATTTCTTGGGAGCAGGGCTCCTACTTTTATACACCAAATCCTTTGTTCTTTCAGGCCAGGGGGCCTGTGCCTAGTTCCACCCAGTTCTGGAGCACTTTGTTTTGCAGACTCTGGTTTCTCCTTACAGTGAGCAGGGCAGGGAAATCAGACGCTCCAAAGGAGGTGGAGCCAGCATTGTGGTGACAAGTACAGTCCAGGAGCACTCTGTTGACAGTCTTCTCCTGACAAAGTGTAGGGCAGAGTCATCAGTCGCTCCCCAGGGGGCGGAGCCAGCATTGAGGTGGCAGAGCACAGCCCTATTGAGTCTAGGGGCACTCCCCCCCACCCATCCTGGTGTAATCCCTCTATTCACCACCTGTCAGCCCCAGCCCTGTCACTCACAGAAACCAGACAGCTGAGACACATCCCAGCAGAGGCGGGCTGAAATGGTTAGGCAAGCAAATACTAACTTTCTAAAAGTAGTATTTGCACACACAGGATATTAAAATAAACTTTACTAAAAGGTGTAGTTTATTATTTTGAGTTCAGGCATATTAAACTTTACTTTCTCTCATGCTCTCTGAGTCTGTTAGGATTATAGAGTGTAATAATTCCAGCAGCCCATTCTGGCCTATGGAGAGCAGGTAGCCTTACAATAGTGAAAAACGAAAATTGCTGTAATTCACTATTCGGACATGTCACACACATCAGGGCTTGTCCTGCCTTATGCTTACAATGCACCCTGCCCTTGGGCCTACCATAGGAGTGACTAATATGAAGTTAAGGGAAGGTTTAGGGACTGTCAAGTAGGTGTACTTGCGCAGTCAGCATGACAGTACCAGACTGCACGCAGGTTTTGCAATGGCAGACCTTAGGCACATTTTACCAGGCAGCTTCTGTGGGTGGCACAACCAGTGCTGCAAGCCCACCAACGCCATTTGTATTTACAAGCCCTGGCACTCCTGGTGCACTTTACTGGGGACTGACAGTAAGCCAAATAAACCAATCATGGAAACCAATCAATGTATACACTTTTCATAGGGAGCACTTGCACTGTGGCACTGATTGGCAGTGGCACAGTGGCCTGAGCAGCTAACACCAGCATAACACATGAGGCACATCAGCAAAAAGTGGAAGGGAGACTCACGCCAAGGTGCCAGGTCTAACAACTGGTCATGAAGGCTGAACCTGGTTCTCCAGTTCCAAATTCAGCAGCTCAAGCTATAATGCCACATCCTCCCCCCACTAAACACCATACTGCCCCACTGAGAGAAACTCGCACTGCCTTCAGCTACAACCCAACTGTGCCCCGCTAAAAACATCTGGCTGTGACTCAATTCAAATTATGCACTTAACAGTAATAGGATGCCTGAAAAAAAAGTATGCAAACACAACAGGTGATGGACCGAATGTGGATCAATGTCACACACTCAACCCAGTCCAAAGATCTGGGCCCAAATCCATCATTTTTTTGCACTCCACACCACCCTGGGTTAGACAATGGCGATATGCAAATCAGCTCTGACCCTGTGCCCCATGGGAACAGTCCAGTCCGAACTACAAAAGCCATGCCCTTCCCAGAACGGAATCAAGCATCCGAGGACCGGACCGGTTTCGAGGTAACACCTCTCATCAGCCCGGCTAGCTTGACTCCAGTGGTGTGGAGTGCCTAGGACCCAAGTCTAGGCATCCCCAGCGCACTTAGGGCGGAATATGCAAACACAACAGGTGATGGACCGAATGTGGATCAATGTCACACACTCAACCCAGTCCAAAGATCTGGGCTCAAATCCATCGTTTTTTTGCACTCCACACCACCCTGGGTTAGACAATGGCGATATGCAAATCAGCTCTGACCCTGTGCCCCATGGGAACAGTCCAGTCCGAACTACAAAAGCCATGTCCTTCCAAGAACGGAATCAAGCATCCGAGGACCGGACTCGAGGTAACACCTCATCAGCCCGGCTAGCTTGACTCCAGTGGTGTGGAGTGCCTGGGACCCACGTCTGGGCATCCCCAGCGCACTTAGGGCGGAATATGCAAACACAACAGGTGATGGACCGAATGTGGATCAATGTCACACACTCAACCCAGTCCAAAGATCTGGGCCCAAATCAAATGTGTTTGCATGAAAAAAAAAGTAAACACGTCCTGGAAAAAGCCAACACTCCTAGGGAATTCAAGATTGTGAAGCACCACTTTGCCCACTGCAGTATCAGCTTCGTTGATCATCTCAAGGCAGTAGTGCTTTGTGAAAGTGTGCCTGCTGGACCACATGGCTGCTCGACATTTGGTGAATCGGCACACCAGCAAACAGGGCAGTAGAGGATGACATCGCCCTGGAGTGAGCTCTCACTGTAGATTGAAGATGCTTGCCGGCTTTCTGATGACAGAATGCAATTGCTGAGGAAATCCAACGTGCAATAGTTGGCTTGGTAACAGAACGCCCCTTGCACATGCGTCCGTAAGCAACGAACAGTTGATCAGACCTGCGAAAGGGCGCTGTCCTGTCTATGTTGAATTTTAGGCATCTTTTAACGTCCAATGAATGCAAACGCTGCTCCGCTGGAGATTGAGGATTAGCGAAAAAAGTTTAAGAACACTGGTTCGTTGAGGTGAAAATCAGTTGGCACCTTTGGCATGAATGCCGGATTGGTGAGAAGTACAACACAGTCCGATTTGAACTGGAGGAAAGGAGGCTGAATAGTAAAAGCGTGGATATCACTCACGCGACGTGAGGAGTTCAAGGCAAGTAGAAGGGCCACCTTCCAGGTCAAAAATTTCAAATCCGGGGGCGTGGCTTGCAGCCGAGGGGAATGGCCACGTTCTAAAGCGGCTCCTCAGCCCTCGCTGGAAATAGTGGTTCCTGCTCCCTGGCCAGTGCATCTGATCCCCCCCTACACCACTGGGGATCGCGAGTGCGGCCATCTGGACGCCGCTGCCTGTTTCCTGGCCGCCCCTGGTCCCTGATGACCGAGCCGGGCTCATCGAGCTCCACCGTCCCTGGACTTTAAGATGGCGACTGCAGTCGCCGAGCACTACAGGCCCCGGAGTCGGGCCTGACTCCACAGCCTACATCCTGATGTGCCGTGCTGCTGGCCGTGTCGATGCTGGGGGAGGCGCTTGCTGACGGCCTCGGGTGGGTCCGGACCTGTGAGCACCAGTGAGTGCTGCCCTGCGCTGCCGATAGCGGACCCGCCCCACCCCCCTGCTGCCCGGGATCCGATTTACGCAAGTCCCCGGCTTTGGGCCTGCTGCCGGGGACCGCCTGATGCTGCAGTCTTTGCCCTACAGGCGCCTGCCACTGTAACCTGCCGGGAGAGTTACTGGACTCATCTGAAGCCCCCGCGGTGTTCAGCGGGGCCCGTGCTTGTGCTCGGCGGTAGATTTGGGACAGTACTCAGACTAATAGCGCTGCGCACTTGCAGCGGCGGGGAGGCTCACGCTGCCTGGTCCCCCGGGTCTATGGGCATTTCCTCGCTGTGCCCTGAATTTAGGACGATTCAAAGGCTGGGAGAAGCAGAATGAGACTAGGGCCCAACCTCCTTGCCCTGCTGCTGCCTACCTGAAGCTGGGGTTGGGTGCGGAGGTCTATTGCCCCAGTCTAGGCCCGATATCGCACCACCACCACCACCACCACAACGCTCCGCTGCACCACGCACGAACGGCTGGTGCTTGACCCCTAATTACCAATCTCTAGACTAGACCGGAGGCCCCCCCCTCTTCCTCAAATGTGCCGCGGGGCCATCTTAAGGAAGGGAGCGCTTCTACTCGCAACCTGATGCCTGCCTCCTGGTGAGTGGCGCTGTTCCCCCCCCTTCACTACTGCCGCACAGCTCCATCCCACCTGCTCCTGCAGGAGCCCCAGACTTTCTAACTGCGCCGACTGTGGAGAGGTGGTGAGGAGTGGCCTGAGTGGGAAATGGAAGAGCCTGCTTTCACCTGCTTGTGCCCGATCTCGCTCCATTGGACCACACGGTGTGTGTTGACCTTCCTGATGGCTTCTAATAAAGGCAGCAAGCCACCTAATCAAAGGCAGATTAACAAGCTCTCCTGGGGGTCTAAAGGGGACTCTGAGGGGAACCCTGAAGCTACATCTAAAACCGCGACCCCCCTCCGGCAGCTCAGATCCCCACGCTGGAGGACGTGATGGAGGCTATAGTTGGGGTCCGCTCGTCGTTGGAGACCCGGATAAATTAGGTCAACATAGGAGGTCACCCTGCTGCGAGCGGACCTTCGTAAAATGGACTCTAAGGTGCGCGACATAGAAGTTAAAACCACGGCACTCATAGATGACACCTCCACCCTCCAGCAACAAGTGACCCAACTGCAGAAACAGCAGCAGATGGGAGAACTTCTTGACGATTATGAAGGATGCGCACGGCGCAACATCCGCATACTGGGGGTTCCCGAGCGAATGGAGGGGCCGGCCTTCGATCTTTGTCGAGAACCTAATACTGAATCATCTCCAGCCAAAACTACTATCTAACTACTTCTCCATTGAGCGGGCGCACAGGGTCCCGGGAGGTAGACTGAACTGAGGCCGGGCGCCCCCCCCGCCCCATAATTGCTTGAGTATTCAACTTCTGAGACCGGGACACCATCCTCCAAACGGCACGGGCGGCGCCACCCCTGCGCCTTAAGAACGCTCAGATTACGCTTTTTCCCCGACTTCACTGTGAAGGTTCAGGCCCGTCGACGCAGTTTCCTTGAAGTCAAAAAGGCACTTCGGGCCAAGGACATAAAATATGCCATGTTATTCCCTGCTAAACTGCGCGTGGAATCGAAAGGTAAAACTTGGTTCTTTGTATCCCCTAAAGAGGTCTGGGACTGGATTGAGGGATGATGTCAGTCGAAGACCACTCCAACTCACCGCGGGGAGTCAACCGCGCACGCCGATCTGATCTTGCTCCCGGAAAGTCAAGACTTGTTCACAGAAGGCGCCCAGGGGGGACAGTAACCCATTTGGCTGACTTTCTTTCCACTGTTGACCCGGGACGCTGTCCAGCGACCAGCCTGGAACTGTTGAGACCTATTCTTGACCAGCCGGGACTCGCTCGTTGGTGTCTACCCCTGGTCTACAAATATCCTTTTCTCTGGTCCGAACACTTGGATCGTCCAGAATTGATCCGATATTTTTTTTACTATGTAAATGTTACTATTGATGTAATTTGTTTAAAGTGCACTAGGCTATGTAATCCTGGTACCTTTCAGCAAGGGCACCCATGGCTCTCCACACACCCCATCAACGTTCGGTAGGGCGACAGGCACTCTGCCTAGTTGGGGAGTGGATAGTTTCAAGTCCGCGGGCAGGGGGGCAGGGAGGGGGGTTGGATTGGGAGGGAGGGGGGCGCTAGGGTGTTTTCTTTTGACTTTTTTCCATCTCCGATGGGTTGGTTTCTTTTCCTTTGTGGGGGTTGGACGGAGAGGGAGGGGGGTTCTAGGAGGTTTTGTTGGTCATTGCATTTTTTGTTTACAGCAGAGTCTTTTTGTCACATTCCAAATTCCTATGGACATGGTCGGCGCCCCAGTCCGGCCTCAGTTGCCATTCTATCCTTTGAGGATGTTGGTCCTAGTTCCCGACTGGCCTGGCTTCTCGCGGCTAACCTGTTCCCTCAACCTGTACTACACAATCCACCATGACGCAATCACATATTAGGGCGCTCACCCTCATGACATGGAATGTCAATGGCATTGGTACCACAATCAAGAGAGGACTGGTGCTGCAATACCTCAAACGCCATGCACCCGATCTAGTGCTCCTCCAGGAGACACACTTAATGGGCAACACATGTCGGGCACTCCATCGAGGGGGGTACAAGCTACTGGTACACGCTGGTTTCACCTCTGGCTCCCGCGGCACCTGTATCCTGGTGAAGAAGAAGCTTCCACTTACCTGTACAAAGACGTGGGCTGACCCCCTAGGCCGCATTGCAGTACCTGAGGCCACATGGGAAGGGTGGCACCTGAACATAATCTCGGCCTATATTCCGCCAACACTGAGTAAGGACGCCGTGACGACCCTAACGAGACTGGTTAGACCTCCCCCAGGGCACACCAGTTATCAGCTGAGACTTTAACATGACTATGGATGACACTGTAGATAAAGAAAAACCAAAGGAAATTATGGACCGAGCGTTGACAATACAAGCACTCACCCCCAGTCAACTGATCTGGGTTTAATCCATCACCATTCTTCAGCCCACTCTACCACCCCAGTTCAGACATGGCCATATGCAAATCAGTCTGACCCTGTGCCTCATGGGAACAGTCCAGCCCGAACTGCCAAGCCATGCCTTCCCTGGACCGGACACAAGCTTCCGAGGACCGGTTTCTGGCATTCCAGCCGTCTTCAGCCCAAATTGCTTGAATCCAGTGGTGTGGAGAGCATGGGACTCACGTCTGAGCATACCCATCCCACTCGGGGTGACAAATGTAAAAACCACAGTTGGACAGAATGCAGAACAATGTCATACATTCACCCCAGTACAGAGATCTGGGCCTAAATCCATCGTTTTTTTGCACTCCACTGAATTGATTGAATTTGCGTATACAAATGTAATCTGAATGAACGGAAAAGTGATCAAATTAAAGCGAAAAAAAATGATGAAATAAAAACGCGATAAAACTAAAATGTGAATGAAGAAAAATTGCGTATGGTGTGAAAAAAAACGATCTATATGTGATGAAAAAACGGTCAAAGTATGGTGAAGAAATGCTATACAAGTGCAATGAATATATTAATACACATGATAGATATCAGTAATTGTTATCAAAAACACAGTATGCACTAAAAATGAAACAAGATTGTGGCAACCTGTATGACATCCAATCCATAATACTTAATATTTACAAATAACATGCTAATTCTATTCGGTCATTGAGACCATTCGGTCTGCTCAAACTCAGTCTCTGTATCCAAACATTTTCACGCTGTAGTAAATGTTTGTTATTGTCTCTTCCCTCCTTTCAATGCATTCTAATACGGTGAATTTCAATTGCGATGTGTTATGTTGCTCCTCCACTAAGTGTGCCGCAACTAATGACTTCATGTTACGTGTACGAATGTTTGACTTGTGCTCTGTGATGCGCGTTTTAATTTTCCTTTCCGTTTTTCCTACATAAGCTTTCCCGCAAGGACATTTCAATAAGTAGACGACATTTGAAGTGTCACAAGTAACTGAAACCTTAAGCTTGATGTTGAATCCCTTCATAGGATGTGTTATGATGTTGCCTTTCATTACGTTATTGCAGTTTCCGCAGTTTGAGCAATTTTTTGTGCCTTTGAATTGCATTGGGGTTAAGTACTTCCTTTTTAGGATTTCACCCATGTTTCTTCCCCTTGTGTGGGCAAATAATGGGGGATTCGGCAAAAATTGAATTGGTCAGGTTCCAGATTGAGGATTGACCAATGCTTTCATATCTTTTTGAAACTTGTGCTTAGAGTTGAAAATTTAGACACCACTACCACCCTTTTATTGTCCACCTTCGTGTGATCATTTAATAGGTCCGCTCTTCCCTTGCTTAGTACACGACCTTTGGCTTCATCAATTGTTTTTTGAGGATAACCTCTGTTCAGAAATCTTGAGCCCATTTCATCTATCCTTTGTATTGCCTTCATTGGATCAGATGTGATTCTCTTGTTATCTGCGAAAACGGGAGAGGTTAGTTTAATGACATTTGATGGAAACTTGAATAATGTAACCTGTTTCGGTCTGTGGGTTTACGGTATATGTTTGTCTCAATTCCTTTCTTTGTCAATGAAATTTCTACATCTAAGAAGGTTACTATGTTTGGAAATGTCCCAGGTCAATTGGATACGCTCATCAAGAGAATCTAGTTGGTTTAAGGCTTCCTCCAACTTCTCAGCTGAGTTTTTCCAAATGATGAAAATATCATCAATGTATCCGACCATTAATCTGATGTTTTCACACCATTCTGTTTTTGAGAGAATGTGCCTTTCTTCATATTGTTTAATAAAGATGTTAGCATATACCGGCGCTGCGTAATTCCCCATGGATGTACTCACAAGTTGCTGATACCATTCTTCGTTGTATTTAAAATGACTGATAAAGGGTAAACAACAAGTTCCATGAGAAAAGTCTTCTTTAGTAATTCCATATTTGTATTGACTATCGCTTGTTCTACGGCTTCTATACTTGAAGAATGTGGGATTGAAGTGTACAGTAACTTCACGTTAGCTGTACACAATATTAAACTCTCTTCCTGATCCACTGTAACAGACTAACTTTAACAAAAAGTTGGTTGTATCTTTTATGTTCGTCTGCATACTCTTTACTGTTGGTTGTAGATGTTTGTCCAAAAATTGTCCTAAAGGCTCATGCAGACTGCCACGTGTTGAGACAATAGGTCTCATTGGGGGGGGAGGGGGGGGGGGCGGGGCGGGGGTCTTTTAAGTTTTTGTGAATCTTGGGAATCCTGTATAAAACCAGACTCTTTGGGTTCTGCTTTATGAGAAAGTTCTTGGTTCTCATTTATAGTGCCAACCTCATAGGCCTTCTCAATAACTGTTTTTAATGCTTTCATGTATTTCCCAGTTGGATTCTCTTCCAGCTTTATGTAGGTGTTATGATCAGATAAATGTTCCATGACTTTGCTTTCATACATGACAGAGTTCATAATAACTAGAGCTCCTCCCTTGTCCGCCTTTACACAAGTAATTGTTTTGTTGTCTCCCAGTTGTCTCCCAGTTCTCAGGGCATCAAGATCCTTTTGCGTGATGTTCTTGGTAATGTTACGCTTGTGGTTGAGTTTGGCCAGATCTTGTTTCACCAATTTCTCAAAATAGTCTAGTGTTTTATGACTGACAGGTGCTTGAAAAGTACTGGTCGGTCTTAATCCCATCAATTGATCAGGTTCTTTAGCTTCTTTGCTAGGCAAGACGTTGTCAAAAAATGCCTTAATCTTAATTTCCTCATGAGCTTATAGAAGCTCACTTCCATTTCCAGAGGGTCTGACTTAGTTGTTGGAACGAAAGAAGTGCCCTTTTGCAGTAGTTTGATTTCGCTTGTGGATAAGTTGTAGTCCGAGATGTTAATCACTAGTTGTCCTTCACTACCGTTTTCTTTTTCTCCTTGTCTTTCTTGGGGATGGTAGTGCTTCTTGTATTCGGATGTTCTTTTTCCTTTTCCCCTCCTGGGTCTCCTTTTTGTGACTGGCCTTAGTCTAAAAAAGTACTAGTTGTGGGTCCTGTAACTATCGGTGGAGTTTCGCTTGATGTTTTTTGACCTCTTGATATCTCTTGGGTTGTCACTGGTGTTCTTCCGGTTTGTGTTCTGTTAGAGGTATCACTACCTGATGACGAAGTGTCAGTATTTTGAGTAGACGGTTGATTCCTCCTCTGCGCATAGACCTCCGCCCATGAATATACTTCCCCAAGTTTATAATCAAGCGTATCCCTTTTGAATTTTCTAATTTTTCTTTCATTAATTTCACCAAAGTGTTTCGAAATCTGATCGTTAATGTCTTCAAGGGTCTTAGACCAGGCTTCCTCAGACATCATTTGTAAATTCATTTGACACCACTATTTCCTTGGTTAAATCCTCCAGGGTGCTTGACAGCTCTTCTACGATTAGTAAAATTAGGTCCAAGGAACACTTGTTCAAAATGGCGTACCATCTTTCCTGGAAACGCTTAGAGTTCTTGCAAAGTGATAGTTTAAAGTTATGCGTAAACCCTGGGGTATGCGCTGCGAATGGTGATATTTTATCAATGTGCTAGCATGTAATTTCTGGTTAATCTCCCTTTTAGACAGGAAAATTAGTTGCCTGATATTCTGTTCCTTGCTTCGGTTGGTGGAGGACAGTGCGATCTCTTCCTGAATCAGTGCATAAATTCTTGATGCCTCATCCTTGAATGCAAACGTGTCAGCCCTTGCCTCCGTGCTTTTTGCAATCTCCTCATATGACATTTTGCCTTAATTTACTAGTAAATTTGCTGAATGGTGTGCAGCTTGATCAGTGGGTCGGATTAATTCTAAATAGACAGTGTTCGATACAAGCGCACTGCCTCAGTTAGGTATGTGTTCCAAAATAGGATTCAAACAAAAAATAAGTGAGTTAAGTGGTGCTGCCAAAGGGTGGCGTCTTCCGTCCCAGACGTCTTATGAATTCAAATGCAAAAGTGCTGTAGGAAAAACAGAAAGGACAATTTAAATGAGCATCACAGAGCACAAGTCAAACATTCGTACACGGTACATGAAGTCATCAGTTGCGGCACACTGTGGAGGAGCGGCACACTTTGTGGAGGAGCAACATAACATATCGCAATTGAAATTCACCGTATTAGAATGCATTGAAAGAAAGGAGGGAAGAGAAACATTTACAACAGCGTGAAAATGTTTGGATACAGAGACCAAGCAGACCGAATAGTCTCAAGGACCAAATTGAATTTGCATGTTATTTGTAAATATTAAGTGTTATGGCCTGGATGTCATACAGGTTGCCACAACCTGGTTTCATTTTTGGTGCATACTGTGTTTTTGATAACAATTACTGATATCTATCATGTGTATTATTATATTCATTGCACTTGTATAGCATTTGTTCACCAAACTTTGACCGTTTTTTATAACATATAGATCGGTTTTTTTCACACCACACGCATTTTTGCTTCATTCACATTTTATTTTTATTTATTGCGCTTTTATTACATAATTTTTTTTTGCTTTAATTTGATCACTTTTCCGTTCATTCAGATTACATTTGTATACGCAAATTCAATCAATTCACTTCTCATAGTAAGAGCATTTTTAAATCCTTCGCGGTGGAGTCTGTTTTCTATTTTTTCCTTGAATACGCATCACGTGACCGCTAAACCAATCAGACGAGTCTAGTTTAGCGAACACGGAAACGCTGGGAGCATTCCAGTAAGCGTGAAACTGAATCCTCGATTAAACGCTCGACAACAAAGGTTAGTAAGCTGAGCTACACTGTCTTTGTATTATAGAGTACCAATATGCTGAAAACCCAGCGCTCACAGCTTGATTCTCTTTTAGAGACGCAAGCACTTTTTTTCAAAAACGTGAAGTACAGAGAAAGGAAGACATGTAAGTTTAGGTCTTCGTATTGAATCAGTTGGCATTCGTAACACGTCACTTTTCGTTTCACATGCACAGGTTTTAAATGGTGTTTTGCACTAGTTCAACACTGTTTCGCGTTTCGTTTTTCACATGGCACTACAGTATTTTACATTTTTAAACAGAGGTAACACATGAATGATTGATATTACATTTTTTCCTGAATTAACAGTGATGCTCCCTGAGGAAGGGCTGCCCGTTGCCCGAAATGCATTGGAGCTAACAGCAGCAATGTTGAAAGTTTAAGAAAATGAATAATGTTTAAATCTTTATGAAATGACAAATGAATTTCATGAAGGAGAGTACTCAGGAAACAATTTGATCAATAAAAGAAATAACTTTTCAGAACTTTATAAAAGATGTGGAGTCCTTAATAGATTGGAGGAACCAATACCTGAGTGCCCAAAGGGGATGCAACAAATGATTCATTAGGAGCACGTTTGCATTTGAATTTATAAGACGTCTGGGACGGAAGACGCCACCCTTTGGCAGCACCACTTAACTCACTTATTCTTTGTTTGAATCATATTTTGGAACAAATACCTAACTGAGGCAGTGCGCTTGTATCGAACACTTTGTCTATTTAGATGCACACTAGTGACAGAACCTTTTCCACTTCAGCTTGCAAGTCTTTACTGTGAACGGAGCTCTTGCATTGGCAAGAACGTTTCTACATGCTGGCGAAATATTCAAGTGGGCAAATTCAAGGTGCTCAGGTTCCAGGCCGATAATTTGAGAGGAGGGGTCCGGTTGACGGATCTGACCCTTGTCCATTGTGATGAGATCCGCTCGAGGCCATCTTGGAGCGATCAGGAAAGTGTGGCACAGCTGTCTCCGCATTTTCCACAAAACTCAGGGAACCAGCGGAATCGGCGCAAAAGCGTAGGCAAATAGATGGCACCAGTCCATCAAAAGGGCATTCCCGCACGACCCTTGATGGGGAAGCCAACTTGCATAAGACTGGCATTTCCGGTTCACAGGGCTCGCAAAAAGATCCATGTTCGGGCGGCCCCACAGCAGAAAGATGAAGTCCAGAGTCGGCTGATGCAACTCCCACTCGTGGGTAGAGGACGCGGACCTGCTGAGGGAATCAACTAGGATGTTGGAGATGCCTGGTAGGTGAACCGCTGTCAGGGTAATTTGGTGACCGAGTGCCCAGTCCCAGATGCTCTGTGCCAGCTGAGAAAGGAGCGGTGACTTGGTGCCGCACGGTTTGTTTACATAGTGCATACTGGTGGTATTGTCGGTTTGAATGAGCACTGATTCTCCCTGGAGTAGAAGATGGAAAGACTTGAGCGCCAGGAAAACAGCCATTAGCTCCAGTCTGTTGATGAGCCAGGAACGTTGAGACAGGGTCCATTTGCCCTTTATGGGTAGCCCCTGAAGATGTGCGCCCCAGCCTTCCAGGGAGGCATCCTTGGTAAGGACAAGCTCGGGAACGATGGTTAGGAAAGAAGTACCAGCAGCGATGTTTGACGGTTGAGCCCACGACTGAGAGCGGGCCTCGTTCAAGCGGTCACCAGGACCAGATCGTTGAAAGAGCCGGTGACCTGACTCCACTGTTTGTAGAGTTCCTCCTGAATTGGGCAACTCTTGAGCCTGCAATTTGGGATAAGCGAGATGCAGGAGGATACCATCCCAAGAAAGGATTTAAATAGACAAACTGAAACGGACCCTTTTGAACAGATGAGAGCCACTAGGTGTAGAATCCGCAGCTGAAGCTCGTGAGACACAAATTCCTTCGCCAGCGAAGTATTCAAAGTGGCGCCTAGAAAGGTCCTGCAGGGTGCTGGGATCGACCTGAGACCTCTGTGTTAATGGAGAGACCGAGGGAGTGGAATAGAGTCTGACAGAATCGAGTGTTCAGAGATGCCTGATGGCGAGATTGCGACTTGACGAGACAGTCGTCCAGGTAGGAAAAGATTTGAACGCTCTTCAAACGTAGGTATGCCACCATCGGGGCCAGGACTTTCATTAAGACGCAAGGGGCGGAGCGAAGGCCGAAAGGCAGAAACTTGAATTGAAAATCTCTGCGCCCTACCCGGAAGCACAAGTACCTCCGGTGTTTTGGAAGTATCGACACGTGGAAATAAGCGTCTTGGAGATCAATGGTGGTCATGAAGTCGTCCTTCGAGAGAACGCAAGAATTTCCACGAGCGTGAGCATGCAGAAAGATTGGCACTTCAGGTACTTGTTCAGGGCTCTTAAATCGAGAATCGGGACGCCATGCGCTGGACTTCTTGAACGAGGAAAAACCAGGAATAGAATCCTATCCCCTTCTGAGACTTGGGAGCCACTTCGATGGCACCTTTCTGAATCATGAGTCGAATTTGTTGAAAGAGCTCCTTGAGATGAGGTGGACCAGTTGGAGGAGTGTTTGGAGGGAACTTGACAAACTCCAAAGAATGGCCCTTTGATACAATGTCCTGCACCCAACGGTCTGAGGTGATTGAAGACCAATTGGAAAAGAAAAGGGAGATTAGACCTCCAACTTTGAGCGGGGAAGGCAAGTCGTTGCTTCTTAGAAGCGGAGTCTCTGTAGGAAGACTTTCCTCTGTAAGACTTGGTAGACTGTTGCCGATAGGACTGCTGTGACTGGGAGGAATATCGGATTTCCTTGGTTGTAGGAGCAGTACTGGTTTGAACCGCCGCAAAAAGAAGGAGCTGCGTCCGCGCCCTCCACGAAAAGGCTGCTTGCGAAACTGCAAAGTGCCTAGGGCACAAGCCTTCTCGGTGTCCTTTTTGATGGTTTGAAGTGAGTCGTCCACATGCTGGCCAAAGAGCTATTCGCCGTCATAGGGCATGTCGAGGATTTTCATCTGAACCTCCTGGCGAAAAGAGGTGGAACGCAGCCAGCCCTGACGCAAAACGGCTGCCCCCGCAAGCTGACGAAAACCAGTGCACGCAATGTCCACAGAGCAGTCGATAATCTCAGATGACGCACTCTCTCCCTCCTGAAGAATCTTGAGAGCCTCTGATTTGGACGGCTCAGGAATGAGGTCGATAAAAGAAGACATATCCGACCACATCTGATGGTTGTAGCGCCCCAGAATGGTCATAGAATACGCAGCCCTCGCGGTGGTAGAAGCCATAGTGGAACATTTTCGTCCAATGGCATCAAGACAACGTCCCTCACAGTCAGGAGTAGCGGTAATAGGAGAAGACTGATTTCTGGAACACTGTGCGGCATGGGTGATCACGGAATCGGGTTTAGGCTGCACTACCAGGCAAGCTGGAGAACGCTGGGGCGCCATATATTTCTTCTCCAAATGAGGAAGAAGCGCCTGAATAGAATTTGGCGTCTTCATCAGTTTGACACCCTCGTTCCAAATGAAGTCAATAATGGGCACTGTCCGGATCTGTTTAAAAGGTTGACTCTTGACATCATAAAGAAAATAGTCCTCATCCTTCGGAACCATAGGAAGCTTAAAGCGCAGTGCTTCTTGTTCCATAAGTTGGTGAAAAACAGCTATATCCACAGGAGGGGAATCCCCTGGACCCGAAGGTGGCGGAGACTGCCTGGATCTGATAATCGTCCCAATCTGCCATGTTTCCATCAACTTCGCCGTCTTCCCGATCTGGGCGAACGTCATCATTGCATGGAACTGAATAGAGGTTGTAGATGGTGCAGAAGGCACAGCTGGCTCGGGCAGTGTAGTAGAAGGAGGAGCTGCTGAAGTTGCAGGCACCCTAGGTTGAGGAGACCCCTGGTGAGATGGTGGAAATAGTCTATTATAATCCTCTAACATGCATTTAAGATTAGAAATGAGGGAGAGCGGTATTTGTGCTGTGGGAACAGGAGCAGAAGGTTCCTCCTCACGGAAGCAAGGATCTTCCCGACCATCCTCATAGTCCTGACATTTAATGGCCAGCTCCGAAGGGCTTCGAGCTGCCTGGAATCTATCATTTTCCTCCTCATCAGAACCAGAGTCCTGCGCCGAACCCGTGGCAAAAAGGTGATGGAGGCTGAGAGTGATGTGGAAATGGAAGCTGATCCAAAGGCACATGTCGACGTTGGTCCAGAGGGTCAACAGCAGGAGCCCCAGAACTGGACGAAGAAATTGGCACAAGAGACAATGATGCGAAGGTAGATGTCGACGACAGTAACACCGTCGACGGGACAGCCACCGTAGACTAAGCCGTTGACGGCAAGACCACAGCCGTCGACTAAGCAGTCATCGACTGAGCCGGCGCAACAGCAGTCGACTGAGCAGTCGTCGACTGAGCACCGGCCAACGAAGAGGCTCTCTTCACAGCAAGGGTCGATTAAGATTTCGATGTCGACAAGACTCCCTTTTTGGACGTAGACTAGGAGATTGGAATAGTCGACGAGACAGATTTGAAGCTCACACACACCATCGTCGACACGGACCAAGTCGACGCGGCTGCCGCCGACGACCCGCTGGCACAAGTAGTCGTCACTGTCGTCGTCAGAGAACTGAGACTGCAGATTTCATTGTCGGAACGACCGTCTACGCTCCCGTCGATGATTTAGCACGTTTAGTTGAAAAATGCGAAGGAACTGTGGACGCCTGAGAGTCAGATCTCGGGGCGTAGCAGGAGGAGGTGGAGACACAGCAGGAGCCTTCTGAAGTTGAAGTTTCCTCTTCTTTAGGAAAGGAGCTGGCAAATTCTGCACACTGCTACGTTTAGAAGTGGCTCTAGACACCGGACTCAAGGCTTTCTGCATCAGAAAGAGGTGAATCCTTATCCTTCAACCACAGGAGGTCCTTAAGGGTTTTGGTTGGGAAAGTCCTGCAAGTTTTACATTTTCCTATCTCCTGCTCTGGATAGAGGCAGTAAATACACTTCTTGTGAGGGTCCTCAGAGAAGAGGCGCAATTTCCCACAAGAAGCACATGGTCGAAACAGACTTCTTACTTTAAGACACCCAAGAAACACTGTAGAAATCCAGAAAGAAGTTGAAAACTGAGCAGAGCTCAGGGAGACTCCCTTCACATGACGTGCTGTTAAAAATCAGAGGGCCTGAGCCTCTGAGAAGGTTCTAGAGGAGTGCTTGAGCCTGATTGGCTGTAGTTTGGACTAACCTAATGTAATGGATATGCTATAAAGGTGTTTTTTCTTCTAATGTATTCCTATGCGTTAATGCTACCTTGGTACTTATAAGTATTTATGGTTTTGGAATGTATGTAATTATGTTTTTGTATACATATATTATTGCTTTTATTGCTACTTTATTTACTGTGGGGCTCCCACTTCGACGACGGGGAATATTCAAGCATGTGAATCAATAAAAAACACCCCAATACTGGAGAAATTGCATTGCCCAAGGTGCAGATGTAAAGGTTAACTTTCTCCTACATTGAGCAGTCAATTCTGATCAGACCCAAAAGTCTCTGAATTATGCAGACATCAATACCTGCCACTGAATTAGTAATCATGCAGTGTGTACAGGGTGTGTAATGTAAAAATATGTTTCCAATGTTAGCACTCAGTCATATACACACAGATTAGGAACATGTTTTTTCCTTCACTGCTCACCATTGCCAATCACTTGCCACTAACAGCCAGTCACAGAGCTGGTGTTTTGGCTTTCCCTGAACACCAGAAACATTGATGCATTGATGAAGAGATCCGGACTAAGCAAGCAAACTATCAAACTTTACCTTAAAATATAAAACACGTTCAGGGTAATGAAAACCAAATTGTTCATTTAAGCAACACAAAAAGCTTCTCAGTAGACATTGGTGTGTTATTTCTGGTGCATCTGACTGGGAATCGGTGACAGGCAAGAGGCAAAACAAAACTGAATGCATTTTGCAAATGAAAATTCAATCAACTCATTTGTAATATCAATCACAAATTCCTGGACTGCTTGCATTTTTAATTATTCATTCTACAAGTTATTGCCATTAACGACGAGCAGCACCTAACCTGGTGTATTGTATTTTGTTGGAGCTCTCTGGGACACGTGATTTATCATCTCTGGCTGGCAAACATCAAACAGATCTCCCTCATAGCAGCAACCTCGTATCAGTGCTGCAACTACAGGGAGAGCTGGCCAAGGTACGAGCACACCGCTCAGTTCTTTCATACTTAATACAAATTTAAACAAGCATTGGCCATACCAATCTGTTTCGCCATATTAGTGTATTATGAAAATGTGTCCTCGGTGCAGTGCAGAGTTGGAAAAGCATTCCAGTGACACATGCATGGCTCAGACAGGGCGGCAGGGGAACCCTTGCCCACTTGTAGTTGCCTTGTCATCTGACTCCAGCCTCAGAGAGGGCAGAGCCATGGAGAAGCACCAAGACAATTCAGCAGTAGGCACCTTTGGGTAACTGTGCCTAGCAGCAGAGCGGATACTGCAGAGGTCACATTCAGCATCAGAAACGATGTTGGTCTTTTTACTACCCAGGCCATCAGACAGCTGCCTTACTAACCAACTCCACACAATTAACAGGTAGCCGTCATAGTGATCAGCACCAAGTGGGATTACATGACAATTTGTTCACCAAAATGCTATTTTAGCAATACATGTGAATGTATTACTTTCGATTATGTAGCGCGTACCCCCTGACGAAGCGCTTTACGCTAGGCAGCACACTATTTTTGAAACCAAGTATTAAAGTGATGCAGCTTTTATTTTATTTATTGCTTTGTGCAATGTTTTGCACGTTTTCTAAGCAAAGCTTTTGTCTGAATACTTTAAAATACAATGCACCTCAAGTGCTGAGGTGTCACACTTGCCCGAGTGAGGCCACTGACATAGGCAGTCCTGGGAGTTTGTGCAGGGCATGACTCACCCGCCAGGCCCGTTCTCAAAGTCTTGCTAATGATGCTTAAGCGTTAGTGGTGCGAAATGATTACAATTCCAAGAATGCACTGTGATTACCTCGGAGACAACAGGAGCAAACTTTATGCAACTCTTCTGCGGGTTAACAGAGAGGGCCATGAAATATTGTTTTAACCAGGCTAACAGTGTTTCAAGGGTGCTGGAAAATACAGTCTGACAAAGCCCAGACTGACTGGAAACAGAAATTTCGCACAATCCATTTCCCGGGACAGCCGCGGGTCCTAGGTGCTGCTTACTCCTCCATGGCTGCCTTGCCCTTCCCTGGCCTGAGAGCGGCGGGCTGTCCGTCTCTCTCTCTCCTGCTCCCCCATGGGGTCCTCAGCGCTCTTAGTACAGTGGTTCATCCTGCTGTAAATGCCCGCACTCTCAAGGCGCTGCCGCTGCCCTCCGTGGGCTCTACCTTACGTCCCCGCAGCGCTGCACTTTGTGTACATAGAGAGTTTGCACTAAATTATAGCCCACATTTCAATCAAATATTAAATGGGATGAAAGAATTATTAGTGTAATCTATCTATCCTTTTTGGTAGACAGATGATATTTTGATTTTTTAGTTGCCAGATCTCAGTGTCATTCAGATAAACAATATGTGCTGTCATTTTGCTTATAAATAACATACTTTTTCAAGTTTCGGCACGGCTACACTTAACAAAGAAGCACATTTAGCAATATGTAAACTGGGCAGATAATTATTTAAGGCTGAAATAAGAGCAATTTGATTATATGGTGCACTGGAGCAGGATCTGTCACGGTTTGTTTAGTGCATACATCATACAAAGTGTATGCGCCCTGTGACAGAATTTAAACACTGTTGACATTCTAAATGTTTGGTAAACAAATCAACCGTTGGGAGATAACTGCTCAGTAATGGCCACGGCAGCTAAAGAAAAGTCAACAAAGAATGAAAAAAGCTTTAAAATTTTTAACGACTTCAAACTTTCTTTATCTCTTTTTAGGTTTACAAATATTTCACCGCATTTCATTCGCATAATACCCAGTAGACTGATGTGGCATATTTTCATTATCGCTGTCTTTTAGTCCATTAGTCTCAGTTAATAATTTTATATGAGTGCAGTAATCTTTATAAGTGCATGAAAGTTTGATTGTTTATGCAATTCAATTCATAAAGATTTATTCTGTACATATGAAAATCATAAAAGCACATGAGATATACACAAAAATAACAAATATTGCAGAATTATACGAGATATACATATAGATTAAAACATGCTTTTCCTGGCATTAATAGATTTGTATAAAAATGTAGCAGTAAAAAAGCAAACATCAGGAGATTGCATATTAAAAATTAATTTCATTGCACCATTACTAGAACGGAGTCCGTATTTAATAAACATAGGTTTTAAATAGGCAATACGAAAGCTCATGTAGAATTTGCATATCATAAGAAAGTGCAATGTGCTCTGCTTAGATAGACCATCACATGGACAGGGTCCGGTTGGATGTTTTTTGAGGTGGGGAAATGCCACCAGTTGATGTACCAACCCAAACCTAAGCCTAATAAGTACAAATCTATGAGATGGTCGAGTCACCTGGGATAGATATGATGGATAGCCTTCATTAACAATATAATTGTTATAAAACAGAGTAGAAGACAATAACCCATTCCTAATTGCCCGCCTCTTAGTTCTGTACAATAGGAATATTGACTTCAGCTCACTTTTGGGTATTGCGGCAGCACGCGGATCAACCGATATATTTATGTCAAAAATTTCCCAAAAACTATGGGCAATATATTTTAACCAGGGAATTTTTAAGTAATTGTCTAATGCAAGACAGTCCTCTATAACAGATCTATTAAAAGCGGTCTCCTCCTTTAGCCAGATGGATCGCCAGATCTTAAGGGGCTTAGGGATATCAAATCTGACAAGTAGTTAATCCCCAATTCTCCAAGGACTAACTCAGTTGGAGCAGAAACAGGCAAGTATAAAAGCTTTTTGAGGAAAGAATTTTCCTCCGTTTGCAGACAGCTATCAGAATGTTATTCTCATACTCCGGCCCCGTATAAGGCGATTGACACACATCTGGCTTGGTAGATCTGCAACATATCCCCGATACGTCTATCTCCGATCTTGGCCGCGGATTTAAAAACCCCGTGGGCACTTTTAGCCATCTTATTCACACGTTAGTAAATTTATTAAACCATGATCTATCTTTGGTGAAAGTTAATCCCAAATAGCAGAATTTATCTACATGTAGCACTTTTTGACCGTCTATAAAAAATGCATTTGACCTCTTTCTACTTGCCCCGCAGTTCATGGAGTAAGTTTTTCCTTTATTGATAACCAATTTTCTGTCCTTAATAAAAACTGAAAATCTATCAATCGTTGTAAACCGATAGGGGTCCTAGACAGTAGCACAGCCTCGTCCGCATATAACAATACTGGAACTTCGACCCCATTAACCTGGAGGGCATCGGCATTAATAGTTTTTAAAACTACATCGATTTCATTAATAAACAAAGTAAAAAACAGGGGGGCAAGGACAGCCTTGTCTAATACCCCTTTTAACACTAAATTTAGGGGTACACTCCTTTAACACCTTAGTGCACGCTAGTTTGTAATTTTTCATAGAGCCGGGCAAAAAAGAAAATTATACCCTCTGGGGCACCAAGCTGTAACAGGGTTGACCATAGGATGGAATGGTCCACCAGATCGAAAGCACTACTTAAATCTGCAAAGCAGAGGTAGAGAACCCTGTTTGGCCTGGGTGTATTTCCCAATCAACAGATCTAAATTTATACATTGATCGAGTGTGCCCCGTCCTTTCCGGAAGCCATATTGGGTACCAAGATCCCATTAGCCTCCGCCCATTCTTCCAACCTTACCAGCAGTACTCTACTCATGATTTTAACTGAGGAGTCTAACAGGGAGATGGGGCGATAGTTTTTTACATCCGACCTATCCCCTTTCTTGTGAATCAGGGTTATAATGGACTCTCCCAATGTCACGGAGGCCCCGCTACATACCGCTGCGTTGAATACAATTGTTAATATAGGGCTCCACAGCGCCGGAACGGCTTTATAGACCTCTATAGGGACCCCATCCGGCCCCTGAGCCTTTCCCCCCTTACTAGCACGGATGCCTAGTTCTACCTCCGCTACAGTAATATCCAAAGGCACAATAGGCCAGGAGCTACGGTTAGTTTCATAAGAATAATCGGATTTAAATATATTGGAGAAATGATAGCCACGCCTCACTAGAGACATTAGAAATAAGCTCAGGGATAAAATCATCCTTAAGGAAGGGAGAGTTGACTGTAGCACAAAAGAGGGTACAATTTGACAGTTCCGCAGCCTGTGTTAATGTTTCCCAGGCCTGCTGTTGCAGCTCTCCCTTTCTACGCTTCAGGGCAAATTTGTAATCTAGTCTCAACTGGATGATCAATTTATGTTCCCTAGGCCTTATCATCAATGCATGCTTTAATTCAGTCAAGAGGGTGGTACAGGTATGTCAAACCAACCCAATCTATGGTTGGATTTCACTTTACCAGGCCTAGTGTATTAATGCCATTAAACCTATCTAAAACCCGGACTGGATCGTTATTGTTTAGGATGAATTTAATTTCTCCTAAACTCCCTTTAACGATGGACCTTAGTAATTCCTCTGATTTTTCGCCTTTCCACCTCAGTCTCACACCATTCGGCCTATGTGGTTCAATGTTCACCACTGTTCTTCCAGGGTGAACAGTTCTACCTCCCCAAATTGTGGTTTCTAGGATGATACAATTATGGTCACTCAATGAGGTGACTTCAATCCTAGGGGCCAAACAATAAGGGACAATATTAGAAGACACAATGACATGGTCGATGATAAAACTGGTGTTCCTACTCATAAACGTAGGAACAATTTGGCCATTTTCATTGTTTAAATATTGTAGAATTTCCAGATCATGGTCTCCCATAAATTTATTAAGAGATTCGCCATAAGTATTATGGCGAAAATGCAGGTCATCTATTCCAGTGTTACTTTGACCACACAGACCTTTTGGGTAGACATTTCACAAACCGGGATATTAAAATCGCCCACCCAAATAAAATCAAAGGATACATTTGATTCTGCAATCAAGTTCTCAATAGCAACGGCCAAGTCCTTCACAACTTGCTGTCCGGTATTATCATAGATGTTATTATAAAAGTTAAGTAGAAGTACATTATGACCGTGCTTCTCATGCAACCAGAGAATCTGTACATGGGCCCACGCACTAAGATACCTCTCCACAATCAGAGGCTGATTAATAGAAACTAATATCACAAGACCACCTTTGGCTCTTCCTGACAGAACCCTGTGCTAATAAATTATATGAAACAAAACCCTCGTAGTTAACTAGATCCGTACACCATGTTTCTTGAAAACCAATATCGTGTGAATTGATTAAATTCACCCAGCCCAAAGTATCACATTTAGAGTTCAACCCAGTGATATTACAGCTAACGATAGATACCCCATTTTTGTCACTGATGCCGATCATTACTCGGGTGGGTGCTTCTGATTGTACGTCCCCTACACTTTGATCATTATCTTTTCTACCCCTTTCATCTACAACCATACTTGGGTTGGCTGTGTGCAAAAACACGGGGTCTACAGATAATTCCCATTCTTTATCAACCTGGCAAGTGGGCACCGCCTCTGTGCTGATATAACAATCCGGGTTAAGTCAATCGTTAGCATCTAGGGTACGTAGGGCTTGGTACCGATCTAACACAGGTACCTCGAACATGGGATATGGATCCATACGTCAGATGGGGGCAAAAAAACCTCTTATCTCTATCAGCGGGTTCATGAATAATATGACTATAGAAAAAACCAAGTGCCCGTAAACTAATACCTTTATCAGAGTATGGTAACGAGGACGCTTTTATCAGGGTAGTTGTAGCATGGTGAGGGTTTTTAAAGTTGACAATAATACAGTCACCCTCGACACTTTCTGGAATTACCAATCCAATTGACCCTTCTGGTGGTAAGGATCGGATTAGAATAATTCATAGGGAACCCACATTGTCGATTGAGCCAGAACACAGTTGTATTTTTAAGAGAATCATGTGATTCCGGCTGATTCTGGTTCCTATTCTGTTCCGGGGTGGCACATTTGTTAAGAAAGCCACATACGGGGCACAATCGAGAGGTAAATTGATAGTGTGACTCCGCTTGACTTCGATGGTTGTCTGGCCACTCTTGTATTCTACTGCTACCGGGTTCTTCTTACCACTAGTAGATTGGGGATTATGCTCACCTGCTACTATCTTATCCCTCTCCCCACTACATTGGGCCACAGGATTCGGTATATCTGGAGCAATATTACTAACCCTGTGTCCTTCCGCTGCTACCCTTGAGCTTTTTACCAGTTCGCTATGGGCAGATAATTGACCACCTACCCTTGGGGATTATGCTCACCTGCTACTATCTTATCCCTCTCCGCACTACATTGGGCCACAGGATTCGGTATATCTGGAGCAACATTACTAACCCTGTGTCCTGCTGCTTCCCTTGAGCTTTTTACCAGTTCGCTATGGGCAGATAATTGACCACCTAGCCTAGAGACTTCTCTAGAAAGGGAGTCTAGCTTTTCGGACAAAGGTTTAATTAAGCTTTCTATTTTAGCACCAATGATATTCAATAATTGCTCAATCTGACCGTCATTTAATGTTACTATACTAGGGTAACCCGTTTGCTCCTCTCTACCTGATATAGGTGTGGACAGTTTTGTCTCCCTTATTGCTATTATTTCCACCTCGTTTTTTTGAGCTTTTCTACAGCCCCTCCTAGTTTTAGGAGCTGGTGACCTTTGGGTTGAAGTATTTGATACATCGGCCAGTATGGTTGGTGTTACTGGTATTTGGGCTGAGGCCTTCGGAGACATACTAGCTAAGTTACTAGACTCCCTACTTACTAGTGATGGAGTGAAGGGCAATGGTGGCAAGTTACCTGGACCCAATGAAAGTCACCATTCTGTTCTGTCAATTTCATTGTTAATTACATTTACTGCTCTCACCAGATAATTATAGAGCGTTGCACTAGCGTGCTCAAGGGGGGTTTTATTTCCATTCCGCTTTGACATGGTTGCAGGCGATAAAAAACGAATTACTTGCAAATGTACACAAAGCGGATATGATTGAAATGCTAAAAAGAGGGCCAAAATACCTCAAAAAGTTAAAATTGGGAGAGTGATAATCAAGTCCACTGCAAAAAGTACATCGACCCTTTACCTAGACTGAAGTGGCACTAGTAAGTCTTACTTCATTGCTGTGGCGATGTCCTGATTTGAGAAAAAAGGCCAAAGGCTCTGGCCCAGCCTCATCCGTCGGATGGCTCAGACGGCCTGCCCTTTGCCCGGGCTTAGCCCGGCGCGTCCCGCGGGGCTAGATGGGAGTTCTGAGTTAATACTCCACCGGTGTCATGGGGGAGGGGCTGCTGGTCTCTGCGTCCTCCTCGCCGTTATGGGCCTTATAGTCCCTGGCCCCGCTGCCCAGCCGCCACAGGTCACGAGCACTGGGTTTACTGAAGAGTCTCCCGCGGAGCAGGAGGCGCGAAACGCTGAAAGCCCCCGGTATCAGGGGGGAGGGGCTGCTGGTCTCTGCGTCGTCCTCGCGGTTAAGGGCCCTGTAGTCCCTGGCCCCGCTGCCCTGCCACCACAGTTCACGAGCGCTGGGTTTACTGAAGCATTTTACCTCGGAATTTGCTGCATTTTACAGCCTGCATTACCTGCCGTCCCCGAACCTACATAAAGGGTCTCCTGTACCACAAAACTGTCGAGTTTACTGTCATCTGAACGAAACTTCAAAAATATCGCCTGACGACTTCTTAAAACTTTATTCCCCTAATGTGTCTTACTGGTTGATACTGTGGTAAAAAAATTCTAAAGGATTTGTCAAACGAACTGTTAATCCCCTCTCACTTTTGATGGATGCCTGGGATATGTATATTTGCTGTTCATGGTTGTCTTATCATAGGTAGCTGTAAAAGGTGTGCAAAGCTTTAACTTTTCGTGCACAGCCTGGCCAGTGCGCCAAGGCAGGTGAAGTTTTCTGATTTGGACAAGAAGTTTACTACCACCACCACCACCACAACCCCCCCCTGTAGTAGACAGCAGTTTTCTAGGGAATTAGCTCCAAATTTACCCTTTGACCACTCAGGGCTCCTTTTCAGAACGCTGCTGTGGCTAGCACTTGCCAAGCAGGTGCTGCTTACCCCTCCATGGCTGCCGTGCCCCTCCCTGGGCTGACAGTGTCAGGCTGTTTGTCTCTCTCTCCTGCTCCCTCCTGGAGTCCGACCTCTGCGCTCTTAGTACAGTGGTTCCTGCTGCGGTCAGTGCCCGCACTCTAAAGGTGCTGCCGCTGCCCTCAGTGTGCTAGCCTCTCGTCCCCGCAGCACTGCACTTTGTGCCTCTGCTTCAAGGCGCTGCCCTCAGTCCCCGCAGCACTGCACTTTGTGCCTCTGCCTCTTTGTTGGCTGCGTAATGGAACCAATGTTGGTGTATTTTCCCCAAAAAATGTTTACCTAACACTTCCACATTAATTCTGCAATATAACACCAAAGAAAGTACACCAGTTACAGTACCGAGCTGAGGGGGCGGGCAGGAACAGCCAGGGTGACTCAGGTATTCCCTTCTTTTACGTACGCTTTCGAAATAGAAACAGATAGAGAAACAAAACTAAAATTGTTGCCAGCAGAAGACACTTTCAAGTTCCAATCTCAGCTTTGTTTCCCTGTGACTCGTTTCACTTGATATCTCATGTTGTGAGGGCTTAGGCTGTGTATACACGAGGGTACAGGCTGTTATATCAAACCCTAAACATTCCCATATTTGTTGGCACACAAACAAGCATTGTGTAGTCAGGTGTGTGCTGCTTGTGCTCTCCGCCTCCCATCAATTAGGAACGGCACTGTTTTGTTGTGCATGCGTACGATGCAACAGAGTGCGAGTTATGCCAGCCAAGAACGACGCCAATGAGCAATGAAAATGCAATAAGACTTGGATTTACCCAAGCCCTATTGCATTTTAAATGGAAGAGCGGGCACGAATCAAGGCACGAACAGGATGATGTGGGGTGGGGGGCGGCGGTGGTTGTGACACGAAGTTACAGACTGCAGGAGGGAACGGGGAGAAACAGGGAAACCAAAAGTTTTTCGAAGTAAAGGGGCTGATAGCCTCGGAAGTGCAAAAATGACGTCAGGGCAGTCAGGAGGCAGGACTAAAAGGCCAAAAACCAATCAAAATGAAGATTTTTTTATTGTAGCCAAAGAAAGTTGTTAGACCCGGGACCCTGGCCGGCCAAGACTCGCGTCGAGGTCAGTCAGGGATCGCCAGTTCTAAGTGTCAGGGCAAGGGAGTCACACACCAAGGCAACCCCCACTCGCCCTCTAGGTAACGTGGCGCGAGCAGTCAAGGCTTAACTTGGAGGCGATGTAAGTTAAGTATTTGCGCACGCACCCCAGCAACAACACCCAAGGTCCACCACAAAGAAACACTCCACACAAGGTTATGTAAAAATAGCCTTTGTATTATAAAAATATACATCAGATAAAACACACATCTTATTACACTGTGCCAATCAGGCACGGACGGAATTTACAAGGGATATTTGTACCGGACAGGGCCACTTGGACCACTGTCAAGGGTATCAGCACTTTTAGAAATAATTACTGTAGCACAAAAATATAACAGTAGAGCATACAACCAGTAATCACTGGTAACAGGACCTCTCTAGCACCACCTGTACTAGGGAGAAAACAACCACCTACATGTCACAATACCTATAGGGGTGCAAGGATAAAACACATGATGTATCAACATTCAGAGGTGTAAAGGCACATGACGCATAAGCAACACATTCAGAGGTGCAGAATCAATAACAATTACCCCATACTCACAAGTCACCACCTGTGACTGTCCCGGTGTCCCAATGTCAGGGCCTAAACATGGCAGTTGTCCACTAAGTGCTGGACAACTGGAGCAGGGAAAGTTAGTACAAAGTTGGAGCCTTTCTGGGCTCAAGGAACCACCACTGTGGCACTGGTGAGCCTCTCTTAGGCTCTCTCACCAGTAAGGGGGGGGGGCTGCTGAGCCTCTCAGGGCTCCAGCAACAAAAGGGTGCAGCCTCGCTGGGCTGTGGGGTCCCCCTCTCTGGGGACCCAAAGCAATGATGCTGGCCAAGAGCCTCGCTGGGCTCGAAATCAACTGGTGCCCCCGGGGCACCTCGTGGCTCCAAAACGTGGAGATGCTCCCTGAGCCCTCAGGCTCGAAACACACGGGCGCTTCTCTTTGGGAGTCCCCCCTCTGGGGACTCGAAGTGAGCGTGGGGCGCTCAGAGCCTCTCAGGGCTCGTGAAGTAAAGAAATGCCCCCGGAGCCCTCAGGCTCGAAACACAAAGGCGCGAGGTCGCGCTACCGAGAGGGGGCGGGGCGGACACCGGCAATGTGTCCCGACGCTCCCCCCCTCCTCTGCAGGCACCTACCGGGTTGCGCTGGTCTCTCCAGCGGAGGCGGGTCTCTCCCGCTGGTCCCGGGCTCTCCTTCCCTCTCGGGGAGCCTCGGCAGGCTCTCTCGCGGCTCGGCGAGGGAGGCGGGACTTCCGGTCGGCCTTTCCGGGGCCGCGCTCCGATTGGCCGGCCGGCTGGAACACTTCCGGGTCGTCGCGGGCAGCGCGGCGGCCCGTTTTAGGCAGGCAGGCGGCTTCCCAGGATCCGAGGAGTGGGCTCCCTCGTGAATCCAACAAATCGGCACCTGGGCAAAACAATACGGCAATGAGCGGGGTGGCACCCGCGCCGTCCAACCACCACACGGGGCGATCGGAGGCCGGGTGGGCACCGGCCTCTGCAGACCACAGCGCTCCCAGGCGCTGCAGGCACAAATAAGCGCTCGTAAGCGCTAAACAGCAGCAAAAAGCGCTCACAGGCGCTGGGGGTAAAATCCAGCGTTTCCAAGCGCTAGGCAGGCGATCTCAGCGCTCCTAGCGCTGAAGGGCAGAGAGCAGCGCTCTCAGGCTGCAGGCAACGAAGTCCTCAGTGCTCCCCAGCACTGGAGGACAGGACAGGGCTCCAGCAGGGCTGGAGGCAGGCAGGGGGGGCAAGGCTGGGCCAGAGCCAGCACACTGGGTCTCCAGGCAGGGAGACTCCCCAAGTGGCGGTCCTTCTGGCCCCAGCAGCGGCACAAGCCCCCTCTGGCAGGATTCCAAAAGAAGAACAAATTCAGTGGGGACACAGCCCCTTCTTATACTGTAAATTCCTTTGTTACAATGTGCAGGGTGGGGGGAAAACCAGTCGCAGCTGGTTCTGGAGCACTCTTGATGGCCCAACCACCCATTCCTTTCACTGGGGAGGCTAGGGTCATTAGACACACCACAGGGGGGTGGAGCCAGCATTGTGTGGGGAAAACCCAGCCCATCCAGGACCCAGGTGCACTCCTCCCACACATCACTCATGCTAATCTCCCACTCACCACCGGGGCAGACCCATCCAGACTTCCTGGAGCCTGGCATGCCAGCCAGCTCCAGCCAATCACGCTCCAGCACCCTCACTGTACACATATCTCAATGTCCAGAAGTAGCACTTCCCAACTAGACACACACATGCCGCAGACACCATCTTGCAGCATTCACTCTCACGAGTTTAAGCATACCAAACTCGAGCCTGCACTCCCCACGCATCAGGAACTACTAGGGACACACACATTCCCCATGCATTCCTATGGGAGGGCAGGCCAGCCATACTACACGCACGCACTTTCACTCTGGGACTCAGGGGAAAGTGCGCAGAGACCCAAAAATCACTCACACAGGGTCACAAATAAGGCAAAAAGTCTAGGGGTGAACCTGCCCTGCGGGCCAAGTCCAACACAACCCCCTTCCAGCCAAAACGCAGGGGAGAACAATCACCACCGTGATGGACTTCCCTGCTTGGGGCGATAGAACACGGACGCAGGCCCGCCACTGCCGGGACACTCTCCTGTTCTATGCCACGGTGAACCCCTAGGGTTCCTTCTAAAGCTACTGTAGGGATCAACTGGGCTACCCCACTGGTACTCCTCAGCTGTCCGCGGCCCGGACCAGGCCCTGGGCCACCCAGGTGCCACCGGCCCTTGCCAATTCGCAGAGTGGGGGGTAGTAACCCCTGGCACATAGTGTTCATTCTCCAATCTCCCTGTCTGCAAGACAGGACTAGACTGCCACTGGTTCACCAGCCTTTGGTCTACAACCTCAGGCGGACCAGGAGTCTCAGAGAAGGCTTTCCTCCCCTTACCTCTTCTTCCAGGGTTCCTCCTCCTCCTGCGAGGGGGACACCCCGAACGCCATTCCAACCTAGGGTTTAACCCCTCAGGTTGCACCGGGGTCAGAGGTGGGCTTTCCCACCCTCTGCACCCTCTTCCAGAGGTCTGCCCTCTCCCAACTGGAGAAGTTCCTCTGGAAGAACCGGTCAGGACACTGCTTACAGTCGTCCTACCCTTCAGGTCAGGCCGAACCTGCACCTGGCCTCCCAACCTCCGGTCTAAAACCTTTAGTGGAATAATTGCCTGGCACTCCAGGACTTCTGGGGATTCACACGCAATCCCCCTGAGGCTGGCACATGACCCATGTGTCGTGTGACGGTCTGTCTGGCGCAGATCTCCCGCCTCCTGTCCACCTGACAGGGCGCAAAGATCCCCCAGACCAGAAGTGGTGCCACCCGGGTCCACCCAAGACCTAGCCCAACTGGCTAGTCTCTGGTCCACTGGTGCATCCACTGGGAAACTCGTCCCCCAATCACTCCTCGCTTCGGACTTCTGTGCCCTCCCAACTGGAGCGACACTGCCGGACACTGGAACCCCAGGAGCTCTAGTTACAGACGCTCCAGGTTCCCTAGACACTAGGAGATCCTCCTCAAGTGTACTAACAAGACAGCCTAGGTCCCTAACCTGGTGTTCCCTCAAGGAACCACCCAAGTTCTGAGACAGGGCTTCGGGCCTCGGGGTGCTCTCAGCCACCCCCTGACTCCTGCTCCACTGAACCAGGCAGTCAGCCCCTTCACCCTTCCCACTATACTGGGACCTAGCTGGGCTACACTGAGCCTCTTCCACCACGCTGGGCTGGAAGCTCCCTGTACCACTGCTGTTGGACTCACTCTCTAGTGACTGTACAGAACCTCTCGCACTCTCCCAGCGGTCCGCTTCTTCAGCAAGCTCACATGCCTCAGACAATCCACACCCCAATAGGTGTGTGCGCAACCCTGGAGAACAACACCTGAGCAGGTGCTCCTTGACAATCAGATCAAACAAGACATCAAAATCATCTTCCGTGTGAACCTTTACCCAATCACACAGTGTCCCACAACATTCATCCTCAAACTCCTCCCACGACTGGTGAGGCAGCTTCCTACTGCCCCTGAATTTCAACCTTTACTCCTCCTCTGGGGAAACAGGTACCAGACTGGGGGAACTGGGAGTGGGACTGCTCGCACTGGGCTCTACATAGCTGCCACCACTGGACTCCACCCTCCCTGGGGGATCCAGAAAATTAAGACTGCGGGCAGGGGATAACCTACACTCTAGGGCTATCTTCTCCCTGGCCAAGGCCCTCTCAGCCTCTGCAATCCGCTCATTCACACCCAGCTGCGCCATCTTCCAGGCATACCCTAACCTGAGCTTCTCCATGGCCAGCTGGTGCTCCCTCTTCTCTCCTATCCATCCACTCCTCTGGGGACAGGGAAAGGGATGGGGTGCTATCTCTGACACGGGACCCAGCAAGGGACTCCCTATCTAAGGGGTACTCGCTCTCTGCTGGCGCCCATCCACTGTCAAACTCACTCTCCACATCAGACTCTTCAGGGCTCCCCTCAGACCCACCACCCTCATGGTGTGCACTCCGGGCCCTCTCCCTCTCACTGTGCTCACGTTCCCAGTCACTCTTCTGCCACAGGATCATGTTATCCCTAAGCTTGGACTGGGTGTCTGACTCACTCACTGGGATGTCTCTCTCCTTACATAACCGTACCAACTCATGCACACTGTACTTAGACAGGTCACACAGGTTAAAAGGAGATTCCATCTTGACAGGATGCTCACAGACACGTGCAACACAAGGGACCTAGCAATCTGAAGTAAAAATACACAATTCCAAAACTTCCACTCTCCTTAAAAAAAGAACTCACTCATGCGTCCAGGGAAACACACCATTCATCCACACACACCCTCCCCTCGGATTGGTAAGGCAGTTTCTACCACCCCTGACTTCTCAACCTGACCACATGTGACACAGGTACCAAACTCTGGAAGCAGGGCGGGGGACAAATGTACTGAACACAATTATCAAGTGACACTCTTCAGGAGAAGCAATAATGGAACTTCACCAAAACACAATAATCCCCAAAAATGTGGTCATCTAAAATGCAGAGCTTTGTAGTGGCCAGTTGCTACTGTGGTACAACGCAAACACAAATTCTTATCCTCACCGCTTGCCGCCAATGTTAGACCCGGGACCCTGGCCGGCCAAGACTCACGTCGAGGTCAGTCAGGGATCGCCAGTTCTAAGTGTCAGGGCAAGGGAGTCACACACCAAGGCAACCCCCACTCGCCCTCTAGGTAACGTGGCGCGAGCAGTCAAGGCTAAACTTGGAGGCGATGTAAGTTAAGTATTTGCGCACGCACCCCAGCAACAACACCCAAGGTCCACCACAAAGAAACACTCCACACAAGGTTATGTAAAAATAGCCTTTGTATTATAAAAATATACATCAGATAAAACACACATCTTATTACACTGTGCCAATCAGGCACGGGCGGAATTTACAAGGGATATTTGTACCGGACAGGGCCACTTGGACCACTGTCAAGGGTATCAGCACTTTTAGAAATAATTACTGTAGCACAAAAATATAACAGTAGAGCATACAACCAGTAATCACTGGTAACAGGACCTCTCTAGCACCACCTGTACTAGGGAGAAAACAACCACCTACATGTCACAATACCTATAGGGGTGCAAGGATAAAACACATGATGTATCAACATTCAGAGGTGTAAAGGCACATGACGCATAAGCAACACATTCAGAGGTGCAGAATCAATAACAATTACCCCATACTCACAAGTCACCACCTGTGACTGTCCCGGTGTCCCAATGTCAGGGCCTAAACGTGGCAGTTGTCCACTAAGTGCTGGACAACTGGAGCAGGGAAAGTTAGTACAAAGTTGGAGCCTCTCTGGGCTCAAGGAACCACCACTGTGGCACTGGTGAGCCTCTCTTAGGCTCTCTCACCAGTAAGGGGGGGGGGCTGCTGAGCCTCTCAGGGCTCCAGCAACAAAAGGGTGCAGCCTCGCTGGGCTGTGGGGTCCCCCTCTCTGGGGACCCAAAGCAATGATGCTGGCCAAGAGCCTCGCTGGGCTCGAAATCAACTGGTGCCCCCGGGGCACCTCGTGGCTCCAAAACGTGGAGATGCTCCCTGAGCCCTCAGGCTCGAAACACACGGGCGCTTCTCTCTGGGAGTCCCCCCTCTGGGGACTCGAAGTGAGCGTGGGGCGCTCAGAGCCTCTCAGGGCTCGTGAAGTAAAGAAATGCCCCCGGAGCCCTCAGGCTCGAAACACAAAGGCGCGAGGTCGCGCTACCGAGAGGGGGCGGGGCGGACACCGGCAATGTGTCCCGACGCTCCCCCCCTCCTCTGCAGGCACCTACCGGGTTGCGCTGGTCTCTCCAGCGGAGGCGGGTCTCTCCCGCTGGTCCCGGGCTCTCCTTCCCTCTCGGGGAGCCTCGGCAGGCTCTCTCGCGGCTCGGCGAGGGAGGCGGGACTTCCGGTCGGCCTTTCCGGGGCCGCGCTCCGATTGGCCGGCCGGCTGGAACACTTCCGGGTCGTCGCGGGCAGCGCGGCGGCCCGTTTTAGGCAGGCAGGCGGCTTCCCAGGATCCGAGGAGTGGGCTCCCCCGTGAATCCAACAAATCGGCACCTGGGCAAAACAATACGGCAATGAGCGGGGTGGCACCCGCGCCGTCCAACCACCACACGGGGCGATCGGAGGCCGGGTGGGCACCGGCCTCTGCAGACCACAGCGCTCCCAGGCGCTGCAGGCACAAATAAGCGCTCGTAAGCGCTAAACAGCAGCAAAAAGCGCTCCCAGGCACTGGGGGTAAAATCCAGCGTTTCCAAGCGCTAGGCAGGCGATCTCAGCGCTCCTAGCGCTGAAGGGCAGAGAGCAGCGCTCTCAGGCTGCAGGCAACGAAGTCCTCAGTGCTCCCCAGCACTGGAGGACAGGACAGGGCTCCAGCAGGGCTGGAGGCAGGCAGGGGGGGCAAGGCTGGGCCAGAGCCAGCACACTGGGTCTCCAGGCAGGGAGACTCCCCAAGTGGCGGTCCTTCTGGCCCCAGCAGCAGCACAAGCCCCCTCTGGCAGGATTCCAAAAGAAGAACAAATTCAGTGGGGACACAGCCCCTTCTTATACTGTAAATTCCTTTGTTACAATGTGCAGGGTGGGGGGAAAACCAGTCGCAGCTGGTTCTGGAGCACTCTTGATGGCCCAACCACCCATTCCTTTCACTGGGGAGGCTAGGGTCATTAGACACACCACAGGGGGGCGGAGCCAGCATTGTGTGGGGAAAACCCAGCCCATCCAGGACCCAGGTGCACTCCTCCCACACATCACTCATGCTAATCTCCCACTCACCACCGGGGCAGACCCATCCAGACTTCCTGGAGCCTGGCATGCCAGCCAGCTCCAGCCAATCACGCTCCAGCACCCTCACTGTACACATATCTCAATGTCCAGAAGTAGCACTTCCCAACTAGACACACACATGCCGCAGACACCATCTTGCAGCATTCACTCTCACGAGTTTAAGCATACCAAACTCGAGCCTGCACTCCCCACGCATCAGGAACTACTAGGGACACACACATTCCCCATGCATTCCTATGGGAGGGCAGGCCAGCCATACTACACGCACGCACTTTCACTCTGGGACTCAGGGGAAAGTGCGCAGAGACCCAAAAATCACTCACACAGGGTCACAAATAAGGCAAAAAGTCTAGGGGTGAACCTGCCCTGCGGGCCAAGTCCAACAAAAGTTATGCCCGGAAAGTGGGCGGAGCTTCCTTTGCTATACTGTATACAGCATCTCTAGTCGAGACAGCTCATGCGCTGCCTAGGTGAAACCTAAAAAGGAAGTTTTTTTACCATGTAGATTAAATAAAAATACCTGCTTGTGGACAGCCCTGCAGGGGCGGAGTTTAAGCAGCATAATTGAAGGCCAACACTGCCACGGACTGAAAATGGCCCCTCCCCACTCTCCCCAGCTGAGCAGTCCGAAAATTCAAACACTACTTTGCCTCTGAATACTTCAGTAGTGTTATTGTCCTACATACTAAATTTCTACCAGGCGATATCTGCCTTTCTGCTAAATCTTGGATTGTGCAGCACTCCTTGCCTGCCTTCTGACAGCCAGGCGCTGCTGAAAAGCCTCGTGTGTGCGCCTCTTATGGGAGAGTGGTGGGTGAAATAAAGGCATGTCAAATGCACTTTGCCTGTCTCTTCGTTTTTCAGTACACATTGTGCTTTCAGAGCCCCCGATATTTCCCACTGCGCTTCTCCCGACGCACTGATGGCCCCCGACAGTCGGCCTTCGGTATGCAGGTTTGTGATGCACAACAATTATTCATTTTCAAGTCATTTCTAATGTTTTTGGAAAACTTCAATTTGATGTTGGTCTTTGAGAGGGGAATTAAGTAGAGGTACAGAGTTCGAGAGAGATTCAAACGTAATGCAGAAGGGACACCGCACACAACTCCTCGTCCTGAAGGGTGGAGCCTACGGCTGATCAGATAAGTCTCAGCACTTTCAATGACAGCAGTGGGACAATCTAATCGGTCGTGGCACTAGGTAGGTGAAGCACAGCATTGTAACACTCAAAGCACAGCCGCGTACGCAGTTACCACCCAAGTGAAGCACAGCGGCATACTCGCAGCTACCACACCTTATTTAAGCACAGCAGTGTACATTGTTACTTAACCTCTTTGAACAGCAGCGTAGTCCCAGTTAGGACCCTATAACGAACCAAAGCAGCATACTCCGCCAGAAACTCACAATACAGCACAGCGAAGTACTTTGTTACAACTTCTCAATTAACTACAGCAGAGTATTCCCAATCAACCCTTAATTAAGCACACCACCAAACTATCAGCCCTCAGTGAGGAACAGCAGAGTACTCAATTACCACAACTCATTAAAGCACAGCAGCATACGTCCAGCTACATTTATTTGAAGAAAAGGAGAGTACTCCTAGTAAAGACACTTCAATGAAGCACAGCAGCATACTTCCAGATACCACCACTCAATGAAGCACAGCAGCATACTTCTAGATACCACCACTCAATGAAGCACAGCAGCATACTTCCAGATACCACCACTCAATGAGGCACAGCAGCATACTTCCAGATACCACCACTCAATGAAGCACAGCAACATACTTCCAGATACCACCCCTCAATGAAGCACAGCAGCATACTTCCAGATACCACCACTCAATGAAGCACAGCAGCATACTTCTAGATACCAACACTCAATGAAGCACAGCAGCATACTTCCAGATACCACCACTCAATGAAGCACAGCAGCATACTTCCAGATACCACCACTCATTGAAGCACAGCAGCATACTTCCAGATACCACCACTCAATGAGGCACAGCAGCATACTTCCTGATACCACCACTCAATGAAGCACAGCAGCATACCTCCAGATACCACCACTCAATGAAGCACAGCAGCATACTTCCAGATACCAACACTCAATGAAGCACAGCAGCATACTTCCAGATACCACCACTCAATGAGGCACAGCAGCATACTTCCAGATACCACCACTCAATGAAGCACAGCAGCATACTTCCAGATACCACCACTCAATGAAGCACAGCAGCATACTTCCAGATACCACCACTCAATGAAGCACAGCAGCATACTTCTAGATACCAACACTCAATGAAGCACAGCAGCATACTTCCAGATACCACCACTCAATGAAGCACAGCAGCATACTTCCAGATACCACCACTCATTGAAGCACAGCAGCATACTTCCAGATACCACCACTCAATGAGGCACAGCAGCATACTTCCAGATGCCACCACTCAATGAAGCACAGCAGCATACTTCCAGATACCACCACTCAATGAAGCACAGCAGCATACTTCTAGATACCAACACTCAATGAAGCACAGCAGCATACTTCCAGATACCACCACTCAATGAAGCACAGCAGCATACTTCCAGATACCACCACTCAATGAAGCACAGCAGCATACTTCTAGATACCAACACTCAATGAAGCACAGCAGCATACTTCCAGATACCACCACTCAATGAAGCACAGCAGCATACTTCCAGATACCACCACTCAATGAAGCACAGCAGCATACCTCCAGATACCACCACTCAATGAAGCACAGCAGCCTTCCAGATACCACCACTCAATGAAGCACAGCAGCATACTTCCAGATACCACCACTCAATGAAGCACAGCAGCATACTTCCAGATACCACCACTCAATGAAGCACAGCAGCCTTCCAGATACCACCACTCAATGAAGCACAGCAGCATACTTCCAGATACCACCACTCAATGAAGCACAGCAGCCTTCCAGATACCACCACTCAATGAAGCACAGCAGCATACTTCCAGATACCACCACTCAATGAAGCACAGCAGCATACTTCCAGATACCACCACTCAATGAAGCACAGCAGCATACTTCCAGATACCCCCACTCAATGAAGCACAGCTGTGTACTCCCTACCAACCTCTCAAAGCAGAGCGGAGCACTTCTGGATACCACCACACGAAAGCACAACGCCGTACTACATTGCTACCTCTCAAAGCACATGAGTTGCCACCCCTCAATTAAGCACAACAGCGCACTCCGTTACCACCCCTCAGTGAAGCTCAGCAGCATTATTAGTCATCACTGCTAAAAAAACACAGCAGTGAAGTCCATTATCACCCATCATAATCATATTCACTGCCCTTCAAAGCCACCCCTGAATGAAGTACAGCAGCACACTCCTGTGCCAGTCCTCAAAACAATACAGCAGCGTAATCCCAGTAACCACCCCTCAATTAAGCACAGGAACGTACTCGGTTACCCCATAGGGGACGCAGCAGCACACTTACCATTCTTCAGTGAAGCACAGCAGCATACTTAGTTACCACTGCTCAATGAAGCACAGCAGTGTAGTGCATTACCACTCTTCACTCCATTACCTCTGCATAAAGCACAGCATCATACTCCTTAGCCACCACTCAAAGTACAGCAGCGTACTTCATTAACACCCCTCAATAGAGCAGAACGTACTCTGTTACAGTCCATCAATGAAGCACAGGAGAGTACTTCAGTTACCACCGAACAATGAAGCACAGTTGAGTACTGCTAGTAATCCCCCCTCACTGAAGCACAGCAACTTACTGCCCGGAAACAGCCCTCAAGGAAGCACAGCAGCATACTCCGTTATCGGTAAAGAACCTTAACAACGAAACTTTTACAACGCACTACCATTACGACGCATTGCGCTGGGGGGCGCTCTAGGATAGGGAATAGGTTTAATGTACAATCCAACACCTTCCCTACTATCCACGGGGACTGGAGTTGGAATAGTAAATTAAACTATTCACTATCCAACGCCCCAAAGCACTATGCGCTGTAAACAGGATCTGATTCCACGGTCTTTAAAACCTTTCGCGACACCCGCTTCGCGGGTGCCGCTCACAAACAGGATCTGATTCCACTGGAGAGTTTGACTCTTTTTCGCTTGCCGCCTAAAGACTCTGACGCCTCCCCACATTGGCTGCTTCTGCTGGTGTGAGCGCAGAACTCAACATCGCTCCCAGCTGGAAGCTGTGTGGGTAGAAGGCTTTGCGTCCACTGAAGATAAGGCTCACTACCGAGGGACTGCGAGGACCAGCATTCCTTAGGTGACGCAGCTGGTGCCTCTTCCCCCGGCGGCCACGCCCACCGCCCACGGTCTTTAAAACCTTTGGCGACACCCGCTTCGCGGGTGCCGCTCACAAACAGGATCTGATTCCACTGGAGAGTGACTCTTTTTCGCTTGCCGCCTAAAGACTCTAACGCCTCCCCACATTGCCTGCTTCTGCTGGTGTGAGCACGTTCTGCAATCGGTAGAACTCAACATCGCTCCCAGCTGGAAGCTGTGTGGGTAGAAGGCTTTGCGTCCACTGAAGATAAGGCTCACTACCGGGGGACTGCGAGGACCAGCATTCCTCAGGTGACGCAGCTGGTGCCTCTTCCCTCGGCGGCCACGCCCACCGCCCATACGTACACAAGTGACGTGAGCTCCACCGCGACGCGGGACGCGCGCGGGACGGAGCTCGGGGCGAAGACCGGGCAAAGAGCGGGCCGTTTTAGGCCGTTAGAGGCCGATTAGGGCCGGGCCGGGCCACCCCTCTAACTTCTGGTGTAACCTAGGCTTATTAATATTTTCTAACTTATTAGCATGTCTCCTAGAGGAAGCAGATGCAAGACTGCGACTAAAAAAGGGCAACTTACTGGCCCTATAGATAGCTTTATAACGAGGGCAAACTCCTTTATAGACCAGAGCATCTCACTTATCGAACGCAGGGTATCCCAAGACCTACTAGAGGCTAGAAGATCCTCTATGGGACACCTGGCTAATGTAAGACCGCCGGTCTCTCATAAGGATCAAAGAGAGCGAGGGTGGGAACAAAAGACAGAGCCTTCCAAATATAGTTGACCTATCGGTCTCGCAACTTTCGCAACTTTCGAAATCTCAACTAACTTCAGACTTAGAAAAAAACCCAGATTTAGTCCCGCATCCCACCCCGGAAGAGGTAAGACAGGCAAGAGGGAGGGAGCCATAAAGAAGAAGAAACACATAGCGACAAGTAACACATTAACAGGCAAACCAACGCCACCTCTAACAGATACAATAGAGAATACACCTAGCTCCCCTCTGTTGGAAAGCCAGAACAGGCATACGGCGGTGATACATCATATACATGATGTTTAACCTCCCACAAACCTAGAAATAGTATCTAACGCTCCACTAACAAATGAAGTAGATCACAACTACAACACAGATCTACTAACCAAAATCAGAGATCTCTTAAAACAAACCTTTACACCCATACAAGCCAGACTAACAAAGTTAGAAATAGCGATAGCTGAACTCTCAGCTCTGATGAAATCAAAACAAAACCCTAACCGTACTCAAGAGGCACAAAAAGCACAAAAACCAGTGACGGCCAAGCCGTCTAGCTTAACCTCCATGGCCCAAGTTAAAAATTCGACCCCTGCACTGACTGTAGCACCTAAGCTTACAAATACGACCGTGGTTAAGAAAAAAATAACAGAAAATCCACCTGTAAATACCTCAACTGTAAAAAATAATACCCTTTGTGACCCCATTAGTACAGGTACGAAAACAAAACAACCTCAAATAAATAGAGAGAGGGAGAGAACAACTGGGCGAAATACGCCCAGTTACCCTTCCGCCAGAAGCGAGTCCATTTGTTGTCATTTTGACTGGCGTTCCATAACTGGTGGACCAAAAATCCGAACCAAACTGGTCGCTAAAAAATAAGACCCAACATTGGCTTAGCATAAACCGCCCCCTCCCCCCCCCCTTACTGTTCAACTAGAATCCTGATGGTCAGAAGAGCCCCCTGCGTTGGTCAGGGAAGAAAAACAATACAGGGCGACTGCATCTGAATTACTTTTGAAGACCCTAGAATAGTGGAGTACATCTGCTCAGGGGAGGATCCTAGCTCTAATGGGGGGATAGGCACAAAGCGCCTCTCCTTTTTTTATCCACCAAGATTTCCGGACGGTTCCTCTCAAATTGATGGACCTCGGTACACAGTGGGCCCTCGCTATCGGGGAAGAGAAAGGGAAGAGTGGAGGGGGCAAGATCAGAGGAGAAATTATAGAGAACCATCCCGATGGGAGGGTTGGAATGGAATACCATTAATGAACATGTATAGTGGCCTAGAGTCAGTGGACTGACCATCACAGCCAGAAGACCCTGACTACCCAACTCCAGATAACCCCGACATCCTTCAATATTCCCAAACCGACAACACCTCTAGGAGTGACTCTCCACTTTTGGCTATAGTCTCCTGGAATTCCGCGGGATTACGGCCAAAAATTGAAGACTGGAGTATCATGCACCTTGTGGGTAGACACCAAATAGTCTGCCTTCAGGAGACATGGTCGCCAATAGAACTTCACCTACTGGGTTTTAAGACGTATTTTTCTCCCGCGGTGGTGGGCCCAAAGGGCAGGCCAAAGGGAGGACTAAACATATATATAGCCAACACCATCCAACAAATAAAAATAACTACTATTGAATCTGATTATAACCTCCAGATTCTCTGTCTCTCTCTACCCAAAAACGAGTCCGTTGTCCTCGTTAACTTTTATAACAACCTCGAGGAAGAACAGCTCCAGAGAGTGCTAGCAAATTTACATGAGAAATTATCCACCCTAAGGCAGAAAAGAGGAGCAAAGGGCCCTGTATTCCTTATATGGGCAGGGGATTTCAACTTACATCATTGCAATTACCCGGAGAAAAAATGCGCAGGGATGGTGACTGAGGAGGGCAATCCCCTCACTCACTTTTGCCATACTAAAATGGGTGCAATAATGAACGATCTTCTATCAGATCTGGATCTCCAAATAGCAAACACCCCAGATGGTAGTACTAAGCGCCTAGAACCGACCTATGTGGGAATGGGGTTTATTTCAACGGTCGATTATATTCTAATATCGGCTGGTTTCCAAACTAGAGTTAATCATTTTGAAGTTATACCAAACACCCTAAGTGATCACTCAGCCCTCAAACTGGAATTGAATTTAATCCAGCAACAATCCTTACCCCTAACAATAGCTAAAGCACTGAGTCAGAATAACAAATCTGGGTCAATTAAATGGATACACAATAAAGTGGGGGAAGATAAACCCCGGGGAAGTCACCGAAGAGCTGATAAAATCAACATATCCCCAGATTAAGAAATGTCTAGACTTAATGACAGAAGATGAGGAAGTCCTTAGCAACTTCTCTATAATTATGGAAAAAATTAAATCCTTACTCACAGCAAAACCAATAACTCGACCCGCAGTAATAAAGGCTGGTTTAATCATGATTGCACCCAGGCTCATTCCAAGCTCAAGATAGCATTAAATAAAGATGAGAGATCCCCATCTAATAGCCACATTAAGAAAGGAATACCTTGCAACACGGAAAAAGAGAAAGGCGGAATTAAAGCAGGCTTTGTGGGACGAACTTCACTCTAGTGCCCAAGCAAAAAACAGTGAAGCTTTCTGGAGAGTAGCGAGAGCTCCATTTTTGGTAGACGTAAAAACTCCAAAAATTGAAGTCGCCATAGAAGAGACAGCATGGGTATCGCACTTCTCCAAAATATTCCAAAAGCAAGAAATAGATCAAGAAACTGAAGGAGAAAATGTATTAGATCTGACTTATCCATTCCAAATAGACTTTGAAATCTCGGAGGTCCTTCTGGCCCTGAAATCAAGTAAAAATGGAAAAGCTCCAGGGCCGGATGGAGTCCCGGTAGATTTTTTTAAATATAATACAGACCTCTGGGCCCCTATTATTACCAGGGTATGCACGGCAGCCGCAAAGAAGGGACTTCTGGAGTCTTGGACGAGGTCCGTGATGGTTCCGATTTTTAAAAAGGGCAATCGCCAGGACCCTGCCTGCTACCGTCCAATATCCTTGTTGGATTCGTTGGGAAAGATAGCAGGTAGGGTGATCCTGGAGCGACTCCAGCAGTGGGTGGAGGAGAGAGGCATTTTGTCCGAGTTGCAATTTGGCTTCCGGGAGGGATTCAGAACAGTGGAACAGGCCCTAAATCTTTATCATTATGGGGAAGTACATACACGCAAAGCAAGACAGACTCTACATGGTTTATGTGGATCTGTCTGCCGCGTTAGATTGCGTCTCCCACACCAAATTATGGTCCGTGCCGTCACAAATGGGGGTAGATTTGCCACTTTTAAACTTTGAGGGAATTGTACTCTAGTTTAGTTTAGTTTATGCATTTATAGCGCGCGTAATTCACCGGCAGACGGTCTCAGAGCGCGAACAGATGTACCCAGACAAGAATGCAGTGTCAAGCGGAGCTCATGGGAGGGGATTTAAAATAACAATGTTTTGAGGCTTTTCCTGAAGGATCGGTAGTTATTATCAGCTCTGAGTGACAGTGGGAGGGAGCTCCATAGATCAGAGCAGAAAAACTGCGATCTCCATTCCTCACTGTGCGAACTTTAGGGACACATAGAAGGTTTTTGTCAGCCGATCTGAGGGTTCTGGACGGAAGATAGTTAGTTAGTTTTTTCTTCAAGTAGGCAGGTCCCTGGGCATGAACCGACTTGTGTACCAAGCAGCAGATCTTAAATTTTAGCCTTTTCCTTACTGGCAACCAGTGGAGCTTAGTGAGGGTAGGGGCAGAAGGGGTACGAGGCGGCAAGTTAAGAGTCAGTCTGGCTGCTGTGTTTTGCAGCACCTGCAACTTTGTCAGTGCTCCTTCATTGATGTTCGCTAGCAGTGCATTCCCATAGTCAAGGCGACTAATTATGAGGCCTTGGATGAGGGGTTTGCGACAGTCTATGGGAAGCCACCTAAAAATCTTCCTGAGGCTTTTCATGATTCCAAAGCTCGTCTGGACTACCTTGTTGACGTGCGGTGACATAGATAGTGTATCATCTATTAGGATGCAGAGGTTCTTCACAGTTTCCTTGGGCATTGGACACTGCCCTAGCTCGTTTGGCCACCAATCGGCTGACCAAGTCTTCTTTGCCGGGCCAAAGAGCATGATCTCAGTTTTAGCCATATTCAACATGAGAATTCTTAGCCATCCAGGTGTTTATTGCTATCATGCAGTTGCTAAATCTGGTTTGAACAACTAGCAAATTATGTCCCCACTTAATCAAGATTACGGTGTCGTCGGCATAGGATACCGTATCGAACCCAAAGCTTCTAATAATATTTGCTAGAGGGGAGAGGTAAACATTGAAAAGGGTGGGGCTGAGTATTGAGCCCTGGGGGACTCCCTTATCATTCTCCACCATGTCAGATAGGAAAGGGCCTATTTTGACTCTAGATCGTCTGTCCTTGAGATAGCTCTTGATCCAGCTAAGGGCAAGGCCAGAGTCCGTTTTGGTACAAAGGGCGAGCTGTCGACGTCATTTAGAGTAGAGCGTGGAGTCAGACAAGGATGTGTCCTGGCACCTTTCTTATTCTCCCTCTACACTAACAACTTGGAGGTTGAGCTTTTGATGGGTGCCCAGGACCTCCCACAGGCAAAACAACGCCCGATTCCCGCTCTACTCTATGCGGACGATGCCGTCCTGCTGGCATGGACTCCTCGCGAACTCCAGAAGGTACTTAGTAGATATTCTTAGTTTATGGGCAGCCTCGATCTCCATATAAATGTGACGAAGACTTTTGTAATAACGGCAGGCACAGGGAGGAAACACCCCAAAGACTTAATCCTTAAAAATAAAAAAATAGAGTTTACATCCGATTATTGTTATTTGGGCATCACGATAGATGATAAATTGTCCTGGAAAGTGGCAGTCGAAGCAAGGAAACATTGTTTTAAGAGAGCTATAGCAGCCCTGGTGTCCTTCTCGCAAAAACTGGGAAAACGACCACCCCAGGAACTACTAGCAATTTATAGAGCCAAATGTCAGTCAACAGCTCTATATGGGGCTGGCGTATGGGGTCACACAGATGTCTCTGCCCTACAGGTTGCAGAAAATGCTTTTCTGAGGTTCCTCCTGATGGCCCCAAAGCGATCCTCAACGTACGCATGCCATGCTGAACTAGGCGTCCCATACGTTGAGGATCTGACAAGAATACAACCTCTGCTCTTATGGCGCCGCATCTGGACCTCGGAAAAAAATGCTTTCACCAAGACGATAGTGGCAGATGCTATGACATTATATCACTCTCTAAAAATAAAATGGCTAGCCTACATTAAGAACTTTTTCATCGACCTAGGGTTGGATAAATACTACTCCACTCCTGAAAAGATCTGAAATTTCTAAAAAGGAGCTAAAAGATCTGGCCTTGGGACATTTGGACAACCTAAGGCTTCTTTCTGAAGCAGGCAAAGCCTCTGTCCACCATGCCATAATGGTTCAATCCACTTTTTCCATTCAGCCCTATCTAAATCTTGAAATGAGTATGTTTGATCGTTTCCTTCTGACAAGATTCAGATTAAACCTACTTCACAGACTAGTAGCATTCCCAGTAATGAATGCATGGGATTCAACCCTACCCCCCTGTCCTTGTGACGAAAAGTCAGTACAAACCACCCTACATGTAGTCATGTTTTGTAAATTTTATAATGAACACCGCAAATTGTGGTTACTGTCCCTGCTAAAATCTTGGGGTTTTAGACAGTGCCGTCCTGCCATGCTGTGTCTACAGTTCCTAGACACAGAAATCACCTGCCATCACGTTCTTAACTTTTTGAAATGCATATTTAGACACAGGAAAAACCTGTAAAGTAATTTCCATTAATCAGTGTACTCTAAATGAACTGTGAAAATAATTCTTGTATGTGAAATTGTACTGTATTGTAAAATTGTATGCTCACAATTTTTAAAGGAAAAAATTATTATGTATTAATATTGCTTTTATGGATTTCTAATTTTGAAACTCCGAGTAAAGAAATTTATTACTATGCGTTGTGAAGGCATGCGTTGTAAAAACCTCGTTGTGAAGGCATGCGTGGTAAAAGCATGCGTTGTAACGTCATACATCCTCCGTTATCACATCAATGAAGCACAGCAGCGTATTTACTTACAATCCATCATACACCATTACCACCCATCAATGAAGCACAGCACTGTACTCCCAGTTACCACCCCTCAGTGAAGCACATCAGAATACTCAGTTACCACTGTGAAACAAGGTGCCTGATCAACAAACTAGCTCAAAAACAATCAGCATGAGTCTGTTCATTTCAGGTAGACACAAGATGCAAGTACCAAGAATGTAAGGGGTACAGTTCAAACTCACCAGTAATTATCCAGGGACCCTTCATTTCCATCAATGTTTCTGACGGAGAAATCGCAAATGAACTTGGCTGCATTAAAGTCATCCATGTGGGCACGCTGTACAAGAGAGCAAAGTGAGAAGTCAATTCCACAGTGCAAGTCAGAGGTTTGCACAGAGAAGTGTATGAAAATCCTGAAAAATTATGCAGATGGAGGTATGCAAGATCGCCTCATGAAGAAACCAGGGCATCAAATACTAAGTCAGTCCGTCAAAGTAGCTTTATTTGGTTTTGAGGATAAAAACCATAAAACCAAAGTAAAATTAAAACTTAAGATAGTAAAGATTAAAAGAAATGCAAATAAAACATAGGATAACAAAAAAAATATCTGCTTATCTTTGTATATTTCTGAAAATGCAGATGTGGTTATTCAGTACATCATCGTAGTTACTAGAGAACCTAAGACTCAGAGCCTAAATCCCGGCTATTTCTCAGCCTTACAGAAACCTTCATAAAGCTAAGTAAACTAAAAATAATATCTCCAGAAAGCAGCTGTAGGTACATAAGAGCAGGACTAACTTGTAAAAAATTTGACTTTTTCATATTAGGGATGAGAAACATTCAAGGTATTGCATAAAATTAGAAAACAGGGAAGTGCTGTGTATCCTGTGCGGAGGCCTATTGTTGCAGCCACAGGTTAAAAATGTATACCTCCTGTACTAAAAACAGGAATAGGCTAACAAGATGGACAGTAAATCCAATAGATTCTAAACCTAGTTAGCAGAAATCCTGTTGTGCCGATTCTTAATGAAAAGGTAAGGTTCTGTAGATTACTCTAATCTCAACATATGGCATCAAGCACAGGGCTTTGCTAATGCAGTCATTTCTTCTCTCCATGATCCTTTACCTAAAAAAAATCCCTTAACCCAAGCATAATCGGCCTTACACAGCCCCTCAGAGCGATAAAAAGGTAAATCCTGCCTAAGTCCTGCAAAGAGGCCCTGATATACTTAAGCCACAGGCATATGAAATGCAGGATCCAGGGACAAATCATCTTTCAGAATCTCCCTACTTTAAGACCTGGCTTTAACCAGATCTTCAACCAAAGAGAAAGGGGGCGAAAAGCCACAATCCAATATAAAACCTATGCCCAATTACTCATACATCCTCATCCACAGAATAGGCGGTACTTTGAGGAAGACACAAAAACCTCCAAAGAAACATAATTTCTATTTGCAGCTCCATATGGTTAGCACAACCCCCGATGTCACTCCTATTGATTACTTCAGAAATACATTTTGCACTGTGAATCTGCAAAAGGGCCCTAATCAGTCAGCTGCCTAATCTTAACAAAACTAAAAATTGCAGAAGTTGCTAGTGTTAAATTAGACTTTTCCTGGTAAATATAGTGTTAGACCTGGCACCATTGGTATGGGTCTACAATCCATTTCTTTACTATTGGCTCGTGTTTTTGCTGGTTATAGATGCTTTGGGCACTATACCACTGCTATTCAAAGAATCCTGTAAAGTGTGTCTCAGGTCTGCCATTGCAGAGCATGTGTGCAGTCTGGTATTGCCTTGTTGACTGGGCAAATGCCCCCACTTGCCAGTCCCTAAACATACCCCTTTCTGCATATTAGTCACCCCTATGGTAGGCCCATGGGCAGGGTGCATTGTAGGTAAAGGATAGGACATGCCCTGATGTATGTGGCATGTCCTGATAGTGAATTACAGCCATTTTCGTTTTTCACTATTGCAAACCTACCTGTCCCCGATAGGCCAGAATGGGCAATTTGATTATAACATCTTATAATCCTAACTGACCCAGGGAACATGGTGGAAATGCGAGTTTAGTTTGCCTGAATAAAATACATCTTTTAATAAAGTTGGTTTTAACATTGTGTTTGAAAATACAACTTTTAGAAAGTAGGTATTTTCTTGCTTAACTATTTAAGCCTGCCTCTGCTGGGTCATGGATTCCTTATCTGGTGTTTGAGTGACAGGGGCTGGGGGGCTCCAGGAGACTGGGTGAGCCAGCACAGGGCTGAATAGAGCTATCTGCATGTAGGTGGGAGGAGTTACACCTGGGACCTGAATAGGGCTGTGTGTGCCTTTCACAATGCTGGCTCCACCTCCTGTGGTGCATCTGATGTCCCTGGCCCACACTGTCATAGGAAAGAATGAGCTTTGTCAACAAAGTGCTCCAGGACTGCACAGAACTGGATTGGATGGAGTACATGACCCTCTGCCTTCAGGGGACAAAGGATTTGCTAGTATAAATATGGGGACCCAGAACTTTAGATCACTTTTGGGAAAACAAAGAACCATTACTGTGTTGAGGAACCAGAGAGAAACTGAAGGAGGAGACTATTCCGAAGCGGAGTGCTGTTTGGAGGATTGGCCTGCAATGGTTGACTGACTGCCAAAGAAAGGAGAAAGGAACTTGGTGCTACTTTCATCAACTTGTGAAGGATCTCCACAGGCTTGGAAATTGAGGTTGCATACTGCTGAAGTCTCGGGCATAACAGACTTCACAAACCAGCTCCCCTGAGTTGTGCTGGGCCTGCTGAGGGCCTTCTGAGGGACTGCGTGTCACAAGGAGCTGGAAAAGTGACTCACGAAGCGTGACTCCGCCACACCCACTGTCATCGCATCACTGAAGGGTGTCGCCGCTGCCACATCGCAGAAGCACCTCGCCGGAGAAGTGTCGCGGTTGCACCAGACTCAGTCGCCTCTGTGGAGAAGTGTGACAATGCCGCAGTCACATCACTGAAGGTCGTCGCCGCTGCCGAAGCACCTCGCATCACCGGAGAAGTGTGTTGCAGGGCCGGTCATGGCTCAGAAGATTCATGCACGCATCGTTGCCTCAAGAAGACACCATTGTGGAGAAGTGTGGCTCAGGGGTTAGAGGCGGCAGACCCGGAAGCTGAGATCGGCCCTGGACCAGGGTTCAATTCCCCGCCTCGGCGGGTCTTGGGCTAAAAATTCCACGGACTCGATAATTCTCGCTCCGGTGCCTTCTCGACTCACGGGTTCACACTCTGCGACTCTGGGCAATAGCTTGCTTAATCTTCACAACGGCCCCTCGCGGCGGGATGCCTGGCTTTCACCTTGTGGATACCCTGTCGGGGGTATCTCACAGGGGAATACCAGGACGGGTTCCCTAAGCAAGCGCCAGGATGCCCTTTGGGTGACAGGTTGCGCTATATAAGTACACCTACATTTACATTTACACATTTACATTTTGTTTCATTGCACCAGATCATCGCACCACGGTGTCGCGAGTCGCAAAGCCACGGAAGCGCAGTCAGAAACTAACGCATCACCTCCCCATGCAGAGAAGGACCGACACATTACCGTCACCCTACGCAGCAGTAGGGAACCGACACATCAGCATTCTTGCATGTATGGAACCGTCGCATCACCTTCCCTGCAACTCTTCTTGTATAGTTACGCATTAAAAGGTACATTGAACTTAAGTGTTGCATTTACCATCTAAAGAGAACTAGCTATTTCTACCATTTTAAAGGTACAGTATTGTGGATTTGTCGTTAGTGGTCTTGTGTTAAATCTATAAAAAAAAATCTTATTTTTATACTACAACTTGTGTGGTGTCCATCTGTAGTGTTGTCACTGGGTTACTGTATGTGTTCACCAATGCTTTACACACTGCCTCTGAGATAAGCCTGTCTGCTTGTGCCAAGCTACCAAGGGGGTGAGCAGGGGTTATTTTAGGAGTGTACCTCCTTACCCTGACTAGACGCAAGAGTCCCTATTTGGTCAAAGGTACCTACCCGTGCCAACTAGAGACCCTGAAATCTAACAAAGGAACCCAACTTCATGCTGAATCGAATAGTATTCTGAAATATAAGAACACTCTGGTCTTGGAAAGAACACTGGATCCTAACATAAAACTAGTTTATTTAGACTACCATCACAAAGGACTCCTTCTCATTGAGAAGTCAAAATCTTCTATTAACTTAGAAAAGGATGACAACAGGGATTGTAAGCCTCTAGCAGTCTCAGACACAAGCACCGCGATACCCGCATATAATACTGGTAGACTACGTGACCCATATTCGGAAAATCTGATTTCACGTCAATCAGGACCTTCTCTAATCTGTCAATGTATAGGTTAAACAAAAACAGCCAAAATACAACCATGCCACACCCCTCCTTTAATCCTAAAACTAGGTGACCACTGCAAGTATTCAGAGAAACTGACAGATTGTTGCCTCTGTGTCCCTATAAAGGGACATCAGAAACAATGTTCATTTCCACCCCCGGTGAAACAAGACTTGACAATTTTGTTCAGTTTACCCGGTCAAAAGCAAATTAAAGTTCCATAAAACCTAAGTGTATGGGACCAGAACGGGCAACTGTATTTCCCTAAAATCAAGTATAAGTTGCATACAGTGGGCCGTCCTGCACAAAACCCATACTAAGGTTCAGACAGCACATTTTTTACTCAGCCCGCACAGTCTTTTCAGTAAAATATGACCTACAACCTTCACTACAGAATTGAGTAGGGAGATTGACCTACAGTAGGATGAGCTATCTGTCCCTGTTTTAAAAAATTGGTAAAATAATGGAATAGCCCAAAACTGTGGTGGACCTACCAACAACACTGCATTAAGTGCAGTTAGAAAAGGCACTCCGACATCCCTCATGAACATATCAGGCGGAATGCCACCAAGCTTGGTTAATGGATAAACCCATAAAGCTCTTTAACTTTCTCAAAGGAGAAGGTCATCTTAGCGGACCCAATGAAAGAATTGCAACCCTGTTCCAACTGCCCTATGTATCCTTAAAGTGAGCCACCCATGTATCTTCAGTTTTATGTGGCTCCAGGGAAGCAACTTCCGACCAAATCAGGGGCCATTGATAATACTCCAGAATCTTAAGCTGCTATTTAGGGTACTTACCTCAATTAGATCTGCCCAGGCCTCCTTTATGTCCTTTTCACAGCTAGCCTGTTCTTTCATGCAAACAGTGACATTTTTTTATGTTCGCTAGATCCCATGGCTCAACACTCAAATCCCTCTTGAGCTCCCTCAGTGCTTTCAAGCATACAAAGTCAACCACCTGGGATGAATAGTACACTTGAGGGTATTAGGTGTCTCCAGCAAACCAAACTACTTCAGAGATCTCAAAAATGGCCCTTAAAATATCTCGGGCATTACTTGTAGTGGACAAAGAAATATCTAGCTCCCTTTCACAACTGGAGTCCAAGGACTTGTAAATATCCTCAGGTATTATCTGGGTCCACTTAAGTCTCCTGCCCTGGCTTGTAACCTTAACCACTTTGACACTGGCCCTGGGGCTTTTAGTCAGTGCAGACTAGCAGATCGAGATGCATACTGGATTATGGTTGCTACAAGGGCTCACCTGTATCCAAAATTTGGAAATATGTATAAAAGTGGAGCGGAGACAAAAAAAAAAATCTATGTATGATTCATAACCTCTTCCTATAAAAGTAGGATTAACATCCCTTCTGGTTAGCAACATTACATCCAATGTAAAGGCCAAATTAAGCACATTCAACGTGTTTAATCTAATGCCCTAACAAATGTGTTCCAGCTACAAGAGCACAATCAACATCCAAAACCCCTGATTCCCTCGAGACCACACAGGTGAACATCAAAGTCCCCTCCCACCATAATATATGCCAAAGTAGTTTTAAAGCCCATCAGATTTGTAAAATACTAACTCAGAAGGGGTGCGGGTGTGTGAGAGGGGCAAACTTAAGGGGTGGGATAGCCACAATTTGGGCAAGCCAATGGCCGTCAGGTAAGCGAAACCTAAACAGGATTTGTACATTTTGTGATATGATGAAACGTGAATTTGCATGACCCTTTTTTTTTACGGTCTCCAATACCTGTGGCTTTTAAGCTAATTGTTAACAGAAGTTGTGCTGAAAAAGCCTGTTATACCAGAGTATTTCAGTGTTGTCTTGAGGAGGATGATAACCACGGGCTCTTGAATGGAGGGTATCAGTCATGTTAATGCACCATGAATGAAAGTTTTGAAATATTTCATAAGTGCCCCTTCTTGACCTATGGCATTTTAGCAGGTTTCTGGGGTGACAAGCCTGCTTCAAACGGCGTGCTTAAGTCTCTTGGTGAATTCGAGGATGGCAGCTATTCCACACCATGTTCAAGGTTCAGAAACTCTGCTCTGTTTTGGCTCACCATTCTCCATTGGACAGTGGTCGATCGTGTCAAGAGCCCGCATCAAGCCTTGCCTGAGATGCATATTTCTATTTTAAAGCATGGGAATATCTCCTTCCTTACTAGCAATGTAAGGGCACTATCCTTGTTGAAGTAAGAATCCACAGGCTGCCCGAGCAAGAACTTGAAAGTAACCCATGCTTTGCGAAGAACCTGTTTTTCCGTTGCGCTGCACAATTGGATAAACATGTTTCTTAAAAGTGCAGGTCTAAGAAGCCCTCTTGCCAGGTGCACTCAGTGTCGCCAAGGAGCACCTGGCTGCGGCCTGCTCCCCCGGATCTGAGGGAGTATGTGGTTTGCGGCTGCAGAGCCTTTCTGGTGAGGTGTTTACACGTGTTGGGAGGCAGCCAGGTGTTTACCTTCCTGCGGCTGCTCTCTTCCTCCTCATGTCTTGTGGTGAGTGAAGTCTGTGGGGGGAGGGAGGGGGGCTGCAGGGGCAGTCTCCCCGAGGGGGTCATGCCTGTAGAGGGAGGCACGGCCCGCCATCATGCCGCAGAAACAAATAACCAGGCAAGTTCTTGGGACGGCTTCATCTCGGCAACGATTCGGGGAAGATGGAAAGGCACCAGACCACATCTTACAACCTTTGTGTAAACTGGCTATTTAAACTGCTCTTATTTTTGACGCATCGTTTAGAATTCTAAGGCTGTGCTCTAAGAGCAGGCGCAAGTTGAGTGAGAAAGGCACTAAATAGGACCTGGGGGTGGGAGGGCGGAGAAAACACAACTGAGAGACAATAAGAACAAGAGGGTGTAAGATGGATAAGTAGAGGAAAATGTGGATAAAGACCGAGAGAAGGAGCGGGCCAAACACGGAGTAAAATTGAGCGAGACAGACAATGCGAGAGAGGAGAGGGGGTGGGGGTTTACAACCGACAGAGGGACGTTCAGCTGCTGCCCTGCTGCCATTCAGCTCCAGTGGGTGTGAAGTGCCGGCGCCTATGAGCGGGACTCTCCACGCCCTCGGGACAGCCCCCACCCAGCAGGATACGACAACCCGCCGCAATTGCCAAGATAAAACATTTTTTAATCTCAACACAAAAACGACACAGCTGTGTTATGCTCTAGACCTCACTGCATGTGCCATAACTCTTCAGTACACAAATGTACACAAAGCAAGCCACGTGCCCCCGCAGACGGACACTATCATTTTCCACTTCACATTTTCAACCGCGTGGAAGAGCTGAAAAACGCCGCATGATTACAGTCAGCTTTGATGTTTTGTAGCCTGAGCGCAACAATTATAACAAGCATATACAAGTGGGGCCGGAGACACGGACAGCGGGAGGGGAGCACTCACCTGGACTTCTTACGGCAAATAATAAACCACCGCCCACCGCTGCAATGACGATCGCAAAGAGGAGGAGAGCAAAAAAACAGCGGAACGCCCACGAATCTGCTCCCGCGAAGATTGACATCTCCCTTCCAATGGCTAACCTCCATTTATGGAGCTAGCCAATGGAAGAGAGAGGCGGGACTAAGCCCCGTACCGTAACACAGGATTTCGCCTGCGCGAACACTGCTGCGCAGTGGACGCCCGGCGAAACCTAAAAAAGGAAGCTATGCACTAACCAGGCAGGATGTGCAGCAAGGGGTACAATTACACTAGCCAGGCGGAATAGGCAGCAAATAGCAATATACACTAGCCATCAAAGAACGCACATCAAATTATGCATACACATTAGACAGGCAGAATGTGCAGCAGGAGGTAAAAACACACTAGCCAGGAACACTATGTAGCAAGGTTAATACAATAGGTGTGTATACAGTGCAGCATAGAGAAACAAGCATTTCCAATGCAATAGGGCTCACATTAGTAAAGTTAGAGGTATTAGCATTGAAAATGACAAATTTTTTTTTTTTTTTTTTAAATAGCGAAATTAATAACTCATTTACAATGCCAATAGTGTTAACTTTTGCAAACGTGACACCTATAGCATTTGTAATGCAATATGTGTTGTATGAACATGACTTAGATGTATTATTAAAAACAACAATGGGTTGTATTTTTTCAATATTTAATACTTTAAATAAAAGTTATTTTAATTTATAATGGCAATAGCTTAAACTTTTGCAAATAACTTTTTGGAAGATAATTTTTCGTGTATTTTATTGTGATGAAAATACAAGAACAGAAGTGAAATATCAACATTTTTTGTGGCATTAGTAATAAAGTTTGAAACATTGAGAGAACATATTTGAATCAGTTGTTGAATGGTTGCACAGATTGATTCTGTGGTGGCTCTGAATGATGTGGCGGCGGCGAGTGATGCTGTGGTAGCGCATAGTGATGCAGTGGTGCCCCTGAGTGATGCTGTGGTGGGTGATGCGATGGATAGTGAGATTGATAGATACAGGGAGGCCGAAAGATGGAGCCAGGGCAAGAGGGCGCGGGATGGAGTGTGGGCCGGGGGAGGGATGGAGTGTGGGGCAGGGGGAGGGATGGAGTGTGGGGCAGGGGGGGAGGGATGGAGTGTGGGGCGGGGGGGAGGGATGGAGTGTGGGGCGGGGGGGAGGGATGGAGTGTGGGGCGGGGGGGAGGGATGGAGTGGGGGATGGATGGATGGAGTGGGAGATGGATGGATGGAGTGGGGGGATGGATGGAGTGGGGGGATGGATGGATAGAGTGGGGGGATGGATGGAGTGGGGGATGGAGTGGGGGATGGATGGATGGAGTGGGGGATGGATGGATGGAGTGGGGGATGGATGGATGGAGCGGGGGATGGATGGATGGAGCGTGGGATGGATGGATGGAGCGGGGGATGGATGGATGGAGCGGGAGATGGATGGATGGAGCGGGGGGATGGATGGATGGAGCGGGGGGATGGATGGATGGAGCGGGGGGATGGATGGATGGAGCGGGGGATGGATGGATGGAGCGGGGGATGGATGGATGGAGCGGGGGATGGATGGATGGAGCGGGGGATGGATGGATGGAGCGGGGGATGGATGGATGGAGCGGGGGATGGATGGATGGAGCGGGGGATGGATGGATGGAGCGGGGGATGGAGCGGGGGATGGAGCGGGGGATGGAGCGGGGGATGGAGCGGGGGATGGAGCGGGGGATGGAGCGGGGGATGGAGCGGGGGATGGAGCGGGGGATGGAGCGGGGGATGGAGCGGGGGATGGAGCGGGGGATGGAGCGGGGGATGGAGCGGGGGATGGATGGATGGAGTGGGGGATGGATGGATGGAGTGGGGGATGGATGGATGGAGTGGGGGATGGATGGATGGAGTGGGGGATGGATGGATGGAGTGGGGGATGGATGGATGGAGTGGGGGATGGATGGATGGAGTGGGGGATGGATGGATGGAGTGGGGGATGGATGGATGGAGTGGGGGATGGATGGATGGATGGAGTGGGGGATGGATGGATGGAGTGGGGGATGGATGGATGGAGTGGGGGATGGATGGATGGAGTGGGGGATGGATGGATGGAGTGGGGGATGGATGGATGGAGTGGGGGATGGATGGATGGAGTGGGGGATGGATGGATGGAGTGGGGGATGGATGGATGGATGGAGTGATGGATGGATGGATGGAGTGGGGGATGGATGGATGGAGTGGGGAGGGATGGATGGAGTGGGGGAGGGATGGATGGAGTGGGGGGGATGGATGGAGTGGGGGGATGGATGGAGTGGGGGGATGGATGGAGTGGGGGGGGATGGATGGAGTGGGGGGATGGATGTATGGAGTGGGGGGGATGGATGGATAGATTGAGTGGGGGATGTAGTGCCTTTAAACGGCCCTTCATTTGTGGTGCGTGATGTGAGCATAAGACAAGCAAACATTATGCGCAAAAGTAGTCTGGCATGAGAAACAATGCTTTAGTTTCAGAGCGCAGTAGGTGATGTAAGAGGAGCCACAAAGAAAGCTGTATGTGCTGCAGAGGAAGATGTGGCTCGCATTTTAACTCCCATTTTAAAATTATTTCCAACCTTGTGACCTCCAACTGGAAACTTGAGTGGACCAGATGCATTTTTATTTGCGACGCTTAAAAGACAATCAAACCTTTTAAATCTAGATGCAGCAGTGAAGTAATGCACGCGACTGGAAAATACAATTTAGTGACCGCTCTATGCATAACGGCAGGACAGTGGGGGATGTAGTGTCTCCTCTCCTTATTCAACTCACTCTGGGGTCAAAGGTCCAGAGCCAGCTGTCAACAAGGAATGTAACAAGCTCTTGGCATTGCTGTGGGGAGAGGGGGGGGAATACGAGACATGGCCTGGCGGCCGTGAAAAGTGTGAAGCAAGGGGCAGGGGAGCCCTTTGAAGTGTAGCAAGTGCTTGGAGGCAGCCTTGGATGGAATAAGGCGCACGCTGAAGCAAAGGGCAGAAGAAACTGCCCATTTCCGAGATTTCCCCTTTCATCTCTCTTCGCAGCAGAAACCAAACAAGTATTTGCTTGCATGAAAAAAAAGTGTTTTCCGATTGGCAGGACAATTGGGGATTTATTGATGTGCGGCGGGCTCAGCACCCTCATGATAGGGACTATTCGTTTTTCTCGTCGGTCCATGACCTACATGTACGGATTGACGCTATACTGTGTTCCCCCCTGTTGGCTCCTATGGCAATATGCACCGAATACCTAGCTCGAACAATCTCAGACCACAACCTGCTGTTGTTGTCGATGGACTGGCAGAGGGACGGCGATCCAGACGTGGCGCCTTCGCCCTGAGACTCTGGAGGACCAGGTGTTTTGGACAGAGGTGGGTGAGGGTGTTGGCAAGTACTTTCGGGAGAATTGGGGCACAGCAAGCTCGAGGGCGGCGGAATGGGACGCCCTTAAGGTGGTTGTCAGGGGGATATGCATCAGTAAGTATTCGGGAGCCAGGAAATCAGTAGTGGATGATGTAGCGAGGGCGGACGAGGCCTTGAGAGAACTGGAGCGGAGGAGGCTCGTGTTGCCATCCCTACAGGAGCAACTGCTGGAGGCCAAAGAGAAAGTGGCTGCTGAAACGGAGCGGCTGCGATGCTTTGATCAGAAAGAGTACCGGGCGAGAGTGCATGCAGCGGGGATAAGGTTGGCACACTGTTGGCTAAACTGGCGGACTCGGCGCAGTGGAGTGGGCCAGTTATGCAGATAGCGCTGGATGATGGCGCCCTGACCCACTCGCAGGAGATGGTGTTATCCCGCTTTGCTACTTATTATGAGGCGCTATACATCAGTAGGAGGGGGGAACCGGTTACGGATATAGAGGAGTATCTAGAGGACCTTCGCCTGCCGCGCTTGGCAGAAGAGGATGCTGATGGGCTGGGTCAGGGCGTCACACTGTCTAAAATACGGGTGGCAATTAAACACATGGCCCGGAATAAAACGCCGGGGCCAGATGGGCTGCTCATAGAATTCTATGCTCATTATATCGATGTACTGGCCCCCGCCTTGTTGGAGGTTTATCAGGAGGCGACGACAGTTGGTCACCTGCAGGGATCAATGCGCGAGGCCTTGATAGTCCCACTTCTGAAGCATGGACGGCCGGAGGCGGATGTGGCCTCATACCGGCCCTTATCCATGCGGTCGGTGGATTACAAAATCCTGAGACGTATACTGGCGTCCCGGTTACTACCACACATGACGTCGCTGGTCCACGAGGACCAGGCGGGCTTTATCCCCACGAGGTGCACAGCATCGAACATTCGTCGACTTCTTAGAGACATGGCAGATAATCAGACCGATGAGAGTTCAGCAGCGGTGTTCTCGGTGGATATAGAAAAGGCGTTTGACAGCCTGGAATGGGCTTTCCTTGGTAAAGTCTCGGATAGATTCAGACTGGGCGAAGGATTTGTAAAATGGACCAAGGTGTTATGCGCGTTGGCCACGGCCAGGGTAAGACTGGGCGAGGTGATATCGGGCCAATACTCATTTCAAAGGGGCACCAGACAGAGATGCTCATTGTCACCCCTGTTTGCATTGGTGATCGAACCCATGGCGGCACAGGCGAGGCTGGGACGATTCTATGACTGATTACTGCACCGGGGCGACCCGCACTACATCTCCTTATATGCTGATGATCTGCTTCTATTTTTCCAGGAGGCCGAGGAGGACTTAACGGGGCGACCACTATGCTATCCAGCTTTGGGAGGGTCTCCGGTCTTTAGGTGAACTGGTCCAAGACGTTTCTCTTTCCGGTGCGGCGGAATCTCTCGCCCCCCGCTGAGCTGGGTACCATTAAATGGGAACCGGCGTGCATCACTTACTTGGGGGTCCGGATTTATCATGCAGACCTGGATCTTCTGGAGGGCAATGTAGGCCAGGGTATTAGAGCTCTGAAAAAAATGCATGGAGTTCTGGGCGACGCTTCCTCTGTCGGTCATGGGGAGAATTGCACTGCTTAAAATGGTGGCGCTCCCCAGACTCCTGTACTACTTCCGTACACTGCCGATATGTATCCCAACGAGAATCTTCAGAGAACTGAGGTCGTTAATGGGGGGGTTTCATCTGGGGCGGCGGCAGGCGGCGCATAGCCCTGGCAACACTGATGAGGCCCAGATCGGAGGGGGGCCTGGCGATGCCGGACTTTGAACGCTATTATTTGGCGGCCCAACTGCAGGCATTAACACAGAATGTAGCGAAGGAATATCGGGGTCCGGAGAGTAGTTGGGGAAAGGGAATCCCTCGTCAGGTGCAAGCCTACATAGTTCTGCAACAAAAGTTGGACCTGAGAGATTTGACGGGGGAAGAACGGACCATCAGACTTTGCTGGAATAGGATGCAAAGACAAGCGGGGAGCCCCCATCCGTATGCACCGGAGATACCGTTGGGCATGCTGACAGCATTGCCTCATGGAGGGGACTGGACCCCCGTTGGCGGACTAGGAACAGATGGGGGTACAGGTAGTGGGAGACCTTTATGTGAACCAGGAGTTGGTGCCTTTCTCGGTGCTGCAGGACGCGTTTGGGCTGCCGGACGGGGACTTCATGCTGCGGTCACGACTGCCATACAAAAGCACTGGAAAACTGGGAAAATTGAACCAGTGGAAAACCTTGCCTGCCAATATGTAGTGATGGCGGCGGGGACGGTTAAGGCGGTGACCTGCATCCAATCCCGGTTGCTCCGTGAAGGCATGCGTCCTCTGGATGCCCTTAAAGCAAAATGGGAAGAAAATATAGGTCGCCAGATACCGGATACCGCTTGGGCCCAAATCCTTAAAAGGGCCTGGAAATGCACGAGAAACGCGCGTTTCCAGTTCATCCAGTACTGTGTGTTACATAGGGCCTATCTGACACCGGGGAAGGTTCGGAGATACTTCCAGGTCCAGGATGCAGCGTGCCCAAGATGTCTGGAAGAGGATGCTGAGCTAGAGCATATGCTATGGCTTTGCCCACGCATGGGGGCTACTGGGAAGAAGTGGGGGAGCTACTGATCATGATCACAGATAGACAAATAGAGTATGACATGGCCGCTTGCTGCACTGGTTCCCACATACAGCCAAGACCAAGGTAACCGGCAAATTTATTGACTTAGGGATTTTGCTGGCGAAACGTGAAATAACATGGCATTGGAAAGAGAAGGAAGGCCCGTCCTTTGAGAGATGGAGAGGGGAGTTCTGTAAGTGGGCCAGCTGCGAAAGTGTGGTGCGGCTCCGACAGGCTACCCGCTCGGGTAACGAGAAAGCTCTGGAGGTAGCTCGGTCTTGGGAGGCCTTGGTCCAATCCTTGAGGGACAGCCAGTTGACAGAGGAGGAGTAGGTTTCAAATCTGCGTGATGGTTACAAATATAGCGTAGTTTTGTTGACCCCATGATCACTTAGTTGAGGTACACCAAGCGAAGCAGTAAGCGCCCACACCACCACATGTCCGGGGGGTGGGGGGAAGAGAGCTGGAGGGTACGACAGAAGTATTGTTAATGATGGCACCAGGGTAAGTTCTAGTTTGTTTGATGGGATTTTGGGAGGAGAAAAGAAAAGCAGATGCAGGAATCCTTCTGTCCTGTTAACCAGATAAGGTTTTATTACTGTGAAACATGCACACATGCTGAGACTTTGGAAATTGCCGCCCGACCCTTGGGTTGTGGGCTGAATGGCTGTGTGATTCAACTAGAACGGTCTCACAGATATCAAACACTGATTACAAAGTTGTTGACTGGCATAAATGTGTAACAGTATATCTGCAATAAAAATATATTTTTCTTAAAAATGAGAAAAAAAAGTGTTTACCGCCTTCTGCTCTTCTCACTCGCCTCTCGTTAAACCCCCTTCTACTTCATCAATAAAACGGGAACAACCAGTTCATCTGGCTTTGTGAGTGGGGGCTGAAATCATGACAGACACGAATGGAGAACCCCTTATCATAACAATAGGGAAGTATGACACGTCGCCTTAAGGCGCTCGTCCAACACTTACAGTTCCTGAGGAGCCCCTCACCTTGTTATGCACAACATGAGGTAGGCGCCTGTTAGCTTCACACTGGTGTGTGCTCTCTGTGTATGTGTGCACACTGACTCGCAATCACGGACTCAGCATAGGCAACAGAACTCTAATATTTACACATTCTTTTATAAAGACAGCATGGATTTAACGCAGATACTCGCAGTCCCCAGCAGATAACGGCGGAGCAGTGGTTACATACAGCATGTTCACTCTCACACATTAAGTCACACCTGCGCCGCCCGCACTGCCCTTTCGTGCCTGCTTCTGAAGCCTCTCTCCCCAGGGGCCTCATTTATGAAGGCCTTGCGCCACCGGTGCGTCACTTTTTCCCATTTTAAGGTACATAAAGGACCCTTTTGCCTGGCCTGGCAGCGCCCCTTCTCGACCCCCTGCCATGCCCCCGTCTCCTCAAGAACCCATAGCATGATCTACATTTTTTAATAGGGCCATAAAAAGCCTGCTTATTTGGAAGGCCAGGGCGATCTGCTTATGGCAGTTCTTTAGGGTGATAGAGGGGGAACTGTACAAACTCTGGGAAGGGGTACACTGAGCAACCCCGCTACGGGGTGCACACGGAAGTGGAGCAGGGCGTCAGAAAACAAGCACAAAATGCCACTTCCGATTATTGAATAATTTCAGTGGTCCGGCTATATTTATAAAAACAAATGATTGCCGTTAATTTGAAACTACCCCGGAATAGGCATATTCCCCTCCATCTGCTTGCACTGCTATGCTTCCTTTTAGAACACAAACGGTGTCTATTGCAACACTATTTCCAGGTTGCTGCCAAAATGGTGTATCATTTGGGATGTTAAGTCATGCTCCACGATCAGTGCCTAAGGAGCGGTCACAATCTCTGTAGACATGGGGTCGTGGGGGGAGGAAGAATCGAGTCGCACTCATTCCTGTGATGGGCAGAGCTGATTGACAGCAGGACATAAACCTGTCCTTTATGGGGCATTCTTTGCAGCTTTATATCCAGCGAAATCAGATCGAAGGGGGTCTGGCTGCGCGAGGCCTGCTAGTCCGGGCCTAGTTTTAGCCTTGAACTCTTTCACAATAGCCTGAGGGGCATTTGGCTGGGGGTGCGGCGTCCCAGTCAGTGGCACAGATGGGCTAGAATGGTGAGAGGGCCTCCCTCATTCCACCCCACCCCCGAGTTTGTGGTGAAGGGGCTTGTTTCAGGTCTTGTGTAGGGGAGGGCCCCAATACCTTCAAAGACCTCCCAGGAACAGCTAGTGCATGCTACCCAGGGTCACAGTGCCGCCCCGCCCCTCAATCAGGGAGCAGTGTCATCTCCACCTTTGCATTACTCAAAGTGCACGGTAAGAACAAAGAACAACACACAAGTGACGCAGTCAGGGAGCAGGGGATGAGGCGATTCCACCGTACCAAACTACCAGTCCAGGAAACGGTCTGTGGGCGGTAACTTAATATAACCACAAACGTGTACCTGGGAATGACAGACGTCTCCACACGCTAAGGAAGGCAGCCGTCCGTCCAGTCATGTTCCCGCCGCTCGACAATTGTATCGATCTCTGAAGGATGAAAAGCTTAATAAACCCTGTTGGACTTGGCCATTCTGGCACGTTCACCCCTGAACTTTTTGCTTTTAATGGTGACCTGGTGATGGTGATTTTTGGGTTCTGCGCACTTTCACTGTGTCCCAGTGGAAAGTGCGTGCACACTCTGAGTGCATGTGATGATAGGCCTGCTCTCCCATAGGAATGCATGGGGAATGTATGTGTCCCTGGTAGTTCCTGATGCGTGGGGTGTACAGGTTCGAATTTGATATGTGCGAACTCGTGAGAGTGAATGCTTCGCAATGATGTATGTGGCATGAGTGTGTCTTGTGTACAAATACCACTTCTAGGAGTTGGCATATTAGTGTAAAATATGCCTGGCGTGTGATTGGCTGGAGCTGGCTGGTGAGCCTGGCTCCAGGAAGGCTGGATGGGTCTGCCCGGTGGTGAGTGGGAGATTAGCATGCTGATGGCTGGGGAGGAGTGTACCTGTGTCCTGAATGAGGCTGGGTTTTCCCCAGACAATGCTGGCTCCGCCCCCTGTGGTGCGACTGATGACCCTAGCCCTGCCAGTGAATTAAATGGGTGGTAGAGCCATCAAGAGTGCTCCAAAACCAGCTGCGACTGGTTTCTTCCCCACCCTGCACCCTTAGACAAAGAAATGTGGTGTATAAAAATGGGGCTGTGTCCCCACAGATGTTGTTCTCTTCCTTACTTTGTGTTGCTATTGCCACTGATCTTAAGAGTGTCCTTGGTAACCCTGCTAGACCCCGGTCCGCCGCGGCATATGCCGTTTGATGCGGAGGGTCAATCGGCAGTTATACTCACTTCCAGTTTTCGCAGACGGAAGCAGAGGTTGGCGTACTAGCGCACCCGGCTCCTTTCCCTACATAACAGCAAGGGAGGCACGGACGCGCGCAGCGGCGCGCCAAAGGCAAGCCCGTCTGCGCCCGTCCGCGCCAGAACGCTGCCGGCTGCCTGGTCGCTATCCTCTGCTCACACCGGATTTTATACTTTCCCCCATATTTCCGAAAATGGATACAAGCACTTCAACCATTATCAGGTACGCACGACATGATTTGTTGGCTTTTAACTGCCCCCTTATCAGAAAAATTAAAAACAGTTCTAAACGCTCCCAAAGATTGCATTAGGACGATTGATGCCCAAACCACACCCAGTTCCCCACTGGGAAAACACACTGCTATATATTTTAATGCCAGATCTATTCCAAGACATGCCCTGGAGATATGGAGTCTTCTCAATTTTGAAGAACCAGAACTGTGCTTTATAACAGAAACATGGCTACATGAACATGCGACCCCTGATCTCCAGATAGCCTTCCCTCCGCAATACTCCATAATCAGACGCAATAGAATAGGAGGAAAAGGTGGTGAGTACTTATAGCAGTTAAAGAGAATATAAGTGTTCAAATTATAGATAGCCTTGCGGTAAATGATCTAGAAATTTTAATCTTTAAAATAAATGACCCAGAAAAGAAAGATATATGGAAAGGGGTACTATTATATCGCCCTCCAGAAAACAAAGGAGACTTTGCCAACACTATTAGAAATTATCGCTCCGCATGTACCGACGTCAGACCAATTTTTATTAGGTGATTTTAACTACCACGTGGACGATCAGTCCAACATTGACACCGGAAAACTGATCTCTGTAATGAACACCCTGAACCTGATACAAAAGGTCACCGGCCCAACCCACCAAGCAGGTCACACGCTTGATCTATTATTAACTAATTCGTCGAATGTCATGCTAATGACCCCCATTCTATTACTATGGACTGACCATTTTCTTGTGCAATTCTCTATAAGCAGCCATAGATCTAAAATCATAATAAATAAAAAACAAAAAACATGCAGAAACATGAAAAAGATTACTCTGGCCGCCTTTTCTGAGAATTTCACGACAGACCTTACAAACCTTAAGGAAAATGTACATCTTGGAGCTATACATCTGGAGTCCGCTGTCCATAAGACACTAGACAAGATAGCCCCCATTCGAAAGGTGTATTGTAGGGAAAAAACCTCACCTTGGTTTACTGACCAACTAAAACATCTAAAAACCTAAACAATAAATGCCGAAAAAAATTGGCCCAAAAATAAAGACCTTAACAATCGCAAAATCTACCAAACCCTACACACCAAATATATGAGGGAAATCAAAGCAGCAAAAAGAACTCATAGCTGAACTAATAAACAAAGCTGAAAATTCATCCAAAGAGCTCCATCACATTCTAAAAGAACTTACTTCCTTTAAAAGTCCACAAGAAACCCCAAAAACAAGTGAATGGACGGAGGACCTTTCTATGTTTTTAGATGAAAAAATTACAAAAATATGTCAACCTTTTAAAACAGAAAATACATCTCTCCAACACCTCGAACAGGAGTTAAACATGAATCAAGACATACACATAAATGTCTCTTCCTCGAATTGGTCCACCTTTGAGTTGTTGGACGACGAAAAAATCATGCGGTTAGGACGGAAAATTAAATCAGGCTCTCCCTGCGATCAGTTAACCTCTAAACTATTTTCTACTCTCGCTCCAGTGTTGGTTCATCCTCTCTCCTGCCTTCTAAACACATCCCTGACAGAAGCGGAATTCCCTAAAATCTGGAAGGCGGCGAGTGTAAAACCTTTACTAAAAAAGCCCGGTGCGGATGTAAATACCTTTTCAAACTACCGCCCCATTTCCTTGCTACCTTTCTCGGGGAAAGTATTAGAGGCATTTGTTAATGAACAGCTGATAGGCTATCTCGAGAGGAACAATCTACTCGACTCCTCTCAGTCAGGTTTCCGTGCTGCTCACAGCACGGAGACAGCCTTGATTGAGGTCACCGATAATATCAGATCTGCCCATGACAAACGTCAATCATGCATTCTGGTACTTTTAGACCTATCGGCTGCCTTTGACACCATCTCCCATCACATCTTGGTCAGAAGACTATGGGAGTGTGGTGTCAAAGGGCAGGTTTTAAGATGGTTTATTAGCTATCTGTCAAATCGAACAACCACACTGCAAACAGATGAAACCTTAGCCAGCACACGGCCAGTCACAAGGGGGGTGCCTCAGGGCTCTATCCTCAGCCCTTCGCTCTTTAATGTTTATATGTCCCCTTTAGCCAATCTCATTAGGGAGTATGGATTTGATGTGTTATCATATGCTGATGACACACAAATACTAGTCACCCTTGGCCATGACATAAATGACAGCAAAAAGGGTTTCAAAAAATGCCTAGTGGAAGTAAAAAATTGGATGAGTCTTAATCATCTACAACTGAATGGTGCTAAATATGAAATAATGACATTTGGCCAAGCCAGTGTACATTGGACCCAAGATTGGTGGCCCCCTGAAATGGGGGAATGCCCTGTCCCAAAGGAATCCGTCCACAACCTTAGAATCCACATGGATATTAAATTGTCCATGAAGGACCATGTAAACCACACCGTCGGGACCTGTTTTGGAATCATGCAAAGTCTTCGCAGAGTTTTCAAATGGATACCAAAGGAAGCATGCAGAGTTCTAGTTCAGGGCCTTATAATAAATAGGTTAGATTATGGTAACTCCCTTTTGCTTGCCAAAAATGAGTGCCACATTAAGAAATTACAAGTTGTTCAGAACACTGCTGCTCGTCTGATTTTGGGATTACCAAAACGATCCCCCTCCCTGCCATGCCTAAGTCTACATTGGCTCCCTCTAAAAAAAAGAGCCATTTTTAAAACCATGTGTTTAGTTCATAAACATATGTACGGCACAGGACCAAAATACTGGAATTGAAAATTGACATGGTACCAGCCTGGTCGAGAACTGAGATCTAGTTCTAAGTTCCAACTTACGCCATCTAGAGTTCAAACAGCTAGAAATGGTGGACGTGCTTTCTCCCACATGGCACCACTCTTATGGAACAAACTTCCTCTAAATATCCGTACAACTATCGAACACATGAGTTTTCGAAAGTTGTTGAAAATGTGGCTTTTTAGTTTGGCCTTTCACCTTCAGGATTTCTCACTATCTTTTTCTGGGATTGTCCGCATGCGCCATGAGACTCCCTCTGGGGATGTGATATGTTTGCGCAATACAAATATCCAGACTAGACTAGACTAGGATCCTGCCTGAGGGGGCGGCTGCTGTTGCTGGGCCAGAGGACCGCCACTTGGATTGTTTCCCTGCTTGGAGACCCAGTGAGCTGGCTCTGGGCCCAGCTTTGCCCCCCTGCCTACCTAAGGACTTTGCTGGAACTCTGCCTGCTGAGGGCACCTGGGAGCACTTTGGACTTTTCCTGTAGCGCCTGGAAGCGCCTTGGCTGGGCCCTAGCGCTGGGAGCGCTTTGTTTTCCCCTCTAGCGCTGGGAGCGCTGTATTTGCCATTGTAGCGCTTGGCAGCGCTTTTTGCACAGCCGGTGCCCACCCGGCATTTGCCAGTCTAATTTGCCGATTTGTTTAAGCCCCTGGTGAGTGCCCACCTCGCCAGGGACCGTGCCACTATTTTCGTGCCCATAGCGAGAGCCCACCTCGCCTTATATTTAAATTAGAGGGAGCCCACCCCTTGGAGCATCGAGTTCACCGCCGCAGCCCGGGGTGTTTAGAAACGTTGCCGGGCCGCTGCCAAGTGCGACCCGGAAGTGCCCGCCTCCCTGCTCGGGGCCGCGCTGTCATTGGCAGACACCCGAGGCAGGAAGCCAGGCAAGCTGCAGCAGGATGTGGCCAGGTCTGGAGCAACCCAGAAGTCCCGCCCCGCAGTCCGAGAGAGGAAGCCGGAACTCGGAAGCTGCTGCCTGCCGGGGCTCCCATGTGAAGGGAGAGCCCCGGGGAGAAGAGCCGCACAGAGAAGGACCAACGCCTGCAGAGTCCCCCGAGGATAGCCCGGTGAGTGTAGAAGGGCTCGGGGACTCCCGCGGGGTATTTTGCTGTCTCGAGTCCGGGAGGGACTCCACGCAAGGCGGCATTTGTTGTTGGGGCCACGAGGCTCAGGGGCCATTGTTGATTGAGAGCCGAGGCTCAGACCGGCCGCATCTGTTTTACGGGCCCCGAGAGGCTCCAACATCCCGGGGGCATATTAGTTCAGAGCCTGAGAGGCTCAAATGTGCCACATTTGTTGTGAGAGCCCTGAGAGAGGCTCTAGGGGGCACATCTTGGTTCACGAGCCAGAGAGGCTCTAGGGGGCACATCGTTGTCATGGGGAACAGAGCCTGCGAGGCTCCCACGTGTAATTTGCCCTGCTAATTTCACAGCTGCCCAACACTTTGTGGGCAGCTGCCACGTTTAGGCCCCCCTGACTCTGGGACACAGGGCGTCCTGGCCCCAACAAGGCCAGTTGGCCTAGGGACAGTCACAGGTGGTGACTAATGCGAGTTTGGCGCAATTGTTCTTTTGCTGCACCTCTGAATGTGTTTTTATACGTCATGTGCCTTGTTCTTACACCTCTGAATGTGTTGTTGATGCATCATGTGTTTTCCTTCCTTACACCGCTGAATGTAGGTTCTGCATCATGTGTTGTGCTTATACCCCTACTTGTATTGTGATACTTAGGTGGTGGTTCTTGCTAGTACAGGTGGTGCTAGTGAGGTCCTAGTTCCCTGCGTGACCTGTTCTAAGGTGGTTAGGATTGCGTAGGTGGTACTTAACCTTTACCAGTAGTTACTGGTTGTGTGCTAAAGTGATTTTACATTTTATGTTCTATATACTAAGTGCTAGTTCTAAAAGTGCTTGTTAGAAATGGGATCCCTGGCTGGCCAGAGACCACCATTCCTAAGTCAGGGCAAGGGAGTTACACGCCAAGATAACCCCTGCTCACCCTCTAGGTAACGTGGCGCGAGCAGCAAGGCTAAACTTGGAGGTGATATGAGTTAAGTATTTGCGCACGCACCCCAGCAACAACACCCAAGGCCCACCACAACGGAAACTCCACACAAGGTTATATATAAAAATAGCCTTTGTATTACACCAAAACACATTAGATAAACACACACTTTACAATGTGCCAACAGGCACGGGCAGAATTTACAGGGGATATGTACAAGACAGGGCCGCATGGACCACTGTCAGGAATCAGCACTTTTAGCACTTTTAGAACTTAGAATACAAATCACTGTAGCACACAACCAGTAACTACTGGTAACCAGGACCTCACTAGCACCACCTGTACTAGGAGAAAAACCACCTAAGTATCACAATACCTGTAGGGGTATAAACACTTAACACATGATGCATAACATACATTCAGCTGTGTAAGAGCAAGGCACACGATGCATAAAAACATTCAGCGGTGTAGAACAAGGCACATGACGTATAAACACATTCAGAGGTGCAAATACGAGCAATTGCGCAAAACTCACATTAGTCACCACCTGTGACTGTCCCTAGGCTCTCTGGCCTTGTTGGGGCTAGGACGCCCTGTGTCCCAGTGTCAGGGGGCCTAAACGTGGCAGCTGCCCACGAAGTGCTGGGCAGCTGTAAAGCAATGATGGTGGGGACAACGTTAGAACCTCTCAGGCTCTGCAAAGCACTTGTGTCCCCCCAAAGCCTCGCTGGACTCTAAAATAACTGGCCCCTTTGAGCCTCTCAGGGCTCTACACAAAACAAAGGTGCAGCTCGAGCCTCTCGGGGCTCTGCACAAATGCCGCCTGTGTCGGAGTCCCCCCTCTGGGGACTCAGAATGGACAAATGCCCCCAGAGCCCTCTTAGGGCGTTAAGACAAATAGGGCCGGTCGTTGGAGTCCCCCTCCTGGGGAGTCGGGGACAACTGTGTACACCAAGAGCCTCTCGAGGCTCAAAAACACCAATGCCCCGGAGCCTCTCAGGGCTCCTCAATAGATATGCCCCCTAGAGCCTCCGTGCCTCTGAGCTCCCGCAATGTCCCACTCGTTCTCCCCTAGCGCCGGGCCCGCTCTGGGGATAAAGGAACACTCACCGGGACTTCTGCTCGTGAGCCGCGTGTCCCCACTTATGGCAGCAGCCCCTCTACTCCGCGGCGGATTTCTCTTCCTGGGCGGCGGGGCTCTCCTTGGCACCGGAGCCCTGCCTGCACCTTCCGTCCTCTCTGTGCTTGCTGCCCGGCTCCTGCGCTGTGCTCCGGGGCTCTCCCTTGCTCTCGGGAGCCCCGGGGGAGGGACGCCGGTTGCGTGGCGGGACTTCCGGTCGGGCCGCGCTCGGATTGGCTGCCGGCCAACCACGTCCGGGTCGTCGCGGGCAGCGCGGCGGCCCGTTTCAGGCACTCTTAGGCAGGGGATCAATTTACTGAGGGGTGGGCTCCCTCGAGGTAAATCTAAAAGTGGCTGCAGGGTCCCTGGCAGGGTGGGCACCTGCCAGGGGACAAAATACTTGAAAATAAGCGAGGTGGGCACTCGCCAGGGCAACCACGAGCAGGGTGGGCACCTGCACAGCAATTGACGCGCTCCCAAGCGCTACAAGCCAAATAAAGCGCTCTTAAGCGCTGGGTCACAACAAAGCGCTCTCCAGCGCCAAAAGGCAATCAAAAGCGCTCCCAGGCACTAGGAGCCAACAAGCCCAGCAAAAGTCCTTCTTGGCAGGCAGGGGGGGGCAAGGCTGGGCCCAGAGCCAGCTCACTGGGTCTCCAGGCAGGGAGACAGTCCAAGTGGCGGTCCTCTGGCCCAGCAACAGCAGCAGCCCCCTCAGGCAGGATCCTGGAAGAGAACATCTGTGGGGACACAGCCCCATTTTTATACACCACATTCCTTTGTCTAAGGGTGGGGGAGAAAACAGTCGCAGCTGGTTTTGGAGCACTCTTGATGGCTCAACCACCCATTTCATTCACTGGCAGGGCTAGGGTCATCAGTCGCACCACAGGGGGCGGAGCCAGCATTGTCTGGGGAAAACCCAGCCTCATTCAGGACACAGGTACACTCCTCCCCAGCCATCAGCATGCTAATCTCCCACTCACCACCGGGCAGACCCATCCAGCCTTCCTGGGGCCAGGCTCACCAGCCAGCTCCAGCCAATCACACGCCAGGCATATTTTACACTAATATGCCAACTCCTAGAAGTGGCATTTGTACACAAGACACACTCATGCCACATACACCATTGCGAAGCATTCACTCACGAGTTCGCACATATCAAATTCGAACCTGTACACCCCACGCATCATGAACTACCAGCATCACATACATTCCCCATGCATTCCTATGGGAGGGCAGGCCTATCTCATCACATGCACTCAGAGTGCGCACGCACTTTCCACTGGGACACAGTGAAAGTGCACAGAACCCAAAAAAATCACCATCACCAGGTCACCATTAAAAGCAAAAAGTTTAGGGGTGAACCTGCCAGAAGGGCCAAGTCCAACAGTGCTGATTCCTGACAGTGGTCCATGTGGCCCTGTCTTGTACATATCCCCTGTAAATTCTGCCTGTGTCTGTTGGCCCATTGTAAAGTGTGTGTTTTATCTAATGTGTTTTGGTGTAATACAAAGGCTATTTTTATATATAACCTTGTGTGGAGTTTCCTTTGTGGTGGGCCTTGGGTGTTGTTGCTGGGATGCGTGCGCAAATACTTAACTTACAACGCCTCCAAGTTTAGCCTTGCTGCTCGCGCCACGTTACCTAGAGGGTGAGCAGGGGTTATCTTGGCGTGTAACTCCCTTGCCCTGACTTAGGAGTGGTGGTCTCTGACTGACTTTGGCGCAAGCCCTGGCCAGCCGGGGATCCCATTTCTAACAAACCCTCTAACTTTGAAACAGTGAGCATTGGGTCGGACACAGACCACTGGGGCGATGCTAAACCCACTGAGCCAACGGCAGCGTAATTAAACACAAACTCATGTTTTGGTACTGTTTAGCAAAATACTCGAACCTTCAACTGTTATAGTAGCGACAACGGACACCAGGGTAGGTACATTACAGTTCACATTTGTCAAGTTGCGAAATAGAAAAAAAATGGAAAGAAGAGATGGGGACAGAAGAACGGGAAAAAAGTTTGCAAAATAGGCAAAAAAGGCTATCGACTGAAACACGGAAAACAAGAACTCACCTGAGGACGACTTCTTCCAGCGGTGGTCGGCCTACTATGACTGCCCAAAGCTCCGACATTTTCGCGATTCGGGGGCGTGTTTTTAGCAGTTGAGTGACGGATGACGTCACGGCTTAAAAACTGCAAAAAACACGCCCCGAATCGCAAAAAGACTGGGCTTGAACAGAGTGACGCCCCTCTCCTCCAATGGCTGGCCTCCGTTTAGAAAGCCAACCAATGGAGAAGAGGGACGGGTTCAAGCCCCACTGTAGCCAAAACATTAAATCTCGGGCTCCGCCCCACACTGCTTTCGCAGTGTGACGCTAGGCCCGAGACCTAAAAATAATCCGCCAGCCTCCTCCTCTTTGCTCGTCCAGCTCTGGATTATACTGCTGGTGAAAAAAAGGTTTTATAATCCCTATAAAAAGTATCTATTCTCAATTGCCCAAGTCTCTTGGAGAACAATTACTTCAAACCTCTAAGGCCAGCCATTTTGGATACTCTAATTTCCCAGCAATACCCGTCACATTCCAACAAACTCACAAATGTTCCTGGTGTTACAAATCTTTGGGGTCTCTTTTTGCAGCAGTGTAGGTATCATTACTTCACTGACTTCTGGGGATTTAAGCCCCTTGACTTCTCACATGCATCCAGCCAGGGCAAGGAGAGATCTGTTAAAGTTATTTAACTCTGAGGCAGCCACTGACCAACCAGCCTCTGCCTGCCGTTTTGGGATTTGCCAATGGTTCTGGATGGGGACACCAGCCAGTGATTTACAGAAAAAAAACTGTGGGAATAGAAGAAATAATGCATTAAATGGGTTACCCCGAAATGTATTAATTATTCCTGCCACGTGGTCTGTTAAAATGTATAACCACACATTCCCCATCTAAAGTTTTAATCCTTTTCTGACGAGCCAACGTGAAACCTGTGTGAGAAGTTGGCCTGGTATGATGTTCACTATACTAGTGAGCACCTTGCACCAGTCCAAACAACCCTTATGGTGATGGTTGTAAAGTCAACCTTCTAGACCAGCTATCCTAGAGGTAGCATGGACAAAGCAGTCTTAGGCTAAACTCAAGAGGGCATGTGAAGCCAGCTGTTTTACCATATGCAATCCCTTTAATACCAAATGAAAGGACACCACACAGGATATATATTGAAAATATATATGTATTTTATTTCTAAACAAACCCCATTAACTCTTTATGAGCACAGAAGCACAAGCGCAAAACAAGTAACTTAATAGAATAGACAAAAGTTGCACTAATATGGATAAGGCGGGTGGCCCGTCAAACCATATATCAAAAAAGTGGTACAAGTACCACAACATGAACAATGGTAAGGCCTAGGGCCTTGGGTATCGCTGGGGCTACACTGTACTAACAATGGTTAGGGAGCAAGCGGCCCACGGGATGCGTGTGCAGTGTCTAAAAGCACAGGAGTGTACACATGGAAGTCAATGGGTGCATAAAAGTTAAGTTAAAGATTTAGGAGCCTTCCGACTGGAATAGAACTTAACCACTTGAAACTAAGACACCAGGGATGTAAACCTCTACAGGAGCACCGTAGTACTCGCGTTAACTAACCCACAGGAAGCAGGTGCATAGGTCCCAAAGTGTGTCGGGTTTTGTCGTGGAGATCTATGGAGCCTTGGAGTAAAGATGCTGCAGGCGGCCAGAAGAGAAGACTCCGGGTGGATCCAAGGGTGGATCGAAGATGTAGAGGACCTGAAAGCAGAGGGGACAGAGTCTGGGTCACTAGCCAGTGACCAGGACGGAACCAGGCGATGTCAGGATGCTTTCAGGTGCTGATGGGAAGCTCGTCTGCAGCCACGTGGACCAGGAGTCATAGACGTCACGAGCTGTCCCACAAAGGCTCTCGCTGTCAGCGGTGTCGGCTTCAAGATTGGAGGCAACAAGCCTTGGCAAAGGCAACCCATGCAAGAATCTATGTAGGCTTCTTACTCAGACCAGCAAGGTCTGAGGGGCTGCTTCTTTTGAGGGAAGCAAGGGCCAGTCTGGAGCAACCAGACCAGAAGTGTAGTTTCTCGGTTTCGTCACCAAGATGGCCACTAGCCAACGGGCAAGTAACCGGGCAGACGCACCGAGCAGGAAAATGCAGAAGGGCCCCACGGAGAACTCGTGGATTGTGCAGGGCTGATCTTCGGTGCAGATGCTGCTCGGGGCTGGGGCTTCTCAATCCCAAATGCACAGCTTCGAGGGGACCTCGGGGGCTGCAGTTAACAGGTCGCAGACTTTTCAAGATGGCCGGTCCCACGTCTCACGTCGCCTCCACGGGTCTCAGCTTTGCAGGGACTGTGGAACGGGCTGTTGGATGTCTGGGAATCCGGTTCCTGTCAGGCTCTGGGCTAGGGCTCCGGCGGGAGGCGGCGGCAAAGCAAGTCATCGATCGCTGGATGGTGCCTGCTTGTGCAGGGTGATTACTCCTTGACCACAAGGGAGATTCTTCAGTCTTCTTCCAAAGTAGAGTGATAAAGGTCCAGAGTTTCGTTTTAGAGTTTGTCAGGATAATCTAAAGTCCTAGTGACTCTGCTCCTACCTATATACTGACCTTAGGGGCTGGATTACCTGCTAGGTCACTCCTATGGGAGGGACCAGGGAAGGGGTGGTTACACCCCTTTCCCTTTGTCCAGTTTCGCGCCAGAGCTGGGGCAGGGAAGCCCCAGCACCGGTTTTAACTGGCCTATGCATGGGACACCTTGTGTGCCCCAGGCAGTGTCTCAATCCTTTCAGCCCTCCCTGTCCCAATACACAAAATCCTGTCTGGGGTGGTGCTAGCACCTCCCAAGGCAAGAAACCTATTGTCCAAGCCTCCCTCGCTGGAAGGACTCCCAGGAACAGGAGGTCAGACTTGTGTCTGTGGCAGCAGCATTTTGTGATGCTGAGGCTCTGGTTAGCTTTAACCGGGAATAGTTAGAACAACATGTCCTATCCCTCTAGAAGGGTGAAATGCTACCCCCGTCGCCAGAACTGGTGAGGGGGTAGTATTCCAATTCGTATGACACCTTACGACATGTTTTGATAAAGCCAAACCATAGTTAGCATGTAACCGCGAGGATTATAATGCACTTAAGAGCATATGGTATGGCAATATCCCAGAACAGCTAAAGGACATGGTTCCGAAAGCTGCAGACGGACTCAGCTCATGCTAGAGCACCATCTCACATAAAACCAAGCACTCTGCCTCCAGGATTATTAAGGCCTGCCATAGGAGTGACTTATAGGTGTATATGTGTCTAGATATAAGTTTAGATATAGGTATACTATATCTAAGCAAGGGGTGATTACACCACCTTGCCCAAGCTAAGTGATCAGCCAGTTGTGTCAAATTGAATGGCCAGCCAGGGGTGGCAAAATATATGCTGCAGCCCCTGGTAGGCTTTGGATGCACCTATGCCCTGGGTACCTATGGTACACTGTACAGGGGCTCATAAGGTGATCCAGTATCCAATTGGTAATGTACCTAAGGTACATGGAGTCCATTTTAAAAAGAGAGCAGATAGTTGGCTTGGGATCCTGCTAATCAGGTCCCCAGGCTAAGTCGAAAACCAGGTAAACACTAGGCAAAAAATCTGGGGTAACCATAGTCAGGTATCCACCTTCCTACAACCTGGTTGATAGAAGACCCTATAACTGCAAGCTAAGTAGAACGCAGCATCGCTGTAGGGAGGGAACAAACGGGAGCAGACGTAGAAGGGTGGGCTTCCGCATGCAATATAGAATGATTGTATTTAGTAAGCCCTGTGGTAAAGATAGTACAGAGTCGCCCAGCTTCGTCGTAAGTTATTCTTCATTGATATCCAGAATAGGTAAATACATCCACAAGTTACATACAAAAAGATCCCAAGAACCGACCACCAATGTCCACCATCTTGCATGCCTGCTACTCCCTTAACACTCTGCCAATGCTCTAGACTAACATTGTAATCCACACGTCACCTGCACACACCAACTGTAACCCACATCTCACCCTTCACAAACATTCAACATTTCAACAGACAAAACAGAAGAAAACCACACAGACAGGGCAACAAGTGAAACAGAAGGACAAACAGCCACAACAATCAAAAATCCTTGGTAATCTCTTGACACATGAACTCCTAGGTAAAACAACCAGATTCTTACACATATTGGAAATACTCTTGGATCTGCTCGTTCCTTTACAAGCTGAAATCTCACTACCCACCTCCACACTGCATGTATCCACTCACAGCATGAGAAACATTCCACTCCTGTCCATTAGCAATCTGTAAATAATTTCCACAAACTCTTTAGTTGAATGGATTCTCTAAATTATGACAGGCCTCATCTTAATAATAGAGGATCTTTGACCTGAACCCAATCACCAACCTGCACCTCCACAGCATTTTTGTGCTTGCTCTTACTCTCCAAATCATTCACCTTAATCCTACTATCACCTGTTTTAGCTTCACCGGACAACATTTTTCCATCCAACTCCTTGTTAAGATAAGAGATCCAACCTGATACAGACAAGAGTTTGCACTCCTTCCCCTCATCAGCTCAAAAGGCACCTAACTCTTAACCAAGTGCGGAGTCTTACAATAAGCCCAAATAGTGTCCCTAGTTGCATCAGCACAATCCACTCCAGGCCCAAGTGCCCTCTGCACACACTCCACCAATACCTTGTTAAATCTGTCAACGTTACCATTAAATTGAAGACAATAAAATGGTGTGCGGACATGTTTAATACCAATATTAGAAAAAACAATCCTGCATGGATGTAGAGGTGAATTGTACCTAATTATCCGATAAGACCTCTGCTGACATCCCTTTCCTATAAAATACCTCCTTTGGATAACTGGTCAATTCATACAATGAAATATCTCATCTGTACCAATAGAACATGAAAAAGCCCCAGAAAATCAACTGATACTTTCTTCCACAACTTATCCAGACTTACTACCATCTTAGGTACAGGAACTGAGGTCACTAAATGCTTATCACTGATGAAACACTGAGCACAAAACAATCCGTAACCATCTTACCAACCTGTTCATGGATGGCCACCAGTATCTTGTTCTAATAAGTCTTTTGGTAGCAGTCATGTCCAAATGACCAGCATGAGCCGTTTCAATAATCCTTTTTCTATAACTCCCTGGAGGATTACATTCTTCGCCCCCTGACCAAAACACCATTTAATAGATATTTCCTCCGCCAATTTCCAGTAGGATTGTAAAGAAGATTTTAACATTTTTTCCTCTTGGCCATCCTTCCAACACATTTCAGGACATCCATATTCGCTGCATCATATTTCTAGACACTGCTACACACCACACGATCTATCATTGATATTATACATTCTTCAATGTCATTAAATTCCTCTTGGTCAACCACTGGTAGCATTGACAATCAATTGGCTTTACAATTCTTATCTCCAGGAATATACACATCAAAGTTAAACTCAAGCAATTTGAACAATAATCTGGAAAGTCTAGCAGTAGATTTATTAACTTTGTGTCCATTGAGAATGTCCAAAGGACGGTGGTCCATTTGTATACAAAAAGATCCTCCCCACTAACATGGCTTACATTTTTGAACTCCCAACATGACAGCAAACATCTTTCGATCACAGAGTATCTGGTTTCCAACTCTGATAATCTGGTTGTGAAACCTATGGTAGATTCCATTGCTCCCTCACTGTGAAAGTGCCGCTCCAATTTCATATGCACTTGCCTCCACAGTGACAAAAGGTTTGCGGCCAGCTACATATGGTTGAAGCGCTGGTGCTTAAATCATTTCTTTGAGCCCACCAAATTTCTTTGACAAATGGTTGACCAAGTGAACTCTGTTCTTTAACATGCGTCTAAAGTATTCAGTTAGATCTCAATCAACTCCACCGCCATACTCCGAGGATCCCTCATTTATAGACACCCCACAGCCACCCTTCACCACCACAATCATCGATTTAATCACCCCCCACGCCATCGCCTCAATAAATTACTTCCTCATTGGAGACCTGAACTTCCACCTCGACAACCCCAGCAACCCCAACTCCACCATGCTTTGTGACAACCTTGCAAGCATCGGACTCAAAACAACTTCACCACACCGACCCACAGAACAAGACATGCCCTCAACCCAATCTTCTCGTCAGGGAACAGCGTCCACTTCAGCCACACAATGCAGCCACCATGGACTGACCACCACTGCATATACTTCCATCGATAAACCCAAGCACCAATCCATCCCCATGCCCACCACGAAGGAACTGGAGAAAGGTGACTGAAAAAACTCAACTCTGCCCTCACCAGAGACAACCACACCTGGGCATTCGATGCAAACATCACACCCAGAGAACTACACACCTGGATCTCCAACTGCGCAGACGAGCTTACCTTGCTACACAACCCCGACAAGCGCCCCGGGAAAGCCGCCTAGTTGCCCACCGAACTCTAGTAAGTCAGGCGCACCTGCAGATGCCTGCAGAAGAACTGGAGAAACACCAAGACAACCGAAAACAACTCCGTCTACAAGGACGCCATGACTGACTACCACAAGCAAATCAACCATCAAGATCCAACAAAATACTCACCAACTACCAACTCCAAGGAACTAATCATTCAGGAATTCAACCACCCACACAGCGAAGCCACAGACATCACCCCATCCCAAGACCTCTGCGACAAACTTGGATCCTACTTCCATCTTAAAACCAAAAACCTCTACGACAACTTTGTCTGCCACCCTCTAAATGCCACAGCCGACCCCCGCCTTCCAGACACCAGCCAGCCCACCATCACAAACTGGACGCTGATCATGACCAAAGACAACTCTTCGACCATGAAAGGCATCCACTAGGGGGCCCCAGCAGCCCCTGCCCTACCCACATTTACCACAGAGCATCAGCCTACAGCGCACCATCAACACCACCCTCAGGGATGTGGAATTCCTATAGCCCGATACCCAGGACATGTTTGGTGTCAAGGGCAACACGTTTTAAGGTAAAGTTTGTCCTTGGGACAAGTAGGCCCAACCCCCTGCAGCACAAACCCTTTGGCTGACAGTTTGCAGTACCACATTAAGGGTCAGGGAAGGGCACTGCCTGCAGTTAATTTAATATTTGTGTGCATATGCTAATGCTGTTCAGATTTGTATTGATGGTTCATTAATTTGAAGCCTTTATTATTACGGTGAGTGCTCCAAGTAAATGTAAATTCTGACTGCACTATTGACAGTGGTTCCAGTATAATAATGTGAACACACGGTTTCAAAGTTTAGCAATATGAGGCTATGCATAATGCTCCCAGAATGCTCTCAGATTAGATGCAAATATTTGCAAAAGCTTGAAAGCAAGATTAATGATTCTTTGCTTTCTATATAAAATGTTCCTAACACAATGAAAGTAGGGGGGGGGGAAAACATTTTGCTAAACTACTGAAAATTTTCAGGTACCATTTCTTTGCAGCATCATTTAGTAAAATGTGTTGATGCATGCTAGTATTTCCCAAAAATATTCATATTGGAAAATCAGTGTAACCAGTTTCAATAAGATTATGGGAAACAAAAATAAACAAGCATTGGCAAAGCCAGCAGGTCTGAAATTGGTGGTCAGCTTTTTAGTTTTGGCAAGGTGTGACTTGTTTTGGCATGGTTTCTGTCAAACCTCATTGATGTGAGAGCTGCCGGCCCCTCCCCATCATAACAAACATTGGCAAAGCAAAACATGTTTTGGTCTCAAAAAGCACACTGCCACATTAGTTATAGGCACTGAAAAAAACTACTTTGTGTGCCGATATGCTCCTTGTGAAAGAAGAATGCTGTCACTCACAGAGGGAAATAATTTTAATAAGCCCAAAAGGTCATGTTAATGCCAGACCAAATGAGGGGCCCAATAATGAAAGACAACCTCAAAAGTGCACCCATGGTATATGTCCTTCCATTAAGTGCAGCTATATGGCTTTCGTGAATTCACAAGAATTTACACAAGGAGGGCAGGAAGCTGTACTCCTAAAAAATATTTGTGAACTGCATTTTAGCATCAGCAAATATGCATGTGTAGATTTGCTCATGCGAAAACCTGAGTTTGCAAGTTCATTATCCCTCAAACCCCTTTTTTCTCAACTCTGGAAGAAGGTTTACGTCTGCCATTATCTGGAGTAAATTTCCAGCATTTCTCAGTATGGGAAAAGATTAGAGAAGAGTTGTTGAAAACTCTTAAAACATGCAATTTAGTAGGTTTGCACAGACTCAAAAGGGCATTTCAACCCTGGAACTATTGCTTACCACTACCTTCAGTCCCAGTATGTACATCTGCCGAAACGTGGCAGCATAAAGAGATTGCTTGTATTCAAACACTACTATGATATGAGCTCTGGCATAATCAGAGAGGCTATATAAGAGCTCTTATATAATGAGATTGCTGCCATAATTTGTCACCGCACTACATGGCACTAAAGGGACAAGTGGATTTTGTTACAGGATAAGTAGATTTATGAAGCAACCTGCCCTATGGACAAGCAGATATTTTAATAAATTCCACACCGCTGCACCCTCCAACAAGGTACCCTCCCAGATGACTGGAAACGCGCAGAAGTCAGGTCCCTGCTCAAGAAATCCACAGATGACCCCACCGACCTAAAGAACTACTGACCCTCTCTCTCCTCCCCTCCGCAGCCAAAGTTGCAGAAAAAACAGTCAACAGGGAACTGACTAGATCCATTGGAGAACGCCGTGCTATCCCCATTCCAATGTGGATTCTGAAGCAACCACAGCACTGAGACCGCCCTGCTTGCTGCCACAGACTACATCAGTGCCCTCCTGGACCAAGGCCGCTTCACAGCTATTTTCCTCCCCAAGCTATCAGCGGCCTTCGACACCATCTCTTACTGCACGCTAGTCACCAGGCCACACCATGCCGGCATACAAAGAACAGCCCTGGATTGGATACGATCATTCCTCACCGGTAGAAGCCAAAGGATCAGACAAGCACTGTTAGAAATGGGATTTCTGGTTGGCTAAGGCTTGCGCCAAAGCCAGGCAGAAACCACCATTCTAAGCCAGAGCAAGAAAGGCACCCGCCAAGATAACCCCTGCTCACCGTTTTGGTAGCTTTGCACGAGCAGTCAGGCCTATCTCAGAGGCGATGTGTAAAGCATTTGCGCACGCACCCACCAGCAACAACATCCAAGGCCCCCCACAAAAGGAACTCCACACAAGGTATATGTAAAAATAAGCTTTGTATTGCAAACCACATTAGATAGAAACACACTTTACAATGTGCCAACAGGCACGGGCAGAATTTACAGGGGATTATGTACAGGACAGGGCCACAGGGACCACTGTCAGGAATATGCACTTGTAGATTTTAGAATAATAATCACTGTAGGACAAAAATGAAACAGAGCACACAACCAGTAACTACTGGTAACAGGTAAGTACCACCTACGCAACCCTAACCACCTTAGGAGAATATTACACAGGGAACCTGGACTTCGCTAGCAACACCTGTACTAGGAAGAACAATCACCTAAGTATCACCATACATCTAGGGGTATACGCATGAACATATTACACACGATGCTTCACAACATTCAGAGGTGTAGGGAAGGAAAACACATGATGCATAAACATACATTCAGCGGTGTGAGAACAAGGCACATGATGCATCAAAACACATTCAGAGGTGGTGCAGCACAGGAAAACATGATGCATAAACATACACTCAGCGGTGTAAGCAAGACATGACGCATAAAACACATTCAGCGGTGTAGGTAAAACACATGAGGCATAAAACACATTCAGCGGTGTAGGAAAGCAACTTTGTACATGATGCATAAAAACACATTCAGAGGTACCAGAACACATGGTGCGCAAAACATACAACACACAGTACATTTCCTAGCACCCTAAGAAGCACATAACTCACAACAAAGTCCAGATTGCACCACTGCACCAAAAACCTAAACGTAGCAGCTGCCCACTACTTGCTGGGCAGCTGAGGACAGGGACAGGGCCTAAACGCTGCAGCTGGCACTAAGTGATGCGTAGCTGGGGAAAGCCAAGTAGGGGCGAAGGAGTGCGCCTCACTCCTGAGTCCAGAGAACACATATCCCTAGGAAGGAAAACCTAAACAGTGCAGCTGCCCACTACTTGCTGGGCAGTTGTAGCAAATATGCGACAGGGGCCCTCACTGGCCCTTAGAAACCAAACTGCGCCACACACACGGGAGCCCTCTAGGCTCTGGAAATAAATCTGCCACCTGTTGGAGCCCTCTAGGCTTTCGGAATACCCGTGGCGCACAGGGGAGCAAAACTGCGCCAAACATGGGTGGGTGCCTCTAGGCCCTTGAAATAACTGGGGTCCTTATGGGCTCTGTATCCATGACTGGGGCCCTTGAACAACGTGGGAGCCTCGTGGGCTCTATGCACAAACAACTGGGCCCCCTTTGAGCCTCGTGGGAGTCCCCCTTCTGGGGCCTCGAGATCAATGATTGCCCCCTGAGCCTCTCAGGCTCTATGAAAGCATGTCCCGCTTTGACGTTTGAGCCTCTCTGGCTCGGATGAAACATGGCCGCAATCGTTGGAGCCCCTCTTGGGGGACTCTAAATCAATCAATACCCCCATCGCTGGAGTCCCCCCCCCGGCCCCCCTCTGGGGACTCGGGAATTATGCGGCTCAAAATGCAGGACCAGAACTTCCCCCCCCCCCTCACCCTCCCCCCCCCGCCCCCGAGACTCCCACACTCACCCTCAGCTGGGAGGGGACGTCCTCGCTGGGCTCCTCTGCTCCGTTCTGCGGGGACTTAGGCTGTGGGGCTCTCCTTCACCGGGGCACCCTCCTCTGCATGGGAGCCCCGCAATTCTGGTGTGGCATTCTGCTGGGGGCCCCGGGGCTCTCCCTAATTCACGGGAGCCCCGGGCCACCGGAGGCCATGACTCTGCCACGCTGCTCTTCCCCTCTACAGCCGGGCGGGCAGCCAATCGCGGCGAGACTTCCTGAAGCAAGCGGAAGTCCCACCCCGCTCCAGGCGCCCGGTCGCCTGACTTCCGGTTTGCGGCACGAGAGGGCCGCGGCGGTGATTTCTAGATCGGCAAATGAGGGGTGGGCACCCTCGGTAGGCAAAATAAACGCAGAAGCGAGGTGGGCACTCGCTAAGGAGCACATAAACGGGGTGGCCTCCTGTATATTAAAAAAATACCATAACGAGCATAATGCAGGGTGGGCACCTGCGATGAAGGGGCCACAGGGGGAATCCCTACGCTCCGTATTCCCTCGCACACGGCCACAGGGGAGAGGAGCCCCGCGCTCCCAGGGCGCCCAGAGGCAGCATCAAGTCCTGGGGCAAGGGCAACAGAACAGAAACTGGTCCTGGAGGTCAGGGAGGCAAAGCAGGGCCCAGAGGCCAGCACACAGGGCAGTCCAGAAAGGATACAGTCCCCATGGCGGTCCCTCCTGGGCCCCACCATCAGCAAAGCCCCCTCTGTCAGGAAGTAGAGGGGTCCTCCGGGCATCCAGGGGCTGGGCAGGGCCCAGGGAGGCAAGCCTTCCCCTGGGCCCCAGCAGCAGCACGCCCCTGGTAGATTCAAGTCAGGAACAAGAACATTTTGTAAGGAGACAGCCCCTTTTTATACAGGGAATTCCTTTGTCTCAGGGTGCAGGGTGGGGGGAAAACCAGTCGCAGCTGGTTTTGAGCACTGTGATGTGCTCAACCACCCTTTCCTTTCACTGGCCAGGCTAGGGTCATCAGTCAAACCACAGGGGGCGGAGCCAGCATTGTGTGGGGAAAGCCCAGCCCTATTCAGGTCCCAGGTGCACCACTCCCTCACATCACATGCTAATCTCAACACTCACCACCGGGGCAGACCCATCATGACTCATGGAGCCTGGCACACCAGCCAGCTCCAGCCAATCACAAGCCAGCACATTCACTGCGCAGACAGGCACACTTCTAGAAGTGGCACTTCCATATTAGACAAAAACACGCTGCATACACCATTGCGCAGCATTCCATCACACGAGTCCACACATACCAGACTCGAGCCTGCACACCCCACGCATCAGGAACTACCAGGGACACATACATTCCCCATGCATTCCTATGGGAGGGCAGGCCTATCTCACCACATGCACTCAGAGTGCGCATGCACTTTCCACTGGGACACAGTGAAAGTGCGCAGAAACCAAGAATCACCATCCCCAGGTCACATATAAAAAGCAAAAAGTTCAGGGGTGAACCTGCCAGAAGGTCCAAGTCCAACAAGCACCCTTCCTTTCTGACCTACGAAACTCACCTGCGGAGTCCCACCGGCGTCATCGCTGTGCCCAACCCTCTTCAATATCTACATGGCCCCCCTCGCAACCATCGTACGACAACACAGGCTCAACAACGTATCCTACGCCAGCTCATCCTCTCCAAAGACCCCACCACCGCAAAACTCAACTTCCATAAAGGAATGCAAGACGTCACATCCTGGAAGACCAGCAGCTAACAAACTCAATGCTGAGAAGACTGAAGTCCTCATCCTTGGAACTATGCCCTCAACATGAGAACACATGGTGGCCAACCACCCTTTGAAGCTCACCTACCCCCACAGACCACGCCAAAAACATCAGCTTTATACTAGACGCATCACTCACCATATTAGACGCATCACTCACCATGAACCAACAGGACAATGCAGTCACATTCAGCTGCTTTAACATCCTCTGCATTCTCCGCAAGACCTTCAAATGGATGCCCCTGAGTCAAGGAAGATAGTCACCAGCAGAAAGGACTATGGGAACGCGCTCTAAGACTGCATCAAGTCCCTACTCCGCAAACTTCAGAGAACACATAGCACGGCTGCCAGACTCTTCCTCAGCACCCCCCGGCATGAGCAAATCAGCCAACACCTGCAAAGATGCCATTGGCTCACTGTGGAGAAGAGAGTCACCTTCAAAGTCCTCACTCACACCTACAAATGCCTTAACTCAACGGACCAAAATACCTCAACGACAATCAACTTCCACGTACCCAAAAGAAACCTCCCATCTACCAACCTCACACTGGCTAAAACCCCGCACATCCACAGAGCCATGGCGATCCTTCTCACATTGCAGACAAAACTTGGAAGAAACTGCCGGCGGACATCAGACAAGCCCCCTCCCTGGACACTTTGAGGAAGGCCCTCGAGACCTGGCTTTTCGGTTAAGGAATCTGCAGTTCCCTCAGCGCCTTGAGACCCTTACATATTAGTAGAGCGCTAACATTTCCTTGATTGAATAATTCCTGACAAATTTAAAATAGAACTCACATCCAAAGGAAAGATCCAAGTTGATTCTTGTGTTTGGGATATGGAGCCTTTACAATTGCCTCCATCAATTCTGGATTTGATACCTTCAAAAGAAAGAGTATGGCCAAGGTATTTTATCTGCTTGACCGCGAAAACACACTTGCAATTCCTTGGAGAAATACCATTTTCATATAACACATTTATTAGCCTTCTGAAAGTGTTAAGTTCCTCCAAAATCTTAGCAAACATGTGTTTCCATCTTGAAATGCCACCACATTTTTGATCCCTTGCAAAATCCTTTTCAGAATGTTCTGAAAAACAGAAGCAGCAGATGCATGGCTAAATGGCATTCTACAAAACTGGAAATGACCATTGGGTGTGACAGACATGATTCAGCTTCTAATACCAACTGATGGTACACCACCTTCAAATCCAACTTAGTGTACCATTTGGCCTGTCCACCCACTGATCAAATCTTCTATCTGTGGTAATGGAACATTTTCTACCCAGATGCCACAGTTTACACTTCTTAAGTCAATACAAAGTCACAGATCACCTGAGCGCTTCTTGGATAAGTCAACTAGAGATAACCATAAGGTGGCATCAACTGGTTAAATACCACCATCTTGCTGCATTTGTTAACATTTTGGACAAATCTCACACTGAGGCACATTACAAAACTTGTGCTAAATGGGAACACATCCATCTTTAACTTTGATACTGTGCTTAAAATTCTTGATTATAACTACTTAATCCATAAATACTTCAGGATATTATGAAGTCCAATGAACAACTTCCTTTGAAATTATACCCCCATTGTCACAAGATTCCTCAAGAATGACAAGTGGTTCTCCACCAGGTCTTATAATACCAAAAGTCAGATTGGGGCCACCATGCTATCCTCATCACCAGTGTGGTAAAGGTAGTACAGAGTCAACAAGCTTAGTCGTAGGTTCTTCTTTATTGGCAATAACCAGAATATGGACAGAATGCATCCACAAGTTACACACAGAAAGGGCCCAAGGGCCAACCACTGATCACCGTCTCACCTGATTGCTCCTCCCTTGCCACTCTACTAACGCTTGCCACTCTAACGCTTTCATCCACACTGTCAAATGCACACACCAACTATACCACAAGCTCCTTTTCAAGTGTCGATAAAAACTATCAGATTGGCTTCAATTTAGTGTCCAAGGCAACAACAAGAATAGACTGGAAGATGATCAATAGAGCTTCAACTTCATAATTCTCTAGTTTGGTAATATACCCTATATGGGTGCATTACAAAGCACTCCTGCTTCATTTCTGTGTATCATTTTTTTATCCATGTTCCGAAACATCTAGTAGGGGAGTCTTTATATATATATATATATTTATAAAATGCTCCACATCATTGCTAACAGACTTAATGAACACAATGTAATAGAGACTAAAAGCTCGAGACAGGCTGGAGGTTGAATCTCGGCCAGGCTCAGCTCAAGGTCCTGATGGAACCATATTGAGCGGAGCATTGGCTTCTGCCTGCCACCCTCCGCAGAGAATGTGGTGTTACGATCAGAGTAGCTGACTGAAATGTAGAACCAGATTTTAGTGTCCACATCGGCTTATCCTGTGAACGTGGGACATTCACTTAATCTAATCACACCAGTAAACAATGCATGTGATCTTGTGTAATGTAACCGGTACTCATTTAAAGCGCTCCAATACCTTCGGGTTGAGTTTGCGCTTTATTTCAAAGACTGTAGAATAACACTAAAAGGTCAAAATAAAGCCCTAACATAAGGAAAGGCAAATAGATATCCATTTACTGGATGATTTGTGCAAAGCGAAGTCAGAAAACCAGAATAAACCACAACGTCCTCGCTTAAATGGTGGATCTTTAGCAAATATTTAATTTCACCAAAACTTTTTACTTCATTATCTGCAATCAAAGCCCAAATATGAGAGTTAAGACTGCCAATGGTAGAAAATCACTTTAAACAAGTACTCTCTTCACACCTAAACTGCGAGGTCCATGGTGTGGGCTGCGACTCCCCTATGGGAAGGAGCTATGGTTTTTTTCAAAAATGAGAAAGGAGCCAGTGAGGGGGGAGAGTGCAAAGAAGATAAATAAAAAAAATTATCTCCAGGGGTCCAAGTAGGCTTTATTCAGTAGGCCTCTGGAATAGAGTTTAAAGGGAGGACTAGGGATTAAGCAAATATACCCCTGTTTATGTATTTATAAAAAACATAGCTGCCCTTAGGCTCCCCAGCACTAGGAGAAACATAACAGATGGTATAAGTCAGGGTATCAGACCGAGAGGTTAATATGTTGGAAATAGCAGTGTTTTGAGTTTTTTTCTCCATGCTAGTTCGTTGGTTATCATGCGCATGTCCCTGGGTAGTGTGTTCCACATTTTAGGAACAAAGTGCTTAAAGGACCCCTACTAATGGTCAACATGTTTCTGCCCATATATGGTCCCCTAAAAGGGTTCCGGGGCATTAGTCAGGACCTAATAGGCCTGTGATAGTGAGGAAAGTATGAAAAAATATATATACTGGCCACCCTGCAATCAAAGCCGCAAGGTTTATGATGACCCATATTATTTAGAGAGCACCGTCTTTCTAATAAGAGAAATGAAGTCCCCTCTCGAACCACTTTGTACGTCTTGTGGTGCCCAAATCTTTGGTCGGTGCAGATTCAAAATAGATGTTCCTGCAAGAGCCATGCCAATGTGCAACCCATGGAACATACTCTTGCCACAAAGTAGCACTTCGCTTCAATTTGCATTATGTTAGATAACTATCCAACGCAAATCAAGATGTGTGTTAGAAAGTGAATTCTAGTACAACACGTTGTCCAGGGTTTGCATCACTGTTTCTTTAACATGCAAACCTGGCGAAAACAAATTCTCTGAGTCTTTTTGCCAGTCTAGCTTATACTGTATGCAACATGCAATTCATTTTTAACTGTCCTACATATTCAGTGCTTTCAATCCCAGGATGGGACCTTATAGGTCTATAACCACACAAGTCCCCAGGGCACCAACCAGTTACACACACAGATATCCTAAGTAATATTACACTAGAGGTGAGAGCCATGGAAAGCTCAATCATGCTCAATCATGCTCAATCATGCTCAATCATGCTCAATCATGCTCAATCATGCTCAATCATGCTCAATCATGCTCAATCATGCTCAATCATGCTCAATCATGCTCAATCATGCTCAATCATGCTCAATCATGCTCAATCATGCTCAATCCCGAAGCCTGGCCCTGGTTTGGATCGATGTTTAATGCCTTAACCGCAGAGGTTTTTCCGCCGTGGTGCGGGCGTTCTATAGGGTGGGCGGGTTGCGTCTGCCGTTGGTCGCGAGGAGCACTGGGGAGGGAATGCTCCCGTCGGCCAACGGGAGCACGGAAGGGGTTAACCATCACGCCCATGCCAAGCCTTCATGTGGATTATGGCTGCCACCCATACTCTACCCTCATGCACCAAAAAGGAAAAAACATTAACATTGAGGTCAAAAAAGAGCTATAAATAAATACCAATTTAGTGACCTATTTGTACAAAGTGAAAGCAGAAAAACTGGATCAATCCGCTTCCCTGCTTAACCAAATTGTGTGACCTTAAGCAAATATTTTATCCAGCTTCCTTTTTCTGCACTATTGCATATTAAAATACCTTCAAATACAGGAGTTCAGCGTGCTAGTTGTACAAAACCTATTGTGTTTAATTTAATAGACTATAATGTTGCTCTATTAGAATGTGAGCTGCATAAAGGATTCACATGACAACTGTCAAGGTAGGAACGGTTCTACGTTTATGTTTAAAAGTCTTAGTGCAGAACTATAGTGTGAGATTTTAATGTAAAAACTTCAATTTGTTGAAGAAATGCACATTTTATGGATTTTGAACATAAAATATCATATTTTAAGTGATGTTTGGTGTATGACTCTTGGTAAATCATTTTCAGGACTAGCTTGTGCACAGACTAAGCCAAGCCAGTCCTTTGGCTCAGCTCTGACTGCTCGCCCTATTAATTTGTAAACTATGCAGCCGTATAACGCAAAGTGCTGCATAATGTGGCACTTTTTGCGATGGTATCATTCATTATGTTACCATTTTTACAAATTGTAACACTGTATAGGCAAAGGTTTCATCTCATTAGTACCAGTTTAACACTTAAAGGTTGCATATATGTTATACGTGGTGATCAGAGTTGTGCTCCTACCATGTGTTTTTGCTGCGGTTATGCAGGACTAAAGTAAAAAGGATTGAGAGATAGGTTGCTCTCGACTGATTCTAATGTATGGATGAAGTGTGTGGGTGACCTTGTAGCCTATGTTTGGACTGTTCTGGTATGAGAAGAGAAACAACCTTCAGGAGTGAATCCTAGGGTTTCATGCAATTAAATAGCACATACGTGCACCATATCCCCCTCAAAGCAGATTCCATTGAAGGAAAACGTGACACTCTGTACAATGCAACAGGGTCTACAGCACCCACAAGTGTTTTCTAAATGCAATTACTGGGCATGAGAAAAGCAGGTGATCATGGAAGGCTGGACCATTAAATAAAATCACTTTTAGAACCGGATGACAATATAACTTTTCACAAAAGATTCTCATTTTATACTGTATTGTAATTGAATTAAGGATGCTTACTTTTCTTGGCGATGCATTGAAACACTTTACAACAGGCAGCTCGTGAAAATGCCTGGCTCAATTTGAGGCTGAAATGAATGGGCTCTTCAGAGAAGTTGTTCCAAAAACATCTTTAATATTGTAAGACAGTGGTTCTTAATTTTTTTATTTTGGAGTAAATTAAGCGTCAAGAAAATACAAATATGCAATATAGCACAGCAAATTTTATGAGTATAATGTCGGTGATCAGATTCTCAAAAGAACAAGCATTGGCACAGCCAAAAGGTCTCACCTTTGGGACCTTATAGGTGTTTTGCCAGAGCAATTGGCTTTGCCAATGCATTTGAGCTATGTTGTAGAGCAGTGTACCTGAAGCTATGCACACCTAGGACAACAGTGCAATTTCCAACTCCTGGCCTAAGAGTAAGTCGCATATACCCACCTCATACCACACTTCACTACCCATGTACACTCAACACTTGCATAGCACTGCAGACACCCACCCAGTGTTCAAAGCTATAACCCGCAAAGGACACAGAGCTATCCACTCCATGAATATCCTTACACACACTGTGTGGGGAAGGCAAGGGGCAGTCAGCCCCTTGGACTGCAGTTCAACCACCCTCCTCACGCACATCACTCCACATTGTGGCCATATGAAGTGACACTGATCTACTTTCCCCTTTAAAGGCAAAATAATACACTATAGTTACACTCAATGTCTTAAGAGTTCCAGATTGATAGGACGTTATACTATCTGTATATTCTCCCCTTGCCTAGCTGACGAGTTATTTAGTGGGCTGGGAGAGAGCCACTGTGAAAACTAAGGAAGCAGTGTTTGGAACGGTTAACAAGAAAGATTTTCCTATGTAATTTATTTGTTTGAGTTATTAAATGTAGAGTAAATGAAATGTTACTAAAGTATATATAAACTAATTTATACATTTTTATTTTGAGTTTAGTCATTTTTAGTCTCTCCATTAATGGATTCCATATATTTATCATTGAGTTTCCTATGTGACGGATCATGAAATATGTATAAATATTTTCTCATATTGAATACATAGTAAAGAGTCCCAAATATAAAGGTGTAAAACTTATTTTTTTTAAAGTAATGTGAATTCTCCTTTATCGATATAAATCTGGAAATACTTCAAACAATATCCTGCCGGAGGAAAAAGGGTGGGGAAGCTGGCAATCCCACAATGTATTTACATCATATATAATGTTAACTGTCCACGGACGCAGCTGCTAGGGCGCTTTAAAGCTAGGACAGTGGGTCACAGCAGCCAGTTTGGATTACCTCGCATGCTGTAGCACTGGAAACAGCGTCTCACATGCAGTCCGTGCGGCCTCAGTAAGTCCCTTGCTTATTCTGGCTCTGTCTGACATTTTATGTTTGTAACAGTAATCATCAATGGCTGGAATAGGGGCATTAAACTGCACATTGTAGGATGTGAGATACTCAGGAAAGTGTGCAGTGTAAAAGTTGTCTCTCGAACCTGATTGAAATGAATATAAACGCATATTAAGTTTGGTGTTTCGTAAATAAGACTTCTGTGTACCTCTCAATTGAAAAAAAGCTTTGTGTGAAGTAACTCTTAAATCGCGCATTCAGGCGAACATAAAGGCAAGATTGAAGACGGCGGGAAAGTGGAAGGGGCTAGGTAGAGAGGGGAGGAGACTGAATTGAGGGAAGACTAGGCAAGAAAAGGAGGTGGTCGAGGGAAAGCAGCAATAGAGTGAGAGCATTGGAGGGAATGAAAACAAGTGCGCGCCCGGGTTTAAAAACATAAAAGGCAAAAAAGGTGTGCATGCTGCAGCAGTAGGGACGCCAGAGAGAGGCGGACGGGTGCACACGCGAGTGGTGCGCGTGCGCTTGCGAGCACCAGGTCATCTGTTTTGCATTATTGGGCACGCGTCTGGGCACGATAAATCGAAACAGATGGTGCCTGTGCGGGTAACCGCAAGCAATAGGCCACACGCACGAGCGCGTGGTCAGATTTTTGAAGCCCCCTTACTATAAGCCTGCCCAGCGCAGAGCATGCAGATATACAGCCCGAATTAAAGCGTATACATTGAAGATGAAATTTGAAAGCTTCCTAGCTCCACAGGCAGTGTCTCCTTTAAAGGAGATTTGTATTCCGGAGATGCAGTTAATACAAAACAGATTTGTTTTCATACGTGATGGAAGTCCCTAAACGCTCTTCTAGTCACAGAAAAATGATGGATTGGCGCAATAATATGCACCCGACAGTTCAGCACCGGAACACCTCCCTGACTAAAGATCAAACAAACAAGCATTGGCCGCACTGCAGTAAAGCTGCGCAACCGTGAAAGCCCTCATTTCCGTACACTGCAATGCCTCCTTCCACCAAGGAGAACGAGGCAACAATGACAAAAAGCACATGCACTCAAAATTAAAAAAGGGGCAGGAACAGGATACTGAATCCCGCCCCTCCAGGACTCCCTGACCTGCCTCATGGTTGCCAAGGCAATATTTAAAAAAATATTGTCGTGCTACCGTAAGGCAGGTCATGGAGACCTCGAGAGGCGGGATCCAGAGCAGACAAATCTGCTAAACAGGAGCTTTTTACAATGGCAGGCCTCCATTTCCAGAGGCCTGCCAATGGAAAAAAGGGGCGTGGCTTCACGCCATACTGAAATCCCCTGCTCACAATATCTTTGCCTGCAGCAGGGCATGCCCTGCAATGCAGGCTTCGACCTAAAATACAGGTGACCCACGAGTGCTGTGTGGGGGCAGGTATTGTTGAAGGCGCACAGTGCGCTGCAGATACATACAAGCAGCTGCCATTGCAGAAGCCACCGTCCCACGTATGCTGTGGGGGGAGCAACTCAGTCACTCAAAGTGAAAATGCACGTGCATTCTGCAAATACAACAAGAAGCGTCCGCATTGCCGAGGCCGGCATCCTGCGGGTGCTGTGTGGGGCGCCAGCCATTGTTAAAGTGAAAGTGTGCATGGCGCACTGCAAATACCAACAAGATGAGGCACTGTTGCTATGCGCTCTATCGTGCCTGCTTCAGCAAGACATGAAATAAATAGGGCTCACTAACTGCTAATGAAAGCTAGAGTATGGATACATATAAGAGGGGCTGTTCTTATGGGAGGTAACAGAAGAAAGGGAGATTTCTAAGGAGGAACTACTAAGGAAGAGACAGGAAGAGTCAATTGTAAAGATGAGCGGAAAATGAAAGGAGCTTAAAGTCCATACCTGAATACAGCAAGTGCCAAAGAGACTGCACAAGAGCTGCCTAGGCAAGACCTTAAAACACATTTATATTTAAGACTCAAGGAATAGGAAAGCGCTATAGAAATGCCAATATATGAAGACAATGCAGCGGTCTTTATATTTTAACCCCTTCGATGCTGATGACGAGCTCAGCATCAGACACGGGGGCGTGTGTGGATGACTAGCTGAGCTTGTCATCTAACGTGGCTTTTGCAAAAAAGCCGCATAGCGCAAAAATAACCGCTGCAGCGATGCGGTTAAAGGAATCTTGCCTAACCTCTACAGTGTAGTAAGGAGTGTGACATGGTACTACTGCAGTGGGGGGAGAGATGCCAATGGAGCCATTCATCTCCATTTCCCTACCCCTACAAGTTTTTTATTAACCTTCAAGTGGGATGTAAGGGAGCGCATACTGACGGGGGATAAAGTAGCAATAAAAAAAGCCTCTTACTTTTAAAAGGCCTTTGAAGGAACTATGAAATACTACAAGAATCCTCTAACATAGGCGTTGCAGACTTGGACACGGGAAAAGAGTCAGCAGCCCGTATCAAATATTTTCCTTTTTCAGTCCCCATGAATCCAATATTCAAACAGGGTCTACATTGTACCCACCCTCCCTCCAAAATATGGGAGGATAAATCCCTCAAGTCCCCCCAAAGTTCCTAATCCCATGGGCCCAGTTTATGTCACTTCTGACACCTTCATAATAAGACCATATTTCAGGAGCGTGCTAAAGAAATATTCAAGCGGTGACAACACCCATGCCAACAATAACGAGCAGGGATGCCCTGGTCCCTTCTCACCAATTGCACCTTTTAGATGGTTGCAGAGTCCTCATGAAGAGGAGCTATTCTAAAGCATCTGTGATGCGGCCATTACCTCTATGCATGTCTGACCTCTCAGTCTGTCTTGTGCTCTGTCAAGCCCCTCAGCCTGCTGCTTCAGCAAAGATGACGGCCTAATACCTGGCTGTGCAACCATTAGCAAGGCAAGACACCAACAGTCTACTGTCGAAACTTGGGGATGCTCCCCCCAGAGAGGTGGGCTAATGCCTGCAGTGCCCAGGATGGTGTATTAGCCCCTGCATAGCCCCCAGAAAGGGGTATGGTTGTATACAGCTTCAAGTCACTGTCAATACACGAGCTAAGAAATTTCTATGGATCGTGAAGGACCGTTGCAGTAGGCTAATCAAACAAGCATCTAACCAAACACTAATTTGTGCAAAAGTAAATAAAGGGATTTCAGTGGACAGGGTCCTGCCAGAGCTCAGCAGAGGCAGTTCTAAAAAGCAGGTGCCCAGAAGTCACTAGCCAGCTCTCCATTTTTGCCCTCACGGTCGGCGTGAAAAAAAAAAATTCAATTCTGCGTCACTAACACCTTTTACTACCACCGATGTAACTTCAAAAATACTCCTTATTTTGCTTTCGCAGTCTAACCATATCACAACTTGCAGCATTTTTTATTTTATGTACAACTAAGCCATAGTTTCTTATGCAACTAACAAGCACTGCCAAAGCAATAGTCCTGGCTCGTTGTAGCTCTAACTTTGCTTGTAGCATATATCTGTAGGCAATGAAAGAAGTGGCAAAATGTTGGTAGAGTTGCAAACTATGCTGTGGGCAAACTTGCGCGTTTTTAAGCAACGTCCTTAATTACATCGGCCACGCCTCTGCGAGAACTTCAGTTTTTTTCATCCCCTAAAATCCCTGTGTAAATCCACTGAATGCACCCGCTCCAGAGGGAGCACAAGGATTCTGCACGGGGTCAGGGTGCCATCAGAGAAGAAACCCCGCGCAGCAATACCCACTGACATGACATCCCTGGCAGCCAAACGACTTCGGTTCATGAGTTAATACAGCTCCTACATGGACAATACGAGTCACACGGATACCTACCAGCTGACATTGAGCAGCAACTAGAATGAACGGAGCTCTAACGCATGACGTCAGACTCGTATTTTCGAAGAAATCGCTGTCTAAACTTCAGCCGCCCTGGTACCCCTCGCTGAACATTGCGCCCCCCCCCCCCCCACACACACACACACAAAATATATAGAGGGGGCGGCTAAGTACCCCAGTCCCAAAACTGGAAGTAAGAAGGATTGAGACGATAAAACGCCGATACTGAGTTATGTTATGTACAGGACAGAAACGGAAACTTTATTAACATTACAATCAGTGGAAATATAGGTGTAAGAACTGTTAAATAATACAAGTGTACATCATAGGCCAGAGAACAATTGTTTAGTTTACACCGAGTATCAATATGTGGCATATAAATGGCGATCCAAATGTATATCAATAATGGAAGAAGTTGTATTAAAGAGAAAACGAATAAAATGTTTGTTTTTTTAAGTCCCCCAGTCCCTACACCCATGGACCCACGTTTCCAGCCTTCATGCGCAGCACTTCGATCGAGCAATGCTCACCACACCCGACCAGGCCAACCAAACACACGGGAGCGGACTGACAGCCAGGAATAGGAGCAAAACCTTCCAGTCAGGCTCACGGGGGGCGGGCCTGATACTCTGTCCCTCACTCCCCCTTTCCATAGACCACGCGACCCTCACCATGCGCGCGGCTTATCTGCTTCCAGCGGTGAACGAACAAATTGGTGCCAAACCGATTCCCACAGCGTGAGCCACTTAAGACCACCTGGAGTCCACAGAGCCCGCCCCCAGGGGTAGGCAAGGACCAATCACAAACAGGGGGCGCGATCCCACGTGCGAGCATAAACGAGAGTGTGGGCGGAGCACCGCGAGCCTAGTGGAAGCCAGGTACTAGCTAACCAGAAAAAGAAAATAAGGTCCAACTAGGGTGACCAACCGTCCGTAAATTTCACGGACAGTCCGTAATTTCAGCCGTCTGTCCGTTGTCCGTGAAGGAATCTTTAACGGACGCCATTTGTCCGTCATTTTAACAGGGCATCGGTTGCTCCAAACAGCTTGCACCCACCTCTTTTCTTCACTCCGATGCTGCACCAAAGCTCCTCAGATGCCCCGCAGCATTGGAGAGGCACAGCGGGATGGCTACCCTCACACCTCTAGCCCTTGATGACCTTTTAAGAGGTGCTTCGAAGGTGACTGAGAGGGAGGGGCTGCCGGTTCAGGTGCAGCGACATCTATTCACATGCAAACAGCCCTGAATGTGTCATGTCTCTGCTATTTAGAGGGGGGCTCACACATTCCATTTCTACCCTGGGCCCCAAACATCCGAGACTAGGCCAGATTACACCCCTGATTACACGGAGGCAGCACGTGGTTCTCTTCACAGAGCTTAATTACTGTCACTAAATTGTAAGCAAACCTCGATTCTTCAAACATGCAGTCTATAATGTAAGAAAATAAAGAAATGGCACAATCGCACCCACACTGATTAACAAAGTATGGAGGACAATCAGTTCTCTTAGAGTATCTCCTGTAAGTACTGTACATCACAGTGGGGGTTGGCATTTTGGACAGAGAGCCTGTCTTCTCGTTGTCTTGTGCAGGAGGGGGCGAGGAGCCCAAGATGATACTAGAATACTGCATGCCCACCCCTGTGCCCACCCTGGTGGATCCTGTTCGCTCTCCTATGATGGCTCCTGCCCTCCCCTCAGTGATGGCGCCTGTCCCCCCATGTGGTGGCTCCTGTCCCGCCCCCCGCGCCTGTGATGGCTCTTGTCCCCCCTGTGGTGGATCCTGTCTCCGCCCTGGGTGGCTTCTGTCCCAGTCCTTGAACGGCCCCTGCAGTGAGGGTGAAGTTCTTGATGGGCCTCTTCTCAAAAGGGCTCAGCTCAAAATTAATATGGAAAGGTCGGTGAGTAAGTAAGTGAAGGGATGGGTGAATGGCTGGATGAATTAGTGAAAGGGTGAATGGATGAATGAAAGATTGAATAAATGGCTAATGAGAGAGGATGGATGGATTGATGAGTGAGGGGAAGGATGGAGAGAAAATGTAAATAGCTGGATGTATGGGTGGAAGGGTAGCTGGATGGTAGATGAGGGGAAAGATGGATGAGGGGAAGGATGATGGATGAGGAGATGGATGGATGGATGGAGGGGAAGGATGGATAGATGGAGGGAAAGGATGGATGGATGGAGGGGGAAGGATGGATGGATGGAGGGGAAGGATGGATGGATAAGGGGATGGATGGAGGGGAAGGATAATGGATCAGGAGATGGATGAGGGGAAGGATGAATGGATGGGTGAGAGGAAGGATGGATGATGGATGAGGGGATGGATGAGGGGATGGATGGATGAGGGGATGGATGGATGAGGGGAAGGATGGATGGGTGAGGGGATGGATGGATGAGGGGATGGATGGATGGATGAGGGGATGGATGGATGGATGATGAGGGGATGGATGGATGATGAGGGGAAGGATGGATGATGAGGGGAAGGATGGATGGATGGATGATGAGGGGATGTATGGATGGATGATGAGGGGGTGGGTGAAAGGATGGATGATGAGGGGAAGAGTGGATGATGAGGGGAAGGGTGGATGGATGATGAGGGGAAGGGTGGATGGATGGATGATGAGGGGGTGCGTGAAAGGATGGATGATTAGGGAATGGATGGATGATGAGGGGGTGGGTAAAAGGATGAATGGATGATGAGGGGAAGGATGGATGATGAGGGGAAGGATGGATGGATGGATGGATGAGTGGGTGGGTAGATGGATGGATGATGAGGGAAAAGGATGTATGGATGATGAGGGAAAAGGATGGATGGATGATGAGGGGAAGGATGGATGATGAGGGGAAGGATGGATGGATGGATGATGGGTGGGTGAAAGGATGGATGGAAGGAGAGTCGGTGGGTGAAAGGATGGATGGATAATGAGTGGGTGGGTGAAAGGATGGATGGATGATGAGTGGGTGGGTGGATGGATGGATGGATGGATGAGTGGGTGGGTGAAAGGATGGATGGATGAGTGGGTGGGTGGGTGGATAGTGGGTGCGTGAAAGGATGGATCAGTGGATTGGATGGTGGGTGGGGGAAAGGATGGATGGATGAGTGGGTGGGTGGATGGTGGGTGGGTGGATGGTTGGGTGGGTAGGTGGATGAGTGAAATGATGGATGGATTGATGGATTGATAAGTGCAAGGGTGAATGAATGGACGTATGAGTGAAAGGGTGGATGTAAGGATGGATGAGTGAGTGAAAGGGAGGGTAGATGGACAAAAGGATGAATAGATGTGTGAAGGAGTGAAATGATAGATGGATGAGTGATAGGATCAATGGATGGATTCATGAGTGGATGAGTAGATGAATGGATGGATGGGTGGGTGGGTGGATGGATGGATGGAAGGAAGGATGGCTAAGTGAAAGGGTCGATGGAGAGTGAAAGGGAGGATAAATGGATGACTAAAATAGTGGATGGGTGGAAGGATTAGTAAGTGAAAGGATGGCTGGATTGGTGAAAGGGTAAATGACTGAATGGATGAGTGAATGGATGGATGGGATAAAGAGTGGATGGATAAGTGTACAGATGGATAGGGTGAAATGGTGGATGGATGGATGGATGGATAATGGAGATGAGTGAAAGGATGGATGAGGGGATGGATGAAGGGATGGATGAGTGAAATGATAGATGGAAGGATACATGATGGATAGGTTTGCAAACGGTTGAATATGTTTGGAAATGGCTGGGCCTACTTATATACTATTGCGCGACCTCTGATGTGTCTGTAAAATGTACCTATTGTCCTGAAGTTTTGTCCTGAATTTTGACCTCCTGTCCTGAATTTGTGTCCTGAATTTTGACCCTTTGTCCTGAATTTTTACACTCACCGTCCTGAATTTGCACCAATGCCAGTTGGTCACCCTAGGTCCAACTAAACTTTTATTGGGCATATTTTCTGCAAAGTATTGATCAAGCAGGTTTGGAAAACAAGTATGATTCCCAAGCTTCCCCGCAACAACAAAAATGATGAATCTGGCAAAAGGCAAATTATCGAGTTTCACATGCAATCTATTGCTTGCAAGCGAAAGCTATACTTCACATAACATTTGTTTTTGAAAACGTGACAAGAGAAATTACAAGGAGTCAATTACAGGTGTCAATAACAACCTGCGCATGGTGTACAGAGGTTGCTGCACGACTGTCCCAAAGTTAGACATTCTTCTTTCCTTGAGGAGAAAAAAGGCTCATATATATAAATATATTCATTAGTTTACCAAGAGTTTCCACAAGAGCCATTTCATTAATATAAAATGGTACACTTACATGTGGATATAAACTCTCCCCTGCATAAGGTACACTAAAGAAAATAGCAAGTCCCATGCCACATTTGATAAGAATTACTACTGCTGTGTAGGAGGGGTAGCATTGCCGGCACACCCATAAGTCTCCAGTGTCCCCTTCGGCATGGACACTGGAGACTTATGGGTGTGCCGGCAATGCTACCCCTCCTCATTTGTATACATATGCTCAGAATGGCCTCACTCACTTCTACTGAAGCATTAAGACTATTGATCCTAACTTGTCAATTTGAACAAATCATGAAAGCTACATAGCTTGGCATGTGCACAGAGGCCTGCAGTGCCCCTTGAGTAAGAACAATTAGTGCTTCCGCTTAAGATCCTTCAGCATGTTCCTGCTTTATAAGAATCAACTAGTCTTAAAATCTCCATCCAACATTCTATATATGTAAAACAGTTCTGTTGGTGCATTTCAGAAAGATTTCCAGAATTTGCAACTGATTATGGATTTCACAGGTCTCTGCATAGCTCATTCACTATAACCAACAAATGCTACAGCTCAGTCCAACCATCAGGACCTAACTGCCCCAGGATTATGCTGTGAAATGGTGGGTGCCCCTCCATATAAGAGCTGATTTGCATCTTCAGTTTAGCTGTCTTCATCTCAATCAAACGAGCATCTAACCAAACACTAATGTGTGCAAAAGTAAATAAAGGGATTTCAGTGGACAGGGTCCTGCCAGTTCTCAGCAGAGGCAGTTCTAAAAAGCAGGTGCCCAGAAGTCACTAGCCAGCTCTTCATTTTTGCCCTCACGGTCGGCGTGAAAAATAAAAATTCAATTCTGCGTCACTAACACCTTTTACTACCACCGATGTAACTTCAAAAATACTCCTTATTTTGCTTTCGCAGTCTAACCATATCACAACTTGCAGCATTTTTTATTTTATGTACAACTAAGCCATAGTTTCTTATGCAACTAACAAGCCCTGCCAAAGCAATAGTCCTGGCTCGTTGTAGCTCTAACTTTGCTTGTAGCATATATCTGTAGGCAATGAGAGAAGCAGCAAAAAGCTGGTAGAGTTGCAAACTATGTGGGCACACTTGCGCGTTTTTAAGCAACGTCCTTAATTACATCGGCCACGCCTCTGCGAGAACTTCAGTTTTTTTCATCCCCCTAAAATCCCTGTGTAAATCCACTGAATGCACCCGCTCCAGAGGGAGCACAAGGATTCTGCATAGGGTCAGGGTGCCATCAGAGAAGAAACCCCGCGCAGCAATACCCACTGACATGACATCCCTGGCAGCCAAACGACTTCGGTTCATGAGTTAATACAGCTACTACATGGACAATACGAGTCACGCGGATACCTACCAGCTGACATTGAGCAGCAACTAGAATGAACGGAGCTCTAACGCATGACGTCAGACTCGTATTTTCGAAGAAATCGCTGTCTAAACTTCAGCCGCCCTGGTACCCCTCGCTGAACATTGCGCCCCCCCCCCCCCCACACACACACACACAAAATATATAGAGGGGGCGGCTAAGTACCCCAGTCCCAAAACTGGAAGTAAGAAGGATTGAGACGATAAAACGCCGATACTGAGTTATGTTATGTACAGGACAGAAACGGAAACTTTATTAACATTACAATCAGTGGAAATATAGGTGTAAGAACTGTTAAATAATACAAGTGTACATCATAGGCCAGAGAACAATTGTTTAGTTTACACCGAGTATCAATATGTGGCATATAAATGGCGATCCAAATGTATATCAATAATGGAAGAAGTTGTATTAAAGAGAAAACGAATAAAATGTTTGTTTTTTTAAGTCCCCCAGTCCCTACACCCATGGACCCACGTTTCCAGCCTTCATGCGCAGCACTTCGATCGAGCAATGCTCACCACACCCGACCAGGCCAACCAAACACACGGGAGCGGACTGACAGCCAGGAATAGGAGCAAAACCTTCCAGTCAGGCTCACGGGGGGCGGGCCTGATACTCTGTCCCTCACTCCCCCTTTCCATAGACCACGCGACCCTCACCATGCGCGCGGCTTATCTGCTTCCAGCGGTGAACGAACAAATTGGTGCCAAACCGATTCCCACAGCGTGAGCCACTTAAGACCACCTGGAGTCCACAGAGCCCGCTCCCAGGGGTAGGCAAGGACCAATCACAAACAGGGGGCGCGATCCCACGTGCGAGCATAAACGAGAGTGTGGGCGGAGCACCGCGAGCCTAGTGGAAGCCAGGTACTAGCTAACCAGAAAAAGAAAATAAGGTCCAACTAGGGTGACCAACCGTCCGTAAATTTCACGGACAGTCCGTAATTTCAGCCGTCTGTCCGTTGTCCGTGAAGGAATCTTTAACGGACGCCATTTGTCCGTCATTTTAACAGGGCATCGGTTGCTCCAAACAGCTTGCACCCACCTCTTTTCTTCACTCCGATGCTGCACCAAAGCTCCTCAGATGCCCCGCAGCATTGGAGAGGCACAGCGGGATGGCTACCCTCACACCTCTAGCCCTTGATGACCTTTTAAGAGGTGCTTCGAAGGTGACTGAGAGGGAGGGGCTGCCGGTTCAGGTGCAGCGACATCTATTCACATGCAAACAGCCCTGAATGTGTCATGTCTCTGCTATTTAGAGGGGGGCTCACACATTCCATTTCTACCCTGGGCCCCAAACATCCGAGACTAGGCCAGATTACACCCCTGATTACACGGAGGCAGCACGTGGTTCTCTTCACAGAGCTTAATTACTGTCACTAAATTGTAAGCAAACCTCGATTCTTCAAACATGCAGTCTATAATGTAAGAAAATAAAGAAATGGCACAATCGCACCCACACTGATTAACAAAGTATGGAGGACAATCAGTTCTCTTAGAGTATCTCCTGTAAGTACTGTACATCACAGTGGGGGTTGGCATTTTGGACAGAGAGCCTGTCTTCTCGTTGTCTTGTGCAGGAGGGGGCGAGGAGCCCAAGATGATACTAGAATACTGCATGCCCACCCCTGTGCCCACCCTGGTGGATCCTGTTCGCTCTCCTATGATGGCTCCTGCCCTCCCCTCAGTGATGGCGCCTGTCCCCCCATGTGGTGGCTCCTGTCCCGCCCCCCGCGCCTGTGATGGCTCTTGTCCCCCCTGTGGTGGATCCTGTCTCCGCCCTGGGTGGCTTCTGTCCCAGTCCTTGAACGGCCCCTGCAGTGAGGGTGAAGTTCTTGATGGGCCTCTTCTCAAAAGGGCTCAGCTCAAAATTAATATGGAAAGGTCGGTGAGTAAGTAAGTGAAGGGATGGGTGAATGGCTGGATGAATTAGTGAAAGGGTGAATGGATGAATGAAAGATTGAATAAATGGCTAATGAGAGAGGATGGATGGATTGATGAGTGAGGGGAAGGATGGAGAGAAAATGTAAATAGCTGGATGTATGGGTGGAAGGGTAGCTGGATGGTAGATGAGGGGAAAGATGGATGAGGGGAAGGATGATGGATGAGGAGATGGATGGATGGATGGAGGGGAAGGATGGATAGATGGAGGGAAAGGATGGATGGATGGAGGGGGAAGGATGGATGGATGGAGGGGAAGGATGGATGGATAAGGGGATGGATGGAGGGGAAGGATAATGGATCAGGAGATGGATGAGGGGAAGGATGAATGGATGGGTGAGAGGAAGGATGGATGATGGATGAGGGGATGGATGAGGGGATGGATGGATGAGGGGATGGATGGATGAGGGGAAGGATGGATGGGTGAGGGGATGGATGGATGAGGGGATGGATGGATGGATGAGGGGATGGATGGATGGATGATGAGGGGATGGATGGATGATGAGGGGAAGGATGGATGATGAGGGGAAGGATGGATGGATGGATGATGAGGGGATGTATGGATGGATGATGAGGGGGTGGGTGAAAGGATGGATGATGAGGGGAAGAGTGGATGATGAGGGGAAGGGTGGATGGATGATGAGGGGAAGGGTGGATGGATGGATGATGAGGGGGTGCGTGAAAGGATGGATGATTAGGGAATGGATGGATGATGAGGGGGTGGGTAAAAGGATGAATGGATGATGAGGGGAAGGATGGATGATGAGGGGAAGGATGGATGGATGGATGGATGAGTGGGTGGGTAGATGGATGGATGATGAGGGAAAAGGATGTATGGATGATGAGGGAAAAGGATGGATGGATGATGAGGGGAAGGATGGATGATGAGGGGAAGGATGGATGGATGGATGATGGGTGGGTGAAAGGATGGATGGAAGGAGAGTCGGTGGGTGAAAGGATGGATGGATAATGAGTGGGTGGGTGAAAGGATGGATGGATGATGAGTGGGTGGGTGGATGGATGGATGGATGAGTGGGTGGGTGAAAGGATGGATGGATGAGTGGGTGGGTGGGTGGATAGTGGGTGCGTGAAAGGATGGATCAGTGGATTGGATGGTGGGCGGGGGAAAGGATGGATGGATGAGTGGGTGGGTGGATGGTGGGTGGGTGGATGGTTGGGTGGGTAGGTGGATGAGTGAAATGATGGATGGATTGATGGATTGATAAGTGCAAGGGTGAATGAATGGACGTATGAGTGAAAGGGTGGATGTAAGGATGGATGAGTGAGTGAAAGGGAGGGTAGATGGACAAAAGGATGAATAGATGTGTGAAGGAGTGAAATGATAGATGGATGAGTGATAGGATCAATGGATGGATTCATGAGTGGATGAGTAGATGAATGGATGGATGGGTGGGTGGGTGGATGGATGGATGGAAGGAAGGATGGCTAAGTGAAAGGGTCGATGGAGAGTGAAAGGGAGGATAAATGGATGACTAAAATAGTGGATGGGTGGAAGGATTAGTAAGTGAAAGGATGGCTGGATTGGTGAAAGGGTAAATGACTGAATGGATGAGTGAATGGATGGATGGGATAAAGAGTGGATGGATAAGTGTACAGATGGATAGGGTGAAATGGTGGATGGATGGATGGATGGATAATGGAGATGAGTGAAAGGATGGATGAGGGGATGGATGAAGGGATGGATGAGTGAAATGATAGATGGAAGGATACATGATGGATAGGTTTGCAAACGGTTGAATATGTTTGGAAATGGCTGGGCCTACTTATATACTATTGCGCGACCTCTGATGTGTCTGTAAAATGTACCTATTGTCCTGAAGTTTTGTCCTGAATTTTGACCTCCTGTCCTGAATTTGTGTCCTGAATTTTGACCCTTTGTCCTGAATTTTTACACTCACCGTCCTGAATTTGCACCAATGCCAGTTGGTCACCCTAGGTCCAACTAAACTTTTATTGGGCATATTTTCTGCAAAGTATTGATCAAGCAGGTTTGGAAAACAAGTATGATTCCCAAGCTTCCCCGCAACAACAAAAATGATGAATCTGGCAAAAGGCAAATTATCGAGTTTCACATGCAATCTATTGCTTGCAAGCGAAAGCTATACTTCACATAACATTTGTTTTTGAAAACGTGACAAGAGAAATTACAAGGAGTCAATTACAGGTGTCAATAACAACCTGCGCATGGTGTACAGAGGTTGCTGCACGACTGTCCCAAAGTTAGACATTCTTCTTTCCTTGAGGAGAAAAAAGGCTCATATATATAAATATATTCATTAGTTTACCAAGAGTTTCCACAAGAGCCATTTCATTAATATAAAATGGTACACTTACATGTGGATATAAACTCTCCCCTGCATAAGGTACACTAAAGAAAATAGCAAGTCCCATGCCACATTTGATAAGAATTACTACTGCTGTGTAGGAGGGGTAGCATTGCCGGCACACCCATAAGTCTCCAGTGTCCCCTTCGGCATGGACACTGGAGACTTATGGGTGTGCCGGCAATGCTACCCCTCCTCATTTGTATACATATGCTCAGAATGGCCTCACTCACTTCTACTGAAGCATTAAGACTATTGATCCTAACTTGTCAATTTGAACAAATCATGAAAGCTACATAGCTTGGCATGTGCACAGAGGCCTGCAGTGCCCCTTGAGTAAGAACAATTAGTGCTTCCGCTTAAGATCCTTCAGCATGTTCCTGCTTTATAAGAATCAACTAGTCTTAAAATCTCCATCCAACATTCTATATATGTAAAACAGTTCTGTTGGTGCATTTCAGAAAGATTTCCAGAATTTGCAACTGATTATGGATTTCACAGGTCTCTGCATAGCTCATTCACTATAACCAACAAATGCTACAGCTCAGTCCAACCATCAGGACCTAACTGCCCCAGGATTATGCTGTGAAATGGTGGGTGCCCCTCCATATAAGAGCTGATTTGCATCTTCAGTTTAGCTGTCTTCATCTCAATCAAACGAGCATCTAACCAAACACTAATGTGTGCAAAAGTAAATAAAGGGATTTCAGTGGACAGGGTCCTGCCAGTTCTCAGCAGAGGCAGTTCTAAAAAGCAGGTGCCCAGAAGTCACTAGCCAGCTCTTCATTTTTGCCCTCACGGTCGGCGTGAAAAATAAAAATTCAATTCTGCGTCACTAACACCTTTTACTACCACCGATGTAACTTCAAAAATACTCCTTATTTTGCTTTCGCAGTCTAACCATATCACAACTTGCAGCATTTTTTATTTTATGTACAACTAAGCCATAGTTTCTTATGCAACTAACAAGCCCTGCCAAAGCAATAGTCCTGGCTCGTTGTAGCTCTAACTTTGCTTGTAGCATATATCTGTAGGCAATGAGAGAAGCAGCAAAAAGCTGGTAGAGTTGCAAACTATGTGGGCACACTTGCGCGTTTTTAAGCAACGTCCTTAATTACATCGGCCACGCCTCTGCGAGAACTTCAGTTTTTTTCATCCCCCTAAAATCCCTGTGTAAATCCACTGAATGCACCCGCTCCAGAGGGAGCACAAGGATTCTGCATAGGGTCAGGGTGCCACCAGAAGAAACCCCGCGCAGCAATACCCACTGACATGACATCCCTGGCAGCCAAACGACTTCGGTTCATGAGTTAATACAGCTACTACATGGACAATACGAGTCACGCGGATACCTACCAGCTGACATTGAGCAGCAACTAGAATGAACGGAGCTCTAACGCATGACGTCAGACTCGTATTTTCGAAGAAATCGCTGTCTAAACTTCAGCCGCCCTGGTACCCCTCGCTGAACATTGTGCCCCCCCCCCCCCCCACAAAAAATATATAGAGGGGGCGGCTAAGTACCCCAGTCCCAAACCCAAAACTGGAAGTAAGTAGAATTGAGACGATAAAACGCCGATACTGAGTTATGTTATGTACAGGACAGAAACGGAGACTTTATTGACATTACAATCAGTGGAAATATTGGTGTAAGAACTGTTAAATAATACAAGTATACATCATAGGCCAGAGAACAAATGTTTAGTTTACACCGAGTATCAATATGAGGCATATAAATGGCGATCCAAATGTATATCAATAATGGAAGAAGTTGTATTAATGAGAAAACGAATAAAATGTTTGTTTTTTAACTCCCCCAGTCCCTACACCCATGGACCCACGTTTCCAGCCTTCATGCGCAGCACTTCGATCGAGCAATGTTCACCACACCCGACCAGGCCAATCAAACACACGGGAGCGGACTGACAGCCAGGAATAGGAGCAAAACCTTCCAGTCAGGCTCACGGGGGGAGGGTGGCGGGGGGCCTGATACTCTGTCCCTCACTCCCCCTTTCCATAGACCACGCGACCCTCACAATGCGCGCGGCTCCTCTGCTTCCCGCGGTGCACGAACAAATTGGCGCCAAACCGATTCCCACAGCGTGAGCCACTTAAGACCACCTGGAGTCCACAGAGCCCGCCCCCAGGGGCAGGCAAGGACCAATCACAAACAGGTCGCGCGAATACGTGACTTAAGAGAAATTACAAGGAAAAAACAGGGAATGTTTGGATCTTTCAAAAACAGCATATGTAAGTCCTCTTTTGGGAGGATGTATCTGCACGATGAGAGTAAGTGACATTGAGGGGTATTCATTTTTATAAAGGGTTTCCTCATAAAGCGGTTGAACCAATGGCAGCAGAAACTTGCGGGTGCCACATTGCCTAAATGTATTAGATATAGGTGTAACAACTGTTAAATAATACATGTATACATCATAGTGGAGAAGTGTGGCTCAATGGTTAGAGCGGCAGACCCTGATGCCGAGGTCTAGCCCGGACCAGGGTTCAATTCCCTGCCTCGGCGGGTCTTGGGCTCAAAATTCCACGGACCTGATAATTCTTGCCTTGGTGCCTATTCTAATCATAGAGTCCCACTACATTTACATAGGCCAGAGAACAATCGTTTAGTTTACACGGAGTATCAATATGTGGCATATAAATGGTGATCCAAATGTATATCAATAATGGAAGAAGTTGTATTAAATGAGAAAACAAATATAATGCGTCACTAACACCTTTTTCTACCACTGAAGTAACTTCAAAAATACTCCTTATTTTGCTTTCGCAGTCTAACCATATCACAACTTGCAGCATTTTTTATTTTATGTACAACTAAGCCATAGTTTCTTATGCAACTAACAAGCCCTGCCGAAGCAATAGTCCTGGCTCGTTGTAGCTCTAACTTTGCTTGTAGTATCTATCTGTAGGCAATGAACGAAGCAGCAAAACACTGGTAGAGTTGCAAACTACAGTTTTTTTCATCCCCTAAAATCCCTGTGTAAATCCACTGAATGCACCCGCTCCAGAGGGAGCACAAGGATTCTGCACAGGGTCAGGGTGGCATCAGAACAAACCCCGCGCAGCAATACCCACTGACATGACATCCCTGGCAGCCAAACGACTTCGGTTCATGAGTTAATACAGCTACTACATGGACAATACGAGTCACGCGGATACCTACCAGCTGACATTGAGCAGCAACTAGAATGAACGGAGCTCTAACGCATGACGTCAGACTCGTATTTTCGAAGAAATCGCTGTCTAAACTTCAGCCGCCCTGGTACCCCTCGCTGAACATTGTGCCCCCCCCCCCACACACACAGCTCACGGGGGGTGGGGGGGCCTGATACTCTGTCCCTCACTCCCCCTTTCCATAGACCACGCGACCCTCACCATGCGCGCGGCTTATCTGCTTCCAGCGGTGCACGAACAAATTGGCACCAAACCGATTCCCACAGCATGAGCCACTTAAGACCACCTGGAGTCCACAGAGCCCGCCCCCAGGGGCAGGCAAGGACCAATCACAAACAGGGGGCGCGTTCCCACGTGCGAGCATAAACGAGAGTGTGGGCGGAGCACCGCGAGCCTAGTGGAAGCCAGGTACTAGCTAACCAGAAAAAGAAAATAAGGTCCAACTAAACTTTTATTAGGCATATTTTCTGCAAAGTATTGATCAAGCAGGTTTGGAAAACAAGTATGATTTCCATAGCTTCCCCGCAACAACAAAAATGATGAATCTGGCAAAAGGCAAATTATCGAGTTTCACATGCAATCTATTGCTTGCAATCGAAAGCTATACTTCACATAACATTTGTTTTTGAAAACGTGACAAGAGAAATTACAAGGAGTCAATTACAGGTGTCAATAACAACCTGCGCATGGTGTACAGAGGTTGCTGCACGACTGTCCCAAAGTTAGACATTCTTCTTTCCTTGAGGAGAAAAAAGGCTCATATATAAATATATTCATTAGTTTACCAAGAGTTTCCACAAGAGCCATTTCATTAATATAAAATGGTACACTTACATGTGGATATAAACTCTCCCCTGCATAAGGCACACTAAAGAAAATAGCAAGTCCCATGCCACATTTGATAAGTAATACTACTGCTGTGTAGGAGGGGTAGCATTGCCGGCACACCCATAAGTCTCCAGTGTCCCCTTCGGCATGGACACTGGAGACTTATGGGTGTGCCGGCAATGCTACCCCTCCTCATTTGTATACATATGCTCGGAATGGCCTCACTCACTTCTACTGAAGCATTAAGACTATTGATCCTAACTTGTCTATTTGAACAAATCATGAAAGCTACATAGCTTGGCATGTGCACAGAGGCATGCAGTGGCCCTTGAGTAAGAACAATTAGTGCATCCGCTTAAGATCCTTCAGCATGTTCCTGCTTTATAAGAATTAACTAGTCTTAAAATCTCCATCCAACATTCTATATATGTAAATCAGTTCTGTTGGTGCATTTCAGAAAGATTTCCAGAATTTGCAACTGATTATGGATTTCACAGGTCTCTGCATAGCTCATTCACTATAACCAACAAATGCTACAGCTCAGTCCAACCATCAGGACCTAACTGCCCCAGGATTATGCTGTGAAATGGTGGGTGCCCCTCCATATGAGAGCTGATTTTCATCTTCAGTTTAGCTGTCCTCATCTCAATCAAACGAGCATCTAACCAAACACTAATTTGTGCAAAAGTAAATAAAGGGATTTCAGTGGACAGGGTCCTGCCAGTGCTCAGCAGAGGCAGTTCTAAAAAGCAGGTGCCCAGAAGTCACTATCCAGCTCTCCATTTTTGCCCTCACGGTCGGCGTGAAAAATAAAAATTAAATTCTGCGTCACTAACACCTTTTACTACCACCGATGTAACTTCAAAAATACTCCTTATTCAGCTTTCACAGTCTAACCATATCACAACTTGCAGCATTTTTTATTTTATGTACAACTAAGCCATAGTTTCTTATGCAACTAACAAGCCCTGCCGAAGCAATAGTCCTGGCTCGTTGTAGCTCTAACTTTACTTGTAGTATCTATCTGTAGGCAATAAACGAAGCAGCAAAATACTGGTAGAGTTGCAAACTATGCTGTGGGCAAACTTGCGCGTTTTCAAGCAACGTCCTTAATTAGATCGGCCACGCCTCTTAGAGACCTACAGTTTTTTTCATCCCCTAAAATCCCTGTGTAAATCCACTGAATGCACCCGCTCCAGAGGGAGCACAAGGATTCTGCATAGGGTCAGGGTGCCATCAGAGAAGAAACCCCGCGCAGCAATACCCACTGACATGACATCCCTGGCAGCCAAACGACTTCGGTTCATGAGTTAATACAGCTACTACATGGACAATACGAGTCACACGGATACCTACCAGCTGACATTGAGCAGCAACTAGAATGAACGGAGCTCTAACGCATGACGTCAGACTCGTATTTTCGAAGAAATCGCTGTCTAAACTTCAGCCGCCCTGGTACCCCTCAATGAACATTGTGCCCCCCCCCCCCCCCCCACACATACAAAATATAGGGGGGCGGCTAAGTACCCCAGTCCCAAAACTGGAACTATGAAGAATTGAGACGATAAAACGCCGATACTGAGTTATGTTATGTACAGGACAGAAACGGAGACTTTATTAAAATTACAATCAGTGGAAATATAGGTGTAAGAACTGTTAAATAATACAAGTATACATCATAGGCCAGAGAACAAATGTTTAGTTTACACCGAGTATCAATTTGTGGCATATAAATGGCGATCCAAATGTATATCAATAATGGAAGAAGTTGTATTAATGAGAAAACGAATAAAATGTTGTTTTTTTTAAGTCCCCCAGTCCCTACACCCATGGACCCACGTTTCCAGCCTTCATGCGCAGCACTTCGATCGAGCAATGTTCACCACACCCGACCTGGCCGACCAAACACACGGGAGCGGACTGACAGCCAGGAATAGGAGCAAAACCTTCCAGTCAGGCTCACGGGGGGTGGGGGGCCTGATACTCTGTCCCTCACTCCCCCTTTCCATAGACCAAGCGACCCTCACCATGCGCGCGGCTTATCTGCTTCCAGCGGTGCACGAACAAATTGGCGCCAAACAGATTCTCACAGCATGAGCCACTTAAGACCACCTGGAGTCCACAGAGCCCGCCCCCAGGGGCAGGCAAGGACCAATCACAAACAGGGCGTGCGATCCAAGTGCGAGCATAAACGGGAGTGTGGGCGGAGCGCCGCGAGCCTAGTGGAAGCCAGGTACTAGCTAACCAGAAAAAGAAAAAAAGTCGAACTAAACTTTTATTAGGCATATTTACTGCAAAATATTGATCAAGCAGGTTTTGAAAAACAAGTATGATTTCCATAGCTTCCCCTCAACAACAAAAATGATGAATCTGGCAAAAGGCAAATTATCGAGTTTCACATGCAATCTATTGCTTGCAAGCGAAAGCTATACTTCACATAACATTTGGTTTTGAAAACGTGACAACGTGAAATTACAAGGAGTCAATTACAGGTGTCAATAACAACCTGCGCATGGTGTACAGAGGTTGCTGCACGACTGTCCCAAAGTTAGACATTCTTCTTTCCTTGAGGAGAAAAAAGGCTCATATATGTAAATATATTCATTAGTTTACCAAGAGTTTCCACAAGAGCCATTTCATTAATATAAAATGGTACACTTACATGTGGATATAAACTCTCCCCTGCATAAGGCACACTAAAGAAAATAGCAAGTCCCATGCCACATTTGATAAGTAATACTACTGCTGTGTAGGAGGGGTAGCATTGCCGGCACACCCATAAGTCTCCAGTGTCCCCTTCGGCATGGACACTGGAGACTTATGGGTGTGCCGGCAATGCTACCCCTCCTCATTTGTATACATATGCTCGGAATGGCCTCACTCACTTCTACTGAAGCATTAAGACTATTGATCCTAACTTGTCAATTTGAACAAATCATGAAAGCTACATAGCGTGGCATGTGCACAGAGGCCTGCAGTGCCCCTTGAGTAAGAACTATTAGTGCATCCGCTTAAGATCCATCAGCATGTTCCTGCTTTATAAGAATTAACTAGTCTTAATATCTCCATCCAACATTCTATATATGTAAAACAGTTCTGTTGGTGCATTTCAGAAAGATTTCCAGAATTTGCAACTGATTATGGATTTCACAGGTCTCTGCATAGCTCATTCACAATAACCAACAAATGCTACAGCTCAGTCCAACCATCAGGACCTAACTGCCCCAGGATTATGCTGTGAAATGGTGGGTGCCCCTCCATATAAGAGCTGATTTGCATCTTCAGTTTAGCTGTCTTCATCTCAATCAAACGAGCATCTAACCAAACACTAATGTGTGCAAAAGTAAATAAAGGGATTTCAGTGGAGAGGGTCCTGCCAGTGCTCAGCAGAGGCAGTTCTAAAAAGCAGGTGCCCAGAAGTCACTAGCCAGCTCTTCATTTTTGCCCTCACGGTCGGCGTGAAAAATAAAAATTCAATTCTGCGTCACTAACACCTTTTACTACCTCTGATGTAACTTCAAAAATACTCCTTATTTTGCTTTCGCAGTCTAACCATATCACAACTTGCAGCATTTTTTATTTTATGTACAACTAAGCCATAGTTTCTTATGCAACTAACAAGCCCTGCCAAAGCAATAGTCCTGGCTCGTTGTAGCTCTAACTTTGCTTGTAGCGTATATCTGTAGGCAATGAGAGAAGCAGCAAAAAGCTGGTAGAGTTGCAAACTATGTGGGCACACTTGCGCGTTTTTAAGCAACGTCCTTAATTACATCGGCCACGCCTCTGCGAGAAGTTTTTTTCATCCCCCTAAAATCCCTGTGTAAATCCACTGAATGCACCCGCTCCAGAGGGAGCGCAAGGATTCTGCACGGGGTCAGGGTGCCATCAGAAGAAACCCCGCGCAGCAATACCCACTGACATTACATCCCTGGCAGCCAAACGACTTCGGTTCATGAGTTAATACAGCTACTACATGGACAATACGAGTCACACGGATACTTACCAGCTGACATTGAGCAGCAACTAGAATGAACGGAGCTCTAACGCATGACGTTGGACTCGTATTTTCGAAGAAATCGCTGTCTAAACTTCAGCCGCCCTGGTACCCCTCGCTGAACATTGCGCCCCCCCCCCCCCACACACACACACACAATATATATAGAGGGGGCGGCTAAGTACCCCAGTCCCAAAACTGGAAGTAAGAAGAATTGAGACGATACAACGCCGATACCGAGTTATGTTATGTACAGGACAGAAACGGAAACTTTATTAACATTACAATCAGTGGAAACATAGGTGTAAGAACTGTTAAATAATACAAGTATACATCATAGGCCAGAGAACAAATGTTTAGTTTACACCGAGTATCAATATGTGGCATATAAGAGGCGATCCAAATGTATATCAATAATGGAAGAAGTTGTATTAAAGAGAAAACGAATAAAATGTTTTTTTTTTTAAAAAGTCCCCCAGTCCCTACACCCATGGACCCACGTTTCCAGCCTTCAGGGTGGGGGGGGGGGGGGGGCTGATACTCTGTCCCTCATACCCCCTTTCCATACACGCGACCCTCACCATGCACGCGGCTCATCTGCTTCCAGCGGTGCACGAACAAATTGGCGCCAAACCGATTCCCACAGCGTGAGCCACTTAAGACCACCTGGAGTCCACAGAGCCCGCCCCCAGGGGCAGGCAAGGACCAATCACAAACAGGGCGTGCGATCCAAGTGCGAGCATAAACGGGAGTGTGGGCGGAGCGCCGCGAGCCTAGTGGAAGCCAGGTACTAGCTAACCAGAAAAAGAAAAAAAGTCGAACTAAACTTTTATTAGGCATATTTACTGCAAAATATTGATCAAGCAGGTTTTGAAAAACAAGTATGATTCCCAAGCTTCCCCGCAACAACAAAAATGATGAATCTGGCAAAAGGCAAATTATCGAGTTTCACATGCAATCTATTGCTTGCAAGCGAAAGCTATACTTCACATAACATTTGGTTTTGAAAACGTGACAACGTGAAATTACAAGGAGTCAATTACAGGTGTCAATAACAACCTGCGCATGGTGTACAGAGGTTGCTGCACGACTGTCCCAAAGTTAGACATTCTTCTTTCCTTGAGGAGAAAAAAGGCTCATATATGTAAATATATTCATTAGTTTACCAAGAGTTTCCACAAGAGCCATTTCATTAATATAAAATGGTACACTTACATGTGGATATAAACTCTCCCCTGCATAAGGCACACTAAAGAAAATAGCAAGTCCCATGCCACATTTGATAAGTAATACTACTGCTGTGTAGGAGGGGTAGCATTGCCGGCACACCCATAAGTCTCCAGTGTCCCCTTCGGCATGGACACTGGAGACTTATGGGTGTGCCGGCAATGCTACCCCTCCTCATTTGTATACATATGCTCGGAATGGCCTCACTCACTTCTACTGAAGCATTAAGACTATTGATCCTAACTTGTCAATTTGAACAAATCATGAAAGCTACATAGCGTGGCATGTGCACAGAGGCCTGCAGTGCCCCTTGAGTAAGAACTATTAGTGCATCCGCTTAAGATCCATCAGCATGTTCCTGCTTTATAAGAATTAACTAGTCTTAATATCTCCATCCAACATTCTATATATGTAAAACAGTTCTGTTGGTGCATTTCAGAAAGATTTCCAGAATTTGCAACTGATTATGGATTTCACAGGTCTCTGCATAGCTCATTCACAATAACCAACAAATGCTACAGCTCAGTCCAACCATCAGGACCTAACTGCCCCAGGATTATGCTGTGAAATGGTGGGTGCCCCTCCATATAAGAGCTGATTTGCATCTTCAGTTTAGCTGTCTTCATCTCAATCAAACGAGCATCTAACCAAACACTAATGTGTGCAAAAGTAAATAAAGGGATTTCAGTGGAGAGGGTCCTGCCAGTGCTCAGCAGAGGCAGTTCTAAAAAGCAGGTGCCCAGAAGTCACTAGCCAGCTCTTCATTTTTGCCCTCACGGTCGGCGTGAAAAATAAAAATTCAATTCTGCGTCACTAACACCTTTTACTACCTCTGATGTAACTTCAAAAATACTCCTTATTTTGCTTTCGCAGTCTAACCATATCACAACTTGCAGCATTTTTTATTTTATGTACAACTAAGCCATAGTTTCTTATGCAACTAACAAGCCCTGCCAAAGCAATAGTCCTGGCTCGTTGTAGCTCTAACTTTGCTTGTAGCGTATATCTGTAGGCAATGAGAGAAGCAGCAAAAAGCTGGTAGAGTTGCAAACTATGTGGGCACACTTGCGCGTTTTTAAGCAACGTCCTTAATTACATCGGCCACGCCTCTGCGAGAAGTTTTTTTCATCCCCCTAAAATCCCTGTGTAAATCCACTGAATGCACCCGCTCCAGAGGGAGCGCAAGGATTCTGCACGGGGTCAGGGTGCCATCAGAAGAAACCCCGCGCAGCAATACCCACTGACATTACATCCCTGGCAGCCAAACGACTTCGGTTCATGAGTTAATACAGCTACTACATGGACAATACGAGTCACACGGATACTTACCAGCTGACATTGAGCAGCAACTAGAATGAACGGAGCTCTAACGCATGACGTTGGACTCGTATTTTCGAAGAAATCGCTGTCTAAACTTCAGCCGCCCTGGTACCCCTCGCTGAACATTGCGCCCCCCCCCCCCCACACACACACACACAATATATATAGAGGGGGCGGCTAAGTACCCCAGTCCCAAAACTGGAAGTAAGAAGAATTGAGACGATACAACGCCGATACCGAGTTATGTTATGTACAGGACAGAAACGGAAACTTTATTAACATTACAATCAGTGGAAACATAGGTGTAAGAACTGTTAAATAATACAAGTATACATCATAGGCCAGAGAACAAATGTTTAGTTTACACCGAGTATCAATATGTGGCATATAAGAGGCGATCCAAATGTATATCAATAATGGAAGAAGTTGTATTAAAGAGAAAACGAATAAAATGTTTTTTTTTTTAAAAAGTCCCCCAGTCCCTACACCCATGGACCCACGTTTCCAGCCTTCAGGGTGGGGGGGGGGGGGCTGATACTCTGTCCCTCATACCCCCTTTCCATACACGCGACCCTCACCATGCACGCGGCTCATCTGCTTCCAGCGGTGCACGAACAAATTGGCGCCAAACCGATTCCCACAGCGTGAGCCACTTAAGACCACCTGGAGTCCACAGAGCCCGCCCCCAGGGGCAGGCAAGGACCAATCACAAACAGGGCGTGCGATCCAAGTGCGAGCATAAACGGGAGTGTGGGCGGAGCGCCGCGAGCCTAGTGGAAGCCAGGTACTAGCTAACCAGAAAAAGAAAAAAAGTCGAACTAAACTTTTATTAGGCATATTTACTGCAAAATATTGATCAAGCAGGTTTTGAAAAACAAGTATGATTCCCAAGCTTCCCCGCAACAACAAAAATGATGAATCTGGCAAAAGGCAAATTATCGAGTTTCACATGCAATCTATTGCTTGCAAGCGAAAGCTATACTTCACATAACATTTGGTTTTGAAAACGTGACTTAAGAGAAATTACAAGGAGTCAATTACAGGTGTCAATAACCTGGGCATGGTGTACAGAGGTTGCTGCACGACTGTCCCAAAGTTAGACATTCTTCTTTCCTTGAGGAGAAAAAAGGCTCATATATGTAAATATATTCATTAGTTTACCAAGAGTTTCCACAAGAGCCATTTCATTAATATAAAATGGTACACTTACATGTGGATATAAACTCTCCCCTGCATAAGGCACACTAAAGAAAATAGCAAGTCCCATGCCACATTTGATAAGTAATACTACTGCTGTGTAGGAGGGGTAGCATTGCCGGCACACCCATAAGTCTCCAGTGTCCCCTTCGGCATGGACACTGGAGACTTATGGGTGTGCCGGCAATGCTACCCCTCCTCATTTGTATACATATGCTCAGAATGGCCTCACTCACTTCTACTGAAGCATTAAGACTATTGATCCTAACTTGTCAATTTGAACAAATCATGAAAGCTACATAGCGTGGCATGTGCACAGAGGCCTGCAGTGCCCCTTGAGTAAGAACTATTAGTGCATCCGCTTAAGATCCTTCAGCATGTTCCTGCTTTATAAGAATTAACTAGTCTTAATATCTCCATCCAACATTCTATATATGTAAAACAGTTCTGTTGGTGCATTTCAGAAAGATTTCCAGAATTTGCAACTGATTATGGATTTCACAGGTCTCTGCATAGCTCATTCACAATAACCAACAAATGCTACAGCTCAGTCCAACCATCAGGACCTAACTGCCCCAGGATTATGCTGTGAAATGGTGGGTGCCCCTCCATATAAGAGCTGATTTGCATCTTCAGTTTAGCTGTCTTCATCTCAATCAAACGAGCATCTAACCAAACACTAATGTGTGCAAAAGTAAATAAAGGGATTTCAGTGGAGAGGGTCCTGCCAGTGCTCAGCAGAGGCAGTTCTAAAAAGCAGGTGCCCAGAAGTCACTAGCCAGCTCTTCATTTTTGCCCTCACGGTCGGCGTGAAAAATAAAAATTCAATTCTGCGTCACTAACACCTTTTACTACCTCTGATGTAACTTCAAAAATACTCCTTATTTTGCTTTCGCAGTCTAACCATATCACAACTTGCAGCATTTTTTATTTTATGTACAACTAAGCCATAGTTTCTTATGCAACTAACAAGCCCTGCCGAAGCAATAGTCCTGGCTCGTTGTAGCTCTAACTTTGCTTGTAGCGTATATCTGTAGGCAATGAGAGAAGCAGCAAAAAGCTGGTAGAGTTGCAAACTATGATGTGGGCACACCTGCGTGTTTTTAAGCAACGTCCTTAATTACATCGGCCACGCCTCTGCGAGAAGTTTTTTTCATCCCCCTAAAATCCCTGTGTAAATCCACTGAATGCACCCGCTCCAGAGGGAGCACAAGGATTCTGCACGGGGTCAGGGTGCCATCAGAGAAGAAACCCCGCGCAGCAATACCCACTGACATGACATCCCTGGCAGCCAAACGACTTCGGTTCATGAGTTAATACAGCTACTACATGGACAATACGAGTCACGCGGATACCTACCAGCTGACATTGAGCAGCAACTAGAATGAACGGAGCTCTAACGCATGACGTTGGACTCGTATTTTCGAAGAAATCGCTGTCTAAACTTCAGCCGCCCTGGTACCCCTCAATGAACATTGCGCCCCCCCCCCCCCCTCCCCACACACACACACACAATATATATAGAGGGGGCGGCTAAGTACCCCAGTCCCAAAACTGGAAGTAAGAAGAATTGAGACGATACAACGCCGATACCGAGTTATGTTATGTACAGGACAGAAACGGAAACTTTATTAACATTACAATCAGTGGAAACATAGGTGTAAGAACTGTTAAATAATACAAGTATACATCATAGGCCAGAGAACAAATGTTTAGTTTACACCGAGTATCAATATGTGGCATATAAGAGGCGATCCAAATGTATATCAATAATGGAAGAAGTTGTATTAAAGAGAAAACGAATAAAATGTTTTTTTTTTTTTAAAGTCCCCCAGTCCCTACACCCATGGACCCACGTTTCCAGCCTTCAGGGTGGGGGTGGGGGGGGGGGGGGGCTGATACTCTGTCCCTCATACCCCCTTTCCATACACGCGACCCTCACCATGCACGCGGCTCATCTGCTTCCAGCGGTGCACGAACAAATTGGCGCCAAACAGATTCCCACAGCGTGAGCCACTTAAGACCACCTGGAGTCCACAGAGCCCGCCCCCAGGGGCAGCCAAGGACCAATCACAAACAGGGCGCCTGATCCAGTGCGAGCTCAAACGGGAGAGTGGGCGGAGCGCTGCGAGCCTTGTGGAAGCCAGGTAGGAGCTAACCAGAAAAAGAAAATAAGGTTGAACTAAACTTTTATTAGGCATATTTTCAGCAAAGTATTGATCAAGCAGGTTTGAAAAACAAGTATGATTTCCAAGCTTCCCCGCAACAACAAAAATGATGAATCTGGCAAAAGGCAAATTATCGAGTTTCACATGCAATCTATTGCTTGCAATCGAAAGCTATACTTCACATAACATTTGTTTTTGAAAACGTGACAAGAGAAATTACAAGGAAAAAACAGGGAACGTTTGGATCTTTCAAAAACAGCATATGTAAGTCCTCTTTTGGGAGGATGTATCTGCACGATGAGAGTAAGTGACATTGAGGGGTATTCATTTTTATAAAGGGTTTCCTCAAAGCGGTTGAACCAATGGCAGCAGAAACCGGCGGGTGCCACATTGCCTAAATGTATTAGATATAGGTGTAACAACTGTTAAATAATACATGTATACATCATAGTGGAGAAGTGTGGCTCAATGGTTAGAGGAGGCAGACCCTGATGCAGAGGTCTAGTCCGGGACCAGGGTTCAATTCCCCGCCTCGGCGGGTCTTGGGCTCAAAATTCCATGGACCTGATAATTCTTGCCTCGGTGCCTATTCCAATCATGGAGTCCCACTCTGCAACTCTGGGCAATAATTTCCACGGCCCCCACAACGGGGGTGCCCAGGTGAGGACCCCTCACAGGGAAAGCCAGGACGGGTTCCACAGCGGTATTCGTACAAGCGCCTTGAGACTCTTGTGGGTGAGTAGTGCTGCGCTATACTAGTATCAATTTACATAGACCAGAGAACAATTGTTTAGTTTACACTGAGTGGCATATAAATGGCGATCCAAATGTATATCAATAATGGAAGAAATTGTATTAAAGAGAAAACAAATAAAATGTTTTTTTTTAAAAAGCACCCACGTTTCCAGCCTTCATGCGCAGCACTTCGATCAAGCACACCCAACCTGGCCAACCAAACACACGGGAGCGGACTATCACAGCCAGGAATAGGAGCAAAACCTTCCAGTCAGGCTCACGGGGGGTGGGGCTTGATACTCTGTCCCTCACGCCCCCTTTCTATAGTCCACGCGACGCTCACCATGCGCGCGGCTCCTCTGCTTCCAGCGGTGCAAGAACAAATCGGCGCCAAACAGATTCTCACAGCGTGAGCCACTTAAGACGACCTGGTGTCCACAGAGCCCGCACCCAGGGGCAGGCAAGGACCAATCACAAACAGGGCGCGCGATCCCATGTGCGAGCATAAACGGGAGTGTGGGCTGAGCGCCGTGAGCCTTGTGGAAGCCAGGTGCTAGGAGCTAACCAGAAATAGAAAATAAGGTTGAACTAAACTTTTATTAGGCATATTTTCAGCAAAATATTGATGATCAAGCAGGTTTGGAAAACAAGTATGATTTCCATAGCTTCCCCGCAAAAAAAAATGATGAATCTGGCAAAAGGCAAATTATCGAGTTACACATGCAATCTATTGCTTGCCATCGAAAGCTATACTTCACATAACATTTGTTTTTGAAAACGTGACTTAAGAAAAATTACAAGGAAAAAACTCAGAATGTTTGGATCTTTCAAAAACAGCATATGTAAGTCCTCTTTTGGAAGGATGTATCTGCACGATGAGAGTAAGTGACATTGAGGGGTATTCATTTTTATAAAGGGTTTCCTCATAAAGCGGTTGAACCAATGGCAGCAGAAACCGGCGGGTGCCACATTGCCTAAATGTATTAAATATAGGTGTAAGAACTGTTAAATAATACAAGTATACATCATAGGCCAGAGAACAATTGTTTAGTTTACACCGAGTATCAATATGTGGCATATAAATGGCGATCCAAATGCATATCAATAATGGAAGAAGTTGTATTAACCCCTTCGCTGCTAGGCCTTTTCCCCTCCTGTGCTGAGCCCTTTTTTGGCTATTTGGGGTAGTGTGCGCTTAGGCCCCTGTAACTTTTTGACCACATAAGCTATCCACGCCAAATTTGCGTCCTTTTCTTCCAACATCATGTGGATTCCAAAGGCGCCCAGGGTTTGTGGATTCCCTTGGAGGGGTCCCAGAAATTAACCAAAATATAGTGATTTTTTAGTTTTTTTCAGAAAAATGGGAAAAACGGGCTGCAAATGAAAGCCTCTGGGGTTTTCCCTGAAAATGGTATCAAAAAAGGGTTTGTGGGGCTGAAATCTCAGTTTTCTCAGCTTTCAGGGAATGAGAGTCTTTTGTCAGGGAACCAATATTTTTCACACAGTTTTGGCATTTTTCTGGGACATAGCCTATTTTTGCTATTTTTAGAGCTTCCACCTCCTTCCAGTTAATGGTAGAAAAGAGTTTGAAAGCAATAATGGATCTTAGAAATCTGTACATTTTCGAAAAGTAAACAAAATTCAGAATTCAGAAAGGGGTCATTTGTCTAAATCCATGAAGGATTCTTTATCGAAACTAACAGTTAAATCTTGGAATAATAGAAAATTTGTTGAAAAAAACAGCCTTTTGTCTCAACGTTTTCACCTATAACTTTTTCTAATCTTGACAGCTCTGGGAAAGCAATATACTGTTACATCCGTTAGACCTTCCTGGTTGTGGGGATATATAGGACTTGTAGTTTCACCAAGAACCCAACGAACCCAGATCCAAAAACTGAGCAGCAACTTACAATGTTTTTTTTTCTTTTACTGGGTATAGAGCACTTTGTCTTAGAAAATGTATACATGGAAAAATCTGTATGAAAGACACCTATGTATTTCTGAATTGGGTACAAAATATAGAGTTCAGAAACAGTATATAATTGCACATTTTCAAAATTGGGAATACCCATACTAGCTTGAGAATTATTGGTCATTTTTCAAAAACATTTTTTTTTTACACAATGTCTGTCATTGAAAGGGAGAAATGCTAGAAAGCTCATTTGGTAATAACAGTTGATTTACAAATCTGAATTACCCGAAGTCTCCCGATAAAAACGGTACCTCACTTGTGTGGGTCGGCCTTGTGCCTGCGATAGGAAACGGCACAAAATGCAACGTGGTCACACCTCAATTTTGCAGTTACAAATTGACCCTTTTATGGCAAAGTGCCTACCTGTAGTTTTTGCACCCTAGCTCTGCCGGCACCTAGGGAAACCTAGCAAACCGATACATTTTTGGAAAGTAGACACCCTGGGGAATTCAGGATGGGGTGACTCGACTGCCTACCACCAGGCTTTGTTACCCAGAATCCCTTGCAAAGTTTAGAATTTGACAAAAAAAACACATTTTCCTCACATTTCTGTAGTGTAAAGTTCTGGAATCTGCGTGGATCAACACATTTCCATGCACCCAGCGTTCCCCCAGGTCTCCCAAGAAAAATGGTACCTCACTTGCGTGGGTAGGCATAGTGGCTGGGACACGAAACAGCTCAAAATGCAACGTGGTTGCACTTCAATTTCCCAGTGAAATCTTGTGCTTTTTGGACAAAGAGACTACCTTTTGTTTTTGAGTCCTAGCTCTGCCAGCACATAGGGAAACCTAGCAAACCCATACATTTTTGAAAACTAGACACCCAGGGGAATTCAGGATGGGGTGACTCGTCTGCCTACCCCCAGGTTTTGTTACCCAGAATCCCTTGCAAAGCTAAAATTATGACAAAAAAACACATTTTCCTCACATTTCTGTGGTGGAAAGTTCTGGAATCTGCGTGGATCAACAAATTTCCACCCACCCAGCGTTTCCCCAGGTCTCCTGAGAAAAATGATACCTCACTTGCGTGGGTAGGCATAGTGGCTGCGACACGAAACAGCGCAAAACGCAACGTGGTTGCACCTCAATTTCCCAGTGAAATCTTGTGCTTTTTGGACAAAGAGACTACCTTTAGTTTTTGAGTCCTAGCTCTGCCAGCACCTAGGGAAACCTAGCAAACCTATACATTTTTGAAAACTAGACACCCAGGGAAATTCAGGATGGGGTGACTCGTCTGCCTACCCCCTGGTTTTGTTACCCAGAATCCCTTGCAAAGCTAAAAATATGACAAAAAAAACACATTTTCCTCACATTTCTGTGGTGGAAAGTTCTAGAATCAGCGTGGATCAACAAATTTCTACCCACCCTGCGTTTCCCCAGGTCCCCCGAAAAAAATGGTACGTCACTTGCATTGTTAGGCATAGTGGCTGTGACATGAAACGGCGCAAAACGCAACGTCTTTGCACCTCAATTTCACAGTGAAATCTTGCGCTTTTTGGAGGAAGAGACTACCTTTTGTTTTTGAGCTCTAGCTCTGCCAGCACCTAGGGAAACCTAGCAAACCTATACATTTTTGAAAAGTAGACACCCGGGGAAATTCAGGATGGGGTGACTCGTCTGCCTACCTCCAGGTTCCGTTACCCAGAATCCCTTGTAAAGTTGAGAAATTTGAAAAAAAAACACATTTTCCTCACATTTCCGTGGTGGAAAGTTCTGGAATCTGTGTGGATCAACAAATTTCCACCCACCCAGCGTTCCCCCAGGTCTCCTGAAAAAAATGCTACCTCACTTTCCTGGGTCTGAATAGTGCCTGCGACAGGAAACAGCGCAAAACGCAACGTGGTCACAACTCAATTTTGCAGTGAAATCGTGCCCTTTTTGGGCAAAGAGACTACCTTTTGTTTTTGAACCCTAGCTCTGCCGGCACCTATGGAAACCTAGCAAACCTATATATTTTTAAAAAGTAGACACCCAGGGGAAATCAGGATGGGGTCACTCTACTGCCTACCCCCAGGGTCTCTTACCCAGAATCCCTTGCAAAGCTAAGAAATTGGAAAAAAACCCACATTTTCCTTACATTTCTGTGGTGGAAAGTTCCGGAATCTGCGTGGATCAACAAATTTCCACGCACCCAGCGTTCCCCCAGGTCTCCCGAGAAAAATGGTATCTCACTTGCGTGGGTAGGCATAGTGGCTGCGACAGGAAACAGCGCAAAACGCAAAGTGGTCACAACTCAATTTTTCAGTGAAATTGTGCACTTTTTGGGCAAAGAGACTACCTTTTGTTTTTGAACCCTAGCTCTGCCGGCACCTAGGGAAACCTAGCAAACCTATATATTTTTGAAAAGTAGACAACCAGGGGAATTCAGGATGGGGTGACTCGACTGCCTACCCGCAGGTTCTCTTACCCAGAATCCCTTGCAAAGCTAAGAAATTGGAAAAAAAACACATTTTCCTTACATTTCTGTGGTGGAAAGTTCCAGAATCTGCGTGGATCAACAAATTTCCACGCACCCAGCGTTCCTCCAGGTCTCCCGAGAAAAATGGTATCTCACTTGCGTGGGTAGGCATAGTGGCTGCGACAGGAAACAGCTCAAAATGCAACGTGGTTGCACTTCAATTTCCCAGTGAAATCTTGTGCTTTTTGGACAAAGAGACTACCTTTTGTTTTTGAGTCCTAGCTCTGCCAGCACATAGGGAAACCTAGCAAACCTATACATTTTTGAAAACTAGACACCCAGGGGAATTCAGGATGGGGTGACTCGTCTGCCTACCCCCAGGTTTTGTTACCCAGAATCCCTTGCAAAGCTAAAATTATGACAAAAAAACACATTTTCCTCATATTTCTGTGGTAGAAAGTTCTGGAATCTGCGTGGATCAACACATTTCCACCCACCCAGCGTTTCCCCAGGTCTCCTGAGAAAAATGATACCTCACTTGCGTGGGTAGGCATAGTGGCTGCGACACGAAACAGCGCAAAACGCAACGTGGTTGCACCTCAATTTCCCAGTGAAATCTTGTGCTTTTTGGACAAAGAGACTACCTTTAGTTTTTGAGTCCTAGCTCTGCCAGCACCTAGGGAAACCTAGCAAACCTATACATTTTTGAAAACTAGACACCCAGGGAAATTCAGGATGGGGTGACTCGTCTGCCTACCCCCTGGTTTTGTTACCCAGAATCCCTTGCAAAGCTAAAAATATGACAAAAAAACAAATTTTCCTCACATTTCTGTGGTGGAAAGTTCTAGAATCAGCGTGGATCAACAAATTTCTACCCACCCAGCGTTTCCCCAGGTCCCCCGAAAAAAATGGTACGTCACTTGCATTGTTAGGCATAGTGGCTGTAACATGAAACGGCGCAAAACGCAACGTCTTTGCACCTCAATTTCACAGTGAAATCTTGCGCTTTTTGGAGGAAGAGACTACCTTTTGTTTTTGAGCTCTAGCTCTGCCAGCACCTAGGGAAACCTAGCAAACCTATACATTTTTGAAAAGTAGACACCCGGGGAAATTCAGGATGGGGTGACTCGTCTGCCTACCTCCAGGTTCCGTTACCCAGAATCCCTTGTAAAGTTGAGAAATTTGAAAAAAACCCACATTTTCCTCACATTTCCGTGGTGGAAAGTTCTGGAATCTGTGTGGATCAACAAATTTCCACCCACCCAGCGTTCCCCCAGGTCTCCTGAAAAAAATGCTACCTCACTTTCCTGGGTCTGAATAGTGCCTGCGACAGGAAACAGCGCAAAACGCAACGTGGTCACAACTCAATTTTGCAGTGAAATCGTGCCCTTTTTGGGCAAAGAGACTACCTTTTGTTTTTGAACCCTAGCTCTGCCGGCACCTAGGGAAACCTAGCAAACCTATATATTTTTGAAAAGTAGACACCCGGGGGAAATCAGGATGGGGTCACTCGACTGCCTACCCCCAGGTTCTCTTACCCAGAATCCCTTGCAAAGCTAAGAAATTGGAAAAAAAAACAAATTTTCCTTATATTTCTGTGGTGGAAAGTTCCGGAATCTGCGTGGATCAACAAATTTCCACGCACCCAGCGTTCCCCCAGGTCTCCCGAGAAAAATGGTATCTCACTTGCGTGGGTAGGCATAGTGGCTGCGACAGGAAACAGCGCAAAACGCAAAGTGGTCACAACTCAATTTTTCAGTGAAATTGTGCACTTTTTGGGCAAAGAGACTACCTTTTGTTTTTGAACCCTAGCTCTGCCGGCACCTAGGGAAACCTAGCAAACCTATATATTTTTGAAAAGTAGACAACCAGGGGAATTCAGGATGGGGTGACTCGACTGCCTACCCCCAGGTTCTCTTACCCAGAATCCCTTGCAAAGCTAAGAAATTGGAAAAAAAACCCACATTTTCCTCACATTTCTGTGGTGGAAAGTTCCGGAATCTGCGTGGATCAACAAATTTCCACCCACCCAGCGTTCCCCCAGGTCTCCCGAGAAAAATGGTATCTCACTTGCGTGGGTAGGCATAGTGGCTGCGACAGGAAACAGCGCAAAAGGCAACGTGGTCACAACTCAATTTTTCAGTGAAATTGTGGCCTTTTTGGGCAAAGAGACTACCTTTTGTTTTTGAACCCTAGCTCTGCCGGCACCTAGGGAAACCTAGCAAACCTATATATTTTTGAAAAGTAGACACCCAGGGGAATTCAGGATGGGGTGACTCGACTGCCGACCCCCAGGGTCTCTTACCCAGAATCCCTTGCAAAGCTAAGAAATTAGGAAAAAAACGCATTTTCCTCACATTTCTGTGGTGGAAAGTTCCGGAATCTGCGTGGATCAACAAATTTCCACCCACCCAGCGTTCCGCCAGGTCTCCCGAGAAAAATGGTATCTCACTTGCGTGGGTAGGCATAGTGGCTGCGACAGGAAACAGCGCAAAACGCAACGCGGTCACAACTCAATTTTTCTGTGAAATTGTGGCCTTTTTGGGCAAAGAGATTACCTTTTGTTTTTGAACCGTAGCTCTGCCGGCACCTAGGGAAACCTCGCAAACCTATATATTTTTGAAAAGTAGACACCCAGGGGAATTCAGGATGGGGTGACTCGACTGCCTTCCCCCAGGTTCTCTTACCCAGAATCCCTTGCAAAGCTAAGAAATTGGAAAAAAAAAAGCATTTTCCTCACATTTCTGTGGTGGAAAGTTCCGGAATCTGCATGGATCAACAAATTTCCACCCACCCTGCGTTCCCCCAGGGCTCCCGAGAAAAATGGTACCTCACTTGCGTGGGTAGGTATAGTGGCTGCGAAAGGAAATGGTTCAAATTGTACGGTGGTGAATTTACAATACCAAATTGCAAAACAACCTTCATTTTTGGGGGGGGGGCACCTGAGTTTTTGGCCCGGGGCTCGGTGGTATTCTTTGGAAAGTACCAAACCCAAACAGATCTGAAAAGTAGACCCCCGGGGGAGTCCAGGGAGGTATGGCATGCGTGGGTCCCCGAATGTTTTCCTACCCAGAACACCTTGCAAACCTTAAAATTAGGTAAAATAATCACTTTTCCAAACTTTTTTGCGTGGGATCACCGTGCCGGCAAAAATGTCCTACCACCCAGCGCTCCCCCTGGTCTCCAGAGTAAAAGGATACCTCACTTGTGTGGGCGCCCCAAAGCAGAACAGGCCAAAAATGAATGTTGAAAAAAGTAGTATTTCAGTGTTGCAAATTAAGCCCCCCTGCCTTAGTCACAGGCCTTTGGCCCACCCACACACTTGAGGTATCATTTTACTCGGGAGAACAAGGGGAACGCAGGGTGGTAGGACATTTGTGCCGACACGGCGATCCCACGCAAAAATGTAAGGAAAACTGTTTTTTTAACCTAAATCATTGGTTTGCAGGGATTTCTGGGTAGGAAAACATTGGGGGACCCACGCATGCCATACCTCCCCAGACTCCCCCGGGTGTCTAGTTTTCAGAAATGTTTGGGTTTGGTAGTTACCAAAGATGCCCGCCGAGCCCCGGTCCAAAAACTCAGTCCCCCCCCCCTAAAAAAAGAAGGTAATCTTGCTATTGGTTATTGTAATGTCTCCACCGTACAATTTGGACCTTTTCCTGTTGCAGCCACTATGCCTACGCGCGCAAGTGAGGTACCATTTTTATCGGGAGACCTGGGGGAACGCTGGGTGGGAGGAAATTTGTGTGAGCCCAGTGACGCCACGCTTTCCCACGCAAAAAAAGTGTGTAAAAAATGATTTTTCCATCAAAAATTGAGGTTTGCAAGGGATTCTGGGTAAAGGAACGTTGGAGGATCTACGCAAGCCATACCTCCTTGGAAGCCCCCGGGTGTCTACTTGTCAGAAATGTGTGGGTTTGGTAGGTTTCCCTACATGGCCGCCTCGCACGGGGCCAAAAACCCAGGTAACCCCTCTTGCAAAAGCTGGTGGTATTGACATTGAATACCACCAGCTTTTGAAAGAGGGGTTACCTGGGTTTTTGGCCCCGTGCGAGACGGCCATGTAGGGAAACCTACTAAACCCACACATTTTTGGAAAGTAGACACCCTGGGGAATTCAGGATGGGGTGACTCGACTGCCTACCACCAGGCTTTGTTACCCAGAATCCCTTGCAAAGTTTAGAATTTGACAAAAAAAACACATTTTCCTCACATTTCTGTAGTGTAAAGTTCTGGAATCTGCGTGGATCAACACATTTCCACCCACCCAGCGTTCCCCCAGGTCTCCCAAGAAAAATGCTACCTCACTGGCGTGGGTAGGCATAGTGGCTGCGACACGAAACAGCTCAAAATGCAACGTGGTTGCACTTCAATTTCCCAGTGAAATCTTGTGCTTTTTGGACAAAGAGACTACCTTTTGTTTTTGAGTCCTAGCTCTGCCAGCACATAGGGAAACCTAGCAAACCTATACATTTTTGAAAACTAGACACCCAGGGGAATTCAGGATGGGGTGACTCGTCTGCCTACCCCCAGGTTTTGTTACCCAGAATCCCTTGCAAAGCTAAAATTATGACAACAAAACACATTTTCCTCACATTTCTGTGATGGAAAGTTCTGGAATCTGCGTGGATCAACAAATTTCCACCCACCCAGCGTTTCCCCAGGTCTCCTGAGAAAAATGATACCTCACTTGCGTGGGTAGGCATAGTGGCTGCGACACGAAACAGCGCAAAACGCAACGTGGTTGCACCTCAATTTCCCAGTGAAATCTTGTGCTTTTTGGACAAAGAGACTACCTTTAGTTTTTGAGTCCTAGCTCTGCCAGCACCTAGGGAAACCTAGCAAACCTATACATTTTTGAAAACTAGACACCCAGGGAAATTCAGGATGGGGTGACTCGTCTGCCTACCCCCTGGTTTTGTTACCCAGAATCCCTTGCAAAGCTAAAAATATGACAAAAAAACACATTTTCCTCACATTTCTGTGGTGGAAAGTTCTAGAATCAGCGTGGATCAACAAATTTCTACCCACCCAGCGTTTCCCCAGGTCCCCCGAAAAAAATGGTATGTCACTTGCATTGTTAGGCATAGTGGCTGTGACATGAAACGGCGCAAAACGCAACGTCTTTGCACCTCAATTTCACAGTGAAATCTTGCGCTTTTTGGAGGAAGAGACTACCTTTTGTTTTTGAGCTCTAGCTCTGCCAGCACCTAGGGAAACCTAGCAAACCTATACATTTTTGAAAAGTAGACACCCGGGGAAATTCAGGATGGGGTGACTTGTCAGAAATGTGTGGGTTTGGTAGGTTTCCCTACATGGCCGCCTCGCACGGGGCCAAAAACCCAGGTAACCCCACTTGCAAAAGCTGGTGGTATTGACATTGAATACCACCAGCTTTTGAAAGAGAGGTTACCTGGGTTTTTGGCCCCGTGCGAGACGGCCATGTAGGGAAACCTACTAAACCCACACATTTCTGAAAAGTAGACACCCAGGGGCTTCCAAGGAGGTATGGCTTGCGTGGATCCTCCAACGTTCCTTTACCCAGAATCCCTTGCAAACCACAATTTTTGCTGGAAAAATCAGTTTTTACACACTTTTTTTGCGTGGGAAAGCGTGGCGTCACTGGGCTCACACAAATTTCCTCCCACCCAGCGTTCCCCCAGGTCTCCCGATAAAAATGGTACCTCACTTGCGTGGGTAGGCATAGTGGCTGCGAAAGGAAATGGTTCAAATTGTACGGTGGTGAATTTACAATACCAAATTGCTAAACAACCTTCATTTTTGGGGGGGGGGGCACCTGAGATTTTGGCCCGGGGCTCGGTGGTATTCTTTGGAAAGTACCAAACCCAAACAGATCTAAAAAGTAGACCCCCGGGGAGTCCAGGGAGGTATGGCATGCGTGGGTCCCCGAACGTTTTCCTACCCAGAACACCTTGCAAACCTTAAAAATAGTTAAAATAATCACTTTTCCAAACTTTTTTGCGTGGGATCACCGTGCCGGCAAAAATGTCCTACCACCCAGCGCTCCCCCTGTTCTCCCGAGTAAAAGGATACCTCACTTGTGTGGGTGCCCCAAAGCAGAACAGGCCAAAAATGAATGTTGAAAAAAGTAGTATTTCAGTGTTGCAAATTAAGCCCCCCTGCCTTAGTCACAGGCCTTTGGCCCACCCACACAAGTGAGGTATCATTTTACTCGGGAGAACAAGGGGAAGGCAGGGTGGTAGGACATTTGTGCCGACACAGCGATCCCACGCAAAAATGTATGGAAAACTGATTTTTTAACCTAAATTTATGGTTTGCAGGGATTTCTGGGTAGGAAAACATTGGGGGACCCACGCATGCCATACCTCCCCAGACTCCCCCAGGTGTCTAGTTTTCAGAAATGTTTGGGTTTGGTAGTTACCAAAGATGCCCGCCGAGCCCCGGTCCAAAAACTCAGTCCCCCCCCCCTAAAAAAAGAAGGTAATCTTGCTATTGGTTATTGTAATGTCTCCACCGTACGATTTGGACCTTTTCCTGTTGCCGCCACTATGCCTACCCACGCAAGTGAGGTACCATTTTTATCAGGAGACCTGGGGGAACGCTGGGTGGGAGGAAATTTGTGTGAGCCCAGTGACGCCACGCTTTCCCACGCAAAAAAAGTGTGTAAAAAATGATTTTTCCATCAAAAATTGAGGTTTGCAAGGGATTCTGGGTAAAGGAACGTTGGAGGATCCACGCAAGCCATACCTCCTTGGAAGCCCCCGGGTGTCTACTTGTCAGAAATGTGTGGGTTTGGTAGGTTTCCCTACATGGCCGCCTCGCACGGGGCCAAAAACCCAGGTAACCCCTCTTGCAAAAGCTGGTGGTATTGACATTGAATACCACCAGCTTTTGAAAGAGGGGTTACCTGGGTTTTTGGTCCCGTGCGAGACGGCCATGTAGGGAAACCTACTAAACCCACACATTTCTGAAAAGTAGACCCCCAGGGGCTTCCAAGGAGGTATGGCTTGCATGGATCCTCCAACGTTCCTTTACCCAGAATCCCTTCCAAACCACAATTTTTGCTGGAAAAATCAGTTTTTACACACTTTTTTTTGCGTGGGAAAGCGTGGCGTCACTGGGCTCACACAAATTTCCTCCCACCCAGCGTTCCCCCAGGTCTCCCGATAAAAATGGTACCTCACTTGCGTGGGTAGGCATAGTGGCTGCAACAGGAAAAGGTCCAAATTGTACAGTGGCGTTTTAAGTTTTCAATTTGAGAGCGTGTGATTCAAGGAAACTGTGACAGACAATTTCAAGTTTGCAGGAGATTGTGGAAAAAAATCAATAAAATTCACCAGAAAGACATGACCATATACTTCCATGGTTTAACAATAAAATCTAAATTTAGTAAGTTATTTATAGCTACAATGTACACCGTAACAGAGTTACTCAAAAGTCAAACATTCAAGCACGGCTAACTATTCCTCAAAGACACACACATACAGGTTGGATTTGGCACGAGGGCGAGTGATGGTTCAGTACATAAAATTTTATTAACAAGATATTTCAAAAAATGAAATGCTCTGTCAATAAATAAATGCATAAAAACCAAACCAGTGACTCCCAACTCGTGAGCTGTAAAGCCACGACAAGGCACCAACCGTTTTACAGGCCATTCATGCACCTTTCATACCTGTTACACACCAGACCATTGACACCATCCGGAAGGAAAAGCAACACATTACAACATTCACAAAAAGGGACAAGGTACACCCTACTTCTAAAAGGGAAAACAAAAACAAATATTACTGGACAGCCATCTAAACCGCAAACACACACACATACTGGTTGGATTTGGCACGAGGATGAGTGATGATTCAGTACATACAATTTTATTTGCAAGTAATTTCACAAAAATGAAATACACTGCGTATAATTGAAAGTATGATAAACTGAACTACTGACTCACAGCTCGTGAGCTGTAAAGCCACGTCAAGGCACCAACCTCTTTACAGGCCATTCATACACCTTTCGTACGTGTGACACATACAAAACATTCACGCCGCCAGCCGCGGACCCATCACATTACAACACTCACACCAGCAGACAGCGCCATTCAAGGGCCCATCACTTTCACACGCCCATATATCTGCCACAGCAACTATACAAAATGATGGACTACGTAGAGTGTCACTCAACTAGCAGTGTATGTAGTGACCAACAGAAAGTTAGTACTCACACACCACCATCCAAGCACCAAACCATGCACACCGCCAGCCAAACATCACTCAGCGCACACAGACAGCCAAGTACCACTCCACGCACACCGCCAGCCAAGTACCGCTCCACGCACACCGCCAGACAAGCAGCACTCCGTGCACAAACAGCCAGCCAAGCAGCACTCCGTGCACAGACAGCCACGAGTCACTCCAGGCACACCATCCAGCCAAGCGCCACTCCACACACCGCCAGCCAAGCACCACTCCATGCACAGACAGCCAAGTACCACTCCATGCACAGACAGCCAAGTACCACTCCACGCACACCATCCAGCCAAGCGCCACTCCACGCACACCATCCAGCCAAGCGCCACTCCACACACACCGCAAGCCAAGCGCAACTCCACACACACCGCAAGCCAAGCGCCACTCCACGAACACCGCAAGCCAAGCATCACTCCACGCACACCGCAAGCCAAGCGCCACTCCACGCACACCCCAAGCCAAGCACCACTCCACGCACACCATCCAGCCAAGCGCCACTCCACGCACACCATCCAGCCAAGCGCCACTCCACACACACCACCAGCCAAGCACCACTCCGTGCACAGACAGCCAAGTACTACTCCACGCACACCATCCAGCCATGCGCCACTCCACACACACCGCCAGCCAAGCACCACACCGCAAGCCAAGCGCCACTCCACGCACACCGCAAGCCAAGCACCACTCCATGCACACCGCAAGCCAAGCACCACTCCATGCACACCGCAAGCCAAGCACCACTCCACGCACACCGCAAGCCAAGCACCACTCCACGCACAACGCAAGCCAAGCGTGACTCCACGCACACCGCAAGCCAAGCGCCACTCCACGCACACCGCAAGCCAAGCACCACTCCATGCACACCGCAAGCCAAGCACCACTCCACGCACACCGCAAGCCAAGCACCACTCCACACACACCATCAGCCAAGCACCAGTCCACGCAGCCCACCAGCCAACCACCAGTGCAGTGCACACACCACCAGCCAAGCACCATTCCTTGCACTCCACCAGCCAAGCACCATACACTCACACTGCCAGCCAAGCACCTAACCATGCACTCCGCCTGCCAAACAAAAATCCACACACACCACCCGCAAAACACCAAACCATGCACTCTGCCAGGGAGGCACCAATCCACACACACCTCCAGCCAAGCGCCAGTCCACGCACACCGCCATCCAAGCACCAGCCTGCACACACCACAATCACATTTAGAGTTATTCTTTTAAAAAAAACACTAAACAAATGGAAATACCTACAAATCAACTTACACAAATTCTAAAACTAAACACATTGCACTAAAGCCAAACCTTGAAACAAACCAAATTTTTTTACAGAATACAGACCAGGCAATTCACTTCACAGCTCATTAAAACTCCCAATACTTCTTTTTCATGTGATATGATTTAAAACAAGCTGACAGACACAATCCAGGCTTAGAAGGACAGTCAGGGCAGTACATACGAGACTCCTTCCGCACGCCTCTACGCCAACAGACTCTGCATCTTCTAGTCGGAAAGTCTTTTGCGGTAGTGGGAGGAACGAATTCAGCAAAGTGGTGATCTTTCAATCTAGCCACATCCTCCACCACTCCAAATCTAGGAACACTTGCCTGCTCCACTAGTACAAGGCTGGCTATTACAGACTCCTGAAACTTAACAAAAGGCATCTTCGACTCAGGACAAGACTTCTGGAACACAACAAAAGCATTGAAGGATGCCAAATGGAAAAGATGAATAGCCAACTTCTTGTACCAAACGTAAGCCTTTCGAATAGCATCATAAGGTTCCAACCTCTGATCTACTCTGTCGACACCACCCATGTACTTATTGTAATCTACACTGCACACAGGTTTGCGCACTTCAGCAACCTGACCCCAAACAGGCAGAGGTACAGTACTTTCGTCATGGATAGTAGTCAGCATGTACACATCTCTCTTGTCTGAAAACTTCACAGCCAGAAGCTCCCCACATCGCAATGCAGTAGACTGTCCCCTCACAAGCCTTTTGCAAACAAGTTCCTTTGGGAAACCTTTCCGGTTACTGCGCATTGTGCCACAAGCAACAGTGCCCACTTTGGCCAACTCCTTGAACAACCGCACACCAGTGTAGAAGTTATCTACATACAAATGGTGGCCTTTGTGAAATAATCCTCTACCTAGTTCCCACACAATCTTCTCAGTCACTCCAAAAGTGGAAGGACAACCAGGAGGGTTAATGCTGGACTCCTTACCAGTGTACACCCTGAAATTGTAGACATATCCAGTCTCACTGTCACACAACATATACAGTTTGATTCCATAGCGTGCCCTCTTACTAGGAATGTACTGCCTAAAAACCAAGCGGCCCTTGAACAATAGCAAAGACTCATCCACTGCAATTTCTTTTCCAGGAGCAAAGATCTCAGAAAAACGATCAACAAAGTGATCAAGGACAGGCCGAATTTTAAACAGACGGTCACAATCAGGGTGATCGCGTGCCAAGGCTAAACCATTATCAACAAAATGCATCATCCGAAGAAGAAGCAAAAACCGATCACGACTTATGACTGCTGGATATATAGCTGTTGTCATCAAGGGACTAGTGGACCAATATGAAGACATTGATGGCTTCCTTAGCAAGCCCATCAAAAAAGTTAATCCCAAAAACTTCTTCATCTCTTCAACATTTGTGGGAGTCCACAGAGTAGCTCTAGAATGGGGCTTAAGACTGGCACTGTTGTCCCTCAAAAACTGTTCTGCATACAAATTGATTTGATCAACAATCTCTTGCAAAAACACATCGTCCATAAACAACTGAAAAAAATGTATTGGCTGAAAATTCTCAGTATTCACTCCACACCCAAGAACACCAGTGAACTCTGGCAATGCCGGCTGCACCATGCCAGGGGGAACCCAGAGGCCATCCCCATGAACGGGGGGAGCAGCCACCTCAGCCTGCAGACCAGAAGCCACTTGTTGCTGTACACGTACGGGAAGCCTAACATCCACAGATACTTCTGGCTGCACATCACCAACAGAAAACATAGCATTCCCAGAAGGCTCTTGCTGCACTACACCACCGGGAAACAAAGCAGGTCCAGATGCATCTTGCTGCTCTACAACAATGGGAAGCCTAACAGCCCCAGATGCCTCTTGCAGCACTTCACCAACGGGAAGCCCAGCAGCCTGAGAAGCTTCTTGCTGCACTATACCACCGGAAAACAAATCAGACCCTGATGTACCTTGCCGCTCTACAACAATAGGAGGCCTAACAGCACCAGATGCCGCTTGGCGCACCACAGCAATGTGAAGCCTTTTGGGCGCAGGCTGCAGCCCACCTGCCTCTTGCCGACGTAAAAAGAAAGGATACCTTGCAGCCCTAGGAAGTAGCACAGCTGCCTCTTGGTCCACTACCGGCGCAACAATGTCCTCCGCTACCATAGACACTTCATCAGCACTAGAAGAAGATTCTTCATCCGATGATGATGAATCCAGGCAAAGAGAAAACTCACTGCCTGAATCTTCTCCACCAACCTCCAAATCCGAATCAGAGTCAGTCTCTGAACCATGGTCAGAGGAAGACTCAAAAAGCAAACTAAGAATCTGCTGAGCAGTAATCCTGCGACTAGCCATTATCCTTACAAAGAAAGACAGCACACACAAGTGAACAACAACCTACACTGTGCAAAGTAAAAAGTAAACAAGGTAAGGCTTTCACACAAAGATCAATACAATCCAAAACAATTTCACTCTTACCAAATACAGCTACACTCACCAGCACCTACTCTGCTGAGACACAGCAAAAAGAAATGATATCCCACTAGAAAGAAAAGAAAAAAAACCAAATTAGAAATCAAAGTGCACATCAAACACTAATGCTGAAGAAAAAAAGAAACAGAGCCACACAAACTGATATAAGTACAACCTTTTTCAAAAAGACAAACATCAAGGGAAAGTAGTACAAAATACATTCACTTACCAAGCACAAGCAACTACACAAGCTGCAAAACGAACAGTGACGGACCCGCAACCTACAACAATCCAAACAGCAAAAGCCTGGAACAAGGCAAAAATGGAGAAGATAAAAAAATTACTACCACATTTCACAAACAATATAACAATTGAAAAAACCACACACAAATTTGCCCCCCAAATTTACATTTGCACAGAGGGGCCATCAAATAGGGCAAAGACCAATTGGGATTAGATGAGGTTTAACATCAAGACCCTGGGTAATTTTTTGAATTTATTTTACTGCCTAACCCCTTTGGTGCCAGTTGGTCTTCTACTCCTACCAGTACCCCCATCACACGGGGGCAGTAAGGACATTCATACACCTTTCGTACGTGTGACACATACAAAACATTCACACCACCAGCCGCAGACCCATCACATTACAACACTCACACCAGCAGACAGCGCCATTCAAGGGCCCATCACTTTCACACACCCAAATATCTGCCACAGCAACTACACAAAATGATGGACTGAGTAGAGTGTCACTCAACTAGCAGTGTGTGTAGTGACCAACAGAAAGTAGGTACTCACACACCGCCAGCCGAGCGCCAGTCCACCCACACCACCATCCAAGCGACAGACCATGCACACCGACAGCCAAGAACCACTCCACGCACACCGCAAGCCAAGCGCCACTCCACGCACACCATCCAGCCAAGCGCCACTCCACACACACCGCCAGCCAAGCACCACTCCGTGCACAGACAGCCAAGTACTACTCCAAGCACACCATCCAGCCATGCGCCACTCCACACACACCGCCAGCCAAGCAGTACTCCATGCACAGACAGCCAAGTACCACTCCATGCACACCATCCAGCCATGCGCCACTCCACACACACCGCCAGCCAAGCACCACACCGCAAGCCAAGCACCACTCCACGCACACCGCCAGCCAAGCACCACTCCACATACACCGCCAGACAAGCAGCACTCCGTGCACAAACAGCCAGCCAAGCAGCACTCCGTGCACAGACAGCCACGAACCACTCCACGCACACCATCCAGCCAAGCGCCACTCCACACACACCGCCAGCCAAACACCACTCCGCACACACCGCCAGCCAAGCACCACACCATGCACAGACAGCCAAGTACCTCTCCATGCACAGACAGCCAAGTACCACTCCACGCACACCATCCAGCCAAGCGCCACTCCACACACACCGCAAGCCAAGCGCCACTCCACGAACACCGCAAGCCAAGCGCCACTCCACGCACACCGCAAGCCAAGCACCACTCCACGCACACCGCAAGCCAAGCGCCACTCCACGCACACTGCAAGCCAAGCGCCACTCCACGCACACCGCAAGCCAAGCACCACTCCACGCACACCATCCAGCCAAGCGCCACTCCACGCACACCATCCAGCCAAGCGCCACTCCACGCACACCGCAAGCCAAGCACCACCCCACGCACACCATCCAGCCAAGCGCCACTCCGTGCACAGACAGCCAAGTACTACTCCACGCACACCATCCAGCCATGCGCCACTCCACACACACCGCCAGCCAAGCACCACACCGCAAGCCAAGCGCCACTCCACGCACACCCCAAGCCAAGCGCCACTCCATGCACACCGCAAGCCAAGCACCACTCCACGCACACCGCAAGCCAAGCACCACTCCACGCACACCGCAAGCCAAGCGCCACTCCACGCACACCGCAAGCCAAGCGCCACTCCACGCACACCGCAAGTCAAGCGCCACTCCTCGCACACCGCAAGCCAAGCACCACTCCACGCACACCGCAAGCCAAGCACCACTCCACGCACACCATCCAGCCAAGCGCCACTCCACGCACACCATCCAGCCAAGCGCCACTCCGTGCACAGACAGCCAAGTACTACTCCACGCACACCATCCAGCCATGCGCCACTCCACACACACCGCCAGCCAAGCACCACACCGCAAGCCAAGCGCCACTCCACGCACACCCCAAGCCAAGCGCCACTCCATGCACACCGCAAGCCAAGCACCACTCCACGCACACCGCAAGCCAAGCACCACTCCACGCACACCGCAAGCCAAGCGCCACTCCACGCACACCGCAAGCCAAGCGCCACTCCACGCACACCGCAAGCCAAGCGCCACTCCACGCACACCGCAAGCCAAGCATCACTCCACGCACACCGCAAGCCAAGCACCACTCCACGCACACCATCCAGCCAAGCGCCACTCCACGCACACCATCCAGCCAAGCGCCACTCCACGCACATCATCCAGCCAAGCGCCACTCCACACACACCGCCAGCCAAGCACCACTCCGTGCACAGACAGCCAAGTACTACTCCACGCACACCATCCAGCCATGCGCCACTCCACACACACCGCCAGCCAAGCAACACACCGCAAGCCAAGCGCCACTCCACGCACACCGCAAGCCAAGCGCCACTCCACGCACACCGCAAGCCAAGCACCACTCCACGCACACCGCAAGCCAAGCACCACTCCACGCACACCGCAAGCCAAGCACCACTCCACGCACACCGCAAGCCAAGCGCCACTCCACGCACACCGCCAGCCAAGCGCCACTCCACGCACACCGCAAGCCAAGCGCCACTCCACGCACACCGCAAGCCAAGCACCACTCCACGCACACCGCAAGCCAAGCGCCACTCCACGCACACCGCAAGCCAAGCACCACTCCACGCACACCGCAAGCCAAGCGCCACTCCACGCACACCGCAAGCCAAGCGCCACTCCACGCACACCGCAAGCCAAGCGCCACTCCACGCACACCGCAAGCCAAGCACCACTCCACGCACACCGCAAGCCAAGCACCACTCCACGCACACCGCAAGCCAAGCACCACTCCACGCACACCATCCAGCCAAGCGCCACTCCACGAACACCATCCAGCCAAGCGCCACTCCACGCACACCATCCAGCCAAGCGCCACTCCACACACACTGCCAGCCAAGCACCACACCGCAAGCCAAGCACCACTCCACGCACACCGCCAGCCAAGCACCAGTCCACACACACCACCAGCCAAGCACCACTCCACGCACAGACTGCCAAGTACCACTCCACGCACACCACCAGCCAAGCACCACTCCACGCACACCGCAAGCGCCACTCCACGCACACCGCCAGCCAAGCACCACTCCACGCACACCGCAAGCAAAGCGCCACTCCACGCACACCGCAAGCAAAGCACCACTCCGTGCACAGACAGCCAAGTACCGCTCCACGCACACCATCCAGCCATGCGCCACTCCACACACACCGCCAGCCAAGCAGCACTCCGTGCACAGACAGCCAAGTACCACTCCACGCACACCATCCAGCCAAGCACCACTACACACACCGCCAGGCAAACACCACTCCGATTTGCCCCAAGGGGGGGCAGAAATTCAAAAACAATTACTTGCCACCAGGAAGAGACCCTTGCCCAAGGGGTCGCTTCCAAAACATATACATTGCCCCAAAACAGATCCCTGGTGCCAGTGGGGAATTTCTGCCCCCACCTGGGGGCAAAGCAACTAAAAAAACGGGCCGATTTGCCCCCCCGGGGGGGGCAGAAAAACAAAAAGATTATCACAGCCCACCTGGAAGCGACCCTTGCCCAAGGGGTCGCTTCCTAAAAGCTAATTTCAAGATCCCTGGTGCTAGTGGGCATTTTCTGCCCCCCCCCGGGGGCAAAACGGCAAAAAAACGGCCCTATTTGCCCCAAGGGGGGGGGACAGAAAATAAACAACAAAATCAAGGCCCCCTGGAAGCGACCCTTACCCAAGGGGTCGCTTCCCAAAACAAACATTGCCCTAATAAAAAATCCCTGGTACCAGTGGTTTTTTCTGCCCCCCCTCCGGGGGCAAAACGGCCGAAATAACGGGCCGATTTGCTCCCAGGGGGGGCAGAAAATCGTCAAGAAAATGGCTGCCCACCTGGAAGCGACCCTTGCCCAAGGGGTCGCTTCCGAAAAGCTAAATTTTCAATCCCTGGTGCTAGTGGGGGCATTTCCGCCGCATGATCGCGACGCTGTGCGCGATCGTGAGGCAGAAATGCCCTGCAAAGAAACTTCAGGGGAAAGGAAAATCTCTTTCCTCTCCCCTGAGGCCTCTTTGCGGCCCCAAACCCCCGCCGGACACCAGAAACTCACCTTCTCTCCAGACGCGCAGGAAGCAAATGGCTTCCCGAGCGCAGGGAATCCCTGATGATGTCAGCGCGCGCTGTGCGCGCTGACGTCATCAGGGATTCCCAGGGGGGGCGGCAGCGGAAGCTCTTCCGCTGCCGCCCCCAGCAAAACAACGAAGATCAGAGAACCTCGGAGGGAGCGCCAGCGCTTCCCCCGAGGGTGGGGCTCATGACGAGCTGGGCTCGTCATCAGCACACGACCACCGTGCACCATGACGAGCCCAGCTCGTCATCAGCATCGAAAGGGTTAAGGAGAAAACAAATAAAATGTTTTTAAAAAAAAGTCCCCCAGTCCCTACACCCATGGACCCACGTATGCAGCCTTCATGCGCAGCACTTCGATCAAGCAATGTTCACCACACCCCGACCTGGCCAACCAAACACACGGGAGCGGACTATCACAGCCAGGAATAGGAGCAAAACCTTCCAGTCAGGCTCACGGGGGGCGCTTGATACTCTGTCCCTCACTCCCCCTTTCCATAGACCACGCGACCCTCACCATGCGCGCGGCTCCTCTGCTTTCAGCGGTGCACGAACCAATCGGCGCCAAACAGATTCTCACAGCGTGAGCCACGTAAGACGACCTGGTGTCCACAGAGCCCGCCCCCAGGGGCAGGCAAGGACCAATCACAAACAGGGCGCGCAATCCCAAGTGCGAGCATAAACGGTAGTGTGGGCGGAGCGCCGCGAGCCTTGTGGAAGCCAGGTGCTAGGAGCTAACCAGAAATAGAAAATAAGGTCGAACTAAACTTTTATTAGGCATATTTTCAGCAAAAAATTGATGATCAAGCAGGTTTGGAAAACAAGTATGATTTCCATAGCTTCCCCGCAAAAAAAAATGATGAATCTGGCAAAAGGCAAATTATCGAGTTACACATGCAATCTATTGCTTGCCATCGAAAGCTATACTTCACATAACATTTGTTTTTGAAAACGTGACTTAAGAGAAATTACAAGGAAAAAACTCAGAATGTTTGGATCTTTCAAAAACAGCATATGTAAGTCCTCTTTTGGAAGGATGTATCTTCACGATGAGAGTAAGTGACATTGAGGGGTATTCATTTTTAGGTCTCAGCTATTCCATTCCGCAAGGAATGAATATGCGAGTCTAATGCAGCTAAACCACTACTTAAACCAAAGGCTCACCAAAGGCTCTTCCAAGGCTCTCAAAAGACTCTCAAGCGGATTTTCAACAGTTCACGCGAATCACGTGACCACACAAGCATGCGCATTTCCCCTACAGGCTTCCCCAGCGTGCTTAATTGCATCAGACCCATTTGCTCCTGGGCTTCCCCGCCCACTGCGGTCATTCACGGCAGACAGGCCGTGATTTGCATTCTCCGAGAGCATCAAAGCTCCCTTGGGTTTCTTCCTAGATCAGGATTATTCATGCCACTCCCCCTTGTTACTGCTTCCTGACTTTCCATTTGAAGATCGTTCGCACTTTTGTTTGGTAATTAATTCCAGCTCTGTGTCTGACTCTTCGCCCTCCCCCACGCACGTAGACTTAGTGGGCCGGGATAACAGGCAGTGATATCATTTCCTGAGTTTCCAATCGTGTTCTTTAAATTATACAAAATGTTTTTATTTATATACTTGTAAACACTGCACAGCTTTTATTTTAACAACACTGCTCCCGCTTCCGGGACGCTGTGCTTTACATTATCGTGTTCTTTCCTCACGGGTGTTGCAGGGGAGGGGCATGGCTACTTTATGTACATTCCTCCTGCTACTTGGAAATTAAATGAACGAAACGGCAGCTCCACCACCACTGAACACATTGCTCTCTTAGCTGGCGCAGAATTATCTCGCATATCTCGCTTGTTGCTCACAGTACACTTTAAGGAGTACAGTACACTTCACTTCCTCATAATTCAGCATGCCAGCATGTCAAGGGCCCGTGAGTGGAGCAGGATATGGAGGTAAGCGCGCCTGGTAAAACCGCAACTTGTTTACCAGTCAAAGAATCTCGTGGCTGGCAGATTTTAAAAGCCTCATTTCGTCTACAGCCGTTCCAGTCAGGATTAGTTCTGGGTCCCACACAGCACTTGTTATAGGTCAGAAAACGGAGGTTCCGTTCACCTTTTCACTCCTAACACAATAACATAAATTGGATGTGGCACTGACAATGGCAACAGGTTATTTCATTTGCCTATGTAGATTTTTTCATTCCTCGTTCTCCGGGAAGAGCCCTTTCACTGCCAGTTCAACTTGGCAGCCCTCCGTTTCCCCCCCACCCCCACCCTCCGGATCGTGTGCAGGGTGGGGACTGAGCAAAGCACAAGAACTTCTATTGTCATTCACCTGGCTGTGAAAGAGGTGGGAAGGGGAGCTTCCCTCAGCGCTACATGACAAACACATTGACATTCAGGGCTCCATCAGGCCTCTTTCAGCCCACGCCCCCAGTGTTTGCAGAGCTGAGAGCCTTTCAGAGCATTCTGACTTCTCAAGCTGGCCGTCTTTGCTTATAATTCATGTTTTTTAGAAGCACATCTGCTGTTGAGATCATTGTCTATAATGCTTTTATTTATGAAATAGCTCCCGCTGCGGGCCCCAAAAAGGCTTTTCTAAATATACACTGCACATTTTTTTACCAGCAGCCAGTCTCTTGCCCTCGGCTGCTTCTACAACAGTGTCCGAGCTTTAAATTATATGTAAAAAACGCGATGTAACACTCACGCTTACATCGTTCTCCTCTTTCCTATCCTTTTCTCGACCCAGTCTCCTTTTGCACGCTCTCCCTTCGCTCTTTCTTTTCCTCTCCATGTTGCTGCCTCTTTCACTCCCTCTTCCAACTCTCTCCCTCCCTCTCCATTTACTTACAGAAATCTCGCCGATACCCCGAGCAGCAGTGCCCGCACTACCGAGCGTTCTGTTATGCCACATCTCTCAGCTTACACCAAGATTGTGTTTAAATATTTTTTTAACAATATGCTAAATACATATAAATAGTACGTGCATGTTTTATGCTTTATTATTAAAAAAAACGAGAATGTTAAGGTGTACACTCACTATTACTACTATCACAGTACCACACTGTGCCCCTCCTCTGTATCCTTGCCATCACTGCTATCACACTACTACACCATGCCCCTCAGCTCTACTCAGGTCATTACTATTATTATACTACAACACCATGTCCCTCTGCTGTATTCCCACTGTCACTGATTTCACACTAGGACCACGTGCCCCTCTGCTGTGTCCCCGTTATCACTGCTATTATACTACAACACCGTGCCTCTTCGTCGACCCCCGCCATCACTGCTACTACACTACAACACCGTGCTCTCCGCTGTACCTCCGCCATCACTACTATTACACCATGACATTGTGCCCCTTTGCTCTACTCTTAGCTCTGTATTATAACTACACTGGCATGTACAAATATGGAGATTAATGTGCTCCGTGGTTGCCAAGACTGCTGCTTTGTGGTGCCTGCCGTAGTAGTTAACTTGTGAACGCGCTCATAAAGAGGTGTTAGCATCTAGTGTTCAACAACAGCACGTGTTTAGCTGGCGCCTGGCGCCAAGCCGCGTTAATTAGCTTCCTGCTTTGTTGTTTAATAATTGTGGTCTTTACAACTCCCAATAGTGTACATGTGATATGTTAAAGCTTCATTTTGTCTACTTTATTAATACATTTAGCAAATTTACAGTGTTGTCGGTATTGCTTGTGCTCGTGGTGTCCTTCAAGGCGCGCCCTCCCTGTGCAGCAAGACAGGAACAAACTCTGCAGCTGCAGGCACAGTATCCATCCCCCTCCTGTACCTCGTCTGCCCAGAACCGACCCCCCACTAGCGCCATGCCTAACCCCCACCGTGTTGCACAAGCAAACGAAGGACACCAGTGGCTCCCCCCATCTTCCAAAGCCCCCGTCTGCCACAGATACTCAGCTGATATTACAAGGAGTGACGTATAAGCCACTGCTAACAAACTTGCGTGGCAATATCGTGTACCAAATAAAAACCGCACAGGCTTATAGTGAAATTGTGTGAACGTTTATAAATTTGTTCTGTATTATGTTTGGAGATATTGCTCTATCGTCGGCATCACTGCTATCATACGAAAAACACGTGCCCTACTGCTCTATCCCCACCATCACTGCTGTCATAGTACAACACCGTGCCCCTCGGCTATATCCCCGCCAATGCTGCTATCGCACTACAACACCGTGCCCTCCGCTGTATCCTTGCCATTACTACTATCATAAAACAAAACACTTTGCCCTCCGCTGTATCTCTGCCATCACTGCTATCACACTACCACATCGTGCCCCTCAGCTGTATCCTCGCCATTACTACTATCACATAACAAAACACCGTGCCCCTCAGCTCTATCCCTGCCATCACTGCTATCACTGCTATCATACTACAACACAGTGCCCACCGTTGTATCCTCGCCATTACTACTATCACATAACAGAATGCCGTGCCCCTCCGCTCTATCCCCGCTATCACTGCTATCACCAAACGCCACAACTCACCTGGACCAGCCTGCCCTTGCCCTTGAGGGTTCCCGCTTCCCGCAGCAGCTCGCCGCACCAGCTCCGCGGGTGCTGCTTCGCGGTAAGAGGCGAGGGGCAGGAGAAGCAGACCGGACGCTTGGGGCTGCCAGAACAAGGGGCTAATCATTGGAGGCTGCTGAGGGAGCGCGCTGCAGGGACTCGAAAGACCAGGAGTCCCTGCGCTGCACAGGCGTGCACGGCCACGCCCCCAGAGAGATACGCCCACCGCGCCTGACGACAAAAGGCGTGTATCACCTTCCATCGGTGGGAAACACCAATCACCACAACTCACCTGGACCAGCCTGCCCCTGCCCGTGAGGGTTCCCGCTTCCCGCAGCAGCTCGCTGCACCCACTCCGCAGGTGCCGCTTCGCGGTAAGAGGCGAGGGGCAGGAGAAGCAGACCGGACGCTTTGGGCTGCCAGAACAAGGGGCTAATCATCGGAGGCTGCTGAGGGAGCGCGCTGCAGGGACTCGAAAGACCAGGAGTCCCTGCGCTGCACAGGCGTGCATGGCAGCGCCCCCAGAGAGACACGCCCACCGCGCCTGCAACGCCCCCCACTTAACAACGGGCAGGTCGCTCAGCGGGACGCGAGCGGGACGCCGAGCGAAGCCCGAGCAAAGGGCGGGCAGTCTGTGGCAGTCAGGGGCTGACAGAGGCTGGGCTGGGCAATCTCTCTTTCATTTACCACTCTGTGGGCAAGTACTAGCAGTTCCTTTGGGGATTCAGAGGTGGACATGTCTACTCGTTCTGGGAAAGCCTTGAGGGGTGGGGGAGAGGGTACTGTAGGGAGCTCCATGATAGGCACGATGGATAAATTCATTACAAGAGTAGCTGCGGTCATTGAAAAGGAGATTGTGATGACGGAACGCCGTCTCTCACAAGACTCTTTTCCGGCTAGACGCTCCTCGCTAGGGGCAGTGGCTCATGCCCTGTCTCCAACTACTTCCCATCCTGCCTCCCCTCTTCCTGAGATTTTGTCCGAACAGCCACGGATTGATGCAATAGGGGCAAGTATCGACAGGCTGGAAAGGATGGTTGCACAATCCTTGCCCCTTAGCTCTAGTCCTGTGGTTACAGGCTCCCGTCCCACTACACCCCCAAGCACCTCCAACAGCCAGGAGCATCAACCGCCCCCTCAGGACCCTTCCCTGACTCGTAACCCGTCGTGGTTGGCACGTGCCTCCCTGGTTCGTGCTAAAAGGAAAAGGGTTACCAGTACACAGAAGGGTAGCCTCATTTCGCTTCATAAGCGTCCGAGGAAGTATGCCCCAAGATGCCCTGCCCTACCCAACACCCGTAGGCCCGCTACACCAACCACCGATTCAATTAGAGGAAATAATCCCATGGCAACGGCAACTGTTGTTGAAACCGTACAGGCAAAGTCCACCACTCCTGCACCACCAATAATTTCGCCCAAGCTCATTGAGGATATGGTCAGGTCCCTATTGGTCCCGCTCATTGACCAAGTTAAGAGCCTGGGGGATAGGCTTGACAGCTTTGAACAGTCTACCGGGACAACTTCTTTTCCCTGAAATCTCTTATAAAATTACAATTTAAATCTAGGCAGGATAATGTGGGTGGGAAGGGTGATCTAGGGGGTCCAATTCAGGTAACACCACCTCCCGCGTCAGTATCGGACATAGCAGCAGGGAAGGACTCGGCTAATGTTTCCGAGACCCCTGCTACTATTAAACCGAGAACTACAATTCACACTGTCCAGGTTCATGCCAGCATCACCCCGATAGCAAAGAATGCAAAACCCAAGCCTGACCAAAAGAAGTCGCAAGTGGGAGGGACCCCTGCTAAGCCTAAAAGGTTGGCTCACCAAACTGGCGACGCTAGGGTAGCTACCCCAGTCTTAAAGGCCAATGCAGCAATGAGCCATCTTGAAGCCCATCCTCCTGTAGCCGTACCACAGAAGCGGGTTAGAAAATGTCCACCAGTAAATCTCCCTCCAGAGTGCCATCCATATGTTGCAGTCCTTACTAATGTCCCCGTACTGAAGGATGCACGGCCAGAGAACCACCAGGCACTGAAGAACAAGACCATCCACTGGCTAAAAGCCAATAGACCCCTTCCTATGGGCGTGGAAGGGTTGATTCTTGAAGTGCGCAGGGTTGAATGGATTGGACAGGGAAAGAAACTGTTTGAGGGCGATTGTGTGGTAGTCAACTTCCAAGATGCGAGAGTTGCTCACGCAATATGCAATCCCGAGCAGGTCACGGGAGGACCCGGTATCAATGCAGTTGACTTAACATACTTTTACCCACGACCGTCTATGAAATGTCCTGGCCAACTCCCTGTGGCTACCTACCAAAACAACCTTGGTAGCCAATGGTATCCGGCTATACCTCTGTTCCAGCCGCATGCGGTGTGGCCGAGGCCGAGCTGGGGTCCCAGGGGGTACTGACTTGCTGACTCCCTGGGGGAGGCTTGGGGGGTTTTAAAAACTGCAGGAGCTCTTTACCCATCCCCAAAATTGACGGGTTTACCTACTATAATTGGGAAGCAGGTAGCCACAATGGCTACTCGAGAATCAGGTGAGGGGAGGGACCCAAATGAAGCTGACATTGACCACACTATTTCAACAGAGGTGGGTTTGGGTGGTGCTGTCGCACCCAGTAGCGCTGCAGCTGTGACGGACCCATTTTTCAGGGTTTTCAGCTGGAACGTAGCTGGACTAGACAGAAAGTTGGCCTTGCCTGACTGGAACGCTCTGGTGGAGGACTACTCCATTTGCGTGTTCATGGAGTAGGGAGCCCCTACATAAGGCGGGCTACTCTTCTCATTATACACCTGCTGTCTACCCGGGATCAGGCAGGGGACACCCCTCGGGAGGGCTCCTTATCTGGGTATCTTCCTCTCTTAATTGTAGGGTGGAGGAGCACCGAACAAACAGTCCGGACCTTCTTAATATTACTCTAAAAAACTCCAGGGGTCGAGTCATCCTTAACATCTTCAATATTTATGCACGGGGCACAAAGGGAGGCAAACAATCACCCACCATAGCCCTGCTAGAAGGTTTGCTTAGATCCTCCGCCTATATGTCATGTACCCTGGTCGCGGGTGACTTCAACTGCACATTTGAGCCACTCGGATCTGAAGTCACACAAGACCAGGAGGAAGACGATTATAGGAAGGGAATACCGGTTCTAGAGCTTAGCCCCATTAAGAGATGGACGGAAGTGGCACTCCAGATTAACTCCCTTACTATGGAGTTTTATCTGAGGGCCCTCAACGGAAGGACTAGATCGGACAAAGCGGGAGCCCATACGTATAACAGGCCCAACCATACGTCAAGAATCGACTACATTCTGCTTGACGTCCACCTATGGAGCTCGGTGGAAGATATGGAGATTATATCCTCCGTTGAGAGCGACCACAACTTGCTCTCTCTCGCCTTGTCTCCTGGGTGGTTTGAGGGCATAGGGGGCTTGTCCGTTTGTGCTACCGTTTCCGGTGAATCAGTTGTCTCGAACTGTGGCAGGCGGCTGAAGTGGGCTAAGCTCACGCTCTCGGCTGAGAAGATGTCCATCATCTCGCAGCTCCTAGCCACAGCCTCAGACAACTTGGATTCCCTTGAGGGAGGGCCGGTGGAATTGTTCGACCGGTTCTGCAACCTAACTCAGGCCATAAGCAACTTGTTTATTGTCCCACCCAGTCGCAACGGGAGGAAGATAGGTCCACGGAAAAGACAAGGTTGGTTTAACCATAAGTGTAGGGCAGCCAAGACACTGCTTGTTGAAGCAGTGAAATCAAAGTCCCAAACTAGCACCAGGGAGGCCAGAAGGCTCTATTCACAATGTTTGAAACTCGCCAAAAAGGAATGGAAGGACAACTTTTGGCAGGATCTTCTGACGGCTAGTCGAGGGAGAGACGCCAAGGGCTTTTGGAACATGGTGGGCAGTAGGAATCGCCCTGATGACACCTTGAGGACCTGTACGATTCCGGCACAATCGTGGTTAACCACTTTAAGGCCCTATATACAGCTGTAGAAGGCCCTCTTGATGACCCATTCTCCCTTCCTCCATTCGTACTGGACAGAGCCACTGACCCCTTCACTGCACGGAAGGTTTCGAACTTGATTAAATCCTTGATACCCCTGAAAGCAGCTGGTCCTGATGGGTTGCCAGGGGATCTTCTCCGAGCCTATCCGGGCGAATGGGGCATTTTGATTTCTGCTCTTTTGAATTCCATCCAAGAGGGAGGTCCTGTCCCTGTATGTATGTATGTATTGCGATTTATATAGCGCACGTATCACCCGAAGGCATCAAGGCGCTTGCCTTAGGAACCCGTCCTGGTTTTCCCCTGTGAGATAACCCCAGCAGGGTATCCACAATGTGAAAGCCAGGCATCCCGCCGCGAGGGGCTGTAGTGGAGATTAAGCAAGCTATTGCACAGAGTCGCAGAGTGTGAACCCGTGAGTCGAGTAGGCACCGGAACGAGAATTATCGAGTCCGTGGAATTTTTGAGCCCAAGACCCGCCGAGGTGGGGAATTGAACCCTGGTCCAGGACCGATCTCAGCTTCCGGGTCTGCCGCCTCTAACCCCTGAGCCACACTTCGCCCCTGAGTCGTGGAAAGGGGCAGAGGTAGTCCCAATTTTCAAAAAGGGTTGTCGGGACCAACCAGGGAACTACAGGCCAATAAGCCTCATCGACTCAACCCAGAAGGTGGCGGGAAAAGCGATTTTGGGGAGGATTCTCCACTGGGTGGATGAAAACCACATATTGTCGGATTTGCAGGCAGGCTTTCGTTCCGGTGCAGGAACTATTGAGCAAGTGTTCAGGCTACTGCTTCTACACTGGAAGGTGGTGGAACTGGGCAAAGGCAGTCTATACCTGGCCTTTATAGATCTAAAGACTGCCTTTGACCTGGTTCCTAGGGAGGAACTCTGGAGGGTTTTGCAGGGTCTTGGGCTGCCCCCTTATATTCTACTGCTTCTCATCGAACTACATAAAGACAACTATGCCCAGGTGCGATGGGGACAGAACGGGGAAAAGACCGACAGGATCCCAGTAAAAAGGGGCGTCCGACAGGGCTGCGTGCTAGCTCCCACACTATTTTCTTTGTACGTGAATGGTGTGGTAGAGCACCTGCTTGAAGAACCAGCAGACGCCCCCTCCCTGGGGGGCGTGAGGATCCCAACCCTATTGTTCGCGGATGACACCCTCCTCATTTCTAAGACTCCCCAGGGCCTCCAGAAGCTTTTGAACCATTTTCAGGTCTTCTGCTCAAAAAGAGGGCTTGCCATCAATGTGGACAAAACCAAATGCTTGACCAAGCACCCTCCACGCAGGCTTGGTCGCCCTCCAGTATTGAATTCTGTTCCCCTGGAGCGAGTTTCAGAATTTGACTATCTAGGGATCCGCGTGAGTGATGTCATGAGCTGGTCACCCCACATTGACAAAATGACCCTTTGCCACAAAAGGGTGGGGGGGTGCTCAGTTGAGAGAGTACCGTAACTCTTCGAAGCAATGTGTGGCTCCTGTAATCGACATCTACAAAGCTAGAGCTGTCACGGCATCTCTCTACGGGGCTGAGTTATGGGGCCTTGGTAATCTGGAAGCCCTATCCAAGGCCGAAAACAAATTTTTGAAGGACCTTCTGGCCATTCCGCTGAGCACTCCAACAGTGCCGGTGCTCCTGGATGCGGGCTGCAAATCAATTAAGGACCAGGCTCGCCTTCGGCCCCTCCTGCTATGGGCTCGTCTGTGGAGGGTTCCTGAACTGAAATCATATGCGGATGGGTTGTCGAAGGTGATGGGATTAGGTGGTTGGCACAAGATCCAGTGGCTAAGGGACATTAAAAACCTCCTGGGAGACCTAGGGTTGGGGTCTTGTTGGACTACACGATCCGCCCCGCCGAAAGCGACTCTGAAAAAAATGTATTGGGAGTGGGTCTCTGCCCAGCTCATCAGCAACCCACGTCACTGCAATACCACCACAGCCTACTTGAAAATAAAAGACGTTGTTGCTTATGAGCCATATCTGGATCTAATCACAATTTCAGCTGACCGGGCACTTTACATTAAATTCAGAGTAGGCACCTTGCCACTAGGAGACCTGCTCTCACGATGGAACACGCCTGCGCAGTTATCACCCCACTGCGCACTATGCACAACTAGGCCTGAAACTGTGGCTCATTTCTTTTTCGAATGCCCTGATTACATCCGCCCAAGAAGACAATGGCTCAACCTCTCTGTAGACAATTGGGAACTCGCCAGTATATGGTGGCCTTACGGATTTTACTAAACGATACATCCTCCCCCATAGTTTGTGGCGTATCCAAATTTCTCAAATGGGCATGGTTGATCCGCTCAAAAAGACTGTCTATATCAATTTAATTCTTTTTTAATTAACTTACTGTTGTACAGCTTATAGATCTTTTTACCTGACTTGGTTTTTAACTTGTACAGTCTTTTTTGCTTCGATGTGCTATTTTTATGTATATTTCTTGTAATGCTTTTATGATATTTGCATATCGAAATAAAGCTATCAACCAACCAACCAACTACAACATTGTGCCCCTCCCCTCTACCTCCACCATCACTGCTGTCACACTACAACACTGTGCCCCTTTGCTTTATCTCTGACATCACTGCTATCACACTACAATACCATACCCTCAGCTCTATCCCCGCCATCACTACTACCCCACTACCACACCATGCCCCTCAGCTCCATCCCCGCCATTACTGCCATCAAACTACAATACCGTACCCTCAGCTCTATCCCCGTCATCACTACTATCACACTACAATACTGTACCATCAGCTCTATCTCCGCCATCACACTACCACACCGTGGATTTCGCTATATCCTCTCCATTACTACTATCACATAACAAAACACTGTGCCCCTATTTTACTTATCAGCAAACTGCTAATCCACCGGGTATATGCCTTTGTATATTACCTATAACTTATACCAATACTGGCATGCACTTTCCCTCTCTACAAAAACTGCCACCTTTGCAGTGCCTGCAGTAGTAAAGCTTGCTTTTGCAATGTGAGCCGTGAACATCGTTCAGCTGTCTTCTTTGTGTATTTTGTAATATAATGCATTTGTTAATATTGCTTTAAAAAAAACAATTGATCCATCGGGTATAAGGCCTCCATTAAAAGGCATAAACAATTCTCATGCTGCAAGAAGGTCATATATGCTTTTAGTGCTTTAAATCTTATTATGGATTTGTGAGAACAAATCTATATTAGCTCTGTATTATGTCAACACTGGCATGTACAAATCTGGAGATTAATGTGCTCCATGGTTGCCAAGACTGCTGCTTTCTGGTGCCTGACTTAGTGGTTAACTTGTGAATGTGCTCATAAAGACGCGCTAACATCCAGTGTTAAACAACAGCACGTGTTTAGCTGGCGCCTGGCATCAAGCCCCGTTAATTAGCTTCCTGCTTTGTTGTTTAGCAATTGAGGGTTTTACAGATATCAACCCTAGACCTAGACTGCAGGCTCATTGGCGTCATGTGTGCTTTTTAGGTCTTGCTACAAACGCAGCACAAGCTGGTTCGCTAGCTAGAATATTGCTGCCGCTTTGGTGTTGGAAGGGAGACAGGAGGTGGCATGGGCGGACAGGAGATGTGTACGCGTACGGAGTGCACATCTCCTGTCAGCTCGTGCCACCTCCTGTCTCCCTTCAGCAGAGAAACCGGTGGCACAGCGCACGCACTTTCACTTTCCTTCCCGCCCCTTCAAGAATTTTGATATTCCACCGCCACAGCTTGTTTTGACTAGTTTTGGTGACAATTTTGAAAAGCCATGGTTATTTGTAATATCAATACATCTAAGTCACGTAAATACAACACATAGTGCATTACAAATGCTATAGGTATCACATTTGCGAAAGTTATAACTATTGGCATTGTAAATGACAAAGCTATTCATTTCACTATTTTCATAACCAACACATAACTAAAAAATGTGCCAGTTACAATACCAATAGCTCAAACTTTCCTAATGCGAGACCTAACGCATTGCCAATGCTTGTTATAAAGGGTTTCCTCATAAAGCGGTTGAACCAATGGCAGCAGAAACTTGCGGGTGCCACATTGCCTAAATGTATTAAATTGGAAGGCTTTTAACAATGTAGTTTTCTAACACCACTCACAGAATTAATACAATGGTTACTTGATGGAAAATATGGACTGAGGTGATGGACTCATGGAGACGTGAATGAACTATTTGGGAGAATGGGCCGGCTAGTGTATTTTAAAACGTTTGTAGTGTTCCAACTCATGTCACGTGCCTATTGTATTTATGAAATTGCTGGTGCTTTTGCAAGGCCAGTAAAGTAGGGAAAGAATCGTTACATTTCCCCGATTTAAACTCGAACTTTAGCACCTAATTTCAGTTTGGAAAACGCGTATCTAAGTTTCTCATAATAAGATCATCATTTGACTTATACCCTACATATACATTATACTGTTAATCAATCTGCCTTTTCATTCTATTTACATTTTGTGTGAGATGAGGTGACTCGAGCTGCTTAAGGTTGCCCCGGTGAACATACATCTAATTTAATGCTTTTTTGGGGGGGGGGCAGAGGGGAGTTAGTTGATGGAGGATGTTATTGAGATGCACAACTACAGCTTAAAAAATATCCGTAAATATTCATGTTGTTTGCAACAGGGCGTTCAGGAACCAAATTTCTGGAAAAAAAGACAGTGATCCACAGAGACCTCTGTCCTACAGTCTTGTGACGACGGCTCGAATATCTTGGCCTCGTCGCGTCTAGGATATGTCGCTCACGGGGGGCCTATAGAAGGAGACCTCCCAGGTCACTGAATATGCGGGTTACTGCGTGTCTATATGGAGACTGATCGATATGGAGACTGATTGCTCAGATCACTAGATATGCCGGTCACTGCGAGTCTATGGAGACTGATATCTCAGGTCACTTAGATGTGATGGTCACCTCGTGTTTTGTTATGTTATGTTATGCAGGGGTTTTGTATAGCGTGCGGCTACTCGGAAGAGTGTCCCGACGCTTTGGATTGCACACTAATCTCATAACACAACAGGGGAAATAAAATAAGAAACAGAGATAAAAGAAACCATATAGGGACCGAAACTAAGAGGAAAAGAGCCAGGTTTTAAGCCCTTTCCGAAAGGCCAACAAATTAGGAATGCTGCGCAGGGACACAGGCAGTTTATTCCATAACTGAGGCGCTAGTAGTTTAAAAGAGCGGCCTCCGATGCGGGCTCTCTTCACACGAGGAATCGCCGCAAGAAACAGGGCTTCAGACCTGAGCGACCTGGCAGGCAAATAAAAGGCCAGCCTCTTCTGCAGGTATTTTGCTCCGGAGGCGTGCAAGGCTTTGTGTGCCAGAGTAAGAGTTTTAAAAATTATCCGCTTCCGGACAGGGAGCCAGTGCAGAGCCTCCAGAAGACCCGAGGCTCTGGCACGGCGAGATAGTCCAAAGATGGCCCGTGCTGCCGAATTCTGGACAACCTGTAACCGTTGGAGCAGATATTCTGGCAAGCCGAGATAAAGGACGTTGGAATAGTCCATTCTCGAGCCTATAATCGCCTGCACCGTGATCTTCCTATGTTCCTCCGATAACAGGGGAAGGAACTTACGTAGCATCCGGAGTAGGCCAAAGCAGGTGCCAGTGAGACCGATTACCTGTGAACGTAGTGCGAGGCCATTATCGATCTTAATCCCAAGGTTTTTAGCCACCTGGGACGAACTTGCTGGTGGAAACATGTTCTCAGGCCACCACACTTTCCAGTCCGGATCTGAACTGCACCCAAAAAAGAGGACCTCGGATTTATCCGAGTTGCACTTGAGGTTGTTGTGATGGAACCATTGAAACACAGCCTCAAGGCAACCCTGGATCCTACCTCCATCGAAGTCCGCACCCCTCTCACAGGTGAAGAGGAGCTGGGTGTCATCGGCATAAGAAACGATCTGGGCCCCGAAAGACTCCGCCAATGCCGCCAGAGGGGTCATGAAGATGTTAAATAGAGTTGGACTCAGGACAGAGCCCTGAGGAACTCCGACACCCAATGGCGACATCTCGGCGGAGCAAGCAGAAGCCCAGACCGTTTGTCGACGGCCTGCCAGGAAAGATCGAAACCACTGGAGCACCGTCCCTCGGAGACCAACCTCTGAGAGTCTTGCAAGAAGACCCTCATGAGGGACGGTGTCGAAGGCCGCCGACAGATCTAGCATCACCAGCATCGCTCTCCCGCCCGAATCCAGCACCTCCTTAATCGCCTCCGAGACTTCCAGGAGGGCTGTTTCGGTGCTAAGATTGGCGCGGAAACCCGACTGGGTAGGGTGCAGTAGGTCGTGGGACTCCAGGTAATCGGCAAGCACCTTATGGACATGCTTTTCAATGACCTTCGCAAAAGCCGGCAGGAGCGAAATAGGTCTATAATTCGCCAACACCTCCACATCCAGGCCAGGCTTTTTAAGCAGGGGAATAATCATGGCCTGCTTCCAGGCCTGGGGAACCACACCCTGTGCAAGAGAACAATTCAACAGGGGGTTCACGAGGGGATTAATGACAGCTGCCATTTTAGCCAAAAATGTTGCCGGACAGGCATCCCGAGGGGAACCTGATTTAAGCCCAGCCATCAGATCAAATGAGGCGGTCAGCGAGAGAGGAGGGAAAGCTGCCAAGGCCACACCTGCGTTAAGTCGGGTAGCAGCGGTATTCTCCACCCGACCCGGTATCTCAGGCTCCAGCACATGGAAGGAGTCCTGGATCCGCTGGATCTTAGAGGTGAAAAAGTCCGCAATCGCCCTGACCCAAGTCGCAGGAGGGGGAGTCTGGGTTGGTACTGCGCGAGACGTTGTAAACTCCCGCACAGCGGCGAAAAGCTCCTTACAGGAATTGGAGGCAGCTTCAATTTTTCTCGCGAAATAAGCCTTCTTCTCCGCGAGGATGTTCCGATGGTAAGCTTTCGCCACAGACCTGTAGGCGAGTTTCGCCGTCGCGTCGTAATTTGCGCGCCAAGCTCTTTCCGCTACCTTGCATTGGCGCCGAGAGGCCACCAATGCTTCCGTAAACCAAGGGGCAGAAGCACCTTTTTCAGGTTTGCGGAGGGGTCTCAGAGGAGCCAGATCATTAAGTCTCTCTGAGAACCAGGCCTGCAGTCGCTCCACATCCTCCTCTAAGTTCCCTGCTAACACGAAGGGGTGGTCCACACAAGCCTGTGCCAGCAGTTCCGGAGTAATCCGGTGAAGTGCCCTGAATCCCACGGAAGACTGCCGGGGGGCGCCGGAAGGCTTCCTAACTTCCGAGAAGTAAAATTTCACCAACCTATGGTCGGACCAAAGAACCTGGCTAGGAGCCAGCATCTCTATAGGGGTCGTAGAGAAGGTCAAATCTAAAGTATGTCCCTTCTCATGGGTCGGTCTGATATGATATGGAACCAGGCCCAGAGGGGCTGTGACCTCCAGCATTTTTATCGCATCAGCATCCGTTTCCACGTCCATGTGGACGTTAAAGTCCCCGGCAACAATACAATGCTCTGACGTGAGTAATAAAGAAGAAGTCACCGACTGGAACTCTTCAAAAAAAGAGCCCATGGGCCCTGGCGGCCGATAGACTAGGAGACCCTTCATCGATTGGTGCGGTGAAAGAACAATGGCAAAGGCAAGGGATTCGCAATCCTTGATCGCGTCCGAGGGGATGATGGTACAGGTGGCTATTTTATTTACTATTAGTGCGACCCCCCCTCCACGCCCCTTCGGCCTGTCCTGCCTGAAGATGTTATACTCGGGCGGGAGAGCAGTAGCAATATCTGGGTTGGACGCCTCACCGAGCCACGTCTCGGTGAGCATCAGAAACAAGGGTTTTTCTGAGTCCAGCAGATCAAATATGTCCAGAGCATGCCGGCCCAGAGATCTAGTATTGAGCAGTAAGCCCAGATGTTTAGCGCTAACCGCCACCTTCTGCGGCGCCCCCCCAAGATGTTTCTGCGGGCGCCAGCCACACTCAGGGCAACAATACTTGCCCTTGTGGCGAGCAGGAAACACCGTACGGCAGGAGCCATTGATGTATTGCAAGGAAAGAAGTTCCGAACCCGAGCAGTGAAGCATAATGCTCACATGCCCAAGCTACATATGAAATACAGTTGCCCAGGACTGCCCGTCGCCTCGTACGCCTCCGGGACGCTGACGGGCGCAGATGGGCAGGACTCTGGCACGACTCCGGCCAAGAGACGGCGTCCCACTGCGCGATCCCGCTGCGCGGGAGAGGACGACTTTAAATAGGCGTCTCCCACATCCCCTCGAGCGTCGAGACACTCGAGATCAGTCACACTTTTTTGTGACTGATCTCACAGCTGGCTAGATATATCGGTCACCTTGTGTCTACGGAGGCTGATTTCTCAGCTCACTTAGATATGCAGGTTTCTGTGTGTCTAAGGAGACTGATCGCTCATCTGACCAGTTATGCCGGTCACTGTGTTTCTATGAAGACTGATCTCTCCGGTTACTTAGATATGCCGGTCCCTGCACGTCTATAGTGACTGATCTCACAGCTCGCTAGATAGATATACCGTTCACCTCGTTTCTATGGAGACTGATTTCTCAGCTCACTTAAATAGGCCAATCTCAATAGATGTTCCAGTTTCGCTTCAATGGAGACTGAACTCTCACCCACTGTGAGAAAGTGCCATTTTTCTTGCCTTGGTATGCCCCCACTTTTTTCTGAACTGCTGATGTGCTTTGACTGAGTGTGCCCTGGGTTCCTGCCAACCAGGTACCCAGGGCCTGTGTTCCTTCCCTAAAACTGTGTTGAAACTAAAGCCCAATTGGCATCTTCGGCCACCTATCAGCCCCTAGTAAATGGTACCCTAGGTACCCAGGGCATGGTGACCAGAGAAGACCCCTGAGGACTGCAGCACTTATTGTGCCACCCTCAGGGGCCCTGTACCCTGACACCAACACACTGCCTTTGCAGGCTGAGTGTCTAAGTACAGAACTAAACCAAGAGTTGACATAGCACACATCCTTGTGTGCTCTGCCCCCAGAAACCACTGCCCTGGCATGCTTCAGTCACCCCTCTAGCTGGGTACCCTATGTCAGGGGTGTGGGCACAGGTGCATGAGCCCTGTGCCCCTACAGTACCCAGGGCCATTCCTGGGCACTGTAAGTGCAGTGATGCCATTAAGAGTATATGGCGCTGGGAGGTTGTCATTACGAACTCCATAGCACCATAATGGCTACACTGAAGACTGACAAGTTTGGTACCAAACATCTCAGCACATTAAACCTGCACTGATGCCAGTGTGGGATTTAATGTAAAATGCACCAGAGGGCATCTTAGAGATGCCCCCTGAAAACCTAACCTTCAATCCACTTCTGGGCTGAGTGGCTGCAGAGGCTGCCACACAGCAGACATGTTGCTGGACCACTGGGTGGAGAGAACTCGCTCTCCTGGGCCTGCAACAATGCACATCCTGGGCGAGGTGCTAGGTCTCCTCCCCCAGGATGGGCAGGGGGAAGCTTCAAAGGGATACCGCCTCTGTGAGCTTCTTTCGACCATTTGCTGTACCCAGCAACTGGCCCCCACCAGTTCTGACCCCCACTCTGGCGGGAAGACTGGCGGGAAAAAACTACATCAAGAAGGGGGGGGGGGGGTGCCAGCCTATGCTAACCCCACCCCTGAGGTGGGGGAGACGAGGTGAAGCACGACCCCGGGCCCCGGCCATCTTGAAGATGGGGAGCCCTGCCCAATCACAGCTAGGCTCCTGCCCCCCTCCCACAGGAGAGGAGCAGGCTAGGGGGTGTTCCCACCCCAGGACAGGGACCTATTGGTGTCTGCCCTTGCTCTACCTGTAACGCCCCTAAATTCAGTATTTAGGAGCTCCCTGAACCTTCCTTCCTCAGATCCCGATACCACAAGAAGAAAGAAGATCAAGAAGAAGAAGACCCGCCATGCAGCTGCTAACAACAGGACGACAACAAGTGACTTGGCCCCAGCTCTACAGGCCTGTCGATCCTGGAACCTGCTCCTGCCTGAATCCCGGCGACTCCTGTGGACAGCAACCTTGGGACACCCGGAGGACCTGCCTGGCTTGACCCTCTTAAAGACTGTGACTCCCATCAGCAGAGGCTCTGCTGCAACAACCCTCCTGGTGCCAGCCAGGAAGCACCAGACCACTCTGCACCCGCCGAGCCCGGCCCGTGCCTGAGTGATCCAAGACCACGAGGACGTCCCCCCGGCGACTGGGACCCAAAGTCCAGTGCCCAAAGACACTCCTTGACGAACCAGACAACGCCTGCAGACTCAGAACTAGGCCCCCCTCCCAACCGCGACCAGCTGAGGGTAAGCTTTTCCGACACCCAAAGACACCCGGGCACCCGGCGCCCTACAGCCCCCTGTGCCTCCCTTTGGGGTACCTACCTGTGCTCCAAGATCCCAACTTACCTCTCAAAGTGCTGGTCGCCCCTGGAGAGTCTCCGCCCCCGAACCTGCAGCCTTTGTCCCCTTTTGATCTTTTCCATTGGATAACATTGAGCGCCCGATGGCTCAAAAGCACCCTGCACCCAGCCGCCCGAGCACAGCTGGCTGTGCCAACTTTGTCCTATCCTGCTCCCCCCTTTGCCCTGAGCCAGTGACCAGGAGCCCAGCTCCCACAGCCTCGTGGCCTGTTAGCCAGCTGCCACCAACCGGAGGCCCCCGTCCCCCATTGGATAACATTGGGCCTAACTACCTCTGCACCCGGCCGCCCCTGCGCCGCTGAGGGTGAACCAACTGTACCTACCTGACCCTGGGGGACCCCTGAGTCTATGTCCAGAACCACAACTTCACCAGTCGAGGACTCACCTGGAAACCGGTAACTCACTTACCTGCCTTTGAATAACATTGACTGGTTTGACTCGAAAAATCTTCTAAGTGTCTACTTTTGAAAACTTGAAATATTCCTATAAAATCATCCGAATTCCGAAATACTCACCTGTGATGAGGAGAGGAGCCAGTACTGTACCTTGTAGCCCAGTGCTGAAAATCGTAATCCCTAGCGGGTTTAATAGTAACTTGTCTTTTCTCCATAGGAATCCATTGTCTGCTTTTCTATGAAATTTCTTTTAAGTGTCTACTTTTGAAAACTAGAAATAGACTTTAAAAATCATATGAAATACTGAAACGTAATTACTTACCTGTTTTGAGTTGAGACCCCAGTGCTGGCCCCAGGAGACCAGTACTGGATTACAAAAGTAACAAGATTGTACTTTACCTGCAACCTGAACTCCCATTGGATAACATTGCCAGCTTTCTGTTGAAAAGTTTCCATGTGTGAACTTTTAAAATAGCTTTTTAATCCTGAAAAATCACTACAATACCTAAAACATTTTTGCTAAACTGGTTTCAGCTTAGACCCCAGGACTGAACCTAGGAACCAGTCCTGGGATTACCAAAGTAATCTACAAAGTAATCACCTGTGTCTATATAAGGAAATACATTGAGCTTAATGCTAAATTGTGTGTAGAATTGTGTTGCCTACTGTAACCCCTGTACCTATTGTCTCTCCAAAGCTTATTGCTTTGCTGCAAAGTACTCATCTGAGGCCTCTCATATTGAGAGCAGTATATTTTTGATGCCTGTTGGTTCCAGAAATAAAACAACTATATCTTTTGATATAAAAACAATTGGCTTGGAGCTCAGTATTTGAGTGTGTGAAACCTTTTGCTGACTGAGTGTGTACAACAAATGCTTTACACTGTCCTCTGGTACTGTCTTACTGCTCGACCAAGCTACCACTTTAGAGAGTAAGGTCACACCTGGCTTTAACCTCTGTTATACCTTTGGGGTTTGTGGACTCTACACACACTGTACCTTATTCTGGTCCAGTGTATGTAGAGCCACTTTCTCACACCCACTATTTATGCCAGTCACTGCGTGTCTACAGAGACTGATCGCTCACCTCACTAGATATGCAGGTCACTGCTTGTCTATGAAGACTGAACTCTCACCCTACTAGTTATGCTAGTCACTGTGTGTCTACGGAAACTAATCTCTCTGTTCACTAGATGTGTGGGTCACTGCATGTAAACAGAGACTCAACTCCCAGCTCACTAAATGTATTTTCACTTCAGGGGCACAGTAAATGAACTTCTATGGCGACATGGCATGGGGGTGGGTTCCTTCAAAATGACACCAAGCACTGAATGGGCATAGACTCTTCATTCCCCCTTAGCCAATACAGGTGACATCGGAGGGTGTCCGAAGACCGATATGGCATAGTGTCATAATAACTTGTCACGCACTGCAAGCCCATGGTCGAATGTGCAGATACACCCAGAGAGAGGCCAATAACTGTAAGGTCACATCAATCTAGAAAGGAACGAAGACAGACATGAAAAACGAGGGAGAAAAGACAAGTTAAATGACTGAAAAGAAAGAGAATGGAGGCTGAAGAGACTGAAAAAAAGATTATTGATCAAGATGAGCGGCAAGGAGAAAGAAAGGAAGAGAAGAAGTAAGGGGGAGCAAGAAATGGACAATGTGCTCATTGTCCTGAAAACGCCTCGAACCGTACACGTGCACATCGCCTGTCCGGGTGCGTGCACATCTCCTGTCCCCCTTCGGAAGCTAAATCGACAACAATAGATCTCGCCAAAGCTCTCAGCGCATGCGCTGCATCAGTAGGCGAGACCTAAAAACACTTTCGTAGTCTTTTTCTGACATTATTCTTTTCCACAGTGCAGCCTCAGGAATAAAAGGTTCAACATATGAAAAAAAAAATTTTTTTAAAAATAAAGCAAGACACAGTGGTCGCAAAGTGATCACATTGATTTTATTGACACCCAAACACATTAACATCACTTTACTGAGTTTGCCAGTAAAGCGCAACTTTTGTTTTCATGTCTTCCTTTGAGCAGCATTGTTTTCCCCAAGTGGGGAAGTGCACCAATCCTGGAGGTACTGCAATGTCTGATTGATGGGTGGATTGATAAACATAATGTGTACTGTGGATGTGGTCTTTTTAAACCATACTGCTTATTTTTGTAAGGATATAAGCAAAACGTGTACCGCGGCTGTGTTCACGGATGTGGTCTTTTTAAACCACACTGCTTACGTTTTGTATGGATATAACCAATGGACATTAAAATGCGTCCCGTCCGGGCCCTGTAGTCATGTCCCTAACTTTTCAAGCAAAAGCACTCACTGATTTCTCAATAGTGAGTGTAAAAGCGTTATGGTAACCATGTTGTTACAGCTTCCATTTAACATGTTTTAATTAATCTTGCATTCCCTATGAGTGTTTGCCTTTCTAGGATGTTGGTACTTTTTTTAAGACAGTGTATTGCTCTTGTCTAGTGCGTAATTTGAATTGAGTCGCATCCAGGTGTTTATAACGGGGCACCATTGAGTTGTAGTTGAAGGCATAGCAAATTTCTCTAGTGGGACAGTATGGTGTTCAGTGGGGGAGAGGATGTGGCACTACGGTGAGAGTTGCCTAATTTGGAACTGGGAACCAGGTTCAGCCTTCGGGACCAGTCCCCCAGACCACCCTCCTGAAGGATCATATTTCCATGCTAGACCATAGATGGCCCTGCAGGACCTTAGAAGCCCTGGTGTCTTAGCACCATCCAGTGGACCCCAGCGGCGGCAAATGTAGGTTAATCTTGAAGCCTGTCCACCACAATCCATATTGTAGTTCACCTCCAGTCTTACGGGCAGGCCTGTGAAGCAGCACACCCTAGAGCAACAGTTTCTCTGTTACTGAGGTCACAGGACCCTTGAGAATGGCCGGCTCTAGGGGGGTGTGACCAGTGTGACCACACCAGGTGCTGACTTTGGCTGGGGGTGTTGTGTTTGCAAGTATATTATGGTTTTCAACGCACTTGCTGCCTCCTTCCTGGCCTCTAGCAATTTTCAGAAACAATAAAAATGTCATGATAACTTTGGTGATTAATGTTCTTCCTAGAGAGAGTGAGAGATCAGAGTCTAGTGGAAGTTTTGACTCATGGAAAGGTAGCGCAGAGGGTTAATGTGCTAGCTGCAAAGAACATGCACCATGCAAATCATAAAGTCCACAGAATAAGCTTCAAAGTCACCCTCCCTTGTCATTAAGTCACACCTTCTGCAGGGACAAGTAAACACAGCAAACTTATGATGCACTGGGATCACCAAGCATGAAGCAGATTTCTCAAGTTTTGTAAAATCTTAAGACTGAGGACTAATTAGCCTATTTGATGACTTTACTAGTACTAATTTCACACAACCTTTGAGCTCCAAAACCAGTATCAACTAACCTGAGAAGCGACCTCACTGGCATGATAAACTTTAAAGCAGCCCTGCTAAGTTTCCCAGGTCCATGTCCAGGTTTTTTCTTTGAATTCTGGAACTTATGGTCTTGTTTATTACATTAAATAACAGGACTACTTGACCCACAATTCTGATAGAAATACCTGGACTGGCGCAGCACATCGCATGAACATGGGGAACTTGGCAGCTATAGTTGAAATACGTGTTAGATAAAAAAAAACAAGTAAATAGTGCCAGGCCTGTTTATAGTGAAGTATCACTCTGAATAATCCAGAGACCCTCCTATCAACTGTAAAGGTTGCTTGGGGGCTCAACCTGATAAGTGCCCAGTCCATCATTCTGATAGAGATTTCTAATAGCAGATTCTTCATATTTTGAATACTTCCTCAGATGCCAGACTGGTTCCAGAACATTTTCAGCAGTGCCACGGTCAGGGACATAGCTTAGTCAGTACGATTGCGGGGGGGGGGGGAGTGGGGAGGTAGGGGGAGGTGACCTTCAGATTTTCCAACAATCACACTGGCATATATTGTTAAAATACGTTAAATGAGAGGCAGGGCATAAGGGATCTTTAAGAGGCAGTGTGTATTTTTAGCAGTTTAAAACACAATAGTTTTCGAACTAACCAACATTTTTTTGAAGATAGTTGAATTAGAGATCAGACAGTGAATGTGTGTGTGTGTTTTTGTCTGTGTATATGTAAAAATGAAGGTGAAATACAACAGATACCTCACCATAACCGGCTAAGAGTGCGTGTACCCAACTATTTACTACAAAATACATTTTCAGAGAGGTGTAACACCCCAAACAACTTCCTGCAGCTATGCCCCGGAAGCTACACCAACAGCTTCATGTCGACGTTGATCCACGCCAGTTGTGGCATGTGCAGACCTATATAGGCACTACCCGTGAACACTGACATTAATTCATGGTAACTGCAACAAATGATGGAAGGAATGCGGAATGATTAGAACATTCTCCCCCAGGCAAGAGATCTGGGTTAAATCCATTGTTCTTTTGCCCACTGCACCACCCCAGTTTGGACCCAGCCATATGCAAATCAGTCTTGACCCTGTGCCTCATGGAAACAGTCCAGCCCGAACTGCCAAGCCAGGTCCTCTCTGGACCAGAATCAAGCATCCTGGGACCGGTTTCAGGGTATGCCACCCTTCATCAGCCAGGCTAGCTTGAATCCAGTGGCACAGTGAGCAAGGGACCCACGTCTGGGCATACCCATCCCACGTAGGGCAAGAAGTGTAACTGCAGCAAATGATGGACGGAATACTGAATGATTCAAACATTCTCCCCCAGTCAAGAGATCTGGGTTAAATCCATTGTTCGCTTGCCCACTGCACTGGGTAGAATGTATGACATCGTTCTGCATTCTGTCCATCAATTGTTCTTTTTGCATTTGTCACCCCGAGTTTGACGGGTATGCCCAAACGTGGGTCCCGTGCTCTCCGTGCCACTGGAGTTAAGCTATCCTGGCTGATGAGTGCTGAAAACTCGAAACCCGTCCTAGAATGCTTGTTTCCAGTCCAGAGAGGACCTGGCCTGGCAATTTGCACTGGACTGTTCCCATTGGGCGCAGGGTCAAGACTGATTTGCATATGGCTGGGTCCAAACTGGAGTGGCATGGTGAGCAAAAAACCAATGGATTTAGGCCCAGATCTCTGTACTGGGGTGAATGTATGACATCGTTCTGCATTCTGTCCATCAATTGTTCTTTTAACATTTGTCACCCCGAGTGGGACGGGTATGCCCAGACATGGACCTGTGCTCTCCGTGCCACTGGAATCAAGCTTTCCTGGCATTTACAACACTTTCTCCAAAACACGGTACGTTTACAATGCTGTACCTTTACAACGTGGTCATTACACCAACTGCGTTGTTACAACGCATACCATAACATCGCAAGTCGTTTCACCTTGCTGTATAGGGCATGCTGGTGTTGGATTTTCAATCCAACACCTTCTCTGCTGTTGCACAAACTGGAGTAGTAATAGTATATAATACTATTCCTAAGTCCAACGCGCCCCCTACAGCAAGTTGTTGTAATGACTTGCGATGTATTGGTTCACGCTGTAACAACACATATTCCCCAGAGGTCCCCAACCTCTACTTTACCATTATGCTAATTTCTCAGCACTGGAGCCGTTAGTTAGGAAACAGAAGAAACATGCGCTTAAAAAAAAAACTTTAGGAAAATGTTTAATGTGATTCTTATCAGCTGTTTTCCTTCTTTTAATCTATGCAATATGTACCACCGCTCGGCCTGTTTCAGGGACGTGGTCTTTTTAAACCATGCTGCTTACCTTTTGTAAGACTACGAGAAATGTACATTGAAGCGTGTCCTTTCATATATTCATGTCCTTAACTTTTCAGGCAAAAAAAGTCATGATTTTTGAATAATGAGTGTAAGAGCGTTAAGATAACCATGTTGTTCCTGCTTACATTTCACATGCTTCATTTAATCTTGCACTCCCTATGAGTGTTTGCTTTTTCCAGAATGTTGTTACTTTTTTTAGGCAGCATATTACTCTTCTCTAGTGCATAATTAGAATTTAGTGTCACCCAGATGTTTATTATGGGGCACAATTGGGTGGTAGCTGAAGGCAGGGACAGCTGTAGTCATTGGGCCAGAAAGGTGTACAGGGGGGTGAATATGTGGCACTATGGCCAGAGCTGCCGAATTTGGAACAGGAGAACCAGGTTTAGCCTTCATGACCAGTCCACCAAACCACTCTCCTGAGGGAACACCTTCCACTGGTAGACCTTAGAAGGCCCTGCTAGACCGTAGATGGCCTGGTCTCTTAGCAGGAGAAGGTGGACCATAGCAGTGGCCAATGTGGGTTGATCTTGAAAGCCTGCCCACCACAATCCATAGGGAAGTTCACCTACAGACTTGCGGACAGGCCTACGAACCAGCACATCCTAGAGCAATAGTGACTCGGTCACTGAGATCACATGACCCTTGAGGCCAGTCTGTTTCTCCCACTGGTGCCTCCATTGGCCTTGTTTCAGCAGTAGTAGTGCAACTCACTAGTCATTGGCAATGCAGGATTTGTGCGTACACCAAACTACGCAAACATCACGGTCTCTCTGCTTCATGCACAGTACTTTTAACAAGTACTGTCCACTTAGGGGCCATTGGAATTATGCAGCAATGGAGGCTAAAATTATGTTGCAGTGTTGACTCCATTTTGCAGAAAAAAAGGCTGCAGTGTATTGCGGTACATTTTCTGACACTTTATTATTTTGACATATTTACACATACTAACACCCCCTGCAAAGCTTTCGCCTCAATAATATCAGTGTAAGAAACAAATACAGCAGTTAGAAAGGTGACTAATCATGCTTTGGAAAGGGCCCTTCACTTCACAGCAACACAAGTTACATTTTTAGTAATTTTTGATCGGTTTGAGCAACAAACAATTGTTTAGTTAAAATCGACAGGTTATGCAGCAGATGATGTATTATGTGGCAAAAATGGCAGAGCCATAATTATGTGGAAAACATTTGCAAACTAGGATATTTTTCCATTTATTTATTTACTTTATTTATTTATTGAGTTTTATATAGCGCCGGCTAGACCTGGAGGTATCAGAGCACCTTACATGAGGAACATGGTTACAAAGTTACATCAGTTACTGAAGCTTAGTTACAGGAATTACATGAGTACAAAAGCATAGCGTAAACATGAGGAAAAAATAGGCAAGGGGAGAGAGGGAAGGAATAGGGGAGGTAGAGGAGAATAATGGAGGGAAGAGAAGGGGGAGGGTACAGTAGGCGCTACGGGAGACAAGGAAAAACAGTGTCCGACGTCCGGCTGGGTAGGTGACGGCCACGGGGTGAACTAGAACCAAACTCCTCTATACCTGCGTGGGACAGCTTCACTGGTAATCTCCCAAAGGTTGCTCGGGCACCGCAGTACCTACAGAAAGGATGAAGTTTCCGTCTACGGGGGTATAATCCAGAATTTTCCAATGAGCGCACCGGTCAAGGTGTACGGTGCTGTACTCCCAGCGGTAATGAGGTAATAACCCATGCCTCCGCTGTGTGAGACTCCCTTGTTTCTGTGGACTCTCTCAGAGTGGTCTCTGAGACTCCAGGGCATAAATGCTGGATCCCTCCCCAACAAGGGGAGAAGGAGTGCTTTGGAAAGGGGCCCACTCATGGTGGCCATTATTAGAAAATTGGTGTGTCAGATGTCCCCAGAGGCGGCCAATTCGACCTAATTTTGCTTCAATAGATCGGACTAGCTGGTTCGGCCATTTTGATTCTTAGTGAGGACCTCTTTTGTTTCTGATCCAGGGGTATTGGTAGAAAGTCATTTATTTGTTTCTGCTTCAGGGGTGAAGACCTCTTTCTAATTTGCTTCAATAGATCAGATTAGCTGGTTCGGCCATTTTGATTCTTAGTGAGGACCTCTTTTGTTTATGATCCAGGGGTGGAGGTAGAAAGTCCTTTATTTGTTTCTGCTTCAGGGGTGAAAACATCTTTCTATTTCGCTTCAATAGATCAGACTAGCTGGCTCGGCCATTTTGATTCCTAGTAGAAAGCAGGAGAAAAATGAAATGCTGCTAAAGAATATTTTGCAAGGGAATGGGGTAACCCAATATCCCTCAGAACCTGGGCATGTATACTGTAAACAACAATTGGTTCTGTTGGGTAGACAGCAATTTCTTTGTAATTCTCTATATTTAAAAAGACGATTGAAATGTACAAGAAACACACAGAAGGACTGATAAAGGATATTGTTATCAAAAATGAGCAAAATATTTACTGTTTGTTATTCAATTATTCATACAATGGGTCAACAATTACCACGCTTAATCAAAATAAACAGAAAGGCTGTCCGGTAATTCAATTGATACAAACGGCACATGTGAGAGTGAACATAGTGACATATTGGGTATAGTGCAAAGGTGACATCATCTGTGTATTTAAACACAAAGGTGACATATGTAAGAAACTGGCTCTATATATACTGCACCAAAGTGAGGTACAGTGCGTGTATAGAGTCCAAGGGTCTCCAGATATTTGGCAGAGGCTAAAGTTAGATAGAACCTTACTCTCTAAAGTGGTAGCTTGGTCGAGCAGTAAGGCAGTATCAGAGGACAGTGTAAATCATTTGATTTACACACTCAGTCAGCAAATGGTCTCACACACTCAAGAACTGAACTCTAGGCCAATTGTTTTGTATAAAAACATATACTTTTGTTTTATTTCTAGAACCAAGCAAGTCTGGTGCAGGTTAGCATAAAAATACTTTTCAGTAGTAAATTACTTGTATGAACACTGTTCAAAATAGCAGTGTAACTTGTACTGGTTTTGGTAACAGTTTTAAGAAAGCAGTTTGCAACATATTGCATGTATAGTACTTTCAATTAAATGGGCTTTTTAAGTAAAATGCAGTTCATTACTTTTCAGATTACTTTTGCTAACACAGGACTGGATCCTGGATTCAGTCCTGGGCACATTTCATGAAAACAGGTGAGTAAATGCATTTTGGTTAAAGGTACTATTTTTAAGGAATATTATTGTATTTCAAAAGTTGACTAAAACTTTTTCACATAAAATCACCAATGTTATCCTATTGCTTACTCAGTGCTAGATCCTGGATTCATCACTGGGACATTTCCTGAAAACAGTTGAGAAAATGGGGTTTGGTTATTCGGCTGATTTTTAAGGAATATTTGCAGTTTTCAAAAGTCGGCACTTAGACACTTTTTGGGAGAAAAAGTGTCAATGTTATCCTATGAGGGAAAAATGAGTTATCGGTTTCAAGGTAAGTTATATGTCTTTTGAGTTAGGTTTCTGGGCTTGGACTCAGGGGTCTCCCCGGGTCAGTGATGCACTGTTGTTGCACCCTCAGCAGCACTTGGGCGGCCGGGTGCAGAGTGTTGAGGCCCAATGTTATCGAATGGGGGAGAGGGGAACTCCGGTTTGTGGCGGCTGGCAAGCAGGCCACAGTGTTGTGGGAGCAAAGCTCCTGGGGTTAAGCTCAGGCCATGTTGGAGCCAAGTTAGCACCAAAGGGGCACCCTCAGCGGCGCTAGGGCAGCCGGGTGCAGGGTGATTTTTGGGGTCGGGTGCCCTGTTGATTTCAATGCGAAGTCTCTGGGACAAAGAAACACTGGAGGCTCGGGGACGAGGATCTTCCAGGAGTGACCACCACTTCGAGGGGTAAGTTGGGATGTAGAGCGATAGCTAGGCACCGCTGGGTTGAGCGCACAAGGCCATGGGGCGTCGGGTGTAGGAGTGCCTTTGGACGTCATATTTTTTTACCCACTCTGGTCGCAGTAGGGGGGCCCTCTGGATTGAGGCTGCAGGTGTTTCTGGAGGTTTCAGGCAGGTCAGGGGTCACCAGATCTTGGGTCAGGATCGCTGGGGGACCTCCTCGTGGTGTTTGTTCACTCGAACACGGCCGGGCTCGGTGGGTGCAGAGTGTGCTGGATTTGCAGTTTCTGGTTGGCACCAGAAGCTGCAGTTCAAACACTTCCGGTGTTCACAGGAGAAAAAGCTTGGGAAGTGAAGGCAGGCAGGTCCTCTGGGGTTTGTGAAGTTGCTGGCTATCGGACACGCTGGGATTTTGCAGGAGCAGGTTCGAGGGGAGACAGGCCTGTAGGGCTGGGGCCAAGTCAGTGGGCATCATCCTCTTGTTAGCTCTGCACGGCTTCTCGTCTTTCTTCTTTTCATATCGTTGCTGGATCTAGGTAAAGAAGGTTCAGGGTGCCCCTAAATACTAAATTTGGGGGCGTTACAGGTAGGTAAAGGTTAGGGACCAATGGGTCTCTTCCCTGGGGTGGGTACACCCCCTATTCTGCCACTCTCCAGTGGGAGGGGGGCAGGAGACTGTCCCTGGTTGGCTGGGTCCCCCATCCTCAAGATGGCGGTGACTCGAGGTTGTGCTTCACCTCGCCTCCCCCACCCTAGGGGTGGAGTTGGCAGAGGTGGGCGCACCTCTCTTCCTCACTTTGTTTTTCCCGCCGGAACTCCCACCCAAAGTGGGGGGTAGAACCAGTGGGGACCAGTTGCTGAGTACAGCAATTGGTCTGGAAAGGCTCCCAAAGGCGGTATGCCATTGAAGCTTCTCCTTCGTGAACCCTGCCCATCCTGGGGGAGGAGGCTTGACACCTCGTTCCAGGATGTGCATTATTTCTGGCCCCTGAGAGCGCAAGCTCTCGACCCAGGTGTCCATAAACATGTCTGGGATGGCAGCCTTGGCAGCCACTCAGTCAGGTCACTGGGAGTTGGTCGAGTGCCAGGGGGCATCTCTAAGATGCCCTCTGTCGTGCATTTTACAATAAATCCCACACTGGCAATAGTGTGGGTTTAATGTGCTGATAAGTTTGATACCGCTCTTCTCAGTCTTCAGTGTAGCCATTATGGTGCTGTGGAGTTCGTAATGACTACCTCTCAGCACCATATACTCTTAATGGCAGCACTGTCCTTACAGTGCCCAGGAATGGACCTGGATACTGTAGGGGTACAGGGCTCATGCACCTGTGCCCTCAGCACTGGCTTAGGGCACCCAGCTAGAGGGGTGACTGATGTATGCAGGGCAGTGTTTAGTGGGCATGGCACACAGGGATGTGTGCCATGTCGACTCTTTGTTTTGTTCAATCACCAAGACACGCAGCCTGCCAAGGCAGTGTGTTTGTGACAGGGCACAATAAGTGCTGCAACCCTTAGAGGCCTTCCCTGGTCACAGTGCTCTGGGTACCTAGAATACCATTTACATTGGGCTGACATGTGGCCGGAGATGCCAATTGGGTTTAGGCTTTAATGCAGTTTTAGGGAAGGAACACAGGCCCTGGGTACCTGATTGGGGCACACTCAGTCAAAGCACATCAGCAATTCAGCAAAAAGTCAGGGCATACCATGCAAGAAAGAGGGCACTTTCTCACAACATAATACTGTATATATATTTTACAACATAAACAGGTCCAGTTTCAAATTCAAACACAATCAACCTTAGCTTTATGATTCTATAGATTCTGTTCTAGAAGGGCATTCTTAAACATGGGTGGACAAACAAAAACGTTGACGTTTCGACCCTAGCAAATCATCAGGATTAGTATAGGACAGCCGGAATTTATAGGTGTGGCAGGGTATACTCAGACATGAGTCCCTTTCTCACTGCTCCATCAGGATTCAAGCAAGCCGGGCCGAAGAAGGCTGAAATGCCAGAAACCGGTCCCCGGTAGCTTGTCTCCTTTCTGGTGAAGAATTGGCTTGGTAGTTTAGTCTGCCCTGTTCCCATGATGCACTGGGCCAGGGACAGACTGATTTGCATATAGCCAGGTTCTGAGCTGGGATGGGGCAGTGAGATAAATAACGGTGATGGATCAAGCCCTGATCCTTGGACTGGGTAAGAGTGGTCTGTTTAACTCAGACACTCTGTTCATCACCACCCCCTTTTCTAAATCGGAATTTAGAAGGAAGGCAGACTCCTGATTGGCTAGTTGATAAATGTAGCAATAAGTGTCAGTCTCTTTTGACATCATGCCGGCGGCGGATCCGGGTGCTGCTTTTGACCTCCTCAACTTAGGCTGTTTTGCTAGGGTCGAAACATCGACGGGTTTTCGTCCACCCATGTCTGATCTAGGGGTGGTGGTAGAAAGTCCTTTATTTGTTTCTGCTTCAGGGGTGAAAACATCTTTCTATTTCGCTTCAATAGATCGGACTAGCTGGCTCGGCCATTTTGATTCCTAGTAGAAAGCAGGAGCAAAATTAATCTCTGCTAAAGAATATTATGCAAAACAATGGGGTAACCCAGTATCCCTCAGAACCTGGGCATGTATACTGTAAACAACATTTGGTTCTTTCTGGTAGACAGCAATTTCTTCATCATGTCAGAGGCCTGATCCGGCCGCCGGCATTATGTGAAAAGAGACTGAATGATGCCTCAATCAAACAGACCCGCCGCGTCTGCATTTATTGCTATTTTTTTGCGTGAATCTGTTAGATTTACACAGACTACAAGTTCAAAATAAATTGTCATTCAACTTCGCACCTGAACCACCTTTTCTGGCTTTGAGTGTCGTGAATCTCCTCGACATTCAGATATCGGTCCCATTCCATCATTGATGTCCAGATGGATGATCCCACTGGTGCCTTCCACCTTTAGGCCCAACTCGCCAATCGGGAGTCTACCTACCTTAAATATCTGGCTGTCCTATGTCCTGATGAAGACCCGCTTTTGACCTCCTCAATTTAGGCTGTTTTGCTTGGGTCGAAACATAAAAGTTTTTTTGTCCACCCATGCCTGAGAATGTCCTTCTAGCACACAATCTATAGAATCATTAAGCTAAGGGCGATTGTGTTTGAATTTAAAACTGGGCCTGTTTATGTTGTAAATATATGTACATTATTATATCACCTTTGTGTTTAAATACACAGATTTTGTCACCCATGCACTATACCCACTATGTCACAATGTTCACTCTCACATGCGCCGTTTGTATCAATTGAATTACCGGACAGCCTTTCTGTTTATTTTGATTAGGCATGGTAATTGTTGACCCATTGTATGAATAATTGAATAACAAACAGTAAATAGTTTGCTAATTTTTTATAACAATATCTTTATCAGTCATTCTGTGTGTTTCTTGTACATTTCAATCACCTTTTTAAATATAGAGAATTACAAAGAAATTGCTGTCCACCAACAGAACCAATTGTGTTTATAGTTAAAGAATATTAGCCACAAATATCAGAAATAGTTGTTAGGTTTAGAGCATTCCAGCGCGCAGCCCCACAGTGGAAGGTGAAGGCGCTCCTAGTGTTACTTGAGTGGATAACGTCTTAGGGTCAGGCAGATTGAGAAACTAGTGCAGGCTGAGCATTAAGAACATGGTAGGCTGCAGTTTGAGATGGAGAACCTTGGTGATGAGAAATCAAAAGGCATTTCAGTAGTGGTCACTCACAGAAGGACTCTGTTACATTGCTGCTTGAGTGGACGCCATTTTAGGGTCAGGCAGTTTAAAACTATTGCTATCCTTTGCAACAAGAACATAAAGCAGGCTGCAGCGGAAATGGAATACTTTAGTGATGAGAAGAGAAGTCAAATCGCATAACAGGAGCGGGCACTCAAAAAAACACTCCTTATATTGCTGCTTTCTCTGTAAACGTCATTGTAGGCTCTCCTTTTCTTGCCCAGGGATCACAGCAGCAACAAGCCGGGTGCGGTAAGCGGCAGGGATGAGAGTCGCCCAGCTGCTTCGGTAACAGCAACAGCCCAGACTCGACAATTGCGGTCAATCTCTGAAACCCCGGGCAGCACGGACCCACACTCCAGCAGTGGCTCTGGGGTCTCGGCAGCAGGGTTGGTGGGTGGTGGGGAGCTCTCCCTTTCCTCCCCAGGGATCACCGCTGCAATGGAGCGAGCACGAAGGAGTCATTTCACGAATAGGCAACAGCTTCAGCCAGATTCTGTAGGTTCCGACTCTGCTCACGAGTTTGCAGCAGTACCTGGGGAGCAAGTTCATCGTAGAAAGGCCATTCAAGTAAGCTTTTTGCAGGGACAAAAATGGAGCGTTACGTTGCAGACGATCCACCATATGCTGGGATGTCTAGTAGAAGGGTGGATGGGGGAATATACAGGGATATTCCCCATTCATGTTTGAACTGCTCTTGTGGAAAATGGGGTAAATGTTGATGACAAAAACTGCATGGCTTGGAGACAAATGGCATATGATTCCACTTATATGCGCATTTAGGTCATTCTGTTTTTGGAAACGTATACTACTTTGTAAATGTATTTTAATGTCAATAACTTATATTAAACCTTAAATAAACATGTATATCCATTGGTTACATTAAACCTCGTTGTTAAACATTGGCCTCGTTCTATGCTAATTCGATTTTGTTGAGCTCCAACCTCTCTAAAACTATTTTTTCCTTCATGAAAGTTATGTTAAAATCCCCGAAAGGAACCAATGATACTACATCCACTAATACACAATGTAATTCTTTGGCGAGGAATTTCATTATTAAGGTAGAATGCATCTACACTGCACTCGACATGAGGCAGGATGTCTCTGAATTTTTGGTGACCTCCACCTCAACAGTTCCCCCCAACTCCCTAAAAAATCTGCCACCCATGTCTCTTAAAGACTTGGATGTCTTGGCAGCTAAGGTTAAATCAGGTTCCCCTGACGATCCCATAAAACCGGACATCTTCAGGAAATTCTATGACAGTCTTTTGATTAAGGGTAGGGAACTCACCAATAGATCGCTCCTGTCGGCAGAGATCCCTAAGTCTTGGAAACATGCTAAGGTCGTTCCATTGCTGAAAAAGACCACACTAGACATGCCCCTGCTGGAGAACTTTCTGCCAATCATTATGGTATCCATCCATCATTATCAGTTTTTTCTTTATATCATTCGTCTCTATATCTTCTGCATTTTAACTCACACATGCAATTCATTTTAACTCACACACAAACGCACCAGTGTTAGGCACACCGATTACACAAAATAATTCCACTTGTTCACTCACTGCAATGGTCAGGTCATGATTGCTGTACTTACCCAGCAATACCCTATGGGCCATAAGCCATTGCCTACTTCAGTGGCATGCTAGACTGAGTCATGAAAGGTAATTACCCCTGCTAACAAGCTCTCGCTGCTGCAGCCTTTGCTGTAGAGAAAAGCACCCTCATTGTCATGGGATCCTCGCTGACACTGTACACTGAGCACGCCGTCTTTGCTATAATTCAGAAAGCCAAGACAACATTAACAACACAAAGAGTGTCAGGTTACGAAGTCATACTGTCATTGCCCTCTCTGAAAGTTGTCAAATGTTACACAGTCAATCCTGCCACGTTCTTTGCCCATCCCATTGCAGCCTCAGACGATGACTCCCATGAATGTGCAAATGTTGAGGAAAGCCTTCTTCCGAGGAAGGACTGACACTGAGCACTCTGAAACCGAATTAACGCGTAAACAAAGTATCGAAAAAGTAGGAAGTTTCAAAGTGTAATTTTATTCATTCTTCATAGTATCATTCAAAAAAGTTCAAAGTTCATCATATTCCATCATATGATTATGATTAGATCCAATGGTGATAGCATAAATCCAACATAATGGAGGAGTTCAGAAGTTCCATAAAATGAGAGGCATACAATTGTCCCCTACTCTTCCTACCCATGACTGTGCCACATACTCTCCAGATGAGTCAGGAGCCCCAAACGAGGACCCCCTGCCAGACAGCACTGTAAATTTTGTTGATGGGTCCTCTACCATTGACCAGGAGACAGGGATTAGGTACACAGGAGCCGCAGTGGTTAGGGCCCAACCTCATGAGTCCTCTGATTCCCTAGACATTGTACAGCAAATTGCATTGCCTCTACACTACTCAGCCTAAGCGGCTGAATTAGTGGCACTAATTGCCGCTTCGCACCACGGTGCTGATGACCGCATCACAGTGTACTAAGACTCTGCATATGTCACAACAAAGACACACTCAAGCATCCTGCGCTGGAAGAGGCGCTGGTTTCTCAAATCAGATGGAACACCTGTGTACCACAAACAATTGCTGGAAGACTTAATTGAGGCCCTTACACTTCCAGCTGAGGTAGCTGTTGTCAAATGTGCAGCGCACACTAATGGACAGGACTTTGTCTCGAGAGGTAACGCTCTGGCAGATTGGGCAGCCAAAGCTGCAGCCAGACCCCCCCTTCCTTTGACTACGCCACATTCTCAAAATGACCCTATCTTACTCGCCCAAACTGTAGCTCCAGCAGAGCAGACAAGCACGCATGAAGATAGTGTGGCCCCAGCACAGCACACAGATATGAACAATGAAACTCTTGACACAAACGCTTCCTACCCTATCGACAACACGCAACAATATGAATACATTGCCAAACTGAATCTCAAAGAAATACAAGAAAGTGCACCACATCAAGAGAAAGAGCTATGGAAGAAGAGGGGAGTACAGCAGGACCCTGCTGATTTCATTTACAGGCAGACCATGTCTGGGAAGCCTGTCATGCCACAAGCCTTACTGCAGGTGGCACTGGACCAACTCCACCTTCCCGCACATCTCCCGACATATCATGTCCACAACGTTGCAAGAAGACTGGTTCATTCCCAATGCCCAGGAACTAATACAACTCTTTGTTAATAAATTCCTCATCTGCCAACAGTATTCACCAAAGCCAACTCTCAAAACAGTCGCTTCCACCATCCCCAAACCTTCTGGCCCCTTCAAAGAACTCCACCTTGACTATGTCGATATGATTGATCGGTGCCAAAATTACCGATATCTCATTGTGGTGGTATACCCATTTTCGCGCTGGTTCGAAGCTGGACCATGCGTCCACTGCGATGCCAAAGCAGCAGCCACATTCCTACTCTGTGACGTCATTTCCCGCTTTGGAATTCCTGATGCCATTAGGACAGACAACGGGAGCCATTTTTCAAATGCCATCTTCTCCTCTTTGACCACAATGCTAGGCATCAGACACAAGCTGACACCCGCTTACCATCCCCAAAGTAACGGCATTTGTGAGCGCCTCAATGGCCTGCTCAAAAACATAATAAGCAAAAAGAAGCGCCACCATTGGTAAAAAATGGCTCTACTGCCTTCCTCTTGCCCTCTTCTCACTAACAAACTCCCCAAGCTCGGATCAACACCTCACGCCCCACCAGCTTGTCACTGGACGATCCATAAATGTAGCTGTCCCCTCTACCAGGCCCAAAACTGACAGTGAGTCATCTTCTGAGATTGTTAAAGCTGAGCTTTATGATTTTTTGTGCACACAAACCCGCGCTGTGCAGTTCCTTTCTGCCCAGGTATCCAAGAGGAAGGAGAAGAGCTCCATCGATCCAGAACTTCCACCTATTCGTCCTGGGACTCTGATCTTTGTCCGGAGACACGTCTGGCGCTGGAAAGATCCCAAGTTTGACGGCCCCTTTGCAGTGACTGATTCATCTCCAACTGCCGTCCGGATAGCCGAGAGGAAGGCTCAACCCTGCACCTCCGCAGCAACAGACAATGGACTAAGAGAAGAAAGCGACATGCCCATGGTCCCCCTGAATGAGGGCAGCGGTTTCCCTTCCACTGCTGAAGAAGAAGAAGAAGAAGACACCCACGTGCTGCTCCACGAATACAGCAGCTGTGATGCCAAGATATGTATTCTTACTACACTTATGTTATGTATTGTTGTTGGAGTGGCACTAGCAACATTTAATTGGTATATCTTTTTTCATGCTGTAAAAAGTTATCATGATATAGGTAGCAAAAATGCCTTAGTGTCCACTATTCTATCCATTGTACCAGCGGTCACACTCAATCGGTAGACAGCAACACACAGCACACTAGGTCCCAAACTCCCAGAAAATAACACTGCTAGCAATACATGCACCAATGTGCATCTTGGACTCTCACCCTCTACTCCAGAGGACAGGAATAGTTCATGGGATAGGTCTGCAAACATCACAGAACCACAACAAGTGTCCCGCCGATGCCTTTCCCACCACCACAGAGCCCGCCGATTCGCTATTCCCCCTCACAGAACAAAGCCCCTTGTCCCCCGCAAGCCTACAAACAACCAGAGGACAGGGTACAAAACATTCCAACATCTTGTAGAGATACATGAGGGCCTAGGACCCATACTGGGTCTACAACTGTCAGTGAGAGATCATTCGGTCCACTCCTCCCTGGTAGACAACTCATGGTACAGGGACATGACAGCAGTAGGGAAGACAATAACTAACGATTCTTGCTATGTAATTTCATACATCCCCCATGCAGTGGGGGCTGACAGACTCATTTTCCCTAAGGAAGTCCCACCACACGTTGTCATGTGCCTTCTGCACTTGTATCTTTGCCGTATGCAAGGACAGGCCCTGGTCAGCTCAGTTGAAATGGACACGGTGTTTGTGAACACCACAGTATGGGATTATACCCCCGTTTTGCACAAGGTTCTCACTGAAACTGACAACCTGATAGCAGAAATAAGTACCCGGCGTAAGAGGGGATACAGGAATATGGACCAAAAAGAACCAATTATCCTGCAACACGGATATGTCACAGTATCAGAGCCCATGGCAAGTTGCGATGATTCCCTACCTGATCATGATGACAGCACATGTCCTTGGCGCTTTAGACCCGTATTGAGCCTGACAGCACAGGTGTACGTCAAAGGCAAATGGACCTCTGTTAGTGGTCTAATATGTAGAGCAGCTTCCTTAGGTCCTCCTTGGGCTGGAGAGACAGATTATGAAGGGGACATTGATTGGGAAGTTGACACAGACTGTGAAGAGATATGGGCTCAGGAAAGCGGAAGGTATACCTGGGGTGGGGAAGGAATGTCTGAACCCAAAAGAGCATTCAAACTAAAAAACCCTTCTCTTTGTTTCATAGGTAATGGCTCTGTACCTGTTGGGCGTAACACAGATTTCAAAACAACTATCTTCAATTTCGATATGCAGTTCGGCACCTCCACGTTGATGGACTACTATTGGGCTTGCGGAGAACGCCTCTGTCCTCAAAAACCTCCTCAGTGGCTCGGACTGTGCTTTTTGGTGACTCTGCATGAAGTACACTTGGTTGTGCTGGCATCAAATGCCTCCCACATACTGTCACACCCAATGACAGGTGATGTTACATTTCTCCACCGACACCGGCGAATAGCTGAGTACTTCGCAACAGAGGTCCTTGGTAAAGTTCCAGAAGAATTTAGCCTCTTCAACGAGGCCCAGCTCTTCTTCGGAGGGGCAGTTTCAATCTTCCGAACCAATGCAAATGCCCGCTGGCTGGAAGTAACCCGCTATGAGGTCATGAAAGCCATCAATGGCACCAGGGATGGACTAAATGCAATTAGGGAAGAACTGCGCCCCTTAAGACTGATGGTTCTGGAGCATCTCTACTTCCTCGACATGCTAACTGCTAAAGACTGTGGTTTGTGCCATCAAATCGGAAGATCCTGCTGCACTTTCATTCCAGGAAACGACGAGGACAACAGATCAATAGCAAGAGCCATTGAGGAGTTGACCAATTTGGGAAAGGAAATGACGATGGAGGGAGGTGCCCCTGAGGACATTATTCCAACGGACTGGTTCGATTTTGGCTGGATGCCCTCATGGCTAACAGCAATACTGAAATTAGTGATACCCATAGTTGGGATTATGTTGCTTCTGTGTTGCGTCTTGCAGATAGGGAGTCACTGTATTAAGAGTTTAAGTACCAAAGCTGTAGGGATGAACTATGCTAGCACAGGGATCTACCAGGTAGCGAAGTATGAAGACATGGATCGGGTTCCTGGGGATGGGACTGGAATATCAATAGAAATGAGCGAGTTAGCAATACCTGGCACTCACTATGGCATACCAACAGCTCCTCCACTTCCCCCAGGTAGAGACACCCTGAGCAAGAGCCTTGCAGCAGCCCAATATAAACGTCTGCTTAAGGAACGAGATGCAGAATATGTCAAAATACTCCTTGGGCCAGATGGAGAAAGAGCCAAGAAAAAAGAGCAATTCCAAGGCAGCTTTAAGTGTTATGTTAACGACATGCCCTGGATACCCCCACTAGCTGACGGGTCACCGAGATACTCAGTTAAGAGTGTGTTCATAAATGAACAAGAGCAGGGATATGATGGAGGGTCCGGATCCCGTTCTACAGTCTGATTACCAAGAAGAGCATTTTTTATCGACCTTGATAGCCTGAAGGTCCTATATGGCCCTGCTAGAGAGAATCTGAAAATATGCTTAAAATCCTACACATTTTGCCATTTATAATCAGCACATGAAATCCCACAGATTCCCTGAATCCCGGGTTTATAGGCCCAAGCCAAAAGCCACCGCCTTATGTTAACAAAATCCACTGGGCCTAAACAATTTTAAACGTGCAATTCTGATGTGCTGAACACAGCGAGGTAACTTGAGCAACCATGGAAAGTACAGTAGCTTTCCACAGCTCCATTGCAAGACACCCCCCACACGCACGTACACAGGATCAGCTGGTACATATGGTACATCTTGCTACAATTTTTTCGAAAGATAGCTTGCTCAAATGAAAATCGCAATGTCTTGTGATATTAGCACATGTCCCAAGGTCCACCCTCACATATACTTTTTTAGAGAGATGTTCATGATCAGATGGTTATTTGTTTATATTTTGTGGTCAAACATTGCCGTTTGTTTATATTACCCACCCTGACTGCTCAACAAAATCGACTCTTCCCACACAGGCCCTCTGTGACAACCTTGCAGTGTTTTTAAACGAAAAAATATCAGCCATTATTCGTAACCTGAGCACCTCCCCAACATTGGTTGGCCCCCCTTGCTCTGGGGAAGGTACTATAAACATCGGAGTTGAGAATCCAGGGTGGCAGCTTGCGGATTGTCTGCTGGAGCTCCCCCCTATCATTGAGGCAGACTTTGATAGACTGGCTCGCGGTATTTCATCTGGATCTCCTCTGGACCCCATCCCCCACAAAATCTGGAAGGCCTCCGGAGAGGAACTCTTTCCCACTCTCTGCAGGATCTGCAACCAATCTCTGGGTAGCGGCTCAGTTCCTGCTTCTTGGAAGCAGGCTCTTGTTTCACCATTGCTAAAAAAATCCTCCCTAAATCCTGAGTGTCTGCAGAATTACAGACCCATCTCCCTGCTTCCATTCCCTGCAAAAATTGCTGAGCGTTGGGTGAGCTCATGTCTCTCCAAACATTTGGAGCGGTACCATTTCTTGGACGAAATACAATTTGGTTTTCGCCCAGCCCATGGTTCCGAAACAGCCCTACTCACCGCCATGGAGGACCTTCGAATGCGTGCAGACAGGGGCCAGGCAGTAGCTTTGATTCTGCTGGACCTGTCTGCCGCATTCGATACGGTTAATCATGGGACTCTGCTGGAGAGACTGAGAGAGGCCGGGGTGGGTGGCACTGCTCTGCACTGGTTTCGCTCCTTCCTCCGGGATAGGAAGCAGGCTGTGTCCCTTCCTCCGTTTCAATCGGCTTTCTCCCCGGTGTCTCACGGGGTGCCTCAAGGCTCATCCATTAACCCGATTTTATTTAACGTATATCTCAAACCACTGATCACGTTAATAAAGTCACATAGGCTAGAGGCGATCAATTATGCTGACAACACTCAACTCATCCTCTCTTGGGAGGGTGAGGAATCGATCCCTTTTGAATCCTTTCATGACTGTCTACGAGACACAGCTGACTGGCTACATAACAACTGACTTCAGTTTAACACCTCCAAAACCGAGGTTCTGTTCTGTGCTGGTAGTCGGATCCCTCGCCCTTTCCCGGTGGATTTTTGGCCCCCTGAATTCTCTGAAAAACCCCAACCGGTCATCACTGTCCGTAATCTGGGTGTTATGATGGACAATAAACTCAGCATGGAGGCCCAGGTTGCGAAAACAGTATCCACCTGCTCGACCCTCATTCGCTCCCTACGTAAGATCCTGCCACTACTTCCCTTACAGGCCCGGGCTTTAATAGTCAGGTGTACTATTCTTAGTCGCCTCGACTATTGCAATCTATTGCAATGTGTTGCTACTCGAGTCTCCAGCTATGCTGTTAGACAGACTCCAAAGAGTACAATCTGCCGCTGCTAAATTAACTCTTGATTGGCCTAGGAGATCATCTGCCACAGCGGCGATGGCCGAACTACATTGGCTCCCATTGAACCAGCGAGTGGCCTTCAAAGCCCTTTGTCTGATTTTCAAAGCCCTGCAGGGACTCGGGCCCCGCTCTCTACAAGCCTTGTTCAACTGGTACACCCCAACTAGAGCCCTTCGCTCTACAACGGCATGCCTTGTAAAAGTACCGAGATTCAAAAAAGTTAGGACCGGAGGTAGATCCTTTAGAGTCGCAACTGCTAAACTTTGGAACAGCCTGCCCCTAGACATTCGTCAAACGAAAGAACTCCTCCCTTCCAGGAAACGGGTCAAAACCTGGCTATTCCCTAAATGTTAACTTCCTGGCCACTTCTCTTCCGCACCCGTGTTTTCCCCTCTCTGGAGATATCTCAGCGCCAGGATGCCTGCAAGGCGATAGCCGCGCTATACAAATGTTTTAAATAAATAAATAAATATCTTGGGGTCAAACATGGTCAACCACCCGATTAAACCATTTGACCAGTTCCGTGTTCTTGGACATGCGGTCATCCACCTTCACCGAAAATGCGTCAGCAAAGGTGTCACAGTAGAACCATGGTTCCGCATTTCCAGGTATATTAGATCCAACACGTCAAATCTGAAGCTAGAACTCTGCTGCAGTGACCTTCACATGTGTGGGTTCTCCGGCCGGCCGATTATCTGATTTGGGACGTCAACGCCTTCCTCAGGTGGTAAACTCCCAAGCAAGATAATACTTTTGCCTTTTTAAAATCTCTGACCATGCTCGGTATTTTCCATCCACACCCAATTCCTTGCATTTAGGGTTTCTTTAAATAATTAGATCCTGTTTGGCTAGTCTCCCTAGTTAGGTGCCTCCAGGCACTGAATTTTTATAGAAATGTGTTTTTCATTCCTTAATTAATTTCAATTGTGCCTTTTTAATAACCCTGGCCCCTACCATTCTGGGTCTCTTTAAAATGTTTAACCTGCATGAATAATTCTCTTCAGGAAGGCTTGTTTCAAGTTCCCTATATTTTCATAGAATGTATTCTGTGTCTTTTTGAGTCTCTAACTGATTTAAACGGGAATTTTAATAGATCCTCTCTCCAGCTTGCCTTATAGTTCTCATCAGAAAGGCTTGCTTCTAGGCACTAGAATTTTATAACAAATGTACTCTATGTCTTTGGATCTCTAGCCGTTTTCAATTATGCCTTTTTAAAAGATACGCATTTCAGCTTGCCTTGCAACATTTTGAGCATTTGTCATCTAACATTTACTCCTGACAGAGTGAAGTCGGGATTTCTTAAATGGCTTTTTACTTAGTAGTATGAAATGATATGCATTTATTGCTCTGCTAAAGATACGCATTTATTGGTCCACTTGTGAATTAATAATAAACGTGCCACTTCAACATCAGTTTTCGTCATCTCATCTCATTGTTCCTTGTTCCTCAGGGAAGTGTTGCGCTGGTGGCCCGAGGCTACTGTTGAGGTGACGACACCCCAAAGGGGGCTCCAGTTTCCCCTTTATCAGCTGGCGACCACCGAAATTCATCGTACCTCCATTCTGCAGTGGATCTGCTACACATCCACGATCCGCCTCTGAGAGGGTCCGACCTCCGTCTATTACAGACAAGGTTTTTTTCCCTTGAATTTCCTTGGTCTTTGCTACCTGGGTGTATGGCGGACTCTTTTGGGCTGGCTCTGGCTGAGCAGCTGACCCCCTGCGGCACTATCTCTGGTCATGATTGAAACCCTCTCTCTTTGTGTGGTCACGAGTTGGCCCTTCCATGTCAGATGCCACTGTCAGCCTTTTGTGTACATATCGGTTACAAATAACAGTCACTTTTCCTGTGCATCTTGTGGCTTCGAGTGCCGTGGTTTTCCTGTTTGCCCTGCCGGTTCCAGTCCGGAAGGGATTGTTCTAGGTTCAAACGGTTCTAGTTTTATGTTCCCCCCAAGCACTTCAAGTCTGTGCACGGGGTCGGAGTGCAATTCTCAGACGGTTCTAGATTTATGTTCCCCCAAGCACTTCAGGTCTGTGCACGGGGTCGGAGTTCAATTCTCTGACGGTTCTAGATTTATGTTCCCCCAAGCAGTTCACGTCTGCGCACGGGGTCGGAGTTCAATTCTCCGAGGGTTCTAGATTTATATTCCCCCAGCACTTCAAGTCTGTGCACGGGGTCGGAGTTCGATTCTCCGAGGTCGAAGTTTGTGTCTCCAGTGCTCGTGTCTCCTGTTGTACATAGTCACTGCATGTTTTTGACTTGCATTATGGTTTGACATTACATTGCATATTGTTTTTCCACTGCCTTGTGAATCTGTTTTACATTGCATATTGTTCTTCTCCCTTGCATTCCTTTGCCTCTGTTAATTTGTCATCTTCCACTTCCTTTCTGACCATTTCTCTCTCGCGTATGTTCTCTTCTTCCTCCACTTCTGTCACCTGTGCCCTGCCTGTGCCCCCCCACAGGCCTGCCCCATGCCTTCTTCCATGAGGGCTGCCTTCACGTCCTTCCCTTGTTACCTTTCTTCTCCTCATGATCTATTCTTGCAAGGTTTGGGTGACATTATCTATTCTTCAGTCCCACTTCTTCGGCATTACCGACGGCCTTTGTCAGCTTGTCCTGAGCACACACAGAAAGAGGAAGTCACTTGTGCTATTTGCAGAACAAACACTCCCACTGTCACTCACTTCCTCCCCTGGCGCCTCTGCCCTCTCTCTTCCACGGACCTTGCTGAGCTGCTCCCTCGTGCACCCACCCCTTCCTGATCCATAGGTTCCTCCCCATTGCTTTTTCTCTCCTTCCCTCTTCCACCTTCCTCCTCTTTTGTGCTACAGCTCACCCTCTCTCCACGCTCTCTCTCTCTCCACTGGTCCCTCTTTCCTCTATCTCTCCCTTTCCTCTCTCTCTACCCTTGCTTTTCCCCACCACCCCCTCTCCCCACCCCTCCTGCCTTTATCCTGGCTATCGTACTCCGGCACCGTTGGCTTCCGACTGGCTCTCCTGTTCCTTTTTCATTGTACTACACCGCGTCTCTTGCGTTAGTGAGATTTCATATCTAGGTCCTTGCTTTTTCTTTCAGGATGCATCCTTTTTATCTGATCAGTATTTATTGTTCCATCAATAGTTTTGTTGGTTTTTGATTGTTTTTGTTTCCTGTTTTCTGTTTGTTTGCCTTGCTCTATGTGAACTGTGTGCTTTGAAATTGCCTCCTTGTGCTTTTTGATAACATCAGCGCCTCTTTCCCAATTGCTCCCCATTGCTCCCCTTGCCCTGCACCACCTCCCGTCCTCGCTCACTGTTCCCACAGTTGTCCGGGTTGCATGCTTACTAGTCTTTCTCTATTTGTTTATTTCAGCCCCGCTAGGCAGCTACGTAGCCTTCTCATGACCCACTGACTCCCCTTGCCTCGCATTTACCCCACCCCATCCATTTTTGTCTATCATTTGCTCGTGCAATTGATTGCCAAAAGGGGGAACTTGTATTTCTCCTCCCCCCTGTCTCCCTCTCTGCACCCCCTACACCAGTTATGCTCTACCCCCCTTATATCCGTGATGTCCAATGCCCCAACACGCCTTATCAATTGCACTATCCAGTTTGTTCACGGCATTCCCATTAGCGAACTCACTCCCCTTGATGACACACTCCGAGGAATACTAACAGCCACCTGGGCAATTTTAGGCATCACCTTCACTCAAAACACACAAGTTCGCATCTCTGCAATTTCTATGAACGACATATACGATGCCCTCCCAGATATATCTTTCACCCCGCCATCTCCAGACACTTCTCCCCCTCACCTGCTGTACGCAGAAGAAGCTTCTAATTCCTCCACCCTATCTGTCCCCCCACTCTTCCCTGTGAATACCTAGGTTACCCTAACCATCCTGCCCACTCACCCATCTTTATCACTGACGAGGATTCTTCATTGGATTCCATACCATTAGTTGTTTCATCTGAAGCAGCTTCCATCCCACCTCTGGAAGGTGAAGGTCCTGACTCCCCTACACCCTCTGTCTCTGACTCCTATTATTTCCATTCACAGTCTGAGAACGATACAACACCTCTTTTAAGAGCACTGCTGTCGGACTACTTGCAAGACCCCGCAGGTCCTGCATCCCTGCCTAACCTTGACAACTCACCCCATCGTTCCAACTTCGTATCAGGGAATGAACGATAATACCCTTGACAATATCACAATATTTCTGATCAAAGACAACGTTGTGGGCATCTCAGACGGTCGCCCATCTTGCTTCATTCACGTGACTCCCCTCACCAGCACGGTTCTTCTCACAATACTTCAGGCACTCTACATTAACTATAGTCATACCAGACAGATCACTCTATCTATCGCACCAGCATTTTTATGCCCCCTTGAGCCAGCTCCGAACACCTTGAAACACAAACGCAAATAGTATACTCCCATACTTTTGCACAACCCATTCGCCACAAGCCTAATGCAAGCGCTTCAGGCAGTATTCGATAAAAGAATAATAGGCGTTTCATCGCTCAAAACACCAGAGTGGATCCACATACATATCTGTCTATCATCCCCAGGCCTTGAAATCCCCACCACATTTATTTATTCCTGGCCCGAAACCCCATACAGAGTAATATTATCCTTGCCCTTGCCCGTTATGATCTTGAATTTCCTGACTTTTCAGCTGCAGGAATATATCGGGGACCTGACGAATTGGATTTAAGGCTAATACTTATGCACATTGTTTTTTGTGAAGTAGGAGACAAACTTATAAAAGATCGATTCCCTAACTTTCCCAGCGTCTAGGCTAAAAATACATAGACGGAGTACACCCACCCTTCTGTGCAATCAAGTAATACCTCCCCTCACAAGTCCACAGTTTTGCCTATACACTAGTGTCCCTATGAATAGGATACTGAGTTCTACTGTATACAAAACACCTACTGGCTTTTACATATATTTTATCCTAAACCTTGAAGGTTGGGAAGGACGGACAATCCTATCAAGCGTTTTTCCCAGACACCCATACCAGTCTAAAATAGCTGACGCCTGCTTTGGTGGCCAGCTTCTCTTCCCCGGTGCACTCCTTCCCAAAACATCGAATTACAAAACCCCATATATGACCGTGTCCTTGAGGGTGTAGCAGGTGAACTCGTACCTGATCTCTAGAAAAGCATAGACAACACCATTCCCCCCCATTGAAGGATTTATCTTGCGTTCACACAAATATCTCATTATGGCGACACCTCTCCAGCATGTTCTGAAAACATTCGGTGGGCAGGAACAATGCATACTCAAACATTGTAGGGAGCTTCATAAGCTGACCAAAAACATGAGTTATCCGTGGCCCTCAGAAGGAAGCTTTGATACAACTGTCCTCGAGCATGCCACCACCTTCCTAGACACCAAATATTCCGGCACCAAGTTACAAAAAAGGAAGGCCACCTCAGATCTCTGGCGTTTCTTTAAAGACAATACGCAGGAGCACACCGCTACAATGGCCACCGCCCCTTCGTTGTCCCCACCATACCAGGCCAATGACATGTATCCTGCAATAGTGTCCGCCCAAACTGAAGAACCCGACTTACACTGTACCACTAATGATATGACAGCTGCTGGATACAATAGAGTCCCAGCTGATTTATCTGCCTTGTCAGACCCCACTTCATCAGCTGCGGAATGCAGTTCATCTTCACCTGCACCACCTGGCACCTGCAGTGGCCTGACAATGCCTGTCACATCCGGCACAAGCAGTGGCCCGACAATGCCTGTCACATCCGGCACCTGCAGTGGCCCGACAATGCCTGTCACATCGCCACCCTCTGTCCTCACCCTGCCTGCACCACCTGTCACTAGTGGTAGTCCAACACTGCACGCCACAGTGCCCGGATTACCAGGACAAATAAATGCGCAATTTACGCTACAACTCACCCCCACTTCCATTACTGTCCCACCTGCCGAGGAAGAAGATGAAGATTCAGACAGTGTGTCCCTCGCACCATCAAACAACTCACGCGCGTCATCTCACCACTCATCCACCTCGTCTCACCATTTACTCCCCCTCTACCCTGATCTCAACGGCCTCCGTGATGCAAATGCTTCACAGCCCCATGAGCGGGAGGTCGCCCTCCAAGACCACATGCCATTTTGCCGCACGAACCCAAGCGAACAACTGATCACATTCTCCTCTATCCAACAACAGAATAAGGACAGGGAGCTACAGGCCCTTCCTGCACCGTACCCAGTCCACTATGACACATGGAGAACGACCACAGACTTTAATAAAAGCTTAGAGTGCAGTCCAAACGGGAATACACGTACAGACATATTCAACAGAGAAATGTCACCTAGCCCCGATAATCTATCCCAGACAATCCGAAGCGCGTCATTAAAGTTAGAAGAAATAAGTGAAAGAATATCCGAGATCCTCAAGATTGCCGCTCCTAGACCGTCAAATACCCAAGCAGCAATAAAAGCTTCACAGCTACCCACAGTACAGGTAGATCCTTTTGAAGGAACGACAGGGAATGGAGAACTAGGCATCCTCACCCACGCTGTGCGCAGGTCTTTTTCGGAACACAGGCCGGAATGAAGGATTGGGCCACAGCGGTCGTTCCCCTTGCCTTCAGACAGAGTCGCCGGAACAAACACACACAACTACCACAACAACACAGGTCCACTTCACACAACCAGAGCCACGGCAACGAAACACTGTACCTGTGGTAGATCCGTTTGGCCCACCATCGCCATGGTAGACTCCTCCAGCCAGTCACATGCCACAAACACGACAAACCAATTTTAACAACAACAGCAGGAATTCCGAAGTACAGCGGATACGGGCGGGAGAAGGAGGACTAGGACAACAGTTAGAAAGCCTCATGATATTGGGAACACACGGGCGTCCAGACGGCATGATATATGATGTCTCTGGTACTGCTTCCATGCGCAACACCCGAGCCAGGATGAGTAACTGCATGTTCTTCAGCAGACCATGTGCGCTGCTTAACAATGGTCTAACACCCAACGAGATAGTGATACTAGGCGAAGGTTCTGATTATGCTGTTAACCCTTTTACAGACGATTTAGCAGTTTGAACAGAGTCCTTGGACCCACAGATGATCCTATGGCCAGAGAAGGGTCCTTCGAGCCGCAAAATATGGCAGCAGCAGTAGAATGTATCTTGCAGGGGGCAGGAGCTGAGGATTGAGATTATGCCTAAATCAGGAGCAGTCTAAAGGTTTGGCAGAAATATGCCAGACAACACAACCTCACAAGGCCAAAAGATCCAGATGCAGGAGTTACACGTCAGATGCCAATCTTATACAAAAAAGCTACTGAACCCCCAGTTTACAACTGCTGGTCTTACGCAGAGAAAGAACACATTAAGAAGAGCCTCCCACCACTGGCGGAGGTGCTAGCAAATGGATAGTGGCCCTAGAAAAGAGCACTACAGGCACCAGCATAGGGATAGCCGATATGAAAAGTTTGCTCATCTCCCTCATGGGAGGGGAAGCAGAAGACATTTTCAAAAGTATCAGTAGAAGGCTAATAACTATGAACGACCCTCAATACGATGGAGAACACTTTGATAAAATAAGGTCAGCAGTCCGGGCCAAATTGCAAATAAAATTCCTGGATGTCCCCAATATTGGGTCTCTCATGTCGCTAACAATGCAAACGAATGAGGACCCGATTAACTTTCTTTCCAGGATGAAATAAAAGTGGCATCAGGAGTTAGGAGACTCATGGAATGCGACTGGAGGGAATAGCAGTTTTTTTTACCACATGGTCAAGAGAGGGCTACCAGGAGAAGTACAGGAAAAATTAGATGGGGTAGTAGCCATGGAGGCAAAACCATGGCCTGAGATCCAAGATCACATCATACATTTCTGCAAAAAGAAAATAGAACAGGAAAAGAGTAGGCAGCTAGCTATAGAGAATGCAGCTGCAAAATTGGTGCAGCAGACACTTAATAAGTGAAAAGACGCCCTAGACACTGTCATGTTGGCGGCACCTGTCAGTCAGATGAAGGCCGTCACCACATTCCCTCAGAATGCCCTAAACGCACTAACAACTAATACATAGCCAGCCCTCCAGCAGATGCAGGCACAGCCAGCCATACAATATGCACAGGCACAGCCCCAACAGCAAACACAGCCAGCAGTGCAATATGTGCAGACCCCACCCCAGGAGCTTGGGCAGTATTTACAGACTCAACCTCAGCCTACCGTGCAGTACGTACAACAACAGCCCCCAGTACAATACGTAGCAGGGCAACCTACCTACGGTAATGACCAACAACATAATTACAGCAATGACAGACACAATACTAACAGCAACACAGGCCTGCAGGGAAGAGGTAATGGAATGGGACAGCAAAGGGTCCCACTGCAGCCAGGGCAACGCACTTGTTTTTATTGTCACAAGGTGGGCCATATGCTGAGACAATGCCGTACTAGACTTCGAGACCAGGGCCAGCAATCTATTGGTCCCACCCAACAAGCACCACCACAATTCCAACAACAACAGCCAATGTACACTCAACAACCCCAGATACTGTACGCCTATGTCTAGCCTGCCCCTCAGCAAAACATGCAGCAAATACAGCTCCGAGCACCAGTGATTGCCCAAACCCCACAGTCACCACAACAGATACAAGCTCACATGCAACAGCAGCAGCAGACACCCACCTACCAAGTAATGCCTCAAGTCCAAAATGCTACACCCCAAAGAGGAGTGGTGATTACCCCCAACAATCCGTTCGCACAAGGCACTATCCAACAATACCAAGCAGGAGGATACACTTGCTAGGACAGCCCACAGACAACTCTTGTGTGCCCAGTTTTATCATGCATCATGAGCGGTGAAGATGACCCCACCGTCCTGGTCACGATAAATAACAGAACATATAGCTTCCTCATTGACACAAGCGTCACATACTCCTGCATTACAGGCGGACCTCTGCCTATTTCTGATCAAGTAGCGGACACACAGGGATTCTCTGGGGCAATAGCAAGGGTCCCTTTCACCAAGCCAGTACCCATACAAATAGGAGACCGGGTGCTGGAGCAACAACTACTTTACTCGCCACATTCTCAAGTGAACCTTTTAGGGCGAGCCCTCATGGCAAAACTGAACATGACCATTCACTTCCATGAGAACGGAACAATGATTTGTTCTATACCAGGCACACCCCTGACAAGGATGATGGCACTCACTGTTGACTCTTCCTTGAAGGATCAAATAAGAGCTCGCCCTGTGGATGAGCAAGCGTTTTCCACTGCTGTACATATCATTGTAGTCAACAAGCCAGAACTGCACAATCACACTGTCCAGCTCCCAAAGGAGTTTCTCTTTCGCCCACAGTCCCAGGATTCCCAGATATCAGACAAAATCATGATCTTAGGCATACACGCTCTCGAAAATCACACCTACATACGGGGTAATCATAGCAGGAGACGACAATATGTGCAACTGGGCCTGTGTATTTTTTATCGAGCCCGGACAACTAGTGAGAAGCATTTCAGATTAACAGCTCTTTGGCGATCCTGATGAATATCCTAAAACAGAGATCATCTATGAGTATGAGGTACCCCTCTCAGTGACAGTGGAAAATAGAACACCCACTGCCCCATCAAAATATGATTCTGTGCGTGAAGCAGACTTAGCTCAAGTCCCGCCGCATCTGTGGACTACTGGCCCCAATGATGTAGGCCTTATTCGTTCTGCCACTCCATTTAAGATAACACTTAAACCAGGCGCAATTTTACCCAGAATTAAGCAGTATCCACTATCTAAGGAAGTAGAGGAGGGCATTGCCCCTACCATACAGGCCTTTCTGGATCAGGGAGTCATATACCCCTGTGTATCCCCCTGTAACACCTGTCTTTTTCCTGTTCGTAAGGCTAAGACCAATCAATGGCGTCTAGTACACAAACTGCGCTCGATCAATAACATAGTGGTACCAGAGTTTCCCATCGTCCCTTCTGTCATCCTCACAAATGTTCCCCCGAATGCACAATACTTTTCCATCATCGACCTGAAAAATGCTTTTTTCAGCGTCCCACTTCACCCCGACAGTCAGTACCTATTGGCTTTCTCGTTCTGCGAGGTGCAAATGACTTATACACGTTTGGCTCAGGGGTACTGTGAGTCCCCTAGCGCCTTTAACAGAGTTGTTTTAAGAAGATTATCAAATTTCCAATGTGACAGCACTTTGCTGCAATATGTCGACGACATTTTACTCTGCAGCACCACAGAACAGCAATGCAGAACAGATATCACCTCTGCTTACCACCCTAGCTCACAGGGGCTATAAAGTGGACAAAAACAAACTTCAGAACTGCCTAACAGAGGTACACTATCTAGGCCAGGTACTATCAGCATCAGGGAGAAGAGTCACGCCAGGCAGAGTTGAGGCGATAAAAAGCACCCCAAAGCCCCAAACTGTAAAAGACATGCAGAACTTGGACTAGTCAATTATGTCCATCAATGGGTCTTTGACTTCTCCACGATAACAGCCCCGTTGCTGAAAGCAGTTAAAGCAGCCAAAGACAGACGCAGTCCTTCAAACAGTTAAAAGATGAAATAATAAATGCACCAGTGTTAGGCACACCCGATTACACAAAAAAATTCTACTTGTTCACTTACTGCAATGGTCAGGTCATGACTGTTGTACTTACCCAGAAATACCCTATGGGCCATAAGCCCATTTCCTACTTCAGCGGCATGCTAGACTCAGTCATGAAAGGTCATTGCCCCTGCTAACAAGCTCTCGCTGCTGCAGCCTTTGCTGTAGAGAAAAGCACCCTCATTGTCATGGGATCCTCGCTGACACTGTACACTGAGCACGCCGTCTTTGCTATAATTCAGAAAGCCAAGACAACATTAAGAACACAAAGAGTGTCAGGTTATGAAGTCATACTGTCATTGCCCTCTCTGAAAGTTGTCAAATGTCACACAGTCAATACTGCCACGTTCATTGCCCATCCCATTGCAGCCTCAGACGATGACACCCATGACTGTGCCACATACTCTCCAGATGAGTCAGGAGCAGCAAAAGAGGACCCCCTGCCAGACAGCACTCTATATTTTGTTGATGGGTCCTCTACCATTGGCCAGGAGACAGGGATTAGGTACACAGGAACCGCAGTGGTTAGGGCTCTACAGCATGAGTCCTCTAATTCCCTAGACTTGTACAGCAAATTGCATTGCCTCCACACTACTCAGCCCAAGCGGCTGAATTAGTGGCACTAATTGACGCTTAGCACCACGGGGCTGATGACCGCATCATAGTGTACTCAGACTCTGCATGTGTCACAACAACGACACACTCAAGCATCCTGCTCTGGAAGAGGTGCTGGTTTCTCAAATCAGATGGAACACCTGTGTGCCACAAACAATTGTTGGAAGACTTAATTGAGGCCCTTACACTTCCAGCTGAGGTAGCTGTTGTCAAATGTGCAGCGCACACTAATGGACAGGACTTTTTCTCCAGAGGTAACGCTCTGGCAGATTGGGCAGCCAAAGCTGCAGCCAGACCCCCCCTACCTTTGACTACGCCAGATCCTCAAAACACCCCTATCTTACTTGCCCAAGCTGTAGCTCCAGCAGAGCAGACAAACACACATGAAGATTGTGTAGCTTCAGCACAGCACACTGACATGAACAATGAAACTCTCGACACAAATGCTTCCTCCCCTATCGACAACACGCAACAATATGATTACATTGCCCAACTGCATCTCAGAGAAATACAAGAAAGTGCACCACATCAAGAGAAAGAGCTATGGAAGAAGAGGGGAGTACAGCAGGACCCTGCTGATTTCATTTACAGGCAGACCATGTCTGGGAAGCCTGTCATGCCACAAGCCTTACTGCAGGTGGCACTGGACCAACTCCACCTTCCCGCACATGTCTCCCGCGATAACATGTCCACAACATTGCAAGCAGACTGGTTCATTCCCAATGCCCACGAACTAATACAACTCTTTGTTAATAAATGCCTCATCTGCCAACAGTATTCACCAAACCCAACTCTCAAAACAGTCGCTTCCACCATCCCCAAACCTTCTGGCCCCTTCAAAGAACTCCACCTCGACTATGTCGATATGATTGATCGGGGCCAAAATTACCGATATCTCATTGTGGTGGTATGCCCATTTTCACGCTGGATCGAAGCTGGACCATGCGTCCACTGCGATGCCAAAGCAGCAGCCACATTCCTACTCCGTGACGTCATTTCCCGCTTTGGAATTCCTGACGCCATTAGGACAGACAACGGGAGCATTTTACAAATGCCATCTTCTCCTCTTTGACCACAATGCTAGGCATCAGATACAAGCTGACACCCGCTTACCATCCCCAAAGTAACGGCATTTGTGAGCGCCTCAATGGCCTGCTCAAAACATAATAAGCAAAATAAGCGCCACCATTGGTAAAAAAATGGCTCTTCTGCCTTCCACTTGCCCTCTTCTCACTAAGAAACTCCCCAAGCTCGGATCACCACCTCACGCCCCACCAGCTTGTCACCGGACGATCCACAAATGTAGCTGTCCCCTCTACCAGGCCCAAAACTGACAGTGAGTCATCTTCTGAGATTGTTAAAGCTGAGCTTTATGATTTGTTTGTGCACACGAACCCGTGCTGCACCGTTCCTTTCTGCCCAGGTATCCAATTGGAAGGAGAAGAGCTCCATCGATCCAGAACTTCCACCTATTCGTTCTGGGACTCTGATCTTCGTCCGGAGACACGTCAGGTGCTGGAAAGACCCCAAGTTTGACGGCCCCTTTGCAGTGACTGATTTCTCCAACTGCCGTCCGGATAGCCGAGAGGAAGGCATGGATACATCAGAGAGATGTTCGGCTCAACCCTGCACCTCCGCAGCAACAGACAATGGACTAAGAGAAGAAAGTGACATGCCCATGGTCCCCCTGAATGAGGACAGCGGTTTTTCCTTCCACTGCTGAAGAAGAAGAAGAAGACTCCCATGTGCTGCTCCACGAATACAGCAGCCATGATGCCAAGGTATGTATTCTTACAATACTTATGTCATGTATCATTGTTGGAGTGGCACTAGCAACATTTAATTGGTATATCTTTTTTATTGCTGTAAAAAGTTATCATGATATAGGTAGCAAAAATGCCTTAGTATCCACTGTTCTATCCACTGTACCAGTGGTCACACTCAATCAGCAGAAAGCAACACACAGCACACTAGGTCCCAAACTCCCAGAAAATAACACTGCTAGCAATACATGCACCAGTGTGCATCTTGGACTCTCACCCTCCACCCCAGAGGACAGGAATAGTTCATGGGATAGGTCTGCAAACATCACAGAACCACAACAAGTGTCCCGCCGACGCCTTTCCCGCCACCATAGAGCCCGCCGATTTGCTATTTCCCCTCACAGAACAAAGCCCCTTGTCCCCTGCACGCCTACAAACAACCAGAGGACAGGGTACAAAACATTCCAACATCTTGTAGAGATACAGGAGGGCCTAGGACCCATACTGAGCCTACAACTGTCAGTGAGAGATCATTCGGTCCACTCCTCCCTGGTAGACAACTCATGGTACAGGGACATGACAGCAGTAGGGAAGACAATAACGAACGATTCTTGCTATGTATGTTCATACATCCCCATGCAGTGGGAGCTGACAGACTCATTTTCCCTAAGGAAGTCCCACCACACGTTGTCATGTGCCTTCTGCACTTGTATCTTTGCCGTATGCAAGGACAGGCCCAGGTCAGTTGAAATGGACACGGTGTTTGTGAACACCACAGTATGGGATCATACCCCCATTTTGCACAAGGTTCTCACCGAAACAGCCGACCTGATAGCAGAAATAAGTAACCGGCGTAAGAGGGGATATGGGAATATGGACCAAAAAGGACCAATTATCCTACAACACAGATATGTTACAGTATCAGAGCCCATGGCAAGTTGCGATGATTACCTACCTGATTATGATGACAACACATGTCCTTGCCGCTTTAGACCCGTATTGAGCCTGACAGCACAGGTGTACGTCAAAGGCAAATGGACCCCTGTTAGTGTTCTAATATGTAGATCACCTTCCTTAGGTCCCCCTTGGGCTGGAGAGACAGATTATGAAGGGGACATGTGCTCAGCAAAGCGGAAGGTATAGCTGGGGTGGGGAAGGAATGTCTGAACCCAAAAGAGCATTTAAACTAAAAAACCCTTCTCTTTGTTTCATAGGTAACAACTCTGTACCTGTTGGGCGTAACACAGATTGCAATACAACTATCTTCAATTTTGATATGCAGTTCGGCACCTCCACCTTGATGGACTACTACTGAGCTTGCGGAGAACGCCTCTACCTCCAACAACTTCCTCAGTGGCTCGGCCTGTGCTCTATGGTGACTCTGCATGAACTACACTTGGTTGTGCTGGCATCAAATGCCTCCCACATACTGTCACACCCAATGACAGGTGATGTTACATTTCTCCACCGACACCGGCGAACAGCTGAGTACTTTGCAACAGATGGCCTTGGTAAAGTTCCAGAAGAATTCCGCCTCTTCAACGAGGTCCAGCTCTTCTTCCGAGGGGCAGTTCCAATCTTCCAAACCAAAGCAAATGCCCGCTGGCTGGAAGTGACCCGCTACGAGGTCATGAAAGCTATCAACAGCACCAGGGATGGACTAAATGCAATTATGGAAGAACTGCGCCCCTTAAGACTGATGGTTCTGGAGCATCGCTACTTCCTCGACATGCTAACTGCTAAAGACGGTGGTTTGTGCCATCAAATCTGAAAAATACTCGGAGGAGCCTAGCGACGAACGAAGATGGCCCGTAAGCTCTCGGCTCCGTCGACCTCCGCCTGCTGCTTGAAGATCCTGACATATATCCTGCTTTCGCGCCTCACCCCCGTGCAGGGTAATCTTTGCTGACACTGGCGGTGTGGTCCCGAGAACTTTCCCACCCGGATCGGCGGAATTGTGCCGTGTGGAAGATCTTGGCCCAGAGTTGCCTGTAAGCCGGGACCTCGATTACTGACCCAGCCGGGTTCCTGGGAAGCAGCGGCTGTTGGGTGCTCCAGACGTGGTCCGGTTGATTGACCTGGAGTGTTTCTCATCCCTATATTGGTGAGGTGCCTGCGGTCCTGTGTACACTGCGGAGGTGTGCGTATCCTGAGAGTGGCTGAGAGGTCGGGGGTCTCCTTCCTGGCGGATGGCCCCCTCGCCGGGCTGGTGCCCCCGCCCGAGAAGCCCCGTCACTGTTCGGAAGTGCGCCTCCAACCCCCGCCTGCCCGACTTGCGCTTCAGTCCCCGGGGGAATCGGGTGCTCTGAAATGCACTCAAATGTCTGGAGCTGACCGTGTGGAGGCGGTGCGGGGTAATGAAGAGCCGTCTTTGAGGACCGTGATGGCCGCCATTAAGGAGCTGCGATCCTTCATGGCCTCTACCCACCAGAAGACGATCGCGGATGTCACCGACACAGCTCGATCGTGCGAGGACCCTGACCTGCCTGGAGCCCTTGAGCTGGCTATTATGTCTACGCCATTCCCGGCACTTACTAAACGAGACTCCCTTCATGTCGAAACCTCGCAATTACTGCCTGGAACACTGTGGCTACTGGACCTGTTGTCTCAGAGAGATGCCCGCCATTATCGGCGCATCCGTCCACTGATGTGTTTGTAGTCTTCTCCTATCCTGAGCCTACGGCTACTACGACCCGGCGGATGCTGCGAACGTCATTCGATTGTATTGACTTTGCCCTGAGTCTGAGATCGATATGGTCGTATTTTGGCTGGAAAACGGCGAGTGTCATGGCGGCGGCGGATCAGGACGGACTGAGGTGCTTGATCGGTCTCTTTATGCAGGTCAACAGCCTGGCGGGGACTTTGATTTTTCCCGGATACGTTCTGCTGCAGTTGGCTGAACTTATTGTGAACATTCGGAGGGGTCAAGGGTGAGACTGCTGTAGATCTCGACTTTGGGGGTGTGTGAAGTTCGGGAGATCCGCCATTTTGTTGCTTACGGGTGGTGGGGCGGTATCGGTCGCCTTCCCTGGGCTTTATTTCAATACCTTGCTTACATAATAGCTATACTTAGAACTGGGATTGTGCGCCGCAGGGGAGGGTAAGGGACCGAGGGCGAATGTGATTCTTCTCCTCCTCCGTCTTTTTTCCTTCTTTTCTCTTTTCCTTTCTATCTTTTACATATTTCCCTTTTCTCGCTATATTTCGGGTTTTTTGGATGCTGGGCAACGGGCACGCTGCTAGGGGGGTAGGCCGTAGCCATTTGCAGGGGTGCAGGGTGGGGGCGTGGGGGCGTGGGGGGATGGGGTATTATTGTTTTTCCGTTTTTGTTTCTATGGCCCTTTTTCTTCATTAGTTTAACTGGACTCTCTGTTTCTTTCCCTTTTTTCTGGGTTTTGGGATCGGGGCAGTGTATTACCTGATTTGAATTCTCGACGTTTGACCGTGGGTTTCGCCCATGAATGTTTTTCATTGAGCCTCTCCGTGTACAGGCGATGGCCGGGTGGGCTTAGTGTTTGATTGCACGCGTATACTGATTGGCCCCCCTTAGTGATGCCGATAACTATATGATTTCGATTCTGAGACTGACCCCACCCTCTTTTCTTGTTTTCTGCTCTTTTTGTTATTATATTGAAATTCATTTCTTTTAAAGGTAACCATCCTGTTGTAAAATTTTAAATTAACCTCACTTATCCTGTGCAAAATTGTATGTGCCACAATAGTTCTGGTCTCTAATCCTGCTGCCGTGCCTCTGGGATGTTCGGCTGAATAGCTGTGTACACCTTGTCTACAAATAAAGATCTTCAAAAATTAAAAAAAAAAACAAAATCTGAAAAATACTGCTGCACTTTCATTCCAGGAAACGACGAGGACAACGGATCAATAGCAAGAGCCATTGAGGAGTTGACCAATTTGGGAAAGGAAATGACGATGGAGGGAGGTACCCCTGCGGACATTATTCAAATGGACTGGTTCGATTCTGGCTGGATGCCCTCATGGCTAACAGCAATACTGAAATTAGTGATACCAATAGTTGGGATTATGTTGCTTCTGTGTTGCGTCTTTCAGATAGGGAGTCACTGTATTAAGAGGTTAAGTACCAAAGCTGTAGGGATGAACTATGCTAGCACAGGGATCTACCAGGTAGCGAAGTATGAAGACATGGATCGGGTTCCTGGGGATGGGGCTGGAATATCATTAGAAATGAGCGAGTTAGCAGCACCTGGCAATCACTATGGCATAACAACAGCTCCTCCACTTCCCCCAGGTAGGGACACCCTGAGCAAGAGCCTTGCAGCAGCCCAATATGAACGTCTGCTTAATGAACGAGATGCAGAATATGTCAAAATACTCCTTGGGCCATATGGAGAAAGAGCCAAGAAAAAAGAGCAATTCCAAGGCAGCTTTAAGTGTTATGTTAACGACATGCCCTGGATACCCCCACTAGCTAAAGGGTCACCGAGATACTCAGTTAAGAGTGTGTTCATAAATGAACAAGAGCAGGGAGATGATGGAGGGTCCGGATCACGTTCTACCATCTGATTACCAAGAAGAGCATTTTTTATCGACCTTGATAGCCTGAAGTTCCTATATGGCCCTGCCAGAGAGAATCTGAAAATATGCTTAAAATCCCACACTTTTTGCCATGTATAATCAGCACAAGAAATCCCACAGATTCCCTGAATCCCGGGTTTTATAGGCCCAAGCCAAAGGCCACCGCCTTATGTTAACAAAATCCACTGGACCTAAATAATTTTAAACGTGCAATTCTGATGTGCTGAACACAGCGAGTTAACTTGAGCAACCATGGAAAGTACAGTAGCTTTCCACAGCTCCATTGCACGACACCCCCCACACGCACGTACACAGGATCAGCTGGTACAGATGGTACATCTTGCTACATTGTTTTCGAAAGATAGCTTGCTCAAATGAAAACCGCAATGTCTTCTGATATTAGCACATGTCCCAAGGTCCACCCTCACATATACTTTTTTAGAGAGATGTTCGTGATCAGATGGTTATTTGTTTATATCTTGTGGTCAAACATGGCTGTTTGTTTATTTTTTGTGGTCAAACATGGCCGTTTGTTTATATCTTGGGGTCAAACATGGCCAACCACCCGATTAAACCATTTGACCAGTTCCGTGTTCTTGGACATGCGGTCAGCCACCTTCACCGAAAATGCGTCAGCAAAGGCGTCAGAGTAGAACCATGGTTCTGCATTTCCAGGTATATTAGATCCAACACGTCAAATCTGAAGTTAGAACTCTGCTGCAGTGACCTTCACATGCGTGGGTTCTCCAGCCGGCCGATTATTTGATTTGGGACGTCAATGCCTTCCTCAGGTGGTAAACTCCCAAGCAAGATAATACTTTTGCCTTTTTAAAATCTCTGACCATGCTCTGTATTTTTCATCCACACCCAATTCCTTGTATTTAAGGTTTATTTAAATAATTAGATCCTGTTTGGCTAGTCTCCCTAGTTAGGTGCCTCCAGGCACTGAATTTTTATAGAAATGTGTTTTTCATTCCTTAATTAATTTCAATTGTGCCTTTTTAATAACCCTGGCCCCTTGCATTCTGGGTCTCTTTAAAATGTTTAACCTGCATGAATAATTCTCTTCAGGAAGGGTTGTTTTAAGTTCCCTATATTTTTCATAGAATGTATTCTGTGTCTTTTTGAGTCTCTAGCTGGTTTAAACTGGATTTTTAACCCCTTGCATGCTGATGACGGCCCCCAGCCGTCATGCACTATGACGCTTGTGAGCTGATGAAGGCTGGGGGCCGTCATGACCGCACCCGCGATCGGAATGTGCCGCACAGGTGCAGAATCATGGCAGCATGCAAGGGGTTAATAGATCCTCTCTCCAGCTTGCCATATAGATCTCATCAGAAAGGCTTGCTTCTTGGCACTAGAATTTTATAACAAATGTACTCCATGTCTTTGGATCTCTAGCCATTTTCAATTATGCCTTTTTAAAAGATACTCATTTCAGCCTGCCTTGCAACATTGTGAGCATTTGTCATCTAGCATTTACTCCTGACAGAGTGAAGCCGGGATTTCTTAAATGGCTTTTTGCTTAGTAGTATAAAATTCTATGCATGTATTGTTCTGCTTAAGATACGCATTTATTGGTCCACTTGTGAATTAATCATAAGCGTGCCACTTCAACATGAGTTTTCGTCATCTCATCTCACTGTTCCTTGTTCCTCAGGGAAGTGTTGCGCCGGTGACCCGAGGCTACTGTTGAGGTGACCACACCCCAAAGGGGGCTCAAGTTTCCCCTTTATCATCTCCCAGGAAACCTCCTCAGGATGTATATAGCTACATGATGGCCTTCAGGAACCAGACTAGGCGATTCAGACAACTCGCTGAGGCGAATCCGGAAGCCAGCCAGGAGGAGATGAAGCGGTGGTACAACCAGAAGGCCACTCTGGTTTAGCTTCAGCCTGGTAAGAAAGTATGGGTCATGGCCCCAGTGGAGCACTGTGCGCCCCAGGATAAGTGGACCGGACCATTTGAGGTGGTGGAGCGCAAGGGTCCTGCCACCTATTTGGTGGACTTGCAGTCTCCAAGGAACCCTTTGTGGGTCCTACATGTCAATCGCCTGAAGCCCCACTTAGAGAGGTCTGAAGTGGGCATGCTCCTAGCAACAGATGCTGGAATTGAATAGGAGACTGAGCTTCTTCCTGGTCTCCTGTCTGCAACAGAACAGAACAAGATGGGTCAGTGGATGGTGTGAACCTCTCTTCCACCCTGACCCCTTAGCAACAGATAAACTGTCACCAGTTGCTGGGACAGTTTTCTGACCTATTCTCCCTGATTATGAATTCACAATGGTATGAGATGCTGTACCGACAGGATTTTCGGACCAGATGGGATCAGCTCCTAAGAGCCCCTCTAACCCAGTCGGAACGTAACCACCTCCCTCCTCAGGACCATCTATCCAGGCACCTGGGTACCTACCTGAGGATGGGGAACTCGCAATATACAAGCTCATATTATCAGAAACACCACTAAATCTATAGGGATACCAAGAATACTCACTGATTACTAAGGACATACCTTATAGTCTCGCGACCACATGGGTCCAGACTAATCTACCCTGGGGCAGTTCTGATTATATACCATTACACACCAGTATCCTCCCTGGTGTTCTCATTACACACATGGGTCTGCAGCCCCAGTGCTCTCATTTATATCTGGTCTACAATCCGGCAGACTTCCACGCTAGTATTCCCCCCCCAGCGCTCTCACTTACACACGGCCCGCAATCTGGCAGACCTCCACACCGTCTCCTTCCGGTGCTCTCACTTAACACAAGCCACAATCCTGTGGGTATACACACTGACCGCAATCAGTGCTCTCACTAACGCCACTTACCAATGACGACCACTTTCCTATGAATACCTTCAGCTCTCTGTCTCTCTATGTTGGGAAGTATCTCTCTCTATTCACTAATGGTTTGCTACTACACTAATAGAAATTGGTATAAACTTTATCCCTTAGTTGCAGGTTTCCTATCTCCCTAATTACTCACTATCACTTACCTGATCAGGGGTAACATCTGTTCAGACAGTAATACCTGGCTAGGAAAACGAAGCTACCCCCACTGTATGGGGACAAAGGATATACACCACACTACTTCACTAATTAAATGGGGTCATTTATTGTAACAATAATAAAGTACACATACACAAAACTATGGGGTCTCTATAACTAGCAGTAACTTTAACACACCGCTGAAAGAAAAGGATTAGACATACAATTTATAACACACCGCTGAAAGGGAAAAGATTAGACATACAATAGCCTAGGGAATAAGAACAAGATTAAGGTGTACATGTAAAGGGGACTTGGTTCAGACTACCTCACCTATTAGAAGGAAGATTTCTCTCTCTCTGACTCTGGTGGGATCAGGGCTCTCTCTGCCTCTGGTGGGATTAGGGCTCTCTCTGTCTCTCCCTCCTTCACCACATCACCACGCCTCTGGTTCAGTTGCTCCAGCTGACAACCTTCTTTGATGCTCTCTGGACTGCTCTCTCTCCTCATCTCCAGCAATCGTCTGCCTTCTTTCTCCATTCAAGAACTGCACTCTATTCTGCAGCTCCAGCAGACATCCTGCTCTCTCTCCAAGCTGAACTGAGCTCCAAGCTGAACTGAGCTCCAGGCTGAACTGCACACAAGCTGGAATGAACACTCCTGCTTTCCTGCAGCTCGCTAATATGGATTCCTCTCCCCTCATGGAAATTTCCACCAGAGGGCTGCCTCCTACCGAATTCCTGTGCCAGCTCCCAGGCTTCCACGCAACCGCAGTGGCCATCTGCTTGTTACGTCTGGGCCCAAGAGAAAAACACATTTCTCGGATAAGAAGCAGTCCTAACCGGTCTTCCTCTAGCACACAAACAGCCTTACTGTAAACTTTACCTTTACTCTAAAAAGCCTCTCAGCTCCATCAAGATGGAGTCCCTCTAGTTCTAGGCCTGTAGGCCTGAAAGGAATGAAATACCCCTTAGCTCTGTCAGAATACCTACATAAACCCTACCAATGTGTCTAATATAAGCAAGTATGTCAAAGCCAATAGGCAATAGACAGGTTAGAGTCAAGAATAAGGGATCTATCATCATATTAAGCAGCTATCCTCTTCTAGGTCTGGAAGAAAGGGCTTAAAAGGGCCAACACAAGCTAAGAATACCTATCCTAGATGTGAGCAAGACTAAGATCTATATCACTGCTAAATAGAGCCAAAAACCCTACCATTATATTCCACCCTTAGATCCTTATCTTGCGAACATCTATAAACAACAACATCCATATAAACAAACATCAACACAATCTATCAACAAATCAAAAACCAAAAAACTCTCTAAAAAGAATGACAACTTAAGGAAATTCCACCTGAAACTCAATTGTAGGGAATACAAATCTAACAACCAACTGAAAACAAATCAAAGCACCCTTGACTTGAATGCTGAAACATATCTGAGATTGGATCTGATAACAACAGAAACTAACAAAAGCATCCTCAAACTAAATGTGCCTCAACTTCTAGTGATAACTGGTGAAATCTAGTGATGTAGGGACTTATGTGTTGAATGAAAACAGCAAGGGGCCTAAATGGGGCCTACCTACTTCGGACAACTTAAGAACTAAATGTGTTTCAACTTCTAATGAAAAAACAACAAAGGGCCTAAATGAGGCCTACCTACTATGGTCAACTTAAGCTAATGATGACACATGAAATCTATTGGTGTAGGGGCTTATTTGTGGAATAAAAATAACAATGGGCCTAAATGAGGCCTACCTACTATGGTCAACTTAAGGAAACATTTTAGTGAAATCTGAGAAATAGACATGACAAATTATTTTCAAGGTCTGGGCAAACATTAATACATAATCATACTAAAAGACACACCTCCCAGGACAACCTAAAGTCTAGGGTAACCACCCTTTGATCAATTAAGGTGAAATTGTAATAACAGTAAAATAAAGACAACCCCATTTCTACAAGATAGCTGGTGTAGCACTAAGCAATGATGTATATATATGAATGCAGTGTATATGTAAAAGCACAATATCATAAAACAGTTAGCACCCAATTTCTTCACACTGTGGAACGCATGTGTGCACCACCATTCAAAAAAAATTGTCCTTCATTGGCAAAAACTGTTCTGCAAAAAACAGGAAAACTATAATTGGTGACTGCATCCTAAAAAGCAAGGAAACATCAAAACCATGATGACATATTTTTTTTTTTTTAAAGTGGGGCCTGTTCGTAGTGATTGCAAAGAAAAATATGGGAATAATGCAGGCCAAGGAATTATATAACAAAATCCTTTTGCGATTCTGTCACAAATAAAAAAAAAATTGTCTCTGTTTGTTCAAGTCCAATGTCAATTTTGGGACATCAGTGTAGGTCACCACCCTGCATCTTCGGTATCCGGACACTTCCTCCGATGCGGCCATCCACCACCCTTCCAGTCTGGTCTGGTCTGGTTCCATCTTCCAAAAATAACAAACTAACATAAAAACATGAAAGTAAAAAACTAAAATAAGAAAGGAAGTGGGGGGGGGGCCGACCCACGCACCAACACCACAACCCAGCAATCCTAGGACAAGAAAACAAGTATCATTAATCTTGCATGATAAAATTTTCTATTTAAAAAGCACCCCGGGTGCCTTTCATTATTGAAAAGAAAATATCCTAATTAATTAAAAACATTAGGAAAATCTAATTTTTAAGGACATCCAGAAGGGCCTCCTTTGTGAGACAGACCCTCCCTTCAGAATACGCAGGAGCCAGGCTACAGTGTGAAGTAATTTGAATCACTGCCAAATGATGATCTCATAGCAGGAGCAGGGCGCTGCAAGCCTCCCTTTCCCTGATCAGGGAAGCCTGCCCAGGCCTACTGTATCTAACTAACTCCAAGGGCCAAGAGTCTGCAAGAATCCCTTATCAGCAGGCAATGAAGCTGTCTGCGCCGACAGCCAGGAAGAGCGAGTTCACCCCTCCCTTACATAAACATTCCGTCCGCAGAACAAAATTGGATTTTGGCCAATCATAACGAGACAGGCCGTGTTCGGAGCCTGCAGAGGAAAAAACCCGCCTTTACAAACCAGCTGGTCTGCCAAGGTCGACAAATACATTCTTTGTAAACCGTTCCCAGGCTATATTTTCTAACTAATGAAAGCTAGCATTTTTTAAAAAAAACAATTCTGTTACAATGTACTGCTACTTAAAAGCTCCACTTTCTAAAAGACTTTAGTCTAACTAATTCATCATTTATTCAGCATGCAGATCAACATACAAAAAGGGGCAATTTACTTCTGCACACAAGACTATACAGTCTGCATTTGAAAAAACGAATTATCATGGACTATTGGGTTTAATATTTCTCTGCACATACATCTATCAGGCAGCTCGTCAAAGTACATAGGCGAGCCTTGTAACTAAATGCAAATTAAACTAATGTAAGGGACACATAGATAAATGGTAGTGCGTTATAGTTATCATTTTCAACAATATATTCTGCTCCACCCTACCTATACACACTATCATCCAAAAAATAAAAATATATATTGTCAGCTGTTGAAAGAGAAATAATTTAAAACAACATAAAATGCAGACACATTTCACCATTGTATTTTGTTCACCCAGGGACAACATGTAATTATGCATTACAGCGTAATTTATAGCGCAAACTTTTCAATTCAACCTAATAAAAGGGCCACATTCAGATATTATCAAACAGCCATTTATTTTCTAACTGAGTGGGTTAACTGACATATACCGGTTTTGCTGCATACATTCACATTTGAAAAAAAAAAAAAAGTTCAGTTTGCATTTGGGAAAATAATAATGAGAACACATTTATTTTAAAAGCACACGGTTGCCTTTCACTAATTAAAAGCACATGTTACCATGCACTGTCGGGCAAGATTGATTATTCTCAACCTGTGATCATTGCAAAACATCGGCCAGCACATTCCTTTCTAGATGGAAAACCCTCAAAGAAATAATTAATGAAAACAGCCCGTAGCGCGCGCACACCAACTGGGACATCTTCTACTATTTCACCTATTTCAAACATACATTCAAAAATAATTCTCCACACGTCTGTGGATGCATATTAAGAAGCACATTTAAAAGAACACAGCTCTCTCCGTGCAAACCCTTATCTCAATCCGACTAGTTGATTTATAACTTAGCGACCCCTAAGAGTCAGACACATGAAGTCATCTGTTCCAAGGCAAACCCACACAAATTCGTAGACGCATTTCAAAAAGAATGTGAAATGAACAGAGCCCTTCGCAAAGCACAAGATGTTACCTCTCCGTCCAGAAGCTGACAAAGCACGTAGGCAGACCCAGGAACCAATAAAAGTCAAAATCAAACCATCAAAATATTCACTGACTTTTATAGTCAGTTCAAATAACCATGCGTATTAAACAGCATGTTAAAAATAAAGACTGCCATCTCAATTCAAGATATTAACCCTTTGGCAGCTCAAGCACAATCATTCCCCAATGTCCATGGATACATGGGAAAGTCATGAGCACATCTCTTCACGTTTACAGATAACACGTACACACATTTTCAAAACGTTATCCCCAAGCACCCGAGAGAGATCCAGCTCTCTCCTGCCTAACGTAATGATAATATGCCCTGTCCAAGCCATGACCACATGGCGCTATTCACAAGCCATATTTACAAGACAAACTCTTCACAAACAATATATCCAAGGCGCAATTCACAAGGAACACAGCAGGTCAACATGAGGACATGCACCTCACAAGCCACATTAACATGGCGCTATTCACAAGCCATATTTACAAGGAGCTATATGCAAAGAACTCCACAAATCATATAGCAATGAACACATTTCACATTGCACAGCATAAGCAGATGCAGCAAGCAATTTAATGGACAATTTAAAAGCATTTTTTACACACATTTATACAATTGGACCACCACAAAGATGTAACTTGCTCCCTCATGTAATGCCATCCTTCAACCCTGACAGTTTAAACACCAAGATGAAAACCATTCCTTCCACCCTGAATAAACCAAATGCCATGATGTAATGCAATCTCCTCACGCTGCCACTGTTCAAGCCCATAGGTCACACAGGCTACATAAACTGCAACATTACGCCAGATGGAACCGGCGCTCAGGGCACTCCCTCACAACACATGGGAAACTCTCTAAGCACATGGCCAGGCACACAGGATTCGTAAGATGACGACTACGCCAGATGTACCGACAGGATTTTCGGACCAGATGGGATCAGCTCCTAAGAGCTCCTCTAACCCAGTCGGAACGTAACCACCTCCCTCCTCAGGACCATCTATCCAGGCACCTGGGTACCTACCTGAGGATGGGGAACTCGCAATATACAAGCTCATATTATCAGAAACACCACTAAATCTATAGGGATACCAAGAATACTCACTGATTACTAAGGACATACCTTATAGTCTCGCGACCACATGGGTCCAGACTAATCTACCCTGGGGCAGTTCTGATTATATACCATTACACACCAGTATCCTCCCTGGTGTTCTCATTACACACATGGGTCTGCAGCCCCAGTGCTCTCATTTATATCTGGTCTACAATCCGGCAGACTTCCACGCTAGTATTCCCCCCCCCAGCGCTCTCACTTACACACGGCCCGCAATCTGGCAGACCTCCACACCGTCTCCTTCCGGTGCTCTCACTTAACACAAGCCACAATCCTGTGGGTATACACACTGACCGCAATCAGTGCTCTCACTAACGCCACTTACCAATGACGACCACTTTCCTATGAATACCTTCAGCTCTCTGTCTCTCTATGTTGGGAAGTATCTCTCTCTATTCACTAATGGTTTGCTACTACACTAATAGAAATTGGTATAAACTTTATCCCTTAGTTGCAGGTTTCCTATCTCCCTAATTACTCACTATCACTTACCTGATCAGGGGTAACATCTGTTCAGACAGTAATACCTGGCTAGGAAAACGAAGCTACCCCCACTGTATGGGGACAAAGGATATACACCACACTACTTCACTAATTAAATGGGGTCATTTATTGTAACAATAATAAAGTACACATACACAAAACTATGGGGTCTCTATAACTAGCAGTAACTTTAACACACCGCTGAAAGAAAAGGATTAGACATACAATTTATAACACACCGCTGAAAGGGAAAAGATTAGACATACAATAGCCTAGGGAATAAGAACAAGATTAAGGTGTACATGTAAAGGGGACTTGGTTCAGACTACCTCACCTATTAGAAGGAAGATTTCTCTCTCTCTGACTCTGGTGGGATCAGGGCTCTCTCTGCCTCTGGTGGGATTAGGGCTCTCTCTGTCTCTCCCTCCTTCACCACATCACCACGCCTCTGGTTCAGTTGCTCCAGCTGACAACCTTCTTTGATGCTCTCTGGACTGCTCTCTCTCCTCATCTCCAGCAATCGTCTGCCTTCTTTCTCCATTCAAGAACTGCACTCTATTCTGCAGCTCCAGCAGACATCCTGCTCTCTCTCCAAGCTGAACTGAGCTCCAAGCTGAACTGAGCTCCAGGCTGAACTGCACACAAGCTGGAATGAACACTCCTCCTTTCCTGCAGCTCGCTAATATGGATTCCTCTCCCCTCATGGAAATTTCCACCAGAGGGCTGCCTCCTACCGAATTCCTGTGCCAGCTCCCAGGCTTCCACGCAACCGCAGTGGCCATCTGCTTGTTACGTCTGGGCCCAAGAGAAAAACACATTTCTCGGATAAGAAGCAGTCCTAACCGGTCTTCCTCTAGCACACAAACAGCCTTACTGTAAACTTTACCTTTACTCTAAAAAGCCTCTCAGCTCCATCAAGATGGAGTCCCTCTAGTTCTAGGCCTGTAGGCCTGAAAGGAATGAAATACCCCTTAGCTCTGTCAGAATACCTACATAAACCCTACCAATGTGTCTAATATAAGCAAGTATGTCAAAGCCAATAGGCAATAGACAGGTTAGAGTCAAGAATAAGGGATCTATCATCATATTAAGCAGCTATCCTCTTCTAGGTCTGGAAGAAAGGGCTTAAAAGGGCCAACACAAGCTAAGAATACCTATCCTAGATGTGAGCAAGACTAAGATCTATATCACTGCTAAATAGAGCCAAAAACCCTGCCATTACAGATGCACACCAATCTGTTCTGATTTTTCTTTTTTAAGTTTATCCCTGAACAGATTGGAGTGCATCTCATACCATTGTGAATTCATAAACATGAACTTTTCGTCTCGAACAATGAGATAGCACCCACCGAGTAAAATATCAATGAAATGACGTTGAAAATAACAGTAATGTTAAAAGACTCTAAGCATACAGAAGGTCTATTGACCGCATGGGAAGAATTACGTGCCACGCTAAAAGAGATTTATTTATTTCGATATTGCAGGCATTGCAGTTGTATTTGAAGTTTCTAGTTTTTAAGTAGTCATGCCAAATACTAGGAGGAAATGTTTTGCGAGTGCATTGATAGTAACTGCATGTTTTTAGCTAAGGTATAACGGGGATTAAAGCATACAGGAATGATGCATTCTGGTAGAATAAGGAATTCTTTACTGTGAGGGCTGATGAGGTTAACTTATGTGCAGCATATCACCTGTTGATCATCAAGGAGGGCGGGAACACATTGAAATGCAGAGTGAGAGAGTTCTTAGAATTAGCTCTCTAGAACGAAGAAGTTGGTTGCGATGGCTCGCTAAGAAAATGAAAAGAAATGGAGACGTTTTTTCACGTAGAGATGGATGAACGGGGATGCCCCTTTTAACAATTTGATTGATCTATAAGTCACGGTAAGAGTAAACTTCACACATGAGCTTGTATATAGTGATAAATTAGATTAGAGCCAATAGTGGGATTTCTTTTAAAATAACCGAGTTTAATCTTGGGAGACCGACCAGAATACAGAGTGTAAGAATAGTGAACCTAGCACGTTGTTTGAACACGCTCCACGTTAGAGTATAAAAAATGACAGTGGATTAGATATTTAAATGGACATGTTTTCAATAACTTTTAAATTGTAACATGGTGACACTGTTATCTTGGCATAGAGTATTTAAAATGATGCATTTGTTTACAATTGTAGATGTCCCTGACGAAGGGAGGTTTCCTCCCGAAATGCATTGGACCACAAGTAATAAATCGTGACATGTAATGAACCCCACGCTTCTGAGTGCTGTTTAATATGTGAAAACAACAGATTGAATAAAATGAATTGAATTAGAAAAAACATGGTTAAAAATGAAATGATATGAATTCAAGAAGACAAGATGATTGAAAACAAACTTGATTCATTGGATTTAATCCAGATATTGGCTGTGCAACTTTTGTGGATCCGAAACTGGGCCCATCGTACTTGCTGTTCTCCCTGATTCCCAGTGTCACTGATTGGTGCATCCATGATATAGACACTGGGGACAGTCCTCCTGTCAAGCACAAAATTTACAGGGTGACTGACATGGTGAGAACTTGCATCAAGGAGGAGGCCTTCAAGAGGCTTGTGTTGGGGGTAATTGAGTCCTCTAACAGTCCTTGGGCCAGCCCAGTGGTCTTGGTCCCAAAGGCAGCCGGACCAGGTGTCACGCCAGAACTTTGGTTCTGTGTGGACTACCGAGGCCTCAATTCAGTCACCAGGACTGATGCGCACCCAATCCCCCGAGCTGATGAGCTCATTGATCTGTTAGGGGCTGCCCGGTTCCTCAGCACATTTGATTTGATGTCTGGGTACTTGCAGATCGCCTTGACTAATGGGGCAAAGGAGAGGTCAGCCTTCTCCACACCAGATGGGTACTACCAATTCTGGGTTATGCCCTTTAGGATGAATAATGCCCCTGCCACCTTTCAGAGGTTGGTGAACCAGGTGTTGGCTGGACTGGAAGTGTTCAGTGACGCCTACCTGGATGACATTGCAGTGTTCACCGCCAGTTGGGAAGAACATTTGCGCAACCTCTGGGAAGTGTTGATGTCGCTGCGGTGAACAGGCCTCACGATCAAGGTGAGTAAGTGCCAGGTCGGGCAGGGTTCCTTGGTGTACTTGTGTACACCAGGTTGGGAGCGGCCAGAGGGCGCCCCTACAGCCCAAGATTGAGACCATCTTGGCTTGGGAACCCCCCAAGACCCAGGCAGAAGTAAGATGCTTTTTAGGACTCACTGGGTATTACAGGAGGTTTGTCATGGGCTATGGCAGCATTGTTGCACCTTTGACAGAGCTGACTTCCAGGAAGCAGCCCAAGAAAGTGAACTGGACTGACACCTGTCAGAAAGCTTTTGATGCCCTGAAGACTGCCATGTGCACAGCGCCCGTGCTCCTGGCACCCAACTCCTCAAAAGAGTTTATTGTTCAAACAGACGCTTCAGAGCATGGTGTGGGGGCTGTTCTGTCAAACATGAATGAGGAGGTCCTAGACCAACCTGTAGCCTTCAACAGTAGGAGGTTACTTCCATGGGAACAGAGGTGGAGTGCGATTGAGCATGAGGCATTTGCTGTGGTCTGGACACTGAAGAAGTTGAGGCCATACTTGTTTGGGATTCACTTCCGGGTTCAGACAGACCACAGGCCCCTCAGATGGTTGATGCAGATGAGGGGTGGGAATCCAAAGCTGTTGAGGTGGTCCATTTCCCTACAGGGGATGGACTTCGCGGTGGAACACCGCCCTGGTACAGAACACGCCAATGCTGATGGTCTGTCCAGATTTTTCCGCCTTATTGATGAGAACTCCCAAGAGGGAGGGTAGTTCCCCCCACAGTTCAGCTGGGGGGGATACGTGTTAGACCTGGCACCATTGGCGTGGGTCTCCCTTCTATTTCTTGCTGTTGCCTCGTATGTTTTGTGCACTGTGCCACTGCTATTCAGTGCCACAGTGCATGTGCTCCCTATGTTAAATTGATGTATGGATTAGGGACTCCATGATTGGCTTGTGTGGTTTACTTATCAGACCCTAGTACAGTGCACTGCGTGTGCCCAGGGCTTGTAAATCAAATGCTGCTGGTGGGCTTGCAGCACTGATTGTGCCACCCACCGGAGCATCTTGTAAAGTGTATCTCAGACCTGCCATTGCAGAGCCTGTGTGCAGTCTGGTACAGCCATGTTGACTTGGCAAGTGCACCCACTTGGCAGTCAACACACCTTCCCTTTTCTACATATCAACCACCCCTAAGGTAGGCCCAAGGGCAGGGTACATTGTAGGTAAAAGGTAGGACATGCACTGATGTGTGTGGCATGTCCTAATAGTGAATTACAGCCATTCTCGTTTTTCACTATTGCAAGGCTACTTTCTCCCATAGGCTAGAATGGGCAGTTTGATTATAACACCTTATATTCCTAACTGACCCTGGGAACATGGTAGAAAAATGAATTTAGTATGCCTAAACTCAGAATGATAAAATACATCTTTTAGTGAAGCTGGTTTTAACAATCTGTGTTTGAAAATATCACTTTTAGAAAGTAGGTATTTTCTTGCCTAACTAGCCAAGCCTGCCTCTGTTAGGTTGTGTATTCCATGTCTGGTTTCTGAGTGAAAGGGACTGGGGGCTCCAGCACACAGGGTGAGTCAGCACAAGGCTGAATTGACCTATCTGCATGAGTGGTGGGAGGAATAGCACCTAGGCCTGAATAGGGCTATGCCTGCCTTCCACAATGCTGGCTCCACCTCCTGTGGTAAGTCTGAGGACCCTGGCCCACACTGTCAAAGGAAAGAAGGAGACCTGTAAACAAAGTTCTCCAGGACTGCACAGAACTAGGTACAGACACTCTCTGCCTTCAGAGACAAAGGATTTTGGTGTATAAAAAGGGGGATCCAGACCACAGAACTTTAGATCACTTCTGGGAAACAGGACAAACCTTTGCTTATGAGAAGTACCAGGAAGCTGAAGGAGGAGACAACCCCTGTGCGGTGTGTTTGGGGGTTGGCTTGCAGTGGTTGCTTCATTGCAAAGAAAGGAGAAGAGGACTGAGGGTGCTTTTCATCAACTTGAAGAAGAATCTCCAAGGGCTTGAACTTGAGCTTGCCTCCTGCCTGAAGTCTCAGGGATACAAGACTTCACCCACCACCTCCCCCCTGAATTCCCTTGCTGGGAATTGAAGTGCCTGCTGTTGTGCTGGGCCTTCTGAGAGACTGCGTGTCACTGGGAGCTGGATGTGCGACTCCACGACGAGAAGCTGTCGCATCGCCAAGAAAGCATGCAGCCAATGCCGCTGTCGCCATCGCATTGCAGAAGCGCGTCGCATCGTCCGAGAAGCGTGCCGCCGCCGCAGAGGTCACCTTCGCATCACCGGAGAAGCGTGACGCAGGGCCTGTTGCGGCTCAGAAGATCATTGAGTCGCCCCACGGCTGTCGGGCGTGCACGCATCGCAACAACATTGTTGCATTGTAACCAAGACGCCATTTTGTCGCATCGCACCCAAGAAGAGTATCGCATCGAGGTGCCACCTTGTCACATCGTACCGGAGAGCAGTAAGAAACCGACACATCACCTCCCCACACAGTAAGGAAGCAAGCATCAACTCCCCTGGGCAGCAGTAAGGAATCGACACAGCCACTCTCCTGAGTGTAAGGAACCAATGCATCACCTTTCCTGCGACACTTTTGTTTGTTCTGCATTACGCATCCAAGGTACTTTGAGAGTAAAGTGTTGCATTTACAATCTTAAGAGAACTGAGCTATTTCCTACCATTTTAAAGTCTATTTTTGAGTACAGTATTGTGGATTTTTGTTGTTGTGTTATGTGATAAGTCTATACATAAAAATACTTATTTTTATAATACAACCTGTGTGGTGTCCATCTGTAGTGTTGTCACTGTATTACTGTATGTGTTCACAAATGCTTTACATACTGCCTCTGAGATAAGCCTGCCTGCTTGTGCCAAGCTATCAAGGGGGTGAGCTGGGGTGATTTTAGGAGTGTAGCCCGTATCCTGACTAGGTGCAAGGGCCCCTATTTGGTCAAAGGTACCTACCTCTGTCAACTAGAGACCCCCAATTCTAACATTGGTGGTCAGCGGTGAGGATTTGGACTTGCATTTGTGACTCATATACAGTGATTGGTGTACACTACTAGTGAGTGCAGACCATAATGCAACCATATACAATTTTTATTTTATTTTTTATCCTCATTTGCCTTCTCGCCGCCCATTGCAAAATGAGTCCACCCTAGGCTTTTCACCTCATTTACTGGTATTGCAGGAAAAAGGCTTACACAATACTCTTTCGGGCTGAGAATCTCCTTCAAACCTAACCCATAATGAGTCGGACAGAGAGTCTCAGTCTAGAGCGTGTCCACCCTTACCACAAGTCTTCACAATACCTGGAAGACTTCAACTAGCCGAGGTAGGCGAAGGCTTAATCATTGGATTTGTATTTTATCAAACACAAAAGACCCTTACCCTCACCCAAAACACAACAAAAATGGAGTCCAAAATGTATATCTCTTTTTTGTCTGATCCCCTATATCCAACTTAGCAATGAGTCTCATAGCTCGCAACCAATCCAGTTCTGTTGGGGGAACCGGCGAGACCCATAATTTACAAAACTCTCTACGAGCCAAAAGTATGGCATAAAAAATGAGCTTAGCCTTATCATCTATACCCTTACCTTGTAGGTCAAGTCATCCAGATATAACTAGCTCAAGGCTTACCTTTATCTGCAGGCCTAGGGCCCTTGACAAACAGCTACTCACGGCCTCCCAAAACTCTTTGATCTTTGGACGCAGCAAGAACATGTGCAGGTCATCTTCATTAGGGCTCTTGCACTTGGGACAAGCCACCACACCGCCAGAGTTGAATTTAGAAAGTCTTCGAGGGGACCAGTATGCCCTATGAATGGTAAAAAAATGGTTCCGCCTTAAATTTGCAGGTTTCACTATTTTGTAGAGCATAGACATTGTTACTTGCCATTGGTCTTCTGTTGCGATCTCCGGCAAGCAATCTCCCCACAGGGCCTCAGGCAGCTTGAAAGGGCCGTCCTCCATCTCTAGCATCAGTCAGTACCACATTGAAACTTTCTTTTTATGTACGCGGTTCTAGAAAAACTTCTCCTCCAGCTCATTATAAGTTCCAATTTGGTCTTCCACTTCCATTGATCAACTCTCGATCTGCAAATATTTAAATTTGGAGAAACCCTTAACCTGACCTTCTCAAAAAATTTCGGATCAGCAAACTTATATAGGAAACCATACTCGTTGAAATTTTCCTTTCTGAGCATTGCACGAAACATTATCTCAATTACGGAGTTTGTCGGGGTATCAAACAACATTCTACAGTTTTTCAACAAGACGGCCCATAAATATAGTTGCAATTCCGGGACCGCTAAGACTCCTTTGACAAGTCTTCTCCTAAGCTTCTTTCATGACAAACACGGCCCTTTTGATACCCATAAGAAGGAACTGATCATACTCTGTGAACTTGCAAACCATTCTTTCTTGAATATCAAAGGCACTGATTCAAACCAAACTGTTAACTTTGGCAAAATCATTACTTTCACCAAGTTCGTCCGGCCAAACTCAGGGCCTCATTAGGATGGAGGATTTTCCGCATCCACCGGGCCGGCGGAAGCCACCGCCGGCCCGGAGGATGCGGAAAATCCTCTGCGGACCCACCAAAGACCCACCGCCACATTAGGATGGCTGGTGGGTCCTGGTTTCTGTCCGCAGCTTTTCCTCCGCAGTTGGCTTACAACCGCGGTGGAAAAGCACTAATGTGTTGACGGTGTCTCTCAGACACCGTCAGCCAGATTAGGATGCGCACTGAAACATGCTTTTTCATGGCGGCTTTTCCGCCGTGGAAAAGCATGTGTAACTTCACTGCGGGGGCCCGTTGTGGGCCCCCTAGGTGAAGTTGGGGTGGGGGGTGCACATGGGGGGTACCTATGGTACCCCCCTGCATTTGTATGCATAAAGCGGCAGGCACCGCGCGGTGCCTGTCTCTTTCTGCATACAAATGCAATGCATGCATTTTTAACATTGCTGCGGGTGCAGCTTGAAGCCGCACCCGCCGCAATGTTAAAAATAGAGGATTGACCGCCAGGGTGGCGGTCACATCCTAATTGCACAGGAGGGAACTCCGCAGCCCATGCGGAGGTTCCCTCCTGCTCTATGGTGGCGGACAGACTCAGGTCCGTCCGCCATCATAATGTGCCCCAAAGTAAGTGGTAGGTGTGCCCAGCCTCGAAAACTGGCACTTTTCTCCTTTTTTAGCTTGAAAAAATTGACTTTATCGAGTTCCCCAATATCCTGCATTATTCTAACCCTAAGATATCTCATCTCACTCACAAACAATTCCCTCAGAGGTAATGTTCCAGGCTATGATTTCTGTTTTTTCCTTATTTATAGCATAGCCTGAAACAGTCCCGAACTCCTTGGTCAAGTCGAAAAGGCATTCCATTGACTGGTGTATATTGGGGGTATAGATAATTATATCAGCAGCGTATAGCCCAATCTTTTTGGACCAACCTTCAAATTCAAAAGGGACAATATTCCCTACAGATCTTATCTTATAGGGGTTCAATATATAGGTCAAATAAAAGTGGTGACAGGGGACAACCTTGTCTGGTCCCGCGCATAATAGGCACTGGCTGAGTAAGTATCCAGGAAACTAACACTCTAGATGTCGGAGACTGATATATAGCTGCAATAAATTTACTAAAATTCTGACCTAGATTGAGATACTTTACCAAGGCATGCGAATAAGCCCAATTCACACGATCAAACGCCTTGGCGGCATCTAAAGCGATGACCGCCAAGGGAAGATCAGGGACCGTGGCTATATCTATGGTGCCAATAAGCAAAAATGTGAGCTCTTTCAAATATCTGCCCTTAATAAAGCCTTTTTGATCTTCATGGACTAACTGTGGGATAACTATACTCAATCTATCAGCCATTGTTTTAGCAAAAAATGTATAGTCACTATTAAGTAACGATATAGGCCGATATGAGTCCATATATTTTGGTGATTTCCCAGGCTTCGGTATTAGTATAATATTTGCCTCGTTCCAAGAAGGTGGCAAGGACACCTTGCCCATAAAAATCTGATTGAACAACTGACAAATAATTGGTGTTAATATGCCTACCATAGATTTATAGACTTCGACAGGAAGGCCATCTGGCCCGGGTGCTTTACCTCTTTTTCCCCCTTTGATGACCCCTTCAACCTCCGACTGGGATATCTCCTGATTTAAAACATCCTTGAACTCTTCCGATAAGGGCTCCAAACGTTCCACCCAAGCCTGCACCGCCTTCTCTTCAACCTTCAAATCTTCGTTATAAACCTTCACAAAGTATTCGTAAAAAAAGCTGCCGCTATACCTTTAAAGTCTGTAATCATCAGCCCCGTCTCCACACCCTTCACATACAATTTGGTAGAGTTACTCCTTGGAACTTCTTTTCTATTTTTGATTCTTGAGAACTGCCAGTCTTTTCTACCATGAGTAAGCCAACATCTATAGCATCTGTAGCCATTGAATTGGAAGAAGAGAGAATTGATGCTTATACTGTGCCTAATCTCAAAGCTTTGTGCAGGAATTTTAAAATCTCTGTGAAAGGCCTCACCAGGAAAGAGGAATACCAAAAGGCATTGAGGGCCTGGTTGGAATCTAGGAATGCCAGAGATCATCCTGAGGAGCCGGTGGTGGAGGCAGAGGATTTAGAATGGCAGCTTGAGAGGCCAGTGGGCCCAACAAGGGAGGAAGTACCGTCCAGGGCGGGCAGCAGTGTTTCTTCCAAGTGTCTGTCCCCAGGAGAGCTGGAGGACAGAGAGAGGGATAGGGTGCACAAGTTGGAGCTAGCTAGGCTCAAAATGGATGGTCCGAAAAACATAAAGAGCAAGAAGACAGAGCTTGGAATGGAATTAGAAATGGAGACGTTAGCCTTAGAGGAAAAGAAAATGCATTTTGAACATGAGAGAGTGTTGAGGGAATTGGTACTCAAAGCCAAAAGTTTAGAGGTTTCTCCCTCTGGTGGCAGCATACCACCAGTGCCTGTAGAAGCAAGAGCCTACATCCCCAAAGAAGTAGTTAAAGATTTCCACAAGAATGAGGATATTGGTCAATGGTTTAGGGCTTATTAAGCTGCAATGTTGGTCCACTGGGTCCCTGAGAAGGATTGGGGAGAGGGGTTGTGGGGTTGTGAGTGTTAGTGATGGGAGGGACACTTTGTTACATTTATCTGCAGAGGAGCAGGTGTCCTAATCCCATATGAAGGGAGAGCAAATGCCCAGATATGGTTTGACCCCAGAGTTGTATAGGCAAAGGTTTAGGAATTGCAGAAAACTGGAGTCTACAACTTGGGTGTAATATGTGTCTTTCTTTTGCAAAGCATTGGATGGTTGGGTGAAGGGTAGCCAAGTGGATAATTTTGAGGCGCTCTATGATTTGTTTGCATGGGCTCACTTGTCAAATAACTGTTTTCCAGAGCTACGCCAGCACCTGATTGATAGTAAGCTGTCTAACCCTAGGAAGCTTGCTGAGGAGGTGGACCGCTGGGTGAGCACCCGGGTCCAAGAGCATCATGTGAGAGACTTCGCCAAAGGTGGGCAGGGTCCCCTGCAGAGGAGTAGGGGGGACAAGGGTAAACGGAGGGAGTTCCAGAGGGAAAGGTTCCCAGCCTCCCCCTGAGAAGGCAGGGGCCCAACAGATAAGTCTGTTCACAAGGGGCACAAGACCTGTTCTAAGTGTGGTCTAGTGGGCCACTGTTCTTATGATGCTAGATGTCCCTTGTATGAGAAGACAACACCCACTGGTGCGCCACCCCGGCAGATGGCTAGAGTAGCCCTGGGGGAGGAGATGGGTGCCCCAGGTGGGTGGGGTCCCGCAGAGATGTTCCTGGTCTCTTTAGGAGACAATGAGGTGGTCCCCTGGACCCAGCTGCCTGATAACACTACGAAGTACAGGTAGTGGGTGACCGTCAATGGCCATAGGGTGGAAGCTCTTAGGGACACCGGAGCCATTGTGACAGCTGTCAGTTATCTGCTGGTGTCTGAAGACCAATGCATTTTACCCAGTTGCTGATGGCAACACAGAGAGCCACTGCAAGGTGGCTCAGGTACCCTTTGAGTGGGGGGGGGGGGGTCTCAAGGACTCTTCAAGTAGCTGTGAGGCCAGCCATGCCTGTTGATTGTCTGTTGGGTAACGTTTTGGAGAGCTCCCCTTGGGCTAAGGTGGAGCGTTGTGCTCATTTGGAGATGTTGGGTTTTTTGTGAGTGGACCTGCTTGGCCACTCAGTCTACGGCAGCCACTAAGGATGTTCAAGAGGACCTGGAGCCTGAAATAGTGCCCCAGGTGCCTGCCTTAAAGAGAAGAGGCCGGGGTGCGAGAAACCCGCCCCCACAGTTACCACAGTCCAGGAGGAGGCAGAACTTGAGGGGGATGCCCTGAAACCTACAAGGAAACAGGTAGCTGTACTGGGGGACATGCCTGAGCTGACCCATTGGCAGCAGGAAGGAGGGCCCTCCAGGGATGAGTTCTGCGAGGAGCAGAGAAGTGCCCTTCTCTTGTGGGTTTGTGGCAACAGGCCACACACCAGGGAGCAGGTGATCAGTCTGGATTACATTGGATCTACAGAGAGAATGGTCTCCTGTATGGTGAGCCTAAGGTTGCTGAGCCTGGGGTAGCCTGTGTGCTGGTGGCACCCCAGCGCTTCAGAGCCTTCCTACTGGGGCTGGCTCATTAGGTGCTTTTAGCAGGACATTTGGGGGAGGACAAGACCTTTGAAAGGCTTGTCACCCACTTTTATTGGCCCCAAATGTGCAAGGGTTCAGACACTCATTGCAGGACCTCTCAGACTTGCAGGCAAGTGGAAGGAGTGGGAGGAAGCACAAGGCTCCTCTCCAGCCATTCCCTGTGGTCAGCACCCTCTTTGAAAGGGTGGGCATTGTAATTGTGGTGTCTCTGGATCCCAAGACAGCCATGGGCAACAGGTTCATCCTGGTCTTGGGGGACCATCCCACCCGGTACCCGGAAGCCATCCCTCTCAGGACTGTGACGGCCCCGTGGTGGGACGTGCACTGATGGGGATTTCCCCCCACGTGGGGTTCCCCAGAGAGGTGGTGTCTGTCCGAGTTACAAGCTTAATTTCCAAGTTTATGAAGTCCCTGTGGGAGGAGTGCAGTGTAACATACAAGTTCACCACTCTTTACCACCCCCAAGGAAATGGGCTGGTTCAAAGATTCAACCGGACCCTAAAAGGCATGATTATGGGTCTTGAGGAACCTATGAGGCATAAGTGGGGGGTCCTCTTAACATGCCTTCTCTTTGCTTACCGTGAGGTGCCACAGAAGTCCCTAGGGTTCAGCCCCTTTGAACTTCTTTATTGTCACCCAGTGGGAAGACCTGTGAGTTTGGTCAAGGAAGGCTTGGAGCAATCTCTGATGGAGGGTCAGGATCACGTTCTACCATCTGATTACCAAGAAGAGCATTTTTTATCGACCTTGATAGCCTGAAGGTCCTATTTGGCCCTGCCAGAGAGAATTTGAAAATATGCTTAAAATCCCACACTTTTTGCCATGTATAATCAGCACATGAAATCCCACAGATTCCCAGAATCCCGGGTGTATAGGCCCAAGGCAAAGGCCAAAGGCCACGGCCTTATGTTAACAAAATCCACTGGGCCTAAATAATTTTAAATGTGCAATTCTGATGTGCTGAACACAGCGAGGTAACTTGAGCAACCATGGAAAGTACAGTATTTTTTCACAGCTCCATTGCAAGACCCCCCCCCCCAAACGCACGTACACAGGATCAGCTGGTACAGATGGTACATCTTGCTACATTGTTTTAGAAAGATAGCTTGCTCAAATGAAAACCGCAATGTCTTGTGATATTAGCACATTTCCCAAGGTCCACCCTCACATATACTTTTTTAGAGAGATGTTCGTGATCAGATGGTTATTTGTTTATATCTTGGGGTCAAACATGGCCAACCACCCGATTAAACCATTCGACCAGTTCCGTGTTCTTGGACATGCGGCCAGCCACCTTCACCGAAAATGCGTCAGCAAAGGCGTCAGAGTAGAACCATGGTTCCGCATTTCCAGGTATATTAGATCCAACACGTCAAATCTGATGCCAGAACTCTGCTGCAGTGACCTTCACATGTGTGGGTTCTCCGGCCGGCCGATTATCTGATTTGGGACGTCAATGCCTTCCTCAGGTGGTAAACTCCCAAGCAAGATAATACTTTTGCCTTTTTAAAATCTCTGACCATGCTCGGTATTTTCCATCCACACCCAATTCCTAGCATTTAAGGTTTCTTTAAAAATTAGATCCTGTTTGGCTAGTCTCCCTAGTTAGGTGCCTCCAGGCACTGAATTTTTATAGAAATGTGTTTTTCATTCCTTAATTAATTTCAATTGTGCCTTTTTAATAACCCTGGCCCCACGCATTCTGGGTCTCTCTAAAATGTTTAACCTGCATGAATAATTCTCTTCAGGAAGGCTTGTTTCAAGTTCCCTATATTTTCATAGAATGTATTCTGTGTCTTTTTGAGTCTCTAGCTGATTTAAACTGGATTTTTAATAGATCCTCTCTCCAGCTTGCCTTATAGTTCTCATCAGAAAGGCTTGCTTCTAGGCACTAGAATTTTATAACAAATGTACTCTATGTCTTTGGTTCTCAAGCCGTTTTCAATTATACCTTTTTAAAAGATACTCATTTCAGCTGGCCTTGCAACATTTTGAGCATTTGTCATCTAGCATTTACTCCTGACAGAGTGAAGTCGGGATTTCTTAAATGGCTTTTTACTTAGTAGTATGAAATGAGATGCATTTATTGTTCTGCTAAAGATACGCATTTATTGGTCCACTTGTGAATTAATAATGAACGTGCCACTTCACCATGAGTTTTCGTCATCTCATCTCATTGTTCCTTGTTCCTCAGGGAAGTGTTGCGCCGGTGGCCCGAGGCTACTGTTGAGGTGACCACACCCCAAAGGGGGCTCCAGTTTCCCCTTTATCAGCTGGCGACCACCGAAATTCATCGTACCTCCATTCTGCTGTGGATCTGCTGCACATCCAAGAGCCGCCTCCGAGAGGGTCCCACCTCCGCCTATTGCAGACCACGGGTAAGACAAGGTTTTTTTCCCCTTGAATTTCCTTGGTCTTTGCTACCTGGGTGTGTGGCGGACTCTTTTTGGCTGGCTCTGGCTGAGCACCTGACCCCCTGCAGCACTATCTCTGGTCACGATTGAAACCCTCTCTCTTTGTGTGGTCACGAGTTGGCCCTTCCTTGTCAGATGCCACTGTCAGCTTTTTGTGTACATATCGGTTACGAATAACAGTCACTTTTCCTGTGCATCTTGTGGCTTCGGGTGCCGTGGTTTTCCTGTTTGCCCTGCCGGTTCCAGTTAGGAAAGGATGGTTCTAGGTTTAAACGGTTCTAGTTTTATGGTTCCCCCAAGCACTTCATGTCTGTGCACGGGGTCGGAGTTCAATTCTCCGACGGTTCTAGATTTATATTCCCCCAAGCACTTCAGGTCTGTGCACTGGGTCGAAGTTCAATTCTCCGAGGGTTCTAGATTTATATTCCCCCAGCACTTCAAGTCTGTGCACGGGGTCGGAGTTCGATTCTTCGAGGTCGAAGTTTGTGTCTCCAATGCTCGTGTCTCCTGTTGTACATAGTCACTGCATGTTTTTGACTTGCATTATGGTTTGACATTACATTGCATATTGTTTTTCCACTGCCTTGTGAATCTGTTTTACATTGCATATTGTACTTCCCCCTTGCATTCCTCTGCCTCTGTTAATTCGTCATCTTCCACTTTCTTTCTGACCATTTCTCTCTCTCGCGTACGTTCTCTTCTTCCTCCACTTCTGCCACCTGTGCCCTGCCTGTGCCCCCCCCCCCCACATGCCTACTCCCACGCTTTGAGGTACCGGGTTTTTATGGACCCGGTGGTGCCAGGGGAACACCCAAAGACCTCTTGAGTCCTTCCTGTTTCAGACCACAGAAACACAGAGTCTTCTAGGTGATGTCAAGGATCGAGTTTATTGGCTGCAACCAGTAACAGGTATCCTAGAAGTACAACAGCATGAAGCGCATGTATGTTCTCAGGAGACTGCTCGTTTTTACAGAACCAGCCTTCTCTGTTTATACAAAATATTACACTTCAGGCAAGAATTCTTTGTTTTTACAGTTGGTCATATAAATATTTCTACTACAAAGAAAGAGCAGAGTCATGATGGCAAGCCCATATTTTAGTTTGTCCAGTTCGTGATAGATTACACAGCAAGGCCCAGAACTTACATCAGATATCGATGAACCCCCAATAAAATCGGGCACCTCCTCCTTGTAAAACTAGTCATAAAAAAGAAACAGGGACAGGTGTGTGTGTGATTAGCCATAGCATGTATGCGATGAACGGTTTATGACATGTTGTGCTTTGATGCTAATCTCGCTCGGTCATTGGGACGGGGACTGCCCGAACAGGTTTGGCTTGAGGCAGTGGAGTCAGCTCGCCCAGGTCACAGAGGAGTCAGCAAAGGTGTACGTGTCCTTTCAGATCGAATTCGGCCTTGGTCATTTGACTATGTAAGGGCAACCACAAAATGGATGCCGCTCACAAAATGGAACCCGAGGGTTCAAGACGAAAACTATGATTTCAGGGTGATTTCGTCACTCGATCATGACGCAAATGCTTGGGTATAGTGTCTCGATCATTACCGGTCTGCCGATACCAAAATCGTCATGATACGATGATATTTATGACACGAGTGCAGAGCTTCGGTACCACACAATAGCAGGGTCCAGAATTCTCAGTTTCACAGACCCTCCTTTTGCCCTTATATAGGCAATAACCTATACTCATGCTAATCTGAGTCCAGGTCTGTGTACATAAAGTCATTGAGATGCTGCTGTAGCATCATCCTATTACTTAGTTCATCTCTTGATACAGGCTTCCTTACACATGATGTAGCACAGAGGCCACATATTGCAGGAGCGCACTGTACACACAGGCAGAACATGAACAGAATGGCTAAAACCATCCCAATGACTATCAGAATCTTCCATCCCCAGGCAGATATCAGTTCCCAGAACCACCCCATTAAGGACCAGTCTCCTTCATATACTGTCGGAGCTTTATCTGGGATGAAAATGCAGCAACTTGATTGGATCACTTTACATACCCCACCACGGTCTGCAAGTATGACATCTAGGGCAACCCTGTTCTGAAGAGTCATAAGGCGGTCCGACTGGAGCTCCGCAGTCAAGTTACTAAGGGCACCAGCCGTTTCAATCACGGTGGATTCAACTACCCTCGTCAATTGGCGAATGTTCCTGCTGTTCACCATAGGCCCCCAAAACGGCAGAAAACCTTTTGCGAAATCCCCAAACTCCTGTTCCGCAGTGTTGTCTTTACTCACAACACCCCTAACTGTCCTTGTCCTATGGTAATCTGCCTCGGCCGTGTAGGTGGGTGGCAGCAGGAACGAGATGAAACATGTGCCCGAAAAGTCAGGGGGCAGCCATGTATATGCTCTATCATGGCAGACGAAGTAGGTACCCTTAGCTGCTAAGAACGAAGGGGAGGTCTGAGACAAGAAGACGTAAGTCTCAGTACAGACACTCTTCCCTAACTGAGCTCTGGGGTTTTTGCCATTTCCCTGCAGACATAAGTGACCCTGATGGGGTACTATCCAGATTGGGGAGGACTTCTTTGCTCGCTGGCTCTCACTCAAGGAAATTCCATATTTTGTTATATTCCATCTACTGTAAGGCTTCAATTCATCTCTGGGAATCGTTCTATATGTGTCGATGTCTCTGCTCATATTTCTGATTCCCGCCACTAGTGCCTTGTTGCTCGAATTGCTTGCTGTGGGACGTGGGGGATATGGTTCGATGGCAAATAGGAACATTGTTTGAAATGCCCACAAAGAACCATAGTAGCTAAATGGCAGGACAAAATATGGGATACCCTTATCTGTCGTGTGTGGCATAAGTCCACATACCCAACAATTTGTCGAGTTCATTACAAACCGGTGCTGGTGTAGGAGCTGAACGAATGAATTATTTATAAATTCTAATCTTCTGGCAGACTCGTGTTCAGGTAGAGGGTGAAAAGAGTGCGGGGAAACAGTAGGAGGAGGTGTGGGCTGTGTGGTGTATGCAAATGATACTCGAAAGGTGAATAAAGCATATCCTATTAAAAACATCATTATACTACACACATGAAAATGCATATTATTAAGAATCGTGTTTTTGCCATCCATCACAGTGCATATTCTCATTTCAAAGTTCGTTGATCTGGCAGGTCTCTCCATCTTGGGAAACTCCATCCTCTCTAATTTGCTGCCCGCGGTGGGAGATTGATTCTGCTAAGGAGTGCTTCTGTCAATCCAGGGTAACTCCCTTGAACCAAACAGAACTGTCGACCTAACCGTCTCCAGCTGCACTCCAAAGACTGTGGCAACCGCGACCCTAGCAGCAGAACCGGATGGCGGTTCGAAAATCAAAAATGAGCAAGTTTCTTGGATGAGAGAGCTGCACAATCAAAAAGAAAACACTTTTACTTGTCCATGGTCTTGGCCTCAAATTATAACGATTTTGACCAGGTGCTGTGTGGTCTAGAAACAAGAGTTCAGGCTCAGCAGTGTTCAATCGAATTGACGGAGGCACAGCTTCTTGTAAAATGTTGTCGCTTTCCTTTTCAGAAGTAGTACCTTTCAGACGTGCATCACTAAAGGGTAGGAACCGAGGCACAGTCTTAGCCTCAGAGTTAGCAATCCCCTCCTGGACCCACCGGTCGTACGGAAGGGGCAGTGGGACCCTCTTACAATGGTTGCCGTGAACCCAATGTTTTTTCCCTTCAACTCGGATGGCAGATCTGGTCGAGAGAAGAACTAGATGAGGGCCGGTCCACCGGGGCTGGTCATTCTTTGTTCGCTGGAAGTTCTTGACCAGCACATATGATCCAGGATCGATAGAATGCCCTGGAGCTTCAGAGGCCTGAGGTAGAATGTCGTGGACCTGTTGGTGTAAAACACGCAATTTAGCCGTCAATTCATACAGATAGTCAAGCAGTACTGGGTGCTCTATTTCACTGAACCTGGTGGGCCTTGGCACTCCCCATATGTTGGCCGGGCGGCCGAACACAATTTCATGTGGACTAAGTCCTACTCTAGAGTGAACAGTCATTATTGTGGATAGGAGTGCCAAGGGCAGAGCGTCAGGCCATTTAAGACCTGTGCTTGCTTGGATCTTGGCAAGTTTCAACTTTAGCGTGCCATTATAGCACTCTACTAGTCCAGCTGATTGGGGGTGATTTGCAGCGTGGAACTTCTGTTGTATGCCTAGCCCCTCACACACTTTCTTCATCACTCGTCCCACGAATTCACTCCCATTATCACTCCAAACCATTCTAGGCATTCCAAACCTAGGGAAGAACTCTTTGACAAGGGCTTTAGCTGTGGATAAGGCAGTGTTGTCCTTCAGGGGGTATGCTTCGACCCATTTTGAAAAGGCACAAACAACAACGAGTACGTATTTCAAATTGTTGCACCTTTCCATGTGGATGAAATCTAGCTGCAAAACCTCGAACGGATACGTTGGAGGCGCAAAATGACCAGCTGGAGTTGGGGCTCCTTTACCAGGATTGTACTTCAGACACACCATACAGTTCTTGACCACATTCTCTGCACACTTAGGGATTCCACTATTCTGCCATACTGGAGCTAACAAATTACAGATCCCTTTCACACTGATGTGAGCCATTCCAAGAGCCATTGTCACCACTGCAAGCACATACGCATCAGGTAACAACCATCTCTGATGCTCTGATAATTCAATCCAACAACCATTCGCATCCAATTTACCCTTGCTTTCTCTCCATTCATTCACCTCTTTCTCTGTGGCTTCAGCTTGGATGGACTTCACACTCTCAACCGTATCTTCACACATACCAACATCACCAATCCATCTCGCAGGGCCTGCAACGTACATTCGACTAATTATATTCCTTGCAGTTTCTTTTGCAACTTCATGCGCAAACGCATTCCCACGACCAACATCATTTGTCACCTTTTTGTGTGCACTGCATTTCACAATCGCAACTTGTAATGGCAAGGTCAGTGACTCGAGAAGCTCATTTACTAACTGACCATGTTGGATCTTAGTACCATGCGACGTCAGGAACCCACTTTCACGCCACAATCGTCCAAAACTGTGAGCCAGGCCAAAGGCGTATTGGCTGTCCGTGTACACATTCACTCGTTTCCCTTTCGCCAAAACACATGCTCTTGTAAGTGCAATCAATTCTGCTGCTTGCGCAGAATTGTGGGGGATACGTGCAGCTTCGACAATCATATGCAAAGTTGTCACAGCATATGCTGCAGTCGTATCACCATTCGGTAACTTGAAACACGAACCATCAACCCATAAGGTATCATCACATTCAGGAAGAGGAGTGTCCTGTAAATCTATTCTCCCTCTTGTCTCTTCTTCTGTACTAAAACAGCAGTCATGTTCTTCGACCTCATCTGTCTCCACTGAAATGGGCAATAACGTGGCTGGGTTTAGTGTGTCGCACCTCTTTATGTGTACATGACTCGCTAACAGTGTCAGCTCATAACTTGACAATCGAGCACTAGTTAAGTGCTGTGTCCTTGTTCTGTTTAACAAAATGTCTACTGCATGTGGGACCATGACAATCAACATATTATTCATTACTAACCCAGCAGACTGTCGAATACAAACAGCTGCTGCCGCAGTGGCCCTCAAGCAACTTGGCAATGCCTTAGCTACCGGACCTAGAGTCGCCGAAAAATACGCGCATGGACGCTGTTTGTCCCCAAAAGGCTGTGTCAGAACTGATAATGCACAACCTTCTTTCTCATGGACATACAATGTAAAAGGCTTACTGTAGTCGGGGGTACCCAACACAGGAGCCGAACACAATGCATCACGTAACTCGGAAAAACTTTTCTGACACTCTTCAGACCACGGAATGGGTTTCGGTGTATCCTTACGAGTTAATGCCACCAAAGGTTTGGCCAACAAGGAGAAATTCGGTATCCATTGTCTGCAATATGATGTAATGCCCAAGAAAGTACGCACTTCTCTCTGTGTCCTTGGGACACTCAATTTTGCAATTGCCTGAATTCTTTCTGGGGTCAGCTTCCTTCCCTCCTTCGATAAGAGGTGACCTAAGTAGGTCACTTCTTGTCGACAATATTGCAACTTTGAAAGAGAGACTTTGTGGCGCAGATCACATAAATGTCGCAACAATGACAAAGTGGCTTGTTTGCAAATCTCCTCAGTACCTGCAGCGACCAGCAAATCATCTACGTACTGAATAAGAGTCGCGCCATCAGGTAGAACAATCGTGTCAAGCTGTGATTTCAGAGCCTGACTGAATATTGATGGACTTTCACAGTAGCCCTGAGGAGCGCGTTTGAAGCGGAAACTTCGGCCTCCTAAATTTAAGCCAAAAATATCCCTGCTCTCCTCGGCAATCGGGATGCTGAAGAAAGCATTCTTCAAGTCAATCACTGAGAACCAAGTGGCTGAAGCTGGAATCATATTCAACAGGGCAGTGATATCGGGAACAACTGGAAACTGTGGCACAACAATCTTATTCACTTCTCTAAGATCAATCAAAAGCCTATAGACAGGTGGTTGGGAAGGATCAGTACACTTTAAAACCGGCAGAAGAGGACTATTACAGATGTTGCCTGTTGTCTCTTCAATGACATCTTTCTCAATCAGATCGTAAATGATTGCTAACAACGCCTTTTCACCTTCGCTAGAGATTTTGTATTGGGGAATACGTGGCATTCTAACATTGGCTTTCAATGTTATGACATATGGCGCTATTTCCAAAAGACCCCCATCATTGGAACCAGTAGCCCAAAGTATATCTGGAAGAGAAGACAACTCTGTCAGAAGTTTTTCCCTTGACAAATACATTGGAGAAACCACTTTCTTACCCAGTGTAAGTTGTACTCCCGAAGGAGAACAGTACAAAGTCGCATATAATCTCTTTAACAGATCCAATCCCAACAAGTTTTCGTCACAGCCTGTTGTAAGAATGACGGGTGCTTCTAATTCACATGGCCCAACAGAAAGGGGCATAGGGCTAGAGATTGGGTTCCTAACCGGGGCGCCAGAAAAACCTACTGAAACGTTCATTTCGCCAGACAAAGGTGCGCCAGGGAGCTTTGAGTGCATAATAGAACTCTTTGTAGCACCAGTATCCAACAGAAAAGGCTCTGACACACCTGATGTAATCACTTCAACATAAGGTCCATTCTGATCTACTCGAACTGAAACAACTCCCTCTCTTTGTCCATGGCTGTCCTAGCAATCATTACCCTCATTCTCGTTTTCTGCATAGTAGTCATCAGCATAGTACTGAGCTGTCCTAGAAAACGCGTTATTCTGCTGATCAAAACTATTCATAGTATTCTGAGGCGGGAAAGAAGGAGCATTCTGGGGGAAATTTCCACGGCCCCTACCTCTAGGAGCCTGTTGAACACCTCGACCTCTTGCACCAGAAACACCATTCATACGGCGTAACAAAACCGGACAACTGCTTTTGAAATGACCCTCTTCCTTGCAATACGCACACTGATTCGGACCATACGGTAAACGCCGTTGAGAAGACTCGTTTCTTTGCGAGTTCCTCGAATACTGCTGGGGTTGCTGATAATCTTGCTGACTAGCAGTACGAGGTGGATAAGCTTGCTGCAGAAGGACTTTAGTTTTCAATTCTTTAGTCTTTTTATCTGCCTTCTCTAACTCATGTTTGAGTCTATTCTCGTAGTACTGGGCCGTAGCTAAAATCTGCGCTGACGTGGAAACAGCCCAAGCGCTCTCAGAATCCTTCAACTTGTTGCATAGTTCAGGAAGTAAATTATGTACAAATTTGTCGACAAATAATCTCTGGCCACCCTCAGTAGCCATATCCGGACCACTATGATCGACGAAAGTCTCTTCAAACCACGTGAAAAAGTCAGACACATTCTCATCTTTCTTCTGTTTGCACGCAGACAACTTGTCCCAATTCACACGCAATTCGGGCATTAAAGTCTTCATATACGTAATAATCCTACCAGGAAGTTCTGCTACTAAAGGCTCGGGCTTAGAGCCACCAACTTGTCTAGCATCAGCAGCAGCAATATTAACCCATGTGTCGCCTAACTCTTGATCATGATCTGCATGACGAATCTTTCCCCATAAAGGCTGTGGAACAACATTTCCAAACAACATGTCTATATCTGCTAGATTCATGATACAGGAGCTGGCAGTCTGTGATAACTCCTTATAATACCCTGCAGGATTTTTACGGGGATCAGGCAATGTCTGTTTTAGAGCCAAAACCTCAGATCTTTTCCAAGGAACATGTACCCATACACGCTGAAAATGCGGTGGAATGGCTGGATTCGCATTTGAGTCACCTTCCCTCCAAACTGGGGGAACCTCTCTCATGGGATACTGTTGCGCCTTTTTCCTACCTGGCATGTCATGTTCAGATAGTGAACGAGAATTGTTTCCCTTACTCCTATAAGACAACAACGTCTCAATCGCTTGTTCAACATCGGCACCCACAATCATGCCTTCTGCGAACTTGAACCGCACACGGAATAATTCTGGCATGTCGTGCTCTGGATCATTTCCCCTCAAATCTTCACGGAGATATATACACATTTGTTCAAAAACATATCTTTGCGTAGATGCTTCCCACTGACGGAAGACTTCCATGATGGACTGAACGTCATACTTTACAGTATTGGTAACCCATTTACGTGCTAACTCATTCAGTACTTCTCTCTCTTGATAGTCAGGCAGTCAACTCCGCAACTGTCTTCGTTCTGGGTTAGGGGTCGTATTAGGCGACCCAAAGAAAGGTGAGAAAAGACCTGTGACAGTGTTTGCTACTCTCTGTCGAACAGAAGGAGAAACTGACGGAAAGACAGATACGCCAGAAAAGACAGGCTGATGTAAAGCAGAGGTGGAGGCAGTAGCAGAGGCGGTATTAGGATAAGCAGTTGGAGCAGTAGGCGAAGTCGTAGAAAAAGCAGATGAAGTAGGTAGCAAAGACGGCGGCCCTTGAGAGGGCTGCACCGTAGGAGTGGAAACCAGCTGAAGAGGAGCTGGTGCTTGTCGTAGAACCTGTTGTCCAACCATAGGGGGTTTTAGAACCAAAGGTTGTTGTGGTGCTGTAGCACTTTGCGCATATGGAGGTGGTGAACTCAGTAAATGGGACATTAAAGGATCCTTATCAAGTTCTTCTTTTGATCCTCGTCCTTTATGTGGCAAAACCGGGTAGCATTTGTCTACTCCCAACTTCCTACTTCTAAGCGCTTGTTCATTTTCTTGCTCTTCGTTATTATCCCTGAATGCAACGGCAGCTTGCACCATTGGCATACCTCGTTTATTCTTCTTTGCTAATTTCATTTCTTTCTGTTTGGCTTCTTTGCGCCATAGGCGAAAGGAGTCAAACATCACCGGCCGGGCTTTCTTCTTGAAAAGTTTCACCTCTAGATTATCTAAAATCTCTGTGTCAAAGCTACCATATTGGGGCCATTTTAAAACACCATCGTTTCTGGTGTATCTGATCCATACTTCATTATATGTGATAGGGCCTACGCCATGCTTCACATAGAGCTCATATGTTGGAGTTCCAATCGGAGGAACCGGACACAAGTCCTCCAATCGGGAGTCCCTACTACAACCAAGACAAAACAAATTTCCAAGTCTGCTAAGACCAGGCATCTTCGCTCTCTAGTCTAGCTTCAAACTTCAAAGGATTATCGAATACGATAGTCTCGTGAATACACGAGTCCTTCGGCTTTGGCACTTGCAAGTTCCAAACAAAGCTATCCCAAGGGATATTAAACTAAGAACGAAACTAAGGACTGGGAGATGCTCCACTTATACTTAACTGAAGTATCGATGATCGATGACGTCACTAGAAGACTCGTCTATCGTTTCGCTCTACCAAGCATCAAGGGTCCAAAACAGGGCGATAGGGCAGCAGTCCTTCGTAGCCGTCGGGACGCGGGGAACCTCGCAGCAAAGACCTCCGGAACCACGTCGACATGCAGGGGTCGCTGAAGTGGCTAGCCGTCCTCTGGAATTTTCACACGAAGCTCCTCACGAACATCTGGATTGGACCGATACCGCTTGATACCGCCCCGAGTTGGGCGCCAACTGAGGTACCGGGTTTTATGAACCCGGCGGTGCCAGGGGAACACCCAAAGACCTCTTGAGTCCTTCCTGTTTCGGACCACAGAAACACAGAGTCTTCTAGGTGATGTCAAGGATCGAGTTTATTGGCTGCAACCAGTAACAGGTATCCTAGTAGTACAACAGCATGAAGCGCATGTATGTTCTCAGGAGACTGCTCGTTTTTACAGAACCAGCCTTCTCTTTTTATACAAAATATTACACTTCAGGCAAGAATTCTTTGTTTTTACAGTTGGCCATATAAATATTTCTACTACAAAGAAAGAGCAGAGTCATGATGGCAAGCCCATATTTTAGTTTGTCTAGTTCGTGATAGATTACCCAGCAAGGCCCAGAACTTCCATCAGATATTGATGAACCCACAATAAAATCGGGCACCTCCTCCTTGTAAAACTAATCATAAAGAAGAAACAGGGACAGGTGTGTGTGTGATTAGCCATAGCTTGTATGCGATGAACGGTTTATGACATGTTGTGCTTTGATGCTAATCTCGCTCGGTCATTGGGACGGGGACTGCCCGAACAGATTTGGCTTGAGGCAGTGGAGTCAGCTCGCCCAGGTCACAGAGGAGTCAGCAAAGGTGTACGTGTCCTTTCAGATCGAATTTGTCCTTGGTCATTTGACTATGTAAGGGCAACCACAAAATGGATGCCGCTCACAAAATGGAACCCAAGGGTTCAAGACGTAAACTATGATTTCAGGGTGATTTCGTCACTCGATCATGACGCAAATGCTTGGGTATAGTGTCTCGATCATTACCGGTCTGCCGATACCAAAATCGTCATGATACAATGATATTTATGACACGAGTGCAGAGCTTCGGTACCACACAATAGCAGAGTCCAGAATTCTCAGTATCACAGACCCTCCTTTTGCCCTTATATAGGCAATAACCTATACTCATGCTAATCTGAGTCCAGGTCTGTGTACATAAAGTCATTGAGATGCTGCTGTAGCATCATCCTATTACTTAGTTCATCTCTTGATACAGGCTTCCTTACACATGATGTAGCACAGAGGCCACATATTGCAGGAGCGCACTGTACACACAGGCAGAACATGAACAGAATGGCTAAAACCATCCCAATGACTATCAGAATCTTCCATCTCCAGGCAGATATCAGTTCCCAGAACCACCCCATTAAGGACCAGTCTCCTTCATCCATGTGAATGGACTCGGAAATCTTATGCAGTTTGGAAATGGCCTGGTATACTGTCGGGGCGTTATCTGGGATGAAAATGCAGTAACTGGATTGGATCACTTTACATACCCCACCACGGTCTGCAAGTATGACATCTAGGGCAACCCTGTTCTGAAGAGTCATAAGGCGGTCCGGCTGGAGCTCCGCAGTCAAGTTACTAAGGGCACCAGCCGTTTCAATCACGGTGGATTCAACTACCCTCGTCAACCCTCGTCCTCGTCAGCGCGTGGACACGCCGGTGTGCGTAATCGCAGCGCTCTACAAATGTCCCAATAATAATAATAATAATAATTGGCGAATGTTCCTGCTGTTCACCATAGGCCCCCAAAACGGCAGAAAACCTTTTGCGAAATCCCTAAACTCCTGTCCCGCAGTGTCGTCTTTACTCACAACACCCCTAACTGTCCTTGTCCTATGGTAATCTGCCTCGGCTGTGTAGGTGGGTGGCAGCAGGAACGAGATAAAACATGTGCCCGAAAAGTCAGGGGGCAGCCATGTATATGCTCTATCATGGCAGACGAAGTAGGTACCCTTAGCTGCTAAGAACGAAGGGGAGGTCTGAGACGAGAAGACGTAAGTCTCAGTACAGACACTCTTCCCTAACTGAGCTCTGGGGTTTTTGCCATTTCCCTGCAGACATAGGTGACCCTGATGGGGTACTATCCAGATTGGGGAGGACTTCTTTGCTCGCTGGCTCTCACTCAAGGAAATTCCATATTTTGTTATATTCCATCTACTGTAAGGCTTCAATTCATCTCTGGGAATCGTTCTATACGTGTCGATGTCTCTGCTCATATTTCTGATTCCCGCCACTAGTGCCTTGTTGCTCGAATTGCTTCCTGTGGGACGTGAGGGATATGGTTCGATGGCAAATAGGAACATTGTTTGAAATGCCCACAAAGAACCATAGTAGCTAAATGGCAGGACAAAATATGGGATACCCTTATCTGTCGTGTGTGGCATAAGTCCACATACCCAACAATTTGTCGTGTTCATTACAAACTGGTGCTGGTGTAGGAGCTGAACGAATGAGTTATTTATAAATTCTAATCTTCTGGCAGACTCGTGTTCAGGTAGAGGGTGAAAAGAGTGCGGGGAAACAGTAGGAGGAGGTGTGGGCTGTGTGGTGTATGCAAATGATACTCGAAAGGTGAATAAAGCATAGCCTATTAAAAACATCATTACACTACACACATGAAAATGCATATTATTAAGAATCGTGTTTTTGCCATCCATCACAGTGCATATTCTCATTTCAAAGTTCGTTGATCTGGCAGGTCTCTCCATCTTGGGAAACTCCATCCTCTCTAATTTGCTGCCCGCGGTGGGAGATTGATTCTGCTAAGGAGTGCTTCTGTCAATCCAGGGTAACTCCCTTGAACCAAACAGAACTGTCGACCTAACCGTCTCCAGCTGCACTTCAAAGACTGTGGCAACCGTGGCCCTAGCAGCAGAACCGGATGGCGGTTCGAAAATCAAAAATGAGCAAGTTTCTTGGATGAGAGAGCTGCACAATCAAAAAGAAAACACTTTTATTTGTCCATAGTCATAGGTCTTGGCCTCAAATTATAACGATTTTGACCAGGTGCTGTGTGGTCTAGAAACAAGAGTTCAGGCTCAGCAGTGTTCAATCGAATTGACGGAGGCACAGCTTCTTGTAAAATGTTGTCGCTTTCCTTTTCAGAAGTAGTACCTTTCAGACGTGCATCACTAAAGGGTAGGAACCGAGGCACAGTCTCAGCCTCAGAGTCAGCAATCCCCTCCTGGACCCACCGGTCGTACGGAAGGGGCAGTGGGACCCTCTTACAATGGTTGCCGTGAACCCAATGTTTTTTCCCTTCAACTCGGACGGCAGAACTGGTCGAGAGAAGAACTAGATGAGGGCTGGTCCACCGGGGCTGGTCATTCTTTGTTCGCTGGAAGTTCTTGACCAGCACATATGATCCAGGATCGATAGGATGCCCTGGAGCTTCAGAGGCCTGAGGTAGAATGTTGTGGACCTGTTGGTGTAAAACACGCAATTTAGCCGTCAATTCATACAGATAGTCAAGCAGTACTTGGTGCTCTATTTCACTGAACCTTGTGGGCCTTGGCACTCCCCATATGTTGGCTGGGCGGCCGAACACAATTTCATGTGGACTAAGTCCCACTCTAGAGTGAACAGTCATTTTTGTGGATAGGAGTGCCAAGGGCAGAGCGTCAGGCCATTTAAGACCTGTGCTTGCTTGGATCTTGGCAAGTTTCAACTTTAGTGTGCCATTATAGCACTCTACTAGTCCAGCTGATTGGGGGTGATTTGCAGCGTGGAACTTCTGTTGTATGCCTAGCCCCTCACACACTTTCTTCATCACTCGTCCCACGAATTCACTCCCATTATCACTCCAAACCATTCTAGGCATTCCAAACCTAGGGAAGAACTATTTGACAAGGGCTTTAGCTGTGGATAAGGCAGCGTTGTCCTTCAGGGGGTATGCTTCGACCCATTTTGAAAAGGCGCAAACAACAACGAGTACGTATTTCAACTTGTTGCACCTTTCCAGGTGGATGAAATCTAGCTGCAAAACCTCGAACGGATACGTTGGAGGCGCAAAATGACCAGCTGGAGTTGGGGTTCCCTTACCAGGATTGTACTTCAGAGACACCATACAGTTCTTGACCACATTCTCTGCACACTTAGGGATTCCCCTATTCTGCCATACTGGAGCCAACAACTTACAGATCCCTTTCACACTGATGTGAGCCATTCCATGAGCCATTGTCACCACTGCAAGCACATACGCATCAGGTAACAACCATCTCTGATGCTCTGATAATTCAATCCAACAACCATTTGCATCCAATTTACCCTTGCTTTCTCTCCATTCATTCACCTCTTTCTCTGTGGCTTCAGCTTGGATGGACTTCACGCTCTCAACCGTATCTTCACACATACCAACATCACCAATCCATCTCGCAGGACCTGCAACATACATTCGACTCATTATATTCCTTGCAGTTTCTTTTGCAACTTCATGCGCAAACGCATTCCCACGACCAACATCATTGGTCACCTTTTTGTGTGCACTGCATTTCACAATCGCAACTTGTAATGGCAAGGTCAGTGACTCGAGAAGCTCATTTACTAACTGACCATTTTGGATCTTAGTACCATGCGACTTCAGGAACCCACGTTCACGCCACAATTGTCCAAAACTGTGAGCCACGCCAAAGGCGTATTGGCTGTCCGTGTACACATTCACTCGTTTCCCTTTCGCCAAAACACATGCTCTTGTAAGTGCAATCAATTCTGCTGCTTGCGCAGAATTGTGGGGGATACGTGCAGCTTCGACAATCATATGCAAAGTTGTCACAGCATATGCTGCAGTCGTATCACCATTCGGTAACTTGAAACACGAACCATCAACCCATAAGGTATCATCACATTCAGGAAGAGGAGTGTCCTGTAAATCTATTCTCCCTCTTGTCTCTTCTTCTGTCCTAAAACAGCAGTCATGTTCTTCGACCTCATCTGTCTCCACTGAAATGGGCGATAACGTGGCTGGGTTTAGTGTGTCGCACCTCTTTATGTGTACATGACTCGCTAACAGTGTCAGCTCATAACTTGACAATCGAGCACTAGTTAAGTGCTGTGTCCTTGTTCTGTTTAACAAAATGTCTATTGCATGTGGGACCATGACAATCAACATATTATTCATTACTAACCCAGCAGACTGTCGAATACAAACAGCTGCTGCCGCAGTGGCCCTCAAGCAACTTGGCAATGCCTTAGCTACCGGATCTAGAGTCGCCGAAAAATACGCGCATGGATGCTGTTTGTCCCCAAAAGGCTGTGTCAGAACTGATAATGCACAACCTTCTTTCTCATGGACATACAATGTAAAAGGCTTACTGTAGTCGGGGGTACCCAACACAGTAGCCGAACACAATGCATCACGTAACTCGGAAAAACTTTTCTGACACTATTCAGACCACGGAAAGGGTTTCGGTGTATCCTTACGAGTTAATGCCACCAAAGGTTTGGCCAACAAGGAGAAATTCGGTATCCATTGTCTCCAATATGATGTAATGCCCAAGAAAGTACGCACTTCTCTCTGTGTCCTTGGGACACTCTATTTTGCAATTGCCTGAATTCTTTCTGGGGTCAGCTTCTTTCCCTCCTTCGATAAGAGGTGACCTAAGTAGGTCACTTCTTGTCGACAATGTTGCAACTTTGAAAGAGAGACTTTGTGGCGCAGATCACATAAATGTCTCAACAATTACAAAGTGGCTTGTTTGCAAATCTCCTCAGTATCTGCAGCGACCAGCAAATCATCTACGTACTGAATAAGAGTCGCGCCATCAGATAGAACAATCGTGTCAAGCTGTGATTTCAGAGCCTGACTGAATATTGATGGACTTTCACAGTAGCCCTGAGGAGCGCGTTTGAAGTGGAAACTTCGGCCTCCTAAATTGAAGCCAAAAATATCCCTGCTCTCCTCGGCAATCGGGATGCTGAAAAAAGCATTCTTCAAGTCAATCACTGAGAACCAAGTGGCTGAAGCTGGAATCATAGTCAACAGGGCAGTGATATCGGGAACAACTGGAAACTGTGGCACAACAATCTTATTCACTTCTCTAAGATCAATCACAGGCCTATAGACAGGTGGTTGGGAAGGATCAGTACGCTTTAAAACCGGCAGAAGAGGACTATTACAGATGTTGCCTGTTGTCTCTTCAATGACATCTTTCTCAATCAGATCGTAAATGATTGCTAACAACGCCTTTTCACCTTCGCTAGAGATTTTGTATTGGGGAATACGTGGCATTCTAACATTGGCTTTCAATGTTATGACATATGGCGCTATTTCCAAAAGGCCCACATCATTGGAACCAGTAGCCCAAAGTATATCTGGAAGAGAAGACAACTCTGTCAGAAGTTTTTCCCTTGACAAATACATTGGAGAAACCACTTTCTTACCCAGTGTAAGTTGTACTCCCGAAGGAGAACAGTACAAAGTCGCATATAATCTCTTTAACAGATCCAATCCCAACAAGTTTTCACTACAGCCTGTTGTAAGAATGAGGGGTGCTTCTAATTCACATGGCCCAACAGAAAGGGGCATAGGGCTAGAGATTGGGTTCCTAACCGGGGCACCAGAAAAACCTACTGAAACGTTCATTTCGCCAGACAAAGGTGCGCCAGGGAGCTTTGAGTGCATAATAGAACTCTTTGTAGCACCAGTATCCAACAGAAAAGGCTCTGACACACCTGATGTAATCACCTCAACATAAGGTCCATTCTGATCTACTCAAACTGAAACAACTCCCTCTCTTTGTCCATGGCTGTCCTAGCAATCATTACCCTCATTCTCGTTTTCTGCATAGTAGTCATCAGCATAGTACTGAGCTGTCCTAGAAAACGCGTTATTCTGCTGATCAAAACTATTCATAGAATTCTGAGGCGGGAAAGAAGGAGCATTCTGGGGGACATTTCCACGGCCCCTACCTCTGTTGAACACCTCAACCTCTTGCACCAGAAACACCATTCATACAGCGTAACAAAACCGGACAACTGATCTTGAAATGACCCTCTTCCTTGCAATACGCACACTGATTCGGACCATACGGTAAACGCCGTTGAGAAGACTTGTTTCTTTGCGAGTTCCTTGAATACTGCTGGGGTTGCTGATAATCTTGCTGACTAGCAGTACGAGGTGGATAAGCTTGCTGCAGAAGGACTTTAGTTTTCAATTCTTTAGTCTTTTTATCTGCCTTCTCTAACTCATGTTTGCGTCTATTCTCGTAGTACTGGGCCGTAGCTAAAATCTGCGCTGACGTGGAAACAGCCCAAGCGCTCTCAGAATCCTTCAAATTGTTGCATAGTTCAGGAAGTAAATTATGTACAAATTTGTCGACAAACAATCTCTGGCCACCCTCAGTAGCCATATCCTGACCACTATGATCGACGAAAGTCTCTTCAAACCGCGTGAAAAAGTCAGACACATTCTCATCTTTCTTCTGTTTGCACGCAGACAACTTGTCCCAATTCACACGCAATTTGGGCATTAAAGTCTTCATATACGTAATAATCCTACCAGGAAGTTCTGCTACTAAAGGCTAGGGCTTAGAGCCACCAACTTGTCTAGCATCAGCAGCAGCAATATTAACCCAAGTGTCACCTAACTCTTGATCATGATCTGCATGACGAATCTTTCCCCATAAAGGCTGTGGAACAACATTTCCAAACAACATGTCTATATCTGCTAGATTCATGATACAGGAGCTGGCAGTCTGTGATAACTCCTTATAATACCCTGCAGGATTTTTACGGGGATCAGGCAATGTCTGTTTTAGAGCTAAAACCTCAGATCTTTTCCAAGGAACATGTACCCATACACGCTGAAAATGCGGTGGAATGGCTGGATTTGCATTTGAGTCATCTTCCCTCCAAACTGGGGGAACCTCTCTCATGGGATACTGTCGCGCCTTTTTCCTACCTGGCATGTCATGTTCAGATAGTGAACGAGAATTGTTTCCCTTACTCCTATAAGACAACAACCTCTCAATCGCTTGTTCAACATCGGCACCCACAATCATGCCTTCTGCGAACTTGAACCGCACATGGAATAATTCTGGCATGTCGTGCTCTGGATCATTTCCCCTCAAATCTTCACGGAGATATATACACATTTGTTCAAAAACATATCTTTGCATAGATGCTTCCCACTGACGGAAGACTTCTATGATGGACTGAACGTCATACTTTACAGTATTGGTAACCCATTTACGTGCTAACTCATTCAGTACTTCTCTCTCTTGATAGTCAGGCAGTCAACTCCGCAACTGTCTTCGTTCTGGGTTAGGGGTCGTATTAGGCGACCCAAAGAAAGGTGAGAAAAGACCAGTGACAGTGTTTGCTACTCTCTGTCGAACAGAAGGAGAAACTGACGGAAAGGCAGATACGCCAGAAAAGACAGGCTGATGTAAAGCAGAGGTGGAGGCAGTAGCAGAGGCGGTATTAGGATAAGCAGTTGGAGCAGTAGGCGAAGTCGTAGAAAAAGCAGATGAAGTAGTTAGCAAAGAAGGCGGCCCTTGAGAGGGCTGCACCGTAGGAGTAGAAACCAGCTGAAGAGGAGCTGGTGCTTGTCGTAGAACTTGTTGTCCAACCATAGGGGGTTGTACAACCAAAGGTTGTTGCGGTGCTGTAGCACTTTGCGCATATGGAGGTGGTGAACTCAGTAAATGGGACATTAAAGGATCCTTATCAAGTTCTTCTTTTGATCATCGTCCTTTATGTGGCAAAACCGGGTAGCATTTGTCTACTGCCAACTTCCTACTTCTAAGCGCTTGTTCATTTTCTTGCTCTTCCTCATTATCCCTGAACGCAACGGCAGCTTGTACCATTGGCATACCTCGTTTATTCTTCTTTGCTAATTTCATTTCTTTCTGTTTGGCTTCTTTGCGCCATAAGCGAAAGGAGTCAAACATCGCCGGCTGGGCTTTCTTCTTGAAAAGTTTCACCTCTAGATTATCTAAAATCTCTGTGTCAAAGCTACCATATTGGGGCCATTTTAAAACACCATCGTTTCTGGTGTATCTGATCCATACTTCATTATATGTGATAGGGCCTACGCCATGCTTCACATAGAGCTCATATGTTGGAGTTCCAATCGGAGGAACCAGACACGAGTCCTCCAATCGGGAGTCCCTACTACAACCAAGACAAAACAAATTTCCATGTCTGCTAACACCAGGCATCTTCGCTCTCTAGTCTAGCTTCAAACTTCAAAGGATTATCGAATGCGATAGTCTCGTGAATACACGAGTCCTTCGGCTTTGGCACTTGCAAGTTCCAAACAAAGCTATCCCAAGGGATATTAAACTAAGAACCAAACTAAGGACTGGGAGACGCTCCACTTATACTTAACTGAAGTATCGATGATCGATGACGTCACTAGAAGATTCGTCTATCGTTTCGCTCTACCAAGCATCAATGGTCCAAAACAGGGCGATAGTCAGGGCAGCTGTCCTTCGTAGCCGTCGGGACGCGGGGAACCTCGCAGCAAAGACCTTCGGTACCACGTCGACATGCAGGGGTCGCTGAAGTGGCTGGCCGTCCTCTGGAATTTTCACACGAAGCTCCTTACGAACATCTGGCTTGGACCGATACCGCTTGATACCGCCCCGAGTTGGGCGCCAACTGAGGTACCGGGTTTTTATGGACCCGGCGGTGCCAGGGGAACACCCAAAGACCTCTTGAGTCCTTCCTGTTTCGGACCACAGAAACACAGAGTCTTCTAGGTGATGTCAAGGTTCGAGTTTATTGGCTGCAACCAGTAACAGGTATCCTAGTAGTACAACAGCATGAAGCGCATGTATGTTCTCAGGAGACTGCTCGTTTTTACAGAACCAGTCTTCTCTTTTTATACAAAATATTACACTTCAGGCAAGAATTCTTTGTTTTTACAGTTGGTCATATAAATATTTCTACTACAAAGAAAGAGCAGAGTCATGATGGCAAGTCCATATTTTAGTTTGCCCAGTTTGTGATAGATTACCCAGCAAGGCCCAGAACTTCCATCAGATATCGATGAACCCCCAATAAAATCGGGCACCTCCTCCTTGTAAAACTAGTCATAAAGAAGAAACAGGGACAGGTGTGTGTGTGATTAGCCATAGCTTGTATGCGATGAACGGTTTATGACATGTTGGGCTTTGATGCTAATCTCGCTCGGTCATTGGGACGGGGACTGCCCGAACAGGTTTGGCTTGAGGCAGTGGAGTCAGCTCGCCCAGGTCACAGAGGAGTCAGCAAAGGTGTACGTGTCCTTTCAGATCGAATTCGGCCTTGGTCATTTGACTATGTAAGGGCAAGCACAAAATGGATGCCGCTCACAAAATGGAACCCGAGGGTTCAAGACGAAAACTATGATTTCAGGGTGATTTCGTCACTCGATCATGACGCAAATGCTTGGGTATAGTGTCTAGATCAATACCGGTCTGCCGATACCATAATCGTCATGATACGATGATATTTATGACACGAGTGCAGAGCTTCGGTACCACACAATAGCAGGGTCCAGAATTCTCAGTACCACAGCTTTCTTCCATGAGGGCTGCCTTCACGTACTTCCCTCTTTTCCTTTCTTCTCCTCACGATCTATTCTTGCAAGGTTTGGGTGTCATTATCTATACTTCAGTTCCACTTCTTCTTCGGCATTACCGACGGCCTTTGTCAGCTCGTCCTGCGCACGCACAGAAAGAGAAAGTCACTTGTGCTATTTGCAGAACAAACACTCCCACTGTCGCTCTCTTCCTCCCCTGCCGCCTCTGCCCTCTCTCTTCCACGGACCTTGCTGAGCTGCTCCCTCGCGCACCCACCCCTTCCTGACCCATACAATCCTCCCCATTGCTTTTTCTCTCCTTCCCTCTTCCACCTTCCTCCTCTTTTGCGCTACCGCTCCCCCTCTCTCCACGCTCTCTCTCTCTCCACAGGTTCCTCTTTCCTCTATCTCTCCCTTTCCTCTCTCTCTACCCTTGCTTTTCCCCACCACCCCCTCTCCCCACCCCCTCCTGCCTTTATCCTGGCTATCGTACTCTCGCACCTTTGTCATCCGACTGGCTCTCCTGTTCCTTTTTCATTGTACTACACTGCGTCTCTTGCGTTAGTGAGATTTCATATCTAGGTCCTTGCTTTTTCTTTCAGGATGCATCCTTTTTATCTGATCAGTATTTATTGTTCCATCAATATTTTTGGTTGATTTTTGATTGTTTTTGTTTCCTGTTTTCTGCTTGTTTGCCTTGCTCTATGTGAACTGTGAACTTTGAAATTGTCTCTTTGTGCTTTTTGATAACATCAGCACCTCTTTCCCCATTGCTCCCCTTGCCCTGCCCCACCTCCCGTCCTCGCTCACTGTTCCCACAGTTGTCTGTGTTGCATGCTTACTAGTATTTCTCTATTTGTTTATTGCAGCCCTGCTAGGTAGCTACGTAGCCTTCTCATGACCCACTGACTCCCCTTGCCTCGCATTCACCCCACCCGATCCACTTTTTGTCTATCATTTGCTCGTGCAATTGATTGTCAAAAGGGGGGAACTTGTATTTCTCCTCCCCCCCTGTCTCCCTCTTTGCACCCCTACACCAGTTATGCTCTACCCTCCCTTATATCCGTGATGTCCAACGCCCCAACACGCCTTATCAATTGCACTATCCAGTTTGTTCACGGCATTCCAGAGGCTGTCTATAACACCACCATTAGCGAACTCACTCCCCTTGATGACACTCCGAGGAATATGATGTAACCAATAAGAAGCTGGATCTTCCTTGTTGATTAAGCAAGTTTTCTTATTGAATTAAGATAGTAGAAAATAAGTTATAATGTTAACCCCATCAGGAGCAGCTGTCCTGCTGCTCAGCCCTCACCCAACTGACATTCATAACATACTAGCATTCCACTCATCCAACATTCTACAACACATGCATTCTAGCTGAGCAGCAGGGAGACTCAAGATACAACATATCTCCCTTCGTTATAGGGACAATTACGATGTGAAATATAACAGGTAGAATAATTAAGAAAATGAAATACAACATATCTCCCATCGTTAAGGGAACAATTGCATAGTGAACAATGAAGATAATGACCACATGTAAAGTACACATAGTCACAAACTTAAAACAATGCACAAATAAAGAAAATGCAAAATATGCAACACCATTCTGCCAACGAACTTACAAAGAAGATACATCCTGAATCGCTATACCACGATTCACCAAACATCAAAAGAATACAACCCGAGGCGCTATGTAACGCATCATCTCACACACCACAGTCTGAGCAGAACGTCACAAAAGGTCCCTGAAATAAAGCACTATCCTTCATCATACACCATCAATCCGAAGTGCCACAAATCATACCAGTTGGCCAGACCAGGACAACAAGCAGCACTCACAGAAACAAACCATAACACCAAATATCAGAAATCAACGTGTACACTACAGACAAATGAACAAGCCCTTACATAACTCATTCATACACCAGATCGAGCACTTACATAACTCAATCATACACCAGAACGAGCACTTACATAACTCATTCACACACAAATGAACAAGCCCTTACATAACTCATTCATACACCAGAACGAGCACTTACATAACTCATTCACACACAAATGAACAAGCCCTTACATAACTCATTCATACACCCGATCGAGCACTTACATAACTCAATCATAACCAGAACAAGCACTTACGTAACTCATTCACAAACAAATGAACAAGCCCTTACATAACTCATTCATACACCAGATCGAGCACTTACATAACTTAATCATACACCTCAACGAAAACATACCAAACCACACTAAAACTGAGAGACTAAACAGCAGTCATCTCATACACAACACAAACCAAAGAAAGGCCTACCGCTCATACATTACACCTTAATAACCATTCTTATGTTTTCCATTGCGATTCAAGTACATGGACACTTTCCATATTCAGTCACTTCAGGCCCACTATAATACAGCTTCTTCTTTATTCAAAGACTCGCTGCTGGACCTGGGACTCTTAAGCAGTTCTTGTAACCACTAGCTCTGAAACCAGATTCCAAAACTTGAACATCCACTACCAAACATCACCAAAACAGAGTGACAAGGCCAAACCGCAGAAACCACATACACAACTAAACAAAGAGTGACCTAACATCCTGACTGCACCCATACACGAAATAGGGATTCAAGACTCTGATGTGATCAAATTCTGCGAGAAGTGTCTCCAACGAAATGTCCCCAACACTGGCTTTATGACCGCATCATCATGCTTCCCTCGCGTTTTCCGTTGACCTGTTACAGCAACCATCGTCCTTGATCAGCAATCTCTGAATAGCCTCTGTTCCTGAGACCTTTGAGCAATACCGGTTACAGCTTGGCTCCGAAACCGGCCCGATTTTTCCCTCCGGTCACAAAGAAGCAACAGTGCAGCAGTTATTATTCCTTCACTCTCTGTATTTCAGTAGATTTTATGCCATTGAATAACACTGTCCTGGCAATTCTGGGTGTTAGGGCGACCGATGGCAAGGTCACTGATGGGGTTACTGCCTTTGTGCCAGACAACGTTACACCTTATAATCCAATCTCATATAAAGAAAGTCAATTACCTCCAAAACTATCGTTTACTTCATTTTTCCTCTTAGACTCTTGCAAGCTTTGACTTCATTTCTTTGTTCCAGTCCAGTACTCCTTTTCTTTACAGTTACTTTTTATTTGCACGCTTAGATTCTTCTTCAGAGTGATCACCAAATGTCGCCAAATGATGTAACCAATAAGAAGCTGGATCTTCCTTGTTGATTAAGCAAGTTACTTTATTGAATTACGATAGTAGAAAATAAGTTATAATGTTAACCCGTCAGGAACAGCTGTCCTGCTGCTCAGCCCTCACCCAACTGACATTCATAACATACTAGCATTCCACTCATCCAACATTCTACATGCATTCTAGCTGAACAGAATACTAACAGCCACCTGGGCAATTTTAGGCATCACCTTCACTCAAAACACACAAGTTTGCATCTCTGCAATTTCTATGAACGACAGCAAGCGCTTCAGGCAGTATTCGATAAAAGAATAATAGGCGTTTCATCGCTCAAAACACCAGAGTGGATCCACATACATATCCGTCTATTATCCCCAGGCCTAGAATCCCCAGCACATTTACTTCTTCCTGGCCCCGAAACCCCATACAGAGTAAGATTATCCTTGCCCTTGCCTGTTATGATCTTGAATTTCCTGACTTTTCAGCTGCAGGAATATATCGGGGCCCTGACGAATTGGATTTAAGGCTAATACTTATGCACATTGTTTTTTGTGAAGTAGGAGACAAACTTATAAAAGATCGATTCCCCAACTTTCCCAGCGTCTAGGGTAAAAATACATAGGCGGTATACACCCACACTTCTGTGCAATCAAGTAATACCTCCCCTCACAAGCCCACAGTATTGTCTATACACTAGTGTCCCTATGAATAGGATACTGAGTTCTACTGTATACAAAACACCTACTGGCTTTTACATATATTTTATCCTACACCTTGAAGGTTGGGAAGGACCGACAATCCTATCAAGCGTTTTTCCCAGACACCCATACCAGTCTAAAATGGCTGATGCCTGCTTTGGTGGCCAGCTTCTCTTCCCCGGGTGCACTCCTTCCCAAAACATTGAATTACAAAATGCCATATATGACCGTGTCCTTGAGGGTGTAGCAGGTGAACTCATACCTGATCTCTAGAAAAGCATAGACAACAACATCCCCCCATTGAAGGATTTATCTTGCGTTCACACAAATATCTCATTATGGCGACACCTCCCCAGCATGTTCGGAAAACATTCGGTGGGCAGGAACAACGCATTCTCAAACATTGTAGGGAGCTTCATAAGCTGACCAAAAACATGAGTTATTCGTGGCCCTCAGAAGGAAGCTTTAATACAACAGTCCTCGAGCATGCCACCACCTTCCTAGACACCAAATATTCCGGCACCAAGTTACAAAAAAGGAAGGCCACCTTAGATCTCTGGCGTATCTTTAAAGACAATACGCAGGAGCACACCGCTACAATGGCCACCGCCCCTTTGGCGTCCCCACCATACCAGGCCAATGGCATGTATCCAACAATAGTGTCCGCCAAAACTGAAGAACCCGACTTACACTGTACCACTAATGATATGACAGCTGCTGGATACAATAGACTCCCAGCTGATTTATCTACCTTGTCAGACCCCACTTCATCCGCTGCGGAATGCAGTTCATCTTCACCTGCACCACCCGGCACCTGCAGTGGCCCGACAATGCCTGTCACATCGCCACCCTTTGTCCTCACCCTGCCTGCACCACCTGTCACTAGTGGTAGTCCAACACTGCACGCCACAGTGCCAGGATTACCAGGACAAATAAACACGCAATTTACGCTACAACGCACCCCCACTTCCATTACTGTCCCACCTGCTGAGGAAGAAGATGAAGATTCAGACAGTGTGTCCCTCGCACCATCAAACAACTCACACGTGTCATCTCACCACTCATCCACCTCGTCTCACCATTTACTCCCCTTCTACCCTGATCTCAATGGCCTCCATGACGCAAATGCTTCACAGCCCCAGGAGCGGGAGGTAGCCCTCCAAGACCACATGCCATTTTGCTGCACGAATCCAAGCCAACAACTGATCACATTCTCCTCTGTCCAACAACAGAATAAGGACAGGGAGCTACAGGCCCTTCCTGCACCGTACCCAGTCCACTATGACACATGGAGAACGGCCACAGACTTCAATAAAAGCTTAGAGTGCAGTCCAAACGGGAATACACGGACAGACATATTCAACAGAGAAATGTCACCTAGCCCCGATACCGATAATCTATCCCAGACAATCCGACGTGCGTCATTAAAGTTAGAACAAATAAGTGAAAGAATATCTGAGACCCTCAAGATTGCTGCCCCTAGACCGTCAAATACCCAAGCAGCAATAAAAACTTCACAGCTACCCACAGTACAGGTAGATCCTTTTGAAGGAACGACAGGGAATGGAGAACTAGGCGGTAGTGCACAGCAGATAGCCTATACCCCATCCTCACCCACGCTGTGCGCAGATCTTTTTCGGAACACAGGCAGGAATGAAGGATTGGGCCACAGCGGTTGTTCCCCTTGCCTTCAGACAGAAACACCGGAACAAACACATACAACCACCACGACAACACAGGTCCACTTCACACAACCAGAGCCACCGCCACAAAACACTGCACCTGTAGTAGATCCGTTTGGCCCACCATCCACCACAGCCATGGTAGACTCCTCCAGCCAGTCACGTGCCACAAACACGACAAATCCATTTGACCAACAACAGTCGCACTGTCCAGCTCCCAAAGGAGTTTCTCTTTCGCCCACAGTACCAGAATTCCCAGATATCAGACAAAAGCATGATCTTAGGCATACACGCTCTCGAAATCGCACCTACATACGGGGCATTCATAGCAGGAGATGACAATATGTGCACCTGGGCCTGTGTAATTTTTATTGAGCCCGGACAACTAGTGAGAAGCATTTCAGATGAACAGCTCTTTGGCGATCCTGATGAATATCCTAAAACAGAGATCATCTATGAGTATGAGGTACCCCTCTCAGTGGCAGTGGAAAAGAGAACACCCACTGCCCCTCCAAAATATGATTCTGTGCGTGAAGCAGACTTAGCTCAAGTCCCGCCGCATCTGTGGACTATTGGCCCCAATGATGTAGGCCTTATTTGTTCTGCCACTCCATTTAAGATAGCACTGAATCCAGGCGCAATTTTACCCAGAATTAAGCAATATCCACTATCTAAGGAAGCAGAGGAGGGCATTGCCCCTACCATACAGGCCTTGCTGGATCAGGGAGTCATATACCCCTGTGTATCCCCCTTAAGCATGGGTGAATTTTGAGAATCTGGCGTTCGCAAATTTAGCGAATTTGCGAACTCGCAATCCGCAAAATCTGCGAATTCCCGCTAATTTGCGGATTTTTTTTTTATGTTCGCAAGTGTTTTTGCCAGTTCGCGAGGATTTGGTACTAGTTCGCAATTGCGAACTTACTTGTCGGCTCGCAACGGTCGTGACTATGTTGTTTCTACGTCTGGTTCATCATCACAGCCTCCCAGCACCCTCTGTTTCACCACTGCCACCCTCTCTTTGACCCATGCCACCCTCTGTTACATCAATGCCACCCTCTGGTTCATCATCACTGTAGAAGATGGGGGGGAAAAGCAAGCACACCTGCCCTGCTTCAACTGACATGAATTAATTTGGGGTTAGTTTATTAACAACACCTGCCCTGCCCCAACTGACAATAATGAATTAGGGGCTAATTAATGTGTCACTGAATTTGAAGTTCCAGCCTGGCACCTGCTTGTCTGCTCCCTTAGCTGTAAATCAGGACCTTTGTGGCATACAGTTAAGGTCAGAGCAGGGTCACACAATAGTTGCAAGCAGGCAACCGAATTCTGGAGGGCCCCCTCAGGAAGCACAACAGGGAATCGTTACAAATCATGAGATTGACCTTTTGCACCTGCTCATTTGTTTTGCTTTTGCAAAAATCGTTTTTCGGTAATTTCACGCTATTTGCGAGGCTCGGCGTCGTGCGAAACCGACCGCGGAAGCTGCCAATTCGTGCGAATGAGCTTTATATTTTTTTGCGGCGTGTTATTTCGCGAGTTTTTTTGCAGTATTCGCGAGCCGCTTGCAGCGCAACACACGAATTTACCCCAAGGTCGAGTACGGGCGCGGCCATTTTGTTTGCGTGACGTATTTCCGTTTCCGCCCGCTATGTATAATCTCGCGAGGTAAGCGCATTGCGAGTACAAGTTCGCACGAGATCGCGAGGAAAATTGCATGCAAACTTACTTTCGCGCTCGTGAACGGGCGGCCATCTTGTTTTTCATTCATTTCCTGTGTCTGGGCATGGTGTTTATCCTCTTGCTATCTTTGCCATCCTTTGCTTGTTTTCAGTTTTTTTTTCGAACAATTTTGCTTCTTATCTATCCCTCTCTTTTCCTAGCTGTATATTTTTGTCTTTTCTGCTATTTTTGTTTACTTTTAAACTACTTTTTAAACTCTTTTCTTTTCTTCTTCCCTATCCTATTCCTTCTTAATTTTCTACTTCCTACCTTACCTGCCCAGACCATGGTGAAGCCAGGCGCCGTGAAGCTGCCCAGGCACTTGAGGGACGCAGCGGCGGCGGGGAGGAGGAGTCCTGGACCCAGTGCCAGGACAGCATGCGGGCGATTGAGGGGGGAGCAGGTGACGCGACGGGAGATCTTCAGCCCGGAGGAAGTGGGCGCTCTGGTCTACTTCGTCCAGCACCGCCTGCCCAGGACCATCGCGGGAGGCGGCAGGATCGCGGCCGGCGGCTACAACATCCGGGAGCGCCGGAAGCGGTGGCAGAAGGTGTGCTGGGCCATGTCCCAACTCTCCGGGGTCCAGCGCACCTACAGCCAGGTCACCCACCGCTGGACGGATGTCCTGGACAGGGAGCGCGACCTGCTGGACCAGCTCGGCTTGGAGATCCCCGGGCTTGGTGAGTAGTAGTAGCTATTTCATCACTCACTACTATGTTTTCTCCTGCTCTGTGTTGTTGTATTGCAAATATTTGTTTTTTACATGGAGCAAGCCAATAATGCTGCTGACGATTACATTGTAGTTAAATTATATTCCAAAATCTTCTGTGCATTTCAGGTGCACTGCTCTCCTTCTCAGTGGCGTTGCTACTATGCTTATTTGTTTTCTATTTTGTGGTCTCATTGGCCTGAGTAACTATTATGTATGAGTGTACTTTACAGAACTACGTAATGCTAGACACTAGGTGGCAGATTACATTTACAAGCCCCTTGCGCCACGTTTACGTTGCCTTGCGTGACGCAACAGCGGCGTAAACGTGGCGCATCACTTCGAGTCATTTACAGCGTGACGCATCTAGGGAGATGCGTCACGTTATAAAGCCATGGGCCTGCCCCACAATGGGTGCGTTCCTAGTACGCAGGGTGGGCGGTCCTGCGGCTGTGCGCTTCACAAAAGTGCCTGCGTGAAATCTACAAGGTTTAACGCAGGCACTTCTGCGACGCTGCTACGTCAATTCAATTCCTTATGCCTGCTTGAAGCAGGCGTAAGGACTGACACAGCATGTTAAGTATTGGGAGGCCCTGGGCATTACTGGAGTTGCATTGCGTTGGCGACGTGACTCCAGCGATGCGCCGCTCTTACGTGACGAGATGCGTCACGCAAGTGCCTACCCTTGCGCCAGGGCGCGCCGCATTGTAAATGAGGCGCATCTACCGTGTCGCAAGGGTAGTTTTGCGTGACGCATTTGATCTGGCGCATCTCTGGAGATGCGCCAGAACGCGTAAGTAAGTATGCCCCTAAGGGGCAGAGTTGCAATTACCGTCGCATCCCTGCAAAGTAGCAGGGATGCACCAGTAATTGTGCGGCCCGCTACCACCACCAAACATGGTGCGCTGTATTTGCAATGCGGCGCACCATGGGCCCAAAACGTCACAGAAGCTTTACTGCTGGAGTTGCGTCGCAACGATGGCGCAGCTCCAGCAATGCTCTGGGGTACCCTATCTCCCCAATGCTGGGTCAAGCCGTACGTCTGCTTCAAGCAGGTGCAGGGTTTGTGTGACGCATCATTGTCCTAAAGGTGACTGATTGAAATTTTGTAGATTTCCCTCAGCCACTTTTAGGATGTGTTCCAGCGCAGGAATGCCCTCCCTTGCGCCGGAACGCCCCCTGATGGTGCAGGGCTTTATAACGGGATGCATCTCCCAAATGCGTCACGTTGTTATAATATTATACGCCGCACCATGGCGCCTCTTTTGTTTAGCTGCTGCGTCACAAAGGTCACGCAAGAACGGAGCAAAAGAGCCGCAAGGGGCTTAAATCTGCCCCTTCCTTTGTACCCCTGACAATAAGAAAAATAGTGGCGGTGGATTGATAGTTTGACTATTTAAATGACTGGTTATGTAGCAGGCAACTGTTAGTGTTGTCACTGATCTGACTGAAATCACAATGGAGTTTGTCTGTCACTTTGCGTCTTGCCTGCGGACTGCTGCCTGCCAGTCCTAGGTGAACCTTTCAGTACTTTGTTTAGTGAGTTACGTGACTTTCGAAGTCGCAGGTCCGCAAATCAATGAAAACTAACCCTAATCAATATAATTTCGCAGAAATATTTTGTTATTGTTGTTTTGAAATGTTTGATTTGGTTGACATTGACAAGCAACAATCATCCATGTTTTCTGTTCTTTCTTTCATGTTGTACGTCAGCTCCCCCCAGGGGCGAGGGGACACAGGAGCAGCAGGCGGCGGATGCTGTTGAACAGGGCCAGGATCGGGCAGGCGAGGGCTCCTTTGCTGGCCCCAGTAAGTTTTCATTTTAGACTAGTACCTATTTTTCCTAGCGTTCCTGATTTGATTTTTTCAAAATCGTCTTTGATCTTCTTGTAGACTGTATCTAAATTCTTATCCTGCCTCTACTATGACTCCCTGTGGTATTACTAGATTATTCTTATTAGTCTGTCTGTGTAGCTAACTAAGATTGCACGGTTGGCGAAACTCCCATTCTAGTCAGCAATAGCTCTATCAACTTAGTGCAGTGCAGTCCTCTGGGATTGTCCATAATGTCTTTTGAAGTGTTCTATCTGCTTTGAAAATTCCCAACTATAAAATGTGAATGACCACCAAGAAAGAATAAGATACTACCTTTTGGTTTGGATAGGAGGACAATCCATACCACTACTGTTGCAGGGACAATTCTTCTGCAGAAACAGAACTATGTACAATAAATAGTGCATTGCTTATCAATTATAATAGGCGCTGTTAGAGTTTCCATATACCTCTGTGATAACAGACTTTGAACCCCCAATGTCCTTACTGACTGACTACATAGTGTGGCACAGTCATTTACCTCCCGAATTCATCGATGATTGATCCCCAATCATGATTATCCAACGTAGCTCAAGAGTACGGACTCGGAGTCAGAGTCAAGAAGTGTCAGAGGCACGGACTCATGCTTGCAAAAATTGCAAAACCTTTCGCTCAGTCACTCTAGTCTGGACCAAAAAACACAGTCTATTTAAGTTTAAAAGCTTTATTAAAAGTAAACACATTTATTAAAATGAAGTCATAATAAAAAACTAAACGTTTAACTGAGAATGGAAAAGTGGTTAGTGCTGACGATTAATTGGAGACATTTATCGTGGTCGGGCCGAGCTCTCACCTGGTTTCAACTTGATCTTGTTGTTAGAAGTCCATCTTCTGTCTGTGTGGAGAAAAATGGTGCGTGTTAAAAAGACAGCCTTCATCAGTTGTGCCAAAAAGTGCAGCAAGACAACACCCTTCCCTGGAAAAAGGGACATTTTTTTTTACTTTCGAGTAGACAGTCACAAATTACATTGTTTTCACATGTCTTCATTCCTAGACCAAATACTAGTGAGTGGTTTATTCTAACATTATTAAATGTACTTTGTAGGTGGAACATCTGGTGGCGGGGCCAGCGTGGAGGTGGTGGTGCTCGACACGGAGGCGGAGGGCAATTCTTCAGGGGAGGAGGCGGCGGCTCCAGTGCCGGCTGTGAGAGTTGAGACGGTGGTGGTGGCGGGCAGAGGTAAGCTCTTATATATTCCTTACTTATTGAGATTGAAGACGTGGCTGGGAAGGAAAGAATATGTGATGCATGGCTGGGTGAATGATGAAGCAATGATTGGTGGAAGGACAACAGCCTGGGTGGGTGACACAGAAACTGTATGTGTCCATAATATACCTGGATCATGCTACTATCTGACTCTTAGATAGCATATGTGTATCTAGAGCAGGGGTACTCATAGTACGGCCCACGGGCCGGTGGCGGCCCGGCAAGCCTTCCTTGGCAGTGCGCAGACCTTGCAGACAATCACTGCTCCCCCGGCCCCCACAGAGCAGGGGCTTTGTTGTATTTCACCTGTTAGCGCCCCTGCATCTCCACTCTGACAATCACTGCTCCCCCGGCCCCCCACAGAGCAGAGTGGAGATGCAGGGCCACAAAGAGGTGAAATAGAACAAAGCCTCTGCTCTGTGGGGCCGGGCAAGCAGTGATTGTCAGGGTGGAGATGCAGGGGCGCTACAACAAACAAAGCCTCAATAATATGTTAATGGTCTTTTAAAGACCTGTTAAGTACTTTGGTGTGGCTGTCTGTGTGTGCGCGTTGAGGAAGCTGTCTCAGCCCGGGCTGAAGGCTGACACAGACAGACACACACACAGTGAGATGACAGAGGGGAAGGGAGAGGGAGGGCAGGAGGGAGAGAGAGATGGAGAGGGAGGGCAGGAGGGAGAGCAGGAGGGAGAGAGATGTATGTAAATGCTGGGTCTGGTGGCTCAGTGGATGAAGGCATCTGCTGCAGGGACCTGTGTGCAACCTCATGGTCACAAGTTTTCGTTTTGCTTTAGCCCCGCCCCCTCTGACTCCGCCCCCACCAGTGCGGCCCTCGGCCACAAACTACACTGTAAATTTAGCCCCTGAGAGAAAGTTTGTGAGTACCCATGATCTAGAGAGAGTAGACGGTCAGTGGATGAACTAAGTGTAACTTTGAAGAGCATGTAACACTGCACCCGCACGTCCGTTCCAGTGTAGGAAAGGCAAGGAAAAGAAGTTGTAATTTTGTCCAAATACTACCATCAATAGTAGCAGTAGTTTGTATTGCAAGCACAGCATAGATCCGGTTATTACGGTGGCCACTCCCTACCTCTCTTAATAAGTTTAGTAGTACTCAGTCATTCATGTGTGGATGTATCACTGGTCACTCAATAAAAAGCAAAGCACCTAAAGTCATCCCATATGTAAGCAAAAACATCCAATGTGAAGTGATAGATAATCAGATTATTTATCTTCTTCATTTTTCCATTTCTAGTACTCATTTGCACTGTAGGGTGAAAGTTAAATTAATTAAACAGTAGCCCTTGTAACAGAGTATTCTCAGTGCCACCCGTAATAGAAAAGTAAGAGCTTCACCACCTGCATGTACTGGTCCGGTACAGTAACGCAAGTCTAGGTCACTCATCATGGCGTGCATCTCTTTTTCTCGGGTGCAAGTTCACTGCGCTGGCATTATGCCGGCTTGCAGAAGATAACGTACCAATTTTCCTAAACAAGAGACAAGAAGAAGAAGAAGACTGGTGTACTTTCATAGTCGACTCCAATGGAAGTCCAGAGTGCTCGTAGAATTTGTTCCTTAAACTCCCACTAATGTTAGAGCAAGGATGAAGAAGTGGGAGGTTAGATAGATACTGGCCTCAATAGTTATGTAATGCGCTTGCAAGTTGCTAGTTGTACTGCAACACAAATTTCTGCTGAATGATTGAGTTAATCTTAAAGAGCATTGGTTACAGACTATGTCTTTCTTTCTTCATATAGATGCTCCTTCCAAACGAGGAAGGAGCTGGCTAGAGTGGCCCGGCAACGGAGGATCGATGCCACTGTTGCAGAATATCGGCGGCTGGTGGCCCTGGAGGACGACGAAAGTGTGCAGTCGACCACGACAACAACGTCGGCTGCATCGTCCTCCGTGCCCCCACGGGCTGCCACCCAGCACAGTGCTCCAGCCAGACTGAGCCGGGCTGCCAAAGCCAAACGCCGACGCCGAGCAGCAAGGACAACAGCTGCCTCTCACAGCCACTGCAAGGCACGCCAGCGCCGCAGTACCCTGAGGGTGTCCCGCCTTCAGCAGGAGCTCCACCACGTTACCAACGTGTTGGAGGGGCTCCGCTTAGAGCACGCCTTGCTCTGCGAGGAGCATGATGCCCTGGCCCAAAAAGTAAACAGCATCCACCCATAGTGTCCCTTGCCCCTTTTTTAGAGACTTTTGGGGGGTGGGAATCGGGATTTGGGTTTGGGACTTTTAAAGGACAACCGTTGGGGTTAGGGAGGGTCTTGCGGGAGATTATTTTGTTAGGGCTATAAAAATATACTTTTTGAAACTTTATTTGACCATACCTGTTTTTACTGCTTGCCTGGTGGGTGGGGGTTTAACAGTAACTTTGTTTTCCTGAAAGTTTAGTTCCATTTTCTTCCTTTAAGTGTAAATGCGCAAACAAGAGTCCTAGGACTTTAGTAGTACTACCGTCAGTCTCTCGTCTCTCCTAATACTCCATTATACTCCCTCCCACCAAACGCTTATCTTACCTGTAATTTGTGTTTCAAAGTAGGGCTAGGCACAGGGCTGGCTCCACGGGAAATGGCGATTAAGGTTGGCAATCCTGAGCGGATGAAATTTCCTCATAGCGGTGGTACTAGTGGTGTGACACAGTGGCAGTTGCATGCCTATGAAAAAAAAGAAAATGAAATCTGGTTTGTCCTCCTGAGCAATACAACGGTACAATAGAGAATATAGCAGGTGACAGTACACTAGAACAGTGCCACATTGTAGCCTAACAAATGGTAAAGTATAACTACTAATTCGGTTGAAGTTCTTTGACATTAGCCATGGGTCTTTGTCAAGCAGAGTAAGAATATATCCTCGGATTTCTTCACCAGCCTGTTGCTATCACCTTATCCTCCCCAGCAAGTGTGTGGATGTATTGCTGTAATTTAGTCACACATCAATCAAAACCACACAGCCCGGGGGAAGAGGGTTAGGATTTGAAAAATGGATGGGTACGGGGGTTTTTTGGGAAAGGTTTTGGGAGACAAGAAAAAATAGCACAGCATGGACAAACAATTGTGAACATAAACACATCTTTGGGTACAAACCTATCCATCAATCTTTGAAAGTGCATGCACTACTGCATGCATGTCAGTGAAAAGTAAGTAGTCTGTGTAAGAAAGAATGCGACAGTACAGGGCGTGTGTGGAAATATTGATAACTATATTCAACATAAGGTCTCTGTTGCCAGATACCTGAGAGCCTTGCTGGTCACTATAAATCCATTCACAACACTCAATGGGATTGGTCTGGAAGGTATAGTAGATAGAAACGGAGAAATTGCTCTTTTTCAAGGTGTCCCCTCACTCACCAGGGTTGCCCCTTGGTGACATGCTTCATCATTGGGGCCATCCCAGTCCTCTACAGGCTGGGGCGTGCTGCGACTTGCGAATTACGTAGGAGCACTTACAAATGACTATGTGTGGTGCAGATGTGATAGTGGAGTGGACTAAGTGATGTGTTAAGGGATCAATTTAGAAGCAGAGAGAGATCCAAGAAATGCAGTCACAGTCATAGAAAAACACAATGGATACTGTATCTGTATGTTGTTGTAGTTGTCCTGTTGAATTTGATAAGTAAGTTGCATGCAGAAAAAAATTCCTCTTATTAGCGGCACTCCTCCATTGCAGCTGACGCTTCGTCCATCAAAGTTGGTGACCAGAAGACACCCTGTAAAAAAAGCACAGCATGGACGAACAATTGAACATAAACAAATCTTTGGGTACAAACCTATCAATCAATCTTTGAAAGTGCATGCACCACTGCATGCATGTCAGTGAAAAGTAAGTAGTACTTTCGACAACTGTGGAAGAAAGAATGCGACAGTACAGGGCGTGTGTGGAATTCTTGATAACTATATTCAACATAAGGTCTCTGTTGCCAGATACCTGAGAGCCTTGCTGGTCACTATAAATCCATTCACAACACTCAATGGGGTTGGTCTGGAAGGTATAGTAGATAGAAACTGAGAAATTGCTCTTTTTCTAGGTGTCCCCTCACTCACCAGGGTTGCCCCTTGGTGACATGCTTCATCATTGGGGCCATCCCAGTCCTCTACGGGCTGGGGCGTGCTGCGACTTGCGAATTACGTAGGAGCACTTACAAATGACTATGTGTGGTGCAGATGTGATAGTGGAGTGGACTAAGTGATGTGTTAAGGGATCAATTTAGAAGCAGAGAGAGATCCAAGAAATGCAGTCACAGTCATAGAAAAACACAATGGATACTGTATCTGTATGTTGTTGTAGTTGTCCTGTTGAATTTGGTAAGTAAGCTGTATGCAGAAAAAAATTCCTCTTATTAGCGGCACTCCTCCATTCCATCTGACGCTTCGTCCATCAATGTTGGTGACCAGAAGACACCCTGTCCACTGCCTGCCTGGCGGATGCTGAATTGCGGCTCGCTAATGTGAAGCCTGGCTCCATCCTTTTTTCCCCATTGCACAGACTGAAACCCGGCCTGTAATTATTCAACGAAAAACAGGAAGTGATATAATATTACAACACCACTGATAAATAAATATAAGGTATGTAGGCTGTGGAGTGCAAAAAGTCACACTTTGATTTTCCTAGTAGACAGTACAATATTTTTGAAAGTGCGTACTCTGTGTGAGTCACCTTTTGAAGGATAAATAAGTATGGGCAAATTAATGTAGCGGATCTTTCCCCTCAAGCTAGGTGTACTGTAACTGTGTTTTAGAACAAAATGAGATCTTCCCAGCAGTGCTCCCACCCAGACCCTTACTAAAGCCAGTCGCAAAAATGTAGAAGACCCCCAATCAAATCTCAAAAAACGAGGCCTAACAGAAAACTGGTGACAAAACGTACTTTGAAAGTAAAAGTAGGCCCAAATACCCCCTTACCCACCGTGGGTTGTATTCAAACCACTTGCAAGCAACCAAGCAAAAGTATACATAGCCAGCATCGCTCCAAGACTCGAAAACCCCCCCACCCAAACACATGCAATAGAAATACTGCTAACCCTAACGAACCCTAAGTTAAGAATAGTGGCAAAGGCTTTCTTTAACTATGCCAAATCCCCCCTTTCCCACCATGGATTTTCTTCAAATGACTTGCAACCAAAATTAAACTTTCTCACGAGTGCTCTAAGACCCCAGAACTCAGTTGCAAAAATCTAGAACACCCCGAAACACATGCAATCCTGCTGCTAGGGCTAACCCTAACGAACCCTAAGTTACAAAAAGTGCCAAAAGGCTTTTCCGCGTGGATTTTGTCCCAACCACTTCTACCCGGTATTAGACCTTCCCAGGAATGCCCCAAGACCCGCCAACCCACCCGCCAAAAAGCATAACACCCCCAAACAGGCCAAAAGCAAAATCTCCTACTTATAATATTTCTCGGCCTTCGGTCCAAACGCGCTGTGCAGCTAGGCCATAAGTCCGGTTTACCACCACGGATTTCCTGAAAAGCAAATGCAATCAAGATTAGAGTGTCCCAGCAGTGCTCCCAGACCCCGAAACTCACCCACAAACAGCCGGAACCCCCCCAAAGAGCACCTCAAAGGCAAGCAAGTCAGCAAAAACACCAAAAGATTTCCGCCTCGGATTTGGTCCAAACCACTTTTATCCGGTATTAGAACTTCCCAGCAATTGCCCGAGAGCCGTCAACCCAGGAGAAAACGAGTAGAAGACCCCCAAACAGCCAAAGAGCAAAAGTACAAAAATGGGGACTTAGTCATTTTTTTGCAAATTTCCCAAATCACTCTGCGCGTGCTCTGCAGCTAGGCCCTAACTCCCCTCTGCCACCATGGATTTGCTTCAAACCTCTTGCAAAGTAAAGTATCCATTGCCAGCAGTGCTCCCAGACCCCGAAACCCACCCACAAACACCAGGAAGCCCCCCAAACAGGCCCCCCGAAAACGCTACATTGAGCAAAATGTCAGAAATAGCAAAAACAAAAATCGGCGTGGATTTTGTCCCAACCACTTCTATCCGGTATTAGACCTTCCCAGGAATGCCCCAAGACCCGCCAACCCACCCGCCAAAAAGCATAACACCCCCAAACAGGCCAAAAGCAAAATCTCCTACTTACAATATTTCTCAGCCTTCGGTCCAAACGCGCTGTGTAGCTAGGCCATAAGTCCGGTTTACCACCACGGATTTCCTGAAAAGCAAATGCAATCAAGATTAGAGTGTCCCAGCAGTGCTCCCAGACCCCGAAACTCACCCACAAACACCAGGAAGCCCCCCAAACAGGCCCCCGAAAACGCTACATTGAGCAAAATGTCAGAAATAGCAACAACAAAAAAATCGGCGTGGATTTTGTCCCAACCACTTCTATCCGGTATTAGACCTTCCCAGGAATGCCTCAAGACCCGCCAACCCACCCGCCAAAAAGCATAACACCCCCAAACAGGCCAAAAGCAAAATCTCCTACTTACAATATTTCTCGGCCTTCGGTCCAAACGCGCTGTGTAGCTAGGCCATAAGTCCGGTTTACCACCACGGATTTCCTGAAAAGCAAATGCAATCAAGATTAGAGTGTCCCAGCAGTGCTCCCAGACCCCGAAACTCACCCACAAACACCAGGAAGCCCCCAAACAGGCCCCCGAAAACGCTACATTGAGCAAAATGTCAGAAATAGCAACAAAAAAAATAGGCATGGATTTTGTCCCAACCACTTCTATCCGGTATTAGACCTTCCCAGGTGTTAGACCTGGCACCTTGGCGTGAGTCTCCCTTCCACTTTTTGCTGGTGTGCCTCCGATGTTTTGCTGGTTTTCCGATACTCAGGGCACTGCGCCACGGCTGACCCGTGCCGCAGTGCAAGTGCTCCCTACTGTAAATTGTACATACGATTGGTATCCATGATTGGTGCATTGGATTTACTGTCAGTCCCTAGTAATGCGCACAAGAGAGTGCCGGGGCTTGTAGATGCCAATACTGCTGGTGGGCCTGCAGCGCTGGTTGCGCCACCCACCGAAGCAGCCGTAAAGATGTGTCCGGGAACTGCGACCGCAGAACCCGCGTGCGGTCTCGTACTGTCACGCTAGCTGGGCAAGTGCACCCACTTGCCAGCCCCCGAACCTTCCCTTGACTACATATTAGTCACCCCTATGGTAGGCCTGCGGGCAGGGTGCGTTGTAGGTGTAAGGTAGGACAAGCCCTGATTTGTGTGGCATGTCCTAGTAGTGACTTACAACCAAAACCGTATTTCACTATTAAAGGCTACCTGCTCCATTAGGCCAGACTGAGCTGCTGGAATTATTACACCCTATAATCCCAGCAGGCTCAAGGAGCACGGTAGCGGGTCATGTTTAGTATGCCTGAACTCAGGATGATAAGATATTTCTTTTAGTAAAGTTTATTTTAGTATCCTGGGTTTGCAAATGCTACTTTTAGAAAGTTAGCATTTGCTTGCTTAACCATTTCAGCCCGCCTCTGCTGGTATGTGTATCTGACTGTCTGGGACGTGTGAGTGACAGAGCTGGAGGGATGACAGGTGGTGAATGCGCAGATTACACCTTAGTGGGAGGTAGGAGTGCCTCTTGACTCGAACTGTAGCTGTGCTCGGCCCCCACAATGTTGGCTCCACCCTACTGGGGAGCAGCGGATGACTCGGCCGGCACCTGGCCCAGGAAGGGCGAAGCCCCCATCAACAAGGTACTCTGGTCGCCCCTGTCCACACAATGCTGGCTCCACCTCCTGTGGGGCGTCTGATGCGCCTGCCCCTCACACTGAAAGCAGAAGCCGGAGTACACCCGCCAGGGTACTCAAGGACTGAGAGTGGCTATGCAAAGGCCCCCCTGGCCTGCGAGAACAAAAGAAATGGCCTATAAAAGAAGGAGCCCTGCTCCTTGAAAAATAGATCCTGTTTGGGCCACAGAAGGACTCTGCCCTACGAGAAGGACCGTGAGAGACAAGGAAGGGTGCTGACTCTTGCCTGTGTCTGGTGCCTTGCTGCCGAAGGAGAGGAAGAAGAAAAGACTACGAGAAGACTTTTGCTTTACTTTGTGCCAAACTCTGCTAAAGAGATCTCCAAGGGCTTGCAACTGAACTTGCCCCCTGACCAGCGCCCCAGGACCAGTGGGCGCTACACCCTGAAAGAAAGCGACTGCGGGTGCTGGCCATCGCTGCAGTACCGACGGAGGAATCTCCTCCAAGGCAACGACATCCACCTGACCACCGTGACCGGGGCCCTAAGCAACAGTGAAAGCAAAGTGAGGACCAGCCGCCGCTGGCCCGAACACTGTGACCGCAACTGCACCGGGAGCCCGAGAGCAAAGCAAAGGAGGACCCGTCCGGTCCGAGCTCTCGAGTTGACTGCGCAACGAGCAGCCACTCACCTGCAAAGACGGACAGTTGCCCTGTGAGAATCCGCAAGGTCGGTAGCCTGCCCGACAGCCCAGCTGTGAGCGCACAGCTGCACCGGCACTTGGCTGGGTACGTCCTGCACTTGGGGACCGTACTGCCACTTGCCGCCACCGCACAGCCGCCGCCTCCAGGGTCGGAGCGGACGACGAGGAGAGGACCCTGCCGCCACAGAACACCGCTGCCCCGGATGACCCGTGACCTGCTCGGCTGAGAGCCGCAACGAACAGCGACCCCGGGAAGGCAACGCGACGTGGGACAGATCCCCTGGAAGCCGCCTGCTCCCCAAGACCTTTTGTTGACGCCGGCCTGAGGGCCCTAAGAGAACGCTTAAACTGCTAGAAAGAACTGTGGTAACCTGAACTGAGTAACTTGCAACCGTTATCGTAAAGTACGTTGACTGTATTCACAAGCCTGCTTAAAATCTATATAAAGATATATATTTTTACAGAATACAGTCTGGTCTCGTTGTGTGGTGGGTTGGTTGTAAAGGTGTACTATTGCAAGTGTTTAACCTATATGCCCCAAAGATTAGCCTTCGACTGCTAAAGCCACACTACCTAGAGGGTAAGCAGAGGTTGTCTGGAAGGTAACCCTCAGCCCTGACGAGGAAGAGGAGAGTCCCTGCTTGTCGCTAGTGTTGCACTGCGCCGACTAGAGACTCCCCCTTCCTACATTGGTGGCAGCGGTGGGATTTTCGAATTTACACTTGCGATATCTATACCTGAGCTTCTGACCACTACACAAGGATTACGGTCCAGTTACTTAGCCACAGACTTTGCTTTTGAATTTTGCCGAAAAGAAGATTCCGAGTGCGGAAGCCATGCCGGGTACAAAGAGCCTGGATGGAGCAGAGTCCACGACCTCCGAGGTGTTGGAGGTGGAGTGGGACCCCGCAAAACTGGATAAATATTCCAGGGATGAACTGAAGTTCTTTTGCAAGAAACTCAAGGTTCCGCACGCTGGTTGCAAAAACAAGACACAGCTCTCCAAGGCCCTGAAAGCCTGGATAGAGTCCAGAAAGACCCCGGAGGATCAAGACGCCCTCGCCGAGCAGAATGCAACGGAGGAGCAGAATGCACTTGGGGATCTGATTGACCTCGAGAGGCAAGACAGCGTGCACAGCTTTGGTAAAGGCCTGTCGCCAGAGGAGCTGGCGGACAGGAAGGAAACAAGGAATCACGAAAGAAAGCTGGCAGAATTGAAAATCCAACTGGAGCTTGAAACAAAAAGAATGGCGCTGGAAGAGCGAAAGCACCAAATGGATTATGAAGTGAAAATGAGGGAGATAAGTCTCAAGGAGAGAGACTTGGATCGTCCTCCCTCTGGTGGCAGCACATCGCCAGTGCAGGTAGAGTCAAGAGTGCACATCCCGAAGGACGTAGTTAAGGAGTTCTTTAAGGGGGATGACATAGGACAGTGGTTTAGGGCATACGAGGTAGCCATGTCCTCCCACCGGGTCCCTGACAAGGATTGGGGAGCGGGGTTGTGGGGAAGGTTCCTTAGCGAAGGGAGAGATACCTTGCTAGATTTGCCCGTTGAAAATCAGAGATCCTATGCCCACATGAAAGAAGCTTTAATGAACAGGTACGGGCTTACCCCTGAAATGTATAGACAGAAGTTTAGGGGATGTACTAAGCGGCCTGGGAATACGTATGTGGAGTATGTGACTTACTTTTGCAGAGCACTGGATGGTTGGGTGAAGGGTAGCAAAATTGATGATTTTCAAGGTCTCTTTGATTTAATTGCATGGGAGCACTTGTCTGATCACTGTTTTCCTGAGTTACGCCAACACCTGATCGATAGCAAGCTGTCCAACCCGAGGAAGCTTGCTGAGGAGGCGGACCGCTGGCTCAGCACCAGGGTCCACAAGGGTCCCGTGGGAGACTCCGCCAAGAGTGGACAGGGTCCCCAGCAGAAGAGTGGGGGGGACAAGGGGGGAAAACAGAAAGGGTTCCAAAAAGGCCCCCAAAGTAGTTCCCAGGGGAGCCCGCAGCAGGGTTCTCAGCCTCCCCCACCTCCGAAGCAGAATGGGGCCCCGACAGGTAAACCTGTTCCAAAGGGGCCCTTCAATTGTTTCAAATGTGGCGAGCCTGGGCACATATCCAGTGACCCCAAGTGTCGCCTATTTGGAAAACCCGCACCCACTGGTGCTCCGCCCCGACAAGTGACTAGCGTTCACCTGGGAGAAGAAATGATGGTCCCGGGGGGTGGAGATCCCGTTCACATGACCCTGGTCTCGCTAGGAGACAGTGAGATGATCCCTACGAACTACCTGCCCTCTAACACTAAGAAATATGGGCAGGTGGTGATCATCAATGGTAAGGAAGCTGAGGCTCTTCGAGACACAGGAGCCAGTGTGACTGCAGTGAGGCAGCAACTGGTGTCTCAAGAGCAGGTTGGACCCCATGCCTACTGTAGGGTTATCAACACTGATAATTCAGAGAGTCAGTGTCCGATGGCTCAAGTTCCCTTCGAGTGGGGGGGGGGTCTCTGGTACTCTGCAGGTCTGTGTGAGAAAAACCATGCCTGTTGACTGTTTGCTAGGGAACGACTTGGAGCACTCCCCTTGGGAAAAGGTGGAGAAGACGACTCACCTGCGGATGGTGGGTCTGCCTGACTGGGCGTGCGTGACCACCCGGTCGATGGCAGCCAGTAGGGGTGATCGAGAGGTCCTGGGGCCTGAAGGAGAGGCCCAGGAACCGGCCTTAGGGAGAAGGCGCAGGGGGCGCGGGAAACCGGCCCCTGAAGTTCCCACGGTCCAGGAGGAAGCAGACCTTGAGGGGGATGCCCTGGAGCCTACAAGGGAACAGATCGCCGAACTGGGGGACCTGCCTGAGCTGACCCATTGGCAGCAAGAAGGAGGACCCTCCAGGGAGGAATTCTGCAAGGAGCAGAAAGAATGCCCTTCTCTCGTGGGTATGCGGCAGCAGGCTGCAGACCAGGCCAATGGTGTTCAGGCCAAAACACATTACGTGTACTGGGAGAACGACCTCCTGTATTCAGAGCCTAAGGCTGCTGAACCTGGGTCAGCCCGTGTGCTGGTGGTACCCCAGAAGTTCAGAGATTTCCTACTGGGTCTGGCTCATGATGTGCCTTTAGCAGGACATTTGGGGATGGACAAGACCTATGACAGGCTTGTCACCCACTTTTACTGGCCCCAAATGCACAAGAGCTCAGATGCTCATTGCAGAACCTGTCCGACTTGCCAGGCAAGTGGGAAGACGGGAGGGAAGAACAAGGCTCCCCTCCAACCCTTCCCTGTGGTCGGTACGCCATTCCAGCGAGTGGGTATTGACATCGTTGGGCCTCTGGACCCCAAGACAGCCATGGGCAACAGGTTCATCCTGGTCTTGGTGGACCATGCCACCCGGTACCCTGAAGCCATCCCTCTGAGGACAGTGACGACCCCCGTGGTGGGACGCGCACTGATGGGAATTTTCTCACGAGTAGGATTCCCTCTAGAGGTGGTGAGCGACAGGGGGACCAATTTCATATCCAAGTATATGAAGTCCCTTTGGCAAGAGTGTGGCGTAACGTATAAGTTCACCACGCCTTACCATCCCCAAGGTAACGGGTTGGTTGAGAGATTCAACCGAACCCTGAAAGGCATGATCATGGGCCTAGAAGGTCCGATGAGGCGTAAGTGGGACGTCCTCTTACCATGCCTGCTCTTTGCATATCGCGAGGTGCCACAGAAGTCCCTAGGGTTCAGCCCCTTTGAACTACTGTACGGTCACCCCGTAAGAGGACCGCTGAGTTTGGTAAAGGAAGGCTGGGAGCAATCTCCCAGGAAACCTCCCCAGAATGTATATAGCTACATGCTGGCCTTCAGAAACCAGACCAGATGCTTCAGACAACTTGCCGAGGCAAATCTGGAAGCGAGCCAGGAGGAAATGAAGCGGTGGTACGATCAGAATGCCACTCTGGTCGAGCTTCAACCTGGACAAGAGGTGTATGTCCTGGCCCCAGTGGAGCCCTGTGCCCTTCAAGATAAGTGGACAGGCCCATTTGAGGTTGTGGAGCGCAAGAGCCCCGTGACATACTTGGTGGACATGAAGACGCCCAGGAACCCTTTGCGGGTCCTACATGTCAACCGCCTCAAGCCCCACTTGCGAAGGTCCGAAGTGGGCATGTTGTTGGCAACTAATGACGGAATGGAGGAGGAGTCGGAGCCTCTTCCTGACCTCTTGGTGGCCTGTGAGAAAGATGGGTCAGTGGATGGAGTTAACCTCTCACCCACCCTGACCGCCGAACAACAGGAGGACTGCCGCCAGTTGCTGGGGCAGTTTCCAGACCTGTTCTCCCTGGTTCCGAGTGTCACAGATTGGTGCGTCCATGATGTGGACACTGGAGACAGCTTACCTGTGAAGCATAAGGCTTACAGGGTGACTGACAGGGTCCGGGCCTGCATCAAGGAGGAGGTCTCCAAGATGCTTGCCCTGGGGGTGATTGAGTCTTCCAGCAGTCCTTGGTCCAGCCCCGTGGTCTTGGTTCCGAAGGCTGCTGCGCCGGGAGCCACACCCAAACTCCGGTTCTGTGTGGACTACAGAGGACTCAATTCAGTCACGAAGACTGACGCGCACCCCATCCCCAGAGCTGACGAGCTCATTGATCGGCTAGGGGCTGCCCGGTTCCTCAGCACGTTTGATTTGACATCTGGGTACTGGCAGATCGCCTTGACCGATGGGGCAAAGGAGAGGTCGGCATTCTCTACACCAGATGGGCATTTCCAGTTCCGGGTTATGCCATTTGGAATGAAGAATGCCCCTGCCACCTTTCAGAGATTGGTCAACCAGGTGTTGGCTGGACTGGACGAGTTCAGTGCCGCCTACCTGGATGACATTGCGGTGTTCAGTGGCACCTGGCCCGAACACCTGCGACACCTCTGGGAAGTGTTGATGGCCCTGCGCAGAGCAGGCCTCACAATCAAGGCAAGCAAGTGCCAGATTGGGCAGGGTTCAGTGGTGTACTTGGGACACCAAGTTGGGAGTGGCAAGGTAGCACCCTTGCAGCCCAAAATTGAGACCATCCTGGCTTGGGAACCCCCCAAGACCCAGACTGCAGTGAGAGCCTTCCTGGGGCTCACTGGGTATTACAGGAGGTTTATCAAGGGTTATGGCACGATCGTGACCCCCTTGACAGAGCTGACTTCGAAGAAGCAGCCCAGGAATGTGATTTGGACTGACACCTGTCAGAAGGCTTTTGACACCCTGAAGACTGCCATGTGCACGGCGCCCGTGCTCCTGGCTCCTGATTTCTCCAAGGAATTCATAGTGCAAACAGACGCTTCAGAGCATGGTGTAGGGGCTGTACTTTCACAGATGACTGAGGAGGGCTTTGACCAACCCGTAGCCTTCATAAGTAGGAGGTTACTTCCACGGGAAAGTAGGTGGAGTGCAATAGAGCGTGAAGCATTTGCTGTGGTCTGGGCGCTGAAGAAGCTAAGACCCTACTTGTTTGGGTCTCACTTCCGAGTTCAGACGGACCACAGGCCCCTCAGATGGTTGATGCAGATGAGGGGTGGGAACCCGAAACTGTTGAGGGGGTCCATTTCTCTACAGAGTATGGACTTCACGGTGGAACACCGCCCTGGCACCGATCACGCCAACGCTGACGGTCTGTCCAGATTTTTCCGCCTTAATGATGTGGAACTCCCTGGGGAAGGGTAGTTCCCCCCACATTTCAGCTGGAGGGGACACATGTTAGACCTGGCACCTTGGCGTGAGTCTCCCTTCCACTTTTTGCTGGTGTGCCTCCGATGTTTTGCTGGTTTTCCGATACTCAGGGCACTGCGCCACGGCTGACCCGTGCCGCAGTGCAAGTGCTCCCTACTGTAAATTGTACATACGATTGGTATCCATGATTGGTGCATTGGATTTACTGTCAGTCCCTAGTAATGCGCACTAGAGAGTGCCGGGGCTTGTAGATGCCAATACTGCTGGTGGGCCTGCAGCGCTGGTTGCGCCACCCACCGAAGCAGCCGTAATGATGTGTCCGGGAACTGCGACCGCAGAACCCGCGTGCGGTCTCGTACTGTCACGCTAGCTGGGCAAGTGCACCCACTTGCCAGCCCCCGAACCTTCCCTTGACTACATATTAGTCACCCCTATGGTAGGCCTGCGGGCAGGGTGCGTTGTAGGTGTAAGGTAGGACAAGCCCTGATTTGTGTGGCATGTCCTAGTAGTGACTTACAACCAAAACCGTATTTCACTATTGAAGGCTACCTGCTCCATTAGGCCAGACTGAGCTGCTGGAATTATTACACCCTATAATCCCAGCAGGCTCAAGGAGCACGGTAGCGGGTCATGTTTAGTATGCCTGAACTCAGGATGATAAGATATTTCTTTTAGTAAAGTTTATTTTAGTATCCTGGGTTTGCAAATGCTACTTTTAGAAAGTTAGCATTTGCTTGCTTAACCATTTCAGCCCGCCTCTGCTGGTATGTGTATCTGACTGTCTGGGACGTGTGAGTGACAGGGCTGGAGGGATGACAGGTGGTGAATGTGCAGATTACACCTTAGTGGGAGGTAGGAGTGCCTCTTGACTCGAACTGTAGCTGTGCTCGGCCACCACAATGCTGGCTCCACCCTCCTGGGGAGCAGCGGATGACTCGGCCGGCACCTGGCCCAGGAAGGGCGAAGCCCCCATCAACAAGGTACTCTGGTCGCCCCTGTCCACACAATGCTGGCTCCACCTCCTGTGGGGCGTCTGATGCGCCTGCCCCTCACACTGAAAGCAGAAGCCGGAGTACACCCGCCAGGGTACTCAAGGACTGAGAGTGTCTATGCAAAGGCCCCCCTGGCCTGCGAGAACAAAAGAAATGGCCTATAAAAGAAGGAGCCCTGCTCCTTGAAAATTAGATCCTGTTTGGGCCACAGAAGGACTCTGCCCTACGAGAAGGACCGTGAGAGACAAGGAAGGGTGCTGACTCTTGCCTGTGTCTGGTGCCTTGCTGCCGAAGGAGAGGAAGAAGAAAAGACTACGAGAAGACTTTTGCTTTACTTTGTGCCAAACTCTGCTAAAGAGATCTCCAAGGGCTTGCAACTGAACTTGCCCCCTGACCAGCACCCCAGGACCAGTGGGCGCTACACCCTGAAAGAAAGCGACTGCGGGTGCTGGCCATCGCTGCAGTACCGACGGAGGAATCTCCTCCAAGGCAACGACATCCACCTGACCACCGTGACCGGGGCCCAAAGCAACAGCGAAAGCAAAGTGAGGACCAGCCGCCGCTGGCCCGAACACCGTGACCGCAACTGCACCGGGAGCCCGAGAGCAAAGCAAAGGAGGACCCGTCCGGTCCGAGCTCTCGAGTTGACTGCGCAACGAGCAGCCACTCACCTGCAAAGACGGACAGTTGCCCTGTGAGAATCCGCAAGGTCGGTAGCCTGCCCGACAGCCCAGCTGTGAGCGCACAGCTGCACCGGCACTTGGCTGGGTACGTCCTGCACTTGGGGACCGTACTGCCACTTGCCGCCACCGCACAGCCGCCGCCTCCAGGGTCGGAGCGGACGACGAGGAGAGGACCCTGCCGCCACAGAACACCGCTGCCCCGGATGACCCGTGACCTGCTCGGCTGAGAGCCGCAACGAACAGCGACCCCGGGAAGGCAACGCGACGTGGGACAGATCCCCTGAGAGCCGCCTGCTCCACAAGACCTTTTGTTGACGCCGGCCTGAGGGCCCTAAGAGAACGTTTAAACTGCTAGAAAGAACTGTGGTAACCTGAACTGAGTAACTTGCAACCGTTATCGTAAAGTACGTTGACTGTATTCACAAGCCTGCTTAAAATCTATATAAAGATATATATTTTTACAGAATACAGTCTGGTCTCGTTGTGTGGTGGGTTGGTTGTAAAGGTGTACTATTGCAAGTGTTTAACCTATATGCCCCAAAGATTAGCCTACGACTGCTTAAGCCACACTACCTAGAGGGTAAGCAGAGGTTGTCTGGAAGGTAACCCTCAGCCCTGACGAGGAAGAGGAGAGTCCCTGCTTGTCGCTAGTGTTGCACTGCGCCGACTAGAGACTCCCCCTTCCTACACCAGGAATGCCCCAAGACCCGCCAACCCACCCGCCAAAAAGCATAACACCCCCAAACAGGCCAAAAGCAAAATCTCCTACTTACAATATTTCTCGGCCTTCGGTCCAAACGCGCTGTGTAGCTAGGCCATAAGTCCGGTTTACCACCACGGATTTCCTGAAAAGCAAATGCAATCAAGATTAGAGTGTCCCAGCAGTGCTCCCAGACCCCAAAAGTCACCCACAAACAGTCAGAACCCCCCCCAAAGAGCACCTCAAAGGCAAGCAAGTCAGCAAAAACACCAAAAAATTTCCGCCTCGGATTTGGTCCAAACCACTTTTATCCGGTATTAGAGCTTCCCAGCAATGGCCCCAGAGCCGTCAACTCACCCGCAAAGAGGTAGAACAACACCCCCACAAGTGCTGAGTCTTTCTTCATTGGGCGTAAACCAGCCCTCTGCTTTGATGGAAATAGGAGTCTGGAGGAGGAGGATAGAGGAGCATGTTCTTCTGAACTTGTGAACCTGAGGAATGCAGACTGCGGCACCTTCAAATCAATAAGCAAACAAGTGAAGACAGTTCTGCTGATGGGCTTGTTTTTGTGATTAGGTGATTAAAGTTTGAATTATATTAACTGTGCACAACAAAGAAAGACAGACACACAGGAATAAAAGTGAATAAGGACGAAAAAGAAAGTTATTGATTCATTGTCTCATTTTCAGGGCTCGGTATCACGGTTCATGAATAAGAATAAGGCTTCGTCATCATACTCTGCGAATTCAGGCAGGGTGAGCTCAGTGTCACCTGACAGAGAAGAAATTCCCTCATCTATGTTGCTGTCCACCTCGTCTTCATCCGGCGCGCTTTCTCGTACTCTGTAATCTGGTGGTATGAGGTGCTGATTCATCTTGATCATTGTTAACCTCTCCACATTTTTGGGCGAGAGGCGGCTCCGTTTGGAAGTTACAATGCCACCAGCAGCACTGAAAACACGTTCAGAAGACACGCTTGCGAGTGGGCAAGACAAGTAGTTTAAAGCCAGGTTGGAGAGCTGTGGCCACAATTCGTTTTTTCCCATGCCAATACGCCGATGGGTCAGCATTAACATAGACCTCTGTTGAGTCATTCAGATAGTCCTTCACCATCGACTCAAGGTTCTCCTCCAAGGTTCCTCCACTTTGCTTAGCTGTTGCTGTGACCTTTTGAGAACCAAACCCAAGCCGAGCTAGCCAATCCTCTTCAGACTCCAATGTTACTGTTGTGTCTGTTGGTGCAGATGATCGGGTTGCCGGTCTCTTTAACGGCTGAGAGGTCACTTGTGCCGCAGCCACAGGTGCAGAAGTGGATTGTTGTGACTGGGGATGGCCTGCTGATGCTGATGTACTGCCTTTTCCTTCAATTTGCTGCCGTTCTCTTTCAAACCTCTTGGCTGAGGAGGCTAGCCACTGTTTGTACTTTGTAACATCTTCATCAGCAAAAGGAAAGAATGCTTGGCCTGCCAGCGCCTTTTTGTAGCGTGGATCCAGAATAGTAGCACAAATGTAATGCTGGTTTGAGTGGATCATTTTAAGACGTTCATCACCTTGTAGGTGCTCTAATAATTTCTCCGCCAGAACAAAAGGGTCTTGGTTTTCTTCATCTTTTTCAAACACAGAACACACCTCCTTCAGTTGGTGCTCCAGCATGTACAACAATGGGATAGCTTTTCCCAAATTACAGTCCTCCTTGCTGACTGCACGCGTGAAGAACTCAAAAGGACGAAGCATGCGTGTCAGGCTTTTAACTATGTCCCATTGCGCCGCACCCATCCTCAGGTCCTCCTTCTGAGCTGTACCCTGTGTTAAGAAATAGTGATCGAGTACCGTATACTGCTCATACAGACGCTTAAGCATGTAGAAGGTTGAGTTCCAACGTGTTGCCACCTCCTGGATGAGTGCTTTCACTGGCATTTGACGTTCATATAGCAGGCTCCTCAGATGCTTCCGGGCCTTAAAAGAATGGCTGAAATGGTTGCACATTTTTCGGCAGGTGTCCACTACCCTGTACGCTGCACTGTCTTTATCACTCAAGAATTTTTTGACAACCAGGTTTATACAGTGCGCCAAACACGGCACTCTGAAATAGTCACCCAGCTGCATGGCCTTAACTATATTGGCGCCATTATCCGTGGAAACATAACCAACCTGGCGTTTTTTTGGGGACAGCCAGTCAAGGACCTTTGTGTTAAACACATCCAAAATGTTTTGTGCTGCGTGATATTTCTCCAAACCAAACATGGCTAGTGTTGCATGTTTCCGAGCAACTTTAAAAACATTGTCCGGGTCAACACCAGCGTTTAGCTTTGCTTTAACCCCTGAAAAAGAGACCCAGTGTGCAGTGATGCACATGTAATCAGCGCCTGCGCCACTGGTCCACATGTCTGTTGTCAGATGTATAGTGTGAACAGCACTCTTCTGCAAAGCTGCCCCAATCACCTCCAGAACATCTTCATGTAGTGCTGGAACCGCAACTCGGGCAAAATAGAACCGGCTAGGAACCTTCCATTTAGGGCAGAGCGCTGCCACTAATTCTAGAAAACCAACCCCTTCTACAAAAGAAAAAGGGAGAAGGTCCAGAACTAGCATTTTAGCCAGCTTAGTGTTATACAGACGCGTCAGTGGGTGGTTGCGTTCATATTGCGCTTCTGTAAACAACATCTTTTTAATGTTGCCCTGGACCAAGGATTTACGTGATGATGATGATGATATCTTCGACCCAGTTACGCTCGCTGATGAACTTTTTCGCATTGGTGTCTCACTCTCTCCCACACTCTTAGTTTGGCTCACATGGGGTGTGCTGCTGACAGGGGTACTGGGTGTAAGTGAAGTGTTTGACACGTCTTCTTCCTCCTCGTCATCATCAGATGAAACATCAACGTTTTCATTACGTGCAATTCGGGCTTCCTTGATCGCCTTTAGGTGCGCAAACCATTGGACAGTGTGCGTTCTCCTAAGATGACCTCTCTGGCCTCCGGTACCATAGTTGGTACCAAACTTACCACGACTAACTCGAAGCTTACAAATGCTACAAATGGCTACGTTTTCCTTTTTTGGGCAAACACTAAAGAAGTCCCAAACTGCAGACTTGAAATGTCTTTGGGGGCCGGAGGAGGCGGCGATACTGGTGGTGGTGGTCCTGCTGCTAATGCCAGATGAAGTGGAGGATGTGGATTGCCGAACTTCAGTACGTTTTGCACTTTCACCACCACTAATTGAGGTCGAGGTGGATGGAGGTCCCTTCTTGCGAGGAAGAAATATGGAAGCGGTAGGTGTTGGTGTACTAGTTAACTCCAAATCCAATGATTGTTGTGTTGCCTCCTCGTCGACATCATCATCACGCTCAGCAGCTTCTCGGGATAGGGTCAAAATGTCTCTTTGCTGCATGCCCGCTGGGGCTGCAGTGACCTTTATGATGACTGGCTCGTCGTCGTGAGAGGGTTCATCAGCAGCAGTATCCGTCACTTCTTGTTGAGCCTCATCACACTCCATAGCTATGAGTTTTTCGACGACCTTCCTTTTACGCTTAGGTATCTTTGTCAGATCATGGTGTGCCTCACTCTCAGACTGCCGTGATGATGGTTCCCAATCTTAATCCAGATCATCAGAATGAGGTGGGCTTGAAGAAGATGTAGACACCCCCCCTTGATCTTTTCCTTGCTAGGGATGTGGAAGACAATGAATGATCATCAGGAGGAGTGGCTTCCTCAAATGATACCTCGGTTTCATTGTCAATTTCCTGATGTGCCCCTACTTCGGGAGGAACAACTATTGTGGGCACTTGTGACCCTCCATGCACCTCTGCTTACGCATCTCCTTGCGCTGCCTCTCCTTCCACATGTACTTGGGCTTGTACTTGCACATGGTGTTGTTGTTGCGGCTGTGGTTGTTCAACACTTGTCAGATGAGTTACAACAACCTGTGTTGATTCAGGGACATTGCTGCTACTTTCTTGCGATGAGCCAACATCACTGGTCGATGGTGATTGAAGAAGTACACTGACTGCCTCTGAAGCACTCAAGGGCTTTGACTTAAGTTGGCGTGGTGGTGGAGGCACTGAACCCAATGGAGCAGGGGTGCTGCTCCCAGCTTGGTCCCCAGCAGATCCCGCTGCTGCTGCAGGCATACTTTTTTTTTGCTCCCAAAAAACGCGGCGGCCGGCACACCAGCCTCCTTGGTAACTTGCTTCTTCTGCTGCTTACTAGCAACTTTCTTGCTAGAGGAGCTACGGAGACCTTTTTTTGGGGCCATCTTCTTCAGAGCAGGTCAGACAGCAGGCCGCAGTTGCACGAATTGCAGAGTTGTCTGAGGCCAGATGTGACGTCGCGTGACGTTACGCTGCAGTGCACACACACACCGCTGCAGGACTTCTTCCTGGCACTGGTGGTTCTCTTGAGTCTTGTGCACCTAAAAGCAATGGAAGATAGAGGAACATCAGTTCAGTTATACACCCCAAAAAAATCGAAAAAAACAGAAAAATCAGCACAATCCCATGCCATCCAGAAAGACTAGGCACATGCAACACTCACTAGCCACTACCCCTGGTGAAAAGGCCACAACAACAGGCCAAAAAAACAAAAATCACAGAAAAATCAGCACAATCCCAAGCCATCCAGCCCCTCCATGATGTTTAAATTCAAGACAACCCACAGAAAGACTAGGCCCATGCACCACTCACTACCCCTGGGCATTATGGATGAAGGCTAGGCAAAATGGGTGCAGGCCTGAGAACACTGCCTGCATTCAAAATGGCCCCCTCCATCACAGCACATGGCCAGGGCCTGTAGCAGCACTCAAAATGGCCCCCAACCACATGGCCTGTCCACAACAGGCCAAAAAAATGAAAATCACAGAAAAATCAGCACACTCCCAAGCCATCCAGCCCCTCCATGATGTTTAAATTCACGACAACCCACAGAAAGACTAGGCACATGCACCACTCACTACCCCCTGGTGAAAAGGCCACAACAGGCCAAAAAAACGAAAATCGCAGAAAAATCAGCACAATCCCAAGCCATCCTGCCCCTCCATGATGTTTAAAATTCAAGACAACCCACAGAAAGACTAGGCACATGCACCACTCACTACCCCTGGGCATAATGGATGAAAGCTAGGCAAATAGGTGCAGGCCTGAGAACACTGCCTGCATTCAATATGGCCCTCTCCATCACAGCACATGGTCAGGGCCTGTAGCAGCACTCAAAATGGCCCCCAACCACATGGCCTGTCCACAACAGGCCCAAAAAACGAAAATCACAGAAAAATCAGCACAATCCCAAGCCATCCAGCCCCTCCATGATGTTTAAATTCAAGACAACCCACAGAAAGACTAGGCCCATGCACCACTCACTACCCCTGGGCATAATGGATGAAAGCTAGGCAAAATGGGTGCAGGCCTGAGAACACTGCCTGCATTCAAAAGGGCCCCCTCCATCACAGCACATGGCCAGGGCCTGTAGCAGCACTTAAAATGGCCCCCAACCACATGGCCTGTCCACAACAGGCCACAAAAACGAAAATCACAGAAAAATCAGCACAATCCCAAGCCATCCAGCCCCTCCATGATGTTTAAATTCACGACAACCCACAGAAAGACTAGGCACATGCACCACTCACTACCCCCTGGTGAAAAGGCCACAACAGGCCAAAAAAACGAAAATCGCAGAAAAATCAGCACAATCCCAAGCCATCCTGCCCCTCCATGATGTTTAAAATTCAAGACAACCCACAGAAAGACTAGGCACATGCACCACTCACTACCCCTGGGCATAATGGATGAAAGCTAGGCAAAATGGGTGCAGGCCTGAGAACACTGCCTGCATTCAAAATGGCCCCCTCCATCACAGCACATGGTCAGGGCCTGTAGCAGCACTCAAAATGGCCCCCAACCACATGGCCTGTCCACAACAGGCCCCAAAAACGAAAATCACAGAAAAATCAGCACAATCCCAAGCCATCCAGCCCCTCCATGATGTTTAAATTCAAGACAACCCACAGAAAGACTAGGCCCATGCACCACTCACTACCCCTGGGCATAATGGATGAAAGCTAGGCAAAATGGGTGCAGGCCTGAGAACACTGCCTGCATTCAAAATGGCCCCCTCCATCACAGCACATGGCCAGGGCCTGTAGCAGCACTCAAAATGGCCCCCAACCACATGGCCTGTCCACAACAGGCCAAAAAAACGAAAATCACAGAAAAATCAGCACAATCCCAAGCCATCCAGCCCCTCCATGATGTTTAAATTCACGACAACCCACAGAAAGACTAAGCACATGCACCACTCACTACCCCCTGGTGAAAAGGCCACAACAGGCCAAAAAAACGAAAATCTCAGAAAAATCAGCACAACCCCAAGCCATCCAGCCCCTCCATGATGTTTAAAATTCAAGACAACCCACAGAAAGACTAGGCACATGCACCACTCACTACCCCTGGGCATAATGGATGAAAGCTAGGCAAAATGGGTGCAGGCCTGAGAACACTGCCTGCATTCAAAATGGCCCCCTCCATCACAGCACATGGCCAGCGCCTGTAGCAGCACTCAAAATGGTCCCCAACCACATGGCCTGTCCACAATAGGCCAAAAAAACGAAAATCACAGAAAAATCAGCACAATCCCAAGCCATCCAGCCTCTCCATGATGTTTAAATTCAAGACAACCCACAGAAAGACTAGGCACGTGCACCACTCACTACCCCTGGGCATAATGGATGAAAGCTAGGCAAAATGGGTGCAGGCCTGAGAACACTGCCTGCATTCAAAATGGCCCCCTCCATCACAGCACATGGCCAGGGCCTGTAGCAGCACTCAAAATGGCCCCCAACCACATGACCTGTCCACAATAGGCCAAAAAAACGAAAATCACAGAAAAATCAGCACACTCCCAAGCCATCCAGCCCCTCCATGATGTTTAAATTTACGACAACCCACAGAAAGACTAGGCACATGCACCACTCACTACCCCCTGGTGAAAAGGCCACAACAGGCCAAAAAAACGAAAATCGCAGAAAAATCAGCACAATCCCAAGCCATCCTGCCCCTCCATGATGTTTAAAATTCAAGACAACCCACAGAAAGACTAGGCACATGCACCACTCACTACCCCTGGGCATAATGGATGAAAGCTAGGCAAATAGGTGCAGGCCTGAGAACACTGCCTGCATTCAAAATGGCCCTCTCCATCACAGCACATGGTCAGGGCCTGTAGCAGCACTCAAAATGGCCCCCAACCACATGGCCTGTCCACAACAGGCCCAAAAAACGAAAATCACAGAAAAATCAGCACAATCCCAAGCCATCCAGCCCCTCCATGATGTTTAAATTCAAGACAACCCACAGAAAGACTAGGCCCATGCACCACTCACTACCCCTGGGCATAATGGATGAAAGCTAGGCAAAATGGGTGCAGGCCTGAGAAAACTGCCTGCATTCAAAAGGGCCCCCTCCATCACAGCACATGGCCAGGGCCTGTAGCAGCACTTAAAATGGCCCCCAACCACATGGCCTGTCCACAACAGGCCACAAAAACGAAAATCACAGAAAAATCAGCACAATCCCAAGCCATCCAGCCCCTCCATGATGTTTAAATTCACGACAACCCACAGAAAGACTAGGCACATGCACCACTCACTACCCCCTGGTGAAAAGGCCACAACAGGCCAAAAAAACGAAAATCGCAGAAAAATCAGCACAATCCCAAGCCATCCTGCCCCTCCATGATGTTTAAAATTCAAGACAACCCACAGAAAGACTAGGCACATGCACCACTCACTACCCCTGGGCATAATGGATGAAAGCTAGGCAAAATGGGTGCAGGCCTGAGAACACTGCCTGCATTCAAAATGGCCCCCTCCATCACAGCACATGGTCAGGGCCTGTAGCAGCACTCAAAATGGCCCCCAACCACATGGCCTGACCACAACAGGCCCAAAAAACGAAAATCACAGAAAAATCAGCACAATCCCAAGCCATCCAGCCCCTCCATGATGTTTAAATTCAAGACAACCCACAGAAAGACTAGGCCCATGCACCACTCACTACCCCTGGGCATAATGGATGAAAGCTAGGCAAAATGGGTGCAGGCCTGAGAACACTGCCTGCATTCAAAATGGCCCCCTCCATCACAGCACATGGCCAGGGCCTGTAGCAGCACTCAAAATGGCCCCCAACCACATGGCCTGTCCACAACAGGCCAAAAAAACGAAAATCACAGAAAAATCAGCACAATCCCAAGCCATCCAGCCCCTCCATGATGTTTAAATTCACGACAACCCACAGAAAGACTAAGCACATGCACCACTCACTACCCCCTGGTGAAAAGGCCACAACAGGCCAAAAAAACGAAAATCTCAGAAAAATCAGCACAACCCCAAGCCATCCAGCCCCTCCATGATGTTTAAAATTCAAGACAACCCACAGAAAGACTAGGCACATGCACCACTCACTACCCCTGGGCATAATGGATGAAAGCTAGGCAAAATGGGTGCAGGCCTGAGAACACTGCCTGCATTCAAAATGGCCCCCTCCATCACAGCACATGGCCAGGGCCTGTAGCAGCACTCAAAATGGTCCCCAACCACATGGCCTGTCCACAATAGGCCAAAAAAACGAAAATCACAGACAAATCAGCACAATCCCAAGCCATCCAGCCCCTCCATGATGTTTAAATTCAAGACAACCCACAGAAAGACTAGGCACATGCACCACTCACTACCCCTGGGCATAATGGATGAAAGCTAGGCAAAATGGGTGCAGGCCTGAGAACACTGCCTGCATTCAAAATGGCCCCCTCCATCACAGCACATGGCCAGGGCCTGTAGCAGCACTCAAAATGGCCCCCAACCACATGGCCTGTCCACAATAGGCCAAAAAAACGAAAATCACAGAAAAATCAGCACAATCCCAAGCCATCCAGCCCCTCCATGATGTTTAAATTCAAGACAACCCACAGAAAGACTAGGCCCATGCACCACTCACTACCCCGGGTAAAAAGGCCACAACAGGCCAAAAAAACGAAAATCACAGAAAAATCAGCACAATCCCAAGCCATCCAGCCCTTCCATGATGTTTAAATTCAAAACACCCCACAGAAAGACTCAGTGCACCCACCACTGAGTACCCCTGGGCAAAAGGCCCCAAAACAGCCCAAAAATCGAAAATTCCCAAATTGTAGTTGCAGCAACTGTAATGCCCCAAACAAACTTACTTGTGAAATTTCTAATCCAAAAGTGATCCAAAGAAAGTCAAAAAGGCCTCAAATCCAAATATCCAGCAGCATCCACAAAAAGTAATCCTTCCAGCTCCAGATCCAAATGAAAAGTGACCAGGAGATGGACAAAGCACTGGGAGGAGCCTGCTGGACAGGAACAGGAAGTTGAAGACTGTGGGGCACTTCCTTCCTCCCACCCCCCCCCCTCCCCAAAATGGACTCCTCGCAAAAAAAGTGCAGGCAAATGTCAACCTGAAGAGTTATTCAGATAAAAATCATCATTTCCAGAAGGTTTATGCTGCTTGCTGGTGGATTTCTTGTGCAGAATTGCAAATTTTATATTTTCGCGAGTGCGAGATTGTTGCTGCTCGCCGCATCTCCAAGCTCGCAATTGCGAAGTACCGCGATACGTGATCACGGCGTACTCGCGTTGACAAACTCTCGCTGTAAAAGTTGGCAAGCCGCGATTACGTAATCACGCTTGCCAAATTAACGCAGGATCCCGCAGCAAGATCCAAAATGGCGCAGCACTCGCAAAATATCAAGAAAAATAACTCGGCAAACGATGAATGACGGGAAGTAAACGCCGCGCGCCGCAAAATTGTATCACCAAGAAAAAAAAATCCGCTGTGTGCGAATTTGCGGATTTTGCGGGAAATGCGCAAATCTCGCGGATTGCGAATTTACCGAAAATCCGCAAAATCCGCGAGCGGAACGGATTTTACGCCCATGCTTAATCCCCCTGTAACACCTGTCTTTTTCCTGTTCGTGAGGCTAAGACCAATCAATGGCGTCTAGTACACGACCTGCGCTCGATTAATAACATAGTGGTAACAGAGTTTCCCATCGTCCCAGACCCTTCTGTCATCCTCACAAATGTTCCCCCGTATGCACAATACTTTTCCGTCATCGACCGGAAAAATGCTTTTTTCAGCGTCCTACTTCACCCCGACAGTCAGTACCTATTGGCTTTCTCGTTCCGCGGGGTACAAATGACTTATACACGTTTGGCTCAGGGGTACTGTGAGTCCCCTAGCATCTTTAACAGAGTTGTTGAAGAAGATCTATCAAATTTCTAATGTGACAGCATTTTGCTGCAATATGTCGACAACATTTTACTCTGCAGCACCACAGAACAGCATTACAGGACAGATACCACCTCTCTGCTTACCACCCTAGCTCAAAGGGGCTATAAAGTGGACAAAAACAAACTTCAGTACTGCTAAACAGAGGTACACTATCTAGGTCAGGTACTATCAGCATCTGGGAGAAGAGTCACGCCAGGCAGAGTTGAGGCCATAAAAAGCATCCCAGATCCCCAAACTGTAAAAGACATGCAGAACTTGGACTAGTCAATTATGTCCGTCAATGGGTCTTTGACTTCTCCACGATAACAGCCCCGTTGCTGAAAGCAGTTAAAGCAGCCAAAGACAGACGCAACAAAATAGACTGGACACCTGAAATGACAGAATCCTTCAAACAGTTAAAAGATGAAATAACAAACGCACCAGTGTTAGGCACACCCGATTACACAAAATAATTCCACTTGTTCACTCACTGCAATGGTCAGGTCATGACTGCTGTACTTACCCAGAAATACCCTATGATAGCCCATCTCAAAGCAGTGGCGGCCCATGCAGGTAAGTGCAGTGGGGCAGGGCAGGGGTGGGAAGTGACACACGACGGAATAGGGAAAAGAAAAGAAATTTTAAAAAACACTTATCTTGTGCTCACCGCTTCACTGAGTCGGCAATGCGCTGAGCACAAGGTAAGTGGTTTTATTTATTCTATTTTCCCAATTCCGGCTTTTCTCACTTCGTTGATCTTAATTGCAAAGTTATTCCAGACGGGAGCTCTAGGATGGACATAGGATTTTCTTTAAAACGTTTGTGTATTACTTTCAACTGGCGGATCAAGTTTTATAGCATTGGATTATCCACATCCTTAGTCATCTGGAGGGCCTAGGGTGGGACCTGCAGACCTTAAGCTTTGTTTGTGGATGTGTCGCTCGATGATGACTCAGTCTGGAGTCTCTAGGGCTTCCTGGAAGTGATAAGTTGGGACAACTGATTGGCCATGTAGTATTGTTCTGTCTGAGGGAGCCGTCGGCCGCCAGCATCCGTGTCTATAAAGTTTAGACATAGTGACCCTGGCTCTGTCATCGCCCCAAATGTATGCCTCGATATGATGATCAATGAGCTTCAGGGTCTTGCACGGTATGCATAGCGGAAGAATACCAAACACATAGTTAAAGGGTTGTGCCACGGTCATCAGGGAAAGCTGAAAACCCTTCCATTTAAGGAAATCCCATTGCATCTGATCTGTTTAGGGTGAGATATTTTCTTGTACCACTCGCTTAACATTACCGCTGACTAGGATTCCCAAATATTTCAGTTTATGAGGCACCAATTTAAAGGGGAAGCTGAGAATCAAGCCTGCCGTGGTAGCTTTCATCATGGGCAGGCTTCGCTTTTTGACCAATTGTTTGATGTCATACCCAGATAAGAGGGGACATCTTGTAGTGATGTCCATGAATGTTGGCAGCCATGGGGAAGAGAGAGTTAATTAAACGCTGCCCGCGTACAGTATGAGTTTTAAATTGCCTGTGGATGTGTGCACACCTTTTGCATCATTAGCCGATCATATGGTGATGGAGATGGCTAGTGGGTCCAGGGCGATCAAGAAGAAGATTGAAGACAATGGGTATCTCGGTCTGGTTCTCCGTTGGAAACAAATGTTGTTGGAAATTAAGCTGTTGCAGTCCACCTGTGCTACGGGGCTTGAGTAAAGGGCATGATTCATGTTCATGAATTTGGCACCCAAGCCCACACAAAACATCACCAGGAACAGGCAGCCCCGCTCCACTTGATCAAAGTCTTTTTCCACATCGACAGGGAGGGCCACTCGCTCGCCGGTGCAGCCTTGGGAGAGTCGTATGAGATGAAACAGTGTTCAGATGTGGTTCCACAGGAACGACCTTTGCACAAAGCCTCCCCGCTATTATGAATTAGACCTGGGAACACTCTCTTTAAATCATCGCCTAGCACTTTCACAATTTCCTTAAATCACTGTTTAAGAGCGATATCCGTTTGTAGTTTGAGAGGTGCATGGAATCTCATCCTGGCTTTGGAAGTAGTTTTGTGTGTGCCCTGTTGAATTCGAAGTGAAGCGTGCCTTTAACTGAGGCTTCAATGAATGCCTCTGTTAGGTGGGGGGTGGTCAGTGTGGATGTGATTTTGTAAAAGTCAATTGCAGAATCGTCTTTCCCAGGTACTTCTCCAGAAGGCATGTATTTAATGGGCACAGTTAGTTCTTCCATCACAAGTTCTTGAACTAGCTTAGTTTGCCTTCCTATGGTCAGTTTTGGAACGGATAAAGCCTGGAGGAAGCTGTCCTCACCCTCAGGGCCGGATTGGCTGTAGTGGGCACTGGGCGTTTCCCCATGAGGGTGGGGGCCAGTTTTGGACCAGTGGGTGTTAAAAGCAAAACAACAATCATGAACATTATCTGCGCCATCTTGTCTAATGGATGGAAGTTCCTACGTGCACATAAACTGCAGTCATTTTGACCGACCGCAGCCATTTTGTATTCCGTGGGTCACCTTTGTTTCACCCTGCCCTTACTAGCATCCCTCTGACCAACCTGGTATGTGAGATGGGGGCTATAAACTATTGCCACGACAAACATCAACACCACCTGCTGCCGCAAACTCGTTTTTCCTCTCATCTCTGTTTACAGGCAAACCCATGAACACTCCTACACAAACAGGTTCCAAATATCAAACATGGTTTATTGCACTGCACACAGCAAGACTTGTTTTTGCCATCAATGGGACCTGTTTTTATCAACAGAACTGACTCTTAGATCTGGCCGGTCTCACATGTTTTAGACCCTGAACCAAGGTCCAGCTGAAAGATTAAATTGTCTGTTTTGACCTGGGTGGGAGGAGAATTAATTTTAGGCTTGTGTAACCATGTTGATGAAACAATGTTGGGCTTGTGTGACAACCGTGCATTGTGTCAAACCTGTATAAAAGGAAGAGCCAAAGAAGATGCCAGCAGAACACCACCCTGAGACATCCCGGTGTCTTCAGTTGACGTAGTCTCCTCATGAGAAATAAACCTTTTTCTTGTCTTCCAGTTGCCAGCGCCTGCCTCATTATTTTGATGGTGAATCCAAGGTGAATTAAAGGTGATCCTGCGCCGGGCAGCATTGGGGGCCTTAGGAGACTCACTGCTTTTCTCATGGGGGGGGGGCGTTGTTACTGGGGGCCACAAAATCGGCCCCTCATAACAAAAGCGTAGTAGCAGTGTTCCCACTACCTCCCACCCCTTGCGGGGGCCGGTCAAACATAATTCCCATGGCTGGCTTGTGATCCCAGTCCGGCCCTGCTCACCCTGTACGTTCTCCGACCCCTCAGGCGTGTATAGGCTTGAATAGTAAGAAGCACATTCTACAGCAGGGGTACTCATAGTACGGCCCGCGGGCCGGTGCCGGCCCGGCAAGCCTTCCTTGGTGGCCCGCGGACCTTGCAGACAATCGTACCTGTGCTAAAAAAATAATTTATTAGTGTTAGCAAACACCGCTGCAGCAGCCCTTAACTCATAGACTGATAATCACTGCTCCTCCGGCCCCCACAGAGCAGAGGTTTTGTTGTATTTCACCTCTTAGTGCCATCTCCACTCTTACAATCACTTCTCCCCCGGCCCCCACAGAGCAGAGTGGAGATGCAGGGGCGCTAAGAGGTGAAATACGACAAAGCCTCTGCTCTGTGGGCCCGAGCGAGCGGTGATTGTCAGAGTGGAGATTCAGGGGCGCTACAACAAAGCCTCAAAAACATGTAAATGGTCTTTTAAAGACCTGCCGAGTACTTTGGTGCGGCTGTCTGTGTCAGCCTTCATCCCGGGCTGAGACAGCTTCCTCAGCGCGCACACATAGACAGCCGCGCACACACACAGTGAGATGACAGAGGGGGAGGGAGAGGGAGGGCAGAAGGGAGGGAGAGATGGAGAGGGAGGGCAGGAGGGAGAGGGAGGGCAGGAGGGGGAGAGAGGGCAGGATGGAGAGAGAGGACAAGAGGGAGAGAGAGGGCAGGAGGGAGAGAGAGATGCAGACGGAGGACAGGAGAGAGAGAGAGATGGAGAGGGAGAGAGAGGACAGGAGGGAGAGAGAGGGCAGGAAGGAGAGGGAGGGCAGAAGGGAGAGGGAGGGCAGGAGGGAGAGGAGGGGGAGAGAGAGGGAGAGGGAGAGAGAGGGTAGGAGGGAGAGAGAGATGGAGAGAGAGAGGGCAGGAGGGAGAGGGAGGGCATGAGGGAGAGGGAGAGCAGGGGGGAGAGAGAGGGCAGGAGGGAGAGAGAGATGCAGAGGGAGGGCAGGAGGGGGAGAGAGATGGAGAGAGAGGGCAGGAGGGAGAGAGAGGGCATAGTCTGTTGATAAAGTCATATAGAATGGGTTTTTCCAGACTTGTAGCTATTCATAAGGGACACCTCTACCTTCTTGCTTCTTGCTTCGTATCACCACACCAGCAGTTAGTAGTTTACTTTCAGTACGCACTGGGCAATTGGGGACTCTTAGCTTCCCAACAACTATGTGGAAGAACTTGAAAATAAAGTCTCCTGAAGGCTATGTTTGACATTTACTGTTCAGATGGCGCTCGGCTGCTGAGCACAATACTACTGGCTCTTGATGGAGTTTCATTCAGAATCCATAATTTTTACATCGGTTCATGTTTAAAATTAGCGGCAATAGGATTTTGTTTTACATATCCATTAGGTATTCGCATGTACTGTGCCCCTTAGTACTTGCTCGAGTCTGTCCTTGCTGGTCGTTTGTATAAGGTTTATCTTACCTTACTTTGGTCAATACAGTTAGCATTTGATCGACGACACTCCTCACACCCAGGCGTATTTCAATCAAAATATTTAAGCCATCCATCCATCCATCCATAGTTCTTATACCCTGGTACTACACAAGTGTCCTTTCTGGCTTTTCCTGAAGAAGGCACTTTTGTGCTGAAATGAGTGTAGAAAGAAATTTGATTACCGAGCCACAGACAGTTATTTAATTATATCATCTCTTGTGTTATGGACCAGTATTCTTACTTTGACGAAGTATGTATTATAAATTAAGAAGCATGAGACATCAACATTTCATCTTAACTTCGTTTTCATTCTTTTTAGGTCTCGCCTGACCCAGCGCTTGCGCTGATCTGGCAAGACTTTAAGTAAGGGCATCAAAAAATGCTACCGCCGGTTTACAGCTTGCGTGCATGTGCCCGGGCGCGCGCTTATGAGCAGAGGCGCCATATGGCATTCCTCATTCTCATTAAGTGCATCGCTCGCTGCGTGCTTGATCGCGATCGTGATCACTTTCACGCGATGGCCACGAGCGCACCACTCCCTTTATACTCTCCCTTGTTTCATACTGCACTTCAACCCTGGCATGTTGTTTCTTTGCTGGTACTTGTTTTTATTTCTTTCAACGCTTTGGAGTATGAGAAGCTGCTCCTTCCCTGTGCTTGTACACAGAGCGCTGCCTCACAGCATTTAATCAAAAACAAACTGCTTACAATCTCTCATATCATTTAGTGGCACAGTTGTTAGCCATACTTTATGCCATGTTTGTGACCGTATAACGAGCAGTTACTTCTGCAGAATGGCATCCTGTTCGTGTTGTATCCACTTAGAAGCCCAGCCGTTTTTGGTCCTAATTTCTATGTTGCATTGGACAATCCGTGTGACCCAGTTTAAGCTCTCTAGCCCACCTCTTAAGTCGGAGCGGAGCAGCCCGGCCTGGCACACACTTTATGCATCTCCTTAGTTATTTCTCCCAAAAACCTCTTCCCGCCTAGTGAGTGATTGTCTACCCCAGCCTGTCCGGCGCCCCTTCCCTGGTGGGGGCTCTGGCTGCGTCTGAGAGAGTTGCCTGGGGACCTCTGCCCCTGCCAAAAGTGCACTTGGGATCCGGTAGTGCGCCCGTGATTTGCCAAGAAGTTCCACCTGATGGATTGACTACAAAGCCACGCGGGGGGCTGCCCTCAAATGCTTCCTGATTGCCGTTTGTTTGCTGCTCAGTGTGGGAATGCGAGCTTCGACGAGATGCTTATAAAGCGCCCCCGAGCCCCGCCCCCATGCCTTTACACTAAACCCAAGTGCAACAAGCATTGGCATAGCCAATAGGTCTCGCCTTTGGGACCTTATAAGTCTTTAGCCATGCAAACAGTTAATCCTGTTGCACCAAGAATATTGTGCTGCATAACTAAATACTTATAAGGTCCCAAAAGCGAGACCTATTGGCTATGCCAATGCTTGTTGTCAGTATACGTTGTTTTTATTGTGTAGAATCATATTAGAGTGAATGTAGACATGACTGGAGTGTGGATGTGAACTATATAATCCAATATTTATATTGCATTGTTTAAATAAAATATTTGTTTATAATATTTTGTTGTTGTCTCCATATGTTTATGCAAAGTTTCATTATGTCAGTTTTGAATATATATGAGTTGCCCAAGTTGTTTGCATTTCATGTTTTCCCTGCCTGGAGGAACTCTTACCCATTTGCAGGGGGCCCTTTTCTTTACATTAGATATTTGACATTAGATCAGACCAAAGGATTCAATGGGGTATTCAAAACTCCTGATTGGTGATACAAGGGGATACAAATGTGTCTTGCTCACTTATGGATACAGACTTGTGTAGTCGCACTAGTCTAGTTTTCTCCTTCTCCTACAGTCTTACACAGTTTTATAGCATTCGTTCGGCCACCATATAAGGCAGAGTGGGTTTCTAGTAGCACTAGCAAATTCTTGTTCCTAATTTAAAAAATGTCTTTCTCCTTTTATTCAATTTATTTATTTTAGAGGTTTTATATAGCGCCGGCTAGACCCGGAGGTATCAGAGCGCTTTACATTAGTGTGAAGACAGTAAGGGTATAAAACAATATTTCAATAGCGTGGTATTTCAACAAGTTAATACAAGAGAAACAGCTTACGCTTACACAGAACGAATATACAGACAGATAGAACAAAAGCTATATACATATATACCTTTGTTGTCACCATCACTAGCCACTCGTGTTCACAGTCAATTCTCACCACAATGCAGTGGTTCTCGATATAATCTGCCTTTTGCAACATCCGTATGCACAGTTATTTGAAGCTAGGACTCATAAGGCTGTTGAATTCATTTGACTTTGGTCACTGGGGACATCCATGGTAAGAACTCAGGGGCATATTAGCAAGAACCTCGTTAAAATTATCGCCGGCGATAATGGGCTTACTATTATGCGTTATAGAATTCCAATAGAAGCCCAGGTTAGATGTCCTGCACATCTAACCAGGGCTTCTATTGGAAATCTATAACGCATATTAGGAAGCCCATTATCACCATTTTAGCGGCAGTTTCTTGCCGCTAAAACGGCGAACATTTTAACTAGGTGCTTGCTAATAAGCCCCTAGGGTTGTTTTGAGAGAATATTGGTACTCCATCAGCCACTGCATGTCAGTCTACAAAGTAAAGTCCCGCCTGATTTACTTCACTATGCAAGGCATCCTGAATGAACATGTTTTCATGTCAGAGAACTATATCAACCACTGAATGCTGGGTGTAGAATGGCACAATTTGTTTTACTGATGTACACACCACAACTGCGCTTTTGTGTTACAAAAACATTCACAGGCGCAAAAGGTATTTTACTGTCTCATGGTGATCCCAAAGTGGAGTTGTTTCTTTTCATGCAAGTTGTATGGTATGGTACCAGCTTGGTTAAAAGCCTCCCTTAGGATAGACCATATATGGGTAACAGCCACATTCGGTTGGATTCCTGCTGCCCAGTACATTCATGTGTCTGTGTAGGACAGAGCTTAAAGTAGCCACTGGGCAACATTTATGTTAGAATATATCTATTGAATTTTGAATATGCATTAGACAAGCATGCAACAGGTTATCTGCAAACATAGAAGAAATGCATATTCCTCACAGGTGGGGGAAAAAAAATGGTATAAAAAAACAATCGGAAGCATATTCCTATGAGAAGAACAGCGGAGCCTGTAGACGCCTTCCACACCATGGACGACTCCATTGGATGGCTCTAATGCCCTTTGTATGGCTATAAAGACCATGAACATTAACAGTGTAAGAACAGCGTGCATTACAGAGGTGGGCAGTGCCATGGTGCATAGCCCATCTCAAACCAGTGGCGGCCCATGCAGGTAAGTGCAGTCGGGCGGGGCAGGGGTGGGAAGTGACACACGACGGAATAAGGAAAATAAAATAAATTTTAAAAAACACTTATCTTGTGCTTGCCACATCACTGAGTCGGCAATGCGCCGAGCGCAAGGTAAGTGGTTTTATTTATTCTATTTTCCCAATTCTGGCTTTTCTCACTTCGTTGATCTTAATTGCAAAGTTATTCCAGACGGGAGCTCTAGGATGGATATAGGATTTTCTTTAAAACGTTTGTGTATTGCTTTCCACTGGCGGATCAAGTTTTATAGCATTGGATTATCCACATCCTTAGTCATCTGGAGGGCTTAGGGTGGGACCTGCAGACCTTAAGCTTTGTTTGTGGATGTGTTGCTCGATGATGACCAAGTCTGGAGTCTCTAGGGCTTCCTGGAAGTGATAAGTTGGGACAACTGATTGGCCATGTAGTATTGTTCTGTAGGAGGGAGCTGTCGGCCGCCAGCATCGGTGTCTGCATAAAGTTTAGACATAGTGACCCTGGCTCTGTCATCGCCCCAAATGTATGCCTCGATATGATGATCAATGAGTTTCAGGGTCTTGCACGGTATGCATAGTGGAAGAATACCAAACACATAGTTAAAGGGTTGTGCCACGGTCATTTGATAGCTTGGGTCCTGCCCCACAGGGAAATCTGAAAACCCTTCCATTTAAGGAAATCCCATTGCATCTGATCTATTTAGGGTGAGATATTTTTTTGTACCACTCGCTTAACATTACCGCTGACTAGGATTCCCAAGTATTTCAGTTTATGAGGCACTAATTTAAAGGGGAAGCTGAGAATCGAGCCAGCCGTGGTACCTTTCATTATGGGCAGGCTTTGCTTTTTGACCAGTTGGTTGATGTTATAGCCACATAAGGGAGGACATCTTGTAGTAATGTCCATGAGTGTTGGCAGCCACGAGGAGAAAGTTAGTAAAATGCTGCCCACGTAGAGCATGAGTTTTAAAATGCCTGTGGACGTGTGCACACCTTTTATATCACCAGAGGATCGTATGGAGATGGAGATTGTTAGTGGCTCCAGGGCGATCAAGAAGATTAAAGACAATGGGCATCTCGATCTGGTTCTCTGTTGGAAACAAATTTTGTTGGAAATTATTGCAGTCCACCTGTGCCTCAGGGCTTAAGTAAAGGGCATGAATCATGTTCATGAATTTGGCACCCAAGCCCACACAAAACATCATCCGGAACAGGTAGTCCCACTCCACCTGATCGAAGGCTTTCTTCACATCGCTCGCCGGTGCAGCCTTGGGACAGTCGTATGAGATGAAAAAGTGTTCTGATGTGGTTCCACAGGAACGACTTGGCACAAAGCCTACGCACTATTATGAATTAGACCTGGAAACACTCTCTTTAAATCATCGCCTAGCATTTTCACAATTTCCTTAAATCACTGTTTAAGAGTGATATAAGTTTGTAGTTTGAGAGGTGCATGGAATCTCATCCTGGCTTTGGAAGTAGTTTTGTGTGTGCCCTGTTGAATTCGGGGTGAAGCGTGCCTTTAACTGAGGCTTCCATGAATGCCTCTGTTAGGTGGGGGATGGTCAGTGTGGATGTGATTTTGTAAAAGTCAATTACAAAGTCTTCTTTCCCAGGTACTTCTCCAGAAGGCATGTATTTAATGGGCACAGTTAGTTCGTCCATCATAAGTTCTTGAACTAGCTTAGTTTGCCTTCCTAGGGTCAGTTTTGGAACGGATAAAGCCCAGGGCCGGACTGGCTGTAGTGGGCACTGGGCGTTTCCCCATGAGGCCAGAAGTGTGAGGGCCAGTTTTGGACCAGTGGGTGTTAAAAGAAAAATGACAATCATGAACATTATCTGCGCCATCTTGTCTAATGGATGGAAGTTCCTACGTGCACATAAACTGCAGTCATTCTGACCGACCACAGCCATTTTGTATTCCGTTGGTCACCTTTGTTTCACCCTGCCCTTACTAGCATCCCTCAGACCAACCTGGTATGTGAGCTGGGGGCTATAAACTCTATTGCCACGAAAAACATCAACACCACCTGCTGCCGCAAACTCGTTTTTCCTCTCATCTCTGTTTACAGGCAAACCCATGGACACTCCTACACAAACAGGTTCCAAATACCAAACAGACTCTTGCAAACATGGTTTATTGCACTGCACACAGCAAGATTTGTTTATGCCAACAATGGGACCTGTTTTTATCAACAGAACGGACTCTTAGATCTGGCCGGTCTCACATGTTTTAGACCCTGAAGCAAGGTCCAGCTGCAAGATTAAATTGTCAGTTTTGACCTGGGTGGGAGGAGAATTAATGTTGGGCTTGTGTAACCAAGTTGATGAAACAATGTTGGGCTTGTGTGACAACCTTACATTGTGTCAAACCTGTATAAAAGGAAGAGCCAAAGCAGTTGCCAGCAGAACACCTCCCTGAGACATCCTGGTGTCTTCAGTTGACATGGTCTCCTCATGAGAAATAAACCTTTTTCTTGTTTTCCAGTTTCCAGCGCCTGCCTCATTATTTTGATAGCGAATCCAAGGTGAATTAATGGTGATACTGTGCCCGGCAGCATTGGGGGTCTTAGGAGACTCGCTGCTTTTCACATGGGGGCCGTTGTTGTTACTGGGGGCCACAAAATCGGCCCCTCGTAACAAAAGCGTAGTAGCAGTGTTCCCACCACCCCCCACCCCTTGCGGGGGCAGGTCAAACGTAATTCCCATGGCTGGCTTGTGATCCCAGTCCGGCCCTGCTCATCCTGTAGGTTCTCCGACCCCTCAGACGTGTATAGTCTTGAATAGTAAGCAGCACATTCTACAGTGATCTCGAGTGGGTCTGTCAGAAGTCAACCATTTGTGTAGCGGGTATTGCTGAATCAGCCTCTTTTTGTTTTAATTGGAAGGTGAAGTGTCTTCCAGCCTTTGCTCCTTGTTTGTAATGTTTGCATCTAATTTGTAGTAAGGCTTTTTTTTACCCCTTAATAGAGTACATTGTATTAAGATCATGTTTTTGCCTGGTATGGCGCTGTAGGGCGCTATCAGATGGGGTGAGTCTATATTGTTGTTGTGGATCATGGGTACTCAAAAACTTTCTCTCGGCCAAATTTACAGTGTGGTTTGTGGCCGAGGGCTGCACTGGTGGGGGCGGGGGCGGTGGGGGAAGACAGGGCTAGTGCAAAGAAAAACTGTGATCATGAGGTTGAACACAGGCCCCTGCAGCGGACGCATTAGTCCACTAAGCCACCGACCCGGTGTATGTATGTATATTCCAACAACCAGACTAGACCTAGCAGAGGAACTTGATTTTTTAGTGGAAGAGAGACTTCAAATGTCACGTCCTATGTTGACAAGGCAGCAAACAAAAAAAGAAGAAACAAAAGGTGACAAGAAAGGAGACGGAGATGCAAACAAAAATCAGCAAAAAAAGAAGAAAAAAAGCAATTGAAGCAACAGACGGTAGAGGACAATACAATAATCAATTTAGGCAGAAGAACAGTTATTGGCGCTTTGGCTTAACTACTGTCCCACCCAAAACTTCAATTACGCCATGACAAGAGTGGATGTGTTTTGCTTCATCCGTAAGCTTAAACTAAAGAAATATTTTGCCCCCAAAAATGCCAAAGTCACAACTGAAAAAGATGACCGTGGTGCTGCTACTCAAGCACCCTTCTTATCATCGGACGCAGAAACTGTTCTGAAAATACATGACTTGAATAACACCACAGAAACACCAGAGTCAGTTTCTGCACCTGATCCTGTGGTCCGTCTCCTTCTCACGCTGGCGTTGCAGGATTGCTTGCTGGAAGTGGTGTGGAGTTCTTCGAATATATATATATATATATATATATATATATATATATATATATATATATATATATATATATATATATATATATATATATATATATTCACTGAAAAAAACATAGGTTATAGACCATATATAGTTAGGAATTAGCATTTACAAAACCTTATTTTACTCACACAAAACCATTGAAATTCGCATATATAGTTAGTTGCACTAACTATATATCGCGCACCCGCAATCCACTGCTGATCATGTCACATATTACATCATTCATGACATGGTCAGTGACATCACTGATGACATTTCAAATGACATCACTGATGACATCACTGATAACAACATCCAGTGACTGTATGTTTCTGTAAAATTAAAATATGTCTTACATATTGAAGAATGAGTGGATGTATAAGTGTCTGGATGAAGGATTTAGTAGGTGCATGACTGACTGTATGAGTGAGTGATTAAATGTGTCTCACTGAGTGCATGGGTTAGTGACTAAACTGTCTTAATTTGTGCATCATTATGTCTGTTGTTCTGTAAACTGCTGCATGTGTTGATCAGTAGCTATATGAGTAACAATATGGGTTATTGATTGGTTGCCCAAGTATTTGTATGGGAGACTGTGTGTGTGTGTGGGTGGCTGGGAGGTGTATGACTCTGTGCATAGATGTGTGAGCAGTTGATTCACTAGATGTATGGGTTCAAAAGTGCATGTGGAAACAGCTGTATGGGCGGTTGACTGTGTGCATGAGTGTATTGGTGAGTGAATGGATATCTCAGTGCTACATGTCAAAGTAAGTACATATGTAAAACACAGTACATGTGAGAGTTGACATATATAAATAACTGTGCATAAGAGCTAGTGAATGTGTGAGTGGCTGTATGGATCATTGTGAACTTGTATCAGGGATTGTATAAGAGAGTAAATATGTGTTAGTATATGTTTGAATAAGTAAGGTGTGTATAACTGTATAGTTGAGGAAATGGAGGTGTGATTGATTCTTTGCATGACTGACTAGGTGTGTGAGTAACTCCATGGATGAGTGACAGTCTGTGAGTGTCTGTTTACACTGAGTGTATCTAAGGTTATATTAGAGTCTGAAGAGGTTCATCGTATTATCACATGAATGATGTCATCAGTGATGTGATCAGTAATGTCATCAGTGATGTCATCAGTGATGTCATTTGAGCTGTCATCAGTGATGTCATTTGAGCTGTCATCAGTGATGCCATCAGTGATGTCATCTGAGATGTCATCAGTGATGTCATCAGTGATGTCACTGACCATGTCATGAATGATGTAATATGTGACATGATCAGCAGTGGATTGCGGGTGCGCGATATATAGTTAGTGCAACTAACTATATATGCGAATTTCAATGGTTTTGTGTGAGTAAAATAAGGTTTTGTAAATGCTAATTCCTAACTATATATGGTCTATAACCTATGGTTTTTTCAGTGAATTTCCAAGGTTTTGTAAATGCTAATTCCTAACTATATATGGTCTGTAACCTATGTTTTTTTCAGTGATATATATATATATATATATATATATATATATATATATATATATATATATATATATATATATATATATAACATTTCTATGGCAAAATTAAACCCCTCATTTTGTTCCTTTGCAAATTAAATGTTTTAAGTGTTAACACTTTATTCCAATCAAGATGACTTCAGGTGTGCCATACTTTTGTCATAAGTAAGACTGTTAGCGCTCTAGTTGTTCTTTAGAACACTCTGGGACATTCCGTCACTGGGCTATAGTTGGGCTACATCTGGCTGATATTTGGGCTACATTTGTTTTTTTTTGTCTCTGGTGGCCATCTTTGGGCTACATTGGGCTACATTTGGGCTCTAACATATATATAGCCCAATGTAGCCCAATATATATTTTTCAAAGTTAATTTTCGTAAAAACCACTGGAGCATATATCTTGAGACATAGCAAAGGCACATCGGGCTACCAGTCCCTACAATTTTGCCAAGTTTTGTGGATATCCATTCAGCCGTTCGAGCTAAAAGTGAGTCCAACCGCCCTATGGAAAACTCAATGTTAAAAACACGTTTTGGGACCCCCCTTTTTTCTCGGCCCCCGCTTGATGAAACCCCCCCAAACTCAGAAACAAAATGTGCAATTTTCCTGAAAATTTCAGCCAATTCTGTCCATCAACGCCAAAGTTATTCAACATAGAATTTTCAGAAATCCATATTCAAAAAAATCCTAACTATATATACCTATTGGCGACCGCCAGTAGGTAATATATCCCTCTATCTCTTTCTATCTCTCTGTCTGTCTCTATCTGTGTCTAGTTGTCTCTACCTATATTTGTCTCTATCGATCTCTGTCTGTCTCTCTCTCCCTCTATGTCTCTAGCTCTAGCTCTGTCTCTATCTCTTTCTCTATCTCTATCTTTCTCTATCTGTCTTGGTATGTCTCTGTCTCTATCTGCCCCTGTCTCTATCTGTCTCTGTCTCTCTCTGTCTCTATCTGTATTTGTCTCTATCTGTCTATGTCTCTATCTGTCTCTGTCGGTCTCTGTCTCTGTATTTGTCTCTGTCTCTATCTGTCTCGATCGGTCTCTTTCTGTCCCTGTCTCTCTCTGTCTGTCTCTGTCCATCTGACTCTCTGTGTCTCTGTCTGTCTGTCTCTATCTCCATCTGTCTCTATCTGTCACTATCTCTATCTGTCTCTATCTGTTTCTGTCTCTATCTGTCTCTGTTTGTATCTCTGTCTCTATCTTTCTCTGTCTCAATCTGTCTCGGCTTCTATCTGTCTCTGTCCAAACAGGAAGCTTCCCAAAAGGCCCTTTAAAAGTCAGCTGTGAAAGCGCTTACAGCTGACTTCTAAAGGGCCTTTTGGGAAGCTTTCCGACTGTGCCGTGACATCATAGAGGCCGGCAGTAAACACAGAAGATGGCCGCAGTAGAATACGTAGTGAATACCTATTCAATACATATTCATTACGTATGCTCCTGCGGTCATCTTCTGTGATACCGACCGACCTTACTGGAACGTAGAAACAGCAATGCAAGGTCCGTGGATGCTTATAAAGGCCTGCCTGGCCGTTGCCGGCCCACCAGGCTTACTATAGGTACCACTAAAATGTAGAGCCTTGATCTCACAATCCAGGGATTCCCTTTGGTGCTCAGTCGGAACTTTTTGGCAGCTGCATCTCTGAGAAGTAAACCTTTGATATACACCTGCTCAGCCGCCCATAGGCTCTCTGTGGTATTCCTAGGTCATCTAGAACCTTCTTATGTCACTCAGTAGAGTGTTAGGTTCTTGGAATGTTTTCCCTTGACCAGTGTCGGTTACTGCTGATCGGATGTTGAGGTGATCCCTTCCTACCTGTGGTTGTTAAGCTGTCCTCCTCTTGAATAAACCTGCTGAACCTACTTCTTGTGTAGCATCCTTACTACACAATTATTGGCGACGTTGGGAGCAGTGAATCTTATGAGGACAGCGTTCACTCGTTTTCTACAGTTCCTGTTTTATGCAAAACTCGATTTTGCCAACCTAAAAGAAGGCGTTTCTTTCTGCTTCTTTCTGGTGAGGAACTCCTGTAATCATCTTCAACTGACTGAAACGATTTATTATCGTCATCCAGCAGAACTGCATTTCCTGCATTTCACGCAAAACGTGAGTTATCTTTTTGGCTATTGATACTCTTTGCCTTTACCTTTCGACCGCATTATCGAGCGGTGTATGGGCATCACGTACTTTAAACCAAAATCGCTAATTTTGCGTTTTCGCAAGTTTAACCCCGTTTCCCTGCTTGTTGACATTTAAAAAGACTCACCTCGAGCCCTTCTCGAGCGCCTGGCAGTTCTTTCTCCTTCCGAACTGCTCACGAGGCATTGATCGAGTCTCCCTCATCTTCATTGTCATCGGCTACACGGAATTGCATGCTGGGTCACACGCGTCATTGCGCACGTCATCGCGCATTTTCGACGCTCTTGGCGGCCATCTTGCTAAAGGTTGAAGCGGAATCTTCGTTTTTAAGCAAAGCTTTTAACGATTTCAGTCCTGTGCGCTACCTCTACAGTTTCACAGCGTTTTAAAGCGATTTTATGGGAGACAAATATTTTAAACACTGAATTATATAAAAAAGAGAACAACAGCAATTTAAAAAAAAAAAAAACGAAACTTGAAATTTGTAACTTCATTTCAGCAAATCCTTTTCTACGGTGATTTGCACACCAACTACAGCAATATTTTTACTTTTCAGGTTCATTACTCATTTAATTTCTTACATTGTTTTCTTCTCATTTACTTATGTCCAATATTGCAGCGCCACCTCACTTTCTTCAAGTTGCTGGCGATCCTCCTATAGAATGGGATCTTTGGTTTCCTATGTTTATTGCTTATGTGGATGTCCTAGAAAAAGAGGATTGTTCAGCAAAAAGAAAACTTGCTCTTCTAAGACATTGTCTTGGTGGTGCAGGAATAAAAGAATTCGATAATTTACCACCTTTAGAAGACGCAGGTGATATGGATGTATTTAACAAAGCTTCTAAGCAAATGAAAATTCGTTTTGGCAGACGGATAAATACTGTTATGGAAAGATTTAAATTTTATTCTCGTGAACAGAAATCTGATGAAACCATCGAGGATTACGTTGCAGCTTTACGTTCACTTGCCTGCACCTGTTCTTTTGAAACCATATCTTATGAGCAGGTTCTCAGAGACCAAATCATGATGAAAACAAAAAGCAAAAAGATCCAAGAAAGACTTTGGTTGGGTACTGAGACTACTCTTGCTGCAGTTGTGAATATAGCTAAGGGTATAGAACATTCTGAAATGTTTGTATCTGAGATAAGAGGGAAAAATCTTAAAATTAATGTTCCTGAAGTTGAAGTAGCTATTGTTAAATCTCATTCCAGTAATCCCACTTCAAACACCTTTATTCCCAAACCTGTTTTTAAGAAAGAATACGTAAGAAACGCTAGTGATAATAAGAATTTTACCAAAAGAAGTACTATAGTTTGTTACAGATGTGGTAGTACTAACCATGTGGGTAACTACAAAGGTTGTCCTGCATGGGATAAGATTTGCATCAAGTGCAAAAAGAAAGGGCATTTTGGCAATGTGTGCAGATCTGGTCAAAGAATTAATTACATCTCTCCTGAAGAAGAAGAGGTTTTAAATAGTTTAAATTGCATACTGTCCATTGATGAATGTATCCAAAATAATTTTCCTTCTTGCACTATTTTTATGGACAACAAACCTATTGAAATTTTTGTTGACTCTTGTGCATGGTACAGTATTATTGGTAAGGATATTTTCGAACGTCTTTGGCACAAGAGGGAACTCTTAAGTCCTGACATATATCCTGGTGGGTACACAGGACGGAAAATCGCATTAGAGGGTTTCTTTTGGACCAAATTGTTTTTTAAGAACTGGGATGTTTTAGCAAAGGTTTATGTTGCTACCAAGGGTGTCTCCATCCTGGGTTGGCCCCATCAACGCTTGCTAGGTATCAAACTAGATCCAAATGCTGTTCCACCAGTTTATGTTGAGGAGCCCCGGTTTGAAAAGCACATCACTGACTCTCTAGTTAACTTAACTTTGAATACATCTAGTGATTCTGATTTCACTAAAAGCATACTCAAGAATTTTCCCGAAATTTTTAATGATAAGTTGGGAAAATACATTGATTTCAAGCACAAAATAGTTTTAAATGACAATGCTGTTCCTGTCAGGCATAAAGTGAGAAATGTCCCCTTGGCTTACAGACCCAAGTTAAAAGATATTCTAGACGATCTAGTAAAAAGGAGTATAATAGAGCCTATTGAATCTTCCCCTTGGGTTTCGCCCATTGTAATTTCTGTTAAAAGTTCAGGCGAACTTCGTTTATGTGCAGATTTGCGCAGTCTCAATAAGGAAATATGGATAGACAAACATCCTTTGCCTAATATACACGAGCTGATTTCCGCTTTGTCTGGTGCTACTGTGTTCTCCTCAATTGATTTGGCTAGTGCCTACCACCAGGTGGAGTTAGATGAAGACTCAAGGAAACTTACTGCTTTTGTCACCCCAGAGGGCATGTTTCAGTACTTACGCATGCCTTTCGGATTGGCAAGTGCGGCCTCCGTCTTCCAGCGCCTTATGAAAGAACTATTAACGGATTGCAAGGGGGCCATAGCTTTCCAAGACGACATTTTGATTTTTGGAAAAGACTATACTGAACATGATGAGAATCTAGCTTTGGTTTTGGGAAGAGTTCGGTCCAAGGGTCTTACCTTGAAATTTAACAAATGTAAATTCAGGCAAGACAAAGTGGAGTACCTGGGCCACGAAATATCTAGTTACGGAATCAAACCCAAAGTTAATCATGTTCAAAACATTGTCAATGCACCCTCTCCCAACTCAAAAGAACAGTTACTTTCCTTTTTAGGATTGACCGAATTTTATGGCAAATTTGTTAAAAATTACTCTGATATTGTACATCCTTTGAGGGTTCTCTTAAAAAAAAATGCAAAATTTATCTGGGGTAAAGAACAAGAAAATTCTTTTGCTATTTTGAAACAAAAAATTGTTGAGGCTCCATTTTTGAAACCTTACTCAGTGGGCAAAGAATGTATTGTTTATGTTGATGCAAGCAACATTGGGTTAGGGGCTGTTTTAATGCAAAAGGATAAATCTGGTGAGTTTGTTGTCTCGTATGCCTCTCGAGCTCTACGTGACGCCGAGAAAAACTATTCAACCATTGAGCGAGAGTTACTTGCCTGTACGTGGGCTGCCCAGCACTTCAGACAATTTTTGTGGGGCACAAAATTCCTTTTGAAAACTGATCATAAGCCTCTAATCACTATGTTAGCTGCTGGTGGTGGTAGAGTTCTTACTGCTAGGTTAGCGAGACTAGCAGCCAAATTACAGGAATACCGTTGCGAGGTTGTGTACATTCCAGGACGTATGAACGTTCATGCGGATTGCATGTCGCGTTTTCCAGCTAGCGTAGAAGTTGGTGACAGTGTTGATTGTGATGTTGCTTATTCACTTGCAGATGTCAACATTATTTCAGATCAGGAAAGTTCTTTAATTCTTTCTGAGAAGGACTGGGCAGAAGCTATGAAGAATGACTCTGTTTTGACTCAAGTTAGGCAATTCTTGATTAGAGGTTGGCCTGAAGAAAGGAAACTTTCTGGAGAGTTGGGGTCGTTTTATAAAGTTAAGGATGATCTTATGTTATGTCGAGACATTATTGTCAGATCAGATAAAATCATTCCCCCTTTTAGTTTGAGAGAAAGAATTTGCAAATTGGCTCATGAGGGACACATGGGCATGTCTACCACTAAAAGAAGGATCAGGGAACACTACTGGTGGCCTGGTATTGACGCCATGGTAGATAGTTGGGTCAGGAATTGTTCTCCGTGCTCCTTGAGCGATAAGTCTGCAAAGGGCATTTCCGTTGATACTACTCCCATTGAGTATGCTAATGGTCCTTGGCGAAGGTTAGCAATTGACATCATTGGACCGTTTAGCTATCAGTCTGGTAAGGTTATGTTTGCATTAGTTCTGATTGACTACTTCTCTAAGTGGCCCGAATTAAAGGTTGTTGAGAAAGTTTCTTCTGAGCATGTAATTGAGTTTCTTGACGAGATATTTTCTAGGGAAGGCTTACCGGAGGAACTTATTTCGGACAATGGTCCACAGTTCATTAGCAATGAATTTGAGTGTTTTCTTAGGAATTGTGGTATTACCCACAAAAGGACCTCTAATTATTTTCCTCAGGCCAACGGCCAGGTTGAAAGGTTCAACAGAGTCATTAAGGAATCTTGCCAATTGGCTATCAAAAGCGGTCTGAAGTGGAAGAAAGCTCTTCAAGCAACCTTGCTAACCTACCGGTTATCTCCCAATTCAGTTACTGGTCTATCCCCTTTTGAACTATTGCGAGGGAGGAAACCAGGTTCTCGTCTTTTACCTTGGTGGTTAAAAGGCGATACTCCCTATGAAGTAGACTTTAAGGCATTAAGAGATAAAATTGGGAAATACCAAGGTAGTATGATTCAACATTCTTCTAAAAAGAAGTACAATACCTGTAATGTCAAAATTGGCGATCTTGTTCGTGTAAAAATGGGTGGGTTGTTCCATAAGAATGTGTCTAGATGGTCTGATCCTATCAAGGTCATTGAAATTTTCAGCAAAGCTGTCAGAGTCGAAGGTGGGAAAATTTGGAATCTCAGAAGGGTCTCCTTATGCAAACCTTGTGTTTCTTCTTCACAAAAAACTTCTTTCCCAGAGAAATTCGTCTCAGACAAGCTGGTTTCAGACTTTGGCTCAGACCATAATCTAGATGGTTTTTCTGGTATGCATGAAGTTTATGACAATTTAGAAAAGGAGACTGTAAATAATTCTGATGTTGTTATTAATTCTGATTCTCCACCTGCTCCATGCATTTCTGTTGACAATCAATCTAATGCAGAATGTGAAGATACCTTACTAAGACGCAGTGAGCGTGTGAAATGTGCTCCTTCAAAGTTTAAAGATTACGTTAGATCCTAAGTGTTTTTTTTTCTCTTGTTTTTTTAAATTTTTTTTTAAAGGGGGGGAGGTGTGTGGTATTCCTATGTCATCTAGAACCTTCTTATGTCACTCAGTAGAGTGTTAGGTTCTTGGAATGTTTTCCCTTGACCAGTGTCGGTTACTGCTGATCGGATGTTGAGGTGATCCCTTCCTACCTGTGGTTGTTAAGCTGTCCTCCTCTTGAATAAACCTGCTGAACCTACTTCTTGTGTAGCGTCCTTACTACACTCTCCTCATGGGGAAATGGCGTCTGCGCCCTTCCGCGCCCGACCAGGCCAATGGGCCAGGTACCCTGGACAAAATATGAGGATTAAGTACTCGGGTTAAGGATCTTCTCAACCTGAATTAAACAAGGGAAGCCAGTTGTGAGAAAAGATGGGAGTATGGGGGAACCTAAAATAATTACATCCTGTCCTCATTGCAAGTCAGAGTTGGAAGAACTCCCAGAGCCAAGATTGAACAAGACCGAGACACCCAAGGAGCCACAGGCCTGGAAGCTAGGGATGTTTAAATGCCACTCCCTACCTAAGCATAAAATAGAAATCCGCTTACCACCACAGATGCTCTGTTTATCACAGAAAACTGGCTCACAGAATGCCTCTCCCCCGTCATAGAAATGGCCCTACCCCAATTTTTTTTTAGACTGGACCGACTCGAGCAAATGGGGGAGGGGAGGGGAAAAGGATCTGGCGATTATAATAAAAAGTGTATGCAAATGCACCACCAAGACCTTCCCGATGAAAGGGTGCAAATGTCTTCAATTCACAATATCTTTGTCACCCAATCACACCTTCTCTGGGCTTTTAATTTATAGACCCCCTGGCCCTTGATGTGAGTTCCTAGAAAGTATTTTGGACTCAACTGCCAGCCTAACTTTAAAGAAAGCTAACATAACCATAATAGGAGATCTAAACCTACACGTGGAGGACCAGACTCTCCAGAGTGTTAAAAGAATGCTTGCAGATCTTGAAGCTTTCCAACTCTCTCAGCTGGTATTGGGTGCCACACACTCCAAGGGGCATATACTGGACCTAGTGATCTCAAATGACTCAAACCTCACAGTTGGACCCTCAATACCAGTGCCCTGGTCAGACCAGCAATATATTCCTTTTTATATAGGGAAGAAAGGCAGTGCTCAGCAGGGAGCGCCCCAGAAAGACGAGACAAAGAAGAAAAGGTGCTGAGCTAAGCTAAACGCCGAGGAGTGGGGAAATTCCCTAGAGGAAACAAATGCCCTCAACATTAATTGGTCAGGAACTGTTGAGGAAGCTTATGCAACCTGGGAAACATGGATTACCCAATCCTTAGACAAAGTCGCCCCTAAAGTCACCCACAAAGCTAAAACTAGAGCCACGGTGGAGGCTTGGTTTAATCCTCAATTGCCGACACTCAAGAAAAACTGTAAAAAAAAAGGGAATGGGACTGGAGGAAAATTATGACCCACAACTGAAAGGCGATTATAAATCAGCCATCAAAAGCTACCACAGCGGTATCAAGGAAGCACAGGCAAAGTTATTTGAGGAGAAAATTAAATGAGCTCAGAACTCCTCAAAAGAACTGTTTGCGGAAGTCAAGGATCTAACCTCCACAGTCCAGGATACCCACCCCACAGAAGCTTCAGAAGAGAGGCATAATGATTTAGCCAAATTTTTTGTCTCTAAAATCGCAAGCATATACAGCACTTTTAGAGCTGGTGATGAAGACCCACAAGGGGAACAAAATTCTGGTGGCAGACTCCCCACTAAACTCCATCACTAACCTTCCATCAGTAGATGCAGAGGAGGTAGAACTATTGTTGGCTAAAGTGAAGTCCGGGTCACCATCTGACCCAGTTCCACTATACATTCTTAAAACAGTTAAATCCGTCATCCTCCCCTCATTAACCAAGATCATGAACCAGTCCCTGGAGACGGTCAGTCCCTGCTACGTTGAAACATGACAATCAACTACTAAAGAAAAACAATGCAGATCAAGCACAACCGGGGAATTACCACTCTATATCATTGCTGCTGTTCGTAGGTAAGCTCCTAGAAAAACACGTTAATAAATCCCTATCTGAGTACCTTGAAACAAATCACTGCCTCCACCCCACCCAGATGGGATTCAGTGCCCAACATAGCACCGAGACCGCTCTCTTGACAATAGTGGAGGAACAGAGAATGACATTGGACAGGGGAAATTCGGCAGCCTTACTCCTGGACCTGAGCTCGGCCTTCGATGCGGTGGATCACTACACCTTGCTAAGCAGACTCACGGCCATCGGGGTACAAGGCACTATGCTTAAATGGCTTACCTCCTTTTTGAAGGGAAGAACATTCCAAGTCCAGGAAAACACGAAGGTGTCAGAAATAATGTCATAAAGGTGTGGGGTACCGCATAGCTCCTTGCTAAACCCTATGCTATTTAATGTATATATGGAGCCATTGACCCAGATTGCCCTCTGATTTGACCTCTCAATGACATCCTATGCAGACGACACGCAGTTGGTGATCTCCCTGGACCCCAGAACCAATGGAGACTCCAATAGGCTAGCACCTTGTATAAAAAAAGTCATGGAGTGGATGAAGGAAAGCTGCCTAAAATTAAGGGTACAAAACGGAGCTAATGATCCTCGGAAAGAAGACAGTCCATAGGCCTCTTATCAGCTGGCCCGACTGTCTAGGTAGCCAACCCACGCGCGAGGATCACATTAAGGACTTAGGCTTCTGGCTAGAAAAAGACCTTTCCATGAACACCCAAGCTAAGAAAGTAGCTGGCACATGTTTTGGATTACTAAGAAGTCTTCAGAAAATCCTAGACCGCATCCCAATACAGCTCAGAAAGACTGTGGTCCACTCTTTGGTCACATCCCATCTGGATCACGGAAACTCACTTTTCCAGGTGCCCCGAAATATGTAACCAACAGACTTCAAGTGGTGCAGAATGCGGCAGCCAGATTACTGTGTAAGGCCCCAGCTCGGGAATCTGCCAAGAAGTGCCTTAAGGAGCTACATTGGCTCCCGGTGGAGGCTAGAATTAGGTTTAAGGCATTGACAACCCACTGTGCTACTCATTACAAACGCCCCATAAAAATCAGGAACCTGGTTTCACCATATGTCCCAACTAGAAACCTGAGATCGAGCAGAGAAAATCTTCTAAAATCAATCTCCACAAAGAAAGTGAGATGGGGTTGGGGATATCCTTCTCACCCTTGTCCCCAAACTTTGGAACACCTTACCAAAGGAATGCTGTTCCCTGGACAAGGAACTAGAATTCCGGAAATCTAAAAGAACATGGCTGTTTAGGGAGTACCTCTAGTTATCTATTTTAATCTGTTTGCATTCTGTTTCTCAGCGCTGGGAAGCCCTTGGGCCGTTGTGCGCTCTATAAGCCTAAATTAATAATTATAATAAGCTGGCATTAGCGTAAAAATATTTCTGCATGCAGAAGCATAATTGGTCCTTGTCCTGCCGGCAGCTGTGATGCAGTAGGTTCATCCTCCACATTTTACCTAAAGAAAAGGTGGTTCGTAAGTCAACACAGACACTGATTGGGCCGTGGTCGGAGACACCGGGGGAGCCAATGTGTCAGCCTTGTATATTTGGGCTAGAGTCTACTGTTCACCACAAAGAAGTCGATGCAGGTTTCGGTTGCATAGGAGCATGAGTAAAAAAGTGTAATCCCTAGCCGTCGAGTGATGCAATCACCAGGGATCAGTTAACCCATGGTTAGCCATCATGTCCTGTAGCACATTTCTGGACCATGAGTTGCTAAGGTCTGGTCTCCCTGACCTGTCCCGTACAGATTCAAGCATTGTGTTCCAGTCACCTCCCCATAAGAAGTTGTGGTTGCCCGAAGTCGGTGTACAATCTGCTTACCCTAGACAGGAATGGCTATTGCTGAATGTAGGTGGCAGATACCAATCCCATGATGATTCACTTCTGAGCTGTTGATGCAGGAGGACGTGATGGAGCAGGGGGGTGACAACATTTATTTGTGTAGCACTTGTGAAATTAAGTTCCTATAACTATAATATGTATTAATCGTGTGAAGCATATTAATTAATCAACAAAAAGAAGCACACACAGAAAAAGGTACACGTGGGAAAACTAACTGGCTTATTTGCAAATACTAATGTATTAATTATGTGAAAACAGTCATACTAATATAGTGCATTAAGGTTTAAAAGTAAATAGAGCTATGCATTTATGTTTATTGTGAGTATTGTCGTGGCAAACGAACAAATTTGGTAAGTGAACAATGCATTTATGTAGCTTTCCGCAAGGTAACATCTAATAGGGTTAAATTAGAATGGTGGGAAGTAAACAGAAGGTCTTTATTTCTAAAATCTAACGTCTGTTGTGTTTGTTTTAATATTAGTTCCCATTGAGGCCCGTGCAGCCTGTATGAAAAATGGCTGCTTATGCGGTCTGTGCTTGGACTACTGATGTCAAGGTCAGCTTGGCCTAGGACTTCGGAGTGATGCCAAAGGATGCTCGAGTTTGTGAGCCTGGGAAAGTTGAGTGGTGTAACTATGTGATGTTTAAAATGTACAAGGACATTATGACGAGTTACAAACTGGACAATTTTACCGAATGGGAAACATGGAAATGACAGTGCAAAAATGTGGACAATAAGGAGATGAGGTGATGATCACCACCCCTCTAATGGACCAATGAGAATTGAGAATGGACCCTAAAAGTTTCACATTTTAGTTAGATAGTTAGAGAAAAATGGTATAATAGAGCTGGTATGAAAGAGAGAGAAAAAGTTGTTCCTGAATGTATTTTATGCACCACAACATGCTGTTCGACTGCATGATTTTTGGGTACAAAAAGACTTTGAATTATTTTTTAACTTTAACTTCTGATGGGTATAGAACTGAATGTGGAGTCCTGATGGGAGGTTATTATCGAGGAAGATAGAGAGGCAGATTTGGGAACCTGTGTCGTTTATCCTGTGTTTTCTTTCATCAATGAAGCTTGGTAATATGTTTTCCAGATTTCTTATTCTTAATGTATCTGCTAATAAATGTTAGATTAATGAAAACTAACTTCTTTCTTGACTAAAGTTTTAGATAAATGTCTAAATAAGATTTTTCGTGAGTTATAACGTTGAATAAAATAAAATAAAGTCATGACCGAATAACGAGATTAAAAGAAAAAAAATAAAGATAAATGGGAAATAGTAAATTAAGCTGGTTTTGATTTTCCATCAACTAACTTCTACTAGCTGGTCCATCGACCGAAACAGTGGGGTGCCTTGATGTTATTTCCTATGAATCTAGAGCAAGAGAACTAGTTCATATGTGCACATGTATATCATGTATACATTTTAAATATAGATCAATAGGGTGCTCCGCTGTCCAGCAGCTCACCTTTAAGTCTCACTGATCTTGGGAGCGGTGTGATTGTGTGAATGAGTGGCTTGCGGTGCTATGGGCCCCACCGACGAGTAAAGTAAGTTAGCTCCTGAGCAAACTGAGATGAATTGGGAGGGTTGTTTGAGAGCCGCGCTGGTTCCGAGGCATGGTATGATCGGTCTAGAGGAGGAAGCCTGAGACCCTTATCGTGGTTTGAGTCTGTGCGCCCTCTGAAATTCCAATGGGGGGCTGAAGGGCAGACCTGTGATCTTAGTCGGGAGGCCGATTAACACCTTGTCAAGATACTGGCCTGGTTCAGTTTCAGGCACCCCAAAGATACACATATTGTTCTTCCGACTGAAATTTCAGGTCGATTACTTCTCCGTAGGCGCCACAGTTTGTCCCCAAAGTCTGGAGTGCAGGAGGCTTATATTGATCCCAATTGTGTTGTTATCTTATTATGGTCACAACAGCTTAACTGTACTATCAAACACAACTGAGAAGTACATGTCATCGTTAAGTAAGTCTGCAGCCTACTTAAGAGCACTGAGCACCTTTCTGAGGTAGCTTAGGAAACTAATGGATAGAACAGAAGGGTTTATCCACGTCATCAAATTAAGGACCATGACCCACCTATGTCTGAGATTTCAACGGGTGAAGGAGTTCTACAAAGTAAGTAGTCAGGATTTCATCGAGTAAATTTTACTTTCTAAACCAGTGCCATCTATTATTATAACTAAAATAAAAATAAAAAACTAATTATGCACATACTTTTGATACTGGAATTTCCATGTGATGAAAGAAGAAAACCACACTCTGTGGACAATCACAGAAAGGTTACTCACTTTGCACCAGGCACCAAGACTTATATAGTCTTCAATTGTTTAATCAACCCTTAAATGTTATACGCTAAACCTCAGGTACTTCGCTTGTTAACAGCAACATGTGAACCTACAAGACTGCAGTGACGTCATAGGACCGACAGCGCAGTCTGTCCATACCCCATTAGGCAACAGTGTTTGGTGCCAGCACCGCGACACTGTGACAGCAACGTGCTGAAGGGGACAGTGTCATTGTTGTGCCCCACGACAGGCAATGAGAGGGTTGTGTGGGGCAAGTGTCCTGACAGGGCAGAGTACTATGGTTAGACCAAGGCAGTGGTTTATTTGTAAAACAATAAGTGTCAGGGCCCTCACCAGGAGGACACAGCAGCTTGCGCCACCCACTGCCCCTGCCAGCGCTGCCAATGACAGTACCTACTACTAACCATCACACTCATACAAGTAACAATTCATACTATTCAAAGTCCCCAAAGCTATAAGAATGGGTATTAGTGAATGTTAATGTATACTAAATCAATAAACTGCAGTTGCTGTGCTCATACCAAACTTTGGCAGACAGTGCCACCATGTGGCAGATTGTCACAAGCACTGGTGCAAAGAATTAGGTGCTGGTGCCGAGTGCCGGAAACCACTGGCTCAAATTAAACATCGGGCATGGAAACAAGTGTGCAAATGAGACCATCGATCCATTAAAATGGCAGTGCATAGTACAGTTCTGCCAACAATCTAATGGGCGGACGGTGCGTGCAGCACCATCAAAGGACTGCCTAAGAAAGAGGTGTCTAACGAAGGTCCAGAAAGCCTGGATCCGTGCCAGGTTTTCAATTTAACCACATAAGACAAATTTACACACAAATAATTTAAATGGAGGTCATTTACCTGAGGAGTGTGTAATATCCTGTTATTCTTAATGTGTTGGCTTTCCACCACCAATGGAATGTTCATTGGAGTAGCTGTCAGAATGTTGGTGTTCTGCTGAGATAGTGACAGTTGGATGGGCTGAGCACCTAGATGGATACTCCTGGTGGGGTCTCCCTATGGTCTCCAACTGAGCTTATTATTGACTTAATCTAACTTCTCAATAAATCTCCTTGGGAACTACCTACAAGCTTGGACTACATTATTACATTATTTTGGCGACGAGGATGGGATAATGTAGTAATTAGGTCCACGCAAGTTGGTAGTTCTCAAGTAGGTTTATTGAGCAGTTAGGTTAAATCAATAATAAGCTCAGTTGGAGATCATAGGGAGACCCCACCAGGAGCATCCATCTAGGTGCTCAGCCCATCCAACTGTCACTATCTCAGCAGAACACCAACATTCTGACAGCTACTCCAATGAACATTCCATTGGTGGTGGAAAGCCAACACATTGAGAATAACAGGATATTACAGAGTGATTATGAGGAACACTGCCGCTCCGCTTGCCCATGGGCTCCTTTGGACACCACTGACGTAAGGGTCTACGCACGCCTCTCACATGGCTATATCTAAGGCAAGCTTCTTGCAGCATTTAAATCACCACACCTGCAGCACAGTCTGTGTTAAAGTTTTTATTCCCCATCACAAGGCTCACTTGCCGTGAAAGCAAACACTTGAAAAACATTCAGTTCTAAGTAAGAGGTAAAAGTACTATCTCATGTTGTCTTCCTAGGTAAATGGGTTTGGGCTGCAAATTCCAATGGTGATACAAAAAGAGAAAAGAGAAGGCAGTCCAATGACAAAGAGAAGATGGCAAAAAAACAAAAAAAAACAGAGGTGAAGATGACTGAAGAGATATCCGGAAAAAATATATAGAAGAAAAGGAGCGAAAAGGAATGCAACAAAAGAAAGAAAAGGAAATATATAATGTGACAGCAGGATTAAGGGAGGGACAGGAAGAGGTAGAGAAGAAGATATTCACACAGAGAAAAATTATTTATTTTTCCATTAAACGTGTTTTTTTTACAACTCAAGATAGGACTGCAACCACTAATTTCATAATTACATCAGCATATAAAAGCTATGTTACAAAAAAACATATCTTCTCCAAATATACAAATTTATCTTTTAGGGTAGCTTAAAACATTTGTCACCACAGTTTGCGATGTGTACATATGGATATATATTTTTGTGTGAATATATATAATATATATCTTTATTGTTTTTACTTTTTTAGGCTGAAAAAATATGACGTTCTTTCTTTCTTAGCAATATCACGTAACACTGATTTGCAAAGTAAAAATATACCATCCCAGAGCTTTGATGTCCAATCTTCTTTCTCTTACAATTTGGTGCTCGCATTCTACTCAGGACATGAGTAAACCATGTAGGAATGATTTCTTCATTTTAATACAGTCTACTAAAAAGCATTTCTGAACTTTACAATTGAGGCGGCCCCCCTTTCTGGACTTCAAACAGACCTTTCAACATTTTTGTCCAATAATCAAAATGCACACCAGATACAGTCTGAAACTTGATGAAAAAATGTGAGGATTTCCCCACATGGTATGGGCATATAACCAGTGGCGTAGCGTAGGTTGCTAGTGCCCGGGGGAAGGCAAGTATTGCACCCCCTAACCCGTGGACCGATAGCACTTCCTGAGTTCCTTCCACCACAAATTTTCTTTTAAAATGTTTCCGCCCCCAAGGAATTTTGCACCCGGGGCAACCGCCCCTGTGGCCCCGCCCACGCTACGCCACTGCATATAACTCAAGGCCTACATGTATACTTTGCAAAGATACCTGGATTGTTTGAGAACACAGACATATAAGATACCAAGTCTTGAAGAATTTTATCTGAACATTATAAGAAAATTCTGTATGATGCGCCGAATGATGACAACTTTTCCATACCCAATGCCATCTGTACCAGGCGTACTCTGGCATAATAAAGTGCCTTGTCCTAATATCCTATATCACCCTCAGCAAAACATGTATAACTTAGGCGCACTGCGGCATTAGCTTTGGTCAGAGCGGTAGCCAGTCTTAGCTTCTTGTCTCAAAAGACAATTTTCATATCTCTATTGTACTAAAATCCTCCTATGTGAGCACTTTCCTTCTGTGGAGCTGGACTTCAAAATTTGCTTGGCGACAAAGCCCCCAGCTATCGTGGGATGCTCTGGACTTAGAAAGACACCAAAGACTTGCTTGTGTCCCCTTGCTTTCCGTCTTCGTCTCTATGTCTGGATGTTGTGAACGAGGCAATCGAAATAACAAGAGATAGCTATAACCCCTTAGTCAAGTCAGGGGGTAAGATTGTGACAATTTCAGGGACTGCAAGCAAAAAATAAGTTGAAAGCGCAGAAAGAACCTATTGATCCCTATAGATCCTCTATTCGTTGATTTGGAGATCTATTCTCCTCAGACCCAACGCGGTGCATTGGCTAGCTTTACACTAGATCTCATGCTTCGTCAACCAATCCCGTGAGCCAATGTAGCATGACAAACTTGATAGGGGTGAGTCAGCCACTTAATGTCTAATGTTTACATGTTCTAGAATAATATTCATATGGCCCATTCAAGTGCAGTGAGGAAAATGCTAAATATGTTCTTTTTTTAAAACATAAAATCTCACTTAACAGGACCACATGGCTCTAGATGGGTTAATTAGAAGATAATTTTTTGTCGAATCAGGAACATGCGCCTGTTGGGAATGAAAAGAGGCAACACATGTTAAGGCTAGCAACTTCAAATTTATGAATTACAATAAAGGTAAAAGGCCATGACTAAGGACAATCTGCTCTCCATCTGTCACAACACCTACAAAGGCGTTTGTAGGGAGCACGCGATTAACTGTTGCTACTTGAAAAAAAGAAAAAACAACGGCCGACCAAGGTTTAGCACTTGAATCCCAATTGTTTCCTATAGTGAGGTTCGGTGCAACTACTCCTGGCTCCTGGTTGATAGGTGCCACTAATATGAAAGAGTTCATTGAAAAGGAAGGTGCACCAAAGAATCATTCAGAAGAACAAGTTCAGGGCATCAGTCTTTTTTATTCAAAGTAATATTTTAAAACTGGCACACAGCCAACGTGTTTCGTTCCTTTGTGCAGAAGGAACTTCATCAGGGCTTAAATTGAGATGCAAATTGGTTATTGTAGCAACCAATATTTAATTTCTATGTATTCCGGGTATCATAGTCCCAAAGAGATGGAATAGTATTCAAGCAAAGCTTCGATTCTTAGTTTATTGCTGCCGGTTACTATGCCTTTTCATTAATTTGCTGTTTCTTACAAATTTCATAGTGAGGATCGAATCATTTTTACTTCCTGCTTTGAGTGGAACTCCAGGACTTTATGATCTTTTTTGTCTATTCAAAACATGGGTGGTGCATGAAAATTTGCAATAACCTAAGAATCGAAGCGTTGATTGAATACTATTCCATCTCCATGTGACTACGATACCCGGAATACACAGATATTAAATATTGGTTGCCACAATATCCAATTTACTTTTCAATTTAAGCCCTGATGAAGTTGCTTCTGCACAAAGGAACGAAACGCGTTGGCTGTGTGCTACTTTTTAAATATTACTTTGAATAAAGAAGACTGGCGGACTGAACTTGTTCTTTTGAATGATTCTTTGGTGTACCTTCCTTTTCAATGAACTGTTGCTACTTGAATAAAGTGGTAGCGGCAGACCCTGCACCGACAATGGACAGAATTTGGTTCCTCTCTTCCCACAAATCTCCCTGAGAAATCTGGGGCTAAGGCCCTTTCTGCAGCATTTAGACACTCCTAAAAAATACAGAAGTATTGAAAGTCACGGGGTTGCAAGTGATGTCAAACTCTGAAAGTCTTAGTCTGTCTTTGCAAGAAAGTGGTTTGCAATATCATGCTTGTACCCACACTTGGAAACCTGAGTCTTTGGCGATCACCATGGGTATTGGGTTTAAAAGGTGCAAAATCAAAAACAAGGTAATTTGTTGGAAAACTCTGTCTAAATTCAAACCAATGACATCACCTGACGTGACGTGAACTGGGTAGACCTCTTACTGACACTGTTTTGGCCGCGAAAAAGAGCGAAAAAACTAGTTGTGATCTTCTATTTGCTTGTTGCCCCAACCTCACTCTGAGAACAATATCTTGATTGTTCGTACTTGACAAAGCAGTTCCAGATGCTGCAAACGTGCATCAGTGCACAAGCATTACAAGATGAAGTAAGCTGGGACCAAAACAAGGACAGAGCATGAGTGCTAAAGGCTCCCTCCACCCAGTCAGTTTAACTCTCTTGCCCTATCTACAGGGACAGGATAGACCGGGGATTGCATGAAAGGATTTGAAGTGCTGTGACCATCACATCCTCAACATTTGCATAGATGGACTACCTGACAAACAGAAGGATAGTTTGTTTCCTCGCCCATTAGAGGAGACAGTATACTGCACAGACTTCCAGGAGAAGAAAGAGCCCACATGTTGAGTTGTTCCTTGAGGAACCAGTTAACCCGTTCACTAGTTCCACTTACTTACTTGATTAAAATATGTGAACCAATTCAGATCACTACTTTTCTCTCCTCAGATCCATAATGTGCAAAACTTTGAGTGATTACGTTAATGCAACTCCCAAAGTGAAGCATTTTCCAATTACAGTCATGCGGTGCCCACAAGGTGAGTAGCTAAAGTGCTGTGGTCAAGATGACAAATCATTGTACAGAACCCGCCTGCTATTGTGCTATTTACAAAGAGTTTCTTTAGGTCTGTAGATGGCTGGGGCAGCTTAGCGACTAACAATTATAAGTTACTTTGGTCAGTAATAGACTTCACTCCTGTACCCACCCGTCTGTCGTGCCAAACCCATGGCACGATAATCACAGGCATTAGACAGAAAGAAAGGCTCGCTGGCGTGCTGCTGGCTACGGCTCTGGTGTATTTTAATATTTGATTGTCTTCTGCAGTAATAGGCTAAGCTTTTAAAGAAGGCAAGCTCCATTGATGGGCAGACACAAGCATGTGATCACCTGCACAATATTGCTTTCAAACCCTTCAACATTGACATACGGACATACAAGACGTTCATACTTTCCTGGCTTTTTTTGCCTTTCCATATACATATACATATACAACACAGGCGAAACATTGTGATAAGGCCAAACCTTGTTTTACCCCACAATACATTTTTTTATGACGTAACTTTTTTTGTTTTTTTTTCTTAAAAATACATGTATTCTACTTTTAATCAGAAAATAAATATATCACACTATAATACAGGATCTCTCTCTGTCTCTCTATAAAATTTAAATATGGATCATCATCTTTCAATATCAAAAAGCTAGCTTACTAGATCTGTACTCTCGTCATACTAGGAGAAAAACATCAAATGACTTTGCAACCTGATCACCTATATTTGGCCATCTACTTTCACCCATGCCCAAAACCTTCAGACTCCATGTTGCCCTTCAGCTGAAATTATCAATCTATTTAACAACATTTAGACTTTGTCGACATCGGCTTTAGCTCTGATCAATAAAGCTGGCTTTAGCACTTCAAGGAGATCCATGCAGTGGGAGGTCAATGTGACATATACAAGTTCTGCAGACCAACACAAAGAAACTCACTGTGGCTAATGAAGACAACAAGACCTGGGGATGTGATCAGCAGCGAATCCCAGAATGATACGCGAGACTGCAGTAAATTCATCACCACTGCCTTTTAGTAAATGTAAGGAAAATGGATTTGATGAACATAACCAGGGTTGGAGCGGGAGCTCGAGAGCAGTTGTCTATTTGCGACGATAAAGCACAACTAAGAGACGTGTCCTGTATTGTCGAAATTAATCTAGAACCCCAAATTTGTAAATCCCAATCATCTGGTACTGCGACTGGAAAGAGGGTACAGAAGAATTTTCCAAACACCACAAACGCAAGCAATAAGATCTCAACATGAAAGTGCACCGCGGTGAAGAAAGAGGACCCAAGAAAATTAGTAATCTACTCAATAATGTATTTGGGAAGTAGTTATGATTACTTCTGCTGAAATGGTTTAGGTCACTGGCCAAAAAGGCACCATTTCCAGTGAGATCTAACACCAACATTCACCTAACTCTCACAGTATTATGGAAAGAAAGTAACATTTTAGCTTTCTGAAAATGTCTTAACCTCTTGCAGAAATACAAACTGAGCTATAAGATAATGTTGGCAGGCTTCATCCGATAGGACATAGGTGTCCTATAAGAGTTAGCAGCACCAAAGATTGGGGCACCATCATAGGAGCAATGGGAAAGCTTTGATGAGGTTTCTATTCCACCGCATCGATAGTGAAGGTGATCAAACACTCGATGGTGGAACGAAGGGTTCATCTTTGGAAAAACTAAACTTTTTCCATAAATCACAAAGGATTTGGCAAAATGGAAGAAACTAGGATGTGCCCAAAGATCATGAAAGGTAGTGATTTTACTGTTTCAAGCCCTGGAAAATGTCCTTGTCTGTTTGCAATTGCAACAAATTTATTGAAAGGTCAAGTGATTTTAGCTTCTACTCGACTGAAGTGGCAAATGTACTGATTGGACATGCTGCTGAAAGGTTCACATGGATGGGAAGTAGCCAGACACCTACCTTCCTTGTGGCCAAATGGCCAACTGCAAGTGCAGGCTTATTAGCCAAGAGTAATTCCCATACTAAGACTTTGAATTCCACACTTCAAGCGGAAAAGCAAACCTACTTAGAAGGCCTAAATGGCAGAGTCCTGTTGGCTAAAGATCTGAGACTGGTTTACGGTATCACACGTGAGAAGGGGCCTCTAGGCAGCAGTGTAGTCACCAGGCAGACTCATCTCTGAAAGACGAGCAGAGCTGCGACAAAAACTGTGATATGTCCACATTACCACCCACATGCTTCCAGAAGTGTAGAAAGGTCATTCATATGCCAGGATCACCTGTAAAAGACAACAATGCGTTGTTAAGGGCCCATCACTTGACAGAGTCGCATCTGAAAAACTGGTAGGGCTGGTTCAGCTTTAGCCACATCAGGGCATAGAATGAATGACCAGTAGTGCTTGGGACAGCCAGTCACAAATAGAAGGATGTTGGGCTGAAGAAGAGCTGGTCATGCCAGCCTGGCATTTGAAAGGACCACAAGAGTTAATCATGTGACACGCACCCTCATAAATCAAATGATATCTGTGTCACTTGATGAAATTTAATTTTAGAAAAAGATAGTGAAAGATGAAGGATGTTTATTATTACCCAACTCAATGTCACCGATTTTAAGAACCTCAGAAGCAGGACAAAACAGTACCATCGGATCTGGCCAATCAGTACAAGAGAGAATAAGGGAGGCAACTGGGATGCTGAGCTGTACTAGAAGAGATGGCGCTGTTATGATGCCGCTGCAGACGTCATTGGTGAGATCCAATCTATATCTGGGACACAAACCTAGAGTAGAGGTGATAATGTCACCATCAGCAAGGTGCAATGTCTGCACAATGATGCCTAAAAGGACAAGGCTTATGACCGCACGGTGTATACTATGGAGGAGATACGGGGCTATATCCCAGAACCACAAACAAGACCTGGCTCTTCATATAAGGACCTTGGGGACCTCACACTTACACACCTGCCAAGCACCTGGATACCCTCTCGGGTGATTTGTGCGCTATACAGATCAATAAAACATAACATTTAGGTAACCCAAAGCTCTGAAAATTGGTTTTGGGTTGTTTTTTTAAGGTAAAAGAGGTTGTGAAACAGAGGGCAAACCAAAACGTGAAGGTTTTGATTCAAGAAACACCCAGAGAAGCACTTCTTTACTCTAGTTGAAGCAGGACTGCGGCTAAAAGGTAAACTAAACTCAACATGACATTGGTAGGGAGCAAGCCAAGTGCTGAACTAATGAGGTAAAGGCCGGAGGCCACAAAGAATCCGCTGAGGTGCATAGGTAAAATGCTGAGCAGGAAGGCTAAGCCTAAAGCCCAACTGCATCTCGCTTCTGAGTTCGGAAAGCGTATAGTCGTCCAACAAGTAGACAGAGGTAAAAATTGCTTTTAGAGCAAGGGAACAAGAAACTGGCCTCCTCGAGAAGACTCGGGTCAAGCTGAATGGTTTACTCACCGCCCCTTACCTGCTAAATCTTAAGAAATCATGCAGCTCCTCATTCGCGACTAGGGTACCCTGACCAGTCGATATCTGTGAACGAAATGAGGAGTCAAGTTGAAGAGAACATGCATGCATGCATGGAGTTCTATGTTCCATCGTGCCCCTCTGAGAGGTCAGTTTGCGTAGTGAATAAATGATATATTGCACTGTCCTCTTTTATGCTTATCACTCCTTGTCACAAGGAAAAGCACAAGCAGAGCGTCAAGAGTGGATAGCGGAGTGATGGAAGGAGCGGCAGTCGAACCAATCCTCCACTCTCAAGCCTGAACTGAAGATTAACCTGCAGTTACATTTACAGTCAACATCCCTCACCTAACCTCAGTATAAAAAAGAACCAGAAAAAACAGCACATATTGCCATCCTCAAGCTTGGCTCTGGACTGACTACGAGGCAGTGAAAAACCTCCTAAAACCATAAAACCTGCCTGATGTGTGTTTTTCTCATTGTAAAACCCTGTCGAAGTGCCTACCACAGCAGCCAGAGAAAACAGCGCAAAGTCAAAATCAACCTGGGAAGGAAGTGGCACTCCAGAAAATCAAAGCTCGAAAGAAACTACGCTTTCTACTAGCCCGACATAAATCTTTATCCAACCATGTCCTAGTCAGGGCTGAGGATTTTGTCTCTGCCGCCACATGCATGTGAAAACATAGCCCAACTTGCAAAACCAGCCCTCAAGAACAGTCCCACACACTTTTGGCTACAGAGATATTTCTGATCATGACATTCTTCGTTCTGTATTTCTGGATGGTTTTCTAAGCCTTGGAATAAATTCTCAGCATATCACAAGAAATGAAAAGATCTCATTGCACAGTAATCGTCTCATCAGTAAATGTCCTGAAGTCGCTTCGAGGAGCTGCTATACCCAATGAAGCCATTAGTGGCCAGGCAATGAGGTCTCTTCTGGAGAAGCAAATGTGGTTTCTCTTCACAGGAAAAGTCTGATGATTTTCCAACATATAGATCCAAGCAGAGAGGTGAGTGAGTTCCTGATGATCTTGCGCCTTAGTTTTTTTGCTTTGCATTCTGTTGCCATCACACCTCCATGGATGTGCTGTTCCTGGTTAACTGGCAACTTTTTGAAGACCTCTGAAACTTCTTTTAGAGGATTTCCAAAAGGTCTCTCTGTGGGCGCACGAAGATGATGGTATGGCTTCCCTCTTGCACCATGAACAATAAATGACATTATCGCGACAGGCAGTGATCTAACTGCTAAATAAAGTGCTTCTGGCCCGGGTTATCAAGGGCAGGACCCTGTGATGGTGGCGTGCACCAACCAGAATGCAGTTGGAGAGGATCATTTTTTCAGGGACAAATAAAACAGGAGAGCATTCTTGAGAAATCGGATCCTCTTTCGAATACTCTGGCTTGCTTTGTGCCTGGGACTTTTTTGTAAATTTATTTCTTTGTCAGAAAGGCGGGATGGGCGCTGGTGATCACATTCGGCAAAGTCTGCTAGGAACTACCGCCCAAGGCACAAATTGGGGTAAGGTGTGTGATAAGGGTTAAGGGGAGGTTTTTGGAAACAAGCGAACAAGACATTCAGGGAGTATGTTCATTAGTGTCGGTGAACATGTGTAATTTGCCGTCCCTTGCTCTTATACAAGGGCAAAAGGAACGGAAATGCTAGAATCACAGGGTACCCGCTTTACAGGGACATTTTCACTAATGTCTAGAGGCAATAACAACAACATAATCAATAATCCAAAAACATTAAATAAGTGCTAGGCCATGGAATGAAACACCGCCCATCCTCCTCTGTCTGTGCTCTGCCCGCGCGAGTGCAGTGGCACCGTCGTCCGAGTTAGAAAGCACGAGTCCTCTCTAGTCCTCGAAGACCTCCAGGAAGAGAGGAGGGAAGAGTTCTGTGGGGCACTCCACCTTCATGTGCAGGAAGCGGCTGGCGTGGCAAGCGCCAATCATGCGGAGGTCCGTCACCTTCATCAGCAGCTTGGGCCAGAAGTGCGTCACGTTGTGCTTCCGGTAGTTGATGTAGTGCTCGAAGGCCAAGAGGAAGCCCTCCTGGAACTTCTCGATCTGCTCCACGTTGCAAAGGCCTGGGCGATCTGCCGTGAGAGAAAAGTGAGAAGCATCAGTATGTACAAGATAAGGATGCAGGCCAGGCCCTACAGCGGGATCATGCTATTGTTATTGGGTCCGTATGTATAAGAAGAAGGGGCAACCCAGTAACCCTGGCACCGGGGTAACCAAGTAATAAGGAGAATTTAAAACACAATTTGAGAATTTATACACTGTAGATGAGTAAAAATTCTCAAATTGTCTTCTATGCAAGTAGAGCCACTGACACGTATTTTCTACTTTTTAAAAAAAATATATATATTTTTATTGAGTCAACAATTGTCATATCAGCAAGTTATCATCACAAGCAATAAAGACTTGTGTGCAGTTCAATATTCATTATCAAAAACAGGATTAACCAGGACTCAATTTTTGTCCCCCCCTAACACTCTCTTCCCCTCCCCCACTACCCCCATCCCCGTCAGTGTGCCCTCGAGTGTCTTCGTGCTACACAGCGCCTATAATTCTGGTTGCTACCAATGTTAACACAAATCAGTGTAAAATAACATCACCATGATTCTCAATAGATAGTAGATAGTAGTTTTCGTCCGGTTTGCTCCGACTCTCCCTCCTGAGCTGTCAATATTTCTGGATGTGTCGTGTAGTGCTTAGCTCCTCCCTATATGTGCTCAAGTGTCCCCGTTCAAAACATTCCCCTCTGCGTTCCCGGGGTCCTCTGCTCTGGTACTCGCTCCCTGATCTACTACTGCCTGTACCTAGTCTCCCTCATCTGGCTCAACCGGTGATTGGAGTTCCGTTACTAACGCTCCCCAGGCCTTTGCAACTTCCAGCGCCTTGTCATTAGAGGAACGCCAAGCCAGCTGGAGCCGAAGTGACGCCTCGCTCCCCGCCCAGTGCCGGAAGCTCGCCTTCCATCTCTCAAAGCTAGGACCCGTCCTCGCCTTCCAGTGCATGGTAAGCTCCCTCTTTGCCATTATTAAACCCAAATCATAAAATTTGCTTGTCACTTTAGTGTTAGGGGTATGCAGAAACCACAACAGGAGGCAGGTTCCCATCTCAGCTTCCAGCTCGCGCTCCGTCACTCGGTTCAAACATGCTATCACATCCATCCAATAAGAGCCTAATCCCGTACAGGACCAAAACATGTGACCAAAATCAACGTCTTCTGCCTGGCACCGAGGGCACAGCGACTGGGTCCCCCCGAAACACTGCTGGATCTTGACCGGGGTTAAATGGAGAGTATAAAATGGGACCAATTGAAACCTAGCATTGCGCGTGCCCTTCCAAGCGGGCCTCAACAACTGTGGCCACGTCGTCTCAGGGATAAGCTCACCAAGATCATCCTCCCATTTAACTTTCAAGCTGTCCAGAGGGGAAAGGTGTTCCGTGGACAATCGCCGATACAAACAGGTGATGGTCTTAAACGTACCATCCGCCATAGTGATGTATTGGCACCTCAGTGATGTTGGGGGTTCTGACAATCCCATCTTCCAGTGTTTCTGGATTCGCGCCACTAAGGCAGCATGCAATAAGTAGTCCCCCCTTGGTAGGTCAAAGGCCTCCCGCAATGCTGGGAAAGGCATCAAGACACCATCTCTATATAAATCCCCAACCATGTGGAGACCGCGCTCCTCCCAGCCAGCCAACGCTGACCAGTCTCCGCCATGAGGTAGGGCCGTGCACACACCCAAGGGGATTTCCGGGGCATAGGGGCTCGCAAACCCTGCGCGCCTCTGACTTCGCAGCCAGCATGACCGGAGGGTGCGCTCTTCAAGGGTAAGCTGGTCCAATCGAAGCTTCTGCCGGAGAATAACGAACGACAGTACGTGCCTGGGGATGAGCCTGCCCTGCGGACCGCAGGCCCCCTGAACTCTCGCACCACAGCCTGTGTAAGCCATTGTAGCTGTGCCGCCAGATAGTACCACTCTAAGTCCGGAGCCGCCAGCCCCCCTTCCTCCCTCGGTCTCATCAGGGTGGCCAATGCTACCAGTCGTCTGCCAGATCCCCAGATAAACCCTGTCATCATCGCCCGGAGCGTCCGAAAAAAGGAAACAGGGATCCAGATCGGCAAAGTACGAAAAAAGTAGAGCAACCGTGGGAGAGCCACCATCTTCAAGAGTGCTATGCGCCCAGCTACTGATATGGGGAGAGTACGCCAGAACACTATACTGCCTCTGAGCCCTCTCAGTGCGCCATCCACATTCCCGTCAAAGAGGTCGGCGGGGGCGTGAAATATGCGGACACCCAAATACGGTAGGCAGTCAGGTTCCCACCTCAGGCCATCCAGTGCCGGGGGTGGCCGACCCCCAGGGGAGAGGGGGAACAAACAGGTCTTGTTCCAATTCACCCGTAGACCGGACAAGCGGCCGAATTCCCCGAGCAAGTGCCTAGCGCCCTGCAAGGCTTCCCTTGTGTCAGCCAAATATAAAAGGAGATCGTCCGCATATAACGATATGTGATGAAGCTCCCCATGCAGCGAGACCCCCTTGTACAATCGTCCCTGGCGGGCATGTGCAGCTAGCGGTTCAATTGCCAGCGCAAACAGCAGTGGGAACAGAGAGCAGCCCTGACGAGTACCTCTCTCCACCTGGCAGGCCGCTGAGACAGTACGTCCCGTACGAACCCGTGCCGTGGCAGAACTGTATAACAGGCTGGTCCAATGTATGAAATGATCCCCCAGACCAAATCCCTTCAATACTCGAAACAAATACGACCACTCTACACTATCGAACGCCTTTTCGATATCCACCGGCAGCACTGCTGCCCTCGCCGAGCCGTGTCCTCCATCCCCCATGATCCGGATCAATCGCCGAATACACGTTGCAGTATTCCTAGCAGGGATAAACCCTGATTGGTCTGGATGTACCAGGGTGGCCATGTGATCTAAAAGGCGCGTGGCCAGAATCTTACTGAGGATCTTATAGTCCACTGTGAGCATGGAGAGCGGTCGGTACGCGGCCCCGGACTCGGGGTCCCCACCTTTCTTCAGTAGCGTTACTATGATCGCTTCTCTCATGGGGGGTGGCAGCCTGCCCAGGTTCCATGCCTCTTGATAAACCGACTGCAAGTGTGGCACTAGGAAATTCAAATACTCTGCGTAGAACTCCACCGGGAGGCCAGCGGCTCCCGGCGTCTTTCTCCGAGCCATGTGTTTAACCGCCGCCCTAATTTCTCCCGGCCAAATAGGTTCCCCCAGCTTTGTGCCCTGTTCCGGGTCCAAATGTGGTAGCCCCGCGGCCTCTAGATAGTCGTCCAGGCCCTCAGGGGGGTCCCTCATCTTACTCTGATATAGCAGCGTGTAATATTCCAAAAATTGGTTGTTCACCTCCGTTTGTGAGAAGACCAGGTCCCCTGCAGGTGTGGCCAGAGACATTATAGGGGAGCCCCGGACCGCCGGGTTAGCCAACCAGGCCAAGAATGTCCCTACCTTGTCCCGTTCTGCATGAGCGCGGACTATATATTCCCTATAATCACTTATTTTCTACTTCGTGGCTGCTATCCAAACCTGTGTCCTGATGATGACCCTTTTTAAATTGTATTCATCGGGTCGAAACGTTGACATAATAGTTTAATGTTTTTATTTGATTCTGGAGCATTTCACTCAGTGTGTATGAACTACTTTTGCATCCTGAATCAGTCACTATTCATGTATATACATTCTATAGCACCAGAGCACTTTACACTCGCTCATTTCACTTGTACTGCGCCGTTGCGCTGTTTGGGGTCACCTCTTTTTTCTTTCAATTTGGCTTGGTTATAAAAATGCAATGCTTTTGTCTATTATTGAACACACTGAATAAAACTGTCTTGTTTAGAAATGGAACCAATCTTTTGATGGCTACATATTGTTTTCCAAGGAAGTAGAGGCTCGCACTTCCCCCTTGAGGTACCACTGTTTCTCCTTATTAAATGTTATTCGGTCCATCATCTCATCTGTAAAGGACAGACTAGCAAGAACCTGAGGATAACAAGAGGACCCCTGAACTGCACTTCAGTATCAAATTGTTTCACAATGAGAGTTCTTCATCATCGTGAAAGCACATATCCAAGCACTGTTACCTCCTCACTAGTGAGCAGGAGGAATTACTGCCAGGGCACACACAGCAGAAAGTATACAAGTACCAGGCAGTACCACAAAGCTGATGACGCTCCTCTGTTTAGTGATCTACTATCCATCAAAGGTCTAGACTAGCTCCTAGGGCTAGCCCCGGAAGAGTTGTTGTTTCCACCGCAGCCTCTCTGGGCTTTGAAGGGGAACTCACTTGCATTCTCTCCAATTAAGAGAGATACGTTGTCCGTAACTTGTCCATCCTCCCTGCTATATTCGGTAATGTGGGACAACTATGTTTGCCTGAGGGCCAAGGAGGATCTACCATATCTTGATCTGGGAGGAACTGGACAATGTAACACTGAGGCATCACCTATTGTACTAGAAGGCGTGTCCCATCACTACACAAATATGTGCTGCATGGACTGTAATGGGTGGACCTGCTCAATACACACTCATATAGATACTCGCAGGGTCGTGACGACATGCACAGCATGACCAGTAACAATGACATCTCCTGACACGCACGTCTACATGATTGCCAGGACACAACATCAGCATGGCCAGCAACAGCGGTCCGTGCATGTAGACGCAGGTTCAGCTGAGGACATAAGGAGGAAGATTGGAGACAGACATATAGACAGACGGACACACCCATCTCTTACCTGAAGACATGAGAAGCACGGCCTGAGGACAGTAATCTACACAAAACCCTCTTCCACACACTCACACCACTCACTCACTCAATTACTCACTGAGTCACTCACCAGAAGACATGAGCAGGACGGCCTGCAGCAGAGCCACCTCAGTATCATCCAGGTTAAATTGCGACAGCGACACGCCCAAGTCGAAGATGGCATCGGACACCACACCCAGGCCCCCATTTTTCAGCTGGTCTCGGGTCACTGCCATTTCTCCATTCAACGTCAATGTCTGGCTCTCGGAGTCATAGCGCACGGCTGCCCTGAGGGACATGATCTCCATGCAGCAGCCCTTGAGCAGGATGATCTGGTCTTCACAAGGCAGCTGGGGAGAAGCAAAAGCATGGGTCACTAAGAGTGCAACATGGTCCATACGAACAGAACAAAGGCTTACATGGACTGCAATCAATTTACTTTATTACTACTACATATAGTGCCTGGTTGCAACTACATCAGGGCTTTTCCAAGCCAGGCAGCTTGGCCGAAAATTCCTTTCTACTAGGATTAAATAATGTAAAAGACATGCAAGTGCCAGGAGAAGGTTTATACTGAAAAACAAGAGTAGAAATAAAGATAGCAGAGGAGGAAATGTTAGGGAGTAGATGAAAAGGGAAAGAGAGAAGCAGAGAGAAGAAAGCATTGAGGAGAGGAGGGTTGACAATCACAAGGACAACAAGCATTTGCAATGCAATAGGTCTCGCATTAGGACATTTTGAATTATTGGTATTGTAAATGACACATTTTTTATTTATGCGTTGGTTTTGAAAATAGCGAAATTAATAGCTTTGTCATTTACAATGCCAATAGTTATAACTTTCGTAAATGTGACACCTATAGCATTTGTAATGCAATATGTGTTGTATTTACGTGACTTAGATGTATTGATATTACAAATAACAATGGCTTTTAATTTTTTTAAATAATTAATACTTAAATAAAAGTTATTGTAATTTATAATGGCAATAGCTTAAACTTTTGTAAATAACTTTTTTGAAGATTATGTTCAGTGTATTTTTTTGTGACGAAAATCCAAGAACTGAAGTGAAATATGAACATCTTTTTGTGACATTTGTAATAAAGCTTGAAACATTGAGAGAACATATTTGAACCAGTTGTTGTTGAATGTTTGCAGAGATTGATGCTGTGGTGGCGCTGAGTGATGTGGTGGTGACGAGTCATGCTGTGGCGTTCAGTGATGCTGTGGTAGCGCATAGTGATGTTGTGGTGCCCCTGAGTGAAGTTGAGGTGGTGCTGAGTGATGCCGTCGTGATGCGATAGATAGAGGGAGGGCGATAGATAGAGGGAGGGTGATAGAGGGAGGGCGATAGATAGAGGGAGGGCGAGAGATAGATAGAGGGAGGGCGATAGATAGATAGAGGGAGGGCGATAGATAGATAGAGGACGATAGATAGAGTGAGGATGATAGATAGATAGATAGATAGATAGATAGATAGATAGATAGAGAGATAGAGAGATAGAGAGATAGATAGAGTGAGGGCGATAGATAGAGTGAGGGCGATATATTGAGGGCGATAGATAGAGTGAGGGCGACAGATAGAGTGAGGGCGACAGATAGATAGAGTGAGGGCGATTGATAGAGTGAGGGCGATAGACAGATAGACATAGATAGAGTGATGGCGATCGATGGACAGATAGAGTGAGGGTGATAGATAGATAGATAGATAGATAGATAGATAGATAGATAGATAGATAGATAGATAGATAGATAGATAGATAGAGTGAGGGCGATAGAGTGATGGCGATAGATAGGTAGATAGATAGATAGATAGATAGATAGATAGATAGATAGATAGATAGATAGATAGATAGATAGATAGATAGATAGATAGATAGATAGATTGATAGATAGATAGATAGATAGATAGAAAGATAGAGTGAGGGCGATAGACAGAGTGAGGGCGATAGATAGAGTGAGGGTGAAAGATAGAGAGAGGGCGATAGATAGATAGATAGATAGATAGATAGATAGATAGATAGATAGATAGAGATAGATGGATAGATAGATAGAGTGAGGGCGATAGATAGATAGACAGATAGGTAGAGTGAGGGCAATAGACAGATAGAGTGAGGGCGATAGATAGAGTGAGGGAGATAGATATAGTGAGGGCAATAGAGTGAGGGCGATAGACAGAGAGAGGGTGATTGATAGAGTGAGGGCGATAGATAGAGTGAGGGCAATAGATGGAGCGAGGGCAATAGATGGAGCGAGGGCGATAGATAGAGTGAGGGCGATAGAGGGAGGGCAATAGATAGAGTGAGGGCGATAGATAGAGTGAAGGCAATAGATAGATAAATAGATAGATAGATAGATAGATAGATAGATAGATAGATAGATAGATAGATTGATAGAGTGAGGGCAATAGATAGAGTGAGGGGAATAGATAGAGTGAGGGCGATAGACAGAGTGAGGGCAATAGATAGATAGAGTGAGGGCGATAGATACAGTGAGGGCGATAGATAGAGTGAGGGGAATAGATAGAGTGAGGGCGATAGATAGATAGAGTGAGGGCGATAGATAAATAGATAGATAGATAGATAGATAGATAGATAGATAGATAGATAGATAGATAGATAGATAGATAGATAGATAGATAGATAGATAGATAGATTGATAGAGTGAGGGCAATAGATAGATAGAGTGAGGGCGATAGATCGAGTGAGGGCGATAGATAGATAGAGTGAGGGGAATAGATAGAGTGAGGGCGATAGATAGATAGATAGATAGATAGATAGATAGATAGATAGATAGATAGATAGATAGATAGATAGATGGTTGTGTGTTTGGTTGTGGTTGTGTGTGTGGTTGTATGTGTGTGTGGTTGTGTGTGTGTGGTTGTGTGTGTGTGGCTGTGTGTGTGTGGCTGTGTGTGTGTGGTTGTGTGTGGTTGTGCGTGTGGTTGTGTGTGTGTGGTTGTGTGTGTGGTTGCATGTGTGGTTGTGTGTGTGTGGTTGTGTGTGTGGTTGCATGTGTGGTTGTGTGTGTGTGGTTGTGTGTGTGGGGTTGTGTGTGTGGGGTTGGGTGTGTGGTTGTGGTTGTGTGTGTGTGGTTGTGTGTGTGGTTGCATGTGTGGTTGTGTGTGTGTGGTTGTGTGTGTGGGGTTGTGTGTGTGGGGTTGGGTGTGTGGTTGTGGTTGTGTGTGTGGTTGTGTGTGTGTGGTTGTGTGTGTTATGCTTTGTTTTGCTATGCTATGTTTTGTTATGCTATGCTCTGTTTTGTTAAGCTATGCTTTGTTTTGTTCAGCTATGCTATGTTTTGTTATGCTATGATATGTTTTGTTTTGTTATACTATGCTTTGCTATGCTATGTTTTGTTATGCTATGTTTTGTTGTGTTTTGTTATGCTAAGCTATATTTTGTTATACTATGCAATGTTTTGTTTTGCTATGCTATGTTTTGCTATCCTGGTGTGTGGTTGTGTGTGTCTGTGGTTGTGTGTGTGTGTGGGGGGTTGTGTGTGTGTGGGGGGTTGTGTGTGGGGTTGTGTGTGTGTGTGGTTGTGTGTGTGTGTGGTTGTGGGTGTGTGTGGGGGGTTGTGTGTGTGTGGGTGTGTGTGTGGGGGGGGGTTGTGTGTGGGGGGGGGGGGGGGTTGTGTGTGTGGGGGGGATTTTGCGTGTGTGTGGTTGTGTGTTGTGTGTGGGGGGTTGTGGGGTTGTGTGTGGGGCTTTGTGGGGTTGTGTGTTTGTGGGTGTGGTTGTGTGTGTGTGTGTGTGGTTGTGTGTGTGCGTGGTTGTGTGTGTGTGTGAGGTTGTGTGTCTGTGGTTGTGTGTGTGGGTATGTGTGTGTGGTTGTGTGTGTGTGGGGTTGTGTGTGAGTGTGGGATTTTGCGTGTGTGTGGTTGTGTGTTTGTGTGGGGGGTGTGTGTTGGGTTTTGTGTGCGGGGGATTTTGTGTGTGTGTGGTTGTGTGTGGGGGTTGTGTGTGGGGGGTTCTGTGTGTGGGGGGTTGTGTGTGGTTGTGTGTGTGGGGTTGTGTGTGTGTGGTTGTGTATGTGTGTGGGTGTGTGGTTGTGTATGTGTGTGAGTGTGTGTGAGGGTATGTGTGTGGGTATGCATGTGTGGTTGTGTGTGTGTGGCTGTGTGTGTGTGTGTCTGGGGCTGGTTGTGTGTGGGGGTTGTGTGTGTGGGGGGTTGTGTGTGTGGGGGTTGTGTGTGTCTGGGGGGGGTTGTGTGTGTGGGGGGGTTGTGTGTGTGTGGGGTTGTGCGTGTGTGGGGTTGTCTGGTGTGTGTGCATTTTTTAATAAATGTAAATGAAGTACGGAATGTAAATGATAGATCTGTGTGTGTGGTAACAGAAAGACTGTTTTAAGTCAGCCAAGTTTAGACCGACCACAGAAGGCCTTTTAACTGAAGTCTTCTCATTCTTTCAACACAGTGTGAGGGTGATGCAAATGTCTGCAGAAATAGCTGCTTCCTAACATTAAAGTCCGATAACTTTTCCATTGCATGCCAACCTTGTAAATGATAAAATGAAAAGGTAAATGTAAGCAAGGGACAACCTTTAACATCGAACATGCTGCAAGTATATGAAATGAATATAAATGTGCTGTTAGATTATCCTTGGAGCATGCGGCAATGTCATTTGCATTGCAGACACAGCTGGTGTGAGAAGATGTGCTTTCCAGCCTCAGCTCGGCTGTGCCGCCAGCATTAGTGATGCAGAAGCAGAAACAGAGGCGTTCTTGCCAGCATGCCCGCCGCGGCCAGCTCTGACCGCGGCATTATCCTCATGCCCAGGCCAGAACACAGCCACTGCATGCTCTGTTCAAACTGGAAGGGGCGGGGCTGCTCCTTTGGGAGAACAAATGTGGGTGTACTTGTAAAGCGCACTGCGACTCCATGGAGTATCCTGGCGCTGAAGACCGCTGGGGAACCCGTCCTGGTTTTCCCTGGAGATGGTCCCTTTCTGGGTATCTCCAAGGTAAAACCAGGCATCCCTGGCGTCTGTGGGGGGCCGTTGTAGAGATGAGGCAAGCTAATCACCAGAGTTGCCGAGTGTGTTCCCTGGTTAGAGTAGGCACCGAGGCGAGAATTACCGAGTCCGTTTTGACCCTGGTCCACGACCCTGCCGCGTCGGGAATTGAACCCCGGTCCAAATGGGATCTTGCATGATTAACTTGGCAGTTAAATGATAGTGTTGGTATCTAAGGAGAGAACAGGGGTCCAAGAGGCGTCCTACAAGCTTATTGCGTATATCGCATCTCACACTTTTGTTACTTTGTGCAAATGCATCTATAAATCAACACCTCTGCTAAAGCTGTACTCCTCGCCACATCATCATCTGTGTAGGCTGCCTAGTGTAAGTTATTATTTCTCGGACTTCCTAAACAAGTCTTTGTCAGCATTTACAGTTAAGAGGCAGTGAGGCCAGTACTAGATTTGGAATAAAGGCGCCTAAGTATGCCACAAATCCGGAATCTATGGAAAGCACTTCAACGCCCTTTGAGATTTCTAGATAAATTGCTACGCCATGACAGACATAGGTCTAGCAGGATAGCAATGGTATACCTGCTTCACACTGTAACACTGTTGGGCTGGAGAATTACATATCAACCCATTTAACAACAAGCTCTCGGCATTGCTGTGGCGGGGGAGCGATTTAGCCAAATCTAGGCATATCTTCAGGTTTACACCAGGAAGGACTTTGTCCATTGTGTCATTGGCAAAGTCAGATCCATTGTAATGAGGCCAATTGCATTTTCCTAAGCATCCAGTACGAGAACGGTAGCTTGAGGCAAACACTTGTCATTCCTGGGGATGCCGGCCACAGCACGGAGACAACACTAGTGGCAGTCACTGACACCATTTGCCTCTCTGTAGATGCCGGCTCACCTGCCATGCTTGTGCTGCTAGATCTGTCAGCAGCCTGTGACACCGCCTCACATGTAACACTGCCGAACAGACTGCGTGAGGTCGGTGGCAATGCTCTTGGTTGGCTTGCAGACTTTCTAGACAGACACACGCAGACAATCATGCTGGGCACGTTTAAGTCCCGTTCTATTTCCCTCAACAACGGGGTGCTACAGGGCTCGTCCCTGAGCCCGATGTTGTTCAATATCTACGTAGCCACCCCTTGCCCAGATTGTTAAATCCTGTGACTCTGATGTCATCTCGTATGCAGAAAACACTCCGCTGATCATCTCGTTTGGACAAGACTACGACAGAGTCAAGCTCCGTTTTATGAACTGTATGCGAAGGATTACGACCTGGATAATGGCGAACTGTCTGCAAATGATTAGTGACCAGACAAGTAATGCTGTTTGGCAAAGCCCAGTATCTTTGGTCTCCTCAGTGGTCGCCTCCTAAACTTGGGTCAGCCCCTTCCCCCAGGCTGAGCTTGAAAAATGTTGTAGTCAAACTAGATCTGTTTCTGTCCATGAAGGCTGAGGTCTCTGCAGTCTGCAGCGCCTGATTCTCTACCATGCGGCTACTGCGGAAAGTCTTCCCCTGGCTACCATCTACGGCAAGGAAAACCTTGGTCCAGGCCATGGTTGTAAGTTGAGTTGACTGACTATGGCAAGGCCTTACTTATGGCCACTAATGACAGCTTATTGGCTAAACTCAAGGTAGTGCAGAATACGGCCAAATGCCTGGTCTGGAAGCAGAAATAACATAACATAATATTCTATTTGTCACAGACCACCCATTTAGGTCATGCCAGAGTCATCAATTTCAGGCATCGTTTACCTGGAGCTCAGTCCAAGAGTGCCCAGTAGGATTCCAGTGAGATATTAGGATCCAATTCAGATAGTCAATTCTACATCTGTTTGCTGAAACTGAGACTAGAAGAAGCATCAGGCGCATACCTCATCTTGAAGGAAATTCTTTCCCTCTAGTAACAGTTGCTGTACCTTTGTTATCTGGTGGAGTCCTCTGTGAGGCAGTCAAACCACTGCTCTAGCAAAGGACAGCCATTATAGTCCAAGTCTCCCCTTCAGGAGTTGTGGGGGTCATCAAGGTAACCTTAAGAGGTAAGGAGTTAAAAGAGACAAATCATGGCATCTCCTAGTGCTGTTAATCTACTCCCCAGTGACCTGTGATAGGAGCGAGGGATGATCTATGTAGGGGAGTGAAGGGACTCAAGACAAATACTGGAACATATGCGTAAACAATGTTAATGTAGAATTTTTCTTCCCGCATGGAATCACAACGCGGTCGATATCACGACCGCGTTGTGATTCCACATACCATTACTCCACAAGTCGGAACAACGACTTGCGGAGGGGGGGGAAAGGTGTTGGGTTTAAAATCCAACACCTTCCCTAGTGTCCGCACAGACTGGAGTTGAAATAGTAAATTATACTATTCCAACATCCAGCGCAAACCCCCCCCCCCCTCCGCAAGTCGTTGTTCTGACTTAAGGAGTAATGGTATGCGGAATCACAACGCGGTCGTGATAACGACCGCGCTGTGATTCCATGCGGGAAGAAAGACTGCTGGAGAAGAGGTATATTCATGCATAGATGGTAGAGCAAGAAAGAGGGCCTAGAGGTCCCAGTGGTATCCATCCTAGTTTGATGGGTGAAATTTCCAGATGTCTAAAATGGGAAACGCCATACCCATTGAAACAGAGAACTTGAATTGGATGAAGGATAGAGCTGGATATTGAATCTTCTGGTTATCAGCCTTGAAAAAGCCCCGGGCCTGCGTGCCAAGAAGGGGTAAAACATGTGTGGCAGACTATCAGAATAAAAAGCACCAAAAAATGGTGACCAATTTGAATTGTTTCCCATTAGGCAATAATATTTATCCAGAAGATCTAGCTTCCAGCTCGGTTCTCCATCCAATACACTCACAAACGTCCCAGCTTGGCTTCTGTTCTTTAATAGTCAAAGGACAATATTTAAAGGCACACTCAACATTGAGGACTCTGCAACTCTGGTGAGGCAGTCGCACATAGGTTTGCCGTACTGGTTACTATAATTGAAGTTTTCATTTTTACGGAGGTGGGTTCTTAAGTGTCTATGAGAGCATGTAAGTATTATACCTACCTATGACTTTTTAGTCTTCAGGAAGGCCCAGGCAAGAAAGGGCCCAACACAAGTTGGCTGCGAATATTGAGTCATGGCTATTAATCAAACACATACCTCTCTCTATACATACAGCAAGCTTTAAAAAATGCAAGCGGTAAAATGTATGGTTAATTGTTTTAGCTAATTGATTATCCATCTTCGGAGATGAAACCAGACAACAGCCTATGGATTAGGCCGGGGTGGAATACGCCCCGCTCTGCGGAGCTTCGCAAGCGGCGGAGTGAGGTAAGTCGCTCTACTCGTTCTTATTTCTTTTTTTTACTTCTTTTTATTACAGAATTAGAACAAAATTACATAAACACAACTCGCTGGTTATCCACCCTTCCGCAAACACATCAGCACGTTACGTCCACTGTTTGTATAGCTATTTCACAACTTTTAGACTGCTTCCCCCTCCAAGGAACCCGTATGATCATTTCCATAATTTTGCCCCCTTTGTCTAAATTGGGCCATAGGGAATGTACAAGAAGGCCTCTATACTCATTCCATTTATTTCAGACCCTTCCTCACTTTTGGGGACAGCCCCTATTCTGATGATTCGGTTTTAGGCCAGCATACACCAGTCCATATCTTGTTTCCATTTGCCGAGTGTTGGTGTTGTTTCAGCTCCACAACTGCGTGCTATGTTTCTTTTGGCGATTACCAGGGCTAAAGTCACTCCCGTTATCTCCCACCTTTGCAGGTCTGTCCCCCCCATACATTAAGCAAGTAGAGCTTGGCCAACAATGGAACTACCACTCCATATAATGTACTTAAACAGTGCGTTATCTTAGTCCAATAAATCTGAATTCTGGGACACGCCCATATTATGTGAAAATGTTCGTGCTGATTTTTAGCACCAGGAGTTTGTCCAGCGCTGTAAAACCAGTGCGAATGGCACCACAACCAGCGCAAGAGGGCGCTGCTTCTTTCTGCTATTTGAGTAGATGTTCTACTCAAGCAGCAGTAGCTTCCTCAAGGCACTCAGCATGTTCCTCAACGCGAGCGGTAGCTAGCTGCTGCAACAGACCGTGTTGAGAAATTGTATCAGGAGATGGTCTAGCCTACGATTTTCCTAGCTCAGGCTCATCAACTTAATGTTGGCGAGCCGCGAGAGAGGAAAAACTCCACTGTGCTGAGTTTTTGGAAACTCTGTACTCCACGCAGATCGCGGAGTGGAAAAAACTCTGCAAACTCCGTGAGCGAAGCAGACTTTTATGTCTAGGCCTACTATGGATAAAGCATCCTGTACATCAGGTGTCCTCTGCCAATCTTGTTCTCCTCTGTCAGGTGTTGCCTTCTGGTGGAAAAAAGAAGACACACAAACTCTAGGACTTACCTCACTGAACATAGGTAGCTTTTTGGCAAAATCCACCACTCTGGTAATGGCAGGCGTGATGATTTTTGTAAACTGGCTGAAGGCTTCCAGGTCGACTTTCCCACTTTCTGGAGCATTCATGATTGGCGCCTGCCCAATAACTTCCGGCTGTAGAGGCAAACATAACAGAATCAACTTGTCACTCTCGTTAACAAGGCACCAGAAGAAAACTTTCCTGCCTATGGTAACATTTTCTAATGCATATTCAAGCTTTTACCAGATTTCTCATCTAGGAGTATTTCTACACAAACTTTTAAATAATTAATCTATTTAGTAGTGCTGTTCCACTACCAGTTGGAGATTAGCTGGTGCATCGAAAGTGGGGAATTGTCTCGATAAAGGCATCACTCATGAATTTGATGCAAGTTTCGTTTAATTTCCACAGCCTACAGAGATAAAGAGAACATGTCACTGTCATATCCTCCAGTCAATATTTGTAGTCTTTTGGCTATTCAATGAAAAATCTCCAAGAACTTTTGGGCAAAGCCTCTGCAAATGGTCCTTCTTTTGCAAGGATGCAGCAGTGGAACAAATCCTGACAGACACGTCTTTGAGAAAATGTGATACAACTTTAGGCAAGAAATATTGGCAAAGTGTGAAGCAATTAACTCCAGCAGGATCAGTCTGGATCTCCAGAAACAGCAAAAAATGAATCCCACACCCAAAATACCCATACAACATCCTGCCAAAAATGTATAGGGTTCCAGTAAGAGGAACCAATGTCTATTGTAGCACAGAGCTTCTCAAACATGTTGGTGATCTGTCCCTAGGTTATGAGATTATGGAGTGTTTTGCCTGGAGTCCTTGAAGCTAAAAAGGCAGGTGGTGTATACCCATAGTGATCTGCCTGCCTACTGCTTCTGTGTGTATTTTAATCTTCTGCTAAATCCCCATGCAAAAGGGCTGCAGTAGGGTTTGCTGTGGGTACATGGTCATGAGTAATGCTTAAATGCAGAGGTAAATTAGGGGACATGAATGCATTCAATAGTAAAATCTAAAAGTGTTTGTATGTACTCAAAAAGATTTTTCAATTTGCGAGACTATCAGATAATGAATAAAGGACACATCACAGGCCAGAAGCCAAAACACATGATTCGATACATTTACAGTAACTAGGGAGCTTCATCAGGGCACATTTTAAAATTCCAGGAGGACCATGAAACAGTCCACTGTATGTGTGCTTAACACATTTCCTTACCATAACATAACATACCATACCATAACACGAGGTCTAAATAGTCAAAAACACATATGTCTTGAACTCACAAAGAAGGGTAAACAAGACAACTAACCTTGGGACAGGAGCCAGCCACGTTGGCAAACTTGTTTGAGAACTGGAGAAGAATTTGTGGGCAGGAAAGTGTGATGGTAGCTGGATACAATTCTGATGGGAAATACCAGTTTGTGGTTTGGTGCTATTCAGTGCACCCATATGCCAGGATATCTTGCACTTTTTTTTGCAAATCTCATTGTTTAATAATTCTTTGGACTCGTGGGTGGTCTGGAGTTGGGTGTGTGTGTGTTTGTCAGACAGAAAGAGAGAGAAGAGGACTGATCCTAGACCTGGGTGAAAGTTTCATCATACCAGCGAAGTCTGCAAATAATAGGTAACTCTAAATTTTCTCAGATTCTGAATCAGGAGATTTTGAGTACTTTTCAGCTACGTGAGACAGATTTTCACAAAAAATGTCTTGGTCAAGAAACATTTTCTACTTGTACGTATGCTTGACTTTTTTTACAAGAGGCATCCTCTTAAAAAGTCCTCTTGTGTGAAGTTTTTCAATAGAGAAATATTTCACATAATCTCGAAATTTCATGAAAAAATTTGCAATTCTGAAATTCCTTACACCCTAGTCGAGTCCTTGGACTCTTAACATAAGAAAGAGAGAGGAAAGACCCTTCTGACATCAAAGGAAAAGAAGAGCCTTCTTTCATCTTAAGAAAGAGTGTTCTTCCAGAACAGCAAGGAAAGAGCCCTACACCATCAAAGAGTTGTCAATCGTAAGCGACAAAATCGCCTTCTTCTATCACGCGGAGGTAAAAAGACTCAGAAAGAAATGTGTTTTTCGCATCAGAGAGGCAAGAGTGTTTTCTGGATTAAAAGCTTTCTGACATCAGAGAGGTGAGACTAGTTTGCCATCAGAGAGAGGTAAGAGGCTTTCTCCTTCAGACAAGTAAGAGTGGTCTACTGACAGAGAGGAGACGAACCTTCCGCCATCGGAGGAGTACGGGTTGGCCATCTTCAGAGGTGTGAGGCTTCTGCTATCAGCATGGTATTACTGGTTCATCATCAGAAAGAGGTAAGACTATTCTGGCATCAGAGAGGAAAGACTGAGACTAGAGCCCTCAGCCATCAGAGAGGTAAGAATGTTCTACCATCTTGGTGAGGAAGGAGGCTTCTGCAACCAGAGAAGTAAGAATGATTTACCGTCAGTGAGGCAAGACTCTTCGGGATTCAGAGAGGTAAGAGTAGTCTACCGTCAGAGAGACTAGAGCCTTCGGGCATTAGAGGTAAGAATGTTCTACCATCAGAGAGAGGGAGGAGGCTTCTCCTACCAGAGAGGTAAAAATGCTTTACTGTCTTGTAGAGTGCAATCCCTAGACTGACCCTCACTCATTAACATTGAAACTGATTTACGCCATTATTGTTGTCTGGGTATGGTTACCCGCATACAGCTGATGGGGTCCTTCCTTTGACGAACACCAGCCCGTGGGGAAATCTCCCCTGAAGAACATACTCCTAACTATGGTGAAGTTGCATCTTGATCACGCTGACCCAAAAGTGCAGGAAGCAGTATGTAGCCCTTGGCAGCTAAAATGTTCATTTTTTATTCGTCACTCGTGCTTTATTCGTGTTACAAAGAGATTTTACATTCCTGGAAGGGGAAGGAAAAACAATACTAATGCAATACCATGCAAACTGGAGGATCGGCAAGGAAAGCTGCATGTTTTATAAGATAGTAAAAAAAGCATGCTTGAAGATGACGAAACATAGTTCTGGATGACCTTGTGTGCTGACCCTGACTATCAATTTATTGGTAAATATTTTTTTTCAGTCAGGGTGTGATTTAGCTATTGCAGAATCTTATACATTCTTCAGCATGCAGTGTTGCATTTTGAGCCGCTACTCTTCTGTGTTGCTTTCCTTGCCTCATCCCCCTATGTATGCTTTCGCCGCTTCCCATAAGCAAAACCACAACATGGGGGACAGGACACACTGAGGCTCCTACCAGGAATTTCCTTTTCTGTTTCCAGTGGCTTCCCTGTGCGTTGGTGGCCACGTGTGCATCGGTGACAATGTGGATGAGCTCCCACTCCTCCAAGTTTGGCTCCGGCCGGGTGATAAGTGTCTTCTGAACCTCATCACGACGTCTTTTCTCCCGGTTTTCTTCGATGAGCTTTCGTTTTGCTAGCCTTTTGCTGTCGTCCAGCACCACTGAGAAAAAGAAGGAGAAACAAAGTGTGAGAAGCAGGAAAGCTTCTTAATGTGCCGGAGACATTGGGCAGGATGAGGAGAGTGTGGTCTTCTTCTTTAGGTTGAAGAAAGAAACTAACAAAATAACTAACAGGGTGGAAGAGAAAGGTGGAACAACAACGTAGGTTGAAGTATGAGGGACATAGAGAGAAAGCTGATAAGGAGGACAAAAGCAAGGAGGTGAACAAGGGAGGGAAGGAGCAAAGAAGACAGAGCAAGCAGACATGGAGCATGGAAGGTAGACAGAGGCAGAAGCAGGAACGAATGAAGGAATAAAGGAAGAAATAGTGAGATGGACTGAAACATAGATGAAAAGCGAAGGGAAGAAAGAGTGAAGTGACATGTCTACAAGGAATGAAAGGACGCAGTGATATAAATAAATTGGGACAAAGAAATAAAAAGGGAAGACAGCAAGACAAAAGAATGAATAAAATGAAAACGTAAAGTAAAGAAGGAAGAAAAGAGAGAAGGAAGACAAGAGTGAAAAGCTGATCAAAAATAAAAGAAGATTTGAAAGAAAGAAAAAAGAAACAGAGGGAGAATAGTTAAAAGAAGAGGAAGAGAAAAATAAAAGATGGGAAAGAAAGGGAATTGGGTGAAGGGAGCAAGGACGGAAAGGGGGAAATGAAGAGGGGAAACAAACGGTAAAACAAGCATTGGCAAAGCAATTTGGTCTTAAATTGGCTTTGCTGTTTTTTCTTTTTATTTACTGACTTGAGCTGGATTGGTAAACAAACAATATAAGCACAAAAGCAATTTTTTTAGGCGGTAGTAACACAGAGGACTGACGTGGGGATAAGCAATACAAAGGGTGCAGGTGGGGAATGAACCATAACAGGGTTGAAGCAACACAGATGGCGGGGGGGTTGGCAAATGAAACTCTGAAAGCACAGGTGGGGGAAGCAACATGGAAGCGAGGAAGGAAGCAACATGGGCGAGAAAGAGGAATGGGAGCTTTTACGAGAAGCACATGTGGGTGAACACAATACTGGTCATTTCCTTGTGCAGTAAGTCTTAGCATCATGGTCGTAAATTACAAAAACAGAATTTACAAACAAAGAATCTATAAATTCCAAATCTGGAAGAACATCCCCATATTCTCCAACTGGACCATGACAAGGCGGCTGCATTTTAGGAAAGAGCTGAAGCTTCCATTATTAAGAATACTACATCACAATGCAGTAACCGTGCACAGCCCAGCTACCTCTTCTGTCACTTGTTAACGTTATGCGCATCTTTGACCACGCACAGCGCTCCACTGACTTTCGGCTAGGTTGGCGCTATAGACAGTTTCCTGCTACGGCATTGGCAAAGTGGGCTCTGACCTAGGGCCCCAGCCTTTCAGGGGCCCCCAGAAAGACCAGCTCTGTTCTCCACACAGGCCTGCCCTGATGACGTTGAATGATTCTTAAACTATTTTTTTTCGAATACCGTTTTACTTTTTTGAATGTGGGTGATCTGTGAGAGTCTATTACAGACATTTTGTAGAGAAATGTAGTGTTAATGTTTCATGCAACATCCATAAAAAGTTTTGTTGAGATCAAAACTGGACCTCGCATATTCATATGTCACAGAGATTATTTGCAGAAATGTTAGTGAGCTGCTGCTGTATTACAATATTGAAAACACAAGTCACTATCCCTGAATATTAGATGTAAACACATTTAGACTTTAGACCAGTGTGCCTGTGCACTGTCAGAGACCTGGCCAAAGGGAGCATGAAAGAGAAGAAACTGCGTCATAAATTCAAGGCTGTTTAGAAAAGCCGCTCCTAAAATACCTTTGGCACAGTGCCCCCAAATTTCTTAAGATGTCCCTGGCTATGGGAATACCATGACAGCTTTTAGCAGAAGGTACTGCATTTGACAGCGTCACATGCACCACTCTTTCACACATGAATGAACGAACGTGAGGTGCCTGTTGTCTTTGGACCACTTTGCTCAAGTTTTAGTTTTACTTTGCTCTGTCCACGCACAGGTGAGAGGCCGCACAGCTAGTGTAACTCAATGCTCAGCACAGACGAGTACACGCTTGCAGGGCCACTGGAATTCTGCGGCAGGTGAGGGCCAAATTATGCAGCAGGGTTGAGTAGATTATGCAGCAAGAAAAGGCAAATTATGCTGCATAATGCAGCACATTTTGTAATAGCATTACTCCATTATTTAGTCATATTTAAACTTGGTGACACTGTTGAGGATTGATTGCACCTCATTAATCCCAGTTTAATATCTAAATATAACAATAAACAACAGCAAGGTGACCAGTCCAGCTTTGCAAAGGGCCTTCCGCTGCAACATAAGTTACTGCATTTTTTGTAACTTTTTAACCGTTTGGGCTAAAAACAATTTTTTTTGTTAAATATACAATTATGCATAAATCGGCGCAACCGCACCATCCCATAATTTCAGTGGCCCTGAATATACGTAATGACTCCCTTTGCTCAACACACCTGACAAGACACAAGGATGAGGATGAGGAGGAGGAGGAGGAGGAGCCTTTCCCTTGCCTTTTTTATGTGGCCCATTTCGAGCCTGGGCCCCTCCGGTCGCCGTTTTTGAATATTTGGTTATGTGTTAGGGTAGGGAAAAATGGGGTTGCAAAAAGAGAGGAAGAGAAGGGAAAGGTGGACAAGGGAAAGGAGATCAAGGGAAAGGAGGACAAGAAAAAGGTGGAAAAAGAAGAAAGAAAACAAAAGAGAGGAGGACTGAAGAAACTTTATTATAACATGGATTTTCCTCTCTTCATACTTTCTGGTACAGACATGCAAGCTAGGGTTGGTTTCAGGAGACCCGTTAAAGAGGCAATGCCATTTATGTCCTTGTGGGGCCCAGAGCTGCAGTCGCAGTGTTTTGGTGAATGTTTTTGTGCCTGTTTCTCATTGTACATGTGAAATATTTTGATAAATAAACTGCAGGATGGATTTTAGGCATTGACAAGAGTTGTTTTTAAATACAAGCTCATGGGACCAGCGTGCATAACTCCCTCACTTTCTCATACAAATATGGATGTCAGTTGTGGTTTTGAAGGACCCGTTAAAGAGGCAATGCCAGTCCTGCCCCTCTGGTTTGTTGAGCTTAAAAATTTGCGGAAGTCGAACCAAGTAGGCCCTGCTTGTGAAAACTCCCAACTGTATGCTTTAATCTATGCAGCTATGGGCACCGAAGCTGGACACAGACAAACAGTACCACGAGCAGGAAATCAAGAAAAAAGTAGTCCCCCAAATGGCAGAAAAACAAACACAGCGTAAGATACAGTACTTGGCCCCGCTCTGTGGGAGGAAACGAAAGACTAAAAGGAGGGACAAAGTGGAAGTAATGACCACTAGCAAGCAAGGATTTTTAAAGGACACTGAAAGAAACCAATGAAAAGCAGTGGGCGGGTTTAAGCCCTTAAAGAAGTATATATTAAAGTATATACAACAGGTCTTGAAAGCTCGACCTAAAAATTGAAAAATTAAGATAGCAAAGATTGTGAGAAAAATAGAAAGAACAAAAGTTTAGAATGAAAGAAGGAAAAATTAACAACAGGAAGGGTCAGGTGAAGTAGAAGAAAGAAATTAAAAACTCAATAAAGAAAGAAAGAAACATGAATGACAATTAAAACAATAAAGGATAGAAAAATGGAAAGGAAGAACAACATGGAAGAAATGATAGAAAGAATAAAGTAATGGAAAGAAAGAAAATATAAACAAAGGAAGGAAAATGGTCAGAAAATACGAATTGATAGAAAAAAGAAGGAAACAATGAAGAAGAATAAGGACAAAGTCAAGTCTGTGAACAGTTTTATGGTCTTCCATGGTTTCCATTTATTCTTAGATGTTTTGGAGTTAGGGCTAGTGATGAGTGGGAGACTGGCAGTTTAATTGCCAGTAGCTTGATGAGAAATATGCTACTATTTCAAGAAGAGAATACAAAAATGCAACTGGGCCAAAGTTTTTAGTCCTGGAGTAAATGTTGGCCCCTAATCCCACTCAGAAGATAAGAGCTAAAGATTGAGAGAGAGAAGCACAAATAGAAAAATAAAAAAGTAATGCTTACGGTCGGTGGCCATGCCAACGTAGGTGCATTTTTTGAAGCGACATTCTTGACACTGGTTCCTGGTCACTTTGTCGATCACACATTTTCCTTCATATTTACAGGAATACGACGGGTGGAGGTTTTTTTGGATAGTTCTCCGAAAGAAACCCTATAAAGAGGAGGAAAACACGAAGCAAGATATCTATGTTAGACTGTATCATTCCTCTGATATGTATGCAGTTATTTCAAGCAAAGTTCCCGAAAGGACTGTGGTCTGTGTGCAAGAGCTGACAGATATCGAAGTTCTGGAGAAGACCTCCCTCATACTTGCAGTGCTGCATATGAAGAAGAAAAAGTTACATACCTGTAACACTCCATCTTCGGAATAAAATCCTTTCCCAAGTTTGCCCAGAACTATTTAGGGATGTCTCACTTTACTTGCTTGGCATCATAGTGGGCAGAAGATGTACGTCTTGGTGCCAAATTTGCTTCACTGATCCCTACCTCATCTTCCTACATGGCACCATTTTGAATTTCTTAACTTGGGTAGATCACATCTGTGGTACAGTGGAATACCCCAGAGGATGATGGGAAACCTATGGGTCTACACAAAACCTTCAGGCTGTGCTCCACCATGGGACCTTCTTGAAACCCACGTTTTTATTTAAATGTAGACAAAAGACTAGAATCCAAAGAAATGTGGGCACCGATGAGTAAGATTTCACATGCACTGGCTTTTAAGGCGAGGTACCGTGAGTTACGTGAGCTTCCGCCAATAGGGTGGAATCAAGCTGTTTACAGTAGGCGAAGACTACAATGGCAACTATGATAACAACTTCACAGAAAAACTACTCAAATTATTCATATCTGAGCACGGGTGTGAACTCTGTAGCACTGCTGCTGCTGCTTACCCTCAAAACCGAAGCACCCTCATAATAATGGCCCTGGTGCAAAAACGACACTTAGCCCATGAAGAAGTATTGACGTGTTCAGGCGGCGGGATGGGGGGTACCCTAGACTTTTGGCTGCACTAACCACCTATTCTCTGGGTTGGGCACCAGAAGAGATAAAGCTCAGCAACTGCTATGCATTTTCCTCAGAACCATTCAACAACCCTTCAAGGGACAACCGGGATCAGACAGAGCCTCACAGGAAGAAGCTGCCAGAGACATAATGCTTCCCAGAGGACAAAATGTTGGGCAGAAGATCCTTCTGAAAACCTGCCTCCAGCTGATGACAAGACACTGAAGGACAAAACATTGAATCAGATCAAATGTGTCTCTATAAGTACAAATTGTATACAACAGTTGAGCTGAAACGGTATACAGTCAAAATATTGAGTCAAAAATATAGAATTGCAGTAATATCGAATTCAAAATATAGAATGGACAAAATATCGAATGGACAGAATACTGTCAACAAAAATATTGAATTTGAGGTAAGTAAGTTAATATCGATTTACATAAATATAGAAAGTCAAAATATCGAAGTAAATAATATAGGTATTAAATATATCGTTTTTTTAATATTATCAAATTTTTCAAAGAGTTTTTTATGTTAGTATATGTGTGAAAAGTGTATATTTATTTTATAATTTATTTTAAGTAATGAATTTTGTGGTATTTAATTTTTGCGTAATTTAATTATGTAGTGGGTTGTGGGTTTATAGGGGAATAGGGTGGGAAGTAATTTAATTCTAATTAATTAAATATTTTAATTTATTTATTTATTGGTATTTATTTTGAATTAATTGTTAATTAATTTTTAATTGGTAATTAATTAAAATATCATTGGTAATTTATTTGACTTAATTTAATAAATGATAATGATGTTAATGTTATTAATTTATTTTCTGTAGCGGGTTGTGGTTTATAGGGGAATAAGGTGGGAAGTAATTTAATTGTAATTAATTAAATTTTTAATTTATTTATTGGTATTGATTTTGAATTAATTGTTAATTCTTTTTCAATTGCTAATTAATTAATTGTTCATTGGTAATTAATTTGTATTAATAGCTAATGATTTTTAATAATCAATGTTTATTTGTATTTTATTTGGTTAATTATTATATTATATTAAATTGGTAATTACTTTTAATTAATTTTTAATTGGTATTATTATTTAATTTATTTTTATTAATATATGAAGTATTTACTTTCCCTACTGATGCACTGACTGGAGTGGGAATAGTAATTGTTACCCCTACGCTATCCAACGCTTTCCCTACTGTTGCACTCTCTGGAGTGGGAGTAGTAATTTTTACCTCTACTACGCTATCCAACGCTTTCCCTACTGTTGCACTCTCTGGAGTGGGAATAGTAATTTTTACCCCCACGCTATCCAACGCTTTCCCTACTGTTGCACTCTCTGGAGTGGGAATAGTAATTTTTATCCCTACGCTATCTAACACTTTCCCTACTGTTGCACTCACTGGAGGGGGAATAGTAATTTTTGCCCCTATGCAATCCAACGCTTTCCCTACTGTTGCACTCACTGGAGTGGGAATAGTAATTTTTACCCCTACGCTATCGAACGCTTTCTCTACTGTTGCACTCTCTGGAGTGGGAATAGTAATTTTTACCCCTACGCTATCCAACGCTTTCCCTACTGTTGCACTCACTGGAGTGGTAATAGTAATTTTTGCCCATACGCTATCCAACGCTTTCCCTACTGTTGCACTCTCTGGAGTGGGAATAGTAATTTTTACTCCTACGCTATCCAACGCTTTCCCTACTGTTGCACTCACTGGAGTGGGAATAGTAATTTTTACCCCTACGCTATCCAACGCTTTCCCTACTGTTGAACTCACTGGAGTGGGAATAGTAATTTTTATCCCTACGCTATCTAACACTTTCCCTACTGTTACACTCTCTGGAGTGGGAATAGTAATTTTTGACCCTACGCTATCCAAACGCTTTCCTTATTGTTGCACTCACTGAAGTGGGATTAGTAATTTTTACCCCTACGCTATCGAACGCTTTCTCTACTGTTGCACTCTCTGGAGTGGGAATAGTAATTTTTACCCCTACGCTATCCAACGCTTTCCCTACTGTTGCACTCACTGGAGTGGTAATAGTAATTTTTGCCCATACGCTATCTAACGCTTTCCTTATTGTTGCACTCACTGAAGTGGGATTAGTAATTTTTGCCCCTACGCTATCCAACGCTTTCCCTACTGTTGCACTCACTGGAGTGGGAATAGTAATGTTTACCTCTACGCTATCCTACGATAAAGATATTGTATATTTTTTTCTTAATATTATGTTAATATATATATAAATGTTTCAAGAAATAAAATTGTATTTTTTTTAATAACATTAATAATTTTAAGGTTATTTAAGTATTTTAAGTATATTTTGGTTAATCATTTTTATTCTTTTATTAATTTTAAATTATTTTAAAGATATTTTTAAAAAATCTATATTTTGACTAACTATATTTTTTTAACGATATTTTTGATTGGATATTTTTGAACTTACCTGTTTGTAGATAGGCATTTGATATTTTTGTATTAGATATTTTAACTTCGATATTTGTGTAATTCTATATTATTGTTATTGATATTATATCAGAACACCCCGGATAGGTGAACCCTTCTCTCTGCTCGCACTGACGCCCACCGCCAAGAAGAGAAGCTTAAAGTCTTCTTAACATTGCGGGAGAAGCCTAATCGCTGATTCGGAGAATACACTGGTACCACAGACACCCGCGTTGTTCTAATTATAGTGCATTTCTGCTTCAGCACAATAAATGCATTTAATATCGTACATAGCCAGCGCTATATAAAACTCAACAACAACAAATATATATATATATACCATATGATTAAAGGGAACCGCAGAAAGCACTGATGCAAACCATCATCATACAACATGAAGACATCTCCAGCTTAATGCTCAAAACTCTCCAATTCTTTTCAGAAAACGACATACGTGGGTTGTTGACTCACCTTACAGCCTTCGCAGGTGATGCAGCGATAGTGGTACCCCGTGGCTTTGTCACCACATACTACACAGAGCTCATCCTTTTCTAAGTAGCTGGGTATGTACCCTGTGGAGAGAGTGAGACAGAGGGGGTGAGGTTAGGGTGGAGTGGAACTGGTGAAACAAAACTCAGATCCTGTCTTACAAAGAGGACATGGGTCAGCAGAAGAGTAATGCATCCAGGATACAAGGTTTTCTTGGTTAAACTTCAGGTAATTGATTGTAACAAAAAATATTTTAAATGACCCCATGGGTTTGCTCCCTCAATATTGAAGACAAGATATTGTGGTATGGAAATATCAAGAACAAAATAGAGAAATAGCAAAAGTTCAGTAAGTATTGATTTTCAACACCGACATGCATCTTGACGAGATATATATTTTATTGTGTGTGTATATAATATATTTATATATATTTATAATCCGGTAAGTAGCAGAGCCTCTGGTGAAGGAAGGGACAAGGAGAGGGGAGAGACAGCCGAGAAGTACCGGTGAGGCGCGCTACAAGGACAGACTGAAAGACTGGGATGAAATGAGTGACCGGGTGAAAAACAGAGAGCCTTTGGTGAAAGGAGGGGCAGGGTGACAATGAAAGGGGAGAGACAGCCGTGAAGTACCGGTGGGGTGTGGCACAAGGACAGAGTGAAAGACTGAAATGAAATGAGTGACCGGGTGAGAAACATAGAGCCTCTGGGTGAAAGGAGGGGCAGGGTGACAAGAAGAGAGGAGACAGCCGTTAAGTACTGGTGGGGTGCGCCACAAGGACAGACTGAAAGACTGAGATGAAATGAGTGACCGTGTGAGAAACAGAGAGCCTCTGGTGAAAGGAGGGGCAGGGTGACAAGGAGAGAGGAGAGACAGCAGTGAAGTGCCGGTGGGGTGCGCCACAAGGACAGACTGAAAGACTGAGATGAAATGAGTGACCGGGTGAGAAACAGAGAGCCGTTGGTGTAAGGAGGGGCAGGGAGACAAGGAGAGAGGAGAGACAGCCGTGAAGTGCCGGTGGGGTGCGCCACAAGGACAGACTGAAAGACTAGGGTGAAATGAGTGACCGGGGGAGAAACAGAGAGCCTCTGGTGAAAGGAGGGGCAGGGTGACAAGGAGAGAGGAGAGACAGCCGTGAAGTGCCGGTGGGGTGCGCCACAAGGACAGACTGAAAGACTTGGATAAAATGAGTGACCGGGGGAGAAACAGAGAGCCTCTGGTGAAAGGAGGGGCAGGGTGATAAAGGGAAAGGAGGGGCAGGGTGACAAGGAGAGAGGAGAGACAGCCGTGAAGCGCAGGGGGGGGGGGGGGGGGTGCGCCACAAGGACAGACTGAGATGAAATGAGTGACCGGGTGAGAAACAGAGAGCCTATGGTGAAAGGAGGGGTAGGGTGACAATGAAAAGGGAGAGACAGCCATGAAGTACCGGTGAGGGTGAGGTGCGCCACAAGGACAGACTGAAAGACTAGGATGAAATGAGTGACCGGGTGAGAAACAGAGAGCCTCTGGTGAAAGGAGGGGCAGGGTGACAAGGATAGAGGAGAGACAGCCGTGAAGGCCAAGGGGGGGTGGGGGCGTCACAAGGACAGACTGAGATGAAATGAGTGACCGGGTTAGAAACAGAGAGCCTTTGGTGAAAGGAGGGGCAGGGGGCAGGGTGACAAGGAGAGAGGAGAGACAGCCGTGAAGTACCGGTGGGGTGCGCCACAAGGACAGACTGAAAGACTGAGATGAAATGAGTGACCGGGTGAGAAACAGAGAGCCTATGGTGAAAGGAGGGGTAGGGTGACAATGAAAGGGGAGAGACAGCCGTGACGTACCGGAGGGGAGTGCAATTAGAAGACAGTGAAAGGCTGAGGTGAAAGGAGCAGTCCCCTAAGAAGGGCCTCTGGGAAACAGAGGGGCAGTGAAAAACGGACAGGATTTACCAAGTAAAGGGACGGGGTGAAAGATGACGAGTACCTCCAGCGCCTCGTCAGTTGTACTATGCGCTATATAAAGGCAACCAAAAATAATAGAGGGGCAGAGTGGGGAGGGCAGATCTGGGGCAGTGAGGACAGAATGACAGCCTGCAATAACCGACGCGACAGAGTGAGAAGGAGTAGAAACCTGCGATGGAGGGGAAGGCAGGCAGGGGCCTGAGGTGAGTGTGGGCACAGGGAGGTTGTGTTGAACGGAGAGTCGGGGGAGGAGGAGAGACAGGCTCTGTTTTGGCCGAGAGACATCACAAGGATGTGAGAGGGAGAGAGTTCTGGGTTGATAGAGCGAGAGAGGAAGTCCGCGGGTTGGAAAAAGACAGGGTAGGAGTGGAGAGAAAGTCTCCAAGAGAAGACAAGAGAGACAGGGCCATTATTGAGCGCAGGTTACGGTGAGAAGGAAAGAGCGCCACCCGGCGGTGGATGGACAGACAGGGTGAGAAGAAATTCTATGTCAGGACCGGAGGCTTCTGATTATGCTTCTCAATCTTTACTAGAAGCTCACAGCAGCCAATGAAAATGCTTGCTTTTCATTCAAGTAAAACGTTAAACTGCATATCCCATCATGCTTTACACATAACCACGCCCCCTTAGTCCATTAGAGGCCTTAGCCTGCCGCCATCTTCCTCTTTCTTTGCTGCTCACAGAGCTAAGTACACCTTGTTTACTCCCTCTGTGTTTCTATTGCGCATGTTAATGTTGATTGTCATTTAATTGACACTGTATACATTGATTATATTTGGTTGTTAGTACCTATACTGTTATTTATTTGGCATGCTGAGGTTGTTACCTCTTCAGGGGGAGTAGCGGTACTTCGGCGGAGCACCTTTGTGCCCGTCTTTCAGTGAATCGATTCCTCATGTGGCAAGAGCGCGCTTCATAGGCGCGAGGGTAGCGACGGTCTTTGACCAGAGGCAGACGGACGCTTGTATTTTGCTTTTTGAGCCTGCTTGAGCCCGGTGTTTTCCCTGTAGTGTCCGCGCGTTTAGCGCATGCGCAGACGGCTTCCCTGATCGCCGCTGACGCTTAATCAGGCCGGGTGGCTCTCGGCCGTGACGTGCGCCCCAAAGCGCGCTGAATTGGGCTAGTTTCTGGTAGGATTCAGTCGCGCTTGGGCTGCATGTCGCGGCGCGAACCGCGTTTTTAGTTTCAATTGCGTTTTGTACATCGGAGTGTTAGGAAGGATCCCTCTGCCTTAGCGATCGCCTGGTGAGGTGGTAAAAATACTAAAAAAGGCCAATTAGAGCGCGCACACGCTCAAGGTATTGCAGTGGCCTGGGTCTCTGGCCCGCCTTGACTACAGCTTTGCTGAGGGGGTTGAAGGTAGTGAAAGTTTGTGTGCTGAGTGGGCTGACCCCCCCCCCCCCTGACCCTCCTTGTACCTGGTTTGTCTGACCACAACCTAGAAAGACTTCCCAGTGCATCAGAATGTCTGAGGAGCAGTTTAATGAGGGGTACTATGAGGAGGAGGAATTTGAGAACAGGCAGACTGCTGCCTTGGAGGACAACCTTGTCAGTGCTTTGGACGCTTCGGTCCAGTCCTCTGTTAACAGGGCGATGGAGACTACTGTCCCTCAGACAGTGCACCAGGCACTGGCCTCAGCCCTTCGTCCTATCCGACGACAACTAGAAGGTTTTGCCAAAAGACATGGCTTTACCAAACCTCAAAAGAAGAAGGGTGAAGCATCCACCTCGGGTCCTCCTTCAGGGGACTCTGCCACTTGGCCTCACACGCAGGCCTTAGCTACCCTGCCGGACACGGCGGACCATTCTTACGCAGGGGCCAAGGCCACTGCTAAGCGTAGGGTCCATGACACAGACACGGACACGGACACTGGGACGAACACCGATACGGACACCGACACCTCAGAGGAGCGCAACCCTCCAAAGAAGGCAAAGGTGGCGCAGCCCAAGAGCCTCGCGCCAGAACATACACCTTTCACCTTTGACCCATTGGAAATTGTACACCCCAGATCGCAAGATTGGATGCCGCCTGCAGCGGTCACAGCTTATATTCATGATAATCTGCGTAAGGGCTTCCCTAGGGATGTGAGAAATCGTTTGCGCTCAGAGTGCCCTAGACCAGAAATCCCAAATCAGGTGGCGGAAACACCGGAGATTGACCCTAACCTTCTCACCTTTCTGAAGAAGTTCACCAAGGACCCGAAGAGGGGTTTGGACAGAGCATGGAAGGGGTGTCAGGACAAAATGTTGGATGCCATCGACCCTTGGCAAAGATCCTAGAAATGGCCTTTGTAGCCAAGGAGACCTCGGTCATCATAAATCCGGACGTGCTGGCTGGATGGGCCCAGAGAGCCATATGTTTTTTGGGCAACGCAAACTGCGCCGTCTCGGCAGAGAGAAGAAAATCTTTGCTCATGAAGATGGACTCGAATCTGACGGAGCTCGCTGACGCAGAACCGGGACCCCTTGCAGAAGGTTTTCTTTTTGGTGACAAGTTCGTCAAGGACGTCTCCAAATATGTCGGTACCTTTACGGCATTGGACAAGGCCCAGTCGGGCATCAAACGTGCCCTCAACCAGGGTGTTTTTCACAGGGCCGGACGAGGCGGGGGTCGCTCGTCAGGCCGAGGAGGTCCTCCTGGCCCCCACAGAGGCGACTTCGGAAGGGGCAGAAATGACTTTGACTCAACACGAGGAGGAACCTTCTACCCCTCCCGTCGGAGGTTCAACAAAAACAGATATCAGACTGGAGATGGCCGGGGGAAGTTCAAACACCAGCAGAGCTCAGGTGAGACTTTCAGATACTTCCCTTCTTCCTCTGGGGGGTCGGACTCGACACTGCCTGGGGCGGTGGGAGGACCTTACACAGGACGCTTGGGTCTTACAGACAGTCCAGGGCTTTCAACTGGAGTTTTACTCACGTCCTGTTCAGGCAAGCGTACCCCCAATTCTCCATTTTTCCCAACTAGAGGCCAGTTTTATAGACGAAGAGATTGCGGCCTTGCTGCAGAAGCGCGCGATTGCACCAAGTATTCGCTGCCCTCGCGGTTTCTGCAGCAACATATTTGTGATTCAGAAAAAAGGGGGTGGAAACAGACTAGTTTTAAATCTCAGGGACTTCAATCAATTCCTGACGTACAACCATTTCAAGATGGAGGGCATCCATCTTTTGACGGATCTACTGCAGGTGGGAGATTGGATGGTCCGGTTGGACCTGAAAGACGCGTATCTCTCTATTCCGATTTTTCCCCCGCATCGCAGGTCTCTTCAATTCAAATGGAGAGACCGATGGTACGAATATTTGGTTCTGCCTTTCGGGCTCTCCTCGGCTCCTTGGTGCTTCACCAAGGTGATGAAGCCGGTAGTAGCGTACCTCCGAGAGCGAGGTATTCGCCTTATTATATACCTCGACGACATACTGATAGTGGACCAGTGTCGGCAGACTCTCTTACGACACCTCCAACTGACCACGACTATTTTGCAGGATCTGGGTTTTGTTATAAACACCAGGAAGTCGGTCATGGTTCCTTCACAAGTTATAGATTTTCTAGGTTTCACAGTGAATTCGGTGATGGCCCAATTGTGCCTTCCGAAGGACAAACTCCGGGATCTGAAGAAAGAGATCCGGAAACTGCTGAGCAGCCAGTCTGTCTCCTTGAGAGCACTGGCGAGAATGGTAGGAATTCTAGCGTCTTCAGTCCAGGCGATTTTCCCGGGCCCGCTTCATTACAGGGCCCTGCAACAGTTGAAGATCAGACACCTTCAGAAGGGTCTCTCGTATTCAGACAGCATTCCCCTCACGCAAGAGGTGAGGACGGAGTTGGAATGGTGGTTGGGACACGTCGACGCTTGGAATGGCCGAGCGATCTTCGGTTCACTCCCGGAAGTCACGATAGAGTCCGACGCCAGCCGATGGGGCTGGGGTGCGCGTTGTGGAGACATCTCCACAGGAGGACGGTGGTCCCCAGAGGAGCTTTCTCTCCATATCAATTGTCTGGAACTGCTGGCGGGGTCATTCGCGGTGAGAACGTTATCCCCACAGCAGACATCCTGCTGTATCCTCCTGCGTCTGGACAATATTTCAGCGGTGAGGTACATCAACAAATTGGGAGGCACGAGATCGTCCATGCTTGTGCAAATAGCCAAAGACTTTTGGCATTATTGCCTCCGCAACCAGATATCGGTCATTGCGGAATATCTCCCGGGCCAGTCCAATCAGGTAGCGGACTGGAACTCGAGGTACCTCAGGGACTTCAGCGATTGGAAGTTGCTCCCGAGGATGTTCGAGTGGCTGGAGAGCATTTAGGGTCCGTTTGAGACGGACTTATTTGCATCGAGGCTGACCTTCCAGATCCCCCGATTCTTCAGTTGGAGACCGGATCCGTTAGCTCAGGCGACGGACGCTTTTCTCCAGGACTGGTCAGTGGGGGTTCACTATGCGTTTCCCCCCTTCCTGCTGATCCCCAGAGCGATGTCACAGGTAATCAGACAGAACGCGGAAGTGGTCATGGTGACACCTTGGTGGACGTCCCAATCTTGGTTCCCCAAGCTGATGCAGTGGAGCTGCGACCTACCCAGACTCCTCCCGGAGTCGACAATGCTGTTGCTGGGCCCTCATCAGGAGAAACATCCCTTGATAATGGAGGGCAGGCTCCGGCTGATGGCCTGGAGGCTTTCAGGCAACAGTGGCAAGTGCCAGGGATTTCGAGCAGGGCTGCAGACTTCATCAAGCAGGCCTGGGCTCCTTCCACGAGGAAGCAATACTCCTCGGCCTGGAAAGGTTGGGTGGATTGGTGCGTGGAACGACATTTGGATCCCGTGGGGGCCGGCTTACCCCATGTGCTAAACTTCCTGACGGATAAGGCGTCGCAGGGCCTGGCCTATCGGTCGGTTAACAATTTCAGATCAGCCATCTCAGCGGGCCATGTTCAGCTGGATGGTAGACCAATTGGTATGCACCCTGTCGTGTGTAAGTTGTTGAAGGGTATTAGGGTAGAAAATCCCCCTAAACCTAAATATTCTGGTTTGTGGGATGTTAAGCGAGTTTTAGACCTATTTGACAAATGGCCAGCTAACACGGATCTTTCCAGAAAACAGCTTTCAGCCAAGCTGGCCATGTTGCTTTGCCTTTCGGCGTGCAGGAGATCATCGGACGTACGCGCGCTGGACATAACAGGTAGAGTATTTACTCCGGAAGGAGTTTCTTTTCAGATTTTTAGGCGTACTAAAACATTGTCTACACATGTGTCTTATAATGCATTTCAGGAGAATGAAAAGTTATGTGTCGTTCAATGTCTAAAGACTTATGAGGAATGTACTGCGGCAGTTAGGCCTCAGGGCTGTTCGCAGCTTTTGATAGCCTTACAAAAGCCGTTCAAGGCAGTGGCTGCGGCCACCATTGCCAGATGGCTTCGTTTTGTGATGGAAGAAGCTGGCATTGATATCACCATGTTTGGTGCGCATTCTGTCAGGGGTGCTATGGCATCGAAATCGTTCATGTTGGGATCCAGCATTCATGATATTATGCATTGTGCAGATTGGTCGTCGGAATCGACCTTCAAAACGTTTTATTATAAGCCGGTGGGGGATATTACCTCTGTTGTTTTCAATAAGCGTTAAACGTGCATAATCAGAAGCCTCCGGTCCTGACATAGAATCACAAATTTGCTAGCATTCGCGACAAGAATTTGCAATTCTATTAAGGACACGGAGGCGAGGATTATCCCACCCGGCATTGTATATGAAGTTATAAATGCTTGCCCACCCAGATGGTTACGGTGGTTACGGTCTCTTATCCTTTCTTTCAGGTTCTGATAAAAAGAGTGACTGAGCCTCAAAGACTGCCAGGATGGTTCGCCTGAGGTTGTTTCTTCTTCCCGTTGGAAGGGTTCTGGAGTTTTCCAAAGTTCGGTGGGAGCTGTTCGCCGCAAGAAAGAGGAAGATGGCGGCAGGCTAAGGCCTCTTATGGACTAAGGGGGCGTGGTTATGTGTAAAGCATGATGGGATATGCAGTTTAACGTTTTACTTGAATGAAAAGCAAGCATTTTCTTTGGCTGCTGTGAGCTTCTAGTAAAGATTGAGAAGCATAATCCTCGCCTCCGTGTCCTTAATAGAATTGCAAATTCTTGTCGCGAATGCTAGCAAATTTGTGACTCATGACAGCCCCCGCCTTATGCGTGCACTCCCTCGGTAGAGCTGCAGGGGGCAGTGCCGCGGCACGCATCACTCTGAATACGTCATAGTGGAATGGGTTCCTGGCAGCCCGCGCAGGGCACCCGCCCATGCACCGCGCCTTGCCTCTCTGCTGAGACTGCAGTCGTGGCCCAACCTAGGAGGCCAAGTTTCTGCAGGGCTGGGGCAGAGAGGGACCCCCTGCTCAGGACAGGGTTAGCAGAGGGGGGACACCGTGGACCCTTCGCCTGGCACCTGCTGAACAAACGAAACCAGGGGGCGGCCTGTGTGCCCTGCGCCCTAGAGCAAGGAAGGTCGATGTTTAGACTGTGAAATACAGCAGTAACCAGGGTTCAGTGGGCCCCTGGCCCCGGCGCCACTGCACCTGCTGTACAAATGGAAGCTACACCCCTGGGGTTTGGGGGAGGGCTGGGCAGTACACAAGATGTAAAACAAACAACTAAAGAAAGCACAGTAGTCACATAGGGTGCACCGATATTAGTCATACTGTTATTAAAAATATAAAATTCACATAAAGGAAGCTTTCGTAAACATGCTTTGCTACCGCGAGGCATGAACACGAAAAACCATGAACAACTTGAAGACGGAATTAAGTACAGGCTGCAGAGAAAAACGATGACAAAGCGCGCGGGCACCCACGTCACCGTTCCTCGAGGAAGAACATTTCTAATAACTAATTTTTATTGAATCATTTTATAATAGCATCTACATTGATTTCCATTTAACCCTAACAGCCTGAAGTAACATTGCTACATTGGAGACGGCAGTGCACACATTATATTTCAACAGGTAAATGTGTTCAGGGGAATAATGCATGAAGGACACTTTAATATGAATATTTATAAAGCACTGTCATTTACAGGCCGCCAGCAGCGCAGCAATTACAGCTTTGCAGAAACCATGCGGACTAGCGCGTGCTGAGCACAAGGGGCTGAAGGAAACACCGGTGACGCCGCAGCTGCCTGACGCTACTTCCCTTAATAAAGGTGTGTGCCCTGCTCCCACTGCCGGGTCCACTCCTGCATTCGCCCCACCCCCTTATCGCACTGTTCCTTTCCACTCTGCACTGATTGGCTAGTACTGTATTCCAATCCACTCCCATTGGCTATCCCTGTGTTTGAGTGCGCCATTTTGTTCTCTCCACCTAGTGTACTGGAGTATATACCTTTACCCCACTCGATTGTATCATCTCATGCATTCTGTCTAGGCCTGGGAGAAATTTTAATTGCGCCACAGTAATGTCATGTTACTCTTATGATGTGAAATTCCCTAAAATTATGCGATTTCCCCTGTTCGCCCAATTTAAAGTAATTTGGGGCAAAAATGTCAACCACAGGAGCAGCTGTTGCTGTTCGCGTTCTGTTACTTTTAATGCTATTTCTTAGCGCGAAATGCGTCATCTGGTCGATTTTGTACACCAAGGTGCATTTTGGGTAAGAAATTAGTGCTAAATGCAGGGTTACTCTACTCGAATACCTCTGAGGAATTTTTCATCATTTTGCTGTAGTTTTGCGTAATTATGCTACAACAAATTACACCCAATCCTACTCCTGGCTCATGTCTACTGCGTTCTACTACACTTTCCCTGCTGTCTAAAGTTGCCTGCTGCTGCCTACCATTGTGTTCAATGCCTCTGTCTACTATTGTGGTCCTAGTCACTCTCCAGCCAGCGTCCACCACTGTGCTTCCATCACTTTCTAAAGCGGTACAAATGGGGGTGGTGATGGACAGAGCATCTGAACCAATTAAACACTCACACCCAGTCAACAGATCTGGGTTTAATCCTTCACCGTTCTTTAGCCTACTCTGCCACCCCAGTTCAGACATGGCCATATGCAAATCAGTCTGACCCTGTGCCTTATGGGAACAGTCCAGCCCGAACTGCCAAGCCATGCCTTCCCTGGACCGGAAACAAGCTTCCTAGGACTGGTTTCTGGCATTACAGCCGTCTTCAGCCAGGCTTGCTTGAATCCAGTGGCAAAGTGAGCAAGGGACTCACATCTGAGCATACCCTGCCAACTTATGGCAAACAAAGCGGTACAAAAGGGGGTGGTGATGGACGGAGCATCTGAACCAATCAAACACTAACACCCAGTCAACAGATCTGGGTTTAATCCATCACTTTCTAGCCATTGTTCGAAACAGCTGTCCCGCCAGCATCCTTCACTGTAATATCCATCACCTTCTAGCCATTCTTCGAAGCTCCTGTCCAGGCAGCATCCACCACAGAGCTATCCATCACTTTCTAGCCATTGTTCGAAGCTCCTGTCCAGCCAGCGTCGACCACTGTGCTGTCCATCACTTTCTAACCATTGTTCGAAGCTCCTGCCCAGCCAGCGTCCACCACTGTGCTTCCATCACTTTCTAGCCATTGTTCGAATCTCCTTTCCAGGCAGCATCCACCACTGTGCTATCCTTCACTTTCTAGCCATTGTTCAAAGCTCCTGTCCAGCCAGCGTCCACCACTGTGCTATCCATCACTTTCTAGCCATTGTTCGAAGCTCCTGTCCAGCCAGCGTCCACCACTGTGCTATCCTTCACTTTCTAGCCATTGTTCAAAGCTCCTGTCCAGGCAGCATCCACCACTGTGCTATCCATCACTTTCTAGCCATTGTTCGAAGCTCCTGTCCAGCCAGCGTCCACCACTGTGCTATCCTTCACTTTCTAGCCATTGTTCAAAGCTCCTGTCCAGCCAGCGTCCACCACTGTGCTATCCATCACTTTCTAGCCATTGTTCGAAGCTCCTGTCCAGCCAGCGTCCACCACTGTGCTATCCTTCACTTTCTAGCCATTGTTCAAAGCTCCTTTCCAGGCAGCATCCACCACTGTGCTATCCATCACTTTCTAGCCATTGTTCGAAGCTCCTGTCCAGCCAGCGTCCACCACTGTGCTTCCATCACTTTCTAGCCATTGTTCAAAGCTCCTGTCCAGCCAGCGTCCACCACTGTGCTATCCTTCACTTTCTAGCCATTGTTCAAAGCTCCTGTCCAGCCAGCGTCCACCACTGTGCTATCCTTCACTTTCTAGCCATTGTTCAAAGCTCCTGTCCAGCCAGCGTCCACCACTGTGCTTCCATCACTTTCTAGCCATTGTTCGAAGCTCCTGTCCAGCCAGCGTCCACCACTGTGCTATCCTTCACTTTCTAGCCATTGTTCGAAGCTCCTGTCCAGCCAGCGTCCACCACTGTGCTATCCTTCACTTTCTAGCCATTGTTCAAAGCTCCTGTCCAGCCAGCGTCCACCACTGTGCTATCCATCACTTTCTAGCCATTGTTCAAAGCTCCTGTCCAGCCAGCGTCCACCACTGTGCTTTCACCAATTTCTAGCCATTGTTCGAAGCTCCTTTCCAGCCAGCGTCGACCACTGTGCTGTCCATCACTTTCTAACCATTGTTCGAAGCTCCTGCCCAGCCAGCGTCCACCACTGTGCTATCCATCACTTTCTAGCCATTGTTCAAAGTTCCTGTCCAGCCAGCATCCACCACTGTGCTTCCATCACTTTCTAGCCATTGTTCAAAGTTCCTGTCCAGGCAGCATCCACCACAGAGCTATCCATCACTTTCTAGCCATTGTTCGAAGCTCCTGTCCAGCCAGCGTCCACCACAGTGCTATCCTTCACTTTCTAGCTATTGTTCGAAGCTCCTGTCCAGCCAGGGTCCACCACTGTGCTATCCATCACTTTCTAGCCATTGTTCAAAGCTCCTGTCCAGCCAGCGTCCACCACTGTGCAATCCATCACTTTCTAGCCATTGTTCGAAGCTCCTGCCCAGCCAGCGTCCACCACTGTGCTTCCCTCACTTTCTAACCATTGTTCGAAGCTCCTGTCCAGCCAGCATCCACCACAGTGCTATCCTTCACTTTCTAGCCATTGTTCGAAGCTCCTGTCCAGCCAGCGTCCACCACTGTGCTTCCATCACTTTCTAGCCATTGTTCGCACTTCCTGACTGATGAGATGGAGCATTTTAAGCATAGTCCCTCTTTACATATCATAGACATAGTAAACAATGGCTGATGTACCTCCCACCCCAAGCCCTGAAGAAGTCCCAGTGTCAAGGGATGAAACGCATTGGCTGCCTCCCTGTCCATGCTTTTATCGTTGAAACAAAGATATAAAGAATGCCAAAGTCAAAACAAGCTTTATTCAGTATATTAAAAATATCCATAAAAGCATTCTACATAATAAAACCTGATTCCGGGGAGTAATATATCAATAAAAACAAAAAACAACAATAAAAACATTTCTTCATATTATAATCCCCGTCTTCCCCCTTCCAAAACAATGTTTGAAAGAAATACCTATTTCATTTTAAAGTATAAACACCATGATAGTCCTTAAACATTTCGTGGGGTAAATGGAATTGCAATTAAAAAAAGGTACACGCATTAAAACCCAAAATTGAATAAGCTAATCACCCTCATAGACAAGTGATTCCAGATATGAGAGCATTTTCCTTCGCTTAATTGCTAATAGGGTGAAGCAAATTACCGCATTGCAAATCATAACATGATCTAATTTACAAATAAAATAAAAAGCAGTTTTATGGGAGTACAATTTATTGGAGATAAAAAAGGGATAAAGAATGCCATTTCTGGGAGGAGCCAAGATGGCGACCGGGACGGTCGACTAGTCCCTCGGCTCCTGTGACCATCTCCTCCTGCGCGGCTATCCTGCCTGTGATCCTGTGCCAAAGCGGCACGAATGTATACCTTACTCCCTCCGGCGGCCGGCGGTGAAACTCTGGAGCCTGTACCTGTTCTCTGTCGGCAGCGCCGACCGGAAACGTCCCGCGGCCTGTTGTGGACTTGGGACCGGGGCCTCTAGTTGCAACCTAGGCCGGCCACCGAGTGATAAACAATGGCTGATTGCAGCGACTAGGTGCCGGCCGGATCGAGTTAGCAGGGAAGAGGCCGATTTTTGAGCTGAGCCTATGGCTGGACTGGCGGCGATGCTTGTGAAGTGCTTGCTACTTTTAGGCGCACCACTCGATCGTGGAGACACGGATTCCCCGCTTTACAGTGCCGGCTTGTACTTTGCCCCGAGTTCGGCGGGCGACATCTGACCTCCATACCCAGCGGGTCTGTTTACTCTATGGACTGCTCTTCCACCGGTGTTTAAATCTTTTGCTGCTAATACTGGCTCTACATAAGCAACCCGGCCCGAGTCAGTGGGACCGTGCTGCTGATCGCAACTAGCATGGATATCACCAGCAGTGAGGGCGCTGTACCCCGATGGGTCCCTGGGCGACTGGATTGGCGTGACGTGCCCGGGGAGAGATACGACAGAGACTGGCGATATGGTGACTTAATGTCAGCGATTGCCGACCTCCGGAGTTCCATGGAATCCTTTGCTCGAATTCTGACCGGTAAGCTGGAAGCGATCGTGTTCGATGTGGGGCGCTCGGGAACGGTTGAACTGGCAGAACATGGCTGCACACCGCTTCCCTTGCCTCTCCGTGATAAGATGGCGGCCCTGCGTGACATTGATGGCGCTGAGGTTCCCAGCCCCGCTGCGTCCCCTACTAAGGGACTTATGTGTCCACTGCAAAGTATGGACTCTGGATCGGACTGGCGTCTAAAGTGCCCGCTCCGACCCCTACGCCCTTCATATCAGGGATCGCCACTGCAGTCACTGTTGGACTCTGGAACTCCCGCCTTTGGCCCAACTTCATTGTATGCCACCCTGACTGTGTGCTTTTGGTTCTGGTCGAAACCCCCGGAGTGCCCTGCGGTGGGCATGAATGATGCCCGGTTGATCAACATCGGCGTTTTTGGACTATTGATTTTGCATCTGTGGGACAATTTGGTGAGCGAGACTAGCCGGGACAGAACAGGGCAGGGGTAAACGCAGCTTACAATTGGTGGATGGTTCATTGTTGCTGACCGGGAGGGAGGAGAGGCGAGCTATTTTTGTGGGTGTAGTATACTGCCTGTGCGTTTTTATATTTAGCTCGCCGGATACTGCCTTTTCTTATTGACCTTACATTTCGTGCTGGTACTGGTGCTGCAGGGGGGAGGGGCCGGGGGACTGGTGAGGACTCCCCTCCGTTACTGAGAGTTTTAGATTAGGATCCTTTTCTAACTCTCTATATTTCCCTTCTGTGGGGTTTCTGGGGCGACAGGCATGCCTATGGGGGGGGGGGGGCTTGGCCTTCCGCTGCATGCAGGGTGGGGGGTGGGGGTGGGACGTGTTTTTTGTTTCTTTGTCTCTATGGCCCGCTTTTTCTTTTTTCCTCTCTTGTTTCTTCTTGATATTATCCTCCTTTTTCTATTTTTCCTATAGTTGGAGTCGGGGGTTTGGGTTCCTTGGGAGGATAATTGTTTGTGTCCCTTTACGCTACGAAATCCTGTTCACATTGCTTGCTTCATGAGTGGGTCACTGTGGTTCCGTGGGTTTGTTCTCGGACTTGTATTTTCCTATTGTTCTCCCATAGGTACGTTCAATTGAAGGCTAATATCCTGGCGCGTAAATAGCTCTGTGACTGATATCGTGATATTGCCTCTCGTTTGATCCTTCAACTTTATTATAAATTGGAATCCTCACGCATCCTGTAACACTGTGGATAAATTTGGTCGCTCATCCTGATTTAATACTGCCAGCCTGGTTTGAGAACACGGTGTAGTTATCCTTTGTTGCAATATATTTCGACATCTGATGTTATTGTATGATGGCCTCTTGGCCCTTCCATGCTTTGCACATGATGTAATTCTGAGGTTTCCTAATAAAAAAATGTATTAAAAAAAAAAAAAGAATGCCATTTCTACAACATATTAGCTTGTGATGTCTACATCCAGTGATTCGAATCCAATGTGATTTGGACTCTATTGATTCTCATCTGCAAATTCAGAATTTAATTCCGACCTTTACTAGACTCTTTTGCCTAATAAGTTGTTAGGAATGAATTCCCCTCTTGTTTGTTGATGTTACAATGTACTAATTCACTCCCCGATTCATCAGTGGGGCAGACATATAATTACGGCTCCCGGTTTTATAGTATTTTCTTTTTTTAACATTTCAGTCTGTATTTATCCATATTTATTTTTTGATCAACTCATTGGTATTTATCCATTTTTTTGTGTTTTGAGAATAAATAGAGTCATAACATGGTATATTCCCACATTTATTTAACTGATAAACATGCACTCATACTTCGCTGCCTGTCGCGTTTTAGCAAACTAAGCAGCCTACTAGAGCCAAACCTTACACCCACAGGTAAATATCAGTATTATAGTCCAAATATAAATATATACATGTCAGTATTCCGGGAAATCTGAACCTGTTTTGTAACTTCCCATTCTGTCTATCTGCTTAGCTGTTGTCCTAGAAAGAATGAAAGAGTGCACCGAGAGTCTCCTGCAAGAAGCACAATTCTCCGTATTTTTCCACTTTTAAAAATAAATACAGACAGGAAACCCATTGTTTTTTGTCTGTATTAATCTGTAAAAATCTGTAAAAATGGAAAAGTGGGAGCCTTACATATAATGTACGAAAGGTCTTGTGAAACCTTGCTGGTAACTGAAGGGCACAGATACAGGCTATACCGGTCCACTTAACTTACCACTCTGTGCTAACCAGGTCAGCCTGTGAGGACCAGAGAGATGTGCTACGCATTCCTGGTCACAGCAGAACTTTATTATAGTTTACCCAGCAGGTCTCGATTCGTCACATGCATCCTATAATGTCGACGATGAAAGGATGAACATAATGCTGCGCGTCTGAGTAAATCTCTTTACTTGGCATCTCATCATGGCAATCATAGAAAGGAGGCTGTAACGCAGGGTATCCCTCAACCCTTCTCTACATCTGGGACCTGCCCGGATCCAGAGGTGTGGCACAGCTGCCAGGGTACCTGACTCGCACCACGGGGTTCACGGTTCGATCCCCGGTGCCGGGGGCAGGTTAGCCCAGCACCATGTGACTCTGGGTAATAGCTCGCTTAATCTTCCGAAGGGCCCCCGGCGCCGGGACACCTCTCCGGAGGTAGCTGTGCACTTTACAAATGCTGGTATTTTATTTCATTTCATTTAATTTCGTAACATCTCCAGGTAGACAACCTCCTACCACAGCCAGTATAGGAAGCAGAATGGAGAGCATAAAAAAATACTAAGACAATAAAGGGACCTGAAGAGTTGATCAGAACTGCCAGGATACCACAAAATATACAATTGTGCACCATTTTCTAGATATTGTCTATTATTACCTTCTATCATTGTGTTCTGCACTGCTCGCGAGCCAGTATGTACTGCTGTATTCTGAGACATTCTACCCCTCCACCCCTCTTGTCTACCAGCGTTTCATCCTACAGGTGTCCTAAGTTTTCTTTCTGTATTCCAGCCTACTTCCTTTCCCGTTCAGACCTGCTTCCCTTACTTTACCCTACTGCTTTCGCAGTGCACTGCCAAGCTTTTACTGCCTGACATTGTGTTCCACGCTACTCTCCAGCCCCTATGTGCAGAACACTCAAGCACTGTCTGTCTTGTCTCTGTGTCACCCTGCCTTCCCTGTCACCGTCTCAGAGCCTTCAAACTCATTGCACGGAAGACGGAGAAGTGAGGTAAGTGTACCACCTCGGCCCAACCTTGTTCAACCTTTACATTATTGTCTTGTCACGACTAGGGCAGTGCTTAATTTGAACCAGTGGTTTCCGGTGTTTGGTGCCACACTTAATTGTCAACACCGGCACCTATAACAGTCTGCCACATGGTGGCGCTGTTTATCTTATTTAGAGATGAGCACAAAAACAGTTGCTTATAAATTCAGTATATATTGAAAATTACTAATACCCGCTGCCCAAGCTTTTCTAATAGCTTTGAGGCCTTGAATAGTCCGAATTGTCACGCTTGTAGGATTATGATGGTAGCTGTGTTTCTATTGTCGTTGGCACACTGCCAGGGGCTATGGGTAGTGGGAGCGAAAGTAACCTCCTAACAAGAGCCCTGGCACTTATCTTTCTACAAGTTCAGCACTGGACTAGGGGAAGAGGGGAATCGCAGGCACCAGATCAGAGGGGAATCTCTTTTGTGCAAATGATGCAATCACCCTGACACCCATCACAGAAGGACTTAGTACAACATTAATAGTCAATCAAAAAGAGTGCGTAGACCATGCATCCTTATGGGAAAGCCACTAAAGTCTAACCGAATGAGTGTCCTGAAAACTGAGCAGAACACAAACCACACCCAACTGAAGGTTAAAGTAGGCACAGCAGGGAGTTTTAAAATAGTGGCATAGACACTTCTAGAAAAAGCCACGCAGACTTTCTCTGCTGTAACCTACCAGCAAGAAGAATGCTAGAACCCCTTGCAGCAGCACTCCCTGACTTTAGAGCAGGGAGGCGAACTGTGGGGACTAACACAGGAAGAGGGGACACACAATGGAGTGAGTCCTGAACACAAACTCTGCACCTCCCAGTTCTGCAAAAAAGTGTATGTCTTGATTTAATGTTCATCCCGCAGCAGATTATGGGATATGAGGTGTCTCAACAGTTAGAAATGTTTCTTAAACAGAAAGTCGGTCAGCTGCTCTGTAGCTTTGCACCGCCCAATTTACTCAATAAGAATGAATGAGGTTGACACTTTAAACTGAGCAATTTTTATTGTGTTGTTCGTATTATGCCTCATTTGACAATAAAAAGGTCTCTATCATAATATCCTTCTGTTTGAGAGCCGCAGTATTGATGCGGCTGGCGTGTAAAGGTGCTCTCTATGTCAGAGTAGTATGTGGCACCATTAGTGTGACCGCTTTATAGTATGCGCACAATGAAACACTCTCTCCCCTTCACTTCTGACACCCGTCAGCTCCCACTGGGCCCAAGAATATCCGAAATCGGTTATATTGTCCAAGGTGAAGACTTTTATTCATATTAACTCATATAAATCTACAGAAGCACAACGGGAGTAAAGAACTACTTGGAAATATAAATCATTATTCACATGAACAGACCTTTAGCGACAGCCACATGACAAAAGGCAGTAAAGAAATTAGGCATAACATTATAATTGATTTCAGCTTCGCCATCCACATGTATTTTAATTTGTGGCCGACTCGTCCACATCCACATGACAAAAGGCAGTATGGAAATTAGGCATAACATTATAATTGATTTCAGCTTCGCCATCCACATGTATTTTAATTTGTTGGCCGACTCGGCGGTCCCGCGGCGCACATTGTGCCGCCAGGCCCCAACGGATGGTTTTCCTACAAATTATTATTTATGGATCGAATTCTACCGCAAAAAGCTGCTTTTGCACCTATTCCTCCCACAAGATCTGATATATGCTGCCTTTGTCACCTACTTGCATTTGTTTTTTCTTTCTTAATGTCCTCAACTTTACGAAGCTGAAGTTAAAAAAAGATATCGGCTTAGTCTAAATTTTCACCCCCTTGGAAAAGTGAAGAATTATTTGTCTGGTCTTTAATAATGATAATGTGCATCGTAAACATATTGCACTTAGTTTTCTGTAAAATGTTGCCTGAAAGAAGACCCGGACTGCTTAACTTTCAGTAACCCTCATTCACGGTGGAACAGGGGAGACTTCGGGTCAGTGTCTGGGGTCATGACCGACGGGATGCAGGGTTAGTGCGTCCACTGGAAACCTTGGAGCATCATCTATTCATTCATTCATGGTCCTGGTTGAGCGCAGGTTACTTGAGGCGCTGGGTTCTGTATTGTAGGAAGGTCTAGAACAGCAACCGGTGCCAACAATACTACTGCAAGAAAATGTGTAGGGGTGTAGGGGGAGAAGGCGTGCAATCTCCTGCAGGTAGGGGCGGCTGGAGTGCAATCTCCTGCGTGCCTGGGCAGTAGGCGTGCAATCACCTGCGTGCATGGGCAGTAGGCGTGCAATCACCTGCATGTATGAGCAGCAGGTGTGCAATATCTTGCGTGTAGGGGCAGTAGGCGTGCAATCTCCTGCGTGCCTGGGCAGTAGGCGTGCAATCTCCTGCGTGCATGGGCAGTAGGCGTGCAATCACCTGCATGTATGAGCAGCAGGTGTGCAATATCTTGCGTGTAGGGGCAGTAGGCGTGCAATCTCCTGCGTGCATGGGCAGTAGGCGTGCAATCACCTGCATGTATGAGCAGCAGGTGTGCAATATCTTGCGTGTAGGGGCAGTAGGCGTGCAATCTCCTGCGTGCCTGGGCAGTAGGCGTGCAATCTCCTGCGTGCATGGGCAGTAGGCGTGCAATCACCTGCATGTATGAGCAGCAGGTGTGCAATATCTTGCGTGTAGGGGCAGTAGGCGTGCAATCTCCTGCGTGCATGGGCAGTAGGCGTGCAATCACCTGCATGTATGAGCAGCAGGTGTGCAATATCTTGCGTGTAGGGGCAGTAGGCGTGCAATCTCCTGCGTGCATGGGCAGTAGGCGTGCAATCACCTGCATGTATGAGCAGCAGGTGTGCAATATCTTGCGTGTAGGGGCAGTAGGCGTGCAATCTCCTGCGTGCCTGGGCAGTAGGCGTGCAATCACCTGCATGTATGAGCAGCAGGTGTGCAATCTCTTGCGTGTAGGGGCAGTAGGCGTGCAATCTCCTGCGTGCCTGGGCAGTAGGCGTGCAATCACCTGCATGTATGAGCAGCAGGTGTGCAATCTCTTGCGTGTAGGGGCAGTAGGCGTGCAATCTCCTGCGTGCATGGGCAGTAGGCGTGCAATCACCTGTATGTATGAGCAGCAGGTGTGCAATCTCTTGCGTGTAGGGGCAGTAGGCGTGCAATCTCCTGCGTGCATGGGCAGTAGGCGTGCAATCACCTGTATGTATGAGCAGCAGGTGTGCAATCTCTTGCGTGTAGGGGCAGTAGGCGTGCAATCACCTGCATGTATGGGCGGCAGGTGTGCAACCTCTTGCATGTAGGGGCAGTAGGCGTGCAATCTCCTGCGTGCATGGGCAGTAGGCGTGCAATCACCTGTATGTATGAGCAGCAGGTGTGCAATCTCTTGCGTGTAGGGGCAGTAGGCGTGCAATCTCCTGCGTGCATGGGCAGTAGGCGTGCAATCACCTGTATGTATGAGCAGCAGGTGTGCAATCTCTTGCGTGTAGGGGCAGTAGGCGTGCAATCTCCTGCGTGCATGGGCAGTAGGCGTGCAATCACCTGCATGTATGGGCGGCAGGTGTGCAACCTCTTGCATGTAGGGGCAGTAGGCGTGCAATCTCCTGTATGTATGAGCAGCAGGTGTGCAATCTCTTGCGTGTAGGGGCAGTAGGCGTGCAATCTCCTGCGTGCATGGGCAGTAGGGCGTGCAATCACCTGCATGTATGGGCGGCAGGTGTGCAACCTCTTGCATGTAGGGGCAGTAGGCGTGCAGTCTGCTGCGTGGATGGGCAGAAAGCATGCAATCTCTTGTGTGGATGGGCAGTAGGCGTGCAATCACCTGCATGTATGGGCAGTAGGCATGCAATCTCATGCGTGTAGGGGCAGTAGGTATGCAATCTCATGCCTGTAGGGGCAGTAGGTGTGCAATCTCATGCGTGTAGGGGCAGTAGGCATGCAATCTCATGCCTGTAGGGGCAGTAGGTGTGCAATCTCATGCGTGTAGGGGCAGTAGGCATGCAATCTCCTGCATGTAGGGGCAGTAGGCGTGCAGTCTGCTGCGTAGAAGGTCAGAAGGCATACAATCTCCTGCGTGTATGGGCAGCAGGCGTGCAATCTCCTGCGTGTATGGGTAGTAGGCATGCAATCTCATGCGTGTAGGGGCAGTAGGCATGCAATCTCATGCGTATAGGGGCAATAGCCATGCAATCTCATGCGTGTAGGGGCAGTAGGCATGCAATCTCATGCGTGTAGGGGCAGTAGGCGTGCAATATCATGCGTGTAGGAGCAGTAGGCGTGCAATATCATGCGTGTAGGGGCAGTAGGCGTGAGAGCAGGTGCGGCAGCCCCCAAGGGGCTATCAGTGTTCTCAAGTCAGATAGTTACTGTGCATCATTTAAGGCATGTCCAAGCTATACCAAGAAACAGGTCTTAGATCCATAAGCATCACCTCTCTTCTGGCGGTGCAGTGGGCCCAGGCCGGTCCAGGGTTCAAGACTGGACCATGACATGAGGTCGCGAGTTCTGTACATAAGCATTGCCTCTCTTCTGGCGGTGCAATGACCCAGGCCCGTCTAGAATCCAAGACCGGACCATGACATGGGGTCGCGAGTTCAATAAATAAGCATTGCCTCTCTTCTGGCGGTGCAGTGGGCCCAGGCCGGTCTAGGTTCCAAGACCGGACCATTAAAGAGGTCACGAGTTCTGTACATAAGCATCGCCTCTCTTCTGGCGGTGCAATGACCCAGGCCAGTCTAGAATCCAAGACCGGACCATGACATGGGGTCGCGAGTTCAATAAGTAAGCATCGCCTCTCTTCTGGCGGTGCAGTGGACCCAGGCCGGTCCAGGGTCCAAGACTGGACCATAACACGGGGTCTCAATTCCCATCAATAGGAGCTGCTGCCCGAGTGACACAATTTACCAGGTTCTGCCTCAGTGGTCAACGCTTTACTTTTTCCTTGGATCCAGACAGTCATTTGTTGACGAGGCCAGGAATGAACGAGGGACTGTGGACCCCACCTGCAGTAACATGGGGGCCACAGAGCTATTTTAGTGCCTGCGGTCAACAGCTCTATAAGGCTATGTGCAAAGTTTACACCTGGACCAACCGTGGTCAGTGCGGAGTAGGAGAAACACCCCAAGAGAGCTCTGGTCAAACCATGGTTGACCAGGACTGACCATGGCTAAACCGTGGATTCCCACAGGTTGTCCACGGTACAAAAATAGGTCAACGAAGGCAGCTCAGCTGGCACAGTTCACCTCAGAGGCGGGCGGGAGAGGCATCTGAAAGGATGAGGAATGGGGGAGCAGAGGTAAAGAGTACACACTTACACGTGGTGTCCCCCAAAAAAGCACATTCTAACTGGGACACAGATTTCCATGGCGAAGCTAGTAATTACACTACACTTAAAGGCAAATGTCCCATCAGACCTGATGGGTGTGTAGATTTCTTTTAGTGCCCCATAGTTTGAATGGGGTGTCGCAACAGAACTTTCTTGAAGACTCGGACCGAACCAAATACAAGTCCAGTCATTTCCCAACCTAACCTTATGCAAATTAGACGATATTTGTTTAATAAAAAAAGTTGTACCTATCGTTAAGCGTCTGCCCACTGATCCCAAAGACTCACTCAGTGGATTAATCTTCTGACTGCAGAAATCAGAGCGTGCCCTGAAAAAACTCGGGTGCAAATCTCAGTCGGTCAAATACACTTTATCAGAGATTGATACAATGAAAAAAAGGACTACTCTGGTCAATACAGGTATTAGAAAAAGAACCCGAACCCCATAAGAATCTCAGAAAAACAAATCAATAATTTCCTCTCCAGTTCTAGGGTGCTCCAACACCCCCTGGGCTTCAGAGCACTACATATTCCCTTTAACATAGCATCTATTCAGGTGTTATTCTCTCTATCTAAACATCCCTGCAGCTTCAGTTTACCACAACCACACGCTTGTCATATCTTTAATTCTATTATCATCTGCTTATTCCACCTTTTATCTCTCTGTTCGCTCTTTCGACTTGTCCATACATCATGCATCGCTCTTCACAAACCTCATGGTTCACCCAAATGAATCGCTTAGCAACCTCAGCAGCTGCTACTTACAGCTTCAATAGGACATCGCTGGCGGTGGTCGTCGCGACAGGTAAGTGACCCAACATTCACCACTTCTCACTCTGCAAATGAACAAAACAAATCCAAGAATGGTCTATCTGCACACAAAGACCCCGTATGATGAAATAGAAGACCCATACCTTTCTTCAGCGCGTAGGACGGCGACTGCCCTTGGGAGTAAGTCGACTTTTCTTCGGAGAAGTACTCTGCTGGGCCATAGTGGTTGAGTGTCGTGTCCATGTCAGAGTACTCGCCTTTAAATGTGTTTCCAGGGTAACTACAGGTGTAAGGCTGATTCAGCGCCCAGGCCTGTTCCATATAGATGTGGCTGTTGTGTAGGGCGGCCGCATCGCAGGTGCCGTAACCCTGGTTATCCTCAATATATGCGCAGTAGTCAGGAGGCTGGAGGTAGCAGTTGAGACCGGGTCCAGGGGGCGCTTCTGCCTCTTGCATGCAGTAGTTCATTTTGAGGTCTGTCGGTTGCTGCTCCGTTGACCTAGACTCAACAGCCTATGCATGTGCATGGGCGCGGGGCGGGGGCCAGAGGAGGACGGGGGCCAGTGCTGTCCGAAACCTCGCCTCCAAATGCAAGGTGTTCAACCTCCCTGGAGCTCCAGGCGTGCCAGGAACCGACTGCCCTGCCAGTAAACTCCCTGGGAAGAGGGTTTATGACAGTCCACCCAACTAATCTGTGACTGCAGCTAATTCCCAGGCAAGATGGCGGCCCAGGTAGAGGAGGCCCGCCAACACTGGGAGGAGGCTTAGACACACCGCGGCGGTTCCACGGTGTGTAGACAATACGTTGGCTAAACCCACAACCCAACCTCTTTTTCTAGGCGATTAGGGAGCGATTTGCAACGACTTGTGTCACTTCTGATGAGATCTTAGGAGGAAAAGACAGAAAAGTAGCCTGAAAGCCTGACAAGATGCCCTGGAAATCCCTAAATCAATACCTTGGGTTTTGTTTAAAGATAATCTCATTGACGATTGAATGGCGCCAAATTTGACCCTCCAAACAACAGACTCGTTTTGCAAAACTGGACATCTTAATCCCAGGCCAGCTCTATTGATTTTTCTCTTCTCCAGCTGTGGCATGGCTGTGAAAGCCCGCAGCTCATCGCTGCCAGCAGAAGGAGGCGCATTTATGTGGGCAGGGAGGGGTTAAAGAAGTTCTAGATCCAAAGATATATATACATACATATATATATTTTTTTATATATCTATCTATATATATATATATATATATATATATATATATATATATATATATATATATATATATATATATATATATATATATATATATATATATATATACACACACACACACACATATATATATATATTATACACAATCTTATTGTTTTAAGTAATTTCTTTGGGCAAGTAATAGAACTTCAGACCACTTTGTCAAATAGAAATATATTTATGTTTGACAAAGTGGTCTAAAATCACTTAAACAAATAGGTGATTTATAATAAATACCTAATCTGCCAAAACGTCAACGTTAACAAGAATATCCAGCAAATATTTCTCCTACTCAAGGTGGAAGAGGTCGTTTATTCTAAGAAAAAAAGCTGGGAAATGAATCTACTATTCATCTGCGATTCCTTAGCCGTTCACACAGTTATATTGCATATTGAGTTTGTAAATACTTTTTTTTAACCAGGTACTGATCCATATTATGACAGAGGCTGCTGGGGGAGGGTAAAGGACTCTGCGGGGGAGGGGGTCATTATGAATCCGCCCATTTTCAGTTGAAGTGATACATTGTTGCGAAAAACCAACTTGCAGAATGAGTGTGGACACATAATCTATATGAGGGTGGCAGTTTTCCCAACACATTCTCAGCTGGTGGCGAACAGCAGGTTTACCGCCTTTACGGCAAACCACCGCTCACCTCCTATCAGCACTTATGTCTGCACAACCCCAGCCTGACGAGAAAGATGAGGAAACAGATGGATTAAGCGTGAACCGCTACCGAAGGGGTCACCTTCCATTCTCTTATGTACCCGGAGAGGCGTTCAGGCGCTGGTTGGTGTGCTCAAGGGGTGTTTATTGGCACTTCACGAGTGCATGTGTTTTCCAGCTGTCGCATTAGTGGCCCTCTCTTCCCCTACCCAGCGCCGCCCCATGTTGTTCTCCATCGCTTAGCTTACTTTGTTGGTCACAAAGAGGCTGCATTTTAGGGGGATAATAAAAATGGTCAGATAACTCTGGTGGTTAATGCACTTCCTGGGGAGATCTGTGTTATGACTCATCATAAAGTGGCACAGAGGGTTAATGTGCTTGCTGCAAGGCACATGTAATGCACTTCCTGGGGAGATCTGTGTTATGACTCATCATAAAGTAGCTCAGAGGGTTAATGTGCTTGCTGCAAGCAAGGCACATGTAACATGCAGATCACAGATTTGTATTTTATAAACCTAGCTCAGTGGGTTACTGTTTGTTACAGAGATACTTTTGTTAATTTACAGTTCATAAGATACAATTTTCCCGATTTCGCCCAGTAAGCCATGAACTGGCATCAAGGCATAGGTTTATAACTTTCTTATTTTTTTCTCATTTTAAGGTAAGTAAAAGGTTCCTTTGGGGGGTAATCAAGTCGTATTATCACAAACAACCTCACTGCATCATACTATTACCTTCTTCAGTTTATGTTTCTCCAGAGCAAGCGGTCTGGACATATGCCTGCCCCACTGCCCCAATGGGCTCATAGGGCCTCAGCCCCCCCCCAACCCCACCCCCTCCCCCGGGGGGAGGGGAGGGGGGGTCTAGGTCCGGGGCCAAGTTCAAGGAGACGAGAAACTGCACCACCAGGCACACCAAGAGTGAGATATGGAAGTTGTTTGTGCTGGGGAGAGAAACTCGTATCTGTTTTTCAACTGTCACGGACTCTTATCTCAAAGAACAAAATAAAAAACAAGTGCACACAACTGTAGGATTATAAAAAGAACACGAAATGACAAAACACATTTAAAAAAATTGAAAATAGAAAAAAGTTCACAGAAAAAGATTAAAAAAATGTGATCCTTTCAAAAAGAAAACTCTACTTCTCAATTGTTTGGCTGCAGAGTTTTTCGTATGGACTGGCACTGCAGACTACATACATTGCCAGTAACTAAAGGGTAAGCGCAGTAAAGTTTTCACATTAACAAAAAGGGGGGTGTATAGTTTTGTCATAGGAACAAATGTAAAGGCAATTATAGTGCACCAAGTACAAGAAAGTACTCTTAGACACTATGCTTAGGGTTGAGCAAGACATATGGTTTACATGCAGGAGCAGTTTCAGAGAAAGAAAAAAAAGATAGGGAAAAACATAGAAATTAATTAAAAAAGCAAATATTAAAGTAACATATTTATGCTTTCTGATAAGACCTTAAAGTAACTTAAAAAACTACTGAAATTCTCTGACAAAAGAAATGTTATAGGGTTTTTTTTTAAGTGTGGAAATAAAACAAAATAAAAATGAAAAACTACTGAAATTCTCTGACAAAAGAAAGGTTCAAGGGGGGTTATTTTTAGGTGTGGAAATAAAAAAAGAACTTGCATTTAAAAATTAAAAACTACTGAAATTTGCCAATTATAGTTCAGTGAACTAACTCTAAATCGCCCCCCCCCCCCCATCATGCACTGCTTAAGATTTCACATATTTCATCACTCACGACATGGGCATTTTTTTTCCCAACACTGAAAAACAGACAAAATTCTGTAAGCTTCCCTTCAACGCCTTTATTTGTCTAGGAAAGCTAAATATCCTGTAACCTAATTCAGCACTGTGAATTACAGGAAATAATTGACAGTTAAAAACTCTTTCATGTGAAATACGAGCTTTGAAACTACAGGAAACATTAAAAAAAAAGGAGGCGTAGCTATGTAATTTATGTATGCTCCTTTCAGAATTTTCTTTATTATCTTTTGTGTTGTGAATACCAGTACAAACGCACTCTGGGGAACCGGGTTCAAGTCTTGGCAAGGACGCACAACATTGTTTGATTCTGGGCAAATCACTTAACCTCCCCGTGCCTGACAAAATGAATGTGTCCTCATCAGGGCTCGAGTCGGGGTATCACGCAGGTGGACGGCGTCCCCCCACTTATTATACCGGGGGGACGCCGTCCCCCCAGCCAAACAACAGAACTTCACTCTTTGGCCTCTCTGGGACGAGGAGCTCGGCACCTTTCATGACGTCACTTCATGTCGTGACATCACTTCCGGTGACAGCGTCCCCCCCCCCCGCTTATTTTTTTACGACTTGTGCCCTGGTCCTCATGTAACGCACCTGGTGCTATGTAAAGCGCTCTGATACCCGATACCTTCAGGTCAAGTTCGCGCTATATAAAACTCTGTTAAAAAACTCTAGGCAGAGTGCTCCCACTGCCCGACTCAGACACGCCTCCATGCAGGTGCTACTCAGAGGCCAGTGTTGTCTTTGATAACAAAAAACAATGCTCGTATTTTGTCGCTATTTGCAAAATTGGGGTAAAAACAACACTTTCCGAATATTGATTTTTTTTTTAGGTCGAGCCTCCCAGACACATCAGCTGTCTGGCTGCAAAAGACATTGTGGGTTCACCAAGAACATAGAGGGGATGGGCTTCCAGCCCGCCCTCTGCTTACCACTGGTTGGCTTTTACTGCCACTCACTTGTCTGCTTACTGATGATTGTCTTGTCCATCTTGTGTCTGCCCCGCCGCTGGAGCATTGGCAATTTCATATGTCCTTCCAATCTTGTCCTAAGCACTCGATGAGACTGCATGTGTTTTCCAGCTATCCCCCCATTGTGCTTCTCTTCCCGCCCTGCAGATTCTATGTTGCCTCTATCCGGCCCGAGTGCTTGCACCCTGCCCCCCTCCGAGATCCACTCACCCTCGGGCGGTTCTGCCCCTTTTGTGTTGTTTTCTCATCTGCGCTCCTGCCCCCTCCTGCACAGCCCCATGCCGCTCTCTCTCAGCAGTTTCCTTTTCTCCTTTCTCTGTGCTGCTCTGTCTCACCTGGGTGTTTCTACCACGCCTCCATCTGTGATGCGCTCACCCTTGTGTGCTTCTTCCCCCTTTGTGTTCCTTTCTCACCTGTGCGCAGGGATCGAAGAGCAATAAAACAAAGCAAGGGAACCGTGATGCTGTGCACAATGGGGGCAGGGCAAGAAAATGAAAAATAAATGCAAGGTCAGTTAATCAGTGAGAAATGAACTGTGCTACTTCATGAAACCTTTATTAGTTAATGCACTGCAGAGGTCTGTGTCTGTAACCCGAGAGCCACAGAGCTGGACCCTGGCTGGAGCAGTGGGGAATAGTTAGGGGTGTTACAGAGGTCCCTGCCTTCAAAAAGCACCCACCTCACAGCTCAGGTGGTAAAACCATTCCAATACCACTCAAAAACAATACCTCTGTGTCATCAGGAAGTGCCCCCTGACTCCATTAATCAAAGCCAAACCAGACTTCCGAGCCCCCTTTACATTTCCACATTGACCAGTCATGCACACACATTTACATTTCTTTCAGGCACGCAGGCAGCGTGACAGGAAGTACTGTTCCTGCCGTCTGCCCCTGCCCCAGTTCGGCACTGCAGGAGACTTACACTGCAGCTGAAGCATATATGCTCTCCGAATTAACCTTCCCAGGACAGTTATCTTTTTATACAAAAGGTCGTGCCTCTCCGATCCTGCCCGCTTCGATCCCTGCCTGTAGGATTCTCCCCTACAGCTCGGGAGCCTTGCTCTCTCTCGCATTTTTGCCTTTCTCCCCTGCGCTCTCGCTCTCCTTTGCTTTTATTTGTCCCCCACCTGCGCCTTGTAAATGTATGTATAGACATTTATATAGCGCACTACTTACCCGGTGGGTCCCAAGGCGCTTCGACCGCTGCGAAACCCTTCCTGGCTTCCCTGAGAGATGGTCCCTTAATGGGTATCTCCAGGGTGAGACCAGGCATCCCCGGCGGTCTGGTGGGGCCGTTAGTGAAGATGAGGCAAGCTAGTGCCCAGAGTTGCCGAGTGTAATCGCTGATCAGAGTGGGCACCGAGGCGAGAGAATTATCGAGTCCGCTGACCCTGGTCCAGAAACCTGCCGCGCCGGGAATCGAACCCTGGTCCCGGGCCGTCCTCTGCTCTCGGGTCCGCCGCCTCTAACCAGTGAGCCACACTACTTCACTTACCTTCGCCTTCCGTGCTGCTTTTGCCCCACTCGCACCCACGCATTGCCCTCCCCCCCCGCCCCCCCACACTCGAACCCAGGCATTGCTTTCCCCCACTCGAACCCACGCATTGCTTTATCCAATCCGTGTTGCTTCCGCCCTCCCCTATGGAACTTCTGCCTCCCGCTCTGTTCACCCTACTATAAAAAACAAAACAAAAAAAAAACTCTTTTAAGTTGTATCGGTAAATAACATGGAAGAAACTCCCTCTTCGTTTTGTAGGAGCGCACACGTGGGACACGAGCCTATAAAATGATGGCCATCGGCTGTTTTCTTATTTTATTATGTTTATGCAGCTGATGCATTGCTAAAAATAATAGGCAAAGCCAATAGGACGCAAAGGCGAGCCCAATTGGCTTTCCCAGTGTTTATTTGATTTACGGCTACAAAACAACGCCGACCCTGTGCGAAACGAGGCAGCAAAGCACACCCTTGCCGGGTGTATAATAGGAACTTGTTTCATATAGCGCTTCATATCACACTTGTGCGTCTCTAAGCGCTGTAAATGACAGGTGCTATATATGGTAACCGAGTGAAAAGAGCGGCAAACTACCCCAGCCGGGCAGTTAACATAATCGGCTCATATGCGCCAAAGAACAATTTTTTAGCAGCACTTGGTCACGTTTCCTTACGGACAAATCCAATTACTTCCAATTGGCAGTAGTGTTTGCCGTCCAGCTGAGAGTGACGCGGACTTAACACGCATCCCCGCAGTAATGTCCGATCGAAGCACTCGGATCGATACACTAATGCGCGTAATTGGACGCTGCGAACAGGACGACCCGCCTGGAGTTAAGTGGCCTGACCCCTCGGCACCCTCCCGCCCGAAACACAGATGGCTGCCTGTTAAGCGCGGGGGGCGGGACGCGGGGGGCTTAGCACCGGCGGGAAAAATATGGTTCAAAGTCTGCGCCGACTCTATGAAAACCGAGGGGGGCCGGGGACAGATGGGGAGGCGGCCGGGCCCATGGCAGTGTCACGAGAGGTTTACTGGACGAAACAAGACATGGGGTGCTTCTTACACACGTGCACTGCAGCCTAGTCTGGGGGGACATAAGTGAACACCACATTGGGAAGAAAATGTAAATATGCAGTTAGCATCGGTTCACTGCTTCCTCACTATCACGGCCTGACAGAAGAAAGAGCACAGGTACCTCTCACGAAAGAGGTGCACGCGCATCAGCATCAGTGCAAGGCACGAGCATAGTGAAAATACATTCACGGGTTAGAGGCTGAGCGTGAAAAAAGCACACACAGTGCACTGGAGTCAACGAGCAGGCTTTGTGTCTGCAGCCCTTCGCCCACTCCAGTACACAAGAGCTCGCCGAGGGTATGCATTGTTCTTAACTACTTGACAATGCAACACGTTGGTAGGATCAGTACTATAGGAGTACCTGTGTGCAGCATCAGTACTATAGAACCACCCTGTAATGGCAGAGAGTACCTGTGTGCAGCATCAGTACTACAGTACCAGTCTGTTACGGCAGCCTGTGCCTCCATGCAGTATTAGCACTATAATACCGGTCTGTAACGACAGAGAGTATCTGCGTGCACCATCAGAACTATTGTACCAGTCTGTAACAGCAGATTACCTGCATGCAGCATGAGTACTATAGTACCAGTCTGTAACAGCAGGGAGTACCTGAGGGAAAAACCAGTACTTTAGTACCAGTCTGTTACATCAGAGAGTACCTGTGTGCAGCATCAGTTCTAATAGTATCAGACTGTTACATCAGAGAGTACCTGTGTGCAGCATCAGTTCTAATAGTATCAGACTGTAACATCAGAGAGTACCTTCATGCAGCATCAGTTCTAATAGTATCAGACTGTAACATCAGAGAGTACCTGTGTGCAGCATCAGTTCTAATAGTATCAGACTGTAACATCAGAGAGTACCTGTGTGCAGCATCAGTTCTAATAGTACCAGTGTGCAAAGGCGGAGAGTGCCTGTGAGCTGCATCAGTTCCAACAGTATACGTTTGTAACAGTATCTGTGTGCAGTGTTCGTTCTAATATTACCAGTCTGTAACAGAAGAGAGTACCTGCATGCACCATCAGTATTATAGCACCACTCTAACATCAGAGAGTTCCTGTGTGCAGCATCAGTGCTACATAATTGCTCGGTAATGGCAGAGAGTGCCTGTGTGCAGAATCAGTACTATAGTACCAGTCTGTAACAGCAGAGAATGCCTGCTGGGCAAAATCAGTTCTAAAAGTACCAGTCTGTAAAGGGAGAGAGTACCTGTAAGGAGCATCAGTACTATACTAATAGTCTGAAAAATCAGAGAGTACCTGCGTGCAGCGTCAGTAATATAGTACCAGTCTGTTACATCAGAGAGTACCTGTGTGCAGCATCAGTTCTAATAGTACCAGTGTGCAAAGGCGGAGAGTGCCTGTGAGCTGCATCAGTTCCAACAGTATCAGTTTGTAACAGTATCTGTGTGCAGTGTTAGTTCTAATAGTACCAGTCTGTAACAGAAGAGAGTACCTGCATGCAGCATCATAGCACCACTCTGTAACATCAGATAGTACCTGTATGCAGCATCAGTACTATAGCACCACTCTAACATCAGAGAGTACCTGTGTGCAGAATCAGTACTATAGTACCAGTCTGTAACAGCAAGGAATGCCTGCCGGGCAAAATCAGTTCTAAAAGTACCAGTCTGTAATGGCAGAGAGTACCTGCATACAGCATCAGTACTATACTAATAGTCTGAAAAACTCAGAGAGTACCTGCGTGCAGCATCAGTAATATAGTACCAGTCTGTAACAACAGAGAGTACCTTTGTGCATCAGTACTATAAAACCACTCTGTAATGGCAGAGAGTACCTGTGGCAGCATCACTAGTATAGTACCACTCTATAATGTCAGAGTACCTGCGGGCAACATCAGTACAATAGTACCAGTCTGTAATGGCAGAGAGTATCTGTGCAGCATCAGTACTATAGAACCACTCTGTAATGGCAGAGAGTGTCTGTGTGCAGCATCAGTACTATAGTGCCACTCTATAATGTCAGAGTACCTGCGGGCAACATCAGTACAATAGTACTAGTCTGTAACAGCACCTGTGTGCAGCATCAGTGCTACATAACTGCTCGGTAATGGCAGAGAGTGCCTGTGTGCCGAATCAGTACTATAGTACCAGTCTGTAACAGCAGAGAATGCCTGCTGGGCAAAATCAGTTTTAAAAGTACCAGTCTGTAAAGGGAGAGAGTACCTGTATGGAGTATCATATAGTACCAGTCTGTAACAGCGAGTACCTGTGTGCAGCATCAGTAAACTAGTACCAGTCTTTAACAACAGAGAGTACCTTTGTGCATCAGTACTATAAAACCACTCTGTAATGGCAGAGAGTACCTGTGTGCATCATCAGTACTATAGTACCAGTCTGTAACAGCAGAGAATGCCTGTGAGCAAGATCAGTTCTATTAGTATTAGTCTGTAACGGCAAAGAGTACATGTGCAGTATCAGTACCATAGCACCAGTCTGTTACGGCAGAGTGCCTACATGTAGCATCAGTTCTTATAGTACCAGTCGGTTAAAAGCAAAGAGTACCGGCATGCAGTATCAATCTAATAGTACTGTAGTACTAGTCTGTAAACGAGGAGAGTACCTCCAAGCAGATTCAGTTCTAACAGTGCATGTCTGTAATGGCACAGAGTACCTGTGTGCAGCATCAGTTCTGTAGTACTGGTCTGTAACAGCAGAGAGTACTAGTGTGAAGCCTCAGAGCTACAGCAGGAAGTACTCATGTGCCCGATCAGTCCTGTAGCAGAGAGTACTGTGTGTAGCCTTCAGAATAACAACTGAGTATCTGGTGCAGCTACTAACTGCTATGGATGGAGTACAGTATGTTTCATCGATGCTGCAGTACAGTGTCTGTGGACAGCATCACATAAAGATGTTAGTATCCGTGTTTACGGTTAGTATTACTGCAGAGAGTAGCGGTGCGTAGAATCAGTGTTACACCATCAGTTCTAATAGTACTGGTATGGAACAGCAGAAAGTACTTGTGTGAAGCCTCAGTGCTACAGCCTTCAGAGTTACCCCAGAGTATTTGGGGAGCAACAGACTGCTATGGAAGTGACTACTGGTGTGTTACATCTGTGCCTCAGCAGACAGTGTCTGTGGATGGCATCACATGAATAGTAGATGGTATCCATATTAGTACTACTGGAGGGAATAGTGGTGTGTAGAACCAGTGTTACAGCAGAGTGTTTGCGTGTAGCAATAGAGCCAGAGAAGAGATTAGTACAATAAGAAAGAGTAGCAGTGTGTAGGATCGGTGTCACCGCAGCGTGTCTACGCGTGGCATCAGTGCCACGCAAGAGATTAGTACTAAAAGGGGGAGTAGCGGTGTGTGGAACTGATATCACTGTAGAGTATCTGAGTGTATTATTAGTGGCGTACAAGTGATTACTACTACAGGAAAGAGCAGTGTGTAGAACAGGTGAATCAGCAGAGAACCTAACTGTAGCATCAGTGCCATGCTAGGGTTTACTACTACAGGAAAGAGTAGAGGTGTGTAGAACAGGTGATACAGCAGAGTGTCTCAGGGTAGCATCGGTACCATGAAAGAGATTAGTACTACAGGAAAGAGTAAAGGTGCGTAGAACAGGTGACGCAGCGGAGTGTCTCAGGGTAGCATCAGTGCCATGAAAGAGATTAATACTAAAGGAAAGAGGAAAGGTGCGTAGAACGGGTGACGCAGCAGAGTGTCTCAGGGTAGCATCGGTACCATGCAAGAGATTAATACTACAGGAAAGAGTAGAGGTGCGTAGAACAGGTGACGCAGCGGAGTGTCTCAGGGTAGGATCAGTGCCATGAAAGAGATTAGTACTACAGGAAAGAGTAGAGGTGTGTAGAACAGGTGATACAGCAGAGTGTCTCAGGGTAGCATCGGTACCATGCAAGAGATTAGTACTACAGGAAAGAGTAGAGGTGCGTAGAACAGGTGATACAGAAGAGTGTCTCAGGATAGCATCAGTGCCATGCAAGAGATTAGTACTACAGGAAAGAGTAGAGGTGCGTAGAACAGGTGATACAGTGGAGTCAGTGTGGCATCGGTACCATGCAAGAGATGAGTACTACAGGAAAGAGTAGCGGTGCGTAGAACAGGTGATACAGCGGAGTGTCTCAGGATAGCATCAGTGCCATGAAAGAGATTAATACTAAAGGAAAGAGGAAAGGTGCGTAGAACGGGTGACGCAGCAGAGTGTCTCAGGGTAGCATCAGTGCCATGAAAGAGATTAGTACTACAGGAAAGAGTAGAGGTGTGTAGAACAGGTGATACAGCGGAGTGTCTCAGGGTAGCATCAGTGCCATGAAAGAGATTAATACTAAAGGAAAGAGGAAAGGTGCGTAGAACGGGTGACGCAGCAGAGTGTCTCAGGGTAGCATCAGTGCCATGCAAGAGATGAGTACTACAGTAAAGAGGAAAGGTGCGTAGAACAGGTGATAGAGAGGAGTGTTTCGATGTAGCATCGGTACCATGAAAGAGATTAGTACTACAGGAAAGAGTAAAGGTGCGTAGAACAGGTGACGCAGCGGAGTGTCTCAGGGTAGCATCAGTGCCATGAAAGAGATTAATACTAAAGGAAAGAGGAAAGGTGCGTAGAACGGGTGACGCAGCAGAGTGTCTCAGGGTAGCATCGGTACCATGCAAGAGATTAATACTACAGGAAAGAGTAGAGGTGCGTAGAACAGGTGACGCAGCGGAGTGTCTCAGGGTAGGATCAGTGCCATGAAAGAGATTAATACTACAGGAAAGAGTAGAGGTGTGTAGAACAGATGATACAGCGGAGTGTCTCGGGGTAGCATCAGTGCCATGCAAGAGATTAGTACTACAGGAAAGAGTAGAGGTGCGTAGAACAGGTGATACAGAAGAGTGTCTCAGGGTAGCATCAGTGCCATGCAAGAGATTAGTACTACAGGAAAGAGTAGAGGTGCGTAGAACAGGTGATACAGAAGAGTGTCTCAGGGTAGCATCAGTGCCATGCAAGAGATTAGTACTACAGGAAAGAGTAGAGGTGTGTAGAACAGGTGACGCAGCGGAGTGTCTCAGGGTAGCATCAGTGCCATGAAAGAGATTAATACTAAAGGAAAGAGGAAAGGTGCGTAGAACGGGTGACGCAGCAGAGTGTCTCAGGGTAGCATCGGTACCATGCAAGAGATTAGTACTACAGGAAAGAGTAGAGGTGCGTAGAACAGGCGATACAGCGGAGTGTCTCAGTGTAGCATCGGTACCATGCAAGAGAAATAATACTACAGTAAAGAGGAAAGGTGCGTAGAACAGGTGATACAGCAGAGTGTCTCAGGGTAGCATCGGTACCATGCAAGAGATTAGTACTACAGTAAAGAGGAAAGGTGCGTAGAACAGGTGATAGACAGGAGTGTTTCGGTGTAGCATCGGTACCATGCAAGAGATTAGTACTACAGTAAAGAGTAGAGGTGCGTAGAACAGGTGATGCAGCAGAGTGTCTCAGGGTAGCATCGGTACCATGAAAGAGATTAGTACTACAGGAAAGAGTAAAGGTGCGTAGAACAGGTGACGCAGCGGAGTGTCTCAGGGTAGCATCAGTGCCATGAAAGAGATTAATACTAAAGGAAAGAGGAAAGGTGCGTAGAACGGGTGACGCAGCAGAGTGTCTCAGGGTAGCATCGGTACCATGCAAGAGATTAATACTACAGGAAAGAGTAGAGGTGCGTAGAACAGGTGACGCAGCGGAGTGTCTCAGGGTAGGATCAGTGCCATGAAAGAGATTAATACTACAGGAAAGAGTAGAGGTGTGTAGAACAGATGATACAGCGGAGTGTCTCGGGGTAGCATCAGTGCCATGCAAGAGATTAGTACTACAGGAAAGAGTAGAGGTGTGTAGAACAGGTGATACAGCGGAGTGTCTCAGGGTAGCATCAGTGCCATGCAAGAGATTAGTACTACAGGAAAGAGTAGAGGTGTGTAGAACAGGTGATACAGCGGAGTGTCTCAGGGTAGCATCAGTGCCATGAAAGAGATTAGTACTACAGGAAAGAGTAGAGGTGTGTAGAACAGGTGATACAGCAGAGTGTCTCAGGGTAGCATCGGTACCATGCAAGAGATTAGTACTACAGGAAAGAGTAGAGGTGTGTAGAACAGGTGATACAGCGGAGTGTCTCAGGGTAGCATCAGTGCCATGCAAGAGATTAGTACTACAGGAAAGAGTAGAGGTGTGTAGAACAGGTGATACAGCGGAGTGTCTCAGGGTAGCATCAGTGCCATAAATGAGATTAGTACTACAGGAAAGAGTAGAGGTGTGTAGAACAGGTGATACAGCAGAGTGTCTCAGGGTAGCATCGGTACCATGCAAGAGATTAGTACTACAGGAAAGAGTAGAGGTGCGTAGAACAGGTGATACAGAAGAGTGTCTCAGGATAGCATCAGTGCCATGCAAGAGATTAGTACTACAGGAAAGAGTAGAGGTGCGTAGAACAGGTGATACAGTGGAGTCAGTGTGGCACCGGTACCATGCAAGAGATGAGTACTACAGGAAAGAGTAGCGGTGCGTAGAACAGGTGATACAGCGGAGTGTCTCAGGATAGCATCAGTGCCATGCAAGACATTAGTACTACAGGAAAGAGTAGAGGTGCGTAGAACAGGTGATACAGTGGAGTCAGTGTGGCATCGGTACCATGCAAGAGATGAGTACTACAGGAAAGAGTAGAGGTGTGTAGAACAGGTGATACAGAAGAGTGTCTCAGGGTAGCATCAGTGCCATGCAAGAGATTAGTACTACAGGAAAGAGTAGAGGTGTGTAGAACAGGTGATACAGCGGAGTGTCTCAGGGTAGCATCAGTGCCATGAAAGAGATTAATACTAAAGGAAAGAGGAAAGGTGCGTAGAACGGGTGACGCAGCAGAGTGTCTCAGGGTAGCATCAGTGCCATGCAAGAGATGAGTACTACAGTAAAGAGGAAAGGTGCGTAGAACAGGTGTTAGAGAGGAGTGTTTCGGTGTAGCATCGGTACCATGAAAGAGATTAGTACTACAGGAAAGAGTAAAGGTGCGTAGAACAGGTGACGCAGCGGAGTGTCTCAGGGTAGCATCAGTGCCATGAAAGAGATTAATACTAAAGGAAAGAGGAAAGGTGCGTAGAACGGGTGACGCAGCAGAGTGTCTCAGGGTAGCATCGGTACCATGCAAGAGATTAATACTACAGGAAAGAGTAGAGGTGCGTAGAACAGGTGACGCAGCGGAGTGTCTCAGGGTAGGATCAGTGCCATGAAAGAGATTAATACTACAGGAAAGAGTAGAGGTGTGTAGAACAGATGATACAGCGGAGTGTCTCGGGGTAGCATCAGTGCCATGCAAGAGATTAGTACTACAGGAAAGAGTAGAGGTGCGTAGAACAGGTGATACAGAAGAGTGTCTCAGGGTAGCATCAGTGCCATGCAAGAGATTAGTACTACAGGAAAGAGTAGAGGTGCGTAGAACAGGTGATACAGAAGAGTGTCTCAGGGTAGCATCAGTGCCATGCAAGAGATTAGTACTACAGGAAAGAGTAGAGGTGTGTAGAACAGGTGACGCAGCGGAGTGTCTCAGGGTAGCATCAGTGCCATGAAAGAGATTAATACTAAAGGAAAGAGGAAAGGTGCGTAGAACGGGTGACGCAGCAGAGTGTCTCAGGGTAGCATCGGTACCATGCAAGAGATTAGTACTACAGGAAAGAGTAGAGGTGCGTAGAACAGGCGATACAGCAGAGTGTCTCAGTGTAGCATCGGTACCATGCAAGAGAAATAATACTACAGTAAAGAGGAAAGGTGCGTAGAACAGGTGATACAGCAGAGTGTCTCAGGGTAGCATCGGTACCATGCAAGAGATTAGTACTACAGTAAAGAGGAAAGGTGCGTAGAACAGGTGATAGACAGGAGTGTTTCGGTGTAGCATCGGTACCATGCAAGAGATTAGTACTACAGTAAAGAGGAAAGGTGCATAGAACAGATGATACAGCAGAGTGTCTCGGTGTAGCATCGGTACCATGCAAGAGATTAGTACTACAGTAAAGAGGAAAGGTGCGTAGAACAGGTGATAGACAGGAGTGTCTTGGTGTAGCATCGGTACCATGCAAGAGATTAGTACTACAGTAAAGAGTAGAGGTGCGTAGAACAGGTGATGCAGCGGAGTGTCTCAGGGTAGCATCGGTACCATGCAAGAGATTAGTACTACAGTAAAGAGTAGAGGTGCATAGAACAGGTGATACAGCGGAGTGTCTCAGGGTAGCATCAGTGCCATGAAAGAGATTAATACTACAGGAAAGAGTAGAGGTGCGTAGAACAGGTGATACAGAAGAGTGTCTCAGGGTAGCATCAGTGCCATGAAAGAGATTAGTACCACAGGAAAGAGTAGAGGTGCGTAGAACAGGTGATACAGAAGAGTGTCTCAGGGTAGCATCAGTGCCATGAAAGAGATTAGTACCACAGGAAAGAGTAGAGGTGCGTAGAACAGGTGATACAGAAGAGTGTCTCAGGGTAGCATCAGTGCCATGAAAGAGATTAGTACCACAGGAAAGAGTAGAGGTGCGTAGAACAGGTGATACAGAAGAGTGTCTAAGTGTAGCATCAGTGCCATGCAAGAGATGAGTACTACAGGAAAGAGTAGCGGTGCGTAGAACAGGTGATACAGAAGAGTGTCTCAGGGTAGCATCAGTGCCATGAAAGAGATTAGTACCACAGGAAAGAGTAGAGGTGCGTAGAACAGATACAGCAGAGTGTCTCAGGGTAGCATCAGTGCCATGCAAGAGATTAATACTACAGGAAAGAGTAAAGGTGCGTAGAACAGGTGATACAGAAGAGTGTCTCAGGGTAGCATCAGTGCCATGAAAGAGATTAATACTACAGGAAAGAGTAGAGGTGAGTAGAACGGGTGACACAGCGGAGTGTCTCAGTGCAGCATCAGTGCCATGCAAGAGATTAGTACTACAGGAAAGAGTAGAGGTGCGTAGAACGGGTGACACAGCGGAGTGTCTCAGTGCAGCATCAGTGCCATGCAAGAGATTAATACTACAGGAAAGAGTAGAGGTGCGTAGAACAGGTGACGCAGCGGAGTGTCTCAGGGTAGGATCAGTGCCATGAAAGAGATTAATACTACAGGAAAGAGTAGAGGTGTGTAGAACAGATGATACAGCGGAGTGTCTCGGGGTAGCATCAGTGCCATGCAAGAGATTAGTACTACAGGAAAGAGTAGAGGTGCGTAGAACAGGTGATACAGAAGAGTGTCTCAGGGTAGCATCAGTGCCATGCAAGAGATTAGTACTACAGGAAAGAGTAGAGGTGCGTAGAACAGGTGATACAGAAGAGTGTCTCAGGGTAGCATCAGTGCCATGAAAGAGATTAGTACCACAGGAAAGAGGAAAGGTGCGTAGAACAGGTGATAGACAGGAGTGTTTCGGTGTAGCATCGGTACCATGCAAGAGATTAGTACTACAGTAAAGAGGAAAGGTGCATAGAACAGATGATACAGCAGAGTGTCTCGGTGTAGCATCGGTACCATGCAAGAGATTAGTACTACAGTAAAGAGGAAAGGTGCGTAGAACAGGTGATAGACAGGAGTGTCTTGGTGTAGCATCGGTACCATGCAAGAGATTAGTACTACAGTAAAGAGTAGAGGTGCGTAGAACAGGTGATGCAGCGGAGTGTCTCAGGGTAGCATCGGTACCATGCAAGAGATTAGTACTACAGTAAAGAGTAGAGGTGCATAGAACAGGTGATACAGCGGAGTGTCTCAGGGTAGCATCAGTGCCATGAAAGAGATTAATACTACAGGAAAGAGTAGAGGTGCGTAGAACAGGTGATACAGAAGAGTGTCTCAGGGTAGCATCAGTGCCATGAAAGAGATTAGTACCACAGGAAAGAGTAGAGGTGCGTAGAACAGGTGATACAGAAGAGTGTCTCAGGGTAGCATCAGTGCCATGAAAGAGATTAGTACCACAGGAAAGAGTAGAGGTGCGTAGAACAGGTGATACAGAAGAGTGTCTCAGGGTAGCATCAGTGCCATGAAAGAGATTAGTACCACAGGAAAGAGTAGAGGTGCGTAGAACAGGTGATACAGAAGAGTGTCTAAGTGTAGCATCAGTGCCATGCAAGAGATGAGTACTACAGGAAAGAGTAGCGGTGCGTAGAACAGGTGATACAGAAGAGTGTCTCAGGGTAGCATCAGTGCCATGAAAGAGATTAGTACCACAGGAAAGAGTAGAGGTGCGTAGAACAGATACAGCAGAGTGTCTCAGGGTAGCATCAGTGCCATGCAAGAGATTAATACTACAGGAAAGAGTAAAGGTGCGTAGAACAGGTGATACAGAAGAGTGTCTCAGGGTAGCATCAGTGCCATGAAAGAGATTAATACTACAGGAAAGAGTAGAGGTGAGTAGAACGGGTGACACAGCGGAGTGTCTCAGTGCAGCATCAGTGCCATGCAAGAGATTAGTACTACAGGAAAGAGTAGAGGTGCGTAGAACGGGTGACACAGCGGAGTGTCTCAGTGCAGCATCAGTGCCATGCAAGAGATTAATACTACAGGAAAGAGTAGAGGTGCGTAGAACAGGTGACGCAGCGGAGTGTCTCAGGGTAGGATCAGTGCCATGAAAGAGATTAATACTACAGGAAAGAGTAGAGGTGTGTAGAACAGATGATACAGCGGAGTGTCTCGGGGTAGCATCAGTGCCATGCAAGAGATTAGTACTACAGGAAAGAGTAGAGGTGCGTAGAACAGGTGATACAGAAGAGTGTCTCAGGGTAGCATCAGTGCCATGCAAGAGATTAGTACTACAGGAAAGAGTAGAGGTGCGTAGAACAGGTGATACAGAAGAGTGTCTCAGGGTAGCATCAGTGCCATGAAAGAGATTAGTACCACAGGAAAGAGTAGAGGTGCGTAGAACAGGTGATACAGAAGAGTGTCTCAGGGTAGCATCAGTGCCATGCAAGAGATTAGTACTACAGGAAAGAGTAGAGGTGCGTAGAACAGGTGATACAGCGGAGTGTCTCAGGGTAGCATCAGTGCCATGAAAGAGATCAATACTACAGGAAAGAGTAGAGGTGCGTAGAACAGATACAGCAGAGTGTCTCAGGGTAGCATCAGTGCCATGCAAGAGATTAGTACTACAGGAAAGAGTAAAGGTGCGTAGAACAGGTGACGCAGCGGAGTGTCTCAGGGTAGCATCAGTGCCATGCAAGAGATTAATACTACAGGAAAGAGTAGAGGTGCGTAGAACGGGTGAAACAGTGGAGTGTCTCGGGGTAGCATCAGTGCCATGAAAGAGATTAGTATCACAGGAAAGAGTAGAGGTGCGTTGAACTGGTCATACAGCAGAGTGTCTCAGGGTAGCATCAGTGCCATGCAAGAGATGAGTACTACAGGAAAGAGTAGAGGTGCGTAGAACAGGTGATACAGCAGAGTGTCTCAGGGTAGCATCAGTGCCATGAAAGAGATTAATACTACAGGAAGGAGTAGAGGTGCGTAGAACAGGTGATACAGTGGAGTCAGTGTGGCATCGGTACCATGCAAGAGATTAATACTACAGGAAAGAGTAGAGGTGCGTAGAACAGGTCATACAGCAGAGTGTCTCAGGGTAGCATCAGTGCCATGCAAGAGATGAGTACTACAGGAAAGAGTAGAGGTGCGTAGAACAGGTGATACAGCAGAGTGTCTCAGGGTAGCATCAGTGCCATGAAAGAGATTAATACTACAGGAAAGAGTACAGGTGTGTAGAACAGATGATACAGCGGAGTGTCTCGGGGTAGCATCAGTGCCATGCAAGAGATTAGTACTACAGGAAAGAGTAGAGGTGCGTAGAACAGGTGATACAGCGGAGTGTCTCAGGGTAGCATCAGTGCCATGAAAGAGATCAATACTACAGGAAAGAGTAGAGGTGCGTAGAACAGATACAGAAGAGTGTCTCAGGGTAGCATCAGTGCCATGCAAGAGATTAGTACTACAGGAAAGAGTAGAGGTGCGTAGAACAGATACAGCAGAGTGTCTCAGGGTAGCATCAGTGCCATGCAAGAGATTAGTACTACAGGAAAGAGTAAAGGTGCGTAGAACAGGTGATACAGCAGAGTTTCTCAGGGTAGCATCAGTGCCATGAAAGAGATCAATACTACAGGAAAGAGTAGAGGTGCGTAGAACAGATACAGAAGAGTGTCTCAGGGTAGCATCAGTGCCATGCAAGAGATTAGTACTACAGGAAAGAGTAAAGGTGCGTAGAACAGGTGACGCAGAGGAGTGTCCCCAGGTAGCATCAGTGCCATGAAAGAGATCACTACTACAGGAAAGAGTAGAGGTGCGTAGAACAGGTGATACAGCGGAGTGTCTTGGGGTAGCATCAGTGCCACGCTAGAGATTAGCACTACAGGAAAGAGTAGAGGTGCGTAGAACAGATATACAGAAGAGTGTCTCAGGGTAGCATCAGTGCCATGCAAGAGATGAGTACTACAGGAAACAGCAGCGGTCAGTGTCACAGTAAAGTTTCTGAGTGTACATGGGTCATACAAGCAAATAGTTGTGTGCAGCAATAGTGATACAGGGCAGAGTAATTGTGTGTAGAATATGAGCTAAAGATGGGGTCTGTGCACAGCATTACTGTCACAGCACGAGGTGCCAGCATCAGTGTAATGAATGAGTATCTGTTCGTGCCACAGGCGCTATCACAGCTAGTACCGTCGTGAAGTATCAGTACTGTGACATGAAGTACCGACCCACAGCTCGTTGCTAAGGGCTGATAGAGCAGGTCCTCCTGAGTGCACCGAGGCAGAGCCCGGGAGGAGGGAAGGTCTCTGTGGCGAGGTGAAGGGGCTCGTGGAAACGGTGGGGGAGGTGAGAGAGAGGTGAAGGGGCAAATGGAAGGGGGGAGAGGGCTGAAGGGGCTAATGGAAGAGGTGGTGAGGATAAGAGAGAGGTGAAGGGGCAAATGAGAGGTGGAGAAGTGTGGCTCAATGGTTAGAGCGGCAGACCTTGATGCAGAGCGCTGGCCAGGGACCAGGGTTCGATTCCCGCCTCGGCGGGATCGGGCTTAAATTCCTCTGACCGGATATTCTCGCCTCAGTGCCGAATCTAAGCATGGGCCCCACGCTGCAACTCTGGGCAATAGCTTGCTTAGTCTCCACAACGGCCCCCGATACACAAGGGATGCCTGGTTTCACCATGGGATGCCCAGGAGTGGACACCTCACAAGGAAAAGCCAGGATGGGTTCCCTTGTGGTAGGAGTACAAGCGCCGGGATGCTTACGGGTTACTGTTCGCGCTTTAAAAATACAACACATTTACATTTACAAATGGAAGGGGTGGTGAGGATAAGAGAGAGGTGAAAGGGCTAATGGAAGGGGTGAGGGGGGAGAGAGCTGAAGAGGCTAAAGGAAGAGGTGGTGAGGGTAAAAGAGAGGTGAAGGTATTAACGGAAATGGTGGCGAAGGTAAGAGAGATGAAGGAGGTAATGGGGCTGTTGAAGAGGGAAGTGATGGGACGAATGTGAGAGGTGGTGAGGGGAGAAGTGAAGGGGCTAATGGAAGAGGCTGTGAGGGAAAGAGAAGGGCGAAGGGGCTGATGGAAGAGGTAGTGCGGGTAAGAGAGGTGAAAGGGCTAAACGAAGAGGTGGTGAGAGAGGTGAAGGAGCCAATGGAAACGGTGGTGAGGGAAGAGTAGTGAAGGGTGGGAAGAGGAAACGAGGCATGAAGCAGCTAAAGAGGGAGAGTACAGGAAGGGGGCGAGGGGTAATTAAATAGGTGGGGATGGAAGAAAGGAGATGAAGAGGGGTGTTTAAAATGGTTTTGAGAGGGGGGATAAGTGGCAGAAGAGGCTTGTTGGGGAATGGGTGGGTTTACTGTTTCCATTTCCCTAAATAACACTTTTTAAACAAGCATTGATAAAGCCAATAAGCCTCATAATGGTTGCCCGTATTTTGGCTTTTTCAATGTATTTTTTTCCTGTAAAGTTTATATGTAAGAGTGCTGTGGGCACTGCCATGCCCCCACCAATATAAAAAAAGAGCAGTAAAAACTGAAAATGGTTTTGATATCAAAAAGCACATATTAGCATAGAAGTCTCTGGCACAGAATAGAACTACTTTGTGTGCGGATGCGCTCCCTTGTGAAAGGAGAGCGGCACCACTGACAGTGAAGCCAGCCAATGGTTGAAGTGGGCTGCCCTTTTGCCCCATGCTGCAGTGGGACAATGAAAAATGTAAATGGAACAACAACAGGCCAATGGCTGAAGAGAGCTGGCTAACAAAAGTGTCTTGGATAGTGATACACTTCAAAAAGAGACCAAAAGTAACCCCAAACTGGTTTCATGCTTCTGAGACAGGCTGGCGCCTGTGCTTGTAGGCAAAAGGTTGGGACAGTCAGTCTCTCATCGAACCCTGCCCCGGCCCTGCTGTCCTCCCAGGGTGACTGCCCTGCCGTGGATGCCTCCTTGTGTCTCTGCAGGCCCTTCGCCCTCAGAGCTTGGAATCAATACTGAACAGAAATGTGAGGGAGACATCCCTGTGGGGTGTGATTCGGAGGAGAATGTAAAACAGAAGTGCAGAATAGCAATGGGGGTGATTTATTACCCTTAATCTAGATAATGGGTGTAAAGATGCAAGTTTATGTGAGAGCAGCTGTCTTTCCAAGAATTCAAGCCTGTGACCCAAAGGTGACACAGAGCCCTCAATTAGTGCCTGAACCGACTGAGCTACCTCCCTGTCAAAGAAAACTAGGTTCCACTGATGGTGGTGCTGGTTGGGAAAAGAGTGGTTTCTTAATAGTTTCTCTCTGATGCTCTTCAAAGTGCCTTATGCTCGGAGGGGAGGGAGGGGGGCTGGGGAGGGGAGACATTCCTGAGCTCCATGCACGGGGTGTCTGCTCCAACAGGCGGCTCCACAGATGGCGCCCGGATCAATACAACGGTTCAGACTGCTTATTGAGCCCTAATCGGAACATCCGAGGGGATCCGCGCGCTTTCCTTATCCTGCCTGCCTGGGGGCGCAGAGGAGCCTGGGACTCCTCAGAGAGGATGCTGCAGCAGGACCAATCTCCTGGTCCTCGGGGTGCAGAAGGACCACCGGTGCAGAAGCAGGGATGGAAGCTGATGGAGCCCTCTCCATGAACTGTGCCCTGGTCCATGCCGCCTGGGACGGGACCGTGGCCTTCAAGGAGCCTTCCAGAAGCATCTTCAGAAGATGAAGCGATGGACACATGGCAGCTGTCCATGGAGGGGCGACCTGAGGTGAGCAACCTCTTTAGCTTAAGAAATCAGGTGCTTAGAGCAGTTTAACTTTTGTTTTGAGGTGACACCCTCGCTGACACCGTAATCTCGCCTAACGTGCTGCTCAAGCCTTTAAGTCGCGAGAAGGCAAGCAGCAACATCTCCGCCCCTGCATGTGATTATCGCCCAAGTCAACCTGTGCAAAGGAATAACCAAAAACTAACAGAGACACACTACACATATGTACGCACAGTACCTTGGTAGAATATGCCTTGCGCGGAGCTTTGCAGGTATGCACCGATGGCTATTGAGACACTGGTCCAGCAGGAGCATGTCACCGCTCTAATAAGGTTGCGTAATACTGTTTGCCGACGAAGCACGCTTGTACAGTTACCATGGGAGGGCACGTCAACAGCGCTCATAGACACATTGCTGCTATAATTGCTGTTCTATGAGGCTCTAATGGGCTACTTCAAGCTCTTCTTACCTCTCTTGTCCCATTCCTTGTCCTCCTTCAATACGATTCTTCTCCCATGGAGCTGATGGTTCAAGCGATTGGTCCAAGCTGAGGCTTGAACTAGCTGCATTGGGTGGTCCTCTCTCCCTCCAACATCCACCATCGTTAAATGTCTTGTACTGTAAACAGAATGGTTGGGAAGGTCTCCTGATATTGTCCAATGGCCGGCTTGTAGTGGACGGCAGCTCGACAGTTCCCTCATTGGAAGGCCATGTCTGGCAGAGTCCGATGGTGCAACCTAACTGGGTCTCACCATCGTCAACATTTTGGTCGGCTCTGGCATTCTGGATATTGTGCTCCTGCCGACGCTTACTTTGTTGAGGCTCCTTGCCAGCATCTCTCCTTGGTACAGATGGGGTGCCAGTATTTTTAGCCATGCCCACTTTGCCAGCATTGCCAGAGATGCTGTAGCACAATGTGACAGTTCTTGTTCCGTCGCAGACCGCAGGCGATGCTACCTTCCTGAACACTCACCACCAGATGCGTGGGCCTGAAGTGCAAACACCCTGCTTTTAAGAGCTCGTCCCCAATGATCACTTGAGGTTTTGTAGGTCGGGGCTGGTCAGGAAGAGTTGTCTGATACTGTCACCACAACCCATTGAGGATTCAGCCCTGCGTGACTGCTCTTAGCGTAGGCTGACCTGACCCGAGCAGGGCCTTCTGAGGTAGCAACCATATTTATGGAAACTTCTCTTCTTGTGGTGACTTACTCCTGTAACACTTAGCACGCCACTGACAGGTCACGTTTAAACAAAAATAATAGCATTAATAATCTTACACACACACACATATACATATATATACATATATAAACATATATATATATATATATATATATATATATATACATACATATACATATACATATATAAGAACTACTTCTTCATCTAACAATATATTAGTGGCACAACATTTTAGAGCCATTTGAAGAGATCTTTTGGGGTTTTCATTTTATTCCCTGTATGCATGTTTCTTGCTTAAAATTTGCATACTCTAAGTTTAAGCTCCTGGGCTGACTGTGTGACTAAGGTTCCTAATAAAAGACTCAGGGCCAGATGCACAAAAGTAAAGTTATACTTTCGTGTAAGTTCAATATTTTTGGGGTAGTTACAAATTATGAGTTTAATTTTCTTAATATTATGTTTTCAACTGCGAAGATTCCACAGATGACGCGAAGAACTCCGTATGGAAAAAAATAGGAAATGCCTATTGTCTTACGCGCGGAGTCTTCTCAGTCGTAAAAAATACTATTAGGAAAATTAAACTCGTAATTTGTAAATACCCAAAAAAATAGTAAACTTGCACTAAAGTGTAAGTTTGCCTTTGTGAATCAGACCCTCTGTGGTGGGGGCAAATGAGTAATACCAGCAAAAGAATCGACCCTTGCTACAGAAAAGTTATTTTCCATCAACAAATATGAACATATTTAAATAAAACCGGGGTAACGCTAAGGTTAAAGTAAAACATCAAAGACCCCAAACAAATGGTCTTCGAGACAAAACACGTGTGCGCTGTGATTAAAAAATGAAAGATTCGAAAGCTTATAAAACACAGTTTATACTGCTCACAGGGAGGGCTGCGCGGGAAATCGTGCGCCCTCATCACCGTCTGCACCCGGCCCCTGTATCTTATTCATTGAACGTTTCTTTTCTGAGCCCGGGTCGATAATAAAGGAAACAGCGCCTGGTGCTCAGCGCTCACTGGACATTACCGCATAGCACGAGATTCCGACTAGGATGAACGCACGTTATGAGGGGAGTCACGCGTCTCGCGCTGCATGGGCCCCCAGGGCCCTGGAAGAGCCTGTAGACACCCCAGCGCTAACTTTGGGCACCGTCACGTGAGGTCCCCACGTCCCGCACGCCCGCTGACGTCAGCCCAGGGGGTGCTATCCAGGTCTAGGGCGCAGGCCTTGCACGGGCGTCCAGCAGAGAGGGGGAACGTTTTAACCTACTTTTCACTGCTCTAAGTTTCATCAAAAATGAGGAATTATACTCGCTGGATACATTTATAAGGGGGGAGGGGGAGTGTGGATAAATAAACTAAAATAGATTTACAGTTCGCCATCTATTCATGAGAGGGCTGCCCTGGAAACCTGTGGCGTAACAAAACTTGTGGGGACCCCGTGCAAAGTACATGGAGGGGGGCCGTGCTCAGGACCCAGTCAGAAGCGCTGAGGCCAGGGGGGCCTGCCGCCTGTGCACAGTACCGGAGGAGGCCCCTGGAGCGTGGGCCGTCCCCGCAACGCGGGGGCTGCGGAGATATTGTTGCACCACTGCTGGAAACAAATGTGAGCTGTTCATTGGCTGGGAGCCAGCAGCGAGGTGAATGGAGAGGGCCAAGTGATGGACCTTCTCTGACGTCAGTGAAGCCCGCTGGCGTGTCTCAGCCAGGAAGCTTGTATGCACGTGAACGTATACTAAAAAGTATAATGTGTGCACGTAGAGCCACGGCGGTGAACAACCAGCCAGATGTACTATTTACTGGTCACAAAATACCAGTATAGATCTTTATAGAACGACCCAGGCACTAATAGGTCAGTCATTAAAATGTTGAATCATAGTTGGGCGGAATCTCAGGTATATTAATGAAGAAGGTTGCAAACTACTATTCGTTTTCATCTAAAGGATGGTGCCTTCTAGGGTCAGCAGACCACCATGTCTGTGTTTCTTTTTAACTACAACAATATATTTTTTTAATCCAACTTATTTTCTTCACAGGAAAAGGCGCAGCATTTAAATTTTAAATAAAAAAAAGGTTTTTTTTGCCTTCTCACAAAGTTGAAGGGGTCGTGTTTGAAATGGGTTACCATCTCTTTTCCGAAGCTGGTAAAATATTAATGTTTTGAGCCCGGATTTCAGTATAAGAAATCTGTATTTGGAAAGGAAGCCCTAAACACACCCTTTCCAAATACTGATTAAGTAGGGTTTCCTAAACCTATATAGTGATTCAGTAACCTATTACCAAATCCCTAAACGTGCTTAGTACATTCCAAAAATATATTTACTGGTTGCAAACCCCGTCATTTACTAAATTGCAAGCTTTGCGACCAGCAAATGAGTTTGTACATCAGGGGCTGTATTACAGAAGGTGCCCCTGGGGTACAATGGGCATATGCACCTGCTTTGTGTGCCATCATGGTACTTGGGTGTGTCACCATGGTACTTTGGTATTAAAGAAGGGACCGCAGACACTTGTGCTGCCCCTTCGGTAATACTAATAGGGCTGGCGCACGTGCATCGCCAGTGCTATCTCAAGAGGGCGTTCTCTCATTTGCAAGGGGGTATGGGTCTTTGAAAATTAGGGAATCTCTTTGCCTCTGTGCAAAGGCAAAGAAGCTGTCAGGAGGCGCCCTAAAGGTGTGCCATAAAAAGGTGGCGCACTGTCAGCGTGCCCCCTGAGGGCAGTCCTCTTGAGGGATGAAAGAGGGTCTCATGGACCACCAGGCACATCCTTTCAGGTGGGTGCAGTGACTCACTGCACAAACATGTAGAGGGCTCTCTAATCCCTCTCGAAAGTGGAGGCAGGTTATGTTCCATATTTTACTTGAATGCGCTGCCCCCAGAGCAGCGCAAGTTCGTGACTGACCTGAGCGCAGCGCATTCCACATAATATGGCGCAGTTTCCCTGTCAGCACATGGTGCACCTGTTTGAAGATGCACAGGAAAAGTGGGCCTTATCATAATACAGCCCCTGGCCATGGGTTAGTTATTAGCTACATATTCAGTGACAGAGTGATGCTAGATGTAGTCACAGAAACCAACGTCTGTGGGCCACTGGGGCTTGGGCCCAGTAATAGTTTAGCCACAGAGCTCCAGTTTAGAAGGGACAACACTGGCGAGCCTTACAGCGCCTCACCTGCGGTACATGCTTCATCATGTTACACAAGTGCTGCAGGTGAGGCGCTCGGTTAGACAAACCGGGGTTTGAACCTGATCAGGTCCATGTAGGAGGGATCTTTACTGACAACTATATGAAACACTACACTAGTGAACAAGTATGGGTTCCTTCAACTGGAGATAATCCCAGCATGTTCCTCATCTTGACGTCTGAGTCAGAGTGTGTCAGATTGTCTCAGAGATGAACTACGCTGGTCCTCAGAGTCCTTCCAGTCCCGGAAGCATGTGCAATTGCTCTTGAAGACCTTCTTCAGGAGGTCAGTATTGCCAATAAAAGTGATGCTAATTTCTTTGTTTTTTGGGTTTCAGTGAACACTCCCTTTGAGAGGGACGTTACTAAAATATAAGAAAGGAAGAACAGCCTGGCCAGACTTAAAAATAGATCAACGTGCACATGTTTACAAATGGGTGAGCCCCATCGTGTCACCTGCAATGCCCCATAATTTATATTCATAATTGGGCAATGTGAACTGAGTCCACTCAATATTTCATGAGCTTGGCTCCCAGGCCTGGAGTCCATCCTGATGAAAGGGACGAGACAGGAGGACACAGGGTCGGCCTCGGTCTCGCCTCACCTCGGGTACAAGTGTGAGTGATGCTGATGACGGGTTGGTGGAAAACCAGGCTCTCCCAGGAGATGGGACGAGATACCCCGGGGAGCAGAAAAGGTCGCGGGAAGGGTGTAGCAGGTGACTAAACACAGTGCCGCTAAGAGGTTAGTCATTGATTGAGGTGACCGGCACCTCCAAGGGCAGCACAGGACAGGAGGCTGCCCTCAGGAGCTGCAGCCCAGGCAGGAAATAGGAGGCATCATATTAAAGGACCTTAAACTGGGTCAACTGGAACTGCAGGGACAGCAAGAAGGATGAACAAGACAAGATAGTGCAAGCAGGACACGGAGGCAGAGGAAGCCCTCGGTGGATCACCCAAAATGCTCCCGCTGGAGCACAGTGGAGGGTTTAGTCCAGAGAGTGGCTATTGAAATGGTGGCCAATGTCAACCACACACCCTACGAAGGCGAGCTCCTCCCATACAAAGAGAATGGGGAAAAAGGGATTCTGTGGGCGTCAAACTTTTCTAGGGGAACACTATTAGAGATGTGAGGTCACACTACAAGGTAAGAAAGAGGGGGGCTCAGGGCATCATAAACTAGCTTCTCATGGGAAGAAGTGAATACATGAAACTGCCCCCCCCCCCAAAAAAAAAGAAAGTAGCAGCAGAGAAAGAGCAGTAATTGATTCAAAAGAGTCTCAAGTCATCATATAGAAGTTGCATCTATTTAGAAGTCTAATAATGCACAATGTGTCACTGGGGCCAACTCAATGTACTAAAGGAAAACGAAAATAAGAATAAAAACAAGAAGAGGCGAGGAGGCTAGAGTCCAATAAGATGCAGAAAGTGGTTCTGGAAACATCATTCTTGGACGGCTCCCTAAGGGGGTAGGTAGACGTCGAGGTGAAACCTGTGATGAATAAGTCAGTCTTTAAGAGTTTTCTGAACTGCAGGTAGTCAAACATGGAGCAGAGCTGTGAACTGATGTGAGTACCACAGTCTCTGGAATCAGTTCTTGAACTGCCCAATGATGTGCCGCCATGCTTGACTCTTGGGGTCGCTATGGAATCATGGAGGCCGGTGCAAAGTTCTCAGTTGGGACACAACGCGAGCTAGACGTTGAAGGACACGCAGGCCTCTGTCCGAGTAAGTTTTGTGTACAGGACACAGAGTTGTACATTCGATACTGCGTTCCACCAGGAGTTTTTGGAGAACCTTCAGAGTTGGGTGGATGAGATGGTGGCTGCAAGGGTGTGGCACATGCTCGCCGCTTGGTAGTCCTATCTTTGAGGCCTGGAGAGGGGTGTTTCTGGGAGACCACTGCAGACCACACTCTGCAGTCCTTGAGAGAGGCTTGCATCAGCTCCGCTGCCTTCCGGTTAGGTTTGCGCTACACATCCAGAGACTATGCAGCTATGGATCTGAAAGGCGGGAACAGATGCTGAGTGACAGCTGACACGGACTTGAGGAAGAAGGTGAGATGATTAGCTTCCAGGGTTCTCACCTGCGCAGGGGCTGTCTAGGGTCACAAGCCATTTGAAAGGGGGCGATTCAATGATGCCTTCCCTACTCAGGGGGAAGACTTTTTGTTCCAAGTGAACGCAAATGTAAAGCTTTAAATTTAAGACATAGAAGATCTGTGCAGGAGGACCAGAAGATTACCAGATGAATATAAACTTTATTCACCTTGATGGAACACTTGTTTCAGCTTCTCTGTGGCCATGAACAGAAGGAGCACAGAAGTCATCTTGAACTGCACCCCACTTCTCTTCGCCATGGCAGTTCTCGTCTCTTCTGCTGTTTCCTTCAGCCATGCAGTTCTTCAGGATTACCTTTGTTGTCTTAAATCAAATTATCTTTCTTCTCGAAATTAATACATCCCCACAGCACTGCAGCGAGCAGATGCCAGAAGCAACACTATTTATGACAAAAACTTGAGATGAATCATTTTACCCCTGCTACATAATAAAAGCCCATCCTGTTCATGGGCAGCCAGCAGAAACACTTCCAGGAACATGCAGGGAGGCTATGGCCAAGGACACTGGAATTATACGAGTCTGCGGCTGTAGTATTTGTTCCGCATAATTGGGAATTTATCATGCTCTCTATAAAAAACAGCCATAGGTGCATAATTTGCAGATTTCATCAAAACAATGTTTGTTTCAATCTCTCATTGATTAAAAGTGACTTAAAAAGTTCTGCGCGTAGTGCTGTACAGTGGAAGATAAAACACAAAGATTAGCTGTGCACCCTTCTGTTGCTAATTGTACAATAGATATTAAACTGGTACTAATGAGGTAACATTTTGTTCATACAAAATTAATGTATGTTAAAATTAAATGCATAGTATAATAACGTTGCCTCACTGAATCATCTATTCTAGAGGTAAACAACTGGCCCCTTTGCTGGCAGCCTCACCAGAAGAAGGCAAACACAAGATGATGGACGAGCGCTGAAACTTTTCAAACACTCACCCCCAGTCACAGATCTGGGTTCAATCCATCGTTATTTTGCTCACCACGCCACCCCAGTTCAGACATGGCCATATGCAAATCAGTCTGACCCTGTGCCTCATGGGAACAGTCCAGCCCGAACTGCCAACCCATGTCTTTCCTGGACCGGAATCAAGCATCCTTGGGACCGGTTTCGGGGTAACGCCCCTCTTCAAACCTCCTGTATCTTTACATAGAGTACCCTATTTAAGTGTGTCGCCTTACAGTCTATCCATGTAAGTGATCACCGACGTTACTGACATTAAGTCATTAAAATGTTCAAGAGTTTTCATATATACACACTTGATTTCAATCATAAACAAATAGGTATATTATTACCTATATTACAGAACATTTTTAAGGAGTTTATGGACTTATCCTACAGTCTTTGAATCTAGACAAGTAACCTACACACTACCGCGATTTACTGCACATGTTAAGTAAGTGTGGTGTCTCTTTATCTATAATCCTTGAATATCAATTCATCATCAGATAGTGTCCCCCCTCCTCCCCTCTCCCCCGCACCCCCTTCCTTTTCACTGTTTTATCAAATAGGTTTTCTCTCTCCCCCCCCCCCCTCTCCCCCTTTTCTTAAAACTTTTTTTATCATTAACTAGCTATATCATGGCTGTTTTCCTTTTCTTTATTTCTCTTTATGATCTGGTTTGAGCACTTAGTTGTTTTGCTGTTTTTTCTTGTATGTTAAGAAACTGTTAGTCAATTGTGACTTTAGATTATATCTACTCAGGGAATTGTATATGGACTTGAAATCATGTTTGTTATTTCATAAATTTAAAGAATTTTATGCTACATTGTATTGCTGTTTGTGTTTATGTATTATTTAAATGCTGAAACATAAGTTTATTTGAGATGAAATTACTGATACAAATGTTATATCAAGACGCAAAGAATGACGGTGAATAATTATTGGATTCTGAATGTCTCCTTATTATATTTCTTAGGTTAAATCTGTGGCTTTTTCCTGAAGGAGGCATTTTAATTACGCCGAAACGCGCGCTGACAAACACTAACGATTAAGATTGCCACCTATATACAGTTGTATATATTTTTTAGCAAATAATCATGAAATTAGTAAATTCAATTATCGAATGTACAATTAATGTTGTTTTTATTTTTATGCCCTTATTTTAATAATTAAACAGATAATATTTTTATACATGATTTTCTTGTCTATTTTTCCCTGTTTTATAATTTTATTTGTGGTTTGAATCATTATAATTGCCTGGGAAGTTTTTCTCTCATATTAACACCCCTCTTCAGCCAGGCGAACTTGAATCCAGTGGCAAAGTGAGAAAGGGACCCACGTCTGGGCATATCCTACCAACTTAGGGCGAACAAAGCAAACACAAGGAGATGATGGACGGAGCTGAAACTTTTCAAACACTCACCCCCAGTCACAGATCTGGGTTGAATCCATCATCATTCTTTAGCTCACTTCGCCACCCCAGTTCAGACATAGCTACATGCCTCATGGGAACAGTACAGCCCGAACTGCCAAGCTAGGTCTTCCCTGGAATATAAACAAGCATCTTTGGACCGGTTTCGGGGTAACACCCCTCTTCAGCCAGGCTAGCTTGAATCCAGTGGCAAAGTGAGCCTCAGAAGAAGGCCCGGACGACACAGCTATAGAGGTTGACCTCAGTTTTCTGCCCTCCAGTGCAAGATCAAGCTCCTGTTAGTAAGGAGTGTGCAGACAAATGCACCACCAGTGCCGTCTGTGCTGCAGAATTACCACCGGCATGATGATTTAGTTTGAAGAAGAGAAGGAGGACATTCACTGTGGCCCAGCCCAATCTTCCACACACACTCCAACATATTTAGATACATCCTCAGACCAGGCCTTCACGGTCCTACTAGTAGTGAATGATCCATACTGTGACCCCATCAATGCTTCAAGATTCTGTATGTGAAGATAGATGCAGCCAGGACCGTATTCAGCCACAATCCTCCGCTCCGTCAGACTAAAGGTCTGACCCTGACACCGCCAGAAGAATGACCATACCTCCTAGGGCACTGGTTGCTGATCCCGCCAATCAGCACAAAAGACGTTATCAAGTTACACAAATGCCCGCTCTCCTGGTTTAGGGATGCCCACAAGGATGTTGAAAGATGCAAACAATAGTCCTGGTGCACGCTGCAGTGAATGGGAGTGGTTGTATGATGGTACAATGCATGCAATTACATTGAATGCCTTTGACACGCATTTTTTAGCATGCATGTTTTTACCGCGAAAATGCATTTCAAACGCATGCCAATACCACACATTGTTTGTATATTTAAAAACAATGTATTTGTGGGGGGAAACCCCCCACGCCCACCAACTTACCTTAAATGAGTGGTGTTGGCATGTGTTTTAAATGCATATGTGCAGTAAAAATATGCGTGCTAAAAAATGCGTGGTAAAGGCTTAACGAGGTAAAAATCTCATTGTAAAGGCTCTTTTCCGATGGGAGTGGGCCAGAGCTGTCGTATGCAGCCCTTGCATGTACCACACATCAGGCGTTAGACTAACGCATTTCAGTGAGGTGCCCCGCATCACTGCACTGAAATGCAATCCACGTATTATATTGGCGCCTCCTCAGCTTTCACCTGGAGCACGGCTGTAGTAATGCACTATACAAGCTGCAGTGGCAGCGCTCACAGGGCGCTGCTCCCGGCAGGATTGGGGGCCCTGCCCGAGCTCAGCTTGCACAGTGCTATAATGTAACACTGTGCACCGGACGCCAGCATTATCAATCACGTCAGGACAGTTGGAGTCAGTGCCCGATGGCACACACTATTAGGCGGGTCCTTCCGCTCTTTCTCTCTCTTGCGGTGTGAACGGGCGGGAGTCGGCAGTTTTCATAAAGTTTTGGTCCCGACCCCACCCGTTTGCTCTCCTGTGAACCACTTGCCGGCACATGCCGTTAGCAATCATGAGGATCCACGTGGGCTCGAATGAGAACGCTCGTGCCACCTTTTACTTTCTTGGTAATAAGGTGCGTACACCACACTTGATAGTTGGGGCTCTGTGCGCGGGGCAGCGCGGCAGGATATCAATGCCCATGATGCAGACACTTAATAGTTCCTGAGCACTCTGGGGCTCACCTGCTGCTGCACTAGGTGCCCAGCATTAAGTTTTCACCAGTTCCACACTCTCCTCTGGATGGCGCAGGCGCGCTGAGATGCCCGCCCCCTCAAGGTGGGCCGACATCAGCTGCCTGGCATCAGAGTTAAGTTCCGAGTGCTCAAATACACGTTTTTAGTTCCTCAAATAGGGATTACATGGTAGTAAAATAATGGTTTGCAAGCCGGGAAGTATTTACTGCTTTATTGAATATTTCATGGTATTGTCTCCTTACTTTATTGTGTGGATAGTAATTCACTTTCCATTAGGCACATGAGAGAGCTTTCACATTGAAGCTTGAGCTGGGCCCGGGTCATGAAGAGGTGAGCGGTTGCTATGGAAACTGGCCTGGGCCTGGCTAAGTTATTTGCTGGGATTTTGGTTACAATAACAGCACTTTCTCCGGGTCCAGCCAGCACATGCACCAGGTCACAGATCTGGATGCAAATGCACTTCCGAGTCTAAACCCACACCATTCATTGGTGATTTCATATTTGTTTCCACTAAGGTTGGCAGGAATCAGTAGTTAGTATGCAAGAGGCTGATACACAAACCTTACACAAAGACCTAGTGCATAGGAAACTTGTAATAAAAATAGTTTTTTAACAGTGTGTCACATCTTGTCAACCATGGAGCACAAGCGCAGAAAATTCCACAATATTACATTCACCGCTTACATTTCAATGCAGCTGTTACAATATACAAATAGTGCATATATCGTGATAAATCCCTTTCAGCCCAGTAAGCTGCTAGCAGCTGCACATTACAAAGTAGGGGTCATTAGCCTGTCTGCTTTGAACACTTAATACAATCACAGCTTTGTGGAAGTTGCCTGTGGATGGGCCCACCTGTGTAAATGTAAATGTAAATGTAAATGTATAGGCATTTATATAGCGCACTACTTACCCAGAGGGTCCCAAGGCGCTTCGACCGCTGCGAAACCCTTCCTGGCTTCCCTGAGAGATGGTCCCTTAATGGGTATCTCCAGGGTGAGACCAGGCATCCCCGGCGGTCTGGTGGGGCCGTTAGTGAAGATGAGGCAAGCTAATGCCCAGAGTTGCCGAGTGTGATCGCTGATCAGAGTGGGCACCGAGGCGAGAGAATTATCGAGTCCGCTGACCCTGGTCCAGAAACCTGCCGCGCCGGGAATCGAACCCTGGTCCCGGGCCGTCCTCTGCTCTCGGGTCTGCCGCCTCTAACCAGTGAGCCACACTACTTTTACAATTGTTTAAGAGTAATATCAGGTCACAAGGGCACTAGGTCCCTTCCATTTGTTGTGCTTTCCAGCAGTGCGAACATCTTCTTAGGTTTTCTTGTTGCTCAAATGGGTTTAATTTCTGACATTTTTATGTATCCCTCGTCTTTATTGCATGATTTTGAGTGGGAGAACGTGTCACTCATAGTCTTTAATTGTGTAACTCATAATTAAACTGAAACCATGGAAATGTCACACATGAGTAATCTGAAACCCTGGCAGTTATGCTTATGGAGGTCGTCACACTGGGATTGATTTCGTATGAAAGATTCATTCACTCGCCGGCTGTTGCCTACACAGCCCCGCCCCAAATGACTTCCTCCTAAGCTTGGAACTTCCTTCAACAGCTGCCTCCCTCCCCAAACCTTTCTATATTAAGTAAAACCCTTTGTCTCTGAGACGATATCCACTCACACCCTCAACTTTGCTGTCTTGACCACTCGAGATGAATCCGTCCTCAAAAACAAATTGCTTCACCCATGTCCCAGCACTCCAGGAACGGCGATGATTCTAGTGTACCACCACTTGCCCAGATCTATCCCTACATCACTCAAGTCCCTTGTGGAATGTAATTCCCAACCACCCTAAACACGTTCCTCCTCTTCCAGTATCAACTTGTCCTTTCTACGAAGAACCTAACGCATATCTACTCATGGACACAGTCCCTACCCCGCCTTCATTTGATGACCTCAATGATGATATCATTATCCATGGCCAGAACACCTTAAACTTTCCACTAATACTTCCTTCCAGCCAGACCACCCCTATAGAAACCCATACATATTTGCAACTCACTATCATCAACCCTCCCTTAGGTCTGCTCACCCCACTCTTGGCCAACCAGTTCATCTCCATGAGCGACATAATCCCACCCTTCTTGTATCTGTCCTCAGCTCGGCCTCCACGTGCAGACCCTTACCAGATGACATGAAGTAAATTATTCCACCATCTTCATAGTCACACGCTCTTAGATTCTTCCAACCTTGTTTTCGGAACCACCGCATGGCTTCTACGTCACTGTGCACCGTCTCTTATTACGATCTTCAGTCACCCTAGCCATCAACAACATGAAATTGTACTCCTCGGCCCTCATGGTAAAGTGGAGGAAGCGTGCTGCTTGCACTCAGAGAAACTTACAAACTACCTCTCTCTCCTTTGCCCTAACTTATGTCAAATCTTCCACTTGTCTGAAATCCATCTTCTTTACCTATGATAGGAAAGTGCCTTATGCTGGATAGCTTTACAACGTTCTTCGCTGCCAAAATTCAGACCCTCAAGATATAGGTTGGAGTTTTTCTACTAGTTCCTACAGTCGATCTATATGCTTCATAAAAGTCTCTCCAAACGTACTCCTCCTTTCTACTCCACCTACTACAGTAAACCTAATGTTCAAATGACCATTCCCTCTTGTGCCCATTTTAGTGCTTGATAAACAATGTAAGTGCTCACTAACTCTTATCGACTTTAGCTGACCCCTGAGTGCCAAATCTCAGAAAACCCACTAGACTGCCGCTATCCGTCCCTCCATTTTCAGATTCATCACATCTGCCTCCCATGTCCAGCCACCGCCAATCAGCCTCCCGGTTGTCTTCTATTGAACATGATCTACTCCTACAAACTACGGCCCTGTGCAGGACTTGAAACACACAACTTCTTAGGTGTTGTTAAGGCAGCCATTTGGGGCCACTAAGGAGAGGCAGGAAGTTCATTCACTGAAATAGACGTCACGCTTTTGAGGTGTGTGGTCAGTCCATGGACACTTGACTAAAGCCTTCTGAAGAGGAAGGACCTGCCTTGATCCCACTTACACAAGGTATGCTGGGTAACGAACAACACACAAATAGGAGTTGCTCTCTTGTCTATGCAATGCCGTCCCCGCTTGCACGACGCAATCGGAGCGCTTGTTTCTGTTAGTGAAAAGTAGTGGGGCAGCATGGGGGACAATAACAAAAAAACATAATAGATAACTTAACTGCCACCGGCTGTCTTGCCGCCTTGGTGCTCTTCTGAGCCTCTGCTGCTAGAGCTCAGGCTACCAGACTACCCTAGGCAAATCCAGACACTGCTCTCATGCTGGTAATATTGTTGCTCAACATGAGAGAAGCGCCTGGATTGGTCTGAGGTCACCAGGATGTGCAACACAGCGCGGATTGCAGAAATCTTAGTGCACTATGTTGATTTGGTCATTCTAAGACAACTGGCCAAACCGACGTGCACATCTGCAGTGCCCACCACTCGCCCTCCATGCTTGCTGCTGTCGTAAGGATGGCCCCGCCTCCAAGACTCAGCTCCATGATGAAAAATAAAAGGATAATAAAATAGTATTATCTTTTTATTTTTCATGTTTGCATTTGCTGGATCTCAGCAGTAGGGCAACGCTCCTCCGCCCTAACGAAGGAGCCGCCACTGATATTGTCTATTTCACGTATCATGCAGTCCCCTTACAAGTGGGTCCTGGAGTAGAATTCCCCCCACCACCGCTCTGGGACTCAGGTGCGAACTTAGCTCAGTGGATTTTGCACATGAACCAAGGTGTCCAGCTGGCCTCGATGCAGCTTTACCATTAAAATTGACTAACTGCATAATTCATGGTAGCCTCAGGTGCCCTGCGGTTCCCTGTCTCAGGCCACATCATTATGCGGAAGGATGAGATTGCACTATTAGTTAAACAGCTGCTACAAATACCTTTCTTATGAATGAGGCTTAACTATTGTTCTGCCATACACAGAGGCTTCCCAGAGGTGCTGTGTTTCATCCCACGGTACACACTGTGCTGCCAGCTCACCTGTTTCTGATACTGATGATGTCAACAGGAACCAAATGTCATGTGTTTCCTACAGCCATATCTTGATGATAACTTTATTATTAAATATGCATCCACCAAACCCTTCCTTTAAATATATTTAGAAAGATTAATGATTCTCGTAAAGTAACAAACGTTACGTCTATGGTGGCCCCAGCACATGCTCACGTCACCAGCCCCTCACATTGCAACTGACAGTATTGCCCCCTCTAAAGGCAGGTCCTGGAACTGCCGCAAAATAAAAACATGAGGCAGGGCATTGTTGTGCATGCGCACTCCCCCAGCAAGGCGTTTGAACCGCTGCGTGCCTTTTTCTGCGACGCACCACAAAATCAGCAGCACAGAGTTAAGTGTTTTGTTGCATAAGTCAAAGCTCTGAGGCAAAACATTTGGGGAACATTGCGTTTTTTTGGAAATGCGCTTGACCTCTGTGGTTAAAAAATGCTAAGTACTTTGGTGAGGTGGGAGCAGACGTTTTGTTTTTCAAACCAAAGAATAACAAATGATGACATCAAACCCAAGTTTCAATTTAAGCATAGAGTGTGGCAGGAGAAACCTTGGGTGACATTCAAAGATTTAGAGTCCAAAACTATAAGTGGCGCTTCAACTTATGGAAGTCCTTCCTTTTGGTTCTCGCTTGAAACCATCCACCAGCTACAGCACAGACCTTGCCCTAATCGTGGAAGGGACAAAGGGTGAGCGCTGGTGAGGGGTATTGCATAAAGAGGAAGGGCACCATAGAGATACCACCTTAGTTTTGTTCCTCAATGCCAGGTTTGGCTCTGTACAGTTGGTAACTTGTTTAACAGATGACCAAGCTGAGAATGCCACAAAGGAGGAGGCAACACAAATACAAGTCAAACACTCAGTCAACGTTTTCAAAACACGCGCCTGGTGGAACACAGCAGAGGGATTAAAAGGTGTGCGGTGTTACCAAGTGGCAGTCTTGCAGATTTCTGGGATTGCAAAAGGTCTAAGGAAAGTCAAAGATGAAGCCTTACTTCCTTTGCCATAAATATCCAGAGGTACCCCTGAAAATTGCTTTCAGGTGTGGGAGAAGTGGGAAGCAAAAAAACAGTAAATCTATTCAAAAGATTCCCAATAGCCCTATATTGCTTTCATAAAGGCTGGCAGCAGCTACATAGGTCTATCCAAAACTGTGTAAATACAAATTATATCCCAGTGTCTAGGAGATAAAGAGAGAACAGGAAGAACTCAACATAGCCCACGATTCATACACATGACATAAGGTTTATATGTATGGATTCCCATCACTCACCATGCCTGGTGATTAGCTTCATCATTTGGGTATCCTTTTGTAAAGGTTGACATTCTTGCTCCATAGATATTAGAGCTCTAGGATGTCAAAAAAGTATGTTTACCAAGATGAGCAGTATATCTAAATAGTGGAGTGTATGGGAACAGAAATCAAAGTGCAGTGCAAAACCAGTGAAGTGAAAACTAAAATTGATGCGTAGACATACTATGAATTTTATTAGTGTATGCTACGATCAAAAGTTAAAAACCGTGTTAAGGACCAGTTTTAACAAATATCCATCCTTGACAGAAATGGTCAGCATGTTTCAGCACTTAACGGAAAAAGTAAACCATGTGCTTTCATCAGGACATCAATAAATAATAAAGCTACTGCTATAAGTGTAAACTAAACACAGTTTTTTTGCAAACCAGAAAAGGATACAGAGTGAGACAAATTTCTCACAATCCAGAGTTCTCCATAGGTTCACAAATGATCTGAAAAGATAAATGGAGTCACACAATGTATCCTTTTCTGGTTTGCAAAATACCTGTGCTTAGTTTACACTTATAGCAGTAGCTTTATTATTTATAGAGGTCCTGATGAAAGCACATGGTTTACTTTTTCCGTTAAGTGCTGAAACATGTTGACCATTTCTGTCAAGGACGGCTATTTGTTAAAACTGGTCCTTAACACTGTTTTTAACTTTTGATCGTAGCATACACTAATAAAATTCATAGTATGTCTACAAATCAATTTTAGTTTTCACTTCACTTGTTTTGCACTGCACTTTTATTTCTGTTCCCATACACTCCACTATTTAGACATACTCCTCATCTTGGTAAACATACCTTTTTGACATCCTAGAGCTCTAATATCTATGGAGCAAGAATGTCGACCTTTACAAAAGGATACCCAAATGATGAAGCTAATCACCAGGCATGGTGAGTGATGGGAATCCATACATATAAACCATATGTCATGTGTTTTGAATCGTGGGCTATGTTGAGTTCTTCCTGTTCTTTCTTTATCTGTCCTAGACACTGGGATATAATTTGTATTTACATGTTCGTTTGGGGCCGCATATCCCGGTCTGTCTTTAAAATTTTGGCCTCCGACCCTATTTAAACTTTTTGTGTGCTCTATCCAAAACTGTGCCATAACAAACTTGCAATTTCTATGTCTTTAAAAAAAAGTTACATTAATTATTCATAATCTTTTTTCCATTCATATCAACATACAAAAAGAGTAAAATACATTTTTTTAAATAAAAGTATTTTTTGTCAAAATCATTTCAAATATTCAACAATTTCATCTGTTATGACAAATCAACATTTATGCTTTTTTCCCATACAAACAATACCAATATCATTTAATTGTAATTGCATGTCCCCCAATTCTTGACCACTAGTGGGATTCTTTTGAATAGAATAGCCTTACTTCCTTTGAAAAGTGCACAAGTACCCTCTGAAAGAGAGGGGCCGCCTCTCCAGACTACATCTCACTACAGGTATATTTGAAGCTGACCTGGTTGGGGCACTCCTAGCAAGGACCCCTTTGAATGTGTAGACTGGTGGATTCATCCCTGTCCAGGGGTTGTGATTGGTTCGCCACTCTCTGCCACAGAGTCAAGGCGTGATTGAGCATGTTCTACCATCGTATATTGTGCTCAAACAGGACACTGGTCCACCTCATCTGGGTATCAACACTTCCCAATCTTACCAGTTGTACTCGACTTCCACCGAAACCTTGTAGAATAGCAAAGGTGTCTTGAAAATATGGTGACTAAACTAGTTTAGTATAAAAATCAAATTAGATTTTAAAAAACTAGTGATTTAAACAGACAGATAGGGAAAGGAAAGGCAATTCAACATGTGTTTTGTCTCTTCTGATGAAAATGTGCAATACATTTATTTTAAAGCTTTCATGCCTTTGTCAAGGTGAGCCTCAAAGCAGTGATGATCTGATGTCTCTGGCAGCTTTTCGGTTGTCCTTGTTCAATAGTGGGAAGAGAAAAGGCCAGCTCCAATGGCAGGGACAGTAGCGCACCGCCAAGGACGTGAAATACTGGAACGTCATCACTTCCAGGGATACTTCCACAGTAGACGGCATATGAGGGCGATTCGGCTACAGCCATTTGACGATGCCCTTGACTGGTCCCAACCTCTGCTGCTGTTCCTTGGTTACTCCTGCAGAATCCACAGAAGGAGAGGGGCTCTGCTCCAGTTGAGTGAAGGCACTTTAAGATTGTGTCCACAGCAGGATCTGGAGATGATGTGGATGCTCAGGCACCAAGCCCAATATCCAAAGACCACTCTGGGAGACAGCGCACATAGTCAATGAGTGGCAGTGCCAAGGTGGGCATCTCTTTAAGTTCTGTAGGCACATCTTCAATTGCTCACAGCGTTTTGAAAGAGGGCGTCAAGGGATGATCTAGCTTTTACTGTCAGAAGTATATAACCTGAGCCACACGCTATAAAATCTGACTCTGCCTTCGTAAAAAGGTCCTTCCTGACACGAATCTCTCATACAAAGTGTGGCCCTAGAGACGCAGGGAGACAAGAGTAGGAGAGGTCTCACTACTGCATAGTGCACCTCGTACCGTCACCCACGCCTTCAATCACCCCATTGCCAGCTCGAGGCCAGTCAGAAAGGAGCTCCCAGGGCAGCACTTATCTACACTCACACTCACATCAGTCGAACAGTTCTTAAAAGATGATCTTCTCAGACCACACGCCAAAAACTCCACATTAAGAACAACAGGGAGGCATTTTGATCACCCCTCGCCTCTTGCATGTTGGGGTCTCTTACACTCTCCTGGAGTGAGGCTGAAGAAATAAGGTGGACAAGTAGATTACTGATTAAGGGGGAAATGATCTGAGCTTTTCTGTGCCATGAATAGGAATTAAACAGAGAGGACACTCGGGGGATATTTGCATTCTCATCTCCAAGAGGCTTCTGTCTACTGCCACAGCTTAGGAGTGGTCCTCTCCTGGCCACTGGAGTGCATTTGCAGGTCAGTAAGGAAGGGGCTGCTTCCCCCAAAACAAAGCCACTAAGGTTAAAATTTGCAAACTGGAACCACTACCAGGGCTTGAATTTTGATGCAAAATCTCTCGAACCAGTTGAGGGGCAGCGTTTGGCTACCATGGACAATGCATATTTCCAGCTGCAAATTTAGGGTTTTATTTAATCATTTGTTTTTAAACCCAACATTATTGGGGTCATGTGGCTTTACAGAAGAGGCACTTTAGTGCCAACTGGAGATTCTATAAGTGGAAGTGACAGGGGAAGAGCATGAGTAAACAGAAGGATACGTTTCTTTATAAAGTTGCCTTGCAAAATCCTCTGACAGCACCATAGGGGCAATTTTTTAATCCTTACAATACCCTGTTTCACCCTCACCAAAAGCCCTATTAAAACGTTGGTCCCTAGCTCTTTACGCTGAAAGTGAGCCTCAGATAGCAGTTATGGAGAATACACGTGGTTTATGTACAGTAGCTATGGATTCAGATAAAGTGTTTATTTAAACTACAAAACTTAACAAATTGCTTATTGTTGTCAATTGTACGGATGGCTTTAGGGCGGCAAATGCCACTGAACTGGGTGCCGAGCTTTCGGAGCTCTGTGTTTTGAAATCGTCCATTGGTTTAAAGGCACCTGCTGTAGAGTTCCTTGTGTGTCCAGCAACTTCCAGAAAATAATGAATATTTCAAGGTAAAGCTGTGGATTATTGTTCCTGATGGAAAGAGATTGGAGTTTTGTCCAGTGGCAGTTTTGTCTCATCATGAAGTAGTATATAGGGTTAATGTGCCTGCTGCAAAGAATGTGTAAAATGCAGATCACAGAACTGCATTTTATGTGGCTAGCTCAGTTACTGCTTTTGTCACAGAGATCCTTTTGTTAGTTGCAGTTCATAAATGACAATCCTAATACAGTACAGTAACCTATTGACCGTAATCGAAGAGCTGCACACAAAATGTATAGTATATGTTAGAATGTTGTTTTCCTCCCAGATTTTCATTATCCTAATGTTGCTAAAAAGGGATCGTTTGTGTAGAAATACATTCTTACCAGTAAAGCCAACTCCCACCACTGTGGTACATTTTAAATTCAGGGATTGTGATTCACCAGGACAAACACTCTTTAACTATACAGCCTATTGGTATGGATGACATGTGATTCCTACACCTTGTAGTTCTCTGTCTTATGTAAAATTTCCTATACACTGATTTACACACATATGATTCATTGTCTCTGTATAATGTGTGTGTGTGATGTAAAGTGCTCTGACCCCTTACACTGGTATGAGTAGCACTATTAACAAAAGAAATGCACATGAGAGAGGAGCTATAGAGAGATGAGGGGCACTGCTGGAGGGTGGTAGTGATGGAATCAGTGGAGGAGGTCATTTTGTGGCGCCAAAAAATATTGTCGCACTGGGTGCTACCAGCACTAACGCTGGCCCTGATCAAATGCTTCGACATTAAATTTAATCTCCAAGATATTCAATCCTTAAAAGGCATGCAAACGTCATTCAGGTTTTAGCTTATCTCAGAGTTGTGAGCTTTCATCAGTCAGTTGGGCCCATTCACCACTTGTCATGTTCCTTTGATAACACAGTGATATGTGGCCAGTATAGCACTGGTACTTCAGAACTTCAAAGTGGAAAAACTATACAAAACTACGAATAAATATGTAAATGACCCAGGACTCTCCTCCTACCCTCTGAGGTTCCGTGACGATTTGAACCCGTGTTTTCAACATTGTCGTAAATACATCATTTTGGTATCAGTGAACCGCAAATGATCCATTTAGCATATCCTGGTGGTTTCGCTATGCTACGAGCAAGAGCACTCCTGTTATGAACACATTTCTGATCTACCCATGGCATCCATCTTAGATTACGGAAGCCATTTTGTGTTTCTTGCCCTCACATAGTCAATGGACACGCAGTGACCTCTTTCACTTAAGGACACGTAAGCTTTAAGCCGGCGATTCACCTTACTAGTGACACGTGCACCTTAGGACAGAAAACGCTATGGCCGCATGACTCGACAGAAACTGCCTCCCCAGCCTAAGGCCAGTCCTGCCATACTGGTTCTCGTGTTCGTTGGCCTGATCATGATTAGGTGGCCGAAGCTGGTAGCCTTGCCCATTTACGACCCACAAACATTCCTTATCCTGCTTTTCTATCTTCTGCACCTGGCTCTGCTCCTTTCCTTCTGGGCCTTTATTAGGGGGAGGTAACGAAATTTACGATGAGGCGGTACAGGTCCTGAATGAAAAGTTGACATGGGATTATGATGGAACAGTGGGAACCCCTCGTTCGTAATGTTTTGACATCAGATATTGTTGACGATTCTTGTGTAACGCCAAATATTTATTGTTTAGGACATGAAGGTTTAGAACTGTACTAGCATGTAAAGAATTTGCCCCAAGCCTAAAATTTAGTATTTAAGGAGCAACCCACTTTGTACAAATCGAACAGGCTCCTAGATACTGCCCGTGTGTAGTTTCTGTGACTTCTGTGTCCCTGCAGTAATAAACCTTTGGTCTTTGACGCCACCATCGAGAAGCCCGTGTTTCTGTTTATTTGTGCACCGAGACAGGTAGAACTCCGGGGTCTTCGGGTGTTATCCCTGACACCTCTGGACGGAACCAAAAAAGTCCAGAACTCCACCTCCACAACAGATTCAACCTACGCAGAAAATGCAATGGGTGAAGGTGGATCCTCGACTCTGTGACCCGGGGACCCCTTCAGATCCGACATCTGGAAAACCACTGGGCCTGCAGGAAAAAATGATGGAAACAGCCCAATGGGCCTCGAGGCGCACAGCATTTTGGTTAGGAAAGGACAAGGTTGTGCCTCAGAAGTCCATTTATGTCTTTGCTGCATTAATAGGGCAACATTGGGTCATGCTTGCTTCGTAGCTTTCTGGTGCGTGCAGGTTAACCGTATCCCTATTTACGCTGTATTAGGTTAGTAATTCTATCACACGCAGGGCCAGATGTACGACCCATTTTTGCATGAGCAAACGGGTTCGCGACCCATTAGGGCATATAAAACCCTCATGGGCCATGTACAAATCCTATTTAGCGAGCCACAATTTATTTGCGACTCGCTAAATAGGTTTTGCGACTTGGTATTAGGAAGGGGCGTTCCCTTCCTAATAGCGACCACAAAGCCATGTACCAATTTTTTGCGACTGCAATTGCGGTTGCAAAATACTCGCAAATTACCACCCTCTTCAAGAGGATGGTAAAAGAGTTGCAAATGGCCCCTTCCCCTTTGTGACTGGCTCTGAAAATATTTTTTAAGGTCAGGCAATGGTCCCAAGGACCACTACCTGCCCTTAAAAAATGAAACGAAAACGTTATATTTAAAAAAAAATGCATCCAGTTTTTCTTTAAGGAAAACGGGCTGCATTTAAATAAACAGCTTTATTTAAAAGCAGTCCCAGACCTGGTGGTCTGCTGAGCCCAGCAGGCCACCATACCTGGGAGGGCCTGCCATTCTCAATGGAGTCGCAAATTGCGAGTGGTTCATTTATATTCATGAGCCTCGCATTTTGCGACCCCATTGGGAATCGCTAACAGTGTCTCTGACACGGTTGTACATCCCAATTTGCGACTCGCAAATTCCGACGCAATCTGCAAGGCGCAAATTGGGTGGACGTACATCGGGCCCTATATCTCTAAAGACTTGTGACACTTTTCAGTAAGGTTGAGGGCAGGGCCTGCTAGGAGGTAGGGATGCTGGGGGATTTGAATGTTCTCGCTCTGCTGTGAACAAGGGAATCTTTTGTTGCAGAACTAGGTTGATTTGACTATTTGTTGGATTCTAAACCTTTAATGCAAAGACTCTATTGTTAGGTTTGACAAGTAACTTCTTTCGTAGCATTCATGGTAAACATATTGTACTCAATATATACATTTTGTTACAGTCAATTTTCTACATCACACCTGCGTTCTTTACAGAAAGTAATCCGTTTATTTTTAGCACTGTAACAGGTATTAGTTTTGTTTTATTTGTCTACGCTTGATTGAAAGCCTGACCCTGACATGGGTGCACATGTTCGCTTTATTTGCACCTCGGAAGAGCCTGACCCCAAGATTGCTGGATGCTCACTAGATCAACAGTGAAAGCAGAGATCCCACAAGACTTCAACCATTGTGGGATCAGGCAATCAAGAGCGCTGCATGGAAGCCTATTAGTCTTTATCTACACACTGCACCTGTTAATCCACCCTGAGCCAGGCAGCCCTGCTGCAGCCTGTCAGTGTATCCTCTTACCTAAGACAGCTCATGAGCGACAAGCGAACAAACCAATGCAATGCAGCAGCAAATCACCAGCCCTGTTAAGTCAATGTTGCCACTGTGCTAAACAGAGAGGTGTATCAAATGAAATACTCCCTAAGTTTAACACATGATTTTATTTATGAAAAGCAAAGCTGCAACACACCTCAAGGCATCATGGCTACTGATTCAAAATTGAACTCATATGTGAGCCTAACAAAATCCATTGCAGCCTGCTCGCTGGCCCCTACCGTCTCCTCAAGATGAAGAAAATGCCCATGCATATGAGCAAAAGCGATGGTGTATTTCCTTCCCTGTAGGTTTGTTAACCTACCATGCGGAGTCCCGCAGGGCTCATCGATGAGCCCCACTCTTTTTAATCTATATGTAGCTCCCCTCGCACAAATAATAAGGAACAGTGGTTTCACCCCAATATCCTACGCCGACGACACCAAAATTGTGGTGTCAATAAGTAAGGATGTACAGGACACAGCAGAAAAATTCCAACTCTGCATGGCACAAATCAGCCAATGGATGAGAATGAACTGCCTAAAACTGAACGGTGACAAGAGTGAGGTCATGATATTAGGAGGGGACACAAACATATGGTCCCCCTCATGGTGGCCAAAAGATCTGGGAAGATGCCCCGAGTCGTCAGAAAAGGTGAAAAACCTTGGGATCACATTTAGACACTAATCTCTCATTCGACGCTCAAGCCAGTAAACTGGCCTCATCACTTTGGTACATCCTAAAAATGATTAAAAAAATTCTACCTTACTTACCGTATGATTCATGCAAGACAGTAGTGACAGCACTAGCATTGTCCAGACTGGTCTACGGGAACGGCCTATATGCCGGAGCAAGGAAGAAAATCCTACTCAAGCTACAACGCCTGCAGAACGCAGCAGCCAGGCTGATACTAGGAATACCAAAGTTCGAAACAGTCAGCCACAAACTAAAAAACTTGCATTGGCTACCAATTGTAAATAGGATACAATTTAAATCACTGTGCCTGGCATACAAAGCAATAAACGGAACTGGATCACAATTTCTAAAGACACATTTACAACAAAATGAGCCAAACAGGCTTCTCAGATCTAACCAAATGAAGCTTATCAGGGTCCCTAGATTCAGGAGAGCTAACTGGGGCGGAAGAAGCTTCCTAGTATACGCAGCAAGAATCTGGAACCAACTACCACTAGTCCAGCCCATCCTTGAAATCCTTCAGAAAAGAAGTTAAAACATGGCTTTTCTCTGCACAGCCCTAGTCAACATCTTTAAGAGCCAGTGGTACGTCTCAGCGCCAAGACGCCCTTGGGCATTCGCGCGCTATATAAATAGAAAAATCAAATCAAATCAAAAATCGTTATTTCCCCTGAAGATACGCGGTCTCAATTCCAGTAAAACATTTTGACATCCCTGGCATTCTTTCTATATTTTTTGATAGTTGTCTGGTTTGAGTAGAAGCCTTAATTGTGGACTTATTATTCATCCCTTATAAACTGTTTGAGAAATCTTTATACCAAAGGCTGTTACTCGGGCCGAAATTTACTAAAAGTTCACCAAAACTCAATACCTTACAATTCCTTTATCCTATTCTATTTGAGAAATGGTGGGCAGACTGGGCATGGCTAGAAAACCTATTGCCAGGAGAGATCTATCCCATAAACAATATGTCACACAGCCTTATAGTGTTTTTGTATGTAGACTTGCATCACAGACAGGTGGGTACTTTGGGTTCTAAAGCCCCTCATTATGTGGGTCCCATAACAAGTCCCAAAAGTGTTGTTGTGCCGGACAAATGCTATTTGATTGGAAATACCTGCACCAATTCTATTTTAACTTACTTTACTTTGTCTGTTTTTCTTCTGTGTTCTTCTCTGTAAGGGCCAGTCTAGATTTCAACCGTCTTCAGATGAAGGCGCATGCTCCGTTATGTGCATCATCTTTGCCATATTTACCAGTGCTTGGAGAGTTCCAAACAAAATCAAAATGGCTGCACCTTAAACTTTCGGCCGAATCGTGTCTTGTAGAAATGTAAAGGGATTTCACCTAAATTTTGGTACTTCGAGTGATCTACACACAATGCGCATGATCGATCGGCTTCTAGCTGCTTGTATCTTGGACTGACGTACCAATTCCTAGGGTCAAATATGCTTTTCCCTTTCTGTTATAATCCAACCTCCTCAGAAGAAAGCAAAGAGTTCATCTGTTAACTGAAAATGCTATTGTTGATAAGCTTAAAGGTTCATTCCATTTTTCATCTTCGATTAATCCTCCCTTCCTCTGCCGGCGTTATTCTACCTGGTTAGTGAGGTTTAGACATAAACGGAGGGAGAAGGAAAAACTAAATAAGTAGGTTTGTAAGCTATACCATTATATCTGACTCAAATGTTGTAATTTGCATTAATAAGTCAGACATTAGTGAATAATGTTTCTTCTTGCCAGTAGATGAGCATTAGGAAGGAGAGAAGATGACGCGTCAATCAAGCAGATGTAGTTCTGGGGTAGAAAGAAAGATATTGAGCATAAAAGGGTGGTCTGGGAAATCGAGGAGAAAAACTGTAGCAGGAGGGAAAAGTTAAAGAACATGAACATTCAAGAGCTAGTAGCATATATGCCTGAGTGTATGCTTATAATGTTTAAAGTTGTTGTGAGTGGCAGCATTAGAGGAGTTAATGGACAACTCTAGCCTCTATCTTTTTAATAAAATCTAGATTCTCTTGCCATGCTTAGGAGCCCCACCATTCTTGTTGTTATTTTTGCAGCAAGAGTAACAAATATCTTACACATTTAATTAGCTACCATCTATTAGTTCCTCTGCTCATGTCTTGCGTTATGATCTTACTGTGTTTGGTTCAGACAGTGCTTAATTTGAACCAGTGGTTTCTGGTGCTCAGCACTGGCACTTAATTCTCAACACCGGCACTTATGAAAGTCCACCATATGGTGGTGCTATTGGTTAATTTTGAAATAAGCACAACAGTTATTTAATAATTTAACATTGCTTAAAATGACTAATACCTGCAGTCCAAGCCCTTCTTATAGCTTTGGGTGGCTTTCAATAATCCGAATTGTCACACTTGAAGGAATGCAATAAATAGTTGTTGTTTTGGAACTGGCATGGGCAATGGGTGGTGCAAACGTGAGTGGTCTCCTTACAAGGGCGCTGCACTTATTTTTATTTACAAATTGAGTGCTGGATTCAGACACTTAAGGACCTGGTACTAAATATAAATACTATTAACATTTGGAATTTTGAAGTAGCCATTGCGTATGAATTGAATGTTTTAGCTACATAATTAATTAGTAATGTGGTATTTGTGGAGTATTTTCTGTATCCATATATTATTTATGTGATGTCTTTTTTCTAAAGTTTTTGTAAAACAATATGAAAAAATATATAACAATTATATGTAACAAGGGTTTAATCCATTTCTGAAAATTCTGCAGCCCCACCCATTTAAAGAACCTTTTCTAGCCAAAGTACAGTAAGAAATTTTTACACTCTTCAGGCTTAATGAAGCCGTACACTGATATATTGTTATTGTAAGTGCACACTTCTGATTAAATTAATACATCGATGTTATTAATATCAGCTCCCTGTTAGTACAATTTTAAGTCCAGATGTCCTAAGACTCCTTTTTCTAACATTGTAGCATTTTCATCCAAGAAAGCTAGTAGTTTTCCATATTCCATGCTGAGGATGTGGTGTCAAAATGTTAGCCTGGTGCAAAGATGAATTTAGGACATAAGTGCAAGCATGTTGGACAATATATAGTTATCTTTGTCAGCAGCATTACTGAGGATAGTTTATTCACCTGATTATTAAAATTGGTAAGTACAGTGTAACAGCCCCTGGATACCTTCAAGTGTGATTAGTTGTGTTATACAAAACTGTGTAACATACAATAGACAGAGATTAGGCAGCCCCATATTTTCTTTTAGTAAAACGTGATGATTTCTTTGAAAAAATTTAGGTCTGTAAACGTTACAGTACATATATATTTCCTTCGATTTAGTACTGCACTTATATCCTGATGATTTGCAAATATCCTCCGCTGGCTCCTAGATGCCAGATCATCTGCATATAATTTGACCAGAAACGATACATTTTCTCAGTGTTTCGGACTATATTGGGAAAAAGGTTCAAAATACAAATCAAAATTTATTATCGACAATTGGTAGCTTTGTTCCTTCTTATTTGCATTTTTGTACAGGTTAACTGTGATAGGGTCAAGTGTATGCTATATTATAATCCCAGTGTTATTGTTCTGTGTACAAAGCCAAAATCCACTTGTTGCAAAGTGTGGCAGAAATATTTCAACTTTAGTTCATCAAATGTTTTTCACAACATTATCCCTAGCATTTAGGAAAATATGGTGCCTTTTGTCAGGAAGCCTTGCTGATCCCTATGCATTAATAGCTACTTAGATGCTTTGAAGATGTTCTTGCCTTAGGCACACATACCTCTTTCTGTTAAGAGTTGCTCGCTAAAGTCTGTCCACATCGTAGGACTCCAATTAAAAAAAATTCTATGTCAAAAACTGTTTTAAATTAGATTCTTTTAGCTGTTGATTAGTTACTTTAAAGCAATTTCAAGAAGTACGGATTCATATCAAGGTCTTCGGTTGGATCAACTGGGATTTCGCCAATAACAAGTCAGTGAACAAACTTGTTTATGGATAGAGGTACCATGCACCACGCCGAGCATTATACCAATATAACGGAAGCAGGTCAGTTTATATTGTTGTAGTGAAAGAATGAGTAAGTGGCGACATTTTTTTCTCTTGATAAATTTCACAAAGGTTAATCCTCATCTGATCTTTACTCATCATTGTCTTCAATTCTACTGACGTGACAGTTTAGTTATTTGGCAGCAGAATAGCTAAGCAGCAGAATGACTTTCCATTCACAATGTCCCTTTCCATGTCGCCTCATCGATTTGAGGTGCTCATCTCAAGAAGTAGCGTGTGGGACTTTGAAAGCTTTTCTTAGGAACATCTTCAGATAGAATAATGGTGGGTCCAATAAAAAGTATCCCGAGCTATATTTCTTGATAACGGTTTGATGCGCTCACAAGACACTTTAGCCCGAGGAGTGTGGTTTAGGATTATCGAGGAGGAAATATCAAGGCCACACAATATCATGACCAGATTATTGTGGAACAAAACAGTGGTAGGTAAGTATGTGTCTATTTTCTATACCTCATTCTGCACATACATACCGTGGAGACATATAGGTCGTCAAGGTAGACAGATGTGGAGTTAAGAATAGTTAATCTATACCTCTCTTTGTGCACTTACCTTCTTGATCTTTTGTCCTCAATATTCTGGTCATGATATTGCGTGACTTCAATATTCCCTCCTTGATACTACAATCGGCGCAGCAAACCAAGATTGGAGACTGAGCGTCTAGAATGTTGATGTTCTTTAACTTTCTCTCCTTCTACAGCCTTCCCCGTTGTCTGCTTTGAGACCGCCCTCATGTCTAAGCGTATGAAGACACACATCCATCACATTAACATCTATTATCATTGTCCCTGGTCTTCTGTATAACAGTTAAAAATTGTTTTATATGTTTCAATATAACTTTTATCATTTACAAAAAATATTCATTCACATTTCGAAATTAAGTTCTCCTGTTTTACAATTATTTCATCAGAGATTGCTATTCTCACAGATAAAATGTATATAGTTGTGTATAAAAAAATTATTCAAGTATTTAACTTAATTTATTTGCAACTATGATCATAGGTTTAGTTCCCCGGGATGGATATGGGACAGACGTTCTTGATGACAGTTTTGGCTCCAATAGGTTGTCTTATATAAGAATTATGTTACAAATGTGATCATTTGTAGAAATATTTTGAAAACAACTGAAAGTGGCAATTATGGTTTAATATAAATATCCTTTCACGTTGTTTGCGAATTCCCCCACTCTCAACACAACGGGTGCAGCAGCCGCAAGGACGAACTCGCGTGATACGAAAAAGACACAGTTCAAGCAATCAGCGTAATTTCTTAAGATAATTTATTTTTAAATAAACGCAAACACGATCATACTGACAAACGCGTTTTAGCCTCCAGGCCTTTGTCAATGAGATATATATTTATATATATATTTGACAAAGGCCGGGAGGCTAAAACGCGTTTGTCAGTATGATCGTGTTTGCGTTTATTTAAAAATAAATTATCTGAAGAAATTATGCTGAGTGCTCAGCGTTCTTGAACTGTGTCTTTTTCGTGTATATATATATATATATATATATATATATATATATATATATATATATATATATATATATATATATATATATATATGAATCAAAACGGCAACTCCTCTTCGAGACACCAGAAGGACTCAACAGGGATAAGTAAGGAAGATCTTTTATTTGCAAAATGGAGCGGCATAATGCATTTTGAACTGTGTCTTCATCAGATGCCTTCGCAAACAGGAATAGGGTGACACCTTGATTTGAACCTGCTTGGCTCGTTCCATGTCATTGGAGTTCAGCTGGCCCCCATTGAGACCGTGTAGTCTCTATTGCGTAGGCAGGTGTAGGAGACTACCACTCCCAGAAGCCATCGGATTGGAAACTGTCTTCTATGGGGCTTAATTGATTTTTGCTGTTCGTGCCATTTTAGAGGTAAGTAGTTTTCCCTACATATATATATATATTCAAGCTCCGCAGTCAAAGGACAGTAAACAGCACTGGCAGTGGGTAAAACCCGCTATGGTTTATTGCACAATTTCAAAATTAACAGACGCGTTTCAGCACTTGCCTTCGTCAGTGTCAGCTGGCGACGGCAAGGCGGAAGTACATTAAGGCATGATAATGAACACAAAAAACGGATCATATACCAAATCATGAGCGCCATCTTTGAATGGTAAATTAACTCGAACAAAATTGCAAATAAGTAAATTCAAAGCAATGTTTAAAAATGTTGAAAAGCAATTCTTATAATATTAACTATCAGTCAATAGACAGTTTTATATTAACTTATTATATATATATATATATATATATATATATATATATATATATATATATATATATATATATATATATATATATATATATTTATCTATATATATATCTCAGATTGGGATCCTGAAGACGTTTTTGTCAAATTAAAAAACACGAAGCACGTCGACAATAATGTTATGCCTTTGGCGCTGCGCCTGTTGGTTAACAGGCAAATATATTATAGTAAAACAGCACCTACCTGTGGTAACTGTTCTGGGCACAAACCCATATTTAAGGGCTTATGGGGAGAAGGTCTTCTCCTTATCTTTGACAAGAGACTAATGGTGTAATCATATTTGTAACTGTATGAAAGGCATACATGGATTGCATTTTTCCTTGTTTTTCATGCAGAATGTACACTGTCTAGGAGTCTGGGCTGATTTGCGTACACGTAGTCTTTATCTGTGATGGCGCAGAGAAGGTAAGAAGCACTGTATTGGATTGCTGCTCAGAGGAATTCTCAGCTGTCTCAAGCATTTCCATTGGCTAACATTTTTTTGTTGTCTTCTTGTTTCAGCCAATCGAACATAGCGGGTGTTTCTTCAATGACAGACTACTAACGTATCAAGAAGGACAATTCTGTCTCTTCCGATTGGAGGGCTATAAATGGGCAACACCCACCCAGGGAGTAAATTCAGTTGGAATGTGGCAACTGTGCCCACGTGTTGTGCATGCTTAGACCCCCAGAAAGGGGAAGCCTCCACAGGGAGCGTAGTTTGACACCAGGCAACAGTGGGCTCCTTCCCGGTAAGTAGGGTTTCTCCACTCCACCTGCGGTGAGGTTCCAGGTGTACAGAGCACAGCAAAGCTACTCTTGGTATCTTTGGATCTGGAGGTCTTGTCCTACGAGATGTGGTGGACGCAATGTGTCCCAGACCCTGGTTCTGATTCCAGCCCACGTCTTGGATAAGAGCACTGGTTAGCCAAGGCATGGTTATGCTTCTCCAATAGGGCTCGTTGAAATGAGCGCAGGAACTCCCAACAGGGTCTCTGGTTTCCCCCCCAAGTATCTCTCTCAATCATACTCCAGAAGTAAACCCCCTTGCTGTCAGTGCACGACCCTCTCTCCAACGCCTGCACAGAAACAGTCCCTCTCTGCACCAGGGGCTTTCTATGTCTTCCTGTGTGTGTAATGGAACAGTTTGTCACTGAGGCCTAGAACACCCTGAACTAGTGCACCAATGCATTGTTTACCTTCCCTCGTGCTGATGATGCAACAGACCTACTCATCACAGCTCTGTAAACTCAGGAGCATTCAAGGGCTTCCACGTAGCCTTTGTGTGGACAGATGTATGGCTGCCTGGAGGCTGCTGTGTTCTCACCATGAAGGAATAAATGTACACAAACGCACACTAGAGCATACTTTCCAGCTCTCAATCAATCGTGATTTACATAGTGCTGATAATCCTCCGAGAGGGTATCCAGGCGCTGGGATCCTGATGCGATCAGTCGAAGAGCCAGGTCTTGAGTATCTTTCTGAATTCTGTGAGGTAGGCTGCTGTTCAGAGGTGTAGGGAATGGTCTTTCCAGGACTTGGCGGCCAGGTAGGTGAAGGAGTGTCCTCTGCTGAGGCTTTAACGGACGCGGAGAGTGTGGCGAGGGAGACGGAGTGCAGGTGTCTGAAGGGTTGCTGGTAGTTCAGGCGCTGGTTGGTGCATGCTGGTCCTAGGTCATGGAGGGCCTTATAGGCATGTATCTTGAAAAGGCATCTTTTCTGGATGGGGAATCAGCAGGGGTTCCTAAGGTGGGGAGTGATGTGGGTCCATTTGGGGAAGCTGAGGATGAGTCTGGCCATTTAGTTCTCTATCGCCTCGAATCTCTTCAAGCGTTGGGAGGTGAACAATGCTGCCGACAAGCTCTGTCCAGATTCACAAACTAGGAGGAGAATACTGGGCAGTGACTCTGCCCCAGTGATGTGCTCACCACCATCACTTCAAATGCACTGTTCTACAGTACGAAGCGCCCAAAGACTCTTACCCAAAGTGCATGCACACCGGGCTGTGTTAGGTACTGACACTTTGCACCAAAATCACTTGCTTCACAGCAGCAAACGTCAGGGGGCAGAAACAACTCTGCCCCACACACAGCACTGAAGCTACTTTCCTCCCTGATCTCACTATTGTAAGTGACTGACACTGGTTTTAAGAGACAGTGTTTACATAACTTCTAAACAACGACCTATGATTCTAGAGTGCATATGCGCCACCTGCTGGCCACATCATAGCACTTCAAGACATAGAACAGGAAGCAGTAAGAAAGCAGCAAGCAGAACTAATTGATTCAAAGTGAATACAGGGCTGTGGAGCATGACGGCTGGCTTTGCACCACTGCTTGTGCATTCTATTAGCATGCATTAGTTTAGTTGAAAGCTGATAAGATAGCTCAGTGAGTTAAACTCTCTTTGTGGATATCTGTGTGAATAAAGAGCTCTTCACAAGCTGACATACTCAGCCTTTCATCCTTCAAATACTGATAAAATGAGCACCATAAAATTAGTTACTTACAGCGTTATGTATCAGCAAATCTGTGGTAATGAGCAATACAGTTAGCAGCACCATAAGGCCAAAAAAAAGTTGCACTGTGTTATGCAAAACAGCTTAATTTAACCCTGAAGTTATTCCTAATGTCTATGGGTCAGAAGACCTCTTTTTGATGCAGTCTCCTTCCTCTTGTTTATTTTCTTTCAATAAAAGGGAGTTTGTTTTCTCTAAATAAATGTTTAAAAGCAAATATCGCCGATGCGCAGGGATCCCTACCTGTCAGGCTAGTCTACATTCCTCTGCCCTAGGCGGAGAAGGGCCGGGACAGCCAGTGAGGATTATTGCACCCTAAAGAGGGCGGGCCAATCACCACTGTCACCCAGCGGTCCTTTACCGGACAGACCTTTGGGTGAGCACTTACCATTTGGGGATCCAGCTACGGCTCCGCTGCTTGAAAGTGCAGGTACTCTGGTACAGAGTCCGGTATTCCCCAATTAAAAATATTGCATTTCTCTTGAGAAGTGCCGGTACTCTCCCTCTTCAAATAAAAAAGTGTTGTACTCCAGACCGGACAGTACCGGCCCATTTAAAGCACTGTAGTAACCCCCTGTAAATGAGGTAAGGGAACCCAGGGTTTGGGCAGGGCTGAACTGGGAACCGAAACTGGCCCTGGCAAACTGCTCGGCCGGCCTCCCCTGGGGTGAGGGGGTGCAGCCGAGCAGTTTGCAAGGACCGGTTTCGGACGATTTTGTTACAGGGGGTCGATATTGCTGACCCCTAGTGACAAAATGGCCCCAGGGGCCCAAAACCAGCCCCCGCCCTAGTGGCCCACCGGGGAAATGCCTGGTGCCCGCTACGGCCAGTCCGGCCCTGGGTTTTAGGCAACGGTACCCAGTTTACAGCACTCCTCCTGCTCCCATTAACTACGTATTACACTTACGTTTCAACATATGGAACCGGGCATTATCAACATACACATTCTCAGGCAGCAGACACGTTTCGCTTCCCCAAGAGTCTTTCTCAAGGCCACACCAGGCAAGGTAACTACAGTGTTTGACTGCTAATTCCTGGTTAGTTCCTTTATCAGGAGCTGTTTTCAATTCTAAGTGATCTGCCGCTACCAGACATATGAATATTGATGAAGTTCAATATTATAGAAGATACTAGAGATCCAGCATAGTCAATGCACTACAGACTTGGCCTCTTAGGACAAGTAACAAAAGAAAGTCACAAAAATAATACGTTGAATTAAATAAATTGAATATATTATATATTTTTGTAATCAAGATCACAAACATATTATTTTATTTATATTATATAATGGCATAAGTAGACAATGTATACAAACATTTTTCTACTCAAATTTATAAGATTTAAGACATAGGTAAAGGTACAAATGTGATTCGGAGTTTTAGATGTGTTAGTCAGAAAGAACTACAGTAGTGTTCACGTTGTCATGGTCGAGTGCGTCCAGCAGCGGTCAATATCTTTGTTTATGTGTATAGAGTCAAGACGTATTATAATGGGCTCGGAGGTAACCCGATACAGTTCTTCGTGTTTATGGTTTTCGTTATCAAAAAATTTTACTATTCCTTTTCAATGCGTGGATACCAGTTTCGGTTCCAATTTACGGTGTACTCGAAGCTGAAGCTTTACCTTTTTCAATGCATGGATACCAGTTTCGGTTTCAAATTACGGTGTACTCGAAGCCGTGTTTTGGCTTCTCCAGCGCGTATGGCGGGTGCACCTCCTCCGAGCTCGGTTCCTGTTTGGACCAAAGTACACCGTAAATTGGAACCGAAACTGGTATCCACGCATTGAAAAGGAATAGTAAAATTTTTTGATAACGAAAACCATAAACACGAAGAACTGTATCGGGTTACCTCCGAGCCCATTATAATACGTCTTGACTCTATACACATAAACAAAGATATTGACCGCTGCTGGACGCACTCGAACCAGCATAACTGGTCACGGGCCCGGCTGGGTCGGAATTATCACCAGCTGAGCGACCTTCTGACGTTGATACGGCCTTCTAGCCCTGATGAATCGCGAAGGCGATGAAACACGTGTCGGCTGGCTGTAATCTCCATTAAAGACTCCAAGATTCACTCATCTTTTGGATCTCTTGTTACTTCTGTCAGAATTGGTGTTTGAATTTTGTAAATTGTTACTGAACAATTCGTATACTCACATTAGAGTGCTTCGGCAATTCGTAAAGTAATTAGCAGTAGTTCCTCTACTCTAGGGAGTGGTTTAGGTTTGTCCACTCGCCGAACAGCACCTAGGATACCCACAATAATTAAAATCGAATGCGTATAAACTGGCAGTGCACCCAATTACAACTGATTTAAAAACCTTCCTTTCTCTACACGTTGTCATGGTCTCTTTAGGGCTACTTACACCTAATGTATCCCACTAAAGCCTCTATTTCTAAACCTGATTTTAGATTTACACTTACTGCAGATTTGCACAAATTATGTTCACCCCTAATCTTGCGTTGTTCATTTTTTCCAGTTACAACATGGAGAAAACTATGTGGTCAAAAGAGTTCAGTAGGGATAACAATGTTTGCAAAAATGTTTCCACTCATTATTTCACATCAAAAATACAAAACTACTAATGGAGTGCCCAAACCTACAGATACCGCCTGTAACCCGTATTTAACCATTGGTGATGGCGGGCGAGAGATGTTGCGCCTGTTACTACCATGGCATTCAGAGCTAGGCTATAGGTATTCCCAGCGATGACGGTGAACTAGGTCTCAAAGCGCCTAGAAGAGCTGGTTAGGATCGGCTGCGCTCTGAACAGTGGAACAGAAGTGAAGGTGCTACAGACATTTTTTGCACAAGTGCATCAGAGTTCAGGTACCTGACATGCTGATGGGCATCAGGGGAGAGTCGTCATCCTCATTCTGCTCTGTCGCTCGGAAATCAACTGCAAAGAGAACAATAGAGACATGAGACAGATGTGGGACACAAGGACGGTATGAGAAACTTGAGGCAGCTGATATAGGTCAGGAGAGAAAACAGCACCTAAATTACACTGTATCTAAACTGTCCAGGGCTTAATTTATAAAAAAATAAAAAAAAATAAAAAAAGTGCCAGGGCTCTCGTCAGGAGGCCACTGCAGCTTGCAGCACACATTGCCCCGGCAAATGATAGCAACAACACTACTACTAACCATCAAAATCCTACAAGCATAACAATTCACACTGTTTCATGCCCCCGAAGCTATAAGCATGGCTTGGGTCGCAGGTAATAACCATGTTTAATGTGTATTGAATTCATAATTACCTGTTATTGTGGTCATCTCAAATTTAACTAGACATCGCCATCTAGTGGCAGACTCTCCCAAGCGCCAGTGTTGACAATCAAGTGCCGGTGCAGAGCACTGGAAGCAACCGGCTCAAATTAAGCACTGAAACGGTCATCCTCTTCCATCTCTTTGCGTAAAGGTAGCCCCAGGGAAGTCTGGTACCCCCAGAGGGGGGGGCAGTGTAGATTAGTCGAATATCAGTTTTCCCTGTGTCCTATCTCAGCAGTTCTCTGAGACACTAAGGCCCTGATTAGGAGTAGGCGGGAGTAATCCATGTTATTTCTGCATCCTGGAATTAACTTTACGAGGCATGCTGATGATTCCCGTGCCCACAAAACAATCAAATTAGATGTTTTTGGCGAAAAACATACAGGAATCTGTCTTATCAACTTTGTTCACACACGTTGTTCTTCGGAATTATACTAGTAGAGTTTTTCAGCTTTCAGCAGTCAAAACCTTAGGGTAAAAAGCAATAAACACGCGCCAATGTTTGGCGATCAATAAGCATCAAGAGCTGCCTTTTGATGATGAAAAATTGCGCAAGTGATTATTTCCTCATGGTCCTTTATTTCAGCAGAGCAGGTCATTAAAATCAATCATTGGATCCTGAAAATTGTTTTTTGACAATAATTCAAATACTGAAACAATCATCAAGGTATACAGTTTTTCTTGTATGCGTATTGTTTCACGTTTTTGGAACGAGCCTCTAGGATAGCACAGTTGCCTGCCAGAGAAAGATATATTGCTGCTTCCCAAGAACATTGAATCCAATCCAATGCTTACCATTGGTTGGGTTTTCTGTCACTCTCCTTTCCTTACTTCTTATTCGTGTTCCAGCTTGCCAGTCTTCTATTTGTCCCTTCCATGGAGCACTGCCTCTTTACCATCTCTTGATTGGCTGACTTCTATGCTTCCACTGCACTGCTTGCTTTTCAAGCACTAGTTTTTTTTAGTTAAGCACCCCATGAGAGTGCATGTGCCTTGCAACTGTCTCACTCGTGCACTTCCCTCCCCCTGCACTCAGTGTTGCTCTCTGTCACTTCTTTGGTTCTCCTCGCCCCTATCCTGGTTGCACTCCCCCTTATGTTCTTCCCCTCATTGCTTTCTCATCTTTGTACCTCTCCCCACCCGCTCCTCATGGCTCTCTTGCCCATTACTTCTCCTCCTCACCCCCCATGTTGCTTCACCCTCCTGCGCTCCTTACTCGTTACTCCTCTTCCCTACCCCAGTCCACCTAGTTACTTCCTCCCACCCCCAGGCCCTCCTTCTCTGTCACTTGTTGCTTCTCTTCACAACCACCTCTTACTGTGTTGCTTCCTGTCAATCAGTCCTGTGTGATGTTTCCCCTACCCTGACACTCAATACAGACCCCCACCCCCACTACTGCTACACCTTCTGGTTTCTCCCTCCAAATTGCACTTCAAAATATATATATATATAAAATCTTGCTTGCTTGCGTCATACTGTAATCATGTGCCTACAAAATGGCCACTGTGTCATAGTACTTTTTTTTCTTTATCCATGCTTTAAAGCATGGCTAAAAAGGCACAGGCAAAGCTAATAGGTCACTAAGACAGGACCTATTGGCTTTGTGAATGCTTGTTTTTGGTTCCAGGTGCATATTATTAACAGGCAGAGATTTTACTCTCTTGGTATATTTTTCTTTTCCAATGCACTTTCAAAACTTTGAAAAAAACAATAAAACGGTGTTTCACAGCATTAAGGACACAAATGACCTTTCTTGAGCACATTCAAGGACCAATGGAATTACCTTGGATGGCAATCAACAATTTATAATTCATACTTTTTAACCATGAGTGTCATTTGCATATAGACTGCACATTTTAAATCCATGCTGTGCATAATCATCAACACCCCTTTCACCTTCACTCATGCTTTGAATTTGGCGTTTCGTATAAAAATCTTAACACAGAGATAGAGGACAGAATATGGCAAACTGTCAAAGGATTCAGTGTACTTCCAAAAGCAAAAATGCACTCATACCAACCAATGAAAGCACGTCCCAGAGTGCGGAATGATACACCAAACAGCCAATAGCATGACGCACGTGATCGAGCTAACTCCTCTCGCTGCAGCCAGTGCCCACTCGATGTATATTATACAATTCAGCAACGATTGGTGGAGCCAGGGCAAAACACGGGGCTAGAAAAAAATCGTCACGATGTAGCTCACTGCGTTTAATAATGGGATCTTCCAGGCACATTCATTTTTGGATGAGTGATTTTCTTAGAGCGCAGCGTTTGCTCCGAAAGAGAAGCCCCTGGATAGAGCTTCAGAGCTAAAGCGAACGAATGCGACGCTCTTCATTGCACTGGGAAACTGAGACTGCGCAGGTCAAATGATTTATTGTGCATCTGGTGACACCTAGTGGAGCATGGAAGATCTGCCGCAGCCTGATAACGCGTGCAGGGAGAATAAAATACTCTGGCGGATTAAATTCCTAGAAATTCTTCACAGTCAGGAACATTTAACAAAGCTCGCCAAATCTGCAGGGGCTTTCCAGGAAATCAGAGTCCTTCTAGGAAACCACGGGTGCACGAGGAAGAAAATGATATTTGCTCCTCACGCAGCCCAATCTAGCAGCAATTTAGATAGAGGGCAGTGTTGACTGACCGCTTGAAATGCACGTCTGCCTACCAATGACAAAGGTGTTTTATCTACATTTTATGGGCTTTATCTAACTTTTATTTGCACTTTAGGTACACAGTGCTCCCAAGCGTGTAAACAGCTGTGACCTGAGGATTTACAGAAGGACACAAAAGCTGCCATTGTTCGGTCCCTGCGGGCAATGAGCGGGGGCTCCGGCCCGATACCGGATCCAGATGGTGCTATTGAGCCGGATCCGGGTTCAAGGCCGGTCCTGGTGCAGTACGGGGAATTTCTCTCGGTGTAATTGCCAATTTATGTAACCCACTCAGTGGTGCCGCATTGTGTCTGCTTTCTGTTGAAAGCAGCAATCGGCAGACAGGGGGCTTTCACTTCTAGTCTGGCACACACAAAGGTCTCATTTAAAGGGCCATCAGCACTCCTTTTGCTCGAGCATCATTCTGGCTGGGAGTTATCCGGAACCTAACACCTAGTTGACAATGTGATGTGTTGTAGGCATGAACGACACAAAATGATGCAAATAAACCAAGGAACACAGCTTGCTATCACTTTACTGCTCCGTGAGAGAAACTATGGTTTGAAGGCAGGCTTTTGAGTTTGTTCACTCCCTGCATAAGAAAGATGCGTGGACTACACAAATGGCAGATGTATGTGTCTTTATGAGTAATTACACCAATAACGATTCCAATATCACGTGCTCATTTTTTTAAAACAATTTCTTATATAACACCACTCATCCCAATGTAAGGTGTCAGGGCCCTTACATCATTCACACATACGTACACGTCCAATAATACAAGTGTGGAGTGAATGTTACATAAGACAATGAGGAATAATCCACATTTGTAAAGCGCACAATCCCCCGTAAGGGTCTCTAGGCGCTGGGGGCCGTCGGGAAGATTAAGCAAGCTATTGCCCAGAGTCACATGGTGCTGGGCTAATCTGCCGCCGGCGCCGGGGATCGAACCGTGATCGGTGCAGCAGTCTCATATCATCCATAAGAATAGCCATTATATGTTGAGAGAGTATGGACTGGAGAAAAACACAGTTCGGATTTAAGACTAGGGTTGGGCGGAACTTGGGGAATTTCACTCCACTGAGTTACATAAAAACTCTGCGAGATTCCGGGGAGTTCCAAGAGCTGCTGGAATTCGGCGTGTTACCATGCTTGCACTGATTTTTAGAGTTGGGCAATTGTTCTACGCTGTAAACCACGTGGCGGGGCAAAGGGCGCTGCTTCTTTCTGCAGCTCAAGTAGATTTTCTACTCAAGCAGCTTTCCCAACTTAAACGGTCACGATCTGTTGCGTCGCCCTCGTTGAGAAATCTCACCAAAAGGCGTTCTAGTGCCTGAAAATTGTGCTAGGGGTGCAAATTCTTGCTTGCGCCCAACAACTTAACGTTGACAAGCCACCCATAAGAAAAAAACTGCAATGTGGCAGTTTGCGGAGTTTTGCAGGAACTCCGTGTTCCAAGCGTGAACGTGGAGTGGGCAAAACTCCACAAACTCTGCTGGCAGAGTGGAATTTATCAGCCACCCTTATTTAAGATGTAATGCAGTGGTTTGGGTTGCCTGTACTAACAAAATCATCTCTGTGATAAAACCAGTAACTCACTGAGATATCTACATAAAGTGCAAGTCTTTAACCAGCATCTTACACAATGTGCTTTGCAGAAGGCGCATTCACCTTCTATGCTACTGTGTGAGTCACAACGTACTAGAGAAAACCCAGATCCCTCCAGCAAGGGTATTGACTGCCAGAGTTATTTTGCTATTATTATTAATCTCTAAAAATTGCTGGTCACCTAAAGATCTATGCAGCAGATGCCTTATCCCCATATGAGATTTTAAAATGCGGCCTCTTTCTGACCAATTAAACCGGAACCGATTTACAGTCACATTTGTCACCATTGCCAACTTCTAAGCAACAGAGATGTTCTTTAAAAATTAAATGTATACCTTGACTGTCAGACTCTGATTTCGCGACTGCACACTGTGACTTCAGCCCCTTACAGCTGCCACTTTGACCCCCAATTCCTGGAGTACGTTTTTTCCACTTCCAGCACTGCCTGCAAGTATACCATCTAGTTAATGTGATAAAGCACGCCATTTCCAGGAGGAGGCTTGCAGAGGATCACACCACTGCCATATTCATTTCTATAGCTGTTATGTTTTGGATTTTGGAAACACAGAGGGGGTCAAGTACAGGACGTTGCAACAGTCCAGTTTTACCCTATGATAGCCTCGGGTTAATGATGCTCGTCCCTTCTCTCCTGGAAGTGACTCGGATGTAACAGGGCGATGCTCTTTTACGCTTCTTTGGCCATACCCCTTTTAGAGAACCCCAATATTTCTTCTCATTTAAAGCACTGACGGCATCTCCTGGGCCGCCCTGTGCACGGTGTGATCTTCGCACATCACCTCCTCACCATACATTAAAGGCACAGATGGACACCTTTGGTGGACAGCAATGAGTTTGTCGACACTGGACTTCGATGCAGCCATGACAAGCTCTCGCTTGCAACCACTCAAAGGCAGACATTTGGGCTAATCCTGCGTTTAAGCATTCACATCTTACCTCTGTTCAGTTTTCAAAGTTTGTGGGCTTATTGCAAAACTTGTAAATATTTTGGAAAAGCGTGGACATGTTTTGCGATAGGCCAATTTGCGACAGATTATTGTCAAACAGTTTGGTTTGGAGTGCGTCTCAGTCTACAGACAGAGCACATATATTAAGGGGTCGTGAAGAGTTACCAGGGCTGGGAAAAGTTGTCACTCGGCTACGTGATGACAAAGATGAATCGAGCTGTGATGCAAGCCCCAGCGGCAGTTGCCATAAACGAAGGGTAGTGGGGCGGGTGGGGTCACTTGGGGGTAGGGGATAAAAAAAAATACAATACTAAATAAAAAAATAAAAAATTGCCTTCTGCAGCCGTCCGCCTTCAGCGTCGCGTCTCGTCATGCCGCCTCCCTTCTTCCTGCCTGGTCCTAGCAGCCCCTTGGACCGACTTCCTGTCCAATCCCTGCGCTGTCTGAGCAGGCAGGAAAGACGCCCTGCTCAGACCAGGGGGTCAGTGGTGTTTCTCCAGCCAGACTGCTCAATGCAGCTGGGCTGGAGAAAACCTAAGTGCGCATGTGTGTTTTGGTCGGCCTGAGACGGCCGGCCAAACACACATGAGCACTTAGGGAGTGGAGTGCACTAGCACTCCTCCTCCCCCTCCAATGCCTCAGCCAAACCCACACCGCTGGCTAAGAGCCGGAAAATGTAAAATAAAACGATGCAAGAACATCGTTTTATTTGACATTTACTGGCTCTGAGCCAGGCAGTGGGGCGATGCTCCTCCGCCACTGTGGAGCAGCCGCCACTGGCAAGCCCCAGATCTTGCATTCAATCGTGTTCTTTCGTTCTTGCCTTTTCCTCTTCTTCCTTCTGCAGTGGTGCGTATAGCGTCCTGCAGAATGTGGACAAGGACCTCTGGCACCCCCAAATCTCACAGGTATCCGTAGGCTTCACATTAAATTGGAGGCCCCCTGAAAGGTGGGAGTGGGAACCTACCCCATAACCCCCACCAGCGCCACAGGAGCCTGCGTTGCGACCCTAGCCTTCTCTACGGCTGTATCAGCTCTTAACTATCTCACCCTTACCACCCATAAGGTGTACATGTGCCCTTCACATAACTGGTAAAACAAGAAAAGGCATGTGCGGTAAATATCCCAATGAGAAGTAACTCCATCACTTCCTTCTGCTTCCCGAATTTTTATATAGCGCAAACTTGACCCGAAGGTATCCGGTATCAGAGCGCTTTATACCACATCCTCTCCCCTTAAAACATACATACCATCCTCACTGACCGGTTCCAACCCACAGCCCACAGATGCCCCTGGGTGTGGCAGGTGAAGAAATTGTGCCCATTGAAAGAAACATATCACCAATGTTGACATTTGGGGTAAAACAGGACCAAAGCCAAAAACAAGACAACGTGCCCTAGCAAAGAATGGCTCTGATTAAAAGGCACATTTTCTGTGATAGGCCTAACCCCCAGATGGCTGGCAATTTTCTAGTTCTGCCACTGCTTAATTTAAATTGCACATCTCTAGAAATGGGAAAAGGTCCAAGATCTCTGCTTAGGTGTGGTAAATTACAGCCCGTCAGCCTGAAATGGAAGCTAAACAGATAATGAGTGTGCAGTGCCTTCTGTGGTTGTAATTTGTGCCCATTAGGGGCTCACATTTTCTTTCCAATCACCCTAAAGAGGGCTGCTCTCCATACATGGGCTGTCAGTAATTGTTCTAACAGCTCCACAGGGAGGCAGCAATGGTCGGAGGCCCAGAAACATGGACAACAAGCGTGAGAAATATAAAAACATTGAAAGCAGGCGGCGCAGAGGTCTAACTCCACAGGCCTCTGGAAGCCATGTGTACTGAAGAACAGTGCCATATGAATGACGCCCTGACGTAATGCGCCAAGTGAGAGATCTGGGCACACTTCTCAGTACCACGTCCTTTGACTTTTAAAGTTTTCCATTCTAGGCACCTTAGCTTTAGAGGTGGGATGTGGGCACGGAGGGGGCAGCATTTAATCAAATGGGCAGTGCAGAGTTAACAAATGAAGCAATTGTTATTGCATTTATATAGTGCTTACCACCCCTGACGAGGAGCTGAAGCGCTTGACGGCGAGTAGCACGATATTCCGGAACCCAAAAGGATTAGTGGTGGATTAGTATGTGTAATTATGAGTACAGTGTTAGTATGAGTACAGGGAGGTATGAGTTAATTTGAGCAGAGGACATGGGAGGCTGTTAGTTGGATTGAATAGAATAATTGAGGGATAGAATGAGGAAGAAAACCAGAAGTGTTAATTGGGAGATCAGAGTCGTAAATTGAGGTCTGGGATGAGTAAAGGAGAGATGGAGGCGGGAAGAGCCAGTAGAAAGGGATTAGGGAGAAAGAGAATCAGAGTGGAAAAATGAAGTTTGGGAGTGGTCAAAGGAGAGATAACATGAGGGAGAAATTAGAAAGGCTGTTCGATAGATCATAGTAGTAAACTGATGTTTGGGGTGAGCCAGGAAGTGTAGAGTAGAGAAGAGTCTAGGAAGGGTTATTTTAGGGAATCACAGTAGTAGAAAGGGTTTGGGATGAGAGAGAGCGAAGACAAAGGATAAATTAAAGTAAAATAAAATTGCAGCCTGGGATAGTGGGAACCCATGAACGAGCAAACATGGCTCAGCCCTCTTGTGGGTCTGCTAAAGTCTGATAAATCCAGGACACTGGCAGAAGGCAAGTGACCAGGTAACTTCAGTTCCAGACACACACACCCAGGGTTGAGGTTAGTGATTCAATGTCCGAGAAGCACCAAATATTGTGATATAGGAAAGGGATTTCACAAGGAAAGGCTTCATCAACAACTAGTCCTATCATAAACGATAATGCCACCTTAAAGACAATGTCACCGTAACTTACAGCGTCACCAGAAACAACCGCAGAAAGAATGGAAACACCACGTGATAGCAACATCATTACAAAATGGCAGGAATAAAGGTGGAACCACCATGAAAGTTGATACCACTGGTAATAGCGTTACTATTGGTAATGAATATACCACCATTCATGACATCACCGTCATTAAAAAACAATTTAAACAAGAAATGCAATGGCCCCTGTAATGACAATACAACTAGGCCCAATTGAGATTTTAATTAAACCAGTGTAATTCACATAATTTGGGGAATTAAACGAAATTCCTGAAATTACGTCAGTACGCCATGTCACATAATTTCGCCCATGTTTGGGGCAAAATTATATGCGGGCACCAGGAACTACCTAACAACTAGAATGTGCCTACTTATTGCATGCAGGAATTGAGTTTTCCACACTATTTTTGGTGCAAAATGTGTACTTACCTCTACAATTGACACAAGAATGCAATTCACGCTAAAATACATCGCTTATTGACAGATTTCCTTGTCAAGTAATTAGGTGTATTTTGACCAAAATTTTAAGTAACTGAATGAAAGCAGACTACTCAAATTTCGCACATTCTTAAATGTTACCAGTGAATGCTCTGCTAACACAACTACCTCTGGTAATTTATTTATTTATTTATTTTTAAGGCTTATATAGCGCTAGACTCGACTCCCGAAGGAGTATCTCTGCGCTTGGTTCACCCATCAGGCTAAGAGGACAGTGCTCTCATGAATACGCAGGAGAGGGGGTATAATATTTAAAACAGGAACGTCTTCAATAGTTTCCTAAAAATTAGATAATGAGTGCATTGTCTCAGGTTAGGAGGTAGTTTGTTCCAGAGGCTGGGTCCCAAAATCGAAAGAGCTCTGCCTCCCAGTCTCACCTTTCTAATGGGCGGAACCTGTAGCAGAAATTGGTTGCTGGAGCTGAGGGTACGTACAGGTTTATAAGGGATAAACTTTTCAGCCAGATACAAGGGACCTGAGCAAAAAATGCTTTTGTGAATAATACAACAGGTTTTGAATTTAACCCGTTGTCGGATAGGTAACCAATGAAGTTTTTCCAAAAGAGGACAGGAGGGAATTCTGGGCGGGGCATTGAGAACTAGCCTTGCTGCGGTGTTCTGAGCCACCTGTAGCCTGCTCAGCAAGTTGTTGTTCGCTGATATAAGGAGCCCATTACAATAGTCCAGGCGGCTAAGTACTAGAGCCTGGACAAGGGTCTTTCTGGAAGTGTCTGGCAAAAAAGGAAACACGCGTCCCAGGAGTCCGATTACCCGAAAGCAGGACCCAGTTGTTTGGTTGATGTGTTCCTTTAGAGATAGTCCTTGGTCCAGCCGAACACCTAGGTTTTTCACTGTCTGCTTAGGACTGGGGACAGGCCCCAAGTCTAATGGCCACCAATCAGGCGACCACAATAGCGGAGCCTCCTCAAATACCATGACCTCGGTCTTCCCTACATTACATTGCAGGAAATTCGAGGCCATGACTGCAGGAGTTAGAGTCTGAAATGGAAATAGAAGCTGAGTGTCGTCAGCGTACGACACCGGGATAAATCCATGCGCTCTCATAAGATCAGCTAGGGGGGCTACATACACATTGAAAAGTGTGGGGCTCAGGCACGAGCCCTGTGGTACCCCCTTGGTGAGCTCCATAGGTGTCGAACGAAAGGAACCCAAGCTGACACTTTGTGAGCGGCCAGATAAAAAACTCTTCAGCCAAGACAGAGCCAGACCCCCGACCCCAACCTCCTGCAAACGACTGAGCAAGATTTCATGCGATATCGTGTCGAAAGCTGCGGACAGGTCCAACAGCACCAAAATCATAGAGCTCCCTTTGTCCTGTGAAATTCTGATGGTATCAGTCACAGAAAGGAGCGCCGATTCTGTGCTATAGTTGGGCCTGAATCCAGATTGAGAGTGATCTAAACCTCCCGATAGCTCGATGAAATTCGACAAATGGGTGTTGATATGCTTCTCGGTTATCTTGCTCAGGTAAGGCAAAAGGGATATGGGGGGGAGGTTGGATAAATCTGTTCATGGGAGAGCAGAGTTCTTACGAATGGGATTTACAAGAGCTTTCTTCCATTCCTGTGGTACCTGACCCTCATCGAGGGAGAGATTCATCAGTCTGGATCACAGGACAGAGTAAGTTGCCCAGGGAAGTAACAATTTTGGCAGGCAAAAGATCTAGAGGAGATCCTGTTTTAATTTGACCCATCAATGTATGGATATCGCTCTGACTGACCACAGGGAAGGCAGTAAGCATGACAGTATCACGAGTCAAGGAGTGGTGGGGGTTTATAGGGGAACTATCCTTAGGGTTTGTAGCCTTGATGATTTTATCATATATCAGCTCTATTTTATTTTTAAAAAAGAGAGAGATGTCATCACACAGTGATTGTTAGGAAGCATCAGGACTTTCACAAGCCATAGGTTTAATAAAGGCTTGTAAAATCCGATATAGTTCCTTGGAGGAATTACCTGCTTCCGCCAACTGAGAGGCGAGGTGATTCATCCTAGCCAATCTAATATTTTTATGATATGTGGACAAAGCATCAAAATGACTTTTTTTATTTTCCTCAGAGCGCGTTTTTCTCCAGGCTTTTTCAAGTTTTCTACAAGCCTGTTTCTCCGATCTTAATTGATCAGTGTACGTACTACGCCTCCTGGCGAGAGGCGGGACGCTGTTTACACAGTTTCATGGGGGCCAGAGAATCAACCGCAACTAGGATAGCAGAATTAAACTTAGATCGGGCTGACTCAATATTATCAGAAGCTGTAATGAGGGGCTCCACTAGTACCTTCTGGAGTTCATCCAATGTCACTTTATGCCATTGTCTATGCTAAAAGGAAGGGAGGGGGAGCCGTTTATTAGGTTTGTCCAAACCTAAAAGGGAGAATTCAATTATAAAATGGTCTGACCAGTTCACCCGAATCGAGGGTCGGCATACAATCTTAGAGCAATTAGAAAAGATCATGTCCAAGGTATGACCTGCCAGATGTGTTGGACCGTTATTTTGTTTTATAATTCCTAATAAAGAAAGGTCCGACAATAGAGATGAGGTCTCAGGATTGGTGGGAAGGTCTCCGTGTGTATTAAAGACTCCAAGAAGAAGGAAATCATCTCCAGCTTTGAAGTGCGGGGCCAATAGTTCCATTACGGAGAGTGCAAAACCAGCACTCGGCCCTGGGGGACGATAAACCAAGGCCCCCTTCCAGGGGGCTTTGGACGGAGTATTGATGCTAAAGATCATAATTTCCATCGAGGGGCTACTCCTTTGTTTCAATATAGAAACATTCAGCCCCTCCCTATAGACAAGAGCAATACCGCCACCGGTTTTAACCGGTCGATCCAGCCTTAATATTTTATATCCTGCAGGGATGCCCAGGGTAATAGCAGGGACCGTATGAGGTTTTAACCAAGCCTCAGTCAAAAAACATATTTCAGGCTGTGCGGTAAAGATTAATTCCCAAATTTCAGTATGATGTTTCGGTAGGGAGCGGATGTTACAAAGAAAGCTCTTCCAGCCAGTCGGCAAATGTATTTCCCCTCTATGGCACCCAATAGAAGTAGATATGCGGGAAGCCTGAAACCGGCAATATATGCATGCAATAGGACCTTCCAGACATGGCCAGGAGTCACGAGCGCAGCCCACAAGAGGCACTGATTGAAGGTCCAGTAATTCTTGAGCTGAGTAACTAATACGATTTACTACAGTAGGAGTTATACTGACCTGTACAGAGTCCATGGCCCCTGGCCCCGTCCAGTCGCGGATGGGTGCAGACGGGCTACTCTTTGGCTACTCTTCGGCGTGTCTTCGGCGCTACCCTGCGCGCGAATGCTGCGCGCTCGAGGTCAGACGAGGGCTAAATAGCCCTGGAGATCCTACGACTAGAGCGCTAACCGCTCCAGTGGTAGGGCGGAAGTGCCTGGCTCTCCCTGACCCGCCCTCCGCGCAACGGTACTGTCTACCGCGTCGGACCGGGGCGGGCAGGAGTGGTGACTGAGCCCAGGCTTCCTGTGATTAACCGGTGAGTGCCAAGCCCCCTTTGCAATTCCCCAAAAGTGGCACAGATAGCGTATTTAGTAAAAAGCAATCAAGTTGCAGTCAGAACACAATTCAGATTTCCAAGCTGTTACCATTAGTTCTGACAATCCCGCTAACATGAATATTAAAAGTAATGTTTACTAAAGGTAATGCCATCAGTAAAGCCTCTACCGCCATTTATGGCAGTAGCAGATGTGATTACAATGTCATCAGTAAAGGCATTGCCATCAGAAATATTTCCATGAACAGTGATTTTGCTTTACTGTTTGTATTGCCTTTATTAGTACCTGCCTCACCCAGTAAAAACTTTAGTTTGGTCTTCAAATGCCCCTCAAACTTCATTTCATATGTTTATGACTCAACCACATTAGACAGTAGATGATGTTCTGTTTAAAGAAACTGTACAAAACCTGAAAGGTCTCTTAGTTTTCTCCTCTAGTCTATTCCCTCTTTACCATAAACACAGGCAAATGGCCGGGTGAACATACATAGCCTGTTTGGTGTCCAGCAGAACATTCCCATGACATGAAAACGCTTCTCAGAAACAGTAGTTTAATTACCAGGAGGTATTTAAAAGTACTCAAGGGTATTTAGGAGGTAGAAATCACAGTTTGCAACAATATATATAGTGTTTCCATTATTATAGCCAAGATCACCCTTTTGAGAATATTTAATATATACAATATTCTTCTCAGAGAGTAGTTGGACTCTCTGTTGTATTCGCGGTTCAACACTGAAACGTATGTTTCTACTAATACTGTAGGTAACTGCAGTGTCTCTAGTAATGGGAATAACTCTAGAAAATCCAATCCCGCCTTTAATGACACCACCCCTAGTAAAGCCACTGGCAATGGTCAAACCACCACTAACAGCAATGCCACCAGCAATGGCAATATCGCAAGTAACTTTAGTGTCTCTAGTAATGGGACTAACTAAAGAAAATCCAATACCACCAGCATCGAGAATACCACAGAGAAACCAATGCCACCCGCAATGTCAAATCCACAGCGAATACTACAAGTGAAAGCAATACAACCAGTCAGTAATGACAAAAACATAAAAAAGTCATCAGTAAAGATACTACTACTGGAAACAGCAAAACCAACAGTAATGCCGATATCACCCGTGATGGCTGTATGACCAGCAAATGTAATGTGAGCGAGAAATGCAATGCCACGAGTAGCAATATCACCATCAATAAAGGCAACGCCGCCAACATCGAAAGGACAGTGCTGGATTTGTCGACCCAGAAACAGTAAAATTCTAACACGTATTGAGGCTCTCCGTAATCTTATTCATATACACACTGTGCCTTCCATGAGAGATTTGCTCATTTGGATAGCCACTCTGCAAACCCCAGAGCAATGGACTATTTGGTGGCTCAAGAAGCCTGTGCTTAGACAAGACTACCAGTGAGGACATTTCACTGATGCCGGTACTACTGTCAGAAAATGCAACACGGAGGCAAAGAGAGTAATAACATCATCACCAGTACTTGCAGTGGTGCCAGTAATGCCAATACCACCAGCAATGACGACGCCTGTCCCTAAGACATCATCAATGGCCAATGCCTAGCACCAGTAATGAAAATGACATCAGTAAGGCCAATCCCACCAGCAATGACGACGCCAGTCCCAAAGACATCAATGGCCAATGCATAGCACCAGTAATGAAAATGACATCAGTAAGGCCAATCCCACCAGCAATTAAGTCCTACCAGTAAAAGCAAAAAGAACAGGCAATCACAATGCCGCCAGTTGTAGCAATACCTCTGATAAAGACCATGCCACCTATAGCTGAAAATTCACTAGCACTGCATAGGCTACCAGAAGAAGCAATAATATCAATCCCTCTAATAAAGGTAAAGACCTCAGTAATGCTAACACCATAATAAACACAATGCCACCGGTAACAGTAATAATGCTGCTTGTGCCAATATCAGCAATAAATACATTTCCACCAGTACAGGCAATTCCAGACAAAAAGTCAATGCCATGCAGCTGGTAAGGGAAATACCACCAATAAAGGTAGCGCCACCAGTGATCGGCATACCACTAGTACATTAATACCATATCAATAACAGCAAATACCCTTGGGAATGGGAATGCCAACAGGCAAAGGAAAGGCAATTGAGTAACATGCATTGGCAACACCAATAGGTCTCGCCTATATAATGCTAATACAGAGCGCTTGCCTTGTCAATGTTCTATTTGTAAAGAATAGTTCATAAAAAAAGTTTCAAACTTTTTTTTCAAATTACTGGAGTAAAGACAAACATATCTGATGGTATCTCACACCGCAACTGTACATCGAATACAAGGTTTTCAAACTTTTCAAATGACATTTTTTATTTTACAAATACTTTCACTGAGGAAACTCTGAACAGAATTTGAAAAGAATAAGGTTGTGTCAGAATATAAAGGGATACGCTTGCCAAGGCTTAATTTATTTTCCACAGGATTAAGGTATTTGGACTTCTGCAGTAGCACAGGGAGCAAATTTATGGGCCACCAGGACACCAGATGAGGGCCATAAAAGCCTCTGTGTATCTAAGCTTGTGTTTTCATGCAACATGTGGAATGCAGATGAAAACAAAAAAACAACTCTCAAAGTTTGCTCTTCAGCCAGCATAAATATTCACGTGCTGTACTTTTGCAGACAAGCTGGGAGTTGGGGGGCGGGGGTGAGCAACACAATGGAATGGAGGGTGTTTGAGGTGGGGAAGGAGCTCAAGTGAGCAAGAGCTGGAAAACACATGCACTTTCATGCAGTGCTGAATGATAAAGAAAAAAGTAGTTCTCAAAATGTAATCAGTGGAAGGATACAAATTAGTAAATCATAAGAGTTGTAAAGAGGATATGCACAGCGGGAGGGACAAACACAAAAACAGGAAGAAAAACCCTCAAAAGCTAATGAAAGAAAAGCAGGTAAATGAGAGTGACAGTAAACCCAACCAATGGTAAGCGCTGGACGGGCTCTCAACCCGCTGTGAGTTCACAATAGGTCCTTTGCAGCCAGACAGCTTGCATGGTGCATTACCTGAGATCAGGGGCGGCTCTAGGCTCATGGCGGCCCTGGGCAGGGAGCGTAGGTAAGGGTCCCTGGAAGAGGGGGTCCGGGTAGGGCGGAGCGCAGAGGCCAGTGAAGAGGGGGGGGGGGTGTCAGGGTGTTTGGAAGTGGAACAGAGCTGGAGGCCGCCAAATCCCTGCCAGGGGCCGCCACGCAAATATGTATCCATCCTCAGAGGATTATTATATTAAGGATATATATTGGCGTGGTGGCCCCTGGGGCTTGGTGGCCCTATGCAGGTGCACAGCTTGCGCATGCATAAGGCCGCCCCTGCTGAGATCTAAAAATTCCTACTGCAGTCTAAAGTCTTTATAAAATATCCATTGAATTTACAATATCACCACAAATGTCCTAATCCCGACAACCAGCCAAGATCACCATAACCAGGCAACCCCCCTCCCCTCTTCCTTTTAGTGGTAGTGACGATTCTGACCCTTGGATAGTGAGGCTATGCTGGGGCACCGAAATGCCGAAGTTACCTAGCCCAGGGGCTGCAGCTGCATAGGACTCAAAAGACGTCGGGAATCCTCGTAGACGGACCAGGAGCCTGGAAGAAAGAAGTTGCTGGCAGGCGACCAGTGAAGAAAGTTCGATGGATCCAAGCCTGGATCGATGGAAGATGACACCTGAAAGCAGAGGGGACCAAGTTCGAGACTACTAGCCAGTAGTCAGTGGGCACCAGGAGGGCACCGGATGGTAGCCACCTCGACAAGGTGAGTGGGTGACGCTGTGACCGCAGATCTCACGGACCAGGAGGCGTTGTCGGCGACCAGAATGGAGGAGCGATCTGTCCCACGATGGATGAAGCTGTCGGCGTCGCTGGACCCAGGATTGGGCAACAAAGCCTTGGCAAATTCAAGCCCACGCGGTGGACCTAAAATGGCGTCTGGAGTGGATCAGGAGGGTCCGGGGTGCCTCTCTTGAAGAAGGAAGCAAGGGCCAGTCTGGAGCAACCAGACCAGCCGCAGTGATGTCGTCGGGCGTCGTGAGGAAGGCCACAAGCCAGCCGGCTAGTAGCCACACAGCGCGGTGAGCACGCAAAAGCAGAAGGGCCCCACGCAGATCGTGGAGATGCTGGAGGGCTGATCTTCGGTGCTGGAGCTGCTCAGGGTTGGGGCTTCTCGGACCCCAAAGCACTCACCAGTGGAAGACTCGGTGGGCTTGTTACGAAGAAGTCGTGCAGTCTTGGCGATCGTCGGTCCCTCGAGGTCTCGTCGCACTCACGGTTCTCAGCTTTGCTGTAGAGGTGAGTAGAGGTCAGAGGTGCCAGGGAAGCCGAGTCTCGTCGAGCTGGGTCGTCGGATTCGTGATGAAACACTTGCAGCAGACCGCAATGTTCTTAGGATGGTGCCCGCTTGATGCAGGGTGACTACTCCTTAGCCACAAGGGAGAATCTTGAAGAAGGAAATCTTGATGTCTTTCGCAGAAAGTCATGTCTTGATTCCAAAGATGATCTAATTTGAACAGGGGGCCCGCTCCCATCTTTATACTAACAAGCATTAGAAATGCAATAGGTCTCGCAGCATTAGAGTTAGTGCTTTTAGAATTGTTTATATATTTTTTGTTGTAAATCTTTAGCATTTTATTTTTTTGTAGGCAATGCAAAAGATTTACAAATCAAAAAAGCAAAAAGCAAATGTAAAAGCTTTAACTAAAAATCCTGCGAGACCTATTGCACTGTGTGAGGGTGAGGTGTTGAGGGTGAGTGAGGGTGGGGGTGAGTGAGAAGTTGAGTGTGAGTGAGGTGTTGAGGGTGAGTGAGGTGTTGAGGGTGAGTTTGAGTGAGAGTGAGTGAGGGTGAGGGTGAGAGAGTGTTATTGTGAGTTAGGGTGAGGTGTTGAGGGTGGATGAGGGTGAGGTGTTGAGGATGAGTGAGGATGAGTGAGTGTGAGTGAGGGGTTGAGGGTGAGTGAGGGTGAGTGAGGGTGAGTGAGGGTGAGTGAGGGTGAGTGAGGGTGAGTCAGGTGTTGAGGGTGAGTGAGGTGCTGAGGGTGAGTGAGGAGTTGAGGGTGATTGATGTTTAGGGTAACTGAGGGTGAGGGTGGATGAGGTGTTGAGGGTGAGGTGTTGAGGGTGAGGTGTTGAGGGTGAGGTGTTGAGGGTGAGGTGTTGAGGGTGAGGTGTTGAGGGTAAGGTGTTGAGGGTGAGGTGTTGAGGGTGAGGTGTTGAGGGTGAGGTGTTGAGGGTGAGGTGTTGAGGGTGAGGTGTTGAGGGTGATTGAGTGTGAGTGAGTGAGGGTGAGGTGTTGAGGGTGAGTGAGTGAGGGTGAGGTGTTGAGTGAGTGAAGTTGAGGTGTTGAGGGTGAGGATTTGAGGGTGAGGGTGTGAGGTGTTGAGGGTGAGTGTTTAAGGGTGATGGCGAGTGATGTTGAGGGGGTGATGTGTTGAGGGTGTTAGGGTGAGGTGTTGAGGGTGCGTTATTGAGCGTGAGGCTGAGGTGTAGAGTGTGAGTGAGAGTAAGAGTGAGGGCGATTGAGTGTTTTAGTGTTAGTGTGGGCGAGGTATTGAGGGTGAGTGAGGGGAAGGGTGATTGTGGTATTGAGAGTTAGTGAGGGTGAGGTGTTGAGTGTTAGTGATGGTGAGGTGTTGAGACCTATTGTGCACTGCACAGTGTGGGTGAGTGGCGGCTTGCGTGGGTGAGTGGCGGCTTGCGTGGGTGAGTGAGTGGCGGCTTGCATGAGTGGCGGCTTGCGTGGATGAGTGGCGTTGCGTGGATGAGTGGCGTTGCGTGGATGAGTGGGGTTGCGTGGATGAGTGGGGTTGCGTGGATGAGTGGGGTTGCGTGGATGAGTGGGGTTGCGTGGATGAGTGGGGTTGCGTGGGTGAGTGGGGTTGCGTGGGTGAGTGGGGTTGCGTGGGTGAGTGGGGTTGCGTGGGTGAGTGGGGTTGCGTGGGTGAGTGGGGTTGCATGGGTGAGTGGGGTTGCGTGGGTGAGTGGGGTTGCGTGGGTGAGTGGGGTTGCGTGGGTGAGTGGGGTTGCGTGGGTGAGTGGCGTTGCGTGGGTGAGTGGCGTTGCGTGGGTGAGTGGCGTTGCGTGGGTGAGTGGCGTTGCGTGGGTGAGTGGCGTTGCGTGGGTGAGTGGCGTTGCGTGGGTGAGTGGCGTTGCGTGGGTGAGTGGCGTTGCGTGGGTGAGTGGCGTTGCGTGGGTGAGTGGGGTTGCGTGGATGAGTGGGGTTGCGTGGGTGAGTGGGGTTGCGTGGGTGAGTGGGGTTGCGTGGGTGAGTGGGGTTGCGTGGGTGAGTGGGGTTGCGTGGGTGAGTGGGGTTGCGTGGGTGAGTGGGGTTGCGTGGGTGAGTGGGGTTGCGTGGGTGAGTGGCGTTGCGTGGGTGAGTGGCGTTGCGTGGGTGAGTGGCGTTGCGTGGGTGAGTGGCGTTGCGTGGGTGAGTGGCGTTGCGTGGGTGAGTGGCGTTGCGTGGGTGAGTGGCGTTGCGTGGGTGAGTGAGTGGCGTTGCGTGGATTTGGCTTTGAATTTTTCCCCATGCTCTGAATACACCTTAAATGCTGGCTTAAAATAAAATCAGCAGCCTTCTAAATACTGAGATGTGTCCTGTTTGTAAGCACACAGTTTTTTTGCAGGTCTACCGAGCAAATTTAACCTTCTGGAGTTAAACTGATAGCCCAGGATAACAGTGTTGTCCCCGAAGTATTAGGTCGGGCTAGAGCTTTAAGGAGAGAGGGAGGGAGAGAGAGAATGAGAGTGAATATATGAGAGAGAGAGAGAGCGAGAATGAATGAATTTGTGTTTTTAATGTTGAGGTGCGGTTAGGTCACTCTGCTGTACTCTTTCTGCATTTGGAGTGTGGGAATGACATTTCTGTATTTCCGTTAATAGAAACACGCTCAAGTCGTAGACCTCTTGAATTTCAGTGGCTGTTTGTTATTTTGTACTAGAACACACTTTGTTGCAGTCTGCTGGCTTATTACACACTTTGGCCGTTCAAAGGATTGGAAAGCACTATACTGCAGTAATGTAATACAATTGACGTAATTCATTTAACATCGCTGGCTTGTGAGCACTTTCCACCTTCACCCTCTTGCCGGTGGCCTGCTCGGGTGGCGTGCAGTACAGGAAGAAACAGTTGGCGAAGCAGCTGCCAGCTCACGACTAGGACCCCTCGAAATGCCACGAGTTGTCCCCCGGCGAGGTGAAGCAAATGGAGCAGTTTGTGAGCAAGTACAAGCACGACGTGCTGGGAGTGGGGGATGTCAAGCTCCCAACCGAGGTGGAGGCCCAAGCAGCGGGGAGGGGGAGGAGAATTGCGACACGGCGGGCAGGGGAGGGGGCCGAGAGGGGAGAGCTGGTGATGAAATCAGTGCACAAGGTAGACTAACACAGGGGTGGGGGGCAACACAGGGGCGGCAAGAGAAGCACATGATGAAAGGAAGAAGGCAGAGTGTGAGGAGTGATAGCAGCACGGTGTAGGGGAGAAAAGCTCATGACAGAACAGTAAGCATGGGGAGAAGGACACAAGAGTGAACCACAGAGGGCAGCAGAGGGGGGCATGTGAGGTGAGCATAGGAGGATGAGAGATGAAAAGGACACGCGCTTCAGTGTAGTCACAGCAAAGGATCCCACACGAGCGCGTCTTGCAGGCCACAATACAAAGTTAGAACGAAACATCAGGATGTCAGTGTATTTCACGCAATGCCTGCACGTTGTATCAGTCAGGGGGTGTGTTTCGTCTTACCTTCCTATCCACTCGGGGATCACGTCTGCACGCACCACGACACAGAGAACAGGAATAAAGGACAAAGAGAACAATGACGAGAAAGAGGCTAAGAAGGCGGCAAACAGAGAAAGACAATGGAAAGGAAAAGGTAGGAGACACAGAAAAGAGGGGAAGACACATGAAGCACGAGTAAGAGATAGAGACAAGGTGGGACATGACTGCGCTGCCCTGGTGCGTAGTCCAGCTGTGTGCAGACAGACACTAAGTCACTGCCACGGCAAGATCCTGCGACACCGTGGGTGGATCTAGATGGGCATCGTCCCTCCCACTGGCGAAGGCCTGGGATGTGTGTGTGGCATGATGGCGGGGCGGGAGGGGGGGGGGGATATCAAAGAGCCATCCTTAGGCGGCACTGCGAGGGCCCCCACCGAACAGGGGCTTCACCGCCAGACAAGCACGTAGAGGCCGGCATCCAGGGCTCTCCCTGCTACTGCCAAACAACCAGCCTGCAAGGCCCAGCAAGACTGAAATAGAACCGGGGGAGGAGCCCGCTATAAATAGACGGAGCATGCTCGGGGAATAAGGATTGTTCATGCAAACAGGCAGCGAGAGAGAGGGAGAGTCTGTGTGTGTGTGCGTGTGTGAGAGAGAGAGTGTGAGACACAGGCGAGAACGGTAGAGACGAGCGGGGTAGGTAAGAGGCGAGACAGAGAGAAGAGAAAGGCATCGGAGAGAGGCCCTTCCAGAAGGAGAGAAGAGGAGGAAGAGATTCCGACCGGGTAGAGATGGGAAAAGGGTAAAATAAACAAACAAGAACGTTGCTCACAAGCAGAAGATATGGAAATGTGTGCCAGGGGACTGCTTAAATAAGATGCTTTGTATGTGTAAATGTATGTGCTGTTTCGAAATGGAATCAAACGTGGACAGAAGGAAATGAGTGTGTACACAGCTCCAACAAGCCGGAGGGAAGAGAGGGGAGGGGGGAGGAGAAATGCGACACGGCGGGAAGGGGAGGGGGCGGAGCGGGTCAAATCAACAAACAAGCCGGAGGGAAGAGAGGGGAGGGGGGAGGAGAAATGCGACACGGCGGGAAGGGGAGGGGGCGGAACAGGGGAGGGGGCGGAACGGGGGAGGGGGCGGAGAGGGGACATGCACGCGCCCGTGACTTTTAAGGTCAATGCGCATGCGCATAAGCTTAATGCGCATGCGCATTGACCTTAAAAGTCACGGGCACTGCAAGGAATCGCCACGATTCCTTGCAGTGCAGATAAAGTGTGGATAACTCGCAATACTCTCGCCTTGCTCGATGCGCATGCGCATCGACAGGCGAGACCTAAAAAAGGGGGCTGACCCGGTGACTAGGTCCTGCCTATGGGTGGGACTAGGAGGCGGGTGGTTACACCCCTCTGCCATGCCGGACTTTCCCCAGGCCAGGGGCTGGTGTGCCCCTGGAACTGGTTCTGACCGGCCTATGCGTAGTGAGCACCGGGGTGCCACTCAGCAGTCACCTTCCTGAAAAGCCCTGCCTACCCAGGATACACAAAACCATGTCTGGGACGGTGCTAGCACCGCCCCGGACAGGAAACCCTTTGTCCAGGCCTCCCTCGCTGGAAGGACTCCCAGCAGCAGGAGGTCAGACTCGTGTCTGTGGTGGCAGCATCCATTTTGTGGAGCTGAGGCTTCAGTTAACTTTAACCGGGGTTCACAGTTACATACATGTCGTGTCCCTCTAGAAGGGTGGAATGCTAACCCCGTCGCCAGAATTGGCGAGGGGTTAGTATTCCAATTCGTATGACACCTTACTCGACATGTTTTGATAAAGCAATACCAAAGTTAGCATTTAACCGCGAGGATTATAATGCACTTAAGAGTATATGGTATGCGATATCATGGAACAGCTATTAGGACTTGGTTCCGCAAGCTGCAGACAGGCTCAGCTCATGCCAGAGCACCATCTCACACGATTCCAAGCACTCTGCCTTCAGGATTGTCAAGGCCTGCCATAGGAGGGACTGATAGGAATCTGTGTGTCCATTTTAGGGTTAGGTATAGGTATACTACACCTACAGCAAAGGGTGAATACACGACTTTGCCCCAGCTGTCATGCAGCCAGTTGTGTCAAATTTAAGAGGCCAGCCAGGGGTGGCATAATACATGCTGCAGCCCCTGGCAGCCCTGGGTACACCTATGCCCTGAGTTACAGGGTCTGATAAGGTGGCCCAGTACCAATTGGTAAATGCACCTAGGGTACATGTTGTAATTTAGAAAGAGAACAGCCAGGCTGTGGGTCTGATTGGCAGGCCCACAGCCAGAGAAAGTCGTAAACCAGTGAAACAAAAGCAAAAAATCTGGGTGATCATAGGATTGCAGACCCTACTCTCCTACATGACCCCCCCCCAAACTTTGGGACAATAAGCTAACCTTGACCAGGTGAGTCTTCTTGTTCTAAGTGGAAATATCTGGAGAGCCCATCGGCATTGCCATGATCAGTACCAGGTCTATGTTCCACTGTAAAGTCCATCCCCTGTAGGGAAATGGACCACCTAAGCAGTTTGGGGTTTTCACCCTTCATCTGATTTAGCCACAAGAGGGGCTTATGGTCGGTCTGAATCTTGAAGTGAGTGCCAAACAAGTATGGCCTCAGCTTCTTCAGGGCCCAAACCACAGCAAAGGCCTCCCTCTCAATAGCTGACCAATTCTTCTCTCTGGGGGTCAGCCTTCTGCTTATAAAAGCAATGGGCTGGTCTTGACCATCAAAATTCAGCTGAGATAGAACAGCTCCCACACCCAACTCAGAAGCATCTGTTTGGACAATGAATGGTTTGGAGTAGTCTGGACTCTTAAGGATAGGTGCTGTGCACATGGCCTGCTTTAGGTCATCGAATGCTTTTTGACAGCCTGCTGTCCACTGAACTTTTTTTGGCATTTTCTTACTTGTCAGTTCATTTAATGGAGTCACAATTGATCCATAGTTCCTGACAAACTTCCTATAGTAACCAGTCAGGCCCAAGAAAGCTCGAACCTGAGTCTGGGTGGTTGGAGGAGCCCAGTCCCTGATTGACTGTATTTTGCTCTCCAGTGGCTGAACCTGGCCTCCACCTACAAGGTGGCCCAGGTATACAACCTGTGTCTGCCCTATCTGGCACTTGGTGGCCTTGATAGTGAGGCCTGCTGCTTGCAGAGCCTCTAACACTTTCCTCAGGTGGACCAGGTGATCCTCCCAGGTGGAGCTAAAGACAGCAATATCATCTAGATATGCTGCACAGAAGTCATCCAGCCCAGTGAGGACTTGATTCACCAACCTTTGGAAGGTGGCAGGTGCATTTTTCAGACCAAAGGGCATTACCACAAATTGATAATGCCCACCAGGGGTTGAAAATGCTGTCTTGGGCTTGGCATCCTCAGCTAACCTGATTTGCCAATACCCAGCTGTTAAGTCAAATGTGCTTAAGTAGTTGGCAGAAGCCAATCTATCTATCAGCTCATCTGCCCTTGGTATTGGGTGGGCATCAGTCTTAGTGACTGCATTGAGACCCCTGTAGTCTACGCAAAACCTCATCTCTCTCTTACCATCCTGGGTGTGAGGTTTTGGCACTAGAACTACTGGACTAGCCCAAGGGCTATCTGAGGGTTCAATGACTCCCAACTCCAACATTTTCTGCACTTCAGTTTTTATGCAGTCTCTAACATGATCAGGCTGCCTGTAGATTTTACTCTTAACTGGCAGACTGTCACCAGTGTCAACCTCATGGGTACACCAATTGGTCTGACTGGGTGTCAGAGAAAACATATGTCTGAAAGACTGAAGAACCTGTTTACAGTCTTTCTGTTGATGCTCAGAGAGGCTGCCACAAAAGACAACACCATCTACTGACCCATCATCAGGATTCTGAGTGAGCAGGTCTGGGAGAGGGTCACTCTCTTCCTCCTGTCCCTCATCTATGGCCATGAGCAAGCTCATGTCCTTCCTGTCGACATATGCTTTGAGCCTGTTGACATGGAGCACCCTGTGGGGGCTCCTGGGAGTTCCAAGGTCCACCAGGTAGGTGACCTCTCCCTTTTGCTCAGGAATTGTGTGGGGCCCAGACCATTTGTCTTTGAGTGCTGCTGGGGCCACTGGCTCCAACACCCACACCTTCTGTCCAGGCTGATAAACAGTCAGGACAGCCTTTTGGTCATGCCAAGCTTTTTGAAGTTCTTGACTGGCCTTAAGGTTTTCTGATGCCTTCTCCATATACTCAGCCATCCTGGAGCGGAGACCAAGTACATAGTCCACTATGCTGGTTGCAGGCTTTTTGAGAGGTCTCTCCCATCCTTCCTTCACCAAACACAGGGGGCCTCTCACAGGATGCCCATACAAAAGTTCAAAAGGGCTGTAGCCAACCCCCTTTTGTGGGACCTCTCTGTAAGCAAACAGAAGGCAGGGAATCAGGACATCCCATCTGCGCCTGAGCTTTTCAGGTAGTCCATGAATCATCCCTTTGAGGGTCCTGTTGAACCTTTCAACAAGCCCATTGCATTGTGGATGATAGGGTGTCGTGAATTTGTAATTGACACCACATTCCTTCCACATAGCAGTTAAGTAGCTTGACATGAAGTTTGCACCTCTGTCAGAGACAACCTCCTTAGGGAAGCCCACTCTGGAGAACACTCCAACTAGGGCCCTTGCCACTACAGGTGCTGTAGTGGTCCTAAGTGGAATAGCTTCAGGATACCTGGTGGCATGATCCACTACCACCAGTATAAACGTGTGCCCTGATGCTGTCTGGGGTTCCATTGGACCAACAATGTCAATCCCCACTCTTTCAAAGGGCACCCCCACCACAGGCATTGGTATAAGGGGGGCCTTTGTTGTGCCACCTGACTTACCACTGGCTTGGCAAGTGACACAGGAGCGACAAAACTCCTTGGTATCCTCATTCATGTGAGGCCAGTGAAAGTGTGAGACAAGCCTGTCCCAAGTCTTTGTCTGGCCTAAGTGACCTGCTAAGGGAATCTCATGGGCCAAGGTAAGTAGGAAACCTCTCTGAGACAAGGGTACAACCAGCCTCCTGGTCATGCCAGGCTTGGGGTCTCTTGACTCAGTGTACAGGAGTCCATCTTCCCAGTATACCTTGTGGGTACCTGTGGCGTTCCCAGCAGCCTCAGCAGCAGCCTGCTGTCTGAGGGGTTCAAGAGAAGGGCAGCTTAACTGGTCCTTCCCCAGGTCTTCCCTTGAGGGTCCCCCTGAACCCAAGAATTCAACTTGATCAAGTTCAAACTCTCTGGGCTCAGTTTCCCTCAATTCCTGTAGGTCAGCCTCCTCTGAGACTTGATCCTCAACCTGGGGCAAGGGGGAAGGCACAGCCTTAACCCTACTGCTCTTCTTCTTGGGAGGTGTCTGGTCCATTGTTCCAGGATCCAGCACCTGTTCAGTGGGGCATTTCCTGACCTGTGACCTGGTCACAGCAAACACATGTGCTGGCAAGCCTAACATTTCCATGTGAGTCCTCTGCTCCACTTCTGACCATTGTGATGACTCCAAATCATTGCCCAACAAACAATCCACTGGGAGGTCTGAACTAACTACAACCTTCTTTTGGCCAGGTACCCCTCCCCAGGAGAAAGCTACAATTGCCATACTGTGATTGGTAGTGACATTGCTTGCATTGGTCACCAGGAATTCTGTACCTGGCATGATCTGTCCAGGGTCCACAAAGTTAGGTGTCACCATTGTGACACTGGCACAAGTGTCCCTATAGGCCTGAGCCATTTTTCCATTAATGAAAGGTGTCTGTCTGTATTTGCCCAAAGTATTGGGACTTATGTCAGGGGACATGTCCATATCCCCTGTACTGACAAGGACAGCCTGAGTGAGTGTACCAACTAAGTTGTCACACCCCTCAGAACCCAGGGTTAACCCTACTAAACCCTTGGGAGGTGCACTACCACTGCTGGCTGTACTAGGGGGCACAGGTGCCTTAGGGGCTGCAGTGGCAGGAGTCTGCCCTCCTCCTTTCTTGGTGCACTCACTAAACCAGTGAGTTTTACTATTGGCACCACCTTTTAGATTGGCCTTCTTGGTTTTTCTTCTTCTGGGGAGCCTGACCCCCACCCTCTTTGGGTTGTTGGGGACCTGTCGAAGACTTCTGGTCATTTTGTTCCCCCTTAGAATCTTTACCCTTCTGGTCTGCTTTCTTCTGACCACCTTGATTCTGGCCCTGGTTCTGTTTAACTCTTGTTCTAACCCATCTGTCTGCCTTCTTTCCCAATTCTTGGGGAGAGGTCAGATCTGAGTCAACAAGATGCTGATGCAACAACTGGTTCTGACAATTGTTTAAAATTTGTTCTCTCATCATCAAATTGTACAATCCTTTATAATCAGTAACCTTACTGCCCAGCAACTAGCCCTCAAAAGCCTTAGTGGCACAATCTACAAAGTCAGACCAATCTTGAGACTGAGTTTTCTGGGTATCCCTGAACAGCACCCTGTACTGCTCAGTGGTTAGGCCAAACCCTTCAACCAGTGTATTTTTCAAGACTTGGTAATTGTTAGCATCCTCCACTCTTGTAGTGAGGAGCTTGTCTCTACCTTTACCTTCAAAGGAGAGCCACAAGATAGCTGCCCACTGACTCTGGGGAACACCTTGCACAGTGCAGGCCCTCTCCAAAGCAGTAATCCATTTGTGGATGTCATCCCCTTGTTTAAAGGGGGGCACTATCTTACCCAGGTGTTTTGTGTCAAAACTCCTTTCCCTATTGCTAGGTACAATGCTGCCACCAGTGGGGACTACCCCACTTAACTGTTGCTCTCTAGCAAAGGCAAGCCTCTCTTTGGCCAGGGCAAGTTCTTCCCTTTCAATCCTCAGATTGGCTGCCCTTTCTTTAGCTTCATACACTCTCCTCTGAGGGGAAGTCATCCCTCTTTGAGAAGAGTTGTGAGAGCCATTGGTTTGAAGGGATCTGCCAGAGCCTCTTGATAGAGATCTGGCTCGTCCATTCCCAATGTTAAGCTGACCTGATAGTGGCCCCAGGGGTCCCCCAGTACCACTGTCATGTTTGCTTAAGTTGGACCTGGTTAGTCTACCGACTTCTACCTGTCCCTTGTCTGCCTCATCCCCAGAGGGATCCTCATCCTCATCCTCCTCCCCATCTTCATTCTCAGTGGAGAGGTGGATTAGGTCAGGGTCTCCTCTGGTTCCCTCAAGGGGAGGCATACCTCCATCTGGATTAGAAGAGCTAAGAAGTCTCTCAGCCTTTCTGGCATCATAAGTCTCTAGGAGACCAATCAGAAAGGAGGTGGTGGGGTTAGCCCCTTGCTTAATCTTCCTAGAGGTACACACTTGTTGTAACTCATGGAAGCTAAGCACAGTATATCTGGAAGGGATGACCTGTGGAGGGTCAACTGACACAAGGGGAGACTCAGAGTTTCCTCCTTTGTCTGACATACTGTTTCTAGTGTGGTGTAAGTGATGCACCTACCTACACTATGTGTTTACCTACTGATCCCTTGCTAAGAGTTGCAGCCAAGGTGTGCTAAGCCTTGAGGAGCTGCAACAGCTGGTTCAGTAGAACTCAGAGTATTCTAAGCTTAGTTATATGTACTAACAGTACTTATGTGATCTTTCAACAAGATATTCTTAGGATACGTGTGGTAAAACAACAGCAAGCTCAAATCCCAACCGCTGCTCACCAATGTGAGAAGGTGGCCTGATATGCAGTGCTCACTATTCTAGTGAACACTATGTATCAGTCCAGCAACCCTTATTGATGATTGGTTGTAAGTCAACCTTATAGACCAGCTATCCTAGTAGCGTGGATACGAGCAGTCTAAGGCTAAAGACTCGAGAGGGCGTGTTAAGCCAGCTGTTTCCCACACATATACCCCTTGAATACCAAGTGAAAGGACACCACACAAGTGTTATGAAAATAAACAGTTATTTATTAAGAATCACAACAGCCCTGTACTCTTTATGAGGACAGGGTACTAAGCACAAACCAAAACTCTTACAAAAATACTTAAGTTAGCACAGTATATACAAATGCCCGAGGGGCACGGAAAACCATATACTTGAAAAGTGGAATGCGAAATTACTAGCAGGTAAGTACAGTACTAATAGGCTTTGGAATCGCTAGGACTTGACTATAGAATCGTTAGATTCCTTCTAGGAGACCCAGGGGACTCGGGTGCAGTGTGTGCACTCTCACGCGAGATGCGGGACAAAGTCTATGGTAGCTAGAAATTGCAAAGTTAGTGTTCTCGGGCGAACCCGACCTGGTAGGAGGAAAACGAAAGTGGATTCTGACCCTTGGATAGTGAGGCTATGCTGGGGCACCGAAATGCCGAAGTTACCTAGCCCAGGGGCTGCAGCTGCATAGGACTCAAAAGACGTCGGGAATCCTCGTAGACGGACCAGGAGCCTGGAAGAAAGAAGTTGCTGGCAGGCGACCAGTGAAGAAAGTTCGATGGATCCAAGCCTGGATCGATGGAAGATGACACCTGAAAGCAGAGGGGACCAAGTTCGAGACTACTAGCCAGTAGTCAGTGGGCACCAGGAGGGCACCGGATGGTAGCCACCTCGACAAGGTGAGTGGGTGACGCTGTGACCGCAGATCTCACGGACCAGGAGGCGTTGTCGGCGACCAGGATGGAGGAGCGATCTGTCCCACGATGGATGAAGCTGTCGGCGTCACTGGACCCAGGATTGGGCAACAAAGCCTTGGCAAATTCAAGCCCACGCTGTGGACCTAAAATGGCGTCTGGAGTGGACCAGGAGGGTCCGGGGTGCCTCTCTTGAAGAAGGAAGCAAGGGCCAGTCTGGAGCAACCAGACCAGCAGCAGTGATGTCGTCGGGCGTCGTGAGGAAGGCCACAAGCCAGCCGGCTAGTAGCCACACAGCGCGGTGAGCACGCAAAAGCAGAAGGGCCCCACGCAGATCGTGGAGATGCTGGAGGGCTGATCTTCGGTGCTGGAGCTGCTCAGGGTTGGGGCTTCTCGGACCCCAAAGCACTCACCAGTGGAAGACTCGGTGGGCTTGTTACGAAGAAGTCGTGCAGTCTTGGCGATCGTCGGTCCCTCGAGGTCTTGTCGCACTCACGGTTCTCAGCTTTGCTGTAGAGGTGAGTAGAGGTCAGAGGTGCCAGGGAAGCCGGGTCTCGTCGAGCTGGGTCGTCGGATTCGTGATGAAGGACTTGCAGCAGACCGCAGTGTTCTTAGGATGGTGCCCGCTTGATGCAGGGTGACTACTCCTTAGCCACAAGGGAGAATCTTGAAGAAGGAAATCTTGATGTCTTTCGCAGAAAGTCGTGTCTTGATTCCAAAGATGATCTAATTTGAACAGGGGGCCCGCTCCCATCTTTATACTAAAAAAGGGGGCTGACCCGGTGACTAGGTCCTGCCTATGGGTGGGACTAGGAGGGGGGTGGTTACACCCCTCTGCCATGCCGGACTTTCCCCAGGCCAGGGGCTGGTGTGCCCCTGGAACTGGTTCTGACCGGCCTATGCGTAGTGAGCACCGGGGTGCCACTCAGCAGTCACCTTCCTGAAAAGCCCTGCCTACCCAGGATACACAAAACCATGTCTGGGACGGTGCTAGCACCGCCCCGGACAGGAAACCCTTTGTCCAGGCCTCCCTCGCTGGAAGGACTCCCAGCAGCAGGAGGTCAGACTCGTGTCTGTGGTGGCAGCATCCATTTTGTGGAGCTGAGGCTTCAGTTAACTTTAACCGGGGTTCACAGTTACATACATGTCGTGTCCCTCTAGAAGGGTGGAATGCTAACCCCGTCGCCAGAATTGGCGAGGGGTTAGTATTCCAATTCGTATGACACCTTACTCGACATGTTTTGATAAAGCAATACCAAAGTTAGCATTTAACCGCGAGGATTATAATGCACTTAAGAGTATATGGTATGCGATGTCATGGAACAGCTATTAGGACTTGGTTCCGCAAGCTGCAGACAGGCTCAGCTCATGCCAGAGCACCATCTCACACGATTCCAAGCACTCTGCCTTCAGGATTGTCAAGGCCTGCCATAGGAGGGACTGATAGGAATCTGTGTGTCCATTTTAGAGTTAGGTATAGGTATACTACACCTACAGCAAAGGGTGAATACACGACTTTGCCCCAGCTGTCATGCAGCCAGTTGTGTCAAATTTAAGAGGCCAGCCAGGGGTGGCATAATACATGCTGCAGCCCCTGGCAGCCCTGGGTACACCTATGCCCTGAGTTACAGGGTCTGATAAGGTGGCCCAGTACCAATTGGTAAATGCACCTAGGGTACATGTTGTAATTTAGAAAGAGAACAGCCAGGCTGTGGGTCTGATTGGCAGGCCCACAGCCAGAGTAAGTCGTAAACCAGTGAAACAAAAGCAAAAAATCTGGGTGATCATAGGATTGCAGACCCTACTCTCCTACACCAGTGTGATGAGGTTCGATGCCGGATGTTCTTCCCTGTGCACATTCTGTAGTCCAGGATGGATAACTGGCGCGACTGAGTAACCACCTGATTCCAACGACCTTTTATAGACCTCCCTCTGTGTATTGTCTGCTGGGGCTTTTCCCGCCCACCTTGAGTGTTCCAATGAGGACTATATCTGCAGATACTGTGCACAGGAGAGGGCGCTACCGGTGTACGCTGGGCTCGCTCGGACGAAACTGTGGGTTCCATTAACTTGGACTCAGGCTTATTCTCATTAAAGTCGACCTGTCGGCACTGTGTATTCCCTTAAGCCCCGCCTGCCAGCTCTGTGTATTCACATTAAGCCCCGCCTGCCAGCACTGTGTATTCACATTAAACCCCGCCTGCCAGCACTGTGTATTCACATTAAGCCCCGCCTGCCAGCACTGTGTATTCACATTAAGCCCCACCTGCCAACACTGTGTATTCCCTTAAGCCCCGCCTGCCAACACTGTCTATTCCCTTAAACCCGGCCTGCCAGCACTGTTTATTCCCTTAAGCCCCGCCTGCCAACACTGTGTATTCCCTTAAACCCGGCCTGCCAGCACTGTGTATTCCCTTAAGCCCGGCCTGCCTGCACTGAGTATTCCCTTAAGCCCCGCCTACCAGCACTGTGTATTCCCTTAAATCTCACCTGCCTGCACTGTGTATTCCCATTAAGCCCCACCTGCCTGCACTGTGTATTCCCTTAAGCCCCGCCTGCCTACACTGTGTATTCCCATTAAGCCCCGCCTGTCTGCACTGTGTATTCCCTTAAGCCTCACCTGCCTGCACTGTGCATTCCCATTGAGAGCCACCTGCCTGCACTGTGTATTCCCTTAAGCCCCACCTGCCTACACTGTGTATTCCCATTACGCCCCGCCTGCCTACACTGTGTCTTCCCATTAAGCCCCGCCTGCCTACACTGTGTATTCCCTTAAGCCCCACCTGCCTACACGGTGTATTCCCATTAAGCCCCGTCTGTCTGCACTGTGTATTCCCATTAAGCCCCGCCTGCCTACACTGTGTATTCCCTTAAGCCCCACCTGCCTACACAGTGTATTCCCATTAAGCCCCGCCTATCTGCACTGTGTATTCCCATTAAGCCCCGCCTGCCTACACTGTGTATTCCCTTAAAATCAACCTGCCTACACTGTGTATTCCCTTAAGCCCCACCTGCCTACACAGTGTATTCCCATTAAGCCCCGCCTGCCTACCCTGTGTATTCCCATAAAATCGACCTGCCTACACTGTGTATTCCCATTAAGCCCCGCCTGCCTGCACTGTGTATTCCCTTAAGCCCCACCTGCCTGCACTGTGTATTCCCTTAAGCCCCACCTGCCTGCACTGTGTATTCCCTTAAGCCCCGCCTGCCTGCACTGTGTATTCTCAATGAGAGCCAACTGCCTGCACTGTGTATTCCCATTAAGCCCCGCCTGCCTGCACTGTGTATTCCCTTAAGCCCCACCTGCCTGCACTGTGTAATCTCATTGAGAGCCACCTGCCTGCACTGTGTATTCCCTTAAGCCTCACCTCCTGCCTGCACTGTGCATTCTCATTGAGAGCCTCCTGCCTGCTTCCAGCTCATCTCTCTCTGGCTTCCCTGTGCCTTCACACAAGGAGCAGGAGCCGTGCACACAGCCATGACCCGTCTGAAAGGACAGACCTAGGCCGCGCTCCTCAGACGGTGCAGGTATACTGGTCTTACAGCTCCAATGCCACCCTGAGGTCAGAGAGGGCACATGCCACCCCATAATAGTAGTGAGCGGGCGCCGCGTCTTAAGCTTGGGTGAAGTCAGCGCTTTGTTCACTTGCTTACTTCACAGAGTACTCATACAACACCCCTTGTGTTAGCAGCCGAAAACCAAAAAATATATATTTTTAAATACGTAGGCACCGCGTACACCAAACCAACATATTGGTTTACTGAAAGTAAACTTTGCACTTTGCACCCCAATACACACGGGCACCCCTTCAAGCTTGTCTACACCAACTGAAACAGCAGGGCCCTCTGGGGGTCTGCCAGGTGCCAAGCTGCATTTACGGTGCACAAGAAGGGGGTGCTGACAGGACTGTAGCACCCACTCTATTAGGAAATATGCCATCCACGTTGGCAGTATTCCCTTATAAGGCATCAACACGTCTACACAGGGCCCCTGTCTTACTCAGGGCAAGTCCACATTGTATGTGGCTCACAACTCCAGAATCACCCTTGAGGCACGAAGAGAGCACATCCGTCCTGTCCTTGAGGGTCTGCCCCAGTGTTCCCTTGTAGCTCTTCAGGTTCCAATGCTGGAGTACCAGGGATAGTCTCTAAATACATGCAGTACTCAATTTGAGCCGGTGTTTCCGGTGCTCGCAGCCGGCACTTAATTCTCAACACCTGTGCTTCTGACCATCCGCCACATGGTGCCGCTGTTTATCTAATTTACAGCTCAGCACAATAGTTCTTTATTAACTCAATATACTCACATCCGCTGCACAACCCATTCTTATAGCTTTGGGGACCTGGAATAGTCCAAAATATCACACTTGTAGGAGGAGTGTGCTGGTTATAGTTGGCAGCGCTGGTAGGGGCAATGGGCGAAGCGAGATTCAGTGGCTTTCAGAGGAGGGCCCTGGCAGTTCTTTATTTACAAATTAGGCACTGGACATGTAGGAGCACTGAAGGTCAAAAGGGGCATGGGTAGCCTCTCTTGTTGACCCACAATTCACCCACACGAGCTGGCCAACCACTGACCCTGTTTGATGGATGATAGAAAGAATTCCTACGTGGAGCGGTATTTTACTACAATTTCACTGCATCACGCATCGAATTTAAAAAAATCATCACTCGAGTTGTCCGAAAGGAGCGGCACGTGTGGTCTGACGTCAGCTGTGGCGGTGTTGCATGTGGCACCCCGTGGCGTTACCAATGACTCCTTCACTCCAGAATGGGCCACCTGTCGGTTCCTCCGTCCACAGGCCCCCGGGAACCATTACGCAGCGCTCCGCGCGCCGCAGCTTTACGACACTAATGCAGAAAACCCCATTACCGGCTCCAGCAGTGAAAGAAATAAAATCAACGGCGCTTTAATGTGAGATGATTCATCCAGGCGCCGCAGCAAGCGCCATTCACAGTGGAGTAACCAAAGGCCACCGGAAGCGGCCTGGTCTATACGGCAGCCTCGGCGGCACAGGCCTCAGATGGAACCATTATGCTTTGGAACAAAGCGGCTCTAGCAGCTAATGTGTTTGTTTACATGTGGGGAGGGAGCCCCGCAGCAGGCCAGGGAGACAAAGTAGTGTCGCTCGGAATTAATAGGCCCCCCTGACCCTACTCATTCTATTGTTGGTGCAAAACGCACAGCGTCAACAAAGACAATGGCCATCACTCTACGAGAACAAACAACTCGGTTACAAAAGCGCAGACGGAACACAAGGTCCTGCGAGTTCAGGCGCATGTGCTCGAAGCAGGGTAAACAAGTTCCTTCCTGCTAGCCACCTTCCATGCCCTCAAATTTACTGGGATTTAATGGGGTCTCTGTGGCTATGTCTACGTCTCAGCTGCGGCCATGTTTACGTCAATACTCAAGTGCACACGTGGCCATGTTCAACTCCCAGAGACCTTTGCTCCATCCGGACAGGTGTTGGACATGTCACAAGTTTGACCTTCTTCAGCCAATCATGATTTTTAGGCTGCAAGCTCCAAGCTGCAGGGCCTCTCAGCGCTCACTGTGCCAGTGGAGCCAAGCTGCACTCAACCGAAGAACCCCAGACAGGCAAAACCGGTCTGGGGTTGCTGGTGTTCCAGTTCAGGGAAGGCCTGGCTGGGAAGTTCAAGCTGGACTGTTCCTATTGGAGCAGGGTCAAGGCTGATTTGCATATGGCTGGGTCCAAATTGAGGAGGCAAAGGAACAATGGGCTGGAATGCTACCCCGAGCGATTCCCAGTGGTTAGATAAATTGCAAGCATCCTCACATCACCTTTTGAGTGTTTGATGGGCCTTTCAATTTCACCTTCTCCGTTTTAAATGTGAAGCTGTAAGTCCTAGCATGATTAGTACTATTGGCTGAAAATGAGGACTGGTTGAATGTCACCCTCATGACAAAGGACCACCTGACCTGACCTCGGACAGGAAGCGTGATGAGCATGACCCTCAATATGCTACCTCCATGGCTTGGCTGCGAATAGCCGATCACACGGAACAGAAAAAGGTCTAATCCAAGCCCCTGTCACCTGCCAGACACCAAGAACTATGGGGCAGAAAGGCATGCGCTTTGCTGATTGGAAGAGGTTTATACAAAGACATCAGAGTTGGAAGTAGCTGGGGTAAACATCTTAAGTGCCTTCCAGAATGTCACGGTCAGTGTGGAGGAAAGCCTCTTATTCCCAGATCCGTGAAGTAGTAGGGGCCACCAAGCATTACCGAATGCAAGGCGAGCATGAGACTGCATGCGTTCCCAACACACCGGGAAGTTGGGACTTTGGACTCTGATGGAAATATGGCTCCATAGCCTCCTCGATTCCTCTTGTTAGCTTAGTCAAGCAGTCATGGACTAGACACTGGTGTGTGATTTGAAGATTGAGTCAGTTACAGTGTGACACAATTACAGAAAACACAAGAAAAACAAGTGATCAGCCAGGGTTATTGGTTTAAAATAAGTTAAACACTTTGAAATCATGTAACAGTAACAAAAAAAAGTACAATGGTGTTAGTTTCAATTTTCCAGTCATGACAATTTTTCAGTGACTAAGGAAAGTGTGTGTAGGGCTGGGCTCTCTTTGATGCAAAGACCATTTCTGGACAGGAGGCTTGGGGTGTCATCTTGTGAGGCACTGAGACTCCCTAAACCTATTCATTATGGCCCCCTCCCCCTCAAAAGAGCTACACTGGGCCAAAGATACAGGGAGACAAGGAAGCCCTTCCCAACATAGGGTGGGGGGCACAGCATAACCATTCCAACAGAAGGCCTTGACTGAAAAGCATAAATAAAGACACAGATAAAGGAAAAACTTCATAGTGTGATTGCGCCCCATCTCTGGCCTCCATACAAGCTTTCTACTGGAGGATGAGAAGATGTGAGATGCAACATCCCATCACAAAGGAATATTTATAATTGTATTGCTACAAAGGAGAAGTACTGTGGGTCAAGAAATGACAAAAGATCTTCCATTCATGGAGCGCCTTTGCAGACAAAGACTGGGATCTCATTTCTTTTTTAAGGAGGCGATTAGGAGTACCAAAGTATTATGGCTGCGTGAAAGGTGTGCAGGTCAACAACTTTGGATCCCTGAGTCCAGCTCTTAGGGGAGCTCCTTGGGAATGCGCTGGTGGCCCGGGTGCTGTAATAACTAGGGCGTGTGGGTTCTGTCTGTGTGGCAGAATGTTCTATTGACTGTGGGACATTGGTGCTTGACTCACCGACCTCGTTCGCTATATAAGAGTGAGGCTTTCTCTTCGAAATTCACGAGAAACGCACAACTAAATCCATAAGTCGCACTCAAGGATAACACCTTCTGACTCTTTCTGATGTGAAAAGATATGGTTCATGAAGGCCTATTAGTAAACAGTGTGGTCATGGAAGTGGGAATAAAAGAAAAAAGCCTTGGAATGATGGACCGAGCAGGGGGTGGACAATGTGTCGAGCGGAGCTCATTGTATCGAAAATATGGATCTAAGGGGGTCAGTGTCATCACTTCTGAGATGAGACAGTGGCAGCAATCCAGTCTGGAAAGAAGAAAAGAAAACGGGTTTAAAGGACAGACATACGGCTGTGGCCCTTGCGAGTGCCTTTGCGGGCCGCACTATGACCAAGTCCATAGATCGCAGGCCAGTACCCAAGGCACGAGATACGTTCTGTGCGAGTCAACATTTTGAGGTTGCCATTCAAATGATGACATCTACTTCATCACTCAGACGATGCCCAGGTTCTGCCAGGTAGGGGAAAGTGTACTCAACAGACCACATCTTTGTTGAGTGTACCAACCTTGCTTGATGCTACCTCGTTCTACAACACACGGATGCAAGGGACGTGGGAACTGGAAGGTGGGAACGGCCTGGGTGTATTTACAAGTTCTTTTCAGGAAACTGAAATCGGTCAATTACATGAGATAATAAAAAGAACATAAATAAAGCTTCAACAACCATGTGCATTATTTAATAATAAAATACTTTACCGACCCAACCTATAAAGCCATCTTCACAGGGGCAGCACAGAACACATAAGGGATGTGTACTTGAACACTGAAAAAAAGCTTCTTTCTCACTCTGACAAAGCACATTTCCATGCTCCAATTTCAAGGCCCGAGGACTAAAAAAAAAAAGTGATGGATGGAATGCTTGAATTATTTTCTACCACTGGTAATTACTCAGTGGTACATCCCAGCCCATCAGTTGTCAATTTCCCATAATTACAGCTGAAACCTTAATTTGTCTACATGTTGTCTATTAACTAAAGGAACAGGCATGGAACAGTTTAATCCAATTAAGGAACAGCCCAGATACAAGGCACGTTATTCTCGTGGAATTGGTGGCCGTGCACATAGTGGAATATGGCAGTCTTTTCATGATCAGTGCGAGCTAGATACTGACTGCAACTAGTAATAGAAAGATATGCTTGTCAGGCACCCATCGCCCCTAGCTCTGTGGCTCCCCTTCCTCATATACTCATCACAGAGACAGCTTTGAGACACTTCACTACACAGGACTGAATAATTCACTTGGTTCTCTCTGTGGTCTCCATAGATCTGTCTTTTAGCTAAGGCTTGCAAACACGCCTAACTCCAGGCCCTCTTTTCTAGTATTCTAGTATCGACAGTGTATACACATATAGCACACAAAAAAATAGATGCACTTCAATACCAAGTCAGCAAGTATGCTGCAAAGACATACCCTTGAAGAGACCTCAAAGAGACCGCAAAGGCAAAAATAAACAGTGAAAACGTATTTGGTCTACAGCTTGCAATTAAGACTTAGCAAGGATGATACTTTATAAGTGCCTCATAAGAGAAATGCAGCTATTAACAGGCATAGAGAATAACTGAGCCATCTCCTATCATCCTCAGGATGATGCTCAGACCGAACGTGTTAATACGAACCAGCTTGACAAGCTGGGCATTCTAAATCTCATCAGAAACTAAAGTGGATCCAATATTGGGTAGCCAATGGGTATGCATACAACTGGAATAATTTACCTGGGTTTACCCTCTGACCTGAGGTACTAAAAAAGGGCAAGAACGCCCATTGATATCTGTTTCACTGGTGACCAGGTAGGCCTTATAAATCTGAAATAAGCGACAACCTGGAGAGCTACTAGAAGGGGCTCTGACAAGCGCAAGCCTAAACGAGCGCGCACTTAGGACCCGGCCCCCCGGCCCCCGCCCCTACCTCATCTAGAGTTCCTGGCGGCTGGTCAGCCCAATGGGGTGGCCGGCCGCGTAAGTCCTTCCGGGGTATCTGGCGACGCGTTTCCGGTGGGGCAGAGGGCGGGGACTGGGGACCTATTTAGGTCCCTGGGGCAGGGACCTCAGTCTCTTCGCCCTCGCTTACACCGGACCGGTTGCTGGACGCAGAAGCGCCCCCCCCCCCCCCCTCACTTCCCGCCTTTTCCAGTTTAAACTCTCTTTTCTCTGCTACACCGGACCGTCGCATGCGCCCAGAGGCGTCTCCCTCTCCCACCTTCTACAATTTTAACTTTAACTCTTAACTTTTGAAATAAGTTATGGTAGCCTGGTCCGGGGGTGGCGCAGAGAGCAGAGTCGGGGTAGCGTGGCGTCCGGCCAAGCGGCGGCGGCGGAGAGCAGAGGAGGCGCGCGCGCCCGGTTCACGTGGCGGCGAAGAAGCGCAGAGTTCTTCTGAAGAGAACCAGCTCGGCAGGTGAGGTGTCGGGGGTCCCGGGGAGCTGTTGGCAGCCGTGGGGGCGGTGAGGGGCTCTTTGTTTAAAAACTGTTTGGCTTGGATCTTATCCTGTGGCCCGCGGCTGCCTGCAGAGTCCCGCGTCCTGGTTGCAGTGGGCACCGGCATCTTAGCTCCCGACCTGGGGGCCCAGGGATAGGGGCCATCATCAAGTAGTAATGAAGGGAATTTATTGAGCTTTCCTCGGGGGCTGGCGCTGCACTGTTAATTAAAAGCAGAGCCGAGCCTGGGCGGGAGAAAGCATGCTGTGTCAATATTTGCCGGAGTTTCCAGCTCTCAGATCGGCGGTCTCATCACGGCAAGGAAAACGCTTATCTTTCTAATAGTAGCTATCATAAAATGAAATCCCGCTGTCGTCTTCTCGCCACCTTGCAGCTGGCTTGTAAGACTAACTTTCAAGGACAACACATCTGTTCTGTCTCATAGCGAGGGCCTGTCCAACATCCATCCTCAGGGGACAAACCCGGGCCAGGGAGGAGCAGCGGGTCCTGTCTGGGACGGACGCCCATGGGGCAAGGTGTTCCCGTGTTTCCTGGGCGGCACTTAGGCCGGTCTGATGAGAGCCGTGTAGTTCGAGGCGGGGGCGAGCTAACAGGCGAGGGGCAGCACACCGCGAGTGGTGCTTACAGGGCTATGACTAGTCGGTGTCTGGATAGTGCCTTCATTCGAGTCTGGGCTTCGAGGGGGAAAGCAGGAGGGCAGATGCACATCAAATCGATCACCAGGTAGCCAGTTCCCGCGGTAGTGGGGCACATTTCAAGAATGCACGAAGGGCCCAGGACGCATGTGGTGCAGGGCATACGCAGTCAACAAAAGGACTGGAGCTGTTAGTGCAGTTATAATGCAATACTGGTGATTTGGGAGGTCGATGTGCGTGAGAGCTTGGGATAGGCTATGGCGCAAGCTGATTTGTCAAAAGTTATACCAATTTTCCAAATAAATAAATACACCATGTTAGGTCTCACTACAAGTGTCGATGATATTCAGCCCACCTCTGATCCCTATAGCACACACGGCAGGCAATTTCCTGGGGAATGCATGTTATGCTCATACAGGACCAACAATGTTAGCTCCAACTACGGTAGAAAAGTAAAGAAAGGTTAATGAGCAGAAACACACCAAAACGATTGAAATGTGATAAGTACTGCCCGAAACCTTTTGGGGCGTTTTTTGCTCTCACTTGGAAAATTTCTGCAGACAAAGTTAGGAATGTTACAATGGGGGTGTTTTTAAGGTAAACTTGGATGAGTTAGCTAACATGTTTTAAGTGAATTGGAGAGAATTATTGTTTTGATTTAGCTTCAGTACAACAAGCTTCTCTCCAGCGCATAAGGCGGGTCACGTGGTGGTATGTGTTTACTGTGTTACCGAGCAATGGTCAGTAAAGTATTTGCCTACTAGTTTACCCACCAAAACATCTGTCAAGTTTAAACATAATTAGAGAACGTTAAATATGGAGGTTTTTTGTTTCCAAATGTGAGGCCAACGTGCCCTTCGGTAGCATTACGATAAATCCGAATAATCTGACACAATGTCGTAACAAACTGCCACCATTGACGGGAGGCAGAACTCGGAAGGGAGCGATAATGCTGCAGCGAGCAATACTTGCATTCTCTAGGTGGGGGGAGGGGGGGGGGGGGGTTTCAGCCCAAATTAACAGGACGCGTATCGAGGGCGGGAAGGTTTTATTTAAACTGCCCTACAAGCTAAAACAGTCTCTTGGGGTTTAATAAGGATGTTTGCGTTGGGGTTTTCCTCATGTAATAAGGACTGGGGGAGCAGAGGTTTGAGGAGGCAGTGCACCTACTTCGTCTGGTAACCATCATCACACGGATGAGTGTTATTCGTCCTAATATTTATGAACCTCCCGCCATTTCTGTGGCCTGGGCCTCGGGAGGTCTTGGAAATTAGGCGGCTGGGTGGCCGCTGCATTCTCACATGAATATTTATTTGCCATAGTCCATCATCTGGGCCTGGGGATGTCACCGAAATTACGCAATTGCGCGGCCGCAGCGTTTTTTCACATACATATGGTTGGGCTGCATTTGCCACATAATCCATCATCTGCTGCCTAAGGTGATCAAAATATTTATATAAGTACTAGCGCGAAATGTGCAATGGGGCAACAAACACAGTGGGCCATATTACTGGGAAGTGTAATAAGCGGGGCTGGTCACTTTTTATGTTTCTGGGAGATCTTTTGAGGTGTTAAGCTGGTCCTAGAGAGATGAGACCTAAACCTGGTGAGTGTTCTCAATTATACACAAAGGGGGAATAGGAGTGGCAAAGGTGCTGTGTGGTGCTGCATAATTGGTTTTCTTGTTGCATAATTTGGTCAACCCTGCCATGTATTTTGCACCCCCCCCCCCTTTTTCTTGCCGCTTAAGTGCAGATGACCGGTAAGAAAGTATGGCATTGGCCTATGAGAGGCCTCGTTGAAGATTATTCTGCTAATAAGACACTCTGCTGTGTGCCAGACCTACATCTGTCCTAGTACCAAGCCAAAGCTGGGAATGTGTTTACTGTGCCCTTGGGCTTGTTGGTGAACCGGTCACTTGATCAGGTTGAGTCCCGCGGTGAGGACGTTAGTGGCTGCTCGCCATTAGCGCGGTAGGCAGGGGTAATTTCTGCTTTCTTCCAGAACAGTCTGTGTGCGCCAACTTTGGGCACTGTCGAAGACACAGTTTTGTCTCCTGGGGTTTAGAGGGGAGTCAGAGCGGGATGATAATACAGTTTATCGCTAAATTCTCGTCCTTAAGAAAGCGACCAAGGGTGCAACCCCCCCCCATCTCCTTTAATAAAGGGCAGCGCAGGCTAACGTGTCTGGGATCAGTAACCTTATTTATTGGGGGGTGCCCGTAATTATACAATTAGCCCCTGTAAAATTACAACGACTCGTAATCTGTGGCGGCGTGCCGTCTCTAGGGCTGATAATGATGCATTATGCAACAGGTTTGTCAATTACACAACCAAACCAGTTCTGGGTGGACACAAACCCTTTAAATAGTACTGAAGATGGGACCCCCATACTGAGTAGAAATGTTTGCATATGACACGCCAATGCACCTGGCCACGTGCTTCTGTCGAGGGCCCTCCATAGTTTTGCTAGTTTAATTAATCTGCGCCTGCCTAACGCCAGGTCTAAATAATCCGAAGCTAGCTAACCTCTAGGACAACAAACAGATCTCTGGGTAGTAATCTCTTAATCAAACTAAGCCTTAGCTAGTTCACCTTGCATTGTACTTAACCTTAATAAGAGGGTTCGTAGCTGAACAAATCTCTAGCCAGTGAGCGCTAGTCGTATGAATCAATAACTTGATCAAATTTTATCTTACTACAACTAGCCGCTCTGGTCAGTCATTAATTATGTTTAATCAACCCATGGGCTAGGGAATCCATGGTATGATTACCTATGAGGAGCTGTCGCTAGTTTTTTACTAGTCTATGACTCTCACTACGCCAGTCATAGAATTTGCTAGTAGATTACATGAACTGACGTGTAGTTGGTGTAGGCGCCTGGTATGTGCTTTATAAGTTTAAGCAACATAAGGCTTGTACTGCAGAACCGACGGCCTCGGTCGATTCATTGAGAATTGGGGCAGTCCCCCCCCCCTAGCCACAAGGGTAGGCTCATCATCTGACACTGTGCAAAAGTGGGTACCGTCAGCTGGTTTCGCCTACATATCAAGCCTGGGTGGATGTCGAATGATGTTTTGCAATTTGGCTTGACTGTGCCTGACTTTTCCATTTCTCTCCTGTTTCATCAGGGTACCCTGCCACGGTGGTAGAGTACTGGGGCATTCTCCCCTGACGGTTATGGAAGAGCCGTTGACGGAGTTTGCCGGTCGTGGAAGTGCTGCCACTTAGCATGATACCATGGTCGGGTATGATACCTTGCGGGGCAGTAGGCCCCTGTGCTCGGTCAAGAGCCTAGAATGTCTCGGGGAGACGACTCGAGGAGGAATGGGCCGGGCAGTGCTCAGCGAAGGGCCACTCGTGTCATATTCCGCACTAGATGGGTTCCGGTGAAGTGAGGTATCACAGGGATGAACCCGGAGTGTGGCCAATAGCCTAGAAAGTCTCAGGGAGGCAGCAGGAAAGGGACAGGGACCGGGTTGTGCTCAGCGAAGGGCCGCTCGCGTCACATTCCACAGGGAACGGTCATCAGTGAGGGATGTATCACAATAACGGTATGCAGTTATTGGATATGGGTACAGATCCCTGATTTATAGAATTATCGGTCTTTCAGAGCGCAGGTGGGGAAGGTGACGGACCTGAGGGCCCTGGTCACCTTTGTGGCGGTTGAAAGACCTTGCAACAGTATAATTGACCGACGGAATGGACGGAAGTCCGCCTTGCTTACTCCCTAGGCCAGCACTGAGGGGGGGAGACGGTAAGCTCTCCGGTGGAAATTATGACCCCGGCTGGGGAGGCTAGGGCGACAGGTTACGAGCCTCCTGGGTCCCTGGGCAGCCTGGTGGTCGGAGGGCGGGCCCCTGGTGAGAACGGACAAGGATCAGAGGTTTGGGGCCCAATCCTCATTGGCGCAGGTGCGGTGCACCTTGCGTGGATGCTCGGCAGGGAAGATGCGAGCTGGATGGCCCCTTAGTGCTGGAGGATTAGAATCTTGCTGAAGAAGATAAGGAAAGTCAATAATAAAATTATGTTGATATAAATAATAAAATTATGTTGATATAACCGTGAATAATGAATTTAAATGCAATGTCATGTTTATGAAATGTCAATCAATAAACATGGCCGTTTTTTACACCCACGCAAATCTCTGTTGATGATTTAATGTGGGTATCAGGTTATCAGGAGGGAGCGGGGAGCATGCTGGGGGATCCGGGTCCTATGACAAGCGCATGCCTAAACGAGCGCGCACTTAGGACCCGGCCCCCCGGCCCCCGCCCCTACCTCATCTAGAGTTCCTGGCGGCTGGTCAGCCCAATGGGGTGGCCGGCCGCGTAAGTCCTTCCGGGGTATCTGGCGACGCGTTTCCGGTGGGGCAGAGGGCGGGGACTGGGGACCTATTTAGGTCCCTGGGGCAGGGACCTCAGTCTCTTCGCCCTCGCTTACACCGGACCGGTTGCTGGACGCAGAAGCGCCCCCCCCCCCTCACTTCCCGCCTTTTCCAGTTTAACTCCCACCCACCCGTCCCTTTAGCTCAGTAGTTTAGAGGGGCGTATTGCGGTAGAAAGACCTTGCAACAGTATAATTGACCGACGGAATGGACGGAAGTCCGCCTTGCTTACTCCCTAGGCCAGCACTGAGGGGGGGAGACGGTAAGCTCTCCGGTGGAAATTATGACCCCGGCTGGGGAGGCTAGGGCGACAGGTTACGAGCCTCCTGGGTCCCTGGGCAGCCTGGTGGTCGGAGGGCGGGCCCCTGGTGAGAACGGACAAGGATCAGAGGTTTGGGGCCCAATCCTCATTGGCGCAGGTGCGGTGCACCTTGCGTGGATGCTCGGCAGGGAAGATGCGAGCTGGATGGCCCCTTAGTGCTGGAGGATTAGAATCTTGCTGAAGAAGATAAGGAAAGTCAATAATAAAATTATGTTGATATAAATAATAAAATTATGTTGATAGCAAGCGCCGGGACACCCACTGCGGGTAGCTGTGCGCTATATAAGCTCAACTACATACATACATAACCGTGAATAATGAATTTAGATGCAATGTCATGTTTATGAAATGTCAATCAATAAACATGGCCGTTTTTTACACCCACGCAAATCTCTGGTGATGATTTAATGTGGGTATCAGGATATCAGGAGGGAGCGGGGAGCATGCTGGGGGATCCGGGTCCTAATGAACTTGCCTTCCAAGCTTCTGTGCAAGACACTGGCAGCACCAAGGCGCTTGCAGTCACAACTACATGAGCAAAAGCCTACATCTGCAAAAACACTGATCTGCATCCAAGTAATCGTAATATGAAGATTTCTCTGGTCTTAGATGGCAATTCCTTCTCTGGAAAAATATGTAAGCGCGATTTGTTGGCACGTTATCAATAGGATGGACACCCACAAAACATACCTTTGTAGGAATTCGTAAATATTTCAATTCCCTTTTCTCACACTCAGGCCTCTTGAAAAGTTGTTCTTCCTTCAAGAAGATGTGAGTGGTGAAATTAGTGTAAATTGTGCCAAACAAATCCTGCACAAGTAAAAAGGACGAGACACAAGAGCTGGGTATTTTCAGATCTTCAGACAATACACACTTGTTTCACACCTTGTGTGATCTTGAGCTAATGCCCCCATTTCAAGCCCTCTATGGGCCTATGGCTGATGCCTCTTACAGGGCCTGGTGTGGACCTGGAGCCTGCTCCTGGCCTCTGTGGGCCCGAGTCTGATGCCACCTTCAGTGCAAAGCTTGGGTGGAAAACTACTGCCAGCCCCTGTTTGCGTCCGAACCTGATGCCTCTTTTGAGGCCGGTGCGGAACAAAGCTTGCCCCTGCCCCATGTGGGCCAGAGTCCAATACTGCCTGCAGGGCCCAAAGTGGTACAGAGTTTGTCCTGTCTGGTTGAGAGCCTAATGTTTCCCTTTCAAGCACGCCCTCTATGGGCCCAAGGCTGATGCCTCCTTACAAAGGGTGGATGTATCCAGCCCACCAACCCCCCGGCCTGTGTAGTATCGAGCCTGATGCAAGCTTGCACCTTATTCCTACTGTTTGGGATGAATACATATATTGTTGCCTACTAATGTCTGTTATTCATAGCTGCAGATGACATTATGAATTTGTCAAGCACAGGATTCTAGTTCACATATTTAGGCCATGCCCCTAATTATATAGGCCACACCCCTTGTAAACAATCCCTAGTTATGCGTCTCTGGCCACACCCCTTTTAGAGCATTCCACCCCATCTTGTCATCCCACTTAAAGCCATGCATAGTGTGACAGCCCTGCTGATGCGTTTTGTGGGTCAGAGGAGATCGGAGGATCAGGCCCCAGTCGACCTCAGGCTACTTCCCTGGATTCCCGCCAAACCTGGGATGCAATTTAAATCCCTGACACATGTTTAGACAGGAGTGGATGGAAGGCGTCCAGAATCCATAAAAAATACATTTCAGATCAGTAAATCACAGGGGACTCTGCGGCCTCAATACTAACAAAAACAGAACGTTCCCAGATGTAGGTGGAAAACAGCAGCAGGAGGGGAGGAAAGTCCGGCACGCGGATGGAAGTCATTCAAAGGCTGCAAAGGCACTATATCCAGTAACACTAGAGGCGCCCCATGGGGTCATCTCAGACAACATGGAAGCACTTCCCATACAGGCTCACATCCAGGGCCAATGGAGTTATGCCATTTTACATCCCCACCGTTTTACATATATTTATGGATTTGACACATTATCCGTCATCTGCTTAAAAATTTGCAGATTTTATTAGAAAAAAATAGTTTAAAGCTCAAAAGGATAAAAATTTGCTGCAAACTCGGCAACACATCTTGGCAGACAGTGGAAGGCCCTTCGCAAAGTTTGAGGATACCGTTCTATTGCTTATTGTGGTATTCATGTGTTAAACTGGTACTAAAAAGACAAAATCGTTCCCCAGACAGTGTTAAGAAGTCTAAAAATAATAATAAAAAAAAGAACTAATACCATCACAAAATGTGTTGCATTATGCCACATAATTTGGCTTTTCTTGCCACATAATTTAGTGAACCTTTCTGCATGAGATGGTTCTCCACTGCCGCACAATTCCAGTAGTTCTGCTCATAGCAGACACAACACATTTACAACCACATACCCCGCATGGTGTAGCGTGCTATCTGCATAGATAAACTCTTCAGTGCACCATACAGGGCTAGTAGGCGCTATGCAAATGCAAGTTGCCTTCACACACAACATAGAAACAGTTTCTACATAGGCTCCCACCAGAGACAACATGCTTCCAACCCCCCATGCCACACGGTGTAGTGTGCTATCCGTGTGGATAAGCGCTCCAGCACCCCAAATAGCGACAAAAAGTACTACGCAAAAACGACATTACTGGTTACAGTAGGCAATTGTCTTATGCCATCAACACAAACAGACACAAGAGGGCACTAGATTGAAACACAAGGCTTGAAAGAGGCTGATGTGAGGGAATGGAATGCAGCAGCGGGAACATTGTTTATGCTTGCATCAAAAACCATTTCCCCAGAACTGTTCAAAAGGCAGAACTACTTTTTGAAAGATAAATACTTTTCTGTCAATGACTAGAAGGTACTTGTTTCTGTTTGACATAGTACGGGGCATTGTGTACTATGTCAAACAGAAACAAGTACAGGCGAAGGCAGGGGTCTGGCATGGGCAGCCAGCCTTTTCTCTTTGGCTGTTTCTGTTTTGTTCTGTCGTGGCTTTTGCAAAACGTTATTGTAGTGCTAGGGGCCTTCGTACATTTAAAAAACATTAAGTAAAGAAAAAAAGGCATACATTAGCATAGTAGTCCCTGGCACTAAAGGGAGCTGTTGCGTGTGGCTGAGCTGCTTGTGAAGGGAAGTATGTTGCAAGTTACAGTGAAGTTAAACAGCGGCTCAAGAGGAAAATGAGAATAACCCAGCAATGGACTTATGGATGAAGTTTGGCTAAAAAAAAACAAAAGTAACTATGTTAAACACAAAATGTTAGTTACATCAAAAGCTCAAACTAACATCCGACCTAAAAAGCCAATCATTCTGGTGTTGGCTGCCAGCCTCTTGCCTTTGCTAATGCTTTTTGTAAAAAAGTTGTACAAATAGATATTGAAGGTTGAAAAGATAGATAAATAGACTATGAGTCTGTGGACACAAGAAAATCCCCCACGCTGGAAGGTGTTGCATAGTCCTTAAATCTATTTGAGAAATTAAAAAGTCCACCTCTCGGGATTCTCTGAATCAGGGTTTGGATGTTGCGTTGATGAACTTACAAGTGACATTAGGTGAATCTAGGGGCCCAAGCACCCGTCTGAATCAGGACCCTAGTGCTTGCAATAGTGGGTTTAATAGAAAGGCAGAGAGATGCCTGGAGTCCAAACCTGTTTTCAAAAAATATATAAATCGACAGGAAAGACAGGGGATGATAGAAACCTCAATGTTTTAGCAGTTCTTGACTTAGGTAAGGCCAGACCAAATTTCAAGGGAGTACTGTGAATGACAGAGGAAAATGTAGGTAATCCAAAGAACAGACAGAACTAGGCCACTGGAAAGTCCCTCCTGGTTGAGGTTGTGAGGAAGGAATGCTGAAAGGGTGCAAAATGTTCTAATATAACGTTTTCGAGAGGACCCGCCTATCACGACTCCAGCCTGAACTTTTGCTGCAGAACATTGAATCGAAAAGGCGGGGGCTCCAGGGTGAAGATCTGCATTTACAAAACTAACCCTTGTTTCTTGATTGAGGATTGGAAAATGCTAAAACCAGCAGCAGGTTGGTGTGGGGTGGGAGTATTCAGGGGTCTTCACTCGAGCTCCATGCTTCTTCCCACTCTTGATATACTGCCAGGGGCGACAACATAACATGTTTCCAGTGGAAGCATAGTCTATATTTATAAGGCCAGCAGGTTTCCTATTAAGTGAGCTCTGTTATGGTATTGTCATTTGTAAAGCGCACAACTGCCTTTTATGCGGCCTTCTAGCGCTTTGTCGGCCGCTTAGCACCTCTCCATCAGTGCTTTGCACCTGAGCCACCCATTCAGGCCTGGAGGGACTGCAGCTTAATTTCTGCATTTCCCATTTCGAAACCAGTGCGACCGAGAGGTGTGGTGCAGCGGCCAGGGCAGCTGACTTGGGAGCACAGGGTTCACGGTTCGATCCCCGGCTCCGGCGGCAGCCCAGCTCAGCACTGGGCAATAGCTCACTTAATTTCCACAACAGCCCCCAACGTCTTGAGACCCGTAAGGGTGAGTATGTTCGCGCTTTACAATTACGTTTTTACATTTTACATTTACAATACAAAATGTATAAAGCGCGCTGCTGTTCGTAAGTTCACACCCAATCAAAGATCTTATGGATCAGCAGACGCAGTCGGGCACCTGCACGGCGGGGGGAGCTTATTGAGCATGCGGGGTTCCCCTACTTGTACTGTCCCCTCAGCAGTGGCAGCAGAAGTGGAACCTCTGCAAGGTGGAACCAGGGCCTAGTCCTTCTTCACTTTCCACCTTGCAAAACAGTCATGTGACCGCCGCCCACTGGCACACGTCACCAGGGCTCACCATGTGTAACATGAGGGTAAGGGCATCTTCCAGGGAGGTGGGGTTTCCCTGTTAGGCCTAATTAGGGCCATGTAGGTCCCAGAATGAGAACCCCCACCCTAGACTCCCCACATCCGTTCCCTTAACGCCCTCCTCAGGTCACTTCTTCTTCATGTTACCAATCTTTCACCAGGATCACTCACCATTCCACCCTTACCTCAGCCCTAGTGCGACACTCTTGTGAGATACACTGAGTGAGGACTCCTCAGACTAATCACCATGGTTGGCTGTATAATGCCCATTCCCTTGGGCTGCTCCTCTGCTGCACCTGGGTGGGCCTCTCAGAGCACCTACAGTGGCAGGTCCTATAACGATTCTCCTCTGCTACCCCATAGTAGGCCCAGATGGGAGTATACTCAGGGCTTTAAGTGGGATGAAAAAACTGGGGGGTCTCTCAAAGGTGTGTGCCATTGTATTTAACCCCTTGCGTGCTGCCATCGGCCGTTGGCAGACGGGAGCACTACCTCGCTAGTGCTGCCGTCGGCCAATGGCTGACGCGGCCCGCCCATTTTGCGGAAGTGCCGCACTGCCGCGAAATCGCGGCCACGGCAAAGGGGTTAAGGGCGTGGCTTAAAAACACATAAGCTAAAAATCTGTGCTTAGCATAGTGTGCCGCCCGACTAGTATTTTGCTGCTTCTGGCATTGCATTCAGATATATGATACAACAAGTAACCTCATACCTACAACAAGTCAGGACTATTGGCTTTGTCAATGGTTGTTAGTTGCATAAGATAAATAAGCTGCAACTATGGCTTGTTGCATGTAACATGGGAAAAGCTTCCACTTAGAGCCCTGGTGGTGACACCACGATAATGTTGCTGCTCCTGAGTTTCAAAAAGAAGGGAAATCCAGAGAGAAAAGGACTCTCTAAAGGATTTCCCTTCCCCTACAACGCTCACCTGGCATGACGTCATGCCGCAACTTCTACACTAGTGAGAAGTTAGCATTGTGAGTAACGCACATCGATGTGCCTGCTGTCACTACAGTCCGGAAAAAAATGGACCGCCTGTGCAAGGGCACAAAACGGAGCCCGATAGAGACACATTTCGAGGGCCCCTTTAAAAAACTGCTGGTGCTCAGACCCGGTGAGATCCGGCCAACTTAAAGCCCTGAGAATAATAATGCCAGGTGGACCCATTGGAGCATACACCATAGTAGTTTGCGTACTGCCCATTCATATGGATGGCACCTCAGCCACTTCTGTGAGGACTTCGAAGCCTGTATTTCAATTGATTAATAAATGCACCTCCAAAGGTGAGCCCCCTTTAACTCTGTAAGATAGTTAATATGAACAACAGTGTTTAGTCTCACACTTTTTGCATACTTTCATGCATTTTTGAGGCCATAAGCTCTCTGTGACATGGTTTGAGCAGTGATTTTTCATACACGCATTATATCAAAACCCTTCAGAGGGTTCACACTCCACTCTCCCATTTCTCATCCATCTACATGCTGTAATTAAATACATAGTTTTCCTGTATTTCGATGTTGCTTCAGTTTACCAGGGCCTAGAAAAAACATAAAAGGGCACAACTTTGGCCCTTACGCGCATCAAATTCCTACCTATGCAGACCACACGGCCGACACCCACTCCTCTGTCAAAAGAGAAGGGTGCTACCTCCAGCACCTCTTCAGGAGTATGGAGAACTTTATAAAGGTATAAACAATATAACACAACAGAGCCACCCCTACACCGCTCCGGAAGGCTTCACAACCTCACTCGCATGCCCCATCTGATGCCGCAACCCAGGCCATTGGCCCACGATCAACGGTGTCTAGGACTCTGCCTCCTCAGAGTAACAGGTAACCGGGAGCCTTTTCTATATAAGAAACACTTAACAGGGACCACTCAGACGTGGCCGCGAGGATGACAGCAGCAGGAAGCTCAGAAGAGTCCAGGATACAACCGAGCTCACTCAGTGCTCTCTCTAGCTGTAGATTTGGTGGATTTTGAGGTTATTGAGGAAAATGACTTATGTCATACAGTATCAGAGTTCCAAACCCTCAGCCACCTCTTGGAGTGAAATATACTTGCGAGTCCTCATTACCCAAGCAGAGTAAATTTACCATTCACGCTGTTTTGTAGCTCTGGGTGTTTGTCCTGCACTGGAAAATCAGCGCAAATTGCCAGTGGCAGCTCCTCTGCTAAGGCGGAGGAGAGTCGCCGTTCTGCAATGCCGTAGCCGTGGGGCGGCAAAAGCAGGGACCGCCATGGGCGTCCAAAGGGCAAGCTTCGCCTCTGGTTAGAAGCGGATTGTGGCGAGAGTCTGTGAATCACAAGATCCGCAGCCTCGAGTAGGTCAATTTGCATCTCCACAAAGGATGATAATAAAAAGCATAACAATATTTATGGCTTTTGCCATGCTATTTTTAATGTGCAGCACTTAGTTTATTTATTTACTTTATTTATTTAGTGTTTTATAGAGCGCGAACCAGACCCGTGAGGGTGTCAGAGCGCTTTACAGTAGTTTCAGGTGGGATAGAGAACAAAGTGGGGAGGGGAGCCGAAGGGATAGGGATTACATAGATACAGTATATGGCAGGACAAACAATCATAATATCCGACTACCTTTGGGATAAGAACAAAACAATACAATAAGCTAGAAAAACAGCCTCAACACCCTGAAGGTTTGTTTGAAAGTGCCGGGTGGGTACCATAAGGAGTGGAGGCCAAGGGATAATGCCGTAGCAATAGGTAAAGTCAGGTTATGGGGGTGATTGTAACGTGAACGTTAGGAGAGGAATTTGCCCATTAGGAAAGTTTTGGTCTCCTTTTTGAAGAAAGAAAGATAGTAAGAAAGATATTTACTCATAACCAGAATACAAGGGGTTAAATTTAAGAGGAGGAATAAAATAACGATAATTAGGCCATGCAAGCATGGCATCAGTTGTTTGTTTGTGTCTATAGAATCAAATCTGCAGGCACTAAGAGGAGTTTTCTCAATGCAGATATACTCTATACTATGGTAATATCACCTTTTAAATAAATATGGAAACGTACAGTTTTCAACTTTATTTATACCCAAAACACAAAATAAATATGGATAAATATAGAAAAAGTGGCCCAAAAAGAAATATAGATAAATACAGATAACAATAAATACCATAAAACCGGGAGCCCTAAACGAGATACATACATTTCTTTTTAGGAAGGAAACAGCAAGCACCAAACTATTTATTGCACAATAGGAGTGACATTCCATTATAATTGAAAACCAGAACAGCATGTGCTGAGCGCTTAAAAGACAAACGCATCTGCAGCACAGCAGAGTTGCTTGAGCGAGAATAAGGAAATGATGTCTGTAAGATTTAAGGCAAGAGCGTACGAAGACATGCCACTGGATCAGGCTAAGAAAGGCATGAGGTATTTTCTGAAATAAATGACAATTAACATTGCAAATGACAATGCCTTTTATTTTTGTTTTTAAAATATAAGTAAAAGGCATTGGTATTTAATGCCAATAGCTTAAACTCGCATTACTCCAAGACCTATTGCATTACAAATGCTATTTTGTTGAGCTGTTGGGGTCTGGCGCAGTCTTACCGCAGCCGAATCTTCACTTTGCATATTGCTGGAAGAATTATCCCCCCCCCCCCTAAAATTTATATTAGACCCCCCACCCCCCCGAAATTGGACTCTAGTTGCACCTCTGCCCTTAGCCAGTATTTTGAGTATCTGCCATTTAGTGCAGTATTATACCTCTATTTGTACTTTGTACTCTTTTGTATTCTGTTTGCTCTTGATACATGCACAATTGTCACCATTGCCTTATGTAACGTAACGTTTGCTCTTGTAACATGCAGACTTGTGATTTTTCCTCATGTTTCACTACTGTTCCTATCGTGAAGCGCTCGGGACACCTTCGGATGAAGTCTGCGCTATATAAAAACGCATAAAATAAATAAATAAATAAAATACCCTCTCCGCCACCTCCCTCCAGAAACCTTCCCTTTTAACCCCAGGCTACGGTTCATATCCCAGGACGTCCCAGGGATACAATAGGATACTCCCTGACCCCAGTGTTTTAGGCCGATTAGTGTAGTTCCTAATACCTTCACATGTCCACCATTGCTCGCAGTACCCACTCTCCTACCAATAGTTTGAGTACCAGTTCCCCGTCCGTCTACAGCCCAAAATACCTCTAGTGGAGCTTGTAGAAGCCGGTGCAGTCCTGGGATTTGCTCACTCAGGGCGGCGCTCAGCAACAGGTTGTGCACCAGCGGCCGCCGCGGCTCCGGGAAATTGGTGCAGACAAATGGGTCTAGGTCATCGAGGTACTGAAGCCGGCAGGGGGCTGTCATGGCGGCTAGAGGCTACCAGGGTTGTGACTCAGGAGCGTGGCACGCGCAGGGCGAACTAGTTTTTCAGTTACTACTACTGCGGTGTGCAGCTCTATAAGGGATTACATTTACTGCCCCGGGTGTACAAGGGGAAAGAAATCTGCCACCCTTATAGCATGCGAATCGGACGAGCACGAGTCCCTGCCAAACTCTGGAGATTCAACTAGAGTTGTAGCCTGAACATGGAGATCTTTGTATTGTCTTCAGCCTCTGTTGCCGTGACCGGACTGCTCTCCCGGAAGTAAGGAAGGAGGGCGGAGGGGTTCTGAAGAGGAAGAAAGCCCAACTATAGAAGGGGAGAGTGTTGGAGGAGGGGCGTATAGTTTTGAGGAGAATGTAGTTAGCAACTGGGTAAACAATAGGGGAAGGTGCTGTGTAGCCATATTGGGATTATTGTCACTTGTTTGTGCGAGAGTAAGAGTTGTTGAAATTTGGGTGAAGACTTGCCGTGTCCTGTGCCTGCTATTTTGAACATAACGATGGCCACTCCACGCCCCTCTTACTGAGTTGAAGGCGGTGATCACACAGTTCTGCTGACACTTCAATCGTGCGTGGCGCGAAAGAAATACATATGACGATCCTGTTTTTACCTCTCGACCCACTCCCGGAGCGCGATGACCCCTGGTCTACAAAAGTACGAGGACGTTGGCATTGCTCCCCCCCCCAGTCCCTTGCCAGGAGGCACTTGGCTGTCAATCACAACACACGCATAAAAAATAAAGATGCAAGTTTGTAACTGGAATCTACACGTTATACAAGCTCAAACTAAACCAGCCTGACCCTCGAGTTTCTTCAAGTTCCCGCCGGGCCGCCGCGCTGCCTGCGACGACCCGGAAGCGGTTGGGCAGCCGGCCAATCGCAGCGCGGCCCCAACCGGAAGTCCCGCCCCCATCGCGGCGCGAGAGAAAAGCCACTGTCCGAGGAGCCCCGAGGGCTCCTGATCGAGTCCCGGTCCCGAGATGGGGGACCGGGTGAAGAGCGGCCGGGCGCATGGGGAAGGCGGGGCTCTCATGTCGTGAGAGAGCCCCGCAAAGCGCTACCGCCGCCCGAGAGCCAGAACCGCCGCCGAGCACCGCCAGAACAGGTGAGTGTGTTGAGGGAGAGGAGGGGTGAGTGGGGGTGGGGTGAGTGGGGGTGGGGTGTGCGCGTGTGTCTGTTGTAGTGTGTCTGTGCGTGCGTGTGTCTGTGCGTGCGTGTGTCTGTCTGCGCGTGTGTCTGTTTAAGGGGGGGTGCGTGTGTGTGTGTATGCAGTGTGTGTATGTGCGCATGCGTGCGTGAGCCTTTCTTTAAGGGGGGTGCGTGTGTGTGTGTATGCAGTGTGTGTATGTGCGCATGCGTGCGGGAGCCTTTCTGTGCATGGGAATATCAGGCACGGCGACACGACGTGCGCGCTCACGAGCTACAATCTCCAGGAGGACAAGCTCGTCACAGTCTGCAGTCCACATTCCCCGGAAAGTGACAACATTAGTTGTCTCCCTAGACAGCAAAGCTTTGCTTTGCTTTCGTCTAGGCGAGACCTAAAAAGAACAGAAGAGAACAAATCTCATTTCCCACACACTCACTGAAAAAAACACAAAGCGGTCCAGATAGCACTCATTTTCATAGAAGATTAACAAGTTCATGACTAGCCAGAGCACCTTTTTAAATGCAACAGTCTCACAAACTACTCCATGGATTTACACCAAATAACAAAAAGCAAGCTTTCTGAGTACATTTCTTATTGAATGCCAAATTTGGAGTAATTTTGTTCAGCTATTCTTTCTGTATCGTAGAGCAAATGTTCCTATGGGAATTAAAATGGGTAATCAATGGTTTGGGATTCCCCTCTTTCGACCCAGCTTGATGGATAAGTGCAAAACTTTCAAATAAGGAGCAGAAGTTAGTGAATATTTGTTTGAAAAGTTTTGTGCAGATTCATTGAACTGCACCACAATTATTAAAGAAAAAAATGCCTTTCCTATGAAAAGATTGACCTATCTAGAACTACACTGGCCATGGGCTACTAGTATGAAAATATATATTGTAATAATGTAAAAACAAATTTTTTAAAACAAAAAAGTACAAAAATTAATTCCGACTCTCCTCTTTGTAAAACAGCAGCACCACAGTGTGGGCTCATATGGATCTAATTGCAGGGGAGAGACAGAAATGAAGTCATGTAATCATAAAAACATTCAAAATGTAAAAAAACTCAGTTTTTGCAATATTGCACCTAAGGGAGCTATCCAACCCCATACATCTATCCACAGTGCACAGTGCTGAAAAGCAGACTGTTCCGGTCTGGCAGGTGGAAATGTTTGTGATGTATGACCTGGACACACAGTGTAGGACACGGTGGCGCCACCTCAGGCCACAGGCCAACAGTTCTGAAATGTATATATATCCGCATTGTTGAAGCAGAGGACGCTCTGGGCACCAAAGCTTTGTGTCTTTTTCATACTTATCTGAAAAGTGATATTCTCATTGTCTGCATGTTATGCTCCTCTGATCTTTGATACTTATTGATGTTGCTTGTGCTTAGTTATCAATTTATCTCGACCTTGTAACACAGTATTTTGCTGTCTTAATAGAAATCTTAAGGACAAAGATAGAAACATGACCTCTCCTTCTGTTTTTCTCGTTCCATACCTTACCTAACTGAGAAGAAAGCTTGCAAAAACAGAGCATGCTAACCTACACAACTAGAAAGAAAGACTTATACATATGAAAACGAGGCTCCTCCACCCTGGCATATCCCTCGGTACTTAAGCAAGAACAACACCTTCTATGCCGTGTTTTTAGGACGAGGCCCAGTATAAGTTGGCACATGTAACACCCTTTTAGTTTCTTTTATCCTCACCCTATAGAATGTATTGTACATATGCCCTTATGTACTATGTGTACACCCCTCTGAGGAAGCATATGCTTTCTGAGGTGCACATCTCAGGTTTGAGATGTAGTGGGACCTTATTCGGAGCCATAAGGGACCTAGGTGGATTTCTCGCTGGTTCGCGGTACTTCTTGAAATGGAACCATCATGCCCTTGGGGGCTATTAATGGTTTCCAGTGCACAGAGCGTGATATAATCCCTAAAGACTTTTTTCTTAGAACGACAATTTTGTTGTACACCAAATGTCAAACTACCTCTAGGAGATAAAGAAATCATATAACCACATATTTCTTTATTTATAAACGTTTATATAGCGCAGATACCTAAATATTTGCTGCTGTGTGCACCGTTGACGTGTTGGTTTGTTTTGACGGGTTCACTGCAGTCCGCAGTTCGTTGCTTGTACTGACATCAAAGAGGGCAGAGGGGTGAAAAACAGATGACTCTTCCTGCCTGTGCTACCACCTCTCAAGGTGACACCAGGCCATCCCCCCCCACACCCCCATCCAGCCCTTCTCTACCTACCGATGTCATAGGCTTTGAGACTTGCTGATGTCTGGCAATCATTCTAGGTCTGACAAAACTACAGCATTTCTCTTAAGCACAACAGGGTGTAAACAACTGCCTAGCACTTATTTTGAGCATTGCATGTGCAAAGTAAACAGCCCTGAGAATCTGTAGTTCTCTCCTTCCAGCTCCACTTCTGCTTCCGGGTTGCCCTGACACTTGCAAGGATGAACTTCCTGCTCCCCTCCTCCCGCCCCCGTCCCCCGGAAGCTGCTGCTCCTTCCTGAGTGTTCTGAGCCAGAGTGGATTACATCGTGCAGCACAAGTTTAGAAACTGAACACGCACTGATGCCAGGAAATGATGTTTTCTTAATTTTCGCAAACATAATCACTCCCACAAGGAAGGCTGACGGAGGCAGTAACCCCCAGACTTCCAGGTCACCTCCAATAGGAGAGTTTGCCGCAGGCAATTAAGAGTGAACTCACTATAGAGAGGTGACATGTTTTTTGACAATGTTTTGCTACTTGTGAAAGGAAACAGAAAACCTATTTTGACAAAAAACAGCCCCAGCAAAAAAAGTTACAGCTCTGCCAAGTGCCACACCTCTCCTCTAATTTGCCGTAACTAATGCTTAATTTAAGCTGGTGGTTGCAGGAGCTGCCCTCCTGCACTTATTTTTTTCCTTTTCAAACTTTGATTCTGAAAAGAGAAAAACACACAAGGGAGCAAGGAGGAAGAGAAAGATGGAAAAACTGTGACAAAGGAAGAAATCGGGAACCTGCAAGGATGAGACAAAGGGGCAGGGCGTGTCTGGTGGTGGATTAAAGAGCAGTGAGGTTGAATCAAGGCTGCACAGTCTTGGAACTTGGCGGCACCCGACCTTCAGTAGCGCCAGCTGAGGGCTTCTGAGCAAGCATTTGGGCCCAGCACTTACTTCTTTACAAATTAGGCACTGCCAGTGGGGCCACTAGAACTCTTTGTTCCTTGTCAGACATTCCCTGAGAGCTAAAGAGGGAAAAACCTAAAGCTGGAAAGAAGGAAGAGAAGACCCAAAAACTGTCAACAAAGGAGAAAGCAGGAGTGAAATAAACAGGGGCAGTTCCTCCGTAATGGCGGAGGAGTGTTGCCCCACTGGTCAGTCAGTCAGCAGTCAAGCAAAACATGAAATGACTGTTGACTGACTGAGCTGATGTCAGCAGTGTAGGAAGGGACGAGGTTGAGCATAGCAGGGAGGAGTAAGTGCACAAGTCTGTTTGGTCGGTCGTCTTACACCTGCCAAACAGACATGCGCACTTAAGTGTCTCCAACCCAGCTAGGTTGGAGAAACGTCACAGGCTCTTAGCCACAGTCTGAGTAGCAAACCACGTCGCTCCGACCAATCTTGGCGCTGCTCTCATGGTATTGAGATCAGTGCCTGGATTGGGTGGGGAGTCTGTGTCCAAATGTATGCTGAGAGGAGAGCCAGGGAAGAGGACCCTGGCGGCCGCGTCATCAGGTACGTTTTTTTTTTTTTAATGATTTCTCCTAATCACCCCTCAACACACTTTAATATTGTTACGGTCGCCACTGGGAATGAATGGGTAATGGGGGGGTCTGGCAGTGGATTCATGAGCTGGATTCAGGAATAAGCAGGCTTGGTATTCAGCGCGGGGACATATAATAGCACCGGCCGGGAGCTTCTATGCAGAGATTTGGGTACCAGCACTCATTAAGTTACAAATTAAGCACTGCCCACCGGCAAGCGCCGGCTCAAATTAAGCACTGGCTTTAGCTCTGAAAGTGGCCTTGGGGGAGAAGCGCTTCCTCAGCCCATGCTACACCACAGCACTCACAAGACGCGTGGTTCCACTGGTGCCTAAGAAGCTGTGGTGCTTACCTTTCTGCGGCTCATGCACATGCCTGCCAGGTGCTGTAGAAAACAGAACTCCAGGTAGAAGTCGAGCACCCCCACTGTTTGCAGTCACACAGCAAATGCACTTTATGTTGGGGTTTGAGTCCTCGCCAGGGCCGACACAATCCAGCGTGCATGGAAAGTATTAGGCTCAAGGTCCCATGCTTTCCAGACCATCGTTCTCTCTCAGCAACATTTACTTATAGAGGTTTGATTGCAAGCAAGCCTGCCATCTTCACTAAGAATGAGGCATCCTGCTTGGCAAGAGAACTACATGGCACCAGACACCAGGTTGTTTCTTTCCCTGAGGTGTTTTTAGGTCTCATATAGGTAACGCTTGCGCTGTCTCTTCGAGACAGGCTGTATTCAGGATATGGGCATAAAGCTCCGCCCACTTTCTGCCCATCTTTTTAATTGGCTCCTGTCACTGTCCTTTGTCAATGGTGGCTTTTTATTGGTCAATAGGCTTAGAAGTCCCTCCTTAGTACCTCATTGTCTCCTCTTGTAACCTCCCATGAAGACAACCCCTGTTACATGTGTTGTTACTCCCTAAGTTTTAATTACAGCCTCAAGGCACTATTTTCTTAAAAGGCTTCAGGCAGGCCACACACTTGGTCCTAAGCTAGGGTGACAGTGGTTACTTCACTCACTAGAACATCTCACATTTATATGAAACCTTCTATACACTTCCCTTCATCAGCTCCACATAGAGTCCTACCTAATCCGAAATTAATGTAATAATTATTTTGTCACATTTCAAAGCAACTAATTGTATATATGGACATAGCTATTTGAATGTACTCGTAGTACTGTCTTGCATGCAATGCATTATGGGTAGGGTGGATTTACCATATCTTCTGCAGGGTGCAGTACCATATGTGACAAAAAGAGGTCTGCGTTTGGCCACATATGGTACTGCACCCTGCAACATGGCTAGGTAAAAAACATTGCCATTTATAATGCCAATAACTCCAACTTTGTAGACATGCAGTGCTGGTGCCTTGCTCACTAGGGACCTCTAGAAGTAGCTTGCGGTCCTGCACCTAGACACACAGTGCTGGTGCCTTGCTCACAAGGGACCTCTAGGAGCTGCTTGCGGTACTGCACTGAGACATACAATGCTGGTTCCTGTCTCACTATGCAAGCATTTGCAATGCACTAGGCCTCACATTACTGAAAGTACGAGCTATTGGTGTTGCATTATTATTTGCAAATCCAATACCTCAAACTATCAGTAATGCGAGACCTATTGCATTGCAAATGCTTATTAATACTTGGAACAGGTGTTGATGAACACACCCGGCTAAAACGGAAGAAGCATCCTGAGGGACCGCATACGTTTTGGCCACTGAGACCAGTCCGCATCTAGCTCTCAGATCCCAGACACTGACTAGCACGATGGGTTTCTGGCGCGTAAATGTGCTGTAAATGATTGTATGAAGAGCCAGTACGATTGAAAATAATCTTGTGGCAATACTGAATTGGCAATGCAGGCGGTACTGAACTGGCAATGCTGGGGGTACTGAGCAGGCAATGCTGGGGGAACTGAAAAGTCAGAGCTGGCAGGTACTGAACAGGCAATCCTGGTAATAATGAACTGGCAATGCTAGCAGTACTGAACTGAAAATGTATACTGGAACTACAATGCTGGGGGGACTTAACAGGCAATGCTGGGGGCACTGAACTGGCAATGCTGGCGGTACTAAACAGGCACTGCTGGCAGTACTAAACTGGCAATACTGGCAGTACTGAACTGGAAATGCAGGCAGTACTGAACTGACAATGATGGCGGTACGGAACTGGCAATGCAGGTGGTACTGAGCAGGCAATGCTGGGGTACTGAACTGTCCAAACAGTAGGTACTGAACTGGCAATGCTTACTGGAATTTCAATGCTGGGGGGACTGAAATGGCCAATCTGAACTGGCAATTCTGAACTGGCAATGCTGGCAAGACTGAACTGGCAATACTGATAAAACACAACTAGCAATGATGGCAGTACAGAATTATCAATGCTGGCAGTACTGAACAGGCAATGCTGGCAGTACTGAACTGGCAGCACTGAACTGGGAATGCTGGCGGTACTGAACGGGAAATGGTGGCAGTTCTGAACTGACAATGCTGAAGGTACTGAACTGGCAAAGTTGGCGGTACTGAACTGGCAATGCTGGGGGTACTGAACAGGCAATGCTAGGTGTACTGAACAGGCAGTGTTGGTGGTACTGAACTGGTAATGTTGGCAGTACTGAACTAGCAACGCTGAAGGTACTGAGCTGGGAATGCTGGTGGTACTAACCTGCCAATGATGGTAGTCATGAACTGGCAATGCTGGCGGTACTGAAATGGCAATGCTGACGGTACTGAAATGGCAATGCTGACGGTACTGAAATGGCAATGCTGGCGGTACTGAAATGGCAATGCTGACGGTACTGAAATGGCAATGCTGGCAGTACAGAACTGCCAATGGTGCTTCAAGTGCTAAAGGTCAATGTGCATTACTATATGGCTTTTGCAGTTGACACTGTAAGTAGCAGTTGTAGACAGGGCAAAGGGAAGGTTTACATCCTGTGGCAGTTGTGCACGCGGGCATGGCAAAGAGGCTCTCATGCCATCAGTCAATGGTGATACTGGCATGGAAATGTTATGTTGAACACGTGTGGGCAATGCCAAACCTGGCAAGAAAATGAGTACTTTACATACTAGGGAAGTGTGGAACCTGGCATCATGGCATGATGTGTAACACAGTGCACAGCTTTTAAGTCTGAGGCCTGCGCCTTTAAGAGCCTTTGGCTGTGGATGGTTGGTAATTGACACCAGTCATACCACCCTTCTGAACATAGCATTACCATGAGCTGTCCCTGTCACATGAACATCCCAGGGGCAGAGAGGAGAACAGTGGCACATCAGAGCAGCGCCCTTGCCAGCATGCCACACTGGGCATCATATTATTAGCAGTGCCCAGAATAATATAGCAACACTCAATTGTAGTGGCCACACCTTGGAACATCTGGGCCACAGCCATATTTATTTAGAAAGTAGCCTATGACGACAGCATCAGGCATTCAAGAACATGCCTTCTAAAGGCATTTTCTTTTCAGGCACAGAAAGCTTCATGGGGCTACTGACACCAGAGCACAGAAAGCATCCCGCCCTGGCAGAGTAGCCAGAGCTGGTGTTATTTTTCTTCCAGTGGACCTTCCATGGGGATCAGCTGGGAACGACATCTCCGCTGGCACACACAGTGACCACTTGCATCAGGGGCTTTACATCTTCAGCATAACTTCCTGGGTGCCGCGTACTCGATGGGAAACTACGGAAAAGTTTACTTCTAGTTATTCCGACCAATCCGGATGGAATAAAATATTTCATTAGTTCACTTCAGAGAACATTTTGTCTATTTATTTATGTTTATAGTTTAGCAATATCTTTGAGCAAAGACATTGTTTTACTCCATTTGAGAGTGGGTCTTTGGAAACTGCCTGTCCTTTCCCCAAATCTCTTGAAAAAGTCAGGTACACTCACTCATTTTTCCTGCAGTTCGAGGTTGGTCAGAACATTGGAGACTTCGGAAGACTGTGTGGGCACAGGATGGAGGTTTAGAATGGATGTGAACTAGGATTTGGCATTGGGGTATGTGTTGATGGCATTGGGGTAGGTAGCATTGCTGCAAGTATTGGTGACGTGTGCAGTTGGTCTCAGTGTTGGTTTGAATTGATGTATGTGGCATTGGTGTACATGGTGGCGGGATTGGTGGTTGTGCCAGTGGCTCTGGGCTGGACATGCGTCATTTGTGTCCATATTGGTGGCAGTGGGGTGTGTGGCACCAGTTTATGTGTTGGTAGCTAGAGGGTATGCGGCATTCATGAGTGTGTTGGTTGCCCTTGGGTGTGTTGGTGGCAGTGAGCATTAAGCATCGGTGCATGTGTTGGTGGCATTAGGGTATGAGCCATAGGTGCAGATGTTGGTGCATGCATTGGTGGCTAAACTCTGGTCCCATTAGCTGCAGGGGAGGCTCCATCAGCAGACATCCACAGGTTCTAAAGAGGGTGGCTTGAAAGCTGAAGAGCTGTGGCGTCTACTGGACCTCCAGGACCAGCTTCCATGGCGAGGCAGCATCAAAGCTCCCAGCTTCAGCCCAGAGGTGCCGCACCAGAAGAGTGACGGAGGCGCCACACCAGAAGCGTGATGGAGGTGCTGCGCCAGAAGAGTAATGGAGGTGCTGCGCTAGAAGAGTGATGAAGGTGCTGCGCCAGAAGAGTGACGGAGGTGCCGCACCAGAAGAGTGACGGAAGCGCCGCACCAGAAGAGTGACGGAGGGGCTGCGCCAGAAGAGTGACGGAGATGCCGCACCAGAAGAGTGACGGAGGTGCCGCACCAGAAGAGTGACAGAGGCGTCGCATTAGAAGAGTGACGGAGGTGCTGCGCCAGAAGAGTGACAAAGGTGCTGCGCCAGAAGAGTGACAGAGGTGCTGCACCAGAAGAGTGACAGAGGCGTCGCATTAGAAGAGTGACGGAGGCGCCGCGCCAGAGAGTGACGGAGGTGCTGCGCCAGAAGAGTGACAGAGGTGCTGCGCCAGAAGAGTGACAGAGGTGCTGCGCCAGAAGAGTGATAGAGGTGCCGCACCAGAAGAGTGACAGAGGTGCTGCGCCAGAAGAGTGATAGAGGTGCCGCACCAGAAGAGTGACGGAGGTGCTGCGCCAGAAGAGTGACAGAGGTGCTGCGCCAGAAGAGTGACGAAGGCGCTGCACTAGAAGAATGACAGAGGTGCCGCACCAGAAGAGTGACGGAGGTGCCGCACCAGAAGAGTGATGGAGGTGCTGCACCAGAAGAGTGATGGAGGTGCTGCGCCAGAAGAGTGACGAAGGCGCTGCACCAGAAGAGTGACAGAGGTGCCGCACCAGAAGAGTGACGGAGGCGCCGCACCAGAAGAGTGACGGAGGCGCCGCACCAGAAGAGTGACGGAGGGGCTGCGCCAGAAGAGTGACGGAGATGCCGCACCAGAAGAGTGACAGAGGTGCCGCACCAGAAGAGTGATGGAGGTGCTGCGCCAGAAGAGTGACAGAGGTGCCGCACCAGAAGAGTGATGGAGGTGCTGCGTCAGAAGAGTGACAGAGGTGCCGCACCAGAAGAGTGATGGAGGTGCTGCGCCAGAAGAGTGACAGAGGTGCCGCACCAGAAGAGTGACGGAGGCGCCGCACCAGAAGAGTGACGGAGGGGCTGCGCCAGAAGAGTGACGGAGGTGCCGCACCAGAAGAGTGACGGAGGCGCCGCACCAGAAGAGTGACGGAGGGGCTGCGCCAGAAGAGTGACGGAGATGCCGCACCAGAAGAGTGACAGAGGTGCCGCACCAGAAGAGTGATGGAGGTGCTGCGCCAGAAGAGTGACAGAGGTGCCGCACCAGAAGAGTGACGGAGGGGCTGCGCCAGAAGAGTGACGGAGGTGCCGCACCAGAAGAGTGACGGAGGCGCCGCACCAGAAGAGTGACGGAGGGGCTGCGCCAGAAGAGTGACGGAGATGCCGCACCAGAAGAGTGACAGAGGTGCCGCACCAGAAGAGTGATGGAGGTGCTGCGCCAGAAGAGTGACAGAGGTGCCGCACCAGAAGAGTGATGGAGGTGCTGCGCCAGAAGAGTGACGAAGGCGCTGCACCAGAAGAGTGACAGAGGTGCCGCACCAGAAGAGTGACGGAGGCGCCGCACCAGAAGAGTGACGGAGGTGCTGCGCCAGAAGAGTGACGGAGATGCCGCACCAGAAGAGTGACGGAGGTGCCGCACCAGAAGAGTGACAGAGGCGTCGCATTAGAAGAGTGACGGAGGTGCTGCGCCAGAAGAGTGACATAGGTGCTGCGCCAGAAGAGTGACAGAGGTGCTGCGCCAGAAGAGTGACAGAGGTGCTGCGCCAGAAGAGTGACAGAGGCGTCGCATTAGAAGAGTGACGGAGGCGCCGCGCCAGAGAGTGACGGAGGTGCTGCGCCAGAAGAGTGACAGAGGTGCTGCGCCAGAAGAGTGACAGAGGTGCCGCACCAGAAGAGTGACGGAGGTGCTGCGCCAGAAGAGTGACAGAGGTGCTGCGCCAGAAGAGTGACAGAGGTGCTGCGCCAGCAGAGTGACAGAGGTGCTGCGCCAGAAGAGTGATAGAGGTGCCGCACCAGAAGAGTGACGGAAGCGCCGCACCAGAAGAGTGACGGCGGTGCCGCACCAGAAGAGTGACGGAGGTGCTGCGCCAGAAGAGTGACAGAGGTGCTGCGCCAGAAGAGTGATAGAGGTGCTGCGCCAGAAGAGTGACGGAGGCGCTGCACCAGAAGAGTGACGGAGGTGCCGCGCCAGAAGAGTGACGGAGGTGCCGCGCCAGAAGAGTGACGGAGGGGCTGCGCCAGAAGAGTGACGGAGGCGCTGCACCAGAAGAGTGACGGAGGTGCGCAGTAGCTGCTTCATGCTCTGACACAGCACAGGACTTCTTCAGGTATAAAGTCTTCATTGGAACTCTAACCCCTGGAGCAGGCCTATCATACTCGTGTTGTAAAACAGCACAGCAGACCCTGAAGTGACAGCTCTGCCTCGGTCCTCTAACCCCGGGACATTGGTAAATTCACAAACCTAAACTGACCATCCCTTTGGGTAAAAACCTCTCCCTGGCCTGGGGACAGAGATGGGGACAGAGATGAATACAGAGACTCTATTATCACCTAAGGCCTATGCCTCACCCTCACACAACCCCATTCCAGGTTAGAACTTAAATTATTCCACAGTCCCAAACCCTCCAACAAAAACAGTGAGTAAACCTCAAATGAAAACAGTGAGCAAAGACACTACATAGCTGTCAACGAGCAGCATTCAGCAGCGGAAGCTGAGATGCCACATGGCATTACAGATTCTGTAGTGTCCGGCATTAGGGTGGACACATCTCCAAAGTCTCCGGAGACTCACAGCTTGATTTAGATCTTGGTGGGCAGGTTACTCGTCACAACGTTGACTGATATCCCATCCACCGAAGTATGAACCCCATGGGATATAGTAGGATTTAGAAGGATTTATATCTTGGCGGACGGGATAGCCGTCACCGCTGTGAAGCAGTGACCCGTCCGCCAAGATCTAGCTCAGGTCCTCAGACTGGTGCAGCCTGTGGAGTTAATGTTCCTAAGCAAGAGGACCATGGTTTGTTGACATCTTCACTGCCGCACACTACCTTCCCGGTGCCCCAGGTACAGAACAAGGTACACGACCTGCATATGATGTGACAATAGACGAACAAAAGGCTTAAAGTACTGAAGATGCTGTCAGTGGAGGCAGGAAGGGCCTGGTACTGGATGGTGCAGAAGTGGTGAGATGCAGTACAGCAGGTCTGTTGCCCCACCAGGTCTGGCCTTGGCAAGCCGGAAATGAGTTCCTTTTATTTTTATAAACACGTACATACAATAGGCACAAACAATGTAAAAGCGATGAGAAATAAAAATCCTGCCCTCTAAAGGTGTCATGCGTAAATTTGCAATACAAATAAATAAATAAATAATGACCCCTCTCAAAAATAAACAAACTCAGAGAAATTAACCTCTTCGACACGGCGCAAATTCAGCCGCGGTGTGGTGGAATTTGACGCGTGCGCAGTTCGGGCGCCCCCCGGCTGTCCGACGCACACAAGCGCCGTGACGTCGGACAGCCCCCGGCTGTCCAACACATTGAAGAGGTTAAAGAAGAAACAAAAGGAGTGAATAGACCACTTTCTATGCGCATGCGCACATGGGAAACGCCATCACTCATAGTGAAGAGACCCAATAGCTGAAGTGGACTGACCCGCTGCCCCATGCTGTAAACCGTGGTGGACATTGGCAACATGTAAATGACACTTGAATAAATCAGTGGACGAAGAGATCTGACCGAAACCCTCTATATGCATTTATATGATTGAGTTATATATTATATATATTTAAAGCACAAGACTGACAAATCACCTAAAAATACAGGGTGGGTGCCGGATCGCTAGGACCAGGAAGGCAGACCAACATGCTCATTTAAAGAGTTTCAATCTAGAATGACCATGCACACGGTGTCAAGCCTTCCCAGGTGCCAAACTATTTTTAAATCCTGCCTCGCACTGCAATTCCTACTAACATCACCCAAGGCATTGATGTGTTGTTTTTAAATAACTGCGCAAAATTGCTTTCTGAAGAATTTGATATGTTTGAGATTGAGTGTGTTTTGGAAGAAAAGCAAGTGAAACGATTCAGTATTGTTGTTGCTCAGGGCACAGTGTCTAGGAATTGGCAGTGAGTGAACACATAAGACTTTTGTGAAAAAGAGAGGCTGAATCTTGGGAAACAAAGAATCCATACAAATCGCCCAGGAATGAGGAGAGTTTCTCCCATCACTTGATTGGGCTGTGACGTTCGCTGGGATGAACCCCTCAAATCTGTTAAAATCAATTGCAGCTACACCCAAACTGAATATACTGAGAACCAGGTTGTCTGATACACAGGATTACATGATTTTTAAAGCCTCGCTGCACAATTGTCTCTCTCAAAGACGTTACCATTATGGGATTGAGAGTTTGAAACCTTATTTACAGACCTAGACTGCTGTGAAACCAGCCTCTGTCGGATCTTTGAAGGTCTGTAAGTACCCGTGAAGCTGCACCGCAGAGCTGAGGGCACCATGGTAACCCATAGATTCTATACATACATCCGTTTCCAAGGAGACAGAGATGCCTTTCAGTGTGCACAGGCAGGAGACGGCCCTTTCACTCAACTTCTTCAGAGTGTTTCATCTTTGTGCTGAAAATTTCCCTGAAAAATGCTTGATGTGGGTAGGAGCTGCACGCGACAAGGTTTTGGATAAAGGGAGACAAGCAAGGGGTCTCAGAGCTAAAACATGTAGTAGGATGAGCGATGAATGGCTACAGCCCACCTCTCGAAGCTTCTTCCTCGCACTGGCCCGTACTGTACCTGGGCTCGCACTACAGGGGTCTCCATCGTCTTCTGGCCGCCCTCCTTACTTTATCTGGATTCGCACAACGCGGTCTTCATCTTCTTCTCCTCCTCCCTGGTCCTTACTGAGTCCATACGCGCACTAAATCGCTCTTTGTCGTCTTCTTTGCCCCGGCCCTTACTGTGTCTGTACTTACACCAAAGAGGTCGTCATCGACTTCCTCGCCCCAATCTTCATTGTGTTGTTACAGCAACCACGTTGTCAACTTCTTCCTCACCGCGATCCTTACTGTACCTGTACTCTCTCCCAAGGGGGCCTCATCTCCTTCTCGCTCTGATCCTTACTGGATAGGTACTCGCATCAAGGGTGCTCATACAATAGCGATCTTCATCTTCTTTCGAACTCTGATCCTTACTGGACTCGTACTAGCATCAATGGTACTCTCACCATAGTGATCTTCATCTTCCTCCTCGCCCTGATCCTTACTGGACCGGTACTCGCACAATAGTGATCTTCACCTTCTTTCTCGCTCTGATCCTTAATGAACTTGTACTCATATCAAGGGTACTCATACAATAGTGATGTTCATCTTCTTTCGAACTCTGATCCTTACTGGACTCGTACTTGCATCAAGTGTACTCTCACCATAGTGATCTTCACCTTTTTTCGCTTTCTGATCCTTAATGAACTTGTACTCGTATCAAGTGTACTCACACAATCGTGCTCTTCATCTTCTTTCTCACCATGATCCTTACTGTACCTGTACTTTCTCCCAAGGGAGCTCCATCTTCTTCTCGCTCTGATCCTTACTGGACAGGTACTGAAGGCATGAAGTGTACTCACGCAATAGCGATCTTCATCTTCTTTTGTGCTCTGATCCTTACCGGACTCGTACTTGCATCAAGTGTACTCTCACCATAGTGATCTTCGTCTTCCTCCTTGCCCTGATCCTTACTGGAACGGTCCTCGCATCAAGTGTACTCGCACAATAGTGATCTTCATCTTCTTCTCGCCCTGATCCTTACTGGACTGGTACTCGCATCATGTGTATTCACACAATAGTGATCTTCATCTTCTTTTGCACTCTGATCCTTACTGGACTGGTACTCGCGTCAAGTGACCTTGCACAATAGTGATCTTCATCTTCTTCCTGTCCCTGATCCTTACTGGACTGGAACTCGCATCATGTGTACTCGCACAATAGTGATCTTCATCTTCTTCCATGCTTTGATCCTTACTGGACTGGTATTCGCTTCAAGGGTACTCACACAATAGGGATCTTCATCTTCTTCTCGCCCTGATCCTTACTGGACTGGTACTCGCATCATGTGTATTCACACAATAGTGATCTTCATCTTCTTTTGCACCCTGATCCTTACTGGACTGGTACTCCGTCAAGTGAACTTGCACAATAGTGATCTTCATCTTCTTCCTAGCCCTGATCCTTACTGGACTGGTACTCGCATCATGTGTATTTGCAAAATAGTGAACTTCATCTTCTTTCGCGATCTGATCCTTACTGGACTGGTACTCGCATCAAGGGTACTCGCACAATAGTGATCTTCATCTTCTTCCTAGCCCTGATCCTTACTGGACCGGTACTCGCATCAAGTGAACTTGCAAAATAGTGATCTTCATCTTCTTTCAAGCTCTGATCCTTACTGGACCGGTACTCGCATCAAGTCTACTCGCACAGTAGGGATCTTCATCTTTTTTCGTGCTCTGATCTTTACTGCACGGGTACTCGCATCAAGTGTACTCGCACAATAGTGATCTTCATCTTCTTTCGCGCTCTGATCCTTACTGGACTGGTACTCGCATCAAGTGTACTCGCACAATAGTGATCTTCATCTTCTTCCACTCTCTGATCCTTACAGGATCTGTACTTGCACCAAAGTGGTCTTCGTCTTCTTTCACGTCCCAGCCCTTACTTGATCCGTAGGCGCACCAGTGTTTTTCACCTTTTCATTTGCCCCGGATCCTACAGTATCTGTACTTGGCCCTTACTGTATACATACTTTCAACAGAGTGGCCTTCATATTCTTCCTCGCCCCAGTCCGTACTTAGATTGTACGTGCACCAAAGTGGTCCTCACATGGTTTGGAGAACCAGTGCCAGCCGACGACAAAGTGAATTACAGCAGATTCCTGTTATTTCATGACACCAGGCCGAAATCCTAGAGAGAGCCCCCCTGTGTCACTAGCCAGCACACATTTTTGCCCCTGAAGGATCTGCCCATGACCCTGACTGGCAGTGGTCTCAGGCAAGAAGCAAAGGCCACAGAAATTCCAGCTCTCACCAGTTTGCCTGTGGTAGAGGTGCCCCTTTACTCCCTTTCCTGCTGACTAACAGTTACAAACAGACCCTTAGACCCACCTCAGGAGACCCCTTTTGTGTTACAGTGTGATGCAGAACAGAATTGTCCCATTGACACAAGGATGCTGAAATACCAATGCTCAAACAATGCCCAGGGCATGAAGCATCATTTCCTCTCTAGAGAGGAAGGATGCAGAAAAAAAATCAACCAATATTTAAACAAGCCAAATAAATGAATGAGATGGGATAGAAAGTAGGCAAGTACATCTGTCGTATCATTGCCTTTCTATCAGTAAATAAATGAATATAATTGGAACCTCATTAACATTAGGTGTCCAGAGCACAGAAGCCCCATTCTCTTCGAAGTCAAGGGCCCTGTTGTTTACTTTGGCCAATATGGCGACATCTAGTCACCTACATCACGCGCTTCTGTCTTTCCCTAACACAGATGCTACTGGGACAAACTCCAGCCCTGTGCACTATCGGTGAGCCAGCATCATCCCTGGGTACCAAATGTACCTTCTCATCCATGAGTAAAGGTTGATTCACTAATGGTGGATCCATGTGATGGCCCCTCAATGAACAAAGGTAAGCTGGATCTCACCTGATTGGACTGTATCGGTAAGTAGATGGTCTGGCAGAGCCCCAGCGGTCTTCAGTTTCTTCCTGCCGCAGCCTGGGATAGGGCTGCGGGAACAAGAGTCCAGTCCACCTGTCCGCAAACCACTACTCTATGGAAAATTAAACAAATACGCATCACAACAAGAACCCCCTTTCTATGTGTAAAGGGCACAGATAGGCAATTTACATTGACAGGTGCATGGGAGTGCTTGAGTAGTCGCATGTGCCTGGGTCGCAGGTAAGGGCACATGTGACGTCAAGAAAGCAAAGGGCATTAGGGTTGCCACCACCACCACCGGAAACAGCCACCACATGTGCACAGTGCATTAGTGAATATACACCTTTGATGAATGAGCACTCATGGAACAGTAAACAGCAATGACTAGTGATTTGGATTCTTAAATCGCTTCCCTTATCAACACCTTTTTGAGAAGAAATGGATACACAACAATACAAAACCTGCTTTACAAACAGTTATGGGTTCACCATGGCTAAAAACCCATCCTAGTTCGCCACTCGCTAGCTCGAGCACGTATTAAAACATTGGATTGTTGGGAGCTCCATTGCAGACAATAGAGTGCACCGGTAAAGACCAGCAAAGCAACATTACATTGTTTAATTTGTTAGAACATTCTGCCCTCTAGTGGCAGAATGTTCTAATAGCCTTATAGCCCTTTGTAGCTGGGCTATAAGGCTATATTACTGTCCCGCTCCCTTGTTAAAGGCCCTCGCCGAGCGGGCCTTTAATATAGCTTTATAGCCCGCCGTAGCGGGCTATACAGGCTATTAAAGGCCCGCTGCAGCGTTAAAGGCCCGAGCCGAAGGCAAGGGACTTTAACAAGGCAGCGGGACTTTAAAAGCCAGTATAGCCCTGCTACGAAGGGATATAAGGCTATTAGAACTTTCTGCCACTAGAGGGCAGAATTTTCTAATAAATAAAACAAAGCCTTTAGGGAGCGCGAGGGGATGAAATCCCCTCAGGCTCCCTGAAGCCTTTTTTGACAGCCAGAGCTGTGAACAAAGAAACATTGGAATGTTGGAGCTCCAGGCTTATACCAGCCATTATAAGCCCGGAGCACTTCATTGTTTTCAATGGAGCTACCAACGTTCTAATGTTCTAATAGCCAGCATAGCCCGCTACAGCGGGCTATAAGGCTATAGTAATTGGTATAATGTGGAGGGATAATTGTGTTTGGTGGACTTCGGTCAGGGATCGACCATGCATGTCCCCCTAGAAGACCAGAGAAAGGGATGAGTGGGGTCTTGGGGAGCACACCCAAAAGGAGCTCTCCCCCGAGGACTGATGGGGGTCCTCAGATCTACCCTCTATCTAGCAGGTCTGGGGCTGACCTAGCAGCTGGTCTAAATGTTCTTACCATGTATCCTCACAAAGCTGCAGAATTGGTTCTTAATTTGTAAAAAAAAAAAAGAAGTGCCTGGGCTCTCGTCCGGAGTTTGCACCACACATTGCCGCTGCCAATGAGAGTATACAACACAACTACTAACCATGACTCTTGTGCAAGTGTGACATTTCAGACTATTCCAGGACCCTGAAGCTAAAAGAATGGCTTGGGCAGCAGGTAATAGTCATTTTTAATGTATATTGAATTAATAATTAACTGTTGTTGTGGTCATTTCTAAATTAGCCAGACAGCGCCACCATGTGGCAGATTGTCACAAGCGCCGGTGTTGGCAATTAATTGCCGAGCACCAGAAACCACCGGCTCAAATTAAGCAATGTGCAGAACCTTCCTTGCAAGAAGGTGGTGCCTGAATAGCACCAGGCTTTCCTCTGCGCACATCAGGTACTGACCTTGAAAGAATGAAAAGCTTTGCTCAACTGGTGAAAACACTGTGGTATGGATCACACCCAGTGCTTAATCTGTTAAAGAAAAGGTACGGGGACAACTTTTTGCAGAACAATTGTATGTGGGCGTGTCCACTCCAAAGGCTGGGAGTCTTGCTTCCACCTCATGCCTCTTTAATCCACTATCAGACATTATCTCCCTCTTGCCGGTCCCTGCGCTTTCCGTTTGACACGTTTTTTCCGTCTTTCTCTTCATTCTTTTCCTCTTGTATGGTTTTTCACTTCCTTCCTGTGGGTCTAAGTCTGAAGAGGAAAAATAAGTGCTGGTGGGCCCAACTTGAAACCGTCTCAAATTAAGCACTGCTCACACCATCTAGAAACCTCCCTGTGACCATGGCTATTTTGCTCTGCTGGAGTGGTCAAAGAAGTTATAACCATCAATGAAGAGGTCAGTGGTTTTTCCCTGGGCCCCAGGTGCAGTAAGTTTAGCAGGTATGCCTCCTTCTCCCTGAGAAGCCAGTAGTCATGGCAGTGGCTTAATAACACTTTAGAAGGCCCCCCTGCAAAGTACATGGAGGGGACCCCCACGCTTGCTCAGGGACCTAGTAAGGAGCCCTCAGGCCAGGGGCCTGCCGTCTGTGAATAGTGCTGGAGGGGTTGTCCTGGAGCCCTGGGGCCCGCACCGCAGGGGTTAATATTACGCCACTGGTTCACAGTCCTAGTAGAGGTGTTAATGAGTTAGTGCACCATCGCTGCTTCTGCTCACCGACTACTTTGCCTATATAGAGCTTGAAAGTTTACTCTGCCTATATATGGTCTGGAAGCACTCAAGCTTTTCCTACATGAGTAGCCCAAAGCACACCATGCTGGTGTTGGAGTTGGCCTGCATGAGTGAGAGACCCCTAGACAGTGTCAATGTCTTGTGGGAAGTCACCAAATGGTTTGTCTTCTTTTGCACACGGGAGGACCAAATCTTGTCCTTCTGAGAAGCTGTTGTTCCTTCAGTTCAGGAGCTTACAGAGACCAATATAAGAAGGTTTTGGGCGCCTGGTACTTACTGCTCGGAGACTTCAAAATAGACTCCTGCCAGACCCCGCAAGCTTGCTTGGAGCTCCATAATGAGTGTGGTGCAGCGGCCAAGGCAGCTGACTTCGGAACACAGAGTTCACGGTTCGATCCCCAGCGTCAGCTCAGCTCAGCACCACGTGACTCTGGGCAATAGCTCACTTAATTTCCACAACAGCCCCCAGCACCATGAGACCCGTAAGGGTGAGTAGTTTGCACTTTACAAATACAGATTTACAATTTACATTTGCATAGAGGAGAAGAAAGATGCCACCACAGCATAAATGCAAAAATTCTCAATGGCCAGACCTATGGGGGCTCTTGCCATACCATGAGGTACCATTTGGTTGGGTGCTACTGGTACTGACCAGCGTCAAAATCCCCCAGAGAAGGCCAACTATAAATGGAAGGCCTGGAAATTGATCATCCATAGCCCCTCCATCTACAGATGGGACTTCAGAGGTGTCCAGTCCCAGGACTGCAGGGTACAGCGGGTCTGGTGCCAGCAGGTTTATAAGACCTAGATTGGCTGGGAGAACTGATTCTAGGTTGATATAAGCCAGGATGGGCCGATCATTAAGTATCAAGAGCAGAGCCTGGGACCAGCAAAGCCTAGAGGTGACTCAACTTCTGAATCAGCCGCAACATTCCTCCTGGTGTATAGATCCGCGCTTCAGGCATCCAGACACGAGCCAGAACTGAGGAAAGAGAGCAGCATTCGGACTTGTCCTCGACTTGGATCCAAGTAAAGAGCTGTAGGCGGTCAACTCAGGATCCAGTCCGACAGACGATGGGATGGAGTATCAATCCATTCGACCACGGAGTCCACCTTCACACATTGGGGGAGAGCCAGAGGGGAACTCTGACGCAACGGAATCCTGAGAACTGACCGCTGGTACCAGCTGTGCCTGGGAGGTACCTAGACCTGGAACCACACTTGAGATGGCCGCCCCTCCAGGATCTGATGACCTGAGATCATACGTGCTGGGGCAGCTCCAGTTTGGTGGACGCTTCCCCACAACCATGTTCTTGGGGATCAACCAGAGAGGAGGGCTCAACTAGGAGCGGAGCCCATTATGCAAACTTGTGCCCTCTGTACTCTGGGGGCACCAGGGAGGCGGAGACCATGCACGAGCATTTGGAGAGACGTGCGTCTTTTTGTTCCTTTCGTGGGAGTTTGCATCAAACTTAGCAAGACTAATATCCAAACCCGACTTTCATTCCTCCTACCCAGTACCCCCTACTCTCAGCACCCCGTGGTCTGAAGAGTTCTGATTGGGCAGAAAGGGGGCAGCAGGGAAAATAAACCTTCACATCTGTGCTGCAGTTTCCCTGGCTCTTTTATCGGCCCCTACACCTAAGGGTGCATGTCCCATCTCATCACCCTCCCTTTCACCTGTCCTCTCAATCTTTACTTCCCGTTCCCGGCTCTCTCTCCCCCCACCCACCAAGACACTCTCACCATGACGACAGAGTGCTCTGAAGTGCTCAGAACAAAAAATAACACACAGAGACAATAAAACAAAATCTAGCGTCTGTGCCTTTCCTATGAGATCAGGTCGGGGTCTTTGTTACTCATCTCAGTGTGTTTGTAGCTGATTCCTGTCCTCTGCATATGATCGACCTGTACTTACTCGTATTTTTATCCCTTATTGCTGGGCGACCCAACTCATTTTTACAGACCATTTCTTGTAATCCCTCCAGGCATCACCCTGGAATCTCAGGTTTTAAATGGTTGCTATCCTACCACACTCAGTCCTTCAGTCCATCTCCTCCTTCCTTAATCTTGGTAGGGTGACCAGGGGGTCACCTTTCTCGTTATATACTACATTTTCTAATTTTTCCTTTTTCTCTGTTGCTTTTGCAGCCTGGCAGAATTTCCTTCATTTCCTGTAGCTTTCCGCGAGGATCCACAGAGCCGGGATTGTTGACTCTCACTATTAAACACTGTGCCCATCAGAGTGCAGACACCATGTCAGTGTTTGCTTTCACACCAGTGTAACCAGCAGACATTCTTTGCCCTCTGCCAGCGATTGGTTTTGGCATCAAGCCGACAGCCAGGCTTCTAATGACGTTCCAGAGAAACACCCTGCCCGACCCTTTCCATTAATGGTCAGATTAATGTTAAGACTTTCCCGTCTAGGAGGTTATTAAAGAAAAACACATTTCCAAACACACCCTTTGTACCTTTCGCGTGACTTTATTTTTCCTAATAATCGTTTAAAGATAAGAAATTGTTTTAATAAAAGATTGAAATCTACCTTTGCATACAGCAGCACTTTACACTGCAGTTCAGCTGCACAAACCGGAACTGAAGCACAGAGAGGTGAGAAAAGGCGATTTGCCCAGGATCACTCATTCAGTTAGATGGTGAAGCCCAAGGGCGGCTCCTCCACTAGGGCGGAGGAGCGTTGCCCCACTGCTTTCTCCAGTGTGGGAAGCAGAAACATAAATTGGTAATAACTTTCTGTTATGTCTATTTATGTCTGGTTGCGGGTGAACGGGTGGGCAGGGTGGCCTGCTCTGCAAGCAGCCAAGGCAGGGGAGGAGTGTTGTACCCACTCCTGAGGGTGCAATGAATGGTCGGCCCTCTGGGGCCATCCAAACCAGTCATGCGCACTCTGCTCTCAATGCAGCCTGCATGGAGAACATGTCCTCCCCGTAAGCCCCTTGCTGGCGGCGTCCCCACCAATCACAACACTGCCATTGCAGCGTTGTGATTGGCTATGGGCGGGGGAGCCTGGCTGCCTGCTTCCTGTTCCTGCCGGAGGGAGGAGAGAAGGAACCGAGAAGATGCAGGACCTGGCTGGCGGAAAGGTATGTCAGATTTTTTTATTATTATTAAATAAACCCCCCCTACCCGCACAACACCCCCACACCCGAGCAACCAACCACCCACGAGCCATGCTGGCCGCGACTGGGAAGCCAGATTAGAATCCAACTTGTCCAGGTGAACAATTGATGACATAGAAATTTTAATTCATTGCTTTACCTAGGGGTGCATCTGAGTCACTAAACTTCTGGGTCCTATCGCTGTCCACACATTTTCTTTTGTTACTAATTTCCGGGGCACGGTTCACTTATTACTTCTACTTCACTTTCCTCCCACCTGCTACTATCACCTAGTGAAGATAGCTTGTGTTCATGCTACACTGTCCTCATCCATTCCAATAACAGAGGAGCCACTTAGAAAGCTGCTGATGATGTTTTACTGGTGTCCAATGGATACAGAGGATGAAAGCTAACAAAAATGAGCTCAGCCAATCAGAATATTTAGGATCCTGCCAATCACTAGGGTTGCTTGGTGCCATTTCAAGTTGAGTGGTAAGGAAATGAAACAGACAGGGGTGTGTTTGCCTGTGCTGGGTGAGAACAGGGGGCAGGTGGTACACCCTTGCTGCTCACATGGTATGAAAAGCCATCATTGCTGTTTCCCTTCATAGTGCACCGTGACTTCACCACGTTCTCCCAGTCCGAACATGTGTAGTGAGTCCTCACTCTGGGGACAGACAATTCATTGGGTCCTATGTTTCTTTAATTCAGCCAGCCAATCGGGCTATACCTTCCTCCTCTGACCAAAACACATTGGGCGTGAGTCACAAAAGTCACCCACACTCATGGTGGAGACCCCGCGGTCGTGGTGGAGTCTCCGCCCTCGTGGCGGAGGCTGCGCGGTCATGGAGGAGTCTCTGCACTTGTAGCGGAATCTCGGTAATGAGAAACCTCATTGCAGAGATTCCGCCCGAGTGTGGAGACTCAACCACGACTACGGGGCCTTCACCATGACTGCTGAGGCTTCCCCACGACTGTGGGGCTCCGCCAGGAGTGTGGACACTCCCCCACAAAACACGGGGCCTTCTCCACAAGAGCGGAGGCCCTTGTCATTGCAGAGATTCTGGCCCTAGTGCAAAGACTCCACCATGACTGCAGGGCCTCTGCCACAAGTGCAGAGACTCCACCACGACTGTGGGGCCTCTGCCACAAGTGCAGAGACTCCACCACGACTGTGGGGCCTCTACCACAAGTGCCGAGACTCCACCACGACTGTGGGGCCTCTGCCATGAGTGCAGAGACTCCACCACGACTGTGGGGCCTCTGCCATGGGTGCAGAGACTCCACCACGACTGTGGGGCCTGTGCCATGGGTGCAGAGACTCCACCACGACTGTGGGGCCTCTGCCACGAGTGCCGAGACTCCACCACGACTGTGGGGCCTCTGCCACGAGTGCAGAGACTCCACCACGACTGTGGAGCCTCTGCCATGAGTGCAGAGACTCCACCACGACTGTGGGGCCTCTGCCATGAGTGCAGAGACTCCACCACGACTGTGGGGCCTCTGCCATGGGTGCAGAGACTCCACCACGACTGTGGGGCCTCTGCCATGGGTGCAGAGACTCCACCACGACTGTGGGGCCTCTGCCATGGGTGCAGAGACTCCACCACGACTGTAGGGGCCTCTGCCATGGGTGCAGAGACTCCACCACGACTGTGGGGCCTCTGCCACAAGTGCCGAGACTCCACCACGACTGTGGGGCCTCTGCCATGAGTGCAGAGACTCCACCACGACTGTGGGGCCTCTGCCATGAGTGCAGAGACTCCACCACGACTGTGGGGCCTCTGCCATGGGTGCAGAGAATCCACCACGACTGTGGGGCCTCTGCCATGGGTGCAGAGACTCCACCACGACTGTGGGGCCTCCGCCACAAGTGCGGAGACTCCCTCACAACCTCAGGGCCTTCTCTGCAAGTGCAGAGGCCCTTGTCATTGCAGAGATTCCACCGCGAGTGCAGAGATTCCAATGAGAGTGTAGAGACTCCTCCACGACTACTGGGCCTCCGCCACTAGAGTGGAGACGCCCCCACGACTACGGTGCCTCTGCCACGAGACTGCAGGGCCTCTGCCACAAGTGCGGAGGCTCCCCCACAAGTGTGGTGTCTCTGCCACAAGTGCAGAGGCCCTTTGTGAATCAGGCTCATCCTGTTTTGGAAGTCACGCCATGTTCCCGGGAGGTTTGTGCTGTGAGTAATCCACTCTCATGAGTTGCAGCTCTTCCGGCTTCCGGGTGTTTCCCTGCCTGGTGCAATGAAGGCAGATGAGATGGTAAACACCTAGTTCTTGTAAGTAAAAACAATCACTGCGGAGTCTAGGCTCCCTGATGACAGCCCTAGGCTTCCCGCCCCTCCCTTCCTTTGCTTTGCCGCCACCTTCTTTTCACTTGGTAGATACAGGATGTACAGTGGCCAGGGGAGGACGTTATAGCCAAGGGGCGGAGACTAAAATAAAACTAATTATGAATAGAAGGCTGAGTAGCCAATCTTCAGGATCAGGACTCGCATTATGACTAGGGGCGGGGAATCTGGACTCGAAATAATGAAGATCACTATTAAGCAATCAGGACATGATCACTGGCAGAGAAATAACACTGGTTAACGCCCTGAAAAGAGGGTAGAAAGCCTGTTAAGGCCCTAAACAGATTGCTATATTTGCTTTAGTCCCAAATTTCAGGAGAATGGTGGGCTTTGCTTCTCCAGGAGGTCTGTGTTTGAGCCCCCCATGCAGCAACTAATGTGCTTCTTGCTGTTGCCTGGAAAGTTTGGAAGAAAATACGGTAGCAAAACACCTCACTACGAGCCCGATTCAGGGCACTTTGTCAATGAGCGGGTGCGACTTACCCCAGAAATTCAGTAGTGTGTGATTTTGAAAGGCCCTCGTTACAAGTGGCCTCTTGATTCAGTTGGGACCGCAACGGATTTATAAGTTCTCACTTTCACCCTGAGATTGTGTTTGTTGAAAACAGCTGAAATGTCCATGAGAAAATCTGAGAAAACAAGCATTTGCAATGCAATAGGTCTCGCATTAGTAAAGTGTGAGCTATTTGTATTGTAAATGACAATTTTGTTTAATATGTGTTGGCTTTGAAAATATATAAATTAATTGCATTGTTATTCACAAACCCAATAGCTTACACTTTCCTAATGCGAGTTCTATTGGCTATGGCAATGCTTGTTGGTATCAAGCAAGGACAGTGCTGTTGTGGTGCTGAGGGATGATGTGGTTGGGCTGAGTGATGTGGTGGTGTATTTGAGTGATGCGGTGGTGCCCCTGAGTGATGTGGTGGTGCCCCTGAGTGATGTGGTGGTGCCCCTGAGTGATGTGGTGGTGTCCCTGAGTGATGTGGTGGTGTTCCTGAGTGATGTGGTGGTGTTCTTGAGTGATGTGGTGGTGTCCCCGAGTGATGTGGTGGTGTCCCCTAGTGATGTGGTGGTGTCCCCTAGTGATGTGGTGGTGTCCCCGAGTGATGTGGTGGTGTCCCTGAGTGATGTGGCGGTGTCCCCGTGTGATGTGGTGGTGTCCCCGTGTGATGTGGTGGTGTCCCCGTGTGATGTGGTGGTGTCAGGTGGTGTCCCAGAGTGATGTGGTGGTGCCCCTGAGTGATGTGGTGGTGCCCCTGAGTGATGTGGTGGTGTTCCTGAGTGATGTGGTGGTGTCCCCGAGTGATGTGGTGGTGTCCCCGAGTGATGTGGTGGTGTCCCCGAGTGATGTGGTGGTGTCCCCGAGTGATGTGGTGGTGTCCCCGAGTGATGTGGTGGTGTCCCCGAGTGATGTGGTGGTGTCCCTGAGTGATGTGGTGGTGTTCCTGAGTGATTTTATTTATTTATTTATTTATTTTTAGCATTTGTTAAGCGCGAACAATTGCCCGCAGGCGTCTCGGCGCTGTACTGTTGTATGCTCTCCTATTAGGTATCATGGATAAGTGGGAATTTTTAAAGATTAAATAACCAGGTTTTCAGTTTTTTCCTAAATGATATCAGATTTGGGCTAGATCGTATGGATTGCGGGACTGTGTTCCATAGTTTAGGGCCTACCACTAAGAAACGTCTGTCTCCCCAATTGACCAACCTGGTCCGTGGCACAACCAGGTCATTTTGTTTTGCTGAACGCAGTGTCCGGCAGGGAGTATATGGGACAAGATGGTCTTTCAAAAATTGCGGCGCTTGGTGGTGAAGTGACTTATAGACAATACACAGTGTCTTAAATTTAATTCTGTTCCTCACTGGGAGCCAGTGAAGACTTCTCAGGGTCTCAGCTACGGGCTTGAATTTAGGGGTGTTTGAAAGTAGTCTGGCTGCCGCATTTTGGATTCCCTGCAGTTTCTTGATGACCCTTGCTTGGGCACTGGCAAACAAGCCATTACAATAATCCAGTGCTGACAAAACAAGGGCGCTGACAAGTGTCTTGCCAACATTTTTAGGTAGAAAAGGGAGAATCTTCCTGACTAGGCGTAGTTTGTAGAATGCGGTGGCGGCAGTCTGATTGGCATGTGCCATAAAATTTAGGTTGTCATCAAAGATGACGCCCAGATTCCGTACTTTTGTGGCAGGTTCAGGCACGGCTCCAAAAGATGACGGCCACCATACTGGGGACCAGCTAGGACTAAGACGGCCAAAAGTGACCACCTCAGTTTTATCGGAGTTAAGTTTCAAGCAGTTTGCCGCCATCCACTGTCCTATGGCCAGCATACCTGCTTTGAAACTCTCCGCTACTGTTTCTCCATCATTTCTGATACCCAGAATTAGCTGAGTATCATCTGCATAGGAGGTAAGGTTCATCCCGTGCGCTTTGATGGTCTTTGCGATGTCCGACACATAGATATTAAAAAGTGTCGGACTAAGGGATGAACCTTGAGGTACCCCACATGGCAGAGATAATTCAGCCGATTCAAATTGACCCAAGGTCACAGCCTGGGATCTCTCCGTCAGCAAGGATGCCAGTAGATTTTTTGCCTGGCCTTGCACGCCCATTTTTTCGACACGGTTGACAAGAATCTTGTGGTCAACCGTGTCGAAGGCGGCTGATAGGTCTAGAAGCACCAATAGTGCTGTACCACCTTGGTCTCTGATTAGTCTGATATCGTCTGCTGCTTTTATAAGTGCGGTTTCAGTCCCATGAAACTTACGGAATCCAAATTGTGTTTCAACAAGCAAGTTGTATTGCTCGATGAATTCCGTAAGTTGGGTGTTCATGGCCTTCTCCACTATTTTCGCGAGAAGCGGTAGGTTGGCTATAGGCCTGTAATTTTTCAGGTCGGTTTTTATCGAGGCGGGCTTTTTCAGGAGAGGTTTTAATAAGGTCTTTTTTAGTTGGGTGGGGAAAATGCCTGTACGGAACATTATATTGCATATTTGGTGATGTAGTGGTGCCCCTGAGTGGTGCCCGCGAGTGATGTAGTGGTGTCCCTGAGTGATGTAGTGATGTCCCTGAGTGATATAGTGATATCCCTGAGTGATATAGTGGTGCCCCTGAGTGGTGCCCCTGAGTGATGTGGTGGTGCCCCTGAGTGATGTGGTGGTGTTCCTGAGTGATGTGGTGGTGTTCCTGAGTGATGTGGTGTGTGAGGGTGTGTGGGGGTGTGAGGGAGTGAGGGTGAGTGAGGGTGAGAGGGTTCTGGGTGTGAGGTTGTGGGGTGAGTGAGGGGGTGTGAGGGTGTGAAGGTGAGTGAGGGTGTGTGAGAGTGAGGGAGGGTGAGGGTGACGGGGTAAGGGGGTGTGAGGGTGAGGAGGTGTTAGGGTGAGGGTCCGAAGTAAATGGTGGCAGGGCAGACATCATAAGACAGAGAGAAAAGACTGCGTGGTGACTGCATTGGTCAGTTTCAGACTCAGGAGGGGCAGAGTCAGCACAGTCTGCCCGGAATCAACGTGTCTAGAGGCAAAGCAAGGCAGATGTAGCATTGCAGTTAGCAAGTCAAGTGTTTTGCAAGCTGAGTGTCCCTAGAGAGATGGCAACACAGCAACAGCATTTGAGGAGCAAGGCTACTGTAAACAAGCACGGTAAGCTTTCACTTTCGTCCAGAAACAAGCTCTCTGCATTGCTGGGGGGTGGGGGGGGGGAGATAGGGAGTGCATTAGTGTGAGATCAAAAAAATCAAATTACGTATAACTTTTTATTTACTAATCCATCTCAGATTGATAAAAAAAAATAATGCTTGTTGCATTTTGTAGTTTTGTGAATCCTTGTTGGTTTCCTGCTACAAAACGAAGTTAAGCTTAATTGCCCTTCTGGCGCCTTTTTTGTGTGCATTATTTTGACCCATGATGCACAGCAGCTACGCTGCCATATATCATGGTTAAATTCATTGCCAAAGCTAATAGCTGAAATCTATTAAGAATCCGCGTTCAAGTTTCTGATAACAAAGTCAGCATTTTGGACACTAAGGTAAATGATAATCTATACCGGTGAGCAGTTTTTTTGCACAAAGCGTACAACCTGTGATTGTGAATTTTGCGGACAGACAACATGAGCAAAATCTGCGTAACTATAAAACCTACTTTAGAAAGTTCAATGACGCTAATAAGCCTCATTCTGTCATCAACATTTAGAACAAGTACTAGAGGGGGCGGGAGAGTCACAGGCACACGTGATGGCGTGCGTCAGTGTTCCGTGGAAGACAGACTAATTTTCCTGTCGCCAGCTGCAGGCGGGAACAGCCTCCCTGAAGTGCCTCTGTGTCTCGAGAAACTAAGTAAAGAGAGAGGCGCGCAGCAGGAGCGTCACAGGAGTTGGGGGGTTTGCATAATGACTGCTCACTGGACCCTCCCACCTTCATTTACACTAATGTTCCTTTTAAAAGGATGAAAACGTTTCTCCAGTTACAAAACTTTCTCCGCTGAACTGCTGTTAATCGGTGTAATCGCACACTAATCATGCATCTGCATTCAATGCTTGCAACGTGTTATAAAAGCTAAAGGACGTTGCAATGCATATTCCCTGAGCGCGAAAAATGCTTTTGGTGTCAAATGTGTCTTGCTACCACCAAGCAAGTAAGTAAGTACACCTTCATTTTAAAAAGTAGTTGTTTACATTAATAAACAAACAAAAAATAAAGGTCGATTTTTATCGTTCATGCATATTTGACATTCATTTTGGCAGTATGATACAAACATTATAATCGAAAACTAAGCACTCAGAGGTAATCGTACGTATTTATACACGTCTATTATGTTCGGATTCGATTTCTCGCAGCAAGTAACATTTTTGAACTGTAGCATTAACCTGCCTTTACAAAAGCACAGATTGTTGCTTCTAGGTGGTTTACCACAAGCCAAGACTCAGTAAATTGCACAAACATTCTTGCAGCCCACTTGCTGTTTTTGATTGATGAGATTCTTGAAACCAATTTGATCACTGCAGTAAAGCGACGTGAAGCGGGTGCTCAGAGACGGACGACAAAAAAAAAAAACCTGTTCATCAGCGCCGCTCGCTGGTATGCAGACTCCCCCTGCATTCCAGGAGAGGCGCACGACGCGATTCAGTCTGCCATGCCATGCTGTGGAGACAAGACCTGGCTGCGTGCACGACGTTATCCTATGGGGAAACGCTGCGCGCGGCCAGGTCTTTTCTCCCTTCGTCGTTCTCAGACTGCTGAGACGCCGACTATAGTTCTCGCTGCGAGAACGCGCTTTCAGCGCGTTCTCGCAGGCGAGACCTAAAAAGGAGTTGCCGGGAAATGGGATTTGGACTTACTAAAGTAATTCCTTGTTTCTTAGTGGACCCTCAAGGTCCAACTCATAATGCACCAGATTTGCCCATCGTTTTCGAAAATGATAACTCTGGGGCTGGAAAAAAACGGGTCAGTTTTCAAGGGCCACTTCAGGTCTGGTTAGAGTGACCAGAGTATGAGAACCAAAATCCAGGGCAGACCCGAAATAAAAGTAGGACTAAAGCCTTTTGTATTACTTCTATATATGGCCTGTCCCGTTTTTTGTGCAGCCTAGTAATAAGTAATACAGTAGGCTTGTAAATGTATATATTTATATTTTTTTGTTGTTGTTGAGGAGGGCGTGCAGCCGAAACGCGTCTGTCCGGGTAGTAGTCGTGTGGCAAATAAAACTTGAAAATCCATTTCTCCAGTGTGCGCCTCGATCTGTGACCATGGAGTGGAGGTCGCTATTGGGTATATATATATATATATATATATGTCCAAAGGTCGTCGTAGTATACTCTGCCTTCTGCAGAACAACGAAGGAAGCGAGACCACAAGGTAAGTGCAGTTTCTTAGAGTGATTTATTTTGTGCCAAAATTAAAGCCTGCAACACCGCCATGACGCGTTTCACCTCGAGAGAGGCTTGCTCACATAGAGTGTCATGAACACAAACGAGGGTTTTAAAGTGCAAGTACATAATTAGTTACACCTGTGCAAATTGCATTTTTTCAAAAGTCATAGATAGTGAAGACATACTTCATTCATTTGAGTGTGGATAAAGGGCATAGTGCCCAAAGGGTTCCAATGTGCAAAGCCGCAATGGTCGAGTATAATCACTATTATTATAACATTTTATATAAATATATAAATAGATCTCATTCTATATATATACACCTGGTTACAAAAATATATATCTTGATTAAACTATAAATAAGTCGCATTTCATATATATACAAATGGTTAAAAACTGTTAAACCATAATTAATAAATTCAATGATTATACTTCATATATATGCACAAAGTTCATTCAGTATATATAACACATATAGTCTCAGGAACCCTCATTTATCATTAATGATGGCACACGCCTTCACTTATAAAAAGATATTATGCCCCAGTGGGCATATATAAAGCAATTGCACAAAATAATCAAAATAAAGACATGCACTTTTTAGAACATCCTCTTATAGTTACTGCAGAGCAAAAAAGTGTCTGTAAAGTGAATTTAGTACTCATACTAGTGATTAAAAACATACTACAGTTAACTGCAGGTAGCAAAGTCAGATAAAAGCACGTTGAGAATCAGTTAGGGGGGATTTGCTATTTACATCCAGAATAATTCTTGGGGAAATATATTGTTCATCTAGAGGCAAGTGTAAAGGTCCTCGCTATTGTTGAGACCCCCCGGGCTCTTAGTGTTGAATTCAAGAATGAATCTGGTTTCCAGGAGGCGCAGTTTTGCGTCCCGGTTACCCCCTCTCTTCAGAGGCAGTACTGTGTCGACCAGGAAGTACTGTAAGCTACTGGGGTCACTTCCATGCATGGTTTCAAAGTGTCTGGCCACTGGGTAGGCCTGATCCTTCCCAGAAATTGCCCTTAAGTGTTGTAAGATGCGCTTGTGTGCAAGTGGGCGCGTGCTCCCGACATATTGCAATCCACAAGGGCATTGCAAGACATAGACAACGTATTCTGTCTTGCATGTTAATCTTTTGTTGATAATGAAGGGTTTATCTGAGAAGGGACGCTGGACCTGAGTTTTGTTAATCCCGTGGCGACAAGCCTTACAGGTAAGACACTTTTTGAAACCAGTGATGTGATCCATCCAGGACTTGGTGGGTTCTAACATGTTACTAACTAGGGCACTGGCAAGGCTAGGAGATTTGCGAAACGTTATACTTGCTTTGTCTGGTACCAGGTCACCTATGATAGGGTCACCTTTGACCAGATTCCAGTTTTTGTTTAGAATCTTTCTAATCTGGGAATGTTGGTTACTATAGGTCACAATGGCTCTGGATGTAATACGCTCATTGCTATTCTCTTCCGCACTAGATTTTGTTTTAGGCATGAGTGCATCCTCCCTCGAGATATTCCTGGTACGTCTAATAGCTCCTTCTATTAGAGTACTGCTATACCCTCTTTGCAGGAATCTCGCTTTACTGGCTTGTTGTGCCAGATCACATTCCAAATTGGAGCTGCAAATCCTCCGCAGTCTTAGCATCTCCCCATAGGGGATGCTGCGGATCAGGTGTTGGGGATGCTGACTGCTGGCATGTAAGACTGTGTTGCCAGCAGTTATTTTTCTATGCAGCCTAGTTTGCAGAGTTCCTTCCCTGACATATACCTCCACATCTAGGAAAGTAACCTTTTCCTTGTCAATGTGTGATGTGAATTCCAAATTCAAATTATTTACATTCAGTTGGTTTACAAACTCAGTAGCCTCATCCTGTGTTCCCCTCCAAATAAAAAACAGGTCATCAATGTACCTCAGGTAGAGCATAACCTTGTTTCGCATTGTTTCTGTGTGCTCACCCATATATATATATATATATATATATATATATATATATATATATATATATATATATACACACACACACATACACACACACACACATACACACATACACACATGCACACATTTACAAGACCCCTCCCCCATTCCTGCCTATACCGTCTCCCCTCTGCTGGGAGCATGCAGCCCACCTCCTCCTGGGCTGCCTCAAAGAAACACATCCATTTTTCTTTTTCTTTTTTTCAGTCGTCAGAGTCGCCTGTGAAGGGAGAGCATACCTTTATGTTCTGCTTTTCTAAATTACCCAGCAGTGGCTCTCCGCTAAGGCGGAGGAGCGTTGCCCCCAGGAAAAATACAATGAGAATAACACCATGCGATTATCATTTTATTTTAGGTGAGGGACTGGGCTGCGCTCTGAGCAGGGGGAGGAGCGGTGGACACTTTCTAAGTGCGCATGATGGTTTGGCTGGATTGCACAGCCTGGGGGGCGAACATGCACAGCCTCCCCAGCCCCTGTCTGAGCCCCGAACCACAGCCCTCACACCATTGTAATGATGATACTTGTAAAGCGCACTGTTACCCCATTTCGGGGTGTCCTGGCGCTGAAGACCGCTGGGGAACCTGTCCTGGCTATCCCTGTGAGATGGTCCCTACTGGGTATCTCCAAGGTGAAACCAGGCATCCCCGGCGTCTGTGGGGGGCCGTTGTAGAGATGAGGCAAGCTTAATGCCCAGAGTTGCCCAGTGTGATCCCTGGTTAGATTAGGCACCGAGGTGAGAATTATCGAGTCCGTTGAGCCTGGTCCACGACCCTGCCGCGTCGGTAATTGAACCCTGGTCCCGGGCCGTTCTCTGCTTCCGGGTCTGCCGCCACTAACCAGTGAGCCACACCACTCCACTCCACTCACAATGCTGCTGTCATGCAGGTGACAGTAGCGTTGTGATTGGCTAGGGGAGCCTGGGTGCTTCCTTTTTCTGCGTCGTGGACAGAAGGACAGAGGAGAGGCGGCCGATTGGGAAGGTAAGATACATTTTCTTTTTTTATTACCTTTTTTTAAAGCTACTCCCCCTCCACACACACCCTCCCTGCCCCACCACATATGCCCAGTCGCAGCAGCAGCTGAAATTACTGGAGCTTTGTCCCTAAAAACCGGTCAGGTACTCAAAGGTAAGGGCTTCCCATAGAGGCAAGATCTATTTACAAAACTGCCTGCATCACCCACAAAGCCTTGCACACTTCCTCCCCTCGTTACCTGGCGAATAAACTGTAAATGTCTGGAGTCTCGAGACCTTCTCGGAATGTGGAAAAGTTTCTGCTTGAGCCCACCTCCTTCAAAAGGGAAAGATCGATGGCACCATAGTTCTCAGGTAATGAAGTGAAAATCTGGAACTCGCGTACGCCATTGCTCCGTGCCACCACCTGCATCCAGATTTTCCAAGCTGACCTCAAATCTCTTCTATTCCAAAGACACTTTCAGAACTAATACCCTCCTTCTCAGACCCCTCTAGGAAGTCAGTTCATCGTTGTAAATGTGTAATATCTTCTTGTTCATTCCCGACCCTTGATTGATGTGTTTGATATTGTGTTATTGCCTCTATGGTTTTACCCCACCTCTTCTAGTCTCCTGTTTATTTTTGTAACGTTCTATTTTGTACCATTTCTCTCATGTAACTGGTTATATTGTACAGCTCTCTGACACCTTCGGCTAAAGTCCGCGCTTTATAAAAATGCATTAAATAAATACATAAATAATTACATAAATAAATAAAATGCAGTAAAAGTGTCGAGACACGGGGACAGTCCACCCTAAACCAGGACAGCCCTGGAAATCCCGGAGGTCTGGTCACCCTGGACCGGTGCGCTGCAGCGGTCCGTGCCAGCCGAGTTACCTACCGCTTGCTTCTGGGGCCCTTACCTGCCAGACTGCTCTCTGCTAACCGCTTCACTGGCAGCTTGGGGCGGAAACTCCCTGCCTAGGGTCAGCCACAGACTGACAGCTTATAGTACTCTAGCTTGTCATGGAAGTCACATTTAGTGTGCGTCAAAGGAACACACAGCTCCCGAGGGCGCGCGTTTATGCGCACTGGGGACCCAGTGGCCCTCTTTGACCTCCACGGCGCACTGCGAGGGGAAGGGGCCACTCACACCTGGTGGAGGCATGTGAGAGGCAGAGAGCTCGGGTTCCACCGGGGCCTCTACCTACAACAATATACAGAGTGTAAACAAGGAAACCAGCCGGGGGCGGAGCTGGCCGGCCCGGCTGTACATCAGCATTCTTTCCGCTGTATGGAGCTGGCCTCGGGTGACCCTGTGCGTGAGGCTGGCACCGCGGTCTGACCGAGCACCCCCGCCCCCCCTCGCCTCCCTGGCCCCAGGCACCCCTCCCAGCTGGAGGTAAACAGCAGACTCTGGTGCTGTGAAGCCCGACCCCGGCACGCACTCATGCACTTTCCATAGCTCCTAGAGACAAACAAACACTGCACGCAGCACCGCCTCTCGGTCAATGCAAAGCGGCTGACTGCCAACTCCCCATCCCGGGCGCCCGGGAGCAGCTCCGTGAGGCCGGTTACAGAGATAACCCAGGGCTTAATTTGTAACCAAGTAAGCGCCGGGGCTCTCGTCGGGAGCCCACTACAGCGTGGGCCTTTTTCCAATGAATCTTCACCCGCTTCTAGTTCGGTGTCATCATCTGGCCTAGGATAGTCTTTATCGAATGAACTTCAGGACTAAAGTTTGTAGTGGGAGCTCGGAGGCCGGACGCGGGCGGACCGTGGAAGCTGTGGCCTAAGGATGCATAAGAGGAAGCAACGCCCTAAAAACACCAGCATGGTGGGAGCCTGGATATAAGTCTTTCATTTCTTGAATGTCTCAAGGAGAACCTTTTACCTAGATCCTACAGCAGGGTGGGAGGCTGAGTGTGTCTCAAGGACCCCACTACAGCCAGAGGTTTTGGCGGGACTCCTTTGCAGGTTGTCTGCAGCATGTCTGTGACCCACAGAGGACCTTTTTCAGAGCCAATCCGTCTGTGGTTCGAGAACTGAAACCACATTCCCTCTATTGTGATTTGAGACCATTTTGGGGTTTCAGTTGCAAAACAGTCTACCGGAGGGGCTGCCCTCATAGGCGGAGAGGGTCGACAGTGAAGGGAACTGAGAACATGAAGGGCTGTGCAGGGTGGACATCTCACCGGGGCTAGGCACAGTGGACAGCGAAGAGGGTCTTCTCACTGATCACCTCCATGACCCAGGCTGATGTGCAGCTCAGGTTTTATTTTTATTACTGAAAAAAAAAGAGTACGGACAAGTTGCAACAATAATGTATATCAGCTTCTACGCTAAGGAGGTGCAGCATCCACTTCCTTAAAGCGAGTGACCTGCACCATAAGCAGAGAAGTAAGTTAGAAAACAACCAGCATTGACAACGTCAATAGGTCTGTTTTATAAACGGAAGCGCCTCTACAGTCACTGCCAAGTATATGCGTGAAATACATCATTACAGATGCACTCTATCATGTATCTCGCCAGTTAAGCATCCATTCATTCACCCACGGACTGACTCTTGCATTCACCAACTCACTGGAACTCAATAAAACACATATTCAAACTCAACAACCATATGGAACCTAAATAAAAAGAAAAAAAGTAGAAAAAGGAAACATGGCAATGCCTAAACACAGAGGACATATGCTCTCAATAAAAAAATTACATTATTCTTAACCGCGGAGAAGCTGCCTTGCAATGGTACTCTACTTAGTATATTGTAGTTTTATTGTTACCATACAGTCACAATGTTTTGATGCTTCAAAATCAACATATTATCCATCTTGTATCAAAAGAACAATGATAAACCATGACCAAAACCAACATAAAAACTCTAACGTACTGATCTTCTTAAAGGATTTTCACAGTAAATATGTTGTTGGCCCTACTATTTTTGTCCTAACGTTTCATAACAAGACAGACAGACGTACGGTATCAGTCAACTCTTCCCAGTTAAACAACCTGGCCTATAGCCTTTAACACTGTCTTGAGACTATAACCAGGTTAAGACTGCTGTATTGTGCATACACTTTCCTACAGGGTATTACTGCATTATTTTGTCTTTGTTACAGATGCTAAATCTGTCTGGGAAAAGGTTCCACCTCATTGGTAACAGTTTAACGCCGGGGATGCCTGGTCGCACCTTGGGGGTGCCCAGAAGGGACCTCCTCACAGGGAAAGCCAGGACGGGTTCCCCAGCGGTATACAGGGCCGGGACGCCTGCGGTGTAGGCAGCTATGCACTTTACAAGTATACAACATTTACATTTACATTTAACGCTCAGAGAAAGCAACAGGCAATGGAAAGGCGAGCAGTCAACGTTTATGAAGGGCCTTCCACTGTGAGGCAACACGTGTTGCTGCGTTTTTACTAACTTGTGATCCATTTAAGCTTGAAACTATTTTAGGTAAAGTCTGCAAAATATGCATCAGATGATGGATTATGAGGGAAATGCGGCAATTCCATGATTATACGGAAAACGCCAAGGCTGCAGAATCACGTAATTTCAGTGTCCCTGCTTTTACTAGAGGCTTTTCACAACAACAAAAAGCCTCCTGGCTTTATTATAATGTTTACAATAAACAGATGAGGAGTAGAGACTTGCCATCATAACCATCCTGGTCCTGCTGTACAGAGCATACGCTTTGCACAAGACAAAAAGTGCAACACAGGCGCTTTTTTACCAGTGGAAGCACACCATTTCTGTCCAAAGAAATACTGTACTGAGGTAATCAACATCTGGGCGGGGCCAATCCCCCTCTTTCTGTTGAGTTGTCCCAACCTTCTGTTCTTCAGATATAAGGTAAAGACAGCGGGGCTTCCAAACTGAACCTACTAAAGCAGAAGAAAACTCGTGGCTGCAGAACAAAGGTACTAGGTTAGCACAGAACGGAGCGTGAGATGGGGTTCCTGAGCAGTGAACCCTACAGTGTCCTATGCCATTAGAGGAACGGGCTGGACACTCGGGAAGCTAACATATGTGAAGGGGGAGGAGTCTTAGCATTGCATGTGCCTCAGCTTTCAAGTTAAGCTGTGGTCATTTTCAGTAGCGGCTTCTTCACTAAGGCGGAGGAGCGTTGCCCCACTGAAGCCACTGGTAAGAGTGGTGGCAGCACCTAAAGTGCGCATGACGCTTTGGCCGGCATTCTCGGGCCGGCCAAAGCGGCATGTGCACTTTGGATGTATTACAGCCTGGGTGGAGAACATGCGCAGCCTGCCAGCCCCTGTCTGAGCACCGAACCACGGCGCTCAGACCAATCACAACGCTGCTAAGGCAGTGTTGTGATTGGCCCGGTGATTCTGTGAGGCTGTGTGCTTCCTGCCGTGCTGAGAGGAGGACGGAGTAAGAAGAGGCGGCAGTCGGCGGAAAAAAGGTAAGTTCGTTTTTTTTTCTTTTCCTAACCCCTACCTCCGTTCCCAAGCACCCCACCCCGCATCATCACCCCTGGTCGGTAGCAGCCGCTACTGGTAATTTTACAGTTAATGAAGAGGGTTTTTAACGTTTTGTGCTATTTTTTTAGGAGCTATTTTGAAGTCACCTTTCTCAAAAGAGGTGTGAGCTGTCAAGACCTGTTTGGAACACCGAGCTACGAAAGAGCTCTCCTTTCAATGGGACATTTTCTTTTGGTATGCAAATATACGAACACATGAGTTATATATGCATGCACTGTGTTGTACCAAACTATGCAACTTGCACAGTGAAGAAAGAGTGATAGGCCAAGTTTCAGAACAAACAAACCCCAATAAATAATCTAGCAAGGATTAATTGAACCAACAAATGTCTCTGGATATTACAGCTGGCCCACGTTCTGCTCTGGCAGCTCAGCAGTTTCATGCACCCCATTCCAGGAAACTGGGTTTAACCTTATGGTCGCAGATTCGAAAACTGGGTGCTCCATTCAGCCTTTCATCCTTCTGAGGTCGATAAAACGAGTGCATTTGAGTTGGATAACCATACACAGCTGCTATCCTGCACCAAGAGGCCCAGACGTGTGTTGCTGTGCTGTAGGCAGCCACGTTGTTTGGTGTGCAGTGGGCAGCCGTCTGGGCTCTCACAAGCACAGGAGCGCAGGCTGTCCCCGGAAGTATCAACTGTTGCCGATTGCTAAGGACCTGGAGCGGACATTGGCCATTAGCCCAGGGCGCCAAGAGTCCTCGCGCAGCCCAGACTTGGCCTGCTCACTTTGTCAATGGGCTGCTTGACCTTCCCCTGTGTTATTGTTGCATTGGTACACAGTGTACCCGTGGGTTTAAAGGCAGACGTCAGCTTTCATTACCTTCCACACAAGTTGCTGCCGTGGATGCCATGGTAACCTGTGCGTCTAAAGGAGGACGCACACTAAGCCTTGGCGCGCGGGTCCTGAACACCCACAGTTAGTTCTGTACGCGCTTTCACCTCAGAGTGACGGAAATTGTCGCCAGAATCCAAAGTGTGTTATAGAGTCCGCGCCGGAGGGCTGGGCGGACCAGCAGGAAGCACTCTCTATTCCCAGTATCTCTCACTACTGAGGAGTTCAGGTACTCTCCGATTCAAACTAAAGAATTGCAGTACTCAGTACCGGACAGCACCTGCCCATTTAAAGCACAGCCTGTCTGTGCAAAGCAGTGTACCTGGGAGGAAACCCAGGCCCTGATTTAGATCTCTGAAGGGGTTACTCTGTCACAACGGTGATGAATATACCAAGATATAAATTCAGTTTGGCATGGTCGATTGGTAAGGCGGGTACTCTGGGAATGGCTGAGGGGCCGGTATCCGAGTTCCAGCTGTTGGTTGCTTTTTTGTGCAGCCTGGAGGGCCGATTTGGCTGTGTCTGTGTTGTTCGGATGCCGCCAGCGGGCCAGTGGGTGCCCGAGTGGCCTTTTTGGAGGCAAACGGGCGTCCATTACCTCCCTTTTATCAACGGGCAGAGGTGTCCCTCCCTTTCTCTCGCTGAGCCGACCCATTAGTGTATGCAGATTGAGTGGGGGGTATGGGGCCTGAGGAGAAGTGGCCTCACATGTTTTGAGGTGTTTCACCAGTGTGAACTAATCTGTGCATTTTTTTGATCTAAGTAAAGATAAGAAAACATGCCTCTGACAGAGACCCCTCTTCTTTTTATCAATCTTCACTGAAAAAGTGTTTTGTGGAAAGGCAATATGCAAATGTGGGCCACTTTTTTTAGTGTGCCCGGGCCGATTTTTTATCCCAATCCAACCCGCCGTTTGGTGACTGATATCCCGTCTGCTGAAATATAAATTCCATTATATCCTGTGGGATTTCTACTTTGGCATACGTTGCGACGAGTAACCAGTCTATCTACATCTAAATCAGGTCTCAGTCTGCACGCTGGAGGCCTTCACAGGGCTGGAGGGGGAACCAAAATGAAACCTGAGAAAATTGTTCAAAACAGCCATCCACCCCCCACCCTCCTGTAGGCGGCCTCTCGTAGAATGGAGCCATCGGGCCATGACTGAGTCCTGGCACCCCATTCGCTCTAAAAATAGCCCCTCTAGCCTGCAGCCCTCTGGGAACATGCCAAAATGGTACAATGGTCAGTCCATCCCTGGGCATCATCGATGATGGCCAGGGGCAGAAAGGGCGGAATGATGGGCCAAGAGAATGAAAGAGGAGAGCGAAAGAAAACAAGCACTGGCAAAGCCAATAAAGCTAAAACGTAAGGTGTCTCTAGGTAAGACCTAAAGATAAGGAGGGAAAGATGCTGAAAAGATAAAAGACAAGTACTGGGCAGGGAGAAAAGAGCATTAGAGCAGAAAGGGTAGGATAGTTCTGGTCATCCTACAAAAAATCAAACGCTAAGAGCTAAAAAATTATGGAAAATTAAGCTAGTAGCTGTAAATCAGTAACATTCTGGGACAATCCTAACCCTCATAGTTATGCCACTACCTTAACCCTTTCGCTGCGGCAGCTATTCTGCTGCAGTGTTAAGGTGCGGGGGGCCGCGCGCCGCTTCCACGCTGGTGACGGAACCGCTCCGTCACGCCCCTCGGGTGAGCTGTGCTTGTGACGGAACGGTTCCGTCACGGCCCCGCCCGCTCTGTAGAACGCGCCGCGCAGGTGCGCAATCAGTGCCACGCAGGCGCGGCAAGCGGGCCGTGACGGAACCGTTCCGTCACCAGCACAGCCCAGCCGAGGGGCGTGACGGACCGGTTCCCTCACCAGCGTGGGAGGGGTTAACACTGTAGTGAACGGAGTGAGACAGACAGGCCTGGACAGGAAGGAGAGCGAAAGAGCGAGATCATAGGAGGGAGGGAGAGTCAGGAATATAAAGATGAAAAGTGAGAGAAAGGAGGTAGAAAGGTAGCCATCAGGGGAGTAAGATGGATGCAAAAACACTGTCAACAGATGACAATGACCAGCCCTTCCAGTCTGCCCATCTTTGTTCAGAGTGGGCACCATTTAGACTGTACTCGGGGACCACCTCCTGCTCAGCCAATCACCAGGAGATCTGAACCAGGGCATAACCAGTGCATCGTGGTCCTAGCGCAAGGAAGGAAATGGGCTCCCTGGCCGCTGTTTGAACTGTGAAATAGGGCAATAATCAGGGTTCAGTGGGTCCCTCAGGGCTCGGTGCCACTGCACCTCCTGTGCCAATGGTAACTAAGCCTCTGATCTGAACCTCCATCCAGGGGCATAAGCCCCTGAGGTGAGTGGGGGGGAACCTTTCAGAAGCCCCCCAACCCTTCAGAGGACCCCAATTCAGCCCAAAGCCAATGACTATCTGTGAGATATGGGAGCCTAAGGGGCCCTCGTCACATTCTGCATCGGGCCCCATCACTGTGCTTTATGCCGCAGCCTCCCTCTTTACATTGCCTGCCTGGAAGGGAGCGCCTCTGAACGCGCCTAATGGCCGCAGCGCAGTCTGCGCGGCTGCGACACGGGTCAGAGCCTGCGTCAAATGAATCCGCAAAGGACTCGGAAAGGGTTGAAAATTAGTGTGTGCAGGAGAGGAGAGGGGAGGCAAAAATCAGAAAGGGAGGAGAGAGAAGCCACCAATGAGAGGAGGAAATAATGGGAGAGAAACTGAGTGAATAGAGTGAAAAAAAGAATGAAGAAACGGACAGCGCGAGGGGAGAAACCGTGAGGGTGCATTGGCTGAGTGAATGGCTCTCCACTAGTGCGGGAGAGTAGTGGATTGCGTCGGTCCTGGGTTCTGGCAGATTATACAATTTCTTCGCTGGATCTGGGATCTAGCCGACCCAAGAAAAAAAATTTAATTTGTCCTCATGTCCTTTTCTGCCACTGGGACACTGCATTCCGTTCGGTGCAGCAACCTGCAGGCAGCCAGGCTTACTTGTTTTCATTTCCATTTTGGCACAAACAAAGGGCTGATTCAAAGAGCCATAAGCCCTTCGTTTGTTCCAGTATCATCCTGGCTGACAGCCACCTGGAGCCTAACACCTAGCTGCCAATGCAATGGAAGGAAACAAAGGCACACAGCTTGTTATCACTTCACAAGAATTTAAGAGAAACTATGACTTGGAGGCTGGTTTTTGATTTGTTCATCCCTCTTTGTAAAAGATGTGCGTGCACTGTAAACATGTGAGATGTATCCATGTGTATGAGTAATTACACTAATAATTATTTTTTGTGTTCTAATATTTTATTAGATTAAAAGAGCATATAAATAGTTAAATATAGTGAAAAGCAATACATTAATATAAGGAACAATAATAAATATGAAGTTAATTCTGTGAAGTATGTTCCATCACATCAAAATAGGCCATAAATAATGTTGTAAATGGCACCTACACATTTATTTTTCATTGAAATATTTTATAGAGCAGAGTGGAGTATCAGAGCGTTTTACGTAACACACAGCGACACAATAAATAACACAAGTGCATAAATAAATAGAAAGGAAATGTCTCATAGAGCAGTGAGGGTTATGAGCAGGGCCGCCAGAATAATGCGATTTTGTGGCTGTGGCTTTTTTCACATAATTATAGATTTGCCGCATAATCCATCATCTGCCGCATAATCTGCAGATTTCAATAAAAAACTGTTTTATGCCCAGAGAGCCTACTCCATAACCCTGTCAGCGGGCACCTTTAAAGCAATCTCCTGCCTATATAGGGCGCTTCAGACGGATAAGTTACACCCATTGGAGGCATTGAGCAATTGGGGCTCCCCAAAGCTGACAAAGAATTGGGATAATATACGGAGAGGAACAACTAAAGTGTCCAGAAATACACGTTTCAAATTACCCCGTAATCCATAGAGCCTACTTGACTCCTGAACGCATGCACAGATACTTCCCGACAGAAAGGGAAACTTGCCCATGATGGGCAAAGAAATTCCCTGTTCCCCAACCCACTGTCTCCTAGGATGGTTTCCCCACACAGCCAAAAACAAGGCCACTAGCAGATTTCAAGATTTAGGGTTTATATTGGTGAAAAGGGAAATAACAAAACATTGGAAGTCGCTGAGAGGTCCCAAAACAGCCACCTGGAAAGCAGAGCTCCTAAAAAGGCTGGATGCGAAGGGCGGGTCCTGATGACGGAGACCAACAGAGGGCTGTGAAACATAGACATTGCCAGGGTACGGGAAACTATACTACACGACCCAATGCAACTGGACCTGGAGGGCCGGGAGGGCGAGACCTAATAGGGCAAGACCCTGACACACGAATCCACCGTCCATAGATGAGGCAACCCTATACTAAGGGCTTGATTTTACCTTTACAGACCAACATCCCAGCATAACACTGCATGAACCCCATACCAATCTCCCATCAGCGGATACACGTAAAGCTCCATGTCATATACATTAGCTCTCTACTTCATGAAGTGAACTCGCACAGGGGGAAAGAAGGGAGGGAGGGTGGACACTGAAGTTGTAATCTCTTCTTAGGGGGTTTTCTACCCTGAATGGGAATATCAGTAGCAAATACACCTGTAGAGCGTGTGTTAAGAATGTATATCCACTAATGCCCTGCCGTGATGATGTCATAAATGACCAATAAAATGTTTTTTTTTTTTTTAATCATTCCAGCTCAAATGGATCAAGCATTACTAAAAATGCTGAAATGTGTTCACAGGCAGTGGAAGGCCCTTCACAAAGGTTAACTGGTCATGTTTCATTTGCTTAAATCTGTATTTGGTTGTTAAACTGCTACTAATGAGATAGAATATTTGCCTAGACAATATAACCATAGGTAAAAATTAAAAAAGAATGTAAAAATACTATGAAAATAGTGGCATGTTGCCACATAATTTACTTTTTCTTGACATATAATTTAGTAAACCCTTCAGCATAAGTTGGTGCACCCCTGCTGCGTAATTCCAGCAACCATGGTCTTTCGGTGTAGGAATCACATACCGTAGACGTTATATGTTAATCGGGAGAAACAAAGTCAGGATATAAAATCTAAGGCAGTAGTGGTGTGGCTCACTGGTTAGAGGCGGCAGACCCGGAAGCAGAGGACGGCCCGGGACCAGGGTTCAATTCCCGACACGGCAGGGTCGTGGACCACGGTCAGCGGACTCGATAATTCTCGCCTCGGTGCCTACTCTAACCAGGGATCACACTCGGCAACTCTGGGCATTAGCTTGCCTCATCTCCACAACGCCCCCCCACAGACGCCGGAGATGCCTGGTTTCACCCTGGAGATACCCAGTAAGGGACCATCTCACAGGGAAAGCCAGGACGGGTTCCCCAGCGGTCTACAGTGGGGTGATTCATGCGCTTTACAAGACATCATTACATTACATTACATTACATTTACATTGGGGTCGTCTGTACAAACAAGATTGTATTACTTCCCAAAGGACAGTGGCGGCTCCTCCACTAAGGCGGCGGAGCGTTGCTCCACTGCTGGTTGAACAGTGTAAAATCAAAATAAAATGATAATAACAAGAAGTTATTTTCTTTTTCTTTGCAGGACTCCCCGCCATCAGAGGGAGCAGGACTGGTTTGCACTCCCTCCTTAAGTGCGCATGACGGCTTGGTCAACCCTCTTCGGCTGGCCAAACAGTCATGCGCACTTGGCATGTTCTCCACTGGGCTGCGTTGCACAGTCTAGTGGAGAACATGCCCAGCATCCCAGGTACTGCATGAGCGGCCGAACAGGCCACTCAGACCAATCACGTCGCTGCTATTAATTGGCTGGAAGAGACCTGGGGCCGGGATACTTTCGGTGCTTCCGAGGAAGGAGTAGAGACGTGCGCCGACAGCAAAGAAGGTACTTAAAAAAAAAATGTGATCCCTTCCCCCACCCACCACGCCCGTTCCGAGGCAGCCGCTACTGCCTAAGGAACATTACTTAGCATAACAACAGCTCAAGAAACCACACCCTAAGGATCTAAACCCATGACGTACAGTGTGCAGGCAGGTCCAAGGTGCCTGTAAATAGATCACTGCGCTATATTATGAAGTTTGAAACTTATGATCTGGACGTAACAAAAGGACCTTTCTGACAAAAGCAGTAGCCCACTTACCTATCCACAGAAAATACAAATCTGTGATCTGCATTTTACACAAGGTGCTTTACAGCAGGCACATTAACCCTCTATGCTACTTTAGGTTTCAAAACTGTGACTGGACAAAGCACATAACTCTCTCACAACTACATCAACTACCAGAGTTATCATACCCTACTATAAGCCCCTCAACATTTTTATCAACACTCAAAAATCTCTGCAGCAGGTGTCTTTACCCTGTAAGATATTTTTAAAATGCAGCCTCTTTGTGACCAATTAAGCAATCTAGAACATGTCTACTGACACATGTCCGTGTTGTCAATTTCCTTGCAATAGATTATTTTAAAAAATGTTTAGGTTTACTGTCAGGCTCTGCTGTTCAAGCTCCACTCTCGAGACTCCCCCTCTGCCACACTTTGACCCTCAATGTATGGGTTCCCGGACTCCAGCACTGGGTAGGACAGCCAGAAAGGAAAGGCTGTGGGAATGCTGAGGCAGTGGTTGAGTCCCTCGCATAGCTCCTCTCCCGGGTCACACGGGGTGAGGCGCTTCATTCACTCGAGGATAATGTGGTGGCTGGAGGAATCCTGCCTGTTGAGCACTCGAGCGCCGGGTCCCGTGCAAGGCCACACAGCCCCCCTCGAAGCCCCTGCGTGCAGGAACCGTGTCCATAAAACAGCAGCAGGCTTGATCCTCCAGAGACCGGCCCTTTCAGCTGGGCCCAGCCGGATTACCTGCAGAGCACCCAGAAGAAGCCTGCCCGGCGCACCGCTGCCCCGTGCGTCTACGTCTGATCCTCTGCACACTGAACCGATCTTCAAAGTGCATGCCATCAAGCCGTTCACCCCGGACGATCCGAGGCTGCGTGCCTGTGAGGGAACCTATATGCGCATACTGCAGGTCCTGAGTGAGTCACGGCGCACCGCTGCCCCTTGCGTCCACGTCTGACCCTCTGCACACTGAACCGATCTTCAAAGTGCCTGCAATCGAGCCTTCACCCCGGACGACCCGAGGCTGCGTGCCTGTGAGGGAACCTATGTGCGCATACTGCAGGGCCCGAGTCACGGCGCACCGCTGCCCCTTGCGTCCACGTCTGACCCTCTGCACTCTGAACCGATCTTCAAAGCGCATGCAATCGAGCGTTCACCCCGGACGACCCGAGGCTGCGTGCCTGTGAGGGAACCTATGTGCGCATACTGCAGGGCCCGAGTCACGGCGCACCGCTGCCCCTTGCGTCCACGTCTGACCCTCTGCACACTGAACCGATCTTCAAAGTGCCTGCAATCGAGCCTTCACCCCGGACGACCCGAGGCTGCGTGCCTGTGAGGGAACCTATGTGCGCATACTGCAGGGCCCGAGTCACGGCGCACCGCTGCCCCTTGCGTCCACGTCTGACCCTCTGCACTCTGAACCGATCTTCAAAGCGCCTGCAATCAAGCCGTTCACCCAGGACGACCCGAGGCTGCGTGCCTGTGAGGGAACCTGTGTGCGCATACTGCAGGGCCCGAGTCACGGCGCACCGCTGCCCCTTGCGTCCACGTCTGACCCTCTGCACACTGAACCGATCTTCAAAGTGCATGCAATCGAGCCGTTCACCCCGGTCGACCCGAGGCTGCGTGCCTGTGAGGGAACCTAGGAGCGCATAATGCAGGCCTGAGTCACGGTGCACAGCGCCCCGGCCCCAGGCAGGGTTGTTTTTAGCACGCAGATGGTGCAAACGTGTTACCATTAACACAAGCTTTTCAGCGTTTCCGCATTCTTAGTACACTCCAGCCAGGGTCGAATTGGGACTGAAAATCGGCCGGGCACATTAAAAAAATCGGCCTCCATTTGCATAATGCCTTTCCTCAAATCACTGCATTAAAAAGAAGGGGGGGGGCTTAAAAAATGCACATATTAGTTTACACTAGTGAAACACACCTGAAAGCAAGTGAGGCCCCTTCTACTGAGGCCCCCACCCCACTCAATATGTGCACACATTAATGGGCCGGCCAGCGAGACAAAGGGAGTGATGCCTCTGCCTGTTGCTAAACCGGGGGTCGGGGATCAGCGGTGTTGGTGGGGGGGGGGGGGGGGGGGGGGGGGGGGAGCAATGAGCGCTCATCGCCTCTAGAAAGGCCACTCAGCCTCCCACTGGCTGTATTGCGAAAATAGAGACAGCGCCCAAATCGGCCCCAGACTGCTCAAAAAAGCAGCCCAATCCGAGGCTGACTCCAGCCTTATAAATGTGGTCATTTGCCGCGCCATTCATGGCGGTATTAGAGCATCGAACCTCTGATTATCCAGAGGGGCGAACCTGCCAATGGTGCAGCAGCTGCAGTGGCACCGGGATCTACTGTTTGCGGCTATTGCTGCTTTTACTACGTCACTAGCGGGCGGGCATATTTGACGCATTCCTTAGGGCCAACAGAACCCGGACTCCGCCACTGCTAACGTTGTCTGTCGTTTCCATAGCACTACTGACAAGGCCGGCTTTAGGGCAGTGCGACTGGTGCGGCCGCACTGGGCGCTGAGCTGTTTAGGGGGGCGCTGTGACCTCAGGGGGGCGCTGTGTTTAGCAATATCTTACGATGTTTCACTACCACTTTTGCAGGTGGTTGTGAAAGAATCCGAGGAGGCGGTCATGGGACGTGGGGGCGCCAAAAGTGACTGTGGTGCCCGGCGCCACCAGCGCTAAATCTGGCCCTGGAGTCACAAAGGTGTCTCTAGAAAAGTTGCACAATTAGTCGTGAGAATTTTCCAATTTCTAACTGCATCGGGCACCAGGGCTACTGGCGTCTTTGGGTCAAAAAATGCTTCTCTTCCCCAACCCCCTGAGTCTGGAACTCACCGGCCCGGGCTCTTGGGCACAAAGAGACATCTTTATCTCAAACTCTATTAATCACCGAGGGATGGTCAGGGCGCTTTACAAGTGCATTCACTCACTCATCCAACAAAGGGAACAATAAGCCATCAAGTCTTCAACCGTGGCAGCAAATCACAAATGTGTCTTCTTGGGCCAGAAAACAGAATCCAGCGTAAAACTGGAGAGTGTGGACATATTCCAAGTGACATCAAATACCAGCCTGATTTCCCCCACTCTAATTTAGTATAACTAAACCCCCCCGTACAGCGCTCGACACAGAATAAACCTATCAAAGTATGTAGTAACATCTCACTAATGCCAAGCAACTGCCCAGTGGCTGCCCAGGCCTGTGGTTATCCGATCACCACCGTCCAGCCCAAGTTGTGAAACCGAGCCCTGCGCCAGGCCCAGACGCAAACATTATAAGGGGTTTCATTACATTTAAAAGACAGCTGCACGGCGGAGCGAGAGGACCGCAAACTCAGTGTTGGCACACGCCAGACCCACAATAACAGGGCATGGAAGAGAGCTGGCAGGGATTCTGATGGAACGGCCAGAGGGTTTTAGTGGTGGCAGTCACAGAGCGGGCAAGTGTAAGAAAGTGGATTATTAATTGGGGAGGGTGTGAGTCCCTCCCAAGTAGCAAATCTTGTCAGGTGACCAGTCCCACACATAAGTTCAATAAATCAGCCAGGCCCAACCCCTGGCAGCTATAGCACAGGGCAGACAGACTTACTTTAAGGCAAAGTGTGCAAAGTTTTTAGCAGTACCAAAATAATTAAGAAGTCTATACATAACACAAAGAAAATCCCACAACCAATTTCTAAAAATAGAGACATTTTTAATTTGAAAAATTACTCAGAAATGTTTAAAATCCAATAAGGGGAATCAGAGATGTGACGTAAAACAAATGTATGACAAAAAAGCACCACGAAAAAGCAAAGTGCCAATCAGAAGTGTGGGACCTAGGCACAATCTCAGGCTGACTGTGGTAGAGCAGAGGTCACATACACAAAGAGGGTCTTCTCCATCAAAGATTTTACATTCTGACAGTCTTTGAAATGGAAGTACAAATCCTCCAGCAGGGCCCAGATTGCAGGTTGTATTTGGCGGAGTCCCCTCAAAATCTTAGAGCCACTGGCCATAGATTATGGTGGGACAAGTTTTGAGTGGGAAAATTAAAATTTCAAGTCAGCTAAAGTCCTTTTGTCAGTAAGATACTTTTTGACCTTAACCCCGTGAAGATTTCTACCTTCAGATTTAGCGTCTTTTTTGGAGCTCAGAATCCTCTAGCAGCGCAAGCCTGGAAGTTCCAACAAAGCCGTCTCAAAATTAGACACCTTTGCCACAAGGTCCCGCTGAATCCCTGGAGGTCTCGAAAGTTCCAAAACCTTTTCAGATTTTCTGGAGCTCTTCTTAGGCTCCCAGGACCAGGGGGGGGGGGGGGGGGGGTGTCCGAGTGCCAGGACTTGCTCCAGCAGTCGCCACCAGCAGGGTCCAGTCCAGGTCCAGCTGCTGCTGCTGGTCAGCTGGTCACTCCAGAAAGAGGTCCACTTGCAGCTTGTGTTCCTTGTAGCCACATAGAAGGTAAGACAACTGACTTCTCAGTCTTGGGTGCAGGTGGGAGCAGATACAGCGGCTCATTTCTCCTAACAGGCCACAGACCCAGGTCCAGTCCTCTTCTGTCCTTCCACAGGTCCACAGAGTGTTCTCATGCGCTCAGGAGAGGTGCTACTGCTGTAGGATTCACTAGCCAATTGCATGGGGGTCAATCCTGGCACCTCCCTAATCAGTGAGAAAATAATTCCAAAGACCAAACCTTCCTACTTATGCAGCACATCTGGTTTGCATTACTGCAAGCTACCCCACTGTGTTCTATTCTGGGCAAAATCCAACATGGGAGAATCCTCCTGCACTTGGAGGGGGAGGAGACTGCTCATTTCAATAGACACCCTCCTGGCTCGGACATCAGCTAGGTGTGTGTCTAGGGGTCTGGGCAATTCCCTCCTCCTCACCCAGACCATAGTGGTCCTTGGACCAGCTCCCCTTCCTACTGGGCTGGCTACAGTTGGGCGTAGGAACAAAGGTTCTCCCCCCATATGTCCCTTTACACTGAACTATGAATGTGCAGGACTAATTGTGGTTCCTTTTAACTTATTGAAGCTCGTGAACCCTCCTGAACTGCCATGCCTGAGCTGAAGAAAGTCACAATCCTCACACTCGGGGCTTGCTGCCAAAAAGCCCAAGCCATTGTTTCTGCTCTGAGAGCAGTTTAGACATCTTATTAAGGGGAAAGCATTGACAGCTGCTGAAGGCTAACACTAAATAGCCGACTGGAGCTTAAGGTAGAAAGACTCTAACTTTGTAAAAGTTGCCTTTCCTGTATAGTTATAGGAAATCCAACTTCACAATTGAATTGATTTTTTTAATAAATATTGAAAACACTGGTTGAATATTTTATATAGCTTATCCCAAACCGAGTTAGCAAAAAATAGTGTTTTAATGACAAGAACTCCTCATAGGACCAACCCTGTATGGTGAAAATAGGTCCTAGGGACCAGTCATTTAGGAGTATGCCAACACGAAATTCTGTATGCATCATTTTTTGTTACTAGGCACAATGACTTGCTGGCTACAAATGTAAGCCTGAACCCATGTTTTCTTTTTCAGCTTAGTGAATGGCGCAATATGTGCTACAGTTCACATAAGCCAACTTTACCATGTTATAGTGGTCAGAGCAAATATAGTGGGGAATTGACTGCAGTGCCCAAATCTGCAGAGTTTAAAAACAAACAAAAAAGAAAAACAGTCACGAGAAAATGGGAAAGGGATCATTCAAGAAGAGGGAATTTCTCACAGCCAGCAAACACTGTGGCTCTACAGTTCACAAAGGTTGATGGACAAGTAGCTCATCCAGTCCAGGTTACTTTCTCTACATACTGGTATTTGGAGTAAGATGGCCAGATACTTAAAAATCGAAAAACTGGACCAGGCTACAGAAATTGAAGAAGGACTACTAAATGGCAGTATTATCATGGTGCTACACTAATAACATTCACAAACGTTCAGTTGTATACAACAAAACAATAACATATTTGCAAAGATTTCATAAAAAGGCACAGGACACAATAGTTTAATGAGCAGATCATGTTGACTGTGCCACATGCCAAGCTTGGCTGCTACCACTTCTCCCAGACAGTGAGAGATGGCGGCCGCTATGCTGATAGCGCGGTATCTACTCTGCTGTCTTACCACACTACATGTGGAAAGGGTCCTTTGGAGCTGTAATGATGAACATTTTTTTTATTTGTAGCACTCACACCACTCACATCTTCCCTCAAAATTGGGAAATCTATTTTAGTGTGGTAAAAATGTTGGTATGCCGGAACCATCAATGAAAAAGCTGGGATTATCCACGGAAATCCATGACGTCTTGGTGCCATAATTTGTAACGCTTTCCTCTTTCTTTAAAATCAGGGCTACACAAGCCAGAATGCAATGAATACATCTGGGCTGTATGAGTTACTAAGGAATGACCTGGGAAACTTTTTTTTTGTATTTTTTGTATAGTTTTTATTAAGGTTTGCAAGGACATACTTCTCATCGGCGGATAAATATCATAGCAGTTACTCATAGTCATGAATGTCCTACAATTTAATCAAAACAGTTCCCCAACGTCCCACCCCCCTCTACTCTTGACTTATCACAAATGACAATCAGACATTATATTCCCTAGGGCGTCAGAGAAAGTGACCCCCTGAGCGGACAGAGCTGTGGGCTGAAGAGACACAAGGAGGAGGGGAATATACATCTCTGTGGGGATTTTACGAGCAGCCAGACATCGTTTATCACAATGATTATTTGCAGACTCAGGTGTCAGATTTGACTCAATATTGTCTCGGAGCACGATAAGAATATAAGTGACTGGGGACAGGCTGGCATACCGTTGGTGTGCGCGACATGCATCGCGGCAGATAGACGCACAAGTGCATAATAATAACGCAGGTTTGAGATCGAAGAGGCTCACAGTTTTGTTGTTTTCTTATTTCAGCTATTTCTTATTGTAGTTTAAAGGCATCCACGTGAAGGTGTATGTGGCAGGAATCAACCAATCACTAGTTATCTAAAGTATAGAAATGCCACGGTAGGGAACAGGAGCACGACTTCCAGGCTCAGTCCATCTACAGCGTTTACCTTACGGGAGCAAGCAGCGACATGCGCGATAATTGCAAACAGATAGCGCCGCTGCTTGCTCCAGCATGGTAAACGCCGTACATGCACAAGGGCTCATTAGAAACAGTGCAGGACATGCACGGATTTCCACAAAAGCCAGGCGTGATTCCAAGAGGTCACTCCAAATCAGCGCTTGCGAACTGCATAGGCGAGACCTAAAAAGGTAACATATGAATTGTATTCATCATTTCGACTTGAGGTACCCGATCTACAAGATTGTCTCGCACTCTCTGTAGAAATGTACCGGGCTCCGTTGCTTTCTAGCTAGGTTTGTGCTGCATAAATACAATAAAATACAAAAGTAGAGCTGCAAGACAGTGTGAGGATAAAGACAGGAGTTAGCAAACTAGCCACACATTCAGGCCCGGACTGGTCGTTGAGGGCACCGGGCAATTCCCCGGTGGGCCGCATGGTTGGGGGCCGGTTTTGGGCCCCTGGGGCCGTTTTTGTTACAGGGCCGTTATGCTGCAAAAACGCCCCCTGTAACAAAAACGGCCGAAAACCGGCCCTGTCACAGAGCGCGGTCGCACCTCTCCCCCCTCCCCTCTCCTCCCGGAGGGGGAGAGGGGGGCCGGCCGAGCACTTTGCCAGGGCCGGTTCTGGTTCCCAGTCCGGCCCTGCACACATTATATCAACCTCTGTAACAAAACAGACTTATCAAGCCTCGTGTGACTAGCCTTCACAAAATCTGGCTTGAGTACCTTTTCCAACCCCATAGGAGCGTGGGGGCATTGATCCCCTGACCTCTCGACTGTGACCTAACACACACACACACAGTACATATGTTCTCTCTCACGCTTTCCACTCTCACCTGTTTAGGGGGTGGGGCCATGACGGAGCTCTCTCTCCCGGCATTATAGCAGCAGTTTAGGCTGTGTTAACTGAACTGCGCATGTTGGATTGGCCAGCATTTTCACTGTGGCCAGCCTGACATGCGCATGTCAGATTAGCTGGCATTTGCACTGTATCCAGCCTGACATACGCAGTTCAGGCTTCTGCAATCAACAGCTGAAAGGCAGCTGAGAAGCAGAAGCACAGCCCGTAGGTGTCCAATGGAGGGCTGTTTTTGCCTTCTCCAGCCAATCCTAATACAGCTCTTATGCTGTTTAGCATTGTAAGCAGCAAGAAAGCAGTGCTTGGATTGGCTCAATGCTATTGTCCTGCAAGCAGCGTGAGGCAGGAGGAACTTTTAAGAGGATGTAAGTAATGTACGTACCTACCACTTTCTAAAGGGAGCATCCGCCACTGGTCCTGGGCAATAACTTCAACAGTCCTGACTTTGTAGCCCACAAAGGAGTGCATTCTTGGATTCTAGTATTGTTTGTGGGTCTTCACTAAAGACATCTTAGTCAGGGACTTTAACTTGAAGGACCTCGACAATACAGCATCCCCATATCGAGGGACGGGAAGGGCTGCACCCTTTCATGACTTATTCGACAATCATAAGCTATCTTCAACGTACGTTGTGAAAGCAAGATACTCGAATGGCGGGCGACTACAGCCGACCTTCTGGGACATCTCGAGGATCGAAAATATCATTGTCAGCGAAGTAATGGCGGCCAGTCTGGAAGATTTTACAGTCAAAATCAGGTCGGAAAGCGATCATAGGCCACTAATAGCAGTTTTCAAGCTAGAAGTTCCAGCGGCCCTTAAGTTCCAAGCCATCGGAGAGTCCAGAGGGGACGAAATTTACAGCTTCCTAAAGAGAATCAGATGGACAGACGAGACAGGAGCAAAACTTCAAAACTGGCTGGACCTAAAGCAGGAGGAGATCCCAGCAATTCCGTCTTCACCGATAAAAATATGGGAGACCATAGTTGATGAGATACAAACAAGCTTGGGCCATACCCAGCCACAATGCTCCAGGCCCAAAAAGAAAATAACAGGTGGAATCATCCGTCCAACCAAGGACATACGCGAGACCAAATGCCTCTTGCGTAAGGAACTAGTAATAAAGAAAAGAGGGGGCAGACAAACAGATGGGACATCGATTGCATCATTGAGGGCAGACCTAAGAAAAAAATGGTGGGAACTCAAAAATGCTCACATGGAGAGGGAATGGATCAAAGTTTTCTCCCGGCTCAAACAGAAGAACTCAGCAGGATTATGGAGACACATAAACCGGCTAAGCAGCAGAGGTGCTCAAAGAGAAAACGGGGTGGCAGAGCAAGATTGGCTGGTCTACGTAAAGCAGCTATATTCAATTGCCCATGTAAACACATGCAGTACTGAAGATTCTAACTGTGGGACGGACTGTCTTCACCTACCCAGGGCAATGATCGAAGAAAAAACTTCTAGCCCCCGAAATCCTCCTGAGGGTTTGCGAGACCAGGCAGAGATGCGCCGTACCCTGTCAGCCCAGATAAACCATGATATGGTTATTAAGATATTTAAGAACATGAAGAACGATGGGGCCCCTGGACCAAACGGGATACCGGCCCAGGTTTTTAAAAAGGCCCCCGACTTTTGGGCATCTGTCCTTACTCCTCTTTATAACCATTCCTTAACAACAGCAATAACCCCCAACTAATGGAGTGGCTCCATATTAGTCCCAATTTTTAAAAAGGGAGATCGTCTAAAACCATCGAATTATAGGCTCATCGCTCTTCTTGACATAGAAGCCAAGGCCTACGCCCGCCTCATACTGAAGGACCTGGAGACATGGGCCGAAGGAAAAAGCATCATACCCTGCTATCAGACTGGCTTCAGACCACAAGCATCGACAATGGATAATATCCTGGCGTTAGCGCACCTAGCAACTGAAGCAATAAAGAAGAAAATCCCTCCCCTCTTATGTTGCTTCCTTGATTACAGCACAGCATTCGATAAAGTGGTACGAAATAGGCTATGGTGGAAACTAGAAAATTGGGGCATTCCGCCAAACCTACTGAAGGCAATCAGATCACTTTATGATGGCACCTGGGTGCGGGTTAAAACCAGCGCTGGTACAGTGTCCCCTAAAATAATAACAAACAACGGGCTGAAACAAGGATGCGTGCTGGCGCCCATCCTTTTTAACTTGGACACGGCGGATTTGGGGGATGCCTTGAAAGGCGCCAGCTTAGTAGCACCAAGAATAGGTAGTATGAGGCTGCTGGTCCTACAACATGCCGACGACACAGCCGTGTTGGACCACACGAGGGTGGGCCTACAGAGATCCCTAAATGCGTTGAATCAATTAAAAAAAGATAACAACCTTCTAGTAAACCAAGGGAAAAGTAAGGTCGTCATTTTTTGGAGCAATCATCTGAAAAAAAAAGCACAGTGGCGAATGGGAGATCTGCAGATCAGTACAGTGGCAGAGTATAACTACGTAGGGGTTTGGTTTAGGGAACGGGCCAATGCAAATGTCCATCTGAAACAGCAGTCGTCCAAGGCCAATAAGGTGATATTCCTTTTAAAATAACTGAGATTACATCTGATAAGCCCCACGGCCATACCAATATTAACTGCCTTAAAAGCAAAATTGCTGCCAGCCATCAGCTATGGCCGCCAGGCCTTTAGGGGACGCAGGATGCCCTTCTCACCACAATCCAAGCCGAAGCATATAAATCAGTCTTTTCTATCCCAAGGCCGGCAAGGAAGTCAAGACTAAGATTGGAGCTAGACCAGACTTGATGTGCCAAGGGGAGATTATAAAATCATACTTAAGGATTATAAGGACCCTCATATCGCCTGCTGTAAGACCAGACTTGATGTGCCAAGGGGAGATTATAAAATCATACTTAAGGATTATAAGGACCCTCATATCGCCTGCTGTATTAATTATGTATTAGCGCTGCCTGTTTGAACTGCTTTGTGACATTCCGCCTGCTGTATTAACTATTCCGTAGCGCTGACTTGCCTGAACTGCTCTAATTGTGTAATTTAATTTGGACACACTTCATCTGCTGTGTAGAATATTGCCGCTTTGATTCGTTAGCGCTTTATTGATTATTTCCACAGTGCTTCAGTCCTGTTAGCGCGTTAGACTGTAGCGCTACGCTGTGCCCCCCCCTCCGCCTCCATTTTGTTTGTTGTTGTCCTCGTGTGCCCGCCCCGCCTCCCAGCTGTGACGCCCTCGCCCCTCCCCCTCCACTATCCATATATGACAGTTACTCCCGCGCGCAGCGTTCACGCGCAGCGACCGCGCCCAATCCGCGCCGAAGGTGCGCCAAAGGTAAGCCCGTCTACGCCCGTCCGCGCCTGGACCGCGCCCAGCGCCATACCCCCTGCCCCTCGCGCTGCCCAGCTCTCCCGCATTACCTACGATGCCGCCACCCTCCTAGCCCTTAACCCCGGTCGCGCCCCCAACTGCGTCCAAGCCGCTCCTGGACACACCCATGGACCTTTCTCCTGCTACTCCTGCAAATTCATCGGCACCGACAACACCTCCGCTACGACCACTCCACAGATTCCCGACCCCAACCACCTTCAATGCATCCTTCTCAACACCCGATCCGTGCACAGGCACGCCATTGACCTATGGAACTTACTAGACTCCTTCTCTCCAGACGTCGCCTTCCTAACAGAAACATGGATGAACGCTTCCTCCGCACCAGACATCACCATTGCCATCCCTGAAGACTACAAGATCACCCGCAAAGACCGTACCACCCACACAGGAGGAGGAATCGCTATCGTTCATAAGAAATCCATCCGCATCTCAACTTGCTCTGACGCCAACCTCGCCAACTCCGAACACCTTCACTTCCAAATCCACATCGACCCCAAAACAACACTCAGAGGCACTCTCCTCTACAGACCACCAGGACCTCGCGCAAAATTCAGTGAAGACATCACGGACTTCATCTCTCCACACGCGCTCCCCTCCAAAGACTATATTCTTCTAGGAGACCTCAACTTTCACCTTGAAAAGATAAACGACCACAACACCGCCACCCTCGTGGACAACCTCGCCAACCTCGGACTTAAACAACTAGTCACTTCCCCCACCCACATCGCAGGTCACACACTCGACCCCATCTTCACATCCAGCTATCATGTCTCTTTCAGCCACACTACGGATCTCCTATGGACCGACCACAGCTGCGTTCACTTCACCTACAACAAGCCGAAACCCATCAACCACTCCCAACCTACCCTTCAAAGAAACTGGAACAAAATCACCACGGACCAAATCTCCACATCGCTCCTTCGAAACTCCCCAGCCCTCTCTTCTAACGCCAACGAAGCCGCCGCCAACTTCTCCCTATGGTTATCCAACACCGCCGACTCATTAGCCCCACTGAAAAAACGTCAAAGCAAACCTGGCAGCAAGAAAGCCTCTTGGTTCAACGATGATCTCAAGAAGTCCAAGAAACTCTGCCGCTCCCTTGAAAAGGCCTGGATAAAAAGACCCAACCACCAGCACCAAGGACGCCTTCAAAAGCGCCACCCGCACTCACCACCAATTGATCCGAAAAGCCAAGAAAACAGCATTCAAGGATCGACTTGACAACAACGCCCACAACAGCAAGGAACTTTTCAACATCGTCAAGGAATTTTCCAATCCCTCGGCCAACTCCAACGACATCACCCCTTCTCAAACCCTCTGCGACTCCCTAGCCTCATTCTTCCACAACAAGATTGCAGACATCCACAACAGCTTTGACAACCAACCCGGAAACCAACCCACCCTACCATCTGCTGACCATCTTCCCCCCGTGAACACCCTTAACGCCTGGAACCCAATCTCCACTGAGGACACCATCCGCCTGATGAACTCCATCCATTCAGGATCCCCCACAGACCCATGCCCTCACCACATCTTCAACAAAGCAGACTCCGTCATAGCACCGCACCTCAGAGACGTCATCAACTCTTCCTTCAACTCCGCTACCTTCCCAGAAGGCTGGAAACACGCTGAACTCACCGCCCTTCTGAAAAAACCAACAGCCGACCCCACCGAACTCAAAAATTACCGCCCCATCTCGCTTCTTCCATTCCCGGCCAAAGTCATCGAGAAAGCCGTCAACAACCAGCTCGCCGCCTTCCTCGAAGCCAACAAATCCCTCGACCCCTCACAATCTGGCTTCCGAGCAAAACACAGCACTGAGACCGCCCTCATCGCAGCAACAGACGACATTCGAACTCTACTGGACAATGGAGACACAGTCGCCCTCATCCTCCTCGACCTCTCTGCAGCATTCGATACAGTCTGCCACAGCACCCTTCTACAACGCCTCAACAACATCGGAATCCAAGGAAAAGCACTTGAATGGATCACCTCGTTCCTCACCGGAAGAACCCAGAGAGTCCGCCTTCCTCCATTCAAGTCAGAAGCCTCTGAACTCATATGCGGAGTACCTCAAGGATCCTCACTCAGCCCCACCCTCTTCAACGTATACATGAGCCCCCTCGCGGCCATCGCACGCCAACACAACCTCAACATCATCTCCTACGCGGACGACACTCAACTGATCCTTTCTCTTACCAACGACCCCAGCACCGCCAAAACTAACCTACACGAAGGAATGAAAGAAGTTGCCGAATGGATGAAACAAAGCCGTCTAAAACTGAACTCAGACAAAACAGAAGTCCTCATCTTAGGTACATCCCCCTCTGCCTGGGACGACTCCTGGTGGCCGGAAGCCCTCGGAAAAGCACCCATCCCGACAGACCACGCACGGAACCTTGGCGTCATCCTGGACTCTTCACTCTCAATGAACAGACAAGTCAGCGCCGTATCCTCTTCCTGCTTCAACATTCTTCGCATGCTCAGAAAAACATTTCGCTGGATCCCCTCCGAAACAAGGAAAACAGTCACCCACGCTCTGGTCACGAGCCGACTGGACTACGGTAACACCCTCTACGTAGGTACCACCGCCAAACTCCAGAAGAAACTCCAACGAATCCAAAACGCCTCAGCCAGGCTCATATTAGACATCCCACGCAACGAACACATTTCTGGTCACCTTAAAGACCTCCACTGGCTACCCGTCAATAAAAGGGATCACTTTCCGACTGCTTACCCACGCACACAAATCACTCTACGACATCGGACCAGATTGCCTCAACTCTCGACTATCCTTCTACACCCCCCCCCCGCCAACTACGCTCTTCCAGCCAAGCCCTCGCCACTGTACCTCGCATCAACAAGACCACCATGGGAGGCAGATCCTTTTCTTACCTGGCTGCTAAAACATGGAACTCACTCCCCGCTTACCTTCGCCTCACCCAGAACCACCTAGCGTTCAGAAAGCAGCTTAAAACATGGATATTTGACAAATAATCTTCCTCCCCTTCCTAAGCGCCTTGAAACCCTCTGGGTATGTAGTGCGCTATACAAATTTCATGACTTGACTTGACTTGACTCCCTAAAATACCAATTTGAGAGCCATCTTCGAAGGGCCAAGATCAGCACGGCACACCAGTCTTGGCAAAGCACTCAAGATCCTAAAGATCGAGGAAAGGAGCATACCACTACCAGAAATCCCACTACATGCATGGAAAAAAGCCATAAACAGACAAGTTCTGAAAATCTCATTCGAACTGGACCTTAAATCCCTACGCTATAGCCCCCACCTAGACCCGCTGTACACATATACATAGAGGGCTTTTAGATGAGCCCTGGTCATCCATTGGTCTGTGCAACTGTTATTCACAATTCGTTTATGCCCAGCCTACAGGATGGTGCCGTGGGTCAGCGCGCTCCAGCCATTGGCTCTCCTTACTGTGACTGGCGGCATTCTGCTCTTGCATAAATGCGAATCCACCTAAAAAGAAGTTAGTTTCAGTGTGACAGCTGGTAGACCAATCTCTGCTTTATTTTCATTTATGTTCTTGTTATGTTGTTTCTGTTGTTGTTTTTACTTCGTGTTTTTTAAACATATGCATACCACCAACGAATGATGGCATTTTTACTTTTATTACTTTTGCACTTGTAATGTCGTTTGCATATGCAAACAAGAAAGAAAGAAAGGAAAAAAGAATGAAAAATAGAACGAAACAAACAAACTAAGGCTTTTGAAGGCCATATAAGTTAGCTTTGCCAATTCTTCTTAGCGCTGTGTGCTAAAGCTTAAACACCCAGCCGGAGGAGCAGTTTGGTGTAAAGCTAGTGCTGGTTGGAGGTGCTGGTGTGTTAGAATGTTAAAAACACACGTCACCACTATCCATGAATATTAGATGTATACACATTTAGAATTTGGACGAGTGTGTCTGTGCACTGTCAGTGATCTGGCCAAAGATGGTATGAAAGAGCTGAAATTGGATCATAAATCAAAATCTTAAGACGTCCATATGTAGTCCAGTATTTGTTATATACGTGAACGTGGTACTACAAGTCCCAGAATGCTTCATCCCCTCTTAATGGTGCCCCACCTGCCATAGTCGCAGGTGCCAGCGGCCGCAAGGCTGCCTCCAGGATACACCATACCTCAGCACGACTCCGGTAGGCAGACCTCGCCGGCATGCCATGGGCGGGCGGGTAATGCCAGCCAGCGCCAAGGAGCTGAGCTAAACAAACACTGGCGAGTGCTTAGCATAAGCTCGCGCACACGAAGTGCCGAATTAGCACTAATTCTCCGGAGCCCTTTCTTTAATGGGCTCCGAATGCAAACACCGCGCAGGAATCAGAGAACAGCAATCAGACTGACAGCTCAAATCAGACAGCGGACGCGTCCATTCAGAGACGGGAAGACAGGGGCAGCCGGAAGTTGGCAGCCAGAGGCGCGTGGGGCTGCGCCTGGTTCTGATGCTGAGTTTCAGTTTCCAGATGAGGAGTTCGGCACACATTTAAGATATCAGTCATCAGGGCCTCTGTTTACTGATTACGCAATGGGTATGTTTTATTTCACTCTGCAAAATAAGATGAGAACTTTGGGGATAGAAAATATTTTAGCTGAGTTATAACCTGGTCCACTGGAATTATGTGGCGGGGAGAGCCAATTATGCAGCAGCGTTGACTATATTACGTGGCAAGAAAAGGAAAATATGCAATGTAATGCAGCACGTGTGATAGCATTACTTCATAACTTTGTTATTTTTGCACTTGTTAACATGGGCATTGGTTGCACCTCATTAGTACCAGTTTAACACCCAAATATAGCAATAAGTAATAGAAAAGTGACCAGTCAACTTTTGTGAAGGGTCTTCCACTGCGTAGCAACACATGCTGCTGTGTTTTACTAGCTTTTGAACAGTGTGAGCTAGAATTCTTTTTTTTTTAATCTGCAGATGATGGATTACGTGGCAAAATCAGCAAATCCAAATTAAAGTTACCCACTGTTGCAAGACGTGTCATACACAAGGCTATCCAACTAAACATCTACCTCAAAAACTTCAGATTTCCTAGACACAGAACCTTAAGAAGCAGCGCCCTGCTCAAGAGGGACACACCCTGATTTATGAAGCACCCCACCCTCCAACAATACCCCTCTGGAAACACGCCAACCACCTGGAACACGCCAGACAGGACATTTCACCTTCTCAGAGACCCCACCTTCCACCGCAGCTAACACAAGTGTGCAAGAACTTCTATTTTCAACACCTGCAAAGCAAACCGTAGAACTACATTTTCTAGATATCTGATCAGAAAGATTCATTGCACACCTTCAAGTTCTGAATATATAAATATACACACAATGCTGCAGTAGCAAAGTTGTATCTTTCTATATGAAACGTAAAGCACTTTGATGTCCTTCTTATCAATGTTGTCCTTGACATACAAACATTAAAAATAAATAAATACTCCCCACAGAAACTGCGCCGGACAGTATTGCATGTTTCTCTCAGGGCTGAGTACATGCCTCTAACCCCTGCCAACAACGTACATTCATATTTCTCTCTTTTACTACATACATATCCTATTGTAAAGAGCTCAGTCATCTTGCCTCGTGCCTCTATTGCACTGGGCTTCAAACTGTTTAATGCTGTGACCCCCCCTGCCCCCACCCAGTGGGAATAAAAAAATCATCTGGTCCCCTCAGAATTTTTACATTTATTCTAATTGCATATGCACTGTTTAAATATGTCTAGACTTCTTAAGTTCAGATATCGTTTTAACAATGCAATCAAATACATGATTGGCAAACATCATTTTCTGGTCAGGCAACCCTTATTAACACCTTGCGCGCTAGCGGTTTTCCCGCTGTGCGCTGGGTTTTTGAAAAACCCGCGTTACATGACGAGCTCAGCTCGTCATGAGTGTACGAGAGGCATAACTCATGACGAGCTGTAACTCATGACGAGCTGAGCTCGTCATGAGCATAGAAGGGATTAACATGTCACCGTATTCACAATGTGATTATTAGAAATGGGGGTGGGTGTTGGAAAAAGTCCTTTCCCTTTTTTTCTCATACTCCCAGCCAGTATATAAATGACAAAAGGTGTTATTGATGGCCCATTACAGAGCGGCCCGCCCCCCAGTTTGAAGACCCCTGACATATAATGCTACATCTAGGATGCATCATACGGTGAGGATTTATCAGAGCGGAGAATGACTCCACCCCAACCCCACCGTCTTAGTAAACACAACAGCCTGACCAACCACCAGGTATTAGACTGCTCTTCACCTGGCTCCCTTCCTCCTTGTCTGGGTTGGGGGTTGCCCCCAGCCCCCCCTCCCCCCTTGCGGTCTTGGTCTTCTGCAAGCAGACGACCCAGCACTGCAACTATTATGTTAATATAACATTTCTAGCGCACACCTCCGCAATCTGTATTGCATCGTAGATTCTTCCTATAGATGGAGACTCTAGCATACACAGACAACATTACTAAGGTGTCAGTTAAGTCAACTCAACGGTAGCTACTTTATTGACCTACGAAGGATTAAAGGCTACATAGGCCTCACCTCGGATTCGAACCTGTGACCTGCAGACCACAAGCAGTTATGTGGTACAAGAGAGGTGGATGTACATGCCTGCCCACGTCCTACAACATATCTGTGCCTCGTGTTTCAGGTCCCCCCTCCTTTCAAGCCCCCTATGGTACAGTGATCTTTCTCCCACTCTATTATAACTTTGTCCATTTCTCTATCAGAACATCTCTGTATTTGTACCTCTGAGTTGTTCTACTCAATGCCATTTTTCGAATTTTTTAGCGCCTTGAGACCCATATGGGTGAGTAGTGTGTTCTACAAATCCCTGATAGAGTGATTGTTTTTTGAGGTCCCAGGAAAGACATTCAGCTGTTTTCATGTGAAAATCATAGCATAATTCAAAACTATTTCACATCAATTAGGCAGAATTAGCAGAAAATAGTTAGTAACATTAAAATTTGTTCCGAATAGGGCCCCATATTATTCCCAGGCAAGGGCCCCGACAACAGCGGCGGTGCGTCCATTGGGGCGTTGGGGCGTTGCCCCCCCAATGCGCACTGCCGCCATCCAGGACCGCCAGTGTGCCTAGTAAAATAAAACATTGTGCATTATTCAGCAACTAGTTTCTGGCCGGCCAGTCACCGGGCCGGGCCAGAAACCATCGGGAAAAGGGGGGGTGGGGCTGTGCAGGGGCGCTAGTGCGCGTGTCCTCTTTCGGACAGGTCATTTTTCTGCCCGGTTGGAGCATGCGCACTAGCCCCCCCCTTTGCATACCGGGGGTTGCCTCATGCCGCAGCCCCCAGCCTCCTAATGGGGCGGGGAGTTTGGCTGCTCTAACCAATCCATCCCTTGACCTGCTTGATGACGTCTGGGATGACGTGACGTCACTCACCTCCTTGGTCACTCTCACCCCGCACCCGCAGCCACTTCCACACACAGTGCTGCTGCCCGCTTCAAACGTGGTGTGCGTGCTCCTCCTGTCCTCCAGATGGTGACTCTTCCTGCTGCCTCCTGAGCTGGACTACTACCGTAACAACATCGGAACGACAAGGAGAACTACTGAGGTGAGTCACAATGGTGATGGTGGTGATTACCGCCCTTTTGAATTTTATTTCAAACTCCCACCCGTTCCGTATTACCCATGATCCCACAGCTGTACCCCACTGAGAGTGCCATGGCGGGTTTGGCCATCCGGCATCGTTTCGGTCTGTAAGTATTTTTTTGTAAATACAGCGCCTCCTATGGCAGCCGGTTTGATGTTTTCACTAGTGCCACTGCCGCCACTCTTGAAGTCATGACAGTGCGCAGGGAATTGAGGGGGGGGGGGGGGGGGGGCGGGAGGAGAGTGAGTGAGGGAAAGAGTCTGTGAATCTGCTGCATGCATCCGCGTGCAACCTGGCGGCCGTTAGTCCTCACCCCAGTGTGATGTGTAATTCCGCCATTGTAGAGAGCTGCATGTAGGAATGAGAGCTCAGTAGGTCCATGCACCTTCTGCTCAGATTTGAGTCAGCCTTTATTTCGTTAGGAAGGTGTCCTGGTTAGTTTGCAAGCGAGTCGTGGTAGGGTGACCAGATTTCACGGATTTGCCTCGACATTCCCGGTGTTCAGAGGACTGTCCCGGTGTTCTCTGTAATTGTTAAAATACATGGTTTTGGGAACAAAGGCCAGGTCGTCCTGCAAATGAGAGTTGAAAGGTATACTCTCTTTAAGTAATGTATCTGTTTCAGGGGCCCAGGAGGTCGCCAGCTGCGTGCACGCGGCAGCAGAGGGGAGACAGAGGGGGGCTCAGGGTGAAGGACGTGCCATAGGTAATGTTATGTACGCCGCCGCGTAGCTGGGAATACACAGCTTTTCAAGGCAAGGCAACGCAAAAATCGGGACAGAAGTAAGTCTATGTTTATGTCTGGACATTTATAGATGTTGCTTATCAAAATCTGTTACCCCTAGTCGTGGGCATAAAGTTTTAAGATGGCCCTCACATCAGTAATACCGGGAGGCACGTACATGGTTATTGATGTCATCTACCAAAGGGTTTCTAATTAACTAGTGTAGCCCAGGGCATTACACATGCATCACAGCCTCTTTCATATATGCGCACATTTGGTAAAATGGGTTATTGACCACAATGCCAATTGAACAGTACGCCTGCTGGGGGCATTTCTTCGTAGTTGCCCTGGTTGGTCCTTTTTATGGTGATTATTAGATTGTATTTCTGCTAAATTTTGTGGTAACTTGCATTAATCCTATTCACAACTGCAGCGGGCTGGTCACATTGCAGCTTGTTTCTTTCTGCTTGTTACCTCAGTGGGGCAGTCGGGCAGCATTGGCGGTGGCGGGAGCAGCCTATTTTGGTGTGGGCAATATCAGGGCGAGTCTTGCATCTTGGTGGGCGCGTCACCTGGGTTGGTAAGCACATGCAATGGCTGGGTGAAAGCCAAGCAGTGTTGGGCTGGGTTAGTACCTCACTAGGGAACCAGGTTCGAGTCGCAGCAGGAACGCACAACAACCTGTGATTCTGGGCAATTCACTCAACCCCCACCCGTGCATGACAAATAAATGGGTCAAATATGTATCGAAACTGGTGCTCAAGTGAAGTGCGCAGGTGAGTGAGTCCGAGGGTGGGCCCTGCATGCAGGGCATTAAGTGGGATGAAAAAACTGGGGTCTCTCAAAGGGGTCGTGGCCTATATCATTAAGGACGTGGCTTAAAACAGGCATTTAAAAAAAATCTGTGCTCAGCATAATTGGCCACCCAACTGGTATTTTGCTGCTTCTGGTTATTGCCCCCACATATATAATACAAGTAACATTACACTGACAACACGCCCGGACAATTGGCTTTGTCTAAGGTTGTCAGTTGCATAAAATAAATATACTACATGCATACATACAACTATGGCTTTGTTGTAGATAATGTTGAAAATGCTTTAGTTATTATGCGAGAGGTTGTGGCCTAAAGGCTAGAGCTGCCAACTTTGCTTGCAAATGCACCATTTGTCCACTCGATTTTCACATTTTTCTGGGTGGGGGTGTTCGGGCACGCGCGCCGCGCTTGCGAGCTACAGTGCGGAAATCATTTTCCGCCGCACCAGGTTCAAATGTCACCAGCCGCCACTGCCCGACAATCCTTAAAATGGCAGCCTTGGCACATTCCATTCCGCCCTTTTAGCTCCCGGTGCCACCAGACAGGGTCCAGGGCGCAGCAACCGCGTAAGGTCTGATCTGCGCAGCAGGGCCGGGCTAATCCAATAAGCCGTCTCGGCTCTCGTCTAGGATCAGCAAATACGATTATGCGGCCTAAAAGGCTACAGAATGCACCTGAGCGGCAGGTCTGACACCGTGGGAAGGAAGCGCCTCGAAGAGACGGCGGTGGCGCTTGTACCGCAGCGCTAGCACACGAGGAAGCACCGCCTTCGTCAAGGGGGGGGGGGGGGGGGGGCTGTGGCTTGTGCAGTGTGAGTGCACAGTGGGGAGAGGCCTTGGTCTGAGCTGTCTTTAGCATGAAAGTAATCATATATTTCCCCGGCAGGAAGCACGCGGTGTTTTTCAAAGGTTAACAAGTGCTCTCTGCTTTCTTAAAAAGCAACAGCGAAGCACCCCATGGGGGCAAACCCCCAGGGCCTGGCCTCTCCTCACAGTTTCCGACATGTTGTTTGTCTTCGGAGGCCGAGTGTTTCTGCTGAACAGTTTCCTAGCAGCAGTGAGCTGAGTGAGGTTCCAATCATAAGCATGAATACTTTTTTTTATCACTTCGTGTCCTATAAGGGCCCTGACTAACAGGTGGTTGTGTTACCCGGTTTGATATAAAGTACTCTTTTTCCCACTCTGGTTCAATGGCTGGACTATGCATCTAGTTCCAGTACAGCTTTCTTGTGCTCAGTGGTGGGGGACAGTCTGCAAACCTTGTCTCTTTCCTGCAAAATACCTAACCGTGGCCTTAAATGGCCTGAACCCAGGGTGTCAGCACTAAACTGACTCCAGCCAGTGGAGGGTGCCAAGGACTTGACTTGCAGGAATCTTTGATGCCTCCGAGATACTGCCCCGCAGGGCTTCATTTGCAAAAAAAAAAAAAAAAAGTGCCAGGGTTCTCATCAGGAGGCCACTGCAGGGTGGACCACATATTGCCCCTGCCACCACTGCCAGTGATAATGATATCACAACTACGAACCATCCCACTCTTACAAGTGTGACAATTTGGACTATTTCAGGCCCTCAAAGCTATAAGAATGGCTTGGGCGGCAGGTAATAGTCATTTTTAATATATATTGAGTGAATAATTTACTGTTGTAGTCATCTCTAAATAAGTCTGATAGGGTCACCTTCTGAAGACTGTCATAAGTGTCAGTGTTGACAATTAAGTGCCAGTGCTGAGCCCGGGAAACCACTGTCTCAAATTAAGCACTGCTTGCATCTCTGAGGATGCTACAGCACCTGGAGGACTGTATCCGTGTTGCGTTGCTAGCCTGCCTTAGGATCACTCATGGAAAGCCACCATGCTGAGAAAGGATACCTCTTGCGTACCACCCATATGAACCTGCAGCTCTCCATGAACAGGGCTGGACTCGGAAACCAAAGCTGCCCTGGCAAATGTTCTCCTGTAAGCTGCGTAGCCAGCGAGCCCGACCACTAGAAGCAGGCCCGCACTGGCCGTTGCGGGCACCGGGCAATCCCCCGGTGCGCCGCAAGGGTGGGGGCCGGTTTTGGGCCCAGTGGTTCGTTTTTGTTACAGGGCCGTTTTGGCAGCATAGCTGCAAAAAAGACCCTGTGACAAAATCGGCCGAAAACCGGCCTGACAAAGAGCTCGGTCGCTCCCCCAGGGGGCCGGCCGAGCACTTTGCCAGGGCCGGTTTTGGTTGTTAGTCCGGCCCTGACTAGAAGGAAAGTATGGGGGGGGGTTTCTCACGTCCCCCATGAAAATATTGGGCAAAATGGCAAATATGATGCCTTCTACAACACATTTTTTCATTAAATACTCAATTGTATTAGCTTTTAAAGCATAGTAAATGATGACCTTACAGTGCACAAGGATACAGCAATCTGTTGGGCTCTTCAAAGATTCGCTCACTGTCACCCTCCAACAGTGCCCCTCATCTCTCCATAGTCCCTCTCTCACATGTATTTCATTTGTTTGATAGCACCTCTCATACCATATTATAAGGTCAGAGCACTTTCCATCAAACAAACACAAGGAAAATGAATAATACATGTGTGTCATTATTCAGAAAATGTTACAAAAGACAAAGGACACTATGAGGTGTAGGCATTTTTTAAGAGTGCTTGGTGTGGAGAAAGCACAAGCCCAGGATTCAAAACTTAACACAGTGGTTAAAGTTACATTTGTGAATAAGAATTTATTCCTACCCAAACCCTTTTTACCAACATTAGGATAACGAAAGACTGGAAAAAACATAACTTTCTAACCTGTTCGTGCAGGGTGCATGCAGCTCTTTGATGGCAGTTCATAGCTCACTGTGCTAGATTACGATTAGAATTTATGAACTGCAGAGTAACAAAGGAATCTCTGTGACAGAAGCAGTAACCCACTGAGCTGTGCACATAAAATAAACGTGTGCGATCTGCATGGTATACATTCTTTGCAGCAGGCATATTAACCCTCTAATCTATCTTAGATGAGTCAAAACTGCCACTAGAGAAAACTCCAGCTCACTCCAACAGGAATATTAATCGCCAGAGATATCTTCACACTTTTAATGTTGCCGAAAAGTGCGGGATCGACCAATAACTGCAGCGGGTTCTTTTAAAACTATACAATATTTTAAAGCACAGGGAGGCTGGAAATAAATAAACGTAAACACTGGGCGGATTATGCTGGTCTGCTGATTTTGTTACTAGGAGCCGACATTGCAGCACAGCTGCAAAACCGTCCCTTACCCTTCTACCTTCTCGTGAAATGCTCGATATGCCCATTCCGGCCTTGTTGGACCATCTTACCAGGTATGAACAAGGGCTAAACGTTCAGGTTGGAACGTTCTTACGAAAGCAGGACCACGGTGAACATATTGTTGACCTGCCTATAGTTGCCCAATGAACGAAAAATAAAGAAGGCTGGGTTGTGTCCCAGAATAATTACTGAGGTTCCGTGACGGTTCCGTGACGACTTGAACCCGTGTTTTCAAGTTTGTCGGAAATACATAAAATTAGTATCAGCGAACCGCAAATGATCCATTTAGTATATCCTAGTGTTTTCGCTACGCTACGAGCAAGAGCACTCCTTCCACTGACACATTTCTGATATACACACGGCATCCATCTTAGATCGTGGCCGCCATTTTGTGTTTCCTTGCCCTCACATATGCAATAGCCTCTGATCATTTCATTCACTTCACTTTGATTAAAGACACGTAGCCTTAGCCGGAGATTCACCTCTTACGTGACACGTGCACCTTAAACCAGATCACGCTGTAGCTGCATGACTCGACAAAGGCTGCCTCCTCTGCCCGAGGCCAGTCCTGCCAAACTGGTCTTCGTGTCCATTGTACCTGATCATGATTAGGCGGCCGAAGCCGGTAGCCTTGCCCATTTACAACCCACAAACATCTCTTATCCCGTTTTCTATCTTCTGCACCTGGCTCTGCTCCTTTTCCTTCTGGGCCTTTATTAGGGGGAGGTAACGAACTTTACGATGAGGCGGTCCGGGTCTTGAATGCAATATTGACAAGGGATTGTGATGGACTGGTGGGAACCCCTCTTCGTGATGTTTGGTATCAGATATTATCGACAGTTCCTGTGTAACGCCAAATATTTATTGTTTAGAGACACAAAAGGTTTGGGAATGTACCGACATGTGAAATATTTGCCTAGAGCACAATTTTTGGTATATAAGGAGCAACCCTCAATGTACAAATCGAACAGTCTCCTAGATTCTGCCCGTGTGTAGATTCTGTGACTTCTGTGTCCCTGCAGTAATAAACCTTTGGTCTTTGACGCCACCATCGAGAAGCCCGTGTTTCTGTTCATTTGTGCACCAAGGCAGGTGGGACTCCGGGGTCTTTGGGTGTTGTACCCTGACACCTCTGGACGGAACCAAAAAGTCCAGAACTCCAATTGGCGCCCAACGTGGGGCGACGTCATTCGGTACCGGTCCAAAAGCCTGAAGAGTTCGAGAAGCTTCGTGTGGAGATTCCTGAGGGAGGCGCCCCACTTCATCGATCCCGGCATATCGCAAAAGTGGCCCTGAAGTTCTCTTCCACGAGGGTTCCCGTTCAGGACGGCTGCAGTGGGCCGTTGCCTTGACCGTCGCCCTGTCTTGGACCCGAAGTGGTGCAGTCCTTAGTACGGCGAAACGTGACGGGTTTCTCCTTGGTGACGTCTTCAGTGACTCAGTTAAGTATTTAGTGATAGCTAGCTGGTTACTTTTGTGAGGATTGTTAAAAATCCTTGATCGGTTCTTGGTTTGGTTTGGTTTCGTAAGATTATCACTAGTTGTTCTGGTTACGATAATCTATTTGGTTCAGTTTTGGGTATCGATACATCAGTTCGTTTTTGGTAGGCCTAAGTTCTTGGTTCAAGTGCACAATTTGTTCCGTGTTTGTTTGTTTTGTGTTCCGGACTGAAAATGGTAAGTCGGAAAATGTTGTCTTGTTTTAGTTGCAACAGTGACTCACAATTAGAGGACTCTTGTCTGGTTCCTCCGATTGGGACTCCCCTTTATGATTTATATTGTAAGTATGGTGTGGGTCCTATAACTTATAATGAGATATGGGTCCGTTATTGTAAGAAGGATGGTGTCCTTAGCTGGCCACTGCATGGTAGTTTTGAACAAGAGATTCTCGACAATTTAGAAGAGAAATTGTTTAGGAAGAAAGCCCGGCCGGCAATGTTTGACTCTTTTCGTTATTGGCGGAAAGAATCCAAACAGAGAGAAATGAAAAGGTTGAAAAAAGAGCAAAAAGAACTAGAAGAGTTAACTCTAGAGCAAGCGACTAAGCAGTTGCAGGCTGACGAGTGTGAGAAAGCCATAGATGTAGCCATTAGAGAGCGTAACTTAGCGATTGACAAGTGCTATCCTGCCTTGCCATCGAAAATGGCTAAGATACTGGAGGATTCTGAAAACGATCCTCTGCTATCTTATCTGTTACGGTCGCCTCCACCGTATGCACAAGGTGCTACGGCTCCACTGATCCCGAATGTTCAATTGCCGGTTGCTGGACAACCTGGTGTTCTTGTTCCTCAGAATCAAGTTCCTATACCTCCTGTGGTGAATGTAAATGTTCCTACAGCTCCTCCTCTTCCTACACTGCCAACCCCTATATCTACCCCTGTACCTACTGCTCCAGAAACTATTTTCCTCGATACTCCTACTGTTTCGTCATCTATTCCTACCTCTACTGCGTTCTCTATGTCTGCGAGTGTACTAACTCCACTTTCTGTTCGTCGAAGAATTACTGATTCTGTTACTAATATGCTGTCGCCTATATATAAAACTTTGATTAAGACTCCTACTCCTGACTCTGTTCAGAGACGGAGTCAGCTTCCAAGTACTGAGGAACGGGGAGTTTTAGACTCCACAGCTCTCAGATGGATTACAAAAGTTAGAAGATATAGTACGAAAGATGTGTTAGAGACATTTATGCAGTGGGGAGAACCAACGCAACGATACGTCTTTGATGAGATGTGCTCGTTGTTACGTGAGGAAATAGAAGAAGACGATGTCGAATCAGTTGGAAGATTTAATTAAAGTGCAGAAAGAGTTTGCTGCTGGAATGATAGTGGGTGAGAATATAAAGGAAGCGATGGAACTCATTTTGAGTTTTAGGATTGATCCATCTCTTCGTTCCCCGAGAGATTTAGAGAAAGGTAGAATGAAGCTAAGTCGCCAATATCCTATGAGGGAAGTTCCTCCAATTTGGCGCGAGGCAGTACAACGTGATGATAATGCGGGTATTGCAGCTGCTCCAGCACAGTTCCAAAGAGTATGGATACATATTCCGTGGAAGCGAGCAGAAGTGTTAGCAGTGAAACAGGCCTTGCCAGATCCACGTAAGAATCCAGCCGGATATTACAAGGAATTAACACAGACAGTTGAGGCTTGTATAATGAACTTAGCCGACATTGATATGTTGTTTGGTAATGTAGTTCCACAACCAGTGTGGGCTAAAATTCGTAGAGAGGATCATCAGGCTGCTTTAGGTGGTGATTGGGCAGCTATCACTGCAGCAGATGCTCAACAAACAGGTGGTGCGAAACCTGAACCCCTAATTGCTAATCTTCCAGGTAGAATAATAGATTTAATGAAGACTCTGATGCCAGCATTGCGTGTTAATTGGGATAAATTATCCGCATGCAAGCAGAAGAAAGACGAAAGTGTCTCGGACTTCTTCACGAGGTTCGAAGAGACTTTTGTAGACCATAGTGGTCAGGATATGAGCACTGAAGGAGGACAAAGATTGTTTGTCGATAAATTTGTGCATAATTTGTTACCCGAATTATGCAATAAATTGAAAGACTCAGAAAGTGCGTGGGCTGTATCTACGACAGCGCAAATACTTGCGACTGCACAGTACTATGAAAATAGGGATAAAGAGGAAAAGGAGAAATCAGAGAAGAAAACGAAAGATTTAAAGACTAAAGTTCTTTTACAGCAGGCGTATCCGCCTCGCACGAATCAGACTAATATGCAACAGAATTCGTATCAAAAGACAGATTATAATTCGACCAGGCCTCAATATCAGTGGAATCAGTGCGCGTACTGTAAGAAAGAGGGTCACTATAAAAATGATTGTCCGATCTTAGCGCAAAATAATGCGGCAGCAGCTCAGAGAGGTCGTGGTGGTTATGCGCAGAATTCTAGAGGACGAGGACGAGGTGCTATGCCTCCACAAACGAATGATCGTCCTTCCAATCACTTTGATCAGAGAAATGGACAATCTGTTCAGCAAAATAGATCTCAGCAATATCTTGTTGAGGATTATTGTGAAGTTGAAGAGGGTTTTCAACAAAATGGGTACTAGGACAGCCATGGACAGAGAGAGGGAGTAGTATCAGTTCCAGTGGATCAGAGTGGGCCTTATGTCGCAGTAGCAACATCAGGTGTAGTCGAACCGTTTCTGTTGGATACTGGTGCCGCGAAAAGTTCTATCATGCATGCGAAACTCCCTGGCGCACCTTTGTCTGGCTCAACAAATGTTTCCGTAGGTTTTTCAGGCGCCCCTGTGTACAACCCGATATCTGGTCCTTTGTCTATTTCTGTTGGACCGTGTCAATTGAAAGCACCCTTAATTTTGACGACAGGTTGTAATGAAAATCTGCTTGGTTTAGATTTATTAAAACGACTATATGCGACATTGTACTGTTCTCCGGAAGGAGTACAGCTTACTTTGGGTAAAAGACTCACCTCTCCGATGTACTTGTCAATGGACAAACTCCCGCCGGAGCTACGTTCACTCCCTGATTCTCTTTGGGCGACTGGTCCCAATGATGTAGGTCTACTAGAGATTCCACCGTATGTAGTAACTTTGAAAGCGAATGTGAAATTTCCAAGAATTCCCCAGTATAAAATATCGAGTGAAGGTGAACGTGCACTCTTATTGATTGTGCAAGATTTGATTAAAAAAGGTGTGGTTGAAGAAACGCGAGGAAATGTTTGTAATAGTCCTGTATTGCCGATTTTGAAACGAACAGATCCTACAAAGCCTCCAGTCTATAGGTTTGTCATAGACCTTAGAGAAGTTAATAAGATTGTAATTCCGCAGTTTCCTGTAGTGCCAGACATTACTGCCTTGCTAACATTGATTCCCGCTACAGCCAATTGGTTCTCAGTCATCGACTTGAAGAATGCCTTTTTCAGCATTCCGATAGCCGAGGAAAGCAGAGATATTTTTGGCTTCTGTTTAGGAGGTCGCAGTTTCAGATTTAAACGCGCTCCACAAGGCTACTGTGAAAGTCCATCTATTTACAGTCAAGCTTTAAAAAGCCAGTTAGATTCTTTTGTCCTTCCTCCAGGTTCTGCCCTAGTACAGTACGTAGATGATCTTTTGGTGGCTGCCGATGACAAGGAAACTTGCAAGGCAGCTACAATTTCACTATTGCATCATTTGTCTAATTTGAATCATAAGGTGTCACCTTCCAAAATGCAATATTGCTGCCAAGAAGTAACCTACTTAGGTCATCTCTTGTCAAAGGAGGGAAGGAAGTTGACCCCAGAAAGAATAAAAGCAATTACGCAGATGAGTGTTCCACGCACACAGAGGGAAGTACGTGCCTTTCTAGGTATTACCTCCTACTGTAGGCAGTGGATTCCAAATTTTTCACTTTTAGCAAAGCCATTGGTAGCTTTGACTGGGAAAAATGTTCCGAGTCCGGTGCCATGGTCTGATGAATGTCAAAAGAGTTTTGCTGAATTACGAAAAGCTTTGTGTTCAGCTCCTGTATTGGGCACACCTGATTACAGTAAGCCATTCACGCTCTACGTTCACGAAAGAGAAGGTTGCGCGTTGAGTGTCTTGACACAGAAGTTTGGTGATAAACAACGCCCTTGTGCGTATTTCTCATCAACATTAGATCCGGTAGCTAGAGCATTGCCTAGTTGTTTGAGGGCTACAGCGGCAGCTGCAGCTTCCATTCGACAATCTGCTGGTTTGGTGATGAACAATATGCTAGTGGTCATGGTTCCTCATGCAGTGGACACACTCATGAACCGAACGAAGACACAACACCTTACTAGTGCGAGATTATCTGGTTACGAGCTGACGTTATTAGCGAGTCATATTCAGATCAAAAGATGCAATGTATTGAACCCAGCAACATTGTTGCCGACTGATCAAGAGTCGAGTGATTCTGAGCCACATGACTGTTATTTCAAAACGGAGGAAGAGACAAAAGGTCGTATCGACTTGAGAGATACTCCTCTATCCGACCCAGATGGTACGCTGTATGTGGACGGGTCATGTTTTAAATTGGAGAATGGTGATGTGACTGCTGCCTACGCGGTAACGACTTTGAAGACGATTGTGGAGACTGCAAGAGTGAGTCAGAATTCTGCCCAAGCTGCAGAGTTAATAGCTCTTACGAGAGCGTGTGTTTTAGCTGAGGGAAAGAGAGTGAATGTGTTTACAGATAGTCAGTACGCATTTGGCGTGGCCCATAGTTTTGGCCGGTTGTGGAGAGAAAGGGGTTTCATTACGTCCCATGGGACTAAGATCCAACATGGTCAGCTAGTTAACGACTTGTTAGAATCTCTAACCTTGCCGACTGAAGTTGCGATTGTGAAGTGCAGTGCTCATAAAGCAATCACGGATGATGTTGGTCGGGGAAATGCCTTTGCTGATGAAACCGCTAAACAGACAGCTAGAGACATGATGAGTAGAATGTACGTTGCTACGTCTGCAAGATGGATTGCTGAGTCTGGAATGTGTGAGGACACTATGGAAAGTGTGAAAGAGATTCAGAAAGAAGCGACTGAGGAAGAGAAACGCGTATGGAGAGAAAGTACGGGCAAATTGGACTCGAATGGATGTTGGATCGATTTGACAGAACAGCAGCGTTGGATGTTGCCTGATGCGTATGTGCTTGCAGTAGTGACGATGGCGCATGGAGTAGCGCATATAAGTTCTAAAGGGATATGTAAGATGTTAGCTCCGGTCTGGAAGAATGAGGGAATCAGTAAGTGTGCAGAGAGAGTGGTGAAAAATTGTATGGTGTGCTTGATGCATAATCCTGGCAAGGGAATTCCAACTCCAGCTGGTCATTTCGCTCCTCCTTCCTGCCCCTTTGAAGTAATACAGTTAGACTTCATTCACATGGAACGCTGCAACAATTTAAAATACGTCCTGGTGGTAGTTTGTGCTTTTTCCAGGTGGATAGAAGCATACCCACTAAAGGACAACACTGCTTTATCAACTGCCAAAATTCTTCTCAAAGAATTTTTCCCTAGGTATGGAATGCCACGGATTGTATGGTCAGATAACGGAAGTGAGTTTATAGGGAAAGTTATGCAGAGTGTGTGTGCTGGTCTAGGATTGAAACAAAAATTTCATAGTGCGAACCATCCCCAGTCTGCTGGTTTAGTCGAGGGTTACAATGGCACCCTCAAGCTTAAAATAGCCAAAATTCAAGCATCCACAGGTTTGGCTTGGCCAGACGCACTTCCTTTGGCCTTGTTATCAACGAGAGCAACAGTGCATTCTAGAATAGGGCTTTCTCCATATGAGATTGTATTTGGCCGCCCGGCAAATGTCTGGGGTGTGCCAAGGCCTAAACAATTCTGCTCCATTGAATATCCTATGTTGATAGACTATCTTTATGACTTGACTGCTAAATTAAGTCTTATTCATCAACAGGTTTTTGATGCTTTGCCAAAGCCTCCGGAGAGTCCAGGGCATCAACTGAAACCGGGTGACTTCATAGTGGTCCGGAACTTCGCGAGGACAAAGAATCTTCAGCCTCGCTACATCGGCCCCTTCCAAATCCTGCTGGCAACGAGGACAGCTGTACGTGTTGCTGGCCGGAAGAACTGGATCCACGCTTCTCACGTAAAGCGTGTTCCACTGCCGCTGCCCTACGACGACTGGGTGAAGAAGGGAATTGGTGCCTCCGAATCTGAAATAACTCCAAAATTTGTCCCTTTCAGCGATGCCGATTTGATTTCTGACACTTTGAAACGTGACTCTCCTCTTGAAAAGACTACTTTGAACATTGAACATTTGTCTCCAGCATCAGAAGAAACTTTGCCATCTGCGAACGTAAACTCTGCAACAGCTGCTAGTGATACACTATTCTCCGATCAGACAGTACCAGCGAAGCAGAAATACAACCTTAGAAGCCATAAAACGAACTAATAAAGCAGGCAACTGCATATTGTGATTTTGATATTTATATACATTGGACTTTTTTGCTTTTCAGCCAGGAAGTTTGCTATTGTTTATTGTTTTTAATAAATTGCCTTGCCGTCTGGGTAGCCGTAGGGTCGTGGCTGTGTGCCTAGTTTGAATTTGCAGGGGTCTGACACAAGGTCGATCTTTCTGTTAGTACTGGGAACTCCCAGGGCTGACAGAGGCATTTTCATCTACGTACACATCATCAGTGGTCGCGAGCGGATTGTAGAAGATGGAGCTTCCTGCGCTGCAACGAAAAAATGTGATTTACGTTCGCAGAAACAGACTAAATAGAATTCTTCATAGCAAATGTTTCTTGATGCAATGTGCCATTACATTTTTGATTGTTTTAGCAACACTGGTGGGTGGAATTGTCTTTAGCATAAATTTGATTTTTGTGCCAGTATCTACAGTACCTCCCCTTGATCCAGCTATTTCTACTGTTTCTTCTATACACTCTTTTCACTCGTTTCCGGAACATGAGCAAGCTCGACGCTCAGAATTCATTAATAATACTTTTGTACAGCTCTTGCACCAACACCAACTGGTAGTTAACACGACAGACTGTTGGGTGTGTGGCTTGATACCCCACACTATGGATAAAGGTATTCCCTATCTGGTTTTGCCTTTCAGCTACAATGGATCATTTCAGGCCCTTCAAACCATCTTTGCTTATGCTCTTGAGACCTATCCTCCACGTCCACCACGTTCCACTAAATATAACTCTGCCAACAAAGCTTTAGTCCAGGGAATTATTGACATGATCAAAGACGTCAATAATACTCCATCTTACCCTAGAGACGAATTGCGAGTATATTTAAGTTGGAATACTTCAGAGTATCGCCTTAGTTTAGGAGAAAGCAAGCGTAAAAGCTCAACTCCAATCTGGGTCGTACCTCACCGAGGTCAGGTCTGTTTGCAAGGTAATGGGAGAAATCCGAGAGCTCAGCTAGGGAGGAGTGAGTGCGTAGAGACTTATGTGTTTCCGGCTAACTCTTCCCCTGCCTTCCTTACTGCCAGGGGTACCTACTTCATCTGTCGAGACAGAGCTTATACATGGTTGCCTGCTGACTTTTCAGGTTCATGTTATATTGCTCGATTGTTGCCTCCGACATACACTGCTTCACCGGATTACCACAGAATAAGAGTAGCTAGAGGTGTTTTCAGTAAGGAAGATACCGCTGGTCAGGAAGCTGGAGACTTCTTCAAAGGCTTCCTTCCGTTCTGGGGGCCTATGGCCAATAGTAGAAACATACGTCAGCTAACACGGGTAGTTGAATCTACTATTACCGAAACTGCTGGTGCCCTTAGCAATCTGACAGCTGAGCTTCAGGCGGATAGGCTCATGACATTGCAGAACCGTATGGTTCTAGATGTTATACTTGCAGATCGAGGTGGGGTATGCAGAATGATCCAATCGAGCTGCTGTGTCTTTATTCCTAATAATGCTCCAACAGTTTACGAGGCGATCTCTAAGTTGCACAAGATTTCGGACTCCATACATGTAGACAAGGGAAACTGGTCCTTCATGGAGTGGTTTTGGACTCTGATCTCAGCGTGGGGATGGAAGGTTCTAATGGTCATTGGTGTCATCTTAATATTACTATTCTCATGTTGTCTGATTATCCAGTGTGGTCCTGCTCTGTGTAGTCTTTGTGCTACAACCTGTTTTAGGAAACCACCTGCATTTGGAGAAAAGACACGAGAAAGGATGATGATACAACAACATGTCACTGACCTGATGAGCATAGAACTAGATTCAGACATAGATTGAGTAATTGCCTATGTAAGGGCAAAAGGAGGGTCTGAGGTTCCGTGACGGTTCCGTGACGACTTGAACCCGTGTTTTCAAGTTTGTCGGAAATACATAAAATTAGTATCAGCGAACCGCAAATGATCCATTTAGTATATCCTAGTGTTTTCGCTACGCTACGAGCAAGAGCACTCCTTCCACTGACACATTTCTGATATACACACGGCATCCATCTTAGATCGTGGCCGCCATTTTGTGTTTCCTTGCCCTCACATATGCAATAGCCTCTGATCATTTCATTCACTTCACTTTGATTAAAGACACGTAGCCTTAGCCGGAGATTCACCTCTTACGTGACACGTGCACCTTAAACCAGATCACGCTGTAGCTGCATGACTCGACAAAGGCTGCCTCCTCTGCCCGAGGCCAGTCCTGCCAAACTGGTCTTCGTGTCCATTGTACCTGATCATGATTAGGCGGCCGAAGCCGGTAGCCTTGCCCATTTACAACCCACAAACATCTCTTATCCCGTTTTCTATCTTCTGCACCTGGCTCTGCTCCTTTTCCTTCTGGGCCTTTATTAGGGGGAGGTAACGAACTTTACGATGAGGCGGTCCGGGTCTTGAATGCAATATTGACAAGGGATTGTGATGGACTGGTGGGAACCCCTCTTCGTGATGTTTGGTATCAGATATTATCGACAGTTCCTGTGTAACGCCAAATATTTATTGTTTAGAGACACAAAAGGTTTGGGAATGTACCGACATGTGAAATATTTGCCTAGAGCACAATTTTTGGTATATAAGGAGCAACCCTCAATGTACAAATCGAACAGTCTCCTAGATTCTGCCCGTGTGTAGATTCTGTGACTTCTGTGTCCCTGCAGTAATAAACCTTTGGTCTTTGACGCCACCATCGAGAAGCCCGTGTTTCTGTTCATTTGTGCACCAAGGCAGGTGGGACTCCGGGGTCTTTGGGTGTTGTACCCTGACACCTCTGGACGGAACCAAAAAGTCCAGAACTGTGATTGGTTCAAGCATTTCACCCATCGCATTTCTCTTTCTCGGATACCCTAAGCATGCTGAGACATTCCTTGACATGGCTCCTGTGCTCATTGAAGTCAACGTCTACCTTGCAGATGAAGTACTCATAGGCCAAAACCTGACTGGGGTTACCGTGTTTATAATTCAGAATGTACGTTCCTTGGAAATTTTGGGATGGACTTTTCTTATTGGAGCAGGACCAAGGCAGATTTGCATAAGGTTGGTGGCTGTCTTCAGTGACACAAGGAGCAGAAAAGAAATGGCTTGGAGCATGGTCCAGAGAACTTACCAGCAGCTTCAATTACTTCAAGTACCTACCTATCACCTTTGTGTGTTTCTGAGCTCACATTGTGGTGCATGACCCTTCTCCTTAAGCAAGTTTCCTCGATATTTGGAATGTTATGGTTAGAAACGTGCTGTTTATTTCTACTTAATTATATTTCCGATGTGTTGTAACCCATTTAAAGATATCACCTTGACACGAGGAGAGAAGTGAGATAGAGCGAGAATGGATAGACAATAATTGTGACGTTGTAAATTTAATTGCTTTTTATTATATGTATGTTTGTCTGCTTTTATGAGTAATACTCGAAATAAAGCACTTTGAAAATGAAAATGAATAATTGCGTTGTGTGTATGCCTCGGTCTTCGCACCACCTCCCACTGGCGAGGATCTCTCATCTTCACAACATTGACCAGCAGAGTCAAGGAGGGCTTGGCTGATCACCTTTCCATCCCAGACTCAGCAACCAGAATTCTGGTCATTAGCGGATACATGATCTGACCACTGACACTGCTAGCACCTCCCTACAACATCGCCATAGCCATCCCTGGGGCTACAAGATCTCCCGCAGAGACCGCACCAACAGAGTGGGAGGGGGAATCACCATCATCCCCAAAGACACCCTCAGAGTCTCGACCAACACCGACGACACCCTCACCACCGCCGAGCACATGCACTTCCAGATCCACACCGACCCCAACACCCCCCTCAGAGGAACACTCGTCTACAGACCACCCGGACCCCGACCACAGTTCAGCGACACCATCGCCGACCTCATCAGCACCCATGCCCTCGCCCCCATGGACTACATCCTCCTCGGGGACATGAACTTCCACCTCGAGAACAACAACGACACCAACTCCACCGCCCTGAACGACAATCTCGGCAACCTCGGACTCAAACAGCTTGTGACGACACTCACACATGCCGCTGGTCACACACTGGACCCCATCTTCTCCGCAAGCCCCAACGTCTCCTTCAACCACACCACCGAACCCCACTGGACAGACCACAGATGCGTCCACTTCACCTTCAGGAAACCCACCACACAACACCCCACACAACAGATGCCACACCGCTGCTGGGGCAAGGTCACTGAGGACCAACTGACCACCACCCTCACCCTGGGACCACCCGCCAACCCCACGGACCCTGACATCGCCGCCATCAACCACATCAACGACTGCACCGACACCCTCGCCCCACTCAAGACCTCCACCACCAATCACACCAACAAGAAAGCTGCATGGTTCACCGAAGACCTCCGGACCTCCAAGCGCACCTGCCGAAAGCTGGAGAAGAGCTGGCTTCACGACCGAACACCAGACAGCAACACAGCCCACAAGAACGCCACCTGCAGACACCACCAACTCATCAGGACCGCCAAGAGGTCCGCCTTCAAGGACCGCTTAGACAGCAATGCACACAACAGCAAAGAGCTCTTCAACATAGTAAAAGAACTCTCCAATCCCAGCTCCAACACCAACGACGTTCCACCTTCACAAAGCAACCATAGCACAGAGACCACCCTCATCGCCGCCACCGACGACATCAGGATCCTTTTGGACAAAGGAGAAACAGCCGCCCTCATTCTTCTGGACCTATCGGCAGCCTTCGACACGGTATGCCACCGCACCCTAACAGCATGCCTCCATGATGCCGGAATCCAAGAGAAGGCCCTGGACATCCTTCCTCTCCGGCAGAACCCAGAGCGTCCGCCTCCCACCATTCGGCTCCAAGACCACAGAGATCATCTGCGGCGTTCCACAGGGATCATCCCTCAGTCCAACGCTGTTCAATATCTACATGGCACCACTCGCCCACGTCGCACGACATCATAGCCTCAACATCATCTCCTACGCCGACGACACCCATATGTTCATATCTCTCACCGAAGACCCCCACACCGCCAAAGCCAACCTCCACAGAGGAATGAAGGCCGTCGCCGAATGGATGAGGAACAGCAGGCTGAAGCTGAACTCTGACAAGACGGAGGTCCTCATCCTCGGCCCCACACCCTCAGCCTGGGACGATTCCAGGTGGCCAACATCGCTAGGAACAGCCCCAGAACCCACCGACCACACACGCAACCTGGGGGTCATCCTCGACTCCGCCCTCGCCATGACCAAGCAGGTCAACGCCATCTCCGCTTCCTGCTTCAACACCCTCCGAATGCTCAACAGGATCTTCAAATGAATCCCCTCCGACACGAGAAAAACCGCCACCCAGGCCCTCGTCACCAGCAGACTGGACTATGGGAATGTCCTCTATGCAGGAACAACAACCAAGCTCCTGAGACGGCTGCAACGCATCCAGAACGCCTCAGCACAACTGATCCTCGACGTCCCCAGACGCAGCCACATCACACCGCAACTGAGAGGCCTGCAGTGGCTCCCCGTCAACAAGAGGATCACATTCAAACTCCTCATCCATGCACACAAAGCCATACACAACGCCGGACCAGCATACCACAACGACCGACTCAGCTTCTACACCCCACCCGCAGCCTCTGCTCGGCCAACCTCGCCCTCGCCACAGTTCCATGCATCTGGAAAACCACCGCCGGCGGCAGATCCTTCTCCTACCTCGCCGCCAATACCTGGAACACTCTCCCTACCGGCCTACGAAAGACCCAGGACCGACTGGCCTTCAGAAGACTTCTCAAGACCTGGCTTTTTGATCAGTAGCAGCTCCTCCCCCCCCAACCCCCCCCCAGCGCCTTGAGACCCTCACGGGTATTTAGAGCACTTTACAAATGTATGATTGATTGATTGAAGATGTGGTAGAACTGCAAACCACTACTGAACTGCCGTATCGTGCTATCGACACGCGAGGAAAAAGAAGACCACATGGGACTTTGATGCGAGAAACACTGAATTGGGCAGAGGAGCAGATGAAGGGCCCATCCCATCACCCCTTTCCTGGTGAGTCTTCACTCAGAGACTGCTGTGCCCCTCACCTCCTCCCGCCACGTCAGTCCTGTGCCTGAAAGATCTCCCCCATAATGTTGACTGACAGGGGACATCATGAGAAAGCAACCCCCCCAAAGCTCATCAAATGTACATAGAAGGACCAGAGATCAGTCCAAAGCTTCTGAGGTAGATGGTGTAGCCCAGGCAGCGACAAATGTTGTAGAAAGACAACGCCGCACCCGCCCCCTGCCGCAAGCTTGGCTGCCGACATCTAGCGACTGAAAGTGACCAAAAAGGGGTTTCTTTCGCTTCCGAAGAGATTGAATGCGAATGAAGAAAATAATAAGTGTGAAAGGAACTCAGCCAGCCAAGAGGAGTGAGGACTCTCCTGTGAGCTTCAAGAGTGTGATGTGATCTCAGTGGAAGGGCCATGGGTCATGAGTGGACATAAACATACTACACAGAAAGCAGGGGTGACACATTTTATTCTTCTGTCGTCAGAACTTTAATTTGGAATTCTACTGCATCAACTGTGCCATATAATGGCTGGCGCTGATCTGGCAAACAGGAAAGCAGACTCATCAAGGAAAAAACATAAGGAAACTATGTGAAAGGTTAAGCGTACTATAATTGGGTGGTGGGGATATAAGGGACCGCTCAACTTTAAATGGCCTCCATGCATCACATGATAAGCCAGTCACAGTGAATGCACAGCCACCCAACACAAGGAGAACCGACATATCCCCGCTGCATGACCATCACCAATACAGCAGGTTAGGTGTGACGTCAGGCTATGAATGCCACGTGATACCTTATTTCAGCTTGTCACTGACGTCAGTAGGGGCCTGGGACAACTTATTGCACTCGAGGTTTGAGGTAACAATGCCTTCTGTCAAATTTAAAAAAAAGGAATTAAAATCAACTCATGGCAAAAAAAGCTCTGGTGGTTTATGCATTTAATGAAAAGTTGACTTTCCTTTTCTGGTTCCTTCCATGTGAAGATCCTGGCTGTGAAGGGTCCCAGGCACTAGGGAATGAAAGATGTGGCTTCCTCTGTGCTGCAGGGCAGGGGCAGGAGAGGTCTCACGGCGTCTTACCACAAATCAGAACCAGGCCCTCTCTGCATCTCACAATAAACAACCGAAAGCTTGTGTTTAACCCAAATTATCCCCTGCACGCTGCTTTGTTCCAGCTCCAAATGTCAGACTCCACATCCACTGTACATGTGTGCACCGGAGGATGACTTGTGCAAGAAAGAATGACCTCACGCGTCGCAGGGAGGGTCTGCGCATGTGCCAGAGGGTGGACATCATTGTTCAGAAGTCAGTTCTAATCCAAGTTACAGCAGCTTTTCATGATCTTGTACAGAGAGCCGGCCTTCCTCTTGTTCTTGAGGTTCCAATACTTAGTGAGCGATAATGAAAGCCATATTTGCGGAGTCTCACTGTAGGCGCAGACACGGGCCGGACCGGGCTCAGCAACCAGCCCCGGCAGACTGCTGCTCGACCGGCCCTGGGAGCGGGGTTAAACCAGCCCCGGCAGACTGCTGCTCGACCGGCCCTGGGAGCGGGGTTAAACCAGCCCCGGCAGACTGCTGCTCAGCCGGCCCTGGGAGCGGGGTAAAACCAGCCCGGCAGACTGCTGCTCGACCGGCCCTGGGAGCGCGGGTTAAACCAGCCCCGGCAGACTGCTGCTCGACCGGCCCTGGGAGCAGGGGATAAACCAGCCCCGGCAGACTGCTGCTCGACCGGCCCTGGGAGCAGGGGTTAAACCAGCCCCGGCAGACTGCTGCCCGACCGGCCCTGGGAGCAGGGGTTAAACCAGCCCTGGCAGACTGCTGCTCCACCGGCCCTGGGAGCGGGGGTTAAACCAGCCCCGGCAGACTGCTGCTCGACCGGCCCTGGGAGCAGGGGTTAAACCAGCCCCGGCAGACTGCTGCTCGACCGGCCCTGGGAGCGGGGGTTAAACCAGCCCCGGCAGACTGCTGCTCGACCGGCCCTGGGAGCAGGGGTTAAACCAGCCCCGGCAGACTGCTGCCCGACCGGCCCTGGGAGCAGGGGTTAAACCAGCCCTGGCAGACTGCTGCCCGACCGGCCCTGGGAGCGGGGTTAAGGGGAGGGGTGGCTAGCAAAATGCGCCACTCCTGCCTTTGTTACAGGGGGTCAAAACTGCAGTACTGCTGCAAAACCGGCCTCAATGGGTACAAAACTGGCCCCCAGCCCTCTGGTCTACCCGGGAAATGCCCAGTGCCCGCTATGGCGAGTCCGGCCCAACGCATACATCTTTATATGGGAACATGCGCATGTGTGTCTTTCTGAGGTCCCATCAGGGTAGGGGAAATAAAACTTTTGGAAGGAGTCTATTGTCTCGAGGTGACCCTATAAGACATGACTAGTTGGCAGCTGTTAGTTACTGGGAAAGTGAGGCACAACACTCTGGTTGATTCTGTCCATTGTTGCACTGGCGTCACTAGGGTTGGTGTCACCCAGTGCGGGTAACTCATGGTGTCACCCCGTCATGACTTACGTCACCCCCTCATGACTTACATCATGAATCCATGATGCCCCCCAGATACCATTACATGGCTTTTTACAGGGACTAAAATGCACACGGCACCCGCGAGTTATGTGCAGCTACACACATGTCCAGGACAGTACAGGACACACACACTACGCATGGCACCAGTCTACCCATGCAAAGTTAGACACAGGTTTACTGGCAGCACAAGAACCCTACGTGCCCGTTCAGGGCTACACTGTTTCCGGGCATAGCATGTTACGTCTGCACGGACTCACAAAGATGCGCACAGTAACTTATGGAAACATGACACCCACGTGCCACTCATAGTCAGTGGGCAGTACGTTACACTTGCACACAATAGCGCAACTACAGACCAAAGCAGTTTACTGGGTATATTGCACGCTCAGACACAAGGAGCACAGGTTGTAATCGCCAAAGGGCATACTTTCAAACACAGCGAAGGGAAGAATGGGGGTGCCACTTATCAGATGCAGAGGAAGACAAGCGTGCACCTGGTGCTGCAAAACCCTGGTTCACTTCCTCAGGTCGGTTAGCCAGAGTTCAGTCTGCAGGGACTTCTTTTTCCTTTGGTTTTCCTGAAATGATTCCTCTTGCCCGCATCGCATGAATCTCAGGGGTGGAATCCATCCTCCCCTTTCTTGGTGTTACGTCGGGTAAGATTTTTGCGGCCTTGGAGTGTTTAGCATGCCACTTTTCTCTTGTAACACACTGTTTGCTACCTTCACATTTTGTTTGCTTTAGATACTTGCACAAGTGCCACCATTGCCTATGTAACGTTTGTTCTTGTGCTTGAGTGTCTGCCATATTATGCAGTATTATACCTCTAATTGTACTTTGTTTTCTCTTGTAACCTGCACACATGTCACTTTTTCTTCCTGTATTGCACCGTTTGCTACCTCATGTATTTTGTTTGCTCACAATTGTCACTTTTGCCACATGTAACAACGTTTGCTTTTGTAATTTGTTCACTTGCTATTTTCTCCTCATGTATTGTTACAGTTCCTATTGTGACGCGCTCTGATGCCTTCGGGTAAAGTCCGCGCTATATAAAAATGCATAAATAAACCGTGGGGCTCGAGGACCGGCTACTGCAGGAAGGGCTGGGGGAGAGGCCCTCCTAATGTCTGGAGCGTTAGGAGAGGCAGGAGAAAGCCACCCATCACTGTGGAGACAGGCATGGGCAGCGTTGCCTCTGCTTCCGCATTCCGCCTCCCAGAACAATATGCTGCTGTGTGCTCCGATAGTTGCTAATGTTCACGTGGGGTGCTTTTATAATTAGATTTCACTTGTTATCGAGGGTGGCTAGTAACTAGTTTCCAGATATTTTGGATGAATAGTTTTTCTCTTTCCCAGATCTGTGCAGATTACGTCTAAACATGTTGCATGCTGTTCGGAGCAGTTAATGTAAATTGCAGTCAATACATTCTAAAATCGAAGCAGATTATGCTTAATATAACGCATGCCGTACTAAGCAGGAATGTGATATGCAGTTAATTCTGATACGTTTAAATTGATGCATGCAGTTCAGAGCAGGAATGCCAATTGCAGTTGATTTTCTTAAAAAATGAACTTCAAGATTAGAGTAGATTTCAATCTCACTATATCAGTGCGAGGAGTTGGTCACTTTCTTTTCGAAGAAGGTGGCAGATATTCAGGTCTCCTTTTCTCCCACACTGAAACATTTCTCTCAAACTGGAATAGGTTCTTTGTGCACATTTCAGCTCTCAGCTCTTAGATCTTGGAACCTTTGTATCCCTCCTCACCACTACTCAGCCAGGCTCTACGCTCGACCCATGTCCCCCTTGTAAATGTAAATTGATACTTGTATAGCGCACTACTCACCCGCAAGGGTCTCAAGGTGCTTGAACGAATACCGCTGTGGAACCCATCCTGGCTTTCCCTGTGAGGCGTCCACTCCTGGGCACCCCCAAGGTGGAGGCCAGGCATCCTTGGAGTTGTGGGGGCCGTTGTGGAGATTAAGCAAGCTATTCCCCAGAGTTGCAGAGTGGGACTCCATGATTGGAATAGGCACCGAGGCGAGAATTATCAGGTCCGTGGAATTTTGAGCCCAAGACCCGCCGAGGCAGGAAATTGAACCCTGGTCCTGGGCTAGACCTCTTCATCAGGGTCTGCCGCTCTAATCATTGAGCCACACTTCTCCCCTTGGTGCTGGGTAAACTGAAAGTCAAATTTATGAACCTGCTCACCCACAGCCTAATTGGGAGTCCGTGACACCAAAATGCAAAATAATATTTCTGTCTGTCAAACCTTAGCCGGCCGCCGGCCAAGATTATTGTTGACACGGACCATGGTGTCACCCCTTTTGATGGTGTCACCCGGTGCGGTCCGCACCCCCCGCACCCTCCTAGTGACGCCACTGCATTGTTGAGCTCAGTCCTGGACAGGGGAGAGGAATCCTGAATGGGTCATGGGAGAGGTGCCCCGCTGAGAGCCGGGTGAAGGTGGCAGGTGCAGTAAGAGTGTGGTGCATGGAAGAGACACAAGGGAGAAGCCGATGAGAGCCATGGCTACCAGGTGCTTCAAGCCCTGAGTGACACATTCAGCTGGAGCAGTCATGCTGGCCACCAACAAGCACTTTGCATATCGTGTGTTTTAGGGCTCAAGCTTATAATGGAGAAAAAAAACTCCAAGGTCCATAATGCAATGGGCTGTTTCGTAAAAGCCAGGACTGGTTGAAGGAGCCTGCATGGAATGGGGCCACTTGCCATGTAAGCATTAGCGGCCCGTATAGGGCGTGCTGCCGGGCAGTTTTGTGGGGCGGGGGAGGGGCAGGGTGGGGTGTAGTAAACACCAGAATACAGATGAATGTAGGTAAGTAGACATTCAAATCAATAAAACGAATTGCGTTGCGTGCACTTCATTGCATTTGGCAATGCAGTGACAGTCTCACTTATTTATAACCACGTCGATGACGAGTCGACAATGATACAACAGATGAATAAATGACGACAGTCCAGATCGCTGGGCCCAGATGTCTAATGCATTGGAAAATGTTTGTTGTAGTAGTAAATTGCATTTATATAGAGCTTACTACCCCAGGCAAGGCATTGAAGTGCTTTGTAGCGAGTAGCCCAGGACCCGGGACCCAAGGTTGGAGGTAATGAGGTAGTAGATAAGTAATATGCTTCTTTTTCCTTGTTGGATCACTTGTGTTAAGTTTGTGCTCTTGAGACCTCATGCACTCCTCTTCTGCTTTGTAGAGGAATCAATTCATTGAAGCGGATTAATGAAGAAGGGAAGATGTGAGATGCTATTGGGCGTGGCGGGCACGTCTGCCAGTTCAAGTAAAGGACAAGGAAGTATTGCAAGACCCTCCTAGTAGAGGTAAAAGGGTAGGTTATGAAAAGGAAGGAGTAACTGCCACCCACCCACAATGGCCACCTACTCTACTCCTTTCAAAGAATATTACAGGCTTTAGAATAAAAGAAACTGCCTGGATTGGGTAGAATTTACCGGTGCAGGCCGTGCAAATCGAATGGAGAAAACGGGATCGCCAGTAGCAAGAGTAGACAAGTCTATCCCAGATTCAAGCACCAAATGAACAATGCTGCAGGTGGGCAGCACACGGGGACAAGAACCACAGCAAATCCAACGTCTAGCACCACACGGCCTGAATGAGAACTTCATGGGCCTGATGTATCGGAGTCCAGAAGCGGTGCTTAGTTGGAGCCGGAGGCTGCAGGTGGGGCACACTGGCACTTCTTTTTGAGATTGGGACTTATTTCATATCATCAGAATTTGACCCAGAACCAGAAAAAAGGAGGAAGAAAATAAAGACAAACAGTAACAAAAGGAGAATAAAAACAGGAATGAAAAAGCTTGCAAGAGTGAGATATAGGAGCAGGGAGTGTTCGGTGGTGGATGAAAGAGGCATGAGTTGGAGTAAACACCAGAGAGCCTTGGTAAAAACAACATACCCAACATGGGGCCATGCTGGCCACTGGCTTCTAATCTTAGCGATGGTTGAGCCCGACATTTGTTCTCTTACAAATTATGGACTGAAGTGAAGTCCCCCTTTAATCCCAGTCTGAATAACGCAAACATTGTTACGGACAGACTTCGCAAGATGTTCGGAAGGCCAGGTATTAATCCTCACTTGTAGCATGGCCGGGAAGGATGCTCCTGGATTTGTGCATCGCACAGAGATCCTTTGTCAGAAATATTTTTTTTGATGTGTGGGGTGGAGAAGATGTACAAATGGAAGTAACAAAGCCTTCAGCAAATATGATGGGACCCCCTCAAAGTTAAATCAGGCCAGGGATAGGAGGGGAATAGAATATCACAATGAAGAAAACAGATTTCCCTCAATGGCCACACAACTCTAGCATTACCAGGGGCGTAACGATCTGGGTGAACTGTATAAGAAAAAACTTTTTATATATAGTCATGTATTGTATGTATTTTACCATATTTTTTTTCTTCTCTCCTTGTCTGAATCAAAAATGTCTATGTAAAAAACTCTTTTGAAAAAATGAAAAAAAGTAATTTTCTACTTGTGAAAAAATAAGAGAAGAGATTCTTATATAAAAAAGAAATGATAATTTAGAGAAAATGAAATACATTTCATACTTTTTTAATAAAATGAAATAGATTGTTGTGCATTTGTCACCGTTATCACTCTATTAATTAGAGATATATTTATGCTAGAGTTGTGTGGCCATTGAGGGAAATCTGTTTTCTTCATAGTAACAAAGCCTTCTTCACAGGAGTCCCTCCACCTGCCAAAACACTGCCACATCTCCCAGCACCTGCGCACACTCCACGGGCTCCCCATCGAGGCCAGAGACACCTTCAAGATGCTCACCCACGCACACAAGGCCATCCACAACACCGGACCTGCACACCTGAACAGCCGACTCAAATTCCATGCACCCCAAAGGACCCTACGATCAGCCTAGCTCTCCTCCGCCGTGGTCCCCTGCACTAGAAAGACCAGATCGGGAGGCCGCTCCTTCTCCTTCCTCGCAGCAAAGACCTGGAACGCCCTTCCGCTCCACCTCAGACAGACAGCATCGCTTCCCATCTTCGTAAGAGACCTCAAACCCTGTCTCTTCAACCGACCCCCTCCTTGATGGACTGGAGTGCAACCCCCGACCCCAACGCCTTGAGACAGTTACGGGTGAGTAATCGCGCCTAACAAACACCTGATTAATTTATTGAGTCTCTGATCATGAGGTCCAGCTGGCTGGTGATCAGTACCAGGCATTGAATCTGATTTTCTCTCACTGCCAGGCAGGCAGTGGTGTGTTGGGGGCACAGGGACAGGCAGCAAGTGGAGAGTGTGGGGCACAGGGACAGGCAGCAAGTGGAGAGTGTGGGGCACAGGGACAGGCAGCAAGTGGAGAGTGTGGGGCACAGAGACAGGCAGCAAGTTGAGAGTGTGGGACACAGGGACAGGCAGCAAGTGGAGAGTGTGGGGCACAGAGACAGGCAGCAAGTTGAGAGTGTGGGACACAGGGACAGGCAGCAAGTGGAGAGTGTGGGGCACAGGGACAGGCAGCAAGTGGAGAGTGTGGGGCACAGAGACAGGCAGCAAGTTGAGAGTGTGGGACACAGGGACAGGCAGCAAGTGGAGAGTGTGGGGCACAGAGACAGGCAGCAAGTTGAGAGTGTGGGACACAGGGACAGGCAGCAAGTGGAGAGTGTGGGACACAGGGACAGGCAGCAAGTTGAGAGTGTGGGGCACAGGGACAGGCAGCAAGTGGAGAGTGTGGGGCACAGGGACAGGCAGCAAGTGGAGAGTGTGGGGCACAGGGACAGGCAGCAAGTTGAGAGTGTGGGACACAGGGACAGGCAGCAAGTGGAGAGTGTGGGGCACAGGGACAGGCAGCAAGTGGAGTGTGTGGGACACAGGGACAGGCAGCAAGTTGAGAGTGTGGGGCACAGGGACAGGCAGCAAGTGGAGAGTGTGGGACACAGGGACAGGCAGCAAGTGGAGAGTGTGGGACACAGGGACAGGCAGCAAGTTGAGAGTGTGGGGCACAGGGACAGGCAGCAAGTGGAGAGTGTGGGGCACAGGGACAGGCAGCAAGTGGAGAGTGTGGGGCACAGGGACAGGCAGCAAGTGTAGAGTGTGGGGCACAGGGACAGGCAGCAAGTGGAGAGTGTGGGGCACAGGGACAGGCAGCAAGTGGAGAAAGCGAGGAGGAGAGATGGGCAGCGAGTGTGCAGAGAGAGGAGTCACAGGGGGGCGGGGTGCAATGACTGAAAATAAATGACATCATGTGAAGCAACCAGTAGCAGAGAACCTTCCCGCGTTTCCCTTCTTCCTCTTTATTGCATGGTTCTTGGTCGCAATCCTCATTGTGTCGGCCTATTTGCTGTGTTTTGGGCTCTGTTATCCGCTAAGGAAGATCAAAAGATCGTTTCTCTAGATTCCTTATATGTGTTGGCTCGATGGAGGGACGTGCAAGATATCCACATGTCTGGAGCATATTAATGACCAATGCTTTCGTGAAAACGTATGTACCAGCTTGTAAATATAACAAACTGCGGCTGTTGTCACACCAAAGAAGACTCGGTGTCCATTATGTTGAAGGATTAAGTGGTGGACGGCGAGAGGGCCTGAAGGAACCTCACCCGCTGGTTGGGGGTTAGGACAGGCAATCAGTGCACAAAGCAAGAAGAAGGAGCGGGCAGCCAATGAAGAAAGCAAGAAACAAGAACGGGCAGCCAATACAGAAAGCAAGAAAGAAGAACGGGCAGCCAATAAAGAGAGCAAAAAGCAGGTATGGGCAGCCAGTGAAGAGATCTAGAAGCAAGAATGGGCAGCCAATTGAAGAGATCAAGAAGCAGGAATGGGCAGCCAGTGAAGAGATCAAGAAGCAAGAATGGGCAGCCAATGAAGAGATGAAGAAGCAAGAACAGGCAGCCAGTTGAAAGAGGGATGGCAGGTCAATGAAGAAAATGGGGTACAGGGACAGCCAGTCAGTGAAGCGAGATGGGAGCAGAGACGGGCAGCCAGTGAAGCGAGTTTGCTACCAGCTGCATATGGTTATTTACTGTCTATAGATAACACAAGTGGCGCCATTTTGCATCAACCAAGGCTCCTTGATGACGCAATTCAGGATCTCATCCTTTTGGTAGTTCAAACATGACAAACAACAAACCACGACGGCGATATCACAAATGCGTTTTGAGCTTCCTTGAGGTTCTTGGCCAGTTTAACTTGACACAGACAAGATGGCTGCCAGAGGTCTGGACTCCCAAATGTCTCATTTGCGGCCCTGCTTATCTGCAGAGGTGGAAACCTGAGGGAGGGCTCTGAATTGGTGTCAGCTGTAATTCTCATTCTTGGCAAGGACGCACCATCTCGGCTCCATGCGCAGCCACCAACTGGCTTCTCAGATGCCGGAAATACTTCCGGACTCTGGTTCCTTTCCAGCTGGCACCAAATCGCCACAGCTGCATGCGAAGGGCCGGCTATAAATACACGCCTCTAACACCGAGGAATGCAAAATCTGAGAGGGCACTGGCGGCCATGTAAATCAGCTGGCAACACATGGCGCGTGGACCGGTGGGCGGCCATCTTTGATGGAGGCGATCCAGGGCACAGCGTGACTGAGCCCAGACCAGCTGTGCCACCGAAGGCACAACCATGGCTCGTGTTTGGAGCAGTGCTCTGTTGTGCTTTCAGAAAACACTGCCACCGCCAACTGCAACTATCGACATACACAACCTGCCCTTTTATTAATGCCGTCGTCCCTTCCCTTGTTCCTGGATGGGAAAGGATTTGAAACACAAATTTGGAATTTGCATATTTTCTTGGTTTCAACATGTGTAACAATGCATCCTGATCTTTATTCAACACAATATGTGCATCGGGTTCTGTGGCAAAGGACTGCGGCATTCGTATATTAGGACAAGTTAAAGCGGGAACCACGCCGGCATGTCTGGTCCCAATGTGACATTTAATAAGCTCATAATAATGTACAATTTAATTAAATTCCATTTTATTAAAAGGTGCACGTCCGATTACTGCTCACGCAGCAGCCTTTATGAAAATGCACGGAAGGGCGGGACGAAGGGCCTGTGCAGGCCTCATGGCCTCTAACTGTCCATGTGGCATGCATTACGCACCCCGTGGCTATCAAAATGTGAGGTATTTGCATTTTACATGTTTTGAGGGCTGGAAATAAAGTCCATTCCTTTCCCAGATAGTCAGTTCACAAACTTCAGTAGGGGCTGGAAAAGGTATCCATTGTTTTTCGGAAAAATAATGTATTTGGGCAGAGTACGCAGAATCCTAATTGAAAATTCTGAATTCTATCAGTTTGTCTAGCAGTGCTGGCGCGATGTAGCACCCAGAAGCATCCACAGCGGAGGTAGAAAGCGCTAGTATGTGCTGAATGGGGAGAAATAAGGCAGGATCCGCCATGTTCCACAAATGCTGTGGCGCCCAGCAGATACACACTGTAGTATGTAGGGAATAGCATTGGACTTTACAAAACAGCTCTGTGCCTGGCCGAAGTGACCACAGCCTCCGACACTTTTTTCACTTTTACTCAAAGTTGGTCATTTTTCACGATGAACATCTGTTTACTGAAACGAATGAAGAAATTCGATAAAAATACCCAAAGATTAAACGTCAACTCGAATCAATTAAAGGAGTGAAGACAAGAAAACAAGGGGGTACAAAGAAGGGCTGGACGACCTCCAACAGAGTAAATGTACATCCACTGTACCACTGCCATAAAATAATGTATGCAAATCAAAAAGTACTGAAAGCCTGACATGTTACTTGGCGACTTGTGGTACCGGGGCTATGTAAGCATAGGTGGTGTGTGTTAAACGTGAGCCAGTAGAACCCTCTTTAATCTTTTATGTGTTTTAAATACCACTCTTATGAACAGGTGGTCCACAGGCGGATGAGATGGAAAGAGACGAAACGTGGTTCTATCATGAGCAGGGAAGGGGTTAAGGGAATGTTTTGTAAATTTAGATGACTTTCTGTGTGTTGTCCCATGCTGTGACAAAAAAGAGAATCAGATGATAAAGCAACATCCTAAACTATGGCAATATGGAAGCCGGACTCGGGGCATCTTTGCAGAAGAGACTGCATTAGCAGAGTTAAAGTGAACATTAAAAGAGTGTCATGGATCAGAAGGTGATATTTGTGTTGAACTTGTACGGCACAGACTGAAAAATATTACACACTCGATCTATTTGATAATACAGCCAGTATTTTCGTTGCATCTTTAAGAAAGCTTAGGAGTGCACATCCTGCAACCAAAACGGCTATAACTCCAACAGCATGGCATCATGAGAGCAAAGCAAAGCAAATGAATGTGGAAGAGCAAAGAGTGATCAGCACTGTCTTTAGGACAAGCAAAGGCATCCATACAGCAAACACGTTCTGAACTAAAGAAAACACTTTCTGAATTAGAAACATACATCAGCAATTAATTGTTGTCCTGGCAACAAAACAAACACATCAAGGAGCACACACTGGGATTCAATGGCAAGCTACACATCATGTCACATCTGCAGCCTAAAATAAGGACTACTTATTGCCGCTTAATCAAACCCTTATAGGAATACACATGGGACAATTTAACCATCCACAAAATGCCAAGAAAAAACGCCTGACAGCCAATGGATGAAGGTGGTTGACTTAAAGGCCACTCTCACTCTCTCTGTAATTCCTATTGAACTTTTTGGGAACTTGTTGACATGAGGTCTTCCAAGTCACGTAATTCATTTGCATCCAGATGTTAAAATAAGCTACTCCTGCAGAAAGTTATGTGGCAGAACGGAGTGTACACTGGCTCTCGCGATACACAATTGAGAGATCTATGCACACGTAAGGCTAGAGTGTACTTTAGCCTGCTAAGACTGCAGGAATAATCTTTCCCTTACTAGAACCCAAGTCTGGAACTCCACTGTATGAACAGGCAGAAAAAGCTGTATTAAATTCAGAAAGATGATAAAACATTCATAGTCTCTTCTCACTGTGAGAGAGGCGTCGAATAAATGCACAACGACGAACTCGCTCAAAGATGAAGTTCTCAACCAAGTATCAGTAAAGAGATCTGTAAGATATGCAAACCAACTGCAGCCATTGAGAAGCTAAGCGTCTACCTTTGAGGAGCTTGCATGGCAGTATCTTCTGAAACGCCAAGACTTTCTCACTATATATACTCTTGGACAATGTCTATGCATATGAGGTCACAAAGTGCACAGGTCAACTTAATGAAGCGATGTGCACTTTTATCATATCTATCTATCTATCTATCTATCTATCTATCTATCTATCTATCTATCTATCTATCTATCTATCTATCTATCTATCTATCTATCCATCTATCTATCCATCTATCTATCCATCTATCTATCCATCTATCTATCCATCTATCTATCTATATATCTATCTGTATATCAGCATTACATCCTTGCTATAGATACTTCATCTTTCAGCTATGAATAAACTGAAAAATTGAGAAATTGAATTTGTATTTCTGTATCAGTGGCCTCGGAGTACGTCATGTTTTTAGGTGGAAGATGAGAGGAATAATAAACAGGAATCTTTATTACCCTTGATGTACATATTATACCTTACTGCCATTCTTTTAATGGAGCAAACTAATTTTTTGAGTAACAAATGCAAGGTTGAGCTCCTCCTCTGCCTCTTTCTGCGTCGCGCTCTCTCTCGCCCGCTCCACCTCTAATTCCATAGAACATTCTTGCATTTGGTATCTGCAGGATACGTATGGCTTAAGGCTGCAGAAACCGATACAGCGCCTTGGTTAGTGCACAAACTACAGAGTAATCCACTAGGCCACCAGTCAGCTGCTGGCCACCCGACCGCAGATCACTTTCACAAGATGCAGTGTTGCTGCGGTGAGCAGTGGTCACGCTGACCACATGGAGGTGCGTAGCGCTTTAGATAACTCCACAGCCCTGAAATGGTCTTCCACTGTTGCAGTTCCTTGCATCAATAAGAGGGTATAAAGCTGGCAGATGAACTAGTTGAAAACCACACCTCAGAGCAGGGTTGTGTTGATAGTTTTGCTTGTACTGTAAATAGAAGAAGGCAAGGGATGCATCTTGTTTTATTCACAAGAATCTGGCCCCAACACCAAGTGAGGCACATGTCGCTATGTATACCGCGTCTGTTAGAAATCTGCGTCTGTAAACACAACCAGGCTATTTGGGAAAAGACACCAGCATGACTCTGGTCTTTGATGGCCCCCTGGAAGGCAGAACATGCAAAGGAACTATTTGTAGAACCTTACATAATGCAGTCACAAGGAAGGAAACATGCAGAATGATTCCTCCAGTGACCCAGATAGAGCCATCCGAGCAGTCCATCCATCATGCCTCTCCAAACACTGTCCAGCATTGTACAGAGCATCATTGGCAGCCCTCCCTAAGATGGCCTCCAGCTCAGCCTAAGATCTGACATCAGCGGTCCCGCTCCAGCCACAGCGGCGGCCTTCTTGGCCTGGACACAAAGATGTCCGTCCCAGTGCTGCCAAATGCCTAGAAGATGACACGCTGGGGGATTATGAAACAACAAAGCAAAACATAGCATCTAATCTCCTTTGAAAAGCATCCCTCAGGCAGGCTGTGGCACCGAGTCAGGTATCTGAAGCATTCGTTTTGTTTTTATTTACTTGCTGTACATCTCCGACAAACATACTCCGAGGTCACATTGCAGTGGGGGTGACAGAAAACCCACAGGTGCTACCTATGGTGATAGCTAAATCTCATTTAAAGAATAAAACTCGTCACAATTCACTATTTGCACGTGGCTGGGAAATATTCACAAAAGATTGCCGTGTAAAGATGCAAACATCAAAACCAATGCAAAAGACACCATTTCAGGCTTCCACTGAATCACTACTGAAGGATGGAGGAGGCCTCATGAACCAGAAGCCTAGGCCTACTGGGCAAGCCAAACTCCCAAAAACAGGGGTTATTTGGATGCAATGTGGCACTCAGTTTAGTGATGAGCCATCCAGTAAACTCTTTCTCCAGATTCCTCGTTCCTCATTCCCCATCCCAAAAGATCTGGCCTTCCTTCGCTGTTGCAATGGTTATTTAAAAAAAAAAATGTTTTTATTGCAAACATATGCCACACAATGAAAAACACATACACCATCTTTTAAACGTGGCTGCCATATGCTGGTAATAATATTCTAACTTTAAAATAACAATAAGATGCAGCTGTTTATAGTCATGTTTTTAAAGAAGGCTTTCAGTTTCACCCTGCCTTTTATTACTAGACAAGAATAAATCGCCATCTGGCTAAGCAGATACAATGTAAAAAGTAACTTACAACTTTACGGCAAACTTTCATCAGGGGTGCAGGCAAAATAAACAGCCTGTATTTAAAGTTAAAATAAAAAAACAAATTTTGAATCAGATTTGCAACTGAAAAGAGGGGAAAAAAAATTAGGCAGATGTAGGCAATGCACACAGGCTTTGTGTCGTCCCACAAAATGAAGGGGACCACTGGGTAAAGTGGGCTGACCCACTGCCCCATTGTATATGCTGTGGTGCGCAGAAGCAACATTTGAATGACAATTTAACAGCCCAATGGATGACAAAGCCGACCAAAAGCCCCTCTCTGAATGAATTTTATGTATAATTCTTGATATTTTACCTTCCTTATACATATATACCTTCCATTTACCTATGTATCTATTTGTTACTTTACTCCTCCTTTAAACAAAAAAAAAAAAAAATCTCTTGACCCTCTCCGATGCACTACCCTATATCTCACTCTATACAGTGGCGGACACTATTTAAAAGGGTGATGGGGTGAGGGGGGAGGATGGGGGTTGTAGAGAAAAAGAAAAAAACACTTACCTGCAGCCCCCCATTATCCTTTTCAGTCCAACTTACAGGACTTGCATGTACACTGCTCAATGAATTCATATTTCCCTATACGTATCCAGCACTAATCCTTTCTGAGGACTGGAGTAGCGTGCTACTCGCCGAAAAGCGCTCCGACACCTCGTATGGGGTAGTAAGCGCTATATAAATGCAATTACAATTTTAATTTATTCAGGGAAAACCAATAGACTGGAGAGACCACTAAAGCTGTCTCAAAGGCCAGGCCCAAAAAAGGAGTTTTGAGTGTTTTGAGAAATACCACTGAGGAGGTGAGAAGCAGGAAGCGGCCTGGCCTGCATGCAGATGTGAAAACACCTGCTAACTGCAGGCTGTTTATGGACGCTAGGCGCTAGAATGCCCATTCTAGTCAATGGCAGATAAAGAGTTAGACTGAACTCATGATGCATTCTAGGAATAGTAGTTCCTGGTCAAACTCCGTTCCAAACTGCCTGTAATAATGATTGTTTAGATGTTATCTGGACATTTATGAGCAATTGCGCAGTAAGAAAGCCTCTTGACTCTGCACTTTGAAGTTAATTGTTTATTTGTTCGTGCTGCTATAAAACACTACTTTCACAGCTACACTTTTAAAACAATCTTAAATCTCTCTTTATCAAATTGATGTCGTAAAAAAATCACAATTACGTTATTTGGTTAATATTTCACCAAAAGAGGGGGTTAAGTAAACTTGGCGCCTTAGGGAAAAGTGGGGCCTAACCAGCCCCCAGCCACCTCTCAGTCCTTCCACGTGGCTGTTAATCAGTGACAAGTTCTTGCAAGCCTGCATCATTTGTGAAGTGTCTCCCTTTTAAAGATATCTGACTGTAACTGACTAGTTACACACCTGCTCACCCGGTTTAGTTTCCAGAGGTGTGGAGGCCATAAAGATTCAACCTTTGTTTTGGCAACAATACAAAAGGTGAAAAAATAACAATCTTACAGAAGCCCTGGTTACCAGCCCTTTACTGTATGGAAACAGAAATTCGAAAATATGTAACAAAAGAAAAAAAAGGTTTAAAATTCTCAAATCACCTCCCCCAACGTACAGTAAGTAAGATCTTTTTTAAAGAGAAAACGAAAAATAACCTGTGGGTACAATTCACCCACTGAGAGAGTTCATTTTTTGACTGCTGGCTGTTTATGTATAATTCAGACTTTCTTCTGCCTAGGCCAGGTTCCCTGAGCAGTAGCCACTGTGTTTGGATGTATTTTCGATAAACAAGGCAGCAAACAGAGGCAGCTGTCTACATCCACACTACTAACCCGTTTGCTGCTTCTGTCGGCCAACGGCGGTCACAAGCATTTCCTCTGTAGTGCTGCGCACGTCCGTTGGCCGACACGGCTCCGCCCACTCTTCAAAGCCGCCGCACCGCAGCGGATTTTCAGCCGCGATAAACGGGCTGGAGTTTGGTGGGTGACATGTGTAGAGGAGAACTCAGCTGCTGAAGATTAGAAGTTGTTGGCTGAATAACCAGGAGATAAGAGTTAACTTCCCCACTTCCTCACTTGACATACTTGTCTGATGCAAAACATAACTGCCTTTCGTCTGAATTTTTATTTTCTCAATCTCTGTAGTATGTTAAGTTATGGAGATCTGTAGTGCCCACTATCACCCAGGATGGTACCCTGGTGCCAAGGTGGTGCGAGACGAGCCACGCCCAGGGCCTAGTGGGACAACTCGAAAAGACATTTCATCAGCTTCTTGCAGAATTCAAGAAGTGAGGAGGAGAACACGATGCGTTGCGGCAGGTCGTTCCACGTACGGACAATATGGTCTCTATCAGTGGTGGTAATAGTGATTGTCAGTTCCTTCAGTGTTCTCAAAAGAGATGAAATGAGAGTTTTCCTGCAATGTTTTGACCTGCAAAATATGAACTAAAGCAAGTAAAACGGGTGACTTCTTGTTCACTGCAGGTGTCGCCAGTAAATGCCCAAGGGGCCGTTCCCAAACACGACATCACGAGTTGCACAAATCTGGATATAGGCCAAATCAGGACTGATTATATAAGAACTAAAAAGTGGTTAAGACATTTGACATGCAGCTATTTTAAACAAACTTAATTTGTAAAATAGTTTAAGTGCTGGTGCCCACATTGTTTCTATGGTTCCTGCACCCGGAACTGAGGAATTTCCTCGTCACGCGTCCTTCTTCACCACCAGACCCTCCCTGCCTCTTCATTTCATTCTCTCAGTTTCCTTTTCATCCCCATCTCTCTTTGTCGCTGTTTTTCTGTGTTTCTCTCCCGCCTCCTTTTCTCAGTTTGTGTTTTTCTCCCTCTTGCTTTTGATCAGTCTGTTGAGGAAAAATAAGTGCTGATCCCCAAAAATGAATCCGATAGCGATATTTGCCAAGGAAGTTGCAGACTGATCATTGCCTGTTTAGAACTAAATTCATATCACACATGATTTAGAATTAGAATAAGAAACAAGCTTTGTATGAAAGTTTATTTCAATTTCTACCTCCTGGGTTGCATTTGATGAGGAACCCTTGTGTTGAGTTTACCTTAACACTTTCGGTGCTCATGACGAGCTCAGCTCGTCGTGAGGCACAATGGCGATGTGCTCATGACGAGCTAAGCTCGTCATGACTGCCGCAGAACACCCACGCAGGGATAATTCCCCGCCTGTGTAGGGGCGTTCCATTGAGTGGGCGGAGTCATGCTGAGCTCAGCTCCGCATGAGCACAGCGGCACCTTGCTGCATGACGAGCCGAGCTCGTCACAAGCAACGCGGCGCCGTACGGGCCCCCTCCACCCTGCGCCACAGGGGAATTAGCCCAGCGGCGAAGTGGTTAAACTCCTAACAAACCACCGAGTCATCCAGCTTCTATCTAGAAATAGTAAGGGCAGAACTAGTATTAAAACTATTCACTCTCATTTTCAGAGTGAAATTCGCAGAGGTTTCGGTGAAATTTAGCTTACAGAGGAAGGAAGATCTTATAAATTAATAATTGATCAGCACCCAAGACACACACAACGAGTTACTGGCTACATACAAAAATCTCGGTAGGGGCAAAGTCAGATGAAGCACAGGAGAACCGCAACCAGCCTTGGTCCATGCAGGTAACAGCGGTGAGACGGTGGGTCCACGTGGGGGAGGATTTCAAGGGACGATGTACAGGGAAAATTAATTATTTAATTTCCCCTCTGCATCGTCCCTCGAAATCCCCTCCCACCACGCTCCACCGCGTTACCTGCACGAACCGCAGCTGACCGCAACCTTTTATTGAAAATAGCTCCTTTATTACCCTTTTTAATATTAGACACTATATGAATGAGACAATGGTGCGCCGGAAGAGTAACACTTGGATTATACAGTCAGCAGGTTTGGGGAGGACTACAATTATTTAGGGCTCTTGCTGAATACATCACTGTCTCTTTAAACAGCAGTATTGACATTTCACATTTTTACCAGCATACTGGTACGGTCCCAGCACCTGAGTAAGAGCATTAATCCACCTTGGTAGCCACAACCTCTGTGAAAAATGTCCACGTTTGGGCCATGGAAATGCTGAATCCTAAATAAGCATGAACATTGATAATAATGTCCTATTAGTGCCATCAACAGGTGCTAATGCAGTGCGGCTGTACTCCCTAACTAAGAGTAATAGCTCTGTTGTGTTTTTAGCCCTTTGTACCTCCCACACCCAGCCATTAGGGAGCTGTTGTCACTGAGAGGACTCCTGACAGTGTTCACCCCTAGGCGCATCATGGGTCAAAGATGGAGTCTGACCCTCCCACGGTCTGGGGAGCTTCGGCTGCCAGAGTCGGTCGGGTCTGCCCTGTCCCTGATAAGTGTTGCATATACCCTTCACGACTGTTGAATATACCCTCAGTAAGGTTTACTTCTACCACTACTTTGCAGTGAGTGGGCTCTGGAGTGGCCCTCTTTAATAATTACCACCGTTCAAATAGGGGAATGCCGACTTATCATGCAGACACTCCATGCGCTAATTATAATCCACAATGAGGCGCATACTCTGTATTGCATAAGGAGCTACACAAGCACCTCCCCCCACGCCTTGAGACCCTCATGGGTGAGTAGTTGCGCTTTACAAACCCAGATTGATTGATTGATTGAATGCGGGCCACGTGTGCTCTGGCACATCCTGGGCACCTAATGTAATAAGGCCTTGTGAGTTAATTTGCAGTTCTGCCGATTCGGAATCTGCTTCGAATCCATGATGCATTGGTACCCACTTTAACTAAAGCTATGTAATCTGGGAACCGGCACTAGGGATAGCAGAGTGGGGCACAGGGAGACTTTGACCTGTGAAGCCACCGATGAGTTATCAATTCTGTAACATAATAATATAATCCTTGACACACAAGCAGGCTTTCAACCCAATAGAAGAGTTGAAACTGCCCTGATATCAGCTTCACATGGCCTCTGACCCAAACAATACAAGTACCTTTTGAGGCCTGTCAGCAGCATTCCAGACTGATGACCATGATATACTGATTTGTAGACTTAACAGTTGTGGTGTCAAAGGAACTGCCCTTACATTGTTCTCCTTTTTAGGTCTCGCCTGTCGATGCGCATGCGCATCGAGCAAGGCGAGAGTATTGGCACTTATCCGCTCTTTATCCACACTGCAAGGAATCGTGGCGATTCCTTGCAGTGCACGAGAAATTTAAGCTCAATGCGCATGCGCATTGAGCTTAAATGCGCGTGCACATGCCCCCAGCCGCCTACTCTCTCTCACAGCCTCCCCCAGCTCCGCCCCCTCACTACTTGATTGCACGGCCGCTAGGCCGTGCCTCCCCTACTCTCCTCCCCCCTCCTCCTCTCCTCCCCTGCCTGCCTGCCGTTAGGCCGTGCCTCCCCTACTCTCCTCCCCCCTCCTCCTCCTACTCTCCTCCCCTGCCTGCCTGCCTGCCGTGTCGCACCTCTCCCCTCTCCGCCCCCTCCCCTGCCCTGCCCGTAGAATAATATATCCTGAGAAAACGTGCAATCAATCATTGTACCCTACAATACATAATTACGTCTACAGTATATCTTAAAACCAATAAGTAGTTTTAAAGCTAGTACAGTGTTTGCGCAAATACGCAAAACCAATGTAAACATGCAATCGGACAGCTAATCAACTCAAAGCAAATTAGTGCGTTTAGGCAGTACTAAGTGAAACATCCTGAGAGAAGGTGTAAACAATATTTTACCCCGACATTCACATGTTTACCAATATAATGTAAAATAAACTGAAACGCACGCCACCGCCGACTCCTATTCAGCTGAGAGTTCAAACGAGACCAAATTAATACCATTTTAACTGTATGCCGGCAAACTAGCACATTAATTTTAAATCGACAGATATCATCCATGCGGAATCAGTTCTTTTTAATGCTGACCGCCGTACACATTTCTGCCAATTAACGTCAATACTACAGCACCTCAACCCACGCCACCCCCCAAAAAATCTTCTGAATGGATCCCAGTGTCTGTATCAATCGGGCTACTATAACAATACTACCGTCAGCGGACAATAAAATTGTAATATAACAGTCATTTATTAAAATTATGAGAATCATCCGAAGTGGTCACTGCATTTGAATCTTGCCCTTCCTCGCTTCTTATTTCATTCAGTCTAAGAACATTCAGTCACACTGATCTGCAAATGTTCTTCGACTGGGGTTTTCATTACCCGTCCTAATTGAGCACTCAACCACCCACCTAGCATGGGCAGACACGTATATTTACTCTGTATTTCTGCGCATTTACTTAGGGGGCCACCACCTCTCCTCAACTTACACGACCGCCTGTGATTTCAGCTTAACAATTCCGTCGTGTGTTGATCTGTTTTAGTTTTAACGGATGTATAATTTTAGAACTTCCGGGTCGAATATCAACCGATTGAAAGGCTTTACAAGTGCGTGGCGGAGTCTAGGAATAGGCGGTACCACCAATGTGTAAGACGGCCTGTGATTTGAGTATTGTTGACACCTCAGCCAATCCTGATCCAGCCCACAGAATTCTAAAGCGATATTCGGCTGTGAGGGAGGCTTTGGCTGTCATATGCATGTACTCTTTTGACAGACGGCGCACACTTTTGGCTGCTGCTACCCCTGTTCCATGGGTTCAGGCTGGACAGGTGCCAGTCATACGGGTCACGGCCAGTGTGGCATTTCGCTAAGGGACATGCGGCATTTCTAACACGTAGTAAAAATAGGTATTCCGTTAGTTTTGTGACATTGGTTCTATTTGAACTCTGCTTCTAAGTTGATTACTCCCCTGACATGTCAGACCACGTGCCATTACCCTCAACCCCTCACCCACCCTCAACCCCTCACCCTCAACCCCTCACCCTCACTCTCAACCCCTCACCCTCAACCCCTCACCCTCCCTCACCCTCATTCACCCTCAACCCCTCACCCTCACTCTCAACCCCTCACCCTCAATCCCTCACCCACACTCACCCACACTCACCCACACTCACCCACACTCACACTCACCCCCACTCACCCTCACTCACACTCACACTCACCCACCCTCACTCACCCTCACTCACCCTCACTCACCCTCACCCTCACTCACCCTCACTCACCCTCAACCTCATGCTAAAGATTTACAAAAAAACCCATTAACAATTCTAAAAGCACTAACTCTAATGCTGCGAGACCTATTGCATTTCTAATGCTTGTTTTTCTAGAAAACAGATCTCGAAGAGATTTTCTTTAACGTTTCAAAGCATCCGGCTCATCCTCTCACTATCAGAAGACCCCTCCACCACGAAGGCCGACTTCTGCATGTGCGTGACGAGCATCGCCAACTAGATGATAAACAACTGCCTAAAACTCAACACAGACAAAACGGAAGTGCTGGTCTTCGGGAACAACACCTACCCGTGGAACGACTCCTGGTGGCTTTTCGAACTATTCCCAGCACCACCCGACAGACCACACATGTAACCTTGGGATCATCCTGGGTAGCAAGCTCACCATGAAAAACCAGATCAACGCAGCATCCTTTGCCGGCTTCCTCACTCTTCTCATGCTCCGTAAGATCTTCAAATGGCTCCCCACCGACACCAGATGTACCATCACTCAAGCCCTAATCCCCAGCTGGCTGGATTAAGGCAACACACTCTATGTAGGAATCACCACTCACCTCCTCAAGAGACTACAGACCACACAGAATTCAGCAGCCAGACTCCTCCTCCGTCTCCCCAAGCGGTCCCACATCACCCCTCCCCTCAACAAGCTCCCCTGGCTCCCCATTCAGAAGAGATGCCACGTCAAGATGCTGATCCACACCTAGAAAGACCTTCACAACTAGCGCACATCAACCACCGCCTGAACTCCCATTGTTACCCCAAACTCCGGCACTGCGCCTCTCTCTCTCTCGCACACCCAGCATCCACCAAAGTAACATTGGAGGGCACTCCTTCTGGAACAACCTCCGCTTCACCTACGGACTTCATCCTCTCTCCTGGAATTTAGGAAAGGACTCAAAACCTGGCCGTTCAACTGACCCCTCCCTAAGCAGCAGGGTTCTCAGCCCCTGGATACCCTTTCGGGTGATTAGCTGAGCTTTATAAATCCCTGATTGATGTATTTTTTTCCACTTGCCCATTTAATCGGTAAGTTGGTTGCAGACTCTACGTATGTGTTGATGACGCCAAGTTAATATTCCATCTCAAAGCAACCAGCTCTTGATCTGACACATTAAGCGACTGTTTTTGCAATGTAAAAAAGGAATGAATGGTAACGGTCTGATAATACAGAAAAGATCAAAATACTGATTGAGCAAAACGACCCCTCAGTAGGGGTACCCACACTCTGGCCAGAGGTCCTGGGTGTTTCGCCTTCTTCTAGTTCAGTGTTAAAAGCCTGGGAATTAAAAGTGATGCCAAGTTGAGAATGGACATCTAGGTAGAAACTGTTGATTCCTCCTGTACCCCGACTGTGCGTAAAATTTGACCCCTTCTATCCCTAATCTCCAGTGCTTAATTTTAGCAGGTGGTTTCCAGTGCTCAGGTCCAGCACTTGATTGACAACACAGGAGCTTGTGACAGTCTGCCACAAGGTGGCGCTGTCTGCCACAAGGTGGAGCTGTCTGCCACAAGGTGGAGCTGTCTGTCACTGTGCCACAAGGTGTTGCTGTCTGGCCAATTTAGAGATGACCACACAGCAGTTAATTATTAATTCAATATACATTAAAAATGATTAATACATGCCGCCCACACCATGCTCATAGCACTAGGGGCCTGGAATAGTCCAAATTGTCACACTTGTAGGAGTGTGGTGGTTAGTATTTGAGTTGTTACTGTGATTGGCAGCATGGCAGAGGCAACGGGTGGCGCAAGCTGCAGCGGCCTCCTGATGAAGGCCATGGCACTTATTAATTTTCAAATTAAGCATTGCTCTCTACAGAAAGCAGACCTTCGGCTGGGGCAGCGACACTGGGGTGCTGATGACGTCACCGCAGCTCCCTTTATTGGGATAGACCCAAGTCATTTCTTTGGCGACTTCAAACAGACCAAAAACAAGCAGCAAGTTTGGGAGTCTTAACTTCCAATATTTTTACGCCCGAGTCCTCTTTTCTTATTTAATTTAGTGTCTAGAGACCTTAGAATGTTATGCCATAACTAAACTTGCCTGAAACTAAAGTAACTTAAAGGAAACTGGTCAGCCCGAAGGAGCGAATGCCTCCTCTGCTCTCGTCAGCAGTTGACCCTTCTATGTCAGCCCCTCTCTACATCAGCAGCACCCCCCTCCCCCTCCAGCTGCCTCGCACACAGCCCTCCCCCCAATCACCCCAGGGCTGAGTCCACTCAGGACATTCCTCTTTCTGACATTGCACGCGTTTCCACTGCACATTTACATCAGCTTACAACAATATGAACATCTTGTTTTAATATAGGCCTACAGAGTGCCTCTTTTGTCACCTCTAAGCGCTTTAAGCAAAAGTTGGCACCATTACTCAATTTCATGGTACTCAGTGCACTACCGATATAAGAATAGCAAGCTGTGTTGGCCTTGACAGGATTGGCATTCGTAGCCTACAATGCACAGCAGAAGTTGGTGGCGAGCGTTTAACTGAGCCACTTTCTTTTTTTTAACTTTGTTTATTGATTAGAATCACAGTGGTACATTACATGATTGAACAACATATTGCATATTTTCATCAAGATATTACAGGTAAAGCATTTATCAACAGTTGTTCATTACATATCTCCTACCAGCCTCTCTTGCCTTCGCATTTCCATTTCCATTGTAGGTGACACACATAAATCTCTCCTATGTTCGTTCCACCGTGACCACTTCTTATCCCATTTTTTGGGACATCCCAGAGATGTTATAAACCTCAGTCTCCGCCACCATACATCTATCCATCTCTTTGGCCCACAGGGAGACACGAGGTGGGCGCCTGTCCCCCCAGCCCCTAGCCACTTCTCTCTCAACCAGTGTGTAACCCAGCGTTGTAAATTGCCTTTCAACTTCTGTCAGGTCAGTAGCGTCCCAGATGTTCAATAACCCAAGCTGTGGTGCAAGTGTTATAGTTTTCCCCAGGGCTGTGTGCATATGAGTCATTGCTCCCTCCCAAAGGGGGCGTATCTTGGGGCAGGACCATAGAGTATGGTAAAATGTGGCCTGCTGCCCACATCCCCTCACACATCTGTCATCAGGTTTGGATCCTATCCTGGCCAGTACTGTCCCTGTCATATAAGATCAAGGGAGTATTCTAAGTTGAATGAGGCGAAACCTCTGGGTAATAGCTGCTTCACGTGGAGACATCAGCGCTGATTGCCAGTCGTCATCCTCTATAGGGCCTACGTCATCCTGCCATCGCTCCCTAAGCTTCGGGAAGGCGTCTGGGAGGTTGTTACTCAACTTCTTGTAGGTTAGGGATATTGCCTTTGAGTTAAGAGGTCTGTCCAGTAGGCGATCTTCCAAGAGCGATGATTCCGGTATATCTTTAAAAGACGGAAAAGCCACCTGTAACGCGTGTCGGATCTGTAGATATCTATATATTTCCCCCAGTGCCATCTGATATTTTGTCTGGAGTTCACTGAAAGACAGTATTGCCCCCTTTTTAATCAGATCCCCCACTTTTGATAGTCCAATAAGGTTCCATTTGTCAAATCCGGGCTGATAGCCTAGCCATCCCAGCCGCTGAGCGAACCATAGTGGCGTGGCCAGCGAGAGAGTGCCCGCCCATCCCAGTTGAGAGGTAACCAGACACCAAATTTCTAGTGTATGCTTGGTCGGTCCGAAGAACTTCCCCTTGTTTTTCCTGTCGGTAGTATACAAAGCCCCCAGATATCCAGAGCGGTCAGTTTGGTATCTGTCGAGGGCATATGCCGGATCATCTGGGGGATGATACAACCAGTGATTGACAGTCACCAGCTGCGTCACCCAATAGTACCCTTGCAGATCCTGGAGGGCAATGCCCCCGTCGTACACGCTTTTTGTCAATTTTTGCCTCGCAATTCTGAGGGCCTTACCGTCCCATAGCAGCGTAGTTATCTCGCTCTCGATAGCCCTAAAGTACGAGTCTGGGACCTTGTGAGGACAGTTTTGTAGGACATATAGAAAACGTGGAAGGGCTAGCATCTTGAAGAGTTCCGCCCTCACCACCAGTGTCACGGGCAGGGTCCTCCAATGTTTCACATCTGCCTGCAGCCTGGCCAGAGGTGGGGCTAAATTCAAATCGTAGAAATAAACAGGATCTGAGGTAATAAAAATCCCCAAGTATGGAAATCCTTCCGTTACAGCCCTTATCGTGCACCGCGGCGGGATGCGCGGCACGTCTCCTTTCAGCATGGACAGGACTGATTTGTGCCAGTTATTTACCGAAATTTGTGAATATATCCAAGACCACACTGATCGATCTATAGGGGAAGCCAAATAAAGCAGGATGTCGTCCGCATAGAGCGATATGCGGTCTTCCACATCAGCTGCCCAACGCATTCCATGAACCATCACATCCCTCCGTATCCAGGCCGCAAGTGGCTCTAGTACCAGGGCGAAGATCAGAGGAGACAGTGGGCATCCCTGCCTCGTGCCCCTAACTGAGCCACTTTGGGAACTAATTTGCCAATCGGAGGTTGTCAGGAAGGTGCTGCAGGGGACAGTCTTCCATCCCAGCAGGGCCGCATAAGACTTTCATTCTCCTCAGCCTGGGGGCCTGTTTACCCAAGCAGGGGGTGAGAGGAAGCTGCGCTCTTCGCGTGCGGGCATGGAGAGTGAGTTCTATAAAAAGAGCAGCGGTCAGTCAGTCGCTCCGGTTGGAGGGTTCGCTATGGGTGAGCGCGTCACCCCCAGACCCCCATGAATGACGCCTGTGTGCCCACCTGGCCGCTCATCAGAGGACGGGGCCGAGGTGAGCCCGCGCTAATGACTCCATCTTAATGCCCCGGCCTCATTAGTGGCCCGCGGAGGGGCGGGATGTGGTCAGGGGGTGCTCACTCCTTCTCATGTTCAACATCACTCGCTGCATTTGCACGGGAAAGCAGGGTCTGGGTTTTCTCATAAATCCGTGAGCTTTAATCTTAGTGTAGCATCAGTGAGCTCGGGGGGCAGGGGTGGGGGGAGTATGAGAGATACAGTGTTCCCGGCCTGCGAAAGGTGCCCTTTGTTGACAGGGTCGGACGAGAACAACATACGTCACATGAGCACAGAAGGCAGGCGGGGGCTCTTGTGCCCCCCATCCACCCTCCCCCCTCCCCACACACACACACACTCCAGAGACAAGCTGACCTGGAGGTGCACGTTTGCTCCTTACACGGCGACGTCACACAAAAAACCTATTTGGAAGGCAAATTCCGGGTCTTTGCTGCTCGTGTTAGCGTGACAGAGATTACCACAAACCCCGAGGCTGTCACGCAGTCTTCGCTGTCGCGAAGGGGGAGGCACCTAGCAGTGGTTAATTTGTAAAAAAAAAAAAAAAAAAGAAGTCCTGGGACTCTTGTCATGAGGCAGGTTGCACTAGTCCATTTCTCCTGTTAACGCCAACTAAAACAGAAGCAACTACTAACCATGAAATTGGGGAGGAGGTGTGGTGTAGTGGTCAGAGCTGTCGACTTTAGAGCTGGGGAACGAGGTTCGAGTTTTAGCCTTGGCTCAACAAGCTGTGATCCTGGGTAAATCACATAATCTTCCCATAAATGAATGTGTCCTTTACTGATGGTCGTGGAAAACGCTGGTGTTGATGATTAAGTGTCGGTGCTCAGCACTGGAAAACACCGGCTCAAATTAAGCACTGACTGTCATATAAGGAAATGGAGACCTATAGAGGTAATTTAGGTTACGACTGACTCAACCCCAGACCTACTCTCTCGATCTCCTTGCAGGCCACTGGAATGCGGTTTGCACCATCCTTACTTCATACATAGATACATTTTTAATGGCGGCCTAGCTACTGCACTCTCGCCATTTAGTAGTACTGTAATTATCAAGTTTTACTATCTACCAACTCAGTGATACTTAATTCATCGACCATGGAAAAATGAAAGGCAGAACCAGCCCTGCCATGATTCCAGCCTACAACCTGCAGATAATGATGCTTTCATTCATCCATTTCACAGTGCTTCAGCTGCGTGCTAGCGTGGGTGGACTATTCACCAGGTGCAACGCTGGCCATGATGGGCACCAATGGTATGGCGCGCATCGCTACAAGATAAGGGGCTTAGGCATTGGCCACTCGTCAGCCGTCTTCATTTTACATTTAATAAAATGCTGGCTTGTGCCTTGGGGTAGTATCCTGTGTGCCCCCACTCCTGTAGTATCCCCTGTGAACAAACTCCTGTAGTATCCCATGTGCCCCCACTCCTGTATTATCCCATGTGCCCCCACACTTGTAGTATCATGTGTGCCCCCTCTCCTGTAGTATCCCGTGTGCCCCCACTCCTGTACTATCCTTTGTGCCCCCACACCTGTACTATCCCGTGTGCACCCACTCCTGTAGTATCCTGTGTGCCCCCACTCCTGTAGTATCCTGTGTGCACCCACTCCTGCGGTATCCTGTGTGCCCCCACTTCCTGTATGTCTGAGCTTGTGTCTGGAATGCAGAGGCTCAAGAATGCCATAACAGGCGGGTGTGTGGTGCGCCATGGAAGCTGGAAGACCCGGAACGTGGCAGGGAGGATATAACCCTGACAGGACTTACCTCCTGTAACCTAAAGGTCTAGCATGAAATAACGAACTTACCACCGACCTGAGGTGCTCTAAACTCTTGCATGAAGACCCTGCCCTCTAACCACAGCACTCGGGCAGTGTTCGCTTTGGTGCAGGCAGTGGTATGTGCACTAGAAGGGAAGAGTACCTTCATGTGGCAGCCATAACCTGTGCCCTGACCCAAGCCCTCTGTTTGCACCAGCCTGCCTGCCCCTGACCGCTGTGAAAAATAAATACAAACTTGGTGAACATTATCGGCGCCATCTTGCCCCTTTCCAGGCCCATTCGTGCGCGTAAGCGGCAGCCATTTTGAGCACCATGGCCTCCCTGCCCCTCACTAATAGCCAGCGCGTCTCTCTCTCTCTTAACCTCGCAAGCATTCCCCCGCACGCTGACAACCCCCCCCGCTCTCTCATGCCTTGGGTCATAAACCCCTCTCCAGCGCAGCTTCACCACGGAACCCCATCCTGTTCCCAGCGCGACACCTCCCTTCATTCCTTTCATGGCCTCAAACCCTTTTGATGCAAACCCCCTTTTCCTGTGTCCCCGTTTGTCTTCCTCGTTCCCAGGCTGCCACCTGACCCTGCGGATACTGTTTATTACCCCGTACAGTAGGAAGCTTCCCCTCCCCATCAAAAGACCCCCGAACCGATCAAAGCCCCCACCCCATGAGATCCGATCAACCCCATGCATTCCGTGAATCGGCGGAATGCCCTGCTGTGCGACCACCATCACCTGTTGTGACCGGGGTGGGGAATCCAACTGTAAATGTATGTGGGAACGGGTCTGGAGGGGAGATTCCGAGGATGTCCTTTCAAGTATTAAAATATTACGAGAATGTGTTATGTGCAATAAAGGTCGTAAACTCTAGTATAAGAGGCCCGGCCTCAGAGATGTGGTTAGAGCACCTCGTGACGATACTTGCTGTCTGAATTGATGTGTTCTCCTCCGGAGAGAATAAAATCCTCGTTTCCCGCCTTCCAGTCTCCAGCGCCTGCTTCTTCATTGACTAATATTGGTGGGTCATAGAGGCGATACCGCCGGGCAACATAAAAGGGTCTTTGGTTACCGGTTGTCTTTGGAACCCTTTTTAACAATTGGCGTCCCAAACGTGGGGCCCATCAGCGACTCGTGGATCCAGTGGGAGAGGTCCTGACGACAGAGTGAACGACTGCAACGATCGGAAGGTACCCTGTCCGATAGACCCTTGTCTGACAGCCGATCATCCGAACTTCACTGGTTCCGAACAGACCTCTCTCGAGTGATCTGCGGTCCTGACTGGGAACCATCAGGAGTGCCACGAGAAGTACGAAGAGAAGAGGACGATCGGGCGCTGGATTCGGAAGACGAGAAACTGTCCATGCGGTCCGGGTAAGGTCGTGTAAACACGACGAAATTGCGATAGTGATAGATAATTGGAAGTAATTGATAATTGTTGTGAAAATACTAGTATTACTCTTTGTTAATTTATTGGAGATTCGCTGTCTGCAAACGGAGAAACAACAGGCTCTCCCTTTATAAACAGCGAAGGATAGGTACGCACCCGTCGGACCTATTTTCCCCCTCCCCATTGAACAATTGCCCCCCCCCCCATTGATTAATTGTTATAGATCGTTTTCTGGAGATTCTCTGTCTACAAACAGGGAAGATTAGGTCCCCTCTTTGCAGATAGTGAAAGGGTAGGTGACGCGAACCTTCGCGAGCCTACTTATTCTCCCCATTGACCATATTGATTTTTTATTTTTGACCTAACATTGATTAACTGTTATAGATTGTTTTCTGGAGATTCTCTGTCTGAAAACAGGGAAGATTAGGTCCCCTCTTTGCAGATAGTGAAAGGGTAGGTGACGCGAACCTTTGCGAGCCTACTTATTCTCCCCATTGACCATATTGATTTTTTATTTTTGACCTAACGTTGATCGATTGCTCAGAATTGGTTCATGAGGTATTCACTACGTGCAAACAACGTAGAATAGAAATATTCTGTCTAGTCTTTGCGCGCAGTGATAAGATAGGTAGTGCTGACTATTATCCCATTGTGATCCGTCATGCCTGTCTTCTCCCCACTGGTCAGTAGCCTGTTTTACCCGGACCGCTTATTAGAGATGAACCATCCGGCTCCGCTGGAAGGCACCCCTAATAAGGACATGTTCATGAAGCATGGATTAATTGCTATAGCCTATAGTGAGCTGTGGCATAAATATACGAAAAAGGATCGAGAAAGACAGTGGCCACTGAGAGGATCCTTTGATCTCGACAAAATAGAAACAGTAGAAATAGCCCTTCGTAGGAATGAAACAACACCTATTATGCTCGATAGTCTCGGTATGTGGCGCAAAGAAGCCACACAACGAAGGGAAAGCGACGAATTTAGAAAAGGTGAAGGGACACGACGGACAAACCTCCAAACGTCTAGTAGGCAAAGGGAAGGGCCAGCGATGGCACAGCCCCGAGGAGTAGACATGAAAAGCGAATGGTGTAAGGGGATGTGCCGACAAGCCAACCCCGGAACACAACGACCTGAAGGTAATCCCCCGACATTACGCACAGGACGGACAGATTTAAAACAAAACCAATGTGCTTTCTGTAAATGTCTTGGACACTGGAAAGCCCAATGCCCGACTCTGCAAAGCATAGGTAAGAATGAAGGGGTGACAGAAAGGACGGACCGACAGAAAGGAAAAAGACGTGAGATAAAAACCAATCAGACTAGTGCAGACAGAACAGACAGGACCACCCCGTTCGATTATGCTCGGTGGCACAGATTTCGTCAGACAAATTTTAACGACATGTTGGAGTTCTGGGACTGATTGCTCTCTGTTGCTCCCCCACTCTGAAAAACAAACACAACTGCAGGTCAGTGTAAACAACCCCCCCGTTAGAGAAAAGATTCAAGAAAGCCAAGCGTCTATTATATAACTTAGGATTTAATTACGGTAAAACACACAACCAACAGTAAATAGAATAACTAGTAGAACTCTCTAAAAAGCAAACTTGACTAATAGGAAAAATACAAAACATGTTATGCTCACTCCGGAAGTCCTCGAAACGTAATGGCCCTTTCGATGGTCCCGCCCATCCGAAACACATAGCACGTGTGGGGCGGGGCCTGCCAGCAACCATGGGCCAAAAAGAGATCGCTGGCGAGAAGGTACTGGAGACTCCACCAAGCAGGCAATGAAATGGTCTTCCCATACTGCCCTTCCAGGGATGGCGTCCCCCGGGCCGCGAGTAGGGAGGGGGCGGATGAAAATGACCCCCTCCCTCATATCTCCTGGTCCGGCCATCACGAATTCCTCCATCGAACGGATGCAGGGTGGGCAGGGAGGAAGAGGCGACGCGGACGAGCCTCTTCCACCTCCACAGGTAGGAGGCTTCCCTGCCCTGGCCCGACGCCGATGTCCTCCAGCCGGGCGACGGCCATATACCTACGCTGCACAGGAAATATAATGTCCGGCTGGTATATTTCCGTAACACAGGACATATAATGCCCGACTGGTATACTTTCTCAGTACAGGATATACAAGACCCGGCTGGTATACTTGCGTGGTACAGGACACACAATGTCCGATGGGCATATTTCCGGAGTACCGGATGTACAGTGGTCCCCCAAGAGTCGGAATCAGGGGTGTAGGGTGGTCATCATGTGCGCCCCTGATTCCAAGAGACGGCGTAGGATGCACCGGGAGAGGAAGACGGCACGGTGAGCCTCCCTCACCTCCCCAGATGAAGGCTCCACTGCTGCACCCTGGCGCCCCGAACCAAAATGTCCTGCTCCAACCGCATGATGCTCTGTTTTTCGCCATCACAAGAAGTTTTCCTCCGCTCCTGATGGATACGGCAAAGGTTGCTGCAGGGCCTCAAAATGGCGTCTGGGCCCTTGAAAGGCGGGTCTAGGCCGCTGGAGTAACTTTGTCCGAAATTGCAAACTCGGGCGCTTGCCCACCTGGGCGCAAGCCCCCACCATCGACAAAACATCCCCTCGACTTTGAAGATTCTACCAAAGTCCCAAGAGCCCTCGGCCCCTTCAGGCTTCCGGTGAGGAAAAGCTGCATTAATCTCAAATGAAATAACCACGGCACAGCAACAAGATGGCGGTGCTCTCGTGTCTGCATCAGCTTCCGTCTGAACCACCCAGGAACATTATGGGCTAACGAACTCGAGCAAGTTCCGGCTGAACATCAACATGACCCGGTAAGAGAGACTTTACCCCCTCCCTCTCTTGATTGACGGTCCACACCACCAGCCCCTTTGTTAGCACAGTTTTCTTTTGGACTACCGAAAGGGACTCTGGTCCAACCGCCAATTGTCGGGGATATTTTGCCCCTGATGCTACTTCCGGACTAAACCGGCCTCGCCCAAAATGGCGCTGGTATCAATGGAACTTACGGGTGCCTCATGGTGTTCCTTAGCTAATGAAACTTGATGTACTAAGATATATATGTATATATATATGAACCATTGCGCACTCAATGTTAAAGGGAGGAGGGTGCACTTGGCAAACATTTAAGAAGAGGTTCTGTAAAAATGTTGATTTCAATGAACAATTTATTTTTGATATTTGTTGTAACTGATACATAACGTCGCTCATGATGCACGCCCGCGGTTTGCATTTAGGAAATGTGATTACGATGAGCTTGACTGTGTTTCCATCTATGAACTGAAATGCCCCTGATTCCTTCGTCACGCAATGAAATGTTTTTGGTTACTTACAAATAATTAATTAGACCTTTTTACATGTTCTTGTACTACAAAATAACCCCCTACTGTATGTGCTTCCATCGACGACATGTCAGGCCAAAATATGAATTGCGCTCTCACCTTTTACGTACTGAATAACTCTACAAATAAAAGTCTTAGAAGCTATGGATAGGCTCCGCGTACTTTTGTAAATACGGGTATCGGTGGGAGGGTTTTTCTGTGCGCAACTGTTCTGCTCTCTTTTTAAGGTTATCCGAGAAATGGTTGTTCGGCCCTGGGTTGATGGTCAAAACGAAGGTATGATACGCTGCTTATGAAGAAGGACCTCGACTTCAGAGAATGGGTAAAGTAAAATGGTGTGATTGATAAATTGCTATAAGGATATGGTGGTCGAAGGTACTAAGGTACAGGGTTGAACGAAGAACTGGTATGCCTTAAGAACATCACAGCTTTGGGAATGATTTTGGGACCCCGATGACCGGATACATCTACGAAACCGGGTACCTCGCGCTAGGCACCTCTGATTCCTCTTTTTAGCGTTTTTCACTACACACGATCCTTAACGCCATCCTCGAACCTCCCCATGAACCACCTATCACATTGCCTGCCCCCATGACTTTAAGAAACCAGAACCCTAAGGGATTATATCCCGAAGAGACAAGTACGAGTATGTGGTAAGTAAAGGATTTTCGTGCCCTTACATTTGATGTGTTCGAATGTTGTCCCCCTACCTCCCCTTTTTCTCCCCCTTTTTCCCTCTGCAGGTTACATTAGAATCCCGATTAGAGTATCATAAGGGATCTGGAACCACGTCACGCCCGATGCATGAAGACGGACTAGCGCTACAAAATGGCACAACAAGGACGCTCTCACGACCTTTTTACCAAATCTAACGCTTTTCTGTCCCAAAACTGCATGCTTCCCACCTCCTAACACAGACCCGAAACGTCTAACGTTGGGTAACGCACTGAATAGCCCAAACAATACACGGTCATTCTCTATATCACACGTGTACTGTTCGGCCTATTGTCTCTCTCTCTCTCTCTCTCTCTCTCTCTCTCTCTCTCTTTCTCTCACTCACTCTTCCACCCCTCCACACTTTCCCTCTTCCTAGCAACTGGCACCTAATTGGCGAACCTGGTGCACCTCCTGATTGGCCCCAAATACCACAAGTATTTGTGCAAATCTGTCCTAAATAAAATTGTATTGGTACCACGTTACTACCTCTCCTTTTCTACTAAAATATGGATGAAATTTAAATTGGCCGATAGGAAAGGGACAGGTAAGACGACTAAGGTTCCCTAAATTTGACCCACTCTCAGGGAACTCTTTGTCAGTGGCTCCTATGATAAAAATGTGTCTGTGGTGATGCGACCATCCCCATTGAAAATTGTCTCCGTACCCCAAGCTGTAAGAAATGATCGAGACACCCCCATCTACCCAAAATGCCCCCAGTTTGGTATCCATCAGATCCCTCCTTCCCCGAGGATAAGTTTAATAATTATTGCAAACCACCCCTCCCGAGTTTTTGTAGTAACCAGGTTGCGAGGATTTATATAGAAAGTTAGAAGGATGTGTGCAAAGTTGAAAATTAGATTGAAAAACGAAAGAACTTGTTGCAGTAGGCATGGTTGAAAATAAGATGTTTTTATGTAATGCAGACTCGTTTAGCCTATGTTCATCCCTCAGAAGGATGCTTATCAGACTATGGTGAATAGCACGTTGCACTTTTTGTAAAATACAAGTCCCTGAAGACTAGCCTAGCCATGCAAGACTCGTACTAGAGAAATGGGTCTCTGCCAGAAGAACTGACATCTACTATAATAGACATATGACAAATGAACGTAATAATCATCAAAGCGTCAAAGAATTAGCCAACAAAAGGAAGTTGCAAGGAATCCAGCAAACCCATCATCAATTGTTTATACGTAAGCCGCAAAAATCTCAAATGTAGCGAGTGCTTACGCTAGTCGCTTGGTGTTGGGAAAGAAAATAGATTCATGTAATTACCTTTTTCTGCAAAATCTCTAAAGACTGTCTTTTCAACACTCATTTAAGGATATCGCTGTCGGAGGAGAAAGAGACCGGATGTGGGAGCACGCGGCCTGACTGCGGATTGTGGAACGTCAGCAACGGAGGCCAAGGCGAGACCACGGCAGTAAGGAGTCGCAGGACGGGGCACTGTTTCAAACAAAGCTAAGGAAAGGGCTGACCTGAAGCCCCTGCTCTATGATCAACGTGTGCCAAAAAGCCCCCGCTCTCTGAACATGGTCTCGGACTCGCCTGACGCAAAACTCTCCGCCCCCCCCCCTGATCTGTTCCCGACTTGGCCTTGCTCCATCCCCTCTTCCTCCGACCTACCATAAGGACTGTTCACACCCGCACCTTTCCACCCGAACTCCCAAGTTCCTCCAAATCCTACTGAGCTACCCAGAGAAGAGTACTCCCTACGTCAAAAGGGAGGGAGCTCCGACTAAGTAGACCACGAACTGTGTTAAATCCCAGAACGGTGACCTAGAACTCCACCAAGGGTCGCCCCCGAAGAAAAGATAAACAAAGTCTGTGGTTCTGCCCGCTACCAAGCACCTTGGAGATGATGGAAGCAACAGGAAATGCCCACCACAGAGACTCAAGAAACGAACTGATCTCACAATTACCCCCAACGACTCGATCCACATGAACATTTCTGTTGATAGGTAATCCAGGTGTTCAACAGTGCCGACAGAAGACGACAAAAGGACAACGAAGAACTCTGATATTTTTACTGTATCTCCTTTCTCTCCCAATCACCATTGGACTGACTATGCACCCACCGTATACAAAAAAAGGACTTATTTATATGATAATTTACCAGTTCTTATTCTATGATCTGTACCCAACGCCCTCGCTACGTGATTCTAGTCTGATATTGCATTACGATGACTTTTTCCTGCAACCAACTTAACAATGAACCCGCCTACTGACTGATGAGATTTTTTTATATGATGTTTATAATGTGATGTTTACGTACAGTTCTTTCACCCAAGTCCCCTCTCCCTTACTTATGATCACTGCATATAGGGGTAGATAGGAAATAGGCCAGCAAGATGTCTTGGAAATGTTAAAGGGAGGACTGTGAAAAATAAATACAAACTTGGTGAACATTATCGGCGCCATCTTGCCCCTTTCCAGGCCCATTCGTGCGCGTAAGCGGCAGCCATTTTGAGCACCATGGCCTCCCTGCCCCTCACTAATAGCCAGCGCGTCTCTCTCTCTCTTAACCTCGCAAGCATTCCCCCGCACGCTGACAACCCCCCCCGCTCTCTCATGCCTTGGGTCATAAACCCCTCTCCAGCGCAGCTTCACCACGGAACCCCATCCTGTTCCCAGCGCGACACCTCCCTTCATTCCTTTCATGGCCTCAAACCCTTTTGATGCAAACCCCCTTTTCCTGTGTCCCCGTTTGTCTTCCTCGTTCCCAGGCTGCCACCTGACCCTGCGGATACTGTTTATTACCCCGTACAGTAGGAAGCTTCCCCTCCCCATCAAAAGACCCCCGAACCGATCAAAGCCCCCACCCCATGAGATCCGATCAACCCCATGCATTCCGTGAATCGGCGGAATGCCCTGCTGTGCGACCACCATCACCTGTTGTGACCGGGGTGGGGAATCCAACTGTAAATGTATGTGGGAACGGGTCTGGAGGGGAGATTCCGAGGATGTCCTTTCAAGTATTAAAATATTACGAGAATGTGTTATGTGCAATAAAGGTCGTAAACTCTAGTATAAGAGGCCCGGCCTCAGAGATGTGGTTAGAGCACCTCGTGACGATACTTGCTGTCTGAATTGATGTGTTCTCCTCCGGAGAGAATAAAATCCTCGTTTCCCGCCTTCCAGTCTCCAGCGCCTGCTTCTTCATTGACTAATATTGGTGGGTCATAGAGGCGATACCGCCGGGCAACATAAAAGGGTCTTTGGTTACCGGTTGTCTTTGGAACCCTTTTTAACACCGCCAGCCTCGCCATTCTGCCAGCCACCCACGGGGTACAATACAGGAGAAGCAACAAGAGTCAAAGCTTCAGAATCCCGCTGCACCCCCTTAGACCAGCAGAAGGCTCCTCCAGAGCCGAAACGTATCCACCTCTCAGCTGCCTGAATAAGTACCTAGAACATAAAGTCCTGGTCTGCGCGATGTATGCAGCAAACACAAGGATATGATGGATGGAGCACTGAAACTTTTCAGACACTCACCCCCAGTCACAGATCTGGGTTTAATCCATCATCATTCTTTAGCTCACTTTGCCACCCCAGTTCAGATCCAGATATATGCAAATAGGTCTCACCCTGTGCCTCATGGGAACAGTCCAGCCCGAACTTCCAAGCCATGACTTCCCTGGTCAGGAAACAAGCATCCTGGGACCGGTTTCAGACTAACAGCCCTCATCAGCCAGGCTAGCTTGAATCCAATGGCAAAGTGAGCAAGGGACCCACGTCTGCCAACTTAGGGCGAACAAAGCAAACACAAGGAGATGATGGACGGAGCGCTGAAACTTTTCAGACTCTCACCCCCAGTCACAGATCTGGGTTGAATCCATCATCGTTCTTTAGATCATGTCGCGAAGGATGACCAGGTTTTTTTTAGCTTTCTCTTAAGCCTCTGTTTGAATCCTTTCATTCGTGCCTGCAGCACTAAACTAAACATTTTGGATTAAAATAAATAAAATACACTTCCTTCCCCTAACCCTCTGTTATTAGTAAGTATGTAAAGGTTCTGTATGGTCCTACAGATTAGGGACCCCCCCGCCCCCATGCGAGGGGCTCGAACACCTCTTCATTAATGCTCGCTCAGTCCTTCAAAGCCATGTATTTATCCCACAGTCCTGCCTCACCCCTGTTCTTCATCGCTTTCTCTCACCATGTAGGCTCAGGGTGTAAAAATAACACAGGATTCACTTAGGTCAGGGGGCACCATGGATAGGTCAACAGGAGAACAGGAGGTTCTTCCCTGGCCTGTGACGCTGCAAGGTCTGACCTTCACCACCGCACCTACAGGATGGGGGTCCTCACTCATTACTCCATGGACCGGTGATGCGTATGAGAGGTGGAGTCCCGCCTCCCTTGTACCATCACTAACCCTGGCACTCCAGAGGCAGCCGGCCACTGTGGTAGCCGACGTACCTTGCGTTTGCACTCACAGGAGTCACAACTTCTAAATTCCTAATCAAACCAGGACGTTGTTCAACTTTGCGTGTAGTATTTATTGATCCTCTTCGACAAATCAATTCTCATCCATTTATCGCAAGCACTTATGTTTCCTGCATATTGGTCACAATTATGTAGGTGCTTCCCATGTTATGATCCTGTTGGAATTGTTTCTGACCACTGCTCCTTGGTGATGATGGAATATCACTCAGAAATCTCCCAGAGATTCCCCTTTTATTGAACTCTGAGCTCGCAACTGTCTTCGTTCACAAGTCTCTGGTCAAGCCATCATGAACACCTGAACAATCCCCTGTAGTGGGGCAGCTGGGTCAGCGCAGAGCTCACCTTCCATCCCTGACATATAGACTTTTTACGTGAAACCCTATAGAGAACATATCCAGGATCAACACAGGCATGACGGAAAGATCTTTAGTTTCAGACCAGGTAGTTGTGCTCATTTCGGGTACTTTGCTTCCTTTGTTATTTGCATCCTGTTCTGGTCCCTTCTATTCTGGTACGGCCAGTTGTGACTCTCTTCCTCTCCTCTTCGAGGTTTGTCAAAGCCTTTGTTTCTCCTAGAATATGAATCCCTTTCATCCTGTATCAGCTCCTTTGGTTGATCCTGATCTTTCGACGCAGATGGATCCGTATTTTGTTTTTTACATCTTCCTCTTTGAGCGCCTGCTCACTCACTGACACAATCTCTGACTGTGTCTCTTTATCAGGAATGGGTGTCATCCCATTCTCTGAAACAACAACAAAAATGATGGATTGGAATTCTTGAATTCTCCCCTAAAGACTGATGGCCTCAAAACTCTGAAGCACCACCGAGTGCGGTCTCCTCAGCCCGCAATCTTGGGGTTCAATTTGACTCGTCCCTCAGCTTTGACGAGCACGTGCGCATTACCGCAGGGTGCTGCTTTAGCTTGATCAGACAGCTAAAGAAATTCTTTGACTTCCTTCCCATCTCAGCCAGGAAATCAGTCGCGGTGGCTCTCATCCTTTCCCGGCTGGATTATTGTAATGGCCTCCTGGCAGGCATAAAGAAATCCTCCCTCAAGAAACTGCAAAGTGTCCAACACGCAGCGGTCAGGCTCGTTCTTAAACTCCCCCGAAGGTCCTCGGCCTCTGCAGCTCTCAACACTCTTCATTGGCTGCCCCTCCACAAAAGAATTCTCTTCAAGCTTCTCGTCACGGTCTTTAAATCCACCAGGAACACTGGCCCTTCTTACCTGGCTAAACGCTTCCTGCGTTACATTCCATCTCGTTGCCTGAGGTCGTCAGGAGCCAATTTAGTTACTGTACCTCGAATAAAACTAAAAACAAAAGGTGGAAAGACCTTCTCATTTCTGGCTTCCAAGGCATGGAATTGTCCCCCCCCCCCAACCTTAGGCATGCCCCCTCAGAAAGCCTTTTTAGGAAACTTCTGAAGACCTGGATTTTCCCTCAGTCTGACTCATCGGTCCTCGCAGCCATCTGATCCTCGCTTTCCATTGCTGGTTCTCTGTTTGCTCAGCGCCAAGATGCTCCTTCCGGAGCGATAAACGCGCTATACAAATTTCAATAAATATCAAATATCAAAAATCAAATACATCTCAGCCGCATTCCATCATGCCCCACATTCCACCCCAGATACAAACCCGCCTCATGCAGATGAGTCTCACTCCAGTAGTAACAGTCCAGCCAAACTACAGGCCAGGCCTCTCTGAATGGGAACACACAAAACCTCGGAGAAGTTCCTGCCTTGTCGGCTTCGTCAGCGCGGTGCACCTTGCGTCCAGTGAACTAGATGACCCACACCATGGTCTACCTGTTGCACTTAGAACATCTCACTCAAAAAATTGAAAAAAGTAGTGGGAATGCTTGATCATCTTAGTCCCTCCTCCTTAGCCCAGTATACATCACAATTCTCTCCTTTCCATCCTCTTCTGCCCATGCCTCTTGTCCCTGCATCGCTTTCGCTCCCCCATCCTTTCTCCCTCAACCTTTGTCTTTTATTGCTTTCTCGATTCACATCTTTTTCCTTCCTGGTATATTCTGTTTCCCACTGCCTAACATCTGCATAAATTCTCTGTTTAGTTGCCTTACACGTAACCAAGGCGTGCATCACTGTTCTTGTTGCTTCTTGGTGGGATATCGCTGGCCTCTTTTTGTAGGTCTCCCTGTATCCTCGCGAGCTCGCTCCAGTCTCTGTTAACCTCTTCCACCTGCCTCCTCTTCTGTTCATCTCCCAGGGATCCACCTCTCCTTCTCAGGGGTTCCTTTCCATGGACTTCTTTCCTTCTGGTTCTCCCATCTTATGTTCAATGCACCCATGGTCTACACTCCTACCCGTGATCTCGGTTCTGCGTCCCTTCATCTCGTCCATCTTTGTTCACCTTCTCCTCAGTTTCGATGTCGATCCTGGAATTCTCTCAGTTTCTACCCCTTCTGGTCCCAACTCATCATCCTGAGAGAACATTCACCGGCTTCTTTCTCTCGCTCTTGGTCCCTAGGATGCTGACTTCTTTTGATTTTTAGTACTGTAGTATTTATTCTACGTCGCTTTGGAGAAAGTGCTCTATGTAGAATTAAAATGAAAGGGAGAGGATGTGGCATAACAGCCAGAGCTGCCGGCTGTGGAGTTGGGGAACCGGGTTCGAGTTTCGGCGTCCGCTCAGCATCCTCTGATTCTGGGCAATCAATGAATCTCCCTGTGCCTAGAAAAAAATGAATGTGTTTTTGGGTAATATATCTGGTGCCTCTGTGAAGCACTCCAATTCCTTCAGGTCTAGGTTGAGCTATATAAAACTGCAAAAACAAAAATTAAATTAAATTAAATGGTCCAAAGCTTGCCCAAGTAAGATGCTGAACGATGGAAAATGGGAACGAGATGATCCAGGCAGAGAAAAAAAGACTAACTGTACGAAAAATAAGTAGGAAATATTTGGACGGTGCAACAGCAAATCCATACATTATCGACCGCAGAAGTAAAATCTGAGATGGGAAAATGTGCTGGATCAGGAAATGTAATTAAAATGCAGTTCGTTCCACAGATGGTCCTTTCTGTGCTCAGTTAGGTGTGTAGAGGCATCTCTCTGACTATTTTACACTGATCCGGTGTTCCATGCAGTCAGCACACCTCTATTTCTCAGTGACAATTCACAACAACATATATATGCCACCACAGATCCATCCACAACAAGGTGGGCTTCAGACTCCAGGTCAACACAAAATGCAGCATCACACATCTGCCACCTTAGCAAGAGGGCAAAGTTCATGAAAAAGTTAAAGACAACGTTTGACCTTTTTTTGTAGTGAAAGGTTTTGTTTTTAAATTGAAGCACATTAGAAGTAGTCACCAAACCTGTGCAGAGCAATAGTCTTTTCATTGAATGGATATTTCAGCGTTCGATTTAACAGGCTGTTTGCCTCTTTATGTGGCGGGAGTTTTGTTTGTGACATCACCGCAGCAAGGCTTCCTGGGAAGTGTTGCTTCGCCAGGCCGGTGGAGGTGGGTGATGCATGGGAGAAAAGGGGATCTCCTTCTGCAAGCCCTGGCATTCGCCACCGCGCCAACTGCTGCGGACTCCCCAAATACAGCGGCTCTAGCATCTACATCTCCAGGATAGTAGGGCTCGGGGTCTATAGCCAGTCAAATTGAAGCATTGGTCAGCACAGGCGGTAGCATTTGAATTGCTAATATACAAACTGTGGGATGCGTGAAGCGTAACTCGATGTGCGGTCTCCATCCCACACGTCTCAGCCTCTACTCGTGTGAGCATGCTTAGCTGAGAGTCAACCAGAACAGTTCAATTTTCAGAAGTTTTTTAAACATATGTGGTTGGGCTCAGTCCTTAGGTGGGAACTCCAATTGTTACCAAAGGTGGGCCCTGAAACACTCAGTGGCTTTCCAACATGTTTCGGCCTATTTTGTTGAATAAGGCCGCAAGGGGCTGATCAAAGGTCTCTAGTTATAATGGGGCGAGTGTTTCCAGCAGTGCAGGTTTTCGACACTGTGGGCCTTACGCATGGAGCTCATAGCCTTGGATGTAGTGTCTGAGCCCACCAACAGCCAGCGGAGTGGTTTCAGTGCAGATTTCACACATGGTCTTGGTTCCTGAGCTTGAGACCGGCTTCTGGCCTCACCCTCCCCTCTGTTATATCACAGGTTTCATTCGCAGACCATCCAACACTCGCCCTGATCTGCAGCTTTCACGCCCAAGCCCAAGCAAGGCTGACTGTGGCTTCCCTCAATTCAGTACCATTGAATTGAGTAATATTTGCAAATGTTATTTGAATTACGTATAAATTATAAAAGTGATGTATGATTAATTATTATTATAGCTATTACATGATGCTAGAGTTATCTATTTGTACAATTACCAGCGGTGCTGGGGTGAGCTCCAATCTGTTGGGTTTGTTAAGGAAAGAAGATTTTCTGCAGCATGAATAGCCTGAACTTGCTGCCTTTGAGTACTGCATTCATCTGGGAAGCAAGGCTGGCCCCTAGGCATCTTACGTCCGGAGACCTATTAGCGGGTGCACGGAGATAGGCAATCCACTCAAGTGACGAGGATAAAGTGGTGGTTCAACCTAGCGCTAGGCACAAAAGCTTTGCTATCCATCGGTGCATGTGTCCAAGGTATCTGGTTAATATCCGCTTCACTCGAGTTGTCCTCCAGACTGATAAAAGTTTGGGTATCATCTGTGTACGTTGGAAAATGACCTAGTAGTTCTCCAGCACTTGGAGGCACATATGTGTGGAATCATGGTGGTGACACGCGAGAGCAGCAGGATAGTCTGCAATATGCCACATTGTTTGTGGATGACCACACGGATCCAACCCATATCTCCTGACTGTAACTGGAGAGGGCAAATGGATCCACTGAATGGAAGTATCAAACTTTAAGTCTTTTAGCAGAGGTGGTCCCCGATGCGATTGTGTTTTGTGTTCAAGGTGTCCTGTAACCCTTGTTTTACTTTATCACTTGTTTTAAACATTTCCTGGAAGGTACCACGGAAGTTAGGAGATAGTTTGACAGAATTTGAGGATCTCGACTCTTCAGAAGGTTTCATCAAACTCTGAATCGTGGCAGTTAAGACAAGTACATTGATTAACAGCACGTCTGAATGAAGGACATAGCCTCTCTACCATGTCAGTACCTGTAGGCTCAAACACGACTAGCTCACAGTGTTTTACTGGATGTACGTTGTTACAACGCATGCTTTTACCACGCATGCCCTTACAACGCAGGTTTTTCAACGCAAGTTGTTACAACGACTTGCATTGGGGGTGCTGGATAGTGAATAGTTTAATTTACTATTCCAACTCCAGTCCCCGTGGATAGTAGGGAAGGTGTTGGATAGTAAATTAAACTATTACCTATCCTAGAGCGCCCCCCCAGCGCAAGTCGTTGTAATGACTTGCGTTGAAAAACCTGCGTTGTACTGCGTGGTAAAAGTTGCGTCGTAAAGGATGTTTCCCGTTTTACTGGTACTCCTAACCTTTCCAGAGCAGTAGGTGAATTCAGCAAATCTAGAACATGAACCTCTAGTCCCCAAGGGTACCATGGAAACAGATCATCACCTTTCGTTCTCACTCATGCATGTCCATAGTAAACAAGGAACGACACAAAGGAAGTTTACAGTATATTTATTGAAACTTCCTTAGTCTATTTTGAAGCAAGTGTGCTGCGATTAGTAAACAAATACAGCTAAGCACCGTAATCAACGTTAGTAGCAGGCTGTAAACTATGAACAACCCCACCATGGCAAGTAATATATCTATCTAGGGCTACCCTCACTATGTGAGCGCAGGGGTATATAGTGGTGAGCTCTGGGATTATCTCTGGACCCCATACCTGGTGTTTGTAATTAGGTGGGCCGCATCATCGGTGTAAACTCAGGTTACGCAAAGCTGCTGCCCCTGTTCCCGGACCGGTCTCTCTGCTGTAATTCTCCTCTCTGACCCCAAGGGGAAGAGACACAGTTCATGTGTTAAGAACTACTGTGTTCGAAAACTGTAGCTTTGCTGCTGTGTTATGTCTAAAATGTTAGTAAATTTTGAGGACCGGGCACATGAAAACAGTGCACCAGGGTGTTCGACCTTGTACGAAATGTTCAGACTGAATTCCAAGAAGAGTCACTTAATAACAAATAATATGTACAGAGTATTTCTAAATGAACATCATTTTTTTTGTTTTTTTAATTTCAATTTTTTTTTATACTAGGACACATTAGCAATTGTATTACGTGTGGTTGTGCAAAACAAAGACATTCTAAAGCTCCACAGGATGCTCCACAAGATTAACCCAAGAGGTATGAAGTTTTGACTTTATGAGCCAGGCTCGAAACATGCCCCACTTTCATCAGTTTGAAGGATCTGAGCTTGTTTGTTTGCTGTGGGAGGGAGAAAGGCAGGATAGACTCGCAGCTTCTGGCTATTTCCAACTTGATAAACAGACGATGATGCTTGCATGGTTCTTGGGATGTGGTCAGACTGTTTCAATTCCCTCTGAATCTCTTGGCTCTTTGGAAATATTAATGACTTCCTCTTGTCTAGTGAGAGGCTTCGCTAATGTGTTTGACGAATTAAGCACTTTCTTTTCTCCTAATGGCCTTACTATAACCTCTTGCATGTATGTTGCACTGGGTCTAGTCTATTCTGACCCTGTTCTGACCCATGTATGACCTAGTGTGCCATTCGCTCCTAGGTTCTGCCAGTTCCCTGATGAGATGTGTATCTGTGAGCCTTGAGGCATGTTTTGTTCTTGTTTTATTCCATCCACTCAGTCAATAGCAACGTTGTGCATAGACTATGATATCACAGATAACAAACATGAAAAGTTTATAAATACATGTGAGGCCCCTTCTCATGTCAGCTGGTTCCTTTCATGGCCCTGTTTTTCCCCACAAGAGTTTATCTTGTGAAATCGCCTTTTTTAGAGGCCCTTTTACACCAGGGCAGGGCAATGCCGTGCAGATTCTCAGAGCTGGATGCCACATCTAAATTATTTATTTGTCCAATACATATATATATTTTTGTAACTGCAGACTAAAGTAACTGCAAAATCCGATATGAACATGCCACCTAAATAAAACACATGCATGAAAGGCAGTATTGCTTGAGCCACATATGACTCTTCCCCCTACACCTCCCTTTTACTCCTCCAAAACCCACTCCTACTGCGATGAACTAATACAAAAATAACATCTAGGCCCTTCACTCTTCTATCCCTCCTTCCCTCTTCTATCCTCTTTTATCCCTCCACTATTCCCTCCCAATCCAAATAGCTGACTAACATATCCACCACTCAAATTACTTTCATATTTCACTATACTAATTCACCACTTTATGGGTTGCAGAGTAGAGTGCTACTCACCGAAAAAGCGCTTCAACACCTCATCAGGGGTAGCAAGCGCTATATAAATGCAAACCTTTTCCCCTCTTCTATCCCTCCACTAACCTTCTCAATCCACAAAACTGACTCCACAACTCAAATTACTTATATATTTCACTACACTAATTCCTTTATGGTTTCCGGAGTAGCGTGCTACTCTCAGAAAAAGTGTGTTGATGCCTCCTCAGGGGTAGTAAGTACTATGTAAATGCAATTGCAATACAATACAATACATATTAGTCAGCATGCCCCCTGCTTACAACTGCCCCTCCCCCAAGAAGAGAAATCATAGCAGGACAAGTCCAGCACCAAAGACATAAGTAAAGTTCTGTCAGGTAATGGGACAGTCCTTCTGCCCGAACACACTGGAAGGAAACACCCCTTCATCATTTAGATATTGATCAAATTAGTTCCTATGAATTGGTCAATGCTGTTTTTCTTTTTTTTTTTGCTCTGACGTTAGTCGCTCTGGACAAATGCCATTCACATTTTTGTTCCGCCCACAAAACGATGGTCCAGCGGGTCGTTATACCCATCATGTGACTGGTTAGCACTCTCACTGATGTAACCTTGCTTAATCCCATGTGCACAACCACCTGAAAACGAGGGCACTTCAGAGCCAGGGTTTTCAGGACTATTCTGTTATTTTTACATTCTCTGTATTTTTATAATTTCTATGCATATTACATACTTATGCAAAAAAATGTAAAAAAACATTGTCAATCTGAAAAAAAAACACAGGCTAAAAGGAAATGTTCTAGTAACAGCTAACACTGAGGAGAATTACTCAGTGTGCGCCATGTGTTTCTTGTGAAAGCGCAGAATGCATCAGTTGTGAAGTTAGCCTGGGGCGGGCTCACTGCTCCACGCTGAAGCAGAAGGTGGGAGTAAAATGTGAATGACGTAACAATAGACCAATGGATGAAGAGGGCGGCTGCAAACCCTTATATTATATTATATTATATTATATTATATTATATTATATTATATTATATTATATTATATTATATTATATTATATTAATACACACACAGATGTGAGCCACGCATCCGCAGAGCCACCACCGGAGGAAGATCCTTCTCCTACCTGGCAGCCAAGACATGGAACTCCCTCCCCATCCACATCCGGCTAACCCAGGACCATCTCTCCTTCAGGAAGAAACTCAAGACCTGGCTTTTCGAGCAGTAGCAGCCCCCATCCACCCCCCCCCCCCCAGCACCTTGAGACCCTAGCGGGTGAGTAGCGCGCTTTATAAATGTCATGATTGATTGATTGATATGGACTCTGAATATAGGGGCCGTCAAGAGAATGATGTCACAATCTGTTTTAGAACCCACTCAGACGTCATCAGAGACATTCTAGAGCCCTGATTGTTGCTGAATTCTGATGATGTAACACTGGGTAAGAGAACAAGCTTTGCTCCCTGGAAGGTCCCTGTAAAACAGGCCCAAACACTGGCGACTAAGGAGTGCCCAGGCAACCGAGCTGGCACGCCCAACGCTCTCGGTGACATTGTGTTCTGCTATTTTAGGAGTGTGTCCTCAGGAGTCTCTTTACATTACGTGATCAAACGCACTCGTGATACACAAGACAGGAATGCACCCTAGTTACACACTGCTCCAATACTTCCTCACAGTGCAATTTCTGTTTTTCTTTTCTTTAATTTTAGCGCGAGGGGCGGGGCTGTCGCACCTTGACTGCGCCCATGGCTGCCGTCCAGAACCGTGTCCAAGGCCACGCTGTCCCAGGTCCCTGCCTCCGGGGTCACAGAACGGGTTTGTAGTGGTCTGTCATGCTGAATTCTGGAATTTATGCTTTGATGCGCATCAGAAACACAGATGAAAAAGTGCATCTAAAAAAGGATCAAAAGGTGAGCCACCCTGCACATTGGCCAGCTTAGCTCATGGCACCTGGCGCCATTTCTTTCTCTAAGACATCGACACACTTTCGTGCACCGCTCTAGCATGTGCCCTGGTGGTAAAATATTCTTTGCGTGTTGGCGGATCCAGACTGGTCTGGCTCATGTGACGTCAGCACTCTGCCCATCATACAAGACTCGCCTGATGGCTGGTTACTGGGTCGGGTATTTGGGCCATATCATATGCATCACTAGTAAAGCCACGGTCGCGTTCATATGTGGTAAGGCTCAGTTTCTTTCCGTGCCAAGTGCGAAGATTGTGTGTTTGAGAAAACCCTAGTGTAGTGCCGCCCACCAACCACAACCCTAGAACAGTCACGCGACAGTGGCCGCGGAGGGAGTCACAAGTGCCGGCACGGGGTATGGGTGGGTTGGTGAAAAGCTCACAACACCAGTATCACTTTCAGGGGTCTCTGCTCCACTGTATTGGAAGGAGTCTGGCCCTGGTCACAGTGAGAGTGGGCACTCTCCCCAGGAACTGCGCCGTCAAGCAAAACGTGAACATATCCTGTTGCAACCTATGTCACCAGGTCATATTGACCCTGTCTAGGGTTAACCAATGGCTCCATGTCAACAGGGGCAGCATGCTCTTGTCCCCGACTTGGATCTAGCATAAGAATGCATTCTGGGATTTATAGTCTTGGTTCACATCAACCGAATCATTTGGACTAAACCACCAGTTTACTGTGGTTTACTAAGATAAAGGTCGCGGCTAGAGTGTTATCCCAGCAACATGGAGCTATTATGGGTTACTTCAGACCTTAAATAGAAACCATGACGGGGATATGGAAGATGTCTAAAGATATCAGAAGCAAGATGTGGTGTGCAATGTTCAACACCAATACTCAAATACTGTCTTGGAAACTGGCGAGGCCATGCCCAAAAAATACAAGAGTGCTGCATGGACCGGAAACAGGAAACACATTAAAATAAACCCTGGTGTAAAGACACACACAGTATCTTCAAGGAGGGAAGGTTACGGGGCTTCTTCCTTCCAGATAAAACAATGAGCATGCAACAACAAGAGCGCTACAGTAAAGGTTCTACGTGCTATATTAGAATACCACACCTGGCTCCAGACAAAACATGAGTAACTTTGTTGACAAACCCAGACTCGTGCACCATGATGGTGACCCAGGGGCTCTCATACCAAGTCTGTACAAAGATGCATTTGGGATGGGTCCATTTAAGACTATGCCCTGTATTAGCAAGGGACAGGGTGCCTGGAGATGGTTGGTGGAAATGAGTGTCTGGAGATAAGTGGGTAGGTGATCACAGCGGCCATCTTGGTATGGGTGGAGATAAGTGGGTAGGTGATCACAGCGGCCATCTTGGTATGGGTGGAGATACATGGGTAGTTGATCACAGTGGCCATCTTAGTGTGGGTGGAGATAAGTGCCTGGAGATAAGCGGGTGGGTGATCACAGTGGCCATCTTGGTGTGGCATCAAACCACAAAAACACACAGGAGGGGACACGCAGTGAGCTGCCTATGAAGGGGACACTGTACTGTAACATGATCTTGAGAAACTTTTATATCTCTATTCATGGTTCAACACGAAGAAGAATTAGAATATAAAACCTATCTTTGACATTTTCACAGACACAAAGGACATATAAAAAAAACTCTATTACATCGTGCACAGCTAACCAACAGAAGCCCAAAGCACCCAGAATGCAGAACGATAAAGAGGATATAAAGGAACTGAAGCAAGTTCAAGAAACAATAATGCATCAAAAGTCATCTACATAATTATCAAGACATCATAGGCATCACATCTGTAACTAAAAATATCACCATATCAAAAAGAACAGCACCAAACACCATGTCTATAAATTAGAGGAAACCCCCACTATTAACCAGCACCTAACAAAGACAACACCGAATGCAATCGGTATAACCAGAAGAAAGCAAGAAAACACCCTCTCCATCCCACTGAGTCCATTCACTTCTCAAACAAATAGAACGAGAAACATCCTCTCCATGAAGGAATAGTGTTGAGCGTCTTTTTTATAATGTAACACCATCCCTAGATGGGATCACTTAAGACACGGCAGCAGGATATTTACACCTAGAATGCACTGGACACAATTCAATAACATTTCAAGGGGAGTTAAATCATATTTGGGAAATGAAATGACCTGTTCTGCTAACTCCAAGTGAGAAATTGTCCTCTTCACAAAAAAGACCAGCAAATAATGCTTTATCACTCTCAGCAGACAGGCAAAGCACAGAAAGAGGTGGGATTGGAAGTGAGTGTCTCACAACCAAGGGCAAAGTCCTCTCACCCAACACCCTCCCTGCTGCGGAAGACTACAGTAGCCACAGCACTCAATCAGACATCTGTGCACAAGCTCACCCACACACACTCCCAAAGGGCATGCAAGCACACAGACACATGCATACACAGAGCTAAATGATTGTGTATGTGTTAAACACAACAAAGCAACAACCGTTACCTTAGTAAGAACCTTTAAAGGCATTCCAATCAATGTGACAGTGCTCATGGACCGCTCAAAACTGCCCGGCCTCCATCCGCTTTCCGACTGAACCTGGAAAACAAACACAGACAAAAAAGAAACATGAAATAAAAGTGTGATAATGCACTACATGTAAAGCTGTAGGTAATGCCACAACCTTGCCTAGCTGAAGCAACATTCTGCTGCTCACTTGAACTGTCATGGGGGCAACCTTTGCTTCAAGCAGTGAAAATGCCACACCCCTCGTTAGATGCCCGAGAACTGGAACTGATATTAAAGAAAGGGGTTTCGGGCATTGCACATCATCATATTACAGCAGGTACGACATTCATCACACAACCGCCTCCCTCGCCCACTCCATCAGAGCCTCTTTCCAGACAGCCTGCTCTCTATGAATGTTTTAAATGTATACATAAAATATGAAGCCTTAACCCAGGCTCAGTGGAAAGATTGCTTTTAAGCATGTGTTGTTTGCGAAACAGAGTCCCCGAAAAGTGGATTACACATGTGGCTGAAATACAAAATTAATGTGTGCTTTGTGTTGTTGCTCTTGATGCATTGGTATAAGCAAAAATAACACGTTTTAAAAATACAAGATGTGCTTCCTAAGTGTACTGCGCAAGACAATCCTCCTGCCATGACCCCCCTTCACTTTATTCAAAAGGGCCTTCTTCAGGACATTCAGGAGTCATCTAAGGACACAGTTTACAAAGAATTGGGCAACTATTTTCCCCCAGAATTCCTTGGTCACCCAAAAGTCACATATCAAGCTCACAGCTGGCATGTGAATGGCTCTGTCCCAGCCCTACTGGCATGTCAAAGTTATAGTCCTGTGTGGAAATCTGATTTCCCTACCGACTCCCATCTTCTACTCCCATCACATCTTGCTTTTGAGGCAACCAGAGGTCTCTAGCACAGCACAGGGGAGATGCAAGGATCCTGTGTACCACAGCACAGGGGAGATGCAAGGATCCTGTGTAACACAGCACAGGGGGGATGCAAGGATCCTGTGTAACCCAGCACAGGGGAGATGCAAGGATCCTGTGTAACACAGCACAGGGGAGATGCAAGGATCCTGTGTACCGCAAGGATCCTGTGTAACACAGCACAAGGGGGATGCAAGGATCCTGTGTAACACAGCACAGGGGAGATGCAAGGATCCTGTGTACCACAGCACAGGGGAGATGCAAGCATCCTGTGTACCACAGCACAGGGGAGATGCAAGGATCCTGTGTAAAACAGCACAGGGGAGATGCAAGGATCCTGTGTACCACAGCACAGGGGAGATGCAAGCATCCTGTGTACCACAGCACAGGGGAGATGCAAGCATCCTGTGTACCACAGCACAGGGGAGATGCAAAGATCCTGTGTACCACAGCACAGGGGAGATGCAAGGATCCTGTGTACCACAGCACAGGGGAGATGCAAGCATCCTGTGTACCACAGCACAGGGGAGATGCAAGGATCCTGTGTAACACAGCACAGGGGAGATGCAAGCATCCTGTGTACCACAGCACAGGGGAGATGCAAGCATCCTGTGTACCACAGCACAGGGGAGATGCAAGCATCCTGTGTACCACAGCACAGGGGAGATGCAAGGATCCTGTGTAACACAGCACAGGGGAGATGCAAGGATCCTGTGTACCACAGCACAGGGGAGATGCAAGGATCCTGTGTACCACAGCACAGGGGAGATGCAAGAATACCAGCGGCGGCTCCACCGTGTTGCCTCCGTGCTCCGTGAGCCGGTCAAAAAGGAAAAATAAAATGGTAATAATGCATTGATGTTATAATTTTATTTTTCAGTCGTAGCTCAGCTGGTTAGGGGCGGGGCAGGGCTGTCACAGAGGAACAGGGGGAGGCCTGGTGAGCACTCTCTTAAGTGTGCACAACGGTTTGGCGGTCTGTCTTGGGCCGGCCAAACAGTCATGCGCACGTTGCATGTTCTCCTCCGGGCTGTATTGCACACCATGGTGGGAACATGCACAGCCTGCCAGTTCTCTGAACGCTGAACCACGGCGCTCAGACCAATCACAACGCTGCTGTAATGCAGTGTTGTGATTGGCTACGGGAGCCTAAGTGCTTCCTGCTTTTCGAGTCCTGCAGTTGACTGAAGAGCCAAAGAGGACCGAGAGGCAGCGGCTGGCCTGGAGGTGATTTTGTAATTTTTTTAGAGTATACTCATGTTTGCATGCATGGCTGTATTAAAGCCTGACTTGGCTTTGCCAAGGCTTCATTGATCTGAGTATTAATTTTGCACAAACTTCTGGTGGTGGCTTTGTAACTGTAAGAATAAAATGGCCATTTTACCCACTGCCTGGCCTCTCTGTGATGACTGACTGTCTGCTCCAACAGGTCAGTGGAATGATTATTCTAAAGATGCCCTCGAATGAAATGCTGGACGTCTGCAAGTAAATTTGAAATCAAACCTGTTACACACATGAGCTCTTCTACGTCTACGCTCTGAGTCAGGCATCCTCTGACTTTGTGAGAGGTGAACTGGTTATAGGGAAGCCAACTCAAATTTAGCCCCTCTCATCAAAGCAACTATGAGAGGGTCAAAGGACATGTTCCTTTTGTACTGCACAGTACAGTTGGCATCCATCATGGCACTGAAACAGTTTGAATGACGTGATGGGGTCAGCATGCCACCACATCGCAAATCTATCATTGACTAAAATATTTGCGCAAATCAAACAGTCTAGCTCTCACCACTGGCGCAACACCGAAACTACTGTCTTCAGAATCTGGTACGACGCACTCGAAGCAGACGGTGACATAGAAAAAGACCTGTGCCAACTATCAGGCAACAGTGCGGCCTTCAATATCTTTGAACATCAGATCCTGCAGAGGAAGCAGTGGACTCTGACCGTATAGGTTCTATTATTGCATTCCTTAGTATGATGCATGGTATTAGAGGAGTAAGAGCAGGAATACCTACATTAGATCAAGCCCTGATGAGTGCCATTGACATGTAGGGGCATAGGAAAAGGCTGAAACATGTAGGCAAAGTTGATGGACGGTTTACTATATCCATCTAACGTGCAAGTGAAAGACATTTTAATCATATCTGGGGTCCCCCACCAATAAAATGGAATATCCTACAGGTGTGTGTCCCAAGGTATCTTCAGCAGTAATCTTGATCCCTGCGACTATCCAGTTGACTTTATCTCAACTCCTGCACATCGGTCGAGATTGTCTAGGTGGCATCTACCTACCTTGGTGTGGATATGTCACTGATGATTCAGCGTGTCACAATAATGTATGGGTGGGGTGATTTATCCATTTCTTTTGGAAATCTGCTGTTTACTTAAAGGAGTGAATTAATAGTACCCTTCATTGACCAAAGCACCTGTAGTTTGCTATATGTTTTTGTCTGGATCATGTGGGTCTTTAGGAGGGTTTCTTTGGACAATGGACCCTTTCGTGCCTCATTGATTGAGTGGATTGGATACTGTATGATGTCCCACGCACACTTTGACTACTCTTGGTCATTAAACCATCTAGCTCCATCGAAGAGGACACCTGCCTCTTGGTAGCCTCTTGGACTAGTCGTCTTCTTGCTAAGGGTGGGCGGAATTTGCGTAGTCACGCTATGCAAAGCTCCACAAAACGGTAAAAAATCTCAGCGAGCACGCAGAGTTCCGCGAACACACGGAATTGTTTGTTACGCCCGTTCGCGATGCTTTCTCGTGTTCGCAAACATTGTTTGCGTGCTCGGGGGGGGGGGGGGGGGAATATCTTACGAACACGCATTTTGAAAGTGCTAACAATCAAAAATTCTTCGAAGCCGCAGAATTTTTAGCAATTTCGCATTCTCTGCGAAATGCAAAATTACCCAAATTCCGCAAGCGAAGCAGAATTTACCGCCCAAGCCTACTTCTTGCTCACTCACCCCCAGTGGAGCTCTGGTCTTATGCCGACAGTGCCTTGGTGGTGCCCAACACCTTCCGTTAATATTTGTCTTTAAGGAGCTGCTAGCGATGGTCAACTGCGCAAGAGTTCGTTCACGAGCTCCTTTGTACTCCTGGTTGATTCTTCGCTTCGAAACGCACCACCCAGAAGAGGGATTCTAGGAGAACTGTTGAAGTTATCTGGAAAACATGTGACTCACTGCAAGTTATCAGAGATGGAAGCCAAGTAACTTAGTGTGTGAATCTGGCCGCGAATGATGACCCCGCATCTAACACAAGATGGCTCTCATAAAGGGTGCGGTCAGTCGTCCACCCAAGTACTATGAGTATTTCTTTTCAATTACACAAAAACTTGGCACATGGAGAGGGACACTCCATAGGAATCAAAGGTGCTTCCCAAATCTGGGTTGGGAAATTGGAAGCTGGGCCTTGTTTGTACACAGGCCACACGGGTGGCTGTAAATGGCGCCTCTCAGGGCGGGGACACCACAACCCAGGTACCACCAACGCTTGCCCCGTAATGCTCAGCAGCAGGGTGGAGCGGCAAATGTTTAAAAAGCAGGAATCTGAAGCACAAATCTGGTGAAAAAGTACCTTGAAAGCCCCCTCTTTGTGAGGTGTAACTGCTCGCCGGAGCCTCAAGGCTTGGCAGGGTGGGTAGGCCTGCCGGAAAGTATCTGACACCCATCCTGACATGTTTGTGTTTTCTGTAGAGGCACAAGCAGCAAAAGCAAAGAAAACGAAGTGCATATAGCATGATCAGCAGAGCCAGAATAAGAGAGCGCTTTATTCGGAGCAGGGACCAACCTCTTGGCTCCCAGCCTCCCAGCATCTTATAAATCAATTTACGGGCACGTCAAAGATCCATATGTCGGCCTCTGGGCATTTTCCAAGCCTCCCAGGCCCAGCTGATTCTGGCGCGGGCCTCGTGTCCTGGGGATTCTGTGAAACCCGCAGATGTGCTTTCCTTGGCACGCAGCAGGGGTTTCGGTCTCATAAAGTTCCGCTCGCGATATGTTGAACACTGGTTGAAGGTTGTCCTTTGAGCCCTTGTAAAGCCCCTGCTGGGTGTTATTTTATATGCGTGATAATTATAGTCTGGGTGGAAGATGCAGGCTTTGTGTAGACGCCACCCCGCGGCTTCAGCTCCGGGCGTTAATGCTTCATAACATGACTGACACTTGACAGGCAGATATTTCGTTAATTGCCAGGGCGCTAAAGTTATTTTCATCTGTTGCTACTGTTTGCTGCTGACAGACCGACGTGGAAAATATGCCAATGACAGGGCGCCCACGCTGATGGGCATCTCTTGAAGACTCCATGACCAATCGGATTCACCGTCCTACATGTGAAACTGTATCAGTCAACTCCTCTAAATATATATTTATATATAGGATTGACAGCGTAGTAAGAGCCCCCAGGACCGTACGAGCCGCCCAAGGACGAGGTTATTGTCGCACAACGATCTTTATGTGGTCTCAAACTTTGCCTTTCTTTTCCACTTACTACTAAAGTACACGACTGGCTTGTAATTCTCAGCATTACACCAATTGACAGAAGTGTCTCCTGCTCACGCCTGCACCAGAGTTCTCTGCATTACACCTCTGCATTGACAGCACAGCTCACGCCTGCCCCACAACCCCCTGCATTACAGCACTGCATTTACAGAACAGCTCTCGCCTGCCCCACAATTCCCTGCATTACACCTCTGCATTTAAATAACAGCTCACGCCTGCCCCCAAATCCCCTGCATTACACCTCTGCATTTACAGAACAGCTCACGCCTGCCCCACAATCCCCTGCGTTACACCACGGTATTTACAGAACAGCTCACACCTGCCCCACAATTCCTTGTATTACACCTCTGCATTGACAGCACAGCTCACGCCTGCCCCACAACCCCCTGCATTACAGCACTGCATTTACAGAACAGCTCTCGCCTGCCCCACAATTCCCTGCATTACACCTCTGCATTTAAATAACAGCTCACGCCTGCCCCCAAATCCCCTGCATTACACCTCTGCATGTACAGAACAGCTCACGACTGCCCCACAATCCCCTGCATTACAGCACTGCATTTACAGAACAGCTCACACCTGCCCCACAATATCCTGCATTACACCTCTGCATCTACGGAATAGCTCACGCCTGCCCCACAATTCCCTGCATTACACCTCTGCATTGACAGAGCAGCTCACGTCTGTCCCACAATCCCCTGCATTACACCTCTGCAATTACAGAACAGCTCACGCCTACCCCACAATTCCCTGCATTACACCTCTGCATTTACAGAACAGCTCACGCCTACCCCACAATTCCCTGCATTACACCTCTACATTTACAGAACAGCTCACGCCTACCCCACAATTCCCTGCATTACACCTCTGCATTTACAGAACAGCTCACGCCTACCCCACAATTCCCTGCATTACACCTCTACATTTACAGAACAGCTCACGCCTGTCTCACAGCTCCCTGCATTACAGCACTGCATTTACAGAACAGCTCACGCCTGCCCCACAATCCCCTGCATTACACCTCTGCAATTACAGAACAGCTCACGCCTACCCCACAATTCCCTGCATTACACCTCTGCATTTACAGAACAGCTCACGCCTACCCCACAATTCCCTGCATTACACCTCTACATTTACAGAACAGCTCACGCCTGTCTCACAGCTCCCTGCATTACAGCACTGCATTTACAGAACAGCTCACGCCTGCCCCACAATTCCCTGCATTACACCTCTGCATTTACAGAACAGCTCACGCCTACCCCACAATTCCCTGCATTACACCTCTGCATTTACAGAACAGCTCACGCCTGCCTCGCAATTCCCTGCATTACAACACTGCATTTACAGAACAGCTCACACCTGCCCCACAATTCCCTGCATTACACCTCTACGTTTGCAGATCAGCTCAGACCTGCCCCACAATTCCCTGCATTACACCTCTGCATTTACAGAAGAACTCACGCCTGCCCCACAATTGCCTGCATTACACCACTGCAGTGACAGGACAGCTCACGCCTGCCCCACAATCCCCTGCATTACACCTCTGCATTTACAGAACAGCTCACGCCTGCCCCACAATCCCCTGCATTACACGTCTGCATTTACAGAACAGCTCACGCCTGCCCCACAATCCCCTGCATTACACGTCTGCATTTACAGAACAGCTCACGCCTGCCCCACAATCCCCTGCATTACACGTCTGCATTTACAGAACAGCTCACGCCTGCCCCACAATCCCCTGCATTACACCTCTACGTTTGCAGATCAGCTCACACCTGCCCCACAATTCCCTGCATTACACCTCTGCATTTACAGAAGAACTCACGCCTGCCCCACAATTGCCTGCATTACAGCACTGCATTTACAGAACAGCTCACGCCTGCCCCACAATCCCCTGCATTACACCTCTGCATTTACAGAACAGCGCACACCTGCCCCACAATCCCCTGCAATACACCTCTGCATTTACAGAACAGCTCACGCCTGCCCCACAATCCCCTGCATTACACCTCTGCATTTACAGAACAGCTCACGCCTGCCCCACAATCCCCTGCATTACACCTCTGCATTTACAGAACAGCTCACGCCTGCCCCACAATTGCCTGCATTACACATCTGCATTTACAGAACAGCTCACGCCTGCCCCACAATCCCCTGCATTACACCTCTGCATTTACAGAACAGCTCACGCCTGCCCCACAATTCCCTGCATTACACCACTGCAGTGACAGGACAGCTCACGCCTGCCCCACAATCCCCTGCATTACACCTCTGCATTTACAGAACAGCTCACGCCTGCCCCACAATTCCCTGCATTACACCACTGCAGTGACAGGACAGCTCACACCTGCCCCACAATTCCCTGCATTATACCTCTGCATTTACAGAACAGCTCACGCCTGCCCCACAATTCCCTGCATTATACCATTGCAGTGACAGAACAGCTCACGCCTGCCCCACAATCCCCTGCATTACACCTCTGCATTTACAGAACAGCTCACGCCTGCCCCACAATTCCCTGCATTATACCATTGCAGTGACAGAACAGCTCACGCCTGCCCCACAATTCCCTGCATTACACCTCTGCATTTACAGAACAGCTCACGCCTGCCCCACAATTCCCTGCATTATACCATTGCAGTGACAGAACAGCTCACGCCTGCCCCACAATTCCCTGCATTACACCTCTGCATTTACAGAACAGCTCACGCCTGCCCCACAATTCCCTGCATTATACCATTGCAGTGACAGAACAGCTCACGCCTGCCCCACAATTCCCTGCATTACACCTCTGCATTTACAGAACAGCTCACGCCTGCCCCACAATTCCCTGCATTACACCACTGCAGTGACAGAATAGCGGGCTCCCACTCACCCCTGTCCCAGAGTTCTCTGCGTTAGTCCAGTGTGTCTCCCGCTCACTAGGGCTGTGGCTTTAAGAAGCTGTAAGCACGGACAACACACCTGTTGCACCTGGATAAAATGTTCTGACATTGACAAGACTATGCCTATGAGTGGGCGTGGCCTGTGGGCAGGGAGTTGCCCAGTTCTAACCATTAGTGTGTGCACATTACGAGGCTCTATTCTTGAGATTTAAGTTTGTTTTCTCAGGTACTTCCCACTCTTGCAAGGGTGTCCACTGCATCTCTCTTGCAGCACCAGGTCTGCAGGGAGGGCCTACTCCTGGCTTCATCCTCTCATTCCACATTCTTGGATCCAGGCCCTTGATTTACAGGGATCCCTCCTTGAGTGGCACATCGGCTAACCCTTACTCGTGGGGGAGGGGCTGGAAGGTTCAGGCAACCAAGAAGACGACAACAGCTAAGGACCCAAAGGAGTCCGTCACCCTGCCTTACCTCGGGGGAGGGGTGCTCGGAGGGACCACTAACCTGTTTTGTCTTTTTTCCCTTGCCCAGGAACCCGCCAGTGAGAGGGGAGAGGAGAAGGTGGACGAAGACAGGTGGAGTACATGTAGTTATTTACTGTATGTATTTGATTAACGTGATCTTTTTCTTCCACGGGCAAAAGGTCAATGGGATAGCTTGTGCGCTTGTTGTAAAGTTTGTTACCAATGACTTACAATTAAAATAGAGCTTTGTGGAAGGTGACGAGTGATGTATCTGAACCAGAAGCAAGGCCCTAACAAGGGTTTAGGAAGGGCTGCCTCCCCTGTCAGGGGCTGAAGGAAGAGGACGGACAGATGCCCCCGCTTCGTATATCAGCTCCTGGCCAGGGTCGCCCTGCACTAGGGGCCCTAGCGGAGGGCTCGCTGTAGTACGAAGAAACCCAAGGTCCCCTTCTCGCTCTGCGTTGCAAAGCGGGAGCTGCTCCAGCACCAAATTCTTCATCTCTTAGTCTTTCCGGGAAGTTCTTAACTTTTTGCAGATTTGGAGGTGGTCATAATGACCTTTTGTAAATCCAAGCATCTTGAGCACGAAGCCACAAGACTAAAACACGTCTCTCTATTTCCAAGAATCAAAAACGCTATTAGCATCCGGGCCAGCATCGATTCTATGGTAGGTTCGACTCTACTCTTATAAGCAGATGGATATAACTCTGGGGCAGGTGGCTCTACAGCCGCCTGCTCGGTGGACGCCTCCGCCTCCACCCCTGGCAGTGGACCGTCCACCATGTTTAGAGCACCCCTGCCCCACCCCACCCCCGCTGGGGGTCTCTATGCCTGGAGTGCACCCGCTGGTGTGGTTTACGCACTGTAGCAACAACTGAATGCCAAATGGGACCCTATTTTTTTGTCCAACTTTGGATTTTTTTTTTAGTTTTTCCCAAAATTTCAAAAGCTGGAGGTTCATTGTGAAATAGCAAAATCATTAAGGGTCGTGATGTGCGGGGAGTTTTCAGCTGGTGCGATAGGTCCCAGCTTACCCTGCCTCACTGTGCTTCCTTCTCAAGCAGCGGAACCTTGCAGGGAAATTCACAGGTGGTAGTCCCACTCCAGCTAGGGAAAGGGCTACTTCAACTGTAAATCAGGAGTCCTTCCGCTGAGGTAGCCTTAATCCAGAGCCGGGACCCTCCTTGGAGTATCTGTGCGCCTTATAAATCTCATATCATCATCATCATCACCAAGGGTTTCCAGGGGTGCATCCAAATAAGGTTCCGTCAGTAGAAGTTTCGCACTTCACCATCCTGCCTCCAAATCAGGTGCTGAAGCTGTGTGTTCGGGAAGAACAACCTTTACAACGCAACTTTTACAACGCACTACCATTACAACAAAACTTTTACAACGCAAGATCCATTACATCGCATGCCATTACAACGCAACCATTATAACGCATGACACTACAACGCATACCACTACCACACATGTCATTACAATGCAGTCATTACAACGCATACCATTACAAGACATACCATCACACCGCATAGTACCCTTACACTATCCAATACTTACCCTACTGTTGCACCCACTGGAGTTAGAATAGTCATTTTTACCCCTACACTATCCAATACTTACCATACATACAATGTAATGGTATGCGTTGTAATGGTAGTATGCGTTGTAATGGAATGCGTTGTAAAGGTAGTTTTTAAAAATTCGTTGTAATGGCATGCGCTGTAATAGAATGCGTTGTAATGGATGTTGCGTTGTAAAAAATGTGTTGTAAAGGTATGCGTTGTAAAAGTATGCGTTGTAACGTCATACATCCTGTGTGTTCAGCAGGGCCGGACCCTGCCTATTTGCTCCATATTACCGGATGTCTTTAGAATCCACCTCTTTGTAAGGCATCTGCGTTCCGGTTCACCCTGAGATGAAAATGCTCTCTCTTGGAAGAGCGCCACATCTATGTTGCCCGTCCGAAGCTCAGAGATACTCCTTCGGGAGTCGATTCTGGCGCTATATAAACATATAAATAAATTGGGCAGTGCTTTAAATGGGAAAAAAGAAGTGCATGTACTTATTAAAATGATCTAGTTAAAGGGCTTAGGGCAAGACATGAGACACTCCCATCGAGTATTCATTTCGCCTTTACATTGCCCTTGATGGTGCTCTGAAATTTCTCATATGTGCAGATTCCCTCTGCACGTGTAGCACAAGACATATCTTGTAATTAACAGGTAATAGGATGCCATGACCCTCCGAAGTATGTATGCAGGCCATTGCATTTAACGGGGAAGGTTAAGGCGTGCCGCTGGAAACTGACTGGAACAGCAGCATTAACAAGGAATTCTATACCAGTTCCAGCACATACCAAAAGCGTGAGGCATTTATTTATATAAACAAAACAGGTTAACTCGTTACACACAATGAAGGCAAAACGTGGGGATATGTGAACATTTCCTTGTTTTGTAATATTTGCAGCTTCTTACTGCCATCCTTTTGTTTGCCTGTGTTAGGCCAATACTCATCTAAGAGCACGCACACAGAAATAAATGGGCAGACCTGCACCCAGGAAGCAAACCACACATTTAATGTAAAGTAACTCCTGAGAGTGTCCAGAACCTCTTGCTTTTCTCTCACACACAAACACGCACGCACAAGCAGGCAACCACACAGACACTCGCCAAACCCCTATTACTATGATCGCTAAATAATCACTTTCTAGATGCTACCCTTCTCTATCCCTCCATTATCGTTTTTAATCCAAATAATAGACTCACATGTCCACCACTCAAATTAACACATATTTTTTCCCCATACTAACCCACCACTAATCCTTTTTGGGTTCCGGAGTAGCATACTACTCCCCGAAAAGTGCTTTGACACCTTGGCTGGGGCAGTAAGCACTATATAAATACCACTTACCATTACAACAGGCTCAGGTGGAATTAAAGCCATTTTACACTCCTGTAGCTTTGTTAATTGAGCTGTCAGTGGGCTGCCTGGATTCTAGAGTGTGCACAAATGCACGTGATAGTTTGTAGTTTCACTATGGGAGAGGATGTAGCCTTATGTCTAGAGTGGTCGACCTCAAAGCTGGGGAACTGGGTTCGAGTTTCGGCAACAACGCTCAACATCCTGTGATTCTGGGCAAATCACTTAATCTCCCCGTGCCTACCCCCCCAAAAAATGAATGCGTCCTTATGTAACGAAACTGGTGCTCTTGTAAAGCGCTCTGATACCTGATGTCTCGGGTCTAGTTCGTGCTATATAAAACTCCCCCAATTTTTATTTATATAGGATTGACCACGCAAGGCCTGATAGGACCACTCTGCCACACACAGCGGCTGGTGAACACCCAGACATTATGCAAATGAGTCTGCACTGAATAGTTCAGTAGCGGCTCAGCTCAGGGCCACAAGGCACTTTGCCCGTCAGAGTGTCCTGCAGGCAGGTTCCACTCTCACAGCATCGTGCTCACCAGCACTAGCAGCCAATGAGCATACCTTTCATGAGTACCGGTAATCTCATTGGCAGTAGAGAAGGGTCAGTACTCAGAGTAATAAAAATAAGAAGTGCCAGTACTCAGTACCTGTGAGCACCGGCCCATTTAAAGCACTGCTCCTGGGTCTTTCTTCTTTTCCTCATTTCATCCTGCAGTAAGTGGGCCGGATACACCCGGCCACTTTTGGCCATTAACATAAATTTACATCTGAAAATGGATCCAAGTGTGTCTGTGAGTAGTTAACAAAAGAATTCCTGTCAGGTGTAAGTAGTATTCCTGCTGCAGATTTTGCTATGAGTGCTGAGGTATCTGCAGTAGTAATCCCACTCATGAGGGGGGGCGGGGGGAGGGGGGTTCACTGCATGATTTGCCTTGTCAATTTGCCAGCACCCACAAACTTGTGAGTTTCTTCCCCTCAACAAAATCCAATCTGACCCTTTTCCACCCCAGAAATGTTCTGTCAGTTTATTCTGTAGCAAAGTTCTAGACAAAAAGCAAAGGTAGAATCAGTTCACCGACCTCAGGAGGACCAGGGGCCTCTTGAAGGTTTAAATACAGCCCCCCTCTCGATGCTGCCGCGTCAATCAAGAAAAACCTATCACGTGGCTTTCTCAATGCGTTGATCTGCAAAACTGAACCAGTGGCGTAACGAAACTTGACGAGGCGCCCCTGTAAAGTACATGGAGGCCCCCACTCCCGGACATAACCAGGAGATGTCAGGCCAGGGGCCCGCCAGCCGTGAACAGTGCCGGAGGGCCCAGGCACCGCGAGGGCTGCAGGGGCTAATGTTACGCCACTGAACTGAACCAATTTTGCACCCCTTCTGTTCCTTTTATAAATGGTTCCTGCTCACCCTACTCTAACAAACACAAGGAGATGATGGACGGAGCGCTGAAACTTTTCAGACACTCACCCCCAGTCACAGATCTGGGTTGAATCCATCATCGTTCTTTAGCTCACTTTGCCACCCCAGTTCAGACCCAGCCATATGCAAATCAGCCTTGACCCTGTGCCTCATGGAAACAGTCCAGCCTTAACTGCCAAGCCAGGTCTTCCCTGGACCGGAAACAAGCATCCTGGGACCGGTTTCTGGCTATCAGCCGTCTTCAGCCAGGATAGCTTGAATCCAGTGGCAAAGTGAGCAAGGGACCCACGTCTGGGCATACCCTGCCAACTAAGGGCGGTGCCACACAATACCAACTCCGCTCACACGGTCTCCAAGTGAAAAGCCAATGTCACATGGCAGCAGGAAAGACGAACTAGAGACCTCCGCACAGAGTTGGTTTCCAGCTCACCTTTGGAGGCCGATAGCCATTAGAAGGTATGAAACTACTACAGGGCACCAGCAGCAGAACTCTGCCACTTATGTCTTGTTTGTTATAGGAGGGGTTTAAATTATAGGAGGGGCAAAGTTCTTCTTAGGTAGTTGTCAGCTCAAGTTCTCGCCCCCTCTAAGGCCCTGTCTACATTTTGATTTTTTTTTTAAGTTGGCAGGACAGCTGTAGAACAAAGACTGGTGCATAAAGGTTCTTTTCTAAAAAAAATAAATAAAGGAAATATTAGAGTGGAACGCACGAAAATTCAGGCCAAGAATTTTTTAAAAACCTTTTTATGTACCTAAAATTAGTTTTGAATTGCAGAAAGTGCTGTGGTGTACTTCCAAAGTGCCCACCTCGAAAAGCTGCTGGTGATAGACGGCCCCACTTATCGAAGTCCGCTGTGTGCCTGTTAGAATCAGCCGCAGTCTGTGATATCCGAGTCCACCCAACTGGAACAGGACACACAGCGGTTATACTTAGAAACAGATGTGGCTACTCTGAAACCAACTTCTCAGAAGTATGAGCACTTGAGGTGCTTTGGGGAAAAGAACTCTTTACTTATTAAATAGTTGTACATACGGCTGGTGACAGCTTCAGTTACTGTAGAGGGCAAATGAGCAAAGCTACACTTTAATTTCACATCAAAAGAAAGCCGCTAATGCGTTTAGAAGGACTGGTGGTGTTACCCTGGGCATGCCATCCGTTGCTACCTCCTCCACGACTATTTAATTTGAGCCGGTGCTTGCCGGAGCTCAGCGCTCTTTCTGCCCAGCGGGACCCTGGAGTTCTCCCGGGCTGTGGACAGCCATCCTCAAAAGCGCCTTGAGACCCTTGCGGGTGAGTAGTGCGCTATACAAGTATCAATTTACAAGTATCAATTTACAAAAGCATGCCACTGGCTGCCTGCCCTGTCCTGTCCCACTGGCCCCGCCCAGCCACGGGATTGAATGACGCAGCACAAACTGTGACACAAGGCTGACATCATGGCCGCGGAGCTCCACGAAGGCCACATCACAGTTTCGTTTCAGGGACAGCTGCTGGCGTTTCCAAGCCGCCTCATGCCACCCCACGAACACAGCTGTGAGTGCAAAGATTAATTGGTTAAACAAAATCTACTGGGGGCACTGGGTTGCATACCTGCCAACTTGATAAGCGATCTCACCGTGTGAGGAGGGGGCGAGCCTCGAGCAGAGAAGTGCCTGAGGGCACTTTTTAACCCGCCCCAAGTCCCTCCCCCGCCCCCCCAACAAAACACCCCATGTCCTGGGGTGCTTTCCCACTTAATGTTGGCAGATCAAAGCTTCGGAACACGAGTTCGAAAAACACTATTTAGGGTGGTTTTCAGCTTCTTTTCCCTGCCACCGTGTGATATTGGCTACTCACCGGGAGACCGTGTGATGGGAGTCAATATCATGTGTCACACGGTGGTACTGTGTGAGTTGGCAAGCATGGGGTTGCTCTGCGGCTTAGCTGGGGCCGGGCGGGAGTAGTTACACGCAGAGAATTTTAAGGTATGGGCAAGGTGAGCTCAGGCCCCCAGCCTTTCCGGGGCCCCCTCACAGAGCCAGCCTTTCCGCAGAGAGTCTTGCTCTGATGCCATGAGTAATTCATAAATAAATTGTTTTAAATACTGTTTTCCTTGAATTTAATTTTCATGTGGGTGATGTGTGAGAGTCTATTACATATACTTTGCAGATAAATGCTGTGTCTTTGTTTCATGCAACATCCATAAAAAGTATCTTTGATATCAAAACAGGATCTCACATAAGACAAATGGGAGGGGGTGGTCACAGACATTATTTGCAGTAATATTAGTGATCTGCTGCTGTATTAACCCTTTCGCTGCGGCCGCGATTTTACCGCTGTGCGGTAAACAAAAGAACAGGGCGGGCCGTGACAAACCCCAGCCGTCATCAGCACACGCCCACCGCGGGGCGTGACGGCTGGGGTTCGTCACCAGCATGGGAGGGGTTAAATATTGAAAACACACATCACTGTCCCTGAATATTAGATGTACACACATTTAAAATTTGGACGAATATGCCTGTGATCTGTCTGTGACCTGGCCAAAGAGCTGAAACTGGATCAGAAATTCCAAGCTGTTCTGAGCGGGGCCCCCCAAAATACCTTTGCTCTGGGCCCCAAAATCCTTAAGGTGTTACTGGCTGCAGGCCATGTGCAGTCTGCGGGCGGGGTACCTGCACAGGTGTCCCTGCAACAGTGTCTGTCCTGCTGATGTGTGGGCCTCAGCGGTGGCTCCATGGTGCCCTGCCTTCCCCGGTTGGTGCATGCCCTGTACAAACACCAGTGAACAGCACCAGGCTCTGCCTGAAGAGAGCGGGGCGCTGCTGAGAGGACCAAGTCCTGGTCCACGGTGCTGGAGGGGAACGGACCCGGCTCAGAGCCGGGAATGCACAGTGGATGGGCCGGTGAGGAGGTCTCAGTGATGGCTATGTCCTCCATGTCTCAACCACCAGGCCTATAGTTGTCCTAGGCTCAAGTTTTGGGCTATTGTAGAAGTTTCTGGAAGGGGGGTTGATGCTGAGAAGGTCCGCTGATGAGGTGGTGGAGGTGGGACACCAGGCTGAGGGGGTGGATCTTAATCAACATTCCTGTATTTATCAATCTGCGCTTCGCTGGATTTGAGGAGGACATCGAAACCAGCGGAGTCCGAGGTGATCCCCCTCAAACTCACTGGAGACACCTATTTCTGGACAAGAGCGAGCACACCAGCTACCGCCGGCCAGGACGGACACCGGGGCATCACTACTCAGCCCCTCCGGGGTGCAATCTGCAGTGGACTGCTGGACCCCACAGAGAGCTGGGATTATCAGTGGCATGGAACATTTCTTCATGAAAAAGAAATTATTCAGAAATATGAGATGGTGACTTCAAGGGCCACTGCAACACCGCGCTGCTAAGTATAACAAAAGGCCTGCGGGTGGAGGCTCACACTGGGCAGACTGAAGAAGGGAATCCTTCACTGTGAGAGTGTTTGCAATTGTAATTATGCTAAATATGTCTAGTGAGCGCCTGCGCTCTTTTATGCGAATCACGCGAGGCGGGTCCAGGCCCTGCTGCGGTAGCAGTGGTGGGCGCTGGCCACGGCCATAGTGGAAGAGCGTGGTGGCCTCGTCCGAACCAGCCTGGGCACTGAAATGTAGTAGTAGTAGTATAAATAATAGTATCAATAATAAAAATATTAACCCGTTAACCACAGAGTAAAATCCGCCGCGGTGCAGGTTGTTCCGTGCACGGGCAGGGCCGCGTCGGCTAGCGGAAGTGCGCAGCACTACGGAGGTAGTGCTGGCGATGGCTGTTGGCCGATGCACGCAGCCAAGGGGATAATAATAATAAAAATAATAACAACAACAACAATAATGGAAATATTGATAATAGTGGCATTATTAATTAATTGTATTATCCGATTGTAACTTCCACCACTGTTGTTCCACCTTCAGCTATCTCGCCAGGGCTGCCACTGTGGTATCCTTCTGAGAAAGGGGGTGGGCGAGCGGCCATCACTACCAATGCCAACGAAGATAACTAAAGAGCCCAATAATTTCTGCATCCACCTGAGGCTCAAACACACCATCAAAGAAGCCAGTCTGACACAGCTAGTCTGGCCCATAACACCATCAGGCTTAAAACTACAACTAGGGTGTGTCTCATGGACGTGCACAGCATCACAATCGTGCAAAGCCAAGGCACGGTACATGATCCATTACTTATCAAGAACGCCACCATTTCTATTCTTTGACACTCACCAACCAAGTTCATTTCTTACAATTCTTTCAATGTGCCAGTATTGGGTTAATATCCCTTCCAGATTCATTGATTTCTTAGTGCCACAATTTTGTGGAGCCGCCCTGCTGTGAGCCTTTTCTTATAGTTTTCATCTCAAGAGTTTTATATAGCATAAACTCGACCCGAAGGTATCAGAGTGCTTTACATGAGCAAATATTGCATTACAAATGGACACATTCATGTTTTGTTAGGCATGGGGAGATTAAGTGGTTTGCTCAGAATCACAGGATGTCTGAGCGTCCCTGCAGAGACTCGAACCCAGTTCCCCAGTGTTGAGGTTGACTGCTCAAGCCGTAAGGCCACATCCTCTCCCCAATTTTGCTTCGCCCCTGAAAATGATCTTCTTGCTAGTTCCTCCTCTAAAGGTCACTTTTGATTGTCCACAGAAGGGACAAGGTACACGCAGTGTTTAATTTGAGCCAGTGGTTGCAGGTGGGGGCCACCAGCATTTATTTTTGTGTACTGCACACGTTTTTACCTCGGCAGACTTTGACCCAGAGCAAGAAAGAGAAAACCCCAAAAGAAGGAGGACGAGAAAGACAGGAAAATAGTGACAAAGGGAGAAAGCAGGGGTGAAAAAGAACAGGCAAACGTGAAATAAGGGGGCAGAGGGTGTCTAGTGGGGGAAGAAAGAGGAATGGGGTGGAATCAGGAGCGTTCGTATATATTCATCAGTGTCTGTTGCAGGCTTCTGAGAAAAACTTTCGGCACCACACTTATTATTTTACAAATTAAGCACTTGCTATATGGTGTAATTTAATTTTAAAAAAAATTAAACCCCCCAAAAAACACCTGGTACATTCTGATCAAGAGAGTACGCTTTATTGTCCCTGAGCCAAGCAGTCATTAGACCCCTCCCAAGAGTGAACGCAATCGCAATAAAAAGGGATGACAATTCACCCTTCCGGCAATATGCGGCGACAGCACAAATACACGAAGCTTTACCACACAACTGAAAATCAAAACCAGCATTACAAGTGATTAATGTGACGTGGTTTATCATTTCTAAATGATCCCTTCCGCAGACAACAAACCCACAAATGACGGATCTACATAAGATCCCATTAAGTGTGATTAATGCTATCATGTAGCAATTAATCTAGGCAATTGGGGTCATTTTACCCATTAAAATGCCTTTGATTCATGTGGTTTTGAAAAAATTACATCATGAGGATATAATTTGCAAGAAAATTACAAACACACGTTGATTGCAAGCTCTCCCTTCTTAGAGACGGCGCAGTAACTGCGGCCAAAGTACAGTGTGTCCGGCAGCACGCATCTGTCCCCACGTACACTCATGAAAATAGGTGTCCCGCAGTCCGCTCGAATGGAAAGGGGAACCTTCACCTGGGCACGCGCGGCCCCTGATCGAGGAATATCCCTCTTGGATGTCGGCACGAGCCGCAAAGCCAGGGGGATCACCCAGGGCCGGACTGGGAATCAAAAATGGCCTTGGCAAGGAGCTCGGCCGCCCCACACCCTGGGAGCACCCGGGCTGTTTGCCAGGGCCGGTTTCAGCCGATTTTGTTACAGGGCCCGATTATGCTGCAAAATCGGCCCTGTAACAAAAGTGTCAAAATCGGCCCCCACCCCAGCGGCCCACCAGGGAAACGCCCGGTGCCCGCTACGGCCATTCCGGCCCTAGGATCACCCAACAATGCTCCTCTTGGTCCTTCTGGAAAATTGGAAACATTGTGTCTCTTCTATAACATTGCATTATTATCATTCTATTTTTCCTTTTTTTTGTTTTTTGTATTTTATTTTGTCCGTTTTAAACCTCTCACAGAGCAGTGGCCGCCGCGCGTCCGCCTTAGCGCAGGAGCAGCCGCTGAATAAACCTTTCTGTAACACCTGCACGCAAGGCTGCGGTGCAAAGCCCTGTGCGATACAACGGGGGCGCATCTCTGTCCCTCCTGAATGACACCCAGGTCTTCCTGCAGAGGACACCACCCTTCTCTGGACCATACAGCTGCCAATGCCACACACGAGACAATAAACACCCCAAGACCAGCATGGCGGGAGCGCAGGGCTAGACACTCCAAAGATATTAACAAAAGCAGTTTGTTTTCAAGAGCATCCTCCTCATCACAGGACCAAGAGACATGATACATGTGGAAGCTGATTGTAGATAATTCGAGTTTTTTGGGGCCCAAAGTGCGACCAGAGAAATCATAAGAACCAAATAAGAGAAATTCACATACAATGAACCAATAAGGAATGCACTTACGCAGGCAATGGGTACCCCGAGATTGTGGCATGGATCAGATTTTCCAGGAACAATACTGAGCTGCCTCTGATAACCCATCTCCGGCACATGCATGAAGCGTCACCGACATGTTGCACCATGTTCAGATGGCATGCTTCTGTTGTCTTCGTTTGCAAAACAAAAAGCTGATCCCAGCGTGTTGGACAGGCCACATGAAGGGCCGCTTCCCCCCGGCCCAACCCGGTCCGAGCCCGGTCACACAGGTACCACCCACCACCATTGCACATCCTCCGTCCCCGCAGGGACCCCTGCCTTCGAACATATCGACCTCGTGGACCCGATCCACTGCTGGCCCGCGCGCCCATCCTGGGCGCCATCTTGGACACTCCACCACGAGGCCGCCTGGCCCCCGATCGACCTCAACCCTGGGCCTGGCCAGGCCTCAGACATCCCGGCACCACCATCCACCCAGGAGGTGAGCGGGCTACTTGGCAAGTCAATGGGAGAAAGAGGTGTCGATGGCTCTCCCCGCCAAGTGCCGCTCGCCCATCGCCTCCCCGGGCGCTGGCCCCACCCCCCTGCTGGGTGTCTGGACTCCCCCATCCCGGACCTCCCGACCTCCAAGTGCGAGGGTCCGGACATCAAAGAACACCAGCCCTATAACTGGGGCAGCTCCAGAGCAGGAAGGCAGTTGTATCTTGGAGTCGAGAGACGTAAAGAAGAACTCATCCTTGACGGACTACTGGCGCTGCCGTAGCTCTGCCTTGTGCACCATCGCCCTGCCTGCTGGTGCTGTCGCAACCTTCGTAACCTTCGGAATCCTTCATCGTCGTCGGGACCTGCTGGCGTGGCCGCGGACCGTTTGCATCTACCATCTTCATCGGGACCTGCTGGCTCCGCCGCGGACCGTCGTTTCCTTCGTCCATCTCGGGACCTGCTGGCTCCGCCGCGGCCCGCTCATCTAGAACGCCGAGCTCGAGGATTGAGAGCTATTTCCATCTTTTGGTAACCAAGACTGTCCCGCTACCCTTTCCCCAAACCAGAGACCAGAATCGAGGGGACCCCTGAGTCCAGACCTCCTTGTACCATTTGATCGTACTTTAAGAATTGCCTATAAAGTCTCGTTGAACTTTACCCTTGTGTGGTGTCCGTCTGTGGGGGGGAAGTTACTTGTCTGTACGATCGCTGGAGACGGCTCTCCCCGGAGACCTCTCCCCTTATCCTCGGCCGACCCTCCCGGTCCGTCTAACATTGGTGGCCAGCGGCGCGATCCGAATCACCGCATAACCGTACAGAGAGTAGCTCACCCCACGGCGAATCACGATGTCAACTAAAGAAAACGGATCAACGGAGAAATTCCAGATGGAGAAATTGGACGAGTACAGCCATCGTGAACTAAAGCAGTTCTGCATCGAACTAGGTATCGCTACCACCGGACTAAGTACCAAAGACGATTTTAAACAGGCCCTAGAATCTTGGGCAGAGACCGGGGCTGCCGGAACCTCGGATCAAAGCATCGCAGCAAAAACCACCACGGCCCCTGAGGAGCGAAGAACGGGTCTCTCGCAAGACGAGATCCAGGAACGAGAGAAAACCCGACTACACGAGCTGGAAATGGCCCGGCTCAAAATGGACATTGAACTTAAATTGGCCGAACAAAAAATCAACTTAGAGCACCTGCGTCTCCGAGAAGAAAGAGAGGAGAAACAGAGACAAAGGGAGCTCGAGGAAAAGAAACTGGCATATGAGCATGAGCGGAAACTAGCTGAGATCGACCTACGCAAGCAGAATAAAGAAGTAGGGGTGCCCGAGCAACCCCACACCCCAGGGGCAACAGAGAAAAAGGTACATATCCCCAAGGATGTCGTTCGAGAATACTTCCGAGAGGACGACATCCAGCAATGGTTTAAGGCCTATGAAATCGCTATGACTGCACACCGGATCGATAGAAGCGATTGGGGAGCCGGTCTATGGGGGAGATTCCTCAATGAGGGCCGCGACGCCCTGCTGCAACTTCCGGACCACCAAATGACCTCCTATGACCATATGAAAGCTGCACTCCTCACCCGCTATGGCCTCACACCCGAGATGTACCGTCAGAGGTTCCGAGACTGCACCCGCATCCCGGGTACAACTTGGGTGGACTATGTAAACTACTTTAGCCGAGCCTTCGAAGGTTGGATCAAAGGAAGCAAGGTCACAACCTACGAGCAACTGTTCAATCTTATGGTCTGGGAGCATCTGTCGAACAATTGCTTCATTGAACTCCGCCAGCACCTCCTCGACAGCAAGTTAACGGATCCCCGGCAGCTCGCAGCCGAAGCTGACCGGTGGGAAATCACCAGAGTGGGCCGAAATGGGTCCTACGAACAAAACCGGAACAACAGTGGTCAACACCGTCCCCGAGGAGGAGGAGGAGGCCAAGGACGCGGAAAAGACAACGTTCCGGTCGCTTCCGCTACCAGCACCGCCCCCCCGGCCAACCGGGGCAGCACCCCGGCGCGACCGGGATATCGAGCCAATGTTACGTGCCATCGATGCCAACGAGTCGGACACTATGCTAACGACCCAAACTGCCCCCAGTACCAGAGCCCAAGACCCCGCCAAGTAGCCGCTGCTGCTCTCGGGGAGGAACAGATCTCAGAGGAACAGGAGGAATATGAACAGGAACACCAAGAATGGGAGCCAGCCGCCATGGCTCTAGCCTGCTTAGGGGGGAGAGACTTGGTTCAGCGGATCCCCCTACCCGCTAACACCCAGAAGTACAGCCAATGGGTGAGCATCAATGGACGCCGGGCCGAAGCCCTTCGTGACACTGGGGCCAGTGTAACAGCCGTCCGCTGTCACCTGGTGACCCCGGAACAATATCTACCGAACATTCTCTGCCCTGTACGTTCAGCCGATAACTCAGAAAGTCTGTGTCGGATGGCCTGCGTCCCCTTCGAATGGGGAGGGGTCTCCGGCATGTTAAAGGTAACGGTCCGAGATGATGCCCCCGTAGACTGCCTCCTGGGGAATGACCTTGAAAGCTCTCCGTGGGCAACCGTAGAACGAAGAGAACACCTGGGGATGTTAGGCGTCCCGGACTGGGCGTGCGTCACCACCCGGTCCATGACCGCCCGTGCCAACCCCCGCCCAGAGGAACCCGAATGGCCGGCGCCACCGCCTCCGGTCGCCCCAGCCGAAACCACCGACCGTGACGTCCCCCCAGAACCAGCTCAACCTCCAGACCTCGCTAACATCGACCAGTGGCCTCAAGAGGGGGGGCCCACGCAAGAACAATTTCGCCAGGAACAGAAGACCTGTCCCTCCCTCGAGGGACTCCGCCAACAAGCGCTCGCCCAAAGTACAGGGGATACCTCCGGAACGCACTGGGTCTACTGGGACAATGAACTGCTGTACAGTGAGCAAAGAATCGCGGAGCTGGGGGCTAGCCGAGTACTGGTGGTGCCCCTCCGTTTTAGAGACTTTCTGCTAAACCTGGCCCACGATGTCCCCCTGGCGGGACACCTGGGTCAAGATAAAACCTATAGTCGTCTGGTGACCCACTTCTTCTGGCCCAAGATGAGGAACGATGTACACCAGCATTGCCGATCTTGCCCCACGTGCCAAGCCAGTGGAAAGAGCGGCCGCAAACTAAAAGCCCCCCTGCAACCTTTTCCCGTGGTCACCACCCCGTTCGAGAGGGTCGGGATAGACATCGTGGGACCCCTGGACCCGCGCACCAAACAAGGCCATCGATTCATCCTGGTACTAGTGGACCACGCCACCCGCTACCCCGAGGCTGTTCCCCTGCGAACTGTGACAGCCCCGGTAGTCGGTCGGGCTCTGTTGGGGATCTTCTCCCGTGTGGGCTTCCCCCGAGAAGTCGTCAGCGACAGAGGCCCGAACTTTATTTCTAAATATATGAAGTCCCTCTGGCAACAGTGCGGGGTTACCTACCGATTCACGACCCCCTATCACCCTCAAGGGAACGGACTCGTTGAGCGGTTCAACCGCACGCTCAAAGGGATGATCGGGGGGTTGGAAGAGCCCCTCCGTCGCCAGTGGGACGTGCTGCTGCCGTGCCTCCTCTTCGCATATCGAGAGGTTCCCCAGAAGTCCCTGGGCTTCAGCCCGTTTGAACTGCTATATGGACACCCAGTGCGGGGGCCGCTCAGCCTAGTCAAGGAAGGCTGGGAGATGCCCCCTCTAAAGAACCCACCAGATGTCTTCCGGTACCTCCTAACCCTCCGCAACCAGACCCGGCGGTTCAGAGAGCTGGCAAAAGCCAACCTAGAGGCCAGTCAAGAGGACATGAAAAAGTGGTATGACCGGAATGCCTCCTCCATCGAATTTGAACCTGGGCAACAGGTATGGGTGATGTCCCCCACCGAACCCTGCGCCCTGCAAGACAAGTGGACGGGGCCCTTCAAAGTAGTCGAGCGCAAGGGTCCTGCCACCTATCTCATCGACATGGAATCTTCCCGGAACCCCCTCCGGGTCCTCCACACTAACAGACTGAAACCCCACTTTGTGCGTTCAGAACTCAGCCTCCTGATGGCCACAGACAATGGGGCTGAAGAGGACTCCGAGCCCCTCCCTGACCTCCTACGGACTCGGGAGAAAGACGGCTCCGTGGATGGGGTCCGACTCTCGGAGGCCCTCACCCAAGAGCAACGCCAGGAGTGTCAAGTCCTCCTGTCACAGTTCGCCAGCCTGTTCTCCCTCGCCCCCGGTGTCACTTCCTGGTGTGTGCACGATGTGGACACGGGGGACAGCCCCCCTATCCGCCACCGGGCCTACCGCGTGCCAGATCGGGTACGGGCCTGCATCCAGGAAGAAGTAGCAAAAATGCTCACGCTCGGGGTCATCGAGCCCTCAGACAGCCCCTGGGCCAGTCCTGTAGTACTGGTCCCCAAAGCAGCCGCCCCTGGCACCACACCGGAACTCCGGTTCTGCGTCGACTACCGGGGCTTGAATGCGGTCACCAGAACAGACGCACATCCCATCCCCCGGGCAGATGAACTAATCGACCGCATGGGAGCTGCCCGCTACCTCAGTATTTTCGACCTGACGGCGGGCTACTGGCAAATCGGCCTCACACCCCGGGCCCAAGAACGTTCCGCCTTTTCCACCCCCGATGGCCATTACCATTTCAAGGTCATGCCCTTCGGCATGAAGAATGCCCCAGCAACATTTCAGCGGCTCGTCAATCAGGTCCTGGCGGGGCTCGAGGGGTTCAGTGCCGCCTACCTAGACGACATCGCTGTATACAGCCACCATTGGTCCGAGCACCTCCACCACCTCCGAGCAGTGCTACAAGCCCTTCAGCGAGCTGGCCTCACGATCAAGGCCAGCAAATGTCAAATTGGTCAAGGGTCTGTAACCTACCTCGGGCACCAGGTGGGAAGCGGCCTGGTGGCCCCTCTGCAGCTCAAAATTGCCGCCATCCAGTCCTGGCAACCCCCCATCACCCAGACCGAGGTACGAGCCTTCCTGGGCCTCACGGGCTATTACCGAAGGTTCGTGAAAGACTATGGTACTATAGTGGGGCCCCTCACAGAACTCACGTCAAAAAATCAACCCAAGAAGGTCAACTGGACCCCAGAGTGTCAAACAGCATTCGAACAATTGAAAGCCGCCATGTGTTCCGCCCCTGTGCTCCAGGCCCCCGACTACAGCCGGGAGTTCGTCGTCCAGACGGATGCCTCCGACCATGGCATTGGGGCAGTCCTGTCTCAAGTGAACACCGAAGGCCTTGATCAGCCAGTGGCCTTCATCAGCAGGCGACTCCTACCACGAGAACAACGCTGGAGCACCATAGAGAGGGAGGCCTTCGCTGTGGTATGGGCCCTCAAGAAGCTCCGGCCCTACCTCTTTGGCACACACTTTCGGGTGCAGACCGACCACCGACCCCTGCAGTGGCTGATGCAGATGCGGGGGGAAAACCCGAAGTTACTACGTTGGTCCATCTCCCTCCAAGGGATGGACTTCACAGTTGAACAACGGCCTGGGCCAGATCCCGCCAACGCGGATGGCCTGTCCCGGTTCTTCCGCCTCGACGAGGAGAGTCCCCAAGAGGATGGGTAACTCTCCCCGCCTTCAGCTGGGGGGGACGCATGTTGGACAGGCCACATGAAGGGCCGCTTCCCCCCGGCCCAACCCGGTCCGAGCCCGGTCACACAGGTACCACCCACCACCATTGCATATCCTCCGTCCCCGCAGGGACCCCTGCCTTCGAACATATCGACCTCGTGGACCCGATCCACTGCTGGCCCACGCGCCCATCCTGGGCGCCATCTTGGACACTCCACCACGAGGCCGCCTGGCCCCCGATCGACCTCAACCCTCGGCCTGGCCAGGCCTCAGACATCCCGGCACCACCATCCACCCAGGAGGTGAGCGGGCTACTTGGCAAGTCAATGGGAGAAAGAGGTGTCGATGGCTCTCCCCGCCAAGTGCCGCTCGCCCATCGCCTCCCCGGGCGCTGGCCCCACCCCCCTGCTGGGTGTCTGGACTCCCCCATCCCGGACCTCCCGACCTCCAAGTGCGAGGGTCCGGACATCAAAGAACACCAGCCCTATAACTGGGGCAGCTCCAGAGCAGGAAGGCAGTTGTATCTTGGAGTCGAGAGACGTAAAGAAGAACTCATCCTTGACGGACTACTGGCGCTGCCGTAGCTCTGCCTTGTGCACCATCGCCCTGCCTGCTGGTGCTGTCGCAACCTTCGTAACCTTCGGAATCCTTCATCGTCGTCGGGACCTGCTGGCGTGGCCGCGGACCGTTTGCATCTACCATCTTCATCGGGACCTGCTGGCTCCGCCGCGGACCGTCGTTTCCTTCGTCCATCTCGGGACCTGCTGGCTCCGCCGCGGCCCGCTCATCTAGAACGCCGAGCTCGAGGATTGAGAGCTATTTCCATCTTTTGGTAACCAAGACTGTCCCGCTACCCTTTCCCCAAACCAGAGACCAGAATCGAGGGGACCCCTGAGTCCAGACCTCCTTGTACCATTTGATCGTACTTTAAGAATTGCCTATAAAGTCTCGTTGAACTTTACCCTTGTGTGGTGTCCGTCTGTGGGGGGGAAGTTACTTGTCTGTACGATCGCTGGAGACGGCTCTCCCCGGAGACCTCTCCCCTTATCCTCGGCCGACCCTCCCGGTCCGTCTAACACAGCGCAACTATTCCAGGGGGGTATTTGAGCCCTTCTGAAAAGCATCCATGGCAACGCTGCATCCACACGTGTCAACCAGAGGTGTCATAAAGGGTGTGACGTCCAATAGGAGATTAAGACGGGTGGGACATTGAGCCAATAATGTCCGTTCGTCTCCAACACGAGGCTCGCCAGAAACAAACTGTCTTGAATTACCTGCCACGCACCTGCCCATGCAAAGGAGGAGTGAGACAGACAGCCAGCCACCAAGGCTCTGAAACAGGTGAAGCAAACTGGAAGACAGTCACACAGGAACTGCCCGGCCTATGACACTAACAGGAAGGATCGAGTGATGTCCAGGTGGCGGCTTGTTATTGGCACTGCCTGAAATAGACCGGTTCCCAACAGTGACTGGTCCTCTATGTGAGTCACAATAGTTTACAACGAAAGTATCCTTCTCAAGGACTTGTTGCACAGGGAACCTAAGAAAAGTTCAAACTCAAACATGAAGAATAAGGAAAAAAATAAGGGTGTACAGCGGGTAATCAAATAAAAACAGAAAATGCCTTGCTTTCTTTGAATTTGCCCCGGTGCTTAATTTCAGCCAGTGGTCAACACCGGTGCTTATAGCACGAACTCAACCCCAAGATATTGGGGCTGCTTTTCATGAGCACCAGTTAGGGATCCGTTCGTTTTTTAAAGGCATGGGGAAGTTAAAAGTGATTTGCCCAGAATCACAGGAAGTTGAGCCGACGCCGAGACTCGAATCTGGTTGCTCCAAAGTCGGCAACTCTGGCTGTTATGCCACATCCGGTCCTCACTTGTAGGATTTTATGGTTAGTAGTTAGCTATTTGATACCAGGCGGCGCTAATAGGAGCAATGGGCTGGTGCAAGCTGCCTCCTGCACTAATGTTTTCACAAACTAACCACTGGACCCACTGACTATGCCACAAACAGCACGGAGTAAAACTTTCCGTTTGCACATTGCATGACTAACGTGTTGTGCAATGGATGCTGGAAACGGCGAACAAGAAAAACCATTTTATGATTGAACTGTCAAAAGTCTGCGCCTTCCCTCGGATGACCCCGCTGGCGAGCTGCCCACACCGGTTCTTGTAGTCCTTAAATCTGCCTGTAATCCTGGAAATCCAGCGTTGAAGGGCAGGCGGCGCGGAAACGACCCCCGTCCACCTTGTGGTAACAAGGGCTTATGGTGGAAATGTTACACTCGGCTTAGGGCCGCTCTCCGGCCCTACAGTCGCTGCCATAAATGTCTAGACACGGCACCATGAAAAGAAAAGACAAATTAGGGGGCGCGCGGGGGTCAGCAGAAACGCAGGAGTGCCAAGCGCATACTTCCAGAGCAGCAGCATCTGTGGCAAGAATAACATTAATAACAAATATTAAATGCCCTGCCAAAGTCGGAAGAGATGTCCGTGCAAAGCCTCTTTACCACGGCCCCAGACGAAACTCCCCCCAAGGACACATATGTTTGCATAAATTAAAGAAAAATCCAGTCTTGGAACTGTTGCAGGAAGCGGAGCTGCACGCGGGCTGTGACTGTTATGTGGCAATAAATCAATGTTTGTGCCTGGCCGGGCTGTTACTGTGTATTAATAGACGATTTAACACTAGGGGATAGAAGAACGTATCTTTTTTAGGTCGCAAACCACCCTATTAGCAGAATCGTGAAGTTTGTGATGGAAAAAACACATTTTTTTATGTGCAAAACTCTGTTTTGCGATTCAGTAACCTATTACTTAATTGGAAAACGGGTTTGCGATTCAGTATTAGGAAGGGGCATGTTAAAGGCATTCCTTCCTAATAGCGACTTGCAGTGGAATGTATCAATGTCTTGCAACTGAAATGCGGTTGCAAAACATTCAAATTTTACTGCCCACTTTAAGTAGGCAGTAAGTAGCCCATTCGCAATCACGAAGAGGTCCCCAAGGCTTCCCTTTCGCCTGTGTGAGTGGTTGTAAAAATGTTTTTTAATAACAGTCAAAAATGAAAAGAAAACGTAATTTTTCTTTTTGAAACACATCTAATTTTCCTTTAAGGCAAACGAGCTGTATTTAAAAAAACAAAAAACATTGCTTTATTAAAAGAAAAATCACAGACTCGGTCTGCTGACCCCAGCAGGCTACCATCCATGTGATTTTTGTGATTTCCAATGGGTCACAAACCGAGGCCTACCTCATGAATGCTACTGAGGTAGGACTATTTGCGACCCACTGGGAATCACTAAATTTCACACATTTGTACACAACTGTTTATGATTAACAAATAGCGAATCTCAAAAACTGGCTATTAGGTAATCGCAAACCCAAAGCTATGTGCATCTGGCCCTAAGTTTCTGCCCTCTGAAAGTCCTGCATGTTTTACAAAGTCGCGAATGGAATGCTTAACCCTTTGAGTGCTCATGACGAGGTCAGCTCGTCATGAGCTACAGCGCTCCGGTGCTCATGACGAGCTGAGCTCGTCATGATCTCGCCCGTTCCGTGGAACGCTCGCATGCTGGGCTGATTCCCCTGCTGTGCTGAGCGTTCCATTGGAACGGGTGTGGCCATGACGAGCTCAGCTCGTCATGAGCACTGGAGCGCCGTAGCTCATGACGAGCTGACCTCGTCATGAGCATGGGGGCACTGTATACGCGCCCCCCCCCCCCGCCCCAGCACAGTGGGGGAAACAGACCCGCACAGAAGGGCTTAATAAACAATCATTTCAATACATTTGTTTAACCATGCGTCTCTCAATCTGGCGCATCTTCATGCATCACTTGCCTGTGTACCCCAATTTACAGAAATGCATGTGTGTCTGTGTCTAGCTGTCCTCTCTCTGGCCAACTGCCTGTCACTCTCGGTGCTTCTCTTTCCCTTTCCCCGCACTGGTAGCCTCTGCTTGGCCAGACTATAAGCATATCACGAAGAGACTCCAAGTCCCCAAAAAGACTTCACTGGCTGCCTATCTACAAGCGCGCCCTCTTCAAGCTCCTCCCACTCACTATGCAATCAACGCTCAACGTACCTCAACAGTGTACCTCAACAGCTGCATACAGTTCCACACAGAGACCAAGTACCTCTGCTTGGCCAGCTCCCCCTTGCCCCTTGTCCATGTCCCTTGCTTCCACCTTTTCCTACTTGTCCCCCAAAGCCTGGAACACCCCCCATGACCTCTTCCACACCAAAGCTGCCAGCTCCATATTAGAATTCCACAAGAAACTGGAAACGTGTCTCTTCCCGTAGGGTTCAGTCAGGGATTCACCACATGCTAAGATGCCAGGTTAACCTCCCGGGTGATTTGAGCCTTAATCATTCATATAACATAACATGTCTACAGCAATGCATTTTTTTCTCTCAATCTGTTTCTCTTCCGCTTTCATCTCTCTCTCCTTGTCTTTTCTCAGTGTTTAGACACACATCACCGCTCTAGCTATATCTCTCCCACAACTTTGGGTATGATTCACTAAGGGCCTCCGCACTCGTGGTGGAGGCAGTCGAGGGGGAGTCTCCGCACTCTGGGTGGAATCTCCAGAATGAGAATTCTCATTATGGAGATTCCACCCAGAGAGTGGAGACTCCCCCACGACTGCAGGGCTTCCGCTGCGAGTGCAGAGACTCCCCCATGACTGTGGAGCCCCCGCGACGAGTGCAGAGACTCCCACACAACTGCAGGGCTTCCGCCATGAGTGCAGAGACACCCCCACAGCAGCGGGGCCTCTGCCACGAGTGCAGACTCCCCTGCGACTGTGGGCCTCCGCCGCAAGTGTGGAGACTCCCACACGACTGCAAGGCTTCTGCCGCGACTGCGGGGTCTCCTCTGTGAATGCGGAGGCCCTTTGTGAATCAGGGCTGTGTATGTAATCCTACCAACATGCATCTGTCTAGAACAACATGTATCTCTACATTCCATCTCTCACTACATACCACATCACTCCCTTGCACACACACATATTATACCATCCAAACAGAAGTTTCTCTGTCTCTTCCTTTTAAATTGTTCTTATTTTTTAAATCATTGAACGCTTTTGTCTCTCAGTACCACAAATCTGTCTTTCTCCAATTCCACGCTGGCTCTCCATCTGCCTTGCTTCCTCCTCAATCTTATGTGCTTCTCTTCCTGATGCATTCAACCTCCCCCTGCACATCACTCAGTCACCGTCCACATCTCCACCACTCTCCACTGATCGAAGCAAATCCGATAAAAAGCAAATGGGAAAAGTTTCCCCAAGCTCTCTGTCTCAAGTCTTGATGAGAAGCGCTCATACATAAATGCATTGACGGAGCCCTGACGTCAGCCGGGCGCCTGCAAGGAGGCACATCTGCCACTCTCCATTAAATCCACTTTGGGCTGGCATGGCGTACAATGAGGACACTGCAGGGCGCTTGGCACCATTCGGAGAAGAAAGCACGGGCAGGCTCTGCGCTTGAAGTGGCTGGGGCAGGAAGTCGCTCGAATGGCTTCCTGTTGTGTTAACCTGCACAAATGAAGCCGAAGTCCATTTCTGCTGACGCCATCACCTGGGCGCCCAGCTTAGCGGAGGGCATAGTTGCGCTCCTGCCAACATGAGTGGCACCGGAGGAATGCAGATGGTGAACCTGGATTGCAGAGTAGGCTTTTACTGAGTAATTGCCCACACAGAAAATTTTTTTGGATTGCAAATTGCAGCCACTCCTGAGTAAACCTTTCCTTTGTCACGGTGCCAGCTGCAACAGGCCGATACCTGAACTGCGCCGTAAACTGGCTTGAAGGCATTCTCACCGCCTTCACGAAGCTATTACTATCTTTGAGGTATTTCTACATCGATATAACCTCCTTTTAGAATACTAAAAAGTTGGGTGCCAAATGACTTTCTTCATCAAGTGTCTTCTGCCACACACTATTAGCCTATCAATCAGTCTTACTGACCCTTCCAAGATTTGTGTCTTTTTATATCATGGTTAGTAGAACACAACATTCCCAGAGGTACAACCAATACTTTGTAAAGTGCTGCTTTCCCACCTCTCCTCTTCCATATGCTGTCCTGGGTTGACTTTCCCTTTCGTGCTACCAGATCACACCTGCTGTTGGCGTCACCAAACACTGCAACTGGAGAGAGGATGCAGAGAGGATGCAGAGAAGATGCAGAGAAGGCCCGAACAGGCACAGCAGACTTGGCCCTCAGCTTCACTCCTGTTTCCCCACCACCAAAAATGACCAATATTTGTCTCTTGCAGCCACTGAATTATTCTAAATGACCCTGCAGCTCGGTCTGTAAGACTTCCCCACCTCACCCCCTGGCACCATGCCTGCTTCTGATGCCCGCCTGTGGTCACCCCATCTGCAAGATCCAGGTCATGTTGTACCATCCAGACAGCCCAGTTCATAGTTTACAAGCGCCCCCCCCCCCCCCCCCCCGGGATAACCCTTCTTTCCAACGACCAACTACATAAGAGGCCGCTTCATTCTCCTCCCACAGGTGTCTTGTCCTCACCCGGCACCTCTCCCAATCTCTGCACAAGGGTGTCTTAACAGAGAGCGCATAAGCAATGTTTCATCCTCATTTTGGGGCATTTCTCCTTTACCCCTTTTTAGGTCTCGCCTGTCGATGCGCATGCGCATCGAGCAAGCGAGAGTATTGCGACTTATCCACTCTTTATCTACACTGCAAGGAATCGTGGCGATTCCTTGCAGTGCCCGTGACTTTTAAGGTCAATGCGCATGCGCATTGAGCTTATGCGCATGCGCATTGACCTTAAAAGCGCGTGCGCGTGCACGTCCGTCTTTGTTTACCCGCTCCGCCCCCTCCCCTTCCCGCCGTGTCGCATTTCTCCTCCCCCTCCCCTCCGTCTTGTTGAAGTAGTAACCGAGTTGAAAACAAGGCAGACAGGCAACCGGATTTTTAAGAACCCTTACCAGAAAAGAGGTAAGTTGTATGTGTAAAACTTTCATACATAATTTCGCTGAACCTTTAGTACACACGATTAACGCAGTACACCAGAAGCACACATTCTTTTCATTTGGTAGCGCCATATTGCAGTCCTTCAGTGCATCTGTATACTGGTTGCTATGCTTCATTGCCATATGGATAAAGTTTTAGACATGTGTGTACATACACATGTTTGAGCTACTGCCCGCAACATATTTGTTTTATTTGTTGCCCTGCTTGTAGTGAATTATCATGTTAGAAATGAAAACTCGCAGCAGTTAACACGTGTTCCTGAATACTCTAATACCATAGTCGGATGCCATTATTTCTGATTCGTTCAAACGTCATGTGAGTTTACTTTTCAGCCCAGACAGGTCAAGATTTGTGATCGTCTTATTTGGTGTCACTTTAAAAAAAAATGCCGCATGTTAATCACGGCAAAAATGGTACCAATTATACCCGAATTCCGAAATGTAAAATGAAGTAAGCTTGGTAGATCCTTTAAGGGTTGCTCAAATATTTGAGTTAGCAAATGCTCTGATAAACAGTTTTCAACTACAGCCACAAATGTGTCCGCTACGTTTCTTCGGCCTCAACGTTTAGATGATTTACTACCGTCGCATGATGTGTTTGTTCCTTGGCCCATGTGCAGTAGCCCTTCCGCAGAGTGATCAAATGGATCCACTGGTAGATTTTCGCTGAGCTATCCAGAAAATGTTTTTCACAAGACATGGGTTATTTTTCTTGTTGGTGATACATCTCACTAAATATGACGTGGTTGACTAGTGTAGTATGTTAATATTGAATTGGTAATCGAATGTTGTGAAATGAATCCATTACTAAATGCTGAATAATTATATGAAGAATAAATGGGCATGTGTTTGATACTTTTGTTTGAAGTTCCTTCATTCTTGGTATCATGACTGAGTCGCATGTAGACGCATACATAAAAGATTGACATTGAGCAGTGTGCTGCAAGGCAGCACATGGTTTCATGCTGTTGGTTATGTGGGCTGGAAGTGTTACTGCACGTCTTCTCCCACAATGGGCGTGTTTTGTGTGCTCATGGTCTTATATGTATGTGCGCCTAATACCATAGCAGCCTGTCGTCGTTCTTTTCTCGTACCTTTTGTGTTACAAGTGTTACGTTGGGTCATTATCTTAAATGTTCCAGAGTGTTTGTTGGTGGAGCCTGTTTCCGGTGTGGCTGTTGTTGTGAACCTGCACCTTATATTTAATTGAAAAGCATTGTTTTGTATCCTGGTACTAGTATACGATTCAACTTAACATAATTTCCGCAGCTTCACAAATGATTTCTCCTTTTCCGAGGGACCCTTTGGATAACATCCTCAACTCCCCTGGGTTAATCTGGTGCAACGGCCATAATTTCATAAAAGGTTCAACAGTTTCTATGACCAAGCTTCTTTAATATCTTGGGTTCAGTACATTTAAACATCTGGAAGAATGCATTGCAGGTGGAGTTTTGCATGTACTGTGGTGCCTTGGCAAGTAGTTGCGATACATTTTTAGTTGTTAGTGTGTGTTCTGAAAATGGGTCACCCTCAACCCCTCACTCACCCTCACCCTCACTCACCCTCAACCCCTCACCCACCCTCAACCCCTCACCCTCAATCCCTCACCCTCACTCACCCACACTCACCCACACTCACCCACACTCACCCTCACTCACACTCACCCACCCTCACTCACCCTCACCCTCACTCACCTTCACCCTCACTCACCCTCAACCCCTCACCCTCACTCACCCCCACTCACCCTCAACCCCTCACCCTCAACCCCTCACCCTCCCTCACCCTCATTCACCCTCAACCCCTCACCCTCACTCACCCTCAACCCCTCACTCACCCTCAACCCCTCACCCACCCTCAACCCCTCACCCTCACTCACCCTCAACCCCTCACCCTCACTCACCCTCAACCCCTCACCCACACTCACCCTCACTCACACTCACACTCACCCACCCTCACTCACCCTCACTCACCCTCACCCTCACTCACCCTCACTCACCCTCACCCTCACTCACCCTCAACCCCTCACCCTCACTCACCCTCAACCCCTCACCCACCCTCAACCCCTCACCCTCAACCCCTCACCCTCAACCCCTCACCCACCCTCACTCACCCTCACCCTCAGCCTCACCCTCACTCACCCTCAACCCCTCACCCTCACTCACCCTCACTCACCCTCAACCTCATGCTAAAGATTTACAAAAAAAACCACTAACAATTCTAAAAGCACTAACTCTAATGCTGCGAGACCTATTGCATTTCTAATGCCCGTTTGTTTCCTTGCCCCGCCTCTGTCTCTCGCTCTCTTTGTATTTTTTCTGCACACACAGGGGGATTTTTTACAATACCCCACGCACATCTACCTGGGCGTGCCTTTGGCTCTCGGTAGAGGATGCACTGGGACTTTGTACTGCCAGTGCAGGGCCATTTCTCCTTTACCCCTCCCCAGAGGCATTTCCGGTATGTGTGCAGTTGTGTTAGCACTGGGCATCTTTGCATTTCCTGCTGTTTAGCTCGTTGTTGGTATTGTACCCCTCCCCCACATCATTAAGTGTCGACGTGCGTGGATCAACGCCTCCCATATATCTTTTCTCATTATGGAGTTTGAATGGCACCATGCCTGAAGCCCGACATGATCCCAGACAGGGCTGGATTGGCCTTAGGGGGCGCCGGGCGTTTTCCCGGTGGGCCGGAAGGGTGGGGGCCAGTTTTGGACCGACGGGGGCCGCTTTTGTTACTGTCCCTCTTTCACTGATCACCATCAATCCATCTTCTGAAGTTCTCATTGTGCCATTTTAGAACACTGGGTGCTCAGAGCCGCACTGAAGACAATGGGCTGCCAGAGGGCCAATAATGCCTGATATGGACCTTCTGCACCAACATCCAGTGTTTACCTTTCTGTTTCTTTTGGTTTAATTTGGAATATTATTCCCTCTGTGCATTCTAGCCCTTGTGCAGTCTTTCCAGTTGTTTGTGTCTTAAAAACATGCATGCACATGCCAGATTTCATACGAACCATCACTAGGATTTAGCAAGAGGAAGGAGTTATGATGGGAACAGGAAGCTTTTCAGTTTTTTTCTGAAGTGACAGGTGTTAGTCTGCTGATGCAGAAAGGACGCCTGATTGCTCCTAAGAGATGAGGGTTCAAGGGTGGTAGCGACCTCCCCCCAATCCTTTGTTGATATTGAAAATGCGGAATACAAAGCAAACTTTATCGGGAACAGATTACCCGAGGAGCTCGCGAGAACAAGTAGGCTGGTGGCACCAGCTGTATATTCCTGTAAACCAATCAGGAATTCACTAACACTCGTAAACCAATCAGGAATTCACTAACACTCGTAAACCAATCAGGAATTCACTAACACTTGTAAACCAATCAGGAATCCCTAACACACACCCCAACAGCTGTGAATGCCCTTCTGTAGGCTAGTTGGACACTTTGCATAGAACCCAAGATGATGCAAACAGGGCATATCAAGTGTGCACTAACTGCTAATTTAGGACCCCCCACCCCCTCCGCGAATTATCAAGAATTTCTGGGCCGGTATAAAACCAGACATTTTTGCTATTTGCGCCCAAATGCAATACTCAAAGCCGCCAACAACTTACTACTAATGGCTCCACTGCATTTATGAAAGCGTAACACTACCTACTGCATCAGTGGCCAGCACGCAATCCTGAAACTTTCCCACTACTTGCAGCATCACTGGCCCGCATGCTAGCCAGAAACGTTCCCACCATGTACTGCACTATGGGCAGTACTGCAAGCGGCAGACTGTCCCGCTACTGGATTGAGGGCCCGAATGCAAGCCTGGCGGAACCCAAGACCGGACGACTGCCTCTCCGCCTTACAAAACACAAATGCACACATGCATAAGAATGCGCTCTGTGCCACACTGCCCTGTGCCACAATGCTCTATGCCACACTGCCGAAAGCCTCAAAGCGCACAACTCTCCAACTGTTGAACAAGGAGAGGACGTTCCACCTAATAGGCAGTGGCCTCAGAGAAGAGCTGTTCTTCGCTCTTCCTAATGGGAAAAGTTTGTGTCTTTCTGATGACGTAGCACAGTGTCTTCCAGAGGGCAATTCCTATGCTGAGAAGAAGTTACCACTGAAGGCGATCTTCCTGTGTCCCAACATAACAAGTATTAATATAGCGTACATTCACCCACAGGTACAAGGGTGCTAAAAAATTATGTGTATTGTTACCCAACTCAATGGTACTCATTCATCAGTAACAAGAAGCTGGTAAGTTCTCTCTTCATGTTTGGAGGACACAAGCAGTCAAAGTGACATCTACCCTTCCTTTGTGAGCTCTGAAGGCCACAGTCTGACCGTGGGCTAAGGCGTAGAGGCTTGCAGCACACGCTTGTACCCGAGGATCACTGGTCAATACACCGATACAAATTCAGAGCATTAACTGAAGCAAGCTCTTGAAGACTGTGAGAGCGGGAGGTGCTCATAAAGACACGGCCACCAGGTATACACCCTCGCCACTCCAGCCCATCAGACGTGCAAGGGACCAACCACCATAGCCATCCAACGCCGAGCCAAAGGCACATCTGCCTGGCTCATACGTCAACTCTCCTCTGCAGGGCCAGTCGCGTCTGCTGCAGCAGGTACCCGGTGTGCTGAAGACGGAGAGCAAGATCCCGCTGCGACTGCACCAGGATTAGTATCCCAGGTCCGCAAGGGAGAAGCCAGGATGGTCCATTTGCAAACACGAACACAAAGAATCAAAGCCACAGAGAAACAAATCTGGTCCATTCCAGAAAAAGAAGACAATAGCATTCAAGGATTACATTTTTTGTTGTTTAAAACTGACAGCTAAATTATAGGTAAAATAATAGCACCACAAGCCCCAGCCCTATCACCAGGAGGACAGCTCTATTCACGTGTTTGCTGAAAACGTTAAGAAACCGCAATGAAGCCGTTCACCCTGGAGGTCCAACCGAGTAATCCTTTCTGGTTCGAAGCCTACAGTATTTCTTTCCCACTTTGCAATCTGTTGCTAGTGGGTTTCAGTGTATTATTTTTATCATAATAAACAGCATTGCCTCTTTTTTAATGCAGTGTTAAATGTGTGCCTTAGTTTGTATCACAAGACTTAACAGGGGACTAGAACTTCTGGTGTTTACTGAAAAGCATTGGCAAGGGCGGTGATGATCTTGCGTCTGTGAACAGTTGGGCAGCAGGCTCTGCAGTCAGGGATTTGCTGGGTGTTTGCCGCCTTGAGGCTTCTGTCTTTGTTACTGGGTGTTTTGTCTGTCTCTACCATACTGGCCTAGCCATTCGAGTATTTCAATGGCTGAGAAAACCTTTTCTACCTTCATAAAATAGGGTTTCTCTGTAGCTCTGCTCTCCATTCAGACCCACTGCGAACAGCGACTTCAGCGTGGGAAGCAGCTTAGGGGCCAGGGCTGGAGGAAGATATGAAACTTTATGGATTATATTTGCCCACAAAACACGCCAACCTCTATGAATGATCGGAACAAAGGATGCAGATTCTGGTATATGCTGAAGACACAGAGTATCAAGTCTTCCCTTGACCCTGAACCTACCATCAGCTATGAATGACTTCTAGATATCTTTTCAAACAAGATTTTATCTACTTCATCAAAACTTCATACAGCATAAAGAGAAGTAATTATTTAAGGTCAGAAATAGAGACCTACCTTAGTTGGTTTAGAGCCTCCCAAAATCAGGGCATCATCTTTGATGAGAAGGCTGCACTGCCCCCAATGGTTAAGACTGTGTTGAGGTACCACTGCTCTGCATGCTCTGTAAGATTTTCAAGTGGCTCCCACCCAACACCCGAAGGACCATCATGCAGGCCCTCTTAACCAGCAGACTGGACTACAGAAACACGCTCTATATAGGAATCACGGCACGCCTGATGAAGAGACTCCCGACAATACAAAACTCAGCTGCAAGACTCCATCTTCGATCTCCCCTGAAGGACTCACATCACACCCCATCTCAAGAAACTACACTGGCTCCCGATTCAAAAGAGTCCAAGATGCGGACCCAAGTCCACAAGACCCTACACGAAAAAGGTCCTGTATACATTAACAGATGTCTGCCTCACAGACACCCCACATTTCTGCTGAACCAACATCGGAGGACGCTCCTTCGCGCACCTGGCAGCCAAGGCATGGAACGAGCTCCCCCTGCACCTCAGGACTGCACCGTCGCTCCAGCAATTCAGGAAGCAACTCAATACCTGGTTGTTCGAATGATCTTATCACCATGCAGCAGCAATCCTCCCCAATGTCACAAGAACCTCACGGGTGACTTGCCGCGCTATATAAATGTTTGATGGATTGACTGCTCCCACTTCTTTCTAGAAAACATCAACTGCGAGTTAGGAGCCTTCATTTTCAGCCGGTAGGACACTACAACTCTTTATATGAAGGATTTCCAGCCCATTTGGTTGAACAACTCCAGAGGGCCCACAATGCAGCAGTCAGAGAAGTTACCGGCCTTACGAAGCAAGAACCTGCCTCCATTGCTCGCAGAACTTTGCACTGATTACTTGTGACCCACCGAATACGATTTAAAGGTGCCGGTTGACTCTCAAATGTCTAAATCATCTGGCGAAATCCTATCGCAGTTCCAAAATTTAACCATACTTTCGGCCAAGAGACCCAGTAAGGTAGTATGTACCATAGAAATGCAGTCAGTCCATCAAAAAGGAAAGCATCCAAAAAGGAGAAACCAGACGCCAATTAATGAAAGGCCGACATGAGTAGAGAGAGGTGAAGAGAGAGATAGTGGAATACACAGCGAGGCGGCGAGAAGACAGAAGTGGAAAAGGTGATTCAGCAGGTGAGGGTGGCAATACTCAGCAGCCAACAGATGTGATGGAACAAAGGTGCTGCTAAGTAGATGGCCTTTCTATCTCCTATTCTTTTAGGGAGAGGAAGGAGTAACCCTGACCTCTTTGAAAATTATGTATCATCCATGATCCATCAGCCCGACAATATTCTTCCGGCGACTGGGAAACCAGACTCATCCTCACACACTAGTGATTTCTAGCCAAAATAATTGATTCTTCTTCTGTTCAACTGCTTCTGTTGCTGTATAGATATTGAGATATAGTTTTCAAACCACTTTATTGGGTCCTTAACAAAACGTTAACCGACCTGCTGGATCTCACATGAATACTTTGGCTTACTTAGAATGTTTTACACCGCATATATAGGGTAATTGTGTTATCTATGGTAGTAAAAAGAAAGACGTTACTCAACAATAGTTCTCTACATTTGATGTCTGAGTTGAGCGCCAACATACCACAGGTAAACAAGGGATATTCAAAAACAATTACCACAACTTAACAGAACATTTCTTGAAAGAAATTGTCTGAAGTAACACAACAATGTTTTAACTTGCTCACAAAATTTGGGGGTAAAGCATGAAAATGGGCTGAAGACGGTTGTACTTGAAGCTCGCGAAAAGTGTGTGGTATTATCATACCATTCAAAACAATTTTTGATTTATGTGTCTGTCTTTAATACAACATTTCTGCCTACATGCCCTGATAGGCACTACAGACAAGCCTTAAACAGGAATCCAAGAAGCAGGTTTTACTGGTATTTAATTACTTATTTACAGTTGTAAAGATACTTTCATTGCTAAACACAACCCCTTTCTAGTAAGCCACAGATATTGTCTAAATCAATTAATATATTTACAGCATTGCCACATCTCACCAAAAGCCTAAAGCTCTTTAATCACCTATTTTCTCTGCCCTGTCATCTTTTTCTCAGCTCTTAAACTTTTCACAACAACTCCTTTTATTAAATAAGATTATGGCTCAACGCTCCTCAACAGTCTCCTCACTTTCCTTTCCAGATTAAGATGGAAGCTGTTGTGCTTCTCATCATCCAAGTTCGATACGTTTCGCCCACCGCCTCTTCATGTGGAGGTCTTCTTCTCAATTTACACCCTAGATTCTGCTTTTCATATCTTGCCTTTAAATATGGTCCTATCATTGTCTTTTCTCCCGTCTGCATTCTATCGTCTCTCCTTATACACCCACATGTACTGCCAAGTTTTCCCTTTAAATCCTTGTACTCTCACTCCCTACCTTGCCCATGTATTTCCCTACATTTCTCATTTTCATTCTTAATCATCCCAAACTTTGGAATTTCCATTCTGATGATAACTAACCCTCCCTTTGTATTCAAAACTTTACACATTACACATTTCTTAGAACATTTTCCTTTTCCAAGGTTGCCATTTTGTCTTTTATGTAAAACCTGATCAAACTCATCAATTAATTCTGATGAAACATAATTTTACTTCCTGCGCAGCGTGTTGACACTATAAAAACTTCTTATAAAAGTACCTATATGCTGCACTATGATTAACAAACTATGCAAGCCCAAACTGCTGAAATAATGGTACTGTGATCACAAAACTATCAAACCAGGTTAATTCTTGGTATCACAGAAAAGTAGAGCAATTAAATAATGCTTTTGGCTTTATTTCCTAAACTTTGTTCAGGGAGTTTAAGAAATAAGTGTCAGGGTGTGCATTTGGGGGAAATGCAGAACTGTGGACAACGGTACACAACCATACATGACATCACCAAACATAGGCTTACATTAAGTATAGGGGAGAGAATGCGGCCTAACAGCTAGGGCAGCCAACATCGGAGCTGGGGAACCGGGTTCGAGTCTCAGCAGGGACGCTCAACATCCTGTGATTCTAGGGAAATCACTTAATCTCCCCATGCCTAACAAAATCAAGTACTTTCAATGCAATAGGTCCCGCATTTGCAAGAGTTTAAGCTATTGGCATTGTAAATGACAATGCCTTTTATTGATTTGTTTTGATAATTAACGCATAAATAAAAGGCATTGTCTTTTACGATGCCAATAGCTCAAACTCTTGTAAATGCGAGACCTATTGCATTTCAAAGAAGCGGCCACCATTATCCTGGGCTGCTTGGAAAGTGAAAGCCTGCATGGCGTGCTGAATGTTGCAGGAAAGCAGGTCGTGTCTGCAATAGGAGAAACTTGTTAAAGAAAATAGTGCTTACAGAATGAAAAAGACTCACAGTGTAACAACTAAAGCAAAAGGGCCAGTCCTCATGGGAGGTTACGAATGAAACCAAGGCGGTACTAAGGAGAGACTAGCAAGCCTATCAACGAATCGGAAGCCAGCATTTACGATGGACAATGGCACAAGCCAATCACAAATATGGGCGGAGAGTGGGCGGGGCTTCAAGCCCATACTCCAATACAGCATGCCTCACAGAGCAGCGCATGCACTGCCCAGGCTCGACCTAATGAATGTGTCCGTCTGCAACGCAACTGGTGCTCATGTAAAACGCTATGATACATACTTTCAGGTTGAGTTTGCGCTATATAAAACTCGAAAAAAAGAAATTAGTATAGGCTGTCAAGTGGCCATATTCATTAAAATAAACGAACAATCTCAAAAGTTTCTCCGTACAGGACAGCAGGACACTCATTCAAGACATGGCTCAATTAGAAAGAAGAATACCATCTTTAAATAAACAAAACAAAGATACTGTGTTGCAAACTGGAAAGTAAAGAGTGGATAAAATATATTTTATACAAGTTTGGACAGTGGGCCACTCTTATTTTCCCAAAGCACCAACCCACATATCACCAGTTTATATATGTAAGATTTTCAATAAGATAGCGTGCAATTTTCAAATGCTCCCTGTCCTGAGAGCATATCCCAAAACTTTGGAAAGAAAGTCAATTTTCAACAAAATTGAAAAAGCACCACTTCAGAAATAAAACTCCACCAAACATGGGACATAAATAAATCGTTGAACTGTCCAATTATAGAGACGCTGAATCGTGAACTTTCAGAAAGGATACCGCGTCTTGATTCGGAGACGCCATCTGGGGATTACAGGATTGACCCCGACAGGTAACTACCTTAAGGAGACTTCGCATTGGGTCTTGATATAAGAATAAGAGGTGGGATCACTGGACTGTGTTACGTGTATATGCGAGATTAATAAGGCGAATACTGTGTTGTACACCTAACAAACAAGTGAGAGTTTCACTTGTACAACTGGAATCACACAAGAGCCTGTGCTCCCCCTAGCAGGACCACTCGAATAGAGGAAAACAATATAATTTGAAATGACGATCTGCCTTTGAAAAGACAAATGCTTGGGGACATTTTTCCGGTAGGAACCACATATTATTTATCCCTAAAGAAGTTCTGCTTGACAGAACGAAACGCGTTGGCTGGTTTCTAGAAATGGATAATTAAAAAGAACTTTGAACTTTTGCAATTACGATTCAGCGTCTCTATAATTGGACAGTTCAACGATTTATTTATGTCCCATGTTGGGTGGAGATTTATTTCTGAAGCGGTGCTTTTTCAATTTTGTTGAAAAGTGGATAAAATATATTTCAGAACAATACCTGCTACTACTTTTCAAGCTAGCAGATTTACAACGCATCTGAACCAGCAGGACAATACTATCTGGTATCCAGGATGTAAAACTAACATCCTATATCAAAAGAATAGCCCATAGAATTTGAAGTGTTATAAGACCCTTATATAATGTCAGGAAACATCAAGACATAGTTTTTCATTAATATTAAATCCTGCCAGAATCAATTCAATGCCTGTCTATTAACCCTTACTTGCTTTCTATGTCCTGAAGAAGGCAAACGCTGATACGTTTAGGTATCAAATGTGTCAACAACCTTTTCAATTGAGTCTGAAAATTAGGTTTTCAGAAGATTGTAGTCCTTGAACTTAAAATCTATTGACTGCAGTCCAAGAACACTTTGGGGCTGTAGGAGGTATTGAATGTTTTGACTTCAGCCTTCTAACCGCACCGAGCGCCTTTTGAAGCACTAACATTAGGGACAAGTGATGAGGGGTGGGGGAATTACTTTTAATTACAAGGAGGACAAGACATCAGCCTCAAATGAATATGGCTTCATATATATATTGTGCATTGCTCTAATGGTGCTGCATGGGATAAGGTGTTACGATAGGCCAAAGACACCAGCACTCATTGTATCTACCCAGTAATAAACAAAACCTGGCATCAGACAAGGGTGATGATGTCGACTATGATGCTGCTGAGGCAGAGTGGGACTACAAGGTGGACAGCACAGTTCTTCACCTTGAGAGAACATTATTCTCTCGATTATTGAATACATTCCCGCTGCGTTCTAGTACACTGACAATCTGCCACTAGCCGGGCTCAGTTAAAAAACTGCACCTGTCTTTGCACTTTGAAGTTGGTTGGAGAAGGAAAAGATTTTACACCCATTAGATTCTGGAGTTAGTGACCAGCTGCATTTATTTGGAGGCTTATAGATATGGATCAGCCAGTTCCCTAAGATTTTTTCACTGTCGGACTTTGCAACGTTATAAGGTCTAAACATATTATACTACCGATATGTCATTTAGAACCTTCAAGGTGTTATTTTATATTCCTTGAACTTTCTCCGTGAATTAAAAAGAAAAAAAGAGAAAACAGAACAAAAATAAAAAGCATATGATAGTAAAATAAAAGACCAGAAATTATTACATATTTTAAAATAATACATACATAAAATGTACAAACATAAGGTTAGGCGATATGTATGTATTCATTCATTGGTGAAGCAGTTTCCCTAGTTTAGTAAAAGTTGATACAGAAAGGAGACAACAAGTGTTGCATGCAGAGTACATCACATCACTTAGAGTCACATGCTAACTGCAAAAGAGAAGCCATCTGAACTGGAGACTGAAGAATACAGTAATAATGACATTCTGATCACCAGAGGTTTCAAACACTTCTTTGATGCAGTTCTCCTCAAATAAGTCTTAAGCCATAATAGGCAGGACAACAGGAATGTGGTCTTGTGGATACACGTGGCACAGTGCCTTTTAAATTAAAAAAACTTTAAACAAATGAGTACAGTATTTTAACATTCACAAAGATATCTTTATATGTAATTGGCACATTCGAGCTTCCTTCTTTTACAAAGCAAGTCCTGTTTCTTAAACAGAAAGCAATATGTACAGCTCAAATTCAGCTGCCGCTCACAGTTTCTGGACTCTGCCATCCCCTCAGCTGCCAGCCCTTTAATTCCTAGGATATGTTATACAGAAAACCTCATGTTCAGGCAGCTATAACTCAGCGTTGGTGGTTTTCCGCTATACATGGTTGTTATCAAGTCTGCCAGTCACCGATTCGTTCTCACTTCTTGCCATCACATCTGGGCTATCTCTGCCGGCTCCCAACGGAACGCAATTATATATCCTTTGACCTCAAGAAATCCAGGCATGTACTTTTCCATTTTAATCCGAATGAAGTAAAAACACATGCCAGATGAGACAGTTTTTCCAGTAGTGAGACAGTGAGGGAGTGTTCCGCACTCTTTCTGTAGCTGACATTGCAGTGACACGGGCAGGTCTACCACATTTTGTAAGTGCCAAACCTCTGATCACACTGATGTCTTTTCCCTCTGATCAAGAAGAAAGGCCACATCAGACCAGGTTGCAAGGTGCTGTATTGAATCTTTAACCCAGCATCTCATGGCAATGTCCTTATGGTCTTACACATCTAAAACCCAATGTAGGTAGCAAGACAAAGTCCTTCAGGCCTTAAACATACCCCAACCATGTCAATGTTATTAGGATATTGCATATCTCACATGAAATCTAGATCTCAAATCAACGTCCATATGGTCTTGCATGCCCTTTAATGTCTTTAGGGTATTGCACATCTAACATGCAACCTAGACCTCCAATCAATGTCCTTATGGTTTTCTATACCTAAATCCCTACCTAAGATCTCAAGTCAATGTCCTAAGGATAATGCATATCTAAACCTCAACCTAAGATTTCAAGTCAATGTCCTTCAGGTCTTACACATACAAACCCCTAACAAAGATCGCAAGTCAATGTCCTTAATAAGTTTCACATCTAACACGCAACCTAGACCTCAAATCAATGTCCTTATAGTCTTGTATATCTAAACCCCTGCCTAAGATCTCTAGTCAATGTCCTTAGGATAATGCATTATCTAAACCTCAACCTAAGATTTCAAGTCAATGTCCTTCACGTCTTACACATACAAACCTCAAACAAAGATCGCAAGTCAATGTCCTTAATAATTTTCACATCTAAAATGCAACCTTGACCTCAAATCAATGTCCTTACAGTCTTGTATATCTAAACCCCTACCTAAGATCTCTAGTCAATGTTCTTAGGATAATGCATATCTCACATGAAATCTAGAGCTCATATCAACGTCCATATGGTCTTGCATATCTAAACCCCGCCCTAAGACCTCAAGTCAATATTCTTAGGATATTGCATATCTGACGTGCAACCTAAACCTCACATCAATGTCCTTATGGTCTTGCATATCTAAACCCTTACCTAAGATCTCTAGTCAATGTCCTTAGGATAATGCATATCTCACATTCAACCTAGACCTCAAATCAATGTCCTTATGGTCTTGAATACCTAAATCCCTACCTAAGAGCTCTAGTCAATGCCCTTAGGAAAATGCATTATCTAATCATCAACCTAAGATTTCAAGTCAATGTCCTTCAGGTCTTACACATACAAACCCCAAACAAAGATCGCAAGTCAATGTCCTTAATAATTTTTACATCTAAAATGCAACCTTGACCTCAAATCAATGTTCTTACAGTCTTGTATATTTAAACCTCTACCTAAGATCTCTAGTCAATGTCCTTAAAATATTGCATATCTGACGTGCAACCTAGACCTCACATCAATGTCCTTATGGTCTTGCATATCTAAACACATTACCTAAGATTTCAAGTCAATGTCCTTCAGGTCATACATATAAACCCCAACCAAAGATCGCAAGTCAATGTCCTTAGGAATTTGCACATCTAACATGCAACCTAGACCTCAAACCCAGCATCTCATGTCAATATCCTTAGTTAATACACATCTAAACCCCAACTTAGATCTCAAGGCAAAGTCTTTAAGCTCTTACACATATAAACCCCAACCTGTTTCTCAAATCAATGTTCTTAGGGTCTTGCATATTTAAATCTCAACCTAGGATATCTTGTCAATGTCCTTAGGATATTCCACATCTAACATGCAACCTAGACCTCAAATCAAAGTCCATATGGTCTTTCATATCATAACCCTCTACCTAAATTCTCAAGTAAATACCATTAGGGATTTTCGCATCAAAACATCAACTGAGTATCACAAGACAGCGTCAGTAGGGTCTTGTGCATCTAAACTTCAACCTAAATCTCAGGTAAATGCATTTAGTGCCTTAGGCTTTTAAAACTCGACCTAATATGTCAAGCCAATGCCATTAGTGTCTTCCCCATCAAAACCTCAGCCTTTGCCCTAAGGCTCATTTTTCCCAGGTGCGACATAACAGCATCAGGAAACGAACTTTGGATTCTATAGCCGTCTCCATGAACACAGGACTATAAAAAATAGTATTTGAACTCTATGGAAAATTAATATTTTTCTTCTAAGAAGTTTTATCAATCATGAGTAGCATTTATTGGGCTCATAATTTTAGTATTTACTTTGTTTATTACATTTTACTCCATTTGTCTAATTCAGTTTGGGGTTTTTCATTATTTTGCATTTCGACATTATTACTGCTTTGGGACTGCATAAATACTTTGCACATTGGCCTTAGTTAAGCATATCTACTCTGTGCTATAGCTACTAGGGGCTTGAGCTCAGGTTCATTTTGTGACTTGAGTGTTCATCCTGACAAGAGTTGTGAATATAATTTCAGTTTGGTAGTCAACCACCCAAATAACATTCTCATGTCTTACGTTGAGATATTTGTCACTACACAAAATAAAAATATAAATCGAGAATTAAGCCAGTACTTAAAAATAAATGTTCAAAAACTATATGACCATAAAAAATTGTTTGCAGAACGGAGGCAGATGCTGTGTTTTTCACATGTACCTGTCTCATGGTGTGGCCAATGCTGTAACCCTGCACAGGAGCAAGGGCTCTGTCCGGCTTACCTATGTCCTATCTGGTGCATCAGAAAACCCCAAAACAGATCAATAACCTGGAAAGATAGTGCTGCTTGGTAACTGGAAGGTACAACAATCATGGCCGGATGGGGAACTGAAACCAGCCCACGCAATCAGCTCAACCGGCCCCCAAGTTGGGGAGTGGTGCGAGTGGGAAGCACCACTCCTGCTGCCGTTATTTTACAGGTGGCCGATGTTGCAGCACTGCTGCTAAACCGGCCACCTGTAACAAAACCGGCCCCCACTCTAACGGCCTACCGGGGAAACTCCCGATGCCTGCTACAGCCAGTTTGGCCCTGCCAACAATGTATGTGAGGGCTCTGTAAACCATGTATGTTTCTATGCAAATCAAGTGTGCACTCAGATGCGAGCTTTGATGCCGAAGTAGCCTGTCTGGGGCCTCCAAACCACATTCATACTTGAAGGAGCACTGGCAAAGCCCACAGGTCTGGCTGTAATATGCTAAAGCAGGCAGACACATGCGGGTGTTAGTACACGAAAGCTAGAGCTGTAGGCAGTGCTTGCTTTAGAGTTGTCCGAGCCTTTTTGGTAATATGATTTTACTTATTTTATGTAGCACAGTCCTAGCAATGGAGGTCAGAACACCTTACAACAATAAAAACAAACATAGAGCTTAAATGCACAAAAACAAAGCATTTCCATTAAAAAAAGAAAAGGTGATGATCCTGGAAACATAACATAAGCCTTGAAGCTCCTGGTATGACAGAGGTACAATTACCCTTCACAGGGTCACCCACTGATTGACTCAGACACAAGGCTTGTGGAAATCTCTGAAGCAGTAAGTGGGTGCGCACATTTTTGCCCCCCTCATGAATCCCTGTGTTAAGTCATTAAAACAGCAACCATTCTTCAAAACCGAAAAAATAACTGATGAAACTGACCTCCACTCTGTGACTAATCCCAAACCCCCTTCTACTATGATCCCCAAAATAACCCTTTCTAGACTCTTGCATCCTCTATCCCTCTTTGCGTCATCTCAAGCCTCTTTTACTATTCAGAGGTCCCAACCAAGCCTTTCTAAACTCTTCCCTCTGACTCTTCCCCCTCCATCTCCTCTTTTACTCATCCCAAGCATCCTCCTACTGCTATGATCTCCAAATACACTTTCTAGACCCTTCCCTCTTCCACCCCTCGACTATCTTTTTCAATCCAACTAAGAGACTCACATGTTCACCGCTCAAATGAATTTCATATTTCCCTATACTAATTCCCCACTAATCCTTTTTGGGTTTCCAGAGTAGCGTGCTATCCGCCAAAAAGCATTCCGACACCTCATCAGGGATAGCAAGTGCTATATAAATACGAACCCTTCGAGCTTCTATCCCTCCACTATCCTGTTTCAATCCAAATAAGAAACTCACATGTCCACCGCTCAAATTAATTCCTTATCTTCCTATACTAATTCACCACTAATCCTTTTTGGGTTACGGAGTAGCGTGCTACTCACCGAAAAAGCACTTTGACGCCTCGTCAGGGGTAGTAAGTGCTATATATTACAATTACAAAATCTATGCAGTTCGGGGGCATAAAATATGGCAGGGGGTGTGTATTCCCCTCCCCTCTTCTGGTCATGTTCCCGATTCCTCTAGAAGGCCAGAGAGGCTTCCAGAGGGAGAGGCGCATCAGTGCAGAGCAGCGAGAAGACTGGTGATGTTAGCTCAGTCTAAATTAAAACTACTGTCTGGCACTTAAAAGGCCTGATAGGATCTGATTAAGTTATTTATAAGGTGCGAAAAAGAGTGGGGCTTGTGAAACCGGCATCAAAGAGCTTTTGCAGGAGAGAGAGAGACACTAGCAGGGTCGATGCTGGGGCAGGATTTCCTGCTCAGTGAGCTGCTAAGAGAGAGAAGGCACTGGGTAAGCACAGGAGCTGCTATGGGCATGAATTTAGTGCTTGCACCAAACTAAGCACCGAACTGTGGCCAAAGTAACAATGAGCCAAGCATGAAGAGGGTCAGACAATATGGGATGAGGAGAAGGCAGGAAATAAAAGGACACTGAGGTTATGTAGCTCCTGAGTAGACCTGGAGCTGGACAATTATGAAACCCCTGCAATAGAGGGAACAAAAGAGTTCTGTGAGCCCTTCTGTGGCATGTGGCCCATGGGGTTCTAAAAACAAATTAAGAGTAATCAACATGGCTTTAAGAAGCATGACCTGTGATTGAAGCAAAGGGCCAGGGAGTGCCCGTCTGTCCTTCCTCTGTCCTCACACAATCCCGAATGACAACAAAGAAGGTTGAGCTCTGTTGCCAAAGTCCTCCCACACCCTACACTCAACTATGACCTGGAAAAATACAAGGATACATCGGTAGATATCCCCCCCACACGAGAGTAGGAACCGGCAAGGCTGTTCCAGGTCCTACCTAGTCTGGAGCATCCTGAGTTCGCCAACGATGACAAAGTGTTGGGATGAAAGAAGCTGAGAAGCCCAACAAGATTAGTGTCATCGGTGGCCCAATATCCACGGAAATCTACCCTGATGATTAACTGCACTGTTTGTCCCACGTGAGAGGCGTGTCCAAGAATGTCCTACATCCAGGACTTGTGAAAGTCCCTTTGGGCAAGTAATTATCCGATGACTAACTAATCACTTATTGTGGCTGGAAATTAAAGACCGGCTGTGGTGACATAACTCCTGGATCGAGGGCAGGCCTTTTATTGACCGGGTGACAACTCCATGCTTAAGGCTTGTAGTCGCTTCACCTGTGGTAATGAGATACTTGTTTATGACTGAAACCCAAGGCTCTGAGACTTGGTAATCTATGGATTAGACTTAATGCAGATGTATCACATCCGGACACGAAAGGCCTAAGGCCTTATCCAGACCAATTATGCGCAAGTGCCACTCCTGAAGGGCTGATGGTTTACAGATGCAGGGAAAGGGGTATATGAGTCTGACATCCAATGGGTTGACACTGTGGTTAGCAGAAGACCAGTAACTTTACTAAGAAAGAAATACTGCAATGAATCGCCCAGGAACAGAGCAGTGGCTGACAATAAATTTGGCCAACGGAGCAAATGGCACGATTAAGGACTTTGAGGATGGGTCTGTGGTTTTCCGACACAGTTTTTTTTTTTTTAGAATCACTAATTCTTGGATAGATGAACAGACTGTCCTAACCCACTTGAAAGACACATGAACTTCTAGCCTGGAGATCAAGGTGGTGTTGATATTATTTTAACACAAGTTTGTTGACTTTACTGTTAAACTAGTGGCAGGAAATATTCATGAAATAATTCAGGGGTAACTAGTCTGAGTTTCTAGGAGTGTGGATCCTTTACAGAATCGGTGTCTTTTTCCATTCAATTACATTTAAAATGGTAACATGACTAATGCAAGATGTGTGCAATTAATGGGCAATACTATCCTAGCTAACAAGTTTCTTATGGGTGAGACATCAACATATTGAATGAAATCAGATGTTCTAGCTCCATAGGAGGGTTGCCACTTCTCTCTTGCCTCACAGAGCCCAATATATATCTCGAGGGAGAGAGGATACGCAACTGGTAACCATATAATAGGGTCACAACCGAGTCTTGAGTATTGCCCCGGGAATTTGAACCTCCCTGATCGCAGAAATCAGACTGAATCCCTCAACTGCATCCTTCAAAAAGGAAGTTAAAGTACTATTGATGAACACATTTCTGCCCTAGAATGCAGGAACTCTACTCTCCGGGCCCGGCATGGCACATTGACTACACTCATGTTTATCACTCACCTGGTGCGATCATGTTATTTATTTGTCAGATTAGTCCTTGGGGTAGTCCCACCCTCAACTGGGGAGCTACTACATCCTGTGCATTTCTCCATTATGTTGTTCTTTGCTTTACATGCTTCTTCTTTCTGATCATCTGTGAAGCGCTCTGATACCTTCCAGGGTCATGTTTGCGCTATATAAAATTTGAAATAAATAATATGATCCAATATTGCCAGTGGGAAGGTCTGCTTATATTGCAAGTCGTGAGGACGAATATCACCGGATTCCTGAGATTCAACTATGTTAGTCCGGTTATCGATTGTATACTTTTGTATAATATGTTTATTTTGGGATACTTTGCTTGAAGAAGCGGTTTTCTTCAAACCGCTGCTAACAATTGGCACTGATTGTCATTAGAGTGTTTAGTTTTTGTTTACCTTTCATGACTAAATTGTTGACAACATTGTTGACAAAACAATAGACAATCATGAGGGCAAGTGGATTTATGAGATTCTGTGGTGCATTGTGTACGGCATAATTATCGATTTACTGCCTTTGCAACATACTTTGCATAACTCTTTCACAAAAATGTTGTTTCTGGCTGAACTGGATCCAATAATACCACTGGAAAATATGATGCACGATTAGCATTGTTTGCCACATAATTTGGGAAATCCTGCTGCAGAATTTGGCCTCCATGCCACATTATACCAGTGACTCTGACTATGTCGCTACATTTTGTGCAATGAAAGTATCCAAAATTTATATGTGTATATATACACACATATATACGAGAAACAGATTCATAAACACCCTGGTATATGTACTTTATCTACACAAATAGATATTTCATCCATTTAACATCTTACACAGTCACCCTGAACCCATCTCAAAGCTCAAACTACAGAGAGTCGAGCAGACACACCACATGGTTTTGATAAAGTGCAGAGGATTGTTCTGCGGGTGGCAGCAGCAGTCTGACAACTTGGGCTTCCTGAACTGGTATCTGCATCCTGTTTAGGGTACACTGTACATGCATTCCACCTCAGTACCCTGTAATACCCCGGACACTGTTCCCATAGGAGAACAGGAACAAACAACACTTCTCCACCAGTTGGCATCAGTGGGAACAAGGCACATGCTGTAGCATGCAATCACCAGCAGGGGGTGCCATGAGCAAGGCATGTTCGCATAGGAGGAGCCTGCCAAGAAATGTGCGGTGTGGGTGCACACGGGAAATCCTGGAGAGTAGCAGCAGAGTTGGCTGTGTTTGTGAATGGGGAGTCAGTGTAGCTCCTACAGGTGCAGTGCGATGCGGGTGCAGTGTGCAGGTTCAGCATAAGCGTTGTGGTGGTTTTGTGGATGATTTGGAGACTTTGTAGGAGTTTCGTGGAGATTCTGGCGTAGAGTCCATTGCTGCAGTCGATGAGTGCTTGAGTGACGGTCCGTCTGGTGTTGTGTGGCATCCACGTGAGGATCTTTCGTAGCATGCACAGGGTGTGGAAGCAGGTGGTGCTCATTGTGTTGACTTGTGCCATCACGTTAAGCTTGTTGTCTAGAATGATCCACAGGTTTCTTGTGTGGAAATGGAGTATTCAAATCTAGCTTCAACCAACAAAAAGTGAAAAATACCACACTGAATCTAGCCAGTCAGTGGACGGAAAGAGACAAAAATCAAACCAAGAGCAGACTGCAGGCTGTGAGACCATCACAAGCAGGACTAATACTATCAGAAGCACATGTGACATCACATGCAAAGGTCCAAGCTACAGGAAAACCATCCACAGGACTATCGCAATCCCCATCACAGGCCATCGGATGTCAGGCTCAGGACCCCTTTCCTATCTCTCAGTATCTCTCAGTATCCTGAAAGCCTCCACCATCCATGACTCGCACGTGTCACTGATGGCATAAATTTAAAATTAAAATGCTGCATCCGCCATTAATTCATTTTTCTGTGCCTGAGATTCACCTCATATCCTGAAGGAGCATGGAAAAAGGTGTGGGGATTTTTTTCCGGTGACTCGCCAGGAAGGTCCCGAACTGTTACAGATAAATACCCATAGTAACACCTAATTAACGTTGGGAACCATGACATAACTTATGCTAATAGAGTTAATTTAACTCGGTGGACTCCTCCTAGTGTCTTTAATGACTTTAAATAAGACCAGATTATGCAGACATGGTTCTAAAAATCATGGCAAACCCACAGGGAGGTTACCAAGATCCCTCACTATGGTGCGACTAGACTATCACACCTTGATGGTCACCAGCCTTTGCGGAAAGCTCGGAGACAGACTGCGATGGATGCAGCCGGTCAATGCCCCGCAAGTTCTTCGCTAACCACAGGCTGAATTTAGGTTAAAATTCAAGGTCTTCCAGACCATATGGTTTTCTGTACAATACCAAGGGGTACCTACAAAACCACTCAGTGTGTGACAACCAATCACCCACCCTTCAACATGTCCACTACTCAAGAACCGGAAGAGGCATGGAAGCAGCTGAAAACAGAGCTATATAAAGAAGTCTTCATCTGAAGGGGCTGATGCGCCCCATGTGTAGGGACTACGTAAGAGACTTCTTACTCAGGACAACATTCACAGAAGTAACCGAGCCACAAAAAGGACCTTCCCCTGCCCCCACCACCTGCTTAGTGCATCCCTGAACTAGCTAAAATGTCAAACCTGACAAATAGCAACACCGTAATGGACATAAGACATCTCTAAAAACCCAACCTACTGGCTAAGAGCGGGCATCTTCATATGTAAATGTGCCCTGAAGCGGCCGAGGGGCATCGTTAATAAATAAATATATACATACAAACATACACACAAAAAAGACAACAAACACATTGCAAGTATTTGCAAATATGTCAAAGCTATCTCCGGAAACATTTCAAAAGAGATGAAATGTCGCCGTTAAAATCATTTTTACGAAAAGGGGAGCGGAATTTAAGGAGAGAAAGTGAAGGACAAAAAGAAAGATGTTCAAACCTATTCGGCAGAAACAAGTTTTTCGAGTTAGCGAGGCAAAGAGAGCATGGTAGAGAATCCATACAAGAAGACACGAAGGATTCCTTTGAAGTTAAGTTTCAGTTGGCCAAGTTCCAAATTACACCATGCTGGAGAGAAAAGTAAAGAGTATCGACATGAACAAGCCAAGGTGAGGGGAACAACAATAGAAAATTAAACTTGTCGATAGGGAGGGGTAGGCAGAGTTCGAGTCGGGGTACTACGCGGGTGGACAGCGTCCACCCACTTATTTTACTGGGGGGACGCCGTCCCCCCTGCCAAACAGCTGAACTTCACTCTTTGGCCTTTCTGGGACGAGGAGCTCGGCACCTTTCGTGACGTCACGTCCTGTCGTGACGTCACTTCCGGTGACAGCTTCCCCCCCACTTCTTTTCTTACGACTTGTGCCCTGGGGGTAGGGGAGCAAATATTAAAGCAAGGTGGGAGGAGAGGTGATCGAGTTATGATGCTAGTGAGGGACAATGTTGTACCTTCAGGTGGTGCTCACTTGTGCCTCGGAAGTCAAAAATAGGAATGTTGGAAATCACAAACTGTCCCCTGGCACACCCCAGGAAAGGATTTATGATGATGCACTAAGGTGCAGCGCCTGTAATCAAACTTCATCCATTAGATAGAATATTGTAGAGGAGTGAACCACCGAAAACTCAGTTAACCTTTCTTGAATAAACTAATATATGAAAATATTATATGGAATAAAGTACCCTCTGCCATAGATGATAAAAAATATTGCAAGCCATGTCTCAGCAGAATAACATTCGTTTCTGAATAAGTGAAGTGACTGATGCCCCTGGGTGGGGCCCTGCAGCAAAACCACCACCACTTACCTGCATTTGGATGGAAACCTGGTGGGAGAGTTCCCGACCATCACCACATCATTATTGGGGAAGAGACCTAAGGGGATGATGTCTCACTCGTCAGGTACTCAACAACAGCGATTATCAGAAAGAACAAAGAATCTGTCCTCAAATAGAGCAATTGCTCAACAAGAAGATAACTAGGCTGTTCATGGAGAAGTCTGAGAATCGCGCCTGGAAAGGACATTCCAAGGCCACTGATATAACTGAGCATCTAGTCTGGTCTTTCATGTCTTACTGGATCAATAGAAAACTGAGGATGGAGGGAAAGGCACAGAGGGACATAGTAAATCACTCTTCGTGATAAGATCCCATGAGACCTGAAACCTCCAGAAGGTAAACCTGTTGAGTTGCCTGTTGAAGAGCAAAACACACATGTCTGTGCAAGGCATCCCCAGGCCTAGGAGGCGGAGTCTAGGGCAGCCTTGGATGAGCCGCTCTTGGCAAATGGAAATCATTAGGACTCCTGCCGAGACCTGTGGGGCCGGGACTTTTCTACTTTTGGTGTGTAAATAAGGTCATGGCAGAGAAGAGGAGGCACTAGCTAGAGGCCAGAGGAAAATGAAAAGCCTTCTGTGATTGGAAAGAAGAATGGGTCTGGCTGGTAATGCCTTACTGAAAATCAGTGATTGGGGAAGCATCTCCTTGGAGATATCACAGACCACCCTGAACTTTTGTCCTGAGTTTCCTTTCTAGATCAGAGGCTTCAGCCACTCCTGGGGCCCCACGACAGACCCTTGTTCATTGACTGAGGAGCGCCGCTGCTTAGATCCCTAAGTCCAGCTCCACCCTGGCCGCTTTCTTTCTGAAGTTGGGCATTTGATGATCCTCTTCCTGGTTTTGGAGAAAGGACATTAGCAGTAAAGTTTGTGCGAGAAATGCAAACCACGAACGGCCCTTATCGCAGTAGGATGCCTGAGCAGAAGACAAGAGCACGGAGAGACATTTTTGGGGCATTCGGCGCACGAAGCTTTAAGAACAACTCTTTTCCTCAAAGGCAGGTCCTTTTTGTAACCACAACCAGGGGTGAGCGTTGAGTCACTTGGTCACTATAGTTTGAACGACAGAGTTGGTTTGATTGGTTTTATAATACATTTCTTGTCTTTTTAACTAACCAGAAGGGCTGAAGCAGACAGCATCCCTCAGAAGCTCTCACCCGGTGAAGGTAGGTCCACGAAGAAAGCAGGTAGATGACTGAGTGCCTTCCCTGAATGAGCACACAGCAAGAGACAGGAGGCGAGCAGTGTTTCCACTCTTGCACCTGAGCCGCGCGCTTGTACACAGAGGTCTTGTCATGAAAAACCTTTGCCAGATCACACCACCACCACCACCACCACATTGGTCCGCTAAATGCCGAATAAAAGGGTCCCCACTACGGTTTCGGGTCCTGAGTTCGGCCGAGGATGGTTGCAGATTTGCTGAACCTTGGAAACCCTGCACCCATCCTACTGAGCTGAAACTGAAGTTGACCCTGAGCTGGACTCAGCCGGGTTTAAATGCTGCTGTGTGGGTGATCTTTGTAAACCAGAATAATGATGATGTAGTGTGAGTATAGTTAAAACTCTAACTTGCTCTTAATATATTCTAAACTGTGACGACATTATCATATTGAAAACCTTTCGTGTTGTCCGCTTATTGTTAACCTTTCTGTGCTGATACCATGTGGCAAACCCCCCTACCATGTTACTGGATTGGCACCGCCACCACCCCACGGTGAGTGCATGGTAACCTTTTTGTACTGTCAGTAGATAGTAAACCCTGCTGTGCTGTTCGTATATCACAAAGGTGCTGCGAATTTTGCATATTCTAATCCCTGCTGTGCTGTCAGTATTCTGTAAACCCTGCTGCGCTGTCAGTATTCTGTAAACCCTGCTGCGCTGTCAGTATGCAGTAAACCCTGCTGCGCTGTCAGTATGCAGTAAACCCTGCTGCGCTGTCAGTATTCTGTAAACCCTGCTGCGCTGTCAGTATGCAGTAAACCCTGCTGTGCTGTCAGTATTCAGTAAACCCTGCTGCGCTGTCAGTATGCAGTAATCCCTGTTCGCTGTCAGTATTCTGTAAACCCTGCTGCGCTGTCAGTATTCTGTAAACCCTGCTGCGCTGTCAGTATGCAGTAAACCCTGCTGCGCTGTCAGTATGCAGTAAACCCTGCTGCGCTGTCAGTATTCTGTAAACCCTGCTGCGCTGTCAGTATGCAGTAAACCCTGCTGTGCTGTCAGTATTCAGTAAACCCTGCTGCGCTGTCAGTATGCAGTAAACCCTGCTGCGCTGTCAGTATTCAGTAAACCCTGCTGCGCTGTCAGTATTCAGTAAACTCTGCTGCGCTGTCAGTATGCAGTAAACCCTGCTGTGCTGTCAGTATGCAGTAAACCCTGCTGTGCTGTCAGTATTCAGTAAACCCTGCTGTGCTGTCAGTATTCAGTAAACTCTGCTGCGCTGTCAGTATGCAGTAAACCCTGCTGTGCTGTCAGAATTCAGTAAACCCTGCTGCGCTGTCAGTATGCAGTAAACCCTGCTGTGCTGTCAGTATGCAGTAAACCCTGCTGTGCTGTCAGTATACAGTAAACCCTGCTGTGCTGTCAGTATTCAGTAAACCCTGCTGTGCTGTCAGAATTCAGTAAACCCTGCTGCGCTGTCAGTATGCAGTAAACCCTGCTGCGCTGTCAGTATGCAGTAAACCCTGCTGTGCTGTCAGTATTCAGTAAACCCTGCTGTGCTGTCAGTATGCAGTAAACCCTGCTGTGATGTCAGTATTCAGTAAACTCTGCTGCGCTGTCAGTATGCAGTAAACCCTGCTGTGCTGTCAGTATTCAGTAAACCCTGCTGCGCTGTCAGTATGCAGTAAACCCTGCTGCGCTGGCAGTATGCAGTAAACCCTGCTGCGCTGTCAGTATGCAGTAAACCCTGCTGTGCTGTCAGTATTCAGTAAACCCTGCTGTGCTGTCAGTATTCAGTAAACCCTGCTGTGCTGTCAGTATTCAGTAAACCCTGCTGTGCTGTCAGTATTCTGTAAACCCTGCTGTGCTGTCAGTATACAGTAAACCCTGCTGTGCTGTCAGTATTCAGTAAACCCTGCTGTGCTGTCAGAATTCAGTAAACCCTGCTGCGCTGTCAGTATGCAGTAAACCCTGCTGTGCTGTCAGTATACAGTAAACCCTGCTGTGCTGTCAGTATTCAGTAAACCCTGCTGTGCTGTCAGAATTCAGTAAACCCTGCTGTGCTGTCAGTATTCAGTAAACCCTGCTGCGCTGTCAGTATGCAGTAAACCCTGCTGCGCTGTCAGTATGCAGTAAACCCTGCTGTGCTGTCAGTATTCAGTAAACCCTGCTGTGCTGTCAGTATGCAGTAAACCCTGCTGTGCTGTCAGTATTCAGTAAACCCTGCTGTGCTGTCAGTATTCAGTAAACCCTGCTGTGCTGTCAGTATTCAGTAAACCCTGCTGCGCTGTCAGTATGCAGTAAACCCTGCTGCGCTGTCAGTATGCAGTAAACCCTGCTGTGCTGTCAGTTTGCAGTAAACCCTGCTGCGCTGTCAGTATGCAGTAATCCCTGCTGCGCTGTCAGTATGCAGTAAACCCTGCTGTGCTGTCAGTATTCTGTAAACCCTGCTGTGCTGTCAGTATGCAGTAATCCCTGCTGCGCTGTCAGTATGCAGTAAACCCTGCTTCGCTGTCAGTATGCAGTAAACCCTGCTGTGCTGTCAGTATGCAGTAATCCCTGCTGCGCTGTCAGTATGCAGTAAACCCTGCTGCGCTGTCAGTATGCAGTAAACCCTGCTGTGCTGTCAGTTTGCAGTAAACCCTGCTGCGCTGTCAGTATGCAGTAAACCCTGCTGCGCTGTCAGTATGCAGTAAACCCTGCTGCGCTGTCAGTATGCAGTAAACCCTGCTGTGCTGTCAGTATTCTGTAAACCCTGCTGTGCTGTCAGTATGCAGTAATCCCTGCTGCGCTGTCAGTATGCAGTAAACCCTGCTTCGCTGTCAGTATGCAGTAAACCCTGCTGTGCTGTCAGTATGCAGTAATCCCTGCTGCGCTGTCAGTATGCAGTAATCCCTGCTGCGCTGTCAGTATGCAGTAAACCCTGCTGCGCCGTCAGTATGCAGTAGTCCCTGCTGCGCTGTCAGTATGCAGTAATCCCTGCTGCGCTGTCAGTATGCAGTAATCCCTGCTGCGCTGTCAGTATGCAGTAATCCCTGCTGCGCTGTCAGTATGCAGTAAACCCTGCTGCGCTGTCAGTATGCAGTAGTCCCTGCTGCGCTGTCAGTATGCAGTAAACCCTGCTGTGCTGTCAGTATGCAGTAATCCCTGTTCGCTGTCAGTATGCAGTAATCCCTGTTCGCTGTCAGTATTCAGTAAACCCTGCTGCGCTGTCAGTATGCAGTAATCCCTGCTGCGCTGTCAGTATGCAGTAATCCCTGTTCGCTGTCAGTATTCAGTAAACCCTGCTGCGCTGTCAGTATGCAGTAATCCCTGCTGCGCTGTCAGTATGCAGTAATCCCTGCTGCGCTGTCAGTATGCAGTAAACCCTGCTGCGCTGTCAGTATGCAGTAGTCCCTGCTGCGCTGTCAGTATGCAGTAAACCCTGCTGTGCTGTCAGTATGCAGTAATCCCTGTTCGCTGTCAGTATGCAGTAATCCCTGTGCGCTGTCAGTATGCAGTAATCCCTGCTGTGCTGTCAGTATGCAGTAAACCCTGCTGCGCTGTCAGTATGCAGTAATCCCTGATGCGCTGTCACCAGACTGTAAACCTGCTGTGCTGTCTATAGTGAATTGTGCTCTGTTGCTACTATGCTGTGCACACTTGTGCTCTGTTACCACATTCCAATCCCCTTTGTGCAGTTAATATACGGCACATCCTTCTGAGCAGGAGTATACTGTAAACTCTTCAGTGCTCCTAGCTCACACCTTGCTGTGCTGTTAGCATAGAATAAACTCTGCTGAGCAGTGAGTATACTGTAAACTCTTCAGTGCTCCTAGTATATAAGAAACCTTGCTGTGCTTTAAGACCTTCAAACCGGAGCAAGAGTGCATGTGTGTTTTGTCGGCGTGTGTGCGTGTGTGCATGTAAAAATCCACTGTGAAATACATCAGGGGCCTGACCGTAGCCGACTATAAGCACATGGACCCAGGGCCTTACTAGAGAAAACATTTATTGGGAGGGGGTGTAAGAGCCCCACCCCTTGAAGCCACACCCCAATGAACATTGCTGTGGTGTCTACTGACTCGGGAACGAGGCTCGGCACCATACACGTATGTCTGCCAAGTCTAGACCTAACTGGAGGCCTCAACCTCCCGAAGACAGAGCGAGGTGGCCCCTACTAACAGAAGATCCCTACTCTTTTACAGTAGTGACTCAAGAACGCCACCTGCTGATCTTAGCATGTGTGTCTGTCTGTCGGTCTGTCTTACCAACCACTGAACCAAAGTGCCCTTAGGACTTCCCAAAGGCTGATAAAACCTGTGATGTTCACACAAACCCATGGACGGTTTATGCACAAGTCAAGTGTTCCAATCTTCACAGAGCGGGTTATAGTTAAGAACCTTCACATTGGCCTCATCTTCTCAAAACAAATGTTGCCGAACGCCCTTAATGTTGGGCCAACACTCTGGGACCAAGGGTATTGACGGCTTGTACGAGTAGCGTCCACGGTTAAGAGCCCCTCATTCCAATCCCTAAGTTCTTAAAGTAAAATGCACTTAACTTACACTTAAGTCTTCTTATAGAGAGGTCACAATCTAATTTCAACTGTATTGACATGCGTATGACGACAGAACATGCGCGTAAGGTAATATTTGTACTTTCAGACACGTATCACATAAGGATGTGATAAGTACCTGAAGGTACAAATATATTTAAGATTTAATGAAAGGAGGATGTGATGGGACATTGCCAATGTAAACCACCGGTCAAGGGAAGTCATCTACTAGCGGGTATTGATTGGCTGAAGAAGCTAAACAGTCGCACGAGTGGTGCTGGCAAACAACTACAAAACATAAAATGAAGAACTTTGGCATTAGGAAACAAACCTAACAACCACAGCAGACGAGTTAGCTGTTATGTTATGTGGCAGGGTTTTCAAAGGTGCAAAGCATAGTATTTATCAGTCAGTTCGCGTCTCACCACTGGCAGGTGTCTGTGTGACTGCAATGTGACGGTGTGTATGCCTGTGTGAGTATCAGCATGTGTGTGGAGACAGACAGACAGACAGACAGACAGACAGCTAGATAGATAGATAGATAGATAGATAGGTAGATAGATAAATAGATAGATAGATAGATAGATAGATAGATAGATAGATAGATAGATAGATAGATAGATAGATAGATAGATACATACATAGATAGATACATCATCGATAGATAGATAGATAGATATTGTTTCACTGGGTGGTGACTCAAGGGGTGCCAAGTTTGCACGTTTATTTTGCTGCTCGTTCTTTGCCTCCAGCAATTTCCAGGCAACAATAAAATTGTCAAGATAACACCAGTGATTGATGTTCTTCCTGGAGAGAGTTGAGGTTTTGAATGATCATAAAATAGCACAGATGATTAATGTGCCTGCTACAAAGAATGTGTACATGCAGATCACAAAGTGCATATAATGTAAATAGGTCAGTGGGCTACTGCTTTTCTCAGACAGATCCTTTTGTTACTTGCAGTTTTATAAGTTAAAATCCTAACATAGAACAGTGAATTATTAACTGTCATCAAAGAACTGCATGCACACTGCAAAGTATAGATTAGAGCATAGATTAAAGTTGCAAAAAGGGTTCATTTGGGTAGAAATCAAATCGTATTATTAAAGAGAACTCCCAACTACGGTATTTCAATTCTGAGGTTTCACTTCTACAGACCAAGCACTATTAAACTATACTGCCTACCAGTATGGATGACGTGTGCCTCTTACACCTTGTAGTCCACTGGCGTATATAACATTTCTTGTTAGTGGATTTAAACCCATATGATTGATTGTCTCTGTGTAATATGTGTGTGATATAAAGTGCTCTGACACCCTACACTGGAGTGGCCCTATATAACTAATTAAATGCATCTGAGAGAGAGTGGTTATGGAGACTTGAGGGGCACCGTTAAAGGGTGGTAGTGAGGGAATCCATGAAGGAGGTCGTCACTGGGGGGCACCAACAAACACTGCCCCACAGGGCGCCACCAGCGCTAACGCTGGCTCGGCTTCCATTGTTTTGATTTTTACCTTGTTCCACCCCATGTGCAGCTGCTCGCAGTGCACAACACCCCTGGTGGTCCTTGTGCCCACCTCCCCTTCACCCACAGGCCCTTGGCATAGATTCTGCTACACTGCACCGTGCCCTCACTGAGGGCGGGAAGAAGCGCGGCCAGAGTAAAACACGCACACCGAACAGCGGGGGTGCCCTTGGTATGAGACTGAATTGTCAAGGTCTTGGAGTGGGTTACAACAAGCCACAAACCCTCTCCGCAGACAGGAAGAGATAAATAGAGAAACCCAAGCGACATCCTGCGCAGGGGAAGTGTTTTCATATTCACCCGCCCACTTCCTGGCGCTTGCATGCAAAAGTGGTATGTTACTATCAAACTTACTCATCGTTGGCACCACAGGAAAGAGGGTGCTGTCTATCAATGACTCCACATCGACAACATGACGGTGGACCAAGTCCAATAATAGGTCAATGAGTTCAGCGTCACAGCAGGAGGGTGCACACTTCGATACACAACCCTCTACTATGCTAACGTCTTACGCGTGGTAGTAGTGGTTGAGACGATGACCCATGGGCCTCTACACACTCAGTATATTCAGGCTTCTGTACAGTAGTATTGGGGGATGGGTTAACACTATAATCCCAAGAGCCCTACAACATTTTTTTTTAAAGAGTTTTGTGTAGCGCGAACTAGACCAGAGATATCGGGTATCAGAGAACTTTACATGAGCACCAGTTTCCTTACAGACGGAAACATTCATTTTTGTTAGGCATTCGAAGATTAAGTGATTTGCCCAGAATCACAGGATATTGAGCATCGTTGCCGAGACTCGAACACGGTTCCCCAGCTTCGAGTTCGACAGCTCTAACCGCAAGGCTACATCCTCTACTGTGATGGCTTCTACACTACAGTGGAGTTGAGCTGAACATGGTTTTCCAAGGACCTCTTAAATTCAGCTGGGGAGATGAGAGGGTGCCTGCTGTCTTGGTTACATAGAAGGTGTGCCCCCCATGAATACATTTCTAGGATTTTTTATCATTTAATCCCTCTCCCACTGAGCTATGAGAATATTCAAACCTTATAATTAAGGAATATATTTAAACTTTGCAAAAGTTGGGTGTGTCTTTGGAAACGCTGATCTTCGCAGTTCCTCCAGATCAACTGGTGTTGCCTCAAGGTCCTTCAGGAAGGGGCTTTCCATCACCCTGAGACAGTTCAATGGGGCACAGAATAACACATCATCACACAAAATAGGATGAAAAGTGCACTGCACTGCAGTTATAAAGAAAAAAAAGTGCACTTTCAGTGGTGAAGAGAACATTTCCCACGCCTCAGACTTCAAAGCAGTAGCACCACAAAGCACATTTGGTCGCCATCGGCAGTAATGTGAGATTACAGGACAAAGCCGCACACAAAGTATGACGGATATTAATGAACACGAATATCACAGTCTAGTCTCATGCAATGCAAACATGCTCTATCCGTATTTTTTGGCCTTGAATTAAGAGTATTTTGCTGAATGTTTGCTTAGCTGGCTCCGTGTATTCTTGCGTTCCCAGGGTTGCCTGGTGCCCGCTGTAGAGTCCTGTCTCGAGCTGCCCGTCCATTGTTGAGGGGAGGTGGCCGCGTGCCAACAGGATGTTATACATGGGTGGCAGTCAATGGCGAAAGGACGAATGCCTGTAAACCAGGATCCTACCAGAAGTAGCACAGACGTGGCAAAGGATAATACTGGTCCAGCAACAAGACCCCGCCGGCCGCCGACCAACTAGACACCGTCCCCCTCAATGCTTAATTTGTAAAACATTAGGTGCCGGGGCCCAAGATGTTTCTAAGGCGACCACTTCGGTTTGCATTAACCACGGTCCCTGCCCACCATGCCAACTACTAATACCAACGCCGCCTGCTTACCATAAAAGTCTTAAAAGTGTGTAGGCTTGCACTACAATAGGTGACCCAAAGGTAAGACAGTCCTGAGCACCCAGCTATTACTGTCTTTGAAATCGGATATTGAATTGTAAATCCCTTTGTGCACATGCATTTTGGTTAAACAATGGACTGACAACACCATCACCTGGTGGATTATTCTGAATATGTCCTGGAGTAACGAAATAAGAGCTGGTGATGGGCACTGGCAAGCACAGGCACAAATTAAGCACTGGTCCCTCTGAGGACTGTTTACCACCCCCTCTGATAATCTAAATGTAACCAAGCCACTCCATCGGAGTCTTTCATACTGGGTGCAAAAGAGCAGAAACAGTCTTAGAGTCTTTACATTTAATAAGCAGAGGCAGGGATTGGTTCTTGCTCCTTTTAGATCTTAGACCTGCTACTGAGATTGAACTCACTCTCAAGTTAACGAGACGTAAATAGACTTTGGTATCATTTTCGATTGTCTAAAAGTTAGTACCAAAACCACCCTCCTAGAGACTGAACTTGGGATCCCTCGTATGACCTGTTAGTTCAGATGGTTATAAAGCATTGTTGTAATTAGAAACATCTTCTCAGAGCCCTACATTTTAAAAAATGGGCGCGAGGGTAGTACAGAGTTGCCTGTCCTCCTCTGCACCATCTGACCCTTAACTTCAAACAGCTAGCTGATCGGTGGACCTACATCCAAATCAGACGTGGAGGGGGAGCATTGCCAATGACTGGACACATAGGAACCAAGCTTACAACAGTTAGTTAAAGGTTGAAGAACCGTTTTGCCAAGCCGGATACTGCGAGGGGGTCTGAGAATTGGAGAAACCAAGTTCTAAGTCAACAAGCGGTGAAAATCAGCACGGACACTCTGTAGTAAGTGCCTGCTTGGGTTGAACCAAGCACGGCTACAGATGTACATGAAGCCCAAGAGGATGCTTTACAGTTAACCACCAGATGGGGGAACAGTTCATCTAGTCGTTTGATGGCCCTCCCAGTACCAACATGATATAACCCCGGCCACCATATCTCATCATAATGTCCATTCATTACCTGATCCCTCATCATCAATGGCATGCGTATAATCAATAAAAGGACCATCGATGCCTTGCTGGCAACTGCAGAGCACGGAGAAAGGGGATCCCAGCACGCGCATAGAACCACTCAATACTAACCAAGGGAAACATCGTTTACAACGCGGTGTTTACACCGCAGTACCTTTGCAACGATGCCATTACAACACAAGTCGTTACTACGACTTGCGCTGGATGGCGCTGTTGGATAAGGAATATTGTTATTTATATTCCAACTCCTTCCCTACTGTGACGTGGGCTGGTGTTGGAATATAAAATTATAATAATACTCAATCCGAGCACACCAACGCAATTCGTTGTAACGACTTAGGTTGTAATGGGAGCGTTGTAAAGTACCTCGATCTAAAAGATCGCGTTGTACTGACGTACATCCCTAACCAAAAAGGCCTGGCAAGACCAAAGACCAGAGCTCTGCCACAAACTGCAGGTCAACCAAGAGACTCCCCCCTGCAGGTCCCAAACACGCACATACTCTGAGCACTCACATCCGATTACAACAAAAAGGATGAAAAAACACGGTCCATCTTGGCAAATCTCTTCAATTGACATCTCATAATGGCACTCATTAAAATGAAAGACTGCAATAATGCCGTATGTGCAGACAGATCTGTGACCCCCTCCCCCGCCAGACTCTCTTTTGAGACCGGTTACCTCTTGCGCATCCGTCAGATCAGAGTCGATGACCTGTTGCCACAGCGGCAAAGGACATCATATCGATAGAATAAAAGATAAACTATCAGCACAATAAAGGAACCTGTGCAACTTCTACTGTCTGCCAGCATAACGCCTTATAAAAATGCAGGTCTGTCTCTCACACTTCCTCATCCATCACACCGCTAAACGCTGCGTCCCATAACACGACACGGGGCCTGCGTGGACACCGTGCACAACATGGAAACACGTCCCACATGTGCTCGAAGCAAAGACAGCACTCTTCCAACCACACACGTGCTACATGCGTGAACTAGAGCTTCACCACCTCACATAAAAGAAGTAAGCACTATAAAAATACTAAAATACAATAGAATGCGACATGCTTCAGAAATCTGAAGGATGCTGTAGGAAGGTAGATACCTGACTATGGTTACCCCCATTTTTTGCCTGGTGTTTTGCTGGTTTTCCGACTTAGTTGACCTGGGACCCTGCCAATCAGGACCCCAGGCCTACTGCTCTCTCTCTAAAATGGATTCCATGTACCTTAGGTACATTTCCAATTGGGACTGGGCCACCTTATCAGACCCTGTAACTCAGGGCATAGGTGTACCCAGGGCCTACCAGGGGCTGAAGCATGTATTATGCCACACCTGGATGGCCATCTAAATCTGACACAACTGGCTGCACGACAGCTGGGGCAAGGTGGCGTACTCGCCCTTTGCTTTAGATATAGTATACCTATATCTAACCCTAAAATGAACACCCAAATTCCTATCAGTCACTCCTATGGCAGGCCTTGACAATCCTGAAGGCAGAGTGCGTGGAATCGTGTGAATTGGGCTCTGGCACGAGCCGAGCCCGGTTGCAGCTTGCAGAACCAAGACCCAATGGCTGTTCCATGATAACGCGTACCATATCGCTAACTTCGGTATCGCGTTATCAAGACATGTCGAGTAAGGTGTCATACGAATCGGGATACTGACCCCTCACCAATGCTGGCGACGGGGTTATCATTCCACCCTTCTAGAGGGACACGACATGTACGTAACTGTGAACCCCGGTTAAAGTTAACTGAAGCCTCAGCTCCACAAAATGGATGCTGCCACCACAGACACGAGTCTGACCTCCTGCTGCTGGGAGTCCTTCCAGCGAGGAGAGCTTGGACAAAGGGTTTCCTGTCCGGGGCGGTGCTCTCACCATCCCAGACAGGGTTTTGTGTATCCTGGGTAGGCAGGGCTTTACAGGAAGGTGACTGCGGAGTGGCACCCCGGTGCTCACTACGCATCTGCCATCTAGAACCAGTTCCAGGGGCACCCCAGCCCCTGACCTGGGGAAAGTCCGGCATGGGAGAGGGGTGTAACCACCCCCCTTCCTGGTCCCACCCCTAGGGCAGGACTAGTCACGTACCCACCCCTTTCTTTAGGATAAAGGCAGGAGCGGGGACCCTTCCAAATTAGATCATCTTTGAATCAAGAATACTTTCTACGAAAGGAACTCTCGACTCTTCTCAAGATTTCTCCCTTGAGGCTAAGGAGTAGTCACCCTGCATCCACAGGCACCATCTAAGAACTCTGCGGTTTGCTGCAAGTCCTTCCTCAGGAATCCGACTGCCCAGCTCGACGAGAACCGGCTTCCCTGGCACCTCTGACCTCTACCCACATCGTCAGCTCAGCTGAGATCTGTGGGTGCGACGAGACCTCGAGGGACCGGCCATCTTCAGAACCTGCACGATTTCTTAAACCTGCACGACCGCCGAGGGATCCTCTGGTGAGTGCTTTGGGGTCCGAGAAGCCCCGACCCTGAGCAGCTCCAGCACCGAAGTGCAGCCTCCCAGCATCTCCACGATCTGCGTGGGGCCCTTCTGCTCTTTGCCGCTCAACACGTTGTCTGGTTACTAGCCGCTGGCTTGTGGCCTTCTCGACGACGCCGACAACTAACGCTGCTGGTCTGGTTGCTCCAGACTGGCCTTTGCTCCCTTCTGAAAGAGGAGCACCCCGGACCCTCCTGGTCAACTCAAGACGCCATTTTAGGCCCACCAAGTGGCCCTGAATTTGCCAAGGCTTGTTGCCCCAATCCTGGGCCCAGCGACGCCGACAGCATCAACCTTCGTGGGACAGCTCGCACCTCCATCCTGGTCGCCGACAACGCCTCCTGGTCCGTGAGACTGCAGAGCCTTGCGTCGCCCACTCACCTAGTCGAGGTGACAATCATCCGGTGCCCTCCTGGTACCCTCTGACTACTGGCTAGTAGTTACGAACTTAATAATAATAATAATCTTTATTCGGTTTTTTAGCATTTGCAAAACCATAAAAGATGACATTCAAACATTCACAGTAAAAATTTGCAGTTGAATATACATTTAAAAGAAGAGAAAGTGCCTAGAATTTACGTGGCATATAGAATTATCTTTTTAGTTTAAAGATTGTTTCTATGTCTCATAATGCACTTTAAAAAGTTCAACACATGATACACAATGGTTTCAGAGTCCCTCCTGGTACCCTCTGACTACTGGCTAGTAGTTACGAACTTGGTCCCCTCTGCTTTCAGGTGTCATCCATCTCTGATCTAGGCTTGGATCTCTACGAACTATCTCCACTGGTCGCCGGCCAGCAACTCCTTCCTTCCGGTTCCTGGCTCGTCAGCGAGGACTCCCGACGTCTGCAAAGACTTGTGCAGCCGCAGCCCTTGGGCTAGGTAACTTCGGCATTTCGGTGCCCGCATAGCCTCCTTATTTAAGGGTCCCGAGTCCCTATCGCTTCCGACTTGCCTTATTGGGTCCGCCCGAGACCCCTAAACTTTCCGTGCCCTCGGGCACTTGTATTGATTGTGTTCTTGAAGTATTTTCCTAAGAGTTTCGTTGTGTGCTTAGTACCCTGTCCTCATAAAGAGTACAGGGCTGTTGTGATTCTAATAAATACACTGTTTATTTTCATAACACTTGTGTGGTGTCCTTTCACTTGGTGTTCAAGGGGTATGTGATGGTATAACAGCTGGCTTAACACGCCCTCTAGAGTTTAGCCCGAAGACTGCTCGTATCCACGCTACTAGGATAGCTGGTCTAAGGTTGACTTACAACCAATCACCATAAGGGTCGTTTGGACTGATGCATAGTGATCACTAGAATAGTGAGCACTGCATATCGGGCCAACTTCTCACAGATGCCGACTAGGATCTGGTGGAATCGACCAGAAGGTCCTTCTAACTGAGGCACAGGCTGGATCTCACAGCACCCTGGGATGAAGGAAACAATCTGGAGATCACTGGAAGCAAAGATAGCTCCTTGCGCATTGCAGAAGGTTGTAGGTGCTAAAGAGCAGAGAAGAAAGACTAATATGTGTTCTTGCAAAGCAGAACTTAAGAGCTACTTTTGCATTCAGATGTTTAAATTCCAAAACAAGCTGAGAGCAGAGGAGCATTCAGTCTTTTCCCACACAGAAGACTTTGCAAAGGTTATTTAACATAACTGTAGTACTTCCGGTCTACGGTCTCTAGATTATCTCCAAAATTTGGTGAGCATACCTGCATTTTAATAAACGGTGCAGGGTCTTCTCTATCTGATGCAACAGATATAATATTGTCCTGCGGAAGCCATTATACTGCACTGGTTCACGTATGAAAGTGTTGGAAAACGTTGCATTGATAATAAACAGACCCCCCCCCCCATCTGAAAGCATCTCCTCCCACACCAAATGTTCTGATCTAAAAGAAGGGGAGTGGTAAGGGAGGGGGACTGGAAATATCACATCGAAGGGAAATGAACTTTGGAATAAGCTCCCAGCACCCCAGAAATCTCCATGGTCATCTACACTCCTCCACTCTTCCGGACGGCATCAAAATCCCTTCGAGTAAGAGCGCTGGACAGAGGGGTGGACAGGAGCTAGGCCGAGCGGAAGCCGGAAGTCGTCTATCAGTGGGTCACGGATACACCGAGAAGATATGGGACATTGGTGGTTCTCTCCACATAACTGCTGCAGGCAGATGAGCAAAGTCGTGTGAAGCAGGAGGTAACATCCAGCCTCTCTCACCCGCCCTGGACACACTCACTGCTCTTTGCAGGAATACTGGAGAAACATGAGTGGTTAGAGCAGAGGTCTTCAATCTGTGGGGCGCGACCCCCAGGGGGGTCGTGGAGTCCTTTGAAGGGGGTCGCAGATTCTGTCCCTGGCTTGGGCTGATGAGGGTGCTCATGGCGAGGCCTAATTCACACCGAGGTGTGAAAAACATCGAAGCCTCATTAACAAGTAAAAGACTTGTCAAGTACTCGGGTGTGGCTGTGTGTGTCCCTGAAGCCGTTTCGAGCTGGGGGAAGTCAGGGAGGGGGGCTGGGGGAGCAGGCTGTAGTGTAGCCTGCCCTTAGAGGTCAATGGATACTGCGCGCCTGGAGCGGTGGGTCCCATGACCCATCCCCCGCCCCAAGAGATGCCCTGCCATGATCGGGAAAGAAGGAAAAACACGCAGAGAGATACTGACCCCCCCCCCTCCCCCATGAGAAAGGCACAGAAAAGGTGGGTGAATGAATGATGGGTGGATGGATGTATGTAAGGATGAAGGATGGATGGATGTGTGAAAAGGTGGGTGGATGAATGATGAATGGGTGGATGAAAGGGTGGATGGATGAAAGGGTGGATGGATGAAAGGGTGAAAGGGTAGCTGGATGAAGGATGTATGGATGGATAAAAGGTTGCATGGATGAATGATGGATGGATGGATGTGTGAAAAGATGGGTGGATGAATGATGGGTGAATGTATGGATGAAAGGGTGGATGGATGAACGATGTATGGATGGATAAAAGATTGCATGGATGAATGATGCATGGATGGATAGATGTGTGAAAAGGTGGGGGGATCAATGATGGGTGGATGGATGAAAGGGTGGGTGGGTGGATAGATGAAAGGGTGGATGGATGATGGATCGATGTATGGATGGGAGGATGAATGGGTGGATGGATGGATGTATGGATAAAAGGTTGCATGGATGGATGATGGGTGGATGTGTGAAAAGGTGGGTGGATGAATGATGGGTGGATGGGTAAAGGATGGATGTATGGATGTATGGATGAAAGGGTGGATGGATGAAGGATGGATGTATGGATGTAAGGATGAAAGGTTGGATGGGTGAAGGATAGATGGATGAAGGATAGATGTATGGATGTAAGGATGAAAGGGTGGACGGATGATGGATGGATGGATGGAAGGGTGGATGGATGGAAGGAAGGATGAAAGGGTGGATGGATGTATGGATGTAAGGATGAAAGGGTGGATGGGTGAAGAATGAATGGATGAAGGATAGATGTATGGATGTAAGGATGAAAGGGTGGACCGATGGATGGATGTATGGATGGATAAAAGGTTGCATGGATGAATGATGCATGGATGGATGTGTGAAAAGGTGGGAGGATGAATGATGGGTGGGTGGATGGATGAAAGGGTGGGTGGATGGATGTATGGATGAAAGGGTGGATGAATTAAGGATGCATGTATGGATGGGAGGATGAAAGGGTGGATTGATGTATGGATGGATAAAAGCTTGCATGGATGAATGATGGATGGATGTGTGAAAAGGTGGGTGGATGAATGATGGGTGGGTGGATGGGTAAAGGATGGATGTATGGATGGAAAGATGAAAGGGTGGATGGATGGATGGATGGATGGATGGATGTGTGAAAGTGTGGGTGGATGAATGTTCTGTTATGTTATGATGAATGATGGATGGATGTGATGAGGTCTAACAGGCGCATTCATGGTTGTCAAAAGATGATGAGGAGTACCAGTTTCTAGAAACTTTTGTCAGAAGGGGGTCCTTACCCCTAAAAAGGTTTTACAAGGGGGTCTCGGTATCAAAAAGTTTGAAGACCTCTGGGTTAGAGTGTTATACGCAGCAGACCGCTCCAGCAGCAACAGTAGCTGTGGAATCTCCTCTGCCGCTCTGTCCCATCAACCAAGGCTTATCCAGCTTGTTTAGAAAATGGCTTCTGGAGATAACCTAATGCTATGCATGACTTAAGTGGAAATCAAGTGAAAAGGGAAGCTCATTGGTCCCATTTTACCAGACATAAGTCACATTAAAACATGCAGGCGATGGTGGGTAATTCTAGAGCCACATTACCCCGCGTTGTGAGCCCCACATTCATGATTGCACCATAATGGAAGGGTGACACTGCTCAGCGGCCTTCGGTACGAGTTGGCCAGAGCTGTCGGTCTGGGGGAAACCACCCCAGCCAGATCTGGATGGCCTGGTGTTCATTCACCTGTGGGTACTGCATGCAGGAACCCCAAGGTGCCGGCAGGGAACAGAGGCTCAGCCTGACCCCAGAGCAGCAGGGCTTAGCATGCAGTGCTCTTCCCAGCAGGCCACGAGCCTTCCCTAACCACCTGGCCCCCACTCCACCCTACGGCCCCTGCAGAGCAATCCACCGTGCCACCCCCCCCCCCCCCCCCCCTCCAACCCACCTAAGCAGGTGGTAAATGGTAGCATTAAACTCCCTGTAAAACTGTACGAACCCCGTGAAAAAGACGCGGTTATTCCTGCTCTGGTAGTTATTCCCCATTCATTGGAACAAACCTTCTGATCCTCGCTAATAAATCATTAATTGTACCCTCAATGGGGAGGGGGCTCTCAATGCTTATTTTGAATGTAGACGGAGCGCACTGTCCCTACTGTGCAAATGGTGACCTGGCTCTTGTACCTGTTTGCAGGTCAACCAGTCAATCAGTCAACATTTGGAAAGCGCCGCGCTGTCCCCTCTATGGGCATCTGGGCACTGAGGGTTCTGTGTCTCAGTCAAAGACCCAGGTCAGAGCCCCACCTGCGATGAACTCTGGATCCTGCGCCTGATCATTCAGAATGTCGAGTCCCACAGGCGACTTTCATGGTGTTTTTAAATCAACTTGTCTAATTTGAAGTAATGTGTGCTAAAACCACTGAGAGGATATTCAACCTGAAGTCAGTTTGTCTTTAATGTTCACAGATTGGAGCCATCTTGGAATGGTATCTCAGTGAGCTCGAGATACAGGTCACCAGTTCAAATGCCACCAGAGCCAACTCAGCCCTTTATCTTTATGAGGTCAACAGATTTAGTACCAATGAGTTATAGGACAAAGGTGTAAATCGAGGAAGCACCTCGAGGCAAAGGGGCCATGTGCAGAAAGGTATTTTAGCAGTAAACATGAGCATTTGTGGCCGCTCTTATAGTCTGCTCTGACTATTCCCACCCTTGAAAGGGTCGTAAAGTGGCTGCAGCCAGAAGCAGAAGTGCCCCCTCTTCCAGGGTGGGAAAGGAATAGATCTTTCACTCATTTGGGGTGAGTTTTAGGAAACGACTTTTCTCCATGGTGAAAAAGTTTTTATCTGCGGAGAGAAAGTACAGAGTGTGTTGGCTCAGGGCCCTCTGTTACCCCGGGCAGCATCTGATGCCATGCAGACCTCCGCAAGGGTTCGAGGGCGGAAGAGGACCTCAGGGGGAGTGTCAAGGGATGGATAGCCATAGAAGTCTGGCCTGACGCCGCTTTACATCTGCGCTGCTTTCAATGTTGCTGGATAGATTTTTTTTTAAAGTAGGCTCTGACGGAAATGCAAAACTCTGTACTTTTACGTTTTTTTTTGTGACTAGGGCCCAATACAGTTTGTGTTTGCGCTGAATGGTCGTCATTTTATTCACCTCCAGAAGACAGAAAAATATGTTCAGCGTTTTACAACATGGTCAGTTTGTGGAAACCCCCAATTATGAGATCATATTCAATGAATGTTCTCTTCTTTGACATCACAGTCAGTAAATCGGTCTATGACATCATAGCCAGTACATCTCCCTGTGATATCATAGCCAGTAAATCTCTCTGTGACATCATAGCCAGTACGTCTCCCTGTGATATCATAGCCAGTAAATCGGTCTATGACATCATAGCCAGTACATCTCTCTGTGACATCATAGCCAGTACGTCTCTCTGTGACATCATAGCCAGTAGTCTCCCTGTGGCATCAAAGCCAGTACATCTCCTGTGACATTATAGCCAGTAAATCTCTCTGTGACATCATAGCCAGTACATCTCTCTGTGACATCATAGCCAGTACGTCTCTCTGTGACATCATAGCTAGTACGTCTCCCTGTGGCATCAAAGCCAGTAGGTCTCCCTGTGACATCATAGCCAGTACATCTCCCTGTGGCATCAAAGCCAGTACATCTCCTGTGACATTATAGCCAGTAAATCTCTCTGTGACATCATAGCCAGTACATCTCTCTGTGACATCATAGCCAGTACGTCTCTCTGTGACATCATAGCTAGTACGTCTCCCTGTGGCATCAAAGCCAGTAGGTCTCCCTGTGACATCATAGCCAGTACATCTCCCTGTGATATCATAGCCAGTACATCTCTCTGTGACATCATAGCCAGTACATATCCCTGTGACATCATAGCCAGTACATCTACCTGTGACATCATAGCCAGTACATCTCCTTTGACATTATAGCCAGTAAATCTCTCTGTGACATCATAGCCAGTACATCTCTCTGTGACATCATAGCCAGTACGTCTCTCTGTGACATCATAGCCAGTACGTCTCCCTGTGGCATCAAAGCCAGTAGGTCTCCCTGTGACATCATAGCCAGTACATCTCCCTGTGACATCATAGCCAGTACATCTCTCTGTGACATCATAGCCAGTACATATCCCTGTGACATCATAGCCAGTACATCTCCCTGTGACATCATAGCCAGTACATCTCTCTGTGACATCATAGCCAGTACATATCCCTGTGACATCATAGCCAGTACATCTCCCTGTGACATCATAGCCAGTATATCTCCTGTGACATTATAGCCAGTAAATCTCTCTGTGACATCATAGCCAGTACATCTCTCTGTGACATCATAGCCAGTACATCTCTCGATGGCATCATAGCCAGTACATCTCTCTATGGCATCATAGCCAGTACATCTCTCTGTGACATCATAGCCAGTACATATCCCTGTGACATCATAGCCAGTACATCTACCTGTGACATCATAGCCAGTACATCTCCTTTGACATTATAGCCAGTAAATCTCTCTGTGACATCATAGCCAGTACATCTCTCTGTGACATCATAGCCAGTACGTCTCTCTGTGACATCATAGCCAGTACGTCTCCCTGTGGCATCAAAGCCAGTAGGTCTCCCTGTGACATCATAGCCAGTACATCTCCCTGTGACATCATAGCCAGTACATCTCTCTGTGACATCATAGCCAGTACATATCCCTGTGACATCATAGCCAGTACATCTCCCTGTGACATCATAGCCAGTACATCTCTCTGTGACATCATAGCCAGTACATATCCCTGTGACATCATAGCCAGTACATCTCCCTGTGACATCATAGCCAGTATATCTCCTGTGACATTATAGCCAGTAAATCTCTCTGTGACATCATAGCCAGTACATCTCTCTGTGACATCATAGCCAGTACATCTCTCTGTGACATCATAGCCAGTACATCTCTCGATGGCATCATAGCCAGTACATCTCTCTATGGCATCATAGCCAGTACATCTCTCTGTGACATCATAGCCAGTACATCTCCCTGTGACATCATAGCCAGTACATCTCTCTGTGACATCATAGCCAGTACATATCCCTGTGACATCATAGCCAGTACATCTCCCTGTGACATCATAGCCAGTATATCTCCTGTGACATTATAGCCAGTAAATCTCTCTGTGACATCATAGCCAGTACATCTCTCTGTGACATCATAGCCAGTACATCTCTCTGTGACATCATAGCCAGTACATCTCTCGATGGCATCATAGCCAGTACATCTCTCTATGGCATCATAGCCAGTACGTCTCTCTGTGACATCATAGCTAGTACGTCTCCCTGTGGCATCAAAGCCAGTAGGTCTCCCTGTGACATCATAGCCAGTACATCTCCCTGTGGCATCAAAGCCAGTACATCTCCTGTGACATTATAGCCAGTAAATCTCTCTGTGACATCATAGCCAGTACATCTCTCTGTGACATCATAGCCAGTACGTCTCTCTGTGACATCATAGCTAGTACGTCTCCCTGTGGCATCAAAGCCAGTAGGTCTCCCTGTGACATCATAGCCAGTACATCTCCCTGTGATATCATAGCCAGTACATCTCTCTGTGACATCATAGCCAGTACATATCCCTGTGACATCATAGCCAGTACATCTACCTGTGACATCATAGCCAGTACATCTCCTTTGACATTATAGCCAGTAAATCTCTCTGTGACATCATAGCCAGTACATCTCTCTGTGACATCATAGCCAGTACGTCTCTCTGTGACATCATAGCCAGTACGTCTCCCTGTGGCATCAAAGCCAGTAGGTCTCCCTGTGACATCATAGCCAGTACATCTCCCTGTGACATCATAGCCAGTACATCTCTCTGTGACATCATAGCCAGTACATATCCCTGTGACATCATAGCCAGTACATCTCCCTGTGACATCATAGCCAGTACATCTCTCTGTGACATCATAGCCAGTACATATCCCTGTGACATCATAGCCAGTACATCTCCCTGTGACATCATAGCCAGTATATCTCCTGTGACATTATAGCCAGTAAATCTCTCTGTGACATCATAGCCAGTACATCTCTCTGTGACATCATAGCCAGTACATCTCTCGATGGCATCATAGCCAGTACATCTCTCTATGGCATCATAGCCAGTACATCTCTCTGTGACATCATAGCCAGTACATATCCCTGTGACATCATAGCCAGTACATCTACCTGTGACATCATAGCCAGTACATCTCCTTTGACATTATAGCCAGTAAATCTCTCTGTGACATCATAGCCAGTACATCTCTCTGTGACATCATAGCCAGTACGTCTCTCTGTGACATCATAGCCAGTACGTCTCCCTGTGGCATCAAAGCCAGTAGGTCTCCCTGTGACATCATAGCCAGTACATCTCCCTGTGACATCATAGCCAGTACATCTCTCTGTGACATCATAGCCAGTACATATCCCTGTGACATCATAGCCAGTACATCTCCCTGTGACATCATAGCCAGTACATCTCTCTGTGACATCATAGCCAGTACATATCCCTGTGACATCATAGCCAGTACATCTCCCTGTGACATCATAGCCAGTATATCTCCTGTGACATTATAGCCAGTAAATCTCTCTGTGACATCATAGCCAGTACATCTCTCTGTGACATCATAGCCAGTACATCTCTCTGTGACATCATAGCCAGTACATCTCTCGATGGCATCATAGCCAGTACATCTCTCTATGGCATCATAGCCAGTACATCTCTCTGTGACATCATAGCCAGTACATCTCTCTATGGCATCATAGCCAGTACATCTCTCTGTGACATCATAGCCAGTACATATCCCTGTGACATCATAGCCAGTACATCTCCCTGTGACATCATAGCCAGTATATCTCCTGTGACATTATAGCCAGTAAATCTCTCTGTGACATCATAGCCAGTACATCTCTCTGTGACATCATAGCCAGTACAATCTCTCTGTGACATCATAGCCAGTACATCTCTCGATGGCATCATAGCCAGTACATCTCTCTATGGCATCATAGCCAGTACATCTCTCTGTGACATCATAGCCAGTACATCTCTCTATGGCATCATATGTAGACACTAAATACCTCTAAGACAGCAATCAGTAAAAAAAAAATTATACAAACAATTGTATACTCAGCAGCTTTCTTTCTTTTTTATATACTCCTCGAGAATGTATTCCCTGTGCCCTGTACTGCACTGCAGTTTGCCGCCAACACGGCGTTGGACCTGGAGTGTAAGGTGCACACGGGGATAGTGCAGGACAGCACACACTTCTCCGGTGCACACGTACACCTGCACTGCAGCTGTGCGCTGAAATAACAAACATCGCTTTACTTTGAAAATCAACGCCGCCTTTTCAAAGTTTGTGTTACATTTTAAAGAACACAGTCAGTAAAAAGGCATTCAGAAAATATGAATGCATCCCAGGAATAACAGTCATGTTTTATTTTAACGTAGAAATAAACAGGTGCACAGCGCTGCAGAAATAATACTACTTTCGAACGTGGTCCTAATCTTCAAATAATATCCTTGATGCGCTCACATGGTCGCAAGACAAGCCCAGCACTTTAGAAAAACACAAAAAAGGATCGACTCATGCACGTCTACGTGTCGGGTAACAATGTAAAAGTGTATTAGAATACCCGTATTATTAATTAACGTTGAGAGGGGTTGAGGTAAAATAACGTATGAATATTATTACTCATTATGAAAACCGGTGAGAAAATGCATCGACTGAAATGACGTAATAGCCCTTTTAAGCACTATAATTGGACGGTATCTCGGCACAGGTGGCAGCAGGTGACAAGCCTCAGGCCGGGCGCGAGCACCGCCCTCAAAGCCAGCCTGCTGGAGCAGGAAGTCAGGGGAGGCACGCAGAGGTTACGTAAGCAATGCTTCGGGAATGAAAGTAAAGGAAATGTCCTCAGGTGATCTCAGACCGAGCTATACAGAAGAGGGACATCTCTAGAAACACTGACCTGGGGTGCCATGGGCGACCCCACATTCACCGACTCCCCCTGTCGGGCGCAGCCAGCACTGCATTGGTGAATCCGTGGAGGGTCAAAAACCAGAGGCCACCAACGAGGCAGCTCCTAACTTGCAATAGAGACCACCAACGAGGCAGCTCCTAACTTGCAACAGAGACCACCAATGAGGCCGCTTCTACCTTGCAATAGAGACCACCAATGAGGCAGCTTCTACCTTGCATGAGTGACCACCAATGAGGCAGCTTCTACCTTGCAACAGATACCACCAATTAGGCAGCTTCTACCTTGCAACAGAGACCACCAATGAGGCAGATTCTACCTTGCAAGAGAGACCACTAATGAGACAGCTTCTACAATGCAATAGAGACTACCAATGAGGCAGCTTCTACCTTGCAACAGAGACAACAAATGAGGCAGCTTCTACCTTGCAATAGAGACTACCAATGAGGCAGCTTCTACCTTGCAACAGAGACTACCAATTCGGCAGCTTCTACCAAGCAACAGAAAAAAATACATTGAGACAGCTTCTACCTACAACAGAGACCACCAATGAGGCAGCTTCTACCTTGCAAGAGAGACCACCAATAAGGCAGTTTCTACCTTGCAACAGAGACCACTAATGAGACAGCTTCTACAATGCAATATAGACCACCAATGAGGCAGCTTCTACCTTGCAACAGAGACAACAAATGAGGCAGCTTCTACCTTGCAACAGAGACCACCAATGAGACACCACCAATGAGACAGCTTCTACCTTGCAACAGAAAAAAAAACATTGAGACAGCTTCTACCTACAACAGAGACCACCAATGAGGCAGCTTCTACCTTGTAACAGAGACCACCAATGAGGCAGCTTTTACCTCGCAACAGAGACCACCAATAAGGCAGCTTCTACCACACAACAGAAACCACCAATGAGGCAGCTTCTACCTTGCAACAGAGACCACCAATGAGGCAGTTTCTACCTTGCAACAGAGACCACCAATGAGGCAGCTTCTACCTTGTAACAGAGACCACCAATGAGGCAGCTTTTACCTTGCAACAGAGACCACGAATGAGGCAGCTTTTACCTCGCAACAGAAACCCCCAATGAGGCAGCTTCTACCTTGCAACAGAGACCACCAATGAGGCAGCTTCTACCTTGCAACAGAGACACCCATTGAGGCAGCTTCTACCTTGCAACAGAGACCACCAATGAGGCAGCTTCTACCTTGCAACAGAGACCACCATTGAGGCAGCTTCTACCTTGCAACAGAGACACCCAATGAGGCAGCTTCTACCTTCAACAGAGACCACCTATGAGGCAGCTTCTACCTTGCAACAGAGACACCCAATGAGGCAGCTTCTACCTTGCAACAGAGACCACCTATGAGGCAGCTTCTACCATGCAACAGAGACCACCAATGAGGCAGCTTCTACCTTGCAACAGAGACATCCAATGAGGCAGCTTCTACCTTGCAACAGAGACTACCAATTCGGCAGCTTCTACCAAGCAACAGAGACCACCTATGAGGCAGCTTCTACCTTGCAACAGAGACACCCAATGAGGCAGCTTCTACCTTGCAACAGAGACCACCTATGAGGCAGCTTCTACCTTGCAACAGAGACCACCAATGAGGCAGCTTCTACCTTGCAACAGAGACACCCAATGAGGCAGCTTCTACCTTGCAACAGAGACACCCAATGAGGCAGCTTCTACCTTGCAACAGAGACCACCTATGAGGCAGCTTCTACCTTGCAACAGAGACACCCAATGAGGCAGCTTCTACCTTGCAACAGAGACCACCTATGAGGCAGCTTCTACCTTGCAACAGAGACCACCAATGAGGCAGCTTCTACCTTGCAACAGAGACACCCAATGAGGCAGCTTCTACCTTGCAACAGAGACCACCTATGAGGCAGCTTCTACCTTGCAACAGAGACCACCAATGAGGCAGCTTCTACCTTGCAAACATCATCATCCTTAGGAATGTGCACGCAAAGCTGCAGCACCTTGGGGGGTTTAGGCTGGTTCTGGCTACTACACTGCAAAGCAAAAAACTGGGCTTTTGTGCAAACCACAAAGATCTTGTGACCAGAGGTGTTATTGCGAGATCCTCAAAGACTGCAGGGAAGTTTGCCTGACTGCAGGTGTCCACAATTCCGTCATACCTGCCCGGTCCACCGACACCGCTACAACACCGGTCATTAGACTTGAACACCTTGAGTCGTCACTGTGTAGTGACGGAAGAACTAAAAAATGCATCGTTTCAATATCACTCACGTCTTTCACTGTCTTGAGTGTCCTTCTACTGTTTCCACTGCACTTAACTTCAAAGGTAACATCTGATGATGGAATATACTGATTGTATACAATGAAGATTGATGCATTTAATCAACAATTAAAGGAGTGAAATTGAATAATTTTGAAGCGTCTCTTGTGGTTTTATAAGGATTTGCTTATCGATTTAATGACCAAAAGCCCGCGGGCTCACCTTGATAGTGCGTCATAGGACTGGAGAGCCTGCCAGCTACCAGCAATCATTTTAAGGGTATACACATTCCCCAGAGTAACAGGGAGTGTGAAGAGCCCATCATTTTTCACACTTTACCGTATCTTCAGTGCACATAAAATAAATGCCGCGTACACAAACTCCCAATCCTGTACTGTAACCATAAAATAGCAAATGACATCAGTGGGGCAGAATTGTTGCATTCGCTATTTTATGGTTACAGTACTAGATTGTTGGGTTTTCTGGGTGAGGCAATTCTCCACCATCATGTCACTGTGTAGATGCAAAGTGTCAATCAGGAAGAGAAAGCAGACTGTACCTAAGTTTCTGGGTAGGTGGCAGAGCTAAAGATCCAGAAAATTGTCTCTAGATTTGCCCATATCCCAGGTTGTACCAGGCAAGGACGCCGCAGGCTCTAATGCCAGACTCTTCAGGGGTTACCACATATGGCTAGATTTTGCAGCTGTAGCAGAAGGTTGCGTCTCCGTAATGTGGCGCTGCAAAGACAACTTGCTATTGCGGAACGGGTGAAACTTGGGGATGTTTTAAGATTTTCAAGGTTGTTCGGTTGTCGATGCTTCAGGCAAACTCACCATGAGACGGTCAGAAAAGGAAGAAATGCGAGCCACTTACTCACACAATAGCAAACTGGCGCTTCACCACTCGGTTGTGTTTCTGTTTCTATGATTCAACCAAAGAGCGCAACACACTGCCCAATAATGCCCATCTTTTTATTTAAAACTCTGTGTTAGTTAACTTATGTATAAGAATATATACATAGGCCTTCCCACTAGCCAACACAATGAGCCGCATAATCAAGTCTCAGACCACTTTTGACATTCATAAGCTTGGTGTAACTCTAGGTAAACGATTTACTCTCAAGAAGATACTCCTGGGTGTACATCTGCTCGCGGTAGAGGGTGAATGGGCCTACGGATCCAGTTTGTTTTGGGGTAGAAAGTACCTGACAGTCTGAACACACACACAAATGCACTTGGTTGTGGTTAGTCACAACCTTTCCCTGACTGCTTCATATCCTGGCTATGGTCGGCGATTTACTCCTGTCAAGGGCCGGAGTAAGTCAATCTCCAGGGTAGGAATGGGCAGGGATCACCTCTAGGATTGGGAGGGGGGAGGAGGAGAAGGAGTTTCTCCACAGGAGTAAATGTTTTTACCCACGGAAGAAACACGAGCGGCTGCACTTATGCGAAGGTGTTTTTGAAACGCTGTGCACAGTAATGCTCGTGGATAGCCCGTGCATAAAAACAAGGATGAATTCAGGACATCAGAGCGCTTTACAATTTGAGGCAAAGGTAACAAATCAGAACATTAGTCTAACATTGGGAATCTAATGGGCATTGAATCAACTAGAGCAAGCATAACAGCTCAATATAACCTGAGTGCACGAGTAGGAATGGGCTATGCAATGAAGCATAGAGAGATAAGGGGAGTACGTACAATAATCATATACAGGAATAATAACCAGTACCCAAAACAATAATCGAAACAAGAGTCAATGGGGCGTCTAAAAGGCATTGAATCAAATGTTGAACATCTAACAGATCATTTATACACCTGGGAACGTTGACAACTTATGAACTATGAACAGCCTCGCTTATCTCCCTCCAGAACATTTTTCCATGTGAATTTTTCATCAAAAACTGCTTTTCTTGGAGTTTTCTTCTGCAAAGGGTGACTTTTTTCTCCTCCCCTAAGCTAACTATTAGTTAAAGTTCTCTTTATTCTTCAAAACCTGAAAACTTCATCAGTTTCACAGACTAAAATATTAAAAATACATTTGTGGTGGCCTTCCCGGTAAAGGAAAAATTTGGGGCTGGTCTTTTGTAGGGTACCGCCAATTAATTGCCAAACCTTTCCTCATTGTTAAATGACTATCACTATTAAGGAGCCCGCCTCATTTATCTAGGTGAACAAAATAATTCCTCAGAAAGGAGTGAGATTCAGTCCCTTTGAACATTTGTTTGGGCACCCATTGTGCGACCCACGCTATATAAAACTTTATAAATAAATTGAGTTTTCCCCCTACTGGTGGTTCTAGTGGGATACCCAATTAATTCAACGTGTTGTTGAAGCGAAGGGCTTTGAACAGGTAGGTTTTAGACAGATGACAGCCGTCGCACGTTTTAGGGCAACAGTGGCAGGCTTCTGGAGTACTCTGATAAACCTCTGCAAATCCCTAAACCTTGGAAACTTTGCACCCGTGCGCGGGAGCGCCTTCTTTTTCAAGAATTCGTCCCAGAATGTTACAAGCATTGGTCGACTGTCACTCATAAAAACCAACCCACAGAACAAAAAACCAAACACAATTCAACCATTTTGGAGTTCATTTAGTAAAGCACAGTGGCCATGTTCAAACATCCTACGTCAGTGCTGCGCGTGGAAACGTCGTTTTTACAGAGCAGCTCCTTACTAATGGTTGGGTGTGCGTAAAATGTTGTCATATCAGATGAGCAAAAGTTGGAACGAGATGTCCCTCCGCTAGACAGATTCGGGAAGCCCAAGCCCTCATAACACTGGCCCCAAGCTGCCCCTCTGGCCAGCCCCCGCGGCCATGCAAGCTTCTGAGGGGATGGGAGAGGGGTTCCTTCAGTTCCAAACTCAGGGCCTCTGATGAAGTAAATCAGTGATTTACAACCCGGACTGATCCAGTCCTGAAACAACACACGGCCAGAGCAGAAGATAAGCAGCAAGAACACGTGATAAGATGCGAAAATATTAGAAAGTGCAAATAGTTCAAGTTATTATGAGCCCTTGCAGATAAAACTGCTTCCTTTTCATGCGTGGCTTCCACGTAGACAAATACTTCTCCATATTAGGCGAAAAGTCCTTGTTTCATTTGCAGAAAGCATTGTAAGACTTCTGCCCTTGGTGGGAAGTTTCTTCTCGGGATGAAGCTCTGGACACAGGGCATGGGGGGCTCCATCCGCACACAGAGCTGGCTGCAAGCTGGGGCATTGTCTCGGGGTCTCTGCAGAACAGAGCATGCCCTGGGGCTTCCCTGTGGCCACAGGACACTGCAGCCTCTTGTACTGCCTGCTGACCAGAAGCGTAAACCCAACATTATAAAGACCGTGGTGACAGCGAGGCACGCTTGTCTCAATCACAGGCACCCTGTAAAGAGTCCTTGGCTTGGGCAAAGGGCACTGGCTACTCATTTTGTGCCAAAACAAACGCGAGGCTGAGGCAGAGTTATGAGTTTGTACTGCAAACAATGAGCATTTATTGTGCAATTGTGATGAATGTGACAGCAGCAGCCGAGAAGCAGCCCCAACAGAGCTGGGAATAGCTCTCAATGGAGGGGACTGTGCCTGAAGCGACTCTGGCTGGATAGACAGAGGAACCCTCTGGGTGAACTCAGGCCTTGGAAGATGCAGTCAGTCAATTGACCTGACGGGCAGCGGGCAGCAGACAGGCTGAGCATGAATCATTTCTTTGAAAACATGGCTGACCAGTGTCCTGATAGGCAGCGGTGAGGCCATGAACTTCTCAGAAGACGTGGCTGGTCGAGTGTCCTGACGGTCAGTGGGCGGCCATGAACTTCTCTGAAGACGTGGCTGGTCGAGTGTCCTGACGGGCAGCGGTGAGGCCTGAACTTTACTGAAGACGTAGCCGGTCGAGCATCCTGACGGGCAGCGGGGAGGCCATGAACTTCTCTGAAGACGTGGCCGGTCGAGTGTCCTGACGGGCAGCGAGGAGGCCATGAACTTCTCTGAAGAAGTGGCTCATCAAGTGTCCTGACGGGCAGCGGGGAGGTCATGAACTTCTCTGAAGACGTAGCCAGTCGAGTGTCCTGACGGGTAGCGGGGAGGCCATCAACTTCTCTGAAGACGTAGCCGGTCGAGCGTCCTGACGGGCAGTGGTGAGGCCATGAACTTCTCTGAAGACGTAGCCGGTCGAGCGTCCTGACGGGCAGTGGTGAGGCCATGAACTTCTCTGAAGACGTAACCGGTCGAGCGTCCTGACGGGCAGTGGTGAGGCCATGAACTTCTCTGAAGGTGTGGTTCATCAAATGTCCTGACGAGCAGCGGGGAGGCCTTGGAATTCTCTGAAGACGTGGCTGGTCGAGTGTCCTGATGGGCAGTGGGGAGGCCTTGAATTAATCAATTCTCTGAAGACGTGGCCGGTTGAGGGTCATGACAGGAAGGTGTGACGCCATGAACATCTCTGAAGACGTGGATGGTTGAGTGTACTGACGGGCAGTCGTGAGGCTATGACAAGACTGGCCAGACACAAGACTGCCAGCGCGCATCCCAAGCCTGTGTATCCTCAAGACTGACCAGACACAAAACCGCCAGCGCGCATATCAAGCCTGTGTATCCTCAAGACTGGCCAGACACAAGACTGCCAGCGCGCATCCCAAGCCTGTGTATCCTCAAGACTGTATGAGAAGTGGGACTAGAGGGTCTCTAGTCTCATCCCTTAGCAGGCACACATGTTGTTGTCTTTGTTGGAGACAAAAGACTTCCACTCAATAGGTTTGATTTACCTCTCTTTATATTTCATGAAAATTGTATCTTCAATTTTTTCAATTTTTCAAAGTTCATTTTTGTATCATCCAGATCGCTATGAACAATTTCTACTTCAGGCAATGTCTTTGTACAATATCCAATGCATTTCGGGCATTTCTATATGCCCTTCATCAGGGACTTGACACTAGTGTTTTTTGTGTTTTGTTTTCTTTCCTCTTTTTTTATGAGGGTGTCCACTAATAGAAGTCTCAAAGCCCTGTCGACACGATTTTACACCTGTCTTCGGCGGCTGAATTCAAAAGCGTTTTTGTTGAAATGGATATGGATATTTGTTGGATATTGTACAAAGACATTGCCTGAAGTAGAAATTGTTCATAGCGATCTGGATGATACAAAAATGAACTTTGAAAAATTGAAAAAATTGAAGATACAATTTTCATGAGATATAAAGAGAGGTAAATCAAACCTATTGAGTGGAAGTCTTTTGTCTCCAACAAAGACAACAACATGTGTGCCTGCTAAGGGATGAGACTAGAGACCCTCTAGTCCCAATTCTCATATGTTCATTGTAAGACGCCGCATGGGCCCTCGACGTCACCTGGCGGAGCACCATTAAACCTAAACCAACATTACTTAACATTGTGTGTTCACCTTTTCAACAAACGCAAGCTGTGCATCTACCCAACTTCATTTACGTGCATCCCAAGCCTGTGTATCCTCAAGACTGGCCAGACACAAGACTTGCAGCGCGCATCCCAAGCCTGTGTATCCTCAAGACTGGCCAGACACAAGACTTGCAGCGCGCATCCCAAGCCTGTGTATCCTCAAGACTGGCCAGACACAAGACTTGCAGCGCGCATCCCAAGCCTGTGTATCCTCAAGACTGGCCAGACACAAGACTGCCAGCGCGCATCCCAAGCCTGTGTATCCTCAAGACTGGCCAGACACAAGACTGCCAGCGCGCATCCCAAGCCTCTGTATCCTCAAGACTGGCCAGACACAAGACTGCCAGCGCGCATCCCAAGCCTCTGTATCCTCAAGACTGGCCAGACACAAGACTGCCAGCGCGCATCCCAAGCCTCTGTATCCTCAAGACTGGCCAGACACAAGACTGCCAGCGCGCATCCCAAGCCTGTGTATCCTCAAGACTGGCCAGACACAAGACTGCCAGCGCGCATCCCAAGCCTGTGTATCCTCAAGACTGGCCAGACACAAGACTGCCAGCGCGCATCCCAAGCCTGTGTATCCTCAGGAATATCCAAACACATCACTGAGTGAGCGCGTGTCAAGCCCATGTATCCTCAGTACTGGCCAGACAACACAGCCCAAGTGGGTCTCAAGCCTGTGTATCCTCAGCACTGGCCAGATACCACACCGCCCGCATGTGTCTCAAGCCTGTGTATTCTCAGGTCTGGCCCTACACAAAAATGCCTGAATGCATCTTAAGCCTGTGTTTCCTCAGGGCTGGCCAGAAACACTGCTCGCGCACGTCTCAAGCCCGTGCATTCTCAGGACTGGTCAGACACAACACTACCCACTCACAACTCAAGCCGGTGTATCCTAAGTATTGTCCAGAAAACACAGCCTGCACACATCTGAAGACTGTGTATCCTCAAGACTGGCCAGACACAACAGGGCCCGCGTGCATCTCAAGCCTGTGTATCCCAAGCACTGGCCAGATACAACACTTCCCACACATATCTGAAGCCTGTGTATCCTCAAGAATGGCCAGACACAACACCGCCCACGTACATCTGAAGCCTGTGTGTCCTTGGGACTGGCCAAACATAACACTGCGCACGCACATCTCAAGCCTGTGTATCCTAAAGTCTGGCCACAACAGGCCACCTGTATCTCAAGCCTGTGTATCCCAAGGGCTGGCCAGGCACAACAGGCCACATGCATCTCAAGACTGTGTATCCCAAGGGCTAGCCAGACACAACAGGCCCCATGCATCTCAAGCCCGTGTATCCCAAGGACTGGCCATATTCAATACTGCCCGCGTACATCTGAAACCCGTGTATCCTGAGGACTGGAAGCAAAATTCCCTGAGCATGGCCACTGCACAGCGGTTTCATAGAAGTGTTCATTCAAACCTGTCGGTTCAGTGAAACCTCAGCTTTCCCTCACTGTGGTACAGTCTACTTTACTCTGCGCGTGCACCTGCGCTAACACGAATGTACACGTACCCTCCATGGCCCCAAAACCTTCAGAAATGGTCCCTTTTATGGCTTTTTATCTACTTGAGTGTCATTATATCAATCTTTCTCTTATTCATGTTTGGTAAGTCTCTTAATCTTGCCTATGGCATAGCATGCGTTGCACGCTTTCACATCAGTGGGGTCTCTATAGGCTTTATACGTATAGAAGGTCTCCAGTAAAAGGAATCCAGAGACAAAGAAGTTATTTTTCGCCTTTTATAAAACATGTAAACTGCTTCACGGAGTGGCAAAGCTGGTGAAGTTAGGACATTGAGACAAGGGTTCTCTTCTTAGCAGTGTAATGCGATTCTGGGAGTGCAATATGCTTTGGCCTCCTCTTCAAACCCACCACATATTTGGGAAGTAGATGTTAGTAGATCAACTACTTACAAAAACATATTGAGTGTGGTGTCCTGGAAAACTCAGCTCTTAATTCACTTTGCTACTGGCAGTGTGCAATGTTTTGTTGAAAATAGCACCGAGCACTAAACAGATTGTAAATGTCAATTATTGTTGAGTTTCTGCCAAGCCCGAGATCTTGTTAAAGCTGAAAACTGCTCAGCAGGCCACCTGGCTCACAGGCACTCCTGCGAACATTATACCAGAAACCCTACAATCCTTTAACAGGCCATAGATGGGTCCTCGTGGGACTAGAGGGGCAGATGAAAACCATATAGGGAGCACCAGCCCCGCCAGCCCCTTGAAAAGGCGAGGGAGAAGTAATTTACAGCCGGTTCAGGCAGACAAGCATGAAAATCTCAGGTCTACAGAAGCGAAGCATCAAATGTGAATACCTCGCATGGCGGAGGAGCTCAGCCCCACTGCTTAAAGGCAGAAATTGAAAAAGAAAAGGATAATAAAACAGTTTTATCACTATTTTATTTTTCATTGACTCGACCGAGTTTGCCGAGTCCGCAGAGTCTTAGGTGGGGGGGGGGGGGGGCAGCAGGGGGAGGAGGGTGTAGTGGGCACTCAAAGTGCGCATGTTGGTTTGACCGGTCGCCCACAGCCGTCCAAACCGACAGGCGCACTCGGATGTCTCCAGGCTATTTCTTGGAGATATCTGCAGGGCTCAGAAGCACAGGCTCCCAGTCGGTGCTGGAGCGTGAAACTGGCCCGCTCCACCCAATCCCATTGTTTCTCTCATGCTGGGAGCAATAGCATGAGCGAGGCGCTGGGACTACGTGGTGAGCTGGGAGCCTGTGTTTCAGTTTCAGCACTCCGTCCATCATCTTGGTGTGTTTGCTATATTCGCCCTTAGTGGCCAAGGGTATGCCCAGACGTGGGCCCCTTGCTCACTTTGCCACTGGATTCAAGCTAGCCTGGCTGATGAGGGGTGAAACTCTGAAACTGGTCCCAGAAACTTGTTTCCGGTCCAAGTAGGACCTGGCTTGGCAGTTCGGGTTGGACTGTTCCAATGAGGAACTGGGTCAAGATTGATTTGCATATGGCTGGGTCCAAACTGGGGTGGCGAAGTGAGCAAAAGAACGATGGATTAAACCCAGATCTGTGACTGGGGGTGAGTGGTTGAAAAGTTTCAGCGCTCCGTCCATAACCTTGGTGTGTTTGCCAGACCCAACATCTTGGCAGGTATTTTAAGGCTTTTCAATTGATTCTTTAAAGGGATGTTCATCACATCTGCAACCGTTCTATGTGCTTTGGTCTCAAAACCCCCCAAGATGTCCATTGGTTATTCCCTCGAACTCTGACAAGACACTCTTTGCATCTTCAAGAACACAGCAATTATGAAGGACTTAAATATCAGGCTAACCACATCTCACAGAGTCAAAGACAATGCAGATACTTTAGGTTTCTTTAATGCGACAGAGTGACCCACACACTTGGGTGTCTCTGCAATTGCCATTCTGTTTTGACAGATTCCCTTTCCCTGGTCACACCATGCTCAAATTAAATTCTTCAGTGAAGGAGAGGACACCTATAAATACTGTCCATGGCCTAAGCGGGTGCCCTGGGCATCTAACAGACCCTGCAAGATCCTAGTCCCTGCAGACTCCGCGAGAAATCCTCTAGAACCTTGAATGTAAGTCAGAATCAATTTTTAAAAAGGTGCCTCTTTCAAAAATCATTACATCTGAAGGATGCACCATAAGAAAACCAAGCGGGTCAACAAACTACTCAACAACAAAGTTGCACCGTGTTTGACAGAAGATCAAACAAGTCACAGTCATACAAGAGAGGATGACCATTGAGATGAAGGTCAAACGCATAATTCTGCCTCTTCAAAGGATTTGATGACACTGACCACAGAGAGATTTCTACCTGTCCATCTAGTTACCTACAGTGGCACAATTGAAGGGCGTATTTTGCAGTTCAGAATGTTCATCCAAAGATGCACAAGTCACATGAAATTGGGATCCAGTCTGCCAGCTTCCAGACCATCACTTGCAGAGATCCCCAAATTTCATTCCTCTTGCAAACCCTCTTCAGTGCATACACAGCAATCCTTTCTAGCATACCGGAAACACACATCAGAGGCTCTAGCACGTAAGCTATGTTACAAAGGTCTATCTTGAACATTGGGGTGTCTGGGGGACTTTATCAATTATCCAGGTCACGCAAGCACATTTGGCACCGGATATAACTGCATTGGCTCTGTCTGATTGGTTCACATATTGAGATCTGCTCACAGACACCATGGAGTCTGTACCCAATTACTAGTTCTAAATCCCCTGGTCCAAGCTCAAAGTCAGACCTTAAGGTATGCAACATAGATGTCTTGTTTAACAAAGAAATCCTATTCACCCCAAAAGAACCCAATCACCAAGATAAAATTCTATCAACTGTGAATACTCTGGTGCACTTCTGCTAATTACTACGCTGATCGTCTCAACGATTACCTCAAGTCGGGGCTAATGTAATTACTTTTATGTGTGAGTCTTACACAAATATCTCGAACGTTCTTTAAAGGATACGGAGCCGTGCTATACGGCTTATACGGGTACTATTTAAAGGAACACCACAATTCAAGATATTCTTCTCAGTCCACAAACTGGACTCCAAGCTCTCCAACAAAGGTCCTTTATCCACACCGGCCATCTGTGTCCATGAGGTCAGTCTGCTGCTCCTACTCACCGTCCACGGCTCCTTAAGACTTCAGAAGAACCTTTGACTTTCATGAGCGGTTCGATTAAACATACCTTCTGCCTTAAGCATAGAGGATCCCTACTGTGGCGCCACCTCACCCCAATTTCACCAACACCTCTTGCGTCTCGGTTGTCAGATGCCTAAGACCCACCCTCTGCTCTTGCCTACTACACGGGAAGTTACTCTAATGTGCGGTTGCCCCAACTTCAAGTCCTCATGTCTCTTCCATCAACATTTAAATTTAAAGAGGTATCTATGGCAAACTGATTCAGCATATGCTCCTCCCCTAACACTGCAACAAGGTCAGACTGCTTACGTGGTACAAGTCTGTGCAGTGCCAGGTGGATCCGACATTGTACTCTAGCGCGTTCCTCCGACAGCCCTACGAAGCAGCAGAAAGGGTTCATGTAGCATTTTACAAAAACCCTCAGAACAGCTACTCAATCCTTTGCTGGGAGCGCTCCCAAAATCGGGAACTCCATCCCAGCGGATATCAGGACTATCCCTTCCTTTGTAAAATTCAAGAAACTCCTAAAAATCCTCTTTCTCAACCGTGCCTTCCCGAACTGAGAACCGACGCCAATGCGCACCAGCATGCACTATACAGCACCCTGACACTATGTCATTAAGACCTACCTCTTCCCGCTCCCCATACCTCCTCGCCCCCGCCCCCCTTAAAGAGGTTCAGTCCAATGACAATGTGCACCCATCAAGGTTATCGCAGGACTCCCTTCCTCAATGTGGTATAGCACGGTGGGACTTCCGAACCAATATATATACCTCTGTCTTACTATGTGACTCTTGTATTAAAATTTGTTGTAAAGTGCTCCGATACCCTTCAGGTCTGGCCAGCGCTATATAAAACTCCTAAAATAAAATAAATAAGATACACAAAATAAAGTGGTGGGTAAGCTTTGTGCTGGACATTTGATCCCACAGTTTTTCTCACAGTAACAATGACAGACAGAAAACCGGGAGCAGTGATGGGATAAGACATCACGGAGGAATAAAGTTGCATCATGTGCCCTAGGAATGTGTACTAAAGAGTAGTAATTATTAGAGCACATGTTTGTTGCAGGTTATTTTGTCTCAAGTTAATGCCATTCCCCACCACACCTAGAACTATAAGTGTAGAGGAATCATATTGTTATAATATGTAACTACCGAATGACTGCTCAACCCAAGCTGGCCTCAGTCCATGCATCACTGACCATAGAGTGATGTATATTTAAATGATGGGGTGTTGGGCCAATGGCATCCATCCATCCATTCTGTAAACAGAGAGATTCGTCTTGTGATGGGAGCAGCATCTGAGGTGAATGTACCTGTGTTTGCCTGCAGGCCTGATGATACTTGGGTCTAATTATGCACTGGAGAGGTAAGTACATTACATAAACTCCTACAATATTACCACAATTAGAGATGATTCACCAGTGGTATTTACCAAATGGTTGGAGCCTCTTTAAAAAGGAAAATGGCGCGATCCACTAACTTCCAGTTCAAGAAGCGGCCAATCAACATTCATGCAGCGATCCCTGAGGAAGAATAAAACCAGTGATGCAAACTGATTCATATGATAACACTGCATTCAATAAAAACTACTGGCGCCTCCATCGGGTGTCTAAAAGATTCTGAACGCCGTACCCTTGTTGACAGATTTTAAGGTTTATATTTGCAGCATCGCACATAGAACAAAGAAGGACATTAATTTCCCTGAACTTCAGCCACAATCAAGGGAAGTGATTTCATTCCATAACTGAGAAACGAATCTGTATGATGAGCAGGGACATCACATCACCTGAATTTGTATCTACAAGAAGGCTTTCTGGAAAGCAGCGTGAAATGAATGCATAGAAAGGTCTATGCGATGCATGCACGCGTTGCATAAAAAAGTCTAGATCTTCAACTTCTAGCTGCTCACCTGCTGAATCTACAAATTCTCAGAGGCTTTAAGGGAGTTAAGAAGGGCTTGATCATCGTCAAAGGGCCGGAACCCGTGACACAATATAGACCTGATCGTACAATTTAGACTTGTTGTAGCTCGGTAGTGCAGCTATGGTGAGCTTAAAATGACCTACATGGAGTATGAGGTTCAAGGTGGCTCTATGTCCTCTAATGCATCTGGTTGCATGTGATAACACAAAAGGGCATTAACGAGATGATGCGGCTACTGCAGTCGCAGAAGGCAGCCTCCTACAGGATTCTGACCTTTTCCCCTTTCAAGAAATGCATTTGGTGCAAGCCTAAAAAGCGAACATCTCCATGTCTTGGGCTGAATTCAAGGTTGAATGAAACAACCTGAAGGCCCTGCATTATCTGCCACCTGCACCAAGTAACATTTTCCTGCTCGGGGAGTACTGTTCCTCCCAGCTTGAAGGACAGCACAAGAAGTAACCTGAAATATATAGTAGAGTCACAACAGGACTCCCTGTGACAAGGAAAAAGGTACGCTATGCACCAGTGCATAAGAATTGCATGGTCTATTGAAGCCAATGCACTCTCATCCATTTCATGCATCAGAACGATTTGCAAAGCTTTAGGAATTAGAAGTGCACGAGTGACCCTGCAGTGTCAGCAGGACCCCCTGCCAATGGCTGAAATGTCTCCTGGTGTCAGTAGCACCACCTCAATGCACGAAGAGACCGACCGCATCCGATGGATCAAAAGCGGTCATAAAACCTCTTTGATGTGCGTATTGCCGCTCTATTCTGGCAAATAAACAAATAGCTTCCTTTGAAATGGTGTGTTTGTGGGAAACCACTTTAACAGTTGCAACTTTAAAATGTACCATGATGGTCTCTTGGCAGGGTTTCAGCCAACCCAGTAGTGTTTACTTATCACAGGCAGGTTTTTGTATGAGTAAGGCGTCGTAGTAAAGCAACCGATGCATTAGAAACCTCTTCCTGGGCATGCGTGCTCGAGGCCCTGGCACAGTGGTGTAGCAGCCTATAAACTCATAGGGAGAGTTGGTAGTTGTGACTTCGATTTTGAGTCACTTCCATTGACATTTAATGAATGATTGGCATATGGGTGTATGCATCACTTCCTGTAACACTTGTCTGATTGGCATATGGGAGTATCCATCACTTCCTGTAACACTTGTCTGATTAGCATATGGGTGTATGCATCACTTCCTGTAACACTTGTCTGATTGGCATATGGGAGTATCCATCACTTCCTGTAACACTTGTCTGATTAGCATATGGGAGTATGCATCACTTCCTGTAACACTGGTCTGATTGGCATATGGGAGTATCCATCACTTCCTGTAACACTTGTCTGATTAGCATATGGGTGTATGCATCACTTCCTGTAACACTTGTCTGATTGGCATATGGGAGTATCCATCACTTCCTGTAACACTTGTCTGATTAGCATATGGGAGTATGCATCACTTCCTGTAACACTGGTCTGATTGGCATATGGGAGTATGCATCACTTTCTGTAACACTGGTCTGATTGGCATATGGGAGTATGCATCACTTCCTGTAACACTGGTCTGATTGGCATATGGGAGTATGCATCACTTTCTGTAACACTTGTCTGATTAGCATATGGGAGTATGCATCACTTCCTGTAACACTGGTCTGATTGGCATATGGGAGTATCCATCACTTCCTGTAACACTGGTCTGATTGGCATATGGGAGTATGCATCACTTTCTGTAACACTGGTCTGATTGGCATATGGGAGTATGCATCACTTCCTGTAACACTGGTCTGATTGGCATATGGGAGTATGCATCACTTTCTGTAACACTGGTCTGATTGGCATACAGGTGTACTTTATTTATTTATGGTATTTATAAAGCGCTCTGCAACCCTACGGGCATCCTGGCGCTGTGAGAGTATAACTGAAACAGATGTGCATCATGAGTAGGATGGGTGATCAGTTTGCTTCTGGGGTAATTAAACTTTGGGGAAGAGCCATGTCTTTACCTTTTTTCGAAATGCCATCAGTTCGCCTGTTTTCCTAATAGCAATAGGGAGGCTATTCCAGAGATGGGCTGCCGCTATACTAAAGGCTCTGCCACCATGGGTGGCTTTCCTGATCCTAGGTATACTGATGAGATTAGTGGAGGAGGATCGAAGGGTCCGAGTGGGTTCATACCATTTAAATTTATTTTGTAATGGTAAGGGGCCCATCCCATGCACTGCCTTAAAGACAGTGCATAGAGATTTGAAGAGGATCCTGTGATGCACAGGCAGCCAGTGTAGTTCAGCCAGTGCAAGAGTGGTGGAGGATCTTCGTCCTCGGGAGAGTGCCATTTTTGCTGCTGCCGCCTGGATGCTCTGAAGTCTGGAAATCAAATAAGCAGGAGATTCCAGTAACAGAGCGTTACAATAGTCCAGGCGGCTGAGAATAGTGCTCCTGACTATGATGGCTCTAGTCTGTGTTGGTAGGAGGGGCAGCAGCTTTCGAAGGCCTCGCATTAAGGCGAAGCAGCTGCTCACCTGCTTGTTGACACTGGTCTCTAGACTCAGGTTGTCATTAAAGCTGACCCCTAGGTTCCGCACTGATTTTACTGGAGTTAGTAGCTCCCCTGACTCCAGAGGCCAAAAGTCAGCAGGCAGGCTTCTAGCGATTCTACCTATTTTGCAGTGCATTATCTCGGTTTTACCACTATTGAACTGTAGTGAGTTACTATTTAGCCAGTATGCCATTTCCAGCATGCAGGTGTGGAAGGTCTCGAGTGAATCTGCATGAACACCATCAAGAGAAATCATTGGCTGCGTGTCATCCGCATAGTTGATCACGCTAATGCCGTGAGCCTTGATGATGCCCATCAGGGGTTGCATGTAAACATTAAAAAGGATCGGACTGATCGCAGACCCCTGTGGGACCCCGTGTGGAACTGTAGCAAACTCAGACTGGTATGGAGGGAGTGCTACTGCCTGCCATCTGTCCGTCAGATAAGAGCGGAACCAATCGAGAGCAACTCCCTCAACTCCAAAGCTTTTCATCCTTGTCAGCAGAATGTCATGACTCACTGTATCGAATGCGGCGGACAGGTCTAGCAAAATTAAGATTGCTGATTCTCCCCTGTCCGCCCTCATTCGCAGGTTGTCCAGGACCATCAGCAGAGCTGACTCGGTCCCATGGGCTGGTCTGAAACCGAATTGCTCCTCTTCGAGGATGTTGTTAGTTTCCAGGAAGAGGGACAAAGATCTGCTGACCAGCCGTTCCATGATCTTAATTGGATACGGCAGGAGCGATATAGGTCAGTAGTTCTTATGGCAATTGGGGTCCAAGTTTGATTTCTTCAGTAGGGGGGTGACAACTGCCAATTTCCATTCTTTCGGTACGATACCTGTGTCGAGGGATTGATTGCATAGCTGACGAAGTACTGGAAAGAGTTCCGCCCCAAATTCCTTTACTATTTTGTGAGGTAGAGGGTCCAGTGGGGATCCCGATGTTATATTTAGGGCTGTATGCGCAAACTCTTGTTCTGTCGGAGTCTCAAATTTATCCAAGATAGCCTTTGGCATGGGGTGTCCTTCCTTTCCTTCGCTCTTCTTCCCATTCTCCGTGCTGCTATTACACTGCACTAGGGAGGTGGGGGCATCCTTCATGCCCTCAATTATCTTGGTAATCTTTTCCTGGAAGAAGGAGGCCAAACCGTCACATAGTTCCTGTGAGGGCTTGATTTTGCTATTAGCACATTCAGGATGGGACAGATCTTTTACTATCCTAAAGATGTCACATGACTTGTTGGAGCTTTTTAAGATTAGATCTGCAAAATAGTTTGCTTTGGCTGTTGCATCACTTCCTGTAACGCTTGTCTGATTGGCATATGTGAGTATCCATCACTTCCTGTAACACTTGTCTGATTAGCATATGGGTGTATGCATCACTTCCTGTAACACAGGTCTGATTGGCATATGGGAGTATAAGTCATTTCCTGTAACACAGGTCTGACTGGATTATGTGAGTATGCATCACTTCCTGTAACACTGGTCTGATTGGTATACAGGAGTATGCATCACTTCCTGTAACAATGGTCTGATTGGCATATGGGAATATGCATCACTTCCTGTAACGCTGGTCTGATTGGCATATGGGAGTATGCATCACTTCATGTGACCTTAATGGTATATGGGAGTATGCATCACTTCCTGTAACCCTGGTCTGATTGGTATACGGGAGTATGCATCACTTCCTGTAACACTGGTCTGATTGGCATATGGGAGTGCATCACTTCCTGTAACACTGGTCTGATTGGCATACAGGAGTATGCATCACTTCCTGTATCGCTGGTCTGATTGGCATACAGGAGTATGCATCACTTCCTGTAACACTGGTCTGATTGGCATATGGGAGTGTGCATCACTTCCTGTAACACTGGTCTGATTGGCATACCGGAGTATGCATCACTTCATGAGACCTCAATGGTATATGGGAGTATGCATCACTTCCTGTAACGCTGGCCTGATTGGCATATGGGAGTATGCATCACTTCCTGTAACGCTGGTCTGGTTGGCATATGGGAGTATGCATCACTTCCTGTAACACTGGTCTGGTTGGCATATGGGAGTGTGCATCACTTCCTGTAACACTGGTCTGATTGGCATATGGGAGTGTGCATCACTTCCTGTAACACTGGTCTGATTGGCATATGGGAGTGTGCATCACTTCCTGTAACACTGGTCTGATTGGCATCAGGGAGAGTGCATCACTTCCTGTAACACTGGTCTGATTGGCATCAGGGAGTGTGCATCACTTCCTGTAATACTGGTCTGATTGGCATATGGGAGTGTGCATCACTTCCTGTAACACTGGTCTGATTGGCATCAGGGAGTGTGCATCACTTCCTGTAACACTGATCTGATTGGCATCAGGGAGTATGCATCACTTCCTGTAACACTGGTCTGATTGGCATATGGGAGTATGCATCACTTCCTGTAACGCTGGTCTGGTTGGCATATGGGAGAGTGCATAACTTCCTGTAACACTGGTCTGATTGGCATATGGGAGTGTGCATCACTTCCTGTAACACTGGTCTGATTGGCATATGGGAGTGTGCATCACTTCCTGTAACACTGGTCTGATTGGCATCAGGAGTGTGCATCACTTCCTGTAACACTGGTCTGATTGGCATATGGGAGTGTGCATCACTTCCTGTAACACTGGTCTGATTGGCATACGGGAGTGTGCATCACTTCCTGTAACACTGATCTGATTGGCATCAGGGAGTATGCATCACTTCCTGTAACACTGGTCTGATTGGCATCAGGGAGTATGCATCACTTCCTGTAACACTGGTCTGATTGGCATCAGGGAGTATGCATCACTTCCTGTAACACTGGTCTGATTGGCATCAGGGAGTATGCATCACTTCCTGTAACACTGGTCTGGTTGGCAAATGGGAGTATGCATCACTTCCTGTAACACCGGTCTGATTGGCATACCGGGGTATGCTTCACTTCATGAGACCTCCATGGTATATGGGAGTATGCATCGCTTCCAGTGAGACTGTCTGAGGGATAGACTCGAGTATCCATCACTTCCCATGACACTGGTCTGATTAGCCCAGGGGAGCATGCATCACTTCCAGTGACAGGTGGTAACTGGTAAATCTCTTCTTCATTCACTGTTCGCATAAATCATCATACGCCATCAACCTCCTTCTCAACAGTCACACGGCCAGAAAAAGAATGGGGAGGGAGAGGGGGAGAGAGAGAACAAACGAAAAAGAGAGAGACAGAGAGAGAGTGGGAAATAAAGAGGGAGAGAGAAAGAAAAAGAGAGAGGGGAGAGAGGGTGAGAGAGAAAGAGAGAAAAGGAAAGAGAGAAAGAGGGAGGGAGAGAGAAAGGGAGAAAAAGAGAAAGAGGAGAGTAAGGGGAGAGTGGGTGAGAGAGAGAAAGAGAAAGAAAGAGAGAGAGAGAGAGAAAGAGGGAGAGAGAGAAGGGAGAGAGAGAGAGAGAGAAAGGAGAGACAAGAGAGAGAGAGAGAGAGAGAGAGAAAGAGGGAGAAAGAGGGAGAGAGAGAAGAGGGAAAGAGACAGAAGAGACAAGAGAGAGAGAGAGAGAGAGAGAGAGAGAGAGAGAGAGAGAGAGAGAGAGAGAATGAGGGGGACAGAGAGGGAGAGAAAGAGACAGAGAAAGAGGGAGAGAAAACCAATAAAACCACTGCTTTTACTGTGAATAGATTTATCATGAAACAAGAAAAGCCTGTGAAGAAGGGGATGCTGCTCAGGAACATCTAAATTTAGATTTCTAAGAATTCTTCGAATTCCTGGGCCTCCACGGATGGCTCTGATGAGACAGATTCTATTTAGCTTTGCCTGCTTGGAATGAGAACAGGGGGCTTTAACGGCGTGCGAGAGTCGCCATGGCTGTCAGGACACACTCAGACCTCTCTGCCACCATGCCTGAAGCATAAACGTTTGAGTCAATTTTAATGGTTGCTGTCTGTCAGGGTTAGGACCAGACCTCTGAGGCTCTGCCTGGCTCCTTACAGCACCATCAAGCGCCATGTAAACAATATCTAGAAACACCTCTCTGGGTGTCTGCTCTGCTGGGAACAGGATATTCGGTCTGTTCTGATTTTTTCTTGATTCTCAAGAAGCCATGGCCCAACATCTTGCATAGAACTCCACATGACAAACCAGACACATTTACAGCTCTTAGGACTGGTCTCCCATTCTGTAAAACATGTCTTACTGAACCAATGCCATCTTCAACTATCTCGGTCTAGTGCAAGATTATAACCAAGTTCAAGTTCAAGTTCAGGAATTTGTATAGCGCACTACTCACCCAGAGGGTCTCAAGGCGTTTGTGGGAGGGGGTGCATTATTTATCGAATAGCCAGGTTTTAAGTTCCTTTCTGAAGGTAATGTGGTTCTGTGTGAGACGGAGGTGAGTGGGGAGAGAATTCCAGGTCTTGGCCGCCAAGTAGGAGAAGGATTTTCCTCCCATGGTGGGTCTGTGGATGCGCGGAACTGCGGCGAGCGCTTGATTGGAGGATCTGAGTTGGCGGGTGGGTGTGTAAAGGACAGTCGTGTGTTGAGGCATTCGGGTCCTAGTTTGTAGAGGGCCTTGTGTGCGTGGGTGAGGAGACGGAACGTTATTCTCTTGTTGACGGGAAGCCAGTGGAGGTCTTTCAGGTGGCCGGTAATGTGAGCTTGGCGAGGGATGTCCAATATGAGTCTGGCTGATGCATTTTGGATGTGTTGGAGTTTTTTCTGTAATTTGGCTGTGGTTCCTGCGTAGAGGGTGTTTCCATAGTCCAGTCGGCTAGTGACCAGTGCGTGGGTGACCGTCTTTCTTGTTTCGGTGGGGATCCAACAGAAGATTTGTTTGAGCATACGAAGTACGTTGAAGCAAGAGGATGAGACGGCGTTAACTTGTCTGGTCATCGAGAGGGAGGAGTCTAGGATGAAGCCTAGGTTGCGTGCGTGGTCTGTGGGTGTGGGTGCTGTGCCCAGTGCCGATGGCCACCATGAGTTGTCCCAGGCAGAGGGGGAAGATCCTAGGATGAGAACTTCCGTTTTGTCTGAGTTAAGTTTTAGTCTGCTGTGTTCCATCCATTCGGCTACTTCTTTCATGCCTTCATGGAGATTGGTTTTGGCGGTGTTAGGGTCTTTGGTTAGGGAAAGGATAAGCTGGGTGTCGTCAGCGTAGGAGATGATGTTGAGGTTGTGTTGTCGCGCGATGGATGCGAGGGGACTCATGTAAACGTTGAAGAGGGTGGGACTGAGTGATGATCCTTGTGGTACTCCGCAGATGACTTCCGTGGCCTTTGATATGAAAGGGGGGAGTCGGACTCTCTGGGTTCTCCCGGCGAGGAACGAGATGATCCAGTCCAAGGCTTTTCCTTGTATTCCGACGTTGCTGAAGCGTTGTATGAGGGTGCTATGACAGACTGTGTCGAAGGCGGCGGAGAGGTCGAGTAGGATGAGGGCAACTGTTTCTCCATTGTCCAGTAGTGTTCGGATGTCGTCTGTCGCTGCAATGAGGGCGGTTTCGGTGCTGTGTTTGGCTCGAAAGCCGGACTGTGAAGAATAGAGGGAGTTGTTGGATTCAAGGAAGGCGACGAGCTGGCTATTGACGGCTTTCTCAATGACTTTGACAGGGAATGGGAGGAGGGAAATGGGGCGGTAGTTCTTGAGTTCAGAGGGGTCTGCTGTGGGTTTCTTCAGGAGGGCGCTGAGTTCGGCATGTTTCCAGCTTTCTGGGAAGGTAGCGGAGTTGAATGAGCAGTTTATGACATCACGGACATGGGGTGCGATGATGGAGTCTGCTTTGTTGAAGATGTGGTGGGGGCAGGGGTCGGTTGGCGAACCTGAATGGATGGAGTTCATTAGGCGGATGGTGTCTTCAGTGGTGATTGGGTTCCAGGTGCTAAGGTTGTTAGAGAGCGGTTCGGGTTCGGAGGTGGGTGGAGTGGACTGTACTTTTGAAATGTTCTTAAAGCTGTTATGTATGTCGGCGATTTTGTTGTAGAAGAAAGAGGATAACGAGTCGCAGAGGTCTTGGGAGGGAGTAATGTCGTTAGAGGCTGCGGTGGGGTTGGTAAATTCTTTGACGATGTTGAAAAGTTCCTTGCAGTTATGGGCGTTGTTGTCGAGACGATCCTTGAATGCTGATTTCTTGGTGGATCGGATCAGTTGGTGGTGTTTGCGGTTGAAAGCCTTGAAGGTGGTGAGGTTGTCAGTGGTTGGGTTTTTTCTCCATGTTTTTTCGAGAGTACGCAGATAATTTCTTCATAAAATTTTGTGCAAAAATAAAATAGCTATATGAATCGTATTACAGTCTAAAAAAAAACTAGAATGTCTTCTTTTCTTTTTTATAAAACATTTAGTTTAGCCTTCTCGCCTGAGGGGTTTTCAATAAAATTAGAAAATACATAAAAATAACCTTAACCTACTCCAGAAGGGCTGCGAATTTGTTACAAATTGAGGCTTTTCTCTAGTCTTTTTCCCCACTAGGACAGTACAATACTGTGCTAAGGTTGACCCTGTGCTGTTAGTACCATGACAGAATTCCTTCTCGGTAATCTAAATACTCTTGCACTTCAGAGATAATTTCTTCTTGCATTTATTGTTCACAAGAATCTGCACCATCTTCAACCCCAAAGATCGCAGGGGCCACATCATTCTTCTTATAAAAGGGCTAAAAGGGAGGCAAACTGGGTTCTCTATTGTAACTCAGGAGAGGGGCGATGGTTCTCCTAGGAAACAGAGGCCTTTGCATTCTGGGTAATTGCACCTCCCTATCAGCTGGAGTTTGATGCTGGGGAGCTCAAAAAATTGGATCCATAATTGTTGCTTTACTGCTCCTAGGTCCCCAATGGAACAGTATAGGATTTGGAGGAGATGCGAGGAAACATGGGTGCCGTAATGCTGCAGGAGTGAACGGGTGGCATCGTGCTAGCAAGGCACAGGTCACAGTGCCGCAGTGTCACGAGGACCACGACGTAGCAGGGCAGACAGGCGACTTAATGCAAGCAAAAAAAACTGAGCCCTCAGTGAGGAGTCAAAAGTAGCCATAAGTGTCATGAAAAGGGCCCCGGTGCCACTGCACCTGTGCACTGCTGAGAGCTACACCCCTGCATTGGGATGGACCACAGAATCCCAGAAAGCACATGCCCTTCGTCATTCTCTATTAGTGCCCCAACAACTGGTCTCCTCCTGGTAGAGCTGTGCTTAGCACCCCGGCTCTTACATTTCAGGAAAGAACTCAACGCACTCCAACCACTGCACGGGCCTACTTCAAGCTCAGCAACAATCTGCAAATAAAAGATGAGAAATGAAGACTTGAGCTGCCATTCAGACCAGTGCAAAAAGAACAACTGATGGACAGAATGCAGAACAATGTCACACATTCACCCCAGTACAGAGATCTGGGCGTAAATCCATTGTTTTGTTGCTCACCATGCCATTCCAGTTTGGACCAAGCCATATGCAAATCAGTCTTGACCCTGCGCCCAATGGGAACAGTCCAGCCTGAACTGTCAAGCCAGGTCCTCTTTGGACTGGAAACAAGCATCCCTCATCAGCCAGGATAGCTGGACTCCATTCAGATGAGAGTACCAGGCTAACGCTCACTCTGTGCTGCAGTAATGTGGTATTACCGCAGCCCTCGGAACCTGCAGAATGGGTAGGAATCTCGGGCTCCTGTGTACCTCTCTCATCTGGGCCCCAACAATGACCCCAGGCAAGAATTATTCAAGCAGCGTCGCTAGATTTATTTGATTCAATTTTGAACAAATTATGCAATTTCTAAGAAATTGCCCTAAATCGCTCAAAGCAACAATTACATTTACAAGGTGATCAACTTATCCATCGTTTTGCCACGAATGCCGTGACGTCAGATCGTTTCACAGAATCTAAACCGGTAAGTAATCAAAGCATTAATTAATTCTCTAGGATGTGTTAACTGGAGAGGGTGGGGGGAAGGGTTGTGAAGGGGGGCACCGAGATATACAGTCCTCTTTTTTTAAGAATAAGCGCGCCATAACTGTGAATCACAATCAAAGACGAAGGTAAATAAATACTGCTTTACATTCCCACAGTTACTACTTCGTTGGATAGTAAAAACGACGAACTAGCTCTTGGCTGCACAAAAACCTAAAAGCGACCCAGCTGCACCCGTCTTCAGAAGTCCTACACATGAGGGAAAGCTGTACAAGACGTCCTTTTGATGTCGAATGTGCGGTCTATAAATGACAGCGGCCTAGCGTCCCATGTTCTAGCCATATGTGAAAATGCAGTGCAGAATGCGTGGTCACACCCCTACTGCTGAATAGGGTAGGCTTAATTGGCTTTTAAAAAGCTTTTGGCTTTCTCACACGTCTTATAACTTTAGTAAGATGGCGCTCTTGGCCAGCACAGTCTACAGAGGGCACAGAGAGAGACACTCGCTGCAGGCGGCCCTACTTTCACTTTCGCTTTCATCACTCGGTGATAGCGCCCTGCCCAGACTGCAGGTAGTGAGTCAACAGCCACCGGAGGGTTTTATTGTCTGCACTGAATAACCCTGCAGAGCTGCCGGCCCAGACTCCCTTTGTCCCGGCACTTAGACGCTGGATACGAGAATGAAATACATTACGTCATCCGTCGATAAAGGCTCCGACTGATGCTTTGCGCTTATTTACTTTTGCTTGTCGGAGAGGGAACATCAGGCTGACAGGGTTCAACAAAGGCTGCCACTTAGCTGCTACTTTACCATCTCGAGGCCTTATTTATTCACTTCCGGGAATGCTTCTAAGTGGCAATATGTCGAGTGACAATGACTGAGCTACCAATATTATCTCTTCACTCAGTTGCAGCCTTGTTGTCAGCTACTGTGACACATTCCGGTCAATATTAGGACCAGAAGCAGCTAATAGATGGCATAAAACACCTCTTTAATGATGTAGAACCTTGCCACAACTGGGAATGATTGTCTCAAAGTTGTGTCGTTTTAGAAATATGATTGCATTTCCCCTTCAGACAACATGAAGCAATGTCCAATAGTGATGACTTTGAAACATGTCAAGGCGTCCCACTGAAAACACTCCTTCAGGGGTTTACTGAGCACCCACTTCAGCAGGTGGAAGTGTGGAAAGTGGAAAGTGGAACCTTTACCTTCTCCGCACTCATATTCGGAAAAGTGCAAAAATAATGCGGGATCCATCACAATAATTGTGCCAACACACAGCATGGTGAAATATAATTTCAACAGAAAGATGAGAGGCAATACAATCTTAACAGGACGATTCAATGTTCAATAATATTCCATTCACTGCATTCTCGTGTAAGCTGAAAGGTTCTTTATTTCATTAACTTCAGTAACAAGTAGGCACAGTCAACGCGTTTTGCCCTACAAGGGCTAGCACTGTATCGCACTCAGACTGCTCCTCAGTACCTCACGGAATTAGTAATTCATCATGTATTCACAGAAGTATAAGAGTAGAACAGGTTAGTCCCACGTCCAGAAAATAGAGTGTTGGCCTTTCCGAATTGGACTTTGAGACAGTGCTAACACAATACATTGCCCTGAAGAAGCCCTTGTAGGGCGAAACGTGTTAGCTTGTGCCAATTTGTTACTGAAGTTAACTAAATAAAGAACCTTACTGCTTACACGAGAATACAGTGAATGGAATATTACTGAACATTGAAAGTCCCGTTAAGATTGTATTGCCTCTCATCTTTTCTGTTAAAAGTTTACTTAATTTATGACCATGTGGCAGCTGGTCGTTTGAGGTGGGCATTACACGAGTTGCGACACATGAGTGACTATACTGGGTGGTGCTGTTTTTTTTTAGCCTTACTGCCTTTCTCTGCCCTCAATAAAAGCATGGTGAAATATGTGTGTAGGCTCAAGAGAGCTCATGAGAAGCAGCTGAACACACTCATGGACTGATGGAGGCTGGTTGCCCCCACACAAGTCTAAAGCGTGCATCACGCTTAGCACGGTTGGGCTTCCTTGTGGTCAAGCAGGCGAGTCAGCGCTGACCACGATACGATGAACAATTGTCGTGGAGCTCGCACAGCTATGGTAAACCAGAAGTAGATGTTGTAATGGATTCTCGTGTGCAGCGAGGAAGAAAACACTGTCTGGCCAGGCAGTGTAAAGTAAATAACTGGAATGAGGCTCTCCCGCCTAGGGAGAGGGCAACCCTGCGCACAGTGCGCAGGGTTGCCCTCTCCCTAGGCGGGAGAGCCTCATTCCACGATACGATGAAACCACAAAGTTTGTTCTGCAGTACAATCTTGTTTGACCTATCATGGGCTATTTTTATATTTTTACTTATTGATGTATTTATTACTTATTAATGTATTTATTCAATCGTACAATGACATGTCAAACAGAAATATTTCCATACAACATGAGCCGTACAAGGGAAGGGCTTAAGTGGAAAAACCTGGACAAAAATCAATTCTTGGTTCTTGAAGACAAGAGGCAGTCAACTCCCAGGGAGGTGAAGAGCTCGAGAGGGTAGTCATGTGTGCTAGGAGAACATTCTAGAGGGAGCAAAAATACAGTGTTCACTGAAGCGAAATTTCAGGTAATAGCACTCTTCTTTCGCTCGTTACGTAACTTCTCAGCACAGTTTCGAAGTCAGTAAGTGAACAGTGGGCACAAATGTCGGGTGGTAAGAATTTCAATGAGACGCTCCTAGAAGGTAGAACTCCCAGACCCTGGAAGAGGCATATGGTATTTTAGGTGATGAGTAAGGGCCTTATTTAGATCTTGGCGGACGGGTCACTTCGTCACAACGGTGATGGCTATCCCTTCTGCCGAAATATAAATCTCATTATAGCCTATGGGGAAGTAACCCACCCATCAAGATCTAAATCAAGCCTTAAGTTTTGGCGGGCTGACATGAAATTGCGGGTAGGTGTGGCAGAAGTGCCCCACAGCAAGGTAGTCGAAAGAGAAGCTGTTAATGTAAACATAATTATGAGTCGTTTACAGATGGTTCTATTTTTGGTGTTAAGCCGACCAACCTTTTACAGGTATGTGGACACAGGAGACAGCTGAGGGTGCAAGTCACAAAGTTGTTGACTTTGCCAAGTGGATCAAAAGAAGGTTTTGGGAGGCCAGCCAGCCAGCAGGCTGATGCAGGGATAAATTCTGCTGAATGCTAGGGAGTGAATATGTGTTTCGGCAGTGCTACCGATCAGCAGAGACTGGACACTCTTGCTGAAATTGCGTTACAGCAGGTGTGATTGTGGTTCTGTTGGAAACACTAATGGTTTTAGTAGGCGGAGTGAAAGGTAGCAGTTGGGGGTGAAAGAACGGTGTCGTGAAAGGGAGGGAACTGTAGATGCAGGAAGGTACAGAACTTCCATTTCTGAAGAGTTCAGCATCAAAGTGCGAAGCGTCATCCAATCATGAGCTGAGTATGTCAGAGATGTGCGACTGTAGACGAGTAGTGAAAGCGTGGGAGGGGAAGAAGATTTGGGAAGTCAAAGGATGACATGATATCATTAAGAGAGATAGTGTAGAGAGAAAAGGAGAGGACCAAGGGTTGATCCAGAAGTAATTCCCTCTGGGAGACGGGCGGAAACAGAACTTGCTAATCCATGAAACCAAGTTGGAGCAGATTGAGAAGATAAGACCAAAGTTAAGGGGTATTCCACTCAAACAGAGGGAGTTAAAGATGGAGAATAGAGTGGGGTGATCAACTGTGTTATACGCAGTTGAGATAGCTTCGAGCATGAGCACAGCCGAGCGGTGATTGTGGCGGTCAGTGTGAATGAGTGATAGAGGAAGACCTGGCTCTTTTCGTATAGGCACCTTCGGGACCACACACCTAGACACCTGCCCAAGCTCCTAGATACCCGCTCAGGTGATTAGTGTGCTATACAAATCAACATAACATATCATGTTGGTGAGAGCTATTTCCAGGGAAACCAGATTGGAGAGGGCTGAGTAGGCTGTTGTCGAATAAGTAGTCTGTGAAACGGTGGAAGACAATTTCTCCAAGTAGCTTTGAGAAGAGGAAGAGTGATACTGAGTTTTTTTGTTTGTTAAAGAACCCCTGCTGATTAAAATTAAATTAGCAGAGCAGTGAAAGGGTGAACACAGATGCGAGGCACAGTAGAGGGATGCATGAATGAGGCAGACGTTCATTAACTGTAGGTCTGAATCGATCAGAACAGGTGCGGTCGGGTAACCTATCCTCTGGGCCCACAGTTGCATTTACAAGCACAGTGCAGAATTAAACTGTGCAAAACATATTTTTAACCTCTTTGACGTGGCGCAAATTCCGCCGGAGTGTGGCGGAATTAGACTTCTGTGGAGAAGTGTGGCTCAGGGGTTAGAGGCGGCAGACCCGGAAGCTGAGATCGGTCCTGGACCAGGGTTCAATTCCCCGCCTCGGTGGGTCTTGGGCTAAAAATTCCACGGACTCGATAATTCTCGCTCCGGTGCCTTCTTGACTCACGGGTTCACACTCTGCGACTCTGGGCAATAGCTTGCTTAATCTCCACAACGGCCCCTTGCGGCGGGATGCCTGACTTTCACCTTGTGGATACCCGCTGGGGCTATCACACAGGGGAATATCAGGACGGGTTCCCTAAGCAAGCGCCGGGACACCCACTGCGGGTAGCTGTGCGCTATATAAGCTCAACTACATTTACATTTACAGTTCGGACAGCCCCCGACCCATCAAAGAGGTTAATGGTTCTTCAATACTTTAACTAGCCTGTACTCCTGTCTGCGTATATGTTCAACCAAGCTTTAGCCTGACACACTGATGCGTGTTGCGGTTTCTGTCCGATCGCCAAACATCTGTTGGGAAATTAGTTACACCGATTGGGTCTTGGACTTTTGTTTCAACCACAGGATTTTATTGGACCGACAGTGCGCCCACAAACATATGTGAGGGCTTTAAAACTAGCCACCAATTTATTGTGACATTGGTACAAATCTCAGATGTTCACAGTGGCTTCTGCACCAGTACCCACTGCGGATTATTATGGTGTTTGCTCGGCCAACAGAAATGTTTCGACGGGGAAAGTCTGTGATTGGGAAGAGGGATTTTTGGACTAGAGTTCCCTGCAGACCAAAATACTGAAGCTGGCTCTATTGGACTCTGATTGATGCTGGCCACGCAGAATAAATAACATTTGTAAAGGCCATGTGTTCCTTACCAGGGGGTGGTTGGGTTATTTCTACCAGAAGGTTTGACTAGTGGAATTATGGTCTAGATTTGGAATTTGGGGGACATGGTAGTCAGTTGCAAATGCAATGGAGTCGGCTAAATTTATGGTCCGCCTGCCTCATTTCGAGATAGGAGGACTTTAAGCTTCCGTCGAAGGAGCCCCCATTGGCTTGGTCAATGGAAATCTTACTGGGAAGGCCCTGTGAAGTAGGGGCTGTTGGAGTAAAGCCATCACACCACCCATTACATTAAGAGCAGACAGTGTGATTAATTATTTTCTGTCCGTAACTACCAGGAAAAGCCTGGTGGTCATTTGTTTTTTGTTTTCCAAAAGCAAACTCCTTCTTTTGGAGTTTGTTTCAGGGGGAAAAAGTTTAAAGTTTTGAGAGCTGCTGTTAAAATGGATGGATATCACTCACCAAACATTTTGTACCTTAAGGGCACAGACAATGGAATTGCGCTGCAGGGGAGGAACAAATTATGCATCAGGATTGAGCAAAGTATGCAGCAAGAAAAGAAAAATATTGCGACAAAACGCAACACATTTTGTAATAGTATTACTTCGTTATTTTGCAATTGTTACACTTATTAACACTGCCTGGGCATTGGTTGCACCTCATTAGTACCAGTTTAACACCTACATCTAGCAATAAGCGGCAGAAAGATAAACAAACAGCCTTTGCAAAGATCTTCCCATTGTGTGGCAACTTGTGCAGCTGGGCTTTTAGTAACTTTTGAACCGTTTGAGCTAGAAATCACATTTTTTGGTTAAAATCTGCCGATTATGCAGCAGATGATGGATTAGGTGGCAAATGTGGAAATTCTAAAATTAATAAAAAATTGCTGTGGCCACATAATTCCAGTGGCCCTGCTTAAGGGTATTCAACATGGCGGCAGTCACTTTTAAGGTACAGAAATAACCACTGAGATGCTGCTCATCTCTATATGTGTTAGCTCTAGAACTGTAGGGATGCCGGACTTAATGCCATCCCGACGGATGCTAGGCCCTCCGTCTTCTAAGACCATCACTTACTGCACTGGTATATTATATTCTGGATAGACCACTATTTTCTGCCAAACATGATATTTTGAAAGTGTGAAAGACTAAAGTACATTTTCATTTTCTATACATGACTGAACACATAATTTGCCTGTGTTCGGTTCCAACAAGAAGACTTTTGACTTTTAATGTATTCAAGGGATTTATTTTTTATTTTTATTGAGTTATATGATAATTTGTTTAATATCTAAGCTATTGCCTGGGTGTAGAGTGCATCTTGTTAAGTATTGTTAGTCGTTCTGGACTCTATTTCTTTCCCGTTCATTTAATATCAATCGAAAAAATATACCAAGGTTTAGGTTGAGTATGTTGATCTAAAAAGAATTTTAATAATCCTTTTAGTTACGGCGACTTATATCATTTCCTATTTTCCCATCGGATTTCGTACGCTCTCTATCTATCTTGTATTTGAACTAAATGTGCTATTATGAAAACACAGTTATTTTCATGGAAAATAAGCAGTCTTCTGAGCTGTGGCTGGTGTATGCATTAACGGTCGTTCTTGAGTTAAATCTAGTATGATGTGTACCTCAAGGTCACAGCCCTGATGAAGTGAAAGCTGTTTCCTGAAGCCCCCTCAAAGAAAGCACCTGCTCTTTTATTCCCAGTGTTTTGGAAAAGTGATGGGTGTGTCCTGAAAGTAGAATGCTTTGCTCGTCCTAAATAGGTTCAATGCTCTAAAAAACTGGAAAACACCCATCTATCATCAAACACTCGGGCGAGTACGACCGTTTCCACCAGCACTAGTCAGATGACGTCACAGCATGATGAGTGGAAACTATCAGCCCTCCTTTTACCTGAGTCACAGGGGCAACATTGCCTGCTTGCGGGGGTAACCTAGGGCACACAACTGATTGTGCCACAGACATGTGCCTCAGACTGTCCGGCCCTACCAGAGATTCCACCGAAGAGTGGATGAGGCGTGGAGAGCATAAACACACCAACAACAACATATAGAATTATAGAAAAACTTTAGAAAAAACTGGGAATTACAGGGACGTTTTTCACCAAGGAGTTCTTAGTGACGAGTTCAAGTTCAAGTTCAGGGATTTATATAGCGCACTGCTCACCCAGAGGGTCTCAAGGTGCTTGGGGAAGGGGGTTCAATTTTTGTCGAATAGCCAGGTTTTAAGTTCCTTTCTGAAGGAGCTGTGGTTTTGATTAAGGCGGAGGTGAAAGTATGGCAGTGGGGAGAAGCAGCGCTACAATACCACTACAGCGCTACGAGGTCGGGAGGAAGGGTGGAGCGACCGCTTCACAAGGAGTCAGGCTGGTACGAGAGCAAAACTCAAGTTGTCTATGAGTCACTCAGAACCCCAGGGTGAAAACATCCCCTAAATCACTTTTTACCCATGATAATTTATGTTCTGTTTGGCACCCAAAATCATCCGCCCTAACTAAGCTGTGCTTTCGCTTTCAGCCAAAGCAGACAAGCAGCGCTGCGCTGACACTCTCAGAGAGCCCGGTTACTTGGCCTGGAGGGCCTTTATGACATCACAACAGTTGATTACTAGTTTTGTCATCAACTGTTGTGATGTCATAGCAAAGAGTTATGACTTTCAGAAACTGAAATAAATTATAGTGGCTATGACAACCACACATAACAGACAGATAAACAATATTCCGCAACACACCACCTCTGCAGTGTTCCACAAAACACCACCTCTGCAGTATTCCACAAAACACCACCTCTGCAGTATTCCACAAAGCACCACCTCTGCAGTATTCCACAACACACCACCTCTGCAGTATTCCGCAACACACCATCTCTGCAGTATTCCGCAACACACCACCTCTGCAGTATTTCGCAACACACCACCTCTGCAGTATTCCGCATCACACCACCTCTGCAGTATTCCACTAAACACCACCTCTGCAGTATTCCACAACACACCACCTCTGCAGTATTCCACGACACACCACCTCTGCAGTATTCCGCAACACACCACCTCTGCAGTATTCCACAACACACCACCTCTGCAGTATTCCACGACACACCACCTCTGCAGTATTCCGCATCACACCACCTCAGCAGTATTAAATAATGCAGTTTGTTTTTCGGAACAAACCAAGGGCCTTATTCCAAGTATGGCGGTGCTAGGACAGTCGTACACGTTGTGACAGTCTGACCACTGACACCACTGCGGGTCCTTATTCCAAGTATGGCGGTGCTAGGACAGTCGGACACGTTGTGACAGTCTGACCACTGACACCACTGCGGGTCCTTATTCCAAGTATGGCGGTGCTAGGACAGTCGGACACGTTGTGACAGTCTGACCACTGACACCACTGCGGGTCCTTATTCCAAGTATGGCGGTGCTAGGACAGTCGTACACGTTGTGACAGTCTGACCACTGACACCACTGCGGGTCGGCCTGCCGTATTTCGAGTGTGGTGGTCGGACCGTCACAGGATCGCCGCTTCCGCTGGGATCCAGGATTCTGCAGCGGCGGCACAGCGGAAAGGGTCAGAAATATGCTGGCAGTGCTGCTGCGGCACTGCCAAGCGTATAACGAATTACATTTCTACCCCCCCCATTTCATGGCGGTGAGCCCACCATGAAAAGGGTAGTGGAGAAGCATCCCTGCAACCACATGTGACCCCCTGGAATTGCACCACTGTTACTGCACGCTGTGGCATGCAGGGCATGGTGCACCCCACACCATGCAGGAAGGGGCGTCGGTCTGCTGTTAAGGTTCTCCTATGAGCCTAACAGCCGGCACCATGGGACTGCCGCCGCTCCACACGCCCGCCCTGGATTCAACTCAGAATCCAGCGGGCAGGCGCATCACGAGCTTGAGGGTTCTCCTGCCAGCAGAGTGGTGGCAGTGCTGAAGGAGGGTCGCCAAACTCGTAATAAGACCCCAGGTGTCCAGTCTTCCAGAATTTGTCTCTCCATTGATCCACAACACACCACCGCTGTGGTGTTCACAACACGTGCATCTTCTGAAGCATCCCACAAACACACTGCTTCTGCAGCGTCCCGCAACACACCGCTTCTGCAGCGTCCCGCAACACACCGCCTCTGCAGTGTCCCACAGCACACCGCCTCTGCAGTGCCCCACAACACACTGTCTCCAGTGTCCAACATACTGCCTCTCTTCAGTGTCCCACAACACACTGTGTCTAGTGCCCCGCAACACACTATGTCTCCAGTGTCCCACAACACACTATGTCTCCAGTGTCCACCAACACACTATGTTTAGTGTCCCACAACACACTATGTCTAGTGTCCCGCAACACACTATGTCTACTATCACTACAGTGCCCATCCACACACCAGTTTTCCTCAACACCTCTGCAGACAGTCTATCCAGCTGCTAGAAGGAGCCGCCTCTCCGATTCTGAAACAGAGCACTCCGAAACCTGCTGACTCCGGGGTTTCTCCTCCTCGTGTCGGTGGGGAGCCACCAATGCGTGTTTTTCTCGAATAAACTATTGTACTTGGAGGGGGCCCTTTCCCCGCCGCTTCCAGAGCCTGCTCTGCAGAGGTGCTCGGCGCTCTCGGCTGCGGTGTGCGAGGGACTCTGCCAGGAGCTGAGCCCAAGATGCTGTCACTCCATCCAGATGGAGAGCATGGCTGCCTGCTGCGGAGCCGGACACCCCTGCATTACTCAACTCGGAGGCTGCATTTCTGATTACCATACTGCACTCTCACCGCAGACACTGGAGGCGAGCGCGCTCGGATAATTAAGGACAGACATGTCCCTGTGGCATTCGGCTCTGCACAGGCTTACAGGCCCAGACAGAAGGGGGGCGTGCAGGGGCGCGCGCAGGGCCCTCGTGGCCTAGACACGCGCGACTGCATCCTGGCCGGTGACCCTCCGCGGCACCCTTACATAACAAACAGCTGCTCGAGTGCAGCAAGTGGGCTCGCGCCCGGCAGGCTGTGCACGGCACTGCACAGCTGCTCAGTCACAGCTGGAGTCTGAGCTCAGCTGGCAACAGGGCATCACAAATGGGTTGCATGCAGTGCAGTTGCATCTATACTTACCAGCTGCGAGGGAGCTGAAGCAAAACTACAGATTGTATATTTATTTTACTGGGAGTGACCGGGGCCATGAATCGCAGCAGGGGAAGCAACGTGTGCAATTCAAACCCCCTACCGTCCCTTTACAACAGTAATAAATAGCATACTGCAGTCTGCACGGTCTGGATATGTGCATTATGCAATCGCATTATTTCATATGCATTTGTTAAAATGTATATATATATATATATATATATATATATATATATATATATATATATATATATATATATATATATATATATATATATATATAAAACAAGGATGCAAAATTGTGTAGTGACGTAAAATCACACTGAACAAGGATTTAGAACTTCAGAGTTGTCTGCCTATGAAAAGTTATTGCAACACACAATCTGTGAGGCAGTTAACAGTTTTGTATGTACCTTTCACTGTACTGTCATAGGAATATGGAATTTGAACTTTGCACTATAGTAATAAATGTGTTTATGTGCATTTATTAGTACAGTTCCTCTAAATAATTGGGGCAGGTTTATTTTCGAGGGTGTTGTATGTAATATGCATTTATTCTTTTATAACGTCCTAGTTGTGTAATAAAGCAGGCATTCTTTGACTTTCTGGCTACTAACCCTACTCACGTCGACAGCTGTAATTTGCGCCAAGCCTCTGGCCACATGTTGTTCTGAAACCACTTCTAGATCGGGAATACAGATGTTTTGCATATGTTGAATATAACCCCACAAGGCTTCAGTGCGCAGACATAGAATGCACACTGAACACAAACAACAGAGCGTTCTCGGCCTTTCTCTAGTGCTATCATCCCACCGGACCAAGAGCATTAAATTCTTCCCAATTCTTTTCATCCAAAACTCTGCAAATGTTCATTCTCAACGCAGATGGCGTTTTTGTCATTGAAGGACATCTTGCATGTTCTGACCCTTCTACAAGACTTACAGTCACTGACAGTAAGCTTCACTTTGATTTTAACCATCCGCATATATGACAAAAATATATGTCTGAAATGAGCACCGCAGTGTTCTGGCGGGGTTTGTCCTTTATATGCGCTGCAGTGATACATGGCAGGTAAAATTGACTTTGCCGTGCACGGAAGCCAGTTTTTATCTATTCATTAATCACCCCTAAAGTATACTGTAACAGCCCACAGGGCAAGGTGCTAATAATAAATATAAAATAAAGAGCAATATATATTGGGCCCAGTGTGTCCTCCATTGGAAATAAAAACTAAAATCTATCACACTGTGTCTTGCTAGACATGTCCCTAAGTAAGCTTAGATGGCATTAAAATCTTAATCTCCTATCTCAGCTTCGGAAAGGCTACAAGAATGCTTTAAAGTTATTTCCTCTTTGGTTTTTAAATTCTAATGTCATGGCGAAATCAGATTTTTGATAGCTTAAGCAGAAAAGTAACTTGATAAAGATGTACTTTATGCTGCACGAGCCAGAGCTGGCTTAAAACCAGTTCAGCCACTCATCACACCTCCTCAGCTGGACTATACAATCTTGGCTGGAAGAGTTAAGGACTCTTGCTCAGCGGACATGGACCTGCCTCTGAGCCAAGGAAAGGCTAACATATGCTAACTTGTCAATCTAGTAAAAGTTAGCTATCTGGGAGTGGGCAGGAGCAGTTGGGAAAAGGTAGCTTTCAGCTCCCCTTCGGACATGGAGATTCCAGGTAGGGATTCTTCTTATTCCCAGGACCCTCCCAGGCAGCCAGGCGCCAGCTGCAGAAAGAACTAAACCGGTTTTGATCCTGTCAGACGGGAGGAGATATCATTTGAAATGGTGGGGTGGGTAGGATCTGAAGGCAGGTCAGTCTGGTGGCAACTGAGTGTTGTGTAATTTTACATAAAAGCAAAGAGGAAGTTTCTGCAAAAAAGAGGTGGGGGCCGCAAGAAAATCTCCCCATTCACCGACTACTGCTCAGGATAAATCTGGCACTTCCATCACTACCTCCTCAGAAAATTCCTGGACCTTGGAAGACTTTGTTGGAAGAAGAATGCCCTACTGGAAGAAGACTCATGTCTCCTGCAGGAAGAAAAGGAATTGCATAAGGACTCGAGTGGTCCTCACTCCGGCTTGCACCAAGGGACTGGAGCTACTCTCCAAGTAATAAAGGGTTGGCCTCCTGCTTTCTTGCTTCAGGGACACAAAAAGCAGAAGGACTGCTCATCTTAAGAGGGAACAGCTGGCAGGTGGGGACCGGGCCCCGTAGGAGACCTGGAGGGAGACATATCTGGAGCCCATGGTCCTGTCCCGAGGAGCAGCAGGGTTGACCCAGAGGGAGTTTCCTAGAACTTTGAAAATGTTTAGATGCAGTCACTGTTTCAACACACAGAGGATCAGGTAGGTGATGAGGCTTGACCAGGAGGGTCACACCCAAGACGGCAATAAAACCACATTGGATCTACTGCTTGAACTTAGCACACACTTCTCTGAGGAACCACAACTACCAGAACGTGAGCAGGGATTCTCCTTAGAATGGCGTTTTAACCCAAACACAGTAGTTTTATTGTGTTGGTTGGAGAACTTCTTTCGCCAAAATATTAAACTAATTTCTGAGGGCTACACTTTAAAATGTGCAGTGAATTACCAAAGCCAACAGGGAATCTGAGTGCAAGAACCTTCCCATTCAAGGCTCAACAACAAAGCCACCATAATTAGTGTGGCTCCTTGGATGAGACTTTATTTGGGATTCTCTCCACCTGTGGCTTTGATGTCATCAACCAGAGATGATAGGAAACCAGTTCTTGTAAAGCAAAGCTATCAAGTTGAGCAATGGAAGGGTTGACGAGGATACTGCCCCAGTAAGGAGTGGGAGAGCAGTTAACAGCACAGACAGTCGCCGGCATGGGAAATCAGATCCTCTGAGCCATCTTGGCTGTTTTAACATTCCTAAATAGCTTCCCTCATCCATGCAAGGTGAGCAATGAGATTCAGGACCTTTTGTGGTGAACCAACAGATCAAGGAGCCCTGGTCTGTGATCAAACAAGGTACATGGTTAAGAGTCTTGGAGTTCAGCAGGTGGCAAAGAGACAGACTGACGGAAGTCCCCTCATCGACCGACCATCCAATGGGAGGCCGAACAGCTCATTTGAAATTTGTATGTCTTGATATTCTTTGGTGAGGTGGCTTGTGACAACAAAGATGTGGCTACAGGCAACTTACCAAGTTCCCAACGCCAACTGAGAGAGGAGGCCGAACCTGCTTCCTTTATTGTTTGTTCAGTTTTACACAACTATGGTGTAGTCTGTACAACCCAGGCTCAAATTTCCTTCTGCAACTGACAAGATGTCAGAAAGAGAAGGACGGACATCATCCCCTGAAGAAAGCCGTGGCCTGACCGGAAGCCCTGAGGGAACTGAGTGCATATCAAGGGAAACTAGAAGAGTCTTCGTTATGAAAGTCATGGAACCAGGAAAGGAAACTCTTTAAATACGTTAGAGTGCACGACCGTGCAGCAGGACTAGAAAGCTGGATGGGCTTCAAGTACTATAGACTGAGCCCACCTTTCCCAAATTTATTGACAACAGACCCTCTGTGCAACACTCTAATTTTGAACCTGAATTATAGACCTAGACGAATGAGCAAGGCCGTCCCTAAGGGCTTTGTTGAATCACAAAGCTGTAGTCTTTTAGGTCCAGGTTTTAAAAGCAAATCTGTCAAGCAGACCTACTGCTTACAATATACATTGTGTAAAAGTAACAAATGATGAACGAAATGCTGAATGATTCAGACATTCTCCCCCAGTCAAGAGATCTGGGTTAAATCCATTGTTCTTTTGCCCACTACACCACCCCAGTTTGGACCCAGCCGTATGCAAATCAATCTTGACCCTGTGCCTCATGGGAACAGTCCGGACCGAACTGCCAAGCCAGGTCCTCCCTGGACCGGAAACAAGCATCCTGGGACCGGTTTCAGGGTATTTCTTTTGCATACATTGAGCAGGCTTTGGTTCAGCCCCCTTTTCAACCCCTGGCTTTCCAAAGCAGCTTCTTTCAGCCACTGGCTGGATGCCATGTCAATCACTTTCTTGGTTAAGCCCAGTGGAGTATCCATCTCTCACTTAAAGCTATTAGTCATTTGAGGGCTGTCCTCCCGCCTCCATTCCATTGTCTGGAATGAACGGCACGATGCACCACTTAACAGCGATGGCCCTCTGTCCACTCAACCTGGCTCAGTCTTGCTTCTCTCTCTCTCTGATTTAATAACGCTGCACGTGTCGGCACATTAAACACAGACTTTACCAATGCCGAAGAAGGGGGTTGTCTCCTTGATAAAAGTGGGCGTAATTTCAATTACACTGGAGTAATCAGAGTATTTCTGCTAATTCTGCTTTATTTTTTGATGCAGAATTACTGATAATTAAGTGATTACTCCTGCTTGCATATTTTTTTTTTTCCGTTTAAATGCTTGCATAATTTGACTGAAAAAAAATTGCACCGCAAGAGCACATTTATTGAGTGCGAGTGGCTCGTCGTGCTTGCTAATCGTGTTCTGCTGTATTTCGAGCAATATTTTAGTGCCGAAATGCACCCTCACACTCATCTATTACACAAGGGTGAGTTTTGTGCTCAGAAAGTAGCAATAAATGCAGAGAGTAAGTTGGGGGAAAATCCTACTCAAAGAGCACATTTAGCGAGTGCGAACAAACCCTTACTTCAGGCATTGTGTTCTGCCCAATTTCTTAGCACAAATGCATCCTCATGTCCATATTGGAGGCGAGGGTGCATTTTTGCACTAGGAAAATACACTAAATGCAGAATTACTCTTCTTGCGAAATTCTGTGTATTCTCGCGGAATGTCTGGGCAATTAATTCCACATGATTATGATAAATGGAATCATGTGAGTTAACACCCACCCCTCAATAAAACTTTGTTTAGAAGAGGAGAGATTCAACACCAGACCCTTGTCTAGGCTGTGAATGTTGACCACAGTCCATGGCATGGCACCAGGACACCCCTGGACTGATTGAGGAAGACCCTCAGATCATGAGTTGAACCAACATGTTGAGAAGGTGATAATCCAAGTCTCTTGAAAGTGGTGAACCAATATTCTTTGGCACCACAGATAGTCCACCAGTGAGCAGAAGAGGAGGCTCATGCTGTTAGCTGTAAAGATAAGATATAGGATGTTCTCATGTCCAGGCATCGCAATATTTTCGTGACGAGGAATCTTTCTTTTGGTGCTGCGGTCGACACAGATGCTTACTCTCCACTAGCGTAGGGGGATGAGAAGTTTTTCTTTGTGAAGCACTTGACTCTACACTTCTGCAGTGCCTAAGCATTATAAGAAACAGAATAACACTTCCACATTGCAAATGTGCTCACTTATGTTTTATAAGCAACATGTTGTATAAGCAACATTTTGTGGTTTTTAAACATAAGCCATGACTGTACATACGATACATCAGCCTCATAGAAGGAGAAAGTGCACCAAACCTTGCAGTGTAATATAGTATTAGCTCAGCCCAAATAGGCCTGCCATTTCCTCCACAATGGGGATGGATGGATGGATGGATGGATGGATGGATGGATGGATGGATGGATGGATGGATGGATGGATGGATGGATGGATGGATGGATGGATGGATGGATGGATGGATGGATGGATGGATGGATGGATGGATGGATGGATGGATGGACGGACGGATGGACGGACGGACGGACGGACGGACGGACGGACGGACGGACGGACGGACGGACGGACGGACGGACGGACGGACGGACGGACGCACGGACGGACGGACGGACGGACGGACGGACGGACGGACGGACGGACGGACCTTGCCAGGAATTTAACTTCTCGCCTGTAGATTACAGCAGACGTCAGCAGTGGGTGTCTAAGTCACTGCGAATTTCTCCCACCTCCTGAGTCAGACAGGAAGAGTACAGCCATGGACAGAAGGATCATGGTGAATCTTCAGCGACGCAGGCCTCACAGATATATAGCACCACTTAAAATTTGAAAAGTTTCACAGATGATCTATATACATCACAGAAAAGGCAGCGAGCTGTCACTGTCGCAAATGGAGAGTGCTGGGCAGGTTTTCTGTGTCTAGTTAAATTATGCAGCGTGTAGCAGAATGCGACTCTTATGGCGCAGTGAAAGCAGCAGGCGTTGGGAAGTCAAGGTAGGCGTGGAAGTCACCCCACAGCAGCAATTACTGCTGGCTGCCACTGAGGCAGGAGCTGGCCGGGGGGAGGGGCTCCTGCACTTTACTGACCTGATGCATATGTTGTGACCGAGCAGCCATGATCGAGTGGGCGGGTGAGGAGCAGAGAGGGTGGCAGAGCGCATGCTACTCGGTAATATTAATTACTGCAGAGTGTACGCTCGCTCTTCTGTGGAGGCGTGTTTGATTCCTCAGAGCAAAGGCTAAAGAAACTGGAACAAGCATTTGCAATGCAATCGGTCTCGCCTTTGGGACCTTATATGTATTTGGCTATACAGCACATTATCCTGGGCGTTTTATCATCTACATTTCTTTACCATGGAGGGAAAGTAAGCACCAAACTGTATGACACGTCAGGTATGGGAACACATGGAGAGAAATATTACCTTTCAACAGGAAATGGTGTAGTCCAAATCTCTGTTTTTAATATAAAAGCAGGGCCTTCGGTGGTCACATCATTGAAAATACAAGATTTGAAAAAAATATTATTGACTATGGGTGCTCGTTGAGGACAATGTCTATGAACTTGAATCTAGAGAATGCTAAAGTGATTCTGGTATTGTACTGATTTCTGCTGGTCGTTTTCTATCTTGAAATATAAATCGAGGCAGTTGCCAGAAAGTCCCTTAAGATAGCAATTCTGGTATTTTACTGACCTCTGCTGGTCGTTTTCTATCAATACAGTTAATAGAGCCAGTTGACCAGAAACAAAAGTCCCCTATTGGAAGCAGACAAGTCCTAGGGCTTATCACGAGAGCCCACAAAGTACATACACTTATAAGTATATACTAAAGTATATACTAGAGTATATACAAGAGGTCTCGAATGCTCGACCTAAAAATTAATGTCGATGAAAGCATGCCTAGACATGTAAATACCTGATGACTGGCTCTTGCAAACAGTGGTCTAGGGGCGTACAAATGGAAAAAGTTCCTTTTTTTAACAACCTTGGCATCTGGTTGGAGGCAAATGGTTTGTGGGACAGGCTACTTAAAGGGCCCAAAAGATGTGTGCAACAGAAATGCGATATTCAGATTTGCAAAAAGGTTAGGCCACAAGCCAGTCCATGAAATGGTCCAACTTTATAAAAGCAAGTGCCTATCATTGGCACAAATGGAGCTGGAGTCGGGGCTGCGTTGCCTGCACGAAACTTCAAGCAGTCGTGAATAGGTTTTTTGTGCAGGTTCTTGGCCATTCCGAAAACTTCAAATCTCATAACACATCTGGAATTGGGTATAGGGTTCATGGAGGATCAAACTTCCATGAAGTAATGGAGCTCCTCGAAGGCATATTTCTCGAGGAAGGCATTGTCAGATTGTCTAAAATTAGATAACATGACTGCGATCCCGTGGTTGGCTAATGTGCGAAACATCTTTCACAGCCTGGGGTACAGTCACCTTTTTGAGTCACCGCAAAGTATAAGTCCTGACCTCAAAATGCATGTCAAATGGAGCTATGAAACTTATAAAGAAGGAACTAGACTAGAAAAGTCTCTTGATATGCCTACAGTTACAAAATATATGCAGATTTCTACTCCCTCTGATATCGAGCCTTACTTGACCTGGAGAGCAAATCCAGAGCATAGATCTGATCTCACAGGTCGAGATTAAACCCAGTTCACTTCCTTGTGGCTTTCCCACTAGTGGCTTCCTGGTTCCCCTTCCCTCACATGTTGGCTTGTGACTCTGTTACTTTCCAATGCACTGCACATTTGATATTCTTTTGTACTTTATATGACTCCTTTAAATTGCACTTTTTACGTCCCGTCCTACTGTATGAGCACCTTCATTTTTATAACGCGGGTTTGATCTATTTGCAACGTTTACCATAACTTGATGTTTGCATTGCTGTTCTCATTTATATCACTGCTGCTATCAAATTGAGAAGAACTACTGAACTTTAATGACAAATTGTTTTCATGATGCTTTTAACGTGTTATTTATTTTTTTAAGGATGTAAATGTTTTTATTCTGTGTTTTTATGGTCAAACTATGACCGTATAAAGATGCTTTTGACCTTCGAACAGCGGTCTCAGTGACTGCATGTATGGGTGCCACCGGTGTTTATCTGCTGCTGCAGTGAACCTTTATTTTTAGTCGAGAGCAGCTCTACAATGTCACAAGATAACTCATAAAATGTGTACATGGCAGAAAATTGAACGTGAACTGTGTGAGAAGCAGAGTTTCTGCATTTCCTTGCTTTGCTGGGCACCACTTTTACCACGAGCGCCGTTCACGCCTCACCTGTGGCGTTAGCATCCTGACCTCGGTATCCACTCTGTCGAAACATATGGACAATCCCCTCTAGCAAGCTGCAGTGGGGTCTCTAGCCCTCACCTCATTAGACTAGTACAATGCCAGCACCAGGGTGGCCCTGTAGGAGGTCGAAAGGACCCCTAGCGTGCCAAAGAAAGCTGATCAGGTGTAGGTCTGAGGAACGCCCCAAACGTCGACCCCTGTACAGTCACACTCCCTTCTGTAAATACAGAAACACCACCCGCTAGCACCCGCCCAGGTAATATTGCTTCTGTCTACGGTCATTTTCTCTCCAGGTTTTGATAGCGAGTGCTATGTAAGCTTCAGCGAACATTGAAAGCGCACAATGTGCAAACACCGCGTCACACAGTCACCGCGTAACAAAGTCCATTAGCCACCTCCTTCTGTTCAGCCAAGCCAGCAAGGCATGGAGCCAATCCTCACATGTGGCCTATTTCTTATCTGAAAGTTCCAGGCTGTGAGCCGCATCCGAGACTGCTACCTTCGTCAGTAAAACCCACGACGGAGTATCTAAAAAAGTACCCACGGTGGCCATATCATCATCTTCCTTCTTATGTGTCTGAAACAGTCACATTAGTGACTAAAGAGACTTCCAAGTGGCCTGGATGGCGCATTTAGGTGTCACTTCACTGGCCCCCATCACGAAGAGATGCCACTTCAAACTACTCACACACGCATTCAAGGCCATACACAACATAGTACCAGCCTACATCAACCACCGACTGACCTTCCACCAGCTCAACAGCCCACTCCGCTCAGCCCATCTAGCCCTCACACGCATCTGTCGAGCCCGAGGAGGGGGCCAATCCTTCTCCTCCCTCTCTGCCAAATCTTGGAACCACTAGCCCATCAACCCCCGGACCTTCACCACCCCTCGCTGACTTCAGGAGACCACCCCGGGTTAATACGTGGCGAACTACAAATCTGAATTGATTGATTGACTTTGATAACGGATGATAAACATTCTTACATTTTGAAGATGCTGGCATTACTCTAAAGTACTTTCAGACACCACATTTGCCATAAGATTTCCATACATTTCCTACACACAGCCAATCCCATCAGCAGTCAGTTCCGTTCAAATAACTTTATTCGATTCACAAGAATCATAAAAGTGATCCATATATATATAAAACAATTTAATATAAACTTTTTAAAATCTTCTATACAAAAATTGGGGTGAGTTCATGTCAAAGTTCTCAATTTTTAAAAACACAATTTTGATAAAATACAACATTTCAACAAGTTAATTTTCCAGTAACAATTCATACCTTTTCGTACTTGACAGCGAAGTTCTAATGAAGTTGAGCAGAGCACTACAAATGACAGTAGTCGACAAAGATAGAAGATAATTAAAACCTTCTTGATAGGATCAGGGGCGAATGTCCTTTAAAAGAGGCTTAAGAAAACATGCCCTAATATCTTTATAAAGTGTGCAAAACAGCATAAAGTGCATAGTACTTTGTAGGGCCAGGTTATTACAAGGACAGTGAGTCAGTCTCACACACCAACTCGCCTGTTTAGGAAAAGCCACAAGAAAGTTCAAAGTGCAGGACGAAACCTAGTTAAGAGGAAACGAGCTTGTGTTTGTATAGTGAAAGACAAATAAAATTGCTGATGGAATAACGACCCATAGATAAAAGCATAATTTACCCGGTCAGAGGAGCTTATTTCATTATAGGATGCATTTTTTATGATTGATTTCATATGAGGTTGAATACCATCATTATTATCGTAGTAGTGTCCCAAGCCGATCCTATTAAAAGTCTTTTTAACATAAAGCCAGGGGATGGACAAAGCCTTTTCCAAGTTCATACAGTCTCTGTTGATCGCTCTTGAAAATAGTAGATCCTCTGAAGTCCATACCATCAGCAGTCTATCTCAAGAGTGCCTGCCTTAAGGCCTTAGTTCTCAATGAAAGACCTTCTTCTATGTTTACGCCAGAATCGCCCTTTGAGTTTTTTTATTAATCTTGTGTCGTATATTTTCTTTAGTATATACTTATATGTGTATGTACTTTGTGGGTTCTGGAGATCAGCCCTAGGACTTGTCTGCTTCCGAGTAGGGACTTTTTTTTCTGTTCAACAACCTCTATTTAACTGTCTTGATACAAAACGACCAGTAGAGGTCAGTAAAATACCAGAATTGCTGTCTGCTGGCAAACTTTTTTTTTTTTACTCTGCCAACTGCCTCTATTTATCTTTCTTAATAGTAAACGCCCAGCAGAGGTCAGTAAAATACCAGAATCACTTTAGCATTCTCTAGATTACAGTCCATAGAAATTGTCTTCATTGAGCACCCGTAGAAAATAATCTTTTTTCTAATCTTGTATTTTCAGTGATGTGATCACCGAAGACCCTGATTTTATATGAAAAACAGAGCTTTTGACTATAACATTTACAGCTGAAGGGCAATATTTCTCTCCATGTGTTTCCATCCCTGGCGTGTCGTGCAGTTTGGGGCTTACTTTCCCTCCATGTTAAAGAACAGTAGCTGTTTCAGCACCCAGGCTAATGTGATGCATAGCTAAATACAGATAAGGTCCTAAAGGCGAGACCAATTGCGTTGCAATTGCTTGTTTTTAGCCCTTGCCGCTGCTCTGACACAGCGCTCCTGCTGGTCCCCCAGACAACAGGATGACCGTGCTGCTCTTGTGACCCAAGGTGGACTCCTCTGGGAAGAGAAGGCCCCCTGAGGCTGAAAAGCATCTCAGTTTGCTTGTGTTGACCTGCATAGGGGACTCCGCTGAGCAGTCTGGGAAGACCGATTCACCAGGCATGGTCAGACTTATTTATATACACTCTTTGCCCTGTTCTGACACAGACAAACATGAGCTAAAAACAGTATCACGATACTGGAACAATTTTCTGAGTTGTGGTGCTGACATCAATGTTACATCGCTGCAGTCATAGGGACTGAAAAAAATCCAAGCGTCACACAAAGAACAAGTGTCGCAAATCCAACACGCCCATTCAGCGGGAGATAGGTATCGATGCTGTGTGTAGCTAGTAGTGCATTTTGGAGCACACTGTCACACATATTTTACCAAAGCATAGCGTGTTCACGCCCTGTCATTCAGGGACAGCACATGTTCCACTGAAATGATCACAACATTTGCACAGATATACAGTTTTTCTGATAAAACTATACAGCCCACAAACGATAATGTATGGAAATCGAGTTCCAACCACCAAGGAAAGAGCTTTGATTTGTTTTGTTTGAATTAACATTTTTGTTTCCATTCCACTTCAGAGACAAATCAAGTGCTTCATTTGTACATTCGTTTATTTTGAAATATTTGCACAGTTCATTTATAGGTATTTACATTCTGTTGTGTGTTCGAAACAATGACATCCTACACCCTTTCCTTTCACACCAATAAGACTGCCAGAAAGTTCACCTTACAAAACCCTCCGACTTTGGAGAGCGAGAAAGAAAACACCAATCTCCATGTTAAAAGAATAAGCAGCAATTTCTCAGAAGACTAGACTGACATTTGACCTCTGTCTTTGACCGCAAAGCAAATGTGACCAGATAAAAACACATTTTAAAGTCAGCGTAATGCTTGTTTACCTTCGGAGCTCCAGCGTGCCTATTTTGGGGGTGCTGCAGCACCCCCGCACCCCTACTTCCAGTGCCTATGCGCAGAGGAATCCCCCATGGGTCGGAATCAACGCTGAGTTTGCTGTGCCAGACTGTCCATAACTTTGCAGTTATGACATCGCGCCCAGAAGCCCCCGGCACGGCGCTGCACTTCACCTCTGTTAGACCAGTACTCGCGATGGAACCACTTTAATATTCCTCACTCCAGACTGAAATTAGTCAATAAATGGAAGCTGCCCCTGGCTCACCACACTCCGGCTCCTCATCAGTGGGCGCTGTGCACAGCCGCTCTAGGCGCTCGTCAAGCCCAGTTGCCTAGCAGTAATAATGCATCTTTATAATATGGAGGAGCTATCCTCTGCACGTGCTCCTGAATCACCGCAGCTCCCACTCCCTGCCCCGCTCCCTTAAAGCTGTTCGATAACTTTCTCGTTATCGTAAAGCAAAATGTGACCGTCTAGACCAGATCTATTCAACTCCATTTTAAAACATTAACAAGCTATCTTTACTGCATCAGAAAACACTCAGGGAAAGTATTTGCAAACGCACACAGACTTGGCAGGGCTGCATCCCAGACAGACACGACGGTTCCCAGGAGATCCAAGAATCAATTAGTTAGCTGCAGTTCAAAGGTCAAACAGGAGGACTCATTTCCGGCAGCCACAGCTCCTGACAGAAGGATGCAAGCTTGGACCATACCGAGGTTAACAGCTCCCTTATGAACCTTCTGGCAGTGGGTGCAGGAACACAGCCTCATTTTAGGACCCATCCCTTAACATCAGGTCATAAGTTTTCATTCTTGATCTTGCCACTGCCCTCACCCTTAATTATATTGCACATATATTCATAAATCTCAAGTAGATTAATACTTAAAAAGAAATATATGCACTTGAAAAACAGTGGAGATATCCCAACGACCCAATTATCCACATAAAGTAAAAATATCTAAGAAAAATTTACATACACAATAAACAATAACCTAAATTTAATGTCCTTCCAGCACAACTCCAGACCTCTCATAACCCTTCAAGAGCCTTCTTCAATGTCATAGATCACCGCCAGCTAAGCCCACCTCTAACTCCGCCACTGGGTGATGCGAGTCTCTCTAAAACTTCTTCCCCAGCAACATGGCCTCACAATCTACAATCAGAGGCAAGACAACAAACACCTGGAATATTTTCAAAACTATTTCTCCATCTGACCTCATCAATATTATTAAAAACCTCAACCTCACTCACCACTTATTAAAATGACCTCATCCCCGGCGGCCATCATCAAAGCTAATTTTTCCTTATTCTCTGTAGGCTGGGAAAAATTATCAAAAACTTCCTCTCCCAAGGGACTTGCTCCGATGCACTCAAATGTGGCAAAATAACTCTGCTACTCAAAAAAACTCAACCTCGAATCCAACCTTCAGGAAAACTACAAACCCATCTCCAACCTACTACTGACTTGGCAAGACCGTTGAAAAACGTGCCTCCTTATAACTCATCAAATTCTTCAACAAAGAAAACATACCAGCACCCTATTTTTCTGGGTTCACAGCTGCACACAGAATCGAAACAGCCCCCCTAAAAACCTAGATGACACCGAAAGTGTTATGGATGAAGAGGATTCCGGTCTGCTTGTTTTACTCAAGCGTAAACCAGCTTTCAACACTATCGACCTCTCCAGATCGCTTAACGTTCTTGATCAATGCTTTAGATTCAACGGTATAGTCTTTAAATGGTTCGCATCTTTCCTCTCGAAAGGTTTGCAGCTTTAAAAAATCGATAACAGCATTTCTGATCCAGCTCCTATCGATCGTGGAGAGCATCTGGGATCTGTCTTAGTTTCGACACTCTTCAAACTCTAGGTTGAGGAACCAGTTGACATCCTATCTTGGATGGAAAAATTGTCCTCACTCTCAACCCTAAAAAGACTGAATTCATCCTATTCTCACACACCTCAAAAAAACATCTTTCAACCCCAATCTTCTGCATCAATTTAATCTACCTGATTTCACCCTAATTTGCCACTGACGGTCTGCTTACTAGGAGTAACATTAGAACCTTTCCTAACCATGGGCACACACATGAACAGAGTTGTCAAATTTCAACTACTCATGCTGAAGAAATTGAAACCTATTCTGCAACCAACCTATCTAAAAGCGTGTCCTCCTGCTTTTGATAATACTGAGATTAAATTTTGCCAACACGGTCCTAGCTGATGCCTTAGAGGCTGACGGTACTCCCCTAAGAGTGGTGGTCGTACATGCAGTAGCCAGGCTACTCGCATCAACCAAGAAATTCCAAAACATCTCCAGGATACTTGCCAACCTACTCCGGCTCACCTTTGAAGCCAGAATCCATTCTAAGCTGGGATGCTTAGCTTTCAAAGCAATCCATGCAAACGTCCCATTCCACTTATCCAGCCTTCTCAAGAAATCTGGGGGCTCGTGGTCCCAAAGAAGTCAAGAAAAGCTTCTCCTGGAAACACCTTTATTCCGAACCTCTCACGCGCTGAAGCAGTCCTTCTCAGGGGCGGACCCAACCTTCTGCGACTCCTTGCCCACGGATACCAGATCTGCAAAATCTCTCTTCTCCATTCAACGTCTACTAAAAATCCACCTCCTCAAACTTTACCTGACCCGGTAACCGCTGCTTTTATAGGACTAACTGGTAACTAGTACCCCTCTATGAGAAATGCATATGTACTTTGTTAACGCTACCCTTGCATCGACTATCCTCCACCCTTTCCCACGTTCCTTCAGTCTCATCATCCCACGCTTGCATTGCCCACGCTACCACCAAGCGCCCTGCTTTGCCCACCTTCATCAACCACAATTTCTTCCCATCTCTTTACTCTTGAAGAAACCCACGGTTGTAGCATCTTTCTCATCTACAGCAGCATTACCTGTTCCTTGGAAGCCCAAGGGTGGCTGTTATTGTTAACATGTACAGCACACCTGTACCTCGGGTGACTATATGCTAAATAAATATATACATAATGTATTGAAAAATCAAGTTGTGCCTCTCCTCAGCGCTATTAATGAGGCGTTATTGACTGCTGCTCTGGATAATGATGCCTGTTAATTGCCTATTAGGGGACACATGGTCAGCACCCAGCGTCGGATTGGTAACGGGGGCATTCGGGCAATGCCAGAGGGGCCGGGGTCCGCGTTCCAACTGAGGGCTGCTTTTGAGCAGCCTGGGGGCTGATTTGGGCGGTGTCTCTATTGTTCGATGCCGCCAGCGGCCCAGTGGGTGTCTAAGTGGCCTTTCTGGAGGGAGATGAGCGCTCATTACCTCCCGTATAGCAGCAACAGGTAGAGGTGTCACCCCTTTTCTCTCGCTGGGCCTCCCATTAATGTAGACAGGGGCCCTGTGCAGAAGTGGCCTCACTTGTTTTCAGGGGTGTTTCACTTGTGTAAACTGATGTGTGCATATTCTCACCCCCCACCCCCCCTTTTATGTAACATTACGCTGAAGCAGTGATTTGAGGGAAGGCATTATGCAAATATGGGCCGATTTTTTATGCGTGCCCAGGCCAATTTTTAATCCCAATCCAACCCTGTCAGCACCAATTGGATGCCTCCCATTATCTTCTGTCACTGCTGATCCTCATCGCCTGCTCAGACGAGGCTCAGTGGGCAGAAGCAGTGCCTCAGTGAGCCTCCTTCTGTCTGCACCCCTGGGGCACAGAGAAGACCCGGCACGCTGCAGGACCTGGGAGCTAAAGGGCTTCAATGGACCGTCCCAGCGCTCTGCCCACCCCTCCTCCAGGACCAGCTAAGGTCCAGGAAGAGCTGGATGGATGAGAAGCCTTAGAATTAGTGCAAAGTGCAGTTATTAGCTAGATCTAGGATTGGTGGAGACATCAAGTGCGGGTCTACTACATTATTTAAATAACAGATGTTGCCGTCATCATCAGGCGGATGAAAATCCAAGGAAGCCTCTGACTGCACCGTTCCCTTTGAACCCTGGTCCACACCTGAAGCCAGAAATAACACTTCAAACATCTGAAAACCCACAATATCAAATTGTTTTTTGCACAAAGTGAAGCTAGCGGAGGCTGCAGCCCTACACAGAAATGGCTGGTGCAGTGCCCTGCAGAGGGGCTCAGAGGAGAAGGAACCATTTCCCCTGGTTACACACACCTTAGGGCTGTTAGACTAGGGTTAGAATTTGAAAACCTCAGATATAATGTACAGGCTTCAAGCTCTTTCCACTGGAGTAAGAGCATCCTAGAAATATATACAAATCCCACGCTGTGGTGTGCACTCTGCTGCCCAGGCCCAGTACCCGGCTACAGGGTTCCTACAATGTACTCCAAGGTAAGCGTAGATCCATGGTGTCAACGCAGGTCCAAGACAGCTGGATCCATGCCATATCGTCAGGATTTCCACAGAATACACATTTGCTTATAACTAATCTAAATGGAACTCATTTACATAGTCCCTGATTATCTTGATATTCTTGCATAAATGTGGTTTCCTGGACCTACGATGGACACCTGCATGGTAGACTTTTATTCTAAAAGGCTTCCTACTCCATGGCAAAAGCGGGGATGCCAAGAACATGCCGAATCCGCACTCAAGATCTCAAAAAGGCCACTGAATCTTTAGGAAGTTGCTGATCTTCCGCTAAGACTTGGACTAAGCGGTGCCATGGCACCACCTTCCAACGGTTTCCTCTAACGTGTCTACAGGGGTGTTTGCAGCCATGCCTAACTGCTGCACCATGGAGGTGGCTCATTGCAACTCACCTCATCCTACAAATCACCTACATACATTCATCTACAATTATATTAGTGAATGAACACGTTAGACTCTTTGGACATGCACAACAAATTCCAGGCCACCTCCTGGCACTGAACGCTGCAGTGGGGAGCCAGAGGGCACTGACAGCAGGCATCTGCCCGGCCACCAATGTATGAGCACTGGCCCATTGCTCGCTAGTTATGCGTCTAGCTCCCACCGCCTCTATGCCCGCTGTCTCCACCAGGATCCATCTGCTCCTAGTCTGTTACCACAAGGATCTGAAACGCATACTAGGAGGAGCAATGTACAGAAATGATTGACAGCAGGGGACCTGGGTAGTCTGCCATCCTCTGCAGAGACCTGGGGAGAGTGTGGCAAATAGGTCTATGCTGGAGACTTAGCGCAGTGGCCGTCCGATGGACTATCGTGTGTGGTGTTTTCAAGCACGGCTTCTCATCCGTACTACTTAGAGGGATTTTTAGGACTGTCTTGACAGCACACCAGCCTGCTAGGCTGATTGCTACCAGAGTTCTAATTACACTCAGAAGTGGCTTTGCCTCTGCCCAGAAAGGTATTGCTTGCTCACCTCCGGCTATTGGTTGTTTGGTGTATTATTCCGCCCCTTGTGGAGTGCATGGATTGGAATGAGTTAGGGACTATTTTATATTAAGAAAGTTCTGTGAATCAGCACACAGTAAATTATTAATATGATAGATACCTTTTATACAGAAAGCAAACACTTGTGTTTTTCCACAACAGCGGGATTTTTTCAAACATTGAAAGCCAATGCTTGTTTGTATCTGTAAATCCACCTGTGGATGTTGCACACCGAAACTCAAGTGATAAGCACATATAGTTAGTGTGATTCCTGCAGACAAGAGCTGCAGTCACAATCCATCATGGATTCTCCAGCAAACCCTGCACTGGTTACCGAGAACCTTAATTTCCAGATGATGCAGCCGCGTCCCAGTACTTAATTTGAGCCGGTGGTTTCCGGTGCTCGACACCAGCACTTAATTCTCAACACCAGCCCTATTGACAGTCCCCCACATGGTGGAGCTGTCTGTCTAATTTTTAGATGAACACAACAAAAGGGTTTTATAATTCAATACACATTAAAAAGGAATAATTTCGGCCACCCACGCTGTTCCTATAGCTTTGAGTAGCCCGGAATAGACAGAATTGTCACACATGTAGGAGTGTGATGGTTAGTTGCTATGCCGGCGCGGTCATTGGCAGCGCTCGCAGGGGGAATGGGTGTAGCAGGCTGCAGTGGGCTCCTAGAAAGGGCCCTGCCACTTTTTTTTAAAACTCATTAAGTACTGCCTTCTCCTAAGACTCAGCAACTCCCAAGAGTGGACAGCAGCAGGAAGCCAATGCCCTGGCATCTGTGGCATAATACATGTTTGGAAGAGGTTGCGGGAGAGCGTGTTCTGCCTGCAACAGCAGGCAGGAGAGAGACATGGAGCAAAATAGTGCCCCGAAGCTGTATTTACTAAGTGCTGAGTAACAATAAATTAAACATGGGGTGTCCTCATGGGAGGTTACAGAAGAGAAAGGGCAGTACTAACGAGGTTCTACTAAGCCTATTGGCCATTGAAAAGCCACCATTTAGAAAGGACAATGACAGGAGCCAATTAAAAAATGGGCAGAAAGTGGGTGGAGCTTCAAGTCCATACCTGAATACAGCAGGTCTTGAATAGACATTGCTGCCTAGGTGAGACCTAAAAACCTAAAAAGCAATTACGATGCGACAAGCAAGGATAACGTAACAAGCAAGGATAATATCACACGCATGCACATACTGTAACAAGAACTATAATGTAAAGAGCAAGGATAATGCAACAAGAAGCATGATGTAACAAGAAAAGATAATGTAACACTAGACATAATGTAAAAAACAAGCATGATATAACAAACATGTATATCAACAAGCAAGGATAATGTAACAAACACATATAATGCAACAAGAATCATAATATAAAAAGCAACTATGATGTGACAAGCAAGGTTAATGTATCAAGAGGCATCATGTAAAGGGCAAGTATGATGTAACAAGCAAAGATAAGATACCATGCAAGAATAATGTAACAAAAAGCATGGTGTAACAAGCAAGGAGAATGTAACAAGAAGCATAATATAAAAGGCGAGAATAATGCAACCAGAAAGAATAAAGGAACAAGCAAGGATAATGTAACAAGTAGCATAATTTAAAAAGCAAGTCTGATGTAACAAAAAGCATCATGTAAAAACAAACAGTATCAAGCAAACAAAGAAAAGAGCTTAATGTTATAAGAAGATATGTTGTAAGAAGCATACTAAATGTAAAAGAGTGTGCAAGTAAACATAAAATATGAGAGGATGATTTGATAAGAGGGCATGATGCAAGCAATTAAGGTGTAAAGGGGGGCCTAATGTAGCCGATAGGTCTAATGTCACAAGTAGGCATGCCTTTACAAGCGGGTGTTACGTAACAGGAAAGCATGGCCAAACAACAAGCTTCACTGGCACACCATGACGTAACAAATATGCTTCATATCACAAATGGGTGTGATCTGCACTACTGATTTTTAGATAGTGCTAGATAATCCACAAAGGGAACTCTAGTGTGCAAAGTAATCCAAAACATCGCATGGTGAAAACACTAAGGTTGTCTGTGTAAGCAACAAAACTGGATGGTGTCAACATCTCGTAAAGATACAGGGGGTGAGGTCCATCATTTCCAGGCGCTGATGTAGACCTGTCTACCTCTAAAGCTTGTCCCGACACATCTAGAGAAATTGGACTGCCAGTGAGTAGGGTTGTCATTATATCTGGACGAAATTTTAATTACGCAGAAAAATCTGGCTAATTTTGGTAATTTTCCAAATCCTACCGCAGGAGCACAAGAACAATGAACTTAGTGAGTGCGTGTGGCTGAAACATTAGAAGAAATGCACCCACATGTCCATGTTAGATGCAAGGGTGCATTTTGTACTAAGAAAATACCGCTAAATACTGGGTTACCCTCCCCCATCATTCTGCATCATCTCACATCATTTTGCTGTCATTTCTCCTAACTACGCAGGCTGTGCCCGCCCCTAGTTCTCATAAGCGCATATACCGGTGGTCTAATTCTCAGGTACAGCATCTCAGGGCCAGAGGCGACCATTCAAATTCGTTTTAGCCTGCACAGATAATAAGAGAAGACTGAGGTAACAAGCAGCCATGATACTAGCAACATGCATATATTAAATTCCTTTCAAGGGCGAGAAGTCCCCCATTGTGCATCAACATTTCCAGCAAAAAAGTGCTTCTTTCCAGGTTCCAAAAATAAAGTTCTTAACCCACAGCTGCTGACCATGCCAAGGTTTTGGCAGGTGTCTTCAGACAATCCGAGGATACTACTTCTGCACAGTCCACGGAGCAGGTCTTGTGGGTTCCTACATTGCGGTTGACATTTAACCGTATCGCTGCACTTTATATAACACTCTTAATCCGATCTTGTTTCAGCAAACAAATAAGGTCCAATTCTTGGCAGCTGCGGCCTATCACACTTCTTGGAGTTAGCAAATATTTATTTGTCCATAGTTCTACCTTGAACTATATTAATACTGGTAGCTTGAGCCTGGTTCCCGCCATTTTTTGCGATGAAAGTCTTGTGCTCGGGGAAGCTGTAAGAAAACCATGAGCCTTGGTGACTTAAAGCATTTTCTGGTTGCTCAGTTGAGGTCCTACTGGGCTTAGGTTTGGACTTGACGAATGTACATCCTTTCCTAGGACTCAGTTCATTGAAGGCAGATGCAACCTTACACCCTTAGGTCACCCAAATAAAAGAGGAGCATTGGTCTCAGGGATCATCTCACTTCTAAAGACCCCCGAAAATTGAAATCTAAGCCAACCTGGCAAAACTAGAGTGTTGCTCCTGCCACGTGGACTGTGGATGCAAACAAACAGGCAACATGGATCAACACTACAGCCATATGTCTCCCCCCGCACCTGAACCAAAGACTACTATGCAGAAGAAGCAGCTGCTTGGGTACCGAGGGGGCAGCCCCCGTACAACGGACAAAATACAAATACAAGCAAGAGTCCCATCATCAAGAACACGTAACAGACACACCACTGGACTAAGAAAAACCAAAGGAAATGATGAACGGAGTGTTGACAATACAAGCACTCACCCACAGTCAACTGATCTGGGTTTAATCCATCATCGTTCTTTAGCCCATTCCGCCACCCCAGTTCAGACATGGCCATATGCAAATCAGTCTGACCCTGTGCCTCATGGGAACAGTCCAGCCCGAACTGCCAAGCCATGCCTTCCCTGGACCGGAAACAAGCTACCGAGGACCGGTTTCTGGCATTTCAGCCTTCTTCAGCCCTGCTTACTTGAATCCACTGGAGTGCCACACAACACGCTTAACGACCACCTTCTGGGTGATCCTATCAACATTCTCATGATCTTTAGAGTTTGAGTATCTGCTCCCTCTAGTAGTTGGTTCAGTTATTTAAGCAGACTATTCCGATGTGATCAATGTGGTAGGGCATCAGGCTATCATTCCATGATAATGGTTAACGATACAAGGACTTAAAGAACTTGCAAATCTAGTGCCATATTGGAAAGATACCTAGAGAAACCATTTATTAGTAGAGTTTTGTATAGCGCAAACTCAACCCGAAGGTATCGGAGCACTTTACATGGATATCAAGGTAATAGATTACACAAGTTACATATGGGGTAAATACAATGACACGGGTAGGCAGAAATATCAATTAACACTCCACCAATAAGTATATGATAAACAGTAGCAGTTGCACGAGTTACATTTGGGGTAGATACAGATGCATGGGGTAAGCACAGGTATCTGTCAACAGTGCCTAGTGAGTAGCAGGAAGTGTTTGCGGCATAGTTCTGAGGCAGTTACGGTAGGGTGCTTCGACTTAAGGTAAAGGAGTATGCAACAGTGAACACAATCACTATATGATAGACAGTAGCGGCTGCATGGGTTACATATGGATTAGTTATCCTAAATACACCTTCAAAGCAAAAGGAAGGGCGGGGCTTAGTTCTGCCACCTGCTGCTGTTTTGCAGACAATCCCCCACAAAAACACAGCTGTCCCGCCATGCATTGCTAACGCCCACGGGCCCTTCCACGCTAAGATATACACAACAAAACAAGCATCAAGATGAGAACACAAGAAAAACTGGAAAAGAAGAACACAAGTCTTAGTGTCCAGTAGCCTTAGAGAATTGTGACAGATACGGCTAAGTATCACAAAATCGAATATATCAAAACAGCATTTTCAGTTAGGAGACGCGGCGTGTACTTACGAGTTCAGAAAAAGAAGGCTAACGCGGCAAAACTAGAACCACAAGCATATTCCTGCGCTCCGGGGGACCGACAGAGAACTTGGATGGCTGCCAACTCTGAAATGAGTACAAACTCACCAAGGTAATGATGACTAACATCCATTATGGGTACAGCCCAAAGCTGACGCGCGGGCTACGCCCCAGTGTATCCGGGCTTCCCTAAGCTGTTTTTTAAGGCTTGAATGTTAGTTTTGTCTCACCTGCCGTCTTCTGCTAAGGCACACTTCTTCAGGATAAGGTGGACATGTGGGCTGTTGCCACAGTCTCCATGAGTCTGTTTTCAGTGTTTACTGATACTGTCACAGGGCTCTGCATTCTCACCTCCCCTGTCCTCATTTGGCACTTGTGAGAAGAAGGTGTGGTCCGGAGGATTAAGGAACCTGTTCTGTGATGACTGGAGGTGGGGCTGCATAGCTATGACTCCAATTGTTAGCAGAAAATATTGTAATGCAAGGGTTATTAATAAACACAGAAATAGAATGTACAGCCATGACAGCCATGAAGCTCCATTCTCTTCAACCATAACTCCCTAAAGTCCATTCTTACATGACTACAATGACCACAAGCCACGGATACTAACACCGCAGGTAGAATAAGGCCTATCGATGAGACCGGTGGTAAAGACACATTGCTTGCAGGTAAAAACATACTTCCCAAGATAAACACTTGCTGTAGTCCAAAAATCTAGGCATAACTGTTTGGAAGGACTGGCATTTATGGGTAATGGCCACGCATTTACCAACAGCCTGCTACAGGGAATGCGAGAAACCGATACAACTCGGATGTTTAATAGGGAATTTGTGTAACCTTCACAAGCAGCACCAACCTCTGAATCAGTACAAAGATGCAACAATACTCCTGTTTTTGTGCTTTCAGACATAGCTGATCCAGCGGGGTACAAACCACCATCAATAAAACTACAAATTCAACGATATCTGCTTCACATTGTAGACCCATCAATCTTTAATCACGAAAAACTCTGGATAATGAGCTTCAAGTCATGTATCTACAGTTTCTGGAAAATCACTCACTTTTTAGTTTTTTTTTTAAAATGCCACATTTCTCAGTTACAAAGTATTGCACGCCTGACATGCACAGGGCCGTACGCCCATAGGATCTCTCTATCATACCCTGGCCCGGCTCTTTCTTTAATCTTGGAAAGTCTTCTCTGTCTCCACATTCTGGTCTTTCCTCTACCCTTTGTACTCAATAATAACCCCATGTCAGTCTGGAGCTTTCATTGTGCTTAGTTTCCCTCTTGTTGCCTATTTTACTGCTCTTCTATTTGACAATACTTTTGATTTCTATATCAACACGATATCTTTGTAGCATCTTGGAAAGTAAGACTGAAGCTGCACATATGAACTGCGACCATGTGGACAGAAGTAACTCAAGCAGAGGCTGTCACATCCTGGCCTTTGTCGAGGAACGCAGAGATGCAACGACTGACCACACTACCTGAAGCGACAGCGTGATCGTTCTGGGAGAATTCAATCTTCACTGGGGCAGCACTGAAGACCCACTCTGTCTCCTCTCTCCACAGTAATGAACTGATCTGACATAACCTTAAGCCGACACGCATTAAAGGCTCCTTCTAGAACCAACAATCTCCAAAGGCGACACGCTCGTAGAGAATGAACGCAAGCATTCCCAGTAGACTGGACCAATCAATTCCTTATCCCCTTTACCCTGCGACTCTCCCACACTGTGATAGTGAATCAACCTAAAAAAGCAACTACCTGATTTTGCAATACCGGAAAGATAGCCATCAATACCCTAAGCAACACTGCTCAGAAGAGACAACCGTCCATCAGCCCACTACGAATGTGAATGACGTGACCTCCCACAGCTTTGAATGTCCCTCTGCGCACTCAACGCTGCAACCCCACTCCAAAGCAAAAACAATCCTTCAACAAGGTCCTTGATGAAGATAGGTAAGCCCTAGAATCTTAGACTACTGTAACTTTCTCTCGACTGGTCTCCGCAAATCCCACCTCTCCTCCATGACATCGAGCCTACTTCCAGCAGCACGGGTTCTCTATGAGGCCAAAAGGAGCCATCGCAATACACCCATGCTGATCAATCTCTGATGGCCGTCAATCAACGCCAGGACTATTTACAAAACTACCTGCATTACCCATAAGGCTCTGCACGCTTTTATGCCCCATTAATGGATGGACAAACTCAAGCTTTCAGGCAGCTCTAGATCATCAATAAACGCTGAACAATTCTGCTTGAACGACCATCCTTCAGAGAGGAAGGTCTGATGCCACAATTCTTCTCGGGCAGTGCAACCAGAATCAGGAATTCAGTACTGCCAAACCTACACATAACCACCTCCCAGAGACTTTCAAAACAGACCTCAAAGCCCTCTCCTCCAAAGATGTTTTAACTAAGACAGTGCAATCAACTCTTGCACAGACACCAACACCACCTCAATCCACTTTTACGAGAACAGATCCTGTGCACACGCACATTTGGTTACTAAACCCAGTGTCGTGCCTGGGTTTTTTTAACTCATAAAGGGTGAAATCCTTCGAAAAAAGGAAGAGGTTTCACCGCCTGTGCATTTGCGTTCAGAGTCGTTTCTCCACCGCGTCTTATCTACAAGATTCCACCCAACGTGTAGCCCTACAGCCCTGATGAGTTACACCTCCTTCACGGTGTGACGAAACACGTGTCGGCTGGCTACCTCCTTACTGTACTGTCCATTGTTTGACTTATAAAAACTTTATTCACACGAATCATTGACATTCCTCGCTTCCTTTTTTCGAAGTATTTCACCCTTTATGAGTTAAAAAAACCCGGGCATGACACTTGGTTTAGTAACCAAACATGCGTGTGCACAGGATCTGTTCTCATTCCAGTTGGTCTTGGCCTGCCTAGATCATTTCAGGGGCCTTTTTCACGAAGGGTTTGTGTTCCCCTGTCCTGTTTTTGCACCGCGTGCCTACTGCACAACGATCTCAACTACAACATCATACTGCTCAGAGCGCCACTACTTCCTACTCCTCTACACAAACCCAGTCTCCTACCAAATCAATCCCCTTGTACCTCTGGTAAATTCTATTTTATGTAATGGTCTACCCTGTTCAATTCTCAGCCTTTGTAATTATTTATAGTTGTAATTGTACAGTGTAACAAACAACTTCTCTTGTATAGCAGTGTAGCACCTTTGGGTAATATCCGCAATATATAACAATGCAAAAATAAAATATATTTAAAATAAATAAATAAAACCAAGATCTGAACTTGCCTAAGTGTGAGAATCCTTGCCAGTAATATTAGATTCTTTGTGTGCTGCTCGTGTGTAACATTATAACTCAATAATCAACAGGGCATCAGGCATGTATCCAGCGAGAGCATAGGCGTAAAGACGTGAATAGGTATCTCACTGTGGCAATGTGTGAATGATGGACGATGTCTGGATGACTCGACCAGCCCAGCACAAAGAGTCACCTTGAACCCAGCAAGATGAGGCTCTATAGGACAGATCTACACAAAATGGTACAACATCAGAAAAGCGAGTGGTGGACTATGTCGAAGGAGACTGTTGGGCTCAGGTTCACAAGATGTTATCACAAACCCATGCTCCTGATTCAAAATGTCAGTGTCATCAGAGGGGCCATATTCTATTCTTATGATTCATCTTCGTCTCACTTACACAAGATCCATCAATATCACCGCTGTATGGTACCCGGTAGGAGCACCGTAATGTGGGTTGCGATGGTTTTGTCAGTCCGTCAACTGGTCTGTGGATTATGCATATGTATTGTGATGTATTTTGAAAAACAAATGTATCATATTTGTACCACATAAAGGGAGACTTTTTAATATTAATGCTATCTCTTTACAGCTCTTCTGTAAGCGAATATCAAAAAGATACTTATAAAAAAGCGTAATAAAGTCCTCTGGTCATGTACAACAACTCGGCCTAATGCTCTTCTGTACGCCTTTGCTTGAGTTTACGAGAAAAAGACTCACCCTATGCATTACATAAGCATTACAGGATTTAGGTGGAATATAAAGCGTAATATATTGGAAAGGTGAACTGTATTTTCAACTTTTATTCAGATTATCGTATTATCTTCTCCTTCCTCCAGGTCTTGTTTTTTTTTTTTTTTTACATTTCGTTCAATATTTTCTCATGTGAATTTTCCTGCATTTTAGGACATTTCAGAGGAGTGACCAGACACATTGTGCCCCCTTCTTCAGACATGGAGACAATTTGGCCCTAAATCCCAGCTCACAATGCCTGGTGCATTCTGATGTATCTTCAAATCAAGGCACCCTCAAAACCCAACTACTCCCGGTCTTGTAGGCTCCATCCTCAACATGACAACAAGCTAAAGAGCAATTTAAAATAACTCTGCAGTACATAATAATTTTCATAACTCATGATGGAAAGTATGAATGATTTCACCCCTCTACTGCCAGGAGTCTTGCTTAACAAGTGAGAAACAAAGTAAGGGCTGTTTTGCATCAAAAACGGATTAATCCTATTTCTGAGATCAAAGAAGGACATGTGGTCGGTATAAGATCAAATACTAGACCAGTTCCCTTTCGGAGACAAAGCTTTGTGAAAAAAACCGCCTCATTCAGAGCACTGCGCGAAGAGGGTGAGGGCGACAACAAGTTCTGCTTCATCCTAAGCACATGGCGCTGAGTCCACCGTCACGTTTAGGGCAAGAGTAGCTACCATTCAGCGATGGCGCCTCTGATGTCTTCAGGCAGTATAAGAACACGTCTAGTGACAACTTGAGACTACGGCTATCAGGCCATCGGGCATGTGAGGGACAAGAGCGGCTCATGTTCACGGAGACCATGTCTTTGAGGCTTTATGGAGTCTTGGATCAAGTTCAGCTGCTATCCTGGGACCATTGCGGAAGGCGTTGGGCACTTTACGGGCAAGTTCAGATGCCATTTTGAGAACATATATTTAGGGCAGCGCCATGGATTCAGAATCGAATAAGCTCCAGGAGACGCCATGAGGCTGTCAGCTGTATTCAGAAAAAACACGCTTCCATTCGAAGAACAGAACATTGGATTATTCTGTCAAGATTAGTACCAGACTAGCTCATGCTCAGAGAACATGACTTTATACCTGTCCGTCAGGTTTAGTACCATCAGGGTCTCAGCCAGAGAACGTCACATTGGATCTGTCTGTCAGGTTTAGTAAGACCCAGACTGACTCCGGTTCATGGAACGTGATTTTGAACCTGTCCGTCAGGTTTAGTATCGGGCGGGTTCCCAATAAGAGAACGTGACTTTGGACGTGCCCATCGGGTTTAGAATCAGGTGGGTTCCCAATAAGAGAACGAGACTTTGGACCTGCCCGTCGGGTTTAGAATCAGGTTGGTTTCCAATAAGAGAATGTGACTTTGAATCTGTCTGTTAGGTTTAGCAGCACCCAGACTGGTCTCGGTTCACAGAAAGTGACTTTGAACCTGTCTGTCGGGTTTAGTACCAAGCAGGTTCTCAGCCAGAGAAGGTCACGTTGGATCTGTAAGTTCAGGTTCATGTTCAGAGAATGTGATCTTGGTTCTGTCCGTGAGGTTTAGCAGCACCCAGACTGGTCTCGGTTCACAGAACGAGACTTTGGACCTGTCCATCAGGTTTAGCATCGGGCGGGTTCCCAATAAGAGAAGGTTGACTTTGGGTTTGTAAAGTCAAGTTCCTGTTCAGAGACCCAACCCTGCGGTGGCCTAGCATGTTGAGAACCAGAGCAGACCCACTCAGAGACATGACTTGACCTTAGTTTTAGGTTCTGCTTGTTGATGTGCTCCAGGGACTATATCTAATAAACGTACTTTTGGGAGCAGTGTGAAGCACGTGCCACCGGCATGGGCGGGGAGGTGAATTCCACATTGCAGGCATGTGTGTCATCTCCAGTTATGACAGAATGCATATCTTAAAAATGTGTTGCCCTATTTGTCTGCAAGATCAGGCAACTCCCAGATCAGGCAGATTAAGCCACTGTATGACCTAAAACACACATGGGTGTGCGCCAAACACACGGGCTTTCTGCTCTTCAGCATCACAGATGCCATCTGATGAGACCACGGCTTAAAGGGAGTCCAACAGAAAAGCCTGAAAAAGAAGAACCGAAACATATTGATAGAATACAGGCATGATGAGATCTCTTTAACACCAGGTTCCTTTGAGAGACAGCCTCTTGTCTCTTTGTGAGACCTGTGTTTCTCTCCTGTTCCCTGGCATGATGAGATATCTTTAACACCAGGTTCCTTTGAGAGACAGCCTCTTGTCTCTTTGTGAGACCTTCGTCTCGTCTCCTGTTCCCTGGCATGATGAGATATCTTTAACACCAGGTTCCTTTGAGAGACAGCCTCTTGTTTGTTTGTGAGACCTGTGTCTCTCTCCTGTTCCTCGGGGTGATGAGATCTCTTTAGCGTCAGCTTCCTTTCAGAGACAGCCTCTTGTCTCTTTATGAGACATAGTTCCTCTCTGCTGTTCTCCAGCATGATGAGATATCTTTAGCACCAACTTCCCTTAAGAGACAGCCTCATGTCTCTTTGTGAGACCTGCGTCTCGTCTCCTGTTCCCTGGGATGATGAGATCTCTTTATCATCAGCTTCCTTTGAGAGACAGCCCCTTCTCTCTTTGTGAGACCTGTGTCTCTCTCCTGTTCCCCGGGATGATGAGATCTCTTTAGCACCAACTTCCCTTAAGAGGCGGCCTCTTGTCTCTTGGTGAGACATGGATCTCCTCTGCTCTTCCTTTGAGAGACAGCCCCTCCTGCCCCCCTGTGGCCCTGTATGCCAGACATGACTCGGCATCTTTTAAGTTTTCAACAGGACCCGATCCCACCCCAGAGTCCCCTCGGTGCTGCGCAGCGCCGCTCTGTGTCGCACTCATCACATTAAGAAGTGAAGAGCGTGTATCGTCTCGTGTACCCTGGGATTGTGACAATGCAAAGAGGTACACGCTTGTGTACACCACGATGCGTCTGTGGGGTGCTAAAGAACGCCCGAGAGTAAACAGGCTGAAAGTGAAAGTGAAAGCGCAAACGCGGCAACAAGGGGACGCTGCACGGAGTGCACGCACTGCACATTTTGAAAAATAATTCGGCTTTCCAAATGTAATTTTCTTGGAACAGCAGCCCCCCTGGGGGATGGAAGTATTTCTGCACTCCTGGTACTAGTTCTCATTATTAATATTTTGAGATTCATAGAGCGCATGGCTTCCCAGCGCTAAGAGACACGGTGTTGGCTGAAGTCGGATCGAGATTAAAGGTCTTGCTTAAACAGTCCTGTTTTAATTGCTTTGCGAAACTGCAGTTCTTTGACCAGTGTCTGATATAACCGTGGTGGAGAATTCCAGAGTTTGAGGGATGGTGGGAGACAGATCTCCCTCCTCACCTCTCCTTCCTGGCCCTTGTTGGTTTTAAGAGTCCCTCAGAGCTTGATCTCATTTTGGGATGTAAGGGGAGACTAGGCTCTTGGTTTTCCCAGGGCCCCTGATATGTAGAGCCTGTGCGTTATGGCCAGAGCCTTTTATTTGACTTTGGTCTCTACTGGGAGCCGATGTAGCCCCTTGAGGTGCTTCTGTACCGACTCCCGAGCAGGGACATTGCACAGCTGCCTCGCTGCCGCACTCTGCGCCACCTGCAGTCTGTGGGTCCTATTTTAGAGAGTTGGACGTGTCGTGGCACAGACCTGGCACAGAAAGGGCCTTGACGTTTAAAAGGCAGCCTGGAGGTCGGGGCATGGGGCTGCAGAAAGGACAGGGAGCTCTACTAGATCATAGGTAGGGGCGATGCAGGGCTGTGACATTAGCTGACCTCTGCATGCTGACCTTGGACGCATGCGGAGAACAGGAGATGCCGCGGGTCATGACCCGGGAGCAGGTATGTCTATTTTTCGGGATTAAAAAACTCGGAAAACAAAAAGGTCGGAGGACAAAACCAGGAGAACCAAAGCAAAGGATTAAATAAAATGGAAATGGTACAGGTAAGAATTAAAGGGTGGAGGTAGGTGATATGGAAGTATAGCATATGAGTTCAATAAAGTATACCGTAAGGGACGGACTAAGGTTAAAAAGGAAAAGAGAAGGTCCAGGTTAAAAGAAAAAAAGATTTATGTCATACTCCAAAAAAAGTTATAATGTTACTTGTAAACCTTTGATTTACTCCTGAGCGTATCGAGTCTCCCGCAAGAGGACGGTGGTAAGGGTCTCTATGAAAGAAAGATGGTTCTGAAGACTGCACGGGAGAGGGCTGTGACCGTCTCACACTTCAGGACCCAAGTGAATGAGGGGAAGTTCGTAGCACTTTGCATGTGGCCACGAGCTGAACACAAACAGCACTGTGTCTAGAGCACCACTGCCCCCCCCCCCCCACCCCGGGAATTTTTCACAATTTTTCTATTAAATTGGCAATGTTTAAGTATGTCTAGACTTATTAAAACATTGCAGTTAAGTTCTTTTAAAAATGCAATCAAATACATGATTGTCAAATATACTATTCTGGTCAGCCAGGCCTTACTAACATGCTAAAGTATCCACGGTGTGATTATTAGAGGTGGGGTTTGAAGAATATTTGGAGTCCCTTCCCTTTTGACACATACTCCGGGACGGATATAAATGAGAAACAAGGTTAGTGGTGGCCCATCACAGAGTGACTGACTGCCACTTGTTTTTTTCAGCTTAAAACAAAGCACTGTTATCAGCCTAATGCTTCTTTTAACCCCTCCCACCACCCGCGGGATCAGTTAAAGCCCCCCTAGGGGGGCACACACTCCAGTTTGAAGACCCCTGCTCTAGAGTATTGATCTCACAAGCGAGAATGCTCAAACCCATCGTATACCTCATACATAAGGCAGAAGATCTCGCGACTAACCCTTCACGGGGACCACGCGAAAAGGTGTTCAAGCCGTTGACACATGATCAAAATTGCTAAGCCCTACTACCTTCCTCGTCGGCAAGTTCTGAACCCCTTGTCGTTCGGGTAAGATGGCGTCAGGAGGGTCTAGAGAGAACACGCTGCCCTCGTCTATAGGAGACAGGACACATACAGATCACTTTAGTTTTGAAAGTCTTGAGAGAAACAGAAGAAACTTCCCCAACTTCCATAACACATGAAAGCACGAGGACACAGCATTGATCTGCACTTTTTATACTTTAAATCTTTTTATTGTAAGAACTTTTGCATCAAAAAGCACTTCAGCACTTCCCTCACACTTCCGGCTCTCAGTACACTGCACTGCGGGGGTTTGCCTTGCCAAGCACGCTGATGACGACAGGCAAAGCACAGTTATATGTGATTTACTCAGCAGTAAACCCTGTGGGCAACCTGTACCCAAAGAAAAAGAAGAGAACGCAGAGGGGCTAATCAACCGTGTCAGTCCATCACCCGCTGACCAACTCTCCCTCGAGAAATCAGCACAAAGGAGGGACATGGAGCGACCGCCAACCCCTATGGGGCGAACCCATCCACAGAAGTCACTTCCTCGATAAAAGCTCCTGCAGCCTCGTTCCTGCGCCTGACATTTGCGAGAAACGTCGTATTTGCTTTGAGCTGAGAAGTACCCTTGCCCGGTCAACCTAAGTTGGCGAGAGGGATGTTCAGCTCTTTCTTAAGGGCTAAAAACATTCTTACAGCCAAACGCTACAGGCCTCGTGACCAGAAGCACATGGTGGTGTCCACTGAAAACTCTTCCCACGCCCACAACGCACCTTTTTAATTGTCTCTCCCTCTCCTCCGCCGTGTCCATAGTGTCAACCACCTCTGAGCCAGGCATGGCGACATTCCAGAGTAGACTGTAAGCCCTCCTCGTTGGGGTAGATGTCTCCTCTCTAGCGGACCCGCATGGACCGCACCTCAGCTTGAGGCCTCTGGTTTAGCACCGTACTAGTCCCTCCTGATGTTCTCAGAATTGTTTCTCACTGAAGATTGTCCAAATTCTCCACCCTGGACTCCATTTTACCATCTCATCCGACCAGACACCATTTAAAGGACTCTGCTTCCCCAGAAGCGGAATCAAGATGAGCGCCTTGAGGTCCAGGGAGCGCTCCCTCGTTCTTCTGGGCTCCGTCGTCTCTTGCAGTTCTTTCCGACTAGCCCTGGACCTTTACATCAATGTGATGGACAGCTAATGAAACACACCCAGCATCAGTACCAAGATCTGCATGAAGCATTTGCAATGATATTATCAGGTCCCTCCTAGTTAAACTAGTACGAATGAGATCAAACTTTATCGCTGCCAGTATTATCATTATAATCCTCGAAATACTTTATGTGGCTCGCAGCCATAAAAGCACAATACAAATGCAATCAATGCAATAAAATAAGAAAGACATGAAATTACAAAAATACAGAGGTCTTATAGCGCTTACTGATGACGAGTGCAGCTTTGATAAAATGTGATACAGCACAGCATGTGTCCGGAGAGGCTCGTTTCTGTAAATATCATATAGCAGCGCCATGCTGTCGAATATTAGCCGTGCTAAGTCTAAAATGAGTAAAGAAAAATCTGTACTGAAAATTTTGGACAAGAGTCGGATACAGTTCGTACTCTATGAAGACACACATTAAATTGCACATCCTAGCCCCATATGTTAGGAATGTTTTTTTCATAATATCTTTGGAAACTATCTAAAACCCCAGAGTTACCATAATACTGGGGGACACCCCCGTCTGAAAAAGTATGCTTCAAATATGAAGATGACGGAATTTGAAGTACATTATCCTGGGCCAAGCAGTCAATCAAAAGACCTTTTGAAAGGCCCGAATCCGATTGGTGCCAGATTTTATGCCACAATATCCTCCAGGAAATGCATCCCTACTTCAGCGTGACAAATTAGGTTTGTATTATATGGTCCTTGGTACTGCCAGGAGCTTTCGTAGAAAGCGTTCTTCAATTCCCTGAAGTAAAGGAGAGTCGCTATGTCCCTAAACACCGGGTCCATATAAGGCCACCACAGAACATTTTGCCCTATGAATATAAATAAAGTCCTTCACAGGTCAATGGCAGGGGGAGTCTTGATGCAAATCTAAACACAGCGTCAATAGCTCTCTGAAATTGCAAAGAACTAGAGTTGAGTAAGTGAGACCAGTTGAGCTCTTTATCAAAGAGGATGCCCAAATAATGAAACAAGTTTACCCTATGTATCAATGAGGCCTCAATCCTGTGTGTTTTGACCTTGGGTTTTCAAGGACCTGGGACCACAGTTGGGGATATGGACATATTTACCCTCAAGTCAACCATACTTAAAGGAGGGAGACCCTTCCAACAAAAACTGAAGGCTGTTAGCCTTTTTTATCATAAGAACGGCATCGCCCGCATAGAATAGGACTGGTATGTATATATGTTCAATTGTGAAAGTAGTGAAAGAACACTGCCTAAGAATGTGCCGCATTATGCAGGATAAATTGATTCAACACATAATTTTGTCAACAACGGTGCATAATTTAGTCATCCATGTCAGATAATCTGGGTGTCGACTATAAGCATAAATCCAGTGTCCCAGTATTAGACCAATCGTACATTGCCTTTCTTAGAGTCCCTTCGTGAGTGTTGGTTAATAATAAATACGTAATGTACGCTAATTCTTCATGAGGGCAGAGTCATTCTAGACAGAAGTGCTCCCTGAAGCCCCGGCCTGTGAACAAAGAGTAAGCGCTACACTGAAGAAAAGTGGTAAAACAAAGCTGGAATGCACAGATTACAAGTGGTGCCCTTTTTATTCCAAGAAAAATGTACATGTAGGCTTGTTTCTGCTCACTGATCGCTGTGTATGTTGTACAAAAACTATTTTGTTCTATGAGTTCGAAAGTGCAATTTTTATAAACGGGTGTGACAGGGCTACACGTAAACAAAATCATTGATTGTAAGTCTATAAAGCTGCTCCCTTTGATATCAATTGTTGGAATGTTAAAATAGTTATTTATGACACAGATCGTGCTGCGTTATTTGCACTTCATTGGAGAATATCCCCTTAAGTGCTGCGCCCGTCCAGCGGCCGACGGCGCCACTACCTCGGGAGTGCTGCCATTGGACGTTCCAACTGCACCTGCGCAATGGAACGTTCAGCACTGGAGCTGGACGTTCCATAGCAGCTAAGGTGTTAAGCCCTACAATTTGCCCTTCCTTGCCATAGGATATTCCTGTGATTGATGCGTAATCTATTCAACCCTGACAGATAAGTCAAGTCCCCTCATAAAAGTTACTCAGTTATATATAATTACCATCGTCAACAGCAATGTTATTTGCGAATAGATGTGCTTATTTTAAATATGGCAAACAGAATTTGTTCCAGTCATTTTTTAAATATATATTTTATTTTATTGAGTACTGCAGATAACATTCATGTGTACACAGTCGATAGTAAGCATTTGATTACATTTCCAAGAACAATTTGGCAGTAACCCTGTGTGCATCCTGGAGCAAAGCATATAGTGAGTGAATCCACTCTACATAAAGTGCAACAATATTCGCAGTGTAAATATACAAACTGTATACTTGTACTCTGAATAATGACCCAATCATGATCCACTAGTCGCAGTACTCCTTTAAACTTCCACCCAAGTTATTCCACCCATAACAACCCCCAAACTAAACAAGTAACCCATTTGCCACAGTGACAATACACTCAGCTGATGTTCTTGTAACTGGTGTTTGTCAGGTCTGAGAATATCAGGGGAGGGTGCATATGGAGGAGGAGGGGAAAGAGGCCACGAAGGGTAAAAAAGGCAGAGAAGGCTAGAGGGAGCGTAGTAGAGAGAAGGGAAAAGAATGGGAGGCATGAGGGTAGAGTGAGCATAGCCATCATACCATTAGCAGTCAAACATCTGTACCATTTTCTTGCACTGCAATCTGTGAGTCTTCCAAGTCATCCCCCACAGCAACCTTAAACAGTTGCACTAGGTGCGCCCAATCCTTGTTCCATTCATTTAGCTCTAAAAAAAGTGGTGTTAAGGAATCTCTATTGTGCAAACAACGTAGCACATCTAGAATAAGAACGATGTCAGCTCACCATAATGATGGAAAATGATGACATGTAACAGACCTAGAGCCAGATGTAGGAGCACTAATACCGGTCGGAATAGGCTTTTCAGATGTAGGGGGCCTACCGAATCGGTAATTTTACTGATTCTGTAATTTTACCGATTCAGTAATTTTACCGATTCGGTAAATTACTGAATCGGTATATTTACCGAATCGGTAAATCCATATGTAGCTGACACTCCTAAGAGTGCCACAGGCCCTTAAGAGAGGGTATTTTACCACATAATCCTATTGTGTGGTAAAATACCGAATTCAGGTGTGCATGCACATCTGTGCATGCACACCTGTGCCATGTGACACACAGACATGCCCGTAGGGCATGTATGTGTGCCACATGTCACACAAGCCTGTACTTGGGGTGCTAGAGGGTGTCAAAGTGACACCCCCTGCACCCTTGCAGGATTCGGTATTTACCGTTCAGTAAATACCGATTCGGTATTTCCCATTGATTCCTATGGGCTTCAAGGCCCATAGGAATCAATGGGCAATACCGATTCGGTATTTACCGAATCAGTAAATACCGAATCTTACAGATTCAGTATTCCTAAATTCGGAATTACCTAAATCTGCCCCCTTCCCATTTACAGACTCTTAAATACCGATTCAGTAACATTTGGTATTTAAGAGTCTGTAAATGGGAATTACCTACATCTAGCCCCTAATATTTAAAAAGAACTATCATGCTCAATTTCTAAATTGAAATTGAAATCTTTGGGTACTATTGTTCATGTTATATGCATCTATGGCAAGAGATTGGAAATGTTAATACAATGTGCAATAATGTTGGTATATGCAACTTAATGTATGATCAGGTCTTTGTACATATTGTAAATAAGTCTTTATGTTATTTTGTATTTATGTGTGTTTGTAGCCCTGAAGAAGTCCAGCAGGACGAAACACATTGGCCACTGTGGTTATTCCTTTGTATAATAAAGAAGAATGTGAACATGAACAAGGAATTATTTTCAAAACTCAGCTAATGGAGAATATGAATTATTGAAGTTGTGCATGAAATAATATGGTCTTGAGCTGAATTACAGTGAATAAGACTTAACACCATTTTGAAATGAGTGCCGAACCACTGCAATTGTCTGACAGATAAATCTATCGTCTAGTGCCACATAAATTCTGGAGCTCTGCCGACTGCAATCAACACAACCACAAAAGAACGAGAAATCAAATTACATTCACAGCCCTTTCCATACAGGAACAGAGCCCTGCACTTGAGCCAGCAGTTCAAGGAAACAGACTGTAAACACTTTTTTCCCCAATCCCCTCAAAACCGGTTTATTAGATTTTTCTTACATACAAATATAGACACTCAAAACACTGTACACTGAAATTGGGAGGCTTACAATTCTGGCCAATATTCCACTTAAGGAATAGCAGAATCTACAATTTTGGTTGCAATATTCAGCTACAGACTGAGAAGTGGATGGACAAATGTGGCTGTGATTATTTAACCGCCACTGAGAACTGCCCCTTTCTCACAAACGGCAAAAACACTCACTGTGAAATTCGAGGAAAGACTGGATTTTGAAAACTATTAAAAGAAACACTCTGTAATTCTCCCATTATGAGGCACGGCTGCCCCTGTCCCTCCTCTCCCACACTAAGTCTTCCGGGTCTCTGTACCCCCACACTGCGGGGGCTGCCTTCCCAAGCACCCGATTACTAGAGAGCAGGGCCACTGGAAGACTTCGAGTCTGCGGCCACAGCGTTTTCAGCATCAACCACATAATCCACCATCTGCCACATAATTTGTAGATTTCATCCCAAAAAGGTTTCTACCCGGTTTAAACGGGCAAATAGTTACTAAAAATAGCAGTAAAACGTGGTTCTGACAACGGCAGACCGTTTGCAATGGTTACACGATTACTTTTCAGGTGCTGGTGACGCACTCAGGTGTTAAAGTGCTACTGGGGTGCAACTTTGCCCATACAGTGTTAAATTAAAAATAACAATATCACTTAGTGTGCCACATAATTTGCCTTTTCTTGCTGCCTATATTTCTGAATACTGCCGCATAATGTGTTTGCCGCATAATGTAGGTGGCCCTGCCAGAAAGTCACTGGGGCTCAGTACCCCCCTAAGGTATTGCCACGCATTTATGTATGTGAACCCCAAGTAACAGAAGAAATGTGCCAACTGGAAACACAACTTCAGCTGAACGATGGAAACATAAATACAGTGGAGCAGCGAAGCTCGGTGTACCGGTCCTGCATGGAGTGTTCAAACATTGCACAACGCCGCCTTGGCGAGCCCGCCTGTGCACAACACTGGTGTCCCACGGACACGCAACTAATGGAAAATTCCCAAACACAAATATATTCTTTCCAGGTCGATGCTGGCTAGCAAACAAACAGGAAGGCGAGAGTCGAGCAAACTGCTAAAAATAAACACAGGGGGGCTCTGCTAAGAGGGTCCCAGGTAAGTGCCCCGCAGCGCTGCATCGCGTGCCAGTGCCTACCGGCCCGGCCTCTGGGCGCCCCGCGCATGACTCAGGCGCCAGACACAGTGATGCGCTGCGGGGACACATGCCCCGCACTCACCAGGCTCGGAGGGGTCGATACTCCGCGTCTATCTCCTGCGTTGGTGGACCCGGGGGAGGGGGCCGGGCACCGGCATGTCTTCCTGGGGATGCCAGCGCAGAGGTAGGTGCCCGTGACCTGGATTCCTCTCTCAGACGCCAGCCAGCAGCCGCCGCCAGCCGGCGAAGCTCCACATGATGCAATGAGTCAGCCCCGGTCCTACGGAGGAGGAGGCGGCGGCAGAAACCACCGATCCACGGGCAATCTCTGCTCAGCAACACGGGGCGGGAGCGGCGCGCTCCTCCCAGCTGCAACTGGCCGACTGGGCACCTGCCGCAGCCGGGCGCCCCGCCCCGGGCCAAGGAGGGATGGAGAGTGGTGGGACTGGGGAGGGGGCGAAGGCCGGGGCCATGGCCTGGCCTGGCATCATGAAAAGGGTTCTCAGCAGTGCTGCTGGCTATCGTTATACTGGACAGTGGAACGGTCTCCCGGCACAGCTGCTGAACTGGGCGGTGCCAGGGTCTCCCAGCAGAGTGACCTGGTCAGTGTCAGGGTCTCCCAGCAGAGCTACTGAACTAGGCAATGCCAGGGTCTCCCATCAGAGCTGCTGAACTGAGCAGTGCAGGGTAACCCAGCAGCGTGTACTGGGCAGTGCCAGGGTCTCCCAGCAGCGTGAACTGGGCAGTGCCAGGGTCTCCCAGCTGAGATGCAGAACTGGGAAGTGCCAGGGTCTCCCTGCTGAACTGGGCAATGCCAGGTATCCCAACAGAGGTGCTGAATTGGGCAGTGCCAGGGTCTCCCAGCAGCGTGAACTGGGCAGTGCTAGGATCTCCCTGCAGAGATGCTGAACTGGGCAGTACCAGGGTCTCCCAGCAGAGCTGTTGAACTGGGCAGTGCCAGGATCTCCCAGCAGAGCTGCTGGACAGGGCAGTGCCAGGGTATCCCAGCAGAGCTGTTGAACTGGGCAGTGCCAGGGTCTCCCGGTCGAGCTACTGAAATGGGCGGTACCACCAGTTCTCAGCAGAGCAGTTATACTGGGCATTGCCAGGGTCTCTCAGAGGAGCTGCTATAATTGGCAGTGCCAGGGTGTCCCAGCAGACCTGCTGAACTGGGCAGTGCCAGGGTCTCCCAGCACAGCTGCTGAACTGGGCAGTGCCAGGGTCTCCAAGCAGAGCTGCCGAACTGGGCAGTACTACCACTTCTCAGCAGAGCAGTTATACTGGGCATTGCCAGTGTCTCTCAGCCGAGCAGCTATACTGGGCAGGGCCAGGGTCTCACAGCAAACCTTTTATACTAGTAAGATGCAGTACTCCTACTCCCCAGCAGAGCTGTCACACTAATACAAAGAAGGGCTAGCACCTCTGAGCAGAGCTGTTATACATTGAATGCGCAGTGCTAGTACACCCTAACAGAGCTGTTATGCTAGTAATATGCAGTACTCATTATCCCTAGCAGAGCTGTTATGCTAGTAATATGCAGTACTCATTATCCCTAGCAGAGCTGTTATGCTAGTAATATGCAGTACTCATTCTCCCTAGAAGACCTGTTATGCTAGTAATATGCAGTGCTCCATACTCCCCATAAGAACTGTTACACTTAGAATGGACAAAACTATTACAACCCAGCAGTGTTGTTATACTAGTAATATACAGTACCTATACTCCCCAGCAGAGCTGGTATATTAGTAACAGGCAAGACTCAAGATTCAAAAATACTTTATTCGGTTAAAAAGCAAGATAACCATGAAAGTAACATGACAAATGCAGTTTACAGGAGGTGAAGTATGCTTATTTTAAAAACACAAGAAGAAAGAAAAACATCAAAATAAATTCATGCATACAATAAAAGCAATCAGTCAAGTCGAATTGATTTACGAATAAATTCATGTATACAATAAAAGCAATCAGTCAAGTCGAATTGATTTACGGACAGTTCTTATACAAGTAATATGCAATACAGATACTTCCCAGCAGAGCTGTCAGTGTAATAATATGCAGTACTCATACTCCCATTCAGAGTTGTATAGTAATATGCAGTACCCATAGTCCGTAGCAGAGTTACTATACTAGTAATAAGCAGTACTCATACTCCTCAGCAGAGCTGTCAGTGTAATAATATGCAGAACTCCAGCAAAGTTGTTATAATAGTAATATACAGTGCTCGTACTCCCTTGCAGAGTTATTATACTAGTGATATGCAGTGCTCATACTCCCCAGAAGAGCTGTCAGTGTAATAATTTGCAGTACTCATAGTCCCCAGTAGAGGTGTCAGTGTAATAATATGCAGTACTCATACTCCCCAGCAGAGTTGTCAGTGTAATAATATGCAGTATTCATACTCCCCAGCAGGGCTTTTAGTGTATAATAATATGCAGTTCTCATACTTCCCAGCAGAGCTGTCAGTGTAATAATATGCAATATTCATGCTCCCAATAATAATATGTAGTACTCATAATTCCCAGAAGAGCTGACATACTAGTAATATGCAGTACTCCTACTTACCAGCAGAGCCTTTATGCTAGTAATAAGCAGTACTCATTCTCCCCAGCAGAGCTGGTATACTAGTAATATGCAGTACTCTTACTTCCTAGCAGAGTTGTCACTGTATTAATATGCAGTACTCATACTCACCAGCAGAGTTGTCAGTGTAATAATATGCAGTACTCATACTCCCCAGCAGAATTGTCAGTGTAATAATATGCAGTATTCATACTCCCCAGCAGAGCTGTCAGTGTATTAATATGCAGTACTCATACTCCCCAGCAGAGTTGTCAGTGTAATAATATGCAGTACTCATACTCCCCAGCAGAGTTGTCAGTGTAATATTATGCAGTATTCATACTCCCCAGCAGAATTGTCAGTGTAATAATTTGCAGTATTCATACTCCCCAGTAGAGCTGTCAGTGTAATAATATGCAGTACTCATACTCCCCAGCAGAGTTGTCAGTGTAATAATATGCTGTACTCATACTCCCCATCAGAATTGTCAGTGTAATATGCAGTATTCATACTCCCCAGCAGAGCTGTCAGTGTAATAATATGCAGTACTCATACTCCCCAGCAGAGTTGTCAGTGTAATAATATGCAGTATTCCTACTCCCCAGCAGGGCTTTTAGTGTATAATAATATGCAGTACTCATACTTCCCAGCAGAGCTGTCAGTGTAATAATATGCAATATTCATGCTCCCCAATAATAATATGTAGTACTCATAATTCCCAGAAGAGCTGACATACTAGTAATATGCAGTACTCCTACTTACCAGCAGAGCCTTTATGCTAGTAATAAGCAGTACTCATTCTCCCCAGCAGAGCTGGTATACTAGTAATATGCAGTACTCTTACTTCCTAGCAGAGTTGTCACTGTATTAATATGCAGTACTCATACTCCCCAGCAGAGTTGTCAGTGTAATAATATGCAGTACTCATACTCCCCAGCGTTTTTGTCAGTGTAATAATATGCAGTACTCATACTCCCCAGCAGAATTGTCAGTGTAATAATATGCAGTATTCATACTCCCCAGCAGAGCTGTCAGTGTATTAATATGCAGTACTCATACTCCCCAGCAGAGTTGTCAGTGTAATAATATGCAGTACTCATACTCCCCAGCAGAATTGTCAGTGTAATATTATGCAGTATTCATACTCCCCAGCAGAGCTGTCAGTGTAATAATATGCAGTACTCATACTCCCCAGCAGAGTTGTCAGTGTAATAATATGCTGTACTCATACTCCCCATCAGAATTGTCAGTGTAATAATATGCAGTATTCATACTCCCCAGCAGAGCTGTCAGTGTAATAATATGCAGACCTCATACTCCCCAGTAGAGTTGTCAGTGTAATAGTATGCAGTACCCATACTCCCTAGCAGAGCTGTTACACTTAGTATGAGCAATACCATTACACCCCAGCGGAGTTGGTATACTAGCAATATGCAGTACTCATACTCCCAGTAGAGTTGATGTAGTAGTAATATGCAGTACTCATACTCCCTAGCAGAGTTCTTATACAAGTGATATGCAATACTCATACTTCCCAGCAGAGCTGTCAGTGTAATAATATGCAGTACTCATACTCCCCAGTAGAGTTGTCAGTGTAATCATATGCAGTACTCATACTCCCATTCAGAGTTATATAGTAATATGCAGTACTCATACTCCCTAGCCGAGCTACTATACTAGTAATATGCAGTACTCATACTCCTCAGCAGAGCTGTCAGTGTAATAATATGCAGAACTCATACTTCCCAGCAGAGTTGTTATAATAGTAATATACAGTACTCGTACTCCCTTGCAGAGTTATTATACTAGTAATATGCAGTGCTCATACTTCCCAGCAGAGCTGTCAGTGTAATAATATGCAGTACTCATACTCCCCAGTAGAGTTGTCAGTGTAATAATATGCAGTACTCATACTCCCCAGCAGAGTTGTCAGTGTAATAATATGCAGTATTCATACTCCCCAGCAGGGCTTTCAGTGTATAATAATATGCAGTGCCCATACTTCCCAGCAGAGCTGTCAATGTAATAATATGCAGTATTCATGCTCCCCAATAATAATATGTAGTACTCATACTTCCCAGAAGAGCTGAGATACTAGTAATATGCAGTACTCATACTTACCAGCAGAGCCTTTATGCTAGTAATAAGCAGTACTCATTCTCCCCAGCAGAGCTGGTATACTAGTAATATGCAGTTTTCATACTTCCTAGCAGAGTTGTCAGTGTATTAATATGCAGTACTCATACTTCCCAGCAGAGTTGTCAGTGTAATAATATGCAGTACTCATACGCCCCAGCAGAGTTGTCAGTGTAATAATATGCAGTACTCATACTCCCCAGCAGAATTGTCAGTGTAATATTATGCAGTATTCATACTCCCCAGCAGAGTTGTCAGTGTAATATTATGCAGTACTCATACTCCCCAGCAGAGCTTTTATGCTAGTAATAAGCAGTACTCATTCTCCCAAGCAGAGCTGGTATACTAGTAATATGCAGTACTCATACTTACCAGCAGAGTGTCAGTGTATTAATATGCAGTACTCATACTCCCTAGCAGAGTTGTCAGTGTAATAATATGCAGACCTCATACTCCCCAGCAGAGTTGTCAGTGTAATAATATGCAGTTTTCATACTCCCATATGCGATACAAAGCGATACAAAAGGGGATGATGGACGGAGCGTTTGAGCAAATCAAACACTCACCCCCAGTCAACTGATCTGGGTTTAATCCGTCACCATTCTTTAGCTCACTCCGCCACCCCAGTTCAGACATGGCCATATGCAAATCAGCCTGACCCTGTGCTTAATGGGAACAGTCCAGCCCGAACTGCCAAGCCATGTCTTCCCTGGACCGGAAACAAGCATCCTGGGACCGGTTTCGGATTCATAATCCTCATCAGCCAGGCTATCTTGAATCCAGTGGCAAAGTGAGCAAGGGACTCACGTCTGAGCATACCCTGCCAACTTAGGGCGAACAAAGCGAAACAAAAGGGGATGATGGGCGAACAAAGCGATACAAAAGGGGATGAGGGTGAATAAAGCGATACAAAAGGGGAAGTGTAATAATATGCAGCACTCATACTCCCCGGCAGAGTTGTTATAATAGTAATATACAGTACTCGTACTCCCTTGCAGAGCTGGTATACTAGTAATATGCAGTACTCCTACTTACCAGCGGAGTTGTCAGTGTATTAATAGGCAGTACTCATATTCCCAAGCAGAGTTGTCAGTGTAATAATATGCAGTACTAATACTCCCCAGCAGAGTTCTCAGTGTAATAATATGCAGTATTCATACTCCCAGCAGAGCTGTCAGTGTATAATAATATGCAGCACTCATAATTCCTAGCAGAGCTGGCATACTAGTAATAGGCAGTACTCATACTTACCAGCAAAGCTGGTATACTAGTAATATGTAATACTCCTACTTCCCATCAGAGCTGGTATACTAGTAATATGCAGGACTCATACTTCCCATCAGAGCTGGTATACTAGTAATATGCAGTACTCCTACTTCCCATCAGAGCTGGTATACTAGTAATATGCAGTACTCAAACCTCCTATCAGAGCTGGTATACTAGTAATATGCAGTACTCAAACTTCCTAGCAGAGTTGTCAGTATATTGATATGCAGTACTCATACTCCCCAGCAGGGTTGTCAGTGTAATAATATGCAGTATTCATACTCCCCAGTAGAGTTGTCAGTGTAATAATATGCAGTATTCATACTCCCAGCAGAGCTGTCAGTGTAATAATATGCAGTATTCATACTCCCCAGCAGAGTTGTCAGTGTAATAATATGCAGTACTAATACTCCCCAGCAGAGTTCTCAGTGTAATAATATGCAGGATTCATACTCCCAGAAGAGCTGTCAGTGTATAATAATATGCAGCACTCATAATTCCTAGCAGAGCTGGCATACTAGTAATAGGCAGTACTCATACTTACCAGCAAAGCTGGTATACTAGTAATATGTAGTACTCCTACTTCCTATCAGAGCTGGTATACTAGTAATATGCAGTACTCAAACTTCCTAGCAGAGTTGTCAGTATATTGATATGCAGATCTCATACTCCCTAGCAGGGTTGTCAGTGTAATAATATGCAGTATTCATACTCCCCAGTAGAGTTGTCAGTGTCATATTATGCAGTATTCATACTCCCAGCAGAGCTGTCAGTGTATAATAATATGCAGCACTCAATTCCTAGCAGAGCTGACATACTAGTAATATGCAGTACTCATACTTACCAGCAGAGCCTTTATGCTAGTAATAAGCAGTACTCATTCTCCCCAGCAGAGCTGGTATACTAGTAATATGCAGTTCTCATACTCCCCAGCAGAATTGTCAGTGTAATAATATGCAGTACTCATACTCCCCAGCAGAGTTGTCAGTGTAATATTATGCAGTACTCATACTCCCCAGCAGAATTGTCAGTGTAATATTATGCAGTATTCATACTCCCCAGCAGAGTTGTCAGTGTAATAATATGCAGACCTCATACTCCCCAGTAGAGTTGTCAGTGTAATATTATGCAGTACTCATATTCCCCAGCAGATCTTTTATGATAGTAATAAGCAGTACTCATTCTCCCAAGCAGAGCTGGTATACTAGTAATATGCAGTACTCATACTTACCAGCAGAGTTGTCAGTGTATTAATAAGCAGTACTCATACTCTCCGGCAGAGTTGTCAGTGTAATAATATGCAGACCTCATACTCCCCAGCAGAGTTGTCATTGTAATAATATGCAGTATTCATACTCCCAGCAGAGCTGTCAGTGTAATATTATGCGATACAAAGCGATACAAAAGGGGATGATGGACGGAGAGTTTGAGCAAATCAAACACTCACCCCCAGTCAACTGATCTGGGTTTAATCCATCACCATTCTTTAGCTCACTCCGCCACCCCAGTTCAGACATGGCCATATGCAAATCAGTCTGACCCTGTGCTTCATGGGAACAGTCCAGCCCGAACTGCCAAGACATGTCTTCCCTGGACCGGAAACAAGCATCCTGGGACCGGTTTCGGATTCATAATCCTCATCAGCCAGGCTATCTTGAATCCAGTGGAAAAGTGAGCAAGGGACTCACGTCTGAGCATACCCTGCCAACTTAGGGCGAACAAAGCGAAACAAAAGGGGATGATGGGCGAACAAAGCGATACAAAAGGGGATGAGGGCGAACAAAGCGATACAAAAGGGGAAGTGTAATAATATGCAGCACTCATACTCCCCGGCAGAGTTGTTATAATAGTAATATACAGTACTCGTACTCCCTTGCAGAGCTGGTATACTAGTAATATGCAGTACTCATACTTACCAGCAGAGTTGTCAGTGTATTAATATGCAGTACTCATACTCCCCAGCAGAGTTGTCAGTGTAATAATATGCAGTACTCATACTCCCCAGCAGAGTTCTCAGTGTAATAATATGCAGTATTCATACTCCCAGCAGAGCTGTCAGTGTATAATAATATGCAGCACTCATAATTCCTAGCAGAGCTGGCATACTAGTAATATGCAGTACTCATACTTACCAGCAAAGCTGGTATACTAGTAATATGTAGTACTCCTACTCCCATCAGAGCTGGTATACTAGTAATATGCAGGACTCATACTTCCTATCAGAGCTGGTATACTAGTAATATGCAGTACTCAAACTTCCTAGCAGAGTTGTCAGTATATTGATATGCAGTACTCATACTCCCCAGCAGAGTTGTCAGTGTAATAATATGCAGTATTCATACTCCCCAGTAGAGTTGTCAGTGTCATAATATGCAGTATTCATACTCCCAGCAGAGTTGTCAGTGTATAATAATATGCAGCACTCAATTCCTAGCAGAGCTGACATACTAGTAATATGCAGTACTCATACTTACCAGGAAAGCTGGTATACTAGTAGTATGCAGAACTCCTACTTCCCAGCAGAGCTGGTATACTAGTAATATGCTGTACTCATACTTCCTAGCAGAGTTGTCAGTGTATTAATATGCAGTACTCAAACTCCCCAGCAGAGTGGACAGTGTAATAATATGCAGTATTCATACTCCCCAGTAGAGTTGTCAGTGTAATAATATGCAGTATTCATACTCCCAGCAGAGCTGTCAGTGTATAATAATATGCAGCACTCATAATTCCTAGCAGAGCTGACATACTAGTAATATGCAGTACTCATACTTACCAGCAAAGCTGGTATACTAGTAGTATGCATGCTCCTACTTCCCAGCAGAGCTGGTATACTAGTAATATGCAGTACTCATACTTCCTAGCAGAGTTGTCAGTGTATTAATATGCAGAACTCATACTCCCCAGCAGAGTTGTCAGTGTAATAATATGCAGGCATCATTCTCCCCAGCAGAATTGTCAGTGTAATAATGTGCAGTATTTATACCCCCCCAGCAGAGCTGTCAGTGTATAATAATATACAGTACTCATACTTCCCTGCAGAGGTGTCAGTGTAATAATATGCAGTACTCATACTACCCAGCAAAGCTTTTATGCTGGTAATATGCAGTACTCATTCCCCCCAGCAGAGCTGGTAGATTAGTAATATGCAGTTCTCATTCCCCCCAGCAGAGCTCGTACACTAGTAATATGCAGTATTCATACTCCCCAGCAGAGATTTCAGTGCAATAATATGCAGTACTCATACTCCCCAGCAGAGGTGTCGGTTTAATGATATGCAGTACTCCTACTTCCCAGCAGAACTGGCATACTAGTAATATGCAGTACTCCTACTTCCTAGCAGAGCTGATACACTAGTAATATGCAGTACTCATACTTCCTAGCAGAGCTGGCATAATAGGAATATTCACTACTCATACTCCCTAGCAGAGCTGTTATGCTAGTAATATGCAGTACCCATACTCCCTAGCAGAACTGTTATGCTGGTAATATGCAGTGCTCCATACTCCCTAGCAGAGCTGTTATGCTAGTTATATGCAGTGCTCAATATCTCCAGGAGAGCTGTTACACTTAGAATGAGCAATACCATTACACCCCAGCGGAGTTGCTATACTAGTAATATGCAGAACTCATACTCCCCAGAAGAGCAGTCAGCGTAATAATATGCAGTACTCATACTCCCCAGCAGAGTTGTCACTGTAATAATATGCAGTACTCATACTCCTAAGTAGTTATTATACAAGTAATATACAGTACTCATACTCCCCAGCAGAGCTTTCAGTGTAATAATATGCAGTATTCATACTCCCCAGCAGAGTTGTCAGTGTAATAATATGCAGTACTAATACTCCCCAGCAGAGTTCTCAGTGTAATAATATGCAGGATTCATACTCCCAGAAGAGCTGTCAGTGTATAATAATATGCAGCACTCATAATTCATAGCAGAGCTGGCATACTAGTAATAGGCAGTACTCATACTTACCAGCAAAGCTGGTATACTAGTAATATGTAGTACTCCTACTTCCTATCAGAGCTGGTATACCAGTAATATGCAGTACTCAAACTTCCTAGCAGAGTTGTCAGTATATTGATATGCAGATCTCATACTCCCTAGCAGGGTTGTCAGTGTAATAATATGCAGTATTCATACTCCCCAGTAGAGTTGTCAGTGTAATATTATGCAGTATTCATACTCCCAGCAGAGCTGTCAGTGTATAATAATATGCAGCACTCAATTCCTAGCAGAGCTGACATACTAGTAATATGCAGTACTCATACTTACCAGCAGAGCCTTTATGCTAGTAATAAGCAGTACTCATTCTCCCCAGCAGAGCTGGTATACTAGTAATATGCAGTTCTCATACTCCCCAGCAGAATTGTCAGTGTAATAATATGCAGTACTCATACTCCCCAGCAGAGTTGTCAGTGTAATATTATGCAGTACTCATACTCCCCAGCAGAATTGTCAGTGTAATATTATGCAGTATTCATACTCCCCAGCAGAGTTGTCAGTGTAATAATATGCAGACCTCATACTCCCCAGTAGAGATGTCAGTGTAATAATATGCAGTACTCATACTCCCCAGCAGAGCTTTTATGCTAGTAATAAGCAGTACTCATTCTCCCAAGCAGAGCTGGTATACTAGTAATATGCAGTACTCATACTTACCAGCAGAGTTGTCAGTGTATTAATAAGCAGTACTCATACTCTCCGGCAGAGTTGTCAGTGTAATAATATGCAGACCTCATACTCCCCAGCAGAGTTGTCATTGTAATAATATGCAGTATTCATACTCCCAGCAGAGCTGTCAGTGTAATAATATGCGATACAAAGCGATACAAAAGGGGATGATGGACGGAGAGTTTGAGCAAATCAAACACTCACCCCCAGTCAACTGATCTGGGTTTAATCCATCACCATTCTTTAGCTCACTCCGCCACCCCAGTTCAGACATGGCCATATGCAAATCAGTCTGACCCTGTGCTTCATGGGAACAGTCCAGCCCGAACTGCCAAGCCATGTCTTCCCTGGACCGGAAACAAGCATCCTGGGACCGGTTTCGGATTCATAATCCTCATCAGCCAGGCTATCTTGAATCCAGTGGAAAAGTGAGCAAGGGACTCACGTCTGAGCATACCCTGCCAACTTAGGGCGAACAAAGCGAAACAAAAGGGGATGATGGGCGAACAAAGCGATACAAAAGGGGATGAGGGCGAACAAAGCGATACAAAAGGGGAAGTGTAATAATATGCAGCACTCATACTCCCCGGCAGAGTTGTTATAATAGTAATATACAGTACTCGTACTCCCTTGCAGAGCTGGTATACTAGTAACATGCAGTACTCATACTTACCAGCAGAGTTGTCAGTGTATTATTATGCAGTACTCATACTCCCCAGCAGAGTTGTCAGTGTAATAATATGCAGTACTCATACTCCCCAGCAGAGTTCTCAGTGTAATAATATGCAGTATTCATACTCCCAGCAGAGCTGTCAGTGTATAATAATATGCAGCACTCATAATTCCTAGCAGAGCTGGCATACTAGTAATATGCAGTACTCATACTTACCAGCAAAGCTGGTATACTAGTAATATGTAGTACTCCTACTCCCATCAGAGCTGGTATACTAGTAATATGCAGGACTCATACTTCCTATCAGAGCTGGTATACTAGTAATATGCAGTACTCAAACTTCCTAGCAGAGTTGTCAGTATATTGATATGCAGTACTCATACTCCCCAGCAGAGTTGTCAGTGTAATAATATGCAGTATTCATACTCCCCAGTAGAGTTGTCAGTGTCATAATATGCAGTATTCATACTCCCAGCAGAGTTGTCAGTGTATAATAATATGCAGCACTCAATTCCTAGCAGAGCTGACATACTAATAATATGCAGTACTCATACTTACCAGGAAAGCTGGTATACTAGTACTATGCAGAACTCCTACTTCCCAGCAGAGCTGGTATACTAGTAATATGCTGTACTCATACTTCCTAGCAGAGTTGTCAGTGTATTAATATGCAGTACTCAAACTCCCCAGCAGAGTGGACAGTGTAATAATATGCAGTATTCATACTCCCCAGTAGAGTTGTCAGTGTAATAATATGCAGTATTCATACTCCCAGCAGAGCTGTCAGTGTATAATAATATGCAGCACTCATAATTCCTAGCAGAGCTGACATACTAGTAATATGCAGTACTCATACTTACCAGCAAAGCTGGTATACTAGTAGTATGCATGCTCCTACTTCCCAGCAGAGCTGGTATACTAGTAATATGCAGTACTCATACTTCCTAGCAGAGTTGTCAGTGTATTAATATGCAGTACTCATACTCCCCAGCAGAGTTGTCAGTGTAATAATATGCAGGCATCATTCTCCCCAGCAGAATTGTCAGTGTAATAATGTGCAGTATTTATACCCCCCCAGCAGAGCTGTCAGTGTATAATAATATACAGTACTCATACTTCCCTGCAGAGGTGTCAGTGTAATAATATGCAGTACTCATACTGCCCAGCAAAGCTTTTATGCTAGTAATATGCAGTACTCATTCCCCCCAGCAGAGCTGGTAGACTAGTAATATGCAGTTCTCATTCCCCCCAGCAGAGCTCGTACACTAGTAATATGCAGTATTCATACTCCCCAGCAGAGATTTCAGTGCAATAATATGCAGTACTCATACTCCCCAGCAGAGGTGTCGGTTTAATGATATGCAGTACTCCTACTTCCCAGCAGAACTGGCATACTAGTAATATGCAGTACTCCTACTTCCTAGCAGAGCTGATACACTAGTAATATGCAGTACTCATACTTCCTAGCAGAGCTGGCATAATAGGAATATTCACTACTCATACTCCCTAGCAGAGCTGTTATGCTAGTAATATGCAGTACCCATACTCCCTAGCAGAACTGTTATGCTGGTAATATGCAGTGCTCCATACTACCTAGCAGAGCTGTTATGCTAGTTATATGCAGTGCTCAATATCTCCAGGAGAGCTGTTACACTTAGAATGAGCAATACCATTACACCCCAGCGGAGTTGCTATACTAGTAATATGCAGAACTCATACTCCCCAGAAGAGCAGTCAGCGTAATAATATGCAGTACTCATACTCCCCAGCAGAGTTGTCACTGTAATAATATGCAGTACTCATACTCCTAAGTAGTTATTATACAAGTAATATACAGTACTCATACTCCCCAGCAGAGCTTTCAGTGCAAAAATATGCAGTACTCATACTCCCCAGCAGAGCTGTCAGTGTAATAATATGCAGTACTCATACTCCCCAGCAGAGTTGACAGTGTAATAATATGCAGCACTCATACTCCCCAGCAGCGTTGTCAGTGTAATAATATGCAGCACTCATACTCCCCAGCAGAGTTGACAGTGTAATAATATGCAGTACTCCTCCTCCCCAGCAGAGCTGTCGGTGTAATAATATGCAGTACTCATACTTCCCAGCAGAGGTGTCAGTGTTATAATATGCAGTACTCCTACTTCCCAGCAGAGCTGGCATACTAGTAACATGCAGTACTTCTACTCCCCAGCAGAGCTGTTACACTTAGAATGGGCAGTACTGGTACACCCCAGCAGAGCTGTTTTACCAGTGACATGCTGTACTCATTCTGCCCAGTAGAGGTGTGATACTAATATCAGGCAAAGTTAGGACCTCTCAGCAGATCAGAGAAGAAGGGACTTCATTATGAGAGGCCTGTTAATTAGAGGTGGACTTACTGTGGCCGGGCCAGAATTATTGATTCTATTATATCCCATCCATGGAATGAGGAATAACATCCCAGACCCGGAATTGCTCAGTGCAACATCATATGTGGCTCCAGATTACGAGGTGTTTTCAATTACAATTTTCAGCCTCCTTCAAGTGGAAATATCTGTCAAAAAACATTTAGTTTTAGCGAGTTCAGCCCCGCACCCAGTAAAACGCCTATTAAGGGGTGGGAAGTATCTTTCCCAGGGGTACCACTCTGCCAGACTCATACTGGGCTTCTCTTGTTTTCATCTGTGTACGAGCTTACATATTTCTAAAATCAAAATAATCGTGAGCTGGTGTCGGTAGCCAGGAACCTATTGGAGAACAACCTGCCCACACTTTAGGGATAAACAGTGACCCACCCACTCTGAGGATTTATCATACATGCCTCAGGTGGACAACTCTGCCCAACCCCCGCTGCAGCGCCCTCGGTGGCACCAGAGCTCGCGGAAGTCTATACAGTGTTAAAGCTGACGGGGAAACAACAGTTACAACGCAACTATTACAACGGACTACTTTTACAACGCAACTACTACAACGCAGGATCCTTTACAACGAATGCCTTTACAACGCATGACATTAAATAGCAGATGCTATTACAATGCATGCCATTACAACGCTTAAGTTTATCTTTTTTTAAACTTTTATTTAATTTGGGTTTTGGGTTATGGGGTATTTTTAGGGTTCAGGGCTAGGTTTGGGTTATGGGGTACAGGGGTATTTTTAGGGTTCAGGGCTAGGTTTGGGTTATGGGGTACAGGGGTATTTTTAGGGTTCAGGGCTAGGTTTGGGTTATGGGGTACAGGGGTATTCAAAGGGTTCAGGGCTAGGTTTGGGTTTTGGGGTACAGGGGTATTTTTAGGGTTCAGGGCTAGGTTTGGATTTTGGGGTACAGGGGTATTTTTAGGGTTCAGGGCTAGGTTTGGGTTATGGGGTACAGGGGTATTTTTAGGGATCAGGGCTAGGTTTGGGTTATTGGGTACAGGGGTATTTTTAGGGTTCAGGGCTAGGTTTGGGTTTTGGGGTACAGGGGTATTTTTAGGGTTCAGGGCTAGGTTTGGGTTATGGGGTACATGGGTATTTTTAGGGTTCAGGGCTAGGTTTGGGTTATGGGGTACAGGGGTATTTTTAGGGTTCAGGGCTAGGCTTGGGTTTTGGGGTACAGGGGTATTTTTTGGGTTTCAGGGCTTGGTTTGGGTTATGGGGTACAGGGGTATTTTTAGGGTTCAGGGCTAGGTTTGGGTTTTGGGGTACAGAGGTATTTTTAGGGTTCAAGGCTAGGTTTGGGTTATGGGGTACAGGGGTATTTTTAGGGTTCAGGGCTAGGTTTGGGTTATGGGGTACAGGGGTATTTTTAGGGATCAGGGCTAGGTTTGGGTTATTGGGTACAGAGGTATTTTTAGGGTTCAGGGCTAGGTTTGGGTTTTGGGGTACAGGGGTATTTTTAGGGTTCAGGGCTAGGTTTGGGTTGTGGGGTACATGGGTATTTTTAGGGTTCAGGGCTAGGTTTGGGTTATGGGGTACAGGGGTATTTTTAGGGTTCAGGGCTAGGTTTGGGTTTTGGGGTACAGGGGTATTTTTAGGGTTCAGGGCTTGGTTTGGGTTATAGGGTACAGGGGTATTTTTAGGGTTCAGGGCTAGGTTCGGGTTATGGGGTACAGGGGTATTTTTAGGGTTCAAGGCTAGGTTTGGGTTTTGGGGTACAGGGGTAGCTTTATGGATTAGGGATAGGTTTGGGGTACAGGGGTATTTTAAGGGTTCCGTTTTTTTTTAAAACGAATTTAAATACATTAAATTAATTAAATATTTATTACTTACAATTTTTTTAAAAATGATATACTTACCTATACTTACGTTGTAATGGCATGCGTTGTAATAGCATCTGCTATGTAATGACATGCGTTGTAAAGACATTCGTTGTAAAGGATCCTGCATTGTAAAAATTGCGTTGTAATGGTATGCGATGTAAAAGTATGCGTTTTAACGTCATACATCCAAGCTGATGTACCAATGCGTGTTAGCAAAGCTATCTAGCCTCAAGGGGCAATGCCAACAAACTCTACCACCATGGTTCCTCCGCACGCGTGCCAATTTGTGCTGGAATCAAGGCCGACTTGAGCACTGGGGCGCCCGGCGCAACTATCGATTTGGGCACTCACCCCCAATGACCTCCTTCTCCATGGATTCCTTCTCTACCACACTCCACCAGTGCCCCTCATCTCTCCGTAGCCCCAGTCTCACATACATTTCATTTGTTTTATAGCACTATCCTACCAGAGCAGGGAGTCTAGGGCCGGACTGGCCATAGCAGGCACCGGGTTTTTCCCCGGTAGGGCGCTAGGGTGGGGGGCGATTTTGGCCCCCTGGGGGCCGTTTTTGTTACCGGGGGTCGACAATATCGGCCCCTGGTAACAAAATCGGCCGAAACCGGCACTTGCAAACTACTCTGCGGCACTCCCCCACACCTGGGGGGGGAGGGGAGGGGGGGGGGGCAGGTGAGCAGTTTGCCAGGTCGTTTTCCGTACCCAGTCCGGCCCTGAGGGAGTCAGAGCACTTTACATCATTCACATTATACAGAGACAGGGAATTCTAGAGGTGTAACTCAGTCTATAAGAAAGGTTATTTAAAACAAGAAGGATTACAATCTGTAGGAATCCTGCTATTACGTAAACAATACATTTCGTGCAGCTCTTTGATGACGTTTAGTAGGTCGCTGCACTATATAAAGATAGTTACTTTCTAACTGCAAGTAACAAAACAAAATGATCTCTGTGACACAATCTGTAACTGGCAGAGCTATCCACAAAAATACTATTCTGTGATCTGCATAGTACACTTTCTTTGCAACAGGGGCATTCACCCTCTGCACTACTTTATGATGAGTCAAAACTGTCACTAGACAAAACTCTGATCTCTCTCCAGCAGGAACATGAATCATTGGAGTTAGCTTGATATATTTATTGTTGCCTAAATACTGCTTGACACACAAGGTACTCTGCAGCTTGTGCGTGCTCTTAACACCATGTTATTTCTAAACAAAAAAGTTCAGCGCCAGGTGCCCTTGCAAAGGTCTCACCGCCCTAGAGCCGGCCCTGGCCTGCAATAGCAAGCTAGCTTGCAGGGGGTGGGGGCAACGCTAGAACACTGCTCTACCGTTGTTCCACCATAGCAGCAGGTGCTGGAAAGAAAATAGCTTAGATCTGGGAAAATATGGGTTCTCTCTAAAGCATTTAGACCCTCAGTTCATAAAAAGTGAGGGTGTCAAGCACTCCTATCTTATCTTGGATTATCTGGTGTGTTATGGTTCGAAGGTTTTGACTCAACTGATTATGCAAATTGCTTAATTAATTTAGTTGTCTTACTTTTTAATTATTTATTATTATATTTCTTAATGAAGAAATTGTGCCATATTTCCTATACTAGAAAAACCTCCAATATGTGTAGAGCCCGGACCCCTCGGGATGTCCCCCGCCCCAACCTCATGCAATCCCGCAATCAAAACTTGCCAATCCAAGAGCGTGGGTAAAAACGGCCATGTTTAATAACAATCAACATACCTAAACATGACAAAATGCATTTATAGAAATTCACATTTATAGACTCAATATTTACACTTTGAATATCTACAATTTTTATCCCTGATCATAACCACCGGTTATGCAATATTTACTTGCTCCAGCACCAAGGGGCCCTCTGGCTTGCATCCCCTATCTGAGAACCACGCAAGGTGCAACCCACCTGCGTCCTTGAGCGGTGAGCCCCAGCCCTCTGGTCCTTGTCCGCCATTTATGGGACCCACCCCTCTACCATCAAGCTGCCAAGGACGCTCCTAGGGAATGACCAGGGGCCGCTGCCCCATGCCCTAGTTCGTAACCTGGCGCCCTTATCTCCCCAGCCGGTGTCCCCATTCTCCCTGCGGAGAGCTTACCGTCTCTCCCCTCAGTGCTGGCCTTGGGAGTGTGTAAGCAGGCCTCCAGTTAACCCTGAAAATCAATCTTCTGTGGCCTCTTTTCCGCCAATCCCCCTCATATCCTTCCCCCAAACCACTAATCTCAGAGACGGATGGGTGGGAGATTGATAAACCCCCAAAACGGTCCTGGGGCCAGGTGCGGGAAAAAAAGAGGATGTGCGAAGGTTAACCCAGGACCTAAATAGTCCCCCCCCCCCCCCCCCCGGCTCCACCCCTCTACTGCCTGCACTGGCCGGAAACACGTCACGGCCGACCCACAAGCAATTGCACTGGCCGGTAGCCAATCGGGCTACACAGCCGAACTATGGGGGTGTGGTGTGGGTCCAGGGGGCTGGGCCCTGAGGGCGCGCTCACTGAATTTCTCGCTTTTCAAACATTAAACATTTGTTTCGCTCTGTGGCAAAATAGCCTTCTAGCTTTTTCCGACCAGTACTTAATTACTAAATATTAATATAATAATATATATATATATATTTATATATTATATTATAATATTAATTATTATGTACTTAATTGTCAACACTGATGCTTGTGGAAGTATGTCACAAGGTGGCACTGTCTAGCAAATTTAGAGATGAGCACAACAGGTAATTATTAATTCAATATACATTAAACAAAACTACAACCAGCTGCCCAAGCCTTTCTTATAGCTTTGGAGGCCTGAGCTAGTCTGCATTGTCACACTTGTAACAGGCAGGGGCGGCCGGAATTACTTGCGGGTGGAGGGGCGTGTGTGGATGCCGCGGGGAGTGTCGCGAGGGGGCTCGTGGTAAGTGTTGTGGGGGGAAGCGTGTTTAGAAATTTAAAAGAACAAAAAAACTTTCCTCGAACCCGGGTCCCGAGTCTTCTGCGCTCCTGCTCTACTGAGACCACTTCCAGGAAGAGGAAGAAAGGCAGCCAGGCTCCCTCCCCTAAGCCAATCATTTCCCTTTGCGAAACAGTTACCAACCCAACTTGGCAACTGGTAATTAACCCATCAATGGTTTGCCAGGGCAGCTGCCGTCAGAAATATGTGATACATTCCTTTCCACATTGCAAAAAAAGAGGGGGGGGGGGGGGGGGATGACCACTTTCACGCCCCTCCTGACTGTGAATGGAAAAGGATCGCAAAATCATTTTATGAGTTAGAAAGAATTTTCAGACTTGTAAAAGGGCCGATGTACACGATGAAAAGTGATTTTTTTTTTTAAGTTCAAAGCAGGTTTATTGGAAAAAAGTAAGATAACAATATGTAAGCGATAATTACATCATGAGTAAAAAAGAACATACAGTATAGCAATAAAAATTGGCAAAGATACAAATCAACAAGAAAAAGCATAAGATGATTAAGGAAAAATTGAGCAAGTAGAAAATGGAAAGTAATATAGAATATATATAAGTGAAACATATCACCTTAAAAGGAGTCATGGGGGTTTAGGTACTTCTTGCTGGAAAGGAGTTTGAGAGAGAAAACGACCAGCACTGGCATCTATGAATTACGCAACTGGGTCCCAAAGGTCTCTTCGCTTTGGTGCTAACTGGAGTGGGTATACAAAAGTGGTATCTAGACGATGATTGTAGCAAATAGCATACCACCACGCCTGATAACATAACTTGGTGAGGTCTTTCTAGTTGGTAGTTATTTGTTGAAAAGCTACTGCTAATAGCAAGTCTATTATTTTAGTGTTAAAGTCGCAATCCGCCCAAATGTGAGAAACACTGCCTAAAAAATGAAAAGTCGTTTTGCACCTGCACGCGCTATGGTTATTTAGTACTGCGGGGTTTACGACCACAAAAGGCTTTGTACATCAGGCTCCCTCTCCTGAACGACTCTCCCTCTGCCGGTAATCACAAAGTAGAACTCGTCCTAAAACGTATGCGTGTGGCCAATAACGGCTCCGCATTTTAAAACTCGATGCTGCACATGAAATGTGAGGAGTTCGAATCCCGGCGAAGCAGACTCAACTTTCTGGGCAGTAACTTTACAATGAGCAATTATTTACAGCGCTTAGAAACTGCAGAAGTGTTGTAAAGAGCTGAATATAAATAAATAATCATTTTATAACCAGCGTATTCACACCTCCACTACTCACAAAGCACTGTGCAGGGGGTTGGGGCCAGGAGCACAGCATATAAATACCCCCAATGAGGAACAAATAAACTATAAATTAAAGTTTAGGAGAGTTGGAGGAGAAAGCCCATGGACGAAAGGCGGTGCAGAGAGGGAGGGGATGTCAGGGAAGCCATGGGAGGAACGTTGGACTGAGCAGAAGGAAGGACACGGGGCTGAATTAGAGTTAACTGTGGAATCAGTGGTTTGGAAGGAGGTAGCAAACGGATCAAGAAGGAAGTGAACATGTGGTGAGAGGGAGGAAGGCTGCATGGAGGCACGAATGACAATAAAGGTACTTATATCTATATTTCTTTCTCTACTGTGCAGTGATCCCAGGCTGAGATGTGCAGGCCCTGGTGGTGGGATTGATAGGGGTCTGCCACGGGTCCCCCTTGAATGTATCATTTATTTAAATTGGAGAGAAGCCTCCTGTTTCTATGTTTTCAAAGGGAGGCTGTTTCTGACCATGCCTCGGCCAGCTGCAGGGCCGGATCCTACATTAAACAAGGCAAGGCAATAGATTCGAGTGGGTTGCACTGCTGTGTGGTTAGTGGACAGGGAGCACTCCAGCAGCAACATTAGATATTGCCTGGACTTTCAATAATCAATGCACCGTCGCTGGTTGAACGCCAATACAGACTTCCAATCTTACCCAGAGCCCTACCCTTTATCAACCAGTGCTCTGGGTCTTTGTCAGAGAGCCCTGAGTGGCATAAACCAAGTAACCCCGCCCTTCCGAAGACTGTCCTGTCAATCATAAATCAAGTACTCTGCACTTTCACAGCACCTGCCATTAAAAACCCTATTCTGGTCCCCGGAGTAGGACACGGGGCATTTCTGACCCCGGAGACACCAGGCAGAGTATTAGGAGCTGGGGGCAGACAGCAGGAATTTTTTCAAAGAGAGAAAATCAGAAAACCCATTTAGCTGTGGATTCAGGGAAAGATGGGAACCATCTATGTGTTGAAGGGAGGAGGAAGGGCGTTTGGACTGAGGAGAAGGATGTTAGATCGTTTTTGAATTGAAAGGCCGTAGTCCAAATATATTCTGGATTTGGGGAACACAGTAGGTACTCTAAGCAGAAAGCCAAGTATGTTCTGAATTTAATGTAGGACACTGTTTACATTTAGGATTTAGGTACGATGCAACTTGAATTTAGGGGAGGGCAGAACACAAAGCAGCTTTTGAGAAGACGCTGGCTTTGTTTTGGAGTATAGCAGGGTTATTTTCTTTTTTGTATGTTCATGAAGCTTTATTAACCAGTAATACTGGGTTTTATGGTAAGATGTTAGTTGGTGATTGGCAGGAGGCAGTTTGGTGACCTTTCGCACAAGGGCATCTGGAGGTGAAGTCTGAAGAGGATTAACATGAGGCATTTTATAAAACCCTGGCAGACTGACACATGATGGGTGAAGGAGGGAGGCTGCTTAGTAAAGGTTGGCTGGATGCAGCCTGTTAAGGCTTGAGAGGAGGCTGTTGGGTGATCTCTGGCAGGACACAGCGTCAGCTGGTGATGCCTGGCAGGAGGCTGCTGGCTGAGTTTAGCCTGGTGATGGTTCTGGCTTGACTGCAGGGGCTTTGGAGATGGTTGGCATGAGATACTATGGTGACGCTGGGACAGTTCTTCATTTAAGCACTTTGTGAATTTTTCAAGTCCAGTAAAACCCAAATGACCTTCATGAACCATTCGAGAGAGACTTCCAAAAACAGTGTTGTATTTAAATTACGAATTATAGGTTTGAGAAGGTCACCGGTTCAGAGAAGAAATTTTCCTCCTGAATATTTTCCAGAGTCCATCTCTGTCCTCCTGTGCAGGGCTTGCAACTCACAGATCCATTTGGCTAGTTAGTTTCTATACAGCTGTCACGGATGCAATTAACATTTCCAAAGACAGTCGCACCTCGAGAGGCATAAAAGGTCAGTTTATTCCGTTCCAAAGCCTCCGAGATCATCTGCGGCGTACCCCATGGATCCTTCATCAGCCAGACGCTGTTCAACATTTACATGGCCCCGCTCGCACACGTAGCCCGACAGCACGACCTCAACATAATCTCCTACGCCGACGACACTCAGCTGATCCTCTCCCTCACCAAGGACCCCATCACCGCCAAAGCCAACCCCCACAAAGGAATGAAGGCCGTCGCCGACTGGATGAAGACCAGCCGTCTGAAGCTGAACTCGGACAAGACGGAGATCCTCATCCTCGGCTCCAACCCTTTAGCCTGGGACGACTCCTGGTGGCCGACGGCACTGGGGGCAGCCCCGACACCCACCGACCACGCACGCAACCTGGGAATCATCGTCGACTCAACGCTCTCAATGATCAAGCAAGTCAACGCCGTCTCCTCCTCCTGCTTTAACACCCTCCGCATGCTCCGCAAGATCTACAGATGGATCGTGACAGATACAAGAAAGACAGTCACCCAGGGCCTCGTCAGCAGCACAGACTCGATTACGGAAATGCCCTCTACGCGGGAGCCCCGACCAAGCTCATCAAACGACTACAACAAATCTAAAATGCCTCAGCACGACTGATCCTCGACGTACCACGCCACGGCCACATCCCCACCCACCTGAGAAACCTGCACTGGCTCCCCGTCAACAAGAGGCTATCCTTCAAGCTCCTCACCCACGCACACAAGGCACTCCACAAGACTGGCCCAGCCTACCTCAACAGACGGCTCTCCTTCTACATCTCCAACCGCCAGCTACGCTCTGCCGACCTCTCACTCGCCACCGTCCCGCGCATCCGAAGAACAACCACCGGTGGGAGATCCTTCTCCCACCTCGCCGCCAAGACATGGAACACCCTCCCACTGAGCCTGCGACAGACCCAAGACCTGATGACCTTCAGGAGGATACTCAAGACCTGGCTGTTCGATCAGTAGCGCCCCTGCCTCCCCCACCCCCCACCCTGGCCCACCAGCACCTTGACACCCTTGCAGGTATGTAGTGCGCTTTACAAATGATTGATTGATTGGGGGCTGGTAGCAACCAGAGTGAGATAGGCAAGTGAACACTTGATCACAAGCTCCGCAAAATCAAATGTGATCCAGTGACCCAAAAGACAGTGTAACCAACACATAAAAACTCAAATCCACTGGATCGACCCTGCTGGCATCTTCCATTGTTCATCACTCAATGCCTCTACTGAATACCAACCACAGTCATCCTTTGAAGCGTTGCACACAACAGACAGACACTGAAGCAAGGCAAAGTGTAAGATAAAAAAACAGTTTCCTCAAAAATGCTCCTTGCAAAATGTCTTGCTTCTATAATCTTTGCATTTCCCTGCACCCCAAACAGCGTCACCTTCCAAGCTCTAACACATAATTGCATTACATGTTCTCAGCACGTCCAGAAATGCTGCACGCTCTGTTTCCCTGCATCCCTCCGCTTACCATGTTCTGGTTAACTTGACTCCCAGCCACAACAATATTCATTACAAGTAAAAATAGCACAGGGACCAGAGTACAGTGTGTGTGTGTGGGGGGAGGTCTGCGAGCAGCCCCCAGCAGAAGAGGAGAGAGAGCATGCTGCTAGCACGGCTCCTGCTGGCTGGCGTCATCCTCATCATATGGATATTTGCCGCTGAATCTTACTGCCACCCAAGCACGCGCAACGACGACACCCTGCAAAAAACTGAAAAATACCCGAGCAGCGCAACACAACAAATACCCTAACACAGCAACACAATAAATACCTGAATAGCGCAACACAACAAATACCTTAACAGTGCAATGAAACGCAACAAATACCCTAACACAGCAACACAATAAATACCCTAACAGCGCAGCGCAACACAACAAATACCCTAACAGTGCAACACAACAAATACCCTAACAGTGCAACACAACAAATACCCTAACACAGCAACACAACAAATACCCTAACACAGCAACACAACAACTAACCGAATAGCGCAACGCAACAAATATCCTAACAGTGCAATATAACAAATACCCTAACCGCGCAACACAACAAATACCTTAACAGTGCAATGAAACATAACAAATACCCTAACAGTGCAACACAACAAATACCCTAACAGCGCAACACAACAAATACCCTAACAGTTCAACACAACAAATACCTTAACAGTGCAATGAAACGCAACAAATACCCTAACAGTGCAACATAATAAATACCCTAACCGCCCAACACAACAAATACCTTAACAGTGCAATGAAACACAACAAATACCCTAACAGTGCAACACAACAAATACCCTAACAGTGCAACACAACAAATACCTTAACAGTGCAATGAAATGCAACAAATACCCTAACAGTGCAACACAACAAATACCCTAACAGCGCAACACAACAAATACCCTAACAGTGCAACACAACAAATACCTTAACAGTGAAATGAAATGCAACAAATACCCTAACAGTGCAACACAACAAATACCCTAACAGCGCAACACAACAAATACCCTAACAGTGCAACACAACAAATACCTTAACAGTGCAATGAAATGCAACAAATACCCTAACAGTGCAACACAACAAATACCCTAACAGCGCAACACAACAAATACCTTAACAGTGCAATGAAATGCAACAAATACCCTAACAGTGCAAGACAACACAAACCATAACAGTACAACACAACAAAAATCCTAACAACACAACACTAACGGTCCACAAATCACCACATATTATCAAATGCAAAGCTGGGAAGCTTGAGGGGCAGAAGGTCAAATGCAGAGAGTGTCTTGGGAGCATGATGGGGCATAGAGAACTGAAGACGTGGCCAGATCTGGTGGAAATGTTGGTCAGTATCGGAAATCAAGGGCATCACCTGGTTCTGTTCTTCCATGATTGCTGTGAGAGGAAATACCCCAATGTGCCCACGCCCTGTCCCTCCCACCCTTCAGCTGACAGCAGAGGTGTGTAGACACTCAATTGTGTCCCCAGGACTCCATTCTGTGAGTTCCACAGTCCTTCTGCAGCAGCACTATTTCGTGCAAGGAATTGTCTACAGTGCCCCACAGCTGTTCTCCGATCCCCACACCAGTTATAGTTTCAAGAGACCAAAACTGTGCCAACACCGTACTCCTGCCAGAAAGAATGGTCTCTCCTGGAAGTTCCACAAACTGCGATTACACATGGACGGCCTGACAAAAAACGGTGAACATTCTGGGGGTCCACCCGCCACCATGGCGAATTATATTATTAGTGACCACACTGATGTGAATGGGGTCTCGGGTTCCAATGACTTGATCAAATCTGCAAGTTCAGAGCAGAACAATATCCCAGGAACCAAACCCACATCCCAAGTCGTGAATTATCGGGGAAGTGTTGTCGTGGGGTGTTATAGACTGGGACATCTGAGTGATAGACCACACGGATCGCCTTCACTGCATATCCGGTGGACTAAAAGCCTCCACCCAGAGTGCATGCCAGTGCACATACTTTCTTTATCTTAAACGCTGGATCAGGGCCTTAGCTAGCAATAGTACAGCAAGTGCAGTGGCACTGGGGCTCAGGCAACCCTGATTAACACTCAACTTTTACACGCACTGGACAGTGGCAAAAATATGTGCGTTTTCAGAAGTCATAAGCTGATGTTTAGAGAAAAAAGGGTTGCATTTCCAAAATATATTTAAAGCTGATAGTTCTGTGATAAATCATTAAGTGCTGGGGGGATTATGACTAATGTTATAACCTTGGACCCAGGGACACTGCAACTATAGCTGTGAAGAATAACCACAGTAGGGACATCGCACATACACAAAGCCTGTTTTACATTACTGCGGGTAACCACGCCGATGCATCGTGGTGAGCACTGTTGGCAATCTGGCATATTTATCCGCTAATGTAATCTTGTCTGATGTGGTCGCTATTATTAGCAGCTCTGGATTATTTTCATTGAACATAAGCAGCTCTTATTACAGAAAAGGTTGGAGACCCATGGCCTAAAAAGACTGTAGATAGTCAATCTTACCCAAAAGCACAGGATTATTGCATATATAAGCTGCGAAGAATTCTCGACATTTTTCACGGAGAAGGCCAACTCGCTTGAGAAAGAGCTTAAAAGCGCTGCGGATAACCTACCCACCCAACCATTATCTACGATCGACACCAGCCTGAAAACAGATTGTAATAAGATCAAAAACAAGGCACATTGGGATACCTTCAAATTATATGACCATTACACCGTCACCAAAACGCTTGCGGATATCAAACCCAATAACCACTATCACGAACCTCTACCCGCGAAATGCGTAAAAGAAATCAGCCACATTGTGGTTCCAATCTGGTCTAAAATTATAAATGCATCACTATCACAAGGGATCCTCCCAGACTGCCTAAAAACAGGACAAGTCGTCCCCATAATCAAAAAACCTACAGTGGATGCAACAGACCCGAATAATTTTCGCCCAGTGACCAACATACCTTTACTTTCCAAACTAATTGAGAAATGTGTGCAAGACCAGCTGAGCCAACACATCACCAACTTCTCCTTACTTGACGATCACCAATCAGGATTCAGAGCGGGACATAGCACGGAAACAGCGATCCTCCATATTATTGACGACGCACTACAGGCCCTAGATCAAAATCGAGCATGCCTACTGATTCTCCTGGATCTATCTTCCTCATTTGACACTGTAAACCACGAAGCATTACTGTCCAGGCTGCAAGACAGGATGGGAATGTCTGGTATTGTGTTGAAATGGTTTGAATCATTCCTGCGAAACAGAACACCGAGATTCCTGGTCAACCAATCACTCTCACCATCATGCCCCAACTCAATCGGAGTCCCTCAAGGTTCGACATTATCGCCAGACATGTTTGACTTGTATGTCGAACCTCTTACAGAAATTCTCCGTAACTCACAGATATCTTATTACATGTACGAGGATGACACGCAAATATACATAAAGACCGCGTCCCTGGAAGACATTGAACTAATGAATGAGACGTTAAAAACGACACTGCAATGGTTAACAACCAACCATCTGAAGCTGAATGCTCACAAAATGGAGTTCCTATTAATTGCACCTCCAAGGAGCCATACGGAAATGAAGGAATGGACCAAGCTGGTGACAGCGCTAAACTGCACCCCAACCCTAGTCAACTCAGCAAAATCGCTAGGAATCACATTAGATGAGAACCTCGACATGCAAGCCCACATTAAATCAATGGCTAAAAGTGCCCGTTTCCACTTGAATTATATAAGAAAACTGAAACCATTCATCTCAGAGGCGGATCTTAAACTGGCAGTCCAATCCTTAGTTATCTCAAGGATTGAGTATGGATGCACCACTTTAGCCGGTCTACCAAAAACGTCTATAGCACCACTAAAAGCATGTCTCAACGCAGCGGCAAGACTTATCACTGGATTGAGGAAATTCGACCATATCTCCCCTCACCTGAAAGCATTAAACTGGCTACCCTATGAAGCCAGAATTCTACTAAAAATAGCGTGTATCACCCCTAAAGCACTCCACTACAACACACCAAGATACCTAGCCAGGAAAATCGAACTATCAGGAGGAAACAGACCAGCCAGGAGTGCCAAGGAGCTGATGTTGCGGCCAGCCAGGTTCCGGAAAAAAAAAAAACTTACGACCGAGCGTTCTCAGGAGCAGCCCCTAGAATCTGGAATTCACTCCCTCCAAACATTAGAAAGATTCAAAATACAGCAACATTTAAGAGAGAAGTGAAAAGCATCTTGATGAGTAAACACCTTACATAGTGAAGACTGCTGAGCACAGATAGGATGTATTGTTGCCCTGATACAGATCATCTACGTCGCTAGAAGGGAAAGACGCTGACTTGAACAAAGTTTAATACCGTACGATGATTCGGGACAGGAATCTCTCCTTGGGACCTAGTTGTATCCTTACTGCTACCTCATGCTAATAAGAATACTTATATTTATATAATCACTGCCCGAACGCCTTATAATCACCTACCTCATATTTGTTTGCTTTAAATCGTCTTCTTTTTTTGCTATCCTTTAATCTTTCTCATAATGTAAACGTTCATGTTATGTATATATATATATATATATATATTACCTACTGGCGATAGCCAGTAGGTATATATAGTTAGAATTTTTTCTCTATGGGACTTTTGAAAATTCTATGTCTAATAACTTTGGCGTTTGTGGACGGAATCGGCTGAAATTTTCAGGAAAATGGCACATTTTGATTCTGAGCAGCCCCTGAAAATTTAGGGGGGTTTCGTCAAGGGGGGGCTGAGAAAAAAGGGGGGTCCCAAAACGCGTTTTTTCCATTCATTTTTCCATAGGGCGGTTGGACTCACTTTTAGCTCGAACGGCTGAATGGATTTGCACGAAACTTGGCAAAATTGTAGGGACTGTTAGCCCGATGTGCCTTTGCTAGGTCTCAATATATGTGCTCCAGTAGTTTTTGAGAAATTAACGTTCAAACCAAGATATATATCTGTAACAGCGCTCTGGGCAGCAATCCGGTCCGCTTACTTTTCGCTTATCGGAACTTTGCGCGCAGAAAGCTGATTGGCTCTCCGGTGTCTGTCAACATTCTAAACAGTCCGGAGCGGACGCCATCTTGTCTCTCGGTAGGATCGAGAGAGAAGAAGAGGTGGAAAACGAAAGGGGAATTTAATGAAAGGGGGCAAGGTATCCCCCTCTTGACCCCCTAGGAATGTTGTTGGGGTTATTAAAGGGTCCCGTGGGGAAAATAAAAAAAAAATGATTTTTCACGGTAGAAGCGCGGCCGCGAACTGGTAGCGAAACGGGAATTCGCCATTTTGTGCTTCGTTAATTAAATTACTAGTTATAAGTGGGTGCGGGAGACGTATCCTAATCCCCTATGTTTCCTGAGGGTGGCTGAGGAGGCTGATCTATGTTGATACATCTCTTCCAGCGGCTGTGCGTGAGCTTTTTTTTTTTTTTGCTGCGTGACAGTCCGGAGCGGCCGCCATCTTGTCTCTCGGTAGGATCGAGAGAGAAGAAAAGGTGAAAAACTAAGGGGGAATTTAATGAAAGGGGGCAAGGTATCCCCCTAGGAATGTTGTTGGGGTTATTAAAGGGTCCCGTGGGGAAAATAAAAAAAAAATGATTTTTCACGGTAGAAGCGCTTCATGGGCCGCAAACTGGTAGCGAAACGGGAATTCGCCATTTTGTGCTTCGTTAATTAAAGTACTAGGTATAAGGGGGTGCGGGAGACGTATCCTAATCCCCTATGTTTCCTGAGGGTGGCTGAGGAGGCTGATATATGTTGATACATCTCTTCCAGCGGCTGCGCCATCTTGCCTTTTTTCGAATGCCACAATTTTGTCGTGCACGGCAGCCATTTTAGATGCCAGGCTGGTCCCAGGCTATCACCTAACCCTGCGGATGTAGTTTATGGCCCCAGCTGTAGAGAATTCAGACATGCCAATCCTCCTGATTCAGGCGTGTGACTACTGATTTCAGTGCTAGTCTCCCGCCTCCCGATTTCTGCAAGCAAAAACCCGGGGGCATATTACGAACAACTAGCGATAATTTTTGTCTCTAACTTGTTTAGAGACAAAAATTATCGCCGCACATCGGCGATTTTTATCGCAGATAAACCTTGCTATTATCGCAGAAAAGTCAGCGATATTCATGTATTATCGACCTAATGCTCTTAGCCATGTTATCCACCTCCCATTGGATAACATGGCTAAGAACTGCTCAGGGCAGGTGTTAGATTTTGGAGATATTCGCGCTTAGCGCGAATATCTCCAAAAGTTGGTAATAGAAGGTAGCGATGTTAGGGACTGTTTCCAGTCGCTAACATCTTGGCACGCCACTTTGCATGTCATTAGTGATAAGTATCACTGACATGCAAAGCGGGGCCCAAGATGGTCGCTATCTCCTTTTAGCTGTCACTAACTGGTGTTAGCGACAGCTTGGTAATAGGGAAATAATTTTATCTCCGCTTTCATGGCTTTTAAAGCCAAAAAAGCAGAGATAAACCCCCTTGATAATATGCCCCACGATTCCTTGGGGGTTTCAGCTGACAGGGCTTGGTATTGTGTTACATGGTAATTTTTCCATGAAACGTCAGAGGGTCGATGCAGGGGTTCTAGAAGAGGTGATAAACCATTTAAGCCTCATGAACAAGCGCATGGTCTTTTAAAGATTTGTGAAGTACTCGGGGCGGCGGTGTGTGTGTGCCCTCTTTCAGGAGCGGGCGGGGGGGCACTGCCAGCAACTTGCCAGGTCAGGTAGTGTTCAACACGTGCATCACCCTTTCTCTGCCTGCTATTGCGCTCCATGCTTCGGAAAGGTAAGAAAAAGAACGTGCATTTGAGTTTGAAATGTCCGATCCTGCAGCAGCACACTTCCAAAGCCCACACATGACAATAACCCGATTCAAGGCCCCATTCACCCGTTTTTAAAAAAATAGATAACACTCCAACAAAGTAAGGTTATAAAACTTTATTAACTACTAACTTTAACGAACGGAACAAAAACTAAAAACATTTAAACATTTCTCAACACAAAAAGCAACAATGGTTAGAAGCTGTCTTTTGTGCGAATAGTCCCAAGGCAGCACAACGTGCAGAGTTCTGGACGGCACCCAGGTGATGTCGCCTGGGTGCCGCACTGGTTTAGGGATCCTACAATGCTGCTCCGAAAATTGGCGTGGGGCGTCCCGGGTGGGGCGGGGGGAGGCCTCGTCAGTAGCGGTCTGTTGTGCGAATAGTCCCAAGGCAGCACAACGTGCAGAGTTCTGGACGGCACCCAGGTGATGTCGCCTGGGTGCCGCACTGGTTTAGGGATCCTACAATGCAGCACAGAAAAACAGCGTGGGGCGTCCCGGGTGGTGCGGGGGGAGGCCTCGTCAGTAGCGGTCTGTGTCCAGTGTCACATGGCTGACACAACATGTACGACAGGCACCCAGGTGATGTCCAGTAAACTGCCGCACTGGTTTTGGTATCCTACAATGCTGCTCCGAAAATTGGCGTGCGGCGGCCCGGGGGGGGCGTGGGGGAGCCGGCGTGAACGGGCCTCCCCAGGTGGCGGCCATCTAGCTGAGTTGCGCTCGCTCTTGCGGCCACAGCGTCTCGCTCACCATGTTGTTGAGTTGCTCCCACTCTTGCAGTGCAGCGATAGGCGGCTGCCACATGGCTCTTAAAATGGCGGACAGCTCCTCGGTTTTAGGCCTGGTCCACTGAAATGGCCCTGGGACACTTTGGAACTCAGACGCTTGCCTGCTAGGGCTTGGGCTCCATTCTCGAAAAGCGTCCCCTCAGCCGTGAAGATTGTATAAAAGTCTTGGGGGCCCCCGACTCCCGCAGGCTTCCGGTGGGGAGCGGCTGCCATGATTGCTCGCGGAATGACCACGACGGAGCCACGAGATGGTGGTGCTCTCATGCTGACGCCAGCTTCAGTCTGAATGATCCAGAAACAAGGTGGGGCTTTCATCGTTTGGGAAAAAAAAATGTTCTAAACCAATGAAAAGTGTTATTTTTAGGTCATATGACCAAGCCTTCCATCTTTAGGAAACCAAAAGTAAAATGAACCAATGAAAAGTTTTATAAACAAGTCACATGACCTGTTATGCGGCATAGGGCTACAAAAAGCGTAGAAAATCCGTTGGCACGTGAGGCGGCGTCAGTAGCGGACCGATGTGCGAATAGGCCGAAGGCAGCACAACGGGCCGAGATCCGGATGGTACCGAGGTGGTGTCCAGCAAATTGCCGCACTGGTGTGGCCATCCTACAATGCTGCGCCGAAAGACGGCGTGTCCAGCTGAGTTGCGGTCACTGTTGCGGTACAGTGACTCGAACGCGCCGAGATGCGGATGGCACCGAGGTGGTGTCCAGCAAATTGCCGCACTGGTGTGGCCATCCTACAATGCTGCGCCGAAAGACGGCGTGTCCAGCTGAATTGCGGTCACTGTTGCGGTACAGTGACTCGAACGCGCCGAGATCCGGATGGCACCGAGGTGGTGTCCAGCAAATTGCCGCACTGGTGTGGCCATCCTACAATGCTGCGCCGAAAGACGGCGTGTCCAGCTGAATTGCGGTCACTGTTGCGGTACAGTGACTCGAACGCGCCGAGATCCGGATGGCACCGAGGTGGTGTCCAGCAAATTGCCGCACTGGTGTGGCCATCCTACAATGCTGCGCCGAAAGACGGCGTGTCCAGCTGAGTTGCGGTCACTGTTGCGGTACAGTGAGTCGAACGCGCCGAGATCTCGATGGCCCCGATGTTGTGTCCAGCAAGTTGCCGCACTGGTGTGGCCATCCTACAATGCTGCGCCGAAAGTCGGCGTGGGGTGCCCCGTTGGCTTATGAGGTGATGTCAGTAGTGGACCGATGTGTGAATAGGTCGGAACCAGCACAAGGCACCAAGATCCGAATGGCAAGTCCTGGATGTTGAGTGCCTCAGTTGAGAGTTCTGAGCAGTGCTTGTAAGACTGTCTGAAGCTTATTTGCACCTGCTGCAGCTTCACTAGGTCCGGCGGAACTTTTTGCCTTTTCCTTTCTGCTTCTTTTCCTACAATGCGTTTCATCTGAAGACACGACCAGGTCCCTGAATGTGTGCAGGGGGACGCTATTGATTGAATGAAAATGGCGGCTTGACACAAAGCTGACTCAAGCGTTACTGTTGGTGCTATACAGACAAAAATTGGTTTTCAGTTTGTACATTCTTCAGGTTTTTTTTTTCCATCCAAGTCTGATTGAGAGTTTGTAGAAAAATGGCTTCAGATTTTCCACATACTACTCTTCAACATTCTTCCTAAATGTAACAATGTGAAACTCACTAGGAGAACGGCTGTTTCTGTTTCCTTTCAAAATGCTGCCACCAATATTTTCTGAATGGAAGACACCATCTTGTAGCATAAAGGGCCGAAAGGGGTTCTGGTCTGGCCGATGGTTGGTGGAGACATTTTGACTATATCTTGGACCTGCCCGGCCTCGCCCAAAATGGCGCCGGTATAAATGGGACTCGTAACTCCTTGCCCGCAAATGTATATCTAGAAAATGTTATTGTAAGTGGCCCTGTCGTATTTTAATTACAAAATGTACGTCCACCGATTCCGCAACTGTTAGACACCTTTGTTCTTGTCACCTAATGGCCCGCTCGTTACGTTCTTCTACAGTGTAAATGTCTCCTCATCATATACGATTTCAGTTTGCTCCGTGGCCGGCCCACGTGGTTATAGGCCCGTATTTGTATACTGACATTTTCACAATAAAGGTTTTTAAAACAAAACACGGTAGTAGTATTTACATTTGTAAAGTTTTTACTTTTAGTGACTGTTTTCGAATCAGTAAAAGGCAAGTGAAATAAAGCAGTCCAATTACATGACGGATAAAAGGTATAATATGTAGGAACGCAGTAAAGATAAATGGTCAAGGGCAGTTGTGTTTTTCATGTCTGCAACATAAAGTGATCGATAAGAATCTGATAATCAGGCGTATCGGCGACTAAGACAGCAGGCCGAATCTCTTTTACTCAACGGCTCCGTCATGGAAGGAAGAAACGCCCTTTTTCTCGAAAAAGGAATATATTTTACTTGCAAGACAGTTGTAAATTTTCCGGGAAAGTACATTAGCCTGGAATATTATAATATATGTTTGAAAAAAAAATATTGTTCGAAAATAATAAAAAGCGTAATTTTTAGGTCATATGACCAAGCTTTTCATCATTAAATTAACAAAAGTAAAATGAACCAATGAAAAGTTTTATTAACAAGTCACATGACCTGTTATGCTTACGTTACGTGCTGCGCGCCGCGCCTCGGATCACTTCCGGGTGCGCTAACGCGGCGTGTCATAAAACGCATTACGCGACAACGTAGGTCAAGAATATAGTCTAAATGTCTCCACCAACCAGCGTTCAGAACACAACCCCTTTCAGCAGTCCAAAAAGTTCTGTTAAATGACAACAGAGGGGACAGGCAACAAGAACCATCAGTCAAAGAGGGGAGGGCAAGTTCTTCTCTTCCGGGTCATGTTGGGGCGCTACCGGAACTGATCGAATTGGTAGTCTATAGTGTTTCTGGATGTTTCAGACTAAAGCTGGCGTCAGCATGAGACCACTACCATCTCGTAGCTCCGTCGTGGCCATTCCACGAGCAATCATGGCAGCCGCTCCCCACCAGAAGCCTGCGGGAGTCGGAGGCCCCCAAGACTTTTGTAGAATCTTCACGGCTGAGGGGACGCTTTTCGAGAATGGGACCCAAGCCCTAGCAGACAAGCGTCCGAGTTCCAAGGTGTCCCAGGGCCATTTTAGTGGACCAGGCCCAAAACCGAAGAGCCGGCCGCCATTTTGAGAGTCCTGTGGCAGCCGCCTATCGCTGCACCGCAAGAGCGGGCGCATCTCAACTACATGGTGAGCGAGACGCTGTAGTCGCAAGAGCGGGCGGTAAACAGCTGAATGGCGGAAGAGGCACAGTGTAGCAAAAGCGGGCGGAATGGCAACTAAAACGATAAAGGGGCGCCCCACTACAGCTTGTCTTCAGGTCAAACGGATTGTGGGACAAGGTCCAGAATTGAAGAGTCATCAAAAGGCAAAAAGTTCCGCCGGACCCCGGGAGCCGGCCGCCTATGTCGGGGGCGATCTCAGGCTACACCAGTGCTATAAAACTTGGGGAGGGTGTCGGAGCCAAGCGTCTTCTCCGAGTCCATGGCCATCACACCGCCCCTCAGGGGCCTCCGTCAAGCTGTTTAGGAAGGTAACATATCACATTGTTTTCTAATGCAGTCAGGTCCACAAACGACACTCACTTACTTTGAGAATAGTGAAGCTGCAGTAGGTGGAAATAAGCTTCAGACAGTGTTACAAGCACTGCTCAGAACTCTTAACTATGGCACCCAACATCCAGAACTTATGCTATTTGAGAATGGTAGTGACATCGAAGCATCTCAGGGACCAAAACCATTAACGTACTTTCACGTATGAAAATCTTACTTGGGGAGGGGGCAGGAGCGAAGCGCCCCCTCCCAGTCAGCGCCACCACACCGTATGTTGAAAATCTGAAGCCATCGTTCTACAAAGTCAACCAAACTTGGATTGAAAAATCTAGAAAAATGTACAAACTGAAAACCAGTTTTGGTCTGCATAGCATCAGTAGCAACGCTTGAGTCAGCTTTGTGTCAAGCCGCCATTTTGATTCAACAAAGCACAGGCATTGAAAAAGGCTGCAATTCAGAACTCTAAACTATGGCACCCAACATCCAGGAGCTTGCCATCCGGATCTTGGAGCCTTGTGCTGTTTTCGATCTATTCACACATCGGTCCACTACTGACATCATCTTATAAACCAACGTTATGTAAATAGTTTTTTAATAAAATGTTTTACCCTGTTTCTTTGCTGGTGTGTTGTCTATATTTTTAATATTTGCATAGGGTTTGTCGTTATTTTGTGCGGGATGGGTGATGGAGCCGAGCTGTCTTGCAGCCCTCATGGTGTGGAGCTCAGTTCATCTCACTATTTTCGTATTTCTCATGAAGGGTTGTTCCTAATATTTCTATTTTAGCGAGGTCAAAAAGAGATCCAATTAGTGGCCTACTGATTTTGCTCGATTACTTTTATTTTTTTACACGATTTTTCACTATCTGCAAAGACTAAACAGAGTATTGCGACTTTGTGCTTGTTTGTAAATAGAGAATGATCCAAAGAGAACCAATTCTAAAACAGTAAATGCTTGGACAACAATCAATCAAATGGAGAGACAAGGAGGCACGACGGATTACAACGGGGGTAAAGGCCTGCGTTAACTACCCTTCAGTATCTGCAAAGAGAGAGTACTACTAAGACAAAAGAGGGGAGGGGGGGGGGGGTGCAGCGTTCAAAGCACATCAGCGTGCATAAATACGAAAATGTTTTTATCTATCACGTACTTGACATTTTAAAGCTTTTCATATTTGCTATTAAAAAACCAATGAAATTCACAGAAAAAACCATAGGTTATAGTGGATATATAGTTAGGAATTTGCATTTACAAAACCTTGAAAATTCAATGAAAAAACCATTGGTTTTAGGCCATATATAGTTAGGAATTAGCATTTACAAAACCTTATTTTACTCGCATAAAACCATTGAAATTCCATATATAGTTAGAAGCGCTAACTATATATCGCGCACCCGCAATCCACTGCTGATGATGTCACATATTACATCATTCATGACATGGTCAGTGACATCACTGATGACATCACTGATGACATCTCAAATGACATCACTGATGACAACTCAAATGACATCACTGATGACATCTCAAATGACATCACTGATGACATCACTGATAACTCAAATGACATCACTGATGACATCTCATTTGACATCACTGATCACATCACTCATGTGATAATACAATGAACCTCTTCAGACTCTAATATAACCTTACATACACTCAGTATAAACAGACACTCACAGACTGTCACTCATCCATGGAGTTACTCACACACCTAGTCAGTCATGCAAAGAATCAATCACACCTCCATTTCCTCAACTATAAAGTTATACACATCTTACTTATTCAAACATATAATAACACATATTTATTCTCTTATATAATCCCTGATACAAGCTCACAGTGATCGATACAGCCACTCACACATTCACTGGCTCTTATGTTCAGTTATTTATATATCTCAACTCTCACATGTATTGTGTTTTACATACGTACTTACTTGCACATGTAGCAATGAGAAATCCATTCACTCACCAACACACCCATGCATAGTCAACCGCCCATATAGCTGTTTCCACATGCACTCTTGAACTCATACTCCTAGTGAATCAATTGCTTACACATCTATGCACAGAGTCACGCACCTCCCAGCCACCCACACACACACTCAGCCTCCCATTCAAATACTTGGGCAACCAATCAATAACCCATATGGCCACTCTTATAGCTACTGATCAACACATGCAGCAGCTTACACAACAACAAACATACTGATGCACAAATTAAGACAGTTTAGTCACTAACCCATGCACTCAGTGAGACACATTTAATCACTCACTCATACAGTCAGTCATGCACCTACTAAATTCTTCATCCAGACACTTATACATCCACTCATTCTTCAATATGTGAAACATATTTAAACTTTACAGACACATACAATCACTGGATGTTGTGATCAGTGATGTCATCAGTGATGTCATTTGAGATGTCATCAGTGATGTCATCAGTGATGTCACTGACCATGTCATGAATGATGTAATATGTGACATCATCAGCAGTGGATTGCGGGTGCGCGATATATAGTTAGCGCTTCTAACTATATATGGAATTTCAATGGTTTTATGCGAGTAAAATAAGGTTTTGTAAATGCTAATTCCTAACTATATATGGCCTAAAACCAATGGTTTTTTCATTGAATATATATATATATATATATATATATATATATATATATATACATATATACTCTCCTCCTAAAGCCATTTAATTATCTACAATAGTTTCAACAATGGTTCTTTCGGGTATGAAAACAATTGCTTTAAATCATATGTGTATCTTCAACAGTGGTCAAAACATAACTTCATTACTTATTATGCTACTTTGATTATCATTAAAGTGCAAAACCAAACACAAGAAAGGGTCAGAGTGATTTTAATTATTCAGTTATTTTTTCTTTTGTTTCTGACTGACACCTTAAATATATGCATAAAAAACATTTTACAAAATACAAGATACGGCGCAACAATCAGTGTACAGAGTGACATAACGCGAAAATATTGTGACAATGTGGCATATAAGTGGTGGTCTATTTACAAGTGAATGAATAAGTATTAAAGGAGACCCATAAATAAGGTGTCCACAGGGTCGAAACGTCGACAGAACCACTAAAAGGACCAGTTTACCGTGCCCAACACACCACAGCTAATTAATATAGCGTGTTGGACTTGAGTATCAATAAAACAGGAATCGGCCTTTCAAATTCTTTCCTCTCCTTTAATACTTATTCATTCACATGTACATAGACCACCACTTATATGTCACATTGTCACAATATGTTCACGTTATGTCACTCTGTAAACTGATCTGCATTGTTGCGCCGTATCTTGTATATTGTAAAAAGTTTTTTATGCATATATTTAAGATGTCAGTCAGAAACAAAAGAAAAAATAACTGAATAATTAAAATCACTTTGACCCTTTCTTGTGTTTGGTTTTGCACTTTAATGATAATCAAAGTAGCATAATAAGTAATGAAGTTATGTTTTGACCACTGTTGAAGATACACATATGATTTAAAGCAATTGTTTTCATACCCGAAAGAACCATTGTTGAAACTATTATTGTATTGCCCAGGTTCTTAGGGATACTGGGTTACCCCATAAGAATTATTTTTCTCTCCATTTAATTATCTACCTCATATCTGTTTTGCTCTTAAATTGTTACTATATATGTTAATCTTTAACCTACCTCTTATTGTAAAGCGCTCTGATACCCACGGGTCATGGTCGCGATATACAAAACTCTATAATAAATAATAAAAATTGCATGTGAGACCCTATTTGTTTTAAATTAATGTCGACTTCTTATATCTTCGCATTCTGCTCTGCAGTTATATCATTGGCTAACCAGAGACCCTGGGCCCGACCAATCACATTCAATGTCTTTCAAGACAATCCCAATGATCTGCAAATATGAAAAAAGCCTCACATGCAAAACATCCTATTGGCTCATTTACCTGTCTGGGTTTATAATCTTAATTTATGCTTACCAAGACGTTCATTTTATCTCGAGGTTATGTATCTCTCAGTCTGTGAGATATGATGTTCAGTCACTAAAGGATATTCCACCGCCATTTATCAAAATCTTTTATTTTTGGCTGGCTGAAGGTGACAATACCCACAGCACTTCCTTTGACGCACTTACAGGATTGGTCGGGCTAGAGTCTCTCGTCAGCCAATGATAAAACGGCAGAATTCATTGTGATGATATAATAAACACAGCGTCCATTTAAAAGAAATAGGGTCTCACAGGAAATAATTGTGTGCCCTTGGGTAAGAGTGAATTTATTTAGCGTCTGTAAAAAGAAAAAATATATGGATACGTTAAGTAAATAAAATTATTGTTTCTAGAATGTAAATGGATTTTGGTATATTGATGTTTTACCCTTATCCTGGAAATAATACAAAGAGAGATTGATGTACTCCTTTCACTCATCTAACTGCAATGTGTGAATGACAAAATATTTCTTATTTTGAGTTTGGTGGCACTTACAGGGCGATGGAAGTCTGAGGAGTTAGGATGAGAAAGAAAAATTAATAACATGCACATACCGTACATTTAGTTGTAGCTATTTATGCCTACTGTATATCACAATGTAAAATATTTCTGTTTCATTTACTGTTCTGTTATAATTTTAATAATATTCAGTGTTTAAGTCCTGAAGAAGATGGGGTACACCAAGAAACCACCGAAACACCTGTCAACAATTTCTGGGTTTTTATTGTAAATGTTGAATGCATTTTTTATGCAATATTAATCAAGTAACAGGATGGGCAGTTTTGTAATTGTTTTTGTACATTAAATATTATTGATTTGATGAAAAATGTTATAGATGCTATGTAAAAAAATGTTTTATTAATCTGTGTTAAAATAAATGAGTAATAACATTTATCAATTTTTAATGAATTTGTGATATGCTCTGCGGTGTACAGAAATTACTAAATAGGAATTAAATCATAGGTAATTGAATATTGATTTAAATAATGTAAGACAGTTCATCACAGAGGGGAGACTTTATGTTTGGTTGGGAGTCTTCTTTTAATACTCCTCATCTGCTGTACTCCATCATCGAATACGCAGTCCTTGTAGGACTTTTATCAGCAATTTCCTCCAATGGGATGTCTTCTGGGGAAATAAAGCTTGCTTTGGTCACCTCCTTGCACTGGTCTGCCAGCAGAAGAACTGACATTACTTTGCAGTCACTGTTCTTGTTCTGAGCAGAATAGCCTTCCATGGATTTCCATGCCACGCGCAATAAAAAAAAGAGCCTTTGAGCAGACCTCTGTGTGCTTCCCATCAAAGGGATATGGGCATGGTTTCCAAGATATTGAATCTTTCCATGATGAATATGTGGTTTTTCTCCAGCTATTCCAGGTGGATTAAATAGGGGGCATGCAACCGGTCAAGCACCATCATGAGCTGTTTGTCTTACTCGACTTAGAGAAACCTGACATACTGCTCCTGACCGAAACCTGGTATTGCGATTCTTCCCTTCCTGTTCTCTTGGCCACCCTACCCCCCTCCTATGTGGCCCTGCGGGCCGACCGACCGACAGGCAAGGCTGGTGGCGGGGTCGCCTTAATCGCTCGGTCGGAGCTGAATTTCCAACCACTCCCTTTTTCCCCTATTCCCCCTGCTGACTTCTTGGCAGTCCGCTCTCTTTCATTTTCCCCCCCCCATCACTTGCCTCCTTATGTACCGCCCTCCTCAACCCTCGCCTTTATTTCTGCCGGCATTTCAAGACCTGCTAGCCAACCTGGTGGTCAACTACGCCTCGGTCTTGGTGCTAGGGGACTTCAATTACTGGCCCTCAGACCCTCATGAGTGCTCAGTCTCTAAAGAATTTACCGATTTCCTTTCATCCCTCAATTTCGTGTCACACATATCCGTCCCCACTCACTCCCATGGACACACACTGGACCAGGTCTGGTCCCTTAACCTCCCTGTGGCTTCGGCTGCTGTCTCGCCGTGCCCATGGTCCGACCATTCCCTCATTTCCTTCCTCATTCTCCAAAACCTGATGCCCAAAACTCCGCATGCCAAAAACACCTGGGCGCGGAACTGGAACAGAGTGGACTATCCCTCCTTGACCTCCTCACTCCGCAACTCCTCTCCCATTCTCGCTGGTTTACCATCTGCCTCTCAAGCCAAGGCCATTAACACCTGGCTGGCTGGAGGCTGCGACTCAGTGGCGCCCTTACGCCGCATCTCCATCCGCCGACCTAAGGACTCCAATAGATGGTTCAATGACCACCTAAAAGATCTTAAACTGAGCGCCCGACGGGCGGAGAGGCAATGGAGGAAAAATTACAGTCCCTTATCAAAAACCCACTTCCTATCAGCACTAGCTAAATATAAAACAGCAATCCTGGATGCAAAAACTTCCTACTTCTCTTCAAAAATAATCTCTGCAGAAAACAAATCCAGGGAAATTTTCGGCATAGTGAATGACCTGGCATTCTCAGACCGCACCTCGTCCCAAATCCCCCCTTCCCAGCCTCTCTGCGATCAACTCAATACCTATTTCGTAGAGAAAATTGCTACTATCAAGACCAACATCCCACCACCCTCCTCTGCCTTCATCGATCCCTCCCCTCCTCCCGTCCTATGCCTTTTTACCTCCATCCCTCCCCTCACTCATGATTCTCTTTTGGAGATACTCCCCAAAGTGAAGTCAGGGTCCCCTGCGGACGTCTGCCCGGCACGAGTCCTGCAGCAAATTTACTCCAGCTGCCCTGACCCCCCCATCGCCTTCCTCAACAGTTCCCTGGCACAGGGCGTTGTGCCTTCTGTGCTAAAGGCAGCTACAATAGTGCCCATTCTGAAAAAACCTGGCGCGGACCCCTCCATCTCGGCCAACTACCGCCCCATCTCCCTGCTACCCTTCTTGGGCAAGGTGATGGAACGCCATGTCACCGCGGCACTCAGCGCTCATGTTGAGGCAAACGGAGGACTGGCATCCCGCCAAGCCGGGTTTCGCCCCAGGCATTCAACCGAATCAGTCGTGGTTGCGGTCTTAGACAATCTCAGAAAGGGTATGGACGATAACAAACGCCAGGCACTGGTCCTCCTTGATCTCTCCGCCGCATTTGACACGGTGGACCATACCATCCTACTTACCCGTGTCAAGGCGGCTGGTATCGGGGGATCAGCACTGATCTGGCTCTCCTCCTTTCTGAGGGACCGCACCCAGGCGGTTCGGCTAGGCGACTTCACGGCCACTCCCCTTCCTGTCACCTGCGGGGTTCCCCAGGGTTCCTCTCTTTCCCCTTTGCTCTTCAATCTCTATATCTTTCCTCTCATTTTCGCACTCCAGCAGCTGGAGGTCACCGTTTATAATTACGCGGACGACCTCCAGCTCATCTTTGATCTGTCCCCCTCTTCTCTTTCTGTTTCCAACTTCCAGTCTACTATGACATTCATCAGGGACTGGATGAACCACAACCATCTTAAACTGAACCCGGATAAGACCGAGCTGGTTCTCACGGGTGGTTCATCCAGCCCCTGGAACTCTCTCTTTTGGCCCCCCTCTCTTGGTCCCTCTCCTACCCCCTCCACCTCGGTCAAAACACTCTGTGTTAAAATTAACAGCCAGCTCACTCTTCATTCACAAATTAGCTCCGTGGTATCCTCTTGTTTCCTCACTCTCCGCACTATCCGCACTATTTCCCGTTTCTTTTCCCCCCAGGCACTTAAGATCATCATGGCCGCATTAGTGATATCGCGATTGGACTACGCAAACGCTCTCTACCATGGTATCCCCGCGTACAGCTTGCGTAGACTCCAGATTATTCAAAACCAGGCAGCCCGACTGGTATATGGCCTTCCTCGTTATCACCATTCCACCCCCCTCCTCAGGGAGCTTCACTGGCTCCCTGTAAAAGAGCGCTCCCTTTTTAAGATCGGCTGTATGGCCTTCCAGGCCCGCCAGGGCACCGCCCCCGCTTTTATTTCCTCATTAATCCACCCGTATGTACCTGCAAGAGATCTTCGGTCTTCTTCCAAGTCCCTTCTTCAGACCCCTCGCTTCACACGTAAAAAGTGGGGCGGGGCCAGCTTTTCCACCCTGGCTCCTACTTTTTGGAACTCACTTCCCGACCACCTCCGTTCTGCCACTCAGTACCTCTCCTTCCGTAGAGACCTGAAGACGCTTCTCTTCGACCAGGCCTTCCCTTCTTAAACTCCCCTAAAACACCCCCACTTCCTCTCTTCTGGTCTCTCTCCCTCAGTTGCCAATCCCCCCAGCGCCAAGAAACCGCAAGGTGTACGCTGCGCTTTAGAAATATTTTAAATTAGAAATTAGAACCAAGTGACTAACCTTTCAAGATCTCCACTCCAGTCGGATGCCACTATATTTATTCACAGACTGTGCAAGAGGACGCCATTTTAACATATGTCAATTATCCTACTGACAGGACTCCATGAAACATGCACACTATCGGCTCATGCGTTGACCAAGGTCTAAGTTACAGAACCTCCCTTACATTTTCCAACTCAACTTTGTTGGCCAACAGGTTTGTTTACACTTTGCACTGTGTTTTAGAACTGTGGCACTGTTAATGCCTACTCTTTTTAATTAAACAAATAGGCAGAAGGTGTTGCTATTAGATATAAAGTTGCAATAATCTACTCTTTGGAATCATTGCATCAAATTAAGGAGCAGTCTCATTGTTGAATTAAATTATGGAGCGCTCTCTGAATGTGAGACTTTTGCATAACCCTGGTGGAGCAGTGCAGTTCAGTCAGATGACGCAATCCGCAGTCTCTTCCGTCCTGGCCAACCAACACGAGAGTAATCTGTGGTGTTCATTATCCGATTGACCCGTTGTATTGCTCACGCCTCCGCATGCGGTCACTCTTGCATAATGTGTGTCTCCGCCTTGACTTCTTATACTTACGTAATGTGATTCTCCACCTCAATGCTGGCTGCCGGCCTCTGGCTGTCTCATTGGTTCCTCTTGGCAACTTCACAAGAGGCAGGAGGCCAAGCCTCTCTAACCGCTTGCATACCGCAGCCTCAACTTGCACGCTGCTGGGACTGTGTGTGTGTGTGTGTGTGCATCTGCTTATCACCAGCAAGTAGTGCATTTCTTTACTTGGCATCGTTCACCATAAAGTAGAGCAGGAACATAACATGGGGGACTTAGCCACAGCATCAACTTCTAGTGAGCCTATCATGCATAGAGGCAGAGGGGAAACCTACCAGCTGTGCCCCTAATCTTTGCATTTAGGTTTCTTGTCCATGAAGAAAGTCAGTGGTAAGGACGGCTGAGATGATGTAAAGCTGAACATGCTTAGGGCAGACTGATGCAGGAAATTCATGTTATTCAAATAACATCTCTCTGTCACTGCGCTCTACAGTCATGCTTCTTATGACTTCATATGCAAACACAATAGGTGATGGACCGAATGTGGATCAATGTCACACACTCATCCCAGTCCAAAGATCTGGGCCCAAATCCATTGTTTTTTTGCACTCCACACCACCCTGGGTTAGACAATGGCGATATGCAAATCAGCTCTGACCCTGTGCCCCATGGGAACAGTCCAGTCCGAACTACAAAAGCCATGTCCTTCCCAGAACGGAATCAAGCATCCGAGGACCGGACCGGTTTCGAGGTAACACCTCTCATCAGCCCGGCTAGCTTGACTCCAGTGGTGTGGAGTGCCTGGGACCCACGTCTGGGCATCCCCAGCGCACTTAGGGCGGAATATGCAAACACAATAGGTGATGGACCGAATGTGGATCAATGTCACACACTCATCCCAGTCCAAAGATCTGGGCCCAAATCCATTGTTTTTTTGCACTCCACACCACCCTGGGTTAGACAATGGCGATATGCAAATCAGCTCTGACCCTGTGCCCCATGGGAACAGTCCAGTCCGAACTACAAAAGCCATGTCCTTCCCAGAACGGTATCAAGCATCCGAGGACCGGACCGGTTTCGAGGTAACACCTCTCATCAGCCCGGCTAGCTTGACTCCAGTGGTGTGGAGTGCCTGGGACCCACGTCTGGGCATCCCCAGCGCACTTAGGGCGGAATATGCAAACACAATAGGTGATGGACCGAATGTGGATCAATGTCACACACTCATCCCAGTCCAAAGATCTGGGCCCAAATCCATCGTTTTTTTGCACTCCACACCACCCTGGGTTAGACAATGGCGATATGCAAATCAGCTCTGACCCTGTGCCCCATGGGAACAGTCCAGTCCGAACTACAAAAGCCATGTCCTTCCCAGAACGGAATCAAGCATCCGAGGACCGGACCGGTTTCGAGGTAACACCTCTCATCAGCCCGGCTAGCTTGACTCCAGTGGTGTAGAGTGCCTGGGACCCACGTCTGGGCATCCCCAGCGCACTTAGGGCGGAATATGCAAACACAATAGGTGATGGACCGAATGTGGATCAATGTCACACACTCATCCCAGTCCAAAGATCTGGGCCCAAATCCATCGTTTTTTTGCACTCCACACCACCCTGGGTTAGACAATGGCGATATGCAAATCAGCTCTGACCCTGTGCCCCATGGGAACAGTCCAGTCCGAACTACAAAAGCCATGTCCTTCCCAGAACGGAATCAAGCATCCGAGGACCGGACCGGTTTCGAGGTAACACCTCTCATCAGCCCGGCTAGCTTGACTCCAGTGGTGTGGAGTGCCTGGGACCCACGTCTCGGCATCCCCAGCGCACTTAGGGCGGAATATGCAAACACAATAGGGGATGGACCGAATGTGGATCAATGTCACACACTCATCCCAGTCCAAAGATCTGGGCCCAAATCCATTGTTTTCTTATGACTTCATAAGCCTTGTAAAGGCCTATCTCACAGCTGTGCGGTGAAATTGGGGGAAGTTGGGACCAAATTTGTATAAAATAAGACCTCACCAATCCCAACACCACCAACGCCCTAGGGGACCAGTCCAACCTCGGACCCACCCAGCGAATGGACGGCCCCACACATGCTGGGGGACACCTATGGGACTCCATTTTCACCAGCTTCAACAACATCATAGTAGACAAGCCAACACCCATCACCTGGTCCGACCAAACCCTCATCAACTTCTGCATATCTATCCCACACCATCACAGAAACACCATCACCAAATCTTCACAACAGGGCTGGAACAAGATCTCAAAAGTATCTTGGTCTTTTGAACTCCAACACCACTGGCCTCAACACAACAAAAACCTCCCCACATTCACCTCTGACTTCAACGCCTGGATTACTGCCTGCACAGATACCCTGACTCCTCTAAAGCCAACAAAGCCTCGAGAACCAGACCGTAAGCAGGCTGGTACATGGAAGAGCTCATGTGCATCAAACGCCACTGTAAGCACTTGAAAGCAGAAGGAGACAGAGTTAAAACAACACTCACAAAACTGTACCATCAGCAAATCTGAGCCACCAAATGCGCTGCGATCTCTGATCACTTCGAAAGCAGCACCAACAGAAACAAGGAAATATTTGCCAAAGGGAAGGACTTCAACTCTGGAAGCAAAATCCATGAGTGTAGCCCCCTCTGAGGACGTCTGCACCCAGCTATCCCTACTCTTCGGTAACAAGATCACCACAATCTATGAAAACTTCAAGCCCCAAAATGGACCTTTCCATTCTTGCAGACTTCCTGCCCATTTCTACCAAAAACCAGGGGACAACCCTGAACATCAGGCCAACCATCTCCATGCATAAAACCGCAACAACCATTCACTCTGAAGCACCCTCACCACATCTTCATCAAAGGGCTGAACGCTATCAGCACAGCCCTCAGTCCTTATCCTGAATGTACCAATCATCACAGCTACCTACCTTGAAGCCTGAAACATGCCGCTGTACTCCCCTCCTCAATAAAACCTCAGCAGATACGAGCACCACTCAATACGGGTTCACGCCCAACCACACTAAAGAGACTGCCCTCATCACCACCATGAAAGACATCAAATGATCACCGACAGAGGTGACACCGCAGTCCTCATCCTACTGGATCTTTCCACCATTGACGCCGGAGTTCCCCAAGCATCCTCACTCTGCCCCACTCAGTTCAACGCCTACATGGCCCCACTCACCAGCATCATCCGCGCCCACTGATTCAACACCATATCCTGTACTGACAACACCCAACTCGTACTCTACCTCTCTGACAAGACATCGAAAACATAGACCAATTTCTACACCTGCATGACCAAAGTCGCCATATGGATGAAAAACAACTGCCTCAGGCTCAACACAGACAAGACAGATAGTAATCTTCAGCAAAGACACCTAGCTCTGAGACTCCACCCGGTGGTCTGTAAAACTCAGCCCCACAATACTCCCAGAAACCCATGCAAAGAACAGCAGACTAGTAATCGACCACCAACTCATCATGATCGGCCGACTGAATGCAGTTTCCGTCTACTGCTTCCAAGCTCTAAAGTTGCTCAAGGCAATCTTGAAAAGGGTCTCCGCCAGCATTGCCAGAACAATCACCCAAACCTGATCGACAATGAGCTGGACTACAGCAACACACTTTGCTGCAATCAACGCGCAACTGATTAAAAGACTCCAGACCATGCATAACTCTGCGCCAAGCCCACCGTCAACCTCCCACCCTGCCCTCAGATCACCCCGCATCTCAAAGAGATCTACTGGCTCCTAGTGCAAACAAGCACCCTTCAAACTCCCCCAACACACATACATAGCCTTACATAACATTGGCCCCACATACCTTAACAACAGCAGCATAAACTTCCACAAACCTATCGGATACCTCTGTTCAGACAGATTCCAACTTGCACACACAGCCCCACATATGCAGAACCAGATCCAGTGACCATGCCTTCTACATCACTCCTAAAGAACCTGCCCTGCACATCAGAGCCTAAGCCTTAGTTCTTGAATTCGACAAGGAACTGAGGACCCAGCTATTCATCGATCCCTGCTTTGGCTACAATGTATAAGTGCAACAGGGTAACCAAATATCCCTCAGAACATGGGCATGCGTAACATAAAAAACAATTATTCAAAACGGCGAAACAACACAAGTGACATCAATATTTGGTGAATAGAGTGCCCAAGTGAAGGGTGGTGACTGGGTGTATAGACATATTGAGTTGAAGGAAAGAGGGAATACGTTTTGTAAGTCCAAAGTATCTACATTACAGATTTCTCTTGTCCGAGCACAATATTGCCTTATTATTTGAAGACTAAGAGACCCTACAGAAATTGGACAATAAAACGGTGGACGTTTCGACCCTAACAAACGCAGCAATGAGGAATGTTGTGGCGGGTCTTCTTCAGGACAGGGAGTGAAAGGGGACCGCCCGATCCAAGATTGTATGGATTCTGATGGCTAAGGTTTCAAAACGTCATTTTCTTTTTGAGGACATAGAGCCTGAAAAGGCAGATTTCCCGATGGAGAGGTGGTGAGGACGCCGTGGTCGTAAGTACCTTAATGGGAAGAAGATCGTCCCAGAAAGATGTCTTTTGATGATCGTAATATCAATCGAGATTACTGGAGTGAAGTGTCAAATCATTCCGGGGGCACCGTCAATTTCTTTGAGGTGAGCCGTGTAATGGCATTTCGTTCGACTTCAACCAATCATGGGAGGGCAAATCAGAAGGTTATTTAAGTCTGACAAAAAGGGCTTCTTAGCTGCTTCTTTACCACTGCACCATAGCATCCTACATATTGATAATGACCGCCTGCATCGGAAGAGGCCATCTAAGGAATGATCAATCAATCAATCAATCAATCAGTACATTTGTAGAGGGCATTACTTACCCGTGAGGGTTTCAAGGCGCTGGGGGGGGGGGGGGGGGGGGGGTGGTGGGGGAGTGATGTTACTGCTAGAACAGCCAGGTCTTGAGGAGTCTCCTGAAGGCCAGTAGGTCCTGGGTCTGTCGTAGGTGGATGGGGAGGGTGTGCCAGGTTTTTGCAGCGAGGTGAGAGAACGATCTGCCGCCGCCGGTCGTTCGATGGATGCGGACGACGGTGGCGAGGGCGAGGTCAGCAAAGCTGGTGGTTCGGGGTGTAGAAGGTGAGTCGTTCATGTACGCTGGTCCGGTGTTGTGGAGAGCCTTGTGAGCATGGGTGAGGAGCTTGAAGGTGATCCTCTTGTTGACCGGGAGCCAGTGCAGGTCTTTCAGGTGGGCTGTGATGTGGCTGTGGTGGGGGATGCTGAGGATGAGGCATGCAAAGGCGTTCTGTATGCGTTGTAGTCGTTTCTGGAGTTTGGCTGAGGTTCCTGCGTAGAGGGCGTTGCTGTAGTCCAGTCTGCTGCTGACGAGGGCCTGGGTGACCGTCCTTCTGGTATCGGTGGGGATCCACCATACATCTCAAAACCCAATTAGACATCACCAAGCAAAGCAGCATTATAGAATTCTTAGCTTGGAGATGTGGGCTGGACACAGTATTGTATATTCCCTGAACTGGAGGACTTCTTTAATCAGCAGCAGGGATGAACAATCTCCATATACGCCAAGACACGAAAACACAACTCCTCTGGTGTACGTACATGGGTGCAATGGTTGGACTGGCACAGTGGTCACAGGTACTTTTTGGAAGGGCAGTGAGGAGACCACCATGGGAATTTGAAATTGAAGGCAACATTCTCCTTCAGGGCACTTGACCGTCTTCTAATGCCTTAAAGGGAGCCGACATCCATGCATCACCCTATTCACAAGAATCATATAAGTCCTTGCAGTTCGAGAAACCTCATTGGCTGTCCTGCTGCCTACATTCAAATGACCTCAGCTAAATTGGTCAATAATACTGTTATTGAATGAGGGATTCAGCACTGTCGTACACTACCCTATGCGGGAGGGAGGCTGCGCTTAGGGCCAGATTATCACAACATGAATTTTGAGCAACCTCATTGGCTGTCCTGCTGCCAATACTTAAATGACCTCAGCTACCCTGGTCAATAATACTGTTATTGAATGATTGCGCCTGCACTGTCATACCCTACCCTATGCGAGAGGAAGGCTATCCTTAAGTCTAGATTTTCACAACATGCATTTTGAGAAACCTCATTGGTTGTGCTGCTGCCAACAGTCAAATGACCTCAGCTTACCTGGTCAATAATAATGTTATTGAATGATTGAGCCTGCACTGTCATACGCCACCCTATGCGAGAGGAAGGCTGCACTTAGGACCTGTCCAGATTATTACAATGTGCATTTAGAGAAACCTCATTGGCTGTCCTGCTGCCAGTACTCAAATGACCTCAGCTAACCTGGTCAATAATACTGTTATTGAATGAGGGCGTCAGCACTGTCATACCCTACCCTATGCAAGTGGAAGGCTACGCTAAGGTCCAGATTTTCACAACGTGCATTTTGAGAAACCTCATTGGCTGTCCTGCTGGCAACACTAAAATGACCTCAGCTGCCCGGATGCAAGAGGCGCGCCATGAGGGAACATCCTTGTTGCAAAAACTGAAACAAGCTGCCCAGGTCCGGAAGGGCCCACCGCTCCCATTGGCTGAAAGGCATGAATGTTTACGAGCGCTGCCCGCCGAGGCAAGGCCATTCCACGGACAACCCCATTTGGAGTCCTTGGCAAATCTTTAAAAATAACTTGCACGTGTTTTTGTTAAATCATTTCGTAATATCCGTTCTGCTGTCCTGATGAGGAATTTCCTGTTTGCCAACAGTCTGCTGTGTAATGTGCCTGGGCCCCGTGTCAGGGGCCTAAAAACACAGGCAGGTGCCAGGACACACCTCCGGCGTCAGCAGCGGACTCCAGAGTCAGCACTTGAAAAGCACTTTTTTTTTTCAGCAGGCCCAGGCGGAGAGGCGCGATAGCGCAGCTGATTGGCAGGTCCTTGCTGGAATGATGCCTTCTTTAAAGTGCAACGCGTGCTGCGCCTTGAGTGACGTGTTCACACTTTATTTAGTGCACGGTGCTCTTTCAACCGGACGAAGAGCTGACGCAGCCTGGGGTTCAATAAATCCCCTGTGGGGCCAATGGTCCCACTCCCCCAGACTGGACACCTTCTGCACTGTTCACCTGGGTCATCACGATGTTCGTGTACTTGCACACAATGTGTGATCCTGGGCAGGCACCGTCCTTCTACCTGTTTACATTTGGCTTTCACATTAAACATAGAGTGGGCTCATGGGAAGCCTCCATCCGACCTTCCTTGGAGGGTGGTGGGGGAGGGGTGGCACACAGGCACCGGAAAAGAGGCCCCCTACTCACCCCTCCCCCCCCTGACATGGAGGCACCATTCAAGTAAAGTCCTATGAATCTCTGTGAGACAACAGGGGCCTCGCCACATTCTGCAGAAGAGGGGGCTTCGCAGTGTGTTACTACTCCGGAAGGAGGGTCCTTCTCAGAATGAACACACTGTGTGGCCCTGCGCAGACCCATTGTACCTCACTGTTCACACGGTCCAAGGCATGTGCTCTTAAGGGGGCCTCTTCCATCTGCCTGTTTATTACGAACACATCGTGTGCTCTTGGGCAGACACGTACTCTCTCCTTGTTCAACCACCACGTCCATAGCCCTGTGCACGTCATTTGCGCCCCGACACGTCAGTCTCTCTTGGCAGTTACCACTTGTGACTCAGGGCACACACTATGCTCGTCAGGCGTGCAGTACCAGATCAGAAGTGCAGACACGTGAGGCGGTTCTGCTGAGGTGTTCCTCTGAAGAGCAGCACTTGAGCCAGTCAGCAGCAGGCGGCTGTTCCCGTGTCAGCCTGCGAGGGTCGCCGGGAACGAGGCCAAGGCAGCTCTCACAGGGCTCTGCAATAATGGAAAGACGGCGACCCCCATACACTCCTCAAACGGATTGTACTAACAGGAACATTAAATTAACACCTATTCGTTTGACAAAAACGCAAACTCCTCAAATGCACTTCCCCGGACTGTCTTCACTGACGCTTCGGTTACAGTTTCCGGCCGGTAAAGTACATTTTCATGTGCGCATCTCAGATCTCATGACCTGTAAAAGCTGGACTGTGGTTAGTTGGTACAGGTGGATGTAACAAGCGCGGGGCACACAAGGAACACGAAAAGCCAGAGTTACAATGCCACCCTGCGCTGGCACACGTATTGACTGACAGTTTGTTGAATGCAAAAAGCCAGCTGTCGGCAGACTGCTGGGTGCTAGCAGCCTGCCGAAAGCTCACTAGCAGCCGCCTGCCTGCCTGTGTACACAACCAGCCACCTACAGCTTGTCCACAGCAAGCAGATGTTGCAAACACAACACCTGCTGCCTGCAGTTGGCCCGCTAGCCGCTGCCTGTCTATGTACAGTGGGAGTGCTGCGCGGCAGTGGGGCTGGGGAGGGCAAGGGTTGGGGGTAGAGAAGTCGGAGATACGATGGCCAGGAGTAAAGTAAAATACTTACCTTACTCCAGGCCGTCGTATGTCCGTCTTCACTCCCCCGCCCCACCCCGCAGCACTCCCACTCAAATGGTCAGGCACATTTATTAGTACAATGTCTTTAATAAGCACTACCACCCAAGTAACAGTAACATAACATGTGCATTTGTAAAGCGCACCTTCATCCAAGGGTATCTTGGCGCGGGATAGCAGATGTTTTTTGCTACCCAACTCAATGGTACCAATTTTATCGACCTCTGTAGGATGAAAGGCAGAGTGGAACCGCCAAGACCCTGCCAACTGACTGGGTTCCAGTAGAAATAATGTCCCATATTTCAATGGAACAATATACATCAGTACTGGACAAGGAAACTGTGCTTCTGGGAGTAAACAAGAAACATGCACAACATTATCCGAGGCTACTTTCTAAGCAGGGGCTCGGGGCATGCACCGTCTTGCGCTGTATATATAGCAGTGTAAGATTGCATCATATTGGCAGGACACCACTGCACGTATGATGAAAAACGACACACCGGCAGGACACCGGTGTATAAATAAAGGAAAGAGCACACACGTCAAACCTCACTGAGCCGCTTCTTGTACCTCCTTTTTTTCACCATCCCATATCTCGATTTGTTTGCGGATGCCCATGCTTCTGCTTTACTATTTTATAGGGGTAGCAGGAGCACCTTCGTTTGCGCATGCGCTTATTACATTTTAGTGGTGGACTAAGCTATCAAAGTGTGTGTTGTAAATGCAATAGCACTTTGGTTTTACTGTAGCTGCATGAATACAAGTCAATTACATGTTTTGCTCTTTGCACTTTATTCCAGATGTGCACTATTTCCAGGACATTTCTTTTTTGCTCAGATGTGCAATTTAATTTATTAATGGTAACCATTTTACTTCGAAACTGGAGAAAAATAGGGATCTGCACATATTTACTGCTTAATTAGCTCTCAAAATAGTTTTTAATGTGTAAAAAAGAAACCTGGGTCTGATTCACAAAAATAAACAGAAAAGTATGGGCAGATTTTACGCCACCGCTTGAGCGTACGATTTTCATTATCTCTTTTTGCCTAAGGTGCATAGGAACACGACTAAAAAGAAGCACCAGGCGCGGGAAACAACCTTTACAACGCAACTTTTACAGCGCACTACCATTACAACAAAACTTTTACAACGCAACATCCATTACATTGCATGCCATTACAACGCAACCATTACAACGCATGACACTACAACGCATATCACTACAACGCATGTCATTACGACGCATACCATTACAACGCATAACATTACAACGTATAGTACTATTGACCAGGCACGGGAAATAACCTTTACAACGCAACTTTTACAGCGCACTACCATTACAACAAAACTTTTACAACGCAACATCCATTACATTGCATGCCATTACAACGCAACCATTACAACGCATGACACTACAACGCATATCACTACAACGCATGTCATTACGACGCATACCATTACAACGCATAACATTACAACGTATAGTACCCTTACACTATCCAACACTTACCCTACTGTTGCACCACCCTGGAGTTAGAATAGTAGTTTTTACCCCTACACTATCCAGCACTTACACTACTGTTGCACCCCCTGGAGTTAGAACAGTAATTTTTACCCCTACACTATCCAATATTTACCATACATGCAATGTAATGTTATGCATTGTAATGGAATGCGTTGTAAAGGTAGTTTTTAAAAATTCGTTGTAATGGCATGCGTTGAAATGGTATGTGTTGTAATGGAATGCGTTGTATTGGATGTTGCGTTGTAAATTGCGTTGTAAAGGTATGCGTTGTAAAAGTATGCATTGTAACGTCATACAACCCCAGGCACAGGTTTCCAGATGTACTGCAGGGATGTCAGGTAAATCTTTAAAAAATCTAATATTCTTCCTGTGCACAATTCTCTACGCCTTGTATGCACCCATTTTACTCTGTGGCCAAATGTTTTTCTCCACGAGAAAGGCCTTTCTCTACACCCCCTCCATATATGGAGGTGATTTTGTTCCCCATCCCATCCTGGAAGTGACTATACTCCTGCAATTTGCTGCGGTAAATCGACAACCATTTCTCAAGCAGGAAAAGGAGAGAGCGGAGTTTGGGAATGCCGCACCAACATGCATATTGGTTGGAATTCCTAAACTTCCAAGGCAAACCACACATTCAGGGCCAAACAGCGGCGGCTACTCCGCTAAGGGGGAGGAGCGTTGCCCCACTACCAGGAAACAGCAAAATAAAATTAAAAATGAAATGATAATAACATAATGTTATTATCATTCTTTTTTGTCCTCCTGCTGCAGCAGCGTGCCTGAGGGGGCGGGGCGACGATGCAGAGCAAGGGGAGTGATAGAACACTCCTAAGTGTGCAATGACTGTTCGGTCGGTCCTCTCGGGCCGCCCAAAACAGTCATGCGTACTTTCCCTGTTCTCTATGAAGGCTGCAATACAGCCTGCATGGAGAACATGCCCACCCCTCCAGCCCCTGGCTGAGCGCTATGTACGACGCTCAGACCAATCACAACGTTGCATTGCAGCATTGTGATTGGCTGCAGGGAGCGTGGGAGCCCTGGTGCTTCCTGCTTCCAGTTTCTCACAAGAAGCCAGGAAGAGGATGGGACGGGATACAGGAGAGGCGGCGGCAGCCGGCCAGCCAGCTGGCGGGGTGGGAAGTGATTTAAAAAAAAAAATACGATTTCCCCCTCCCGCCCCTTCGCCCCCACCCTCCCACTGCTGCTTCTAGGCCGCAGCTGCAACTGGGGCCAAAGCAGCCCTGGCAATTTTCTTGCACCAGCTCTTGATGAAGCATAGCTTGGCAGCAGGAGGCTGGAAACACTGGCTTGCTGCTTTTGTTACTGGGGTCTGAAATTGCTAGCTAAGGGTGGGCGGTAAACTCCACTCCATCAGCGGAGTGTGCAGAGTTTCACAACTCTGTGCTCCACTGGGAGCCCGGAGTTAGGCAAAAAAACGAGTCTGGTCCCGCCACCTACCCCTAGTACCAAGCGCTGTGTAAGCCATTCTGCTGCTCTGGCTTTCCCAAGTCCATTGCAGTGTAGGGGGCTGCTTCCAGGGCGGGAGGCGTTGCCATGACTCAACCATACCCACGTGTGTTGGTTCTGGTCACGGTCTCCCGCAGTCTGGCGCTGGTTTAGGTCCGTCTTCAAAGCACAGATTTCGCCAGACCTAATGTGATCAACTAAAAAACAGCTTTAAGCAGCAGCACTGAGAGAGGGGCTTTGGCTCCGCCCTCAGGTTGGTTACCCTCAGTACAGCATTTGATATGTGCTTCCGCCAAGCGAGTGCTTGCAGCACTCTTCTACGGGTTTAGGGATAGTTCCACGCACCTACATATTTTTTTTCCGTCTTTCACTGAACTGATTCCTGGACCCTTCATTTATATGAATGACATATTGTCATCCTTCAAAGCGAACTACATTCCATTCAGCTGGGTACGAAGACATGCTCAAAGTACCCCCCACCCCAAACCTGGTACGAAATTAAACATTTGAACAAAATGAAAATCAACATTGATTAAAAATTGACGAAAGACACCTTCCTGTTACTGACAGTGCCTGTGCACATTGGGTCTATTGCACCTTTGTTGTTGGAGTAGCTATATTTTCTTTAATTGTGTTTTCTTGGGCAGACACATGCCAGGGTAGCATGGCTTTATTCGATTATTTGAATTGTTATAAAAGTGCAGTGTTTGGAACTCTATCTTTGTTGCAAGCAATGCTGAGGCAGTAGCGTAGGTGCTCCAGTGGATATATATATATATATATATATATATATTTTTAATGCAAGATGGCAGTCACCTGGTGACATCAGATGCCCGCCACGCCAATCACGGAAGGGGTCTGAAAGAGAACTGCAATTCTAAGCCGAGTCCCGTTGCCATGCTAAGAGCACAAGTTGCAATACTTACCACATAGATGCCATGAAAGCAGAGCCCCCTGTAGCACTGACTTCCAACCCCTCTCCTGCTGAGTGACCCTCTGTCTATTGACCGCCGCCCTCGATGATGCAGGCCCAACACCTGATCAAATTTCAACTCGGCAGCAAGGTTAATATTAAATACCCAGAGATCAGAACATATATCGCACTATCTGGACACTCTACACTGGCTCCCCTTGGCAAAACGAATTAGGTTTAAATCATTGTGTCTAACATATAAGGCACTCCAGGGTTCGGGATCCTTGTTCCCTAGAACCCATCTCAAGCCATATGTTCCCAAAAGAGAACTACGGTCCAGCCAGGCAAAACTGATACAGGTTCCTAGGTTCAAACCAGCTAGATGGGGGGGTAGAAACTTCCTACTGCATGCAACTAAAGATTGGAATCGACTCCCCCTCGCTATTAAGAACAGTACCTCTCTGATGTCATTTAGGAAATCAGTAAAAACATGGCTGTTAAACCCTCGATAAATCTGCTTTCACCAGGTGTTTAGGATACCATGTCTTTTTCTGCAGCGCCAAGACGCCTAAGGGCATATGCACGCTTTACAAAACCACAAATCAAATCAAATCAAATGAAAAATCGATGGGCCTTTTGGTGCCTCCATATTAAAGCCCCTGGCTTGCACCGATCCTGAGTTAAAGTCTTCCTTCTGCAAACCTATGTTTCTGATATTGATAACACCCTGGGAGACTGAGGAACATTAAAGCCAGATCTACTGAAATTGCCAATGCTTGATAAGAACCAGGTCAGCCTTCATGGTGCAACTTTTATTGTTCAACCTACATGCGTGCCTCAGTTATGGACTGCCTATTCTATAGCATGCATGCCTCTCTCACCAGGCCACTATTGTGTCACATACAAGTCTGCCTAGACAAGACATTTTTTCTAGATGTAATAAAGTTAGTAGTAACAAGGAATACCTTCTACATCAAGCAAAAAGTGATAGTTGTCTCACCCCTGAAGTGATGTCACTTCCGTTATTGGGACTTACAGGGACTTACAGGCCCCTGGGAACCCTCCCCAGGAGTGAAGACACTTCGGGGGTGAAGGGGGGAAGGTGGTCACCGTTGTGACATCACTCTGGTAACATGCTAGTCATGTGCTCATTGTCCTAAAAAAATGGTCAGGATGCTGTCATAACAGGTATGGGCCCTATTGCCCTGTGTCTAGGGCTTTGTCACAGGCAAAATTGCAACACTCTTGGGGTGCAAAGTATGTGAGTTTCTAACAAAGCATGCCTGGGCATGCTCAGACAGCCCAGTTGTGAAATCTTGATGAGGCAGATGTAGGGCTCCTCAAGGAGAGGCTCAGGGAAATACACAGAGCGGACCCCCCAGGGCCCCACTGTCCCCTAAGCCATCTGTCTAATCTTGGACAGTGCATATTTGACTTAAAAAGATCTTTTGTTAGACATGTTTAGACAAATTCATCATTGCATCAAAAGTGCTATGAAATAGAATTCAAAGGCAGATGGCGGCTGCTCACCCGCCCAAAGTGGGCCCATTGCATAATTAGCAGCTTTACTAAGTCTAAAATGCCAGCCCAAGGCCATACACACACGATCAGAAGCAGCCGCGAAGCGCCTATTTTAAGTCTGTGGACAGAGGGGCCTAATCAACATACAGGACAACTTCTGCTGCAGGTAAAAACAATGATAGAATATATCATGAATTTTTTTTCCCATTCAAGGTGTTGCATGGCGAAGCTCAGTTTCTGTTTTCCCTGGTCTGAAACTGTCTGTTTTTATTTATGGGTTGAAAAAATAAGTGTGTCAGCCTGTAGTAGGTAGTTGTGAAAATGCAAACGTGTCACAGTGTCCCCTCAAAGTCAGGTGACAAGGTAGCACCTGGTAATATCCTGTAACTATTCAAATGTGTGTGTAAAATAGGGGTGTCAGAGGGACAGCTATTTATTTTAACTGCGAGGGCTCGAGGACCTCTGTTGCGGTTCAGGGAACGGTCGCTGAAGCATGTCGTTTGTTTCTTCATGTTGCATTTGCTTAAGAGGCTGCATGGAAATCTGCATTGACAAAATGTATAATATTCAATCTGTTGTTTAAACCACGTTTTGCCAGGGGTTAAAGGTCAGCTGCAGGCTTTGAACCGGCCTGCAATGCAAGCTATGACAGGCCACGGCTTCAGGCGCTGGTTCTGACAAAGGCCTCAGTGCGGCGGTGAACAGGATAGGAGCAGGGGGACTGAAGTGTTGGGGGTCAAGGGGGGAGCTGACTCCATAGGCAGAGCTGCCATAGTTCCAGAGGTTGGAGCCAAGGTGAGAGAGAAACATCCCCAAACAGCTGCGACTGTAATGAAATCAAAAATGAAAGGGCTGTGTTGTTTTATTTATTTTTTGCACAGAAGACTCTAGCTCGTGAATATTTACCTGTAAATGTTTAATGTTCTGTGTAATAGCACAAATTATTCCGAGGTAAAATGTGTGTTGATTTTTAATATACTTTGTGCAACTCAGCAAGGGGGTTCAAAGAATTAACGGAGCCCATGGGCTTAGAAGTCTGATCGGTTTAGCGCAGTTTCAGAGCCCCAGCATTAATTAGGCCTGGGGCGACACAGTTTGCTAAGAAAGCCAGTTCCAGTAAATTTAAAAGATATGTAAAAGAGACAGAGACAGAGACAGAGATAGAGACAGAGAGAGAGAGAGACAGAGACAGACAGAGAGAGAGAGAGAGAGAGAGAGAGAGACAGAGACAGACAGAGAGAGAGAGAGAGAGAGGGAGAGAGAGAGAGACAGAGACAGAGACAGAGACAGAGGGAGAGAGAGAGAGAGAGAGAGAGAGAGAGAGAGAGACAGAGACAGAGAGAGACAGAGAGAGAGAGAGAGAGAGAGAGAGAGGGAGAGAGAGAGAGAGAGAGAGAGAGAGACAGAGAGAGACAGAGAGAGAGAGAGAGAGAGAGAGAGACAGAGACAGAGACAGAGACAGAGAGACAGAGAGAGAGAGAGAGAGAGAGAGAGAGAGAGAGAGAGACAGAGACAGAGAGAGAGAGAGAGAGAGAGAGAGAGAGAGAGAGAGAGAGAGAGAGAGAGAGAGAGAGAGAGAGTGTGTGTGTGTGTGTATGTGTGTGTGGTTTTTGTTGTTAAACGTGGCAGTCGGTTGAACTTCTATTTCCTTTTTAACTGGGACATCTCAAGGCCCCGTTGTGGCTTGTTTTATAAAAAAAGGTTTAGCGCATGCTGCTGGACCAATTGTTTCATTGTGTTGTATTTGCTTAAGAGGCTGCAGGGCGCGTGGAAATCAGCATTTAGAAAAATGTACAAATTATATCTGTTGTTTAAACCAAGGGTTTGCCAGAGCTTAAAAGTCGGAAGCAGGCTATGAAATGTGTTTTCAAAGCCCTGAGCAATAGGCAGGGCAGGATGGGTTGTCAGTGTGACAGAGGGGATGGCAGAGGAGGGGGGAGCAGTTTCTATAGCCAGAATTGAGCTAGTTCCTACTCTATTTGACAAAGGGCTTAAAACTGATTATCCAGATCAGGACCCATATTCTGCATGTATCTGGCTTCTCAGGGGGTTAACCGGTGAGCCACAACCGTGTATAAAAATCTCACGAACCCTAGTTGATGAAGGGCTTGAAAATTATAATTTCCAAATGGACACATTTTATGTAGGTACAGGGTTTCTCAAGAGCCTGACAGGGGTGCCATCGAGTTCTGAAATACCAGCCGTCACATTAGCCACTCACAGTGTTCCTTCTAATGGAGACCCAGAGGGGGAGCAGTCCCCTGTTCCCAGCCCTAGCGCCTTTACACCTCTACCGCGTAGAGCTATTATGACCAACATTTAAATTTACCATATGTTATGCCACTGGTTACACCTCCAGGTGCGTACAATCCCACCAGCCCTGCGTCACCGGCCTCAATATACCCCGACAGCAGAACAGGATGGCGTGGAAGCCATAATCGGAGCTTTGAAACAAAGTATAGCGGAGAGGCATCTTCAGGACTAGCCAACAGATACTCTGCTGGGTGTTAAGATTGGGAACTGCTTTGTTTGATCACCCCAATTTCATACTTGAGAACAGTGCTAGTGGCGGTAGTGAGAGAGAGGTGCTCAGGGAGATTCAGGGTAAAAATTGTAAATGTAAATTGATACTTGCATAGCGCACTACTCATCCGCAAGGGTCTCAAGGCGCTTGTACGAATACCGCTGTGGAACCCGTCCTGGCTTTCCCTGTGAGGCGTCCACTCCTGGGCACCCCCAGGGTGAAGGCCAGGCATCCTTAGCGTTGTGGGGGCCGTTGTGGAGATTAAGCAAGCTATTGCCCAGAGTTGCAGAGTGGGACTCCATGATTAGAATAGGCACCGAGGCGAGAATTATCAGGTCCGTGGAATTTTTGAGCCCAAGACCCGCCGAGGCGGGGAATTGAACCCTGGTCCCGGGCTAGACCTCTGCATCAGGGTCTGCCGCTCTAACCATTGAGCCACACTTCTATACGTCCCACCCCTATTGTAACAGATAATGCCCAAAAAGCTGTACTAGGTTAATATGAGAGAGACCTGCGCCAGGTCGTCTGAAAACTAAAATCCAACCTGAACTCTAAGGCCATAAAACTGTTTAAGACAGAACCGAGAAATGGCTCTTTAGGGATGTACAGAGGAAGATAATCTAGAGGGTACAACCGCTTACAAGAGAGGTGTTACAATCTTGCAACTCAGCAGTTGCAGCCATAGAGGTTATTTCATCTTGACGAGGTCTGCAGTGCTCCCTAAAAAGCGGGGTTCCAGCTTTATTAATAACTCAGTCCAAAGTTCCAAATATAAAAAAAGGTACAAGACATCTTTACTAAAGCGCGACAGTTGTTACAAGTCCGCAAGGCAAAAAAGAGTTAGAACCCTGCAGACAGGGCCTAAAAGTTCCAAATACCATGACAGTGAATCCTAAAAAGGCATGGATTAGACCTACAAACACACATTTAGAAAAGGGCTGCACATGCTCCAGGCGTTTAAAGCGTTGATGGGGCAAAGCTGTGAAATCCGGCTGCACCGAACATAAATACATCTTGAAGTAAAGGAGGTCTTCAGCAAACACTTCAGAGACCATTCAAACCGGCTCTGGGGGGGGGGGCTGCCTAAAAATGGGTGGGCCAGTAAGAACCAAAATGTGGGCTAATAGTGCCAAGCAGCATAGACTTTTAATCAGTAAATTTAAGAAAGCCAGAATTTGTGCTTGAAGGAGGCTTACAAATACACTGCCTCAGAATTAGAGTCAGCCCAACCCAAAATGATTTGCCAGAGACCTCGACATCCAACAGAAACCCCCAATCTGAAGATTCAGAGATGGTGTTTTTAGAGAGCGTCAGAAGGTACCGGCAAATTGGAGAGAGGTTTAATGCTACAGAGTATTACGAAGAATTCAGATTTGTTAACATAGAACGCATAAACTCATCTGATCATTGGCTTTTGCTATTCAACAGGCTGTAGAAAGCTCGCAGAGTGGTTGTTACACAACATGAGATCAAATGATTTCTTTTAGCTCCGCTTCCATGGGCAAGTTATTGACAGCCCCCTGTTCACCAGATGAATGCTTTATAATGTGCCTGACAAGGTGGAATTTTTAGAAAACCTCTCTAAACTTTTACAGAGTAAAGCAGAAATAGCAGCATTTGGAACCTTCAGAATAGTCACCCTCGTTGTTCAGGGTCACGAGGGAGGTGTTTCCTGACACTTAAAGAGTATTTTTTAAAGTAAATTAATTGGAAATGAACAGCTGTGGTTGCTCAGCTTTAAACGGGCATGACCAACACGTGTCTGGCGGCTAGCATCGCTGGGTTACTAATGGATTGCAGCACTACAGGCGCAGTGGTCCTGTCTACAGCAGTTGCGGTCCATGCTGAGCTTGAAATACCTCCTGATAGATGGATAGGCTTTGGAGGACTGGGTCTTTTTGAGAACTCATTTGCCATCACAGTAAAAGTTCTTTACTACAACGGATCGTGGAAGTACTTCACATTCAGAGAACATGTGAAAAGTAAGACAATTTACATTCTCCATCATGAAAATCACTTTAACTGTATCTTGAACCTGAAGGGTTTTCTAGGTGCTAAGTTTGTGTGACGTGTGCACCCATTGAGATCACATCTGCAACACACACACAGCTCATCAGTGTGAAATGCATTGTAAAATGTGCCAAAGGGAGGGTTCATCATAGTCACGGATCAGAAGGTGTGATGTCCTAATGTAATCTATCCTGTCACTCGCAAAACTCCTTGAGCATACGCAATGGGGTTATTCAGTGCATCGCTTGTGCGGGTGCTAAACTGCTGCCCATCACAAATGCACAGGTATGAAATGCCCCTGGTGTAAGGCGTCTTTTCCTCCGGGATCAAAACACATGTGTTACATGACTAACGGCCAACCCCAGACGAAAACAGAAGACTACATAGTGTTCAATATAGAGTGTACCAAAGAGACTGGAGTGCACCAGCCTAGCTATATTTTTGCGCACTACCTAACTCCAGATGAAAACTAGGAGTTTGAAGGGTCTTCTTGGGTGATCAATTTCCTTTGTACATTCATGCAGACAAAATTCAAAGGGTATACCCTGATGGACCTTAACTCAAAAGTGTATTCAACGTTCTTTATTTTGCAAAATATGATTTGTGAAAAGATCCCTGTAGAACTCATCACCCAGAACTCCAAACTAATGCCGCTAAGAGCTGTACCTTTACATAAAAGGTTCATAAATACTTTGAATTTTCTGCCCATGAAATTAAGCAAGTTGCCTAATGCCTTTTGTTTTCCAGGATGTAAAGGGTATTTCCCCCCCTCTTTTAACACACTGGTGAATCAGAATTATAAGGGTCCTATGCCTCTGCTTGACTGGGTCGGTGTTAAGTATATGTTGCCAGAAGAGAATGAGAGTTTTCTACAGTAGTATGGTAATAAACGTAAAAAGAAGTTTCATTTTCAAAAAGAGTCGAAAGCTCACTGTCAAGCAGATCTAATCATCTTGAGTAAAGCGGACAACCTCTTCAGAGATGTTATTGTAGAGATGACGGAACAAGTAAAGTTTCTGAAACCTAATACAGCCAAGATGACAAAATCCATAGAGAACATTGACCCTTTTCAACACGTCGCGCTGGCATCCAAGTGTATGTCGATCTACAAGCTCATGTTTTTACAACCTGAAAGCATCACTCTCATGCCACTTGACCTCTTTAATGGTGAACATAAGTGTTATTTTACCCCCTCTATTTAATGGCTCATGTACGTCTCTGACAAGGAAAACATCTTACTCCAATATGCCTTGCAGGGTGATGAATATCGTATGGACCCTCATTTCCAGGTTGGGAACACTGTAATGACTGGTGTGCCAACGGTTGCTTTTACAACAATTGTTCCCACTGCTACAACCCCAAAAGTTTGATAGGCTTTTAGGTACCAAATTTGAACACTTGCATAGGTGTACTCTGTTAAATATGCAATATGTTGAAAACTATAGTTTTGTTCTGAGATCCCTCTGGGAGCATGAATGGTTAGATATGTTAACATCAGATGAAAAACTCTGCTCCTTCATTAAGAGCAGTGAGTTACACGAACCTTTGGAGCCCAACTACACCTTATTTGGTGGTCATACAAAGCTATACTGTTGTACAGGGTTGTGGGAAAGGGTGAGAAAATACATTTTAATGATTTCACCAGTCTACATCCATTTGTGAACAAGATGAAGTTATACTCCTTAGGTCACCCCAGCATCATATATAGGGACTTTAACACCTTGGCTGCTACTTGAATTTTTCCCCTGTGCTGGACATTGCAGAACAGGGTGTGGTCGTGACGGAACCATGCCGTCATCAGCACAGCTCAGCCGTGACTGATGACGGAATGGTTCCGTCACAAGCATCGAAGGGGTTAAAGCCATAGACAAATACAGTGGGTTAGTCAAATTTCAAGTCTACCCACCCCGGAGGCTTTACTTCCCCGTACTATTGTACAGTGTCAATGGTAAGCTATTGTTTCCCCTGTGTCAAATATGTGCTGAAAGTAAAGAGACTAGTGATTGCAGACACACTAATGAGCAAATGGTGCTCACTGGACCTGGTGAAGCATTGAGGTACCCTCGAGAAAGGATACCGACTTAGAAGAATACACAAAATTTGGCACTTTGAGAGGACTACAACCCAGCTCTTTTCTGAGTATGTTAACTTATTTCTCAAAGACAAGCAGCAGGTGTCAGGGTTTCCAGAATGGTGCATTAATGAGGCGTGAAAGCAAGAATACATCGATTATTCCTATGCTCACAAGGGTATATTCTTGAGACCAGAGTTCATCAAAGTCAACCCTGTCAGACGACACCTAACCAAGCTGGGTTTCAATTCCTTATAAGGAAAATGTGCACAGTATACAAACTTGTCAAACACAACCATCATCATAGATCCTGATGAACTGTTTAAAAATCTTTTTGTGCTGTGTTAAGAGGTCTCCAGCAGCAAGTTTATCGATGACGAAACAACAGCACTGTGTTGGAAATACACAAGAGTACCCCACAACTTGTAGCAATACAAAAACATCTTCAACGCCTTTTTCACCACCGCTCCCACTCGTTTACAGCTTTACAATGTAGTGGATACATTTCAGGAACAGTGTCTGTATCACAATACCGACTCTGTTATTTTTGTGAGCAAATTTGGGGATGAAGTTCACCAGCCCTGTGATTATCTAGGCAATTTGACCAGTGAGCTAAAAAAAGATAAGTACATTGTCGAGTTTATTGCATCAGGTCCCAAAACCTATTCTTACAAAACTTCTAACAATGCAGTAGGGCTGGAAGTCAAAGGCATCACTTTAAATGTAAACAACAGTGTCAAACTCAATTTTGACAGTCCAAAGGATCTGGTGATCAAACACTCTACCTTGAGCGACAGTGAAAATGATAAAACAATCGTTGTAAAACAACCTAACATAATCTGATCCCAAAAACGGTGGGCAATTACAGCCCAGCCATTGCATAAAACCTTGCGTGTAGTGCTTGATAAAAGGGTCATGACTGAAGACTACAAAACCCTACCGTACGTTTATTGAATGTGCATTAAAATCTTGAAACCCAGACTATGGACTCCTGGTTGCAGCACCCCTCCTGTGTTTTAGCAGGACCCTAAAGTCGTGGTATTAGCTGTTTTATAAAGAAATTATTTAATAAAAATGCTTGCAGTGTTTTATGCCAAACCTCTGACAATATTGTTTGGCTTTATTCATGCTAGCAAGATCTTTATACAAGACTATTGCTAAGGATCCCACACATCAAATTTATAGAAGGCATACAAAGTACTCTCAATGATGATGCTTTGTTACCTACTGGCCTTGTAAACATGGTAATCATAGATGATCTTATGAGCGAAGATGAGGATCACCCTGAGTTAGAGAAAACTTTTACTCATTAATCACACCATTGCAATCTAAGCATATGTTACATTGTGCAGAACTTGTTTTCAAAGTGTAACAGCCGTCGTTCAATGGCTCTTAACGCTTCCTTCCTATTTTTATTGAAAAACCCGAGACAAACTAAAGATATCCATTATTGCTAAACTGATGTCCCCCAGAAACACTCAGTTTTTCTTAGAAGCCTTTAACGACGCTACTGAGAAACCCCTTGGTTACTTACTGGCGGACTTAAAACCCAATACTCTAGAAGACTACAGTCTGCGTGCTGGTATTTTCCCACCCATTCTCCCCATCGCTTACATACTTAAAACCAAGCCCAAAGCCTATAAAATGAAGGGTTAGAATCTCCCATAACATTTGCACTCTAGACCTTATAATATTCGGTACTGACCATGCCGGTGTGTCTAAGCCGTAATATAGCCCTCCCACAAATGCTAGTCACAGCTAGCCCCCAGCAAAGAAAGGCCATCCTGTGTGCGGCTTCGGACGATTTAGTGGCTATCATTTCAGAAATCACCCTAAAAACCTAAAAGGTTGTGTTCTTCTATCACAGTGCCAGTTCCGTGTTTTGAAGAAGAAGAGCCACCTTATCAAGAAGTGCAGTAATAAAAGGGCTTGTCTCATTTCTAAGAGGGAAACTGGTAAAGCAGTCAGGAGGTTTTATAGGCTTTTTGTGGGCATAGCTATACCACTAATTACCAGCCTCCTGATCAGGAACGGATGGATTATGACCAAAAGATGTACTTGTTACCACAGCAGCAGCTGGAAAAGCTGGGGACGTTGAAAAGCGATGCTTGGGATATCTCAAAAAAATTAGACACAGCACCTGGATGCCGAGATTAAAGACATTTTGAACCATACGGATTTAAAACCCTACGACAAAGCAGGTCTTACTCCTGCACTCTTCAAAATGTTTTAAAATATTACAGGCAGGGGAATGATGAAAAAATAGGTTGACTCTATATGCCCCTGACTCTGAACAGCCTCCATCACCCCCTTCAACACCCAAAAGAACCATCACCATTGTTAGACCTGGCACCATTGGCGTGGGTCTCCCTTCCATTTTTGCTGTTGCCTCATGTATTTTTGCTGGTGTTAGATGCTTTGGGCACTGTGCCACTGCTATTTAGTGCCACAGTGCAAGTGCTCCCTAATGTAGATTGATGTATGAATCAGTGGTACCATGTTTGGCTATTTGGTTTACTTGTCAGACCCTAGTCTAGTGCACTGAGTGTGCCAGGGCGTGGAATCCAAATGCTTCTGGTAGGCCTGCAGCACTGGTTGTGCCACCCACAGAAGCAGCCTTGTAAAATGTGTCTAAGGTCTGCCATTGCATAGCCTGCGTGCAGTCTGGTACTGTCATGCTGACTGGGCAAGTGCACCCACTTTCCAGTCCCTAAACCTTCCCTTTTCTTCATATCAGTCACCCCTATAGTAGGCCCAAGGACAGGGTGCATTGTAAGTATAAGGTAGGACAAGCCTGATGTGTGTGTCATGTCCTAATAGTGAATTACAGCCATTTTGGTTTTTTCACAATTGCAAGGCTACCTGTTCTCCATAGGCCAGAATGGGCTGTTAGAATTGTTACATTTTATAATCCTAACAGGCTCAGAGAATATGGTAGAAAATCGAGTTTAGTATGCCTGAACTCAGAATAATAAAATACATCTTTTAGTAAAGTTTATTTTAATATTCTGTGTTTGCAAATGCTACCTTTAGAAAGTAGGTATTTGCTTGTCTAACCATTCAAACCTGCCTCTGCTAGGTTGTGTATTCCTATGTCTGGTTTCTGTGAGTGACAGGGCTGGGGAACTCCAAGAGAAAGGCTTCCCAAATGCTGGTTCCACCTCCTGTGAGGCATCTGATGTTTCTGCCCTGCATTGTGAAAGGAAAGGAAAAGTCTGGTAAACAGAGTGTTTCAGAACTGGTTTGGACTGGGCAAAGACCCCTCTCCCCTCGGAGAACAAAGGATTTCTGGGTATAAATGTTGGGACCCTGCTCCCATGAAATTAGATCCCTTTGGACTACAAGAAGAAACCTTTGCTGAGGAGAGGAACCTGAAGAAACTGAGTAGAGACTATTTCCAAGCTAAAGTGCTGCTTGAGGGATTGGCCTGCAGAGGTTGCCTTACTGCCAAAGGAAGGAGAAAGGAACTTTGTGTACATTGCTTTCAACTTGTGAAGGATCTCCAAGGGCTTGGAAAAGAGCTTGCCTCCTGCTGAAGTCTCAGGGACAACAGACTTCACCCCCCAGCTCCCCAGAGTTCTTTTGGAAGTACCTGCTGCTGTTTTGGGCGTTCTGAGGAACTCCGTGTCGCAAGGAGCTGGAAGCGCGACTCAACGAGAAGAAGCGTGTCGCCGTCGCTGTGCCTGCCGTCGCAACTCTGAAGGAGGGTGTCAACCGCATCAGAGAGAAGCGTGCCGCAACGAAGAGGAAGTGTGTCACCGTCGCTGCTTCTGCCGTCGCAACTCCGAAGAAGGAGGGTGTCGCCGCTGGAGCTGTCGAACTGCACCGCATCAGGAGAAGAATCTCACAACGTTGTACGAGCGTGTCGAGGTCGCTGTGCCTGCCGTCGCAACTCCGAAAGGAGGGTGTCACTGCTGGAACTGTCGCACTGCACCGCATCGACCAAGAGGACCTCGGATCCCCGAGAAGCGTGCCGCCGCTGGAGCTGGTACCGTCGCATCGTAGATGTCGCCGCTGTAGACCACGCATCAAAACGAGAACTTCTCGCCTCCCCGAGAAGCGTGCCGCATCTGGAAGATCTTCACGTCTGTATTTCTTTGTATCTGAACTTCGCCGCATTTCCCATCACGCGGCATTGCTTGTCGTGGAAGCGCAACGCAACTTAAGGTACATTGACGCAGAGTATCGCATCTAAGAACTGAACTGAACTAAGCTTAATCTACCATCTTAAAGAAATCATAGGGTGTATTTTTGTTGTTTATGGTCTTGTGGTAACTCTATATAAAATCTACTTATTTTTTATATAAAACCTGTGTGGTGTCCATTTGTAGTGTTGTCACTGGGTTACTGTATGTGGTCACAACTGCTTAACTAACGACGCCTCTGAAATAAGCCTTGACTATTCACGTCACGCAGCCTAGAGGGTGAGCAGGGGTTATTTTAGGAGTGTAATCCCCCTTGTCCTGACTAAAGGAGAGGGTCCCTATTTGTCACAAGTACCTACCTGTGCCAACCAGAGACCCCCAAATATAACAACCATCCTCAGACATCATTGTTGAAGAGCTTAAAACAAAATATAAGTCAAAGATATAGAGGGACAGCGCAAATGTTGCTAAGTAAAATGTCTGCTTCTACAGACCCGTCTTCATAGAATGAGAGAGAAATTCCTCTACAAAGGTCAACCAGTTGTTGGATCTCACCTGTACGACCTAGTCAAAGGTCTTGCACTCCCCCAAAAACTATAGCTAGGTTGGGAACAGCTTCTGCAAACCTCTGCAGAACTCAGTGTTCCTTTGATGATTGTCAGTAATGCTGAACACAGGCAGGTGCTTGAAAGTTTAAAAGATCCGACTTACAACCTACTAAATACAACACCTATTGTTTTTAATCCTCTCCCTAAGATGCCCGGCTTTTCCCCTCTTGGAGAGTCGAGGCTCTGCCTCTGGAACCTAAAAAAGAATTGTCCAAAATGAACACGTGGTTAAATGTCTGATGTTTCTTTTGACTTCTGAACCTATGTATATGTGTGCCTGTGTTAGCGTGTGTAGTTTTACCATAGTTAACGTTTTGATGTTTTTCCTCTTTTATTTCTTTAGTAATTTTATCAGCATGATGTTTGTACTACAAAAAAACTGTTTAGTAAATTAACCATTTACCTTTTCAAAGTATTTGTCATCTTTTAAAAACATTTTAAATGTGTCCTTGCGTCAGAATGAAGCTACTGAGTCTCTATTCAGCAAGTTCTTATTCTTTTTTTTTAGACAGTCACCATTACACATAAAAGGTGATACATAACCTTACACTTTTGACAAACTGTGTATTCTTTTTCAACAGCGCTTGATGTGTAGACCTTGAGTTTTCTTTCACATATTTCATAACAATATTGCCAATGTTAACTAGGTTGTTCGGATATAGATTTAAAAAATCTGTGTTAAAGGCGAGCGTGTGGGGTCTTTCAGACCCTAATTCACCAGGTAGAGTGTTGCTTGGAAAAACAGCTAAAGATAATTTCTTCGGTATTTATAACGGCTTGAGAAATCCCGAATCTGAACAGTGCCCATTTTACAATATTTTTAAAATATCTGCTGGGTGTGGTTGATCTGAAGGACGTTTTCGAATACAGAGAATACAACCATGTTCATATACGTATCCAAGGGATGACTAAAACATATTTTGGCTTTTATATTTCCATTTTTGATCAAGCTGTAGTGATCACTGTCTTCTATGTCAGGGGTCAGAGAACAGCATGTAACCCATTCAATATCCTTCTCGTGAGAGGAAGACTCCCAAGCCACGCAGGTGATTCCCTGTTATCGAAACAAAGGACAGATATTCCCTGATAAATTTAGCATCCCCAAAGTTGGGTGTGTAAATGTTTGCAGGAATCACAGCCCCCTCGTTGAACAGCGCTGCGTAGTGGATATTGTAGTATTTGAAATTCAAAGTGTTTGTGGTACAGAGACCACTAAAAGCTGTGCTATTGACAAAACCTATGTAAGTAAGTTTAGGTAGTTGCCCCATAAATACATTTTGCTGCTGGGTTAATCTGGTATCGGCTAGGAGGCTGAGTATCTTCAGAGCTAATCTTTCACTAGCGTACTTGGCGTTCCATAGCTGTAAGATTTTGGCATGAGCCATTCTGACATTTGGGGTCACTTTCACTCTATTTGCAAACAAACTAGTAGACAGTAAAAGCAGTTTATACTGTTCCACATTCCCACTGATGAGACAGAACAAGTCCTTGTTGTTGTTATGTTTGAATGGTACTGTTGATGAGCAGTTTATCTTGGAGAAATAGGTCTGAAAGTATAGGTCTGAGTAGGTCAAACTGTCTACTGCCAGGAGCAAAGCTTGCTCTTTCTACAAAACCTTAGTTTTCACTGTCTCATTGTCTCCAAAACATGCATAAGTATGCTTTAGAAGAGCCCTGCTAAAATCTGTGTTTCCATGGCATCATGGCTGTTATTTAGAATACTCTTGATGTAGGCTATTTAGGCATACATGTTATCACTTTGTGTGATGAGTTGTTCACCGAAGGTAATGTCCGCCTGATTAAACATGGTCACAATGGGGTAAGCGGTCATAGCCACTTTAGCTGCGGCCGGTATTTTGACACTGTCCGCTTTTACAAACAAGATACATTATTGAGATCCAGACACATATGCATGGACCCTGACACACAAAACTATCGGCATTAAAGCGGCTAGAGGAGATACTTCCATGAAAAAGCTATTTTTGTTACTGGTCTAAGTGGGCTTTGGAGAAAACAAGTCTAACTCTGATTTGGCACATTCTCATGATGCGCAATATATATATAAAGGCTATATTAAATGTTGCTAAATTTTGAAAAATATTTTCGCTAGCTGGTGTTCTCTAGTTCTTTGATGCTCTCTTCTGCCTTATGGATCTTCTTTTGTGAGTGCTTTTTGAAGAGATTGTCCTTTTTTATAGGGACCGGTGAACCCCTATGCCTCACAGACCTTCGGTTCTTTTTAAATACTTGTGCTTGGCCTGTACACATTCCGGCCCGTTTTTGGGGTTCTTTATGCTTTTGCGACATCAGAAGACACAAATCACACCACACCTTGGGACATGTTCGAGGCCGCCACTTTAAAGTGGGATTTTGCAATTTCATAGCCTCTTCTCAAGAAAGGCATAGCGATTTTAAACAAACTACGGAAAAAAACGCCAGTCCTCCTGTTACATAAGAGGGACCCCTTGAAAGAATGGTGCCCCTCCATATCCGACCTGGTGTCTTTAATAGTGCCTGTACAGAACAGGGTTGCTGTATGATTTTATGATCACCATGACGACTTCTTAATATTTGCTGTTGCGTCTCAGTCTTGAATGAAGCTTAATAACTTTCCCGTATTTAAAGGACACCGGCCCAGATTCATTGTCAAAGATCATGACCGACAGTGTCATGATTTTTTTTAGAAATTGCTACATAGTGAGGTATGAGACAATGAATACTAATCACTGTGGTATTTTCCCCCTTCATCTAGACTCATCTTAACAATGGTGAATAACTATCCCTGATCCTCTGCGGCTCTACAATGTCACTATACACGTAGAGTGTATAGAACTCTCAGTTAATATCGGGGCACGTAGGGTCCGACTCCAACTGGTGTTTTATATGTTGTACTATTTCTAAAACTCTTCTTAATTTACCCGTACAGCTAAACTCTGTATCGTGATTTAGAGCTTTAACCCCTTCGTAGCGGGGGTAATTCCCCCGCTGTGCTGGGGGCACGCACAGTGCCCCGGTGCTCATGACGAGCTCAGCTCGTCACGCAGCACGGTGGCACTGTGCTCATGATGAGCTCAGCTCGTAACGGCCACACCAGTTTCTGTGGAACACTCAGCACAGCGGGGGAATTAGCCCCGCGTGCGAGCGTTGCGGCCATTACAACGAGCTCAGCTCGTCATGAGCACACGGCCACCGTGCCTCATGACGAGCTGAGCTCGTCATGAGCACGCATGTGGTTAAGAAACATCTTCTTTCTAACGTTATTTAATTCTAGTGGAATATTTGAATACGTTTCAATGCTGGCAATGGATTGTTGATGGCCTCGACAACCTCTGCGACAATGAGGGAAGCCAACGTGGATGCTCAAGCGTCCTGATCATGCTTTAAAATAATTTGGCCTTGAGCATTGTAAATGTATTACATGCTCTTGTGTAGTGGATTTCAGCTAGGGCTACCTCCCAGTCCCTTTTTAGGTCCACAGGTTTAGCCAGTTTCACAGTATAATCAGAAATTTGATTGTCAGGGAACATGTCATTTGAGGCATTGGATGGAAAGGTAATTTAAAATTATGTTGTCTCCATATTGTTGCTTTCAGAGAGCTCCCTGTACTCACACATCCTGCAGGTAGCTGGAAGCACTCAACTGTTAAATTTATTGGGCCACCCCCTCCATTTGGCAAAGGCCTGTCTGTTAGCCCCGCTATCTTTCTGTTTCAGAAACTTTTCAACCCTGTACACCCTGTGTGGATCGTCTGTTATCTTACATAACCCTTTTTTGTAAAAGGCACCTGACACCAATTCGCCATCATAGTCCTTTAACCTGTATATATATATATATATATATATATATATATATATATATATACATATATATATATATATATTAGGCTCCACACTCTCCACAATAAATATTTGATCGATAAACGTCTGCTGGCAGCCCTTCGTAAAGACCCTTTCAACTTTCAAACCCTAACATGATCACCTTCTTTTAAAAGGGGCTTCTTTACCTTGGCAGCAAAATGGCTCCCGTTCTCCACAACGCTAAGGAATTATCAGTCGTTACCTCTATGGGAAACATTCTGATGGTTTTGTGATAACTGACATTATAAGCATCTATAAACGCCTATAGAATATCCACATATCAATAGGTGTTTTAGGTAGGGGTGGGCGGAAGTCGCGTAAGGGACTTTTGCAGAGAGGCACGGAGATTTAACCAATCTTCGTGCCTCTCCGCAAATTTCAATTACGTGACACCCGCCTGCCCACCTCCCGCCAACCGCCCGCCTCCTGCCCGCCTCCCGCGGGAGCCGGCGCATGCGCATTCCTCGCCAGGAATGCACATGCGCAGGCTCCTGCGCATGCGCAGTTTCAAGAAGAAGGCGCGATAGACCAGGAAGATGACCCGCAAAAAGGTAAGTGTTATTTAAATATTACTTTAGGCTTTAATTTTTGTTTAATATTGCGGGCGGGGGGCGGGAGGCGGGCGGCCAACTTCCGTTCCGCCCCAGAGTGTGCGGAGATTTGCCCCGTTTCTCCGCCTTCTTTGCGGAAGGCAGAAGGGGCAAATCTCCGCCCATTCCGTGGGCGGAACGGAAATGTCCGCCCACACCTAGTTGTAGGCAGTGAAATATAGCCACATCTTAGATTTTAAAGTTTTGTTGAAACGTTCTATAACAGCAGCTTTTACCTCCATGTGCATTACAAAATGATTAACTGCATGCAGTTTTAATAATTTCTAAAACAAATTATTTCATGCATCTGTTTGCAGTTTTTGATGTGTTGGCCCTTTCTTCTAGATGGCTTTAACCCCTTGTATGCTCACGATGGCCGGGAGCTATCAAGCCTTACGGTGGGCATGTGGGGAGAATGGCCCCCGGCCATCCGAATCCCCGCCCACTAATGAAATCTCCCGTATAGCGCATAAATTTCACGCGCACGGAAGGGGTTAAAGATCGAGGAGAAACTAGTACCACTTTAATCGCTTAGCGCTTCTGCACAGGCTTACTTGAACAATACATCTATTACCTTAAATATATATCGAGCTCTGTTACGCTTGGTGGATCTTGAAGACTGATTATGTCCACCTATTATTGATCATCTAGCTACCCATTAACGATGGTCGGTCTCCTCTAAAAACGATTCCCGGTAGGCGTCTGGAGCGAATACGCCTCGTTCCCCGATAACCTGTGCTCGTTACATGCTCATTTTCAAACAGAGCCCTTCTAAACAGAGCTTTGGCGCATCCAACCCTGCTTGTATTGTGACAGAGCTTATTTAACCCATCCCCCAACATGTTATCAGCCCCTGCATCCCACGAAATGAAAAACAATGGTTTTGTAAGGGCATTTTATTAAAAAATAAAGAAAGCTAGCAGCATGTAAACAGGGCATACTTTATAGTTTCATGGCACACATCTTGTCGTTGTTGTTCACGACGTATACACTCAAGATACTAACTGTATTCAAACGATCATACAATTCTCAGTTGTGCAATACAAAACCTTTATTACTAAAATAATCTTCTGCCAGAAGTTTCAAGGTGATATGCAAGCTGGTCGTCGGTGATAGTATTAACTCCCTCATACGGCTTTTGTACACGCTCCAGTATTCCTCCGTTATAGGTAGCCACGCACTGATACACCAGTTAGCTATGCACGTAGGACTGTCACACAGCATCACCAGGGGTGGCTCACTAAGCTTCAGATAGCGCAGAGTTAGAGGTTGGATTTCAGCTATTCTTTCTTTAAGCAACACATATACAAAACTGACAATACATATGTATCTTGGACATAACTGAGAAGCATCTTGCGCACCAACATTCTAATGCTTGGCCAAAAAGTGAATAAGTATGGAATACTCAATAATACAACAAAGACACAATACCAGGGGACTCATTATTTTTTTAATAGTTTTCGTGGGGCTAAAGAGCCGACTCTTCTATTTTTAAAATAAATATTGTACATAGGCCTTTCTTTAGCCCTTTCAGCCATACTTCTAAAAGATATGTACACAAAACTTGCATATGACAGAGTTTTTAGCTTGGCTCACTAGAACATTGTACCTCTTTGAGCATGGTCGACAAGACCTTAATCATATCAGGGTGGATATTTTTCTTTTCCTCTGACAAACCAAACACCAACCTAAACAGATTAGATACCTTGTTTGGGTCTAGCAAGCCACATATATGACAGATTCTTTTTGAAGTGCATGAGACATATAGACACTTGTGAGACTCCTGCTCTGGATCATTAATTTAATGGGTGTAACAGAGGTTATAATAGTCACGTTTGACACGTGCACTCACAACAATTGGGGCAAAACCTATAATAGGCATATGGAGTCATAGGGTATGCCTGCAGCTTCCTTTTCAAAATCTGCCACATTATAGGTACCAACACATTTCTTATGCTCCTCTTTGTTTTGGACTGTGGCACTTTTAGTCTGTTTTGAACAGCATAAGCGGTAAATATTTATGGTGTTAACCTTTGGTGATGTCCCCTCTATCACAGCTCTTTTTTTAATGCTTTCTACAGTTCAAAAAAGAAAGAAAGACAGACTATTAGGTCAAAATAAAATATAGCCGTATATATATTATATAAGTAAGTGTATATAACGATTTTTACTAACCGTCATTTTGGTGGCTTTGAAACCTTGAATCACTGAGGTCTATCGAGGCGTAACCAGCGGCGGAGTTTGCGCGCGGCTGTTGCACGAAGATAGCCACCAGAGCGGATTCCTCCAGAAACCCCATATCTGGAAGGACCGGTGAGTTAGGAGCTGTTATAGCTTCTTCAATATCTTCCATGTTGATGAAATTGTTTCCAGCATTTGCTCCATTACTTGAGGCTTCACTGGAGCCATTAATACGGGATGTCAGTTGCAGCAAATCCTTGAGGCTGAGCGTTTCCAACCACCGGCAGAGCTCCTCGTCAAAACCAGTGACATTGTGACCACCCTCTTCAAGGTCGTGCTGCTGCACATTCTACTCCATTGTCGCTGGTGTCAGGCTATGACAATATCTATTAAGAATGTTTAAACCACCATCTGGGGCGTCTTCACAATGGTGTGACTATAGTTCTTCATAATAACAGAGCAATCTCTTTATGGAGGGCAGCTCCTGGGTTTGGCGTAGGTTGCTTAGGGGCTCCTTATATGTATTATAGGTATTAAAAAATGGGGCGTACTCATCTACAATACATCATATCATGTTCACCTGGTCTCCACGGTCTCTGGTTCATTGAGGGCTTGCCACATAGCCTAACCATGTGATAGAACCATGAGCATGTGACTAGCACGTGACCAGGGTGATGTCACAAGACACATGACCCAACATGATCACATGACGTCTCCCCCCCAACCCGGAAGGGGCTCGAAGTCCCAGTAACGGAAGTGTGTCACTCCTGGGGCGGGGCAACGGTCACATTTTGCTTGATATGGAAGATATCCCTCATTACTACTAAATTCATTCATGTCATTTACTTTGCAATAACTTAGGGACCGAAGAACACTCTTAATTTTTATCTTTAAAGGAAAAGGTATTGGATTAATTCGATTCCAATAATATTTCCATAACATATGTTCATTATCCATCAGGACAAGAAACTTATCAGATCAAGAAATAATGCAAAACACATCAATGTGTACATCTGTTGTTGTTATGTTATGTTAATATAGTCTTTTATAGCGCACGGCTACTCCATAGAGTGTCCCGGCGCTTTTATTGACAAACCTGCAACAGAGAAAAACACAACACAGTAAAATAAAACGGACCAGGCAGAAAGAAAAGAGAGCGACCTAAAGGGCAAAAAGCCAAGTTTTAAGGCCCTTCCTGAAGTTCAGCAAGTTAGAGGTGCTGCGCAATGCTAGGGGCAAAGTGTTCCAAAGCTGTGGCGCCAACAGCTTAAAAGAGCGATCTCCAATACGAGCCCTTTTTACTCGTGGGACCACCGCAAGGAACAGTGATTCAGACCTCAGAGATCTGGCCGGATGGTAGAAGGCAAGCCATCTTTTAAATAAACTAGTTGTATTCATCTATATACAACAGAGTCTAATATATGTTTAAAAAAATAAATACATTGGTGAATAATTAGATACATGACCAAATAAGCACATGCGTAAATAAGTAAATGAACAAATAAGTGAATACGAGGGTGCAACGGAGCCTAATATCGGACATATATCTTGGGTGCCATTCATTTTTAGATCGAACCTAGGCAGTGCTTGCGCTGTGTGCAAGACATGGTGTACTCATTCTATGGGCTTTAAAGACACCCATCTATTGCTGTTGGTTCTTTACTGTGCATGTACCTCCCTTTGTGTCGTTAGTTCCCTCCCCGGCGATTTCACAAAGAGAACATTTTTGTTGGCCATCACACTGTTACAACGTGCAATGGCCCCTTTTCCCATCATGTTTTCGATGACATGAAGAGGCTACCACAAAGGCAGTGCCGTTTTTGTGAAACTAAGGTTTATTTGATAATGAGCTTCAAGCAAGAGTTACAATTTATTGAACATAATTTGTAAACTTTAGTTAAAGCATTATGTTTACGATCTAGGTAGCTATATGGCAATAGTAAACTCTAAATAGTTTGAATTGCATAGCTACTTTAATGAAAAAACAATTTCTAAAAGGCCATTATTAAACTAAACTTCGTGTGAAGTTCAGGATTTAAATTAAGTTATTCTGAGGGTTTCTCAGTGATTGGCTAAAACGTTGCATCTTCAAGGTGGCCACCATTTCAGATATGCAGAACACTTAATGGATGTCCTTTATCTATGTCTACCTCTTTCCCTTTCCCAAGAGGAAACTGGGCGCTCTGGATGTACTACCAAATGACCCAGTATTGACATTGTGACATTGTGAGTGCCATTCAGATGGGCATGGTGGTGGAGGCTGCTGTGGAGTTGGTTTTCTTGGAAGCATTTGAATACCAGAAAGAGGTTTGCACAGGGAGATCGGGTAGCGCAGACCAGAGAAGAGGCTGTGCAGGCGGTAGCAGAGATGGCAGAACAGTTCTTCCAATTGCTCGGGCCCATTATCATCTGAAGCTGAGCTAGAAATGCGGATTCACTGGCCCAGACTGACAGGCTGTGTGATCAGTTTGTAACTTAGAGGAACTGAATACACGAACAATATTCCTCGCTATGGGACAAGAATAACTGCTGGAACTGAAGTGCCTCACACAAAATAAGTGTACCTCAGTTAGCAGGATAGCACTGCTGTAAAAGAAATACCATGCATATGGTTGCAGAGTCCCTTTATTGCTGTCCTTCTCTTTGCCTACTTTTCTTAACACTCTATGTATATGTTGCCTAGCACATCTCTAGACATTGCGTTCTCCTCTCCCCTAAACCATCTCCTCTTGCACCTCAAGCTGTCTCCTCTAGCTCCCTTGCTAGTTAATGTCTTGTTGGACCCTGGCGACTCAGCATCCACTATGGTTGTCCCTCCTTGTCGCAAGCTGTGCCTCGCTGCTGTATTCATTACGGCCATGCTGTACAACAGTGAACCTATTACTGCGGCCCCCTGCCTCTCCTCGGTTTCTCCCTTCAGTCTTATCTGGCCTTGTGAGCATGGGTTACCGCATGGGATGCTTCTGCTCTTCATTCTCCCTGGGGTAGAGTCACTCACTGCCCCCTTCTGCATGCCCCTGAGATCTTTTTACTGCCATGGCCATGCTGCTCATCAGGTTATGAGCCCTTCAGATGGAGCTCCAGTATTCCTTCCCCTCTGTAGGGGGTTATGCTCGTCCCTGTGCCCAATGATCCTCTTGTGTCTCTGTACCATAGTAGGGTTCCCCCTGCCTAAGGCAGTGTTTGCAATGCCCTGAGTGATGCTGTGCCCATCTTCTAGGGCGGGGTGAAGCGCATGCCATTACGGCCACTGGGACTCCTGCTGACGCCAGCTTTCCCGACCTTTGGCTGTCTTACGGCATCACAGGAGGTCCCGTGACTGCTGGCCGATCGTAGCGACAGGATTGCTGTTTTGATCTCTTCTTGCATTGGAGGGGCGCAGGCCGGCATCCTCTCCCTTTTCCGTGCATCAGTAGTGTGAAAGCCTGCTGTATTAGCATGTGCAATGACATCATGTGACAGCCACCTGGTACTTTGTCTTCAGCTCATAACCCTAAATCCCTCTCCCAATCACCCAGGGCTGCTCCCTACCCTATGTCTGGTGCCCAAATTTCTACTGCCCCTTCTAGGGATGCAGTCATACAACATGTAAATATTACCTACATTTCAAGAGACTTTAACCCTTTCACTCCGCCGCAGTGCTAAGGGGCCGCACGGCGCTCCTTAGCGCTGGTGACGGAACCGCTCCGTCACGCCCCTCGGTTGAGCTGTGCTTGTGACGGAACGGTTCCGTCACGGCCCCGCCCGCTCAATAGAACGCGCCGCGCAGTCGCAGCGAGCGGGCCGTGACGGAACCGTTCCATCACCAGCACAGCCCACCCAAGGGGCGTGACGGAACGCTTCCGTCACAAGCGTAGGAGGGGTTAAAGAACCAAATCATGCTCACTAGGTTGATGCACGCGTACATATCATTCAATGACTGAGGTAGCCTCACTCACTGCCCTACTCTACATATGCTACTAATTTAAAATGGAAAGGAGAAATTGACAGACCAATGACCCCTTCTCTGAATTGATGCAATAGGTTTGCCATAAATTACTCCAGGTCAAACCAAAAATGATTGGCCCGCTACCAAGCCAGGACCCCAGAGCACAGCCTGGACCATGCAGCAAGAGCTTAGGTAACATGAAAGATCCCTCACCCTAAAAAATATCAAAGACTTCTTAGCATTGTGTGGCTTTAGTAATAAATGTTTAACTGGCGGTGCGTCTCCGCTATTGTAGCTTTCTTTGGATGGTGCTGATTCTTCTGCTCTACAAATATAAATATTATGAAAAGCAGTAAGAATACATTTGACGTGCCATCTCTAGACATGCACATCTCTAGACATCGCGTCCTGCTCCCGCTCCCCCAATCTCCTCTCCCCTCAACCATCCCCTCCTGCACCCCAAGCTGTCTCCTATCCTCCCAGCCATACTCTCCTGTCTCACTACCCAAGCCATCCTTCCTGTTGCACCAAACCCCAAACTCTCTCCTCATGTCGCACCACCAAAGACATCTGCTGTCTCACCTCCCTCCCTCCAGCCATTTCTTCCTATCTCACCCTAGACCATCTCCTACTGTCTCACCCTCTGGTGTTGGTAACCGTTTACCAGTCACATATGAAGTGACAGTAGCTGGTGTAGCACCAAGGATATTGTACTGCAGAGCTAAATACTTATAAGGTCCCAAAACAATGTCATTTCAACGCCAAGACCTCCAACTTTCACAAATGTGAGACCAATTGCATTGCAAATGCTTGTTTGGAATTTTGACCAAGTGATTTTGAAGCACACCGTACTGTTTCTTGGACTAGCCATGTGGTACTACACTGAACAGCTCCATCTACTGTTTTCCCACAGCGATTGCTTATTGAATCTCGCGTTTAGTCTCCTTTGGAATTCTGTTATCCAATATCAGGTAAATGAACAGAATCCAAAGGCTGGCTGACACAAGGCAATGCTTGAGGTGTGCCCTGCATATCTGCAGCGATAAAATACTTATTGTTTACGATACGCCTGCTCCTCCAAGCTGCTTCTCTTTGTTTACCCTGAATGTCCGCCTCTACATATCAATTCTTTTTGTTCAGCCTGCAAATCTGCCTCCTGTAGGCATTGCTTCCTGTTTACCATGAACGCCTGCATGCACAAAGCATGCATTCTTCAACCTGCATACTAACCTCCATCACTCACTTCTTCCTAGGCCTGGCAGAAATTGTAATTATGCCAGAGTACATCAGAGTAATTTTAATAATTACACATTACTCTTGAGATGCAAATTTACGCAATTATGCCAGCTTGTGCAATTAAAAGTAATTTAGTGAAAAAATCCTTCCAGGGCAGAGAAACAACAAACTAAGAGACAGCAAGTGGCGGCTGGCTACTGCTGTTTAGCTCTGTAGCATTAAGTGTTATTTTGTTAGTCCTAAATGTATCCTTGGACCCATTTTGGATGCAATGGTGAATTTTGGAAAAAATAGTGCTAAATGCTGGATTACATTTCTCACGCAATTACGTGTAATTAGGACTAATTTTGCGGTAATTAGCTAGAGAGGCTTACGCCAGTTATGCTCATCCCTACTTCTTACTTAAAAGTTTAGGGCACCCAGTTTTATGGAATGTATTATTTTGACATTTCCATCTGTATTTATCCATATTTATTTTTTGCTAATTTTATCTGTATTTATTTATATTTATTTTGGGTTTTGTGAAAAAATTAAGCTGAAATTAGTATATTCCACATTCATTGAACCAATAAATATGTACTCATGCATGAATGCCTGCCAGGTTTAAATTCTATGAATACCTACAGAAGATATATCAATGCACTTAGATGAAAATATGCACATTTCAGTATCAATCTTGTGCATACCTACTGCTATTAAACCTCTTTACTAAACTTCTTTTATTTTTTATTTTATCAATTCTCACAGCTGTTGGCCTGAAGTCATGTCAGACAGCATTTAAAATCATTCGAAAAAAGCCACCCAATTTCCATTTTTATCCACATTTAAAAATAACTACAGACAAGAAAAGAAATGTTTTTCTGTCAGTATTTATCTGTAAAAATCAGTAAAAGCAGAAAACAGGGATTCTTATTTCAAATTCATGCCAGCCTGTACCAGGCACTTCCATATGTTTAACCTGCATCTTCCAGGCACTTCTTCTTGTTTGAACTCCTCACCTGCCTGCACTTAGCACAGCCTATTGTGCCATATTCTGACTGACTCAGCCTGACATTTCTGACTCGTAAGAAAACATGCACTCATTCACATGCTGCACTTCTGGGTTTGCGCGCTCAAGGTTAATGTGCAAGTGCGCGTGCACTGCACCAGTCTGGCGGCACGGATTCAGCTGTGTTGCTAGGCAGCTTCCACGATGAGCTCTTGACATATGTGGCACAGAGATAATTTCACACTGAGCCTGGAATACAAATAATGGTGCCAATAACCACAAGCGAAGGGACATTTTGAGCACAGGGGAGAACTGGGCAGCCCAGGCTGAATCTAAGGGTCCAACACAACTTTAGAAAATACTATTGCAGACAGCAGGCCTGACTCAGCCAATCAGAATAGACCACTTTAACCCAGCCAAAGACATAATATTGAGCAGTAATGAGGCTCGTGCCCTTTTCTAAAATGTATCTTCCTGGTGCCTGCTTGCAGCATCAGTCAAAAGTCAGTTACAATGCTTACTCTGGAAAACACTGTGGAAAATTGGACCTGCAGCAACTACCGGAGGAACCACGGTGGGAATTCTACTGTCTTTACCCCTTCGTGCTGCCCTGCATTTGTTCTCGTCTATAGCGGTTTTGAAGCACAAGTCTTTCAAGAACTAGCCACAGCAGCGAGACCAGTGCTTAATTTGAGCTGGTGGTTTCCGGTGCTTGGCACCAGCACTTAATTGCCAATATCGACGAGACTGACAGTCTGCCACAAGGTGGCGCTGTCTGGATAATTTAAAGATGACCCCAAAAGCTGATTAGTAATTCAATATACATTAAAAATAGCTATTACCTGCTGCCCAAATCATTCTTACAGCTTTGGGAGCCTGGAATAGTCTGAGTTGTCACACTTATAGGAGTGTGATGGGTAGCAGATGTGTTGTTACTATCATTGGCAGCGCTGGCAGGGGCAATGTGTGGTGCAAGCTGCAGTGTCCTCCTGTCAAGAGCCCTGGCACTTATTTTGTTTTATAAATTAAGCACTGAGTGAAACCTATCTAAACCTACTGCTCCATGTGTGAGATAGACATGTCTCCGTTAAGGATCTGTGGGGTTTGAAACCAAAGTACGATCGGAATGAATTCCAGAGGCTGGTGCAGCACTGAGAATGCCCGGCCTCCTCTACAAGAATACTGAGCTCAAGGGGTCGTGCAGGGGGTGCGGATCTAAGGGTAGAAGTTTGCAGGGAGCGTAAAGATGGAGGCATTGAGAAGTAAGTAAGCAGGACCTGACGGAAAACCTCCTCTCCCTAATCTTTGCCTTCAACCCGCCAGTGGTCCTCTGGCACCGGGAATGGAAGAAGGGGCACCGTGTAAGTGCTTCAGAGATTTCAAGTAAACTCCTTCAACAAAATGGAGCTTTGGTGGTACTGCTTCTGGCAGACGTGCTGCTGTGTCCCATAGAGAGGTTGGCAAGTGGGAAACTGGGGATATCCAAGGGAAATCCCGTCAGTCTTCAACAGCCTCAGCCGTCGCCTGGCAGTGCCTCGTTCCTCAAGGCTGCTCCTCATAGCATGTCACCAGTTCCAGTCAAGTTCTATTAAAATTCATTATTGCTGCTTAAAGAGAGGATTTAAGAAAAATGCAAAAAAAGCAACCTATTGTCTTGATATAAAATCTTCATAGCAAAACCAGCCCAGAGTGATTTCTTCAAGCTTTACTTCTTAAGAAGAACATGTTTGGTGGAGCTCCCCATTGCATATCCCCTCCCCCCCCATAGCATTCCATGTTTCCGCCCTCTTTTTTTTTTAACGGAGCACCAGCAAATTACTGCCCGCCCATCCATGTTAAAAAGCAAAACAATATGTATGCATCGATCCAGATCGGCTCCTTAAATGTTTTATTATTTTTTTATTTTACAGAGTTTTATATAGCGCAAACTTGACCCGAAGGTATCGGGTATCAGAGCGCTTTACATAGCACCAGTTGCGTTACAAGAAGACACATTACTTTTTTTGCTAGGCACAGGGAGATGAAGTGATTTGCCTACAATCACAGGATGTTCAGCGTCGTTGCCAAGACTCAAACCCAGTTCCCCATTGTATTGTATTGTAACATTTATATACCGGTTTCTACCCCTTTCCCTCTCCCTATATGGGTTGTAGAAGCACTTGCCTACATGGGCAGGCAGCAAGCTACAGAGTGTACTGTAAGTGGTTGGAAGTTAGTTGTCCATTTGTTTTGATCCTATGTGGGAAGTGTTTCTATGACGTACATGATGACCACTGGGATGTAGTTCTCTTGTTATGGGAAGCAGCGCTTAACAGCATGGTGGATGAAGAGGGAATTGAGAGATATGCAGTTTATGGTTTTCAGTAAGCTGCCAGCTCTAAGCAGCTCTGCAGGTCTCTTCATGTTATTTCTTAAGATCATAGCCTGCTTAGCTGGTTACTCCAATGGGTTGTCCAACCTGATACCTTGCTTAACCCGTTAACGTGGCGGACATTCCGTCGCGGTGCCGGCGTTCCACGGAGTGGGCAGGGCTGCGTCGTCCGTTGGTCATGCGCAGCACCCCAGAGGTAGTGCTCGCGTCAACCTTAGCACGCACCGGGTTCAAGTTTTTTGTTCCTGAGAAGGCATGGTGTCAGTGCTAGTTTACCCTCACTAAGGGGATTCCCGCCATCCAGACAGGGGTTGGACGATGACCTCTGTAGTCAGCTGGATGGCGGGTATCCCGTTAGTGAGGGTACACTAGCAAGGAGACCAGGTAGGAATCACTATGGTCCTTTCAGTGCATGACTTTTACTATTGACTATTTGTTAGGCTAGATTTTTAAGCATCCACTGATCTGGCAATTGCTCCGGACAGGTAAAGGTGACTTAAAGTAGGGCAGAAACATGTTGGTGACAAAAACGATGGTTTGAGCCTTTGTGCACACATTCCATTGCATAGCTCGTTTTAAATGCACCAGAGGTTCCCACCATTAAAGGAGAAAACTCGGTTACCTCTAGGGACTTGTACCTTTATCTTGATCCCCCTGTTTTGTCCAGGAAAATGCCTTTTCTAAGAACTCCCTCCATCAGGCCCACAAGGAGGTTGATTCCACCCTGGTGGTATTGTCCTACCAGGGTGGGGAGAGGTTGCCTATGATGAATTAGAAATAACTGCAGTTGTTCAGATAGCAAGGCACCAGACTCCCTCCTTGTAGTCCAGAGCTTTGAGGAAACTATGCCCCACTGCAGTGCCTTGTGTCCCAATATCTGGTGAGAAGATGGCCACTTGTAGGCATGAGGCAGAGCGAACTGCACAGTTCTGTGATGCTCTACCTAGTGGTGCCTGACAAAAGCCAGGCGCGTTTGTTTCAAAGAAACCAGTCAACATCCTGCAACTTGCTATACAGGAATAACTGGTCCATACCATACTCCGTTCCTCCTAACACCTTGTGCAGCCTTTATTATACTCTGCTGTGTCTGCAGGACCCCTGGAATACAACTGCATTCTGTTACTCCAGTACTGAGTTCTATCCTTGATGTTATGTTATGTTATTTGATATTTGTAGAGTGCGCTGACACCATGGGTTTCCTGGCGCTATAGAACAGAGGTGAGAAACACAGGCTGGAAGTTTGCAGGATTAGCAGGGTGGGGGGGAAGAGGAAGGTTTTGAGCTGCTTCCTGAAATGAAGAAGGGAGCTGCTAGATTTGATGGTCAGGGGGAGAAGGTTCCAAAACTTCGGGGCAAGGAGGGCGAACCTGCGGCCACCAAATTTATTTGTTCTGGTTCTGGGTACAACAAGCGTGTGAAGATGGGCAGAACGCAGATTGCGATTTGGACAGTAAGGGTTGATGAGTGAGGTTAGGAAAGCGGGGTTGGTGCAGTGGAGGGCTTTGAACGTGAGGCAGCCCAGCTTGAAGGCCACTCGTTGTTCTATGGGCAACCAATGCCTGTTCTTTTGGTCTACGCCATCGTAAGAGCCTGGATATCCCGCAGACAGGTACGGTGAGTAAAGGAGAGTGACAAGCAGACCAACTGGTGGATTGGAGCCTTCATGTTCTGGGACAGGATTATCTCCTTTTCGCCAAAGCCTGCTTGATTTGTCGCTCTCTGTTCCTAGTCAACGGACAGTAACTAGTTGTCTTTTGGTGTTCTTCTGCGTGTCTTTAGAAACATCAAGGACAGTGCCCTGCTGACAAATTAAGGGCCTGAATTGTTATAGTGTTGGAAAGAGGCGCTACCAAGAATGGGGAATGACATTTAGTACCAAAGAAGATACAGCGAGAACAGTGATTGCACCAGAAGTAGTTGGGATGGTACAGAAACCGATGGTGTTTACTGCTCACCTCTATTGTCCATCTGTAGAATATTTGATGATTTTTAATGATGGAACACGGAAGAAGGGTTAGCAAGTGCAGAGTTTGGTAGCAGGTTGCATTCCTTGTTATTTGAAATCTTGCCTCTGCTTCCTTGAGTGTTATTCCAACAGGGTGTTGACTTTTTGAGTCCTTCCACACAGCTGCGCAGGATGCAGGAAGTTCAGACACCGGTGGGTTAGTTCCAGGACTTGAAGCAATAATTGCTCACAAGCTGGGAGGGAAGTAGTTTTACAGAAGCCTTTGTACCTTTGTAGGGGATTTGGATTTAAATGTCAGTTTGACCCCAAAGTACAACAGACCTGTCTGGAGTGCTACCAAGAAAGGAACAGTCCTTTGTTAAGCCTTCACTTATTTATTGAGGGTGAAAAGGCTAAGGAGGCCAAGTCTAGCAATCTGCAGAGTTCACACTGTGAGCTACTCACAACTGTGTACAGGTGGAAAGTATATCACCAAAAAAGTCCTTAAATTGGGAGGTGGCTGCTGCACCATCGTCTCTAGACTTTCCTGATGTGCAGACCATGCCCGGTCCCTAAGGCTGCTAGCCCATGTGCCCCAATTTCTGTCCTACAAAGAAATGAAGGGTCTTCTAAAGTACCAGACTCTCTTTTGCCCTCAAAAGGAGGAGGCTCAGCGTGGATCAGACAAGACGTCTAACTGAGAGGGATAGAGTGGGCGGAGGGATGGGAAGACAAAATATCCCTCTACGCAGATGATATACTGCTATACCTCTCCAAGCCGCGTAGGTCGATACTTGCTGCACTGGACATCTTCGCAAGCTTTGGTCGTAATTCCGGCCTCCGGATCAACTGGGGCAAATCGTCTCTGTACGTACTACGCGGGAACCCCCCCAGGCTCCCCGACACCTGTCCCATCACAGTAGTGGAGGACGGCTTCACATACCTGGGGGTGTTCATCACGAAGGATAAGGCCATGTCCTATGAGCGTAACCTTCAACCACCCCTCAGACGGCTCCAGAGAGAGGCAAAGTCCTGGCAGACCCTGCCTTTGTCACTATTCGGCCGAGCTGCCTTATTTAAAATGATGGCGCTGCCAAGGTTCCTTTACGCTCTCCAAAACTACCCTGACCTGGTGCCCAATGCCTACTTCACAGCAATCGAGGCGGCTCAACGTGACCTCCTGTGTGCAGGCGCCCCACACATTGCGTTATCCAAACTCACACTGGGATGGTATGACGGTGGCATAGCCCTCCCCGACATCCGTAAGTACTACTGGGCGGCCCATCTCGCAGCCATTAATCAAGGGACATACGGGGATGGGAATGATCCGGCCTACGGGATGGACAGATGGCTGCTCCCTGGGGGGAACTATGAGACCGCACTCTACTCTAAGGTGGGCAAACATCACCTCACTGGGCCTACACAACACTCAGTACAGATTTGGCACATAGCTCAGAAAAAACTGGGATGGACCGGGGTCCTCACCATGGCTACACCTCTCTGGGCCTCTGAAAAACTAGGCAACTCCGGCCGTTCAAAAGGGTTCCGGGAATGGGACCTGATTGGGATCTTGCAAATAAAAGACATCTGGGGTCCTGAAGGTATTCACACATTTGCTCATCTGCAGGACACGTACGAGCTGGCACCCACCGAACACTTCAGATATCTGCAGGTGAGGCACTCCCTTCAGACGAACATTCCACCCCACACTAAACTGCCACAAATCTCCCCTCTTGAAGATAGACTACTAGATGGCCATATGCCAGAACACGCCATATCTCTCACGTACAAAAAATTGATTAATAATCCCCCCGACCTGCTCCTACCCTTGAAAGAGAAATGGATGGCGGATGGGTTGGAAATTGACGAGGAAGAATGGATGTATGCTCTTGCCTCGCCTCGCGAGGTGGGGATATCAGCCCGAATGCGCCTAATTCAACTGAAAATACTGCATAGAATTTATATTTCTTGTACGAGGCTGCAACTTATGGGAAGAGGGGGGGACGGGCTATGCAGGAGGGGATGTGGGGCAACAGGTACCTTTTTTCATATACTGTGGGGATGTCAAAAGTTGCAAAAGTACTGGAGGAGGGTGGTGCACTGCATGCAAGAGGTGTGGGAGGTGGAAATTCGTCTAGAGGCCAAGAGATGTCTTCTTAACATCTGGGAACCCACTGACTTATCGTCTAAAGGGAAACTCTGGGTAACGCTTGGGCAAATGGTGGCAAAAAGAAATATTGCTAGATTGTGGGGTGATCCTAACCCACCGAGGCTGAGAGATTGGCAATGCGACATGGACTGGTGTATGTTACAGGAGAAGACAGTGTATGTAACTAGAGGTTGTCCCCGTAAATGGGTGGACGTCTGGTCCAGGTGGAACGACTACAGGGGTAACATCTGCGAGCCTCCTCCGACCACGCAGACTAGCTCGCTGGACATATAATGCATCTTATTACTCACTGACTCTAAGCACTTAAATGAGATTGGACATTGCTCAAGCACCGGAACTGCACTGTACCTAACTGTGGAGTAACTTAACGACCAAGTTAAGGGGGAGCTTGTTCTTTGTTTGTTTCCCCCTTTTTAAAAAAAAGAAATTTAGAAACTGTTGTCGTTATCCTATGCACTAAACTAAAAATGGACCTTCATCATCCTCCCTAATACATCATGATTGCAAGCACAAGCACTTTAAAACGCCGCCGTACTCCCGAGTTGACGGCACAGGGGCTGTGTCTCTCATGTTCTGGTAATAACGATGCTCTGATTGTTTGGCCGGCCCGCTGGGTTGTAGGCGGGAATATTGTATGTTGTGCTCTGCTAAATAAAGGTCTTCAAAAAAAAAAAAAAAAGGGGGGAGGCTCAGCAGTGACCTCAGACCAAATCCTGCGCAGGAAAGGGAAGATTTACCTGGATTCAAGTCCTGAAGACCCAACACAAAGAACACCTGCATCAGTGCTTAATTTGGGCAGGTGGTTTCCAGTGCTCAGCACCGGCACTTAATTGCCAGCACCAGCCCTTAGGACAGTTTGCCACATGGTGGAGCTGTCTGCCTAATTTATGTATGAGCACCACAACAGCTGTTTAATAATTCAATTTACATTTACAATGACTAACACCTTCCACCCAAGCAATTTTCATGAATTTGGAGGCTGGGAATAGTATGAATTGTCACATTTGTAAGAGCGTGATGGTTAGCTGTTGTGTTGGCAATGTCATTGGCAGCATGGCAGGGGCAACGGATGGTGCAAGCTGTAAAGCCCTCCTGACGAGGGCCCTGGCACAATTTTCTTTTCTTTTTCAAACTAATCACTGGCCTGCATGTCTGCTGTCAGGAGCTGCCTGTAGTACTTGATACATTGGTTGAAAGCATCCACAAAAGAGGGAGGCAAAGATTAGTTTTTTTTTCGTGAACTGAAAAAACAAGAAAGTCCTACCTTTTAAGGAAGGGGATACAGCAAAAGGGAGGAAAGTATACCGGAGTTCAGATGTAAAAAAAAAGAAATGGGCTGTGTCCATCCTTGGGTCATTGTGGGTCCAGTGGGCAAGTTTGGAGCAGTCACACAGGAGGGGCCTGTCCACATCAGAAATAACAGCATTACTTTTTACAAACTTTTTACATTGGCCCATCCCACTGGGGAGGAGGGAAAGCAAAGAATTAAAGTACTGGAACTAAGATAATGTTAACTTTTTTTTCAGGAGTTTGTTACAGCAGGGATAATGTTCCAAATAACATAGATTGCTCTGAGACCATCCTGAATGTGAGCTGCTGTACGTAAAATAATACGGCGAGGGGAGTCCCATTTAGATGAAATTACATAATGCAGGATGCAGGCAAGGGTTCAAACATGCACGTAATGTGGTACAGCATTAATCCCACACATCCCAATCTATAACTGAAAGCACAGAGGACATACATCACTCACAAAGAATCATGTAATTTCTATTGAAGCGAGGTCAGTGGGGCGTGATCTGAAATCTTGGGTATTGCAGTAAAGGTAAGCCACTCCCTGGTATCAGTTGGGATCGATACAGCGCTAAACCTTCGGAATAAATGGAAAAGGGACTGTTGTTTCTCCTATTATTGATATTCTGGAGAGAAATCTATAAGAGCTGGATATCACAAGACACGCCAGCAAGGGAAGACAGCATGTTATATCTGTAAAAGAGACCTAGTCTGTGACAAAAGAGAGGCTGAGAGCAGGTGGTCACCGTTCATGGACTGGAATAACAGGGAGATAAGAGCCATGACGTTCCAATGATTATTCCATTGCTATGCCGAGAGGGGCTTAGGCATTGTTAGAACGTCATTTAGTAATAGCTCAATCAGTTTTGTCTGGGAACAGCATTGAGTTTTCACTTCTTTTGAGAGGATAGTGAATTAAATGGCAGTGGATTGAGGACATTAAAAAACCCAATGCAATATGTCACGCCTTTGGGACCTTATATGTATTTAGCTATGTACGAAGCAGGGAAAGGGTGCAGTACCAGAGGCTGTCACTAGGAGACCCTTGGGACATCTTTTGGCCCTATAAGGTACTGCATCCTGCAACATAGTTAAGGAAATTAGAAATGCAATAGGCAGCACTGTATGCAGGACTTTAAAAAAATTGATCAGGCTGATCTAAGATGGCTAGCAGAAAGCTTTTGTTATGGTGTATTGAACGACATGACACGTGGTGTTTGGTCCTCGGTGATTACTAATGTGGAATGAAAGTATTATGATTATATTTTTTTAAGTTCAAGGTTACGAATATGTACTTATTTTGTTTTGTTCATTTTTACTAGAGATTAAGTGTAAATTTAGTTTATGTGAAGTCCTGAGATGTTTAATGAAAAATAATTGAACTTGGAAATCATTTTGATCCATATGCGAGTGAGAGATAATCTGGTTCGGATTTTAACAGTAGCCATGGAACAGAAAGTTTGAAATTTAGCAGTAAACTTTGCAGTACAAAGCAGGAGTAAAGCTTTTCAAAGGCAATGCATTTTTGAAAGTTACGAGGTGGGAGATAAAGTTATAATGTTTCATAGTATGAAGGAGCAAGCATGTTGCAAAAAGAAAAAATACAGCTGGGCCAGCTACGCCGAGATAAAGAAAGGCGCACGGCCACCATTGTTCAAAATCAAGAGTGGCGTGCTGCACTTGTTTATTTTTGCAACAGCTTGCTCCTACGTACTAGGAAATATTATTGCAAAAATGTATTGACTTTAAAAAGCATTGCTCCTGCTTGATATTTCAAAGTTTTAAAGTCAATGCTTTTCTGAAAGTTACGATGTGGTAGATAAAGTTTTAATGTTTCCTAGTAAAAGGACCAAGGTTTGCAAAAAGAAAAAATACAGTTTGGCGAGACGCGATTGTTTTTACAACTTTGAAACATTCTTTGTCCTCCTTGCAGGCAACGTGACTGAATGTGTTGAAAATCAAGTGTAGCGTGCTGGGCCGCTTAAAAAACATATTATATTTTAAAAAGAGTTTGGTGAGCCGCCCATAACAAAAGAAAGGCACACGCCCACCATTGTTAAAGTTAAAGAGCGGCGCTACTTAAAAAAAATACAAAGATACTTTGTATATGCTGCTTGTGGAGTGGGAGGGTAGGGAGTGTCTTCCAACAGCAGCTAGGAGAAAGTCATGAACCACCTGGTGGTCACAAACCGTAAATAACACATACTAAGTAACAACACGTAACAGGGGCAGTCCTTATGGGAGGTTAGAAGAGTAGAGACTACTGAACAAACTAACGAAAGAAAAAAAAGGATTTACAAAAGACAGTCACTACAGCACATTGAAAACATGGGTGGGGAAATCGGCGGAGCTTAAAGCCCATATCCTGAGCAAAGTATGTCTCGAAAAGACATTGCATGTGCTGCCTTGGCGAGACCTAAAAAAAAAGTATCATGTAATTTCTTGGTTAACTGTAAAGGCAGAATTAGAATCCAAATCTCGAAGTAGCAGGGTTAGTATCTGAGCCATCAGACCAATACTGCCTCTGAACATTTGCTAAAGGTTGTTGCACGGAGGATCAGGGCTTGGCTTTCGTTGTACTTGGGGGAAAAAAAGGACAATACAGACAAACCCTATTGATCTGTTCTTCAGTTTCATTTTGGGGCTCTTTGCACCCACCCTGCTGGTGACGTGTACAAAACACAGACAGTAGTGTTGCAGGAAGATGCATGGGCAATTTCCAAGGCTGTGTAAAATCCCAGTCTTTACTCAGTCACCAACCAATATGACTGAAGGCCTCAGTCGTCGGAACTGAGGTTTCGACTTTTGTTGGTCCAACCCGGCACGAAAACATCTGCACAGATGGGTTTTAGAACCAGGAGGCCAGATGATCACCCACAGCTCCCACTCTAGTCCACAAGTCGCAAGCACCATACATTTTCTGTTATCCACTACACTATAGTACAACCATGTATGCATTTTACAACCTCTTGCTATGCAGCACGGACAACCTGGGAAAGGACCTGGGCTCGAAAATACAAAAGTCATAAGGGAGTTAGGACATTAGAATTCCACTTTAGTCTTGGAAAGCAGCCAAAATCACGGCAGCAGAAACCTGGAGTTCAGGCAAACTCAAGACATGGGTGCAGTACACCTCCACATCCACTGGACATATCCTATAAGTAGGAGGGTGCAGTATACCTCCACCGCCAGTGGATATGTTCTAGGAGTAGGAGGCTGCAGCATACATCCACCTCCGCTGGACATACTCTAGTAGCACCAGGGTGCAGTATACCCACACCTCCGTTGGACAGCTCCTAGGAGTATGACGGTTCAGTACACATGCACCTCCACTGGATATATTCCAGGAGTAGGAGGGTGTAGTATACCTGAAACTTCACTAGACATATTGTAGGAGTATGAGGGTACAGTATACCCACACCTCCGTTAGACATATCCTAGGAGTACGTGGGTGCAGCATACCTCCACATACACTGGACATATCCTATGGGTAGGAGGGTGCAGTACATCTGCTCAAATGAACATATTCTAGGAGTAGAACCGTGCAGTACACCTGAACCTCTACTGGACACGTTCAATGGAGGCGTGGGTACACTGCACCTCTGCTAGACATATCCTAGGAGTATGAGGGTGCAGTACACCTGCACCTCCACTGTACATGTTCTAGCAGAAGGAGGGTGCAGCATACATCCACCTCCACTGGACATATCCTAGGAGTAGGAGGGTGCAGTACACCCGAGCCTCCACTGGGCATATCCTAGGAGTATGAGGGTGCAGTATACCTGCACTTATCTTTGGATATATTCCATGAGTATGAGGGTGCACTACACCTGCGCCTCCACTGGACTTATCCTATGAATAGGAGGGTGCAGTACACCTGCTCCAATGAACATATTCTAGGAGTAGAACCGAGCAGAACACCTGAACCTCTACTGGACATGTTCAATGGAGGCGTGGGTACACTGCACCCTCCTACTCCTAGATCATGTCCAGTGGATAGGTCAATGGAGGCGCAGGTACACTGCACCCTCCTACTCCTAGGACATATTCTAGGAGTAAGAAGGTGCAGTATGCCTGCACCTCCACTGGACATGTTCTAGGAGTAGGAGGGTGCAGTACACCCAAGCCTCCACTGTACATGTTCTAGGAGTATGAGGTTGCAGTATACCTGCACTTATCTTTGGACATATTCCATGAGTATGAGGGTGCACTACACCTGCACCTCCACTGGACTTATCCTATGAGTAGGAGGGTGCAGCATACTTCCCGCAGTGGTGTAACATTATCTCCCACAATGAGGGGTCCCTCAGGCACAGTGCCGAAGGGAAGCCCTTGCCTGAGCGCTCCTGACTGGGTCCGTAGAGTGGAGGGCCCCTTCCATGTACTTTGCAAGGGGCCCTCTCAAGTTACGTCACACCACTGACCCGCACCTCCAGAGGACATATTCTAGCTGCTAGTAAGCTGGTGTACAGCCTCCCTGATAATGACTATGTTCTATTACAATACAGAGGGGTTGTTACTGTGGTTGTTACTAGCTATATCATTGGAATTGTTTATTGGAAGTCCCCTAGTTGGCTTCACTACTCTTTCAGGAGGTCTACAATTCAACTGGTTGTTGAGCAGCTTTGAGAGGGTTGCTTCTTTGGCTGACAAAGCTATGTTTTAAACTGGCATTGCATTCAATTTTGACATAATTATGACTTTTGGTTTTGTGGTATGGAATCTTAAAAGTGGACGCACTACGTCTGAGCATCGACGTGAATCCCACACCGAAGTCCAGTAGAAGAGCACTGTGCATGTGCCCATCAGGAGGATCCCTTTCAAACTGCAAAATAATCAAGTGCAAAGCAAGAAACAGTAAGCTCCAATCACAATGTCTGTGAGGAGCCATCATCGAAGAAGACCAAGAGAGGTCATTTAGAGTTTGGCGAAACAGGAGTGCTGCAGTAAACAGGACTACTGTCGTAAATCGACAGTTGTTCAATCCGTGGTTCCCCAGTCACATTTACAGCTAAGAGGGATGCCATTGATAGTGGCAGCAGAGTGTTCCCTAAATCTGCCATCGCAAAGACCCAGGTGCACCACAACCGCCACACAACTGCCGGCTGCAAAGCATTGGACACCGCACTCTATTTCCTGTCCGCGAGCTCTGTGGCAGGCATGCAGACTCAACTAGGGAAATAAACTCCCCATGTGGCAAGGCTGCTGATTTCAATATTACTGAAACAACCTTCTTTTGTGGTTTCTTTCCAAAATACCCGAAAACAAAATGTCACCCAGCTACAATGGTGGTGCAGCAAGTCAGCGTCACAGTTTTGGCAAACGTCATTGCATTATGTCACCGTGAACACTTTGGTCACAATGATCTTCCAATGGGTTACATCAAGGAGGAGCATGCTCGGACACAGTTGTCAGACATGTGCCACAGGGCATATATCTCCCTCGAAGCATGAGACATCTCAAAGTATTCCATGGTTAATGCCATGGAGAATTGAAGCACCTGCCATCTGTATATGTTCACGAGGGATTTTTTTTATTTTTTCATGTGCATCTTATGCTCATTAAACGACCTGGCAACCTCCAATGTTTGCTTTTCAGCTTATCTCAGTTGACCTGCATCCAGCTTCTTACCAGGTGCACCAAGCGGAAAGAGGGTTAGAACTGGGGTAATTAAAGCATGCTAAAATGAAACAAATAAAGACGAGGTGTTGTGTGCGTTTTGTCGTCTGCCTGTCAGAGAGAGACAGATATAACAGAGAGAGTCAGGGAGACTGCAGAGGTTAATATGTCTAGAATGTATTTATATAGAGTTAGAGAGCTCTCGAAGACTAGTTCTCACCACCAGGGTTAGCAGAGTCCAGCAGAAACAAAAGCACAGAGCTCTCGAAGACTAGTCCTCAACACCGGGGTGAGCAGAGTCCAGCAGCAACAAAGGCAGAGAGCTCTCGAAGACTAGTTCTCACCAACGAAGTTAGCAGAGTTCAGCAGCAACAAAGGCAGAGAGCTCTCGAACACCAGTTCTCACCAACGAAGTTAGCAGAGTTCAGCAGCAACAAAGGCAGAGAGCTCTCGAAGACTAGTTCTCACCACCGGGGTTAGCAGAGTCCAGCAGAAACAAAAGCACAGAGCTCTCGAAGACTAGTCCTCAACACCGGGGTGAGCAGAGTCCAGCAACAACAAAGGCAGAGAGCTCTCGAAGACTAGTTCTCACCACTGGGGTTAGCAGAGTCCAACAGCAACCAAGGCAGAGAGCTCTGGGAGACTAGTTCTCACCGCCGGGGTTAGCAGAGTTCAGCAGCAACAAAGACAGAGAGCTCTGGAAGACTAGTTCTCACCACAGAAGTTAGCAGAGTTCAGCAGCAACAAAGGCACAGAGCTCTTGAAGACTAGTTCTCACCACTGGGGTTAGCAGAGTCCAACAGCAACCAAGGCAGAGAGCTCTGGAAGACTAGTTCTCACCACTGGGGTTAGCAGAGTCCAACAGCAACAAAGTCAGAGAGTTGTGAAAGACTAGTTCTCACCACTGGGGTTAGTAGAGTCCAGCAGCAACAAAGGCAGAGAGCTCTCGAAGACTAGTTCTCACCACCAGGGTTAACAGAGTCCAGCAGCAACAAAGGAAGAGAGCTCTGGAAGACTAGTTCTCACCATGGGGTTAGCAGAGTCCAGCAGCAACAAAGGCAGACAGCTCTGGAAGACTAGTTCTCACCACCGGGGTTAGCAGAGTTCAGCAGCAACCAAGGCAGAGAGCTCTCGAAGACTAGTTCTCACCGCCGGGGTTAGCAGAGTTCAGCAGCAACAAAGGCAGAGAGCTCTGGAAGACTAGTTCTCACCACAGAAGTTAGCAGAGTTCAGCAGCAACAAAGGCACAGAGCTCTTGAAGACTAGTTCTCACCACCGAAGTTAGCAGAGTTCAGCAGCAACAAAGGCAGGGAGCTCTGGAAGACTAGTCCTCACCACCAGGGTTAGCAGAGTCCAGCAGCAACAAAGGCAGGGAGCTCTGGAAGACTAGTTCTCACCACCGGAATAAGGAGTGTCCAGCAGAAACAAAAGCACAGAGCTCTCGAACACTAGTTCTCACCACCGAAGTTAGCAGAGTTCAGCAGCAACAAAGGCAGGGAGCTCTGGAAGACTAGTTCTCACCACCGGGGTTGGCAGAGTCCAACAGCAACCAAGGCAGAGAGCTCTGGAAGACTAGTTCTCACCACTGGGGTTAGCAGAGTCCAACAGCAACAAAGTCAGAGAGTTGTGAAAGACTAGTTCTCACCACTGGGGTTAGTAGAGTCCAGCAGCAACAAAGGCAGAGAGCTCTCGAAGACTAGTTCTCACCACCAGGGTTAACAGAGTCCAGCAGCAACAAAGGAAGAGAGCTCTGGAAGACTAGTTCTCACCATGGGGTTAGCAGAGTCCAGCAGCAACAAAGGCAGACAGCTCTGGAAGACTAGTTCTCACCACCGGGGTTAGCAGAGTTCAGCAGCAACCAAGGCAGAGAGCTCTCGAAGACTAGTTCTCACCGCCGGGGTTAGCAGAGTTCAGCAGCAACAAAGGCAGAGAGCTCTCGAAGACTAGTTCTCACCACCGATGTTAGCCGAGTCCAGCAGCAACAAAGGCAGAGAGCTCTGGAAGACTAGTTCCCACCGCCGGGGTTAGCAGAGTCCAGCAACAACAAAGGCAGAGAGCTCTGGAAGACTAGTTCTCACCACCGGGGTTAGCAGAGTCCAGCAACAACAAAGGCACAGAGCTCTGGAAGACTAGTTCTCACCACGGGGTTATCAGAGTTCAGCAGCAACAAAGGCAGAGAGCTCCGGAAGACTAGTTCTCACCACCGGGGTCAGCAGAGTTCAGCAGCAACAAAGGCAGAGAGCTCTGGAAGACTAGTTCTCACCACCGGGGTTAGCAGAGTCCAGCAACAACAAAGGCACAGAGCTCTGGAAGACTAGTTCTCACCACGGGGTTATCAGAGTTCAGCAGCAACAAAGGCAGAGAGCTCCGGAAGACTAGTTCTCACCACCGGGGTCAGCAGAGTCCAGCAGCAACAAAGGCAGAGAGCTCTGGAAGACTAGTTCTCACCACCGGGGTTAGCAGAGTTCAGCAGCAACAAAGGCACAGAGCTCTCGAAGACTAGTTCTCACCACTGGGGTTAGCAGAGTCCAACAGCAACCAAGGCAGAGAACTCTGGAAGACTAGTTCTCACCACTGGGGTTAGCCGAGTCCACCAGCAACAAAGGCAGAGAGCTCTTGAAGACTAGTTCTCACCACGAGGTTATCAGAGTTCAGCAGGAACAAAGGCAGAGAGCTCTGGAAGACTAGTTCTCACCACCAGGGTTAGCAGAGTTCAGCAGTAATAAAGGCAGAGAGCTCTGGAAGACTAGTTCTCACCACGGGGTTATCAGAGTTCAGCAGTAATAAAGGCAGAGAGCTCTCGAAGACTAGTTCCCACCACCGGGGTTAGCAGAGTCCAGCAGCAACAAAGACAGAGAGCTCTCGAAGACTAGTCCTCACCGCCGGGGCTAGCAGAGTCCAGCAACAAAGGCAGAGAGCTCTTGAAGACTAGCTATCAACACCGGGGTTAGCAGAGTTCAGCAGCAACAAAGGCAGAGAGCTCTGGAAGACTAGTTCTCACCACTGAGGTTACCAGAGTTCAGCAGTAATAAAGGCAGAGAGCTCTCAAAGACTAGTTCTCACCACTGGGGTTAGCAAAGTTCAGCAGCAACAAAGGCAGAGAGCTCTGGAAGAGGTTGCACCACCGGGTTTAGTAAATACTTGTAAATGAACTGTACACTTTCAACAGTTAGGAAAGTAATAACAAAGCAATTTTTTCCTCCGAATTCTGGAGCGCGATGAAACAAATATTTTATTAGGATCAAAACAAATCAAGAAATTTTTACTTGATGATGCTCAACTATAAATATTCACTAGGACCCAATTTCCACACAATACCATTTGAGTGTTTTATCGTTTTATCAGTAAAATGGTGTCTGTGCGGAGTTATCATCCATTTCAATGGCAAATGCGCTGTCTCTAAATGACCGTGAGCGGCCACATGCTGATCTAGTTACATTAACAAAAAATAGCCTGCCTTATGTCCATTAAAGTTAAGTGGGTCGCAAAAGTTTATTGTTCTGAAAAGTAGGTCGAGCTACTAAAAGGTTTGGGAAGCAGTGAGCTATCCAAGCTCAAAAGATGATCCTCAGAGCCACTTTTAAGAGAAGTGTATTCCAAAATGCATCCTGGCGAACAAGGTACTGATGCTTTTTTGTTCAGAAATGTGCTATTCTTTCAATTTATTCTCTGCTTGGCAGGTGATTTTTTTTTCAAAAACCCGAGTTTGACGAGGTGCCAATGCATGGTTTAAAAGCACCAACAGAGACGGATTGCTGAAGGGCAGGGTGAACAGAACCACCTGTATGCCACATCCTGACAGCTCTGTGAGGGTCCTTTATCCAAAGGCACCAAGCGACGCTGACAGCTGCCAAGAGCTTAAATAGATTTACCAACATATACCTCTTCCCTGTATCTGTGGTCACTGTTATTAACCGTTCTCCCGCGTTTGCAAAACAGCATGTTAAAGCTGTGCAGACAATAAATGGATATGTTTTTATTCAAGAAAGCAGTGCGCTTTCGAAAACTAATTATGCAGGATTTAAATAATGCAGCTGCTGGCAAGCACCGCTGTGCTCTGCATGTTTTAGCAGAGGGTTCTGAGAAACTTTGGTACAAGTATTTCGTCTTGCATGCTTCACCGCAGTGATGCTCTACCCGACCAGAATTAATTTAGTTTTCCAAGGATTGACTTTCCCCGAAGGGCTTCGGTCTGATTTTTGTGAGAGCTTGTGAGCAGTAAAGAAATGAGGTGCAAGTCTTGGCATCAGGACATGGCCGTTACTTGTAGGGAGCATGTCGGGCTGATACCACCTGACCGACTGGGCTGTCCTACGTGAGCAGACACAACTATCCTAGGAGCAAAATTAGAGGTCAGTGCAACTTACTGCATCACTTACCAAACTCACCCCAAAGACGTGTTTTGTCGCGACTGGACAAATGCATGAATAAGGGAAGTCTGTTGGGCTCCTTTCAGGGTGGTTTCAAATCCAACCACAGTAGCAAACGAGCCTTCTTAACCCCTTCCATGCTGATGACGTCCGGGAGCCGTCATGGCACACAGTGCTCGTGTGCTGATGACGGCTCCCGGCTGTCATGACCGCACCCGCGATCGGAATGTGCTGCACAGGCGCAGCCGCGCCCAAGGGGTTAAAGTGAAAGACGACACTCTTCATGCTCTGGTCAATGAAGAGGCCTGCCTACTGGTTTTACTGGCTTTTTGCGTACGCTTTTGACACCACTGACAACGACATCCTCTTGCTTCTCTTCGAAATGCGAAGGCATTGGGCTAAACTGGCTCCATTCATATCTCACACTTCTTCCAACAAGTGTAGGCAGCAAACTCTACTGCCACTCCATAAACCTTGGGGTGCCTCAAGGCTTCCTACGAGATCCAACCTCCTTACCGATATGTCAACCCACTATGGGACCTGCTGTAGAAACACAGCGTCGCCGTCCACCAATAGTCGGATGTGACCCTAATCTACCTAGGCATGGACTGTCTACACAAAATATCCAGAGATGAATACACTGCTTAGAGGACATACAGAACTGGATGAATCATATGAAACTGCAACTAAATGCACAGAAAACTGGTTTGATTGTTTTTAAGCAGACTAGTCCTCTGCAAAGAGGTAATGAAAGACTTCTTGTAAAAACTGAGCACTGTGGCGAGAGTGAAAGGGACAACAAAGAGTGGGCCGAGCATACATGAGAAAGCCCACAAAGCCACCCGCTAAATGTCTGGTAGCTAAATATCTGGAGACTACCACAGCTGCCGTCCTAGACTTTGTGAAGTGTGCTTGGACAACGGGAGGAGATTGGGCCCCATGAAAGCCATACTAATAGGTGATACAGGGTGTACGTACTGTATCTGGCAGTGGTGACTTTAAGAGCAGGCATCATCGCTACCAAATGTTACAATCAGTTTGTGGGTAGGATGTAAGTCGCCAGTGATATCAGGATAAAAGACTACCAGTTTGTGTAGGGTCTCCTTAACAGGTGGGTGTGTGGATATGAAATAATGTCAGACGGATCATATAAAGAACCTTGGGTCGTAATTGTGAGATGAGTTCCCAATACCACCTTCTACTGGTGGAATACAAGGAATGGTTCTGAGGAGCAGAGTACCTGCAGAACATTTAAGTGAATGACCAATGTTACAGGCACAGATATAATTCTTCCCTAAGAGAAACTTCAGGCCTCACAAGGCCAAAGTGTTCATGCATGCGCTTTGTCAAGACAAACTAGTGATCCCAAGAGACCAAGGAAAGTTGATCTAAGGAAATGCATGCTTAAGCCTTGTCAGATGTGTTTTGATGCATAAAGAACAATTGATGGACAGAATGCAGAACAATGTCATACATTCACCCCAGTACAGAGATCTGGGCCTAAATCCATCGTTTTTTTGCTCACCATGCCATTCCAGTTTGGACCCAGCCATATGCAAATCAGTCTTGACCCTGCACCCAATGGAAACAGTCCAGCCCGAACTGTTAGGCCAGGTCCTCCCTGGACTGGAAACAAGCATCCTAGGACCAGTTTCGGGGTTTCAGCCCTCATCGGGTTCCGTGCTCACTACACCACTGGATTCAAGCTAACCTGGCTGATGAAGGGTGAAGCCCAGAAACTGGTCCCAAGATGCTTGTTTCCCGTCCAAGGAGGACCTGGCTTGGCAGTTCCGGCTGGACTGTTCCCACAAAGAACAGGGTCACAACTGATTTGCATATGGCTGGGTCCAAACTAGGGTGGTGTGGTGAGCAAAAGAATGATGGATTAAACCCAGATCTTTGTGACTGGGGGCAAATGTTTGCATTGTCCAGCATTCCGTACTTCAACTGTTTCTTTTGCATTTGTCGCCCTAAGTGGGAAGGGTATGCCCAGACGTGGGTCTCTTGCTCACTACACCACTGGATTCAAGCTTGTCTGGCTGATGAAGGGTGATGCCCAGAAACCGGTCCTAGGATGCTTGTTTCCGGTCCAAGCAGGGCCTGGCTTGGCAGTTCAGGCTGGACTGTTCCCATGAGGCACAGGGTCAAGACTGATTTGCATATGGCTGGTTCCAAACTGGGGTGGTGTGGTGAGCAAAAGAATGATGGATTAAACCCAAATCTGTGTGACTGGGGGTAAATGTTTGCATTGTACAGCATTCCGTCCATCAACTGTTTCTTTTGCAGATGTGTGTTGATGGCCATATTGGCCATGAAGAAAGAAGACTTATCTAGGCCCGTCTGATCAGCTTCAATGGTCAAAATGTAGGTCTTGCGGGAGCTCACTTGAACACCCACTTAAGCCACATGACACAAAAAAAGACATAGCATCCTCCACTGAGCATGGAAGTGGGTGGATTTCGTTCAACGGGTTCTTTGTATCGAGACCCAGGGATCAACCTTTTTTCTCTGCAAGTATCACACAGACATGTTGAGCAAAGTTCGAGGAGTGAAGCTCTTTTGCTCTCAAATGAAGGAATGGCTCTCCTCACAGGAGGCAGAAGTGTCCATCTCATGTATATGGAGCAGGTCTAGGAACCATACTTGGTGAGGCGACAATAGGATGACCACACACCTTGGGTTGTACTACATCTATTTTGCGATTCTCAGAATTGGAGACGGGGTAGTCCTAACAACGGGTCATCCTCTAGGAAGCAGAACCTTGCCTCATCCAGAAGGACCACTGAAGCATCTTGCTTGTGCTCAGGTAATGGGAACATGCGTCTACAGCTGGGTTGACCCCAGGCCTTTAAGACAAGGTCAAAATCTTACTGAAGAAATTGACCCAACATAACACAGACGTACGTACCCCCCATGATTCGGGTATGTGAAAGTAAGTATCCCGCAGATCCACTAAATGCAGCCAGTCAGGCGACCCGGTATACACAAGGCCCAATAAATCTGACCAATACCAGTGGGGATTACAAATACTGTTTGAGTCGGTTGTATGTCTGGAAACAACTTGCCATCCAGCGAGCACACAGCGGAAGCTCCATGCTTTGGCAGGTCACATCTTCTTGAGCACCGGGCACAGAACCCCGTGACAATGTTCTAGATGAGAAATAAACAGCTTTCAGCTCTACCAGGCGGATTGGCCATTTATTCCATCGGGCATTTCCCGGAGGGGCTGGATCCAGCGGAGGCCAGCTCTGGAAGGGCAGGGCTGATGCCTTTGTCTCCGGCTCCATGGGATTTCAACAACAGGCACAGTAGACGAGAGAGTAGAAAGAAGTAGACGGCAAGGGAGCGGGCTGGTTTGAACATTTTAGGGGTGGGGGGTTGGTATAAACATAGTTAGTGTCACTGCTTTTGGCTACTATCCCAGCTCTGCAGATGGAGGTGTTGCCCACACCGAACATTTGATTATGAAATTCAACCTAAGTTTACTTTGGAAAGATTCACAAGGAAAGGGGACATATCCTCAATCCCTAGCTGTGCTCAAAGTTTCACTTCCTTTTCCTTGTTGCACACCCTGCCTCTTTGTGTACCTTGTTCACTTTGCTATGTTTATCAATTACACAAAGTGCTTTATGTGACAAAATGTACTAAATCTTTATGCCGGAACATATTTGCCCATCGCAAGAGTTGGCCCTGCCCCAGCCCTGCAGGCCTTTCACAAGGCTCTGTATTCGGTTATATTTTATCTTTTGATTCCCACAAGTCATAATCTTCTGAAAACTCCACCAGGTGATTCTAGAAAGACATCCCGCGCAGCGGGCAGATGATGAATTCAGAGGCACAGTAAAAAGATGTCTCTTTGATTGGGACGGGTGTCGTGGGGGCAGAAACAGGTTTTCTTTGTTTGCAATACATTGGCACAGCTGGCTGGGCGTGCCCGTCGGAATGCCCTTCTAACTGGTTTTGCCAGACCTGGCAGCCTCAGCAGATAGTTGTCATTGTTTCAACAAGCCTGACATTGTTTGAGATTCAAATCTGATTTCTTCTCTTGGTTCGACTCTGTCAAAACAGGAGCTGCTGAGATGAATTTGGGGGGAAAAAAGGCAAATAACAAAACATGTGTCTCAGGCGCAGAGGTGGGCAAACAGAAACTAGAAACGCAGTTTGAACCATACCCTCTTATTTTACCCAAGTCCCCCAAAACGGGCTTCTGAAGAACACACGGCGCGCTCTGCTCAAGCTACAAGAATACACAGAAGACGGAGGGGCCTTGACACCGCTGTTGATCAAGACATGGAAACCTTTTGGCATGCAGGGTGATTCAATGGAGGCTGTTCTGCTGAAGTAGCTAGTAAAAGGATCGACTTTGCGGTGGAGTGGTGGAAGAGAGAGACAAAGTGGAGGAACGAGGCAATAGATGGAAGAACTAGGCATGGGATGAAAGAACTAGGCATGGGATGAAAGAACTAGGCGTGAGATGAAAGAACACGGCGTGAGATGAAAGAACACGGCGTGAGATGAAAGAACCCAGCGTGAGATGAAAGAACCCAGCGTGAGATGAAAGAACGAGGCGTGAGATGAAAGAACGAGGCGTGAGATGAAAGAACGAGGCGTGAGATGAAAGAACGAGGCGTGAGATGAAAGAACGAGGCGTGAGATGAAAGAACGAGGCGTGCGATGAAAGAACGAGGCATGAGATGAAAGAACAAGGCGTGAGATGAAAGATCGAGGCATGAGATGAAAGAACGAGGCGTGAGATGGAAGAACGAGGCCTGAGATGAAAGAACGAGGCGTGCGATGAAAGAACGAGGCATGAGATGAAGGAACGAGGCGTGAGATGAAAGAACGAGGCATGAGATGAAACAACGAGACGTGAGATGAAAGAACGAGGCATGAGATGAAAGAACTAGGCGTGAGATGGAAGAACGAGGCGTGAGATGAAAGAACGAGGCATGCAATGAAAGAACGAGGCGTGAGATGAAAGAACGAGGCGTCAGATGAAAGAACGAGGCGTGAGATGTAGGAACGAGGAGTGAGATGAAAGAACGAGGAGTGAGATGAAAGAACGAGGCGTGAGATGAAAGAACAAGGCATGAAATGAAAGAACGAGGCGTGAGGTGATAGAACGAGGCGGAAGGTGGAAAAACGAGCCATGAGATGGAAAAACGAGCCATGAGATGGAAAAACAAGGTGTGAGGTGGAAGAATGAGGCGTGAGGTGGAAGAATGAGGCGTGAGGTGGAAGAACAAGACGTGAGGTGGAATAAAGATTAGGCCAGTGGCGGTTCCTTCGCTGAGGCGGAGGAGCGTTGCCCCACTGTTCAAAGGGAAAAATGAAATGATAATAACATAACGCTATGTTATTTTCATTTTATTTTTTCTATTGAAGTCAATGGCAGAACAGAGGTGGAGGAATGGTTTGCACTCTCTAAGTGCTCTTGACGGTTTGGCGGGTCCTTTTGGGCCGCCCAAACAGTCATGCGCACTTTGCATGGTCCCCATCAGGCTGCATTACACAGCCTAGTGAGGAACATGCACAGGCTCCCTGTCCCTGTCTGAGCACCGAACCACGATGCTCAGACCAATCACAACGCTGCATTGCAGCGTTGTGCTTGGCTCTGGGGAGCCTGTGTACCGGGTGCTTCCTGCTGCTGGCCGGACAGGAAGAAAGAAGAGGACGAGGATGGAGGAAAGGTGGCGGCCGGCCGTTCAGGTGTGTGTTTTTTTTTCATTCAATACCCATCTCCACCCTGCCCCCCATATCCCGTGCCTGAAGCAGTCGCTACTGGATTAGGCAGTATTGGCATTCTGGAAGCTGGGTATTTGCCAGTACAGGCAGTGAGCTTCTAAGAAAAACCTTGAGTCCCACTCCCAGCATATATTACAATGAGGCTGTGCATATAGTTGACTTGTGTGTGTGTGTGTGTGTATGTGTGTGTGAGGGGGGAAGGGGGGAAGGGGGGTTGTTCATAGTGTGGCTGTCCCTTCAGCTGGGGATTTTAGGACTCAGGACGATTAAAAAATAACTATACACACACACACACACACACACACACACACACATATATATATATATAATGTGAAAAGGTAGATGTAAATGGGCAAAAATATCAAATTTATGCCCCCTACATTATATAAATAAAAACCTGCCTTGCTCGAGGAAAGAACAGAATTAAAAAAAGGTACCAACATTCACTTTAAAAAGAGAATTCCTGTAAATTCCATTTCTGCGTATTGATGCTGCAAAGTGCACGGCTCCACAGCAATCCTGCAAGCTCATTGTGTTACCAGGACACACTGTTTACCATCGCCAAGTTATTCATTCCTGCGACCACTTAAATACATCGTAATTGCCACGTGTATTGAGAGCTTGAAATCTAAAATGGCTCTGTGTGCTGTATCCTACAGACAACACTGAACAAGCATTGGCAAGGCCACTAGTCTGGTGTTGCCAATATTTTATTTCTACAATCAAATGCAATAATATTTGGTCAAAATATAATAAATGTAAAGATGTGACCCGAAGCCCAGACATACCGGCCAATGACTGAAGCGCACTCCTTTTCAGACAGCTGTGCAAACGTCATCCAGTAAAATGCATCACTCGGTTTATCCATCGCACCATGCTGTATGCCGCTATGCGGTTTTGGGCAGAACGAAAATGTGAAAGAGACTTGACCAGATCAATGGATAGAGAGAGCTAACCCAACGCCACTGTTTGTATGTATATTTATTAAGATGTTTTTAGGAAACAGGAGACTAGTGAGACAGCAAAATATGTCTGTATCTTAGAACTAATAGTGCTTGTTTCTTTGAGCAACTAAGTGGAATGCATAATGCTTAATTCGTTTTTTTAAAAAAAGTAAGTGCCAAGGTCCTCGTCTAGAGGCCACTGCAGCTTGCACCACAACCCCCCCCCCTACTAACCATCACACTCCCACAAGTGTGACAATTCAAACTATTCCAGACCCCCAAAGCTAAAAGAATGGCTACGGAGGTAGGTATAAGCCATTTGAATTTATATTAATTTAGTAAACAACTGCTGTTCTTCTCATCACTAAATAAGTCAAACAGTGCCACCATGTGGCAAACTGTCATTAGTGAAGGTGCTGACAAATAAGTGCTGGTACGCACGCCAGAATTTACGGGCTCAAATTAAGCACTGGATTGTATTAATACAGTACATAGTAAAATCCCGTGAACTACAGTGATTAACCACGTGTTCTGGTTCAATCTCGACTCTGAATTATAAAGTCAGGACTCAGTCAACACACAAAGCACCAATGTTCCTCTGGTGCTGTACAGAAGGGTCCTCCCACCCCACCAGGTCAAGCATCAAATAGGACTCTGTGAATCGCTTGGTCCTCTCCAGGTGGACAACTGAGATATAATGAACTTTGGACCACCAGAGAAAGAGATCCTTCCTCTCCATCGGTCCTAAACCAAGCAGCCGGAATGGATGAAATTGAACCAGGTCACCGAAGCTCTAAAAGAAATTCACTGGCTCCTAGTGGAACAAACAACGACACTTCGGACTCTGTACATAGACCTGGGACACTATGTTAGAAATACAGCATAATACCTACAGAATAATAACCTCCACCACATCCTTGGCTAGGCCCATACATCCATATGGGTCATCCAATCGAGACCACAAGAACCAAAGGGGAAGGGCATTAGAGTCCTCGGCCCACAACCCACTTCTTCAAGACATAACCAGTGTTTGGGCCATAGAGAGATACCTCTTCCAGTACAAGATGTCGTTTTTGGTTCCAAGTGCGGACCAGTCAAGGGTGCACAGGAATAACTCCTTAATGAACCGGCTGCTGATTACAAATGATGTCCATATAATACTCACAAAAGGATGCAAACAATGTGATGGAAATCTATCCAGTCCTTATTACACCGTCTGAGACACACACAGTATATCAAATAATCAAAAACATTATATAAAGCCCTTATTAAAAGATTAATGGAATCAACGTATGCAATCTTTATTATACAAAATAAAATATTCCTTATAAAATACTTTTTGCTTTTAGCTACAGGTGCTGCACATCACACCTGGCGAAAATGGAAAAAACATTCCAGAGGTTCCACGTTGAATTTATCTTGGTTCAAGGCCGCACACTAACATCTGGAAAACCTGGATGTACAGTACCAAGTCCATATAGAACTAACACAAACATGATATAAATCTCTTATCAGACTGTCTGATTGATGTATGAAATTGTGTTTACGACAATGGGCTAATACCACCTTGTACTATAATTTAAAACGTTCCCCTGAACGTAATTTATCATCTCCTTCTAGTAGTTGCGTGATTGGGCCTGGGTTCTCTCACAGGCACCCCCAGCACGCATCTCCTTTGGAAAGGTGAGTTGTGTCCCCGCCCACTCGTGTAGGTAGAATAGGGGAATGGCGAAGGGGACAAATCCCTTCTTTGGCACTCGTGACCTATGCGTGCTGCATGGATATTTCTTTCTTTTCAGCGCTGGAGAAAAGGAGTTTGTTTATCTTGAGTCACCTTTCCTGAACCCCTTCAGCTGCTCATCAGATCGGCTGGGAGACACATTTCCAACCCACCAGGTAAAAGAATGTATGGTTATTCCGTTTTTTAAAACATCTACAAAGGCCCAGCAAGATACATACTTCATGTATGCTCCGAGAATGTGTGGCTATTTGTTAATAATTTTAAAATCTATGAGGGCCCAGCAAGACACATACTTTGTGTATGCCATGTAGATTTCACTTAAATTATTTGTATCATTTTTATGACTGGCTCTGCCACAAATGCAAGAAAACAGTACAAATGTCCAGATAACTCTGGTGATTAATGGTCCTGCTGGAGAGCAATCTTTTGTCTGTTTGTAGTTTTGGGATGCAGATAAACTGTATTTTATGTGGATAGCTCAGTGGGTTACTGCCTTTTGTTACTTGCAGTTCAGAAGTTACAGATCTAACATGGGACAGTGACCTATGAACTGTATTTAAAGAGCTGCATACAAACCTGAATGGTATAATTAGAACTTTTTTTGTGTGTTGAGATATAGTTAAAATTTCCCCACTCTTTCATTATTCTAATGTTGCTATAAAGAGTTTGTTTGGGCAGATATACATTTTTATCAGCCAAGACAAACCCTAACCACTGGGATATGCTTTAAGTCCCATGTTTGTGCTTCTCCAGACCTATCCCTCTTAAAAACATACTGCCCACCAGTGTGGATGACATGTGATTCCAACATCCGGTAATCCTCATTGGCTTATGTGACATTTCCTATAGGCTGATTTACATATTTGTATGATTCATTGTCTCTGCATAATGTGTGCGTGATATAAAGTACTGCGAAACCCGACACTACGAGTAGCGCTATACAAAAAATGAAAAACATAGGAGAGTGGCTACGGAGAGATGATGGGCACTGTTGGAGGGTGGCAATGAGGGCATCGGAGGAGGAAGTCAATATGGGGAGAGTCTATGTAGAGATGAGAGCACTTTTGGAGGGTAGCAGTGAGCTAATCAGAGGAGGAGTTCATGGGGGCTATGCAGAGATGAGGGGCACTGGTGGAGGGTGGCAGTGAGCGAGTTTCAGGAGTGGGTCATGAGGCGTAGAGGCTACGGAGAGATGATGGGCACTGGTGGAGGGTGGCAGTGAGGGAGTTTGAGGAGGGGGTCATGAAGTGGAGGGGCTACGGAGAGATGAGGGGCACTGGTGGAGGGTGGTAGTGAGGGAATCCGAGGAGGAGGTCATGGGGGAGTGGCTATGGAGCGATATGGGACACTGGTGGAGGGAGTCAATGAGAGAATCCGAGAAGGACATCCTGTGGTGGACGGGGGGCTACAGAGAGATGACGGGCACTGTTGGAGGGAGGTAGTAAAGAAATCGAGAAAGAGGTCAGTGGTGGGGCACCAATAAAGACTTTCACACCAGCGAGCCGGCCCTGTCATGGCCTTTCTTTTTTTGTTTATTTAATTACCAGTCGGGTCATTAGGGCCACTGTGGAACATATTTTAAAGTGTGTGCTAATTATATTTACTGGTATATTTAATGTTTTAAGTTTGAGGGGGATTTTACTAATGTTTTTTACCTGGAATAATGAACAAGCATTGGAAATGCAATAGGTCTCGCATTAGAAAAGTTGGAGCTATTGGTCTTGTAAATGACAAATATTTTATGTATGTGTTGGTTTTTAAAATAGCTAAATTGATAGCTTTGTCTTTTACAATGCCAATAGTTATAACTTTCGCGAATGTGACACCTATAGCATTTGTAATGCAACATGTTTTGTATGTACGTGACTAAGATGGCAGCTCTGGTCATTAGGCCACATCGCTAGAGAGATGTACGAAGTACTGAGGAAGACAAGATAAACTGCACTTCAATAATGATGTCGAAATTAAGTTAGTACCTCTTTGATCGTTTTACTGCAAAATTGTGAAAATTATGAGACTCTAGTTCAGAACAGTTCGAATTTAGCTGTAGGACAAGGCAACCCAAGACGTGCCAGTTGTTGTGGTGGCGAGTGATGCTGTGGTGTTCAGTGATGCTGTGGTAGCGCATAGTGATGTTGTGGGTGGGTGTGTGTGGGGGTATGGGGGTGGGGTGTGGGGGGTGTGGGTGTGTGTGGGGTGTGTGTGTGTGTGTGTGTGTGTGTGTGTGTGTGTGTGGGAGGTGGGTGGGTATGTGGGGGTGAGTAGGGTTGTGTGTGGGGGGGTTGTGTGTGTGGGGTTGTGTGTGTGTGGGATTGTGTGTGGGGTTGTGTGTGTGGGGGGTTGTGTGTGTGTGTGGGGGGGTGTGGGTGTGTGTGGGGAGTTGTGTGTGGGGGGGTTGTGTGTGTGTGGGGGATGGGGGTGTGGGTTGTGTGTGGGGGGTTGTGTGTGGGGTGCTGTGGGTGTGTGTGGGGTTGTGGGGGGGTTGTGGTTGTGGGGGTGTGGGTGGGTGTTTGGGGGTGTGTGTGGGGTGTGTGTGTGGGTGTCTGTGTGTGGGGTTGTGTGGGGGTGGTGTGTGTGGCTCAGTGAGACCTAAAAGAAACTGTAATCTCAAGAGTTCAAGACATGCGGTAGACTAAAACAGTCAAAATTAGTCTCCATTCCGATATCATTACGGATTCAAAATGGTTATATATTAAAATGTACTCTGCAATTTTCCACCAAAACCAAAGTAGAATGATAAAAGGAAGAGGCATGAATCTCATAAGTAGAATGATAAAAGGAAGAGGCACGAATCTTATGCACAGCTTTGTATAAATCTATTGTGTCAGGTTTGCTCTTACTGGCATCTGGAAATATTTGTATACGCCAGAAAGTGCTATACACTTCCATCACCGGAATTTGCTGCTCAAAATCTGACAAAAAGCTACCGAGGCGTTTTGAGGAAAATATCCTGTAGGCCGATCGGTTAAAGCTTTGCCTGTATTTACATTATGAAGCTTGCCAACCAAGTACAGCGGTCTGTGTTATTGCGTGCATTCGCGCATAAAATGCAGGCACCGAACACGTTCAATTATGTACCTCTGTTTCCGGACGAGCCCTGTACTTCAAGTTTGCACCCCTTAAAAGGCGGATAAGAACCGGTTTTCGTGCTCTGTGCTGGGGAGGGGGAGGGCTATTAAAGGAAGGGGGCGGAGAGGAGCCTGTAAGAACTTGCTGCAGAGATCAAAGGAAGGGTGGGAGAGACACTGGTGAGCAAGCATATGGGGGGTCAGGGAGTGTGCAGACTGGTGAGCTGAATGCTTGTGTTAGTAGAGTCGGGGTGCGGGCACGAAGTGTCTGGTGTCAAATGAAAGCTGTGCACAATGCGCATGTTTGCAGAATGCCCCTATAAAGAAAATGTTGAAAGCTTTTCCTCAATTGAAGTTGATACAAGTCCCAAAGTAAGTTACGAACATTGTTCAACTCTACAGGCAGTTGTTTTTGGGGAGCGGCTTGAGACCCTTTCGCTGTTTGCTAATAGTTACATTAAAATGTAACAAACACAGGCACAGAATGGACGGATGAAGGAGTGGGTGGGGGGAAAGGCATGAACGGAGGTGGATTTAAAGTGTGTGCGGAAAGCTGTTTTAAATCACCGCGTGAGGCACATCAAAAACTGCAGATGGCTGCTTGTGAAGTGACCAGTAGCAACCTGTAATTGAGGGAGGAGGGGTCCGACAGGGGAAGGTAAAAAGCAAGGGGCAAACTGTTATGTGACGCTGTAGTTCGTATGGTTTATCTCCAGCCAGCACACGCGGAGGAAAACACAATCTTTTAAACGCCAATGCCAGTCACTGGCGATGCTGAGAAGAGCTAACAAATTGCCCTACAAATGTACCCTATTTGTAAATAAAGAATTCCTTGAGCAAGTAGAATACCAAAGCAACGCAGCATGTTCGGGGACCTCTCTGCAAATAGGGAAATGCGGCGTTTATGTGGAAGGGCGCATCAAAGGGCTATAATTAATCAAATAAAACCCCACTGCTTCAGAGGCTGTGTGTGCTCGAATGGTGGGTGGAGGCTTATAATGAAGCAGAAGGGGAATCAAAATGGCCAGTGATGGGCCAAAATCATAAACATGCTGTCATCATGGTGCAAGGCACTCAAACGGGAGAAACATGTAGCGGAAGTCATTATTTAAAATAGAGCAGGATACAAGCGACGCAGAATGCAGCGACCTCTCGGCAAACAGAAAAATGCTGTGTTTTTGTGGAAGGGCACATTGACAGGCTAAAATATACACGTAAATTAAGCATTAAAGCACTAACCTCTACCACAAAGAAGCAGCGAAAAAAGCAACATATGGCTGGGGAGTTGCAAAGACCGTAACACGGCGGGCAGGGGAGGGGGCGGAGAGGGGAGAGGTGCGACACGGCAGGCAGGCAGGGGAGGAGAGTAGGAGGAGGAGGGGGGAGGAGAGTAGGGGAGGCACGGCCTAGCGGCCGTGCAATCAAGAAGTGAGGGGGCGGGAGAGTAGGCAAGGCAGGCGGCTGGGGGCATGTGCACGCGCTTTTAAGCTCAATGCGCATGCGCATTGAGCTTAAATTTCTCGTGCACTGCAAGGAATCGCCACGATTCCTTGCAAGTTGGTTAAAGAGTTGGTAAGCCCCCATAGTCTCGCAAGCTCGATGCGCATGCGCATCGACAGGCGAGACCTAAAAAGGATCCGTATGGTGGTTGATATGGGGCTGGGGCCCAAGGTCAGCTGTGAGATAAGGTGCACAAGAGATGGATGGTAGAAAATGGATAATCAGGGCTGGATGGGAGGGTGCTGCAGAGTCCGGAGTCAGGTGGCGTTAGTAATAAAGAGAGATTCTTTCTGAAGGCTGGCAAAGACGGAGGCCGAGTAGTGTTACTTGCCTGATACTCCCACCTCAGAAACCTCCTTTTCTCAACAAAGGGACCTTACATGGGATGCATTTTAACCACATCCGCGCTAGTGGAATTCTGCACCTATGCTGGGATTTTAAAAAACCCATGTTACATGACGAGCTGGGCTCGTCATCAGCGTGCGAGGAGGCTACACCATGACGAGCCCAGCTCGTCATGAGCCTGGAAGGGGTTAAAAAGAAAAATGAAATGTCTGTTTCATTTTTTTAAGAGCAGGCAGCAGTCTGTGGGACCACTGCTTGCTCTTAAAAAATATTTTCACATCCTTTCACAAAGGGGAAGGGCTCCTCTGGTGACCCCTTCTTCTGTCAAGTGGCTTACCACGTTCTTGGAGTAGGTGGTAAACTGCGAGTGTTTTGTGATTTTAATTGTGGTCGCAAAACAATGATACATGCAAATGCGGCTCGCTATTAGGAAGGGACGCCCCTTCCTAATACCGTCTTCCACAATAGCGTTTGTACATGCGAGCAGGGCAGGGCCACAAAGGCCCCTGGCTGGGTGGCGTACTGACCAATCACAGCGCTGCGTGCAGCATTGTGATTGGCTTAAGGGAGGGAGCCTGGCTGCCTGCTTGTTTTTTTAAATGAATATTATTAAATTGAACCCCTCCCCACCAGACCTCTGCACGCGACCCCCGCCAACCCACCATTCCTCTTCCGCCACCCCCTCCCGCGAGTCACGACTAACGCAGTGGCCCACCTGAATGCACTCTTGGCCCACCCAAATAAAAATTCCTGGAGCCGGGCCTGCTGATAGATGCATAGTAGGAAACATTTATCAGATGCAGGATGCATCGTATAAAACTTTTATCAGATAGGCTGGTGGATATAGAAAATAAAGTCCATCATAAACTGAGTAAAGAATATAGGCCTCCTATTAAAGCAGGAATCGATACAGATGTTATTGAACTAACAGATAAATAAATACATGACGCTCTAGTGAACCATATCAATGGACGCCTTGCATACATTCTTCCCTGTGATGGAGACACAGGGTGGGCTCATTCTGAAGAAGGCGGTGACTAGGCGGCAGCCTTCGTCACTGATTGGGGTCACGTGCAGAGTATGAATCCCATCTTACACCGAGAGACCGACACATGCATAGTATGAAACCCAAGTTGTACATAAATGCCTATTGCCATATGCCATAATACGAGAATGAAAAAGAGACAGAAGTAGAAAAGATGAAAGGACCAAGATCACACAGTGTGGTCTAGTTGGACAGTGAAGTTTAGGATTCTGATCGCCGGGTCCGCAGCCCTGTACAGCCAGCTGCTGTACACGCCCGTGGATGTGCGGATCTCACAGTCTCCCAGAGTGAAAGGATCATATGAAGCAGGGGCGGCTCTAGGCTCATGGTGGCCCTGGGCAGGGAGCGTAGGTAAGAGGCCCCGGAAGAGGGGGTCCGGACGGGGCAGAGCGCGGAGGCCAGTGAAGAGGGGGGGGTCAGGGTGTTTGGAAGTGTAACAGAGCCGGAGGCCGCAAAATCCCTGCCAGGGGCCGCAAAGCAAATATGTATCCATCCTCAGAGGATTAATATATTAAGCATATATATTGGCGTGGTGGCCCTTAGGGTTTGGTGGCCCTGTGCAGGTGCACAGCTTGCACATGCCTAAGGCCGCCCCTGTATGAAGTCAGTCAAAGTGTTTCTGATTGGACGAGCGCTGGTAACAGAGTAGCGCCGCCTCTCATCCGGCACATCCGTGGATACACATTTCAACCTCCCTCTTTCAGAGACATCGGCTGGATACAAAGTGTCACATCTGTCTCCCGCAGGCCGGTGGTTACAGAGGGGGCGCCAAGTGCAACATTGTAGCCGTAATACTGTATCATTAGCCTCACAGTGCTACACGAGGCAGGATGTCTACAGGGACGTTTAGGCACGTGCCTACATCTTGGGGTTTCTTTCAGCTGTGAGGTTTCGCTTCGTTCCTGTGATTGAATGTTGGAGCGGACCCAAAACAAACCTTCCCTGCAGGCGTAAGGGTCCTGAAGGGGCAAACCGAGCGAACCGAGCTGGAAATCTACTGGCAGGCGAGGCTCCTGGACGCCTACCACTTTCCTACTTTCCCAGTAGTAGGGCTCATAATGCCTGGTGGACCACCTACCGTTCAGGGTTGTACTGCGCTTTGCACCTTTTAGCCCCTTAAGCACCAGGGAACCCATTTTTATCATCAAATGTAAGGTTGTTCTCTTTCTGACCATGGAAACAGACTGAGTGTAACAAATCTTTGTGAATAAGGCCCTATGTGAAAAGGTAAAGGCACTTCTAACACTCCCCTAAATTTTGCAGCCACACAACTTCTCAAGTTAGAGGAGTGCACTTTCCAAACACAGACACAGAGAAATTGCTTCCTGTCCCAAAGACATTTGTTGAAAGTTGATGTTGGACAGTTCAGCCCAGGAAAACTTAAACTCACAACACTTGTAACCTACTCATGCGCCTATAGATGAGCGAATTTGTTTACTTAAATCTATTCGGAGATTCTTAGTTGGGCCATCTCTGCCTTTCACTCTTCTGAGGTCGAAAGATAGGGTAAAATTAAGTGGTACAATAGTAACGCCTGTTAACTGCAGTACTGGGATACCATGCACTATATAGACAATATGTTATTTTTTCACTTATCCTTAATATAAAAGCAACAAAGAAATGACTTTTGTTTTTTATATTTTGGGGTCCTGTGTATTAACAAAGTTCCAAAGTATGTGTTACCTTGCCGAAGTGACAAATGCTGCCGGTATACAACCGTTTCAACGCAACTTTTACAACGGACTACTTTTACAACGCAACTACTACAACGCAGGATCCTTTACAACGAATGCCTTTACAACGCATGACATTACATAGCAGAAGCTATTACAACGCATGCCATTACAACGTGCCCTTTTATAGCCCCCACATCAAACCTAGGGGTCAGGGGGGTCTACCCTGCCCCCTTTTGCTCATTTTCTCCTTTGTTTTTGCCACCTCTTGTGTCTCGATCCTTCCGAGACACAAGATGGCGGCTGCTCCGGACTGTTTGGAATGTTTACAGACACCCGAGAGCCAATCAGCTTTCCGCGCGCGAACTCGCGTAGCGCGCTGGTTAGCGCCCCGGTGCGCGTACCGGGGCGCGCTTATAGATATATATATTTTTTTGAACCTAAATTACTCAAAATCCACTGGAGCACATATCTTGAGACATAGCAAAGGCACATTGGGCTACCAGTCCCTACAATTTTGCCAAGTTTTGTGTAAATCCGTTCAGCCGTTCGAGCTAAAAGTGAGGTCGACCGCCCTATGGAAATTAACATGGGGAAAACACGTTTTGGGACCCCCCTTTTATCTTTAAAAAAAAAAAAAAAAAAAAAATTTGTGATTTTTCGCCGTAGAGGCGCGTCCCGGTACGCGAACCGGACAGCTAACTGGGCCGCTAACCGGCAGCAGAACGGGAGTCTGAGGAGAAGCTGATTGGCTGTCAACATTGTAAACAGTCCGGAGCGGCCGCCATCTTGTCTCTCGGTAGGATCGAGAGACAAGAGGTGGTGAAAAACGAAGGGGGAAATGAAGGAAAGGGGGCAAGGTAGACCCCTCCTGACCCCCTAGGATTGATGAGGGGGATATTAAAGTGCACCGCGGGGCAAAAGAAAAAAAAATTGCAATTTTTCGCGGTAGAGGCGCTTCCCGGTACGCCAACCGGGCAGCTAACCGGCAGCGTAACGGGAGTCCGACATCTTGTGTTTTTGGAGCGTCCGGTTTGCGTACCGGGTAGCGTTCCGGTAAGCCTAACAAGGGGAAAACCAAGAGAAACAGTAAAATAAAATTTAAAGGAATAGATTTCCACCAAACTTGGCAAAATTGTAGGGACTGTTTGTTTGATGTGCCTTTGCAAGGCCTCAAGATATGTGCACGTGTGGATTTTGTCTAATTAAGGTTAAAAAAAATATATATATCTGTAAGCGTGCTCTGGCGCGCTTATGTTACGGGTTTTGTTTGCGCTGCAGAGACGATACGTCACGTTTATGCGACGTGTCATGAGGCGTCTCACGTGGCTACGTGATACGTCACGTAATAAAGAATATATTTTACAGCTATAGATATTAGCTTTTAAAAAACCAATGAAATTCACTGAAAAAACCATAGGTTATAGACCATATATAGTTAGGAATTAGCATTTACAAAACCTTGAAAATTCACTGAAAAAACCATAGGTTATAGACCATATATAGTTAGGGATTAGCATTTACAAAACCTTATTTTACTCGCATAAAACCATTGAAATTCGCATATATAGTTAGTTGCGCTAACTATATATCGCGCACCCGCAATCCACTGCTGATGATGTCACATATTACATCATTCATGACATGGTCAGTGACATCACTGATGACATCACTGATGACATCTCAAATGACATCACTGATGACATCACTGATGACATCTCAAATGACATCACTGATGACATCAATGATGACATCTTAAATGACATCACTGATGACATCACTGATGACATCTCATTTGACATTACTGATCACATCACTGATGACATCATTCATGCGATTATACGATGAACCTCTTCAGACTCTGATATAACCTTAGATACACTCAGTGTAAACAGACACTCACAGACTATATATGGTCTATAACCTATGGTTTTTTCAGTGAATATATATATTTCCTCCCTATCTTGTTCTGAATTAAAGTCCGTTGAGGAGAATTAAGTGCTGGTCCCTAAAAATAAGTGCCAGTGGGCCCCACCTGCAATCACCGGTTCAAACGGTTGTATTCCACCAGTCGCTAGCTTCACAGTGCAAAAAAGAGCTTAATTGCAATTCTTCAAATGCAGGCCAGGTGACTCTGGATTTCATTAAAGACCAGCTTGAAACTCTTTATTGCCCTAACCACAGCAGCACTTCAAAGAACCACAGAGCCCTCAAATAAAAAGAATGTTTCCTAAAATCCTACTAAATTCACTTACATTCTGAAGACTCCCTTTTAGCACTCCACCAGAGACAGACCTCAAATTAGTTTATTATTTTTTAATATTTGTGTTTTCAAGCTAGCACATTACACTACATTGATGTGTTAAGTGACAATTTTCAATTCACAATTACTAAACACAAAATTTGAAATATTTTAAATGGGATGATGACCAACAATACTGTCATAAACAAAACAAGATACACTAAGGGACATCGTAAACATTTTGTGGGCCCTGGGCCGAACATGTTTTGGAATGTACCAGTCCCCTGCAACTCTACATTAATGATCCATTTTTTGGCTTATTCAAGCCTATGGAGTTATAGGCTACATTTTCAGAAAGAGTAAAGTCAGAAGACAAATGACAGATTATCACTTGCATAAAAACTGTGATCCTTTAAAATCCTTCTTTTCTCGATAGCGGAAGGTTGGCAATGAAGAGTGAAATTTGGAAGCCCAGCTCAAGGCTATGATATACTTGCCAACATTCTATGACCAAACAAAGTAGGATTTTGCTTATTTCTAACATCCTAATTTGCATTATGAATATGTCACAGGAAAAACATAGTCTGAACTTTAATCTGCCACAAGGTCCCAGGAAATGACCACACAACACGTGACTGTAAACGGACTGCAGGTAACATTCAATGGCGTTTGATCATCACTAAGGGGTGGAAAGGCAGGGCTAAAACTAGGGGTGCGCGGAACTTGCGGAGTTACATTAAAACTCTGGAAGATTCGTGAAATCCATGAGCAGGAAGAATTCAGCACGTCGCGAAGCTCGAGTGGATTTTTAGTGCCGGCAACAAGTGCTGCGCTGTAAATGTTTTGCGGGGGCTCTGTGTTCCAATGAGAACGCGGAGTCAATCGACCAATCAATCAGTACTTGTTAAGTGCGACTACTCACCCGCAAAGGTCTCAAGACGCTGGAGTGAGCCAGCTTCCTCTCGCCACATCAAGGCACAGATCCCCATGAATCACACAGGGAAATCCGCATAACGAAGGCCAACAAGAAAGGCATTACTTTCTTCAGATGACATCACCAATCATCTTGCAGTTTTATATTCCCTTTATTGAAGGGATTCAACATCGATACTGTACAATAGAGGGAGAAGAAAACCAGTCGAATGTTTGACTCCACTTTAGGATAAAAAACTGGGATGCACACCGGATGTCAATCCTACTCTTCTTTCATGTCACTGTTTACAATTGGAAGCATCATTAAAATGTAGCCTTACACAGTAGGACAATGTTTCAATGCTGGAAAGGGCGCCCCTTGGCGTCTGGTATCTGGTCATTCACTTACCACGCTGTGCGAACAGTGCGTTTCGCTCCTTCCACCCCTTCCTGGACCTTCATGGGGTACCTGAAGCGCTGGCTGCTCTGTGGCCCACCGTCACGGGGTCCTTGCAGCGCTGGCTGCTCTGTGGCCCACCGTCACGGGGTCATTTACAGCACTGGCTGCTCTACAGGGCATCGCCACGGGGTCCTTGCAGCGCTGGCTGCCCTGCGGTCCACCGTCACGGGGTCCTTGCAGCGCTGGCTGCTCTGTGGCCCACCATCACGGGGTCCTTGCAGCGCTGGCTGCTCTGTGGCCCATCGTCACATTGTCCTTGCAGCGCTGGCTGCTCTGCGGCCCACCGTCGCGGGATCCTTGCAGCGCTGGCTGCTCTGCGGCCCACCATCACGTGGTCCTTGCAGCGCTGGCTGCTCGTGGCCCACCGTCACGGGATCCTTGCAGCGCTGGCTGCTCTGCGGCCCACCATCACGTGGTCCTTGCAGCGCTGGCTGCTCGTGGCCCACCATCACGTGGTCCTTGCAGCGCTGGCTGCTCGTGGCCCACCGTCACGGGATCCTTGCAGCGCTGGCTGCTCGTGGCCCACCGTCACGGGGTCCTTGCAGCGCTGGCTGCTCTGTGGCCCATCGTCACATTGTCCTTGCAGCGCTGGCTGCTCTGCGGCCCACCGTCGCGGGATCCTTGCAGCGCTGGCTGCTCTGCGGCCCACCATCACGTGGTCCTTGCAGCGCTGGCTGCTCGTGGCCCACCGTCACGGGATCCTTGCAGCGCTGGCTGCTCTGCGGCCCACCATCACGTGGTCCTTGCAGCGCTGGCTGCTCTGCGGCCCACCATCATGTGGTCCTTGCAGCGCTGGCTGCTCTACAGGGCATCGCCACGGGGTCCTTGCAGCGCTGGCTGGTCTGTGGCCCACCGTCACAGGGTCCTTGCAGTGCTGGCTGCTCTGTGGGGAACGGGCACGGGGTCCTTGCAGCACTGGCTGCTCTGCGGGCCACCGTCACGTGGTCCTTGCAGCGCTGGCTGCTCTGCGGCCCACCATCACGTGGTCCTTGCAGCGCTGGCTGCTCTGCGGCCCACCATCATGTGGTCCTTGCAGCGCTGGCTGCTCTACAGGGCATCGCCACGGGGTCCTTGCAGCGCTGGCTGGTCTGTGGCCCACCGTCACAGGGTCCTTGCAGTGCTGGCTGCTCTGTGGGGAACGGGCACGGGGTCCTTGCAGCGCTGGCTGCTCTGCGGGCCACCGTCACGTGGTCCTTGCAGTGCTGGCTGCTCTGCGGCCCACCGTCACGGGGTCCTTGCAGCGCTGGCTGCTCTGCGGCCCACCGTCACGGGGTCATTTACAGCACTGGCTGCTCTGCTGCCCACCGTCACGGGGTCCTTGCTGCTCTACAGGGCATCGCCACTGGGTCCTTGCAGCGCTGGCTGCTCTGCGGCCCACCGTCACGGGGTCCTTGCAGCGCTGGCTGCTCTGCTGCCCACCGTCACGGGGTCCTTGCAGCGCTGGCTGCTCTGCGGCCCACCGTCACGGGGTCCTTGCAGCCCTGGCTGCTCTGCGGCCCACCGTCACAGGGTCCTTGCAGCACTCGCTGCTCTGGGGGCACCTCTTCCCATTGGCACACACTCCCGGTGTGTCTTGACTCCTTTACAAACTATCTGTTCATACGGTTCATACTGTAAATGGACTCACCGCTCCCCCCAGGTGAGTCCATTTACAGTATGTAAGGGACACATGCCAGGGACTCTCCTTCGGTGGGTCACCATCACCCGCCCCGCAGGACAATCCTCTGTTTCAGGGCACCAAACGTTTCTCGTGTTGCTACACACAAGGCAGGGCTCTTTGATGAGTGGATTTGCATGTCTTTGGGAATCCACTCTATTATTTAATTTTTACCCGTGTTTTCACCCTATGTCTTGTGATTGCGCCTCTCCTTGGACAACACACTCACTTTTACAGGAACAGATGTGACTCTGGTTATTTACCCTTGTTGTTTTACTTTCTCTTTTCCCTTCAGGTGTTCTCCAGAAGGTATACCTTAATTTCCTTTTTTCACGTTTATACATTCACCCAGGACTAGGACACGGGTCCATACTGCAGGGGGCGTGATTCTTGCTTCGCATACGCACACCGCCCCCTCGAGAGCAGATGAGACTCCACCAGTCCTGATGAAATGCCAAGATCCAACTGGACGGTCAGCCACCGGCGACAGAATGCCCGCGTGCAATGCCCTCTGCTGCATCACGGGTGGTACTGGGAGCACCCCTTGGACAGGCCTGGCTGGATGCCGGCCCCACCCCACACCAGCCCACAACCAGAGCGCAGTGCAAGGACAGCTGTAGGTAAGTCAAGTCAAGTCATAGTCAAGTCATAAAATTTATATAGCGCACTACATACCCGGAGGGTTTCAAGGCGCTTAGGAAGGGGAGGAGGATTACTTGTCAAATATCCACGTTTTAAGTTGCTTTCTGAATGCTAGGTGGTTCTGGGTAAGGTGAAGGTAAGCGGGGAGTGAGTTCCATGTTTTAGCAGCCAGGTATGAAAAGGATCTGCCTCCCATGGTGGTCTTGTTGATGCGGGGTACAGTGGCGAGGGCTTGGCTGGAAGAGCGTAGTTGGCGGGAGGGGGTGTAGAAGGACAGTCGTGAGTTGAGGCATTCTGGACCGATGTCGTAGAGTGATTTGTGTGCGTGGGTAAGCAGTCGGAAAGTGATCCTCTTATTGACGGGTAGCCAGTGAAGGTCTTTAAGGTGACCAGAGATGTGTTTGTTGCGTGGGATGTCTAAATATGAGTCTGGCTGAGGCGTTTTGGATTCGTTGGAGTTTCTTCTGGAGTTTTGCGGTAGTACCTGCGTAGAGGGTGTTTCCGTAGTCCAGTCGGCTCGTGACCAGAGCGTGGGTGACTGTTTTCCTTGTTTCGGAGGGGATCCAGCGAAATGTTTTTCTGAGCATGCGAAGAATGTTGAAGCAGGAAGAGGATACGGCGCTGACTTGTCTGTTCATTGAGAGTGAAGAATCCAGGATGACGCCTAGGTTCCGTGCGTGGTCTGTCGGGGTGGGTGCTTTTCCGAGGGCTTCCGGCCACCAGGAGTCGTCCCATGCAGAGGGGGATGTGCCTAAGATGAGGACTTCTGTTTTGTCTGAGTTCAGTTTCAGACGGCTTTGTTTCATCCATTCGGCAACTTCTTTCATTCCTTCGTGTAGGTTGGTTTTGGCGGTGCTGGGGTCATTGGTGAGGGAAAGGATCAGTTGAGTGTCATCCGCGTACGAGATGATGTTGAGGTTGTGTTGGCGAGCGATGGCTGCGAGGGGGCTCATGTATACGTTGAAGAGGGTGGGACTGAGTGAGGATCCTTGTGGTACGCCGCAGATGAGTTCAGAGACCTCGGAATTGAATGGTGGAAGGCGGACTCTCTGGGTTCTTCCGGTGAGGAACGAGGTGATCCATTCAAGTGCTTTTCCTTGGATTCCGATGTTATTGAGGCGTTGTAAAAGGGTGCTGTGGCAGACTGTGTCGAATGCTGCAGAGAGGTCGAGGAGGATGAGGGCGACTGTGTCTCCATTGTCCAGTAGAGTTCGAATGTCATCTGTTGCTGCGATGAGGGCGGTCTCAGTGCTGTGTTTTGCTCGGAAGCCAGATTGTGAGGGGTCGAGGGATTTGTTGGCTTCGAGGAAGGCGGCGAGCTGGTTGTTGACAGCTTTCTCACTGGAACACTCCCCTTCAGGTGCCTTAGGGGCAGAATGACAGGAACGTTCAGTTGGGCTAGACATGCCTACTTAACAGCAGCATACCAAAGCCCAATCTGAACCTGACTGCTAAGATAACATTATCAATGACTGCTATGATAACATTATTACTGACTGCTATGATGTCATCACTGACTGCTATGATGCCATTATCACTGACTGCTATGATATCATTATCACTGACTGCTATGATATTATCATTCACTGACTGCTATGATAGCATTATCTCTGACTGCTATGATATTATCATTCACTGACTGCTATGATAGCATTATCACTGATTGCTTTGATATCATTGATACCGTTATCACTGACTGCTAGGAGATCATTATCACTGACTGCTGTGATAGCATTATTACTGACTGCTATTTTAGCATTATTACTGACTGCTATTCGATCATTGATGCCATATCACAGACTGCTATGATATCATTGATTCCATTAACACCGATTACTGTGATATTATCACTGACTGCTATGATATTATTATCACTGACTGTTATGAGATCATCATCACTGACTGCTACGGTATCATTATCACTGACTGCTATGCTATTATTATCACTGACTGCTATGAGATCATTATTACTGACTGCTATGATATCTTTATTGCTGACTGCTATGAGATCATTATCACTTAATGCTCTGAGATTATCACTGACTGCTATGATAGCATTATCACTGACTGCTATATCATTATGAATGCCTGCTATATTATTTTCACTGACTGCTATGAGATTATTATCACTGACTGCTATATCAATATCACTGATTGCTATGAGATTAGTATCACTGACTGCTATGGTGGCATTATCACTGACTGCTATATCAGAACCAATGCCTGCTATGATATCATTATCATTGACTGCTATGAGATTATCATTAACTGCTATAAGGTTATCACTGACTTCTATGAGATTATTATCACTGACTGCTATGATAGCATTATCACTGACTGCTATGGCATTATTATTAGTGACTGCAATGACACCATTACCACTGACTGCTAAAATATCATTATCACGGTATGATATACTTGATACCAATATATTAATGACTGGTATTGTATTGTAATTGCATTTATATAGTGCTTACTACCCCTGACGAGGCAGCCAAGTGCTTTTTCGTCGAGTAGCACGCTACTCCGGAACCCATAAAGGATTGGTAATGAGATAGTATAGTGAAATATGAAATTTATTTGAGTGGTGGATAGGTTAGTCAGTTATTTGGATTCAGAAGGATAGTGGCGGAAAAGAAGAGGGAAAATGGTTTGCATTTATATAGCGCTTGTTACCCCCTGATGGGGTGTTGAAGCACTTTCTTGGCGAATAGCACGCTACTCCGGAACCCATAAGGATTAGTGTTGAATTAGTATAGTGAAATATGAAAGTAATTTGAGTGGTGGATATGTTAGTCAGTTATTTGGATTCAGAAAGATAGAGCGATAGAAGAGGGAAAAAAGGTTTGCATTTTTGTAGCGCTTGTTACCTCTAAAGTGGCAAAGCTGCTAAAGATGCCCACCTTGGAAATGGGAACCAGGCTCCAGTCCGGGTGTCGGCTGAACATACTGTGATTCTGGGCAAATCACTTAAATTCCCTGTGCCTACAAAAAATGTCATCTGACCTTATTCAGTTAGTAATCTGGTGCCCATAAAAAGCGATCCAATGTCCTTAGGCCAAGTTCGAGCTATATAAAACTGCAAAGCAAATAGGGCTACAGGTGTCCTGGAATTCACACTCCCTGCTGAGAAGGCAATAGCTAAGAGATTTTATAATCTAGGTCAGCAACATCTGAGCCCCTATTGTTTTTCAATGAAGCTGTAACTAACCCAGTGTTAGCAACCTGGTTAAAACTATTCTTGACTTCGGTAGTGAGACGCCCCATCGCAGGCTGTCCGACAACATCAGGTGACCATAATGTTTGACCAAGCACTCATCTGCAGAAAGCCTTGTGGTGCAGGACTCCTCAATCAAAGTGAAGACAAACTCTTATCTGACCACTCCACCGGTCTAGGAATCTATAAGAACTGACGTGGCTGGAAAAACATATTTTCTTCTGCCAGTGCAGCTTTCTTACAAACATACCCTTTACAACATTTGGCCCGATTCACAGAACTAATCTGAGACAAAATCCTAAACGTACTACTTTTGGTATTCACAGAAGGCATTTAGTAGTAGTAAAGTTAGTATTTTGTCTTAAGTTAGGATTTTGTCTTAAGTTAGGGTTTTGTCTTCAGATCAAAATTTAAGACAAAATCCTAACTTAAGACAAAATCCTAAATTAAGACAAAACCCTAACTTTACTACTACTAAATACCTTCTGTGAATACCATAAGTAGTAAGTTTAGGATTTTGTCTCAGATTAGTTCTGTGAATCGGCCCCATGGTTTGTAATGTATGGCCGGCTTTGCCAATTGATATGCGCAATGTTTTGGTCAGAAAGTTGAAGAGAGACAGGATACTGCAAAGTATATCATATCTTCTGGCTTCGACGAACAAGTTACTTACCTCTGGTAACGATGTATCTGTAAGAGACATATCTTGGAAATAGATTCCCTAACCCAGAACCACCGCCGGGCGCCAGACCGGATCCGGAGAACTCCCACTCAGCAGCACACCTGCGCATCACTATCACTGACTGTTATGATATAATTTATACCATTATTAACGACTGCTATGATGGTATCACTATCTCTGACTGCTATGATATCATTATCACTGACTGCTACGATATAATTATTAACCCTTGCTCAACATTGTAAGTCGCGGTGAGGCACGGATCTGGCTTACAAACAACAAAACAAAAAGGAAAAACAAGAAACGTTTAATTGTGTCTGTCCTGATGAAATAAAGATCTCTCAGGAAAGTTGGGGTCCGATGCCAAAGCCCACTCTGACCATATCTTAAAAGCCCTGAAGAACAATTTCTATTTTATTAGCGAGCCTTTAAATCAGTCAACATTAACTGATATATGTTGCAACATTACGGAAGTGAATTTGTTTGAGTTAATGTTCAGCACATGCGTGCATTTAACACGAATGTTTTTGTATGTAATCCTAAGGTTGTCAGTTAAAAAGAATGGAATAAAATGGGGTAACCCTATTTGCTCAGGATCACACAGATTGCAGAGCACACAACTTAGAATTTGAGGCCGTTTTCCAAGCCACGCATTTCACAACCCTCTCCTTATTATGCTCGGTTTACTGAGCAGACCGATGCTCTTGTATAGCTGTGTTTCATGATTACATCAATACACCTGTGCAGAAAGAACACGATCAAAAATCTTGACATTCTGCAGACATATTTCTAGAAATGAATTACAGAAACCGAGTGCAATTGAACAGCTCGGTCATCAAAAGCAGAAACGCGCACAAAGATCTTCAAAATGAGTATGTGAGGAGATTAGATTACAATGCACCTCTCCAAAGTACATTAATCAGAGCAAGGAAATAGAGCAATTTACTTCCATGTCAACAGCTCTGCCCTCCAATGGCTCGGCAGCACAATGCCTTCACAAGATGTGCTCGGGAGCTATTTCCTCAGGCAGTCAATAAAAGAAATGAAAGAATCTGTGAAAACACAGAAAGCCCCGGCTCTGAATGGATGAAGTTCAGCTTTGCAGCCTGAAACACGCACCTTCTGTGAAACATTTGCTTAAAATGCATTTCAGTGGGAGCAGCGCAGTACACATTTCAGAACAAGAAACCTATACTGTGTTACAGCAGCCCTACCTCATCTAACAGGTTACTGTACTTTTGGGGGCAAATCCACAAGAGAGACAGAGGGGAGAGTGTCTGCAGCCTAGAAAAACAAGCATTTGCAATGCAACAGGTCTCGCAATTGTGAGATTTTGAGCTATTGGCATTGTACATGACAAAGCCTTTTATTTATGTGTTTAGAAAACCTGCAATAATAAAAGGCGTTGTCATTTACAATAACAATAGGTCAAACTTTCTCAAATGCGGGACCTATTGCATTGCAAATGCTTGCCGTTTGCAAGCGCCCCATGCTGCGCTTTCAATTTAATTTAGGCCACGTCCCTTCCTTTAGAGCAGCCGTATCTAAAAGGTCTGCTGCTGCTGTTAAAGTGAAAGCGCGGTATGGGGCACTTTTACCATAAAAAGCATTTGTTTGTCAGGTTGACAAACAAATGCTTTTTGTAAAAGCGCCCCATGAAAGCACGCATGGCGAGCTGAATGCGCTGCATGTTGCAGGAAAGCATGTAGTGCCTGCAGTCAGAGAAACTTGTTAAAGAAAATGAAGCTCACAGATGTATGTGTGACAACTAAAGTAAGTCTCATGGGAGGTTACAAATGAAGACAAGCCGGGACTAACAAGCCCATTAACAAATCAGAAGCCATAATTTACGAAGGACAAAGACACAGGCCAATAACAAATATGGGCAGAGTGGGCGGGGCTTCAAGTACATACTCCAATATAGCATGCCTCACAGAGCAGCGCATGCGCTGCCCAGGCTCGACCTAAACAACTGTACAAAAAGAATGGTGCGGCAGTACCAGTGATTGACAGTGCCCCACACTCAGAACAGCAATGGTACTAGAGACTGTCAGGGTGATTGATGACTGGACACTGCCTGCAGCCTCCAGCACCTCGCTATCCCTGCATCCCTCCGCATGCTGGCAATCCTGCCTGCCTCCAGTGCCAGTATGTTGCGGCCTGAGAGCCTCAGGTAGCAGATCATTCCTGCCAACCTGCACATGCTGGACGTCGCTACCTGCCTCCAGTGCCTGTCATTAATCCCTACCTGCCTCCAGTGCCTGTCATTAATCCCTACCTGCCTCCAGTGCCTGTCATTAATCCCTAATCCCTACCTGGCTCCAGTGCCTTTCATTAATCCCTACCTGCCTCCAGTGCCTGTCATTAATCCCTACCTGCCTCCAGTGCCTGGTCGTCCATACCTACCTCCAGTGCCTGGTCGTCCATACCTGCCTCCAGTACCTGGTCGTCCATACCTGCCTCCCTTCAGTACCTGGTCGTCCATACCTGCCTGCCTTCAGTACCGGTCATCCATTCCTGCCTGCCTTTAGTACTTGTCATCCATTCCTGCCTCCCTTCAGTACCTGTCATCCATTCCTGTCTGCCTCCAGAACCTGTTCATCCATTCCTATCAGCCTCCAGTACCAGGTCACCCATCCCTGCCTGAGTGGCCCATGTTTTCCGTTGGATTCGAGGCTGGTGCTGTCCAATGCCCTCGTTGTGGAACAACACAACTTCTAGTTTTGATTCTACCCCAACCCCCTTTTTCCACCATCCTTCACTTCTCTCTCATTGTCTCAGTCCTTCAAACTCTTTGTCATCCCTGCTTTTTCTCTCCGTCGCCCTTGTTCTACCTTTGTCTTCTTTCTTCACTCTCTGTTTTTTTTTCGCTCTTACGCGTGGTCAACGTTTGAGGTTGAAAACGGAGTGGCATCGCCCACCACCTGGAGCAACCCGCACAAATTAGGAACTCGCGTTAATAGCATCCAAGTGAAGTTTTGCATTGTTCTCTGGCTCCGGTGTATGCAGGACCCATCACAAATTAACCTCTTATATATCTTTTAAAAAACAACAGGCCCACCCCCTTTTCCCAATCTTGCCTGTATTGTTTCTCAGCTTGTATTTTTTAAAGTTTATTTTATTATCCCAAACCAGGCCACTTTCAATTTCAGACTCATTAATAGAAAATCGTGAGATCCTGTAACAGAGTCCTAGAAATGTTTGTAAACACAGATTCAAAGTTACGAGTTCACATTGTTTACATCTATTTATATGGTTACAGCACGTAATAAAAAAAAGATAAACTTAAAAAGAAGAATACAATGACAGGCCAAATGACGTACTGGGCACCCCAAACACGCACACTGCTGGTGAGAAGCAGGAAGCCCTGTCCCTTTCCCCCAGAGTCAGGGGGAGTGGCCAGGTGACCTGCCGCGTGCCCTGCACCCCTGAAAGGAAACACTTGTGGCCTCGGATCACTCAGCCCGAGCCCCGCCCCTGAGGCGCCCTTTAAAGTATGCTCAGCAGGTTGGGCGCCTGCCAGCTCCGAGGTTCATGCAATGCTGTTCCCAGCACAGCAGGGCCGGCGCGCTCCCCGCTCTGGCCACACGCTCCGGCTGTTTATCCTGCTGCTGAAACACCAAAGGCTTGTGGAAAACCGTAAAATATATAGTTTTTTTAAGAGGTGCACCATAAATGTAGCCTTTATTATTCAAGAGGAAACAGCAGTGGTCAGAACTCGCTACGTTTCAGGCAGTACTGTATTTTGCAATGTTATATAAAAATGGTTCACATTTTCAAGAGGTGACGCAACATATGGCGCCCTTCCTAAAAACGTTGTGTGTTTGTTTCAAGTCTTCGGTTGCTGCAGTCCTTCCTCTCTTCAAGCCGGTGGAAGCGTGACGTCCAAAAAGATGACCGGTTTTTTTTGCATAGCACGCACTGTCTCTTCTAGGCGCATGTGAGAATTTAGGCCACAAATCTTGTGTTAATGAAAAGTAACAGATTCAGAGCAGTATGCAGGGGTGTAATGCAGGCCCCTGGGGCGCAACCCTATAGGCGGGCCCTATTGAACCCAAAACCAATGAATATCTGTGTCATATGGGAGTCTAAGACCCCCCCACCTCCTCAAATGTAGTGGGGGCATTATTTTGTATTGCACCACTAGTCTCCCCCCAGGCAGTGAGTGGCAAGATGTTCCAGCTTTCTTCAGATGGAAGCGGAATACCAAGTTTTGCAGGGCTCCAGATCAGTGCTTAATTTGAGCCAGTGGTTTCCGGTGCTCAGCAATGACACTTAATTGTCAATACCTACGCTTGTGACAGTCAGCCACATGGTGGCGCTATCTGGCTAAATTAGAGAGGACCACAACAACAGGTAATCATTAATTCACTCTACATTAAAAATGACAATTAATGCCACCCAAGCCATTCTTACAGCTTTCGAGGTCTGAAATAGTCTGAGTTGTCACACGTATAGGAATGTGACGGTTAGTAGTTGTGTTATTACTACCACTGGCAGCATGGCAGGGGCAATGTGTGGTGCAAGCTGCAGTGACCTCCTGATGACAGCGATGGCACTTTTTCTTTTTTTTTAACACAAATTAAGCACTGCTTCAGACACTGGGATCTTGGCATCTGAGGGTAAGGTTTCTGGTAACTCAAGAAAGAGGTGAGGCAGGCAAAACACATATTTTTCATGAACTCAGTATTAAAAATGTCATTGACTAGATCCAGTGCCGGGTGACCTTGGGAGCAGAGGTGGGCGAGCCAAGTAATTAACAGGGAGAGCCGAGCCAAGGGCCTAGCTCGGCTCTTACAACCGGTGAAAATGCTTGTCATGCAAATCGTGCAACACACATGTGCAAATATGATACAGTCTCTTCAAAATTCAAAAAAATGTTTCTCTTTAACACACAGCAGCGTTTCACCTTAGAACTTCGGAATACGTCACTGCACTAAGAGGTATTCATTAAAAGTTTATAAACATGAACTTAGAAACATTCCTGCTTCACGCTTTCCCTTACAACAATACCATTTGTGAACTGTGAGGCAAGACAGCTGTCACGTGTATCAAGTACATGGCTTAAATTCTAATTATAAGTGGAACAATATTAGTCTATTAAATCAAATCAGGTTTCTCTCCAGCACGTATCCTGCAAGTATTTGAATGTGTCTTATATGCAATTATGAACCAAAAGTGAGGCACAGCGTCATCTAATATTTGCCCAGGATCACAACATTTGGTCAAGTTTGGATTGAGCCCATGTTCTCTGGTTTCACTTTGTGCAATTCAGCCACTAGATGAGCTTTCGCTTTCTGATGTTCTAGATCAAGTTTAATGTTTGTCTTTAATTAATTGGGGACGGACCAGGCACTGGATACAGGCAGGGTTGGCCAGGCACTGGATACAGGCAGGGTTGGCCAGCATGTGGAGGACGGCAGGGTTGCCAGGTACTGGGTGCTGCCAGGGATGGATGACCAGGTATTAGAAGCTGCCAGGCCTGGTAACCCCCCCCCCCCCTCCCCATTACCACCAACTTCACAGAACTGCTCTGCATAAGAAGTTATATAAGTAAAAAGAGACAGGCGTGTAAAGTGTGAAGAAAAGAAACGAAATGATTAATGGAAAACTAAGTATAATCTTGAACAAAACGACGTCATGGACGTTTCACAAACCAAAAGGCAACCAAACAAACCCGCCCCCCGTTCGACAAATCACAGCAGCAGGTCGACAGAATTCTGGCCGAGTCACAAATGTTTCAGTGAAAGCAACTAGAAAATTGGCAAGACTCAGGCTGTGATTGCGTGGAGTCGAGAAGGTTTACATTTCTGTTCCAACAGTAGAGTCACCTGCTGTCTGCAGGGATGGCACAGAAAGTGTAGAGCCTTCGTCTGGCAAAAACCGGAAAAAGGGAAACAACGCTCGGCATATTCAACCCTCGAAACTCGAGTGTCCGCCACTGGGCCAGCGCCTTAGTCTGCACTTTTAAAAGTATCTCTACTGACATGCCATGCTTTAAACCACAAAACCACTTCTGTCGCAGAAGCACAGCACGTGGGCGTCAAGGCAGCTAAGTTCTTGCACGCTAGAAACATAAAACCAGGCCTTGGCAGCAGCCGCTGGATTTGCCATCTTAAATTGCATCAGATGTAAACATGCCTTTCAAAAAATAGTTATTTTTTCAGTTCTCTTGAAAGTGTTTGGCGCTGCACACAAAATTGAAAACAAATGCATGAAGCTTTAATTCGCTTCCTACAGCAATCTGGCGTGCTTCTAAGCGCTCTAGCTTGCATGTGCATCAGGTGGGGGTATCACAAACCCATTATGTCACCGTAGATCCCAGAAGCCTCCTCTTTGCACTATGTCTCATCGGCGCTGTACCCAGAGTCGCCCCCCCCCCCCCCTTTAATACTGGTACTCTAAACTCCCAATTAATTCTCCATCCGATAGCGCTTCCCCATACAGGAAATGGCGTCATAAGCCCGACTCTAGCCCCTTACAGCACAGCTGGTCCTTGCACGGGCACCGGCCCGTGCCCACTCCACATGCACAGGCAGGCCTGCACACTGGCGGAGACTCACCCTTTAGGACAGGGGCTTCGCTCACACGGGTAGGCATGTCAGTCTTTTCACTGACCCCCTCCACGTCATTGCACGCAGTGAGTGGACACTCCCTGCTCCAGGCAGAAAGGTCGTTCCTGCGTGACCCCGCGCACATTCACCATCTATTCCATTTCACCGACTAGCATTCCCTTCCACTGACAGTCCACTCCCTTCCACTGACAGCCCACTCTATGCCCCTGACAGCTAATGTCTCCACTGACAGGGCAGTCTCTTCCACTGACAGACAATTCCCTTCCATTGACATTGCATTCCCTTCCACTGACAGTGCATTCCCTTCCACTGAAAGTGCATTCAATTCCACTGACAGCGCACTCTATGCTCCTGACAGCTAATGTCTCCACTGACAGCCCATTCCCTTCCACTGACAGTGCATTCCCTTCCACTGACAGTCCATTCCCTTCCACTGACAGTCCATTCCCTTCCACTGACAATGCATTCCCCTCCGCTGACAGTCCATTCCCTTCCACTGACAGTGCATTCCCTTCCACTGACAGTCCATTCCCTTCCACTGACAGCGCACTCTATGCCCCTGACAGCTAACGTCCCCACTGACAGGGCAGTCTCTCCACTGACAGGGCAGTCTCTTCACTGACAGGGTATGCACCCACCGAAGCAGCGACCCCAGCCCAGCGCTCTAACAGCGGATCCCCACCGGCCGACCATTGTTTCTTTCACTGACATGGCATTCACCCACTGATACAGCCTTACCCTTCCCTCGTACGTGGCGTTCTCCCACGTGCAGGGCATTGTCCTCCCCACCGAGGGGGCACTCTCCACACTGTCAGGGCACTAAGGGGCATTCTCCCACGTGCAGAGCATTGACCTGCCACTGACAGGGCATTCTGGAACCCGCAGGGCAATGCCATTCCCGCTGGCGGGGCAGTCTCCACGCTGCCAGGGATTGCTGGCACTGGGGCGGTAGTGATGCCACTAAGGGGCATTCTCCCGGTTGTAAGGCATGACTCTCCCCACTGACACAGCTGTCTCGACACAGTTGACACCGACTGGCATTTCCCCACGCGCAGGACATTGCCATCCCACTGGCATGGCACTCATCCACAGATCAGGCATTCTGGGAATTGCAGGGCATTGCCCTCCCACTGGCATGCCATTCCCTCGCTGATCAAGCATTCTCCCTCTTGCCCTCTCCAATGTCGGGGCACTTTCAACACTGTCGGAGCATTCCACAGATGACACTGCTCCCTCCACTGACAATGTAATCTCCCCCCTGCTGACACTGAGGGGCATTCTCCTACTTGCAGTACACTCCCTCCCCACTGGCATGGCATTCTCCCCCCTGCTGACACCGAGGGGCATTCTGCCACTTGTGGCACACTGCCCTCCCCACTGGCATGCCATTCTCCCCCCTGCAGGGCACTGCTGACACTGAGGGGCATTCTCCCACTTGTGGCACACAGCCCTCCCCACTGACATGGCATTCCCTCACTGATCAGCCTTTCTCCCACGGCCCTCTCCACGGACGGGGCACTTTCAGGAGTGTCGCAGCATTGCACTGATGACGCAGCCCTCCGTCCCCACTGACAGCTCAGCCTCCCCCCTGCAGGGCATTGCTGACACTGACGCTTACTCTGCCACTTTCAGGACACTGCCCTCCCCACTGACGTTGCACTCTCCCCCGTGCAGGACAGCGCTCCTGGGGACCCTTCCTCGCAGCCAACAGTGACAGCAGCAGCAGCGCCCTCTCCCTCCCCGGCCCTGGCTGGACACCCCTGCCTGACTGACTGACAGCCTCCCTCCTCCGCAGCCCCAGCTGTCAGTGACGGGACACCGCTGGCGCGAGCCGCTCTCACCTGACAGGTGCGCCCCGGGGGTGCTCGCGCGCACCGCTCTCGCCGCTCGCGCTGCTCCTGCTGCTGCTGGAGTTGTTGGTCTCGCGCTACTGTCCTGGGCTGACCCCTCAGGAGCCGCGGCGCGCGCGCTGGGGGCACGTGCTCGCGCTCCCTTCGCACGAGACGGAGGGGGGTAAACTGGGAGGGGAGGGCTGGCGACATTGAAGAGGGACAAAATCATTGCTGCGACGCCGCCCTCGGGCCATTCCACAGCGCAGTTTCATATCCCTCACACAATAAAACAGACAATACGGAGTCAAATCAAAATTATAATGGTATTTTTATTTTAATTTACGTATAATTTAGTAAGAGTATTCCTAAGCGTTCAATACTATAAAATATATTGAAGCTCTTTTCTTCATGGGACTCTTGAGTAGAATACATATCTCCATTTAGTTAATAATTTTCTTACAGGCAAATGTGTAGTATTAAAGGAGATATGTTCAACGGCATCAAGTTGTGGAGACAGCTGCCTTTTCCAAGATGGCCGCTAGATTGTGCCGCGTCCTGCGCAGGCCCTGCAGCTCCCGGGGCGCAGGGGAGCAGCGGGTTCACCTTCTCTGTCTGGCTCACCTCACACGCAGTTCAAGCGCAGACAGGGGCCGGGGAGGCTCGGCTGTCTGCACGCTTCTCCCGGGCTCAAGAGCGGTGCCCGCGGGGGAGCCCAGTCCGCTCGCACGCAGAGCCGTCTGAACACTGTCACTCTCGCGCCGCAGCCTGAACACACAGTCCAGGGGCTGAGCCCCCTCTGAAGCTGCACACTCCATGCATTCGTGGTTCACGGTGACAATGTATTCTCCAACGACCGTGGGAACTGGCATTGGGCTGGGGCGGAGCTGAGGCTCTGGTGCCAGGCAGGAGGCAGCTGATCCGGCGGAATGCCTCTGGCAAAAACCATCAAGCATTGCGTCGGTTTAGTTACTTGCAAACTTTAATTGGACCCCGGCCATCGTTTGTAAATTATTTACTGGAAGAAAGGTGCAATAAAAGAAAGGGGTACTGTAGAGAAGGAGCTACTTCCCCGTGTACTCCTTATATACTGTAGCAACTTTGTTTTCATAACAGTGCGTGGCAAGCCTTCTTCTGTGCCGCTGCCAATTGGATGTTTTCGTTTGTCACATGTTGCTAACAATTCAGACGCTTATTTCCGCCACCTCACTATTTCCAACTAGGAATATTTGCAACTTCTGTTTATAATTTAGCTGATCTTCTTTTTAAACTCTCACAATCCTGCAACTCATTGCTGTGTCTTGGTTGTTTTGGTTCACAAGATCTGGTCACCCTACTTAATCTGCAATACATTTGGGTTGCACTGCTTGCAGATAGACCATGCCTTATTCTATTTCCATGTGTGTGTCTGTACACAGTATATGTCTGGCTCTCTTTCCTATGTGTGGTCATGTACCCTGCATTTGATCATTGTATTGAGTGCTTTTTAGGTTTTGCCTAGCCAATGCGTACGAAGTACGCATGCGTTAGGAAAAACTTAATGATATCTGTGTGTGGGCAGTGCTTTAAATGGGCCGGTACTCACCGGTACGGAGTACCGGCACTTTTTCCTTTTCTCCCCTTGAGTACCGGCACTTTTCCAATGAACGAAGAGAGTACCGGTACTCATGGGACCCGACTTCAGCCTAGGCAGCGCTTCCTTTATCACCTCCACTCCTCTGCAGCTCCTTTAACAAGCACTGCAGGGAATTAATCACGGGAGTGCTTGTCACCTTTGGAAGTCTTCAGAGCGGGGAGGGCGGGAGGGGGCCTGCAGAGTGCTTATCGGATCCATTGTTCTTTCACAGTGGGGCTGAGAGGGACTGAAAAATCTAATGGGTGGCGGCGGGACGCACTGAACAGAACAGATTTAAAAGTGGGTTTATGGCTGTGAGAGTGATGTCCACGGAGTGTTAACTAACGGCGGCCCATTAAGCGCACCTCGGGGCAGGCGCCAGCTGGCCTGCCCCTGTCGGCCTCGGACCCCTTTGAATACAGGCCTCACTGGCCTGCCCTGGGGGGGGGGGGGGGGCACCGTTCTTTACCACTTATTAAGCACTTTGGCTGCCAATACAACTTGGTCTATATTTCGTAAAACTATCACTTGTTTTGAAACGTGTTTCTTTATAATGGATTAGTGCCAAGTGTTTGTGTACGTGGAGGAGAAAACAAGCTGGAGGAAGGCACTGAACTCTGGCTGTTTTTTCAGAATGAGTCACAGGAATGAACGCAGCTCATTCGGCAGAACACACTCTTCGATACCCTTCAATTTTACTAACATTTTTTTTTTTTAAACAAATGTTCATGAAATGCTTGATTTCACTGTTGCCCAAATAAAACATACCCTCCACAAATAGACAAGCACCGTAGGCAAACGCACACAACACATTAATGGATACATGCACACAAACCATAATGCACAGACACAGATGAGTACATACTGCACAGATGTACATGCACCACAGATTCATGCCCAAGCACGCACATGCAAACACTTGCGAAAAGCAAAAGCACGGACACACAGCACACACATTCCATCGGTAGACACACACATACAACAAGCACACATACAATTAAACACATACCAAACGCATCCGAACTCACAAAAGAAACTATGGAGCTTCTACTGGTCACCTTACAGTATCTTGCTGCGCCTTTCTTCACAGCATACGTCACATTTCCTTTATGGTTATTTTGACAAATAACTACCACCAATAGTGTGTGCTGTACAAACTGAGCAAAATACACACAATTGATGGACGGAATGCAGAACAAATCAAAACATTACACTTTTTGTCGCATAGAGCCTTGTGTTACCTGCAGGTCAAAAGTTAAGATCCTGGTAAAATAGCTTAGTGAGTTATGACCCTGCAGCAAGGACCTGCCTGCAAACAAGAAGGCATATATTTAGAACCTCGCTGTTATTTCCTCAATCTTTTCTTATTTTAAGGATGCTAAAAAAGCCTACTTTGGGTAGTAATAAACACTTATAATTAAGTGCCATATATATAATTATTAGTAAGATAACTAATGGACAGATGGATCCAACATTCTAACAATGCATGCAGATTTTGTGCATACAACCTTGCAAAGTCAAAAAGCTAGCTCCGCCCCTTGTCCCACCTTAGCACCGCCCTTAACTCCACCCACTGCTCCTTTTGGTGAGTACCTGCACTTATTTTTTTCCATTTAAAGCACTGTGTGTGGGGACTGGACCGTCCCCACTCTCGCATTGGCTAGCTCCATAAATGGAGGCTAGCCATTGGGAGAAGGCTCAGTCCGTCAATCCCGGACCGGATTCTGGGGCGTTCTCGAGAATTTTTGGCTTTTGGCTACGTCAGCCGAAAGCCTGTTCTCGGGAACGCCCTCCAATCTGTTCCGGCATTGACGGCACCCGTGGTCTCCTCTTCGCCTCTGTCCGCTCGGAAAAGGGTAGCCGTGTCTAGATGTGATCTTTTAATCTCGGCTGGCCACAATTCAAACAAAACTTTTCCGTATAACTCTAGCTATCCCCTTTTTGCATATAAAAAAACATATGACTTTGCCGCTATAAAAAATGATGGCTGGAAAACACTGACCCATTAATAGACTGCGGACTGATTATACGTTATTGTTCTGCTGCGCAGTCACGTGACGGCCAATGGGCGGGCACGCTGCCTCCAACTTATTAGGTGGCTGTACTACTCGCTGCCTCCAAGTTGTTACATGAAATATGCAGTTTCAATTTTTTTTTACTGGAGGTCCCGCTCTGTCGTGTGAGAGTCTGTCGACCTCGGGGCCACTCAGCAATTACTACGTGGACTCCTTCCTGCTGCACGACAGCGAGGAGCTGGTGCAGTCGAGGTATGCAGCGGCGGCGGCCGCCGCCTTGGGCCCACTGGCACCCCCGGGCCAGCTGCCGGACCACGCCAAGTTCACACCCTGCAGCTTCCAGTCCAAGAGCCCGGTCTTCGGCAGCTCCTGAACCCCGTGCACCCAGCAGGAGACGCTGGCACCGTGTACCACCATACCACCCCTAGGCGCCCGAGGCCAGCAGGTACATGCGCTCCTGGCTCGAGCCCGTGCCCGAGAGCCTCTCCTTCCCCAGCCTGCCCTCGGCCAGGCACTACTGCGGCATCAAGCCCGAGCCTCTGCAAGGCGCCCGCCGCGGGGACTGCACCACCTTTGACAGCCACACGCTCTCACTGTCCGACTACGGGACCTCCCCAGCCGACAAGCAGGGGGGCAGAGAGGGGACCTTCCCGGAGACGGCTGCGGAGAGCGAGGCCAGAGGGTACAAGCCACCCACCGACCCCAGTAAGTGCACACACCCACCTACCGCTGCTGCACACTGGAGGGGCACCGCAAGCCATTTTCAAAACAAACCTGCTCTCTCACTTTATTTATCTTTACATTTAGATGACAATGTAACTCGACACAAAGGTGACACATTGTCGCGCTCAAAGCGACGTAGATTCATATCTCGCCACAATACACATGTGTATTGGCAACATCTCCACGTCACGATTCGTTGCCACACTGCCCTTACCGGGCGTTCAGCACTGGCCTAGGCATGCATTGAACCACACGCATGACCTTGTCGGGAGAAACTCATGCAGACCCTGGATTAAAACACGAGTTACACACATTGTGTCCCTAGGCGTGAGGGTGTGTGTCTGCACGTGCGTGTAAGGATCCATGCGTGTGTAAGGTGTAGGTTGTGTGCGAGCGCGTGTGCTTACGTATTTGAATGCATATATTATTGTTTGTGAATACACAGAGTCTAGTGTCCTGGTGACTCCCCGGACCGGCTGCCGGACCACGCCAAGTTCACCCCCTGCAGCTTCCAGTCGAAGAGCACGGTCTTCGGCAGCTCCTGGAAGCCCGTGCACCCAGCAGGAGACGCTGGCACCGTGTACCACCATCACCACCCCTAGGCGCCCGAGGCCGGCAGGTACATGCGCTCCTGGCTGGAGCCCGTGCCCGAGAGCCTCTCCTTCCCCAGCCTGCCCTCGGCCAGGCACTATGGCGGCATCAAGCCCGAGCCTCTGCAAGGCGCCCGCCGTGGGGACTGCAACACTTTTGACAGCCACACGCTCTCACTGTCCGACTACGGGACCTCCCCAGCCGACAAGCAGGGGGGCAGAGAGGGGACCTTCCCGGAGACGGCTGCGGAGAGCGAGGCCAGCGGGTACAAGCCCCCCACCGACCCCAGTAAGTGCACACACCCACCTACCGCTGCTGCACACTGGAGGGGCACCGCAAGCCATTTTCAAAACAAACCTGCTCTCTCACTTTATTTATCTTTACATTTAGATGACAATGTAACTCGACACAAAGGTGACACATTGTCGCGCTCAAAGCGACGTAGATTCATATCTCGCCACGATACACATGTGCATTGGCAACATCTCCACGTCACGATTCGTTGCCACACTGCCCTTACCGGGCGTTCAGCACTGGCCTAGGCATGCATTGAACCACACGCATGACCTTGTCGGGAGAAACTCATGCAGACCCTGGATTAAAACACAAGTTACACACATTGTGTCCCTAGGCGTGAGGGTGTGTGTCTGCACGTGCGTGTAAGGATCCACGCATGTGTAAGGTGTAGGTTGTGTGCGAGCGCGTGTGCTTACGTATTTGAATGCATATATTATTGTTTGTGAATACACAGAGTCTAGTGTGCTGGTGACTCTGTGTGTATGTGTGTGTCCATAATGGGTGTATATGAAAGGTTTGTGCATTTATATTCCCCTTCTAATCCTTGTGTGTGTCTCTCTCTGCCCACGGCTCGCAGTGTGTGGGGGGGCTCTGTGTGGGTGTGTGTGGGGGGCTCTGTGTGGGTGTGTGGGGGGGCTCTGTGTGGCTGTGTGTGTGGGGGGCTCTGTGGGGGTGTGTGTGAGGGGGGGCTCTGTGGGTGTGTGTGAGGGGGGGATCTGTGTGGGTGTGTGTGTGGGGGGCTCTGTGTGTGTGTGGGGGGCTCTCTGTGGGTGTTTGTGTGTGTCATTTGCAAGAGATTAAGCTATTGGCATTGTAAATGACAATGCCATTTATTTATGTTAAAAAAACATAAATAAAAATAATGTCAAGTGCAATGCCAATAGCTCTAACTTTCAAAAAGGCAAAACCATTGCATTGTAAATGCTTGTTATTTTCATTAGGAATTCTGCAAGATCGCAGCTCTTCAACGAAGTGTAACTGTGAATGCCCGGTAACTTACGGGTAAATCTCCTAATGCTTAGTTCCTACTGCCATGTCACAATCATTACTTTTGAGTATACTCCACCTCAACCAGGAGTAAAACATCAGGAAGGGGAGGTTAACCCCACACACCATAGAGCAGTATAACCACCCTCTTACACACATCACTTCTTGACCATACCAACCCACATGAAGGGAAGCTTTGGGGAGAGTGGGGGGTCATGGTGGGTCGTAATGACCGTGACGAGGACAGAAGGGACTAAGTAAAGTTAGATTCGCTGGTTGGTTTATTTTTTTTGTTTTATAGAGCGCAAACTTGACCCGTTAGGGTATCAGAGCGCTTTACAGGAATCAAGCAGAAATATACACAAGGCATGGTGGGGCTGCATATAAGAGATAAAAGGGTCAAGTTACAAGTTCGTAAATGGGCTTTATCCCTACGCCCCCTGTCATCATCCCATATTTTTGAGGCTTGCCCAAGCAAAAGCTGGTCTTCACAACCAACTCAAAAACTTGCTAGAGTATTGAAAACACATTACACAAAATATGCACTGTACATGTTAATCATTATAACAATAAAACAATCAAACTAAGCAGAAAATGCTGCCTGTCGCATATTTTTCCAAATGATTTGACCTCCATAGCACTCTCAATCCAAAAATGTGAAATGAGGCCCAAATAGTCACTCTACAGAACTCAGCTTCCTCAAGGAATTGTCCGAGTTTCCTCCAGGAAGCTGACCCTCTTCTAGTAGCTCTACTTTGTTTCCCTTCAGGTAGAGAAACATCAGCCAGAGCATATGCCAACACAGTACTACCCTAATGTTGCCCCCACAACCTAAAGGGCTGGTGTCTGTTGTTATTACCATATCTGGTGGCAAATGGAGAAGCAATCCCCTGCTCAATGATTCCTCTTTCAGCCACCATTTCAACTGCTCCCTGATGAGGTCTGTAATCTCGATATTTCTCTCCCAGTCCATGGACGATTGTTTCTAATACTTCACCAGGTGTGCCAACAGAGGTATCATAAAAATTCTTGCTCAATACCAGACTGAGAATTGCTGCTTTCAGCATTGATTTACATACTCTTTCCTGGGGGTTTGGTGTAGGAATAATCCTAGAATCCAATGGAGTTTCCAGAAACTGTATTTGGTATCCTTTCACCCCCTGACGGACTCACTTGTCAAAAGTAAATTCCTCCCAACCCGCAAGGAAAAATATTATCCTTTCTCCCACAAGATGGGGAGGATGGTTCCTGGCATAGTCAGGAGCGCTGTATCTGGCCTGAGATCCAGATTTTCCCTTATACGCTACATTTTTCCTATTACCTTTGCCCTTTTTCCTCATATAATAAGAGTGCTGTTGTTGCTGTCTAGATTATCTGGCAGGCTGGCGAAAAGAGTATTTGGAAAAAAGAGGAGCGAGATCCTGATCCTAAATTACCACCAGAATGTCTAAAGGCGTGCAAGTGTTTCTTTTCTTTTGAGATTCAACATAACTAGTTGTAAGGCTACTGATTTCTGTGCCATGTCAGTGTGTCGGTCCTTCAAATAAAGGTATCTTTTAGCTGAGATGGTGGCGCCCCCTGCAAGTCTGGAAGCCGTCACAATATCAAAAGAGATATTGGGCAGCATCTCCACCTGTCTAAGGCTTCATGAAGTTTAGAACATTCTTCATTCTCCTGAACTTCATCAAACAGGTTCTTGATGTCGGAGATTAGTGACTGTGAAGTGTTAGTCCCACAAATGCAAGGTCTCTTCGCTAAATTAGCCCCAGCTTAGGGCTTCTTTGAAGCTGAGTCAATTTTCTTTTCAGTCTGGTCCTTAAGAATACTCTCCTCGGCCATAGACGTCCAGCCAACTAGACTGGCACCCAATGAGTCCACGGCCACAGATTCCATCTTGGACATACCAATGTCTTCTAACAGATAAAGCTTGGACATAGATCTAGGAACATTGATCTTGCCCGGATCCAGTGACGTACCAAGAGGGTGCAGTCCGCCCCGGGTGGCATGAGTTTTGGGGGCAGTGACCCTGCCCGCTCTTACCTGTGGCTGTGAGGGGCAGCAAACACAGGAATTGATTGCCAGCACCCTCCCCATCTCTTATGACTGGTGCGGGGCAGCAAGGCTGAGACCACCATGGGCGGTAAAAGGCCGAGCTACTCCACTGCCCAGATCCTTCTATTCCCTCTTTGACCATATCCGCAACATATTAATGAATAGGAAGACTAATGGCTCCAGGCTGCTGAGATTTCCTAAGAACAGGTTCAGAAGAGGTACACGGTAACTTCACCGTAGGAAATACCATATTCTGGTGAACTCTGTCCAGAACAGAACCTCAGGCAGCATGATCTCCTTATCAATATATTTACCCTTTAAATAAGAAGGAAGCACATCTCCTCAGCTCCAGAACTGGAAACAGAAGAGTACTTGTAGCCATCCAAGGGCTTAGGAGCCTGAGTATTATTGTCAGAGGACATGATTTCCAGTACAATCCTTTTAATCTTGTCCTCCAAGGATTTGTCCTACCGCTTAGCCCTCTACCTATCTCTAGAGGGAGAAGAGCAGGATGAAGAGGTGTCAGAAAAACACTCTCTTTCCAGAAGGTGTGCCCATTCAGCAAATAAACACAGAATAAAGCACCCAAAAATTGTCTTCAAAACACAGCTCCGGGAGAAAATGCCTTCAGCAACTCTGCTTCTGCCACCGCAAAGCGATACAAGCAAAGACATTTTAAGATTTAAGTAACCCCTGTAACTTGTGCGCAATGACAGAATCAAGCACACCTGACGTGTCAGCTGAAATCATTCCAGACCTTGGAGAGACACATACCTTGCATGACCAACGACCCAGCCCTGGTACCTTTAATGAAAGGGACACCATGCATGTGCACACCATGCCAGTGTAGAATCCAAATTAATGCACAACACCAATCGACAGCCAAGGCCCGGTGAAACCAGCCTGTTCCACAGACCCTCCAGGACAAGACCACAACCACAGGTCAGTCCTTGAAGGAAAGATGGCATGGCCAGAGTACTCAAGTGACTCCGGAATCCTCCACTAACAACATGATTCGGTCAGAGGGCTCTCCATAGAAGGGGGGCAGGGACAAGTTCTCCCTCCTGTCCCTCTCATTCTTTGATGTAATGCCCAAAATCCCTATGTCCGGCACAAGGGAAACCTTTGCCTTGGAACATGACCCAGCTGACGGCATTCATTATCATTCTGTCTCTTGGATGTGGACTTGCTGCTGGTGACTTCTGCAGAGTGACAGATAGGTCACTTGTGTATTTGAAAGAGAGTAGGGCTCCAACAGCACATTTGTTTTACACCTAGCTCTGAAATTTGAAATGGCGAGAATTTGTTATTAGCTTTGACATTGCACTTGGCCTGAGAGTACATTTCCTTAATTACATCACTTATAAATTTCCTTTATACTGCCTTGGGGAATATTAAATAATAGCTCTGAGTACCTGCTAGAGTTAAGGGCTCTTAGGAAAACAGGTGAATACTTATCTCTCTGTTTGTTTTTTAGCATAATGGCTCAGAAGTGTATGCAGGATGTAGATACGATCCATAGCATCTGGAGTGGGATCATTGAGCGGCAGTGGTGGCTCCTCTGCTAAGGCGGAGGAGTGTTAACCCACTACTCTGCTAGCAGTTTAAAAAGTAAATAAAATGATAATAACGCAATGATATTACATTTTTTTTTCCGTACAGACTTAGGTGTGGGGTGGGCTGCACTGGCCAGTGTAGGGGCCAGGACGAGGAGCGGTGAGCACTCTCTAAGTGCCAATGACTGTTTGGCTCGCTGTCTTGGGCCAGCCAAACAGTCATGTGCACTTTGCATGTTCTCCACCGTCTTTATTACACAGCCTGGGTGGAGAACATGCGCAGGCTCATATGCCCCATCTGTGCGCTGGACCACGGTACTCAGACCAATCATGACACTGCTGAGAGCAGCGTTGTGATTGGCTTTGGGAACCTGTGTGCTTCCCGCGTGTCAACGACCGAAGAGGACCGAGAGGCAGCGGCTGGCCTGCAGGTATGTGGATTTTTGTTTACCTTACCCCTGCCCACACCCACCATTGCCTAGTGGGTTGTAATTTAGCAGAGAGGTATCCCACCTGGGAATACCACTTCCCCCATCTTGTAACCGAGGCCTCAGAGGGCGAGCAGAAGGTCTTCTACTAAACCACCCCATTGTAGACCGGCAGGCCTACCTTGTGCACCTGGTTCAGAAGCCAAGCACAAGGTTCATGTTTTTTATTTATAGAAAATCATTGTTAATGATACTGTTTGATCTGAGCCTACAGATGAGGCATGCATTCCACTCATCCAACACTAATATGTCCAGTTCCCAAAAAGTTTGTATGTCATGACCATTTCCAGGCCATTTATTCACACCTATTTATAGAGACTGAGGCTTGTTTGTTAGGTCGAGCCTGAGCAGCGCATGCGCTGTTCTGAGAGATATGCTCTATTCGAGTATGGACGTGAAGCTCCACCCACTCTACGCCCATATTTTTAATTGGCTTGTGTCTTTATTCTATGTAAATGCTGGCTTCTGATTCAGTAGTAGGATTGTTAGTCCGTCATCAGTACCGCCTTGTCTTCATTTGTAACCTCCCATGAGGACTGGTCCTTTTACTTCTGTTACATGTTATGTCTTATTTAGTCTCTAAGCACTATTTTCTTTTATGAGTTTCTCCTACTGAGGCACAACATGCTATCCTGCAACATTCAGCGCACCATGTGCGCTTTCACTTTTCAAGCAGCCCGGGACAATGGCGGCTGCTTCTTTGGAATGGAATAGGTCTCACATTAAGAAGAGTTTCAGCTATTGGCATTGTAAATTACAATGCTTTTTATTTAGGTGTTGATTATCAAAACTGATAAATTAAAGGCATTGTCATTTAGAATGCCAATAGCTTAAACCCACGCAAATGCAAGACCTATTGCATTGCAAAAGCTTTTTATAAGACTTTGACCCAGAACAAAAGAGGGAAAGGCGGAAAAGGGAAGAAGATGAGGAAGGAGAAAGAAAGCCATGACAAAAAGAAGATCCAAGGCTAAGATAAAAAGGAAGTGTGGGTGGTGGAAGAACAAGATGTGATGTGGCTGCCTTGGTATTCAGAAACCCCAGAATTTGGCAGCTAGGTGGCGGATGTATGAGAAAAAAAACAAACTCCTGTACCTTTTGTAGTGTAGTTCCTATGTTCCCAATAGGCTCTGCGCATTGGAATAGTATATCCAATAGGTATGACGTAGGACTGAGGTCAACTAAGTCTCTATTGAGTATACTAAACTTAATAGTGAGTGCCAGCTAGCTCAGAGGTCACTAGAAACTTTCTCAAATTCACAAGAAGGGATTAGTTTCTGACAACCGCATAAACATGACAACTTTGTTTCCCAAGGGTAAGAAATATATCTCTAGAGTCGTGGAAACAATAGATAAGTATTTCACTCAGTCAATCGTGCATGCTTCGTTTCAACAGAGTTTGTAGAGAAATAGAGAGACGGGCGTTTTCGCAAAAAAAGGATTTATTGAACAGTCTTCTTTCTCATACAAGAGAAGTGAACTGCTACAATCATAATACAGGCTGCAAAGTATAATGCGTACAGCAGGAATAATATTATAAAATAATACTGTAAGAGCATTGTATGGTTTCTAAGCCATATAAAATAACATACATAAATACATAGACTAAAAACACTCAACTGGTGCTTCTAAAATACTCCCACCCCAATGTATCTAACCTAAGTCTAGTACGTGGGAAGAAGTAAGCATTGTGTAGCATAGGTTTAGTTTCTTTGCCAAGAATCTATCCAAGATTTCTCTGGGTTCTAATCAGCTCCATACCTTAGGTTTAGAATGAAGGAGGTCTGGTATCTCTGTCTCGGGACTCGATTTCCCAACACCCCGCAAGGGGAGCTTGGAAACACTGGAGCTGGATTCTTGGCTGGAGAAAGACAGTCTCTGATTAGTGCATCAGCTAGAGAGTCGTCTTCCTTCGGCACTTGCTTTAGTGAGCTGCGTCAGGCAACTAGATAGTCGAACTGCTCCGCACCACTGTGTCTTTGCTAGGGCAAGTGAAGGTGTTTAGGAATGCCATAGTTTGATGTAAAGTCGGGCACAATAATGTCAGAAGAACCCCAAAGGAATAGCGGTTCTTTGAAAAGTACATGAGTTCTTGGACAAATCAATATTCGAGCAAGGGGAGGTTCCCTAACCGCTTAAGCCGTTTTTCCAAGAAATCGTTGTGACGTTTTGTACGGGTGGAAGTATCCATGCCTGTATTTAGACTGCTTGGGCTATGTCTAAATAAGGGCTTGATTTCTATGCCTATATTAGGGCAATGTGAATTGTACCTATATAAGGGAATGCATCGGGAAAATTCAATCGGAGCCTAAAACGCCACACAAAACAAACTCCACTTTATTATGCACAATATTACTAAGTTCTAAACACATTAAATATATATAAACATGATGTGTTAAAAAAACCACCCAAAATACATAAGAATGCATTGGTTTTGGTTGTACACGAAAAGAACATTTGTGCTGTACGCATTTTAAAGCAATGTGTCATTCAAAGCATATAGTTTGACATTTTGAAAATGCTAACCGAATGAATCACGAAAAATACATTTATGAAATGGCTCTTAATTACAGAAAAGGTCGAGACCATTTCATGGCAGATTTTACAAACTGTTTGAATGTGGACAAGATCAAATATTGTCTCTGGGAAGTGTTTCAAAGAATTCAAGTTCTCCACGAATAGTTCTACTTTAAGCAGATTAATGTGTTCCCAAAAAAAAATTTGTTTTGAAAAAAGGACAAATCTGGAAAAAGTTGAATCGTAGGAAAAGGAGTACTACATTTAGAAACTTGTTTTTGAAAAATGAAGGTCGAATTCGGAGTCCTCCCAGAACTTTGTGTGCCAACTTCAAAAGTCAGTGTTATTGTTAGGAGAAAACATCACGTCTTCCAAGTCTGTAAAGAATTTGTCTACCATTGTAGGTGAAAGTTGGATTACCTCGTTAAGAAGATCAACTGTACACAGATGTGAATCATCGCCGTCAGTGCTTGCCGCGTTAGCAATGTTCGGATCTGGAAGTACTTGTGCACCGCTTTCCTCTCGTACCTCAGCAGTAGCATGTTGCGTCTGCGAGATCTCAACGAATGCCGTCATCAGGATTGGTAGCCGCTGGGGACAACACAGTGCATGAGACATTACTGGTCCAAGTAAAGTATCAACTTTTGTTGGCATGACTGATGGGAGTGTTAGACAGATATCCAGCACGCATTCTTCTCCACGTAGCAGGCATCGTAGAACAGGTAAGATGCAATCTTACCAGATTGGTCTGAATGATAGAAACCATGTGGTATTCAGCTCCCTTAATGGAGTCAATCCCAATATTTGGATTATGCACTCACAAAACCTCAATGCTAGAAGAGTGTTCTCCACTGTGAATTGGATGTGGCTGGTGAGTTGGCTTGCCATATCGGTGCAGAAGTAGTAAAAATAGTATTCCTGCTGCGAGTCCCAAAACTAGAGGCAGTCTGCCAAACACCGAATGCACGAAATGTGGAAATATTCCTAGGACTGCTTCGAATGGTGCTAACAGTCCCGAAAAAACTGTCTTAAATACATGTACAATACCACTCGTATTAGACATGTTTAAGATACGACCTAACATTTCAGAGAAATGTATAGGGCAGTTTGTTGTTAAAAGACAGTGTATCTCTGCGGAAGTCCTTGCAACTTAAAGATCATACATTTATTTGGACGAGGTCAGTGGCACAGTTTTTTGTAAAAGAATGGCTTTCAGTCTACTTAAAGTATCAATTCGTATAGAAGAGATGTTCAGTGAAGGCCATAACGGCGACTCCCAGTCTGTCTTAGTTTTAGGAAATAATACTTGCATACAGCAAGTGACCCTGACTGACACAGTTACGAGATAGGCTATCCCTGGCAAGATGCCACAGCAGCTGTGATCATTCAAAATTAAATAACTTCCATTAGAAAGTTGCCCAAAAATGTGATCAGTCACCCCAGCTGGTGAACCTTGCAGGTGGCAGGATAATTTATTTGAGGAACCGTCACAGGCCCCGTGTAAATTAATACCCGGACATAGGAGAGAACGGCTCAGTGCGCTTTCGCAATTTGTACCACTAATAAACACTTCTTTCCCCCACTCCAACATCTGTGTGTATAAGGTAGCACCCAGGATGTCTTGATGTATTCTTTACCCAACCGTTCATACAGGCCTGCTGGTATATGTTTTAAGCAATACTGAAAATGGAAAATCGTAACCGGCACAGTGATTGTTCTGTGTATTATCCATTCTGTTGCTGGTTTCTCAGAAACAGTTAATGGTAATCTTTCCCCTCTGTGCCAGTGAGATTTGTTTATCTGTAAGGTTAAATACAGAAAACAATGACGTGGTGTTGATTAAATGCTAAGGCACATAGCCTGAACAAAGATTTTGTAACATCCAGCCTAATAGCATTATAGAATGCAGTTGTGATTGACCATGTTGTAACATGACCAAGTCCTGTTCCATTATGTCTATGGCAGAGGATACTATGCTGTTCAAGGAATATATTCTGTATGACAGAGTTGTTAACCCATTGTCAACAACAGAGAGAGTTTTCTCTAAATTAATACAATCAATTTCTCGTATACGTTCTGTAGTTTTTGCTTGCGTGATTTTCCATGCTTCATTATAAGAAGCATAGATACCTGCGTATATGAAATGTTTATGAGGTGGCTTTGTAGGTCCTTGTAAGAAGTCCCTCAAATAAATGACATCTTTAAGTAAAGATAAGTGTTGTTTTACTTCATTTAGTGTAGATTTTTGTAGCCACTCAAGGCACAGTTTCCCTACACTGTATGATGTTACTATCACTGGATGTTGTCTCTGGACATATCTTGGATCTGGCCAATTGAATGTGAACCGTTGTGTTTTATTAAGGAATCTATCTTGACAGTTGTTTGTGTCAGTGGGTCAGATTAACCATTTATCTAATCAGGATTTGTTCTGTTTTGTGTTAAAATGTTATTTACGTCTAACTCCCGCTCTGAAGTGTTATCACTATCAGGTGTTGGTTTAGGTATGGACGGTTTGTTTAAATCTTTTATCTTGGCTAACCCAAGACAAGATGTCTGTTGAACAGTGTCATTAAAAAACATCATTTGTTCAGGGATGATGCAGGCTCTAAATAAGGCTTCTAATCCCTGCACTTGCCAGTCTTTTGTGCCCCAGACAGTTTTTGTCTCAATGCTGTTCTTCCAAAAATCAAACCTAACGTAGACAGTTGAGGATAAAAGGCTTTGTATAAGTTAACATACTTTTTGTTCCTGTCTTATTAACATTTTTGAAGTAAAATGACTCAGGGTTTGAAACATTAAAATCTGAAAAGTAAGGACATTTGTTATAAAATGTTTTAGAGCTACCTTTTGGTGGCCTGGGACAATGTTCTCATTGATTGTATGTAAAATATTTCTAGGATTTGCAGATCTATGCAAAAATGGATGACCATAGTGGTTATAACAGTACATTTGTTCATAATCTGATGAACCTTCTAAGTATTCATGATTTGTAAATTTTGCAGACATTTCTAAGTCTGACATCATATTATTAACAGTCTCAAAGTCCCAATCATCAGAAAACGTACTAGGTGAAACAAAATCACCCAAGGAAACCTTGAATTGGTGTGGAATTTTCAACAGCTCTGCAGGACCAAAGATGTCATAATCAGTTCTGTCCCAAGCTATACCACCAGGTATAGGAACGGCTGTGATGTTAACCCATGACAAGTCTCTCTGTTCACAATGAGATAATATGTGTGGCTTGAGGAGTAAGTTGATGTTCTTACTTGCTGTGTCCTTTTTAACATATCTTCCATTTATCATCATTCCCAAAGTCATTACAAGGATCAACCAAGTGGAAGAAAAAGTACACCCAACACAATCCAAAGTTCAACCCATGGTGAAACCAGATAAGTCTTTTCAAGTTGATGAAAGAGTGTTGTAGTTTTTTTCTTTAAAAGTTCTTTTACCTGGCGTAATTTCAGGTTCGCTGGGATCCTCGGAAAACGTATCAAAGTTAATGAAATAGCCAGAGGCAGTTCTGTCAATTGTTGGTATTGCCTCAGGATTCATTGAAATCGCTGGAACCACTTTTTTATTTGTCATATTAGTATAGTCCAATGATATATCATTGTAGACAGGAGTTTCTTGACAAACTGTTATTTGGGTCTCAAGAGGTACAAGTTCCATAGCCTTGTTGCTTATTCCTTGTTTTAGTACTGCAGATTCATCAAACGTGATGAGTCTTTCAGTCTGAACCTCTTGGATAGTAGCCAGATTCGGGCGTCTGCTATATCTTTGGAGTCCACTTGGCCTACTACTTATGATCGGCCACATGATGTCGTTTTACCAGGTCGATGGACACGAAACTGTTCTCCTTTTTACTAGCAAGGGGCGGAAGTACCACTGTTCTAGATCTGTGGACTGCTAGGACAGGTACTGGTTGTCTGTAAGAAGGCCCAAATTCCTTCTTTTCCACAATCTTCTCTCTGACTAGATCCCCAATCTTTGGAATCCAGGGAGGCCTTGCTGGGACTGGTGGTTTGTCTTCAGTGTTTTTTGACTGCAAAAAGACGTTGCTTTGGCCTTTTCTTGTTTCATTTAAGTCCTGCAATACAGTCAAACGATCTTTGATATCAAAGGGTTTTAGTTCTACCACTGAAGTGTGACAATCAAGGTCCGGAACAATCATTCTAGTACCAAAAAGCATTTCATATGGAGTGATACCCCCTAGAGAACTTCTTGGCAGATTGTTAAGACTACGTTTGACACTTGTTATGTTATGTTATGTTATGTTATGTATTGTTTTGTATCGCGCACGGCTACTCAAAAAGAGTGTCCCGGCGCTTTTATTGAGCCCTATAGAAGACTAACACAACACAGTGATGTAAAAACAGATTAGAAGAAAACACAACAGAGGGAAAAGAGGTCTAAAGGGTAAAAAGCCAAGTTTTAAGGCCCTTCCTGAAGGCAAGCAAATTAGTAGCACCGCGTAATGTCAGCGGCAAAGTGTTCCACAACTGTGGCGCCAGCAACCCAAAGGAGCGGCCTCCAATGCGGGCTCTTTTTACTCGCGGGACCACCGCAAGAAACAAAGATTCAGATCTTAAAGATGGAGCCGGGTGGTAAAAGGCGAGTCTTCTTTGAAGATATTTTGCTCCCACAGCATGAAGAGCTTTATAGGCCAAGGTCAAAGCCTTAAAGGCAATCCGCTTCCGGATAGGCAGCCAATGGAGCGACTGCAACAGGCCGGCAGCGCTGGCTGGCCTATTTAGGCCATAGATTGCCCTCGCTGCCGCGTTCTGAACAACTTGCAGCCGCTGCAATAGATATTCTAGCAGGCCCAGATAGAGGACGTTGGAATAACCCAATCTTGAGCCAATCAGGGCCTGCACTGTCATCTTCCTATGCTCCTCTGAGAGAAGAGGCAAAAACTTCCGGAGCATCTTGGGGAGACCAAAACATGTTCCCGTTAAACCAAGGATCTGAGATCTCAACGTCAGACCCTTGTCCATCTTGACGCCCAGGTTCTTAGCCAACTGGGACGAACAAGGCGGGGGGAACATATTAATAGGCCACCATGCCTGCCAGTCCGGATCCGATGAGCAACCGAAGAAGAATACCTCAGACTTATCTGAGTTGCACTTGAGGCTGTTCAGCTGGAACCATTTAAAAACAGCCCCAAGGCATTCCCGGATACTCTCTCCATCGAAATCTCCTCCTTTCTTACACGAAAAGAGGAGCTGGGTGTCATCGGCATAGGATACGATCTGGGCCCCGAAAGACTCCGCCAATGCCGCCAAAGGGGTCATAAAGATGTTAAAGAGAGTCGGGCTCAACACAGAGCCCTGCGGAACTCTGACTCCCAGAGGGGGCATCACGGCAGAGTTAGGAGAGGCCCAGACCGTTTGCCGACGGCCAGCTAAAAAAAGATCTGAACCAGCTGAGCACCGTCCCCCTCAGACCGATCTCATGGAGTCTGGCGAGAAGACCCTCATGGGGGACGGTGTCAAAGGCCGCCAACAGATCTAACATGACAAGCATGGCTTTGCCCCCGGAGTGAAGTACCTCTTTAATGGCTTCAGACACCTCCAAAAGCGCCGTCTCGGTGCTTAGGTTGGGGCGGAAGCCAGATTGAGTGGCATGCAGTACATCATGAGCTTCTAAAAAATTAGAAAGCACCATATGCACATGCTTCTCTAGAATTTTCGTAAGAGCAGGGACGAGGGAAATAGGCCTGTAATTGGCCAGAACCTCCGGATCAAGACCAGGCTTCTTCAGCAAGGGAATGACCATTGCCTGCTTCCAGTCCTGCGGAACCACTCCCTGGCTCAAAGAGAGGTTCAAGAGTGGATTCGCCAGCGGATTTATAACTTCCGCCATTTTTGCCAAAAATTTGGCCGGGCAAGGGTCAAGAGGCGACCCAGATTTGAGATTGCCCATAAGTGCCAAAGAAGCAGGAGCTGGAATTGATGGAAAAACGGCCATAGCTGGTCCCGAAGGGGCCAATAAAACTGATCTATCCTCGGGGCTGGTCGAAACAGCCGTCGCCACCAGAGGAAAAGAATCTTGGATCAGTTTTATCTTGCCGGTAAAAATTTTTTATTAGACGTTTGACCCAATTTTTTCTCTCCATTACCAAATTTCTCTCAGGATGGAATGGACTAGAATACCGCAATGCAACGCCCAAGCTGGCCATGGGCTCCTTGTAAGCCCTAGAGCAAAACGCAGGACCCCGGTCAGAATGTAGCGTGCCGACTGCGTATGTGCCGATAAAGACTTGCAAATCTTTTATAACAGTTCGGGCGTCATCCGAGTGCTGAGGCCACATCCAAAAGAATCTTGAGCATGAATCCACTGTGACCATGATATATTTATAGTTACCCTCCCTCTGCAAGGGACCGCAGTGGTCCAGGTAAACACAAGCTCATGGTTTATCTGAAATCATTAGTGGCATCTGCACAGGACGTTTCACTGTGAGACTTTTATCTTTTGGCAGATTTCACATTCCAAAACATAGTTTCTGGTTTGTTTCCTCCTGCGCGGCCACCAGTATCTTTGCTTTAATAATGACACTGTAGCGGAAACGGATCACTGACATAATATTGAGGGACATATTATCGAGTACCAAAAATATCGGCGAGAAAATATCGACAGACAGAATATCGACTTTGTATCCACAAACAGGTAAGTACAAAAATATTGAGTAAAAAATATCGTTTACAAAAATAAAGTTTGTAAAAATATCGACTTTATTAAAAACAATGTTTAATTAAATTATTTTAAAAAATTATTTACTAAAATATACTTAAAAATACTTAAATTGCCTTATAATAATTAAATAATTAAATAAAGTTATAAAAACATTTTTTACAATCATATTTGTTAAAACATATATATATATATAGTAACATAATATAATTAAAATATATCCAATATTATTACCGAAGGATAGCGGAAGTTTAAAATTACTATTCCCACTCCAGAGCGTACAACAGTAGGGAAAGCGTTGGATAGCGTAGGGGTAAAAATAACTATTCCCACTCCAGAGAGTGCAACAGTAGGGAAAGGGTTGGATAGCGTAGGGGTAAAACTTACTATTCCCACTCCAGAGAGTTCAACAGTAGGGAAAGCGTTGGATAGCGTAGGGGTAAAAATTACTAGTCCCACTCCAGAGAGTGCACAGTAGGGAAAGCGTTGGATAGCGTAGGGGTAACAATTACTATTCCCACTCCAGAGAGTGCAACAGTAGGGAAAACATTGGATAGCGTAGGGGTAGAAATTACTATTCCCACTCCAGAGAGTGCAACAGTAGGGAAAGGGTTGGATAGCGTAGGGGTAAAAATTACTATTCCCACTCCAGAGAGTGCAACAGTAGAGAAAGGGTTGGATAGCATAGGGTTAAAAATTACTATTCCCACTCCAGAGAGTGCAACAGTAGTGAAAGCTTTGGATAGCGTAGGGGTACAAATTACTATTCCCACTCCAAAGAGTGCAACAGTAGGGAAAGGGTTGGATAGCGTAGGGGTAAAACTTACTATTCCCACTCCGGAGAGTTCAACAGTAGGGAAAGTGTTGGATAGCGTAGGGGGAAAAATTACTATTCCCACTCCAGAGAGTGCAACAGTAGGGAGAGCGTTGGATAGCGTAGGGGTAAAAATTACTATTCCCACTCCAGAGAGTACAACGGTAGGGAAAGGGTTGGATAGCGTAGGGGTAAGAATTACTATTCCCACTCCAGAGAGTGCAACAGTAGGGTAAGGGCTGGATAGCGTAGGGTTAAAAATTACTATTCCCACTCCAGAGAGTGCAACAGTAGTGAAAGCGTTGGATAGCGTAGGGGTACAACTTACTATTCCCACTCCAGAAAGTGCAACAGTAGGGAAAACGTTGGATAGCGTAGGGGTACAAATTACTATTCCCACTCCAAAGAGTGCAACAGTAGGGAAAGCGTTGGATAGCGTAGGGGTTAAAATGACTATTCCCACTTCAGAAAGTGCAACAGTAGGGAAAGCGTTGGATAGCATAGGGGTAAAAATTACTATTCCCACTCCAGAGAGTGCAACAGTAGTGAAAGCATTGGATAGCGTAGGGGTAAAAATTACTATTCCCACTCCAGAGAGCGAACAGTAGGGAAAGGGTTGGATAGCGTAGGGGTAAAACTTACTATTCCCACTCCAGAGAGTGCAACAGTAGGGAAAACGTTGGATAGCGTAGGGGTACAAATTACTATTCCCCCTCCAAAGAGTGCAACAGTAGGGAAAGCGTTGGATAGCGTAGGGGTTAAAATGACTATTCCCACTCCAGAAAGTGCAACAGTAGGGAAAGCGTTGGATAGCGTAGGGGTAAAAATTACTATTCCCACTCCAGAGAGTGCAACAGTAAAGAAAGTAGATACTTCATATATTATTTAAAAAGATATATGTATATATTAATATCTATAAAACATTTAATTAAAAGTAATTACCACATTAATATAATAGAATAATTAATTAATTACAAATACTAATTTATTTAATCATTACAATTAATTATCTATTAACACTAATTAATTACAAATTAACAATTAATTAATTAGTAATTAAACAGTTACTTAACAATTACAATCTAATAAATACACAAGAAGTTTTTACATATGTAATTAGTTATAAATAAATTACTTCCCACCCTATTCCCCTATGAACCCACAACCTACTACAGAAATTAAATTACTTAAATTAACATAATTATCAATTAATCAATGAAATAAAATTATTTGGCATTTAAAATTCAATTAATTACCAAAAATATATAATTTAACAATTAATTATAAACAAATACCAATAAATAAATTAACATATTTACTTAATTATAATTAAATTACACTACATAAATTAACATATTTAATTAATTATAATTAAATTATTTCCCAACCTACTCCCCTATAAACCCACAACCCGCTACAGACATTAAATTAGTTAAATTAACATAATTATCAATCAATTAAATAAAATTAATTGACAATTAAAATGTAATTAATTACTAAATAAAAATTACTTAACCATTAATTATAAACAAATACCAATAAAAAAATTAAATATTTAATTAATTATAATTAAATTACACTACATAAATTAACATATTTAATTAATTATAATTAAATTACTTCCCACCCTACTCCCCTATAAACCCACAACCCGCTACAGACATTAAATTAGTTAAAATAATATAACTATCAATTAATCAATTAAATAAAAATTATTTGGCAATTAAAATGTAATTAATTACTAAATAAAAATTAAATAACAATTATAAACAAATACTAATAAATACATTTACATATTTAATTAATTATAATCAAATTACTTCCCACCCTATTCCCCTATAAACCCACAACCCGCTACAGAATTAAATTACGCAAAAGTTAAATAACATTAAATTCATTAATTAAATTACATTATAACATAAATAAACACTTTTAACACATAAAAGACACTATAAAAAATTCGATATTATTAAAAGTTCGATATTTTTCTTAACCTAAATTATGTACTTCTATATTTTGACTATCTATATTTTAAAATTCGATATTACATTACTTACCTTCAAAACGATATTTTTGATGTCTATATTCTGTCCATTCGATATTCTGTCCAGCCTATATTTTGTACTCAATATTATGTCCCTTCGATATTTTGTAGTTGATATTTTATCTGTTTACCAGCGGAAACACCTGCGTGTGTAGAGGCAAGCCCTTCATGTGCTGTTAAGATTAGTCCTAATCTATGTTCCATGTTTGAAATTACCCTATCCCCCACTCCAGGGATTCGAGCAAAAGGAACATTATTTGCATCAGTTATGTATGAGTATTTGAGTGGAAAGCCTTTTGGCAATGTATTACCACTGTCTTTGCTTGAAGCATTGACAGCTAGCATTATTTCGCCATCTATTTTCGTTTTTGAACGAGTGATTGCAGCTACGGAAGCCGTTTGCACAGCTGCCTTCGCGGCTTCATCGGCCAATGAATTCCCTGCAACGTGAACGCCATCACACTGATGACTCAGTGTATGTATCACATGAGTCTTTTGTAGTTCTTTTTGTAATAGAACTACCTGTTCCCAAAGCAACTTATGCTTGATTGTGCTACCTTTTGCATCTTTGAACCCGTTTTGAAACCAGTTCTGTAAGTATTCATTGTAAGATTGGACGCAATAATAGGAATCGCACACTATGAGTGTGGGGAATTCGCGATCTGTATTTTCAAGCGCCATCTTAAATGCTTGTAGTTCAGCTCGCTGAGCTGCACAATCTCCTAGTGATTGAGTTTTTGTGACCATAGGGCTGAATATGCCATCTCGCCAGCGACATTTAACGATCCTGCACGCAGCGATATAAGCTTGTTTACCACCAATCGCGGGTTATGCTGATCCGTCTGTATAAATGATACATTCATATTTCTCTAGAAGCAGAATTTCAGCAGGCAGAGGACATTCTTGTTCGTATTGGAGAAATTCTTGTGTTTTCAAATAAGGGTAAAAAACGTATTCAACGTCTGTTGCAGCAAGAGAATTAACCCATTGTATCAATCTTGGATGTAAAGCCTTTGCATATGGAAGGCTCGCTTTTGTCACTGCCTCTAAGGCAGGTACAGAGGTAACGATCATTATGCGCTTACCCTGTGCGAGGGCTCTCTCTTTTGCAACTGCAGTTTGATCCGCTGTCAGAATTTGTTCTGTAGAAGTGAATTTCATTTCTGCTTGTGTGTACAAGTGTGATTTGTAAGCTATTGGTTCGTTTTCTCCCTCATTAAAGGTTAAGTACGTGAATCTGCATCTTCCTGGAATGATTCGGATTACTAGGTTGCGTACGTTTATGCGTGTCTGTAAATGTGTTGTTGCTAACATGTCTGTTTGCACTGAATGCAAAATTTCTGTCTGTTTTTGAGTCCAATTAACTGTTTTAAAATCAGGGTTGATAAACTCGTAGAGAGGTTTAACCCTTTCTGCGTAATTTAGAATATAAGTTCTTCCAAAATTTAGGAAACCTAGAATTGACTGTAAGTTTTTCAGGGTTTTCAGAGATTGGAGCAGCGCACATTTCTCTAGAAAGTTTTGCTGCCAGGCTTTTGCCTTCACTTGATAACTTGTATCCTAGAAAAAGGACGTTGAGGTGGGCAATTCTCGATTTTTTTAAATTGACTTTATACCCTTCAGGGGCGTAGCCCAATATTATGGTGTTCACCCTGTTCAAGTGCCTATCCAAGTAATCGTCTGTTAGATAGAAGTCATCGACATAAGATAATGCCTTATCATCATGCGTTTGTAGTAACTCTGTTACTCTAGCTGAAAATAACCCTGGACTATTCTTGAATCCCTGGGGGAGATGACAGAAGTGACGCTGTGTCCCCATAATTGAGAAAGCGGTCAAGTGCCTACTTTCTGGTGCAATGTTTTGACAGAAGAAACCGTTAGAAATATCTAGTGTTGTTTTATATTTTTTACGCACCATGTTATTCATTAGTGCAGCACTATGTTTATTTTGTTCTGCAAATCTTTTGCAACATGAGTTTAAATGTCTGTAGTCCAAAACTAGATGATATGTATTGTCTGGTTTGGAGACAGGAAACAAAGGATTGTTCATGGATGAGGTGCATGTTTCAATCACCCCTTGGTATTCAAGTTGATTTAATTTCTCCCTGACCCGTGTTTTTGCTTCTTGCTTAACTGGGTACTGTCTTTGTGCAGCTGGTTGATTTTTTAAACTGGATTTTATGTTGAGGCGAATCCTCATCCCATCCTACATGATTTTTGTATAATGCAGGAGCCTGGACTACTGCCCATTTTCTGGCATATGTATATTTTATATGAATTGGAATATGATTGGAAAAGGCTGGCATAAGGATGTCTTCGCCATGTGGGCACTCCCTGACACATTCAGGTGGCCAGTCTTGTTCAGCTAGAAGAACGACATAACCCTGTGAGAGCTTCCCCCATAAGAGTGCTCTTATTGTTCTAGTTATGTTCCCCTCCATCCGGAGTGTTACTTCATATAACTTATGTGGGACTCTAACCCTGGTATCCGCAGTTTCAACCTGAATGTACTCATTCAAGTCCATGTCTCCAGTTGATCCCTCAAGATCTTGCGAGCTATGGTGACTTCTGCTGCGCTGTCCAACATTGTCTGAGCCCACTCCCAGTTCTTGAGTTATGTCCTCAAGATCCTCGGCATGCCGGATTTTTAGACCTGCTACTTTCTTTTTGGTGAATTGAGTTTTCTTATTTTTCTGAACGTGTTGATCGTCTTTGGACTTCACGCGTTCTTCCTTTTATTCTGACCGTCCTCTTTTTTCGGATTTCTGTGATGAAGTCTGAAAGGTACGAGAGGAACGTGTATCAGTATCTTGATATCGGTCAGGTTTTCTCAAATTATCCCTATTCCTGAGGTTGTACCTTCTTTCAGAGGGCTCCTTTGGAGGAGACCTACCTCTGGATTGAGAACGCTTCTCTTTAGAAGTTTGTTTAGTGTTTTCCCACTTTTTAGGAGTAGTGAGAGTATTTTTAATAAAGACCTTTTCAGGACTTTCTGTCAATTGGGGTTTCACCGGTTTACCACCTAAACTGTCTCTACCTAGTTCTTCATAGGACTCTTCAATTATTCTGGCTAGTTCCTGAGGACGCTCAGTTACATCAAATTATCTTAATTTCTATCGGATCGCCACTGATGCTGCTTCACCTTTAATATTAGCTAATAATATTGCTGAGACCTGCTTGAAACCCTTCAGTAATTTTATACCCAGATTTAAAGCAGGCCCTGCCCCGTATTCATTTTGAATCTGTTTCAGGACGTCTGGTATTACCACCATAGACGGAACACCATGTGTTTTGGTGTGGATAGCAGTAAAGACTGTACCCCAAGTGTCGCAGCCCTCCAGGTGTGGTGCGATCCCCATTGGTAAACAGATTGTCAAAATTCTGTGTTTCTCATGAGGAGTACTGTCAGGAAATACTGCCTCGATTTGAGTAATTTTTTGAGCTATCCAGAACGGAATTTGTTCCAGTTTTGCGGGTAATTTACCAATGACTGATTGTATAGTCTGTGGTGCAATTGTATTTGTGTTCCCCTGGTGAGGGGTGTGTTGCGGAATCCTTATAGCAGGTTAGACTGTTAGAGTCCGCATGACATATTGAACCAATTGTCTGTGGATCTTGATGAGTTGTTTTAGTTGAACTAATAGTTCCGGACTTGTCATTTCTTCAATGGCAGGATGTGGTGTATAGCTGGCTAATACCGGCCATGTAGCTCCTGGTCTACCTAGTGGACCGAGCCTGGTAATGTGATTTATATGTTGTAGGGCGCCTTTAAACCAGAGCGCAGGATCTTGGTATGTTAGTGGAATTTCAACATCCTCGAAAGGAATGTACTCCATTGCAGGTTCCTCTTCTTTGTAGAAGTGAAACATGTGTGTTACTGGATTTGCTTTAGGGAAGAGAATCCATGAATAGAATACCTCATGTGCCTCTATCGCAAAAATTACCCTACCACCTCTTGATGATATGCCATGTGTCATAAGTTTTACAGTGATGGTTTTCCTTACATTTTCTGGGATGATTATAGCATCCGCATCGGCTTTGTTAACACCTTGGCTGCTAGGTGTTTTCCCCTCCTGTGCTGGATATTGCTATTTTACGTTTTTTTATGACGAGCTCAGCTCGTCATCACCACAGCTCAACTGTGCATCATGACGAGCTGAGCTCGTCATGAGCATCGAAAGGGTTAAAGCCTGTAATGTCAAAACCTGGTATGGCATTATTGCCTGCAGGTCCATCGTTCTCTGTGTCACTATCCGACATGTTGTTGACTGAAAGTTTGCAGAGCAATTTTCAAGGAAACAAAGATAAGGTGCACAATCTTTTGGAACACTGTATCCTTCAACATTGAACAAAACCAAAAACTTTTACATAGGAGTTTTTCGTCCTACTCAGGTATCCTTTTACCCACTCCAGACGTCTATTGGAGTATTTTACGGGAAAAAGTGGTCTCTGAGAAAAGCACCATTTCAACAGAGTTTGTAGAGAAATAGAGAGAGAGGCGTTTTCAATAAAAGGATTTATTGAACAGTCTTCTTTTTCATACAAGAGAAATGAACTGCTACAATCATAATGCAGGCTGCAAAGTATAATGCGTACAGCAGGAATAATATTATAAAATAATACTGTAAGAGCATTGTATGGTTTCTAAACCATATAAAATAATATACATAAATACATAGACTAAAAATACTCAACTGGTGCTTCTAAAATATGCCTACCCCAATGTACCTAACCTAAGTCTAGTACGCTGGAAGAAGTAAGTATTGTGTAGCATAGGTTTAGTTTCTTTGCCAAGAATCTATCCAAGATTTCTCTAGGTTCTAATCAGCTCCATACCTTAGGTTTAGAATGAAGGAGGTCTGGTATCTCTGTCTGGGGACTCGATTTCCCGATACCCCGCAAGGGGAGCTTGGAAACACTGGAGCTGGATTCTTGGCTGGAGAAAGACAGTCTCTGATCAGTGCGTCAGCTGGAGGGTCGGCTTCCTTCGGCACTTGCTGTAGGGAGCTGCGTCGGGCAAGTAGAAAGTCGAACTGCTCTGCCCCACCGTGTCTTTGCTAGGGCAAGTGAAGGTATATTTATACCTTGAAGGTGTTTAGGAATACAATAGTTTGACTTAAAGTCGGGCATAATAACGTCAGAAGAACCCCAAGGGAATAGCGGTTCTTTGAAAAGTACATGAGTTCTTGGACAAATCAATATTCGAGCAAGGGGAGGTTCCCTAACTGCTTAAGCCGTTTTCCAAGAAATCGTTGTGACGTTTTGTACGGGTGGAAGTATCCATGCCTGTATTTGGACTGCATGGGCTATGTCTAAATGAGGGCTTGATTTCTATGCTTATATTAGGGCAATGTGAATTGTACCTTTATAAGGGCATGAATCGGGAAAATTCAATCGGAGCCTAAAACGCCACACAACACTTTATTCAATGAATGTCTGAGCAGCAGTGATTGTTTTTGGTGAGTGTCATGTTGGGTACTATGTCCATCCAGTGATTTTGCTCTCCCTCACATTCAGTGCCTTCAAGCTCTGCATCCCACCTAAGCATGGGAGGCATGATAATCTGCAGATAAAAACACAGGCATCAGTTTATAATGTACATTTCCTGCTACTTCTGCCCAGTGCTCACAGGGCACCTAACATGTACGGGCCTGGAAGGGTACTTGGACATTTACTATTCAGCCATTAGGTGGGCATTGGTTTCCCTCAATACCATCACAAACCATGCACATTTCCAACTCAGAGTTATCATTAATGTATAATAACCTTTGCTGTATAATTAAAGGCTCCCCTAAATCCAGTTTCCCAGCCTCTCCAACAATTCCTCTCCTTTTAGGCTGAACGCAGAAGATGAGCCACCTTCTACTAAACAAAAATGCACACTCCTTTATCTAAAAATATATAGATGATTTTGTATGTGAAGTTTTGAATAGGAGTTATGCTTTTATAAATGTAATATCTGCGAGTGCTTGTCAGATGATTGATGCATACCTTTTAGCAGAGCTGCATATCCCAGTGGCCTAACAAGACATACTGCACAGATAAAAAGTATAAAGATAATTAAAGATTCACCGCAGGCATCCGCTATCTCTCCCCAGCGCCATTTCCAGAGAATATTAGAGATGGAGGGAAAGGCATGGCTCTTTCACTGAGAGCATACCTCTCATGTTTATCTATAACATTCCTCTGATTCTTGGGGCTCACAGTGGGCAAATGCTGCTGCTAAAGGATAAAAGAAAGACCACTCTCATGCCTGCGCTAAGGCTTCACGCAGAGGCACGTAATGACACGCCACTTATCCGAGCTAATGGCAAGGCATATTTTTCTGATAACAAGGAAGCACTGAAACAAGAAAACAAAATGGAGGGGAGAAAAAATTGAAGTTGTTCCAATTGTTCACTGCAAGTGACCTTCATTTTTGGACATTGTGGAACTTTACAAATCTTGTTGAAAATTTGTGAATCGCAAAATTGCGATATGCCGGAGGGTCTGGAATCTGGATGGTAGGGTAGCCATTGAGTTGCTGCCTCAGATGTCATAAGCATTGAAGCTACATAGTCCTTCAGGCTCAAAGAAAGGAATGTCTGATCTCACAGATGGTATAGTGACCTGAAAGTTCACTGATATTCGGGCTCCCTTATACCATTCAAAAAGTGACCAAGAACCCGAATCAACTTTAATCAATCAATCAATCAGGGTATTTGTAAAGCACGCTACTTACCCATGAGGGTCTCAAGGTGCTGAGGGGAGGGGGGGTGCTGCTACTGTTCGAAGAGCCAGGTCTTGAGGAGTCATCTGAAGGCAAGTAGGTCTTGGGTCTGCAGGAGGTGGGCGGGGAGGGGGTTCCAGGTCTTGGCGGCGAGGTAGGAGAAGGATTTACAGCCGTATGTCACACGTTGGATGCGGGGGACATCGGCGAGAGCGAGGCTGGCGGAGCGGAGCTGGCAGGTGGGGGTGTGGAAGCTGAGTCTGCTGTTCAGGTAAGCTGGTCCGGTGTTGTGTAGTGCTTTGTGTGCGTGGGCGAGGAGCTTGTAGGTGATGCTCTTGTCATGGGGGAGCCAGTGTAGGTCTCGCAGGTGGGGGGTGATGTGGCTGCGGCGGGGAATGTTGATGATCAGTCGGGCTTAGTAGTTTTGGATGCGTTGTAGTCGTCGCATAGATGTTTGGCTGGGATTCCAGCATAGAGTGAGTTGCTGTAGTCCAATCTGCTGCTGACGAGGGCCTGTGTCACCGTTCATCTTGTCTCGGTTGGGATCCACTTGTAGATCCTGGGGAGCACGTGGAGGGTGTTGTAGCAGGAGGAGGACACGGCGTTGACCTGCTTGGACATGGAGAGGGAGGAGTCGAGGATGAATCCTAGGTTGCGAGCATGGTTGGTGGGTGTTGGTGCTGTTCCCAGTGTGGTCGGCCACCAGGAGTCGTCCCATGCTGAGGGGGTGGGTCCAAGGATGAGGACCTCCGTCTTCAGCTTCAGGCGGCTGCTCCTCATCCAGTCAGCGACGGCCTTCATTCCCTCGTGGCGGTTGTTTTTGGCAGTGTGTGGGTCCTTGGTGAGGGAGAGGATGAGCTGGGTGTCGTCAGCGTAGGAGATGATGTTAAGGTCGTGATGGCGGGCCACTTGAGAAGGGCTCAGCACCCAAGGGTGAGCCCTTCTTGAGACAAGTCGGGTACTTGGTCACTGTCCAATGGAAGTCCCATTGGAGACGGACATACCATGCATTTGTCTGTCTGTGCAGCGGCATTTCTGCTGCTTTTCTCTGGAGTTTGAAAGGCAGGCACAACCTACCTTCTGCATGTTGGTCCTTCAAGCGGGTCACCAGGTTGAATCTCTAAAGGTGGGGTTCCATATTGCCTATTCACTTTGCCATTGTTCTTCTTTCTCTCTCTCAGTTTTTTCAGTTCATTAGTCTTTATTTCGATTATAAAAATCATAAAAGACATTACAGTCAGTTAAAAGTTAAAACAGATTAAAAGTTCAAAATTGAAAAAGATCAAGTCAAGACAGAGCTGACATTAATGTACGGGGACCACAATAAAGTTGCATGGATTTGAATATTAATACAACAGATCAACATGCTCTAATACACTATAAAAGTCCATAAGTTTAAAAAGATGTGATATAAGATATATCAACGCAGCAATGGTTTGTTGACAGAACGGTGTTATAATGCCAGAACGCCTATGACAGTGGTTTAGACATACAGCTACCCCGGTCCTTAGTGAAATCACTAATCCCTGCATCAAGACTCGGCAAGATAGCAGAGTCAACCTAGCACACATCCCTTAAAGTTGGTAATAAAAGGGTTGAAACTCTTCACTTCTGAAGATTCAGGGAGAGCAGAAGTCCACATGTGGTGTAAATGGGATCCTTCTCACTATGGGATGTCCCTGCGGGTTGGTAAATAGGGCACCCTCGGTTGGGTAGGGTGGTTTATTCCGACAGTTCTTGGGCCGGAGAATTCGATTAATGCTGGAACTCTGGTTTTAATGAATCCATTCTAACATTAGACCATGAGGGACCCGTCAAGATCAACAATCATCAATCTCCCCAGCCTGTATTATCCAAGAATTACAAAATAGATTGAACAAGGCTATGAGGAATCATCAGTTTCATATCAACTGATAGGTTAAAGAGAGATATTGCTAAGCTATCCGTTACACCCTGCGGCATCCTTGGCCAATAGAAGTGACAAATCAAAGTGGGGGAGTCGGGTGCTCATGTATCGATAAAGGAACGAGTCACAGGACTCACCTCTTTGATCTGTTACTTCTATCATGTGTACAGTGCAATAAGGAAATAATCCTGGTGTAGATTTTGTAGGGTCTCTACTAGAGAACATCCCATCCATAGGTCAAGTACCAAATAAACAATAAATCCTGAGCTAAAAAAGTTCTTCAATATCAAAAGGCAAATGTCGAGTCCAAGGCTTCAAATTATCTTCATAGTTCTTCATTTATTGTCATTTTCAATAGAATCCAATAAAGAAGTTATTAACCGCTGCCAACTGAAGGACCATGTTTTAGAACCTAGGGGCGTCAGGGAAAATGCCCGATGCCTTCGAGTTCCCCTGCCTCGGCAAACAGAGACACGGGACGCTTCTTGATGACGTCAAAGACCAAAGTTTATTGGCTGCAACCAGGAACAGAGGTCTACGAAGCACACACAAGTGGTTCGCTAGACACTGCACACTTTCAATGAGCGGAGCATGGTCTTTTATGCAAAAAATCAAGCCTGAGGCAACATTCCAAACTAGCATTGGTTACACACAAACTGGCCAATGACAATGTGACAATTCAAAAGTAACGCATGACGACAATCCCCTTTTTCCGTTGTCCAGCCCACCAGAAATGACCAAGCACATTCCAATATCCTGTTCGATCAGGCCGGACAAACCCATCATAAAACCTCAACCCAAATCAGTAATCATGTCGTAAAGGAAAGAGCAGAAACAGATTGGAAGCAAGATAGAAAGGTGGGTGCAGTGTACCATAAACTTCGACATGTCCTGCTCTTTGATCTTTATCTGACCAGCTGCTTAACAAGGAACTGGCTCAGCGAGGTCAGCCTCGGGCAAGGGAGTCAGTTCGGCCAGGTCATTCAGAAGTCAGCTAAGGTGTACGTGTCTCAAGGACTCGTTCGGCCATAGTCATCGGCCTATGTGAGGGCAACCACACAAAATGGCTGCCGCACACAAAATGGAACCCGCAGGTTCAAACGAAATCCCTAAATACATAGTGTTCTCTTTGATCGATTAATGCGAAAACACTCGTACATACCGCACTCGTGATTTGCGGTCCGCTGATACCAAAATCGTCTATTTCCGACGACCTTTATTGAACAGGTTCGGAACCACCGAACCACACAAAACGTGTTTCGTCTAGGTCGTAAAGACTAAAGACTTCGTCAGGGCATGTAAGTCAAAAAGGAGGAATTGCGTAGAGATAATAAGAAGAATGCCTTAGTCCATAGCCAGCAACAACTCATATATCCATTCCAACTGTTTTCCAAGCTCATAAATGTATCATTTCCATAAGCCCAGTCCTATATATCGAATAAGCCGTGTCCGAGTTCACTCTTGTCCTCCGAGTGCAGAGACAAGAAACAGTGTTCCGGTATTAGGCGGCGTGATATTGAAGAACTTTTTTAGCTCAGGATTTATTGTTTATTTTATAACTTTACATTTGTGGCCTGTTTCAAGTCGCATTGTTTGATTCTGGCTGGGTGACCGGAATCTTATCCTTTGAGCTTACCGGATATTGTACTATATTACCAGTATTTCCTCTCAGCGCAATCTACCCTCATTCACCTGTTCTCTTTGTTGTATCATAGGTCAAGTACCCTCCAGGTCCAGTAGCAAAGGACCCCGTGGATTCACATAACTAACTGTGCACCACAAGCTTGAACATCTCTACGTTCTACAGTCCCGCGTGTGAAGAGAACGGTTCCAGGTGCAATACATATCATCATTAGAGAGCACACCATGTCTCTGTTTTGTTGCTTATCCTGGTCCTCTTTCCACATTTCTACCACTAGTCCTCCTATGCTTGTGCATGAGGTCACTCGTGCAGGTGGTGAGGGATGCATCGCTCCCATTGGATTCCGAGCACAATGCTTTGTGTATCCTGACAACATAATGTTCCACTCAAAAATAGGTGGATAGTTTAGCGTTAGCGTGTTTTAAGACTGAATTACAACTATCAAGAGGGGAGATATGTGAACCTCTGTGTGCACGGTATACTGGTATTTGGTGATTTTAATCTTGGGCATTCTAAAATGATGTTTCAAACAGAGATTGTCACTGAGCAATGTGTGGGATAGTGGAAGCTGACACATACAAGGAGAAAAACACTGGGCTGAAATATTTCCACTCTATGTTGTTTGCACATGCCTCTGCATCCTGAATGGGCACTCTAGATGGACACATCCATCCACTTGTAGACTTGCAATCAGGGCTAACTTCAGTGACTATGCTGCAATAAGTTAGGGACTGTGGCCTCTAGAGCTTGATATGGGTGTGGAAAATTCCTAGAAAGTGACCACAAACCACTTGCTCTCTTTCTAAAAAGTCAAAATAAATGTAAAGTTGTTTTACATGGGTTGATAAGTTGCTATTTGTAGGGAGGCCAACTACGTCTAACAATCATAGACAATGTATTTGGAAAACCAGAGTTTATAAAAGGTTTCTTCTTAGGTTCTGGTAGATATAATGTTATGTTTTCATGAAGGGAAGGGTCCTGACTTCATAGATTTATTTGAGTAGACCATCAGCACAGATTGTATGTTTACCGCTGCCACTGCTAGCAAAAAAGGACCTATTATAATTTATTTTACAAAATGGTTGTTTTGAAAAGGATTGTGCTATGCGGAAGTGAGAGCTAAGCACTGCCCTATCATGTGTCATTGCTCTAAGTCTGAATAGCAATTATGTGTTCTTAAGGGAGAATACAAACAGCTTCTCAATTAGAGTAGAAGGAAGCAAATTATAGTATCTGGGCAGACTTAGCATCCACCGCCCATGAAAGAAACTGTAGGAACTTTTCAGATAAACCAATAGAACAAATAGACAATCAGATAAACAAATAGTACAAATAGGTGCAGAGTCTCAAATAGATCCAAAGTAAAAATTCAGGTGAATTTAGCCATGAGGATAGCTTTTACTTCTTTCTTAAAAAATGCAGTGGAGGAGATAAGTCTGGTTTCTGGAGGGAGTGTATTCCAGATCCTGGGTGCCATTTCTGAAAGGAGCGTTTATATGTTTTTTCCTTCCGGAATCTTCGAGGTTTCAGAAGAAGATATTTTTTGCTTCTAGTGGTTCTTGAGCCACCAGATATTGTCAGCTTCTGAATGAGGTAGCCGGGTGAGTTGTGGTGTTCAGCCCTGTGTGTCATGTAGGCAAATTTCAGATGTATTCTGGCTTCAAAAGGCAGCCAGTTCAGGGATTTTAAGTCAGGGGAAATATGCAAGTGTTTTTTTGATCCAGTGATGAGTCTCGCTGCAGCGTTCAGAGAGGCTCTTAGGGGTGCAGTTGTAGATAGGGGGAGTCCGCAGAGGGCGACGCTTCCATAGTCTATGCGAGGAATGACTAGGGCTTGTACTGCAGTTTGGAAGTCCTTGGCTGGGAGGAAGGGTTTAAGTTTCCTCAAGGTATTGACTTGGAAATTAGCTCCCTTAGTTGCCTTGCTGATATGCTGCTGCATGTTGGGATTGGCATCCAGTGTTATGCCTAAAGATTTCGCTGAGTCCACAATGGTAGGTGGGACATTGAGTGCAGTTAGGTGCTCTATCTATCTATCTATCTATCTATCTATCTATCTATCTATCTATCTATCTATCTATCTATCTATCTATCTATCTATCGCCCTCACTCTATCTATCTGTCTATCTCATCTATCTATCTATCTATCTATCTATCTATCTATCTATCTATCTATCTATCTATCTATCTATCTATCTATCTATCTATCTATCTTTCGCCCTCACTCTATCTATCTGTCTATCGCATCTATCTATCCATCTATCTATCTATCTATCTATCTATCTATCTATCTATCTATCTATCTATCTATCTATCTATCTATCGCCCTCACTCTATCTATCTGTCTATCGCATCTATCTATCTATCTATCTATCTATCTATCTATCTATCTATCTATCTATCTATCTATCGCCCTCACTCTATCTATCGCATCTATCTATCTATCTATCTATCTATCTATCTATCTATCTATCTATCTATCTGTCTATCTATCTATCTATCTGTCTATCTATCGCCCTCACTCTATCTATCGCATCTATCTATCTATCTATCTATCTATCTATCTATCTATCTATCTATCTATCTATCTATCTATCTATCTATCTATCTATCTATCTATCTATCTATCTATCTATCTATCTATCTATCTATCTATCTATCTATCTATCTATCTATCTATCTATCTATCTCCCTCACTCTATCTATGCATTTTTAATACAACAACCATTCCGATTTTGAGCGGAGTAAACATCTCAATGCCCATCAGATTCCCCATGTTAGACTAATGTTCTGGTTTGTTACCTTTGCCTCAAATTGTAAAGCGCTTTGATATCTTTCGGGATCAAGTTTGCGATATATAAAATTATATAAAGAAAAATAAATAAATAAATAAATAAATAAATAAATCTACTGAGTATTAGATAGGCGAACCTCAGCGGAATGCTGTTGGCTATGACCTTCACAGATTTTTAACATGTGTTTGATCGTGTTTCCGGGGACTGCATGAGGGCCTCATTGAATATTGAGTGTTTGCCCAATTCCTTGGTCAAGCTATTTGAGGGCTGCCTAGTCAAACTGCAGAGAAGGCTTGTTATGGTAATCAAGGTAAATGTGCAGAGGAGTTGCCAATCAACACAAATGTGTCTACTCACCCTTTATTATATTTAGCTCTGTGTTCTGAAAAATATTTCAGGTTACTTGGTACATTTAAATTTTGAGACGATGAAGGTGAACAAAACTTACATTCTTGTGTTCTGAGATGATGCACTATTGCTTACCCTCACTAAATAGTCAATGCTCAGTCAATTAGTTGAACAAAGGGCTTTGAATAGCATTGTTTACAGAAGCAATTGGTTAATGATATACCTATGACAATGTTTAAACATAGATACTCTTTAAAGACAAGGGGCCAGATGTAGGTAATCCAAATTTACCGATTCTTAAATAACGAATTTTACCGATTCGGTATTTTAGCATCGGTAAATGCTATGTAGAAAAAAATGTGGTAAGTATTACAGAATCGATACGATTCGGTATTTACCGAATCGGTATTTACCGAATCGGTAATTCACATTCATTCCTATGGGCCTAGAGGAATGTGAATTACCGAATCGGTAAATACCGATTCTGTAAAATAGGGAAATATTCAAGGGTGTCAGGGTGTCACATTGACACCCTGTTGCACCCCTGAATAGTGCTTGTGTGCACATGTGGCACACATACATGTCCTAAGGGCATGTATGTCTGCCACATGGCACTGTTGAAAATGCACAGATTTGCATTTTCAAAGGTATTCGGTATTTACCACCAACTAATGGTTGGTGGTAAATAACGAATCCTTAAAGCACATAAGCACTTTAAAAAATGCTTCCTACATGCCATTTACCGATTCGGTATTTACCGAATCATCCCCTACATCTGAAATGGCTCAATACCGGTCGGTAAGCCTGAAATGTACCGAATTTCGGGGTAACCGACCGGTTATGGGCCTCCTACATCGGGCCCAAGGTTCTCTATTTATCGGTTCTCTGTTTATCGAGTCCCCCTGCAATGTGCATCTTATTAAGCTTATTTGGGGGGAGGCTTTGATTCAAGGTTTTCATGGGTCCAGCACAAAAAGACAGCAGTGTTTATATTAGGGAAAAAAATCCCGCAGGGGTTGATTTACTTTGTAAGTTAAGGTGATTTATTAGTTTAGCTCTGCAGTTTTTCTTTAGATTTCTAGGATAAAGGCAGATTTAAATGGATGATGGTGTATAGAATGCAATTTGTGGTGCGGATCACTGGGGCTGTATTAACACTGCAGTAATACAAGTGACAGGACACATTTTTGAATATCATTATCACAGCGAGGCCTTCGTACACGGATATTATCTTTCATCCTTGAAATAGGTTAATGCTGTAATAACCAACATTATTGCTTTACGCCCAGTGTTGTACTGGGCTAAACTGTTTAACAATGTCCATGGTAAAACATACCTTAGAACATTCTTGGACATTTTGATTGTAAAGGATTGAGTAGTTTCCACTGGAAGATCTTTGGGTTAATCCACCTTTAATACATTGTTAAACACAGAGAGTAATTTGGGTGGAATATTGCAAGCAAAACAGGTGTCAATGTTTCTTGAAGCTGGGATGTTATTATCAGATTATCTATTGAGTAAATCTCTTATAAGATTTGAGCCATATTTAGATGCACTCAATCCTGAATTACGACAAACCCCGTATAATAAATCCAAGTTGTGTACACTGTCTGTTCATCTATCTCACTAGACGAAGGAAATCCAAATGTAAAGTAGGCTTATGTGACTGTAGGATTGGTGTCACATGCCTCGATTGAGAGTGTAATGGCAAAAAAGAAACAGCCAAACTTACACAGGAGGTAAATGCCAATTTGGCGGGGTTCAGTAAATTAGTCATGAGTTAAATAACAGTGGTTATGAATTTCAACTGTTCATGAACCAATATTTACCACCTGATTTGAATACATAATGTGTGGTATTTACCATGTGTGGAAAATACTGCACCAGATAAATAGCACATTCCCAAAACATCAGGAAGCGCTCATTCTCAGGCATTGGAAGTTCCTGTAGTTAGAAAAATAAGTTCTAGAGAGACTTAAACAAGTGGCTCAGCAGAGGCTGTGATCAGCTGGCCCCACTCAAGCGAGTTACTGCCAGGCGGGATCATGACGCTAATAGGTGGTTCAACGTCGCACTTAAGGAGGAAAAGCTGGCTCTCCGGCAAGCGGAGCGTGCCTGGCGACGTGCCTACTGTCCCACTCTTAAAATCCAATATACCATACTTCTGCACCAATACAAGAAGTCCATTCTCCTTGCTAAAACTGAGTACTTCTCCTCCAAAATTTTGCTCGCCGAAAATAAGCCAAGAGAAATCTTCTCTATTGTGCAAGACTTGGCTTTTTCGGATAGAGTTACTCTTAAACCTTCTCCATCTCAGACCCTCTGCGATTCACTCAATAGTTATTTTTTAGAGAAAATTACAACCATTAAATCCAATGTCGCTCCCCCCTCTTCCTCTTTCTCGGATCCACTGCCCTTTTCTCCCCAGACAATATAAAACAGAGATTCCCTTGAACAAGGTCATGTACATAAGCACCATAAGTGGAAAAAAGCAATAACTATAACAAGTAAATCTAGAGTAAAAAACGGACAAAATTTATTGTATACAGCAAAATTAAAAAAGCAGAAAACATAGTAAGCTGCTTGTCATAGGTTAAAATAATTATAATAATAAAATAACAATCCCACATTCAATATTGACCAGCAATATTGCTAAGAACAGACAGAAAAATAGTAAGACATACAATTTGTGCAATACAAGGTGTGTGTTCTGATATTCTTTTTAAGGCACCGGTGTTATGCACTTTAAGATTGTACTGTGTCAACAACAGTGTCTGAGCCTCTAATCACACTTCACTAGGGCGTCGACGCGTTTCGGTGGTTTGTTGAAATTCTATCCACCTTTATCAAGACAAAGAATCAGCTTCTGTCGTAGTGTACATATGTTCCTCTTAGGTGCGAGGGACCAATCTATAGTGATAGTGCAGACGTCCTCTGTAATGACGTTATTACTCAAACCGCGGATGTTCATGAACAATTTTCATGCTTGGTCTATATTAATGTTCCTTATCCGTAAATTGTTAAAAATTTACAGCAGACTGAGCCGAGTTTGGTATGACATATGATTCCTTCTGTCCCTTCTGTAGTGGCTTCTATTTGTGCCTTGCTGATAAGTCTACCTGTTAAATTGGGTGGCAGTATAGTGCCGAACTTTCTTGGTACACGGCGCTTTACTTTCAATCGCGTTGTGTGGGACCAGAGGCGCCTAAGTCATGCTCCAGAGATTTGAGTATTCGTTCCCTCTACGTCTACTGTCGGCTGCACGCTTCTCTGGGCATTGAATGACCCTCTGCGATTCACTCAATAGTTATTTTTTAGAGAAAATTACAACCATTAAATCCAATGTCGCTCCCCCTTCTTCCTCTTTCTCGGATCCACTGCCCTTTTCTCCCCAGATACATCTTGACCACTTCCCCCCTATGACTAAAGAATCATTTCTGTCCCTTCTCTCAATGGTAAAGTCAGGCTCCCCATCCGATATCTGCCCGCACATATTCTAAAACAAATCTATTCGGCCTGTCCCTCCCCTCCGCTCACTTTCCTTAACAATTCCCTTGCCCAAGGCATTGTCCCTCAGTTTCACAAATCTGCAATCATCATTCCTATTTTAAAAAAAACCTGGTGAAGACCCATCTTTACTCGCAAACTATCGCCCCATTTCCCTCCTCCCTCTCCTAGGCAAAATTCTGGAGCGTCATATCACCCGAACACTCAGTGTCTTTGTGGAGGAGAACGGCTGTTTTGCCTCCCGCCAGGCTGGTTTTCGCCCGGCACACTCCACAGACTCTGTAGTCCTCTCTGTGATGGACAACCTCAGAGAGGGTATGGATGCCAACCAACCCCAAGCTCTGGTCCTCCTTGATTTGTCCGCCGCCTTCGACACGGTGGACCACTCCATTCTTCTTTCCCGTGTCGAGGCGGTTGGCATCAGGGGGACCACCCTGGTTTGGCTGGCATCCTTTCTGAGGGACCGCACTCAGGCCGCCCATCTGGCCAATTTTTCTGCTCCCTCCCAAATGGTTCACTGCGGAGTCCCACAAGGATCCTCCTTGTCCCCCCTGCTGTTTAATTTGTACATTTCCCCTCTTATTTTTGCACTTCAGCAGATGGATGTTTCTATCTACAATTATGCTGATGATCTTCAACTGTTTTTTAATTTATCCTCCTCCCCAGAATCCATTCACAATTTTCATTCTGTTATGCTTTTCATTAGGGACTGGATGAGCTTTAACCATCTGAAACTTAATCCCGACAAAACCGAGCTGGTCTTGACGGGTGGCTCCTCCAATCCCTGGAATTTTTTGTTTTGGCCTTCCTCCCTGGGTCCCCCTCCCACCCCCTCCTTTTCAGTTAAAACTTTAGGGATTAAACTTAATGCTCACCTCACCCTGCACTCTCAGATTATTTCAGTTGTTTCCTCGTGTTTCCTCACTCGCCGCACTATTCGAAAGGTGTCGTGCTTTTTCTTCTTCTGTGCCCTCAAACTCATTTTGTCTGCGATGGTGATCTCCCGTTTAGACTACGGCAACGCCTTGTATACCGGTGTCCCCGCATACAACCTTCGGAGACTTCAACTGGTGCAGAACCAGGCAGCCCGACTTGTTTACAACCTGTCCAAATTTCACCATGCCACCCCGCTGCTCAAAGCTCTGCACTGGTTGCCTATCCGGGAACGTGCCTTGTTTAAGATGGGTTGTATCACCTTCCAGACTAGGGCAGGGACAGCCCCTGGCTTTATCTCCTCTGAGATCAAGGCCTACCGTCCTACCAGAGAGTTGCGGTCCTCTTCACAATCTCTTTTGGTAGTCCCTCGTTTTAAGAAGAAGAGGTCGGGAGGCGTTAAATTCTCCACGCTTGCGCCTACCTTCTGGAACACTCTTTCCCCATTCCTCAGGTCCTCTTCCCATTATCCTGAATTTCGGAAAGCTCTGAAAACATTCCTTTTTGCCCAAGCCTTCCCACACTAGCAGTTCGTTCTTCTCACTGTCCTATGGTCTGCGCCCCTAGCGCCAAGAAACCGCTCGGTGTATGTGCGCTTTATAAATATTTTAATTTCAATTTCAATTTCAATTTCACTAAACAGCCAGAAAAACACAGAGAAGGACCTCAGAAGTACTTCAACAACTCATTCCTGTGTGGAGGTGTGCAGGCATTCATTTTGTGTTGACAAATCACCTTGAAACAAGATAAACAGAATCTATTGTCATCCTCTGATATCACTCAGTCCTGTCAAAGTCTTCCATCATGGACCCCAGCACGGAAGTTTATGGCTCCTTAACTAGAGGTCCTGTCCATGGAGGTGGAACAGCACCATGACCATCTAATGTGCACACTCATGCTGAAAATACCACCAAAAACAAACAAGAACAAGTCTGTGGAAGGAGATAATAGACAAAATCAATACTGTATCAACATATCCACATGATGATGAGAGCATGACAAAAACAGGTTCCAAACCTTGAAATGCAAGTTACTCTAGTGAGTTGCCAAGCCGAAACACTAAAGCATGGCAACTAGTTTCAGTTCCCAATGTCAGCTCTTTCTCAAGCAGTGGGGATTAAAAATTATGGCCATTCTCAACATCTCCGGAGAAGGTCTTGAGATTAGCAGAATCCTAGGTCAGAGCCACGAGAGGGTTGTGGAAGCACACGTGGTTGTTTAAAAAGACTTGACTGAGAATCATCATCGTTGTTAAGTGTAACTGATGTAATTTGTTACACATATTCACAATGATCCATGTATGTGCTGCTACAGGTGTCCTCAGTTGTCTAATGGTACTGCTGACATGTACTAAGACCGGACTACGACAATCATAATGCATCGCCCCTTTGATGATGAAGAGTTGATTTGTCTGCTCAGTACTTTCAGGGCCAGTGTCTCCACACTAATGTTGCTTGTTTGCATTATAATGGCATTATGGTTTAATCCAATGCACCTAACACAACAGTTTAACGCACACAGGTCCTCGTCACACATCATCTGCACATTGATATTGTGCCTTATTTTAAGGTTACTGCACACTTGCTCCTTTCTACCTGAGGTCATCAGGTATACATGAAGATAGTCGAAGGACATAGAGAAATCCTTCAATTGTTTTGCTTGCATTGGCTTTGTGGGCATCCAAGGGGAACTGCATATGCTGAACACTCATTTTCTGATAGGCTCCATCACTCTGCACAGTATTTTGCTGAAGGTTGACTGAGAATGCCGTGCACCAACCCTACCGTCCGCTATATGATGCCTTTTACAAAGAATTCCAGCACTGCTATCACTTTCAGGAAGGGAAGTTGGCAGGGGTTGCTTATGAAAGTCTCCAAGCTATCTGTAGTGATGAAAGTATGTTTTGTACGGTGCCCATATCAAGCCTGTATATTCTCTGGATCTCGAGCTGACTCATGTTTATGGGTTTGAGCCTTACTCTGTTGTTTCTGGCTCTCATCCTGAGCTGCGGCACCATGTGAGGTACTGATTGCTGGCATGGTTTCCATCCTCATGCTGCATGGTTTATTGTAGCAATAAAAAAGAGCTGGCACAGTATGATATAGTTGCCTCACAGTGCTGCCTCCATGGGAGTGTAATGTGGAGTGGAAGTGTGACCTGCTGCAATCAAGGTGTGAGAGCTTCACACGTCCATAACTGTTTATGTAGGTCTGGCTTTGTGTGCAGGCATGAGTGTGATTTATTTTTTCCGCTCAAACAGTGCATGCACTGTGTTTATTGCATTATTGTGTTGGTTTTCGTTTTTTGTATTGTTTTACAATTTTACTTTAATTCTCTACAATTTGAGAAGTTTTTATCACCTGCTTTTGACTGGAGATATTTTAAAGTGATATTTTTCAGTGGTTTTCAATGACCTTTTATACATGTAATTGGGCGTTATTTACCATGGGCCATATGTAGGTAAATTGCATTTACCGAATCGTAAATACCGAATTTTACCGATTCGGTATTTACAATTCGGTAAATGCCATGTAGGTAATTATTCTGTAAATATTACCGAATCGGTAATATGCGGTAATTACCGAATCGGTATTTACCGATTCGGTAATTGCCATTGATTCCTATGGGCCTTGAGGCCCATAGGAATCAATGGCAATTACCGAATCGGTAAATACCGATTCGGTAATTTTACCGATTTGTCAAGGGGGACAGGGTGTCACTTTGACACCCTGTTGCACCCCTGATTTTGGCTTGTGTGCAATGTGACACACATACATGCCCTTAGGGCATGTAAGTGTGCCACATGGCACAGGTGTACATGCACATATGTGCATGTACACAGAAATTCGTTATTTACCATGCCATTGTATTTCATGGTAAATAACGAATTTCTAAGGGCCTGTTGCACTGTTTCCAGTGCCACCTACATCCCAAAATTCCGATTCTGTACATTTACCAAATCGGTACTTTACCGATTCGGTAAAATTACCGATTCGGTAAATATACAGAATCGGTAATTTTCAGGCCCCCTACATCTGGAATTATGAATACCAGTCGGTAACGGCCGAAATCGGCCGTTACCGACGGTATTTTCCCACCTACATATGGCCCCATATGTGTTATTTTTTCCAAACGGCAAGAATCACATGCGGTAAATAGTACATGTAATAAATAGCGCACATAGACCGCAGACATGTGGTATTGGGACATGTGATAAATATAAAATGTGTTTTTTCTCTTGTGATCAGACGAGACGGTAAATGTATGTACGAATATCATGTAAATATGGGTTTATTGAATTTTTACATGGATTTTTTCGGTTTTAGCTGCCAACCATAATGTTGGATTTGCCACTCCCTTAAGAATCAAAAGAGACTCAGGTCAGTTTCATGTCCATGCCTTGACCCTGTCTGATGCAATGTTTTCTTGAGGGTACGCACAAGTCTTTTCACATTTTACATGTCTAAGGCCATCTGTGGTCACCTCTTCGAGTATAAGGCCATCTCTACCTTTTTTATTTCTCTTCCACCTTAGATCGTACTAGAAAGGTGATGTGTGGATGCCTCTAATCCACATGCTGTAATGTGTCATTTACTGTCTTTTTGTAATGACACCCCATGGTGGTAGACAAGGACTGATGCTCCTCCAGAATACCACCTATATGAGTGTCCACACAGTGCAGTATTATTTAGCTGCAGCGATTTGCCAGTGATGCAACCTGTTCTGACTTCAGCCATTAATATCTTCCCCATTACTTATTTTCTCCATAAAATACTACTGCCTATGGCCTTCCTCTGAGTAGGATGGGGGAGTGAATAAGCGAGGTTCTCAAGGGGGAAAGAATGTAAAGATCCTTGATTTCAAGAGCATAAGTACAATGCCGTAACATCAACTCCTTATTTTCAACGTCCTCTTCTGACCTCAATGCTATTGTAAGGTTAGACGTGCTACAAAAACACGAAGTTCACTGCAACAAACACTAACGTCCATGCAGCCTGACAGGATATACCACAAGTCTTTCACCACACACAGAAAGCGAGGGTAAAGAACAAAGACTAAAAGAAAACACCAACAAAAAATAAAGCAAAACTTATAAAAATAGTGCATCTTCCTGGCTAAAGACTGGTATGGGCAACTCCCTCTGGGCAGCATCTTTGCACTCCACAATATTGACATCATCAGCACCTCTCTGTATTTCTCTTCCCATTTGCACTCCGCATACCACAATCAAGACACAATTGGATGCCATTGAGTGTTGTGTGGCGTTTTAGGCTCTGAGTGAATTTTCCCGATTCATACCCTTATGTAGGTACAATTCACATTGCCCTAAGATAGGCATAGAAATGAAACCCTTTTTTAGGCATAGCCCATGCTACCCAAATACAGGCATGGCTATTTCCACCCTTACCAAACGTCACATTGATTTCATGGAAAATCGGCTTAAGCAGTCAGGGAACTTCCCCTTGCTTGAATATTGATTTCTCCAAGAACTCAGTTAGTTTTACAATGAACAACTATTCCCAAGGGGTTCATTATGACGTTCTTATGCCCGACTTTACGTCAAACTGAGGCATTCCTAAACACCTTCAAGGTATAGATATACCTTCACTTACTATAACAAACTACGGTGGTTCGGAGCAATTCGACTATCTACTTGCCCGACGCAGCTCGCTACAGCAAGTGCCGAAGGAAGCCGACTCTCCAGCTTATGCACTGAACAAGAGGCTGCCCTTCTCCTGCCGAGAATCCACCTCCAGTGTTTCCAAGCTCCCCTTGAGGGTGTTGGGAAATCGAGTTCTGTACCTGAGATACCAGACTTCCTTCATTCTAACCAAGGTATGGAACTGATTGCAAAGCTAGCCTGGCTGATGACGGCTGATTAGCCAGAAACCGATCCCAGGATGCTTGTTTGCGGTCCAGGGAAGACATGGTTTGGCAGCTCAGGCTGGACTGTTCCCATGAGGCACAGGGCCAAGACCGATTTGCAAATGGTCATGTCTGAACTGGGGTGGCTTGGTGAGCAAAATAATGATGGATTAAGCCCAGATCTGTGACTGGGGGTGAATGTTTTGCCATTGTGCAACATTCCGTCCATCATCTTGTGTGGAGCTGATTAGAACCTAGAGAAACCTTTGGAAGATTCTTGGCAAAGAAAACTAAAACCTCTGCTACACAATACTTACTTCTTCCCGCGTACTAGACTTAGGTTAGGTACATTGGGGTAGGCGTATTTTAGACGCACCAGTTGAGTATTTTAGTCAATGTTATTTATGTATGTCTTTTTATATGGCTTAGAAACCATACAATGCTCTTACAGTATTATTTCATATTACTGTTTACGCTGTACGCATTATACTTTGCAGTCTGCCTAACGATTGTAGCAGTTCACTTCTCTTGCATGAGAAAGAAGACTGTTCAATAAACCTTTTTATTGAAAACACCCGTCTCTCTATTTCTCTGCAACTCTGTGGAAACGAAGCATGCACGATTGACTAAGTGAAATACTTATCTATTGTTTCCGCGACTCTGAGAGATATATTCTTATTCTTGGGAAACAAAGTTGTCATGTTTATGCGGTTGTCAGAAACGAATCCCTTCTTGTGATTTCGAGAAAGTTTCTAGTGACCTCTGAGCTAGCTGGCACTCACTATTAAGTTTAGTATATTCGATAGAGACCCAGTCGACCTGAGTCCTACATCAAATCTATAGGATATATTATTCCAATTCGCAGAGCCTACTGGGAATATAGGAACTACACTACAGGAGTACATAATCAGATATGTGCTACAGAAGGTGATGTGTGGAAAATAGCATTCATCCCAATTATGGCCAATATGAACATCTTGTGATGTCCTTCAGTCTTTGTAATGTGAGCATCACAGTTAGACTTGGCATCTTTTGGTGTGTTTCCCCTGAGTTTTTGCTTTCTGACCTCCCGGTTTTGATTCTGTTTTTGCTGGCGTAGTGTTTCTACACACTTTTCTCACTGCTGATCAGTAGTAAAGTGCAAATGCTCCTGTGGTAAATTGTGTTATGGATTGGTGTTTCCATGATTGGATATTTGATTTACTTGTTAGTCCCTAGTAAAGTGCACTGAGTGTGCCAGGGTCTGTGAATCAAATGCTACTAGCGGGCCTGCAGCACTGATTGTGCCACCCACATGAGTAGCCCTGAAAAGGTAACTCACACCTGCCATTGCGGAGTCTGCGCACAGTTTGTAACTGCCATGTTGACTTGGCCAGTGCACACACTTGCCTGTCCCTCACCTTCCCTTTTCTTACATGTCAGCCACCCCTAAGGTTGGCCCAAGGTACCCCTGTGGGCCAGGTGCAGTGTATGTGAAAGGTAGGACATGCCCTGATGTGTTTGGCATGTCCTGATAGCGAATTACGACCAATTTCGTTTTTCGCTATTACAAGGCTACCTGTTCCCATAGGACAGAATGGGGAGTTTGTTTATAACATCTTATAAACATAACTTGCCCGGGGAATTAGGTAGGAAAATAAAGTTTAGTATGCCTGAACTCAGAATCTAAAGATGCATCTTTAAGTGAAGGTGATTTTTATATTCTGTGTTTGAAAATACCATTTTTAGAAAGTAGGTATTTTCTTGCTCAGTCATCCCGTGTGCCTCTGCTGGAAGGCCAGGGAGCAGGAGTGGCTCCAGATAGTCTAGGTGGGTCAAGAAAGGGCTGAATAGACCTGGGCTGCAATTGGAGAAGGGGGAGGAGATTTCCTGGCACCTCAAAGGGCCTGGTCTGCCTCTGACCATGCCATCTCCACCTCCTGCCAGGAAGTCACACCAAAGAAGGCAGAACTGGTTATGGCTGGGCATAGACACTCTCTGCTTAAGAAATCATAGGATTTTGGGATCTAAATATTGGGGCCCAGACCCCTGACTTTAAGAACTCTTTTGGACCAAGAAGACTGCCATGAAGAAGAGCCATAGAAGCTGTGAGGAGGAACTACCACTTTGCTGTGTGCTTTGCTGTGTTGCCTGCAGTGGCTGCTTCTGTCTTGGGCAGTGAAAGGAATGGACTGAACCTTCTGCAATCTACTTTGTGAGTTTCTCCAAGGGCTTGATGTAGAGCTTACCCCCTGTTCAAGAAGTCTCAGTAACAGCAAATACTTCAAGCTCTTCTGCCCTCAGAACTTGGGACTGTGTGTTTTGTGCTGCAACAGAAGAAAAGCAACTCGACAACGTCTATGATGTTGCTACCAACTCCGTGTCCTGAGGGCACTGCAACAACGCCACACCGCAACCCTAGTCTCACCGACCTGTGGGCACCGCACTACGCACTGCCTCGCTTCACGACGACACCTTGGTATCCCCGATGCTGCCCCTCAAAGCCAAAATCGGTGCCCCTGCTTGCACCGTGGTTTGAGGGCACCCCTCGTAAAGTTACACGATGCACCGCTCTAATCCCGCACCGCAGCCTTGGCCTACTGACGCCGGTGCCATCGACTCCAGTTCGTCAGCCGATGACAGCGCTTTAGCAACGACGACGATGCTGCTTGCACCGTGACCTGCCAGCACCGTGATGAGCACTGCATTCACCTCACTCTGCGACCCTGGTCCCACCGACGCCGCCATCTGACGCCACCACCGAGCCGCTGCTCGCACCATGCCTTGAGGGCACCACACGCCGCACTGCTACACTTCGCACCGCAGCACCTGACGCTTGCCGAATCCAGTGCTCCAGACTGCAACAGAGAGGAGATCGATCTGCAACGTGTGTGACTTCGAGGGCCCGACGACTCGGCACCGACCACTGGAACTGACGCCTGCGGACGCTGTGCTTTCGGAAGCTAATCCAGAGGTCGCCGACGCCCTGCATTTCTAAAAGGTACTTTTTGCGGGTCTTCCCGACACCATAGCTGGCCCGCAACTCCACAGTCAGCCAGAACTATTTGGATCTGTTTGTTCACGACACTGTGATAGCCACAGACAGAGCTATCAATATCAAGGAACTGTTTTTCAAGCATATTTTGATAACTGGAGATTTTTAAGTACTGTATTGTGGATTTTTATGGTTTTTGGTCTTGTCTTAAGTATATAAAAATATTGGATATTGTTCTGAACTGGTGTGGTGTACTTTTGTAGTGCTTACACTGTATTACTGTTGGGTGTGTGCAAATGCTTTACACGCTGCCTCTAAGATAAGCCTGACTGCTCGAGCCAAGCTACCAAGGTGAGCAGGGGTTATTTGAGGAGTGTAACTCCCTTATCCTGACTAGAGTGGTGGTTTCTGCCTGGCTTTGGCACATGCCCTAGCCTACCAAAAATCCAATTTCTAACGATCACATTTCCTAATATTACCGCTGCCTTCCAACAGTATGGAAAGGTGAGCGTACCTTCAAGGGATTTTGTTTATATTAATTAAAGCATAAAGCTCTCAGTACAAATTCTTGACCAGGAGTGCTTTGGGTCAATGTGTGCAAAAATGCAACAGTAAATACTTATTCAATTATAGAACAGTCACAATAGGTGATCTAAGAGCAAAAAATAGATAGAGCGGGTGTATATGAAGGCCCACATAGGGAGAAATAATCCCTCCCCTGCAGCACATGTGCTCCTGTGGAGGTCGAAGGACACACTTAAACTGCCAATAACAATAGGTGAGAAAGTAATACTCTTCTGGACTTAGGTAAGATGTTATTGACAAACTGTCAAACTAATGGCTAAAAGAGGCTACTTCGAAGAGTCAGTGGCTGAAAGGGTCAGGCCCAGAGCCCATTGTGCATACATTAGAAACAGTATGCCTGTTTAGATAGCTGTACTGTCTGACCAAGGCCTAACAAAAATAATCATTTTTGAAATATTGACCTCAATTCCAGCTGTTCACTCCCATTCCTGCATGCACCATCAAGTTTAAAATGATGCAATGATACACACCAAGGTACTGGGACATCCTAGACGAAGAAAGGCAAGGAGCTGAAATATATGTCCAAATGTGTGCTGTTTGTGCCCTAACATAGCAGAGACTTAGCAATTAAACGCCTTTGAACCATGCGAGTGAGCCTCTTGTTAGTAGTCAACATTTCCAATAATGTCTGTACCTAATGCTGTACAGGAAGGAAAATGATGCAATAAATGTTGTATTAGCGGGAGGCAAGATGGCCGACGCTGGGTTGCGGTGAGCAGTCGCACATATCCCCTCTCCAGCCTTAAAACTCTAGACATATGATTTGGCGATGCTGAATACCCCTAAATGGCCCCTGAATCGACACGGAATGCTGGCTACAGGTTGCTAGGCTCATTTGGCACATTTGGAGTGAGGAGCTACGAGCACGCCATAAATTATACTGCTAGGAGTTTGCTGGGTATAATCTGGCTCAAGAGAAGAGTTAGAGTCCTGATGAGCGCGTTTGGGCTCAAGAAGAAACAGCAGCCACAAGTGGCCAAAATGCCCGTACGGACTACGAGGCAGGAAAGGGAAAAGGAAAAGCCGGTGACGGGGATAGAGGCTGCGGGCGCTGAGGATATGAATGGCCCCGCACGAAACCGCGGTGCGATCCAAAAGACGGGAGCCCCATTAGGAAAGAAGAAAACCGAGCAAAAGGCAAAAGCAAACCCTAACGAACAGGACAGCCCTGTGGCACTCTGGACCGTGACAGCAAGTAAAGCGGGAAGGGCCTGGTCTGCCTCTGACCATGCCATCTCCACCTCCTGCCAGGAAGTCACACCAAAGAAGGCAGAACTGGTTATGGCTGGGCATAGACACTCTCTGCTTAAGAAATCATAGGATTTTGGGATCTAAATATTGGGGCCCAGACCCCTGACTTTAAGAACTCTTTTGGACCAAGAAGACTGCCATGAAGAAGAGCCATAGAAGCTGTGAGGAGGAACTACCACTTTGCTGTGTGCTTTGCTGTGTTGCCTGCAGTGGCTGCTTCTGTCTTGGGCAGTGAAAGGAATGGACTGAACCTTCTGCAATCTACTTTGTGAGTTTCTCCAAGGGCTTGATGTAGAGCTTACCCCCTGTTCAAGAAGTCTCAGTAACAGCAAAGACTTCAAGCTCTTCTGCCCTCAGAACTTGGGACTGTGTGTTTTGTGCTGCAACAGAAGAAAAGCAACTCGACAACGTCTATGATGTTGCTACCAACTCCGTGTCCTGAGGGCACTGCAACAACGCCACACCGCAACCCTAGTCTCACCGACCTGTGGGCACCGCACTACGCACTGCCTCGCTTCACGACGACACCTTGGTATCCCCGATGCTGCCCCTCAAAGCCAAAATCGGTGCCCCTGCTTGCACCGTGGTTTGAGGGCACCCCTCGTAAAGTTACACGATGCACCGCTCTAATCCCGCACCGCAGCCTTGGCCTACTGACGCCGGTGCCATCGACTCCAGTTCGTCAGCCGATGACAGCGCTTTAGCAACGACGACGATGCTGCTTGCACCGTGACCTGCCAGCACCGTGATGAGCACTGCATTCACCTCACTCTGCGACCCTGGTCCCACCGACGCCGCCATCTGACGCCACCACCGAGCTGCTGCTCGCACCATGCCTTGAGGGCACCACACGCCGCACTGCTACACTTCGCACCGCAGCACCTGACGCTTGCCGAAGCCAGTGCTCCAGACTGCAACAGAGAGGAGATCGATCTGCAACGTGTGTGACTTCGAGGGCCCGACGACTCGGCACCGACCACTGGAACTGACGCCTGCGGACGCTGTGCTTTCGGAAGCTAATCCAGAGGTCGCCGACGCCCTGCATTTCTAAAAGGTACTTTTTGCGGGTCTTCCCGACACCATAGCTGGCCCGCAACTCCACAGTCAGCCAGAACTATTTGGATCTGTTTGTTCACGACACTGTGATAGCCCCAGACAGAGCTATCAATATCAAGGAACTGTTTTTCAAGCATATTTTGATAACTGGAGATTTTTAAGTACTGTATTGTGGATTTTTATGGTTTTTGGTCTTGTCTTAAGTATATAAAAATATTGGATATTGTTCTGAACTGGTGTGGTGTACTTTTGTAGTGCTTACACTGTATTACTGTTGGGTGTGTGCAAATGCTTTACACGCTGCCTCTAAGATAAGCCTGACTGCTCGAGCCAAGCTACCAAGGTGAGCAGGGGTTATTTGAGGAGTGTAACTCCCTTATCCTGACTAGAGTGGTGGTTTCTGCCTGGCTTTGGCACATGCCCTAGCCTACCAAAAATCCAATTTCTAACGATCACATTTCCTAATATTACCGCTGCCTTCCAACAGTATGGAAAGGTGAGCGTACCTTCAAGGGATTTTGTTTATATTAATTAAAGCATAAAGCTCTCAGTACAAATTCTTGACCAGGAGTGCTTTGGGTCAATGTGTGCAAAAATGCAACAGTAAATACTTATTCAATTATAGAACAGTCACAATAGGTGATCTAAGAGCAAAAAATAGATAGAGCGGGTGTATATGAAGGCCCACATAGGGAGAAATAATCCCTCCCCTGCAGCACATGTGCTCCTGTGGAGGTCGAAGGACACACTTAAACTGCCAATAACAATAGGTGAGAAAGTAATACTCTTCTGGACTTAGGTAAGATGTTATTGACAAACTGTCAAACTAATGGCTAAAAGAGGCTACTTCGAAGAGTCAGTGGCTGAAAGGGTCAGGCCCAGAGCCCATTGTGCATACATTAGAAACAGTATGCCTGTTTAGATAGCTGTACTGTCTGACCAAGGCCTAACAAAAATAATCATTTTTGAAATATTGACCTCAATTCCAGCTGTTCACTCCCATTCCTGCATGCACCATCAAGTTTAAAATGATGCAATGATACACACCAAGGTACTGGGACATTCTAGACGAAGAAAGGCAAGGAGCTGAAATATATGTCCAAATGTGTGCTGTTTGTGCCCTAACATAGCAGAGACTTAGCAATTAAACGCCTTTGAACCATGCGAGTGAGCCTCTTGTTAGTAGTCAACATTTCCAATAATGTCTGTACCTAATGCTGTACAGGAAGGAAAATGATGCAATAAATGTTGTATTAGTGGGAGGCAAGATGGCCGACGCTGGGTTGCGGTGAGCAGTCGCACATATCCCCTCTCCAGCCTTAAAACTCTAGACATATGATTTGGCGATGCTGAATACCCCTAAATGGCCCCTGAATCGACACGGAATGCTGGCTACAGGTTGCTAGGCTCATTTGGCACATTTGGAGTGAGGAGCTACGAGCACGCCATAAATTATACTGCTAGGAGTTTGCTGGGTATAATCTGGCTCAAGAGAAGAGTTAGAGTCCTGATGAGCGCGTTTGGGCTCAAGAAGAAACAGCAGCCACAAGCGGCCAAAATGCCCGTACGGACTACGAGGCAGGAAAGGGAAAAGGAAAAGCCGGTGACGGGGATAGAGGCTGCGGGCGCTGAGGATATGAATGGCCCCGCACGAAACCTCGGTGCGATCCAAAAGACGGGAGCCCCATTAGGAAAGAAGAAAACCGAGCAAAAGGCAAAAGCAAACCCTAACGAACAGGACAGCCCTGTGGCACTCTGGACCGTGACAGCAAGTAAAGCGGGAAGAATCGTTGAGAGGCCGAGGTGCAAAGAATCGGCATTATGCCAGCCTACCTTAACAGAGGCTTTCTCCCCGAAAACACTACCACAGCACAATGAGGGCATGGAAAGCGGCAGAGTCAGTGGAGACAGCGGCATCAGCGGAGCTGGCGAAGCCGGCAGAAATCCAGATCTCCAAGAGAACATCCTCGAGGACTCTGAGAACGCATAGACTGAGGTTGCTAGGCAACGCCGCAGACCCGACCCAGAGCACGAGCCTGTCTCACTCGCGGAGGCGTCTGATGCAGGACAGGCATAACAGACAGACGGCAGGAAGGACAATCCTACAGACACGGTGAGCAGCAGAGACAAAACCGGTGGGGGCTCGGGCCGGGCTGAAATTGGTAATGCTGACATGATGGGAGCCTTAATGTTGCTAGAGGAAGAAATGAAATCTGCGAAGGGGGGGGGAAACTCTAATACGTGGGGCAGTACCCTTAGCCTCGCAAGCAGAGATGGCGTGGGGGAAGTAATGGAAAAAGGTGAAGGAGGGTCTGTCGAAGGAGACTGCTTTTACTCCCTCAATGAGGATTCCGAGTCAGATCAAACCAGTGTGGGGATCTCAGAGGGGACCTTCGGTTCAGAGTCTAGCACGGATAAAGACACTATCCAGAAGAAGAAATCCCTAAAATTAAGCAGACAGCTTTCTGGGGGAATGGAGGGGACCCAAAGACGTTTAGTTTGGGACTACTCTGCAACTTCGCAGTCATACCGGGAGGAGGATGGTAACACCACGGAAATACTGCCTGGGGGCTCAGCGCAACAGATTCCTGTGGACCTCTTGTTTAATACCCTTAAACAAATGCAAACGGAGGCCAGGGCTGAAAGCCGGAGAGCAAGGCAAGCCTCAAAAAAGATCCAGAACACAATGAGGAAAATGAACAAACTATATGATGGACTGGTAGAAAGGGTAACTGAAGTTGAAGAACGAACAGGCAAGTTGGAGGACGACGTCGGAAGCTGGCAGACCTTCAAGACAGATCAGGAAAAACTCTCAGAAGACTTCCAATGGAAACTGGAAGATTTTGAAAATCGTCAGCGACGGAATAACAGACTCCTGGGTGTGGCAGAGGGGATTGAAGGGCAGGACATGAGACGATTTGTGGTGAACTTGTTGCAGGGGGCCTTTCCTGAGTCAGAATGGCAATGGGACAAGGAGATACAACGGGCACATAGGTTCCCATTCACAGTGAAGCAGGGGGTAAGAAAGGATGGTCAGGGCTCTTTTCCCAGAGCGATCCTAGTAAATGTGGGGAATTTCTTGCTAAGGGGGGAAATTATTGCCAAAGCTAGACCTGATAGCAAGAGAACCTTTGAGGGTACCACATTCTTCGCCAGGCCTGATTTTTGCCATGTAACGGTGGAGAGAAGGTGGAGGCTTAGGCAGCTGATCGCACCGTTACAGACACTAGGCTCAGAAGCGTACCTCCTTTTCCCTGCTAAACTAAAAGTGATAACAAAAGGGAAAACAAGAATGCTTAATTCAGAGATTAAAGCTCAGCAGTTTCTCGAAGAACTTAGAAGTAAGAAAGGGGGCTAAAATATCGTACATGTTGGATTGAAATTGGATTGAAATTGGTGTTTATTAGAAGTGTTTGATGAAGATTGCGTAGCTCAGGGGGTATTTCAGTTTGCGGATATGTAGGCTGAGGGGGGATTGCGATTGGCGCAATTCATAAGCGGCCACACATAGGTCATTCTTGACCTATTTGCCAGTAATGGGGGGTTGGGAGGGGAGGGTAGGGTGTTAAGGGGGGGCGAGAGGGGGGGGGGAAGGCACAAATCTTTGGCATTTATGGTTTGATTCAGCACATTGTTACAGGGTGTAGGTTTAGAGATATACGGTACATAAAAACAGTCGGTTTTCTCATAAGACTTTTGTTGTATTATGATGACCTGTAAAATCGCTTCGATTAATGTCTGTGGACTCAATGAGGTTAACAAGAGATTGAGAGTGGCGGCATTGTTAAAATCTTTAAAGTTGGACTTGGTATGTTTACAAGAGACCCATATAGAAGGAACAAGGTCATATCTATTGGAACAGCTGGGGTTTAAAGTTTTAGCAAATACTAGACAAGGGACAAAAACGAGAGGAGTCGCAGTACTGGGCAGAAATAGAGATGTAGTAGTAAGAAGAAAGAAGGAGGACCAATGGGGTAGATGGGTGATTCTCGAAATTTGCTTTAAAGGGGAAACTTTAACTTTGGTTACAATATACGGCTCCACTGAGGACGATCCGGATGTCCTGCAATTTCTGGATGTAGAACTGGCTCAATGGCCGGAGCCTATTGTATGCTGTGGGGACCTTAATATCCATGTTCCGGATAGCTCTTTTATGCAGTTAGGAGGAAAATACATGGGGAGGAACAAGAAAGTGTATAGAGCACTGGTAGATATGGTGTTTCACAACTCTTTGGTGGACCCATGGGCCAAGATACATCCACACTTAGATGGCAGTACATTTTTTTAGCTCCACATAAAACCCTCGGCAGGTTAGATTATTTTTTAATCTCTAATTCGTTGATTCAGGGCTCGCAAATAGAGAAGCAACCTCGGATAGTGTCAGATCATAGTCCTCTGGTACTGATCTTGAAATTGGGCCAGGTACAAAGAAGTAACATGCAGTGGACATTTGAAAGAGCCTTATTAAAAGATCCAACTTATAGGGAATATATGGAGGAGTGGATCACATTTTTTTGGGAGATCAATAGAGGAACTGCACCACCAGGGGTGGTGTGGGACGCCTTTAAGGCTGGGATACGGGGCGAGACCATGAGTTTTGTTTTAGCAAGGCAGAAGAAAGAGAGAGTAAAGTTGGAGGAAGTAAGGCAGAAGTTGATAAAAGAGGAAGAAGAATTGGCCTCTGCTATACTACAGAATCGCTCTTTAGAAATACATCTTCTTAGAATCATAGCGCTGAAAGCGGAAGCCATAGAAGGCATTGCCGAGAAAGCATCAAATAATTACCTGACTAAGAAAGAAAATGCGTATGAATTGAGTGAAAGGGTAGGGTATATCCTGGCTGTACGCACTAGACAGAGATTAGCTACATCAGACATTAAAGAGATCAAGGACTCACAGGGTAATTTGCTCGGGGAGGCTGATTTAGTTAGAGAAGTATTTAGGAATTACTATACAGTTTTGTATACGCCCGAAGAAGAAAGAAGTATTGAGGATATAGCAAGCTACCTTAGGGAAATCCTCCCCCCAACCTTGTCTGATGAAGAAAGTGAAGTTTTAGAAGCCGCATTACAATTGGACGAACTTAATGTTGCACTGAGCAGCTTACCATCGGGAAAGGCAGCAGGGCCGGATCAGAACCCGGTAGAGTTTTATAAAGTATTTAAAGGTTCATTGCTGGTTGATATGTTTAACATCATGGGTAAGGTACAAAGGGGGGAGTCGATCCCCGAGTCATGGGGTGGGGCTGATATTATTGTAACTCTGAAAAAGGGGAAGGATCCAATAGTCCTGGGGTCATACAGGCCGATAACATTGATGAACGCCGATGTTAAATTGTATTCTAAAATATTAGCAATGAGGCTGTCGGGGATTATTTAGAATTTGGTAAGTCCTGCACAACACGGATTTATACCTGGCAAAGGGACAACACAACATATCAGGACGGTGGTTACAATGTTTGATGCGGCAGGTGTCCTGGGAGACCCCTTGGCAGCGCTCTTTTTAGATGCCGAAAAGGCGTTCAACAGGGTCTCCTGGGATTACCTATGGCAGACTCTGAGGTGGTGTGGTATTGGAGAAGGATTTATAAAGGCCATACAGGCTTTATATAATGAACTTACCGCTAAGATTAGAGTTAACAGGGGGCACTCGGCAGCAGTTAAGATCGGAAGAGGGACGAGGCAAGGGTGCCCCTTATCCCCACTGTTGTTTGCACTGTATTTAGAGCCACTCCTACGTAGGTTTGAATCCAATCCACATATTTCTCCTATGAGGGTGAACGGCTGTACGGTTAAAACACTTGCATATGCCGACGACGTGGCCATACTCACTCCAGCTCCGTTACTGGCAATTAGAGAGGTAGAAGATGAAGCCGAGATGTTTGGACAGGTTTCCGGATATAGTCTTAATAGATCCAAGACGCAGATTGTAGAAAATGTATACTCCAGCTGCAATGATGTACGGCTGGTCACCTCAGCAGTATATTTGGGGGTGGCAATTTCAACAGACTTGGATAGGGTTGTAGAAAATAATATTTCCCCACTAATCTCTAGGGTAAAGTCCGACTTGGAAAGACTGAATAACCTACGTCTGTCCTTGGTGGGCACTACCAATGGTATTAAAATGCTGATCCTGCCCAAGTTTCTCTATCTCTTTAGCTCTATCCCACTATTTTTTTTAATTAAATGGTTTAATTCATTAGAGATCATTTTGAATAGATATATTTGGGCTCAGGGTAAGACCCGGAGGGCCTATAGATTTATGTCTTTATCGAGAGAGAGAGGGGGTGGGGGGTACCGGATTTTAGACTGCATTATTTTGCCGCTGCTTTGCAGTATATGCAGGGTTTGATAGGAGGGGGTGGTAATGAGCAAAAAGTGACAACTATGTCTACAGAAGTGTATGCAGCTGTTCTAGGAGAGGAAGCAGAAAATTGCTTCTTAAACTGTACTGAGTATGGATACTTTAAGAGGACCAGATTTAAAACGCTTAACGCAGCAATCAGGATTTGGAATGCCTTTTTGAAAAAAGCAGGACTGGGAAGATACAATAGATATACCAGGCTGTATAAGAACAGATCCTTCCCTGCGGCAGTTTTTGCTGACGTAACAATGGCCAGATGGGTCGAAAAGGGGATAGTACAGATTGGTGATTTGAGGGATTCAGAAGGGATAGTACAGTTTACAGATCTTATAGTGAAATATGGTATTGATAGAAGGGATTTTTTTAAATACCTGCAGGTTAGGAGTTTTCTGAGTAACAAACAAGGAGGACCTGCAGGGTATGATAGTAATAAAATTATGGAAAAAATACAGGTATGTGCGGACTGCACAATTAGATCTCTTTATGCATGCTTGGGAAAGGGGAGAACCGATGATATGGATAGGCATTGTAATAAATGGGTAGAGAAGCTAGGCACTGCACCAGAAAGATTTCAGGAGTCACTTGAATTGGGTCGTACTGTTTTGTGTTTAGCTCCCCTTCAATCCCAGCATTATAAAACCTTGTATTCATTATATTTCACCCCAGCGAGAATAGCAAAATGGGGAGGCACCACAGGTATCACTTGCCCGCGCTGCAACTCTTTTGAGGCAGATATTGTACATGTGTTCGCTACTTGCCCTTAATTGCATACCTTGATTAGAAATATAGAAGGCTTTTTAGATAGGTCATTAGATATTCAAATAACCCTAACCCCCTCCTGGTTACTGCTGGGGTTAGACCCAGATGGGGGAAACTCACAGAGGGAATTTATTTTTATGGCTGCCGCAGTATATAGATTAACTATAGCCAGGGCATGGCTTGATAGAAACCCACCGGTTATGCAAAATTGGCTGGCTAATTTATTAGCCGCTTATAACTTGGAGAAACCTATATATGCTCGGAAAGGTATGAGGGGTAAGATGTGAGGACTAAGAATCTGGGAGCCTATAGCTAGTTGGAAAGACACTGTGGGCCCACATTAAGGCTGTTCATAATAATGTATAGATCCATGTTTTTTTTATTATGTCTGCCTCTTACCATTCTTCTTTTGTTTTCCTGGGGTTTTTTCCTCTTTCTTTCTCCTCTGTTTTTTTGTTTTCTGCTGGCTTTGAGTTTGGTTATCTCTTGAATTTAAGAGACATCTCGGAGAAAAAACTGTACGGTATATATATAATGATATTTTGTAGCGTATGAAATGACATGAAATGCTTAAATGTACAATGTGCATAATTTGGAAAAATAAAAAGATACTTTAAAAAAAAAGGAAGGAAAATGATGCACAGAGAGGCGAGTGATGTGCTCAGGATCACACACTTTAATCTGGTGGGGAGAGCTGGGATTTCCGCCCAAGATTCCCATCTACGTCGTCCGGATCAAATCTCATCCTTTGTTTAATTTTATATATAATGTACAATGCTTGTTGTATACCTGTGAGCAGCTTACAAAGTGATATGAAGGTCTCCTAAATCTTTTGAAGGGTTACCGGACATACGTCTGCTCTGAGGTTGCACGCTATATACAAATCATGAGGTAAGGGAAGCACATCAAAATTCCACTGTTTTATAGGGCATTACATATGCAAAGTTTGATTGACACCCCAGAGCAGGAGCTCGATAGGTGATGATGGCCTACGGCACAATAGGACCAGTGGTAGGCGATGAATAATGCACCAAATAGGGACACGTTATCCTGTGCAAAGCGTCTCGAAGCCTCTATGTTGACCTTTTGACTCTGCAGAATATCTTCATATTACTGTGACTCCGCTTTTCATCAATTTTTGATCGAGTTTGCTGGTTAACCTTTCGTTTCTGGCAGCCACATCCTAACCTGTTAGGGTCAGAAGTACATCTGTCATCCGCCTGTCACGCAGCACCCAGCAGCCGACAGCTCGATTCCTTGCACAACAATGGAGCAGTATTTATGCGGCAACACCAGACAACCTAATACCATAATAACCCGAATACCTCTGAAATTGCAGATAATTATTTGCGTTCTTTTTTAAAGTTGCCTCCCTTCTTTGCCGTATACAATTCGACCCTCAGATGATTCCTCATGTTTGAAGTCTCCTCAGAGGGGACCCAGCTGCAGGACACCACAGCTCTTCCTCCTCCCCCTCCCCCCATCCCAAAAGCTACAGAATGACTCTGATACAACATAGCTTATTTTACAGGAGTTTTTTAAACGTTGTTGCAAGTTTTTAAAACATTTTTTTGCAGCTCTCTTTTTATGTTCATTAATCATATGCACAGCTCTCTAAAACCCTCGGGTCATGTCCAGGCTTTAAAAAAAAAAAAAAACCATAAATAAATAATGAAAAACATCCATCTGATCTTCAGTGTTCCTTTCCTTGCAGCTTGAGGCGCGCATCAGAAATATGTGCTTTATCACTGTCTGGCAACATAACGTGTTTTTGTAAAGAACACATTCACCCAGATGGGTATCTGAATAACAGATGTTTCTTGTTACCCAGTGGCACTCATTTTAGCGACCTCAGAAAGATAAAAGGCTGAGTGAACCCATCAGTATTTGAACCTGTGCAAATGAGGTCAAAACAAGCCCATACAGCAGACGCTTTAGTCCACTAAGCCACCAGACCAGACTACAACTCATTGATAAAGGCGTGTTAATTACCAAATAATTTCACATTTGAAGGGCACTGAAACTTCCACCCCAGCACGTTACTTTATTTTACAAAATTGTTAATCCTTGTTCCTGCACAGTGGGACATTAACATGTTATTCCATAAATACTTCTGCTGACGGCAGTGGCTCTGACCAAACCCCTGGATGTCTGAATATCTTCAGAGCTGGAAAATGGCATCAATCATCTGGAATCCCATTGGACTGAAACATTCTGCACTTTTTAGTGAATTGGCGTGTATGGCCCGGAAAAGAGGTCCTGGGAACCTGCTCAAACCATTAATGAACGTTTCCTTATTCACAAGAACCTGCACCAACCGTTCATGCACCTTGTCTAGGCACATGGAAACCTTCATCATCCGTTCATGCACCTCGCCTAGGCACATGGAAACTTGCACTAGCGGTTCATGCACCTTGGCTAGGGACATGAAACATGACCCATCTGTTCATGCACCATCCTGAAAAATGCACCACCCGTTCCTGCACCTTACCTAGGCATATGGAAACCTGCAATTTTCGTTCATGCACCTTGCTTAGGCAAAAGAAACATGCATCATCTGTTCATGCACCTTGCCTAGGCACATGAAACATGCACGATCTGTTCATGCATCTTGCCTAGGCACATGAAACATGCACCATCTGTTCATGTACCTTGCCTAGGCACATGGAAGCCTGCACCATCCGTTCATGCACCTTACCTAGGCATATGGAAACCTGCACCTTCCGTTCATGCACCTTGCCTAGGCATATGGAAACCTGCACCTCCCGTTCATGCACCTTGCCTAGGCACATGAAACATGCACCATCTGTTAATGCACCTTGCCTAGGCACATGGAAACCTGCACCTTCCGTTCATGCATCTTTAATAGGCATATGGACACCTGCACCTTCCGTTCATGCATCTTGTATAGGCAAATGGAAACCTGCACCTTCCGTTCATGCACCTTACTTAGGCATATGGAAACCTGCACCTTCCGTTCATGCACCTTACATAGGCATATGGAAACCTGCACCTTCCGTTCATGCTCCTTGCCTAGGGACATGGAAACCTGCACCTTCGGTACATACATCTTGTTGCACCTTCCATTCATGCATCTTTTATAGGCATATGGAAACCTGCACCTTCCGTTCATGTATCTTGTATAGGCATATGGAAACCTGCAACTTCCGTTCTTGCACCTTACCTAGGCATATGGAAACCTGCACCTTCCGTTCATGCACCTTGCCTAGGGACATGGAAACTGCACCTTCTGTTCATGCATCTTGCATAGGCATATGGAAACCTGCACCTTCCATTCATGCATCTTTTATAGGCATACGGAAACCTGCACCTTCCGTTCAAGCATCTTGTATAGGCATAAGGAAGCCTGCAACTTCCGTTCATGCACCTTACCTAGCATATGGAAACCTGCACCTTCCGTTCATGCACCTTGCCTAGGCACGTGGAAACTGCACCTTCTGTTCATGCATCTTGCATAGGCATATGGAAACCTGCACCTTCCATTCATGCATCTTTTATAGGCATACGGAAACCTGCACCTTCCGTTCAAGCATCTTGTATAGGCATAAGGAAGCCTGCAACTTCCGTTCATGCACCTTACCTAGCATATGGAAACCTGCACCTTTCTGTTCATGCACCTTGCCTATGCAAATGAAACATGCACCATCTGTTCATGCACCTTGCCTAGGGACATGGAAACCTGCACCTTCTGTTCATGCATCTTGCATAGGCATATGGAAACCTTCACCTTTCATTCATGCATCTTTTATAGGCATATGGAAACCTGCACCTTCCGTTCATGCATCTTGTATAGGCATATGGAAACTGGCAACTTCCGTTCATGCACCTTACCTAGGCATATGGAAACCTGCACCTTCGGTTCATGCACCTTGCCTAGGCACATGAAACATGCACCATCCGTTCATGCATCTTGTATAGGCATATGGAAACCTGCACCTTCCGTTCATGCTCCATACCTAGGCATATGGAAACCTGCACCTTCCGTTCATGCACCTTACCTTGGCATATGTAAACCTGCACCTTCCGTTCATGCATCTTGTATAGGCATATGGAAACCTGCAACTTCCGTTCATGCATCTTACCTAGGCATAAGGAAACCTGCACCTTCCGTTCATGCACCTTGCCTATGCACATGGAAACCTGCACCTTCCGTTCATGCACCTTGCCTAGGCACATGAAACATGCACCATTCGTTCATGCATCTTGTATAGGCATATGGAAACCTGCACCTTCCGTTCATGCACCTTACCTAGGCATATGGAAAACTGCACCTTCCGTTCATGCACCTTACCTAGGCATATGGAAACCTGCACCTTCCGTTCATGCACCTTACCTAGGCATATGGAAATCTGCACCTTCCGTTCATGCACCTTGCCTAGGCATATGGAAACCTGCACCTTCCGTTCCTGCACCTTGCCTAGGCATATGGAAACCTGCACCATTTGTTCATGCATCTTACCTAGGCACATGAAACATGCACCATCTGTTCATGTACCTTGCCTAGGCACATGGGAACCTGCACCTTCCATTCATGCATCTTCTATATGCATTTGGAAACCTGCACCTTCCGTTCATGCATCTTGTATAGGCATATGGAAACCTGCACCTTCCGTTCATGCACCTTTCCTATGCCCATGGAAACCTGCTCCTTCGGTTCATGCACCTTGCCTAGGCACATGAAACATGCACCATCCGTTCATGCATCTTGTATAGGCATATGGAACCCTGCACCTTCCATTCATGCACCTTACCTAGGCATATGGAAACCTGCACCTTCCGTTCATGCACCTTACCTAGACATATGGAAGCACCTGCCGTACATGCACCTTACCTAGGCATATGGAAATCTGCACCTTCTGTTCATGCACCTTACCTAGGCATATGGAAACCTGCACCTTCCGTTCATACACCTTGCCTAGGCATATGGAAACCTGCACCTTCTGTTCATGCACCTTGCCTAGGCATATGGAAACATGCACCATCTGTTCATGCACCTTGCCTAGGCACATGGAAACCTGCACCTTCCGTTCATGCATCTTTAATAGGCATATGGAAACCTGCACCTTCCGTTCATGCATCTTGTATAGGCATATGGAAACCTGCAACTTCCGTTCATGCATCTTACCTAGGCATATGGAAACCTGCACCTTCCGTTCATGCACCTATCTTTTATTGCATTTCTTATATGAGATTACATGAAAAATAAAACAGCGGTTGTTACAGGATAAACTTGTTTTTCCGTATCCGTCCCTTATACATAATAAAAGGAAAGAATATGGCAACAATGCCAGACATAGCTGTACAAGGATATACATAATCAACAACAGTTCGCTACAGTAACAGTTTTTTCCACATGTGTCCTGCAAGTCAAACATCCGCGTTGAGGCACCTGTGTCAATAAACGAAAAGTCCAGGAATAATTGGAGTCACTTGAAGACAATTAGGAGTACTTCCAGCAGACCAAGTCAGGTACATTCCGGCTAATGGGTGCCATCCCGGTTGGAAGGTGCATTATGGAAGAGGAGGTCAGGACAGTCTGAGTGTTTCGATGTGTCAGGTCATGTTTATCATTCGTCAATGTCCCCATTTCTAAGATGTGCCTCCTGCTCCATTCCCAAAAGAAACCCGCACATCCCAGGGGGTTGCAGTGTCAGCATACTCAAATCCGCCTTTCCGGTCGCTGGGTGAGCCCCAAAGCGATCCGCAGGTCAATCAATATTCAATACCTTATACTCATGGTAATAAACGTTGAACAAGAACTTGTTAAAATAAGAACTGAAAACTAAATAAAGTTAAATCAAATGGGAGGTAACACGGGCAAGGGTGGGTACGTGTGTTGCTCCGTCAGCAATGTGAGTCGTCCGGTATGGTGTGTAATGGTTGTAGAGGGGGGGGGGGTTTCAGTAAATTTCTTGACCCAGAGGAGGCAGGGGAGAGAAGCGTGCAGGCAGGGGAGGGGGGACCCGCAGAGGGGGAGGTAAGTGGGGCAGCCACGGCTTCCTCTCCAGTGCCGCGGAGGTCGCATCCCTCGGGACACTGCACATTCGCCCATTGGGTGTGTTCCGACAGAGTCTGCCTTCCCATGGAGGAGTAAACACAGGATCGCCGCACTAGTCAGCCTCCGGCTCTGTCGTCACTGCCGGAGCAGCGACCGAAGGGGAGTATGTCTAAGTAATGCCTCTTTGCAGACACGCCCGGTGAAAAGCAGCCAAAGTGTCATCCCAGGTCTGGGCTATGGGATATATGCGGAGCCCCTCTGTTTCTTCCCTGTGTAAGGCTACACTCTCCGCTCTTGCCCAATTATAAAAGAAGTTACGCCAGTGTATTGCCTGGGGAGGCTCGCCGTTCTTCCAGCGCTTAGTGATAATTCTTTTCGCTGTTATTAAACCAAGGTCCCAAAAATCTGTCCGGGACCTCCGTCTGCTTTGTCCGCGTATAAAGGCCCAGTAGACAAGACTCCCACGTGTGTGGTAAACCTCCTCCCGTCCCTGCCGTTACGGAGGTCGATACTGCCTTCCAGTAGTCGTGTAGAGAAGGGCAAGACCAGAGCATATGCAAAAAACCTGCATCTACTAGTCCACACCTGGGGCATGTCGTTGTTGCGAGTCCAAAATTGCGGTTTATCTTATCTGGGGATAAGTATGCACGGTGTATGATATAATATTGTATGATTTTGTAGCGGGAATTGCGCAGGATGTTAAGTGCCCCGGCTAGTACCACCGCCCATTCTTTTTTGGTTCAGTCCCGTCCCCTGTCTTCAGTCCATTTGTCTTGCAAGCGCTGTGTTGAAAACTGTGTATGCGTGTGTAGGGCCTGCGCGAGCCAATGCACCACGTGGGACCCGTTCCCCATCACATGTAAGTATTGTATTAGCAAGTGGGTCGGTAGTTCTTCCGCAAGGTCACCCCAGGCCTGTGTTAGCGAGTGTATGAGCGCTGCGTGCATTAGGAATTGTCCCACAGGTAGTCCCGTGCCTGCAGCTAGCGTCTCAAATGGAATTAAGACACCCTCTGCGAACAAGTCCCCCAGTGCATCTAATTCAGCCCGTGCCCAACTGCTCAATGCCGCCTCCGTCCCCAGTAATGGCAGATTCGGAGCATACGGCTTGGTGGGGCTTGTGAGTTTCAGACTTCTCACGTAGCACTTCCGCGCCACCACCAGGTGCAGCTGCTCGGGCAGCGGATTTTAGTTAATGGATGAAAAAGTGCATGTACTTGTGCAGCTGTAATGATCATGGTGTCTGTGGCAGTGTCTCCTAGGTTTTTCCCGCTCAACCAGTAGGTCACCCACTGCAGCTGCACAGCTAGGTAATAGAGCTCCTGATTAGGGACAGCCAGTCCTCCAGTTTCCGCCGTTGCATACAGCGTCTTCAGCGCAAACCTGGGCCGCCCCACATTCCATATCAGCCTTCTGATCAGGGTCTCCAACTCACAAAATATTCGGACCAGGACATAGACTGGAAGGTTGGCGTAAAAATACAGCAATTTAGGCAACGCTATCATTTTCGTCAGAGTAATTCAACTCGGGACATTGAGTGGGAGAGAGTTCCAGAAAGTTACCTGCGCCATGAGTGATGAGATTGCCCTTATTAAATTGCCTTCTAATACGTCAGTGGGGTCTCGATACACGTATATCCCCAGATAGCGAAAAGTGGTTGGATACCAGACAAGTCGTTTGCCCTGAACCATGATGGCACATTCCGGCGTGGCAGCGTCAAAAGAGTACACTCCAGACCGCGCCGGAGGCTCGGAGTTGAGCCGCCAAGGGCTCCATCATGAGAGCAAAGATTAGGGCGGAGACGGGGCACCCCTGTCTGGTACCTCTGCATACCCGAATCAGGTCTGAGAGCAGCCTGCCCATGCGAACGCGCACTGTGGGCCTCTGGTACAGGAGTTCCACCATCTGGAGAAAGTCGTCGCATAAGTCATATTTCCGCAGCACCGACACCAGGTAGGGTCATTCCACAGAGTCGAATGCCTTCTCGAGATCGAGTATCAGGCACCCTGAGCAAGGCCATCGGGGTGTAGCTAGACTCTGTACTCTAAACAGTCGTCTGATGTTATACGACGTGCTGCGAGTTGGCACAAAACCGTTTTGGTCGGTATGTACAAGAGCAGGCACCAGGGGTGCCAGTCGCTGGGCTAACCTGGATGCCAGAATCTTGTGATCAGTGTTGAGGAGGGCCAGCGGCCTATACGAGCCCATACTGATCTCATCTCTGCCCGGCTTTAGGAGAGATATTAGGTTCGCCTCGTTCAGTGTAGGCGGGAGAGCCGAATCAGTGATTGCCGCCCCAAACATATGCAGTAGTTCAGGAATTAGGATAATAGAATAGGCTTTGTGAAACTCCACGGGCAGTCCGTCAGGCCCCGGGGATTTACCGTTGGAGAGGGAAAAAATGGCTGTTCGGAGTTCCTCTGACGTAAGTGGTGCTCCCAAGTCCTCGCGCTGCGTGCCATTGATCTCTGGCAGGGGCAAGGCAGATAGATATGCAGAGATGTCGGCAGTGGAGACCCGCAGACGAGAACGATAAAGGCCCTCGTAGTGTGTCGCGAAGGCTTCATGGATAGCCCTCTGTGTGTATACAGTGGTGCCTTGAGCTGTGCGAATGGACATTACTGGGGTGGTCTGGGTGTCTCGCCTGATCAACGACGATAGTACTTTTGCCAGGCTTGTCCCCAAGGTGATGAGTACGCGCCGAGTTGGCAGCGTAGTTTAAATTCTTCAGCCTGTCAAGTAACTGTGTATGGTGCTCCCCTGCCGCCATCAAAGTCCCGTCATCTCCCTCCGCCGACCCCTGCTCCCCAGTCAGTAGGTCAGATTCAGCCCGCGTCAACTCTCCCTCTATTTGCTTCCGCATACCCGCCTGCATGCCCAGACAGTGGCCTCTTGTGACGATCTTAAATGCATCCCATTCTAATTGCGGGGTGGAAACAGTGTGGTTGTTTTCTTCAAAATACTGCAAGAGGCGGGTCGAAAGCGCTTCTCTGAACGCGGCGTCCAGCAGTACGTCTGGATGGAGTCTCCAAGTGGGCACCGGTTGGTGGGGGCGCTCCCAAGCTAAGTCTAGAATGTGGGGGTTGTGGTCAGAGTGAGTGCGGCCCAGGTAATAAGTGTCCGTAACATGGGGAAGTAGGTCGCTTGTCAGCATGTACCTGTCTAACCTGACACGTAATGTGTGGGCTCCTGAGTAGTATGAGTATACCTTTGCATGTGGAATGCGACCTCGCCAGGGGTCATGCAAATCCCATTGTGTTGCCCAGTCCGTGAATGCCCTCATTGCCCCGTTGACTGGTGCGCTGCCCAGGGGGGGAATGACCAGTCTCAGGTGGTGTCCAAAACACAGTTGTAGTCACCCCTGATCAAGAATGGACTACCATGCCATGGTGCTAGCACGGATGACAACAGTGTGAGGAAGTATTGCACCTTCCGTTCATGAACCTTACCTAGGCATATGGAAATCTGCACCTTCCGTTCATGCACCTTGCTAGGCACATAAAACCTGCACTATCTGTTCATGCTCCATGCCTAGGGACATGGAAACCTGCACCTTCCGTTCATGCATCTTGTATAGGCATATGGCACCCTGCACCTTCCGTTCATGCACCTTACCTAGGCATATGGAAATCTGCACCTTCCGTTCATGCACCTTGCTAGGCACATGAAACCTGCACTATCTGTTCATGCTCCATGCCTAGGGACATGGAAACCTGCACCTTCCGTTCATGCATCTTGTATAGGCATATGGAAACCTGCACCTTCCGTTCATGCATCTTGTATAGGCATATGGAAACCTGCAACTTCCGTTCATGCACCTTACCTAGGCATATGGCAACCTGCACCTTCCGTTCTTGCACCTTGCCTAGGCACATGGAAACCTACACCTTTCTGTTCATGCACCTTGCCTAGGCACATGAAACATGCACCATCTGTTCATGCACCTTGCCTGGGCACATGGAAACCTGCACCATCCGTTCATGCACCTTGCCTAGGCACATGAAACATGCACCATCTGCTCATGCACCTTACCTAGGCATATGGAAACCTGCGCCTTCCGTTCATGCACCTTGCCTAGGCACATGAAACATGCACCATCCGTTCATGCATCTTGTATAGGCATATGGAAACCTGCACCTTCCTTTCATGCATCTTTTATAGGCATATGGAAACCTGCACCTTTTGTTCATACATCTTGTATAGGCATATGGAAACCTGCAACTTCCGTTCATGCACCTTACCTAGGCATATGGAAACCTGCACCTTCCGTTCATGCACCTTGCCTAGGCAAATGGAAACCTGCATCTTTCTGTTCATGCACCTTCGTTAGGCACATGAAACATGCACCATCTGTTCATGCACCTTGCCTAGGCACACGGAGACCTGCACCATCCGTTCATGCACCTTACCTAGGCATATGGAAACCTGCACCTTCCGTTCATGCACCTTTTCTAGGCACATGAAACATGCACCATCCGTTCATGCATCTTGTATAGGCATATGGAAACCTGCGCCTTCCGTTCATGCACCTTACCTAGGCATATGAAAACCTGCACCTTCTGTTCATGCACCTTACCTAGGCATATGGAAACCTGCACCTTCTGTTCATGCACCTTATATAGGCATATGGAAACCTGCACCTTCCGTTCATGCACCTTGCTTAGGCATATGGAAACCTGCACCTTCCGTTCATGCACCTTGCCTAGGCACATGAAACATGCACCATCTGTTCATGCACCTTGCCTTGGCACATGGAAGCCTGCACCTTCCGTTCATGCATCTTCTATAGGCATATGGAAACCTGCACCTTCAGTTCATACATCTTTTATAGGCATATGGAAACCTGCACCTTCCGTTATTGCATCTGTATAGGCATATGGAAACCTGCACCTTCCATTCATGCACCATACCTAGGCACATGAAACATGCACCATCTGTTCATGCACCTTGCCTAGGCACATGGAAACCTGCACCTTCCATTCATGCATCTTTTATAGGCATATGGAAACCTGCACCTTCCATTCATGCACCATACCTAGGCACATGAAACATGCACCATCTGTTCATGCACCTTGCCTAGGCACATGGAAACCTACACCTTTCTGTTCATGCACCTTTCCTAGGCACATGAAACATGCACCATCTGTTCATGCACCTTGCCTGGGCACATGGAAACCTGCACCATCCTTTCATGCACCTTGCCTAGGCACATGAAACATGCACCATCTGCTCATGCACCTTACCTAGGCATATGGAAACCTGCGCCTTCCGTTCAAGCACCTTGCCTAGGCACATGAAACATGCACCATCCGTTCATGCATCTTGTATAGGCATATGGAAACCTGTGCCTTCCGTTCATGCACCTTGCCTAGGCACATGAAACATGCACCATCCGTTCATGCATCTTGTATAGGCATATGGAAACCTGCACCTTCCTTTCATGCATCTTTTATAGGCATATGGAAACCTGCACCTTTTGTTCATACATCTTGTATAGGCATATGGAAACCTGCAACTTCCGTTCATGCACCTTACCTAGGCATATGGAAACCTGCACCTTCCGTTCATGCACCTTGCCTAGGCAAATGGAAACCTGCATCTTTCTGTTCATGCACCTTCGTTAGGCACATGAAACATGCACCATCTGTTCATGCACCTTGCCTAGGCACACGGAGACCTGCACCATCCGTTCATGCACCTTACCTAGGCATATGGAAACCTGCACCTTCCGTTCATGCACCTTTTCTAGGCACATGAAACATGCACCATCCGTTCATGCATCTTGTATAGGCATATGGAAACCTGCCCCTTCCGTTCATGCACCTTACCTAGGCATATGAAAACCTGCACCTTCTGTTCATGCACCTTACCTAGGCATATGGAAACCTGCACCTTCTGTTCATGCACCTTATACAGGCATATGGAAACCTGCACCTTGCTTAGGCATATGGAAACCTGCACCTTCCGTTCATGCACCTTGCCTAGGCACATGAAACATGCACCATCTGTTCATGCACCTTGCCTTGGCACATGGAAGCCTGCACCTTCCGTTCATGCATCTTCTATAGGCATATGGAAACCTGCACCTTCAGTTCATACATCTTTTATAGGCATATGGAAACCTGCACCTTCCGTTATTGCATCTGTATAGGCATATGGAAACCTGCACCTTCCATTCATGCACCATACCTAGGCACATGAAACATGCACCATCTGTTCATGCACCTTGCCTAGGCACATGGAAACCTGCACCTTCCATTCATGCATCTTTTATAGGCATATGGAAACCTGCACCTTCCGTTCATGCATCTTGTATAGGCATATGGAAACCTGCACCTTCCGTTCATGCATCTTGTATAGGCATATGGAAACCTGCACATTCTGTTCATGCACCTTACCTAGGCATAGGGAAACCTGCACGTTCCGTTCATGCACCTTACCTAGGCACATGGAAACCTGCACCTTCTGTTCATGCATCTTGTATAGGCATATGGAAACCTGCACATTCTGTTCATGCACCTTACCTAGGCATATGGAAACCTGCACGTTCTGTTCATGCAACTTGCCTAGGCACATGGAAACCTGCACCTTCAGTTCATGCATTTTGTATAGGCATATGGAAGCCTGCATCTTCCGTTCATGCACCTTACCTAGGCATATGGAAACCTGCACCTTCCGTTGATGCACCTTGCCTAGGTACATGGAAACCTGCACCTTTCTGTTCATGCACCTTGCCTAGGCACATGAAACATGCCCCATCTGTTCATGCACCTTGCCTAGGCACATGGAAACCTGCACCTTCCGTTCATGCATCTTGTATAAGCACATGGAAATTTTCACCATCCGTTCATACACCTTGCGTAGGCACACGGAAACCTCAAAAATCCGTTTGTGTTGTTTGCCTAAACTCATGTGTACCTATGTCCTCCTTCATGCACTCTTTTTGGCTAATCTGAACTGCATGGTCCATTCATGCACTTTGCCTGGCTCTTGAAACCTGCACCATCATTCATTCACCTTGCCTAGGCACACGGAAACCTCCAACATCCGTTTATGCTGTTTGCCTACACTCATGTGTACCTGTGTCCTCCTTCATGCACTCTGCTTGGCTAACCTGAACTGCATGGCCCATTGACTTTTCACTGCACTTTGCCTGGCTCTTGAAACCTGCACCAACCGTTCATGTGCTTTGCGTGGCTTACCTAAACCTGCACCATCCATTCATGGATTTTACTTGATTCATGAGAACCAGCACCTGCGCAAAGATCAAGAGATAACAAGCCACGTATGCAAGGATCACTGCCACAGCTATCAAGAGGGAGCCAGCTAGGGTAAGGAACAGGCAGCAGAAGCTATAACAAGGGTGCAGCTGCTCTCCTCAACATGCCACTTTCTTGGTAAGGTCTTCAGGTGGTCCAGTGGCCGTGACTGGCACCTTCCTGCTGCTGAACTGGGGCACGTGTGTGCACTCAAGCAGATGACACACTTATGAAGCTTCCAGGAAGACCACACTGCCCATGGCCAGCTCTGTACTGAGCACCAAAATATACACTCAATGAGGAGAGAAGCCTGAAGGTGGCTCCTTTACCAGGTAATGTAAAATATTACAGGAGTGTGACCCGTAAACCACGTCGAGATTGGGATAGAAAGATAGAAAAAACAAACAATATCCCAACAGGTATTATTTTGGAGACGATTAAATATGTATGCTGAAAGCATTACTGGTACAGAAATAAGGAGATTTGAATCAAATTAAGTTTTGGTTGTTATTCATCATATACTTTTTACAAGAAACACAGAGGAGCAAAATGTACAGTTATGGCAGCACTGTACGAGAAGAATCAATAACAACCCGATTGTACTTGGTACTCAAGTATATGCAAGTGACATAGGTGGCGACGCAAGTGACAATAGTGGACAGCGTGAGAGGCGCAAAGTGAGCAATTGTGCAAAATATATACAGTGAGAAGGATTATGTGGCTCAAGGGTAGTTTCAATTACATTAGTGACTGATTTAGGTAATTAGCAATTCAAATCAGCCATTGTAGAGCATGCTCCATGTATTGCACTGTGTTGTCGACGACGGTTCGATCCTCGTCAATTGGGATCATCTTCAGGACGGTGTTGTGTTGTTTGGATGGTGCTGCGGGAGGGAAAGGACAGGTCAGGGAGGTAAGGGGTGGATAAAAGCACGAGGCGGTGAAGAGGATAAGTAGGCTGACAGACCTGGATGGTATATGAACTTAGTGGAGCGTGATCGCTGAGTAAGATCTATTGTTAGGGGCTGCTGGGCAGCTGTGGAATGGAATGGTCCACAGTCACAGTCGCAGTCTGCACTAAAAACAACTGGTGGCGATGTGAAAGAAGGCGATGAGCCTCCACGGAGGTGTCGGAGACAATGGAAGCGGTTTAGAAGGCAAAGAGCCTGACTAATGGGAAGGCGAGGTGAGAGTGGGTAGCTGGCACTCAGGTGCAGTCTTATGGGCTGGCGTGTCCGGCTAAACGCTGGGGACTGTGGATACACGATGGGAACTGGGGGCATGCAGGTAATAGTGCCAGTTACAGATCAAGAAGCCCGGTTATAGGGTGGGGCGGGTGAGCATGTGTGGTTAGTGTATTTAAGCGATATAGTAGGGCGCGCTGTCTGAAGGAAGGCTAATGACTATGGTTACGTGGCGAGAACTGGGGGCAAGCAGGTACTCGTGCCGGTTACAGATCGATATGCCCGGTTACAGGGTGGGAAGGGATGGGTGTGTGTGGTTGGCGTAATCAAGCAATCTAATTGGGGGCACGGTGTTTGGATCAAGGTTGGCGGTGAGTTGCAGACGTGGAGGCCTTGGGCGCAGCGCGTAGCGAGTGTGCATACCTGAATGGTTTGATAGTATGCCGGAAAGTCAATTGAGAACCCCACGGGGTGGTCAATGCTGGCGCCTTTCAGGTGATCTGAGAGAGAGGGGCAGAGTAATGGGAGGAGGGGTTGGTACCGAAGTACATGACTGGTTAAAAATGGGGACAGGGGGTTGAAAGCGGGGCTACTACCTTGATTTATGAGCAAGAACGTTGTTGGTGAATCGAGCACTGTCGAGGGACGTCTGCGGCTTGCGGGTTTGTGGCATCCGAAAGACGGGGGTAAAAAGCCTATGGGAGTAAACGGCAATTTAGGAAATTGCTTGCAACCGTGATACGTGCGGCAGTTGGCTGGTGTTCAGGGGGGGCAGGGACGCAAAAAGGGGCATTAATCTGAATAAATCAGTCGTGTGTCTGCATGGGATTCAAACCGGCGGCCGTCCTGAGTTCGGCTGCTTACTGAGTTTCGTGTCGGCTTCGGAAGATAAACAGGAAGTAGCAGGTCACGGGGTGTGTGACAAGCTACTCAGGGAGCCAATTGTTGCACGTGTGGGGGGCGGGGTCAAGGACCAGACTGGGCGATCTTAGAGGCAACCCAAGTGAAAAGCTGTGAATTAGGAAATCTTTATCAAACACACATTTAAAACACACGCTACTGAAACGGAGTACAGGTGAATGTGAGTCTGAAGGGAGAGAGTGAAATCTCTAGTTGCATAACAATCACAATGTCAAAAAACTGTACAACGACGAGTGAGAAATAACAAGCCTATATAGCTGACACAGTTACATGTTGTGACATCGTTCATAGGGAAAAAGCATAGAATATGCTATCTATATAAATTGACAGGAAACAATGCCCCCGAAGGGAACTCATAGGTGCCGGCAGGTCAAATTAGGCATACGGATAGATAAATTATGTGAAGCAATATGGGCAGCCGGGCATGCATTTGACAGAGATAATAAAAGAGAAATGTACAACAACGAGTGAGAAAAAACAAGCTTATATGGCTGACACAGTTACATGCTGTGACATCGTTCATAGGGAAAAGCATAGAATATGCTATCTATATCAATTGACAGAATACAATGCCCGCAAAGGGAACTTATAGGTGCCGGCAGGTCAAAGTAGGCATGCGGATAGATAAATTATGTAAAACCATATGGGTAGCCAGGCATGCATTTGACAAAGATTGTAGGAACTGGGGTCACCAGTTCCCCGGGGTAGCTTGGCTCGAGCAGGTAGGCACCCGAAAGCTTAGGTGTAAAGTGACCATACAGCACACACATCCACTGAGACTGGAAACGCCCACAATGACTGACACCACACCGATGAGGTTGATTAAACTCAATAAGCTTTATCTAGATCAAGGTTACGACGGTAAATCATTCAAGGCAGTTAATCAATAATCCAGGTAGCAATTTCTCCCTAGTACCTTTCATCAGGGGAGCAAAGGGAGCAATTCAATAATTTCCATAGCATATCTCAATAACCATTGCATTAGGGGAATACATGTTTCATTCTCAGCAGTAAACATTTCATTAGAGGGGTAAACACATCAATGGAGTAACTAGAAGCATTCAGAAAATGCGGCACTAAGCAGGAGTAATCATTTAATTGCAGGTATAACATTTCCTTAAAGATCAGGCCACCTCTCTTAAGGCAAGAAGGAACATTTCTTTAATCAGCAGTAAACATCTCATCCGATAAGAGCAAACCTGTCCTCACTCAGGAATAACCATTTCAAGAATCCCTTCCAGTAGGAATAAGTATTTCATTACCCAGGGATAAACATTTCATTAAAGGGGAATAACCAACTCCTTGAGCAGGAATGAACACTTCATTTTACACCCAGAGCAGGACCTTTCCTGGGAGCACAGGCTCCTATAACAGTACTGGCCCAGCTCAGGGGCCTGGCAGGCTTTCAGTCACCTTCCCAGTCTAACAGGGCCAACTCCAACTTTCTCCAGGGAAGGGGCGGACACGGGGCTCCCTCACTGCTCCTAGGGGGGCCCGCTCTCCTCCGCGCCTTCCGCCCTCCTCCCCGGGGGTTTACCTGGTTCTTCGGGCCGCTCGGGCCCCTTGCTGTGATTGCAGCAGGACAGAAGGCTCCTGCCCTCCGGTGGGCCTCACTCGGCCTAGTGCGGTCGGGGAGGCTTGCGGTTCCTGGGGAGCCCCCACGCCATGAGAGAGTCAGTCCCGGGCCTCGTGCTGACTCCAGGGGCCTGGGGTACGATCAGGCACAGCCTCAGGGTAGGCGTGCCCGCAGCCGCCGATGGCAGTGCGGCCTGCGGGGGCGCGACAACCAAGGCTCACTGAAGGTACCGGGGCGGAGTCTAAGACGCACCCCTGTCACGTGTCGCGGGAATAGGCTTCGGGGCCCAGCGCGGCCCACTGCGGACTCCGGCTGCCCTCTTCTGACACCGGGGGCCACGGCAACGATGGCACCAAGAGAAAGGGGTCCTCAGGCAGGCGCCCGTCCGCAACGGTGTCCGCCGGCCAAGGCGGGGGGGGTCCGCTCAACTAGAGGCAGCAGCAGCGCTATACTCCAGTGCCTCGATGCAGCAGGCAGCGCTCTGGGGTCAACAGAGGGACCGTGGTGGCGGCGGTGAGTACCACAGTGCTTGGGCGTTCCAGGGCTTGGGGGGATCAGCTCCACAGTTCTGGCAATTACGCTGGTGGCACAGCGCTCGGGGAGAAAATACAGCGCTTTCTTGGTACAGCAGTTCTGGGGTCGACAGTGCTCCTCCAAGGACTCAGCAGGAGAGCGCTGGGGGCAGTTAGGCAGGTTAGGCCGCACAACAGTTCTGGTCAGGCTAGCGCTCGTGGAGACAAGTACAGCGCTTCTAAGGCACAACAATTCTAGTAGTCTACAGCGCTGGATAGGTAGGACAGACAGCTCAGCAGTGGAGATGAGGCAGGACAGCACAGGGGTCCAGGTAAAGACAGGAGGGCGCAGAAGCAGCACAGCCCGGAACCTGGTTGATCCCCAGTTGTCCTTTTTGGCGCTTGTTGGTTCCTGCGCCCTCAGTATACAGTTTCTTGAGGGGGGGGTTTGAGTTGAAGGCTGCTGACAGGATTACTCACCAGGTCACTGCAGATGGTCCCTGGGTTCCCCTCCCGCCAGGCCAGATCAGTGGGCTAGTTCAGTGTTCCTCACACAGCTTGGTGGGCAGCGCCTAAACCCTGTCACCCCCAGTGGTATAGGTTTCTGACTAGGCCCTACCGCCTAAGTCTCCTGCGTAGGTTCCCCCAGGTCAGTGAAGCCCCAACTGACAAAAAACTTTCCCTCCTTTCTTTATATATGCCCAGGTCAGGTGACCACACTCTAAGGCGGCAAAAGCAGATCCCGCCCCTATTCTAGAAGGTTCCAGGAGCCGGGTGGGGCTGAGACCACTCATCTTCCGGAAGAAGAAAACCTACGATAGAGCTTTCTCAGGAGCAGCACCCAGAATCTGGACCTCTCTTCCACCAAACATTAGAAAAATAACAAGCACAGCATCATTCAAGAGGGAAATCAAAATATTCCTAATGAGCAAATACCTCCCATAGACAAGACTGATCAGTTTAAGGTCCATGTCATACTATGGTAACCCTTTAATTTGTTATTGGTTTGTACTTAACTACGTTATTTAACCAGGTATAGTTGTATTATACAAAACTGTGTCTGTTGTACTATGCAAGATTGTGTCTATTCTACCTCATGCAATGTAAAGCGCTCTGATACCCAAGGGTCTTGTTCGCGCTATACAAAACTCTCTAAATAAATTAATAAATAAACTATGGGCAGGCAAGGCAGGCTGGTATTGCAACAATGTTTAAGGGTTCCAGCCAGCTCCTGGCAACTAAGGTGCTACTAAAAAGACCACTCTGCAGTAGCAGGGGCCTGTGGCAGCCAAGTTGGAAGTAGAGAGCACCTGCACCTTAGCATTAGTTAGCAATGGGAGGTGCTTGGAGACCTAAGGCCAACAAAAAAAGGTGGGAAAAATGAGACAAGGGCAAAAAAAATAGGGAAAGACCACCCTAGGGCTGACAGGTCTAACAGAGATAATAAAAGAGAAACGGTGAGAAGCACTCCATCGAACATAAGGCAATAACGTATGTAAGCAGAGAAAGAAAATTCTAAGAGAGATAGTACAGATACAGAAGTAATGTGAATACATATACTAGCCAGGATGGGTGTTTTAGCAGTAGGTGAAATGCAGAGAGGTTAGGGTGGTTATTGGGAGCCTCTCAGTTCTACTGAAATAGTACTGTTCCATTCGTCGATAGTGTTCAAGCCCTAAATAATGGAGTTGCACAAGGTCATCCATTTGCATTCAACCCTATTCAGGAGGTTTCTGATGTCACTGCCTCTTGTGGGTAGAGCGGGTTACTCGATTAATTGCCAACTAATGTCTGTGTCATGGTGATTTTTCTCGAGAAAGTGTGAAACCAGAGGAGCTGTGAGTACCTTGCAGTTGATTCTGCTCTTATGTTGAATGATGTGTTGTTTTATCATCTGAGTGATTTGCCCAATGTAGGTTAAGTCAAATGGGCAGCGGATGGCATGGACTACATTCTGAGACCTGCAGTTGGTGTGGTTCTTCAGTTTGTACTTTTTGCCACTGTAGTTGAAGTCCTTAATGTTGGTAGTGAGGTCACATACACTGAAGTTCTGGCACCTGTAGTGGCCAACGATGGGTTCCAATCCCCAGGATGCTGTGATGGTGTGTCTGACCGTCGGTTGTTCAGGCCAAGTGATGGCATGTACAAGATGACTTGCTAGATTATTGCCACGTTGGTAGGAGAAGACTGGGGGTTCTTGAAATTGTTTATGTGGGAGTGGCAAAGGCCAATTCTTCTTTATGATCTTAGATATGTTGTTACTGTCAGGACTGAATTTGGACACAAATGTTATCCTTGCCATGGATTTCTTTGTTTGGGGAGCAAGGAGGTGGTCTCTGTGACAGTACCAGGCCCTCTTGCAGGTTCTGGTAACAAGGCGCCTTGGATAGCCTCTGTGGATTAATTTGTTAGTCAAGATGTCTGCTTTGCGGAAATAGTCTTTGCGCCATATGCAATTGCGCCTTATGCGCAAAAATTGTCCGTATGGGAGGCCATCCTGTAGTCCTCGCTGGTTAATATTGGAGTATTGCAGTAGAGTGTTTCTTTCTGTTGGCTTCTGGTATAGTGAGGTGCCTAGTTTCCCGTCTTCGACATGAATCGTGACATCCAGGAATGGCAAATCGTTGTTTTTGCAGTTGCTCGAGAACTTTAGATGATCTTGTGAATGATTGAGCCAGTCAATGAAGGGGTTCAGTGTTTCAATCGTGCCATTCCAGATGAGAAGTATGTCGTCAATGTAACGACGCCAGAGGTCGATGTTCATGATAAAGGGATTGGTGGCGGAGAGGATGATGGTTTTCTCCATGTTGTGTACAAACAAGATTGCAAAGTTTGGGGCAAAGCAAGCGCCCATGGAGATACCCTTGACTTGTAAGTAGTATGTGTCTCGGTATAGAAAATAGTTGTTCTGTAGGGCGATGCGTAAAAGGTCAATTATGAATTCTGTGGGGATCTGCTTGGGTTGGGATCTTGATAGCAGAAGTGACTTGATGACTTGTAGCCCTTCACTGTGGGGAATGTTCTTGTATAATGATTCCATGTCCATCCCGACCATCAATTGTGTGTTGATATCAAAGGGTCTATCTACGATGGTGTTAACAAGATCCATGGTGTCACGAATGAAGGTATCTGTGATGGGTACCAATTCTTTATTCTTTGCATCTATATATTTACCCAAAGGTTCGAAAATCGACCCACAGCCTGAGACGATTGGTCGAGCGGGTGGATTAATCCTATCTTTGTGGACCTTGGTGAGGACATAGAGGACAGGTGTCCGTGGGTGAGGGTTATTTAAGAAGTTATATTCCTTCTTGGAGATGACGTTCAAGTCTCTCGCGTGGTTGGTTACATATTGTATTTTGGTTCTGATGTCAGTCAGAGGATCTTTGGAGAGTGGGCAATAATGGTCGGGGTTGGAGAGTTGGCGTTTTATTTCTTGATCGTATTTGTTTATTACCATGACCACTATCCCGCCACCTTTATCCGCCGGCTTGATAATGATTTCAGAGTTGTTCTTTAGGGAAAGTAAGGCTTGCTTCTCAACCAAGGGTAGGTTGTAGGGCACAAAATGGGACTTTGACTTGAGATCCATCACATACTACATAACCGGACATTCAAAGGCCAGAATTTCTGGTGGCATCGTGTGAGACGGAGGGTTGAAGGCGGAAGGTGGATGAAAAAGCATTTAGGCGGGGAAGGTAGATTCTGGTTTGTCAGCGAAGAATTGTTTAAGCCTGATCCGTATAAAAAATCTGAGGAGACTAGATTGAAGCTCAAGGTAGTTGGTCCGTTCAGTAGGGACAAAGCTCAAGCTACGAGATAGAAGTGTAGTTTCATCATGGCTGAGTATGGGATCTGATAAGTTGTATATGGGTATGATGGAGTGAGAATTCGCACATAAAGCGACTTGCTCTACTCATGAACCTCGATTAACTTGTAATAGTATTAAACAGTCCTGTTCGTCATTAATATTACACTTTTCCAGTGCACGCGGGTGTCCTAGAGATGCTTGCATATGTGTTTACTAACCGTAACACCGCTTGCATACCACAGAATGGCCGCTTCGCAGAAATTTAGTCTGCGCATGCGTCGGTCATACCCATGTGATGTGACGCACTCGCAGATTTGGAGGGAGAAGTTCGCTCATGCGCATTGTAGCTGACATGGCCGCTTGTTTCTAACCATGCATCTTGCTTGCATACGCTGCTTTGCATTTCTATCTATTCTCGCATAATCATTAATCGCTATAGTTATTGTGAAGTAAGGGGTACAGAGTAGATTATCATGGTGTACAGTGTATTCTATTTTGCCGTGTTATTAATTTGTTTTCGCTTACTTTTCATGTACCACGCATACATGGGCCTGGGTGAGGGAAACCAACTCCATCTTGAAACCCGTTCCGACCCTGTCACGTGATGAGGGAAAACCCACACTGCGCAGAAGCAGATCTCAATAATTAAGTGGACAATTATACCTTTTCCAACGGCTGCGGGACGCCATTAGATTCATCGATCGTGACGCCCGCAGGTTGATGCTCACGCAGATTGCTTTTTAATCATCGTATTATAGACAACGCTAAGGGAGCAGATATACCGACTGCGGTCCCTTGTCACCTGAATACTATTGATTCAACCGAACACTATTCACTTTAGAACAAACTATCAACAGAAACGAGCGCCAGACTCACAAGCAGCTGTCACGTTTCGATATCAACAACTACCTTGTTACCTACATTAGTACTGGGATCGATTGGAGGTTCCTTCAAGTACTAAACTAGATGTATCGACTTGTTTAATATTAGTATTTCGGCCTGATGGTTGGGTACAATTATAAGAATCCGAGCCCTTTCAACCACTTCCACTGAGGACAGGTCTCCCTCCTATGTTCCATTTATCAGCTGGAATTATACAGAATATCCAGATTCTTGATTGTGTATGTGGCTCCTGAAGAAGGCGTTCTTGTGAAAACGCCGAAACGCGCGTCGAAGAGGACTATAATTGTCCGCCACTGTTCTATGAATTAATAATTAATGGTGTCATTTTTATTTTTGTATTGCGTTGATTGCTTAGAATAGGTTATGTGTCTCATTTTATTATGTGTCAGAATTTTAATGTTTTTATCCTGAGTATATATACTTAATAATAAACAAAATTTTGTACTTTTTAATTGATTGTTGTGCTTTATACTTGTCGGTTTCTCCCTGGTGATATTATATTTGGTGCTTCTTTTCACATTGTCTAATTTTCCCTGTCAAACATATTCTGTTGCTCAAACAGGGGGTCCTTGTTATTCACGCTGAAGCAGATCTCAGCCAGCTGGCTCCTGAAGCAAGATGCGCCTGGGAACCTACCTAGGTCCTGGGAGAAGATGCTGCTATCTACCTAAAATTTGTTACAATGTTTCTGTCTACTGTATACACCCATTGTTTTTCCATATTCCTATGCCTGGGAACATGAACGCAGGGGGCGGGTATGAAAAATTAAATATTCATTGTGGGAACGTAGAATTTAGGAGGTAATAGTGACCTAATCACCTCTCCTGACCAATCATAAGTTGGGACCCTGTCACTTGCAACATTTGTGGGTGGTCTGGGAACCCCAGAAGAGTATAACTAGCCTAGTTAGTTAGGGAAAATTGTCCGACTTGTCCGAATAGCAGACCTGTCACCGACCCCACGACTCTATAGGTGATTGATACAGAGAGCTGCGGAGCGCTCTGTCCGAACTTTCCACTAACTCCAAGGGGTGGAAATAGTCCTAAGTGCTGGCGAAGCACTTTGCTGGGAGATTCGAGAACCCAATCGGGTTATTGGCGGATTCCGTGCGGTGAGGGGGTAACGCAGGCGTTGCATAGGGAGCTGTAGGGGTTGGTCGTGCCCTTTGGTGAGCCCAGTCCTGACCCAAATCCTGAGGGGTATCCTGTCCTGGTTTTCCGTGAGCTGTTACCTGCTCGCCTACTGGCTTCCTGAATCCTTGAGGGTCCTTGTCCTCGTCCTCTCCCGAAACTGACCAGTGGCCAGGGTTAGTCCTCATTCCCGTCTTAGGTAAATATACCTGTGGGTGTCCGTCATCTATCCTTTTCTTCTTGCTTTTAATAAAGCCCCTATGCCCATGATTTTCTCTCTGATCTCTCCACGAATGCATTTGCAAACTGTTTATTAGCATGTTCCAATTTTCCCCTTTCCTGTAGGACATATTTTTCTGTTTTATTAAAGTGTGGTGAACATTATAAATGCAATAAAACCTTAGCTAGATAGAATAAAGAGTAGGGTTGAATTACTTATAGGCTATAGAAATTCACTGACTAATATGTTTTAAACTTACCGTCCCTAGTTTAAGTCTAAACTGAATAGCATGTTCCCTGTTACCCGTACCCTTTAGAAAACTCTATTGCCCTAAATGGTGTTATCCCTTATACACAGCTATATTATCTTTTTGATTCTGCTTATCGATGTCTTTATCAGTATTTGCCTTATAATCTTGTCACTTTAAAATCACTATATAAAACTTTTAAACGCCTCAGGTGTCTGTGGTCATTCAGAAAATTACAACTAATGTTGTGTGAATAGAACCGAGTGTTCCGTTTGAAGTGTTTATCACCTGTCCTCAAGCTCCTGATCCACCAGGAGGAGTAAGTGCCTGTGGTAAGTCAGGTGCTATGGTAATAGTGTTACAGGAAACACACATAGAATACTGATAGGGGCGTGTAAAATCACCCGACTTTCAAATTATATTTCGAAAATCACGTCATGGGCCCAAGTGCGTGAAAATCTGGTAAACTCTGAGTCGGGTGACCTGCGCGCTCTATCAGTATTTTCTGGTAGCAGTATTATGGTTAGGACTAGTTAGGATAGGTAGATAAGATAGTTACTGTTGAACCGTGAAATATAAAATGTGCTGCTAAATTTTATATGCTGCTATAAAAAGAATTGTAATTTCATTTAAATGTCATAGAATAAGTTTATTATATTTCATGGAAAATAGAGCATTTTACTAACCAATTGTGAGTAAGTGTTTTGTGTTGTGGGGATCCCCGGGGAAAAGGAATAGCAGGTGGTGAGTAGAATCCACTTGGCTGTAAGGTCACCGGCCAAGGGAGAGGTTAGTGCATGGTTAGGTAGAACTGGAAGCGCTAATCAGGTTTTCCTTCCTTATAATGTTTATTTGAAGTGTAAATGTTAGCTACCAAAACCGTGGTGAAACTCTCGTTGTGATATCACCTAGTAAGGGACACAGACGGTAGGAGTAATAGGTTCTTGGAGCTTGAGTGGCAGCAAGGGAGAGCATTGGTGAAAATTGACTTAGTAAATATCCCGGAAAGAAGTGGATTAGTCAAAAGAGTAGCAGGTTCTCTATTGCTTGGGTGAAAAGGATAGGCGGAAGGGATCTATCCGTAGTGAATGAAAAGTAGACAAAAGTGGTTTACTTGCAGTAAAAGAAAGACTCTTTTCTTTTCTAAAACCCTTAGGCACAGTGGCAGTCGTTTCACGTTATTGACTAAAATCTGCACTCGCACTTTAGGAAAAATTCAAAGTTTCCGTTACCTTGTAAAGGAGGGAGTCGGTCGCAAGGCTGCGCTGACGTCACTCCGTGCCGCGCTGGTATTGGTTGAGCCAGCGGGTGTGTGGTGAAGCTAGAGTTGTAAGGGAGGGGTGAGCGCCGCAGAGTGAGACCGCGTTTCACGAAGGGGCCGCGCACCCATTGGTCAAACAGATTTTGAAATCTTAGTACTGATTGGTTGTGGGAAGTTGAAAGACGCACTAGCATTGGAAGCACTTAAGTAAACAAAATTTTCCGAACCGAGCTTGTAGGCTGTGTCGAGAGGTGTATGTGGTACCCTGAATTTTTGCCTGATCCAAGGAATTTAGGTTGTCATAGGGAATTGATGAGCAGAGGTAGGCCTCACAATATGTACGGAGTTAAGAGAAAAATGTCTTTTGCCGAAAAGATAAAGAATTATTTCAAAAAAGACAAGCCCATTCGAACTAGGGAGGGAGTAATCATTCCCCCTCCTAATACTCCTGCATCCTTTATGATGTTTGACAAAGGGTACCATACTTGGGTCAGTTGATATCTTTAATAGATATCCCAGATGCTAGTCTTTCCCTAACCTCCTCGTATGTCGATCTTCCCTGTGCCCAACCAACCCCAAACATTCCGAAAAATAAGCGCAGAGCAACAGATTCTATAAATGTAGAGCAGTCACCCACAGTAATAACGCAATTGAGCAATGTAGGGAAGCCTGCTCAAAAGCCTAGGAAAAAGAGTGCTAGCAAACCTTATAACAAAAATAAGGGTAAAGAGAATTCTAAGGACAATCATAACCTGACAACTCCGATGGCTAGCCCCACACTTGGCATCCCCTGTTGGGTGGCTAATATGGTGGCAGACCTCAAGGCAGAATTAGAAGAGTCCATTCGGACTCAGCTTAAACCCCTAATGGCCAAACTGGACAGGCTAACATCCGTCATAAACAACAAGGTGGCAGGACCAACCAGACAGGCGCCCCAAATATCATCTATAGCCTCAGACAATGCCAATAAAACGGGAGTGGGGGCTAAAGAGAACATAAGCAAGGGTATATCATCCATTTCCTCAAATATTGGCAAATCAACAAATAATACAGTCCCACAAAATGATATGCCAGCTAAAACAAATCCATGCCCAACGACTAACACAAAGAGTATAGCGCCACAGGAAGATAAAAATCAGGGGAAAAGTATTACATCAGTAGCCAAAGTAAGTCAGAGGCAAGACAACATTGGTAATATCACCCAACCCAAAACTAACAACTCTTTGGGTACTCCCAGAGAAACAATGGGAGGGCGGTTCAACGCTATCAATTTACCACCAGAAGCACTACCGTACGTAGTGGTCCTAACAGGCGTTCCCCCCCTAAAGGAGTGAAAAAGAGAACAGGAAGGGGAATTAAGGAATAAATGCATTCAATGGCTGAGGTCCAATAAACCTTTGCCCCTACATATGTCTGGGGAAATTCTATCTGTTAGAAGGGGCCAGTGGATTGGAAAGGGCGCGAAAACAATAGCAGGGGATGTAATTGCAATTAATTTTAGAGATACTTCGGCAGTTACCCATATATGCAATTCCCCCTCGATGTCATTACAAACCAACATATTTCCCCTACCCCTATCATATTTTTATCCCTTGCATGGTAATCATGGTATCCCTTACACGTACACAAAAAGGGCACGAGTAAATATGGCCCCACCCCCCATGCAGCATCATAGGGTAGAAAACTGGCAGGCAAACTGGCAGACACCTTGGCACGCACCATCGTTCTATGACCCAATAGTTCAAATGCATGCACATTGGAATAGGTTCTCTACTCTGGAAGATGTCGATTGACTCCAACAAAAAAGGGAACTTAACTCAAGCATAGGGAATGACAGTCCCATGGAAAGCAGGCAAAAATTAGCCTACCTGCCCTCCACCATTACAACAGATCAAGGTACTGTACCTATCGTATATATGGATGAACACCCACCAGGGAAGAGTAATGACTATATAAATCCCGGTCAGTTGACCGTGCATGGGGAAGATTCTGCACCAAATGAAATGGGCACCACAGTGATATTGGGAGAGATTCCAGTCAGCAACTCCATGACAGCCAGCAACTAAAAAGAGGAGGTTGAGCAAGGCATAAAAATCCTATCATGGAACATAGCGGGGATAGCATCCAAATATAACGTGAAGGAGTGGAGAGAGTTCATAACCAATTTCCACATCATCTGTCTACAGGAAACCTGGTCTGTTGACCACAGTCAATTTCCACTAGATGGGTTTAAATGTTTCGGAGTCCCAGCAACAAATGCATCATCTGGGAGAGCTATGGGTGGATTGCTCATATATGTGGACCTTCACATTCAGGGGCACTGGTCAGATCTAAAAAGTGCCTCTAGAAACATACAAGCAATCGGCTTTTCACATAAAGGTCTAAAAATCACCCTGATAAACTGGTATAACTCGGTGGGCTCACAGAATAAAAATAAAGCTCTGAAAGAATTGGATGAATACTTTAAAAATCTATCTTCATCCAACCTTGCCAAGGGTGTACCATACACAATTCTAGTAGGGGACTTCAATTGTCATCTTTGTGAAAAACTAAGACCCATAAACAAGGATTGGTCAAGGTGCACGGAGGAAAAGGGGCCTCATTTTGCCCATACTGCTGAAGGAAAGGAGATGGAAAACTTCACCAAGAGGCATGATCTAGTGCCCACAATGGACCTGATTAAGATAGATAACAAGAAGGAACCCAATCCAACATTTAAAGGAATAGGTTGTCACTCCTATATAGATTTCATTTTGGTGTCCCCAACTCTCAAAAAATGGATTACAAATTGTGACATCATTGTGAGTCCCTACAGCGACCATAACCCATTGAAGCTGAACATTACATGTATGAATCTCAGTCTAAGAGTGGGTGCACCGGAAGCCCTGGAACAGGTAACCGCGCAGGGGAGAAGGCTCAAATGGGCAAAGATAGATGGGGATAAATTCTATCGTGATCTAGTGAGGAAGGGACAAGCACATTTAAAGATTTGTCTTGATGAAAATGTGACAGGCCCAACTGTAGTAAGTGCATTCGAAGAAATTGCCAAACTTATAAACAATCTATTGAAAACCTCACCACGAACAGGACCTAAACAGCCGCTAATGCCACGCTGGTTTGACCATGACTGCACCAAGGCACTAAAAGAGCTAAAAAAAAGCCTTACGGAACAACCAAAAGACAAAGCCAAGATCGCAGGGAAGAGAGCTATTTATAAAAAAGCCCTAAAAACTCGTAAAAATTCTCTACAATATCGAGCATGGGAGGATTTAAGGGAAGCGGCAGAGCGTAGAGATATGTCGGCTTTCTGGAAAATCATTAATGAACCTTCCTTTAAAGACCCGAGAGGGCCGGGCATAATAAATACCATACTTCCAGAACAATGGCGGAATCATTTCTGTGGTCTTTACAACCATATGGGGGCCATACCACAAGAAAAAGGGTCAAAACCACCAACAACTACATGTTTATCGTTCACACTAAAAGAAATAAAATCAGCCATTTAAGGGCTTTCCAAGAATAAAGCCCCTGGCCCCGATGGCATTCCCCCTGATTTCTACCTGAGCAACATAGAGTTGTGGGCTCCCGTCCTTACCAGGGTATTGAACGAGGCAGTTGTGGCAGGACTGCCCCGCTCATGGTCCTCTGCAACCATTGTCCCCATCTATAAAAAAGGTAGTCGGGACGACCCCCAATGTTATCGCCCCATCTCATTGATAGACGTTACGGCAAAAATCATGGGACGCACCATTTTAAATCGTCTGCAAGCTTGGGCAGAGGATCGCCACATTTTAACTGATGTACAGTATGGATTCAGGGAAGGGAGATCCACAACAGATCAGTGCTTAAACCTATATTTACTTACCGCTAAATATACCATTGCAGCGAACGGAACCATATATATGGGTTTTATGGATCTCTCAGCTGCCTTCGATCGTATAAATAGACAGAAATTGTGGGCCCTGATGATCTTGATGGGGGTAGACTAGGAAATAGTAGATATTTTAAAGGCTCTGCACTGGGAGACTACGGCTACAGTCCGTTACAGTAACGAAGGGATGAAGACTGAACCGTTCTCTTGCACAAGTGGTGTGCGGCAGGGCTGCATTTTAGCGCCGTTTTTATTTTCTTTATACATAAACAACCTGGACAAAAGCCTCATGGAACTAGAAGTGGATTGCCCCAAGATCGGCCAGCGCTCAGTACCAGTCCTCCTTTATGCGGACGACGCTGTGTTGCTAGCCCGAACGCCACTGGGACTCCAAAAACTTATTAATGGGTTCGTAAATTTTATGAATTCTTTGGACCTTTCAGCCAATCTGGATAAATCTTTCATTATGACCACAGGCCGGAATCCAAAAAATAACTTCTCGTACAGTATAGGTAGCCATAAGATGGAAGTAGTTAAGACATTTTCCTACCTTGGTGTCCTCTTCGATGAGAAACTAGAATTTAAAAATCTGGCCGAAAAGCATGCATCCAAATTGGTGGCCTCTACGGGTGCTATAATGGCATATGGAAGGAGGCTTGGTAGGTGGCCACCGGAACAGATACTAAACTTATATAAAGCTGTATCCTGCGCAAAAGTGTTATATGGAGCAGAAGTGTGGGGCTGCAAAATTAATCACATACAACAAATACAATTGGAGGAAAACAAATTTTTTAAAAGACTACTTAAGGTCCCTCAGAGTACCCCGGCACACATAACCCATCTGGAACTGGGAGAACCCTATATCGAGGATAAAATCAAGATTCGACCTCTTATGGCCTGGATCAGGATATGGACAAACCCAGAGGCCAGTTTTAGTAGACAGATAATTATGGACTGTCTAAACCGGGACAAATGGGAACAAATCACGTGGTTAAAATACGTTAGGGATACCCTGGTCCGCATTGGCTGTAAAAACATGTTCACTGACCCAGAGCAGCTGACCACACAGAATAAAACATTGCTTAAAAATTCATTTGATGCTTGGTCAACTGATAGGAGGGCGCTCACTGAAAACAAAAAACCCTCTGTAGCGGCTTATGGGCCAGTGGTATCCACAAACTTTAAAATGGAACCATACTTGGCTGTACTATATAATGCGCAGGAAAGATTTTATATGACCAGGTTTCGTTTGAATTTATTACATTATTTATTGGCAAGTCCTGCTGGTTACACATCTACGGTAGAGGCGAAGGTCACCTGCGGCTGCGACTCTAGGTCTCCGCAGGACACCCTTCACTTTGTTTTATTATGCCCTCGCTTTTCTGAACCTAGAAAGAAGTTTTTAGTAAGGATTCTGAAAAACCGAAAATTTAAGCACGCCAAAGATGCCATTTTATTTTTGCAAAAGGCACCAGATCCTCATACTTTGTTAAGTGTTATTAGCTTTATTAAATCTGCTATAAAATTGAGGAACATGAGGGAAATAACTGTAGATTCCACTTGAACGCAGACTGAAACCCCCATTACCTGAAAATGACAAACTGTACTTTTTTATATATATGAAATTTTTAATAATTTTTATATTAACTGTTTTTATATAAATTGTATATATGTATTTGTTATGCACTTTAATGGTATCTTTTTAAGTACCGAATAAAGGAATTTGAATTTGAATACCATACTTGTGTGTGGTTGGAAAATTGGGTAAAGTATACTGAAGATGACGGAGTCCTAGCATTTCCACTCGATGGTACTTTTAATGGTAGAATCCTGTTTAATTTGAGAACCTGAATGAATGAATTACATCCCCGACCCAGACTGACGCAGTATGAAGCTTTAGAGGAATGGGAAATTGAGGCTCTAGAGCGAGACAGGCCCTGAATGGATAAGGGAGTGAGCAAGTGGTATCCTAAATTACATCGAGAGACCAAGGAGCAGAAGATGAAGCAGTGGAGGCAGAATATGATGATCGAGGGACTGTTTCCGATGTTTGGGGTAACTGAACTAGCAGGTGGGAAAAAGACCGAGAAAAGTCGACCTTTAATGGCCATGGGGGACTCGGAGGATGAATATCTGGAGGATTTATTGATGAAAAATCCACCTCCTTATGCTGAAGCTTCAGGAACACTAAGTTCGAAAAATCCTTTTCTCCACCATGCTAGGAGTAGGAGGGCAAGTGAGACAGACCTAGCTGGTATTGGTAGTAAATCCAGTAATAGTGATGAGTTTTGCAGACCTAGTACAGCAGTCCCAAATTACTGACCTTTTGGTGAGGATAGGACAGGGTCAGCCATCCCCTCTGCCCCGAATATATACCCTCCTTTGGTGCCTCAAATACTGCATGATAACTCATCAGAAAGAGTTTTGCAAGAAAGGGAAAGAGATGTCCTGATTAAGCAAAGAAATGAACTGATTCAAACTATAGCTCAGATACATCCCAGTCCGGATGCCCTGACGATCCCTGTAACTATCGGTCCTGCTATACCCCTTTATGGGGATAGGCAGGCTAGTCCTAAAGCTCCAATCCTTATTCCAATGCCAGTTCCCCCCAGAAAGGAGCGACTTATCGTAGATGACCAGGCAAGCGAATGTGAGTCTGTAATCTCCCTAATGGATCTGCCCATAAGAGAGCCAAGTACCAGTGGATCTCGGTCAGGGAGCCAGACCAAGGCCAAAGAAGTCCTAATCGAAACTACATCAGGAATCCGGAGTGCCACAGTGCTGACTCCAGAGGAACTAGATAGATGGACTAAAGAAATGGATCGAGAAACTTCCCCGCCCAAACCTTTGGATATTTACAGATTAAGAATAGAGATAGAGGAGTTAATGGCAGGGAATGTGGGATTAGACAGATTAAACACCCTTAGCGAAGAAGAGTTGCTGTTTATCAGCAAAAGCCTTACCTGAAATACTAGAGTGCTCCATGAAAAACTAATGGACGCTGCTGCAGACATGGGGATTGATTTAAGTCGATCCAAGGTCCTGCAGAAACCGTATAGGGCAGAATTTTCAGATAAGGATTTAGAAAACATGAATGTGTCAGGAAAGAGAACACAGATAAAGGAATTGTTGAACGTACTGCAGAAATGGGGAGATCTGGATAAATGGAAAACCAGGTGGGCAAAGAAAAAGGAAGAGAGTAGGGCAAAACCAAAAGCTTCTGAGTTTGTGCTAAAGGAAGTAGGTCAAGCAGAAAAACTGTATCCCATGAGGGAAGTGCCAGGTGGGAAATATGTACATGTCCCGTGGTCCCGGCATGACATTGTGTCATTTACCAACGATTTCCCGAAATTAAGGGAGAAGCCAGTGGAGTGGTATAGACAGGTGGAGCGATTTGTGCAGGTCCAAAAGTGCCTCTTGAAAGACCTGGATGGGTTCTTTGACATTGTAGTTTCGGTAGACTTATGGACCGATTGCAAAATAGACGTTGATTGGCCCAGTGAAGAATTACCAAGGGACCCCCAAACTGGAGCTCCTTAATCAGAGGTGATGAGAAAGTATGACCAAGTCATACAATTTCTGAAGAAAAAGGTGCCAGCAAAGGAAACTGATTGGACCCGAATAGATAGGACTACCCAGGACCATAATGAAACGGTCCATTCATATTATGAGAGGCTATTGCAGGTATTCAAGACCTACAGTTTCATCGATAATATTGAAATGAAAGACATGACTCATTTCATTTATCGATTCGTGCTAGGGCTGAAACCAGAGATATCCCAGTGGATCAGAGATAATAAAATCTGTTGGCAGGGAAAGCCCATAGACGATGTCCTCAAGTACGCTAAGTACTGTGAGGATGAAATGGAGAACAAAAAGAAGGCCCTGAAGGAGAAAGTGATGTGGGCACAGGTAAAATTGGCTGAGCAACAAGAGAAACAGTTAAGTAAAATGAATAACAATGCTCCAAACAATAACTCTGGAGGGGGAGGGAAGCCTCGAGTTAAAATGAGCAAAGAAGAGGCTAAAAAGAAGTTTCCCTGTCACGGGTGCGGGCAGATAGGGCACTGGAGAGACGAGTGTCCACATTTACAAGCTGGTAATGCCCCCGTAAATGGTTTAAATCTACAGGTGCAGAAAGAGGGGCCACGAAAGAACCAGCAACAGGTAAATCTACCTCCATTGCCTAGAGCTCCTAGACCTAATTATAAGAATCAGGCCCAACAGAATGAGAGGGTTGAAGTGTGGGAAGGACAGAATGAGAGAAATCAGGCAACCTCACAGTTCCTGTTAAACGATACATTCCTCTGTGATGAACCATACTGACAGGGCCTGAGGGGGGAGGAAGGGGAGTGCGTGCTTGTCGCATCCCTACCGGTAGACCAGTCAGGGCCATACATTGAAGGAAAGGTTGAAGGAAATGATGTCACCTTTCTGTTGGACACTGGCGCTACCCGTTCGACTGTGAGAACAGCGGACGTTCCTAACCTACCCCTCTCGGGAGAAGCAATCCAAGTAGTGGGCGTATCGAATCAAATAATTAGCACTCCTGTAACTGAACCCATGGAGATTTCCATAGGAAATTTCAAAGAAATGCACAGGTTTGTGGTAAATTTACTGGGACGTGATTTGTTGTGCAAAATGAACTGTACCATCTTTTGCACACCAAAGGGTGTTGAAATTCAGACCGCAGATAAAGATGGCCTGTACAAGCTAATGTTGTTAAGGCCTGATACAGCAGTCAAAACTCTAACCATTCACGATTTACCTGAAGAACTCCAGCAAAGGGCGATACCGGAGGTATGGGATTTTACCGGGAGAGATGTAGGATTAATGGCAAATGTGGACCCAGTCAGAATAGCCATTAAACCCAATGCAACCTACCCAAAAACAAGACAGTATAAGATGAGTGCGGAAGTGAAAAATGGAGTCGCACTTGAAATAAACAGATTATTGGAAGCAAACATAATTCAGGAAGTGTTGAGCAGTCCTTGTAACTCACCCATAATTGGAATTAAAAAGCCTAGCGGAAAGTACAGGGTAGTGCAGGACTTGAGAAAGGCAAACCAGTTTGTTGTACCTTGTTGTCCCATTGTGCCAAACCCTGCTGTGATCCTGTATCAGATTCCCTGGAATGCAGAGTGGTTCACTGTCATAGATCTGTGTCACACATTCTTTTCCATCCGATTGCATCCAGACAGCAAATTTCTTTTCTCATTTGAGTTTGACAGTCATGTCTATGTCTGGAATCGTGTTCCCCAGGGGTACACAGAAAGCCCCTCAATCTTTAATCAGATCCTAAAAAGATGCCTTGAATCTTTAGTTCTACCAAAGAAGTCTGTCCTGGTTCAGTATATAGACGACCTTCTAGTGGCGTCTAAAAGTCAAAACGACTGTGTCACTGATACCATTGCCCTGCTGAATCATTTGGGCAAAGGAGGACATAAAGTATCACCTGACAAATTACAGTTCTGCAAGAATTCAGTAAAATATCTAGGACATCAAATAGAGAAAGGAATCCGAAGAGTCACTTCAGAAAGAATCAGAATAATTCGAGATATGGAATTGCCCAGAACCCAGAAGGAAGTCAGAATGTTCCTGGGAGTTGTGGGATATTGCAGACAGTGGATTGTGGGATTTGCTGTACTAGCCAAACCTCTGATAAAAATGACCAAGAAAGGGGCAGACGATCCAGTCACCTGGGATGATGAAAGCATGACAGCTTGGATAAAATTGGGAAACTGTCTGTGCTCTGCTCTTGCACTGGGAATGCCTGATTACTCTAAGAACTTTGAACTATTCTGTGACACCCGAGACAATTGTGCACTCTCAGTCCTAACCCAAGAGCATGGTCTGACTAGACGTCCTGTGGCCTACTTTTCAGCCACGCTGGACCCAGTGGCTGCTGGGCTTCCTGGGTGTCTGAAGGCAGTGGCTGCCACATGCACGAGTCTGGAACAGAGTGAAAACATTGTCATGGGACACCCTGTAACGGTTTATGTTCCACATTCAGTTGTGATCCTGCCAACCCGAACCAAAACCCAGTATCTCACTCCTAGTCGGCTGACTAAGTATGAGAGAATTCTTATTGGTGCAGAGAATGTAATAATTTCCAGGCGCAACATTTTAAACCCGGCAACACTGTTGCCCCTTTCCCAAAATGCAGAAATGGAAGGTGAAATTGAGCATAATTGCATTGACCTAACTGAATTTAGTACAAAACCTCGTCCTGATATAAAGGAAACGGCCCTCCCCATTGCTGACTTAGTGATGTTTGTGGATGGCTCCTGCTTGAGACATGAGGACGGTGGATTAAGTGCTGCCTATGCTGTAGTCACTCTGGAAAACACCCTAGAGGCATCATATTTGAGTGAAGTCAAATCTGCCCAAGTGGCCAAGCTCATCGCATTGGCCAGAGCTTGCAAACATGGGAAAAGCAAACGAGTAACCGTATACACTGACAGTCAATATGGTTACTGGGTTGTTCATGACTTCGGCCAACTATGGTTACAAAGAGAATTCATGACTTCCTCAGGTAGCCCCATCAGAAATGGAAAGGTGGTGCAAACCCTATTGGAAGCAATCCAATTATCCAAAGAATTGGCAGTAGTCAAATGTGCTGCTCACAAATCTGGAAAGGATGAAGTGACAGCCGGAAACCGATATGCTGACCAAATTGCCCAATACTGCGCCCGATACAAAATGTCTCTGAAGATCCAATTTTGGGGGGGGGGGGGGGGGGGGGGGGCGGAAACAGCTGCCAACTTATGGTGTTTGAGAATGTATCTACCTGGAGGGAACTGAGAGAGTTGCAGCAGGCAGCAGACGAGGATGAAAAACTCAGATGGGAGACTGAGGAATGTCAACTCAGGGAAAGGGATGGTATCATGGTGAATAACACCGGTGTGCCTGTATTGCCAGACTGCATGGCTGACCCAATGGTTCGGATGATTCATGGAGATACCCATATTGGAAGGGATGCAATGTGCCGTGTGTTTGATAAGGTGTTCTACAATTCAAAGTTGAGGAATATCGCAGATACGCTCTGCCAGAGGTGCCTGGTGTGTCAGCAGTTCAATGCAGGAAAGAGGACTGTGGTAGAGCAAAGCACAATTGGAAAGGCAGAAGGCCCCTTTGTCAGATTGCAGGCAGATTTTAAACAGTTGCCCATGTGTAAAGGATACAGATATGTCTTGGTAATAGTTTGTCTATTCTCAAGGTGGGTGGAAGCTTACCCAGCCAAGAAAAACGATGCCATTACAGTGGCTAAGTTGTTACTCAGAGAGCTAATACCTAGATTCGGATTTCCAGAGACAATTGAAACAGACAGGGGTGGGCACTTTGCCAGCGCAATCCTAAAGGAGCTCTATACAGCGTTCAAGATTGAGCCTAGACTGCACAGTGCGTATCGTCCAGAGGCTTCTGGAATAGTGGAACAAGTGAATGGCACTATAAAGTCAAGATTGGCAAAAATGTGTGATACCACTTAATTGAACTGGATAGAAGCTTTGCCTCTTGTCTTGATGGGATTAAGGAGCATTCCGAACCGAAAGACAGGCCTGAGCCCCCATGAAGTACTAATGGGAAGAGTGATGCGACAGGCATGGGTACCTGGACACAAACTGCTGAGTATTTCTGATGATTTGGTGCTAGAATACTGCAGGCAGCTGGGTGACCAAGTGTGTTCTATCTCTCACCAGATTGGAGAGACTGCTGATGAATGGCCAACCACTCCAGCCCATAAACTCAGACCTGGAGATTGGGTGGTGTTGAAGAAACACACCCGGAAGAGTTGCCTTGGACCAAAGTGGGGGAAAAAGAGGCAAGTGATCCTTGTAACTACCACTGCTGTAAAGTGTGCTGGAGTACCGAAGTGGATTCATGCCAGCCATACCAAGAAGGTAGCCAAGGAAGAGGCGGCTGAGGCTGAAGGTGGTACAGCTGAAGAGACTCCGGACGAGGGTCCAGATCTAGCTGACGTGATACTACCGAGCACCAGCCAAGACGAGTGGTTTCCAGCCGACGACCTGATTCTTGACCCAATAAGAACCAGAAAATATTCCTACCTAGATAGAGAGTGGGATAGTGAGGGTGAGACAGGACTAGAAGGGGAAGGTCAGGTTAACGAGAATCACATCAGACCTGATCAGGAAATAGGCCAAGTAGGGACAGACCAAGTCGTCGACACTCCTCCAGAGACTCCTGAAACTGGAAAGGGACAGATAGTAATCAAAGCTGAAGTTCATGCAGAAGAAAATCAAGTCGAAGTGCATGAACAGGAACAGATAGAAATAGACGAACGTGTTCAGGATCCAGAGTCCAAACTGGTTGAAAATCAAGATCAAACACAGAACCTACCTGAACAAGGCCAGCTTAGAGGCCAGGCAGAAGAAACAGATGAAAGATCTGGACCTAGTCAGACAGGAAAAGAAAAAGACACTGCCAATGCAGTAGTGCCACAACGGAGTGAAAACAAGAGGGTTCACGAGGAAGGCCAAGTATCCTCGACCACTAAAAGGCTCAAGAAGAAGGAGAGACCAAAATATATAAAGAGACTGAAACTAAGATTGAAAACTGTAGAAGAGAAATTAGAAGACCGAAAAAGAGCAGCTAGTGAAAGACAAAGAGACGGAGCTCAGCAAAATAGACGCAGTACCAGAACTAAGAAGATAAACAAAAACTATCGAAGTCCTGAATGGACCTTTTTGGTGTTGGAAGAGATTGACGACCCTGAAAAAAGTGACAGAAGCAATCACGATTTGATCGAGGATCAGAGCTCTGAGGTAGAAGACCCACCCTGAAAGGTGAAACGGCGTGAGCCTCTTGAAAAAGAAACAAAGAGGGGTCGAAAGGCCACCCAGAAACGAAATGTCTGATTCAAATGTAAATGGAAGACCGAGAGGAAATTGTTGCAAAACTTGCTGTAAGATATGCTTATGCAGTGTAGCAATAGTTATAGTAATATGGATAGGACTAACAGTCTTTATACCTTTTATGATAAGTAAAGATACTAACCTGTACCCTACCAAACCAATGACCCCAGATTCAGAAGTTGTACATACTGAAGAAACACCACAAAGTGTAGAAAGACGTGACAACTCAGTCAGCCTGAGACAAACACGACATGACTTAGAAGCACCAGATGAGGAAGGACTACATTTTCATCATATGAGAAACCGTTCACATTTAAATGTCTTTGCAAATCTTTTAGTGCATTACGTAGAAGCTATGGAAATAGAAGATTGTTATGTCTGCATGAAGCTACCTACTTCTGTAGCTGAAGGTGTGACCTATCACCATTTACCCCTGACCTATGGAATTTCCTGTAGTATATTAGCAAGCTTATTTTATAGAAACACTTTACAGTACTATTATTCAAACACTGACGTAATTTTTTCTGAACTACCTGTTCGGGGGCACCTGAATATTGTGCATGTCAGAAGTGAGGTGACTCGTTACATGGGAGAATACTTCCTGGCTATAGGTGACATAGATTTAAATGAAGCTCGCAGAGATAATTTAACTTGTTCATTACATGAGCAAGAAAAGATGTTCTTGAAAATGGCAGAAAAGAGAAGGGAGAGTTTCCAAAGAAAGGCCAATGATAAGAAACAGCAAACGCCTAAATGGGCTGAAAACATGGAGGGCACCTCTAATGGCGATGCAAATCCTGCGCTGTTGTTGGATTTTGAACGAAAAGGGAAACTCTGTCTTCATAGAGAGAAAACTAGTTACTATAACAATGTATTCATCGGTTCCAGCGAATGCGACCATAATTACAAGGTAATTGGAGGTTGGGGTTTCAAAAATGGGTCAGAACCTGTATTTCCCGGAATTTATTATATATGTGGAAACAAGGCTTATTTCAAATTGCCAGATCACTGGTATGGAAGCTGCTATTTTGGCATTGTCTTCCCGGAAATATACCACATGAATAACGCTGCAGGAAGCAATGAAGACACTAATGGCTTAGTGCGTAGTAGATGTGAGAGTGTAGGAGAAATTATAGGTGATATTTTTAGTGCACTGATACCTGGAATGGGGGTAGTTCTGAATACTCACTGTATCTGCAAATTGTCTACAGTAGTGGATCGGTTATCAACTGACACTGCTGCTGGATTCCTGCTGGTCAATACTGAAATGGTTGCGATCAGATCAATGGTTTTACAAAATCGCCTTGCTCTTGATACCTTATTGGCAAAAGAGGGCGGGGTCTGTGGAATGCTGAAGGCGCAAAATTGTTGCACTTACATTCCAGATAAAAGCAGAGAAATTAAGAAATATGTGCAAAACATAACTAATTTGGAAAAAGAACTTAAACCATTGAAGGTTGATAGTGCCTGGAAAAGACTGACTGATGGTCTCTCTTCTGTAGGTAGTTGGTTCACTAACATAGGCCGTAGTCTAGTAGGAAAGATACTGATGCCAATAGCTGGAATAAGTCTGATTGTGTTTATTATAATATTTTGCTGCAAATGCCAAAAATGCCGAAAGAAGTACACTGTAAATAGGAGAGGAGTGAAACGGAATGTGGATGAACTCGAATTAGAAGAATTAATGAGCCAGATCTATAAAAAGGCTAAAGAATCCCATCCTAATAAAGCTGCTGAAAAACGGCTTAACAATAAATTTGTTGAGATAGAAATGAGTGAAATGTGAGAAAATTGAAGTTGGCATCTGTTTCCATACATAGTGATGATAGTAAATATCATCAAAGAGGGGATTGATGGAGTGAGAATTCGCACATAAAGCGACTTGCTCTACTCATGAACCTCGATTAACTTGTAATAGTATTAAACAGTCCTGTTCGTCATTAATATTACACTTTTCCAGTACACGCGGGTGTCCTAGAGATGCTTGCATATGTGTTTACTAACCGTAACACCGCTTGCATACTACAGAATGGCCGCTTCGCAGAAATTTAGTCTGCGCATGCGTCAGTCATACCCATGTGATGTGACGCACTCGCAGATTTGGAGGGAGAAGTTCGCTCATGCGCATTGTAGCTGACATGGCCGCTTGTTTCTAACCATGCATCTTGCTTGCATACGCTGCTTTGCATTTCTATCTATTCTCGCATATTCATTAATCGCTATAGTTATTGTGAAGTAAGGGGTACAGAGTAGATTATCATGGTGTACAGTGTATTCTATTTTGCCGTGTTATTAATTTGTTTTTGCTTACTTTTCATGTACCACGCATACATAAGTCAAAGTCAAAGTCAAAAAAAATTTATATAGCGCACTACATACCCAGAGGGTTTCAAGGCGCTTAGGAAGGGGAGGTGGATTATTTGTCAAAAATCCACGTTTTAAGCTGCTTTCTGAACGCTAGGTGGTTCTGGGTGAGGCGAAGGTAAGCGGGGAGTGAGTTCCATGTTTTGGCAGCCAGGTATGAGAAGGATCTGCCTCCCATGGTGGTCTTGTTGATGCGAGGAACAGTGGCGAAGGCTTGGCTGGAAGAGCGAAGTTGGCGGGAGGGGGTGTAGAAGGACAGTCGAGAGTTGAGGCAATCTGGTCCAATGTCGTAGAGTGATTTGTGTGCGTGGGTAAGCAGTCGGAAAGTGATCCTCTTATTGACGGGTAGCCAGTGGAGGTCTTTAAGGTGACCAGAGATGTGTTCGTTGCGTGGGATGTCTAATATGAGCCTGGCTGAGGCGTTTTGGATTCGTTGTAGTTTCTTCTGGAGTTTGGCGGTGGTACCTGCGTAGAGGGTGTTTCCGTAGTCCAGTCGGCTCGTGACTAGAGCGTGGGTGACTGTTTTCCTTGTTTCGGAGGGGATCCAGCGAAATGTTTTTCTGAGCATGCGAAGAATGTTAAAGCAGGAAGAGGATACGGCGCTGACTTGTCTGTTCATTGAGAGTGAAGAATCAAGGATGACGCCAAGGTTCCGTGCGTGGTCTGTCGGGATGGGTGCATTTCCGAGGGCTTCCGGCCACCAGGAGTCGTCCCATGCAGAGGGGGATTTGCCTAAGATGAGGACTTCTGTTTTGTCTGACTTCAGTTTCAGACGGCTTTGTTTCATCCATTCGGCGACTTCTTTCATTCCTTCGTGTAGGTTAGTTTTAGCGGTGCTGGGGTCCTTGGTGAGAGATAGGATCAGTTGAGTGTCATCCGCGTAAGAGATGATGTTGAGGTTGTGTTGGCGGGCGATGGCCGCGAGGGGGCTCATGTATACGTTGAAGAGGGTGGGACTGAGTGAGGATCCTTGTGGTACGCCGCAGATGATTTCAGAGGCCTCGGACTTGAATGGTGGGAGGCGGACTCTCTGGGTTCTCCCGGTGAGGAACGAGGTGATCCATTCCAGTGCCTTTCCTTGGATTCCGATGTTTCTGAGGCGTTGTAAAAGGGTGCTATGACAGACCGTGTCGAAGGCTGCGGAGAGGTCGAGGAGGATGAGGGCGACTGTGTCTCCATTGTCCAGTAGAGTTCGAATGTCGTCTGTTGCTGCGATGAGGGCGGTCTCAGTGCTGTGTTTGGCTCGGAAGCCAGATTGTGAGGGGTCGAGTGATTTGTTGGGCCTGGGTGAGGGAAGCCAACTCCATCTTGAAACCCGTTCCGACCCTGGCACGTGATGAGGGAAAACCCACACTGCGCAGAAGCAGATCTCAGCCAGCTGGCTCCTGAAGCTGCTGCTATCTACCTAAAATTTGTTACAATGTTTCTGTCTACTGTATACACCCATTGTTTTTCCATATTCCTATGCCTGGGAACATGAACGCAGGGGGCGGGTATGAAAAATTAAATATTCATTGTGGGAACGTAGAATTTAAGAGGTAATAGTGACCTAATCACCTCTCCTGACCAATCATAAGTTGGGACCCTGTCACTTGCAACATTTGTGGGTGGTCTGGGAACCCCAGAAGAGTATAACTAGCCTAGTTAGTTAGGGAAAATTGTCCGACTTGTCCGAATAGCAGACCTGTCACCGACCCCACGACTCTATAGGTGATTGATACAGAGAGCTGCGGAGCGCTCTGTCCGAACTTTCCACTAACTCCAAGGGGTGGAAATAGTCCTAAGTGCTGGCGGAGCACTTTGCTGGGAGATTCGAGAACCCAATCGGGTTATTGGCGGATTCCGTGCGGTGAGGGGGTAACGCAGGCGTTGCATCCGCAGCTGTAGGGGTTGGTCGTGCCCTTTGGTGAGCCAAGTCCTGACCCAAATCCTGAGGGGTATCCTGTCCTGGTTTTCCGTGAGCTGTTACCTGCTCACCTACTGGCTTCCTGAATCCTTGAGGGTCCTTGTCCTCGTCCTTTCCCGAAACTGACCCATGGCCAGGGTTAGTCCTCATCCCCGTCTTGGGTAAATATACCTGTGGGTGTCCGTCATCTATCCTTTTCTTCTTGCTTTTAATAAAGCCTCTAGGCCCATGATTTTCTCTCTGATCTCTCCACGAATGCATTTGCAAACTGTTTATTAGCATGTTCCAATTTTCCCCTTTCCTGTAGGACATATTTTTCTGTTTTATTAAAGTGTGGTGAACATTATAAATGCAATAAAACCTTAGCTAGATAGAATAAAGAGTAGGGTTGAATTACTTATAGGCTATAGAAATTCACTGACTAATGTGTTTTAAACTTACCATCCCTAGTTTAAGTCTAAACTGAATAGCATGTTCCCTGTTACCCGTACCCTTTAGAAAACTCTATTGCCCTAAATGGTGTTATCCCTTATACACAGCTATATTATCTTTTTGATTCTGCTTATCGATGTCTTTATCAGTATTTGCCTTATAATCTTGTCACTTTAAAATCACTATATAAAACTTTTAAACGCCTCAGGTGTCTGTGGTCATTCAGAAAATTACAACTAATGTTGAGTGAATAGAACCAAGTGTTCCGTTTGAAGTGTTTATCACCTGTCCTCAAGCTCCTGATCCACCAGGAGGAGTAAGTGCCTGTGGTAAGTCAGGTGCTATGGTAATAGTGTTACAGGAAACACACATAGAATACTGATAGGGGCGTGTAAAATCACCCGACTTTCAAATTATATTTCGAAAATCACGTCATGGGCCCAAGTGCGTGAAAATCTGGTAAACTCTGATTCGGGTGACCTGCGCGCTCTATCAGGTATATATTGGTCCTCACGGTTAGGGCATACATACAGCATGTCCGCGCTGTTGTCGTTGTTCACTGGGGGGTCCCAATTGGTAGTAACGGTTGCGCGTTTGTCGTTCCCCTGCAAATTGTGGTTGGTATTGACGACCTCTGGTCGGCCGACTTTGAGGCTGGCCGCATCCGCGCCCTCGTCCTAAAAAAACAGGAGGGAGTAGGGGTTATGGTCTGTTCGTGGCTCCTGAAGTGCTTGGGCCGCTGCCTGAATCAGAGTCTTCTATTGAAGTATTAGAGGAGTCTGAGAAAGTGATTATTTGGTTTTTGCGATAGCGGCCCCAGTTGCGTGTCCTCGGTGGAATGTATGCTGTATTGTAGAACTCGTCGCTGAGGTAAGGGTAAGTCTGTTCCACTTTGTAGTATTTAATGTCTTTTTGTATCTTGGTGATTTTTTTATTTAATTCGAATGTATTGAAAGTAGAGATAGTGGTGCTGATTTTCTCCAAGAGATTCTTTGCGTCCGTGATTGAAGGGTCTGCCAGAATCAGTTTTTCGAGTTCTGCAATTTCTTCCAGGTCCAAGCGGCTATGCTCAATTGCTGTGTCGATTCCGACGACCGTTCAATGACGGGAGCAGGTTGTCGCTAGATGGCTGAAGCTGGTTCAGAATTTTGAGTCCTGTGTAAAGATGGCAGGTGTATTGTGAATTTGTAGGCCAACGGGGATTACGCTGGATCTCAAGTAGTCCGTGAGCATGCGTGCATGGAGTTCTGTCCTTATCTGTTTTTTCTTCAATTTCTCAAGTTTGTCCAGCAATGTACAAGAGGAATTGGGGGTGGTGGATGGGCTAGGAAGTTTGGAAGGCCCAAAGAGGGAGGGGTCAACCAACAAGGATTGAATATATTCTTCAGAATAAGACAAAGTCTCCTTAGTCATCCTATGTGTCCTGAAAGTAACACACGGATAGGACCTATAAAATTAGATCAAAAAGGTAAACTGTAAATTTTGCTCCCCAGTTTTTCTTGTAAAAAGTATATGATGAATAACAACCAAAACTTAATTTGATTGAAGTCTCCTTAATTCTGTACCAGTAATGCTTTCAGCATACATTTTTAATCGTCTCCAGAATAATACCTGTTGGGATATTGTTTGTTTTTTCTTCCTTTACCAGGGGCACAAAGGGTAAAGAATATTTGGGCGAAATGAAATAGAGAAAAGAGTTGGTCAATATTCCTAGCTAATGTGGAGTATTCGGTTTAAAGGACGAATTCCCTCACCCACCATAGGTGGGATGCTTCATCATTGGGAACCCAAGCGCACTGTGATGCCGAGTCACACTGTGGGCTATAACTAGGGGGGGCATAGTGGGTGTAGCGGGGCTACGCGGAGTGCCACGGAGACGGAACCAATCTCCGCACACTCCGCGTAGCTCTGCTACGCACCGCCTGACTCCTGCCTCCTGCCTGTGCAATTAAAATGTTAAAAAAGAACAATTTAAAACACCTTATCGGCGGCGTCCCCGGGCTCCCCTCTTCCTCCATCCCGACTTCTTGAAAACTGCACGGGTACCTGCGCATGCGCATTCCACACAAGAAATGCGCATGCACTGGCAGCTGCGCATGCGCAGTTTTCAAGAAGAAGTCACAATGGAGGAAGAGGGAAGCCCATGGACGCCGGCGATAAGGTAAGGTGTTTTAAATTGTTCTTTTTTACCATTTTAATAGTGCGGGCGGGAGGCGGTGGGAGGCCAACTCTGCTCCACCGCGAATGTGCAGAGATTTGCCTGCTCTGCCTACTTCGCGGAACGTGGAACAGGCTAAATTTCACACATTCCGTGGGCGGAACTTAGTTGTCCGCCCACCCCTATCTACAGCCCCCTCACTAGAGGGAGAAGCTCAGGGATGTTTTCAGAGGTACAATAAATACCCTTCTAAAGGGCAAGGAGTGGTGAGGGAAGCAGAGCGTGAACGAAAAAGTGTTAAAATTAAAACTTGATCCAGGCTATAGAACACACTTTATTCATGCATCCCTCGGTCAGGATTAAAACACGCAAAGCCAGCTGGGTATGCTATGCCCACTGGATGTTACCAACAAAGTAGGTCAACATGTTTCAGCCTTTAACCCTCCTCAGAGGTGTTGCATCAGAAACATGTCGGCCTACTTTTTTGATAACATCCTGCCGATATATTATATTTTGCTGACCTTGCTTGTTTTAATCCTGACCCAGGGATGCATGAATAAAGTGTATTGCATACCCTGGAGCAAGTTTTAATATTCACACTTTTTCATTCACACTCTTCTTCCCTCACCACTCCTTGCTTATTAGAAAGGTATTTATTGTACCTCTGAAAACATCCCTGAGCTCCTCCCTCTAGTTAGGGGGTTGTAACCCCCACTGTGACTCAACAGTGTGCAGAGGTTCCCAATGATGATGCATTCCACCTATTGTGGGTGAGGGAATTTGTCCTTTAAAAGGAATACTCCACATCAGCTAGGCATATTGACCAACTCTTTTCTCTTTTTCATCTCCTTTATCTAGACCTAGGTGTCAGTTTGTGTTTTGCCACTGGTATTGGGGAGTCAATTCCTGCTGGTCTTTACATCTCCTCTGGCCCGCATTTTGTTTATTTATCATTTGGGAGAGATACCATGAACCATACTACTGCAACTCTTTTCACAAAGCCTAGAAGCAGTGGATTTGTTATGGTGATAATCCCTCAGTTCAAGTCCATAGGTTAACATCCTGATTGATGTTCTTTTAATGATTGGTGTGTCTCCATGCCCACTGATATTATTTATGTTTAATATTTTGATGTGTTTGTATAGTAATGTTCCTTTTGTTTGTAAGATAAAGCATCGGATGGACATTCAATTACTAATTGTCATGTTTCCTTTCCTTCTATGTCCTGTGTCCTGTGCACTGTCCACTCAACATTCTGAGAGTTTGTCCCACTGAAATATGGTTAGCGATACCTCTATCCAGCATTTTGTAAGTCTTTCATTGATTATTATTGCAGTAAAGTCAGTGCTTAATTTGTGTCAGTGTTTTCTGGTGCTCAACACTATCCCTTGATATGTAAAAGTGGTTCGGTGTGCGACAGTGTCGACCAGCTTTTTTGGCACTACAACACTTGGACAACAAGCATAGTGTTTTTAGGATAGCAATTTTCTTGAGAAAAGTGCTGAGTCAAAGGAAATGTATGCTCATTTAATGCCATATGAAAGAGGGCTATGCTAGCTTACCCCGTCCTAATTAATATTCTTATTGAATTGCGTGTAACGAAGAAAAGCATTTTGTCTCTCCGCAATGTGTATTTAAGACTATTCGCTATGAGGAAATTGATGAGCCAAAGGAAATATATGCTCGCTTAATTGTTTTATATGAAAGAGGGCTATGATAGTTTAATACTGTTTTAACTAATATCTTAACTGAATTTTTATTGTATGTAACGACAAAGGTTTTCTTTTTAACTTGGTTTTATGATTGTCTGATATAACAATCAAATAAAGCCTTCTTTTGATTTGATGTAACACCAGTACATATTTAAGGCAGTGTACCACATAGAGGCGCTGCTAGTCTATTTTTTTAAAAGATCAAGATCAGTGTGGCTAACAATCAAATATACAATTAAAAGTCATTGTTTGATTTCAAATGTATTTATTGGTTTTAAAGTAAACCATATTAACAGTGATATAATTCTAATTCCCAGCCCTCATGTAAAAAGAACATATTTGACATACATTTTTGTAACATTCAGAGAATAATTGGGTTTTACTTTATTCCCTGAGAAGAGAAGAAAGATAAAAGGGATAGATAAGAATGGGGAGAAGGATAAGAAAAGAAAGGTTCATAGTGTTCCAGTACAACCAGTTAATGTAAATATTACATAATACAACACACAATCTCAATACAATTGTGATAACAAAGATGCCTTTGTTCATAGTGGTTTAATCGTATCTAAAGAGTAGTCCAGGTTTTCCCATACAGCACGTGTTTTGATTTTCCATGGGAAGTGTTGAAGAGTGATATTGCCCGAGACTCTGGTATATAATATTAAATTTCGTCCAGGCTAAGTAACAATCATCATGTGTGCAGGGACTCCAGTCATTACATTACAATTCCAGCACCAGGGATCAACCATCAATTTGTCAAAGTTGATATTTGGTTTTAGATAGGGAGGGTGTTATCTTTTTTTATTTTTTATTTTGTCCTCATAAGACTTGGGACTGGGGTTGTGTGCATACGAACTGGGGCGACCACAGCAACACAGCTTCCCAGAAAGCCAAATACCTTTTTGAGGGTGTTATCTTTTGTTTAACCACTGACAACCAGACCCCTTGCGAATTGCAGTTAGATGACTTATGATTCCCCCTGGTTCCCCCTTGTTTTGTGTGTGTGTCAACAGTCTAGAAGATCTCCACAGTAGTAGGGAGTATATATTCGAAACAAAGTGACCACTGCTAGAAAATATGGTTATGAGAGCTATGATCGATGGATGACAGTCTGTTATCTTAGTCTTTGAGAAGGCTACTTTTAATTTAAGAAAGTTATAGAATTCCATATTATGTATGTGGGGTGTGTGTTGCAAATTTAAGGATGAGCGATGTGCTTGTTTTGAGCCTAGTTGGCTTTTAGATGTCTGGTAAGTCCAAGTTATGGTGGTACTATTTATAATAATTGATTTAATGTTCCATATCGATGCAAAGTAGGAATGACTGAGTTTAGTGGTGGATTTTGAAACTATTGACAAATTAATTTTTTTTTGTTATGGAATATGGTTTCAGAATGATGAAAAGTTGATTTTGTCAATGCCACAAATGAGACTCAGCCGGAGTGTATTAGAATTTGCTTCTCTACCTCAAGCCATATGGATTGATGCTGGTCAGTTTGGGTTAACCATATGAAGCTTTCCATGTGCCTGGAAAAAAGCTTGTATCAGGTCGATCCTAAAAAAAACAGCCCTGGACCCGAACGAGGTTAAGAACTAACAACCAATCTCTTGTCTGCCATTAGCAGCCAAAATTTTGGAAAAATCAATGAACATGGAACTGTCTTAGTTGCTTAAATCAAACAATTTGTTAGATCCCAGTCAGCATGGCTTTCGAATTTGCCACTCTACCGAGTTGCCGCTGATAATGACTACAGAAGGGATTCGAGGTCAGGCTGATAGGGGGGGGCGGGCCATCCTCATCCTCTTAGATCCATCGGCAGCATTTGACACTGGGAATCACACGGTGTTAGTACAGCGGCTGGAGACTCTGGGGATTGTGGGTATGGCTCTGGCCCTCCTTCCTAGCATCCAGAGAGCAGAGTATAGTCTGGGATCATTTGCAATCTGACACCTTTCACCTTCCTTGCGGGGTGCCGCAGGGCTCGGCCCTATCACCCACCCTCTTTAACATGTATGCCACCCCACTGGCCAGAATCATTAGAGCGTATGGTTTCACCTTGGTCTCCTATGCGGACGGATGATTCCCAACTCATTATATCCGTATCAAAATATCCAGAAGCCACGGCTGTTAGTTTCCACTCTTGTTTGACCGAAATCATGAGCTGGATGGGTCAAAACTTCCTGAAGATTAATACCGGGAAAACTGAGGTGATGGAATTTGGTATGGGCCCCTAAGTGCCCCTGTCCAACAGCCAAGGTTCGGAATTTAGGAACCATCTTGGACAATGAATTAAAATTCGCAGGCCAGATAAACCGCCTTGCGTCTTCATGCTTTTTCCTACTAAAGATCCTACAAAAGATTTTCCTTTTTATCCCTCAAGAACTCGGGAGAACGGTGGTGGTAGCTCTTATTCTAACTAGAATTGACTACTGTAATGCTCTTTTCGTGGGCATTGACTAAACTCAGTTTTCCAAATTACAGTCTCTACAAAACGCAGCTGCCCATCTGCATTTAAATATCCCCAAAGTTCATCCTACTTCAGCTGGAATCAGAGCATTACATTGGCTTCCCATTCAGCAACAAGTGGAGTTTAAGGCCCTTTGTCAGGTCCATAAGGCACTTTATGGTGGCGGAGCTGCTGACATCTAAAAATTGATCCCAAGGGATGTGCCCATGAGGAACCTAAGATTAACGAATGGGGGTCTTGTTCTAACTCCCAAATTTTGCAGAGCTAGATGGAGTGGCAGGAGCTTTTCCTATTGTGCATCCACGCTATGGAATAAGATGCCAATCACCTTGAGGCTGCAACCTAACTTGCAGCTTCTTAGGAAATCACTTAAATCCTGGATGTTGCTCTCTGAAATTAGCTACAGCAGCCCACAGTACACCACTGTCTCATCGTTTCAGCGCCAAGATGCCTCGGCATTTGAGTGGTTTATAAACCTAATTTTCATTTCCATTTTCATTTCAATTCAGCTTTGTTTGAAGAGGAAGGCAGTTTGATTAGGGATGCATCAGCCAATTTAACTTCACCTTGGGATTTGGGTAGCCTTCATTATTAACAGGAAGTCCTTGGTCTTTTTACCATTCTAGAGGAATTTATTTAAGATGATATCTAGTCTTGAAAAGAAGTCATCTGACAGCATTTTAGGTATGATGGAAAGTAAATAATTTATAATGGGTGTAAACAACATTTTAATTGTTTCAAGTCTGTCCCATAATGTTAACGACTCTCCAGACCATTCTTCCATGCAATCAGAAAATTTCTGTAAGGTGAAAGATTCATTATCTTTAGTAGATTATTTAATATCATCATTAAACATAATTCCAAAATATTTTATATATTAAGCTTGCCAGATTAGTGCTGAGGTGCCTACCTTCCAAATTGTTACGCGCTATCACTTCTGGCTCATCTCTATTTAATGTATAGCCTGATACTTGGGAGTAGGAATCAATGGTGTTAGATGCTGCGTGGGTAGATGTTTCTGCCTTTTCGAATGTCATCCACATATGCAACCTCCTTTTTGGTTACATTACAAAATGTTATTCCTGCAATATCTTTATTTTTCATGGATTGTGTTTGACCTTGAACAATTGGCGTGGGTCTCCCTTCCACTTTTTGCTGTTGCCTCTTATGTTTTTGCTGGTGTTAGCTGCTCAGAGCACTGTGCCCCCGCTGTTCAGTGCCACAGTGCAAGTGCTCCCTATGGTAAACTGATGTATGGATTAGTGACTCCATGATTGGCTAATTGGTTTACTTGTCAGACCCTAGTAAAGTGCACTGCGTGTGCCCAGGGCTTATAAATCCAATGCTGCTGGTGTGCTTGCAGCACTGGTTGTGCCACCCACCGGAGCAGCTTGTAAAGTGTAAAGTGTGTCTCAGGCCTGCCATTGCAGGGCCTATGTGCAGTCTGGTATTGCCATGTTGATTGGGCAAGTGCACCCACTTGCCAGCCCCTAAACCTTCCCTTTTATACATATTAGTCACCCCTATGGTAGGCCCGAGGGCAGGGCGTATTGTAACTAAAAGATAGGACATGCCCTGATGTGTGTGGCATGTCCTAATAGTGAATTACAGCCATTTTCATTTTTCACTAGGCAAGGCTATCTTTTCCCCATAGGCCAGAATGGGCAGTTAGATTATAACATCTTATTCCTAACTGTCTCAGGGAACTAGGTAGAAATTCGAGTTTAGTATGCCTGAACTCAGAATGATGAAATACATCTTTTAGTGAAGTTGGTTTTAACATTCAGTGTTTGAAAATACCACTTTTAGAAAGTAGGTATTTTCTTGCCTAACTATCCAAGCCTGCCTCTGCTAGGTTGTGTATTCCTTGTCTGGAGTTTGAGTGTCAGGGGCTGGGGGATTTCAGGAGACAGGGTGAGTCAGCACTGAGCTGAATAGAGAGATCTACATGCAGATGGGAGGTAGGAGTTGCACCTGGGACCTTAATAGGGCTTTGCCTTTCCTCCACATTGCTGGCTCCACCTCCTGTGGTATGTCTGATGTCCCTGGCCTGCACTGTCAACGGAAGAGAAGGAGTCCTGTAAATAAAGTGCTCCAGGACTGACCAGAACTGGTTTGGACTAGGCAAAGGCCTCTCTGCCTTCCGAGAACAAAGGGCAAAATAGTATAAATATTGGGACCCAGACCCACAAACTTTAGATCACTTCTGGGAATCAAGACAAACCTTTGCTGAGGAGAAGAACCAGGAAGCTGAAGGAGTAGACTACCCCTGTTCTGTGTGTTTTGGGGTTGACCTGCAGTGGTTGCTTCATTGCCAAAGAGAGGAGAAAAGGACTGAGTGGGCTTTCTATCAACTTGAAGAAGAATCTCCGAGGGCTTGAACTAGAGCTTGCCTCCTGCCTGAAGTCTCAGGAATACAAGACTTCACCAACCAGCTCCCCCCTGATTTCCCTTGCTGGAAATTAAAGTGCCTGCTGTTGTGCTGGGCCTTCTGAGAGACTGCGTGTCGCTGGGAGCTGGAAGCATTACGCAATAACGAGAAGTGTGTCGCCGCCGCAGCCGCTGCCATTGCATCGCCAAAGAAGCGAGCCGCCGCTGCCGCTGCCATCATCGCATCGCTGAAGCGCGGCGCGTCACCGCAGAAGAGGGACGCTGCCAAAGAGGATATCGTTGCATCACCGGAAAAGCGCGTCGCAGGGCCTGTGGCGACTCCAAAGATCATCCAGTCGCCGCACGGCCGTCGGGCATGCATGTATCACACCAACGTTGTTGCATCACAACCAAGACGCCATTTTGTCGCATCGTACCGGAGAAGAGTATCGCAACGAGGTGTCATCTTGTCGCATCGCACCTTTAGAGCAGTAAGAAACTGACGCATCAACTCCCCACACAGTAAGGAAGCGAGCATCAACTCCCCTGTGCAGCAGTAAGAACCGACGTATCCACTCCCCTGTGTGTAAGGAACTGACGCATCACCTTCCCTGCGACCCTTTTGTTTTCTTTGCGTTACGCTTTCAAGGTATATTGAGAGTAAAGTGTCGCATTTGCAACTTGAGAGAACTAAGCTATTTTATAACATTTTAAAGTCTATTTTTGAGTACAATATTGTGGATTTTTGTTATTTGGTCTTGTGTTAAGTCTATATAAAAATACCTAATTTTATAATACAACTTGTGTGGTGTCCATTTGTAGTGTTGTCACCGTATTATTGTATGTGTTGACAAATGCTTTACACACTGCCTCGGAGATAAGACTGCCTGCTCGTGCCAAGCTACCAAGGGGGTGAGCAGGGGTTATTTTAGGAGTGTTGCCCCTTACCCTGACTAGACGCAAGGGTCCCTATTCATCACAGGTACCTACCTATGCCAACTATAGACCCCCAAATCTAACAGATTGTAATAATGGTTTACAATCAGAAGAAACAGTGCAAGAGACAGTGGGCAGTCCTGCATTGTACTTTGTTTTAGGTCAAAATAGTCCGATAGTGTACCATTCGATCTAACCCTAGCTCTGGGCCTGGCATACACGGCCATAACCTTAACCACCCTAATGAAATCCTCCTACAAGTTCAATTTGTGAAGAGTTGCTTTTAGAAATGACCATGCTACCTTGTTGAAAGCCTTTTGAGTATCAAGAGCAATAGCAACTTTTGGTGAATTCGGTGACTGAGCTTTTTCAATGATATGACAGAATAAATTGATAATGTCACTGGAAAGTCTGTTATTATTAAAACCTACTTGTGTAGGATTAATCAGTTTTGGTATTACATTTTCTAATTGATTGACAAGGACTTTGGTATACATTTTGCAGTCTATGTTAATCAATGAAAACTGGTCTGTAATTTTTAGTAAGGGATGGATCTTAAGAAATACCCGCTATCACTGCTTCTGCTGGTCTACCAGTAAATTTACTATTAGCAGAGAAGGCTTTATTTAAGTTTAATAGTGCAAACATCAAATCCCATGTTTCAAAGGATTACACATATCAAATTCTACTCTAAATTTTGTTATTTTGCAAAATGCAGAGTTGATTTACTAACCTCTTATAAATAGATAGTGTCTAAGGTTGTTTAATTTATATAATGTCAGATGTTTGCCTAATTCTTTTTTGTGGTTTTTATTCTTACTTGTACACAAGGTGCTAGCATTCTGAGAACTAACTACTCTGAGTAGACTAAACTAATGAAGGTACTTTCTCCTTCCATTGCCTGTCATGCTAATCTTCAATTCTTTTCCCCTACAAGTATGGATGCTCGTCCAACCCTATCACCAACATCCTTACATAGCAGATCTAATGATATGTTAGGTTAACATTATGGGATGTACCATATATTCATGGTCATTTGGTACTTTAACTTTTTGATATCATTGTTATTGAATTGAAGTATGGCCGCAGCCATAAATAACTTAAGTGTAACTTCACACAAAAAAGGTTTAAACCACACAGTCAAGAGATATACAATCGATGATTACACATATAAAATAAAAGGAGATATTATCTTTCTTTCTGAAAGCAAGATTGGGGAATAAGAGATCGCTTCTTCTGTAAATAAGTGGTTATGTGAGGTTGCCTACTGCCCATCAGCAGGGAAGAAAAATTATGTACTTACCTTATTAGCCAAAAATGACAACATCTCAACAATCTATATATATAAAAACAAATGTATATCTGTCTGTTTGTCCTTTATGCATTACTACACCATTCATCCCATCGGCATGAAACTTTGGGAAGTTGTTAAGTACACTCCCGCGAAGGTTTCTGGCACAACAAAAAAAAAATTGTTAAAAAAAAATTGTTAAAAGTTGTTGAGTACACTCCCGCGAGGATTTCTGGCACAAAAAGAAAAAAAAGAAAAATGTGTTAAATATCGGCCCCCGGCCTCCCAGGGCCCTCATAATCTTTCCAATTCTGAACGTTTACAGTTTACGGTGCGATTCGCTTTTGCAATGACCATCAACAAAGCACAAGGACAATCGCTGCAAGTGTGTGGACTAGATTTGGAGAATCCGTGCTTCTCACATGGACAACTGTATGTGGCCAGCTCACACATCGGAAAACCTTCTGATTTATTTGTGTACGCACCAGACGGAAAAAGAAAAAATACCGTGTATCCACAAGCACTCGAATAAATAAACAGAATTAAAACAACACTTTAAAATGTTTTCCATATTAAAATGAATAAGTTTCAATAAAAATGACACAATGTAAATTGAATGATATCATAACAAGTTTCCTTAAATTTGCTTTCTTCTGAGATCGCAGCAACGCGCCACAGGTAAGCTAGTCTCCAATAAAAAAGATAAGGAAGGCAGATGGATTATATCCAAAATGAGTAAGGAGGGAATTGTTTTTCAAATAATCAAAATATATGCACCTACTGGTGACAAATAAGAATTCATGAATGACTTTGATGCAAATACAGGCTCTATTCCAAATGATGTGTTGAACTAATGGGTGGAGAATTTAATCTACCAATAGATTGTATTACTGACTGATCATCTACATGTAAATACCGACCACTTTAATCACATAAGTTTATGAGAAATTTATTATCAAAATACAATTTAAATGACGCTTGGAGGATACAACACCATCGTACAGCTGATTTCACTGTCTTTTAGTCACCTCACCAATCTTATTTAGAATAGACTACTTAATGATCTCCGGTGATCATACCCATTACATTGATGGAACCAGTATAGAAGCCAGACAAATATCAGTCTTTACGTGTATCACTTTATCACTTATTTAGGGTGCTTCTGTTTCTAATCATAATCTTTGGAGACCGAATGAGAAAATGATAAATAAATCTGACCATAGAAATAAAATAAGAAAATAAATCATTGACTTATTAAAAACAATTCTACTTCTGACACATCACCTCCTCTAGATGGGAGGCACTAAATGCCCTATTAGAGGCTCTCTGATAAATATTAGATCTCACATGAATAAAATTACAAATGAATCTGTTGACAAACTGGAAAAATATATTAAATCATTTGAATTTCAACATAGACAATCAAACAAAAATAACAATTTGTTAACAAGATTAAATAATAAAAACATGAATATAATAAAATGTATACGAATTTATAAACAGAAAAGTGTTGGACTCTGTGAAGCCAACAAACGTGGAAAAATATTTGCATCATATTTGAAATTTCAACAAAACAATCCTCTTTATCTAGCATAAAAGATAAAGAAGGCAACTTAGCCGAGAAAGAATTGCTGGAATTTTTTTAAGTTCTATACAGGTTTGTATGACAATAATAAACATATTGACCTAAGAAATTTGAAGAATATTTTGATAAACTAAATCTCACTTAAACCTTTAATAAAGAGAAGTTATCCCTATCTTCTTCTACATATTACAAAGTAATAATACCAAGGTGCTCAGGCAATTCGTAGAGCTTTGGGTCACTAGGATAGTCCAAATTGTCACAATTGTAGAACTGTAAATGCAAGTATGTGTTGTTGGGTCTGGTATTTGGCAGCACCAGCAGGGACCGACGGTGACACAAACAGCATTGGTCTTGTAAGAAATATCTTGGACCCTAACACTTATTATTTTACCCATTAAGCCCTGTGTATTACCTCTCCTTCCTTGCAGCGATGCATTAGAATTTCCAGTCTGCAGTATTGTGTGTGTGGCTTTGTTCACATTGTTATTGTTTCCTCGCCTCGTGTGAGCTTTCTTTGCTTGGTGAGGTTTATATTTAAATGTACAGACTTGTGTTGTTCATTAAGGATGTTCTGGTGAATGTTCCACATCAGTTGCTCTTCTTAGTCTTCCACACACATTCACTGGCCGTGGGATCCATTTATATACCTGCCAATCTTCTCAAGCTTTCTCCTTTGCTCTATACAGTGGCAACAAGAACATTTAGAGTTCACAGGCAGGTTTGTGTGGTTGGCGATCTTAGAGTTTGGTACTGGTCACTCTGTCTGAACAATGCCGCAACACTTTAGATGCCAATCTAAGGTCTGGAGTAAATTTCTCAAAAACCCAATGGAGAACACCTGGTGGCAGCAGCTTGCATCACTCTTGAAACTTGGACGGCGCTGTGCCAGGCTTGAAAGTCTGCTGATTGCACTAGAAGCACACCCGGATCACGGCAGGAGTCACCCAGGACCTAGGTGGACCGGCTCAGTTACAGGTGCAAATTCAGAGCATACATGTGACAACAGGAGCTGAAGTCACAGAGGTCAAACGCTACTGCTGCTGCGTCACTACATAGTCCACCAACTAAATGCTGTCCAGCTTGCTAAACGAGAAGCGACTCATGGAAAACATAAAAATAAAAGGTTCTTGTTTATGACTCTGGGCCTGAATACAATCTTGGTGGATGGGATACTCTGTCCCAAACGGGACAGATATCTTGTCCGCCGTATTACAAGTGCATTGAGTCCTATTGCACTTGCAATATGGCGGACGGGAGATCGGTCATGTTTGTGACGTAGTATGTCATCCGCCAAGATCGTAATCAGGCCTCTTAACTGCTAAGATAACATTCTGGACATTGTTTCTGGTACAAGTTCCTAGTAATCATTATCTTTATCTATAATCCTCTGTTGCGATTACATTGGGATTAAGGGCAAATACTAGGCTTTAGTTTTTGTTGACACTTAAATTGTGTGGTACCATCAAGAAGCAATGCAAATCTGCCACTGCTGATTTTACAGTCATCAGGGCTCCACCACTTAGTTGAGAAGCATGGTTTAGGTTGATCGCAAACGACAGAAGAGCTATTGATGGGAAAACATTTTCTATATGGTTGTATATCAGGTTATTGTACACAGAAATTTCATCTGACATAAATATTATGGCCTAAATATTATTTACTAAAATGTATGCCTATTGGGTGTAGATGTTCTTTTATTCGCTCAAAGGGCGCAATAGTTTTGTTAACCCCTTCGCCGCGTGGCAAATACCGCCATGGTGCGAGGGGGGGCGGGGCTGGGCGTGGTGCCCAGGTACTCAGGACGGCTCCCGGCCGTCATAAATCACGCTGGGCATGTGCTCATGACGGCCGGGAGCCATCCGAACTCCACCCACCAATTAATTTGCCTGCACAGGCGGGGAATTAATTGCGCGTGGGCGGAGCAGCAACGGTCGGAGGGACCCCACCTAGGGCTAACAACGTTTTTTATAAAAAAACATTGCAACAAATTATCAGAGGATTCACAAATCCGTGGTAACAAAAAAAACGGAGGGCTCCAGCGCATTTTAAAAACATTTCCTCTGGAGTTGCCCAGGGCTTGGGGGAGGGGGGGTTGCCGCATTGATAAATAAAGGGGGAGGAGGTGCATACCCCATCTAACCATCCTAGGGGCTCTGGGGACCCCATCCCCAGGGCCACCATTTGCTGTATAAACAAGGGGAGGGGAGTGTGCAACCCCACTCCCTGTGCCTAAAAAGGCCCCGGCAAACCCATCCCACTGTCGCTGTTGTTTTAATGAAGAGGAGGGGACCACTCGGCCCACCTCCAAGAGACTCTGAGAGTTCCAGAGACCCCATCCCTTGGGGCCATAATTCACTTAAGGGAGAGAGGGGCATGGACCCCATCCTTCCCAGAGCCATGCATGGGCCCAGGGACCCCATATCCGGGACCGGCTCAGGTACCGTGTCCTGGGGTCCCAGACATTGGGGACCCCATTTTTTCTCTGCCAGAGTGCGTGGGCAGAGAAAGAGTATTGTTTTCCCACAGGGTGTGAGCACAAAGTTGCTCCCGCCCCATGTGAGAACAAAACATTTACCCTGTCCACACTATCGGGCAGGGAAAACACACAGAATTGTTCCCACGCCGCAGGAGTAAAAGAAAACTTTCCCTCTGGTGTGGTAGCAATGCTGGCTGCTACAGCACCCACAATGGGCTCCCCTCAGCGGAACACCAACAAAAGTAATTTTCTTTAAAAAAAAAGAATGCTGCCTCCTGCGCAGCCCCTTGAAATGGGGCTGCTTAGGGGAGATGGGGGTCCTGTGACTTCCCCCATTGTTCTTTGTTAGATTTGGGGGTCTCTAGTTGGCAGAGGTAGGTAACTTTGATCAAATAGGGACCCTTGCGTCTAGTCAGGGTAAGGGGGTACACTCCTAAAATAACCCCTGCTCAGCCCCTTGGTAGCTTGGCAAGAGCAGACAGGCTTATCTCAGAGGCACTGTGTAAAGCATTTGTGAACATATACAGTAACCCAGTGACAACACTACAGATGGACACCACACAAGTTGTAGTATAAAAATAAGTATTTTTATATAGACTTAACACAAGAACACAAACAACAAAAATCCACAATACTGTACTTTAAAAATGGTAGAAATAGCTTAGTTCTCTTTAGATGTAAAATATACCATACTTTGAAATCAATGTACCTTTGGATGCGTAACGCTATACAACGAAAGTGTTGCAGGAAGGTGATGCATCTGTTCCTTACGTGCAAGAACAGCGATGCATCGGGTCTTCTCGCCTTGAGGAGGTGATGCGTCGGTTTCTTTCTGAGCTTCCATGGTGATGCGACCAGCAGCGCTGTGATGTGATGAAGATCAGGTGCAATAAAACAAAATGCCGTCTTCTTCTTGATGCAACACTATACGTGCATGCCTGACGGCTGTGAGGCGACTCAACGATTCTTCTGGGCCGCGACAGGCCCTGAGACACGCTTATCCAGTGATGCTTCGGCGTCTACTGCGACGGCGACACTCTTCTCCGGTGATGCGAGGTGCTTTGGGTGATGCGATGGCGACAGCGATGGCACACTTCTCTGGTGATGAGACAGCGTCTGCTGTGATGGCCTCACTCTTCACCGGTGATGCGATGACAAGGCTGCGGCAGCGACACGCTTCTTCGTCTTGAGTCGCGCTTCTAGCTCCCAGCGACACACAGCAGGCACTTCAATTCCCAACAAGGGAAGGCAGGGAAGCTGGTTGGTGAAGTCTGTTGTCCCTGATACTTCAGCAGGAGGCAAGCTCTATCTCAAGCCCTTGGAGATCCTTTAGAAGTTGATTTGAAAGTAGCACAAAGTCCTTTCTCCTTTTTTTGGCGGTCAGGCAACCACTGCAGGCCAATCCCCCAAACAGCACTCAGCTTAGGGATAGTCTCCTCCTCAGGTTCTATGGTTCCCCTCCTCAGCAAAGGTTCTTCTTGTTTCCCTAAAGTGATCTAAAGTTCTGGGGTCCGGGTACCCATATTTAAACTAGCAAATCATGTGTCTCTCGAGGCAGAGAGTGTCTGTGCCTAGTCCAAACCAGTTCTGTGCAGTCCTGGAGCACTTTGTTGACAAGACTCCATCTTTCCTTTGATAGTGTGGGCCAGGGACATCGGACTCTCCACAGGTGATGGAGCCAGCATTGTGGAAGGCAGGCACAGCCCTATTCAGGTCCCAGATGCAACTCCTCCCACCCATCTACATGCAGATAGCTCTATTCAGCCATGTGCTCCCTGTCTCCTGGAATCACCCAGCCCCTGTCACTCAAACTCCAGACAAGGAATACACAACCTAGCAGAGGCAGGCTTGGATAGTTAGGCAAGAAAATACCCACTTTCTAAAAGTGGTATTTTCAAACACAGAATGTTAAAACCAACTTCACTAAAAGATGCATTTTATCATTCTGAGTTCAGGCATACTAAACTCGAATTTCCACCTAGGTCCCTGAGTCAGTTAGGAGTATAAGATGTTATAATCAAACTGCCCATTCTGGCCTATGAGGAACAGGTAGCCTTTCAATAGTGAAAAATGAAAATGGCTGTAACTGACTATTAGAACATGCCACACACGCCAGGGCATGTCCTATCTTTTACCTACAGTGCACCAAGCCCATGGGCCTACCAAAGGGGTGACTAATATGCAGAAAAGGGAAGGTTTAGGGACTGGCAAGTGGGTGCACTTGCCCAGGCAACATGGCAACATGGCTACATGGCAATACCAGACTGCACACAGGCTCTGCAATGGCAAACCTGAGACACATTTTACAGGCTGCTTCTGTGGGTGGCACAACCAGTGTTGCAAGCCCACCATCAGCATTTGATATACAAGCCCCTGGGCACACTCAGTGCACTGTACCAGGGTCTGACAAGTAAACCAAACCAGCCAATCATGGAGTCACTAATACATACATCAATTTACCATAGGGAGCAGTTGCACTGTGGCACTGAATAGCAGTGGCATAGTGCCCAAAGCATCTATAACCAGCAAAAACACATGAGAAAATAGCAAAAGGAATGGGAGACCCACGCCAACAGTGCCAGGTCTAACACACTTTATAAAAAACAAAACAGTGTGTGTCCTATGTGGGACCGGGACACCCAGAAAGATGAAAAAAAACACAAAAAGTGAACAATAAATGAGCAGCCGTAGCAGCCCATTTATTATTCAGTGCTCCTTTAAGGAGTGCCCCATAATGTCTTGCGAGGTCTGTTTACATTTCCTTAGAAGGGTCACCACCCACATTTTTGTATGTTGTAGGGGCTGCAGGGAGTTCTGCAGCCCCCCAGCCACATTACAGCGAGTCTCCTGGGTCATTTAAACCATGACCTCTGGATAACTTACTATATTTTTTAAAGTATTTCCCACAATAGAGCTTTTGCTCTACAGTTAGGAATGCAGCACTCTATAGGGGCTTCTACTATGGCTGCGTTTTAGATCGCCTAAAGATGTACGAAAAAATATATTAGGAACTAGTGTGGTTGTTTTCGTGATTCAAGTTTTTGGGCTACACAATGGCAATAAAAATTAGAAACACGTTTTAAAATAAATATATATATGTCTCCGACTTTTTATTTTTATATTTTTTACTCACAGAATGTAATAATAAAAACAATGTAAAAAGAAAGAGTCACAAATGTGCTTTAATAAAACTTCATTAAATTGTTTTTAAGTAATCAATATTAATTAGGGCTCCTGGTTTTCCTTTTAAACGGATTTTTACATATAAATACAGACGGAAACAAGTTTTCCTTTACCTGTAAAAACGGGAAAATACTAGTACATTTTGCGGCTGCCGTGCTCCAGCAGACCAGCCTTCAGTGACAACACTCGAGTGAGGTCTTCATTGACGTCAGTTAAAGCATTTCCCAGAATAGAGCTTTTGCTCTACAGTTAGGAATGCAGCACTCTATAGGGGCTTCTACTATGGCTGCATTTTAGATCGCCTAAAGATGTACAAAAAAATATATTAGGAACTAGTGTGGTTGTTTTCATGATTCAAGTTTTTGGGCTACACAATGGCAATAAAAATTAGAAACACGTTTTAAAATAAATATATATATGTCTCCGACTTTTTATTTTTATATTTTTTACTCACAGAATGTAATAATAAAAACAATGTAAAAAGAAAGAGTCACAAATGTGCTTTAATAAAACTTCATTAAATTGTTTTTAAGTAATCAATATTAATTAGGGCTCCTGGTTTTCCTTTTAAACGGATTTTTACATATAAATACAGACGGAAAACAAGTTTTCCTTTATCTGTATTTATATGTAAAAACGGGAAAGTACTAGTACATTTTGCGGCTGCCGTGTTCCAGCAGACCAGCCTTCAGTGACAACACTCGAGTGAGGTTTTCATTGACGTCAGTAAAATCACACCCCTAACCATCTGGTGTCTCCCCCTCCTTAGAGGGTTAAGAGGTGTCAGCCCGGGCTGAGAGCTCCCCAGGTGCACCCTAGTACTTCACAGGTCTTTGAAGGACCAATTACTTGTTAATAAGGCTTTGCTGTTCTTACACCCCTTCTTAGAGCCCCTGCCTGCCTCTTCACCCTGCCGATTGCCTGGTAGCACAATGTTCGAAAGGAAATTAAGAGACAGAAAGACACCAAAGATTACCTATAAAAGAGAAAGACAGACAATAAGTAGGAGACTGAGTGCTGCTCAGTGCTTTCATTACTACGGCCAGCCAAGCTTTTCCATCATGTCATTAAAGTTGCTGTCATATATTTCAGAGTAATTGATTTTTCTTGTCCAGCCACCTCAACTTTTATTTGATTACGAGAACAAAAATTGATAAATATTAAACCGAAAAAAATTGTTTAAATGCATGAGATGAGGTGACAACACTTCGATGGCGTACCTGCACAATTTGATTTATAGCAGACGAGAGACGGGTTCAGAGGTCACTAGATGATCTGCCTTTTTCTGCTATCCAAATAAAATGCCTTTCTTTTCCAATCTATTAAAAGACAGTATAACAAGTCGAGCTGTGCTGTGGCAGGCTTGAGTAGCTCTTTTTTATTTAGCATTTTGGAACTCATAGTTAGCTTTCCAATTAGCGGCACACCAGGATATATGGGACAACCTGGAATGTTTGAATTGCTTTGGTGCTGTAGCTAATTGGTACCACGCTTTTCTGGTATTTGTTATTCATCCAGGGCAGGGACACAACCTAATGCAAAACAGAGGCTCAGACAGTCGTTATGTATGTCTTAGCAGAGCATCATTGCAAAACAGGAACATATGAACCATTGTCACTATTGCCACATGTAATGTAACATGTGCTTTTGTGACATGCTCACTTGTAATTTTCTCCTCATGTATTATTACTGTTCTATTGTGAAGCACTCTGACACCTTCGGGTAAAGTCTGCTCTATATAAAAATGCACAAATAAATGCATAAATAAATAAAAATAAATAAAACCATCTCCGCCAGACACTGGTGGCAAGAAGTCGAAGCAAAGAGATTGGGAACAGGATTAATAATTCAGTTCCAGTGAGAGTTCAAATTTCCATAAGGACTGCAAACTTTCAAGAACTTTAAAATACACACCCTTCCAAAACTCTCCTGTGTGCAATAACGAGCCTGGTATGCTGAGCGGAACTAAGAGGCAAGTATCCCGAGCAAACAGGGGAAAAAACATGCCAGTTTGTTAAAGAATTAGCACCCCCAAAAAATTTTATTAGCCCTTCCACCCTGAAAATACAACCAATACATAACTAAATAAAGCAAGACAGAGTGGTCACAAAGTGGCCAGATTGGTTTTCTTTACACTCAACACATTAGCTCCACCTTACAGAGTGTGTCAGTTAAGCACTACTTTTCTTTTCATGTCGTTTGCTTTTCAAGCAAAAACACTCATTGATTTCTGAATAATTAGTGTAAAAGCGTTAAGTTGTATTCCCAATGAGTGTTTGCTTTTTTCCAGTATGTTGTTACTTTTTTTCAGGCAGCATATTACTGTAGTATTGAGCATAATTTGAATTGAATTGCTTTCAGAATTTGAATTTGAATTTGAATTTAAAACATTTGTAAAGCGCAGCGTTCACCCTACGGTTTCTTGGCGCTATAGAGATAGGTCCAACAACTCAGGACCGTGGAAGCCTGACGCAGAGAAATAGCAGGGACAAGTTACAAGGAGAAGGCCTGTTTAAACAAAAAGGTTTTAAGGTCTTTGCAGAAGGAGGAATAATGTGAAGCAAATCGTAAGTGGTCGGGGAGGGAGTTCCAAAAGGTAGGAGCCAGAGTTGAAAAGTTGGCTCCTCCCCACTTTTTACGTTTGAAACGTGGGATTTGCAGGAGGGATTTAGAAGATGAACGAAGCTCTCTGGCAGGAACATATTCGTTAATCAGAGAAGAAATGAAAGCGGGGGCAGTACCCTGGCGAGCCTGAAAAACCATACAGCGGGTTTTAAAAAGGGAGCGTTCCTTGATAGGAAGCCAATGAAGCTCCTTAAGGAGGGGTGTTGAGTGATGAAAACGCGGGAGACCGTACACCAATCGTGCCGCTTGGTTCTGAACCATCTGGAGCTTCCGCAGGCTGTATGCTGGGATGCCGTTGTACAGGGCATTAGCATAATCCAGCCGCGAAATCACCAGCGCGGACATGATCAGTTTGAGTGTCTGGAGGGAAAAAATACGGGAAACAGTGTGAATGGTTCGGAGAGTGAGGAAGCAGGAAGAAACAACAGAACTGATTTGTGAGTGTAAAGTGAGTTGGTTGTTCATTTTGACGCCCAGGGTTTTAACTGTGGAGGAAGGAGTGGGGGAAGGACCAAAAGAAGAGGGCCAGAAGAGAGAGTTCCAGGGACTGGAAGAACCACCTGTGAGAACCAACTCGGTTTTGTCCGGGTTCAGCTTGAGATGGTTGTGGTTCATCCAGTCCCTGATGAAAATCATAGTAGACTGGAAGTTGGAAACAGAGAGGGGAGAAGAGGAAAGGTTGAAGATGAGCTGGAGGTCGTCCGCATAATTATATACGGTGACCTCCAGCTGCTGAAGTGCAAAGATTAAAGGAAAGATGTAAAGATTGAACAGTAAGGGAGAAAGGGAGGAACCCTGGGGAACACCGCAGGTGACTTGAAGTGGAGTAGTCGTGAAATCCCCCAGCCGGACCGCCTGGGTGCGGTCCCTCAGGAAGGACGATAGCCAGACCAGGGCTGAGCCCTCGATTCCCGCCGCCTTGACACGTGAAAGCAAGATGGTATGGTCCACCGTGTCAAAGGCGGCGGAGAGGTCGAGGAGCATCAGAGCCTGATGTTTGTTGTGGTCCATGCCCTCCCTGAGGTTGTCCAGGACCGACACCACGACGGATTCGGTAGAGTGCCTGGGGCGGAAGCCGGCCTGACGAGATGCCAAGCCACCATTTGCTTCTACGTGGGCGCTGAGTACCGAGGTGACATGGCGCTCAAGCACCTTGCCTAAGTAGGGCAGTAGGGAAATGGGGCGATAGTTGGCTGGGATGGACGGGTCAGCGCTGGACTTCTTTAAGATGGGCACTATAGTGGCTGATTTAAGTGCGGGGATCACAACTCTCTGGGTAAGGGAACTATTAAGGAAAGTAATTGGGGGCTGGGGACAAGCAGAGTAGATCTGTTGTAGGATACGTGCCGGACAGATGTCTGCCGGAGAACCCGATTTGACCTTAGGAAGTATCTCCAAGAATACTTCCTCAGTGAGGGGGGGAATTGAGGTAAGATGGCACTGGACAGTAGGGGGGGAAGGATCAACAAAAATAGAAGAGGGGGGGGGATGTTAGCCTTGATGGTTGCAATCTTGTCCAAAAAGTAAGAGTTTAATTGGTCACACAAGGGCTGGGTAGGAGGGATTTGGGGCGAGGCTCTATCAGAATAGGCTAGGTCGTTGACTATACCAAAAATCTCCCTAGATTTATTTTCTGCTGTCAGAATTTTTGTGGAGAAATAAATGGTTTTGGCAGCTAGAATGGCTTTTTTATACTCAGTTAATAATGAGGTATAATGATTTTTTAATAAGGGGCAGTAATTTCTTCTCCACTGCCGCTCAGCTTGCCGTACGGTCAGCTTTTGTTCATCTGTTGGAGTCCTTGGGTCATCGAGTAGAGATACGACGTAATGGAGCGACCGAGTCGCAACCTCCAGCCAGCCAGGTATTGATAGCGATGGCTTGTGAGTTGGATGATAGGCCAGTGAGGGTCGGAGAGGAGTTCAGAAGCAGGGAGGTCAGTGAAGGAAGATCAACTCGATTCCAATTCCGCCCAGGTGTTTTTGGCATGCGGAGCCTTAGTGACAGAGTTGAGAAGGATGGAAAAGGAGATGAGGGCATGGTCAGACCAGTGACAGGGAGATACAGACACCGGGGAAACAGAGAGGTTGAGAGACCAAACCTGGTCGAGTATATGACCATGAGAGTGTGTGGGGACGGATATGTGAGGGACAAAATTCAGGGAAAGGAGAGATTCAGTGAATTGTTTGGATGAAGTGCACTCTAAAGGGTCCGAGGGCCAGTAATTAAAATCGCCTAGCACCAAGACAGAGGCATAGTTGACCGCCAGGGTGGCCAATAGGTCTTGAAATGCTGGCAAGAACAAAGACGAAGGCTGGGGTGGACGATACATCAAAAGACAAGTAATTGGAGGGGAAAAGGAAAGAGAACGAACTACAAGGAATTCAGTTGGAGGAATGGGGGCGGAGGGAAGAAGTTGAAAATTATATTCAGACCGAGCAATTAAAGCCACACCACCACCTATCCTACCCGCTGGGCGGTCGGCGCGTAGGGCAACGTAGGAAGGGGGGAGAGCAGCCAAAAGTGCGGGTAAGGAAGAGTCACAAAACCAGGTTTCGGTCAGAAGCAGTAAGTCGGGCTTCTCAGAATCAAGCAGGACAAACAGCTCATGATGGTGTTTGACCGCTGACCTGGTGTTGAGCAAAAGGATAGATAATAAAGGAGTGGGAGGAGGGGAATCAGGCAATGGAGAGGGCAGCGGCGACAATGCCGGCAGGGAAGCCGATGTTGACAAAGATGGAGGGGCGAGCCCTAGTGTGGCGATATGGCTACGGACTGACTCTGAAAGCGGCCAGTGGCCCTGGAGAGTAGTAAGCTCCTCAGCAGAATACGATGTAAATGTGGCATGGAGACATGCCCCTAACCCCGTCCGGCCGCGGACGTGCGCAGACGGGCTTGCCTTAGGCGCGCCCGCTGCGCACGTCCGCTGCGCGTTCTGAAGTTACACATTGAAGTAGGTATCCGTAGGGGCGGGAGGGGGCGTGGCCTACAAGTGGGCGTGGCCAGCGGCCTGTGCGAACGGCGATGGGAGCCGATTGAAGGGTGGGTCACGTGACAGCGCTAGCTCCGCTGCACGGCGCCCTACAGTGCAAGATACAGGGATTAAAAACACAATTCAGAGCACAAGTTAAAATACACAAGCTACTTCTCCCGGCTTTCCGCCTCAGGAGATATGGACCAAGCAGAGCGCTCGCGTTCAGCGCTTATGAGAGCAGAAAGGGCGGGAGGGGGGCGTGGCCTACAAGTGGGCGTGGCCAGCGGCCTGTGCGAACGTTGATGTGAGCCGATTGAAGGGTGGGTCACGTGACAGCGCTAGCTCCGCTGCACGGCGCCCTACAGTGCAAGATACAGGGATTAAAAACACAATTCAGAGCACAAGTTAAAATACACAAGCTACTTCTCCCGGCTTTCCGCCTCAGGAGATATGGACCAAGCAGAGCGCTCGCGTTCAGCGCTTATGAGAGCAGAAAGGGCGGGAGGGGGGCGTGGCCTACAAGTGGGCGTGGCCAGCGGCCTGTGCGAACGGCGATGGGAGCCGATTGAAGGGTGGGTCACGTGACAGCGCTAGCTCCGCTGCACGGCGCCCTACAGTGCAAGATACAGGGATTAAAAACACAATTCAGAGCACAAGTTAAAATACACAAGCTACTTCTCCCGGCTTTCCGCCTCAGGAGATATGGACCAAGCAGAGCGCTCGCGTTCAGCGCTTATGAGAGCAGAAAGGGCGGGAGGGGGCGTGGCCTACAAGTGGGCGTGGCCAGCGGCCTGTGCGAACGGCGATGGGAGCCGATTGAAGGGTGGGTCACGTGACAACGCTAGCTCCGCTGCACGGCGCCCTACAGTGCAAGATACAGGGATTAAAAACACAATTCAGAGCACAAGTTAAAATACACAAGCTACTTCTCCTGGCTTTCCGCCTCAGGAGATATGGACCAACTTTCAGGTGTTTAAAGCAGAGCACAAATGGGCTGTAGCTGAAGGCAGTGTGAGTTTCTCTCCATGGGGCAGTATGGGGTTCAGTGGGGAAGAGGATGTGGCACCCTACATATGATAGAAACTGCAAGGCTCTGAGACAAATGGCTTGCCGTAGCACTTTTAAGCAAATTTGGGACATTCTGCAAATGGCAAAGTCTTCAGATGAATGTAGTGTTGACCAATAAAAACCGAGCGCATGTGTGCATTGGCAATTTAAATAAATGTGGAAAAATACTAGCTGTAGCGTCATCTTTTGCTTGTGGCAAAAATAAATGTGGCTAAATACAGACGGAAATGGGAAAAAAATAAATACCATAAAACCGGGAGCCCTAATATTAATAAACAATGATTTGTGTGCATTATTGAAATATACATTTTAATAAAATTACTCATGAATTTTGGAGGAAGATTATGGATCTGCTTTATGTATGTGGGGTAGGTTGGGTGGGTTTTGATGCTTGACGGGGGTAGCTGCCTGCGGGTGGGATTGGCGGGGGAAAGGGGTGTTTTGACTTCATGCCCTGCAGCCAAACCTCTGCTGTGCAGGGCTGAGGCCGTGTGTGGAAGGGGGTGGCTGCATACTGGGGGTTGGACACAGAGGCTGGCCACATGCCAGGCATGCGGCCAATCCCCCACTGGGCAGGGCCCTAGGCCCCGCATGGTGGGTGCGTTTGATTTATGTATAATAATAAAATAATACTTTACATTAAAAAAGCCTAGAATTTCATTTTAAAAATCAAAGCTTAAAGTAATGTAATTTTATAGCTAAGTATAATAATAACATCTTACTTTGCAAAAAAACATCTTTACAAAATTACTAAAAAAACACAAGGTTAAAGGGATGTAATAGCTACTTGAAAATGCCAGTTAAAATATATTATTATGAATAAATAAAACAACTGAATTTAACCAGTTACACTTATCTCAAGTAACTATAAGTGGTGTGGCTCACTGGTTAGAGGCGGCAGACCCGGAAGCAGAGGACGGCCCGGGACCAGGGTTCAATTCCCGACGCGGCAGGGTCGTGAACCAGGGTCAGAGGACTCGATAATTCTCACCTCGGTGCCTACTCTAACGAGGGATCACACTCGGCAACTCTGGGCATTAGCTTGCCTCATCTCCACAACGGCCCCCCACAAATGCCGGGGATGACTGGTTTCACCTTGGAGATACCCAGGAGGGAACATCTCACAGGGAAAGCCAAGACGGGTTCCCCAGCGGTCTATAGCGTCAGGACGACTCCGGGTAGCAGTGCGCTTTACAAGACACACACATTTACATTTACATTTCCATAACTCGTCGGCTAATGTAACTATAACTTGGGCCCTTGTCATGGGCAGATAATGACCTCACTTTACATCACTTATGACATCTTCTATGACATACTTGATAACATCACTGCAACATCTGTAATGACATCATTGATTATAAGACTGAGCATGGCGGGGGTGAGAGTTTTAGTGACCTTAGAGCACGAGTTATAGTTACTTGAGATAACTAGAATTGGTGAATTGCAGTGGTTTTGTTAATTTTAAATGGTACATAGTAAACGTAATACATGAAAAGAGGTGGGTGGCAATATAGTTTGAAATTGTAGAATTTTTTTCCAGTAACAGATCAGCCTCACATTCAAGCAAGCTCATGCATATTATCCGGGTATAAGTTTAATTGTCAAAAAAAGTCCCAACTTGAAGGCACAAAATTACCCAAACTATGGACTAAAACGAATCAATCAAGACATAAGTTCCGTTCTTATAACTCTTTTTTTCATATTCCACAGCGTTTCCATTGTTCCTCATTGCTATTGTCTAAGGTGACAGTGGATATGCTTTTCGAGGTTCCATTGGTCATTTTTTTGAAAATGGTCCTCAGAGAAACCTTATGTTTTTATCCCTTCCATAGATCATTTTAGATACTACACGGAGGGTGTAACGTAACTCCCCGGCTAACAAGCTGTGCAGTCAAATAGTAACAGAAAAAGGGAGGTACACTACTATTTAGAATAGGGACAGGGTAAGTACAAATCACAAGTCAAAAAAAGTCCCAACTTGAAGGCACAAAATTACCCAAACTATGGATTAAAACTAATCAATCAAGACCTATGGAAAACTCAAACTATCATAAGGTAAATTACGTCAGCACGAACACAAGGCAATAAAAAACAGAAAGTACATTTATATTAAAAAAGTTATTGCATATATTTATTACGATCAAAAGTTTAAAAACAATTCATACATAAAAACATTTCATTATGAAATTAAAACTTTTTTTTTTTTCTAAAAGCACTAACAGGAATACTATTCTCCATTACAACAGCAATCACCCGGCATGCCAGAGGGATAATAATCTCTTTGGTCAATTTTTAAGACTGAAACGTAACTGTACCAATGTCAAAGACTTCGATAGACATGCGGCTCTTTTGACTCAAAAATTCACCTCACGTGGATACCCCAAAAAACTAGTCAAACATGCATACAAAAGAGCAAAATATTTTAATAGAGACACTTTTTTTGAAGAGAAAGAAAAAAGAACAACTAATGATAAAGGACCATTAATATTTGTGACAAATTTCAGTACTGTGAGTAACAAAATTTAAAATATTATAAATAGGAACTGGCATTTAATTACAAACCAAAACAAAGAGCTGTTACCAAAACCTATGTTTTCTTTTAGAAGAAATCGTACAATCAGAAACTGTCTGGTTCATACATATAGAGACACCAAGATCAATACACAACATAGTATAGCTAATACTAGCTTACCTGTGGGGACATTTGCATTCTGCGGCTGCAGCATCTGTCCCAATATCATCAAAGGACCTACCATCACAGTCAACGGAGTCAATCACAATGTGTGCAACTTCTTTAACTGTCGCTCAAAGAATCTGGTATAACTTGTTATGTGTCCATGTCACATCGGATACATAGGTGAAATTTCAAGGGAAGTTAGAACTAGAATTTTAGAACATAAATCGACGATAAGAACAAATAAAAAAACAGCACCCCTTGTTGAACACTGGATTAAAGAGACACATTCTTTAGATGACCTCAAATGGTGTGGCATCGAAATCATGAAAACCAGTTTCAGGGGAGGTAACCAGCTGATTAAAAGGAAGAAGCTGGAGCATTATTATATGACCTTTTTTAATACTGTGAAGAGGTGGCTAAACAGTAGGGAAAATTGGGAAACGTTTATTTGATCTCTGCCGACCAATCTAGAACCCTGATGGGGTGTTTAAAGATAACAGAAGCATTAAGACAAGCAGGGTTAGAGGGTGTTTTAATACCATAGTAGTATTAACACTAGCATATTAAGGGCAATAATAGATAATATACATTTAGGAGAAGAGAAATCGAGTCTTGGACTCAAATTACAACATTAAGGGGCCTGTAGTATGAAATTTGTAAGGTTCATGCCCACTACGAGTGTAGCTGGTCTACCCTTTGGTTAAATACAATGCAAAGACAGCCCAATACATGTGATACGATGTACTTAACACACGCACATGTTTTTACATTTTAGTTTATAATAATAGATAGTAATGTATGAACAATAGAATGGTGGCTTGATTTTAAAATAAGCCTGAAGCAAGATTGGCTTAATGTCTAGATGGCCCCCTATTGCTAACTTGACGATGAGATGATTGCCATGCATAAATAGAAGTAAATACAATATTAATAAAGTTATTTTGATTAAGTAACCCAGTTCCCGGCTCAAGATGGCCGTTATGTATAAATAGACGTATTTATGACATTTATCCAAGTTAAAACGATAATAAAATAAAGGGCTTATTCGAGTGATAACGATAAATAATTGAAGGACTCAACACGCTAGGAACAACAAGGGCCATATGAATATCTAGTTCCTACAATTATTAGTTGAGATCTGGAATACTGATTATGCACGAACTGTTTCATCCTGTTCCATGATGGCCGCCATTATAATATGTGACAGCATCCGTGGAACTACTGATAAGATAATTTTTAATCACTCGATAACACAATTTTGTGGTTTTTCTTAATGGATATGAGCATTAAATCAATATTCAGATACTGTCTAGATTTATAGAAAAAGTCGCAAATTATAAACACGACCTTTACCCTTTGATCCGTGATAGGATGCATTTAATCGCCGGTCCGGGCGACAACGAGTCACACCGAAACCCAAAAGTGACTTCGTTGGACGCAGGGAGGCCGTATTTTAATCCTAAGGTAAGGGCTGGGAGTCTGTGTCCATTAGTTATTTAATTTGGGGGACAGATATAAAGACATTCGACTGATCCTGTATCAAGTATACTAAGATTATGGGGCGTAGTTCACCCACACCAGGGGGGAGATGGGATCTTGAGGCAATATAGCAGGATGCATGACATGTATTGGGGAAATATTTCTAACATTGCGGGGTATCTCGATGCGTCATCCAGCATTGGGCTAACTTGAATAAGAATAGGAGCTGATAGTGCGCCACACGGTTTCGATCCCCACACAAAATTCAGTGGTTTGCATAGTAATTATAGCGTCTTAGAGTAGGATGAGAGACCATCACTGGGGACATACTCATGATCTCGCTGGAAATGCGTGATGCTATAACCAGCTTTGGGCTTACATCACGAGAAGTAGAATCTGAATGGTCTTAATATAGTCTTGATTTCCACCCACAGATCATATATCTGAGTACTGGTTATAGTGAGAACCATAATAATAAGAGAGGATAAACTAGTTTATCTCACTATTTTGAGATCACCTTGTCGTTTGAATATTGCATCAGACAGGGTTTAGCTAACTGGAGAGAAATACTTCATCATGAAATTTAAAATAGGAGGTTTTTTCACCTTATGCTATTATAGTATGATTACAGGCTCGTCAAAGAAAACTTTTTATCCAAAAAAACCTGCACAGTGATAGTTTCATACATTATTTCGAGGTAAATTTCTTTATTTTTATTAGAAACAGTGAATTAAGACTAAAAGCATTTATTACAACGAATACCTGATATTTAATATATTGTTTGATACAGAGGAGAAAACTTATGGTGTGGTTCCAAGTCGATATCCAGTTGCGACTTCCAAGTTGACCTATATAGGCTCCTTGACAAGCTCCTCACCTGAGACTCAGTCTCAATAGGCAAGTAATGCTCTATACCACATGAGGGTGTATATATATCATTTCTTAAGATGAAGAACTAGATAGGGGCAATATAACTATACTTTTAAAACAAATTATTTTCCCCCTGTGTTAGAAATGGGGTTGCCAATTATACGGGGGGTAGCAGGGAGCAGAGCGGGCAGACCAAACTCCTGAGGACATGTGCGAAGCATCCACGCAGTACCCACAGTGAACACACCAGGCACACCACAAAAGAGACACAACCCCACTTTGGATTGAAAAAGAAGAACTCTTGTATTAGGTCCAACCTGAAAAAGGGAGACACGGTAATGCACAGTAATCATAATAGGGCGCCATCAGGCGCCAGGGCAATGTATGCAAGAGGGATTATTTACAGGGGTAATCAGAAAAAGAATAAAAAGGTAAGTCCGTCAGTTTCCAGGGCTAAAATAAAAAGAGCGTTAAGACATGACATAAAATATCAGCAAAATCAATGTGAGGGAAAGAAACTCTAGGCATGAAACATCAAGGTCAGTATTGCAAAGAAAATGCAGGCCTTAATCCTTGACGCAACCTTAGCAGTAGGCTTTAAGCATAACATAAAATACTAGGCATGAACACAGCAGGCCTGGCATTAGCACCTTCTGCAAAATGGAACAATAGGCACACAATATTCACAACAGGCCTAGGCAGGCATAATCACATTTAACCTGGGGCCATCTCTACAATTTAACTTCTGCGCAGACACCCAACCTGGGCGCCAAGCCCCCTACAGATACAACCCTTCGTAGCAGCTCCGTGGAATTTCACCGCCTATTCCGACCCTAAGCTTCTGGCCCCCACCTGATTACTTCGGGGAGATGAGGTACTTGGGCCCCCAGGAGCCCCAGGTCCATTGAAGTCCCCCTCCGGGCTCTAAAGATGGTCCTGCCCCCAAGCTCCAGTACAGTGTTACTGTAGAGTTAGGCAGGCACAGGGGGCGGGCACCGGCAATGTGCCCCGACAGACCCCCCCCCCGCCCACAGGTCCCCACTCACCAGGACGCTCCTAGGGTGTCCCGGACCGGCGGGGTGGCGCCTGGCATCCTTGCTGGCAGGGAGGGCACCGACAATGTGCCCCGGCAGTCCCTGCCCTCACCTCTCCTCAAACGGGGCTCAGTCTTCGCTGCAGGGCTCACTCACCACCCGGAGCCCTGCAGACGTCAGGCAGCTCTCTTCCTGTTTCCCCTAGCTTCACCCAGGCCCCCTCCCTCACGGGGACCCAGGGCTTCAAAGCGGCCTCCACGAGGCCGCAGGGGTTGTCGTCTGCAGCTTGGGCAGCGCGGGGTAGGCTCCCGCCTGGCCTCCCTCTGCAACCCAGGGCTTCCTCCACGCTACAGGAGCCCCGCACTGCCTTGAGCTTCACCCGGTTTCCCTCCGGGGACCCCGGGGATTCAGTTGGCCTCTTCCGGCTTCCCGGTCGGTCAGGACCCAAACGCAGCCTGAGAGCCAATCAGGGTATGGCTCTGTAGAGGCACATCAGCAGCCGCCAATGTCAGCGCGGCCTGCGGGGCCGCAGCTGCAACAGCCAATCGGCTTGCTGCGGGCCAGGGGGGCACAGCCAGTGACGTAGCCGGCTCCCAAGGCCTAATGCAGCCTTCCTTGATGTAGCGGCGGCCCCCCCAGGCTTCGGGGGCCGCAAACAGCAGCGGCACTTTCCTGGATATAGCGCCGGGCCGCTGCAGTGATTCCCCGGCAGTATCGAGGGTCAGGCTCAACACTACGCGAGGTGGGCACTCGCTCCGGTAGCAACAAATGCGGGGTGGGCACCCGCTTCATTTTAAATATGCATCAGGGCGCCAAAACGCGGGGTAGGCTCCCGCGGAGGGGGGGGGGGTGCTACAATCAAGGCAATCTCCTTTTCATGGACCCCGGTGGCGGCAGTGCTTCCTTTCCCTTTGCCAGCGCAGGGTAGGCACCCGCTTTTATTACAATTAGCACCAGGGGCAGCTTCTTGCACGGTAGCGCGTAAGGGCACAGCGCGGGTCATCCATGTAGCTCCTTGATGGCCATGATGCAGGGCACAGCAGGCTACAACAGTCCCGGGCAAGGATGGCGCTTCACAGGCATACAGCGAAAGGGGGGCGGACAGTCCCAGCAGCAAGCCCCAGGGTAACACTCCAAACCTTCTGGGGGGCGGGTCCAAGGTGCTCCTTCCTTTCTAGGTGCTGCTGGGCGCAGCGCAAGGTCCCGGCAGCTTCAGGGACCTAGGAGGGCCCTCCTTCTTCAGGGGGCCGGGGGACAGAGCAGTAGGCACTACTGGGCCAGGTCAACAGTCAGTGGGGGCTTTATCAAAACAGGGCGGTAGGCTGACACCATCCTCCACTGCAGCGTGGCCCTCCTCCGGAACAGCAGCCTGAACTTCTGAAGTGGGGCTTCTACTAGCCCTGGGGACAGTAGAGGGGTGATAGATGGGTGCAGGGTCCAGCACACAGGCCCAAGTGGCGGTATCCCCTGGCAGCAGGTCCCCTCACGTTCCTGTCCCAGCTCTGTCTCAGCACATGGTGGCACATCCCCCTTATTTATTACCACTCACCCCACCTACCATACAGTGCCAGCAGCTTCTGGAATTCTCTGGGGAACTGGTTAAAACTGGCTCAGGGGGAGGAGTAGAGTACCCTGGGTGCCAGGCTTTCCCTCCAAAAGCAGGGGTGGCTGGGTACCTAACATCTAGACCGCTAACCTACTGCACTCAGGTGGCACAACACATAGCCTTGGCATCCATTTTAAAGGCAGCATTCCATCAGGGTACATTTTACACAATGGGGGAAAATAAGTGTACACACCATTGCATGACATTACACATTGAACAGGGCATCTCATACCTCACATGGCCTATATAACGTTATTTACCATGGGGGAGAGATCCTAAAGTAGGGGGGTGAAAGGCGAAAAATTTCGGGGGAAAAGGGCCAAGTACAACCCCCTGTCTCTTGTGCCCCAACAGCTTATGTTTTATTTTAACAAGACGGTGGCTCCAACGAACGTCTTATCGTATTGAGCATTGACTCTGCGGTATGTACAATAATATTTTCTTTTTATCCAATTTATAGAATTGGAATAAGAAACGCCTATTGTAGAATCACCCATCATTGATTGATTTTTTTGTTCCATATGATATCGGTTGTACCTTGAGTGACATTATGTAGATTCCGTGCCTTCATCTTATTGGCCCATATTGTGATAAGGAGGAATCACAGTCCTCCGCAGATTAGAGGTATGGTAGTTATAATATGCTTCCCCTTTATCCATTTAGATACAACAATCATGAACAACTAATAGTTTATTGGACACTAGATGGTTGTTAAGGTTTTTATAATGTTGCAATAACTGTGTAAAAATAAACAAACTGTGATTTGTTAGCAAGACAACTTGAAGGTATATCCAATAGAGTTTTACATTTGTATAGAATAGGATTTTTAATTGTTAATAGTCATGATAAAGGTTTGTCGTCAGCAACACTAGAATGGTTAAATAATAAATTGTTTTCCAATATTTAGAAAACTGTCCTGAGGAAGGTGAACATCTACTAACTCACTGAAACGCCGCGTCGACTCTGTTTTCTAAAAAATTTCATTATGAAATGTTTTTATGTATGAATTGTTTTTAAACTTTTGATTGTAATATATATATGCAATAACTTTTTGAAATAAATGTACTTTCTGTTTTTTATTGTCTTGTGTTTGTGCTGACGTAATTTACCCTATGATAGTTTGAGTTGTCAATAGGTCTTGATTGACTAGTTTTAGTCCCTAGTTTGGGTAATTTTGTGCCTTCAAGTTAGGACTTTTTTTTGACTTGTGATTTGTACTTACCCTGTCCCTATTCTAAATAGTAGTGTACCTTCCCTTTTTTTGTTACTATAAGTTTAAGTGGCCTTTTAACATTGGGTTCAAGAACACATCCTGGCGCTACTAAGGGCATCACTGAACGCTGCGGCTAGATTGGTGTCTGGTACCAAACAAAATGAGCACATATCCCCAGTCCTAAAATCTCTTAAATGGCTGCCCTACAAAGTTAGAATTCAGTTAAAGATTTCTGTTCTTGTGCACAAAGCCCTGCATCTCAATACTCCCAGACACCTAGCACAAAAGCTTAAATTATCCTGTAGTGGGAGAGCCTCAAGAAGCGCTAACACTTTCCTCCTGAAACCACTCATACTTAGCTAAAAGAGTACTTGTCACCGAGCCTTCTCCGGCGCGGCCCCAAAGATATGGAACTCTCTTCCACCGGAAATTCGCAGAATCTCCTCAACGGCTGCTTTCAAACTGGAAGCCAAAAGAGTCCTAATGAATACATTTTTACCATAATTGGGCTAGGTTTCTCCGGCTCGAAGCTAGTAATCCTACATTCACTGTACAATCATTTGATGCTGTTCTTCCTTACCGCATAGTGTGCCTTCCTGCGTAGCCTGCTATATACCTGTTTATTGTATCACTTATCCTGTCTTATTTGCCTTGTAATCATGTGATTATTCCTTTTTTTTTTTGTATTCTTACTCGATGTTGTCATTGCTCTTATGTCCTTCCTTCCATCATTTTCGTAAAGCACTCTGATATCCTTCGGGATCTTTTTCGCGCTATATAAAACTTTATAAATAAATGAAATAAATAAATAAAGAACGCCCTTAGGGCAGAGAAGCTACGAATAAGACAACGTGAGTGCCTATGGTATAAGTAAATAAGAACAAAGATGCATTATTAAATAAAGCTCAGGAGAGGATCTATGAAGAGAGAATCTTGGAGGTACAATATAGCCAGCATTGTATGGCTATCATCAATGCACAGCAGAACATTTCACTGTATTAAAAGCTTTTCTCAGTCGTCACTCTCGGCATTAAACTCTTTTCTCAGTTGTCACTCTCTTGCGAGTTCGGAGCATCCATCCCAAGGCAGATGTGAAGCTCCAACTTTCTTCTTTTACTTGAAAATCCAACGCATAGACACAAATATTAGATCTACCCGGGATATCTATAAAACTCCTTTCTATGCCTCCCCTCCCCTTTAGCGAGGCCTTTTGTTCTACGGTCTTTTTGGCTGCATATATTACAGAACTGGAGTCTTCTCTTGAGCATTAAATCAGGCTCTGGAAATAAACCTTGTGTCAACTATTCTTGATAAATCTGCGGCTTATTCAACAACTCACTCTAACTGGGAGTTATTTCTATTTATATATTTAGATTTCTAGTATGCAATACCACCCGAGGTTCTCTTGGCACTAGAATGGCAAAACGAGGAACACATAAGGGAAAATGATGTGAAAAACCAGATGTTAAAGACTTTTCTGAAAGGATTATTCACAAGATGAATGCATGGCTTCAAATCAACTTTTTAATTTCAAATTATCACATGGCATGTCAAAGCCCAATCACAGTACCACTTTAAAAAAAACTTAATGAACAGTTAATAATGTTTAAAATATTCAGTCAGTAGATTTGTAGAGCGCTACTTGTCACCTGTAAGGATATCTGGGCTAAATATTTACAAGAGCAATTCTACTTTACTGTACTTTGATTGAAAACATTTGTTGTTTGGCTCAAGACTATCATTTCATTGCATGTGTAATCTAAAAAAAGGCAATACTTCTTCTGCTCTTGACACACGAAACCTCAGTGCTGTATCCTACAAGCCTATTCAACAATCACAGGAAATGCAGTCTTATAAAATACAGTGATGGAGCTCTCCTGGGAACATATGTCAATGCCAAAGAGAAGCACTTCAGTTTAAATTGTTGCTGCAGTCCATGAAATAGGCTCTCGAGTGAAAGTTTATATTTGTGTGGAAACTGTCATTTGAAAAGGGAGCTTTCAATGTCTGTTCCCAGAGTGCACTGGAAAGTGTGATTCATTCTTGTCTGCAGTGAAAAGGTAATTGAAAAATATATCCTTCAGCCAGGGCATGCCAGATTCTTAGAGAAACTGCTGCTTGTTCTGCCTTCAGCCCGTGTTCATGTGAAGGGTTTGCTTACCTACAAGAGCTTTTTTGTGTCTGTCTTCAAACATTTTTCTGTTTTACTGCCTTTTTTTTAAAAAAGCAACCAATGCATAGAGTGGAATAGACTGTCACAAAAAATATGGCCTAACCCTGAACTGTAGGAAGATGTTCCATTGGATGCTAAAACTATTTTAAAGTGAAAATAAACCTAGGAATAATATTGCAAAACTACTCCTCAGCTAAACAGAGAATATTTCCATTAAAATGTTGTTCTATTCCTTTTTGCCTTCTTCAGTAACTAGCATGTTTTTTAAAAAGATTACAAAGCTTCTTAGTAACAGTTTCATTTTAGTCAATCTAGGGCATAATGGCTGAAGATTCCATTGCCAAAAAGTGGCCACAAATTGTCAGCATTTTTTTTGAATAAGGAGTATGATTTTGTGAACTGACCTAATAGCGCGGATTGTAAAATAAAAATTCTTGGTGAATCGTAGACCATGTTGCCTAATGTTTTCATTCTGCAGAACGTAATTTGCGATTCACTACGACTGCTCACATTCACAGGGATACTGGCCCTCTTGGGTCAGCAGACCACCATGTCTATGATTTGCTTTCATTTTTTTTTTAATGCAGTGCATTTTCCTTAAAGGAAACAGGATTGCATTAAAAAATGCAGGTTACTTTTTCTTAAAAGTTTGTTTGAGAGTTGACTGAGGTCTGCGGAAGCACAGCTTGGTCTCTGACAGATCCCTTCTTCATTTTTACAAACGGGAAAGGATACCAAGGGGACCTGTCCTGTTTTATGATAGGTTACTACCCCAACTGGGTAGTCTGTAATTTTCCAGTGTTTTGCAACCAGATTATGGTTGCAAAACTGAAAAGAAGAGGAAACTCCAGGTAAGTTGTAGCCTCTTTATTATAGACCAGTCCCGTCAACTCCCAGGCAGCAACTGCCAGAGCCCCCACATTCCATGTTCCACGCAGGGAACATGGATGTAGGAAGGTTCCAAGCAAATACAAAGAAAGGACCCAACACACCTCCCTTCGTATAACAAGAAAAGAAAAGAAAACAATGAAAGAAATAAAGGGGAAATTAAATGAGAAAATATAATAACAAACAATGAAGAACCAATATAACCCTTACTGTAAAATACAAAGGAAATAGAATGAACATTGGACAAGAAATGCAAATAACAATATATGCATATTAATACATGGCATAATCACAAAACTTGGTCGGTACAGATCTCATCCTCGAAGAACACCTTCTCTGAGCAGAAGAGGATGACTGACCACAACCATTTGAAGGAGTGACCCTAGAAGAAGAACCACTGGAGCCAGAAGGTGAATCAAGAGTAGCACGTGAAAAAGAATCGACAGAAGGATCAACACAAACACCCATCTTCCCTCCAACATACACAATTTTGGATTGAGGAACAATAGAAATGGCACACTTATTCCACACCTTCCCATTCTCCAACACCACCACACGTTCTTTTACTTCTTTGACCCTCGCAGGAGCAGAAAAACGAGAATCACCCTTGCGAACAAAACCGGGTTTCTTGATTCTCACCCAATCACCCACACGCACAGGAGAAACATTCATAGAAACAGTGGCATACTTTGACTGAACAGTCGTTCTAACATCAACAACGCCATTAAGTTTAGATGGATCAACAACCTTCCTGGACATCCAATCCTTATTCAATTTAGAACCGGCAACCCTACCTCTGAGTAACGTAAAAGGAGATATTCCAGTACTAATATGTGGAGTAGTTCGAAAAGCCCATAACATATCTGCAACTGCAGTACGCCATGACAAACCATTCACAAGAGCTAACTGTAGGTGGTCCTTAATGACGCGATTAAAGCGTTCAACTAAACCATTGCTGCGGGGATGATAAAGAGATGTCAAAACATGCCTAATTCCGAGTTCTTTTAGAAAATCATGCATCTCCCGAGAAACTAGTTGAGTCCCATTATCCGTTACCAGTTCATCCGGAAGCCCTTCACGAAGAAATACATCCTTAAGAAAACCAATGACAGAAGATGAATTAACACAGTCAACAAATTTGACTTCGGGCCATTTAGACATATAGTCTACTAAAACCAAGGCATACAAGGGTGACTCACCAGAAATACCAAAAGGACCAGCGACATCAAAAGCGAGTTTAGACCAAGGGACATTTTTGACTGGCACAGGATCAATAGGAGACGGATGGGTAACTTGGGATTTATCGCTGAGAACACAAGCACAACAGTCCCTAACAAAACGTTCAATGGACCTATCCACACCAGGCCACCAAAAGTCTTCACGAATTCTGCGTTTCATCGCACGAATACCCTGATGACCCTCATGAGCAAGATTTAAAATTTTTGTTTGCATGCACTCAGGAACAACTAAAAGGCCACCCCTACGTAAAATGCCGTCCACCACGGACAATTCATCACAAATTCTCTTGTAAGGAATTAACTTAGGAGATAATTCATTGTTAACAGGCCAACCCTGAACTAGAAAATTCACAACCAACTTAATTTCCTCATCCTCAGACAAAGCACGCAACCACTCTTGTTCAGAAAGCGCACCATTCACAACACTGACTACAGCTCCCACAGCACATACTACATCAAGATCATCAACAGAATGAAGCGAGAGATCATTAGCCAAAGGAAGACGAGAAAGACAGTCAGCGAAGATGTTTTTGGCACCAGGTACATACTGTAAACAATAATTAAACTCTTGCAACCTATATTGCCATTTGGCGATTCTAGGAGTGGCCCGACCACCACCCTTAGTGGTGAACAGGTCCACCAAAGGTTTATGATCAGTCCTGAGAGTGAACACATTACCCCACAGGAAATTCCGAAAATACTGAACGCCCCACCATAAGGCCAAAGCCTCTTTCTCGATGGTGGAATAGGAGCCTTCAGCACCACGGAGAGTCCTGGACGCAAATGCAATCACTTCTTCACGACCATCATGTCTCTTTTGCATCAAAACTGCCCCCAAGCCAATGTTGCTAGCATCAGTAGAAACAATACATTTGTCATTAATATTAAATAGTTTTAAAGGGCGAGCTTGAACAATTTCCTTTTTTAAGATGCAAAATTGATGAGCACACTTGTCACACCATACAAACTTGACATTCTTCTTGAGAAGTTCTCTTAAGCTTGAAGTTTTGTCAGCAAAATTTCCTACAAATTTTGCATAATACTCCACGAGTCCAAGAAAGGAGCGCAATTGGTCTTTATTGGAAGGTGGAGGAGCATTTTGAATAGCATCTAAAATTTTTACTTTCGGTTCAATCCCCTTAGCAGAGATGTGGTGCCCTAAATAGTCAACCCCCTCACGAAAAAACTTACACTTTTCCTTCTTGAACGTAAGGCCATGGGTCTTTACTGTATCAAGAACTAGTTTTACCCTGCTGTCATGTTCAGTTACAGTAGGTGCATGTACCAAAATGTCATCCTGGAAGAACACGACTCCCGCTGTGTTTCTAAACAGATTGCCCATTAAACGCTGAAACACAGCGGAAGCCGATGCCAGGCCGAAAGGCATGCGTTTATAACGAAACGCACCCTCCGGGGTGACAAAGGAGGTAAGATGTCTGGACTCCTTGGAAAGCTCATTCTGATGATAGGCTGAAGAAATGTCGAAAGAGGAAAAATACTTGGCCCCATCAAGCGTAGCCAACATTTCATTAATATTTGGCAATGGTTGGCGGTCAATCCAAATGTTGGCATTCAAGTCGCGCAAATCCACACACATCCTAAGGGACTTATCCGGTTTACGTGCAAGAACAATGGGAGCCAACCATTCTGATCCCTCAATGCCCTCAATGACATCCATGCGACACAATCGTTCCAGCTCTTCTTTCAGTTCGGCACGCAAACTCAAAGGTACCTTACGCACTTTGTGCGCAACAGCTTTAGCACCATCTTTTAAGACAATGCGATGTTGAAAACCTTTTAATTTCCCAAGTTTATCGCAAAAAACATCGGGATACATCTCGATCCACTGATCACCAGACAAGTGTTTCACAACTACATTATCTGGAACGTTAGAAGATGAAGGACACGAGTAAAACTTGGAAGCTTCACGCCTGGATATAACCATGTCAGGGTGGTTAGGATCAAGGATGATCCCCAGTTCCCCTTGTTCTTGCCAACCTAGCAAATTTGCACCATCATTAACCACAAACACAGGACCTGAGGCTGTGTCTCCACTAAATTCTAAACTTGCATCAAGTTTGCCCAAAACTTCCACTCTCTTACCTTGATAAGCAAAAATTCTGATATCGGATTTCTGGAATTGGAAGTCACCAGATGTACCAAGATCTTTGATATTAACCAGAGTGAAAGGAGACCCCGAATCAGCCAAGAAATTCACACTCACGCCATTCACCAGAATCATACAAATGGGTGGTTTTCTCTTACGTAAGCAACTCATGGATGCAATCTCTACAACACCATCCGAATATGTAATGGATGAAGACAACATTAGTAACATATTGTCATTTTCCTCACTGGAATCAACAAACTCTTCTTCGATTGACTTGACTTGGGTAGCACTTTTGTTGAATGCTGGATTGAACACTGTAGCCTTGCAAAAGCGAGAAAGATGCCCTTTTTTACCACACTTGAAACATGTTTGATTCAGAGCATAACAGTACTTTGCATTACCAAGATGATTCCTACTGCCACAACGAAAACAAAAAACCTGTGCTCTATCCGTCTTGGACTTGGACGGTACAGCAGAATTTCGCCAAGAGTTATCTGAAGGAATCTTTGTGGACTTGACACTGTGCTTTGTTGATAAGAGTTTCACCTCGGAAGATTGAGAGGTATTGCTCATCTCCTTCATGCAAAATTGTGAATGTTCAATACTTTTGGCAAGAGTAATCGCGGTTTCAAGGTCCGGATCATCTGAAGCTAAAAGCTTTTCCTGAATTTTCTTGTTGCAAGTCCTTTCAATTAATTGATCACGTATGATTTCATCCCTGAACTCTCTGTAATTGCACGTGAGAGACAAAGTTCTAAGAGCAGAGACAAAATCATCGATAGACTCTCCAGAGATTTGAGCACGTTGTAAAAATCTATGGCGTTCAAGGACAACATTCTTTCTAGGATCGAACCTTTTTTCCAAGGTTTTAATTAAAGATGCATAGTCATCCACAACTAGAGAATCCCCATCATCACTACGAGAGCTAACAACTTCAGGAGTTAAGGTTTTCACAATACTTCTACCCTCGGCACCCAAATTGTACATTAGAAGTGCCTTTTTCTTTTTGTTGGTGAAGGTGTCACCATCAATGGCCTCTAAATAACTTTCGAAAGTGTCTTTCCACTGTTGCCATAACATAGGAGGTGTACCAGGAGATTGAAGAAATGGAGGAGGTGCCGCAATATGATCCATGATCACAGATCACGCGTGGGTGAGTTGCTGCCCACACAATAGAGCTGAAATGCACCGTAGTAATAATTTGCCAAAGTAATATTTTAAAAAAAATGTGTGCTCTGTTCACAAGCACACTGTGCAAATTAGTTCAATCCAAAAAAAAGAAATATTTGATAAGACCACAAGATGGCACTGTTACAAGAACAAACAATTTAAAACTGTCACTCAAAACGGTATTAAGTGTGAAAGCTGTTGTTTAAAAACAGAAAATAAAGGAAACTGTCTCAGCTTACTTGTTTATGGACCAGACTCTTGAATTGTAGCACGTGACAAAACAAATCGCAATCCTGGTACAAGGAATTAGCGCTGAAAACACATGTTTGTTTCCACTATCTCCAACAAGCTTATTTCGATGTGTTGTGCTCCGTTGCTAAGGGATCCAAGGACACAATGGATGCCACGTCGTTTTGACGTTTTTTTTGGGGGAAAATCGGCCTTGTTAACTCGGCGTCTTTAACACGGTTCAAGGAAGGTTTCTAGAGGCGATAGAGCACACATGACGTGATTCAACAGGAGCTCGAGCTCACTCCTGCACGTCATCAGCAGCTTGCATCGTGGACAAAATCAACTGAGTCTCCTCCAAAATCGTGACTCACCGGTACTGCTGGGCCACTGTCAGCTGGGCCTCTCGATGCGGGACACAGCGCAGCTTCAGAAACAGCACGAATGTCAAAACAGGAGCCGGAAAGGAGTCAAATTTAAATTTGACACTAAGAGGAGCGAAGCCAGAAAACAGGAGAGCAGGAAGAAACAGCGTGAAACGGGAGAGCAGGACTGGCCCAATCGTCGCCAATGAAAAGAAGAGGAAACTCCAGGTAAGTTGTAGCCTCTTTATTATAGACCAGTCCCGTCAACTCCCAGGCAGCAACTGCCAGAGCCCCCACATTCCATGTTCCACGCAGGGAACATGGATGTAGGAAGGTTCCAAGCAAATACAAAGAAAGGACCCAACAAAAACATTGCTATATATCTCATGCTGATTTGAAATTGGCAAGGGATGCCTGAAACACACTCCTTTCAAATTGCGAATTGGTGTCCATTCACAATCCTATTTTAGGAGTCATTAAAAGTTTGCCAATTTCTAAAGTGGAATTAGTACATAGTAACAACTTATTTTGTAGTCAGTAAACATACCTATGCAAATCACAGCATTTGAGACTATAAAATAGGGTACTATATCGACCCCTAATATCAAAATACTCAGAAATGCTTAATTATCACACTCTTACCACCTTCAGAATGGCAGATTTTGCTATCTTGGGAAATTAAATTAATATGCAAGGCCACTCTATACCATCTGTTATTAAAGTCTGGGCTTTATAACTATATTTGTGGCTTTATATGCTAAATATGTTGGTGCTTCTTCTACTCTGCTCTTCTCCTCCTTGAATACATTAACCCTGACAACACTTCCTAGTTACCTATTGTTTCACACATGTTCTTTGACGTCTCAAGATTTAAAGTAAAATTCCTCTGCTATTGAGTGAGAGCACCGAGAAGCCAGAATATGGTCAATTCTATTCTCTTTTGTTAAGTTCTAGATAGTTGGAATGTATTGAATATTTTATACATGAAAGTTAAATTATGTGAATAGACGTACTCACTGAGACTGAAGCTGTTCTGAAACAAGCATTGGCATAGCAAATAGGTCTCGCCTTTGGGACCTTATTAGTATTTAGTTATACAGAGCAATATCCTTGGTGCAACAACATCAACTGTTGCATGGCTAAACACTGTTTCAAAGGCGAGATCTATTGGCTATGCCAATGCTTGTTGTACTTGTAGTTTTTCTTCTGTCCCAAATTTAGTGCGTTAAATACTTAGAAAAAAAGGGTTGGTCTACTACTCATGCCAGAACTATTGCTAATCATTATAGAAATGTCAAACTTATCCGCTTTGCCAATTCTTGTTTTAATCAGTTTGACAGAGTTGCCGCAGGTAATTTTCAACTTTGTTTACAAAATTCCTGTCTCAAATTTGTCGTGCAGTTATGACATGAACGCCTGTCAATGGGATACCACTTACCAGTGCAGTATTATTAGCAAATCTATTAATTACTTTGGTGAGTTGTAATTTTTTTTCAATTTATCTGTACTGGAATGCTTGAAAAAAATTATATGTGAACGATAAATCCAGAAGTAAAATTGTTGTAATGTGTACTGATTTGCTATGACAACAGGAACACGCATGCTGACATTTTACATTTCATCTGGTCCCATAGTTACAAAATGGCCCCAGGTAATTTGTGTCACCGCCAGCGTGTCCTGACCTTTACTTCAAGTAGAACCTGTTAACGTTTAAAAAGCTTAATAAAATCACTGATGTGTTTAGTGTGAGTATCAGTGGGTATGCCCAGGAAGGGCAGAGCTTAGCCAGAATAACATCACCTCATACTAATACACAAATATGCACAATGGCATGATAAGTCGTCAAATTGATGGTACAGGTTGACATCCGTGCATATCTGCCACAGACACAATTTTCACGTGCACCATTTTCAGCAAGTCCTGACTTTGAGTACAGCAGCAGCTCTCATGCTGAAACTGCTTGCCTTATATTGAAAACTGCTTATGAAAAGTACAAGTGCCAGATTTCAAAATGTTGTTGAATTAAAACAGCATGCGGCCGAAGGTGTGGCTGATGGCACATGACCGCTTAGCAACTATGTACGTTCATGAGCATGGGTGGTTCCTCCCCCGCTTTCTTCTGTTGACCTATTGGCAGAGAAGCAACTAGATCCAAATGTCGGTGGGGGCTAATACAAATTTCGAAAGGGTGCAATTCCTCCAGCAATAGACTGAGTGGAGATGCAGGGACTCTAAGAGGGGGTAAGAAAACAACAAAGCCTCATTAACAAGTAATTGGTATTTTAAAGACCTGTGAAGTACTCGGGTGTGGCTGCAATAAGACGGACGACAGACCACCCAGCCTACAGCAGCTCAAAAACTGCCTGTGTGTGTGCCCGGGTGTCTCAACCCGGGCTGGCACACACAATGGGGGCGGGTGGTCTGAAGCCCTTTTAGTGATGCTTGCCTCTAGCCATTAAAATACTGAAGCACACTGTGGCATCCTGCTGTTGCTGGGTGCCTCAGAATGTACATGTATGGAATGCTGTGTTTTGAGCCTAGGACAGGCAGTTAGAGCCTGTCCTAGATGAAAGAATATGTGATCAATTCATGTTAGGCTGTAGTATAGAACGTGTTAGAGAAGAGTTATGGCAAAAGGACGAACCTTGTTTAGACAATGTCATCACCATCGCTAAGAGAATTGAGCATTCTATAAAATGTATTGAAGTTATTAAGAAAAATTGTGAATATAAAGATAAAGGCTCTGTACATGTTATTAAAACTCCTAACAAGGAAAATGCTAATTTTAAAGATGTAAAGAAAAGCATAACTCATAGTGACTCTTCTAACAAATCGAGTGTTCCTGCCAAATTAAAATGTTCAAATGTGAAATGCTTTCGTTGTGGAAAGTTGGGCCACTTTGCCAACGACAGACAATGTCCAGGGTGGAAGTCTACTTGTTCTAAGTGTAAAAGGAAGGGACATTTTTCTGCTGTTTGCAAAGGGAGGTCTTACAAAGGCAAGGTTAATGAAGTTTTTTATGACCCTGAAGGTGTTTATGATGACTCAGAAGAGGTTGACTGTGGTCAAATTCTTGTTCAAGCTATTGGTAGTGAGGAATCTCAATCTTGTCCTTTTGATGAAATTTTGATAGATGGCAAAGCTACTAGAGTTCTTTTTGACTCTGGTGCTAAAATCAATATTGTGTCCAAAGAATTTTATTTACAAAGCTTAAAGAACAAGGTAAAAATTTACAAACCTGACCATATGCTTTTGGCGGTGAGCCAATCAAACTTTTTGCCTATTTCCACGGTTTAATTGATTAGAAACACAGATTGACAAATGCTAAAATTTACATATCTCAAAAAGGGGATAGCATTTTGAGAATGTTTTGAAGGATCTTGTAGGTGTTAGGATCTATCAGGATGACATTCTCATCTTTGGTAAGGACAACAAGGAACATGATGCAAGAGTTATGGACGTCTTACTCAGACTCAATGAGTATAATCTCACTGTGAAAATTGAGAAGTGCAAATTTAGGAGGGAATCCATTGATTATTTGGGACATACTATATCTGCGGCTGGAATTATGCCTAAGGAGAGTTTGATTACTGCGATTTTAAAATTGAACTCTCCGACTAATAAGTAAGAGCTGATGAGCTTCTTAGGTATGGCAGAGTACTATAGTAAGTTTGTTGATGGTGTTGCCTCTTTGTGTGCACACATGAGAACTCTGCTTAGGAAGGGCTGTGAATTTGTTTGGGATGATGAATGCGAAAAGAATTTTGTGTTATTAAAGAAAAGTGGAATTCTACCCACAAACTGAGCAGTTTTGATCCTGAGAAAGAGTCTGTTCTGGTGCCTGATGTGAGTCTTAAAGGCTTAGAAGCAGTTCTTTTGCAAAGAGATGGTGTTAAGGAAAATGTTATCTTCTTTTGTCCAGAAGTTTGCGAGTTACGCTATTCCATGATCAAAAGGGAGGCTCTTGTTGTGTATTGGGTGGTAAAAAAAACTAAAGAATTTGCTTTGGGAAGGCAAATTTGAGATTAGAACTGATCTCAAACCCTTATGTGAGATTTTAAGAAAGAAAGGTATCGATGCAGTCTCTGGCAGAATTACTAAATGGGTTGTGGGACTGCAGGATTATGATTTTGATGAGAAGTACCTACCGGGTGTAGACAACAAGGTTGTTGACGCTTTGTCCCTTTTGGTTCCGGTTAAAGAGGATATTCTGGATGATGATGTTGATGAAGAGGATGAGCTAGTTTGTGCAATTGATGAATGTATTGTAGGAAAAGATAGGTGGAAGAAGGATCTGTTTGAAGATCCAGTTTAGTTCAGGTTATGAAAAATGTAAATGATGGTTGGCCTTCGAAAGGGAGAGATGGTACGGGAGCTGATACATTTTGGCATGTTAAGGATCAGCTTTCTGTGCAAATTGATTTGCTTTTAAGAGGAATACAGCTTATTCCCCCAAGCTCTGTTAGAGAAGAGCTTATCTCATTAGCCCATCAGGGACACTTTGGGAGTTTCTAAATGCAAGGAAAGGTTAAGATTGTCGTATTGGTGGCCAGGTATGGACCTACAAGTGGAGCGTAAGATCAGAGATTGCTTTGAGTGTGCTTTGAGCGATAAGGTGGCAAAACCTAAAATCCAACCCATGATCATAAGAGAGCGCCTGAATGCACCTTGGAAGGAAGTTGGTTTAGACATATTTGGTCCTGTGTTTTCCTCAGGTTCTGAGTGGTATGTTTTTGTGCTCATGGATTTTTACTCAAGATGGCCTGAGATAGCCACTACGCGGGGTATTGAAACTAAACATATCATCTCTTTTTTGAAGAAATTTTTTGAAAGAGAAGGTATACCTAATTCCATTCTGACTGATAATGGTGTTCAACTGGTTTCTAAAGAAATGGAAACATTTCTTTCCAAATGTGGTATTTTACACAAAAAATCTGCTTTGTACCACCAAGAAACCAACGGCATGGTGGAGAGATTCAACCGAGTTCTTACAGAAGCTATTGGCATTGCAAAATCTGCAGGTCTTGATTGGCGCACAGAAATTTTTAAAAAGGTGAAGGTTTATAGACTTTCACCTCATGCTGTAACAAAAAGGACGCCTTTTGAACTCTTTAAAGGCAGATGTCCTAATACACTTGTAACTCCATCTTGGGTGAATGATATGCAGCCTGATCTATTCAAAGCGAATGAAAACAGTGATTGGTCTCTAGCGGAGTAAAAATAAATTGAGTCAAGGAAACAACATCATGATGTAAAAAAGATGTGTAAAAAGAACCCTGGTTCAAATTGGTGATTGGGTTATCATAAAGAATCCTTCTAATGTTAAATCTTGTTCAAGGTTTTTGAAGCCTATGAGGGATATTAAGATCTTCAAGAATGCAGTTAAAACTGATGACCACCACATTTGGAACTTGAACAGGGTGGTAGGGGTTAGGAAAGACTTTGCACATCGTTTTATTGACTCCTCTTCAACTTCGCAGCAGAATGATTCATGACAGAAAGATCTACGTGGTCGTAAGGCATCGTCTTCTTCGACTCGTAAGTCTACAAGTTACTCATTCTCCTCAGCATCTGCGTGACTATGTTAAATCTGCGTGACTATGTTAAATAGGATTTGTTTTCTATGTTTCCTTTTATTTCTTTGTTTTAAGGAGAGGAGATGTGTGGCACCCTGCTGTTGCTGGGTGCCTCAGAATGTACATGTATGGAATGTTGTGTTATGAGCCTAGGACAGGCAGTTAGAGCCTGGACTTGCTGTTGGTCAGACCCATCTGATGAATGGGATCCTTAATCCTATAATAAATCTACTTTAAACTGGCTTTGGATGTACCTTTATTCTTACACACACACCATATTACTAGTTGGAGTATAAAAATTCTAGGAATGTGGACTAGTGGTGTCAGTATTGGTGTTCTGTGCGTGCATGAATAACTGGTCTCAGTGAGCCTTGGCAGAGAGATGCACGCGCTCATTGACACACCTTTCCTCCGGTGCCTCTGCTTCTTTCATGGTTGCCTGCTTGGTATTTCTAGGTGGTTCCAGTTTGTTCAATTAATCCCTGTAATAGCTATTGTCTAACTTGGATGATTTAAAAGGAGCAGGGGAGAGCAGGGACTTTTCATCTTTGATCAGAGTGACTAGATCTAACGATTAGCATGACTAATTCCCGCTTCATCCAGCTATTTCTGCCAGCCGCTGAATGGAAAAATTCACCGTCCGATGTGGAAGAGGGGGACCTTTCTGCTTACCGTCATTGCTGAGGATCCCAGCTCTTCAGAGGGGACACAGGCAGTCGGCATTTCGGTTTGCTTTCGGGATGCAGGTGGCGTTGTGCCTGCATGGATTCCTTGTACAAGGCATCAGCTTGCACAGTTTGCCAAAGAAGGGCTCAGGACATTTGCAGAACCAGCTTTCTGTTTCACTGCACAGGGTGAGAAAAACAGGTGGGAGTGCACAGAATGGAAGAGACACCCTGGGAATGCTTCCAAATGCGCGCACAAGAAAAGGAAAGCCAACAATCTAGCGAAAATGAAAGCCACTACGCTAATTTGAGTGCCACTGCTCACTCGCGCAAGGTGGATGCCGCCACATGCATGAGTGTCTGAAAAGTGCAGACCGATCCCAAAAGGTCATCTCCTAGACAGCTCATGCGTGCTGTGCTAGGCTTGACCTAAAAACATTAGCTTCCTTGCTCGACCACATCTCATCCAGCAGCTCAGCGCTGCCATTGACAAACAGTGTTTTCCAAAATGTAACCCGACAAGAACACTCATTACAGTGAGGTCAGAATGTTAAAGGAGATACAGTAGGGCCAAGTGTTGGCATGTGTTAATAACAATGTGCAACAATTAACTCTGATTTCAGAATGGGATCACTGAAATAATATCGAGGGACAAAATATCGACTTGCCAAAATATCGTGGACAAAATATCGACAGTCAAAATATCGAGTTTGTATCTACAAACAGGTAAGTACAAAAATATCGAGTACAAAATATCGTTAACAATAATATAGATGTAAAAAATATCGACTTTATTAAAAACAGTGTTAAATTAAATTAATATTAAATTTTAATTACTAAAATATACTTCAAAATACTTAAATTAAAGTATAATAATTAAATAATAAATGAAAATAATAAAAATAATTTTTTACAATCTTATTTGTTGACCCTGAACCCTAAAATATACCCCTTTACCCAAAAACCCAAAACTGACCCTGAACCCTAAAAATACCCCTTTACCCAAAAACTAAAAACTGACCCTGAACCCTAAAAATGCCCCTTTACCCAAAAACTGAAAACTGACCCTGAACCCTAAAAATGCCCCTTTACCCAAAAACTGAAAACTGACCCTGAACCCTAAAAATGCCCCTTTACCCAAAAACTAAAAACTGACCCTGAACCCTAAAAATGCCCCTTTACCCAAAAACTGAAAACTGACCCTGAACCCTAAAAATGCCCCTTTACCCAAAAACTAAAAACTGACCCTGAACCCTAAAAATGCCCCTTTACGCAAAAACTAAAAACTGACCCTGAACCCTAAAAATGCCCCTTTACCCAAAAACTGAAAACTGACCCTGAACCCTAAAAATGCTCCTTTACCCAAAAACTAAAAACTGACCCTGAACCCTAAAAATACCCCTTTACCCTAAAACTTAAAACTGACCCAAAACCCTAAAAATGCCCCTTTACCCAAAAACTGAAAACTGACCCTGAACCCTAAAAATACTCCTTTACCCAAAATGTATCAATATTATTTAATTACAAAATAATTATTAATTAACAATAACAATAAAGTAAATATATTAGCACATTAGCTGTAATTATTTTAATAATTAATATTATTTTTTCCCAATTAATTACTTAACAATAACACAAAATTATATATATTAAAATGTACTCTAATTATTGTAATTAACTAATTACAATTAATTAATTACCAATTAATTACTAATACAAAATAAGTACAAAATTATATTAATTAATTAACTAATTTTTATTAATTAATTATCAATTAATTATTAATTATAAATATTTACAAACACATATTAATTAATTAATTATTATTAAATTACTTCCCACCCTATTCCCCTATAAACCCACAACCCGCTACAGAATTACATTACGCAATTATTAAAAAAACTAAATTCATTTAATAAAATATTTTATAACATTAATACACACTTTTCACACATATTATTACATAAAAATACACTATAAAATATTATATACTATTAAAAATTCGATATTTTTGCTATCTATATTTTATACAGTCGATATTACTTCACTTACCTGAAAAACGATATTTTTGTAGTCGATATTATGTCCAGTCGATATTTTGTCCAGTCTATATTTAAAACTCGATATTATGTCCAGTCGATATTTTGGAGTCGATATTTTGTCTGTGCACCTTCAGAATGACCACATTGACTCACTGCCTGCCATTAGTGACAAGTTTTACAGCATCTTTGCTATGATCTAGTAAAGCAACACAGGGATAAGGGAAACAGCCTTTACACCGCTGCTCGGAGCACGCTGGGCCTTTACAATGCAGTTTGAAACACAAATAAGTCTTTCAATGCCCTCATTAACCACAGAAGTTGTTACAATGACTTGCCTTAGGGAAAGAGTTGTTGGGCTGATGTTGAACTTTAAGTCCAACACTTTCCCCACTGTAGGGCAGACTGGAGATGGAATAGGAAATGATACTATTCCAAAATCCAGCGCTATCTATAAGGCAAGTCGCTGTAATGACTTGCGTGGTAAAGGAATGTATTGTGAAGGCGCATTTGTGGTACTGACCACATTGTAAAGGCATGTGTGTTAAATGCATGCATGGTTCGAACATGCAACTTATGGACAATGCGCAAGCCATGCATTACCAGCTGACAGTTTCTGGGCTCTAGAATGTGCTTTGGCCTCATCTCTAAGGGCCTCATCTCTGCCACCCCACTACATGAAACTCATTACACAAATGAAAATGTAACACTTTCTACTTTTATTTTGAAAAAGACATGTCCGTAACAGTGCATAGCAAGTGACTGAAACCACAACATATTCCTCTTCAGAAAGGTTTGCCTGATAATTGGATCACATGTTTAAAGGGATCATCTTCCATGGAATGGACAGGGAACATCCTCGTCATTTGGTGAGTTACTGGGCAAGAGGTTTCTCCAAGAAGAATAGGTTTTCCTCTTGGAGAAATATATTTATATATATTTGGGCAGAGGAGTTGGCCTAATGGCTAGTGCAGTCTACCTTGAATCTGGGGAACTGGGTTCGAGTCTCTGCAATGACGCTGAACATTCTGTGATTCTGGGCAAATCACTTAATTTCCCCGTGCCTAACAAAAATGAATGTGTCCTCATGTAACGCAACTGGTGCTATGTAAAGCACTCTGATACCCAATTCAGGTCAAGTTTGCGCTATATAAAACTTCATAAAAAAATATATATATGTATATTCATCTGCACATATGCAAAGCTATTTTCGCATACACAGTTGTAGTTGGTGTACAATGACATGATGAAATGGCTTCAATTAAACATAAATGGGAAAAAACACGAGTTTTTAGGAGTACAGATTGGAACCTGCAACTCTTGCAGCATTTAAGGGGTATTTTTGGAAATGTTCAAATAACCAAAACTCTGTAAATTTCCAGGCACAAAGCTTTCCCTGTGAGTAATTACATCTAAGTTATCTCAGAAGTGAGTTATACCTAAATAACGGGGTCGGACTAACAAAGCATTTTCTGTGAATAGATTCTACGAATATGATTTGCTTGCTGATGAAAGGCATGAATAAGCAAATCTTAATCATGGAAATTCAGGAATAAATCACTCCAGAGCCTGGAGTAAATGCACCTTCTTCGTGAATCAGGCCTGGATACTGAGGCATAACACACACCTAAGTTTGGAGTAGAAAACACTTACTACAAGAAAATGCTTTTGGCCTAATCAGGACTACGGCGGTTCAATGGACTGCAGTAGCCATGGTGTTGAAGCGAGCACCACCGCATCGGCGGTCCGACCGCCCTATTACAAGTTGGGCAATCAGACCACCATGGGAATGCCGCAATTGCCAGGGATCAGAGATCCCTTGTATGTTGCGTGATCTTAAGGCTACAATATGGTTGGCGGTTCGGGCTGGGCTGTTCCCAATGGGCGCAGGATCAACACTGATTTGCATATGGCTGTGTTGAAACTGGAATGGCATGGGGAGCAAAAAAAAGATGGATTTAGTCCCAGATCTCTTTACTGGGGTGAATGTATGACATTGTTCTGCATTCTGACCATCAAATGTATTTTTTGCATTTGTCATCCTGAGTGGGACGGGTATGCCCAGAGGTGGGTCCCGTGCTCTCAATGCTACTGGAGTTAAGCTATCCTGACTGATGAGGGAAGCGATTCTAGGATGCTTGTTTCCAGTCCAGGGAGGAACTGGTTTGGCAGTTTGGTTTGGACTGTTCCCATTGGGCGCAGGACCAAGACTGATTTGCGTATGGCTGGGTCAAAACTGGAATGGCATGGTGAGCAAAAAATGATGGATTTAGGCCCAGATCTCTGTACTGGGGTTAATCCATGACATTGTTTTGCATTATGTCCATCAATTGTTCTTCTTTTTGCAATTGGCGGTAGGGCTGTGGCACCCCCAAGCATCTTATGAGTTTCCTCTCCATCACAGATCTTATGGTGATGAGCCCTCCATAAAAATTGCGGCAGAGAGAAAACAAAGAGGGGCCCTATAGAGTCAACTGTTGCCTCTGGGTCATGGGGTGAATGCAGGGGGCACATGTTGTGCCCCCCTGTTTGCATGCACCCCTGTTCCATCATGGCATGGACTGGACCAGTCCATGCCGTGCAGGAGCTGCCTTTGACGCTCCCACTTTGGTGCCTTTTTCATAGGCACCGTTATGGGACTACCACAGAACCGCTTGCCAGAGACTAAAAACGTATTCTGGCAGCAGTGTCAGTACAGCTTTGCTCGTCTTGCAGCAGGGTGGCGGCATGGAGACCTCACTTCAAGACCGCCAAAGTTGTAATTAGGCGATTTCTCTTCAACCGCTAATTCCACTAAGGGACCAGACTAGGGCTGGACGTAGTTCATGAAGTAGCGCTACGCGTAGCTACGCGAAGTGCACTTCGCACTGCGCGAGCTACGCGTAGCACTACGCGAACTGCGTAGTAGCATGTTTGCACTGTGCAAGATGCTGTTTTCAATGATTGCACAGTTCGGACAAGCATTCTGCACTGTGAAAGCATTGAAAACGGCATCTTGCACAGTGCGAGCTGTAGTTTTCTGCAGCTCGGGTAGATTTTTACTCGAGCTACAGCTTTCTCAACGCGGACTGGTAGTTTCTCATCGTGAGCGGTTGCGAGCATATGCGACCACTCGCAATGAGAAACCTGACCTGCCCGCGTTGAGAATCTCGCCAGTAGGTTTATTTTCCACGTTCGCGATCGGCAACTTGATGTTGCTGATCGAGAATGAGGAAAAAGTATTGCCAGGATGTCATTTTGCTTGCTCGCAGTCGGCAACTTGACGTTGAGGACCGCGGGCAAGCAAAAAATTACCGCTGCACTATGCTACGATATGCGTCTTTGCACTGTGCTACGTGCAGTTCGCGTAGTGCGAAGTTGTGCAAACTTCGCAAACTACGCGAGCGTAGAGTAGTGCTTCGCCCAGGGTTAGACCAGACACACATTTTCTTTGTTCCCGGTTGCTGCCACCATCTCTACTTCTGAGTGTCCATTTTCTTGTTTTCTCCAGGTGCTCTTTTGGTGAACTCCCCCGTGCCATCTCAGGAAACCTTTCTTTCCTCCCTATTGGTTCCTTCCATTTGTCTGCCATCCGGTGCGGCTCTCTCCACATTTGAAGGTTCTGAGCATTAGGTTCCTCTCCTGTTGTTGCATGGGCTTTACTGCAGAGAGCTCTCTGGTGGTTTTTTGCCACTTCCTGTTCAAGGATTATTGTTTAGGTTACCAGGGTTATGGCATTTATTTGTGACTTTCACCATGACAAACTAAAGAGAGAGAAAAGTCTTCTGGGTTAAATGCCATCTAAATTCGAGTCCAACAATGCATCATTCAAGCCCTTCACAAGTTGGAAAAGTTACTCTTTTGGAGGGGTTCAAAATGATATGAAATCCTTTTAATGCATCTTTCAGTTGGCTGAAGTCTGACCTGTATACACAATGCTATTGTGTGAAACTTTCTTATGCATTTGCATATGTCCAGGTACACAGAGTAAGGGCTCGTCTGCAAATGAGAATCTCATCAAATATTTAAAGACTTAACAGCGGAAACTGGGGAAAATGTGCTAATTTGCCAAGATGATTTAACAAAACATGAATGTGTAATTACTAACCGTTCCCAGAGAGTTATTTCATGTAGTAAACTTCAAGAGCAATCATCTGGCAGGGCTTTCATGAGCACTGTTGCTATTAACAACCTCACCCAACTCACAACAGTTGGCGGCCCTTACAGAGCAGTCAGACAGCTCCATGGCAGGCGGCCATTTTACATGGTTAAAGCTGCTTCCTTTCTACTGATTGCGCTCACCGCAAGAGGACAAAGGAGCTGACCTGAAGAAGATGATGCTATTGGGGAAGGAGAAAGGGAGGCACGGTGGGGGCACCAGGGAGCTCCGTCGCACAATGAGGATTTCTGGGAATCAGTCAGGTCAGGGATGAAATGGACAAGTCAGGGAGATGGACGTCCAGGAGATCTTATCCCCACCCGGGGTCATGGTCAGCTTGCAGAGGCATTAGAAGGTCAATCCTTCCAGACAAGGCTGCACTGAACAGATCACGGCAAAGCATCTTGGAGAGATCAGACCTTCAACCAAGGTCTGGGTGGTCTGGAGAAGTAACAGTGTGATCTTTAGGAGCTGAATGTGTCTCAGGACTAGGGTACACAGGTAGGTCCTTCAGGGCGAACCTAGGATTCTCACGGTACCCAGGACCGGGGAGGTCTGCAGAAGTAATGCAATAGAGTTAGGAGATCCGTCCACCACGCCGGGTGGTCTGGAGATGCGATGCTGAGGGATGTTTAGGAGACTGGTCCTTCCCAGCCTTTGGTCGACGGAGAATGACGTGGAGTAGAGCCCTCAGGAGCTGATTTCCCCCAGGAGAATGGTGGTCTGGTGGGATCGCATAGAAGGGTCTTCAAGAAGGCACTTCACCAATGACAAGACAGGCCTGGCATGATGATGCGGGTGGACCTTCAGAAAACCAGATCTCCCTTTCAGGTCAGGCTTGTCTGGAAAAGTTATTTAGGAGATGGGTCCTATGCGATTGGCCCTTAGGAGATGGGTCCTCAAGAGATGGCGCTCAGGAGCCTACTGCACCGAAATCAAGGCAGGCATATATAAGGGCATATAGTGCATAAGTCCTTCCCTGGTCGCCACATGGTGGTGCTGTATATCTAATTTAGAGATTAGGAGAACAACAGTTGTTTATTCATTCAATATAACATAAAATGGACAAATTCCTGCCACCCAAGTCCTTCCTATGTCAGTGGGGGCCTGGAATTGTCAGAATTGTCACACTTGTAGGAGTGTGATTGTTAGTGGTTGTGTTGGCGCTGTCATTGGCAACGCTGGCAGGAGCAATGGGTGTCGCAAGCTGCAGTTGCCACCTGACGAGGGCCCTAGCACTTACATTTTATTTTTTTTACAAATTAAGTACTGCTCTGCTCAGGTAAAGGGCAGTCTGGAGGGAGAACATCATATCTCCATCCCAGACCGGGCTGGCCCGGAGGGGTCATGCAGTAGGGGCTGTAGGAGATGTGCCCTGCATGGCTTAAAAGTAGACTACCGAGATCATGCAAGTTATGACGTAGGGTGTTAAGGAGCTCAGCCCTTCCTGGATCCATGGAGGCCTGGAGACATCAAGCAGCAGGGCCTGTGGGAGGTCCCTCTGCGCAGGCGTGCACTGAGGCGATTTCATTGGCCTTCCATTCTGTAATGTTGCCATGGTAACAGATAAACAACATGCCAGAGGCTGACTCTCAACCACTGGTACTCTCGCCTGGCTGAGTATGTATTGATCATACATGAAGAGGCAGGGCACATGGCAAGAGTACAGAGCTGCACTGTGCAGCAGCCCTTGGCTCCAAGTAATCACTAGTTCATTGTCAGTTTTTAGCTGCCATTGTAAATAAAGTTCTATGTTTCCATATACAACCCAATGTCAGTGTCACTCAACTTCTACACCAATGGCCTTCAACCTTTTTTATGATGCCTCACTCCCGTGTATAATAATGTTATTGGTTTCCCCAAAGCGACCGACATTTTCTCACAACTATTCTATAACATTTTAAACCCTGCCAGCAAGTTAAACAAATGTATGGGCTTGAGAGAACACATACATAGAGACAAAGCTAATTTGCTGTAGTGCTGCTATTTTATTACACAAGATCCGTGCAGGGTAAAACATAGCAAGAAAGCCAAGCTTTTCAAGAGAGTGTGGGCCAGAGGAATGTATAAAAAACAAATTGTCCAAAAGCAATGTTTTCTTGTAATAGTTCCCAAATGTGGAATTAAAAAAATAATGCGAGTAAAGGAGGGATAAAATGTGTGATGGGCGTTAGAGGATGTATAGACAATTTTGACAAAAATCGATGTTCATTCTTGCCTTTTGTTTTTTCACATTATCATCATACCCAGCAAGCAAATGGCGTACACTTCCAGCCAGTCCTGTCTGTTATGTAGAAAGCACTAGAATTTTTTTGCCTATCCTTACAATGTCAAATATGGAACTACAGGTCCCAGAATGCATCTTTTTGTTGACAAAAAAAGAATTTGCTGTAGATGCCGCACAAGAAAAGGGACGGCTGAACATATGTAACAATTGCACTTATGTTTACTTGTCTCTATAAAAACTGTGATGAAATACATGATAGGCAGATGCTATTGCTAGACTTTTCACCATAATATGTTGGGAAGACACTGTTGTAGTAGTTCTCAAGAAGAAATAGACAGGATTCTGAGATCGAAGAATCCGTCTTTATTTGTAGCAAGTGCGCTGAGAAGACTGAGAAGAGAATGCGGCAAGGAAAATACCCCGAAAGTGCCGATTCACTGTGCGCTATGTGTGGGTTCCAGCCCAAGAGCGACATCTAGTGTCCAAACACAAGTGAGTGGTTTGTTTAGGACAGTTTATCCCCGCCGAGCAGCCCCAGAACAGAAGCAGCATCTCGTTCGCCTCATATCATATTTAAAAAAAAAATTCGAATGACTTTGTCCTCTTTGCCCCGGGGTCGGCTTTCATCTGCAGGACCAGAGAGGCGCTGCAGCAAGGGGTGGGGTGGGGTGGGCTAACTCCGCTACAGGCTTAAAGAGACTGCAGCCAATGACGCGAGCCCCGCGCCCCCAGCTGCAAGGGCCCCCTTGTGTGCACGGGCAGCAGCCCCCTGGCCTGAGAGCTCCGCACAGGACCCTGAGCATGGGCCCCCAACCATGTACTTTTCAGGGATGTGGGGGAGGGGGAGGGGTGCTTAAGTTCCTTACCACTGATACGTGCTTTACATGAGTAGAGGCCTCCATGACCGGCAAGTTTTCTTTTTACCCCATTGTATGACAGCTCGAGGTTTTCAATGGTCTTATGTGTGACAGTGGCGTAACGAAACATGAGGGGGCCCCCCTGCAAACTACATGGAGGGGGCCCCCCTCCCATTCTCCGTGCCAGTCTAGAGCTCTCAGGCCAGCGACCCGCCATACTGCAGGGGATGCTGGGCTATTGTTACGCCACTGTCACCAATACAGCGGTTATAAGTAACACTGGATGGTAGAGTCAAAGGTTGGGCTTAGTCTGCCCGCAGGCTATCATAGGTGGTGGTCCATTCATTACAGGGTCCCTGCCATCAGTACGCCGGGAAAGTTTGCCCAATTTTAGGTGGGTTTCCTGATGCAGACCCCTGTCATGATATACAACGTCGGGCCCACTCATCGTTTAGTTTTGATAAACGTGCATCCACTGCTCCTTCTCGTTTCCGTTTCAAGACATTAGACAATGCGACAATGCAGTATTTCAAAAGCAGATGTAACTACAAAGAGCACATTTTGATAATACATTTTTATTTTTATTAGACAATAGCAATCTTAAGAGGCATTGCATAGCTTCATACACACTTTGACCCGAATTCCATCACAGTCTCTCTCTCTCTCTCTCTCTCTGTCAGTCAGTATCTCCCTTTCAGTCAGTCAGTCTATCTCTCTCTGTCATTCAGTCTCTCTTAGTCAGTCACTCTCTCTGTCAGTCAGTCAGTCTCTCTCTCTCTCTCTCTCTCAGTCTGTCAGCCAGTCAGTCTCTCTCTATCAGTCAGTCTCTCTCTCTGTCAGTCAGTCTATCACTCGCTGTCATTCAGTCTCTCTCAGTCAGTCTCTCTCAGTCAGTCAGTCTCTCGCTCTCTCTCTGTCAGTCAGTCTCTCTCTGTCAGTCTGTCTGTCAGTCTCTCTTAGTCAGTCTCTCTCTCTGTCAGTCAGTCTCTCTCTCTGTCAGAGTCTCAGTCTCTCTCTCGGTCAGTCAGTCTCTCTGTGAGTCTCTCTATCAGTCAGTCTCTGTCAGTCAGTCTCTCTCTGTTGGTCAGTCTCTCTTTCTCTGTCAGTCTCTCAGTCTCTTTCTCTCTCTGTCTGTCTCTGCCAGTCAGTCAGCCTCTCTCTCAGTCAGTCAGTCTCTCTCTCAGTCAGTCAGTCAGTCTCTCTCTCAGTCAGTCAGTCAGTCTCTCTCTCTCTCCCAGTCAGTCTCTCTCTCTCCCAGTCAGTCAGTCTCTCTCAGTCAGTCATTCTCTCTCTACCCCAGTCAGCCAGTCTCTCTCTCTCTGTCAGTCAGTCAATCTGTCAGTCTCTCACCCAGTCAGTCTCTCTCTCTGTCAGTCTCTCTCTCTGTCAGTCTCTCTCTGTCAGCCTCTCTCTCTGTCAGTCTCTCTCTCAGTCAGTCTCTCTCTCAGTCAGTCTCTCAGTCAGTCTCTCTCTCAGTCAGTCTCTCTCTCAGTCAGTCTCTCTCTCAGGCAGTCTCTCTCAGGCAGTCTATCTCTCTGTCAGTCAGTCTCTCTGCCTCTCTCTCTCAGTCTCTCTCTCAGTCAGTTTCTCTCTACCTCAGCCAGTCTCTGTCAGTCAGTCTCACTCTCAATCAGTCTCTCTCTCTCTGTCAGTCAGTCACTCTCTCTCTCAGTCAGTTTCTCAGTCAGTCAGTCTCTCGGTCAGTCAGTATTCAGTCTCTGAGTCAGTCAGTCAGTTTCTACTCTCTCTCCACTCTCTCCATTCGCTCTCTCAACTCTGTCCACTCTATCTCTACTGTCTCTCTCTCCACGGTCTCTCCTCTGTCTCTCTCTCCACTGTCTCCCTCCACTGTCTCCCTCCACTGTCTCTCTCTCCACCCTCTCTCCCTTCTCTCTCTCTCTACTCTCTCCACTCTCTCTCTCCACTCTCTCTCTCCACTCTCTTGCTCCACTCTCTCGCTCCACTCTCTCTCCACTCACTCTCTCTCCACTCACTCTCTCTCCACTGTCTCCCTCCACTGTCTCCCTCCACTCTCTCTCTCTCCACCCTCTCTCCCTTTACTCTCTCCACTCTCTCTCTCCACTCTCTCTCTCCACTCTCTCGCTCCACTCACTCTCTCTCCACTCACTCTCTCTCCACTCACTCTCTCTCCACTGTCTCTCTCTCCACTGTCTCTCTCTACTCTCCATTCTCTCTCCACTCTCTCTCTCCACTCTTTCTCTCTCTTTCCACTCTCTCTCTCTCCACTCTCTCTCCACTCTCTCTCTCCACTCGCTCTCTCTACTCGCTCTCTCCACTCTATCTCTCTCTCCACTCTATCTCTCTCCACTCTATCTCTCTCTCCACTCTATCTCTCTCTCCACTCTCTCTCCACTCTCTCTCCACTCTCTCTCCACTCTCTCTCTCCACTATCTCTCTCCACTCTCTCTCTCCACTCTCTCTCCACTCTCTCTCTCTCTCCACTCTCTCTCTCTCCACTCTCTCTCTCTCCACTGTCTCGCCATGCTCTCTCCACTCTCTCTCCACTCTCGGTCTCTCCACTGTCTATCTCCACTCTCTCTCCACTCTCTCTCTCTCTACTCTCTCTCTCCACTCTCTCTCTCTCCACTCTCGGTCTCTCCACTCTCTCCAGTGTCTCTCCATGCTCTCTCCACTCTCTCTCCACTCTCGGTCTCTCCACTGTCTATCTCCACTCTCTCTCCGCTGTCTACTCTGTCTCCACTGTCTCTCTCCACTCTCTCTCTCTCTCTAGCCACTCTCTCTCTCCACTGTTTCTCTCCACTGTTTCTCTCCCCTCTCTCTCTCTCCACTCTCTCCCACTCTCCCTCACAAAGTAGTGTGCGTTCCATGGGTGTCCGCAGAAATGTTTCCAGGGGGGGCACATTTTTAACTTCATCACCATCCCCCTTGCACCCTTCTCCCCTCTGCCTTGCACCCTTCTTGCTCTCCCTCTTGCACCCTTCTCCCCTTCCCCTTGTACCCTAGTCCACCTCCGCCTTGCACCCTTTTCTACCTTGCACCATTCTCCCCTCTGCCTTGCCCCCGTCTCCCCTCTGCCTTGCACCCTTCTCCTCTCTGTCTTGCACCCTATTCCACCCCCGCCTTGCACCCTTCTCTAACTTTCATCATTCTCCTCTCTGCCTTGCACCCTTCTCTACCTTGCACCCTTCTCCTCTCTTCCTTGCACCATTCTCCCCTCTGCCTTGCACCCTTCTCCCCTCTGCCTTGCACCCTTCTCCCCTCTGCCTTGCACCCTTCTCCCCTCTGCCTTGCACCCTTCTCCCCTCTGCCTTGCACCCTTCTCCCCCTCCGCCTTGCACCCTTCTCCCCCGCCGCCTTGCACCCTTCTCTACCTTGCATCCTTCTCCTCTCTGCCTTGCACCCTTCTCACCCTCCGCCTTGCACCCTTCTCCCCCGCCGCCTTGCACCCTTCTCTACCCTGCATCCTTCTCCCCTCTGCCTTGCACCCTTTTCCCCTCTGCATTGCACCCATCTCCCCTTTGCCTTGTACCCTTCTCCCCTTTGCATTGCACCCTTCTCCTCTCTGCCTTGCACCCTTCTCACCTCTGCCTTGCACCCTTCTCCCCTCTGCCTTGCACCCTTCTCCCCTCTGCCTTGCACCCTTCTCTACCATGCATCCTTCTCCCCCTCTGCCTTGCACCCTTCTTGGCCCCCCTTTCCCTCTCCCTGCGGACGCCCATGGTGTGTTCTAACAAGCGTGCTTACCTGAGGGCACCATTTTGCTGCCTTGTCCCTTCTCATGTGAGCTTTGCCCTGGAGAATACTCTGTCTGGGGGTCCCCACTCCCACCCTTGTCAGGGTCCCGAGCACTGCTCTGTGCTGTCTCCTGCTCTTGCTCTCTGAGGCCCCCACCCCATCCTTGTCCCTGTCTCTTCTCTTCTCTTGTGGGGTGGGCCCCCCACCCCATCATTTTCCCTGTCTCTTCTTGTCCCTGTCTCTTCTCTTCTCTTGTGGGTGGGCCCCCCACCCCATCCTTGTCCCTGTCTCTTCTTGTCCCTGTCTCTTCTCTTCTCTTGTGGGGTGGGCCCCCCACCCTCTCTTCTCTTCTCTTGTGGGGTGGGCCCCCCACCCCATCCTTGTCCCTGTCTCTTCTCGGATGGGGGACTGTCCCTGTCTCTTCTCTTCTCTTCTCTTGTGGGGTGGGCCCCCCACCCCATCCTTGTCCCTGTCTCTTCTCGGATGGGGGCCTGTCCCTGTCTCTTCTCTTCTCTTCTCTTGTGGGGCCCCCCACCCCATCCTTGTCCCTGTCTCTTCTCGGATGGGGGCCTGCCCCTGTCTCTTCTCTTCTCTTCTTTTGAGGGGCCCCCACCCCATCCTTGTCCCGGTCTCTTCTCGGATGGGGGCCTGTCCCTGTCTCTTCTCTTCTCTTCTCTTGTGGGGCCCCCCACCCCATCCTTGTCCCTGTCTCTTCTCGGATGGGGGCCTGTCCCTGTCTCTTCTCTTCTCTTGTGGGCCCCCCACCCCATCCTTGTCCCTGTCTCTTCTTGTCCCTGTCTCTTCTCTTCTCTTGTGGGGTGGGCCCCCCACCCCATCCTTGTCCCTGTCTCTTCTCGGATGGGGGCCTGTCCCTGTCTCTTCTCTTCTCTTGTGTGCCCCCCACCCCATCCTTGTCCCTGTCTCTTCTCGGATGGGGGCCTGTCCCTGTCTCTTCTCTTCTCTTCTCTTGTGGGGCCCCCACCCCATCCTTGTCCCTGTCTCTTCTCGGATGGGGGCCTGTCCCTGTCTCTTCTCTTCTCTTGTGGGGCCCCCACCCCATCCTTGTCCCTGCCTCTTCTCGGATGGGGGCCTGTCCCTGTCTCTTCTCTTCTCTTGTGGGGCCCCCCACCCCATCCTTGTCCCTGTCTCTTCTCGGATGGGGGTCTGTCTCTGTCTCTTCTCTTCTCTTCTCTTGTGGGCCCCCCACCCCATCCTTGTCCCTGTCTCTTCCTGTCCCTGTCTCTTCTCTTCTCTTCTCTTGTGGGCCCCCCATCCTTGTCCCTGTCTCTTCCTGTCCCTGTCTCTTCTCTTCTCTTGTGGGCCCCCCACCCCATCCTTGTCCCTGTCTCTTCCTGTCCCTGTCTCTTCTCTTGTGGGGTGGGCCCCCCACCCTCTCTTCTCTCCCCATCCTTGTCCCTGTCTCTTCTCGGATGGGGGTCTGTCCCTGTCTCTTCTCTTCTCTTGTGGGCCCCCCACCCCATCCTTGTCCCTGTCTCTTCCTGTCCCTGTCTCTTCTCTTCTCTTCTCTTGTGGGGCCCCCACCCCATCCTTGTCCCTGTCTCTTCTTGGATGGGGGCCTGTCCCTGTCTCTTCTCTTCTCTTCTCTTGTGGGGCCCCCCACCCCATCCTTGTCCCTGTCTCTTCTCTTCTCTTGTGGGGTGGGCTTTGTTTATCGAGAGGAGAGAGTGGGGGCTCTGTGCTGCCTCAGAGGAGCAGTGGAGATTGCAGTCTCTGGGCCCCCACCCACACCCTTGTCCCAGGCCTGCCTCTGGCTCTGACTGAAGTGAAACAATGTATATTGATACTTTGTTTCTTTTCAGTCAGAGGGAGGGGGCGAAGGGCTCCGAGCAGGCTGCACCTGCTTCAGATGCAGAGGGAGAGAGGCTTGCTTCAGTGCAGACCTCTCTCACAGCTCTCAGAAGAGCTGAGGGGGCCGGGCCCCCTGGGGCCCCCTTCATGAACTGTAGAGAGTGAGGCCCCCCGCACTGCGGGGTCTGCGGGGGCGTTTGTTACGCCCCTGGTGTGTGATGAACAAGTTACTTAACTTCGGTAACGCTTTTTCTGGTGGATACAGTATCTGCCTGTGGATTCCTCACCTTGTGATTCCTCACCTTGTGAATATCCCCCTGCGCCAGCAACGTTCGGAAAATTCTTTTGTAGCACGCCGGCGTGGACGACGTCACAGGAGCACGGCATTGCGAGCGACTCCGACTGACGTCACCGACTCCTTATTAGGCCTACGTCGGCGTGATGACATCAGTTCTGCCCTTTTTCCCGTGCCTTCAAGGCACCCGGACGGACCAATGACAGTAGATATATACATATACAGTGTACACAGTACATAATATTCAAGATAACCCACATAGTGTGAAGACAATGCTTGAAAAACACCATATATATACAAATATATACATATATATAAAATATATATAAATACAATTAAACATTGCCATGAACTCAGATATAGAAGCGTGGGCAACGGGGAGGTGGGTCGGCATGTGAGGAATCCACAGGCAGATACTGTATCCACCAGAAAAAGCTTTACCAAAGGTAAGTAACTTGTTCTTCTGATGGATACATCTACCAGTGGATTCCTCACCTTGTGAATAGAGTCCCACAGCAGTCCCCTCTCCCGGAGGAGGGTGTCCACTCTCCTATACCAGAAAATCTTGTATGACAGAGCGCGCAAAATGGCCGTCCCTTCTCACTTCGGTATCCTTTGCAAAAGTGTGGAGGGAGGCCCATGTCGCTGCTCTACAAATGTCCTCCACAGGACCACCCCTAGACAAAGCAGATGGTGACTTCGCTCTAGTAGAATGAGCCCTTATACCCTCTGGAGGTTCCTTACCAGCCAGAGCGTAGCAGATCTTGATGCAAAGTATGATCCATCTTGAGAGTGTGCGCTTGTGCACAGCTCGTCCTTTCTTGCAGCCAGCAAATCCCACAAAGAGCTGGTCATCCACTCGATAGTCTTTAGTTCTATCAAGGTAAAAGCTCACCGCCCTCTTAGGGTCCAGACGGCGAAGACGCTCCTCCTCCTTGGAAGGGTGAGGGGAGGATAGAAGGTAGGGAGGGTAATGGACTGTCCTAAATGGAATGCAGTAACCACCTTAGGCAGAAAAGCAGCCCTGGTCCTAAGAACCATTCGTTCAGCATGAATGGTCAAGGGCTTTGAGCTAAGAGCTTGAAGCTCACTTACCCTCCTTGCCGAGGTAATTGTGACAAGAAAAACTGTCTTAAAAAACAAAAGTCTCAAAGGACACCTGTGTAAAGGCTCAAAAGGAGAACCCATTAAATATGTAAGAACTAGGTTCAAGTCCCATTGAGGCACAATAAATGGAGTAGGAGGAAACTTATTTGTTAAACGCTTTAAAAATCTCAGTACAACGGGAGATTTAAACAAAGATGGTTGATCTGGTAAACAGATAAAAGCTAATAAATAACCTTTTACAGTAGCTACAGCAAAACCCTGCTGCACCAATGAAAGAGCAAATTGAAGTATGTCTGACAACCAAGCTCTCAAAGGATCAACAGAATTCTCTCCACACCAGGATAGAAATTTAGACCACCTATATGAATAGATGGACTTGGTGGAGTCACGCCTGGCCGATAAAATGACATCCACCACATCAGGTGGGAGAGAAAAGGAATTCAGGTTGCCCGTTCAATCTCCAGGCATGAAGGTGTAAGATCTGGAGGTGGGGGTGTAGAACCTGCCCCTCCATCTGAGAGAGGAGGTCTGCCCTGAGAGGGAGATGGAGCGGAGGGCACGAGGAGAGGTGGAGAAGATCTGTGTACCACACCCTTCTTGGCCAATCCGGGGCAATCATTATAACTTGGGCCCGGTCTTGACGTATCTTCCTCAGAACCCAAGGAATCAAGGGTATGGGAGGAAACGCATAGAGGAGTTGCGAGTCCCAACTCAAATGAAACGCATCCCCCAAGGCTCCCTGCATTGGATACTGGAGGCTGCAGAATGACGGGCAGTGAGCATTCTCGTGAGTGGCAAACAGGTCCACCTGAGGCGTTAGCCATGTCCGAAAGACCTGACGAACTACCTCCGGATGAAGCCTCCGCTCGTGGTCGGATGAGAACTGCTGACTGAGATTGTCTGCACAAACGTTCAGTACTCCGGACAGATGATTTGCCACTAGACAAATCAGATGTTTCTGAACCCAGGACCAGAGGCGCAGAGCCTCTCTGCAGAGACACTGCGACCCCACTCCTCCCTGTTTGTTGACATACCACATCGCAGTGGTGTTGTCCGTCAGTACTTGAACTGACTGATCGTGAAGGGAGGGGAGGAAAGCCTTGAGTGCCAGACGTATTGCCCGCAATTCCAAAAGGTTGATGTGAAGAAACCTTTCCTCTGGAGACCAAAGACCCTTGACCTCCAAATCCCCCAGATGAGCACTGTTAGACCTGGCACCTTGGCGTGAGTCTCCCTTCCACTTTTTGCTGATGTGCCTCAGATGTTTTTGCTGGTGTTCGATGCTCCGGGCACTGCGCCACGGCCAATCCGTGCCGCAGTGCAAGTGCTCCCAATATAAAGTGTATATGTAATTGAATTCCATGATTGGCTTATTTGGTTTACTGTCAGTCCCCAGTAACGTGCCCCAGGAGTGCCGAGGCTTGTAGATACAAATGCTGCTAGTGGGCCTGCAGCGCTGGTTGCGCCACCCACCGAAGCAGCCTCGTAAAAGATGTCTCGGGTCCGCCATCGCAGACCCTGCTTATGGTCTGGTACTGTCACGCTGACTGTGCAAGTGCACACACTTGCCAGTCCCTAAACCTTCCCTAACCTTCATATCAGTCACCCCTATGGTAGGCCTACGGGCCGGGTGCATTGTAAGCGTAAGGTAAGACAAGCCCTGATGTGTGTGGCATGTCCTAGTAGTGAATTACCGCCCTTTTTCGTTCTTCACTATTGAAGGGCTGCCTGTTCTCTTAGGCCAAGGTGAGCTGCTGGAACTATTACATGCTATAGTCCCGGCCGGCTCCGGGAACACAGTGGCATGTCGAGCTTGGTATGCCTGAACTCAGAATAATAAAATACTTCCCTTAGCAAGGTTTATTTTAATATCCTGTGTTTGCAACTGCTACTTTTAGAAAGTTAGCATTTGCTTGCCTGACTATTTCAGCCCGCCTCTTGAAGGACTGGGTTTTCCTAAGACCCAGCGGTGCCAGGGACAACACCTGAAACCTTCGTGGGTTACCTGTTCCGGCGTACAAATGACAGAGACACGGGACACTTCCTTCGGCGTCAAAGATTCGAGGTTTATTTACTGCAGGGAACACAGAAGTTGCAAGAAGTACATAGCATGTAGGTTCAAGGAGACTGTTTTCAAATTGTATCTGTGGATCGCTTCTTTTATACAGTTTTTCGTCATACAACAACATGGCAAACAAAAGGTTACAACCCAGTTCCCACAGTAAATTTCATAGGGGGTCGCTTTCATGTATTCAGGGTCCCGGAACATGATTACAGTAGCATTGCTGGTTCCCAGCTGTAAAAGTACATCTTCTCACCATTAGTGCATTCCATTCCGGCAGTAAACGAATCAAGGAAGAGTCAGAAACAGGTGCAGAGGAAGACGAGGATAGCGAACAGATTGAAAAGAGTGTAAGGGGGTGCTATCAGAAACACGTTTGCAGGGATCAAAGGAGACGTGCCTAATGAATGCACAACTGAAACAATAGACCGGCACGGCAAGATGAGCCTCGAGCGGGGCCATCTGCCTTGCAGTGTCATCCCCCTCGTCATAAAGACACCCTCAAAGGAACACGTGTCTTCCGCAAGAGTTTGGGAATCCCAGGGTCACGAAGCGGACAGTGTCCGTTCGCTGGCTACTTGAGGGCAAGAAACAAAATGGATGCCGTATCTAAAATGGAACCCGTGGGTTCAGATGAAGAAACCCACATAACAGACGAACGATTTAGGTTAGCACAGCGAAAACGCGTACACCCACTAAACTCGTCATTTGCGGTTCATAGATACCAGACTCGACCATATTCGGGCGAGTCAAAAACACCACTTACAATTGTCACGGAACCTCAGACGCTCCTTTTGCCCTCATGTAGGCAAGCACTAGTCGGAATCAGACTCGATCTCGATATTCATCAGACCATCCAGATGTTGCTGCAACATTATTCTATCCATCAGTGCTTCCTTGGTAACAGGTGGCCGTCTTATACACGTCGTAGCACAGAGGCCACATAAGGCAGGACCGCACTGCACACAAAGACAACACGTGAACAGAAATGCTACAACAACCCCAATGATCATCAGAATTTTCCAACCCCACATCGACATCAGGCTCCAAAACCACCCCAGTAGCGTCCAATCCCCTACGTCCACGTGTATGGACTCGGAGATCTTATGCAACTTCGAGATGGCTTGATAGACAGTTGGAGCGTTGTCAGGAATGAAAATGCAACAACTCGAATGGATCACCTTACATACTCCACCTCTATCTGCAAGGACAACGTCTAAAACCATACGATTTTGTAACGTCATAAGCCTGTCAGCTTGAAGCTCTGCTGTAAGATTACCAAGGGCGCTCGCAGTGATGTTAGCGGTCGATTCCACCACTCGAGTCAATTGTCTCAGGTTCTTACTATTAATCATAGGTCCCCAAAACGACAAGAAACCCTTAAAGAAGTCTCCTGCTTCTTGACCGGCAGTGTCCGCTTCGCTAATCACGCCTCTCACAACTCTGGTCTTGTGATAATCCGACCCAACAGTAAAGGTCGGCGGCAACAGATTCGCAATATAACATGTGCCTGAGAAGTCACGAGGCAACCATGTATATGTGCGGTCGTAACAAACAAAGTAAGTACCCTTGGCAGTCAAAAAAACAGGGGAAGAGGCCGACGGCAAAACATACGTTTCGGTACAGGCACTCCTCCCAAGCTGAGCTCGCGGGCTTCAGCCAAGGCCTTTCAAACAGAAATTACCGAGATGGGGTACGATCCAGATCGGAGACGAGCTTTTAAGCTGCCGATCACCCACTGACATGCTATACTCAGCCTCACTCAGATCTCTGTATGCTCGCACCTCTTCCTCTGGGATAAGCGATGCGTCAAAGATATCCCTATCTAAATCGGCAATCGCTCTTGCCAAAGGCTTGTGGTACGGGCCAGGACCATGATCTGCAGTGCGTGGCTCTCGATGGGGGTAGGAATCTAGTGCGCTACGAAACATAGTTTGGAATGCTCGAGCTGAACCCTGGGAACTGTAAGGAAAGACCAAGTACGGGATTCCCCTATCCGTGGTATGTGGCATTAACCCACACACCCAACAGTTGGTAGTGTTCATCACCAACTGATGTTGATGAAGAAGTTGGACAAAGGAGTTGTTCATGAATTCCGCACGTCTAACCTGCTCGTGTTGAGGTAAGATGTGAAAGGAATGAGGAGAAACAGTGGGAGTAGGTTTGGGTTCAGAGGAAAGGGTAGGTGAAGCAGAAGGCAACAATGATTGTATCTCATAGTATACTCCACCCACCAGTAACGAAGAAACAGTTAGGAACAGTAGGAACACCTGAAACATAAAACATTTGGTACGTACAACCCTATGCAATTCGAATCTTTGTGCTTGAGTCTTCTCCACTTCCAACAACCTTGTGAAAGCCATCCTCTAAAACCGCCCGCAACGTTCTTGACGCACTTCGTTCTGTGTAGTAATGGTCAATCCCCAGGAGTTCCTAGGAATCAACAGCCTCCGACCTAGAGTCAGGACCTACTAAACAGAAGGAAGTACCCGCACGGCCCTATGGTCAACCCGGATGTAAGGTTCTTTTGATCAAACAATATATACAAAATCTCCTAGCTGTGGAAAAACACACATATGTGGAAAAGAACTCAGAAATTAAATAGGGACCACAATTGTTCAGAAATGTTCAAGATGATAATGGGGGGTAACGTGGATTTTCAAAAAGGGGAAAAAAAGGCAAAAATGTATTAGTCTTTGGTTTGGGAACGAAGAAAATATCTGGTTCTTCCAGGACGAGTCTGCTCTTCAAACAATGGGTCGGATTGTGGAACAGAGTCCTGTCGATCAAACGTTAGTTCAGATCTTGAATTCTCCAATGGCAAAGGTTCAATAACGTTATCTGGCTGCACTGAAGTATCTCCCATAGGCTGAGCGTCACTGAACGGCACAAAATTCGGCAAAGCTTCTGTTTCTGTTGCAGCGATGCCAGTCCTCACCCACGAGTCCGCCGGTAAAGGTATTGGTACCTTTTTGGTGTGGGTGGCGTGCACCCAATGCTTACGTCCTTCCAAACGAACAGCGGTTCTCGTGGCGAGTAGCACTTGGAAGGGTCCAATAAACCTCGGCTCAAGGTTTCGCTTCCGGCCAAAGTTTCTAGTATCCACTCAGTCTCCGGGTTGGAGCTGGTGGCCTGGACCCTCCGTCTGCGCCGGCAGTGCTTCAAATACCTGTTGATGAATTAACCTCAGTTTAGCAGTCAGATCATGAAGGTAATCAATTAGCATTGGATATTCAAGATTTGTGAATGCACTGGGTCTAGGAACCCCCCAAATATTTGCAGGACGGCCGAACACAATCTCATATGGGCTGAGCCCTACTCGAGAGTGTACAGTCGCCCTAGTTGACAAAAGAGCCAGAGGCAAAGCATCGGGCCACGAGAGACCAGTCGTAGCCTGAATCTTTGCGAGTTTTAGTTTCAGAATACCATTGTACCCCTCAACCAAACCTGCTGACTGGGGATGATTGGCGCTGTGGAATTTTTGTGTAATTCCAAGGCCCTTACACACACTCTTCATCACACTCCCCACAAACTCACTTCTGTTATCAGACCATACAATCCGTGGCATTCCATACCGAGGAAAGTATTCCTTCAGTAGGACTTTCGCTGTGGACAGGGCAGTATTGTCTTTGAGAGGGTAGGCTTCGATCCATCGGGAGAATGCGCAAACCACAACTAAAACGTACTTCAGATTATTACATCGCTCCATATGGATAAAGTCTAGCTGGATAACCTCAAAGGGACATGTAGGAGGAGCGAAATGGCCAGGGAGTGTAGGAGTACCCTTGCCAGGATTGTACATCATGCATATCATGCAATTCTTGACCAATCTCTCTGCACACTTAGCGATACCATCATTCTTCCATACAGGGGACAACAACTTGCAAATACCCTTCGCGCTAATATGTGACAAACCGTGTGCCATGGTCACAACAGCTAGCACATATGCATCCGGCAACATCCATCTTTGATTCTCCGACAAATCAATCCAACATCCATTCGCATCCAACTTTCCTGTGCTCTCCTTCCACTTGGTCTTTTCAGTTTTGGTGGCCTCAATCTGAATCGCTTTTACACTTTCGACAGTATCCTCACACATACCAGTTTCTGCAGGCCACCTTACCAAACTCGTCACATACATTCTAGTTGCAAGGTTTCTAGCAGTCTCTTTAGCAATCTCATCCGCAAACGCATTACCACGACCAACATCATCCATCACCTTACGATGCGCACTGCATTTAATAATCGCCACCTGCTTGGGCAATGTGAGTGCGTCCAAAAGATCATTCACAAGCTGTCCGTGCTGGATCTTCGTACCATGCGATGTCATAAAACCTTTCTCTCGCCACAATCGTCCAAAGCTATGAGCAACACCAAAGGCATACTGGCTGTCGGTAAACGCATTCACCCGCTTCCCTTTCGACAAAACACACGCTCTCGTCAAGGCAATTAATTCTGCTGCCTGTGCAGAATTCTGACTCAATCTCGCCGTTTCCACAACCGTGCTTAACGTTACCACAGCATACGCAGTCGTCACATCACCATTCGGCAACTTAAAACACGAACCGTCCACATACAAAGTACCATCGGCGTCTTCCAATGGAGTGTTTTTTAGGTCAACACGACCCTTCGTTTCTTCCTCAGTTCGCAGATAACAATCATGTGGTGGTACCTCGTCTGATTCCATATTGGTTGGCAACAACGTCACCGGGTTTAGGACATTACAGCGCTTTATTTGAATATGACTTGCCAAAAGTGTCAACTCATAACCGGACAACCTTGCGCTCGTCAAGTGTTGAGTTTTCGTTCGATTCAAGAGAGTGTCAACTGCATGCGGAACCATCACCGTAAGCATATTATCCATGACCAATCCTGCAGATTGTCGGATGGACACCGCAGCTGCCGCTGTTGCTCTTAGACAACTCGGCAATGCTCTAGCTACTGGGTCCAAGGTCGAGGAAAAATATGCACATGGACGCTGCTTACCACCAAATTGCTGCGTCAAAACACTCAACGCACAACCTTCCCTCTCGTGAACGTATAGTGTGAACGGCTTACTGTAATCAGGAGTACCTAACACAGGGGCCGAACACAACGCATCACGCAGTTCAGAAAAACTTTTCTGACATTCTTCCGTCCATGGCAAAGGAGTTGGAACATCCTTGCACGTGAGGGCTACCAATGGTTTCGCTAGCAATGAAAAATTTGGAATCCATTGCCTGCAGTATGACGTGATACCTAGAAAGGCACGCACATCTCTCTGAGTTGTTGGCACAGTCATTCGAGCGATCGCTGAAATTCTCTCTGGGGTCAATCTTCTTCCCTCCTTTGACAATAAGTGACCTAAATAGGTTACTTCTTGGCAACAATATTGCAGTTTAGAAGGTGACACCTTGTGATGTAAGTCACAGAGATGTTGCAACAGAGACACCGTAGCGGTTTTGCAAATTTCTCGTGTGTCCGCCGCCACCAATAAGTCATCGACATATTGGATCAAGGCTGCACCAGCCGGTAACACAAACGCGTCAAGTTGACTCTTCAGGGCTTGGCTGTATATTGATGGGCTCTCACAATAGCCCTGAGGAGCGCGTTTAAACCTAAAACTGCGACCACCTAACGAGAAACCGAATAGGTCCCTGCTTTCCTCAGCAATCGGAATACTAAAGAAAGCATTCTTCAGGTCGATCACTGAGAACCAAGAAGCAGATGCTGGAATCAGAGTCAGTAAAGCCGTAATGTCAGGCACCACAGGGAACTGAGGAACCACAATTTTATTCACCTCCCGTAAATCAATGACAAAACGATAAACAGGAGGCTTAGATGGATCAGTGCGTTTCAGAATAGGTAGCACAGGACTATTACACATGTTTCCCCGAGTCTCCTCGATAACATCTTTCTCGATCAAATCATAGATGATCGCTAGCAACGCTCGCTCACCATCAAGGGAGATACGATACTGGGGAATACATGGTAATCGCACATTCGATTTCAGTTGAACAACATAAGGGGAGATGTCAAGCAGGCCCACGTCATTGGGACCTGTTGCCCACAAAGATGCAGGAAGAGAACTCAATTCCGGTGGGAGCTTATCAGTGGACAGGTACATGGGAGAGATCACTCTCTGGCCCAACGTAAGCTCCACTCCCGCAGGAGAACAATACAAAGTCGCATACAAACGTTTCAGCAGATCCAGGCCCAAAAGATTCTCACCACAACCAGTAGTCAAAATCAAGGGAGCTTTCAGCTCACAAGGCCCAATTGTAAGGGGCAAAGGACTAGAGACTGGATTGCTAACGGGGGCGCCAGAGAATCCAATGGAAATATTTGTTAAGCCAGACAAAGGTGCGCCAGGGAGTTTCGAATGCATGATGGAACTTTTCGCTGCACCAGTGTCCAACAGAAAAGGCTCAACTACGCCCGATGTGGCAACTGCGACGTAAGGCCCTCTCTTATCAACCAGAACTGATACTACTCCCTCTCCTTGTCTATGGCTGTCCTAGTAATTACCGTCATCAGTACCCTGGTCGATATAATAATCGTCCACATTGTACTGTGCGGATCTACCTGACGATGATCCACGCTGATCAAAACAATTATTGGAACCAGAGGAATTATCGGAAGGCTCATTTTGATTCTGAGTAACACCACGACCTCTACCTCGTGAAGCCTGTTGAGGACCACTACGACCTCCTCTAGACGAATTGCCATTATTCCGATCGCGCAGAACCGGACAATCAAATTTCAAATGACCCTCACCTCGACAATAGGCACATTGATTGTACCCAAGCATAGATCTCTGCGAAGAAGAGTCATTCCGCGACTGCGACCTAGCGGGCTGCGATTGCGATCTATTCCGCTGTTGAGAATCGTCTTGATTTGAGCGCGGAGGATACGCTTGTTGTAACAAAACTTTCGTTTTTAACTCTTTCGTCTTTTTGTCTGCACGATCATTTTCCTCTTTCTCTCTATTTTCATAATATTGAGCCGTAGCCAATATCTGAGCAGAAGTAGAAACAGCCCACGCACTTTCGGAATTTTTCAATTTGTTGCTAAGTTCAGGCAACAAATTTGATACAAACTTATCCACAAACAATCTCTGACCTCCCTCAGTGCCCATATCTTGACCACTATGATCGATGAACGCCTCCTCAAATCTCGTAAAGAAATCGGAGACACTCTCGTCCTTCTTTTGCTTACAGCAAGACAGTTTATCCCAGTTAACTTTCATTGCTGGCATAAGTGTCTTCATAAGGGTAATTATCCTTTGGGGAAGATCAGTAATGAGCTGTTCAGGTTTAGCCCTACCAACTTGTCATACGTCAGCCGCCACAAGAGCAGCCCAATCACCGCCTAACTCGGCTGCGTGATTTTCTTGACGAATTGTCGCCCAAACCGGTTGTGGTACAACATTGCCGAACAACATGTCGATGTCGGCAAGATTCATTATCGTAGCATCCACTAGCTGAGACAATTCTTTATAATACCCAGCGGGATTTTTACGAGGGTCTGGCAAAGTTTGCTTAACCTGCAAAACTTCCGATCGTTTCCATGGAAGGTGTATCCATACTCGCTGGAAGTGTGGCAAAATAGCAGAATTAACAGTCGCATCACCTGGCCTCCACACTGGGGGGACTTCACGCATGGGATACTGACCAGGCGTCGACATCCATTCCTCATGTTCGTCTTTAAACAATGCACGAGGCATGAAAGTGGGACGAAAAGATAGTAGATGCTCGACAGCGCGTCGAACATTGCTACCCACAATCATACCACTCGAAAACTGAAGCTGAAGTTCAGTTAAAGCGGCCAGTACATCATCTGCCGCATCAACTGATATCTCATCGCGTAAGAGTTTGCACATTTCTTCAAACACGAATCTTTGTGTTGGCTCATTGAATTGAGAGAAAGTGTCAACAACTATACGTGGAGGATTCTTAAGGGGATATCTAATCCAATTTTTCGCCATTTTAATTAGCGTATCACGTTCCCTACCACCAGGAAGCTGACTTCGTCTTTGGGGAGCATCAGAATCAGCAGACCCAAGAATCGGTCCAAGAGGAGAGTAAAAGTTGGCAATATTGGGAATACGTCGCCGAACTGACGGTGAACAGGAGAGAAGTAAAGGAGTAACAATAGGAGGACCAAATACAGGAGGAGCAAGAGCAGTAGGAGTAGCCACATGAGTGGAAGTAGCGGAAAAGGTAGCTTGAGAAGGTATAGACGGTGGAGCAGTAGGGACAGTAGCAGGTAGAGGAATAGGGACAGAGGGGTTCGCAAGAACAGGACCAGCGGCAGGCTGATTAACAGCTGCCAGAACAGCAGGTTGAGGAACAGAGGGAACCACAGGCACTATAGTATCCTGTGCGTATGGAGGTGGCGACTTCAATAGGTATGATTACAAGGGATCCTCTACTGCTTCCTCTCCCTTCTTATCAGTACCAGTCGGTAAAGCGGGATAACACTTATCCACTGTCATACGTTGCAATCTATCAAAAACTTCCTTTTCCTTCTCTTCTTTGTCTCGCTGGAACTGCTCTGCATTTTTCATTGTTGTAACAATACCTTCTCTCTTATTACGTTTAAGCTGTTTGATTTCTTTTTGCTTGGCTTCTTTACGCCATAACCGAAAGGAATCAAACATGGCCGGCCTTGCTTTCTTTTTAAACAATTTAGCTTCAAGATTATCTAAAATCGGGGTCTCAAAACTACCATGAGGTGGCCAACTAAGGACACCGTCATCTTTAGTGTAGCGGACCCAGCAATCATTAAATGTGATAGGACCCACACCATGTCGACTATATAATTCATATATTGGAGTTCCAACTAGAGGTATCGGACATGAGTCCTCCAATCGGGAATCCGCACCACAACCTCTAAAGCAACTAAACAAAGTACTACGACCAGGCATTGTGCACACTAGCCAAGTTTCACAAACTTCAAGGGTTATCGGACTTACAATGTCCCCGCAAAATGCAAAAACCCTCGGTTTTTGGCGACTACAGCCGTCAAATAGAACAACTAAGAACAAAATACGAAGGACCACAAATGCAATGGAACCATGCAACAACTAAGCACCCACAACAACTAAGGATTCTGGGGAGCGGCCCACAAATACTTAACTCAATGAACAATGGCGTCACCAGGAAGGCCCGTCAATCGTCTCGCTATACCAAGGTCTACGCCAGGCGCCAAAACAGGTCGACAGTCAGGGCAGCAGTCCGTCGCAGCCGTCAGGAGGCAGGGATCTTCGCGGGAAAAGTCGTCGGGCCACTTGTTTCGACAACAGGATCGATGAAGCGGGGTGCACCTTCCCTCGGAGATTTCACACGAAGTTCCTCACAATCGTCGGGCTTTGGACCGGTACCGCTGATGCCGCCCCACATTGGGCTCCAACTGAAGGACTGGGTTTTCCTAAGACCCAGCGGTGCCAGGGACAACACCTGAAACCTTCGTGGGTTACCTGTTCCGGCGTACAAATGACAGAGACACGGGACACTTCCTTCGGCGTCAAAGATTCGAGGTTTATTTACTGCAGGGAACACAGAAGTCGCAAGAAGTACATAGCAGGTAGGTTCAAGGAGACTGTTTTCAAATTGTATCTGTGGATCGCTTCTTTTATACAGTTTTTCGTCATACAACAACATGGCAAACAAAAGGTTACAACCCAGTTCCCACAGTAAATTTCATAGGGGGTCGCTTTCATGTATTCAGGGTCCCGGAACATGATTACAGTAGCATTGCTGGTTCCCAGCTGTAAAAGTACATCTTCTCACCATTAGTGCATTCCATTCCGGCAGTAAACGAATCAAGGAAGAGTCAGAAACAGGTGCAGAGGAAGACGAGGATAGCGAACAGATTGAAAAGAGTGTAAGGGGGTGCTATCAGAAACACGTTTGCAGGGATCAAAGGAGACGTGCCTAATGAATGCACAACTGAAACAATAGACCGGCACGGCAAGATGAGCCTCGAGCGGGGCCATCTGCCTTGCATGTGTCATCCCCCTCGTCATAAAGACACCCTCAAAGGAACACGTGTCTTCCGCAAGAGTTTGGGAATCCCAGGGTCACGAAGCGGACAGTGTCCGTTCGCTGGCTACTTGAGGTCAAGAAACAAAATGGATGCCGTATCTGAAATGGAACCCGTGGGTTCAGATGAAGAAACCCACGTAACAGACGAACGATTTAGGTTAGCACAGCGAAAACGCGTACACCCACTAAACTCGTCATTTGCGGTTCATAGATACCAGACTCGACCATATTCGGGCGAGTCAAAAACACCACTTACAATTGTCACGGAACCTCACTCTGCCAGGATGTGTATCTGTTGTCTGGGTTTGTGTGAGTGACAGGGCTGGGGAATTCCCGGGGACAGTCGGGGTTACCAGGCGGTGAATAGGGTACTTACACCAGGATGGGTGGGCGGAGTAGTCCTTGACTCTGAATAGGGTTGTGCTACACCACCACAATACTGGCTCCACCTCCTGCGGAGCGTCTGATGTCCCTGCCCTGCACCCTGAATGAAGACGGCAGCTTCCTGTCAACAGAGTACTCCAAAACCGGGTTGAACCAGGCTCAGGCCCCCTGGCCTGCCAAGACAAAAGAAACCGAGTATAAAGGTAGGAGCCCTGCTCCTAAGAAATTAGATCCAGTTTTGAACACAACAAACCTCTGCCTGACTAGAAGGACCTAGAGAAGCTGAGGAAAGGAAACCTGCAGTGGTGCCTTGCTGAGGACGGAGAGGAAAAGACCAGAGAGAACTTTGAAGACTTGTGCCTGAAACTATCTCCAAGGGCTTGATCACGAGCTTGCCCCCTGAACGGAACCCCAGGACCATTAGGTTCTATTCTGCCTGTGCCCGTTTGCTGTTGGGCCTTTAGTTCTTATTCCCTCGCCGGATTTGTGACTCGGGTGCCTTCGCCCTCCAAGGTCGTGACAGCTCGGAGCCTGGTCGCCCCTCCGCAGAGAGCCCCGCCCAAAGCTTGAGTCACTCTCCGCTTCAGAGCCGGGCCGCCCGCTCTCCTGTCACCTCGCCTGCTGAGAATCACGCTGTGCGCCTCTCATCTTCTCCCGCCGGAATCTGCACGGAGCGCATATGATAGCCTCGAACGGTCCGTGCGTCGTAACGTACCCGACTGTCTCGCTTTGTACTCCTGCATACCAAGGCTGTGCCGCACCTCAAGAAAGGCCTTCTGTACTGTGGTACCGAAGGCCCGGTGCTTCACCTGTCTGCCCGAGAACGCGACGCCCCACACAGATCCACAGGTACGACCTGGCGTGCTAAGACGTAGTACGCCCTGCAGGCCTGAACGGCGCCTCACCCCGTGAGCTGCATCCGACTCCGGATCGCCACAACCTTCCACACCGTCCCACTCACCCGTCTCGCACCTCGAGGGTGCTCCGAGCCGGATAGATCCTTTGGAGAACCATTGGCCCTGTCCTGGGTCCGCCCTCACCAGTAGCCGCACCTGAAAAGCCTCGGACACTCATGGCAAGGTACACGTGAACTCTATCCCGAGTTCGCATCAGGTCCAGGGTCCACAACGTTTGTTTTTCCTGTCATCGTACCTTGCTAACCAAGAACACTTAAGAACAATTGCCTATTTAAATCTGGTGGCCTTCAATCGCTAAACGTTATATGGTCTTGTGATAATTCTGCATATGAAGTGTTTTTACATAAAGTCTATGTATTTTTGATACAATCCTACGATTGGTGTCCGTCTGTGGTGGGTCAGTGGATTTCCTGTATGTGCTCATAAATGCTTAACTAACTATCGCCCTGAAGATTAGCCTTGTCTGCTCGCGCCACACTACCTAGAGGGTGAGCAAGGGTTATTTCTAAAGGAGTAGTTCTCTTACCCTGACTAGAGGAGAGGGTCCCTGGTTGCCACAAGTGCACACCTGTGCCAACCAGAGACACCCGATTCTAACAAGCACCCCACCCTAGAGTGGATGCATCCGTTATCACTGTGGCCACCGATAGAGGAGTTTGAAAAAGTTTTCCTTGAGACAGATTGCCTTCCACTCCCCACCAAGACAGATCCCCCGCAGCTTCTCTGGAGATCCTTACCGACTCCCTGAGATCCCCTTGGTGCTGATACCACTGCCTGCGGAGGCACCACTGGAGTGCCCTCATGTGTCAGCGTGCATGGTTGACCAACAGAATGCAAGAAGCCATCAGACCGAGCAGACGAAGGACCTTCAGGACTGGAACAACCGCTCCATTGTGAAATAAAGGAATCATTTCCTGTATGGCATGAATCCTTTGAGGTGGAGGGAATGCACGACACATAGTTGTGTCCAGTACCGCACCTATGAACAGGTTGCGCTGGGAGGGCACCAGGTGAGATTTGGGTACATTTATCAAAAAACCCAACCTGTGCAACAATTGAGTTGTCTCTTGCAGATGATGGAGCACTACCTCCGGAGATTGAGCTTTGATCAGCCAATTGTCCCGATAAGGGAATACTGGAATCCCTGACCTTCTGAGATGTGCAGCCACCACAGCCATGACCTTGGTGAAGACTCGAGGTGCAGTTGTAAGACCAAACGGTAGAACCGCAAACTGGTAGTGCTGCGATCCCATCGTGAAGCGGAGATACTTCCTGTGCAACTTCAGAATGGGTATATGGAAATAAGCATCCTGCAAGTCGATCAACACCATCTAGTCTTCTTCCATCAGCGCTTGAAGAACCTGCGCAAGGGTGAGCATCTTGGACTTTTCCTGCTTTAGGTAAAAGTTCAAGATCCTGAGATCCAGGATTGGACGAAGTCTGCCATCCTTTTTGGGAATCAAGAAATACCGGGAGTGGCACCCCTGACCCCTTTCCTGCTCCGGAACCACCTCTATCACACCCTTTTTGAACAGTGCCTTCACTTCTTCCTGAAGAAGCAACAGGTGGTCCACCGAGCAAAAACCTTGGCAAGGAGGGTAATTTGGGGGAAATTCCCGAAACGGAAGAGCATACCCATTCTCTACGAGATTGAGAACCCAAAGATCTGATATAACCGATTCCCAATCCCGAAGAAAATAAGTAAGCCGACCCCCTACAGGACCCGCTTGATCCGGAATGGCGGATCTAGGGCTGCTTCGCTGTTGTAGGAGGGGGGTGGGTATTAGAGGAGGAAGTGGAGGAGGAGGAGGCTTGACGTCCACAAGAACAACCCCTTTGTCTGCCTCTGTAGGACCTGTACAAAGGATTCTGTTGCTGCTGTTGCTGCTGGGGTTGCTTAAAGGAACGAAAAGTAGACCTTCCAAAACCCTTGTACCTTTTGAAGACAGAGCCTCTAGTCTGCAAACCCAAAGATCTTGCCGTTCCTCTGCTATCCTTAAACCTTTCCAAAGCAGCATCAGCTTTCTTTCTGAAAAGGCCAGAACCATCAAAAGGCAAATCCATCAGAGCAGCCTGAACATCCGCAGAAAACTCGGACGTCTTTAGCCAAGCAGCTCTTCTAGTGGCGACCAAAGACCCCATGATCCTAGCCACGGAATCTGCTGTGTACATACCACTTTGTATGACCTGCCGAGCTGCTGCCTGCGTGTCAGATATTACTTAATTAAAGTTCTTTTTATCCTCCTCAGGAAGCTTAGACGATAGCTGTTTCACTGTATCCATCAAAGCATGGACATATCTGCTTAGCAGACAAGTAGCATTAGTAGACTTTAGGGCCATACTGCCTGACGAAAACCCCTTCTTAGTGTTCTGATCCTGCTTCTTAGAGTCTTTATCTAAAGGAACCTGGGGAAAAGCACCTACAGATGTTTTCGAGCAAGCAGCCTGACCCACCAAACTCTCTGGCAAAGGATGAGTGGACAAGAATTCTGGATCTCCAGGCGCCACTCTATAACGCCATGCTACTGTCTTTGACACTGCAGGAGCAGTAAGTGGTCTACTCCGTACCTCCAATATGGGATCAGTAAGAGCCTCAGTAAATGGTAGAGTTGGCTCAACCACCGAGGACGGAGAATTTAGAACTTCAGTAAGGATGTTCAATTTGTACTCCACAGATGGTAAAGTCAAATTCAAGAGCTCCGCAGCCTTCTTAATTACCACATGGTAAGGTGCCACATCCTTAGAAGGAGCATCAGATACCGTGGGCAACTCCCATTCTAGTGAAAATTCCAGTCCACTTGCATCATGCAACTCTTCAAAATAATCCTTCTGATCCTGAAGCTCGCCCTCTTCAATCTCAGCTTCTCCAAAATGTCTTTCCTCCAAAAGGTGCTGCGCTCTATGCCTCGACTACTCTATTCGAACCAATGTCGTCGGATCCGGTAACGACTCCGATGGAGCCAGAGCCGGCGTCGAATAGAGGAGTTGAAGCCACCTTCGAATGAGAAGCTGGAACCGGCATCGAACTCGAATTGGATCACGAGGTCTCTCCGGAGCCGGTGAAGCCGTGTACGGAGTCGACGACCTCGGTGGAGCCGAGAGATGCCATGGTGGAGTCGGCGTCGGCATAAACGTCAGGAAAGGAGCCGGAGCATATGCCTGAGGCACACCCAGATTATAAGCCAATGGACCCATGGGACCAGAAGGTGCACCAGAGGGGAACATTGCTCTCGTATAAACGCCATACATAGCCTTTAGAAAATGCGATGGGTCCTGACCAGAACCAGGAAACTGAGGGTAAGAGCCTACCGGCTGCTCCCGAGGAGGCTGCACCGGATTCGACTCCTCCTGTTCCTCTTGTTCTTCGGGACGTCGTACCGGAGTCGTCGATCCCTGAGGAACTTCTTCTCCTTCTTCATGCACCGAAGACTGATACGGATCCGGAGACGGATTCGATACCGGAGCCGGTGTAGGCTCCCGAGACTGTAAAGGTGTGGTCTCACCTTCAGGAGTACGAACTGGAGAGGGAGAAATCGTGTCCTTATGATGTCTTCGAGAAGATGACTTCTTTTTCGAGTCCGACTCCCTGCCGGAATGGTGTCTCGAACTGTGCTTCTTTCTCTTGTGCTTCTTTTTAGATGAACCATAAGCATGACCCGAAGCCAACTTCGACGCCGACCTCGATCGGGACCTCGACCTCGACTTCGACTTCGACCTCGAACGTCTCGATCTTGACCTCGAAGTTCTCTTGGCGTCCTTACCCTTTATTTTGGCAACTAGAAGTTTCGCCTCCCGTTCCCGAAGAGTCTTTGGGTTCATTTTTGAACAGGATCGACAACCCTTGACATCGTGATCCGAAGGCAGACACCATAGACATTCTTGATGAGGATCGGGGATGGACATCATCCTCTCACATAAATCGCATTGCTTAAATCCTGTCTTCTTCATAGACATCTCGACGGAAGACAGCAAAACCAAGCAGATACAGAACAAAAGTTCACAATAGTAACAAAGTAACTATCCGTAACACAGAAGATCCCAAGAAACCGTTAGCGCCGACGCCGCGGAAAAAAGGGAACTGATGTCATCATGCCGACGTAGGCCTAATAAGGAGTCGGTGACGTCAGTCGGAGTCGCGCGCAATGCCGTGCTCCTGGGACGTCGTCCACGCCGGCGTGCTATAAAAGAATTTTCCGAACATTGCTGACGCAGGGGGATATTCACAAGGTGAGGAATCACAAGGTGAGGAATCCTCTGGCAGAGGTATCCATCTGAAATTTCTATACCATAAGTGTGACATTGTGCACCACATCTCTCATAGAGCAAAGAAGAGCCATCCATGTGATGAAATACATTAAACAAACCACCCAGTTCTGCGTACAGTCATAGAGTAGAAAAGGTCTTAAAACAAGCGCAAGGCGCTACAAGTGCTAAGGCAATGGACTCAAGCCTACCTCTCCTTACTAACAGGATTTCCCAGAAGTGTCAGGAGCGCCCCTGCAGGACGGGAAGTGGTGCTGACCTGAGCTGGGGGAGCAATGCAGCACTGCATAGCTGCACAGAGGGGTAAACTGCACAGGGAGCATTGCATAGCACAGTGGTTCCCAAACTGTACGCCGTGGCTCCCCGGGGAGCCATCAAACCTATCCAGGGGAGCCACGCACCAAGCACTACTTTAATTCATTTAATGTTGAAGGGTCTGTTGGCTTCAGTTAAACTAATTAGACTTAAATGCATGATATTGATGATTTGTAAATGACATGCCTAAAGCTGTAAATGTAGTGGTTAATTGATAGCATGTCTAGGGAGATGACCTCCATATTTCACTGGATCCCCACGTTTTCGTTAATAGTTAATAGTTTGTTTCTTAATGCATTTGACACCAATGCAAGTTATCAGGAAGGAACAGTTGCCCTGTCTATTAACACACTAAGTATTATTAAGTATTGACATTTGTACTTCAGTCTTAGGTACCTCCAGTACACATTTCTTTCAGTACACACACATTTCCAGACAGGCCTGCTCTCTCCTTGAGCACAGGGAACTAAAACACCATATACGGCATAATGCCAAGATTTGGAAGCAAGAAAGAGGGACTTTAATATATATTTTTTAAATCTGAGGAATGTATTTTACTTGCATTGATTTGAAGGGAATTTTAGGGAGGAGACAGCAAAAATAAAGCTGTATGTGGTTTAAAAAATTGGGAGTAACCCTGCTGAGACAGGTCTGTTGGCATGTTGGACATGGGTAGATATGGAAGTGCATGCAAATATTCTTCAAGTGCAGAAACACTTTGGCAATAGAGTCTACATGCATATGGGTGCTATCTAGCAATGTAAGTGGGATAAAAAAGTTTGAGAGGGTACTCTAAATAGGCAAGGGCAAAGAGGTGTAACTAGGAATATTTCATTAGAGATGCTGCCTTAGTAATAAGAAACACCCTGCATATATGATTATAAGACCTTCATCAGCTTCATCCCAATTACTTTCAAGGAGAAAAAGTACTCCAGAGGTCGTGCTTCCATCACCCACACCCTCTAAAAAAATTGGGGAGCCACTGCCAATGGCCAACAGGTGAAGATAGCAGCGGGTAGAAAAAGTTGGGGAACCCCCGGCATAGCATACTGGAGCAGTTTAAGTGCCATAGTTTAGAGCGGAGGGAAGGCTCACAAGACCACAGAAAGAGGTGTGCAGCCTTTACACACACATTGTGTGCAGTGCCTGCTCGAGCCAAAATAGGGCCGCAGTAGAGCTGAGGCAGAGGTGGAGTGCATGTCAGGTCGGAGGAAGGGTTGCACGGCACACGGCCCTGGCCGGAAGATCTTGTGCCACGCAGCCTGCGGCCGGGTGCGGTCAGGGGTATAGATAAAAGTGCTTAAGACCACTTGGGGTCTGACCCCCTAAAGCTAAACCAGTGTCCAGCTCTTATTTGCTTGTTGCACGCCAGTCACTCCCCCAAATCTAACTGAGATTCCACATTGGCGAGGAGGAGGCTCATACCACAGGGTGATTTACTAACATTTTGCGCAGGGTTTGTGCCATAAAAGTGACTCAACCAACACAATTTCTTTTAAAATGATTTACTTTCCAGCGCAAAAGTGCTGCTTTGCGTTACTTGGCTTCAAGGGGGTGTTACGTGGGTGTTCCCATACAATCACCGACTTTTTGGATGCAAAACTCTATCTACCAAAAATGTGAGACAGGGTTTTGTGTAAAAAAATAACGCCTTTTGAAACCAGGTATTGAAAGGAGAAATGCTTTCATTTCTCTTTTCTTTTCAACTTTGCATGTGTGCTGCACTAAACCCCCCCACACACAAAGTAGGAAATGTTTTAGAAGTTGTCTAGGCATAGTATTTTGCACGGGAAGGGAACTTATACAGTAGAAAACCTATGTTAGACTCAGGTACACACCCTTTCACTAGGGTGTAAAGGTGTGTGTGTGGGGCACACAGCAGCACAATTCTCTGCCAGTGCTAGGGAGAGTAGAGGAGAGTGCCAAATCTCTGTAGATATGGTGCAATCTCGCTCCCTCCCTGTCACGCAATGCAGTGCCGCATTTTTGGCTGCTGCATTGCGTACCAGTTTAGTAAATCTACCCCTTGTGTGCCCACTCCTCTGTGCAGCCGACATCCACACTTTACACTGTCAAAGAAAGTGTGCAGTGAGGACCCGCTATTTTAGCTGCCACACAGGGTGTGCGCCAGGCCCTGCCGACAGCTCCTCCCAGCTCAGAAGTGAGACTGAGCACCTTACCCACGCAGAGTGCTTATGACAGACTCGCTCCATCGAGCCTGACTCCAGAGCATTAAGAGCCGCTGCTATCTGCAACAGCGCAGCTCCACAAAGATCCATTGAGAGTGGGGACTCTAAGACGCAGTACCCCCTACCAGCTCTGCACCACCTCCGCAGGTCATCACGACACTACATGAAGCGGGTGCGACACAAGCGCCAGGACATTGCAAGCAAACGTGTAAATCAGTGGTCGAAGTTGGCAGGATGGGAGGGGTATGATGTGCCCCAACTTTTCGAATTCAAGTAAAATAGTTACCGTATGTTTTGAGAAAAAAGAGGATCTTCCCAGGATGGTTAATTTTAAGAGCTGAAATGGATCCGCAGAAGTGTAAGGCAGGGTTTCTCCAATGCTTAAAAACGAAGGGAAGGGCCGACAGCTAAGCAAGCCTTCTTGCCAGGGTGCCTGCTTGCCTGACAGAATTGTAAATGTGCGCAGCTAGTTAATCTGAAAACGTAAAGGGTGTTCGGAAGCCATTTTTGGCTTTAATAGATGCATTCACTTGAAACTTTCTGCTGACAATTTTATCAGTCGCGGCTCGCAGGACTCGCGGGTGGGGGGTCCGCGCGGGGGATCGCACTGGGGAGGAGGGCTACAAATTTTTTTTTAATTTACCTAACCGGGTCCTGCGCCGCCTCCGCTCCTGGACGGGTCCCGACTACAGCGTTTCCTAGAGCAGGAAGCATCAAGCAAGGATCCTCCTTCCCCTCCCTAAGCCAATCACAATCCTGCAATGACAGCCTTGAGGATGGTGCGAAATGGCCTCCATGTAGGGAGGCCATTTACTCTATGTAGGCTGCATGCAGCCTACATACAGAAAATGTAGAGTGCACATGACTGGTTTGGTCGGCCAGAGGGCCAAACAGTCAGGACTCTCAACAGTGGGCAAGCCACTCCTCCCCACCCTGCCCACCCGCCCGCCCCCAACCAGGCATACCCTCCCACCCCCAACTAAGGATACCCTGCCTTCTGCTTTCTGGCAGCGCGAGAGAGGCAGAAACATGAAATTATATATAAAATACAATTTTATGTTTCTGCTTCTCGCACTGCGAGAAACCAGTGGGGCGACGCTCCTCCGCCCTAATGGAGGAGCCGCCCCTGAGTTTCATTGCAAGGGAGTTACCAGCTGAGCTTTGAAGTGTGTGCTTTTAAGGGGCAGTTACATACAAATTGCAATATGTACAGTCTGGGTATTACTAAAATCTATATATTTTGGAAGTACTTTCTTAAAATCTTTTTGCCCATTTTGTAGCAGCCTATATCATTATACTGTGTGTAATGCAAGTTTGAAATAATGACTTACATATCCCCAGTGCTTTCTGTCACAGACTGAGACCTCGTAGCACAAAACCCACACAAGTCACTATCCTCCCCTGCATCAACCATGATTGGAATCTGTGGCTCTCTGGATACAGACGCAGATCTCTGCAGTGCATTAACCAACAGAGGTTTCATAATGTACGATATTGCATTCCCCACTGTTTCAATTAACTTGCATTTCGTTTGTATTTAATTTGTGCCTTATAATAAATTATGTTACCATCTCGTGAAAGAGCGAAAAAAGTTACTGAATAATTTGTTATGTTCGGCACGCCTTTGACTCCGCCCCCGTGCTCACTCATCCTGGCCACTTTGTGTAAAGCATCACAGTTCCCATTCTTTTTTTAATTCACTTTGACGACTGGTATAAATAAAAAGACATATATATATATAAAGATCTTTATTCGGCTTATTCACAATGGAAAAACCATAAAAGAGACAGATAATATCATACATTACATAATTGCATGGTAAAAAAAAATACACACATTACATAACATTTCATATAAAATTCATTTAACAGTTAAAAAGGAGTTAATCGAAATATGTAGGAAACCGCTCAACGTGGGCTTGATGAGGACTTTTAGAGATTCTTTCTATGTTTCATAATGCATTTTAAAAAATTACTAACAAAATAACAGACATTTTCCGTTTCCAGCATTTGGAGTCTTAAGAGGGCAGGTCTGCATTGTCTCAACCCCCAAGTTCTTAGTATTGGTAGTAGCCAGATCTTTCTGTGGGCTTGATGAAATTTACAGAGCATGATCACATGCAAGTTAGACTGTGTTGATAAGCCATCACACGGGCAAGGCGGGAGTGTAGCATTCCAACAGTTTTTTAGCGGAAAAGTGACCATTCTAAAAAAAGTGTTTAGCCTAAATCTTGTAATTAGCATTCTTTCGTAAGTTGATGTTTGCAGTGCCAAGTACGGATGAATGCCATGGGCTGTTTGGATCATGTTCGCATGTATAACTGCCATTTTCGATGAGTTGGATGCAAGTCTTAAAGATTCCAAATGTCTTAATGCTACCTGTTTAAGGTCTTTTTTAGAGATGTCTGTTATGGATACTGGGTCCAGGTAATAGTTCTCACATCCTAGGTCATTAAAAAAATTTCTAACGTAAAGGAGCCACTTTATTTTTGATGATTTGTCCAGGTTCATTGAATCAGCAATGATGGATTGAGTCAGTGTGTTTTTATCTGATTTCCAGATACGACGCCACAACATCAATGGTTCTATTTTGATTAGGTCCTCTATGTAGGGTATGCCTAGTTCTAGATGCATTGCATAAGTTGAGGTACCTTTGGGAGTGGCTAATAGGAATCTCAAGAAGGCATTTTCTGCCTTCTGAATAGAGCTGGTGTCAGTGTAGCCCCAGACTCCCGCGCCATATATTGCGATTGCCTGGGATTTAGCAGTGTAAATCTTTAGTAGCTCCACTGGAGGCCTTTTTCCTAGTCTCTGAGAAAAGCTCGTTAGAGCAGCAATTGATCTCTTAAATAAATGTGCCCTTGTGTTCACTGCTGGGTTCCAAGTCAATTGGTCATCTATCATAACCCCCAGATAGGTATATTGAGGGGTAGCTTCAAGCTTTTGGTTGTCAAGCTGAATGGGTTTTATTCTTTTCTGACCCCTACCAGCCGTCATTACGAACGTTTTCTTCACGTTCACCTTTAAATTAAGGTTGCCCATAAAGGTCGTGTACCTGTTCAATGATTTCTGGAGCTCACGAGGAGTTCGTGCGAGGATGACAGCGTCATCCGCATAGAGCAGGGCTTGAATCAGGCGTCGGTTTATGCGTGGGAGGTCCTGAGCCCCCCTCAACATCTCCCCCTCCAGACCATTAGTATAGAGTGAGAAGAGGAAGGGGGCCAGGACACATCCCTGCCTGACTCCACGCCCTACACTAAACGGGGACGTCAGCTCTCCGTTTAGGCCAAAACGCACTCTAGCCGATGCCCCGGTATAGAGCTCTCTTAGGAAGTCCAGAAGGGGGAGGTCTACTCCCAATTGGGCTAGGACCTTCCACAGCTTTGCGTGCGAGACGCAGTCAAAAGCTGCGGATAGGTCGACAAAGACCATATAGATCTTAGTTGGTATGGCCTGGGTATATTTGCCCATTATTAGGGTAAGGTTAAGGACCTGCTCTAATGTACCGAAGCCCTCGCGAAAGCCAAATTGAATGTCGGAGATAATGCCTTGGTCCTCACTCCACTGCTGAAGACGCTCTAGGATGACTCTCCCCACTACTTTCCCAAGCGAATCCAGCAGTGAAATTGGCCGGTAACATTTTGCATCTTGGCGGTCCCCCTTTTTGAAAATGGGGACCATTATTGATTTAGTCCAAGAGCTTAGGATTCCCTCATTTGCGGCCGCTGTACAGACTCTCGTTAGAATGGGGGCCCAGAGGTCTAGGTTACTTTTAAAGAAGTCCACTGGGACCCCATCGGGACCTGGTGCCTTGCCTGGTTTACTGTTCTGCAAAGCCCCCAAGAGGTCTGGGATGTCAAAGGGAAGCAGGATGGGGTACTGGACTTTTGAGGGCAATGGGTCTATAGGTGAAGTGTTTTTAAAGATTTCCGCGAAGTGTGTAACCCAAGTGTTTTCATCAATGGCGACTTCTATTTTTGGGATGCCAGTTTCTGAGAGGTATGGAGTTCTAACTGTACGCCAAAAAAGCTCACTATTTTTTGAGACGGCGCCCTTATGGAGGTCGTCCCAAAGTTTTTGCTTAAGTTGGGCAGTTCTCAGTTTTCGTTCCCCTATATATTGACGCCTTAAGAGTTGAATTTGGGCTGCATCACGCGGGTTGTTGTGGAGTGCTGATTTTAATTTTGTTAATGCGACTGTGCAATTATGATTAAACCATTTCTGTTTTGCGGTGCGGTTTACTTTAGGTTTTGTGGTAAGTAAGTCCTTTGTGGAATCTAAAATTTGTTTAAAATTTATTAGGACTTCCTTATGACTTGATGCAAGGTCTAAACATTTTACAATATTTGGATAGGTCCGAGTAATTAATTTTTTTGTTATTTCAGTAGGATTAATTTTTGCCCATTTAATTGTGAATCCATTATGTTTACCGACCTCTATTTTGTTCTGTGTAAGGGTGGTCGCTATGTCAGATTTGTGGGAGGTGTTTACTGGCATATATAGCTTGATCGTTAAGGCTGAGTGATCACTAAAGGGATTGACAATGACCCCGAAATCCTTAACTATGTTCATCAAGCCGGGGGAAAGAAATATAAAATCAACTGTAGTTTGATGGCCTCTGCCCACGTAGGTCGGACTGAATTTGTTAGGGTCTGCATCGTGATGATTAACAATATGCAGATCCAAATCCGAAAGGACTGCGTTAAGGGTGTTTCCCAATTTGTTGTGTACAAAGTGCGCTAACGGGGCGCCGAGTTCGTCCACCATCCCACAACACAGTGGGTTAGTCGTTGAACAGGGATGGAGGTTGAAATCTCCTCCCCAGACTAAGTGGGTTGCCTCTTTGCCAGATCTCCATTGATAAAATTGTTTTAATTTATCATGTAGGCTTGTGAGGAGAGTTATGAAGTTTTCTTCCGATAGATTATTGTATACATTAGTCAAAATGATTGTTTCTTTATTCAGAAGGGTTAATGAGAGAATTTGGTGGTTGGAATCCTGAGAAAGTGTAACCACTTTGTTAAGGGATAGGGTGTTTGCTATGTAGATTATTAACCCACCTTTGGATCTTCCCATTAGGCTAGTTAATGCTGGTACAAAATGGGTTTTATAACCTTGTAGATGTAGTTCTTCTGATAACCATGTCTCTTGGAGACAGATTATTTGGTATGGTTTTAGGAAATTTTGCGCAGATCCATCCTCGATTTTACTTCGAAGGCCTGCGATGTTCCAATAGAGTATTGTAATTGGGGAGAGCTCATCATTTGGTTGTTCTATTGAAGTTATGGCTTCAGCATTTCTAAACCCTGAGGGGATAATCGAGGTCTGTGGAGAAGAGGAAACTTGATGGTCGTTGGGTAGGATTTCTGTTAGTGGTCAGTCGACCATTTCTAGGCCACTATACCTGTTGTATAACGGGATGTTGTGCCAAGGATCCCACCGGGATTGGTCTCTGGATAGCGGCCATTGTGTGTGGGGTCTTCTATCTTCCCATCGTCCACCCTGATGGCGTTGTCTTACTGTGTGCCAGGAAAAGTCTGGCTCATAAATGTTGGGGGGGCCGTGGTATCTAGGATTTGGTAGATCGTCCTGCCTGGGGAATGGAACGGTCCAGGGTGGCTCTTGCTCCTGGATAAATCCGTCCACTTGCCTAAAGGGATAGAAAAAGGAAAGTGACTTGATCTTAATACCTCCATTTGAGGCAATATCTTCCCATGCGCAGACATAGTCTGCTATGCGTGGGTCCTCAAAAGTAATCGCTATACAGTCCCCGGGGATCGTCTTTCTGGTACTACCCACCCATGGAACTCTAGCAACGGATCTAATCCTTCCACGCCAGGTGGATGGAATCGGGCGATTGGTCTGGAGCCAATGCTGGGCCTTATTTTTTAAGGACCAAACGGGTTCCGAACTAAGATCAGTTAATTCGGGGACGCCAGCCATGACCACCACATACGGTGAAGCCTCAGGAGGGAAATCTGCTGGGAGTCTTGGGGGACCAAAATTCTTTGCAGTATTTCTCTTGGGCCTATCCGAGGGGGTTTTTAGAGCTGGGGCCTGAGGGGCCGGTGTTTTAGTTAATGGTTTATTTGTATTTTTACCAAGGATTTTATTCACAGAACTATTAGGTGCCACTGAAGTTGGGGCAGATGTAAGTGCCGCACCTAGGGAGGTCGGTGTGATTGTCTGTTGTGAATTGTTAGTGATACTCGGGGCAGTAGCAATTTCTGATGTTTTTGCTAAGTTTGGTGTATTGTTGTTAGTGGGCAAGTTGGGCGTTGTTATCCGAAGAGTCTTTTGTTGGGGATTGAGCGAGGGTGGATTTGCGTTGGCAGTTTTAGTGATAGCTGGTTTTTTAATATTAGTTCCTCCTGCTTTTTGTGGGCCTGGTAAGATGGTTGAGTATTGGGTTTTTATAAATTTAGAGATTTGTGACTCCAAGTGTGCTAATCGCTGTTCTAGGGGTTGTAGTGCTTGTTTAAATATGCTGGCTATGTTAGTCAGTGTTAGTTCAGGGACCTCCATATCACTCAAGTCCACATGGGCTTGTGTGAGAGTGGGAGGGTCCGGAACTCTCAGAATCGATGTTTCCTTCTCTGATTGATGGACTGACGCTAAGATCTCTATTTGAACTAATCTATCCTCTCGATCTTGTAGGACGCTAGGTGGCTGCGTCGGGTTATTTAGTGTGTTAAGGTTGGTGGACACCCTTTTCTTACTTATGGCTCCCTCCCTCCTACCCCTTTCTATTCTTTTGTCTGTGGAGGAAATTTGTGGAGATGTTTGCGGGAGTAGATCCGGTGTTTTCTCTAAGTCAAAGCTAAGCTGTGAGTCCGCTAGCTGGGATACTGATAAATCTACTGTGTTTGGTAAGCTGCGTCTCTCTCGTGTTGGGGCTACCTCAGCATTTGGCGCTCCTATAGCTGGGGATCTGGCTTCCGCCAGGATACCTAATGAGGATCTTTTGGCGAATGCCAGATCCAAGGAGACCCTTTCTTCCATCATTGAAATGCTTTGGTCTATGAACGTGTTAGCCTTCGTTAGGAAGTCGTCCATAGGGCCAAGCAGTTTACCCACCGAGCTCGGGGCTTTAGTTTTAGTTTTGGATCCTCTTGTGAGAACCATTATTGTTAGGCTGTGGTTCAGATGGTGTTTCTTGAGAAAGAATGGGGTGTATCCCAGTGGAAATGTCAGAGTGGTGGCCCAGTCCAGTCTCTTGCGTCCTCGAACGGCCTCAAACGGCCCGCTCTTTGCCCGGTCTTCGCCCCGGGCTCCGCCCCGCGCGCGACCCGCGTCGCGTTAGAGGTTGTTTGCTTAAATGGGAGTGTTAATGGGCGTGGCCGCCGGAGGAAGAGCCACCAGCTGCAAGGTGCGGTGGTTTCTGAGCCTCGCAGTCCCCCGGTAGGCTTTTCCAGGAGACAGCCTTTCAAATGCACTACAACCTGGGCGGGTCGCGCTGAGAGCGGATTATCTTACCGCCGAATGTGGTAACGCTCCCACCAGCCGACCTCTGCCTCAGGGAATGCGCTGCAAGTCGAGGGCAAGAAGCAGATCCTCAGGTGATTTGGAAACCGGGTCAGTGAGCGGCACCCGCGCAGCGGGTGTCGCGAAAAGTTATAACAAGGGGCCAATTAGATGGGCGTGGCCGCCGGGGGAAGAGGCACCAGCTGCAAGGTGCGGTGGTTTCTGGGCCTCGCAGTCCCCCGGTAGGCTTTTCCAGGAGACAGCCTTTCAAATGCACTACAACCTGGGCGGGTCGCGCTGAGAGCGGATTATCTTACCGCCGAATGCGGTAACGCTCCCACCAGCCGACCTCTGCCTCAGGGAATGCGCTGCAAGTCGAGGGCAAGAAGCAGATCCTCAGGTGATTTGGAAACCGGGTCAGTGAGCGGCACCCGCGCAGCGGGTGTCGCGAAAAGTTATAACAAGGGGCCAATTAGATGGGCGTGGCCGCCGGGGGAAGAGGCACCAGCTGCAAGGTGCGGTGGTTTCTGGGCCTCGCAGTCCCCCGGTAGGCTTTTCCAGGAAACAGCCTTTCAAATGCACTACAACCTGGGCGGGTCGCGCCGAGAGCGGATTATCTTACCGCCGAATGCGGTAACGCTCCCACCAGCCGACCTCTGCCTCAGGGAATGCGCTGCAAGTCGAGGGCAAGAAGCAGATCCTCAGGTGATTTGGAAACCGGGTCAGTGAGCGGCACCCGCGCAGCGGGTGTCGCGAAAAGTTATAACAAGGGGCCAATTAGATGGGCGTGGCCGCCGGGGGAAGAGGCACCAGCTGCAAGGTGCGGTGGTTTCTGAGCCTCGCAGTCCCCCGGTAGGCTTTTCCAGGAGACAGCCTTTCAAATGCACTACAACCTGGGCGGGTCGCGCTGAGAGCGGATTATCTTACCGCCGAATGTGGTAACGCTCCCACCAGCCGACCTCTGCCTCAGGGAATGCGCTGCAAGTCGAGGGCAAGAAGCAGATCCTCAGGTGATTTGGAAACCGGGTCAGTGAGCGGCACCCGCGCAGCGGGTGTCGCGAAAAGTTATAACAAGGGGCCAATTAGATGGGCGTGGCCGCCGGGGGAAGAGGCACCAGCTGCAAGGTGCGGTGGTTTCTGGGCCTCGCAGTCCCCCGGTAGGCTTTTCCAGGAGACAGCCTTTCAAATGCACTACAACCTGGGCGGGTCGCGCTGAGAGCGGATTATCTTACCGCCGAATGCGGTAACGCTCCCACCAGCCGACCTCTGCCTCAGGGAATGCGCTGCAAGTCGAGGGCAAGAAGCAGATCCTCAGGTGATTTGGAAACCGGGTCAGTGAGCGGCACCCGCGCAGCGGGTGTCGCGAAAAGTTATAACAAGGGGCCAATTAGATGGGCGTGGCCGCCGGGGGAAGAGGCACCAGCTGCAAGGTGCGGTGGTTTCTGGGCCTCGCAGTCCCCCGGTAGGCTTTTCCAGGAGACAGCCTTTCAAATGCACTACAACCTGGGCGGGTCGCGCCGAGAGCGGATTATCTTACCGCCGAATGCGGTAACGCTCCCACCAGCCGACCTCTGCCTCAGGGAATGCGCTGCAAGTCGAGGGCAAGAAGCAGATCCTCAGGTGATTTGGAAACCGGGTCAGTGAGCGGCACCCGCGCAGCGGGTGTCGCGAAAAGTTATAACAAGGGGCCAATTAGATGGGCGTGGCCGCCGGGGGAAGAGGCACCAGCTGCAAGGTGCGGTGGTTTCTGGGCCTCGCAGTCCCCCGGTAGGCTTTTCCAGGAGACAGCCTTTCAAATGCACTACAACCTGGGCGGGTCGCGCTGAGAGCGGATTATCTTACCGCCGAATGCGGTAACGCTCCCACCAGCCGACCTCTGCCTCAGGGAATGCGCTGCAAGTCGAGGGCAAGAAGCAGATCCTCAGGTGATTTGGAAACCGGGTCAGTGAGCGGCACCCGCGCAGCGGGTGTCGCGAAAAGTTATAACAAGGGGCCAATTAGATGGGCGTGGCCGCCGGGGGAAGAGGCACCAGCTGCAAGGTGCGGTGGTTTCTGGGCCTCGCAGTCCCCCGGTAAGCTTTTCCAGGAGACAGCCTTTCAAATGCACTACAACCTGGGCGGGTCGCGCTGAGAGCGGATTATCTTACCGCCGAATGCGGTAACGCTCCTACCAGTCGACCTCTGCCTCAGGGAATGCGCTGCAAGTCGAGGGCAAGAAGCAGATCCTCAGGTGATTTGGAAACCGGGTCAGTGAGCGGCACCCGCGCAGCGGGTGTCGCGAAAAGTTATAACAAGGGGCCAATTAGATGGGCGTGGCCGCCGGGGGAAGAGGCACCAGCTGCAAGGTGCGGTGGTTTCTGGGCCTCGCAGTCCCCCGGTAGGCTTTTCCAGGAGACAGCCTTTCAAATGCACTACAACCTGGGCGGGTCGCGCTGAGAGCGGATTATCTTACCGCCGAATGCGGTAACGCTCCCACCAGCCGACCTCTGCCTCAGGGAATGCGCTGCAAGTCGAGGGCAAGAAGCAGATCCTCAGGTGATTTGGAAACCGGGTCAGTGAGCGGCCAAAGACATAAGACTACTTGTGGTCTGTGAGTCCAGATCGTGTTTTTAAATTGAGCATAGGGCTGCGATCGGGCCTACTCCGATACCACGAACAGGACAATTCCTCCTGTAGAAAGGGCAACTCTACCTGGTGTTTGGTGGGTCTCAGGAAAGTGAGGTGCTCTCTTCCGTAACATTGCCACTCAGTAAAAACACTCAGTAACACCCACTTGATGAATTTGAAGTCAAGTCTTTGTGCTGGAGACACATTTTAAAGGTAGGGCGGAGCCAGGCTGCATAGCATTGGTCGTGCACTGGCTGTCTCTGTGCAGGCTGACAGTCACTGTCCCTTCAGTGCTGGGCGCTGCCTCTGTGGTCAATCAGCCTTATCTCAGGGAGTGCAGCACGCGCCAGGGTTGAGACTTGGGATCAGTCAGGACAGGTGTCCCTGCAGGGTGAGGGAGGGCGCAGTGCTGCATGACCCTAAAGCCTCTCCCCGCAGCTGGAAGGCTGTCTGTCCCTGCACGGTGAGGGGGAGAGGGGGGTGCAGTGCTGCATGACCCCAAAGCTTCTCCCTGCAGCTGGAAGGCCGTCTGTCCCTGCAGGGTGAGGGAGGGCGCAGTGCTGCATGACCCCAAAGCCTCTCCCCGCAGCTGGAAGGCTGTCTGTCCCTGCACGGTGAGGGGGAGAGGGGGGTGCAGTGCTGCATGACCCCAAAGCTTCTCCCTGCAGCTGGAAGGCCGTCTGTCCCTGCAGGGTGAGGAGGTGGCGCAGTGCTGCATGACCCCAAAGCCTCTCCCCGCAGCTGGAAGGCTGTCTGTCCATGCTGGGTGACCGGGGGGGGGAGGGGGGAGAGGGTCGCAGAGCAGCATGACCCCGAAGCCTCTCCCCGCAGCTGGAAGGCTGCCTGTCCCTGCACGGTGAGGGGGAGGGGGTGGGGGGGGGGGGCGCAGTGCAGCATGATCCCAAAGCTTCTCCCTGCAGCTGGAAGGCCGTCTGTTCCTGCAGGGTGAGGGAGGACGCAGTGCTGCATGACCCCAAAGCTTCTTCTTGAGGCTGAAAGGCTGTCTGTCCCTGCAGAGTGAGGAGGGCGCAGTGCAGCATGACCCCAAAGCTTCTTCCTGCAGCTGGAAGGTCGTCTGTCCCTGCAGGGTGAGGAGGGGGCGCAGTGCTGCATGACCTCAAAGCTTCTTCTTGAGGCTGAAAGGCTGTCTGTCCCTGCAGAGTGAGGAGGGCGCAGTGCAGCATGATCCCAACGCCTCTCCCCGCAGCTGGAAGGCTGTCTGTCCATGCTGGGTGACCGTGGTGGGAGCGGGGGGGGGGGGGGGGGGGAAGGGGGGGGCGCAGTGCAGCATGACCCCAAAGCTTCTTCCTGCAGCTGGAAGGTCGTCTGTCCCTGCAGGGTGAGGAGGGGGCGCAGTGCTGCATGACCTCAAAGCTTCTTCTTGAGGCTGAAAGGCTGTCTGTCCCTGCAGAGTGAGGAGGGCGCAGTGCAGCATGATCCCAACGCCTCTCCCCGCAGCTGGAAGGCTGTCTGTCCATGCTGGGTGACCGTGGTGGGAGCGGGGGGGGGGGGGGGGGGAAGGGGGGGGCGCAGTGCAGCATGATCCCAAAGCCTCTCCCCGCAGCTGGAAGGCTGTCTGTCCATGCTGGGTGACCGGGGGGGGGGGGCGCAGTGCAGCATGACCCCAAAGCTTCTTCTTGCAGCTCAAAGGCTGTCTTGCTTCTGTGCCTAGGTAGTCACATGCGCCCTCTGAGAGTGGCACAACGAGTGAGTGCTGCAGCCCTCAGATGTGATGAAAACCCAAAACACGGCCAGTGGAGACTGTGATCCCATATCTAGTTTTTTTTTATTTATTTATTTATTTGTGCATTTTTATATAGCGCGGACTTTACCCGAAGGTGTCAGAGCGCTTCACAAAAGGAACAGAAATGAAACATAATGAGAAACATTACAAAATAACAGATTGCAAAAGCATACGTTACGTTACATAAGGTAATAGTGACATTTGGGAGCAAACAAAATACATGAGGTAGTAAAAATTGTGAGCAACCAAATATACATGAGGTAGTAAAGGTAATAGTGACAATTGTGAGCAAACAAAATACGAGGTAGTAAAAATTGTGCGCAGCCAAAAATACATGAGGTAGTAAAAAGTGCACAGGAGGAAAAAGTGACAAGTGTGCAGTTACAGGAGAAAACAAAGGATCATTTGGGGTATAATACTGCAAAAGGTGCTAGACACTCCGGCACAAGAACAAGTGTTATGTAGGCAGAGGTGACACTTGTGACAGTATCAAAGGTAAAAACATGTGAGAGGTCGCAAATCGTGTGTTACAAGGGCAAAGTGGTGTGTGCATGTTACAAAAGGGCACAAAACACAAGTACATGGAAAATACTCCAAAGAGGCAGACACTCCAACCCCAGGAATACACTGGAAAGGCACTTCCATGGTCGTGGAAATTATCAGTAGTGGGAAGCCTTCCTCCAAATAACAAGAGGACGTGAATTACTTTTGTAGGTGTCTCTGGAGGAGGAGAACTTTGAGGTCCCTTTTGAAGGCCTGGGAGGAGGCGGTGGTCCGGAGCTGAGGCGGAAGGGAGTTCCAGATTCTCACTGCGTTGCCTGAAAAGGATTGGGCCATTGTTCTCTCCTTCTTGAAAGTGGGAGGTTCAAGTAGTAGATTCTCAGGACAACTATGACCTCTGCTCGACCCCAGCCGCTCTGACATTCTCCTCTCTGGGGCTGGGGGCTTACAGCTGCAGCATCGTTAGAACTGTGCTGGAACGCTGCGCCTCAAGCAATAGAGGAGCTAATTATGAATGTGACTTTGCATAACAGAACGGTGATGCTGGGACAAGCACCTTTATGCGTTAGACTAACCCACGACGTGTGGCACTTGGTACACCACAAACGTAAAGGGGTTAGGGTGGTGGGGAGGGAGGGAACTGCGGATGGTCTCACTCTCTGCAGTCCTCAGGATTTGCTCTCAGTGATGGGCACTAACAATTGAAATTTTTAATCTCAAATGTAAACCATCATGCACAGCCCTCAAGAACTGAGAGGATAGTGGGTCCGCAGCCGACATCCCCAGTTCCAGCTTCACTGGATGGCTTCTCTTCAGAGTATTCACTTCCTTGTTCCATTCATTATTAACATGAGGCGGGAGCTGACTCCAGAGAGGTAACCTACGAAGCCCCATTTGGGTTTCCATGAAATCAAGCCCTCCATCCACTTTCCTATTGATGGATAAAAGAGCCACTCACGCGAAAGACATCCATTATTTTGATCTTTCTTCTGGGACCGGCATCCTTAGTCCTGAAACTAGGGGTGATAACAAGGTCCTGGAGTGTATTCTGAGAGAGAGGTGTGGTGCCGCGGCCAGGGTGACTGACTACGGAATCTGGGGATCCCCGTTCGATCCCCCTGGGCCGGCGGCTGATTAGCCCAGCAACATGTGACTCTAGGCATTAGTTTGCTTAATCTTCCCGACGGCCCCCAGTGCCTAGAGACCCTAACGGGTGATTGTTTGCGCTTTACAAATGTGGATTATTCTTATTAGTCTAATGTGCTTCTGGTGGAAAAGGTTAGTGGGGTTTCCCAGTCTCTGCTGGAACTGAAGACAACAAACTTTTGGGTGAGAGGGTGAGAACAAGAGCATTTCAAGATGGACTGGGTTCAGAGGCGCATCCCATTGTTTCCGCTGGGAGTGTTCCTGGTCACATTGGATCTCCAGGTTGCATACTTCCACATTCCAATATGACACTATCATCAGCTGAAAGAACATCTCCAGTTTTGTGTTTTTCCTTTCCACCTAAAGTCAGCTTCAAAAATGTTCCCAAACACTCTGGTCCTCTTGGAAGTCTGCTGTACAGCCAGAGGATGCTTCTTCATCCATATTTAGGTGACTGAATCATTCATTCTCAGTCAGGAGATCAAGGCAATTTTGGATGTTTTGAGAATGACTTCTGTACAGAAGGAACCCAGGTTTCTAATCAACTTATCGAAGCAGAAGTTGCACCAGGACATGCAATCTATAGAGGGGCCAGATTTATGGCAGATTTAAATATGGCGGTGGAACCAATTTCAGGGCAGAAAAGATTCTCTGGACCAATGCACGGTTTTGCAGGTGCAGGGGCACATGGCGTCAACCATTGCAGTTGTTCATTGGGCAAAGTTTCATCTAGGAATCTGGGAGCCTGGTCTCGCGAGACGTCAAGTAGTGAGATCTCATCAAGAGCTTGTCGCTCTTTGACTACAGCCTGGAGCTCTCCATCGATCTTTGCATAGGCCTTACATATTGTCTTTGAAACTTCGGGGCATATTACCAACAAGTAGCGATATTTATCGCTAAATAGGCTTAGCAGCGATTTTTTTATCGCTGCCTATCGCTGGATATGTTGGCGGAGAAAACATGCTATAAGCAACGTTTTTCTCCATTGGGCTAAAATATCCAGCAATAGCGGCAAAATGCGTGAATATCGCTGAGAATACAGCGATATTCACGCATTAGCCACGAAATGCTCTTAGCCATGTTATCCACCTCCCATTGGATAACATAGCTAAGAACTGGTCTGAGCAGGTGCTAGTTTTTGGCGATAGCGGGAATATTTCCATCGCTACGCCTGCCTTGCTAACAGGCGATAGCGACATTAGCGACTGCTTTCAGTCGCTAACAGATTGGGTACGCCCACTTTGCATGTCATTAGCGATAAATATCGCTGACATGCAAAGCGGGCCCCAAACCGCTCGCTATCGCCTAAAAGCTGTCGCTAACATCAGTTAGCGACAGCTTGCTAATAGAGCAACAGTATTATCGCCGCTTAGCGGCCGAAAACGGCAGCTAAACCGTCAATAATTGCCTATCGCCCCCCTTGGTAATACGCCCCTTTGTTTCCTAAATTGCCAGAAAGAACCAATACAATTGAATTAGGTCTCAAGCCAAAGGGGAGAGGGTGGTAACATGTAACCCCACATTAAGCCTAAATTGCCCACACTCAACTCTTTTGCCATCACATTGTAACCCACTGAATTCTCACCTTCCCTGTGGCATCTGTTTGTTAGAAGGTCTCTGACCCTCCAGGGCAAAATAGAAAAGAGCGCCCTGCCAGAGTAAGTAACAAGTGGTCCCCTAGAGGATCCAATTCTGTTAAGGGAGGAGCAATATTAGCTGTGTATCAGAGCCCGGGACAACAGACAAATGTGATTCAAATCATACTTTTTATAGAAAAAATATATTTTTATTGATTTTTATGCAGTTAGTCATTTCTAAAAAGCATTCAAGAATTAAATGTTCAGGGATGAATAAAAACAATCATTGCAATTTTTCATGTCATGGAGGGAAAGAAACATCATCATGTTCAGTGTTCCACTCACTCCAGGGCAATTCAGGGGGCTCAACAGACACTCACACCTTCAAGGGATCATTCAAACTCATACGCATTCAAACAATTCAGGAGGATAGATCTCGCATGGCCTGCAACAGAAAGATGCATTTACGGGGGTGCAACAGTAAGAAGGCAAATTAGATGGTATAATGTTGCCGTTCTTGGTGCTACCACCAAGAACAGCAACATTATACCATCTAATTTGCCTTTAAACCCAATAAAAATGTGTTTAAAAAAAAAAAGACTGCAGGGTTATGGTTAGGTCTCATTTTCCATTGAAATGAGTTGCTTCTTTTTTGCCAATAGCTTTGGTGTTGGATGGACAACCTGCATGAGATTGACCAGTCAAATGGTGCAAGTTGGCAACATTTTGGATTGTCAGGATTCATAGAGCGCTACCCAAGGAATGGGCAAGGAAAATAAAGACGGAAGGGTCAAAAAGTTGCTTTTTCCCATTTTAAGCCTCATAAGAACGTTTGCTGTCTATTACTACAACACCTCTGGGCAGAACTACACCAAACTTGACATGGCACCAGTGCATTACCCAAGATATGGCCTTTTGGTGATTTGATCTAAGCCTCTTCAGTCGTTTTTAAGATGTATGTGTTACAAAAGAGTGCTGGATGGACTTTGAACAGTTAATGAAATCTATCATTTTTGGATGCTACAAGGAACCAGCCCCACAGAGCATTCAAGAAGGATTTATGATTTCACAGTTGGACAAACAAACACATCTGCTTGGATGTGAGATTTTTTTTTCTTCTTTTGAGGCAGTATCCGCATTCCTCAGACGAGTCCTGAGTCTGCATCATCTGACTGGCAGAAGCAGCTGAAAATATTTGTTCTGGTGACCATTGCAGGACTAAAGCACGGTATCCTGTCTCCTGATAGGAGACGTCTAGCAAAAAAGGGGGAGCAGGAGCAACTGCTGACCCCAAGGAGGATGTGGGAAGGGCCCAAAGTGCAAATCTACTAGAAACTAAAATCAAAGTCACTGACCCCTCTGCAGATTTACAGATCCCCTCGGTGCACACTTTGCACTAGGTTAATGGATTCAAATCCAGGCCTATTAATCTGCAAATCTGCAGGGGATCCTCAAAAGTATAATACGTTAGATGTTCTTTCTGGCTGCAGATGTGCAGCGCACATCACCATAGGCCAGGCCCTGGCATTATTGCTCTGTACAGGGCCAGGCCCTGCACCCAGAGCCCTCTGTGATTGACCAAAGGGCAGGAGCAACTGGTTTTGCGTAGAATGGAGGCTAGCAAAGGGTGTGATGCAGCCAACTGCTGCCATGCATGACTGCAAACCTGCACAGCGTGGGTTTATCGCAAACATGTTGGGCACAGAACCTGACCACAGGACGGGCACGGTGGCCAACCCCCGCTATGCATGAAAGAAGGAAGATGGCTGCATGTAGCAGGGAGTGCGCTGCAATTGCTGTTGGGCCCAGGACCAGATGGCACTAAGCCCAATTCAGATGCACCCAATCCACACTCTGTGAGGCTTTCAGCCACCAGCAGCCGGGGTTGGCAATGCCACTCCTGTGTCAGCCTCTTTCCAGCCTGGAAGAGTGCAGGTCAGTGGAAGTGGCAGGCGGGTGGAACTAGCTGGGTGGGGTGTGTTGTGGAGGTTCCTTTCCCTTGGTAGATAAGCACCTCCATGATGGCCCAAGTACCCCTACACATGCTATTGAAGGAACTGGATGGGTAACGCCCTTCATCACTGTCCTCATCAGTGAGCAGTGCTTAATTTTAGCCACGGTTTCCAGTGCTCAGCACCATCACTTAATTCCAGTGCTAAGCACCATCACTTATTTGCCAGCTCCAGCACTTATGACAGCCTGCCACAAAGTGGCGCTGTCTGCCTAACTTAGGTATGAGCACAGCTGCTTATTAATTCACTTTTCATTTACAATGACTAATACCTGCCCCCCAAGCCATTCTTATAGGTCTGGGGGCCTGGAATCAGTGCTCTAAATGGGCCGGTACTGAGTACCAGCACTTTTTTTCTTTTGAGACCAAGAGTACCTGCACTTCTTAAGAAAAACATAATACTTTTAATTGGAGAGTACCAGCACTTCTCAGAAACAAGGAAGTCCTCTGGTACAAAGTACCTGCACTTCTAGTTTTCCATTTCAAGCACTGCCTGGAATTGTATTCACTGTCACACTTGTAAGAGTGTGGTGGTTAGTAGTTGTGTTGGCACCACCATGGATGGTGCAAGCTGTAGTGTCCTCTTGACGACAGCCCTGGCAATTTCTACAAATTAAGCACTGCAGCAGTGAGACTCGTCTCTGAAGCACCAATGGAAGTGTTTGTCCTGAAGCAATTTAAACAAGCATTTACAATGCAATGGTCTCGGCATTCTTAAAGTTAGAGCTATTGGCATTGCTCATGACATTATTTTTATTTATGCTTTTGTTTTTAAAACATAAATAAATGGCATTGTCATTTACAATGCCTATAGCAGGTCATAAGCCTCCTTTTGTTGGAGTCTCCTGGCTGTCAGCAGTCAGGAGCCTCACACCTGATGCAAATGGAGCGGAGGGCTCTGTGCGTGTGTTTGGGGAGCTCTTTGCGTGTGTGTGGGGGGCTCTTGTGTGTGGGGGGCTCTTGTGTGTGGGGGGCTCTTGTGTGTGGGGGGCTCTTGTGTGTGGGGGGCTCTTGTGTGTGGGGGGCTCTTGTGTGTGGGGGGCTCTTGTGTGTGTGGGGGGCTCTTGCGTGTGTGTGGGGGAATCTTGCGTGTGCGTGGGGGGCTCTTGTGTCTGTGGGGGGCTCTTGCGTGTGTGGGGGCTTTTGCGTGTGTGGGGGTCTATTGCATGTGTGGGGGGCTCTTGCGTGTGTGTGGGGGGCTCTTGCGTGTGTGTGTGGGGGGGGGGGCTCTTGCGTGTGTGTGGGGGGGCTCTTGCGTGTGTGTGTGGGGGGGGCTCTTGTGTGGTGTGTGGGGGGGCTCTTGTGTGGTCTGTGTAGGGGGCTCTTGTGTGGTGTGTGTGTGGGCCTCGTGTGTGTGTGGGGGGCTCTTGTGTGTGTGTGGGGCTCTTGTGTGGGTGTGTGTGTGTGCAAATGCAATACGTCTCGCATTTGCGACAGAGTAAGCTATTGGCATTGTAAATGACAATGCCATATATTTATCTGTTTTCAAAACCAACACATAAATAAAAAGTTTGTCATTTACAATGCCAATAGCTCTAACTTTTCCGAAGGCAAAACCGTTGCATTGTAAATGCTTGTTTATAGCCCTAGTAATCAGGTGACCCCTTCAGCCAATGAGAACCCTAGCCCCAACACTATTCAATCACACCACTAGCCCTAAAATCTAGAACCAATAGGAGATCAGGACATTACTGCCAATTTTAGCCCTAGTCCAAGCACCCAATCAGTTCAAAAACCCTGATCTCTACGTCCAATAAAGGTATTAGCCCTACCAGTAGTCCAAACCCAAGTCCAAGCAGCCAATGGTACAGGTAGCCCTAGTCCCTACTTCCAATAGAAAGCCTAACCCTACTCTTAGTCCCACAACTAGTCCAACAACCAATCACACCAGAAGCTCTAAATAGCTACTTCCAATTTAAATGTCTAACCCTAGCCCTAGTCCCACCCTACTCCCAACAACCAATAACATAGGAAGCCCTAGTCCCTACTTCCAATAGAAATCCTAGCCCCAACCCTACAATGATTGAATCGCAGACCCAGAAACCAATCAGAACCCTCAAATACCCAACCAATGAGGACATTAACTGATGGGTGATAAAATGTCACCTATTGAGCAGATACTTTCTCTTTTCCTTAAATTCAAAGAAGCTCTTGAGATATTTCAGCAACCTCTGATCAGTGCATATCGGATTTTTGCTGCTCATATTTTAGTTAATGTCATTTCACACCATGCATTGGTGCAGTCCGAGAGGCCGGAGCCCATAGTGTTTGAGCGTGGACTGTCATGAGGTATATTCATGGCCACTGGAATCGTATAGCAATGGAGGACCAAAGTATGTGGCTGCGTTGACTGAGTTATGCAGCAAGAAAAGGCAAGTTAAGATGCACAATGTGGAATGTGGCAGCATTAGTTCACCATTTTGTCATTTCAACTTACAACAGTACTATCTGGGCAGTAGTTTCACCTCATGAAGTACCAGTTTAACTCCAGAATGTATGTGAAAGTTGACCAGTTAACCTCTGTACTTGGACTGTAGCCTCTGATTGTACCTCAGCCAAGCTGAAGTAGAGAGAGAGAGAGTTAGTCCATCAGGGCAGTTGCATCTGCAGCCGAGTTAGCGGCTTTGCAATCGCTGCTTTTGTTATTTTTGTGTGTCACTGTGCAATTAAAAACCATATGCTGACCAAGAGCAGCAGGCATCCTCCATTTTTTGAGTGCTAAAGGAAGATTGTTTCTCCCGAACAGCAATAATTAGACATCCACAGTCTTCATTCTGTGCAATGAAGCTCTACTCGGGGTGGGCCATCTTTCTAGTTTACATATTTTTCAGTCCTGAAGTAGAAAGTACTAGCAGCCTCAACAACACTCTTCCATAAGCCGCTTTCTGGAATCCACGCACTTGGCATCTGCCAGAATCTTTTATTTGGTATGTATATAGCTTGCTCTGCCACTGTATGTTGCGTAGTCCAAAGGGTGCTGTTTCCATGTTAGGTTTCATGCAAACCAGGAGGAGCTGTTTGTCCTTTTCGGGTTACGTGCAGAGTTGGGTCTATTTCTCCGGTTGGCTGTTTTGGGCCACAGGCTGCTGTAGTGTGCCATGTGCTTTGGCATTTGGCTTGTGGTTGTGTTGCTCAAAGTTGGTCAAGTGTGCATTATTAATGCTGGTATTGTTTGTAACAATTGGTGAATTTCTGATTTCTGCTGCTGCCAGTCAGGCGGCAGTAGAGAGCAGTAATGGCCAGGGCACTTTAAGTTTAAAGTGCGCATTGCTCTTTGGCCGGACGTCTTGCGACAGCCAGCCAGACATGACATTTTAAACCTCTCTAACCCAGCAGTCTAAGACAGCTGTGTTAGAGACATCATAAGACTCCAGTGTCCTCGGGAGCGCTGAAGGAGACCGCTCCCTTCATCCTGGCGCTAATTTCATGCTGCTTTTATTTATTCATTACTTTTATTTTTGTCCCCCCCACCACCCTCCGTACATGCCGGCCACCACTGAATATACGAGTTTCTACTCCATTCTATTCTGTTGGGTTTGTAGAGCGCATGGCTACCTGTGGACGTCCAGTGCTAGCATCCAACCGACACTTATGGTACCGTGTTAGTGGTGCATGGAGGTCTGCTGAGCTGTGTTGTGCGAATTCACAAGGAGCTGCTATGTTCTGGCATTGCTGCCTGCAACGCTTTTCTAGACAATGTGACTATGTTGTTGCATGGCGATTGGCTTGTGTTTGTGGTGGTGTCAGTGTGTTTATTCAGGCTGAGGTCTGTGGTGTGCAGTCATGGGTAGGACTAGGGTCGCATATTTGTTTACTGGGTGGTATTACGTTCGTTTGTGTAGTAGGCCGCTGTTGACGTTGTGGTTGCTACGCGGAAAGGTATGGTCTGTATTACCGGCCTGTGCCTTGCTGAATTTTGTGTTCTGTCGTTTTGAGTTTATTCAAGGTATGTGATCGTGATTATGCAAAGTTGGATAATGCCACGCTTTGTGTGCAGTGTTTCGAAGTATAGAAGGCAGAGGTTGGCGCAGCTCTTGAGGGTGGTCGGTGGTCGCTATTGGTAAACTCTGAAGGCACCAGTCGGTGTGTACTATAGTGATGCATTTTTGGGTTCACGTTTGATATCTGTCTGGCTGGTTAATTGTTTGTTTACAGGACTGTTATATTCATAAATGTTAACTCATTTCAAGATAAGTGATAACTTTCAGGGAAAAAAAACGTGACGTTCCATTGAGCGCACACAAGGAATTGGAAAGAGCAGCCTAATGCATTTTGGAATGTGTAAAATGCGCGCGGGACATTCCATGTAATAAAACAAGCGAAACCTAACGTGGGGCGGGACTGAGAAAACGAAACCTATCGTGGGGCGGGACTTCCGTTTTGTGAAGCCCGCGCCCACGGAGTGCCTGGAGGAGCACCGAGGGAGAGCCCCGCGGTCGGAGGGCCTTTGACCGGTGAGCGGAGCGGAGGGGGGGGGGGGGGAGAGAGAGAGAATGCCTGTATGTCTGCGTGTCCGGAGGGCCTTTGACCGGTGAGCGGAGCGGGGGGGCGGGGGGGGGAGAGAATGCCTGTATGTCTGCGTGTGTGTGTGCGCGACGGCGGAGGGGTGGGGGGCGGGGTGCGACGGCGGAGGGGAGGGGTGCGACAACGGAGGGGTGGGGGGGATGCTCGGTGCACGTGTGTGTGTGTGTGTGTGTATGCATGCGACGCTGGGTTCGCTGTATGTGTGGGTGCGTGCATGCATGAGCGCTCGTGTGTGTCTGTCGCTGTTTCTGCGCATGCGCGTGTGGTGTAGCTGCTTCCCAGGAGACAGCAGCTGAGCGCGTTCGCGAGCGCGTGGCCAGCGGAAATCGCCTCCAGAGAGGCAAAGCGCGCGACAGACCCTGTCTCCTGGGAAGCATCGTCCCTGACATAAGATCTCGGCGGAGACGCGCTTACGCGCGTCTTTTAGCCGAGACCTAAAAACACCCGATGGTCCAAGACAGGCCTCTCTGGCGCCGACTCCAAGTTTCCAAAACTTTCCTGCGAAGAAGGAATGTGCAACGTCCCCAGAAGTGCGCCGCTAATCCATCATTCTGATGGAAGAGACGCACGTGGCCAGACGTTCAGTTCCGGATATGATTGCCAAACGTAGATCAATGTTTTTCATAATCCCCGTTCCTTTAATTGCCTGCAATTACTTCATTTGATACTGTTCCAAATCCGAGGCAGAGCCTGCACAGACAGCCGGGTGCGAGCCAGCCGCCACATCTGCGCCGCGGCCTTTCCTCTAATGGCTCTCCCACCGGGGGGCACGGCAGCTGATTGGCTGCCGGGAATGGAGGGAGCGTGCAGATGAATGCATCATTTTTGCGCATCATGGGGCCGAGTCACAAAACATTTTCCAGCCTTAATTGTCACCGACGCCTCCTAATTTCTGCGTGCGCAAATGACCGGTTGATACACGGAGCCAGAAACTTCCAAACCCCACAAGGGCTATAAGAGTGGTGGAGGGTGGGGGTGGGGGGAGGAGGAATTTAAAAACAATTTTGAAACGGGTCCCTATCCAGCTCTGTATCCATGTCCTTAACTTTACTTGTAAATACTTTGATCAATATACCAACTAAGGATGTAAAACTAAAAACCTTTAAAGTAGTCCTTATCAGAGATGGATGTATGACGTTACAACGCATACATTTACATCGCGGTATATTACATCGCGGTTTTTACAATGCAAGTCGTTACGACTTGCGTTGGAGGGCGCTGGATTTAGGAGTAGTATAATTTACTATTCCAACTCCAGTCTACATACAGTAGGGAAGGTGTCGGATAGTAAATTATTCTATTCCTTGCCTAGAGCGCCATCCATCGCAAGTCGTTGCAACGACTTGCGTTGTGACAACCAGGATGTAATAGCATTGCGATGTAATCCCCGCGTTGTAAACGATGTTTCCCATCAGAGATACAATCCTTCTCATCACACTTTACTTAATTCTGCATTCCAAGAGTCTTTGCTTTTTTTACCAAGATGTGTTTCTTCTGTTGCTTTTTTAATGCAACAGTTGACTCGAGTATAGTGCCTACTTTGAACTCAGTCGCTTCCAGGTGCGTTTAAGTTGTGGGTGGGTGTTTATGAAGGTGCTCGACTGAGAGGTCTGAAGTTGAGGCTGAAGACAAGTGAGAGTTTCTCAGTGCCGGTCAGTGGGTCATAAAGGTGTGCAGACCACATGCACATCCAGTCCTTGGCCTCTCTGTTGAGCGCATGGAGCTATGGTTGTATATGTACTAGTTTTAATAAGGGAAAGTGTGTGAAGGAGAGATACAGCTGTCAAAATATAGGCACCTCCAAGGGAAATGAAAATATACTGCTTATATGTATTGTATTGTATTGTAGTTGCATTTATATAGTGCTTACTACCGCTGACGAGGCGTCAAAGCGCTTTTTCAAGGAGTAGCACGCTACTCCGGGACCCATAGAGGATTAGTGTTGAATTAGTATAGTGAAACATGCAAGTACATTTTAAGTGGTGGATAGGTTAGTCAGTTATTTGGATATTGAATGAAAACAGAAGGATAGAGGAGGACAAAGGTTTGTATTTATAAAGCACTTGTTACCCCTGATGGGGTGTTGAAACACGTTCCTCCGGAAGCCCATAAAGGATTAGCGATGAATTAATATGGTGAAATATGAAAGTTATTTCAGTGGTGGATATTAGTCCGTTATATGAAGTGAGAAGGATTGCGGTTCTGTGGGGTGTGAGTGTGGGGGGGTAGGGGATGGTGAAGGTGAGGAGATTAAGAAAGAACGCGCATGCAGAAGGAGAGAGTGAAGAGGGAAGTGATGAGGTTTGAGAAGACAAACAACTACAAAGAAAAAATGGAAATTCAAGAAAAAAAAATCTAAATCCTAGGATAGGGAAAACAAGAATAAACTAATAATGTGTGAAAATACAATGGTTGGGTATTCACAAAGGACATTCATTTGGGTATCTTTGTTAAGGACTGCCAAGAATCCACAAAGGGATTTTGGGCAGATGTAAACCCATTTATGAATGTGCAAATCTCTGCAGCCATAAATTCATCTGAAGGTGTTGAATGTGACCATTCCAAGGGGTGTTTTGCCTTGGAAGTCTGAGAATGCCTACAAAACTGATCTAGCTCATTTGCTCCCTAGAAAAGGTTATATATGTACTTCTGCACAAGGCTGGTGTAAATCCCCTTCCAGGGTGGGAAGGCAATGGATCATTCCTAGGTTTGCACCTGGTGCATCTTTTCGAGTGAATGTCTGTGAATAAGGACAAGGCAGAAAATAATTTGAAGGCTCCAAATGCTTTTCCAACTTCCTTTGTGAATAGGTCTCATGTCTTTACATGAACATGTTCTGGATGGTTATGAAACTGCCAGACAGTCTTTATACCATGAGATGGAGTATATTACACATTGAAATTATGAGAGTAAAGACAGAGCGAAGATATTTTACCTCTGATTGTATGCATCCTAAAGGGGACAAATCAAAAAAAAAAAAAAACTCCAACCACAGATAAGAGAAAGCACAAGAAAAGTGTTAAGCTCTCATCACCAGCAGATGAGACTATGGGAACATCCTGTACACAAGGATTAACTTTTTCCGTGCTCATGACGAGCTGAGCAAGTCATGAGCCGTGGAACGCTCACACGTGGGGATAATTCCCCTGGGATGTATGTCGTTACAACGCATACTTTTACAACGCCTACCTTTACAACGCATTTTTTACACCTCAACATCCATTACAACGCATGCCTTTACAACGATTTCTTCGAAACTACCTTTAGAACGCATTCCACTACAAAGCATACTACATTTACAACGCATACCATTACAACGCATACCATTACATTGCATGTATGGTAAGTATTGGATAGTGTAGGGGTAAAAATTACTATTCTAACTCCAGGGGGTGCAACAGTAGGGTAAGTGCTGGATAGTGTAGGGATAAAAATTACTATTCTAACTCCAGGGGGTGCAACAGTAGGGTAAGTGTTGGATAGTGTAGGTATGCGTTGTAATGGTATGCGTTGTAATGACTGTGTTGTAATGACATGCGTTGTAGTGGTATGCATTGTAGTGACATGCGTTGTAATGATTGCGTTGTAATGGCATGCGTTGTAATAGATGTTGCGTTGTAAAAGTTTCCTTGTAAAGGTAGTGCGTTGTAAAAGTTGCATTGTAAGTGTTATTTCCCATTCCCCTGCTGTGCTGAGCGTCCACGGGAACGGGTGTGGTCATGACGAGCTCAGCTCATCATGAGCACACGAGCACTGTGCCTCATGATGAGCTGAGCTCGTCATGAGCACGGGGGCGCTGTGCGCGCTCCCCCGCCCCCCAACACAGCGAGGGAATTACCCCCGCTGCGAAGGGGTTAACAACCAATTCACTAGAAGACTGCAGAACATCCAAAGTGCAGCAGCCAGAGTGATCCTCAACCTCCCACACTGAGCTGACATCACACCACACCTCAGGGAACGCCACTGGCTCTCGATATACCAGCGTGTACACTTTAAACTCGTCACACACACCTGCAAAGTGCTCCACAACACAGCTCCCGCCTACCTGAATAGCCACATTGATTTCCACCAACCTTCCACACACCTCCGCTCATCCGGACTACGACTTGCACACATCCCATGCATACAGACAACCAAATCTAGCGGTCAAGTCTTCTACTACACCGCTCCTGAAGCATGGAACAACCTCGTACAATACATCGGAGCCTCTGCCTCGCTTCTTGACATTCGCTAGTGATTTCGAGTAAACTCTCCCGGGCTCGCATCGCACACCTGCTACAGAGCACCTGGGTACACTCGCAGGTGATTAGTGCCCTATAAAAGCACAGATAGGGTAACATAACAACATAACGTATGGAATTCTGAAAGACTCCAAATGAGTACATTTATCTCACTAATAATATACAGCTTAACAGAGACACTCACTCTGTCTATAGTTTTGGTTTCTGCAACATCTATGGCTCCTCAATCAGGCCAAACTTCAATCAAAAAGTTAAAGTTCTTCTAGGTGCAACATCTAGGGCGTTGAAGAGCACCAGGAGGTAAGCACCAGAAGACTGTTCGAGGAGAAGGAATACTAATTTACGGCAAAAATGGCTTCTTCAGGACATAAGCAGCTATGATTAACTTTACACCATAAACATCACACGATAAATAGAGAGATCATGGCGCAAATCTGAGTTTCAGCTAGTTCCGCATTCGACCACTCTTCTTTCTGCCTATTAAATCACCCAGTTTGTGTAGCTGTTGAGAGTAGCGCTGCTCTGCCCTCAAGCCACAGAATCCAAGAAGAGAACTAAGAGAAAAACTTTCCTAACTCACAGAGAAAGTAATACCTCTCCAGTGGGGCAGCGCCTACCTCAGCGCTGGTTCCAATAGAGGCGTATTATTTTCAAGGCTTCTCAGACCTCCACCAAGGAGGGTTTCCAAGACTTTATCTCTGTCAGGCTAGACTCATGGAAGGCATGGGTGAAAACATACCACCAACCACATCAAGTCTGTCCATCTCATTTCCTTCGGTGGTACCTTGAGACCTCATGGGTATGTGCCCCGCTCACTCCTAAAATCGGAAATGTGAGAATGTGGGATAAGGGCTGGAGCAGCCGACTTTGGAGCTGAGGAACCAGGTTTGAGTCTCGACGTCGGCTCAACATCCTGTGATTCTGGGCAAATCACTTAATCTCACCGTGCCTACCAAGAAATTAATGTGTCCTTGTGTAATGCAACTGATGCTTGTGTAAAGCGCTCCAATACCTTCCGGTCGAGTTCATGCTATATAAAATAAAAACAAAAAATGTCTGTTACGTGGTGTGTTGGATGTTACAATGCAAAACCAATAAGGTACGAGGGACTAGTGGTAAAAGCTCTACCCTGAGTAAACGAGTAACATACTATTTCATTGCCATCTCAGGGTCCAGAGATTTCAACATCTTTGTGCTTCCAGAACTCCATCGTTCTTGGGGATGGACGTCAAGGGAAGGGTATTTCAAATACTTGCGATATTCAGATTCAGATATCACGGGCTGTCAATCACCATGCTTCTGGAATCTGCAGAGTAAGTCCCTGTAGTTCTCCTGACACCCTAAGTGTGTGGTTAGCTGTTCACTGGCAATGACTGCCCTGAGGGGAGTTTACTCTGGCAGCTGCCAAGCACTACAAAGGCAGAAACATGCTTGAAAAGTCAGCGAACAGACCCCATAGAAGTAGAGTGCGCGGCCCATTACTGTCTCAAATACATGGCTCCCCGATCACAACCTGGTGGTATGTGTCGACCCCAACTGGATCCTGTACAATGTCTGTTGTAAAGTGCTTCTGCTACAATAAAAGTGGTATCACCTTCTTCTTTCACCAAGTTCCCCGTTCTCCCATGCCTCCCCTTTTCATCCTCGTGTCACACTCCCAGCATAGCCCCTCCTTATCCTCGTCAGTGCTCCTCCTGTCCACACGGCCATGTTTTTTCATGTTTATCTTTGTGGTGACCGTGATTGCAGATTAGCATTAAAGGCCATGTCAGCCTATGTCACCCTTTCTAACCGTTGAGTGTGTGTTTTACACTGGTTTATGTCAATAGTTCTTGTGTAACATAACACAACGTGCATTTGTAAAGCGCATATTCACTACTAAGAGGTATCTTGGCGCTGAATAACAGATGTTTATTGTTACCCAACTCAGTGGTACTCATTTTATCGACCTCTTAAGGATGAAAAGCGGAGTGGACCCGCCAGAATTTGAACCTGCGACCATGAGGTCAAACACGGGCCCCTACAGTGGGCGCATTAGTCCACTGCTCCACCAGACCCGGCTGTAGCACTCTCACCAATGCCCCAGAGAGAGCTACAGAGATGGTAGTGCACTGAGAGTGAAGTACCAGGAGTAGGCACTCACTCCCCTGACTTTTCATCATTAATTCCACACTCTTGGCTTCCCAAGGACAAACATGCTTGTCATCCTTACTGCATGGAAGCCAATATTGGCAGTAGCACCTATGGTCTGAAAATGCATGCGATTAATAAATAAAGCAATTGTTCCCTTATAGTGTCTCCACTCTGCCGGGTCTTCGGGGAGCTACATGAGGGGCCTTCCCCACACGCCAATAATATTGTTCAGTGCATATGGCAGCACACTAACTATCCAGATGGTAATTAAAATGCATCAAGCAAGAATAGTAATAGTGTACATCTAACACATTAATTAATTATATTTGCCTCTACAAATATGTTTTAAAAAATATAACATTGAATTGTTACCGAAATAGCTCCTGATGTTCCTAACTGCTTAATTCGGTAAGTAAACAATTTCTCCTTAAAGTACTAAAGTGCTACTGTTCTTTGCTATTAACAATAAACCATAGGAAACCATTGTGTCTTTGAAAACCAATGTTCTTTTTCTTTAAACATATCTCTCTGTTAGTTCAGTTCAGATGCGAATAAGCTGGGTTGGTTTCTTCAGCATAAGACAGAATTATGTAAATGCCTCGTGAACGTCAGCAGCTGCTGTAGCTGTAAAAGCAATTCCACTTCTGGAGCACACTGGAGCCTTTTATTCGTCAGTTCTGCCTCAGTCTATTTTGCTGTTGATAGGTAGACATGGAAACACGACAACTCGTCCTTGCTTTGGAATTCTTTTGGAGAGCTAGGCCAGTTAACTTCATGGCAAAGTTGAATTCTCTAAAGTTATTAGTGCCTGTCTGAGATACATTACAAAACACAAGCAACACATGACTTTCCTTTCTGTATTTCATTTCCCGTGAATGGGTTTTCAGGGCCCAATTTCAGCTTCTGGACCATGTGCAGCATTTCTCATCAGCGAAGTGTCATTAGTGAAGCGGCCTGGTGAAATCAGTGGTGTCATCAGTGAAGTGTCATCAGTGAAATCATGAAGTGTCATCAGTGAAATCATGAAGGGTCGTCAGTGAAATCATGAAGTGTCATCAGTGAAATCATGAAGTGTCATCAGAGAATTGTCTTAAGTGAAGTGTCATCAGTGAAATCATGAAGCGTCATCAGTGAAATCATGAAGTGTCATCAGTGAAATCATGAAGTGTCTTCAGAGAATTGTCTTAAGTGAAGTGTCATCAGTGAAGTGTCATCAGTGAAATCTCATCAGTGAAATCAATGAAGTCTCATCAGTGAATTGACTTAAGTGAAGTGTCATCTGTGAAATCAGTGAAGACACATCAGTGAAATTAAAGAGTTTTTTGTATAGAGCGACGTTCACTCCAAGGAGCATCTTGGCGCTTAGCGGAAAAAGGACTCAAGGAGATTTTTCACAGAGGAGAGGGTGACTGAGTGAAACGGTTAAATAAGAGATAGCACTGGGCGTTCTGGTGTAGTAAAGAGCCATGTTTTGAGGCGCTTCCTGAAGGTGGGATCCGTTTGTGTGTGCCTCAGCCGAGTGGGAAGTGAAGTGTCATCAGTGAGATCTCATCAGTGAAAGCAATGAAGTCTCATCAGTGAATTGCCTTAAGTGAAGTGTCATCAGTGAAATCAGTGAAGTGTCATCAGTGAAATCAGTGAAGTGTCAGCAGTGAAATCAGTGAAGTCTTGTGAGTGAATTATCTTAAGTGAAGTGTCATGAGTGAAGTGTCAGCAGTAAAATCAGTTGTGTCAGCAGTGAAATCAGTGAAGTGTCATCAGTGAAGTGTCATTAGTGAACTGTCATCAGGGAAATCAGTGAAGTCTCATCAGTGAATTGTCTTAATTGAAGTGTCATGAGTGAAGTGTCATCAGTGAAACCAGTGAAGTGACATCAGTGAATTGTCTTAAGTGAAGTGTCATCAGTGAAATTGTCTTAAGTGAAGTGTCATCAGTGAAGTGTCATCAATGAAGTGTCATCAGTGAAGTGTCATCAGTGAAATCAGTGGTGTCATCAGTGAAATCATGAAGTGTCATCAGTGAAATCATGAAGTGTCATCAGAGAATTGTCTTAAGTGAAGTGTCATCAGTGAAGTGTCATCAGTGAAATCTCATCAGTGAAATCAATGAAGTCTCATCAGTGAATTGACTTAAGTGAAGTGTCATCTGTGAAATCAGTGAAGACACATCAGTGAAATTAAAGAGTTTTTAGGTCTCGCCTGTCGATGCGCATGCGCATCGAGCTTGCGAGACTATGGGGGCTTAAACAGTCTTTAACCAACTTGCAAGGAATCGTGGCGATTCCTTGCAGTGCCCGTGAAATTTAAGCTCAATGCGCATGCGCATTGAGCTTAAAAGCGCGTGCACATGCCCCCAGCCGCCTGCTTGCATGTATTTTCCCTCAGGCGCACTCCTCCCACACCCCCGCTCCGCCCCCTCCCCTGCCTGCGTGTCGCATTTCTTAAGTTCCCTCAGCCGCACTCCAGGCCCCTGCTGCTTTCACACCCTCTCCCCGATCCGCCCCCTCCCCTGCCCGCCGTGTCGCATTTCTCCTCCCCCCTCCCCTTCTCTGCCTTCCTTCCGTCTTTTTTTTTTTTTTACCCGCTCTGCCCCCTCCCTTTTCCCCGGAGTCACTTATTCCTCTGAAGAAATGACACAATGCTTTTAACAATCTCACAATTTGCACTCGTGTACCACTACCCCCTCTCTTCTCCCCCTTCCTCTCTCTCACTACCCCTCCCTTCTTTGTGTGCGCACGCACCACGTGAAATCCCAGCGAAAAGTTAGCAGCGCTGAAACCCTCCCAATCTCAGCCCGCCAGAATCGCTCTGGATGAAGGCAAAGCTTCTAGTGGCTCCCTAAGCTGTTTTCCTCTTACATACTCGGCTCAATCAGCGCTGCCGCACGGAAGCATTTTTTTCCATTTATTCCTCTGAAGGAATGACACAATGCATTTCCTGATCTCACAATTTGCACGTGTGTAGTTGAAGTTGATCCCAAAACATGCCCTTTCACGTGAAAACCGTTTCTTCTCCCTTTTTCACAAGCGAGGGATCATACCAGGTAGGAGGGACCAGAGGGAGAAAGAGAACCGCAACGCCTCATTCTTTTCTCGAACCCTCACTCTCTCTCTGCCTGCATTGCTCAGGTTTCCCTCTCGTCTTTTGTCTAGATCATTTCCATCTGCCCCTTTGCAAAGCTGGTTCCGTCTCTTTTTTGCTTTCCTTTTCACCCGTCTCTTTTCTGTCATTCTGTATTTTCTGTTTGCCTCTCTCAACTACAAAGAATTTGACAACTATAAAATTCACACACAAACATATAAGCCCATTCATACAGACTCATGAACACTTTAACAGAACAGATGCACCCCCCTCCCCCACCACAAAGCGCGTCCGCTTCATTACTTCATGCGCGGCCTCTCCTTAACCTAATCTACCTCACCATCTATTCTGTGTTGTCAGACTGGAAGGCACCTTCGATGCATCTGCTACTATTTGCTTAACGTCCTGCACGCTCCTTTCATCCTGTGTCCTACAAGTCCCTTCTTTTATTTTAATTAAATACCGGACCATTTACTTGCAACAAAAAAAAAATACAGACTGCAAGGCGCCTTCAGTGCATCTGCTACTATTTGCTTTAACACAAACTAACACTTTACCATACTGCACTTCCTGCTTTCTCCCTCCCTACCTCCCTTTTTCTTGAGTCCCTTCTGCTTTAGCTACATGCCACTACTATTTGCTTGCCATCTTCCGTGCTCTTAACCCTCCCTTTCTCCATTAAGCCCTTATTGTTTTTTTATAATACATCATATCATTTGCACACAATACTACCTTACTCTTACGCAACTGCTACTATCTTCTTCTCTCCCTCCCTGTCTCTACCTACTACAGCATCCATTTTAATATAACAATTTGGAGCTGTACTGCAACTTTTTTATTTCTACTACTTCTCATTATTGTTTACTTGTTTTTATATGTTATTACAATGCTACAATTGTTAGTTATTTCTGTTAAATAACACAACACACAAAAACAATTTAGTTCGCCTCTACAAATATGCTCACATTCCTTTTGCCTTCCATAACTTTACTATCAACAAGTTGCTGCTCTTATATCTTTTGCCCCCCACTCTTCCTTATCCATACTCTGCCATTCACCCATACAATCTTCCTTCACACACACAATACTTTTGAAATAACTTTCTCGCATATTACCTTTTAGCACTCCATACTAACAAGCATTTTTGCTGCCTACTCCCACAGTCCCCCGCAGCCCAAACTCACACGTTGCACAAAACTCCATATTGTATTAAAATAGCGTGCCACTAGCCAGCCGCAATTAACCTCCTGGTCCAAGTACGCCCACCCCTCCCCTGGAGGGTTTGAATGCGCATTGTTTGTGTTGAGGAAGGTCACGTGAGCACTCTCTGCAAGAGCCCACCCCCAAAAGGCACGTGCTCATCTCCCAGCTGGCTGCTGCTTTGACACAGGCGGACACTTCCTGCCTTGCGTTCCTTGCCCCCACCCCGAAAGAATTTGAGATGGCATGTTTGACCTCCGACCTTGCTTATCCATCCCAGTCCTCTTCTGTTCTTAATTTCAGCTTCTATACCCCTGCACACCAACTGTTTGAAAACCACGTAGGGTATACTTATACTGGGTTAGACTTTGGCACGTCAGTAATGGGTTTATGTGGTCAGCGGAATCTTTTTGGGGGTGGAAATAGGGGAAGAGGGTGTTATGCCAGGCACCCTTTGAGGCCTTATTGCCTCCTTGTGCTTTCACCAACACATCCACCATCACCTCCACATCCACCATGACATCCACCACCACATCCACCACCACATCCACCACCACTGCATCCACCACCACCACCACACCCACCACCACCACACCCACCACCACTACATCCACCACCACATCCACTACAACCACCACCCCATCCACCACTACCACCACCACCGCATCCACCACCACTGCCGCATCCACCACATCCACCACCACCACATCCACCGCATCCACCACCACATCCACCATCACCACCACATCCACCATCACATCCACCATCAAATCCACCACCACATCCACCACCACATCCACCATGACATCCACCGCCACATCCACCACCACATCCACCACATCCACCACCACTTCACCACCACATCCACCACCACCACCGCATCCACCACTTCCACCACCACCACATCCACCACCACCACATCCACCACTGCATCCACCACCACCACATCCACCACCACATCCACCACCACATCCACCACCACATCCACCACCTCATCCACCACCTCATCCACCACCTCATCCACCACCTCATCCACCACCTCATCCACCACCACCGCATCCACCACCACCGCATCCACCACCACCACCACACCCACCACCACTACATCCACCACCACATCCACTACAACCACCACCCCATCCACCACTACCACCACCACCACCGCATCCACCACCACATCCACCATCAACACCACATCCACCATCAACACCACATCCACCACCACCACCACATCCACCACCACCACCACCACCACATCCACCAACACATTCACCATCACCTCCACATCCACCATGACATCCACCGCCACAGCCACCACCACATCCACCACCACCGCATCCACCACCACCACATCCACTACAACCACCACCACATCCACCACCACCACATCCACCACCACCACCACATCCATCACCGCATCCACCACCACCTCATCCACCCCCTCATCCACCACCGCATCCACCACCACCACATCCACCACCGCATCCACCACCGCATCCACCACACCCACCACCATCACTTCCACCACCACATCCACCACCACTTTCACCACATCCACAACCACCACATCCACCACCACCACATCCACCACATCGACCACCTCCACCACCACCACCACCTCCACCACATCGACCACCTCCACCACCACCACCACCTCCACCACCACCACCACCACCACATCCACCACCACCCCCACATCCACCCCCACATCCACCACCATCACCACCACATCCACCACCACATACACTACATCCACCACCACATCCACCACCAACATATCCCCCAGATCCACCACCACCACATCTACATGTGTGTGGCTGTGTGTGTGTAGGTGCAAATGCAATGTTCTTGGATTGTCGTCACAATAAAATACAATGAACATAATCTTCACAAAAGTTATTTACAAACGTTTAAGCTATTGCCATTATAAATTACAATAACTTTTATTTAAGTATTAATTATTTACAAAATTAAAAGCCATTGTTATTTGTAATATCAATACATCTAAGTCACGTAAATACAACACACATTGCATTACAAATGCTATAGGTGTCACATTTGCAAAAGTTAAAACTATTGACATTGTAACTGACAAAGCTATTAATTTTGCTACTTTCAAAACCAACACATAAATAAAAAAAGTGTCATTTACAATACCAATAGATCAAACTTTCCTAATGCGAGACCTATTGCATTTCCAATGCTTGTTTGTATAGAGCGACGTTCACTCCAAGGAGCATCTTGGTGCTTAGCGGAAAAAGGACTCAAGGAGATTTTTCACAGAGGAGAGGGTGACTGAGTGAAACGGTTAAATAAGAGATAGCACTGGGCGTTCTGGTGTAGTAAAGAGCCATGTTTTGAGGAGCTTCCTGAAGGTGGGATCCGTTTGTGTGTGCCTCAGCCGAGTGGGAAGTGAAGTGTCATCAGTGAGATCTCATCAGTGAAAGCAATGAAGTCTCATCAGTGAATTGCCTTAAGTGAAGTGTCATCAGTGAAATCAGTGAAGTGTCATCAGTGAAATCAGTGAAGTGTCAGCAGTGAAATCAGTGAAGTCTTGTGAGTGAATTATCTTAAGTGAAGTGTCATGAGTGAAGTGTCAGCAGTAAAATCAGTTGTGTCAGCAGTGAAATCAGTGAAGTGTCATCAGTGAAGTGTCATTAGTGAACTGTCATCAGGGAAATCAGTGAAGTCTCATCAGTGAATTGTCTTAATTGAAGTGTCATGAGTGAAGTGTCATCAGTGAAACCAGTGAAGTGACATCAGTGAATTGTCTTAAGTGAAGTGTCATCAGTGAAATTGTCTTAAGTGAAGTGTCATCAGTGAAGTGTCATCAATGAAGTGTCATCAGTGAAGTGTCATCAGTGAAATCAGTGGTGTCATCAGTGAAATCATGAAGTGTCATCAGTGAAATCATGAAGTGTCATCAGAGAATTGTCTTAAGTGAAGTGTCATCAGTGAAGTGTCATCAGTGAAATCTCATCAGTGAAATCAATGAAGTCTCATCAGTGAATTGACTTAAGTGAAGTGTCATCTGTGAAATCAGTGAAGACACATCAGTGAAATTAAAGAGTTTTTAGGTCTCGCCTGTCGATGCGCATGCGCATCGAGCTTGCGAGACTATGGGGGCTTAAACAGTCTTTAACCAACTTGCAAGGAATCGTGGCGATTCCTTGCAGTGCCCGTGAAATTTAAGCTCAATGCGCATGCGCATTGAGCTTAAAAGCGCGTGCACATGCCCCCAGTCGCCTGCTTGCATGTATTTTCCCTCAGGAGCGCACTCCTCCCACACCCCCGCTCCGCCCCCTCCCCTGCCTGCGTGTCGCATTTCTTAAGTTCCCTCAGCCGCACTCCAGGCCCCTGCTGCTTTCACACCCTCTCCCCGATCCGCCCCCTCCCCTGCCCGCCGTGTCGCATTTCTCCTCCCCCCTCCCCTTCTCTGCCTTCCTTCCGTCTTTTTTTTTTTTTTACCCGCTCTGCCCCCTCCCTTTTCCCCGGAGTCACTTATTCCTCTGAAGAAATGACACAATGCTTTTAACAATCTCACAATTTGCACTCGTGTACCACTACCCCCTCTCTTCTCCCCCTTCCTCTCTCTCACTACCCCTCCCTTCTTTGTGTGCGCACGCACCACGTGAAATCCCAGCGAAAAGTTAGCAGCGCTGAAACCCTCCCAATCTCAGCCCGCCAGAATCGCTCTGGATGAAGGCAAAGCTTCTAGTGGCTCCCTAAGCTGTTTTCCTCTTACATACTCGGCTCAATCAGCGCTGCCGCACGGAAGCATTTTTTTCCATTTATTCCTCTGAAGGAATGACACAATGCATTTCCCGATCTCACAATTTGCACGTGTGTAGTTGAAGTTGATCCCAAAACATGCCCTTTCACGTGAAAACCGTTTCTTCTCCCTTTTTCACAAGCGAGGGATCATCCCAGGTAGGAGGGACCAGAGGGAGAAAGTGTCATCAGAGAATTGTCTTAAGTGAAGTGTGAAGGACTGGGTTCTTTAAGACCCAGCGGTGCCAGGGGACAACACCTGAAACCTTCGTGGGTAACCTGCTCCGGCTTACGAATCACAGATACACGGGACACTTCCTTCGGCGTCAAAGATTCAAGTTTATTTACTGCAGGGAAACACAGAAGTCACAGGAAGTACAACGAGTGTAGTTCGGGGAGACTGCTTCAAATTGGTTCTGTGGATCGCTCCTTTTATACAGAATTCTCCCATAGGTTTGCATAGCACACAAAGGTTTACAACCCGGTTCCCATAATCATCCCCCAGAGGGGTAGCTTTGGTCACTTTGATACTCACAAGGTCCGGAACATAAGTGCGGAAACATTTGGCGGTTCCCAACTGTAAAAACCCATCTTCCCACCATTAGTACATTCCAATCAGCAGTAAAACAGATCGAAGAAGGAACAAGAACAGGTGTGGAGGAAGATGAAAACAGTGGGGAGATTGGAAAGGGTGTAAAAGGGGAGGTATCGGGAAACACGAGCTACAGGCATCAAAGGGGCGTGCCTAATGAGATGCACGGCTGAGACAATAAACCGGCACGGCGAGATGAGCCTCGAGCGGGGCCATCTGCCTTACAGTATCATCCTCCTCATCATAAAGACATTTACAAAGGACATGTGTCTTCCGCAAATATCTTGGGAGTCCCAGGGTCGCGAAGCGGACAACGTCCGTTCGCTGGCTACTTGAGGGCAAGAGACAAAATGGATGCCGTATCTAAGATGGAACCCGTGGGTACAGATGAAAAACCCACGTAACAAACGAATGGTTTAAGTTAGCACAGCGAAACTGCGCACACTTACTAAACTCGTCATTTGCGGTTCGTAGATACCAGACTCGACCATATTCGTGCGAGTCGGAAACACCACATTCAATTGTCACGAAACCTCAGACGCTCCTTTTGCCCTCATGTAGGCAAGCACTAGTCGGAATCATACTCGATATTCATCAGACCATCTAGATGTTGCTGTAGCATAGCTCTGTCCAACCGAGTTCCATTGGTAACAGGTGGCTGTCTCATACACGTTGTAGCACAAAGGCCACATAAGGCAGGACCACACTGCACACAAAGGCAACACGTGAACAGGAACGCCACAACGACTCCGATGATCATCAGAATCTTTCAACCCCAAGTCGACATCAGGCCCCAAAACCACCCAAGTAGCGTCCAATCCCCTACATCCACGTGTATGGATTCAGAGATTTTATGCAACTTTGAGATGGCTTGATAGACAGTCGGAGCGTTATCAGGAATGAAAATACAGCAGCTCGAATGGATCACCTTACATACCCCACCTCGATCTGCTAAGATCACGTCTAAAACCATACGGTTTTGTAACGTCATAAGTCTATCCGCCTGAAGTTCTGTGGTGATATTACCAAGGGCACTGGCAGTAATATTAGCTGTCGATTCTACCACTCGAGTCAATTGTCTCAGGTTCCTACTATTAACCATAGGTCCCCAAAACGGGAGGAAACCCTTGAAGAAGTCTCCTGCCTCTTGACCGGCAGTATCCTCTTCGCTAATTACGCCTCTCACAACTCTAGTCTTGTGATAATCTGCATCTACAGTGAACGTCGGAGGCAACAAGTTTGCGATAAAACATGAGCCCATGAAATCAGAGGGCAACCATGCATATGCACGATCATGACAGACAAAGTAGGTACCCTTGGCAGCCAGAAACACAGGGGACGAGATCATCGGCAGCATGTAATTTTCAGTGCAAGCACTCTCTCCAAGTCGGGCTTTCGATCTTCGGCCACGACCCATTAGACAAAAATTACCAATGTGGGGTACGACCCATATCGGAGGCGAGCTGTTAAGCTGTTTATCACTCGTGAGCGCACTGTACTCGACCTTACTCAGGACCCTATAGGCTTGTACCTCTTCCACTGGAATGAGCGACGGCTCATAGATATCTCTATCTAAGTCTTCTATCGCTATAGACAAAGGCTTATAGTACGAGCCAGGGCCAAGGTAGGGAGAACGTGGCTCTCGATTGGGGTGAGAATCTAATGCGCTTCGAAACATTGTTTGAAATGCTCGAGCAGACCCTTGGGAACTATACGGTAACACCAGATATGGAATTCCCTTATCCGGTGTATGTGGCATCAACCCACACACCCAACAATTAGTAGTGTTAACCACTAACTGGTGCTGGTGAAGGAGCTGAATAAAGGAATTGTTGCGGAATTCTGCACGTCTAGCCTGCTCGTGTTCGGGTAAGATATGAAAGGAATGGGGAGATGCAACAGTGGTAGGTCGAGGATTAGGGGTAGGAGTAGGTATGGCAGGAGATAAGAAACAAGACATCATGTAATACACCCCACCCGCCAATAATGCAGAAACAGTCAAAAGCAATACGAATATTTGGAACATAAAACATTTGGTACGAGTAAGTTGTTGCAACTTGAACCTTTGCGCCTGAGCTTCTTCCAAGTCCATCAGCTTCGAAAATGCCATCCCCTACGACCGTCCGCAACGTTTCTTGACGCACTTCGTTCTGTGTAGCAGTAGCCAATCCCTAGGAGTTCTCAGGAACCGACGGTCTTTAACCTAGCGTCAAGACCTACTAACCAGAAGGAAGTACACGCGCGGCCCTACGGCCTTTATTCACAATTATGTGTATGCAAAGTGTCTCTCAGCTGTGGAAGCAAAAATATGAGGAACGAAACTCAATGTATATATACTAGAATAATTACAATGATACGAGTGTTCAAACTGATCGTGGAAAACGGGATAATGCAATTGTCAAGGGACAAAACAGGATCTTTTATTAGTCTTTAGTGCTGGATCGCAAAAAGTATTGGGTTTTCCCAGGACGTGTCTGCTCGTCAAACAACGGATCCGTCGAAGGGACAGCGTCCTGTTGATCAGTTGAATGTTCTGGTCTTGAGTCTTTTGATGACAAATGTTCAACAGTGTCTTTCTGCTGCACTGAGGATTCTCCGACAGGTTGTGCGTCGCTAAAAGGTACAAACGCCGACAATCCTTCGGTTTCAGTTGATGCAATGCCTCTCCTCACCCACGAGTCTGCCGGCAACGGAATAGGGACCTTTTTGGTATGGGTGGCATGCACCCAGTTTTTCCGACCCTCTAGACGAACAGCAGTTCTCGTGGCAAGGAGGACCTGGAAGGGTCCAGTGAATCTGGGCTCCAAATTCTTCTTGCGCGCGAAATTTCGCGTCACCACCCAGTCTCCGGGCTGGAGCTGGTGGCCTGGACCCTCCGTCTGCGTCGGCAATGCTTCGTAAACCTGTTGGTGAATTAACCTCAGTTTAGCAGTCAAGTCATGGAGATAATCGATCAACATTGGATACTCAAGATCACAGAACACACCCGGTCTAGGGACCCCCCAAACATTTGCAGGACGACCGAACACTATTTCATAGGGACTGAGCCCTACTCGGGAATGTACGGTTGCCCTTGTTGACAGTAATGCTAAGGGTAAAGCGTCAGGCCACGAGAGACCAGTCGTAGCCTGAATCTTCGCTGGCTTCAGTTTAAGGGTGCTGTTATACCCTTCAACCAAACCAGCTGCCTGGGGATGATTGGCACTATGGAATTTTTGATTAATTCCAAGGCCCTTACACACACTCTTCATCACACTCCCCACAAACTCACTTCCGTTATCCGACCATACAATCCGAGGCATTCCATACCGAGGAAAGTATTCCTTCAGTAGGATTTTCGCAGTTGACAAAGCAGTGTTGTCCTTAAGAGGGTAGGCTTCAATCCATCGGGAGAACGCGCAAACCACAACTAAAACGTATTTCAGGTTATTGCATCGCTCCATAGGGATGAAGTCTAATTGGATCACCTCAAAGGGACATGAAGGGGGAGCAAAACTACCAGGAGGAGTTGGGGTTCCCTTACCAGGATTGTACAACATACATACCATACAGTTCTTAACCAAGCGTTCAGCACATTTCGTGATACCATCATTCTTCCACACAGGAGACAGCAACTTGCAAATACCTTTCGCGCTAATATGTGCTAACCCATGCGCCATTGTCACAACAGCTAGCACATATGCATCCGGTAACATCCATCTCTTATGTTCCGACAAATCAATCCAACAACCATTCGCATCCAACTTTCCCGTACTTTCTTTCCACTTCGTCTTTTCAGTCTCGGTGGCCTCATTCTGAATTGCTTTCACACTCTCGATAGTGTCCTCACACATACTCGATTCTGTAGGCCACCTAACCGAACTCGTCACATACATTCGAGTGCTAAGGTTCCGGGCAGTCTCCTTAGCAGTCTCATCCGCAAACGCATTACCACGACCAACATCATCCGTCACCTTACGATGCGCACTACATTTAACAATCGCCACCTGCTTAGGCAACGTAAGTGCATCCAAAAGATCATTCACAAGCTGACCATGCTGAATCTTCGTACCATGCGATGTCAAAAAACCTCTCTCTCTCCACAACCGTCCAAAGCTATGGGCGACGCCAAAAGCGTATTGGCTGTCGGTAAACACATTCACACGTTTCCCTTTCGCTAACACACACGCTCTGGTGAGAGCGATCAGTTCTGCAGCTTGGGCAGAATTCTGGTTTAATCGTGCAGTCTCAACAACAGTATACAACGTTACAACAGCATATGCAGTAGTCACATCACCATTCGGTAATTTAAAACATGAACCATCCACATACAGCGTTCCATCTGGGTCTTCCAAAGGAGTGTTTTTAAGGTCCACTCGACCTTTTGTTTCCTCTTCCGTTCTCAAATAACAGTCGTGTTCTGTTATTTCATCTGACTCTGAGCTAATTGGTAACAAAGTCGCCGGATTCAGGACATTACAACGTTGTATCTGAATATGACTTGCCAGCAGCGTCAGCTCGTACCCAGACAATCTCGCACTCGTCAAGTGCTGGGTTTTCGTACGATTTAAAAGAGTGTCGACTGCATGCGGAACCATTACCGTAAGCATATTATCCATGACCAATCCTGCTGATTGTCGGATGGACACCGCAGCTGCCGCTGTTGCTCTCAAACAACTCGGCAATGCTCTAGCTACCGGGTCCAAGGTCGAGGAAAAATATGCACATGGACGTTGCTTACCACCAAAAGGTTGCGTTAAGACACTCAACGCACAACCTTCCCTCTCGTGAACATATAATGTAAACGGCTTACTGTAGTCAGGAGTACCTAACACAGGAGCCGAACACAATGAATCACGTAGTTCAGAAAAACTTTTCTGACATTCTTCCGTCCATGGTAAAGGAGTTGAAACATCCTTGCACGTGAGAGCTACCAATGGTTTCGCTAGCAATGAAAAATTTGGAATCCATTGCCTGCAATACGACGTGATACCTAGAAAGGCACGCACATCTCTTTGGGTTGTTGGCACAGCCATTCGCGCAATTGCTGCAATTCTCTCTGGGGTCAACCGCCTTCCCTCCTTTGACAATAAGTGACCGAGATAGGTTACTTCTTGACAACAATATTGGAGTTTAGAAGGTGACACCTTGTGATTTAACTCGCAGAGATGTTGCAGCAGCGACACCGTAGCAATTTTGCAAATGTCCTGAGTATCTGCAGCTACCAATAAGTCGTCGACATATTGGATTAAGGCCGCACCAGCCGGCAATTTAAACGCATCCAGTTGACCCTTCAAGGCTTGACTGTAAATCGATGGACTCTCACAGTAGCCCTGAGGAGCGCGTTTGAACCGGAAGCTGCGTCCACCAAGAGAGAAACCGAAAAGGTCTCTGCTCTCTTCTGCAATAGGAATGCTGAAGAACGCATTCTTCAAATCAATCACCGAAAACCAAGATGCAGAAGCTGGAATCAGAGTCAGTAGTGCCGTGATGTCAGGCACAACGGGGAACTGAGGAATTACAATTTTATTCACCTCCCGTAAATCGATAACAACACGATAAACAGGCGGTTTCGAGGGATCAGTACGTTTAAGAATGGGCAGTACAGGACTGTTGCACACGTTTCCCCGCGTTTCCTCTATAACGTCTTTCTCGATCAAATCATAGATGATCGCTAACAATGCTCGTTCACCATCAAGAGAGATACGATACTGGGGAATACGTGGCAACCGCACATTAGATTTCAACTGAACAACATAAGGGGAGATGTCAAGCAGGCCCACGTCATTGGGACCCGTTGCCCACAAAGATGCAGGAAGAGAACTCAATTCCGGTGGAAGCTTATCAAGAGACAAGTACATATGAGAGACAACCCTCTCTCCTAAAGTAAGCTTTACACCCGCAGGAGAACAATACAGAGTTGCATACAAACGTTTAAGCAAATCCAGACCCAAAAGATTTTCACCACAACCCGTGGTCAAAATCAACGGAGCTTCTAGCTCACGAGGCCCAATTGTAAGGGGCAGAGGGCGCGAAACTGGATTGCTAACGGGGGCGCCAGAGAATCCAACGGAAACATTTGTTAAGCCAGACAAAGGTGCGCCAGGGAGTTTCGAATGCTTTATGGAACTTTTCGCTGCACCAGTGTCCAACAGAAAAGGCTCAACGACGCCCGATGTAGCAACTGCGACGTAAGGCCCTCTCTGATCAACCGGAACTGATACCACTCCCTCTCCTTGTCTATGGCTGTCCTAGTAATTACTGTCGTCAGTTCCCTGATCGACGTAATAATCGTCTACATTGTACTGCGCAGATCGCCCTTGCGATGATCCACGTTGATCAAAACAATTATCGGAATTTGACGAGTTGTCTGAACGGTCATTCTGAGCACTACGACCTCTACCGCGTGATGTCTGCTGTGAACCACCACGACCTCCTCTAGATGAATTACCGCTATTACGATCGTTTAGAGCAGGACAATTGAATTTCAAATGACCCTCCTGTCTACAATAGGCACATTGATTGTACCCCAATGAAGATCTTTGGGAAGAGGAGTCATTTCGGGATTGTGATCGATTCGATTGTGGCTGCGATCTATTTTGCTGCACAGCATTCTGATTCGAACGCGGAGGATAAGCCTGCTGTAACAACACTTTAGTTTTGAGTTCTTTCGTCTTTTTATCAGCACGGTCGTTCTCTTCTTTTTCTCTGTTCTCATAATACTGTGCCGTAGCCAATATTTGAGCCGAGGTAGAAACGGCCCACGCACTTTCAGAGTTTTTCAATTTATTGCTCAAATCGGGCAATAAGTTCGAAACAAATTTGTCCACGAACAACCGCTGACCACCCTCAGTACCCATATCCTGACCACTATGGTCAATGAATGCCTCCTCGAATCTCGTAAAGAAGTCGGAGACACTCTCGTCCTTCTTCTGTCTACAAGCTGACAATTTGTCCCAATTCACCCTCATAGCTGGCATTAGAGTTTTAATTAGCGTGATTATTCTTTGAGGAAGCGCAGCAATCAACTGCTCGGGTTTAGCACCACCAGTTTGTCGACCATCCGCCGCTACAATGGCAGCCCAATCACCACCTAATTCGTTTGCGTGATTTTCCTGACGAATCTTAGCCCATACCGGTTGCGGTACAACATTACCAAACAGCATGTCAATATCAGCAAGATTCATTACCGTAGCATCTACGAGCTGCGATAATTCTTTATAATACCCAGCAGGATTTTTGCGAGGGTCAGGCAAAGATTGCTTCACCTGTAGCACTTCAGAGCGTTTCCATGGGAGATGTATCCATACCCTCTGAAAGAACGGCAAGATCGGGGGGTTTGCCCCAGGATTACCTGGCATCCACACTGGTGGAACTTCTCGCATAGGAAACTGACCAGACTCATCTGGCTGTCTTTCAACATCTTCAACAAACAAGGCTTGAGGTATAGGAGTGGGACGGAAAGATAGCAACCGCTCAACAGCACGTCGAACGTTGGTATCCACTATCAGTCCAGTCGAGAACTGAAGCTGTAGGTCAGACAAAGCGGTCAGCACCTCGTCAGGTGCATCGGCCGATATCTGATCGCGAAGGACCTTACACATTTCTTCAAACACGAATCTTTGGGTTGGTATATTGAATTGACAAAACGTATCGAGTACGACACGTGGCGGATTTCTAAGAGGATATGTCATCCAACCCATTGCCATATTATATAGCGAAGCACGTTCCCTGTTACCAGGAAGCTGACTACGTCTCTGAGGACCATCTGAACCAGCGGACCCAAGGACAGGTCCGAGAGAATGGAAAAAACTAGCCGCAAGAGGAGAAGTACGACTACGAGTAGAGGGAGAAGTATAGGACACAGGACTAACAAGCGAAGGAGTAGAGACAGAAGCAACAGCAGGAGTTAACAGAGCAGGAGCAGTAGCGGGAGCAGGAGTATATGGAAGCGGAGGAGCAGTAGGGATAGCAACAGGCAAAGGAGCAGGAACAGTCGGAAGAATGGGTGCAGGTTGAGGAACAGGTGGAAGAATAGGTACAGGAGGAACCACAGGAGCTGCGGTACCCTGTACATACGGAGGTGGCGACTTCATAAGATAGGACATTAAAGGATCCTCAACTGCTTCTTCCTTCTTTTCCGACTCCGTAGGCAAAGCAGGATAACATTTATCTATAGTCATACGCTGTAGTCTATCAAACACTTCCTTTTCCTTAATCTCCTTATCACGCTGAAATTGCTCTGCTTTCTTTACAATGGTAGCAACACCATCTCTCTGATTTCGTTTAGTCTGTCTGATTTCTTTCTGTCGGGCTTCTTTACGCCACAACCGAAAGGCGTCAAACATGGCCGGCCTTGACTTTTTCTCGAACAATTTAGCCTCTAGGTTATCTAAGATCGGGGTCTCAAAGCTACCATGAGGTGGCCAACTAAGGACACCGTCCTTCTTAGTATAGCGAATCCAATAATCATTGAAAGTAATCGGGCCTAGCCCATGTTTGCTGTACAGTTCATAAGTCGGAGTTCCAACCGGAGGTATCGGACACGAGTCCTCCAGTCGGGAATCCGCACCACAACGTCTGAAACAACTAAACAAAGTACTGCGACCAGGCATCTTGCACACTAGCCGAGTTTCACAATCGTCAAGGGTTACGGGATTTACCAAGTCCCAACAAAAGCAAAAAACCCTCGGTTTTTGGCGGCTGCAGTCGTCAAACAACACAACAAAGTACCAAGAACCACAAATGCAATGGAACCATGCAACCACTAAGCAACCACAACCAAGAACTCTGGGAGCGACCCACAAATACTTAACTCAAAGATCGATGGCGTCACCAGGAAGGCCCGTCAATCGTCTCGCTCTACCAAGGTCTACGCCAGGCGCCAAAACAGGTCTACAGTCAGGGCAGCAGTCCGTCGCAGCCGTCAGGAGGCGGGAATCTTCGCGGGAAAAGTCTTCGGGCCACTTGTTTCGACAACAGGATCGATGAAGCGGAGTGCACCTTCCCTCGGAGATTTCACACGAAGTTCCTCACGATCGTCGGGCTTGGACCGGTACCACTGATGCAGCCCCACGGGGGCGCCAACTGAAGGACTGGGTTCTTTAAGACCCAGCGGTGCCAGGGGACAACACCTGAAACCTTCGTGGGTAACCTGCTCCGGCGTACGAATCACAGAGACACGGGACACTTCCTTCGGCGTCAAAGATTCAAGTTTATTTACTGCAGGGAAACACAGAAGTCACAGGAAGTACAACGAGTGTAGTTCGGGGAGACTGCTTCAAATTGGTTCTGTGGATCGCTCCTTTTATACAGAATTCTCCCATAGGTTTGCATAGCACACAAAGGTTTACAACCCGGTTCCCATAATCATCCCCCACAGGGGTCGCTTTGGTCACTTTGATACTCACAAGGTCCGGAACATAAGTGCGGAAACATTTGGCGGTTCCCAACTGTAAAAACCCATCTTCCCACCATTAGTACATTCCAATCAGCAGTAAAACAGATCGAAGAAGGAACAAGAACAGGTGTGGAGGAAGATGAAAACAGTGGGGAGATTGGAAAGGGTGTAAAAGGGGAGGTATCGGGAAACACGAGCTACAGGCATCAAAGGGGCGTGCCTAATGAGATGCACGGCTGAGACAATAAACCGGCACGGCGAGATGAGCCTCGAGCGGGGCCATCTGCCTTACAGTATCATCCTCCTCATCATAAAGACATTTACAAAGGACATGTGTCTTCCGCAAATATCTTGGGAGTCCCAGGGTCGCGAAGCGGACAACGTCCGTTTGCTGGCTACTTGAGGGCAAGAGACAAAATGGATGCCGTATCTAAGATGGAACCCGTGGGTACAGATGAAAAACCCACGTAACAAACGAATGGTTTAAGTTAGCACAGCGAAACTGCGCACACTTACTAAACTCGTCATTTGCGGTTCGTAGATACCAGACTCGACCATATTCGTGCGAGTCGGAAACACCACATTCAATTGTCACGGAACCTCAAGTGTCATCAGTGAAGCGTCATCAGTGAAATCTCATCAGTGAAATCAATGAAGTCTCATCAGTGAATTGACTTAAGTGAAGTGTCATCTGTGAAATCAGTGAAGACACATCAGTGAAATTAAAGAGTTTTTTGTATAGAGCGACGTTCACTCCAAGGAGCATCTTGGCGCTTAGCGGAAAAAGGACTCAAGGAGATTTTTCACAGAGGAGAGGGTGACTGAGTGAAACGGTTAAATAAGAGATAGCACTGGGCGTTCTGGTGTAGTAAAGAGACATGTTTTGAGGAGCTTCCTGAAGGTGGGATCCGTTTGTGTGTGCCTCAGCCGAGTGGGAAGTGAAGTGTCATCAGTGAGATCTCATCAGTGAAAGCAATGAAGTCTCATCAGTGAATTGCCTTAAGTGAAGTGTCATCAGTGAAATCAGTGAAGTGTCATCAGTGAAATCAGTGAAGTGTCAGCAGTGAAATCAGTGAAGTCTTGTGAGTGAATTATCTTAAGTGAAGTGTCATGAGTGAAGTGTCAGCAGTAAAATCAGTTGTGTCAGCAGTGAAATCAGTGAAGTGTCATTAGTGAAGTGTCATCAGGGAAATCAGTGAAGTCTCATCAGTGAATTGTCTTAATTGAAGTGTCATGAGTGAAGTGTCATCAGTGAAATCAGTGAAGTGACATCAGTGAATTGTCTTAAGTGAAGTGTCATCAGTGAAATTGTCTTAAGTGAAGTGTCATCAGTGAAGTGTCATCAATGAAGTGTCATCAGTGAAGTGTCATCAGTGAAATCAGTGGTGTCATCAGTGAAATCATGAATTGTTATCAGTGAAATCATGAAGTGTCATCAGTGAAATCATGAAGCGTCATCAGTGAAATCATGAAGCGTCATCAGTGAAATCACGAAGTGTCATCAGTGAAATCATGAAGTGTCATCAGGGAAATCATGCAGCGTCATCAGTGAAATCATGAAGTGTCATCAGTGAAATCAGTGAAGTGTCATCAGTGAAATCAGTGAAGTGTCAGCAGCAAAATCAGTGAAGTCTCATCAGTGAAGTGTCATGAGTGAAGTGTCATCAGTGAAATCAGTGAAGTGTCAGCAGTGAAATCAGTTGTGTCAGAAGTGAAATTAGTGAAGTCTCATCAGTGAAGTGTCATCAGTTAAGTATCATTAGTGAAGTGTCATCAGGGAAATCAGTGAAGTCTCATCAGTGAATTGTCTTAATTGAAGAGCCATGAGTGAAGTGTCATCAGAGAAATTAGTGAAGTGTCATCAGTCAATTGTCTTAAGTGAAGTGTCATCAGTGAAGTGTCATCATTAAAGTGTCATCAGTGAAATCAGTGAAGTATCATCCGTGAATTGTCTTAAGTGAAGTGTCATCAGTGAAGTGTCATCAGTGAAATCAGCGAAGTCTCATCAGTGAAATCATGAAGCGTCATCAGTGAAATCATGAAGTGTCATCAGTGAAATTATGAAACGTCGTCAGTGAAATCACGAAGCGCCATCAGTGAAATCATGAAGTGTCATCAGTGAAATCAGTGAAGTGACATTAGTGAATTGTCTTAAGTGAAGTGTCATCAGTGAAATCAGTGAAGTCTCATCGGTGAATTGTCTTAAGTGAAGTGTCATCAGTGAAGTGTCATTAGTGAAGTGTCATTAGTGAAATCAGTGAAGTCTCATCAGTGAAATCATGAAGCGTCATCAGTGAAATCATGAAGCGTCATCAGTGAAATCATGAAGCGTCATCAGTGAAATCAGTGAAGTCTCATCGGTGAATTGTATTAAGTGAAGTGTCATCAGTGAAGTGTCATTAGTGAAATCTGTGCAGTCTCATCAGTGAAATCATGAAGCGTCATCAGTGAAATCATGAAGTGTCATCAGTGAAATCATGAAGTGTTATCAGTGAAATTATGAAACGTCATCAGTGAAATCATGAAGCGTCATCAGTGAAATCCTGAAGTGTCATCAGTGAAATCAGTGAAGTGTCATCAGTCAATTGTCTTAAGTGAAGTGTCATCAGTGAATTGTCATCAGTGAAGTGTTATCAGAGAAATCATGAAGTGTCATCAGTGAAATCAGTGAAGTGTCAAGTGAATTGTTTTACGTGAAGTGTCATCAGTGAACTCAGTGAAGTCTCATTGGTGAATTGTCCTAAGTGAAGTGTCATCAGTAAAGTGTCATCAGTGAAATCAGTTGTGTCATCAGTGAAATCAGTGAAATCATGAAGTGTCATCAGTGAAATCATGGAGCGTCATCAGTGAAATCATGAAGCGTCATCAGTGAAATCATAAAGTGTTATCAAGCGTCTTCAGTGAACTCATGAAGAGCCATCAGTGAAATCATGAAGTGTCTTCAGTGAAATCATGAAGCATCATCAGTGAAATCATGAAGAGTCATCAGTGAAATCATAAAGTGTCATCAGGGAAATCAGTGAAGTGTCATCAGTGAATTGTCTTAAGTGAAGTGTCATCAGTAAAATCAGTGGTCTCATCAGTGAAATCATGAAGCGTCATCAGTGAAATCATGAAGTTTCATCAGTAAAATCAGAGAAGTGTCATTAGTGAGATCAGTGTAGTGTCATCAATGAAATCATTGAAGTGCCATCAGTGAAGGGTCCTCAGTGAAGTATCATCAGTGAAATCCTTGAAGTGTCATCAGTGAAATCAGTGAAGTGTCATCAGTGAAATCATTGAAGTTTCATCAGTGGTGTCATTAGAGAAATCAGAGAAGTGTCCTCAGTGAAGTGTCATTAGAGAAATCAGTGAAGTGTCATCAGTGAAGTGTCATCAGTGAAATCATTGAAGTGTCATCAATGAAGTGTGGTCAGTGAAATAAGTGAAGTCTTATCAGTGAATTGTCTTAAGTGAAGTGTCATCAGTGAAATCATGAAGCATCACCAGTGAGTACATTTCACAGACCCTTAGCTCAATGTAACTATAAACATGCTGTGGAAGTGCTGTGGGAGAGCTGTGGAAGTGTTTGTTAGTGCAGACCCCGCCCCTGTGAAACCTCATGTCTCAGCTCCTGGCAGAGAACGGTTTCTTTTGAAGCTTGGGGTTCTTCTCATTTGCATCTGTCCCTGGCTCTAATTAACACTCTCTCTCTGTTACTCCATTCCTCCTGGTTCGCCTGACAATGGAAATGAAAACAGGACTCCTTGGGTCACTGTGAACCTTGCATCAGCACATGCTGTTTTGTGGAAAATAACACAAAGACCATTCTGTTTAGCATGACGTGCATCATTGAAATATTTATTAGAGAACATTGATAAATACTTTACAAACTTTCCATTTTTAAACAAACATTTGCAATGCAATAGGTCTTGCATTTGTTAGAGTTTGAGCTATTAGCATTGTAAATAACAATGCCTTTTATTTATGTGTTTTGAAAACCTGCAAGCAGTGTGTAAACAAGCACTTTGTTGTAATAGTCTTTGCTTATGAGAACCAAGACTGGCAGTAACTGTGCCTCTTTTCCTCACAGCCCTGCTTCTCGTAAACAACTCTAAGTACAAAGTGCGTGTTTAGGCATTGGAAAAAGGTAACCCAAAGTAAACCCAGATGTTTGAACTGCAAAGCAGGCTAGAGACGTGCCAGCTGAGGAGGCAAAGAGGGGAGCGACACAGTAGTTGCTGGCGTCATGGTCAGCAGGGGGTGGAGAAAAGGGAGGGAGGGCTAAGGGGAGCCCCCTCCAGGAAGATGGGGGCAAACACAAAGAGGATCAATAGGGGAACGTAGCCCCATGGGCTCCGAGGCTGCCAAGGTATGAAAAGTAGATCTGCACAGACACCGTAGGGTGAAAGGAAGGGAGACAGGGTGGAACCACAGCAGAAATCAGTGCTCCTGTGAATTATTTTAGGGGAGCGCTGATAACAGGAGGGTAGGAAGAGAGAGGCACTGAAGCTAACTCAGATAGACAGGGCACCTGATGGTGTGTGGGTCATGGAGTCAGCCAAAGACACTGCAGAGGCACCCCCATTGTTTAAGATGGCAAAAACAAAATATGCTCAGTTGGGAGAGCAGTGCACAACAAGACATGTGGTCACCATTATTTGAGATGTTACCAAAAAAACGAGCTGGGCGAGCCTGTGCACAGCAAGATGCGCGGCCACCATTATTTAAGATGCAAAAAAAAAAAACTTGGACGAGCTGCGCACAACAAAACGCGAGGTCGCCATTAGTTAAGATGTACAAAAAAACAAGGCAGCAACTCTGAAAGTTGGGTAATATAAAAGGGCACATGAACATTAAAAGTTGCACAAAGTTTACTACTGAGTGTAGTATCACGGTAATTGAATACGCAAACGTGTAATTCGACAGAGATGTCTCTGGGAGGAACGAATGAGACAGCTGCACAGAAGCAGACACTTATGCCCGCTCCCCACCACGATTTACTATTTCCATCTTCCTCCGGTTCTACAGACTGCTTATCACCAGGTCGGTGTAGAAGACTGGCTTGATGGGCCTGGAGTGCTTGGGCCACCCATAGCAGAAGGTCTCCATGCCTCGGTAATTCCGCCCTTAGTGCACTGAGCACATGGAGAAGGACAGTGTGCCTATTGATGCTGTGAAAAAAGTTGTTTTTGGCGAGCCTAGCCAAAGAAAACAAGAATTTACAATGCAATAGGTCTCGCATTAATAAAGTTTGAGTTATTGGCATTGTAAATGACAATGCCTTTTATTAATTTAAACCTGCAATCGGTGCATAAACACGCACTTTGAACGTATAGTCCTTGCTTACGATGAGCAAGGCGGCAGTAAAAGAGACTGCCAGCCTTGCTTCTCATAAGCATGGACTATAAGTACAAAGTGCTTGTTTACACACCGATGCAAATGAACAAAAGGCATTTTGTTGACATTTACGATGCCAATAGTGCAAACTTTAATAATCCGAGACCTATTGCATTGTAAATGCTTGTTATTCTTGTGATGTTTGGGCCCTGTCCAGCTGGTGAAGTGGGATTGTGAGACAATAAGCTGTGAAGCTACAACTGTGAGAGTCCCACACACACAGCACTTCCCCATTTAAGCACCGTGCGACTGGCCACAATTCAGCACTTTAAGCGTGTTTGTACTCCCTTGCTCACTTTGCCACTGGATTGAAGCTAGCCCAGCTGAAAGAGGGTCATGGTCTAGAAATCATGGGAAAAAAAAAAAAAAACATTTTTAGACGGCTAGACTGTAAACATACACCATTGCAGAAGATGGCGGTCTCTATCGCGGAGTAACCCTAACTCGCATCTGTAGGTGGAAAAAGAAAAAAAACCTAGGAATGTTGGCAGATTCGAAATTGGCTCAAGAATTTCACCCACACCTGTTTAGATGCAGACTCAGCCTTCTTTAACAGTTGGATAAACGTTGTATAGAGTAGCAGAATTAAGAGCTCTTACATCACGTGTTATGACAATGCCAAGGCAGGTTGTTGATTTTGCTATTAAAACAGGAAGGATATGCAGTTATGATTCCAAACTAGTTTTTAAATCGGCATTAACACAGCCAGTATTATATCATATACCCGGAGCAGTTACGAAATGTATTCACTAGATCTAGAACTGGTGGAACAAGTTGTAACATGGTGGGTAGCATACGATCAGGGAAAATAGACACTTGTTTGACTTGAAGTCTCTGTTGTTATCCTCTGTACTGTGGAGAAAATGCATCGCAATTGCTACAGGCTCAAGAGTCAATCTGAACACAAAGAGTGGGCACCCCAGCTTGGCTCCCCTTGCAATTGTAGCTATTGATTCTTCATATGGCCTTTGGTACTGCTGCAGAAATTCAGGATAAAGTCGATTCTTTTGATTATTATTACCAGTTGACACGGTCAAAGGCTATCTAGACATTTAGCTCTATCAGAAAGTAACTCTCACATGGATTACTAACTGAATGATATTTGTGAGTGGTCTGCTCCTGTTCTTACCTTTCTAAAACCAGTGTCCGCATAACCCAGCTGTCAGTACACCATTTTGTATTGTAGCCCATCCTTTCCTGAAGATTTGGCATTGATGGATTTTTAGTGCCTCAGCTCCCCACAAGATTTAGCTCTCATTTGCTCTTGCGATCACAGCCATCTGCTTTTACCCTCCTGTACTCCCTTTTCCACCAGATTCCACTTGTATTACTTTTTTAGCGGAAGGAGTGAAAAGAGATTAATAAGATGTACAAACGTCAGAGTTGTATTGTAGTAGGCCTGAAGAGCTTGCCTACATGGGTAGCTGGCTACACCGTGAAGTGTGTGTGATTGAAAGGATGTGGGGCCATATGTATCAAGAAGTCATTTTTGTCATTCTCAAATGGCGTTTTTTTACGGATCGCTATTTGAGAATCGCAAAATGCTATGTATGTAGGATTTGCAATAAATTTAGCAAATCCTACATATTCCTTAGTTGCGATTAGCAATTAAGGAATACTTTCCCATTCATTTCTATGGGTCAGGAGGCCCATAGGAATGAATGGGAAGTTATTCTCAATTTGCGATTCGCAATTTGAGAGTCGCAAATTGAGAATAATTTCAAGGGTGCAGGGGTGTCAAAAGGACACCATGATGCACCCCTGAAATAAGCATGGGTGCACATGTGGCACACATACATGCCCTAAGGGCATGTATGTGCTTCACATTGCACTTTGAAAAATGCAAAAAAGTGCATTTCAAAGAAATCGCAAATTACCATCAACTTGAAGTTGGTGGTAATTTAAGGCCAAATTGCACTTTTTTGGTGCTTCTTACATTGCATTTAGGGAATCGCAAAATTTGCGATTCCTTAAATGCACGTGCTACTCGCCAGAAAAGCGTTTCAACACCCATCAGGGGTAACAAGTGCTATATGAATGCGAACCTTTCTTCCCTTTCATCCCTCCACTATCCTTCTCACTCCAAATAACTGACTAATATCCACCACTGAAATTACTTCATATTTTACCATATTAATTCACCACGAATCCTTTATGGGCTTCCTGAATAGCGTGCGCCGACAAGCGCTATATAAATACAAACCTTTTTCCGTACTTGCATGTTTCACTGTACTAATTCAACACTAATCCTCTATGGGTCCCGGAGTAGCGTACTACTCACCAAAAAAACGCTTCGACACCTCGTCTGGGGTAGTAAGCGCTATATAAATGCGATTACAATATAATACAATACAATACATCTTAGTCTGACAGTGCAGGAGGAAAAACAGGAAGCTGTGAGGGAATCCAGCATCAGGCAGAGGCAACATAGCGAGAAAGGTGTCTTTCCCCATGGTTTCCAAAGTCACTACAACAAACGGTCTTAAACATATGGATGAATATAAAGGAGCCTGCTCGTCAGAAATCATGAGTTCGCTAAATTACATGCACCGTGCTAAAAGGCAATGAAATGTGTGGCCACTGAGAGGAAGATGAAGGGGAAGATCTAAGAAACTTAAAAACTGCACTTTATTCTATTCCATTGTAGCTTTAAAAAATGCTACTGAATCTGCGGACTTCATATGCTGCTTGCTTAAATAATATTGTAATCCGACTTGGGTATATATATGGATTTATCTTTTGCTCGTCTAACAGGTGTATATTCATTATAGTTCTGTCCTAAGAAATTAAACTGACACGAAAATTGTTTCTATATTTTATTTAAATAACTGCTTAAATAAGTACACGCCATAAAACTAAATATTTACATGAAAACACTGCATTTTAGAACAAGAGTACATGCTCGATTCAAACTACACTAGGAATGCCTTCTTTTATTCCCCTATGCTTTGCAAAATCCCAGCTATTTGTTTGGAACCAATCGAAAACAGGTTTGCTTTCTGTTAAATACTGACAGGGAACAACTTTGTTATTTTTGTCTAAACATATCCGTGAAACAGAAAACTGCATGTTCTCACGTTATTACTTTTCGAAGAAATTATTTTCTAATTTCTCATTTATTTAAGAATATAATGTCAGTGTACATGTTTCTCGTCTCTAATAATGCACGCACTGGTTCCCGAATCTTTCAATTGTCCACGGTTGTGAAGGAAGACTGTAGGAAAATAGTGAAATAGCTCCTATTACCTCACCACATTGCACTGTCAAGAGTTCATGGAATCACCTTCTTACTGACACACAATCAGGTGTTAAATGAATTAGGTTAGAGAATTTCAATGCCTCAAGTTTTTTGTTTTTTTTAACTCACTCAAGTTAAAGTTAGGAGTGCAACGTAATTTGTGCATCTGGGACGAATGTGTGCATAGATAAAGCCAACAATAAACATTGAGTTGCACCAGAGCATTTTTAGGTCTCGGCTAGCGTAGGCTACGCATGCGCAGTGTCGCTGGCGAGATCTTATGTCTCCAGAGTAGCGAGGCTTAAACCCGCCCCTCTTCTCCATTGGCTGGCTGCCTAAACGGTGGCCAGCCATTGAAGAAGAGGGTTCTGTGACGTCATTTTTGGAGGCTAAGCCCCGTCTGTTTCGGATTGAGGGGCGTTTTTCTTTCCTTTCTTTCTCTCCTCGATAAACACGCCCCTCAATCCGAAAAGGACAGGGCTTAGCTTCCAAAAATTACGTCGCCTCCTCTCCCCCCACCCCTCTTCTCGCCTTTCTCCTGGGCTCTCCCCCTCCCGTCTTGGCAGATGCGCTCCCTGGCTGCAGCTGCTGCTGGGCTCTGTCTTCACGCCCGGACACTCGAGGGAGTGGTCACATGATCGCAGTGGAATGTCATTCTGGCTCCATTTTGGGTTTGAGGGGAGCGACTGTCATATTCACACAGTCTTGTGTCTACTTTGCTCACTTACAACGTTGTCAAAGTGGTAAACATGTTCTATTGTGTGATGCTGGATATGGTGGTTTTGCAATCGGGTGAGGTTCTGAAATATGAGAGTTTAAATGTTTAGATAGTCATCACCTTTCTTGCGATGCTAAAGTATATTCGTTTTTGGGCTATCTGATGGGTTATGGTATCATGTAGAAAGTGTTTTGGTATCTTCATTGGTACGCTTGTCATTCACTACAGATGGCACCATTTTGGGATGGCCGCCGGCTTGCCTGGTATCCTGAGGAGGACCGCCCGTTTCTATGATGGCGCCTGCGCCTGTCTCCTGGGAGACGTGCCAGATGCCGAGCCTCTGCCTGCCCTGGCCCCGTCTCTCGGATCGGCTGGTGGGTGTTGCTCTGACGGGAGGTGTTGGGGTGCGGCGGGGGTGGGTGGAACTGCACTGGGGGCTGTAGGGTGAGACATGGAGTGCTCAGTCGGGGGGGCGCTCCTGTAGTCCCAGGGGCTCTGACGGGGGTGTTCTGTGGCCCAGTTGGGGATGCTTTGTTGCTGTGAAATGCCCCAGCCCTGGGCCCGTGGCTGAGGTGCTTCACCCTGATGCCCCTGGGGCGGGAGGGGGGCTTCTAGGTTTAGGGTTCTGCCTGCTTCGAATCAGGGCCCTCGCTCAGGGCTGCAGCAGCACCTGGACGGGGCTGCTGATCTTGGCCTTGGTTGGTGGTGGTCTTGCTCCGGGTCTTTGCTGGGAGATGTCCAGGCCATGCCACCCTGCCGGGGGTGGTCCAGCCTGGCTCCTGATGGGGCATTGCCTGCTCTGGCTCCGAGTTTCCAGCTCTGTCATGGAGGGTTGTCCTACCCTAGCTTCTTGTAGGTGAGTTGCCGTGCCCTGCCTCCTTGCTTGAGAGGGGTTATTTTTGCCATTCCTTCTTGCTGACGATGGCTCCTTTTTGGGGGACGAGGGGTGTCGGCGGTGGCAGCTGTTCTGCCTCTGCTTCTTGCACATGGAGTGTCTTTCTCCAGCTCCTCCGATTGGCATTCTCTCAGCCGGACTTTTGGAAGTGTTGTCCTTCCCTTGTACCCTGCTGGAGGCGCGATCCAGTCCAGAAGGATGTCCTGTATTTATTGGTGCCGGCGTTTTGATGATTTGCCACGTGCCACAGGGTGTGGATACTCCGGCTCTGAATCGCTGCCTGGGGGTGCCTAGGAGTTGGGCCGCTGATTGGTGATGCACTGGCCCGGGGTCGCTCCTTGAGGTTCCTTTGGGCCATTGCTTTGAGATGGTCAGCTGTGGGCCCCTCTAAGGGCTAGCGCCACACCTTCCACTCGAGGATCACCGGCTCTGGCTGCCTACTGAGAATGTGCAGGTTCTGAGATCGGTCTAGGTGGGTGATTGGGTTTTGAAGGGAAGAGGCTTCAGGAATGGTGGGGTGTACGCTGCTGACTGTGTGTGTGTTCGCCCGATTGGTCTCCCTTCTTGGAGGTGCACTATCACATTTTGGTTGTTGTCTCTGGGCATGCTTGGAGGAGGGGGGAATCTGGCCTGGGCTCCCTCTGGCAGCAGCTTTGGGCACTTCTTGCAGATAGTTGTCTGTGTTGGAGGTTCAGTCCCTGTGTATCCTCTGCAAGTTGTCCTGGTTCCATGTGGCTCTGTGTGTGTGTGTGGCTCTCTGTGTGTGTGTGTGGCTCTGTGTGTGGCTCTGTGTGTGTGTGTGGCTCTGTGTGTGGCTCTGTGTGTGTGTGTGTGTGTGTGTGTGACTTTCTGTGTGTGTGTGGCTCTGTGTGTGTGTGTGGCTCTCTGTGTGTGTGTGGGGGGGTCTGTGTGTGTGTGTGAGTCTCTGTGTCTCTGTGTGTGTGGGTCTGTGTGTGTGTGGGTCTGGGTGTGTGTGTGTGGGTCTGTGTGTGTATGTGTGGGTCTCTGTGTGTGTGGGGGGGTCTCTGTGTGTGTGTGTGGGTCTCTGTGTGTGTGGGTCTGTGTGTGTGTGGGGGGTCTGTGTGTGTTTGTGTGGGTCTCTGTGTGTGTTGGGGTCTGTGTGTGTGTAGGTCTCTGTGTGCGTGCGTGAGGGTATGTGTGTGTGTGGGTCTCTCTGTGTGTGTGGGTTTGTGTGTGTGTGGGTCTGTGTGTGTGTGGGTTTGTGTGTGTGTGGGGGTCTCTGTGTGTGTGTGTGGGTCTCTGTGTGTGTGTGTGGGTCTGTGTGTATGTGTGTGTGGCTCTGTGTGTGTGTGTGGCTCTCTGTGTGTGTATGTGGCCCTGTGTGTGTGGCTCTCTGTGTGTGGCTCTCTGTGTGTGGCTCTCTGTGTGTGGCTCTGGCTCTCTGTGTGTGTGTGGCTCTGTGTGTGTGTGTGGCTCTCTATCTGTGTGTGTGTTTGTGACACTGTGTGTGTGTGTGTGTGGCTCTGTGTGCGTGGCTCTGTGTGTGTGTGTGGGGGCGGAGGGGCTCTGTGTGTGTGTGTGTTGGGCTCTGTGTGTGTGTGTGGCTCTGTGTGTCTGTGTGGGGCTCTGTGTGTGTGTGGAGGGGCTCTGTGTGTGTGTGTGTGTTGGGCTCTGTGTGTGTGTGTGTGTTGGGCTCTGTGTGTATGTGTGGCTCTGTGTGTGTGGGGGGCTCTGTGTGTGGGGGGGGCTCTGTGTGTGTGGCGAGGGCTCTGTGTGTGGGGGGGGCTCTGTGTGTGTTGGGTTCTGTGTGTGTGTGTGTGTTGGGCTCTGTGTGTGTGTGTGGGGCTCTGTGTCCGCTAATACTCTCTAAGACTCTCTAATGCTCACCTATTGCCATTGTCTCAGGGCCTGAAATGTTTCTGAAGGGAGCGTCAGGTCGGGGGCCTAGGCTGTACCACATTTTTCATTTGAGGAGGATCTCCCAGAGTGTTTGAAGAACGTGGAACATTGGTGAACTGGGTTTCAGTAGTTCTGGTGTCTGGCAGTACCGCTCCAGGTGGGAGAGTTGTGTTCTGGAGGGTGCTTCAGAAGTAGATGTAGGGTGGGGCATTCTTGCCCGTGACCTCTGGTCAGCCTGAGGGTGCGGACCCTAGGTTGGAGACTCAGTGGTAGTTTGGAACTACACTGAGAAGAAGGATGGAGAATGACTATTGTATGCCAGGGGTTACCACCCCCCACTCTGTGGATTGGCAGGGACCAGTGGTATCTGGGTGGGCTAGGGCCTGGTCCTAGCCTTGGACAACTAAGGAGTACCAGTGGGGTAGCATAGTTGGGCATGAATTTTTTTAAAGTATGTGCTTGTCTTATGGATCAACGTGGCGCAGAACCGGAGGGTGTCCTTGCAGTGCGGGCCTGCGTCCGTGTTCTATCGCCCAAAGCAGGGAAGTCCATCACAGTGGTGATTGGTCTACCCTGCGTTTTGGCTGGAAGGGGGTTGTGTTGGACTTGGCCCTTCTGGCAAGTTCACCCCTGTACTTTTTGCCTGGTGTTATTAAAAAATTATAGTGATGTCTTGGTTTCTGTGCACTTTCACTGTGTCCCAGTGGAAAGTGCGTGCGCACTCTGAGTGCGTGTGGTGAGATAGGCCTGCCCTCCCATAGGAATGCATGGAGAATGTATGGTAGTTCCTGATGCGTGGGGTGTGCAGGCTCGAGTCTGGTATGTGCGGACTCTTGTGATTGAATGCTGCGCAATGATAGGTGCAGCGTGTTTGTGCCTAATATGGAAGTGCCACTTCTAGAAGTGTGCCTGTCTGTGCAGTGAATGTGCTGGCTTGTGATTGGCTGGAGCTGGCTGGTGTGCCAGGCTCCATGGGTCTGCCCCGGTGGTGAGTGTTGAGATTAGCATGTGTGATGTGAGGGAGTGGTGCACCTGGGACCTGAATAGGGCTGGGCTTTCCCCACACAATGCTGGCTCCGCCCACTGTGTTGCGACTGATTACCCTAGCCTGCCTGGTAAATGGAAAGGGTGGCTGAGGAAAACAAAGTATTCCAAAACCAGCTGCGACTGGTTTTTCCCCCACCCTGCACCCTGAGACAAAGGAATTCACTATATAAAAAGTGTCGCGTTCTAATCTAGGACCCTGATCGATACTGTGACCTTATGCCCCTATATGGCTATAATCCCTTTGTACCCCTATATTGGCATAACCGATCAAATGCAATATTCAGAAACTCGTCTCTGGCCTCACACGAACAGAGCCACATTTCAGAATTGATTCCTCTGCAACTTCCTTTGCAGCTCATTAGTGCAAATGACACAGCAGAAGTCACTATCTAAGATTCCTAGATTACACTCCGAGTTCTTCAACAAGATAAAAACTCAGCAACCTGGGAAAGCCCTGCTTGCTATGTTTTGATTAGTAATAGAACTCTAATGAGCACGGAGAGACGATCACTTCCTAGTGACATCTTTATTGACGTCTTATGTCCAAAAACTTAAGTCAAACCAGGCACTTTTCAGGTATAAATATTACCAACGTTGCCTTAAGCAAATGCTGATGATACCATCGCTGATGCAGCTGACCCTAACACGGCTGCTACTATCGCTACTGCTATCGCTGCTAACGAGCGAACGATGGTGTGGTGCACATAGGAGCAGAACAGCTGTCCCCTGCAAGAGCCCAGCAGATGCAAGCTGCCCATGGACGCTGCCCCTCCTCCTCTTCCTCGACGCGCTGAGAGAGACGCTGTCTTTTCTCCTGCCGAGAAAATCCAGCTACGGCGTTTCCAGCCTACTCTTGCGAGTGACTGGGATATCGAGTCCCTGGAAGGAGATACCGGACCTCCAACATTCTATTTCAGAGGTATGGTGTTGACTAAACCCTTGGAGAGAATTCTTGAAGCAAACCTTGGCAAAACCAACTTAACTAAAGCTACTTACTTACTCCCCTCCCAAGTATTAGGCTTAGGTCAGGTTCACTGGGGTAGGCGTAGTTAGAAGCACCAGTTGAGTACGTTAGTCAAATGTATATATGAATGTATATATGTTTTATTCATTTTAAACCATTGTATGGCTAAGAAACCATATCAATGCTTTTACAGTATTATTTCGCAATACTCATTTTACTGTACGCACTTTTTATAATACCAAGTCTTGCAATTGTGGCAATTCATTTCTCTTGTATGAGAAGAAAGACTGTTCAATAAATAATACCTTTTATTGAAAACGCCAGTCTCTCTATTCTCTGCATATTGGTGAAAGTAATCTGCACAAAACTGACTGAGTAAAATAACTGTCTATTGTTTCACACGACTCTAGAGATTGACTCTTATCTGAGGAGCAAAGTTGTCATGTTTTTGCGGTTGTTGGAAAACTGAATCCCTTCTTGTCTGTACCAGGGAAGCTGATCACTTCCTATTCAGTCAATAAAGTTTCCAGTGACCTCTGAGCTAGTTGGTAACAAACCCAATTAAGTTTAGCATAGTCAGTAGAGGCCTGGAAGATCCGCACTTCTACGTCCATACTACTGTTTATGTTATTCCAATGCGCAGGGCCTATTGGGAAAATAGGAACTACACTACATGGCGCCCAAACGTTTTGTAAGGCGATAAACTAACGCAAGACGTTAGAGTAACTCAGTCGTGCATTTTTCACACAGACCCCTTTCTCCCGTAAATACTCCAATAGACGTCTGGAGTGGGTGAAAGGTTAAAATCCGCCCGAACTTAGTAGGAAGAGATTCCTATGTAAATCTCTGGTTTATTCAACGTTGAAGGATACAGTGTTCCAAAATATTGTGCACCTAATCTTTGTCTTCTTGGAGACCTGCTCTGCAAAACCTGCATTTATAAAATGTCAGTAGAAAACAACGGAACCGCTGCACCAGCAGTAGATGCGACTCAGCAGGGTCCCGACGGTACTACTGAACCGGGTGCAATAATTATCCCGGCACATTTAAGAAAATCTATAACGTCAACACTTATAGAAAATGGACTGACCACACAAGGTGGCACAGTTGTCTTCGTGATAGAGGCACACGAATATCGGCAGACAGAGGTATTCTATTCTTGGATAAAATTTCCAGCGGCAAACGCCGCAACACACGAGTTCCACTATTACAAAAAAGGGGATCCACCGGAAGAGTACGCTCCTTTCGAGGAGACTGAAATCCCATTAAAATAACAAGAGCATTTGCTCTGGTTTAAAGGCGACCTAAAACATAATGATCATATTACCAGGCTCGGTCCACTAGGTAGACCAGGAGCAACATGGCCGGTTCTAGCCAGCTACACACCACATCCGGAATGTCAAGTGAAGAAATCTTAGTTAATACAAGTGAATTAACAAAGGCATATAGAGAGTTAGTAAACTTAGTTATGAAAAATAATTCAAACACTCCTAAAAAGAGCTGGGATGGAAATAAACAATCCACTCCCAAGGAAAAAGATTTCCAGTCAAGAGGAAGGTCTCCTCGACGGAGGGAAAGAACTCCGACTCGAGAACACCAGTCTCCCCAGAGGGAGCCCTCTGAGAAAAGATACAACCTTAGAAATAGGGATAATTTGAAGAAGCCTGATAGATATCAAAGTATTGATACACGTCCCTCTCAATCTTTTTCGCAGAAATCGGAAAGAAGAGGACGGTCAGACCCAGGAGAGCACACCAGGTCCAAAGACAAGGAACCTGCTCAGAGTAAAAAATCTCAATTTCCAAGAAAGAAGGTAGCCAGTATTAGAGTAATCGAACATGCCGAGAATACTGAGGACACAGTTGAAAAACGGGGAGTGGGCACAGACAATGTTAGACAGTGCAGCAGAAATCAGTATAGCCCGCAAGATCCTGATGAGTCATCTGGAGACAGTGGACACGAATGAATTCATTCAGGTTGAAACTGCCGATACCAGACTTAGCGAGCCCCATAAGATATACAAAATAACATTGCGTATAGAGGGTGATAAGACTAGGAAAATAAGGGGTCTATTTTGGGATAAACTCTCAAAAGGCTATGATATTCTGTTAGCTGAAAAAGATTGCCCCCCAGAGTTTGTCAGGGAGTGCCCTCGTGGCGAAGAATTGATTATGCCTGCCTTCTCGAATCACATTCCGATTCACAAAAAATATACATATGCAAGGAAATGGGCAGTAGCCCAGGCACCGGCATTATATAAAAATCATGTAGGATGGGATGAGGATTCTCCTCCCCACAAAATCCAGTTAAAAAGTCAACCAACTGCCCAAAGGCAGTATCCCATTAAGCAAGAAGCTAAAAAACAAGTCAGGGAGATTTTAGATCAACTTGAATACCAGGGGGTGATTGAAACATGCACCTCTCAAATGAACAATCCTTTGTTTCCTGTCTCCAAACCAGGCAATTCATATTGTCTAGTTTTGGACTACAGACACCTTAATGCCTGTTGCAAAACATTTGCAGTACAAAATTCGCATAGTACTGCACTAATGAATAACATAGTCAGGAAAAAATATAAAACGACATTAGACATATCAAATGGTTTCTTTTGTCAAAACATTGCACCAGAAAGCAGATACTTGACCGCTTTCTCAGTAATGGGGTCTCAGAAAAATGTCTGTAGGCTCCCACAGGGGTTCAAGAACAGCCCAGGACTATTCTCAGCTAGAGTAACAGAGTTACTACAAATATATGATGATGAGACATTATCTTACGTAGATGATATCTATCTCACAGACGACGACTTGGAGACTCACTTGAAAAGAGTGAACACCATTATACTTGGGTTCGCAGTGGAGGGTTACAAATTCAACTTTAAAAAGTCTCGAATTGCCCATCTGACAGTATTATTTTTGGGATACGAATTATCAAGTGAAGGAAAAAGCCTAGCGGACAACTTCTTAGAGAAGTGCGCTGTACTCCAAGCTCCAAAAACGCTGAAGAATTTACAATCGATTCTAGGTTTCCTGAATTTCGGTAGAACATACATTCTAAATTATGCAGAGAGGGTTAAACCTCTCTACGAACTAATTAAACCCGATTTTAAACCAATCAAATGGACTCAAAAACACACAGAAATTTTGAGATCACTGCAAACAGACATGTTAGCAAAAACAAAATTAGATACACGTGACAACACACGCAATCTTGTAATCCGAGTCATCCCAGGAAGATGCGGATTCACGTACCTGACCTCTAATGAGGGAGAAAAGGTACCAATTTCAATTAAATCTCACTTGTACACACAAGCGGAAAAAACATTCAGTCCAACAGAAAATACTGTGAAAGCAATAGAAATTGCATTAGCGAATGAGCGAGAACTAGCACACGGCAAAAGGATTAATATCCTCACAGCAGAATCCGCCTTCGAGGCGCTATTCAGCCCAGTAAACCTGCCTACAGTGTCACTGGATCCGAAATGGATACAGTGTATAGATTCTCTTGGAGCGGAAGATGTGAAATACTATTTCGCCCCGCAATTCAAAAAACTGAATGATTTAGAATATGAAGAAGAATATCCTCTGCCAATCGAACTTCTGCCTCTCCAACAGTACGCCTGTATAATCTATACAGATAGATTCGTACAGCATTTCAACGTAGAGAACAAATCCTACGATGCAGCCTGTGCGATTGTTAAAGGTCGTTGGCTGTGCAGTAAATTCAGACCGAAAATAACAAAAACTGAATCAGTAAGAAACTGTTCGGCTCAGAGAGCTGAAATCAGATCTTTAAAGATGGCGCTTGAAAATGCAGAACGTTAAATTCCCGACACTAATCGTGTGCGATTCGCATTTTTGCGTCAACTCTTACAATAATAAGTTGCAGAGCTGGATTGAAAACGATTACAAAGATGACACAGGTACCACAATCAAGCATAAAATGCTTTGGAAACAAGGAGCTCTTTTACAGAAAGAACTACAAAAGACTCACGTGATACACACTCATCAACGTGATGGGGTTCACGTTGCAGGGAATTCATTGGCTAATTCAGCCATAACGGAAGCAACTAAACCGGCTTCCGTAGCCACAAAAAGCGTTCAGTAAAATAAATTGACGGGGAAACCATGCTGGTAGTAAAAACGTCCGTAAAAGGCGACTGTGCAGCACTACCCGTGAACTATCCACTCAATTATGCATACGTAATCGATGCAAACTCCGTTCCTTTTGCTTGAATCCCTGGAGTGGGGGATAGGGTAATTCCAAACATGAACCGGAGAAAGTTATTAATAGCAGACGCACACATGGGTGAAGGTCCAAGGTACATACAGATGAAGGAATCTCTGAAAGAATTACAATCAGTATACTGGTGGCCAAGAATGAGCGTGCAACATGAAATATATGTGAAGAACTGTCCCAATTGTGACAGGGATCGCAGTAGTGAACTGGTCCAGTCTGTTGCCCGGCTACAAATTAGAAACAGCGTAATGCTGTCTACATGCCATCCTGCGTCCTATTAATCATTAAGGATAAACACACTAAAAAAATGTGGCCCCAGCGCTCGGCTGACGCCAGAACGGTTATAAAAGATCTGCGAGTCTTTATCGGCACATACGCAATTGCCATGTTCCATTCTGACCAGGGCCCTGCTTTTAGCTCTCGAGCTTATAAGGAGGCCATGGCCAGCATGGGAGTTGGATTGCGGTATTCTTGTCCGTCACACCCCGAAGGGACAGTGTGGTAGAAAGAAAAAAACGGGACATAAAGCAATCTATAACAGCGAAGGTATTAGGTTCAGGTGCTGGGTGGGTCAAACATTTAATAAGTGTCCAGTTAAGTCTAAACAACTTGCCAAGAAATTCTCTAAAAGGTTTCAGCCCATACGAACTATTGTTCGGAACTAGAATGCGAATTCAGGACTTAGATAGTCAGGTATCAGTGGTAGAAGATAGGAAAACAGACTTTGACATCAAAGATCGTTTGGCTGTTTTACAGGACTTGAATGAAACAAGAAAATCCTTAAGCAACATAAAGTTAAAGCAACAGCCAGCTACCACTGACAAGGCACCACCAGCCCCAGCAAGGCCTGTCTGGATTCCAAAAATTGGGGATCTAGTCAGAGAAAAAATAGCGGTGAAGAGGAATTTGGGCCTTCTTACAGAAAAGCAGTACCTGTCTTAGCAGTCAACGGAACAAGATCAGTAGTACTATCGCCCCTTGCTGGTAAAAAGGAGAACAGAGTTGTATCAATCGACCTGGTAAAACCACAAGCATGTGGCCTATAATCAACAGTAGGCCCAGTGGACTCCCGAGAAACAACAGAATACCCAAACTTGCAACAATCCAAGAGGTTCAAACTGAAAGGCTAATCACATTCGATCAGCCTGCAGTGCACAGAGAGGGACTATGCAATAATGCCATGGAACTCGTGCCTCTTGAGACACAGATTGAAACCGTTCATCAAGAAACACCAGTCTACAATGATGTGGCATCAGAATGTGCTACCGAAAGACAAATTGAAAGAACAATCCCAACAATTGACAGAACTGCCTCTGGCTACTTCATCAACTTCGATAACTTTTCTGAGGATCAAAACAACCCCGAAGTGATGCCAGAAACAAAAAAGACTTTTAAAGAAAAAGCAACAGAACTCTTTCATCAACTCAAGGAAATTTACCTTATTTCTCCATGGTTAGAGTTCTGGTTTGGTCTAGGTGTATTTTTCCTCCTGCTTTGGCTCATCATGGTACTTTGTTTGGGTAAATTTATTGAGGGAAAATATAGTACAATGGACACAGCAAGTCAGAACATCAACTTAGTCCTCAAACCACACAGATCATCCCACGTGAAGAAAAGGGAACTGTCAACAGTAAATGTCACAGCCATTCCAATACCCGGTGGGGTAGTATGGGAAAAAACTGACTATGAAATATATGGTCCGGTCGAAATCCTGAAGTATCCTCATCAATTCAAGGTTTCCTTAAGTGACTTTTTAAAACCTAGTACATTCTCTGATGATTGGGACTTTGAAAGTATTAATAATATGATGTCTGATTTAGTAATGTCAGCAAGATTCACAGAACATGATTACTTACAAGGTTCGTCTAGTTATGAACAGATGTTCTGCTACACACACTATGGTGATCATTACTTGCATAAATCTGCACAGCCTAGAAATGTTTTTAAGTATAACCAATGGGAACATTGTGCTACACCACCTAAAAGCAGTTCTAAAACATTCTATGAGAAATTTCAGTACTTCTCAGGGTTTAACACCAGTGATGCAGAAACATTTTATTATAAACTGTTAGATAAAACAGGATTGAAAACAATGCTGACAAATACTAAATTGATATATTCAGAAGCATTTTATGAAAAAATGATGACATTTGGTTTTGATTATTGGAAAAATAACATTGAAACAAAAACCATCTGGGGTACAAAAGAGTGGCAGGTACAAGGCCTAGAAGCACTGTTTCGAGCCTGCATGATCCCAGAACAAATAATGTTTTTAAATGAAACAATTCAACAAACAACCTGTCTTGGCCTAGCTAAGATCAAAGACCTTAACAAACCGTCTATTCCAAAGCCAATACCTGATAATGCAACAACAGATATTGAGATAGACGTATCTAAAATTTTACATTTAAACAGAACACATCCTGATTTGGAAAAAGTGGTTAATCTGGCCTACTGACACAAACAACTGTCAAGATAGATTCCTGAACAAAACACAGGCATTCACAATGTCCAGACAAGACCCTAGATACTCCCAGAGACAACATCCAGGGATAGTAACAACATACAGTGTAGGGAAGCTGTGCCTTGAATGGCTAGAATCATCCACACTGGCTGAAATTAAGCAACACTTATCTTTACTTAAAGATGGTGCTGATTTGCGTGATTACATTATGGGACCACGCAAACAGCGTCAAATGCGTTTCATAGCGACCAGTATCTATGCTGCATACAACGAGGCTTTGAAAGTCACACAAATTGAAACAGCTGAAAAAATACGAGAAATTGATCGTATTAATTTGGAAAAATCACTTTCTGTAGTGGACAATGGGTTAATGACTCTGTCCTCCAGAATATATTCGTTGGACAATATTGTATCATCTGCCATAGATATAATAGACAAAGACTTGCTAATGTTACAGCATGGCCAGTCGCAATTACGTTCTATTGTACAATTAGGCTGGATGCTGCAAAATCTGCGTTCAGGCTATGTGCCGTGGCGTTTAATCCACACAACGTCATTGTTTTCCATCTTTAACCTTCCTGATAAACAAATCAGCTTGGCAAAGAAAGGAGCAGACTATACAATCCTGAGCATCGAAAAACTTGAGAGATTACCTTTGACAATGTCAGAAAGTCCTGTCATTGAATGGATAATACACGGGATTATCACAATTCCGATAACAACTTTCCAATTTAAAAAGTGCCTCGAATACATACCTACTGGCCAGTATGAACAATTAGGTAAAGGATACATTAAGTCAACATGGAAATTACCATACACACATTCATGCTATAGTGACAGCAACAAAAATGTATTTCTTAGTGGTGAAAATTGTAAACGTTCACTAAGCGGTATACTTTTGTGCCAGGGTATTAATTTACACGGAGCCTGTGAAGGTAATTCTAACAACCTTTCATGCCACCAGCATGTCACACCTGCAACGCAGATAGAGCCTTTCTTTATGCAACTCGCAAATGGGAGTTACATTCTAATAACGGATCACATGTGTTGTGGCCTTTTGCCAGGAAAAGCCTATCTCGTAAGCGTAACATCCATGGTCAAATGCTGTATGCAAGCATTGTTCCCGAGCGGCCCTGGAGACACTGAGACTCCCATCTGGCCTCGTCTGAATTTCTCTTCTATACGAATTGATACTTTAAGTCAATCCACAGCAGGCGCACCTACCGGACCACACGCCAGCACGCAGCTCCTGCCCCTGGGTTGCCAACGCTGTAGGTCTCGCCGCCATCGCCCATCCAGGAGCGGCTGGAGACTACAGCTCCCAGCGGGCTTTGCGCTGACTTCCTGTGCCCCGCTGTCTTCGCGCCCGGAGGCGCTACAAAGCACAGCCTTCCCCTCCGCGTCGCGGGACGCGCGCGGGCGACGCCGGCCGGAGCCCGGGCAGAGGGCGGGCCGTCTGAGGCCGTCAGAGGTCATCAGTGGTCGGGCGGGCCACCCCTCTAACATCTCCCCGCAAAGATGAGCACTTTATCCGGATATTAAAATGGGCGACTGCAATACTATTAACAATAATACTGATGTATTAACTCAGGGTGTCGATACCTCCGTCTCCCTCATTACATCTTTTGAGACATTGATAGAAACTGCCTTTAATGAAATTGTGGAGACTGAGAGGAGGTTTTCTATGGGCTCGCTCACCACCAATCAACCAAGTGTAACAAGCAGTACAAGTTGCATAACTGGAAACACACATATAACCCCTGAAGTTATTGTGGTTAAGTCATCACATCCTCCTGTTAACGTGCCCATTGTTTTGGATGACGAAAATACCGTCAATTATATAGCACCAGACCCTGCTTCCTCAATACCAGCTACTGAAGTAATTATTGAGGTCACAGAGAATACAGGAGCTAAACGAAAAAGGGGCTCAGTAAAACTAACCTGCAACAAAAGGAGGCAGCCCCTTAGATGTGCTAATCAACCAACACCACAAAGCATGTGGAGTAGGGGAAAGAAACAGAAACCATCTCAACAAACTGTATCCGCACAGGATCAACCCCATCCTGGTGATGCAGAAGTAATAATAAATAATGGTTCTTCAGTCTTAGTGTCTACTTCCACTCAGACTGAGCTGCATAACAACATAAACAGCAACTACTCCAAATCAGAGGGAAATCTCATTGAGACCATTACGGACACAATTTTTAAGCAACTCGAAGGTCAAATGATCAAACAATTTTATAACATTTTTAAAAGACTGGACAGACTGGAAAACTTAATTAAAAATGATGATGCGCAGAGGCATGAGTCAGCAGCAGAGGAATGTGTCTGCAGCAGAGGCATGTGTCAGCAGCAGAGGCGTGTGTCAGCAGCAGAGGCATGTGTCAGCAGCAGAGGCAGGTGTCTGCAGCAAAAGTGTGTTTTAGCAGCCGAGGCATGTGTCAGCAGCAGTGGCATGTGTAACCAGCAGAGTCATGTGTCTGCAGCGGAGGCGTGTGCCAGCTGCAGAGGCATGTGTCTGCAGCAGAGGCAGGTGTCTGCAGCAGAGGCAGGTGTCTGCAGCAGAGGCATGTGTCAGCAGCAGAGGCATGTGTAACCAGCAGAGTCCTGTGTCCGCAGCGGAGGCGTGTGTCAGCAGCAGAGGCATGTGTCGGCAGCAGAGGCAGGTGTCTGCAGCAGAGGCATGTGTCAGCAGCAGAGGCTTTTGTCAGCAGAAAAGGCATATATCATAGGCATGTGTAAGCAGCAGAGGCATGTGCCAGCAGCAGAGGAATGTGTCAGCAGCAAAAGAGTGCGTCAGCAGCAGAGTCATGTGTCAGCAGCAGAGGCGTGTGTCAGAGGCATGTGTCAGCAGCTGAGAAGTGTGTTAGAGGCATGTGCCAGCATGTATCCACAGAGGAGGCATGTGTCTGCAGCAGATGCATGTCTCTGCAGCAGAGGCATGTGTCTGCAGCAGAGGCATGTTTCAGCAGCTCATGCATGTGCCAGGCATGGGTCATCAGGAGAGGTGTCTTTCAGAGGCTGGTGTCAGAAACAGAGGCATGTATCAGAGGCATGTGTCAGCAGCAGAGGCATGAGTCAGCAGCACCGGCATTTGTCATAGGCATGCTGTTAGAAATGGGGATTCCTGGTTGGCTAAGGCTTGCGCCAAAGCCTAGCAGAGACCACCATTCTACGTCAGAGGCTGGTGTAAGCAACAGAGGCATGTATCGGATGCATGTGTCAGCAGCATAGGAATGTATCAGCAGCAGAGGAATGTGTCAGCAGCAAAGGAATGTGTATGCAGCAGAGGCATGGGTTGGCAGCACAGGTGAGTAAGCAGCAGAGACATGCGTCTGCAGAAGAGGTGTGTCAATAGCAGATGCAAGTGTCAGCAGCAGATGCATGTAACAGCAGCAGAGGCATGTATCAGAGGCAAGGGTCAGCAGGAGAGCCATGTGTCTGCAGAAGAGGCATGTGTCTGCAGATGAGGTGTGTGTCTGCAGAAGAGGCATGTGTCTGCAGCAGAGGCATATGTCGGCAGCAGAGGCGTGTTTCAGTATCAGAGGCATGTGTCAGCAGCAGAGGCATGTGTCTGCAGCAGAGGCGTGTGTCAGCAGGAAAGGCGTGTGTCCGCAGCACGGGCATGTGTAATAGGCAGGTGTCTGTAGCAGAGGCATGTGTTAGCAGCAGAGGTATGTTTTAGCAGCAGAGGCATGTGTCTGCATCAGAGACATGTGTCTGCATCAGAGGTTTGTGTCAGCAGCAGAGGCATATGTCAGCAGCAGAGGCATGTATTAGAGGCAAGTGTCAGCAGCCGAGCCATGTGTCTGCAGCAGAGGTATGTGTCAGCAGCAAAAGTGTGTGTTAGCAGCAGAGCAATGTGTCAGCAGCAGTGTCATGTGTAACCAGCAGAGTCATGTGTCCGCAGTGGAGGCGTGTGTCAGTAGCAGAGGCGCGTGTCAGCAGCAAAAGTTCAGCAGCAGAGGCATGAGTCAGCAGCAGAAGCAAGTGTTTGCAGATGAGGCGTGTGTCAGCACAAAAGGTGTGTGTCAGCAGCAGAGGCATGTGTCAGCAGCAGTGGCATTTGTCAGCAGCAAAAGCGTGTCAACAGCAGAGGCATGAGTCAGCAGCAGAGGAATGTGTCTGCAGCAGAGGCATGTGTCAGCAGCAGAGGCGTGTGTCAGCAGCAGAGGCGTGTGTCAGCAGCAGAGGCTTGTGTCAGCAGCAGAGGCAGGTGTCTGCAGCAAAAGTGTGTGTTAGCAGCCGAGGCATGTGTCAGCAGCAGTGGCATGTGTAACCAGCAGAGTCATGTGTCCGCAGCGGAGGCGTAAGTCAGCTGCAGAGGCATGTGTCTGCAGCAGAGGCAGGTGTCTGCAGCAGAGGCAGGTGTCTGCAGCAGAGGCATGTGTCAGCAGCAGAGGCATGTGTCAGCAGCAAAGGCATTTGTCAGCAGCAAAAGTGTGTCAGCAGCAGAGGCATGAGTCAGCAGCAGAGGCATGTGTCTGTAGCCGAGTCGGGTGTCAGCAATAGAGGCGTGTATCAGCAGCAGAGGCATGTGTCAGCAGCAAAGGCATTTGTCAGCAGCAAAAGAGTGTCAGCAGCAGAGGCATGAGTCAGCAGCAGAGGCAGGTATCTCTAGCAGAGGCATGTGTCAGCAGTAGAGGCTTTTGTCAGCAGCAGAGGCATATGTCAAAAGCATGTGTAAGCAGCAGAGGCATGTGCCAGCAGCAGAGGAATGTGTCAGCAGCAAAAGAGTGCGTCAGCAGCAGAGTCATGTGTCAGCAGCAGAGGCGTGTGTCAGAGGCATGTGTCAGCAGCTGAGAAGTGTGTTAGAGGCATGTGCCAGCATGTATCCACAGAGGAGGCATGTGTCTGCAGCAGAGGCATGTGTCTGCAGCAGAGGCATGTTTCAGCAGCTCATGCATGTGCCAGGCATGGGTCAGCAGGAGAGGTGTCTTTCAGAGGCTGGTGTCAGAAACAGAGGCATGTATCAGAGGCATGTGTCAGCAGCAGAGGCATGAGTCAGCAGCACCGGCATTTGTCATAGGCATGCTGTTAGAAATGGGGATTCCTGGTTGGCTAAGGCTTGCGCCAAAGCCTAGCAGAGACCACCATTCTACGTCAGAGGCTGGTGTAAGCAACAGAGGCATGTATCAGATGCATGTGTCAGCAGCATAGGAATGTATCAGCAGCAGAGGAATGTGTCAGCAGCAAAGGAATGTGTATGCAGCAGAGGCATGGGTTGGCAGCACAGGTGAGTAAGCAGCAGAGACATGCGTCTGCAGAAGAGGTGTGTCAATAGCAGATGCAAGTGTCAGCAGCAGATGCATGTAACAGCAGCAGAGGCATGTATCAGAGGCAAGGGTCAGCCTGAGAGCCATGTGTCTGCAGAAGAGGCATGTGTCTGCAGATGAGGTGTGTGTCTGCAGAAGAGGCATGTGTCTGCAGCAGAGGCATATGTCGGCAGCAGTGGCGTGTTTCAGCAGCAGAGGCATGTGTCAGCAGCAGAGGCATGTGTCAGCAGCAGAGGCATGTGTCAGCAGCAGAGGCATGTGTCTGCAGCAGAGGCGTGTGTCTGCATCAGAGGTGTGTGTCAGCAGGAGAGGCGTGTGTCTGCAGCACAGGCATGTGTAATAGGCAGGTGTCTGTAGCGGAGGCATGTGTTAGCAGCAGAGGCATGTTTAAGCAGCAGAGGCATGTGTCTGCAGCAGAGACATGTGTCTGCATCAGAGGTTTGTGTCAGCAGCAGAGGCATATGTCAGCAGCAGAGGCATGTATTAGAGGCAAGTGTCAGCAGCCGAGCCATGTGTCTGCAGCAGAGGTATGTGTCAGCAACAAAAGTGTGTGTTAGCAGCAGAGGCATGTGTCAGCAGCATAGGCGTGTGTCAGCAGCAGAGGCGTGTGTCAGCAGCAGGGTCATGTGTCAGCAGCAGAGTCATGTGTCTTCAGCAGAGGCATGTGTCAGCAGGAGAGGCATGTGTCAGCAGCAGAGACGTGTGTCAGAAGCAGAGGCGTGTGTCAGCAGCAGAGGTGTGTGTCAACGGCGAGGCATGTTTCAGTAGTTGAGGCGTGTCAGTAGCTGAGGCATGTGTCAGCAGCAGAAAAGTGTGTCAGCAGCAAAGGCGTATGTCAGACGGATGTGTCAGCAGCAACGGCATTTGTCAGAGTCACGAGTCAGCAGCAGAGGCATATGTCAGAGGTATGTGTCAGCATCAGAGGCGTGTGTCAGAGGCATGTGTCAGCAGCAGAGGTGGGTGAGTGCAGCAGCAGTGGATTTATTAGCATCAGAGGCATATGTCATAGGCATTTGTCAGCAGCAGTGGCGTGTGCAAGCAGCAGAGGCATGTGTCAGCCGGAGAGGCACGTGTCAGCTGCAAAAGCATGTGTCAGCAGCAGAGGCATGTGTGAGCAGCAGAGGAATGCGCCAGCAGCAGAGGAATGCGCCAGCAGCAGAGGCATGTGTGAGCAGCAGAGGCATGTATCTACAGCAGAAACATGTGTGAGCAGCAGAGGTGAATATCAGCAACAGGGGTGTATGTCAGAAGTATAGGCATGTGTAAGAAGCAGAGGCATTTGTTAGCAGTTGAGGCATGTGTCAGCAGCTGAGGCATGTGTAAGTGGCAGAGGCGTATTTCAGCCGCAGAGGCGTCAGCAGAGGGGTGTTTCGGCAGTTGTGGCATGTTTCAGAGACATGTGTCTGCAGCAAAGGCATATGTCTGCAGCAAAGGTGTGTGTCAGCAGCAGAGGTGTGTGTCTGTAGCAGAGGCAGGTGTCAGCAGATGAGGCAAGTGTCAGTGGTTGTGGCATGTGACAGCAGCAGAGGCGTGTGTCAGCAGCAGAGGCATGTGTCAGAGGCTTGTGTCAGCAGCAGAGACATGTCAGCAGCACAGGAATGTGTCATTGGCAGGTGTCTGTAGCAGAGGCATGTGTCATCAGCAGAAGCATGTTTCAGACGCAGGTGTCAGCAGCATAGACATGTGTCTGGAGCAGAGGCACGTGTCAGCAGCAGAGTCATGTTTCAGCAGCAGAGATATGTGTATTCAGCAGAGGCGTGTTTCAGCAGCAGAGGCGTGTGTCAGCAGCAAAGGCATGTGTCTGCAGCAGATGCATGTGTCTGCAGCAGGGGCATGTGTCAGCAGCACAGGCATGTGTCCGCAGTTGGGGCATGTGTAAGCAGCTGAGGCATGTGTCAGCAGTAGAAAAGTGTGAAAGCAGGAGAGGCACATGTCAGAGGCATGTGTCAGCAGCAGAGGCAAGTGTCAGCAGCAGAGGCATGTGTCTGCAGCCAAGGTGTGTGTCAGCAGCAGAGACATGTGTCTGCAGCAGAGGTTTGTGACAATAGCAGATGAATGTGTTAGCAGCAGAAGCACGTATCAGCAGCAGAGACGTGTATCAGCATGAGAGCCATGTGTCTGCAGCAGAGGGATGTGTCTGCAGCAGAGGTGGGTGTCTGCAGCAGAGGTGTGTGTCTGCAGCAGAGGCATATGTTGGCAGCAGATGCATGTTTCAGCAGCAGAGGCGTGTGTCAGCAGCAGAGGCATGTTTCAGCAGTAGAGGCATGTGACTGTAGCAGAGGTGTGTGTCAGCAGCAGAGACATGTGTATGCAGCAGAGACATGTGTATGCAGCAGAGGTTTGTGTCAGCTGCAGTGGCATTTGTCAGCATCAGAGGCATGTATCAGAGGCAAGTGTCAGCAGCAGAGCCATGTGCCTGTAGCAGAGGTATGTGTCAGCAGCAAGTGTGTGTCAGCAGCAGAGGCATGTGTCAGCAGCAGAATAGAGTGTTAGCAGCAGAGGCATGTGTAAGCAGCAGAGGAGTGTGTCAGCAGCAGACACATGTGTCAGCAGCAAATGTGTGTGTCAGCAGCAAAGGCATGTGTCAGCAGCAGAGGTGTGTGTCTGCAGTAGAGGCGTGTGCCTACAGCAGAGGCGGGTGTCAGCACCAGACACATTTGTCAGCAGCAGAGGCGTCTGTCAGAGGTATGTGTCAGCAGCAGAGGCATGTGTCAGACGCATGTGTCAGAGGCATGTATCAGCAGCCGAGTCGTATACCTGCAGCAGAGCCCTGTGTCAGCAGCAGAGGCAGGTGTCAGCATCAGAGGCGTGTGTCAGCAGCAGAGGCATGAGTCAGCAGTATAGGCATGTGTCTGCAGTAGAGGCGTGTGCCAGCAGCAGAGGGGTGTGCTAGCAGCAGAGGCGTGTTCCAGCAGCAGAGACGTGTGTCTGCAGCAGAGGCAGGTGTCTGCAGCAGAGGCATGTGTCAGCAGCAGAGGCTTTTATCTGCAGCAGAAGCATATGTCATAGGCATATGTCACCAGAAGAGGCGAGTGTAATCAGCAGAGGCATATGTCAGTAGGAGAGGCATGTGTAAGCAGCAAAAGCATGTGTCAGCAGCAGAGGCATGTGTATGCAACAGAGACATGTGTCAGCAGCAGAACTGAATGTCAGAAGAAGAGGCGTGTGTCAGAAGCAGAGGCGTGTGTCAGATGCAGAGGCATGTGTCAGCAGCTGAGGCATGTGTCAGCAGCAGAGGCATGTCTCAGCAGTAGAGGAATGTTTCAGCAGCAGAGGCATGTGTCAGAGGTATGTGTCTACAACAGAGACCTGTGCCTGCAGCAGAGGCATGTGTCAGCAGCAGAGGCATGCGTGAGCAACAGAGGCATGTGTCAGCAGTAGATGCCTGTGTCAGAGGCATATATCAGCAGCAGAGGTGTGTGTCTGCAGCAGAGGCATGTGTCAGCAGCAAAAGTGTGTGTCAGCAGCAGAGGCGTATGTCAGCAGCAGAGGCGTGTGTCAGAAGCAGAGGCATGTGTCAGCAGCAGAAAAGTGTGTCAGTAGCAGAGGCGTTTGTCAGAGTTATCTGTCAGCAGCAAAGGCGTGTGTCAAAAGCATGTGTCAGCAGCAGAGAAGTATGTTAGAGGAGTGTGCCAGCAGCAGAGGCATGTTTCAGCAGCAGAGGTGTGTTTCACCAGCAAAGGCATGTGTCAGCAGCAGAGACATGTGTCTGCAGCAGCGGTTTATGTCAACAGCAAAGGCATGTGTCAGCAGCAGAGGCATCTATCAGAAGCACGTGTCAGCAGCAGAGCCATGTGTCTGCAGTAGAAGCATTTGTCTGGAGGAGGGGCATGTGTCTACAGCAGAGGTGTATGTCTGCAGCAAAGGTGTGTGTCTGCAGCAGAGACATGTATCTGCAGCAGAGGTGTGTGTCAGCAGCAGAGGCATGTGTCACCAGCAGAGGGGTGTGTCAGCAGCAGAGGCATGTGTCACCAGCAAAGGCATGTGTCTGCAGCAGATGGATGTGTATGCAGAAGTGGCATGTGCCATCAGCAGAGGTATGTGCCAGAGGCATGTGCCAGCAGCAGAGGCTTTTATCTGCAGCAGAAGCATATGTCATAGGCATATGTCACCAGAAGAGGCGAGTGTAATCAGCAGAGGCATATGTCAGTAGGAGAGGCATGTGTAAGCAGCAAAAGCATGTGTCAGCAGCAGAGGCATGTGTATGCAACAGAGACATGTGTCAGCAGCAGAACTGAATGTCAGAAGAAGAGGCGTGTGTCAGAAGCAGAGGCGTGTGTCAGATGCAGAGGCATGTGTCAGCAGCTGAGGCATGTGTCAGCAGCAGAGGCATGTCTCAGCAGTAGAGGAATGTTTCAGCAGCAGAGGCATGTGTCAGAGGTATGTGTCTACAACAGAGACCTGTGCCTGCAGCAGAGGCATGTGTCAGCAGCAGAGGCATGCGTCAGCAACAGAGGCATGTGTCAGCAGTAGATGCCTGTGTCAGAGGCATATATCAGCAGCAGAGGTGTGTGTCTGCAGCAGAGGCATGTGTCAGCAGCAAAAGTGTGTGTCAGCAGCAGAGGCGTATGTCAGCAGCAGAGGCGTGTGTCAGAAGCAGAGGCATGTGTCAGCAGCAGAAAAGTGTGTCAGTAGCAGAGGCGTTTGTCAGAGTTATCTGTCAGCAGCAAAGGCGTGTGTCAAAAGCATGTGTCAGCAGCAGAGAAGTATGTTAGAGGAGTGTGCCAGCAGCAGAGGCATGTTTCAGCAGCAGAGGTGTGTTTCACCAGCAAAGGCATGTGTCAGCAGCAGAGACATGTGTCTGCAGCAGCGGTTTATGTCAACAGCAAAGGCATGTGTCAGCAGCAGAGGCATCTATCAGAAGCACGTGTCAGCAGCAGAGCCATGTGTCTGCAGTAGAAGCATTTGTCTGGAGGAGGGGCATGTGTCTACAGCAGAGGTGTATGTCTGCAGCAAAGGTGTGTGTCTGCAGCAGAGACATGTATCTGCAGCAGAGGTGTGTGTCAGCAGCAGAGGCATGTGTCACCAGCAGAGGGGTGTGTCAGCAGCAGAGGCATGTGTCACCAGCAAAGGCATGTGTCTGCAGCAGATGGATGTGTATGCAGAAGTGGCATGTGCCATCAGCAGAGGTATGTGCCAGAGGCATGTGTCAGTAGCAGAGGCATGTGTCAGCAGCAGAGGTGTCTTTCAGAGGCATGTGTCAACAGCAGCGGCCTATATCAGTGGCATGAGTCGGCAGCGGAGGCATCTGTCAGCAGCAGAGGATTGTAGGAGAGGCATGTGTCAGAGGCATGTCTGCAGCAGAGGCATGTGTCTGCAGCAGAGGCATGTGTCTGCAGCAGAGGTGTGTGTCAGAAGCAGAGGCATGTGTCTGCAGCAGATGTGTGTGTCAGCAGCAGAGACATGTATCAGATGCAGTGTCAGCAGCAGAGCCATGTGTCTTCAGCAGAGGCATTTGTCTGCAGTAGAAATGTGTGTCTGCAGCAGAGGCGTGTGTCTGCAGCAGAGGTATATGTCAGCAGGAGAGGTGTTTTTCAGCAGCAGAGGAGTGTGTCAGTAGCAGAGGCATGTGTCAGCAGCAGAGGCATGTGTCTGTAGCAGAGGTGTGTGTCAGCAGCAGAGACGTGTGTCAGCAGCATAGGGGTGTGTCAGAGGCAAGTGTCAGCAGTAGAGGTGTGTGCTTGCAGCAGAGGCATGTGCCAGCAGCAGAAGCATGTGTATGCGGCACATGCATGTGTCAGCAGCAGAGGCGTGTCTCAGCTGCTGAGGCATGTGTCTGCAGCAGAGGTGTGTGTCAGCAGAAGATGCAGATGTCAGCAGCAGAGGTGTGTGTCAGTAACAGAGGCATGTGTCAGCAGCAGATGCCTGTGTCAGAGGCATGTTTTAGCAGCATAGGTGTGTGTCTGCGGCAGAGGCATGTGTCTGCAGTAGAGGAGTGTGTCAGCAGCAGAGGCATGAGTCAGCAGCAGGGGGTTGTCAGCAGCAGGGGGTTGTCAGCAGCAGAGGCATTTGTCTGCAGCAGAGGGATGTGCCAGAGGCATGTGTCAGCAGCAGATGCGTGTGCCAGGCATTTGTCACCTGAAGAGGTGTCTTTCAGAGGCATGTGTCAGCAGCAGAGGTGTGTATCAGAGGCATGTGTCAGCAGCACAGGCATGTGTCATAGGCATGTGTCTGCAGCAGGTACATGTGTCAGCAGCAGAGGCTTGTGTCAGCAGCAGAGGCATGTAGCAGAGGCATGTGTCAGCAGCAGAGGAATGTGTCTACAGCAGAGGCATGTGTCTGCAGTAGAGTGTGTGTTAGCAGCAGAGACATGTGTTTGCTGCAGCGGTTTGTGTCAACAGCAAAGGCATGTGCCAGCAGCAGAGGCATCTATCAGAGGCAAATGTCAGCAGCAGAGACATTTGTTTGCAGCAGTTGCATTTGTCTGCAGCAGAGGTGTGTGTCTGCAGCAGAGGCTTGTGTCTGCAGCAGAAGCATATGTCAGCAGCAGAGCCGTGTTTCAGCAGCAGAGGGGAGTTTCAGCAGCAGAGGCATGTGTCTGCAGCAGAGGTGTGTATCATCAGCAGATGCATGTGTCTGCAGCAGAGGTGTGTATCAGCAGCAGAGGCATGTGTCAGAGGCATATGTCAGCAGCAGAGGTGTGTGCCTGCAGCAGAGGCATGTGGCAGGCATGTGTCAGCAGCAAATGTGTCTTTCAGAGGCATGTGTCAGCAGCAGAGGCGTGTATCTGAGTTACGTGTCAGCACCAGAGGCATGTGTCAGCAGCACAGGCATGTGTCATGGGCAATTGTCTGTAGCAGAGGCATGTGTCAGCAGCAGAGGCATGTTTCAGCAGCAGAGGCATGTAGCAGAGGCATGTGTCAGCAGCAGAGGAATATGTCTGCAGCAGAGACATGTGTCTGCAGCAGAGGCATGTATCGGAGGCAAGTGCCAGCAGCAGAATCATGTCTGCAGCAGAGGCATGTATCTGCAGTAGAGATGTGTGTCTGCAGCAGAGGCGTGTGTCAGCAGCAGAGGCATATGTCAGAAACAGAGGTATGTTTCAGCAGCAGAGGCATGTTACAGCAGCAGAGGCATGTGTCTGCAGCAGAGGCATGTGTCTGCAGTAGAAATATGAGTCTGCAGCACAGGTGTGCGTCAGCAGGAGAGGCAGGTGTCAGTGGCCGAGGCGTGTATCACCTGCAGTGGCATGTTTCAGCAGCAGAGGCATGTGTCAGAGGCATGTGTCAGCAGCAGAGGCATTTGTCAGGAGAAGAGTTGTATGCTTGCAGTAGAGGCATATGTCAGGAACAGAGGCATGTGTCTTCAGCAGAGCTGTCTGTCAGCAGCAGAGGCATGTGTCAGTAGCAGATGCCTGTGTCAGAGGCATGTGTCAGCAGCAGAGGTGTGTGCCTGCAGCAGAGGCATGTGTCTGCATCAGAGGCATGTGTCAGCAGCAGAGGCTTATGCCAGCAGCAGAGGCATGTGTTATAGGCATGTGTCAGCAGCAGAGGTGTGTGTAAGCAGCAGAGGCATGTGTCATCAGAAGAGGTGTGTGTCAACAGCAGACACGTTTGTCTGCAGCAGAGGCATGTGTCAGCAGCAGAAGCATGTGCCGGAGGCAAATTTGTGTTTCAGCATCAGAGGTATTTGTCAGCAGCAGAGGCATGTGTCAGCGGCAGAGACATGTGTTAAAGATGTGTGCCAGCAGTAGAGGTATGTGTCAGCAGCAGAGACATATGTCAGAGGCATGTGTCAGCAGCAGAGGCATGGGTCAGAGGCTTGTGAGCAGCAGAGATGTGTGCTAGAGGCGTGTGCCAGCAGCGGAGGCATGTGTCAGCAGCAGAGGCGTGTGTCACCAGCAAAGGCATGTGTCAGCAGCAGATGCTTGTGTCAGCAGCAGAGGCATGTGTCAGTAACAAAGGCATGTGTCAGAGGCATGTGTCAGCAGAAGAGATGTGTATCGGAGGCATATGTCAGCAACAGTGACGTGTTAGAGGCATGTTTCAGCACAAAGGCATGTGTCAGCAGCAGAGGCATGTGTGGTGCTGAGTAAGGCTGTACCCTCAGAGTAACGTGCCAGCAGCCATTTTCAAGGGAGACAATGTTGAATAAAGATACTGCCTTCTCAGAAACTTTTTGATGCTGGTAGTTGCCATATGCATATCACTTCTGGACCGGACTAGAACAAGCTTCACTTCACAGCTGGTGCAGCATCCCAAATCTCTTGCACGATCCATTCAAAATGCGTTGCTTGCTATCTTCCTGTAAGTCAGGAAATGTAAATATAAGGTATTGAAAACTCCGACTGCCAACAATGTAAAATATTTTGTGCGGCAAATTTGTTTTTATATAACTATTGCAAAACTATAACTTGTTACAAAAGTGTCCCAACCCTGGAAGAATGGAAGTCTGAGTTGGCCAGGCATGGATTCGAAGTCATAATAACCTACAGATCACAACATCTAGCCATGTTCATGGCAAACACATCAAATTAGTATTTTGTACTCTGCAAAGAGCTCCAAAAAAGCGAAAAGGCGCGGTTACGGTACAAGCATGGTAGGACAATTCCATGGACTAAATGCCGTCTGACAAAAGTATTACGTCTTAAATATTCACAAAAAATGCCGCTCATTGGATTTAGTATTAGAAAATCGATACCCAATGGGATATTTTTGTAAACGGTACTTAAGACCCAATATTTAATTCAGACTATATTTTTGTGATCGGTACCTGTCTGTGATTCACCAGTTACTCTCGAGAGTCTTTTGGGACACTGAGACGTAACACTGCTTCATGTAGCCAGGGAAGGACCCAACTATTGTGTTTTGCATCCAAGTCAGTGTTTTCTTACATTTAATTTGAAGGGCCACTGGCGACCACTGAGAGTCTCAGCCACTTCAGGAATAAGAGCCATCATTGGCTTGTTGTGTACTGTTCTCACTGCAGAGGGTATTTTGGGCCTTCAGTTTGTTAACATTAGATTTCAATGTCCTTGATCACAAAGCTTTACCATCATCTATTTTAGAGAAAGTAACCACTCAAGCAATAATATTTGCAGTGCATACACTCGGCGCAGGGCCGGACTGGCCATAGCGGGCACCAGGCATTTCCCTGGTAGGCCAGAAGGGTGGGTGCCAGTTTTGGACCATTGGGCCATTTTTGTTACTGGGGCGAGGGGGGCGGTTTTGAAGCAGTGCTGTAAAATCGGCCCCTTGTAACAAAAGCGCAGCAGCGGTGTTCCCACCAGTTGGCCCGCCCCCGTCGGTCAGAAGTAATTGCCAGGGTTGGTTTGCGATCCCAGTCTGGCCCTGCCTCGTGCCAGTGATGACTGCAGAGTATGTAAGGGCGTCAAGAGGTATACACTGCAGTGCATACCCCTCGGTCCCTTTACGCACTCTGCAATAATTTTTGCAGAGTATGTTAGTGCGCAGAGAGGTATGCAGTGCAGTGTGTACCCCTCAGCGTCCTTATATAGTCTGTAGTAATCACTGCAGTGCATATCCCTCAGTGCCCTTACACACTTTGTAGCAATCACAGTGCATACCCATCAGCACCCTTTGCAGCAATCACTACAGTGCATACCCCTCAGCACCCTTACATACTCTGCAGAAATCACTATAGTGCATACCCCTCAGCACCCTTACTTACTCAGTAGCAATCACTCCAGTGCATACCCCTCAGCACCTTTACATACTCTGCAGCAATCACTGCAGTGCATACCCCTCAGCACCCTTACATACTCTGCAGCAATCACTGCAGTGCATACCCCTCAGCACCCTTACATACTCTGCAGCAATCCCTGGAGGGCATACCCCTCAGCACCCTTACATACTCTGCAGCAATCACTGCAGTGCATACCCCTCAGCACCCTTACATACTCTGCAGCAATCACTGCAGTGCATACCCCTCAGCACCCTTACATACTCTGCAGCAATCACTGGAGGGCATACCCCTCAGCACCCTTACATACTCTGCAGCAATCACTGCAGTGCATACCCCTCAGCACCCTTACATACTCTGCAGCAATCACTGCAGTGCATACCCCTCAGCACCCTTACATACTCTGCAGCAATCACTGCAGTGCATACCCCTCAGCACCCTTACATACTCTGCAGCAATCACTGCAGTGCATAACCCTCGGCACCCTTACATACTCTGCAGCAATCACTGCAGTGCATAACCCTCAGTGCCCTTACATACTCTGCAGCAATCACTGCAGTGCATAACCCTCAGCACCCTTACATACTCTGCAGCAATCACTGCAGTGCATACCCCTCAGCACCCTTACATACTCTGCAGCAATCACTGCAGTGCATACCCCTCAGCACCCTTACATACTCTGCAGCAATCACTGCAGTGCATACCCCTCAGCACCCTTACATACTCTGCAGCAATCACTGGAGGGCATACCCCTCAGCACCCTTACATACTCTGCAGCAATCACTGCAGTGCATACCCCTCAGCACCCTTACATACTCTGCAGCAATCACTGCAGTGCATACCCCTCAGCACCCTTACATACTCTGCAACAATCACTGCAGTACATAACCCTCGGCACCCTTACATACTCTGCAGCAATCACTGCAGTGCATAACCCTCAGTGCCCTTACATACTCTGCAGCAATCACTGCAGTGCATAACCCTCAGCACCCTTACATACTCTGCAGCAATCACTATAGTGCATAACCCTCAGTGCCCTTACATACTCTGCAGCAATCACTGTAGTGCATAACCCTCAGTGCCCTTACATACTCTGCAGCAATCACTGCAGTGCATAACCCTCAGCACCCTTACATACTCTGCAGCAATCACTGTAGTGCATAACCCTCAGCACCCTTACATACTCTGCAGCAATCACTGTAGTGCATAACCCTCAGTGCCCTTACATACTCTGTAATCATTGCAGAGTATTTAAGGGCGTCGAGGTATACAATGCAGTGCATATCCCTCAGGCGCCCTTACATACTCTGCAGTAATCACTGCAGAGTATGTGAGGGCGTCGAAGGGTATACACAGCAGTGCATACCCTCTGGTGCCTTTGCGTACTTTGCAGCAGTATGTAAGGGCGCCAAGATGTATGCACTGCAATTTATACGCTTCAGAGCCCTTATATAGTCAGCAGTAACCACTACAGAGTATTTAAGGCACTGAGGGGTATACAGTGCAGTGCATATCCCTCGGGTGCCTCTATGTTCTCTGCAGTAGTGTGTAAGGGCACCAAGATGTATGCACTGCAGTTTATACGCTTCAGCGCCCTTATATAGTCAGCAGTAACCACTACAGAGTATTTAAGGCACTGAGGGGTATACAGTGCAGTGCATATCCCTCGGGTGCCTTTATGTTCTCTGCAGTAGTGTGTAAGGGCACCAAGATGTATGCACTGCAGTGTATACCATTCGGCGCCCTTACATAGTCTGCAGTAATCACTACAGAGTATTTAAGGGCGCCGAGGGGTATGCACTGCTGTGCTTTCTCAAGGGGGGGGGGGAGAGGGAGCAGTCCTTGTATGTTTAAAAAACAATGAAAATTAAACTTTAATCTGCAGTGTTTTTTAAACATACAAGGACTGCTCCCTCTCCCCCCGCCAGAGAAAACTCAGCAGCGCATACCCCTCAGGTGCCTTTACGTACTCTGCAGTAGTGGGTAAGGGCGCCAAGAGGTATGCAGTGTATACCCTTCGGCGCCCTTATATAGTCTGCAGTAATCACTGCAGAGTATTTAAGGCCGCCGAGGGGTTACACTGCAGTGATTTCTCAGGGAGGGGGGGGGGGGGGGGAGCAGTGCTTGTATGTTTAAAAACCAATGTAGATTAAACTTTAAATATTCTGCAGAGTTTTTTAAACATACCAGGACTGCTCCGTCTTTCAGCCCTGTTTAGAAACCAACCCCTGCAGGTTAATTCTGCCGAGGGAGTGGAGGAATGTATCTGTAATTCCGCATTAGAGTAGTAATGCAGAGTTACAAAATTCCTCCAACTTCGCCAACGGAATGAACATTTCAACGAGGTCTATTAATTTCTCCTGCAGAAGGTTAAACACTCTGTAGACAGAAGAGCGCAAACCAGAACTAGCGATGCAACCAACCCTTTATATGGCGTCCATTTGTCCAATAACTTGCTGGTCCAGCCTTGTCTCCCTCCCTTCATCTGTGCCTCAGTGCCCCACATGTGTGTCGTCTGTTTCTCTATAACAGGTGTGTGTGTGTGTGTTTGTGTGTGTGTGCGTGTAGGTAGGTGTTTGTGTGTGTGTGTGTGTTGTTTGCCTCTATGCACATGGGTACCTTTACTTGCTATCTCTTTGTGCACTTGGGTCACAAAGTGGCTCCATGTCATGTGTGATATCCCTGGTTCACTGCACATTGCACCTCTCAGGGCGTTCTGTCTGCTTCTTTCCCACAGGACAACTCCACACTAGGCACAAATACAACAGATCATACAGTGATATCAGCCACCCTGAATGTGTGACATTACAACGCATACATGTACAACGCATGCCTTTACAATGCAGTTTTTACACCGCAACATCCCTTACAACGCACACATTTACATTGCATGCCATTACAACAAATTTTTTTTAACTACATTTACAACGCATTCCATTGCATCGCCTTACACCTTTACAATGCATACCATGACAACCCATACCATTACACTGCATTTAAGGTAAGTGTTGTATAGTGTAGGGGTTAAAATTACTATTCTACCTCCAGGGGGTGCAACAGTAGGGCAAGTGTTAAATAGTGTAGGGGTACTATGCGTTGTAATGGTATTCGTTGTAATGACATGCGATGTAATACCTGCGTTGTAGTGTCATGCGTTGTAATGTCATGCGTTGTAGTGACATGCAATATAAGGATTGCATTGTAGTGATATGCGTTGTAAAGGATGTTGCGATGTAATGACTGTGTTGTAAATGTAGTGTGATGTGATGACTGCGTTGTAAAGGTTGTTTCCCGCCACCCTTGACCCTGGTCAACAAGCAGTCCCATAACCTACATAGTAGCCTATCTCTGCGGCACACATTAGTCACAAGCCCAGCACTATCACTGGCACAATATGGCTGCAAACCTAAGAGTTGCCTGTCGTCTCTCCCCTCATCCCCTCAGCAACACAGGCCCATCTACCCACTGGTCCACATATGAAGCACCCAGAGGAAGTGAAGTGAAATATACCGCATCCACATACCAACAAAAGTGCTTCAAAGACACATGACCAGCACAGACCCCTCCAAACACAACCATCGCTTCCGAGCAAGGGCAATAAAACAAATGCCAGCGGCCTGGGCACTAATAAAATACATCATCATCTTAGTATGAAGGGCTGATCCAGAGAGCGGGCCCTGTAAGGCGTATGACGTGGCACGCAGCAGGAATGGAGGGCACCGCGGCCTTGCACGCTGTGTTCCTGGCACCCGGTGGCATCTGCCTGTAAGATCCGAGGCTGCAGCAGGGACCCACTGGCTTCACAGCGCGTGCACAGCGGGCTTTGCACTGCCCCCGCAGAGGGCTGGCAGCGGAAACATTCGGCGGGTTATTAATTCAGGCTAAGATTAGCCCCAGTGCCTCGAAAGCGCCTTTGTACGTAGCAGGTTCCAAAAATAGAGTTATGTTTCTAGGAAGCAGTTAACTCTCAACAGAAAGAGAATACGAGGAAATCTGACCAGGGGTGAACGTCAGACACATGGAGGTATCCCAACAGAAGAGTGCCTCTGACAGGTTTTACCAGGGGTGTCTAGGCGCTTTACAGGGTTTGTGACGGATCTGCAGTGATCAATGGATTCGCACGCTTTAGATAGCCCAGTGGGTGGAGTCCTTCACGCAGATATATGTGTGTGTAGCTCACAGGGCCGGTGGACCCCTTTTCAGGGCTGTAAAACAAGTGTTGGTCCTGCTTCTGCAGCAGGGCTCTGTTACTGGAGACTTCCTGCTCAATGTACGCTTTGGGGCCCCCTAAGCACTGCCTGCTGTGAATAGCGTAGGCCATCACTTCCTTCCAAGCCAAACTACAAGCCACCTACCACTGGGGGGTGACTGGTCCGAAGGGGTAGGTGGCTTGTAGTTTGGCTTGGAAGGAAGCGATGGCCTACGCTATTCACAGCAGGCAGTGCTTAATTTGTGCAAGGGTCCTCGTCCGGAGCCCACTGCAGCTGCCACCACCCACTGGCCCTGCCAGCGCTGCCAATGACAGTACAACACAACTCCTAACCATCACACGCATACAAATGTGACATTTCAATCAATCAATCAATCAGAGTACTTGTAGAAAGCGCTACTTGCCCGTGAGGGTCCCAAGGCACTGAGGGGAGGGGGCAGGGGGGTACTGCTACTGCTCGAAGAGCCAGGTCTTGGAGTGTTCTGAAGGCGAGTAGGTCTTGAGTCTGTCGTATGTGGGTAGGGAGGGTGTTCCAGGTCTTGGCAGAAAGGTAGGAGAAGGATCTGCTGCCGGAGGTCATTCGTTGGATGCGGGGGACAGCGGCGAGGGCGAGGCTGGCGGAGCGGAGCTGGCGTGTGGGGGTGTAGAAGCTGAGTCTGCTGTTCAGGTAGGCTGGTTCGACGTTATGGAGTGCTTTGTGTGCGTGGGTGCGGAGCTTGAAGGTGATCCTCTTGTCGACGGGGAGCCAGTGTACATCTCTCAGGTGGGGGTGATGTGGCTGTGGCGCGGGACGTTGACGATCAGTCTGGCGGACGCGTTTTGGATGCGTTGTAGTCGTCGTAGGTGTTTGGCTGGGATTCCTGCATTGAGTGCGGTGCCGTAGTCCAGTCTGCTGGTGACGAGGGACTGTGTCACAGTTTTTCTGGTTTCGGTCGGGATCCACTTGCATGCGGAGGGTTGTAGTAGCAGGAGGAGGAGACAACGTTGACCTGCTTAGATATGGAGAGGGAGGAGTCGAGGATGAATCCTAGGTTGCGTGCATGGTCAGTGGGTGTTTGTGCTGTTCCCAGTGTGGTCGGCCAACAAGAGTCGTCCCAGGCTGAGGGGGTGGGTCCGAGGATGAGGACCTCCGTCTTGTCCGAGTTCAGCTTCAGACGGCTGCTCCTCATCTGATCAGCGACAGCCTTCATTCCCGCATGAAGGTTGGTTTTGGTGGTGTGTGGGTCCTTGGTGAGGGAGAGGATGAGCCGGGTGAAGTCGGGCGTAGGAGATGATGTTGAGGTTGTGATGGCGGGCCACTTGTGCAATGGGGGCCCATGTAGATGTTGAACAGAGTCGGGCTGAGGGATGAGTCCTGGGGGATGCCGCAGATGATGTCGGTGGATGCGGATTCAAAGGGTGGGAGGCGGACGCTCTGGGTTCTGCCGGAGAGGAAGGACATGATCCAGTCAAGGGCCTTTTCTTGGATTCCAGCTTCTAGGAGGCATGTCTTTAGAGTGCGATAGCAGACTGTGTCTAAGGCGGCCGACAGGTCCAGGATGATGAGGGCTGATGTTTCGCCGTTGTCTAGTTGGCGCCTGATGTCGTCTGTGACGGTGATGAGGGTTGTCTCGGTGCTGTGGTTTCGTCTAAATCCGGATTGGGATGGGTCCAGGATGTTGTTGTCTTCCAGGTGGCGCGCCAGTTGCTTGTTGACGATTTTTTCGATGACCTTTGCCGGAAACGGGAGCAGGGAGATGGGCCGGAAGTTCTTGAGGTCCTTGGGGTCCGCCTTGGGCTTCTTGAGGAGGGCGTTGATTTCGGTGTGCTTCCAGCTTTCCGGGAATGTTGCTGTTTCGAAGGAGATGTTGATGACCTTCCGTAGTTGGGGTGCGATGGATGCGTCTGCTTTGTTGAATACGTGGTGTGGGCACGGGTCTGACGGAGACCATGAGTAGATGGAGTTCATGACCTTGCATGTCTCGTCGTCGTTGACGTTGGACCAGGAGGTCAGGCGGATGGCGCTGGTGGTGTTCACAGGGGAGGTGGAGTCTGGCGTAGTTGGGGTGGTCATGGTGTTGAAGCTGTCGTGGATGTCACCGATCATGGGATGGAAGAAGAGGGCTAGTGAGTCACATAGTTCTTGTGAGGGCGAGATGTCGTTGGCGTTGGCGCTGGGGTTAGAGAGTTCCTTTACGATGCTGAAGAGCTCTTTGCTCTTGTGTGCGTTGTTATCCAAGCGGTCTATGAAGGAGGATCTCTTGGCTAGTCTGATGTCTGCGGGTGGCGTCCTTGTGGGCTGCCTGGTTGTCCGGGGTGCATTTGTGGAGCCATATTTTCTCCAGTTTCCGGCATGCAAGTTTGGAGGTCTGGAGTTCGTTGGTGAACCAGGTGGCTCTCTTGCTGGCGTGGCTGTTGGAGGGTTTCTTGAGCGGGGTTAGGGTGTTGGCGCAGTCGTTGATCCACTGCCTGAGTTTGTGGGCTGCAATGTCTGGGTTGTGGGGTCGGTGGGTGGGTTCTGGGCGAGGGTGGAGATCAGCTGGTCTTCGGTGACTTTGCCCCAGCAGCGGCGAGTCAGCTATTGGGTGCATTGGCGTGTGGTTGGTTTCTTGAAGGTGAAATGGATGCAGTGGTGGTCGGTCCAGTGGAGTTTAGTGGTGTGGTCGAAGGCAACATGGGTGCTTGTGGAGAAGACAGGGACAAGCGTGTGGCCGATGGCGTGGGTGGGTGCGTTGATGACATGTCTGAGGCCGAGGTTGGCGAGGTTGTCGATCAGGGTGGCGGAGCTGATGTCGTTGTTGATCTCGAGGTGAAAGTTCAGGTCCCCGAGGAGGATGTAGTCCGTGGAGGCGAGTGCGTGGGTGCTGGCGAGGTCGGCGATGGACTCGCTGAACTGAGCCTGGGGTCCGGGGGGTCTGTATATGAGTGTTCCTCTGAGGGAGGTGTTGGGGTCGGTGTGGATCCAGAAGTGTAGGTGTTCGGCGGTATTGAGGGTGTCGTCTACGTGGGTGGCGACCTTGAGGGTGGACTTGTGGACGATGGCTATTCCTCCTCCGGTTCTGTTGGCGCGGTCCCTGCGGGTGATCTTGTAGCAGTCCGGGATGGCTATGGCTATGGCTATGTCGGGCGCCAGGGAGTCGTTCCACCAGGTCTTGGTCAGGAAGGCCACGTCTTGGGCGGAGGTGTCGAGCAGATCCCAGAGCTCGACGGCGTGTTTGCGTGTGGAGCGGGTGTTGAGGAGTATGCAGTGGAGGTGGATGGGTCCAGTTCTTGGAGGTTTGGTGGTTCTGTTGCAGGTGAAGCTGCAGGTGCGGCAGGAGAAGGGTCTGTGGGTCCGTTTCAGGATGGCCTGGAAGCAGATGTGGTTTAGGCCTGCGTTGAGTGCGTGGAGGCTGCTGGCGTCTTATTGGTGGAGTCTGGTGTTGTGGCGTTCGCGGGGTCCAGGGGTTCTGGCGCTGGGCGCCGTCCAGGCGCAGACGGGCCCAGACGGGCTGCCGTCATTATAAGGGGAGCTGGGAGGGAGGAGCAGCTGGGAGGCGGGAGGCAGGCGTTAATGAATGGGCACAGGGGGGCGGGGCCGCAGGAGCAGCAGCGACGGGAACGGCGATCAGGGGCACGATGCGGTGAGGAAAGACAGCACCCAGGAATGGGCAGCAGTGACCAAGGGTGCGAGGCTCTGGTGGAGCTGAGCTGCAGCGGGGGGGGGAGCGACCTACCTGGCAAGGTCAGGGGTCGCTCTCCTCACCACGCGCTGCCGCCTGGAGCTGGGAGGGAGGAGCAGCTGGGAGGCGGGAGGTGGTAGGCAGGGGTTAACGAATGGGTGCGGGGATCGGGGCCGCAACGGCGGGAACGGTGATCAGGGGCATGGGTGACGAGGAAAGACAGTGCCCAGGAATGGGCAGCAGAGACCGAGGGTGCGAGGCTCTGGTGGAGCTGAGCTGCAGCGGGGGGGCGACCTACCTGGCAAGGTCAGGGGTCGCTCTCCTCACCGCACGCTGCCACCAAATTTAAGGGGGAGCTAGGAGGGAGGTGCAGCTGGTAGGCGGGAGGCAGGGGTTAACGAATGGGCACGGGGGCGGGGCTGCAGGGGCAGCAGCGGCGGGAACGGCGATCAGGGGCACAGGGGGGGCGAGGAAGACTATTCTAAGTCTCCAAAGCTATCAGAATGGCTTTGGAGGCAGGTAATATTCATTTATAAGGTATATTGAATTAAAAAACAACTGTTGTGCTCATCTCTAAATCAACGAGAAACAACAGAGGGCTGGCTCTGATCAGTAAGGCTGAGCCAAATAATTAACCAACAAAGCAGAGGTGCCAGTACTGATATGCATGATTCCAAAAAACTAATACCCACCAGAAACCTGAACAATAAATCAGAAATGAGGATTACTACTTAATAGTATTTTATTCAGAATATTTGCAACATTTATCTCGACTTTTGATTCTTGGTACACAAAATATTTACAATAAACACGTGGGACATGAGGGTATTAACCAAACATTCAACCATTCATTCAAGATTCATTCAAGATTCAGGCACCATGGTGCAAGGATGTCTGCATCGTGAGGAGATTGTTTTTGTGCAGGAAGGGGGACCTTACTGCACAAAAACAGTCAATTGAGGTGATTTCCTCTTCCAACATATGCTGTAGAATGCAGCACGCATTGAAAGAGGAAAAAAACGGGGAGAAATGAAAACATTTCTCCTCGCTGCACCTTGCTACGCCACCCCTAGGGTGGCGTAGCATTCTGATGCATATCCAGATTTACGATTCCTTGTAAATCTGGAAATGCATCAATGGACATGGGTGTTGCGTGGGAACACCCACAGCAACACCTTTGTCACGCCCCTAACACGCAAAGTGTTGTGTGAAAAGGGGCAATATTTACAAGCACATGTAAAGCAATGTAAGGTGGCTTTACGTGTGCTTGTAAATATCAAGCAAGAGGCTGCACTGCCAGTACGTCACGCAACGAGACGCATCCGGTGGCAAAATCTGCCCCCTAGCTGGGTGGGTACAAGGTTCTCTGGTGGGAGTCCCTCTAACCCAGTTTTAAAAAATAGACCATTCTGGTTTGCCCACAGAGATTTTTTCCCTTGGGTCATGTAATTAAAAGGGGGAGGGGGTGCACAACCCCACTCTCCGAGGTTTAGAAGGCCCTGGGGACCCCATCCCCCAGGGACGAAAATAATCAAAATAGGGAGGGGGTACATGCCCCTCCTCCCTAAGTCCAAATGGACCCAGAGAACCCTATTCCGCCAGAGCCAATGTGTGTAGGAGACGGGCTCATGGCCCACCTTACCTAGATGAAATGGGCCCCGTAACCCCTTCCCCAGGCGCTAAACAACATCAAGAAAGGGGGAGGGGGGGCGAGGCCTCCCACCCGAGCCTTACAAGGCCCTGGGAACTCCAACTCTTGGGGCCATCTTTTTAACTGTGTCCTGGTGAGCCCATCCGGGTACAGAACTGTTACCTGCCTGCAGGACTGTGGACAGGGAAAGAACGGTGCTCCCGCTGGGTGGGAGCTTTAACAATGCTCCCGCCGGGTGGGAGCACGCTTCTGTCTCCCTGCCTGTGCTCTTGAGGGCAGGGAATCTGTGATTGCTCCCGCCCGGCAGAAGCAAGCAGAAATAGCTGCTCCCGCAGCAATACCAGCTCTAGTGTGGGAGCCGGCTAGATCCCTGGGTCACCCCTCCCGCAGCCCCCGATGCTATATTTGGCCCCAGGGGATAACTTTGTAGAAAGCACTGCTGTCTCAGAATCACATAATTCCAGTGGTGACGGTGATACCTCACAGGGGCCTCTCTGTACAACCTGGTCTTCTTACCCAATTTAACATCACCACAACTCATCAGCATCAGGGTTCAACGACGGTCATTTCTTTGATGATGCCCAGTTCGGTGGTAATACGTATTCTGACATCATTTGTTTAGTTTAGTAATGGAAGACCAGGCAGAGACCACACACCGCTTGAGAGCAAGGCCCGGCTCTGTACATTGTTCTAGTGCTTAGAAGCTGTTCTCAAAAGTGCTAGACAACACATAAAAGTATGGTGTCTCAAGCTGACGTCAATCTTTAGTGTCCGCTTTCTGTCCTCAGGTGACACTGACGGTTACTACAAGACCTGTGAGGTTCCCTCTAGTAAATGAATGTTAACAATATGTATAGCGCTCTAGTCTCCACCCGCCCTTTGTCCCAGCTTCCTCTGCAACTCGAAGCTTAAGGGATATAGCTGAGTGGGCATGAGCCAGTGCTGCAAGTCTCTTGCTCAGAACGCAATAGCCCCCACCCTACAGTGAAGTTAGAGCCCAAACCACAACAAGGTGTGCCTTGGACTGGCTGAGGCACAGGTCACGTGGGTGCCTGATGGACCAGGGCACCAAGCTTTGGTACTAGCAATGCCAGCTCAGGACACAGTGCTGGAGGCAAGCAACCAATCCAAGCTGGGCACACATATGCCTATGGTCCCAAAGGTGTCCTGGGATGCAGCTCGTGCTTGACTGCCTGGGGTGCTGTGTGTCGGTGATGGCGTGTTATGATTTTCCAGTTGTGGGAGGGCCCACTGGCAATGGGACACTCACTTAACTGGTTGACTGTCAGCGGGAACAAAGGGACATCCGAGGTCAGGTTTCTACAGGAGCTTTACACCTTAATAACCTGGGAAGTGTTAATGATGTGAACATGGTTACAGCGGATCCAAGTTCACCCCAGCCAGCCCTAGAAAACTGTCTGGGGTGAAAAGGAGAACCCATAAAGTTCCCCTTGTGCTCCGGAAGGTGCTGTACAGGCGGCTACAATATCTGTGGCCTCAATCAATCAATCATACGGTACTTGTATAGCGCAGCTTAACACCCGTGAGGGTATCCAGGCGCTAGCCTACCTCAGAACACACAACTAGCCACCAGAGGGTCACCTTGTACCAGATGGATGAGTAGGTGACCCGGGGCAGGTCTAGGGCGCTGCAGGATCACGAGCAGGTGCAGTCTGAAGGCAGTCTCTGCCCATTCCCTGCCCCTTTCGGATGCATGCGATGGTCCCTGCATCTCAGGTGTGGTCCAGGTCTGCTGGGATAATCCTTGTGATCCTGGGCAGGCACTCAATGCAGCTCTTAACCAGTGGGGTTTGGCTTGAATATCTAGGTAAAGGCAGCTCATGTCTTCGCTGGGCCTTCTACTCACTGGTCATCTATGAAGAGCCAGGTGGCAGGACTTTCCCTCTGGGTCCAAGGCCTCCTCCTGCGTCGGTACCTCTAGGTGTCTTGTTCAGTGGCCCTTCTCTCGGCTGCTGCTGCAGATCTTGACATGATTTGCAGAGTAATACAAGGTACTGACTCCATTTCTCCCTGGTGGGAGGGTGGACAGCAATGGACATTGATATGTGGCCTTTCGAGGCCACCAGCTGGACCTTCCAAGGCTCAGCCAGTCTGTTGTTCCAGTTTGTGTCTTTTTGCTGAACGTGCATTGCAAGCCACACAAAGGGACAGGGGAAAGTCCTAAGTGCAATGAAGGGTAAAGGCTGCTCTCTCAGGGCAGGAACCACCAGCTCATCATTACCACCGATACAAGGACCCACAATTCAGTGGCGGCCCCTTCTTTAAGGCGGAGGAGCGTCGCCCCACTGAACAAAAGGAAACATAGAATGATAATAACTATTGTTGAGATCATTTTAGTTTTCCTATTTCATCGGGGGCTCTCGGGCGGGACGGGTCTGGCCAGAGCAGGGGGAGGAGTGGTTTACACTCCCTAAGTGCGCACAACTGCTTGGCCGGCGCTCTTGGGCCGGCCAAAATGCGCACGTTGCACCTTCCCCACCAGGCTTGTTTTACACAGCCTGGTGACGAACATGCAAAGCCTCCCATTCCCCGTCTGAGCGCCGAACCACGGTGCTCAGACCAATGCAGCGTTATGATTGGCTCAGGGGAGCTTGGGAGTCCGGGTGCTTCCTGCTGCTGGCCCGGACTGCAGGAAGAGAAGGAAGATGATGGAGGACGGAGGAAAGGTGGCGGCCGGGCGTTACAGGTATGTGTTTCTTTTTTCTCCATTTTTTAGTCGTCTTTTCCTCCGCCACCTCACGACCCCCCCAACCCGGGTCCGGTAGCAGCCGCTACTGTAAAAATTTACTGCGAAATGCAATGTGTGCTAGGAGAAGATACACGTTAAACAGCACACGGTCTCGATGCGTGCCACATGTAGTCAAGAACACACAAAACATGCCCCTGGGCAGAGGTTGAAGAGTGTAGAATCTATTGGGAAAGAGGTTCCCTAGATTTTGTATTTTCATCAAAACAGTTCCCCTACTTTTTGGTAAAGAATAACCATTCCTGTCTGTTAATGACAACCATAGGTTGCTTCAGGTTAAGAGGAAAGAAAGAAGTGTCCTGAACTGTAAAGATTAGTTAATGTGTATTTATTTTTCATTTCAGGTGTGTACATCATATGCTTCCTCGAGGTTAAAGTCCAACGACAGTAGTACAGAATGTTTTTTTTCTTTTAAGGTATGTGTCTTTTTCTGCACGCACTCACTGACCCCGCCCCCCACGTATGCTGAGGATCAGAGTTTCCATTTTTTTAGGACCTTTCACTGCTGTCCTGGGGCAGTGAAGGAGCTCAGTTACAGTGAACGAGATGCACTTTATTGAAAGTTTCAATAGACATCCTTTCGAATCACTGAGTGGCAAGGCCTGTGCCCCTCATGATGTTATATTATGTTTAAGGCTCCCTGTTTTCCGTTTTTACTGATAAATACAGACAGAAAAACAATATGTTTTCTGTCTGCATTTATTTTTTTAAATTGGATAAATACAGAAAACTGTGGGTTTTTTAAGTGACTCTCTGTGCTGTCTTTCATGAATTAGAGGCCAGCAGCTGAGCAGATGGACAGCATGGGAACTTAAAAAATAGGATGAAAGTTCTTTAAATAATGGCATATGTCAACATACATTTATGGTATAATGCTAGTATTTACCAGTGGCTGTATTGTTATGTAATATATGACAGCTTAAATTAAAACATGACAGACATCAAAGTATGAGTGCCCGCCTATCAGTTAAGTAGATATGGAAATGTAGAGTTTTACAACTTCATGTATACGCAAAACACAAAATAAACATGGATAAATACAGTTAAAATGGCCAAAAAATAAATATGGATAAATACAGACAGAAATGGCCGAAAAATTAATACCATAATTCTGGGAGCCCTAATTATGTTGTGTTGTGTTGTGATGTGTTGTGCTGTGATGTGATGAGATCCGATGTGATGTTTTGTTATGTTACATTATGTTATATTGTGTTGTGATGTGATGCAAACTAATGTGATGTGATGTGATGCGATCTGGTGTGATGTGATGTGATCTGATGAGATGTGATGTGCTCTGATGTGATGTGGTGTGATGTGATGCGATCTGATGTGATGTGATGTGCTCTGATGTGATGTTACGTTACGTTATGTGGATTTACAGAGAGCGGGTAATCACCTTGAAGGTATCCAGGCGCTGAGTAGGGCAGGCCTGAGAGGGGGTTGGGGAGAGCAGATCCTGCCTGTTTCGTCTGGAAGAGCCATGTCTTGAGGTTCCTTCGGGGGTCTATGAGGGAGGGAGAGGTCCCGAGGTGTTTCGGAAGGTTGTTCCAAGTCTTGGCTGCAAGGTATGAGAAGGAGTGTCCTCCGCTTCTGATCTTCTTGATGTGAGGGAGGTGTATGTTCTTGCCGGGGACACAGATCAATGGAGTCTGGTGGGTTGGTAGTTGAGCCGGTGCTTGAGGTGAGCAGCTATCTGGCAGCAGCTGTCGGCCTCCCCCTTACCTGGTGGGGGGCGGAGCCACCTTCTGAGGGAATGGGAGGGTACAATATAAGGGCACTCTAGTTAAACTGGAGACTACTACCTTCTTCTGACCCAGAGTGCCTTGTGTGTCTGTGGTGTGATCGTGGGTGATGGAACAACAGGGCGGCAATGTGTGGAACGGATTGTGGTGTGTGAGTGTGTCTGTAGTGCTGGCAGGTGAATGCTGGATGTGAGCCTTACCTATTACACCCTACTTGGTTGTACGTCGACCAGGACCTCTTCCTGTGGGCGGAATCTCTCTTGGGGAACACAAGTGTCCAACTTCAGGACCGGAAATGCTGTGAAATTCATACTTCTAGCGCGGCAGACACTACAGAGATTAAAGGGATTTAAAATAAAACGTTTAATGTTGATACAAAGAAGTGTCACAAGTAATTCTTGTGTATCAATATGTTCGCCGGAGTAGGTGGGGGCCAGCTTTGTACGAAAAATGTTTGATGTCCTGACGGTGTACCTGTCCGTCCAACAGGTCTGGGACAGAGACAAACACATGGACGATACATAACTTACTTTGCCCCTTTCCTACCGCACCTACAGACTCTGTTTAGGTTTAGCAAATTTAGTTTTACCTTATTTTATTTTACCTGTTATTTTCTTACAACAATTTCACCTAACAAGCACAAAACTCTCAGGCATAGGTGCCGGGGTGAAGCCCTACCCTATCCTCTAATACCCCCTCCAACCCACCCACCCACCCCATTACTGGGACCTCTTTGAAAAGTGGCCCTAACTGTTAGAGATACCCTCCCTTGTGGGGTAACAGGTCGCAGAGATGTGAACCACTTTACATTGATGTATTGTCTATGAAAAATAAGCATTTTTCTACTTACTGCTCCAATTCCCTATTGAGCAGCACACACCCCTCCCAACACGTCCCCTGAAACACTGTCTTTACATTTTATCACCTTTGAATGTTTGAATCTGATGTCCTTTAAAAACAGCCTATGTGCAAAATTATACAGATGTTTCCAGAACTTCGTAATGGAAAACTCCACCCTGATCAAAATACACCTTTAAACTATGTGACTGGTCTCATGAACTTTAAAATGCACCAATGAATTAATGAGCCCATGAAAGACAGACGGGTGGGCTTGGGTCGCCTGATGGGAGAAGAATGGTGCTATGAGGTTGCAGGAGATGTGGGAATATTCCCCGAGGCTGTAGAGGTGAGTGGATTGGGGTGGGAATGCCATACTACTGTGATTATGGTTTTTACCCGAAAACACTCTGCCGACACCAGGGCTCGAGTCGGGGTACTATGCGGGTGGACGGCGTCCCCCCACTTATTTTACCGGGGGGACGCCGTCCCCCTTGCCAAACAGCTGGACTTCACTCTTTGGCCTCTCTGGGATGAGGAGCTCGGCACCTTTCGTGACGTCACTTCCTGTCGTGACGTCACTTCCGGTGACAGCGTCCCCCCACTTCTTTTTTTACGACTTGTGCCCTGGCCGACACCCAGTAGTTACATCCTGCTTTCTATTTTTTTACCCCTAAACGCTCTGCAGACACACAGTAGTTGTCTCATACTTTCAGGGGTTTTACCCGAAGATACTTTGCAGGCACACAGCAGTCACCTCATACTAAGAAAATGACAATTAACCTTCAAGACCAGTTGTAGACTTAATTCAATGACAAGTTTTTTTGTATTTAAACTCGACGCAATGGGTGCCAGTAATATAAAAACAGTGCTATGAGTACCAGCAGGGGGCCTTACATGCAGATACGGCTGCTCTAATTTTGGGGTGGTGGGGCATTGTGAATGCGGGGGCGGGCACTTACCTGCCCTTGCGGCCGTTGCCTCGGTGCTCCTCTCCCGACACTGGTCACGCTGCACAGGCTTCCAGGGGTCAATCACAGCACTGCTCTCATGCTGGTAATACTATTTGCCAGCATGAGATCAACACCGTGATTGGCCCAAGCGGACTGACTTAAAGCTGTGGCTTTTCTCCAACCCAGCTGTGCAACATAACTAGGTTGGAGAAACATAAGTGCGCTAGTCTGTTTGGCCGGACTAAGAAGGTCGACCAAACTGACATGCGCACTTACAAGGCCCCAAATCTCCTCCCTCCTGTGACGGGACCCTTTCAGGATGGCCCTGCTCTCGCCCTAAACACGGCTGGCAGTAAGAAAAAGAAAATGATAACAAAATGGTTTTATTATCGTTTTCTTTTTCAGTGGAGTGACGCTCTTCCACCATAACGGAGGAGCATCCCTCCCTCCCCCCCCCCCCCCCTCTTGCATCTAGATTTTGACTATGCTGAAAGACCTCTGCCTAAATAAAGGATCATCAGGTAGATTCATCAAAGACCCGTTTTGCGAGTCTGTAATAGCGATTCATAAAGAATCGCTATTACAGACTCGCAAAACGGGATTCATGTAGGAATCGCAAAATTAAATGCGATTCCTACACATTCCTTATTTGCGATTAGCAAATTGCTAATCGCAAATAAGGAATAACTCCCCATTCATTCCTATGGGCCAAAAGGCCCATAGGAATGAATGGGGAGTATTCCTTATTTGCGATTAGCAATTTGCTAATCGCAAATAAGATAGCGATTTAAAGGGGGCCAGGGGTGTCCAAAGGACACCCTGTAGCACCCCTTAAATGCAAATTCAAACAGGTGTTGCGCCACACATGTCCAAAGGACATGTGTGTGTGTAACATGCAAAAGAAAAAAATGCACTAAAGTGCTTTTTACTCTTTTTTCGCAATTTACCATGAAGTCGACTTCGTGGTAAATTGCGACCAAATATTTCGAATTCGCAATTTCAAATTGGGTGATGAATTGCATTTAAGGAATCTCTATTAGAGATTCCTTAAATCCAATTCCTCGCAAATATGCGATTTCGCAAATAGCGATTTTTGCATTTGGGATGATGAATCCCAAATGCAAAAATCGCACTCGCAAAGGGCCGGATTCTCAGAATCTGGGGGCATATTATCAAGCCTGTGCGCTAAAATTATCGCCGCATTATCGGCCGAAAACGGCCGATAAAGCGGCGATAATGGGCTTGATAATATGCTCTGTGGAATTCCAATCGAAGCCCATGTTAGATGTCTTCACATCTAACATGTGCTTCGATTGGAATTCGATAGAGCATATTATCAAGCCCATTATCGCCGCTTTATCGGCCGTTTTCGGCCGATAAAGCGGCGATAATTTTAGCGCACAGGCTTGATAATATGCCCCCTGGTCCTTTGCGAGCGCAATTTCGTTTCATGAATCGGGCTGCATGCTCGGTATACGAGCGTAGCTGTGAGTTCGTGTTTTGCGTAAGGCTGTCCTTTGCTGCCACCTGCCGTTCGTTTATGGATGTGTCACTAGAACGTGATATCTTAAAAAAGAACAGATGCGCTGCTGTGGCTCATTCATCACCAACTATTCTAAAAAGAAGGCTGAGAGGGTTTTTACTTTTTCCTACAACTGAACATTTTTCTATTTATTACCTGCTGTATAGAAAGTCACGTTTCCGTAGATCAAGACAGCTTCCTGGCAGCGACAGCAGGGCCGGACAGGTGAACCAAAAGCAGCCCTGGAAATTTTTTTCAAACCAGCCTTGCTTTCCTCGCGCTCTCTCTTTAAATCCAATCCCTTCTCCCTTCTTCCCCTGGCCTCTTCCTCTGATCTCTTTCTCTCCACCAGCCATCTCTCTCCCCCCGGACCCCCTCTCTCTCTCCCTCTCTCTGTCTCCTTCTCTGTCGCGCGCTCCCCTCTCTCCCCCTTCTGCATACAATTTCGGGGAGTTGGGAAAAGTGACAGGGGCACTAGGAGGCCATGTGCTGACAAAACCGGCCTCCAAGGGACCCACCCCTCATGGACACTGCCAGGTGGAATAAAAGGCATGTCTGCCCTGCGCCATATGTCTCCTTCAAAAGTTTTAAGCAGGTTCACAAGGCTGGGTAAGACTTAAATCACTGCTGCATACCACGTGCTCCCTGAGAGGTGTGCACAGTGAAGTATTGTGGAAAGTTTGCAAGACTGCAACCCCGTGCGATTTCCTGGAGGCTGAGGCACTATAGGACTGTTCTATATGCGCCCCCCTCACACCCCCCATATGTGCCTCACAGTGCTGGACCATGGCTGTTAGTATTTCTTAAAGTGTCCCCTCTCTTTCAGGGTCATTGCTATCAACAGTGCATCAGGAACTGTTGCACAAGGACCCAAGAGCTTTACAGTTCCAAATCAGCCAAGCAGGGGCGTAGCTACAGCTTCTGGCGCCCGGGGCTATCCCTCAGTTTGCCGCCCTTGGCAGGCAGCGGGACGGGGGTGCTGGAGAAAAAGGACGGCGGGCAATTGAAAATGGTCCGAGAGACACGTAGTATCGCCGCTAATAGTTACCTCGATCATGCAAGTTACATGCACATACATGACATGGTCCAAGGCTACACAGTTGAATACACCGACAGTACAAAGGGGAACACATAGACTGCATGATCTACCTGGTAATCCCCTAAGCACAATGTAAACATGCATATACATGACACTATTCGGGGATTCATCATCTACAGCTGACATTAAATGACCAAACAAGGTCCCCCCATTAAAGCAGTGTGGACGTGCACAAACGTGATGTGCTCTGGGAACCCAAAACCAACTTAACAGTGTCAGTCTCAACTTCATTTTTTTTCCAATATGCTCCTCTGCCCGTCTTCCCTTTTTGCCTCATATTTCCCACCTTACATCCCCACCCCTCATTAATATTTCGACTCTCTGCCCCAGACTCAACTCCACTCACCAGAGCGTGTTTTCAGCGCGAGTGCTGACCAGAAATGATGCCCAGGGCCGTCATTGGTCGCGCTTTCACGCGCTGATTGACGGCCCTGGGACCCACAGAGTACGTCGTGCATGCACTGCACCGCCACAATGCTAGGTGCATAGCTGCCAAGGTTTCAGATTGCAATGTGGGACATTTTCATAAATTCAGTGGGATCTGCTTGCTCTCTGCACTGCGTGCTGCCACAGAGGTATTTGACCCGCAACGACCCGGCATCTCTGCACCTTACAACTTCCTACCTCAGCCCACTGTTCGCCGGACCCGCTCCGCGGGTCCCGCTTCAAGGAGGAAGCGAAAGCGGGCTGCTGGCTCAACGGGGCTGCGAGCACGAAGGGCAGGGACTCCATTGACCAGGAGTCCCTGCAAGGCCAATTGAACACACCTGGCCTGCTCTCCCCGGTAGCCACGCCCCCAACGAACCGGACCTTCATTAGCACCGTTCCTGAGCATTACTGGTGGGATCTGCTTGCTCTCTGCACTGCGTGCTGCCACAGAGGTATTTGACCCGCAACGACCCGGCATCTCTGCACCTTACAACTTCCTACCTCAGCCCACGGTTCGCCGGACCCGCTCCGCGGGTCCCGCTTCAAGGAGGAAGCGAAAGCGGGCTGCTGGCTCAACGGGGCTGCGAGCACGAAGGGCAGGGACTCCATTGACCAGGAGTCCCTGCAAGGCCAATTGAACACACCTGGCCCGCTCTCCCCGGTAGCCACGCCCCCAACGAACCGGACCTTCATTAGCACCGTTCCTGAGCATTACTGGTGGGATCTGTTTGCTCTCTGCACTGCGTGCTGCCACAGAGGTATTTGACCCGCAACGACCCGGCATCTCTGCACCTTACAACTTCCTACCTCAGCCCACTGTTCGCCGGACCCGCTCCGCGGGTTCCGCTTCAAGGAGGAAGCGAAAGCGGGCTGCTGGCTCAACGGGGCTGCGAGCACGAAGGGCAGGGACTCCATTGACCAGGAGTCCCTGCAAGGCCAATTGAACACACCTGGCCCGCTCTCCCCGGTAGCCACGCCCCCAACGTACACGTTCATAACCTGACCCATACCCGCGCACGCGGGACGGAGCGAAGCCCGGGCAAAGGGCGGGCCGTTTGAGGCCGTTCGAGGACCGGAGAGACTGGACTGGACCCCACCCCTTTTGTTGTTCTGGCTCACTGCTAGTACACTTTCCTATTTTCACTTTATATTTGTTTAGCAAGCCACACTAGAACCATGTGCACACGGGCTAGCCGTAGTAAAGCCGCCGCGTTGCATTACGCTACAGAGGTACTTAAGGTTCTATTGTTCGCGCTGTTAGCTCTCACCGCTTAGGGCCGGACTCGTAGGCCGGGGAATTGAGATCAGGCTTACCCGCATTTTAATTGTACTTCCACCCGCACTTTGCGGGATACAGCTAGTTTAGCGGGTCCGACCGCCATCTTGGGTTGGGGCGAAGGCGAGGAGCACTCCGGGCGCCATCTTGCAGAAGGCAAGGGACGCTGGAGGCGGACTTCCGCATTTTGGCAAGCTTATAAGAGCTGCCAGACTGCTGTACAGTTAGATCTTGCACCAGCGCACTGTACTGCTGTGGCTTTTTAAACTGTGTTGCTTTTCTTAAATTTAATTTGCGCCGCGTTGCATTACGCTACAGAGGTACTTAAGGTTCTATTGTTCGCGCTGTTAGCTCTCACCGCTTAGGGCCGGACTCGTAGGCCGGGGAATTGAGATCAGGCTTACCCGCATTTTAATTGTACTTCCACCCGCACTTTGCGGGATACAGCTAGTTTAGCGGGTCCGACCGCCATCTTGGGTTGGGGCGAAGGCGAGGAGCACTCCAGGCGCCATCTTGCAGAAGGCAAGGGACGCTGGAGGCGGACTTCCGCATTTTGGCAAGCTTATAAGAGCTGCCAGACTGCTGCACAGGTTAGATCTTGCACCAGCGCGCTGTACTGCTGTGGCTTTTTAAACTGTGTTGCTTTTCTTAAATTTAATTTGCGCCGCGTTGCATTACGCTACAGAGGTACTTAAGGTTCTATTGTTCGCGCTGTTAGCTCTCACCGCTTAGGGCCGGACTCGTAGGCCGGGGAATTGAGATCAGGCTTACCCGCATTTTAATTGTACTTCCACCCGCACTTTGCGGGATACAGCTAGTTTAGCGGGTCCGACCGCCATCTTGGGTTGGGGCGAAGGCGAGGAGCACTCCGGGCGCCATCTTGCAGAAGGCAAGGGACTCTGGAGGCGGACTTCCGCTCGGTTGAATATCCTACAAAGATGGCAGACCAGGCGCGCAGCGGTCACGCGCAGCAGGCGCGTCGTAGGCGCGCCGGAGGTGCGCCAGAGGTAAGCCCGTTTGCGCCCGTTCGCGCATCGGACGTGCATAGGGCCACTACCTCTGGCCATCCGCACTCCTCTCGCCTGACATATTCTCGGACGGATCTGTTGGAACTAAGACCGTCTCAGGCTCCCGTGATGCAGAGAGCCTCCGCACCTTCTCCATCTCAATCCTTGTCCTGTGGCCTGCTCAATGTTCGGTCGCTTTGCAAGCACCACACTGAGATTGCCTTTCTGATTGACTCCTCTGGGTTGGATTTGTTGTTCCTAACCGAAACGTGGACTCGGAGGACTGCTTAGTTGAACTGGGTTTGGCTTGCCCCCCAGGATTTAAAATCATCCACACCCCTCGACCAAAGAACCGGGTGGAGGGATTGGCATTATCTATCGTGAATGGCTTGGTCTCTCCCAGCTTAAAATCAGTGAGGTACCGGGTTTTGAATTAATGGGGTTTTCCATCAAAGACTCGGAGAAAGCACTGATTTCTGGTGTGCTGTGTTACCGGCCACCTGGATCGGCTTCCTCTCTACCAGAGTTCCTCGACCTAGTGTATGACTTATCCAACACCCACTCCAAGTTGTTAGTCCTGGGCGACTTCAACCTATGGCAGGGGGGCCCTGCAGACGGAGCATTCACGTCTCTTTGCCAGGCTCTCGTTGACATCCAACTGCAGCAACTGGTCCGCTCGGCGACACATAGGGGTGGTCACGTCTTGGACCTGATTTTCGCTGACGGTGTATCGGCAGTGATTAATGACATCTTAGCCCAGTGCTGGACCGATCATGCGCTTGTGGCGTTTTCTCTATGCTTAGGGGATTATTCCTCTGACGGCGCCGGGATAGGACTTGCGAAATGGGGCAGATCCTGGTCCCGACTGCTCAGCTCATCCCCTAGGCCTTCCCTAATACCCGCTAACTTCCGCTTGCGTAATTCGGCGGAGGAAAGCTACTCCTTGTTATGCCGGTCGATTACTGACACGTTTGACAAGGTTGTACCCCTCCGTAAATCTAGAGGGAGAGTGAACAGGGCTTTTCCCTGGTACACGGAAGAACTACGACAACTGAAGTTGAGCTGTAAACGTGCTGAGAGAGAGTGGAGGAAGCAGTACAGGCTTGCCTTGCGTGACTACAAGGCCCAGATTAAGAGGGCCAAAGCGACCTTCTTAGAAGCTTCCTTGACTCAGGCGTCTAATAAATCCCAAGCCCTGTTTAAAATTGTCAGGGACTTATCCCACCCTGTTTGTGCGGCTAATACGGTTCATGCGTCGCAGGCACTTTGTGATTCCCTGGCTATCGCTTTTGAGGAGAAGACTGCTAAGATCTTGGAGGGCCTATCGCACCCCTCACCCACCACCCCCGGCTCGGGAGCTCCGGCTGGCTCGTTCAGTCGACCCCAGCCAACTGCCTTCAGCACTGGTTTGGGAGCTCCGACCGTGCCACCCAGTCGACCCCGGTCGCCTGTCCCTCCTCCAAGAGTGTCGGAGATGGGAACTCCGGCTGATCTGCCCAGTCGACCCCGGACTGTTGCCTTCGGCCCGAGTCTGGGAGCTCCGAGTAACTCATCCAGTCGACCCCAGCCGACTGGCTCTGTTGGCACCTTGGTAGCCCTGGACGTGGGAGCTCCGGTGGGTCTGCCCAGTGGACCCCAGACGGGTGGTGATGACCTTTGTCTGGGAGCTCCGGGCAGTCCATCCAGTCGACCCCAGATCAATGCCCCTGACCTTTGTTTGGGAGCTCCGGTTACCCCCCCCAGTCGACCCCAACTAAGGTTTTTTCCTTCCCCTTCCTTCGAGGAATTTTGTAAGGTGGCACACACGGTGTCCTCGGGGTCCCCGCTTGACCCACTGCCCCCCAAATTCTGGAAGGCTTTCCATGCAGACCTTTTCTTGCCTTTGTTCTCGATCTGTCTCCAATCTTTAGAGTCGTCATCGGTGCCAGAATGTTGGAAATTAGCAGTAGTGTCACCTCTGCTTAAAAAGCCCACTTTGGATCCTGCCTGTCTCTCCAACTACAGGCCCATATCCTTGCTCCCTTTTCCTATCAAGATTCTGGAAAAATGGGTGACTCGTTCACTCTCAGGCTTCCTGGAAAACATCGGCTGGTTCGATGAGGACCAGTTCGGCTTCCGCCCCGGCCACGGGACGGAGTCCGCGCTGGTGACCGTGTTGGACAATCTTCGCTCGCGTGTCGACAGTGGTCGGGCAGCCTTTTTAGTGCTGCTCGACATGTCGGCCGCGTTCGACATGGTCTGCCACCGGACCCTTGTCAGGAGACTTGAGGAGTGCGGGGTCACTGAGGGGGCAAGAGACTGGCTGATATCCTATCTTGACGGCAGGCAACAGTTGGTTTCACTTCCACCATTCACCTCTGAGCCAAGGAGGGTAGGACAGGGGGTCCCACAGGGCTCGGCCATCAGCCCTATACTTTTTAATTTGTACCTCCGTCCCTTAGTCCAGCTAATAAAATCTTTTGGTGTCTCGGCAGTTAATTATGCCGACGACACCCAGCTGGTCTTTTCACTGGAAGGGAATAACGCGGTCTCGCTGGATACCTTCCATCGCTGCATGGCAGCCAGAGCAGACTGGCTAAGAGCTAATTCTCTACAATTTAATAGCTCCAAGACGGAGGTACTCCATTGTTCCATCGACAGGATTCCGCGAGCACTCCCAGACAACTTTTGGCCTAGTACCTTTCTTGAGCCAGTACTGGCGGCGGAATCAGCCCGTAATCTGGGGGTGATTTTTGGCCCTAACCTACAGCTTGACACACACGTCAATAAAACCACCTCTACGTGTATGATGCTGTTGCGCATGTTGCGCAAGGTTTTGCCCCTTCTCCCCGCTCAAGCAAGGCCGGAAGTAGTTCGTGGGACCATATTAAGTCGCCTCGACTATTGCAATGGGCTTCTTTTGGAGGCCCCAAAAAATCTGACCGGTAAGCTACAGCGGGTGCAAAACATGGCCGCCAAGCTGGCTCTCTCCCGCCCCAGGTCCAGTTCCTCCATCCTTGCCTTAAGAGACCTACATTGGCTCCCGGTTCATCAGCGGGTACAATACAAAGCTGCGTGCCTTGTGTTTAAAGCTGTTCACCAACAGGGCCCCATCCCTTTGCAAAAGATGTTTGCATGGCACTCTGCTTCGCGGCCCCTCCGCTCTTCTTCGGCGCATCTTCTTGTAGTTCCGAGGTTTCACAGAGTGAGGATGGGTGGCCGCTCCTTCAGGGTCGCAGCGGCCAAACTTTGGAACTCCCTGCCACTCTCTCTGAGAAGCCACAAGGACTACTTACCCTTTAGGAAAGCGTTAAAAACCCACCTATTTCCATAAAAGGCCTGAGCTGTTAAGTCAATGGTTCTTGATCAAAGCGCCAGGATGCCCTTTGGGTGACAGGTTTCGCGCTCTATAAATACACTAAATAAATAAATAAATAAAAATAAATAAGGGTGGGAAGATGGTAAATGGAATGCTAGATGATTTTATTACTAGAACGAACACCGCTATAGATCACGAAATTTCCAAAATGCAAAAACGTGTTTCCCTGGATCTAGAAGCAGCTAGAAGATTGTCCCAAAACATTGCCATGTCTAAGAAATCCTCTTTAGGCCACATAGCAACAGTAAAAAGTCCCGAGCACCCACTAATCCCACGTCTTATTACAACGCAGGCCGAGATCCACCCCACCCCACCCTTACCTTCTGGGACGACTGCGCCTCTAGGTCTCTCCCAACCGCAAAATAGCCAAAACTTCCCCTTGCTTGTTAGTGACTCGGATTTGGCCATTCACACCGATACTGCCCCTACTCCGATCTCACCACATATCACTGAGGAGTATGATAATCCCCAGGGCTCCCACACGAAGGGTACAGTACACAAAAGGAAACGCACTGTAAGGTCTTCTTATTCACGGAAGAAGGCAAAAGTTGCTAGAGTACACTGCCCAAACAATGCTAAATTACCTAAGCTAGGTGAAGTAGAATGAACGGTAGCTCAAGACCTAGAACTCCCGAGTGTTGTTGAGAACCGCCCAAACCTGGACCCCAATGATACAGTTACCACACAGGTGAATAATGGGGCGCAACCATGCGACATTGAGGGAAGTAATGAGGAGTTTCTAAAAATAGCCTGGATAACTCTAAAAAAGCTCTTAACCCCGCTGGATTTAAGACTCTCCCGTATTGAAAATCACCTTTTAGAGGTGGAAAAAAGCATTTTAACCTTAGCAAGCCTTAGTCTCCAACATAACAAAAGGTCTGCAACACCTGAAGAGGACGCAATCATTACCACTTCACCTGCACTGCCCCCTAGTAGACCAATACCTTATCCACGCACGAAGGGTTATGTTATGTTATGTTAATATTATTTTTATAGCGCACAGCTGCCCCAGCCAAGGGGCGTCCTGGCGCTTAGACAGGTACTATAACATAACACACAAAAGGAAAAAGAAAAGGGGGGCGGCTACTCAGAAGCGGGGAACAGAAAGGTTTTAATAGCACGCCTGAAGGTGGAAAATCATTCAGAGCTCGGATGTGCACCGGGAGCGAGTTCCACAACCCCGCTGCAAGCACCCGGTAGGAGCGGCCACCCATTCTGCTGAGTTTAAAACGGGGGCAGACTGCCAGATGAAGAGCCTCTGATCTTAGTGATCTCGGAGGGATGTAAGGAATGAGCAGGTTGGCAAGTGCCGGCGGCGAAGAAAGTTTCATAATTTCAAAGGCCAGACAAAGCGCCTTAAACTTGATCCGCTGTCTGACCGGTAGCCAATGTAGGGCCAAGATGGTACCCGAAGCAGAACAATGTCTGGGAAGACCCACAATGGCCCGCGCCGTGGCATTTTGAACCCTTTGGAGCCTGGATGCCTCAGCCTGGTTTACCCCTAACATCAGCGAACTTCCGTAGTCCAGCCGGGATAGAATCGATGCCTGGACCACGAGCTGCCGGGTGGGGGGGTCAAAATATTTCAAAATCGGCCTTATGCCACGCAAGATACCGTAACAGGTGGCTGCAACCCTCTTCGTGTGGCCTGTGAAGGTGAGCGCGGGATCCAGCCAAATTCCTAGGTTTTTCACTCCGGAAGCTGGGATAGGAATAATGCCCAGCTCTGGAGGCCACCACTGGTTTCCCCATAGCTCAGCATGTTTCCCCAAGACCAACACCTCAGTTTTGGTGGCATTCAACTGTAGGCAATTGGTACGAAGCCAGCTCGCTACTGCCACCAGTCCGGCTCGGAATCTGGGGGCCTCCACTTCAGGGTCTCCACTAAGTGTCACCGCCAGCTGCGTATCGTCAGCATATGAGGTCATCGTCAGACCCCACTGCTTGACGACTGCAGCTAGCGGTTTCACATAGAGGTTGAACAAGGTGGGGCTCAACGAGGAGCCCTGTGGGACCCCCAGGTCCAAGGGATGAATAGTGGATTGGCAGGGTGGTATTGCCACTTTAAAGGTTCGGTCTGAGAGAAAGGATCGAAACCACTGGAGAGCGGTGCCTGCTACTCCAGCTTCCTCTAAGCGTTGGATCAGTATGTGGTGGGACACAGTATCGAAAGCAGCGCTCAGATCTAATAGCAGGAGCGCTGCGGTACGTCCGGAATCAAGCTCCAGGCGTAGATGCTCGATAATGTAGAGCAAAGCGGTCTCGGTACTGTACCGACCTTAAAACCCCTAACCCCCCTGCTAAGCCACCTATGCACCCCTCGCAACAGCCAACCAAACCACATAAAGAGGATGTTGCTCCAAGGGCGAACGTTACTAAGTATAACCAAACAACCTTGCAGGGCCCACAAAATGCTGAAAATTTCCGTGGGGGATACATAGATCTTCCTCCGGATGCAAGGCCTTATGTGGCAGTATTAGCGGGTGTTCCTGAACTGGGGAGTCATAACCAAGAAAACTATTGGTCTCTAAAAAATAAGGTTATACACTGGCTGAACACTAATAGGCAGATCCCAAGTTACCTGAGAAGCAAAGTATTAATGGTGCGTAGAGTTCCCTGGATAGGACCCTCACGCAAAACTATTCCAGGTGACTGTATTGTAATTTCATTTGAGGATCCACAGACTGCACAACACATTTGTTCATGGAACACTGGGGGGAGAAATCACCAATCGTAGTAAGACCTTTAACATTCTTTTACCCCCCTCGTCCTAGCTTAAACTATGGGGGGGATTGGTCACAGCCTCGCTATCCGGCCCGAGGGGGGGCGAGAGGGGGTTGGCAAGGTCCAAATAGACGGTGGTATGGAGCACCAACTGCTAATAGATTCGGCTGTTTAGAAGAGGTAGATTGACTTTCCCTGCCTCTTAATCCACCTTACGAAGGCAAGGACAAATTGCTTCCAGTAACCATAGCTCCCCCTATCCTTGAGAGCAGCCTAAACGGGTGTAGCCCTACTAGGGGTTTAATAAAGAAGCCCGTTAGGTCACTGTTTAGCGCTTCAGACTTCTACCCTTCCACAAGTCATCCATTTGATCCATTAGCTCTGGGTGTTGAAGTTGATCTGGGGTTGCAGAGTAATGCCATCCACAAGGAAGCCCAGGCTCTAGCCATTTCGCCCCAGCCCACCTTATCACTACGGCCACCTACATTTGCTTCCACCCATAGAATTAAGTTAGTTCTTGAACCCGCTCCCCCAGTAGGCAAAACTATAAGGGGGGTGGGGCTACATTCCAAAGCGGGAAATGATATAGTGGATGTGTCGCTATCACCCGTGGTAAGGAGCCCAGGCCTTGATCCCAATCCCCTTGTATACGTTCCAACATCGGGAGCGAGGGCTACTGGGAGCACCGCACCGAGCACTGCGCTCAGGATCCTGAGTTGGAATGTAGCAGGTCTTGTTCGTAACCTTAATATCCCCGATTGGAACACCCTCGTTGAATCCTTCGGGATTTGTATGTTGCAGGAAACTTGGTGTTAAGAACCCGGACACAAGGTGGGTTACACTACCTACTTTGTTCCTGCAATACTACCATCTGGCAATAAAGGGCGTCCATCAGGTGGCCTCTTAATTTGGGCCAGTATTTCTCTGGGCCTATCCATTAGGCACTTACCTACAAAATCCCCTGACCTACAGAGAATATCAGTTAAAGGCCCGGGGGGGAAAAAGTTGGAATTATTTAACATCTACATAAGGGGGGCAAGGGGTGGTGTCTCCATGTTGCCACTGACAGGCATAGAGGAAGAACTTGGAACCTGTAATGCCAACTCTCTTGTGCTACTCGCTGGGGACTTTAATTGTTCCTTCAAACCTCTTGCCAGTGAGGAAATCTTAGACACCTGGGAGGAAGACACTAGGAGAGGTATTCCTCTGCTAACACTCAACCCTATCAAAAAATGGACACAGGGGGCTATAGATCTCAATGCCCTTTGTATGGAATTTGGTTTAAGGGCAACCAATGGCAGAACTAAGTCTGATCCTAATGGGGCACACACTTATAATAGGGCTGGCCATACTTCTCAGATCGATTATATCCTCCTAAACCACAGGCTTTGGGCTCACTTGCTTGACATGGAGGTCTTACCAACCACTGACAGTGATCACAATCAATTGGCTTTGACTTTGTCCTCCCCTTGGAGGGGTTTGACACCAAATCCCCCCCCCCCCCCACTCATGGAAATCAACGCATGACGTGTGCCCTTCAAACTGTGGAAGGCGGCTTAAATGGAGAAAAGTTGCTATGGACGAAGGGAAGATGACTTTAGCAAATTCCATAATGACTAATGTAAAGGCGAGGCTTGACTCCCCGAGCCCTAGTAATCTGGATGTCCCGCATCTCTTTGCAGAAACAACTAAAGCCTTAGGAGAACTGTTTACTATCGATCCAGCAGGTGGGAGACTAAAGAAAAGAAGTGCTCCTAAAGGTGGAGCAAGTTGGTTTTCCCCTGCCTGTCGCTCTGCAAAATGCGAACTCATCAGAGCAGTGAAATCCAAGGACACCAACCTTATAAAACTCGCTAGGAAAAGCTATCGGAAGGCATTAACCACGGCCAGGCTCGAGCACGAAACCCAATTTTGGATTGATTTAAAGGCGGCGAGCTCCAGGAAAGACTCGAAGGGTTTTTGGGACCTGGTGAGATTGAAGAACAAACCCGAAGACTCCCTAATGACTTGCAACATAACTGGGGAGGTGTGGTTTGCTCACTTTTTCCAGCTCTACTCCCTAACCGGGGGTTCCACAGTCAGCCCAATGGTTCAACTGCCCAGCGTTCATTTTCACTTTAATAGCTCTGATTACAACGAGGCTGATCTCTTTCATACCAAAGAAGTAGAGGGGGCAATCAAGTGCCTGGTCCCGAACAAGGCTGTGGGGCCCGACTGAATTCCAGGTGACCTACTTAGGGTTAACATAGTAGAGTGGAGCTGTCTTATTGCCGCACTTCTGAATGCTGCTCTGATGGGCGGGCGCCTCCCGGACTCATGGAAGGGAGCGGAGGTCGTCCCAATTTTCAAAAAAGGGACCCGGGACAACCCTGCAAACTATCGCCCAATTAGTTTGCTTGATTCCATAGAAGATAGCGGGCAAAGTAGTCCTAGGGAGGATTCAGCAGTGGATTGAGGAGGAAAAGATTCTCTCGGACTACCAGGCTGGGTTCAGATCAGGCACTGGTACCATCGAACAAACATTCCGGTTATTAATGATCTTCTGGAAAGTGGTTGTTTTGGGTAAGGGCAGTTTGTACCTTGCCTTCATAGACTTACGAACTGCGTTTGACCTGGTCCCACGTGAACAACTGTGGCGCGTTCTGGACGCAATGGGCATCCCCCAGTATCTACTTAACATGCTCATAAAATTACATGAGGATAATTTTGCCCAGATCAGGTGGGGAGACCAGGGCCAAAAAACACCTCGTATTCCTGTGAATAGGGGAGTCCGCCAGGGTTGTGTGCTTGCCCCCACTCTATTTTCTCTATACGTTAATGGAGTGGTGGAGCATCTTCTTAAACATCCAGCTGACGCACCCTCCCTGGCTGGTAGAAAAATTCCTACTCTCCTATTCGCAGACGATACCCTCCTGATCTCAAAAACGCCAGCAGGTATGCAAAGCCTACTCACTAGCTTCAAGGACTTCTGTGATACTAGGGGTCTTGCAATTAACGTGGGTAAAGCCAAGTTCCTGGTCTTGAACCCCCAGAAGAAAACTGTCATTCCACCATCTCTGGACTCTGTTCAACTTGAGAGGGTAAAGGAGTTCGACTATTTGGGCATCCGTCTTTGCGATTCAATGAGCTAGCAACCCCACCTACAAAAGGCATCGTTGGCTCATAAGAAGGTGGTAGGGGCACTTTTGAAAGAACAACGTGCCTCGTCACTTAAACCCATTGGTCCTGTATTGGACATCTACAGGGCAAGGGGGGTGAGTGCAGCCCTTTATGGATCCGAATTATGGGGTGTTCAGAACATAGACCTTTTGACCAGATCGGAAAACAAATTCCACAAAGACCTCATGGACCTGCCGTATAGCACACCTGCCCTCCCAATTTTGCTAGACACTGGCACTCGTCCAATAGGGGATCAGGCAAGGTTGCGCCCCCTCCTCCTCTGGTCACGAATCTGGAGGGTACCAGAATTGTCTAGCTATGCTGAAGGCCTAAGGGAACTGCTTTTAACATCTGGTTGGTCTAAAATCCGTTGGCTAAAGGAAGTCAAGTGTCTTCTTACTGAACTAGGCCTCGAGGATGCATGGGCTAATAGAACTGCCCCGCCTAAGCAGACATTAAAGGCGCTTTATTGGTCATGGGTGATGGACACCAGAAATTGTGGAACTCGCTACCTCTTTCGCTGCGTAGCACTGCCAATCTGCTCCAGTTCAGGAAGAGCCTGAAGACCTGACTTTTTAATCTTTAGGTTGTTCTTATTGTTTCTGTTTCAGTTCTTTTCTTATTCTTTCTGCTGTGTTGTGTTATTTTTATTCTGAGTTGCAGGTGGAAAGCGCCGGGACACTCTTTTCGAGTAGCCGTGCGCTATACAAGAGCGTTATAACATAACATAACATAACATAACAATTGCAACTCAAAACTTTGTAGAACTTCTGTTGAATTTCTGATGATTAAGGATGTCCCTTATTGTGAACCATATATAGACTTGATTACCAAATCTTGGGATAGGGCGCTATATATTAAATTTAGGTTGGGGTTACTGCCAGTGGGAAAATTGATTGCCAGCTGGAGGGCATTCTCGCAATCATCATCATTTTGTCCCTTCTGTATCAATAGGCCAGAGTCTGTCCCCCACCTACTTTTCGAGTGCCAAGCCTACATTGCCCCACGTCGCATCTGGCTAAAGCCTTTGTGTAGGAGCCTCGGCACTAGATCCCACCTTGAGGCTCTACGAATCTTAAGATCTGACCCCCGCCCCCTGTTTGCTTGGTGCCTTGCTAAATTTTTGGCCTGGGTATGGCGGACCCGATCCCTGAGGCTACTAACAGTGCCCCAATAATCACCCCCCTATTCTGCATTAATGCTCATATCGTCTTTCTGTAAATAATGAATTGAAATGTTTTATCATTGTACTGAGTTTTTTATCTGTTATTGTATTGTAATGCTTTTTAAGATATGTGCAATATATCGAAATAAAGCTTGTTTCAAACAAACAAAAAAAATTCAGTGAAATTATGAGTGACATTTCAATAACTATGAGTGACACTTTGTTGTGAGCAAAATCAAGCAATGACGACAAGGGTAACATAATTCAGAAAGTACACCCATTTGAGCAATGAGATAGTCTTAAGAATTTTGTGTTCAAAGACACGTAGTTAAGTTAAACGTACCGCATTATAACAAGTTTAAGCCCATGTCCAACTTGTAGGGGAAAAAGGGATGAGGTGAACGAGATATCACAAGGACCGGCACTGAACATTTCAATATAGAAATTCATGTGAGTGGGCAGGATTCACACGCATTTGTATGGCTATACAAATCCCAGTAACGCTCGGTGCTGCAGGCTTACAAAGCAAAATACTAGCCTAAACTCATCATCATGATATGGAACAAGTTGGCGACTAAAGGGGTAATGTTTGACTAAAGTCAGATGGTTAATAGCCTTGCACAACCCTTCTTAAAAACAAATTAAACGTTTTTCGATATAATACCAAATAAAGAAATGCCACTTCAAAATTGCCGTCCTTTTAAGTCACGAGAAAACTGCAGACACTGACTGTAACCTTTTATTTCCAGCTTCATATTTTTTCAAACATCTCTGCCCTTAAGCTTTTCTACAACAGCTTAGATCCCAAGTACGGAAGAAATTATTACATATTAAAAATGCCAGAATAAAAGCAAGCCTGCAGGAAGCATGTCTACAAAATCCAGAATAAAAGCAGATCTACAGCAAGACCGCCTCTACAAACCTGCAGCCGCTGGGATAATCGAACTTCACTTGCACTTTCCTTTCTAAAGTTAACATCTGCTGCTAGGGAGACGGACGCTGCACCAAACTCTTTCTGTTTAAGTTTCTGCAGTCGCTTGGGGGGAGGCAGGTTAACTACTTCCGTTTGTGTGTTCTGCGGCTCCGTAGGGACAGTCAAAATATGTATAATATTGGTGAAATATTTTATTTCTTAGTGCGCTCTTTCAAGGTGAGCCATTTCGCAGCAGAGTCCTAAAATCTAATTACTCCCCGAGCTGTTCACAGGACGTGACGTCACGTCCTCCTATGGCGCTACGGCAGTCTTAGACAGTACTGTGCCACTCAGTCCCGCGGCGCCGCGAAAATCGTACTTTGGATGCATTGCAGCAGACTAGCAGCACTGACTGGCTGCCAGCCACTGTGAGACTCAGTGAGCCTGCTCGGCTGCTGAAAGTGACCCAAGCCTACGGGAGCAGCCTGCGCAGGCAGTTGTTTGCAGCATGCTTTCTGTGGCAGCTGAGACTGCGTCCGGGTCCGCCCCAAAAATAGTGCAGCCTGGGGGACCCCCCCCCCCCGACCCCTCTAGCTACGACAGTGCAGCCCAGTCATGGCTGCATTTTTTTGCCCACTCAGTGGACAGCGGTGGGGGATGGGCTTGACCGTGCTTGCACTAAGGCCAGGCTCCATTGCTGTGTTACTGGGTCCATCGTAGTAATATCCAGGCCTTAAGCCAATAAAGGAATAGGAGCAGAGGCTTGGCAAGGCTGGATTCCCTCACTCCACCGTTTGGCCATGCCACAGAGTAAAGTCTACAATATAATATCAGACTGAAAGGCTTAGTTTATCTCCAAATGCTGTAACCAAAGTTGCTACAGGAAGGGTCATTGTGGAGTTTTGTAGGTTTGGAGAGAGGCTGAAACCTCAGTTATGAATTCTGCCATGCCAGTATTGAGTTTAAGGAAGTGTGTGATTATTCACTGGTAAATGGTGGTTGTGGGCTTCAAAATTACTTATAGGACCAGGAGGGTCAACACAACAGTCCTCACTTGCTCTTCTCTCACCCTCTGTGCTGCTATCTGAATCTGTTATATCAAAGAAACAGTGGTTCCAGTGAAGCAATGAAAGTATAATCGATAATCAATACACAACAATGTCTAAAAACAGTATGAAGGTTGCCGCGGATGTAGGAGGGAAAAACAAAACTCATGACACCAATTTTGTAACATCATTTGATTTCTTTTGCGAGAGAAAATGGTAAATTATTTACATATTGCATTTCACATGTAACAGTGTAGAAACTTTTGAAAAAGTGTCCCAAGTGTAAAGTGTGAACCGAAAGAGTGGTTAAGCACACAGTTAAGTGACAGCAAGTCAAGTCAAGTCAAGTCAAGAAATTTATATAGCGCGCTACATACCCATAGGGTCTCAAGGCGCTAGAGGGAGGGTGGGGAATTATTTGTCGAATATCCAAGTTTTAAGTTGCTTTCTGAATGCTAGGTGGTTCTGAGTAAGGCGAAGGTGAGTGGGAAGTGAGTTCCAGGTTTTAGCTGCCAGGTAGGAGAAGGATCTACCTCCCATAGTGGTTTTGTTGATGCGAGGTACCGTGGCAAGGGCTTGGTTGGAGGATCGCAGCTGACGGGAGGGGGTGTAGAAGGACAATCGTGTGTTGAGGCATTCGGGCCCAAGTTCGTAAAGTGCTTTGTGTGCGTGGGTTAGGAAGCGAAAAGTAATCCTCTTATTTACGGGGAGCCAGTGGAGGTTTTTCAGGTGACCAGAGATGTGTTCTTTACGCGGGATGTCTAGTATGAGCCTAGCTGAAGCGTTCTGGATGCGTTGGAGTTTATTCTGGAGTTTTGCGGTGGTGCCGGCGTATAGTGTGTTTCCGTAGTCCAGGCGGCTCGTGACCAGTGCGTGGGTGACCGTTCTTCTAGTTTCGGTGGGGATCCAGCGAAATGTTTTTTTGAGCATGCGAAGAATGTTGAAGCAAGATGATGAAACGGCGTTGACTTGTCTGGTCATTGAGAGTGAGGAGTCCAGGATGACGCCCAGGTTCCGTGCGTGGTCCGTCGGGATGGGGGCTTTTCCGAGGGCTTCTGGCCACCAAGCGTCATCCCAGGCGGAGGGGGAGGTGCCTAAGATGAGGACTTCTGTTTTGTCTGAGTTCAGTTTCAGACGGCTGTGCTTCATCCACTTGGCTACTTCTTTCATTCCTTCGTGTAAGTTGGTTTTGGCGGTGTTAGGGTCTTTGGTGAGTGATAGGATCAGTTGAGTGTCATCCGCGTAGGAGATGATGTTGAGATTGTGTTGGCGAGCGATGGCCGCAAGGGGGCTCATGTATACGTTGAAGAGGGTGGGGCTGAGTGACGATCCTTGTGGCACGCCGCAGATGACTTCAGAGGCCTTTGACTTGAATGGTGGGAGGCGGACTCTCTGTGTTCTTCCGGTGAGGAACGAGGTGATCCATTCCAGTGCTTTTCCTTGGATTCCTACGTCTCTGAGGCCCTGTAGAAGGGTGCTGTGACAGACTGTGTCGAAGGCAGCGGAGAGGTCAAGGAGGATGAGGGCGACTGTGTCTCCATTGTCCAGTAGAGTTCGAATGTCGTCTGTTGCTGCGATGAGTGCGGTCTCAGTGCTGTGTTTGGCTCGGAAGCCGGACTGTGAGGAGTCAAGGGATTTGTTGGATTCGAGGAAGGCGGCGAGCTGGTTGTTGACAGCTTTCTCAATGACTTTGGCCGGGAACGGAAGAAGCGAGATGGGGCGGTAGTTTTTGAGTTCGGTGGGGTCAGCTGTGGGTTTTTTCAGAAGGGCGCTGAGTTCTGCGTGTTTTCAGCTTTCCGGGAAGGTGGCGGAGTTGAGGGAGCAGTTGATGACATCTCGGAGGTGTGGTGCTATGATGGAGTCTGCTTTGTTGAAGATGTGGTGAGGGCATGGGTCAGTTGGGGATCCTGAGTGGATGGAGTTCATCAGGCGGATGGTGTCCTCAGTGGAGATTGGGTTCCAGTCATTAAGGATGTTCAGGGGGGGTGAGGGTCCTGCAGAAGATTGGGTGGGTTGGTCTTCGGGTCGGTTGTCGAAGCTGTTGTGGATGTCTGCGATTTTGTTGTGGAAGAAGGAAGCTAGGGAGTCGCAGAGGGCTTGGGAGGGGGTGATGTCGTTGGAGTTGGCTGATGGGTTGGTAAATTCTTTGACGATGTTGAATAATTCCTTGCTGTTGTGGGCGTTGTTATCTAGACGGTCTTTGAATGCGGCTTTCTTGGCAGACCGGATTAGTTGGTGGTGTGTGCGGGTGGCGTTTTTGAAGGCGTCCCTGGTGCTGGTGTTAGGATCTTTTTTCCAGGCCTTTTCGAGGGAGCGACAGTGTTTCTTCGATTTCTTAAGATCATCGTTGAACCAGGATGCGTTTTTGCTGCCTAGCTTGATTTGGCGTTTTTTCAACGGTGCTAGGATGTCGGCGCTGTTGGATAGCCATTGGGTGAGGTTGATGGCTGCTTGGTCGGGGTTTGAGGTGTGGGCGGGGGGGTTTCGTAGAAGCGATGAGGCGATCTGGTCGCTGGTGATTTTGTTCCAGTTTCTTCGCAGGGTGGGTTGAGGATGATTGTGGATTGTGGTCTTATTGTAGGTAAAGTGAACGCAGCTGTGGTCCGTCCAGTGAAGAGCTGAGGTGTGACTGAATGAGACATGTTTGCTGGAGGTGAAGATAGGGTCGAGAGTGTGGCCTGCAATGTGGGTGGGGGTAGTGACGAGTTGTTTGAGTCCGAGGTTGGCGAGATTGTCCAGAAGGGTGGTGGCGTTGCTGTCGTTGCTCTTTTCCAGGTGAAAGTTGAGGTCTCCCAATAGAATGTATTCCTTGGAGGGGAGGGCGTGTGGGGTGATAAAGTCAGTGATGTCGTCACTAAATTGTGTACGGGGCACTGGAGGCCGGTAGAGGAGGGTGCCTCTGAGTGTGGTCTTGGGGTCGGTGTGGATCTGGAAGTGAAGGTGTTCGGCGCTAGCAAGGTTGACGTCTGAGCTGGTTGAGATGCGGATGGAGTTCTTATGGACGATAGCGATGCCTCCTCCTGTATGCTTGATGCGGTCCTTTCGGATGATCTTGTATCCTTCCGGGATGGCTATGGTGATGTCTGGAGCTGATGAGGCGTTCATCCATGTTTCTGTTAGGAAGGCGACGTCCGGTGAGAAGGTGTCTAGTAGATTCCAGAGGTCGATGGCGTGCCTGTGGACCGAGCGGGTGTTGAGCAGGATGCATTTAAGGTGGTTGGTGTCAGATATCTGGTTGGTGTTGGTGGAGGAGGAGTTGGTTTTGGTGCCGTCGAACTTGCAGGAGTTGCAAGAGAAGGGTCCATGGGTGTGTCCAGGAGCGGCTTGGACGCAGTTGGGGGAGCGGCCGGGGTTAAGGGCTAGGAGGGTGGTGGCATCGTAAGTGATGCGAGAGGGCTGGGCATTACGGGGACCAGGGGGTCTGGCGCTGGGCGCGGTCCAGGCGCGGACGGGCGTAGACGGGCTTACCTTTGGCGCACCTTCGGCGCGAATGGGGCGCGGTCGCTGCAGTTATGTACACGGTTTCAACAGGGGTATATTTACAAGGGAAATGGGAAAGTGAAATGACCATACAAATGATATATACAATGACTATTTAATTCATAGACATTGATTATAAGGTTCATTCCCAATGAGCGTCGACGGCGTTTCGACCCATTAGTGGATGTAGGGTCTCGTCAGGACAGGGGCGGTGTGGGACATCTGTAAGGATGAGATCAATGGCTCAGTGATGGAGCAAGTGCCAACCATGCGTGAAAAAAGGAAGGTAAAGGTACTCACAATGGACCCAGCCGGGTACACTGTAAGTAGCTGAATAATACGAGGAATTCTCCACTCGTATGTGGGCCAGCAAGACGAGTCTTGCCGGGATAGTTGAGATTTCAAGCCTCTGGAGTGCTTCAATGAGCACGGATAGGGCGGTGACCAGGATGATGCCTGGGAGTTAGTGCGGTCTGCCTCGGTTCGACTGCTTGACCACCTACTTATCGTGACATCGACCATATGGTGTTGAGCGCCAGAGCGTATCCCAGGAACAAATACACGTGGCACCCCAACCCCCCCTTGCTCCTCTACCAAAATGTACGTCACACACAGGAGAGAGGACGTAGGGATGGTGTTAAATGGTGGCCAAGGAAGCTTCAAGGAGGTCGCAGAAAATGAAACTTAGAGAAGTCACGGGGAGTGGCGTAACGAAACTTGAGGGGGCCTGTAGTAAACAAATAAAGATGAATCACACAGGAACTTCAGGATTGGTGTGAAGTTTATTCACAGCACAGAACGGAAGAGCAGACCACCATCTGGCCAAGCTCCAACTGCCACACAGAGAGCATCATAGGTAGAACATTAGCAGGGAGAACAAACACAAAGGTTCTAGGCAAAGGACATAAAGAAAAGACCAACCCATAAATAAGAGAAAAGCTATTTACAACACATCTCCCTTCTTTAAATCATCAAAGCAAAGAAAGGAAAAATAAAACAAAACAGTTAACAAATGTAGTCATCCAAGTAAACAGGTGGACGGCAAGAACGAGGACTCCTCAAATTGATACCAGTAGAATCACAAAAGTTGGAAACACTAGTACCATCACCACACCCACTACTAGAAGAATCCCCACTACCCACTTCCCCCCTAACAACAGACTGAGAAGATACATGCAAATCATTCTGGGTAGATAACATATAACCATTACAGTTTGAACCAAGGTTAGGCAAAATATTTTTTGAAGTCATATCAGAATGTTTTTGATACAAAGCAACTCTACGAAAATTCCGTTTCTCCCCATTATCAAGAACAATGAAATGAGGGAAGACTTGTTTCACACTAAAAGGACCCCTGAACTTTGAAAGCCCTTTAGAAAACCTACCAGGCTTTACTTTAACGAGATCTCCAACAGAAATCGGTAAAGAAACCTCGTCAATAAAAGATTGCATGGAAGAATTCTTATTGAGATTATTTAACTAAGAAGGTGTTAACTTTGTTACAGGAGGTCGACCACGCATTAACTCAAAAGGGGATTTGCTTTCATGCTTGTGAGGAGTAGACCGATAGGCCCAAACAAGCTCTTGGACCCTATCATCAGAAAAACAACCAAATTCACACGTCATCTGAATAATGCCCTTCACCAGTCTATTAACCCTCTCACACCTGCCATTACCCTGTGGGTTATACAGACTGGTCCGATGATGACTTATTCCACAATCATTCCAGAACAAACTCATTTTATTAGAGGTCAATTGAATTCCGTTGTCAGTTATCAACACGGACGGAAAACCCTCATCAAGAAAAACACTTTTTTTTTCATTGTTTTTTTTTTTATTGAAATCAGACATGTTACAGTAGAATACTTGTCCATGAAGAAAGATGAAACAAAACACAAAAACATTATCCGCCAAAATGGAGGAAATAAAAATAAACATAAATATACAGGAAATACGGAAGCAAAAAAGCATATCCCACCTATGATGCATTTCTTAATCCATCATATAGTGAACATTAAATCTGCAATTAGGTTATCTTTGCTCTTTCTTTTTTTCAGGATTTTCATCAAGTTTCCACAATTTATTTCATTGTCATTGATTATCAGCACCTTATAATCTATCCCATTTTGCCAAAACACCTTGCCTATTCTGTTCCTCGATCCATGCAATAAGCGGCTTCCACACCTTCATACCTTTTTTCATGGTTTTTAACCCTTTACACTTATACAGGGCGATTTCCTGCCGCCCAATGAATATTAGTCTATGCAGTAATTGATGACATGTAGGCGGTTCCTGTGGTACTGAAAATTCTGGACCCCGCCATTGTGTGATACCGAATCTCTGCACTCGTGTCATGAATATCATCGTATCATGACGATTTTGGTATTGGCAGACCGGTAATGATTGAGATACTATACATAAGCATTTGCGTCATGATCGAGTGATGAAATCACCCTAAAATCGTAGTTTTCGTCTTGAACCATCGGGTTCCATTTTGTGAGCGGCCGCCATTTTGTGATTGCCCTTACATAGTCAAATGACTAAAGCCGAATTCGATCTGAAAGGACACGTACACCTCTGCTGACTCCCCTGTGACCTAGCAAGCTGACTCCACTGCCTCAAGCCAAACCTGTTCGGGCAGTTCCTTTCCCAGTGGCCGAACGAGATTAGTATCAAGGCACAACATGTCATAAACCGTTCATCACATACAAGCTATGTTTTATCTCACACACACCTGTCCCTGTTTCTTTTTTATGGCCTGTTTTACAAGGAGGAGGTGCCCGATTTTATTAGGGGTCTGTCGATATCTGATGAAAGTTCTGGGCCTTGCCGGGTAATCCATCATGAACTGGACAAACTGAAATGTGGGCTTGTCATCATGACTCTGCTTTTTCTTTGTAGTAGAAATATTTGTATGACCAAATGTAAAACAAAGAATTCTTGCCTGAAGCCTATTATTTAGTATAAAAAGAGAAGGCTGGTTCTGTAAAAACGAACAGTCTCCTGAGAACATACATGTTGTTGTACTTCTAGGATACCTGTTACTGGTTGCAGCCAATAAATCCGATCTTTGACTTCACCTAGAAGACTCTGTGTTTCTGTGGTCCGAAACAGGGAAGGACTCGAGGTCTTTGGGTGTTCTCCCTGGCACCGCTGGGTCCGTAAAAACCCGGTACCTCAGTTGGCGCCCAACTCGGGGCGGTATCAAGTGGTACCAGTCCAAGCCAGAAGTTCGTGAGGAGCTTCGTGTGAAAATTCCAGAGGACGGCCAGTCACTTCAGCGACCCCTGTATGTCGACGTGGTTCCGAAGGTCTTTGCTGCGAGGTTCCCCGCGTCCCGACGGCTACGAAGGACTGCTGCCCTGACTATCGCCCTGTTTTGGACCCTTGATGATTGGTAGAGCGAAACGATAGACGAGTCTTCTGGTGACGTCATCGATCATTGATACTTCAGTTAAGTATAAGTGGAGCGTCTCCCAGTCCTTAGTTTGGTTCTTAGTTTGGTATCCTTTGGGATAGCTTTGATTTGGAACTTGCAAGTGCCAAAGCCGAAGGACTCGTGTATTCACGAGACTATCGTATTCGATAATCCTTTGAAGTTTGAAGCTAGACTAGAGAGCGAAGATGCCTGGTCTTAGCAGACTTGGAAATTTGTTTTGTCTTGGTTGTAATAGGGACTCCCGATTGGAGGACTCGTGTCCGGTTCCTCCGATTGGAACTCCAACATATGAGCTCTATGTGAAGCATGGCGTAGGCCCTATCACATATAACGAAGTATGGATTCGATACACCAGAAACGATGGTGTTCTAAAATGGCCCCATTGGGTAGCTTTGACGCAGAAATCCTAGATAATCTAGAAGTTAAACTTTTTAAGAAGAAAGCCCGGCCGGCGATGTTTGACTCCTTTCGCCCATGGCGCAAAGAAGCCAAACAAAAAGAAATGAAATTAGCAAAGAAAAATAAACAAGGTATGTCAATGGTACAAGCTGCCGTTGCGTTCAGGGATAATGAGGAAGAGCAAGAGAATGAACAAACACTTAGAAGCAGGAAGTTAGCGGTGGACAAGTGCTACCCAGTTTTGCCACGTAAAGGACGAGGATCCAAAGAAGAACTTGATAAGGATCCTTTAATGTCTCACTTACTGAGTTCACCACCTCCTTATGCGCAGAGTGCTACAGCACCACAGCAGCCTTTGGTTGTACAACCCCCTATTGTTGGACCACAGGTTCTACAACAATCACCAGCTCCTCTTCAGCTGGTTCCTACTCCTCCGGCACAGCCCTCTCAAGGGCCGCCGCCTTTGCTACCTACTCCATCTGTGTTCCCTACGACTTTGCCAACTGCTCCGACTGTTTACCCTGGTACACCTTCTGGGTCTGTCCCCACTTCTGCATCACCTCACCCTGTCTTTTCTCATGTCCTTCCGTCAGTCTCTCCTTCTGTTCGACAGAGAGTGGCCAGCACTGTTGCTGGTCTGTTCTCACCTTTCTTTGGGTCGCCTAATACGACCCCTAACACGGAACGAAGGCAGTTGCGGAGTCAGCTGCCTGACTATCGAGAGAGAGAATTACTGAATAGGTTAGCACGTAAATGGGTTGTTGATACTGCAAGATATGATGAAGAGTCTATCATAGAAGTCTTCCGTCAATGGGAAGCATCGAAGCAGAGATATGTTTTTGAGCAAATGTGTGTACTTCTCAATGAAGACTTAAAGGGAAATGACTCAGAACACGACCTGCCTGAGTTATACCGTGTGCGGTTCAAGTTCGCGGAGGGCATTATTGTGGGCACCGATTTTGAACAAGCGGTTGCGACGTTATTGTCTTATAGGAGTAAAGGGAGCACTTCTCGATCACTATCTGAGCATGACGCACCAGGTAGGAAAAAGGCGCGACAGTATCCCTTGAGAGAGGTTCCCCCAGTTTGGAGGGAAGGTGACGCAAATGCAAATCCAGCCATTCCGCCACATTTTCAGCGTGTGTGGGTACATGTTCCTTGGAAGAGATCTGAAGTTCTGGCTCTTAAACAGACATTGCCTGATCCCCGTAAAAATCCTGCAGGGTATTATAAAGAATTGTCACAGACTGCAAGCTCGTGCATTATGAACTTAGCCAATATAGACATGTTGTTTGGAAATGTTGTTCCACAGCCTTTATGGGGAAAGATTCGTCATGCAGATCATGATCAAGAGTTAGGTGACACATGGGTTAATATTACTGCTGCTGATGCTAGACAAGTTGGTGGTGCTAAACCTGTGCCTTTAGTAGCAGAACTTCCTGGTAGGATTATTGCGTATATGAAGACTCTGATGCCCGAATTGCATGTAAATTGGGACAAGTTGTCAGCATGCAAACAGAAGAAAGATGAGACTGTGTCTGACTTCTACACGAGGTTCGAAGAGACTTTTGTAGATCATAGTGGTCAGGATATGGCTACTGAGGGTGGCCAGAGATTGTTTGTTGACAAATTTGTACATAATTTACTTCCTGAATTATGTAATAGGTTGAAGGACTCTGAGAGTGCTTGGGCTGTTTCCACATCGGCACAGATTTTAGCTACAGCCCAGTACTATGAGAATAGACGCAAAGATGAGTTAGAGAAAGCGGATAAAAAGACTAAGGAATTGAAAACTAAAGTCCTTCTGCAGCAAGCTTATCCACTTCGCACTGCTAGTCAGCGCGATTATCAGCAACCCCAGCAATATTCGAGAAACTCGCAAAGAAACGAGTCTTCTCAGCAGCGTTTACCGTATGGACCGAATCAGTGTGCGTATTGCAAGGAAGAGGGTCATTTCAAGAGTAGTTGTCCGGTTTTGTTACGACGTATGAATGGTGCTTCTGGCGCAAGAGGCCGAGGTGTTCAACAGGCTCCTAGAGGTAGGGGCCGTGGAAATTTCCCCCAGAATATTCCTTCTTTCCCGCCTCAAAATTCCATGAATAGTTTTGACCAGCAGAATAACGCGTTTTCTAGGACTGCTCAGTACTATTCTGATGACTACTATGCAGAAAACAAGAATATGGAGGGTAATGATTGCTAGGACAGCCATGGACAAAGAGAGGGAGTTGTTTCAGTTCCAGTAGATCAGAATGGACCTTATGTTGAGGTGATTACATCAGGTGTTTCAGAGCCTTTTCTGTTGGATACTGGTGCTACAAAGAGTTCTATTATGCACTCAAAACTCCCTGGCGCACCTTTGTCTGGCGAAATGAATGTTTCAGTAGGTTTTTCTGGTGCCCCGGTTAGGAACCCGATTTCTAGTCCTATGTCTCTTTCTGTTGGGCCATGTGAATTGGAAGCACCCCTCATTCTTACAACAGGTTGCAGTGAAAACTTGTTGGGATTGGATCTGTTAAAGAGATTACATGCGACTTTGTACTGTTCTCCTTCGGGAGTACAACTTACACTGGGTAAGAGAGTGATTTCTCCCATGTACCTGTCAGTGGACAAGCTACCAACAGAATTGTCTTCTCTTCCGGATATTCTTTGGGCTACTGTATCCAATGATGTGGGTCTTTTGGAAATAGCACCATATGTCGTAACGCTGAAAACAAATGTTAGAATGTCACGCATTCCCCAATACAAGATTTCTAGTGAAGGTGAAAAGGCGTTGTTAGCGATCATTTACGATTTGATTGAGAAAGATGTAATTGAGGAGACAAGAGGCAACATCTGTAATAGTCCTGTTCTGCCGGTTTTGAAGCGTACTGATCCTTCCCAACCACCTGTTTATAGGTTCGTGATTGATCTTAGAGAAATGAATAAGATTGTTGTGCCACAGTTTCCAGTTGTTCCCGATATCACTGCCCTATTGACTATGATACCAGCTTCAGCAACTTGGTTCTCAGTGATTGACTTGAAGAATGCTTTCTTCAGCATCCCGATTGCCGAGGAGAGCAGGGATATTTTTGGCTTCAATTTAGGAGGCCGAAGTTTCCGCTTCAAACGCGCTCCTCAGGGCTACTGTGAAAGTCCATCTATATTCAGTCAGGCTCTAAAATCACAGCTTGATACGATTGTTTTACCCGATGGCGCTACTCTTATTCAGTACGTCGATGATTTACTGGTCGCTGCAGATACTGAGGAGATTTGCAAACAAGCCACATTGTCATTGTTGCGTCGTTTGTGTGAGTTGCACCACAAAGTCTCTCTTTCAAAGTTACAATATTGTTGACAAGAAGTGACCTACTTAGGTCACCTCTTATCGAAGGAGGGAAGGAAACTGACCCCAGAAAGAATTCAGGCAATTGCAAAATTGAGTGTCCCAAGGACACAGAGAGAAGTGCGTGCTTTCTTGGGCATTACATCATATTGCAGGCAATGGATACCAAATTTTTCCTTATTGGCCAAACCTTTGGTGGCATTAACTTGTAAAGATACACCAAAACCCATTCCATGGTCTGAAGAGTGTCAGAAAAGTTTTTCCGAATTGCGTGATGCATTATGCTCGGCTCCTGTGTTGGGTACCCCCGACTACAGTAAGCCGTTTACATTGTATGTCCATGAGAAAGAAGGTTGTGCATTGTCAGTTCTGACACAGTCTTTTGGGGACAAACAGCGTCCATGCGCGTACTTTTCGGCGACTTTAGATCCGGTAGCTAAGGCGCTGCCAAGTTGCTTGAGGGCCACTGCGGCAGCAGCCGTCTCTATTCGACAGTCTGCTTGATTAGTAATGAATAATATGTTAATTGTCATGGTCCCACATGCAGTAGACATTTTGTTAAACAGAACAAGGACACAACACTTAACTAGTGCTCGATTGTCAAGTTATGAGCTGACACTGTTAGCAAGTCATGTACACATAAAGAGGTGCAATACGCTAAACCCAGCCACATTATTGCCGATTTTAGCTGAAACAGATGATGATAGTGAAGATCAGCATGACTGTTTTCTGAGAACAGAGGAAGAGACGAAAGGGGGGATAGACCTTAGGGACACTCCTTTTCCTGAATGTGATGGTACTTTGTGGGTTGATGGTTCGTGTTTCAAGTTGCCGAATGGTGATACGACTGCAGCATATGCTGTGACAACTTTGCATACGATTGTCGAAGCTGCACGTATTCCCCATAATTCAGCACAAGCAGCAGAGTTGATTGCACTCACAAGAGCATGTGTGTTGGCGAAAGGAAAACGAGTGAATGTGTACACGGACAGCCAATACGCCTTTGGCGTGGCTCACAGTTTTGGATGATTGTGGAGAAAACATGGGTTCCTGACGTCGCATGGTGCTAAGATCCAGCATGGTCAGCTAGTGAATGAGCTTCTCGAGTCACTCACCTTGCCGTTACAAGTTGCGATTGTAAAATGCAGTGCACACAAAAAGGTCACTGATGATGTTGGTTGTGGAAACGCGTTTGCGGATGAAGTTGCAAAAGAAACTGCAAGGAATGTAACGAGCCGAATGTATGTCGCAGGCCCTGCGAGATGGATCGGTGATGTTGGTATGTGTGAAGATACGATTGAGAGTGTGAAGTCCATTCAGGCAGAAGCCACAGAACAAGAGTTGAATGAATGGAGAGAAAGTAAGGGTAAATTGGATGCGGATGGTTGTTGGGTTGAATTGTCAGAGCATCAGAGATGGTTGTTACCCAATGCGTATGTGCTTGCAGTGGTGACAATGGCTCATGGAATGGCTCACATCAGCGTGAAAGGGATCTGTAAGTTGCTAGCTCCAGTATGGCAGAACGCTGGGATCCCTAAGTGTGCGGAGAATGTGGTCAAGAATTGTATGGTGTGTCTGAAATACAATCCTGGTAGGGGAACCCTAACTCCAGCTGGCCATTTTGCGCCTCCAACGTATCCGTTCGAGGTTTTGCAGCTAGATTTCATCCACATGGAAAGGTGCAACAATTTGAAATACGTACTCGTTGTTGTTTGTGCCTTTTTCAGGTGGGTGGAAGCATATCCCCTTAAGGACAATACTGCTTTGTCCACAGCCAAAGCCCTTGTCAAGGAATTCTTCCCCAGATTCGGAATGCCTAGAATGGTTTGGAGTGATAATGGGAGTGAATTTGTGGGTCGAGTGATGAAGAAAGTGTGTGAGGGGCTAGGCATACAGCAGAAGTTTCACGCTGCAAATCACCCCCAATCAGCTCGACTAGTAGAGTGCTATAATGGCACTCTAAAACTGAAACTGGCCAAGATTCAAGCAAGCACAGGCCTTAAATGGCCTGATGCCCTGCCCTTGGCACTCCTGTCAACAAGAATGACTGTTCACTCTAGAGTGGGACTTAGTCCACATGAAATTGTGTTCGGCCGCCCGGCCAACATATGGGGAGTGCCAAGGCCCACCAGGTTTAGCGAAGTAGAACACCCTGTACTGCTTGACTATCTGTATGAATTGACGGCTAAATTGCGTGTTTTACACCAACAGGTCCACAACACTCTACCTCAGGCCTCTGAAGCTCCAGGGCATCCGATCGATCCTGGATCCTGGGTGCTGGTTAGAAATTTCCAGCGAATAAAGAATGACCAGCCCCGGTGAACCGGCCCTCATCTAGGGCCAGATGTAGGTCGGTCGGTAACGGCCGAAAATCGGTATTTTCGGCCGTTACCGACCGGTCAACAAGTTTTGGCATGTAGGGGGCAATATTTTACCAAATCGGTAAAATTAGCGATTCGGTAATTTTACCGATTCGGTAAAATAAAACATCGGTAAATTTACCGATTTGAAGCCACCCATATGTAGGTGGGACTCTTCAGAGTCCCAGGAGCCTTAACGAATCGGTATTTTACCATCAAAACCAATTTGATGGTAAAATACCGATTCCGGTGTGCATGCACATGTGTGCATGCACACCTATGTCATGTGACAGGCAGACCTGCCCTTAGGGCAGGTATGCCTGCCACATGGCACCTGTGCCTGTTTTGGGGGTGCCAGAGGGTGTCAAAGTGACACCCCCTGCACCCTTGTGAATTCTTTAATTACTGATTCGGTAAATACCGAATCGGTAATGCCTAATCATTCCTATGGGCTTCAAAGCCCATAGGAATGAATGGGCATTACCGATTCGGTATTTACCGAATCGGTAATTAAAGAATTGTTAAGGATTCGGTAACAAATCCAGATGTTGGGACCTACATACCATTTACCGATTTTGAAATACCGAATCTGTACAATTCGGTATTTTAAAATCGGTAAATATTTTTTACCTACATCTGGCCCTTAGTTCTTCTCTCGACGAGATCTGCCGTCCGAGTGGAAGGAAAGAAACATTGGGTCCACGGCAATCATTGTAAGAGGGTCCCACTGCCTCTTCCGTATGACCGGTGGGTCCAGGAGGGAATCGCTGACTCTGAAGCTGAGACTGTGCCTCGTTTCCTACCTTTTAGCGATGCACATATAAAGGGAACAACTTCTGAAAAGGAGAGCGACAACATTTTGCAAGAGGCTGTGACTCCGTCAATCCGATTGAACACTACCGAGCCTGAACTTTTGTTTCAAGATCAGACAGCGCCTGGCAGAAACCGTTACAACTTGAGGCCAAGAACTATGACTATGGACAAATAAATCAATTTTTCTTTTTATTGTGCAGCTCTCTCATCCAAGAAACTTACTTATTTTTGTTTTTTTGAACCGCCATCCGGTTCTGCTGCTAGGGTCGTGGTTGCCACAGTCTTTGGAGTGCAGCTGGAGACGGTTAGGTCGACAGTTCTGGTTGGTTCAAGGGAGTTACCCTGGACTGACAGAAGCACTCTTCAGCAGAAACAACCTACCACCGCGGGCAGCAAATTAGAGAGGATGGAGTTTTCTGAGATGGAGAGACCTGCCAGATCAACGAACTTTGAAACCAGAATATGCACTGTGATGGCAAAAACACGATTTTTAATATTATGCATTTTCATGTTGTGTAGTATAATGATGTTTTTAATAGGCTATGCTTTATACACCTTTCGAGTTTCATTTGCACCCACTACACAGTCCATACCTCCTCCTACTGTTTCCTCGCACTCTTTTCACCCCTTGCCCGAACATGAGTCCTCTAGGAGATTAGAATTTATAAATAACTCATTCGTTCAGCTCCTACACCAACACCAGTTTGTAATGAACACGACAAATTGTTGGGTATGTGGACTTATGCCACACACGACAGATAAAGGTATCCCATATTTTGTCTTGCCTTTTAGCTACCATGGCTCTTTGTGGGCATTTCAAACAATGTTCCTATTTGCCCTCAAACCATATTCCCCACGTTCCACAGGAAGCAACTCGAGCAACAAGGCGCTAGTGGTGGGAATAAGAAATATGAGCAGAGATATCGACACGTATAGAACGATTCCCAGAGATGAATTGAAGGTTTACAGTAGATGGAATATAACAAAATATGGAATTTCCTTGAGTGAGAGCCAGCGAGCAAAGAAGTCCTCCCCAATTTGGATAGTACCCCATCAGGGTCACCTATGTCTGCAGGGAAATGGCAAAAACCCCAGAGCTCAGCTAGGGAAAAGCGTCTGTACCGAAACATATGTTTTCTCGTCTCAGACCTCCCCTTCATTCTTAGCAGCTAAGGGTACCTACTTCATCTGCCATGATAGAGCATATACATGGTTGCCCCCTGACTTTTCAGGCACATGTTTCATCTTGTTCCTGTTGCCACCCACCTACACGGCCACAGCAGATTACCATAGGACAAGGACAGTTAGGGGTGTTGTGAGTAAAGACGACACTGCGGAACAAGAATTTGGGGATTTCGCAAAAGGTTTTCTGCCGTTTTGGGGGCCCATGGTGAACAGCAGGAACATTCGCCAATTGACGAGGGTAGTTAAATCCGCCGTGATTGAAACGGCTGGTGCCCTTAGTAACTTGACTGCGGAGCTCTAGTCGGACCGCCTTATGACTCTTCAGAACCGGGTTGCCCTAGATGTCATACTTGTAGACCGTGGTGGGGTATGTAAGGTGATCCAATCCAGTTGCTGCATCTTCATCCCGGATAACGCTCCGACAGTATACCAAGCCCTCTCCAAACTGCATAAGATCTCTGAGTCCATTCATGTGGATGAAGGAGACTGGTCCTTAATGGGGTGGTTCTGGAAAATGATATCTGCCTGGGGATGGAAGATTCTGATAGTCATTAGGATGATCTTAGCCATCCTTTTTCTGTTCTGCCTGTGCGTACAGTGTGCTCCTGCAATATGCAATATGTGGCCTCTGTGCTACATCATGTGTAAGGAAACCTGTATTGAGAGATGAACTAAGTAATAGGATAATGGTACAGCAGCATCTTAATGACTTTATGAATACAGACCTAGACTCAGATTAGCATGAGTATAGGTTATTGCCTATATAAGGGCAAAAGGAGGGTCTGTGGTACTGAAAATTCTGGACCCCGCCATTGTGTGGTACCGAATCTCTGCACTCGTGTCATGAATATCATCGTATCATGACGATTTTGGTATTGGCAGACCGGTAATGATTGAGATACTATACATAAGCATTTGCGTCATGATCGAGTGATGAAATCACCCAAAAATCGTAGTTTTCGTCTTGAACCCTCGGGTTCCATTTTGTGAGCGGCCGCCATTTTGTGATTGCCCTTACATAGTCAAATGACTAAAGCCGAATTAGATCTGAAAGGACACGTACACCTCTGCTGACTCCCCTGTGACCTGGGCAAGCTGACTCCACTGCCTCAAGCCAAACCTGTTCGGGCAGTTCCTTTCCCAGTGGCCGAACGAGATTAGTATCAAGGCACAACATATCATATACCGTTCATCAGATACAAGCTATGTTTTATCTCACACACACCTGTCCCTGTTTCTTTTTTATGGCCTGTTTTACAAGGAGGAGGTGCCCGATTTTATGAGGGGTCTGTCGATATCTGATGAAAGTTCTGGGCCTTGCCGGGTAATCCATCATGAACTGGACAAACTGAAATGTGGGCTTGTCATCATGACTCTGCTTTTTCTTTGTAGTAGAAATATTTGTATGACCAACTGTAAAACAAAGAATTCTTGCCTGAAGCCTATTATTTAGTATAAAAAGAGAAGGCTGGTTCTGTAAAAACGAACAGTCTCCTGAGAACATACATGTCGTTGTACTTCTAGGATACCTGTTACTGGTTGCAGCCAATAAATCCGATCTTTGACTTCACCTAGAAGACTCTGTGTTTCTGTGGTCCGAAACAGGGAAGGACTCGAGGTCTTTGGGTGTTCTCCCTGGCACCGCCCGGTCCGTAAAAACCCGGTACCTCATTCCTTATCCTTCCACACTGTGGCAATCAAAAGCTGCGCTATTGATATCATTAGGAGCACAAAATCGTTTTGTATCCCATCAAGCCGGAGCCTAGCATCATAGCCCAATAGCATCAATGTGGAGGAGATCTTTATAGTTTTCCCCAATGTCTGTAGCATAAAGGATTCAATCCCTTCTTTTAAGCTTTCTAGCTTTACACATGAATAAAACATATGTACCATATCCACGTGTCCGGTTTGACATCTAGGGCAATCATCGGTTTTCCTTTTCCCCCATTTAAAACGTTTTGATGGTGTATAGTAGAGGCTGTACACCGTTTTATATTGTTGTGCTTTTAAATTTGATGACATAAAGAAATTTTTTCCTACCTCCAACACTTTATCTATATCAACCTCCAAGAAAAACACTTTTGAGAAAATTGATTGTGGAGTCGGTAGTGATTTCCCTAACAAAACGTGCAGTGAGCCACTTGGAAAAACAATCAATGATTACAATTGCAAAATGTTGATTAAACGGTAACTCATTCATTGGCCCAATAAAATCCAAACAAATGGTTTGCCACGGTAGATTGTTAAAGGAAATGCTCCCAATATTGAGACCCCACGTAACACAAACTTTGCACCCCACAAGTAAGTCCTGAAGTAGTACGTGCCCCAAACAGCTGCAAGAGCCTCGCGCTCAATAACAGATTAGTTACATTCTGACGAAGTTAAGGGTCTCGATCATAGTCATAGATCTTATCAAAAAGGGGCCAGAAGGGAAAGTACAGTTGAACCCTCTGTCAGACCTTTTATTAGAATTCTGGATGAGCTATCCCTGTCAAACAACAATGTGCTAATGAGGGGCGATAGATTCATTCCTACTTGTTCGTTGAGGGCAAAGTTACTTAAGGCAGGGCGGAAGTGGTGAAGAGAAGGCGGAGAATGGCGCTCTGCAGTTCGACCCTCCGCACAAACGGCACTCAGCCGGGGTGGAACGGGGCCTGGAGCGGTAATAATGCAGGTGAGATCTCTCACGAAGAAATATCAACAATTGCAACAATTGCAGTTAAAATTGCAGTTTAAAATCAAACACACACAGTAAATGCGGAGAACCGTTTTTAAAAGAGCTATTAGTCAGCTTAACATCGTTAATGGGGAGAGATTAGGTAGAACAACACATCTGCAGCCTAGATCGCCGCGTCTGTCAACTGTTACCCACGTTAGCGCGATAGATATACTTCCTAGTCAATAGCCACTAGACCGCTAACCTGCGCTGGGTAAGGCAGGGCGGAAGTGGTGAAGAGAAGGCGGAGAATGGCGCTCTGCAGTTCGACCCTCCGCACAAACGGCACACAGCCGGGGCGGAACGGGGCCTGGAGCGGTAATAATGCAGGTGAGATCTCTCACGAAGAAATATCAACAATTGCAACAATTGCAGTTAAAATTGCAGTTTAAAATCAAACACACACAGTAAATGCGGAGAACCGTTTTGAAAAGAGCTATTAGTCAGCTTAACATCGTTAATGGGGGGTTAATAGATCCTTAAATAAATGTGTGGTTGCAGATGTTTTCCCATTACCCAATATTGGAGAGCTAGTCTCTACTTTGAAGGGAGCGAAGTTCTTCAGTAAACTAGATCTTAAACATGCTTATCACCAGATTCGCCTCCAGGAAGAGTCTAAACACCTAACTGCTTTTATAACTGGTGAAGGGACTTTTCAGTTTACTAGATTACCTTTTGGGTTGATTTCGGCTGCTAGTGTCTTCCAGAGAATGGTGTCGGAGGTGTTTAAAGGCATAGAAAAAGTTATCTATTTTCAAGATGACATATTTATTTTAGGTGACACCATGGAGGAGCATATTAGTGTTCTTCAACGTGTGTTGCGTAGGATTGATGAGGCTGGTCTTACTTTGCGGAAAGAAAAATGTTCATTTTTGGTTAGTGAAATAGAGTACTTGGGTTTTTCTCTCTCGGCTGACGGTGTCAAACCAAAAAGGAACTTACTAGAAGCAATTGAATTGGCACCCTGTCCGGTTGATAAGGATCAATTGCGGTCCTTTATGGGCTTGATTCAATTTTACTCCAAATTTGTTAGAGATTTTTCGAGTAAAACTGCTCCCTTGAGGAGTTTGTTGAAAAAGGGTGTGACATTTTTGTGGACTACAGAACAAGAATCTTGTTTTAACATGATCAAGAGTGAACTGTCCTCTGCCAATGTTCTCACACTGTTTGATATCAAACGTTCTTCCATCTTAATGGTGGATGCTAGTGTCATTGGCTAAGGCGCAGTTCTTCTCCGCCCTGCCTTACCCCGCGCAGGTTAGCGGTCTAGTGGTTAAACGCAGATCTCCATAAAATGACGATATGGCGGAAGCGCAGCGGGAGCGCCGACTTCGCGCCGAAGTCGCGCCTAAGTCCAGCCCGTCTGCGCCCGTCCGCGGCCGGCCGCGACCTGCGGCCTTATACCCTGCCCAAACCTTCACGTACTCGCCTGTCGAGTTACGTACTCTGCAACAGGCTGTTCCATTACCGCCCCGCGCCATTAGGATGGCTCATGAGTGCGGTATTTCGACTACTCCATGCATTGTAACTCCCTCTCTGCCGGGCCCTGCTCCTACTCCCGGACTCCCGCTCTTCACCTCTCCTAAGCTAAAGACGCGTTCCCTAACCATCCTTTACCTCAACACCCGTTCCATGGTGAAACACCAATTAGAAATCCACCGCTTACTTGATGACAGCAATGTAGATATTCTTCTCCTTTCCGAGACCTGGCTGACAGATGATTCTGTACCCGATATCCTGGCCGCCACTCCCAACGGTTACTATATTTTACAAGTCAACCGCCCAGGGGGACAAGTTGGTGGTGGAGTTGCAGCCATCATTCGCAAAGAACACATCTTTTCCATCTTAGACTGCACTCCCATCCCTAACACTCAAACTCTTGTTATCCAACTTCGCTCGACCAGGACCTCCCTTACTTGTGTTCTCATGTACAGACCCCCTACCTACATGCCCTCTTTCTCACAACAAGTTGGGGACCTCGTCTCCCAGATTCTTATTAACCATGCCAAAGTCATCATTTTGGGTGACTTTAATTATTGGCCTACTGACCCTCGAGAAAGCCGACTGTCCGAGCAGTTCTCAGAAACTTTAACCAGCATGAACTGTCGGCAACTGATTTCAACGCCTACCCACTGCAAGGGCCACATACTAGATCAGGTCTGGACGGCTAATTTAGACATCTCGCCTCCATTGGTAACCCCCTGCGCTTGGTCAGACCACTATTTTATCTCCTTTTCAGTTGATCTTTCCATCTCCCACCGCCCCCCGCTCCCGGCCAACATCTTAGCTCGCAATTGGAAGAAAGCCAATTTAACTGAATTACACTCCCTTCTGGCAGCCTCAGTCCCTTCGCCTTCCGGATCAGCCTCTCACCAAGCCTCTACCCTGGAGGTTTGGCTGATGGCAGCCTCCGACTCTGTAGCTCCTCTAAAAACTATAAAAGCTATGCGTCCCCATGACGCCCAGCGATGGTTTACCGACCAGTTAAAACTTGACAAATTGGCCCTCCGCCAAGCCGAACGCCGCTGGCGTCATAAGTATGATCCTTTACTTAAAACAGAATTCACGGTTTTATTGAATAAATATAAATCTTCTATATTAGAGGCAAAAACATCCTACTTCTCCCGCAAAATCTTGGAGTCGGCCTCCAAAGCTAAAGACATATTCTCGATTGTCAATGAGCTCTCCCTTCCCGATCGCGTCACTCTCCCCCCTATGCCCACCCAGGCCTTGTGTGACGAGCTCAATGCCTTCTTCCAGGATAAAATCTCCACGATCAAAAACAATATCTCTCCACCCTCACCCTCCCATTCATTCTCTCTTCCCTCTGAAAACTCCCAGCAATTTAACACATTCCCTCCTATTTCCATCACCGAATTCCACAGCCTTCTGCACAAAGTCAGTTCCGGCTCTCCCAAAGACTACTGCCCCCCCCCACATTCTTAAAGAAATCTTTCTGACCTGCCCGGATCCTGCCTTGGCCCTTCTCAATACCTCCTTAGCCACTGGAGTAGTCCCAGACTCCTTCAAGCAGGCCGTAGTGCTACCCATTTTAAAAAAGGCCAACGCAGACCCTTTAGTTTTGAGCAACTATAGACCCATCTCTCTTCTCCCTTTTCTGGGAAAGATCTTAGAGACTTATGTAACTCGGTGTCTGAGCACCTTCATTGAGAACTCATCTTTCTTGGACCCCCAACAGGCTGGTTTCCGCCCCCTCCATTCCACCGAGGCGGTGATTGTGGCAGTCATGGACACCTTAAGAACAGGAGCTGACAATAACATCCCCCAAGCCCTCGTCCTGTTGGATCTGTCGGCGGCTTTTGACACGGTCGATCACACCATACTGATCGACCGTGTCACCAACGCCGGCATTCAGGGCGTTGCTCTTGACTGGGTTCGATCTTTTCTTCACGGCCGTTCACCGGCAGTTCATCTCTCCACCTTTTCTGCTCCCTTTTGAGGTTCCGTGACAATTGTAAGTGGTGTTTTCGACTCGCTCGAATATGGTCGAGTTTGGTATCTATGAACCGCAAATGATGAGTTTAGTGGGTGTACGCGTTTTCGCTATGCTAACCTAAACCGTTCGTCTGTTTCGTGGGTTTCTTCATCTGAACCCACGGGTTCCATTTTAGATACGGCATCCATTTTGTTTCTTGCCCTCAAGTAGCCAGCGAACCGACATTGTCCGCTTCGTGACCCTGGGATTCCCAAACTCTTGCGGAAGACACGTGTTCCTTTGAGGGTGTCTTTATGACGAGGGGGATGACACTGCAAAGGCAGATGGCCCCGCTCGAGGCTCATCTTGCCGTGCCGGTCTATTGTTGCAGCCGTGCATTCATTAGGCGTGTCTCCTTTGATCCTGCAATCGTGTTTCCGATATAACCCCCTTACACTCTTTTCAATCTGTTGACTATCTTTGTCTTCCTCTGCACCTGTTTCTGACTCTTCCTCAACTCGTTTACAGCCGGAATGGAATGCACTAATGGTGGGAAGATGTACTTTTACAGTTGGGAACCGGCGATGCTACTGTAATTATGTTCCGGGACCTTGAATACATGAAAGCGACCCCCTATGAAATTTACTGTGGGAACTGGGTTGTAACCTTTTGTTTGCCATGTTGTTCTATGACGAAAAACTGTATAAAAGGAGCGATCCACAGATGCAATTTGAAGCAGTCTCCTAGAACCTACATGCGTTGTACTTCTTGTGACTTCTGTGTTCGCTGCAGTAAATAAACCTCAATCTTTGACGCCGAAGGAAGTGTCCCGTGTCTCTGTCATTTGTACGCCGGAACAGGTAACCCACGAAGGTTTCAGGTGTTGTCCCCTGGCACCGCTGGGTCTTAGAAAAACCCAGTCCTTCAGTTGGCGCCCAACGTGGGGCGGCATCAGCGGTACCGGTCCAAAGCCCGAGGATCGTGAGGAGCTTCGTGTGAAATCTCCGAGGGAAGGTGCACCCCGCTTCATCGATCCTGTTGTCGAAACAAGTGGCCCGAAGACTTTTCCCGCAAAGATCCCCGCCTCCTGACGGCTGCGACGGACTGATGCCCTGACTGTCGACCTGTTTTGGCGCCTGGCGTAGACCTTGGTACAGCGAGACGATTGACGGGCCTTCCTGGTGACGCCATTGTTCTTTGAGTTAAGTATTTGTGGGTCGCTCCCAGAATCCTTAGTTGTTGTGGGTGCTTAGTTGTTGCATGGTTCCAGTGCATTTGTGGTTCTTCGTACTTTGTTCTTAGTTGTTCTATTTGACGACTGCAGTCGCCAAAAACCGAGGGTTTTTGCATTTTTGCGGGGACATTGTAATCCAATAACCCTTGACGTTTGTGAAACTCAGTTAGTGTGCACGATGCCTGGCCGTAGTACTTTGTTTAGCTGCTTTAGAGGTTGTGGTGCGGATTCCCGATTGGAGGACTCATGTCCGATACCTCCAGTTGGAACTCCAGTCTATGAATTATATAGTCGCCATGGTGTGGGTCCTATCACATTTAATGATTGCTGGGTTCGCTACACTAAAGATGACGGTGTCCTTAGTTGGCCACCTCATAGTAGTTTTAAAACCCCAATTTTGGATAATCTCGAAGCTAAATTGTTTCAAAAGAAAGCAAGGCCGGCCATGTTCGATTCCTTTCGGTTATGGCTTAAAGAAGCCAAGCAGAAAGAAATCAAACAGCTTAAACGTAATAAGAGAGAAGGTATCGTTACGACGATGAGAAATGCAGAGCAGTTTCAGCGAGACAAAGATGAGAAGGAAAAGGAAGTTTTGATAGATTACAACGTATGACAGTGGATAAATGTTATCCCGCTTTACTGACGGGTACTGATAAGAAGGGAGAGGAAGCAGTAGAGGACCCTTTGTTGTCCTATCTACTGAAGTCACCACCTCCATATGCACAGGATACCACAGCCCCTGTGGTTCCCCCTGTTCCTCAACCTGTTGTTCCGGCAGCTGTTAATCAGCCTGTCGCTGGTCCTGTCCTTGCGAATCCTCCTGTCCCTATTCCTCTACCTGCTACTGTCCCTACTGCTCCACTGTCCATACCTTCTCAAGCTGTTCTTCCCGCTACTTCTGCTCTTGTGGCTACTCCTACTGCTCCTGCTGCTTCTGTGTTTAGCTCTCATGTTGTTGCTCCTGCACTTTTCTCCTCTTCTCCGTCTGTTCGAAGACGCATCCCTAATGCTGTTGCTAATCTTTATTCTCCTTTTGGACCGCTTCTTGGGTCTGATGATTCTGATGCTCCCCAACGACGAAGCCAGCTTCCTGGTGGTAGGGAACGTGATACGCTAATTAGGATGGCGCGAAATTGGATTAGGTATCCCCTTAAAAATCCTCCGCGCATAATTTTTGAGACTTTCTCTCAATTCAATGAGCCAACACAGAGATTTGTGTTTGACGAAATGTGCAAATTCTTACGTGAAGCGATATCAAATGATGAGGTAAACGAGGTACCGATCAACGTAACTGAACTTCAGCTTCAGTTTTCGAGTGGTATTCTCGTGGGTAGCAATGTTCGACGTGCTATAGAACATCTTTTATCTTTTCGTCCCACTGTGATACCTCGAGCGTTGTTTAAAGATGAATCTGAAGAATGGGTGGCAACGCCTGGTCAGTATCCCATGAGAGAGGTTCCCCCAGTGTATATGCCAGGTAATCCTGGTGCTGCCCCTCCGATCCTGCCACACTTCCAGAGAGTTTGGATACACCTCCCATGGAAGCGATCGGAAGTTTTGCAGGTTAAGCAATCTTTGCCTGACCCCCGCAAAAATCCTGCAGGGTACTATAAAGAGTTGTCCCAATTAGTGGATGCAACGATTATGAATCTTGCCGACATTGATATGTTGTTCGGCAATGACGTACCTCAACCGGTATGGGCGAAGATACGTCAAGAAGATCATGCAGCTGAATTAGGTGGTGATTGGGCTGCGCTTACAGCGGCTGATGGTTTGCAGGTTGGTGGGGCTAAGCCTGAGCAGTTAATTACGGCTTTGCCTCAGAGAATTATCACATTGATGAAGACACTTATGCCAGCAATGAAAGTTAACTGGGATAAACTGTCTGCCTGTAAGCAAAAGAAGGACGAGAGTGTCTCCGATTTCTTTACGAGATTTGAGGAGGCATTCATCGATCACAGTGGTCAAGATATGAGCACTGAGGGAGGTCAGAGATTGTTTGTGGATAAATTTGTATCGAATTTGTTGCCTGAACTTAGCAACAAATTGAAAAATTCAGAGAGTTCGTGAGCCGTTTCTACCTCTGCTCAGATATTGGCCACGGCTCAATACTATGAAAATAGAGAGAAGGAGGAAAATGATCGTGCGGATAAAAAGACTAAAGTCCTCAAAACAAAAGTTCTGTTACAGCAAGCGTATCCTCCGCGCTCAAATCAAAATGATTCTCAACAGCGGAATAGATCACAATCGCAGTCCGCTAGGTCGCAGTCGCGGAATGACTCTTCTTCGCAGAGATCTATGCTTGGGTACAATCAATGTGCCTATTGTAGAGGTGAGGGCCATTTGAAGTTTGATTGTCCGGTTTTGCGCTATCGAAATAATGGTAATTCATCTAGAGGAGGTCGTAGTGGTCCTCTTCAGGCTTCGCGAGGTAGGGGTCTTGTTGTTACTCAGAATCAAAATGAGCGTTCTAACAATTCCTCTGAATCCAATAATTGTTTTGATCAACGTGGTTCATCATCAGGTAGATCCGCACAGTACCATGTGGACGATTTTTATATCGAGCAGGGTACTGATGACGGTAATTACTAGGACAGCCACAGACAAAGAGAGGGAGTAGTATCAGTTCCGGTTGATCAGAGAGGGCCTTACGTCGCAGTTGCCACATCGGGCGTAGTTGAGCCTTTTCTGTTGGACACTGGTGCAGCGAAAAGTTCCGTCATGCATTCGAAACTCCCTGGCGCACCTTTGTCTGGCTTCACAAATGTTTCCGTTGGATTCTCTGGCGCCCCTGTTAGCAATCCGGTCTCTCGCCCTTTGCCCCTTACAATTGGGCCTCGTGTGCTGAAAGCTCCTTTGATTTTGACTACTGGTTGTGGTGAGAATCTTTTGGGCCTGGATTTGCTGAAACGTTTATATGCGACTTTGTATTGTTCTCCTGCGGGAATAGAGCTTACGTTGGGTCAGAGAGTGATCTCTCCCATGTACTTGTCATCTGATAAGCTCCCACCGGAATTGAGTTCTCTTCCTGCATCTTTGTGGGCAACAGGTCCCAATGACGTGGGCCTGCTTGACATCTCCCCTTATGTTGTTCAATTGAAATCGAATGTGCGATTACCACGTATTCCCCAGTATCGTATCTCCCTTGATGGAGAGCGAGCGTTGTTAGCGATCATCTATGATCTGATCGAGAAAGATGTTATCGAGGAGACTCGGAGAAACGTCTGTAATAGTCCTGTGTTACCTATCTTGAAACGCACTGATCCATCCAAGCCTCCTGTATACCGTTTTGTTATTGATTTACGGGAGGTGAACAAAATTGTGATTCCTCAGTTCCCTGTGGTGCCTGACATTACGGCTTTACTGACTCTGATTCCAGCATCTGCTTCTTGGTTCTCAGTGATCGATCTGAAGAATGCTTTCTTTAGCATTCCGATTGCTGAGGAAAGCAGGGACCTATTCGGTTTCTCGTTAGGTGGTCGCAGCTTAAGGTTTAAACGCGCTCCTCAGGGCTACTGTGAGAGTCCATCGATATACAGCCAAGCCCTGAAGAGTCAACTTGACGCGTTTGTGTTACCGGCTGGTCCGGCCTTGATCCAATATGTTGATGACTTATTGGTGGCTGCGGACACACAAGAGATTTGCAAGACTGCTACGGTGTCTCTGTTACAGCATCTCTGTGACTTACATCACAAGGTGTCACATTCTAAGCTGCAATATTGTTGCCAAGAAGTAACCTATCTAGGTCACTTATTGTCAAAGGAGGGAAGAAGGTTGACCCCAGAGACAATTGCAGCGATCGCTCGAATGACTGTGCCAACAACTCAGAGGGATGTGCGTGCCTTTCTAGGTATCACGTCATACTGCAGGCACTGGATTCCAAATTTTTCATTGCTAGCGAAACCATTGGTAGCCCTCACGTGCAAGGATGTTCCAACTCCTTTGCCATGGACGGAAGAATGTCAGAAGAGTTTTTCTGAACTGCGTGATGCGTTGTGTTCGGCCCCTGTGTTAGGTACTCCTGACTACAGCAAGCCGTTTACACTATACGTTCACGAGAGGGAAGGTTGTGCGTTGAGTGTTTTGACGCAGCAATTTGGCGGTAAGCAGCGTCCATGTGCACATTTTTCCTCGACCTTGGACCCAGTGGCTAGAGCATTGCCGAGTTGTCTAAGAGCGACAGCGGCAGCTGCGGTGTCCATCCGACAATCTGCAGGATTGGTCATGGATAATATGCTTACGGTGATGGTTCCACATGCAGTGGACACTCTTTTAAATCGGACGAAAACCCAACACTTGACGAGCGCAAGGTTGTCCGGTTACGAGTTGACGCTTTTGGCAAGTCACATTCAAATAAAGCGCTACAATGTCCTAAACCCGGCGACTTTGTTGCCAACCAATATGGAATCAGACAATGTACCACCACATGATTGTTATTTGCGAACTGAGGAGGAAACGAAGGGTCTTGTTGACCTAAAAAACACTCCATTGGCAGATCCCGATGGTACTTTGTATGTGGACGGTTCGTGTTTTAAGTTGCCGAATGGTGATGTGACGACTGCGTATGCTGTGGTAACGTTGAGTACGGTTGTGGAAACTGCAAGATTGAATCAGAAAAGGGAGTGAATGTGTTTACCGATAGCCAATATGCTTTTGGCGTTGCTCATAGCTTTGGTCGATTGTGGCGAGAGAGAGGCTTTATGACATCGCATGGCGCAAAGATCCAACACGGACAGCTCGTGAACGATCTTTTAGATGCACTTACATTGCTCAAGCAAGTGGCGATTATTAAATGTAGTGCCCACCGTAAGGTGACGAATGATGTTGGTCGTGGTAATGCGTTTGCGGATGAGATTGCTAAGGAGACTGCTAGAAATCTTGCAACTAGAATGTATGTGACGAGTTCGGTAAGGTGGCCTGCAGAAACTGGTATGTGTGAGGATACTGTTGAAAGTGTGAAAGCGATTCAGAATGAGGCCACCGAAACTGAAAAGACTAAGTGGAAGGAGAGCACAGGAAAGTTGGATGCGAATGGATGTTGGATTGATTTGTCGGAGAATCGAAGATGGATGTTGCCGGATGCATATGTGCTAGCTGTTGTGACTATGGCGCACGGCTTGTCACATATTAGCGCGAAAGGTATCTGTAAGTTGTTGTCCCCTGTGTGGAAGAATGATGGTATCGCTAAGTGTGCTGAGAGATTGGTTAAGAATTGCATGGTATGTATGATGTACAATCCTGGCAAGGGCACTCCTACACCCCCTGGCCATTTTGCTCCTCCTACATGTCCCTTTGAGGTAATCCAACTGGACTTCATCCATATGGAGCGATGTAATAACCTGAAGTACGTTTTAGTTGTGGTTTGCGCATTCTCCCGATGGATCGAAGCCTATCCTCTCAAAGACAATACTGCCCTGTCCACAGCGAAAGCCCTACTGAAGGAATACTTTCCTCGGTATGGAATGCCACGGATTGTATGGTCTGATAACGGAAGTGAGTTTGTGGGGAGTGTGATGAAGAGTGTGTGTAAGGGCCTTGGAATTACACAAAAATTCCACAGCGCCAATCATCCCCAGTCAGCAGGTTTGGTTGAAGGGTACAATGGTACTCTAAAATTAAAACTCGCAAAGATTCAGGCTACGACTGGTCTGTCGTGGCCCGATGCTTTGCCTCTGGCTCTTCTGTCGACTAGGGCGACTGTACACTCTCGAGTAGGGCTCAGCCCATATGAGATTGTGTTCGGCCGTCCTGCAAATATTTGGGGGGTTCCTAGACCCAGGTCTTTCGACAGTCTTGAATGCCCAATGTTAATTGATTATCTTCATGATCTGACTGCTAAACTGAGGTTAATTCATCAACAGGTCTTTGAAGCACTGCCGGCACAGACGGAGGGTCCTGGCCATCGGCTCCAACCAGGAGATTGGGTGGTGACCAGGAATTTTGGCCGGAAACGGAACCTGGAGCCGAGATTTGTGGGACCCTTCCAGGTGCTACTCGCCACGAGAACTGCAGTTCGTTTGGAGGGCCGCAAAAATTGGGTGCACGCCACCCATACAAAGAAGGTACCAATACCTTTACCAGTGGACTCGTGGGTGAGGACTGGCATCGCCGCATCAGAGACAGAAACTCCGGTGAACTTTGTGCCGTTCAGTGACGCTCAGCCTGTGGGAGATACTTCAGTGCAATCAGATAACTTTGTTGAACCTTTGCCATTGGAGAATTCAAGACTTGAACTATCGTCTGACCGACAGGACTCTGTTCCACAACCTGAACAATTATTTGAAGAGCAGACTCGTCCTGGAAGAAGCAGATATTTTCTTCGTTCCAATACCAGAGACTAATAAAATTTTTTGCTTTTTCCCTTTTTTTGAAAATTCACGTTACCCCCCATTATCATCTTGAACATTTTTGAACAATTGTGGTTTCTATTAATTTCTGAGTTCTTTTCCACGTGTGTGTTTTTCCACAGCTAGGAGATTTTATATATATTGTTTGATTAAAAGAACCTTACATCCGGGTTGACCGTAGGGCCGTGCGGGTACTTCCTTCTGTTTAGCAGGTTCCTGACATTAGGTCGGAGGCCGTCGATTCCTAGGAACTCCTGGGGATTGATAATTGCTACTCAGAACGAAGTGCGTCAAGAACGTTGCGGACGGTTTTTAGAGGATGGAATTCTCAAAGTTGTCGGAAGTGGAGAAAACTCAAGCGCAAAGATCATTACTGCACAGGGTTGAACGTACCAAATGCTTTCTGTTTCAGGTGTTCCTACTGTTCCTAACTGTTTCCATGTTACTGGTGGGTGGAGTATATTTTGGAATACAATCGTTATTGCCTTCTGCTTCACCTACTCTTTCCTCTGAACCAAAACCTACTTCCACTGTTTCTCCTCATTCTTTTCACCTTTTACCTCAACACGAGCAGGTCAGACGTGCGGAATTCATGAACAACTCCTTTGTCCAGCTTCTTCATCAACACCAGTTGGTGATGAACACTACCAATTGTTGGGTGTGTGGTTTAATGCCACATACCATGGATAGGGGAATTCCGTACTTGGTTCTTTCTTACAGTTCCCAGGGTTCAGCTCGAGCATTCCAAACAATGTTTCGTAGCGCACTAGATTCCTACCCCCATCGAGAGCCACGCACTGCAGATCATGGTCCTGGCCCGTACCACAAGCCTTTGGCAAGAGCGATTGCCGATTTAGATAGGGATATCTTCGACGCATCGCTTATCCCAGAGGAAGAGGTGCGAGCATACAGAGATCTGAGTGAGGCTGAGTACAGCATGTCAGTGGGTGATCGGCAGCTTAAAAGCTTGTCTCCGATCTGGATCGTACCCCATCTCGGTAATTTCTGTCTGAAAGGTCTTGGGCGAAGTCCGCGAGCTCAGCTCGGGAGGAGTGCCTGTACTGAAACGTATGTTTTACCGACGGCCTCTTCCCCTGTTCTTCTGACTGCCAAGGGTACATACTTTGTTTGTTACGACCGCGCATATACATGGTTGCCTCGTGATTTCTCAGGCACCTGTTATATTGCGAATCTGTTGCCGCCGACCTTTACTGTTGGGTCGGATTATCACAAGACCAGAGTTGTGAGAGGCGTGATTAGCGAAGAGGACACTGCCGGTCAAGTAGCAGGAGACTTCTTTAAGGGTTTCTTGCCGTTTTGGGGACCTATGATCAATAGCAGGAACCTGAGACAGTTGACTCGAGTGTGGAATCGACTGCTAATATCACTGCAAGTGCCCTTGGTAACATTACAGCAGAGCTTCAGGCAGACAGGCTTATGACGTTACAAAACCGTATGGTTTTAGACTTTGTCCTTGCAGATAGAGGTGGAGTATGTAAGGTGATCCATTCGAGTTGCTGCATTTTCATTCCTGATAACGCTCCAACTGTCTATCAAGCCATCTCGAAGTTGCATAAGATCTCCGAGTCCATACACGTGGACGTAGGTGATTGGACGCTACTAGGGTGGTTTTGGGGCCTGATGTCGACGTGGGGTTGGAAAATTCTGATGATTATTGGGGCTGTTGTAGCATTTCGGTTCACGTGTTGTCTTTGTGTACAGTGTGGTCCCGCCTTATGTGGCCTCTGCGCCACAACGTGTATAAGACGGCCACCTGTTACCAAGGAAGCACTGATGGATAGAATAATGTTGCAGCAACATCTGGATGGTCTGATGAATATCGAGATCGATTCTGATATCGACTAGTGCTTGCCTACATGAGGGCAAAAGGAGCGTCTGAGGTTCCGTGACAATTGTAAGTGGTGTTTTCGACTCGATCGAATATGGTCGAGTTTGGTATCTATGAACCGCAAATGACGAGTTTAGTGGGTGTATGCGTTTTCGCTATGCTAACCTAAACCGTTCGTCTGTTTCGTGGGTTTCTTCATCTGAACCCACAGGTTCCATTTTAGATACGGCATCCATTTTGTTTCTTGCCCTCAAGTAGCCAGCGAACGGACATTGTCCGCTTCGTGACCCTGGGATTCCCAAACTCTTGCGGAAGACACGTGTTCCTTTGAGGGTGTCTTTATGACGAGGGGGATGACACTGCAAAGGCAGATGGCCCCGCTCGAGGCTCATCTTGCCGTGCCGGTCTATTGTTGCAGCCGTGCATTCATTAGGCGCGTCTCCTTTGATCCTGCAATAGTGTTTCCGATATCACCCCCTTACACTCTTTTCAATCTGTTGACTACCTTTGTCTTCCTCTGCACCTGTTTCTGACTCTTCCTCAACTCGTTTACAGCCGCAATGGAATGCACTAATGGTGGGAAGATGTACTTTTACAGTTGGGAACCGGCGATGCTACTGTAATTATGTTCCGGGACCTTGAATACATGAAAGCGACCCCTTATGAAATTTACTGTGGGAACTGGGTTGTAACCTTTTGTTTGCCATGTTGTTCTATGACGAAAAACTGTATAAAAGGAGCGATCCACAGATGCAATTTGAAGCAGTCTCCTAGAACCTACATGCGTTGTACTTCTTGTGACTTCTGTGTTCCCTGCAGTAAATAAACCTCGATCTTTGACGCCGAAGGAAGTGTCCCGTGTCTCTGTCATTTGTACGCCGGAACAGGTAACCCACGAAGGTTTCAGGTGTTGTCCCCTGGCACCGCTGGGTCTTAGAAAAACCCAGTCCTTCACTTTTCCCCCCTCTCCTGTGGTGTCCCTCAGGGTTCGGCTCTATCCCCCCTCCTTTTTAATTTATACATGCAACCCCTTATGGTTTCTCTCCGCCACTCCCCTGCCACTATCTATAATTACGCAGACGATCTGCAGTTGATCTTTCCTTTGGATACCTCACCTTCTTCCCGCACTAACTTCCAAACCATTATGCTATACATCTCTGATTGGATGGCTCACAGCCAGCTCAAGTTGAATCCGTCTAAGACGGAACTTGTTCTGGTGGGTGGTCCGACCAATCCTTGGGATGATAATTATTGGCCCTCCTCTCTTGGCATCCCCCCTCGCCCGGTCAGCTCTGTGAAAAGCCTTGGAGTGGTCATTTCTGACGATCTGTCTATGAAATCGCAGATCTCGGCTGTAACATCTTCCTGCTTCTTTCAGCTGCGCAGGATCCGCAAGATCTGTCGATTTCTTACCAGAGAGGCATTCATTTTAGTCATCTTGGCCCTGGTCATCTCCAGGGTTGACTTTGCAAACATCTTATATGTGGGGATTCCTGCCTACCAGCTCCAAAGACTCCAACTGATTCAGAATCAGGCCGCCCGCTTGGTGTTCCACCAACTAAACACCAGCATGTCTCCCCACTTTTGAGGAGCCTCCACTGGCTTCCAGTGGCCAAACGGTGTTCCTTCAAACTCGGATGCACTCAAATCTCTCCATAATCGAGCACCCACTTTCATCTCTTCCAAGCTAAAGCAGTATTTACCAACCCGCAACCTACGCTCCTCTGCCGACAACCGTCTGTGCATTCCATACAACCGCCGCAAGAAACATGGCGGCCTGCGCTTCTCTTTTCTAGGTCCTTCCTTTTGGAACTCTCTTCCTTCCTCCTTTCGTCACTGCTCCTCTTATGAGCTCTTCCGTAAGACTTTAAAAACGTATCTCTTCAAAGCTGCCTTTGAGTAACCACCTGCCCTTGTCTGCTGTGTTTGTTATGAGCGCCAAGAAACCGTTTCGGTGTACGTGCGCAGTATAAGCTTTTTAACATAACATAACATAACATAACATAACATCTAAGATCCACACAGAATCTGATCTTGTTATCAGCCTTCTGGGAAATGACTACAGGAGAAATCCATGGGGACGCTTCAACAGGCTCAATAATCCCACCTTGAAGCATTTCCTCCAACACCTCTTTGACCACTTTCCTCACCGCAAACGATGCCCTCCTAGCTTTGTGCTGGACAGGGATAGTACCCTCTTTCAATAGGATTCTATGAGCATACCCTTGTAACTTCCCCAATTCTTCCCTGAAAACATGTTTGAATTTCAAAAGAATATCATCAATTGTAAAATCATCCACAACCATTACAGGTTCCTCTGCCCTAGGATTCACAATAATGTGAAGGTCATATTGATGCATGCGACCTAAAATAGCTGGGCCATCGACGGAAACATAAACTTTACCACGAGTAGATCTGTTCTTAAAATGGATTTCGCTCTCAAAATACCCAAGCAAATTTATTTTCTCACCCTGATATCCAGAGGGAAATATATCGCTACTCAATAGAGACTTTTGACCCCAAATTTGCTTCAATAAAGACGCAGGAATAATGGTCCATTTAGAGCCAGTATCGACTATTAGACTAATGACTTTGTTATCAATAATAAAGTCAGCTTTAGGAATCCTTTCCCTGTCTTCTTGACAAGAACATATGACAGAGTCCTGTAGTACAAGAAGTTTGTCAACATCATGTTTCAAATCATACTGCTCATTCACACTTGCCACCCTAGAATTCGCTTTGTTTTTACACATTTTTGCAAAATGACCCTGTTTGCCGCACCTTAAGCACTCCTTATTATTAGCAAAACAAAATTTTGCATCTGAGCTATGGGTATTACTACCGCACCTTGAGCACACTTTAGATTGCCATCTATTATATTGCTGGCCCATATTCTTCTTTTGCATGTCATACCCTTTTTTTCTAACCAGAGCTACTGCCCCACCTTCATTATCACTGTTATCACTAGATATTACACCTTGATGTGACACTTCTGCCACTTTAACTTCTAAACCACTCTTTTGTAACTCCTTCACGCATTTTTCTGACTCTTCTACTATCTTTGCAAGTTCAATTGCAACTTTTAAAGTAGGGTTCTTTGCAGCCCACAGCCGCTCCTGGATTTTTCGATTGTTGCATTGGACAATCAGTTGGTCACGAATACGTTCGTCGGTCATCTGTCCAAAATTGCACTTCACTGACAGCTCTCGCAAACGGGCAACAAAGTCGTCAATGGATTCTTCTTCACGTTGTTTGTTTTTATAGAATTTGTATCTGTTTAAAACCAGGTTTTCTTCTTTGCAAACCTAGTCTCAAGTCTAGCAATGGCCTCCTTGAACTCATCAAGAGCAGATTGCGAACCAGAAGGCAGAACTTGAGGCAGATACTTGAACACACGCTGGCCCTCTTTCCCTAAGGTGGTCATCAACAACGCTTTTTTCCTTTTAGGAGAAAAATCCTCCCCATCCAATACCTCAATGTAATTATGAAACATGACAATCCAATCCTCCCAGGCAGTAGAAGGATTTCCAGGTTCACTGAGGAACTGTGGTGGCAACGCCACATTAACTTGTTGAGACATTGGTAAATAAGAGATGTGTAAAATCACAAAAATCGAAACTGTCACACACAAATAAAGAAATGGTATTAAACAGTCTTACTTGTGCTTCATTAGTCGTCCTCCTAACCAATGAAAAGTTTGTGAAACCGGGAAAACAATTCTCTGCCCAGTAATAAAGAGCCCTAGTAAATAACTCTTTACATGCGAAGCGGTGTTGTTGAAAACATCGTGAAATACGTCAATAACAATGAGGAACAGTTTCCTTCTAATGCCGATCCTGACGGCAAATCCAAGATGGCCGCCGACGTCTTGCGTCCTACGTGCAAACGTCACCAAGACGCGTTGTCATGGACACAGTTCTTTAGCTTGCGAAAGAAAGCTAGGTCAGCAAACAAGAAAAGCCTGGTTGGTTGCTGTGACAACAGTCTTAAGCACAACGTAGGAAGACGGTAACTATGCAACAAGGATGACACACTTAAACTGAAACACCACGATCATGCTCGCGATCGGGCTCACGAAATGAAAGTTAAAGGGCTCACCTTGTCTTCAAATAAAAATGACAAACTTCCTCCAAGTTATTTATGAACAAAAGAATATCTTGCATTACGCTGGGTTCTTTCTACGATGGTCGCTTCATCCGTTATCTGTAGTTTTCTGTAATCTTCACCGCTGTGCTGCTGATCATCAAACTGCTGGCCAGATGCACACATTAGACCTCATCGCCAAAATGTAGTAAACAAATAAAGATGAATCACACAGGAACTTCAGGATTGATGTGGAGTTTATTCACAGCACAGAACGGAAGAGCAGACCACCATCTGGCCAAGCTCCAACTGCCACACAGAGAGCATCATAAGTAGAACATTAGCAGGGAGACAAACACAAAGGTTCTAGGCAAAGGACATAAAGAAAAGACCAACCCATAAATAAGAGAAAAGCTATTTACAACAGGGCCCCCCTGCAAAGCTCATGGAGGGGGCCCCCCCAGCAGCCTGGCCCACCACCTACAGTATATCATCTTGACATCTCAGTCCATCAATTCCTCAGGGTAAACTCACAAGTGGTAGAAGTACTGTGTTTATCACAGATAGGTATATATTCATAATGCTCCTCGTAGAATGCTCTGAGGCATTTGATAAAGGAAGCTCTAAGTTTTGGAGGGTGAATGGCCAAACTGCCGGAATGTCTTCCAGGTATAACTAATCCATGACTGAGACATACGTGAGAAATGAGAGCACAGCAAACATTATATCAGCTAAACTTAAAGCCACATTAAAGACTTTAGAAAGTTATTGATGACGTAAAATAGGATTTAGTACGACAATGATCAACTAAAGTAGATAAACAAGTTAAAGCAGTAAGCAAATTAAGGAAACATTGCCTATTACAGGGATCATGATGTTCATCAATATACTGACTCCGTTAGAGCCCGGATGCGAGATTAGATAATCACCAGAAGAAATACTAAAATCTATATATAGTTTGGAAAGGCTTTCATTTTGCTTGTAGATTGATCTATTGATTTTATAGTATATGTTGGCGAATTTCCTTCAGGTGTAAGACCGGAATGAGATGAAGAGTGGGTGAAGTATGTACCGCCCTACAAAATGTTTTACTTTTATTGCCGGCCGGGCCCCAGCCGCCCGACCATGATGCCCTCCCTGTTTCCAAATAATCTGATTACCACCCACTGAAACTCCGATGGTCCTTAGGGGTGGGACAAGGTGGATGATCCCCCAGGGTCAAGGGCCCATGCTGACCGAGAGCCTACCAGAGCAAATCAAGGACTGGATTCAAAAGCGGAACCCACTGAGGAAACGTGTAGGACCGAGGTGACTGCACACATTTTTGCTATAGCTCGCACATGCAATGGAAGATGTCGCAAGACATTTAACATCTGCTTCCCTTTGTGAGAAGAGAGTAGCGTAACGCAATGAGGGTCATTTAAATCCCACAAACCCACATGCTACTCGAATATGGAGAGCTGGCAATAGAAGCTTAATGGGGAACGACCCAAGACTATTTCTTTGGTAATTCCAAAGAACTGGTGTAAAAACCACACACTTGCAGGCACAATTGCCTTGGCAACAATCATTAATGAATATGGATGAGCAACAGCCAGAGAGAGCAATATGGCCGCATTATGAGGATGCTCACACTTATGCAGGCGAGGACGGGAGCATTTTTTATCACGTCATTGCTGTGCCAATATCGGACACTTTTGTGTGACCATTTTGGAGTCAAATGCTACACATTTGTCTTTTGTATTTTTATTCACCCCTAGCCATCCACAAGTCGTAACCCCTCCATCCTTACCCATACAACTAAACTATTCATCCATCCAAACCCTTTACCCATCAAACTAGCAAAACCCATCCATCTATTCACCCACCCAGCCATTCAGCCAACCTAACACATCAACCCAACCATTCATACATCCCCACCCACCCATCCTCTTGCATCGAAACACATATCAAACAAAGACCTTCTGTCCATATTACCATCCATTTATTCACTCATCTACCCACCCATCTCTCTAGATACAATCTGTGAACAAAGGATAAGCCTTTCGCAGGCACAATAGAAAACTGGGAGCCTAGTTTTTATTCCACCCCAGGTCAGATTCTTCCACTACACACACCCACCCTGCCTCTTAGCTCCTAGCTGAGATTATTTTCATCCAGATTCCTGCTTTTATCACTGCTGCGGTCGTATCCTTCTTTTCCTGCTTCTTTCTCCGTTGTCTGCCTTTCTCTCTATTGCACTGGGTCAATCTTTGGAAATGAAAAATAATTCTGGATGCCCAAATATTGAACGCCCGAGTCTACAACATGCATCCACCTGCACAAATTAAGCGTGTTTGCCTGAGAAACGACTGACTCTGTCCCGACCCTCACAAGCTTTCAGAGACACTGATCTTTTAAAAAAAAAGTCCCAGTTTTGAGACAGGCCAGCCAGCTGTTGATCTCTGCTCATTCTTAGGCCTTAGTATTACTTCCTTGGACTCTAGATCCTCCCCTCCTCTACTATGTATGCGCCACAATCACAAATTCCTGAAAAACAGGACCTGGTTTTGATGAATTTGTAACCCAAATTTCACTTATCATTTGGGAACATTGGACTATACCACCTGTGTAACTAGGTAAGTGTTTCTGCTTTCAAGGGGACATGCAATGGCTTGAGTAGTGTCCCACCGTCTACAATCGAAGTGACATTACTCTACCCATTAGCTGCTACGTTGATGCAAAACCCCCCAAAATGAAAACTAGAAAAATATATTTGATCTGTTAAATGAGCATCTGTCCTTTCATGGCTAGTGTTCTGCAAACCTTCAAGAAGGTGTGACCCATGAAGTCCTCTTGCTGACATGCCCCTGACTGGCCCATCACGTCTTTGTGCCCATGACAACAGCTGTAGGCCCCTGTGGAGTATGTAGGGATGAACCACTCTTTCTATAGGTCACAATGCCAAAGGAATTGTCCATTAGCTGATGGATTTTATAGATCGCCATGGCGGCCAACATTGCTTTGGCGACCATACATCCCTGTTCGTGGCCAAGGCTGTCATACTCATCTGCAGCTAAACTGTTATGCGCTCTGAAGTGACACTGATAATCATCCAATGGGGTCTGGCAGCACACAGGACCATGTCGACGTCATATACACTATACCAACAAAGAGTAGCAGTGGGTCATTAGCTAGCTAACTCAAATTATGCATCTGAAAAAAGTGACACCCAACAAAGGATAGTGAATCCAAACTCAACTATGTGTAGGGACGCTATCTAAGGGTAAGTATCTTTCCTGTGTAGAAAGATACCCATCATTTGTCGATCCTTACCTCCCTTTTCATCATCTGGGTTCCTTCACACCGGGAAGGTATGTTTTTAAATGACCACTGTAGACAGCAAGAGCTCACACCTTTGTCTGAACAGTGGAACCCAGTAGGTGTTATTATATACTAGAGTGTGAATAGACAATATAACCACTAATCCTTATGTGCGCACATAAGGATTAGTGGTTATTTGTTGAAGCCACTACTATTGCACTCATTTTATTGACTTGGGAGTACTAAGGTGTCTAATAAAGTTTCTTATCCTTTCTACTACCCAATTTTATTAGTTCATATCACAGTTCACTTTTCTCACCCTTCACTTGCACTGCTCTACAGTTGTCTATTCACACCCTAGTATATGATAACACCTACTTTTTTCAGATGCATAATTTGAGTAAGCTAGCTAATGACCCACTGCTACTCTTTGTTGGTATATTGATTGTTTAGGGGTTGTAGCAGTGAGAGGTCTTTAAACATCCCCTTGGGCCCTCTTCTCCCTGTTTGTATTTATGTTTTTGACATCATATACACGTCTTAGGAAGACCTGACAAAATGACCTACTGAAAAACTCTAAAAAAGAAATAAAATTCTTCATTGTTGGATATAGACACAACGATTTGACCAATACATCATAGTCACTCACACAACACTCTTCAAGAACACCATTGATGTTAAAGAAAAGGACATGAAGGCCAACATAAACAATAAATAAAAAAACAAGCCTTGCACTACTGCCTAGGTGGGCGAAAGGCACTTCTAATTTTTTCACAACGAGGAACACAGCACTTTACATGGGGCGATCCGAGCACTTTCCAACATGACGGCATTCATTTAGTCAGTAGCAGCACTTTACAGATAGAGCTGGCACTTTCATGTAACTACATTGGCTCTTCCCTGCTTGTATGGCCTGCAAAATCCCCACTGTCCTCAATGAATTAACGGTGACATGATATCAGCAGCTACAAACGCAGTAACTCACCCAATACACTACGAAGATTAAAGCAGCCAAATTACCAGCAATTCATAACAAAAACCTGTAACCGCACCAATGGGACAGTGATAGCAGTTCGAATCCACAGCTACATCACATTTAAAGGGACACCGCCTGCTTCACCCCTTCAAGCACTTACATTAGCAATTAGCCGGGTTTGGTGGCTCAGTGGACTACCACTTCCACTGCAGGGGCCTGTGTTCGACCTCATGGTCAGAGGTTCAAATCCCAGTGGGTCCACTCAGCCTTTCATCCATCTGAGGTCGATCGAATGAGTACCATTGAGTTGGGTAATAAAAAACATCTGTTATTCAGCACCAAGATACCTCTGGGTGAACCTTCGCTTTACAAATACACGTTGTGTTATAGTAGCAGCACTTAGCATCTAGAACGGTGCAACATGTTTAAAGGGACAGTGTGCGCTTGACGCTTAGCATACTTTTAACGGAACACCCCGGGCACGTCTCAACATACCTGCAATGCTTTCTACGGACCGGCAGAAGCACTTTTCCGAAGAATTTGATTACATTTAGTGGGGCAGAGGCAGAGCCAGCAGTCTCAGCAGACATCCGCCACTGCAGATGGGCAGTACATATGATGCACATATCTGCGAGTCTGCTGCACCTGCGGTGGAATAGTGAAAACACAAACAGATCTAAGAGCATGTTCTAGGACATGAATCGGCACTTCTCAACTGAACTTTACGGGACAATATCAATACATCCAACGGACTTCACAACATTTTGTGGGACAGTATATACCGATCCAATAGCATTTCACGGGACAGTACACAAACGTATCCCAGAACATTCCACAGGCACTACAAAGAGAACCTTGCACCACCAGACCTAAGATCATTCCACGGGGCAGTACAAACAGATCCCTGAGCATTCCACGGGGCAGTTGCACCACCAGACCTGATAGCATTCCATGGGGCAGTACAAACAGATCCCAGAGCATTCCACAGGGCAGTAGCACCAACAGAACTAACACCATTCCATGGGGCAGTAAAAGCAGATCCCTGAGCATTCCACGGTGCATTTGCACCACCAGATCTAAGAGCATTCCACGGGGCAGTACAAACAGATCCCTGAGCATTCCACCCCGCAGTAGCACTAACAGATCTAAAAGCATTCCATGGGGCAGAGCAAACATATACCCGAGCATTCCATTGGGCAGTACAAACATATCCCTGAGCATTCCATTGGGCAGTACAAACATATCCCTGAGCATTCCATGGGGGTACAAACATATCCCTGAGTATTTTATGGGGCAGTACAACCAGTTCCCAGAACATTTCTTTGGACAGTGTCAACAGATTCCAAAGAATTTCATGTGGCAGTACAAACCGATCCAAACAAATTAGAAAGTCCCAAACGTTTCAAGGGATAATATAGGCACATCCAAACAGATCTCATTCATAGGACAGAACCGCATTTCTAAAAAGACACACAGCATTCCAATGCGAAGTGCATACACAAATCAGACAGTACATACATAAATCCATGCAGACCTCTTAACATTTCATAGGCAGTATATACAGGTCCTAAAACATTTCATGGACAGAGGCGACACTTCTGAACAGTACCCCATAGCGCCTTAAAGGAGAATGCAGCATTTCTCAAGGGTCACCAGAGCGTTAAATGGACCCCACCAGCACTTCTCGCCAGATCACCACAAGGGACAGTGCCAGCCACGCAGAGACGTTTTAAGACATGGGCAAAGTGGGCTCTGGCCCAGGGCCCCCGCCTTTTTAGGGGGCTCCTTTTAGAGCCAGCTCTGTTATGTTTTACCCTGATGATCTTAAGTAATTCTTAAACAAATTTTTTAAATAATGTTTTCCTTTCATTTATTTGGAATGTGGTTGATTGTTACGCCCCTGTCATGTTGAAATGTCACTCATAATTACACCGAAATTATGAAAATGTCAACATCGCAATGTGAAACCTTGGCAGCTATGCTAAGTCTACCACGCACAGCACATTTGAACATCTCAAAATTCCATGCCACAGAACTCTACTATAAATAATTTTTCCCTACAACATTCCATATCACATAATTGCAATCCTAAAAATTAAAAAACATATTTCCACTTCACGCAATACCACATTATTCCACATCATATAATAACATTCCACACAACTTAATACCACTCCAAACCACATAATTATACTCCACACAACACAATTCAACTACACATAATTCCACTTCAACCTATATAATTATACTTCACACAACATATTTACATTCCACTCCGAAACACATAATTACCCTCCACAAACTACAACTCTTTAACATTCTGCATAATTCCACTCCTGCAAAATTATACACCACATAATGCCACATAATTCCACACGTCACACAATTCATCTCCACATAATTCATCACACAATATAATTACACTACACATAATACCACTCAGCACCACGTAGCAACCTTCCTAATACCACTCAACATAATTTTCCCTCAACAGCGCACACTTCCACGTCACACAATTCAACTCTACACATTTCCATTCCACACCACATAATTCAACAAACTACACAATTCAAACCAACAACACAATTACAAAACACACCACATACATCTAATCTACACCACAAAATTCCACATCATGCTACAATATTTAACAGCATACCACGTAAGTAAACACCACTACACTCCACAGCACACAATACCATTGCAGATAATCTCTCTCCAAGACACACAATCCCACTCCATGACATACAATCCCACTCCACATAATTTCAGTACACTCAATACCACACAATTACTTTCCACATAATTATACTACACACCATGCCACATTATTTCACTACACAGATCCAATCCGCACAACACAATTCCATAGCTAACTATTCCAATCCAAACCATATATGACTTGCATATATGCAAATGCATATATTGCGAAACCATATATTGCTTGTTTACCTTCCAATGCCTCCCAGCAGATCCTGTTCCTGGAGGAAGCTGCAATCCTTCTCTGGCCCCTGTCAACTCTCCTCTGTGCTGCCCCATCCAAAGCTTCTCAGAGGCTCTGCCCTGTGGAGAATTCTCTCTCTGAGGGCCCCCACCGCCACCCTTGTCAGGGTCCTGAGCAGTGCCGTGCTCTGTGGTGAATGCTGTCTCTGGGACCCCCACCCCCTTCCTTCTCAGGGTCTGACTCCTGAGCAGTTCCCTGCCCTGTGGCGAATGCTGTCTCCGAGGCCCCCACCCTTCTCAGGGTCTGACTGCTGAGCAGTTCCCTGCCCTGTGGCGAATGCTGTCTCTGGGGCCCCCACCCTTTTGAGGGTCTGACTCCTGAGCAGTTCCCTGCCCTGTGGTGAATGCTGTCTCTGGGGCCCCCACACTTCTCAGGGTCTGACTCCTGAGCAGTGCCCTGCCTTGTGGGGAATGCTGTCTCTGGGCCCCTACCCTTCTCAGGGTCCTGAGCAGTGCCCTGCCCTGTGGGAAATGCTCTCTCTGGGCCCCCACCCCCATCCTCTTTCCGGCCTGGCCTCTCTGACTGAAGAGAAACAATTTAACTTGTTACTTTTTTCTCTTCAGTCCTGGGCAAGGCTGCAGGCTGCTTGAGAGAGAGGTGCACGCTTCTCTCTCACTGAAGAGCTTAGGGGCCCCCTTCCTTTACTGCAGAGCGGGCCACATCACCCCCCTTCATGCTGAGGGGTCCCAAGGCCGTGGAGAAGTGTGGCTCAATGTTTAGAGCGGCAGACCCTGATGCAGAGGTCTAACCCGGGACCAGGGTTCAATTCCCCGCCTCGGCGGTCTTGGGCTCAAAATTCCATGGACCTGATAATTCTCGCCTCGGTGCCTATTCCAATCATGGAGTCCCACTCTGCAACTCTGGGAAATAGCTTGCTTAATCTCCACAACGGCCCTCACAACGCTAAGGATGCCTGGCCTCCACCTTGGGGGTTTCCAGGAGTGCACGCCTCACAGGGAAAGCCAGGATGGGTTCCACAGCGGTATTCGTACAAGCGCCTTGAGACCCTTGCGGGTGAGTAGTGCGCTATACAAGTATCAATTTACAATGTAAGGCCTCCTGCACCAAGTCCCTCTGTGTGCCCCCCCCCACCCCCCATTCACACATTTCTACCATCTCTCTCTTCCCTCTGCATTGCTTCTTCCAATTTGAACTGCCCTTTGACCTCTCCTGGTTGCCGCTCTTTTGAATGTTTCTTTCTGCACTCCAGTGCTGGGGGCCTCTCTAGCTGTCAAGAAACTAAAGCTATTAAATTAAAACTGCTTCTTTTTTTGTGTGCGATGCTACCTGCAGGAAGAAAGGCTGAAGCTAAACAGACCTGATGCACATTGCTCAGGCCTGTGCTTCAGCACTCACTTCAGTGTGGGGCCGAGGGGCCCCTTCAAATGTAGGGAAGCCTGGGGGCCCCCGCACCGCGGGGGCTGTGTGGGCCTTTGTTATGCCCCTGAGTATTAGATACAGTACATATCACAATTAATCGGATCACTCGTAATGAAGGGCTACGTTGAAAAAACAAAAGGATGGAAATTAATATGAAAAGAACAATGCTGTCCTCTACAGGTAAATAATATATCGCCAGTAAGAGAATGTGGTCCCTCAAGATGCATTTCTATTCTCCCCGTTTCTGAATGAATCGCAAGAACAGCAGGAAAACCACGACAAAATACACTAAGCAAGAAACATACTTAATTACTTGAAATTGTCCTATACAATGAGAAAATTCATTATAAGTATTTAACGAGCCATAAAGTTGAAGTGATAGTTAACAGATGAGCTAACAAGTTATGCACGGCAATTGTTAAAAGAAGTACTGAGAGAATAATTAACAAGCATTGGCCGGGCGGCAGTAAAGCAGTGCGGCATTAAAGTGGCAGCAGGGGGAGGGGGCATGGGCGATTTCCTTTCTGGAGCGTGCCATCATATGGTGCCACCATATGGCACCGCGCACTCCTGAAAGGAAATCGCCAAGATGTGCATTAGGTCCCCTCCTATGCAACGCATGCGCGTGGCGTAGGACGAGACCTAAAAATGGGCAATACTTAGGGGCATATGTACAAGGGGTTACCGCCGCGTAGCATCAATGCACTGGCGTAGCTAGGGGGATGCGGGGGGGGGGTGGGGCAGTCCGCCCCAGGCGGCACTGTTTTTAGGGCGGCCGCACGGCACTGGTGGCCCGTTGCGTCGCCCTTTATAATTTATATAATTTATATGGGGACAATCACTGACATTACAGTAGTGTCAGTGTACCCATATAAATGATAAGGGCCGCTGCAACTGGCCTCTGGTGCCACACGCGCTCTCCCATTTCGTTTTGAAAGTGCTCACTACTGCTGCCAATTGCCGCCACCACGGCGTACCGCCTGATTGGCCGATGGCCAGTGTGTGTATGTCACGTGCAACCGGAAGTGTTCTTTGCCTGTCAGCTTGGGTAATGAGTAATCTGGTGTGGTCGCGGCCGGCACCCACGACCTGTGGTGCTGAGGGCGAGCCGCGACTGGAAGAAAGGCCCGCAGCGACAAGCTCGAGCTGGGGGAAGAACCGCACCACCCAGGACCGTCAATATGGTAGCGCGCAAAAGCGCTACCAATGACGGCTTGGCCCTGCAATTTGCAAACATACTTCGGAGCCCGCCTGCGGCAGTGAACCATGCTGAAATGGAAACGCACGTGGTGGTGTGTGCATGCCTCCAGGGATTAACATGAAATAGAATTTATTCCCAGTTTATGACAGGAGCGAGTCACTTGTTTCACTTTTCGCTCTAAGTGAGTCGGTTGGACCTCTGGTGTCGGCCCGGGCCGGGGCAGATCGTGTGAGAGAGACATTGACTCTCGACTCTTGTGGTGTTGTGCGCTGATCTTTGGGAGATTTAAGCAAAAACAAGTGTGCTTTATGTTTTCTCCATTGATTGTACACTGGTTTGGATTTTGGCACTTCAGAAAATAACTAGATGCACGTCACTTTTGGTGATGAGGTTAGTGAAAGTACACAGCACTGAATGGAAATGCTTCCAGGTGTAGAAGGAGTGTGTTGCAGGTCCTGGCCTTGCCCTTGAACATGGCGCAGTGCTTTAAATGGGAGGGTTCTCACCAGTACGGAGTAGCAGCACTTTTAAAGTTTTCTTCCTGTGAGTCAAGGAGCATATCATTAGACACGGAGACTACTAACTCACAGGGGCCTTACAGGATGCAGGTATTACTGCCACCAGGACAGGTCTACTTTGGCTAAATCATAGGTCACCTCACTCGCTGGCTACAGCATGTGCTTGCGCAGAAGAGCTTGCGCTGCAATCACCAGAGAGCAGTGTTGTTACTTGCCTCTATGATTAAGTAGTGTGCACATTAATCGTGTCTTGCATTGTTATTCCCCACACAACTGCCAATACCCATTGCCTCATTATATGAAGAGGAGGCCTAATGCACAGACTGTTGTATGCACAATCTGTCTGCCCGTCCTGTTCTATGCAGTGTGCCTTGGAGCAGGCCGACTGTGAGCCCGGCCATAGGGCGCACTTTAATATCCACAGGTATTCTGGCTGCGGATCTGCATAATTTTGAGAGTTGCTACCAAGTTAGGCAGTCAGCAAATTGCTGCATGACACGTGCCATCCATAGCTGCCAAGGTTTCAGATTGCTATGTGTGACATGGTCATAATTTCAGTGTGGTTATGAGTGACATTTCAACCACTATGAGTAACACTTTCTTGCAAGCTAAAATCAAGCAATAAAGATGAGGAAACATAAATATCAGAAATTAGACCCATTTGAGCAACGAGAAACTAGCAGAAGATCTAACACTGCTGCAAACGCATGCTGCAGCTGACTATATTTAAAATGACGGCTATGGACATCTAGAAAGCAGATCACGTAGTTCCACTAAGAATGAACACCAAAAAGAGCAAGGACCTGTGGTTAGGCTGTAGAACCACTGGATCAAGATAACATTTAGCGGCAATACTATCTGTCTCTCGGACCTCTTTCAAGTGCTCGCCGACCTTTTTCCCCAGCACCCCCCCCCCCAGGGGTGGCAATCTGAGGGATAGCCCCGGGCGCCACAAGCTCTAGCTACGCCCCTGCATCAATGTTTTGATGTGACGGCGGCTTTTTTTATCGCCTTATTTACATGTTGCCGCTAACCTCCGTTGTTTTAAGATCGTTATTTCTGTTAGTGGGAGTTAACAAAAATTAGATGCATGGTAGGCATTCTTGTGCAAAAACTGCTGCTTACCCCACTTTGCGATATTTACAAGGAATTCCTTGTATGGCGCAAAACCAAAACAACTGGCTCTGACTGCAGTTTGAGGCAGTTTTTTAAGACTAGAAAATAGCTGGTCTGAAAAGGCTTTGGTGCTGGACAGCGCTGCAAGGAATGTTGCTGCGCCGTCCTGCGGCAAAACTACAGGGCAGCAATGTGCACCCATAATAAGATAGGGCGTATTCCTGGGTGTCATACATGAAAAGTGTTGCATTGCTGCGACAAAACAGCCTTGCACCACTTTTCACTACACCGTTCTTGAGACACCATCGATGCGCTGTATTCACTGTATGGCGCTCTATGGCTCAATTAATGACAGATATGTGTGGAATCCTGACTTATCTGTCAGCGCTAAAGTCACGCATTGCTGCAGTAGTGTCACAAGCATGAAACAACTCCAGCAATGCATGGGGCCAGCCTATCCCTGTGACACTGTGTCACCCTTACGCCTGCCATGAGGCAGGCGTAAGGTACTGACGCAGTTGCATCCTACAATTGTTGCACTGAAATCTGATGGATTTCACTGCACCACTCCTATGAGGCATTGTTACACGTGGGAACGCCCACTCTTCATACATCATACCTGATAGGGATATAATGTGGCACAGGGTTTCACAAGGTCATGCATATGCCTAGATGTGTCAATCTGCAAATACGGAGCAACGTGGTCCAAGAATCATTCTGCAAGTACATCAAGGAAATGATGCACTGGGGGATTAATACCGTGAGAAGGGGCTAATGAATAAGCCCCCTTATCTTTTTCCCCTACACTGGCGCATAATGGCTGCCATGCACCAATGCAGGCACCCTTGCGCCTTGGTGCAAGTGTGACTGTGTTGCGGAGTTGATTAATGTTGTGGCTCCATCACTTCTCAAGACGTCTGCAGGTGTGTCTGGACCAGTGGAGGGCGGGAGTGAACCAGTTGGCCTTCTTGGAGTGTTGTTTGCCTGGTCTTTTCTTGAGGGGTGCTAGGGTGTCTGCGCAGTTGGAGATCCATCGGCGGAGGTTCCGTGATGCAGTGTTGGCATCTGTAAGGGTTTGCAGAGTGGTGGTGCTGAGGAAGTTGACGAGAAGTTCTTCGGTGGCCTTGATCCACCTGCAAGGGGGAAGCGATTATGGCGGTGGTGTACGGTGGGCATGGTGGAGATGTGATGTATACAATGATGATGCGCAGGAGTGCCTCTACCATTCACAGCTCCAAGGGGTGCAAGGCGGTCTTCTCACACAGGTCAGCAATGTGTCTCCATGTCACCTGCCAGATGTCACCACCAGGTAAGGGTGATTGCTGTGCCCCAATGTCTACCGCCTTGGCCCAGCGACTCCACAGCACCTCTGCATCCTACTCCAGGCCCCAGACGCACGCCCAGCAAGGTCTCCGGGACCCGGGGACTGTCTATGCTTTCAAATTTTTGAATCCCATGGTGTTGCAAGGAGTACACAATGAAAAGTATCGCCTTCACGCTAGTGTTACCGGCAGTTTTCACCGCAGCTACTTGAAACTATCGCCATGTAGCTGCGTAGTGTAATACATTGCTAACAGGGTGATAGTTTTTGGTGATAGGCCCTGTTAAGAAAACTGACGCTAACTAGCGTTAGCGTTAGTTAGCAGCAGTTCTTGTACATATGCCCTTTAGTTCTTTTACTTTGGAAGGTCCTTCCTTTCTTTCAATGGCTTGACTTCTTCACTAGGTGGGCAGGTATTATGTATATTCCCTGTGTGGAAGTGCCTGCATGTTTTGGTTTGGTAATGTCAATATATAAATGGCCAGATTATATGTCTGAGAGAACTCATGAGGACCTTTGGAGTTTCTGTGGTAAGGATCTAAGCTACTTTTTGTTTTCCGTTTGAGTGCACCTATATCGGTTGGGCAGGGGATTGTTTTTTACCATTTGTACATGTGACTGCACTGTAGCATCCAGAAGGAAGTGCACTACTATGTGTGCAAAGAAGAACAGTGTTGTTTTAGTGATGGGTATGTGAAGTCTGAGATTGGCCTGTGATTGCCTTTGTGTAATTTACCCTACTGCAATGGCTTGAGCTTTGGGTTGAAAGGGTTCTCTGGAGATAGTTAATTGGTTGGAAATGCACATGTACATATTCAGCGAGTTTTTTCTCAGTTATTTCTTAATGTGTGTGAGTTGGAAGGTTAATTTTAGGATTCAGTCTTGACACCTGCATGGGATCAGACATAGGGCTAGTTGCAGCTGAAGATTGTGACGAATGGGACAGTGGGTACTGAAGAAACTTGAACACTAGCCCACTAACTGATGAATGCTCTTGCACACTCACTTCCTGGTCATTAGTGCACTGCTCGGGCATTAGGAGTATTGCCTGCATTAGGGCAGTGGGGACATGGAGTCTTTACCTGGCAATGTGTCATAATTAGCGGGTGCTGCTCCCACCCGCTAATTATGATCTTCTGCATTTAGTGGTATTTTCTACCGCAAATTTCATCCTTCCATATATTTTAGATGTGAGGGTGTTTTTTGGATTGACTGCATAGCTGGTCTTAACTTGGCGAAACAAGGGAAAATGCTTTATTTCGCCACATTTTTGTATTTTCCATGTGTGCAGCACACATGGAAAATGAAAAAAATGCCTTATATTTTTATTGTTAGGAAGGTGACCCTTCCTGCACATCAACAATTTTTAATCTATACTAATATATTAAAGAGAGAGTCCAAACCTTTGAGGCGGGTAATCTCAGGAACCACAGCACCAATCACAACACCCAATATAGCGTTGGAAAGGGCAGTTGCAGCAGAAGGACATAGGCTATGCAGACGCCCACCATATACATTTAAAAGGTAAAAGAACCGTGCCAGCAAAGTAGTCCCTTGTGGGCGTGTCTGCGTTGTGCTGTGGGCGTGTGCTGGGGGCGTGACAAACTCTGGGGGCGTGTAGTACGTTCCGCCCTTCATGCCATGTCTCATATTGTGTGCTGTGGGAATGTGCTGGGGGCGTGGGCGTGTGCGGGGTGCGGGATTATGGAAAAAAAAGCGAGCGTTGTGCCCAATATTTCATTGTTTTTTCTTCCCAGGTTCTGTACATTCCAACTCCAGGTGTCCACCCTGCTCCCTTTAAATACCCCTGCACCCCATAATCATAACCCACCCTTACTCCTTAAAATACCCCAACACCCTTAAACACTAACCCATCTTAACACTATAAATATACCCTGTACCCCAAAACCCAAACCTATCCCTAAACCCTACAAATACCCCTGTACCCCAAAACTCAAACCTAGCCCTGAACCCTATAAATACCCCTGTATCTCAAAACCCAAACCTACCCCTGAACCCTAAAAATACCCCTGTACCCCAAAACCCAAACCTAGGCCTGAACCCTAAAAATACCCCTTACCCCAAAACCCAAACCTACCCCTGAACCCTAAAATATCCCTGTTCCCCAAAACCCAAACCTAGCCCTGAACCCTTAAAATACCCCTGTACCCCAAACCCAAACCTACCCCTGAACCCTAAAAATACCTCTGTACCCCAAAACCAAAACCTAACCCTGAACCATAAAAATAACCCTGTACCCCAAAACCCAAACCTAGCCCTGAACCCTTAAAATACCCCTGTACCCCAAAACCCAAACCTACCCCTGAACCCTAAAAATTCCCCTATATCCCAAAGCCCAAACCTAGCCCTGAACTTTAAAAATACCCCAGTACCCCAAAACCCATACCTATCCCTAAACCCTAAAACTATCCCTGTACCCCATAACCCAAAACTATATCTGACCCCTAAAATACCCAAACACCCCAAAACATATACCTCAGTACCCCAAAACATATACCTCTATACCCATACTTACCTTATCCAAACATTAAAAAAACATGCTTTTACCATTCATGCATTTACAACGAATTTCGTTGTAAATGTATGCGTGGTAAAGCATATAAAATGTAATGCCATGCGTTATAATGGCATTGCGGAGTCATGGTACTTTCGTAATGAAAGTATGCGGAGTGATGGAATGCGGAAAGAAAGTTGTGGAATAATGTGTGTTTACCCTCCCCCGGTAAGTACATTGGTGGCACGGCGGCCCACATATCCAGCAACATACTCATATTTTTTCACCACCGATTTGAAAAATGCACAGGTCTCTCTCGTTGATGGCCAGCACCAACATACACTTTTAGACATACCGCCCGCCACAAGTTCTAGAATTGCGAACTTTAGAGCTGGAGAGCTACATTCGAATCTCGGCATCAGCTCAACAACCTGTGATTCCAGGCAAATCGCTTTGTCTCCCCGTGCCTACCACAAATGAATGTGTTCTTCTGTAATGTAAATTGTGCTCATGCCATGTTGTCGAGTTCGAGCTATATAATATTGCAAGGAAAAATAAAGTAGGGAAACTCGAGTTCACACACTACTGAACGCTCACTCTTAAGTGCATCAGCAGTGCACTGTGAATCGGAGCGTTTAACAGGCCTGTCACCGATAAGAAATGCTATCAAAACGAAATCCTACAAAACAATATACTACTGGCCGGCAGCAATTCATACCCGGACAACGTCGGGACGGGCTGCTAGTAGAAACTATATTTTGTAACTTCCATGTTGCTGCATTAAGCAGCACACATAGTAGTGACAAAATAGAATTTCAAGATTGCTTCTGTGCAGGAAGTGGGACCTTCTTGTACATAAACAATCTTGCCCTGCACGCAGACACCCTTGCAATATGGTGCAAGATTGCCTGCTTAGGCGCTACACTGGTAAGTGTCGCACCAGCACAGAGGGTTACGCTTCACCATATTCTTGTAAATATGGCGCAGCCTTATGTTTCTGAAGTAGCGGAGTGAGGTGTGAAGCTGTGATGGCTAACGCCTCACTCCGCCACTTCTTTGTAATTTTCCCCCAGAGAATACCATCACAATGGGGAAGTTTCTTTTTCCCACAATGGTGAGGGTACTCTGTCTGCCAAATTTAAAGATGTGAGCCAATTCACTGCCCTTCACAGCAGTTCCTGTAAGTGTGGTGGATGGCTCCATCAACATGACAGAGCCATATGTCAAACTTTCAAAAAAGGGATTTTGCTTTTTAAAATAAAATAAAAACGAATTATACCCTTGCCATGGAATTTTCTCTCATGGTGTGGAGGTAAGTTTGTAGTTTTACTGCAAGGTTTTCCCTGGCAGTGACTGACAGGGACAAGTTGCAATGTGTTCCCCTACACTAAGTAGGGCATGCAGACTAACGGCAAAACATCCGATGGACCTCACTGTGTCAGGTTGGCAGAGGTGTATATTGGCAGCCGAGATGGAGTAGTCTCTGTTGTTGACCTACTGAAGATCCAACAATCTCTAAATGAGACTTTGTGATAGAGTACCCTCTTCAAACACTAAATCTGGCCCCAAGTTGGTCACAAAATATTCTCTCCATGCATCAAGACAACGCAGCCTAAAGGATTCCCTAAGGGAACTACCAGCAGCCTGTTGTTGAAGCCATCTCAATACATGACCAACTGATTCTGAAACTTACACTCTCCTTCAAAACTCTGAGCACAATAGTGTCTTTGAATACCACTATTCGGGCAAACGTAAAAGGTCCAATGTTAAACTGTCCCAACCAGTTCAACAGCTGAAACCAAGAGCTAGCAAGTGGAAATCCCAAGCGGGAGTTTTGAACCTTGATGAGATATTTGAGAAGTTTGCTGAAATGTCCAAGAGCATCTTGACCAAATTAAGGAAAGCTTGGCTGCCGTGGAAGCCCAAATGATTAAACTTGTTAGAGGCCAAATGTCCGCATGTGGGCAGAAGGCACCCAATTAAAACCTACCCAGACATACTTGCAGAGGCAGTAGCCACCATTCCACAAAAGGAGAGGATAGCTCCTCACCCCCAGAAAGCAAGGAGAATTGGCAAATTTGAGAAGACTAGCAAGGTGGCCCCTGCTAAGGGAAATCAAGCCTCGTTACAGTCTACAATAGGTACTCAGAGGAAGATGGATATGTCTGTGAAAGTAAATGAGACATGCCCATATATGCTGGTTCTAGCGGGAGTCTCACCATGAAAGTCCACCAATCTATAGTCGGGGGACAAGCCCACAATAAAGACACATATTGCCTAGGGGTGCATAAGGACTTTTCCCTGCAGAGAGAGATGAGATCCTAACTGTAATCAAGATTGGCTGTATTGATTCTTCAGCAAAGACTATCTGAGGATATTGCCAGGTAGTAAACTTTTGTCACCCATTAACAGTGAAAAGGCCGCTAAGGAATCACAAGGAGAGGTTGTTAATCCCCACTAACATTTCTGCTTTGCCTCGGGGTTATTTTTATAAGCCCCCTGCAAAACCAGCATTTGCTTACCTCCTTAACTAGTGTCATCGGCATAGACAGTATATGCCAGTCAAAAATAGGTTTGCAACACAATTGTTGGCTGTGTATATCTTGGCCTCGAGTGAGTAAATGCTCTGCAGCTGACAGGGAAGCTGAACCAGCCTCACCTAATTCTAACAAGGAGTCTGTTAAGTTTGTTAATTTACCTATCCCAATGTAAGACTGTGTCGAGGGTCCAGCCAACCTTGCAGTCTCTAACTCTTATCAATGTAATCTATCAATCACGCCTATTGGTCTAGAAGTTTCAGGTCATCCTGGCCCATTAGTGGCCCTTATTGGCCATGATATCAGGGAAGAAAGTCCATTGATGTCCTAGAATGTGTGTGGGCTTCGAAGTAAACTGAACTCCCCAGACTGGTGTTGTATTACTTACCCTAGATTTCAATGTGATCTGTATCCAGGAAACCTGATGCGTAGAACCTATACACGTTGAAGGGTTTACATCTTTCTTCCTTTGAGCTATACCATCTGTCTCTGGGAGGGGCAAAGGGGGGTTGCAGGCCTGAAGGAGTTCTGGCAGAGGATCCACACTAAGTATACAACCCGTAAGCTAGATAATTTTAATAGTCAGAAATGCCACCTACCAGCAAGACGAGTTTGTGGTGTAATTAATGGCTTGGGTGCTGGAACCCCTCACTTCTACCACAATGACTATGGGAAAGTTTTGAATTCCCTGTTTTTTCAGTATCACCTCATGATCCTGCAAAGAAGTTGTGCGGGTACCAGTGTAACAATCCATACATGTATTGGTAGAGGCTCTTATACCAGCATTAATCATGCATTGATATCTGCTATTGATAAGGATGTGGTTCACTCTCTCAGTGTTTTCAAGACAGCTGTGAGCGACCACAACCCCCTAATAATTTCACTCTCAATTATGGCCCCGATATCAAAAGCAAGGCGATTATTACCATTGTTATTCTAGTTAGGCCTAATGGAGTCCAGAATACATGGGTAGGTATCGATCCAAGTAAAGTACTATATAGGGCCCGATTCACAGAATGAACTTAAGACTAAATCCTAAACTTACTACTAATTGGTATTCACAGAATGCACTTACTACTTTCGGGATTCACAGAGTGAACTTACTACTTTCGGGATTCACAGAAGGAACTTACTACTTTTGGTATTGACAGAATAGATTTAAAACGACTAAGTTTATGGCCTGGAGGCGGAGTTTCCGGCCCGGAGGCGGAGCTTCCGGCTTGGGGGCAGAGCTTGCGGCCCGAAGGCGGAGCTTCCGGCCCAGAGGTGGAGATATCAGCCATGGCTAAATCCCCACCTCTGAGCCGGAAGCTCCGCCTCCAAGCTGCAAGCTCCGCCTCCGGGCCAGAAATTCCGGCCCGAGTGCGAACCTAAAGTTAGTAGTCTTAAATCTATTCTGTGAATACCGATAGTAGTAAGTTTATTCTGTGAATCCCGAAATTAGTAAGTGCATTCTGTGAATACCAAATAGTAGTAACTTTAGGATTTAGTCTTAAATTCATTCTGTGAATCGGGCCCTATGAGAATTAATAATCTTGATCTCCGATTAATTTAGTTATTGTTTATAAGTAGATCATGTTGGGGTATTGAATGCTTTTGGAAAGATCACTGGCACATTAAAATCATTGCTTACAAGACCCATTGAATCTGGCAGGACAGGAAAATGGGGGTGGTGTGATCATTCATGCACTCAGGCATTAAAACATCTTAGAGAGGCTCTGCCGGGGCAGGGCCGGACTGAGAACACAAACCAGCACTGGTAATTAGGCCGGACAGGCCCGGGTAGGGGTGGAGGAGGGGGTGTTGGTGGGTAACACATCTGCTGCTTTTGATACAGGGGGCTGATATTGCAGCACTGCTGCAAAACTGCCCCCAGTAAAAAAAAACTGCCTCCACCGATCCAACAGCAGCCTCATCCTTTTGGCCTGCCGGGAAAACTCCTGGTGCCCACTACTGCCACTCCAGCCCTGTGCATGAATCTTCTATTGATAGCTCCACCTACTCGAGAACTACAAGCACGTTCTTGCAGCCAGGAAGAGAGTTGTGCAAGAGGAGGCTTGGATCAATTTGGCCCAGGCCTCAGAGAGTAAGGATTCCGCTTTATTTTGGTTCACAGTTAATACCCCTTTTTTAAATGCTGACACTACCTGAATTCAATTTGCATTTGATAGATAACTCAACAATTGAGGACAAGGGAGCATTAAATAAGTCTCAAGTCCCACTGTACATTACTTTAAAGGAGGTTCTTCTTGCTGGATGGAAAGCGGCTGGGTTGGATGGGGTTTCAGTAGATGCTTTCACAGCTGAGGTGGAACTATGGGGTCCCATTTTGCCTAGGGTACTCAATGTAGCTGTAGAGGGCCTGATTCCTCCATGCTGGGCTATTTCAACTATTATCCCTTTTTTTTAAAAGGGCAACAAGTCTGAACTGAAATGTGATCAACCTATTTCCCTCCTAGATTCAGTAGCTAAATTGATGGGTAAATCCTCCTTCAAAGACTGGAGAAGTGAACTAAAGATAATTCCATCATGTCTGATACAATACGGGTTGAGGAGAGGGTGGGGGACTACTACTATTCATATCTTGAATTACTCAGAGGGAAGTTCACCAAAGCCATAACTGGGTCACTCTACTTATGTTTTGCTGACCTAAGCAGTGCCTTTAATTTAGTGAACCATTCGATACTCTGGTCTACTTTCCCAAGGTGCTCTGAGGAATAATATTAGCTTCCTAGCTAGCTTATATGAAAATCTACCTGCTATCTTGTGGTATGATCTCCTCTTTTTATGATCAAGAGTGGCATCAGACAGGGGTGCGTACTGGCACCATTCTTGCACCCGCTGTCATGGGCCATTCGGTGCCAATCTTATTGTATGCCAAGAATGCTGTCCTATTGTTCAGGACACTGGTCGGCCTACACAAACTAATGGACACCTTTGGGTATTTAATGGCATCCAATAGAATGAAAGCAAACAAGGACAAAACATTCAAAATGGCATATGGGGAAAGGGTGCCCAAGTGCAGGTCCTTTTACATAGAAGGTGCACCAATTGTTAGTGTAAAATCTTATTTTCTAACACTGGATCATGGGTGCATCAAGTTTCAAATTCTAAGCTGAAATTGAGTTGAACATGCGAGGGAGTATTTAGGTTCTCACAAAAAATTGATTTGTGGCAAATTAAGGATAAGGCTGAAATCTATAAAGTAAGAGGTGTATCAACTGCTACTGATAAAGGAAGACTATGGGGTTACACACCCAATAAATCACTCCAGATAGAAGAGAATCATTTTCTCAAACATTTGTTGTCTGTATCTAAATCTACATTATCTTTTATAGCTCACTAGCTTACCCGTCACGCGTTGCTGCGATCTCCGAAGAAAGGAAATTCAAGGAAACTCGTTCTGATAACATTCAATTTACATTGTGTCATTTTTATTGAAACTTATTCATTTTAAAATGGAAAACATTTCAAAGTGTCGTTTTAATTCTATTTATTTATTCGAGTACTTGTGGATACATGATTTTTTGTTTTTCTGTCTTGTGCGTACATCATTTTCGAAAGATTATGAGAGCCCTGTGGGGCCGATATTTAAAAGAATTTTCTGCCAGAAACCTTCGCTGGAGTGTACTCAACAACTTCCCAAAGTTTCATGGCGATCGGATGAATGGTGTTTTAATTCTATTTATTAATTCGAGTGCTTGTGGATACCCGATTTGTTGTTTTTCCGTCTGGTGTGTACATCAGTATTCGAAAGATTATGAGGGACCTGGAGGGCCGATATTTAAGAAAATGTAATGCCAGAATCCTTCACAGGAGTGTACTCAACAACTTCCTAAAGTTTCATGGCGATCGGATGAATGGTGTAGTAATGCATAAAGGACAAACAGACAGATAGATAGACATACATTTGTTTTTATATTTATAGATAGGGACACTGGCCTGTACTATTTAGAGGACATTTAGCTTGTAAACCTTTACTATTATGGCAGTCAATCAGGCAGTCAATCAGGGCAAAATCCGAAACCAGTTTTACAAACTCTGTTATCTTGCACTTCCTTGCCTTAGACTATGCTCTTAAGATTCTGTGGTTGTTTTACATAAGTGACTCTTTTTTATTGTTTATTCTACCTAGTCTGAGAGACCCTGGGAGTACAAAGCACACAGCACTTTATCTTATTCTGTGGTTTTTGTGTAGGTTTGAGGAAACGTTACTTGAAGCCAATTTTTCTTGCACAAAGAATCAAGGATTTTAAAAATGCAGCTTGTCATATATTTTCACTTGAGTATCATTTTGTATGTCTTATGACTGAACTTTGTGGTACTATTGTACTGTAACATATTTCTAGGAATGGCAATCTGGAGAAAGGCAACACAGTGCAAATTGCTGCATTGCCTTACTCTGCGCCAGGGAGGTGTTTCCTGGGCATTGTAGGGGGTGTTCCCACTCAATTCCCAAGGTTTTTGATGCATTCCCATGTTTACAAGGACTTGTAAACCTGGAACCATTTCAAAATCTTACTCCTCCCCAGGTGAGGTGTAACAAGGAGAAATATCTTTATTTCTCCTAATTTTTCATCTTTCCATGTGTGCTGCTTTAAGATAAAAAAATCAATTGAGATGCTCTCCACAACAATCAAATAAAAATAACTTGATCACAGTCAATCTACTAATCCCATGTTAAGCAAATGAGCACCCCTTTGGGTACATACTCAAAAAGCAAAAAAGCTTCTCTATTTACAGAGAAAAAAGGCTGGGGAAAATCCTGCATCTTATTTGAACCGCTCTCGTAAATATAAATGTAATGACATTTTAGAGGTTTTTAGAAGCTTTTATGCATCTTTATTTGAACCAATTGTGAGAAATCGGGTTGTTGGTTTAATGGAATGTGAGCCCTGGTCAAGCAACAGCCATGATCCCTTGCAGGGTGAACCACAAAAAGTCAGTAAATTAACCTGTGCTGAACCCTGGCTAGTTTGAAATAAAAATCAGTCAGTCTTAAGTTAGAGGCAATGTGTAAAGTGTTTATGGGGCACACAAACAGCAATAAAGTGAAAACACAACACAAGAAAAATCCCAACCAATTTAGAAAATACAGTAAAAATAGAGTACATTTAAATAAAGTGTTTGACACCAAAATAAAAAAAATCTAATGAGCAGAACTGGAGTTATTTGTTTTTAAAGTTTTTTGTATAAATTAGTACCTAAAAGATCGAAGCGCCAACGGCGGATATGTAGTCGCCCGAGACTGCGTCAATGTCAAAAGTTGAGGCCAACCACAATGGAGCTCAATTCGGATACAAGAAGAGGATTGGGACCGGTCAGTGCTTAACTTCAGACTTTGAAAAACTCTTGAAGAAAAGTGTCTGAGAAGGTAAAATCTAGGCTGCAGGAGGTGTCTGAGGAGGGAGCGTCGTCGTTGGATGGCTTTGGGTTGAAGCCCCAGTGAAGATTTCTGTGTTCGGACCGAAATGGAAGTCAAAAATCTCCAGCAGGACAAAGCAGGGGTCTGTAGCTGAATACACTACCGCAAGGTCCAGTGCCCCTTTTGCAAAGGACTGCTGAAACAGATTTGCTACTGTGGAGAAGAAAGCAAAGAGAGAAGCAGTGAAGTCAATCCAACTGGCGAAGCACCTCAGGCGGATAGGTGAGTAGATTTGACCTGGTTTCCTCCTGATTCTCAGAGCACCTGTTGGCCACATTCTAAGTACTCACTTTTGGGAATTGGCAATCTGGGTACCTTAAGCACCACAACCAAGGGTCCATGATTGGAGGGACACACCTGAGGGATCAGGAAACAGTGAGGCCGGGGCCAGGTGCTGATTCAAGATGGTGGAAACCTTTTATGTCTCTGTGGCTCTGTATTGGAGCCCAGCAAACTAGCTTATGTAGTCACTTCTGGTAATCCTGAGTGCATGTGTAGTTTCAGCGCTCAACAGCAGGGCTGTCCTCTGAAGGTTCAAGGCAGGCTCTAGGCAGAAAAGCAGTCCTTCCAGGTACAGCAGCAGTCTGGCAGAGTGGACAGCAGGTCACAGCAGCAGGTAGTCCTCTGAGAGTCCTTACACAGGTTCAGTAGTGTAATGAAATGGGGGTCTGAATGTCCTATTTTTATACCCTGGTGCTCTTCTTCTGGACGGCGGTAGAATCCTCTGGTAAGGTGCATGGAATTTCCTGACTCGCCTGCTCTGGCTCCAAGCTGGCTAGAGTGAGAATACAGTGTAGTTAGGACCTTTGTTTGAAGGCACATTACAGGCTATTCAGTTGTAAGTGAGGCTGTGCTTAGCCACCCCCATCCTACCAACAGATGGCCCATTGATGCACATTTAATCCCTCCAGTCTGTGTCTGCATGGCGGGAATTCACAAAGTCTGTCAACTACACCCAGTCATGTGACCTAAGACAGGCTCCAGACGCAATAGGGCTAAGGGCAGGAAAATGGCAATTTTCTTAAAGTGGCATTTTCAAAATTGTAATTCAAATTCAGATTTTGCCATTAAGAGGATTTATCATTACAATTTGATACATAACAAACATGATGAAGGAACCTGCTCCTAATTGGAAATGGCAACTTATTAAATGTAATATGGAATCTGCAATGTTATCCTATAAGAGGGGTAGCTAGCACAGTAGCAAAAACAAATCTAGAAGTTTTTCATTACCGGGACAAGTAATTCTTAAAAGTACATGTTCAATCTTTTGATTAAATAGAACCCTGCCATATGGGCTACTTAGGGCCTACTTTAGGGGTGACATATATGTAACTAACAAAGGGGTTTATATAGTAAGTTGGCATGGCAGTTTAAAACTTCATTCAGGCCTGGGATATGTTTTAAGGTTTTACTTACGTGGGTGGCACAATGCATGCTGCAGGCCCACTGGTAGCATTTAATTACATTCCCATTGGTAAGTGGTATGCCTCTCTATAAGTAACTTATAAGTAAATTAAATATGCCAATTGGGTAGGTGCCAATTTTACCATGTTTTAGGGAGAGAGCACGCACACTGAAACACTGGTTAGCAGTGGTAAAGTGCAGTATTAAGGCCAATAAAAACAAATTCAGCAAAAAAAGTTACAGGTAAAGGTAAAACATTTGGGGTGACCCAGCAGAGAGGGCCAGGTCCAGGAGTCTGGCTGCCAAGTTCTAAATCTTGCTGGTGACTAGGATGTGCGTTCACTCGGAAAATATTGCAACTTCGGGTATCAGTATTCACAGATTTCTGAGAAAAACGTCAAGCACTTACTCCTATTCGGGGCTTAAAACAGCTCCTGGCATTTTCTCTAGTATTATTTTATTGACAGTTTATTTCTTAAGGATATTGTCAATGTGTTTCATGTAGATATAATCTGCTTGCAGCACTTATTTCATGGTATCTTTTTAACTTTTCACAAGTGAGCAAAACAGTTTGGGTACCTGTGAGGAGTAGGTGATGAGTAATTTGGTTGCTTGTGCTAGGTGGTTTGATCACTGGTCTATATCCTTGGGGAACACATTGAACATTTCTATTTTGTTAGGTCAATGAAATGGGCCTCGTGGGCAGAGTGGTGGTTCATGGTGGGTTGTTTTCTTAGTGGTTTCACTGAAATCAATGGAATTAGTGTGCGGAATGACCACATAATAGGGTTTTCTGAAGTCTTATTACCTAGGTGTGTTGGGTGCACTTGAAGCTGGGAAACCACATGTTCCTCTCTAAAATGTGCCTATATGGGGTGGCCAAGGGCTGATTTTTGGTAGTTGCTTTGACATGTGTCTGTGTGCATGAGTGCACTGCAGGATCTAGTAGTAGTTACTCTACTGTTTGTGGTATGGAACAGTTTCCACGCATTTTTGGTGTGCATTAGTCTGTTACAGTGGAAGAAATTTTAATCCAATGGTCTGTGCAGTTTGGGCAAGATGGCGGATGCGCCCGCATCCGAGTGAGCAGCTGAATCGCACTTCGCTGGTGTTTCGCTTCCCATGGCCTATCAGGTAGTTCTTACCTCGTTTGTCTGCGGAAAGGATTTTGGTTGCCTGGATTATGGTAGATAGTGCAGTTTTCTGAGCCGGAGTGTTCCTGGATTTACAGCGTTACTATCGACGATTGCTGCTTGTTGGTTGGCGTTTTCCAGACGTTAACCCGGATCGGCTCGTGGGCTGGATCAACGGACTGTATCGCGCAAATCTCTGCCTCGGGAAGTGGAGGCGGTGCCGAATGCGACTATGTTGGCGAAGGGACCGAAGCCAAAGACTAGAGCGGCAGCGGCGGCAACGGGAGGAGCCACAGACACCGCAGGGCCTCAAAGTGCCAGTACGATCGGGATCCCGAATATCGAGGCTGATGCTGAGCTGACTAATACTGGCAACTTTGTAACAACAGCGGCTGCAACACTAGCAGTGAATCCTGGGACTAATAGGACTGGAGCCATCCCGAAAATACCGGGTATGTTAAAAAAAAAGAACTTAAATGTAATGAACAATGAACAATGATCTCTTGAAGATACGATTCCCCCACAGGGCTGTAATCGTAACAGCATTGATAGTATTGATAGATCTGCAAAATTAAGCGATAATGTGCTTACAGTAGCCCAATCAGATGGCGAAGCGGTAGCAGCTGAGTCTCAATCCGGAAAGGATCTGGCAGAACATATGCCTAGCATTGGTATTATGACTAATACACCGGAAGTTACAATGAATTGACCTAGTTCTGTTTTGAACTCACATCTGGATTCACTTGAACCTATCAGAGATACAGAATCGATTGACTCAGCAGGAAATTTTTACTCAATGTCTGACTTATCTAATGCTTTGGAATCAGAGAGTCTTGAGGGGGAATGGAGAGACGATATAAGTGTAGCTAGCCTAACAAGCTCGACCCAGCTAGAGGATGGAGAGAATGAGGAGAATGGGGAGAATGATGTATCACTATCTAGGAGAATAGAGTGGGGTGCAGAAGAAAATACAGTTCATAAAACCGTTAAAACTGTAGCGGTCAATGGCAGACCCACTCTCTTACAGACGGATGGATTTGGAGCAAATAACAAGGCTCTCCAGTCTTAACTCATTCTGCTGAATTTGAAGCAGATCTGGGAGACAAGCATCAGGCTGCGGAAATTACATTAAGTACTATTTATCAAGTTATGCTTCAACATCGTGAAGAGACAAAAGCTGAGAACCTGCGCACACAAGGATCAGTGCGAAGGCTTCAAAATAACGTTTGTCGAGTAGTTAAAACTTGCAATGAAATAGAAACCAGAGTAGGAGAGGCAGAAGGAAGGATTTCTGTAACCGAAAATGAAATGACTCAACATAAAACCCAGATTTCTTCCTTAGAGACACTGCGTGAAGACATAAATTGGAAGCTGGTTGATTTAGAAAATAGATCTAGGGGGAACAATCTATGTGTTTTGGGCATACCACAAGGAAGTGAAGGTTCTAACATCAGGCAATATATTGTTGAGCTCCTTACAGAAGCTTTTCCTGAATTAACCCAGTAGCAGTTGGATACGGAACTACAAAGAGCTCATCGATTTCCTTTTCAGCAGAAAAACACTAGAGGGGCCTCAAATGCTAAGCCAATAGCTATAATAATTTGTTTAAATAATTTTCTTGCTCGTGAAGTACTGTATGATTTGGCCAGACCTGATCGAAAGCGAAAGGGGAAGGGGGTGGAATTTATTGTCCGTCCGGACTACTGTCATGCTACGGTTCAACAACGCTGGCAATTTCATCAACTCATACCCCCTTTTCAAGCCAAAGGAGCGCAGGCATTTTTGCTTAACCGTTCAAAGCTGAAGATAATTCACAAAGAGAATACTTATTTCTTAACTACGGAGAGTGCAGCAAAAGAACTGTTAGCGGCTATTCAATAGAAATGTAGTGTAATACAAAGTTTGAGTAGATATCTTCGAGTAGATTTCATTGTGCAGACTGTGTTGCTTTCATCTTTCTTTTTCTCTTTCTTTTGCCTTTCTTGTACGATAATCTGCTTAGGGTGATATCCTATGGCGATGGGAAGCGAACAGCGAGATGCATCATGCTTCTCTTTCCATCATTTATATGGGCTTTTCAGTTCCTTTGCCCTTTTTGGGTGGGGTTCTGGGTGGGGGTTGGGGGGCACTAGTGGGGGGTGGGGGTGGAATGGTGGCGGGGCAAGTAAGGACAGAACAGGTTGTTCTAATATAAGAAATGGTTGAAATGTGTTAAGTAAATATTTTTTCGCCATGAAGATGCCAGTTGTCAATGGAGTGAAAGTTGCATTTCTTGGTCTACTATTAATTAACCAGTTAAGACATCAAGATGGGTAAATTAAGGATAAGTTCATGGAATATCTGTAGGCTGAATAATAGAAAGAAAAGAGGGATACCATCACAGATACTTCAGAATATGAGGATAGACATATTGTGTTTACAGGAAACGCATGTAACATGGAATGATAGACAATGCCTTGATGACTTAGGTATGCAAATGGTGGGCTGTACTCGTTAAGGTGCTACCACAAGGGGAGTAGCAATTTTGATGAAAAGAGGAGTGCGGAGTTGCAAACGTATTAAAACTGATTTATATGGCAGATGGATAATAAGTGAAATTTCCATTGCGGGCAATTCCTGGACTTTTTGCTCGATCTATGGCCCTAATCTGGATGATCCAGAAATGTTGTATTTTCTTAGTCTAGAGCTTGCAGGGTGGCCTGATCCTCTAATATATTTTTTTTAATGTTTTTATTGCAGATACACAAGGAGCCAATAAAGGAATCTGTCTGGGAGTACAGTAATGCATCACAGTCGGGGTAAATCACTGTCAGAAAGAGATACACAGCCATTTAGCCCACATCCCTGGGGTTGGGCGGCGAGCAAGATTAGTGCAGTATGATTACCAGAGATGACCTGGCTGTAAGCTTACTTGGGCAATCCATGTTTCTGCTTTTTTGATTTTTAGAAACACAAAAATGAACCCTCCTCCCCCCCCTAAAACCCCCTCCAGTGGACGTTAGAAGACACAAGTCAAGAACCTTCAAAGTGTACAAATATTCAAAACAAGAGATGCATCAGTCACGTATCCTCATTCCTCCCTCTTTTCCCCCCACCCATCAAGTAGATCCAATTGTTCAAGGCCCGCGGGAGCGGGTGGTACACGGCTCCCTACGGGATCAGCCTTGTTAGCTGTGGTCTTAAAGGCATATGCTTTTGGTTCCACAATTACGTCCCACTTCCCTGCTATCGAAACCCTCCTACAGCCCCCCATCTAACCCATGGTAATATCTCCATTTCGACCAAACTCTCTGGAATTTCTTCGTACAACCCCTGGTTTTGTATGTGACCCTCTCTGCTGCCATATATAGGTCTAAACCTTGTCTCCCCTCCTCTAGATCTGGTGGTTCTGGTGCTCCCCAGTGTTTTGCAATATCTTGTTTTGCAACCACCAATGCAAGGACTAGGAAAGTGAGTAGTGGGCAAGTCAGGTCAACCTTGTTCGTCATTCCAAGCAATGCTAACTTGGGGTCCCGAGGGATCGGAGCCTCAAGGACCTCCTCCAGTTCCCCAAATATCTGGGTCCAGTATCTCTGTATTACGTTACAAGACCACACAGTGTGAAAAAAGTCCCCCTCCCCTTGGAGGCACCGAAGGCAACGTGGCTCCTCTATCTTCCCCATCCTACACAGACGCACTCTATCAAAGTATGTCCTATGGAGAAAGTTAAATTGAATGAGTCGTAATCTAGATTTGATTGCCACCTCCCGGGGATGCATCAGTACTATCTCCCAGTCTAGGTCCTCCATCTCCCCCACCTCTGCCTCCCAAGTGCGCCTAAGTTTGGTCAAGTCGCCCAGCATATGGTTAGTCAGTGTTTTATAAGTCAGGGATACCGCCTTCCCCACCGCCTGTTCTTGTAGGAGCCTCCCTTCCAGTGGCGCGTATTCAGGGGGATCCGTAAGCGTAATATTTTGGGCTGTCCAAGCGTTCCGTAATTGAGCATATTTAAAATATTGTGTGTTGTTTAGTCCGAACTCTGATTGGAGGACTTGGAACGATTTCAATTCCCCCTTGGCTATTACATCTCCTATGGTGGAGATGCCGATGTCATCCCATCTCTGGAATCCGCGTAGCCTATGTAGCTCGGTCAACCATTGGCAGTGCCACAGAGGTGTCTGCCGTGTGGGTTTCTTCTCCCAGCCCATGCGACGCGTAGCTCTCGTCCACGCCCTAAGCGTTAAAGACGTGGCCAGAAGGACGGAGGCCCTTCCGACGCTCCTGTAGAGATATCTTAGTATGTTATTGGGTGCCAGTTTAGTCCTCTCTAATGCATATGTTGGGTGATCTGCCGGTGTATGGAGCCAGTCATTGATTGGGGTCAGATGTTCCGCCCAATAATAGGCCTCCAAATTCGGGAGTAAGATCCCTCCACTATATTGGTGTCTCTGAAGTGTGGACAGGGCCACCCTGGTCTGTTTACCTAGCCAAAGGAAGGATCTCAGATCCGCATGGATCCTGGTGAAGACCGCCTCTGGTATTGGGTAATATTCATTTTGTAGGGCATATAGGAATTTCGGTAGAATGATCATTTTATACATAGCCGCCCTACCCAGAAGTGTCAGTGGGAGCTTCCTCCAGCGGTCCATATCTGCAATTGTATTAGAAATGATCCGTTCCAGATTTCTCTGGAACGAGAGATTCGCATCCGCCGTCATATAAACTCCAAGGTATTGGAAGCCCTCCGTTGTTGTCATCAGGTCCTCCAGTAGTCCCCCCCACTGATTGCGTCCCCCCGGGTCGTAGAGTACTGATTTGTGCCAATTTATTTTATGGCCCGCCATCCTTCCGTAACGTTCTAGTTCTCCGAAGAGCTCCGGCACCGTGTCCTCCGGTTTAGTAATGTAAAGCAAGACATCATCCGCATAAAGCGAGACCTTTTCAGGGTTTAGTGCAGTATCTCCACTAGTGAAGCCATGAATGTCTTCATTATGTCGGATTCTGGCCGCAAGCACCTCAATGGCGAGCGTGAAGAGGAGAGGGGACAAGGGGGCAGCCCTGCCTGGTGCCTCTCTGGATTTGGAACTCCTGAGAGAGCATCCCGTTTACCCTCACCCTGGCCCTCAGGCCGGTATAGAACAACCGGACCCAATCAATAAACTTTGGCCCGAATCCAAACCTCTGAAGCACTGCAAACAGGAAGGGCCAATGGACTGCGTCAAACGCCTTTTCGGCATCTAGGGAGAGGATCCAGTGTGGGTCACTTCTTCCCTTTACCTCTTGGAGCCTTTTGTGGGCTCTCCTTAGATTCAATTTCGTTGCTCTATCAGGCAAGAAGCCCGATTGGTCCAGATGCACAAGGTCTGTGATGACCACCCTCAGGCAGGCAGTCAAGATGGTTGCCAGCAGTTTCACTTCCGTATTGAGCAGAGAAATCGGCCTGTAGGAGGCGCAGCTGTCTCGCGATTTGCCCTCCTTATAGATCGGAACTATCGTGGCCATTGCGAGACCTGGAGGGACCTCTCCTTTCTCATAGGCACCAGTGAAGAGACCCTGAAGATGGCGGGTCAGAAGGTCTGCCGTGCGTTTAAACAGCTCTGCTGGGAAACCATTCGGGCCTGGGGTTTTGCCAGGCCGGAGCCTGGCAATAGCATTTGTGATGTCCTCAGACGATTTTCAAGTCTCTTAGTTTAGCCTTCACCGCATCGAAGGATCTTCTCTGCTTCTGTACCTCTTGACTATAGTCTGGGAATATCATGATGTGTGAGTTTTCAAACCGGATCTCTCCCATCTTCCTCGCCTCTCTTAGTATTAAATCCCTGTCAGCGAAGTTTAGGAAGCGGGCAATAATCAGACGCGGTCTTGCCCCTGCTGGCGGTTTTGCGAGGAGGGCCCTGTGCGCCCTCTCAATTATGAAGCATGGCGAGAATTGAGCCGCTGGGAATGTTTCCAGTAACCACGTATGTAGAAAGGACACCATATCTGACTTCTCAATCTCTTCTCTAAATCCAACAAAGCGCAGGTTGTTGCGCCAGGCTCTGTTTTCGGCGTCATCCACCTTTCAGAGGAGTTGGCGATGGGAGGCGTGTAGCTCCGCCATGTCTTTTCGGAGGGTCATGATTGCGTCCTCAGCCTCACCCATCCGTGCCTCCGCGGAGGTGACCCTGTTGGACAAATTCCGAAAGTCCTGTCTCAGGAGTGTCACGTCCGAGCCCACCTCGCCTATCTTGACCTCCAGTGCTGCCCTGGACTCCTGGATATCAGTGCGTGAAGCCTGGATGGACTCCATCAGTAGTTCGGTGTCCGAGCGTGGGCCCGGGGTTGTTGGAAGTCCACCTACCACCTGGCGTGGCGTGGCAAAGTTGTCCATTGGGCCTTGTTTAGGCCCTTTAGGTTGTAGATCTTTTTTCCCCATGGTGTACCGAGGTGTCGCAATTCGACCACTCCGCGAGCTGTTTGCTCCTCTCCCGACTGGCGTCAGACGTGATCTCACGGTGAATCGCCCGCGTTTCGTGGCCTCCGCAGCCCAGATTCCCTCACAGGTGCTGCTCAAGTCTACGTCTGTAGGGGGCCTGGGGGGGCCTTCCGCCTCCTTCCTTTCGTCGTCTCCTTCCCGACGCCGGGTCTCCAGATTCTCGGCTTCACGCCGCAGCGCCCTAATCAGCTCGAGGGTCTTCTCGATCCACCCTGTATGTTAGGCAGGCCTGCGGGTAGTTAAGCACGGATCCTTTCCCAGACAACTGCCGCAGAACCGGGAAGGGTCTTTGGCTTCTAGCTCCTCATATAGCATACACCTCCAGGTTTTCTCTTCCTCTTCTTTTATTTTTCCTTTTCCTCGCGTCTCAGACTCCCTGCACCCCTGTAAACATCGAGAGCTGACGTGTGCTGGCAGTCCCCAGTGAGGATCAGGCGTTCGGACACCTAATGTAGATCCGGTTGCGTCTATCTGAAATTCGTAGCCCCTAGTCTCCGCAGCCGTTACAGTCCCAGGGCCGGCCGACTCAGTTGAGAGGGAGCGCTGGTCTATGCGCTACATCACAGCCCCCTGGGCGCGGCCGTCCGTTGATGACTCTGGGCCCCTTGCCGTGCACCACCGGAGCCCTTCCAGCGCCACGTTCTCAGTAGTGTGCCCACGGTGGCGTAACTTACCTCGTGCAGACCCCCGGGCCCTGCCTTACTCCCTCTTCGCCGTTGTGTTCCTCTAGTGACGGTCGTTGCCTGCCGTCCCTTTCTTCCGCTCTGGGAATCTTGGTCCCCTCAGGGGGTCAGGCCCACAGATAGGTCCGACAGCGGAGGGGGCACCGCCAATCCGCAACCCAGCGTCACGTGACCCGGGCAGGCGCGACCCACGCACCCTGGGTATTCCGTCGTCAGAGGGAGTGTGGCTCGCTGCGCTTCTCAGGGGTGCCACCGCGCTCCACCAGGCCCCCTTGTCACCGCCGCTCTCTCCACGCCAACGAGTCGGGGACCTAGATCGAGCTTCTCAGCTCCGCCGGAGGTCTTCCCCGACTTCGGGCGCCATCTTTGTGCAGTGCTTCCCTCCGCACTCGGTATCTGTCGGGCGTGGGAGCGGGGGGAGGGGGTCGACTCCAGGATCCGCTCAGGATGCTCGGGCTCTTCCTACCGTCACCCACTCTTAGCAGCTTCAAGCGGCAAAGCAAGGATTCCGCGTATTTTGCGTCCGGCTCCCTTGGGTGCTGGCGGCCGCCATCTTGGTGTAGCCGGGGCACACGAGCGGGCGAATCCAGAGCTGTTTTCTCTCCCAGAACACCACCGTTTCTGTAATTTCTCGCCGCTCTCTAGTGCAGGGCACCTTCGGACTCCCCCTCGTCGTTTTTGGGAGTGGTGGAATCAGTATTTCGTCGGATCTTGAGGTAGCTCTGCAGGAGCTCCGCAGTAGCACGTCATAACCGGCCATGCTGTTGGCCACGCCCCCCCTGATCATCTAATATTATGTGGAGATTTTAACATTCACCTTGAGGGTAACTTTGATATAATGAGTGATATGATCTATGCAGGGAAAAAAAAGAGGATCTATAAAGCTATATCAGAAAATTGTCCGTCTTGACTATTTTTTTGTTACTTCCCGGCTTATTAAGGATATAAGGTATGAAATATTCCCTAAGGTAATATCTAATCATAATCCTATATTGATAGAAATTAATGTAGATCTGAATGTCTCGTCTAAGGGGAGTCCATGGACATTTGAGCGTAAACTGTTGGCAGATTCACTATATATTGAATATATGTGGAAGTGGATAACAAAATTGTTTTAATTTAATCGAGGCTCTGCTTCAACCCAAGTAATATGGGATGCTTTTAAATCAGGAATTCGTGGGGAGACTTTGTCTTATTCAATTAATAAGCAAAGAAAATCTCGTGATGTATTAGCATCTTATTACAGGAAATTACAGGAATGTGAAGCTAAATTAGTAACAGCTATTATACTTACGCAAGATACTGAACCAATAAAATCAAATCTGGCTATACACAAATCAAGTCTATATGAGAATTTTGCTAAAAAAATAGCAGAACAGATAGCAGTTTACCGCTCACAAGTGTATGAGGTAGGCGAGAACGCAGGTCGTATTTTAGCCAAAAAGATCAGGCAAAAAGAAGCTTTCAAGTGCATTAATAGAGTACAGGATGTGAATGGACAAATTTATGAAAAACCGGAAGAAGTGGTAGAGGTTTTTCGACAATATTACAGCAAACTGTATAATGAGGAAGTAACAACCTATTCGTCCGAATATGTTTTGAATTTCTGTGGAAGTGGAAGCATTTCTAAAATAACCTTAGCACAGGCGGAAGTGTTAGATACAGACTGTGACGGGGTGCTGGGTGAACCCCGTAATGACCCGGAGTGGTGGTCCGCCGCTCCCCTCTCACCTTGCACCTTGTCCCCACAGCTGCCCGAGAACGAGTGGAGAGAGAAACAGGACGATTGCTGGGTACCACCTGAAACGGGACCTGGCGCCTTTAACTGGAACGACCCGATTGACACAGCCCCGCCCCCTCTCTACGGAGCGGCGTCAAAAGGCGGAAGCGCTTCACCATCGACGGACGGCGTTTCCCAGGAGGAAGACGGTGTGGAGAGCAGAAGGAACAACGCGAGTGTGAACTTGAAGGAGGACGGAGTGCAGACGAGCCCAGCTGATATCAACAAGCCTGGAGGCCAACGTTTCGGTGCTTCGCCCCGCCACGGTCCCGAGGGAGGAACGTGGCTTAACAAGGTACGGGGCCGAGTAGCGGGGTGGGTCGGACGGAGTAGCGTCCCTACCGAGTAATAACCGCTGCCGAGTGTACTTTGTGTCCCCTGTGCCCCTTCCTTCACGAGCACTGAGAGCACTTCGTGACGTTAGCAAAGTTCACTGTCACTTGGTTTCCTTCACTTCCCCTTCCTTACACTGTTTATATCGGACGTCCCAGTAACCGTTAGTTTTCTCCCCTTTTTGCTTTCTGGGTACCTGCGGTCCTGACGAGCAACGCCCCGCAGCTACGGGCGGAAGAGCCAAGACCAGGAGCCTTCCTCAGAGTCGGATGGGACCCCTTTTGTCATCGACAGAAGTACCCAGACCACCCCGTTGTTGAACTTTAATTCACTCCCTTTAAGAGACTGAAATTCACTTTCCCAGAACTCATATATCTGTTATGCAGAAGAAGACTTATATTCCAATAAAACCCTCGTTAAAGTCTTTACTCAAAGAACCGACCTTTGTGTTTACTCCTAGTTCGGACAAAACGGAAGGGCAGGTACAAGCTGAGGAACCCCCCCTGGGACAACTGGTGTCAGAAGTGGGATCAGAAACACCACCCATCTGCCAGAATGAGATGGAAGCCCTTATAGACCACATCATAAAAGGCCAAGAGAAGCTCGAATGGGCAGTACAGCAACAGATACAATGCGCCCAAGCAGACAGGGATTTGATTAAGTCCACCGTTACCGCCCAACTCGAAGGCCTTAAGAATGTGCCGCCTCCCACACAAGTTATAACGGGAGAAGTACGCCAAGTCTCCCCTCATCATGCCGGTGTGGCTCTACAAAAATACATATCCGGAGAGGATCCCGACGCTTTTCTACTCAATTTCGAGAGGGCGGCCCGGGCTATGGGTTGGCCTGAAGAAAAGTGGCCATTTTTCCTCGCTCCTCTTCTCACTGGGGAGGCCCAGTCCGCATATCAAGCAGCAAACCCCTTGGGGAACACCGCATATAAAACGATTAAGGAAGTCATCCTAGACCATTTAGGCCTAGACCAGGAGGCCTACCGAGTGAAATTCAGAAAAGAGCGGGGAGCCCCTGGAGAGAATCCGAAGACCCTTTTCTTCAGACTAAGGATGGCCGCCGACAAGTGGCTAAGACCCGATATGTGTACAAAGGAAGAAATACTAAATAAAATATACCTGGAGCAGTTCATGGAGGCTCTGCCTTATGCAACCCAACGTTGGTTACGTCAACATGCCAGTCTGGACGTGAACCAAGCCATTGAAATGGCGTCTCATTTCTCCAGAGCCCAACCTCGGACGATTGTCTGGGACACCGATAAAACAGAAAAATCTCAAAAGTCGATAGTCCCGGGGAAGCCGGACAAGAAACCCAAAGTAGGGACTGAAGCCTTGCGGTCCCGTCCAGCTGAAATGATCTCCCCCATGAACAGGGGGCCCCAGTGTTTTGAGTGTGGAGAGTGGGGCCACATAGCCAGGATGTGCCCTCGAAAAAAACCTCCCGAAGAACCCATGGAAGTGGGCTATCTCCCAAGGACCGTGATGTATTCGGCGGAGCTCGGTAGCGCATTTTATGTGAGTATGAAGCTTAACGGACTCATAGTGAAAGCTCTACTAGATTCCGGGTGCCGACAGTCGGTGGTCCAGGAACGCTTTGTTAAACCTGAACAATTCTCTACCCCGGCCACAGTATACATACGCTGCGTACATGGCGATGTTAAACCATACCCGGTAGCTGAGTTAACCCTCTACTTGCCCCAAAGAGATCCTTGTAAGGTCAGGGTGGGGGTGGTGGATTCTCTACCAGAGGACATGATACTGGGGACAGATAATCCTGAATTCCTTTCCCTTTTTCGGGAAACCTTGACCCTGACTCCCTCTCATAAGGCCACCTACCTCTCTCCCGAACCGTGGGTTTTGGACAAGAGTTTCCGCTTTGCGCAGGCTGAAGACCGGACATTGTATAACGCCTGGGAAAACGCCCACGCTAGCGAAGGCACCACAAGCCCAACATATCCCAGGTTCTTGATCAAGAAAGACTTACTGTACCGACAAGCACAGAATGATGGGGATCTACAATTGTTAGTTCCGAAGTCCTTTAGAGAGCAGGTCTTGTTCTTTGCCCATGCACATCTAACAGCCGGACACACAGGAAAGAAGAAAACCACGGATATCATTCTCCGTCATTTCTTTTGGCCCGGTATATATAAAGATGTCCAGGACTACTGTGCACGGTGCGAGATATGTCAAAGGAGGAACTCGCAAAGACCAACGGCGGCCCCTCTCCAGAGGATGCCAATCATAGGAACGCCGTTCAAAAGAGTAGGAATGGACCTTATAGGCCCTCTACCGAAGACTCCCCAAGGTCACCTATACGCTTTGGTTGTGGTCGATTACGCCACCAGGTTCGTGGAAGCATTTCCATTACGTACCACTACAACTTCAGCCATTTCAGAGAAATTTGTGGAGTTGTTCTCTAGGGTGGGTTTTCCAAAAGAGGTCCTCACAGACCAGGGAACCCCCTTCACCTCCAAGTTAATGAAGGAGGTATGCAAACTACTAAACGTCAAACACCTGAAGACCTCAGTATACCACCCCCAAACGGATGGTCTCGTCGAAAGATACAATCAGACCCTGAAACTAACCTTGAAAAAGATGTTAAGTGCAGAAGAACCATCCTGGGACAGGTTGCTACCCCTGGCCCTTTTCGTGATTAGGTCCCAAAAACAGAGCAGCCTAGGTTGTTCATCGTTTGAACTGTTGTATGGCCGTGTTCCCCGGTCCCTGTTGGAAATGACCAAAGAAATGTGGGAGACAGAGGAAGAACTAGACAAGAAAGGGATGCTGGAATATACAACACAACTAAGAAATAAGCTGGGGAAGCTCAGGGAGTTGGCTCACTCCTCACTTGACCGACAACAGGAGAGAAACAAAATGAACTACGACAAGGGGAAGAGGCTCCGCAAGATTGCTGTAGGAAAATGGGCTCTTGTCCTTCTTCCTTCTATCAGTAACAGTTCCAAAAGTGAATGGCAAGGACCCTATCAAGTGATTGAAGCCATCGGACAAACCACATACCGGTTAAAGATAACTGCCAAGAAAACACAAACATACCATATCAACCTACTCAAGGAATGGTTGGGGCCCCCGCCTAAAGATAACCACATGGTCATACCATCAGCAACTGCACAGTCATCGCTACATCAGCTTGTCGTGAATGACGAATTAACGATAGTACAGAAACAAGAGTTACAGGAGATATTGACCCCCTTCTCCGACGTGTTTTCTGATACTCCTGGAAGAACTACTTTGGTGGAGCACCGGATTGAGACGTTACCAGGAAAGATAGTGAAACAACGGCCCTATCGAATTCCGGCAGCTCGCCGTGAAGCCGTAAGGAAAGAAGTCTCCGAGATGCTCCAATTGGGAGTAATACGTCCGTCCCAGAGTCCCTGGTCTTCTCCGATTGTCATGATCCCCAAGCCAGATGGCTCGAAGAGATTCTGCATGGATTTCAGGGCGCTAAACGCAGTGTCCCACTTCGACACCTACCCGATTCCCCGGGTAGATGAGTAGGTGGAGAAGATAGGAGACGCCCGTTATATCACCACAATCGACCTTACGAAGGGGTATTGGCAGGTGCCTCTTCGTGAGGAAGACAAGAGGAAGACCGCCTTCGTCACAGACGAAGGCTCGTATGAATTCACGGTCCTCCCATTTGGCCTACATGGAGCGTCAGCGACTTTTCAGCGTCTCATGAACCAAGTACTGCGGCCATATACCACCTTCAGCTCAGCCTACTTGGATGACATTGTCATATACAGCAACAGTTGGAACGAACACATGAGACACTTGCAGACCATCCTATCAGCTTTACGGGAAGCCGGTCTGCATATTAATGCAAAAAAGTCAAGGGCAGCCTTCACCAAGGTCAACTACCTGGGATATGTTTTGGGTGACGGGGCCATCGCTCCTCAAAATGAAAAGATCAGGGCAATAGAGAAGGTGCCTTTCTCCGCCACTAAAAGAGACATGAGGGCATTTCTAGGGCTGGTAGGGTACTACCGTAGGTTCATTCCTAAATTTGCAGAGACAGCTGCTCCCCTAACAGATCTCCTGCGGAAAGAAGTCCCACTCAAGAGGTTCACGCATCCATCACAGGAGTCTCTGGAAGCCTTCCAATCTCTAAAAAGGTCTCTGACTACAGCCCCAGTCTTGCTATCACCCGACTACACAAAAACCTTTATACTGGCTACAGACGCCTCTAATGTGGGGATAGGGGCGGTATTATCCCAGGTTGGAGAGGACGGAACTGAACATCCAATACTATATGTGAGCCGGAAATTGTTTCCACGAGAATGCCACTACTCCACTATCGAGAAGGAGGCCCTGGCCATCAAGTGGGCTATAGATAAGTTAAAATACTATTTAGAGGGCACCCAATTTGTACTTCATACTGACCATGCCCCTTTGAGATGGATCCACCAGAACAGTAGCCAGAACCCTAGAGTACTGCGGTGGTTTCTTTCACTGCAGCCCTACTCTTTCATTGTGCAGCATCGCAAAGGCAAAGACAATGGGAACGCAGACTTTCTGTCCAGGGTCTTTCCTCTCCCCGATCGGGAGAAGCCAGGGGGGGAGGTATGTGACGGGGTGCTGTGTGAACCCCGTAATGACCCGGAGTGGTGGTCCGCCGCTCCCCTCTCACCTTGCACCTTGTCCCCACAGCTGCCCGAGAACGAGTGGAGAGAGAAACAGGACGATTGCTGGGTACCACCTGAAACGGGACCTGGCGCCTTTAACTGGAACGACCTGATTGACACAGCCCCGCCCCCTCTCTACGGAGCGACGTCAAAAGGCGGATGCGCTTCACCATCGACGGACGGCGTTTCCCAGGAGGAAGACGGTGTGGAGAGCAGAAGGAACAACGCGAGTGTGAACTTGAAGGAGGACGGAGTGCAGACGAGCCCAGCTGATATCAACAAGCCTGGAGGCCAACGTTTCGATGCTTCGCCCCGCCACGGTCCCGAGGGAGGAACGTGGCTTAACAAGGTACGGGGCCGAGTAGCGGGGTGGGTCGGACGGAGTAGCGTCCCTACCGAGTAATAACCGCTGCCGAGTGTACTTTGTGTCCCCTGTGCCCCTTCCTTCACGAGCACTGAGAGCACTTCATGACGTTAGCAAAGTTTACTGTCACTTGGTTTCCTTCACTTCCCCTTCCTTACACTGTTTATATCGGACGTCCCAGTAACCGTTAGTTTTCTCCCCTTTTTGCTTTCTGGGTACCTGCGGTCCTGACGAGCAACGCCCCGCAACTACGGGCGGAAGAGCCAAGACCGGGAGCCTTCCTCAGAGTCGGATGGGACCCCTTTTGTCATCGATGGAAGTACCAGGACCACCCCGTTGTTGAACTTTAATTCACTCCCTTTAAGAGACTGAAATTCACTTTCCCAGAACTCATTTATCTGTTATGCAGAAGAAGACTTATATTCCAATAAAACCCTCGTTAAAGTCTTTACTCAAAGAACCGACCTTTGTGTTTACTCCTAGTTCGGACAAAACGGAAGGGCAGGTACAAGCTGAGGAACCCCCCCTGGGACACAGACATTACATGGGAAGAGGTAGAAACTGCTATTCTTTCTCTTGCAACTGGAAAGGCTATGGGGCCAGACGGTATTCCACTGGAATTCTTTAGAATTTTTCGTCATCTGCTGAAGAAAGATTTGCTCTTAACTTTCCAAGAAGCACAGAAAGGTAATGCACCAGAATCTTGGCTGCAATCAATTATTATGGCCTTTTTGAAAAAAGATAAGTCGCCTCTTCTGCTAGCCTCTTACAGGCCTATATCCTTAATTAACGCGGATAGTAAAATATATTCAAAGATTTTAGCTAATATTTAGCTCAGGTATAATTTCATCAATTGTTTCATATTCGCAACATGGTTTCATTCCCAACCGGGATACTACGGACCATATACGGCGTGTGATTGCCTTAATGGATTGGGCTCAGGTGACTAAGACGGCACTTGGAATGACCCTGTTGGATGCAGAGAAGGCACTCGACAGGGTAGCCTTGCCGTACTCATGGGATCTGCTGAAGTTGAAAGGCTTTGGTCCTCAGATGATATCAGCTATAAAAGCTCTTTATGCTTTCCCAACATATGTATTAGATTAGCAGGGTAGAAATCCACATCTTTATCTATTTTTCGTGGTACTCGACAGGGATGCCCGTGCTCACCTTTGTTGTTTGCTCTTAATATTGATATTTTTTTAAACAAACTGAATCAAACAGAAGATATTAAACCAGTGCAAGTTTCACGGATGAATTACAGAGCCCTCGCCTACGCGGATGATATTGTTGTGGTTACAACAGACATTCAGAGCGCACTGCCAATAACCGAGGATTTAGCAATTCAGTTTGGATCTTTCTCTGGATATAAGTTGAATATTTCTAAGACCCAAATATTATATGTTGGACAGAATCCGCCGGCTCAAATAAAAACTGTATCAGAAGCTACTTATTTGGGTATTAAAATTACATCGCCTGTAACTACTATCCCGGAATTAAACTTAAACACAGTTTAAAAAAAAGCGAATTCATCGCTTGAGCGAGTAGATTATCTTCGTTTATCTTTATTTGGGAGAGCTCATGTTCTAAAAATGCTGGTACTCCCTAAGTTTTTATATATGTTTTGTGCGATCCCTCTTGAATTCCCTCTTAGATGTTTTAAACAATTGGAAAGGATGTCAGCTAGGTTCTTTTGGGGCTATAAACGCCAGAGAAGGGCTTCTAAAAAAATGACTCTGCCGAAGGATAGGGCAGGGTGGGGTATACCGCACTTTTTGTATTATTGTTTGGCATCCGTTATACAGTTTATTAGAACACTGATAATTGGGATAAAGGCACGGATACCATTGAGTCACTCACCATCAATATATGAATTTGCATTAGGAGAAGAGTGTCGTGGATGTTTGATTAAGATTATAGAGCCCAGTTATTTAAAAAAAAAAACAAGTTTAAGACCTTGAAAGCAGCATATGTGGTCTGGAGAATAATAAAGCGTCAACTAGGCATCTCTAAGATCTCGCTTTATACACCTCTTTTAGCACCAGGTACCCTTCCATTAATTTTTCAAGATTCGGTTATGAATAGGTGGCGTAACTGTGGAATTCATTATGTGGGTGATCTGTGGCAAAATTATCATTTGATTCCTTTTGCTGAACCTCAAGATAAATATAAGTTACCGGGTAATGATTTTTTAAAGTTTTTACAGATTCATAGCTTTTTTAATTCTCTAGGAATACAAATGCAATCTCACTTAAGGAGAATTCCTATTATTGATAGCATGTTTAGTAAAAAAACGATTGGACATTATTATAAATTGATTATTTCTTCACGTCCAGATGATATAAAAGTAATTAAAAATAAATGGGCTGTAAAGTTGGCTAGGGATATAATTCATATAGAGGAATCAATTACTTTAGCGAACAGAATATTGACAACTGGCAGATCACGGTCTCAGCATTATATGGCTCTATTTGATCTCTATTATACGCCTTCTAAGATTTCGAAATGGGGGACAACTGTGGGTTCTTCGTGTTGTAGATGTGGGGAATTTGCAGCTGACGCACTACATATGTTTTTTCTTTGTCCACAATTAACTAAATTATTGTCATCAGTTCAGAAATTTTTGGAAGTTTTGTTTGGTTCGACAGTTATACTGACAGTCGAACTAGTTCTGATAGGGGTAACATTGGATACTTTAGCGGAAGAGAGGAAATGTTTATTATTTATTTGTATGGCATTAATTTGAGCGTGTATCACGCAAGATTGGATTAGTCCAGCCCCCCATCTTTTGATACATGGAGAGCCCGTCTTTTAGCTACATATAATATTGAAATTGCCATTTATAGAACGAAGGGCCGGAAAAAAAGAGCTTTAGGTATGAAGATTTGGGCACCAGTAATGCATTGGATCCAAGGGGAGCTGGATTAAGTATTCTATTTTCTCTGTCTTATTTTTTTTGTTATGGTTCTATTATTCTTTGGATATATATTTATATCTGATCTCAAGAAATGGTATTTCAAGATGTCACGCCCTGAGTGGCTGTAATAAGTAATATGTATTTCTTCAGAAGTTTCTTTATTTGTTGTATGTTCTGTTCCTCTTGAATAAAATTGGGAAAACTTTGATAAAGATATTTAAAAAAAAAAAGCAATGGTCTGTGCACTGTCCTGTGCAGATATTCTGCTGCTAGTCATCTGGCTAACAATAAAACTGTTTCGGAAGAGGGACATTTTGCTTTCCCCAAAATCTGAACAAGATTTATTTTTATCGACGTGAACATCCAAGCAGGATGTTATTCTAGTGAGCATTTTAATTCTCATCACTGCAGTTCTGCCTGCTGAGCCTTGCACTGGGACAGGTGGTAACTTCCATGGAAGGAAGGTGTCAATTATGTACTGGCACCAGCCAGGTGCCTGTACAGATGTCTTTTCCCCAGATGTAGACGCTCCTAGGGAGAGGAATAAGGTATAAAACGACTACCACAATGGATGTGTGTGTGATCTTTGATTGACTGTTCGAACAGAGTTTGCTATGCGGATGACAGTGCCACAATTATTCTCTCTTGACTCAGTAAGTACTATATTACCAAGCAACACATACTATGCAGTTTAAAACGACTGGTAATGTTTTGCCAAAGAACTGATTGTTCCATTCCTTAAGGTTTCAGCCCACCCATATTAAAAAACATATTTGGCCTCATTCACAAAGATAACTTGCACTTTTGAGTAATTTACACTTTTGAGTAAGTTCCCTACTTTTTGGCTATTCACAAAATTTGAGCGTAAATTATTCAAAAAGTCCAGCTTACAATTGGATTTTGTGAATAGCAGCACTATATGTTCTTGGAGAGGGGACTATAAATGAGCATCCTGATGCAACCATGCCACGCTGCTGATTGAACGAGAGAAAAGCACTAAATTGAACTAATAATTTTTAACTGTGATACATTGTTTTAAAAGTTGTCTGAGTTTTTAACCAAAATTTGTTTTTTTTGCCCTTTTGCACCTTTTTCTGGTGGTACACTCCTGTTAGAGCAGATCTGCTGTTTTGGTTGCTGCACTAGTTGTTCTTGGAGGGGGACTATAAATGAGCAGGCTGACGCGACTGTGCAGCATTGCTGATAGAACGAGAGGAAAGCACTAAATTGAATTGATACTTTTTATCTGTGATATACTGTTTAAATATTTGCCCTTTTTTAACAAAAATAAACTTTTTGTACTTTTGCTCCTTTTGCTTGTGGTAGCCGCCAGTTAGAGCGGGTCCACCATTTTGATTGCCCCACTAGTAGTTCTTGGAGGGGGGACTATAAAGGAGCAGCCCGACGCGACCGAACAGTGCTTCTGGATTGAATGAGCGGAAAGCATTAAATTGAGTCAATACTTTTTAACTGTGAGATACTGTTTTAATATTTGTCCCAGTTTTTAACAAAAAGAAGCTTTTCTGACAGTTGTTAGAGCAGGTTCGCCATTTTGGTTGCTGCATTAGTTGTTGTTGGAAGGGGGACAATAAATAAGCAGCCTGAAGAGACCGTGCAGTGGATGTGCGCAGCGGGCATGCTGCTGGGGCGCAGAAGTCACGCCTAAGGCAAGCTGTTTAGGCCCATCCGCTCACAGATTGTGCTGGGGACCGGAAACCCTGACCCATTTTCTTCAGAAAAAAATGTAATGATGTGGGGTACTTCAGCCAAGATCTTTTTGCACTGGACTAAAAGGTGAGGTCTTGTGCTCTATTAAATCAGAAACAGGTGCAGGCTCTAACCAGGAGAAATGCAAGTTGTCTCTAACCAATGAAGGGGCTGCATCTCTGCTTTTTTGGCTTAAAAGCCAAAAAAGCTGAGATAAGACTAGCGCCCTATCAGCAACAGGGTGCTAACACACGAATTTACATGTTAGTACCCTTTTACTCTACCCTTCCCCTTGCATCTCTAATGAGATGCAAAGGGGGCGTTCCAGAGTAAAATAATAGGAGAAATGTCGCTAAGCTACATTTCTCCTATTATCAAGGATATCGCTAACACTGTTAGCGATAAAAAAGCAGCGCTAACCACGGGTAACGCTGCTTTTTTACGTCTGGTATTTTTCTGACTTAGCCATGATATCCTATATAAGGTGGATATCATGGCTAAGTATGTCTATACCTATCAGCAAGCTATCGCCAAACCTTGTGGGATTATCACTGTATTTTCAGCGATAATCTCACAATTGCCAGCTTGCGGTCTGAATTTTATCGCTTTGGAGATAAGTGTTGCGGATAGCACGCTATATCTGCAATAAAATTCAGAGTTGGCCGGCGATAATTATCCTAGCGCTAAGTGCGCTTAGCGATAATTATTGCCTGGCCTTGTTAATATGCCCCGAAGTCACTAGAGACACACAATGCTTTACTGGCTTTCAGTGGCAAAAAGGATTGAATTTAAGGCGCTCTGTATTGCTTTTAACCAGTTTAACAAAACAGGGTCTTGGCTCCTACCACAGCAAGGCTAAGCCAAATAGATATAATAAACAAAACAAATGCCAGTACTGCATTAAATTCCTAACGTCTGATGAAACCCATATGAATAAAACATACCAGTCTGTTTGATATAACGTCACTAGTTTATTGGTTTATTTAATCCACTAGTTTGCAATTTATTTATCGCTTTTTTTGAAAGACAGAAACTTTTTTTGTGCATATACAAAAATGCACCACTGGATACAATCTATAACAATAACGAACAATCACTGTACATATTTACAAATCATCTACTCCAAACTTACATTCCAAAGCATTTGTATTGCTTTTAAGGCACAGCATCATATTGGTCCTTACTATCTTTGTGAGAAATGTGTCTGGTACACCCCTCCTAGGACAATTAGATCCTCAGATGCAAAATTCTTAGTATTATCTAAGGCCAATCGAGCCTCATGGTGAGGTAGGAGCTTTGTCTTGAAGGCAGCAGAACTATGGGACTCCCTCCCCGCTAATCTAAGGAAGTGCCCAGACCTCCTGCCTTTTCAAAAATCCCTGAAGACTTTGCTTTTTAGTCGATAGAGCTGCTTTACTTTTGCATCACCTTCGTCTTCTCGTTTAGAACAGCACCAAGACAAAAAAAGTGGGAGGGTTGTTTGTGTCACCACTTTTAGCGTCAGGAGTAACGAGATTAAAAAGATCGTTAAAAAGAATTGGTCGTTAATAACTGATGATTTTGGGACAGATGATCCACCATTATTCGCTTTCAAAAGAGGCTATAATATAAAGGATCAAGTTGTAAGCTCGTTTCTGAAGGCTCCCCCCCAACCAGATCTAAGGGCACAATTGATGTTACCTCCTTTACAAGGTCACTACAAGTGTACTAGATGGATGCAAGGCTACACAACCAAGGCCCAGGATACCTCAACAGCCGCCTCAACTTCTATGCCCCCACACGCCAGCTTCGATCGACCGGCCACGCCCTCGCCTCCGTCCCCCGCATCCGAAGAGCCACCTGAGGAGGAAGGTCCTTCTCCTACCTGGCCGCCAAGACTTGGAACTCCCTCCCGACCCACCTCTGCCTGACCCAGGACCACCTTGCCTTCAGGAAGCAGCTCAAGACCTGGCTGTTCGAGCAGTAGCGGACCCCCCTCCCCTAGCGCCTTGAGACCCTCCGGGTGAGTAGTGCGCTGTATAAATGCTTTGATTGATTGATTAATTGATTGGTGAATTGGGGATTGAACAGAAAGATTTTATGTATCGCCAAAGAAGGTACACTTTGAAACATCATACGAATTGTAATTCGACTGATGTTATATATCTCATCAAGTGTCCATGTGACAAGATATATGTGGGGCAGACAAGACAAAAAATAAAGGTCTGAATACTACAACATTGCTCTAGGATTCGATGCAAAACACAAGGGGCCCATTTGGTGGATCACTTTTGTGACAGGAATCACCCATATGATAGTCTAAGATGGTGGGTTCTAGAGAAAATTATACCCAATGCCAGGGGTGGCTCTATAACTTCAGTATTGAATCTCCGCGAATGTAAATGGATACATCTTCTAGACTTTAGGATTGAATGAACAAGAGGAAATCTCTAGGCAGATAACTCTGTTGACTATTGGTTAATGACTGGTTGTACTTGAGCTAATGAAATCCTAACAATTTGATATGAATGTTATATGAATATGAAGTTGTGGGCTCTCTTAACTACCTTGTAATACATCAAGCTTATACATAGAGAGAACATGTAGATTCTGTTGAGAAACATACAATGATTTGGTATGTTCTGGGAGAATTGTGATGAACATAAAGTTTCGTAATACAGAAAATTGTTATGCCTATGCTGACATGAATTTGATTTGAATTGTATAGAGAACAACTTTATGAGAACAACTTTATGAGAACTGTCCGTATGAGATGTAATTCCGCAGAACCATTATTTATGATGTTGAAAAGGAATCCAATATTCCGATACAAAGTGTGATTATGTTACATAATGGACAAATAATAATCACATTGTGAGCCAAAGCAAAGATCAGATGCATTTCCGTAGAAACAATGTGTATGATATTGAAAGATATCTAATATGTGGATATAAATTGTGATTATGTTATATACTTAATAACCACATTGTGAACCATGGCAAAGTTCAGAATTGAATATCTTGATCATGGAGTTATATTTGATGAAATGATTACAGATGGAGATTGGAGAGGTTCCCTTAAGCCTCCACATTGGACTTTTGATGTATGAAATTTTGATGAAGTTTTGTTGAAACCTGGGTGGACACAGAGCACAATGATACAGTAGCTTTATGTTGGCATAGCCTTAGTTACGAAGTTAAGGTATGCCTGGTTTCTGAACTAATATCAATCCCCTTCTTGGCTCTAGAATATCGACAGTAATAGTGCTTTGAGGTCAGATATATGAGTTTTTACTCGATGTGTCACGATGACGACAATTGTTGATTAATGTAATGCCTAATGATAATAGAATAACCTCCTTGGAGGTCCGTTTATATTCAATAGGATATTAGCACTCTAAATAAGTCTCTCTATTTGAGGCATTGTTTTGTTTTGCTATGGGTCTAAATAACGGTTATGATTCTCAATTGGTTACCAAGACAACGATGCGATAACAGACGCCATTTACGTCACTACGCAATTCATGTAAAGCAAGCAGGAAGTGTATTGAGACGGTTACACGCACAGAGGCTGGCGTGCGAAATGGCTGTGATTATTCGATAGGTAACGATCATCTAATTACATGGTGACTGAACTAGCACCAAGGATACGTTCTCTAAATAGAATATAGCGCACTAAGTGGCTTGCTTGTGTTTTTTTGCCATATAGCTTGAGGGGGCATTTTCAGCGCACCCGACTTGCCTGACAAGTGTGTGTGGGTTCGTGGGACGAATAATACGTACATTTGGAATCGAGGTAGCAGCTTTCTTGCCTCGATTATGCTGCTTGGTCTTAAATTATGATTAAAGATTGGAAAAGGACCCTATACTTAAAGGTAAGATGATTCAAACACATAAATAGTCCGTGTTTGTGTAAGAAATAGTAGAAACTTAGGTTAAAATATTGATTTCCTTACGTTATTTTTCCTTAGAATAATCAAATTACTGGATTAACAGTCTTAGATATACCCAGGAGGGTTATATAGATCATACTGAATAGATTGCGATTATGAGATTTTGACCAAAATAAGAGGTATGTTTTGAAGATTAAATAATTGTCTTGAATCATTTAGGAGTTGTTTAGATTGGATTGGAGCTAAAATAGAGGTTTGTTGGTTTCTTTATAGCCAATGACAGATACACAGCAATAATGAGTCGCATGGTCTGAATTTGTCGCTGATTGTTCAATTAAATTGGATTGGCGACATTTGTACCTGAAAGGTGAGTTTTGCTCACTTCTCTTAATTTAAGTAAGAAGAAATGACTATACGACATATGCTAAAGCAGGGTAATATGTCTTTATTTAATTTTCTTTTGCATAAGGTGGAAGGAGTTGGATTTCCTTTATGGGAACCAGCATTTGATGTATTGAGTACTGAAGACGCTACATCTCACTAATTTGGTGAGCAATAGATTGTAATTAGAATATAGAAGAGAGCACTTGTTGGCTAATAGGAATCCCCCCTTTTTTCTAACATGAGATATGTTTTGGTCTCCCCTTTTTTGGTATAGGTGGCACACACATTTTTTATGTAGTCCTGATGAAGACCCATATTTTGACCTATCAAGTTTACGCAAACACAGAGGGGTCAAAACGTCGACGTGTATCTAAAAGACGTCCCAATCTATGTCTAAAGAGTGATTATACAATTCAATTCTGATGCTTTGACATATGATTTACATTTGTGTATAGGACGTGTCTCTTAACAAATTATTGTATATAATATAATTTATATATGTATCTATTGTAATGTGTTGTGATGTTCATATTAATGTAATGTTCACATTTGCCTATGTTTGTTATGTAATGTGATTTATTTATGTTTTCTAGTCTATGGTGTTTATATTACATGTGTGGTTAAACTATTTTAAATAATAATTCTTCAGAAAGATTTGGGAGAACTCTTTTGTTTTGAGATTAATTTGCTGATGACAGATTAACATTTATCATTTAATGAACTTGCCAATATAAGGGCCTTGATTTGGAAGTAAAATGTTGTTTTTGTAGAATTGAAAGTAGCAGAACCATTGTTCGTTTATTGTATTAATCCCCAGGTTCTGTGCTTTACTGGGAAACCCCATTGTGAACCATGGAGTAGTCCGGCAGAGAAATGGACAGAAACATTCGGTCAGTGTCTGCATTTAACCTCTAGTCGTCTCTGCGGCCTCCGTAAGCCTCTGCCGGATTACTCCATGGGGCAATTTTGACAACAAGCCAACTAATGCTCTAAGAGGGAATCCCCCTCACATATGTAAAGCACCTTAGCGAGTGCTACACATTTCTCAAAATTATACAATCACTTAAAATTAAGTAATTTGCACCTACACACTTTGGTCCTGAGGAAAGCCAGTTTTAATCATAAAGGCCTGGCTGAAACATGTAGACCACACCTTGATGTAGGAGACCCTAATTAACACTCCTCTAACACCCAACAGCCTTTTTTAATGCTAACAGTGACCCAGTTATTAAAATATAATTTACCCTCGGGTACTGGGATCCCTTTATAGCTTTTAAACTTTCACCTTCAAGTGACTACACTGCACACTCAGAAACATACATGCTCCACTGTATTCAGGCGTCGAAGCACACCAGGGACACACTCGGTGTCACTGGGTGGGCCCGATGATGAAGCATGCCACCAACCAGGTTGGTGGGTGAGGGCTTCATGAACAAACAAAAGGGTCTTACAGTCTTGAGTCTATGTAAATTCACAAATAGGCTAGTCCTTTTTGATCTCACATATAAAACCCCGGGGATACGGACTAGCTACCTAGTCCTCTCTCTCTCCTTTGATAGTGATACGCTTTTTTGCAACATACAGAATGGGCAATGGGTCAGCTCACTTTATCTACTGGCTACCTTCACTCTGAGTGATGGCATTCTCCCCCTTCTTATCCTTAAGCATGATTTAGGTGAAGTGGATATGAAATATCCCTTATGTGTTTTTCAATGTCTAATAATCACATGCCCTGTTCGATTGTTAACCATAATTTGCGATCCTCGCACAAAATACTTGTTGTATGATAAATTTATCATCAATAAGGTAAATAACGCATATTCATAGTTCATTATAGAATATATTTGTATGTAATTCTTCAATAAATGATCATTATTATTTCTCATTTACAGATTTTATATTTTTATATTTCCTCGTGTTGGTACTCCATCAACGACATAATATCTGAGTAGTACTTTCGGTCTAAACATATCAGGACATTAAACGCTACCCTGAGGAATAATCACCTATAAGATACAAGGTTTGCTATCAATAATTCTTTCCCTCTCTTCATTAATAATAAAATGATCAAGACTCTACTATGCATTTCAGTAATTAATTCTACATGCCACCTAATACCATTAGGTATCGCTTCATACAGGAGCTCTTCATCTTATAACGTGATTCCAGGCTTCCTGTCCCAGTTATACAGGTATTATAAATAGATGTCACTCCCTATTGAAAACTCTTTCTGTGATATGGGACTATAAACAATTCTGGTTCATTTGGGACTTACCACTTCTTCATTCACCCATTTTTTCCCAATTTGATTGAAATCAGTGAATTATAATAAAACATGTGTCATTGATATACCGGCTTATATCTGAGTCTCATGGTTGAATATGTTTGATATCCCAACTACACTCTATGAGCAATACATTTTTAATACAGATATAAGGATAACATATCACTTTCTATCGAGCACCTTTTATCTTTATATGGCACTATAAATAACTCTGGGTTATTCAGGACGTATTACTTTCTATCTCTTCATTTTCTTGGTTTGATCAATATCAGTGTTCAAGAATGAATTATGTTATTAAACTATCAGTTCAGGTATTATAACTGATGGTTATGGCTGTCAATGTTAGATATCTATAGCAATAGATGTATCCATTATCTCTACTCTTGATTGTCTATAACCTCGAAGGTTTACCTATTATTAGTGCATATATGTGTCCAATTCCATGAGTGTCTGCTTATAAATAATTCAGTCTCAAAGTAATACATTGTTATGTCAAATAGTTATAGGATTATTGGTTTAGCAATGTTTTTATGAATTTTAGGAATTGTGGCCTTTTCCTGACGAAGGCGCTACACACGCCGAAACGCGCGTCAAACAATATACAGCTCTGCCACAGCTCTGTTTATTGTATTGTATTTTACGGAACATAAATGTTATGTGTATCATTTGCTTCCTATTTTTAATGCTTATTAGTAAATACTATGTATTAGATATTTGCACTGTTTTTATTTAAATGTATGAAGAACTGAATAAAATGTTTACAGATTGTTTTATAAATTGCTCCTATCCTATTGATTGTGTTTGCTTGACATTACTTGCATGAATTGTGAGACACATATTTTGCATTTGCCTATTGTTTATTTAACTGTCTAGGAAGATATTTCCATTGTGATTTTCAATGTCTACTACATGAAGCCCTGACAAAGTGGTAGCATACACAAAAACACTTGTTGGCAGTAGCATTGAATCTATTTCTATGAAATTGTATCATTGAAAAATGAGGAATCTATGTTCAAAAATATTTTACATTCAAAATCATCTGTTTGGACTATAAAATTATAACTATATTTGATATAATAATTTCTTCTATACTACCTCCCAATCTAGCCTATATATCGGGTACTATAAAGAGGAAAAAGTGATTTCGTTTAAGATAATAACTCTGTACCACATGACGACTCTTAATGTTTGTTTTAAGCACATTGACAACTCCAGGCTGCTGAAAAGGATAAATGATTCCCTAGGAGTACTGGTCCTAACACATGTGACTGTCTTGATGTACCTGTGGATAACTACATCTGTTGCTGCAGTTGAACCCGGACAACATGGAGTCTTACTCCAAGGCGGGTGATGTGATCTGACTGCAGTTCACTTGGAGGCTGTTATTCCTTCATCAAAATCCTTATTCACAGAACATCCGGTTCCCAGGCACGGCCAAACGTAAGTCAATGTCTTCTTGATAGCTGAGGTGTGTGTTTGCATATTTGTGAGGTTGTAGTTTTGTGACCGTCATGCACCTTTGCTGTCAAAAGTCTCCTAATGCAGCTTTTTTGTACTAAGTGTTTCTCAAGCTCTCTCACAAAATGTAGGTTTTGTAGTGATTTTCTCCAGCAAACCCTTACATTCTGCTATTTTTACACCCTTTATTAAAACTTTGTTAACTTGAAGAGCAGCACGAAGTGGGTAACGATTTTGAAATTGGTTTAATAATTGGTCTGAAGTTTAGAAAAAATATTGTAATCCTTTGCTTCTCTTTCCTAGTGTGCTTCCATGTGGATATGCGGTACAAAAGGTACAAAAGGGGGTGGTGATGGACAGAGCATCTGAACCAATCAAACACTCACACCCAGTCAACAGATCTGGGTTTAATCCATCACCGTTCTTTAGCCCACTCTGCCACCCCAGTTCAGACATGGCTATATGCAAATCAGTCTGACCCTGTGCCTCATGGGAGCAGTCCAGCCCGAACTGCCAAGCCATGTCTTCCCTGGACCGGAAACAAGCTTCCGAGGACCGGTTTCTGGCATTCCAGCCGTCTTCAGCCCGGCTTGCTTGAATCCAGTGGCAAAGTGAGCAAGGAACTCACATCTGAGCATACCCTGCCAACTTATGGCGAACAAAGCGGTACAAAAGGGGGTGGTGATGGACAGTCCATCACCACCCCCTTTTGTACCGCTCCATGTGGATATGTCTGGTGTATCCTATGCTCTTGTCAGCATACATATCATTGCTTGTTTATTTTATTGCCTTTTCGTTCTCATATATCTGTACACATGCCAATGGCCCCAACTGTATCTCAATGAGTTGCCTTGTTTATTGGTTGTCTCTTGTACTCTGATTCTAGAAATTCCGCTGTAGTGACAGCTGAAGACTGGGATCAGATTCTGCAAGATGCTGACTGATGGGCTCTGTTGTTTCTTTGAATAGAAAAATGTTGGGGCATATTATCAAGGAACGGCGTTAAAATTATCACTGAGTTAAGTACATCATTAAATTAATAAAAACGAATTACATTGCGTGTGCTGCAAACCAATCGGCGATGCAGAGCACGCAATGTAATTCATTTTATTTATTTATTTATGTTCTTGACTCGGTTCGGCCGTATGCCGGAGTTTACTACCGTCCCACTCCACCCCTCCCCCACCCCGTCCCACCTCTCCGCAGCACTCCCTCCATTGGACAATTCATTAGGTTGCACTAATCCCTCACTAGCAGAGACTATTAGGATTTTGGGAATTGAACGATCTGCTGCATCTGTACGTGATTCAGCTTGTGGCAATGACCAGACTGATCATGCGTGAGTGAGTGCAATGAACTGGGAGGTAAGGACAAAACTTTTTTGTTGCGCAATATCAGTTCTTACTGATGTGGTTCGGGTAGTCATATTGGTAGTTTTGCAAATTGTCCTGCTCAGGGGGAAAACATTTACAAATGTAAGAAAATAGGCCATTTTATGAAAGTATGCAAGTATATTTCAAAGCCTGTGAAATCGGTCATTTTTTGGAGTGAGAAAGATTAACTTTTTGAGAAAAAAATTATTCTGACAGTGGAAATAGAGTCAGAAAAGTAATCTTGTAAAAAGGTCAATTTTCTAATGTATTCATTGGTGATGTTGAGTTAAAAATAATGGCTGACCAATAACCATGTTATCAGAATTTACTTTTAATAAGTTTTGGTTGGTGCAAGCAAAGTTTGAATCTTTCGCGGGATTATAGAGGGTTATGTTCGAATTTGTAGGCAGGACAATTTTTACGAAATTCAATTTAGCCATCAATAGATGGGACTTCGTGTGTTGAGGTGCTAAAGGTAGATTGGGAAGAGCATCTGAAATCACAAAAATGTGAATCTGTAATTTTGCACTATTCTTGAGTGAGAAATGTATCTTCTGGCCAGGGCCGGACTGGAAACAGAAACCAGCCCTGGCAAAAAGCTCGGCTGGCCCCCCCCCCCTGGGGTGAGGGGAGGGTGCAGCTGAACAGTTTGCGAGGGCCAGTTTCAACCGTTTTGTTACAGGTGGACGATATTGCCGTTCCCCGGTAATAAAAATGGCGCCTAGGGGCCCCACCCTAGCGGCCCACCGGGGAAACGCCTGGTGCCTGCCATGGCCAGTCCAGCCCTGCTTCTGGCCACTTTTTGGGCGCAAGGACTCATTTAAACATAGCACCCCAAATTACAGCTGCTCACATTCTGTTTTTCTTGTGCATTTGCAGTAATTTTTTTAAGCGGATGGCACCATTCAAAGTAAATATTTACCATGAATGGCGCATAATTGTGCAAAATGAAAAAGTGGCTTAATTTCGGGAATTTGGGGAATTTTGGGTAAAAAGCATAAAACAAAATTCCTGAAATTATGTAAATTAAGCCAGCATAAATTCATTTTAGCCCAGGCCTTATCCTGTGACGCTTGTTGAGTATTAGACTCATAATTTCAATGAGATCTTGGGTAAGTATGAGGAGATGTTCAGTGTCAGTGAAGGAACAGTGAGAGGATTTGAACACCATCTTGTTCTGAAGAGGGCAACATTCATATATCATATAAGGTCCAGGATTATGGTATGGTATGTGTGAGGGGAGGCCTAAAGAAACACCAAGAAGAATTTGATGATCAAAAACTCATTGTGCCAGTCAGTGCATCGGATTGGGTCACTGCTGTGGTCATCACAAATAAATCAGGGTAAATATGGGGGCTTATCCACTGACCTGGGTTCCTTAAACCAAAATATCTTGTTCGATTGTTCTACCCCCCAAAATTATACAGATGTTGACATTAGTTAGGGATGCTAATTATTTTAGTGCAATTGATTGTAAGGCTGCTTTGTTTGGAGAAAAATATTCAGTTACTAACTACTTTCACACTCCATTTGGCACATACATTTGGAATTGCATTTTGGTTTGGTGTCAGATTTCAAAGACTTATGCATTGTCTTCATAAAGATGTCCCTGGGATTCAGGCATACCGGGATGACATTTGGTCTATACTAAAAATATTGATGAACTTAACAACATTTAGATGAAGGTACTATCCATTATATGAGAAAATGCTCATGTAATCCATGCATTAATGCTTTTTGTTTCTTGTGGATGATGCAAATCCTAAATAAAGTTAAAAAGATTTGCATATCAAATATGTTTATTTTCTTCTATCAAATCTATAAAATAATAAATACTAGCCTGTTATGCGAATTAAAGTTGGACATTTCTTTTCTTTAACTAGTATTAACACAAAATACTACCAGAGTGTACTTGCCATGGTATTTAATATCAGGGAAATCAATGAAAGTCCTGATATCCTACCTAGCATCACCTTAGGATCTGGGATTCATGACTCATGTTCATCTGTGTTGGGTGCTATTGGGGACACCTTGCAGCTGCTCTCAGGTGGGAAGAAGACAATCCCCAACTATAGTTGTTGTTTGAGCCCAAAACTGGCTGGCTTCATTGGAGATGGGCCAACAGCAGAAGCCCTTCCTATGGCAAGAATACTTGGACTCAGCCGGTTCCCTCAGGTATGATGTATGCCTATTATGAAATGTACTTTTATGGTCCATAGAATTTGCAGTCTAAGCTGCTTCTTCTAAGAATACCTACTATGCTACTACCACTTTGCTTATCTTTTCATTGCCACTTTAATATATTACTAAGGCCTAATTCTGCTTTGACCTATCAAAACATGTTGCTATTTTTTCATGCTGGTCCCACAAGACATCTACACTACTGTGCTGAGTAAAGCAATATATTTTATTGATTCTTATTATGCAAGTTATTCTGCAGGTCATTTAGACCTTGGCGAGAGGACTGGCCACCATACTGTCGGAATCTTCCCTGTCTGATAGGTTTCTCATTGTCTTCAATGCATCCTCTGGTGTGGGTGGCAATTGTTTGCCAACCTAGTCTCATACTGTTTTTGCCCCACTCAGGAAAAGATTTTGTTTTTCAGATTCAAATTCCCTGGTCCATGTGATAATTTGTATTGTTTTCTGTTCAGGATCTGTCAGGCTGGAAGTCCAGAACACAAACAATGTATATTGGACGGTCCTCCTTGCATAGGGTGAGGCTATTGGTGTACATAGACCAGCAGCCTTGCGGAGGTTTTCGAGGTAATTTGATTGGGCAGGATACTCATCAATTTATAGCAAACTCTAAATTAGGTCCTTTGCTCTGTACTGTTTAAATAACCATAAAACAGGCATATGTTTTTACTGTTTCCTTAGCACTGGTGTATGGTCGATAGTCCTATGTACAATAAAAAAGTGTGATGAAGTAATATGATTTTAACAGCCAATTTATTGTCTGTCACAGATCACTCATGACACCAAAGCCCTAATATGTACTCCACTTGAATCTTGTTATTGCTCCCAAGGGGAATCCTTCAATAGACTGTATGGATCCACCCAAAGTTGAACTCCTTCTAGCCTCAGTGACTTTCATCACTGCAAACAGCCCGGGGGGCGTGGCTTAGCAAGCCACGATGGCGGCTGTGTCTTGCTGTGGCTCCGCGATCGGGCTAGCATCTTGCCCAGTTCCTGGATCGCAGGGAGCCTCAACATACCCAAATCCACACCCGGGATACCCCTGCACACTGGGGCACCCCTTGAGTGACCAGCAGCTACTGTGGACAGACGGCGCGAGCCAGACTGCTTCCTGCCAAGACCGAGGGACGCCTACCCTGGGAAATGGCGGGCGCTACTAAGCCCTGCGGACCCGTGAATCGCCGAAATCCAGCTTCCTAGAGGGCGACCCCAGAAGCCATAACCAGCGACGACTGCAGTGAGCCTGCGAGAGAGCCGACGTTAGCCCACCGGGATATACGGTGCACAGCGTCTCTCTGCGCTCCGGAGCCCCGACGCACAAGATGGCGGCCGCCGCCCCGGGGCTCCGATACACCGAGGCTGCATCTCCACCAGAAGCCTGATCGGCTCCCAGACTCGGACCACCTGCCACCACGGATTGCAGGAAGCCAGCGAGCGCACCATTGTCACGGAGTCGACCACCCCAGATGCCCGGCACCATCGTTGTGAGCGGTGAGTGGAGGTCTCCCCATCCCCCCCCCCCCCCGGGGGTCTTGACTGTGACACCCCGACCTCGGCCCCTTAAGCCGTCATCCCACAGAAGCAGCGCTGCCGCACGGCGCCCTCCTCCATCCCGAAGCTCCGGCTCGCAAGATGGCGGCAGCCACCCCGGGGCCCCGGCACCTTGACGCCGGCTCACTGCCAGGAGCCTGATCGAGCACCTCGAGACCGGACAGCTTGCCATCGCGGAATACAAGAAGCACGCCGCTTACACGGAGCTGGGTACTACAGAAACCCGCCATCACAATCGAGGGCGGTGAGTGCCGTCCTGGCTTTCCCCCCCCCCGGGGACCTCCTGCCGGCGCCCCGGTGACCTCCATCTCACGTCCACCATCGTGGGAAGCCACTGGACACACCGCCACCCGACCAGGGTGTCCGGAACGCAGCCACCTCCACTAACTGCTCGGTGAACCCGAGTGCCTGACCCTAACATGGCGCCCATGGGGACCTGACGCCGAGGACGATCGTTCTGTGGATAGGAGCGCCCTACCTACACTAAAGTCGACACCAGCGACCCCCCCCTGGCCCACGCCTCCTGACCCTGCCCTGCCAGTCAACGCGGGCCCCTCCACGCAGAGAGGAGAGGACCCCCACACGGACGGAATCGCCGACCCCGGCAACCGCACACCACCCCTGGCACCCCTGGCAGAGGCACCTCGAGGTGGAACGAGCCTCGCATTACACCCGGCGGGGACCGGAGGATCTGACCGGCACTCAACTGCCACTCATCCGGTGTTACTGCGTGGCGACGACCTACCGCCCTCGAGACACACGACGACCACAGGGGGAACCCCCTCTCCCGTCTAGCAGCACCCATGGGGAAACCGAGGGCCACCCAAGCAGTCCCGGAAACAGCTGTCGAGAAGATGCCGCAGACGAGGGCATGGACGCAGACTAATGCGTCGCAAACCGACCCTACGCTATCAGCAAAGCTGGATCAAGTGCTGGCGGCAATAGAAATGTCTCGCCTCTCGATGGAAGAGAGATTGGGCACCCTGACGACAGACATTAGCCTGATTCGGGATGAACACCGTAAACTGGCGGACAGAGTGAAGGAGGGTGAACGGATCGTGACTGAATTACAACCAGCGGTGAAATCACAGGAAGCAGATATGCAGGAGATCCTGCGCCGCGTGACGACCCTGGAAGAACGCACAGTGGATTTGGAGGGACGCTCGAGGCGCTGTAACATTCGCGTACTGGGCCTGCCGGAGGGGATTGAAAACTCGGACCCCCTGGCCTACATGGAATCCTGGACTAAATCGTTTACCCCAGACTGCGACCGGTTGCCGTACTTCTCCATCGAAAGGGCCCATAGGGTCCCAGCCCGGGCTCCCAAGCCTGGTCTCCCCCCACGGCCCATGCTAGCCAAGTTCCTGCACTTCCGAGACCGGGATGCGGTCCTCCGCGCGGCCCGGACGGCGGGTCCCCTGCAGGTTGAAGACCAACATGTTATGGTGTTCCCGGACTATGCCCGAGAGGTCCAACAGCGACGATCCACGTTTCTGGAAGTCAAGAGGCGCCTCCGCGCAAATGATCTTCAATATTCCCTGCTGTTCCCTGCCCGCCTTAAAGTGATCCACAAAGGGAAAGCTCTCTTCTTCGACACGGCAGCGGACGCGCAGGACTGGACCGAATTTCATTGCCCACTGATCCCTAAACCAGGACCCCAGAAGAAACGCAACAATGACTCCGGGCGATCAAGGAGACGGGGTGCAAGCCGCGCGCGAGCTAGCCACTCCAAGAGGCGGGCGTCCTCCCAGGCGGGCTCACCCGATCTCACACAAATCATGCAGGAACGACGAGACGCCATACGGGCGGCCACCGGACTACATTTGTCACCCCCAGCTTCGGACCTGGAAGGTCAACCGCACCTGTTCACCCCAGAGAAAGACCGGGACAGCGATGGAACTATGTCAGGATTTGGCCCAATCTCTTCCCCCCTTGTTGTGGCACACACATTGGACGCTGCCCTGGCCAGCCAGCCTACCACCTCTTCGTGAACAACTGAACTGTCAACTGACATATCCTTTTCATGATTGCCTGTTGTAATGCGCGACGTCTAGAAGCCTAGACTGCTCTACCGGATAACTGCGAGCTCCAGCGAGCGATACACACTTCTCCTACTAGAGCCCGACCCGCACACAGGCCCAGCAGCGACACATGCTGCCACCCCCGCGAATTTCTGTTGGTTTTCTCCCCTAGTGGGACACTAGTTTGGATATGCCACCCCCAGTGACGTATCCTCAGAATTGGGACAGTTGCCCACCCAAAGTTCTAGTTGTTGTTAACTCCCCCAGTCCCCCCCCCACGTTTGAGGAAGCTTGGCGCGCAGGACCACATACGATGCACATACACGGGCGGCCCACAGGAATTGTAGAGGAGCCCCTCCCCCAACCACACCACCCTAGGAATGGCAGTCCCCCACTCAGACATTAATATCCTTACACTAAACGTGCGGGGCCTACACACACCCAGCAAACGCTACTCTGTATACTCCTACATACGACGCATGGCAGCCAATATAGCGTTTCTACAAGAGACGCACATTAACGCCACTGAACTCAATCGCCTACAAGCCAAATGGCGAGGGACCATCTGTGCCACACAATATTCGGCATTCGCGCGCGGCGCATTAATCTGGGTGAGGCCAGGTACCCCCTTCCGGGCGCTCCGGCGCATAGTGGACAGGATGGGCAGATATGCACTTCTGGAGGGCATTCTTGATGGGCAGGGGGTACTCCTAGGCAGCATTTACGCCCCCAATACGGATCAGGACCAATTCTGGGATCACCTTACGAGCGTACTAGCCCAGTTCACCACAGTCCCGTGGGTATTGGGAGGCAACTTTAACTGCACACTAGACCCCTCACTGGACCGCTCACACCCTCCCCCCACACACTTCCCGGCCCCCCGGCAGGCGGCCCTCTTTAGAACATGGACCGCACACTGGGCGCTCACCGACGCATGGCGACACCTACACCCACTAGCTCGCATCTACTCCTTCCACTCGATTCCACACAACCTCCGGGTCCGCCTAGACCGTTTCCTCTGCTCTGCTCCGATCCTTCCTAAGATTACATCTACGGATTATCTGGGCCGGATCCTCTCAGATCATGACGCCCACATTATACGTCTTACCTGGCGCCCCCCGCATCCACCGGTCCCCACCTGGCGCCTCCCTAGAGACTGTCTAACGGACCCGGTTTTCAGGGATACACACACATCCAGCATACGCGATTACTTTACACACAACGAGAACACTGCGTCATCGGTACTGGTGGAATGGGACGCGTATAAGGTGGTGGCGAGGGGAGAATGCATCAAACAGATAGTGGGGGTCCGCCGCGCCTTAGAACGGACGCTCTTAACGACGGAACGAGCTTTAGCTGCCCTCACCAAACGACCTGACGACTCGGAGGAACATGCCGTGCTCACGGCGGAGGCTAAAACGGAATATCAGACTGCCTGCGCTGACCTCCGGAAGTACAATTTTAGGGCATACGCCTCTAGGGTACACAAAGACAGAGACAAAACCGGGGCGCTTCTGGCCTGGATGGCGAGGCAGGAAACTGAAATCAAGCCGATCACAGACATCATCAACCCGGAGGGTGTGTTAGTGCAATCACAAGCCGAGATTCTCCTGGCATTCCAACGCCATTATACGCGAGTGTACGAGGCCCCGGCTTACTGCTCCCCGTTTCCCGCGGACCACTTTTTAGACCCTCTGACACTGCCCACGATATCGGATGACGACAAGCGCACACTGGACGCCAGAATAATTCCCTCTGACATCACCCGAGCGATGCGCGCCATGTCCCGGAATAAAGCACCGGGACTGGACGGCTTCCCACTAGAATACTACTCAACATTCTCTTCCCTGGTGGTCCCCCGCCTGTCACGGATGTTCGGGGCGTCACTTCATTTAGGGAGGTTGCCCCAGTCGCTACGGGAGTCCGTGATTGTCACCTTTCTTAAGCCTCACAGGGATCCGCTCCACATGGGGTCATACCGGCCCATCACACTCCTGTCAGCAGATTGTAAGATCCTAGGGAAGATCCTGGCCGATCGATATGCACAAATCATACGCCCACTGGTCCACCCCGACCAATGCGGCTTCGTCCCAGGGAGAAATACCTCCCAGAACCTCCGCCGGGTCTTCCATATCCAAGATCAAGTGCGTGACAGATTTCCCCGCGCCGCCTGCCTCATTATGGACCTAGAGAAGGCGTTCGACACCCTCACCTGGCCCTACCTGTTCTCAGTCCTGCACCGCCTTAATATCGGCCCGACCCTCATGGCATATACCCGCCTCCTATACACCGACCTCACCACTCGAGTTCGTATCGGGAAACGCATCTCACCGGCGTTTGAAGTTCGACGGGGCACAAGACAAGGATGCCCCTTGTCGCCCCTCCTATTCGCACTGGCAGTCGAGCCGCTGGCGGTTCGACTGCGTCAGGAAGGTATGGACTGGGGCGTACCACTCGCAGACGGAACCCATTGTGTGTCCATGTACGCGGATGATCTTCTCATATATGTCCGAGACATAGAAACGGACCTGACCCCCATAGGAGCCGCATTAGCGGAATTTGCAGCAGCCTCAGGCCTACAAGTAAATTGGGACAAGTCCACAGTCTACCCTCTACACCCAGACCTACCCCCCCGAGACGTCGAACTCGGACCACATAAGCTCTCATGGTCAGCGGAAGCTCCCCGATACCTCGGCGTGCGCTTGTACCATTCTCCAGCAGACATCTTCGAAGGCAATCACCGCAAGGTGCTAGCTAGCCTACGCCCGACGGTCGCCTTCTGGAATAAACTACCGCTAGCCCCGATAGGACGGATAGCCCTCGCTAAATTGGTGATGCTTCCCCGGCTCCTTTACCATTTTACAAACCTGCCGGTGATACCGCCCAGATCCTTCTTTCGCGATGTTGATTCCCTCTTAGGAACTCTTATTTGGGGAGCAGGCCGCCACAGGGTCGCTCTGAAAACTCTTCAACTCCCCACGACACAGGGGGGACTCGGAGCACCATCCTTCGAGGCATATTTTCTCGCGGCACAGCTCCAGTGGCTGTCCTACTGGACGGCGGACCGTTACCCTCAGGAGACGGTTACCCCTACTAGCAGAATCGCAACTCCGGAGCTCACTCGTCTACTCCTCCCGGGCACCAAGCCACGGCGCACATATCCCCTCCATGTGGCGATAGCGCGCCGATGCATGATGCAGGTTCACCGGCTGTCCCCCGATAGGCCCCCATACTCCCCGCTGCTACCATTAATAGGCAGCCCCAGGCAGGATTCCTACTTCACGGCTCCACTGCTCGCCGATTGGTCCAACTGTGGCATCACAGACCTGGAATCACTCTTCGAGGAGGGACAGCTGAAGCCGCTTGACCGCTTGATCGCGGAATATGGGCTCCCCCCGGGTCAGTTCCTAAGGTACAGACAACTGCTCGATGGATACCGGCCCCATTTCAATCTCCAAACTGGCGAGCCAGACACGCATCCAGTAATACATACTATCCTACATATGGGGGTGGGTCGCCACCTGGTCACATGGTTATACAAATCCATCCGAGAACTCTCATACGCTCCCCTGACAACCCTGCGAGCCACCTGGGAGGAGGACATAGGCCGCGCTCTACACGACTCAGAGTGGACCAAAGCGCTCGAGGCCCCTAAACGCGTCTCTAGGAACGCCCGCTTCAAAAATATTCAGTATTACATACTGCACAGGGCATATCTCACCCCAGCGCGATTACAGAAGTTCTACCCCTCCACACCATTCCTATGTCCCAGATGCTGCTCCCCTGCTGCAAATTTCCGTCATATGTTTTGGGACTGTCCCGACCTTCAACCCTTCTGGCGGGCAGTACACAACACACTACTGGAACTCACGGGCCTTACTACACTAGCCACCTGGGAGTCCAGTGCACTAGGCATCCTCCACATCTCAAAGCAGGAACCTGTCCATAGACGCTTCGTGCCCTTGGCGCTCCTATTAGCCAATAGATGTATAACCATGCGCTGGCGATCCCCAGAGGGCCCCCCCATAGCACAGTGGAAAGGGGCGGTTAGCAAATGGGCGGCAGCGGAGGAAGACGCCTTAAGAGAAGAAGAAGCCAAGGGTGCGCGTAAAATTCCCATCTCCATGGAATGGGCCATGCTCCTTCACAGCTTCCGACAGTCCACTCAGGCGGGAGACCAGCCTGACCCTTCCCCTCCCCCCACCCGGGAAGACCGGTAGCCTTTACCTGATGTGAGCCACCCCAGGGTCGAACCCCGATAACCCCCGCGTCTTGAGCGGCCTCTCGTACGTCCGGCCACCTGACCCCCACCCCGCTGGCCGAGTTACAGCAGACCCCCCCTGCCGATCCCCCCCCCCTTACCCCCTCCCCCCTACACCCTGCTGCCGATATCTCCCTGTTTGGACCCTGCTAGCGCCTACATGCTTCCCTCCCACAGTTCCGTTACCCCTCTGTTCACTGGTCACACTATTATATGCACAGTACAGACCCAGATCCTGCGCCGCTGTGGCAAGCGAGTGCCCGCCTGTCCTTATTCACCGCCCCCACGGCGGTACCGTCCCATCGCTTCCCAGCCTGCAGGCGCCCTCACACGATTATAATGCACTGATTAACCAATGTCATGCTTATGTGTACCAGTTCTATAAAACGAGAAAATGTTGCACACATATCTGTTCGTGGCTGAATGTTGAGGCCACGTCGGCGGATTGTTTACTCTGTACTGGTGTACCTTTTTTTCTGCAACAATAAAAACAAATTTAAATAAAAAAAAATAAAAAATCACTGCAAACAGCCCATGAGACAAATAAAGGTAACTGGCCACTGACTGAAAGCCATGGCATGAGGTCATTTTAACCTGAACCGAAAAGCCTGCAGATTAAAAGTTGGCTCCCCTTTATTACAATCAGCCTAGTATGATGGCAGACCCTGTTTGGTTGGCAATAGGGCAGACAAGACCTACTGGACACCTGCCCGGGTGGTTTAAGTTGTTTGCCACTGGTGTTGGGGGGGTCTTTCTTACTATAGCACTGCAAACTGGAACAATAACAACCCTTTATACATTTGGCTTTGAAGCAGCAAGGATAAGCAGTCACAGGCATCTCACAGCGGTGGTGTGGGGGTAATCAACCAATATGCACAATAAGTTACTGTCAATCAAGTGCTTGTCTTTGTGGAAAAGCAATTACTTTTAACCTCACGCCAGAACTATACATTTCAAGGAATACAAGATTGCAGAATGCTGCGTTTTCTAGTGTGGTGCTGCAACACCTTTCCTTCTCTATAATTACTGACTCCACCTTTGTATAGGTAATGCAGGAGTATCTCCAGTACAGTTAGATCCAATGTTCTCTCTGTAGTAAGGCAGGACAGTTCAGCAGTTTATTGCTTTTTCATCTCAGATCACACAGGCTCAACATCATCTCTCACACCAATGACACCCAGCTCATCCTCTTGCTGTCAGAAGACCCCTCCACCACCAGTGACAACCTCCACAGTTGTTTTATGAACGTCTCCGACTGGATGAATGACAAGTGTATCAAGATCAACTCAGAGAAGACGGAAGTCCTCTTCTCTGGGAACTACACCTCGCCATGGAACGACACATTGTGGCCAGCCGAACTTTCCCCATCACCCACTCCAACAGACCACGCCTGCAACATCGGTGTCATCTTGGACAGTACGCTAAATATGAAGATACAGGTTAACGCAGTTTCATCCGCTTGATTCCTCACCCTAAGTGTGCTCCGCAAGATCTTCAGATGGATCCCAGTGAACAACAGAAGGACCATCACACAGGTCCTTGTTACCAGCAGGTTGGACTATGGAAAGTCACGCTTCATAGAAACCACTGCATGCCTTTTGAATAGACTACAGACAATATAAAACTCACTGGCAAGACTAATCTTCGACCTCCCCAGACGAACCCACATCACACTGCACCTCAAGGAAGCTACACTGGCTCCCAGTACAGAAGAGATGCAAGTTCAAGATGCTCAACAAACTCATGACCTTCCACCAACCAACCAGACACCTACTGTCAGCCTCCCTCTTCCAACACTGCTCTCTTATGGATTCAGAAATGATATAGGGCCCATTGAGCAGTGCATCAACCTTGAACTGGGAAATATACACTCTCTAAAGATGGTCACCTGGATCTATGTTTGGTAGACCTAACAAGTGCATTTGACTTAGTCAACCTTGCAAAACTATGGCAGACCTTACTGGGGATGGGAGCTCCACTTGATATGATCACCTTCCTATCACAAATATATGATGGCAAACTTCAAGAGCCCGTTATGCTGCCAAAGGTGAATGTACCCCAAGTTTTAGAGTTACCTGCGGCATAAGGCATGGCTGCGTCCTTGCACATCTTTTATTTTCACTTTACATTAATGACGTTGATAAATGCTTGCAAAAGCTGAATGCTGATGCCCCTATAGTTGGCAATCGCAACACCATGGTCCTTCTGTATGCGGATGGCACAGTCTTGCTATCCAGAACGGTAAATAGGCTCCAAAGCCTAATGGAAAATTTAGCTAATTTTATGAATAAAAAGGACCTAAAACTATGCGTGGTCGGAGAGCTCCGCTCCGCCCACGGAGTGTGCAGAGTTTTGCCGCTCCGCGCTCCAGAAGTAGGCGGAGTAGGCAAAATTCTGCACACTCCACTGCGCCCTATTATCAATTAAATTACAAGATTTAAAAACAATTTAAAAGTAAGGAAAACGACGTACCTTAGCTGCGGTTTCCCGCTGGTCCGCGCATGTGCAGTTTTGATGAAGAAGTCACGATGAAGGAGAAAGAGGGAGCCCCGGTACACCGCAGCTAAGGTAAGCTGTTTTCCTTACCTTTAAATTGTTTTTGAAGCTTGTAATTGAATTGTTAATAGGGCAGGAGGGAGGTGGGTGGCGCGTAGTTAGCGGAGTGTGCAGAGGTTGTTTTCCACTCCGTAGCACTCCACATAGCCCCACTATGCACACTACGCCTACCCTTACCTAAAAGTTACTCTTAAAAAACCTTTATGATGATATGTGGAAGAGGGAAATCAAAACGTAGAGCTCATCATGTTGGTGGTGTGTCAGTTGCAAAGACCTGTTCTTTCTCATACTTGAGACTATTTTTTACATCAGTAGGGTTACTTGGGAGCACACATTGACCTTTGTAAATTAAAATGTCTACGTTCAATTGATGCCATCTCTAGATTTAGAAAAAATGTAGAACAATCCAATTAGGGTAATCCTGACCCTGAATAAAGAGTAAGGGCCTCATAGGTACTTGCTACGGTGCAGCACTATGGGGGAAGGCTAACCATTACATATTACAGACTCAGGAAAATATATGTTTGAGGAGGCTATTAGTAGTCCCCAATTCAACCCCTTCATATGTTATTCATAAGGAACTGTCAGTCTCCTATATAAATGACTACATTAGTACAGCAGCCCCCACTGTTTGGGATTGGATCTCTTTCAAGGATGGTACCAAAATTACCTAGTACATCATAATGGATTGCCTCGCCCTTGAGCATTGTAAAAAGATCCCTTGGCTGAAGGATATTTAAAAACTTTTAAAGGACTGTGATGTGAAAGCTGAATGTAAAGACCCAGTGGATATCCAACACTATAGTAAAAGGGACCTAAAATTATGGCTTGCAGGAGCTAGAGAAACACTAGGAGATATAGCAGCAAGGTCAAACGATTAAGGCATACTGTGAAGTACCTTTTGTGCTGGGTACGCACAAATATTTACTGCAGGTAACACATATACAACATAGGTTTTATCTCACAAGACTTAGAATGGGTACTCTTCATTATCTGTTTGCTTTTGCTACCATGGCCAAATGGAATCAAACATCCCAAATTGCCCTTGCAATGCAAAGTCACTGAAGCCGACATTGCACTTTATCCTTTTTTGTAATCTTTATAGAGACATTAGAAAGCATGTTTTACAACCTTTATTTATTGACTAGCAGCCCGTCCCGACGTTGTCCGGGTATGAATTGCTGCCGGCCAGTAGTATATTGTTTTGTAGGATTTCGTTTTGATAGCATTTCTTATCTGTGACAGGCCTGTGAAACGCTCCGATTCACAGTGCACTGCTGATGCACTTAAGAGTGCGCGTTCAGTAGTGTGTGAACTCGAGTTTCCCTACTTTATTTTTCCTTGCAATATTATATAGCGCGAACTCGACAACATGGCTTGAGCCCAATTTACATTACAGAAGAACACATTCATTTGTGGAAGGCCCGGGGAGACAAAGCGATTTGCCTGGAATCACAGGATGTTGAGCTGATGCCGAGATTTGAACGTAGCTCCCCAGCTCTAAAGTTCGCAATTCTAGAACTTGTAGCGGGAGGTGTGTCTAAAAGTGTATGTTGGTGCTGGCCATCAATGAGAGAGACCTGTGCATTTTTCAAATCGGTGGTGAAAAAATATGAGTATGTTGCTGGAGATGTGGGCCGCCGTGCCACCAATGTACTTACCGGGGGAGGGTAAACACCCATTATTCCGTAACTTCCTCTCCGCTTACCATCACTCCGCATACTTTCAATACGAAAGTACCATGACTCCGCAATGCCATTATAACGCAGGGCATTACATTTTATATGCTTTACCACGCATACATTTACAATGAAATTCGTTGTAAATGCATGAATGGTAAAAGCATGTTTTTTTAATGTTTGGATAAGGTAAGTATGGGTATAGGGGTATATGTTTTGGGGTACTGAGGTATATGTTTTGGGGTGTTTGGGTATTTTAGGGTTCAGATATAGTTTTGGGTTAAGGGGTACAGGGGTAGTTTTAGGGTTTAGGGATAGGTATGGGTTTTGGGGTACAGGGGTATTTTTAGGGTTCAGGGCTAGGTGTGGGCTTTGGAGTATAGGGGTATTTTTAGGGTTTAGGGGTAGGTTTGGGTTTTGGGGTACAGGGGTATTTTAAGGGTTCAGGGCTAGGTTTGGGTTTTGGGGTACAGGGGTATTTTTAGGGTTCAATGCTAGGTTTGGGTTTTGGGGTACAGGGTTATTTTTATGGTTCAGGGCTAGGTTTTGGTTTGGGGTACAGAGGTATTTTTAGGGTTCAGGGGTAGGTTTGGGTTTTGGGGTACAGGGGTATTTTAAGGGTTCAGGGCTAGGTTTGGGTTTTGGGGTACAGGGATATTTTAGGGTTCAGGGGTAGGTTTGGGTTTTGGGGTACAGGGGTATTTTTAGGGTTCAGGACTAGGTTTGGGTTTTGGGGTACATGGGTATTTTTAGGGTTCAGGGGTAGGTTTGGGTTTTGAGGTACAGGGATATTTATAGGGTTCAGGTCTAGGTTTGGGTTTTGGGGTACAGGGGTATTTTTAGGGTTTAGGGATAGGTTTGGGTTTTGGGGTACAGGTTATATTTATAGTGTTAAGATGGGTTAATGTTTAAGGGTGTTGGGGTATTTTAAGGAGTACGGGTGGGTTATGATTATGGGGTGCAGGGGTATTTAAAGGGAGCAGGGTAGACACCCTGAGTTGGAATGTACAGAACCTGGGAAGAAAAAACAATGAAATATTGAGCACAAAGCTTGCTTTTTTGTCCGTAATCCCGCGCCCCGGACACGCCCACACCCACGCCCCCAGCACACGCCCACAGCACACGATATGAGACATGGCATGAAGGGCAGAACGTACCGCACGCCCCCAGCGTTTGTCACGCCCCAGCACACGCCCACAGCACAACGCAGACACGCCCACAAGGGACTACTTTGCTGGCACGGTTCTTTTACCTTTTAAATGTATATGGTGGCGTCTGCATAGCCTATGTCCTTCTGCTGCAACTGCCCTTTCCAACGCTGTATTGGGTGTTGTGATTGGTGCTGTGGTTCCTGAGATTACCCGCCTCAAAGGTTTAGACTCTCTCTTTATTATATTAGTACTAGCAGCCCGCCCCGGCGTTGCCCGGGGCAGAAGGGGCTGGGGGCAGCATCGCAGCCGGAGAGGCGCAGCAGAGCGGCCGTTTTGTTGGTACTGGCCGCTTCTGCCCACGCTTTGTTTTCCCCGACGCCCCGACTTTGTGGAAAAGGCTTTCTGAGCACTCAGTGTTCATGGCCCCCGCCCGTCGTAGGTCCTGGCCGCTTCTGCCCACGCTTTGTTTCCCCCGACGTCCCGACTTTGTGGAAAAGGCTTTCTGAGCACTCAGTGTTCATGGCCCCCGCCCGTCCCTTGGTGCGCACCCATGGCTGCTTCACTTACTTCATCCGCCGCTCCTCCCCGCGCTGCTGAGTTTACCGCTCCACTGCTCCTCCGCTTCTCGCCGCTCCTCACCGCTTGTCCGCTCGCCGCTCCTCCCCGCCTATCCGCAGCTCCTCCCCGCGCTCATGTCGGCCGCTCCTCTGACGCCGCTCTGACGCCGCTCCTCGACGTGAGCACACACGTCGCGGCCGGCGCTACTTTGGGGGGACTACTTTTTTTTTAAAATACATTTTTTAAATAAGGTTTATTTTTCAACTTTTTATAGCCTATAACCATCTACACACCCTGACAATTTCTACAGTGTATCGGGTTTGTAAATTGGTGCAGTGGTTCCGGAGTTTACCCGCCTCAAGCCTGAAAGTTTCTCCTTTATTATAGTAGTATAGATAGATAGTAAATTGTATTTTTACAATCCCGCCTTTAATAACATCTGTAGTCTAGAAAATGAAAAAGTATGCAATGCAGTAGTTGCTTTTACACAAATGGCGATCAAAAGAAGAAATGATAATTCACACCTAGAGGCCCTAACGTACGAAAAAACATAGGGCATAATTTATGAGGCCGTGCGTCACTTTTACTACGCCGGTGAGTCACTTTTTGTGACGCACCAGCAGCGTAAAAAATGTGCCTTGTTGCACCATATTTACATAGTGACACATCTAGGTCGATGTGTCACTTTGTAAACCCCTGCGCCACATTATACCTGCGCCAGGTATAATGTATGCGGGGGGCGTTCTGACGCAAGACAGGGTCATAGAAGTGACGCACTGAAATCTATACGATTTCAATGCGCCACTTCTAGGACACAAGTACGTCAATTTTTTACGCCTGCCTCACAGCAGGCGTAAGACTGACGCAGGCCCTTTCACATGGGGCTTGCCCCATGTGAAAGGACACATTGCTGGAGTTGCATCACTTTTGTGACACACTCCAGCAATGCGTCACTTTTGCGCCACACAGATACGTCAGAAATACTGACGTATCTGTAACTCCTTGCGCCATGATGCGTCCTACTGTAAATATGACGCATCATTGGTCTTGCAAGGAGGGCACAGTGAAAAGTGACGCATCGCTGTTTTCATGCCGCGATGCGCCACTTCTCATAAATGAGGCCCATAGGACCTAGCATAGCAATATATGAAAAAATACAGGAACTAGCATAGATCAATGCATTTTACTGTAAATACTCATAGATCATAATGTAAACATCTAAAAACCTCTTACCTATTAATATTTGTAAATCAATCTAGTTATCCGTATCGACTCCCATCAAGACTCCCATGAGATATTGCACTGTAAACTATCCTATATACTGTATTACCAATGTATTTCTTTTAACTGACTTATGAAATATTTTTAAGACAATATTCTTTTTAAGTATACATGTTATTTAACCGCATTGTCTATTTGACTTCTTATGCAATAATTTTCTTTTTAGAATGCTTTTATTGTTGTAATTTTTAATCCAAACAAAGCTGAAATTGAAATCGAATGGATTCCTGCCGCACACTTGCCGCTTTGCCCTTCGCTATTCTTTTTTCGATTAGACAGGTCCGCTAGAGATGTAATTGCTGACGAGTCTTGTTGTTGCTGGGGAGACAAGCCTAATTTTGGGGGAGGTTTCCTATATAATTATTGCTGCAGCGTGGATGCGCAGCAAGTGCGTCTGCGCCCGTCAGCATCCCAGAAGCGGCCAGCGCCAGCCTCTCTGCTGGCTTGAGGAGTGATAGTAGCGCTATAGGGAAAAACGGTGCTGGATTTGTTTATTCCAGTAAGGTACTCTATAATTTGAGAAGCTCTATTGTTTGCCCACGCAAATTGGCTGTGAAAGATTTTTGGGGGACAGTTTTGTGTGCATTATGGAGAAAGAATCTGAACCTACCTGGGTGTAGGATAGTGGGAGGATAGCCAAGTAGTATTTCATGTCAGCAGCTTAAAGCTACACTTAACAATATAAGGGGCATATTACCAACGATTAGCGATATTTATCGCTAACGAGCATTGCCGGAAATTTTCGCAGAGATAACTTGCTATTAGCAAGGATTATCTCAGAAGTGATAAAAATCCTCGCGCTAACTGCCAAATGAGAGATTATCGCTGGAAAACCAATGATAATCTCTCGAAGTTTGGCGTTAGCTTGATGATAGGGGCTCACAAACTTAGCCATGATATCCACCTTCCATAGGATATCATGGCTAAGTCATGAAAATACCAGGTGTAAAAAAAAGCAGCGCTAACCACAGTTAGCGCTGCTTTTTTTTTTATCACTATCAGGGTTAGTGAAATCCTTGATAATAGGAGAAATGTTGATTAACAACATTTCTCCTATTATTTTTCTCTGGAACGCTCCCTTTGCATCTTATTAGAGATGCAAGGGGAAGCGTAGAGAAAAAGGGTGCTAACATGCGAATTTGCGCGTTAACACCCTGTTGCTAATAGGGGAATAATTTTATCTCCGCTTTCTTGGTTTTTAAAGCCAAAAAAGCGGAGAGAAATCCCTTGATAATATGCCCCTAAGTTCCCTCCACAAAAATGCCTTAGATGTTTATGATCTCTTAACTGACTCTCAGCCAGATATATTATTCATAACTGAGACTTGGTTGAAGTATGACTCCAACCCCGACTTACGACTAGCCCTTCAGGATTATTATGTGTACTTCATGCTGATAGGAAAGAGAAACTAAAGTGGGATTTGCAATTGCTTTTAAAAACATTTGAAATGCTCAACATTACAGGTGCAGGAGCTAAAGGATGTAAAGGGCTTTGGCTTCTCTTTTTCAACATCTGCCCAACACTCTCTATCAGTGGTAATTATATACCCCCTGCCATGGGTACACGTGGAGATTTTATCAATTCTCTTGTCCAGGCATTAGCACCTAAAATCATTCATTTTGCTAATTTTATGATAGTAGGAGATTTTAACATGCACATGGACATGGCTGAAGACTCTGATGAGTCGTCTCCTGGAAACTCAGACAGCCATGAACCTTTCTTGAAACGTCTCGGGGCTTGCTCATGTGAACACACCTATCACTCTGGAAGCTACCAAGAGAGTGATATGGTCTGATCACTTTATCCTACCAATCTTTTGGTCATTTCCCTACAGTAGGCCTGAGCCCTCTAAGGCATGTAGCAGCCTTGTTCCTGCCAGAAACAAAATTGATATTCCTAAATTAGTGGACTATTTAGCCTCCACATCGCCTTGTCTCTCAGATAACGTTATAAGAGATAAATAGCAGTGAACAATTGGCTTGCCGTGGTGACTGACAAGGTGGCCCCTGAAAATTGATCTCATAAAAGGATTCGCTCCACTTCAGTCGCTTGGTTCAGAGCAGAGCTAGCTGCTGGAAGAGTAGCCTGCCTAAGATTAAAACTTAAGTGGAAATCTTTAGTAAAATTGCCTCTTGATCACATGTTATTGTTATATTTAATATTACTGTTATTATTATTACTGTGAACTTCTCTGTATTTCATACCTCTTTATTTCTCTTACCATAAATTTTTCTATTGCTGTTCCCCTTCCATCCCCCCTTTTTTCCCTTTCTTCCCTCTTTCTTTCTCTCTTCCTTCCCCACAAAATGAAAAGTTATAAAAGCATTTTTTCTTTGTATAGCGTTTTCCCCTTTTGGGGCCTTTCTTGTTTATTGGCACATTATTCTCCACAATTATTTTAATTCCTATTGCTCTTTATTTGTGCTATTGTACTGATGTTTTACATTGTTTTCTTCAACTCAATAAAGCTTTTCAAACTCAAAAAAAAAAAACTTAAGTGGAGACACCACTATAAAAGTGAGATAAAGTTCTCTACAAGTCTCCACTGAATCCGTATCACACCAACATTCAATTAGCCAGAGGCATTCATTACTCAAGGCTGAATGATGAGGCTAAGAATAGGCCAAAGAAAAATCTTCAAGATCGAATCACAGTTCTCCCATTCCTCGGCATGTACTACAGTATGTGCTGCACATGATAACCTGTGTAGCAATTTGAATAACTTATTTGAGGAAAAGGTAAAAATAATACAACTGAATCTCAATCCTCTAAAAACTGTGGCGGATACTGCACTCCTTGTCTATCCTTCAGTAGGTAAGGTGGGAGACATATGTACGATTCCTAACTCCCTCGGAGGATAACCTCAATAAGTGCTTACTGAGCTGTAAATCAGGCTGTCCACTATACCTCTTTCCACTCATATTCTGCATCAGATTACGCACATTATCTGTCCTATCTAGCTGACACTGCTCTCTGCATCCCTATGTACAGGATTTGCGCCCAAAACAATGCATCTAATGGGTGAGGCAGATCTGCCACCTGCCATCCTGTCTCTTGCCCCTTGACAGGCTAAAGCCCATGGTTTACCAGCCAGAATTCTTGCAACAGTCAGGGTGTGGGGCAGATTCAGCTGCATCATCCCTCCTGTTCAGCTTGGATTCTTCAGTGTGAGACTACAGTATTGCCATCACATGACACAGGAGGCCAGCATTTATGGCAGCAGTGGGCTCAGCAGTGGAGGCTCTTGAATTCGCAGCAGGCAGACCCTCAATGGGGTACTTTCCGACTGCAGCCAAATGTTGTGATGGTGATTTCTGTGACAGTGCTTCACTATCCATTATCAGTGGCTGTACAGGGTGGTAAGTGTTTTACGTCTGGACTTAACTTTACAAAGCTTAGTACAGGAACTGTAGAGGCAGGTCAGAGAGGCCCATGAACAGACGCCTCTCCTGGCACATTCTCTTGGGTCAACAACATTGTCTGTCTTTCCAGTCACAGAAAACAAATTGGGCCTTTCCTCCTGGGCAGTCTGTCCTCCTGCAGGACAGGTAGACTCCTATCCTCTCTTAGTAGTCAGGCAGTATTAGGCTACTCAGACAGACCCTAACTCGTCTAACACAAAGTGTTGACATCAGGTGATGTCCCCTTGCCTCTGGGAGATAGCTATCATTAAGGCACACGCCCTTTTTACATGGCTGATCTTTGAGTCCCTCACAGAAGATACAATGGGAAGGTTAGGCTCCCAATTTTAAACACATTGTCCAAAAAGGTGATTTAAATCCACAGCATCTAGCTACAGAAAATGTCTTGGTTGGTTCTCTTTCATCTGACCTTCTTATGTTCCTCTGCAGGCACAGCCTATATGTGAAGTAATGCTTTTCTTTCAGATGCAGTAATCAGTTACACCAAATGTGCAGCCCTGGCCTCAAAACCAGAACAGCAGAAATGTCAGCCCTATGCTTTATCCCTCACAGCTGCTAAATGGCAGTGATCAGGAAGAAATATTCAGCAGCCCCTTAATAGGAAAACCTGCATGGACTTTCTAAAGGTAGTGCTATCTCCATCCTCCGCACTTTAGTGTCTGGGTCTCCACCCTCCAGTCAAAAGAATGTTGACAATAGACTCCTAATATTTGGGGAGTCGCCATCTTAGTCTGTGCTACGACCCGGAGCATTCAAAATGGATGCCACTGGCTTCAGACTTCAGACTCTCTCTCACACACACACAGACACGCACACACGCCCACACACACACTCAGTCCTACTACAAATCGTGTCACATGCTCACTGTACATACACTCACAATTGACTTCTTCCTCACTCACACCGCCCTCATCTGCCGAAGCAGCAGCGGAGGTCACTCCTTCTCCTCCCTCGCTGCCAAGTCATGGAAGGACCTACCCGTTCACCTCCAAGCCTCAGACTCACTGCTGGATTTTAGGCAGGGACACAAGACCTGGCTGTTCCACTGACCTTACCCCCTCCACCACCCCAGAGATCAAAGTACCTAGAGACCCTCATGGGTGATTAACTGCACTCTATAAATGCTGTTTGATTGATTGAAAAAATGTGGTATGATGCCTCTATCGCTGTAACAAAAGCTGTACTTGACTGATCACAAGAGGGAATCCAGTCTTGGCCTGCTTATGTTCCAGTTCTGGGAGGACAACCTGGCCTGACAGCTCAGGGTAGACTGTTACTAATGGAGCAAGGTTAAGACTGGTTTCCATATGTCTATGTCCAGACTGTGGTGGTATGGTGTGCATAATAATGATTGACTGGGTTGCAGCTTCAAGAAAATACCAGTGGCAGAGATTAATTCAAGCAGTCCCTCTATCACTTTTTGCGCATGTTCATGTATTCTTGAACTTAAACTCACACAGTTCATTCAAAGCTCTGAGTTGACCCTGAGCGAGAACGCCTTAGACCCTCTGAGAATTTCTCTTAAAGGCCTCAAATTTGGTTTGCTATCAAGTGTAGTAACACATGTATAGTTTTGGGCCTGGTTGCAGAGTCAGAGTCAGTGAGAACAATGTTGGCCATGCAAAGTAAAAGGAATTTCAGACTATGTGACATAATAACAGCCATTCCCAGAATCTTCTCACAGCTCTTTATGAGAGAGAACATAGAGCTAATGACCTACAAAAGGAAACAGCAGTGGGGAAATGTAGGAAAATAAGAGAAAATGGGATTGAAGAGAAACACACAGGAATGAAGGAACTTCTTACAGCACCAAGTCCCCTGAAGGAGGAGAGTTAAAATTAGTAGAGGACATGAAGCCATACATGCTTGTATTGAAGGAATTTTCATTTGAGAGATAATATTAATATTAGAGCATAGGTTCAGTAGACCATTGGAACAGGAGTGCTTGATTAGTCAGGACTCACTCAGAGAAATAGGTAAGCACTTAAAAAGGGATTTTCAGATAGGAGATTGTATGATCACACTAAGGTGTCAAGCATTTCTTTCTATGCTCTGATTTTCTTTCCTTTTCCCATTACTCCCTTCTATAGTTCCATCTGTGTTTTCTCCCACTTCTTCACTCCATACCTACCTTTCTTCATTTCCAACTTCTATTGTTCCCATTCTTTCTTTGTTCCTTCCTAATACTCTTCCTGCCTTTGCTCACCTCTTCAATTCCTTTCAACTTTGTCATTTTTCTTAAGTGATTACACTATTAATAGCTTGTAAAAATGTAATATTTAGAAAGACAGTTCATTTTGAAAATCTTTGGATCCAAGCATTTTAAAATAATCCAGTAAAAAGTAGACGACGTACTGATCCTTAACGTGACTGTTTCTTATACGTGCCTGATATATCTGATTCTGCTTTATATTGATTGATTAACGGTATGATTACTCTGCTGTTGTTTTTCAATAGAATGTTAAAACAAAAAAAATGTGTTTATCCACCACAGATCAGTTATGCTGCATGACTCCCCTTGTTAAGTGAAAAAATTCAGTTTCCTTCTTTTCTGCGAACAGTACCAAATGCCACTTTTGAGGCGGATGCTTTAGTGCAGGTACTGCCCCACTTTGGCTGGACATGGACCGGAAATCTGGCTTCCAGTAATGACCTGGGTCTACTCGTCATGAGGCACGGTTGAGCTGTGCTGATGACGAGCTGAGCTCGTCATGTACAATGGGATTTACTCATAGCTCAGCACCGGGGGGGGGGAAACCTCTAGCAGCCAAGCTGTTAAGGAAGAGGCAGCAAAGTATGATATTTGCACTGAATTCTTTGAGACCCTCCCCAGACAGCCCTGCAGGACCTCCTTGGCCCTTATAACTGACATTGTAGAAACATCCTCTGTAAATGTGATTGTGTGCTTTACAAATGCTGTAGATATTGCTCTGATTCTAAAATATATATCAGTGAAAAAGATTATCAGAAAAATATGGCTTGGGACAACAAGCTGGGTTCCTTCAATAGTTTTTTTTTCGCAAAGGGGCATGTGGGAAAAATTAAATGGCACATTGGGAATGATGGTGCACAGAGGAGAAATCCCAGGCTTTAAAGAATTCCTAAATAGCATTGACCCACTGAGGAGCTCTGAGGACATCTTCATGAAGGAATTCTGGGAGCAGATCTTCAGCTGCAAATGGATGGATAAACGTAATGGCATGAAAGATGAGAACTTGACAGATGTGAATGGACTCTGTACTGGGACAGAAAAGCTGGACTCACTTGATGCAACAGTGTTTGAAATGAAAGATTTTACATTCTCCTTCGGTGCCCATAGAGCAACCCTTGCTTTGGCCAGAGCACTGCATGATCTGCTTCAATGCAAAATTCAAGAAGGTCCCTTCAGGAGCAGGGCATGCGCCGATGCTAGGGGTTTTAAACCATGGCAGGTGAGTGTACTTTTATATTAACAACTTCACTGGATCCAAAAGTAAGACTGGAAAGTCTCCCTATGTTATATCAGTGCCCTAAATGTATCCTTGCATGCTCAAATCAGCCCAAAGTGTTTGTTTATCTAAATCCTTTGCTATCTCTCATACAAATATATTTTCTGCTTTGGGTTCAGATCTTGCACTATGTGAAGAATGTTCGCCTGAAGAGCTCAGCTGGCAGTGAATTAGTTTTTGATTCGTATGGAGACTCTCAGCCAATATTTGATTTGTTATATTGGCACATGATGTCCAATTACACTAGCAGCTTTGTCAAAGTGGGAACCTACAATGGCAGAGCTTCTCCAGACTCACAGCTCGTCATTAATGAGAGCGCCATCTCATGGGGTGGAGAATACTCCCAGGTGAGTACAATCTTCACACCAGCAACTGGATGCATGTGGCTGCTGTATGACATGGTTTTCAGCGGATAGAAACCTTTCTGGGACAACAAAGTTTACAGAAATATTAAGATAAAGAAATATTTAATGATTTGATATCACAGAGATAATTTGAGTTTGTTTATTCTTTTCTATAATAAAACCTTTTCTTCTTTTCTCTTGACAGAAAAGAAACAGGTTCTTGTAGAGGCAGTGCTAGCAATCACACAGATCTTTCATGATACATGAGATCAGTAAAAGTGTTGACAAAGACCCTGTGTTGACAAATCGCGATCTAAATTTTTTTTCCATCACGGATCATTATCCTCTTCCCCTAGCCAAAGACATTCTGGAATCTGTCACAGGGTCACACATATTAACCAAACTTGACCTACAACCCGTGTAGCTGGACATACCCTGGATCTTATTTTGGCCAACACTCTCTTGATCAAAGTACTCCTGGTTGTTAATCTTACATGGTCTGATTGTGTCTTGGGGACAGAAGTAGGAAGGCAATTACCGGTCTGTAACAGCCAAAATCGTCCGTTACCGACCGGTAATAGGCTTTTCTGATGTAGGTGGCAAATTTACTGATTCGGTAAATACCGAATCGGTATTTACCGAATCATCATTTACCGATTCGGTATTTACCGAATCAGTAAATGACATGTAGGAAGCCCTTTGAAGAGTGATTCTGTGCCTTAAGGATTCGTTATTTACCACCAACTATTAGTTGGTGGTAAATAAAGAAACCCTCTGTAAATGCAAATGTGTGCATTTACACCAGTGCCATGTGGCCGACACACATGCCCTTAGGGCATGTATGTATGCCACATGTGCACACCAGTACTATTCAGGGGTGCCAACATGGTGTCAAAGTGACACCCTGCCACCCTTGACTCTTTCTCTACTTTACAGAATCAGTATTTACCAATTCGGTAATTGACATTCATTCCCTTGGGCCTCCAGGCCCATAGGAATGAATGGCAACTACCGAATCGGTAAATACCAATTCGGTAAATACCGAATCTTAACGATTTGGTATTTTTTACTGATTTTTTACCCACATAGCATTTACCGATTCGAAAATACTGAATCAGTAATATTCTGTATTTTCGAATCGGTAAATTTCAATTACCTACATCTAGCCCTAAGTTCCGTTTCAGATTTTAAGTTGTACTTTGCATGTTTCATCCTGCACAATCAAGAAAATGTCCAGACCATGGCATAAAGTTAACGACCTGCTTTTGGCTGACGTTCTACAGATTGTCTCTGCTGATCAGACCGGAGCAAGATGGTGTGCTCTTCAATGCTTAGGTAGAGCTGGCCATCAACACTTTTGCTCCCAAGAAAGTGTGTTCTGCTAAAAGATTTAGGCCTTCAGCCCCTTGCTTTTCCAACTGTCTAAAGCTTCCTAAATCCAACTATGAGAGGTTTTGAGAGATTCTGGAAAACTAAGTGTGATGCAGAGGCCAAGGCAACTTATCAGCAGACTCTTAGGAAATACCATAAAGCCATATACTTTGCCCCTAATGCTTCTATTGCTCTGTCAATCTCTGATGCTGATAACTCTCCCAAAAATCTGTTTAAGGTGGTTAACGCCTTTCTTTCCCTTGTGGTGACAACAAATTCACTTTCTCCTTCAATGTAACTCAGTGCAGAACTTTCAGATTTTTTCGTGATAAAATTCAGGCTATTTTCAACTCTTTTCCTCATCCTACTACAGCGCCATTAGGTTTTGTCACTCCTTCATCTGCCCCACAACTGTCCTGTTTTTCTACCATTTACCTTGACATATCAGCTACTTATCTATCTTGCTAACTGTGAATCCGGATCTCCACTTGATCCTTGTCCCCAGACTATTCTTAAAAAGGCTCTATCAGTAATTAATCCCTGGGTGAATAATTTGCTCAATGAATCTCTATGCAAAGCAACAGTCCCCTCTGGATGGAAGCAGGCCTTGATACTACCGTTACGTAAGAAGCCTCTTGCCTATCTCAAGATTCTGAGCAACTTTAGGCCCATCTCTCTTCTGCCTACTAGGGCAAAGTTGGTGGAAGAAATGTCAACACTTTTTTCTTGGAAGAAAACCTTCTGCTTCATGACTCGCAATCAGGTTTTCAGCGTGGGAACAAAACTGAGACCGCTCTTCTCGAGGTTTCTGAGCATATTAAAAGCAATCTGTAGTAGGCTGGTCCCACATGTTCTAGTGTCATAAATAGACGCTGTAGACGTGACCAGGTATAAACAGAAGTCATTTATAAAGTTCCTTACATGTAGATATAATTAAGCCCCACCAAGAGCAGCCTCCTGGCTGCTCAGCCCATCCACAACTGGCAACACTCATGCACCCAAGCATTCCACTCACACTAACATTCTAACCGGAACACTCACACTGGCTGAGCAGCTCGATGCAGAGGAGTAAATGAGCCTATTAACAACCTAAGGATACTACATTATCCTCTTCCTCTCGAAATGAAAAACAAAAGAGAAAATAACAATAAAGAGAAAAACTATACACAGTTTAAATATACAATAGTAGCACTATATCTGTAAACCCAGGGATGAGGGAGACCCATCACAAGAGGGGAAACAGACAACCAAGAAAAGAAAGAAGGAAGCAAGTGATAGAGATAGAAAAATACTAACACTATCCTCCTCCTTTAATAATGTACAAATAAAATAAGTAAGTAGCGAATGTAGAGCTCACACAACAAGTTAGCAAGACAAATATGACAGAAGTGAGGGGAAAACATAACCCCAGACTAAACTACAATGAGTGGAACAACACCCAAGGAAGTACTTCTCACGTGAGAAGACTGTGGCAAAAACCCATACGCCACCCCTCATGTGAGGGAGACTATGGGATAAAGACCCAAGTGATAAACAAACATTGTTTGGGACTGACACCCAAATGTACAAATAACATCACATGGGACGAACACCCAAGGACTTGTGCAGCATGAAAAACAGAATGCAGCACGGTGTGACATCAAAAGATGACTACCCACACACATGTCAAAATGCATATAAGTGAAGGGACTAACACCCAACACCAACATAACAAAGGTGGGACTGAAACCCCCTTTAAACAGAGAAATTGGGCTAAAATCCATCCCAGAGGTAAATAACTGTGAACGTGGGGTGATTGGACTTAAACCCACTCCCATCCCTAGACAGGGATAAAATATGTGAAGAGGGTCATGGGACTAAAAACCCACTTCCATCCCTAGGCAGGGATATAATATCTTAAACTTGGGATGATGGGACTAAAAACATACTCTCATCCCTAGTAAGAGATAAAATATTTTAAAAGGAAACAGGACTAAAACCCACTCCTATCCCCTATATAGTGATAACAATAGCAGATTTAGGGAATTCAGAACTTGCTTCTTTTAATGCAGTCCCAGGCACCAAGCAGAGCTTACATGTGAGTAATCTCTATAGGACTATGGTGGAGAAGTTGAGTTTGTTTTTTACTATAAAGGATCCTAGAGGGCACAAAAGTAAAGGATTAAAGCAAGGCAATATATGGTACACTGCTCTTTGCAGGAAAAAGAGGCAGGCTATATATTTAGCACTACGGCAACAAAATGTGGTTGCTGTAAGGGAGGCTTGAAAGGATTATAACAGTACTATAAATCTAGCAAAGCGGGAATGGGAGGAAGACCATTGGCAGGACCTTAAAATTTCGGCCCAATTAAAAGACTAGACCAGATTCTGGGAATTAATAAACATTTCCAAAAGAAGAGGATCGGACCCTATCGTATATCACATTACGGAACAACAATGGCACAACCATTTTTTTAAGTTGTATTGTGGTGAGGCGGAATTAGAGCTAGAGCCAGCGCTTGGTTCCCATCTAGAATCTGGTTTTGAAAGTTCTTCCGGACCTGATCCCTTTACTTTAAAAGAGGTCGAACTAGCCATTAAGAACAAAGCCCCAGGCAAGGCTGCAGGTCCGGGTGGCCTGCCTGGTGATTTACTCCTACATGACCCTACACCTTGGGCTAACTACATCAGCCTCTTGTTGAACTTGATTGTACTGGGCCAAGATATCCCCGAGTCCTGGCAGGCAGCTGAAGTGGTAACAATTTACAAGAAAGGTGACGGAGAGGACCCTGCCAACTACAGACCGATTAGTTTAATCGATGTAATTCAGAAGGTAGTTGGCAGGGTCATTGTTTCCAGATTGGGGTCGTGGTTAGAAGAAGGGAATATCCTGTCGCATTTTCAAGCAGGTTTCAGGCGGAGGGTGGGTACGATGGACTAGGTTTTCAGATTATTTGCCGTATTCTGGAAATCTGTGTCCATTGGGAAAGGCTGCCTCTACCGGGCCTTTATCGATCTGAAAACCGCATTCGATCAGGTGCCCCGCAACAAATTGTGGCAGGTGTTACACGAGATGGGATTCCCGAGCTATCTCCTTGAGCTAATCAAGAGATTACATAAGGACAACTATGCCAAAATTAGATGGGGGAGTCAGGGAGAGTTGACAGAGAGGGTTCCTGTGAATAGAGGGGTCCGCCAGGGCTGTGTGATGGCGCCGACTTTGTTCTCTCTCTTTGTGAATGGGGTGGAGGACCATTTGAGGGAGGACCCGGCCGACACCCCAGTCCTGGCGGAGGAGAAAACACCAACCCTTCTCTTCGCAGATGATACCCTCCTGATGTCCTAAACACCTATGGGTCTCCAGAAACTCCTGGACAGGTTTAGCTTGTTTTGTGAAGAGCGTGGATTAACTATCAACACCTCCAAAACAAAACTGATGGCATTGTCTTCATCCAAAAAATCGGAAAGGCCTAATATTTCCCTTAATGGGTCGCCCTTGGAGGTAGTTGAGGCATTCGATTACCTGGGAATAAGAGTTAATAACAAAATGAACTGGAATTCCCATGTTTCGAAAATGCTTTCACAAGAGAGTTTAGGGAGCCATTCTAAGAGACCAGCGAGGCTCCATTAGTAGAACTATAGCATATGAAGAGAAGGCACTGGCCTCAGCAGTCTATGGTTTGGAACTGTGGGGGTTCGAGAACACCTCGGACCTGGTTAAAGCTGAGAACAAGTTCTTTAGAGATTTAGTCACCCTTCCAGTCTCAACCCCTTGAAAGCCCCTTCTTTTTGATATGGGTAGACGTTCAATCAAGGACATAGTTCGACATTCGTCTGCTACTGGTCTGGGTGCGTCTAAGAAGGTCACCAGAACTGGCTAACTATGCAGTGGTGCTTGACGAACTTATCAACTTGAACAGCTGCAACAAGATCCGTTGGCTGAGCAAGTTGAGGGAGTTGGTCATACACATGGGGTTGGGTGAGTCTTGGCGGTCCCAATCCCCCCCACCGAAAGAGACTGTCAAGAAAATATACTGGGATTGAGTGCAGAAGGAGGAATTACAGGGGCCAAAGTGGGGGTCTCTAACCGACCAATTTTGGGATCATAAGTCTGTTAGAAAGCTCGAACCGTTTTTGGACTTTATCCAATCCCCCAGAGACAGAACTCTTTTTTAAAGTTCAGGCATGGAACATTACCATTAAACTCATTCACTGGGAATTGGAACACTTTACGGCATGATCATGCTACATGCCAATGCTGTCCATCCCCTAAAGAGTCTTTATCCCACTTTTTGTTCGCTTGTAAAGCCTATAGGGGGGCCAGAAGTCGATGGCTAAAGCCAATATGTAGAGAGTTGGGCTTTAGACAATATCACAAGGCCCTGCGCATCCTCACAACAGATGTAACATCTCTGACTATTGTATGTGGGGTTGCAACATTTTTGGGAAAAGCCTTGCAGATACGCACAGAGCAGATAAAGAAGATTTTGAGCGAGATAAATAAAACATAATCCAGATTAATTGTTCCTAACCCTATTGCCATACTATCTTTATGAGCCTTCGGGGTCTTTTTCTCTTTTAATTGTATATACGTCTTTTTTATTGTATTTATGATCTGTATTCTTGTTTTTATGAATGTTATGGGTTGTTTGTACTTGGAGTATGTTTCTACTTTTATGATAAATTTTTTATCGAATAAAGTACTACAACGATAACAATATCAAAAGGTGCGAACATGAGGTCATGGGACTGAAACCCCACTCCCATCCCTATGCAGGGATTACAATACTGAATTAATGGGTCATGGGACTAAGAACTCACTCCCATGCCAACAAAACATCACATGTGATATGAAAATCAAGAAAGTTGGCAAACTGCAAAAACAAGACACTACATAGCCTTCTTTTACCTGTGAGAGAAAACATTTCAGCAATAAATGCAGTAGAAATACATCAAAATAATTTTGAATGATGGTTTGTCACAAATATGAAGCAAAAATTCCAATTTAAGACACTAGATGGCAGTGTAACCTTGTTCAGTGCATTGTAGAACTATTCATGTTAAAAAAATTCGATATTTCCAAATGTCATACTGCCAAAAGATGGTATTCTTCAAACGATAACAGTTTTTTAAAAAAAACAAGGTACTTGGCAGATTTACGAAGTACTTTGAAGCACACACATAAACGCTGACCAGCAGACAACATTCCCAGACGATCGAGATCAAAACTTGGCACACCAAACTCACCGCAAGCATCAGAGGCCCATCTGGTGTAAAATGACGCTTGAGAATAAAATAACATTGTGTTTGTAAATACGCGATGAAAACAGAAGCAGTTATGGAGTGCCCGGTGAGTTGAGTATTCCGATGACTTCAGACAATAACATACCAATGAATTAATGAAGAGGGCACTTGAGGAAGAAATCCCACGTTGTGACGCTGGAGAAAAAGAAACTTTATTGAGAGATTAGGTGAACACATGGTTGGCAGGATACCGAAGACCTTCAGCAAAGAGGAATAACAATAGCCTTGATCTTCTAATTCAAAGATGTCGGGACGTGGGGAGACGCAAGCCGGGTGGCTAACAGCGCACTCCTGCTCCCAAACGTCCATTAGCAGTATCAAACAACAGAGCTGCTTAGGACAGCATCGAAGCTTGAAGAGAGGAACCGAGAAGCATTGTTCACAGGTAAGCGCGAGCCAATTTTGAACTTTTAAATGGCTTAACTGTCTTCACACGCTCACACCTCAACCATCTTCAAAACATTTTTAAACGTCTTTAAATCTCTGTGTGCATGTCTTTAAATATCTCTGTACTCACAATGAAAGTGACATCTTCATCCGGCAGAGAGACTTGAAAATAGATAATAAAACCGGCAGCAAACAGATAAACGATTTCGCACATCTTTTTCCAAGCTCACACAGACCCCAGAGCTCACCAGGGGTATCACTTCCTTCAAAACGCAGTTCGATGTAGACAAATTCCATAAGCCTGACGATGGTTCATGTACTCATCACACAGATGCAGCGCTAGTGCAGTGCTAATAGAAAATATCACACATCCAAAACCGATGGCAACAGAAGACTTGAACTGCATAAAATGATTAATGATGAAGATGAAAACGCCCTATGTCAAACTGAAACAGCACACTTCTCACTGGAGACAAAAACACTGGCAGCCACAGATTACCTTGTTTCTTGCTGCATGACATACGTTGGTTGAGGCACAGTAAACGATTTTGAGGCACTGCGGACATTTGTTGTGGCATAGTTTCATTTCCAACATTTACACAGGCTTCTAACAGTATTTGCTGTTGTTGTAAAGGTACAGCACGCCTTGCTTGGGCTGTCCAGAGTTGTGGACACTGGTGGGGCTGCGAGGCGTTCTTGCTTATTTCTAGCTTGACTGGTTACTTTTCCTTTCCTTAGTTACTTGAGTCTGGTTGCTCTTCATCTGTAAATGTAGTAGTGGCAGTAGGTTCTTTGCTCTAGATCGTCGCCATAAATGTACTAGGCTGGTCCCACATGTTCTGGTGTCATACATAGATGCTGTAGACGTGGCCAGGTATAAACAGAAGTAATTTATTAGGTTCCTTAGATGTAGATATAATTAAGCCCCACCAAGAGCCGCCTCCTAGCTGCTCAGCCCATCCTCAACTGACAACACTCATGCACCTAAGCATTCCACTCACACTAACATTCTAACCGGAACACTCACACTGGCTGAGCAGAGGAGTAAATGAACATATTAACAACCTAAGGATACTACACAATCTTAACTGACTTTCTCCAGGTATCTTAATGCTGCTGCATCTTTCAGCTGCTTTGGATACAGTCTCTCATATCATCTTGCTTAAGAGTCTAAATGCATGGGTGTTACTGAACATGCTTTGTCTTGGCTTAAGTCCTATAAAACTCTGTGACCTCTCTTTCTCCCTCCTGTTACATCTGCAGCTAAACCTTTAAACTGAAGTGTTCGTCAGGGTTCAGCTCTCAGACCTCCCGTTTTTTAATATATACATGTCACCTGTGGCCAACATCGTGGAGTCTTTCAGAATTTAAGGTCTCTCATACACTGACAATACTCAGCTATTCCTGGCCTTTCACAAAAATGCTCCTTCGACATGGATTTCTTTTAAAATCTCAGATCAGTATTAAACGGGATGAATACCAACTTTTAGAAATTGAACTCAGGCAAGACCGAAGTTCTATTCTTTGGTTCTAAAACCATACCTGACTTTTTCCTTAGGTGGTCTTCTGAGATAGGCAATCCTCCCTGCCCTTCGCCTGTGGTCAGAAACTTGGGGGTTAAATTCAATGCGGAGCTTACATTTGATCCTCAGATACCAGGGGCGGGTGGTGACATTTGAAAGTGGTGGGGCGCAAAATGATAATCATACTGCACCGTAGCGAGCGAGCGCAGCGAGCCAGCCCGAACCCCCTAAGGAGGGTTCTGGGGGATTTCCCCCGGAGAAAATTCTGAAAAAAGCGTGGACATATGGTGCATTTTCAAGCAAATTTGAGAAAGCAGGAAGGTTAATAAAGCAATTGTGAAAGTGCAGTTATTACATTAATAGATGTCATAACATAGGTAGCTGCTTATTCAGTATAACCACAGAGCTTCATACATTCCGTCCTATTACGCTGCTGAATTCAGACTATAAGACTTTCATGAACATCTAAGCTCTAAGAGTAGAAGAAGTTGCACAGCAGTTGGGAACCTTCTCTTACAGGTCAGTGCAAAACATGTTTGTTACACTCTCTCTTCTTCCTGCCATGGAGCTTTCTCCATGCTCCTGACAACAATAACCACAACTGCCACCATGGTAAGAACAACTAGACAGCAAAAGCTCAAAGCTCTAATTAAGGCAGTGATCGTATATGCAACCATGACTTTTACAACAGCGGCAAAAACTTGGCATGGATTTCAACCATGAGAGCTGCTCTATTCCCTCTGTTAGTTAGCAGATGAAGAGATTGCCCAAACTGCATTGAGCATGCATTACAATATGGGTGCCTCTTTCAATGTGTGCCCTGAAAAATGAGTATGCTTTAGATTGTATGTATAAGCACACAACATGCATACCAACCCTCCCAATTCAGGTGAGAGAAAACCGATTTCAAGGCTAGTCTCTTGCTTCACGATTCCCACATGCAAACCACACATTCTCAGCGAACTTCTGCCAGCTGGGACTAGTATTGGGTATGTATGCACTGCGAGTAACCTGATATTAAAACATAGATTGCCTTCAGTTATGTCACATCCTCCTTGCAGTCTTTACCTTGGAAAATACTCATACAGCCTGTCTTAATATGTTCAAAGGTGCTTTGATTTCCAAACAGGGCGCACCTTTTTTAGCTTCGATGTTGGCGCCCAGCTCTATTTATGCCCCAGTCCGGCCCTGACCAGAGCCATCTTGTGAACACGCCGATCTACTAAAAGGAACACCACAAAGGATACTCCACACAAGGTTATATATAAAAAATAGCCTTTGTATTATACCAAAACACATTAGATAAAACACACACTTTACAATGTGCCAACAGGCACGGGCAGAATTTACAGAGGATATGTACAAGACAGGGCCACCTGGACAACTGTCAGGAATCAGCACTTTAGGACTTAGCACTTGGTAGAATTAGCACTTAGAACATAGGATATAAATCACTGTAGCACAAAATAGAACATAAAGTACACAACCAGTAACTACTGGTAAAGGTTAAGTACCACCTCCGCAATCCTAACCACCTTAGGAACAGGTCACGCAGGGAACTAGGACCTCACTAGCACCACCTGTACCAGCAAGAACAACCACCTAAGTATCACAATACCTGTAGGGGTATAAGCACATAACACATGATGCATAACACATTCAGAGGTGCAGATAACACATGATGCATAAAATACATTCAGCGGTGTAAGAGCAAGGCACATGATGCATAAAAACATTCAGCGGTGTAGAACAAGAACAATTGCGCACAAATCACCTTTAAGCAGGAACACCAGAACTGTCCCAAATGTCAGGGGCCTAAACATGGCAGTAAATGTAAATGTATTGCGATTTATATAGCGCACGTATCACCTGAAGGCATCAAGGCGGTTGCCTTGGGAACCCATCCTGGCTTTTCCCTGTGAGATAACCCCTACTGGGCATCCCCAAGGTGAAAGCCAGGCATCCCGCAGCGGGTGGGCCGCCGTAGTGGAGATTAAGCAAGCTATTGCCCAGAGTTGCAGCATGGGACCCCATGATTAGTATCGGCACCGAGGCGAGAATTATCGAGTCCGTGGACATTTTGGGCTCAGGACCCTGCCGCGTCGGGAATTGAACCCTGGTCCCGGGCCAGACCTCTGCATCAGGGTCTGCCACTCTAATCAGTGAGCCACACTTCTCCACTGCTGGGCAGCTGCTGGGCAGCTGTGTAGACAATGATGGGCCAACGCGGGAGCCTCACAGGCTCTGAACACAGCACTCGGGCCCCCTAGAGCCTTTCTGGGCTAGAACACAGCACTCGGGCCCCCTAGAGCCTTTCTGGGCTAGAGATCAATGGGGCCTTTGAGCCTCTCTGGGGTCTGAAACACAATGTAGGCACTCAAGAGCCCCTCTCAGGGCTGTAGAACAAAAAATGCCCCTGGAGCCTCTCCTAGGCTCGAAAACAAAGTGATGCCACGTGGAGCCTCTCAGGGCTCGAAACAGATTGCGGACTTGTCAGAGCCTCGGGGCTCACAAACAACTTTGGTGGGGTAAGCTGGAGTCCCCCTCCTTGGGACTGCTAAGGGCAATGGTGCGCTTCGAGCCTCTTGGGTCTCAACAACAAATGCACCCCCGGAGCCCTTTGGCTCCAACAAACAAATGCCGCCTTGGATCGGGGAGCCTCGACAGGCTCCGGCAGCAACTGCGGCGTGGTGGGATCCCCCTCCCTCTGGGGGACTCAACTCGAAATTGCCCCCACGAGCCTCGGGGCTCGAAATCACAATGCACCAGCAGGGGGGGCGGTCACGGGCAATGTGCCCCGACGCCTCCCCCTCTTCCCAGTGTACCAAGGGGCCCTCCACTCACTGGGTCTGTGGCGGGGCTCTTCTCTGGTGGCGGCCGGGGGACTCCCTCTTGGCTCCTCCGGTCGCGCTGGCTCTTCTCTCTCTCTCTCCACAGGGCTCTCCCTTCACATGGGAGCCCTGGCAGGCAGCTTCCGGCTTCCTCTCTTGGGCTGCGGGGGCGGGACTTCTTGGTTGCTACAGACCTGGCCACGTCCTGCTGCAGCTTGCCTGGCTTCTTGCCTCGGGTGTCCGCCAATGACAGCGCTGCCCGAGCAGGGAGGTGGGCACTTCTGGGTCGCACTTGGCAGCGGCCCGGCAACGTTTCTAAACACCCCGGGCTGCGGCGGTGAACTCGATGCTCCGAGGGGTGGGCTCCCTCTAATTTAAATATAAGGCGAGGTGGGCTCTCGCTATGGGGGGGCACCAACAAAATCGCGGCAAGGCCCCTGGCGAGGTGGGTACTCGCCAGGGGCATTAAAATCAGCAAAATAAACGGGCCAATGCCGGGTGGGCACTGGCTGTGCAGAAAGCGCTCCCAAGTGCTTAGGGGCAGAATAAAGCGCTCTCAGGAGCTAGGGGTCAAGATGCAGCGCTTCCAGGTGCTGGAAGCCAGCAAAGTCCAGGCAAAGTCCTTCAGCAAGGCAGGGGGGCAAGGCTGGGCCCAGAGCCAGCTCACTGGGTCTCCAGGCAGGGAGACTATCCAAGTGGCGGTCCTCCTGCCCAGCAACAGCAGCAGCCCCCTCAGGATCCTGGAAGAGAACAACTTCTGTGGGGACACAGCCCCATTTTTATACACCACATTCCTTTGTCTGTAGGTGCAGGGTGGGGGAGAAACCAGTTGCAGCTGGTTTTGGAGCACCCTTGATGTGCTCATCACCTCACTCTATTCACTGGCAGGGCTAGGGTCATCAGTCGCACCACAGGGGGCAGAGCCAGCACTGTCTGGGGAAAACCGAGCCTCATTCAGGACACAGGTACACTCCTCCCCAGCCATCAGCATGCTAATCTCCACACTCACCACCGGGCAGACCAATCATGACTCATGGAGCCTGGCATCCCAGCCAGCTCCAGCCAATCACACGCCAGCACCTTCACAGCACATACACAGCCATGTCTAGAAGTGGCACTTCCGCACAAGACACACTCATGCCACATACATCATTGCGAAGCATTCACTCTCATGAGTTCGCACATACCAAATTCGAGCATGCACACCTCACGCATCAGGAACTACCACGGACACCGACATTCCCCATGCATTCCTCTGGGAGGGCAGGCCAACCTTACTCCACGCACTCAGAGTGCGCACACACTTTCCACTGGGACACAGTGACAGTGCGCAGACCCCAAAATTCACCATCACCAAGTCACCATTAAAAGCAAGAAGTTCAGGGGTGAACCTGCCAGAAGGGCCAAGTCCAACAGGCAAGATTGGAAAAGTAATGGAAAAAGAAGAAAATAAATAAGGGGAGGAAGGACGGAGAATGCTACCCTACTCTAAGCTTGCCTATTCATTTGTTTCTAAATATTAGGAAGTTCAAGTATGCTTAATGCGGGAAAAGGTCTGCCACTCTCCCTAAACTTGAAGGTTCTCCACTGTCTCCCTAAATTCAAGCTGCTCTGCTCCCTTCAAAATCATTCTGAAAAAGGACCAACATAACATTACCTATGAAAAAAACCTTCACACTAGTGTATCCCCAAAAACTTACATTCCAGCCAAGTGTACCTGAACCGCAAAAGGTGTCCAAAAGAAGAAACCTAGAGGAATTTATTAAGCATCATGGAGGAAGAACATTCCGTGATTCAGGGCTAACACTAAAACAATATGGAAGTGGCTTCGAGAGACCAGCAGAGACCACCCTTTCAGGAGGGAAACGAATAGCAGATGCAAATTGGGTAGATTGCACTGCCCTCCTCCTCTTCATTGAACACTCCTTCTGTCCAGAAATAGTGGACAACCTGTGATTTGCTAGAGAGGTAATGTAATGGTGTCTTGGTGATATTTAGTCTGGGCAACCTTCACCATAAGAATTGGTTTGTTTACTAAAAGGGAGTTGCAGTTGGCAGGGTTATTTTCTTGTTTATATGCCTGCATGGCGGATGGCTGTAGTGCATAATATTCCAGCGTCAGCCATTGATGAAAAGATTGCCAGGTCATCGGGGGAATTTTGCGATCTGGTGCTGATGCGAAGAGAAACTAGTGTGAGTAATTTTGGAAAAGGAGACTGGCGCTGAAAGATATCAGACAAGGAGCATAAATGGATGAAGGCCAGGAGCCGCAGTTTGTAGACAAGTAATCAGATGGAAGCCTTTGTACAGGTATCTTTCTGAGTAACTCATATTTTGAGAGTTACTAAGGAGCTCTCTCAAACACATCCTGAGACAGGCCTCAGATTCGTTGGACACCAAACCTTTACTCAGTAGAACAGCTGCGAAATTAGAGGTATATCCTGAAATACATTTAATGGGAAGTGCTGTAACAGAGCTATTCCATTGTGTTTCTGAAACAAATACAGCATAATCAGTTGAGAGAATGAAAGGTGGATGAGCTTGAAAAAGAAAAAAAGCAGGGAGCGATAACGAGACCCCTCCGTTAGCATATTGTCAGTCATTAAATGGTCAGGAGACACACACAGATTGAAGACCCATCTGTCCCCTTTACGGTTTCATTCATCTGCCATTAGTAAGTTTAAAAGGGTCACCAACTTGATGAGATAGGACTTGCAGCAACTGGTGTCAGCATGATGAACCAGTCCAGACTGCACACTAAACCCACTGACTCTCCGCCTCAACTAATCAAAGAGCCCATGGCAATCCACATATTACATAAACAGCAGACCCACCACCAAGTGTACTGTACATCCGTTCCGATCCGAAGAAGGCATCGCGCCACACCGTTCTGCTTTGAGTACATATACGCATGCTGAAAGGCAGACTTTTGTGAACATATCTCTGCCAGCGTTTCCCTGTACTTCCGGATTGCCAATGCCACGGCTTCTGTCTTATCCCATAATCAGAAATTTTAATGTAACAAACCACAAGTTCCAGCATGCTCCGTGCTGTAGGGTAGGATGTGAGTTCCTCTCAGTGTCGGGGCCAGTTTATAGATATGTTGTTTTATACCAAGTGTCCTCATCTGACGACAAGTTGGAAAGCCTGCTCTGAGCTCAAAGAGTTCCTGCACCCACCCGAGGCCACCGTGACGTCAATTAATAATGTTTGTGCAAGGAAAAAAGAAAACACAGCAGCACAATGCCGAACATTTTCGGGAACATTTGCAGAAGTAAAAAAGCATAGAAGCACGCTTTTTTCCGAAGGTAATAATTTAAGAGGTATTTAATTGCTGGTGAAAACTTCAAGTAGGGCTAAACCCTCACCTTTTTGCAGTTTTATGGAGCGCTAACTAGGTCCCAGGGCTTCAGAGCACTTTGCATGAACACCAGATTACATTACACAAAGACACATTCATTTTTTTCTAGATTCAAAGATTTGTCCAGAATCACAGGATGGTGAGCCAGCGCCTTTGATTGTCTCAATCAATCATAGTTGTGGTCAAAATCAGTTCGGAGACAAATGGGGAGTGACGCTATATATATATATAATTAATGAAGGAACACACACCCAGCAGCATTACAACTATTGGCTTCACACAAATGAAAAGACGCAAGTAATAGAATGACAGTAATGGAAATAAGGATATATATGTCAGCGTTTCGGTCCTGCACCATGAATACATTTGATCTTCATCAGTACAAAACACAATAGCATTCTCAATATGTGCCATGCCAGACTGACATCAGGATGGAAACAATCATGTACAGCGCAAAACCGACAGATATACATTCAATTCTAAGATACAAGAGTCAGGACTCTCCAGTATAAAAAGTAGGCCTTCAATCCAAATGTAGCTAGGTTCTGTTGCAGAGGTGCTTCTGAAAAGATTTCTACCAGATGGGAAAGTGTACCTGGGAGGAAATCATTGTCTTCACAGATTTTTTCACAATCAAGGAGTCAACAAAAGCACAGTCCTTTATGCAAAGAATGACAGACATTCACGCTGCAACCCACTTAGACTTCGAGCCTTATTGGAAGTAGGTTAAAGAAAAGGTTTCACAAGAGATAAGTGCCTCACTGCCTCATAGATAATTACATCAGGAATGGAATGTGCATTATAAAAGTACATTCCCACATTCCCTAGGGGACATGATTCGGGTGCCCTGTAAGCAACGAACTGAATCAAATTACGATGCATAGGACTAAACAATTGCACACGAGTTACTTTTATAAAGCGGGTTTCACCTTCTTATTCAACTCCTCATTTACTAAAAAAAATTGTTTTTCAGTGTCATCCCACGTGTGCTTACTAAAATCGTGACCCTGCCTGGTTCCAATTCGCCTCCCTCTCTGCTATCCCCCTGTTTTATCAGCCGTCCTCATTCCTAACATGCACCTGAACTCAAACGTCAATTGGCAGCTATTATGCCGGTACTTTGCTAGTTTCCAAATTCCCTTCCCTTTCATGTACACTTCCACTCACCACTCGTTCTGCTCTACTTCTCATGCTCAAAACGAAATCTTAACCCTTAGTATTCCCCTTTTCTTCACTGTTCTACACTCTCCTTCGTCCTACCACTCTCTGATTCACACACCTATCACTCTTTACCCTATCACCCATGCATTTCAAACACAGCCCACTCCCTCTACAAAATGACTTAATACACCCCCTTACATCCCTCTATTGCTCGCATGCATTTTAAAGAATATTTGAACTAACATTCGACAGCACGATCATTCACATACCTGCCTCAACACAGTGACATGTCCCTCCTCATTACGCCATTGGGCAGAAAATGTCTCCCATCCATTTCACAAATGCCGCATTTAAACCCCTCCTGTTTTTTAACACCTCCTTCCTTAACAGCCAATTAGCAGCCTAAGTAACCCACCCTCACTGAACCAAGCTCTCATTTCCTAAAAACTACATTGCATTCCCTACCTTGGAAAATGTAGTCTCATTTATTTACTTGCAATGCTTGGCTCTCGTGGTTCTGAGTGACATGAGCACGCACCTACTATTTTATTCTTCTGTGTGGCAGGTATTGCCCGATCATCGACACGACGAAACGAGAAGCCAGGGCAGGCACAGGCACAGCGTGTGATGGTGACGAGGCGGCCGGGCCCAGACTGAGTGAAGTGAAGTCACCTCTCGCCGGACGTCTGCTGCTGCCTGCGCACACGTGGAGACTCGAGCCCCTACACTAGAATGTAGAAACTACTAGTATTGGAAAACGTCATGGCGCGCGCATGTCCCGAATGGCCAATCACTGCATGACTTCACATGCTGAAGTCACAGTGATTGGCCATATGCAGTGCGGCTGAGGCAGTGTGCCACCACCCACTCGCGGCATCCAATAATGGATTGCCTGCAGCGCCAGGATTGGCTAGGGGGGCACACTGCCTACTCGCCCTGGTGCCTTTGAAACCCCGGAGGCTCCTGCGGCCCGGCTAAAGCAGCACCCCCTTCGGACCCTCTTAAGTCAGGTTACTAACGCGCAGGCTCGGGCTAGGTACAAGCCACAATTCCTCATGCGCAGTTCTGCTGCTGGCCTGCTGCAGACTGTCACTCAAGCTGCAGCAGACCAGACAGCCCCACCCCCTGCCTGCCCACTCTCCGGATTCAATCGGGCGTGTCCCAGATTGAAGCGCTGCGCTGCGACGCTTATTATATTGTGCTATCCATGCCAATTTCCCAAAATACTTTTAGTGTGCAGTGTGCTCTTGTCACGGTGCTTCCAGGCTTATTGGGGCTACGACCCTACGCCCCAATGGACGCACCGCAGCTGGTGGGAGGTTCGTCAGATAGTGTTACTAGGGGATGCTCTATACTAGAATCTTTGCTACTATTTAGGCTGTATGAGTCAGTTACCTGCGTAAGATCTTTTAACTGCGGGGGAGTGGAAATATTACTGGTCAGAGAGCTCTTTGTGTCTGAGTCCCATACAGGGGTAGTGGCTAGCTGTAGGGGGCCTAAAGAAGAGCGTTTGTTTCGAATCTCGGTAGAGATACGGCGCTCAGTAATAGTGATCTCACGTTCGAGTCTGGCCGCCGCTTTCTTGATAAAATGATCGAGTCTACCCCTCCGGGAGCCCCCCACTAGTGATTTATCTCCCCTTGTAGACATAATAGCTGTGTGATGGAATGCTACACGTACTATTAGCAGTTGGATAAGTAAGGGTACAAGCTAGCAATACAGCAGTATTATGGTGCAGGGTAATATGTCCACGGTACCTATTTTCCTGAGAGTCAGGCTTGAGAAGGAATAGGTGTAAGTGGTATGGCCTAGCCCAGCCTCCTTGGGCCTCTGAGGGCCACAGACGCGACGCAGGGCTGGAGATGGGTTTTATGCTCCTCCAGGCGCGGAAATTGGATCTCGCGGCTTCCTGCCGCAAAGCACACTGGGAAGCGTAGTCTCCCCCTCTCGGGGGCCGCGCCGGGATGGCAAAGGCAGCGGCGGCGGGGGGAGACAGGTGGCAGGAACAGGCGGCGAGAGAAAAAGCAAAGAGCAGCCCCAGGTAAGGCAGTAAAGTTGATGGTGCTGCTGGCGCTGAAGTCCGGTATCGCAGATTAGGGAGCCCCTGGTGGTACTACTCAAAAAGCCAGGTCTTCAGCTTTATGCAGAATTCAAGAAGTGAGGAGGAGGCTGTTATGTGTAGTCGCAGGTCGTTCCAGGCTTTAGAAGCAATGTAGGAGAAGGATCAACATCTAAATCTGGTTTTCTGTAGGCGTGGGATGTGTGCAAGTAGGAGTCTGGAGGAGCCAAGTTTTCTGGAAGGCTTTTGAAAGCTGATGTGTTTGTTGAGGTATGCTGTGCCAGTGTATGTAGTGCCTTATAAGTGTGGGTGAGGAATTTGACTTGTGATCATTTGTGTATAGGGGGCCAGTGGAGCTCCTTCAGGTGTGGTGAGTTTTTTGTTGATCCCAGCATAGATGATATTCTTGTAGTTCCACTTGCTTCAGACTACGGCATGCATGGCGGTATTCCCTGTGCTGATTACGAGTCATTTGGAAATCTTCCTCAGTATCTTCAGGATATGAAAGCATGAGGAGGTGACAGCGTTCACAATGTCAACTTTTGTATTGATGACGATTCCAAGGTTCTCGGTGTGGGTGGTGATGGTGAGTGTCAGACCTAGGTCTGTTCATCTCCAGGTGGAGTTCACTGTGAAGTTATCATCCAGAACATCATGATTTCGGTCTTGTTGGTGTTTGGCTTAGAAAGTTAATCTTCATTCAGTGGGCAATTTCAGTCATGCAGGCATTGAACTTGATCTGGTACTGGGCATCTTATCTGTGAGGGAGAAAATAAATTGTGTAGGACAGAGCGTTGATCTCGTCGGAGGGGCGGGTAAGTTGAAGAGGTTCAGGTTAATGCAGCTTCCATTCAGAACTCCACAGATGAGATTGCCGCAATCCAAGGTGTACAGAGTTAGGCTGGCTGTCTGGGTCCTTCTAGTCAGGAAGGAGCAGATACATCTGAGTGCATGTCCTAGGATTGTGATGTCCTGCAGATGCTGAATGAGGATAGGGTGGGAGAAAATGCCAAATACTGCAGAGAGATCCAGGAGGATGAGATTCACTGTGTCTCCTCCGTAAAGAGTCATACTGAGGTCATCTGTGGTGGGGTGAGAACAGTTTCCATGCTATGCTATGCTGAAACCAGACTGAATGGTATCGAGAGGTTTGTGGATGTTGAGGTATTTGTTAAGACGTCTGTTGATTTTCTCTGAGACCTTGGTAGCAGGGAGATCGGTCTATGGTTGGCGAGTGATGGGGGCTAATGGAGGAATTTCTTTGGCAATTTATCAAGGGCTGGGAAGTGTCCAGGTGTCTGTGTATGTCTGCAAAGTGTTGGAGACATTCAAAATGGGTGTTATCATGGTGCTGATGGGTTGCAGTTTTGTGAAGTAGGCATGGCGGAGGCAGAGGTCTGATGGGGCCCCTGTGAGGATGGATTTTATGGTCCCCCTACATGAGTAGTGCACCACAATCCCAGATGATCCCAAGGTGCAGCCACCCACTCTTGCTTCCGATTTCACTGCCATGGGCCATTGTACTGATTGTCGAACTGTGAGTATCATATTTGTGGACTGACAACATCTTCAAGCGTGCACAGGTATATTCATCGCATGTAGGTCACACTGTACACCTATGTCAATGACAGATTAACCAAGTCTCAACGGTTGATTTGTACAGCCTGTTCATTTGAACATCTATCATCATACACAAAAGTTCTCAATAAACAAAACAAGGACTGTTACCACGTTTGTTGTTAACCACCACTAGGACGCTCTGCGTGATTTCTGCACCAATGAACTACAGCTAGGCTGATCCCATGATGTTTGCACGTATAAACCACCAAAAGACAGACACGCATCACTTCTCTGCTAAAGATCCACCACTAGACAGCCCCCCACCATGATTTCAGCACCTATAAACCACAACTGCACAGATCTCCATCATTTCTCTACCTATGAACCACCACTAGAAACCCCCCATAACTCTGCAGCTGTGAACCACCACTAGACTGCCTCCCACAACACTCGACAGACCCCACACCACTAGACAGACCCCCCACACCAGTAGAGAGACCCCTATCATGTTTCAACCTATGTTTTCACCTCTGAACCACAAATAGACAACCCCCCTTCATTTCTGCACCTATGGGCATTTTAAAGTATGGATTTCTAGAGTGAATACTGACTAAATACATATTGTAGACTGGAATGAGGAGGCAAAGGTATTATTGTTCCAAATGTTCCTGTTTGAAAGAACTTTAAACTGTTTAGGAGGATATCCGTAGGCGTAGACGTTTACTATCCATTCAGGATAATCGTGCTCCTTGTGTACCACATCTCTGAATAATCAATATCTAATTACACACGCACTTATCGATTTTTTTTACTGGTGAGGGCACTATATAGTCCTGTTTATGCTTGATCCGTGTCCCACTCAATTATAGCTGATACGGGTGTCACAGCTTGTGATTGCTTGTTGCTAGGGTTTTGTCCAGCCACAGGTTGGCGACAGTCATTCTTACTTAGCCATCTGTGTGCTGCATGTGGTGTGTTTGGGCTGGTCACGCTGCAAACATGTTTCAGCTTAAAGTTGTTGCAGAATAGGTTAAGGGCGGAGAAGTAAATCAGTGAGTAAAAGACTGCGCTAATATTAGTCAAATCAGAGGCATTAAATTGTGCTCAGGCTGGTACCAGTTTCTGTGGTTGAATTCGAGAAGGAAGGCGTTGGCTGTACTTTTCAGGAAATGCTTTGACTCAGTTAGTAATTAAATTAGGTGGTGGCTTAAGATCACGTGCTCATCCAATTAGATACAGTCTATGTTTTCGAAAGTGAACAGTTTGTGTATTGGCTGAAATGGTAGAATTATTAGGATAAGAATGACCACCAACTCATTAGTCATTACACTAATTAAAGCCTTGAATTCACTGCAGGCATTAAGGCATTTAGTATACATGCTATTCTGCAATGCCTGTATTAATGCCTGTATTTATTCCATTTGAGTCCTGATCTCACAATGCCTGCTGCCAGAACCAGCAGCCATGCCTAAGGCAGGTCTGGTTACAAAGCATAATTAAAGCATCTGTTTAATGAACAAAATCAAACATTGCTTTTCTGTCTTCTCTTTTTTTCTAGCTGCATAGTCACATGCAGAAAGGAGATATTTATAGTAACATGTTTATTTTTTCCATTCCGTAGGTAATTACAGAAAAAGTTGAATCTTTCTGCATGTTTCTACACATTCCGAGCTATTGTGCCTTTAAAAAACAACGGACTCACAATTAACTGATTCTAATATTTTTGGGGAACATATATATAACATATTGGTGTGCTTAATTTTGCACTAGAGATTCTATTTTTAATCTTCATCTTTGCAAACATGCTTTCTCTTTTATATGAACGTGCTACACATCAAGAAGTTAAATGGTTTGTGGGAAACGCGATGGTATTATATGGAATAAAGTACCCCTTACTGTAAATTAAAAGGATATCGTAAGTCACCGCCTCTTTCCATAGCCTTGTAAAGAATCTCAGCCTTAGTCTTCTTTTCTCCACATTGTCATGGTGCTCCTCGGTGACTTACAATAACCTTATACTGTACGGCCGGGGGAGGAGGGGGGGGGTACTTTATCCCATATATAGTACATGAGATTTCTGCAAAAAACAAATGTGTATCCAATTAGATAGCAAATGACATGGAATGCAGATCTTAATCTTTTAAAGAGGCCATGATCTAGCTCCTAGAGGGCAAGTGTCAAAACCTCTTCCTACAGTATGTCCAACCACGTCCTCAAATGGCAAAGGTCTGTTGTTACAGTTGCATGCCCAATGTTTTAAAGCTGTTGCTGGGGAACGCACGGATATGCTCCCTCAGCTTCCAGTATTGACTGGAGTCAAACTAAAAGGCACACACATAGTTTTAAACCATAGAAATACGCTCTTTCTAGAAGTGGCATTTCTATGTTAATGATGGCAAATTCTTCTTTACCACAGGAGAGGGTTTGCAATTGTGAATTCAACGACAGGAAAGATTATGAGGCTGCTGTACTATTGCAGCTTGAAGTAATTTCAACCATTCCCCCATGTTAACCTCTAGGAAGAGCAGACCTCATATGTAGTTAAAACACACATGGGTACTCTTGACTACCTGGGCAGGGAACACAGGTGTACCTGCCCTTCATTTTACCTACCACCTGCTTCACACCTTAATATTTACCCTAGGGGTGCTCTAGTGGTAGTGAAAGGTACCCTCTGGATTGGCATTTAGAAATACCAGCCTGTGTGTAAGTGCAATTCTGCACACACAGGCCTGCAATGGCAGGCTGAACACATGTTTAAAACACCATAGGTGCAATTGCGCACACTCATGCCTGCAATGGCATGATACAATGAAAACCCATCAGAAATGGGATCCCACACCAACTGTTTAGGGAAACACAACCTGAAGATTATCAGCTCTAACATTGGTTGACAGGGGTGTGAGCCCTGGCCAAACATCAACCACAATCCTTGTCAGGGTGAAGTCACAAGCAAACCCTAAATTAACCCATGCTCAAACCTCGGGTAGCTTGGCACAGAGCAGTTCGGCTTAACTTAGAGGCAATCTGTAAGATCTTTGTGAAACACTTCAAACAGTGATACAATGAAAACCCATCAGAAATGGGGTCCCACACCAGATTAGAAATACAGAGAAATTAAAGATAAATATAACAAGAGCAAAGTGACCCAAAATAATTAGTAGTTGGAGCTATCCAATTTTAAAGATTCTAGTACAAAAAGTGCCACATGCACAAGCACCAACTGTGGAGACCTGATCACACAGGACCAGGACAAAGTCACAAGTTCATTGGGACTGCGGGGGAGCACGGGTAAGCTACAGGGAATGAGATAGGCCGGTTGGACAGATACCTTAAATCCTGGGTTGCAAAGCTTTGTGAGGGTCTGCTTCGAAGATGTGTTGTGCAGCCAAAGCAATGCATCGGTTCTAATATGTAGATGTTTTTAATTTTTTTGATTTTTGCAATTGGAGGACCTACATCTACATCGAGGGCTTGCTAAGCGAATCCCGGCATCAAAGTTGCGTTGTGTAGTTGGGGTGATGCATCGGTTCCGAGGAGCTGCATGGCAGAAATGTGGAATTCTGAATGGTTGTGGAGTCGGCTGTCGAGAAGGGATGCGTGGCCCTGCACCTAGGATGCGATGGACAGTGGTGGTTCAGAAGAGGTTGCGGCTACGATGGCAATGCATGTCTTTATGATGGGTCTGATCCGTACAGAAGCAACGATGCATCCCTTCTGCTTGGGGTTGTGCCGTGCAGCAAAGGATATGTCCCGGTTCTGCTGGCTCTACAGAGAGAGGACCTTAGGCCCACTTCCATCTTGACAGTTATGTGGACTGTTTCAAAGATATCTTTGACAGACATTTGGTAACCCTGCTATAAATAATTCAGGGTGAGGCCTCATCCGTTCTGCTCAGAGGTTTGTATGAAAGAATATGCCAGAATGCCCGTAGGGTTACAGTGCGCTTTAAAAATGACATAAATAAATAAATATCAATTACAAAAACATAGTGTACACAAATATTATAACCAAAATAACGAGTACCATAACATTGTAATGGTATGTATAGATAGTTAAGTATAGATGTACTCTTTTTAACTCCTTGTTCCTACTATAGGTGTCTTGCTTAATACCACTTGTAAAAATAATGTTTTCTATTTCTATTTCTATTTCTATTTAAAATTATTTATACAGCGCACGTACACCAGCGGTTTCTTGGCGCTAAAAACTGAAAGAGGTCAGAGCAGAAATCCCGGGGTAGGGGAAAAATGAGAAACTAAAGTATTAATTAAAGGATTTGGCGAAAAGGTATGCCTTGAGTTGTTTCCGGAATAACAGGTATGAGGTTGAAGCTCTGAGCTCTGCAGGCAGAGAGTTCCAAAAAGTCGGGGCGAGGGTCGCAAACTTCGAGCCTCCCCATTTCTTTCTTCGAAACCGTGGGACAGTAAGAAGGGATTGGGAAGATGACCTCAGTTCCCTAGATGGAACATAGGGAATGATCTCCGAGGAGATGAAAGCTGGCGCCGTGCCCAGTCGTGCTTGGAAGGTGATAGATGCAAGCTTAAACTGGACACGGGCCCAGACAGGAAGCCACTGTAAAGATTTCAGGAGGGGAGTGGTATGGGAGGATTTTGGGAGTTTGAACACCAGGCGCGCCGCCTGGTTTTGGATCTGCTGCAAACGCCGAAGACTATATGCAGGGATACCTGCATATAGGGCGTTGCCATAATCCAGGCGGGATACGACCATGGCAAGAGTGATAAGTTTTAGGGCATCAAATGAAAAAAAACGGGACACCTTGCGAATAGTGCGAAGAGCCAAAAAGGAGGAAGAAACCACAGAACTAACCTGGGAGTGAAGGGTGAGTTGTGAATTGAGCTTGATGCCTAGAGTTTTAACTGAGGTAGAGGGAACAGGTGGGGCACCAAGGGAAGGGGGCCAGAAGATGGGGGACCAGGGGCTGGATGAACCACCTGTCAACACCAGCTCGGTCTTGTCTGGGTTGAGTTTAAGATGGTTGTGGTTCATCCAGTCTCGGATGTGAATCATGATAGTTTGAAAGTTGGAGACAGAGTCGGGGGAAGAAGAAAGGTTGAACACAAGCTGGAGGTCGTCCGCATAATTAAATACGGTGACCTCCATTTGTTGCAGTGAAAAGATAAGAGGGGAGATGTAGAGATTGAATAAGAGGGGGGAAAGGGAGGAACCTTGGGGAACCCCGCACTGAATGTCGCGGAAGTCCGCAGTGAAGTCACCCAGGCGAACTGCCTGGGTGCGGTCCCTCAGGAAGGAGGATAACCAGACCAACGCGGTACCCCCGATCCCCGCCGCCCTGACACGGGAAAGTAAGATGGAGTGGTCCACCGTGTCAAAGGCGGCTGAGAGGTCGAGGAGAACCAGGGCCTGAGGTTGGTTGGTATCCATTCCCTCCCTGAGGTTATCAAGGACCGAAAGCACTACGGACTCCGTGGAGTGTGCGGGCCGAAACCCGGCCTGGCGGGGGGCAAGAGCCCCGTTCTTCTCCACGAAAGAGCTCAGGGCGGAGGTGACGTGACGCTCGAGTACTTTCGCCAGGAACGGTAGGAGAGAGATGGGACGGAAATTGGCTGGGATTGAGGGATCGGCACCAGGTTTTTTCAATATAGGGACGATTACAGCAGATTTAAGTGAGTTGGGTACCACACCCTGGGATAAAGAACTGTTGAGAAGGCGGAGGGGGGGATCTGGGCAGCTAGAGAAGATATGACGGAGGATATGAGCTGGGCAGGGATCTAGCGGGGACCCAGATTTAACAAGTGGAATTATGGCAGTTATTGATTCCTTAGTTAGAGGTGGGAGGGTGGTGAGATAGTCCTTGGGAGGAGGACACTGAGGGTCCACAAAGGTAGGGGAAGGAGGGGGAATGTTGGTTTTAATGGTTACGATTTTTTGAATGAAGAAATTATTTAGGGAGTGACAGAGTTCCAGAGAAGGGGTGGGTTTGAGAGAGGTTCTATCCGAAAACGCTAGATTGTGAACAATCGAAAAGATTTCCTTCGATTTGCTTTCGGCTGCGAGGATTTTGGAGGAAAAGTAGATGGTTTTTGCCTCAAGGATGTTTTTCTTATATAGGGTCAGGATGTTTATAAACTCTAAACGTAAGGAGGAGCAGTAGTTTTTCCTCCAGGCCCGCTCCGCACGCCGCACCGCCAGTTTAGTGGCTTTAAGATCTTGATTAAACCACTGGTTGGCGTCCTTCTCTCGTTTGGTTGAGACCCGCTTCAGAGGAGCAATGGTATCACAGCCTGCAGAGAGCCATTGGTCAATGGCCGTGACCTGGGAGCTGGTAGATAGGTCTTGGAGGAGGGGAGCGGAGGAAGTGAGTATGGAGGATAGACTATCTGGGTCTACTCGGCCCCATGCTCGAACCCAGGTGTTTTTAGGGAGTGGGGGCTTGATCGGGGGGTGAATGGGAAGAGAAAAGGAAATCAAGTGATGGTCAGACCAGGTACAGGGTAAGATTGAAAGGGATTCAACGGGGCAGTTAGAGGACCAGATCTGGTCGAGAGTGTGACCTTTGACGTGGGTGGGAGAGTGAATATGGGAAATGAAGTTAAGAGAGGAAAGGGTGTCTGATAACTCCTTAGAAGATGGGCATTCGGCTTGGTCAGAAGGCCAAAAATTGAAATCACCCTAAAGTAAAATGGAGGAGTTGTTGACTGTGATAGTAGCCAGAACTTCCAAGAAATCCGGAAGGAACAATAAGGGAGATTGGGGGGGACGATAGATGAGAATACAGGTGAGAGGGGGCGTGATGGAAGTGGTACGGATGGCTAAATACTCCGTAGTAGCGATATCTGGAAGGGACAAGGGCTGAAAAGGGAGGTCGGTTCGAGCGATGACCGCCACCCCGCCTCCAGCTTTGCCATTAGGCCGGTCGGCACGGATAGCGTAATATGGAGCTGGTAGAGTAGCCAATAAGGTGGGGAGGGAGTCGTCGCGGAACCAAGTTTCTGTTAAGAAAAGAAGGTCGGGGGCATGGAGATCCAGCAGGACCGACAGTTCATGGGCGTGGGCAACTGCAGACCTAGTGTTCAGATAGAAAGCCGTAAGAGATCTAGAAGCAGCTGGAAAAGCGCTACCGCTAGAGGGAGTCGGGGGCACAGGTTGTGGCCAAGGTATTGTCAGAGGGGCAGGAGGAGCTAAGCCAAGAGACGAGATGTGGGAGCAGATGGAGGCAGATAACGGCCATGGGCCCCGAAGGCAGCGCAGTTGGGCAGGTGAGTAGGTGGTAAAGCGAGCAGAGTGACAAATCATATTTGTCTGAAATGCTTTCTAGCAAGGGAAGATATGTTCTTTTCAGGATGCTAATACATTTGCATGTTTTAGAGTAAAATAGGAATGGGAAATAGAAGAGAGCATGCAGTCAGTCGAGGTTAAATTGTACTGAGATTCAGATCAGATAGAGAATGTGATACATGTAACCTGTCTGCCAGTTTACCAGATGACACAATGTAAACATAATCTTCAGCACACTTTGGGAGATTACGCAATCTGTAGTCAGAATTGGACCCGTCAAGAATATGCCTCTGCACTCCACATACCATTATCCTGCATTCTGTCACAACGCGGTCATAACAACGACCGCTTTGTGACAACGCATACCATTACTCCGCAAGTCGTTACAACCACTTGCGGAGGGGGGTCGCTGGATGTTCGAATAGTAAAATTTACTAATCCAACTCCAGTCTGTGCGGACTTTAGGGAAGGAGTTGGATTTTAAATCCAACACCTTCTCCCCCCTCCGCAAGTCGTTGTAACGACTTGTGGAGTGATGGTATGCGTTGTCACAACGCAGTCGTTATAAAGGCCGCGTTGTGACAGCATGCGGGGTCACGGATGCGTAGTGAGGTGCTTTACCCCATCACACCTAACATGACAGTGGTAATTGTTCCAGTTACAATTACTCAGGAAATATAAAACAATAGCTTATTAAGCAGGCTCCTCATGAATGCGCGGGCTTTATATTTCCTCTCTTACAATTGGGCCTTTGGTACTTGCTGTAGGTATATGATAGACGTGTACCGTGCAGACAGTTCACAAGAAACCTACACAATTGTACAGTTCATTTAAGAAGTCCTATAGCACCACTGTGGCACATGTTAAAATGACTATACACAAGAGATCGTCCCTAAAAACGCAAGCAATTTTGAATTTTTGTACATATTTCTTTATAGTTGCACTTTTTATGTAAATTCATGTGGCACAGTAACAACATTACATGGCACAAAGGTCCTGTGTAGAGGATTTTACTGACTTTTTCCAACATCCACAATAAACATGCACTCAGACTTGAATTGAAAAAAAGATATCTGATTTTATGCATTTGTTTCCTTCTAAGTTTCTTATTGTGCATTTTCTTTTTTTTCATTTTCATGCTGTTTCAAACTTAACATTACCATACAAGTGGCATTTATTCTAATTTAGTTTCCCTTGCCATTTTGTTTTGTCTTTGTCATTCTTTGACATTTGTATCTCTTTATCTTCAAATGAGCCTCACCATAATCTACATTGTTGTTTTTGTTCTCCCTTTCATACTTTACCTTGGTGATGCGTCACTCAGGTGGAGTGTTCTGTGCTTCTCTTCCTAGTACTTCTAGGAAGCCTCACCCACTGAAAGACAATTGACCTACCTGCTAATCACTGACTGCCTTATAAAAGGACACACGTAGCCTTTAAATTCCAAATAAGCATTGGAAGAGCATCAACACTGTTCCACCTCCAAGAACTGAGCTTGAAGCCACAGGTAAGGAAGGTCTGTATAAATGTTTTAGAATGGCATCTGTAATTCTGAGCTTTCCAGAGGAATATTTGCCTAGTCTCACCATGGTTCTGACTAACAAAGACCTTTCCACCATTAAATATAAATTACTAGCGCCAACAGGCACATCTATGGCTTGCAAGATATACACCTAAGGTAACTCTATCAAAGGTAGAGGCCAGTGCAGAGTGCATTGTGTCAATGTACAGCACTGTTGTAGTGGGACTACAATTGTTTAACAAGAATTTACACTTCTTTTAAGGCATGTCCCGGGTTTTTCCTGAAAAGGAATTTAAACCTTAAATTAAGGCTGAGCCATATTTTGTTTCAAGATCCTTAGAACTGCAATAGGCCTGAGAGTTTAATGCTAAGTTTTCTTCTGGGGAGAGGTGTGGCGCCGCGGCCAGGGTGACTGACTCCGGATTTTGGGGATCACGGTTTGATCCCCGGCTCCGGCGGCAGGTTAGCCCAGCACCATGTGACTCTGGGCAATAGCTTGCTTAATCTTCCCGACGGCCCCCAGCCCCCAGCGCCTAGAGACCCTTACGGGTGATTGTGCGCTTTACAAATGTGGATTATTATTATTATTATTATTAAGTGCAAATTTGAGAGAGGATGAATTTTGAGTTTAATGCATAGTTGAGCCCCACCTTCAGATACATAATAGATTGGATCTTATACGTTGTTGCTCCCTTAGTATTCCATTGGAACTACAATCTTTCTGGCTAAGTGTGAGGATTTTGTTTTCCTTCATATTATTAAAAATACTATTCTCACAGTTATGTTGTTCCAAAGAATGGAGTGTTCACTGCGGTCCTACTGATGTCCTGGATTACAGTTTGGTCAGGATATCAGAGGATGTGTATGTTTGTTCTACCAGCTATGGGGAAGAATCCAGCGCACTTACAAGCTGGCTTTCTGGCCTTCTCAGCATCCATGAGTGATGAAATCCCATGCCCTACCAGAAAAGTCACTTTCATCACAAAGATCACTGCCGGGGACACAAGGACCTCTAAATGTGGTGGGCAGTCCTGTGCCAGCGGGTCAGGGCCCCACAGATCTGGCATGCCACCCCTAAGCCTGTTAGTCATTTTAGTTCTTTGACTGTCAGCTTATTTTGAGTCTTTAAATTAATCATAAATCAGTTGTTAAATAGACCCTCCTCTAATTTCCTCGTTTGCGTCTTGACCTTCTTTAATTGACAGACTCTCAACAAACTTAATTGAGAGAGTCTTTCAAATCTTTGCATGTCTACTGTACTGAAGCATACACATCTGGGATACCTGGGCTTCATTCTTGGCTTCTGAAGGATGGCTTGACCTATCTTTTTTGTGCAGAATTTACCAACCGAGTCTCTGCATTCGTAAACTTACTAATAACTCGTAGTTTGTGACCACAAATATAAAGGTACAGAAACAGGTATGTTTACCTTTGTGAATCTGGCCCTACAAGTCAGAGCATGTTTAGTGGTTTAAGGTACATTTCCAGGGAGGAGTGCTCAGCTTGGACATAGGGTTTTCAACTGAGCAACCTCTATGAGCCTGGATGCACATTTTTCGCTATGGTGTCCCGCAGTAGTCAAAACTGAAGAGCATGCAGAGTCTTCAGGGCTTGTTAACTAGGGTGTTTGGGCACGGAACCGCGCAAGTGCATCTAGAGAATTTAAGGCCTCATTTATGGGGTTTTAGCATAGGGCAGTGGAGCAAGGCACCGTGCTGCACTGCCCTACACCCGAGTGAAAAGGGCAGGAATGCACCATATTTAAGCGATACCGTGCATTCCTGTCGTTTCTGCCTCGCTGGTGCAGTTTTGGCCGCCTATCGACAACGTAGGCAGAGTTTCACCGTGGTGCAAGGGTGCCTCCGTTGCATGCAGGATTGTTTTTGTGCAGGAAGGCACTTTCTGCTTTCTGTGAGTGCTGCAGAATGCAGCACTCACAGAAAGAGGATAAAACTAGGAGAAATAAACATATTTCTCCTTGTTGTGCCTCACCTCAGGAAGCCGATGAATTTGTTGCGTCCCCAGGATTACATCACTTTGTAAATCTGGGTAGCGTCAAATCCCATGGGTGTTGCGTGCGAAACCTCACTGCGATGCCCATGGAACAACTCCTGGGTGCAGAGTAAGGTGACACAGAAATGTGCCCTGTACCACCTTACCCATGATTTATGAGGCCACTTAAAGCCTCGCAGGGTGTCTTCGCGCAGCTTCAAAAATCGAAATGAGAGCCCTGGTCAGGCATGTACTACTTTACGTGGTGCAGAAGTGACACAGGGCTCTAATAAATAAGCCAATCAGTGTTTAACCCCTTCCTTGCTGCCGTCGGCCATTGGCCGACGGCAGCACTACCTCCCCAGTGCTGCCGTCGGCCAATGGCCGACGCGGCCAGCCCATTTTGCGGAAGTGCCGCACTGCGGGAAAATCGGGGCCGCGGTAAAGTAGTTAAAGGCAGAATTGGGCAGGTGCCAGTTTTAATGAACAGCTGAAGAGTGGAAGTGGAACAGCTGATGACAGCTATGGAAACATTTTTACATTTTGTAATGATCCTTCCGTGCGCCGATGCAAAAATCGAGAGTGGACATAGGAGACTCTGGTGAGCCAGCCAGTTATTAATGCACGTTTACACAAGTTGTATCCTCTTAGTTGCATGTGGACAACTCCGTATACGAGCTAGTGTACATATAATTATGTAAACAAGGTATGCATTTAATGTACACTACCCTTATTAATGAACAGGTTTACCTAAAATCATTCCTGTTTGTAGCAAATAGGCACTCCTCCATAATCATCCAATTATTATATTATTATGCAAATTTTCCTTACTGCAAAAATATGTTTGGGGTTCAAGGCAGATGAATAAGAACATTGTGAGAATGGTTCATTAATGTGTATGACTGAAAGGATCTGTAGTCTGATGCCACTTCTGGTGCCTGTGGTCATGCGACAGGAAAAGGATAGGGAAAACTCAGTTGGAGACAAGGACTGATGGTGAGTGCATGGCAGGGAATACCCCCATCAGTATTAGGTCACATGGTGCAATCAGAAAGAAATGTCTTGTCCAATAGGACCTTGACCAAAGAGATACAGGATCTCAACACCGCTGCTTCCATTCAGCATCACACAAGTGCAGCTCGGAGTTGTAGGTCACCTGAGTGCAGTCAATGCTTTTCACTTCAGCAAATGCAAAGTACCGACTGAATACATGCTTTGCCAGAGATGTATAAGGGAGCAAGAACCCTTCGCAAATGCAGGGCAGCACTGCCATATTAGGTCACCATTCATTATCAGGACATCTGGTTAGCACAAAAGCTGCACTCATATCTTCAACCTTGCCCTCCTTGCATAGCAGTGCACTGGACATGCACTCACTGCTCTGTTATGCACTGCATCACGTGAGCCGCGTGAGCATGGGGAAGGGACCGACTGAGGTCAAAGGGTAGGAATGTTGTTCTTTGCTCCACCTCTCACGTGTTGGGGTGCTCCATGATTATTGAATCCACAATATCGATGCGACAGAATGTTGAGGACAGAATAATGAAAATGAAATATTGACAGGTAATTAAGTCTAGATGTTCTATACCTAGCTTTACCTATATCTACTTACAGCTACATATAGAGTCAAGGTACACAGATGTGGAATTAGGTATAGTAAATCTATACATCCCTATATGCACTTACCTTCTGATATTCTGTCCTCAATATTAGTATGCCATAGTAATATTGGTGTCTATATTCAGTGACTGAATGTGTTTCATGAGTGGCGTAAAATTAGGTTTATACTGCAGACATGCGACATTCCCGACTCCTGCTTCCATTCCACCTTCATCTACAGCAGTTTGGCAAGGTGCAAGGCTGCTGCAGTGGAATAGGAAGTCTGCCAGGTGCAGATTCCACCGACCTCTGCATGTGCAAGGGATGCTTTAGAATCTGCTTCTGTCACATCTCTGAGGCAGTGCTTTAATCTCATCATGGATATGTACCGGCCTCTTTGGCCATGCATGTCAGGGCTGTTTACACTGGTACACTGGAAACCCATGCATAGAGGTGGGCTTGCTGATTTCCACAGTCCCCTGCCCCTGTGTCCAGGTAGCTCATGGCAGTGGATACTGAGTATTGGACACGCAAGGTTCTTGGTATGAATGTAGGCCACAGATGAAATCCTGGTTGGTCTCCAAACTGCACACATGGCCCATGAACTGAGCTCTTCTGAGTTGGAAGCGCTGCAATGCATTTGAAATGGACAACATTACACATTGCAAATATACAGTCACAGCCACATCATTCAAGGAAGTACTAAGGGCATCAGCCTCTCCTCCTTCTCAGATATACATGCTCTCCTTGGAGTTGTAAGGCCATCCAGGACTGCTTACTATGTCAGTAAACAACTGTCAAGAAGAAGTACCTGTGTCTAATTCTCCAAAGGCTTGTGTGAACCTGGAGTCTCCAATTAACTCTCCATGCCAATTACAGTAGGGAACGAGCAAGAGCCCACATCTAAAATTGACTTGCATAGAAGTCAGGGTGGCAATGACTAGGTCTGGCCTGGAGACAAAAAACAAGAACAATGGAGGAAGGAGGAACAAATACTACGCTCTTTAGAAATAGGAGACCACTAATTCACCCATTTTATGCCAAATGTGCATTATGAAATTAATCAAACATTCTGTACTTCATCACTCATACACGGGGACATGATTACACATTTTTATTTTTTTGTAATCAGCATAAATTATTTTTCTCTTATTACTTATTCTCTTTTTTCTCTTACCAAACAAGAAGTGTTTAGCCAACGCTTAATACATCATACAACACTATATACATATCTATATACACACCTATATACAACAGTAAACCACACAAACAATTTTGACAAGAATGAAAAGCAAAAACAAAAAAACTAAATAGTTTTTCACCCTCAAAGAACAAATGTAGCAACAGCTAAGTGCCCTCCTATTAACTCTAGGAGGTGCACTAGGAGGTAGTCCGACACCACTGGTTCAGTGCACAGATTTGCAGAACCTAAATCCAAAAGTGTGTCACAAGGCATTCATTTCCAAAATTAATTTTCATACAAAGACTCCTCCGTATGGAAACTGTCGACGCGTTCGTGTTTCGGCCTCCAATAGGTCTGGCCTCTTCAGGACAGGGCGATAAACAACAAGCAAGCTCAATCCGGCAGCAGCGGGAGAACAATCATTTGGAGTACAATCACTATTTCTTATGACTCCCTGGTAGGGGTGCGTCTTCATTTACGTCCAAGTTAGTCTCATCTACACGCTGTCAACTTTCCAAGGGTCACTCCGCTGTACGTGTGGATCCTCTAATCTACAACACACGGGGCCGCCATCGTGGTCGGGAATAAACTGGACCTGGAGACATTTTAGTTGCATTACTGGCATCATACTTTTCATCAACCCTCTTTATCCATTTGATTTTTCAAATGTTGCTGAAAATATGCTTCCTCTCACCTCAGTACACAGTAAATGACAAAGGGCCCTCCCACTTCAGCCACTGGCTACCTTCATTTTGAGAAATTGCATTATGCTTGTGAATATGTATACACACACCAAAAGTATAGTCCCTCAAGTTTCAGAAGTTGAAGGCACCTCTACTTTACAGTTTCTTCTAGTACCGATGTACAAGTACCTAGTTTCGAAGCAATCAGGAAATGTGTGGAAAGTTCATCGTGATAACCCACGTTTGGCATATGCAGCTTCTTTGTATATGCAAAATCATATGTTGAAGTCATCCCCCTCAGCGTTGAGGGACATATATGCAAGTATATATAAGGTATTTCTATAGCACAACCCTAACGAGAAGGCAGCAGAGACAAATCAAGAAATTGCATCTGATTTGAGAGGGACATCTGGTAACAAAGTAAGGTACTGCAGGCTTCTAAAGATAAATCGATTGGAACAGACTCAAAAAGGGTGTCTAGCACTTGATGTATTACAGCTTTGTAAAAGAATGATCAACCTGTTATAACTGACTCTAGAGGAACTTTCAGTCACAGCTGCCAGTGCTGCATGTTTTGGAAGTCTTGCCTACCTTATATTGTCCCAAATAGACTTGATTTCTCACATGCATCAGTAGAGTTCAGCCCTGGACTGTGCTCACTATAAACAACTCTGAGTTTGATGCCACACAGGTGCATCTCAGTTTTAGAAATAGTCTGAGAAGAACCATTTTGTAGGTACTTGAAATTAACAGTTACTGCTGGTGCCTATGTATACATAAGGGTTTCTTCTCAGTGCTCCAGGGATATTAAGACAGCTATTCAAGTTACAATAATGACTCATCATCTTTAACCAGTTGGGCCTATTTATTTAACCCATAGAAAACAATCACAATTCATTAGAGTAGCAACATTGTAAATGCATTTTTTTATTGTGAGTTCTGCGATTTTGTGAACAAATTTTTACTCTCATTTAGGAGCAACATCTAGTAACCTCTAGAGGGGCTGAAGTCCTTAGTGAGGTCTTCAAGTTGTTGATTCTCACCGAGAGGGACATATGGTATTGGCTTGACGTATTGCACTATGTAAAAGGCCAGACCCATAGTTGACTTTACTCATGCTTTTTATGGTACAGCGCAGAATGTGCAGAAGCATCGCAGCCATATCCAACATCTGCTTTTGCAGAAAACCTAAAGTGCGTTTCTCATTCTTCTTTCCATTAGAAAAGCTTCTCCAGCTGAGCTACATTTGCAGTTCCTCAGAAAGCCATGGACACCAGGAAGTGGGTCACCCTACTGGCTGGTGTGCTTTTTCTAGGGGCCCTTACCCCAGCAGAAGCCTGCGGATGTATAATGAATCATCTACAGCGCTCCTATTGCAATTCAGACATTGGTAAGTATCTATATTGATCCATTTTTCATGATATGGTTTTTTGCTTTGACACCCAAGGGTAAGCAGCCAATTTTAGGTTTCGCCTGGGGCATGGAGCTCCTAGCTCCGCCCCAGGAGAAATCTTTAGTTTTCAGTATGGGGGACTTTAATCCGCCCTCTGTTCCATTGGCTAGCTCCATAAATGGAGGCTAGCCATTGGAACAGAGATCTGTCCGTCATGGCCAGACCAGATTCGTGGGCGTTACTGCATTTTTTTCCCTCTCCACCCTTTTTGCATCGTCATTGGGCGGTGGGCGGAGTTTCGTTTTTTTTGTTGGGGTGTTTGTTTTCCTCATTTCATGCCGACCACGGCCGCCGGAAGAAGTCCAGGTGAGTGCGTTCCTTTCCCCCCCCCCTCCCGCTGTCCGTGTCTTTCCCGCCCCCCCCGCTGTCCGTGTCTTTCCCGCCCCCCCCTCCCGCTTCCAGGGGCGTAGCCGCGAGTACCCGAGGCCGGGGATTGAGGCCTAACCCCGTGGGACGGAGCTATCCTGACGTGGGAGGACCCACTGCCATCGGGGCCTCCCGCTGTGACTGTGACACCAGAGCTGCACCGGGGACCCCTAGCCACCAGGGCCCCGGGTTGGACGAACCTGCTGGTAATTGCCTGGCCCGGAGCGGAGGGGACGGTCTGTCTCCCCGGGAGCGGGGCCGCTCCTACTTGAGGTTGGGGTCTGGGCCTGTGGTCACGAGTTGCGGGCGAACAAGAACCGGGAGGCCCACTGACATCGGGCCCCCCTGGGTGTGGCGCGAGTAGGCGGCGGATCGGGCCCTGGGTGAGCTGTGCCCGGCGGAGGAGGGTGCACTCTGCACGACTTGAAGACGGGGCCTCCGGGAGCTGTGGCCCGGGACTGAGGTTGTACCTGCGACGGGCGGCGGATGAGTGACAGGGGACCCGCTGGCATCAGGGCCTTCTGCCACCGCGTGTGAGCTTGAGCGGATCGGAGCCTGCGCTACCTGGGGCCCTACAGAGGTGAGGAAAGCCAGCGGGGGGGCGTGCCTGTGGCTGGGGTTCGAGGCCGCCCCGCGTGAGAAGGAGGCCTGACACGGGAGCCCGCTGCAATTGGGGCCCCCAGAGACTGGTGCATGGTACCACGGGGGCCTCTGTTGGTCGAGGCCCCGGCGGGGAGGACACCTCCTGAGACCGCCTAGAGCCTGGGAAGGGAGCTGAAGCGGCCCGGGCCCAGATATTGGAACTTCACACATCTTTGATAGTCTTGGGCATATCCATTTCTTTAATAACTCCAAGCCCTCCCTTTTCAGTAGTACAATGTGTTTGCGTCACTATGTGTACTGGCGCTGAGGGGTGAGAGGGGGCGGCTCCCAGGCTAAAGCTGCCAGACACCCTGCTGCTCTAAGCGCAATGCGATTTCAACTTTCACTTTTAGAAATCTAACCTCTCAACTCTCAACACAGGTTGGTAAACGGCAGTACAGAACTCTAGATTCATGGCAGCCTCAGTACTTCTGCCATTGGACGGGTGTGCCTGCACCTTTAGTGTCAGCCGTTGGCAATGTAAATAACAATGCCATTTATTTATAAGTTAAAAAAAAATGTCATGAGCAATGCCAATAGCTCGAACTTTTCCAAAGGCGAAACCATTGCATTGTAAATGCTTGTTAATACATGACAGGACGACTGGCCACCGACAGCGGCTACGTAGACATGTGTCAGACTGGTTTCCCTCTTTAAATATGGGTACAAGAGGCTGAGGTCTGTGCATGTAGTCATTGCAAGACCAGGGCGGATGGTTATTTTGCAGATATTCAAACAAAGATTAATAGATATACTGTCATTTATTTTATTTGTTTCTTTCGTTCCTTCGCTTCACCTGCAAAACCTCGGCCTACAAACAACCATGTGCTTCAAAACATAAAAGCCCAGCAAAAAGAAATCTGAAAGGTCCAACTTTCTTAATTGTTTGGCTGAGTTGTAAATCTTCTCATTAGACATTAACTAAATATATTTGCACCTCAAGATAGTTGGTCTATTTTTACGAATATCATAGAATGGAGCAGATTTTTCTTAATTTGTGCGCTATGGAAGCAGGGGTGTAGCTATCAATAGTGCAGCCTGGTGGGAAAACCCCCATCCCACGTGTGAAAAGTTACTATTAGCCATTTTTTACTTGTAAATTCTGTCTTCTATGTTGACACCCCTGAATTGAGGGGTGGAGACATAGGAATGCGCATTCAGGAGTAAATGTGATCTTGGAAAAGATCACTTGGAAAAGAGTGTAGACTTACACCTTGATGCAGTAGTAGATTTATATGTGAGTAAAGGTACACATGTCAATTCACCTTTGTGAACCCGTCCCCACGGCACATTGCTCACCTGCATGGAGCCGAGCAACCCGAATCTACGTCGAGCGCCCCGATACTGCCTGAACTTTTTTGAGCAGCTGAATGTTGTAAATTTTTGCAACATTAAACGGCAAGAAGTTCGCTGCTGCGCAATAAAGCAGAAAAAACTTTTTTGCAACACAATATTCCATATTGTTTATCTGCTCCTTTTATCGACCATGCCACGATCTGCAACCACTACACAATAACACTCAAAAATAGAGAAACAAAGATAGATGCCTCTCAGTTCAGTAGTCTCTTGGGTGTGTCTGTGCTTAAAATTAATAACCATTTTCTTTGGTATTGTCATTTTGTTCTAATTGTCTGTTTTCTTTCTGACAGTCCTCAAACTCAAGATCCACGAAGCCACCACGCAGGCCGGGGATAAAGGCTACAAAGTTGAAGTTGTCCAGGTAATTTCAAGGGAGGCATCAAAATGCATTGTCAGAAGGGCTTTGCTTAAGAGATTTACAAAAATAAAGCAGAGTTGACATCTCAGGTTATGCACCTCTTAAAACAGTCCGCGGGATTTGGGGGCCATGTTGCTGCCCACTCCCTCCCCCTGAAAGATGCTGTGTTCTACCAATAGGAAGTCTCGGTGATGTTGACTCATCACAATGCCATGTGTATCAGAGACGACATCACAGATCCTCTCGCCTCCAGCCAAATCACAGGGTTGGCCTCTTGTTCCCACCTTACGCCTCACAATAATATCCAATTGTCTGGGTTATGAACTGACTGATGGAACAGAAACTAGAGCAACTATGCCAGGACCTTGGAGCTTTCTTGACTTTTCTTTCTTGCCTCATAAACCCTCAAGAACAAGAGTACCAAAGTCAAGACCAAGGGTGGCAAAAGGCAAACCAGAAGTAACAGCAGTTATCTCTGGAAAACCCGAATCAACGTTCACTGTAGTGATTTTGACAGTATTGAGATCAAGTACTACTGAATATTAGAACATTGGAATGTTGGGAGCTCCATTGCAGACATTGGAGTGCTCCGGGCTTATAATGGCTGGTATAAGCCCGGAGCTCCAACATTCCAATGTGTCTTTGTTCACAGCTCTGGCTGTGAACAAAGAGTTCAAGGAGCCTGAGGGGATTCCAATCCCCTCACGCTCCCAAAAGGCTTTGTTTTTTTCATTAGAACATTCTGTCCTCTAGTGACAGAATGTTCTAATAGCATTATAGCCCTTCGTAGATGGGCTATACCTCTATTAAAGTCCCTCTCCCTTGTTAAAGGCCCTCGCCTTCGGCTTGGGGCCTTTAACGCTGGAGAGGGCCTTTAATAGCCGGTATAGCCCTCTACGGCGGGCTATAAGGCTATATTAGAACATTGGAATGTTGGGAGCTCCATTGCAGACATTGGAGTGCTCCGGGCTTATAATGGCAGGTATAAGCCCGGAGCTCCAACATTCCAATGTGTCTTTGTTCACAGCTCTGCCTGTGAACAAAGGCTTCAGGGAGCCTGAGGGGATTTCAATCCCCTCACGCTCCCTAAAGGCTTTTTGTTTTTTTTGTAAGAACATTCTGTCCTCTAGTGGTAGAATGTTCTAATAACCTTATAGCCCTTCGTAGCATGGCTATACCGGCTATTAAAGTCCCTCTCCCTTGTTAAAGGCCCTCGCCTTCGGCTCGGGCCTTTAACGCTGGAGAGGGCCTTTAATAGCCGGTATAGCCCTCTACGGCGGGCTATAAGGCTATATCAGAACATTGGAATTTTCAGAGCTCCCTCGAAAACAATGGAGTGCTCCGGGCTTCTAATGGCAGGTAAAGGCTCGCAGCTCCAACATTCTAATGTTGTCATTCACAGCTGTTGTTGTGAACAAAGGCCTCAGGGGCTCACAGAACACTGCAGCTTAGAGCTCAAGAGGTGATAATTTGATGACTGCTCATGGTCCACATTATTATTTATGTCTTCTGCTAGGTACTGAAGGGCGTTGTGAAACTGAAGACATTGAAGTTCATCACCATAATGAATGTGACTGGTTGTGAATACTTTCATCCTTCCACCGACTTCCACAAGGATTACTTGATCACAGGTAAGCTCCCTCTGGGGGTGCTTGTGGAGAAGACAGCTTTATCCGGTTAGGTTGGGAGATATTGGGTATTCACCATGATTAAGGCTCCCTGTTTTCCATTTTCACGGATTTTTACAGATAAATACAGACAGAAACCAATGTGTTTTCTGTCTGCATTTATCTTTAAAAGCGGATAAATACAGAAATATGTGCTGCTTTTTAGTGGCTCTCCGTGCTATCTTTCATGCATTCATGCAACAGCTGAGCAGACGGACAGCAGGAAAAAATTAAAAACAGGAGGAAAATTCTTTAAATACCGGCATGTGTCAATATAAATTTGTGGTATAATTCTAGTATTTACCAGTGGATGTATTGTTATCTAATACTTGGCAGCTTATATAGCTAAAACACAACAGACAAAAATGTATGAGTGCGCATCTATCAGTTAAATAAATATGGAAATGTACAGTTTTAATCCTCCGTATATACGCAAAACTCAAAATAAATATGGATAAATATAGCTAAGATTGCCAAAAAATAATTATGGATAAATGCAGATGGAAATGTTCCAAAAATAAATACCATAAAACCGGGATCCCAAATCATGATATAGAATTGCAGTATCCCACAGACGGTCACTTTTGTACTCTACTTGAGGCCCCCCACTTCCTACAAATATGCACATACACTGCCTAATTCCCTGCCCTATTTCCTACACTTTTTCACATACTCCACTTGAGCCCCCTATCCCACTTCCTCCAAACTTGTATAGGCATTATATGAGCCCCTTGACCCAATTCCCCCATGGCATACACTCTCATGTGAAACACCACTTGGTTTTTGATTATCATAATGGATATATTACACAGTGCTCACTTCCCAGAATGTTTCAAAACATCTAAAAAAACAAAACTCAAAGATAAAAACACCGAAAGCGTGGACTGGAGACACCAGCTGCAAAATAGTTGATCTGCACTAGAAGGTGTAAACTCTAGGAGCGGGCTCACTTTTATTCATTATAGCATAATGTGGATCCCACCAAGAAAGGGAGATGCATATTTTGCTAATGCTGCTATGTACAATCTTTGAACACCCAGTAGTGCGTTTTAATATCGTGAAAAGCATCCATGCTAAAAAAAATGAGTCAGGATTTGAGAAGGTTAGGACAAACAAAAGGAGCAGGAAAGATAAACTCCTTATCTACAGATCTATCATTCTCTAACCTTGGGGCAAGTTCACTAAAGTGACTACAGTAGGAGCAAGAACACATGTGTGCCTGAAAAAACACTAAATCTTGTGGGTTAGTAATCCCTTTTCATGTTTGTACTTAGTTTTTTGAGATTTTCTTTGGAATTTCGCATGTTCTCAGATGCAACAAGAACAATTTAGAACATGGGACAGACCTGTCATAATGTGCACTTCCGCTTGGCACATGGAGCTATTGAGATACATTGGGGGATATTTACAATGGTTTGGCAGAGCTTGGCGTTAAGCATAAAATGCTGACGCCCTGCTTTGCCATTCCGAAAACACAGGAATGAGCCATATTTACAAAGATACAGCACATCCCTGCTTTTTCCCTAGCGCTGGTGCTAAATTAAGTAGCCTAAGGCTAATGCAGGCACCCTTGCACCATAGTGTAAGGGTGCTTGCATTGAGTGAATGATTGTTTATGTCCAGGAAGATTTGCCTTTCGACCCATAAACAATCACAAATGCAAATTTGAAACTTCTATGTGTGCCGCATTGTGCAGTACACATAAAAAGTTGCAAATAGTCATTTTTGTTAATGAATGTTTATGTGCAGGAAGGTATCCCTTCCTGCATATAAACAATCATTCATGGCTTTTTGCTGTGCAGCACACATAGAAACAGCAAAATTGAGGAGAAATAAAGCATTTCTCCACGTTTCACTATGTTAAGATCAGGTTTTCCCTGGTCTTAAGTTTGGCGCTGCCTCCTATTTCCGCCACCCTTGTAAATAGGAGGGCAGCGTCAAAATCAATGGCTGTTGCAGCAGGATGCCCACCCCAACACCCATTGTTCACCCCTTTCATGCTGAGTATAGCGTGAAAGGATGTCTTATTTACAAGGCGATGTTAATCCACCATAAGTGGCATAACGATGCCTTGTATATGAGGCGGAGCCCCTATCTCCACAGGAACATCGTGAAAAGTTATGTTCCTGTGGCAATAGGAGCTTGTAAATATGCTGCATTGTTGCTAGTTAAAAGAGTTATGAAGTGAGACAAGAAGTCTTCTGAGATTGACCATGTGATCTTCGCCCAACAGGATAATATTGCTCATAGACTGTGATGCTGTTTTGATTTGTTGAATCCTCCCGCATAAGTGCTAAGAATTACTAGATCTCGGACTCAGAAGGTGTTTTTTTAATTTGTGCTTATTTTCAACAGCTCTCCATTACTTACCCAAAAACAAAGACCTATTATATTTAGAAGACATAGCTATAACTGTTTACTGAATTTCATGATTATGATTACTGTGAAAAATGTGCCATGTTGCTGCCTATTTGCAAAGTGCAGAATCTAGGCAGATGCGTCGCTGTGTAAACCCCTGCGTCAGGTATAATGAATTGTGTCCACCACGATTGTTGACCAGCAATTCAAGACATTTAGAAGTTGTCGCCATGCTTCTAGCTCTCCATCCGCTCATAACGCAGGAAGAGTCTTTGCTTCCCATACAGTGGTGGATCCCAGTGCTAACCAGTGCATTTAATGTATTATGATATCTTCATGGAGTGTTTCTTAATCTACCTAATACCACCTTTAATCAAATTTGTTTTGTGGAAATTGATGGTCCTTGTGATGGGGCGCTGTAGTCCGAGAGGTTATGGTAACAAACGCTAATGGAAGTATGTTGCTTTCTCCACTGTCCATGAGCAGCTTCCAACATCAGTGGTAAAGTCTCGGTGAGCAGTTGTAGCTACAGTGTCCGCTGGGATGAGCTGTCACGTAAGGAGAAGAAGGGCGTCGATGGGGCCTACAACAAAGGATGTTCTTGTGCCGTAAGTATGTCTGAGAAGTTGGGCCCTATTTGTGATGCTAAATAAGTGAGAAAAGAAAAAAGAACCGGGGAGAGGGCGAACTAGTGGACACAACATGGAGAGGAATTGGAAAATGGATTTACACCCTCTTGTGAGTGCAAATTTACACATTTCTGAAATTCACAAAGGTTTCCTAGATTCCTAGAGTATTAGAAGCTTAGAACAGTTGCCGGTTTCCAGGCTTACTCCAGGAAAACTTTGAGAATGCCTAGGTTTTTGTATGTGTAGGGCTTACCATGTGCCCCATTATTTATAGTGCACAGTTGTGCATGAGGAAAAACTTGTGTAATTGCACCATTGTTACTCTTTTTTTCTCAAAGGGGAATATATCTTTCCCTACGGAGAAATCTTTTTCCCTTGGATCTGCCAATTTTGAGGATGCTCTCTTTCCTATTTCCACCTCGAAAAGGGATTTTCTTCTTCCTTGACAGAGGTAAATCTGTATTTTCAGGGTAGTTGTACATTAGAAATAAAGGGGCATATTTATGAGCCCCTGCGTCACTTTTGCGCCACTGGTGCGTTACTTTTTGTAACGCACCAGTGGCGTAAAAAATACGCCATGTTGCGCCATATTTACGAAGTGACAAATCTAGGTAGATGCCTCACTTCGTAAACCCCTGCTCCACATTATACCTACGCCAGGTATAATGTATGCAGGGTGGGAGTTCCCCCGCAAGAAAGGGTCGTAGTAGTGACGCAGCTCAGCGGTGTATTAACAAGAAGGATGCGATTTCCAGTGCAAGGCTAGACATGGTCCAAGATGCAGGGCCTGAAAGCATCATTTCATTACACAGCGGCTCACAACTCACCTGGGTTCATTTTAAAGAAACGTTTCACTTCAACAAATGTGAAAGGGCATCTTTTGCACTCGGACAGAACGGAAAACTGGATTGACATTGAGTGCACGTCAGTTTTGCACCCACCCCTTCCTTTGTTCCTTATCTTGTCATTGAACCTACTGGACTTTAACACAACACTGTACTTACTATCTTTCACATTCGGAAAGTGAACAAAACACTTTGTTCATTACTAATGTAACACAGAAACAAATATTGTAAATTGTAAATTGATACTTGTATAGCGCACTACTCACCCACAAGGGTCTCAAGGCGCTTGTACGAATACCGCTGTGGAACCCATCCTGGCTTTCCCTGTGAGGCGTCCACTCCTGGGCACCCCCAAGGTGGAGGCCAGGCATCCTTAGCGTTGTGGGGGCCGTTGTGGAGATTAAGCAAGCTATTGCCCAGAGTTGCAGAGTGGGACTCCATGATTGGAATAGGCACCGAGGCGAGAATTATCAGGTCCGTGGAATTTTTGAGCCCAAGACCCGCCGAGGTGGGGAATTGAACCCTGGTCCCGGGCTAGACCTCTGCATCAGGGTCTGCCGTTCTAACCATTGAGCCACATTTCTCCATTGTGAAATACTTCTGTGTCATGTTTGCAATGCTACAAATAGTTTTTTTCAACATTCCCTGTAATTCCCTTTCGCAATCGCAGTGCATATGAAAAAGTACACAGTGCAAAAAACTACTTGTGTCATGTAGTTCGGCTGCAAACTGTGTTGCAATTCATCCGTAAAGGTCATTTGCACATTCCCATTCTTCTCGGATAAGACTCCTGGTATATATATAACATTTCAAAACACTGTGTGGGAAATGTCCTGCCTTTCCCTGGTTGCATCAGTTGTCCAGTTGTGATCATCAGACCGTACGTAACTACTTCCTCTGACTCGTCGCCCTGCTATCACCCTACGAGTCAGACCTACTTGCAAACCCTAAAGATAACCCCGCTCTCGTGTCCTAATAGGAAACACCCATTACAACGCAGTCATTACAATGCACTACCTTTACAATGCAGCTGTTACAACGCAATTGCCTTTACATTGCATGCAATTACAACGCATATCACTACAACGCATGCCATTACAACGCATACCATGTCAACACATGCCATTAGAACCCATTATAACATAAGTAATGGGGATTTTTTAGTTTTAGAGTGGGTATGGGTTTTGGGGTACATTGGGATAGTATTTTTACCCCTGCACTATACAACACTTACCCTACTGTTGCACTCACTGGAGTGGGAATAGTAATTTTTACCCCTACACTATCCAACACTTAACCCGCTTTTCCCCAGAAGCATTATCCGTTGTAATTGTATGCGTTGTAATGGTAGTTTCTAAAAAAACGTTGTGAAACGTGCGTTGTAATGGAAGTTGTAATGTAAAAACCGGGTTGTAAAGGCATGCGTTGTAATTGTTTGAATTGTAACGTCATACATTCGTCCTAATATCTATTCCTTTCAAGCCATACCAGTCTCTTCCTCCTCTCAAGCCTTACTAATCATTCAGTGATCTCATTCCGTGCCAGTCACTCCTTGCTTTCATTCCCTTTTGTCACTTCCTGTTCCATGTCCTACTGGTCACTCCCTGCTCTCATTCCCTTACAGTCACTCTGTGCTCCCATGCCCTTACAGTCACTCTGTGCTCTCATGCCCTTATAATCACTCCCTTCTCTAATGTCCTTCCTGTCCCTCCCTGCTCTCATGTTCTATTAGTCACTCCCTGCTCTCATTCCCTTATAGTCTCTCTGTGCTCCCATGCCCTTACAGTCACTCTGTGCTCTCATGCCCTTATAATCACTCCCTTCTCTAATGCCCTTCCTGTCCCTCTCTGCTCTCATGTTCTAGTAGTCACTCCCTGGCCTCATTCCCTTATAGTCGCTCTGTGCTCCTATGCCCTTACAGTCACTATGTGCTCTCATGCCCTTTTAATCACTCCCTTCTCTAATGTCCTTCCTGTCCCTCCCTGCTCTCATGTTCTATTAGTCACTCACTGCTCTCATTCCCTTATAGTCAAACCCTGTTCCTATTTACTTACAGTCACCCCCTGTTCTCATGCTCTTATACTCACTCCTTGGTCTCATGCCCTCATAGTCACACCATACTCATATGCCCTCCCTGCTATCATGCCCTTCCTGTCACTCTCTGCTCTCATGCTCTACCAGTCACTCCCTTCTCTCATGCCCTTCCTGTCACTCTCTGCTCCCATGCTCTACCAGCCACTCCCTTCTCTCATGGCCTTATATTCACTCTCTGCTCTCATGCTCTACCAGCCACTCCCTTCTCTCATGGCCTTATATTCACTCTCTGCTCTCATGCTCTACCAGTCACTCCTTTTTCTCATGGCCTTATATTCACTCTCCACTCTCATGCCCTCAGTGATCCCATCCCTACCAATCATGTCATACCAGCCACCTCAGTAGCATCACAACACTTGACAGGGCCCCGCTGCAAAGTACATGGAGGGGACCCCCCAGCACTCTGGCCTCAGTCAGGAGCTCTCAGACCTAGGGCTTTTCGCTGCGTACAGTGCCGGAGGGGGCCTCCCTGCACAGGAGGGGCTATAGCAGGGGTCTCCAACCTTTTGTGTAGTCAGAGCTACTTCTGGCCAGTGAAAATCGTCGTGAGCTACTGAACCCGAAGCAACTCGCGAATTTTTCCGAGAGACCTCCCACGCCCAGTTTCATTGACTATAAGCCTAATTTCATTTCTTCCCCGTTTTCCCTTCTGTTCCCCTCTCTGCCCCGTGCCTCTCTGCCCGTTCTGCCTTCTGTTCTTAGCTGCCCCTATATTTCTGTATTCTGTATTTTGCCTCTGTGCCACTCGTTTTTTGTGCCTTTCTGCCCTCTGTTTCACTCGTTTTCCCCTTGTTTTTTGTGCCCTCCTGACCTTCTGTTTCACTCGTTGTCCCCTTGTTTTTTGTGCCTTTCTGTCCTCTATTCCACTCGTTTTTTGTGCTTTTCTGCCCTCTGTTTCACTCCTTTTCCCCTTGTTTTTTTTCGCCCTCTGCCCTCTGTTTCACTCGTTTTCCCCTCGTTTTTTGTTCCTTTCTGCCCTCTGTTTCACTCGTTTTCCCCTCATTTTTTGTGCCTTTCTGCCCTGTTTCACTCGTTTTCCCCTCGTTTTTTGTGCCTTTCTGCCCTCTGTTTCACTCGTTTTTCCCTTGTTTTTTGTGCCCTTCTGCCCTGTTTCACTCGTTTTCCCCTCGTTTTTTTGTGCCTTTCTGCCCTCTGTTTCACTTGTTTCCACCTCATTTTTTGTGCCTTTCTGCCCTCTGTTTCACTCGTTTTCCCCTAGTTTTGTGAGCCTTTCTGCCCTGTTACACTCATTTTCCCCTCATTTTTTCTGCCTTTCTGTCCTGTTTCACTCGTTTTCCCCTCGTTTTTTGTGCCTTTCTGCCCTCTGTTTCACTCGTTTTCCCTTGTTTTTTGTGCCCTTCTGCCCTGTTTCACTCGTTTCCCCTCGTTTTTTGTGCCCTTCTGCCCTCTGTTTCACTCATTTTCCCCTCGTTTTTTGTGCCCTTCTGCCCTGTTTCACTCATTTTCCCCTCATTTTTTGTGCCCTTCTGCCCTGTTTCACTCGTTTTCCCCTCGTTTTCCCCTTGTTATTTGTGTACTTCTGCCCTCTGTTTCACTCGTTTTCCCCTCGTTTTTTGTGCCTTTCTGCCCTCTGTTTCACTCATTTTCCCCTCGTTTTTTGTGCCCTTCTGCCCTGTTTCACTCGTTTTCCCCTGGTTTTCCCCTTGTTATTTGTGCCCTTCTGCCCTCTGTTTCACTCGTTTTCCCCTCATTTTTAGTGCCTTTCTGCCCTCTGTTTCACTCGTTTTCCCCTTATTTTTTGTGCCCTTCTGCCCTGTTTCACTCGTTTTCCTCTCTTTTTTTGTGCCCTTCTGCCCTGTTTTACTCGTTTTCCCCTCGTTTTTTGTGCCCTTCTGCCCTCTGTTTCACTCGTTTTTCCTTAATTTTTTGTTCCTTTCTGCCCTCTGTTCCATGCGTTTTTTGTGCCTGTGCCTGGCGTGTCAGTGTAGCACCAGGAATTATTCAACATTATTCAACATCACAAAAAAAAAAACTGAATCCAACGTCACTAAACTATCTATCTGATCATCCATTGAGCTTACCTGCGGTCGAAGTCACGTCTCTGCTCCGTACTGCTCCTCGCTGGTAACGATGACGTCACAGGAGTCAGACTCTCACGAGAAGAGTCTGCAGCTCCAGGAGAGGAGCGTCATCCTCTTCGCCTGCCCCCACCCCCAGCTTTGCTCCAATCCGAGTGGCTGGTTTGGGTGAGGGCGGCCAAATGGAGCCAGAAAGGCTTATACCCCATGAAGGGCTCCATGAGCTACTCCCGGGGTCTCCGCGAGCTACCTGTAGGTCGCGATCGACCGGTTGGAGACCCCAGGGCTATTGTTACCCCACTGAGTCACCAGCTTCCTCTGCTGAACCCACCATCGGGGAAGTTGAGAACAAACCCATCCTGAACCCACCATCAGGGAAGTTGAGAACAAACCCATCCTGAGCCCACCATCAGGGAAGTTGAGAACAAACCCTACTGAACCCACCATCAGGGAAGTTGAGAACAAACCAGGGCCTGTGTTGCCAAAAGAGCACACTTTCCCTGTTTGCGCCACTGCGCACCTTTAAACATGTGCGCCGGAAGCGAACAGGGAAAGTGCGCATTATTAGAAAGAATGAGCTCCCCTTGGGGCAGCATATTTAAGTAAAAGACAGAGCAGCTTATTGAAAGCTGCTCAGTGTCTCACAGTGCAGGTTCAAGAGGGGTCCGAGAGTACTCATCAAGCAGGATGTCTGGGGAGGGGTCCATGCAACCCCCTTTTACCCTTCAAGAGGGTTGCCCTTAGGGGGTGCATTCACAGTGTGCCACCTTTTTTGTGGTGCACTGTCAGTATGCCTCCTGAGGGCATGTTTGCCTCTGCATTCATGCCAGTAATATGCCACGGGTGCAGGGGCAAGGTTATTCTGTCATTTACAGGGGCCCAGGCCCAACTCAAATGAGGGAACTACATGTGCGCCAGTACTATCATTATTACAGAAGGGCCCGCTCAAGCAACTTCAGCTCTTTCTGTAAAACCAAATTGCCCTGGGGGTGCAGAAAGAGGGCACAAATGCCCGGGTCACCATTGGGGCACTTTCAGTACTATAGTCCCTGATCACAAGACCTGCTGAAGGTGACAGCCCTGGGGCACTCTTGCCTCCTATCCCAAGCCCCACTATCAGCCTGACTATTTACCAGTAATCTTCATTACTCTAGGTCTTTTATCCGGGAAACATCCTTTACAACGCAACTTTTACCACGCAGTGCCTTTACGACGCAACTATTACAACGCATGTCATTACAACGCATTGCGCTGGGGAGTGCGCTAGGATAGGGAATGGATTTAATTTACTATCCAACACCATCCCTACTATCCACGGGGACTGGAGTTGGAATAATAAATTAAACTATTCACTATCCAGCACCCCTTAGCGCTATGCGTTGTAACAGCATGCGTTGTAAAAACTGCGTTGTAACAGCATGCGTGGTAAAAGCATGCATTGTAATGTCATACATCCCTTTTATCCACTCCAGATTCTATAGGGACCCACTTTCATAGATTAAGGATAGTTATGCATTGAAATTCAGAAGGTGGCAATTGTTATGATCCTGTCCTCTTGACGCCACTGTATATCCTCTATGGAGGTCATCAAAGTAACATCAAAATCAAAGATCGTAACACAATATGTTTTGTCTGTGCAACCTGGTACCAGTTTGCTGTGGCCGTATAACTGTTTAGTGCTGTGTTATGAGCTGTGCATGAGTTTGGATTGGTGTCAGAAGTTATGCTTTCTGAAAAGAGATATGCTGTAAGGTGAACCTTAGGTTCAGTTCATCATTAGATGCCTTCTGAATCTGGCACAGGATCCCCCCTCGAAAGCACTGACATCTTTCAGACCCTGGTCTATGGTTACAGAAAGTTCATAAATAAACAAATAACCAATAATGTATGACCTCACCTTAACAGAAGTAGTCAGAGAAGCTGGACTGTCTGGGATCATGCTATAAACCAGACCCTTTATGCTTCTAGTATGATAGTCAGCATAGGATTACAAAGCGGTTATTACAATGACTGCGTTCTTGCAATGCATGCCATTACATTGCAAGTTGTTTCTACAACTTGCTGTTGGGGGCATGCTAAACCAAGGAATCGTATAATTTACTATTCCGACACCTTCCCACTGTTGCACATGCTGGAGTAGAAATAGTAAATTATACTATTCCTAAATCCAGCGCGCCCCCTACAGCAAGTCGTAGAAATGACTTGCGATATAATGGTTTGCTTTGTAACAACGCGGTCCTTGTAATGACCGTGTTGTAATCACATGTGTTGTGTCATTCCACAATCCCAAGATTCTTTCTAGAGTTATCTGATAAGTCATCGTTTTCACCCAGGTGCAAATTGTAAACTTAAAAACACTCTAGCGCACATAACATTTGCCCTGCGGAGCAGGTCTTATAACAGCTGATTGAAACCTATGCACAAACAGATGGGGTTAATGTGCACAAACAAGTTAGGATGTGCTGTCCCTGCTTGTGCTGCGATGGGGCGCACATAAGTGACACATAGAGAGGCTGTTTAAAGTAGGAGGCCTGTCTTATACAATGAAGATGGCATCCGGGCTGCATTTGCGAGGGGGGCAGAGATCCCGCTGCAGGTTGGTGCTGTGACTGATTGAACCTGTCTACTGTGGGCATGTCTGAGAGGGTCAATGGGACTCCCTTCTTCCCTCTAGAGCTGTGCCGTGAGGGGGACACTGACTGTGTGGGATTTCTGTGTGGTGCACAGTCAATGAGCCTCCTGACAGTCCCTTTGCCTCCCCCCCACATCCATCTGACCTCAGTCCCTTGAGCAACTGGGTATTCCCTTACTCTATGTTGTGCATCCATAATATGACATGGGCGCAGAAGCAAAGTGTTTTTCCTATTGGAATGGGGCCACAACACCATGCAAATGAGGGAAAGCCCTCTTAACCCCTTTGGCGCTTATGACGAGCTCAGCTGGTCATGAGGCACAGTAGAGCTGTGCTCATAATGAGCTCAGCTCGTCATAACTGCGGCGGAACGCCCACGCGGGGCTAATTCCCCTCTTGTGCGGACGTTCCACGGGAGTGGGCGGAGTCGTGACGAGCTCGTCATGAGCACAGCTTCACTGTGCAGCAGGACGAGCTGGGCTCGTCAGGAGCACCGCGGCGCATCGCGCGGCCCCCTCTCCCCACGCAAGCCCGTGGGAATTAGCCCCCCCCCGTCCCCCATGGAAGGGGTTAACTTGGCACTGTTGCTCTGTCTGCGCTGGCGCTATCTGTATTACAGAAGGGGCCCCACATGCATCTGTGACCCCTTCTGCAATGCAACGGTGCCCTGTGGGTGCAAAAAAATAGCACCATGCACGGAGCTTTGCAGAGGCAATGGCCACCAGGTGAAACCTTTGAGGCCGTCCACACATACGCACACACGCACAAACATACACTCACATGCACAAACAACCATGAACGCATATGTGCACACACGCACGTTTTTAATATATGTCCCAAATGCACATACGCACTACAATGCGAGTAAAAATCATTTTTGTCTATTTTGCCACTTGCAGACTGGTCTAAAAATGGAATAAGATGATTTTAGAGGCAGACTTCACCCTCGCTTAACTGCGTGAATCCCTGAGCTGTAACAGTTGTTTCAGAGAAATTAGCAGAATGTATTTTCAGCGTAAAACGTTATAACATTTAATTTTTTAAAAGCCATTTCTTCGGAGCACACCTTCTGAAGTCTATTGCTTCATGAGATAATCGGACCTATAAATAGCTTCGTTTTGGATAACTGGGCTCCATTTTTCTACTTTTCCAAAGCTCACTAAACAATTATTGTCTATAGTTTTGATGATCGAAAAGTAATTAAAGGACCCTAATGACCCATCACTTTTATTTAAAAAATCGATAAACACTGTAAACAAAATAATATTTTCCATAAATCAATTTTCAACCTACATTTCATGAAAGTTTCTGCATCACTTTACCAAAATGTACATTTGAAAACATTAACCTATCTGGAAGCTATTTTCGTACCTTCATGGTAAACAGCACGTTTTGTTTTTTAATTTATTTTTCAGATCGTATCCTGCTCTACTCCGCATTGTTCAACGGCACAGAAGACATGCACAATAGATGAATATAGCGGTGGTGATGCAAAAAAACAGCTGAAGGACAAGTTCTGTGTCCCCGTCAACTCCACCACCTGCCAGTGGAAGGAAGTTTAGTAGGACTAGTGTACAAGATAGACAGCCTCACTATTCACTATCCAGGCGACAGCCGCGATCCGTGAAGGTAACAGCGGCAGGGCTGGGGAGGTGCGGGGGGGGGGGGGGGGTAGGTTGAGGGGGAGCATTTCGAGGGATGATGCCAAATTAAATAAATAACTCAGGGGCATATTATCAAGCCTGGGCGATAAAATTATCGCCGCTTTATCGGCAGAAAACTGCCGATAAATCGGCGATAATGGGCTTGATAATATGCTCTGTGGAATTCCAATCGAAGCCCATGTTAGATGTCTTCACATCTAACATGGGCTTTGATTGGCATTCTATAACGCATAATATCAAACCCTTTATCGCCACTTTATCGGCAGTTTTCTGCCGATAAAGCAGCGATCATTTTATCGCCCAGGCTTGATAATATGCCCCTCAATTTCCTTCTGCATCATCCCTCAAAATCCCCCCCCGCCCCAATCTGGCCCCACCGCCTCACCGCTGTTACCTGTAGGGACCGCGGCTGCCAAACATACATTACCCCAACTTTTAAGAACAGCCTGTAGAAGAGGAACAATTAATACTCCAAAAAATACACAGGATTATGCCTCTGTTCTTTGCAGAACCTTCTTCTGTATCTGGTCACTTCTGTATTTGTGCACATTTCTTAGCCTCAATTCACTGCACGTCTGTATCCTCAATTTTTGGCAATGTATCTTTTTGGTGTGCACAACATTTTGGTGCTCTGTTTGCACGTTAATAATACCCACAATAAAACAAAATATTTTTCATGGGTGTCAGAATCACTCAGTTTAGTCCCTGAGTGTAAGAGGTTTGTCTGCTACCATGTTTTTGTTATGCATTTGCCAAATGACAGTACTGCAACATCTGGTTCACCTCTGGCAGCCAGTGGCTCATTGATCTCCTGCTGAGTCCTTTCTCGTCCTGAGGAAGGCCCCTATTCTAAATTCTACATTACAGTGTCAATCCACATAAACACACTCTTCATTCACATAACTATAGATCTGTCTTGAAAGTATAGAAATTCATACATATACACCAAATGCACAAGTGCTGCCTTTTGTTTTTCCTTGAAGTGTATACAACTGTAATAACACACTTTTATGTCTACTACAATAATGGGAAGACAAATATGTCCAAAATGTGTGTGCTTAGTTTGAAAACTGAAATGATTGTAATACGTTTTGTTTGTGGAAATTACTTTTAGTGGCAGGGTGCTGCTCGCTGACGTATCTATGACCTTGACACGAACCTCAGTGTCATTGGGAAGTGTAACTTTTATACATAATCCAGTCCCATAGATTTATTGTGGTGTCTTTCTGTTTTGGCTTCAATCTAAGGCACTGCTACCTTTGCTTGTAGTAAAGATATTAAAATATCATAGGCGCTGTTTCTGGTTGGCTTGAGTATGAACCTGAGCCAGGCCGAACCCACTACTCTAATCAGGGCAAGTAAGCTACACACCAAAGATAACCTGTGCTCACCCTTGGTAGCTTGGCACAGAGCAGTCAGGCTTATCACTACAGGCAATGTGTAAAGCATTTGTGTAGCACACTAACACCCGTAGCACAATGAATGCAACACAAAAAAACTCTACACAGGCTTAGATAAAGTATATAGTATAGTGTGCATATAAACATAGACCAAAATGGCATAATCATGAAAACTGTAAATATTATGCCAACCCTGAAGTAATACTCGTTATATTGACAGTGCGAGGCTGAAAACAGTGTACATTAAGACATAGGGCCTTATTTCGATGTCTGGCTCCGTTGCGGATGCTGAAGGTCACAAACACCTTTTTCTGTATGGGAGCTTATGCAGCAGATGGAAACCAGCCACAGCACAAGCTCACATACAGAAAGGAAAGTTTGTGTTCATCCATGCACCGCGGTACAGTTAGATGCCTGCCATGCAGTGCAGGATGAACATCGGCCCCCAACCAGAGGTCGTTTCCTGAAGAGGGCCCGGCTAAGGGCCCCTAAAGTAAATTTTCCTCAGGTTTTCCATATCAGAAAGCTCAGCATGGAAAGGCCGCCAGAAACCAACATCATAATCCAGACGGCTTAAAACCCCTTCCATACATATTACGTGCCAGTTCCGACTGGCAGATGGGCCACTTGAGCCCGTTGGAAGCCAGACGGAATGTCAGGCCGGTTTCAAACTGACAGCCTCGATTGTAATGAGGCTTTTGGTTTTGAAACCGTGATGAGGCCCATAGTATCAACATAAGTACATAAAGCATGATAATTGTACAAGTAATGTAAATGCGTCCAGGGACACATACATGAATTGCAGTTTATCAGAACAAAAGCACATGGAGTATTAGAAAACCCCAGGGCAGAGTGCATATACTTCTGTGTGTACCACTTGTCAAAAATAAAAACAATGCACCCCAATGCTGGCAGTGCCAGGGTTTGTTCTCCAAGCAAATGTGTAACAGGTTGGCAGATATAAGAGCCCTATATCCTCTTTGATCAGGACGCGCACATGTTAAAATTTAGGGAAATGAGATGGCTTCTAGCAGTTCTTCGTTATGCTTGTGTTATGTTAGAATATTTGTAAACCGCATGGCTGCCCCAGCAATGGGGCATCCCAGCGCTATTCTAGTGAGATGACACTGCGAAAGGAGCAGAGGATTACGTAGAGAACAACCAAATCTTCCCAATTCTTCTGAAAGCCAGTGATTATGTATAGTCCTAATAGACAGAGGAAGTGTATTCCACAGGGCAGGGGATTTCGCAGAGAAAGAGCAGCCTCCTGCCCTCACCCTTCTCACCCAAGGGACATGAGCTAAATGTAGCTTATCAGACCCTAAGGCTCAGAGAGACATAAGGACTGAGCAGATTGGCTAGAATGGAAGAACCCTGATGAGTTAGAATTGTATGGGGGGAAAGTAAGGTTTTAAAAACAATTCTTTGTTCCACCAGGAGCCCGTGCAACCTATGGATATAGCCAGAGGTAGAACCTAATTTAGGAAGGGCGCATAAAAACGGAGCCACAGCATTCTGGGCTATCTGAAGCCTTTTGATCACTGTTTTATTGAACCCCCCAAAACAGCACATTTCAGTAATCTAGCCTAGAGTATGGTAGACTGGACTATGATCTGGCGAGTGTGGGAGTTAAAGAATCCCAGAATGGGTTTTAAACCACACAGGAGTCCAAATCAGACGCCTACCACCTATTTTGCTTGGGCTTCAAAAGACAGACCATTGTCGACCTAGACACCAAGATTCTTTACCGCTATTTTGGGCTGCAGAGGTAAACCTAGTGTGCGAGGCCACCAGTGATTGCTCGACATACGGGCATCTCTCCCTAAGAGAAGGATTTCTAATTTGCTGGAGTTGTGCTGAAGTCAATTGGCAGCCATCCACTCAGCAATGGCTGCCATGTCCTCTTGGAATTTCACTAAGTTTTGCACAGAATTATTATAAGCGAAGGATACCAAAAATTGCATATCATCAGCCTAGGATACTAATGTGATATTGCATGATTTTGCCATCTGGGCTAAAGGGAGAATATAGTTAATGAAAAGGGTAAGACTCAAGGTGGTGACCTGTGGGACCCCATAGCATTTCTTTTGAATATGAGACTGATAGGGAGAGGAAATAATTTGGAAAGATCTATCAGTTAAAAAAGAGGTGAACCAAGACAGTGCAGCTTCACCAATGCCTATTTCCTGAAGACGACACAGCTGGATCTCATGTGAAACAGTGTCTAATGCAGCGCTCAGATCAAGCATCATCAAGGCAGAGGATTTGCACTTGTCCAGGGTGTCGCACAGGTGCGCTGCGACCGCTAGGAGTGAGGATTCAGAGCTGTGTTGGGGTCTGATGCCATTTTGGGAGGAGTCCGAGATCTGATTAGCCTCCAGAAAATTTGCTAGAATAAAATTAAAATGCGGCTCAGTGAGTTTGGCCAGAAAAGGTAGAAGAGAGATGGGGAAGAAATGTTCAGGCTTTGAAGCACCCTATGTGGGCTTTTTTAGTAAAGGAAGTACTTTAGCATGCTTCTACGCAGCTGGTACTGAGGCTGGTGATAGTGATAGATGAATCAATACCAGACAGGCAAGGAGCAGACAGTCCTAAAACTTTAGAAAAAGATCGGGCCTAAGCGGGTCGCCGGGAGAACCGGAATTTACTTTATTGGAGAGAATAAGAAGATCTTCAAAGGACAAAATGGGAAAGGCATGTAGGAGTGTGGGAGGTTGGCTAATAGGCGGCTCTGAGTAGTAGTGCTTAATGTGTGAGCCAGAATTCTCATAGATCTGTTCTACTTTCCTCATAAAATATTTGGCTAATTATTCGCATTGGATATTAGAGGAAATATTGGGATCTGCTGTCAGTGAGGCTTTAGTCAAGCTCTTCAGGAGAGATAAAATAATTTTAGAGGGGTTATAACTGTTTTTTATTTTGTCAACAAAATATTCGGCTCTCGACTTCCGAATTTGCTTGTGATATGCCTTGATAGCCTCTATGTAGCATATTGTTGCTGCGGGCTCATAGGAGCGTCTTCAAGCATGTTCTAGGACCTTGCAGTTTTTCTTAGCTAAGGCCAAAGACTCACTAAACCAAGGGATGGCCTGAATTATTTTACTGTGTGTTAGTTTTGCTGGAATACAGCTGTCTAAGTCATGCCTTATCCATCCATGAAGGGGACTGTTAGCTGCCTCCATGTTGGAGGGCAGTTTGGGGCTCTGTGTATAAAGAAGATTTCAGAATTTGTTGGGATCAAGCTTATGCCAGGGGCGCTTAACAGTGAGAGTATGATGGGGCCCTGTTTTAGAGCCTTCAAGACATATAGACATAGATATAAGAGAGTGGCCGGACCAAGCCATCGGAAGAAGAACAGGGAACTTTAGCGAAGGGATATTAGAGAAAACAGGGTCAAGCAGATGACCAGCGGAATGCATGGCACCAGGAACACATTGCCTCAATTGACATGCCCCCAAATTCACAAAAAATTAATACTGACTGTGTTGTGAGCTGTTTCCAAGTGTAGATTCAGATCTCCTATGATATTAAAATTGGCTGTCTCTATTGCCAGCTTAGCTGCCAAAGGAATCAGAGCTTCCTTTATAGAATTGGCCGGGCCCGGAGGGCGATAGATTAGCAGCCCTGAGTACGTAAAATTATCATTGAGTGCAATTTTAAAGAGAGTGCTATCACAGTCTGAAATATTCTCATGAGAAAATCTGCAAGTATAAGACTCTTTAAAAATCACTGCAATTTCTCCTCCTCTCCCACCCACTCTGTTTAGGTACTTTATAGAGTAGCCTTGGGGAAGAGCCAGAGAAGGTATTGCGGTGTAGTTCTGGGTAAGCCATGTCTCAGTTAGAGTTTGTGAAGGAAGTCCATCATAAACAAGACAACAATGCACCCAGAACTAGAAGAGCTAGCAAGCGATTTGGAGTTCTGGACTTTTTGGTTCCGTCCAGAGGTGTCAGGGATAACACCCGAAGACCCCGGAGTTCTACCTGTCTCGGTGCACAAATAAACAGAAACACGGGCTTCTCGATGGTGGCGTCAACGACCAAAGGTTTATTACTGCAGGGACACAGAAGTCACAGAAACTACACATGGGCAGTGTCTAGGAGCCTGTTCGATTTGTACAAAAAGAGTTGCTCCTTATATACTAAAATTTGAGCTTGAGGCAAATTCTTTACATGTAATACATTCCCAAACCTTTGTGTCCTAAACAATAAATATTTGGCGTTGCACAGGAATCGTCGACAATGTCTGATGTCAAAACATTACGAACGAGGGGTTCCCACTTTTCCATCATAATCTCATGTCAACTTTTCATTCAAGACCCGGACCGCCTCATTGTAAATTTCGTTACCTCCCCCTAATAAAGGCCCAGAAGGAAAGGAGCAGAGCCAGGTGCAGAAGATAGAAAAGTAGGATAATAGATGTTTGTGGGTCGTAAATGGGCAAGGCTACCAGCTTCGGCCGCCTAATCATGATCAGGCCAACGAACACGAGAACCAGTATAGCAGGACTGGCCTCGGGCAGAGGAGGCAGCTTCTGCCGAGTCATGCAGCCATGGCGTGTTCTGTTCTAAGGTGCACGTGTCACTGGAGAGGTGAATCTCCGGCTAAAGCCTACGTGTCCTTAATCGAAATGAAGTAATCAGAGGTCATTGCGTGTCCATTGTCTATGTGAGGGCAAGAAACACAAAATGGCTGCCATACTCTAAGATGGATGCCATGGGTAGATCAGAAATGTGTTTGTAACAGGAGTACTCTTACTCGTAGCATAGCGAAAACACTAGGATATGCCAAATGGATCATTTGCGGTTCACTGATACCAAAATTATGTATTTACGACAATGCTGAAAACACGGGTTCAAATCGTCACGGAACCTCAGACCCTCCTTTTGCCCTTACATAGGCAATTACTCAGTCTATGTCAGAGTCTAATTCTATGCTCATCAGGTCAGTGACATGCTGTTGTATCATCATCCTCTCTCGTGCCTTTTCTCCAAACGCAGGTGGTTTTCTGAAACAGGTTGCAGCACAGAGACTACACAAAGCTGGACCACACTGGATAATCAGGCAGCATGAGAATAGGAATACTAAGATGACACCAATGACCATCAGAACCTTCCATCCCCACGCTGATATCAGAGTCCAAAACCACTCCATGAAGGACCAGTTTCCCTTGTCTACGTGTATAGAGTCGGAAATCTTGTGTAGTTTAGAGATCGCCTCATAGACTGTTGGAGCGTTATTGGGAATAAAGACACAGCAGCTCGATTGGATCATTCTGCATACCCCACCTCGATCTGCAAGTATTACGTCTAGAACCATACGGTTCTGCAACGTCATGAGTCGATCCGCCTGAAGCTCAGCTGTCAAGTTGCTAAGGGCACCAGCAGTTTCGGTAATAGTAGATTCAACTACCCGTGTTAGCTGACGTAGATTTCTGCTATTGGCCATAGGCCCCCAGAACGGAAGGAAACCTTTGAAGAAGTCTCCAGCTTCCTGACCAGCGGTATCTTCCTTACTGAAGACACCTCTTGCTACTCTGGTCTTGTGATAGTCTGAAGAAGCAGTGTACGTTGGAGGCAATAGTCGAGCAATATAACATGAACCTGAAAAGTCAGCAGGCAACCATGTATACGCTCTGTCTTGACAAATGAAGTAGGTACCCCTAGCAGTAAGAAAGGCAGGGGAAGAGTTAGACGGAAACACGTAAGTCTCAACGCACTCACTCCTCCCCAGCTGAGCTCTCGGATTTCTCCCATTTCCTTGCAAACAGACTTGACCTCGGTGAGGCACGACCCAGACTGGAGTGGAGCTTTTACGCTTGCTTTCTCCCAAACTAAGGCGATACTCTGTAGAATTCCAACTCAAATATACCCGTAATTCATCTCTAGGGTAAGATGGAGTATTATTGACGTCTTTTATCATGTCAATAATTCCCTGGACTAAAGCTTTGTTGGCAGAGTTGTATTTAGTGGAACGTGGTGGACGCGGAGGATAGGTCTCAAGGGCATAGGCAAAAATGGTCTGAAAGGCCTGAAATGATCCATTATAGCTAAAAGGCAAAACCAGATAGGGAATGCCTTTATCCATAGTGTGGGGTATCAAGCCACACACCCAGCAGTCTGTAGTGTTGACTACTAGTTGGTGTTGGTGCAAGAGTTGTACAAATGTGTTATTGATAAACTCTGAGCGTCGAGCTTGTTCGTGTTCAGGAAATGAGTGAAAAGAATGCATAGAAGAAACAGTAGAAGTAGCAGGATCAAGGGGAGGTACTGTAGTTACCAGCATAAAAATTAAATTCACACCAAAAACGATTCCACCCACCAACGTTATCAAAACAATTAAAAATGTAATAGCACATTGCATCAGAAAACATTTGCTATAAAGAATTCTGTAAAGTCTATTTCTGCGAACATAAATTACATTTTCTCGTTGCAGCTCAGGAAGCTCCATCTTCTACAATCCGCTCGCGACCACTGATGATATGTACGTAGATGAAAATGCCTCTATCAGCCCTGGGAGTTCCCAGAACTAACAGAAAGATCGACCTTGTGTCTGACCCCCGCAGATTCAACTAGGCACACAGCCACGACCCTACGGCTACCCAGACGGCAAGGCAATTTTAAAACAATAAAACAATAGCAAACTTCCTGGCTGGAGGCAAAGTGTCAGAATTTCAAATGTGTAAAATAGGCAGTTTCCTGCTTTATTTGTCCATATTGCGAGACCGTAAATTGTATCTCAGTTTTGCAGGAGCTGTTTGATCTGGAAACAGTGTATTTTCAGCAGGTGTTGCAATGTTTAAGTTCGCAGATGGCAAAGTTTCTTCTGATGTAGAGGACAAATGTTCAGAATTCAAAGGAGTAATTTCAGGAGGAGAGTCAGAGTTCGATGTGTCAATTATTAGTTCGGCATCGCTGAAAGGGATAAACCTGGGAATCTGTTCAAACTCAGAGGCACCAATTCCCTTCTTCACCCAGTTATCATAAGGAAGTGGCAGGGGCACACGTTTGACGTGCGTCGTGTGAATCCAGTTCTTCCGACCGGCCACACGAATAGCAGTTCTCGTCGTTAGCAGCACCTGGAAGGGGCGACGAATCTGGGTTGAAGATTTTTCGTTCTTGCAAAATTCCGTACAACAACGTGGTCCCCTGGTTTCAGCTGATGACCTGGACTCTCCGGTGGCTTTGGCAATGCATCGAAAACCTGTTGGTGAATAAGACTCAATTTAGCAGTCAAGTCGTAAAGGTAATCAATCAACATTGGATATTCCAGAGAACAGAATTCTTTTGGCCTTGGCACTCCCCAAACATTAGCCGGACGACCAAAAACTATTTCATAAGGACTAAGCCCTACTCTAGAATGTACAGTCGCTCTCGTAGATAACAAAGCCAAGGGTAGTGCATCTGGCCAGGACAAACCCGTGGATGCCTGTATTTTAGCAAGTTTTAGTTTGAGGGTGCCATTGTAACCCTCAACTAAACCAGCAGACTGGGGATGGTTCGCACTGTGAAATTTCTGCTTGATCCCTAAACCGGCACACATACATAACTTTCCCTACAAACTCACTTCCGTTATCTGACCATACAATCCGTGGCATTCCATACCTAGGGAAGTACTCTTTGAGAAGAATTTTGGCAGTTGACAAGGCAGTGTTGTCCTTCAGTGGATATGCTTTGATCCATCTGGAGAAAGCACAAACTACCACTAGGACGTATTTTAGGTTGTTGCAACGATCCATGTGAATGAAGTCTAACTGGATCACTTCAAAGGGGCAAGAAGGGGGAGCGAAGTGACCAGCAGGTGTAGGGATTCCCTTGCCAGGATTATGCATCAGGCATACCATGCAATTTTTCACCACTCTCTCTGCACACTTACTAATCCCATCATTCTTCCAGACTGGAGCCAACATCTTACAAATCCCTTTAGAACTAATGTGCGCTGCTCCATGCGCCATTGTAACCACTGCAAGCACATACGCATCAGGCAACATCCAACGCTGTTGTTCCGACAAATCAATCCAACACCCACTTGAGTCCAATTTACCCGTACTTTCTTTCCATGCACGCTTTTCCTCCTCAGTCGCTTCCTTCTGAATTTCTTTCACACTTTCTACTGATCCTCACACATTCCAGACTCCGAAATCCATCTTGCAGACGTTGCAACATACATCCTACTCATCATATTCCTAGCTGTCTGTTTAGCGGTCTCATCAGCAAAAGCATTCCCACGACCAACATCATCCGTGATTGCTTTATGAGCGCTGCATTTCACAATCGCAACTTCAGTCGGCAAGGTTAGAGATTCCAACAAGTCGTTAACTAGCTGACCATGTTGAATCTTAGTCCCATGGGACGTAATGAAACCTCTCTCTTTCCACAAACGGCCAAAACTATGGGCCACGCCGAACGCGTACTGACTATCTGTGAACACATTCACTCTCTTTCCCTTTGCTAAAACACACGCTCTTGTTAGAGCGATCAATTCTGCAGCTTGGGCAGAATTCTGACTCACTCTTGCAGTCTCCACAATCGTGCTCAAAGTCGTTACTGCATAGGCAGCAGTCACATCACCATTCTCCAATTTAAAGCATGACCCATCAACATACAACGTGCCATCTGGATCTGACAACGGAGTGTCTTTTAAATCAATTCGTCCTTTTGTCTCTTCCTCAGTTCTGAAACAACAATCATGGGGTTCAGAATCACTCGACTCCTGATTAGTCGGCAACAATGTTGCTGGATTCAATACATTGCATCTTTTGATCTGTATATGACTTGCTAGCAGTGTCAGCTCGTAGCCAGATAATCTAGCACTGGTAAGGTGTTGCGTCTTAGTTCGATTCATGAGTGTGTCCACAGCATGAGGAACCATGACCACTAGCATGTTATTCATCACCAAACCAGCAGATTGTCGAATGGAAGCCGCAGCTGCCGCTGTAGCTCTCAAACAACTAGGCAACGCTCTAGCTACCGGATCTAGTGTTGATGAAAAATACGCACAAGGGCGTTGTTTATCACCAAATCTCTGTGTCAGAACACTCAACGCGCAACCTTCTCTTTCGTGAACATAGAGCGTGAATGGCTTGCTGTAATCGGGTGTACCCAATACAGGAGCTGAACACAGTGCATTTCGTAACTCAGAAAAACTCTCCTGACATTCGGCAGACCATGGCACCGGACTCGGAACATTTTTCCCAGTCAAGGCTACCAATGGTTTTGCTAGAAGAGAAAAATTTGGGATCCATTGCCTACAGTATGAGGTAATACCTAAAAAGGCACGTACTTCTCTCTGTGTGCGAGGAACATTCATCTGCGTAATTGCTTTTATTCTCTCTGGGGTCAACTTCCTTCCCTCCTTTGACAAGAGATGACCTAGGTAGGTTACTTCTTGGCAACAATATTGCATTTTCGAAGGTGACACCTTGTGATTCAAACTAGCCAAATGATGCAATAAAGAAATTGTAGCTGCTTTGCAAGTTTCCTTGTCATCAGCAGCCACTAAAAGATCATCTACGTACTGCACTAAAGCAGAACCAGGAGGAAGTACAAAGGAATCTAACTGACTTTTTAATGCCTGGCTGTAAATGGATGGACTCTCACAATAGCCTTGTGGAGCACGTTTAAATCTGAAGCTTCGACCTCCTAGAGAGAAGCCGAAAATATCTCTGCTTTCCTCGGCTATCGGAATGCTGAAAAAGGCATTCTTCAAGTCGATGACTGAAAACCATGTGGCTGTTGCAGGAATCAACGTTAACAATGCAGTGATGTCTGGAACCACAGGAAACTGTGGAATCACAATTTTATTAACCTCTCTGAGATCGATAACAAACCTATATACTGGAGGCTTTGAAGGATCAGTATGTTTCAGAATTGGCAATACAGGACTGTTACAGACATTTCCTCTAGTTTCTTCAACCACGCCTTTCTTAATCAAATCTTGCACAATCAATAAAAGTGCATGTTCACCTTCACTAGAGATTTTGTATTGTGGGATTCGTGGAAATTTTACATTTGCTTTCAAAGTGACTACATATGGTGGAATTTCTAAAAGACCTACATCGTTAGGACCAGTCGCCCAAAGAGTATCAGGGAGAGAACGCAGCTCTGGTGGAAGCGCATCCATCGACAAGTACATTGGAGAGGTTATTCTTCTACCCAATGTAAGCTGTACTCCTTCCGGAGAACAGTACAATGTCGCATATAGTCTTTTTAACAAGTCTAAACCAAGCAGATTTTCATTACAACCTGTCGTCAAAATCAAAGGTGCTTTCAATTGACGGGGTCCAACAGAAATAGACAAAGGACCAGATACGGGGTTATAAACAGGGGCGCCTGAAAAACCTACAGAAACATTTGTTAAGCCAGACAAAGGTGCGCCAGGGAGTTTCTCATGTATGATAGAACTTTTTGCTGCACCAGTATCCAACAGAAACGGTTCGACTACACCTGATGTTGCTACTGCGACATAAGGCCCACTCTGATCCACTGGAACTGATACTACTCCCTCTCTTTGTCCATGGCTGTCCTAGTACTCATTTTGCTGAAATCCCTCATCATTTTCACAATAGTCTTCAACATGATATTGCTGAGATCTATTTTGTTGAGCAGACTGTCCATTTCGCTGATCAAAATGATTAGAAGGGCGATCATTTGTCTGTGGAGGCATAGCACCTCGTCCACGACCCCTAGGATTTTGAACAAAACCACCACGACCTCTCTGAGCTGCTGCAGCGTTATTTTGCGCTAAGACTGGACACTCATTCTTATAATGACCTTCTTTCTTACAATACGCACATTGATTCCACTGGTATTGTGGTCTATGAGAACCATAATCTGTCCTTTGATATGACCCTTGCTGTGTATTAGTTTGATTTGTGCGAGGCGGATATGCTTGCTGCAAAAGAACTTTAGTTTTTAAATCTTTCGTTTTCTTCTCTGACTTTTCCTTCTCCTCTTTATCCCTGTTTTCATAGTACTGGGCAGTCGCAAGAATTTGCGCAGTCGTAGAGACAGCCCACGCACTTTCGGAATCTTTCAATTTATTACTAAGTTCTGGCAACAAATTGTGTACAAATTTATCAACGAATAGTCTCTGTCCTCCTTCTGTGCTCATATCCTGACCACTGTGATCTACAAAAGTCTCTTCGAACCTTGTGAAAAAGTCGGAGACACTTTCGTCTTTCTTTTGCCTGCATGCGGACAACTTGTCCCAGTTAACGCGCAATGCTGGCATCAGAGTTTTCATTAAGTCAATTATTCTACCTGGTAGGTTAGCAATTAGAGGTTCGGGTTTGGAACCACCTATTTGCTGACCATCCGCTGCAATTATAGCTGCCCAATCACCACCTAGAGCAACTGGATGATTTTCTTTACGAATTTTAGCCCAAATTGGTTGCGGAACTACATTCCCAAATAACATGTCAATGTCCGCTAGATTCATCACACAAGCCTCAACTGTCTGCGCTAACTCCTTATAATATCCAGCTGGATTCTTACGCGGATCTGGCAAGGCCTGTTTCACTGTTAACACTTCGGCTCGCTTCCACGGAATGTGTATCCACACTCTTTGGAATTGGGCCGGAGCGGCAGCAATACCAAGGACTGCATCAGCTTGTACAGCTTCGCGCCAAATTGGAGGAACCTCCCTCATTGGAAATTGGCGATTCTGCTTAGTACTACTCTTCTCTAACTCCCTTGGTGAACGAAGTGATGGATCATTCCTATAACTTAAAATTAGTTCCATCGCTTCTTTTATATCCTGACCAACTATTATACCAGCAGCAAACTCTTTCTGAACACTAATTAATTCTTCTAAATTTGATTCAGAGTCATCTTCTTCTAATTCCTCACGTAAAAGGGAGCACATTTCGTCGAACACATATCGTTGTGTTGGTTCCTTCCATTGCATAAATGTATCTAATACATCTCTAGTACTATATCTCCTACTCTTCGAAATCCATCTAAGAGCTGTGGAATCTAATATTCCCCGTTCTTCAGTACTGGGAAGCTGACTGCGTCTCTGTACAGAGTCAGAAGTAGGAGTCTTAATCAGAGTTTTATAGAAGGGAGATAGAATATTCGAGACAGAATCAGTGATTCTCCGACGGACAGAAAGTGGAGTCATAATACTGGCAGAAGCAGAAAACACGGTAGCAGTTGGAACAGATAGAACAGAAACAGTAGGAGTATCAGGCAAAGTAGCTTGTGAATTAGCAGGTGTAAGTGATACAGGTATAGGCAAAGAAGTCGGCAACCCTGGAAGAGGGGGTGCCGAAGGAACATTAACATTGACAACAGGAGGTACAGGAGCTAGATTCTGGGGAGCAGGAGCAGGAATACCAGGTTGTCCAGCAACCGGTAATAGTGGAGCAGTAGCACCCTGTGCATACGGTGGAGGTGACCGTAACAAGTAAGACAACAGAGGATCATTTTCGGGGTCCTCTACTATCTTAGCTGTACTCGATGGCAAGGCAGGATAGCACTTGTCTATCGCTAAATTACGCTCTCTATTGGCCACCTCCATTGCTTTCTCGGATTCGTTGACTTGCAGCTGCTTAACAGACTGCTCTAAAGTCAACTCTTGCTCTTTCTGTTCTTTCTTCAACTTTTTAATTTCTCTCTGTTTAGATTCTTTTCGCCAATAACGAAGAGAATCAAACATTGCCGGCCGGGCTTTCTTCTTGAACAATTTCGTTTCTAAATTATCAATGACTTGGGGTTCAAAACTACCATACAGTGGCCAACTAAGGACACCGTCTTTTTCTGTATATCGGACCCATACCTCATTATAAGATATAGGACCCACTCCAAACTTACAATATAGATCATATAGAGGAGTTCCGATCGGAGGAACCAGACATGAGTCTTCCAACCGGGAATCACTGTTGCAACCAAAACACGACAACATACAATTTTTCCGACTTACCATTTTAGAACCCGGAACACAGAACAAACAAAAACACGAACAGAAATGTGCACTCGAACCAAGAACTTAGGCCTACCAAAAGCGAACAAATGTATCGATACCCAAAACTAAACCAATAGATTATCGTAACTAGAACAACCAGTGATAATCTTACGAAATCAAACCAAACCAAGAACTAAAAGGATCTTATCCAAACAGGAACAACCCTTACGAAGTAACCAACTAGCAACCACTTAATACTTAACTGAGGCACTGAAGACGTCACCAAGGAGAAACCCGTCACGTCTCGCCGTCCTAAGGACTGCACCTCGGGTCCAAGACAGGGCGACGGTCAAGGCAACGGACCACTGCAGCCGTCCTGAACGGGAACCCTCGTGGAAGAGAACGTCGGGCCACTTTTGCGATATGCCGGGATCGATGAAGTGGGGCGCCTCCCTCAGGAATCTTCACACGAAGCTTCTCGAACTCTTCGGGCTTTTGGACCGGTACCGAATGACGTCGCCCCACATTGGGCGCCAATTGGAGTTCTGGACTTTTTGGTTCCGTCCAGAGGTGTCAGGGATAACACCCGAAGACCCCGGAGTTCTACCTGTCTCGGTGCACAAATAAACAGAAACACGGGCTTCTCGATGGTGGCGTCAAAGACCAAAGGTTTATTACTGCAGGGACACAGAAGTCACAGAAACTACACACGGGCAGTGTCTAGGAGCCTGTTCGATTTGTACAAAAAGGGTTGCTCCTTATATACTAAAATTTGAGCTTGAGGCAAATTCTTTACATGTAATACATTCCCAAACCTTTGTGTCCTAAACAATAAATATTTGGCGTTGCACAGGAATCGTCGACAATGTCTGATGTCAAAACATTACGAACGAGGGGTTCCCACTTTTCCATCATAATCTCATGTCAACTTTTCATTCAAGACCCGGACCGCCTCATTGTAAATTTCGTTACCTCCCCCTAATAAAGGCCCAGAAGGAAAGGAGCAGAGCCAGGTGCAGAAGATAGAAAAGTAGGATAAGAGATGTTTGTGGGTCGTAAATGGGCAAGGATACCAGCTTCGGCCGCCTAATCATGATCAGGCCAACGAACACGAGAACCAGTATAGCAGGACTGGCCTCGGGCAGAGGAGGCAGCTTCTGCCGAGTCATGCAGCCATGGCGTGTTCTGTTCTAAGGTGCACGTGTCACTGGAGAGGTGAATCTCCGGCTAAAGCCTACGTGTCCTTAATCGAAATGAAGTAATCAGAGGTCATTGCGTGTCCATTGTCTATGTGAGGGCAAGAAACACAAAATGGCTGCCATACTCTAAGATGGATGCCATGGGTAGATCAGAAATGTGTTTGCAACAGGAGTACTCTTACTCGTAGCATAGCGAAAACACTAGGATATGCTAAATGGATCATTTGCGGTTCACTGATACCAAAATTATGTATTTACGACAATGCTGAAAACACGGGTTCAAATCGTCACGGAACCTCAGATTGTCAAGTGAAGCGGGGAGATTGGGAAACTGTTTTATGGGGCAATACGTGTCAGCACTGAAAAAAGTAAGCCAATGGGACTTGGGTCCCCCAAGCTTAGGAATGTGGGTGCTCCCTTTAGGGAGGTTACGGCCATGTCTTGATGAGTGTTTGGGGGCACACTAGAGAGTGGGATTCAGGTGCAGCCCTCCGTGCAGGCACAGAGTGGTCCTTGGGGACCCACTCTATGAGTCAGTGGTGGGGGGCACCAGAAGAGATCTTCTACCCATGTTGTGCCTTCCTTGTGGGAGTTGGGGGGTTACAGACAGACAACTCAGGGATCATTTAGGGGAGAGTTGGGGTCACTTAGTATCTTCCCACAAGGCTGCCCATCGCGCGCCCCCTCAGCTGGGGGCTGTAGTTTAAACAAAAGCTTCTGGTGTCAAACAATCTCACAGTGCCAGGAGTTAGGCACTCCATATCTTCTCACTTCCCCAGCAAGGAGGCGGCAACCAGTGCTGTCCAGGAGCTGAGGTGCATGTTTGCCATGCACTATTGTGCAGCTTAAAGAGCGAAGAGGCAGCCAAACATAATGCGCTTTACATGCACTGGTTTGTGGTTGAAGGAAATCTAAGGAGCTGCAGATAGAGCTCTACACGCTTGTGCCACAAATGGGACTCCCCACAAGTGCTGTTGGATAATAGGTTCCCAAGTAGCACATGCTTTTGCTGGACTAAAGGGCAATGAAGTCCCACGGCAGAGGTGCTCGGCAGCATGGCCCTGAGATTGTAGTAGAACAGGGTACAAGCCAGCATGCCCTTGGTGTCACTTTGGGAGCAGTATGTAGCCCTTCTTAGTGGGGCAAAGTTCAGCAGCCTTCAGGGCAGCGCATCAAAGCAGGGCAGCAGTTCCTGGGAATAGTCAGTCACAGCAATGAGGCAATTCTTTGGGAGCAGCAGCCTTTACTCCAGCTGAGGTTCTTTCAGGTTCAGAAGTGATCTAAAAATGTGATGTCAGAGCCCTGTACTTATACTCAAAATCTCTTTGATGTGGAGGTAAGTTCAAAAGAATCTTAGAAGTGCACAACACAACTGTTCAATCCCAGCCCTGACTCCAGACATCAGTAGGGGATAATCAAGCCCTCTGTGTGTCCCAGTCCCGGTAGACTATTCAGGGTGCAGATGTACCCAGTGCAACCTGTGTGATGACTGCATGAAAAGTATGCACAAAGTATACATGCCCCTCTACCCTAGAATTTGGAATGAACTCAGGCTGCAAATCACATAGTGTTATAAGCACAGAGAAATGCTCACTTTCTAAAAGTGCCAATTCTAAAATAGCAATAAAAAATCCACCTACACAAGTAATCATCTTTGAACTTCCTTGGTTGATGGGTCTTTAAGGGTAATAAATGGAATCTGTTGTATTTGATATGTTTCGAGCATTTCTGATTGATCAGTAAATACGGCTGCAGAGAGGGAGAAGTGAAGAATGGCTATAAGAGGTGTGCTTTTTGTACTTTTCTGAAGGCCTACAATTTGGTTCTGAAACTTAAGTTCCTGGCAGCCATTATAGCCATTATTTTGACATGGTTGTAGTCTTGACTGGAATACAACCATGTTGTAGTCCAGTCAGGAATGCCAGTTTGTTCTAGATCAATTTTTTTAGGGACTCCTCAGGTGCCATTTTCAGCTTCCAACAGTAATCCAATTCCAGTCTTAGCTTGCTTTTTGAAAGTGGAAAGATAGCCCGGATTAGTCCTGAGTAAAACTTCTCAAGGTTCTTGTGCAATGATGAAGCTTAAATTGGAGCTCCATATAATAGAGCAGGAATTACTTTGGCTCTACATATTTCCAATATGTATGTGCCTTTCATGGATTTTAATTGCTTAGAACATAAAAATACCAAACAATTAAATACAAAATCAAATCTCAAAGTAATATAGAACCTTTTTTTTCTAACCAAAACTTACCATCCAAAACAACCCAGAGAAGAAATCTTGCCTGAGGACAGTAAGCGACCTGGAAGAGAAGGTCAAATTCCCAGCCAAACCCAAAAATACACAGCCAAGTGTAATACCACCCTCTATGGGGTTTCCACCAACTCTGTACATTATATCAGTAATCCAGGTACTTCACGAGGGGAATCCTTACCCAGCGGCCGAAAATGTAGAAACAAACCTCAAAGTGGAAGACTCCTACAAATGGAAAGTCCAAATAGCAACATTACCTCTCTCATCAGCTTTAAAATCTCAGGCTGTGGTGACCACTCTCTAGAGATGGTAGGACCAGTAACCATTGGCCGAGCAGTGACAAAGCTGATCATGCCCGCCGAAATACAAAGTGACCTAGGACAAGTGAAGAGGGAGGTCTTAGAGTTATCTGGCAGCAGTCTAGATAGCATGGAAAAAGTATTAACTACCACAATACCTTGACACCTGTGTTGGATGCTGCAGTGCCCCTGGTAGCTATTATTAATGACGACCCAAATAACAGGGTCACGCTGGATACTGGAAGTAATTTAGATTATGACTCAGACCTTGCCACAGAGAGGTTCGGCACTGAAATATCAGATCAGCTGCAGCAATCAGAACTCGGCCCACTGTCTCAATCTTTTTATATTTTACATAAATGCAATAACACGCAGCAACTGCTGGGAGTTTCTCTTGACTTCTCTGATCTCTATATAACAGGGAGAGCCCTCATGGTAGACTAAATCAGAGAATGATCCTACCTCCATTTGCTGCCATTCCGGCTCTTTGACAAATTGAATCATGCGAAATGTTGTCTTATGGGAAGAGTCAAACAATGTTGGAAACCCAAACTTACGCTTAACAAAAATGACTTGCCGTAAGGAAAACATTGCCTCCCTTAATAAAGGCTCCCGGTCAATACTCCTTGGTGGGATATTGGTATTTACAGGAGGCTGAGGCAGTATACCTATTGCCCTTCAGGCAATTAAGTCTAAAAGGATTCCGCCCCTCTCAGGTGACAAATTTCTAACCAGTAAACATTTAGAGGTGCGTACAGGGTCCACCCAGAACCCCTGCGTCAAGAGGATACATATCAGTCATGGTAACCAAAACAGTAAATGCGCCAGCTGACCGCTATTTTCTGAATCTCAAAGTAACTCTTGGGGGCAGATTTACAAGCCCCTGTGACATTTTTACGTTCTCGCTGTGTCACTTTTGTGACGCAGCGGCTTCGTAAACAATGCCCCACATTGCAACACATTTACAACGGGACGCATCTAGGGTGATGCATCACAATGTCATGGTCAACCACGGTATTCTGCTGACCAGGTTCGAAGAAGTTGGGGTGTCAGGGACGGCTTTAGAGTGGTTTCGCTCTTATCTTTCTGACAGATGTCAGGCGGTCTCCTTTCCGCCGTATCAGTCTAAGTTTTCCAGCATCCACCATGGTGTTCCTCAGGGCTCGGCCATTAGCCCTATTCTTTTTAATATCTATATGAGACCCCTAATTGGAATCATGAAGGCACATGGTGTGAAAGTGGTAAACTATGCCGACGACACCCAACTTTTCATCTCCCTAGAGGGAAATCAGTCTATTTCTCTGACAACTTTTCATGATTGCATGCAGGCTACTGCCCTCTGGTTAAGAACTAATTCACTTCAATTTAATTTAGATAAGACTGAAGTCTTATACTGCGCCGTGGGAAAGGTCCTTCCCTTTTTCCGGACAATTTCTGGCCCTCTCCAACCACGTCTACTCTGGTTCCATCTAAAGCAGTACGTAATCTGGGCGTGACGCTTGATGTGAACTTAACCTTGGAGTTACATGTGACTAAGGTAGTGTGGAACTGTTTCTCCCTGATTAAAGCCCTAAGAAAGATCTTCCTGCTGCTGCCAAAGACGGTCAGAGCGCTGGTTGTTGGTAGTATCATCCTCAGTTGACTCGACTACTGTAATGCTCTACTGTTAGAGGCCCCCAAATTCTTGATTGAGTGCCTCCAAAGAGTTCAAACTGTGGCGGCCAAGCTGGCACTGATGAAACCATGACGTTCGTCGGGTTCACTGGCCCTTGCAGAGCTTCATTGGTTGCCTATAATGCAGAGGGTCCAGTTTAAGTCTCTGTGTCTGGTCTTTAAAGCTCTTCATGGCCTGGGACCCATACCTCTTCAAGAGACCTTTACATGGTGCCGCTCGCAGCCGTGGTTTCCTGCCGCCGCTTCTCCTGAGTGATAGCTTCATTTTAAAAGGACCGTTTCCGTCTTCGTGCCGATTTGGGGCTAAGACTTGTTTAAACCTACTGGAACCTTATTGTATCGAGGTGTGGGTGTGAGGAGTGGGACTGCGAGGACCAGCAGTCTGTGCACTTCATCATCTAGCGCACCTGGGTCCTCTTCCCGCCCCCTTGACCTGTGGCTATTTACGGCTCGCGGCCCCCGCTCCCCGGGAGCCGCTCGCAGCCATGGTTTCCTGCCGCCGCTTCTCCTGAGTGATAGATTCATTTTAAAAGGACCATTTCCGTCTTCGTGCCGATTTGGGGCTAAGACTTGCTTAAACCTACTGGAACCTTATTGTATCGAGGTGTGGTGTGAGGAGTGGGACTGCGAGGACCAGCAGTCTGTGCGCTCCATCATCTAGCGCACCTGGGTCCTCTTCCCGCCCCCTTGTCTTCTATATATCATCAGTCACTCCCGCGTTACGCGGGACGCGTGCGGGACGAAGACCGTTTGAGGCCGTTCGAGAACGGACGAGACCGGGACTGGGCTACCCCCCTTGCTCCAGCTATCAACCCTGAGTTTTTCCACCCCGCTTTGATAACGAACTATGGCGACCAGAGAAACCAGGAGCAAGAGCACGCTGGCTGCTGGAGCAGCAAAAGGTACTTTGGACAATTACTTTGCCAAAGCAGGGTCTCTTTTGATAGACGAGATAACGTTATTGGAAAGGCGCATATCACAAGAGATAGATTGGGTTCGGAGATCTTCCATAGGGCCTATAGCGCACGCAAAGTCTCCATATAATAGACTCAATTGTGTTGCCCCGGAGAATGGGGAAAATGTGACTGTTGGGATGTTAGCTCTATCTAATTCAAATAACTCCACCCTGTACAATACTGACAATGATATGAGTATCCCGGGTGATCTTAGTCTTTTACCCCTTCCCCCACCACGCATTAATTTACAGGAGACTCTCCCCCCTCTCATTGACACCATCCCCACTACAGATGCGATCACGGACACTACTGATTGCCTCTTGCAGGGGGAAAGGGAAGGTGCTATACCAAAAAGGAAAAGAGGGGTGCACTGCAATGGAGGGCGCAAAGCGAAAATCCCCTAGCACAATGAAATAGTAGATGGTAGTAAACTAGGACCAGGCAAAAAGGGCCCCACTTCTACACATAATACCACACCCCCAATTATTGTGTCACCGCTATCGCAGTGTGGCAATCCAACCTCCGTCTGTAGCTACAGAAGCTCATGATTTGACTTTAGCCAGGATGGAAGTACTCCTCAAGACACTTTTAAGCCCCTTAGTCACACGTCTATCAAAGATAGAAGCCAGGCTAGTGTCTATAGAACAAACAACCTCACAGCTAGATGACACCCATAAGACAAATAACATCATAGCGAAAGGTGGGATCGAACCCAGGTGCAAGAAGATCACACCCAGGGCCCCCGTCAAGGACCCTGGGCCAGCTCTAATAACAGCACAAACACCAACTCCCTTAGCACACACTGCTACCACTTCAGCAATCGATCATACTCCGCAAACATTACCGTTGTCAACAAACATTGCTTCTTCTCAGGTGACAGACGGTAATTTAAGATCCAACCGATCATATAAAGAAGTTGCCGCCAAACAAGACACACACGCCACTACAAAAAAACATAGGCCTGTGAATTTGCCACCAGAGGCCAGCCCTTATACAGTTATTCTGGCTGGTGTTCCAGAGTTGAAACCGGATTCAAATGAATCCGTATTCGCTCTCAAGAACAAGGTCACTAATTGGCTTTCTACGAATAGGCCCTTGCCACATGGAATTACAAGCGGAGTTCTCACGGTCAGGAGAGTACCATGGTTGGGCCACACAGAGAAGTCAATCGCAGGAGATTGTGTTATAATCAATTTTAGAGACCCTAGGACAGTTTCCCATATCTGCAGTTGGCCACACTTTGATCAGGGGACATCCATCCAGTCGCTTCACCTATCCTTCTTCTACCCACCTGTGTATAACCAATATGAGGAAGAGGGCTGGTGTACTATTCCTAGGAGAGGGAGAGGTTGGCTTGATAGACCTAGGAGTGACTTCCATTATCCTTCCATTATCCTAGACAATATCAGTCACACCAGCCAGACCACTTTTTGTCATTTAACAGATACAGCTGTCTAGACATGGTGGACTGACTCAATCAGGGTAGAAGGTGCGAGATGGGTGACTCCCAGGGCACACACACCGAAGGAAACATCGACCATCCGATTACAAGCTCTGCCAGTCCCTTGAAGACCAAGTACTGTGGGGAGGCTCACAATAACACCATAGAAACCCTCTTAAATAATATAGGGCCTTTACCCAACCCTGAGGATTCTAGAACGGAGGTACGGGAACAACCCTTTAGTGCCCCATCGCAGGCCAACAGAAGGGACATAGTGATATCTAATGCTCCAACCCCGAATCCTAGATCATCCACACTTAACATACTGTCTTGGAACATGGCTGGTCTAGGGAATAAATTGAATAGTCCCGACTGGTGCTTCATATGTCTATTCCTGGAAACCTGGTCCAGAGAAGCAGTCTCCCGAACAGGTTTGGCTGCTTTCTCGACCCCGGCGAAATGGGGAGGGAGGGGGCGCCCCTCGGGAGGCCTCGCAACCTGGGTGGCTGTAGACCTGGGATGTAAGGCTTCACCCATCCCCTCAGTTTCTAATGACATCCTTGGGGTCTTGTTGGAGTGGCCAAACTCTACTAGGCTGATTGTGGTAAACATCTATTCCAGACCAGTAAATATCACAAATGAGTCAGACACCAACTTTCGGCTTTTCTCAATGACATGCCGCAGGGTACACCATTCCTGGTGGGTGGCGACTTCAACTGCCACTTTGAACCCCTTCCAGGCTTATTGGATGGACTATCACAGATGGAGGATGTGGTCTGGCTGGTACCTCCTTCGGTAGCCTCCCCACCTAGAGCCTGGACACCCCTAGCCCTTCAAATCACAGCCTTAACTTTGAGGTGGGGCATCCGGGCTTGCAATGGTCGCACAGGCTCAGATATTCCTCCAAAATGTACTTATCATAGAGAGGGCAGGGAGTCTAGATTGGACTACATCCTGGTTCATCTCTCCATGTGGCCGCATATTATTGATTTCCAGGTAATAACTAGGGAAGATAGCGACCACAATGCCCTAGAACTGGTATATGCGGTTCACGACTTAGAGGCAGAGGGGGCAAATTGGATAGCGTTGCCCCAGGGCTGACACTGACAAGTAATAGATGACGAGTGAGGTGGGAGAAGTTAGCCTCTAATTCGGAGAAGATCTCCGAACTCTACTCCCGGCTCATTCCGACCCTAGAAAATGTGTGCACGATAATGGAGCTCCCCACGCCTCAGGACACACACAAGGAGCTTGGGAAGGCACATGAGAACCTTATTGAGTCTGTGGCTGAGGTCCTTTTCACTTCAGGAAAGAGGCAGCATTATGACCGCCCCAACTGGTATAATCAGGCTTGTCGGAAGGCCAAACTGGATCTTCTGACATCCATTAAGGATGGCGCAGATAGGCCAGTTATTCAGGCAAGAAGAAGGGATTACAAGTACCTGACTACCAATGCCAAAAGCGAATGGGAGCATGAAAAATGGGAAAATCTTGTAACAACACTAGCCATCAGGGACTCCCGTAAATTTTGGCGTATTGTTAACACGGGGTCCGATGAGCTAGCTCCGGCAATCGAACCCAATATCTCAGCTAAGACATGGCAGGACCATTTTCACTCGCTATACAAGGCCCCCGATGACGCTATTAAGGATACTCCATTGAACATTGATATAGCTACAGAGGGAGAACCTTTCACAGAGACGGAAGTCCGTGCAGCCATCGCAGGGCTGGCAACAGGCAAGGCGCCCGGACTAGACGGCTTGCCGGGCGACCTATTCAAGCATGAGCCTGATGTATGGGCACCCAACCTAGTCTTGATATTTAACGCCGTTCTTAAAGGTATGGAGGTTCCCTGTACTTGGCTGGGCGCAGAGATTGTTCCCATATTTAAAAATGGATCACCTCTGCTCCCAGCCTACTACAGGCCTATTAGCCTCATAGACGTATCCCAGAAGCTATTCGGTAGGCTGATATTAGATCGCCTCCAAAACTGGATACAGGAATTTTCCATTCTTAGTCCCTATCAGGCGGGATTCAGGAAAGGGGTCTCCACTATGGACCAGATATTCCGCCTGAACCTCCTCTATTGGAAGACTGCGGTACTCGAGGGTGGCAGCCTGTACACGGTTTTCGTGGACTTGCGAGCCGCCTTCGACTTAGTACCAAGAGATAGACTCTGGACCATATTGTCCGAGCTGGGTATCCCGGTTGACATCCTGGCTATCCTGATAAGGCTGCACCAGGGAAATTTTGCATGTGTCAGGTGCGGTAGAAATGGGGCACTTTCAGATAGGTTCTCTGTTGACAGGGGGGTGAGACAGGGTTGTGTGCTCACACCAACCCTGTTCTGCCTCTTTGTCAACGGGGTAATTACCCACCTGACCAGGATCAATGACATCGATGCTCCCAAGTTGAACAGCAACAGGGTGCCCGCTATCATGTTTGCGGACGACACCCTGCTGCTGTCCAAATCCCCAATGGGAATACAAAGTGTCCTTGATGGGTTTTCAGCGTTCTGCGCGGAGCGGGGGCTTGAGATCAGCGCGTTTAAAACCAAATTCATGATTCTCAACCCCCTCCCTTCAACACTCGCTAACCCCACTATAGGTACAACAAGTTTAGAGACGGTTTTTACCTTCGAATATCTGGGAGTAAACATTAACCAGGATATGACGTGGGACAAGCACCGGGCAAAGGCTCACATGAAATTGGTCCAATTAACGGGAGGAATTTCCAGGATGACAAGCAGGTCAACCTATAAACCTTTTAGCGCCGCCCTCGAAATTTTCAAAATGCAGGCCAGAGGAGCAGTTTTATATGGAGGGGAATTGTGGGGCCACTGTCCAACTCATAATCTACAGATCACTGAAAATAATTTCATTAGACAGCTGGCGGCTCTACCCGCTAGTACCCCGCTCCTCCCATTGAGATTAGACCTAGGTCTGAGACCTATTGTGGAGGAACAGGGATTAAGACCAATCACCGTCTGGCACCGCATTTGGAGCACGCCAGAACATATGAGCTATAGGAGTGAGCTCCAAGAGATTCTCTGCCTACCCAAATCAAGACAAATCTCATGGTTAAATTACATCAAACATACATGTGAGAAATTAGGTAGACCAGATTTATGGCTAGACATGCTCTAGGATTCCACGCAATCTCCTAGTGAGAGACTTCCGCCAGATGAAGCTCATAGCCTCAATGGGGAATCAACGGGAGGGGTCTCTGACTGAATTGTTTCTCAAGTTTAAAGAAGTGTACTCACTTGAACGTGTGCTAGATGACATTTCCCCGGTTCTCACAAGAAAAATGTTTTTGCAATGGAGATATGGCACACTTCCCATAAAGGCTTTTACGAAACACTGGGCCCAGCCCCCATCAAGAGAGCAGTGCCCGTCCTGTTTACACCATCTGGAAGATGACCTACATATTATATTCTTCTGCAAGGCCTACCAAAGACCAAGGAAATATTGGCTTGTCCCCCTCCTTAAAAAACTGGGCTTTATCCAATACCTCCCAGCTTACAGGATTCTAAAAACGGACCTTTCACCTATCATTGTATTTGGGGAAAGCAAAATTTCTAACTGCGATATGGCACATCCGCAACCGTTTTTTTAAACTTGAGCAAGACTCTGTATAAATGAATTGTCCTGATGAAATGCAACTGTAATACACAGCAAATGTTTTTTATACTATTTTTAAGTGGTTTTTAATGTGCTGGGTGGATACCATTGCTATTTTAAATTGAACGTGTTTTTGAACATCTTTTATGATCTAAAATTTATTGAAATAAAGATTGAAAAATGAAAAATGAAAAGGTATACTTCAACGAGGGATCTCCGCTCTGCCACTGCTGTTTGGTGAAAGTCCTGAAAATTCGAAGTGCCAGGTCAGGAGGTAGAGCGTGTAGCTCGGCTGCTGCCAAGCTCTGGAACAGCCTCCCTTTAGAATTTAGACAGTTACATGATCTTCTACAGTTCAGAAAGAAGATCAAAACATGGCTGTTTCCCAGAGCCTGACAGCTCTGGAGTGGACCCTGTTAGTGTACGCCTGTTTTCTGCCTCTACTGCCTGATGAGGATTCATGTACTACAGCGCCAAGATACCCGTTGGGTGATAGCTGCGCTCTACAAATACCATATACAATACAATACAATACAATACATTGTAAAGCCCTCTGTGACATTATAAATGCATCAGGTACAATGTATGCAGGGTGGGCGTTCCGACGCAAGAAAGCCTCAGAAAAATGACGCGGTGAAATCTACAAGATTTCACTGCGTCACTTCTACGATGCCACTGCGTCAAAACCTTATGCATGCTTGAAGCAGGGGTAAGGAGTGACGCAGCACATTAGGAATCGTTTCAGATAGCCCATATTGATAAAAAGTGACAATTTTTACCAAGAGGTCATAATTGACTGGAGGCCGAAGCTTAATGGTTAATTATTTCATCAGAGGATAAAATTCTTCAGCCATGCAAAATAAAATGAAATCTGCACTCGCAAACTAAATAGGAAGAATGGAGCCAGGCTAAAGGAAGTACTCTGATCATCAATGTCATTCAGCAAAAGGGAGAGGATTAAAGGAGCTTATCTGTTCTGGGTGGCCGGAAAATGTAATATCCATGGTAGATACCCGTACAATCAAATTTATCAAAGCAGAACAATTATACGGGACCTGAGAGAGAAACCCAGAAATATGACCTCTAGCGTCTGGTATTCGTTACAGCTAAGAGATCTCTGTAGAGCAATCAAAAAGCTAACCAGAAAATCCCAAAAAAGGAGGAGCAAGAGCTGATAGTAAAATACGAATTTAACTTTCACTTTTAGCAAGAACTTATAATGCCAAATGTTAGAAGGCAATAACCATATTTTAGGGTAGGAGGTGATTTGACATCAATAAATGGATTAATACGAAGGACAGCACAGCATTTCGTAACGTAATTCATAATTTAGCTTCACCCGAGAAATCAATAAATGTTATGTTATGTTATGTTATAACCCATTTGTAAAGCGCACATAGACCAAGGTTTCATGGCGCTGTTCAGAGTAGGATGCGGGCAGGACTAATTTACTCATGGGCCTGTGTGAACAGCCAGGTCTTAAGCTGCTTTCTGAATCGGAGTAACTCAGAGCAGGAGCGGATCTCTGATGGAAGTGTGTTCTGCGAGGCATACATATTACATTTCAACCATGACCACTCTACATAGAAAGTGTGCCCACCATTACCTAACCAGGCTGAGGATTGAACACCTCTGCCAGAAGCTGGATAAATAACAGGCAGACCAAGTCTCAAACTACTGAACTATGCCTTACAAGTTATAAAGTGACTAAGGAGCTCAAGACATCTCATACAAACAGAACTCCCAGCCCAAATGGTGTCCCTATGGCAGTCTTCAAGCTAGATGAAGCCCAGTGGTCCACCCCACTACTAATTCTTATTCAGGTATATTATCTGATAATATATTTTTGTGACGCACCAGCAGCGTAAAAAATGTGCCTTGTTGCACCATATTCACAAAGTGACGCATCTACCTAGATGCGTCACTTTGTAAACCCCTGCGCTACATTATACCTACACCAGGTATAATGTATGCAGGGGGGGGGGGCGTTCTGACACAAGAAAGGGTCATGGAAGTGACGCAGTGAAATCTATAAGATTTCACTGCTCCACTTCTAGGACACAAATGCGTCAATTTCTTACGCCTGCCTCACAGCAGGCGTAAGAATGACGCAGGTCCTTTCACATGGGGCAAGCCCCATGTGAAAGGATACATTGCTGGAGTTGCGTCACTTTTGTGACACACTCCAGCAACACGTCACTTTTGCGCAATAGAGATACGTCAGAAATACCGACGTATCAGTAACTCCTTGCGCCATGATGCATCATACTGTTAATATGACGCATCATTGGTGTCGCAAGGAGGGCGCAGTGAAAAGTGACGCATCGCTGTTTTCACGCAGCGATGCATCACTTTTCATAAATGAGGCCCCACATATTTAAACTCCACTACATACCACTCCACCACAATACCATACCACGTAATTACTCTACATAAGACACAATCCCACTCTGCATAATTCCAATACACTAAATACCACATCATATAAATCTACATAATTCCACAGCACAACATACCACATAATTCCACTACAAACCACATACATCCACTCCAAAAAACATAAGTAAAAAATATTCACATTTACAATGCCAACACCTCCAACTTTTGCAAATGCGAGACCGATTGCATTACAAATGTTTGTTTGAAAAGGTGTTGCTGTTAATTGAGTTGTCTGACCTGCTTTCAAGTTTGAGTTAGGTAACTCTGGGCAGTCCACTTTCAAGATGATTTCCCAATATTTCTGGGTGCGATTGTTTCGCTCATTCTATTTCTATTTCTATGCGGAATTTGTTAAGCGCGCGGACACCCAGGGGTTTCATGGCGCTGAAGAAAACAGATGAGAGATGGATAGTGAAGGGTCAGAAGGTATAGTGTTCTAGCCGTACGCTTGTTTGAATAGCCAGGTCTTCAATGCTCGCCTGAACTCTGTCAGCTTGGAGCAGCTCCGGATAGACAAGGGCAGAGAGTTCCAGGTTTTTGGGGCGAGGTATGCGAAACTGCATCCGCCGAGTCGTTTCTTTTTAAATGTCGGCACCGTGAGAAGGGATAGGTGGGCAGACCGAAGCTCGCGGGTCGGGACGTGTTTGTTGATGAGTTGGTTAATGAACCTAGGGCTTTTTCCATGAAGAGCCTTGAAAATTATGCAGCCTGTCTTAAAGGCGATCCGATGGGTGATGGGGAGCCAGTGGAGGGAGGCTAGCAAAGGTTTGGCTGACTTCCTGCGATTGCTCTTGAAGATTAATCTGGCTGGATGTTCCCCTTTGGGATGGTGATGCTTCAGCGTTGACACTCCCAGCCGGGTGCATGCAGTGAGATGAATTAAAGTTGTCCTTGTTACAGACAGTTAGTTGTTCACCAATTTGCTTAGTCTGTTCCTGGTTAGGAGGATCAATGAGCACCAGGATTAAGTTTCACTTCCCTTTGGCATCTTGTAGGTGATTTTGGGTCCTTAGTTCCCAGAAAGTGCTTGATTGGTCTGCATTGTACTTACTGTTCTGAGAAGCTATTAGGTCCATAACAGATGACATTTGAATGAGAAAGCTAAGAAAAGCAATTGATTGCGAATAGTCCCTATGTATCGCGGTCTTAAATATTCTGAGGTTCCTTGGGCTTTGTTGCTAGTGAAGGAACAGGGAGATATGTGCCAGCTACATTGCTATCACTTTAAAAGGCCTTTCTTGATTTCATGTGGGCTGTTAATCCCTTGACAGTGCTGGCTGTACTCTTAGATGTCCTTTGTTAGTCAGACTCCAGTGGGAGCGAGCTCACTGATTGGTTGCCAGCACCATTAGAAAAATGTTGCTGGCATCAATTACAGGACTCAGGGACTTAGTCCAATGTCCTGAAAAAAAGTAACATAAGGGTGAGGGTAGAGATACCCTCACCCCCTAGGCTTCATGACGGGGCCCCAGAGGGGCCAAACTGGGGCCCAAATATATATAAATTTGGCCGTATTTGTTGTGATCCCGCTCGACAAAACGTAAAAAATGGCACAGCCATTTTTTGTTAAACTACATGGCAAGGGGGGCATGAGTAGGGCTCCCCTCCTCTTGCCCAGTTTGGGCCAATTTTAATACTTTAGAGCAGGGACCCTATCCTCAAGCAGATGTCAAACCCGGGGACCCCACCTCTGGGGCCCAAATTAATTATTATGTGGAGAGTGTTATGCAGCTGCCCTCCTTGAGCAGATTTCAGACCCAGGGACCCCATCCACTTGGCCCAATTACATTTTTTTATGGGAGGGTGGCAGACAGCCCCACTCCTGAGCTGTATTTGGCTCTGGGGACGCGATCTCCATTGACCTGATGTATTTTTTAAGGGAAAGGGAGCCGCATTGCCCCCCTCCCCAAGGCTTTTATGAGGCGCTAGGGACCCCATGCCACAGGGCAATGACTTTAACTAAAAGGGAGGAGGGCACAATCATTTCTGCAGTGACTGTCCAAGACAAGTGAGTTTTTCCTTGTCGTCTCCTGTTCTGAAAGCACAGATGATGGTTCTCCCTTTTAATTATTACTGAGTTTGCAAAGGTGCCAAATCACCTACAAGTTTTACCTGTTCGGTCCGCCCCTTTAGTTACACCAATATGTTTACTAACTGGGGAAGATTATGTTGTAATGCCTTCAGGACTCTATTTCCAAAGATGACAGGCAGTAATTTGGGCACCCTGCCACAAAAAATAATTCAAGGTGAGGCCTCTCTGCAGAAAGGTTTGCATGACAAAATATCACCTACAATAAATATTTTTACACACATATCTTAACAAAAATACAGCGTGCCACAATATTGTGAAGGTAAATTTAGAAAGCTAAGATTAACTGTTTTTAAATCCAGATCCACCTACCTCGGGTGTCTCGATAACATCCTGTTTCTCTGAACTGTTTTTTAACCCGGGCAGATATGTTATTTTAAGCATGTGAATTAATGTGTATGTTTTAACGCAAATAGGGCCTGTAAATAAAACAGGACATGCAGTAAATTAAGATGAAGTTGTTCTGTGATTCGTATGAGATAGAAAATGTGAAACATTGTATTTTGTCATTTAACTTGTATGCCAAATGTATGAGATGACATAGTGTAAATCTAATCTTTTATACACTGTAGGATATTATAAAACCCTCTGGTTAATCCTCCGAGATACTGCAGGATGACAGTGGTAATTTTTGCAGCGGTAATTCCACTGGGGGTAATCCGGACAATAGCAGATTGCGCTGGTTCTCCAGAAATATTCAGGTAATATTATAGTGTGGGAGGAAAATTTGTTCCGCTCGAGGAATTTGCGAAAAATCCGCAAGCGGGACGGATTTTCCAAAACTGAAGTACATAAAGTACTTACAGGGTTACAGCAGGTGCCCAAATTGAAGCTAATTTCTTTGTAACCATGTACAAAATGGTTACAAAGAAATTAACTTCAACTTGGGCACCTGCTGTAACCCTGTAATGCTTCCTGAGCGGCGCCTCCAGAGAGTTCGTAGGCTACTTGCAACTATTCTCCGACCCTGCTCTGACCCTCGAAGGAGGGTCAGAGAATAGTTACAAGTATGGCACAATGCTCCTGTCACAACAATTAAACCTCAACAGGAAGCACTTACAGATATAAATAAAGCAGGTTCCCGAGTTGAAGCTCAAATTAGTAACGTTTTATTCAGCCCAAAACATTAGCGAGCACGGTCGAGGCTGGGAAAGTGTGCTTTAACCCCGTCTCTGCCGTCGAAAATTAGCTTTAATACTTCGGGAGGTCTTTGCATCCATGAGTTTCTTGAGCGTGATACCCTTGTAGTTCCTGTGACCAGGAGGCTGCTTTCTCCTCACCTGCTGCCCTGCTCGCTCTCTGACCCTTTACACAAGAGGCATGAGAACACGCATAGAAGCCCTGCCCGTTTGGCCCCACACCACACACTAGCGGTATTAAACATCTTCCTGCCCTTTGCCAACTATGATGGACAGCTCACTCAAGGGACCTCGGCGCCTTTTGGCGCGGTGGCAAAGTTACAGGCACAAAGGGTCACTGGAGGCAAATCTTCTGGCCCTTTACGCAGCTGCAGTGTAGGAAAAGCACTATACATTTACCCAACGAGGTAGCACTTACTGATTAGCCAGTAAAAGTACTCCAGTTGAGTAGAAGTAGTGCACAAAACGGTGGCATCTTTGTGGATAACTATGCAGGGCAGGATTCATTCGGGCACGAGGCTCCTGTCACAAAAATTAAACCTCAACAGGAAGCACTTACAGATATAAAGCAGGTGCCCGAGTTGAAGCTCAAATTCAGTAACGATTTAATCAGCCCAAACCATTAGTGAGCACGGTCGAAGCTGGGCAAGTGTGCTTTAACCCCGTCTCTGCCGTCGAAAATTAGCTTTAATACTTCGGGGAGGTCTTTGCATTCATGAGTTTCTCAAGCGTGATCCCCTTGTAGTTCCTGTTACCAGGAGGCAGTTTTCTCTTCACCTGCTGCCCTGCTCGCTCTCTGACCCTTTACACAAGAGGCATGTGAACACGCATAAAAGCCCTGCCCGTTTGGCCCCACACCACACACTAGCGGTATCAAACGTCTTCCCGCCCTTTCCCAACTATGATGGACTGCTCACTCAAGGGACCTTGGCGTCTTTTGGCACGGTGGAAAAGTTACAGGCACACAGGGTCACTGGAGGCAAATCTTCTGGCCCTTTACGCAGCTTCAGTGTAGGAAAAGCACTATACATTTACCCAACGAGGTAGCACTTACTGATTAGCCAATAAACGTACTCCAGTGCAAATCGCAAAAAAATCCACAATTTCGCTGGAAAATCCGTGAATTTGCCGATTTTTTTGCAATTTCGCGTGAATTCGTGGACTGCAGATCCGCAAAATTTGCCCATACTTAATATACACAAAGGGATTTACATTTTTCCAAATAACCACACTGAAATACCGGTTTATACAGAATTACCGGCTCACACGACATCTTGTTGAATTCAATGGTACATACAGATAAAATAACGACAACATGAACACAATTATCAGTACACTGTGTCTCCTTCGCTGCTTCTAATATCAGTTTGAACTTTCAAAAATATCGTCAGCTGATACAGACTTCCATTAAGCCCTGAAGAAGTCCCATGAGGGATGCAATGAGTTGGCAAGCAATTTTGTCGTGCATTTTAAGGAATGAAGCATTTGAATAAAAGGAATATATTTGATACAGTCAAGGAATGTGACCATCTGCTGTGTTCATTTGGGAAGCTATCTATTTATATGTTGTTCTGTTGCTTAAATATGATGCACTAATATATTCATAAAAAAACTGCTTGTTCTTCTCGGGTGCAGGGTCAGACTTGTGTCTTTGATAGTGGTGGTTCTAAACCACTTTTTTGGGATGTTTGTGGGTCACATCCTAGACTTGATGCATCGAGGTATAGTGAATATTCAATAGGCCCTTACAAGTAGTGAAGTTTGGTGCTGGATTTTTAATGCTTTGACCCCTTTCTTTGTTTGTATAAGAACAAGAAAATTGGTATCGGAGCACAGAGGGGTGGAAGATGTAATTTGGATAAAATTTAGAGAGGTTGCACAGTCCGATGATATTAGTAAATATTGGGCTTTAATAGCCACATTTTGTGATGCCAGAACTAAGGCAAATGCCATTTTGATATCTGATGAAGAATGGACCAGGTACATTTGCCAGTTATATGCTCAAAAATCCTCGGCTGGGTGAAAGTTAGACTTCGTCATTGGCTCCTCGGTGAGCAGTGAATAGGGCCCCCCTTGTGTAATGAAATAAAGGGTTACATAAAAGGGGCAAGGTATTCACAAGCTTTGGGTCCTGTCGACGTAACAAGACCTATAGTTAAACAGGACAGCGCAGCATGGGCACAAATCTTGTCTCCGTTTTTTTCTTACTGCTATATACATGGGACCATTTTGTCACCCTGGGTAGTATTGTGGTCCCATTGTATACAAAAGGTACCAAATGAAATCACCTGCTAGCGTTAGACTGATAGCACTATTGGATGTGACCGGAAAACTGTTTGCCAAGAGCATACTCATCCACCTTTAAGACTGGGCATTTGGAAATGGTTTTGTTCTAGTAGAGCGAGCCAAGTTCTGCAAATATAGTGGCACCCTTGATAATATTACCGCGCTGCAAACATGAATTGAAAAATACCCAGTGAGCAAGGGTATGCCGTTATATGCAGCCTTTATAGATTTCTCCACGGCTTTCGACCGGGTTGACCGGGGAAACTGTGGAGAAAATTGGCCGCTATGGAGATACCCATGAACCTACTTAGATTAATGATTGCATTTAATTTCTCCACTTGGATTCAGGCCCTACTGGCCTATCAAAAAAAATAGGGACAAAACGGGCTGAAGGAAGGGTGCCTACTGGTCCCTCCTCTCTTTTCTCTTTATAATACTGATTTGGCGAGTGGGGTTGACTTTGTAAAGGGGACCCCCTAGAACTAGGAACCATGTAGTTGAGTTGCCTGCTATATGCGGATGAAGCCATTTTATTACACTTAACTCCAATTGGACTCCAAAGACGACTCACCAAGTTAGCAAGTTATTCAGAAGAATATTATTTAAAAATAAATATTTCAAAAAGTAATATTATGGTTTTTAGACATATGAGACGCAGAGTCAGGATAAATATGTACTGGTTCTTGTGGGACAATAAACTTTCTGTGGTGAAGTTATCTGTAGGGAGAATTTTCACAAGTACGTGCTCCAGTAGCGATCATATTGACCAATGCAGAGACAAGGAGATCTCTCAGGCCTCTGCAATTAGCAGACTCTATAAGAATTGCAGGAAAGGACAATTTGCACATGCTTTATCAGTTTTCAAAATTAAAATACCTCCAGCTTTGAGTTATGCCTGTGAAACAGTGAACAAACAGCACTGGGAGAATTTTGAGAGAGTAGAAGGGCGTATCTGGTGCCAAATATGTCATCTAAATCGTGCAGCTCCTATAGTGGCGATTCTGCTCGAATTGTGGTTACTTTGCACTTACGTGTTTTCTATGGCTGCATGCTTAAGATGGAGCAATGTACTATTGGACAGCTTTGAGAACCATTTACAGGTAGCAATGCGCAAGGAAATGTTTGACACCTTGAAGAAAAAAACTGTGTTCTTTTTAGGAATTACCAAAAAACTGTAAATTTGTTTGATTTTGAAATTGTCTGTGCGGGTGGTCTTCCTAAACAAGTTTTGAAAACCAGAATAAAAAAAATTATATTCATGACGTATCTCGAAAAGAGATACAGCACTGTGCGCAGAGCATTGCAGTAATTGCCTTATTGTGGGGAGTACTATTTGTAAAAAGCCACTCTCCTACGTTACATGGAATCTCCAAAGAAGAGTTCGCAGAATAATCCTGTTGCTTTGACTGAATTTACTTCCTTTAAGAATTGTAAGAGGAGCTTGGGATAGTCTTCCAAGGCAGGAAAGACTTTGTCACCTATGTGGTACTTGTGTACAGGACTTAAATCACGTCCTATTTGTTTGTCCCTATTACAACCTTTACGAAGCAGATATTTGAGACTTTTTTTTCTAAAGTACAATATTGTCACTGCTGAGGATGCTCATAACTGTCTCCAGTCTGTTTAAATTTTTTTAGCTTTTTTAAACAATTCTACATTTTTTCTAGAGAAGTAAACGGTTTCCTCATTTAGCCATAGTAGGCCATATAAGCTCCACTTAGAGCTAAACGTAATAAATTTTATGAGTAATACATCTGGGTAACTTTTATTAGCGGGTTGTAATTTTTCAAGTGTTATTGTTTTATATGTTTGTCAATATCAATGTTATGGTCGCATTTTAAAAGGAGCTTTAGCTTTTGGTGCTACAGTTGTGTGCCTGCACTTTTATCTCCTTATGTGACACTACAAATGCCGTCATGTACAATTGAATATCTGTCATTCCAAGATTTTGATATTTGAGCACTTGCACTTCTTTGTTTCCCTTGATGCTGCTAGCTATTGTGAACAGTATCATGAATCATAGAATTTTTAATTAATCGTATTATTACAAATATAATTTTAGCAATCGTAGCAAAAGCACAGGGGAAGTCATATTAGGATCCAAGGCTTTAACTTGCTTTGTCCAGCCCCTGCCAGGTTTGCATTTTAAAGGACTCTGAAAAAGATTTAGTGCAGACATTGCTCCTCCCTGTAATTAACAGGCCCTTATGAATTGTTTATCATTTTATGAAAACAGAATCTCTTCTTTCTAAGTGTTGGTTGAGTTGATAATTTGGATATTTGTTTTTATGTGGAACTTTTCAGAGTTCCAAATCATAATAAATAAATTGAATTAAAAAGAAAATATATGATAGGAAGAATGTGGCATTGTGTGCACCAGGGACGGCTTTAACACTGGTGGGACTTTGTGCAACAATGTTTGTTGGCAGCCCCCAAATGCCCATCTCTGCCACAAATTCCCTCACTAGCACCCTTTAACAGTGCCCCTCAAGTCTCCATAACCACTGTCTCTCAAATTCATTTCTTTTTATAGCACCACTCAAACCAGTGTAAGGTGTCAGAGTAGCAGTGACATGTCATCAAGACTGGTAGTCAATTTAGTGCGAGTCCTTATTCTGGAAAAACACAAATTCAGAATGTTAAACGTAAAACCATTGTTAGGGGTTCTCTTTAATAATAAGAATTGTTTTCTACCCAAATTAACCCTTTTGGAAAGATTAGGATAAAGAAATACTATGCAACAACACATATAGCTTTAACATATATCTTGCAGTTCCCTTGGCCATTTGAATAATAATCTGCCTCGTTAGCATATGCAATGTGTTGTGTATTGCAAAAAAGGTTTTTGGAAGTACCACTGTGATATTTAACAGTGGTTAAAGCACATTGTACTGAAACATTCTGTCCAAAGCCAAGTGACTCTTTATATGAATGTGTGCTAAGTTTTGAAAACGTGGTTGTTTAGCCATAACATTGTATCCTTGAGAGTTATAGGAACAGAAATTGCCAGTGAAGCCTGAGAAGATGTACACAATGACTGTTCTATGCATAACCTGCTTTTCTTTACAGGTATGTTGTCATTGTTTAACCCATGTTAAATATAGTTAAAGAGTTTACTAAGCGCGAAAGGAAAGCTAATTAAGGACAACATCTCGTTCCAGGGCTCCCTCCCCGCAGTACCCTCCCTAATTCCCCCCCCCCCCCATCTAGCCACTTTGATACTGTGCAGTTAAGCTTCATTCAAGGCTGCTGGAAGGTGGGCTCTTGAAGGTACTGCTCCTGAGGAACACAACGGAAGTTTACCATTCCTGACACATACTCCTGGGAAATTTTGTACATATATGGTGCTCCAATGTCCATTAATGTGAATGGCGGTGTGCCATACAAAGTGTTGCTTCCAGGAGTCTCTTTACATTGTAAATTATACTGTCATAGCTTGTGGGAACCAATGCAGTACACACAAAGACCCCTCAAATAATATATATGCATAACCTAATATATCTGCCATGTGAACCGCTGCAAACAATATAAAGCTCAGTGTGACATATATGAGAGAATTGAATTTTGGCTTGATAGGCAACTCATGTCTGTGTGTATTATGTGTATAATGTGTATGCTGTTACAAGCGATATTGTTAGTTGTCTGTATTAAGAGACTATTGCAATACTCATTCCTTTCAACATGACGCTAAACACACTGACATAACTTTGTAATCTGCAGCAAAATAATCTTTGTTGAGTTAAATATCTTTTTATATATCTGGTATTTCTATAGCGCAGATCCAAAAAGGCAGCAGCACTTTATAATGGGTGAAAGCAAGCATAATGCATAATGATAATAATCTAAAAAAATATTCTTATCTTTTATATTTTGCAGTGATCCGGACATGTAAGTATTGATGAGATGATGCACTCTAGTCTGATGCAAGTTCAGATGATAAGATCTGGATGTGCCCAAGACTCCATCAAATAAAATTCTGGATCTCAGGCTACGCTTTGAGGTTGATATAGAGAGATGTGTTTTGACCAGAGGTTTGGATCACGACTTTCTTGAAACTTGTCCTGTCTTTGGCAGTAATAGTGTGAAAATGCAGTAAGGACTTGAAGAAATGATTGTATAATCATCTTCATAAACTTTATTTCGGTTATAAAAAAACATTAAAGTACACATAGTCACAGAGATATTAAAAGAAGACAGAGTCTAAACATTTGAATTCGATAAGCAGCACTGAAGGATTTCTATTTCCAAGAAAAGAGAAACTTGATAAGGGCTTCGGACAAAACCTAGCAGCTGTTCATGAACGAAAGCTGAAAATCATTCAAAATTACTTAAAAGGAGTCCTAAACTAGCCCTGGTGGTAAACTCCGTTCCACTCATAAAGTTTGCAGAACTGTGCCTCTCTGCACTCTGCGGAGGTGAGCAGAGTTCTTGAAATTTGCCTTCACGGGCTCAAAGTAGACTTTTTTTCGTTTCCACACTCAATATTTGTTTTAGTTCTTGCAATTGCCACTATAATCTTGGGTCACTGGCAGCTCACACAACACTTTAACCTCACACAGATTTTGGCTGTGAAGGTTCCAAATTAGTGCAGATTGTGGTCACAAATGCACCGCTTCTGTAGCTTTTGCTCTCGAGAAGCAGCTGAGAGGCTTTTAAAGGGGATTTTCTTCTCCAATGGGCCAGTGTGCTTGTTTTTTGTTTGAGAAGCCATTTTTTTCTAACAAGGTGTAAGCGCCCTAGAGACTTCAACTTCTTGTTCCTGTCCAGCAGGCCCCTCCCAGCGCTTTGTCCATCTCCTGGTTACTTTACATTTGGATTTGAATCACTCTCCTAGTCTGCGGCATATGTACCATTGGATTTAAGGACGTTGTATTTGAGATTTCACAAGTAAGTTCATAATCTCTTGTATAAGGATGTTTTTTGTTTGATAGAGGGCATGGACCCATATATGTTTGTACTTTTTGTTGATTTTTCAAAGTTATTGTGGTGGGGATACCTGCATTTTTTCAGTAGGGCCTAGTTATATTTTTGCATATAATTTTTCTTCTTTTGTAAGGGAACGATGCTGCACAGTTCAGTACATTTTCTCCATGTTTGTTACATTTGTAATATTTATTTATTTTACAATGTGGCCTAGTCTGCCAATGGGCCAACCAGTATGCCCAGTCATGAGTTTATGAAACAACTGTTTCTGTGTTAGGTGCTATTTTAAAACATCATTCAGGGCTGGGTTGGCATTGGATTAAATTAGAAATGGGTTATTTGGGGGTATGTCACAATATTTTGTACATAAAAAGTGTATATCTGGGGTAATATTTGATGCTTCTGGAGGTGAGTTGATGTAAAAGTTTTATAACTCAGTTATTTCCATTTTTGGCATTACTAAATTATTAATAGTGTTTTCATCAGTGTAACTATGCCTTATTTGTCTGTCTAGTATGTGTGTTTGTTTACCAAAGGCTGCCATTGATTTGTCTTTGTTCTTCATGTAATTTGGCCGGGGGCCATTTTGTGGAAGCTGTGTCCATAGGCCTAAATGTGTTTTCTTTCTTCCTCATACCTCTGTGATCACAGTTGTTGTTTGGCCATGTGGATGGCAGCCATTGTGCCTTTGCCATAGGCATGCATGGGTGGATGTGATATCAGTTTACTAATATGCTTGAGGATCATTGCAGTGAGTATATTAAGAATATAATTTTGATGAACAATGCTTATATATTAAGTGCATTAGTTTACTTTTTATTTTTATTCTGTACCTCTTTGCCTCATAATAGGTTTCTTCTCATTCTCCCTTACAAACATTGGCATTTATTAATAGTTTTTTAAATTCATATTTGTATTTTTAATTTGTTAGATTATTTTAAAAAATATATTTTTTAATGTAATGTGTTTATTATGTAATTTCTTTACTAACATTTTTATATTGTTTTAAATATTTGTATTGTTTTGTCTCAGTTGATCTATTTATCCAATCATCCAGCCAACATAGGTGCTCAGCCGACTAATCATCAATGAGGAGGAGGAGCGAGAGCTAGTGCGAGAACAAACTGGGAGCAGGGAGCAGGAAGCAGGGCAGAGGCTCCAAAAGACCGCTGCACCCAAAACCGAAAAGCCGAACCCGAGGCCGAAGCCGAAGCTGACCGAAATAGAGTGAACGGCAGCAGTCCGAAGGCTCCATGACAGCGCTGGGTTTTCTTATCCGCACTCCCAGTCCGAGGAACTTCTCAGCGCCATTACTGGGACCAGCACTTAGCAAAGAAGGTGAGATCGCCTCCGAGGGCCGAGACAGGGCGAAAAACACGAGCGCGGCTGCCGATAGAGGCGGCCGTGAATTAAGAGCCCGGGGGGGTTGACCTTGGCAGGTCCGACTAGGTCTGATTTTGCCTGTGGCCCCCCCTGAGTGCTCCGCTCACGACCAGCTACTTCTGTGGGTCCTATCCATAGCCCCCTTTCTGCTCTTTCTTTTTCAGCTGCTGTGAGGACAACAGGTCGCAATCTGCCCCCCAAAGACCAAGCAACATTAAGAAAGCTGCTTAACACAAACTGGTGGGTGGAAAAGTTGTGCTTTTTAGACCCTGCATTTCGCTATTCAGTGCTCTGCAAGACCTGAAGGAGGAAGCCAGAAGGCGGAGCGCAGCTTTGCTCTAGCGAGGGCTAGCAAAGGAAGGAGGGGACACCCTTTTCCTTGCTGCTCGCTGCTCTCCCGCCTTCCACCTGCCCCCTACCCCCGTTGCTGGCAGCTGGCATCTGCTCTTGACATAGAGCGCAAGATTAAAGCAGAAAGGCGAGGAGCGTGGGGTGCGGCTGCTGGTGTGTGGCCGGAGACCAGTATAACTATAAAGCGCCACCCGCCAACAAAAAAAACCCTCCAAAACAAAGCAGAGTGAAGAAGTGTTTTTAAATCCAACTTTTAAACAAAGAGAAATAAAATCCAACAAAGCGACAGAAGACAGCAAACTGTAATAAAATCAAGGGAGGAAAGAGAAAAAAAAAATAAGAAAGTGAAGGAAAATCTCTTTTTTTTCACAACGATGCGCAAAAGGAGCTGCACCCAACTACAAAGCACTCATCACCCCCATAAGACCGCCAAACGACGGAAGTCCAAGCTGCTGTATCCTCAAGTGGGTGGCCGTGGATGTCAGACATCCCCGCGCCCCCGAGACTTGAAGGAGCCGTTGGATCAGTTGGAGCAGTTGGGGCTCATCTCGAGGAGTCAATGGAAGCGCGAAAGGGTGAAAAAATACAAACAAACCCCCATTTACACCCTTTACGCACAATCAAAGAGAAAAATAGTGGCACTGGCGACATCAGGGACCACTTTATTCGGATCGATCAATTAAACAAAAGTGCCCCTCATTTCTCACATAACAAGAATACAAGTTCTCACAACCAATTAGCAACACTTTCAACCTCTCCTCACTTGGTGTCACTCTACCCCAAAATAATCGTTTGTGGTAAGAACCCAGCTACTCCACCTCCTGCCCGCCCAAAATTACCCCCACTTCTCTTAAGCCACCAATTCCAACATCCTAGACCAGACGAATCGCTAAAAATCATGCTTCCTTTGGTTATGCCACCTCCTTCTGCTACGCTGAATCCTTATAGAGCAGCTCATGAATTTGAGCCTGAGACAGAAGCCATGACCCGTCAAAGGGAAAAAGTCAAAATTCCTTCACAAAACTCAGTGTGTAAATCATCAGACTCTATAATATGGATCTCGTCGACCGATTCTCCAACACAAGCTCTTCAGCTTCCGACCTCACAGAGGTCGCCATTCACTGAAGATGAACCAAAACCATCCAATGGGCCACCGGAAGACCATATTCAAAAATTCAGTTTTGATCTCCCCTTGTTAACATCTACTCTGTTCCCCGCTGTTGAAAACCACCTCCGCCATTCCGGGAATAACGATCTAATCCACCATGAGACCAAAGCTAGTACTCCTAATGCCCCTTCAGCAAACAACAACAGCTGTAATGTCGCAACAAAAGTTTGTAGTTTTCACCAAGATGCAAATAAATTTTTTCAAAAGAATCAAACATTAAGCAATTCAGATACCAACGCTCTTTCAGCCCACTTCTACTTCTCTGAAAATATCCACTCCCCAAAAGAACTCAGGCAAGGGGACCTGCATGACACTCCAGCAATGCTCAAGGTCGAGGCTCTTCTCTCAGTCACCAATCAAGCTTTGAACTCAATGGCCAATGCTGCTCATATGCACGCAGATAAATTGGATGCTCAGATAAACATCCTACATTTAGTAGCTGACTCAATAATGGGAGTAGACTCAAAGCTTGAGCAATTAAACTCTTTGATACGTAGAGTTAAAAAAAATGTTGAACAAAATCAAATCCCAAGCTTGAACCCAAGCTTAGATCCAAACGAAAATACAAACTTAAACCTAACTCAAAAACATAATGGCTGCAATTGCTATCCGTTATTAAAAAAATTAGAACCATTGCCGGAAATAATGTCCACTTTAATCGAAGACTTGAGGAAAGAGGCCCAGACCAGGCCACTGAAAACATCTATTTCCCCACACCCTCAAATTCAGAACAAGTCTACCATAATAAAAGCACGCTTATACAGTCCCGAGCGTTCAAGCTGTAATAAGAGTGGTACGAGAACTAATCAACAATCTCACGATGTTAAATCAAGCGGCCAACGAGAACAGCCCCCCATTGCCGCTCAAGAGCACATACCATACACTTAGAGAAGTGTTGATTACTCAGACAACGTATCTATTTTAAATTCACAACCACCGAATGCTCAAGTAAAAATTTACTTTACTTAAAACTGAAACTGTGTCAGCCAATTCATTGAGTCTTGCTAGGCCTTCAAACACGATCACACAAACCTCAAAGGAAGGGAACCCCTTGTCCAGGAAGAACAGGAAGAAACTAAATAAATTAAATAAAGCCAAAAAAAAGGGCAATCCACTATTACAGTGGCTAGGAACAAATAGAAGTGAATCAACAGCTAACTCGATCCTGCCGTCTGTAAAACCAGCCCATCACACTGAAGAAATTACAAAAAAATCGGATGTGAATTTAACCAAGGTCAACGATGACCACAACAATCCGCCAGACCAGGTGCAGAATTTACTGAATCCAATGGAAAAAAAAAAGAAATTGCAAAGAGCAATAAAAATAAAAAATCTTATAGTAATTCGACCAAGATCACTGAAAATTCAATCAAACCGTCCACCAAACGTTCTCTGTTCACCCAAGGTGCAAAAAAACCTACCAATCAGGAGCCAAACCATAAAACAACAAATTACCATGACGTAACCCACTTGCCAAAAATAGAGGAGGAAGCAACAAAAACAGAAGCGCTCACAGAAGTGCCATCAACACGAGCTAAAACGAGGGACGGATATGAAGAAAAACTAATAGACAAACCCCGGTCTCCTAGGGAAAGACCTGAGTACACGACGCAGTCCCCTCAAGAAATAGCGAGAGGAAGCAACTTGCTCACAGATGTCTGCCTCTCAAGTCTTAAATCAAACAACTAAGACAACCTAGAGTACCCAGTTAACGAAAAGTCACTCACCGAGTCATTACTGCCATGCCCGAAACAGTAATCTCTGAATAAATCGAAACCTAACCATCGAGAGTTACTTTCCTTGCCTCAACAACACAAAAAAATACTACTGTACCCAGAATGCGTATCTCAAGGAAAATGGGATATTTTAAATATAGGAAACATTTTAAAGTTATGCTCGCAGCTCCCCGGACTAGAAAATGTAAAATCAATGGACATCGAAAATGTGGCTTTCTTTGACTGTGAACAGGGCCAGAAAAACAAATCGACTGTGGTAACTTTCTACAATAAAGACCAGGCAGCAATCCTAATGAATAACAAAACACAACTGAGTGACTGGGGCGTCCGGGTGAGCTTCCTTACAAACTCTAAATATCCAGATTTCTTAAAAAACATATGCAGCTCTCCAACGATCAGTAGTAACAAACTAGAACTAAAACAGGATAAGTACATCCAGCAGCCCTCCTTAACATCGTGTGGCCCTCGATCAGTAACAATAACAGCACCCTGGATAGAGAATCCACTCCAAATAATAGCTTCAAGAGCGGGTGGACCACGCAAATTCGTACTCAAGCCTCACAAATCCCAAGATTGGTCTTGGCTCTCTCAGGCTTTAGGGTAATACACAGAAATCACTGAACGTAGAAAAAACCAACTACGATGCAGCACACTATCTTAATATTTGCTCTTGGAATATTCAAGGGTTAACAAAAGAGAAAACCGAATGGCTAACCACGGGCCTCCATAAGAGCTAGGACATATTTGCTCTCCAAGAAACTTGGGCCCTGGAAAACACCATCTGGGAGGATTTCACCGTTATTGAATCTCATGCCATTCCATCTGCTGCAGGTGGCCATGCCTCCGGAGGTGTGCTGATCGCCGTGAAGAATACTCTGGTCACAAAGCTATTATTGCTTTATAAAGGCCAGGGCGATTATATTTTCATCAGCATCAAGACTCAGTGTCACGAAAAGGAAAAATTAAGACAAAAACAATTATCCTCGGCTGTGTCTACTTGCACCCCTCTAAAATAAGACGAGAGGCTACACTGAGAAAAATGCTCCCTGACATAAACAACCTTGATGCTCATTTCCCAAATTATATATGGCTGATAATGGGCGACTTCAACACCAATCTAATGGAGGCCGGCCCCACCCTAATTTTTCAACCATCTTCAGTCAACGAAATGTGGGCTATCCCGGAGATAAAATTTCAGTTCCAACGGAAGGAAGCCAAAGGGATAAAATTGGCAACACACTTAAATCAACTAGGCCATGGCATCTTAAGTGGAAGAATCGCCTCAGATCAACCAGCGGCATATACTCATGTATCTCCCTCCCGAATGGCCACTCTGAACTACATATGGATTATCAGTCACTCACTTCCAGTTGGTACGACAGTTTTTGGTAACTCCATCTTTAGAAAGTGATCACGCGCTTTTAACGTGCAAAATTGATCTTTGACATTCCCATCGCCCGAATATTCCTTTGATTGGAAATGAATCTAACTTTCAGATTGTAAGAAAATTGAGATGGTCCGAGGACAATCGGGAAATAATAGAAACGAAAGTGGATGATCTATTGACCAAATGGAATCCGTATTGCAGTAATCATTTGACAGTATCCTCTTGGGATATCATTGTGGCTGATTTCAGAGAACAACTAGCCCCAAAGCTAACAAAAATTCTAGACAAAGGCCTTCCGGCCTCATCTACCCTCTTAGAGCAAAAGCAACTCATAATTATCCCCAAATATAAACTAAATAAGCTACAGCGAAATCATGCTAATAATGAAAGTGCATATACAGCTCTGCAGTGTGAAATATCAGCCACTCGAAAACAACATAGGAAGGCCAGGTATATCCTTAAGAGATTGGAAGAAGAACACCACTGGGCAGCGGCCCACGAGATCATAAACTCAAAGGACCAAAGAAAATTCTGGAGTTGGGGTAAACAAGGCTACTAAAACCACTAAACCTCCCAGTGCAACTAACGTCTCACCTGCCGACTGGGAGGCTTATGTCAAAGTACTTTATACAGAACCGAATGGCACTAACTGTAATAGTCTTCCCATCCATAAGCATGCTATTTCCCATGATGATATGATGCCAACTGCTAAGATAACCCCAAACCAAGTAGGGCTAATAATAAAAGAAATGCGTTCAGGGGGTGCCCCAGGACCTAACGGTATCCCCACCCAAGTATATAAAGCCTCCGCCCAGAAATAGGCCTTGATGTTGGTCCCCCTTTTTGAGACAGCAATACTGGGTGGCTTCTTGGCGAGGATCGTTACTCGTTCCCATCCATAAAAAAGGCTCACGTTCCAGCCCCGACAATTATCGGATGATAGCCCTCCTCGATGTAGACGGGAAGGCATATGCAAGTGTCCTTTTATCAGAACTAACAACTTGGTTGGAAAACAGCAACTTAATTCCCTTTACACAAACCGGCTTCCAAAGGGGTTGCCACATTGAAGATAATTTGATCTGCTTAGCCCACATGATGGAGACCACACTAGCTACGAAAGGTAAATCACTATAGCTGGGCTTTATTGACTTTCGGAAAGCTTTCGATAGCGTTATTCGGACCAAACTCTGGGAAAAAAAATTGGCAAAATGGGGCATCCCCCAGCCTTTACTGAAAGCATTAATGGCTCTACACACAGACACCTGGGTTAAAATAAGAGTCACCTCGAGATGGTCTTCAACTGATAAAATCTATACCAACAGAGGCCTAAAGCAAGGTTGCATCCTTGCACCCCTACTCTTCAATTTGTATCTTGCAGACCTCCCTGAATGGCTGGCCCACTGTCGAGCCTTCCCTCCGAGAATTGACCTAACAAAAATCCAAACCTTGCAATACGCTGACAACACTATTTTATTCGATCAAGCCCAGGTGGGTCTTCAGACTTTTCGACTCCCTCGTCCAGTATTGCAACACCAACATACTAGAGATCAACGCTACCAAAACCAAAGTAATGGCAGTTTCGAAAACAAAAAAGAGCACTTGGTTCATTGAGGGGAAGGCATTGGAATCAGTCACCGCATACAAATATCTGGGTGTCTGGATAGACCACAAAGGGAGACCGACTGCGCACATAACTGCAATGCAGGGTGTTGCTCGTAGCCTGGAGCGGGCTTTTATAAGAACAAAGAGAGCCCTCCACTCCCCGGATTTTGCCCCGTTAATAAGGCTGAGAGGAGCAAAACTCCTCCCGACAATAGCCTTCGGTGCTACAACCTACAAAGACAAAATGACCAACTGGCTAGATAGAGCTCAGTCAGCATGTTTTCGCAGAGTATCCCAACTGCCAAACTCAACTGCTCATGCCCAAACCCGAAAGGAATTCTCTCTGTTTTCCCAACTCTGGATTATTATGAGTGCAAGATTTATGGAAAGGGAAGACCACTCGGTCCCCCCGAACGTATGGATGGGTGCCCCGATCCCCCCGGGAAACCATTTTGGGCGGGGGTGTGGTTCGGCTGGTATGCCCAAAGCGGCGTAGCCGGAGCATGCCCTTCCCGCCCAGAAGGGGTTGTCCTAGACACCCACCCGGAAGACCGCGCCCCGTGGGCGTACCTGAGGAGGGTCCCCGCCCTCCCACAGACGGATAAAAGAGCGGGAATCCAAAGAAGCGTCCTCTTGTTCCAGTGCTCTGAAGGCTGCACCACCCGTTGCTTGTGACCTCGACGGAACAAGCGGCAATTTTGAGAACTTGTAATCTTGTTTTTTCTCTTTCAGTTATCGAGAGTTTGAAGGATCTGGGACCTCGTTGATCGACTTGAGCGAAGTAAACGAAGCTATGGCTGGCAAAAAAGCGGGAAAAAGCTCCGAGATGTAGAAGGTACTACGCACCTTGTCGAACCGAATGGCAATCATGGACCGAAAACTCGGTAAAGTTGATTCGATCGGTAGAGGTTTGGCCAAAGTTAAGAAGCAGTTAGCGGCCCAGAACAACCCCTCAGGCCGCCCTAAGAAGGTAATAGGCCCGGCCTTGCCGGGAGTCGTCCCTGAGGGTAGGGGGAAGTGTATTAAGAGGAGGGCGGTTTCCGGGGAGGATGCGGTTCCTGAGGTACCCCCATCCGCCCCCATCACACCGGCGGACAGCCCGGTACCAAGTCCAGATACGGGTCTACCAATCCCGGTGGTAATTACCCCTGTCAATGATGATCAGATGCCCCCAGAACTGGCTCTTCAGTTAGCAGCAGTATTACCCTGGCTCAAAAAGAAAGCGGGGGGGGGGGCATTGGCAGCGGGGGATCCGGCCGAGGAGGCAAGATTGATAATTGAGCAGTTGCGGCAATCGAGAGAAGCCGGGACGGCGAATGTTCCTTCTATTTCCCCACAGGTAGCGCCAGGAGCGAGCACGTTGGCCGGGAAAAGACAACAGATACGGCGGTTGAACCTGGTAAGAATCCATTGCCAATGGTTGGGGAAAGTTCAGTGCCTTCGCGGCGTGAGAGGGTGGCCCAGCACATACCAGTGGCCACTAAGGAAATGATATGGGGGGACAAGTATGTGAACATGTTTTCTTTATTGACCGACCATCGCGAGATGGAATATGCAAAGACCCAGAAAGATCTATGGCACCCCAGCGTGTGGCGGGCCAAGATGGCAGAATTTAGGGTCGATGAGACCGTAGCGAACTGGGTGAAGGCCTTCTCGATATTTACGGCAGTAATGGGGGAGGGTAAGCCTGAAGTGTTGACCGAGCTATCCTGTTACCAGAATAGGATCATGGATTTTTATACCATGTACGGGGGGAATGAGTGGAAAGGATATGACATGCAATTCCGAAAGGCTAAAGAGTTTGATGTAACTTTGACATGGGACTGCCTCGACACGGTATCATGGCACAAGCAGCTCTTGCCTGGATCGGCAGGTACGTCCTCGCTGGGCGGGAGCGGGCCTGGGACAGTTCAGCAAAAGCCAGCGCAGCCCTTTCGAGCAAGTGCCGGTGGGGAGACACAGCCCAAGACCGGTGGGAACGGGGGCAAGCGCGGGGTCTTTTGGGGCTTCAACAGAGGAAACTGTAACAGACCCCAGGGAACGTGTAGGTTCCGGCATGCTTGTGCGGGCTGTGGGAACTCCTCACACCCGGAGAGTAGCTGTAGATCCAAGAACAGTGGTACGGGTGGAAAGGGGGGGTCCAAGCAAGAGTGAGGTGATGCTGGGTAAACAATCCCCTTCACCCGTTGACATCATGGCTTTGACTCCCTGGTTGAACAAATACCCTAATCATATATCCGCCGGGGTGTTGAGGAATGGTTTCCTATATGGCTTCAACATCCCGGCGGGGAATTTTCAGGGGACCCCCTTTTGTAAAAATCAGCTATCTGTCCAACACAACCCTACAGTGACAGCCAGAAAAATTACCAAAGAAGTCAGCCTGGGGCGGGTAGCAGGACCCTTCCCATGCCCGCCGGTGGCGGATTTCGTGTGTTCACCTCTGGGAGTGGTCCCGAAGAAAGACCCAGGGGAGTATAGACTCATTCACAACCTGTCGGCCCCAAAGGGCGCTTCGGTGAATGAAGCCATTGATCCGGATATCTGTTCAGTTCGGTACGCAATGTTCGACAATGCTGTGACCCTGCTGAATCGCTTGGGCCCTGGGGCTCTGATGGCGAAATTGGACATCGAATCGGCATTCAGGTTGCTCCCGGTACACCCACGGGACCAGCGCTTGCTAGGATTTACGTTCCAGGGGAAATATTACATGGATAAATGCATGCCCATGGCTTGCTCAATTTCTTGTGCTTATTTTGAGACGTTCAGCTGTTTTTTGGAATGGGCTTTCACTAAGGCTACAGGACATAGAGAAGTGATGCACTATTTAGATGACTTCCTGTTCTTGGGGCCGGCAGGCACTGCGAACTGCGCACAGGCACTGCGGGATTTCTGCATTCTCATGCAGGAGTTTGGCGTCCCATTGGCACCAGGTAAGACGGTGGGGCCATCTACTTCACTCGAGTTTCTGGGAATTGAGCTCGACTCGGTGGAGGGATGCTTCCGTTGGCCAGCGGAGAAGGTGGCCAAGTTCAGGGCATCCTTAACGCAATGCCTGGGCAAAGAGAAAGTGACCCTGCACCAGTTACAACAAACAGTGGGTCAGCTTAACTTTGCCTTGAGAGTAATACCGATGGCTCGCCCATTCTCCCGCTCCATTGCACGAGCTATGGTCGGCCTCAAGGAGGGACACCAGCGCACGAAACTGTCGGCAGAGGTTCGCCAGGATATGCGCATTTGGTTGGCATTTCTGGCGGACTTCAATGGTCGAGTAGTGTGGAACAAACCCCCAGCTTCGTCGGATGAACTGGGTTTGTGGACCGATTCAGCCGGGAGCGTGGGATTTGGCGCCATCTTTGGTAACCGATGGTCGGCACAAGTATGGCCGACGTGGTGGCACGCCAGTGGCCTAACAGGTAACATAGGGTTCTTGGAGCTGTTCCCCATTTGGGTGGCTCTGTTGGCATGGCCAGACGATTTCAGGGACCGATCAGTAGTGTTTTGGTCGGACAATATGTCTGTGGTTGAGTGCATCAATCAGCAAGCGGCCCACTGCAAGTGGATCTTGAGACTGTTGAAAGAGATTGTGTTGCACTGCATGAGATTGAATGTACAGTTCAGGGCAAAACATGTGCCGGGTGTACTGAATAATGCAGCTGACGCACTCTCTCGTTCACACATGCAGGCTTTCAGGGGCTATCTACCCACAGCGGACCTAGTGGCTGCACCATTTCCCGAAGCACTATGGCTGATCGGTGCCCCGGATTACAAGACCTCGTGGCAGCCAGCTTAGCGCCCAGGACGAGGAAGGCTTATGAGGGAGCGTTTCGTTCTTACTGCGCCTTTTTAGGCCCGGCAGGGAGACATAGCTGGGGGCAGGAGGAATCCTGCCTGGGGTTCCTAGTAGCACTGCACAGAGAAGGCCGATCAGCAGCAACTGCCAACAGTCATAGGGCGGCCATATCATTCATGGCACAACTCCACGGTATAAGGGATCCAACGGGTTCCTTTTTAGTCAGAAAGGCCCTTCGCGGCTGGCAACGCCTGCAGGGTCGCAAAAGAGATACGAGGCACCCGATTGGTTTAGAGAGATTGTCTCGGCTTTTAGCAAAGCTGGATGAGACATGCTCCTCCCCTTCTGAAGCAGTTCTGTTCCGGGCAGCTTTCGCCTTGGCGTTTCATGGGGCCATGCGGGTAAGCGAACTTGTGGCGAGGAACAAGAAAGATAGGGAGGGAGGCCTTTGCAGGGATCACGTGCAAATACGGGGTGATTCGATGCTAATCTCGATAGCTAGGTCCAAGACAGACCAGGATGCTGTGGGGGATAGTGTGGTTGTGCAGCACGCTCGAGGGTGCCCCACTTGTCCGATAAAGTGTTTAGAGGAATACTTGGCACAGAGGCCGGCGACATGGGGAGGGAGCCTGCTTAGGCACAAAGATGGCACCCCTCTGACAAGATTTCAGTTTCAGAGGGTGCTAGCACTGACAATCGCCGAGGCGGGCATGGACCCGTGCGATTTTGGGACCCACTCCTTCAGAATAGGGGCCTGCTACTGAGGCTACGGCTCGGGTCTGGGTGCAGAAGAGGTAAAACAGCTAGGCCGTTGGTCCTCGAACTGTTTCAAAAGGTATGTGCGGCTGCACATGTTGTAAAAGACTGATGAAATGCACTCACGCTTGTTGTCTTTTGCTTGAATTACAGTTTCGCGAGACTGTGACACGGGGCGGAATCTCGGATCAACCCATCACCGGAGGACCAGCGGTCGAGGATCACCGACTGGAGAGCAAGTGGTATGGGTTGTGCGCCACTCATACATGAGGCCGGGGAAGTATTCAGGGCAGGTGACGCGACTCACGCATCTGGGGAATACCGGTTCAGAGTGACCTTCCATGGGAAGGGAGGCCTCTGTTTTGACCAATTTCAATTGTTTATGGAGGGTCTTTTAGGGCGGAAAAGGTCACCGCCATCTATAATCATAGTACACTTGGGGGGCAATGACTTGGTAAGACTGGGAAGACGAGTGTTAGTGGAACACATTTTGTCGGCAGTCAGCTGGTTGGCTAAGAGGCTCCCGGGGTGTACAATTGCCTGGTCCCACATGATTCCCAGGAAAGTTTGGCCGGGGGGTTTCTCTGTGTCAGCGTTGAACCACTCGGTAAAGAGGGTCAACAATAAAATTGGGAAACTGTTTTGCTCCGCGCATCTGCATAGCATTCCCCATGGGTGTATTCGGGGTGATCATTATTATCTGAATGATGGGGTTCACCTGTCTAGGCGGGGAATGAGTTACTTATAGGAGACTTCATAGCATGGCTAAGGGGTTTGAGGAGGCATGACCTTTAGGAGGTGTGGGGGGCCGGATAGTCGGTCAACTATCCGGCCTGTGGCGGTAAGGTCATGATTGGTGAGCAGTAATTTCAAGGTCCCTAGGGGGGGCGCCACCCAGAATGGATGGGAGCGCCCGGGACGAGGCAGCCATTGGCCCCTCCCACGGGTAGGCGGCACCCACTACGGATGGGTCGCCTAGGGGGAGACGGCCATAGGCCCCTCCCAGGGGGGAGACGGCTAGATGCCCCTCCTACGAATTTCCCGGGGGCCGGATATCCGCGACGGCGGAAGAGAGTGTGGGGAAGGGGGGGAGTCCATGCTGTCCTTCTTACAGATACCTCACACGGGGACTCGGATGACCTTTAAGAAGGCGTCGAGTGAGAGGGGGCCCCCACGACAAGGGAAGTCACAGTTGGCAATGAGGGTAAAGTCCTCTGCGCATGCGCCACTCACACCGTGAGGGCGGGAGTTGGGTAGTAGGGATCTGACACCGGTTAAGACCTTGCCGTTGGCCCTTAATGCTAGGATGTACAATTTCAATTTAGAATGTATACATTTTCAGGATGCTAGACTCGGCTAGGAAACCTTTGCATTAGAGAGCTGTTAAGGTTAGCCAAAGAACATGTCTTCATCAAAAATGTAACGAAAGTAAAATTGTACATAATTCATGAAACGTTTTAATTTAATGTTTTAAATTTTGTTTCATATTTTAATAAATACGGCCGGGGGGGTAACTCCCCCCGCCTTCCAAAAGCTCAAACCAGTGTCTGTCTCCTACCCTTGGGGAATTGGTGTTGGGAGGGGGTGGCGGGCATCCCGGCCATATTGCTTAAAGTCTAAAAACAAAACTAGCCGGTTCTCACACTTTAAAGAGCTGCATAGGGTCATTGTTCAGCAATCCCGACACATCCTGGAACAAATATTTGACCTTTTGCTTGGAAACTCTAAAGGCTCCGGATATATGGTCAATATAGCTACCCATAGAGGTGAAATCCAAACTTTTGACTAAACAAGCAAAAATTCTTTCCTATGAACATGACGCACAATCGGTGTTAAAGCTCTTTCACGGCAGCTGGGCCTCTAAACTCTAAGCCCCAAAAACATTAGCGCTCTACCTTTCATCGCCCATGAAACCTTATGTAAAACACCAACTAATGAGACTACGTTTTGGCTTAATCCCACTGATGGCATTAAAGTTTGGTCAAGGATACAAGAAAGCTTCCCCCCCACACAATGCCGCTTCTGCAAACAAGAGGAGGAAAATGTAATTCACATCTTATGTATTTGTAGTCGTTTATTAGCCCAACAAACTTTTTGGCTGCGTCCAATTTGACTTTCTCTTAACATCAGGACATGCCAAGAAGCATTGGAAGTATGCATGAGGGGCGACTCATCTCAGATGGCGACTCGCTTAGTAAAATTTGTCTGCAATAAAATGTTTGCTACCACTAGATGACCAAGAATGAACTTAAATTTCCAAAATCAATTTTCTCTTTCCTATGTGCTTCCTGCTTTTACTAGAATTTGACTAGTGTTTTTTCTTAACTTTTAATCAGTGTCTGTACAAATTGCAATGATTTTAATTAATTATGCAAATAAAACTCTTACTCTTACTCGGTGCTCAGCCGTGCAACAGCATTCAGTTTTCAATTAGGTATAACTCCATTTCCTCCTGGACACTATGGCTGTGGTACACTGCAGACACCTCAGCATCATTCATTTTTTTAATGGTTATTCCATTTTCCTCTGGAACACATTACCTGCTAAACACGCACTAACATACCTTCATTTAAAAAAAAGATTTTTATTCCATTACCAATGCAGTTTGCTGAGTGCCACAGGAGCCTCCTTTATGGACATAAAGGAAAGATCTCTATCTGGCTATTGTGTGTGTTACTCTAATGGATGTATGACGTTAGCACGCATACTATTACTACGCATACCTTTACAACGCGGTATTTACAACGAATACCGTTACAACGCATAGCGCTTTGAGGTGCTGGATAGTGGTAAGTATAATTTTATATTCCAACTCCAGTCCCCGTGGACACTAGGGAAGGTGTTGGATATAAAATTAAACTTATTCCCTATCCTAGAGTGCCCCCCAGTGCAATGCGTTGTAATGGTATGCGTGGTAATGCCTGCGTTGTAATGGTAGTGCGTGGTAAAAAATGCGTGCTAAACGTTGTATACCTACTCTAATGGGATTTATTTTTTATATTATGGTTTTGTGATTTGACTTTACAGTGGTTATTATTTATTACTAACGTAACCAATTACACTAATATTGCCTTTGTTTATGCTAATTAAAACTGCAACAATGTCATATTTCACTAAATGGTTTTCTTGCTTCTTTGCTCTAAGGTGCAGAAGAGAAGAGACCTCACCCACTGTACTGCCAAAAAGAAGGCCTGTACAGTGATGTCATACTTCAGTCCTCCAATCCCTTCTACTTGTGGGGCTTAGTTTCACTGCCAAATGAAAGCTTTATGATGGCCCCAAAGAAAGTTGCTCAAAAGAAAGTGGTCAGTGAGAAGAAGCAGCTTTCCACCAGTGGCATGTCGGCCGAAACCTTTTTCCAGATAATGCTGTGTGCATGCTGCCTGTCCTCTGGAGAGCAAGCTGAGAGCTGCACTCCTGTAACAGCACCACCCCGACCCAAGCCCAAGACCATGCCTGTCAGTGAGGCAGTCACTGCAATCATGGTGAACCTGATGTGCAGTGAGGTTGAATTGGATTTGTCCCTTTCGTAAAGTTGTATCCAATCATTTCAGGAAACAGAACAAAGTGGACAGCAGCCACAGCCAGTAATGGTAGATCTTACTGAAGCAGTAGAGGAGGTCAAGCTTCCTGATGAGCAAGAACCTCCTATTGTAGAATCATTGCCTCCAAGATTTCCACCAAGGAAAAGAAAGGCTACTACTCCAGCATCTTCTCCAAGCACCACTTCTGATGATAGTGATACAGGCTTGGAGTGGACCCTTGCAGTGTCTGAAAGGCACCAGGAGAGGCAAGGGAAAATAAATGTTCCTGAAAGCCTTAGAATAATGGAAGGGGATGATGAGGAGGATGATAATGATGAGCTAGTCATTGTTTACTGTGACACAGAGGAGGCCTACGTTGCTATTCTTCCTGCTCCAAGGGATGTGGAACAGGTAGCACAGCTAGCTCTCATATAGGCAAAGCCCAGGCTCAGACCTGCACCAGGCCCTACCTCAGTAGAGGCCATCAACAACATGCCCACATATCACCAGTTCTTCTGCAAACATTGGCAGTGGCACAATCAAGTGGGTGTTGCACCGTAAAACATTTTCTGAATGTGGTTGTAGTGGTGTGAAGAGCCAGGGAATATCAGCCACAGGTAAAATCCCAGTGGGAGATGATGATGAGGAAGAAGAAGGTGACATCCTCATGCAAAGTAGCCCTGTCCCTAGCAGTGCACAAGCAGAGTTGCCTACCTCAGCGACTTCACACTGACCCAAGAAGACAGAGTGAGACTGAGACACCATGGCATACAGTGACTGCTCAACCACAACTTGCTTTGAGTCTACCACTACCTATTTCTCAGATGTCACCTGTGTCAGTGGTCCCAGAAAAGAAGAAAAAACACTACATTTGAGGGCATGTTTAAGCATGAGGGGCCCTATGAGCACAGACACACAACGGAATGTTTGAATAATAGGTAGCTGGAACAATATTATCGCTGGAACTTCTCCCTTTTTCTTTTTTGAAAGGAGTGAGATTCCTAAGATTTGTGACAGCCATCTGCCTGAAATAGAAGGTTCCAAGTCAGACCTATTTTGCCAGAGTTGCTGTTCCAGTGCCACATCAAGATGTGCTCCAATGGGTTGGACATGCTTTGCAGCAAAGTGTTGTTTACACTATCCACCTGACCAGAGATATGTGGAACAATTGACAGGCGAATGATTACATGTGCATCTCTGCACACTGGATCGCAAAAGATATCTACAGGTGTTGACCGTTAAGAAAGTTTTAAAAGCATTCAGCGGCATGCCCCAGTGGCCATGTTTGGCAAGGAGAAATCACATACGTCTGTAAACATCTTGGATAAGCCTGACAGCAAGGTGTCTGAATGGCTGTGACCCAGAGGATCTCAGAATTGGATTTGTTGCCGCAGACAATGCCAGTAACATAGTCAAGGCTATGGCAAATGGTGGATATTTCAGGGTCCTGTGTTCGGACCATTGCATCAACATGGTGGTGCAAGACTTTATAAAAAAAATAATACATAGTCAGCAACATACTGACCACCTGCAGAAGAATATGCAATAATTTCAGCCATTCTTGTAAAGCACAGTAGCAGTTGCAGATCACTCAGTGTGCTAATAGAGTACTAGTTAAAGCCCTGATAAAGCTGATAAAGGAGGTGCCAACACATGTAGCAAAGTCTGTTTTAACAGTACAAGCAGGTCAATGACTATGTCATTCAAAGAGCAGTCCTTCACCAAAGGGGTATCTGACCTCATGAAACTGTCTTCGGCTAGAGCCCTCTGCATTGTGCCACTGGTGTTTTTCGACTTCCATTTCATAGACTAAGTCAGAACATAAAAATCTTCATTGTGGCTATGAGCCCAGAATGTTCAGTGACAGCGCTCCCTCATTGGACAGCTCTTAGAGCCTTTGCAGCGCTGAAATTTACCTTCTCAGTATAGTTTTCTAAAGACGTTTTCTAGTCCGAAGTTAAGTACTGATTAGGCCCAATCCACTTCTTGTATATGAACCACTCTCCGTTGAGGCATTTTTTCTACTTTGGCCCGGCCTTGAGCAATTAGATGTCCCTCCTGGCGCTTTGCTGATGTAGGCGCTAGTTTTTATTAAAACGTTTATAAATTCATATCTCTTGTTCTACTAATTGGATTTTTGTCGTTTTGGTGTCAAAAATGTTCTCACTTTTTCACTGTTTGTATGCTGCATAAATACTAAAAATTACACATTGCCTTTAAGTTAAGCCTGACTGCTTTGCTTGTGCCAAGCTATACAGTAATTAGCACCAGTTTATTTAGTGGGTTTTTGTGGTTCATCCAGAAAGAGATTGTGACTGTGCTTAACCAGGGCTCGCGCCGAGTTAACCAACAACCCTATTTCGAACAGAACTCAACTCATAATTAATGATAGCGTAAAAATGCTAAAATAAAAAAACATTTGTGGCTGGTTTTACCATATAATAAGGCGTCTATTTAGAAAACACTCAAGCAATAAAGTCCCTCAACCAAAATTATGTGAAGGAAAGTGCCATATCTATTTAGATATGGTACTGTCATGCCCTCTCCTTCACATTGGCACACAATTAGATTGCTTAGCGCCTTGGACACGCCTTTGCACCAAAGTCTACCATTGATTTCAAACTGGAAGGATTCACTTTCAGTACAACATAATATCCCAAGGTAGACTTTAATATTTGCAAAAACGGAAATGTTTGGAGAAATAAAAGGATTTTTTTCAAGTTAAAGCTATGTTAATTATTGTCACAAAAAAAACCTGTCTGCTATTGTTAGTAGATAGGGCTTTGTGTCAAAAGCCAAGGATGTCTGAATGGAAACGACCATGGAACGTCCCCCTGAAACAACATGATGCAAAGTTGGGAAAAGCACAGCTTTACAATGATTTCAGGCAACTTCTCAGCCCAAAACAAATTCCGTGCTAGAAAGTAAATTCCCCAAAAATATATTACAGTGGTATGCATCACTTTTGTGATGCGAATCCAGTGCAAAATGTTAGTAAATCTGGACCTAAATTTTTATGAACATGTAATATTCTAAAAATGCTACTATGGCACCAAACTCTAACTGCTCTTTTCTTTTTAGTCAATTTCAGAATGTGGAAAAGGATGCCTGCTAATCAATGGAACAAGATCATTTCAATAATTCTGATCAATTCTATTAAACATATACACATGTGGGCAGGGACATCTACACATGCAGCTTCTGACCAGCAATCCGGCTGTGAGCTTTCTGTCGCAGACTCCATAGAGTCCTATGCCAAGCAGGGGGATGTGATATTTGGCATTCTGACTGCTGTTCACGAGGAGTCAATTTTCCCATGTTCAAACTACTTGTTCACAGATCCCCCTGCTCCAAAGCGCTGTGAAAGGTAATTCCACCCCATTTTAAGCAATTATTTATCAGATTAAAATAGATAATGCAAAAAACTAATCATAATCTGTACACCTCATTGCTTACTTATATTTGTGTTAGCCTACTTAAGTATTAAAGTGTTTTCATTCATTCACAAACAGTCTCTCTCTCTCTCACACACACATAGATGAATGAGTGAGAATGTGAGTTTATGTTTGCAGGTGTGCCCTTGACTCCTGCATACTGAAGGCAATTATTGCCTTAAAGAGATACCTATTTCAGAATTATGGCACTGGCATTCTGAAAAGGAGGGAACACTAGAGGTTATACTTATGGGTACAGTCATGACAAAATACCGGTGCTGGCAAACTAAATGTAATTCTTGGCATAGAGGCATCTGTGGAAAGCTGCTGAGACTGGCATACTGTAGGACATTTATGGCATAACAGAGCACCTGTGACAAAATGCTAGTGTTGACAAATTGAAGATCATTTTTGGCTTAAGGGAGGACAACCATGATACATAGGAGAGGGTCATTCATGGCACAATGTTGGCCTTGAGATACACTAGGGTGTCGATTTGTATGAAAATATTTATGGCAGCTTATAGGGGCATTTCTGCAGTACATACAACAATCCCGGCAGGGCTATCATTTTGAACATGGCCGCTTTACCTAACAGCAACCTTTATCCTGTCACAGGGCTTCTGATACAATAATCTAATCCAGTTAATGTTGCGGGATCCAAATCCCATCCGTTCTAGATGCAGGATCAAGAAAGGCGATTCTACGGAATCAAACGTCTTATTGGCATTCAAGGATGCCACCGCTCAGGGCACTCTCCCTGTGTTAGGCTGTGCTATATTCGTATGGAGTCTTCTGAGATTCATGCTAGTAGAATGACAGGGCATAAAGTCTGTCTGGTCAAATACACTAGGTCAGCCACCACCCCATGGAGCCAGCCAGTCAGCATTTTTGTCAGGAGTTTAGCCTCAATGTTGAGTAATGAAATTGGCCTATAAGAGTCACACTTCTATGCAGGTTACCGTGCCTTGGTTATAAGCATAATTGTCGCTATATGCAAATTATTCGGTAATTACTCCTTAAGCAGAGCATCTAAGTGAAATTAGGAGCAACTGCCTAGTCACTTTACCTGCCATTTTGTGAAAAAATTAATTGGGTAGCCCACTGGGGCCTGGAGCCTTCTCCGCCTGCATTTGAGCCACTGCATCTGCCATTTATGCCTCAGTAATGCTCAATTCTAGCCTTTCCCAATTCTTTATGGTCAGGGTCCTAGTTGAGCAATCACTCACAAAACTCCTTATCTCGTTTTCCGATCCTCCTGCCCTAGGCACATAGGTGGCCTCCATATTCATCACAAATGCCTCCTCAATCAGCTTACTGCCCCTTACCACCTCTTAGAAGAAGATCTTTATTATATTTAAGTTATTTAAAACCATTACAACAGTACATATTCATTATCACAGATTATTAAAAAAAGCTAAAACATTTACAAATGCAAATTTTCAGAAGTAGACTTTTACTAAAAACAACACATTTTGAATACCAATAATAATGAATTACTCTTAGGCCATGTTGTTATTCCTAGTCCTGTGTATTTGAAATTTCCTTAAATAAAGGAGGTATAAACTTTACTTCCCTGCATGCAAGAACGGCGGAACGTCCAGTTTGCCAGGTGTTAACAGCTTGCCAGCATGAACGAATTCTGATATTTCTAAATAGCAATTTCAGCATAATTTTCCTATGCGGTAAGGGAACGGGACAGACACAGAATAAATGAGTTAGTGATTCAATCATATATCCACATAATCTGCAAGAAAGGTCCGCTGGCTGTTTTCGACAGGATTGAACAAGGTCTTCAGTTTCCATAATACCAGACCGGAGTAGTATAAATTGATGTTTCAATTTTAATGAAAAATGTTCTGCCGGATACAATTGAAGACCTATGCAGGAATACTAATTTATTACTGTCCAGGCATGTCTCCTTAGTGAAAAAGCATTTTCATCTGTTACATTTTATGACATTTGTCCTGCAGATCTTAGCGCTTGTTTAAAAGATGCTTTTCCAGTTATCGCTCCCAGGCTTCTTGTATGCCTAAATCTTCAATTGATAACATTAAATGAGTTCCCCAGGGTGCATTTGTAGTCCTAGACAGTTGGTCCTCTATTTCCTTCCAGCATAAATAGCTGATAGACCCTTTTTTTTGCTGCTCGCAGTTTCCAACACAGGTTTATAAAAGCACTTTCACACTGATGTTTCTGATTTTTTAATCCAAACTCTAGCTGTAATTGTGCAGTTGAAACTGATTTTGGAACGTTGAATACAGCTCCATAGACTTTTATTTGGCTTCTATTCAACTTGTAAATTTCCAAACCCTGCATAACTTCTGTATCACAAGATAGTGAAGGTAATAGTGGGGCCTCCATAACCTTAAGTAAATGGGTTAACGATTGACAATTCAATTTTCATTTTAATATTTTGAAGCCATATGTTAATGATTATGCCTTTGACTGAACTGATAATAGGTGGGGTTTACCGATCATGTGCCGATCCATAATAAAGCTCAGATATTTGTAGGAGTGCACTTCCTCCAATTTACTTCCTTCCAGCCACCACACATGATTTTTAAACTTAAAATGAACCAACCGGATCACTTTAGTTTTATTTCATTTCAGATCAAGCCCCTGTGTTGCCATAAATGTATTCAGGGCATTCATACTCCATTGTAAAGCTATTGGTGTTTTACTTAATAGCCTAAAGAAACAATCTCCCCTTGATACAAATTCACAGTTCTAACACAATAACACTAACGAAACTTCATGTACAACTATGTATAAAAAGATGTAGAATATTTTATTACATAAATGAATTCATAAGCATGAGAATAAAAATACAATACGTATATCAATAAAAACAAGTGTCCTAATACACAAAATAGTAACCACAAGTTAAAACATTGTCAATTATGACCTGCATAATTGGGGAAACAGACAGAAACATGTAAAAACATATAAATTGTTCAATACAGATTGTACATTCAGTATTCATTGCGGAATCCCGGGTAGCAGCTAGACGGACGGAACAGTGCAGCAACTTGCTGCCCGCCCGCTTAGTAGAATGGCTTTTTCCACTACGAACAATTACGGGTGGCACAATCATCATTTGGTCATTTACCAGATCCCTTTTTTTATTGAAGCCCCAAACTGAAAGGAGCACAGGGAAATTATTTAACCCGCTGTCCTTAATCCAGAAGTAATATACACATGACTGTTGGCACCATAAATATCACTTAACGGTATTGAAAATTATTTGGATAACCATACTATATCGTACGCATAGTGTAGACAGCACAACTTTTCTTCCTCAAGCAATGGTGGATGATTGTTTTCTAAATCCAAGGCATCTGCAATATCTGATAGGTATAATTTAAACAGGCTTGTGGCCAGAACACATCCTTGTTTAGGACCTATATTTGTCCTGACTTTAGATGTTACACAGGTTCCATCCCATATTTTGACTTGGGCCTATGTTTGCTTATATAATTCCACAATTGTCTTTATTAGGTCTCCCGGAATTCCCCATTCCTCCAACTTTTTCCACAACCGATCTCTAGGTGCACAATCGAACAACATGCAAACAAACAGTTTTTTTTTCTTCCTCACCTTATCTATTAGCAAGTTTAAGGCTGTAAGATGGGTCAATGTCTTCATTCCTGCTCTGTATCCTGTCTGGATTTTGGTATTAGTTGTTTTTTTTCCATCCATGTTTTTAGGTGTTCCATTACACAGAATGCATAGAGTTTAGTCTGAACATCGCATAGGGATACAAGCGTATAATTACGGTGTATTCCTGGGTTAATGTTTTTTGAAATGGACTAAATACATTTACATATTTGCAATAATGTTACCTTTCCAGGACTCTGGTATCTGATTGGTATAAAAAAGATCATAAAACATTGGAGTTAAATATTGTGCCCAATAATCTATATCAGTTTTAAATAAAGCATTTGGGATACCGTTTGTACCTGGTGCTCCCTCAAATTCTTTTAGTTTTTATTATTCCTATGAGTTCGTCTGTATTGCCCAATAGGGACATCCAGTTTTCCCTTATATAAAAGCCCGATTTCTCTTTACTTCCTTGTGTCCCTTGAGTGAAATTACAAATGGCCTGAGACAACTGTACATCATTACCATCCACTATTCCCAGCACTGATTTACAAGTCTCCTGAAACAGTAGTATATCATTGATGTTTTTTATTTCTGCAACTGAATATCAAGTAGAGCTTCCCAATTTACCGTCTCTTTTCCTGCATTGACGTGCCTCTCTTTTCCTAGTACTAGCCCATTTACTATTTGCCCATTTTTTAAACTATATTGTTGTTGTTTACTGGACTCAAGAAGTTTATTCCATTGATCTTCTGAATATATATTTTTCTCTTCCCAGCAGATTTTCTTATATTTGATTTTTAGTTTTTTGTGAACAATGAAGCAAGTTAATAGTGGGTCTTATTCCTTGCCTTTGCGTCTGTGCCACTAGTCTGGCTTCTCTTGTTATTTGTGCTTTTTGTCTACGTAATTCTTTGTCGTTCCAGGGATTCCTTATACTACACCCTCCATCAATATATTTTAACCATTGTAATGCACGAGCAACAGGATCAAGAACAGCTGAAAAATATGCACAGGGACGCTGCTTGTCACTGTGTGTCTGTACTAAGACTGACAATGCACACCCATCTTTCTCGTGTACATAGAGTATAAAAGCCTTCGTGTAATCTGGAGTGCCTAACACTGGTGCAGAGCAAAGAGCTTGACGTAAATGACGAAACGCATTCTGGTATTCAGTCGTCCATCGAAGGGGCATTGGAGTGTCTTTGGTCAAAAGCGCCAACAAGGGCTTAACAATGTGTGAAAAACCTAAAATCCATTGCCTACAAAAAGAAGTTAAGACCAATGAATACACGGATATTTTTCTGAGTAGAAGGCACTGGTGTGCCTAAAATTGCTTGAATGGGATCTGGTGTAAGTGCACGTCCCTCCTTAGACAGAAGGTGACCTAAGTAGGTAACCTTCGGTCTACAATATTGCAATTTCTTCCGTGACACTTTGTGGTGGTGTGAAGCAAGAAAGGAAAGTAAAGACAAAGTACATTTTTCACACTGTTCAGGCGTATCGACTGCCAACAAGATGTCATCACATATTGTATGGGAGCCATTCCTTTAGGCAAAGTGAAAGAATCAAGTTGTCTTTTCAATGCTTGGCTGTAAATACTAGGACTCTCAGTGTACCCTTGAGGAATTCTACAAAATCTGTACGATCGATTATTCAAAGTAAAACCAAACAAATATCGGCTAACAGGATGAATAGGAATCAAAAAGAAAGCATTTTTTAGGTCAATTACAGTAAATGTAGTTGCTGTCGGAGAACTAAGGTAAGAAGTGTCGTTATGTCAGAAACCATGGGGTATTGTGGTACCACAATCTTGTTAACTTCTCATAAATCAATGATAAATCTGTAAATCCTTGTGTCAGTGCCTTTTTTTTAAATGGGAAGAATAGGACTGTTGAAAATATTATAAGGAACTTCCTCCACAACCCCCACTTCAATTAAATCATGGACAATACGCACAAGTGCTTCTTCGCCGTCTCGAGAAATTTTGTATTGAGGCAAGCGTGGCAATGAAGTGCCCTCCTTGACACTAATATGTACTGGTGGAATAACCATTTGCCCTACATCGGTGTCTGAAGTAGCGCACAAAGTACTAGGGAGTGAAGCTAACGCAATGTCCTCTTTAACAAGACAAGATCTCTCAGTCACGGGGTAGTTGTCAGTCAAAATAACACGTACACCTTCTGGAGAACATCGTATTGTAGCCCTAAAATACTTGAGCAGATCAAGACCCACAATATTGTCCGGTGTATTTGGAGAAACCAAAAATGGACATGGAGCAGTAAATTTATCAACATGAAATGCAAGTGGTTGCGACAGTGGACTAAGGGAAGGTGTTCCATCGAAAACTATTGATGTAATGGTTAAGCCAGACAGGGGAGCACTTGGAACCAATTGTTTAGATAAGGCGCTACGAGTAGCTCCTGTATCAACCAGAAACTGATCAGTAGAACCCAAAACATGTGCTGTAACAAAGGGACCCTTCTGATCTACTGGAACTTCAACTGATTCCTTACCCCATGCTAGGCAGACCTATGCATAAGCAGAATCTTTCAAATCGGACGGCAAATAGTCAGACATTTGATTCCGTCTATCAAAAGTATTAAACCCATCCTGTCCACGTGTATTAGCATCAAACCTAGCATGATTATCTGTGCTTCCTCTAGGCCCAGAATATCCTGAACTATTTCTCATTTGTCCCTGTCCACGTCGATCCTGCTGAGCGCGCAATGCTGGACAATCGGCAGCCCAATGTCCAAATTTCCTACAGTACGCACACTGGTCAGCAGACAAAGTTGGACGAGTATAAGGAGGAACAGACGGACCATAAGACCCACGTCCGCCTCTATCACTACCTCTAGAAGGCGGACCATAAGCCTGAGATAACATAACCTTCGTTTTTAACCCTTTAGTCTTCTTATCCTCATTGCCCTTCGCTTCTAACTCCTGGCGTTCATAATACCGAGCCATTGTCAAAAGAGAAACCGGAGAAGAGGTAGTCCATGACTCTCACTGGCCTTTAGGTGACTAGCTATTCCTGGCAAGAGGTTGGCGACATATTTATCAACAAACAGATGCCTGCCCGTGTCATCTGTCAATGACTGGCCACTAAAATCATGGAATGCCTCCTCAAAGAGTGTAAAGAAATCAGAAACCGGTTCATCTGCTTTTTGCTTACAAGATGCCAATACAGTCCAGTCTATCTTTTTAGGGGGAATAATCATCTTTAACTTAACTAATATAGCTGCGGGAAGATCTAAAATTAGTTGACATGGTTTCTGTGCGGGTTCCCTTTCTAAGTCCATTTGTTCTAATTCTTTCCATAACGCCCCAAAAGTCGCATGATCATCGACTTTACGAACAGATCTCCACATATCAGGAGGTAATATCAATCCAAAAAACATATCACTATCAGGCAGAGTCATGGTACAAGAGCTAATGGCTCCCTCAACTTCCTCATAAAAAGCGGTTGGATTTTTTCGCGGATCAGGCAATGCAACTTTAAGAGGCATAACATCCGCTCTATTCCAGGGAGTGTAAACCCAATTATGAATAAAATAACCCTTTGCATCAGTGGAATTCTTATCATCATCTGTTCCCGTACCTCTAGGAGGAACATACAAAGGTGCGGCTTCCCGCATAGGCCTGACATGAACTACTACATTCTTATCTGTTTCAGAGGTAGAAGCCTGTGTCACGCCAGTCTGGGATGTTTGTGAAGCTGCGTCTGCTGCCTTTTTCCCTTCTCGCAAACGGACTGCATCAGCACGCAGTTTAACCAAACGTCTGATTGAGTCAGCCACCTGAGAAAAGACAAAAAGACCATCACGCATTTGCTTACAGTCATTTGCTATATCATCGGCTCCAACTCATCAGAATGTTTCCAAAAACGCTCAAGGACCTCTGTGGCAAATACCTCAGTAAAATATATTTGCTCGTTTTCCTGCCAATTTTTTATGTTATTTATAAGTTCAGAAGCAGGAGCAGTACCACAAACGGCTTTGCGAGCAGAGGACCTGAGCTCAGCCGCACGCTCGGCGGACAACATAGAACGAGTTTCCCATGCTTTCAGATGCTCTAACAGCAAGAATTCATCTTGTGGTTTATTAAGGATAGGATAGATGGGTTGTCTAACAGCGTATTGGCCAGTTACATGCAAACAGCGCTCCCTATCTTCTCTCTCTTTTATTTCTTTAATTTCTTTATTTTTCAACTCTGATGCTTTCGCATGAATGTATCTTCTTACCACAGGGGTTAGCCCAAGTGAGGGAGTGACTGATGACTGGGGATGAAGTGATGGCTAGAAGTACCAATATTGTTGCGGATGACCCTGAGGTTATAAACTTGCCGTTGAGTAGGGAAAGTGAGGTTCACTCTACTACCCTTCCAAACGTAGGACCTGAATTAGGGCAAGAGAGGGAACCTTGCATAATCTCTACAATTGAGGCTCTTTCTTGTCCGGTCAGTACCAGTAGACCTGGGGGTGGTAAGTTAATCTCATGGAATATAGCAGGTCTATGTCCGAGACTGCAGTCTCCGGAATGGCTCACTTTCATTAATGATTTTGACGTGTGTGTCTTCCAGGAGACTTGGTCATGTGAGCCGCATTTTGCCCCGGGTTATTTAAATTATTTTGTCCCGACGATTAAGGGGCCAAAGGGGCGCCCGATGGGAGGTCTAGTTATTTGGGTTCGGCAGAGTTTATCACTTTCTATCAAAGAGGTATCGACTAAAAGTAATGACATCCAGCTTATTAGAGCACATTTGGGTCCGCTGGGTTAGTTAGATATCTATAATGTTATGTTAGGGGAAACAGGGGAGTTAGGTCCCAAGTTATAGCGGCTTTGGATTCCCTTCTAGAATTTAACTCGGTGAAGAAAAACATAGTTGTAGCAGGAGATTTAAACCTAACCTTTGAGCCCCTGTTGCTTATGACCTGTATCCTAGGGAAGAGGAAGACAGGCAATGGGGGGTCCCTAAACTGGATCTGAAACCCGTAACTAGGTGGTGTGAGGATGTCATCTGTATTAATGTGATTTGTTATGAGGGGGACTAAGAGCATTAAATGGGAGAACTGTGAGCGACATGATAGGGGCGAATACATTTGACAATGGGCGCTACAGCAGTAGGATTGATTATGTCCTCTGCAGTATGAATTTGTGGCATTTGGTAGGGGATATGGAGGTTAAGCCACGAAAAGAAAGTGACCATAACCCGTTATGTATGGTGCACCAATGGTGGAAACCAGTACAATTAGAACTGGATATGGCTGCGTATTGCTCTCCTGTAAGCGTCCCCACTAATGATCTGCGTAGACTTAAATGGGCGCATGTCATGGCCAATAAAGAGGTCATGGACAATATTGGTGAGGAGGTTGACAAAGTCATATTGGTCCTCGAGCAAATGAATAAATCTGCTGTAGGTCTGGACGAAGTAACTAAACTTCAAGATAGCCTTTTTGTAGGCATCAGGGACCACTTTCTCAAACCAGTCAAGAAAAATAAGGGAGTAACCCCTAAGCCGCTTAAGTGGTATAATACCGATTGTAGGAATGCTAGAATTGCACTAGGCACTGCTATCAAGGAGAGGGACTTGGATGCTGTTCGAATTGCCAGAAAGGAGTACAAGAGGTGCATACTTAATGCCAAGCAGCTGTGGGATGAACTTCATTGGCAGGATTTAAGGGAGGCAAGTGATAGTAAGGATTTTAGGACATTCTGGAACATTGTCAAGTGGGGTAGGGGGGGTCAGTCCGACCCTCCTGAAAATAATGTCTCGCAGGAGGACTGGGTGAATTACTTTAGAATGCAATATGCACGTAATGATCCGGACAATATGATGGATGATTTTAGGCCTGTTTTTTATAAGTGCGAATGTTTTAATATTAACAAAGTTCTGATGGCTCTTAGCACGGTGGCCAGCGGTAGAGTGCCGGGGTCTGATGGGGTCCCAGTGGATGTTTTTCTTTATGATAAAAAACGCTGGAGCAAGTACATCTTGCATCTTGCTAATGCTGTGGCCCAGGGAGCACCAGTCCTGGTATCATGGCAGGGAGCTGTGATAATCCCAGTATTCAAGAAAGGTGACAAAGCGCAGCCAGGAAATTATAGGCCCATCAGCCTTATAGATACTATCCAAAAGGTGATCGGGAGGATGATCCTGAATAGGGTACTTGATTGGGTCGAGGAGAATGGTGTTCTGTCGTCCTTTCAAGTGGGGTTTCGTAAGTTAACAAGCTCGGGTGATCAGGTCTTTTGTTTTACTTTATTACAATGGAAGACTGGTATTAGGCAAAGGCAGTCTCTATGCTGCCTTTGTTGACTTAAGAGCAGCTATTGATTTAGTCCCCAGGTCCCAGCTATGGGCAGTCTTTGAAAAACTGGGTCTATCTGACGAAATGTTAACATTGCTGATGAGGTTGCATGAAGCCAACTACGCCAAGATACAGTGGGGAGGACAGGGAAGGGTTACCTCTGACTTCCCGGTGGAGACTGGTATCCGCTAAGGCTGCTCAATGGCTCCCATGCTTTTTACATTATATAGTAATGGAGTTGTTGCCTGCAAGTCATCAGTAAACACAGATGCTCCCACTTTAGCTGGCGTTAAGACACCGATTTTAATGTTCGCGGATGATGCGCTGATTTTATCGAAGACCCGAGTGGCCCCTACAGCGTACCCTGTTAATTTTTGAGGAATTTTGTTTGGACCATGGCTTGGAAGTTAACGTGGCTAAGACCAAGCTCATGGTTTTTAATCTGCACCATAGTTTTAAAGGTAAACTTTTTATGAATGGCCAATCGTTGGAGGTGGTCAAGGCCTCTACGTATTTAGGGATTCATGTGGCGAAAGATAATAAATGGACCCAACATATAGACATAGTGGCACTCAGGCACAAACAACTTGCAGGAGCCTTAAACATGGAGCATAAAAAATGTTTAAAAAAGCCAATGAAATCTGACCTCCAAGTTTATGAAGCCAAGGCTCTTAGCTCTGCGCTTTACGGCGCCGAGCTATGGGGGTTCGAGAAATTGGGGCCACTAACAATTTCTGAAAACAAGTTTTTTCGTAGTATTACTGGTCTTCCTGTGAGTACCCCTTTGCTGCCACTCAGGTATGATCTTGGCAGGAAAGCTGTTTCGGATCTAGCAAGGCTCCGCCCAATTTTATACTGGCGTAGGCTCTGGACTACACCGGAGCTCCTGCATTATGTGGAAGGATTCCTGGATATTGTTAAATCCATTGTCTTCCATAAAATTAGCTGGCTAAATGAGCTCAGAAATACCTTAGTTGGCCTGGGTATGCAAATGCTGTGGGAAAATCCAGAGACAGCTCAAAAGAAGATTTATTGGGAGAGGGTGGCATACCGAATTTGGAGTGGCACTGGTTCGTCAACCATGGCTGGAGGATTTCTAGAGGCAAAGCTTATCCCCAGTTTAGAGCCTTATTGGGACACCATCACCAAACCAGGGGATAGGAAGCTCTACTTCCAGCTTAGAGCAGGATCCCTACCCCTTAAGTCTTTGACCGGCAGGTGGGGTAGTGCAACTACCAGCATCTGCCCTGCACGTGGGGATCACAAGGAAACCATTGGTCACTTTTTATTTGTTTGTCCCGCCATGTAATCCCAAGACGAGTCTGGTTAAGACCACTGTGCAAGTCCCTGGGTACTAGTAGTATTGCTGAAGCTCTAAGACTCACACTCACTAGCACTTTATTGTCCATCTCAATAGCAACTGCCAGATATTTAGGATGGGCATGGGTGCTAGGACATAAATTTAGTCATTGACCGTTGATTGTGTGTTTGTGGGTAAGGAACATGTATCCAGCTTGATTATGTAAAAACTTTTTAATCCAATTAGAATTATAAGTCATTTTGTACATAGCAATCGAGATGAACTTTTTAAATGATTGTTTAAGGATTGTGTTTTTATCTATTTGTATGTAATTTTTAAATTTAATTTTTTTAAAAAAAATATTGATCGAGTATCTTTGAAATACATGGAATTTCTATGCTTTTATGAGTGCATCTCGAATAAAGCTAAATTGACTTGACTTGAATGTATCTTCGTTGTTCTTTCTCGACCAAGGCTTGCTCTCGTTTCATTTGTTCACGCACTTCTTTCTCCCACATTCATACACAGTCAAACATATCTTGCCTAGTCTTTCGCTTAAACATACATTCTTCCACATACTGATCCTTTCCTAAATCAAATGTCCCATGCATAGGCCAACACAACTCAGGATCCTAACTGGTATATTTATTCCATAACGTGCTGTACATTATAGAAGAAATACCATACTTAATATACAAGTCCCTATTACACGTTGTGCTTCATCGAGTCTCAAACTGGTACCACCATAAAAGCAACACATTCTACGAAGTGTACTAGAAACAGGCATGTCGAAAATAGGGCAGAATATGCAGTATTATACACAAAGTAGCACTTAAGGTACGTTTGTCCGTTGTGCCGTTCAAATCTTATTCAAAGTAGAGAAAATTCTCCTCATTACCTGCCTATATAAATTGCAATTTATATATTCTCAATCACAGATTCCAAAATTGGCCAATACAAATTCCAAACCAAAAAGTAAGCCGCATCAAACGACCTTACCAATCCCTGGTATCAAACCAACAGCAAGTGTTGAATGAAAACGACCCTTACCAATCCCTGGTGTGCAGATTCCAACTGCCAAGTTCTTGAATCAACCAAATGGTCACTGCACAGCGAATAAAGAGAAGAGATCTCAGTCGAGGACCGGCACCACCTGGAGGGTCAGATCAGAAAGTGAGGAAAAACGCTGTGGTTGCCAAGACGTGGGTCTCCTCGGGCAGCGATCGTCCGCAGCGAGATTCCAATCCTTCATTTCGACCACTCCTTCGGGCATCCGAGTCACCGATGAGCCCCACTGGTTGGGTGCTAATTTGTCGGGGTGAGCCTCAGCTAGGCCTACCAATGCTAGGGGTTCGCCCTTCTCTGCACAAGTCCTCAGACCAATAGAATAGAAGTTGGCACGGAAACTGGAATATAAAACAAAGTATGTATTAAACCTCATGAGGTGGAACCAATTCACATAACACCCTTCGGTAATGTATCAATTAGCACACTGAACAGAAGGTACATGGTCCTTTTATACCCACACAGGGGCTCAAAAGAAGGCAGTACAAGTACAGAGGAGCAGGGTTACATACATAAAAGGTCATACAGAAATGCACAGTCAACAGTAGGGAGGAGCTAGCAGTTTGCTGACTCTGGTAAGAATAACCTGACAGTTACAGACTAGAACAGGTGTATGAACAGTTACAGTTTCGTCTGCGCATGTGCAGTGTAGCAGAGCCCAAAAATAGTCTGTCTATAAGCACAGTACAAGAGCAAATGACAGCAAGGAAGGACAGAGCACTTGGTGAGCACATGGCAGACAAAATGGCTGCCGAATACAAGATGGCTTCAGCTAAATGCTAACCCTGATCGCTGCCAATTTACAACAGCACTAGTCATGCTGTTCATTGGTTGTGGTCTTGTGCAATGCTCTTATTGAAGAACTCATGCTGCACTACTCAAGTGGTTCATCGGTTACGCTCATGCTGCAGTGCTCTTATTGCAGTACTCATCCTGCAGTGCTCATGCTGCCCATCAGTTGCACTTGTGCTGCAGTGCTGTTACTGCAGGACTCATGCTGCAGTACTCACACTGCTCATTAGTTGCGATTGTGCTGCAGTACCAATGCTGATTATCAGCTGCGTGCAACCTGCAGGTTTCAAAGCCTGTAGGTCAGATCAGGGGTGAGGGTCAAGCCACAAGTGTGAGTCTCACCAAGACAACTCCCTGAATTGTAACCTAGGAAGTGTGCTCCCCTGAGTGAGTCCCTGCAAAGGAAATATACACCATGCCGATAGAAGAAATATATTGTATCAGGCTAGTCATTATTATGGACACCTACACCAAGCAGACACAAAAACCATATAAGGAGTACAAAGCAGTAGCGGTTCGTGTCTCGGCAGAGTGGTGGGGGGGGTGGGGGGAGGGGGGGGGGGAAACGAAGTACAACAAACAACAAAGGAGACACCAAAAAACAAAAAATATAACTTACCTGTTTCATCTCTGCTCTTTTGCTCTGTCCTCATCAGCACAGGCTCCCAGAATCTGCTGTGGTCAATCCTGATGCTGCTCTTATTCTGCTGGCAGCATGAAAGCAGGTGTCAGGATTGTCCTGAGAGCCCATGATTTGCACTCCGAGTGAGACTGGGAGGCTGTGCTTGCTGTCTCCAACCCGGCAACGCAGCTCGGGTTGGAGACAGCTTCAGAGAGCATGTTGGTTTGGCCGTCCTGAGATGGCTGGCCACAGCCACATGCGCACTGACTGGAGTGCCCTGCCCACCATTCCCCCCTCCATGATGGTCCCCAGTTAGACCTGCCCCCAAGACTCAGCTATTGAAAGAAAAACAATACAATAATAAACACATGTTCTATTTTTTAAGTTTTGAGGCTGGTGGTGGTGGTGGGGGGGTGGAGGTGACGCTCCTCTGCCATTGCAGAAGAGCAGCTGCTGGTACCATGAGTCTTGGGAGTTCCTATCCCCTTCTGCAAAAGATGGGGATTTAGGGGCAGATTTACAAGCCCCTTGCAGCAGTTTTACGCCGCCGTTGCGTCACTTTTGTTATGCAGTGGAGGCGCTGTGGGGTATTTACAATGTGACGCATCTGGGAGATGCGTCCGTTATAAATCCCTGCGCCACATGTAGGTGTTCCAGCGTGGGGGGGGGCGTTCCGGCGCAATAACGCCTCCGAAAAGTGGTTGAGTGAAATCTACAAGAATTCACTCAGTCACTTTTAAGGCCATGCTGTGTCAAAACCCTGCACCTGCTTGAAGAAGGCGTAACGATTGACACAGCATGTTAGGGATAGGGCACCCCCGAGCCTTGCTGGAGCTGTGCTTGCGATGTAACTCCAGCAATGCGCTGCCTTTCCAACGGGGGAAGCGACATGCATCTGCCCATCGTGTGCCATGATGCACCGCATTGTAAATGCGGCGCATCAGTGGTGGCGCACGGGTGGGCAGATGCATTGCAACTCTTCTAGCGCATCCCTGCTGATTAGCAGAGATGTGCCAGAAGTAGTAAATCTGCCCCTTAATGAGTAATAATAGAACAATAGCTCCATTGAGCACTGAGATGTTCTTGGCTCAGTGAACTGACACCTGACATTGACATTTATAGTAATCTGAAGGTTATGAGTTCAAATCCTAGCAAGGCAGAATCTGTCTCAGTACCTTTAAATTGAGTAAAAGATGTTCTTTATAGCGCTTAGATGTGTGAAGAGTGTTGTATGAAGTGCTATATAAAAACAAGTTATTATTGCAAAAACGCATTATAAAAGGCGTGTTTGGTGCAAAGCAGAAAAGGCTGTTGTAATTTGAATAACAGCGTATCTGAACCCTTTATGGACAATCCAATGACCTCAGAGTCCGCTGTTGTTTGAATGATGCGCTTTCTCTAATTATTGGTGGAGGAAGGAATTCTAATGGCCTAGTCCTCCTCTTTAAGAGCAGGGGCCTACCTTGGTCAGTAAGAATGGGGGTGGGGTGGGGGGGGTAAGCTTCAGATTTCCCAACAATCATGCATGTTAAAACACATTATGCAAGAAGCAGGGGGTTTAAGGAGCAGTAGGACGGAGAGGAGTGTGGATTGTGAGGGATAATTATAACTCCATAGTTTGTAAAAGCTTGAACCAACAAACGAAAGGGATTACGTTCATGGCCCGACACTCTGTTGAATTGAGAAGGCTTACCTTCAGTCCCTCAGCTGTTGTATGGGTGTGCTTGGGAGCGCGTACATACGAAGAATGTCTCCTGAACATTAAGTTAAGGGTAAAGAAGGTGAACGGGTCCACAACGCTCTTAAGACAAGTGATGCATTAATTGAGCAAACCGTGAGAGTCAGCCGTGAGCCTTAACCTGAAATAGAGGTTTATTAAATTGAAAGAAAACACAGCAGTAGTAAGAAGGGGTAACGGACTGTTCAAATAATTGTGCTGAACATCAGTAGGGGCATACGGCCACATGCATCATTGTTGCCGTTTGCGATTTCTTAATTGCGAAAATTAAGGAATCGCAATTAAGAAATCGCAAAAGGCTATGCATTATGAAATCGCATTTTTTTTGCGATTTCTTAAATTTCCTTAACTGTGATTCACAATTTGCGAATCGCAATTAAGGAATCCCTTCCCATTGATTCCTATGGGCCTAGAGGCCCATAGGAATTAATGGGAAGTCATTCTCAATTTGCGATTAGCAATTTACGAATCGCAAATTGAGAATGCAAGTTCAAGAGTGCAGGGGGGGTCCAAAGGACCCCCCCTGCACCCCTGAAATATAACTTTAAGTGCATTTTTCACACACACATGCCCTTGGGGCATGTGTGTGTGAAAAATGCACTTAAAGTTATCAAACTTTCAAAAATGCACTTTTGTGCATTTTTGAAAGTTTTCGTAAATTACCATGAAGGTCAACTTCATGGTAATTTACCTCTCCCTATTTGCGAATTCACAAATTGAAAATGTTCATGCATTGCATTTAAGAAATCTAAAATTACGATTTCTTAAATGCAGTCGCAATTTTAGAAATCGCAACATGATTGCGATTCCTAAAATTGTGATAAACATGATGCATCCCAATTTTGTCAATTGCATTCGCAAACGGCCGAAAATTGCGATTCGCACCGTTTGCGAATGCAATTCAAAATGATGCATGTGCCCGATAGTACCTTCACTCATCAGGATGTTTACAGTGGCTATATAACGAAGTGTACAGAGAGACTTGAATTAACTATGGTCTTGAAAAAGATGGAACATTAACAGAAACCATCGAAACGAGTCAACACATATTTTGGCATAATCCATCGGAATACTTGGCTCTGTAGATGGTGTGTCAAGGCTTAGCCATTAAATTGTCTCAAAGGATATGCTGTATGAATGACAAAGTGTACTGTCAAATTTTCTTCTCTCTTTTTTTAAAATAAATTTTGCATTGTGTTATGTTTTAATGTTATTGTATTTTATGTAAACTGTGTTTTTATAAAAAAGATTGTGTCACATAACGTTTTGTGACTTTTAAAGACGTGAAAATTGTATACAAATGTTTTAAAATTTGGAGTGGCACGATAAATATGTTCTAAGAATACAGTGGGAGTTTAATGTTTGTGAAGTAACTATTGTGTGATTTAAAGGTTTGCCGTATTATTGTAATATTTGTCCTTATTATACTCTAAGGTGTTGTGTGTCGATTTAGATACTGTATATAGGCTTCCCGATTTACGCCATTATATAGGCACAGTTCACATTTCCCTTATTTAGGCATAGAAATCCTACCGTTATTTAGGCATTATCCGTGCTAACCAAATACAGGCATGGCCACCTACATCCGTCCATCCACGTCACAACGAGTTCTTGGAAAACCAGCCTCTTAGGCCTTTAGGTCTTCCCTTTGCTTGGATTATTGATTTCACCAAGAACTCATTTATTATGCATGAACATCCATACCTTAGGGTTTCATTCATGACATTCCTCTGTCCGACTTTTATGTCAATACTGGCATTCATAAACACCTTCAAGGTATAAATATACCTTCACTTGCCATGGTAAACCACGGCACGGTTCGGCTGCATACTTTTACAGCTCGCTACGGCAAGTCTGGAAGGAAGTCAAGTCCCCGCCTGACGCACTGACCAGACGCTGTCATCCTCCTCACAGAAAATCCAGCTCCAGCCCCTTACGGGGTGATAGAGATCGAGAACCGGAAATAGATTCCATCCTCTCTCATTCTTAGGTATGGAGCAGACTGGAACCTAGAGGGACATTTGGCAAATCTTGGCAACACCAACCTAAACTATAGCCCAACTAGACTATAGAAAAACGGCACCTACTTCTTACTTTGTACTACACTTAGGTTAGGAACACTGGGGTAGAAATAGCTAGAAGCACCAGATGAGCATTCACATTTTAACCTGTGTTATTTATGTATGTATTTTTATGAATATATGTCATAGCTACACACCATGCTATTGCAGTATTATTTTATCTTACTGCTAACGCTGTACGTATTATACTTCGCATTCTGTCTTACGATTGTAGCAGTACATATCTCTTGCACAAGAAATAAGACTGTTTAATAAACCCTTTTTATTGAAACGCCCGTCTACCTATTTCTGTGTAAACTCTGTAGAAACAAAGCATGCATGATTGACTGAGTGAAACTGCTATCTATTGTTTCCAGGATTCCGAGACTGTTCCGATTCTAAAGGGAAACAAAGTTGTCATGTTTATGGGGTTGTCAGAAACGAATACCTTCTTGTTTATTCGGGAAGTTTCTAGTGACCTCTGAGTTAGCTGGCACACACAAGTAATTAAGTTTAATGTACTCGATAAAGGCATACCGACCTCAGTCCTATGCCACAACAATAGTGTATATTATTCCAATGCTCAGAGCCTATCAGGGATATAGGAACTACACTGCACGGTGCCCAACGGTTTGGTAAGGCACTAATTTAACACTAGATACTGAAGTAACTCAGTCATGCTTTTCTCAGAGACCCCTACTCATAAAACTCCATAAGACGCCTAGAGTGGGTAGGGATAATATCGGCCATAGCTGAGTAGGACGAAAATCCTATGTATTAGCTTTTTGATTTGTTCAACGTTGAAGGATACAGTGTTCCAAAATATTGTGCACCTTATCTTTGTTCCATTGAAGCTTGCTCTGCAGTTTTTCATTAAACAGTGACCAAAAATGGCACAAACACCGAAACTGATGGAGCTGTACCCGACAATGTCGCAACAGCTTTTGATTATACAGGTTTTAATGGAACCAATGAAAATGCGAAAATCATTGCTCCAAATTCAAGGAGTGCCATCACTCAAAAACGTATAAAACATGGCCTAACACCAAGAGGTGGTAGAGCAGGTTTTGTGATAGAGGCACACGAATCTCACCAGACAGAGGTATTCTACTGATGGATAGTATTCCCAGAATCACATCCAATAACTAAAACATTTCACTTCTACAAAGAAAATGAACCACCTGAGTAATATATTCCTTTCGAGGATATTGAAATTCCACTCACATACCAGGAGCTCTGGTTTAAAGGCGCCCTAAAACATTACAATCACATTACCAGGCTCGGTCCACTAGGTAGACCAGGAGCAACATGGCCGATTTTAGCCTGTTATACACCTCATCCTGACACTGAATCAATGTCAGACAAAGAATTACTTAATCAGATCCAAAGATTTATAGAATTACACAGTTAAACCACAACTGCCTGAAGGTCCTGAGAAGGTCTCTATTAAACACAATCCTACCTCTTCTAAAAAGAAGTGGAAAAATAACAAACAACATTCAAAAGAGAAACATTCTCAATCCCAAAATAGGTCTCCTCAAACGGAGCCATCTGAAAGGAGGGATAACCTCAGGAATAGGGATAATTTGAGAAAACTTGATAGGTATCAAGATACTGATACACGTTCCTCTCGTACCTTTCAGATATCGTCACAGAAATCCAAAAGAAGAGGACGGTCAGAACAAAAAGAAGAACGTGTGAAGTCCAAAGATGATCAACACGTTTAGAAAAACAAACTAAAACCTCAATTCCCCAAAAAGAAGGTAGCAGGTCTGAAGATCAGACATGCAGAGAATTCTGAAAACTCAACTCAAGAGTGGAGAATAGGCTCAGACAATGTTGGACAGTGCAGCAGAAGTAACAATAGCTCGCCAGAACCTGAGGGACTTCTGGAGACAGTGGACTTGAATAAGGACATACAAGTTGAGACTGCAGATACCAGGGTTAGCTCTCCACATAGGTTATATGAAATAACACTCCGGATAGACGGAGACAGACCAAGAAAAGTGAAAGGACTCTTTTGGGAGCATCTTTCAAAGGGTTATGACATACTTGTAGCAGAACAGGACTGGCCACCAGAATTTGTCAGGGAGTGCCCACATGGCGAAAACATAATTATGCCAGCCTTCTCCAACCATGTTCCAGTGCATTTAAAATAGAATACACTTATGCCAGGAAATGGCCAGTGGCCGAAGCCCCAGCATTATATAAAAATCATGTAAAATTGTAATTGTAAATTGATACTTGTATAGCGCACTACTCACCCGCAAGGGTCTCAAGGCGCTTGTACGAATACCGCTGTGGAACCCATCCTGGCTTTCCCTGTGAGGCGTCCACTCCTGGGCACCCCCAAGGTGGAGGCCAGGCATCCTTAGCATTGTGGGGGCCGTTGTGGAGATTAAGCTAGCTATTGCCCAGAGTTGCAGAGTGGGACTCCATGATTGGAATAGGCACCGAGGCGAGAATTATCAGGTCCGTGGAATTTTTTGAGCCCAAGACCCGCCGAGGCGGGGAATTGAACCCTGGTCCCAGGCCTGACCTCTGCATCAGGGTCTGCCGCTCTAACCATTGAGCCACACTTCTCCAATGTAGGATGGGATGAGGACTCACCTCACCACAATATCCAGTTAAAAAATCAACCAACTGCACAAAGGCAGTACCCAATTAAGGAGGAAGCTAAAAAACAGGTCAGGGAGATCTTAGATCAACTTTAATACCGAGGGGTGATTGAAACATGCACCTCTCCAATGAACAATCCTTTGTTTCCTGCTTCCAACCAGGCAATACATATCGTATAGTTTTGGATTACAGACACCTAAACTCTTGTTGTAAAACATTTGCAGTGCAAAATGCACACAGTACAGCATTAATGAATAACATTGTGTGTAAAAAATATAAAACCATATTAGATATTTCTAACGGTTTCTTTTGTCAAAACATTGCACCTGAAAGCAGGCATTTGACAGATTCTCAATAATGGGGACCTAGCATCAATTTTGTTGACTCCAACAGGGGTTCATGAACATCCCGGGGTTATTGTCAGCAAGGGTAACAGAGTTACTACAAATTTATAATGACGAGGCATTGTCATATGTCGATGATATCTAACTGACAGACGATGACCTGAACAGGCACTTGAACAGGGTGAACACCATTATACTGGGCTTCGACTCTGAGGGTTATAAATTCAATTAAAAACAATCAAGAATTGCCCATCTCAAGGTCCTTTTCCTAGTATATGAACTATCAAGTGAAGGCAAAAGCCTGGCAGCCAACTTTTTAGACAAGTGTGCGATTCTAGGTTTCCTTAATTTTATAAAGAACATACATTCTAAGCCACGCAGAAAGTGTTAAAACTCTCTACAAATTAATCAAACCTGACTTTAAAATCACACATTGGACACAGGAACACACAGATATCCTGCGTTCACTTCAAGCGGACATGTTAGCAACAAAACCCTTACAAACACGCGTAAACATACGCAACTTAGTGATCCGAATCATTCCGGGTCAATGCAGATTCACCTAATTAACTTTTAATGAAGGTGAAAAAGTACCATTTGCATACAAATCACATTTGTTTACACAAGCAGAAATAAAATATACATCAACAGAAAAAATACTGACAGCAGTTCAAACCGCTGTAGCAAAAGAAAGAGCCCTAGCACAGGGGAAACGTATTATGGTCGTAACTCCTGTACCAGCCTTATAGGCAGTTACAAAAGTGAGCATTCTGAATGCAAAAGCTTTACATCCAAGATGGATACAATGGGTTAATTCACTTACTGCAACTGATGTTGAATAGGATTTTGATCCTAATTTGAAAACACAAGCATTCCTGCAATACGATCACAAATGTCCTCTGCCTACTGAGGTTCTCCCTCTGGATCAGTACGAATATATAATTTATCCTGACGGATATGCACAACCCGCTATGGGGGTAAGCAAGCTTATAGTGCAGCTTATAGTGCAGCATGCCAGATCGTTAGAGGTTGTATGCGCGATGGCAAATTCAGACTAATGGTCACAAAAACACAATCTCTAGGAGATTGTACAGCTCAGCGAGCTGAACTACAAGCATTTAAAATGGCACTTGAAAATACGTGATACACATGCTGAATCATCAACGTGATGGCGTTCAGGTTGAAGGGAATTCATTGGCTGATGAAGCCACGAAAGGGGCTGTGCAAACGGCTTCCGTAGCTGCAATCACTCGTTCAAAAACAAAAATAGACAGTGAAATAATTCTGGCTGTCAATGCTTCTAGGAAAGGCAGTGGTGCAGCGTTACCTACAAAGTTTCCACTAAAATACTCATATACAATTGATGGGAACAATGTTCCGTTTGCACGAATCCCTGGAGTAATACCAAACATGGAACATAGATTAGGACTAATCCTAGCAGCACATGAAGGGATTGCCTCTGCTCATGCAGGTGTTTCCGCCACATTATCATTATCAAAACAAAGATACTGGTGGCCCAGCATTAGGAAACAGACCAGAAACTATGTTTTGGACTTTGAAAAATGCTGTTAGATTTGGGGGTCTCTAGTTGGCACAGGTAGGTACTTGTGACAAATAGGGACCCTTGCCTCGTCAGGGTAAGGAGGTACACTCCTAAAATAACCCCTGCTCACCCCATTGGTAGCTTGGCATGAGCAGACAAGCTTATCTCAGGGGCAGTGTGTACAGAATAAGTGACCACATACAATAACCCAGTGACAACACTCCAATGGACACCACACAAGGTTTACATCAAAAATAAGTATTCTTTATATAGACCTAACACAAGACCACAAACGACAAAAATCCACAATACTATACTTAAGATGGTAGTTTTAGCTTAGTTCAATTCAGTTCCTAAGATGCAACACTTTGCGTCAATGTACCTTGCGATGCCTTGCGCTTCCACAACAAACAGTGTTGCATCGATGGAAATGTGGCAAAGTTTTGGTGCAAAGAAATAAAGACGTACTTTCTGAAATGGTTAGCTAAACAAATACTAACTTTCTAAAAGTTGTATTTCCAAACTTAGAATGTTAAAACCAACTTCACTAAAAGATGTATTTTATCATTCTGAGTTCAGGAATACTAAACTCGAATTTTTACCATGTTCCCTGAGTCAGTTAGGATTATAAAATGTAATAATCTAACTGCCCATTCTGGCCTATGGAAAACAGGTTACCTTGTAATAGTGAAAAAAGAAAATGGCTGTAATTCACTATTAGGACATGACACACACACCAGGGCATGTCCTGCCTTATACTTACAATGCACCCTGCCCTTGGACCTACCATAGGAATGTCTGATATGAAGAGAAGGTTTAGGGATTGACAAGTGGGTGCACTTGCCCAGTCAGCATGACAGTACCAGACTGCACACAGGCCCTGCAATGGCAGACCTGAGCCATATTTTACAAGGCCGCTACTACCAGTGCTGCAAGCCCACCAGCAGCATTTGGATGTACAAGCCCTGGGCACACTCGGTGCACTGTACTAGGGTCTGACAAGTAAACCAAATCAGCAAATCATGAAATCACTAATTAGCCAACAACAGGTCATAAAAAATAGAGGAGGAAGGCAAAAAGTTCAGGGATGAACCTGCAAAAAGGGCCAAGTCCAACACAACACAGGGGAGACCAATCACTACCCTGATGGGCTTCCCTGCTTTGGGCGATAGAACATGGACCTGGCTCGCAACAGCAATGCCATATTCTTGTTCTATGCCAATCTGAACCCATTTGAATTCCTTTGTCCATACTCTCAGGGCCCACCCTGCTAACCCATGGGGAACCCTTCTCCTCACCTGTGGACCCCATATGTACAGCATCTAACCTTAGCTTGCTCACATGTGTGTACCAACAGACAGACAGCAAGCCACAGTGGCCACTGACAATAGTCAGTAATGAGACCCAGGCCTTATGCCTCTCAGGGCTCTCAAACCTCTGTGACGTCAGAGAGCAGGGGCAGTAGCTCCAGGTGCTTGGTACCCTTTGTCCACTCTCCCTCCTTTCAGGTCAGGTATGGCATCCTGATACTGACCCACCAGCCCCATGCCCTTACCCAACGGCTGGACAGGAGACTGGGGTGGGCTCTTCCACACCCGGCTTTCCTCCTTGGGGCTCTGTACCCTCCCACCTGGAGCGGTACCTCCTTCCAGAATAGTCAGGTTGCCTGTAGCAGGTGTACTGCACAATTCGCCCACCAGTTCAGGGGTTCTATCTTTCAACTGGGCTTCTAAGTCAGGGGGGACACCCCAAACCTGGCTCTCCAACCTAGGGTCTACACCCTCCAATTGAACCGGGGTCAGAGGCGAGGACTCCCTCCCTCTGTATCCTCTTCCAGAGTGCGGTACCCTCCCACCTGGAGTAGTATACCTATAAGACCAACCGGTCAGCACCCTGTTTACAGTTGTTCCTCCCTCTAGATCAGACAACACCTGAACTTGGCTTTCCAACCCTGGATCTGTACCCGGTGGTTGAACACTTGCCTGGTGCACCAGGACTTCCTTGGGAGCACACATGCCCCCCTGAGTGTAACACATAACTCCTGTGTTGTGTGATAGTCTGCCTGGTGCAGATCTCCTGACCCTTGTCCATCTAACAGTGCGCAAAGAGCCCCCAGAACAGAAGTGGTATCACCATGGGCATTCACTGGTGACACAGACCTTCTGGCTAGCTCCTGGCCCAATGGTTCTTCCACTGGGGACTCTTTACCCCTCTCACCCCTCAGTCTGGACTTCTGCACCCTCCACTTAGGAGCAGCACTGCCAGATACCAGAACTGATGGATGCCTGCTTACAGACACTCCCAGTTTACCAGACACTAGAGGATCCCCCTCCCCTGGACTACTAGGACTGCCTAGGCCCCTACCTGGGGTTCCCTTAAGGAACCATCCAGGTCCTTAGAGGGGGTTTCGGGCACATACAGTCCATCCCTCACTCCATCTCCACTGAGATAGGACGTGAACCCCTACACCCCTCCAAAGACTCTAAGACCTAACTGAGCTATACTGAACTTCTTCCCCCACTCTGGGCTGGAATATACCTGAGCCACTCCTCTGAGGGTCACTCCCCAATCCCTCTCCAGACCCTCTGGAATCCACCAAAAGGTCTGCCTCCAATGTGAGCTCCCTGGAGTCAGAGAACTCACTCTCCAACAGGTGTTGGCATAGCTCTGGAAAACAGGGACTTACAATATGCTCTCCCACAATTGGATCACACAGCCCCCTCCAAGGGTTAACCAAACCATCCTTCACCTCACCATCCAGTGCCTTGCCCACGTACCTCACACCACTCTCTTGAGATTCGCAAGACAGTATCTGACTGTCTCTGTCACTCAACCCAAACTCTTCTGGGCGGTCTTCATACTCACACACCAGGACTTTAACCATGGGAGAACCCCTCTTCCTGCAGATTTCATCTAGAGTCAGTAGAGTATCCCTCCCACTACTAGGACTATGAACCTCTGTGCCAGTTCCCCAATCCACCTCAGGGACACTGTGCACCACTGGAGCTACCTCACATCCTAGAACCTCATGGTGTAAATGAACCCCCTCCTTTAAGTCAGGCACCACATCTCTGGGTGTGTGTACTACTCCCTCAGCACTAGATAACTCAATTTTGCTGCCACCATCTGAGCTGGACTCCACCACCAACTCAGCAAAGCTCACTTCCTGAGCTACACACTTTTCTTGCTGCTGGGCTGAAACACTCATTGACTCAAGCCCCTCGAGCTCCAAATCAAGCTCCCTCATTCTCAACTCATGCTCAAACTGCATCCTCTTTTCCTCTAGGGCCAATTTCCTAGTTTGCATTCAAATTCTAACTACCAACTTAACTTGAGCTTGGTCAGCTCCATCTCATGCAACCTACACTCCTTCTTGTTCTCCAACTCCTCTTGGAACAGGCCTTTGGCAGAAACACTGCTACATACTGGGGAGGATGCACTCCTTCCCCCTGGACCCAATGGCCAATGCAGCTGCTCCTCTGCTGTCTCAACCCCGTCATCATTCTCAGGGATATTCCTTGCTTCGACCCAGGCCCCCAGCGCCTTTTGGAACTCATCCTTCTTTCCTGCAGAAGTGCTTTAGCTGTCTCACATTGTAGCATTCAAGTTTCTCCATTTCCCAATCAAAATCAACAGATGCTATGGATGCTACTTGTTAGAAATGGAATTTCTGGTTGGCTAAGGCTTGAGCCAAAGCGAGGCAGAAACCACCACTCTAGTCAGGGCAAGGGAGTTACACGCCAAGATAACCCTTGCTCACCCCCTTGGTAGCGTAGCACGAGCAGTAAGGCTTATCCTGGAGGCAATGTGTAAAGCTTTTGTGCAACACCCTCACACAGCAGCACTACACAAGGCACACCACAAAAAGGAACTCCACACAAGGTTATATACAAAAATAGCCTTTGTATTACTATAAACACATTAGATCATAATCACACAGATACACTGTGCCAACTGGCACTGGGCAATATTTACAGGGGATTATATAAACATGACAGGGGCACGTGGGCCAGTGTCAGAATCAGCACTTAGTAGAAATAGCACTTAGTAGAAATAGCACTTAGTAGAAATAGCACTTCTAGAACATGGAATAAATATAGCACAAAAAATACCAATTGTAGGACACAACCAGTAAACACTGGTAAAAGGTAGGAACACACTACGCAATACTAATCACCATAGATCACGCAGGAAAACATAAACTCACTATTATAAACTATACTAGGCAAAACAACCTCCTAAGCATAACAATACAGTTAGAGGTATCACAGGCATAAACACAGTAGGCAATCACCATGCGCCAAAATCACATAGGATACTGACCCCAGGCCAACTGGCCTTCCATGGGTCTCAAATGCCCTAAGTCCAGAATGTCCGGGCTGGCTGGGGATGCAGCAAAAGCCACAAGGGAAAAGAACAGGCCTAAACGTGGCAGCTGCTCACTACTTGCTGGGCAGCTGTGTAAATAAGCGTGGGCACCCATGTGCCCTATGAGCCCTCGGTGGGACTCTAACTGAAAGACAAAATGCCCCAAAGCGTTGCAGCTGCCTGCGCTCTCGCAAGACAGCTGGAAGAATGTGCAAATACAGCCTGGCACTCCTGGTGCCTCCTGGGCCTCGCTGGACTTCTTCGGTGTCCCCACTGGGACTTTTAACTGGACATGGCCCCCAAGTCCTCCTTGGGACTTCTATAAACAATGAGCCCCCAAAGAAAATAAGCATGTGCCCTAAATTACTGGTATCCTAGGCCCCTCATGGGGACTCTAGAAATAAGGGGCCAAATGGTGGGAATGGGCAGGGGCCACTCTGGACCCTCTCCGCCAGTGTACTCCTTGTTGGAGCGGCCCGCTGCCAAGTGGGGCCGCTCGAGACACAAACAGGGCCAACCGTCGGTGCAGCCCTTGGTAAAGCAGGGCTGCTCGGGGTAGAGGCACCGGCGGGGTGCGCGACCTCACTCCTCCCCCAGCCGGCTTTTACTCACTGGCTCTCTTCAGTGGGGGACTCCTCTCTCTACCTGGTCCCTCCCCTTGGGGCCGGGATCTCCCTGAGGCGGCGGTCTCCTTTCTTGGCTCGTGGTGGGGGCAGGCACTAGCAATGTGCCTCGTGCCCCCTCCGCTTCCTATGGATGGCGGTCTTCTCTGGCGGAGCCTCCAGGTCAATCCCACCTTAACAAGAAGGCGGTCCAGGACTCTCCCTCGCTCTCGGGAGCCCCGGGGTGAAACGCTAGCTTCTTCTCTGCTGTGCAGGAGCGCGGGGTAGGCTCCTGTCTGCTTCCTGCTGCTGTGAGTACTTCTCCAATCAGAGCGCGGCCCTCCGAACGAGCCTCCAGGCTCAGGGGCGCGTGGGCCAATTTCAGCTCAGCCCTTGCGATGAGCCTCCCGGCTCAGGAGCGCATGGGCCAATCACAGCGCGCACCTTTCAAGGAAGCCCCTGGGTCGGTGGCGGTGATGTTTTCACGTTGTGGAAGCGCGGGACACAACACGGGGTAGGCACCCGTTTAATATGCAAAGACCCTGGCGGGGTAGGCATTCGCTAGGGATAACAATCAGCAGATATGCAGGGTAGGCACCTGCTCTGGAGGTCCCGATGCGGGGTGGGCTCCCGCTCGGTTTTTCAGCGCCGAGATGCAGGGTGGGCACCTGCTTGAGGATAATAAAGCCCAATCCGCTCACCAGGACATAAATCCAGCGCTCTGTCCAGGAATAAATAAAGCTCTTGTTTTCCCCACTGCAGACAGTAAAGCGCTCCGAGGCGCTAATGTCCAAGACAAGTCCTTCAGAATGTAGGGGGGGGCAAAGGCTGGACCCAGGGGCCAGCTCACAGGGCCCTCCAGCAGGGAGGTGGCACCCAGTGGCGGTTCCTCCTGGTGCCCTGCAGCAGCAGCAGGCCCCCCTCAAGTTAGGATCAGAAGAACATTTCACATGGGGTCACGCCCCTTTTTACACACCAATTCCTTTGTCTCAAAAGTCAGGGTTAAGGGAAAACCAGATGCAACTAGTTTTGGAGCACTTTGTTGTGCTCAGCCCCTCTCCCCATTCAGAGGACAGGCTAGGGACATCAGTCACACCACAGTGGGCGGAGCCAGCATTGTATAGGGAAGGCCCAGCCCTATTCAGGTCCCAGGTACACTCCTTCCTCCCATCAACATGCAGATCTCTCCATTCACCACCGGGGCAGACCCATCCTGACTCCTGGAGCCAGGCACACCAGCCCGCTCCATACAATCACAAGCCGGACAGTCAATTCACATTTACTACACCGACATGCCAACTTCTAGAAGTGGCACTTCTACACTAGACACATTAAATCTGCGCACACCGTCGTGCAGCATTTAATCTCACAAGTTCCCACATACCACACTCGCCCCTGCACTCCCCACACATCAGGAACTACCATGGACACACACATTTCCCATGCATTCCTATGGGAGGGCAGGCCAATCTCACCACACGCACTAAGACTGCGCACGCACTTTACACTGGGACACTGTTAGAATTGGGGGTCTCTAGTTGGCACAGGTTGGTACTTGTGGCAAATAGGGACCCTCTCCTCTAGTCAGGGTAAGGGGGTACACTCCCAAAATAACCCCTGCTCACCCCCTTGGAGAGCTTGGCACGAGCAGTAAGGCTTATCTCAGGGGCAGGGTGCAAAGCATATGTGAACACATCCAGTAATCAAGTGACAACACTACAAATGGACACCACACTGGTAGTATATAAAAAATAGTTCGCTTTTATGTAAAGACTTAGCACAAGACCACATAACGACAAAAATAATCCACAATACTATCAGCAATAAAGAGTTCTTGTTAGAATGCTTAATTTTAGGGTTCTGTGCGATTCGTACCCTTTTTCCGGCTCTCACAGTGATGAAAAAGAACCCAAAGAGTCTAACATGCGCAGCGGACGCTTCGATCCGATGCGCTCAGAATGTCGTGCGAGTCGTACACAGTACCTTTTTGTGATGCGTCCGGCACGGACAGGCGGTGTAAAAAGAAAGCGTTACACGGTGCGTTGTCCTCCTGTCACTGTGCGAGCTACGGCTCGTTGATGTCATCTGTACGGGTCGTTGAGCCCAGAGCTTCGATGATTGAGGTGGACGGTGCTTGGTGCGGGGCGTTCAGATTACGTTGCGGCGTACGAGCCGTACTGCGGGAGCTTTGTTGTTCAGTCCTTGAACGCAGTGCGAGGCGGCAGTGCGAAGCGTACCCAACTCCAGATGTGATTGTGGACTTGAACTCAGCGGTAGTGTACGCGTCGTTCCGACCAGTGCGGCTCAATGAGGTGAAGCGATGTACGTTGCATTGTCCTGCTGTCACTGTGCAAGCTACGGCTCGTTGACATCGTTGATACGAGTCGTTGGGCGCAGAGCCGCGTTGATTGAGGCGGAAGGGCTTGGTACAGTGCTTCACAGGACACGAGTCGATTGTACGAGGCGCACACAGCTCCCTACCTTGGTGCTACGGAAAACAGCGTTTCCAGCAGCTCTCCTCAAGGCGGGTGAAGTCCACTGGTCCTGGGACTTCGTTCAGGGGCAAGCTCACTTACAAGCTCTTGGAGATCTTTGCACAAGTGAAAATAAAGTCTTTAAGTCTTTCTCCTTTCCTTCAGCAGCAAGGCAACCACTACAGGCCAATCCCCCAGGTCAGGGACAGTATTCCACCTTCAGCTTTCCCAGTTCCTTCTCTTCAGGCAGAGGTTTCTTCTTGTGACTTCAGAGGTTTCTGAAGTATCCTTGTCTGATCTGGATCTAATTTCTTGTGAGAAGGGTCCCAATACTTATATCCCTTAATCCACAGCAGATACACATCCTAGCAGAGGCGGGCTTGAAAGGTTAGGCAAGAAAATACCTACTTTTTAAAAGTGGTATTTGCAAACACAGAATATTAAAATAAACTTTACTAGAAGATGTATTTTATTATTCTGAGTTCAGGCATACTAATCTCGAATTTCTACCATGTTCTCTGAGTCTATTAGGATTATAGAATGTAATAATTCTACCAGCCCATTCTGGCCTATGGAGAACAGGTAGCTTTGCAATAGTGAAAAACAAAAATGGCTGTAATTATTATTATTATTATTATTATTCTGAGTTTTGTATAGCGCCTGGTTACCGATAGGCATCCCAGCGCTTCCAGAACATAACACTGCTAAAAAATGAAGAGATTAAATGGAAAACAAGAAAGTTTTTAAAAGTTTACGGAAGCGAAGCAAACTAGCTTCCGATCGAAGTTGTAGGGGCAGTGAGTTCCACAGGGAGGCCACATTTATTGAGAACTATTAGGACATGCCACACACATCAGGGCTTGTCCTACCTTATACTTACAATGCCCCCTGCCCTTAGGTCTACCATAGGGGTGACTAACATGAAGGTAAGGGAAGGTTTAGGGACTGGCAAGTGGGTGCACTTGCCCAGTCAGCATGACAGTACCAGACTGCATGCAGGCTCTGCAATGGCAGACCTTAGACACATTTTACAAGGCTGCTTCTGTGGGTGGCACAACCAGTGCTGCAAGCCCACTAGCAGCATTTGGATTTACACGCCCTGGGCACACTCAGTACTAGGGTCTGACAAGTAAACCAAACATATAATCAGGGAACCACTAATCAATACATCAATTTACAGTAGGGAGCACTTGCACTGTGGCACTGGTTGGCAGTGGCACAGTACTCTGAGCATCTAACACCAGCAAAAACAAATGAGGCAACAGAAAACATGGAAGGTAGACCCACACCAATGGTGCCAGGTCTAACAGACGCAGTGTTAAAGTGCGCAGACACCAAAAACAACTAACATCAGGTCACAATTAAACGCAAAAAGTTTAGGGGTGAACCTGTGAAAAACACTGCTTTACCCATGGTGGTTAAACTTGGCAGTTCTTTGCAAAAGAAGAAAAAACCCAGGAAAAACAATCTACCAAAAGTATGGGGTCGCGTTTTGGTCTGCTCTCACTAGAAATTTTCACCAATCACTGTATATGAATCACAAATGCGAGTCCAGAATACTCACCGCTGACCACCAATGTTAGATTTGGGGGTCTCTAGTTAGCAGAGGTAGGTACCTTTGACAAGTAAGGAACGTCGCGTCTAGTCAGGGAAAGGGGGTGCACTCCTAAAATAACCCTTGCTCACCCTCTTGGTAGCTTGGCAAGAGTAGACAGGCTTTACTCATAGGCAGTGTGTAAATTATTTGTGAAGACATACAGTAACCCAGTGCAACACTACAGATGGACACCACACCAGTTCTATATTAAAAATAAGTATTCTTTATATAGACTTAACACAAGACCACAAATGACAAAAATCTACAATACTGTAAATAAAGATGGTAGAATAAGCTTAGTTCTCTTTTGATGTTAAAATGCGACACTTTGAGTGTATCTTAGGATGCGTAACACTATACAACGAAAGTCTTGCAGGGAAGGTGATGCGTCAGTTCCCTACATGCAAGAACTGTGATGTGCCGGTTCCCCAATGATGCATAGGGGACGGTGATGCGTCAGTTCTTCTCTGCGAGGGGAGGTGATTCGACAGATTCCTAATGTGCTTCCGTGGCAATGCGACCCGCAACGCCATGATGCGATGAAGATCTGGTGCAAAGAAACAAAGATGGCGTCTTCTTCTTGATGCGACACGATGTGTGCACGCCCAACGGCCATGAGGTGACTCAACAATTCTTCTGAGCCGCGACAGGCCCTACGACATGCTTCCCGGTGATGCAGCGACGTCTGATGCGATGTTGATCCTCTTCTTCGGCGATGCGACGACAGTGGATGCGGCGGCGACACGCTTCTTCTTCGTGAGTCGCGCTTACAGCGCCTTGCGGCACACAGTTACTCAGAAAGCCCAACACAACTGCAGGCACTTCCAAGGAACTCTTGGGGAGCTGGTGGGTGAAATCTGTTGCCCCTGAGACTTAAGCAGGAGGCAAGCTCTTTCTCAAGCCCTTGGAGATCCTTCACAAGTTGATGAAAGTTCACACAACGTTCCTCTCTCCTTTCTTTGGCAGTCAGGCAACCACTGCAGGCCAATCCCCCAAGCAGCACTTCAGCTTTGGGATAGTCTCTCCCCAGTCTTTCTGGTTCCTCTCCTCAGCAAAGGTTTCTTCTTGTTTCCCAAAAATGATCTAAAGTTTCGGGGGTCTGGGTCCCCCTTTTTATACACAGTTTCTCTTTGTTCTCTGAGGGCAGAAAGGCCTTTGAATTGTCCAAACCAGTTCTGGTCAGTCCTGGAGCACTCTGTTTACGTGACTCCTTTCTTTTCACAGTGCAGGGAAGAGACATCTGGCGTATCACAGGAGGTGGAGCCAGCATTGTGGAGGAAAGGCACAGCCCTATTCAGGTCCGAGGTGCAACTCCTCCCTCCCATATGCATGCAGATCTCTCTATTCAGCCCTCTGCTGACTCACCCTGTCTCCTGGAATCCCCAGCCCCTGTCACTCAAACTCCAGACAAGGAATACACAACCTAGCAGAGGCAGGCCTGGATGGTTAAAAGTGGTATTTTCAAACACAGAATGTTATGGCCTATGGAGAACAGGTAGCCTTGTAATAGTGAAAAACAAAAATTGCTGTAATTCACTATTAGGACATGCCACATACATCAGGGCTTGTCCTACCTTTACCTACAATACACCCTGCCCTTGGGCCCACCATAGGGGTGTCTGATATGAAGAAAAGGGAAGGTTAAGGGACTGGCAAGTAGGTACACTTGTCCAGTCAACATGGCAGTACCAGACTACACACAGGCTCTGCAATGGCAGACCCGAGGCACACTTTTACAGGCTGCTTCTGTGGTTGGCACAACCAGTGCTGCAAGTCCACCAGTAGCTTTTGGTTTACAAGCCCTTGGAAAACTCAGTGCACTGTACTAGGGTCTGACAAGTAAACCAAACCAGACAATCATGGAGTCACTAATCCATACATCAATTTACAATAGGGAGAGCATATGCACTTTAGCACTGATCAGCAGTGGTAAAGTGCCCAGAGTAAAAAAACAGCCAAAACAGGTCAGACAAAATACAGGAGGAAGGCAAAAAGGTTCAGGGATGACCCTGCAAAAAGGGCCAAGTCCAATACATGTGTTAGCAGCAGACAAGTGTTTTAGAGGTGTGTGTGCCTGCAGTAGAGGCATGTGTCAACACCAGAGGCCTGTGTCACCAGCAAAGGTATTTGTCAGCAGCAGAGGATTGTGTCAGAAGCAGAGGTGTGTATCTGCATCAGAGGCAAGTGTCAGCAGCAGAGGTATGTGTCTGCAGAAGAGGCATGTGTCTGCAGCAGAGGCATGTGTCTGCAGCAGAGGCATGTGTCAGCAGCAGAGGCATGTGTCAGCAGCAGAGGCATGTGTCAGAAGTTGAGAAATGTGTCAGCAGCAGAGGCATGTGTCAGCAGCAGAGGCATATGTCAGCAGCAAAGGCATATGTCAGAGGCATGTGTCAGCAGCAGAGGCATGTGTCAGCAGCAGAGGCATGTGTCAGCAGCAGAGGTGTATGTCAGAGTCATGTGTCAGCAGCAGAGGCATATGTCAGAAGTATGAGTCAGCAGTAGAGGCATGTGTTAGCAGCAGAGGCATGTGTCTGCAGCAGAGGCAGGTGTCAGAAGCAGAGCTGTGTGTCAGCATCAGAAGTGTTTGTCAGCAGCAGATGCCAGTGTCAGATGCATGTGTCAGCAGCAGATGTGTGTGCTTCAGCAGAGGCATGTGTCTGCAGCAGAGGTGTGTAATCGCACCATAGGCATGAGTCAGCAGCAGGGGCATGTGTCTGCTGCAGAGGCACGTGTCAGCAGCAGAGGCGTGTGTCAGCAGCAGAGGAATGAGTCAGCATCAGGGGCATGTGCCTGCAGCAGAAAAGGCATACATCATAGGCATGTGTAAGCAGCAGAGGCATGGGTCAGCAGCAGAGTCATGTGTCAGCAGCAAAAGCATGTCAGCAGCCGAGCCATGTGTCAGCAGCCGAGGCTTGTGTCTGGAGCAGAGCCGTGTGTCTGGAGCAGAGACAAGTGTCAGCAGCAGAGGCATGTGTTTGCAGCAGATATGTGTATCAGCAACAGAAACGTGTGCCAGAAGCAGAGGCGTGTATCAGAAGCAGAGGCATAGGTCAACACTTTAGGCATGTGTCAGCAGCAGAGGCGTGTTTCAGCAGCAGCGATGTGTGTCAGCAGCAGAGGCATGTGTCTGCAGCAGAGGCGTGTGTCAGCCGCAGATATGTGTGTCTGCAGCAGAGGCGTGTGTCAGCAGGAGAGGCAAGTGTCAGTGGCTGAGGTGTGTGTCAGCAGCACAGCAGAGGTATGTGTCAGCAGCAGAAACATGTGTCAGCAGCAGAGGTATGTGTCAGCAGCACAGGCGTCTGTAGCAAAGGCATGTGTCAGCAGCTGAGGCATATTTTAGAAGCAGGGGCATGTAGCAGAGGCATGTATCAGAGGCAAGTGTCAGCAGCAGACCCATGTGTCTGCAGCAGAGGCAAGTGTCAGCAGCAAAAGTGTGTGTCAGAAGCAGAGGCATGTGTCAGCAGCAGAGGCATGTGTCAGCTGCAGAGTCATGAGTCTGCAGCAGAGGCATGTGTCAGCAGCAGAGATATGTATCAGAAGTTGAGGCATGTGTCAGCAGCTGAGAAATGTGTCGGCAGCAGAGGCATGTGTCAGCAGCAAAGGCATATGTCAGAGGCATGTGTCAGCAGCAGAGGCATGTGTCAGCAGCAGAGGTGTATGTCAGAGTCATGTGTCAGCAGTGTTGTATTTCTATCTAAGACCCTAATTCGATATTCCCGATTCATGCCCTTATGTGGTTATAACTAATAATATCCTTATAAAGGCATAAGAATCATATCCATATTTAGTAATAGCCCATGCAGTCCAAAACACGGCAAGGCTACTCCTATGGACTCCTAGAAAGCACAACGTGTTCTTTAACCCCTTAAGTGCTGCTGACGGCCAACGGTCGTCAGCAGCGCTACCTCCCCAGTGCTGCGCACGACCATTGGACGCCCATTCAGCACTGGTTCCAATGGACAGCGCAGCACTGGGGAGGGATGTTTACACGCAGCTAAGGTGTTAAACAAACCAAGCCTCCAGGAGCCCGGGAAAATGCCCTGCTTTTGTTTTGATTTGCACAAGAACTCCTAGAGTCCAGAAAGAACTGTTATTTCTTAGTGACGTCTTATGTCCAACCTTACGTCAAACCCGGCACCTTTCAGGTATAAATATACCAACGTTGCCTTAAGCAAACACACAGTGGTTGGGAGCAGAGCGACGTTCTACTTGCCCGGGAGCCCAGCTGTTATGAGAGCCGACGGAAACCGCCCCTCCCCTTGACGCACTGAGAGAGATGCTTTCTTTTTCTCCAGCCGAGAAAATCCAGCTCCGGTGTTCCCAAGTCACCCTCGCGGGTTGCTGGGAGATCGAGTCCTGAGAAGCGAGATACAAGACCTCCTTCATTCTATAACCAAGGTACGGAGCTGAATAAAACCATAGAGAGAATTCTTGATTCCGATACTTGGCAAAACTTAACTTAACTTAAAAACTGCAAACTTACTTACTCCTTCCCACGTATTAGGCTTAGGTCAGGTACACTGGGGTAGGCGTATCTAGAAGCACCAGTTGAGTTCGTTAGTCAATGTTTTTATGTATGTATATATTTTATCCATTTTAAAGTATCATATGGCTAAGAAACCATATCAATGCTTTTACAGTATTATTTCATAATACTACTTTTACTGTATGCACTTTACTTTACAATAAGTATTGCAATTGTGGCAATTCATTTCTCTTGCATGAGAAAGAAGACTGCTCAATAAAATAACACCTTTTATTGAAAACGCCCGTCTCTCTATTTCTCTGCAATCAGGTGGAACTAAGCATGCACGACTGACTGAGTGAAATAGTTGTCTATTGTTTTCACACAACTCTGGAGACACACTCTTTATTCTGGGGGAGCAAAGTTGTCATGTCATATGGTTGTCAGAAGCTAATCCCTTCTTGTCTAAATCAGGACGGTTAACCCTTTCCTGAACATTCGAGAAAGTTTCTAGTGACCTCTGAGCTAGCTGGCAAAACTAATTAAGTCTAACAGTCAGTAGAGACCTAGATGACCTCAGTCCTACGTCTACACTGCTGTTTATGTTATTCCAATGCGCAGAACCTATTGGGAATATAGGAACTACACTACATGGCGCCCAACATTTGGTAAGGCGATAAAACTAACGCAAGACACTAGAGTAACTCAGTCGTGTTTTTCACACAGACCCCTTTCTCCCGTAAAAACTCCAATAGACGTCTGGAGTGGGTGAAAGGTTAATATCCGCCGGAACTTAGTAGGATGAGAATCCTATGTATTAGTTCTTGGTTTAGTCAACGTTGAAGGATACAGTGTTCCAAAATATTGTGCACCTAATCTTTGTCTCCTTGAAACTTGATCTGCAACAAAAAAACTTTCTGTCAGTAAAATGGGAGAAAGTGAAGACGAAAGGGAACAAGCTAGAATAACAGCTCAACTCATAGCGGATGACACAACCATCCAAGAAACTGATCCGAATGCTATACTCATTCCGATCAACAAAAGAAGAACTATTACTCTTAAACTTATAGAGAATGGACTATCATCCAGAGGTGGTACGGTCATATTCGTGATAGAGGCACATGAGTATCGGCAGACAGAGGTATTCTACACATGGATACATTTTCCAGCAGCACACGCGGTGACAAAAGATTTCCACTATTACAAAATAGAGGAACCTCCGGTTATATATACTCCTTTCGAGGACGTTGAAATCCCACTAACTTACCAAGAGCACCTGCTCTGGTTCAAAGGTGCCCTAAAACATCAAAATCACATCACCAGGCACGGTCCACTAGGTAGACCAGAAGCCACGGGGCCGGTTCTAGCCAGTTACGCAACACACCCAGACATTGAAACAATGTCGAGCGAAGAACTCCTAGTTAAACTAAAAGAATTAACAAAGGCATATAGAGAATGAGTTCAATCGGCAAGGGACGATATAAAGTACCTCCAGAAATTGAAGGAAACAGATATAACAGACCAACCATTTGAACTTGCCAGAATCATAGAAAAATCCTATGAAGAGCTAGGAAGTGACAGTTTGGGTGGGAAACCGGTAAAACCCCAACTAACTGAAAATCCTGAAAAACAATTTATTAAAAATAATCTAAATACTCCAAAAAAGGGTTGGGAGGGTAATAAACAATCCACTCCCAAGGAAAAACGTTTCCAGTCCAGAGGAAGGTCTCCTCAACGGAGAGAAAGATCTCCTGACAGAGGAGGCAAGTCTCCCCAAAGGGAACCCTCTGAGAAAAGATACAGCCTTAGAGATAGGGATACATTGAGAAAACATGATAGATATCAAGATATTGATACACGTCCCTCTCGATCCCTCTCACTCAATCTTTCTCGATCTTCCTCACAGAAATCGGAAAGAAGAGGATGGTCAGAACACAAGGAAGAGCACGTCAAGTCCAAAGACAAAGAACCTGCTCATCAAAGTAATAAATCGCAATTTCCCAGAAAGAAGGTAGCAAGTATTAAAATTAAACATGCCGAGGATTCTGAGGACACAACTGAAAAACGGAGAGTGGGCCCAGACAATGCTAGACATCACAGCAGAAGTGAAAATAGCTCGCAAGATCCTAATGAATCTTCTGGAGACAGTGGACACGAATGAATACATTCAAGTGGAAACTGCAGACACACGATTCAGTGTGCCCCATAAACTATATGAAACTAGCAGCCCGTCCCGATGTTGTCTGCGAGCAATTAGGCTTCAGGGCCCCCTCCCGCCCCGCTTTTGTAACCTGCAGACGTCACTTTTTCCTCCTGTGATTTACTTTGCTTCAGGGCCCCCCTCGTGCACACGTTATCCACCCCCTTCACTCCACACAAGGGACGCAGGTTAAAACCCCTCTGGCTACACGTCACTTTTTTCTCCTTTGCCTCCTGTAATGCACCGTTTGTGTGACATTTGAAGTGCACTCTTTCTTGTCCTCAGGTTTCCCCAACCGCCGCCCGCCCGTCCCGTCCCCCGCCCGGCCCGGCCCGTCCCGTCCCCCGACCGGCCGGGCCTGTCCCGTCCCCCGCCTGCCCCTACATGAGTGCTCTTACCTCCGCCGGCGCTGCTCCCGCCTGTCCGCTCGCACCACCGCTCCTCCCCTGCGCCATGTCCGCCGCGCCTCCTCCGCCACCGGTCCTCTGCTCCTGACGTCACCGCTCCTCCCCCGCACCATGTCCGCCGCTCCTCGTACGCCGCTCCTCCCTGTGCTCCTAACGTGACCATGCACGTCGCGGCCGGCGCTACTTTTGAGGGACTACTTTTTTTTTATCTAAAATTTTAAATAACGTTTATTTTTTAAATTTATGTAGCCTATAACCATCTAGACACCCTGCCGATTTCAACGGTGTATCGGGTGTGTAGATTGGCGCAGTGGTTCCCGAGTTTACCCGCCTCAAAGCCTGAAAGTTTCTGCTTTATTATAGTAGTATAGATAACATTACGCATAGAGGGAGATAAAACTAGGAAAATAAAAGGTCTCTTTTGGGAGAAACTTTCTAAAGGCTATGACATCCTTCTAGCAGAAAAAGACTGGCCACCAGAGTTTGTCATGGAGTGCCCTCATGGCGAAGAAATTATTATGCCTGCCTTCTCAAATCATATTCCGATTCACAAAAAATACACATTAGCAAGAAAATGGGCAGTGGCCCAAGCCCCTGCATTATACAACAAGCATTTGCAATGCAATAGGTCTCGCAGCATTAAAGTTTGAGTTACTGGCATTGTAAATGACAATGCTTTGCATGAATTTTTTTTTTAATTTGCAATTATGCAAGATTAAATATAAGGGCCATGCTCAAAGCGTGGGGTTAAGAGGAGGGTTAGGTTTTTCACATTATTTCGAAGAAACAATGTTAATTGATAAAACTGAAGTATTTTCGTGGGTATGACCGAATACAAGCTTTCAAAGAAATGTTTCAACCCCACCTTTCACGGAATCGTCCGTTTCAATGTAATATAAAGCAAATCGCACTTCAGATTGTGTTCAATGCAAACATTTTACTAGCACTGTAGTTGTCATACATGCACCGAGAAGAAACAGATCTAACAATTCACAGTCCTTAAAACACAAAAAATAAATGTGTGGACAATGGCGCGCTTTGTAATGGGACGCTTATCACAAAATACCAGTCAGCGCCTCACTGTGCTAAGCACAGACTTTTAGCTCAAGTGTTTTTAAGCCACGCCTTTAATTACATCGGCCACGCCCCTTGCCCCATTCTAATGAGGAAGGCTGCCAGGGCCCGACAGACACACTAATGTGGAACAATTTCAAACTAACCGTCGAACCTTCTCACTGCCAGCACCAAACCCACTATTGCTCCAAAAGTATTATCCCTTATGTACTTGCAAGGGTCCGTGTGCACACCGAATCGCACCTATCGTCACAGTGCTTGTTCCCTCAGGAACTCAACAATTTGAACCAACAGCACAGGTGCACCACACACCAATAGATCAATAGGAACAATTATAAAGTCCATATCCAATAAACAACGAGAGAAGGATTCCTCAGTTTTTTTCTCTTTATTCCATTTCCATGTGAGGTAAAAAAAAACACAGTGGAACTGGAATAAAGAGAAAAAACTGAGGAATCCTTCTCTACTTGTCTATTGGATATGGACTTTATAATTGTTACTATTGATCTATTGTTGTTGTGTGGTGCACCTGTGCTTTTGGTTCAAAGAGACACTAATGTGCTGGGCAATTCCTGACATGTGAGTAGCTGCACCAATCCGATGAGCCTTTCAAGGGCCCCCCATCTGCCAGTTATGATATCTCCAACGACTTCAGTAGTGTCAGAGATCTGAAGTTTCCCAGCTCCATAAGCGGGCAGCTAATCAATGTATGACTTGAATTCCTTAATTTGAAATGACACGAGCAGGACCCCAAGTCCCAGAAAAGAGAATTGGACAGAAGGTGCAACTCGTTCACGGGCCTAGTAAACTATGGAGCTCGCTAACCAAGTCCGCCTCTGACACATAAAATGTATGTAAAATAGGTTCAAAGGTAATGTTTACTTACAAGTCACCAAGGAATAGACGTGGCCAAACTTCGTCGACGTGGTTGCACGCCTGCCTCCCCGTGGCCAGCAGCTGCTCAATATCTTTCGCCGTTGGGGGCGAGCCTTCCTCGGACCTCCTAAGGGGCCACGGCGCCCCCTTCATCTTCCATGCCACCGAAAGGGTGTGTCCGCGGTCACTCACGGTCACTCACTGACTGCCACGCCTTGGAGCATGTCTCCATGCCAAGGCCCTGCCAGCGTTCCCAAATGCCAGTTGTATTTCTGGAGACACGCGACAACAGGTGCCCGCGAGAGTCACACCGCACTTTGCAATTTAATCAACGTGAAGTTACGGAATTCAGTTTTACCTCAGCCTGCCCGCTCGTCAGCATATCGCTATTAGCTGGACTTTCACATGGTGATAATGCTGGCCGATGACTCTGCTGTTTACTCTTGAGACAGCTGATGGGCACGGCGCGAAACATTGCAGCGCTGTGCGCAACTTGCAGGTCACCTTTTAGAGATCCCTGATGTGGCGTAACGGCCAGAGCTGGGAAACTGGGTTCCAGTTTTGGCGTCGGCTCAACATCCTGTGATTCTGAGCTATCTCCCTGAGTCTACAAAAAAGTTTAATGTGTCCTTGTTTAATGTAACTAGTGCTCCTGTAAAGCCTTCCAATGCCCTGGGGTCGAGTTCGCGCTATATAAAACTGCCAAACAAACACAGCATTTCAATCTTTCACGCGTGATTCAAATGACATTTTTCCCTATACTATTGTAAGAAAGGATGGCCCTTGATGATGACGTCCTCTATCATACCCCAAACAAACTTGAATATGTTAAAATAGGCAATTATGTCTCAGAAGTCACACTTACACACTAACGCCTTTCAGAGTGTGTCATTGCTCCAAGCCTGGCAGTTGGCCTCTATACTTTTAATATTTGTTTTGAAACAATATGAAAAATATTACGAGCTGGAAGTATCATTCTACCAATATGGTTATGGTCCTCCACCGTATATAACAAGCACTGGGGCACAGAAGGGCCTATGCTAGAAAATACCCGCCTTCACTTACCAGCAAAGGTGGAAGGTGTGTCCGCAGTGAATCGCCGCAACCTCCCTCAAGTTATCGAAGTAATCCGAGCAGATGGTGCACAAGGCACGGATCGGCATTTTAAACATGGAGAGCAGGTCTGAGAGAAAACGAAACCTATCGTGGTACCTCGAAGATCAGAATTAATATGGGATAATAAACAATGCCTATTAAAATGCAAGCCATGCAAATAAGGCATAACATGTGGGCCTGCTGCTTTCCGCAATGAAAACCCGCGTGAACTGGTATTCACCGGCACCTTTTCCCTATTAAAGTTCTGCAGGTTTCTATTAATGGGGGTGGGGGGTGTTTCAAAGAGCAGCTTGTATTGCACCTGGTAATTACCTGCTGCGGTAAACTTCACACAACGTGTAACTGGCTCCTTTAACAATCAGGCGAAATCGAAACTTTCCGTGGGGCGGGACTTCCGGCTTCTGAAGCCTGCGCATGCCCCCACGGAGAGAAGCGGCGCCCACGGAGAGAAGCAGTGCTGGTGACGCGGGGCTCCCATGCCCTAGAGAGAGCCCCGCGGTGGCGGCTGAATTCCGGAGTGGCGGTAAGTGGGCGGGCGCTCTGTGCACTTGTGTGTGTGTGTGTCTGCGCGCGCGTGTGTGTGTGTGTGTGTATGCGACGGCGGGGGTGGGTTCTCTGTATGTGTGGGTGCGTGCATGGGCACTCGTGTGTGTGTGTGTCTCTGTTTCTGCGCATGCATGTGTGGTGTTGGTGCTTCCCAGGAGACAGCAGCTGAGCATGTTCGCGAGCGCGTGGCCCGCTGAAATTGCCTCCTTGAAGAGGCAATGCGCGCGGCCAGGTGCTGTCTCCTGGGAAGCACAGTCAGTAACAAAAGATCTCGGCGAGACAGCGCTTACGCGCTGTTATCGCTACGAGACCTAAAAATCATGTAGGATGGGATGAGGATTCTCCTCCCCATAAAATCCAGTTAAAAAGTTAACCCACTGCACAAAGGCAGTACCCAGTTAAACAAGAAGCTAAAAAGCAAGTCAGGGAGATCTTAGATCAACTTGAATATCAAGGGGTGATTGAAACATGCACCTCACAAATGAACAATCCTTTGTCTCCTGTCTCCAAGCCAGACGATTCATATCACCTCGTTTTGGACTACAGACACCTAAACTCCTGCTGTAAAACTTTTGCAGTACAAAACTCACACAGTGCAGCACTAATGAACAACATCGTGCGCAAAAAATATAAAACAACATTAGATATCTCTAATGGATTCTTCGGTCAAAACATTGCACCTGAAAGCAGGTATTTGACCGCTTACTCAATAATGGGGTCGCAAAAACAATTTTGCCGACTCCCACATGGATTCAAGAATAGCCCAGGATTATTCTCAGCAAGGGTTACAGAGTTACCACAAATATATGATGATGAGGCATTATCATATGTCGATGACATCTATCTTACAGACGATGACCTGGAGACTCACTTAAAGAGAGTGAACACCATAATACTTGGGTTCGCATCAGAGGGTTACAAATTCAACTTTAAAATGTCACGAATTGTCCATCTAACAGTCCTATTTTTAGGATTTGAATTATCAAGTGAAGGCAAAAGCCTGGCAGACAACTTCTTAGAGAAGTGTGCTGTACTCCAAGCACCAAAAACACTGAAAAATTTACAATCAATACTAGGCTTCCGGAATTTCGGTAGAACATACATTTTAAAATATGCAGAGAGGGTTAAACCTCTCTATGAATTAATAAAACCTGATTTCAAACCAATAAATTGGACTCAGAAACACACAGAAATTTTAAGATCACTACAAACAGACATGTTAGCTAAAACAAAATTGCAAACTCGCGAAAACGTACGCAACCTTGTCATCCGAGTCATCCCAGGAAGATGCGGATTTACATACCTGACCTCTAATGAGGGAGAAACGGTACCTATAGCTTACAAATCACATTTGTACACTCAAGCTGAAATGAAATTCAGCTCTACAGAAAAAATTCTGACAGCGGTTCAAACTGCTGTAGCAAAAGAAAGAGCCCTAGCCCAAGCCAAGAGAATAACTGTTTATACAGCAGAATCAGCACTTGAGGCATTAACAAGTCCACGCAATCTGAATACAGTGGCATTAGATCCAGAATGGATACAATGGGAAAATTCTCTTTCTACAGAAGAAGTGAAATACTATTTTGACCCGAAACTGAAAAAACGAGATGATCTAGAATACGAACAAGAATATTCTCTGCCAATCGAAATTCTGCCTCTGGAACAATATACCTGCGTAATCTATATGGACAGATTCGCACAACACTTCGATGTAGATAAAAAATCCTACAATGCAGCGTGCGCGATCGTTAAAGGTCGCTGGCGCTCTGGTAAATTCAGACCTATGATTACCAAAACTGAATCACTCAGAAACTGTTCAGCTGAACGAGCTGAAATAAGATCTTTAAAGATAGCGCTTGAAAATGCAGATCGCAAATTCCCCACACTAATAGTGTGCGATTCGCATTACTGCGTCAAGTCATACAACAGTGACATGCAGAAATGGAAAAACAACGGTTACAAAGATGACACAGGTGCCACAATTAAGCATAAAAAGCTTTGGGAACAAGTAGTTCTTTTGCAGAAGGAACTACAGAAGACTCACGTGATACACGCACTGAGTCATCAACGTGATGGCATTCACGTTGCAGGGAATTCATTGGCTAACACAGCCACAGCAGAAGGGGTTCAACCGGCTTCCGTAGCCACAAAAAAGCGTTCAGAAAAACAAATAGATGGAGAAACCATGCTGGCAGTAAAAGCCTCATTAAAAGGCGATTATGCAGCATTACCTCTCAACTATCCACTCAGTAATACATACATAATTGATGCAAACTCCGTTCCTTTTGCTCAAATCCCTGGAGTGGGGGATAGAGTAATCCCAAACATGAACCGGAGAGTTTTCTTGATTGAAGACGCACACATGGGACTGGGTCCGAGGCACCAACAGATCTTGAAATGTCTAATAGAATTACAATCAGAATACTGGTGGCCGGGGATGAGCTTGCAAATCTACAAATTTGTAATGGATTGTCCAGACTGCAACAGAGATCGCAAATGAGAACCGGACCAAACTATTGCCAGGACACCTTTATTAGAAAGCATCAGGCGATCTATAACACAGAAATCCGACTGCAGAAATGCGTCCCCATAATTATTAAGACAAAAATAACTAAAAAATGTAGACCACCAGCGCTCAGCTGACGCCAGAACTGTTATAAAAGATTTGCGAGTCTTTATCTGCACATACCCAATTGGCATGCTACATTCTGATCAGGGTCCTGCGTTTAGCTCTCGAGCTTACAAAGAGGCCATGACCAGCATGGGCATCGCATTGCGGTACTCTTCTCCCTTCCCTCCTGAGGGAAATGCGGTAGTGGAAAGAAAAAACCGTGACATAAAGCAATCTATAACGGCAAGGGTATTAGGTTCGGGTGATGGGTGGGTCAAACATTTAATAACTGTCCAACGTACTCTTAATAACATGCCAAGAAATTCTCTAGGAGGTATCAGTCCGTTGTCAAGACCTAAGTACACTGTCACTTACCTTAGCAATAACCGGTATTCTATGTAGACAGTGTAGAGATTTCGCAGAGACGCAAGGGACCAACTTCCAGAAAACTCTAACTAAAACTTGCTGATGAAATTGACAGCTAAGTATTTAACTAGAACTTTCGGGAGGAGGGCCGGTACTGGACGTTGCGGGGATGATTAGCCTTTTGACTGTCGACCTGCAGATTAACAAGAACAACAAGCTCAGTATTCACACTAATTTAGTAGTATTCCTACCACTAGTTGATTCTCTCTAGGCTCTACGTAAGAACTAGGTTTTTTCCCTAAGGTAAATTCCTACCTGCGATTCAGTCTGGTTCTGTCCACCGTCCAGTATTTCTTTGTCTTGTCAGGGATGTTGTCTTGGGAGTTGTCCTCTTTGAATAAAGGTCTGCAATCAAATAAAATATATATAAACAGTCTTGCCTTACGCTTTTAATCTCCTTTCTCCTTGCACTCTCTCCTTTTCCCTGTTTTTCCCTGTTTTCTCCTATCACTTACTTGATTAACTTTCTTTTCTGAATTAAAGGGTCTCTTTCCAGATGAATTCTAGTATAAATTCACCTAATAAAAAATAAAATTCACCAAGAGAAAAACAACAGATCTAGCAAAGACAACTCACTATAACCTCAGTGAATATTCCTTGACAAGTGGGGTAACCTAAATATCCTTAAACATAATAACAGAATCACAATGCACATTCTTGTGAATACCTTCAATATAAATGAAAGAGTGAATTCTCATAATCACAAAACAGAGTCTGTAGTAATTTCAGCAGTCAAAGATGAGCAATTTTTGCATTCAAATAACTTCCCCAATATACAAAGATATCTAGTTCAAATATCTTTCTCTCTTGCGTTGGGCGCCTTTTAAATCCCAAGAGACTTAGCTTTTAGAGTTGTTCGTGTAGCTCCGTAGGCGCGCTGAAAGAAGCTGTTTCAAAGTCTTTATCGAAGCAGAGAAGTTCCCTTGAAGTCTTCTCTCGATGCAGGAACAGGATCCCGAAGACCGCGATGCTGTGGACTTGAAAACTCTGAGGCAAAGCGAGTTTTCTGAAAAGGGTGCGGTTTAAATAGCTTCCGCACCAAATGGCAACGTGCGCTTGCACGTTGCAACAGACTTCAGCCTTCCGCGTGCAGCGCGAGCGGAAGGCTTTCATTCAGACGGCTTGGATCACAGCACACGCGTCTATCGCGTGAGAAAGCTTTCAGCTGCACAAAGTTAAAACCAAGCTAAATATCACTAAAGTTCAATGATCAAGCCTGAATCGAGATTCTAAAATATGGTGTTCAAATCATTATTTCGACCTTCCTTTCTATTTAAGCAAACGTTGTAACAAGCATTTACTCAGTACAAAAACAGTTTACAAAAACATACTTACATAAGAGGTGCAGGTGCACGGGAAAGGGGTGGGTTTTTCCAGATGGGAAAGAAACAATTATTCAATAATGTACTAAAGGTACATTTTCAGTTGAGTACCCTGCATATTTCCTTAGGTAGGGACAGGTGGAACTGGGGAATCGTGACAGTACTCCCTCCTCAAGATCCCCCCTAAAACCGGTGTAATGGGTTTGGGTTTCTCAGGATGTTGGGTATGAAACCTCTTCAGCAATTTGGGAGAATTTCTTAAATGTTCCAAAGGTTCCCAAGACCTTTCCTCCGGACCGTAACCCTTCCAATCAACTAGGTAAAGCAGTCTTCCCCTAGACCTCTTGGAGTCTAGAATCGCCTTAACCTCAAATTCTGGACTTCCTTCAATATCAATGGAGGAGGGGGGCTGCACAAATCGAGTCTGGGCATGAAAAGGTTTGATTAATGATACATGAAACACTGGATGGATTTGAAATTTGGCAGGTAAAGTCAACTTCATACACACTGGATTTATGATCTTTTCTATAGAAAAAGGGCCAATGAATCTAGGATTGAATTTTCTATTTCCTTTTAGTTTCAGATTCTTTGTGCTTAACCAAACTTTATCTCCAGGTGAATAAAGTGGAGGCTTAGATCTGTGTTTATCAGCGGATTTCTTTTGATCCTCTTTCGCTTTAGCCAAATTGAAAGCTGCTTGCTCTTGAATAGAAGACAGTTTAGAAACATAATCTGAAATGGCAGGTACATGATTAAGCTCCTTTATCTCTTTAGGAAAGGAATTAGGGTGATAACCTAGATTACAGAAAAAGGGTGACATACCCAGGGAAGAATGATCTACATTGTTGTAAGCAAATTCTAATTGACTTAGAAGGGTGGACCAATCCTCACCTGCATTAGTTAGCATACAACGAATGAATTGTTCAATAGTTTGATTGGTGCGTTCAGTGAGACCATCAGTCTGAGGATGATAGCTGGAAGATAAACGTATATCCATATTCAAAAGAGACCTTAAGTTCTGCCAAACCCGTGAAACAAACTGGGACCCTCTGTCCGAAATTACCACAGATGGAATTCCATGCAGACGGACTACATGTTCCATTATTAAGTGTGCCAACTCCATGCTAGTTGGTAGTTTCTTTAGTGGGACAAAGTGAGCCATGCGTGAAAACTGATCTACAATAGTAAGAATAGTAGTAAACCCCTTTTTGGTAATTGGTAATTCAACAATGAAATCCAAAGAAATTGTATGCCATGGTCGAGGTGGCAAAGGTAGAGGATGTAACAAACCACTAGGGTTTTGATGAGATGACTTGTTCTGAATACAAACCCCACATGTTTCAACATAAAGTTGCACATCCTTAAACATTGAAGGCCACCAAAAGGTTCTTTTGATCAAATCATAGGTCTTAATCTTACTTGGGTGAGCAGACAAGGTAGTGTCATGATGGAAGTGTAGAATTCTTTCTTTTAGTGTATCAGTGGGTACAAAAATAAGGTTTTGCATAAAGAGCAAGTCATCTCTTTCCTGCAAATAAGGATGTGAATCTTTCCAAACCTTAAAATCTTTCTTTACCAGTTCTTTCTTAATATCAGAAATTACGTCATTAACAGTTATACTTGCTTGAAATCGTGACATTGGAATTACAGGTTTTACCTCAGTTGGTGCATCAATGGAAGTTTCTCCCATTCTAGACAAAGCATCTGCTTTCAGATTTTCTTTACCTGGTCGATAGGTAATAACAAAGTTATAATCATTAAAAAACATTGACCATCTCAATTGTCTAGCTGACAGAGCCTTTACCGATCTTAAGGCTTGAAGGTTTCTATGGTCCGTGTATATTGTCACTGGATGTCTTGCTCCTAGCAAATAATGGCGCCATTCTTCAAAAGCAGCCTTTATTGCCAGTAGTTCCTTATCTGCAATTGCATAATTCAACTCAGCTTCAGATAATTTCCTAGAAAAATATGCAATTGGGTGCATTTGTCCTGTATCTACATGTCTTTGAGATAGAATACCCCCTACAGCAAATTGGGAAGCGTCAGCTTCTACAATAAAAGGCTGGCTGGGATCTGGATGAGAAAGAATTGGAGCAGAAATAAATTTTTTTTTCAGTTTCTGAAAAGCTTCTTCAGCTAGTTCTGTCCATACAAATTTTACCCCTTTTTTCAACAACCTAGTGATAGGAGTGATTGTTTTAGAGAAATCTTGAATGAACCGTCGGTAGAAATTTGCGAAACCCAGAAAACTTTGAACCTGTTTCACAGAAGAAGGACTGGGCCAAGATTCTACGGCTTCCACCTTTCTGGGGTCCATTTCAATCCCCTTAGGACTGATGACATATCCCAAGAATTCAACTCTTGACGTGTGAAACAAACTTTTTTCCAATTTGACATACAAAGAATTAGCAAGCAGTTTCTGTAGAATAGCTCGGACCTGTTGCACATGCTCTTCTTCAGAAGTTGAAAAGATAAGAATGTCATCTATATAGACAACGCAACATACATCAATGAACTCATGCAGAACTTCATTTATAAAAAATTGGAAGGCTGCGGGGGCATTGCATAGACCAAAAGGCATGACTTGGTACTCAAATAGTCCAAATTTAGTACGGAAAGCTGTCTTCCATTCGTCACCCTTTCGGACTCGTACCAAATGGTAAGCTCCCCGTAAGTCCAATTTTGTATAAATGGTTGCCTTTTTGACCTGGTCTAACAGAGTGGGGATCAAAGGCAAAGGATATCGATTTTTTATTGTAACATTGTTTAGAGCTCTATAATCTATGCACGTGCGCAATTCACCACCCTTTTTCGGAATGAAAAAGAGAGCTGATGATACGGGAGACTTAGAATGGCGAATAAAGCCGTTAGCTAAATACTCATCCAAGTACTCTCTAAGGTGGACATTCTCTTTTTCAGTTAAAGCATAGATTCGGCTACATGGCAAAGTAGCACCAGGGACAAGGTCTATCCTGCAATCAAAGTCTCTGTGTGGAGGGAGAGTGTTTGCTTTCTTCTTGTCAAAAACGTCTTGAAGATCTGAGTAAACTGAAGGAACACCTTCTATTGCTAAAACTCTAGATGAGTCAGAAGGGAAGTTAAACCCTTGAATAATCTCCCCGGATCTCTCCAGAAGGAAACATCTATTTAAGCAATGTGAAGACTGGAAGGTTATAGTCTGGGATACCCAATCTATACTTGGATTGTGTTTAATCAACCAAGGAATACCTAAAATTAACTTGAACTGCGGGGCATCTATGATGTCAAACTGAATTTTTTCACGGTGAATAGGAGAACAATCCATCTCAAGGATTTCAGTTTGTCGACTAATAGGTCCTGAAGTTAACTCCTTGCCATCTACTGCTCTAACTATCTCTGGATGATCTTTCAAAATAAACTCAAAGCCTAACTGGGAGAAAAACTTAGTATCCATAAAGTTCCCCGTAGCTCCTGAGTCTATTACAGCTTCAACTCTTCTAGATGGTGAGGAAGATGATTGACTCCTTAACTCGACTAAAATGCCAAAATGCTTACATCCCAAAGGTGGAACAGTAGAGGCCAAATTGGAAATTACACTCGACGAATTGACCTCTTCATTCATCGAGTTTTCTAGTTTTCCGACAATTCTTGAGTTAAAGCAAGGTCCGAGGATTTAGGCTTGAACTTATTAGGTTTAGTAGGGCAGTCTCGTACAAAATGTCCAGTTTTACCACAGTAAAGGCATTGATTTAATTTTCGCCTTTTTTCTTTTTCATCTTTAGAGAGTGGACCTCGAACAGTTCCTATTTGCATTGGTTCTGAATGATCGGTTTTAAGGCCTCCCTCCTTGCCTGACGATGTATTTCTATCCTTAACAAAAAGGATCTTGTGATCACTCTTTCCTTTTTCGCCCTTTCTCTCACTAAGGCGATGATTCAGTTTTATTACAAGATCGATAAATTCACCGATATCATCTGGAGGTTCTAAGATTTGAGTAACCATGTCTTTTAAATCTTCTCGAAGGCCTCTATAAAAAATAGAAATTCTTTTATCGTAAGGCCAATTAGCTTCAAGAACCAAACGATTGAATTGAGAGATATAATGAAGGAGGTCAGAAGACCCTTGTTTTAAACTCAATAACTCGTTATCTGCTGATTGCACAAACATATGTTTTGCAAAAATCTTTTTTAAAGCTCGTTCAAAGTTTCGGAAATTATACAGGATGGCATCATCTCTTTCAACTAAAGGGATGGACCAAAGAGCTGCATCACCTCCAAAGTACGATAACATGAAAGCTACCTTGGAGGAGTCATCCGGAAAGGCTGATTTCTTGGCTAAAAAATGTAGATGACATTGTTGTAAAAATATGGAAAACTTGTTACAATCCCCATAAAAACGTTCTGGTGGAGCTAAAGGCGTAGGGATTGGGGTAACTACCTGAATCTGAGTTCCCCCCCCAGAGTCTGAGGATGAACTCTGTGCACTAGCTGAACCCTGGTGAATAGCTGCCTGTAATGCAGTCATATCGTTTCGCAAAGAAACATTCTCATCTCTTATTTGCTTTAACACTGCTGCAATTTCCTGCAAAGAAGCTTGGTCCATTGCGTCTGGGCGAAATAATCTTCTTGGGCTTTGCCTTCTGTCAAGACCTAAGTACACTGTCACTTACCTTAGCAATAACCGGTATTCTATGTAGACAGTGTAGAGATTTCGCAGAGACGCAAGGGACCAACTTCCAGAAAACTCTAACTAAAACTTGCTGATGAAATTGACAGCTAAGTATTTAACTAGAACTTTCGGGAGGAGGGCCGGTACTGGACGTTGCGGGGATGATTAGCCTTTTGACTGTCGACCTGCAGATTAACAAGAACAACAAGCTCAGTATTCACACTAATTTAGTAGTATTCCTACCACTAGTTGATTCTCTCTAGGCTCTACGTAAGAACTAGGTTTTTTCCCTAAGGTAAATTCCTACCTGCGATTCAGTCTGGTTCTGTCCACCGTCCAGTATTTCTTTGTCTTGTCAGGGATGTTGTCTTGGGAGTTGTCCTCTTTGAATAAAGGTCTGCAATCAAATAAAATATATATAAACAGTCTTGCCTTACGCTTTTAATCTCCTTTCTCCTTGCACTCTCTCCTTTTCCCTGTTTTTCCCTGTTTTCTCCTATCACTTACTTGATTAACTTTCTTTTCTGAATTAAAGGGTCTCTTTCCAGATGAATTCTAGTATAAATTCACCTAATAAAAAATAAAATTCACCAAGAGAAAAACAACAGATCTAGCAAAGACAACTCACTATAACCTCAGTGAATATTCCTTGACAAGTGGGGTAACCTAAATATCCTTAAACATAATAACAGAATCACAATGCACATTCTTGTGAATACCTTCAATATAAATGAAAGAGTGAATTCTCATAATCACAAAACAGAGTCTGTAGTAATTTCAGCAGTCAAAGATGAGCAATTTTTGCATTCAAATAACTTCCCCAATATACAAAGATATCTAGTTCAAATATCTTTCTCTCTTGCGTTGGGCGCCTTTTAAATCCCAAGAGACTTAGCTTTTAGAGTTGTTCGTGTAGCTCCGTAGGCGCGCTGAAAGAAGCTGTTTCAAAGTCTTTATCGAAGCAGAGAAGTTCCCTTGAAGTCTTCTCTCGATGCAGGAACAGGATCCCGAAGACCGCGATGCTGTGGACTTGAAAACTCTGAGGCAAAGCGAGTTTTCTGAAAAGGGTGCGGTTTAAATAGCTTCCGCACCAAATGGCAACGTGCGCTTGCACGTTGCAACAGACTTCAGCCTTCCGCGTGCAGCGCGAGCGGAAGGCTTTCATTCAGACGGCTTGGATCACAGCACACGCGTCTATCGCGTGAGAAAGCTTTCAGCTGCACAAAGTTAAAACCAAGCTAAATATCACTAAAGTTCAATGATCAAGCCTGAATCGAGATTCTAAAATATGGTGTTCAAATCATTATTTCGACCTTCCTTTCTATTTAAGCAAACGTTGTAACAAGCATTTACTCAGTACAAAAACAGTTTACAAAAACATACTTACATAAGAGGTGCAGGTGCACGGGAAAGGGGTGGGTTTTTCCAGATGGGAAAGAAACAATTATTCAATAATGTACTAAAGGTACATTTTCAGTTGAGTACCCTGCATATTTCCTTAGGTAGGGACAGGTGGAACTGGGGAATCGTGACATCCGTATGAATTATTGTTTGGTACTAGAATGATAATCCAGGATCTGGATCGTCAGACTTCAGTGGTAGAAGAAAAAACCTTTGATATCAAATATAGTTTGGCTGTTTTACAGGACTTGAATGAAACAAGAAAGAGTCTAAGTAACATAAAGTTTAAGCCAACAACCACTGAAGAACCACCTGTCCCAGCAAGACCTGTCTGGATTCCGAAGATTGGGGATCTGGTCAGAGAAAAGATCGCGGTAAAGAAGGAATTTGGGCCTTCTTACAGAAAAGCAGTACCTGTCTTAACTATCAGCGGAACAAGATCAGTAGTACTACCGCCCCTTGCTGGTAAAAAGGAAAACAGAATTGTTTCCATCGATCTGGTGAAACCACAAACATGTGGCCGATAATAAATAGCAGGCCCAGTGGACTACCAAGAAATAGCAGAAGACCAAACTTAGCTACAATCAAAGAGGTTCAAACTGAGAGACTAATCACATTCTATAAACCTGCAGTAAATAACAAGGGACTATGCAACAAAGCCATGGAACTTGTACCTCTAGGAACACAAATTGCAACAACTCCTGATGATACACCAATCTACAACGATGTAGCATCAGAATGTACAAATGTAACTAAAGAAAATGCAAAGATCAATGGAAATCCGGAAGCAATTCCACCAATTGACAGAACAGCTTCTGGCTATTTTATCAACTTTGATGACTTTTCCGATGATCCAAGTGAACATGGAGATAAGCCAGCAACAAAAACTTTCAAAGAAAAAATGACCGAGCTTGTTCACCAACTAAAAGAAACATATCTGATTTCACCATGCATTGAATTTTGGACTGTGTTAGGTGTACTTTTTCTCCTGCTTTGGCTCATCATGGTTTTGTGCTTGGGTAGATTAATTGATGGAAAATATAGTACAATGGACACAGCAAGTCAGAACATCAACTTGGTCCTAAAGTCTCAAAGATCCTCTCCCATCGAGAAAAGTGAACATCACAGCTAATCCAATACCTGGTGGTATAGTATGGGACACAACTGACTATGAAATATATGGCCCGGTTGAACTGTTGAAGTATCCACACCAGTTTAAGGTTTCCTTAAGTGACTTTGTAATACCAAGTTCTTTTCCTGATGATTGGGACTTTGAAAATATTAATAATATGATGTCAGATTTAGTAATGTCAGCTACATTTACAGAACATGATTATTTACAGGGTTCATCAAATTATGAAGAATTATACTGTTACAATCACTATGGTCATCACTATTTGCATAAATCTGCACAACCTAGAACTGTTTTTACTTACAATCAATGGGAACATTTTCCAACTCCACCAAAAGGAAGTTCGAAGACATTTTTTGAGAAATGTCCATACTTCTCAGGGTTTAACAACAGTGATCTAGAAACGTTTTATTTTAAAATGTTAAATAAGACAGGAATGAAAACAATGTTGACAAATACTAAATTGATTTATTCTGAGAACTTTTATGACAAAATGTCTACATTTGGTTTTGAGTTTTGGAAAAATAATATTGAAACAAAAACCTTCTGGGGTACAAATGATTGGCAGGTACAAGGTCTAGAATCATTATTCAGAGCCTGCATGATCCCAGAACAAATTATGTTCCTGAATGATACCATTCAACAAACTACTTGTCTTGGTCTAGCTAAGATAAAAGACTTAAACAAACCATCTATCCCGAAGCCCATACCTGATAGTAATAGTATTACGGATGTGGAAATAGTCGTATCCCATATTTTTCACCAAAACAGAACAAATCCTGATTGGAAAAAATGGTTGATCTGGCCCACAGACACAAACAACTGTCAAGATAGATTCCTGAACATAAAACAGGGGTTAAAAATGACCAGGTCAGACCCAATATATTCCCAGAGACAACATCCAGGGATAGTTACAACATACAGTGTAGGGAAATTATGCCTTGAATGGCTACAGAAATCCACACTGGCTGAAATTAAGCAACACTTGACTTTACTTAAAGAAGGTGCTGACTTGCGAGATTTCTTAATGGGACCTCACAAACAGCGTCAAAAACGTTTCATAGCGGTGGGTATATACAGTGCATACAACGAAGCTTGGAAAGTAATGCAAATTGAAACAGCAGAAAAAATACGAGAAATTGATCGTATAAATTTGGAAAAATCACTTTCTGTTGTGGACAATGGGTTAACGACTCTGTCTTCCAGAATATATTCACTGGCCAGTATTGTATCATCTGCCTTTGATATAATAGAGCAAGAATTGCTAATGTTACAACATGGTCAGTCCCAATTGCGTTCTATTGTACAGCTTGGCTGGACGTGCAAAACCTACGTTCAGGCTACGTCCCATGGCATCTAATCAACAAAATGTCATTATTTTCTATCTTCCACCTTACTGATAAACAAATCAGTTTGGCACAAAAAGGAGTAGATTATACGATTCTGAGCATTGAAAAACGTGAGAGATTACCATTGACAATGTCAGAGAGACCTGTCATTGAATGGATAATACACGGAACCATTACAATTCCGATAACAACTTTCCAATTTAAAAATTGCCAAGAATATATACCAGCAGGCCAGTATGAAAGGTTGGGTAAAGGATATATCAAATCAACCTGGGATTTTCCTTACACACACAAATGTTATAGTGAAGGGAAAAAGGAGGTATTCCTTAGTGGCAATAATTGTAAAAAATCACTAGGCGGTACACTTCTGTGTCAAGGTATTAACTTGCATGAAGCCTGCGAAGGGTCTTCAAATAACCTTTCATGTCACCTGCAAGGCACTCCTGAAAAACAGATAGAGCCATTCTTCAGACAACTCTCCAACCAAAGCTACGTTTTAATAAATGACCACAGCTGTTGTGGAATGGTGCCAGGAGAATGCTATCTCGTTACTGTTACTTCCAGGGTCGTTTGCTGTATGCAAGTATTGTATCCAAACAGCAATCCAGACATGGAGGCGGCAATATGGCCTCATGTGAATATCTCTTCTATTCGAATTGATACTTTAAGCAGAATGAAGTCTATTCTTTAACAGACTACTGTGCCTCTGACGTCGTCCAAAGAAACGTGTGACCTGCAAGTTGCAAGGACAACATCAGAGATACATACCCTTTTATCGACAAATTGCCCAGTGCATTCCGTAGAAATGTTAAGCCAAATTTTAAACATGTCTGATACCAGTGGCATCGCACATGTATTTAAGACAATTTTTTCGGGACTGTTAGTACCCTTTGAAACAGTTCTGGGCATCTTCCCGAATTTTGTCCATTCTGTCTTTGGCGGCCTACCCTTAATCTTGGGACTCGTGGCAGGAATTTTATTTTTGTTCCTTTTGCTCCGATATGGCAAGCCAATCCACAGACAAGACTCCAGCAACGATGGAAGAAACGATCTTAGCAATACGCTACCAAGACCGCATCACTAAGGTCCTCGGATTGGCCCGGCTAAGAGACTTGAGTGCAACTTGGTTTCTTTCATTCAGACCTATCTGGCAAGATTGCCTCTTACCTGTGCTTCGTTGTCTGCTATGCGGAGAAGAATGTGTGTTGGACGTCTGTCTTACGCTACCATCAGCAGTACCAATGGACATTGATACTTTGCTTTGTCCTGTAACGACTCATGCAACGTGTTGTCCCCAGCGGCTACCTATTCTGATGACGGCATTCTTTGAGACTTCACCATTACGAGTAGGTGGCGGTCATGGAGCAAGTATTCGCAAGTTCAGCGACTTGCTTGTATCAAGAACCTCAAATAATGTTAATAAATTAATTCAACTTGTTTGTCTCACTAATATTGCACATTTTACACTACACGGGGTGTCCCAGTGACGCTTGCCTATGTGTTTACTAAACAGTAATAATGCTTGCTTCTAATATGGTCGCTGCTCTGCGGGAATTTAGTCTGCGCATGCGTCAGTCATACCCATGTGATGTGACGCACTCGCAGTTCTGGAGGGAACTTGTTGCTCATGCGCAGTATTGCTAAAATGGCCGCTTTGTTTTCTCACATGCTCCGTGCTTGCATTGCCGCTTTTGCAAAGCTGTCTGTTCTGCCTAACTCCTAATACTATAGTTATTATAAAGTAAGGGGTGTAGTATAGCCAATCACGGTATACAGTGTATACATTTTTTCCTGTGTTTCTAAATTGTTTTTGCTTACTTTTCATGTGTCAATACTTCGTGGGCCTGGGAGGCGTTTGCTACTCCATATTTGAAGCTCCTATGGTCCTAGTCAAGTGATGGGGGGAAATGAACCTGGCCGCAGTGGAACCCAGCCAGCTGGCAGCCGAAGCCAAGATGCTCCTGGGAACTGACCTGCTACCCAGCAAGACGAAGCTGAACTGTACCTGCACTCGCAACATTTGTATAAACCCTACTGTGTACCCTATTGTCTTCTAAAATTCTTATGCCATGGGAACTGGCATGTAAGGGGTGGGTACGAAAAATGAATATTAAATCTGAGAAAGTCTAAAATTTAGGAGTTGCAATGACCTAACCTCCTCTTTTGCCCAATCAGAATTTAGGGAACCTTTCACTTGCAACATTTGTGGGTGGTACACTGACCCGAAAACAGTAAAATTAGCCTAGGTTTAGCTAGAGAAATCGTCCGACTTGTCCGAATAGCTGACCTGTCACTGACCCAACGAACTCTATAGGTGATTGATACAGAGCGCTGCGGAGCACTCTGTCCGTAATTTCCACAGACTCAGTCGGGGTTTGGGAAACCTTAAGTGATGGCGAAGCACTTTGCTGGGAGATTCGAGAACCCAATCGGGGTTATTGGCAGATTCCTTGCAGAGAGGAGGTAGCGCAGGCGTTGCATCCGAAGCTGCAGGTGTTGGTCGTACCCTTTGGTGAGCCCGATCCTGATTCAAATCCTGGGATTATCCTGTCCTGACTGTCCATGAGCCGTACCTGCTCGCCTACTGGCAGCCTAAGTCCTTGAGGGTTCCTTCCCGCCTTTTCCTACTGACCCGTGGCCAGGGTTAGTCTTCATCCTATCCTAGGTAAATATAACTGAGTGTGGGTGTTTGTCTATCTAAACCTTCTCTCTCTCCAGTCCCGAATAAAGCATAATTGCCTATGTCCTTTCCCTGTTTCTATAAATAAGGTTTTCATGCAAATCTTGTCTATTAGTATGTTCCATTCTCTCCCTACCCGTAGACAAATACAGAATCATATGCATATATAGTTTGTTCCATTCTTACCCTTCCTTTAGAGAACAAGCACAACTGGATAAATTGAATTGCATAAGTTTCGTTTCTTTAAACCGTTAGTTAAACTCGAAAGTCTGCTTTGGTTAGTATGTTCCCTTTCTTTACCCACCTTTAGTGAAGTTGTGAAAGTCTGTTGATCTAAAGTAGCGTGTTCCTTATTTTTCCCTTCCCTTTCTTTCTCGATTTCTAAATGTTTCTAACGCTCATTCATAGCTATATCATCTTTTTAATTTTAGTTATAGACAGTTTGATCTGTGTAAATTTGTGGCTCATGGCATTAGAAGATAAAGAGAACTAGATAAAGGTGTTGAAAACTTCTTGCGTCTGTGGTTATTATAAAGTACAAACCGTTATTTCAATGTTGCATGGTATCTTGGTGCTGTCTGCCTAATCCCACAACTAGCTCCTGATCAATTGTGATCTTAGGTACCTGTTACAAGGATTGGTAAGTCAGGTACACGGTAGTAGAAAGAAGGAGCAACTGAATTACTAATAACAGTGTGTAGGTTACCTGATTATAAAGAATATTATTTTATGGGCCCGAGTGTGCATTATGTTTAGTCGGGTGACCTGCGCGCTCTATCAGTAATTTTCTGGTAGCAGAGGAAATGGTTAGGACTAGTTAAGATAGGTAGATAAGTTATTTGCTGATAACTGAAAATTAAAAGTGCTGCTAAAAATATTTTTTCTGCAAAATCGATCGATCGAATGTAAAAATAAAATTGCTTTGAAATGCTATGAAATGTTTTTTTAAAGTTTTGATGAAATGCTGCTATATGATTTTTATGTATTAACAATGTGTTATTTATCGTTATATGTTGTCTGGAATCCCCGGGGGCAGAATAGCGGGTGGTGAGGAGAATCCACTTTGCAGAGAGGTCACTTACAGTGAGGAAAATTAGTGCATGGTTAGAAGAACTGGAAGCGCTAATTAGGGTTTTCTGTATGAATAGTTGAATAAATGATAGCAACGAGTTCACTATTGAAACTTCAGTTGTGATATAACCTAGTAAGGGTCACACGAGAAAGGAGTAGTAGGTTCGTCGGAGCTTGAGTGATAGCAAAGGAGTTCGCTAGTGAAACTTTAGACTTAGTATATATCCCGAAAAGAGTGGATGAGTCAAAGAAGTAGCAGGTTCTCTAATGCTTGTGTGAAGGGTAGGCAGAAGGGACCTATCCGCAGTATATGAAAAGTAGACAGAAGAGGTTTACTTGCAGTGAAACAAATCTTTCTTTCTAGACACTCGAGTACAGTGGCGAATGTTATACGTTGTAAATTAAACAGAGCACTTGCACTTTAAGAAAGAAATCAAGTGTCCGTTACCTTGTGAAGGAGGGAGTCAGTCGCGGAGCTGCACCGACGTCACTCTGTGCCGCGCTGGTATTGGTCGAAACAGCGGTGGTGTAACGGAGCTGGTATTGTAAAGGAGGGGTGAGTGCCGAAGCGTGAGAACGCGTCTCGCGAAAAGGCCACGCACCCATTGGTTGAAATTATTTGCAATCACAGTGTTGATTGGTTGTTGAAATTTACACGACGCCTTAGCATAGGAAGAGAATAGCAAACATAAGTACGTATTTTACCAAATTTAAAGCTTTGTCGTATTCTAATCTAGGACCCCGATCAATATTGTGACCTTATTCCCCAATACGGCTATAATCCATCCAGACCCCTATAATGGCATAAACGATCAGAGCCATATTTCAGAAACTCGCCTCTGCAGCTCATTACAGTATATGACACAGCAGAAGCCACTATCTAAGATTCCAAGATTACACACCGAGTTCTTTCAACAGATAAAACCCCCAGTAACTTGGGAAAGCCCCGCTTGCTATGTTTTGATTTGTAATAGAACTCTAATGAGCACTGTAAGAACGACCGGTTCTTAGTGACATCTTTATTGACGTCTTATGTCAAAAAACTAGACGTCAAACAAGGCACCTTCCAGGTATAAATATTACCAATGTTGCCTTAAGCAAACACAGCGGTGGTGGTAGAGAATACAGGAGCAGAACAGCTGTCCCTTGCAGAGCCCAGCAAATGCGAGAAGCCCACGGACGCTGCCCCTCCTCCTCCTTGACGCGCTGAGAAAGATGCTGTCTTTTCTCCTGCCGAGAAAATCCAGCTCTGGTGTTTCCAGCCTACCCTTGCGGGTAACTGGGATATCGAGTCCTGAGGGGAGATACCAGACCTCCAACATTCTATTCCAGAGGTACAGTGTTGACTAAACCCTTAGAGAGAATTCTTGAAGCAAACCCTTGGCAAAACCAACTTAACTTAAACTGCTACTTACTTACTCCCTCCCACGTACACTGGGGTAGGCGTAGTTAGAAGCATCAGTTGAGTACGTTAGCTAAATGTATATATGAATGTATATATTTTATTCATTTTAACCATTGTATGGCTAAGAAACCATATCAATGCTTTTACAGTATTATTTCGCAATCCTCCTTTTACTGTACGCACTTTTTATAATAAAAAGTCTTGCAATTGTGGCAATTCATTTCTCTTGCATGAGAAGAAAGACTGTAAATAAATAATACCTTTTTATTGAAAACGCCCGTCTCTCTATTCTCTGCATCTTGGTGAAAGTAATCTGCACACCTGACTGAGTGAAATAACTGTCTATTGTTTCACACGACTCTAGAGATTGACTCTTATTCTAAGGAGCAAAGTTGTCATGTTTATGCGGTTGTTGGAAAACTGAATCCCTTCTTGTCTGAGCCAGGGGAGCTGATCACTTCCTATTCAGTCAAGAAAGTTTCCAGTGACCTCTGAGATAGTTGGTACAAACCCAATTAAGTTTAGTATAGTCAGTAGAGACCTGGAAGACCGCACTTCTACGTCTATACTGCTGTGTATGTTATTCCAATGCGCAGGGCCTATAGGGAAAATAGGAACTACACTACAGCTTCACAAATATATGTGGTATTCGCTTAATCCCGAGACTCGACCTGATCCTAGGTACTTAGGGTTTGCGAAGGATCAGTGGAAAGGTCGTAGACTAAATGGAATGTACAGAAGCAAGAGAAAGATGACTTTCGTAGACAAAGTTAAAAACTACTTCAAAAAGGATAAACCCATAAAAACTAGAGAGGGTATAATCATTCCACCACCTAATACTCTCGCATCTTTCATGTTATTTGATAAAGGGTATCATACCTGTGTATGGTTGGAAAATTGGGTGGAATATACCAAAGATGACGGAGTTTTAGCTTTTCCCTTAGATGGTACCTTTAACGGTAGAATTTTGTTTAATTTGAGGACCCGAATGAATGATTTGCATCCCCGACCGAGACTGACGCAATATGAGGCCCTAGAAGAATGGGAGATTGAGGTCTTTGAGCGAGACAGACCCAGAATGGATAAGGGGTTAGCAAAATTCTATCCGAAGAACCAGAGAGAGGCCAAGGAGAATAAAATGAAACAGTGGAGACAGAATATGATGGTGGAAGGGCTGTTCCCAGTACGTGCTGTAGACGAACCCATGGGAGGGAAAAGGACAGAGAAAACCCGACACTTAATGACTGCGGGAGATTCAGAAGATGAATACCTGGAGGATTTATTAATGAAAAATCCACCACCATATGATGAGGAGTCTAGGTCCTTGAGTTCTAAAAATCCATTCTTTAGGCCTTCCAGTAATAGAAGGGCCAGTGCATCTGATACGACAGGTCCAGGGGTTAGGCCTAGTGGTAATGAGGGATTTAGTATGCCCGATACAACTGTTCCATGTTATAGACCGTCCTGTGGTGAGGGACCAAGTACGACAATTCCAACTGCCCCGAATCTTTATCCACCTTTAATTCCACAAGTAATACATGAACCCTCCGTGGAAAAGGTTTTTCAGGAACGGGAAAGAGAAGCCTTAGCTAAACAGAGAAATGAACTCATTCAGAAAATATCCCAGTTAAATTCAAGTCCTGAAGCTCTGACAATTCCAGTAACTATTGGCCCAGTTGTTCCTCTTTATGGGGATAGGCAGGCTGGTCCAAAGACTCCAGTTATTGCTCCAGCTGTAGTGCAGCCAAGAAAAGAGCCCTTAATAGTTGATGACCAGGCAAGTGAATGTGGGTTTGTAATTTCCCTGATGGATTTGACCATAAGGGAACCGGAAGGCAGTGCACAGAGAAAGAACACTCAGGCTAGTGCAAGAGAAGTCCTGATAGAATCATCTGCAGGTACTCGAAATGCCACGGTAGTGACTCCGGAAGAAATAGATCGATGGACCAGAGAATTAGAAAAGATAAATCCTCAGCCAAAACCATTAGATATTTATAAGTTAAGAATAGAATTGGAAGAACTGATGGCTAGGAATGTGGGACTAGACAGGCTGAACACCCTTAGTGAGGAAGAGCTACTGTTCATCTGCAAAAGTATTACCAGAAACACCAGTGTTCCATAAGAAATTAATGGACACAGCAGCTAATATGGGAATAGATGCCAGCAAATCCAAAGTATTGCAAAAACTCTACAGAGCAGAATTTTCTGACAAAGATTTAGAAAACATGAACGTGTCAGGAAAAAATGTGCAGATAAGAGAATTACTGAACCTGTTTCAAAAATGGGGAGACCTAGAAAAATGGAAAATCTGGTGGGCAAAGAAAAAGGAAGACAGTAGATCCAGACAAGTGTCCTCTGAATATGTCCTAAAAGAAGCTGACAAGGCAGAAACATTGTATCCTATGAGAGAAGTGCCAGGTGGAGGATATGTACATGTTCCATGGTCCAGACAGGATATTGTGTCGTTTACAAATGATTTCCCAAAATTAAGAGAGAAACCTGTAGATTGGTACAGACAGGTCGAGAGATTTGTTAAAGTGCAGAAATGTCTCCTGAAAGATTTAGATGGGTTCTTTGACATTGTAGTTCCCGTAGATTTGTGGACAGAATGTAAAATTGCTTTTGATTGGCCCAGTGAAGAATATGCCAGAGACAAAAAGACAGGAGCTCCCTCAGCAGAGGTGATGAGAAAGTATGACCAGGTAATACTGTACTTAAAAGGAAAGGTGCCTGCTAAAGAAACTGATTGGACCCGCATAGATAGAACTACCCAAAATCGTGATGAAATTGTGCATTCATACTATGAACGATTGTTACAGGTGTTCAAAACGTACAGTGGACTAGATTACATTGAGATGAAGGACATGACCCATTTTATCTATCGATTCGTGTTAGGGCTGAGACCTGAAATTTCTCAATGGATCAAAGACAATAAAATCTGTTGGCAAGCCAAGCCAATTGACGAGGTTCTGTAATATGCTAAATATTGTGAAGATGAGCTGGAAAATAAACGAAAAGAATTGAAAGAAAAAATTTGTGGACACAAGTAAAATTAGCAGAGCGCCAAGAACAGAAGTTAAGTAAAACGAATAATACCCAGAATCAGAACTCTGGGGGTGGAGGGAAGCCCAGAGTAAAAATGAGCATAGAGGAAGCCCGAAAAAAGTTTCCCTGTCACGGGTGCGGAAAGGTAGGGTACCGGAGGGACGAGTGTAAGGCTGTGCAGAATGATAACGTGCAAACTAATGATTTGAATCCACAGGTGCAGAATGAGGGGCCACGAAAGACACAGCAACAGGTATAACAGCAACAGTTGCTTTGTGCACCTAGGCCAAACTATAAGAGCAGAGCACAACAGAGTGAGGAAGCAGAGGTTTGGGAAGGAAGGGAGGATAGAAATGCAGCAACTTCGCAATTCCTGTTGAATGATACATTCCTCTGGGATGATCCTTACTGACGGTGCCTGAGGGGGGAGGACAAGGAGTGCGTGCTTGGCGCCTCCTTGCCGGTAGACCAGTCAGGGCCATACATTGAAGGAAAGGTTGAAGGAAATGATGTTACCTTTCTGTTGGACACTGGTGCTACCCGTTCTACTGTGAGAACAGCAGATGTTCCAAACCTACCCCTCTCGGGAGAAGCAATCCAAGTCGTCGGTGTTTCTAATTAATTAATTAGTACCCCAGTTACAGAGCCCATGGAGATCACAATAGGGAGCTTCAAAGAGATGCACAGATTTGTAGTCTGTGACTCCAGTCCTGTAAACCTATTAGGATGTGATTTGCTGTGCAAAATGAACTGCACCATCTTTTGCACACCAAAAGGCGTTGAAATTCAGACCCCAGATGTAGATGGAATTTATAAGTTAATGTTAATAAGGCCTGACTCAGAAATTAAAAGACTGACAATACAAGACTTACCTGAAGAGCTCCAACAGACAGTGAAACTAGAGGTGTGGGATTTTACTGGAAAAGATGTAGGATTAATGGCAAATGTTGACCCAATTAAAATAGCCATAAAAAAAGATGCAGTTTACCCAAATACCAAACAGTACAAAATGTGTGCAGAAGTAAAAGCAGGGGTTGCCATCGAAATAAAAAGATTGTTAGAAGCAAATATCATACAGGAGGTAATGAGCAGTCCTTGTAATTCACCCATAATTGGAATCAAGAAACCGAGTGGTAAGTACAGGGTAGTGCAGGACCTGCGCAAGGTAAACAAAATTGTCGTTCCTTGCTGTCCTATTGTGCCAAACCCTGCAGTGATTTTGTACCAAATTCCATGGAATGCTGAATGGTTTACTGTTATTGACCTATGTCACGCATTCTTTTCAATCCCATTGCATCCAGACAGCAAATTTCTTTTCTCATTTGAATTCAACATTCATGTCTACGTCTGGAATCGTGTCCCTCAGGGGTACACATAGAGTCCTTCAATCTTTAATCAGATTCTGAAAAAATGCCTTGAATCCTTAGTCTTACCTCGAGAATCAGTCCTGGTGCAATACATAGACGACCTCTTGGTGGCGTCTAAAAGTCGTAAAGACTGTGTTGTTGACACCATTGCCTTACTGAACCATTTAGGGGAAGGAGGGCATAAAGTATCACCAGACAAATTGCAGTTCTGTACCTCCTCAGTGAAATATCTGGGGCACCAGATAGAGAAAGGTATCAGGAAAGTAACCACAGCAAGAATTAGGATAATTCGAAACATGCATCTACCCAATACTCAGAAAGAAATCAGAATGTTCCTTGGAGTTGTAGGATACTGTAGACAGTGGATTGTGGGATTTGCAGTTCTAGCAAAACCATTAATAAAAATGACAAAGAAAGGAGCAAAGGACCCAATGGAGTGGGACGAGGAAAGCATGTCAGCTTTTACAAAATTACGAGACTGTCTTTGTACAGCTCCTGCATTAGGGATGCCTGATTATTCGAAAGAATTTGCACTATTTTGTGACACACAAGACAATTGTGCACTGTCAGTCCTAACCCAAGCGCATGGTTTGACTAGACATCCTGTAGCATATTTTTCTGCTACTTTAGATCCAGTGGCTGCTGGATTGCCTGGATGTCTGAAAGCAGTAGCTGCAACTTGCATGAGTCTTGAGCAGAGAGAATCCATCATTATGGGGCATCCTGTGACTGTGTATGTTCCACATGCAGTTGTAATCTTACTGACCAGAACTAAAAGCCAGTATCTCACACCTAGTCGGCTGACTAAGTATGAAAGAATTCTGGTGGGTGCAGCAAACGTAACCATTACTCGATGTAAAATTTTAAACCCAGTTACCCTATTACCAGATTCCCTCATTGCAGAGGTAAAGGGAGAGGACGAGCATGATTGCATTGACCTGACCGAGTTCAGTACACAACCACGCCCAGATATCAAGGAAATGCCCCTGCCTGTTGAAGATTATGAACTGTTTGTAGATGGCTTGTGTCTAAGACATGAGGATGGAGGCCTAAGCGCTGCTTATGCTGTGTGCACATTAGAACGCGCAGTAGAAGCATCCTATTTATTTGGAGTCAAGTCTGCACAAGTAGCCGAATTGGTTGCATTGGCAAGAGCCTGTAAAATTGGGAAAAAACAAAAGAATAACCATATACACGGATAGCCAGCATGGTTATGGGGTTGTGCATGACTTCGGCCAATTGTGGCTGCAAAGAGAGTTCCTGACTTCTTCAGGTACTCCTATCAGAAATGGGAAGGTTGTACAGGAGCTACTGGAAGCAATCCAGTTACCAAAAGAATTGGCAGTGGTCAAGTGTGCTGCTCACAAATCTGGCAATGACGATGTGACAGCAGGTAATCGATATGCTGACCAATTAGCCCAACATTGTGCAAGATATAAAATGTCAGTCAATATTAAGTTGGGGGGAATTGGAAACAGCTGCCAACTTATGGTGTTTGAGGATGTAAAAACATGGGAAGAACTGAAAGAATTGCAAAATACAGCAGGACCAAAGGAAAAGAGAAGGTGGAGAAAGTTTGGTTGTCAGAAAAGGAATGAGGATGGTGTCATGGTTTACACTGATGGTATGCCTGTACTGCCTGACAGCTTGCTTGCTCCCATGGCTAGGCTGATACATGGAGATGCACATATTGGGAGAGATGCTATGGTCCGTGTCTTCAGACAGACATGGTTCAATTCGAAGTTCAGAAAAATTGCAGAGGCACTCTGCCAGAGGTGCTTAACCTGTCAGCAATGCAATCCTGGAAAGAAAACAGCAGTTTTACCAGGTACAATTGGAAAAGCCGAAGGTCCTTTTATCAGATTACAAATTGACTTTATTCAGTTACCCCCTTGTAAGGGAATGAGGTACGTCCTTGTCATTGTCTGTCTATTTTCAAAATGGGTAGAAGCTTATCCTGCAAAGAAAAATGACGGCATTACTGTAGCTAAATTGTTACGGAGGGAAATGATACCTAGGTACGGTTTTCCAGTCACAATTGAATCAGACAGAGGTGGGCATTTTCACAATGAAGTAATAGGCCAACTCTGTGAAGCATTCAAAATTACCCAAAAATTGCACTGTGCATATCGCCCAGAGGCTTCTGGAGTGGTAGAACAACTGAATGGCACTATCAAGTCAAGATTGGGAAAAATGTGTGAATCTACTGGAATGAATTGGATAGACGCTTTGCCCCTTGTCCTGATGGGACTCAGAAGTATTCCAGATCGGAAGACAGGCCTGAGCCCCCACGAGATACTGATGGGAAGAGTAATGCTACAAGCATGGGTACCAGGACACAAACTGATAAGCATTTCTGATGATTTGGTGCTAAAGTACTGCAAGCAACTGGGTGACCAAGTGCGTTCTATCTCTCACCAGATTGGGGAAGACGCCGTCGCCAGGCCAGCAACTCCAGCCCATAATCTGAACCCGGGTGATTGGGTTGTACTAAAGAAACACACCCGGTTGAGTTGTCTTGCACCAAAGTGGGGAAAACCGAGACAAGTGATTCTTGTTACCACAACAGCGGGGAAGTGTGCAGGTGTGCCGAAGTGGATCCATGCCAGCCATACGAAAAGGGTGACAGAAGACGAAGAAACTGAGGCTGAAGGTTGTGCAGCTGAGGGGTCTCCAGAAGTTGGTCCTGAAGTAGCTGATTACGACCAACCGAGCACCAGTCAAGATGAGTGGGTCCCAGTAATCGACCGGACATTCGATCCCATAAGAACCAGAAGACAAACCTATTTAGATAGAGAGTGGGATAGTGAGGATGAGACAGGAATAGAAAAAGATAATAAGATCATCGAAATCCATGTCAAATCGGATAACGAGGAAGGTCAGATAGGGACAGAACAGGTTATCGACACACCTCCAAGAACTCCTGAGATTGAAAAGGGACAAATAGAAAATAGGGCGGAAGTTCAAGCAGAAGAAAATCAAAGGTTCGAAGAGCTTGAACAGGATCAGATAGAAATAGATAAATGTGTTCAGGAAGAAGAAATTGAAATCAAACAAAGCCAAATCCAGCATACACCTGAACCAGGCCAGCTTAGTGACCAGGCAGAAGAAACCGACCCAAGACCTGGAACTAGTCAGACAGGTAGGGAAAAAGAAACCGTCGAAGCAGATGTGCCACAACTGAACGAAAATAAAAGAGCATTAGTAGAAAGCCAAGTAACAGTGCCAGTCAAAAGATTCAAGAAGAAGAATAGAGAGCCAAGGTTTATAAAAAGACTGAGACTAAGACTAAAGACTGTAGAGGAGAAACTTGAGCAAAGGAAACAGGCCTCCAGTAAAGCAGAACAGTCTGGAGTAAAGCCTAAGAGAAGAAGTGCTTGAATAAAGAGACAGAACAGTAAATATCAGAATCCTGAATGGACTTATCTGATATTGGAAGAATTTGAGAATCTTGATATAAGTGACGAAAGTGATGAAGAATTGATTGCTAACCAGAGTACTGAAGAAGAAGAACCAACCTGAAGTTGCTCTGCGTAAGAAACCTGTATAAAGTTACAAAGAGGGGTTGAAAAACTTCTTTTGAGCCAAAATGTCTGATTCCAATGTGAATGGAAGGCCTAGACGTAATTTTTGTAAAACATGGTGTCAAATATGTATATGTTGTATAGCACTAATTATAATACTATGGATAGGACTAACTATAACCATTCCTTCGATGATGAGTAAAAACCCAAGTCTGTACCCCAATATTAACCTACCAGATGACACTGTAGAATCACACACTAGAAGTACACCGCAAAGTATAGACGTACTAGACAGACCACTTAGCCTGAAACAAACAAAACTAGAGATAGAAGCACCAGATGAGGAAGGATTACACTTTAACAAAATCAGGAACAAAACTCATTTAAATGTTTTTGCAAACCTATTAGTACACTATGTAGAGACGATGGAAATAGATGACTGTTATGTCTGCATGAAGCTACCTACTTCAGTAGCTGAAGGCGTGACTTACCACCACTTGCCCTTAACCTATGGAATTTCCTGCAGTATACGGACTAGCTTATTTTACAGAAGAGGACCGTTACAGTATTACTATTCAAACTTTGACGTGACATTTTCTGAAATTCCTGTTCGAAGAACCCTGAACCCTGTACATACGACTCGAGATGTAGCTAAATACATGGGTGATTATTTTCTAACTGTAGGAAAAATTAACATAGATGACGCACACAAAAATAACTTGACTTGTTCTTTACCTGAAAAGGAGAAATAATGTTTGGACATGGTAGAAAAGAGAAGAGAAAGTTTCCAAAAGAAGGCAAAAGACAAAACTCAGAAAGTTCCTAAATGGGCAGAAAATATAGGGAGCACCTCAAATGGTGGAGCAAATGCTGCCTTGTTGCTGGATTTCGAAAAGAAAGGAAACTTTGTCTTCATAGAGAAATGACTAGTTACTATAATAACATATTCATTGGTTCCAGTGAGTGCGAACATAATTACAAGGTAATTGGGGGTTGGGGATTCAAAGATGGGTCAGAGCCAGTGTTTCCTGGAATTTATTTTATATATGGGAACAAGGCTTATTTCAAATTACCGGACCATTGGTACGGAAGCTGTTACTTTGGTATTGTCTTTCCAAAGATATACCATGTGGGGAAAAGCACTGGAAGCACTGAAAAGACTAATAAATTAACACGCACAAAAAGAGAAAGTGCCGGAGAGATAGTGGGAGATATATTTGGTGCATTGATACCTGCAGTGGGAGTGACTCTAAATACACACAGAATTTGCAAATTGTCAACAGTAGTGGATCGGTTATCTACTGACACTGCTGGAGGTTTCCTGATGGTCAATACCGAAATGGTTGCGATCAGATCTATGGTTTTACAAAACAGGCTTGCTCTTGACACCTTATTAGCAAAAGAGGGCGGAGTCTGTAGAATGTTGAAAGCGCAACATTGTTGCACTTACATACCTGACAAAAGTGTGGAGATTAAAAGGTATGTGAGGAATATTACAAATTTGGAAAAAGAGCTCAAACCACTGGAAGTTGACAGTGCCTGGAAGAGACTAACTGATGGTCTCTCCTCTGTAGGTCATTGGTTTTCTAACTTAGGGAAAAGTCTTTTGAGTAAAATACTATTGCCAATCATGGGGATAAGTATAGTAGTGTTTATCATATTTATTTGTTGTAAATGTCGCAAACATCAGAAAAAGTACACTGTGAATAAGAGAGGAGTGAAGAGAAATGTGGATGAATTGGAACTGGAGGAACTGAATAATCAGATTTATAAAAGGGTGGAAAATTCTCACCCTAATAAAGAAACGAAAGAAAAGATGAATCGAATGCTTGAAGAAATTAAACTGGGAAAAATGTGAAAAGTTGGCATCTGGTTCCATTAATAGTGATGATAGTAAATATCATCAAAGAGGGGATTGATGGAGCAAGTATTCGCACGTTCAGCGACTTGCTTGTATCAAGAACCTCAAATAATGTTAATAAATTAATTCAACTTGTTTGTCTCACTAATATTGCACATTTTACACTACACGGGGTGTCCCAGTGACGCTTGCCTATGTGTTTACTAAACAGTAATAATGCTTGCTTCTAATATGGTCGCTGCTCTGCGGGAATTTAGTCTGCGCATGCGTCGGTCATACCCATGTGATGTGACGCACTCGCAGTTCTGGAGGGAACTTGTTGCTCATGCGCAGTATTGCTAAAATGGCAGCTTTGTTTTCTCAGATGCTCCGTGCTTGCATTGCGGCTTTTGCAAAGCTGTCAGTTCTACCTAACTCCTAATGCTATAGTTATTATAAAGTAAGGGGTGTAGTATAGCCAATCACGGTATACAGTGTATTCATTTTTCCTGTGTTTCTAAATTGGTTTCACTTACTTTTCATGTGTCAATACTTCGTGGGCCTGGGAGGCGTTTGCTACTCCATATTTGAAGCTCTTATGGTCCTAGTCAAGTGATGGGGGGAAATGAAGCTGGCCGCAGTGGAACCCAGCCAGCTGGCAGCCGAAGCCAAGATGCTCCTGGGAATTGACCTGCTACCCAGCAAGACGAAGCTGAACTGTACCTGCACTCGCAACATTTGTATAAACCCTACTGTGTACCCTATTGTCTTCTAAAATTCTTATGCCATGGGAACTGGAATGCAAGGGGTGGGTACGAAAAATGAATATTAAGTCTGAGAAAGTCTAAAATTTAGGAGGTGCAATGACCTAACCTCCTCTTTTGCCCAATCAGAATTTAGGAAACCTTTCACTTGCAACATTTGTGAGTTGTACACTGACCCGAAAACAGTATAATTAGCCTAGGTTTAGCTAGAGAAATCGTCCGACTTGTCCGAATAGCTGACCTGTCACTGACCCAACGAACTCTATAGGTGATTGATACAGAGAGCTGCGGAGCACTCTGTCCGTAATTTCCACAGACTCAGTTGGGGTTTGGGAAACCTTAAGTGATGGCGAAGCACTTTGCTGGGAGATTCGAGAACCCAATCGGGGTTATTGGCAGATTCCTTGCAGAGAGGAGGTAGCGCAGGCGTTGCATCCGAAGCTGCAGGTGTTGGTCGTACCCTTTGGTGAGCCCGATCCTGATTCAAATCCTGGGATTATCCTGTCCTGACTGTCCATGAGCCGTACCTGCTCGCCTACTGGCAGCCTAAGTCCTTGAGGGTTCCTTCCCACCTTTTCCTACTGACCCGTGGCCAGGGTTAGTCTTCATCCTATCCTAGGTAAATATAACTGAGTGTGGGTGTTTGTCTATCTAAACCTTCTCTCTCTCCAGTCCCGAATAAAGCATAATTGCCTATGTTCTTTCCCTGTTTCTATAAATAAGGTTTTCATGCAAATCTTGTCTATTAGTATGTTCCATTCTCTCCCTACCCGTAGACAAATACAGAATCATATGCATATATAGTTTGTTCCATTCTTACCCTTCCTTTAGAGAACAAGCACAACTGGATAAATTGAATTGCATAAGTTTTGTTTCTTTAAACCGTTAGTTAAACTCGAAAGTCTGCTTTGGTTAGTATGTTCCCTTTCTTTACCCACCTTTAGTGAAGTTGTGAAAGTCTGTTGATCTAAAGTAGCGTGTTCCTTATTTTTCCCTTCCCTTTCTTTCTCGATTTCTAAATGTTTCTTACGCTCATTCATAGCTATATCATCTTTTTAATTTTAGTTATAGACAGTTTGATCTGTGTAAATTTGTGGCTCATGGCATTAGAAGATAAAGAGAACTAGATAAAGGTGTTGAAAACTTCTTGCGTCTGTGGTTATTATAAAGTACAAACCGTTATTTCAATGTTGCATGGTATCTTGGTGCTGTCTGCCTAATCCCACAACTAGCTCCTGATCAATTGTGATCTTAGGTACCTGTTACAAGGATTGGTAAGTCATGTACACGGTAGTAGAAAGAAGGAGCAACTGAATTACTGAAAACAGTGTGTAGGTTACCTGATTATAAAGAATATTATTTTATGGGCCCGAGTGTGCATTATGTTTAGTCGGGTGACCTGCGCGCTCTATCAGTAATTTTCTGGTAGCAGAGGAAATGGTTAGGACTAGTTAAGATAGGCAGATAAGTTATTTGCTGATAACTGAAAATTAAAAGTGCTGCTAAAAATATTTTTTCTGCAAAATCGATCGATCGAATGTAAAAATAAAATTGCTTTGAAATGCTATGAAATGTTTTTTTAAAGTTTTGATGAAATGCTGCTATATGATTTTTATGTATTAACAATGTGTTATTTATCGTTATATGTTGTCTGGAATCCCCGGGGGCAGAATAGCGGGTGGTGAGGAGAATCCACTTTGCAGAGAGGTCACTTACAGTGAGGAAAATTAGTGCATGGTTAGAAGAACTGGAAGCGCTAATTAGGGTTTTCTGTATGAATAGTTGAATAAATGATAGCAACGAGTTCACTATTGAAACTTCAGTTGTGATATAACCTAGTAAGGGTCACACGAGAAAGCAGTAGTAGGTTCGTCGGAGCTTGAGTGATAGCAAAGGAGTTCGCTAGTGAAACTTTAGACTTAGTATATATCCCGAAAAGAGTGGATGAGTCAAAGAAGTAGCAGGTTCTCTAATGCTTGTGTGAAGGGTAGGCAGAAGGGACCTATCCGCAGTATATGAAAAGTAGACAGAAGAGGTTTACTTGCAGTGAAACAAATCTTTCTTTCTAGACACTCGAGTACAGTGGCGAATGTTATACGTTGTAAATTAAACAGAGCACTTGCACTTTAAGAAAGAAATCAAGTGTCCGTTACCTTGTGAAGGAGGGAGTCAGTCGCGGAGCTGCACCGACGTCACTCTGTGCCGCGCTGGTATTGGTCGAAACAGCGGTGGTGTAACGGAGCTGGTATTGTAAAGGAGGGGTGAGTGCCGAAGCGTGAGAACGCGTCTCGCGAAAAGGCCACGCACCCATTGGTTGAAATTATTTGCAATCACAGTGTTGATTGGTTGTTGAAATTTACACGACGCCTTAGCATAGGAAGAGAATAGCAAACATAAGTACGTATTTTACCAAATTTAAAGCTTTGTCGTATTCTAATCTAGGACCCCGATCAATATTGTGACCTTATTCCCCAATACGGCTATAATCCATCCAGACCCCTATAATGGCATAAACGATCAGAGCCATATTTCAGAAACTCGCCTCTGCAGCTCATTACAGTATATGACACAGCAGAAGCCACTATCTAAGATTCCAAGATTACACACCGAGTTCTTTCAACAGATAAAACCCCCAGTAACTTGGGAAAGCCCCGCTTGCTATGTTTTGATTTGTAATAGAACTCTAATGAGCACTGTAAGAACGACCGGTTCTTAGTGACATCTTTATTGACGTCTTATGTCAAAAAACTAGACGTCAAACAAGGCACCTTCCAGGTATAAATATTACCAATGTTGCCTTAAGCAAACACAGCGGTGGTGGTAGAGAATACAGGAGCAGAACAGCTGTCCCTTGCAGAGCCCAGCAAATGCGAGAAGCCCACGGACGCTGCCCCTCCTCCTCCTTGACGCGCTGAGAAAGATGCTGTCTTTTCTCCTGCCGAGAAAATCCAGCTCTGGTGTTTCCAGCCTACCCTTGCGGGTAACTGGGATATCGAGTCCTGAGGGGAGATACCAGACCTCCAACATTCTATTCCAGAGGTACAGTGTTGACTAAACCCTTAGAGAGAATTCTTGAAGCAAACCCTTGGCAAAACCAACTTAACTTAAACTGCTACTTACTTACTCCCTCCCACGTATTAGGCTTAGGTCAGGTACACTGGGGTAGGCGTAGTTAGAAGCATCAGTTGAGTACGTTAGCTAAATGTATATATGAATGTATATATTTTATTCATTTTAACCATTGTATGGCTAAGAAACCATATCAATGCTTTTACAGTATTATTTCGCAATCCTCCTTTTACTGTACGCACTTTTTATAATAACAAGTCTTGCAATTGTGGCAATTCATTTCTCTTGCATGAGAAGAAAGACTGTAAATAAATAATACCTTTTTATTGAAAACGCCCGTCTCTCTATTCTCTGCATCTTGGTGAAAGTAATCTGCACACCTGACTGAGTGAAATAACTGTCTATTGTTTCACACGACTCTAGAGATTGACTCTTATTCTAAGGAGCAAAGTTGTCATGTTTATGCGGTTGTTGGAAAACTGAATCCCTTCTTGTCTGAGCCAGGGGAGCTGATCACTTCCTATTCAGTCAAGAAAGTTTCCAGTGACCTCTGAGATAGTTGGTACAAACCCAATTAAGTTTAGTATAGTCAGTAGAGACCTGGAAGACCGCACTTCTACGTCTATACTGCTGTGTATGTTATTCCAATGCGCAGGGCCTATAGGGAAAATAGGAACTACACTACAGCTTCACAAATATATGTGGTATTCGCTTAATCCCGAGACTCGACCTGATCCTAGGTACTTAGGGTTTGCGAAGGATCAGTGGAAAGGTCGTAGACTAAATGGAATGTACAGAAGCAAGAGAAAGATGACTTTCGTAGACAAAGTTAAAAACTACTTCAAAAAGGATAAACCCATAAAAACTAGAGAGGGTATAATCATTCCACCACCTAATACTCTCGCATCTTTCATGTTATTTGATAAAGGGTATCATACCTGTGTATGGTTGGAAAATTGGGTGGAATATACCAAAGATGACGGAGTTTTAGCTTTTCCCTTAGATGGTACCTTTAACGGTAGAATTTTGTTTAATTTGAGGACCCGAATGAATGATTTGCATCCCCGACCGAGACTGACGCAATATGAGGCCCTAGAAGAATGGGAGATTGAGGTCTTTGAGCGAGACAGACCCAGAATGGATAAGGGGTTAGCAAAATTCTATCTGAAGAACCAGAGAGAGGCCAAGGAGAATAAAATGAAACAGTGGAGACAGAATATGATGGTGGAAGGGCTGTTCCCAGTACGTGCTGTAGACGAACCCATGGGAGGGAAAAGGACAGAGAAAACCCGACACTTAATGACTGCGGGAGATTCAGAAGATGAATACCTGGAGGATTTATTAATGAAAAATCCACCACCATATGATGAGGAGTCTAGGTCCTTGAGTTCTAAAAATCCATTCTTTAGGCCTTCCAGTAATAGAAGGGCCAGTGCATCTGATACGACAGGTCCAGGGGTTAGGCCTAGTGGTAATGAGGGATTTAGTATGCCCGATACAACTGTTCCATGTTATAGACCGTCCTGTGGTGAGGGACCAAGTACGACAATTCCAACTGCCCCGAATCTTTATCCACCTTTAATTCCACAAGTAATACATGAACCCTCCGTGGAAAAGGTTTTTCAGGAACGGGAAAGAGAAGCCTTAGCTAAACAGAGAAATGAACTCATTCAGAAAATATCCCAGTTAAATTCAAGTCCTGAATCTCTGACAATTCCAGTAACTATTGGCCCAGTTGTTCCTCTTTATGGGGATAGGCAGGCTGGTCCAAAGACTCCAGTTATTGCTCCAGCTGTAGTGCAGCCAAGAAAAGAGCCCTTAATAGTTGATGACCAGGCAAGTGAATGTGGGTTTGTAATTTCCCTGATGGATTTGACCATAAGGGAACCGGAAGGCAGTGCACAGAGAAAGAACACTCAGGCTAGTGCAAGAGAAGTCCTGATAGAATCATCTGCAGGTACTCGAAATGCCACGGTAGTGACTCCGGAAGAAATAGATCGATGGACCAGAGAATTAGAAAAGATAAATCCTCAGCCAAAACCATTAGATATTTATAAGTTAAGAATAGAATTGGAAGAACTGATGGCTAGGAATGTGGGACTAGACAGGCTGAACACCCTTAGTGAGGAAGAGCTACTGTTCATCTGCAAAAGTATTACCAGAAACACCAGTGTTCCATAAGAAATTAATGGACACAGCAGCTAATATGGGAATAGATGCCAGCAAATCCAAAGTATTGCAAAAACTCTACAGAGCAGAATTTTCTGATAAAGATTTAGAAAACATGAACGTGTCAGGAAAAAATGTGCAGATAAGAGAATTACTGAACCTGTTTCAAAAATGGGGAGACCTAGAAAAATGGAAAATCTGGTGGGCAAAGAAAAAGGAAGACAGTAGATCCAGACAAGTGTCCTCTGAATATGTCCTAAAAGAAGCTGACAAGGCAGAAACATTGTATCCTATGAGAGAAGTGCCAGGTGGAGGATATGTACATGTTCCATGGTCCAGACAGGATATTGTGTCGTTTACAAATGATTTCCCAAAATTAAGAGAGAAACCTGTAGATTGGTACAGACAGGTCGAGAGATTTGTTAAAGTGCAGAAATGTCTCCTGAAAGATTTAGATGGGTTCTTTGGCATTGTAGTTCCCATAGATTTGTGGACAGAATGTAAAATTGCTTTTGATTGGCCCAGTGAAGAATATGCCAGAGACAAAAAGACAGGAGCTCCCTCAGCGGAGGTGATGAGAAAGTATGACCAGGTAATACTGTACTTAAAAGGAAAGGTGCCTGCTAAAGAAACTGATTGGACCCGCATAGATAGAACTACCCAAAATCGTGATGAAACTGTGCATTCATACTATGAAGATTGTTACAGGTGTTCAAAACGTAAAGTGGACTAGATTACATTGAGATGAAGGACATGACCCATTTTATCTATTGATTCGTGTTAGGGCTGAGACCTGAAATTTCTCAATGGATCAAAGACAATAAAATCTGTTGTGCTGTGTGCACATTAGAACGCGCAGTAGAAGCATCCTATTTATTTGGAGTCAAGTCTGCACAAGTAGCCAAATTGGTTGCATTGGCAAGAGCCTGTAAAATTGGGAAAAAACAAAAGAATAACCATATACACGGATAGCCAGTATGGTTATGGGGTTGAGCATGACTTCGGCCAATTGTGGCTGCAAAGAGAGTTCCTGACTTCTTCAGGTACTCCTATCAGAAATGGGAAGGTTGTACAGGAGCTACTGGAAGCAATCCAGTTACCAAAAGAATTGGCAGTGGTCAAGTGTGCTGCTCACAAATCTGGCAATGACGATGTGACAGCAGGTAATCGATATGCTGACCAATTAGCCCAACATTGTGCAAGATATAAAATGTCAGTCAATATTAAGTTGGGGGGAATTGGAAACAGCTGCCAACTTATGGTGTTTGAGGATGTAAAAACATGGGAAGAACTGAAAGAATTGCAAAATGCAGCAGGACCAAAGGAAAAGAGAAGGTGGAGAAAGTTTGGTTGTCAGAAAAGGAATGAGGATGGTGTCATGGTTTACCCTGATGGTATGCCTGTACTGCCTGACAGCTTGCTTGCTCCCATGGCTAGGCTGATACATGGAGATGCACATATTGGGAGAGATGCTATGGTCTGTGTCTTCAGACAGACATGGTTCAATTCGAAGTTCAGGAACATTGCAGAGGCACTCTGCCAGAGGTGCTTAACCTCTCAGCAATGCAATCCTGGAAAGAAAACAGTAGTTTTACCAGGTACAATTGGAAAAGCCGAAGGCCCTTTTATCAGATTACAAATTGACTTTATTCAGTTACCCCCTTGTAAGGGAATGAGGTACGTCCTTGTCATTGTCTGTCTATTTTCAAAATGGGTAGAAGCTTATCCTGCAAAGAAAAATGACGGCATTACTGTAGCTAAATTGTTACTGAGGGAACTGATACCTAGGTACGGTTTTCCAGTCACAATTGAATCAGACAGAGGTGGGCATTTTCACAATGAAGTAATAGGCCAACTCTGTGAAGCATTCAAAATTACCCAAAAATTGCACTGTGCATATCGCCCAGAGGCTTCTGGAGTGGTAGAACAACTGAATGGCACTATCAAGTCAAGATTGGGAAAAATGTGTGAATCTACTGGAATGAATTGAATAGACGCTTTGCCCCTTGTCCTGATGGGACTCAGAAGGATTCCAGATCGGAAGACAGGCCTGAGCCCCCACTAGATACTGATGGGAAGAGTAATGCGACAAGCATGGGTACCAGGACACAAACTGATAAGCATTTCTGATGGTTTGGTGCTAAAGTACTGCAAGCAACTGGGTGACCAAGTGCGTTCTATCTCTCACCAGATTGGGGAAGACGCCGTCGCCAGGCCAGCAACTCCAGCCCATAATCTGAACCCGGGTGATTGGGTTGTACTAAAGAAACACACCCGGTCGAGTTGTCTTGCACCGAAGTGGGGAAAACCGAGACAAGTGATTCTTGTTACCACAACAGCGGGGAAGTGTGCAGGTGTGCCGAAGTGGATGAATGCCAGCCATACGAAAAGGGTGACAGAAGACGAAGAAACTGAGGCTGAAGGTTGTGCAGCTGAGGGGTCTCCAGAAGTTGGTCCTGAAGTAGCTGATGACGACCAACCGAGCACCAGTCAAGATGAGTGGGTCCCAGTAATCGACCTGACATTCGATCCCATAAGAACCAGAAGACAAACCTATTTAGATAGAGAGTGGGATATTGAGGACGAGACAGGAATAGAAAAAGATAATAAGATCATCGAAATCCATGTCAAATCGGATAACGAGGAAGGTCAGATAGGGACAGAACTGGTTATCGACACACCTCCAAGAACTCCTGAGATTGAAAAGGGACAAATAGAAAATAGGGCGGAAGTTCAAGCAGAAGAAAATCAAAGGTTCGAAGAGCTTGAACAGGATCAGATAGAAATAGATAAATGTGTTCAGGAAGAAGAAATTGAAATCAAACAAAGCCAAATCCAGCATACACCTGAACCAGGCCAGCTTAGTGACCAGGCAGAAGAAACCGACCCAAGACCTGGAACTAGTCAGACAGGTAGGGAAAAAGAAACCGTCGAAGCAGATGTGTCACAACTGAACGAAAATAAAAGAGCATTAGAAGAAAGCCAAGTAACAGTGCCAGTCAAAAGATTCAAGAAGAATAATAGAGAACCAAGGTTTATAAAAAGACTGAGACTAAGACTAAAGACTGTAGAGGAGAAACTTGAGCAAAGGAAACAGGCATCCAGTAAAGCAGAACAGTCTGGAGTAAAGCCTAAGAGAAGAAGTGCTTGAATAAAGAGACAGAACAGTAAATATCAGAATCCTGAATGGACTTATCTGCTTTTGGAAGAATTTGAGAATCTTGATATAAGTGACGAAAGTGATGAAGAATTGATTGCTAACCAGAGTACTGAAGAAGAAGAACCAACCTGAAGTTGCTCTGCGTAAGAAACCTGTATAAAGTTACAAAGAGGGGTTGAAAAACTTCTTTTGAGCCAAAATGTCTGATTCCAATGTGAATGGAAGGCCTAGACGTAATTTTTTTAAAACATGCTGTCAAATATGTATATGTTGTATAGCACTAATTATAATACTATGGATAGGACTAACTATAACCATTCCTTCGATGATGAGTAAAAACCAAAGTCTGTACCCCAATATTAACCTACCAGATGACACTGTAGAATCACACACCAGAAGTACACCACAAAGTATAGACGTACTAGACAGACCACTTAGCCTGAAACAAACAAAACTAGAGATAGAAGCACCAGATGAGGAAGGATTACACTTTAACAAAATCAGGAACAAAACTCATTTAAATGTTTTTGCAAACCTATTAGTACACTATGTAGAGACGATGGAAATAGATGACTGTTATGTCTGCATGAAGCTACCTACTTCAGTAGCTGAAGGCGTGACTTACCACCACTTGCCCTTAACCTATGGAATTTCCTGCAGTATGCGGACTAGCTTATTTTACAGAAGAGGACCGTTACAGTATTACTATTCAAACTTTGACGTGACATTTTCTGAAATTCCTGTTCGAAGAACCCTGAACCCTGTACATACGACTCGAGATGTAGCTAAATACATGGGTGATTATTTTCTAACTGTAGGAAAAATTAACATAGATGACGCACACAAAAATAACTTGACTTGTTCTTTACCTGAAAAGGAGAAAGAATTTTTGGACATGGTAGAAAAGAGAAGAGAAAGTTTCCAAAAGAAGGCAAAAGACAAAACTCAGAAAGTTCCTAAATGGGCAGAAAATATAGGGAGCACCTCAAATGGTGGAGCAAATGCTGCCTTGTTGCTGGATTTCGAAAAGAAAGGAAACTTTGTCTTCACAGAGAAATGACTAGTTACTATAATAACATATTCATTGGTTCCAGTGAGTGCGAACATAATTACAAGGTAATTGGGGGTTGGGGATTCAAAGATGGGTCAGAGCCAGTGTTTCCTGGAATTTATTTTATATGTGGAAACAAGGCTTATTTCAAATTACCGGACCATTGGTACGGAAGCTGTTACTTTGGTATTGTCTTTCCAAAGATATACCATGTGGGGAAAAGCACTGGAAGCACTGAAAAGACTAATAAATTAACACGCACAAAAAGAGAAAGTGCCGGAGAGATAGTGGGAGATATATTTGGTGCATTGATACCTGCAGTGGGAGTGACTCTAAATACACACAGAATTTGCAAATTGTCAACAGTAGTGGATCGGTTATCTACAGACACTGCTGGAGGTTTTCTGATGGTCAATACCGAAATGGTTGCGATCAGATCTATTGTTTTACAAAACAGGCTTGCTCTTGACACCTTATTAGCAAAAGAGGGCGGAGTCTGTAGAATGTTGAAAGCGCAACATTGTTGCACTTACATACCTGACAAAAGTGTGGAGATTAAAAGGTATGTGAGGAATATTACAAATTTGGAAAAAGAGCTCAAACCACTGGAAGTTGACAGTGCCTGGAAGAGACTAACTGATGGTCTCTCCTCTGTAGGTCATTGGTTTTCTAACTTAGGGAAAAGTCTTTTGAGTAAAATACTATTGCCAATCATGGGGATAAGTATAGTAGTGTTTATCATATTTATTTGTTGTAAATGTTGCAAACATCAGAAAAAGTACACTGTGAATAAGAGAGGAGTGAAGAGAAATGTGGATGAATTGGAACTGGAGGAACTGAATAATCAGATTTATAAAAGGGTGAAAAATTCTCACCCTAATAAAGAAACGAAAGAAAAGATGAATCGAATGCTTGAAGAAATTAAACTGGGAAAAATGTGAAAAGTTGGCATCTGGTTCCATTAATAGTGATGATAGTAAATATCAAAGAGGGGATTGATGGAGCAAGTATTCGCACGTTCAGCGACTTGCTTGTATCAAGAACCTCAAATAATGTTAATAAATTATTCAACTTGTTTGTCTCACTAATATTGCACATTTTACACTTCACGGGGTGTCCCAGTGACGCTTGCCTATGTGTTTACTGAACAGTAATAATGCTTGCTTCTAATATGGTCGCTGCTTTGCGGGAATTTAGTCTGCGCATGCGTCGGTCATACCCATGTGATGTGACGCACTCGCAGTTCTGGAGGGAACTTGTTGCTCATGCACAGTATTGCTAAAATGGCAGCTTTGTTTTCTCACATGCTCCGTGCTTGCATTGCCGCTTTTGCGAAGCTGTCAGTTCTGCCTAACTCCTAATGCAATAGTTATTATAAAGTAAGGGGTGTAGTATAGCCAATCACGGTATACAGTGTATTCATTTTTCCTGTGTTCCTAAATTGGTTTCACTTACTTTTCATGTGTCAATACTTCGTGGGCCTGGGAGGCGTTTGCTGCTCCATATTGGAAGCTCCTATGGTCCTAGTCAAGTGATGGGGGGAAATGAACCTGGCCGCAGTGGAACCCAGCCAGCTGGCAGCCGAAGCCAAGATGCTCCTGGGAACTGACCTGCTACCCAGCAAGACGAAGCTGAACTGTACCTGCACTCGCAACATTTGTATAAACCCTACTGTGTACCCTATTGTCTTCTAAAATTCTTATGCCATGGGAACTGGAATGTAAGGGGTGGGTACGAAAAATGAATATTAAGTCTGAGAAAGTCTAAAATTTAGGAGGTGCAATGACCTAACCTTCTCTTTTGCCCAATCAGAATTTAGGGAACCTTTCACTTGGAACATTTGTGAGTTGTACACTGACCTGAAAACAGTATAATTAGCCTAGGTTTAGCTAGAGAAATCGTCCGACTTGTCCGAATAGCTGACCTGTCACTGACCCAATGAACTCTATAGGTGATTGATACAGAGAGCTGCGGAGCACTCTGTCCGTAATTTCCACAGACTCAGTCGGGGTTTGGGAAACCTTAAGTGCTGGCAAAGCACTTTGCTGGGAGATTCGAGAACCCAATCGGGGTTATTGGCAGATTCCTTGCAGAGAGGGGGGTAGCGCAGGCGTTGCATCCGAAGCTGCAGGTGTTGGTCGTACCCTTCTGTGAGACCGGTCCTGATCCAAATCCTGGGGTTATCCTGTCCTGACTGTCCATGAGCCATACCTGCTCGCCTACTGGCAGCCTAAGTCCTTGAGGGTCCCTTCCCGCCTTTTCCTACTGACCCGTGGCCAGGGTTAGTCTTCAACCTATCCTAGGTAAAAATAACTAAGTGTGGGTGTTTGTCTATCTAAACCTTCTCTCTCTCCAGTCCCGAATAACGCATAATTGCCTATGTCCTTTCCCTGTTTCTATAAATAAGGTTTTCATGCAAATCTTGTCTATTAGTATGTTCCATTCTCTCCCTACCGTTAGACAAATACAGAATCGTATGCATATATAGTTAGTTCCATTCTTACCCTCCCTTTAGAGAACAAGCAAAACTTAAATCGAATTGCATAAGTTTTGTTTCTTTAAACGGTTAGTGAAACTCGAAAGTCTGCTTTGGTTAGTATGTTCCCTTTCTTTACCCGCCTTTAGTGAAGTTGTGAAAGTCTGGTGATCTAAAATAGCGTGTTCCTTATTTTTCCCTTCCCTTTCTTTCTTGATTTCTAAATGTTTCTTACTCTAATTCATAGCTATACCATCTTTTTAATTTTAGTTATAGACAGTTTGATCTGTGTAAATTTGTGGCTCATGGCATTAGAAGATGAAGAGAACTAGATAAAGGTGTTGAAAACTTCTTGCGTCTGTGGTTATTATAAAGTACAAACCGTTATTTCAATGTTGCATGGTATCTTGGTGCTGTCTGCCGAATCCCACAACTAGCTCCTGATCCATTGTGATCTTAGGTACCTGTTACAAGGATTGGTAAGTCAGGTACACGGTAGTAGAAAGAAGGAGAAACTGAATTACTGATAACAGTGTGTAGGTTAACTGATGATAAAGAATATTATTTTATGGGCCCGAGTGTGCATTATGTTTAGTCGGATGACCTGCGCGCTCTATCAGCGGTGAAGTACGAGAAGAAAGCAGCACCAAACAGGTACAACCTTCTGTGAGCATTACTGATCTAAACATCGATTATAGCAATCACGCAGAGAATTGCACAGTTGCAGTGTTTTAGAACTTGGTCGAACTTTCACCTGATGCGGTAGACCAATTTTTTGCGAGTCTGTCTAATATGATGTTCTCCCCTGAACAACGGCAATAACTTTTAAAAACAATGATCACACAGCGTTCCCTGAAATCTGAATTCGGCCTTCAGTTTTGTTAAACAATGATACTGAAAACATTTGGGACTATTTTTTTCTCTCCCTTTCCCCGGAAAGTAAAATTATTTTTTCTTTTACTTCAAAAATATTTACCATTTTTCTGGCACACGGTACTCTGCTTAAAGTAGAAGTATTCTTAGAGAACAGAGCTTCTATTTTTAGAGACGATAGAGACAATATTTACCTCAGCCTCTAGCACATGTACAATATTGTATAAATATGTGATGAAGTGGTCTCAACCTTCTTTTCTGTATACAGAGCCATTTCATGTGTAACTTTCGTAATTCATTCAGCTGATATATATATATATATATATATATATATATGCATTTAACTGAATGATAACCCTGCTTGAAAAGCGTACAGTACCAATACTCATTTTCGTGTATAATCCATACACCATTTCAAATGCAATTTATGTATTTTGGGGTGGGTTGGAAAACACACATGCATCATTATATGTTTATATTGCCTATTATTTAGTAATGATGAACATTAATACGTGGAGTGGGTGTTGTATTTCAATCTAGGACCCTAATTCGATATTCCTGATCCATGCCCTTATGTGGTTATAACTAATAATATCCTTATAAAGGCATAAGAATCATATCCATATTTAGTAATAGGCCATGCAGTCCAAAACACGGCAAACATACTCCTATAGACTCCTAGAAAGCACAACGTGTTCTTTAAACAAACCAAGCCTCCAGCAGCCCGGGAAAACCCCCTGCTTTTGTTTTGATTTGCACAAGAACTCCTAGAGTTCAGAAAGAACTGTTAGTTCTTAGTGACGTCTTATGTCCAATCTTATGTCAAACCCGGCACCTTCAGGTATAAATATACCAACGTTGCCTTAAGCAAACACACGGTGGTTGGGAGCAGAGCGACGTTCTACTTGCCCGGGAGCCCAGCTGTTATGAGAGCCTACGGAAACCGCCCCTCCCTGTGACGCACTGAGAGAGACGCTGTCTTTTTCTCCAGCCGAGAAAATCCAGCTCTGGTGTTCCCAAGTCACCCTCGCGGGTTGCTGGGTGATTGAGTCCTGAGAAGCGAGATACAAGACCTCCTTCATTCTATAACCAAGGTACAGAGCTTATTAAAACCTTAGAGAGAATTCTTGATTCCGATACTTGGCAAAACTTAACTTAACTTAAAAACTGCAAACTTACTTACTCCTTCCCACGTATTAGGCTTAGGTCAGGTACACTGGGGTAGGCATGTGTAGAAGCATCAGTTGAGTTGGTTAGTCAATGTTTTATGTATGTATATATTTTATCCATTTTAAAGTATCATATGGCTAAGAAACCATATCAATGCTTTTAAATTATTATTTCATGATACTACTTTTACTGTACGCACTTTACTTTACAATAAGTATTGCAATTGTGGCAATTCATTTCTCTTGCATGAGAAAGAAGACTGCTCAATAAAATAACACCTTTTATTGAAAATGCCCGTCGCTCTATTTCTCTGCAATCTGGTGGAACTAAGCATGCACGACTGACTGAGTGAAATAGTTGTCAATAGTTTTCACACCACTCTGGAGATACACTCTTTATTCTGGGGGAGCAAAGTTGTCATGTTATATGGTTGTCAGATGCTAATCCCTTCTTGTCTAAATCAGGACGGTTAACCATTTCCTGAACATTCGAGAAAGTTTCTAGTGACCTCTGAGCTAGCTGGCAAAACAAATTAAGTCTAAAATAGTCAGTAGAGACCGAGATGACCTCAGTCCTAAGTCTACACTGCTGTTCCAATGCGCAGAGCCTATTGGGAATATAGGAACTACACTACAGCAGCAGAATCATATGTCAGAAGTATGTGTCAGCAGCAGAGGTGTGTGTTAGCAGCAGAGGCATGTGTCTGCAGCAGAGGTGTGCGTCAGCAGGAGAGGCAGGTGTCAGCAGCAGAACTGTGTGTCAGCATCAGAGGTGTTTGTCAGCTGCAGATGCCTGTGTCAGAGGCATGTGTCAGCAGCAGAGGCGTGTGCTTCAGCAGAGGCATGTGTCTGCAATAGAGGCATGTGTTAGCAGCAGAGGCATGAGTCAGCTGCAGAGGCAGGTGTCAGCAGCAGAGGCAGGTGTCAGCAGCAGAGGCAGGTGTCTGCAGGAGAGGCATGTTTCTGCAGCAGAGGCGTGTGTCAGCAGCAGAGGCATGAGTCAGAAGCAGGGGCATGTGTCTGGAGCAGAGGCAGGTGTCAGCAATACAGGCTTTTGTCAGCAGAAAAGGCATATATCATAGGCATGTGTAAGCAGCAGAGGCATGTGTCAGCAGCAGAGTCATGTGTCAGCAGCAAAAGCATGTCAGCAGCAGAGACATGTGTCAGCAGCAGAGGCATGTGTCTGGAGCAGAGCCAAGGGTCTGGAGCAGAGGCATGTGTCAGCAGCAGAGACGTGTATCAGCAACAGAACGGTGTGTCAGAAGCAGAGGCATGTGTTAAAAGCAGAGGCATAGGTCAGCAGTTAAGCCATATGTCAGCAGCAGAGGAATGTGTCAGCAGAAGAAAAGTGTGTCAGAGGCATGTGTCAGCAGCAGATATGTGTGTCTGCAGCACAGGCGTGTGTCCGCAGGAGAGGGAAGTGTCAGCGGCTGAGGTGTGTGTCAGCAGGAGGGGTGTGTTTCGGCAGCTATGGTATGTGTCAGAGGCTTGTGTCATTAGCAGAGACATGTGTCAGAGGCATGTGTCAGCAGCAGAGTCATGTATCATATGCATGTGTCAGCATCAGAGGCATGTGTCAGCAGCACAGGCATGTGTAATAGGCAGGTGTCTGTAGCAAAGGCATGTGTCAGCAGCAGAGGGATGTTTTAGCAGCAGAGGCATGTGTCAGCAGCAGAGGCAGGTGTCAGCAGCAGAGGCAGGTGTCAGCAGGAGAGGCAGGTGTCTGCAGCAGAGGTGTGTGCCTACAGCAGAAGCATGTGTCAGCAGCAGAGGCGTGTTTCAGCAGCAGCGATGTGTGTCAGCAGCAGAGGCATGTGTCAGCAGTAGAGGCATGTGCCTGCAGCAGAGGCATGTGTCAGCAACAGATATGTGTGTCTGCATCAGAGGTATGTGTCAGCAGGAGAGGCAAGTGTCAGCTGCTGAGGTGTGTATCAGCAGCAGAGGTGTGTGTCAGCAGCAGAAACATGTGTCAACAGCAGAGGTATGTATCAGCAGCACAGGCATGTGGAATAGGCAGGCCTCTGTAGCAAAGGCATGTGTCAGCAGCTGAGGCATATTTTAGCAGCAGGGACATGTAGCAGAGGCATGTGTCAGAGGCATATATTAGCAGTAGAAGAATGTTTTTGCAGCAGATACGTGTGTCTGCAGCAGAGGTGTGTGTCAGCAGCAGAGACATGTGCCTGCAGCGGAGGTTTGTGTCAGCAGCAGAGGCATGTGTAATAGGCAGGCGTCTGTAGCAAAGGCATGTGTCAGCAGCTGAGGCATATTTTAGCAGCAGGGGCATGTAGCAGAGGCATGTGTAAGAGGCATGTGTCAGCAGCAGAGGAATGTGTCTGCAGCAGAGGCGTGTGTCAGCAGCAGAGACATGTGTCAGCGGCAGAGGCGTATGTCAGAGTCATGTGTCAGCACCAGAGGCATATGTCAGAAGTATGTGTCAGCAGCAGAGGTGTGTGTTAGCAGCAGAGGCAAGTGTCTGCAGCAGAGGCGTGTGTCAGCAGGAGAGGCAGGTGTCAGCAGCAGAGCTGTGTGTCAGCATCAGAGGTGTTTGTCAGCTGCATATGCCTGTGTCAGAGGCATGTGTCAGCAGCAGAGGTGTGCGCTTCAGCAGAGGCATGCGTCTGCAGCAGAGGAATGTGTTAGCTGCAGAGGCACGAGTCAGCAGCAGGGACATGTGTCTGCTGCAGAGGCATGTGTGAGCAGCAGAGGCATGTGTAAGCAGCAGAGGCAGGTGTCTGTAGCAGAGACATATTTATGCAGCAGAGGCGTGTGTCAGCAGCAGAGGCATGAGTCAGAAGCAAGGGCATGTGTCTGGAGCAGAGGCAGGTGTCAGCAGTAGAGGCTTTTGTAAGCAGAAAAGGCATATATCATAGGCATGTGTCAGCAGCAGAGGCATGTGTCAGCAGCAGACTCATGTGTCAGCAGCAAAAGCATGTCAGCAGCAAAGACATGTGTCAGCAACAGAGGTATGTGTCTGGAGCAGAGCTAAGTGTCTGCAGTGGAGGCATGTGTCAGCAACAGAGGCATGTGTCTGCAGCAGAGACGTGTATCAGCAACAGAAGCGTGTGTCAGAAGCAGAGGCGTGTGTTAAAAGCAGAGGCATAGGTCAGCAGTTAAGCCAAATGTCAGCAGCAGAGGCATGTGTCAGCAGCAGAAAAGTGTGTCAGCAGCAGAGGTGTGTGTCAGCAGCAGATATGTGTGTCTGCAGCAGAGGTGTGTGTCCGCAGGAGAGGCATGTGTCAGCGGCTGAGGTGTGTGTCAGGAGCAGAGGTGTGCTTCAGCAGCTTTGGCATGTGTCAGAGGCTTGTGTCATTAGCAGAGGCATGTGTCAGCAGCAAGGTCATGTATCATATGCATGTGTGAGCATCTGAGGCATGTGTCAGCAACACAGGCATGTGTAATAGGCAGGTGTCTGTAGCAAAGGCATGTGTCAGCAGCAGAGACATTTTTTAGCAGCAGAGGCATGTAGCAGAGGCATGTGTCAGCATCAGAGGCAGGTGGAAGCAGGAGAGACATGTGTCTGCAGCAGAGGTGTGTGCCTGCAGCAGAAGCATGTGTCAGCAGCAGAGGCATGTTTCAGCAGCAGAGATGTCTGTCAGCAGTAGAGGCATGTGTCAGCAGCAGAAGCATGTGTCTGCTGCAGAGACGTGTGTCAGCGACAGATATGTGTGTCTGCAGCAGAGGTGAGTGTCAGCAGGAGAGGCAAGTGTCAGCTGCTCAGGTGTGTGTCAGCAGCAGAGGTGTGTGTCAGCAGCAGAAACATGTGTCAACAGCAGAGGTATGTATCAGCAGCACAGACATGTGTAATAGGCAGGCGTCTGTAGCAAAGGCATGTGTCAGCAGCTGAGGAATATTTTAGCAGCAGGGGCATGTAGCACAGGCATGTGTCAGAGGCATATATCAGAAGCAGAGGAATGTTTCTGCAGCAGAGACATGTGTCTGCAGCAGAGTTGTGTGTCAGCAGCAGAGACATGTGCCTGCAGCAGAGGTATGTGTCAGCAGCACAGGCACGAATAATAGGTAGGTGTCTGTAGCAAAGGCATGTGTCAGCAGCTGAGGCATAGTTTAGCAGCAGGGGCATGTAGCAGAGGCATGTGTCAGAGGCATGTGTCAGCAGCAGAGGAATGTGTCTGCAGCAGAGACATGTGCCTGCAGCAGAGGTGTGTGTCAGTAGCAGAGAGATGTGTCTGCCGCAGAGGTTTGTGTCAGGAGCAGAGGCATGTTTCAGCAGCAGAGGCATGTATCAGATGCAAGTGTCAGCAGAAGAGCCATATGTCTGCAGCAGAGGCAAGTGTCAGCAGCAAAAGTGTGTCAGCAGCAGAGGCATGTGTCATCTGCAGAGTCATGTGTCTGCAGTTGAGGCATTTGTCAGCAGCTGAGAAATGTGTCAGCAGCAGAGGCATGTGTCAGCAGCAAAGGCATATGTCAGAGGCATGTGTCAGCGGCAGAGGCATATGTCAGAGTCATGTGTCAGCAACAGAGGCATATGTCAGAGGTATGTGTCAGTAGCAGAGGTGCATCTTAGCAGCAGAGGCATGCATCTGCAGCAGAGGCATGTGTCAGCAGAAGAGGCAGGTGTCAGCAGAAGAGGCAGGTGTTAGCAGCAGAGGCATGTATCAGGAGTTGAGGCATGTGTCAGCAGCTGAGAAATGTGTCAGCAGCAGAGGTATGTGTCCGCAGCAAAGGCATATGTCAGAGGCATGCGTCAGCAGCAGAGGCATGTGTCAGCAGCAGAGGCGTATGCCAGAGTCATGTGTCAGCAGCAGAGGCATATGTCAGAAGTATGTGTCAGCAGCAAAGGCGTGTGTTAGCAGCAGAGGAATGTGTCTGCAGCAAAGGTGTGTGTCAGCAGGAGAGGCAGGTGTCAGCAGCAGAGGTGTTTGTCAGCAGCAGATGCCTGTGTCAGAGGCATGTGTCAGCAGCAGAGGAGTGTGCTTCAGCAGAGGCATGTGTCTGCAGCAGAGGCATGTGTTAGCAGCAAAGGCATGTGTTAGCAGCAGATGCATGAGTCAGCAGCAGAGGCATGTGTCTGTAGCAGAGGCATTTGTTGGCAGCAGAGGTATGAGTCAGCAGCAGGGTCATGTGTCTGCTGCAGAGCCATGTGTCAGCAGCAGAGGCAGGTGACAGCAGCAGAGGCAGGTGTCAGCAGCAGAGGCATATGTCAGAAGTATGTGTCAGCAGCAAAGGCGTGTGTTAGCAGCAGAGGCATGTGTCTGCAGCAAAGGTGTGTGTCAGCAGGAGAGACAGGTGTCAGCAGCAGAGCTGTGTGTCAGCATCAGAGGTGTTTGTCAGCAGCAGATGCCTGTGTCAGAGGCATGTGTCAGCAGCAGAGGTGTGTGCTTCAGCAGAGCCATGTGTCTGCAGCAGAGGCATGTGTTAGCAGCAGAGGCATGAGTCAGCAGCAGAGGCATGTGTCTGTAGCAGAGGCATGTGTTGGCAGCAGAGGCATGAGTCAGCAGCAGGGCGATGTGTCTGCTGCAGAGCCATGTGTCAGCAGCAGAGGCAGGTGTCAGCAGCAGAGGCAGGTGTCAGCAGCAGAGGCAGGTGTCTGCAGCAAAGGCATGTTTCTGCAGCAGAGGCGTGTGTCAGCAGCAGAGGCATGAGTCAGAAGCAGGGGCATGTGTCTGGAGCAGAGGCAGCTGTCAGCAGTAGAGGTTTTTGTTAGCAGAAAAAGCATATATCATAGGCATGTGTAAGCAGCGGAGGCATGTGTCAGCAGCGGAGGCATGTGTCAGCAGCAGACTCATGTGTCAGCAGCAAAAGCATGTCAGCAGCAGAGACATGTCTCAGCAGCAGAGGCCTGTGTTGGGAGCAGAGCCAAGGGTCTGTAGCCGAGGCATGTGTCAGCAGCAGAGGCATGTATCTGCAGCAGAGACGTGTATCAGCAACAGAAGCGTGTGTAAGAAGCAGAGGCGCGTGTCAGAAGCAGAGGCATGTGTCAGCAGCAGAGGCATGTGTCAGCAGCAGAGAAGTGTGTCAGCAGCAGAGAAGTGTGCCAGCAGCAGATATGTGTGTCTGCAGCCGAGGCGTATGTCCGCTGGAGAGGCAAGTGTCAGCGGCAGATATGTGTGTCTGCAGCAGAGGTGTGTTTCTGCAGCAGACGCATGTGTCAGCAGCAGAGGCGTGTTTCAGCATCAGAGATGTGTCTCAGCAGCAGAGGCATGTGTCAGCAGCAGAGGCATGTGTCTGCAGCATAGGCCTGTGTCAGCGACAGATATGTGTGTCTGCAGCAGAGGTGTGTGTCAGCAGGAGAGGCAAGTGTCTGCTGCTGAGGTGTGTGTCAGCAGCAGAGGTGTGTGTCAGCAGCAGAAACATGTGTGAAGAGCAGAGGTATGTATCAGCAGCACAGGCATATGTAATAGGCAGGCATCTGTAGCAAAGGCATGTGTCAGGAGTTGAGGCATATTTTAGCAGCAGGAGCATGTAGCAGAGGCATGTGTCAGAGGTCAAGTCAAGTCAAGTCAAAGAATTTATATAGCGCACTACATACCCAGAGGGTCTCAAGGCGCTTAGGGAGGGGAGGAGGATTACTTGTCAAATATCCACGTTTTAAGTTGCTTTCTGAATGCTAGGTGGTTCTGGGTAAGGCGAAGGTAAGTGGGGAGTGAGTTCCATGTTTTAGCAGCCAGGTATGAGAAGGATCTGCCTCCCATTGTGGTCTTGTTGATGCGAGGTACAGTGGCGAGGGCTTGGCTGGAAGAACGTAGTTGGCGGGAGGGGGTGTAGAAGGACAGTCGTGAGTTGAGGCTTTCTGGTCCGATGTCGTAGAGTGATTTGTGTGCGTGGGTTAGCAGTCGGAAAGTGATCCTCTTATTGACTGGTAGCCAATGGAGGTCTTTCAGGTGACCAGAGATGTGTTTGTTGCGTGGGATGTCTAATATGATCCTGGCTGAGGCGTTTTGGATTCGTTGGAGTTTCTTCTGGAGTTTAGCGGTAGTGCCTGCGTAGAGGGTGTTTCCGTAGTCCAGTCGGCTCGTGACCAGAGCATGGGTGACTGTTTTTCTGGTTTCGGTGGGGATCCAGCAAAATGTTTTTTTGAGCATGCGAAGGATGTTGAAGCAGGATGAGGATACGGCGCTGACTTGTCTGTTCATTGAGAGTGAAGAATCCAGGATAATGCCTAGGTTCCGTGCGTGGTCTGTCGGGATGGGTGCTTTTCCAAGGGCTTCCGGCCACCAAGAGTCGTCCCATGCAGAGGGGGAAGTACCTAAGATGAGGACTTCTGTTTTATCTGAGTTCAGTTTCAGACGACTGTGTTTCATCCATTCGGCAACTTCTGAAAGAAGTTCGTGTAGGTTAGTTTTGGCGGTGCTGGGGTCATTGGTGAGAGAAAGGATCAGTTGAGTGTCATCCGCGTAAGAGATGATGTTGAGGTTGTGTTGGCGGGCGATGGTCACGAGGGGGCTCATGTATACGTTGAAGAGGGTGGGACTGAGTGAGGATCCTTGTGGTACGCCACAGATGACTTCAGTGGCCTCGGACTTGAATGGTGGAAGGCGGACTCTCTGGGTTCTTCCTGTGAGGAACGAGGTGATCCATTCAAGTGCTTTTCCTTGTATTCCGATATTTCTGAGGCGTTGTAAAAGGGTGCTGTGGCAGACTGTGTCGAAGGCTGCAGAGAGGTCGAGGAGGATGAGGGCGACTGTGTCTCCATTGTCCAGTAGTGTTCGAATGTCGTCTGTTGCTGCGATGAGGGCGGTCTCAGTGCTGTGTTTTGCTCAGAAGCCGGACTGTGAGGAGTCGAGGGATTTGTTGGCTTCGAGGAAAGCGGCGAGCTGGTTGTTGACAGCTTTCTCGAATACTTTGGCCGGGAATGGAAGGAGCGAAATGGGGCGGTAATTTTTGAGTTCGGTGGGGTCCGCTGTGGGTTTTTTCAGAAGGGCGGTGAGTTCAGCGTGTTTCCAGCTTTCCGGGAAGGTGGCGGAGTTGAAGGAGCAGTTGATGACGTCTCGGAGGTGCGGTGCTATGACGGAGTCTGCTTTGTTGAAGATGTGGTGAGGACATGGGTCTGTGGGGAATCCTGAGTGGATGGAGTTCATCAGGCGGATGGTGTCCTCAGTGGAGATTGGGTTCCAGTCGTTAAGGGTGTTCAAGGGGGGAGAATGTTCAGCATATGGTTCGGTGGGTTGGTCTCCGGGTTGGTTGTCGAAGCTGTTGTGGATGTCTGCGATTTTGTTGTGGAAGAATGAGGCTAGGGAGTCACAGAGGGCTTGAGAGGGGGTGATGTCGTTGGAGTTGGCCGAGGGATTGGTAAATTCCTTGACGATGTTGAAAAGTTCCTTGCTGTTGTGGGCGTTGTTGTCAAGTCGATCCTTGAATGCTGTTTTCTTGGCCTTTCGGATTAATTGGTGGTGTGTGCGGGTGGCGTTTTTGAAGGCGTCCTTGGTGCTAGTGGTAGGGTCTTTTTTCCAGGCCTTTTCGAGGGAGCGGCAGAGTTTCTTGGACTTCTTAAGATCATCGTTGAACCATGAGGCCTTCTTGCTGCCAGGTTTGCTTTGACGTTTTTTCAGTGGTGCTAAGGTGTCGGCGGTGTTGGATAACCAAAGGGTGAAGTTGGCGGCGGCTTGGTTTGGGTTAGAAGAGTGGGCTGGGGTGTTTAGAAGGAGCGATGAGGAGATCTGGTCGATGGTGATTTTGTTCCAGTTTCTTTGCAGAGTTGGTTGGAGGTGGTTGGTGGGTTTTGGCTTGTTGTAGGTGAAGTGAACGCAGCTGTGGTCAGTCCAGAGGAGATCCGTAGTGTGGTCGAAGGAGACATGTTTGCTGGAGGTGAAGATGGGGTCGAGTGTGTGGCCTGCGATGTGGGTGGGGGAAGTGACCAGTTGTTTAAGTCCGAGGTTGGCGAGGTTGTCCAAGAGGGTGGTGGTGTTGCGGTCGTTGATCTTTTCAAGGTGAAAGTTGAGGTCTCCCAGAAGGATGTAGTCTTTGGAGGGGAGCGCGTGTGGAGTGATTTTTGCGCGGGGTCCTGGTGGTCTGTAGAGGAGGGTGCCTCTGAGTGTGGTCTTGGGGTCGATGTGGATCTGGAAGTGAAGGTGTTCGGAGTTGGCGAGGTTGGCGTCAGAGCTGGTTGAGATGCGGATTGATTTCTTATGGACGATAGCGATTCCTCCTCCTGTGTGGCCGGTACGGTCCTTGCGTGTGATCTTATAATCTTCAGGGATGGCAATGGTGATGTCTGGGGCGGAGGAAGCGTTCATCCATGTTTCTGTTAGGAAGGCGACGTCTGGAGAGATGGTGTCTAGTAGATTCCAGAGGTCAATGGCGTGCCTGTGGACCGATCGGGTGTTGAGAAGGATGCATTGTAGGTGATTGGGGTCGGGAATCTGTGGTGTGGTCGTAGCGGAGATGTTGTCGGTGCCGCTGAATTTGCAGGAGTAGCAAGAGAAAGGTCCATGGGTGTGTCCAGGAGCGGCTTGGACGCAGTTGGGGGCGCGACCGGGGTTAAGGGCTAGGAGAGTGGCGGCATCGTAGGTAATGCGGGAGGGCTGGGCAGCGCAAGGGACAGGGGGTCTGGCGCTGGGCGCGGTCCAGGCGCGGACGGGCGTAGACGGGCTTACCTTTGGCGCACCTTCGGCGCGGGTTGGGCGCGGTCGCTGCGCGTGAACGCTACGCGCGGGAGCGACTGTCATATATGGATAGTGGAGGGTGGAGGGGCGAGGGCGTCTCAGCTGGGAGGCGGGGCGGGCACACGAGGACGACAACAACAAACAAAATGGAGGCGGAGGGGGGAGCAGAGCGGAGCGCTGGAGGCAAACGCGCAAATAACGTTGTAACCAGCCCAATCAAAGAAAACACAGCGCTAATTAATCAAAGCGGTAACTGATCATACAGCAGGCGAGATGAAATGCAGCTTTCTAGTCAATACAGCAGGCGAGATGAAATGCAGCTTTCTAGTCAATGCACGTTGTAAGCAGCACAATCAATGAAAACACAGCGCTAATTAATCAAAGCGGAAACTGATCATACAGCAGGCGAGATGAAATGCAGCTTTCTAGTCAATACAGCAGGCGAGATGAAATGCAGCTTTCTAGTCAATGCACGTTGTAAGCAGCACAATCAATGAAAACACAGCGCTAATTAATCAAAGCGGAAACTGAGCACACAGCAGGCGAGATGAAATGCAGCTTTCTAGGCAAAGCAGCGCTACGATACCAGGTGTCTGCAGGGACACTGGGAGCGACCACTCGGCTCGTGAGAGAGGAGCGAGTCACGATGTGTTCAGGGTGAGGAGCGCTATTTCAGGACAGAGGGAGGGCGTCTCAGCTGGGAGGCGGGGGGGCACACGAGGACGACAACAACAAACAAAATGGAGGCGGAGGGGGGAGCAGAGCGGAGCGCTGGAGGCAAACGCGCAAATAACGTTGTAACCAGCCCAATCAAAGAAAACACAGCGCTAATTAATCAAAGCGGTAACTGATCATACAGCAGGCGAGATGAAATGCAGCTTTCTAGTCAATACAGCAGGCGAGATGAAATGCAGCTTTCTAGTCAATGCACGTTGTAAGCAGCACAATCAATGAAAACACAGCGCTAATTAATCAAAGCGGAAACTGATCATACAGCAGGCGAGATGAAATGCAGCTTTCTAGTCAATACAGCAGGCGAGATGAAATGCAGCTTTCTAGTCAATGCACGTTGTAAGCAGCACAATCAATGAAAACACAGCGCTAATTAATCAAAGCGGAAACTGAGCACACAGCAGGCGAGATGAAATGCAGCTTTCTAGGCAAAGCAGCGCTACGATACCAGGTGTCTGCAGGGAGGTGTGTGTCAGCAGCAGAGACATGTGTCTGCAGCAGAGACTTGTGCCAGCGCAGATGTATGTGTCAGCAGCCCAGGCACGTGTAATAGGCAGGCGTCTGTAGCACAGGCATGTGTCAGCAGCTGAGGCATAGTTTAGCAGCAGGGGCATATAGCAGAGGCACGTGTCAGAGGCATGTGTCAGCAGCAGAGGAATGTGTCTGCAGCAGAGACATGTGTCTGCAGCAGAGGTGTGTGTCAGTAGCAGAGAGATGTGTCTGCAGCAGAGGTTTGTGTCAGGAGCAGAGGCATGTGTCAGCAGCAGAGGCATGTATCAGATGCAAGTGTCAGCAGAAGAGCCATGTGTCTGCAGCAGAGGCAAGTGTCAGCAGCAAAGGTGTGTCAGCAGCAGAGGCATGTGTCAGCAGCAGAGGCATGTGTCAGCAGCGGAGGCTAAAGAACGGTGATTGATTAAACCCAGATCTCTTGACTGGGTGTGAGTGTCTGATTGATTCAGAAGCTCCGTCCATCACCAACCCCTTTTGCACTGCTTTTGGCCTCCATAACTGTGGCAGGGTATACTCAGACGTGAGTCCCTTGCTCACTTTGCCAGTGGATTCAAGCAAGCCGGGCTGAAGAAGGCTGGAATGCCAGAAACCGGTGCTCGGAAGCTTGATTCCGGTCCAGGGAAGACATGGCTTGGCAGTTCGGGATGCACTGTTCCCATGAGGCACAGGGTCAGACTGATTTGCATATAGCCATGTCTGAACTGGGGTGGCAGAGTGGGCTAAAGAACGGTGATGGATTAAACCCAGATCTCTTGACTGGGTGTGAGTGTCTGATTGATTCAGAAGCTCCGTCCATCACCAACCCCTTTTGTACTGCTTTTGGCCGCCATAAGTGTGGCAGGGTATACTCAGACGTGAGTCCCTTGCTCACTTTGCCACTGGATTCAAGCAAGCCGGGCTGAAGAAGGCTGGAATGCCAGAAACCGGTCCTCGGAAGCTTGTTTCCGGTCCAGGGAAGACATGGCTTGGCAGTTCGGGCTGCACTGTTCCCATGAGGCAAAGGGTCAGACTGATTTGCATATAGCCATGTTTGAACTGGGGTGGCAGAGTGGGCTAAAGAACGGTGATGTATTAAACCCAGATCTCTTGACTGGGTGTGAGTGTCTGATTGATTCAGAAGCTCCGTCCATCACCAACCCCTTTTGTACTGCTTTTGGCCGCCATAAGTGTGGCAGGGTATACTCAGACGTGAGTCCCTTGCTCACTTTGCCACTGGATTCAAGCAAGCCGGGCTGAAGAAGGCTGGAATGCCGGAAACCGGTCCTCGGAAGCTTGTTTCCGGTCCAGGGAAAACATGGCTTGGCAGTTCGGGCTGCACTGTTCCCATGAGGCACAGGGTCAGACTGATTTGCATATAGCCATGTCTGAACTGGGGTGGCAGAGTGGGCTAAAGAACGGTGATGGATTAAACCCAGATCTCTTGACTGGGTGTGAGTGTCTGATTGATTCAGAAGCTCTGTCCATCACCTACCCCTTTTGTACTGCTTTTGGCCGCCATAGTGTGGCAGGGTATACTCAGACGTGAGTCCCTTGCTCACTTTGCCACTGGATTCAAGCAAGCCGGGCTGAAGAAGGCTGGAATGCCAGAAACCAGTCCTCAGAAGCTTGTTTCCGGTCCAGGGAAGACATGGCTTGGCAGTTCGGGCTGCACTGTTCCCATGAGGCACAGGGTCAGACTGATTTGCATATAGCCCTGTCTGAACTGGGGTGGCAGAGTGGGCTAATGAACGGTGATGGATTAAACCCAGATCTCTTGACTGGGTGTGAGTGTCTGATTGATTCAGAAGCTCTGTCCATCACCAACCCCTTTTGTACTGCTTTTGGCCGCCATACGTGTGGCAGGGTATACTCAGACGTGAGTCCCTTGCTCACTTTGCCACTGGATTCAAGCAAGCCGGGCTGAAGAAGGCTGGAATGCCAGAAACCAGTCCTCGGAAGCTTGTTTCCGGAAGACATGGCTTGGCAGTGCGGGCTGCACTGTTCCCATGAGGCACAGGGTCAGACTGATTTGCATATAGCCATGTTTGAACTGGGGTGGCAGAGTGGGCTAAAGAACGGTGATGGATTAAACCCAGATCTCTTGACTGGGTGTGAGTGTTTGATTGATTCAGAAGCTCCGTCCATCACCAACCCCTTTTGTACTGCTTTTGGCCGCCATAAGTGTGGCAGGGTATACTCAGAAGTGAGTCCCTTGTTCACTTTGCCACTGGATTCAAGCAAGCCGGGCTGAAGAAGGCTGGAATGCCAGAAACCGGCCATTGGAAGCTTGTTTCCGGTCCAGGGAAGACATGGCTTGGCAGTTCGGGCTGCACTGTTCCCATGAGGCACAGGGTCAGACTGATTTGCATATAGCCATGTCTGAACTGGGGTGGCAGAGTGGGCTAAAGAACGGTGATGGATTAAACCCAGATCTCTTGACTGGGTGTGAGTGTCTGATTGATTCAGAAGCTCCGTCCATCACCAACACTAGGGTGGTCATGACGGAGTCACAGCTCCCTTAACTGGTTTACCACCTGGGATTCAAATTCTCTCCTCCTTCAGCAGCAAGGCAACCACTGCAGGTCAATCCCCCATACAGCTTACCCGGTTCCTTCTCTTCAGGCAGGAGTTCCTTCTTGTAACTCCAGGACACTACGTACAGTTGCCCTTACGTCCAGATCCAGACACACCGGCTACTGGCTCCCCAACCGAGGGACGTCCCCCTTTGGTCAGATGCCTGGCGCACCAGGACTTCCTTGAGGGTGACACAACTAATGTGTCATGTACAAGTTTGCCTGACACTCAGGACAGAAGTGGCATCACCATGGTCACTCCCTGGCGAAACAACCCTTCTGGCTGGCCCCTGACCCACTGGCTCTTCCACTGGGGAACCTATCCCCCTCGCACTCCTCCATCTGGACTTCTGCACCCTCCCAACTGGAGCGGTACTGCCAGACACCAGAACTACTGGAACCCTGGTTACAGAGGTTCCACGTTCTCCAGACACTCTGGAAGATCCTCCTCAAATGACCTATTGGTACAGCCTAGGCCCCCGACCTGACGTTCCCTTCAGAAACATTCCAGGCCCTGACACTGGGTTTCGGGCACCTGGAGACATGCAGTCCCACCCACTCCTTCTCCTCTTGAGACAGGACTTGAGCCCCTACACCGAGACCTAGCTGGGCTACACTGCACCTCTTCCACCACACTGGGCTGGAAGACACCTCAGCCACTCCTTTTGGAATCACTCCATCCCCTATGCCTCTCTCCTCCCAGAACATTACCAACTCCAAATATCTGTCTCTAAACAGACCACATTAATCAAAAGCAGGCTCCACTGTCTGCAGACGTTCTTGGGAAAAGTTTAACACACGGAACTTTAGGTATCTGAGCAAAACAAGAGTACACAAGCATTCAGCAAGCTCCCAATCCCGAGCACTCACACCACTTGTCCAGTGCAACACACCATTCGTCCACACGCTCCCCTCCCCAGACTGGTAAGGCAGTTTCTATCACCCCTGATTTCTCAACATGACCACACGTAACACAGGTACCATTACTCCAGGACAGGGATGGGGACACATGCACTGAACACATTATTGCTGCCACCACTGGATCCCACCCTCCTGGTGAATCCAGAAAACACACTGCACTTAGGGGGATGATCTACCCTCCCGAGCTAGGGACACCTAACTCACAGTGCACAAGAAACACATTTCCACAGAAATGACATTTTTAGCAAACTCCATACAATAATCCCCACAATGTGATTTATCTAAAATGCAGAGTTTTGTAGTGCGGCCAGTTGCCACTGTGGTACAACGCAAACACAAATCCTTATCCTCACCGCTGCGTCCAATGTTAGAAATGGGATCCCTGGCTGGCCAGGGCTTGCGCCAAAGTCAGTCAGAGACCACCACTCCTAAGTCAGGGCAAGGGAGTTACACGCCAAGATAACCCCTGCTCACCCTCTAGGTAACGTGGCGCGAGCAGCAAGGCTAAACTTGGAGGCGATATGAGTTAAGTATTTGCGCACGCACCCCAGCAACAACACCCAAGGCCCACCACAAAGGAAACTCCACACAAGGTTATATATAAAAATAGCCTTTGTATTACACCAAAACACATTAGATAAAACACACACTTTACAATGTGCCAACAGGCACGGGCAGAATTTACAAGGGATATGTACAAGACAGGGCCACATGGCGCACTGTCAGGAATCAGCACTTTTAGAACTTAGAATACAACAGAAAATCACTGTAGCACAAAATAGCACACAACCAGTAACTACTGGTAATCAGGTAAGTACCACCTACTCACTCCTAAGTCCAGAACAAGTCCCTAGAAAAGAAAGACCTAAACGGTGCAGCTGCCCACTACTTGCTGGGCGGCTGTGACTCATAACTGCAACCAGGGGCCCTCACTGGCCCTTTGGCAAAACTGCGCCAACTTGTTGGAGCCCACTGGCTCTAGAAATACCCATTGTGTACTTTTGAAGCCCTCCAGGCTCTTGAAACAATACCTGGGCCTTCTGGAGCACTCAGGCTCCTAAACAAAATAAAGGCCCCAAGGGTGGAGCCCTCTGGCTCTGAGGACAATGGCACCTCCACGTTGGAGCGCGCTGGCTCTGTGTTCACGGGTCCCCACGGGACCTTTTAGGCAATCCGGGCACGTTGGAGCGGCCCCCTGCAGGTCGGAGCCACTCGGGGAAAGGCACGGTGCCCTCACTGGTACCTCCCAGGGCTTGCTAGCACAATTACAGCCCCTGACAGACGGGGCGGCTCAAGAATGCAAAAAGGCTTTGTGCCTTGAAGGGCACACATCACAGGGAGCCCCCTCTGCTGGCACTGGTACCCGGAGCCCCTCTGAAACACTTTCCTGGTACTGAGGAGCGACCCCGGGGACGCCCGCACTCACCGGCTGTTTCCTCTCGGCGGCGGGTCTGCTCTCTCCTCTGTCGGGCGGGGGCTCTCGAGGCTTTCCTGGTGCCGCGGGCGGGGCTCCTCAATGCCGGTCACCACAGGGCTCTCCCTTACTCCTGGGAGCCCCGTGGAAGGCGCCGGCCACTGACTTCCTCTGTTTCCTTTTTCCTGCAACACGGCAAAGAGCAGGGTAGGCTCCCGCCTGGGCTTCCGGCTGTCCTAACGTCCCGCCCCCGGCCTTCCTGACTTCCGGTTCGGGCGCCGGGCGGCGGCAGGGACGATTTTGCGGGGCAATGCCGGGTGGGCACTGGCTTTGTGGCAATAATTAAAAGAAAGCGCTCCTAGCGCTAGGGGGCATAAAAACGGCCGATAAAGGCGGAAATGAGCGGGATGGCACCCGTGCCGTTCGGCCACAACACGGGGTGACAAATGCCGGGTGCACATAAAGTGCTCCCAGGAGCTTTAAAGAAGAGATAAAGCGCTCCCAGCGCTTAGTGGGCAAAATAAAGCAAAATAGGCTCCAGCAAAAGGTCCTGGGCATCAGAAGGGGCATGCAGGGCCGAGGGGCCAGCGCACAGGGCAGGAGACAGCCCCATGGTGGTCCCTCTGGGCCCCACCAGCAGCAGCCCCCTCCTATCAGGATCCTGGAAGAGAACAACTTCTGTAGGGACACAGTCCCATTTTTATACACCACATTCCTTTGTCTGTGGGTGCAGGGTGGGGGCAGAACCAGTCGCAGCTGGTCTGTGAGCACTGTTGATGTGCTCAATCACCCTTTTCATTCACTGGCAGGGCTAGGGTTATCAGTCGCACCACAGGGGGCGGAGCCAGCATTGTCTGGGGAAAACCCAGATTCATTCAGGACACAGGTACACTTCTCCCCAGCCATCAGCATGCTAATTTCCCACTCACCACTGGGCAGACCCATCTAGACATCCTGGAGCCTGGCATCCCAGCCAGCTCCAGCCAATCACACGCCAGGCATATTTTACACTAATATGCCAACTCCTAGAAGTGGCACTTCCGCACAAGACACAGTCATGCCACATACATCGTTGCAAAGCATTCAATCACATGAGGGTGCACATACCAAACTTGAGCATGCACGCCTCATGCATCAGGAACTACCAGGGACACAGACATTCCCCATGCATTCCCATGGGAGGGCAGGCCAATCTCACTCCACGCACTCAGGGAGAGCATGCACTTTACACTGCGCCACAGTGTCAAAGTGCGCAAAGACCAGAAATCACTATAATTCAAGGCAAAAAGTTCAGGGGTGTACCTGCCAGAAGGGCCAAGTCCAACACAAGTGTCAACAGCAGAGGTATGTATCAGCAGCACAGGCATGTGCAATAGGCAGGCGTCTGAAGCAAAGGCATGTGTTAGCAGCTGAGGCATATTTTAGCAGTAGGAGCATGTAGCAGAGGCATGTGTCAGAGGCATATATCAGCAGCAGAGGAATGTTTCTGCAGCAGAGACGTGTGTCTGCAGCATAGGTGTGTGTCAGCAGCAGAGACGTGTCTGCAGCAGAGGTTTGTGTCAGCAGCAGAGGCATGTGTAATAGGCAGGCGTCTGTAGCAAAGGCATGTGTCAGCAGCTGAGGCATATTTTAGCAGTAGGGGCATGTAGCAGAGGCATGTGTCAGAGGCATGTGTCAGCAGCAGAGGAATGTGTCTGCAGCAGAGGTGTGTGTCAGCAGCAGAGACATGTGCCAGCAGCAGATGTATGTGTCAGCAGCCCAGGCACGTGTAATAGTCAGGCGTCTGTAGCAAAGGCATGTGTCAGCAGATGAGGCATAGTTTATCAGCAAGGGCATGTAGCAGAGGCATGTGTCAGAGGCATGTGTCATCAGGAGAGGAATGTGTCTGCAGCAGAGACATGTGTCTGCAGCAGAGATGTGTGTCAGCAGCAGAGAGAAGTGTCTGCAGCAGAGGTTTGTGTAAGAAGCAGAGGAATGTCAGCAGCAGAGGCATGTATCAGAGGCAAGTGTCAGCAGCAGAGTCATGTGTCTGCAGCAGAGGCAAGTGTCAGCAGCAAAAGTATGTGTCAGCAGCAGAGGCATGTGTCAGCTGCAGAGTCATGTGTCAGCTGCAGAGTCATGTGTCTGCCGCAGAGGCAAGTGTCTTCCGCAGAGGCGTGTATCAGCAGCAGAGGCATGTGTCAGCAGCTGAGAAATGTCAGCAGCAGAGGCATGTGTCAGCAGCAAAAGCATATGTCGGAGGCATGTGTCAGCAGCACAGGCATGTGTCAGCAGCAGAGGCGTATGTCAGAGTCTTGTGTCAGCAGCAGAGGCATATGTCAGAGGTTTGTGTCAGCAGCAGAGGCATGCTTTAGCAGCAGAGGCATGTGTCTGCAGCAGAGATATGTGTCAGCAGAAGAGGCAGGTGTCAGCAGCAGAGGCGTGTATCAGGAGTTGAGGCATGTGTCAGCAGCTGTGAAATATGTCAGCAGCAGAGGCATGCGTCAGCAGCAAAGGCATATGTCAGAGGCATGTGTTAGCAGCAGAGGCATGTGTAAGCGGCAGAGGCGTATGTCAGAGTCATGTGTCTGCAGCAGAGGCATATGTCAGCAGTATGTGTCAGCAGCAGAGGCGTGTGTTAGCAGCAGAGGCATGTGTCTGCAGCAGAGGCGTGTGTCAGCAGGAGAGGCAGGTGTCAGCAGGAGAGGCAGGTGTCAGCAGGAGAGGCAGGTGTCAGCAGGAGAGGCAGGTGTCAGCATCAGAGCTTCGTGCCAGCATCAGAGGTGTTTGTCAGCAGCAGATGCCTGTGTCAGAGGCATGTGTCAGCAGCAGAGGTGTGTGCTTCAGCAGAGGCATGTGTCTGCAGCAGAGGCATGTGTTAGCAGCAGAGGCATGAGTGAGCAGCAGGGGCTTATTTCTGCTGCAGAGGCAGGTGTCAGCAGCAGAGGCATGAGCCATCAGCAGAGGCAGGTGTATGCAGCAGAAGCATATTTCTGCAGCAGAGGCGTGTGTCAGCAGCAGAGCCATGAGTCAGAAGCAGGGGCATGAGTCAGAATCAGGGGCATGTGTCTGCAGCAGAGGCATGTGTCAGCTGCAGAGGTGTGTGTCAGCAGCAGAGGCAGGTGTCTGTAGAAGAGGCAGGTGTCAGCAGTAGAGGCTTTTGTCAGCAGAAATGGCATATATCATAGGCATGTGTAAGCAGCAGAGGCATGTGTCAGCAGCAGAGTCATGTGTCTGGAGCAGAGCCAAGTGTCTGTAGCAGAGGCATGAGTCAGAACCAGGGGCATGTGTCTGCAGCAGAGGCATGTGTCAGCAGCAGAGGTGTGTGTCAGCAACAGAGGCTGGTGTCTGGAGAAGAGGCTGGTGTCAGCAGTAGAGGCTTTTATCAGCAGAAATGGCATATATCATAGGCATGTGTCAGCAGTAGAGGCATGTGTCTGCAGCAGAGACGTGTATCAGCAACAGAAGTGTGTCAGAAGCAGAGGCGTGTGTCAGAAGCAGAGGCATAGGTCAGCAGTTTAGGCACGTGTCAGCAGCAGAGGCATGTGTCAGCAGCAGAAAAGTGTGTCAGCAGCAGAGGCGTGTGTCAGCAGCAGATATGTGTGTCTGCACCAGAGGCATTTGTCCGCAGGAGAGGCAAGTGTCAGCGGCTGAGGTGTGTGTCAGTAGCAGGGGTGTGTTTCAGCAGCTAAGGCATGTGTCAGAGGCTTGTGTCAGCAGCAGAGACATGTGTCAGAGGCATGTGTCAGCAGCAGAGTCATGTATCATATGCATGTGTCAGCATCAGAGGCATGTGTCAGCAGCAGAGGCAAATGTCTGCAGCAGAGGTGTGTGTCAGCAGGAGAGGCAGGTGTCAGCAGCAGAGCTGTGTGTCAGCATCAGAGGTGTTTGTCAGCAGCAGATGCCTGTTTCAGAGGCTTGTGACAGCAGCAGATGCCTGTTTCAGAGGGTATACACCTGTTACAACGCATTTGTTACAACGCACTACCATTACAACGCATCTTTTACAACGCATACCATTACAACGCATTGCGCTGGGGGGCGCTCTATGATAGGGAATAAGTATAATTTACTATCCAACACCTTCCCTAGTGTCCACGGGGACTGGAGTTAGAATAGTAAATTATACTTACCACTATCCAGCACCTCAAAGCGCTATGCGTTGTAATGGTATGCGTTGTAATGGTCGCGTTGTAATAGTAGGTAGTTGTAACGGTATGCGTTGTAACATGGTACATCCGTTTCAGAGGCATGTGTCGGCAGCAGAGGTGTGTGCTTCAGCAGAGGCATGTGTCTGCAGCAGAGGCGTGTGTTAGCAGCAGAGGCATGAGTCAGCAGCAGGGGCATGTGTCTGCTACAGAGGCATGTGTCAGCAGCAGAGGCATGAGTCAGCAGCAGGGGCATGTGTCTACTGCAGAGGCATGTGTCAGCAGCAGAGGCATGTGTCAGCAGCAGAGGCATGTGTCTACAGCAGAGGCGTGGGTCAGCAGCAGAGGCATGAGTCAGAAGCCGGGGCATGAGTCAGAAGCAGGGGCATGAGTCAGAAGCAGGGGCATGAGTCAGAAGCAGGGGCATGTGTCTGCAGCAGAGGCATGTGTCAGCAGCAGAGGCAGGTGTCTGGAGCAGAGGCAGGTGTCAGTGTCAGCAGAAAAGGCATATATCATAGGCATGTGTCAGCAGCAGAGGCATGTGTCAGCAGCAGACTCCTGTGTCAGCAACAAAAGCATGTCAGCAGCAGAGACATGTGTCAGCAGCAGAAGCATGTGTCTGGAGCAGAGCCAAGAGTCTGTAGCGGAGGTATGTGTCAGCAGCAGAGGCATGTGTCTGCAGCAGAGGCATGTATCAGCAACAGAAGTGTGTGTCAGAAGCGGAGGCGTGCGTCAGAAGCAGATGCATAGGTCAGCAGTTTAGGCATGTGTCAGCAGCAGAGGCATGTGTCAGCAGCAGAAAAGTGTCAGCAGCAGAGGCGTGTGTCAGCAGCAGATATGTGTGTCTGCAGCAGAGGCGTGTGTCCGCAGGAGAGTCATGTCTCAGAGGCTGAGGTGTGTGTCAGCAGCAGGGGTGTGTTTCAGCAGCTTTGGCATGTGTCAGAGGCTTGTGTCAGCAGCAGAGTCATGTATCATATGCATGTGTCAGCATCAGAGGCATGTGTCAGCAGCACAGGCATTTGTAATAGGCAGGTGTCTGTAGCAAAGGCATGTGTCAGCAGCCAAGGCATGTTTTAGAAGCAGAGATATGCAGCAGAGGCATGTGTCAGCAGCAGAGGCATGTGTCAGCAGAAGAGGAATGTGTCTGCAGCAGAGGTGTGTGTCTGCAGCAGAGGTGTGTGTCAGCAGCGGAGACATGTGTCAGCAGCAGAGACATGTGTCTACAGCAGAGGTTTGTGTCAGGAGCATAGGCATGTGTCAACAGGAGAAGCATGTATCAGAGGCAGGTGTCAGCAGCAGATCCATATGTCTGCAGCAGAGGCAGGTGTCAGCAGCAAAAGTGTATGTCAGAAGCAGAGGCATGCGTCAGCAGCAGAGGCATGTGTCAGCTGCAGAGTCATGTGTCTGCAGCAGAGGCATGTGTCAGCAGCAGAGGCGTATATCAGCAGTTGAGGCATGTGTCAGCAGCAGAGGCATGTGTCAGCAGCAAAGGCATATGTCAGAGGCATGTGTCAGCAGCAGAGGCATGTGTCAACATCAGAGGCGTATGTCAGAGTCATGTGTCAGCAGCAGAGGCATATGTCAGAAGTATGTGTCAGCAGCAGAGGCGTGTGTTAGCAGCAGAGGCATGTGTCTGCAGCAGAGGCGTGCGCCAGCAGGAAAGGCAGTTGTCAGCAGCAGAGCTGTGTGTCAGCACCTGTGTCAGAGGCATGTGTCAGCAGCAGAGGAGTGTGCTTCAGCAGAGGCATGTGTCTGCAGCAAAGGCATGTGTTAGCAGCAGAGGCACTGGTCAGCAGCAGGGGCATTGGTACCAGTAATCACTGGTAACCAGGACCTCACTAGTACCACCTGCACTAGGAGAAAAACAACCACCTAAGTATCACAATACCTGTAGGGGTGTAAGAACATAACACATGATGCAATGCATAACATTCATTCAGAGGTGTAAGGAAGGAAAACACATGATGCATCAACAATACATTCAGAGGTGTAGCAATAACAATTGCGCAGTAATCACATTGGCACATAAATCATAAATGCGCCAGAACTCACATTAGTCACCACCTGTGACTGTCCCTAGGCTCGCTGGCCTTGCTGGGGCTAGGACGCCCTGTGTCCCAGTGTCAGGGGGCCTAAACGGAGCAGCTGCCCACGAAGTGCTGGGCAGCTGTGAGGACAAGGCTGGGGCCAACGTGGGAGCCTCGCAGGCTCTGAAGAAATAAAATGTCCCCCTGAGCCTCTCAGGGCTCTAAACAAATGACTGGCCCCATTTGAGCCTCGCTGGGCTCCTGAACAAAGAAATGCCCTCTAGAGCCTCGGTGGCTCTGCCAACAACTGTGGTGCCTCCTTGAGCCTCTTGTGGGCCTTGCAGCGCAACTCGAACTGCCCCCTGAGCCCCTCTGGGCTCTATTTCAACAATGGCCGCCGTTGGAGTCCCCCTCCTGGAGACTCGAAGCAAAATTAAGACCCTAGAGCCTCGCTGGGGTGGTGGGGTCCCTCACCGGGGGCCCGCGAACACGTGTGGCGCTTTGTTGGGAGTCCCCCCTCTGGGGGACTCGAGATGCCGCAAATGCTGCCGGAGCCCTCGGGCTCTGAGGAAAATGCCCTGCTCGTCGGAGCGGCCCTCTGACAACCGGGGCCGCTCAAAGGGTCTCCCCTTTGCCGCTCGCTGTGCTCTCTCCCGCCCCAGCACTTACCAGCTTCTCTCTTCTCAGGCTGGCGGTGGGGACGGAGGCTGCAACGGCGGTCTTCTTCTGGAGCCTCCAAGGCTCCCTCGCACTCCGGTCCCGAGGCCCCGCCTTCAACCAGGCGAGCTGCGGGCACTTCCGGGTCGCGCTGCTGAGGGCAGCCAGTAGCAGCGCAGCCCTGAGAACGGGGAGGCGGCACTTTCGGGTCACACTAGGCAGCGGCCCGGCAACAAATTCAATGCCCCTGGGCTGCGGCGGTGATTTTCGAGGGGCAATGCCGGGTGGGCACCGGCTGATTTAAAATCACAATAAATCGAGGTGGGCACTCGATATTAGGGTGGCAATGTCCCTGGCAGGGTGGGCACCTGCCAGGGGGCTCCCAGATCGGCAAAAAACGGGGCAAATGCCGGGTGGGCACCGGCTCTCACCAATAAAGCGCTCCTAGCGCTAGGACGAAAATAACGCGCTCTCAAGCGCTAGAGGCCCAATAAAGCGCTCTCAGCGCTAGGAACAGGGTCACAGCGCTCCCAAGCGCTACAAGGGGAAAGTAAAGCGCTCCCAGCGCTATCAATCAAATGCAGCGACCCCAGGTGCTATAGGACAACAAAGTCCAGCAAAAGTCCTTGTAGGCAGGCAGGGGGGCAAGGCTGGACCCAGAGCCAGCACACTGGGTCTCCAGGCAGGGAGACACTCCAAGTGGCGGTCCTCTGGCCCAGCGACAGCAGCAGCAGCCCCCTCAGGATCCTGGAAGAGAACAACATCTGTGGAGACGCAGCCTCATTTTTATACACCATATTCCTTTGTCTAAGGGTGCAGGGTGGGGGAGAAACCAGTCGCAACTGGTTTTGGAGCACTCTTGATTGCTCAACCACCCTTTTCATTCACTGGGGAGGCTAGGGTCGTTAGACACACCACAGGGGGGCGGAGCCAGCATTGTGTGGGGAAAACCCAGCCCATCCAGGACACAGGTACACTCCTCCCACACATCACTCATGCTAATCTCACACTCACCACCGGGCAGACCCACCCAGACTTCCTGGAGCCTGGCATGCCAGCCAGCTCTATCCAATCACGCTCCAGGCATATTTTACATTAATATGCCAACTCCTAGAAGTGGCATTTGTACACAAGACACACTCATGCCACATACACCCTTGCGAAGCATTCACTCTCACGAGTTCGCACATATCAGATTCGAACCTGTACACCCCACGCATCAGGAACTACCAGGGACACATACATTCCCCATGCATTCCTATGGGAGGGCAGGCCTATCTCATCACATGCACTCAGAGTGCGCACGCACTTTCCACTGGGACACAGTGAAAGTGCGCAGAACCCAAAAATCACGATCACCAGGTTACCATTACAGTAAAAAGTTTAGGGGTGAACCTGCCATAAGGGCCAAGTCCAACAGGCAGGTGTCAGCAGTAGAGGCTTTTGTCAGCAGAAAAGGCATATATCATAGGCATGTGTATCAGCAACAGAAGCATGTGTCAGAAGCAGAGGCGTGTGTTAGAAGCAGAGGCATAGGTCAGCAGTTAAGCCATATGTCAGCAGCAAAGGAATGTGTCAACAGCAGAAAAGTGTGTCAGAGGCGAGTGTCAGCAGCTGAGTTGTGGGTCAGCAACAGGGGTGTGTTCGGCAGCTATGGCATGTGTCAGAGGCTTGTGTCATTAGCAGAGGCATGTGTCAACTGCAGAGGTATATATCAGCAGCACAGGCATGTGTAATAGGCAGGTGTCTGTAGCAAAGGCATGTGTCAGCAGCTGAGGCATATTTTAGCAGCAGGGGCATGTAGCAGAGGCATGTGTCAGAGGCATATATCAGCAGCAGAGAAATGTGTCTGCAGCAGAAACGTGAGTCTGCAGCAGAGGTGTGTGTCAGCAGCAGAGATGTGTTTCTGCAGCAGAGGTTTGTGTCAGCGGCAGAGGCATGTGTATTAGGCAGGCGTCTGTAGCAAGGGCATGTGTCAGCAGCAGAGGCATAGTTTAGCAGCAAGGGCATGTAGCAGAGGCATGTGTCAGAGGCATGTGTCAGCAGCAGAGGAATGTGTCTGCAGCAGAGACATGTGTCTGCAGCAGAGCTGTGTGTCACCAGCAGAGACATGTATCAGCAGCAGCGGTATGTGTCAGCAGCAAAGGCATGTGTAATAGGCAGGCGTCTGTAGCAAGGGTATGTGTCAACAGCTGGGGCATAGTTGAGCAGCAGGGGTATGTAGAAAGGCACGTGTCAGAGGCATGTGTCAGCAGTAGAGGAATGTGTCTGCAGCAGAGACATGTGCCTGCAGCAGAGGTGTATGTCAACAGCAGAGAGATGTGTCTGCAGCAGAGGTTAGTGTCAGGAGCAGAGGCATGTGTCAGCAGCAGAGGCATGTATCAGAGGCAGGTGTAAGCAGCAGAGCCATGTTTCTACAGCAGAGGCAAGTGTCAGCAGCAAAAGTGTGTGTCAGCAGCAGAGGCATGCGTCAGCAGCAGAGGCATGTGTCAGCTGCAGAGTCATGTGTTAGCTGCAGAGTCATGTGTCAGCTGCAGAGTCATGTGTCAGCTGCAGAGGCATGTGTCAGCAGCAGAGGTGTGTATCAGAGGCATGTGTCAGCAGCAGAGGCATGTGTCAGAAGCAGAGGCATGTGTCAGCAGCAAAGGCATATGTCAGAGGCATGTGTCAGCAGCAGAGGCATATGTCAGAGTCATGTGTCAGCAGCAGAAGCATATGTCAGAGGTATGTGTCAGTAGCAGAGGCGCAGTTTAGCAGCAGAGGCATGTGTCTGCAGCAGAGGCATGTGTCAGCAGAAGAGGCAGGTGTCAGCAGAAGAGGCAGGTGTCAGCAGAAGAGGCAGGTGTTAGCAGCAGAGGCATGTATCAGGAGTTGAGGCATGTGTCAGCAGCTGAGAAATGTGTCAGCAGCAGAAGCATGTGTCCGCAGCAAAGGCATATGTCAGAGGTATGCGTCAGCAGCAGAGGCATGTGTCAGCAGCAGAGGCGTATGCCAGAGTCATGTGTCAGCAGCAGAGGCATATGACAGAAGTATGTGTCAGCAGCAGAGGCGTGTGTTAGCAGCAGAGGCATGTGTCTGCAGCAAAGGCGTGTGTCAGCAGGAGAGGCAGGTGTCAGCAGCAGAGCTGTGTGTCAGCATCAGAGGTGTTTGTTAGCAGCAGATGCCTGTGTCAGAGGCATGTGTCAGCAGCATAGGTGTGTGCTTCAGCAGAGGCACGTGTCTGCGGCAGAGGCGTGTGTTAGCAGCAGAGGCATGTGTTAGCAGCAGAGGCATGAGTCAGCAGCAGAGGCATGTGTCTGTAGCAGAGGCATGTGTTGGCAGCAGAGGCATGAGTCAGCAGCAGGGGCATGTGTCTGCTGTTGAGGCATGTGTCAGCAGCAGAGGGAGGTGTCAGCAGCAGAGGCAGGTGTCAGCAGCAGAGGCAGGTGTCTGCAGTAGAGGCATGTTTCTGTAGCAAAGGCATGTGTCAGCAGCTGAGGCATATTTTAGCAGCAGGGGCATGTAGCAGAGGCATGTGTCAGAGGCATATATCAGCAGCAGAGAAATGTGTCTGCAGCAGAAACGTGTGTCTGCAGCAGAGGTGTGTGTCAGCAGCAGAGAGGTGTGTCTGCAGCAGAGGTTTGTGTCAGCGGCCGAGGCATGTGTATTAGGCAGGCGTCTGTAGCAAAGGCATGTGTCAGCAGCAGAGGCATAGTTTAGCAGCAAGGGCATGTAGCAGAGGCATGTGTCAGAGGCATGTGTCAGCAGCAGAGGAATGTGTCTGCAGCAGAGACATGTGTCTGCAGCAGAGCTGTGTGTCAGCAGCAGAGACATGTGTCAGCAGCAGCGGTATGTGTCAGCAGCAAAGGCATGTGTAATAGGCAGGCGTCTGTAGCAAGGGCATGTGTCAACAGCTGAGGCATAGTTGAGCAGCAGGGGCATGTAGCAAAGGCATGTGTCAGAGGCATGTGTCAGCAGCAGAGGAATGTGTCTGCAGCAGAGACATGTGCCTACAGCAGAGGTGTGTGTCAACAGCAGAGAGATGTGTCTGCAGCAGAGGTTTGTGTCAGGAGCAGAGGCATGTGTCAGCAGCAGAAGCATGTATCAGAGGCAAGTGTAAGCAGCAGAGCCATGTTTCTATAGCAGAGGCAAGTATCAGCAGCAAAAGTGTGTGTCAGCAGCAGAGACATGTGTCAGCAGCAGAGGCATGTGCCAGCTGCAGAGTCATGTGTCAGCTGCAGAGTCATGTGTCAGCTGCAGAGTCATGTGTCAGCTACAGAGTCATGTGTCAGCTGCAGAGGCATGTGTCAGCAGCAGAGGTGTGTATCAGCAGTTGAGGCATGTGTCAGCAGCAGAGGCATGTGTCAGCAGCAGAGGCATATGTCAGAGTCATATGTCAGCAGCAGAGGCATATGTCAGAGGTATGTGTCAGTAGCAGAGGCGCGTTTTAGCAGCAGAGGCATGTGTCTGCAGCAGAGGCATGTGTCAGCAGAAGAGGCAGGTGTCAGCAGTGGAGGCAGGTGTCAGCAGAAGAGGCAGGTGTTAGCAGCAGAGGCATGTATCAGGAGTTGAGGCATGTGTCAGCAGCTGAGAAATGTGTCAGCAGCAGAGGCATGTGTCCGCAGCAAAGGCATATGTCAGAGGCATGCATCAGCAGCAGAGGCATGTGTCAGCAGCAGAGTCGTATGCCAGAGTCATGTGTCAGCAGCAGAGGCATATGTCAGAAGTATGTTTCAGCAGCAGAGGCGTGTGTTAGCAGCAGAAGCATGTGTATGCAGCAAAGGTGTGTGTCAGCAGGAGAGGCAGGTGTCAGCAGCAGAGCTGTGTGTCAGCATCAGAGGTGTTTGTCAGCAGCAGATGCCTGTGTCAGAGGCATGTGTAAGCAGCAGAGGTGTGTGCTTCAGCAGAGGCATGTGTCAGCAGCAGAGCCATGTGTCTGCAGCAGAGGCGTGTGTTAGCAGCAGAGGCATGTGTTAGCAGCAGAGGCATGAGTCAGCAGCAGAGGCATGTGTCTGTAGCAGAGGCATGTGTTGGCAGCAGAGGCATGAGTCAGCAGAAGGGGCATGTGTCTGCAGCAGAGGCATGTGTCTGTAGCAGAGGCATGTGTTGGCAGCAGAGGCATGAGTCAGCAGCAGGGGCATGTGTCTGCTGCAGAGGCATGTGTCAACAGCAGAGGCAGGCGTCAGCAGCAGAGGCAGGTGTCAACAGCAGAGGCAGGTGTCTGCAGCAGAGGCATGTTTCTGCAGCAGAGGCATGAGTCAGAAGCAGGGGCATGTGTCTGGAGCAGAGGCAGCTGTCAGCAGTAGAGGCTTTTTTCAGCAGAAAAGGCATATATCATAGTCATGTGCAAGCAGCGGAGGCATGTGTCAGCAGCAGCGGTATGTGTCAGCAGCAAAGGCATGTGTAATAGGCAGGCGTCTGTAGCAAGGGCATGTGTCAACAGCTGAGGCATAGTTGAGCAGCAGGGGTATGTAGCAAAGGCATGTGTCAGAAGCATGTGTCAGCAGCAGAGGAATGTGTCTGCAGCAGAGACATGTGCCTGCAGCAGAGGTGTGTGTCAACAGCAGAGAGATGTGTCTGCAGCAGAGGTTTGTGTCAGGAGCAGAGGCATGTGTCAGTAGCAGAGGCATGTGTCAGCAGCAAAGGCATGTGTCAGCAGCAGAGGCATATGTCAGAGTCATGTGTCAGCAGCAGAGGCATATGTCAGAGGCATGTGTCAGCAGCAGAGGCATATGTCAGAGTCATGTGTCAGCAGCAGAGGCATATGTCAGAGGTATGTGTCAGTAGCAGAGACGCGTTTTAGCAGCAGAGGCATGTGTCTGCAGCAGAGGCATGTGTCAGCAGAAGAGGCAGGTGTCAGCAGAAGAGGCAGGCGTTAGCAGCAGAGGCATGTATCAGGAGTTGAGGCATGTGTCAGCAGCTGAGAAATGTGTCAGCAGCAGAGGCATGTGTCCGCAGCAAAGGCATATGTCAGAGGCATGCGTAAACAGCAGAGGCATGTGTCAGCAGCAGAGGCGTATGCCAGAGTCATGTGTCAGCAGCAGAGGCATATGTCATAAGTATGTGTCAGCAGCAGAGGCGTGTGTTAGCAGCAGAGGCATGTGTATGCAGCAAAGGTGTGTGTCAGCAGGAGAGGCAGGTGTCAGCAGCAGAGCTGTCTATCAGCATCAGAGGTGTTTGTCAGCAGCAGATGCCTGTGTCAGAGGCATGTGTCAGCAGCAGAGGTGTGTGCTTCAGCAGAGGCATGTGTCTGTAGCAGAGGCATGTGTTGGCAGCAGAGGCATGAGTGAGCAGCAGGGGCATGTGTCTGCTGCAGAGGCATGTGTCAGCAACGGATCACTGACATAATATAGAATGACAAAATATAGACTTACCAAAATATAGTCACCAAAATATAGAATGACAAAATATCGAATTCCTATCTACAAACAGGTAAGTACAAAAATATCGAATCCAAAATATAGTCTGTAAAAAATATAGTCAGTCAAAATATCGAATTTTTTTAAATGTCTTAAAAGTAATTTAAAATTAATGAAATAATAAATATGATTAACTAAAACATACTTAAAAATACTCAAATAACCTTAAAATTAAGATATAATTAATTTAAGTTATTAATAAAAAATTTATAATATTTTACCGTAGGATAGCAGGAGGGTAACATTTAATATTCCCACTCCAGTGAGTGCAACAGTAGGGAAAGCGTTGGATAGCGTAGGGGTAAAAAATACTATTCCCACTCCAGAGTGCAACAGTAGGGAAAGCGTTGGATAGCGTAGGGGTAAAAATTACTATTCCCACTCCACAGAGTGCAACAGTAGGGAAAGCGTTGGATAGCGTAGGGGTAAAAAAATACTATTCCCACTCCAGTGAGTGCAACAGTAGGGAAAGCGTTGGATAGCGTAAGGGTAAAAATTACTATTCCCACTCCAGAGAGTGCAACAGTAGGGAAAGCGTTGGATAGCGGGAGGGTAAAAAATACTATTCCCACTCCAGTGAGTGCAACAGTAGGGAAAGCGTTGGATAGCGTAGGGGTAAAAATTACTATTCCCACTCCAGAGAGTGCAGCAGTAGGGAAAGCGTTGGATAGCATAAGGGTAAAAATTACTATTCCCACTCCAGAGAATGAAACAGTAGGGAAAGCGTTGGATAGCGGGAGGGTAAAAATTACCATTCCAACTCCAGAGCGTGCAACAGTAGGGAAAGCGTTGGATAGCGTAGGGGTAAGAATTACTATTCCCACTCCAGAGAGTGCAACAGTAGGGAAAGCGTTGGATATTGGAAGGGTAAAAATTACTATTTCCACTCCAGAGAGTACAACAGTAGGTAAAGCATTGGATAGCTTAGGGGTAAAAATTACTATTCCCACTCCAGAGAGTGCAACAGTAGGGAAAGCGTTGGATAGCATAGGGGTAAAAAATACTATTCCCACTCCAGAGAGTGCAACAGTAGGGAAAGCGTTGGATAGCGGGAGTGTGAAAATTACTATTCCCACTCCAGATAGTGCAACAGTAGGGAAAGCTTTGGATAGCGTAGGGGTAAACATTACTATTCCCACTCCAGAGAGTGCAACAGTAGGGAAAGCGTTGGATAGCGTAGGGGTAAAAAATACTATTCCCACTCCAGAGAGTGCAACAGTAGGGAAAGCGTTGGATAGCGGGAGGGTAAAAATTACTATTCCCACTCCAGTGAGTTTAACAGTAGGGGAAGTAATGATTTAATATATTATTTATAATAAATTAAATATCAATACCAATAAAACATTAATTGAAATTAATAACCAATTTAATATTACGTAATAATTAATTAGAAATACAACTACATATTAGTTATTAAAAATTAATAACCTATTGATAATTATTTCACAACTAATTAATTTTCAATAACAAAAACTAATTAATAATAAAAATTATTACCAATTAAAAATTAACAGTAAATTAATTATCAAAACACAAAAAGTATTTTTAATATGTAATTAATTACAATTACATTACTTCCCACCCTATTCCCCTATAAACCCACATCCCACTACAGAAAATACATTAATACAATTATCATAATTATCAAAAATTTTATTATTACAAAATAATTACCAATTAATAAAAATTTATTGCCAATAATAGAAATGAATTACCAATTAAAAATTAATTAACAATAAATTTAAAATCAATACCAATAAATGAAAAAAAATATTTACTTAATTACAATTAAATTACTTCCCACCCTATTCCCCTATAAACCCACAACTGGCTACAGAAAATAAATTTAGAAAATTAACATAATTAACAATTAATCAATTAATACAAATTAATTGGCAATTAATGAAAATTAATTACCAAATAAAAAATAACAATAAATTCAAAATGAATACCAATAAATAAATAAAAATATTTAATTAATTACAATTAAATTACTTCCCACCCTATTCCCCTACAAACCCACAACCCGCTACAGATTTAAATTACGCAAAAATTAAATAACATAAAATTCATTACTTAAAATACATTAAACATACATTACAAAAATTAATATACACTTTTCACACATATACTAACATACGAAACACTTTAAAAAAATGTATATTATTAAAAAATAGATATATTTAATGCCTATATTGTATACTTCGATATTTTGACTTCTATATTTTGAAAATCGATATTACTTACCTTAAATTCGATATTTTTAACCACTTTATTGTGTCCATTCGATATTTTGTCCATTCTATATTTTTACTTCGATATTATGTCCATTCTATATTTTGGAATCAATATTATGACTGTTTACCGTCAGCAACAGAGGCAGGTGTCTGTAGCAGAGGCAGGTGTCAGCAGCAGAGGCAGGTGTCTGCAGCAGAGGCATGTTTCTGTAGCAAAGGCATGTGTCAGCAGCTGAGGCATATTTTAGCAGCAGGGGCATGTAGCAGAGGCATGTGTCAGAGGCATATATGAGCAGCAGAGAAATTTGTCTGCAGCAGAAACGTGTGTCTGCAGCAGAGGTGTGTGTCAGCAGCAGAGACGTGTGTGTGCAGCAGAGGTTTGTGTCAGCGGCAAAGGCATGTGTAATAGGCAGGCGTCTGTAGCAAGGGCATGTGTCAACAGCTGAGGCATAGTTGAGCAGCAGGGGCATGTAGCAAAGGCATGTGTCAGAGGCATGTGTCAGGAGCAGAGGAATGTGTCTGCAGCAGAGACATGTGCCTGCAGCAGAGGTGTGTGTCAACAGCAGAGAGATGTGTCTGCAGCAGAGGTTTGTGTCAGGAGCAGAGGCATGTGTCAGCAGCAGAGGCATGTATCAGAGGCAAGTGTAAGCAGCAGAGCCATGTTTCTACAGCAGAGGCAAGTGTCAGCAGCAAAAGTGTTGGACTTGGCCCGCAGGGCAGGTTCACCCCTAGACTTTTTGCCTTATTTGTGACCCTGTGTCAGTGATTTTTGGGTCTCTGCGCACTTTTCCCTGGGCCCCAGAGTGAAAGTGCGTGCATGTAGTATGGCTGGCCTGCCCTCCCATAGGAATGCATGGGGAATGTGTGTGTCCCTGGTAGTTCCTGATGCGTGGGGAGTACAAGCTCGAGTTTGGTATGTATAAACTCGTGAGAGTGAATGCTGCGAGATGGTGTCTGCGGCATGTATGTGTCTAGAAGGGAAGTGCTACTTCTGGACATTGAGATATGTGTGCAGTGAGGGTGCTGGAGCGTGATTGGCTGGAGCTGGCTGGCATGCCAGGCTCCAGGAAGTCTGGATGGGTCTGCCCGGTGGTGAGTGGGAGATTAGCATGCTGATGGCTGGGGAGGAGTGTACCTGTGGCCTGAATGAGGCTGGGTTTTCCCCAGACAATGCTGGCTCCGCCCCCCTGTGGTGTGACTGATGTCCCTAGCCCTGCCAGTGAAAGAAAGGGGTGGTTGGGCCATCAAGGGTACTCAAGAACCAGCTGCGACTGGTTCCGCCCCCACCCTGCACCTTCAGACAAAGGAATGTACTGTATAAAAATGGGGCTGTGTCCCCAGAGAGGTTGTTCTCTGCCAGGATCCTGCCTGAGGGGGCTGCTGCTGTTGCTGGGCCAGAGGACCGCCACTTGGACTGTCTCCCTGCCTGGAGACCCAGTGAGCTGGCTCTGGGCCCAGCCTTGCCCCCCTACCTGCCTAGAAGGACTTTTGCTGGACTCTGTTGTCCCTAGCGCTGGTGAGCGCTTCCTGATTTTCCTAGCCCCTGGGAGCGCTTTGTTTTGCTTATAGCGCTGAGCGCGCTTTATTGCGACCCCCTAGCGCTGAGAGCGCGCTGTATTTCCTGCAAGCGCCTCGGGGCGCTTTATTGTTCAGAGCCGGTGCCCACCCGGCATTTGCCCCGGTCGCTACTGCATTCGCGAGTGCCACCTCGCTTATTTGGGATTAATTTGTCCCCTGGCAGGTGCCCACCCTGCCCGGGACTTTGCCACTGATTTTTGCCCAGGATCGAGTGCCCACCTCGACTTCGTGCCTGGGAGAATCACCGCCGCAGCCCGGAGTGTTGTGAAAACGTTGCCGGGCCGCTGCCAAGTGCGACCCGGAAGTGCCCGCCTCCCTGCTCGGGGCCGCGCTGCCATTGGCGGACACCCGAGGCAGGAAGCCAGGCAAGTTGCAGCGTGACGGGGCCAGGCGGGGAAGCAGGAAGCAGCCTGCACGTCCAGCCGAGGCTCCCAAGTGAGGGAGAGCCCCGGACCTTCCGCCAGCCCCAGAGGAGGGAGAGAGTCCTGCCGCCACCGAGGAGAGTCCCGAGGAGCGGGAGCTCTCCAGCCAGCAGCCGGTGAGTGCCGAAAGGGGGGAGGAAGCCCCCGGTGTGCTTCGGTGCCTGCGAAAGGCACTGCAGTGATTGAAGCCCCCAAGGGCTCCGGGGGCAATTTGTGGTTTCTTTGTGCCCCAAGAGGCTCCAAGTATCCCGGGGGTGACAGAGCGGCCCCGGTTGGCAGCGGGCCGCTCCGACGTCCATTCCGAGTCCACGAAGGACTCCAACGGCCCCGCATTTTTAATTAGGAGCCCCGAGGCTCCTGGGGACAATTTTGTATTTTGCAAGCCCAGAGAGGCTCAAAATCGCCACAGTTGTTTGTAGAGCCCACGAGGGGCTCAGGCGCACTATTGTTGGTTGAGCCAGAGAGGCTCCTGGGAGGCTCAAGGGGACAGTTGTTTACTCGGAGCCTGTGAGGCTCCCCCATCGTGTTGGCTCCATCATTGTGCTACCCAGTTGCCCAGCACTTTGTGGGCAACTGCTCCGTTTAGGCCCCCTGACTTTGGGACACAGGGCGTCCTAGCCCTAGAGAGGCCAGTTGGCCTAGGGACAGTCACAGGTGGTGACTTACGTGAGTTTGGCGCAATTGTTCATTTTCTACACCTCTGAATGTATTGCGATGCATCAAGTGTTTTCCTTTCCTTACACCTCTGAATGGGTAGATTATTCATCATGTGTTCTCTTGTGCTGCACCGCTGAATGTGTTTTTATGCGTCATGTGCTTTGTCCTTTTACACCGCTGAATGTATTGTGATGCATCATGTGTTTCCTTTCTTACACCCCTACAGGTATTGTAATACTTAGGTGGTTGTTTTCTCCCTAGTGCAGGTGGTACTAGCGAGGCCCAGGTCCCTAGTGTAATCTCCTAAGATAGTGAGGGTTGCATAGGTGGTGCTCACCTGGTACCAGTAGTGACTGGTTGTATGTTATCTTTGTGCTACAGTTTTACATCCTAAATGCTATTTTTAAAAGTGTTACTTCTAAAAGTGCTGATTCCTGACAGTGGTCCAGGTGGCCCTGTCTTGTAAATATCCCCTGTAAATTCTGCCCGTGCCTCTGGCACAATGTAAAGTGTGTGTTTTATCTAATGTATGTTTATTGGAATACAAAGGCTATTTTTATATAACCTTGTGTGGAGTGTTTCTTTGTGGTGGGCCTTGGGTGTTGTTGCTGGGGTGCATGCGCAAATACTTAACTTACATCGCCTCCAAGTCCAGCCTTGCTGCTCGCGCCACGTTACCTAGAGGGCGAGTAGGGGTTACCTTGGCGTGTAACTCCCTTGCCCTGACACTTAGAACTGGCGATCCCTGACTGACCTCGACGCGAGTCTTGGCCGGCCAGGGCCCCGGTTCTAACATTGGTGGCAGCGGTGGGATAAGGATTTGTGTTTGCGTTGTACCACAGTAGCAACTGGCCACTACAAAGCTCTGCATTTTTAGATGACCACATTGTTGGGGATTATTGTGTTTTTGGTGAAGTTCCATTATTGCTTCTCCTGAAGAGTGTAATTTGATAATTGTGTTCAGTACATTTGTCCCCCGCCCTGCTTCCAGAGTTTGGTACCTGTGTCACTTGTGGTCAGGTTGAGAAGTCAGGGGTGGTAGAAACTGCCTTACCGATCCGAGGGGAGGGTGTGTGTGGATGAATGGTGTGTTTCCCTGGACGCATGAGTGAGTTCTTTTTTTTTTAAGGAGAGTGTGGAAGTTTTGGAATTGTGTACTTTTACTTCAGATTGCTAGTTCCCTTGTGTTGCACGTGTTTGTGAGCATCCTGTCAAGATGGAATCTCCTTTTAACCTTTGTGGCCTGTTTAAGTACAGTGTGCATGAGTTGGTACGGTTATGTAAGGAGAGAGACATCCCAGTGAGTGAGTCAGACACCCAGTCCAAGCTTAGGGATAACATGATCCTGTGGCAGAAGAGTGACTGGGAGCGTGAGCACAGTGAGAGGGAGAGGGCCCGGACCGCACACCATGAGGGTGGTGGGTCTGAGGGGAGCCCTGAAGAGTCTGATGTGGAGAGTGAGTTTGACAGTGGATGGGCGCCAGCAGAGAGCGAGTACCCCCTAGATAGGGAGTCCCTTGCTGGGTCCAGTGTCAGATGTAGCACCCCATCCCTTTCCCTGTCCCCAGAGGAGTGGGTGGATAGGAGAGAAGAGAGGGAGCACCAGCTGGCCATAGAGAAGCTCAGGTTAGAGCATGCCTGGAAGATGGCGCAGCTGGGTGTGAATGAGCGGATTGCAGAGGCTGAGAGGGCCTTGGCCAGGGAGAAGATAGCCCTAGAGTGTAGGTTATCCCCTGACTGCAGTCATAATTTTCTGGATCCCCCAGGGAGGGTTGAGTCCAGTGGTGGCAGCTATTTGAATCTCAGTGCAGGAAATCCCACTCCCAGTTCCCAGAGTCTGGTACCTGTTTCCCCAGAGGAGGAGTATAGGTTGAGATTCAGGGGCAGTAGGAAACTGTCTCACCAGTCTTGGGGGGAGTTTGTGGATGAATGTCAAGGTGCACTGGCTGAATGGTTAGAGGTTCACATGGAATCTGAGTTTGACAAACTATTTGATCTGGTTCTAAGAGAGCAGGTGCTTAGTAGTTGTTTGCCAGAGTTGCGCCTACACCTGTTGGAATGTGGGTTGACTGATCCGGACACCCTTGCAGAAGAAGCAGAGCGCTGGGAGAGTGCCAGAGGTTCTGTAGAGTCATTGGAGAGTGAGTCCAACTGTAGTGGTATAGGTATCTTCCAGCCCAGCGTGGTGGAAGAGGCTCAGTGTAGCCCAGCTAGGTCCCAGTATAGTGAGAGAGGTGGAGGGGCTGACTACCTGGCTCAGTGGAGCAGGAGTCAGTGGGTGGCTGAGAGCCCCCAGAGGCCCGAAGCCCTGTCTCAGAACTTGGGTGGTTTCTTGAGGGAACACCAGGTTAGGGACCTAGGCTGTCCTGGTAGTACACTTGAGGAGGATCTCCTAGTGTCTAGGGAACCTGGAGCGTCTGTAACTAGAGCTCCAGGGGTTCCAGTGTCCGGCAGTGCTACTCCAGGAGGGAGTGCACAGAAGTCCGAAGTGAGGAGTGATTGGGGGATGAGTTTCCCAGTGGATGCACCAGTGGACCAGAGACTAGCCAGTTGGGCTAGATCTTCTTGGGTGGACCCGGGTGGCGCCACTTCTGGTCTGGGGGATCTTTGCGCACTGTCAGGTGGACAGGAGGCGGGAGATCTGCGCCAGACAGACAGTCACACGACACATGGGTCATGTGTCAGCCTCAGGGGGATTGTGTGTGAATCCCCAGAAGTCCTGGAGTGCCAGGCAATTGTTCCACCAAAGGTTTTAGACCGGCGGGTGGATGGCCAGGTTCAGGTTCAGGATCAGCCTGACCTGAAGGGTAGGACGACTGTAACCAGTGTCCTGACCGGTTCTTCTTCCAGAGGAACTTCTCCAGTTGGGAGAGGGCAGACCTCTGGAAGGGGGTGCAGAGGGTGGGAAAGCCCAACTCTGACCCCGGTGCAACCTGAGGGGTTAAACTCTGGGTTGGAGTGGCGTTGTAAGGGTACCCCTCGCAGGAGGAGGAGGAACCCTAGAAGAAGAGGTAGGGGGAGGAGAGCCTTCCCCGAGACTCCTGGTCCGCCTGAGGTTGTAGGCCGTAGGCTGGAGAACCAGTGGCAGTCTAGTCCTGTCTTGCAGACAGGGAGAGTGGAGAATGGGTACTATGTGCCAGGGGTTACTACCCCCCGCTCTGCGAATTGGCAAGGACCGGTGGCACCTGGGTGGCCCAGGGCCTGGTCCTGGCCGCGGACAGCTGAGGAGTACCAGTGGGGTAGCCCAGTTGGTCCTTACAGTAGCTTTAGAAGGAACCCTAGGGGTTCAATGTGGCATAGAACAGGAGGGTGTCCCGGCAGTGGCGGGCCTGCGTCCGTGTTCTATCGCCCCAAGCAGGGAAGTCCATCACGGTGGTGATTGTTCTCCCCTGCGTTTTGGCTGGAAGGGGGTTGTGTTGGACTTGGCCCGCAGGGCAGGTTCACCCCTAGACTTTTTGCCTTATTTGTGACCCTGTGTCAGTGATTTTTGGGTCTCTGCGCACTTTTCCCTGGGCCCCAGAGTGAAAGTGCGTGCATGTAGTATGGCTGGCCTGCCCTCCCATAGGAATGCATGGGGAATGTGTGTGTCCCTGGTAGTTCCTGATGCGTGGGGAGTACAAGCTCGAGTTTGGTATGTATAAACTCGTGAGAGTGAATGCTGCGAGATGGTGTCTGCGGCATGTATGTGTCTAGAAGGGAAGTGCTACTTCTGGACATTGAGATATGTGTGCAGTGAGGGTGCTGGAGCGTGATTGGCTGGAGCTGGCTGGCATGCCAGGCTCCAGGAAGTCTGGATGGGTCTGCCCGGTGGTGAGTGGGAGATTAGCATGCTGATGGCTGGGGAGGAGTGTACCTGTGGCCTGAATGAGGCTGGGTTTTCCCCAGACAATGCTGGCTCCGCCCCCCTGTGGTGTGACTGATGTCCCTAGCCCTGCCAGTGAAAGAAAGGGGTGGTTGGGCCATCAAGGGTACTCAAGAACCAGCTGCGACTGGTTCCGCCCCCACCCTGCACCTTCAGACAAAGGAATGTACTGTATAAAAATGGGGCTGTGTCCCCAGAGAGGTTGTTCTCTGCCAGGATCCTGCCTGAGGGGGCTGCTGCTGTTGCTGGGCCAGAGGACCGCCACTTGGACTGTCTCCCTGCCTGGAGACCCAGTGAGCTGGCTCTGGGCCCAGCCTTGCCCCCCTACCTGCCTAGAAGGACTTTTGCTGGACTCTGTTGTCCCTAGCGCTGGTGAGCGCTTCCTGATTTTCCTAGCCCCTGGGAGCGCTTTGTTTTGCTTATAGCGCTGAGCGCGCTTTATTGCGACCCCCCTAGCGCTGAGAGCGCGCTGTATTTCCTGCAAGCGCCTCGGGGCGCTTTATTGTTCAGAGCCGGTGCCCACCCGGCATTTGCCCCGGTCGCTACTGCATTCGCGAGTGCCACCTCGCTTATTTGGGATTAATTTGTCCCCTGGCAGGTGCCCACCCTGCCCGGGACTTTGCCACTGATTTCTGCCCAGGATCGAGTGCCCACCTCGACTTCGTGCCTGGGAGAATCACCGCCGCAGCCCGGAGTGTTGTGAAAACGTTGCCGGGCCGCTGCCAAGTGCGACCCGGAAGTGCCCGCCTCCCTGCTCGGGGCCGCGCTGCCATTGGCGGACACCCGAGGCAGGAAGCCAGGCAAGTTGCAGCGTGACGGGGCCAGGCGGGGAAGCAGGAAGCAGCCTGCACGTCCAGCCGAGGCTCCCAAGTGAGGGAGAGCCCCGGACCTTCCGCCAGCCCCAGAGGAGGGAGAGAGTCCTGCCGCCACCGAGGAGAGTCCCGAGGAGCGGGAGCTCTCCAGCCAGCAGCCGGTGAGTGCCGAAAGGGGGGAGGAAGCCCCCGGTGTGCTTCGGTGCCTGCGAAAGGCACTGCAGTGATTGAAGCCCCCAAGGGCTCCGGGGGCAATTTGTGGTTTCTTTGTGCCCCGAGAGGCTCCAAGTATCCTGGGGGTGACAGAGCGGCCCCGGTTGGCAGCGGGCCGCTCCGACGTCCATTCCGAGTCCACGAAGGACTCCAACGGCCCCGCATTTTTAATTAGGAGCCCCGAGGCTCCTGGGGACAATTTTGTATTTTGCAAGCCCAGAGAGGCTCAAAATCGCCACAGTTGTTTGTAGAGCCCACGAGGGGCTCAGGCGCACTATTGTTGGTTGAGCCAGAGAGGCTCCTGGGAGGCTCAAGGGGACAGTTGTTTACTCGGAGCCTGTGAGGCTCCCCCATCGTGTTGGCTCCATCATTGTGCTACCCAGTTGCCCAGCACTTTGTGGGCAACTGCTCCGTTTAGGCCCCCTGACTTTGGGACACAGGGCGTCCTAGCCCTAGAGAGGCCAGTTGGCCTAGGGACAGTCACAGGTGGTGACTTACGTGAGTTTGGCGCAATTGTTCATTTTCTACACCTCTGAATGTATTGCGATGCATCAAGTGTTTTCCTTTCCTTACACCTCTGAATGGGTAGATTATTCATCATGTGTTCTCTTGTGCTGCACCGCTGAATGTGTTTTTATGCGTCATGTGCTTTGTCCTTTTACACCGCTGAATGTATTGTGATGCATCATGTGTTTCCTTTCTTACACCCCTACAGGTATTGTAATACTTAGGTGGTTGTTTTCTCCCTAGTGCAGGTGGTACTAGCGAGGCCCAGGTCCCTAGTGTAATCTCCTAAGATAGTGAGGGTTGCATAGGTGGTGCTCACCTGGTACCAGTAGTGACTGGTTGTATGTTATCTTTGTGCTACAGTTTTACATCCTAAGTGCTATTTTTAAAAGTGTTACTTCTAAAAGTGCTGATTCCTGACAGTGGTCCAGGTGGCCCTGTCTTGTAAATATCCCCTGTAAATTCTGCCCGTGCCTCTGGCACAATGTAAAGTGTGTGTTTTATCTAATGTATGTTTATTGGAATACAAAGGCTATTTTTATATAACCTTGTGTGGAGTGTTTCTTTGTGGTGGGCCTTGGGTGTTGTTGCTGGGGTGCATGCGCAAATACTTAACTTACATCGCCTCCAAGTCCAGCCTTGCTGCTCGCGCCACGTTACCTAGAGGGCGAGTAGGGGTTACCTTGGCGTGTAACTCCCTTGCCCTGACACTTAGAACTGGCGATCCCTGACTGACCTCGACGCGAGTCTTGGCCGGCCAGGGCCCCGGTTCTAACAAAAAGTGTGTGTCAGCAGCAGAGGCATGTGTCAGCAGCAGAGGCATGTGTCAGCTGCAGAGTCATGTGTCAGTTGCAGAGTCATGTGTCTGCTGCAGAGTCATGTGTCAGCTGCAGAGGTATGTGTCAGCAGCAGAGGCATATGTCAGAGGCATGTGTCAGCAGCAGAGGCATATGTCAGAGTCATGTGTCAGCAGCAGAAGCATATGTCAGAGGTATGTGTCAGTAGCAGAGGCGCAGTTTAGCAGCAGAGGCATGTGTCTGCAGCAGAGGCATGTGTCAGCAGAAGAGGCAGGTGTCAGCAGAAGAGGCAGGTGTCAGCAGAAGAGGCAGGTGTTAGCAGCAGAGGCATGTATCAGGAGTTGAGGCATGTGTCAGCAGCTGAGAAATGTGTCAGCAGCAGAGGCATGTGTCCGCAGCAAAGGCATATGTCAGAGGTATGCGTCAGCAGCAGAGGCATGTGTCAGCAGCAGAGGCGTATGCCAGAGTCATGTGTCAGCAGCAGAGGCATATGACAGAAGTATGTGTCAGCAGCAGAGGCGTGTGTTAGCAGCAGAGGCATGTGTCTGCAGCAAAGGCGTGTGTCAACAGGAGAGGCAGGTGTCAGCAGCAGAGCTGTGTGTCAGCATCAGAGGTGTTTGTCAGCAGCAGATGCCTGTGTCAGAGGCATGTGTTGCAGCAGAGGTGTGTGCTTCAGCAGAGGCATGTTTCTTCACCAGAGGCGTGTGTTAGCAGCAGAGGCATGAGTCCGCAGCAGAGGCATGTTTCTTCACCAGAGGCGTGTGTTAGCAGCAGAGGCATGAGTCCGCAGCAGAGGCATGTGTCTGTAGCAGAGGCATGTGTTGGCAGCAGAGGCATGAGTGAGCAGCAGGGGCATGTGTCTGCTGCAGAGGCATGTGTCAGCAACAGAGGCAGGTGTCAGAAGCAGAGGCAGGTGTCAGCAGCAGAGGCAGGTGTCTGCAGCAGAGGCATGTTTCTGTAGCAAAGGCATGTGTCAGCAGCTGAGGCATATTTTAGCAGCAGGGGCATGTAGCAGAGGCATGTGTCAGAGGCATATATCAGCAGCAGAGAAATGTGTCTGCAGCAGAAACGTGTGTCTGCAGAAGAGGTGTGTGTCAGCAGCAGAGACGTGTGTCTGCAGCAGAGGTTTGTGGCAGAGGCATGTGTATTAGGCAGGCGTCTGTAGCAAAGGCATGTGTCAGCAGCAGAGGCATAGGTTAGCAGCAAGGGCATGTAGCAGAGGCATGTGTCAGAGGCATGTGTCAGCAGCAGAGGAATGTGTCTGCAGCAGAGACATGTGTCTGCAGCAGAGCTGTGTGTCAGCAGCAGAGACATGTGTCAGCAGCAGCGGTATGTGTCAGCAGCAAAGGCACGTGTAATAGGCAGGGGTCTGTAGCAAGGGCATGTGTCAACAGCTGAGGCATAGTTGAGCAGCAGGGGCATGTAGCAAAGGCATGTGTCAGCAGCAGAGGAATGTGTCTGCAGCAGAGACATGTGCCTGCAGCAGAGGTGTGTGTCAACAGCTTAGAGATGTGTCTGCAGCAGAGGTTTGTGTCAGGAGCAGAGGCATGTGTCAGCAGCAGAGGCATGTATCAGACGCAAGTGTAAGCAGCAGAGCCATGTTTCTACAGCAGAGGCAAGTGTCAGCAGCAAAAGTGTGTGTCAGCAGCAGAGGCATGTGTCAGCAGCAGAGGCATGTGTCAGCTGCAGAGTCATGTGTCAGCTGCAGAGTCATGTGTCAGCTGCAGAGTCATGTGTCAGCTGCAGAGGCATGTGTCAGCTGCAGAGGCATGTGTCAGCAGCAGCGCCATATGTCAGCAGCAGAGGTATGAGTCAGCAGCAGAGGCATATGTCAGCAGCAGAGGCATGTGTCAGCAGCAAAGGCATATGTCAGAGGCATGTGTCAGCAGCAGAGGCATATGTCAAAGTCATGTGTCAGCAGCAGAGGCATATGTCAGAGGTATGTGTCAGTAGCAGAGGCGCATTTTAGCAGCAGAGGCATGTGTCTGCAGCAGAGGCATGTGTCAGCAGAAGAGGCAGGTGTCGGCAGAAGAGGCAGGTGTCAGCAGAAGAGGCAGGTGTTAGCAGCAGAGGCATGCATCAGGAGTTGAGGCATGTGTCAGCAGCTGAGAAATGTGTTAGTAGCAGAGGCATGTGTCCGCAGCAAAGGCATATGTCAGAGGCATGCGTCAGCAGCAGAGGCATGTGTCAGCAGCAGAGGCATGTGTCAGCAGCAGAGGCATGTGTCAGCTGCAGAGCCATGTGTCAGCTGCAGAGTCATGTGTCAGATGCAGAGGCATGTGTCAGCAGCAGAGGCATGTGTCAGCAGCAGAGGCATGTGTCAGCAGCAGAGGCATGTGTCAGCAGCAAAGGCATATGTCAGAGGCATGTGTCAGCAGCAGAGGCATATGTCAGAGTCATGTGTCAGCAGCTGAGGCATATGTCAGAGTCATGTGTCAGCAGCAGAGGCATATGTCAGAGTCAGGTGTCAGCAGCAGAGGCATATGTCAGAGGTATGTGTCAGTAGCAGAGACTCATTTTAGCAGCAGAGGCATGTGTCAGCAGAAGAGGCAGGTGTCAGCAGAAGAGGCAGGTGTCAGCAGAAGAGGCAGGTGTTAGCAGCAGAGGCATGTATCAGGAGTTGAGGCATGTGTCAGCAGCTGAGAAATGTGTCAGCAGCAGAGGCATCTGTCCGCAGCAAAGGCATATGTCAGAGGTATGCATCAGCAGCAGAGGCATGTGTCAGCAGCAGAGGGGTATGCCAGAGGCATGAGTCAGCAGCAGAGGCATGTGTCTGTAGCAGAGGCATGTGTTGGCAGCAGAGGCATGAGTGAGCAGCAGGGGCATGTGTCTGCTGCAGAGGCATGTGTCAGCAACAGAGGCAGGTGTCAGCAGCAGAGGCAGGTGTCAGCAGCAGAGGCAGGTGTCTGCAGCAGAGGCATGTTTCTGTAGCAAAGGCATGTGTCAGCAGCTGAGGCATATTTTAGCAGCAGGGGCATGTAGCAGAGGCATGTGTCAGAGGCATATATCAGCAGCAGAGAAATGTGTCTGCAGCAGAAACGTGTGTCTGCAGCAGAGATGTGTGTCAGCAGCAAAGGCATGTGTAAAAGGCAGGCGTCTGTAGCAAGGGCATGTGTCAACAGCTGAGGCATAGTTGAGCAGCAGGGGCATGTAGCAAAAGCATGTGTCAGAGGCATGTGTCAGTAGCAGAGGAATGTGTCTGCAGTAGAGACATGTGCCTGCAGCAGAGGTGTGTGTCAACAGCAGAGAGATGTGTCTGCAGCAGAGGTTTGTGTCAGGAGCAGAGGCATGTGTCAGCAGCAGAGGCATGTATCAGAGGCAAGTGTAAGCAGGAGAGCCATGTTTCTACAGCAGAGGCAAGTGTCACCAGCAAAAGTGTGTGTCAGCAGCAGAGGCATGTGTCAGCAGCAGAGGCATGTGTCAGCTGCAGAGTCATGTGTCAGTTGCAGAGTCATGTGTCAGCTGCAGAGTCATGTGTCAGCTGCAGAGGCATGTGTCAGCAGCAGAGGCATGTGTCAGCAGCAGAGGCATGTGTCAGCAGCAGAGGCATGTGTCAGCAGCAGAGGCATGTATCAGCAGCAAAGGCATATGTCAGAGGCATGTGTCAGCAGCAGAGGCATATGTCAGAGTCATGTGTCAGCAGCAGAGGCATATGTCAGAGGCATGTGTCAGCAGCAGAGGCATATGTCAGAGTCATGTGTCAGCAGCAGAGGCATATGTCTGAGGTATGTGTCAGTAGCAGAGGTGCGTTTTAGCAGCAGAGGCATGTGTCTACAGCAGAGGCAGGTGTCAGCAGAAGAGGCAGGTGTCAGCAGAAGAGGCAGGTGTTAGCAGCAGAGGCATGTATCAGGAGTTGATGCATGTGTCAGCAGCTGAGAAATCTGTCACCAGCAGAGGCATGTGTCCGCAGCAAAGGCATATGTCAGAGGTATGGGTCAGCAGCAGAGGCATGTGTCAGCAGCAGAGGCGTATGCCAGAGTCATGTGTCAGCAGCAGAGGCATATGACAGAAGTATGTGTCAGCAGCAGAGGCGTGTGTTAGCAGCAGAGGCATGTGTCTGCATCAAAGGCGTGTGTCAACAGGAGAGGCAGGTGTCAGCAGCAGAGCTGTGTGTCAGCATCAGAGGTGTTTGTCAGCAGCAGATGCCTGTCAGAGGCATGTGTCAGGAGCAGAGGTGTGTGCTTCAGCAGAGGCATGTGTCTTCACCAGAGGCGTGTGTTAGCAGCACAGGCATGTGTTAGCAGCAAAGGCATGAGTCAGCAGCAGAGGCATGTGTCTGTAGCAGAGGCATGTGTTGGCAGCAGGGTCATGAGTCAGCAGCAGAGGCATGTGTCTGCTGTTGAGGCATGTGTCAGCAGCTAGGGAGGTGTCAGCAGCAGAGGCAGGTGTCAGCAGCAGAGGCAGGTGTCTGCAACAGAGGCATGTTTCTGTAGCAAAGGCATGTGTCAGCAGCTGAGGCATATTTTAGCAGCAGGGGCATGTAGCAGAGGCATGTGTCAGAGGCATATATCAGCAGCAGAGAAATGTGTCTGCAGCAGAAACGTGTGTCTGCAGCAGAGGTGTGTGTCAGCAGCAGAGACGTGTGTCTGCAGCAGAGGCATGTGTCAGCGGCAGAGGCATGCGTATTAGGCAGGCGTCTGGAGCAAAGGCATGTGTCAGCAGTAGAGGCATAGTTTAGCAGCAAGGGCATGTAGTAGAGGCATGTGTCAGAGGCATGTGTCAGCAGCAGAGGAATGTGTCTGCAGCAGAGCTGTGTGTCAGCAGCAGAGACATGTGTCAGCAGCAGCGGTATATGTCAGCAGCAAAGGCATGTGTAATAGGCAGGCGTCTGTAGCAAGGGCATGTGTCAACAGCTCAGGCATAGTTGAGCAGCAGGGGCATGTAGCAAAGGCATGTGTCAGAGGCATGTGTCAGCAGCAGAGGAATGTGTCTGCAGCAGAGACATGTGCCAGCAGCAGAGGTGTGTCAACAGCTGAGAGATGTGTCTGCAGCAGAGGTTTGTGTCAACAGGAAAAGGCAGGTGTCAGCAGCAGAGCTGTGTGTCAGCATCAGAGGTGTTTGTCAGCAGCAGATGCCTGTGTCAGAGGCATGTGTCAGCAGCAGAGGTGTGTGCTTCAGCAGAGGCATGTGTCTTCACCAGAGGCGTGTGTTAGCAGCAGAGGCATGTGTTAGCAGCAGAGGCATGAGTCAGCAGCAGAGGCATGTGTCTGTAGCAGAGGCATGTGTTGGCAGCAGAGGCATGAGTCAGCAGCAGGGGCATGTGTCTGCTGTTGAGGCATGTGTCAGCAGCAGAGGGAGGTGTCAGCAGCAGAGGCAGGTGTCAGCAGCAGAGGCAGGTGTCTGCAGCAGAGGCATGTTTCTGTAGCAAAGGCATGTGTCAGCAGCTGTGGCATATTTTAGCAGCAGGGGCATGTAGCAGAGGCATGTGTCAGAGGCATATATCAGCAGCAGAGAAATGTGTCTGCAGCAGAAACGTGTGTCTGCAGCAGAGGTGTGTGTCAGCTGCAGAGACGTGTGTCTGCAGCAGAGGTGTGTGTCAGCGGCAGAGGCATGTGTATTAGGCAGGCGTCTGTAGCAAAGGCATGTGTCAGCAGCAGAGGCATAGTTTAGCAGCAAGGACATGTAGCAGAGGCATGTGTCAGAGGCAAGTGTCAGCAGCAGAGGAATGTGTCTGCAGCAGAGACATGTGTCTGTAACAGAGCTGTGTGTCAGCAGCAGATACATGTGTCAGCAGCAGCGGTATGTGTCAGCAGCAAAGGCATGTGTATAAGGCAGGCATCTGTAGCAAGGGCATGTGTCAACAGCTGAGGCATAGTTGAGCAGCAGGCCATGTAGCAAAGGCATGTGTCAGAGGCATGTGTCAGCAGCAGAGGAATGTGTCTGCAGCAGAAACATGTGCCTGCAGCAGAGGTGTGTGTCTACAGCAGAGAGATGTGTCTGCAGCAGAGGTTTGTGTCAGGAGCAGAGGCATGTGTCAGCAGCAGAGGCATGTATCAGAGGCAAGTGTAAGCAGCAGAGCCATGTTTCTACAGCAGAGGCAAGTGTCAGCAGCAAAAGTGTTTGTCAGCAGCAGAGGCATGTGTCAGCAGCAGAGGCATGTGTCAGCTGCAGAGTCATGTGTCAGCTGCAGAGTCATGTGTCAGCTGCAGAGGCATGTGTCAGAAGCAGAGGCATGTGTCAGCAGCAGAGGCATGAGTCAGCAGCAGAGGCATGTGTCAGCAGCAGAGTCATGTGTCAGCAGCAAAGGCATATGTCAGAGGCATGTGTCAGCAGCTGAGGCATATGTCAGAGTCATGTGTCAGCAGCAGAGGCATATGTCAGAGGTATGTGTCAGTAGCAGAGGCGCGTTTTAGCAGCAGAGGCATGTGTCTGCAGCAGAGGCATGTGTCAGCAGAAGAGGCAGGTGTCAGCAGAAGAGGCAGGTGTCAGCAGAAGAGGCAGGTGTTAGCAGCAGAGGCATGTATCAGGAGTTGAGGCATGTGTCCGCAGCAAAGGCATATGTCAGAGGCATGCGTCAGCAGCAGAGGCATGTGTCAGCAGCAGAGGCGTATGCCAGAGTCATGTGTCAGCAGCAGAGGCATATGTCAGAAGTATGTGTCAGCAGCAGAGGCGTGTGTTAGCAGCAGAGGCATGTGTCTACAGCAAAGGCGTGTGTCAGCAGGAGAGGCAGGTGTCAGCAGCAGAGCTGTGTGTCAGCATCAGAGGTGTTTGTCAGCAGCAGATGCCTGTGTCAGAGGCATGTGTCAGCAGCCGAGGTGTGTGCTTCAGCAGAGCCATGTGTCTGCAGCAGAGGCGTGTGTCAGTAGCAGAGAGATGTGTCTGCAGCAGAGGTTTGTGTCAGCAGCAGAGGCATGTGTCAGCAGCAGAGGCATGTATCAGATGCAAGTGTCAGCAGAAGAGCCATGTGTCTGCAGCAGAGGCAGGTGTCAGCAGCAAAAGTGTGTCAGCAGCAGAGGCATGTGTCAGCATCAGAGCCATGTGTCAGCAGCAGAGGCATGTGTCTGCAGCGGAGGCATGTGTCTGCAGCAGAGGTGTGTGTCAGCAGCAGAGACGTGTGTCTGCAGCAGAGGTTTGTGTCAGCGGCAGAGGCATGTGTATTAGGCAGGGGTCTGTAGCAAAGGCATGTGCCAGCAGCAGAGGCATAGTTTTGCAGCAAGGGCATGTAGCAGAGGCATGTGTCAGAGGCATGTGTCAGCAGCAGAGGAATGTGTCTGCAGCAGAGACATGTATCTCCTGCAGAGCTGTGTGTCAGCAGCAGAGACATGTGTCAGCAGCAGCGGTATGTGTCAGCAGCAAAGGCATGTGTAATAGGCAGGCATCTGTAGCAAGGGCATGTGTCAACAGCTGAGGCATTGTTGAGCAGCAGGGGCATGTAGCAAAGGCATGTGTCAGAGGCATGTGTCAACAGCAGAGGAATGAGTCTGCAGCAGAGACGTGTGCCTGCAGCAGAGGTGTGTGTCAACAGCAGAGAGATGTGTCTGCAGCAGAGGTTTGTGTCAGGAGCAGAGGCATGTGTCAGCAGCAGAGGCATGTATCAGAGGCAAGTGTAAGCAGCAGAGCCATGTTTCTACAGCAGAGGCAAGTGTCAGCAGCAAAAGTGTGTGTCAGCTGCATAGGCATGTGTCAGCAGCAGAGGCATGAGTCAGCTGCAGAGTCATGTGTCAGCTGCAGAGTCATATGTCAGCTGCAGAGTCATGTGTCAGCTGCATAGGCATGTGTCAGCAGCAGAGGCATGTGTCAGCTGCAGAGTCATGTGTCAGCTGCAGAGTCATATGTCAGCTGCAGAGTCATGTGTCAGCAGCAGAGGCATGTGTCAGCAGCAGAGGCATGAGTCAGCAGCAGAGGCATGTGTCAGCAGCAGAGGCATGTGTCAGCAGCAAAGGCATATGTCAGAGGCATGTGTCAGCAGCAGAGGCATATGTCAGAGTCATGTGTCAGCAGCAGAGGCATATGTCAGAGGTATGTGTCAGTAGCAGAGGAGCGTTTTAGCAGCAGAGGCATGTGTCCGCAGAAGAGGCATGTTTCAGCAGAAGAGGCAGGTGTCAGCAGAAGAGGCAGGTGTTAGCAGCAGAGGCATGTATCAGGAGTTGAGGCATGTGTCAGCAGCTGAGAAATGTGTCAGCAGCAGAGGCATGTGTCCGCAGCAAAGGCATATATCATAGGCATGCGTCAGCAGCAGAGGCATGTGTCAGCAGAAGAGGCGTATGCCAGAGTCATGTGTCAGCAGCAGAGGCATATGTCAGAAGTATGTGTCAGCAGCAGAGGCGTGTGTTAGCAGCAGAGGCAGGTGTCTGCAGCAAAGGCGTGTGTCAGCAGGCGAGGCAGGTGTCAGCAGCAGAGCTGTGGGTCAGCCTCAGAGGTGTTTGTCAGCAGCAGATGCCTGTGTCAGAGGCATGTGTCAGCAGCAGAGGTGTGTGCTTCAGCAGAGCCATGTGTCTGCAGCAGAGGCGTGTGTCAGTAGCAGAGAGATGTGTCTGCAGCAGAGGTTTGTGTCAGGAGCAGAGGCATGTGTCAGCAGCAGAGGCATGTATCAGATGCAAGTGTCAGCAGAAGAGCCATGTGTCTGCAGCAGAGGCAGGTGTCAGCAGCAAAAGTGTGTCAGCAGCAGAGGCATGTGTCAGCATCAGAGGCATGTGTCAGCAGCAGAGGCATGTGTCTGCAGCGGAGGCATGTGTCTGCAGCAGAGTAGTGTGTCAGCAGCAGAGACGTGTGTCTGCAGCAGAGGTTTGTGTCAGCGTCAGAGGCATGTGTATTAGGCAGGGGTCTGTAGCAAAGGCATGTGCCAGCAGCAGAGGCATAGTTTAGCAGCAAGGGCATGTAGCAGAGGCATGTGTCAGAGGCATGTGTCAGCAGCAGAGGAATGTGTCTGCAGCAGAGACATGTATCTGCAGCAGAGCTGTGTGTCAGCAGCAGAGACATGTGTCAGCAGCAGCGGTATAAGTCAGCAGCAAAGGCATGTGTAATAGGCAGGCGTCTGTAGCAAGGGCATGTGTCAACAGCTGAGGCATTGTTGAGCAGCAGGGGCATGTAGCAAAGGCATGTGTCAACAGCAGAGGAATGAGTCTGCAGCAGAGACATGTGCCTGCAGCAGAGGTGTGTGTCAACAGCAGAGAGATGTGTCTGCAGCAGAGGTTTGTGTCAGGGGCAGAGACATGTGTCAGCAGAAGAGGCATGTATCAGAGGCAAGTGTAAGCAGCAGAGCCATGTTTCTACAGCAGAGGCAAGTGTCAGCAGCAAAAGTGTGTGTCAGCTGCATAGGCATGTGTCAGCAGCAGAGGCATGAGTCAGCTGCAGAGTCATGTGTCAGCTGCAGAGTCATATGTCAGCTGCAGAGTCATGTGTCAGCTGCATAGGCATGTGTCAGCAGCAGAGGCATGTGTCAGCAGCAGAGGCATGTGTCAGCTGCAGAGTCATATGTCAGCTGCAGAGTCATGTGTCAGCAGCAGAGGCATGTGTCAGCAGCAGAGGCATGTGTAAGCAGCAGAGGCATGAGTCAGCAGCAGAGGCATGTTTCAGCAGAAGAGGCAGGTGTCAGCAGAAGAGGCAGGTGTCAGCAGAAGAGGCAGGTGTTAGCAGCAGAGGCATGTATCAGGAGTTGAGGCATGTGTCAGCAGCTGAGAAATGTGTCAGCAGCAGAGGCATGTGTCCGCAGCAAAGGCACATGTCAGAGGCATGCGTCAGCAGCAGAGGCATGTGTCAGCAGAAGAGGCGTATGCCAGAGTCATGTGTCAGCAGCAGAGGCATATGTCAGAAGTATGTGTCAGCAGCAGAGGCATGGTTTAGCAGCAGAGGCATGTGTCTGCAGCAAAGGCGTGTGTCAGCAGGTGAGGCAGGTGTCAGCAGCAGAGCTGTGTGTCAGCATCAGAGGTGTTTGTCAGCAGCAGATGCCTGTGTCAGAGGCATGTGTCAGCAGCAGAGGTGTGTGCTTCAGCAGAGCCATGTGTCTGCAGCAGAGGCGTGTGTCAGTAGCAGAGAGATGTGTCTGCAGCAGAGGTTTGTGTCAGGAGCAGGGGCATGTGTCAGCAGCAGAGGCATGTATCAGATGCAAGTGTCAGCAGAAGAGCCATGTGTCTGCAGCAGAGGCAGGTGTCAGCAGCAAAAGTGTGTAAGCAGCAGAGGCATGTGTCAGCAGCAGAGGCATGTGTCAGCAGCAGAGGCATGTGTCAGCAGCAGAGGCATGTGTCTGCAGCGGAGGCATGTGTCTGCAGCAGAGGTGTGTGTCAGCAGCAGAGATGTGTGTCTGCAGCAGAGGTTTGTGTCAGCAGCAGAGGCATGTGTATTAGGCAGGGGTCTGTAGCAAAGGCATGTGTCAGCAGCAGAGGCATAGTTTAGCAGCAAGGGCATGTAGCAGAGGCATGTGTCAGAGGCATGTGTCAGCAGCAGAGGAATGTGTCTGCAGCAGAGACATGTATCTGCAGCAGAGCTGTGTCAGCAGCAGAGACATGTGTCAGCAGCAGCGGTACGTGTCAGCAGCAAAGGCATGTGTAATAGGCAGGCGTCTGTAGCAAGGGCATGTGTCAACAGCTGAAGCATTGTTGAGCAGCAGGGGCATGTAGCAAAGGCATGTGTCAGAGGCATGTGTCAGCAGCAGAGGAATGTGTCTGCAGCAGAGACATGTGCCTGCAGCAGAGGTGTGTGTCAACAGCTGAGAGATGTGTCTGCAGCAGAGGTTTGTGTCAGGAGCAGAGGCATGTCTCAGCAGCAGAGGCATGTATCAGAGGCAAGTGTAAGCAGCAGAGCCATGTTTCTACAGCAGAGGCAAGTGTCAGCAGCAAAAGTGTGTGTCAGCAGCAGAGGCATATGTCAGCAGCAGAGGCATGTGTCAGCTGCAGAGCCATGTGTCAGCTGCAGAGTCATATGTCAGCTGCAGAGTCATGTGTCAGCTGCAGAGGCATGTGTCAGCAGCAGAGGCATGTGTCAGCAGCAGAGGCATGAGTCAGCAGCAGAGGCATGTGTCAGCAGCAGAGGCATGTGTCAGCAGCAAAGGCATATGTCAGAGGCATGTGTCAGCAGCAGAGGCATATGTCAGAGTCATGTATCAGCAGCAGAGGCATATGTCAGAGGTATGTGTCAGTAGCAGAGGCGCGTTTTAGCAGCAGAGGCATGTGTCTGCAGCAGAGGCATGTTTCAGCAGAAGAGGCAGGTGTCAGCAGAAGAGGCAGGTGTTAGCAGCAGAGGCATGTATCAGGAGTTGAGGCATGTGTCAGCAGCTGAGAAATGTGTCAGCAGCAGAGGCATGTGTTCGCAGCAAAGGCATATGTCAGAGGCATGCGTCAGCAGCAGAGGCATGTGTCAGCAGAAGAGGTGATGGAGCGGTAATTTCTTCTGGTAGTTTCTCAATGCAAAACCTTCATGCTACCTCTAATTTACAGCTCAAAAGGTGTTGGGCCCTTCACACCATGTATTACCTTCAGGAGACTTTTAATAAACATGAACAGTCAAAAATGCAATTATTATTTTAAGCCAATAAAGAGAGTTGTTGAGTATTTAAAGGGTTTTATTTTCTAGTCAAAAGTTAATTTTTCTCTGACCCTTTATTCATTAGTAAAATATCAATCAAGTTACAGAATTTGGAAAACAGGAAAAATAGCATCAATACAGAACATATTACAGTCTGCATATAAGCATTACATACAGGAATGTGGGGCAAAATGTCATTCAAGACTCAAAGAGTTTCTAAGAAAAATATAGTCTTTGCAAGGCTAATCAAAAATCAAATAGTTTGCAAAAATCTCCCATTAAGAGAAATAAATGCATAAGACAAATAAATAATTTCAGACCTAATTAATTAGTCAAAGCATAACTTGAAGTTTAGCATCTAATTCTATTTAATCAGCTGCACTCTCTGTCTGTCTGTGTCTAAAGAGCAAGCAGGGAGTGAGATAGCCCCTCCTTCACCAGACCTCAAAGGAATGCGCCTGCAGTGCCAAGATATGACGTGGAAGCAAGAAACCTCCCCCTGACTCTCCTCGGACGCACCTCCCCTTCAGCAATCTCCCGGGACGTTCTCGTACCTAACCCATAGGCTGTCTGGCCTAATCTGTTCCTTCTCTTCAAGAGCTCACACACCCCCCTGATGAGCCTAGAAGCCAGCTGAGCTGAGAAAGCCAGCCCCTCCTCCGGAGAGGTCAGTTTTATACACAAAATTTTGGCAGACTAAACAAAGATGTAACATCTTTCAGGAAAACCTGTACTGATTGGTCAGTCATGATGGCATGAGTTTTCATCACCCTGACGTATTCAAAAACCCTGACCTTATTAGTTGTAACAAAAGACGCATACATGAATAATACATTTATAAACATTTGCAACATTTACTAGGGAAAATGTGTCTATAGTGTCCTTCCTTCCTGTCAAAGCGCAGTCAGATGGATACTTTTAACTAACACTGGTACATTGGCACAATCACAAGAATGTACAGTTCAAGGTGTTCTTCACTTCTTGTCATGAGGAAAGCTGCCACGGTCTGCGGATGCTCCCTTCTCATTTAAAGCAAGCCATAGCTTTTGATGGTTTCACAGGCAGCCATTTAATGGTAGGCCCCAAAAATAAAATAAACAAAAAGATAATGTTAATTTCATGTAAATCAGCCCATTATGTTTCCCAAATTCATACTAATACTCCTTATAAATGTTTACCTAGCCAAGCTACTAGCGTAAAGCAGCTTTTCTATTATTTATGTACAACATGCAAAATAAATATGCAATGTGCAACAAAGTAAAAGAGGTGTTATTAACTGAAAATATTTATCAAAATATGCAACAAGTCAAAGTCTCTTAAGGCAGAAATAGTGATTTAGATTGCATGGGATAAGCTGGGAAGAGAGAAACACATTCTATTAATCTTCAAAGCTAAAAAGGCCACTTTTCTCTACATTGCAAAAACACATGTTAATTCAGAAAAAGCATGTCAGACTGAATTGGCCTCACTTTCATATTTTTCATGTGCCATGGTTTTAACTTGCACCAAAAGGTGCTTGGCAATTTAAATGCAGTCTGTCTGAAGCACAAAAAAAAATAAAACAATGCCTGACTGCAGATGAAATCTGCTCCATCAATCCACCCTTCTGATAATTCAAATCATAATAAGATGATTTATAATTCATCACACATTTCCATATTTCATTTTCAAAAGTGACAATTTTCTTTTTTTTTTTTTGCAAAAGCTGAGCATATAACAATTTTACTTCTATTTCTATCTGTAATCAGATCATATATAGCCAAGCTCAATTGTTTTAGTGCAGAGTTCTGTAGGTAGCTTCTTGAAACAGTTAGTCTTCTTTAAAATAAGTAACTAAAATAATAAAAAAGGAATTCAACAGGACAGTTTCAGCATTTCTTTGCTCTTTGTCATCAGCTTGCCATCAGAATGGCTCATTGGCATTCTGTACCCTTTTCAATGCAAATTCGACTACTTAGGTGCTGAGAAACTCTGACAGAGCACCATCAATCCTTTGCACTTTTTCAACCAATGCCTTTTACTCTTATCTTCACTTTGATCAGATTCAGATGTTTCACCACAGCATCTCTCAGATCAAAGCCGTTGCACCATCCATTATGCAGATCTTGTGTAGCAGCTGCAATCTGGTGAGAAACTGCACACTGTACATCAACCAGACCTACACAGCCTTGGCTAGTGTTCACATCATTGTTTTCCACAAGTGCATTTGCATATGCATTTTCAAGCCACTTTAGTGTTGGTGAGACACCGTCTTTTGCAAAAGGTAACTCAGTGCTGCCATTGTGTTGCTTTATTATGCTTTAACAACAAAACTACTGGGTTTGGGCTCCCAACAGCACTGCTTGCCACAAGCAATTGAACAACAACTGAGATTGCATGTGCTGCCAATCCTTTCACTCACTTATTTATAGTTAGAACACCTGACCATAAAACAAAGGTTCCTAAGACCACAGGGTGTCCTTTTACTTATATTTTATTTTGAAAAAAGGAATATCTTTTTATTATTAGAATATCAGCGGATTTTTTGAGAATTTTCAAGGCAGAAATTTTTGACCTTATGTACAATTAACAACTCATCATTATATGAACACAACAAAAACTTTTTCAATAGAAATCTTTTTAGACTTTATAGATAACATATAAAACAAAACACTCAGTCATACTTCTCACAAACCACACTATTTACATATCTACAAACACTACAAAGAGAGAACATATAAATTATATCTACAATGTAATCACTTGATTTACAATGAATCTAATCATTCTGAGCCGGAGCTCGACCGCCCAGAGTCGTCAGAAAGCCTGGCCCCACCCAATACATATGGCTGGGTGTCCAGATTACTTACTGTTGTTGTTCTGGTTTCTAAGTGACTGAGAGACCTTGGTCCTGATGAGAACTCATTCACTCATATGAGTTCGAAATGCGTAGACTTTTCAAGCCTTTAACAAACCAAGAAATGGATGATATTTACTTTTGAATAGCTTTGTAAATATATGATTAGATTCTAGGCTTCATTGTAAATCAAGTGATTACATTGTAGATATAATTTATATGTTCTCTCTTTGTAGTGTTTGTAGATATGTAAATAGTGTGGTTTGTGAGTAGTATGACTGAGTGTTTTGTTTTATATGTTATCTATAAAGTCTAAAAAGATTTCTATTGAAAAAGTTTTTGTTGTGTTCATATAATGATGAGTTGTTAATTGTACATAAGGTCAAAAATTTCTGCCTTGAAAATTCTCAAAAAATCCGCTGATATTCTAATAATAAAAAGATATTCCTTTTTTCAAAATAAAATATAAGTAAAAGGACACCCTGTGGTCTTAGGAACATTTGTTTTATGGTCAGGTGTTCTAACTATAAATAAGTGAGTGAAAGGATTGGCAGCACATGCAATCTCAGCTTTATTATGCTTGACACTTCAGGCAGATAGCTGCAATCCATTCCTTGTCCAATCTGTTGTTCTGCACTCATTATCTTTGAGACCACATTATGATCTGATTTCAGAGAAACTGGCAATCTATACCTGGGCATCAGTCTTTGCAATAACACTTTTGCCACTTTGCATTTGTCACTTTTCCCAAAAACAGTTCTGATACAACCCTGTTGTGCTGCTTCAAAAACATTTTCTTGAGCCTCCTTTAATGCAACTGTGAAGATTCGATAGAATGTACATGCTATCAGAACACGAATTTGGGCAACTGAATTAGCATTTCTCTCTCCCATGACAACAGTGACTCTCATTTGAGCAGATATAATGCATGTTATGGTAAGGGCAATCAATTTCGAATTTTGGGCTGGGGTAATTACTAAAAGCCATGAAGCTTTGACAACATCATGTAGAAGGAGCACAGCATGTGATGCTTTTAATGTGTCACCTTTCAAACATGGGCCATCTACAAAATGGACATTGTTGGGCTGACTCAGACGTTCATCATTAAAGTCTGATTTTGGCTTTATGCATATTTTCATGATATTTAGACACTCATATTCAGTTTCATCACAATCCAATTCATTTGCTGACATTTTTGTGAAGTTAGGGTCAAAGGTCATTTGGCAATACATCACAGAGCTTTGAACACAGTCATCTTTTTGAATAGGCAATGAGAGAGTGCAGCCCTCCCTCCCACTGCAAATTGGTGTATTTTCTTTTAAATAAACTTTCGTTCCTAGTGCTGGGGCGCAACATTCTTTCTCTTTCAACTCTAGGAATGCTTTTGTGCAATTGTTGTCCAATGGAAGCGGATCAGACACACCTGTGTGTGTCAGCCTCAGTAAAGGCTTAGCCACTAGGGAAAGGTTTAGTAACCACTCTTTACAGCAGCTACCCAGTCCCAAAAATGTCCTGACGTCTTTCTTTATTTGAGGTGGATTTATCTTGGAAATTATTTCCACCTTCTTTGGTGACACCTTTCTACCTCCCTTTCCAATTTTGTGTCCCAGATATTCATCTGCTTTTTGACAGTACTCCTGACTATTCTCATGCATTGGCACTGTGACATGGACTTTGCGAAAATCAATAAAAGTAAGCCATTCTTCAGCACATGGAATGTGAAAAAATATATTGGCTGGATTCGGTACCACAGGACAACATGAAAAAAATATGCTTTTAATCTCCTGCACTATTCTGTTCTTTTCATTTATTTTCTGTGAACCTTTGATCAGAAAGTTACACAAACTTCTAATCAATTCCATCAAAAATCCTTTTATTGGTAACATTTCTGCAACTGATGGTGTTCCTGAATGCATGTCATTTGGTTTTAATTTTAATAAGACATGTTCTGCACATTTTATTAATCTGGCATCCTTCTCTGTGAACTCTCAAATTTCTGTTTTTTCCAAAGCAGAAGGTAATTTTTCAACTGTCTTTTCTGAAAATAATGCTACAGCTGTCTCTTGTTGGGCCATTTTAAAATGTACATCCTCATCAGGAAAATGATGATCTGATGTACAGTAATCTCTGCCGCTTAATTTACAAAACAATTGTTTTTCTGCTAGGCCTGAATCACAGACAACAGTTTTGCAATCTTCCCAAATGGGCCTAATTTTGGTCCAAATTTTTCTAAAACTGGGTTTGTAATTTCTTTGTTTAAAACTCCTTCAACTAAATCTGGACTTTCCACTGCCTTCACAATGCACTTGGTAAATTCTGAATTGTGAGGGTTAAAACTCTCAGTTGCAAACACAGCAACCTGTTGGACTGGGTTCTGATTTTGTCTCTGAAAATAATTTACTCTCGCTCTGGACACCTTATTTAAATTAATTTGAGCTTTTTCCATATTTTGTGGGACCATCTTTGCTTGGATAATTCCTGCCATAGGTACCTGTTTCTGATTTGACATTTGCATTTTCTTAGCTTGCATATTTTGCATCTGCATTTCTCCATGTTTTTGTGCATCATGTTTAAATTTATTTTTCTTCTTCCAATGCTCAAATCTGCTAGAAAGTTGACAAAAGGACACATTTTCCAGCAGTACAACATCCATACCTGAATTTTCACAAACCAAACCAACTTTACTTCCATCCTGTGTTCTTTTAATCTGTACCCAATCAACATCCTTTGCTGGCACTCCACCCTTCAGGAAAGTAATCACTGCTATGTTTTCCTCCATATAAACAGAAAATGATGGTGCATTCATGCAAACCCTTTTCATTGTCTCCTCACCTGGCCCTTGAACAACTTTAGATTCAAACCACAATTTAGTCTGCATGGCAATGTAAAAGAACATTTCCAAATTAATGCACAACTCTTTTAAAATTTCATCAAATCCATCAACTTGTGAGTACCACAGCATAATTCTGTCTCTCAAGTGTGGGAATGTGTTCAGAAATGCTGCAAGTTCACTTTTATTCTGTGGCATAGGAACATGCACTTCTCCCACCTTTTCTCTCAATGAGTAAGCAAAAGCTTCTCCCTCATTCTGCTTATTATTTTTCTCAACTAAATCTGGTGGCTTCTTTTCCTTATCCATTTTCCTTGCTAGGTCTGGTGGTTTCTTTTTCTTCTCATGTTTTCTTGCCCATTTGTCTCCTTTTTTCTCAAACCCATTGCATTTAAAAATATATTTTATTTCTGCAATGTGCAATTGCATTTCTGAAGAACACATTTTCTCATTTGCATCATCATCCATATGTACCCTAAAACTTTTCTGAGATGGGAAACTTCCTGAAACATCAATTTCATAATTTTGAGCCAAATCTGTCAGGCCATTATGTGTAGTTAATGCACATGCAACTGTTTCCTTACTCAGGGAAATTAATTATTTTTCCTGACACTGGTTCACATTTTCATTATTTAAACAGCATGGACTGTTATTTTCTCCATGTTCAAGTGCTGAATTTAAAACACTACGCTGTTTCTCTTTTTCAGGGCATGTGTTAATATGTTCTCCCATGTTTTCTATCTTTTTAATCACTGCTGCTTCCTCAAAGCAGGTTTGAGAAATCCAAATCTCAAATATATTTATTTTATCCTGAGCTGTAGATGTTGTAAAGGCCATTTTCCCTCACCTTTCAGTACTTGGGGTAATTTCTGTTCAATAATCTGTGAATTCTGAGTTTCTGAAATAAACCCTGCCATAATCACTCCTTCTGCAGCTCTTTGAACCTTTTCAGTAGGGACCATATTATTTGGGACAGTCATAATTTTTCTATGCATTATCTGTGCATCTGCAGTTTGCAATTCTTGGACTGAATCAGGCACATTTGAAGCAGTAACACCTGGAGGTATCACTGTCAGTGCCGAATCAACAGGTACTGGGTCAATATAAAATGTCTGCACAGTTTCCTCAATCTGTGTTTTTCTCTGTTCAACAGAAGCAGTAGCCACTATAGTGCTTACTAGTGCACTATTTTCAGTATGGGAACCACATAAAGTGGTGGACACTCAGTTAACAATGCATCCATTATTTTATCCCCTGAATCATTATTTATTTGAAGCTCTTTGTCAGCATTAATTCCCTTCTCCTGTATCTGGTGCTTTACCTTTTTATCCTCACTTGCTTTCTCTCTTGCTACCTTTTCCCACATGCTTAAGGCCTCAAAATGTGCAGCTTTAGATGGTGTCTTTATTTCACATAAGACTTCCCTTAATTTGTCAATAATTTGCAATTCAAAAGTACCATCTTTTGGAAACCTCAAAACACCCTCTTTTTCAGTAATCTTGCACCATTGGTGAACCCATATACATGTATTTTGTCCCAAATTGGTAGACATAAAATGCACAGGTGTTCCTTCAGGAGCATCATCAATAAAAAACGAATTTTTCACTTTACCTCCTAACAGCTTCTTTAAGCCTTCAAACAATTTCATTTTTGCAATAGCTCAATGCAATTTCTTTTTTCCAAAGCTGTCGGTCTCAATTTTAGTCAGTTTTACTCCTACTACTGACCCTCCACAAAATCTTACTGCAATATTCCTCTTAATCAATAACTCTGTTAGTAACAACAGAAATACATTCGCTACTCTGTCTGTTGTGCTAAATAAAGGATAGATTTATATTCACTGCGAGTAACACATTCCGCTTACCCTTCACAAAGTAAGACTTTTAGTTTACTCTTCAAACACTACAGGTAAATCCCTTCCGCTTACCTTTCATACAAGCTCAAAAGAACCTGCTACTCCTTTGGACTTATCCTTCAGGATATATCTTAGGCCAAAGTTTCACCAGCGAACCCTTTTGCTGTCACTCAAGCTCAGAAGAACCTGCTACTCCTTTAGTGTGACCCTTTCTAGGTGATATCAGACCAAAGTTTCACCAGCGAACTCTTTGCTACAATCACTCACACAGAAAATAGTCCCTATTTTAACACTGCCAGCCCTACCTAGCTCCTCAGTGCTATTCCAACAGACAAGTAACCTCAGTGCAGTGTGGCTTCCATTTACCACCCGCTATTCCTTCCCGAGATTCCACAGGTGTGCATACCTGCGTGTTCAGACAACATAGAACAAAACACTTACTTAACATAAAGAGTTAAAACATGTAATCAATAACCAAAAAGTATGTCCTATGAAATTACCAATATAATCAATAACACCATCAATTCAAAATGATCAAAATGTCACCAACAGTAAAAACCCTTACTATTTTCAACGCTTTAAAAAAAACATGCTAGCATATTAACAACATTTCACAACCCTATTCATACTCACACCACTTCTTGCATCACCTTCCAGTACTGCTTTGCCAGTCTTCAGGTTCTGAGCATTGGAGTCAGGAATCAGGAGTTGGGCATTTATCTAACTTGGGCAATTATTTTATTTCCCTTCTGAAGGTCAATGATCCATTAGTTGAGTAGTTGATGGTAAAATCAATAATCATTAATCACCAAACTAATCAATAATGACCATCCTCTGATTACCAAAAACTGATGGAGCGGTAATTTCTTCTGGTAGTTTCTCAATGCAAAACCTTCATGCTACCTCTAATTTACCGCTCAAAAGGTGTTGGGCCCTTCACACCATGTATTACCTTCAGGAGACTTTTAATAATCATGAACAGTCAAAAATGCAATTATTATTTTAAGCCAATAAAGGGAGTTGTTGAGTATTTAAAGGGTTTTATTTTCTAGTCAAAAGTTAATTTTTCTCTGACCCTTTATTCATTAGTAAAATATCAATCAAGTTACAGAATATGGAAAACAGGAAAAATAGCATTAATACAGAACATATTACAGTCTGCATATAAGCATTACATACAGGAATGTGGCACAAAATGTCATTCAAGACTCAAAGAGTTTCTAAGAAAAATATAGTCTTTGCAAGGCTGATCAAAAATCAAATAGTTTGCAAAAATCTCCCATTAAGAGAAATAAATGCATAAGACAAATAAATAATTTCAGACCTAATTAATTAGTCAAAGCATAACTTGAAGTTTAGCATCTAATTCTATTTAATCAGCTGCACTCTCTGTCTGTCTGTATCTAAAGAGCAAGCAGGGAGTGAGATAGCCCCTTCTTCACCAGACCTCAAAGGAATGCGCCTGCAGTGCCAAGATATGACGTGGAAGCAAGAAACCTCCCCCTGACTCTCCTCGGACGCACCTCCCCTTCAGCAATCTCCCGGGACGTTCTCGTACCTAACCCATAGGCTGTCTGGCCTAATCTGTTCCTTCTCTTCAAGAGCTCACACACCCCCCTAATGAGCCTAGAAGCCAGCTGAGCTGAGAAAGCCAGCCCCTCCTCCGGAGAGGTCAGTTTTATACACAAAATTTTGGCAGACTACACAAAGATGTAACATCTTTCAGGAAAACCTGTACTGATTGGTCAGTCATGATGGCATGAGTTTTCATCACCCTGACGTATTCAAAAACCCTGACCTTATTAGTTGTAACAAAAGACGCATACATGAATAATACATTTATAAACATTTGCAACATTTACTAGGGAAAATGTGTCTATAGTGTCCTTCCTTCCTGTCAAAGCGCAGTCAGATGGATACTTTTAACTAACACTGGTACATTGGCACAATCACAAGAATGTGCAGTTCAAGGTGTTCTTCACTTCTTGTCATGAGGAAAGCTGCCACGGTCTGCGCATGCTCCCTTCTCATTCAAAGCAAGCCATAGCTTTTGATGGTTTCACAGGCAGCCATTTAATGGTAGGCCCCAAAAATAAAATAAACAAAAAGATAATGTTAATTTCATGTAAATCAGCCCATTATGTTTCCCAAATTCATACTAATACTCCTTATAAATGTTTACCTAGCCAAGCTACTAGCGTAAAGCAGCTTTTCTATTATTTATGTACAACATGAAAAATAAATATGCAATGTGCAACAAAGTAAAAGAGGTGTTATTAACTGAAAATATTTATCAAAATATGCAACAAGTCAAAGTCTCTTAAGGCAGAAATAGTGATTTAGATTGCATGGGATAAGCTGGGAAGAGAGAAACACATTCTATTAATCTTCAAAGCTAAAAAGGCCACTTTACTCTACATTGCAAAAACACATGTTAATTCAGAAAAAGCATGTCAGACTGAATTGGCCTCACTTTCATGTTTTTCATGTGCCCTGGTTTTAACTTGCACCAAAGGTGCGTGGCAATTTAAATGCAGTCTGTCTGAAGCACAAAAAAAAATAAAACAATGCCTGACTGCAGATGAAATCTGCTCCATCAGAGGCGTATGCCAGAGTCATGTGTCAGCAGCAGAGGTATATGTCAGAAGTATGTGTCAGCAGCAGAGGCGTGTGTTAGCAGCAGAGGCATGTGTCTGCAGCAAAGGCGTGTGTCAGCAGGAGAGGCAGGTGTCAGCAGCAGAGCTGTGTGTCAGCATCAGAGGTGTTTGTCAGCAGCAGATGCCTGTCAGAGGCATGTGTCAGCAGCAGAGGTGTGTGCTTCAGCAGAGCCATGTGTCTGCAGCAGAGGCGTGTGTCAGTAGCAGGGAGATGTGTCTGCAGCAGAGGTTTGTGTCAGGAGCAGAGGCATGTGTCAGCAGCAGAGGCATGTATCAGATGCAAGTGTCAGCAGAAGAGCCATGTGTCTGCAGCAGAGGCAGGTGTCAGCAGCAAAAGTGTGTCAGCAGCAGAGGCATGTGTCAGCAGCAGAGGCATGTGTCAGCAGCAGAGGCATAGTTTAGCAGCAAGGGCATGTAGCAGAGGCATGTGTCAGAGGCATGTGTCAGCAGCAGAGGAATGTGTCTGCAGCAGAGACATGTATCTGCAGCAGAGCTGTGTCAGCAGCAGAGACATGTGTCAGCAGCAGCGGTATGTGTTAGCAGCAAAGGCATGTGTAATAGGCAGGCGTCTGTAGCAAGGGCATGTGTCAACAGCTGATGCATTGTTGAGCAGCAGGGGCATGTAGCAAAGGCATGTGTCAGAGGCATGTGTCAGCAGCAGAGGAATGTGTCTGCAGCAGAGACATGTGCCTGCAGCAGAGGAGTGTGTCAACAGCAGAGAGATGTGTCTGCAGCAGAGGTTTGTGTCAGGAGCAGAGGCATGTGTCAGCAGCAGAGGCATGTATCAGAGGCAAGTGTAAGCAGCAGAGCCATGTTTCTACAGCAGCGGCAAGTGCCAGCAACAAAAGTGTGTGTCAGCAGCAGAGGCATGTGTCAGCAGCAAAGGCATATGTCGGAGGCATGTGTCAGCAGCAGAGGCATATGTCAGAGTCATGTGTCAGCAGCAGAGGCATATGTCAGAGGTATGTGTCAGTAGCAGAGGCGCGTTTTAGCAGCAGAGGCATGTGTCTGCAGCAGAGGCATGATTCAGCAGAAGAGGCAGGTGTCAGCAGAAGAGGCAGGTGTCAGCAGAAGAGGCAGGTGTTAGCAGCAGAGGCATGTATCAGGAGTTGAGGCATGTGTCAGCAGCTGAGAAATGTGTCAGCAGCAGAGGCATGTGTCCGCAGCAAAGGCATATGTCAGAGGCATGCGTCAGGAGCAGAGCCATGTGTCAGCAGCAGAGGCATGTGTCAGCAGCAGAGGCATGTGTCAGCTGCAGAGTCATGTGTCAGCTGCAGAGTCATGTGTCAGCTGCAGAGTCATGTGTCAGCTGCCGAGGCATGTGTCAGCAGCAGAGGCTTGTGTCAGCAGCAGAGGCATGTGTCAGCAGCAGAGGCATGTGTCAGCAGCAAAGGCATGTGTCAGCAGCAAAGGCATATGTCAGAGGCATGTGTCAGCAGCAGAGGCATATGTCAGAGTCATGTGTCAGCAGCAGAGGCATATGTCAGAGGTATGTGTCAGTAGCAGAGACGCGTTTTAGCAGCAGAGGCATGTGTCTGCAGCAGAGGCATGAGTCAGCAGAAGAGGCAGGTGTCAGCAGAAGAGGCAGGTGTCAGCAGAAGAGGCAGGTGTTAGCAGCCGAGGCATGTATCAGGAGTTGAGGCATGTGTCAGCAGCTGAGAAATGTGTCAGCAGCAGAGGCATGTGTCTGCAGCAAAGGCATATGTCAGAGGTATGCGTCAGCAGCAGAGGCATGTGTCAGCAGCAGAGGTGTATGCCAGAGTCATGTGTCAGCAGCAGAGGCATATGACAGAAGTATGTGTCAGCAGCAGAGGCGTGTGTTAGCAGCAGAGGCATGTGTCTGCAGCAAAGGCGTGTGTCAGCAGGAGAGGCAGGTGTCAGCAGCAGAGCTGTGTGTCAGCATCAAAGGTGTTTGTCAGCAGCAGATGCCTGTGTCAGAGGTATGTGTCAGCAGCAGAGGTGTGTGCTTCAGCAGAGGCATGTGTCTGCAGCAGTGGCGTGTGTTAGCAGCAGAGGCATGTGTTAGCAGCAGAGGCATGAGTCAGCAGCAGAGGCATGTGTCTGTAGCAGAGGCATGTGTTGGCAGCAGAGGCATGAGTCAGCAGCAGGGGCATGTGTCTCCTGTTGAGGCATGTGTCAGCAGCAGAGGGAGGTGTCAGCAGCAGAGGCAGGTGTCAGCAGCAGAGGCAGGTGTCTGCAGCAGAGGCATGTTTCTGTAGCAAAGGCATGTGTCAGCAGTTGAGGCATATTTTAGCAGCAGGGGCATGTAGCAGAGGCATGTGTCAGAGGCATATATCAGCAGCAGAGAAATGTGTCTGCAGCAGAAACGTGTGTCTGCAGCAGAGGTGTGTGTCAGCAGCAGAGACGTGTGTCTGCAGCAGAGGTTTGTGTCAGCGACAGAGGCATGTGTATTAGGCAGGCGTTTGTAGCAAAGGCATGTGTCAGCAGCAGAGGCATAGTTGAGCAGCAGGGGCATGTAGCAAAGGCATGTGTCAGAGGCATGTGTCAGCAGCAGAGGAATGTGTCTGCAGCAGAGACATGTGCCTGCAGCAGAGGTGTGTGTCAACAGCAGAGAGGTGTGTCTGCAGCAGAGGTTTGTGTCAGGAGCAGATGCATGTGTCAGCAGCAGAGGCATGTATCAGAGGCAAGTGTAAGCAGCAGAGCCATGTTTCTACAGCAGAGGCAAGTGTCAGCAGCAAAAGTGTGTGTCAGCAGCAGAGACATGTGTCAGCAGCAGAGGCATGTGTCAGCTGCAGAGTCATGTGTCAGCTGCAGAGTCATGTGTCAGCTGCAGAGTCATGTGTCAGCTGCAGAGGCATGTGTCAGCAGCAGAGGTGTATATCAGCAGTTGAGGCATGTGTCAGCAGCAGAGGCATGTGTCAGCAGCAAAGGCATATGTCAGAGGCATGTGTCAGCAGCAGAGGCATATGTCAGAGTCATGTGTCAGCAGCAGAGGCATATGTCAGAGGTATTTGTCAGTAGCAGAGGCGCGTTGTAGCAGCAGAGGCATGTGTCTGCAGCAGAGGCGTATGCCAGAGTCATGTGTCAGCAGCAGAGGCATATGTCAGAAGTATGTGTCAGCCGCAGAGGCGTGTGTAAGCAGCAGAGGCATGTGTATGCAGCAAAGGTGTGTGTCAGCAGGAGAGGCAGGTGTCAGCAGCAGAGCTGTGTGTCAGCATCAGAGGTGTTTGTCAGCAGCAGATGCCTGTGTCAGAGGCATGTGTCAGCACAGAGGTGTGTGCTTCAGCAGAGGCATGTGTCTGCAGCAGAGGTGTTTGTTAGCAGCAGAGGCATGTGTTAGCAGCAGAGGCATGAGTCAGCAGCAGAGGCATGTGTCTGTAGCAGAGGCATGTGTTGGCAGAAGAGGCAGGTGTCAGCAGCAGAGACAGGTGTCAGCAGCAGAGGCAGGTGTCTGCAGCAGAGGCATGTTTCTGTAGCAAAGGCATGTGTCAGCAGCTGAGGCATATTTTAGCAGCAGGGGCATGTAGCAGAGGCATTTGTCAGAGGCATATATCAGCAGCAGAGAAATGTGTCTGCAGCAGAAACATGTGTCTGCAGCAGAGGTGTGTGTCAGCTGCAGAGACGTGTGTCTGCAGCAGAGGTTTGTGTCAGCGGCAGAGGCATGTGTATTAGGCAGGCGTCTGTAGCAATGGCATGTGTCAGCAGCAGAGGCATAGTTTAGCAGCAAGGGCATGTAGCAGAGGCATGTGTCAGCAGCAGAGGAATGTGTCTGCAGCAGAGACGTGTATCTGCAGCAGAGCTGTGTGTCAGCAGCAGAGACATGTGTCAGCAGCAGCGGTATGTGTCAGCAGCAAAGGCATGTGTAATAGGCAGGCGTCTGTAGCAAGGGCATGTGTCAACCGCTGAGGCATAGTTGAGCAGCAGGGGGTTGTAGCAAAGGCATGTGTCATAGGCATGTGTCAGGGGCAGAGGAATGTGTCTGCAGCAGAGACATGTGCCTGCAGCAGAGGTGTGTGTCAACAGCAGAGAGATGTGTCTGCAGCAGAGGTTTGTGTCAGGAGCAGAGGCATGTGTCAGCAGCAGAGGCATGTATCAGAGGCAAGTGTAAGCAGCATAGCCATGTTTCTACAGCAGAGGCAAGTGTCAGCAGCAAAAGTGTGTGTCAGCAGCAGAGGCATGTCTCAGCAGCAGAGGCATGTGTCAGCTGCAGAGTCATGTGTCAGCTGCAGAGTCATGTGTCAGCTGCAGAGTCATGTGTCAGCTGCAGAATCATGTGTCAGCTGCAGAGGCATGTGTCAGAAGCAGAGGCATGTGTCAGCAGCCGAGGCATGAGTCAGCAGCAGAGGCATGTGTCAGCATCAGAGTCATGTGTCAGCAGCAAAGGCATATGTCAGAGGCATGTGTCAGCAGCAGAGGCATATGTCAGAGTCATGTGCCAGCAGCAGAGGCATATGTCAGAGGTATGTGTCAGTAGCAGAGGCGCGTTTTAGCAGCAGAGGCATGTGTCTGCAGCAGAGGCATGTGTCAGCAGAAGAGGCAGGTGTCAGCAGAAGAGGCAGGTGTCAGCAGAAGAGGCAGGTGTTAGCAGCAGAGGCATGTATCCAGGAGTTGAGGCATGTGTCAGCAGCTGAGAAACGTGTCAGCAGCAGAGGCATGTGTCTGCAGCTAAGGCATATGTCAGAGGCATGCGTCAGCAGCAGAGGCATGTGTCAGCAGCAGAGGCGTATGCCAGAGTCATGTGTCAGCAGCAGAGGCATATGTCAGAAGTATGTGTCAGCAGCAGAGGCGTGTGTTAGCAGCAGAGGTATGTGTCTGCAGCAAAGGCGTGTGTCAGCAGGCGAGGCAGGTGTCAGCAGAAAAGCTGTGGGTCAGCATCAGAGGTGTTTGTCAGCAGCAGATGCCTGTGTCAGAGGCATGTGTCAGCAGCAGAGGTGTGTGCTTCAGCAGAGGCATGTGTCTGCAGCAGTGGCGTGTGTTAGCAGCAGAGGCATGTGTCAGCAGCAAAGGCATATGTCAGAGGCATGTGTCAGCAGCAGAGGCATATGTCAGAGTCATGTGTCAGCAGCAGAGGCATATGTCAGAGGTATGTGTCAGTAGCAGAGACGCGTTTTAGCAGCAGAGGCATGTGTCTGCAGCAGAGGCATGTGTCAGCATAAGAGGCAGGTGTCAGCAGAAGAGGCAGGTGTCAGCAGAAGAGGCAGGTGTTAGCAGCCGAGGCATGTATCAGGAGTTGAGGCATGTGTCAGCAGCTGAGAAATGTGTCAGCAGCAGAGGCATGTGTCCGCAGCAAAGGCATATGTCAGAGGTATGCGTCAGCAGCAGAGGCATGTGTCAGCAGCAGAGGTGTATGCCGGAGTCATGTGTCAGCAGCAGAGGCATATGACAGAAGTATGTGTCAGCAGCAGAGGCGTGTGTTAGCAGCAGAGGCATGTGTCTGCAGCAAAGGCGTGTGTCAGCAGGAGAGGCAGGTGTCAGCAGCAGAGCTGTGTGTCAGCATCAAAGGTGTTTGTCAGCAGCAGATGCCTGTGTCAGAGGTATGTGTCAGCAGCAGAGGTGTGTGCTTCAGCAGAGGCATGTGTCTGCAGCAGTGGCGTGTGTTAGCAGCAGAGGCATGTGTTAGCAGCAGAGGCATGAGTCAGCAGCAGAGGCATGTGTCTGTAGCAGAGGCATGTGTTGGCAGCAGAGGCATGAGTCAGCAGCAGGGGCATGTGTCTGCTGTTGAGGCATGTGTCAGCAGCAGAGGGAGGTGTCAGCAGCAGAGGCAGGTGTCAGCAGCAGAGGCAGGTGTCTGCAGCAGAGGCATGTTTCTGTAGCAAAGGCATGTGTCAGCAGTTGAGGCATATTTTAGCAGCAGGGGCATGTAGCAGAGGCATGTGTCAGAGGCATATATCAGCAGCAGAGAAATGTGTCTGCAGCAGAAACGTGTGTCTGCAGCAGAGGTGTGTGTCAGCAGCAGAGACGTGTGTCTGCAGCAGAGGTTTGTGTCAGCGACAGAGGCATGTGTATTAGGCAGGCGTCTGTAGCAAAGGCATGTGTCAGCAGCAGAGGCATAGTTGAGCAGCAGGGGCATGTAGCAAAGGCATGTGTCAGAGGCATGTGTCAGCAGCAGAGGAATGTGTCTGCAGCAGAGACATGTGCCTGCAGCAGAGGTGTGTGTCAACAGCAGAGAGGTGTGTCTGCAGCAGAGGTTTGTGTCAGGAGCAGAGGCATGTGTCAGCAGCAGAGGCATGTATCAGAGGCAAGTGTAAGCAGCAGAGCCATGTTTCTACAGCAGAGGCAAGTGTCAGCAGCAAAAGTGTGTGTCAGCAGCAGAGGCATGTGTCAGCAGCAGAGGCATGTGTCAGCTGCAGAGTCATGTGTCAGCTGCAGAGTCATGTGTCAGCTGCAGAGGCATGTGTCAGCAGCAGAGGTGTATATCAGCAGTTGAGGCATGTGTCAGCAGCAGAGGCATGTGTCAGCAGCAGAGGCATGTGTCATCAGCAAAGGCATATGTCAGAGGCATGTGTCAGCAGCAGAGGCATATGTCAGAGTCATGTGTCAGCAGCAGAGGCATATGTCAGAGGTATTTGTCAGTAGCAGAGGCGCGTTTTAGCAGCAGAGGCATGTGTCTGCAGCAGAGGCGTATGCCAGAGTCATGTGTCAGCAGCAGAGGCATATGTCAGAAGTATGTGTCAGCAGCAGAGGCGTGTGTAAGCAGCAGAGGCATGTGTATGCAGCAAAGGTGTGTGTCAGCAGGAGAGGCAGGTGTCAGCAGCAGAGCTGTGTGTCAGCATCAGAGGTGTTTGTCAGGAGCAGATGCCTGTGTCAGAGGCATGTGTCAGCACAGAGGTGTGTGCTTCAGCAGAGGCATGTGTCTGCAGCAGAGGTGTGGGTTAGCAGCAGAGGCATGTGTTAGCAGCAGAGGCATGAGTCAGCAGCAGAGGCATGTGTCTGTAGCAGAGGCATGTGTTGGCAGAAGAGGCAGGTGTCAGCAGCAGAGGCAGGTGTTAGCAGCAGAGGCAGGTGTCTGCAGCAGAGGCATGTTTCTGTAGCAAAGGCATGTGTCAGCAGCTGAGGCATATTTTAGCAGCAGGGGCATGTAGCAGAGGCATTTGTCAGAGGCATATATCAGCAGCAGAGAAATGTGTCTGCAGCAGAAACATGTGTCTGCAGCAGAGGTGTGTGTCAGCTGCAGAGATGTGTGTCTGCAGCAGAGGTTTGTGTCAGCGGCAGAGGCATGTGTATTAGGCAGGCGTCTGTAGCAATGGCATGTGTCAGCAGCAGAGGCATAGTTTAGCAGCAAGGGCATGTAGCAGAGGCATGTGTCAGCAGCAGAGGAATGTGTCTGCAGCAGAGACGTGTATCTGCAGCAGAGCTGTGTGTCAGCAGCAGAGACATGTGTCAGCAGCAGCGGTATGTGTCAGCAGCAAAGGCATGTGTAATAGGCAGGCGTCTGTAGCAAGGGCATGTGTCAACCGCTGAGGCATAGTTGAGCAGCAGGGGTATGTAGCAAAGGCATGTGTCATAGGCATGTGTCAGGGGCAGAGGAATGTGTCTGCAGCAGAGACATGTGCCTGCAGCAGAGGTGTGTGTCAACAGCAGAGAGATGTGTCGCAGCAGAGGTTTGTGTCAAGAGCAGAGGCATGTGTCAGCAGCAGAGGCATGTATCAGAGGCAAGTGTAAGCAGCATAGCCATGTTTCTACAGCAGAGGCAAGTGTCAGCAGCAAAAGTGTGTGTCAGAAGCAGAGGCATGTCTCAGCAGCAGAGGCATGTGTCAGCTGCAGAGTCATGTGTCAGCTGCAGAGTCATGTGTCAGCTGCAGAATCATGTGTCAGCTGCAGAGGCATGTGTCAGAAGCAGAGGCATGTGTCAGCAGCCGAGGCATGAGTCAGCAGCAGAGGCATGTGTCAGCATCAGAGTCATGTGTCAGCAGCAAAGGCATATGTCAGAGGCATGTGTCAGCAGCAGAGGCATATGTCAGAGTCATGTGCCAGCAGCAGAGGCATATGTCAGAGGTATGTGTCAGTAGCAGAGGCGCGTTTTAGCAGCAGAGGCATGTGTCTGCAGCAGAGGCATGTGTCAGCAGAAGAGGCAGGTGTCAGCAGAAGAGGCAGGTGTCAGCAGAAGAGGCAGGTGTTAGCAGCAGAGGCATGTATCAGGAGTTGAGGCATGTGTCAGCAGCTGAGAAACGTGTCAGCAGCAGAGGCATGTGTCTGCAGCTAAGGCATATGTCAGAGGCATGCGTCAGCAACAGAGGCATGTGTCAGCAGCAGAGGCATATGCCAGAGTCATGTGTCAGCAGCAGAGGCATATGTCAGAAGTATGTGTCAGCAGCAGAGGCGTGTGTTAGCAGCAGAGGTATGTGTCTGCAGCAAAGGCGTGTGTCAGCAGGAGAGGCAGGTGTCAGCAGCAGAGCTGTGTGTCAGCATCAGAGGTGTTTGTCAGCAGCAGATGCCTGTGTCAGAGGCATGTTTCAGCAGCAGAGGTGTGTGCTTCAGCAGAGCCATGTGTCTGCAGCAGAGGCGTGTGTTAGCAGCAGAGGCATGTGTTAGCAGCAGAGGCATGTGTTAGCAGCAGAGGCATGAGTCAGCAGCAGAGGCATGTTGTCTGTAGCAGAGGCATGTGTTGGCAACAGAGGCATGAGTCAGCAGCAGGGGCATGTGTCTGCTGCAGAGCCATGTGCCAGCAGCAGAGGCAGGTGTCAGCAGCAGAGGCAGGTGTCAGCAGCAGAGGCAGGTGTCTGGAGCAAAGGCATGTTTCTGCAGCAGAGGCGTGTGTCAGCAGCAGAGGCATGAGTCAGAAGCAGGGGCATGTGTCTGGAGCAGAGGCAGCTGTCAGCAGTAGAGGCTTTTGTCAGCAGAAAAGGCATATATCATAGGCATGTGTAAGCAGCGGAGGCATGTGTCAGCAGCAGAGGCATGTGTCAGCTGCAGAGTCATGTGTCAGCTGCAGAGTCATGTGTCAGATGCAGAGGCATGTGTCAGATGCAGAGGCATGTGTCAGAAGCAGAGGCATGTGTCAGCAGCAGAGGCATGAGTCAGCAGCAGAGGCATGTGTCAGCAGCAGAGTCATGTGTCAGCAGCAAAGGCATATGTCAGAGGCATGTGTCAGCAGCAGAGGCATATGTCAGAGTCATGTGTCAGCAGCAGAGGCATATGTCAGAGGTATGTGTCAGTAGCAGAGGCGCGTTTTAGCAGCAGAGGCATGGGTCTGCAGCAGAGGCATGTGACAGCAGAAGAGGCAGGTGTCAGCAGAAGAGGCAGGTGTCAGCAGCTGAGAAATGTGTCAGCAGCAGAGGCATATGTCAGAGGTATGTGTCAGTAGCAGAGGCGCGTTTTAGCAGCAGAGGCATGTGTCTGCAGCAGAGGCATGTGTCAGCAGAAGAGGCAGGTGTCAGCAGAAAAGGCAGGTGTCAGCAGCTGAGAAATGTGTCAGCAGCAGAGGCATGTGTCCGCAGCAAAGGCATATGTCAGAGGCATGCGTCAGCAGCAGAGGCATGTGTCAGCAGCAGAGGCGTATGCCAGAGTCATGTGTCAGCAGCAGAGGCATATGTCAGAAGTATGTGTCAGCAGCAGAGGCGTGTGTTAGCAGCAGAGGCATGTGTCTGCAGCAAAGGCGTGTGTCAGCAGGAGAGGCAGGTGTCAGCAGCAGAGCTGTGTGTCAGCATCAGAGGTGTTTGTCAGCAGCAGATGCCTGTGTCAGAGGCATGTGTCAGCAGCAGAGGTGTGTGCTTCAGCAGAGCCATGTGTCTGCAGCAGAGGCGTGTGTCAGTAGCAGAGAGATGTGTCTGCAGCAGAGGTTTGTGTCAGGAGCAGAGGCAGATGTCAGCAGCAGAGGCATGTATCAGATGCAAGTGTCAGCAGAAGAGCCATGTTGTTTGTAGCAGAGGCAGGTGTCAGCAGCAAAAGTGTGTCAGCAGCAGAGGCATGTGTCAGCAGCAGAGGCATGTGTCAGCAGCAGAGGCATATGTCTGCAGCGGAGGCATGTGTCTGCAGCAGAGGTGTGTGTCAGCAGCAGAGGCGTGTGTCTGCAGCAGAGGTTTGTGTCAGCGGCAGAGGCATGTGTATTTGGCAGGGGTCTGTAGCAAAGGCATGTGTCAGCAGCAGAGGCATAGTTTAGCAGCAAAGGCATGTAGCAGAGGCATGTGTCAGAGGCATGTGTCAGCAGCAGAGGAATGTGTATGCAGCAGAGACATGTATCTGCAGCAGAGCTGTGTGTCAGCAGCAGAGACATGTGTCAGCAGCAGCGGTATGTGTCAGCAGCAAAGGCATGTGTAATAGGCAGGGGTCTGTAGCAAGGGCATGTGTCAACAGCTGAGGCATTGTTGAGCAGCAGGGGCATGTAGCAAAGGCATGTGTCAGAGGCATGTGTCAACAGCAGAGGAATGAGTCTGCAGCTGAGACATGTGCCTGCAGCAGAGGTGTGTGTCAACAGCAGAGAGATGTGTCTGCAGCAGAGGTTTGTGTCAGGAGCAGAGGCATGTGTCAGCAGCAGAGGCATGTATCAGAGGCAAGTGTAAGCAGCAGAGCCATGTTTCTACAGCAGAGGCAAGTGTCAGCAGTAAAAGTGTGTGTCAGCAGCAGAGGCATGTGTCAGCAGCAGAGGCATGTGTCAGCTGCAGAGTCATGTGTCAGCTGCAGAGTCATATGTCAGCTGCAGAGTCATGTGTCAGCTGCAGAGGCATGTGTCAGCAGCAGAGGCATGTGTCAGCAGCAGAGGCATGAGTCAGCAGCAGAGGCATGTGTCAGCAGCAGAGGCATGTGTCAGCAGCAAAGGCATATGTCAGAGGCATGTGTCAGCAGCAGAGGCATATGTCAGAGTCATGTGTCAGCAGCAGAGGCATATATCAGAGGTATGTGTCAGTAGCAGAGGCGCGTTTTAGCAGCAGAGGCATGTGTCTGCAGCAGAGGCATGTTTCAGCAGAAGAGGCAGGTGTCAGCAGAAGAGGCAGGTGTTAGCAGCAGAGGCATGTATCAGGAGTTGAGGCATGTGTCAGCAGCTGAGAAATGTGTCAGCAGCAGAGGCATGTGTCCGCAGCAAAGGCATATGTCAGAGGCATGCGTCAGCAGCAGAGGCATGTGTCAGCAGAAGAGGCGTATGCCAGAGTCATGTGTCAGCAGCAGAGGCATATGTCAGAAGTATGTGTCAGCAGCCGAGGCGTGTGTTAGCAGCAGAGGCATGTGTCTGCAGCAAAGGCGTGTGTCAGCAGGAGAGGCAGGTGTCAGCAGCGGAGCTGTGTGTCAGCATCAGAGGTGTTTGTCAGCAGCAGATGCCTGTGTCAGAGGCATGTGTCAGCAGCAGAGGTGTGTGCTTCAGCAGAGCCATGTGTCTGCAGCAGAGGCGTGTGTCAGTAGCAGAGAGATGTGTCTGCAGCAGAGGTTTGTGTCAGGAGCAGAGGCATATGTCAGCAGCAGAGGCATGTATCAGATGCAAGTGTCAGCAGAAGAGCCATGTGTCTGCAGCAGAGGCAGGTGTCAGCAGCAAAAGTGTGTCAGCAGCAGAGGCATGTGTCAGCAGCAGCGGCATGTGTCAGCAGCAGAGGCATGTGTCTGCAGCGGAGGCATTTGTCTGCAGCAGAGGTGTGTGTCAGCAGCAGAGATGTGTGTCTGCAGCAGAGGTTTGTGTCAGCAGCAGAGGCATGTGTATTAGGCAGGGGTCTGTAGCAAAGGCATGTGTCAGCAGCAGAGGCATAGTTTAGCAGCAAGGGCATGTAGCAGAGGCATGTGTCAGAGGCATGTGTCAGCAGCAGAGGAATGTGTCTGCAGCAGAGACATGTATCTGCAGCAGAGCTGTGTGTCAGCAGCAGAGACATGTGTCAGTAGCAGAGAGATGTGTCTGCAGCAGAGGTTTGTGTCAGGAGCAGAGGCATGTGTCAGCAGCAGAGGCATGTATCAGATGCAAGTGTCAGCAGAAGAGCCATGTGTCTGCAGCAGAGGCAGGTGTCAGCAGCAAAAGTGTGTCAGCAGCAGAGGCATGTGTCAGCAGCAGAGGCATGTGTCAGCAGCAGAGGCATGTGTCTGCAGCGGAGGCATGTGTCTGCAGCCAGCAGAGGTGTGTGTCAGCAGCAGAGATGTGTGTCTGCAGCAGAGGTTTGTGTCAGCAGCAGAGGCATGTGTATTAGGCAGGGGTCTGTAGCAAAAGCATGTGTCAGCAGCAGAGGCATAGTTTAGCAGCAAGGGCATGTAGCAGAGGCATGTGTCAGAGGCATGTGTCAGCAGCAGAGGAATGTGTCTGCAGCAGAGACATGTATCTGCAGCAGAGCTGTGTGTCAGCAGCAGAAACATGTGTCAGCAGCAGCGGTATGTGTCAGCAGCAAAGGCATGTGTAATAGGCAGGCGTCTGTAGCAAGGGCATGTGTCAACAGCTGAGGCATTGTTGAGCAGCAGGGGCATGTAGCAAAGGCATGTGTCAGAGGCATGTGTCAGCAGCAGAGGAATGTGTCTGCAGCAGAGACATGTGCCTGCAGCAGAGGTGTGTGTCAACAGCAGAGAGATGTGTCTGCAGCAGAGGTTTGTGTCAGGAGCAGAGGCATGTGTCAGCAGCAGAGGCATGTATCAGAGGCAAGTGTAAGCAGCAGAGCCATGTTTCTACAGCAGAGGCAAGAGTCAGCAGCAAAAGTGTGTGTCAGCAGCAGAGGCATGTGTCAGCAGCAGAGGCATGTGTCAGCTGCAGAGTCATGTGTCAGCTGCAGAGTCATATGTCAGCTGCAGAGTCATGTGTCAGCTGCAGAGGCATGTGTCAGCAGCAGAGGCATGTGTCAGCAGCAGAGGCATGAGTCAGCAGCAGAGGCATGTGTCAGCAGCAGAGGCATGTGTCAGCAGCAAAGGCATATGTCAGAGGCATGTGTCAGCAGCAGAGGCATATGTCAGAGTCATGTGTCAGCAGCAGAGGCATATGTCAGAGGTATGTGTCAGTAGCAGAGGCGCGTTTTAGCAGCAGAGGCATGTGTCTGCAGCAGAGGCATGTTTCAGCAGAAGAGGCAGGTGTCAGCAGAAGAGGCAGGTGTCAGCAGAAGAGGCAGGTGTTAGCACCAGAGGCATGTATCAGGAGTTTAGGCATGTGTCAGCAGCTGAGAAATGTGTCAGCAGCAGAGGCATGTGTCCGCAGCAAAGGCATATGTCAGAGGCATGCGTCAGGAGCAGAGGCATGTGTCAGCAGCAGAGGCATGTGTCAGCAGCAGAGACATGTGTCAGCTGCAGAGTCATGTGTCAGCTGCAGAGTCATGTGTCAGCTGCAGAGTCATGTGTCAGCTGCAGAGGCATGCGTCAGGAGCAGAGGCATGTGTCAGCAGCAGAGTCATGTGTCAGCAGCAGAGGCAGGTGTCCACAGCAGAGGCATGTGTCAGCAGCAGAGGCATGTGTCAGCAGCAGAGGCATGTGTCAGCAGCAAAGGCATATGTCAGAGGCATGTGTCAGCAGCAGAGGCATATGTCAGAGTCATGTGTCAGCAGCAGAGGCATATATCAGAGGCATGTGTCAGCAGCAGAGGCATATGTCAGAGTCATGTGTCAGCAGCAGAGGCATATGTCAGAGGTATGTGTCAGTAGCAGAGACGCATTTTAGCAGCAGAGGCATGTGTCTGCAGCAGAGGCATGTGTCAGCAGAAGAGGCAGGTGTCAGCAGAAGAGGCAGGTGTCAGCAGAAGAGGCAGGTGTTAGCAGCCGAGGCATGTATCAGGAGTTGAGGCATGTGTCAGCAGCTGAGAAATGTGTCAGCAGCAGAGGCATGTGTCCGCAGCAAAGGCATATGTCAGAGGTATGCGTCAGCAGCAGAGGCATGTATCAGCAGCAGAGGCGTATGCCAGAGTCATGTGTCAGCAGCAGAGGCATAAGACAGAAGTATGTGTCAGCAGCAAAGGCGTGTGTTAGCAGCAGAGGCATCTGTCTGCAGCAAAGGCGTGTGTCAGCAGGAGAGGCAGGTGTCAGCAGCAGAGCTGTGTGTCAGCATCAGAGGTGTTTGTCAGCAGCAGATGCCTGTGTCAGAGGCATGTGTCAGCAGCAGAGGTGTGTGCTTCAGCAGAGGCATGTGTCTGCAGCAGTGGCGTGTGTTAGCAGCAGAGGCATGTGTTAGCAGCAGAGGCATGAGTCAGCAGCAGAGGCATGTGTCTGTAGCAGAGGCATGTGTTGGCAGCAGAGGCATGAGTCAGCAGCAGGGGTATGTGTCTGCTGTTGAGGCATGTGTCAGCAGCAGAGGGAGGTGTCAGCAGCAGAGGCAGGTGTCAGCCGCAGAGGCAGGTGTCTGCAGCAGAGGCATGCTTCTGTAGCAAAGGCATGTGTCAGCAGCTGAGGCATATTTTAGCAGCAGGGGCATGTAGCAGAGGCATGTGTCAGAGGCATATATCAGCAGCAGAGAAATGTGTCTGCAGCAGAAACGTGTGTCTGCAGCAGAAACGTTTGTCTGCAGCAGAGGTGTGTGTCAGCAGCAGAGACGTGTGTCTGCAGCAAAGGTTTGTGTCAGCAGCAGAGGCATGTGTATTAGGCAGGCGTCTGTAGCAAAGGCATGTGTCAGCAGCAGAGGCATAGTTGAGCAGCAGGGGCATGTAGCAAAGGCATGTGTCAGAGGCATGTGTCAGCAGCAGAGGAATGTGTCTGCAGCAGAGACATGTGCCTGCAGCAGAGGTGTGTGTCAGCAGCAGAGACATGTGTCAGCAGCAGCGGTATGTGTCAGCAGCAAAGGCACGTGTAATAGGCAGGGGTCTGTAGCAAGGGCATGTGTCAACAGCTGAGGCATAGTTGAGCAGCAGGGGCATGTAGCAAAGGCATGTGTCAGCAGCAGAGGAATGTGTCTGCAGCAGAGACATGTGCCTGCAGCAGAGGTGTGTGTCAACAGCTTAGAGATGTGTCTGCAGCAGAGGTTTGTGTCAGGAGCAGAGGCATGTGTCAGCAGCAGAGGCATGTATCAGACGCAAGTGTAAGCAGCAGAGCCATGTTTCTACAGCAGAGGCAAGTGTCAGCAGCAAAAGTGTGTGTCAGCAGCAGAGGCATGTGTCAGCAGCAGCGGTATGTGTCAGCAGCAAAGGCATGTGTAATAGGCAGGCGTCTGTAGCAAGGGCATGTGTCAACAGCTGAGGCATAGTTGAGCAGCAGGGGCATGTAGCAAAGGCATGTGTCAGAGGCATGTGTCAGCAGCAGAGGAATGTGTCTGCAGCAGAGACATGTGCCTACAGCAGAGGTGTGTGTCAACAGCAGAGAGATGTGTCTGCAGCAGAGGTTTGTGTCAGGAGCAGAGGCATGTGTCAGCAGCAGAAGCATGTATCAGAGGCAAGTGTAAGCAGCAGAGCCATGTTTCTATAGCAGAGGCAAGTATCAGCAGCAAAAGTGTGTGTCAGCAGCAGAGACATGTGTCAGCAGCAGAGGCATGTGCCAGCTGCAGAGTCATGTGTCAGCTGCAGAGTCATGTGTCAGCTGCAGAGTCATGTGTCAGCTACAGAGTCATGTGTCAGCTGCAGAGGCATGTGTCAGCAGCAGAGGTGTGTATCAGCAGTTGAGGCATGTGTCAGCAGCAGAGGCATGTGTCAGCAGCAGAGGCATATGTCAGAGTCATATGTCAGCAGCAGAGGCATATGTCAGAGGTATGTGTCAGTAGCAGAGGCGCGTTTTAGCAGCAGAGGCATGTGTCTGCAGCAGAGGCATGTGTCAGCAGAAGAGGCAGGTGTCAGCAGTGGAGGCAGGTGTCAGCAGAAGAGGCAGGTGTTAGCAGCAGAGGCATGTATCAGGAGTTGAGGCATGTGTCAGCAGCTGAGAAATGTGTCAGCAGCAGAGGCATGTGTCCGCAGCAAAGGCATATGTCAGAGGCATGCATCAGCAGCAGAGGCATGTGTCAGCAGCAGAGTCGTATGCCAGAGTCATGTGTCAGCAGCAGAGGCATATGTCAGAAGTATGTTTCAGCAGCAGAGGCGTGTGTTAGCAGCAGAAGCATGTGTATGCAGCAAAGGTGTGTGTCAGCAGGAGAGGCAGGTGTCAGCAGCAGAGCTGTGTGTCAGCATCAGAGGTGTTTGTCAGCAGCAGATGCCTGTGTCAGAGGCATGTGTAAGCAGCAGAGGTGTGTGCTTCAGCAGAGGCATGTGTCAGCAGCAGAGCCATGTGTCTGCAGCAGAGGCGTGTGTTAGCAGCAGAGGCATGTGTTAGCAGCAGAGGCATGAGTCAGCAGCAGAGGCATGTGTCTGTAGCAGAGGCATGTGTTGGCAGCAGAGGCATGAGTCAGCAGAAGGGGCATGTGTCTGCAGCAGAGGCATGTGTCTGTAGCAGAGGCATGTGTTGGCAGCAGAGGCATGAGTCAGCAGCAGGGGCATGTGTCTGCTGCAGAGGCATGTGTCAACAGCAGAGGCAGGCGTCAGCAGCAGAGGCAGGTGTCAACAGCAGAGGCAGGTGTCTGCAGCAGAGGCATGTTTCTGCAGCAGAGGCATGAGTCAGAAGCAGGGGCATGTGTCTGGAGCAGAGGCAGCTGTCAGCAGTAGAGGCTTTTTTCAGCAGAAAAGGCATATATCATAGTCATGTGCAAGCAGCGGAGGCATGTGTCAGCAGCAGCGGTATGTGTCAGCAGCAAAGGCATGTGTAATAGGCAGGCGTCTGTAGCAAGGGCATGTGTCAACAGCTGAGGCATAGTTGAGCAGCAGGGGTATGTAGCAAAGGCATGTGTCAGAAGCATGTGTCAGCAGCAGAGGAATGTGTCTGCAGCAGAGACATGTGCCTGCAGCAGAGGTGTGTGTCAACAGCAGAGAGATGTGTCTGCAGCAGAGGTTTGTGTCAGGAGCAGAGGCATGTGTCAGTAGCAGAGGCATGTGTCAGCAGCAAAGGCATGTGTCAGCAGCAGAGGCATATGTCAGAGTCATGTGTCAGCAGCAGAGGCATATGTCAGAGGCATGTGTCAGCAGCAGAGGCATATGTCAGAGTCATGTGTCAGCAGCAGAGGCATATGTCAGAGGTATGTGTCAGTAGCAGAGACGCGTTTTAGCAGCAGAGGCATGTGTCTGCAGCAGAGGCATGTGTCAGCAGAAGAGGCAGGTGTCAGCAGAAGAGGCAGGCGTTAGCAGCAGAGGCATGTATCAGGAGTTGAGGCATGTGTCAGCAGCTGAGAAATGTGTCAGCAGCAGAGGCATGTGTCCGCAGCAAAGGCATATGTCAGAGGCATGCGTAAACAGCAGAGGCATGTGTCAGCAGCAGAGGCGTATGCCAGAGTCATGTGTCAGCAGCAGAGGCATATGTCATAAGTATGTGTCAGCAGCAGAGGCGTGTGTTAGCAGCAGAGGCATGTGTATGCAGCAAAGGTGTGTGTCAGCAGGAGAGGCAGGTGTCAGCAGCAGAGCTGTCTATCAGCATCAGAGGTGTTTGTCAGCAGCAGATGCCTGTGTCAGAGGCATGTGTCAGCAGCAGAGGTGTGTGCTTCAGCAGAGGCATGTGTCTGTAGCAGAGGCATGTGTTGGCAGCAGAGGCATGAGTGAGCAGCAGGGGCATGTGTCTGCTGCAGAGGCATGTGTCAGCAACGGATCACTGACATAATATAGAATGACAAAATATAGACTTACCAAAATATAGTCACCAAAATATAGAATGACAAAATATCGAATTCCTATCTACAAACAGGTAAGTACAAAAATATCGAATCCAAAATATAGTCTGTAAAAAATATAGTCAGTCAAAATATCGAATTTTTTTAAATGTCTTAAAAGTAATTTAAAATTAATGAAATAATAAATATGATTAACTAAAACATACTTAAAAATACTCAAATAACCTTAAAATTAAGATATAATTAATTTAAGTTATTAATAAAAAATTTATAATATTTTACCGTAGGATAGCAGGAGGGTAACATTTAATATTACCACTCCAGTGAGTGCAACAGTAGGGAAAGCGTTGGCTAGCATAGGGGTAAAAAATACTATTCCCACTCCAGTGAGTGCAACAGTAGGGAAAGCGTTGGATAGCGTAGGGGTAAAAAATACTATTCCCACTCCAGAGTGCAACAGTAGGGAAAGCGTTGGATAGCGTAGGGGTAAAAATTACTATTCCCACTCCACAGAGTGCAACAGTAGGGAAAGCGTTGGATAGCGTAGGGGTAAAAAAATACTATTCCCACTCCAGTGAGTGCAACAGTAGGGAAAGCGTTGGATAGCGTAAGGGTAAAAATTACTATTCCCACTCCAGAGAGTGCAACAGTAGGGAAAGCGTTGGATAGCGGGAGGGTAAAAAATACTATTCCCACTCCAGTGAGTGCAACAGTAGGGAAAGCGTTGGATAGCGTAGGGGTAAAAATTACTATTCCCACTCCAGAGAGTGCAGCAGTAGGGAAAGCGTTGGATAGCATAAGGGTAAAAATTACTATTCCCACTCCAGAGAGTGAAACAGTGGGGAAAGCGTTGGATAGCGGGAGGGTAAAAATTACCATTCCAACTCCAGAGCGTGCAACAGTAGGGAAAGCGTTGGATAGCGTAGGGGTAAGAATTACTATTCCCACTCCAGAGAGTGCAACAGTAGGGAAAGCGTTGGATATTGGAAGGGTAAAAATTACTATTTCCACTCCAGAGAGTACAACAGTAGGTAAAGCATTGGATAGCTTAGGGGTAAAAATTACTATTCCCACTCCAGAGAGTGCAACAGTAGGGAAAGCGTTGGATAGCATAGGGGTAAAAAATACTATTCCCACTCCAGAGAGTGCAACAGTAGGGAAAGCGTTGGATAGCGGGAGTGTGAAAATTACTATTCCCACTCCAGATAGTGCAACAGTAGGGAAAGCTTTGGATAGCGTAGGGGTAAAAATTACTATTCCCACTCCAGAGAGTGCAACAGTAGGGAAAGCGTTGGATAGCGTAGGGGTAAAAAATACTATTCCCACTCCAGAGAGTGCAACAGTAGGGAAAGCGTTGGATAGCGGGAGGGTAAAAATTACTATTCCCACTCCAGTGAGTTTAACAGTAGGGGAAGTAATGATTTAATATATTATTTATAATAAATTAAATATCAATACCAATAAAACATTAATTGAAATTAATAACCAATTTAATATTACGTAATAATTAATTAGAAATACAACTACATATTAGTTATTAAAAATTAATAACCTATTGATAATTATTTCACAACTAATTAATTTTCAATAACAAAAACTAATTAATAATAAAAATTATTACCAATTAAAAATTAACAGTAAATTAATTATCAAAACACAAAAAGTATTTTTAATATGTAATTAATTACAATTACATTACTTCCCACCCTATTCCCCTATAAACCCACATCCCACTACAGAAAATACATTAATACAATTATCATAATTATCAAAAATTTTATTATTACAAAATAATTACCAATTAATAAAAATTTATTGCCAATAATAGAAATGAATTACCAATTAAAAATTAATTAACAATAAATTTAAAATCAATACCAATAAATGAAAAAAAATATTTACTTAATTACAATTAAATTACTTCCCACCCTATTCCCCTATAAACCCACAACTGGCTACAGAAAATAAATTTAGAAAATTAACATAATTAACAATTAATCAATTAATACAAATTAATTGGCAATTAATGAAAATTAATTATCAATTAAAAAATAACAATAAATTCAAAATGAATACCAATAAATAAATAAAAATATTTAATTAATTACAATTAAATTACTTCCCACCCTATTCCCCTACAAACCCACAACCCGCTACAGATTTAAATTACGCAAAAATTAAATAACATAAAATTCATTACTTAAAATACATTAAACATACATTACAAAAATTAATATACACTTTTCACACATATACTAACATACGAAACACTTTAAAAAAATGTATATTATTAAAAAATAGATATATTTAATGCCTATATTGTATACTTCGATATTTTGACTTCTATATTTTGAAAATCGATATTACTTACCTTAAATTCGATATTTTTAACCACTTTATTGTGTCCATTCGATATTTTGTCCATTCTATATTTTTACTTCGATATTATGTCCATTCTATATTTTGGAATCAATATTATGACTGTTTACCGTCAGCAACAGAGGCAGGTGTCTGTAGCAGAGGCAGGTGTCAGCAGCAGAGGCAGGTGTCTGCAGCAGACGCATGTTTCTGTAGCAAAGGCATGTGTCAGCAGCTGAGGCATATTTTAGCAGCAGGGGCATGTAGCAGAGGCATGTGTCAGAGGCATATATGAGCAGCAGAGAAATTTGTCTGCAGCAGAAACGTGTGTCTGCAGCAGAGGTGTGTGTCAGCAGGAGAGACGTGTGTGTGCAGCAGAGGTTTGTGTCAGCGGCAAAGGCATGTGTAATAGGCAGGCGTCTGTAGCAAGGGCATGTGTCAACAGCTGAGGCATAGTTGAGCAGCAGGGGCATGTAGCAAAGGCATGTGTCAGGAGCAGAGGAATGTGTCTGCAGCAGAGACATGTGCCTGCAGCAGAGGTGTGTGTCAACAGCAGAGAGATGTGTCTGCAGCAGAGGTTTGTGTCAGGAGCAGAGGCATGTGTCAGCAGCAGAGGCATGTATCAGAGGCAAGTGTAAGCAGCAGAGCCATGTTTCTACAGCAGAGGCAAGTGTCAGCAGCAAAAGTGTGTGTCAGCAGCAGAGGCATGTGTCAGCAGCAGAGGCATGTGTCAGCTGCAGAGTCATGTGTCAGTTGCAGAGTCATGTGTCTGCTGCAGAGTCATGTGTCAGCTGCAGAGGCATGTGTCAGCAGCAGAGGCATATGTCAGAGGCATGTGTCAGCAGCAGAGGCATATGTCAGAGTCATGTGTCAGCAGCAGAAGCATATGTCAGAGGTATGTGTCAGTAGCAGAGGCGCAGTTTAGCAGCAGAGGCATGTGTCTGCAGCAGAGGCATGTGTCAGCAGAAGAGGCAGGTGTCAGCAGAAGAGGCAGGTGTCAGCAGAAGAGGCAGGTGTTAGCAGCAGAGGCATGTATCAGGAGTTGAGGCATGTGTCAGCAGCTGAGAAATGTGTCAGCAGCAGAGGCATGTGTCCGCAGCAAAGGCATATGTCAGAGGTATGCGTCAGCAGCAGAGGCATGTGTCAGCAGCAGAGGCGTATGCCAGAGTCATGTGTCAGCAGCAGAGGCATATGACAGAAGTATGTGTCAGCAGCAGAGGCGTGTGTTAGCAGCAGAGGCATGTGTCTGCAGCAAAGGCGTGTGTCAACAGGAGAGGCAGGTGTCAGCAGCAGAGCTGTGTGTCAGCATCAGAGGTGTTTGTCAGCAGCAGATGCCTGTGTCAGAGGCATGTGTTGCAGCAGAGGTGTGTGCTTCAGCAGAGGCATGTTTCTTCACCAGAGGCGTGTGTTAGCAGCAGAGGCATGAGTCCGCAGCAGAGGCATGTTTCTTCACCAGAGGCGTGTGTTAGCAGCAGAGGCATGAGTCCGCAGCAGAGGCATGTGTCTGTAGCAGAGGCATGTGTTGGCAGCAGAGGCATGAGTGAGCAGCAGGGGCATGTGTCTGCTGCAGAGGCATGTGTCAGCAACAGAGGCAGGTGTCAGAAGCAGAGGCAGGTGTCAGCAGCAGAGGCAGGTGTCTGCAGCAGAGGCATGTTTCTGTAGCAAAGGCATGTGTCAGCAGCTGAGGCATATTTTAGCAGCAGGGGCATGTAGCAGAGGCATGTGTCAGAGGCATATATCAGCAGCAGAGAAATGTGTCTGCAGCAGAAACGTGTGTCTGCAGAAGAGGTGTGTGTCAGCAGCAGAGACGTGTGTCTGCAGCAGAGGTTTGTGGCAGAGGCATGTGTATTAGGCAGGCGTCTGTAGCAAAGGCATGTGTCAGCAGCAGAGGCATAGGTTAGCAGCAAGGGCATGTAGCAGAGGCATGTGTCAGAGGCATGTGTCAGCAGCAGAGGAATGTGTCTGCAGCAGAGACATGTGTCTGCCGCAGAGCTGTGTGTCAGCAGCAGAGACATGTGTCAGCAGCAGCGATATGTGTCAGCAGCAAAGGCACGTGTAATAGGCAGGGGTCTGTAGCAAGGGCATGTGTCAACAGCTGAGGCATAGTTGAGCAGCAGGGGCATGTAGCAAAGGCATGTGTCAGCAGCAGAGGAATGTGTCTGCAGCAGAGACATGTGCCTGCAGCAGAGGTGTGTGTCAACAGCTTAGAGATGTGTCTGCAGCAGAGGTTTGTGTCAGGAGCAGAGGCATGTGTCAGCAGCAGAGGCATGTATCAGACGCAAGTGTAAGCAGCAGAGCCATGTTTCTACAGCAGAGGCAAGTGTCAGCAGCAAAAGTGTGTGTCAGCAGCAGAGGCATGTGTCAGCAGCAGAGGCATGTGTCAGCTGCAGAGTCATGTGTCAGCTGCAGAGTCATGTGTCAGCTGCAGAGTCATGTGTCAGCTGCAGAGGCATGTGTCAGCTGCAGAGGCATGTGTCAGCAGCAGCGCCATATGTCAGCAGCAGAGGTATGAGTCAGCAGCAGAGGCATATGTCAGCAGCAGAGGCATGTGTCAGCAGCAAAGGCATATGTCAGAGGCATGTGTCAGCAGCAGAGGCATATGTCAAAGTCATGTGTCAGCAGCAGAGGCATATGTCAGAGGTATGTGTCAGTAGCAGAGGCGCATTTTAGCAGCAGAGGCATGTGTCTGCAGCAGAGGCATGTGTCAGCAGAAGAGGCAGGTGTCGGCAGAAGAGGCAGGTGTCAGCAGAAGAGGCAGGTGTTAGCAGCAGAGGCATGCATCAGGAGTTGAGGCATGTGTCAGCAGCTGAGAAATGTGTTAGTAGCAGAGGCATGTGTCTGCAGCAAAGGCATATGTCAGAGGCATGCGTCAGCAGCAGAGGCATGTGTCAGCAGCAGAGGCATGTGTCAGCAGCAGAGGCATGTGTCAGCTGCAGAGCCATGTGTCAGCTGCAGAGTCATGTGTCAGATGCAGAGGCATGTGTCAGCAGCAGAGGCATGTGTCAGCAGCAGAGGCATGTGTCAGCAGCAGAGGCATGTGTCAGCAGCAAAGGCATATGTCAGAGGCATGTGTCAGCAGCAGAGGCATATGTCAGAGTCATGTGTCAGCAGCTGAGGCATATGTCAGAGGCATGTGTCAGCAGCAGAGGCATATGTCAGAGTCAGGTGTCAGCAGCAGAGGCATATGTCAGAGGTATGTGTCAGTAGCAGAGACTCATTTTAGCAGCAGAGGCATGTGTCAGCAGAAGAGGCAGGTGTCAGCAGAAGAGGCAGGTGTCAGCAGAAGAGGCAGGTGTTAGCAGCAGAGGCATGTATCAGGAGTTGAGGCATGTGTCAGCAGCTGAGAAATGTGTCAGCAGCAGAGGCATCTGTCCGCAGCAAAGGCATATGTCAGAGGTATGCATCAGCAGCAGAGGCATGTGTCAGCAGCAGAGGCGTATGCCAGAGGCATGAGTCAGCAGCAGAGGCATGTGTCTGTAGCAGAGGCATGTGTTGGCAGCAGAGGCATGAGTGAGCAGCAGGGGCATGTGTCTGCTGCAGAGGCATGTGTCAGCAACAGAGGCAGGTGTCAGCAGCAGAGGCAGGTGTCAGCAGCAGAGGCAGGTGTCTGCAGCAGAGGCATGTTTCTGTAGCAAAGGCATGTGTCAGCAGCTGAGGCATATTTTAGCAGCAGGGGCATGTAGCAGAGGCATGTGTCAGAGGCATATATCAGCAGCAGAGAAATGTGTCTGCAGCAGAAACGTGTGTCTGCAGCAGAGATGTGTGTCAGCAGCAAAGGCATGTGTAAAAGGCAGGCGTCTGTAGCAAGGGCATGTGTCAACAGCTGAGGCATAGTTGAGCAGCAGGGGCATGTAGCAAAAGCATGTCTCAGAGGCATGTGTCAGTAGCAGAGGAATGTGTCTGCAGTAGAGACATGTGCCTGCAGCAGAGGTGTGTGTCAACAGCAGAGAGATGTGTCTGCAGCAGAGGTTTGTGTCAGGAGCAGAGGCATGTGTCAGCAGCAGAGGCATGTATCAGAGGCAAGTGTAAGCAGGAGAGCCATGTTTCTACAGCAGAGGCAAGTGTCACCAGCAAAAGTGTGTGTCAGCAGCAGAGGCATGTGTCAGCAGCAGAGGCATGTGTCAGCTGCAGAGTCATGTGTCAGTTGCAGAGTCATGTGTCAGCTGCAGAGTCATGTGTCAGCTGCAGAGGCATGTGTCAGCAGCAGAGGCATGTGTCAGCAGCAGAGGCATGTGTCAGCAGCAGAGGCATGTATCAGCAGCAAAGGCATATGTCAGAGGCATGTGTCAGCAGCAGAGGCATATGTCAGAGTCATGTGTCAGCAGCAGAGGCATATGTCAGAGGCATGTGTCAGCAGCAGAGGCATATGTCAGAGTCATGTGTCAGCAGCAGAGGCATATGTCTGAGGTATGTGTCAGTAGCAGAGGTGCGTTTTAGCAGCAGAGGCATGTGTCTACAGCAGAGGCAGGTGTCAGCAGAAGAGGCAGGTGTCAGCAGAAGAGGCAGGTGTTAGCAGCAGAGGCATGTATCAGGAGTTGATGCATGTGTCAGCAGCTGAGAAATCTGTCACCAGCAGAGGCATGTGTCCGCAGCAAAGGCATATGTCAGAGGTATGGGTCAGCAGCAGAGGCATGTGTCAGCAGCAGAGGCGTATGCCAGAGTCATGTGTCAGCAGCAGAGGCATATGACAGAAGTATGTGTCAGCAGCAGAGGCGTGTGTTAGCAGCAGAGGCATGTGTCTGCATCAAAGGCGTGTGTCAACAGGAGAGGCAGGTGTCAGCAGCAGAGCTGTGTGTCAGCATCAGAGGTGTTTGTCAGCAGCAGATGCCTGTCAGAGGCATGTGTCAGGAGCAGAGGTGTGTGCTTCAGCAGAGGCATGTGTCTTCACCAGAGGCGTGTGTTAGCAGCAGAGGCATGTGTTAGCAGCAAAGGCATGAGTCAGCAGCAGAGGCATGTGTCTGTAGCAGAGGCATGTGTTGGCAGCAGGGTCATGAGTCAGCAGCAGGGGCATGTGTCTGCTGTTGAGGCATGTGTCAGCAGCTAGGGAGGTGTCAGCAGCAGAGGCAGGTGTCAGCAGCAGAGGCAGGTGTCTGCAACAGAGGCATGTTTCTGTAGCAAAGGCATGTGTCAGCAGCTGAGGCATATTTTAGCAGCAGGGGCATGTAGCAGAGGCATGTGTCAGAGGCATATATCAGCAGCAGAGAAATGTGTCTGCAGCAGAAACGTGTGTCTGCAGCAGAGGTGTGTGTCAGCAGCAGAGACGTGTGTCTGCAGCAGAGGCATGTGTCAGCGGCAGAGGCATGTGTATTAGGCAGGCGTGTGGAGCAAAGGCATGTGTCAGCAGTAGAGGCATAGTTTAGCAGCAAGGGCATGTAGTAGAGGCATGTGTCAGAGGCATGTGTCAGCAGCAGAGGAATGTGTCTGCAGCAGAGCTGTGTGTCAGCAGCAGAGACATGTGTCAGCAGCAGCGGTATATGTCAGCAGCAAAGGCATGTGTAATAGGCAGGCGTCTGTAGCAAGGGCATGTGTCAACAGCTCAGGCATAGTTGAGCAGCAGGGGCATGTAGCAAAGGCATGTGTCAGAGGCATGTGTCAGCAGCAGAGGAATGTGTCTGCAGCAGAGACATGTGCCAGCAGCAGAGGTGTGTCAACAGCTGAGAGATGTGTCTGCAGCAGAGGTTTGTGTCAACAGGAAAAGGCAGGTGTCAGCAGCAGAGCTGTGTGTCAGCATCAGAGGTGTTTGTCAGCAGCAGATGCCTGTGTCAGAGGCATGTGTCAGCAGCAGAGGTGTGTGCTTCAGCAGAGGCATGTGTCTTCACCAGAGGCGTGTGTTAGCAGCAGAGGCATGTGTTAGCAGCAGAGGCATGAGTCAGCAGCAGAGGCATGTGTCTGTAGCAGAGGCATGTGTTGGCAGCAGAGGCATGAGTCAGCAGCAGGGGCATGTGTCTGCTGTTGAGGCATGTGTCAGCAGCAGAGGGAGGTGTCAGCAGCAGAGGCAGGTGTCAGCAGCAGAGGCAGGTGTCTGCAGCAGAGGCATGTTTCTGTAGCAAAGGCATGTGTCAGCAGCTGTGGCATATTTTAGCAGCAGGGGCATGTAGCAGAGGCATGTGTCAGAGACATATATCAGCAGCAGAGAAATGTGTCTGCAGCAGAAACGTGTGTCTGCAGCAGAGGTGTGTGTCAGCTGCAGAGACGTGTGTCTGCAGCAGAGGTGTGTGTCAGCGGCAGAGGCATGTGTATTAGGCAGGCGTCTGTAGCAAAGGCATGTGTCAGCAGCAGAGGCATAGTTTAGCAGCAAGGACATGTAGCAGAGGCATGTGTCAGAGGCAAGTGTCAGCAGCAGAGGAATGTGTCTGCAGCAGAGACATGTGTCTGTAACAGAGCTGTGTGTCAGCAGCAGATACATGTGTCAGCAGCAGCGGTATGTGTCAGCAGCAAAGGCATGTGTATAAGGCAGGCATCTGTAGCAAGGGCATGTGTCAACAGCTGAGGCATAGTTGAGCAGCAGGCCATGTAGCAAAGGCATGTGTCAGAGGCATGTGTCAGCAGCAGAGGAATGTGTCTGCAGCAGAAACATGTGCCTGCAGCAGAGGTGTGTGTCTACAGCAGAGAGATGTGTCTGCAGCAGAGGTTTGTGTCAGGAGCAGAGGCATGTGTCAGCAGCAGAGGCATGTATCAGAGGCAAGTGTAAGCAGCAGAGCCATGTTTCTACAGCAGAGGCAAGTGTCAGCAGCAAAAGTGTGTGTCAGCAGCAGAGGCATGTGTCAGCTGCAGAGGCATGTGTCAGAAGCAGAGGCATGTGTCAGCAGCAGAGGCATGAGTCAGCAGCAGAGGCATGTGTCAGCAGCAGAGTCATGTGTCAGCAGCAAAGGCATATGTCAGAGGCATGTGTCAGCAGCTGAGGCATATGTCAGAGTCATGTGTCAGCAGCAGAGGCATATGTCAGAGGTATGTGTCAGTAGCAGAGGCGCGTTTTAGCAGCAGAGGCATGTGTCTGCAGCAGAGGCATGTGTCAGCAGAAGAGGCAGGTGTCAGCAGAAGAGGCAGGTGTCAGCAGAAGAGGCAGGTGTTAGCAGCAGAGGCATGTATCAGGAGTTGAGGCATGTGTCCGCAGCAAAGGCATATGTCAGAGGCATGCGTCAGCAGCAGAGGCATGTGTCAGCAGCAGAGGCGTATGCCAGAGTCATGTGTCAGCAGCAGAGGCATATGTCAGAAGTATGTGTCAGCAGCAGAGGCGTGTGTTAGCAGCAGAGGCATGTGTCTACAGCAAAGGCGTGTGTCAGCAGGAGAGGCAGGTGTCAGCAGCAGAGCTGTGTGTCAGCATCAGAGGTGTTTGTCAGCAGCAGATGCCTGTGTCAGAGGCATGTGTCAGCAGCCGAGGTGTGTGCTTCAGCAGAGCCATGTGTCTGCAGCAGAGGCGTGTGTCAGTAGCAGAGAGATGTGTCTGCAGCAGAGGTTTGTGTCAGCAGTAGAGGCATGTGTCAGCAGCAGAGGCATGTATCAGATGCAAGTGTCAGCAGAAGAGCCATGTGTCTGCAGCAGAGGCAGGTGTCAGCAGCAAAAGTGTGTCAGCAGCAGAGGCATGTGTCAGCATCAGAGCCATGTGTCAGCAGCAGAGGCATGTGTCTGCAGCGGAGGCATGTGTCTGCAGCAGAGGTGTGTGTCAGCAGCAGAGACGTGTGTCTGCAGCAGAGGTTTGTGTCAGCGGCAGAGGCATGTGTATTAGGCAGGGGTCTGTAGCAAAGGCATGTGCCAGCAGCAGAGGCATAGTTTTGCAGCAAGGGCATGTAGCAGAGGCATGTGTCAGAGGCATGTGTCAGCAGCAGAGGAATGTGTCTGCAGCAGAGACATGTATCTCCTGCAGAGCTGTGTGTCAGCAGCAGAGACATGTGTCAGCAGCAGCGGTATGTGTCAGCAGCAAAGGCATGTGTAATAGGCAGGCATCTGTAGCAAGGGCATGTGTCAACAGCTGAGGCATTGTTGAGCAGCAGGGGCATGTAGCAAAGGCATGTGTCAGAGGCATGTGTCAACAGCAGAGGAATGAGTCTGCAGCAGAGACGTGTGCCTGCAGCAGAGGTGTGTGTCAACAGCAGAGAGATGTGTCTGCAGCAGAGGTTTGTGTCAGGAGCAGAGGCATGTGTCAGCAGCAGAGGCATGTATCAGAGGCAAGTGTAAGCAGCAGAGCCATGTTTCTACAGCAGAGGCAAGTGTCAGCAGCAAAAGTGTGTGTCAGCTGCATAGGCATGTGTCAGCAGCAGAGGCATGAGTCAGCTGCAGAGTCATGTGTCAGCTGCAGAGTCATATGTCAGCTGCAGAGTCATGTGTCAGCTGCATAGGCATGTGTCAGCAGCAGAGGCATGTGTCAGCTGCAGAGTCATGTGTCAGCTGCAGAGTCATATGTCAGCTGCAGAGTCATGTGTCAGCAGCAGAGGCATGTGTCAGCAGCAGAGGCATGAGTCAGCAGCAGAGGCATGTGTCAGCAGCAGAGGCATGTGTCAGCAGCAAAGGCATATGTCAGAGGCATGTGTCAGCAGCAGAGGCATATGTCAGAGTCATGTGTCAGCAGCAGAGGCATATGTCAGAGGTATGTGTCAGTAGCAGAGGAGCGTTTTAGCAGCAGAGGCATGTGTCCGCAGAAGAGGCATGTTTCAGCAGAAGAGGCAGGTGTCAGCAGAAGAGGCAGGTGTTAGCAGCAGAGGCATGTATCAGGAGTTGAGGCATGTGTCAGCAGCTGAGAAATGTGTCAGCAGCAGAGGCATGTGTCCGCAGCAAAGGCATATATCATAGGCATGCGTCAGCAGCAGAGGCATGTGTCAGCAGAAGAGGCGTATGCCAGAGTCATGTGTCAGCAGCAGAGGCATATGTCAGAAGTATGTGTCAGCAGCAGAGGCGTGTGTTAGCAGCAGAGGCAGGTGTCTGCAGCAAAGGCGTGTGTCAGCAGGCGAGGCAGGTGTCAGCAGCAGAGCTGTGGGTCAGCCTCAGAGGTGTTTGTCAGCAGCAGATGCCTGTGTCAGAGGCATGTGTCAGCAGCAGAGGTGTGTGCTTCAGCAGAGCCATGTGTCTGCAGCAGAGGCGTGTGTCAGTAGCAGAGAGATGTGTCTGCAGCAGAGGTTTGTGTCAGGAGCAGAGGCATGTGTCAGCAGCAGAGGCATGTATCAGATGCAAGTGTCAGCAGAAGAGCCATGTGTCTGCAGCAGAGGCAGGTGTCAGCAGCAAAAGTGTGTCAGCAGCAGAGGCATGTGTCAGCATCAGAGGCATGTGTCAGCAGCAGAGGCATGTGTCTGCAGCGGAGGCATGTGTCTGCAGCAGAGTAGTGTGTCAGCAGCAGAGACGTGTGTCTGCAGCAGAGGTTTGTGTCAGCGTCAGAGGCATGTGTATTAGGCAGGGGTCTGTAGCAAAGGCATGTGCCAGCAGCAGAGGCATAGTTTAGCAGCAAGGGCATGTAGCAGAGGCATGTGTCAGAGGCATGTGTCAGCAGCAGAGGAATGTGTCTGCAGCAGAGACATGTATCTGCAGCAGAGCTGTGTGTCAGCAGCAGAGACATGTGTCAGCAGCAGCGGTATAAGTCAGCAGCAAAGGCATGTGTAATAGGCAGGCGTCTGTAGCAAGGGCATGTGTCAACAGCTGAGGCATTGTTGAGCAGCAGGGGCATGTAGCAAAGGCATGTGTCAACAGCAGAGGAATGAGTCTGCAGCAGAGACATGTGCCTGCAGCAGAGGTGTGTGTCAACAGCAGAGAGATGTGTCTGCAGCAGAGGTTTGTGTCAGGGGCAGAGGCATGTGTCAGCAGAAGAGGCATGTATCAGAGGCAAGTGTAAGCAGCAGAGCCATGTTTCTACAGCAGAGGCAAGTGTCAGCAGCAAAAGTGTGTGTCAGCTGCATAGGCATGTGTCAGCAGCAGAGGCATGAGTCAGCTGCAGAGTCATGTGTCAGCTGCAGAGTCATATGTCAGCTGCAGAGTCATGTGTCAGCTGCATAGGCATGTGTCAGCAGCAGAGGCATGTGTCAGCAGCAGAGGCATGTGTCAGCTGCAGAGTCATATGTCAGCTGCAGAGTCATGTGTCAGCAGCAGAGGCATGTGTCAGCAGCAGAGGCATGTGTAAGCAGCAGAGGCATGAGTCAGCAGCAGAGGCATGTTTCAGCAGAAGAGGCAGGTGTCAGCAGAAGAGGCAGGTGTCAGCAGAAGAGGCAGGTGTTAGCAGCAGAGGCATGTATCAGGAGTTGAGGCATGTGTCAGCAGCTGAGAAATGTGTCAGCAGCAGAGGCATGTGTCCGCAGCAAAGGCACATGTCAGAGGCATGCGTCAGCAGCAGAGGCATGTGTCAGCAGAAGAGGCGTATGCCAGAGTCATGTGTCAGCAGCAGAGGCATATGTCAGAAGTATGTGTCAGCAGCAGAGGCATGGTTTAGCAGCAGAGGCATGTGTCTGCAGCAAAGGCGTGTGTCAGCAGGTGAGGCAGGTGTCAGCAGCAGAGCTGTGTGTCAGCATCAGAGGTGTTTGTCAGCAGCAGATGCCTGTGTCAGAGGCATGTGTCAGCAGCAGAGGTGTGTGCTTCAGCAGAGCCATGTGTCTGCAGCAGAGGCGTGTGTCAGTAGCAGAGAGATGTGTCTGCAGCAGAGGTTTGTGTCAGGAGCAGGGGCATGTGTCAGCAGCAGAGGCATGTATCAGATGCAAGTGTCAGCAGAAGAGCCATGTGTCTGCAGCAGAGGCAGGTGTCAGCAGCAAAAGTGTGTAAGCAGCAGAGGCATGTGTCAGCAGCAGAGGCATGTGTCAGCAGCAGAGGCATGTGTCAGCAGCAGAGGCATGTGTCTGCAGCGGAGGCATGTGTCTGCAGCAGAGGTGTGTGTCAGCAGCAGAGATGTGTGTCTGCAGCAGAGGTTTGTGTCAGCAGCAGAGGCATGTGTATTAGGCAGGGGTCTGTAGCAAAGGCATGTGTCAGCAGCAGAGGCATAGTTTAGCAGCAAGGGCATGTAGCAGAGGCATGTGTCAGAGGCATGTGTCAGCAGCAGAGGAATGTGTCTGCAGCAGAGACATGTATCTGCAGCAGAGCTGTGTCAGCAGCAGAGACATGTGTCAGCAGCAGCGGTACGTGTCAGCAGCAAAGGCATGTGTAATAGGCAGGCGTCTGTAGCAAGGGCATGTGTCAACAGCTGAAGCATTGTTGAGCAGCAGGGGCATGTAGCAAAGGCATGTGTCAGAGGCATGTGTCAGCAGCAGAGGAATGTGTCTGCAGCAGAGACATGTGCCTGCAGCAGAGGTGTGTGTCAACAGCTGAGAGATGTGTCTGCAGCAGAGGTTTGTGTCAGGAGCAGAGGCATGTCTCAGCAGCAGAGGCATGTATCAGAGGCAAGTGTAAGCAGCAGAGCCATGTTTCTACAGCAGAGGCAAGTGTCAGCAGCAAAAGTGTGTGTCAGCAGCAGAGGCATATGTCAGCAGCAGAGGCATGTGTCAGCTGCAGAGCCATGTGTCAGCTGCAGAGTCATATGTCAGCTGCAGAGTCATGTGTCAGCTGCAGAGGCATGTGTCAGCAGCAGAGGCATGTGTCAGCAGCAGAGGCATGAGTCAGCAGCAGAGGCATGTGTCAGCAGCAGAGGCATGTGTCAGCAGCAAAGGCATATGTCAGAGGCATGTGTCAGCAGCAGAGGCATATGTCAGAGTCATGTATCAGCAGCAGAGGCATATGTCAGAGGTATGTGTCAGTAGCAGAGGCGCGTTTTAGCAGCAGAGGCATGTGTCTGCAGCAGAGGCATGTTTCAGCAGAAGAGGCAGGTGTCAGCAGAAGAGGCAGGTGTTAGCAGCAGAGGCATGTATCAGGAGTTGAGGCATGTGTCAGCAGCTGAGAAATGTGTCAGCAGCAGAGGCATGTGTTCGCAGCAAAGGCATATGTCAGAGGCATGCGTCAGCAGCAGAGGCATGTGTCAGCAGAAGAGGTGATGGAGTGGTAATTTCTTCTGGTAGTTTCTCAATGCAAAACCTTCATGCTACCTCTAATTTACAGCTCAAAAGGTGTTGGGCCCTTCACACCATGTATTACCTTCAGGAGACTTTTAATAAACATGAACAGTCAAAAATGCAATTATTATTTTAAGCCAATAAAGAGAGTTGTTGAGTATTTAAAGGGTTTTATTTTCTAGTCAAAAGTTAATTTTTCTCTGACCCTTTATTCATTAGTAAAATATCAATCAAGTTACAGAATTTGGAAAACAGGAAAAATAGCATCAATACAGAACATATTACAGTCTGCATATAAGCATTACATACAGGAATGTGGGGCAAAATGTCATTCAAGACTCAAAGAGTTTCTAAGAAAAATATAGTCTTTGCAAGGCTAATCAAAAATCAAATAGTTTGCAAAAATCTCCCATTAAGAGAAATAAATGCATAAGACAAATAAATAATTTCAGACCTAATTAATTAGTCAAAGCATAACTTGAAGTTTAGCATCTAATTCTATTTAATCAGCTGCACTCTCTGTCTGTCTGTGTCTAAAGAGCAAGCAGGGAGTGAGATAGCCCCTCCTTCACCAGACCTCAAAGGAATGCGCCTGCAGTGCCAAGATATGACGTGGAAGCAAGAAACCTCCCCCTGACTCTCCTCGGACGCACCTCCCCTTCAGCAATCTCCCGGGACGTTCTCGTACCTAACCCATAGGCTGTCTGGCCTAATCTGTTCCTTCTCTTCAAGAGCTCACACACCCCCCTGATGAGCCTAGAAGCCAGCTGAGCTGAGAAAGCCAGCCCCTCCTCCGGAGAGGTCAGTTTTATACACAAAATTTTGGCAGACTAAACAAAGATGTAACATCTTTCAGGAAAACCTGTACTGATTGGTCAGTCATGATGGCATGAGTTTTCATCACCCTGACGTATTCAAAAACCCTGACCTTATTAGTTGTAACAAAAGACGCATACATGAATAATACATTTATAAACATTTGCAACATTTACTAGGGAAAATGTGTCTATAGTGTCCTTCCTTCCTGTCAAAGCGCAGTCAGATGGATACTTTTAACTAACACTGGTACATTGGCACAATCACAAGAATGTACAGTTCAAGGTGTTCTTCACTTCTTGTCATGAGGAAAGCTGCCACGGTCTGCGGATGCTCCCTTCTCATTTAAAGCAAGCCATAGCTTTTGATGGTTTCACAGGCAGCCATTTAATGGTAGGCCCCAAAAATAAAATAAACAAAAAGATAATGTTAATTTCATGTAAATCAGCCCATTATGTTTCCCAAATTCATACTAATACTCCTTATAAATGTTTACCTAGCCAAGCTACTAGCGTAAAGCAGCTTTTCTATTATTTATGTACAACATGCAAAATAAATATGCAATGTGCAACAAAGTAAAAGAGGTGTTATTAACTGAAAATATTTATCAAAATATGCAACAAGTCAAAGTCTCTTAAGGCAGAAATAGTGATTTAGATTGCATGGGATAAGCTGGGAAGAGAGAAACACATTCTATTAATCTTCAAAGCTAAAAAGGCCACTTTTCTCTACATTGCAAAAACACATGTTAATTCAGAAAAAGCATGTCAGACTGAATTGGCCTCACTTTCATATTTTTCATGTGCCATGGTTTTAACTTGCACCAAAAGGTGCTTGGCAATTTAAATGCAGTCTGTCTGAAGCACAAAAAAAAATAAAACAATGCCTGACTGCAGATGAAATCTGCTCCATCAATCCACCCTTCTGATAATTCAAATCATAATAAGATGATTTATAATTCATCACACATTTCCATATTTCATTTTCAAAAGTGACAATTTTCTTTTTTTTTTTTTTGCAAAAGCTGAGCATATAACAATTTTACTTCTATTTCTATCTGTAATCAGATCATATATAGCCAAGCTCAATTGTTTTAGTGCAGAGTTCTGTAGGTAGCTTCTTGAAACAGTTAGTCTTCTTTAAAATAAGTAACTAAAATAATAAAAAAGGAATTCAACAGGACAGTTTCAGCATTTCTTTGCTCTTTGTCATCAGCTTGCCATCAGAATGGCTCATTGGCATTCTGTACCCTTTTCAATGCAAATTCGACTACTTAGGTGCTGAGAAACTCTGACAGAGCACCATCAATCCTTTGCACTTTTTCAACCAATGCCTTTTACTCTTATCTTCACTTTGATCAGATTCAGATGTTTCACCACAGCATCTCTCAGATCAAAGCCGTTGCACCATCCATTATGCAGATCTTGTGTAGCAGCTGCAATCTGGTGAGAAACTGCACACTGTACATCAACCAGACCTACACAGCCTTGGCTAGTGTTCACATCATTGTTTTCCACAAGTGCATTTGCATATGCATTTTCAAGCCACTTTAGTGTTGGTGAGACACCGTCTTTTGCAAAAGGTAACTCAGTGCTGCCATTGTGTTGCTTTATTATGCTTTAACAACAAAACTACTGGGTTTGGGCTCCCAACAGCACTGCTTGCCACAAGCAATTGAACAACAACTGAGATTGCATGTGCTGCCAATCCTTTCACTCACTTATTTATAGTTAGAACACCTGACCATAAAACAAAGGTTCCTAAGACCACAGGGTGTCCTTTTACTTATATTTTATTTTGAAAAAAGGAATATCTTTTTATTATTAGAATATCAGCGGATTTTTTGAGAATTTTCAAGGCAGAAATTTTTGACCTTATGTACAATTAACAACTCATCATTATATGAACACAACAAAAACTTTTTCAATAGAAATCTTTTTAGACTTTATAGATAACATATAAAACAAAACACTCAGTCATACTTCTCACAAACCACACTATTTACATATCTACAAACACTACAAAGAGAGAACATATAAATTATATCTACAATGTAATCACTTGATTTACAATGAATCTAATCATTCTGAGCCGGAGCTCGACCGCCCAGAGTCGTCAGAAAGCCTGGCCCCACCCAATACATATGGCTGGGTGTCCAGATTACTTACTGTTGTTGTTCTGGTTTCTAAGTGACTGAGAGACCTTGGTCCTGATGAGAACTCATTCACTCATATGAGTTCGAAATGCGTAGACTTTTCAAGCCTTTAACAAACCAAGAAATGGATGATATTTACTTTTGAATAGCTTTGTAAATATATGATTAGATTCTAGGCTTCATTGTAAATCAAGTGATTACATTGTAGATATAATTTATATGTTCTCTCTTTGTAGTGTTTGTAGATATGTAAATAGTGTGGTTTGTGAGTAGTATGACTGAGTGTTTTGTTTTATATGTTATCTATAAAGTCTAAAAAGATTTCTATTGAAAAAGTTTTTGTTGTGTTCATATAATGATGAGTTGTTAATTGTACATAAGGTCAAAAATTTCTGCCTTGAAAATTCTCAAAAAATCCGCTGATATTCTAATAATAAAAAGATATTCCTTTTTTCAAAATAAAATATAAGTAAAAGGACACCCTGTGGTCTTAGGAACATTTGTTTTATGGTCAGGTGTTCTAACTATAAATAAGTGAGTGAAAGGATTGGCAGCACATGCAATCTCAGCTTTATTATGCTTGACACTTCAGGCAGATAGCTGCAATCCATTCCTTGTCCAATCTGTTGTTCTGCACTCATTATCTTTGAGACCACATTATGATCTGATTTCAGAGAAACTGGCAATCTATACCTGGGCATCAGTCTTTGCAATAACACTTTTGCCACTTTGCATTTGTCACTTTTCCCAAAAACAGTTCTGATACAACCCTGTTGTGCTGCTTCAAAAACATTTTCTTGAGCCTCCTTTAATGCAACTGTGAAGATTCGATAGAATGTACATGCTATCAGAACACGAATTTGGGCAACTGAATTAGCATTTCTCTCTCCCATGACAACAGTGACTCTCATTTGAGCAGATATAATGCATGTTATGGTAAGGGCAATCAATTTCGAATTTTGGGCTGGGGTAATTACTAAAAGCCATGAAGCTTTGACAACATCATGTAGAAGGAGCACAGCATGTGATGCTTTTAATGTGTCACCTTTCAAACATGGGCCATCTACAAAATGGACATTGTTGGGCTGACTCAGACGTTCATCATTAAAGTCTGATTTTGGCTTTATGCATATTTTCATGATATTTAGACACTCATATTCAGTTTCATCACAATCCAATTCATTTGCTGACATTTTTGTGAAGTTAGGGTCAAAGGTCATTTGGCAATACATCACAGAGCTTTGAACACAGTCATCTTTTTGAATAGGCAATGAGAGAGTGCAGCCCTCCCTCCCACTGCAAATTGGTGTATTTTCTTTTAAATAAACTTTCGTTCCTAGTGCTGGGGCGCAACATTCTTTCTCTTTCAACTCTAGGAATGCTTTTGTGCAATTGTTGTCCAATGGAAGCGGATCAGACACACCTGTGTGTGTCAGCCTCAGTAAAGGCTTAGCCACTAGGGAAAGGTTTAGTAACCACTCTTTACAGCAGCTACCCAGTCCCAAAAATGTCCTGACGTCTTTCTTTATTTGAGGTGGATTTATCTTGGAAATTATTTCCACCTTCTTTGGTGACACCTTTCTACCTCCCTTTCCAATTTTGTGTCCCAGATATTCATCTGCTTTTTGACAGTACTCCTGACTATTCTCATGCATTGGCACTGTGACATGGACTTTGCGAAAATCAATAAAAGTAAGCCATTCTTCAGCACATGGAATGTGAAAAAATATATTGGCTGGATTCGGTACCACAGGACAACATGAAAAAAATATGCTTTTAATCTCCTGCACTATTCTGTTCTTTTCATTTATTTTCTGTGAACCTTTGATCAGAAAGTTACACAAACTTCTAATCAATTCCATCAAAAATCCTTTTATTGGTAACATTTCTGCAACTGATGGTGTTCCTGAATGCATGTCATTTGGTTCTAATTTTAATAAGACATGTTCTGCACATTTTATTAATCTGGCATCCTTCTCTGTGAACTCTCAAATTTCTGTTTTTTCCAAAGCAGAAGGTAATTTTTCAACTGTCTTTTCTGAAAATAATGCTACAGCTGTCTCTTGTTGGGCCATTTTAAAATGTACATCCTCATCAGGAAAATGATGATCTGATGTACAGTAATCTCTGCCGCTTAATTTACAAAACAATTGTTTTTCTGCTAGGCCTGAATCACAGACAACAGTTTTGCAATCTTCCCAAATGGGCCTAATTTTGGTCCAAATTTTTCTAAAACTGGGTTTGTAATTTCTTTGTTTAAAACTCCTTCAACTAAATCTGGACTTTCCACTGCCTTCACAATGCACTTGGTAAATTCTGAATTGTGAGGGTTAAAACTCTCAGTTGCAAACACAGCAACCTGTTGGACTGGGTTCTGATTTTGTCTCTGAAAATAATTTACTCTCGCTCTGGACACCTTATTTAAATTAATTTGAGCTTTTTCCATATTTTGTGGGACCATCTTTGCTTGGATAATTCCTGCCATAGGTACCTGTTTCTGATTTGACATTTGCATTTTCTTAGCTTGCATATTTTGCATCTGCATTTCTCCATGTTTTTGTGCATCATGTTTAAATTTATTTTTCTTCTTCCAATGCTCAAATCTGCTAGAAAGTTGACAAAAGGACACATTTTCCAGCAGTACAACATCCATACCTGAATTTTCACAAACCAAACCAACTTTACTTCCATCCTGTGTTCTTTTAATCTGTACCCAATCAACATCCTTTGCTGGCACTCCACCCTTCAGGAAAGTAATCACTGCTATGTTTTCCTCCATATAAACAGAAAATGATGGTGCATTCATGCAAACCCTTTTCATTGTCTCCTCACCTGGCCCTTGAACAACTTTAGATTCAAACCACAATTTAGTCTGCATGGCAATGTAAAAGAACATTTCCAAATTAATGCACAACTCTTTTAAAATTTCATCAAATCCATCAACTTGTGAGTACCACAGCATAATTCTGTCTCTCAAGTGTGGGAATGTGTTCAGAAATGCTGCAAGTTCACTTTTATTCTGTGGCATAGGAACATGCACTTCTCCCACCTTTTCTCTCAATGAGTAAGCAAAAGCTTCTCCCTCATTCTGCTTATTATTTTTCTCAACTAAATCTGGTGGCTTCTTTTCCTTATCCATTTTCCTTGCTAGGTCTGGTGGTTTCTTTTTCTTCTCATGTTTTCTTGCCCATTTGTCTCCTTTTTTCTCAAACCCATTGCATTTAAAAATATATTTTATTTCTGCAATGTGCAATTGCATTTCTGAAGAACACATTTTCTCATTTGCATCATCATCCATATGTACCCTAAAACTTTTCTGAGATGGGAAACTTCCTGAAACATCAATTTCATAATTTTGAGCCAAATCTGTCAGGCCATTATGTGTAGTTAATGCACATGCAACTGTTTCCTTACTCAGGGAAATTAATTATTTTTCCTGACACTGGTTCACATTTTCATTATTTAAACAGCATGGACTGTTATTTTCTCCATGTTCAAGTGCTGAATTTAAAACACTACGCTGTTTCTCTTTTTCAGGGCATGTGTTAATATGTTCTCCCATGTTTTCTATCTTTTTAATCACTGCTGCTTCCTCAAAGCAGGTTTGAGAAATCCAAATCTCAAATATATTTATTTTATCCTGAGCTGTAGATGTTGTAAAGGCCATTTTCCCTCACCTTTCAGTACTTGGGGTAATTTCTGTTCAATAATCTGTGAATTCTGAGTTTCTGAAATAAACCCTGCCATAATCACTCCTTCTGCAGCTCTTTGAACCTTTTCAGTAGGGACCATATTATTTGGGACAGTCATAATTTTTCTATGCATTATCTGTGCATCTGCAGTTTGCAATTCTTGGACTGAATCAGGCACATTTGAAGCAGTAACACCTGGAGGTATCACTGTCAGTGCCGAATCAACAGGTACTGGGTCAATATAAAATGTCTGCACAGTTTCCTCAATCTGTGTTTTTCTCTGTTCAACAGAAGCAGTAGCCACTATAGTGCTTACTAGTGCACTATTTTCAGTATGGGAACCACATAAAGTGGTGGACACTCAGTTAACAATGCATCCATTATTTTATCCCCTGAATCATTATTTATTTGAAGCTCTTTGTCAGCATTAATTCCCTTCTCCTGTATCTGGTGCTTTACCTTTTTATCCTCACTTGCTTTCTCTCTTGCTACCTTTTCCCACATGCTTAAGGCCTCAAAATGTGCAGCTTTAGATGGTGTCTTTATTTCACATAAGACTTCCCTTAATTTGTCAATAATTTGCAATTCAAAAGTACCATCTTTTGGAAACCTCAAAACACCCTCTTTTTCAGTAATCTTGCACCATTGGTGAACCCATATACATGTATTTTGTCCCAAATTGGTAGACATAAAATGCACAGGTGTTCCTTCAGGAGCATCATCAATAAAAAACGAATTTTTCACTTTACCTCCTAACAGCTTCTTTAAGCCTTCAAACAATTTCATTTTTGCAATAGCTCAATGCAATTTCTTTTTTCCAAAGCTGTCGGTCTCAATTTTAGTCAGTTTTACTCCTACTACTGACCCTCCACAAAATCTTACTGCAATATTCCTCTTAATCAATAACTCTGTTAGTAACAACAGAAATACATTCGCTACTCTGTCTGTTGTGCTAAATAAAGGATAGATTTATATTCACTGCGAGTAACACATTCCGCTTACCCTTCACAAAGTAAGACTTTTAGTTTACTCTTCAAACACTACAGGTAAATCCCTTCCGCTTACCTTTCATACAAGCTCAAAAGAACCTGCTACTCCTTTGGACTTATCCTTCAGGATATATCTTAGGCCAAAGTTTCACCAGCGAACCCTTTTGCTGTCACTCAAGCTCAGAAGAACCTGCTACTCCTTTAGTGTGACCCTTTCTAGGTGATATCAGACCAAAGTTTCACCAGCGAACTCTTTGCTACAATCACTCACACAGAAAATAGTCCCTATTTTAACACTGCCAGCCCTACCTAGCTCCTCAGTGCTATTCCAACAGACAAGTAACCTCAGTGCAGTGTGGCTTCCATTTACCACCCGCTATTCCTTCCCGAGATTCCACAGGTGTGCATACCTGCGTGTTCAGACAACATAGAACAAAACACTTACTTAACATAAAGAGTTAAAACATGTAATCAATAACCAAAAAGTATGTCCTATGAAATTACCAATATAATCAATAACACCATCAATTCAAAATGATCAAAATGTCACCAACAGTAAAAACCCTTACTATTTTCAACGCTTTAAAAAAAACATGCTAGCATATTAACAACATTTCACAACCCTATTCATACTCACACCACTTCTTGCATCACCTTCCAGTACTGCTTTGCCAGTCTTCAGGTTCTGAGCATTGGAGTCAGGAATCAGGAGTTGGGCATTTATCTAACTTGGGCAATTATTTTATTTCCCTTCTGAAGGTCAATGATCCATTAGTTGAGTAGTTGATGGTAAAATCAATAATCATTAATCACCAAACTAATCAATAATGACCATCCTCTGATTACCAAAAACTGATGGAGCGGTAATTTCTTCTGGTAGTTTCTCAATGCAAAACCTTCATGCTACCTCTAATTTACCGCTCAAAAGGTGTTGGGCCCTTCACACCATGTATTACCTTCAGGAGACTTTTAATAATCATGAACAGTCAAAAATGCAATTATTATTTTAAGCCAATAAAGGGAGTTGTTGAGTATTTAAAGGGTTTTATTTTCTAGTCAAAAGTTAATTTTTCTCTGACCCTTTATTCATTAGTAAAATATCAATCAAGTTACAGAATATGGAAAACAGGAAAAATAGCATTAATACAGAACATATTACAGTCTGCATATAAGCATTACATACAGGAATGTGGCACAAAATGTCATTCAAGACTCAAAGAGTTTCTAAGAAAAATATAGTCTTTGCAAGGCTGATCAAAAATCAAATAGTTTGCAAAAATCTCCCATTAAGAGAAATAAATGCATAAGACAAATAAATAATTTCAGACCTAATTAATTAGTCAAAGCATAACTTGAAGTTTAGCATCTAATTCTATTTAATCAGCTGCACTCTCTGTCTGTCTGTATCTAAAGAGCAAGCAGGGAGTGAGATAGCCCCTTCTTCACCAGACCTCAAAGGAATGCGCCTGCAGTGCCAAGATATGACGTGGAAGCAAGAAACCTCCCCCTGACTCTCCTCGGACGCACCTCCCCTTCAGCAATCTCCCGGGACGTTCTCGTACCTAACCCATAGGCTGTCTGGCCTAATCTGTTCCTTCTCTTCAAGAGCTCACACACCCCCCTAATGAGCCTAGAAGCCAGCTGAGCTGAGAAAGCCAGCCCCTCCTCCGGAGAGGTCAGTTTTATACACAAAATTTTGGCAGACTACACAAAGATGTAACATCTTTCAGGAAAACCTGTACTGATTGGTCAATCATGATGGCATGAGTTTTCATCACCCTGACGTATTCAAAAACCCTGACCTTATTAGTTGTAACAAAAGACGCATACATGAATAATACATTTATAAACATTTGCAACATTTACTAGGGAAAATGTGTCTATAGTGTCCTTCCTTCCTGTCAAAGCGCAGTCAGATGGATACTTTTAACTAACACTGGTACATTGGCACAATCACAAGAATGTGCAGTTCAAGGTGTTCTTCACTTCTTGTCATGAGGAAAGCTGCCACGGTCTGCGCATGCTCCCTTCTCATTCAAAGCAAGCCATAGCTTTTGATGGTTTCACAGGCAGCCATTTAATGGTAGGCCCCAAAAATAAAATAAACAAAAAGATAATGTTAATTTCATGTAAATCAGCCCATTATGTTTCCCAAATTCATACTAATACTCCTTATAAATGTTTACCTAGCCAAGCTACTAGCGTAAAGCAGCTTTTCTATTATTTATGTACAACATGAAAAATAAATATGCAATGTGCAACAAAGTAAAAGAGGTGTTATTAACTGAAAATATTTATCAAAATATGCAACAAGTCAAAGTCTCTTAAGGCAGAAATAGTGATTTAGATTGCATGGGATAAGCTGGGAAGAGAGAAACACATTCTATTAATCTTCAAAGCTAAAAAGGCCACTTTACTCTACATTGCAAAAACACATGTTAATTCAGAAAAAGCATGTCAGACTGAATTGGCCTCACTTTCATATTTTTCATGTGCCATGGTTTTAACTTGCACCAAAAGGTGCGTGGCAATTTAAATGCAGTCTGTCTGAAGCACAAAAAAAAATAAAACAATGCCTGACTGCAGATGAAATCTGCTCCATCAGAGGCGTATGCCAGAGTCATGTGTCAGCAGCAGAGGTATATGTCAGAAGTATGTGTCAGCAGCAGAGGCGTGTGTTAGCAGCAGAGGCATGTGTCTGCAGCAAAGGCGTGTGTCAGCAGGAGAGGCAGGTGTCAGCAGCAGAGCTGTGTGTCAGCATCAGAGGTGTTTGTCAGCAGCAGATGCCTGTCAGAGGCATGTGTCAGCAGCAGAGGTGTGTGCTTCAGCAGAGCCATGTGTCTGCAGCAGAGGCGTGTGTCAGTAGCAGGGAGATGTGTCTGCAGCAGAGGTTTGTGTCAGGAGCAGAGGCATGTGTCAGCAGCAGAGGCATGTATCAGATGCAAGTGTCAGCAGAAGAGCCATGTGTCTGCAGCAGAGGCAGGTGTCAGCAGCAAAAGTGTGTCAGCAGCAGAGGCATGTGTCAGCAGCAGAGGCATGTGTCAGCAGCAGAGGCATAGTTTAGCAGCAAGGGCATGTAGCAGAGGCATGTGTCAGAGGCATGTGTCAGCAGCAGAGGAATGTGTCTGCAGCAGAGACATGTATCTGCAGCAGAGCTGTGTCAGCAGCAGAGACATGTGTCAGCAGCAGCGGTATGTGTCAGCAGCAAAGGCATGTGTAATAGGCAGGCGTCTGTAGCAAGGGCATGTGTCAACAGCTGATGCATTGTTGAGCAGCAGGGGCATGTAGCAAAGGCATGTGTCAGAGGCATGTGTCAGCAGCAGAGGAATGTGTCTGCAGCAGAGACATGTGCCTGCAGCAGAGGAGTGTGTCAACAGCAGAGAGATGTGTCTGCAGCAGAGGTTTGTGTCAGGAGCAGAGGCATGTGTCAGCAGCAGAGGCATGTATCAGAGGCAAGTGTAAGCAGCAGAGCCATGTTTCTACAGCAGCGGCAAGTGCCAGCAGCAAAAGTGTGTGTCAGCAGCAGAGGCATGTGTCAGCAGCAAAGGCATATGTCGGAGGCATGTGTCAGCAGCAGAGGCATATGTCAGAGTCATGTGTCAGCAGCAGAGGCATATGTCAGAGGTATGTGTCAGTAGCAGAGGCGCGTTTTAGCAGCAGAGGCATGTGTCTGCAGCAGAGGCATGATTCAGCAGAAGAGGCAGGTGTCAGCAGAAGAGGCAGGTGTCAGCAGAAGAGGCAGGTGTTAGCAGCAGAGGCATGTATCAGGAGTTGAGGCATGTGTCAGCAGCTGAGAAATGTGTCAGCAGCAGAGGCATGTGTCCGCAGCAAAGGCATATGTCAGAGGCATGCGTCAGGAGCAGAGCCATGTGTCAGCAGCAGAGGCATGTGTCAGCAGCAGAGGCATGTGTCAGCTGCAGAGTCATGTGTCAGCTGCAGAGTCATGTGTCAGCTGCAGAGTCATGTGTCAGCTGCCGAGGCATGTGTCAGCAGCAGAGGCTTGTGTCAGCAGCAGAGGCATGTGTCAGCAGCAGAGGCATGTGTCAGCAGCAAAGGCATGTGTCAGCAGCAAAGGCATATGTCAGAGGCATGTGTCAGCAGCAGAGGCATATGTCAGAGTCATGTGTCAGCAGCAGAGGCATATGTCAGAGGTATGTGTCAGTAGCAGAGACGCGTTTTAGCAGCAGAGGCATGTGTCTGCAGCAGAGGCATGAGTCAGCAGAAGAGGCAGGTGTCAGCAGAAGAGGCAGGTGTCAGCAGAAGAGGCAGGTGTTAGCAGCCGAGGCATGTATCAGGAGTTGAGGCATGTGTCAGCAGCTGAGAAATGTGTCAGCAGCAGAGGCATGTGTCTGCAGCAAAGGCATATGTCAGAGGTATGCGTCAGCAGCAGAGGCATGTGTCAGCAGCAGAGGTGTATGCCAGAGTCATGTGTCAGCAGCAGAGGCATATGACAGAAGTATGTGTCAGCAGCAGAGGCGTGTGTTAGCAGCAGAGGCATGTGTCTGCAGCAAAGGCGTGTGTCAGCAGGAGAGGCAGGTGTCAGCAGCAGAGCTGTGTGTCAGCATCAAAGGTGTTTGTCAGCAGCAGATGCCTGTGTCAGAGGTATGTGTCAGCAGCAGAGGTGTGTGCTTCAGCAGAGGCATGTGTCTGCAGCAGTGGCGTGTGTTAGCAGCAGAGGCATGTGTTAGCAGCAGAGGCATGAGTCAGCAGCAGAGGCATGTGTCTGTAGCAGAGGCATGTGTTGGCAGCAGAGGCATGAGTCAGCAGCAGGGGCATGTGTCTCCTGTTGAGGCATGTGTCAGCAGCAGAGGGAGGTGTCAGCAGCAGAGGCAGGTGTCAGCAGCAGAGGCAGGTGTCTGCAGCAGAGGCATGTTTCTGTAGCAAAGGCATGTGTCAGCAGTTGAGGCATATTTTAGCAGCAGGGGCATGTAGCAGAGGCATGTGTCAGAGGCATATATCAGCAGCAGAGAAATGTGTCTGCAGCAGAAACGTGTGTCTGCAGCAGAGGTGTGTGTCAGCAGCAGAGACGTGTGTCTGCAGCAGAGACGTGTGTCTGCAGCAGAGGTTTGTGTCAGCGACAGAGGCATGTGTATTAGGCAGGCGTTTGTAGCAAAGGCATGTGTCAGCAGCAGAGGCATAGTTGAGCAGCAGGGGCATGTAGCAAAGGCATGTGTCAGAGGCATGTGTCAGCAGCAGAGGAATGTGTCTGCAGCAGAGACATGTGCCTGCAGCAGAGGTGTGTGTCAACAGCAGAGAGGTGTGTCTGCAGCAGAGGTTTGTGTCAGGAGCAGATGCATGTGTCAGCAGCAGAGGCATGTATCAGAGGCAAGTGTAAGCAGCAGAGCCATGTTTCTACAGCAGAGGCAAGTGTCAGCAGCAAAAGTGTGTGTCAGCAGCAGAGGCATGTGTCAGCAGCAGAGGCATGTGTCAGCTGCAGAGTCATGTGTCAGCTGCAGAGTCATGTGTCAGCTGCAGAGTCATGTGTCAGCTGCAGAGGCATGTGTCAGCAGCAGAGGTGTATATCAGCAGTTGAGGCATGTGTCAGCAGCAGAGGCATGTGTCAGCAGCAAAGGCATATGTCAGAGGCATGTGTCAGCAGCAGAGGCATATGTCAGAGTCATGTGTCAGCAGCAGAGGCATATGTCAGAGGTATTTGTCAGTAGCAGAGGCGCGTTGTAGCAGCAGAGGCATGTGTCTGCAGCAGAGGCGTATGCCAGAGTCATGTGTCAGCAGCAGAGGCATATGTCAGAAGTATGTGTCAGCCGCAGAGGCGTGTGTAAGCAGCAGAGGCATGTGTATGCAGCAAAGGTGTGTGTCAGCAGGAGAGGCAGGTGTCAGCAGCAGAGCTGTGTGTCAGCATCAGAGGTGTTTGTCAGCAGCAGATGCCTGTGTCAGAGGCATGTGTCAGCACAGAGGTGTGTGCTTCAGCAGAGGCATGTGTCTGCAGCAGAGGTGTTTGTTAGCAGCAGAGGCATGTGTTAGCAGCAGAGGCATGAGTCAGCAGCAGAGGCATGTGTCTGTAGCAGAGGCATGTGTTGGCAGAAGAGGCAGGTGTCAGCAGCAGAGACAGGTGTCAGCAGCAGAGGCAGGTGTCTGCAGCAGAGGCATGTTTCTGTAGCAAAGGCATGTGTCAGCAGCTGAGGCATATTTTAGCAGCAGGGGCATGTAGCAGAGGCATTTGTCAGAGGCATATATCAGCAGCAGAGAAATGTGTCTGCAGCAGAAACATGTGTCTGCAGCAGAGGTGTGTGTCAGCTGCAGAGACGTGTGTCTGCAGCAGAGGTTTGTGTCAGCGGCAGAGGCATGTGTATTAGGCAGGCGTCTGTAGCAATGGCATGTGTCAGCAGCAGAGGCATAGTTTAGCAGCAAGGGCATGTAGCAGAGGCATGTGTCAGCAGCAGAGGAATGTGTCTGCAGCAGAGACGTGTATCTGCAGCAGAGCTGTGTGTCAGCAGCAGAGACATGTGTCAGCAGCAGCGGTATGTGTCAGCAGCAAAGGCATGTGTAATAGGCAGGCGTCTGTAGCAAGGGCATGTGTCAACCGCTGAGGCATAGTTGAGCAGCAGGGGGTTGTAGCAAAGGCATGTGTCATAGGCATGTGTCAGGGGCAGAGGAATGTGTCTGCAGCAGAGACATGTGCCTGCAGCAGAGGTGTGTGTCAACAGCAGAGAGATGTGTCTGCAGCAGAGGTTTGTGTCAGGAGCAGAGGCATGTGTCAGCAGCAGAGGCATGTATCAGAGGCAAGTGTAAGCAGCATAGCCATGTTTCTACAGCAGAGGCAAGTGTCAGCAGCAAAAGTGTGTGTCAGCAGCAGAGGCATGTCTCAGCAGCAGAGGCATGTGTCAGCTGCAGAGTCATGTGTCAGCTGCAGAGTCATGTGTCAGCTGCAGAGTCATGTGTCAGCTGCAGAATCATGTGTCAGCTGCAGAGGCATGTGTCAGAAGCAGAGGCATGTGTCAGCAGCCGAGGCATGAGTCAGCAGCAGAGGCATGTGTCAGCATCAGAGTCATGTGTCAGCAGCAAAGGCATATGTCAGAGGCATGTGTCAGCAGCAGAGGCATATGTCAGAGTCATGTGCCAGCAGCAGAGGCATATGTCAGAGGTATGTGTCAGTAGCAGAGGCGCGTTTTAGCAGCAGAGGCATGTGTCTGCAGCAGAGGCATGTGTCAGCAGAAGAGGCAGGTGTCAGCAGAAGAGGCAGGTGTCAGCAGAAGAGGCAGGTGTTAGCAGCAGAGGCATGTATCCAGGAGTTGAGGCATGTGTCAGCAGCTGAGAAACGTGTCAGCAGCAGAGGCATGTGTCTGCAGCTAAGGCATATGTCAGAGGCATGCGTCAGCAGCAGAGGCATGTGTCAGCAGCAGAGGCGTATGCCAGAGTCATGTGTCAGCAGCAGAGGCATATGTCAGAAGTATGTGTCAGCAGCAGAGGCGTGTGTTAGCAGCAGAGGTATGTGTCTGCAGCAAAGGCGTGTGTCAGCAGGCGAGGCAGGTGTCAGCAGAAAAGCTGTGGGTCAGCATCAGAGGTGTTTGTCAGCAGCAGATGCCTGTGTCAGAGGCATGTGTCAGCAGCAGAGGTGTGTGCTTCAGCAGAGGCATGTGTCTGCAGCAGTGGCGTGTGTTAGCAGCAGAGGCATGTGTCAGCAGCAAAGGCATATGTCAGAGGCATGTGTCAGCAGCAGAGGCATATGTCAGAGTCATGTGTCAGCAGCAGAGGCATATGTCAGAGGTATGTGTCAGTAGCAGAGACGCGTTTTAGCAGCAGAGGCATGTGTCTGCAGCAGAGGCATGTGTCAGCATAAGAGGCAGGTGTCAGCAGAAGAGGCAGGTGTCAGCAGAAGAGGCAGGTGTTAGCAGCCGAGGCATGTATCAGGAGTTGAGGCATGTGTCAGCAGCTGAGAAATGTGTCAGCAGCAGAGGCATGTGTCCGCAGCAAAGGCATATGTCAGAGGTATGCGTCAGCAGCAGAGGCATGTGTCAGCAGCAGAGGTGTATGCCGGAGTCATGTGTCAGCAGCAGAGGCATATGACAGAAGTATGTGTCAGCAGCAGAGGCGTGTGTTAGCAGCAGAGGCATGTGTCTGCAGCAAAGGCGTGTGTCAGCAGGAGAGGCAGGTGTCAGCAGCAGAGCTGTGTGTCAGCATCAAAGGTGTTTGTCAGCAGCAGATGCCTGTGTCAGAGGTATGTGTCAGCAGCAGAGGTGTGTGCTTCAGCAGAGGCATGTGTCTGCAGCAGTGGCGTGTGTTAGCAGCAGAGGCATGTGTTAGCAGCAGAGGCATGAGTCAGCAGCAGAGGCATGTGTCTGTAGCAGAGGCATGTGTTGGCAGCAGAGGCATGAGTCAGCAGCAGGGGCATGTGTCTGCTGTTGAGGCATGTGTCAGCAGCAGAGGGAGGTGTCAGCAGCAGAGGCAGGTGTCAGCAGCAGAGGCAGGTGTCTGCAGCAGAGGCATGTTTCTGTAGCAAAGGCATGTGTCAGCAGTTGAGGCATATTTTAGCAGCAGGGGCATGTAGCAGAGGCATGTGTCAGAGGCATATATCAGCAGCAGAGAAATGTGTCTGCAGCAGAAACGTGTGTCTGCAGCAGAGGTGTGTGTCAGCAGCAGAGACGTGTGTCTGCAGCAGAGGTTTGTGTCAGCGACAGAGGCATGTGTATTAGGCAGGCGTCTGTAGCAAAGGCATGTGTCAGCAGCAGAGGCATAGTTGAGCAGCAGGGGCATGTAGCAAAGGCATGTGTCAGAGGCATGTGTCAGCAGCAGAGGAATGTGTCTGCAGCAGAGACATGTGCCTGCAGCAGAGGTGTGTGTCAACAGCAGAGAGGTGTGTCTGCAGCAGAGGTTTGTGTCAGGAGCAGAGGCATGTGTCAGCAGCAGAGGCATGTATCAGAGGCAAGTGTAAGCAGCAGAGCCATGTTTCTACAGCAGAGGCAAGTGTCAGCAGCAAAAGTGTGTGTCAGCAGCAGAGGCATGTGTCAGCAGCAGAGGCATGTGTCAGCTGCAGAGTCATGTGTCAGCTGCAGAGTCATGTGTCAGCTGCAGAGGCATGTGTCAGCAGCAGAGGTGTATATCAGCAGTTGAGGCATGTGTCAGCAGCAGAGGCATGTGTCAGCAGCAGAGGCATGTGTCATCAGCAAAGGCATATGTCAGAGGCATGTGTCAGCAGCAGAGGCATATGTCAGAGTCATGTGTCAGCAGCAGAGGCATATGTCAGAGGTATTTGTCAGTAGCAGAGGCGCGTTTTAGCAGCAGAGGCATGTGTCTGCAGCAGAGGCGTATGCCAGAGTCATGTGTCAGCAGCAGAGGCATATGTCAGAAGTATGTGTCAGCAGCAGAGGCGTGTGTAAGCAGCAGAGGCATGTGTATGCAGCAAAGGTGTGTGTCAGCAGGAGAGGCAGGTGTCAGCAGCAGAGCTGTGTGTCAGCATCAGAGGTGTTTGTCAGGAGCAGATGCCTGTGTCAGAGGCATGTGTCAGCACAGAGGTGTGTGCTTCAGCAGAGGCATGTGTCTGCAGCAGAGGTGTGGGTTAGCAGCAGAGGCATGTGTTAGCAGCAGAGGCATGAGTCAGCAGCAGAGGCATGTGTCTGTAGCAGAGGCATGTGTTGGCAGAAGAGGCAGGTGTCAGCAGCAGAGGCAGGTGTTAGCAGCAGAGGCAGGTGTCTGCAGCAGAGGCATGTTTCTGTAGCAAAGGCATGTGTCAGCAGCTGAGGCATATTTTAGCAGCAGGGGCATGTAGCAGAGGCATTTGTCAGAGGCATATATCAGCAGCAGAGAAATGTGTCTGCAGCAGAAACATGTGTCTGCAGCAGAGGTGTGTGTCAGCTGCAGAGATGTGTGTCTGCAGCAGAGGTTTGTGTCAGCGGCAGAGGCATGTGTATTAGGCAGGCGTCTGTAGCAATGGCATGTGTCAGCAGCAGAGGCATAGTTTAGCAGCAAGGGCATGTAGCAGAGGCATGTGTCAGCAGCAGAGGAATGTGTCTGCAGCAGAGACGTGTATCTGCAGCAGAGCTGTGTGTCAGCAGCAGAGACATGTGTCAGCAGCAGCGGTATGTGTCAGCAGCAAAGGCATGTGTAATAGGCAGGCGTCTGTAGCAAGGGCATGTGTCAACCGCTGAGGCATAGTTGAGCAGCAGGGGTATGTAGCAAAGGCATGTGTCATAGGCATGTGTCAGGGGCAGAGGAATGTGTCTGCAGCAGAGACATGTGCCTGCAGCAGAGGTGTGTGTCAACAGCAGAGAGATGTGTCGCAGCAGAGGTTTGTGTCAAGAGCAGAGGCATGTGTCAGCAGCAGAGGCATGTATCAGAGGCAAGTGTAAGCAGCATAGCCATGTTTCTACAGCAGAGGCAAGTGTCAGCAGCAAAAGTGTGTGTCAGAAGCAGAGGCATGTCTCAGCAGCAGAGGCATGTGTCAGCTGCAGAGTCATGTGTCAGCTGCAGAGTCATGTGTCAGCTGCAGAATCATGTGTCAGCTGCAGAGGCATGTGTCAGAAGCAGAGGCATGTGTCAGCAGCCGAGGCATGAGTCAGCAGCAGAGGCATGTGTCAGCATCAGAGTCATGTGTCAGCAGCAAAGGCATATGTCAGAGGCATGTGTCAGCAGCAGAGGCATATGTCAGAGTCATGTGCCAGCAGCAGAGGCATATGTCAGAGGTATGTGTCAGTAGCAGAGGCGCGTTTTAGCAGCAGAGGCATGTGTCTGCAGCAGAGGCATGTGTCAGCAGAAGAGGCAGGTGTCAGCAGAAGAGGCAGGTGTCAGCAGAAGAGGCAGGTGTTAGCAGCAGAGGCATGTATCAGGAGTTGAGGCATGTGTCAGCAGCTGAGAAACGTGTCAGCAGCAGAGGCATGTGTCTGCAGCTAAGGCATATGTCAGAGGCATGCGTCAGCAGCAGAGGCATGTGTCAGCAGCAGAGGCATATGCCAGAGTCATGTGTCAGCAGCAGAGGCATATGTCAGAAGTATGTGTCAGCAGCAGAGGCGTGTGTTAGCAGCAGAGGTATGTGTCTGCAGCAAAGGCGTGTGTCAGCAGGAGAGGCAGGTGTCAGCAGCAGAGCTGTGTGTCAGCATCAGAGGTGTTTGTCAGCAGCAGATGCCTGTGTCAGAGGCATGTTTCAGCAGCAGAGGTGTGTGCTTCAGCAGAGCCATGTGTCTGCAGCAGAGGCGTGTGTTAGCAGCAGAGGCATGTGTTAGCAGCAGAGGCATGTGTTAGCAGCAGAGGCATGAGTCAGCAGCAGAGGCATGTTGTCTGTAGCAGAGGCATGTGTTGGCAACAGAGGCATGAGTCAGCAGCAGGGGCATGTGTCTGCTGCAGAGCCATGTGCCAGCAGCAGAGGCAGGTGTCAGCAGCAGAGGCAGGTGTCAGCAGCAGAGGCAGGTGTCTGGAGCAAAGGCATGTTTCTGCAGCAGAGGCGTGTGTCAGCAGCAGAGGCATGAGTCAGAAGCAGGGGCATGTGTCTGGAGCAGAGGCAGCTGTCAGCAGTAGAGGCTTTTGTCAGCAGAAAAGGCATATATCATAGGCATGTGTAAGCAGCGGAGGCATGTGTCAGCAGCAGAGGCATGTGTCAGCTGCAGAGTCATGTGTCAGCTGCAGAGTCATGTGTCAGATGCAGAGGCATGTGTCAGATGCAGAGGCATGTGTCAGAAGCAGAGGCATGTGTCAGCAGCAGAGGCATGAGTCAGCAGCAGAGGCATGTGTCAGCAGCAGAGTCATGTGTCAGCAGCAAAGGCATATGTCAGAGGCATGTGTCAGCAGCAGAGGCATATGTCAGAGTCATGTGTCAGCAGCAGAGGCATATGTCAGAGGTATGTGTCAGTAGCAGAGGCGCGTTTTAGCAGCAGAGGCATGGGTCTGCAGCAGAGGCATGTGACAGCAGAAGAGGCAGGTGTCAGCAGAAGAGGCAGGTGTCAGCAGCTGAGAAATGTGTCAGCAGCAGAGGCATATGTCAGAGGTATGTGTCAGTAGCAGAGGCGCGTTTTAGCAGCAGAGGCATGTGTCTGCAGCAGAGGCATGTGTCAGCAGAAGAGGCAGGTGTCAGCAGAAAAGGCAGGTGTCAGCAGCTGAGAAATGTGTCAGCAGCAGAGGCATGTGTCCGCAGCAAAGGCATATGTCAGAGGCATGCGTCAGCAGCAGAGGCATGTGTCAGCAGCAGAGGCGTATGCCAGAGTCATGTGTCAGCAGCAGAGGCATATGTCAGAAGTATGTGTCAGCAGCAGAGGCGTGTGTTAGCAGCAGAGGCATGTGTCTGCAGCAAAGGCGTGTGTCAGCAGGAGAGGCAGGTGTCAGCAGCAGAGCTGTGTGTCAGCATCAGAGGTGTTTGTCAGCAGCAGATGCCTGTGTCAGAGGCATGTGTCAGCAGCAGAGGTGTGTGCTTCAGCAGAGCCATGTGTCTGCAGCAGAGGCGTGTGTCAGTAGCAGAGAGATGTGTCTGCAGCAGAGGTTTGTGTCAGGAGCAGAGGCAGATGTCAGCAGCAGAGGCATGTATCAGATGCAAGTGTCAGCAGAAGAGCCATGTTGTTTGTAGCAGAGGCAGGTGTCAGCAGCAAAAGTGTGTCAGCAGCAGAGGCATGTGTCAGCAGCAGAGGCATGTGTCAGCAGCAGAGGCATATGTCTGCAGCGGAGGCATGTGTCTGCAGCAGAGGTGTGTGTCAGCAGCAGAGACGTGTGTCTGCAGCAGAGGTTTGTGTCAGCGGCAGAGGCATGTGTATTTGGCAGGGGTCTGTAGCAAAGGCATGTGTCAGCAGCAGAGGCATAGTTTAGCAGCAAAGGCATGTAGCAGAGGCATGTGTCAGAGGCATGTGTCAGCAGCAGAGGAATGTGTATGCAGCAGAGACATGTATCTGCAGCAGAGCTGTGTGTCAGCAGCAGAGACATGTGTCAGCAGCAGCGGTATGTGTCAGCAGCAAAGGCATGTGTAATAGGCAGGGGTCTGTAGCAAGGGCATGTGTCAACAGCTGAGGCATTGTTGAGCAGCAGGGGCATGTAGCAAAGGCATGTGTCAGAGGCATGTGTCAACAGCAGAGGAATGAGTCTGCAGCTGAGACATGTGCCTGCAGCAGAGGTGTGTGTCAACAGCAGAGAGATGTGTCTGCAGCAGAGGTTTGTGTCAGGAGCAGAGGCATGTGTCAGCAGCAGAGGCATGTATCAGAGGCAAGTGTAAGCAGCAGAGCCATGTTTCTACAGCAGAGGCAAGTGTCAGCAGTAAAAGTGTGTGTCAGCAGCAGAGGCATGTGTCAGCAGCAGAGGCATGTGTCAGCTGCAGAGTCATGTGTCAGCTGCAGAGTCATATGTCAGCTGCAGAGTCATGTGTCAGCTGCAGAGGCATGTGTCAGCAGCAGAGGCATGTGTCAGCAGCAGAGGCATGAGTCAGCAGCAGAGGCATGTGTCAGCAGCAGAGGCATGTGTCAGCAGCAAAGGCATATGTCAGAGGCATGTGTCAGCAGCAGAGGCATATGTCAGAGTCATGTGTCAGCAGCAGAGGCATATATCAGAGGTATGTGTCAGTAGCAGAGGCGCGTTTTAGCAGCAGAGGCATGTGTCTGCAGCAGAGGCATGTTTCAGCAGAAGAGGCAGGTGTCAGCAGAAGAGGCAGGTGTTAGCAGCAGAGGCATGTATCAGGAGTTGAGGCATGTGTCAGCAGCTGAGAAATGTGTCAGCAGCAGAGGCATGTGTCCGCAGCAAAGGCATATGTCAGAGGCATGCGTCAGCAGCAGAGGCATGTGTCAGCAGAAGAGGCGTATGCCAGAGTCATGTGTCAGCAGCAGAGGCATATGTCAGAAGTATGTGTCAGCAGCAGAGGCGTGTGTTAGCAGCAGAGGCATGTGTCTGCAGCAAAGGCGTGTGTCAGCAGGAGAGGCAGGTGTCAGCAGCGGAGCTGTGTGTCAGCATCAGAGGTGTTTGTCAGCAGCAGATGCCTGTGTCAGAGGCATGTGTCAGCAGCAGAGGTGTGTGCTTCAGCAGAGCCATGTGTCTGCAGCAGAGGCGTGTGTCAGTAGCAGAGAGATGTGTCTGCAGCAGAGGTTTGTGTCAGGAGCAGAGGCATATGTCAGCAGCAGAGGCATGTATCAGATGCAAGTGTCAGCAGAAGAGCCATGTGTCTGCAGCAGAGGCAGGTGTCAGCAGCAAAAGTGTGTCAGCAGCAGAGGCATGTGTCAGCAGCAGCGGCATGTGTCAGCAGCAGAGGCATGTGTCTGCAGCGGAGGCATTTGTCTGCAGCAGAGGTGTGTGTCAGCAGCAGAGATGTGTGTCTGCAGCAGAGGTTTGTGTCAGCAGCAGAGGCATGTGTATTAGGCAGGGGTCTGTAGCAAAGGCATGTGTCAGCAGCAGAGGCATAGTTTAGCAGCAAGGGCATGTAGCAGAGGCATGTGTCAGAGGCATGTGTCAGCAGCAGAGGAATGTGTCTGCAGCAGAGACATGTATCTGCAGCAGAGCTGTGTGTCAGCAGCAGAGACATGTGTCAGTAGCAGAGAGATGTGTCTGCAGCAGAGGTTTGTGTCAGGAGCAGAGGCATGTGTCAGCAGCAGAGGCATGTATCAGATGCAAGTGTCAGCAGAAGAGCCATGTGTCTGCAGCAGAGGCAGGTGTCAGCAGCAAAAGTGTGTCAGCAGCAGAGGCATGTGTCAGCAGCAGAGGCATGTGTCAGCAGCAGAGGCATGTGTCTGCAGCGGAGGCATGTGTCTGCAGCCAGCAGAGGTGTGTGTCAGCAGCAGAGATGTGTGTCTGCAGCAGAGGTTTGTGTCAGCAGCAGAGGCATGTGTATTAGGCAGGGGTCTGTAGCAAAAGCATGTGTCAGCAGCAGAGGCATAGTTTAGCAGCAAGGGCATGTAGCAGAGGCATGTGTCAGAGGCATGTGTCAGCAGCAGAGGAATGTGTCTGCAGCAGAGACATGTATCTGCAGCAGAGCTGTGTGTCAGCAGCAGAAACATGTGTCAGCAGCAGCGGTATGTGTCAGCAGCAAAGGCATGTGTAATAGGCAGGCGTCTGTAGCAAGGGCATGTGTCAACAGCTGAGGCATTGTTGAGCAGCAGGGGCATGTAGCAAAGGCATGTGTCAGAGGCATGTGTCAGCAGCAGAGGAATGTGTCTGCAGCAGAGACATGTGCCTGCAGCAGAGGTGTGTGTCAACAGCAGAGAGATGTGTCTGCAGCAGAGGTTTGTGTCAGGAGCAGAGGCATGTGTCAGCAGCAGAGGCATGTATCAGAGGCAAGTGTAAGCAGCAGAGCCATGTTTCTACAGCAGAGGCAAGAGTCAGCAGCAAAAGTGTGTGTCAGCAGCAGAGGCATGTGTCAGCAGCAGAGGCATGTGTCAGCTGCAGAGTCATGTGTCAGCTGCAGAGTCATATGTCAGCTGCAGAGTCATGTGTCAGCTGCAGAGGCATGTGTCAGCAGCAGAGGCATGTGTCAGCAGCAGAGGCATGAGTCAGCAGCAGAGGCATGTGTCAGCAGCAGAGGCATGTGTCAGCAGCAAAGGCATATGTCAGAGGCATGTGTCAGCAGCAGAGGCATATGTCAGAGTCATGTGTCAGCAGCAGAGGCATATGTCAGAGGTATGTGTCAGTAGCAGAGGCGCGTTTTAGCAGCAGAGGCATGTGTCTGCAGCAGAGACATGTTTCAGCAGAAGAGGCAGGTGTCAGCAGAAGAGGCAGGTGTCAGCAGAAGAGGCAGGTGTTAGCACCAGAGGCATGTATCAGGAGTTTAGGCATGTGTCAGCAGCTGAGAAATGTGTCAGCAGCAGAGGCATGTGTCCGCAGCAAAGGCATATGTCAGAGGCATGCGTCAGGAGCAGAGGCATGTGTCAGCAGCAGAGGCATGTGTCAGCAGCAGAGACATGTGTCAGCTGCAGAGTCATGTGTCAGCTGCAGAGTCATGTGTCAGCTGCAGAGTCATGTGTCAGCTGCAGAGGCATGCGTCAGGAGCAGAGGCATGTGTCAGCAGCAGAGTCATGTGTCAGCAGCAGAGGCAGGTGTCCGCAGCAGAGGCATGTGTCAGCAGCAGAGGCATGTGTCAGCAGCAGAGGCATGTGTCAGCAGCAAAGGCATATGTCAGAGGCATGTGTCAGCAGCAGAGGCATATGTCAGAGTCATGTGTCAGCAGCAGAGGCATATGTCAGAGGCATGTGTCAGCAGCAGAGGCATATGTCAGAGTCATGTGTCAGCAGCAGAGGCATATGTCAGAGGTATGTGTCAGTAGCAGAGACGCATTTTAGCAGCAGAGGCATGTGTCTGCAGCAGAGGCATGTGTCAGCAGAAGAGGCAGGTGTCAGCAGAAGAGGCAGGTGTCAGCAGAAGAGGCAGGTGTTAGCAGCCGAGGCATGTATCAGGAGTTGAGGCATGTGTCAGCAGCTGAGAAATGTGTCAGCAGCAGAGGCATGTGTCCGCAGCAAAGGCATATGTCAGAGGTATGCGTCAGCAGCAGAGGCATGTATCAGCAGCAGAGGCGTATGCCAGAGTCATGTGTCAGCAGCAGAGGCATAAGACAGAAGTATGTGTCAGCAGCAAAGGCGTGTGTTAGCAGCAGAGGCATGTGTCTGCAGCAAAGGCGTGTGTCAGCAGGAGAGGCAGGTGTCAGCAGCAGAGCTGTGTGTCAGCATCAGAGGTGTTTGTCAGCAGCAGATGCCTGTGTCAGAGGCATGTGTCAGCAGCAGAGGTGTGTGCTTCAGCAGAGGCATGTGTCTGCAGCAGTGGCGTGTGTTAGCAGCAGAGGCATGTGTTAGCAGCAGAGGCATGAGTCAGCAGCAGAGGCATGTGTCTGTAGCAGAGGCATGTGTTGGCAGCAGAGGCATGAGTCAGCAGCAGGGGTATGTGTCTGCTGTTGAGGCATGTGTCAGCAGCAGAGGGAGGTGTCAGCAGCAGAGGCAGGTGTCAGCAGCAGAGGCAGGTGTCTGCAGCAGAGGCATGCTTCTGTAGCAAAGGCATGTGTCAGCAGCTGAGGCATATTTTAGCAGCAGGGGCATGTAGCAGAGGCATGTGTCAGAGGCATATATCAGCAGCAGAGAAATGTGTCTGCAGCAGAAACGTGTGTCTGCAGCAGAAACGTTTGTCTGCAGCAGAGGTGTGTGTCAGCAGCAGAGACGTGTGTCTGCAGCAAAGGTTTGTGTCAGCAGCAGAGGCATGTGTATTAGGCAGGCGTCTGTAGCAAAGGCATGTGTCAGCAGCAGAGGCATAGTTGAGCAGCAGGGGCATGTAGCAAAGGCATGTGTCAGAGGCATGTGTCAGCAGCAGAGGAATGTGTCTGCAGCAGAGACATGTGCCTGCAGCAGAGGTGTGTGTCAACAGCAGAGAGGTGTGTCTGCAGCAGAGGTTTGTGTCAGGAGCGGAGGCATGTGTCAGCAGCAGAGGCATGTATCAGAGGCAAGTGTAAGCAGCAGAGCCATGTTTCTACAGCAGAGGCAAGTGTCAGTAGCAAAAGTGTGTGTCAGCAGCAGAGGCATGTGTCAGCAGCAGAGGCATGTGTCAGCTGCAGAGTCATGTGTCAGCTGTAGAGTCATGTGTCAGCTGCAGAGTCATGGTTCAGCTGCAGAGGCATGTGTCAGCAGCAGAGGTTTATATCAGCAGTTGAGGCATGTGTCAGCAGCAGAGGCATGTGTCAGCAGCAGAGGTATGTGTCAGCAGCAAAGGCATATGTCAGAGGCATGTGTCAGCAGCAGAGGCATATGTCAGAGTCATGTGTCAGCAGCAGAGGCATATGTCAGAGGTATGTGTCAGTAGCAGAGGCGCATTTTAGCAGCAGAGGCATGTGTCTGCAGCAGAGGCGTATGCCAGAGTCATGTGTCAGCAGCAGAGGCATATGTCAGAAGTATGTGTCAGCAGCAGAGTCGTGTGTAAGCAGCAGAGGCATGTGTATGCAGCAAAGGTGTGTGTCAGCAGGAGAGGCAGGTGTCAGCAGCAGAGCTGTGTGTCAGCATCAGAGGTGTTTGTCAGCAGCAGATGCCTGTGTCAGAGGCATGTGTCAGCACAGAGGTGTGTGCTTCAGCAGAGGCATGTGTCTGCAGCAGAGGCGTGTGTTAGCAGCAGAGGCGTGTGTTAGCAGCAGAGGCATGTGTCTGCAGCGGAGGCATGTGTCTGCAGCACAGGTGTGTGTCAGCAGCAGAGATGTGTGTCTGCAGCAGAGGTTTGTGTCAGCGGCAGAGGCATGTGTATTAGGCAGGCGTCTGTAGCAAAGGCATGTGTCAGCAGCAGAGGCATAGTTTAGCAGCAAGGGCATGTAGCAGAGGCATGTGTCAGCAGCAGAGGAATGTGTCTGCAGCAGAGACATGTATCTGCAGCAGAGCTGTGTGTCAGCAGCAGAGACATGTGTCAGCAGCAGCGGTATGAGTCAGCAGCAAAGGCATGTGTAATAGGCAGGCATCTGTAGCAAGGGCATGTGTCAACAGCTGAGGCATAGTTGAGCAGCAGGAGCATGTAGCAGAGGCATGTGTCAGAGGTATATATCAGCAGCAGAGGAATGTTTCTGCAGCAGAGACGCATGTCTGCAGCAGAGGTGTGTGTCAGCAGCAGAGACATGTGTCTGCAGCAGAGGTTTGTGTCAGCAGCAGAGGCATGTGTAATAGGCAGGCGTCTCTAGCAAAGGTATGTGTCAGCAGCTGAGGCATATTTTGTCAGCAGTGGCATGTAGCAGAGGCATGTGTCAGCAGCAGAGGAATGTGTATGCAGCAGAGACATGTGTCTGCAGCAGAGGTGTGTGTCAGCAGCAGAGACTTGTGCCAGCACAGATGTATGTGTCAAAAGCCCAGGCACGTGTAATAGGCTGGCGTCTGTAGCAAAGGCATGTGTCAGCAGCTGAGGCATAGTTTAGCAGCAGGGGCATGTAGCAGAGACACGTGTCAGAGGCATGTGTCAGCAGCAGAGGAATGTGTCTGCAGCAGAGACATGTGTCTGCAGCAGAGGTGTGTGTCAGTAGCGGAGAGATGTGTCTGCAGCAGAGGTTTGTGTCAGGAGCAGAGGCATGTGTCAGCAGCAGATGCATGTATCAGATGCAAGTGTCAGCAGAAGAGCCATGTGTCTGCAGCAGAGGCAAGTGTCAGCAGCAAATGTGTGTCAGAGGCATGTGTCAGCAGCAGAGGCATGTGTCAGCAGCAGAGGCATGTATCAGGAGTTGAGGCATGTGTCAGCAGCTGAGAAATATGTCAGCAGCAGAGGCATGTGTCCGCAGCAAAGGCATATGTCAGAGGCATGCGTCAGCAGCAGAGGCATGTGTCAGCAGCAGAGGCGTATGCCAGAGTCATGTGTCAGCAGCGGAGGCATATGTCAGAAATATGTGTCAGCAGGAGAGGCAGGTGTCAGCAGCAGAGCTGTGTGTCAGCATCAGAGGTGTTTGTCAGCAGCAGATGCCTGTATCAGAGGCATGTGTCAGCAGCAGAGGTGTGTGCTTCAGCAGAGCCATGTGTCTGCAGCAGAGGCGTGTGTCAGTAGCAGAGAGATGTGTCTGCAGCAGAGGTTTGTGTCAGGAGCAGAGGCATGTGTCAGCAGCAGAGGCATGCATCAGATGCAAGTGTCAGCAGAAGAGCCATGTGTCTGCAGCAGAGGCAGGTGTCAGCAGCAAAAGTGTGTCAGCAGCAGAGGCATGTGTCAGCAGCAGAGGCATGTGTCAGCAGCAGAGGCATGTGTCTGCAGCGGAGGCATGTGTCTGCAGCAGAGGTGTGTGTCAGCAGCAGAGACGTGTGTCTGCAGCAGAGGTTTGTGTCAGCAGCAAAGGCATGTGTATTAGGCAGGGGTCTGTAGCAAAGGCATGTGTCAGCAGCAGAGGCATAGTTTAGCAGCAAGGGCTTGTAGCAGAGGCATGTGTCAGAGGCATGTGTCAGCAGCAGAGGAATGTGTTTGCAGCAGAGACATGTATCTGCAGCAGAGCTGTGTGTCAGCAGCAGAGACATGTGTCAGCAGCAGCGGTATGTGTCAGCAGCAAAGGCATTTGTAATAGGCAGGCGTCTGTAGCAAGGGCATGTGTCAACAGCTGAGGCATTGTTGAGCAGCAGGGGCATGTAGCAAAGGCATGTGTCAGAGGTGTTGGAAACGGGACCCTGGCCGGCCAAGACTCGCGTCGAGGTCAGTCAGGGATCGCCATTTCCAAGGGTCAGGGCATGGGAGTCACACACCAAGGCAACCCCTACTCGCCCTCTAGGTAACGTGGCGCGAGCAGTCAAGGCTAAACTTGGAGGCGATGTAAGTTAAGTATTTGCGCACGCACCCCAGCAACAACACCCAAGGCCCACCACAAAGAAACACTCCACACAAGGTTATGTAAAAATAGCCTTTGTATTATAATAAAGATACATCAGATAAAACACACATCTTGTTACACTGTGCCAACAGGCACGGGCGGAATTTATAAGGGATATTTGTACAGGACAGGGCCACCTGGACCACTGTCAAGGGTATCAACACTTTTAGAAGTGTTGGAAACGGGACCCTGGCCGGCCAAGACTCGGGTCGAGTTCAGTCAGGGATCGCCCTCTCCAAGTGTCAGGGCAAGGGAGTCACACACCAAGGCAACCCCCACTCGCCCTCTAGGTAACGTGGCGCGAGCAGTCAAGGCTAGACTTGGAGGCGATGTAAGTTAAGTGTTTGCGCGCGCACCCCAGCAACAACAAACAAAGGCCCACCACAAAGGAAAACTCCACACAAGGTTATATAAAAAATAGCCTTTGTATTACAATAAACACATCAGATAAAACACACATTTTACATTGTGCCAGAGGCACGGGCAGAATTTACAGGGGATAATGTACAGGACAGGGCCACCTGGACCACTGTCAAGGGTATGCACTTTTAGAAATGACCCTTTTTAGAAATAGCACTTTTTAGATCATAGAATTATCACTGTAGCACAAAATTAACATACAACCAGTCACTATTGGTACCAGGTGAGCACCACCTATGCAACCCTCACTATCTTAGGAGATTACACTAGGGAACCTGGGCTCTGCTAACAACACCTGTACTAGCAAGAAGGAAACCACCTAAGTATTGCTATACCTGTAGGGGTGTAAGGAAGGAAAACACATGATGCATCGCAATACATTCAGAGGTGCATAACAATCACAATTGCGCCAAACCCACAAGTCACCACCTGTGACTGTCCATAGGCCAACTGGCCTCGCAAGGGCTGCAATGCACTTAGTCCCAATGTCAGGCAGGCTGCGCAGGCAGCCAAGAACACAAGCCTAAACGTGGCAGTTGCCCACAAAGTGCTGGGCAACTGGTGCAGACAATGGGGAGGGTCAAAGCTGGAGCCTCGTAGGCTCTAAACAAAAGAGATACGCCTCCTTTGCAGCCACACTGGGCAGGAGGGGGGGGGTCCCTCACAGGGGACCCGAGAACACTTGGGGCGCCTGGAGCCTCTCTGGCCTCAAGCAAGCAACTGGGGCGTCGTCGGGAGTCCTTCCTGGACTCGAGGACAGATGCGGCGCCGTGAGCCTCGTGGGCTCGGCTCAGATATGGCCCCAACGTTGGAGTCCCCCCTCCGGGGACTCAGAATGAGCAAATGCCCCTGGAGCCCTCTTAGGGCTTGCCAACAAAAATGCGGCCGTCGCTGGAGCCTCTCTGGGCACAAAGAAACCACAAATTGCCACCGGAGCCCTTGGGGGCTTCAATCACTGCAGTGCCTTTCGCAGGCACCGAAGCACACAGGGGGATTTCCTCCCCCCTTTCGGCACTCACCGGCTGCTGGCGGCCGGCTGGAGAGCTCCCGCTCCTCGGGACTCTACTCGGTGGCGGCAGGACTCTCTCCCTCCTCTGGGGCTGGCGGAAGGTCCGGGGCTCTCCCTCACTTTAGGAGCCCCGGGCAGGACGCTGTGGCTGCTTCCGGCTTCTCTCTCGGGGCAGGCGCGGGACTTCCTCTCTCGCGCTGCGGGGGCGGGACTTCCGGCACCTTCTCCCAGGGCCGCGCAGCGATTGGCCGGCCTGGGAGCTCCTTCCGGGTCGTCGCGGGCAGCGCAGGCTGCGGATGAATTCTCCGAGGAGTGGGCTCCCTCGAGGGAAATAATGCACGGACACCGCGGCAATCTCGGGGGCAATGCCGGGTGGGCACCGGCCAAGTCAAATAAATACTCCAATCGAGGTGGGCACTCGATCTGGAAACCATGAGCAGGGTGGGCACATGCACAGCAATTGGCGCGCTCCCAAGCGCTACAAGCCAAATAAAGCGCTCCTAAGCGCCATAAGTAAAATCAAGCGCTTCCAGGCGCTACAGGGCAAGCTCAAAGCGCTCCCAGGTGCCCTCAGCAGGGCAGAGTTCCAGCAAGTCAAATAAAAGTCCTCCTAGGCAGGCAGGGGGGGGCAAGGCTGGGCCCAGAGCCAGCTCACTGGGTCTCCAAGCAGGGAGACACTCCAAGTGGCGGTCCTCTGGCCCAGCAGCAGCAGCCCCCTCGGGATACAGGAAGAGAACAACTTCAGTGGGGACACAGCCCCTTCTTATACTGTAAATCCTTTGTCTAAGGGTGCAGGGTGGGGGAGAAACCAGTCGCAGCTGGTTCTGGAGCACTCTTGATGGCCCAACCACCCATTTCTTTCACTGGGGAGGCTAGGGTCATTAGACACACCACAGGGGGGCGGAGCCAGCATTGTGTGGGGAAAACCCAGCCCTTCCAGGACACAGGTACACTCCTCCCACACATCACTCATGCTAATCTCCCACTCACCACCGGGCAGACCCATCCAGACTTCCTGGAGCCTGGCATGCCAGCCAGCTCCAGCCAATCACGCTCCAGCACCCTCACTGCACACATATCTCAATGTCCAGAAGTAGCACTTCCCTTCTAGACACATACATGCCGCAGACACCATCTCGCAGCATTCACTCTCACGAGTTTACACATACTAAACTCGAGCCTGCACTCCCCACGCATCAGGAACTACCAGGGACACACACATTCCCCATGCATTCCTATGGGAGGGCAGGCCAGCCCGCTACACACACGCACGTTCACTCTGGGACCCAGGGAAAAGTGCGCAGAGACCCAAAAATCACTAACACAGGGTCACAAATAAAAGCAAAAAGATTAGGGGGGAACCCGCCCTAAGGGCCAAGTCCAACACAACCCCCTTCCAGCCAAAACGCAGGGGAGAACAATCACCACCGTGATGGACTTCCCTGCTTGGGGCGATGGAACACGGACGCAGGCCCGCCACTGCCGGGACACCCTCCTGTTCTATGCCACAGTGAACCCCTAGGGTTCCTTCTAAAGCTACTGTAAGGACCAACTGGGCTACCCCACTGGTACTCCTCAGCTGTCCGCGGCCAGGACCAGGCCCTAGGCCACCCAGGTGCCACTGGTTCCTGCCTATTCACGAAGTGGGGGGTAGTAACCCCTGGCACATAGTATCCATTCTCCACTCTCCCTGTCTGCAAGACAGGACTAGACTGCCACTGGTTCTCCAGCCTAGGGCCTACAACCTCAGGCGGACCAGGAGTCTCGGGGAAGGCTCTACTCCCCCTACCTCTCCTTCTAGGGTTCCTCCTCCTCCTGCGAGGGGTACCCTTACAACGCCACTCCAACCCAGAGTTTAACCCCTCAGGTTGCACCGGGGTCAGAGTTGGGCTTTCCCACCCTCTGCACCCCCTTCCAGAGGTCTGCCCTCTCCCAACTGGAGAAGTTCCTCTGGAAGAAGAACCGGTCAGGACACTGGTTACAGTCGTCCTACCCTTCAGGTCAGGCTGATCCTGAACCTGGCCATCCACCCGCCGGTCTAAAACCTTTGGTGGAACAATTGCCTGGCACTCCAGGACTTCTGGGGATTCACACACAATCCCCCTGAGGCTGACACATGACCCATGTGTCATGTGACTGTCTGCCCGGCGCAGATCTCCCGCCTCCTGTCCACCTGACAGTGTGCAAAGATCCCCCAGCACAGAAGTGGCGCCACCCGGGTCCCCCCAAGAAGATCTAGCCCAACTGGCTAGTCTCTGGTCCACTGGTGCATCCACTGGGAAACTCATCCCCCAATCACTCCTCACGCTGGACTCCTGTACCCTCCCCACCGGAGCGGTACTGCCAGCCTCTAGAACCACAGGAGCTCTGGTTACAGACGCTCCAGGTCCTCTACTCACTGGGAGATCCTCCTCAAATGGGCTAACAGGACAGCCTAGGTCCCCAACCTGGTGTTCCCTCAAGAAACCACCCAGGTTCTGAGACAGGGCTTTGGGCCTTTGGGGGCATTCAGCCACCCACTGACTCCTGCTCCACTGAGCCAGGTAGTCAGCCCCTACACCCTTCTCACTATACTGGGACCTAGCTGGGCTACACTGAGCCTCTTCCACCACGCTGGGCTGGAAGATCCCTGACCCACTACTTTCGGAGTCACTCCCTAATGACTCAAAGGAACCTCTTGCACTCTCCCAGCGCTCTGCTTCATCTGCAAGGTCCCAAGGACTAAGGGATTCAGACTTCAACAGGTGCTGGCGCAACTCTGGACCAACAACACTGAGCAACTGCTCTTTGAGAAACATATTCAGTACTCCGTCTCTCCCATCATCCGAGCTAGCCGCCAGCCAATCCCACATTGCATCAGAACAGTCATCCACAAACTCCCCCCACTCCTGGTGAGGCAGTCTCCTAAGGTTCCTGAACGTCATCCGGCACTCCTCCTCTTGGGAACAAGGGACCATACGTTGGGCCCTGGGTAGGGGACTTCCTACACTGAAGTCTAAATAGCTGCCACCACTGGACTCAACCCTCCCTGGGGGATCCAGAAAATTATGACTGCAGTCAGGGGATAACCTACACTCTAGGGCTATCTTCTCCCTGGCCAAGGCCCTCTCAGCCTCTGCAGTCCGCTCATTCACACCCAGCTGCGCCATCTCTCTGGCATACTCTAACCTGAGCTTCTCCATGGCCAGCTGGTGCTCCCTCTCTTCTCTCCTATCCACCCACTCCTCTGGGGACAGGGAAAGGGATGGGGTGCTACATCTGACACTGGACCCAGCAAGGGACTCCCTATCTAGGGGGTACTCGCTCTCTGCTGGCGCCCATCCACTGTCAAACTCACTCTCCACATCAGACTCTTCAGGGCTCCCCTCAGACCCACCACCCTCATGGTGTGCGGTCCGGGCCCTCTCCCTCTCACTGTGCTCACGCTCCCAGTCACTCTTCTGCCACAGGATCATGTCATCCCTAAGATTGGACTGGGTGTCTGACTCACTCACTGGGATGTCTCTCTCCTTACATAACCGTACCAACTCATGCACACTGTACTTAAACAGGCCACAAAGGTTAAAAGGAGATTCCATCTTGACAGGATGCCCACAGACACATGCAACACAAGGGACCTAGCAATCTGAAGTAAAAGTACACAATTCCAAAACTTCCACACTCTCCTAAAAAAAAAAAGAACTCACTCATGCGTCCAGGGAAACACACCATTCATCCACACACACCCTCCCCTCGGATCGGTAAGGCAGTTTCTACCACCCCTGACTTCTCAACCTGACCACATGTGACACAGGTACCAAACTCTGGAAGCAGGGAGGGGGACAAATGTACTGAACACAATTATCAAATGACACTCTTCAGGAGAAGAAACAATGGAACTTTACCAAAAACACAATAATCCCCTAAAATGTGGTCATCTAAAATGCAGAGCTTTGTAGTGGCCAGTTGCCACTGTGGTACAACGCAAACACAAATCCTTATCCTCTCGCTGCTGCCAATGTTGGAAACGGGACCCTGGCCGGCCAAGACTCGCGTCGAGGTCAGTCAGGGATCGCCCTCTCCAAGTGTCAGGGCAAGGGAGTCACACACCAAGGCAACCCCCACTCGCCCTCTAGGTAACGTGGCGCGAGCAGTCAAGGCTAGACTTGGAGGCGATGTAAGTTAAGTGTTTGCGCGCGCACCCCAGCAACAACAACCAAAGGCCCACCACAAAGGAAAACTCCACACAAGGTTATATAAAAAATAGCCTTTGTATTACAATAAACACATCAGATAAAACACACATTTTACATTGTGCCAGAGGCACGGGCAGAATTTACAGGGGATAATGTACAGGACAGGGCCACCTGGACCACTGTCAAGGGTATGCACTTTTAGAAATGACCCTTTTTAGAAATAGCACTTTTTAGATCATAGAATTATCACTGTAGCACAAAATTAACATACAACCAGTCACTATTGGTACCAGGTGAGCACCACCTATGCAACCCTCACTATCTTAGGAGATTACACTAGGGAACCTGGGCTCTGCTAACAACACCTGTACTAGCAAGAAGGAAACCACCTAAGTATTGCTATACCTGTAGGGGTGTAAGGAAGGAAAACACATGATGCATCGCAATACATTCAGAGGTGCATAACAATCACAATTGCGCCAAACCCACAAGTCACCACCTGTGACTGTCCATAGGCCAACTGGCCTCGCAAGGGCTGCAATGCACTTAGTCCCAATGTCAGGCAGGCTGCGCAGGCAGCCAAGAACACAAGCCTAAACGTGGCAGTTGCCCACAAAGTGCTGGGCAACTGGTGCAGACAATGGGGAGGGTCAAAGCTGGAGCCTCGTAGGCTCTAAACAAAAGAGATACGCCTCCTTTGCAGCCACACTGGGCAGGAGGGGGCGGGGGGTCCCTCACGGGGGACCCGAGAACACTTGGGGCGCCTGGAGCCTCTCTGGCCTCAAGCAAGCAACTGGGGCGTCGTCGGGAGTCCTTCCTGGACTCGAGGACAGATGCGGCGCCGTGAGCCTCGTGGGCTCGGCTCAGATATGGCCCCAACGTTGGAGTCCCCCCTCCGGGGACTCAGAATGAGCAAATGCCCCTGGAGCCCTCTTAGGGCTTGCCAACAAAAATGCGGCCGTCGCTGGAGCCTCTCTGGGCACAAAGAAACCACAAATTGCCCCCGGAGCCCTTGGGGGCTTCAATCACTGCAGTGCCTTTCGCAGGCACCGAAGCACACAGGGGGCTTTCCTCCCCCCTTTCGGCACTCACCGGCTGCTGGCGGCCGGCTGGAGAGCTCCCGCTCCTCAGGACTCTACTCGGTGGCGGCAGGACTCTCTCCCTCCTCTGGGGCTGGCGGAAGGTCCGGGGCTCTCCCTCACTTGGGAGCCCCGGGCAGGACGCTGTGGCTGCTTCCGGCTTCTCTCTCGGGGCAGGCGCGGGACTTCCTCTCTCGCGCTGCGGGGGCGGGACTTCCGGCACCTTCTCCCAGGGCCGCGCAGCGATTGGCCGGCCTGGGAGCTCCTTCCGGGTCGTCGCGGGCAGCGCAGGCTGCGAATGAATTCTCCGAGGAGTGGGCTCCCTCGAGGGAAATAATGCACGGACACCGCGGCAATCTCGGGGGCAATGCCGGGTGGGCACCGGCCAAGTCAAATAAATACTCCAATCGAGGTGGGCACTCGATCTGGAAACCATGAGCAGGGTGGGCACATGCACAGCAATTGGCGCGCTCCCAAGCGCTACAAGCCAAATAAAGCGCTCCTAAGCGCCATAAGTAAAATCAAGCGCTTCCAGGCGCTACAGGGCAAGCTCAAAGCGCTCCCAGGTGCCCTCAGCAGGGCAGAGTTCCAGCAAGTCAAATAAAAGTCCTCCTAGGCAGGCAGGGGGGGGCAAGGCTGGGCCCAGAGCCAGCTCACTGGGTCTCCAAGCAGGGAGACACTCCAAGTGGCGGTCCTCTGACCCAGCAGCAGCAGCCCCCTCGGGATACAGGAAGAGAACAACTTCAGTGGGGACACAGCCCCTTCTTATACTGTAAATCCTTTGTCTAAGGGTGCAGGGTGGGGGAGAAACCAGTCGCAGCTGGTTCTGGAGCACTCTTGATGGCCCAACCACCCATTTCTTTCACTGGGGAGGCTAGGGTCATTAGACACACCACAGGGGGGCGGAGCCAGCATTGTGTGGGGAAAACCCAGCCCTTCCAGGACACAGGTACACTCCTCCCACACATCACTCATGCTAATCTCCCACTCACCACCGGGCAGACCCATCCAGACTTCCTGGAGCCTGGCATGCCAGCCAGCTCTAGCCAATCACGCTCCAGCACCCTCACTGCACACATATCTCAATGTCCAGAAGTAGCACTTCCCTTCTAGACACATACATGCCGCAGACACCATCTTGCAGCATTCACTCTCACGAGTTTACACATACTAAACTCGAGCCTGCACTCCCCACGCATCAGGAACTTCCAGGGACACACACATTCCCCATGCATTCCTATGGGAGGGCAGGCCAGCCATACTACACACACGCACTTTCACTCTGGGACCCAGGGAAAAGTGCGCAGAGACCCAAAAATCACTAACACAGGGTCACAAATAAAAGCAAAAAGATTAGGGGGGAACCCGCCCTAAGGGCCAAGTCCAACAAGAAGCAATACCTTCAGTAATAAAGCAATACCTTCAGTAATAAAGCAATACCTTCAGTAATAGCACTTTAGCAATACCTTCAGTAATAAAGCAATACCTTCAGTAATAAAGCAATACCTTCAGTAATAGCAACACCTTCAGTAATAAAGCAATACCTTCAATAATAGCACTTGTAGTACCCAATATAAAAGTAGAGCATACAACCAGTAATCACTGGTAACAGGGCCTCGCTAGCACCACCTGTACTAGGGAGAAAACAACCACCTACACGTCACACTACCTGTAGGGGTGTAAAAGCAAAACACATGATGCCGTAACATTCAGGGGTGTAAAGGCACATGACGCATAAACAATACATTCAGAGGTGCAGAATTAATAACAATTGCGCCGAACTCACAAGTCACCACCTGTGACTGTCCCGGTGTCCCAATGTCAGGGCCTAAACGTGGCAGTTGCCCACAAAGTGCTGGGCAACTGGAGCAGGGAAAGTTAGGGCAACGTTGGAGCCTCTCTGGGCTCGAAGAACCACCACTGTGGCACTGGTGAGCCTCTCTCAGGCTCTCTTACACAAGTAAGGGGGAGCTGCTGAGCCTCTCAGGGCTCCAGCAACAAAAAGGTGCAGCCTCGCTGGGCTGTGGGGTCCCCCTCTCTGGGGACCCAAAGCAATGATGCTTGCCAAGAGCCTCACTGGGCTCTAACTCGACTGGTGCCCCCGGGGCACCTCACGGCTCCAACAACGCGGAGATGCTCTCTTGAAGCCCTCGTGGCTTCACTTCGCACTGTAGCGCTATCTCGCGCTACCAGGAAAGGGGGGGGGGGGCGGACACCGACAACGTGTCCCGGCGCCCCTCCCTCCAGCACTGCCGCACTCACCGGCTTCGCGCTGGGCTCCAGCGAAGGCGGGTCTCTCCCGCTGGTCCCGGGGCTCTCCTCTCCACTCGGGGAGCCTCGGCAGGCTGCTTCTCGGCTCCACTGCGGGGGCGGGACTTCCGGGTTGACTCTCCCGGGCCGCGTGGTGATTGGGCGGACTCCCAATCACTTCCGGGTCACCGCGGGCAGCGTCGCGGCTCGCTTCTAGGCAGGCAGGCGGCTTCCCAGATGATCCGAGGAGTGGGCTCCCTCGTAGATCAATACAACGGGCCAAAACAACGCGGCAATGAGCGGGGTGGCACCCGCGCCGCCAACTCGCCACACGGGGCGATCAGATGCCGGGTGGGCACCGGCTGTGCACACCAAGCGCTAGCAGCGCTAACAACGAAGGGCAGGCGCTCCAAAGCGCCTCCAGGACACAGTACAGCGCTCACAGCGCTAGGGGCAAAATCCAGCACTCTCCAAGCGCTAGGCAGGCGATCTCTGCGCTCCCAGCGCTGAAGGGCAGAGAGCAGCGCTCTCAGGCTGCAGGCAAGGAAGTCCTCAGTGCTCCCCAGCACTGGAGGACAGGACAGGGCTCCAGCAGGGCTGGAGGCAGGCAGGGGGGCAAGGCTGGGCCAGAGCCAGCACACTGGGTCTCCAGGCAGGGAGACTCCCCAAGTGGCGGTCCTTCTGGCCCCAGCAGCGGCACAAGCCCCCTCTGGCAGGATTCAAAAGTAGAACATCTTTCAAGGGGACACAGCCCCTTTTTATACAGTAAATCCTTTGTTACAATGTGCAGGGTGGGGGGAAAACCAGTCGCAGCTGGTTCTGGAGCACTCTTGATGGCCCAACCACCCATTCCTTTCACTGGGGAGGCTAGGGTCGTTAGACACACCACAGGGGGGCGGAGCCAGCATTGTGTGGGGAAAACCCAGCCCATCCAGGACCCAGGTACACTCCTCCCACACATCACTCATGCTAATCTCCCACTCACCACCGGGCAGACCCATCCAGACTTCCTGGAGCCTGGCATGCCAGCCAGCTCCAGCCAATCACGCTCCAGCACCCCCACTGCACACATATCTCAATGTCCAGAAGCAGCACTTCCCAACTAGACACACACATGCCGCAGACACCATCTTGCAGCATTCACTCTCACGAGTTTAAGCATACCAAACTCGAGCCTGCACTCCCCACGCATCCGGAACTACCAGGGACACACACATTCCCCATGCATTCCTATGGGAGGGCAGGCCAGCCATACTACACGCACGCACTTTCACTCTGGGACTCAGGGGAAAGTGCGCAGAGACCCAAAAATCACTGACACAGGGTCACAAATAAGGCAAAAAGTCTAGGGGTGAACCTGCCCTGCGGGCCAAGTCCAACACAACCCCCTTCCAGCCAAAAGCAGGGGAGAACAATCACCACCGTGATGGACTTCCCTGCTTGGGGCGATAGAACACGGACGCAGGCCCGCCACTGCCCGGACACCCTCCTGTTCTATGCCACGGTGAACCCCTAGGGTTCCTTCTAAAGCTACTGTAAGGACCAACTGGGCTACCCCACTGGTACTCCTCAGCTGTCCGCGGCCAGGACCAGGCCCTGGGCCACCCAGGTGCCACCGGTCCTTGCCAATTCGCAGAGCGGGGGTAGTAACCCCTGGCACATAGTGTCCATTCTCCACTCTCCCTGTCTGCAAGACAGGACTAGACTGCCACTGGTTCACCAGCCTTTGGTCTACAACCTCAGGCGGACCAGGAGTCTCAGGGAAGGACCTCCTCCCCTTACCTCTTCTTCCAGGGTTCCTCCTCCTCCTGCGAGGGGTACCCTTACAACGCCACTCCAACCCAGGGTTTAACCCCTCAGGTTGCGCCGGGGTCAGAGGTGGGCTTTCCCACCCTCTGCACCCCCTTCCAGAGGTCTGCCCTCTCCCAACTGGAGAAGTTCCTCTGGAAGAACCGGTCAGGACACTGGTTACAGTCGTCCTACCCTTCAGGTCAGGCCGAACCTGAACCTGGCCTCCCAACCTCCGGTCTAAAACCTTTGGTGGAATAATTGCCTGGCACTCCAGGACTTCTGGGGACTCACACGCAGTCCCCCTGAGGCTGACACATGACCCATGTGTCGTGTGACTGTCTGTCTGGCGCAGATCTCCCGCCTCCTGTCCACCTGACAGTGCGCAAAGATCCCCCAGACCAGAAGTGGCGCCACCCGGGTCCACCCAAGAAGATCTAGCCCAATTGGCTAGTCTCTGGTCCACTGGTGCATCCACTGGGAAACTCATCCCCCAATCACTCCTCGCTTCGGACTTCTGTGCCCTCCCAACTGGAGCGACACTGCCGGACACTGGAACCCCATGAGCTCTAGTTACAGACGCTCCAGGTTCCCTAGACACTAGGAGATCCTCCTCAAGTGTACTAACAGGACAGCCTAGGTCCCTAACCTGGTGTTCCCTCAAGAAACCACCCAAGCTCTGAGACAGGGCTTCGGGCCTCTGGGTGCTCTCAGCCACCCACTGACTCCTGCTCCACTGAGCCAGGCAGTCAGCCCTTCCACTCTTCTCACTATACTGGGACCTAGCTGGGCTACACTGAGCCTCTTCCACCACGCTGGGCTGGAAGCTCCCTGTACCACTACTGTTGGACTCACTCACTAGGGACTCTAAAGAACCTCTAGCACTCTCCCAGCGGTCCGCTTCCTCCGCAAGCTCACTTGCCTCAGACAATCCACACCCCAACAGGTGTGTGCGCAACCTTGGAGAACAACAACTGAGCAGGTGCTCCTTGACAATCAGCTCAAACAAGACATCAAAATCATCTTTCGTGTGAACCTTTACCCAATCAAACAGTGTCCCATAACATTCATCCTCAAACTCCTCCCACGACTGGTGAGGCAGCTTCCTACTGCCCCTGAATTTCAACCTTAACTCCTCCTCCGGGGAAACAGGTACCAGACTGGGGGAACTGGGAGTGGGACGGCTCGCACTGGGCTCTACATAGCTGCCACCACTGGACTCCACCCTCCCTGGGGGATCCAGAAAATTATGACTGCGGTCAGGGGATAACCTACACTCTAGGGCTATCTTCTCCCTGGCCAAGGCCCTCTCAGCCTCTGCAATCCGCTCATTCACACCCAGCTGCGCCATCTTCCAGGCATGCTCTAACCTGAGCTTCTCCATGGCCAGCTGGTGCTCCCTCTCTTCTCTCCTATCCACCCACTCCTCTGGGGACAGGGAAAGGGATGGGGTGCTACATCTGACACTGGACCCAGCAAGGGACTCCCTATCTAGGGGGTACTCGCTCTCTGCTGGCGCCCATCCACTGTCAAACTCACTCTCCACTTCAGACTCTTCAGGGTTCCCCTCAGACCCACCACCCTCATGGTGTGCGGTCCGGGCCCTCTCCCTCTCACTGTGCTCACGCTCCCAGTCACTCTTCTGCCACAGGATCATGTTATCCCTAAGCTTGGACTGGGTGTCTGACTCACTCACTGGGATGTCTCTCTCCTTACATAACCGTACCAACTCATGCACACTGTACTTAAACAGGCCACAAAGGTTAAAAGGAGATTCCATCTTGACAGGATGCTCACAGACACATGCAACACAAGGGACCTAGCAATCTGAAGTAAAAGTACACAATTCCAAAACTTCCACTCTCCTTAAAAAAGAACTCACTCATGCGTCCAGGGAAACACACCATTCATCCACACACACCCTCCCCTCGGACTGGTAAGGCAGTTTCTACCACCCCTGATTCCTCAACCTGACCACACGTGACACAGGTACCAAACTCTGGGCGCGGGGCAGGGGAACAAATGTACTGGACACAATTGCACAATGATACCTCAGGAGAAGAAAATAATGGAACTTTACCAAAAACACAATAAACCCCTAAAATGTGGTCATCTAAAATGCAGAGCTTTGTAGTGGCTTGTTGCCACTGTGGTACAACGCAAACACAAATCCTTATCCCACCGCTTGCCGCCAATGTTGGAAACGGGACCCTGGCCGGCCAAGACTCGCGTCGAGGTTAGTCAGGGATCGCCATTTCCAAGGGTCAGGGCAAGGAAGTCACACACCAAGGCAACCCCTACTCGCCCTCTAGGTAACGTGGCGCGAGCAGTCAAGGCTCAACTTGGAGGCGATGTAAGTTAAGTATTTGCGCACGCACCCCAGCAACAACACCCAAGGCCCACCACAAAGAAACACTCCACACAAGGTTATGTAAAAATAGCCATTGTATTATAATAAAGATACATCAGATAAAACACACATCTTGTTACACTGTGCCAACAGGCACGGGTGGAATTTACAAGGGATATTTGTACAGGACAGGGCCACCTGGACCACTGTCAAGGGTATCAACACTTTTAGAAGCAATACCTTCAGTAATAAAGCAATACCTTCAGTAATAAAGCAATACCTTCAGTAATAGCACTTTAGCAATACCTTCAGTAATAAAGCAATACCTTCAGTAATAAAGCAATACCTTCAGTAATAGCAATACCTTCAGTAATAAAGCAATACCTTCAGTAATAGCACTTGTAGTACCCAATATAAAAGTAGAGCATACAACCAGTAATCACTGGTAATAGGGCCTCGCTAGCACCACCTGTACTAGGGAGAAAACAACCACCTACACGTCACACTACCTGTAGGGGTGTAAAAGCAAAACACATGATGCCGTAACATTCAGGGGTGTAAAGGCACATGACGCATAAACAATACATTCAGAGGTGCAGAATTAATAACAATTGCGCCGAACTCACAAGTCACCACCTGTGACTGTCCCGGTGTCCCAATGTCAGGGCCTAAACGTGGCAGTTGCCCACAAAGTGCTGGGCAACTGGAGCAGGGAAAGTTAGGGCAACGTTGGAGCCTCTCTGGGCTCGAAGAACCACCACTGTGGCACTGGTGAGCCTCTCTCAGGCTCTCTTACACAAGTAAGGGGGAGCTGCTGAGCCTCTCAGGGCTCCAGCAACAAAAAGGTGCAGCCTCGCTGGGCTGTGGGGTCCCCCTCTCTGGGGACCCAAAGCAATGATGCTTGCCAAGAGCCTCACTGGGCTCTAACTCGACTGGTGCCCCCGGGGCACCTCGCGGCTCCAACAACGCGGAGATGCTCTCTTGAAGCCCTCGTGGCTTCACTTCGCACTGTAGCGCTATCTCGCGCTACCAGGAAAGGGGGGGGGGGGCGGACACCGACAACGTGTCCCGGCGCCCCTCCCTCCAGCACTGCAGCACTCACCGGCTTCGCGCTGGGCTCCAGCGAAGGCGGGTCTCTCCCGCTGGTCCCGGGGCTCTCCTCTCCACTCGGGGAGCCTCGGCAGGCTGCTTCTCGGCTCCGCTGCGGGGGCGGGACTTCCGGGTTGACTCTCCCGGGCCGCGTGGTGATTGGACGGACTCCCAATCACTTCCGGATCGCCGCGGGCAGCGCGGCGGCTCGCTTCTAGGCAGGCAGGCGGCTTCCCAGATGATCCGAGGAGTGGGCTCCCTCGTAGATCAATACAACGGGCCAAAACAACGCGGCAATGGGCGGGGTGGCACCCGCGCCGCCAACTCGCCACACGGGGCAATCAGATGCCGGGTGGGCACCGGCTGTGCACACCAAGCGCTAGCAGCGCTAGCGACGAAGGGCAGGCGCTCCAAAGCGCCTCCAGGACACAGTACAGCACTCACAGCGCTAGGGGCAAAATCCAGCGCTCTCCAAGCGCTAGGCAGGCGATCTCTGCGCTCCCAGCGCTGAGGGCAGAGAGCAGCGCTCTCAGGCTGCAGGCAAGGAAGTCCTCAGTGCTCCCCAGCACTGGAGGACAGGACAGGGCTCCAGCAGGGCTGGAGGCAGGCAGGGGGGCAAGGCTGGGCCAGAGCCAGCACACTGGGTCTCCAGGCAGGGAGACTCCCCAAGTGGCGGTCCTTCTGTCCCCAGCAGCGGCACAAGCCCCCTCTGGCAGGATTCAAAAGTAGAACATCTTCCAAGGGGACACAGCCCCTTTTTATACAGTAAATCCTTTGTTACAATGTGCAGGGTGGGGGGAAAACCAGTCGCAGCTGGTTCTGGAGCACTCTTGATGGCCCAACCACCCATTCCTTTCACTGGGGAGGCTAGGGTCGTTAGACACACCACAGGGGGGCGGAGCCAGCATTGTGTGGGGAAAACCCAGCCCATCCAGGACCCAGGTACACTCCTCCCACACATCACTCATGCTAATCTCCCACTCACCACCGGGCAGACCCATTCAGACTTCCTGGAGCCTGGCATGCCAGCCAGCTCCAGCCAATCACGCTCCAGCAACCCCACTGCACACATATCTCAATGTCCAGAAGTAGCACTTCCCAACTAGACACACACATGCCGCAGACACCATCTTGCAGCATTCACTCTCACGAGGTTAAGCATACCAAACTCGAGCCTGCACTCCCCACTCATCCGGAACTACCAGGGACAAACACATTCCCCATGCATTCCTATGGGAGGGCAGGCCAGCCATACTACACGCACGCACTTTCACTCTGGGACTCAGGGGAAAGTGCGCAGAGACCCAAAAATCACTGACACAGGGTCACAAATAAGGCGAAAAGTCTAGGGGTGAACCTGCCCTGCGGGCCAAGTCCAACAAGAGGCATGTGTCAGCAGCAGAGGAATGTGTCTGCAGCAGAGACATGTGCCTGCAGCAGAGGTGTGTGTCAACAGCAGAGAGATGTGTCTGCAGCAGAGGTTTGTGTCAGGAGCAGAGGCATGTGTCAGCAGCAGAGGCATGTATCAGAGGTAAGTGTAAGCAGCAGAGCCATGTTTCTACAGCAGAGGCAAGTGTCAGCAGCAAAAGTGTGTGTCAGCAGCAGAGGCATGTGTCAGCAGCAGAGGCATGTGTCAGCTGCAGAGTCATGTGTCAGCTGCAGAGTCATATGTCAGCTGCAGAGTCATGTGTCAGCTGCAGAGGCATGTGTCAGCAGCAGAGGCATGTGTCAGCAGCAGAGGCATGTGTCAGCAGCAGAGGCATGTGTCAGCAGCAAAGGCATATGTCAGAGGCATGTGTCAGCAGCAGAGGCATATGTCAGAGTCATGTGTCAGCAGCAGAGGCATATGTCAGAGGCATGTGTCAGCAGCAGAGGCGCGTTTCAGCAGCAGAGGCTTGTGTCTGGAGCAGAGGCATGTTTCAGCATAAGAGGCAGGTGTCAGCAGAAGAGGCAGGTGTCAGCAGAAGAGGCAGGTGTTAGCAGCAGAGGCATGTATCAGGAGTTGAGGCATGTGTCAGCAGCTGAGAAATATGTAAGCAGCAGAGGGATGTGTCCGCAGCAAAGGCATATGTCAGAGGCATGCGTCAGGAGCAGAGGCATGTGTCAGCAGCAGAGGCATGTGTCAGCAGCAGAGGCATGTGTCAACTGCAGAGTCATGTGTCAGCTGCAGAGTCATGTGTCAGCTGCAGAGTCATGTGTCAGCTGCCGAGGCATGTGTCAGCAGCAGAGGCATGTGTCAGCAGCAGAGGCATGTGTCAGCAGCAGAGGCATGTGTCCGCAGCAAAGGCATATGTCAGAGGCATGTGTCAGCAGCAGAGGCATATGTCAGAGTCATGTGTCAGCAGCAGAGGCATATGTCAGAGGCATGTGTCAGCAGCAGAGGCATATGTCAGAGTCATGTGTCAGCAGCAGAGGCATATGTCAGAGGTATGTGTCAGTAGCAGAGATGCGTTTTAGCAGCAGAGGCATGTGTCTGCAGCAGAGGCATGTGTCAGCAGAAGAGGCAGGTGTCAGCAGAAGAGGCAGGTGTTAGCAGCCGAGGCATGTATCAGGAGTTGAGGCATGTGTCAGCAGCTGAGAAATGTGTCAGCAGCAGAGGCATGTGTCCGCAGCAAAGGCATATGTCAGAGGTATGCGTCAGCAGCAGAGGCATGTGTCAGCAGCAGAGGCGTATGCCAGAGTCATGTGTCAGCAGCAGAGGCATATGACAGAAGTATGTGTCAGCAGCAGAGGCGTGTGTTAGCAGCAGAGGCATGTGTCTGCAGCAAAGGCGTGTGTCAGCAGGAGAGGCAGGTGTCAGCAGCTGAGCTGTGTGTCAGCATCAGAGGTGTTTGTCAGCAGCAGATGCCTGTGTCAGAGGCATGTGTCAGTAGCAGAGGTGTGTGCTTCAGCAGAGGCATGTGTCTGCAGCAGTGGAGTGTGTTAGCAGCAGAGGCATGTGTTAGCAGCAGAGGCATGAGTCAGCAGCAGAGGCATGTGTATGTAGCAGCGGCATGTGTTGGCAGCGGAGGCATGAGTCAGCAGCAGGGGCATGTGTCTGCTGTTGAGGCATGTGTCAGCAGCAGAGGGAGGTGTCAGCAGCAGAGGCAGGTGTCTGCAGCAGAGACATGTGTCTGCAGCAGAGTTGTGTGTCAGTAGCGGAGAGATGTGTCTGCAGCAGAGGTTTGTGTCAGGAGCAGAGGCATGTGTCAGCAGCAGATGCATGTATCAGATGCAAGTGTCAGCAGAAGAGCCATGTGTCTGCAGCAGAGGCAAGTGTCAGCAGCAAATGTGTGTCAGAGGAATGTGTCAGCAGCAGAGGCATGTGTCAGCAGCAGAGGCATGTATCAGGAGTTGAGGCATGTGTCAGCAGCTGAGAAATATGTCAGCAGCAGAGGCATGTGTCCGCAGCAAAGGCATATGTCAGAGGCATGCGTCAGCAGCAGAGGCATGTGTCAGCAGCAGAGGCGTATGCCAGAGTCATGTGTCAGCAGCGGAGGCATATGTCAGAAATATGTGTCAGCAGCAGAGGCGTGTGTTAGCAGCAGAGGCATGTGTCTGCAGCAAAGGCGTGTGTCAGCAGGAGAGGCAGGTGTCAGCAGCAGAGCTGTGTGTCAGCATCAGAGGTGTTTGTCAGCAGCAGATGCCTGTGTCAGAGGCATGTGTCAGCAGCAGAGGTGTGTGCTTCAGCAGAGCCATGTGTCTGCAGCAGAGGCGTGTGTCAGTAGCAGAGAGATGTGTCTGCAGCAGAGGTTTGTGTCAGGAGCAGAGGCATGTGTCAGCAGCAGAGGCATGTATCAGATGCAAGTGTCAGCAGAAAAGCCATGTGTCTGCAGCAGAGGCAGGTGTCAGCAGCAAAAGTGTGTCAGCAGCAGAGGCATGTGTCAGCAGCAGAGGCATGTGTCAGCAGCAGAGGCATGTGTCTGCAGCGGAGGCATGTGTCTGCAGCAGAGGTGTGTGTCAGCAGCAGAGACGTGTGTCTGCAGCAGAGGTTTGTGTCAGCAGCAAAGGCATGTGTATTAGGCAGGGGTCTGTAGCAAAGGCATGTGTCAGCAGCAGAGGCATAGTTTAGCAGCAAGGGCTTGTAGCAGAGACATGTGTCAGAGGCATGTGTCAGCAGCAGAGACATGTATCTGCAGCAGAGCTGTGTGTCAGCAGCAGAGACATATGTCAGCAGCAGCGGTATGTGTCAGCAGCAAAGGCATGTGTAATAGGCAGGCGTCTGTAGCAAGGGCATGTGTCAACAGCTGAGGCATTGTTGAGCAGCAGGGGCATGTAGCAAAGGCATGTGTCAGAGGCATGTGTCAGCAGCAGAGGAATGTGTCTGCAGCAGAGACATGTGCCTGCAGCAGAGGTGTGTGTCAACAGCAGAGAGATGTGTCTGTAGCAGAGGTTTGTGTCAGGAGCAGAGGCATGTGTCAGCAGCAGAGGCATGTATCAGAGGCAAGTGTAAGCAGCAGAGCCATGTTTCTACAGCAGAGGCAAGTGTCAGCAGCAAAAGTGTGTGTCAGCAGCAGAGGCATGTGTCAGCAGCAGAGGCATGTGTCAGCTGCAGAGTCATGTGTCAGCTGCAGAGTCATATGTCAGCTGCAGAGTCATGTGTCAGCTGCAGAGGCATGTGTCAGCAGCAGAGGCATGTGTCAGCAGCAGAGGCATGAGTCAGCAGCAGAGGCATGTGTCAGCAGCAAAGGCATATGTCAGAGGCATGTGTCAGCAGCAGAGGCATATGTCAGAGTCATGTGTCAGCAGCAGAGGCATATGTCAGAGGTATGTGTCAGTAGCAGAGGCGCGTTTTAGCAGCAGAGGCTTGTGTCTGGAGCAGAGGCATGTTTCAGCATAAGAGGCAGGTGTCAGCAGAAGAGGCAGGTGTCAGCAGAAGAGGCAGGTGTTAGCAGCAGAGGCATGTATCAGGAGTTGAGGCATGTGTCAGCAGCTGAGAAATGTGTCAGCAGCAGAGGGATGTGTCCGCAGCAAAGGCATATTTCAGAGGCATGCGTCAGGAGCAGAGGCATGTGTCAGCAGCAGAGGCATGTGTCAGCAGCAGAGGCATGTGTCAACTGCAGAGTTATGTGTCAGCTGCAGAATCATGTGTCAGCTGCAGAGTCATGTGTCAGCTGCCGAGGCATGTGTCAGCAGCAGAGGCATGTGTCAGCAGCAGAGGCATGTGTCAGCAGCAGAGGCATGTGTCGGCAGCAAAGGCATATGTCAGAGGCATGTGTCAGCAGCAGAGGCATATGTCAGAGTCATGGGTCAGCAGCAGAGGCATATGTCAGAGGCATGTGTCAGCAGCAGAGGCATATGTCAGAGTCATGTGTCAGCAGCAGAGGCATATGTCAGAGGTATGTGTCAGTAGCAGAGACGCGTTTTAGCAGCAGAGGCATGTGTCTGCAGCAGAGGCATGTGTCAGCAGAAGAGGCAGGTGTCAGCAGAAGAGGCAGGTGTTAGCAGCCGAGGCATGTATCAGGAGTTGAGGCATGTGTCAGCAGCTGAGAAATGTGTCAGCAGCAGAGGCATGTGTCCGCAGCAAAGGCATATGTCAGAGGTATGCGTCAGCAGCAGAGGCATGTGTCAGCAGCAGAGGCGTATGCCAGAGTCATGTGTCAGCAGCAGAGGCATATGACAGAAGTATGTGTCAGCAGCAGAGGCGTGTGTTAGCAGCAGAGGCATGTGTCTGCAGCAAAGGCGTGTGTCAGCAGGAGAGGCAGGTGTCAGCAGCTGAGCTGTGTGCCAGCATCAGAGGTGTTTGTCAGCAGCAGATGCCTGTGTCAGAGGCATGTGTCAGTAGCAGAGGTGTGTGCTTCAGCAGAGGCATGTGTCTGCAGCAGTGGCGTGTGTTAGCAGCAGAGGCATGTGTTCGCAGCAGAGGCATGAGTCAGCAGCAGAGGCATGTGTATGTAGCAGAGGCATGTGTTGGCAGCAGAGGCATGAGTCAGCAGCAGGGGCATGTGTCTGCTGTTGAGGCATGTGTCAGCAGCAGAGGGAGGTGTCAGCAGCAGAGGCAGGTGTCTGCAGCAGAGACATGTGTCTGCAGCAGAGGTGTGTGTCAGTAGCGGAGAGATGTGTCTGCAGCAGAGGTTTGTGTCAGGAGCAGAGGCATGTGTCAGCAGCAGATGCATGTATCAGATGCAAGTGTCAGCAGAAGAGCCATGTGTCTGCAGCAGAGGCAAGTGTCAGCAGCAAATGTGTGTCAGAGGCATGTGTCAGCAGCAGAGGCATGTGTCAGCAGCAGAGGCATGTATCAGGAGTTGAGGCATGTGTCAGCAGCTGAGAAATATGTCAGCAGCAGAGGCATGTGTCCGCAGCAAAGGCATATGTCAGAGGCATGCGTCAGCAGCAGAGGCATGTGTCAGCAGCAGAGGCGTATGCCAGAGTCATGTGTCAGCAGCGGAGGCATATGTCAGAAATATGTGTCAGCAGCAGAGGCGTGTGTTAGCAGCAGAGGCATGTGTCTGCAGCAAAGGCGTGTGTCAGCAGGAGAGGCAGGTGTCAGCAGCAGAGCTGTGTGTCAGCATCAGAGGTGTTTGTCAGCAGCAGATGCCTGTGTCAGAGGCATGTGTCAGCAGCAGAGGTGTGTGCTTCAGCAGAGCCATGTGTCTGCAGCAGAGGCGTGTGTCAGTAGCAGAGAGATGTGTCTGCAGCAGAGGTTTGTGTCAGGAGCAGAGGCATGTGTCAGCAGCAGAGGCATGTATCAGATGCAAGTGTCAGCAGAAGAGCCATGTGTCTGCAGCAGAGGCAGGTGTCAGCAGCAAAAGTGTGTCAGCAGCAGAGGCATGTGTCAGCAGCAGAGGCATGTGTCAGCAGCAGAGGCATGTGTCTGCAGCGGAGGCATGTGTCTGCAGCAGAGGTGTGTGTCAGCAGCAGAGACGTGTGTCTGCAGCAGAGGTTTGTGTCAGCAGCAAAGGCATGTGTATTAGGCAGGGGTCTGTAGCAAAGGCATGTGTCAGCAGCAGAGGCGTAGTTTAGCAGCAAGGGCTTGTAGCAGAGGCATGTGTCAGAGGCATGTGTCAGCAGCAGAGGAATGTGTCTGCAGCAGAGACATGTATCTGCAGCAGAGCTGTGTGTCAGCAGCAGAGACATGTGTCAGCAGCAGCGGTATGTGTCAGCAGCAAAGGCATGTGTAATAGGCAGGCGTCTGTAGCAAGGGCATGTGTCAACAGCTGAGGCATTGTTGAGCAGCAGGGGCATGTAGCAAAGGCATGTGTCAGAGGCATGTGTCAGCAGCAGAGGAATGTGTCTGCAGCAGAGACATGTGCCTGCAGCAGAGGTGTGTGTCAACAGCAGAGAGATGTGTCTGCAGCAGAGGTTTGTGTCAGGAGCAGAGGCATGTGTCAGCAGCAGAGGCATGTATCAGAGGCAAGTGTAAGCAGCAGAGCCATGTTTCTACAGCAGACGCAAGTGTCAGCAGCAAAAGTGTGTGTCAGCAGCAGAGGCATGTGTCAGCAGCAGAGGCATGTGTCAGCTGCAGAGTCATGTGTCAGCTGCAGAGTCATATGTCAGCTGCAGAGTCATGTGTCAGCTGCAGAGGCATGTGTCAGCAGCAGAGGTGTTGGACTTGGCCCGCAGGGCAGGTTCACCCCTAGACTTTTTGCCTTATTTGTGACCCTGTGTCAGTGATTTTTGGGTCCCTGCGCACTTTCCCCTGAGTCCCAGAGTGAAAGTGCGTGCGTGTAGTATGGCTGGCCTGCCCTCCCATAGGAATGCATGGGGAATGTGTGTGTCCCTGGTAGTTCCTGATGCGCGGGGAGTGCAGGCTCGAGTTTAGTATGTATAAACTCGTGAGAGTGAATGCTGCAAGATGGTGTCTGCGGCATGTTTGTGTCTAGTTGGGAAGTGCTACTTCTGGACATTGAGATATGTGTGCATGTGCTGTGAGGGTGCTGGAGCGTGATTGGCTGGAGCTGGCTGGCATGCCAGGCTCCAGGAAGTCTAGATGGGTTTGCCCGGTGGTGAGTGGGAGATTAGCATGAGTGATGTGTGGGAGGAGTGTACCTGGGTCCTGGATGGGCTGGGTTTTCCCCACACAATGCTGGCTCCGCCCCCCTGTGGTGTGTCTAACGACCCTAGCCTCCCCAGTGAATGAAATGGGTGGTTGGGCCATCAAGAGTGCTCCAGAACCAGCTGCGACTGGTTTTCCCCCCACCCTGCACATTGTAACAAAGGATTTGTCAGTATAAGAAGGGGCTGTGTCCCCACTGAAAATGTTCTTCTTTTGGATCCTGCCAGAGGGGGCTGTTGCTGCTGCTGGGGCCAGAAGGACCGCCACTTGGGGAGTCTCCCTGCCTGGAGACCCAGTGTGCTGGCTCTGGCCCAGCCTGGCCCCCCTGCCTGCCCTGAGGAACTTTTGCTGGACTTATTAGCCCCCAGCGCCTGGGAGCGCTTTGTATTGCCTTTTTGGCGCTTGAGAGCGCTCTGTGGTGACCCAGCGCTTAATAGCGCTTTATTTGCCACTTTAGCGCTGGGAGCGCTTTACTGGCCTTTATAGCGCTTGGGAGCGCTTTGTTCGTGAAGGCCGGTGCCCACCCGGCATCCGATCGCCCCGTGTGGCGAATTGACAGCGCGGGTGCCACCCCGCTTATTGCCGCGGTATTGTGCCGATTGATTGATCCACGAGGGAGCCCACTCCTCGGATCATCTGGGAAGCCGCCTGCCTGCCTAGAAGCGAGCCGCCGCGCTGCCCGCGGCGACCCGGAAGTGATTGTGAGTCCGTCCAATCACCGCGCGGCCCGGGAGAGTCAACCCGGAAGTCCCGCCTCGATTGCCGAGCCGGGAAGAGAGAAGCGGCCGGCCGGATCCCCGAGGCTCCCCGAGAGGAGAGGAGAGCCCCGGGACCAGCGGGAGAGACCCGCCTCCGCTGGAGACACCAGCGCGAACCCGGTAGGTGCCTGCAGGGGAGGGGGGGAGCGTCGGGACACATTGCCGGTGTCCGCCCCGCCCCCTCTCTGTAGCGCGACCTCGCGCCTGGGTGTTTGGAGCCTGAGGGCTCAGGGGGCATCTGAGTATTGGAGCAACGAGAGGCTCCAAGGCGCCAGACAGACCGTCACACGACACATGGGTCATGTGTCAGCCTCAGGGGGATTGCGTGCGAGTCCCCAGAAGTCCTGGAGTGCCAGGCAATTATTCCACCAAAGGTTTTAGACCGGAGGTTGGGAGGCCAGGTGCAGGTTCGGCCTGACCTGAAGGGTAGGACGACTGTAAGCAGTGTCCTGACCGGTTCTTCCAGGGGAACTTCTCCAGTTGGGAGAGGGCAGACCTCTGGAAGGGGGTGCAGAGGGTGGGAAAGCCCACCTCTGACCCCGGTGCAACCTGAGGGGTTAAACCCTGGGTTGGAGTGGCGTTGTAAGGGTACCCCTCGCAGGAGGAGGAGGAACCCTGGAAGACGAGGTAAGGGGAGGAGAGCCTTCCCTGAGACTCCTGGTCCGCCTGAGGTTGTAGACCAAAGGCTGGTGAACCAGTGGCAGTCTAGTCCTGTCTTGCAGACAGGGAGAGTGGAGAATGGACACTATGTGCCAGGGGTTACTACCCCCCGCTCTGCGAATTGGCAAGGACTGGTGGCACCTGGGTGGCCCAGGGCCTGGTCCGGGCCGCGGACAGCTGAGGAGTACCAGTGGGGTAGCCCAGTTGGTCCTTACAGTAGTTTTAGAAGAAACCCTAGGGGTTCACCGTGGCATAGAACAGGAGAGTGTCCCGGCAGTGGCGGGCCTGCGTCCGTGTTCTATCGCCCCAAGCAGGGAAGTCCATCACGGTGGTGATTGTTCTCCCCTGCGTTTTGGCTGGAAGGGGGTTGTGTTGGACTTGGCCCGCAGGGCAGGTTCACCCCTAGACTTTTTGCCTTATTTGTGACCCTGTGTCAGTGATTTTTGGGTCCCTGCGCACTTTCCCCTGAGTCCCAGAGTGAAAGTGCGTGCGTGTAGTATGGCTGGCCTGCCCTCCCATAGGAATGCATGGGGAATGTGTGTGTCCCTGGTAGTTCCTGATGCGCGGGGAGTGCAGGCTCGAGTTTAGTATGTATAAACTCGTGAGAGTGAATGCTGCAAGATGGTGTCTGCGGCATGTTTGTGTCTAGTTGGGAAGTGCTACTTCTGGACATTGAGATATGTGTGCATGTGCTGTGAGGGTGCTGGAGCGTGATTGGCTGGAGCTGGCTGGCATGCCAGGCTCCAGGAAGTCTAGATGGGTTTGCCCGGTGGTGAGTGGGAGATTAGCATGAGTGATGTGTGGGAGGAGTGTACCTGGGTCCTGGATGGGCTGGGTTTTCCCCACACAATGCTGGCTCCGCCCCCCTGTGGTGTGTCTAACGACCCTAGCCTCCCCAGTGAATGAAATGGGTGGTTGGGCCATCAAGAGTGCTCCAGAACCAGCTGCGACTGGTTTTCCCCCCACCCTGCACATTGTAACAAAGGATTTGTCAGTATAAGAAGGGGCTGTGTCCCCACTGAAAATGTTCTTCTTTTGGATCCTGCCAGAGGGGGCTGTTGCTGCTGCTGGGGCCAGAAGGACCGCCACTTGGGGAGTCTCCCTGCCTGGAGACCCAGTGTGCTGGCTCTGGCCCAGCCTGGCCCCCCTGCCTGCCCTGAGGAACTTTTGCTGGACTTATTAGCCCCCAGCGCCTGGGAGCGCTTTGTATTGCCTTTTTGGCGCTTGAGAGCGCTCTGTGGTGACCCAGCACTTAATAGCGCTTTATTTGCCACTTTAGCGCTGGGAGCGCTTTACTGGCCTTTATAGCGCTTGGGAGCGCTTTGTTCGTGAAGGCCGGTGCCCACCCGGCATCCGATCGCCCCGTGTGGCGAATTGACAGCGCGGGTGCCACCCCGCTTATTGCCGCAGTATTGTGCCGATTGATTGATCCACGAGGGAGCCCACTCCTCGGATCATCTGGGAAGCCGCCTGCCTGCCTAGAAGCGAGCCGCCGCGCTGCCCGCGGCGACCCGGAAGTGATTGTGAGTCCGTCCAATCACCGCGCGGCCCGGGAGAGTCAACCCGGAAGTCCCGCCTCGATTGCCGAGCCGGGAAGAGAGAAGCGGCCGGCCGGATCCCCGAGGCTCCCCGAGAGGAGAGGAGAGCCCCGGGACCAGCGGGAGAGACCCGCCTCCGCTGGAGACACCAGCGCGAACCCGGTAGGTGCCTGCAGGGGAGGGGGGGAGCGTCGGGACACATTGCCGGTGTCCGCCCCGCCCCCTCTCTGTAGCGCGACCTCGCGCCTGGGTGTTTGGAGCCTGAGGGCTCAGGGGGCATTTCTTTATTTCACGAGCCCTGAGAGGCTCTGAGCGCCCCACGTTTACTTCGAGTCCCCAGAGGGGGGACTCCCAAAGAGAAGCGCCCGTGTGTTTTTGAGCCTGAGGGCTCAGGGAGCATCTCCGCGTTTTGGAGTCACGAGGTGCCCCGGGGGCACCAGTTGCATTAGAGCCCAGCGTGGCTCTTGGCAAAGCATCATCCCTTGGGGTCCCCAGAGCAAGGGACCCCCCAGCCCAGCGAGGCTGCATCTGTTCAGTGCTGGAGCCCTGAGAGGCTCAGCAGCCCCCCCCTTTCTGGTGAGAGAGCCTAAGAGAGGCTCACCAGTGCCACAGTGGTGGTTCTTTGAGCCCAGAGAGGCTCCAACTTTGCGCTAACTTTCCCTGCTCCAGTTGCCCAGCACTTTGTGGGCAACTGCCACGTTTAGGCCCTGACATTGGGACACCGGGACAGTCACAGGTGGTGACTTGTGAGTATGGGGTAATGGTTATTGATTCTGCACCTCTGAATGTATTGATTATGCGTCATGTGCCTTTACACCTCTGAATGTTACGGCATCATGTGTTTTGCTTACACCTCTGAATGGGTAGATTATTCATCATGTGTTCTCTTTGTCCTTTTACACCTCTGAATGTTACGACATCATGTGTCTTGCTTACACCTCTGAATGGGTAGATTATTCATCATGTGTTCTCTTTACACCTCTGAATGTTACGACATCATGTGTGTTGCTTTTGCACCCCTACAGGTAGTGTGACGTGTAGGTGGTTGTTTTCTCCCTAGTACCGGTGGTGCTAGTGAGACCCTGTTACCAGTGAGTACTGGTTGTGTGCTATTACTGAACGTATTGCTTTATTACTGAAGGTATTGCTAAAGTGCTATTACTGAAAGTATTGCTTTATTACTGAAGGTATTGCTAAAGTGCTATGACTGAAAGTATTGCTTTATTACTGAAGGTATTGCTGAAGTGCTATTACTGAAAGTATTGCTTTATTACTGAAGGTATTGCTAAAGTGCTATTACTGAAAGTATTGCTTTATTACTGAAGGTATTGCTAAAGTGCTATTACTGAAAGTATTGCTTTATTACTGAAGGTATTGCTTTATTACTGACAGTATTGCTGCTAAAAGTGTTGATACCCTTGACAGTGGTCCAGGTGGCCCTGTCCTGTACAAATATCCCTTGTAAATACCGCCCGTGCCTGTTGGCACAGTGTAACAAGATGTGTGTTTTATCTGATGTATATTTTTATAATACAAAGGCTATTTTCATATAACCTTGTGTGGAGCGTTTCTTTGTGGTGGGCCTTTGGTTGTTGTTGCTGGGGTGCGGGCGCAAATACTTAACTTACATCGCCTCCAAGTTTAGCCTTGACTGCTCGCGCCACGTTACCTAGAGGGCGAGTAGGGGTTGCCTTGGTGTGTGACTCCCTTGCCCTGACACTTAGAAGTGGCGATCCCTGACTGACCTTGACGCGAGTCTTGGCCGGCCAGGGTCCCGGTTCTAACAAGAGGCATGTGTCAGCAGCAGAGGCATGAGTCAGCAGCAGAGGCATGTGTCAGCAGCAAAGGCATATGTCAGAGGCATGTGTCAGCAGCAGAGGCATATGTCAGAGTCATGTGTCAGCAGCAGAGGCATATGTCAGAGGTATGTGTCAGTAGCAGAGGCGCGTTTTAGCAGCAGAGGCTTGTGTCTGGAGCAGAGGCATGTTTCAGCATAAGAGGCAGGTGTCAGCAGAAGAGGCAGGTGTTAGCAGCAGAGGCATGTATCAGGAGTTGAGGCATGTGTCAGCAGCTGAGAAATGTGTCAGCAGCAGAGGGATGTGTCCGCAGCAAAGGCATGCGTCAGGAGCAGAGGCATGTGTCAGCAGCAGAGGCATGTGTCAGCAGCAGAGGCATGTGTCAACTGCAGAGTCATGTGTCAGCTGCAGAGTCATGTGTCAGCTGCAGAGTCATGTGTCAGCTGCCGAGGCATGTGTCAGCAGCAGAGGCATGTGTCAGCAGCAGAGGCATGTGTCAGCAGCAGAGGCATGTGTCGGCAGCAAAGGCATATGTCAGAGGCATGTGTCAGCAGCAGAGGCATATGTCAGAGTCATGTGTCATCAGCAGAGGCATATGTCAGAGGCATGTGTCAGCAGCAGAGGCATATGTCAGAGTCATGTGTCAGCAGCAGAGGCATATGTCAGAGGTATGTGTCAGTAGCAGAGACGCGTTTTAGCAGCAGAGGCATGTGTCTGCAGCAGAGGCATGTGTCAGCAGAAGAGGCAGGTGTCAGCAGAAGAGGCAGGTGTTAGCAGCCGAGGCATGGATCAGGAGTTGAGGCATGTGTCAGCAGCTGAGAAATGTGTCAGCAGCAGAGGCATGTGTCCGCAGCAAAGGCATATGTCAGAGGTATGCGTCAGCAGCAGAGGCATGTGTCAGCAGCAGAGGCGTATGCCAGAGTCATGTGTCAGCAGCAGAGGCATATGACAGAAGTATGTGTCAGCAGCAGAGGCGTGTGTTAGCAGCAGAGGCATGTGTCTGCAGCAAAGGCGTGTGTCAGCAGGAGAGGCAGGTGTCAGCAGCTGAGCTGTGTGTCAGCATCAGAGGTGTTTGTCAGCAGCAGATGCCTGTGTCAGAGGCATGTGTCAGTAGCAGAGGTGTGTGCTTCAGCAGAGGCATGTGTCTGCAGCAGTGGCGTGTGTTAGCAGCAGAGGCATGTGTTAGCAGCAGAGGCATGAGTCAGTAGCAGAGGCATGTGTATGTAGCAGAGGCATGTGTTGGCAGCAGAGGCATGAGTCAGCAGCAGGGGCATGTGTCAGCAGCAGAGGCAGGTGTCTGCAGCAGAGGCATGTTTCTGTAGCAAAGGCATGTGTCAGCAGCAGAGGCATATTTTAGCAGCAGGGGCATGTAGCAGAGGCATTTGTCAGAGGCATATATCAGCAGCAGAGAAATGTGTCTGCAGCAGAAACATGTGTCTGCAGCAGAGCTGTGTGTCAGCAGCAGAGACATGTGTCAGCAGCAGCGGTATGTGTCAGCAGCAAAGGCATGTGTAATAGGCAGGCGTCTGTAGCAAGGGCATGTGTCAACAGCTGAGGCATAGTTGAGCAGCAGGGGCATGTAGCAAAGGCATGTGTCAGAGGCATGTGTCAGGGGCAGAGGAATGTGTCTGCAGGAGAGACATGTGCCTGCAGCAGAGGTGTGTGTCAACAGCAGAGAGATGTGTCTGCAGCAGAGGTTTGTGTCAGGATCAGAGGCATGTGTCAGGTGCAGAGGCATGTGTCAGCAGCAGAGGCATGTATCAGAGGCAAGTTTAAGCAGCTGAGCCATGTTTCTACAGCAGAGGCAAGTGTCAGCAGCAAAAGTGTGTGTCAGCAGCATAGGCATGTGTCAGCAGCAGAGGCATGTGTCAGCTGCAGTCATGTGTCAGCTGCAGAGTCATGTGTCAGCTGCAGAGGCATGTGTCAGAAGCAGAGGCATGTGTCAGCATCAGAGGCATGAGTCAGCAGCAGAGGCATGTGTCAGCAGCAGAGTCATGTGTCAGCAGCAAAGGCATATGTCAGAGGCATGTGTCAGCAGCAGAGGCATATGTCAGAGTCATGTGCCAGCAGCAGAGGCATATGTCAGAGGTATGTGTCAGTAGCAGAGGCGCGTTTTAGCAGCAGAGGCATGTGTCTGCAGCAGAGGCATGTGTCAGCAGAAGAGGCAGGTGTCAGCAGAAGAGGCAGGTGTCAGCAGAAGAGGCAGGTGTTAGCAGCAGAGGCATGTATCAGGAGTTGAGGCATGTGTCAGCAGCTGAGAAACGTGTCAGCAGCAGAGGCATGTGTCCGCAGCAAAGGCATATGTCAGAGGCATGCGTCAGCAGCAGAGGCATGTGTCAGCAGCAGAGGCGTATGCCAGAGTCATGTGTCAGCAGCAGAGGCATATGTCAGAAGTATGTGTCAGCAGCAGAGGCGTGTGTTAGCAGCAGAGGCATGTGTCTGCAGCAAAGGCGTGTGTCAGCAGGAGAGGCAGGTGTCAGCAGCAGAGCTGTGTGTCAGCATCAGAGGTGTTTGTCAGCAGCAGATGCCTGTGTCAGAGGCATGTGTCAGCAGCAGAGGTGTGTGCTTCAGCAGAGCCATGTGTCTGCAGCAGAGGCGTGTGTTAGCAGCAGAGGCATGTGTTAGCAGCAGAGGCATGAGTCAGAAGCAGAGGCATGTGTCTGTAGCAGAGGCATGTGTTGGCAGCAGAGGCATGAGTCAGCAGCAGGGGCATGTGTCTGCTGCAGAGCCAGGTGTCAGCAGCAGAGGCAGGTGTCAGCAGCAGAGGCAGGTGTCAGCAGCAGAGGCAGGTGTCTGCAGCAAAGGCATGTTTCTGCAGCAGAGGCGTGTGTCAGCAGCAGAGGCATGAGTCAGAAGCAGGGGCATGTGTCTGGAGCAGAGGCAGCTGTCAGCAGTAGAGGCTTTTGTCAGAAGAAAAGGCATATATCATAGGCATGTGTAAGCAGCGGAGGCATGTGTCAGCAGCAGACTCATGTTTCAGCAGCAAAAGCATGTCAGCAGCAGAGACATGTCTCAGCAGCAGAGGCATGTGTCTGGAGCAGAGCCAAGTGTCTGTAGCTGAGGCATGTGTCAGCAGCAGAGGCATGTATCTGCAGCAGAGACGTGTATCAGCAACAGATGCGTGTGTCAGAAGCAGAGGCGTGTGTTAGCAGCAGAGGCATGTGTTAGCAGCAGAGGCATGAGTCAGCAGCAGAGGCATGTGTCTGTAGCAGAGGCATGTGTTGGCAGCAGAGGCATGAGTCAGCAGCAGGGGCATGTGTCTCCTGCAGAGGCATGTGTCAGCAGCAGAGGCAGGTGTCAGCAGCAGAGGCAGGTGTCAGCAGCAGAGGCAGGTGTCTGCAGCAGAGGCATGTTTCTGTAGCAAAGGCATGTGTCAGCAGCTGAGGCATATTTTAGCAGCAGGGGAATGTAGCAGCGGCATGTGTCAGAGGCATATATCAGCAGCAGAGAAATGTGTCTGCAGCAGAAACGTGTGTCTGCAGCAGAGGTGTGTGTCAGCTGCAGAGACGTGTGTCTGCAGCAGAGGTTTGTGTCAGCGGCAGAGGCATGTGTATTAGGCAGGCGTCTGTAGCAAAGGCATGTGTCAGCAGCAGAGGCATAGTTTAGCAGCAAGGGCATGTAGCAGAGGCATGTGTCAGAGGCATGTGTCAGCAGCAGAGGAATGTGTCTGCAGCAGAGACATGTATCTGCAGCAGAGCTGTGTGTCAGCAGCAGAGACATGTGTCAGCAGCAGCGGTATGTGTCAGCAGCAAAGGCATGTGTAATAGGCAGGCGTCTGTAGCAAGGGCATGAGGCATAGTTGAGCAGCAGGGGCATGTAGCACAGGCATGTGTCAGAGGCATCTGTCAGCAGCAGAGGAATGTGTCTGCAGCAGAGACATGTGCCTGCAGCAGAGGTGTGTGTCAACAGCAGAGAGATGTGTCTGCAGCAGAGGTTTGTGTCAGGAGCAGAGGCATGTATCAGAGGCAAGTGTAAGCAGCAGAGCCATGTTTCTACAGCAGAGGCAAGTGTCAGCAGCAAAAGTGTGTGTCAGCAGCAGAGGCATGTGTCAGCAGCAGAGGCATGTGTCAGCTGCAGAGTCATGTGTCAGCTGCAGAGTCATGTGTCAGCTGCAGAGTCATGTGTCAGCTGCAGAGGCATGTGTCAGCAGCAGAGGCATGTGTCAGCAGCAGAGGCGTGTGTTAGCAGCAGAGGCATGTGTCTGCAGCAAAGGCGTGTGTCAGCAGGAGAGGCAGGTGTCAGCAGCAGAGCTGTGTGTTAGCATCAGAGGTGTTTGTCAGCAGCAGATGCCTGTGTCAGAGGCATGTGTCAGCAGCAGAGGTGTGTGCTTCAGCAGATCCATGTGTCTGCAGCAGAGGCGTGTGTTAGCAGCAGAGGCATGTGTTAGCAGCAGAGGCATGAGTCAGCAGCAGAGGAATGTGTCTGCAGCAGAGGCATGTGTCTGCAGCAGAGGTGTGTTTCAGCAGCAGAGAAATGTCAGCAGCAGAGACGGGTGTCAAAAGCAGACGCGTGTGTCAGAGGCATGTGTCAGCAGTAGAGGTGTGTTCTTGCAGCAGAGGCATGTGTCTGCGGCAGATGTATGTTTCAGCAGTAGAGGAGTGTTTCAGTAGCTGTGGCATGTGTCTGAAGCAGAGGCATTTGTCTGCAGTAGAGCTGTGTGTCTGCAGTAGAGCTGTGTGTCTGCAGCAGAGGTGTGTGTCTGCAGCGAAGGTGTGTGTCAGCAGCAGAGGCGTGTCCTAGCGGCTGACACGTTTGTCTGCTGCAGAGGCATATGTCAGCAGCAGAAGCATGTGTCTGCATCAGAGGCATGTATCAAAGGCATGTGTCTGTGGCAGAGGTGTTTGTGTCAGAAGCAGAGGCGTATGTCAGCAGCAGAGGCATTTGTCAGCAGCAAAGGCATGTATCAAAGGCATGTGTCTGTGGCAGAGGTGTGTGTCAGAAGCAGAGGCGTGTGTCAGCAGCAGAGGCATTTGTCAGAGGCATGTGCTAGCAGCAGAGGCATGTGTAAGAGGTATGTGTCAGCAGCAGAGACATGTGTTAGAGATGTGTACCAGCAGTAGAGGTATGTGCCAGCAGCAGAGGCATATGTCAGAGCCATGTGTCAGCAGAAGAGGCGTGTGTCAGAGGTGTGTCAGCAGCAGAGACGTGGGCTAGAGACGTGTTCCAGAAGCAGAGGCATCTGTCAGCAGCAGAGACTTGTGTCTGTAGCAGAGGCATGTGTCAGCAGCAGAGGCATGTGTCAGAAGCATGAGTTGGCAGAGGAGATGTGTTTTGGAGGCATGTGTCAGCAGCAGTGACGTGTTGGAGGCATGTGTCAGCAGCAGAGGCATGTGTCAGCAGCAGAGGCATGTGTGGTGCTGAGTAAAGCTGTTCCCTCAGTGTAAAGTGCCAGCTGCCATTTTCAAGGGAGACATTGTTGAATGAAGGTACTGCCTTCTCAGAAACTGTTTGATGCCTGTAGTTGCCATGCGTATATCACTTCTGGACCCGACTAGAACACGTCTTCACTTTACAGGTGCTTCAGCATCCCAAATCTCTTGCTCGATCCATTCAAAATGCGTTGCTTGCTATCTTCCTGTAAGTCAGTAAATGTAAATATAAGGTATTGAAAATTCGGACTGCCAACAATGTAAAATATTTTTTGTGTCAAGTTTGTTTTATTTAACTATTGCAAAACTTGTTACAACAGTGTCCCAACCCCGGAAGAATGGAAGTCTGAGTTGGCCTTGCATGGATTAGAAGTTATAATATCCTACAGATCACAACATCTAGCCATGTTTGTGGCAAACACATCAAATTAGTATTTTGTACTCTGCAAAGAACCCCAAAAAGGCGAACAGGCGCGGTTATGGTACAAGCATGGTACGACAATTACATGGATTAAATGCCGTCTGACAAAAGTATTATGCCTTAAATATTGTTCCCAAAAAATGTCGCCTATTGGAGTTAGTATTAGAAACTTGATACCCAATGGGATATTTTTGTAAACGATATTTAAGTCAGGCTATATTTTTGTCAACGCTACCAGTCTGTGATTCACCAGTTACTCTCACGGGTCTAACACTAAACACTGCTTCATGTAGCCAGGGAAGGACCCAAATATTGTGTTTTGCATCCAATTCAGTGTTTTCTTACATTTAATTCAGAGGGCCACTGGCGACCACTGAGTGTTTCAGCCACCTCTGGAATGAGAGCCATCATTGGCTTGTTGTGGCCTTTAGTGTGTTAACGGTGAGCAGCCATCACAACGAGGGCATTACCACGCGCTGCCATTATGACGCTGCTTTTACAACGCAAGTTGTTTCAACGACTTGCGCTGGAGGGCGCTGTTGGAAAAGGAATAGTTTAATTTTCTATTCCAACACCTTCCCTACTGTAACGTGGGCTGGAGTTGGAATAGAAAATTAAACAATTCCGCTATCCAGGGCTTACAGCGCAAGTCGTTGTAACGACTTGCGTTGTAAAAACAGCGTCGTAATGGCACACGGGGTAAAAGCCCGCGTTGTATTGTCATACAACCGTGTTAACATTAGATTTTAATGTCCTTGATCACAAAGCTTTACCATTATCTATTTTAGAGCAAGTAACAACTCTAGCAATAATATTTGCAGTGCATACCCTCGGCGCAGGGCCGGACTGGCCGTAGCGGGCACCAGGCATTTTTCCTGGTCGGCCAGAAGGATGGGCGCTGGTTTTGGACTGGCGGCCCGTGTTTTTTACAGGGGGGGTGCAGTTTTGAAGGAATGCTGTAAAATTAGCCCCTTGTTACAGCGCAGCAGTGGTGCTCCCACCAGTCCGCTCCCTGCCCCCGCCGGTCAGACGTAATTGCCAGGGATGCTATGCGAGCCCAGTCTGGCCCTGCCTCGTGCCAGTCATGACTACAGAGTATACCCTTACATACTCTGCAGTAATCATTACAGAGTATATAAGGGCGCTGTTAGACCTGGCACCTTGGCGTGAGTCTCCCTTCCACTTTTTGCTGGTGTGCCTCATATGTTTTTGCTGGTGTCCGCTGCTCAGGGCACTGTGCCACGGCCAATCCATGCCGCAGTGCAAGTGCTCCCAATATAAAATGTATATGTGATTGATTTACATGTTTGGATCATTGGATTTACTGTCAGTCCCCAGTAAAGTGCACCAGGAGTGCCAGGGCTTGTGAATGCCAATACTGCTAGTGGGCCTGCAGCGCAGGTTGCGCCACCCACAGAAGCAGCCTGTTAAAATGTGTCTAGGTCTGCCATTGCAGAACCTGCGCACAGTCTGGTACTGTCATGCTGGCTGGGCAAGTGCACACACTTGTCAGCCTCTAAACCTTCCCTTTGCTTCATATTAGTCACCCCTATGGTAGGTACAAGGGCCGGGTGCATTGTAAGTGTAAGGTGGGACATGCCCTGATGTGTGTGGCATGTCCTAATAGTGAATTACAGCCAATTTCGTTTTTCACTATTGTAAGGCTACCTGTTCTTTAGGCCAAGATGGGCTGCTGGAATTATTACACTCTATAATCCCAGCAGGCTCAGGGAACATGGTAGAAAGTCAAGTTTAGTATGCCTGAACTCAGAATAATAAAATACTTCTTTTAGTAAAGTTTATTTTGAGAGTGGTGAATGCCAGGATTACACCTTGTGGGAGGTGGGAGTGCCCCTGGACTCTGAATAGGGCTGTGCTCTGCCACCACAATGCTGGCTCCACCTCCTGGGGAGCGACTGATGACTCAGCCCGACACCTGGCCCAGGAAGAGGGAGGACTGTCAACAGAGTACTCCTGGCTGCCCCTGTCATCACAATGCTGACTCCACCTCCTGCGGAGCGTCTGATGTGCCTGCCACTCACACTGAAAGGAAAAGCCAGGAACAGCACAACAGAGTGCTTCAAAACTGAATTAGGCTATGCAAAGGCTCCCCTGGCCTGAAAGAACAAAATAAACTGAGTATAAGTATAGGAGCCCTGCTCCCAAGAAACTAGATCCTGTTTCCCACAATGAACCTCTGCCCAACTAGAAGGAGAAGAAGAAGCTGGAAGGACTGACCTGCTGTCTGCCTTGCTGAGGAAGGAGAGGAGAAGACTTATTGAAAGGACTTTGCTGACTTGTGCTTGAAACTTTCTCCAAGGGATTGATTGAGCTTTCCCCCTGATCTGAATCAAAGGACTAGTGGGTTCTTTGTGCCTTGGCTTATCTGCAACGCAGCCGTGAGTTCCTACTGCCGGAGGCAAGACTGCGCCCCCCTCGCCCCCTCCTAGGGTTGTGGCACTCGGGAGCGGCCCGCCCTTTTACCCGTTCAGAGCCTTGCTCTGCTACAATGTCACTCTCTGCCCCTCGGGTCAGGCCGCCTGCTATTCTGCCCCTTCTCATTCCTGGAGTGCCTGGAGTGCTTGTCTTCCCCCTCCCGCCGGAATCCTGGTCTTTACGAGTGCACTCCCAAGCCTGGAAAGCCGCCAATGCGTTGTGATCGCACCCGGCCGCCCCGCTGTGCCCTCTGACCTGTGGAGAGGCCGTGCCGCACATCGAGGGAATCCACTTCCGTACGGACCGTACCGGAGGTCCCCCGTGCCGCCCCCGCCTTTGTGAACCCGCCTGCTGCCTTCGCAGACTCCAAGGTACGCCCCGTGACCGAAGCGCACCACCCCGTATGCCTGCCTGGTAGACCGAGTCAAGCGTGGACGTCGCACACCAACACAAACCAGCACACCCCGGGCTCGGGCCTGCAACGTTTTATTTCCCCGTTGTCTTTGAGCGTCTCTGCCGTGCCCAGTACGCTCCCCGCTGTCCGCCACTCCGCTGACAGCCTACGGTGCGTATCCGGCCCGGACGTCTCCTCCCTCGCATCCGAGTGCGAATCGCACCAGAGCCGTGCCAGTCGTACCTGCCTTGAGATCATCAGCGCCATACGCGGCGCACCGCGAGAAGCGTGGGAGTCAGCAGGACTCCGTTTCTCTGCCCGTACGACGCGCAGGAGAGCGCTACGAGCCGCCCAGCCAGCCCGACCCGAATCCCAGTGCTGGGAAGTGTGCCCAAAGAACTAAGAGAACTATTTCTAAGTGAAAGAGACTAGAAGGAAGCAGCTTGCAATCCAAAAGAGAACTTGCCATTATTTTACAAACTTGTGGCTTAGCTAAAAACGTTATATTATTCTTGTGATAAATTCTTACCTGCATAGATATATTTTTACATAAAGAAGACGTATTTTTACATAACCACAGCCTGGTGTCCATTTGTGGGGGGATTGATATATTTACTGTGTGTGTGATTACAAATGCTTAACCCAATAACGCCTGAAGATTAGCCTTGGCTGCTCACCCCACGCACCTAGAGGGTGAGCATGGGTAATTCTAAAGGGGTCATCCTTCGCCCTGACTTAGAGGAGAGGGTCCCTGCTTGTCACAAGTGAAAACTTGCGCCAACCAGAGACCCCCAATTCTTACATTGGACGCAGCGGTGAGGATTTGCGAATTTGCATTTGTAGTTAACATACAGTGAATTATTGATCACCACATAGTGAGAGCAGACCTATAACGCAGCCACAGATTTCCATTTTTTTAACTTTGTTGAGAGATCTCCCATTTTTGGAAGCCATGCCTGGCTCATTCCCTGCTGGAAGAGCACCCTCTGAGATCTCTGGAATTGAAGATGTAGATTGGGAATACAGACGACTGGAGGGCTACACAGTAGAGCAATTGAAAGGCTACTATGTAAAGTTCAGAGTTCCCCATGCTGGATTCAAGAAGAAAAACCAGTACCTCAAGGCGCTGAGAGCCTGGAAGGAGTCAAGGGAACCACAGAATGCGGTGGATATCATACCACCAGATGGCATTGTGGATCCCAGCAGAGGCCTGTCACCAGAGGAGCTGGCAGACAGGGCAGCAGACAGGGCACATGCAATGGAGATGGCAAAGTTAGCTGGACAAATGGAAATGGAGAAGCAAAAATTGGCAATGGAAGCGCAACAATGCCAAATGGATCATGACATGAGATTGAAAGAGTTGGAGCTGAAAGCGAAAAGTTTGGAAACAACTCCTCCTGGTGGCAGCACAACGCCGGTGCAGGTAGAGTCCAGGGTGTACATACCCAAAGATGTGGTTAAGGAATTCTTTAAGGGGGATGACATAGGACAGTGGTTTAGGGCCTATGAAGTAGCCATGTCCTCCCACCGGGTCCCTGACAAGGATTGGGGAGTGGGGTTGTGGGGGAGGTTCCTTAGCGAAGGGCGGGACACCCTACTAGATTTGCCCTCTGAAGAGCACCGTTCCTATCCCCACATGAAAAATGCCTTAATGACCAGGTATGGGTTAACTCCTGAAATGTACAGACAGAGGTTCAGGGGATGTGACAAACGTCCTGGGAGTACGTATGTGGAGTATGTGACCTTTTTCTGCAGAGCACTGGATGGTTGGGTGAAGGGTAGTAAGGTAAATGATTTTCAAGGGCTTCTTGATTTAATGGCGTGGGAGCACTTGTTGCAGAATTGTTTTCCTGAGCTACGCCAGCACCTGATTGATAGCAAGCTGTCCAACCCGAGGAAGCTTGCTGAGGAGGCGGACCGCTGGCTCAGCACCAGGGTCCACAAGGGAGACTCCGCCAAGGGTGGGCAGGGTCCCCAGCAGAAGAGTGGGGGGGACAGGGGTAAACAGAGAGGATTCCAGAGAGGCCCCCAAAGTAATCCCCAAGGGAACCAGCAGAAAGGTTCTCAGCCTCCCCCACCCCCGAAGCAGAATGGGGCCCGACAGGTAAACCTGTTCAAAGAGGGCCCATCGCCTGTTACAGGTGTGGTGACCAGGGTCACATTTCCACTGATCCTAAGTGTCGCCTATTTGGGAAACCCGCACCCACTGGTGCTCCCCCCGGCAAATGGCTAGTGTTAATTTTGGGGAGGAAGTAGCAGTCCCAGGGGGTGGAGATCCTGTCCAGATGATCCTAGTCTCTTTAGGAGACAGTGAAATGATCCCTGAGAACTACCTGCCCACTAACACTAAGAAATATGGGCATGTGGTGACCATCAATGGTAAGAAAGCAGAGGCTCTGAGAGATACAGGAGCCAGTGTGACTGCAGTGAGGCAGGACCTGGTGTCTCAAGAGCAGGTTGTACCCCATGCCTACTGTAGGGTTGTCAATGCTGACAACTCAGAGAGTCAGTGTCCGGTGGCTCAAGTTCCCTTTGAGGGGGGGGGGATCTCTGGTACTCTGCAGGTTGTTGTGAGAACGTCCATGCCTGTAGACTGTTTGCTAGGGAATGATCTGGAGAACTCCCCTTGGGAAAAGGTGGAGAAGACGGCTCTCCTGAGGATGGTGGGCCTAACCGACTGGGGGTGCGTGACCACCCGGTCAATGGCAGCCAGTAGGGGTGCTCAAGAAATCCTGGGGCCTGAAGTAGAGACCCAGGGACCGGCCTTAGAGAGAAGGCGCAGGGGGCGAGGGAAACCGGCCCCTGGAGTACCCACGGTCCAGGAGAAAGCAGACCTTGAGGGGGATGCCCTGGAGCCTACAGGGGAACAGATTGCTGAACTGGGGGGCTTGCCTGAGCTGACCCATTGGCAGCAAGAAGGAGGCCCCTCCAGGGAGGAATTCTGCAGGGATATGTCAGAGGTATGTGTCAGTAGCAGAGATGCGTTTTAGCAGCAGAGGCATGTGTCTGCAGCAGAGGCATGTGTCATCAGAAGAGGCAGGTGTCAGCAGAAGAGGCAGGTGTTAGCAGCCGAGGCATGTATCAGGATTTGAGGCATGTGTCAGCAGCTGAGAAATGTGTCAGCAGCAGAGGCATGTGTCCGCAGCAAAGGCATATGTCAGAGGTATGCGTCAGCAGCAGAGGCATGTGTCAGCAGCAGAGGCGTATGCCAGAGTCATGTGTCAGCAGCAGAGGCATATGACAGAAGTATGTGTCAGCAGCAGAGGCGTGTGTTAGCAGCAGAGGCATGTGTCTGCAGCAAAGGCGTGTGTCAGCAGGAGAGGCAGGTGTCAGCAGCTGAGCTGTGTGTCAGCATCAGAGGTGTTTGTCAGCAGCAGATGCCTGTGTCAGAGGCATGTGTCAGTAGCAGAGGTGTGTGCTTCAGCAGAGGCATGTGTCTGCAGCAGTGGCGTGTGTTAGCAGCAGAGGCATGTGTTCGCAGCAGAGGCATGAGTCAGCAGCAGAGGCATGTGTATGTAGCAGAGGCATGTGTTGGCAGCAGAGGCATGAGTCAGCAGCAGGGGCATGTGTCTGCTGTTGAGGCATGTGTCAGCAGCAGAGGGAGGTGTCAGCAGCAGAGGCAGGTGTCTGCAGCAGAGACATGTGTCTGCAGCAGAGGTGTGTGTCAGTAGCGGAGAGATGTGTCTGCAGCAGAGGTTTGTGTCAGGAGCAGAGGCATGTGTCAGCAGCAGATGCATGTATCAGATGCAAGTGTCAGCAGAAGAGCCATGTGTCTGCAGCAGAGGCAAGTGTCAGCAGCAAATGTGTGTCAGAGGCATGTGTCAGCAGCAGAGGCATGTGTCAGCAGCAGAGGCATGTATCAGGAGTTGAGGCATGTGTCAGCAGCTGAGAAATATGTCAGCAGCAGAGGCATGTGTCCGCAGCAAAGGCATATGTCAGAGGCATGCGTCAGCAGCAGAGGCATGTGTCAGCAGCAGAGGCGTATGTCAGAGTCATGTGTCAGCAGCGGAGGCATATGTCAGAAATATGTGTCAGCAGCAGAGGCGTGTGTTAGCAGCAGAGGCATGTCTCTGCAGCAAAGGCGTGTGTCAGCAGGAGAGGCAGGTGTCAGCAGCAGAGCTGTGTGTCAGCATCAGAGGTGTTTGTCAGCAGCAGATGCCTGTGTCAGAGGCATGTGTCAGCAGCAGAGGTGTGTGCTTCAGCAGAGCCATGTGTCTGCAGCAGAGGCGTGTGTCAGTAGCAGAGAGATGTGTCTGCAGCAGAGGTTTGTGTCAGGAGCAGAGGCATGTGTCAGCAGCAGAGGCATGTATCAGATGCAAGTGTCAGCAGAAGAGCCATGTGTCTGCAGCAGAGGCAGGTGTCAGCAGCAAAAGTGTGTCAGCAGCAGAGGCATGTGTCAGCAGCAGAGGCATGTGTCAGCAGCAGAGGCATGTGTCTGCAGCGGAGGCATGTGTCTGCAGCAGAGGTGTGTGTCAGCAGCAGAGACGTGTGTCTGCAGCAGAGGTTTGTGTCAGCAGCAAAGGCATGTGTATTAGGCAGGGGTCTGTAGCAAAGGCATGTGTCAGCAGCAGAGGCGTAGTTTAGCAGCAAGGGCTTGTAGCAGAGGCATGTGTCAGAGGCATGTGTCAGCAGCAGAGGAATGTGTCTGCAGCAGAGACATGTATCTGCAGCAGAGCTGTGTGTCAGCAGCAGAGACATGTGTCAGCAGCAGCGGTATGTGTCAGCAGCAAAGGCATGTGTAATAGGCAGGCGTCTGTAGCAAGGGCATGTGTCAACAGCTGAGGCATTGTTGAGCAGCAGGGGCATGTAGCAAAGGCATGTGTCAGAGGCATGTGTCAGCAGCAGAGGAATGTGTCTGCAGCAGAGACATGTGCCTGCAGCAGAGGTGTGTGTCAACAGCAGAGAGATGTGTCTGCAGCAGAGGTTTGTGTCAGGAGCAGAGGCATGTGTCAGCAGCAGAGGCATGTATCAGAGGCAAGTGTAAGCAGCAGAGCCATGTTTCTACAGCAGACGCAAGTGTCAGCAGCAAAAGTGTGTGTCAGCAGCAGAGGCATGTGTCAGCAGCAGAGGCATGTGTCAGCTGCAGAGTCATGTGTCAGCTGCAGAGTCATATGTCAGCTGCAGAGTCATGTGTCAGCTGCAGAGGCATGTGTCAGCAGCAGAGGCATGTGTCAGCAGCAGAGGCATGAGTCAGCAGCAGAGGCATGTGTCAGCAGCAAAGGCATATGTCAGAGGCATGTGTCAGCAGCAGAGGCATATGTCAGAGTCATTTGTCAGAGGTATATGTCAGAGGTATGTGTCAGTAGCAGAGGCGCGTTTTAGCAGCAGAGGCTTGTGTCTGGAGCAGAGGCATGTTTCAGCATAAGAGGCAGGTGTCAGCAGAAGAGGCAGGTGTCAGCAGAAGAGGCAGGTGTTAGCAGCAGAGGCATGTATCAGGAGTTGAGGCATGTGTCAGCAGCTGAGAAATGTGTCAGCAGCAGAGGGATGTGTCCGCAGCAAAGGCATATGTCAGAGGCATGCGTCAGGAGCAGAGGCATGTGTCAGCAGTAGAGGCATGTGTCAGCAGCAGAGGCATGTGTCAACTGCAGAGTCATGTGTCAGCTGCAGAGTCATGTGTCAGCTGCAGAGTCATGTGTCAGCTGCCGAGGCATGTGTCAGCAGCAGAGGCATGTGTCAGCAGCAGAGGCATGTGTCAGCAGCAGAGGCATGTGTCGGCAGCAAAGGCATATGTCAGAGGCATGAGTCAGCAGCAGAGGCATATGTCAGAGTCATGTGTCATCAGCAGAGGCATATGTCAGAGGCATGTGTCAGCAGCAGAGGCATATGTCAGAGTCATGTGTCAGCAGCAGAGGCATATGTCAGAGGTATGTGTCAGTAGCAGAGACGCGTTTTAGCAGCAGAGGCATGTGTCTGCAGCAGAGGCATGTGTCAGCAGAAGAGGCAGGTGTCAGCAGAAGAGGCAGGTGTTAGCAGCCGAGGCATGGATCAGGAGTTGAGTCATGTGTCAGCAGCTGAGAAATGTGTCAGCAGCAGAGGCATGTGTCCGCAGCAAAGGCATATGTCAGAGGTATGCGTCAGCAGCAGAGGCATGTGTCAGCAGCAGAGGCGTATGCCAGAGTCAAGTGTCAGCAGCAGAGGCATATGACAGAAGTATGTGTCAGCAGCAGAGGCGTGTGTTAGCAGCAGAGGCATGTGTCTGCAGCAAAGGCGTGTGTCAGCAGGAGAGGCAGGTGCCAGCAGCTGAGCTGTGTGTCAGCATCAGAGGTGTTTGTCAGCAGCAGATGCCTGTGTCAGAGGCATGTGTCAGTAGCAGAGGTGTGTGCTTCAGCAGAGGCATGTGTCTGCAGCAGTGGCGTGTGTTAGCAGCAGAGGCATGTGTTAGCAGCAGAGGCATGAGTCAGTAGCAGAGGCATGTGTATGTAGCAGAGGCATGTGTTGGCAGCAGAGGCATGAGTCAGCAGCAGGGGCATGTGTCAGCAGCAGAGGCAGGTGTCTGCAGCAGAGGCATGTTTCTGTAGCAAAGGCATGTGTCAGCAGCAGAGGCATATTTTAGCAGCAGGGGCATGTAGCAGAGGCATTTGTCAGAGGCATATATCAGCAGCAGAGAAATGTGTCTGCAGCAGAAACATGTGTCTGCAGCAGAGCTGTGTGTCAGCAGCAGAGACATGTGTCAGCAGCAGCGGTATGTGTCAGCAGCAAAGGCATGTGTAATAGGCAGGCGTCTGTAGCAAGGGCATGTGTCAACAGCTGAGGCATAGTTGAGCAGCAGGGGCATGTAGCAAAGGCATGTGTCAGAGGCATGTGTCAGGGGCAGAGGAATGTGTCTGCAGCAGAGACATGTGCCTGCAGCAGAGGTGTGTGTCAACAGCAGAGAGATGTGTCTGCAGCAGAGGTTTGTGTCAGGATCAGAGGCATGTGTCAGGTGCAGAGGCATGTGTCAGCAGCAGAGGCATGTATCAGAGGCAAGTGTAAGCAGCAGAGCCATGTTTCTACAGCAGAGGCAAGTGTCAGCAGCAAAAGTGTGTGTCAGCAGCATAGGCATGTGTCAGCAGCAGAGGCATGTGTCAGCTGCAGAGTCATGTGTCAGCTGCAGAGTCATGTGTCAGCTGCAGAGGCATGTGTCAGCTGCAGAGGCATGTGTCAGCAGCAGAGGCATGTGTCAGCAGCAGAGGCGTGTGTTAGCAGCAGAGGCATGTGTCTGCAGCAAAGGCGTGTGTCAGCAGGAGAGGCAGGTGTCAGCAGCAGAGCTGTGTGTTAGCATCAGAGGTGTTTGTCAGCAGCAGATGCCTGTGTCAGAGGCATGTGTCAGCAGCAGAGGTGTGTGCTTCAGCAGATCCATGTGTCTGCAGCAGAGGCGTGTGTTAGCAGCAGAGGCATGTGTTAGCAGCAGAGGCATGAGTCAGCAGCAGAGGAATGTGTCTGCAGCAGAGGCATGTGTCTGCAGCAGAGGTGTGTTTCAGCAGCAGAGAAATGTCAGCAGCAGAGACGGGTGTCAAAAGCAGATGCGTGTGTCAGAGGCATGTGTCAGCAGTAGAGGTGTGTTCTTGCAGCAGAGGCATGTGTCTGCGGCAGATGTATGTTTCAGCAGTAGAGGAGTGTTTCAGTAGCTGTGGCATGTGTCTGAAGCAGAGGCATGTGTCTGCAGTAGAGCTGTGTGTCTGCAGTAGAGCTGTGTGTCTGCAGCAGAGGTGTGTTTCTGCAGCGAAGGTGTGTGTCAGCAGCAGAGGCGTGTCCTAGCGGCTGACACGTTTGTCTGCTGCAGAGGCATATGTCAGCAGCAGAAGCATGTGTCTGCATCAGAGGCATGTATCAAAGGCATGTGTCTGTGGCAGAGGTGTGTGTGTCAGAAGCAGAGGCGTATGTCAGCAGCAGAGGCATTTGTCAGCAGCAAAGGCATGTATCAAAGGCATGTGTCTGTGGCAGAGGTGTGTGTCAGAAGCAGAGGCGTGTGTCAGCAGCAGAGGCATTTGTCAGAGGCATGTGCTAGCAGCAGAGGCATGTGTCAGAGGTATGTGTCAGCAGCAGAGACATGTGTTAGAGATGTGTACCAGCAGTAGAGGTATGTGCCAGCAGCAGAGGCATATGTCAGAGCCATGTGTCAGCAGAAGAGGCGTGTGTCAGAGGTGTGTCAGCAGCAGAGACGTGGGCTAGAGACGTGTTCCAGAAGCAGAGGCATCTGTCAGCAGCAGAGACTTGTGTCTGTAGCAGAGGCATGTGTCAGCAGCAGAGGCATGTGTCAGAAGCATGTGTTGGCAGAGGAGATGTGTTTTGGAGGCATGTGTCAGCAGCAGTGACGTGTTGGAGGCATGTGTCAGCAGCAGAGGCATGTGTCACCAGAAGAGGCATGTGTGGTGCTGAGTAAAGCTGTTCCCTCAGAGTAAAGTGCCAGCTGCCATTTTCAAGGGAGACATTGTTGAATGAAGGTACTGCCTTCTCAGAAACTGTTTGATGCCTGTAGTTGCCATGCGTATATCACTTCTGGACCCGACTAGAACACGTCTTCACTTTACAGGTGCTTCAGCATCCCAAATCTCTTGCTCGATCCATTCAAAATGCGTTGCTTGCTATCTTCCTGTAAGTCAGTAAATGTAAATATAAGGTATTGAAAATTCGGACTGCCAACAATGTAAAATATTTTTTGTGTCAAGTTTGTTTTATTTAACTATTGCAAAACTTGTTACAACAGTGTCCCAACCCCGGAAGAATGGAAGTCTGAGTTGGCCTTGCATGGATTAGAAGTTATAATATCCTACAGATCACAACATCTAGCCATGTTTGTGGCAAACACATCAAATTAGTATTTTGTACTCTGCAAAGAACCCCAAAAAGGCGAACAGGCGCGGTTATGGTACAAGCATGGTACAACAATTACATGGATTAAATGCCGTCTGACAAAAGTATTATGCCTTAAATATTGTTCCCAAAAAATGTTGCCTATTGGAGTTAGTATTAGAAACTTGATACCCAATGGGATATTTTTGTAAACGATATTTAAGTCAGGCTATATTTTTGTCAACGCTACCAGTCTGTGATTCACCAGTTACTCTCACGGGTCTAACACTAAACACTGCTTCATGTAGCCAGGGAAGGACCCAAATATTGTGTTTTGCATCCAATTCAGTGTTTTCTTACATTTAATTCAGAGGGCCACTGGCGACCACTGAGTGTTTCAGCCACCTCTGGAATGAGAGCCATCATTGGCTTGTTGTGGCCTTTAGTGTGTTAACGGTGAGCAGCCATCACAACGAGGGCATTACCACGCGCTGCCATTATGACGCTGCTTTTACAACGCAAGTTGTTTCAACGACTTGCGCTGGAGGGCGCTGTTGGAAAAGGAATAGTTTAATTTTCTATTCCAACACCTTCCCTACTGTAACGTGGGCTGGAGTTGGAATAGAAAATTAAACAATTCCGCTATCCAGGGCTTACAGCGCAAGTCGTTGTAACGACTTGCGTTGTAAAAACAGCGTCGTAATGGCACACGGGGTAAAAGCCCGCGTTGTAATGTCATACAACCGTGTTAACATTAGATTTCAATGTCCTTGATCACAAAGCTTTACCATTATCTATTTTAGAGCAAGTAACAACTCTAGCAATAATATTTGCAGTGCATACCCTCGGCGCAGGGCCGGACTGGCCGTAGCGGGCACCAGGCATTTTTCCTGGTCGGCCAGAAGGATGGGCGCTGGTTTTGGACTGGCGGCCCGTGTTTTTTACAGGGGGGGTGCAGTTTTGAAGGAGTGCTGTAAAATTAGCCCCTTGTTACAGCGCAGCAGTGGTGTTCCCACCAGTCCGCTCCCTGCCCCCGCCGGTCAGACGTAATTGCCAGGGATGCTATGCGAGCCCAGTCTGGCCCTGCCTCGTGCCAGTCATGACTGCAGAGTATACCCTTACATACTCTGCAGTAATCATTACAGAGTATATAAGGGCGCTGTTAGACCTGGCACCTTGGCGTGAGTCTCCCTTCCACTTTTTGCTGGTGTGCCTCATATGTTTTTGCTGGTGTCCGCTGCTCAGGGCACTGTGCCACGGCCAATCCATGCCGCAGTGCAAGTGCTCCCAATATAAAATGTATATGTGATTGATTTACATGTTTGGATCATTGGATTTACTGTCAGTCCCCAGCAAAGTGCACCAGGAGTGCCAGGGCTTGTGAATGCCAATACTGCTAGTGGGCCTGCAGCGCAGGTTGCGCCACCCACAGAAGCAGCCTGTTAAAATGTGTCTAGGTCTGCCATTGCAGAACCTGCGCGCAGTCTGGTACTGTCATGCTGGCTGGGCAAGTGCACACACTTGTCAGCCTCTAAACCTTCCCTTTGCTTCATATTAGTCACCCCTATGGTAGGCCCAAGGGCCGGGTGCATTGTAAGTGTAAGGTGGGACATGCCCTGATGTGTGTGGCATGTCCTAATAGTGAATTACAGCCAATTTCGTTTTTCACTATTGTAAGGCTACCTGTTCTTTAGGCCAAGATGGGCTGCTGGAATTATTACACTCTATAATCCCAGCAGGCTCAGGGAACATGGTAGAAAGTCAAGTTTAGTATGCCTGAACTCAGAATAATAAAATACTTCTTTTAGTAAAGTTTATTTTGAGAGTGGTGAATGCCAGGATTACACCTTGTGGGAGGTGGGAGTGCCCCTGGACTCTGAATAGGGCTGTGCTCTGCCACCACAATGCTGGCTCCACCTCCTGGGGAGCGACTGATGACTCAGCCCGACACCTGGCCCAGGAAGAGGGAGGACTGTCAACAGAGTACTCCTGGCTGCCCCTGTCATCACAATGCTGGCTCCACCTCCTGCGGAGCGTCTGATGTGCCTGCCACTCACACTGAAAGGAAAAGCCAGGAACAGCACAACAGAGTGCTTCAAAACTGAATTAGGCTATGCAAAGGCTCCCCTGGCCTGAAAGAACAAAATAAACTGAGTATAAGTATAGGAGCCCTGCTCCCAAGAAACTAGATCCTGTTTCCCACAATGAACCTCTGCCCAACTAGGAGGAGAAGAAGAAGCTGGAAGGACTGACCTGCTGTCTGCCTTGCTGAGGAAGGAGAGGAGAAGACTTATTGAAAGGACTTTGCTGACTTGTGCTTGAAACTTTCTCCAAGGGATTGATTGAGCTTTCCCCCTGATCTGAATCAAAGGACTAGTGGGTTCTTTGTGCCTTGGCTTATCTGCAACGCAGCCGTGAGTTCCTACTGCCGGAGGCAAGACTGCGCCCCCCTCGCCCCCTCCTAGTGTTGTGGCACTCGGGAGCGGCCCGCCCTTTTACCCGTTCAGAGCCTTGCTCTGCTACAATGTCACTCTCTGCCCCTCGGGTCAGGCCGCCTGCTATTCTGCCCCTTCTCATTCCTGGAGTGCCTGGAGTGCTTGTCTTCCCCCTCCCGCCGGAATCCTGGTCTTTACGAGTGCACTCCCAAGCCTGGAAAGCCGCCAATGCGTTGTGATCGCACCCGGCCGCCCCGCTGTGCCCTCTGACCTGTGGAGAGGCCGTGCCGCACATCGAGGGAATCCACTTCCGTACGGACCGTACCGGAGGTCCCCCGTGCCGCCCCCGCCTTTGTGAACCCGCCTGCTGCCTTCGCAGACCCCAAGGTACGCCCCGTGACCGAAGCGCACCACCCCGTCTGCCTGCCTGGTAGACCGAGTCAAGCGTGGACGTCGCACACCAACACAAACCAGCACACCCCGGGCTCGGGCCTGCAACGTTTTATTTCCCCGTTGTCTTTGAGCGTCTCTGCCGTGCCCAGTACGCTCCCCGCTGTCCGCCACTCCGCTGACAGCCTACGGTGCGTATCCGGCCCGGACGTCTCCTCCCTCGCATCCGAGTGCGAATCGCACCAGAGCCGTGCCAGTCGTACCTGCCTTGGGATCATCAGCGCCATACGCGGCGCACCGCGAGAAGCGTGGGAGTCAGCAGGACTCCGTTTCTCTGCCCGTACGACGCGCAGGAGAGCGCTACGAGCCGCCCAGCCAGCCCGACCCGAATCCCAGTGCTGGGAAGTGTGCCCAAAGAACTAAGAGAACTATTTCTAAGTGAAAGAGACTAGAAGGAAGCAGCTTGCAATCCAAAAGAGAACTTGCCATTATTTTACAAACTTGTGGCTTAGCTAAAAACGTTATATTATTCTTGTGATAAATTCTTACCTGCATAGATATATTTTTACATAAAGAAGACGTATTTTTACATAACCACAGCCTGGTGTCCATTTGTGGGGGGATTGATATATTTACTGTGTGTGTGATTACAAATGCTTAACCCAATAACGCCTGAAGATTAGCCTTGGCTGCTCACCCCACGCACCTAGAGGGTGAGCATGGGTAATTCTAAAGGGGTCATCCTTCGCCCTGACTTAGAGGAGAGGGTCCCTGCTTGTCACAAGTGAAAACTTGCGCCAACCAGAGACCCCCAATTCTTACATTGGACGCAGCGGTGAGGATTTGAGAATTTGCATTTGTAGTTAACATACAGTGAATTATTGATCACCACATAGTGAGAGCAGACCTATAACGCAGCCACAGATTTCCATTTTTTTAACTTTGTTGAGAGATCTCCCATTTTTGGAAGCCATGCCTGGCTCATTCCCTGCTGGAAGAGCACCCTCTGAGATCTCTGGAATTGAAGATGAAGATTGGGAATACAGACGACTGGAGGGCTACACAGTAGAGCAATTGAAAGGCTACTATGTAAAGTTCAGAGTTCCCCATGCTGGATTCAAGAAGAAAAACCAGTACCTCAAGGCGCTGAGAGCCTGGAAGGAGTCAAGGGAACCACAGAATGCGGTGGATATCATACCACCAGATGGCATTGTGGATCCCAGCAGAGGCCTGTCACCAGAGGAGCTGGCAGACAGGGCAGCAGACAGGGCACATGCAATGGAGATGGCAAAGTTAGCTGGACAAATGGAAATGGAGAAGCAAAAATTGGCAATGGAAGCGCAACAATGCCAAATGGATCATGACATGAGATTGAAAGAGTTGGAGCTGAAAGCGAAAAGTTTGGAAACAACTCCTCCTGGTGGCAGCACAACGCCGGTGCAGGTAGAGTCCAGGGTGTACATACCCAAAGATGTGGTTAAGGAATTCTTTAAGGGGGATGACATAGGACAGTGGTTTAGGGCCTATGAAGTAGCCATGTCCTCCCACCGGGTCCCTGAAAAGGATTGGGGAGTGGGGTTGTGGGGGAGGTTCCTTAGCGAAGGGCGGGACACCCTACTAGATTTGCCCTCTGAAGAGCACCGTTCCTATCCCCACATGAAAAATGCCTTAATGACCAGGTATGGGTTAACTCCTGAAATGTACAGACAGAGGTTCAGGGGATGTGACAAACGTCCTGGGAGTACGTATGTGGAGTATGTGACCTTTTTCTGCAGAGCACTGGATGGTTGGGTGAAGGGTAGTAAGGTAAATGATTTTCAAGGGCTTCTTGATTTAATGGCGTGGGAGCACTTGTCGCAGAATTGTTTTCCTGAGCTACGCCAGCACCTGATTGATAGCAAGCTGTCCAACCCGAGGAAGCTTGCTGAGGAGGCGGACCGCTGGCTCAGCACCAGGGTCCACAAGGGAGACTCCGCCAAGGGTGGGCAGGGTCCCCAGCAGAAGAGTGGGGGGGACAGGGGTAAACAGAGAGGATTTTTTGCTGGTGTCCGCTGCTCAGGGCACTGTGCCACGGCCAATCCATGCCGCAGTGCAAGTGCTCCCAATATAAAATGTATATGTGATTGATTTACATGTTTGGATCATTGGATTTACTGTCAGTCCCCAGTAAAGTGCACCAGGAGTGCCAGGGCTTGTGAATGCCAATACTGCTAGTGGGCCTGCAGCGCAGGTTGCGCCACCCACAGAAGCAGCCTGTTAAAATGTGTCTAGGTCTGCCATTGCAGAACCTGCGCGCAGTCTGGTACTGTCATGCTGGCTGGGCAAGTGCACACACTTGTCAGCCTCTAAACCTTCCCTTTGCTTCATATTAGTCACCCCTATGGTAGGCCCAAGGGCCGGGTGCATTGTAAGTGTAAGGTGGGACATGCCCTGATGTGTGTGGCATGTCCTAATAGTGAATTACAGCCAATTTCGTTTTTCACTATTGTAAGGCTACCTGTTCTTTAGGCCAAGATGGGCTGCTGGAATTATTACACTCTATAATCCCAGCAGGCTCAGGGAACATGGTAGAAAGTCAAGTTTAGTATGCCTGAACTCAGAATAATAAAATACTTCTTTTAGTAAAGTTTATTTTGAGAGTGGTGAATGCCAGGATTACACCTTGTGGGAGGTGGGAGTGCCCCTGGACTCTGAATAGGGCTGTGCTCTGCCACCACAATGCTGGCTCCACCTCCTGGGGAGCGACTGATGACTCAGCCCGACACCTGGCCCAGGAAGAGGGAGGACTGTCAACAGAGTACTCCTGGCTGCCCCTGTCATCACAATGCTGGCTCCACCTCCTGCGGAGCGTCTGATGTGCCTGCCACTCACACTGAAAGGAAAAGCCAGGAACAGCACAACAGAGTGCTTCAAAACTGAATTAGGCTATGCAAAGGCTCCCCTGGCCTGAAAGAACAAAATAAACTGAGTATAAGTATAGGAGCCCTGCTCCCAAGAAACTAGATCCTGTTTCCCACAATGAACCTCTGCCCAACTAGAAGGAGAAGAAGAAGCTGGAAGGACTGACCTGCTGTCTGCCTTGCTGAGGAAGGAGAGGAGAAGACTTATTGAAAGGACTTTGCTGACTTGTGCTTGAAACTTTCTCCAAGGGATTGATTGAGCTTTCCCCCTGATCTGAATCAAAGGACTAGTGGGTTCTTTGTGCCTTGGCTTATCTGCAACGCAGCCGTGAGTTCCTACTGCCGGAGGCAAGACTGCGCCCCCCTCGCCCCCTCCTAGTGTTGTGGCACTCGGGAGCGGCCCGCCCTTTTACCCGTTCAGAGCCTTGCTCTGCTACAATGTCACTCTCTGCCCCTCGGGTCAGGCCGCCTGCTATTCTGCCCCTTCTCATTCCTGGAGTGCCTGGAGTGCTTGTCTTCCCCCTCCCGCCGGAATCCTGGTCTTTACGAGTGCACTCCCAAGCCTGGAAAGCCGCCAATGCGTTGTGATCGCACCCGGCCGCCCCGCTGTGCCCTCTGACCTGTGGAGAGGCCGTGCCGCACATCGAGGGAATCCACTTCCGTACGGACCGTACCGGAGGTCCCCCGTGCCGCCCCCGCCTTTGTGAACCCGCCTGCTGCCTTCGCAGACCCCAAGGTACGCCCCGTGACCGAAGCGCACCACCCCGTCTGCCTGCCTGGTAGACCGAGTCAAGCGTGGACGTCGCACACCAACACAAACCAGCACACCCCGGGCTCGGGCCTGCAACGTTTTATTTCCCCGTTGTCTTTGAGCGTCTCTGCCGTGCCCAGTACGCTCCCCGCTGTCCGCCACTCCGCTGACAGCCTACGGTGCGTATCCGGCCCGGACGTCTCCTCCCTCGCATCCGAGTGCGAATCGCACCAGAGCCGTGCCAGTCGTACCTGCCTTGGGATCATCAGCGCCATACGCGGCGCACCGCGAGAAGCGTGGGAGTCAGCAGGACTCCGTTTCTCTGCCCGTACGACGCACAGGAGAGCGCTACGAGCCGCCCAGCCAGCCCGACCCGAATCCCAGTGCTGGGAAGTGTGCCCAAAGAACTAAGAGAACTATTTCTAAGTGAAAGAGACTAGAAGGAAGCAGCTTGCAATCCAAAAGAGAACTTGCCATTATTTTACAAACTTGTGGCTTAGCTAAAAACGTTATATTATTCTTGTGATAAATTCTTACCTGCATAGATATATTTTTACATAAAGAAGACGTATTTTTACATAACCACAGCCTGGTGTCCATTTGTGGGGGGATTGATATATTTACTGTGTGTGTGATTACAAATGCTTAACCCAATAACGCCTGAAGATTAGCCTTGGCTGCTCACCCCACGCACCTAGAGGGTGAGCATGGGTAATTCTAAAGGGGTCATCCTTCGCCCTGACTTAGAGGAGAGGGTCCCTGCTTGTCACAAGTGAAAACTTGCGCCAACCAGAGACCCCCAATTCTTACATTGGACGCAGCGGTGAGGATTTGCGAATTTGCATTTGTAGTTAACATACAGTGAATTATTGATCACCACATAGTGAGAGCAGACCTATAACGCAGCCACAGATTTCCATTTTTTTAACTTTGTTGAGAGATCTCCCATTTTTGGAAGCCATGCCTGGCTCATTCCCTGCTGGAAGAGCACCCTCTGAGATCTCTGGAATTGAAGATGTAGATTGGGAATACAGACGACTGGAGGGCTACACAGTAGAGCAATTGAAAGGCTACTATGTAAAGTTCAGAGTTCCCCATGCTGGATTCAAGAAGAAAAACCAGTACCTCAAGGCGCTGAGAGCCTGGAAGGAGTCAAGGGAACCACAGAATGCGGTGGATATCATACCACCAGATGGCATTGTGGATCCCAGCAGAGGCCTGTCACCAGAGGAGCTGGCAGACAGGGCAGCAGACAGGGCACATGCAATGGAGATGGCAAAGTTAGCTGGACAAATGGAAATGGAGAAGCAAAAATTGGCAATGGAAGCGCAACAATGCCAAATGGATCATGACATGAGATTGAAAGAGTTGGAGCTGAAAGCGAAAAGTTTGGAAACAACTCCTCCTGGTGGCAGCACAACGCCGGTGCAGGTAGAGTCCAGGGTGTACATACCCAAAGATGTGGTTAAGGAATTCTTTAAGGGGGATGACATAGGACAGTGGTTTAGGGCCTATGAAGTAGCCATGTCCTCCCACCGGGTCCCTGAAAAGGATTGGGGAGTGGGGTTGTGGGGGAGGTTCCTTAGCGAAGGGCGGGACACCCTACTAGATTTGCCCTCTGAAGAGCACCGTTCCTATCCCCACATGAAAAATGCCTTAATGACCAGGTATGGGTTAACTCCTGAAATGTACAGACAGAGGTTCAGGGGATGTGACAAACGTCCTGGGAGTACGTATGTGGAGTATGTGACCTTTTTCTGCAGAGCACTGGATGGTTGGGTGAAGGGTAGTAAGGTAAATGATTTTCAAGGGCTTCTTGATTTAATGGCGTGGGAGCACTTGTCGCAGAATTGTTTTCCTGAGCTACGCCAGCACCTGATTGATAGCAAGCTGTCCAACCCGAGGAAGCTTGCTGAGGAGGCGGACCGCTGGCTCAGCACCAGGGTCCACAAGGGAGACTCCGCCAAGGGTGGGCAGGGTCCCCAGCAGAAGAGTGGGGGGGACAGGGGTAAACAGAGAGGATTCCAGAGAGGCCCCCAAAGTAATCCCCAAGGGAACCAGCAGAAAGGTTCTCAGCCTCCCCCACCCCCGAAGCAGAATGGGGCCCGACAGGTAAACCTGTTCAAAGAGGGCCCATCGCCTGTTACAGGTGTGATGACCAGGGTCACATTTCCACTGATCCTAAGTGTCGCCTATTTGGGAAACCCGCACCCACTGGTGCTCCCCCCGGCAAATGGCTAGTGTTAATTTTGGGGAGGAAGTAGCAGTCCCAGGGGGTGGAGATCCTGTCCAGATGATCCTAGTCTCTTTAGGAGACAGTGAAATGATCCCTGAGAACTACCTGCCCACTAACACTAAGAAATATGGGCATGTGGTGACCATCAATGGTAAGAAAGCAGAGGCTCTGAGAGATACAGGAGCCAGTGTGACTGCAGTGAGGCAGGACCTGGTGTCTCAAGAGCAGGTTGTACCCCATGCCTACTGTAGGGTTGTCAATGCTGACAACTCAGAGAGTCAGTGTCCGGTGGCTCAAGTTCCCTTTGAGGGGGGGGGATCTCTGGTACTCTGCAGGTTGTTGTGAGAACGTCCATGCCTGTAGACTGTTTGCTAGGGAATGATCTGGAGAACTCCCCTTGGGAAAAGGTGGAGAAGACGGCTCTCCTGAGGATGGTGGGCCTACCCGACTGGGGGTGCGTGACCACCCGGTCAATGGCAGCCAGTAGGGGTGCTCAAGAGATCCTGGGGCCTGAAGTAGAGACCCAGGGACCGGCCTTAGAGAGAAGGCGCAGGGGGCGAGGGAAACCGGCCCCTGGAGTACCCACGGTCCAGGAGAAAGCAGACCTTGAGGGGGATGCCCTGGAGCCTACAGGGGAACAGATTGCTGAACTGGGGGGCTTGCCTGAGCTGACCCATTGGCAGCAAGAAGGAGGCCCCTCCAGGGAGGAATTCTGCAGGGAGCAGAAAGAATGCCCTTCTCTCGTGGGTATGCGGCAGCAGGCTGCAGACCAGGCCAATGGTGTTCAGGCTACGACACATTATGTGTACTGGGAGAATGACCTCCTATATTCTGAGCCTAAGGTTGCTGAACCTGGGTCACCCCGTGCGCTGGTGGTACCCCAGAAGTTCCGAGCCTTCCTACTGGGGCTGGCTCATGATGTGCCTTTAGCAGGACATTTGGGGATGGACAAGACCTATGACAGACTTGTCACCCACTTTTATTGGCCCCAAATGCACAGGAGCTCAGATGCTTACTGTAGGACCTGTCAGACTTGCCAGGCAAGTGGTAAGAGCGGAGGGAAGCATAAGGCTCCTCTGCAACCCTTCCCCGTGGTCAGTACTCCATTCCAGCGAGTGGGTATAGACATTGTTGGGCCTCTGGACCCCAAGACAGCCATGGGCAACAGGTTCATCCTGGTCTTGGTGGACCATGCCACCCGGTACCCTGAAGCCATCCCTCTGAGGACAGTGACGGGCCCCGTGGTGGGACGGGCACTGATGGGAATTTTCTCACGAGTAGGATTCCCTCTAGAGGTGGTGAGCGACAGGGGCACCAATTTCATATCTAAGTATATGAAATCCCTTTGACAAGAGTGTGGCGTAACATACAAGTTCACCACCCCTTACCATCCCCAAGGAAATGGGTTGGATGAGAAATTTCAACCTAACCCTAAAAGGCATGATCATGGGACATCCTCTTGCCATGCCTTCTCTTTGCATACCGTGAGGTGCCGCAGAAGTCCCTAGGGTTCAGCCCCTCTGAACTGCTGTATGGTCACCCAGTGGGAGGACCTCTGAGTTTGGTAAAGGAAGGCTGGGAGCAATCTCCCAGGAAGCATCCCCAGAATGTATACAGTTACATGCTGGCCTTCAGAAACCAAACCAGGCGATTCAGGCAAATTGCTGAGGCAAATCTGGAAGCTGCCAGGAAGAGATGAAGCGGTGGTATTGATAGAGCGCGCAGGTCACCCGGGTCACAAGTTTACCAATTTCCACGCACTGGGCCCTGGCGTGCATATGATGACTGTGTTTGCGTGAACCGGGTGATTCTTACACGCTACTATGAGTAATTCGGGGGGTGACTTTCACACCACTTACTGTTCATGTACCTGACTTACCACAGGCACATTACTCCTGACGGATCAGGAGCTAGCAGTGGACAGGTGACAAGATTCCTAGAGGAAATAAACTTTTATAAACCAAGTACATTTATCCACACTTTATACTGTAAAATGACCACAGACACCTGATGAGTTTTAAAGATTTATCAAGAAATTTCAGAATGAATATGCCAAGATGATAAGCCAAATACAAAATAACACATCAATTATTAAAACTAATGCCACAATGTAACTATGGATTAGGGCAAGTACCATTAGAATACTTGGGAACACTACAGGGTAAGAATATTAGGAATAGAGCTATTCACCGCAAAGTTTAAACTAGGGCATGGGACATAAACAGGACCTAAAATATGCACTTAAACTAGGCTAGTTATGCTATTCTTACTGATTTCACTGCAACCATACTAAAGGAAAGGAGAAAAAATGGAACACACTAATAAAATACGACAGTTTAATAATATCCTACAGGTAGGGAGAGAAGTGGAACATTTCTAATAAACAATTGCATATAATTTGCATTCCAAGGTGATAGGGCAATATCACAGGCAAGAGTGCTTTATTTAGAAGAGAAGAAAGAGAGATAGGAAGACGTAAACCCACAGATTAATAATTACCTAATTAGGAATGAGGACTAACCCTGGCCACGGGTCAGTTTGGAAAGACGGGGACAAGGACCCTCAAGGAATGGAATACCAGAATGCGAGCAGGTACAGCTCACGGACAGTCAGGACAGGATACCCCTCAGGTTTTGGGTCAGGACTGGGCTCACCAAGGTACGACCAACACCCACAGCTTCGGATGCAACGCCTGTGTTACCCCTCTCTGCAAGTAATCCGCCAGTAACCCCGATTGGGTTTTCGAATTTCCCCAGCAAAGTGATTCGCCAGCACTTAGGACTATTTCCACCCCTAGGAGTTTGTGGAAAGTATGGACAGAGTGCTCCGCAGCACTCTAGATTGATCACCTATAGAGTTCGTAGGGTCAGTGACAGGTCTGCTACTCGGACAAGTCGGACAATTTCTCTAAGCTACACTAGGCCAGTTATACGGTTTGGGGACCCTTAGACCACCCACAAATTTTGCAAGTGACAGTTTCCCACATTATGATTGGTCAGGAGAGGTGATCTGGTCATTGTCACCTCCTAGAATTTCGTGTTCACATCATTATTATGAAATTTTGCATACCCGCCCCTTGGGTTCACGTTCCCAGGCATAGGAATACAGAAGACAATACAAGTGCACAGTATATAGCAACAGTGTATCTTGGTCAAGGTGGAATACAGCATGTTCGAGATGGGTTCCCAGGCGCATCGTGCATCAGGAGCCAGCTGGCTTGTTTTAGCTTCTGCGCAGTGGGGTTTCTCCCATGTCACGTGACAGGGTTCAGAAGAGCTTCAAGTATGGCGCAGCTCCCGTTTTCCCCAGCCCCCAGATACGCGGTACATGAAAAGTAAGCGAAAACAAATTAGAATCATACGTAAAAATGATCACACTGTATACCGTTATAGATTTTACTGCACCCCTTATTTTATAATATCTATAGCATTAAAGTTTAGTGCAAAAAGACAGATAGGCTGAAGCAGCAGTGGCAAGCAGAGAGCGTGGTGAGAGACAAGCGGCCATGTTTGCAACAGTGCGCATGAGCAACATAATCCCTCCAGAATGCGAGTGCGTCACATCACGTGAGTATGACCGACGCATGCGCAGACTGGATTTCTGCAAAGCAGCCTTTTCTGTAGTGCAAGCATTGTTAGGATGAAAAGACACACAGGCAAGCCTCTTGGGGACACCCGCGTGTTGGGGAAAATGCTAAATAAATGACAAACAGTTGAATTAATATGATTACAAGTTAGGCGAGGTTCTTGAATCAGAGCAAGTCGCTTTACGTGCGAATCCTTGCTCCATCAATCCCCTCTTTGATGATATTTACTATCATCACTACAAAGGAAACAGATGCCAACTTTCATTCTTCCATATCATGCATTTCAATTTCTACAAACTTATTGTTAAGTTTTCTTTCGGCTTCTCTATGAGAGTGGTGATTCTTTGCCTTTTTGTATATTTGATTCCTCAGTTCTTCTAATTCTAACTCATCAATATTACGTTTTACTCCTCTTTTATTTACAGTGTACTTTTTGCATTTTTGACATTTACAGCAGATGAATATGATCAGTGCAACCATACCTATTCCAGCTATTGGCATCAGTATTTTCCACAGAAGATTTTTACCTAAGTTAAAAAACCAACTACCTATAGAGGAGAGACCTCCAGTCAGTCTCGTCCAGGCACTGTCAACCTCTAATGGTTTGAGTTCTTTTTCCAAATTAGTTATGTTCCTTACATATTTCTTAAGTTCGATACTTTTGTCAGGTATGTAGGTGCAACAATGTTGCGCCTTCAGCATTCTACAGACTCCGCCCTCTTTTGCTAATAAGGTGTCAAGAGCAAGGCGATTCTGTAAGACCATGGATCTGATCGCAACCATTTCAGTATTGACCAGTAGGAATCCAGCAGCAGTGTCAGTTGATAACCGATCCACTACTGTAGACAATTTGCAAATTCTGTGAGTATTCAGAACTACCCCCATTCCAGGTATCAGTGCACTAAAAATATCACCTATAATTTCGCCTACGCTTTCACGTTTTTTACGCGCTAAGCCATTAGTCTCTTCATTGCTTCCAGCAGCATTATTCACATGGTATACTTTCGGGAAGACAATGCCATAGTAGCAGCTTCCATACCAGTGATCCGGCAATTTGAAATAAGCCTTGTTCCCACATATATAATAAATTCCGGGAAACACAGGTTCTGACCCATTTTTGAAACCCCAACCTCCAATTAGCTTGTAATTATGTTCACACTCGCTGGAACCGATGAATACATTGTTATAATATTCTGTCCTTTCTCTATGGAGACAAAGTTTCCCTTTCCGTTCAAAATCCAGCAACAAAGCAGGAGTAGCTTCGCTTTGCGAGGTGTTGTCCATGTGCTCTGCCCACCTAGGGACTCTATCCTTTTCGTCATTTGCCTTTTTCTGAAACTTTTCCCTCCTTCTGTCTGCCATTTTTATAAACATCTTTTCCTGCTCTTCCAAAGAACAGGTCAGATTAGCTTGTCTTGCTTCATTTAAGTCTATGTCACCTATAGTCAGGAAATATTCTCCCATATAACGGGTTACCTTTTTCCTAATATGTACCAGGTTCAGGTGTCCCCTAATAGGAAGTTCAGAAAAGATTACGTCAGCATTTGAATAGTAGTACTGTAAAGTGCTTCTATAAAACAAGCTTGCCAATATACTACAGGAAATTCCATAGGTTAGGGGTAAGTGGTGATATGTCACACCTTCGGCTACAGAAGTGGGTAGCTTCATGCAGACATAACAATCTTCTATTTCCATAGCCTCTACATAATGCACTAAAAGGTTAGCGAAAACATTTAAATGTGTCCGGTTTCTCATCTTGTGAAAATGTAGTCCGCCCTCATCTGATGCTTCTAAATTTGGTCGTGTGTGTCTCAGACTAACTGGGTTGTCACGTCGTTCTAAGCTTCGTGGAGTTTCTACAGTCTGTACAGCGTCTGTGTCTAACGTTTCAGGTTCAGTAGGGGATAAGTTAGGATCTTTACTTATCATAAAAGGTATAAAGACTGTTAATCCTATCCACATCACTATCATCATAGCTACACCACATAAGCATATTTTACAGCACGTTTTGCAACACCTAAATCTGGATCTTCCAGTTACGCTTGAATCAGACATTATAGCTTACAGGTGGCTTTTGCAACCCTTCCTTGTCTTCTTACACCAAGGGCTCACTCGGCTTTGTTTCAAGGAGGATCTTCGTCAGAACTCCGATCAGCACTGGACTCTTCGTCACTTTTGCCACTGTGGTTGGGCTCATCAATTTCTTCCAACACCAAGTATGTCCATTCAGGGCTCCGATACAGCCTGTTCTGTTTCTTTACTCTGTCGCTCTTCCTCAGAGACTTGCCTCGGGCTGCTTTTCTTTCACTTTCAGCCCTTTTTCGGTCTTTTAGTTTTTCTTTAACTGTCTTTATTCGGAGTCTCAGCCTTTTGATGTATCGGGGTGCACCTTTGTCTCTGTGACTTTCAGTGGTCGAGGAAACTTGGCCTTCCTCGTGTCCTCTTTTTATTTCACTTCGTTGGGGCACTTTGGTGTTGGCAGAGTCTATTTCCCTTCCTGTCTGACTAGTTCCAGGTCTTTCATCTATTTCTTCTGCCTGGTCCCTAAGCTGGCCTTGTTCAGGTTGGAGTTGTATTTGCTCTTTACTTTCAGGCGACTTGGTTTCTACTTCCTGAACACGTTCATCTAGTTCTATCTGCTCCTGTTCATGCACTTCGTTCCCTTCATTTTCTTCCGCATGAACTTCAACTTTGACCACTATCTGTCCCTTTCCAGACTCGGGAGTTTCAGGAGGAGTGTCGATGTCTTGATCTGTCCCTATTTGGCCTACTTCCTGATCAGGTGTGATGTGAGTTTCGCTGACCTGACCTTCGTCCTCTAGTTCTGTCTCACCTGGATTATCCCACTCACTGTCTAGGTAGGAATATTTCCTGGTTCGTAATGGATCAAGAACCTGGTCGTCGGCAGGGAACCAATCAACGTCTCGACTTGTGCTCGGCAGTTCGATGTCAGCGAGATCCGGACCCTCTTCGGGAGTCTCCTCAGCTGTGCTGCCTTCAGCTCCAGTCACGTTTTCTCCAGTTACCCGCTTCGTGTGGCTGGCATGGATCCACTTCGGTACACCAGCACACTTTACAGCAGTAGTGGTGACAAGGATCACTTGTCTTGGCTTTCCCCACTTTGGTCCAAGGCAACTCTTCCGGGTGTGTTTCTTTAACACCACCCAATCACCTGGTTGCAGTTTATGTGCTGGAGTCTTGGGCCAGTCGTCAGCTGTCTCTCCAATCTGGTGAGAGAGAGAACGCACTTGGTCACCCAGCTGCTTGCAGTATTCTAGCACCAAATCATCAGAAATGCTTAGCAGTTTGTGTCCAGGTACCCATGCCTGTCGCATCACTCTCCCCATTAGCACTTCATGGGGGCTCAGGCCTGTTTTTCTATTTGGAATACTTCTCAAGCTCATCAGCACAAGGGGCAAAGTTTCTATCCAGTTCATTTTGGTGGAATCACACATCTTCGCCAATCTGGACTTGATCGTACCATTTATCTGCTCAACTACCCCAGAAGCCTCTGGATGGTATGCACAGTGCAGTCTTTGCTTCATCTTAAATGCCATACAGAGTTCGTCTAGGACATCGTTGGCAAAATGCCCACCTTGGTCTGTTTCAATCGTCTCAGGAATTCCATACCTAGGTATCAACTCCCTAAGCAACAGTTTGGCTACGGTCAGGGCATCATTTTTCTTTGCTGGGTAGGCCTCCACCCACCTGGAGAACAGGCAAACTATGACCAGGACATATCTATATCCTTTGCACCTGGGCATAGTTATAAAGTCCGCCTGCATCCTGACAAAGGGACCTACTGCCTTTCCAATGGTACTCTGTTCTACTACAGTCCTCTTTCCTGCATTGAATTGCTGACACACTAGGCACCTTTGGCAAAGCCTTTCCGCTTGGTTCCTGAATTTTGAATTATAGAACACCTTGTCAAACACACGACACATTGCGTCTCTTCCCATATGTGTTGGTTCATGTATCATTCTGACCATGGGATCCACTAGGCTGTCAGGCAGTACAGGCACCTCAGTTGAGTTCACCACCACACCATCATTCCTTATCCTGCATTCGTCCGCCCTCCATCTGCCTTTCTCTTCCCTATCTGTTGCTTGTTGTAAGTCTCTCAATTCTTCCCACGTTGACACATTTTCAAACAACATCAGTTGGCAGCTGTTTCCACCACCCCATAACCCAATTTGGAGGGACATTTGGTGGCGGGCACAAAACTGGGCGATTTGGTCAGCGTATCTGTTTCCGGCTGTCACATCATCATTTCCGGATCTGTGAGCCGCACACTTGACCACAGCCAATTCTTTGGGTAATTGAATAGCTTCCAGTAAGTTTTGTACCACCTTTCCATTCCTGATAGGGGTACCTGAGGAAGTCATGAATTCTCTTTGTAACCATAGTTGGCCGAAGTCATGAACAACCCCATAACAGTACTGGCTGTCGGTATAAACAGTTATTCTTTTGTTTTTACCCCTCTTACATGCCCTGGTCAACGCGATGAGCTCTGCTACTTGTGCAGATTTTACTTCGCATAGGTAAGATGCTTCCAGGGTGTTCGTCAATGTGACTACAGCATAGGCAGCACACAGACCTCCACTCTCATGTCTTATACACGAGCCATCCACAAAGAGTGTAAGATCCCCATCAAGTAAAGCTATTTCTTGGATGTCAGGGCGGGGCTTAGTGCTGAATTCTGTTAAATCGATGCAGTTATGTTCCATTTCATCCTCGGCGTCTACATCCAGAGGAACAGGTAACAGTGTTGCAGGGTTTAAGACATTGCACCGAGAAATTGTTACATTCTCAGCACCAATCAAAATTCTCTCATACTTAGTCAGCCGACTAGGTGTGAGATACTGGGTCTTGGTTCTTGTCAGTAGGATTACAACAGAATGTGGAACATATACGGTGACAGGATGTCCCATGACAATATTCTCACTCTGTTCTAGACTGACGCAATTAGCAGCTACTGCCTTCAGGCATCCTGGTAATCCAGCAGCCACTGGATCTAGAGTGGCCGAAAAATAGGCCACGGGACGCCTGACCAGCCCATGCTCTTGGGTCAGGACTGAGAGAGCACAATTTTCCCTTGTGTCACAGAACAGTTCAAAGTGCTTGGAATAATCAGTTATACCTAATGCAGGAGCGGTACATAGACAATTTCGCAATGTTACCCAAGCGGACATGCTTTCACTGTCCCAACTGACTGGGTCTTCTACTCCTTTCTTGGTCATTTTTATCAAAGGTTTGGCTAGAGCTGCGAATCCTACAATCCATTGCCTGCAGTACCCCACAACTCCTAGGAACATTCTTACCTCTTTCTGAGTTCGGGGTAGGTCCATTGTTTTAATTATCTTGATCCTCTCTGTAGTGACTTTTCGGATCCCTTTTTCTATCTGGTGCCCCAGATATTTTACTGAGTTTTTACAGAACTGTAATTTGTCAGGTGATACTTTATGTCCTCCCTTTCCTAGGTGATTCAGCAAGGCGATGGTGTCTGTGACACAGTCAGTTTGAGTTTTAGATGCCACTAACAGGTCATCTATGTACTGCACCAAAACGGACTCTCTTGGCAGTACTAGAGATTCAAGGCATTTCTTTAGGATCTGGTTGAAAATCGATGGACTTTCAGTGTACCCTTGAGGGACACGATTCCAGACATAGATATGGCTGTCAAATTCAAAACTAAAAAGGAACTTGCTTTCTGGATGCAATGGGATGGAAAAGAATGCATGGCACAAGTCAATGACAGTGAACCATTCCGCATTCCAAGGAATCTGATATAATATCACTGCAGGGTTGGGCACAATGGGACAGCAAGGTACAACAATTTGGTTTACCTCGCGTAGGTCCTGCACTACCCGGTACTTTCCACTAGGCTTTTTAATCCCATTCCCAATGATGGGCGAATTGCAGGGACTGCTCATTACTTCCTGTATGATTTCTGTTTCGAGCAACCTGTTAATTTCAATTGCGACTCCTGCTTTTACTTCTGCACTCATTTTGTACTGTCTTGTTCTGGGGTATACAGCATTTGTTTTTATTGCTATTTTAACTGGGTCCACATTTGCCATTAAGCCTACATCTTTTCCCGTGAAATGCCATACTTCGGGTACCACTCTTAACTGGAGCTCCTCAGGTAAGTCTTCAACAGACAAGGGTCTAATATCAGTGTCAGGTCTCACTAACATCAGTTTGTACAAGCCATCTTCATCGGGGGTCTGAATTTCGACACCTTTTGGTGTGCAAAAAATGGTGCAGTTCATTTTGCACAACAAATCGTGTCCTAACAGGTTCACAGGACTGGAATCACAGACCACAAATCTGTGCATTTCTTTAAAATTTCCTATAGAGATTTCCATGGGTTCAGTTACTGGAGTACTGATTATTTGATTGGAGACACCCACTACTTGGATTGCTTCTCCCGAGAGGGGTAGGTTAGGAACATCCACTGTTCTCACAGTGGACCGGGTAGCACCAGTGTCCAACAGAAAGGTGACGTCTTTTCCCTCAACCTTTCCTTCAATGTATGGTCCAGTCTGGTCTACCGGTAAGGAGGCGCCAAGCACGCACTCCTTATCCTCCCCCCTCAGGCCCCGTCAATCTTGTTCATCACAGAGGAAAGAATCGTTTAACAAGTACTGCGGAATTGCTGCATTTCTCTCATTCTCTCCTTCCCATATCTCCGCCCTTTCATTCTGCTGACCCTGATTCTTATAATTCTGTCTGGGAGCGCGAGGTACTGGAGGTAGCTTTACCTGTTGCTGGTTCTTTCTTGTCCCCTCTTTCTGCACCTGTGGATTTAAACCATTTATAGGGGCATTACCGGCCTGTAGGTGTGGACACTCGTCTCTCCAATGCCCTATCTGGCCGCACCCGTGGCAGGGAAACTTCTTCATAGCCTCTTCCCGACTCATTTTTACCCGGGGCTTCCCTCCTCCCCCAGCATTGGTATTCTGGGCATTATTATTAGAATTCAATTTACTTAACTGTTTTTCTTGCTGTTCAGCCAATTTCACTTGTGCCCACATAACTTTCTCCTTGAGGGCTTTCTTTTTATTCTCTATTTCATCTTCGCAGTACTTGGCGTACTTAAGGACATCATCTATGGGCTTTCCCTGCCAACTGATTTTATTGTCTCGAATCCACTGGGATATCTCCGGTCTTAATCCTAGCACGAATCTGTAACTGAAATGGGTCATGTCCTTCATGTCCACATTATCGATTCCACTGTAAGTTTTGAATACTTGTAGCAACCTTTCATAAAAGGAGTGGACAGTTTCATTGCGCTCTTGGGTAGTTCTATCTATCCGGGTCCAATCGGTTTCCTTTGCGGGCACCTTTTTCTTGAGGTATTGTATGACTTGATCATACTTCCTCATTACTTCGGGTGAGGGAGCCCCGGTTCTGGGGTCTCTCGCATATTCATCATTGGGCCAATCAATTTCAATTTTGCATTCGGTCCACTAATCTACAGGCACCACAATGTCGAAAAACCCATCCAGGTCTTTTAGGAGACATTTCTGAACCTTTATGAAACGTTCGACCTGTCGGTACCAATCAACTGGTTTTTCCCGTAATTTTGGAAAGTCATTTGTAAATGACACAATATCCTGTCGGGACCAAGGAACATGGACGTATTTTCCCCCCGGGACCTCCCTCATGGGACACAATTTTTCTGCGGGACTTACTTCTTTGAGCACGTATTCTGAAGTTTGAGACTTAGCCCTACTGTCTTCCTTTTTCTTTGCCCACCGGGTTCTCCATTTTCCTACATCCCCTCATTTCTGTAAGAGTTTCAGTAATTCTTTTATCTGGATCTGTTTTCCTACCACATTCAAGCTTTCTAAGTCTTTGTCTGAAAAATCTACTCTGTAGGGTTTCTGAAGGATTTTGGAGCGACTGACATCGATTCCCATTTCTGTGGCAGTGTCCATCAATCTCTCATGGAGCAATCTAGCGTTCCGGGTAAGGTTTTTGCTGATGAACAGTAACTCTTCTTCGCTGAAGGAGTTTAATCGGTCTAATCCTACATTTCCAGCCATTAGTTCCTCTATTTCTATCCTTAATTTGTAGATTTCTAAGTGTTTGGGTTGGGGTGTGGTCTCTTTTTCTAACTTTTTGGTCCATCTGTCCAATTCTTCGGGAGATACTACTGTGGCACTCCTAACCCCTGATGTGCTTTCAATCAGAACTTCTTTTGCCCTACTCTGACTCCTTGGTCCTGGCATGCTAGCTCTAGATTCCCTAATGGGCATATCCATCAGGACCACTGATTCGCACTCGCTTTCTTGATCATCATCTATGGGCACTTCTTTTCTTGGGAGTGGAATGCTAGGAGTTGGCATGTTTGGGGTCATGACAGGAGGACGTGGACTAGCCAGTCTATCTCCGTAAGGAGGAATAGCCGGGCCAATAGTTACTGGGATAGTCAATGAATCTGGATGGGGATGTATCTGGGCGATAGTCCGAATTAAATCATCTCGCTGTTTAGCCAGGGCTTCCTTCTCTTGCTCACGTAAAGCCTTTTCTGCGGAATTGTTGTGCAATACATGGGGTACCAAGGGAGGGTAAATACTTGGGGCAGTCGGAGTAACCAACCGAGGTGGGTCTTCTCCAAACGGGCGGTAATTTGGGACCGTGGAACTAGGTTTACAAAACCCATCCCCATCACTGGTTTTACTATCTGTTCCCGTTCCATCTGTCTCACTATCCCTCCGACATCTAGGATATTTGGAAAACGGGTTTGGTGAACTCAGAGGCTCTGACTCTGCGACATAGGGAGGGGGGTTTTTCATCAATAAATCCTCTAGGTGCTCATCTTCAGAGTCCCCCACGGCCATTAAGTGATGGGTCTTCTCTTTACATTTCCCTTTCCCTTGTTCTAATACCCCCATCATTGGAAACAATCCCTCCACCATCATGTTTTGTCTCCAATGTTTCATTTTCTGCTCTTTGGTTTCTCTATGGACCCTCGGATACCATTTGCTTACTCCCTTGTCCATCCGGGGTCTATCTCTTTCCACAGCCTCAATTTCCCATTCCTCTAGGGCTTCATACTGTGTTAACCTGGGTCTGGGATGTAATTCATTCATGCGGGTCCTCAAGTGAAACAGGATCCTGCCATTAAACGTACCATCAATAGGGAATGCTAGAACTCCGTCACCTGCAGTATACTTTGCCCAATTCTCTAGCCATACACAGGTATGATGCCCCTTTTCAAACAACATGAAGGAAGCAGGAGTATTCGGTGGAGGGATGATCACCCCCTCCCTCGTTCTAATGGGCTTGTTCGTTTAAAAAAAATTCTTTACTTTATCGGCAAATGACATTTTTCTTTTTACTCCATACATCATGTGCGGTCTACCTCGTAAAATCTGTTCCTTATAGAAGCCTAAGTTTTGTGGATTAGGTAAGAACTCAGGATACCACATACACCTTTCCAGACCCCTCTCAAGCTCCTGTTGATTAATTTTGTTTACCTTTGTGCTTCCAATGCTAATACGATTTTTATTTCGTAGTAACCAATCAGCACTGTGATTACAAAAATCCTTGTCCAATGGGTGCGCGGCCTTTTCGCGTGGCGAGGTCTCACGCTCCGGCACTCACCCCTCCCTTACAATTTCGGCTCCACTACACATCCGCTGTCTCAACCAATCCCAGCGCGGCACGGAAACGTCAGAGCAGTCTTCCGACCGTAACGGAAACTTTTAACTTTTCCTAAAGTGCGAATGCAAATCTTAGTCAACAACACGCAACGTTTGCCACTGTGTCTGAGTGTTCTAAACAGGTAGAAACATTTTCTTTCACTACTAGTAAACCACTTCTGTCTACTTTTCATTCACTCCGGATAGACTTCTTTGCCTAACCCCTCACACGAGCAATATAGAACCTGTTACTCCTCTGACTCATCCACTTCTTTCCGGGATATATACTGAGCCAGGCTTTCACCAGCGGACTAATTTACTTACCATTCAAGCCTCGGAGACCCTATTACTCCTTCCGCACGTGACCCTTACTAGGTGATATCACAATGGAAGTTTTATACAAAGGACTCGTAGCTATCATTTATTCAGATGCAAAAAGATCCTAATTAGTGCTTCCAGGTATTCCTAACCCTGCACTAATGACTCACGACAAGTGACTTTACCAGCTAACCGGATTCTGCTCACCGTTAGCTATATACCTCCCCGGGGATTCGGACTACACTGAACACTTACAAACGATTCTTTGTTAATACTACATATAACACTTATAGCAGCAATGCAAAAATCATTTACATACATATACAAATCCTTTAAACATTTGAGCAATATTTGAATTAATGCAATAGAAATTTCAGCAGCACATTTTATTTTCACGGTTTGTTTATCAAGTATCCTGTCTACCTATCTTAACTAGTCCTAACCATCCTCTGCTACCAGAAAATTACTGATAGAGCGCGCAGGTCACCCGGGTCACAAGTTTACCAATTTCCGCGCACTGGGCCCTGGCGTGCATATGATGACTGTGTTTGCGTGAACCGGGTGATTCTTACACTCTACTATGAGTAATTCGGGGGGTGACTTTCACACCACTTACTGTTCATGTACCTGACTTACCACAGGCACATTACTCCTGACGGATCAGGAGCTAGCAGTGGACAGGTGACAAGATTCCTAGAGGAAATAAACTTTTATAAACCAAGTACATTTATCCACACTTTATACTGTAAAATGACCACAGACACCTGATGAGTTTTAAAGATTTATCAAGAAATTTCAGAATGAATATGCCAAGATGATAAGCCAAATACAAAATAACACATCAATTATTAAAACTAATGCCACAATGTAACTATGGATTAGGGCAAGTACCATTAGAATACTTGGGAACACTACAGGGTAAGAATATTAGGAATAGAGCTATTCACCGCAAAGTTTAAACTAGGGCATGGGACATAAACAGGACCTAAAATATGCACTTAAACTAGGCTAGTTATGCTATTCTTACTGATTTCACTGCAACCATGCTAAAGGAAAGGAGAAAAAATGGAACACACTAATAAAATACGACAGTTTAATAATATCCTACAGGTAGGGAGAGAAGTGGAACATTTCTAATAAACAATTGCATATAATTTGCATTCCAAGGTGATAGGGCAATATCACAGGCAAGAGTGCTTTATTTAGAAGAGAAGAAAGAGAGATAGGAAGACGTAAACCCACAGATTAATAATTACCTAATTAGGAATGAGGACTAACCCTGGCCACGGGTCAGTTTGGAAAGACGGGGACAAGGACCCTCAAGGAATGGAATACCAGAATGCGAGCAGGTACAGCTCACGGACAGTCAGGACAGGATACCCCTCAGGTTTTGGGTCAGGACTGGGCTCACCAAGGTACGACCAACACCCACAGCTTCGGATGCAACGCCTGCGTTACCCCTCTCTGCAAGTAATCCGCCAGTAACCCCGATTGGGTTTTCGAATTTCCCCAGCAAAGTGCTTCGCCAGCACTTAGGACTATTTCCACCCCTAGGAGTTTGTGGAAAGTATGGACAGAGTGCTCCGCAGCACTCTAGATTGATCACCTATAGAGTTCGTAGGGTCAGTGACAGGTCTGCTACTCGGACAAGTCGGACAATTTCTCTAAGCTACACTAGGCCAGTTATACGGTTTGGGGACCCTTAGACCACCCACAAATGTTGCAAGTGACAGTTTCCCACATTATGATTGGTCAGGAGAGGTGATCTGGTCATTGTCACCTCCTAGAATTTCGTGTTCACATCATTATTATGAAATTTTGCATACCCGCCCCTTGGGTTCACGTTCCCAGGCATAGGAATACAGAAGACAATACAAGTGCACAGTATATAGCAACAGTGTATCTTGGTCAAGGTGGAATACAGCATCTTCGAGATGGGTTCCCAGGCGCATCGTGCTTCAGGAGCCAGCTGGCTTGTTTTAGCTTCTGCGCAGTGGGGTTTCTCCCATGTCACGTGACAGGGTTCAGAAGAGCTTCAAGTATGGCGCAGCTCCCGTTTTCCCCAGCCCCCAGATACGCGGTACATGAAAAGTAAGCGAAAACAAATTAGAATCATACGTAAAAATGATCACACTGTATACCGTTATAGATTTTACTGCACCCCTTATTTTATAATATCTATAGCATTAAAGTTTAGTGCAAAAAGACAGATAGGCTGAAGCAGCAGTGGCAAGCAGAGAGCGTGGTGAGAGACAAGCGGCCATGTTTGCAACAGTGCGCATGAGCAACATAATCCCTCCAGAATGCGAGTGCGTCACATCACGTGAGTATGACCGACGCATGCACAGACTGGATTTCTGCAAAGCAGCCTTTTCTGTAGTGCAAGCATTGTTAGGATGAAAAGACACACAGGCAAGCCTCTTGGGGACACCCGCGTGTTGGGGAAAATGCTAAATAAATGACGGACAGTTGAATTAATATGATTACAAGTTAGGCGAGGTTCTTGAATCAGAGCAAGTCGCTTTACGTGCGAATCCTTGCTCCATCAGTATGTCCAGAATGCCACTCTGGTAGAGCTTCAACCTGGACAAAAGGTGTGGGTCTTGGCCCCAGTGGAGCCTTGTGCACTTCAGGATAAGTGGACAGGTCCATTTGAGGTTGTGGAGTGCAAGAGTCTTGTCACCTACTTGGTGGACATGCAGTCTCCCATGAACCCTTTGAGGGTCCTACATGTTAACCGCCTTAAGCCCCACTTGGAGAGGTCCGAGGTGGGCATGCTCTTGGCAACTGATGATGGGATGGAGGAGGAGACTGAGCCTCTTCCTGACATCTTGGTAGCCTCTGAGAAAGATGGGTCAGTGGATGGAGTTAACCTCTCACCCACCCAGACGGCTGAGCAACAGGATGACTGCCGCCAATTGCAGGGGCAGTTTCCAGATCTGTTCTCCCTGGTGTCACAGATTGGTGCGTCCATGATGTGGACCCAGGAGACAGCTTGCCCTTGAAGCACAAGGCTTACAGAGTAACTGACAGGGTCGGAGCCTGCATCAAGGAGGAGGTCTCAAAAATGCTTGCTCTTAGGGTGGTTGAGTCCTCCAGCAGTCCTTGGGCCAGCCCAGTGGTCTTGGTCCCAAAGGCTGCCGCGCCAGGAGCCACACCTGAAATCCGGTTCTGTGTGGACTACAGAGGACTTAATTCAGTCACCAAGACTGACGCGCACCCCATCCCCAGAGCTGATGAGCTCATTGATCGGCTAGGGGCTGCCCGGTTCCTCAGCACGTTTGATTTAACGTCTGGGTACTGGCAGATCGCCTTGACTGATGGGGCAAAGGAGAGGTCAGCATTCTCCACACCAGATGGGCATTTCCAGTTCGGGTTATGCCATTTGGAATGAAGAATGCCCCTGCCACCTTCCAGAGACTGGTCAACCAGGTGTTGGCGGGACTAGCTGAGTTCAGCGCCGCTTACCTGGATGACATCGCAGTGTTCAGCAGCACATGGAAAGAACACCTGCGACACCTCTGGGAAGTGTTGATGGCACTGCGCAAGGCAGGCCTCACGATCAAGGCAAGCAAGGTGGCCCCCTTGCAGCCCAAGATTGAGACCATCTTGGCCTGGGAACCCCCTAAGATCCAGACTGCGGTGAAAGCCTTCCTGGGGCTCACCGGGTACTACAGGAGGTTTGTCAAGGGGTATGGCACCATTGTTGCCCCCTTGACAGAGCTGACTTCGAAGAAGCAGCCCAAGAAAGTGATCTGGACTGACACCTGTCAGAAGGCTTTTGACACCCTGAAAACTGCTATGTGCACGGCGCCCGTGCTCTTGGCCCCTGATTTCTCCAAGGAAATTCTAGTGCAAACAGACGCTTCAGAGCATGGTGCAGGGGCTGTTCTCTCACAAATGACTGGGGAGGGCTGGGACCAAACTGTAGCCTTCATCCGTAGGAGGTTACTTCCACGGGAACGTAGGTGGAGTGCAATAGAGCGAGAAGCTTTTGCTGTGGTCTGGGCACTGAAGAAGCTAGGACCCTACTTGTTTGGGTCTTACTTCCGGGTTCAGACAGACCACAGGCCCCTCAGGTGGTTGATGCAAATGAGGGGTGAGAACCCCAAACTGTTGAGGTGGTCCATCTCCCTACAGGGTATGGACTTCACGGTGGAACATCGCCCTGGCACAGATCACGCCAATGCTGACGGTCTGTCCAGGTTTTTCCGCCTTAGTAATGAGGAACTCCTGGGGAAGGGTAGTTCTCCCCACATTTCAGCTGGAGGGGACACGTGCTAGACCTGGCACCTTGGCTTGAGTCTCCCTTCCACTTTTTGCTGGTGTGCCTCAGATGTTTTTGCTGGTGTCCGCTGCTCAGGGCACTGCGCCACGGCCAATCCATGCCGCAGTGCAAGTGCTGCCAATATAAAATGTATATGTGATTGATTTCCATGATTGGATCATTGGATTTACTGTCAGTCTCCAGTAAAGTGCACCAGGAGTGCCAGGGCTTGTAAATGCCAATACTGCTAGTGGGCCTGCAGCGCTGGTTGCGCCACCCACAGCAGCAGCCTTGTAAAATGTGTCTAGGGTCTGCCATTGCAGAACCTGCGTGCAGTCTGGTACTGTCATGCTGGCTGGGCAAGTGCACACACTTGCCAGCCCCTAAACCTTCCCTTAACTTCATATTAGTCACCCCTATGGTAGGCCCTAAGGCAGGGTGCATTGTAAGGGTAAGGTAGGACATGCTCTGATGAGTGTGGCATGTCCTAATAGTGAACTACAGCCAAATTCGTTTTCACTATTGTAAGGCTACCTGCTCCCTTTTAGGCCAGATGGGCTGCTGGAATTATTACACTCTATAATCCCAGCAGGCTCAGGGAGCATGGTAGAAAATAATGTTTAGTATGCCTGAACTCAGAATAATAAAATACTTCTTTTAGTAAAGTTTATTTTAATATCCTGTGTTTGCAAATGCTACTTTTAGAAAGCTAGCCTTTGCTTGCCTAACCATTTCAGCCCGCCTCTGCTATGATGTGTATCTGACTGTCTGGGTTATGTGAGTGACAGGGCTGGGGGATGACAGGTGGTGAATGCAAGGATTACACCTTGGTGGGAGGTGGAAGTGCCCCTGGACTCTGAATAGGGCTGTGCTCTGCCACCACAATGCTGGCTCCACCTCCTGGGGAGCGACTGATGACTCAGCCAGACACCTGGTTCAGGAAGAGGGAGGACTGTCAACAGAGTACTCCTGGCTGCCCCTGCCATCACAATGCTGGCTCCACCTCCTGCGGAGCGTCTGATGTGCCTGCCCCTCACACTGAAAGGAAAAGCCAGGAACAGCACAACAGAGTGCTTCAAAACTGAATTAGGCTATGCAAAGGCCCCCTTGGCCTGAAAGAACAAAAGAAACTGAGTATAGGTATAGGAGCCCTGCTGCCAAGAAACTAGATCCTGTTTCCCACAACGAACCTCTGCCCAACTAGAAGGAGAAGAAGAAGCTGGAAGGACTGGCCTGCTGTCTGCCTTGCTGAGGAAGGAGAGGAGAAGACTTATTGAAAGGACTTTGCTGACTTGTGCTTGAAACTTTCTCCAAGGGCTTGATTGTGCTTTCCCCCTGATCTGAACCCCAGGACTAGTGGGTTCTTTGTGCCTTGGCTCATCTGCAACGGAGCCATGAGTTCCTCCCTCCGGAGGCAAGACTGCGCCCCCCTCGCCCCCTCCTAGAGTGGTGGCACTCGGGAGCGGCCAGCCCTTTTACCCGTTGAGAGCCTCGCTCTGCTACTGAGTCACTCTCTGCCCCTCGGGTCAGGCCGCCTGCTCCTCTGCCCCTTCTCATTCCTGGAGTACCTGGAATGCTTGTCTGCCCCCTCCCGCCGGAATCCTGGTCTTTACGAGCGCACTCCCAAGCCTGGACGGCCGCCCGTGCGTTGTGATCGCACCCGGCCGCCCCGCTGTGCGCTCTGACCTGTGGAGAGGCCGTGCCGCACATCGAGGGAATCCACTCCCGTACGGACCATACCGGAGGTCCCCCGTGCCTCGCCCGCCTTTGTGAACCTGCCTGCTGCCTTCGTAGACCCCAAGGTACGCCCCGTGACCGAAGCGCACCAACCCGTCTGCCTGCCTGGTAGACCGAGTAAAGCGTGGACGTCACACCCCAACACAAACCAGCACACCACGGGCTCGGGGCCCGCAACGTTTTATTTCCCCGTTGTCTTTGTGCGCCTCTGCCGTGCCCAGTACGCTCCCCGCTTCGCCGCCCCGCTGACAGCCTACGGCGCGTACCCGGCCCGGATGTCTCCTCCCTCACATCCGAGTGCGAGTCGCACCAGAGCCGTGCGAGTCGTACCTGCCTTGGGATCATCAGCGCCGTACGCGGCGCACCGCGAGAAGCGTGGGAGTCAGCAGGACTCCGCTACTCAGCCCATACGACGCACAGGAGAGCGCTACGAGCCGCCCAGCCAGCCCGACCCGAATCCCAGTGCTGGGAAGTGTGCCCAAAGAACTAAGAGAACTATTTCTAAGTGAAAGAGACTAGAAGGAAGCAGCTTGCAATCCAAAAGAGAACTTGCCATTATTTTACAAACTTGTGGCTTAGTTAAAAACGTTATATTGGTCTTGTGATAAATTCTTACCTGCATAGATATATTTTTACATAAAGAAGACATATTTTTACATAACCACAGCGTGGTGTTCATTTGTGGGGGGATTGATATATTTACTGTGTGTGTGATTACAAATGCTTAACCCAATAACGCCTGAAGAGTAGCCTTGGCTGCTCACGCCACGCACCTAGAGGGTGAGCAAGGGTAATTCTAAAGGGGTCATCCTTCGCCCTGACTTAGAGGAGGGGGTCCCTGCTTGTCACAAGTGAAACTTGCGCCAACCAGAGACCCCCAATTCTAACAGGCACCAAGGGCTATAAACAGCAGTGCATACTCCTCGGGTGCCTTTACGTACTCTGCAGTAGTATGTTAAGGCGCTGAGATGTATGAATTGCAGCATATGCCATTTGGCACCCTTATATAGTCTGCAGTAATCACTACAGAGTATGTAAGGGCGCCAAGGGGTATACACAGCAGTGCATACCCCTTGGATGTCTTTATGTACTCTGCATTAGTATGTAAAGGCACCGAGATGTGTGCACTGCTGTGTATACCCTCCGGCCCCTTTATATAGTCTGCAGTAATTACTACAGAGTATTTAAGGGTGTTGATAGGTATGCACTGCTGTGATTTCTTGGGGGAGGGGAGGGAGCTTTGCTTGTATGTTTAAAAAACACTGTAGATTAAGCTTTAAATAATCTTCAGAGGTTTTTAAACATACAAGGACTGCTCCCTCTTCCAGCCCTGTTTAGAAACCAACCCCTGCAGGTTAATTCTGCCGAGGGAGTGGAGGAATCTATCAGTAAATCCACATTACAGTAGTAATGCAGAGTTACAAAATTCCTCCAACTAAGCCAACGGAATGGAAATTTCCACGAGGTCTGTTAATTTCTTCTGCAGATGGGTAAATACTCCGTAGATAGAAGAGTGCAAACCATAACTAGTGATGCAACCAACCCTTTTTATAGCGTCCACCTGTCCAATAACTTGATGGTCCAGCCTTGTCTCCCTCCCTTCATCTATGCCTCTGTGCCCCACATGTGTGTTGTCTGTTTCTCTATAACAGGTGTGTGTGTGTGTGTGTGTGGGTGTATGTGTGTGTGCGTGTGTGTGTGTTGTTTGCCTCTATGCACATGGGTACCTTTACTTGTTATCTCTTTGTGCACTTGGGTCACAAAGTAGCTTCATGTCATGTGTGGTATCCCTGGTTCACTGCACATTGCACCTCTACAGGATGTTCTGTCTGCTTCTTTCCCACAGGACAACTCCACACTAGGCACAAATACAACAGATCATACAGTGACATCAGCCACCCTAAAACTATGTCATTACAACGCATACATTTACAACGCATGCCTTTACAGCAGTTTTTACAACGCAACATCCCTTACAACGCATACATTTACATTGCATGCCATTACAATGAATTTTTCAAAACTACATTTACAATGCATTCCATTACATCGCATTTACCTTTACAACGCATACCATTACAACACATACCATTAATTTGCATTTAAGGTAAGATTTGGATAGTGTAGAGGTAAAAAATACTATTCTAACTCCAGGGGGGGTGCAACAGTAGGGTAAGTGTTGGATAGTGTAGGGGTAAAAATTACTATTCTAACTCCAGGGGGGGGGGGGTGCAACAGAAGGGTGAGTGTTGGATAGTGTAGGGGTAAAAATTACTATTCTAACTCCAGGGGGGGTGCAACAGTAGGGTAAGTGTTGGATAGTGTAGGGGTAAAAATTACTATTCTAACTTCAGGGGGTGCAACAGTAGGGTAAGTGTTGGATAGTGTAGGGGTACAAATTACAATTCTAACTCCAGGGGGGTGTGACAGTAGGGTAAGTCTTGGATAGTGTAGGGGTAAAAATTACTATTCTAACTCCAGGGGGTGCTACAGTATGGTAAGTATTGGATAGTGTAGGGGTAAACATTCCTATTCTAACTCCAGGGGTGCAACAGTAGGGTGAGTGTTGGATAGTGTAGGGGTAAACATTCCTATTCTAACTCCAGGGGTGCAACAGTAGGGTGAGTGTTGGATAGTGTAGGGGTAAACATTCCTATTCTAACTCCAGGGGTGCAACAGTAGGGAAAGTGATGGATAGTGTATGGGTAAAAATTACTATTCTAACTCCAGGGGGTGCAACAGTAGGGTAAGTGTTGTATAGTGTAGGGGTAAAAAATATAATTCTAACTCCAGGTGTGCAACAGTAGGGTAAGTGTTGTATAGTGTAGGGGTAAAAATTACTATTCTAACTCCAGGGGGTGCAACAGTATGGTAATTATTGGATAGTGTAGGGGTAAACATTACTATTCTAACTCCAGGGGGTGCAACAGTATGGTAAGTATTGGATAGTGTAGGGGTAAAAATTACAATTCTAACTCAAGGTGTGCAACAGTAGGGTAAGTGTTGTATAGTGTAGGGGTAAAAATTACTATTCTAACTCCAGGGGGTGCAACAGTAGGGTAAGTGTTGGATAGTGTAGGGGTAAAAATTACTAATCTAACTCCAGGGGGTGCAACAGTATGGTAAGTATTGGATAGTGTAGGGGTAAAAATTACTATTCTAACTCCAGGGGGGTGCAACAGTAGGGTAAGTGTTGTATAGTGTAGGGGTAAAAATTACTATTCTAACTCCAGGGGTGCAACAGTAGGGTGAGTGTTGGATAGTGTAGGGGTAAACATTCCTATTCTAACTCCAGGGGGTGCAACAGTAGGGAAAGTGATGGATAGTATAGGGGTAAAAAATACTATTCTAACTCCAGGAGGTGCACCAGTAGGGCAAATGTTGGATAGTGTAGGGGTACTATGCGTTGTACTGGTATTTGTTGTAATGACATGCAATGTAATGCCTGCGTTGTAGAGTCATGCGTTGTAATGTCATGCGTTGTAGTGACATGCAATATAATGATTGCGTTGTAGTGCGCGTTGTAAAGGATGTTGCGAAGTAGTGACTGTGTTGCAAATGTAGTGCGATGTGATGACTGCGTTGTAAAGGTTGTTTCCCGCCACTCTTGACCCTGATCAACAAGCAGTCTTAGAACCTACATGCGAGCCTACCTCTGCAGCACACATTAGTCACAAGCCCAGCATCATCACGTGCACAATATGGCTTCAAGCCAAAGACTTGCCTGCGGTCTCCCCCCTCAGCAACACATGCCCATCTACCCACTGGTCCACATATGAAGCATCCAGAGGAAGTCAACTGAAATATACTGCATCCACATACCAACAAAAGTGCCTCAAAGACACATGACCAGCACAGACCCCTCTAAACACAACCATCGCCTCAGGGCAAGGACAATAAAGCAAATGCCAGCGAACTGGGTACTAATAAAATACATCATCATTGTAGTATGAAGGGCAGAGCCAGAGAGCAGGTCCTGCCACTTAAGGCGTGTGACGTGGCACGCAGAAGGAATGGAGGGCACCGCGGCCTTGCACGCCGTGTTCCTGGCACCTACTGGCATCTGCCAGTAAGACCCGAGGCTGCAGAAGGGACCCACCGGCTTCACAGCACGTGCACAGCGGGCTTGGCACTGCTCCCGCAGAGGCTGGCTGCGGAAACATTCGGCAGGTTAATAATTCAGGCTAACAATAGCCCCAGTGCCTCGAAAGCGCCTTTGTTCGCAGCGGGTTCCAAAAACAGAGTTACGTTTCTAGGAACTAGTTAACTCTCAACAGAAACAGAATACGAGGAAATCTAACCCGGGGTGAACTTCAGACACATGGAGGTATGCCAAAAGAACCGCGCCGCTGACAGGTTTACAGGGGTGTCTAGGAGCTTTACAGGGTTTGTAACGGATCTGCAGTGATCAATGGATTCGCAACTTTAGATAGCCCAGTGGGTAGAGTCCCTCACGCAGATATATGTGTGTGTAGCTTACAGGGTCTGTGGACCCCCTTTGAGGTCTGTAAAACAAGTTTTGATGCTGCTTCTGCAGCAGGGGTCTGTTACTGGGGGCTTCCCGCTCAATGTACGGTTTAGGGGGTGTCTGGTTGTTAAAATCTAGTTTGCAGCGTCAACATTATCGGCGCCATCTTGTCCCTTTTTAGGCCCATTCGTGTGCGTAAGCGGCAGCCATTTTGAATGCCATGGCCTCTCTGCTCACCACCGATAGCCAGCGCGTCTCTCTCTCTCTCTCTCCTAACCTCGCAGGCATCCCCCGCGCGCTGACAGCCCCCGCTCTCACATGCTTGGGCCATAAACCCCTCTTCAGCGCAACCCTGCCTCGGAACCCCATCCTGTTCCCAGCTCAACACCTCCCTCCATTCCTTTCATGATCCCATATCCTTTGATAAAACCCCCTTTCCTCTGTGCCCGATTGTCCTGCTCGTTCCCAGGCCGCCACCTGGCCCTGCGGGTGCTGTTTATTGCCCCCATACAGTAGGAAGCTTCTCCAATCAAAGGATCCACAAACTGATCAAAGCCCCCACCCCATGAGATCCGATCAACCACATGCATTCCGGGAATCGGCGGAATGCCCAGCTGCGCGACAATCGTCACCTGTTGTGACCGGGGTGGGGACTTCTACTGTAAATGTGTGTGGGAACGGGCTTGAAGCGGGGATTCCGAGGATGTCTTTCCGTACTTCAAAGTGTTTGCAAGAATGTGCCACATGCAATAAACTGTAATAAAGACCATAAACCTGTGTATAAGAGGCCAGGCCTCAGAGATGCGGTTAGAGCACCTCGAGAAGATACCTTGTTGTCTGAGTTGACGTGTTCTGCTCCGTCGGAATCAACTTCTGTTTCCTGCCTTCCAGTCCCCAGCGCCTGCCTCTTTGTTTGATAGCTTCGAGTGGTATAAGAGGTGGTTAGTGCAGGGCAATACTGAAAAAGGTTCTTGATCAACATCGGCCCTACCTTTTTCCACAATTGGCGTCCCAAACGTGGGGCCCATCAGTGACTCGTGGATCCAGTGGGAGAGGTCCTGACGACAGAGTGAACGACTGCAACGATCGGGAGAGCTCCTGTCCGATAGACCCTCGTCTGACCGCTGATCATCCGAACTTCACTGGTTCCGAACAGACCTCTCTCGAGTGATCTACGGTCCTGACTGGGAACCATCAGGAGTGCCATGACAGTCACGAAGAATAGAGGACGATCGGGCGCTGGATTTGGAAGACAAGAAACTGTCCATGCAGTCCGGGTAAGTTCGTGTAACACGACAAATTGCGAAATGATTGTTTGATTGTTTGGAAAATACTAGTATTACTCTTCGAATTGTTGGTTCTTTTTGGAGATTCGCTGTCTGCAAACGGAGAAGAATAGATTCTCTCTTCCTTTGCAGGTAGTGAAGGGTAGGTAACGCAGACTTTTGTCCCCGTTGTAACCCGTCGTGCCTATCTTTCTCCCCCACTGATTGATTGTTTGTCCCGAACATTGTTGTTCGAGGATTGTTCTCTTGAGATTCTCTCTATCTACAAACGAGGAAGAATAGAAATATTCTCTCTTCCTTTGCAGATAGTGAGGGGTAGGTAACGCAGACTTTTGTCCCCGTTGTAATCCGTCGTGCCTATTCTTTCTCCCCATTGATTGTTTGATTGACCGAACATTGACTGTTCGATATTGGTTCTTTTGAGGTATTCTCTGCCTGCAAATAACGAAGAATAGAAATATTCTGTCTAGTCTTTGCAAGCAGTGATAAGATAGGTAGTGCAGACTTATGTCCCCGTTGTAATCCGTCATGCCTATCTTCTCCCCACTGATTGGTAGTTGGTTCAGCCCGGACCGCTTATTAGAGATGAACCATCTCTTCCAGGGGCTCCACTGGAAGGCACCCCTAATAAGGACATGTTCATGAAGCATGGATTGATCGCCATAGCCTATAGCAAATTATGGCATAAATATACGAAAAAGGATCAGAAAAGTCAGTGGCCACTGATAGGATCCTTCGATGAAGATAAAATAAGCGCGCTAGAAACAGCCCTTGGTAACAATAAGACAACGCCCACTATGCTTGATAGTCTCGGCATGTGGCGCAAAGAAACAGAACAACGTAAAAAGAGAAACGAAATTAGATTAGAGAAAGAGCTACGAAAGGCAGCCTACCTAGCTGCTAGGAAATGAGAAGAAGAGATTAAGGAGAGAGAGGAAGCCAAGCGGAAACAAGAATCCGAAACATCGAGTCAGTGTCGGGTTAGAACACCCTCTATGCTCTACCCTGAATTACCCTCGAAACAGCGAGCCAACGATGATCTTTTGTTAGGTCCTCCGATCATCTACATGCCCCCTCCATATGCCCCTTCCCAACCTTTCACACAGCACCCGTTGCCCCCAAGCACAAGCGAGAGTAGTACCAGAGCTTCGGTCCCCATGGCCTCCGCGCCGGCCGAACCTCTTGTACTAGATACAGCACAAGTGACAATGTTAAATGACCCTGAGGCCCGAAAGACAGACTCCACAAGAACGAACAGGTTGAGCAAAGAAGAGCGAGCAGGGATTGACAAGATAGTAAGGACACTGGTAGAAAGAAAAGAGAGTGAGGAGCACATCACGGATATGTTCAACTCATATGCTGGGAGCCACAGACGGCACTTTGTCGTACGATTATGCTACCATGCCCTAAATGCTTATGAGGACCGATATCGAGACAAAGGTCCAGAGAGCCTAACGACTCTGTATAGAAAGGTCGATATCGGGGATGAGGGCGAGTGTGATGTGACGGACCTCCTTGTGCGTACGCTTGAGGTTTTCCGTCACCTCACTGAACAAGAGTCGGAAGCTAAACCTACGACACCTGTAGCGACCGAACCACGAATAGAACAAGCTAGCACCATGATGCCAATAAGAGAGGCTGCCCCCTATTGGGTTCCCCCACGAGGTCAGGGAACACACGATGACGTCAACCACCAAGATGCAAGAAGGAGGGTAGTGTATAACTGGGTCTACCAACCATGGGATCGGCAAGATATTCTGACGTTCCGGAAATCTCTGCCCGATTTACGTAAAAACCCCACTGCCTTCTACACTGAATTAGGTACAGCCCTAGGTTCAACGATTATGACCCTGGCTGACATTGATTTGTTTTTCGGGTTATGTCTGCCAGCTGATGTGTGGAAGCAAATCCGGAAAGTCGACCACCTTGAGCTGTTTGGACATACCTGGTCACAACTCGATGGCATAGATAGACAACGAGAACCTGGACAGAAGCCTTTGAAATCCATTTTAGAACTCCCAGACAAAATTGTGCAGAAACTAAAAACCCTGATCCCAGAAAAGAAAGTGGACTGGTCGATAGTAACGGCCTGTCATCAGAAACCCCAGGAAGACGTATCGGAATACTTCTCCCGGTTTGAAAAGATGTTCTCCGATTACAGCGGCCAGGACATGACCACTGCAACCGGACACCATCTGTTTGTCCAGAACTACGTCAAAGGTCTGTCGCAGGAGGTCTCTCAGAAACTGCAGGCCAGCGAGAGTAGTTTGGCGGCCTCCAAACCTGCGGCTATCCTCCAGATGGCCCAATACTATGAGCACCAGAAAAATGAAAACGATAGAGCGACAGAGAAAAAGAAAAAGACTTGAAGGATAGGGTGATGATTGCGCAGTTGCAAGGGGTGACTATAGGACGAGAGCAGTACAAAGGGAATTACCAGACAAACGCCCCTAGGAACGCACCCCCTAAAGACCGTACTCCAGCACCCGATGTTGGACGTAAAGACATTAGCGAGGACCAGTGTGCATTCTGCAAGGGATTCGGCCATTGGAAATCCCAGTGTCCGGTTCTGTTGGAGATGAACAGGAATAGGGACCCCAAAGATGTAGCGGGTGGACCGAGAAATAGAGGACAGCAACGGGGGTCCACGAATGATACGAATAACGACAGATCAAGCAGACCGAATACATTTGACCATCCCCGACAGAACCAGTACCAGCAGTCTGACTGCGACGATGCCCATGACTTCGCATAGGACTGCCTAGGGCAAGGGAGGGATCCAGTCGAGCTCTATGTTGACCAGCAAGGTCCTTATGTCACCGCTAAGGTCCTAGGTACGAAGTCTCCATTTCTGGTAGACACTGGCGCGACACGTAGTGCGTTATCTAAACGACTGATTCCAAGGGCACCCTTGTCTGGCTCGCTTGTAACATCGATAGGTTTCGATAGAACGCCCTCCACTAACCCTTTGTCCACACCAATCTCCTTTGACCTAGAGAACAACACCACTGACACGACGTTTTTGCTTTCCTCCAATACCCCTGACGCCATTATGGGACTTGACTTGCTGAAACATTTCCGAGCTACTATTAGATGTTCACAAGATGGAGTTCGAGTCTTTGTGTACGACAACCCAGCTCTGCTCAGACATTGCCCTTCCCGACGCATGTTTTCCATCACTGACACTGACTCGTCCCTACTTGACACTCTGCCTCCGTATCTGTGGGCCAAGACTGATTCAGACGTAGGACGCATGATGATTGATCCAGTGCACATAACTGTTCGACAGGACGCAATACTCCCGAAACTTCCACAATATCGGATATCGCCCGAGGGCGAGAAGGCATTGGTGAAGATTTTTCAGTCCCTGATAGACGCAGGAGTGGTAGAGGAAGTGGTTAGCAATGTTTGTAACAGCCCTATCTTACCCATCATAAAGAAACAAGGAGAGGGAGATGAGAAAGCGTACCGCTTCATCATCGACCTTCGAGAGGTCAACAAAGTAGTTGTACCTCAGTACCCCGTGGTCTCAGACATCACCACTATTCTGACTTTGATTCCTTCTACTGCCACCACCTTCACTGTCATTGACCTAAAAAATGCTTTCTTCTCTATCCCCATCCATCCAGACAGCCGATACCTCTTTGGCTTCACCTTAAAAGCCCGCTCATATAGATTCTGTCGAGCACCCCAAGGCTACACAGAAAGCCCCAGCATCTACAGTCAGGCCCTCAAGAGACAACAGGACGAAGCCCAGTTACCCGATGGAGTGATGTTGATACAATACGTCGATGACATCCTTTTGGCGGCCGATACCACTCCACTTGCAGTCACAGCCACCATCCAACTCCTGCACTTCCTTGCGGAAAATGGCCTCAAGGTCTCCAAAAAGAAGCTGCAATTCTGCCAACCCCAGGTCACTTACTTAGGCCACCTCTTGTCCAAAGACGGAAGAAAACTTACTCCCGATTGAATCCAAACCATTCTAGAGACCCCTGTCACTAAGACTCAGAAGCAAGTCCACTCCCTACTAGGCCTCACTTCCTTCTGCCGACAGTGGGTACCGAATTTCAGCCTCATTGTGAAACCGCTGCTTTCTCTGCTAGCTAAAGATGTCCCCTTCCCACTCCCTTGGACCCCTGAATGCCAATCCTCCTTCATAGAACTATGAGATGCCCTTTGTTCAGCCCCTGTCCTAAGAACCCCCGATTACACGAAGCCCTTCTCCCTCTACACTCATGAAAGGGAGGGATGTGCTTTGCCTGTCTTGACCCAGTCCATTGGCCCAAAGCAACGACCATGCGCTTACTTCTCTGCCACTCTTGACCCTGTAGCCAGAGCCTTGCCTGCCTGCCTTCGAGCTGTAGCTGCCGCTGCTATCTCTATCCGACAGAGTGAGGGGATCGTGCTCTCGAATTCCCTCACGGTGTTAGTACCCCATGCGGTTGACACCCTCCTGAACCAGACTAAGACGCATCACCTGACGAGTGCACGATTGACTGGATACGAATTGACTCTGCTTGCACCCCACATCACCCTGAAAAGATGCACCACACTGAACCCGGCAACTTTGTTGCCCCTACCGGAGAACGATCCCAATGTGTCCCCTGTACATGACTGTGTGACCCTCACGGACGAACAGACCAGGAGTAGGGTTGACCTCAGAGACACGGCTTTTCCTGACCCTGATGGAGAGCTGTGGGTGGACGGCTCTTGCATCAAACTCCCCGATGGCACCACATCAGCTGCTTATGCAGTCACCACAGCGCGAACTGTAGTAGAGACAGCCCGCATCACACAAAGATCTGCACAGGCAGCAGAACTGATTGCCCTCACACGAGCATGTATCCTGGCAGCAGGAACCACAGCAAACATTTACACCGACAGCCAGTATGCCTTCGGGGTGGTTCACCATTTTGGGCTCCTTTGGAAGGAGAGGGGGATTCTTGACCTCGCATGGCACCCCCATCTTGCACGGAGATCTAGTCTCCGCCCTAACTGAAGCAGTCCTTCTTCCCAAGCAACTTGCAGTAATAAAATGCCAAGCACTCAAAAAGGTGACAGACATCATTGGACAAGGGAATGCACTAGCCGACATGACTGCCCGAACCACAGCTGAGAATAGGACGACAACACGCATGTACGTGACCAGGTGACAAGCCGAGAAATGGACAGACGCTAGGGAAACTATTAGGGACATCCAAATGGCCAGCTCACAACACAAATTGACTGAATGGGCACGGGTGGGACTGAAAGACGATGAAGGCTGCTGGCGAACAAAGGACACGAACAAATGGTTACTGCCTGATTCATATCTGATTCCCATACTGACTATGGCACACTCCCCTGCACACATAGGATCAGCCCCTATGACCGAGCTTGTCTCCAAGGTTTGGCACAATGACAAGATCGCAGACTCCGCCAAACGTCTGGTCTAACAATGTCTGATATGCCTGCAACACAACCCTGGGAAAGGAACTGTAGTACCCCGGGGAGGGTTTGGGGTTCCCAATCACCCGTTTGAAGTCCTGCAGATGAACTACATCCAGCTAGAAAGATGCCAAGGCCTGAAGTACGTACTTGTTGTGGTGTGCGCATTTAGCAAGTGGGTGGAAGCCTATCCAACCCGCGACAACACTGCTATGGCCACTGCAAAGGTACTACTGAAGGAATTCTTCCCTCGTTACGGCCTTTGTCGAATTTTGTGGTGCGACAATGGCCCCCACTTCGTAGCCGAAGTTATCCAACTCATCTTGAAGGGATTGGGTGTAAAACAGAAGTTCCACGCAGTCTTCCACCCCCAATCTGCTGGACTAGTTGAACGACACAATGCCACTCTGAAACTAAAGCTGGCTAAAATAGTGGCTACCACAGGACTGAAATGGCCAGATGCTCTCCCACTGGCATTGCTATCGATGCGTTCTACCCCCACCAAACACCACTTGACGCCTTACGAGGTCGTTTTCGGCCGGCCCATGAGCGTCTGGTCTGCCCCAAAACCGACTTCCATTCATGACGTCCCGGACGTCCTAATGTCCGATTACTTGTATAAATTGACTGAGACACTGTCTGTTATCCACCAACAGGTGCTGCATGCCATTCCTGATGCTTCCAGGGGTCCCGGACACAACCTGCAACCCGGGGATTTCATCCTGATCCGCAACTTCCAGCGTGCCAAGAGTCTGGAACCCCGGTGGACGGGCCCCTGGCTAGTCCTACTCACCACCCGAACAGCTCTTCGAGTGGAAGGAAAGCGCAATTGGGTGCATGCACACCATTGCAAGAAGATAACCTCGACCCTGACGACGACCGAAGACGTGGCTACCCAGGAAGAGCTCCTGAACAAAGACCGACCATCACTGAACTGCTATCCTGATACAGAGACACTTGAAGTAGCAAAATTTCCAGATCCTACTGTGCCGTCCAGAGAAGGGTATAACCTGCGACGAAAGGAGGGAGTTTCGGCTAAGCAGACCATTGATTAAGTCGTAATTCTCAGAACGGCGGCCTAACACTACTAAGGCTGTCAGGAGAGAAGCCAGACGAAGTTTGTGGTTCTGCCCGCTACTGAGCTCCCTTGAAGATGATGGAAGCGCCCGATAAGAAGATGATGGAAGCACCCGGCATGAAGATGATGGAAGCAACCGGATATCCGAAGATTCGCTACAGAAATCCAAAGACTGACAAAATCCACAGTTCCAAGACTATTGCACTTTTTATCGCCCTCCTCTTTTGCCTCCTCCTCATGACCACCCTCTAGAGTGTGGAAGAAAGCGCACCAGCTCATGAGACATTCCTGACCACTGCACAGCCTACCACCATGAAGGAACATTATCTGATTTCTCTTTCACCCCAACTCTGAGAAAGACGTAAGGAGTTTTGGAACAACTCCTTCGTGCAACTGCTGCATCAGCACAATCTTGCTACCAATGCCACCAACTGCTGGATCTGTGGGTTGCTACCCCACGCCACTGGACATTCTATACCCTTCATCCCTTCACCCTTCTCAATTCACAGCTCCTGCCTTGCTTGGCTGATCCTCTTGCAAGAAAGCTATAGGATAATGCCACCTCCAGCAAAACTATGACACATTTCTTTCATGAGGTCTGGCAGAACAAAACGAAGAAAACTGCTGCACACTTCTGCCCACAGACCTCCAACGACTCTATCCACATGGACATCCCTGTCAAAGAACGAATTGAAATGCAGGCGTTTAACAATCCGAACAGACCCACCTTCTCCTACCTCCGGAAACGAACAGCTGCCACCCTGACTGTCACCCTATCCGTCATCAACGTCACAGGCCTTATGTGCATCAAAGGGCTTGGGACACAGATGGTAGGCCGCAGCGCTTGCCGCATCACCAGAACTTTGGACTCCACCGATCCACCCTCTTTTGTCTCCTCTCCGAACATGTACTTTGTTTGTGGTACAAAGGCCTACACCTGGCTCCCCAAAGGCTGGGGGGGCACCTGTTTTATCTCCTTCATCCTTTCTCCGACCTATGTGGCTCCATCGAATCACCACAGACAAAAATGAGCCAAGGACATTGAGCAAGCCGACTCCACCGGAGCACAGTTCCTCGATGCAATGAAGGGACTTGTTCCACTCTGGGGCCCGATGGCGAACAGCCGTGCCATCCGACATTTGACCCAGGCAGTCGAGACAACGATGAACATTACAGCTGGCATCCTTGCGAACAATACAGCCGAGCTTCAAGCGGTCCGCCTGGTGGCTCTCCAGAACCGCCTTGTTCTAGATATGGTTCTAGCGGATCGTGGAGGAGCATGCCGCATCATTGGGTCCAGCTGCTGCACATATATACCGGACAATTCACCCTCAGTGTACAAAGCCATCGAACATCTCCACAGACTTTCCTCAGAAGTTCACCAGGAGCAAGAAGTACGGTCGCTTGGTGGATGGTTCTGGAGTACTGTTAAGAACTGGGGGTGGAGATTGTTTAGGATTATCCTGATTCCTGTTGTTGTAATATGTGGGTTCTGCTTAGGAATCCAATGCCTGCCGCATCTGTGTTCACTATGTGCGAATTGTATCTGCCCTAAGACTGTGGACTTCGAAAAGGAACGCATGAGAGCATTGTACGATGTTGAGGTTAGGAATTTGATGAAGATAGACATCGATTAGACAAGTTGGCTAGATATGTTGAAAAGGGAGGACTGTTAAAATCTAGTTTGCAGCGTCAACATTATCGGCGCCATCTTGTCCCTTTTTAGGCCCATTCGTGTGCGTAGGCGGCAGCCATTTTGAATGCCATGGCCTCTCTGCTCACCGCCGATAGCCAGCGCGTCTCTCTCTCTCTCCTAACCTCGCAGGCATCCTCCGTGCGCTGACAGCCCCCGCTCTCACATGCTTGGGCCATAAACCCCTCTTCAGCGCAACCCTGCCTCGGAACCCCATCCTGTTCCCAGCTCAACACCTCCCTCCATTCCTTTCATGATCCCGTATCCTTTGATAAAACCCCCTTTCCTCTGTGCCCGATTGTCCTGCTCGTTCCCAGGCCGCCACCTGGCCCTGCGGATGCTGTTTATTGCCCCCATACAGTAGGAAGCTTCTCCCATCAAAGGATCCACAAACTGATCAAAGCCCCCACCCCATGAGATCCGATCAACCACATGCATTCCGGGAATCGGCGGAATGCCCAGCTACGCGACAATCGTCACCTGTTGTGACCGGGGTGGGGACTTCTACTGTAAATGTGTGTGGGAACGGGCTTGAAGCGGGGATTCCGAGGATGTCTTTCCGTACTTCAAAGTGTTTGCAAGAATGTGCCACATGCAATAAACTGTAATAAAGACCATAAACCTGTGTATAAGAGGCCAGGACTCAGAGATGCGGTTAGAGCACCTCGAGAAGATACCTTGTTGTCTGAGTTGACGTGTTCTGCTCCGTCGGAATAAACTTCTGTTTCCTGCCTTCCAGTCTCCAGCGCCTGCCTCTTTGTTTGATAGCTTCGAGTGGTATAAGAGGCGGTTAGCGCCGGGCAATACTGAAAAAGGTTCTTGATCAACATCGGCTCTACCTTTTTCCGAAGGGGTAGGTGGCTTGTAGTTTGGCTTGGAAGGAGCGATGGCCTATGCTAGTCACAGCAGGCAGTGCTTAATTTGTGCCAGGGTCCTCGTCAGGAGCCCACTGCAGCTGGCACCACCCACTGTCCCCGCTAGCGCTGCCAATGACAGTACAACACAACTCCTAACCATCACACTCATGCAAGTATGGTATTTCAGACCATTCTAAGTCTCTAAAGCTATAAGAATGGCTTTGAAGGCAGGTAATTCTTCATTTATAAGGTATATTGAATTAAAAAACAACTGTTGTTGTGCTCATCTCTAAATCAGACAAACAGCACTACCAGGTGGAAGAGTGTCATAGGTGCTGATACTGACAATTAGGTGCCGGTGCTCGACAGGAAACCACTGGCTCAATGCAGCTGTAGAATGTAGCACGCATTGAAAGAGGAAAAAAGGGGAGAAATTAAAACATTTCTCCTCGTTGCACCTCGCCACGCTGGGGTGGCGTAGCATTCTGATGCATTTCTAGATTTACGATTGCTCGTAAATCTGGAAATACATCAGTGGACATGGGTGTTGCGTGGGAACACCCACAGCAACTCCCATGTCACGCCACTAATACGCAAAGTGTTGCGTGAAAAGGGGGCAATATTTACACGCACAGGTAAAGCCACGCAGGGTGGCCTTACGTGCGCTTGTACATTTCAAGCAGTAGGTTTGCGCTGCTGGTGCGTCACGCAACGTGGCGCATCCGGTGGCGCAAGGGGCTTGTAAATCTGCCCCCTAGATGGATGGGTACGAGGAACTCTTGTGAGAGTCCCTCTAACCCAGTTTTAAAAAATAGAGCATTCCTTTGTCCACAGAGCTCTTTTTTCCCTTGGGACATGTGATTAAAAAGGGGAGGGGTGCACAACCCCACTCTCCGAGGCTTAGGAGGTCTTGGGGACCCCATCCCCCAGAGCCGAAAATAATCCAAATAGGGAGGGGTGCATGCCCCTCCTCCCTAAGTCCAAATGGGCCCAGAGAACCCATCTGCCCCCAGAGCCAATGGTTGTAGGAGACGGGGCTCATGGCCGTCGCGCCCCCCTTTCATGACCTAGATGAAATGGTCCCCTGGGACCTCTTCCCTAGGCTAAACAACAACATCAAGAAAGGAGGGTGCGAGACCTCCCACCCGAGCCTTTCAAAACCCTGGGGACCCCAACCCCTGGAGCCAGCTTTTTAACTGTGTCCCGGGGAGCCCATCCCCGGGTGCAGTACTGTTGCCTGCCTGCAGGACTGTGGACAGGGAAGGAACTGTGCTCACACCTGGTGGGAGCTTTAACAATGTTCCCGCCGGGTGGGAGCACACTTTTGTTTCCCTGCCTGTGCTCTTCAGGGCAGGGAATCTGTGACTGCTCCCGCCCGGCAGGAGCAAGAAGAAATAGCTGCTCCCGCCGGGTGGGAGCAATACCAGCTCTAGTGTGGGAGCCGGCTAGATTCCTGCATAACCCTCTACCCCAGCCCCGATGTTATATTTGGCCACAGGGGATAACTTTGTAGAAGGCACTGCTGTCTCAAAATCACATAATTCCAGTGGTGTTGGTTATACCTTACAAGGGGCTTTCTGTACACAGAAAACACCCTAGTCTTCTTACCCAATTTAACATAAGTACAACTCATCAGCAGCAATAAGGGTTCGAAAATGTTCATTTCTTTACGTCCTTCCGTGCTCATGACGAACTCAGCTCATCATGAGGCACGGTGCTCGGGTGCTCATGATGAGCATGACGCGTGTGGAACGCTCACACACGGGGCTAATTCCCCTGCTGAGCGTTCCATTAAACGGGCGCGGTCATGAGCACAGCACCACCATGCTGTGTCACGAGCTCCGTGGCACTGTGCGCGCCCCTTGCCCCGCTGCAGAGCGGGGGAATTACCCCCGCTGCGAAGGGGCTAATGATGCCCAGTTCGGTTGAAAAACGTATTATTTCATTTAGAAATGAAAGTCCAGGCAGAGACCGGACACCTTTTGAGGATAAGACCCAGCTCTGTACATTGTTCTAGTGCTTAGAAGCAGTAGCGGCCCGTGGTGGAAGTGCTGCCGGGCGCTGATGTGGGGCCGGGGAAGGGCAGGGTGTGGGAGTAGTAAACTTCGGAATACAGCCGCACAGAGGTAAGTACACAAACAAATAATTATAACAAATTTCAGTGCTAGACAATACATAAAAGTATGGTGCCTCAAACTGATGTCAACCTTTAGTGTCCGCTTTCTGTCCTCATGTGACTCTGATGGTTACTACAAGACCTGTGACTTTCCCTCTAGTAAATGAATGTTAACAATATGTATAGCGCTCTAGTCTCCACCTGTCCTTTGTCCCCGCTTCCTCTGCAACTCGAAACTTAAGGGATATAGCTCAGTAGGCATGAGCCAGTGCTGCAGATCAGTTGCTCAGAACGGATGTATGACATTACCACGCGGTACATCACAAGCAACGCAGCTTTTACAACGCAAGTCGTTACCACGACTTGCGCTGTAGGGTGCTGGACTTAGGAATAGTGTGATTTACTATTCCAACTCCAGCCTACGTACAGTAGGGAAGGTGTTGGAATAGTAAATCACACTATTTCTTAGTCTAGAGCGCCCTCCAGTGCAAGTCGTGGTAACGGCTTGCATTGTAAAATCTTGTGTTGTGATGGCACTGCGGTGTTTTGACCGTGTAGTAAAGGTTTTTTCCCCTCAGAACGCAATAGCTCACCACCCAACAGTGAGGTGTGAGCCCAAACCACAAAAATGTGTGCTATGGACTAGATAAGGCACAGGTCACGTGGGTGCATGATGGACCAGGGCACCAAGCTTTGGTACTAGCAATGCCAGCTCAGGACATAGTTCAGGAGGCAAGCAACCAATCCAAGCTGGGCACACATATGCCTATGGTCCCAAAGGTGTCCTGGGATGCAGCTCCTGCTTGACTGCCTGGGGTGCTGTGTGTCGGTGATGGCTTGTTATGATTTTCCAGTTGTGGGAGGACCCACTGGAAATGGGACACTCACTTAACTGGTGGGCAGTCAGTGGGAACAAAGGGACATCCGAGGTCAGGTTTCTACAGGAGCTTTAAACCTTAATAACCTGGGAAGTGTTAATGATGTGAACATGGTTACAGCGGATCCAAGTTCACCCCAGCCAGCCCTAGAAAACTGTCTGGGGTGAAAAGGAGAACACATAAAGTTCCCCTTGTGCTCCGGAAGGTGCTGTACAGGCGGCTACAATATCTGTGACCTCAATCAATCAATCATACGGTACTTGTATAGCGCAGTTTAACACCCGTGAGGGTATCCAGGCGCTAGCCTACCTCAGAACACACAACTAGCCACCAGAGGGTCACCTTGTACCAGATGGATGAGTAGGTGACCAGGGGGCAGGTCTAGGGCACTGCAGGATCAAGAGCAGGTGCAGTCTGTTGGCATCCTCTGCCCCCTTTGGATGCACACGATGGTCCCTGTTTCTCAGGTGTGGGCCAGGTCTGCTGGGATAATCCTTGTGATCCTGGGCAGGCACTCAATGCAGCTCTTAACCAGTGGGGTTTGGCTTAAATATCTAGGTAAAAGCAGCTCATGTCTTCGCTGGGCCTTCTACTCACTGGTCATCTATGAGGGGCAGGGTGGCAGGACTTTCCCTTTGGGTTCAAGGCCTCCTCCTGCATCGGTACCTCTAGGTGTCTTGTTCAGTGGCCCTTCTCTCTGCTGTTTCTGCAGAGCTTGACATGATTTGCAGATTAATACAAGGTACTGACTCCATTTCTCCCTGGTGGGGAGGGTGGGACAGCAATGGACATTGATATGTGGCCTTTCGAGGCCACCAGCTGGACCTTCCAAGGCTCAGCCAGTCTGTTGTTCCAGTTTGTGTCTTTTTGCTGAACGTGGATTGCAACCCACACAAAGGGGCAGGGGAAATTCCTAAGTGCAATGAAGGGTAAAGGCTGCTCTCTCAGGGCAGGAACTACCAGAATATCATTACCACCGATACAAGGACCCACAATTCAGTGGCGGCTCCTCCTGAAGGCGGAGGAGCGTTGCCCCACTGAACAAAAGCAGATATATAATGATAATAACTATTGTTATTATCTTTTTAGTTTTCCTATTTCATCAGGGGCTCACGGGGCAGGACGGGTCTGTCCAGAGCAGGGGGAAGAGTAGTTTACACTCCCTTAAGTGCGCAAAACCTCTTCGCCGGCCCTCTTGGACCGGCCACACAGTCCTGCGCACTTTGCTCCTTCCCCGCCAGGCTTGCTTTACACAGCCTGGTGAGGAACATGCAAAGCCTCCCATTCTCCGTCTGAGCGCCGAACCATGGTGCTCAGACCAATGCAGCGTTGTGATTGGCTCAGGGGAGCTTGGGAGTCCGGGTGCTTCCTGCTGCTGGCCCGGACTGCAGGAAGAGAAGGAAGATGATGGAGGACTGAAGAAAGGTGGCGGGTGACCGTTACAGGTATGTGAAGTTTTTTTTCTCCATTTTTTATTAGTCTCGCCCTCCTCCACACCACCGCCCACCCCCCAACCCGGGTCCGGTAGCAGCCGCTACTGCTACAATTTACTGCGAAATGCAATAAGTGCTAGGAGAAGATACACGTTAAACAGCACACGGTCTCGATGCGTGCCACATGTAGTCAGGAACACACAAAACATGCCCTAGGGCAGAGGTTGAAGAGTGTAGAATCTATTGGGAAAGAGGTTCCCTAGATTTTGTATTTTCATCAAAACAGGTCCCCTACTTTTTGGTAAAGAATAACCATTCCGGTCTGTTAATGACAACCTTAGGTTGCTTCAGGTTAAGAGGAAAGAAAGAAGTGTCCTGAACTGTAAAGATTAGTTAATGTGTATTTATTTTTCATTTCAGGTGTGTACATCATATGCTTCCTCGAGGTTAAAGTCCAACGACAGTAGTACAGAATGTTTTTTTTCTTTTAAGGTATGTGTCTTATTCCGCCACGCACTCACTGTCCCCGCCCCCTGACATGTGCTGAAGAACAAAGAAAGAAACGAGCCAAGCCAGAACTCTCCAGGCGAGGAACAGATAAAGAAGGGGGGCAAAACGGCGCCCAAGTGCCCGAGGCGGGAAGCATAGCCGCAAGCAGCGGGAGAGAGAGGAGGTGAGCCCACAGTGGAACCCAAGCACAGCCCAACCGCATACCTCTCCAAGCTACCAGCATATTAATAGAAATCCCCTGAGTACGGGAAGAAACTGAGAGGCAAGCCACCAGAGCAAAAAACAGCAGAGGGAAGAAACGGGGAAACATCGCGGCAGCAAGCAAGGGGCGGCACTTAGACAACAGAGGGTCTAAGATTAAAGATTAAAAATCAAAGCAGCAAAACCTACCATCGGGGGAATTTTCGCAACCGAACGAGACCTGCTCCGGCGGCTTGAAACGAAAGCGAAACATACCCTCACTGTTAGAATTGGGGGTCTCTGGTTGGCGCAAGTATGCACTTGTGACAAACAGGGACCCTCTCCTCTAAGTCAGGGCGAAGGATGACCCCTTAGAATTACCCTGGCTCACCCTCTAGGTTCATGGCGTGAGCAGCCAAGGCTATTCTTCAGGCGTTAGTTAGTTAAGCATTTGTAATAACATACACAGTAACATGTACCAATCCCCCCACAAATGGACACCAGGCTGTGAATATATATAAAAATACGATTCTTTATATAAAAGTATATATATGTATCTCAGCAGACTTATCACAAGACCAAATAACGGTTTTGTAGCACCACAGATTGTAAATAGGCAAACTTCTCTTTTTAGTTCAAGCTTCAATGGGGATTTCTTCTTTAAATGTCCCACCAACAGTTCTCTTAGTTCAATGTATTTTATCAGACAGGAAAATGCCCCAGTTCTTGGTTGACCAGGTTGGCAGTCCGGTGAAAATGCTTCTTGGGCAGTTCCTAGGACTTCAGACCAGTCTTAGGCCTTCTGGGCGCTTTGTAGCGCTTCTGTGGGCTTAGAACGGGTGGAATCGGCTGCCCCTACCAAGTCTCACGCATCTCGCGTGAGAAGCGTACCCCGGACCCTACCAAACACTCACGCATCTCGCGTGAGACGGGGTACGCGACGTACAGCTTCATCAAGGAAAAGGAAGCGTCCAGGCTAGCGCAGGCAATCTGATGCGCACAGATATCCAGCGTAAAGCGCACAGTTCCCTCAGGCACTACAACGCGCACAGATCACTCAGGCACTACAATGTGCATAGATCACTCAGCGTATAGTTCACAATGAAAGGGACGAAGCGCACAGGTCAACGCGCACCGTCTGTTTAGATGTGAACAAAGGGGGACAGCTGTCCCGGGTACGCGTCGCACTCCATCAGCTTTCCAGGTGGCAGATAGGCGTACCGGGCACGATGAAGGCGCACAATGAAATAACTGGGAAAGAAGGCGTTGCGGGCCCCGAGCCCGTTGTGAGGGAGACGTACCTTCTCTTGATGTCCCAGGGAAGCAGGGACGGCCCGCACTCTTCTAGTGTGCGGCGGGGGCACCTTCGGACTCTTAGGTGGCGGCGGCTTCAGGAGGCAGGTGCGGCCCGGCTCTGGCAGTACCACACGTACTGGGAGCACTTCAGGGGGCGGCACAGCCTCTTCTCAGGACAAAGGGCAAAGCGTGGCGGCGGCTGCCTGAGGCGTAGATCACCCTCAGATGAGGAATTCCGTCGGGAGGGGCGAGAGGGAGCACACAACGCGCTCCAGTAGCAGGCGGCAACAGGGGAGCAGGCGGCCCGGTCCACGGAGCAGAGAGCGACTCAAAGAAGAGCGAGGCTCTCACAGGACACGGGCTGCCAGGCTCCTGGGTGTCATGGCCCTAGGAGGGGGGCGAAGGGGAACAAGGTCTCAGCTCCAGCAGGGAAGCACACGGCCAAATAAAAGCGACCGAAGGCACCTTGAACCCACTAGTCCTGGGGTTCAGTTCAGGGGGCAAACTCAATCAAGCCCTTGGAGAATGTTTAGAGCACAAAGCAGCAAAGTCTTTCTTCAGCAAGTCTTCTCCTCTCCTCTCTCAGCAAGGTAAGCAGCAGGCCAGTCCTTCCAGCGTCTCTTCTCCTTCTAGTCGGGTAGAGGTCCTTTGTGGTAAAACAGGATTCTAATTTACAAGGAGCAGGGCTCCTACTTTTATACACCCATTCTTTTGTTCTAACAGGCCAGGGGGGCCTTTGCATAACTGCTTTCAGTCTCTGAACACTTGTTGGGTGTACTTCTGGCTTCTGCTTTCAGTGTGAGGGCAGGCACATCAGACGCTCCACAGGAGGTGGAGCCAGCATTGTGTGGACAGGGGCAGCCAGGAGTACCTTGATGATGGGGCTTCGCCCTTCCTGGGCCAGGTGCAGGCTGAGTCATCAGTCGCTCCCCAGGGGGGCGGAGCCAGCATTGTGGTGGCAGAGCACAGCCAGATTAAGAGTCAAGGGGCACCCCTACCTCCCACTAAGGTGTAATCCTTGCATTCACCACCTGCCATCCCCCAGCCCTGTCACTCACACATCCCAGACAGTCAGATACACATACTAGCAGAGGCGGGCTGAAATGGTTAGGCAAGCAAAGGCTATCTTTCTAAAAGTAGCATTTGCAAACACAGGATATTAAAATAAACTTTACTAAAAGAAGTATTTTATTATTCTGAGTTCAGGCATACTAAACATTATTTTCTACCCTGCTCCCTGAGCCTGATGGGATTATAGAGTGTAATAATTCCAGCAGCCCATCTGGCCTAAAAGGGAGCAGGTAGCCTTACAATAGTGAAAACGAATTTGGCTGTAGTTCACTATTAGGACATGCCACACTCATCAGAGCATGTCCTACCTTACACTTACAATGCACCCTGCCCTAGGGCCTACCATAGGGGTGACTAATATGAAGTTAAGGGAAGGTTTAGGGGCTGGCAAGTGTGTGCACTTGCCCAGCCAGCATGACAGTACCAGACTGCACGCAGGTTCTGCAATGGCAGACCCTAGACACATTTTACAAGGCTGCTGCTGTGGGTGGCGCAACCAGCGCTGCAGGCCCACTAGCAGTATTGGCATTTACAAGCCCTGGCACTCCTGGTGCACTTTACTGGGGACTGACAGTAAATCCAATGAACCAATCATGGAAATCAATCACAGTTATACTTTATATAGGGAGAGAATATGCACTTTAGCACTGGTCAGCAGTGGTAAAGTGCCCAGAGTCATTAAACCAACAAAAACAGGTCAGAGAGAGTATTGGAGGAAGTCAAAAAGTTTAGGGATGATCCTGCCAAGAGGGTCAGGTCCAACACAACCCCCTTCCAGCCAAAACGCAGGGTAGACCAATCACCACTGTGATGGGCTTCCCTGCTTTGGGCGATAGAACCTGGACCTGGCCCGCAACAGCAGGGGCACATTCCAGTTCTACGCCAATCTGAACCTATTTCAAATCCTCTGTCCATACTCTCAGGGTTCACCCAGATAATCCATGGGGCACCCTTCTCTTTCTCTGTGGACACCACCTGTGCAGCCTCTAACCTTAACTTGCTCACAGGTGTGTCCCAACAGACAGTCATCAAATCACAGTGGCCACTGACAGTAGTCAGGGTTGAGTCCCAGGCCTCATGCCTCTCAGGGCTCTCAAACCTCTGTGGCCTCAGAAAGCGGGGGGCAGTAGCCCCAGGTGCTTGGCACCTTTTGTCCATTCTCTCTTCTGTCAGTCCAGGTATGTCATCCTGGCACTGACACACCAGCCCCAGGCCTGTATCTGGCGGCTGGACAAAAGACTGGGGTGGGCTCGCCTTGATGTATTGGGATTTCTTCTTGCACCCCGTGTGTGCAGCTCTGAACTTTATGCAGAGGTCTCTCAAGTCCTGTGCTCTGTAGCCCTCCAGGCCTCCTTGTCCCCAGTCTACATCTTCAATTCCAGAAATCACAGAGGGTGCCCTTCCATCAGGGAGTGAGCCAGGCATGGCTCCAACAATGGCAGATGTCTCAACAAAATTAAAAAACTGGAAATCTGTGGCTGCGTTATAGGTCTGCTCTCACTATGTGGTGATCAGCAATTTACTGTATGTCAATCACAAATGCAAATTCGCAAATCTTCACCGCTGCGTCCAATGTTAGAATTGGGGGTCTCTGGTTGGTGCAAGTATGCACTTGTGACAAACAGGGACCCTCTCCTCTAAGTCAGGGCGAAGGATGACCCCTTAGAATTACCCTTGCTCACCCTCTAGGTGCGTGGCGTGAGCAGCCAAGGCTATTCTTCAGGAGTTAGTTAGTTAAGCATTTGTAATAACACACACAGTAACATGTACCAATCCCCCCACAAATGGACACCAGGCTGTGAATATATATAAAAATACGATTCTTTATATAAAAGTATATATATGTATCTCAGCAGACTTATCACAAGACCAAATAACGTTTTTGTAGCACCACAGATTGTAAATAGGCAAACTTCTCTTTTTAGTTCAAGCTTCAATGGGGATTTCTTCTTTAAATGTCCCACCAACAGTTCTCTTAGTTCAATGTATTTTATCAGACAGGAAAATGCCCCAGTTCTTGGTTGACCAGGTTGGCAGTCCGGTGAAAATGCTTCTTGGGCAGTTCCTAGGACTTCAGACCAGTCTTAGGCCTTCTGGGTGCTTTGTAGCGCTTCTGTGCGCTTAGAACGGGTGGAATCGACTGCCCCTACCAAGTCTCACGCATCTCGCGTGAGAAGCGTACCCCGGACCCTACCAACACTCACGCATCTCGCGTGAGACGGGGTACGCGATGTACAGCTTCATCAAGGAAAAGGAAGCGTCCAGGCTAGCGCAGGCAATCCGATGCGCACAGATATCCAGCGTAAAGCGCACAGTTCCCTCAGGCACTACAACGCGCACAGATCACTCAGGCACTACAATGTGCATAGATCACTCAGCGTATAGTTCACAATGAAAGGGACGAAGCGCACAGGTCAACACGCACCGTCTGTTTAGATGTGAACAAAGGGGGACAGCTGTCCCGGGTACGCGTCGCACTCCATCAGCTTTCCAGGTGGCAGATAGGCGTACCGGGCACGATGAAGGCGCACAATGAAATAACGGGGAAAGAAGGCGTTGCGGGTCCCGAGCCCGTTGTGAGGGAGACGTACCTTCTCTTGATGTCCCAGGGAAGCAGGGACGGCCCGCACTCTTCTAGTGCGCGGCGGGGGCACCTTCGGACTCTTAGGTGGCGGCGGCTTCAGGAGGCAGGTGCGGCCCGGCTCTGGCAGTACCACACGTACTGGGAGCACTTCAGGGGGCGGCGCGGCCTCTCCTCAGGACAAAGGGCGAAGCGAGGCGGCCGGGTACGCTGTAGACGTACAGCGGCTGCCCGAGGCGTAGATCACCCTCAGATGAGGAATTCCGGCGGGAGGGGCGAGAGGGAGCACACAACGCGCTCCAGTAGCAGGCGGCAACAGGGGAGCAGGCGGCCCGGTCCACGGAGCAGAGAGAGACTCAAAGAAGAGCGAGGCTCTCACAGGACACGGGCTGCCAGGCTCCTGGGCATCACGGCCCTAGGAGCGGGGCGAAGGGGCACAAGGTCTCAGCTCCAGCAGGGAAGCACATGGCCAAATAAAAGCGAGCGAAGGCACCTTGAACCCACTAGTCCTGGGGTTCAGTTCAGGGGGCAAGCTCAATCAAGCCCTTGGAGAATGTTTAGAGCACAAAGCAGCAAAGTCTTTCTTCAGCAAGTCTTCTCCTCTCCTCTCTCAGCAAGGCAAGCAGCAGGCCAGTCCTCCCAGCGTCTCTTCTCCTTCTAGTCGCGTAGAGGTCCTTTGTGGTAAAACAGGATTCTAATTTACAAGGAGCAGGGCTCCTACTTTTATACACCAATTCTTTTGTTCTTACAGGCCAGGGGGGCCTTTGCATAACTGCTTTCAGTCTCTGAGCACTTGTTGGGTGTACTTCTGGCTTCTGCTTTCAGTGTGAGGGCAGGCACATCAGACGCTCCGCAGGAGGTGGAGCCAGCATTGTGTGGACAGGGGCAGCCAGGAGTACCTTGATGATGGGGCTTCGCCCTTCCTGGGCCAGGTACAGGCTGAGTCATCAGTCGCTCCCCAGGGGGGCGGAGCCAGCATTGTGGTGGCAGAGCACAGCCAGATTAAGAGTCAAGGGGCACCCCTACCTCCCACTAAGGTGTAATCCTTGCATTCACCACCTGCCATCCCCCAGCCCTGTCACTCACACATCCCAGACAGTCAGATACACATACTAGCAGAGGCGGGCTGAAATGGTTAGGCAAGCAAAGGCTATCTTTCTAAAAGTAGCATTTGCAAACACAGGATATTAAAATAAACTTTACTAAAAGAAGTATTTTATTATTCTGAGTTCAGGCATACTAAACATTATTTTCTACCATGTTCCCTGAGCCTGCTGGGATTATAGAGTGTAATAATTCCAGCAGCCCATCTGGCCTAAAAGGGAGCAGGTAGCCTTACAATAGTGAAAACGAATTTGGCTGTAGTTCACTATTAGGACATGCCACACTCATCAGAGCATGTCCTACCTTACACTTACAATGCACCCTGCCCTAGGGCCTACCATAGGGGTGACTAATATGAAGTTAAGGGAAGGTTTAGGGGCTGGCAAGTGTGTGCACTTGCCCAGCCAGCATGACAGTACCAGACTGCACGCAGGTTCTGCAATGGCAGACCCTAGACACATTTTACAAGGCTGCTGCTGTGGGTGGCGCAACCAGCGCTGCAGGCCCACTAGCAGTATTGGCATTTACAAGCCCTGGCACTCCTGGTGCATTTTACTGGGGACTGACAGTAAATCCAATGAACCAATCATGGAAATCAATCACAGTTATACTTTATATAGGGAGAGAATATGCACTTTAGCACTGGTCAGCAGTGGTAAAGTGCCCAGAGTCATTAAACCAACAAAAACAGGTCAGAGAGAGTATTGGAGGAAGTCAAAAAGTTTAGGGATGACCCTGCCAAGAGGGTCAGGTCCAACACAACCCCCTTCCAGCCAAAACGCAGGGTAGACCAATCACCACTGTGATGGGCTTCCCTGCTTTGGGCGATAGAACCTGGACCTGGCCCGCAACAGCAGGGGCACATTCCAGTTCTACGCCAATCTGAACCTATTTCAAATCCTCTGTCCATACTCTCAGGGTTCACCCAGATAATCCATGGGGCACCCTTCTCTTTTTCTGTGGACACCACCTGTGCAGCCTCTAACCTTAACTTGCTCACAGGTGTGTCCCAACAGACAGTCATCAAATCACAGTGGCCACTGACAGTAGTCAGGGTTGAGTCCCAGGCCTCATGCCTCTCAGGGCTCTCAAACCTCTGTGGCCTCAGAAAGCGGGGGGCAGTAGCCCCAGGTGCTTGGCACCTTTTGTCCATTCTCTCTTCTGTCAGTCCAGGTATGTCATCCTGGCACTGACACACCAGCCCCAGGCCTGTATCTGGCGGCTGGACAAAAGACTGGGGTGGGCTCGCCTTGATGTATTGGGATTTCTTCTTGCACCCCGTGTGTGCAGCTCTGAACTTTATGCAGAGGTCTCTCAAGTCCTGTGCTCTGTAGCCCTCCAGGCCTCCTTGTCCCCAGTCTACATCTTCAATTCCAGAAATCACAGAGGGTGCCCTTCCATCAGGGAGTGAGCCAGGCATGGCTCCAACAATGGCAGATGTCTCAACAAAATTAAAAAACTGGAAATCTGTGGCTGCGTTATAGGTCTGCTCTCACTATGTGGTGATCAGCAATTTACTGTATGTCAATCACAAATGCAAATTCGCAAATCTTCACCGCTGCGTCCAATGTTAGAATTGGGGGTCTCTGGTTGGTGCAAGTATGCACTTGTGACAAACAGGGACCCTCTCCTCTAAGTCAGGGCGAAGGATGACCCCTTAGAATTACCCTTGCTCACCCTCTAGGTGCGTGGCGTGAGCAGCCAAGGCTATTCCTCAGGACAAAGGGCGAAGCGAGGCGGCCGGGTACGCTGTAGACGTACAGCGGCTGCCCGAGGCGTAGATCACCCTCAGATGAGGAATTCCGGCGGGAGGGGCGAGAGGGAGCACACAACGCGCTCCAGTAGCAGGCGGCAACAGGGGAGCAGGCGGCCCGGTCCACGGAGCAGAGAGAGACTCAAAGAAGAGCGAGGCTCTCACAGGACACGGGCTGCCAGGCTCCTGGGCATCACGGCCCTAGGAGCGGGGCGAAAGGGCACAAGGTCTCAGCTCCAGCAGGGAAGCACACGGCCAAATAAAAGCGAGCGAAGGCACCTTGAACCCACTAGTCCTGGGGTTCAGTTCAGGGGGCAAGCTCAATCAAGCCCTTGGAGAATGTTTAGAGCACAAAGCAGCAAAGTCTTTCTTCAGCAAGTCTTCTCCTCTCCTCTCTCAGCAAGGCAAGCAGCAGGCCAGTCCTCCCAGCGTCTCTTCTCCTTCTAGTCGCGTAGAGGTCCTTTGTGGTAAAACAGGATTCTAATTTACAAGGAGCAGGGCTCCTACTTTTATACACCAATTATTTTGTTCTTACAGGCCAGGGGGGCCTTTGCATAACTGCTTTCAGTCTCTGAGCACTTGTTGGGTGTACTTCTGGCTTCTGCTTTCAGTGTGAGGGCAGGCACATCAGACGCTCCGCAGGAGGTGGAGCCAGCATTGTGTGGACAGGGGCAGCCAGGAGTACCTTGATGATGGGGCTTCGCCCTTCCTGGGCCAGGTACAGGCTGAGTCATCAGTCGCTCCCCAGGGGGGCGGAGCCAGCATTGTGGTGGCAGAGCACAGCCAGATTAAGAGTCAAGGGGCACCCCTACCTCCCACTAAGGTGTAATCCTTGCATTCACCACCTGCCATCCCCCAGCCCTGTCACTCACACATCCCAGACAGTCAGATACACATACTAGCAGAGGCGGGCTGAAATGGTTAGGCAAGCAAAGGCTATCTTTCTAAAAGTAGCATTTGCAAACACAGGATATTAAAATAAACTTCACTAAAAGAAGTATTTTATTATTCTGAGTTCAGGCATACTAAACATTATTTTCTACCATGTTCCCTGAGCCTGCTGGGATTATAGAGTGTAATAATTCCAGCAGCCCATCTGGCCTAAAAGGGAGCAGGTAGCCTTACAATAGTGAAAACGAATTTGGCTGTAGTTCACTATTAGGACATGCCACACTCATCAGAGCATGTCCTACCTTACACTTACAATGCACCCTGCCCTAGGGCCTACCATAGGGGTGACTAATATGAAGTTAAGGGAAGGTTTAGGGGCTGGCAAGTGTGTGCACTTGCCCAGCCAGCATGACAGTACCAGACTGCACGCAGGTACTGCAATGGCAGACCCTAGACACATCTTAAGGCTGCTTCTGTTGGTGGCGCAACCAGCGCTGCAGGCCCACTAGCAGTATTGGCATTTACAAGCCCTGGCACTCCTGGTGCACTTTGCTGGGGACTGACAGTAAATCCAATGAACCAATCATGGAAATCAATCACAGTTATACTTTATACAGGGAGAGCATATGCACTTTAGCACTGGTCAGCAGTGGTAAAGTGCCCAGAGTCATTAAACCAACAAAAACAGGTCAGAGAGAGTATTGGAGGAAGGCAAAAAGTTTAGGGATGACCCTGCCCAGAGGGTCAGGTCCAACACACACGCAGGGCGCCGCCATTTGCAAATCGTCACTCCCGGAAAAGAGTTATCGGGCGATAACAAAGGAACATGAAGTGAGAGACGGATGCGAGGAGAAGCTCGCACAGCAGCAAGCGGCAAAGCGGCACATACGCTGAATGCTACAAGCTGCACCGACATTGGAGAACCAGAATCGAGCGGAGATACAAACCCGCCTGCACATCTCAGGGCAGCCGCAAAGGTAGGCGCCGATCACGAGCGTGACCAGTAAGGCAGCACGAAAAAGCCCTACAACCACGCAAGCACCACAACCACAAGCTGTCTGGGCGGAAGAGGCACGGCCGGAGCTGCCGAGGTGGCCACATGAACGGCGGCTACACCGAACACCGGCAAGTGACCGGAGGCACAAGCGCAAGAAGCAGAGCAGAGGGGCACACATAGGCGTCGGTGGTGACGAACGAGAACCCACAAATCAGGCCATAAGGAGCAGCGCCTACCCCCAGTCACAGAGAGCCTAACAAACCGGCGAACAAACAGAACAGAGGGGCGCACATAAGCGGCGGCGGTGACGAACGGGAGCCCATAAATCAAGCCATAGAAGCAGTGCCTACCCCCCCAGTCACAGAGAGCCTAACAAAACAGGCAAACAAACTGATACAGCAGGAGCAAGTGACTCCCGGACATACGCAGGTGGGAGAGCGAATCGAAGGACACAAATAAAGAGGCAGGTCTGGAGCCAACGAGCACCAAATACAGGCAAGGCACAGCAAACACCGGCCGTAGCGAGACAAGTAAGAACACACAAAGAACAACGAACAACGAACAAGGGGGGCATAGCGCCTCGAACACACCAAACCAGGGTGAACAATCCCCAGGAAGTGGTAAGGCGAACGAGATAAAGCAAGCGCTGGCAGGGGCAAAATCAAAGACAAGAACTAGAAACATAAGAGAACCCAGCAGATACCGGAACTATACACAACTCCGGCACTAACTCCTGCACTAAAGGCAAAATCAACCACAGTCCTAACCTCAACCCAGAAGGAAGGAAGAACAGACAGCCTCCAAACAAGAAGAGGCCTCAGTGCAATGGCCGGACAGTAGGGGAAAATGGCAGGAGACCAGAAAAAGCCCAGGAAAGACAATCCGGAGTCGCCAATGAAACTTAAAAACGATACCACCACTCTAGAGACAATCCTCAAAAGGGTCAACAAAGGCAATGCAGTGGCAAAAGAAACAAAGCTCACAATAGACAATATGCAGATGGAACTAGCAGCGATAAGAGCGGACCTGCACAGCACCAACACAAAGATAGAAGCCACAGAAAGGCGCATAAGCGACATCGAGGACGTGACCATCACAAACACCAGAGCACTAGCAAAGTGCTCAAAGACCACGAAAGCCATGCAAAAGCAGCTCGCGGAACAAGAAGACAAAGCACGAAGGGGCAACATAAGGATCCTGGGCATCCCAGAAGGGACTGAGGACCCAGCCGGCACCTGCGCAGCCATGCTGGAAGATATGCTACCTAAACTGACGGGCCTGAAATTCGATATGCAATTTGAAGTTGACAGAGCATACCGAGTTCCAGCAGGGAAACCAGCACACGGGAAGCCCCCCAGGCCGATAATCTGCTGCCCACTAAGATCTAGCCATACGGACGCCATCTTTGCCTTTGCCCGGAAGAACCAGAACCTGACCTGGGCAAGCAGCAAGATAGTGCTAACACAGGACTACTCCAAACCGACAGTAGAAACAAGGAAGGGATTTCTAGCACTAAGAGATGCCCTCCGCAGAAGGAAGCTCAATTCCAGCTTCACCGGCCCAGCACGTTTCAAAATCACAGACAACTGGAGAACAATGGTATTTGAGGACCCAGAGGAGCTAAGACGATACATACAGGGACTACCAGCGGAGGAAATGGAAATCAAAAGCCCAGGAGTGGCAAAGAGAAGCGCATCACCGGATGATGCAGAGAAATCGGAATAAATCACTAAGAAGAGAATGCACAACGTAACTACCTCACTAAAAATCTACCTCAACATTAGCAGTGGTCCCCTCAACCAGAGAACAATGAACTATGCAAAAGAGAGACCATGGCATTCCACAACAACCTACCTCAAGACAGAGACTACCTCAGGACATGGAACGAGGAGGAGGCAAAAGAGAGTCAATTGCAAGTACGATCAGAGCAGGACAATATCCTAGAAGCAACCTGAACGACGGATGGCCCAAGGCTGTCATGGACAAGCGAACGACTGAATACAATGCCTCAGGGATGATTGTGGAGCAAAGGGAACTTTGTCATCGCACACTCACTCAGCAAGTAAGTGGGGGAGGGCGGGGAGGGGGGATGGGGAGAGGGGGGTGCGGGCGCATGTACATGGGTTGCTTTCATTTCTGCTTCTTTTCCTTTCTCTAACTCTATTCCCCTATCTACTATCCCTATCTATCCATTGGAACCGTAAGCACAGGAGGAAAAGTAAGGAAACACAGATGTGCAGAAGCAGGCGGAGACAGCTAGCAAAACAGCCAGATAAACACCATATAGAATGACACATAACCAGCTCACACAGATCACCGCTGACATCAAGGTAGTGTCCATGAACGTCAAGGGTCTGAACCACCCAGTTAAGAGGAGGAAAATCCTAGACCATCTGGCGAAACTCAAAAGCGACATATATGTTCTACAGGAAACTAGACAAGGAGTGGAAGACATATGCCGCCTCAAGGCCAACTGGATAAGTGAAGTCATAGGTTCACCCGCACAAAACAAAAAGAACGGGGTCATCACTATAGTGAGCAAGAAATCAAAGCTAGTAATAACAAACTCACAGGCAGACACAGAGGGCAGGATGCTAGTGACCAGTCTCGCCAGAGGGGAAGAGCCCATACATGTAGCAAACATCTACGGTCCCAACACGGATGACAGAACCTTCTGGGACATGGTCGGAGCACAGCTACACACCCTACCGTTGGGGGAACTCCTTATGGTGGCTGGTGACATGAATCAAGTCTTAGACTTAGCCATTGACAGACACCCACTAAGACCGAGTCAGACAGCACATAAAGGGAACATCTTGAAGAACTTCTGTACAAAACTCAACCTCAAAGACCCATGGCGACTTCAAAACCCAGATGGTCGAGAGTACACGTTCTACTCAACACCACACAACTCCTACAGCAGAATAGACTATATACTAATCTCAGACACACACACTCACCTAATCGGCCAGACAGAAATAGGCCCACGAGCGATCTCGGATCATTCAAACATCAGCCTTGTACTGACAGGCAAACACAATGAAAGGCAAACACGCAGGTGGAGATTTGAAGATGACCTGCTTAAAAACACAACAGCCAAGGCAGAAATAGAGACAGCAATAAAAGAGTACCTCTCATTCAACGACACCCCGGACATAGACAGAGACTCACTATGGGACACCCTTAAAGCCACGACCAGAGGCATAGTACTCACCATCAAGGGCAGGCTAAACAGAGAAAGAAACAAAAAAAATCTGCCCTAGAACAGGAGATAAAAGATCTAGAAACAGGACACATAGCCAACCTGGAAGATAGGAACACTCTCACTACACTAACAAAAAAGAAATACGATCTAAACAGAATTCTCAGTGAAAGGCCATAAATCTATGCACTGCCAACAGAGCAGGGAAGGCGCTAGCGTCCTACCTCAAAGGCAAGCAAAAACAACACTCAATAGCCGCAGTCAGAGACAGCAAAGACAAATCCCAGACAGCAAACAAGGAGATACTCAACGTGTTTAGAGATTTCTACGCGCAACTCTACAAAAGAGATACCACCCTAGGCGGAGACGGAGGCAAAGAACTCCTGGAACGCATCACAACCCCAACACTGAACAGTGCCCAGCGAGAAATGCTAGAATCAAATATCACAGGTGACGAGATAGAAAAAGCAGTAGCCAGCTTCAAAGACAACAAAGCTCCAGGCCCAGACAGATTCACTGCCAGGTTCTACAAACAGTTTCTACCATTACTCAAACCCACGCTGACAGAAGTACTCACACACTGCGTCCACAAAGGCAGCATGACACCGACAATGGCAGAAGCCAACATCATAGTCATACCCAAAGAAGGCAAGGATACCCAGCACCCCAAAAACTACAGGCCAATATCACTCATCAATGTAGACTGCAAAATCTATGCAAAAATCTTGGCGACCAGACTGAACACTTACCTACCCAAGCTCATACACTGCTTGCAGGTAGGCTACCTTAAAAACAGAATGTCCCACGACAACACCAGACTGCTCTGTCACATAATAAACCACGCCAGCAAGAGCAACAACGCAGCAGTAATGATAGCCTTAGATGCCGAAAAGGCATTTGACAGAGTGTCCTGGCCATTCCTAGACCAGTGCATGCAGAAATTTGGACTGGGACCCAACTACAGGAAGATGGTCCTGGCTCTATATAACGACCCAAAGGCATGTGTAGTGGTTAACGGGGGGGACATCTGAGCTACTCTGCTTAGAACGCGGAACAAGACAGGGATGCCCATTATCACCGGCCCTCTTTCTCCTAGCAATAGAGCCACTGCTCAACATGATACGAACAAATAAAGACATAACTGGGATACCAATAGAGGGAGAAACATTCAAACTAGCGGCCTACGCAGATGATGTGCTAATAATAACTGAAAACCCAGAAGAGTCAATTAAAGCCCTCATGGACACCATAGAACAGTATGCACATGTATCAGGATATAAACTGAACAGGGAAAAATCAGAGTGCAAACCATTAAACATCCATACCATGAAGACAGTACTAGGGACATCAAGGCTCACATGGCAAAAAAATCCATCAAATACCTAGGCATCCTCTTTGAGAAAGACCTTAGGTTCACACTAGACAGAACGAACAGGCAATACTACGTAAAATCAAAGAACGGACAGAGGGGTGGTCACCCAAGTTCCCCACATGGTGGGGAAGGGTCGAAACGATTAAGATGATGCTCACGCCGATAGTGAACTACATGCTTAACATGCTCCCACTGATTAACACAGCGGACTTCCACAAAAAAATAGACAAACTGCTCAACATGTTCCTGTGGAAGGGCAAGAAGCCCAGAATTAGTCTACAAAAGCTGAGACTAGCCAAAGGCCTGGGGGGGCTCAATATAACAAACTTTAAGATATTCCAAACGGCATGCATAGCAAAACAAGGACTACACTGGCTTACCCCTAAACAAGAATACACCCCGGCTTGGCTCTCGCTAGAGAAAAGGCTTCTAGGAGGCATGGAACCCATCGCACTACTCACCGCAACCAGACACCCCGCAATTAGGCAGAACCCTATACTAAGGAACACTAGGATGGCCCTCCTCAAGATAGACAGGCTACTAGACACAAGCGTGAAGAAGTCGCAGCTGGAGTCCATATGGCACAACCCCAGAATCAAATACAGAGACAGAACACTAGACATACACTCCTGGTACAAACGTGGCATCTCCACAATAAACCAACTACACCAACACGGCCCAAAAACCATGTTTGACACACTCAAAGAGGAACACAGACTGGGGAACATAGAACTATACAACTTCTTGAAGATTAAGGTGGCGATCAACAAGGCAGGCCTTAATAATCACACACCGGCGATCCTGCAATATGCAACCAACCTAAACAAACTAGGACATCAGGTAGCACACTTGTACAAAGCCCTAAGTCCCAAATCCACCAAACTCAACAACAAGATCACAAAATACTGGGAAACACTGACAGGTAGAGAGTTCAGCAAGGAGGAGAGGATCCACCTCTGGTCATCCACGTCGAGAAAGAAGGTATCAACTACCCTAGACCAAACTAAATTCTGGCTAATACACAAAGCATACTGGACCCCCGCCCGCCTAGCCTCCATGGGAATCAGAGAAAGTGATACCTGCTGGAACTGCAACAAACACACAGGAGATCTAGCACACCTTCTATTCCACTGCACCAAAGTCAAGACGTCCTGGAACACGATAGGGACGCTGATAAATGACATGACAGGCGCCTCACTCCAACTGGAATTCCACAGTCTGGCAATAGCCTTCATGGCTCCCTCAATCAAAAACAAAGAGGACAGGGACCTGATAGATCTACTGCTGACGGCAGCAGTCAAGACGGTTCTGAACAACTGGAAGGACACGGCGAAAGCCACATTCAAAGCATGGTTCAACTGGGTGACATTCCTAAGGGGAGCAGACACCATAACGGCCAAGCACACACAGACGCCCCACAAGAAATGCGAAATGTGGCGATCACTGGACAACTGCACAAGCCGCCGTAGCTATGGCAACGCTGCCAAAGGAGCCCCAATTGAGCCAATGAATGATAACAGGACACCGCCCCTTTACAGCACCATAACTACTACTCCTACCCTGTGCTTCTTCACTCTCTCTTCTTCTCTCTCTCAGCTCCGGGGACTAAGGGAATGGGCAAGTAGCAAATGAGCGTGTGACAATCAAAAGACAGCAGGGGGGAAGGGCGGGGGTAACAGAAGACTATCGAATGGAGGGCATGAACTAACGAAGGAACAGACTGTTGGAACTGCACAGCCGCAATCAGAAGTTTTAATTGCCAAGATAATCGAATCATGTGCCTCCCTACATTTCCCAACCCCCCCCCCTCTTCCATGCGTGTTTTTCTCCTTTTTCGTTTCTCTGTGAATTACCTTCCCATGTATATGTTACGCACCATGTAAATATAATTTTCAATAAAAATTTACTGAAATTAAAAAAGAAAGTTTCAATAGACATCCTTTGCAATCACTGAGTGGGAAGGCCTGTGCCCCTCATGATGTTATATTATGTTTAAAGCTCCCTGTTTTCCGTTTTTATGGATTTTTATAGATAATACAGACAGAAAACAATGTGTTTTCTGTCTGCATTTATTTTTAAAAATGGATAATTAAAGAAAATTGTGGTTCTTTTAAGTGACTCTCTGTGCTATCTTTCATGAATTAGAGGGCAGCAGCTGAGCAGACGGACAGCATGGGAACTTAAAAAAAGGACGAACATTCTTTAAATAATGGCATATGTCAACATACATTTATGGTATAATGTTACTATTTACCAGTGGCTGTATTGTTATGTAATATATGACAGCTTAAATAGCTAAAACACGACAGACATCAACGTATGAGTGTGCTTCTATCAGGTAAATAGATATGGAAATGTAGTTCTACAACTTCATGTATATGCAAAACACAAAATAAAATGGATAAATACAGATAAAATGGCCAAACAATAAATACCATAAATCCGGGAGCCCTAATTAGGTTGTGTTGTGCGGTGATGAGATCCGATGTGATGTTTTGGTATGTTATATTATGTTATATTGTGTTGCGATGTGATGTGCTCTGATGTGATGTTACATTATGTTATGTGGATTTATAGAGAGCGGGTAATCACCTGTGGGGGTATCCAGGCGCTGAGTAGGGCAGGCCTGAGAGGGGTTTGGGGAGAGCAGATCCTGCCTGCTTCGTCTGGAAGAGCCATGTCTTGAGGTTTCTTCGAAGGTCCATGAGGGAGGGGGCGGTTCTCAGGTGTTTCGGGAGGTCGTTCCAAGATGTGGCTGAGAGGTATGAGAAGGAGCGTGCTCCGCTTCTGGCCTTCTTGATGTGAGGGAGGTGTATGTTCTTGCCGGGGACACAGATCAATGGAGTCTGGTGTGTTGGTAGTTGAGCCGTTGCTTGAGGTGAGCAGCTATCTGGCAGCAGCTGTCGGCCTCCCCTTACCTGGTGTGGGGCGGAGCCACCTTTGAGGGAATGGGAGGGTACAATATAAGGGCACTCCAGTTAAACTGGAGGCTACTACCTTCTTCTGACCCAGAGTGCCTTGTGTGTCTGTGGTGTGATCGTGGGTGATGGAACAACAGGGCGGCAATGTGTGGTACAGATTGTGGTGTGTGGGTGTGTCTGTAGTGCTGGCAGGTGAATGCTGGATGTGAGCCTTACCTATTACACCCTACTTGGCTGTACGTCGACCAGGACCTCTCCCTGTGAGCGGAATCTTTCTTGGGGAAACAAGTGTCCAACTTCAGGACCGGAAATGCCGTGAAGTTCATACTTCTAGCGCGGCAGACACTACAGAGATTAAAGGGATTTAAAATAAAAAGTTTAATTTTGCCGGAGTAGGTGCGTACCAGTTTCATACGAAAAATGTCTTATGACCTGACTGTGTACCTGTCCATCCAACGGGTCTGGGAGAGAGAAAGACACATGGACCATATATAACTTACTTTGCCCCATTCCTACCGCACCTACAGACTCTGTTTAGCAAGTAACGTTTTAAATTAGCCTTTTTACCTGTTATTTTCTTACAACAAGCTTACCGAACAAGCACTATACTCTCAGGGATAAGTGCCGGGGTGAACCCCTACCCCCAAAATGCCCCTTCCCCCCATTACTGGGGGGGAAGTGGCCCTAACTGTTGCAGAGACACTCCCTTGTGGGGTAACAGGTCGCAGAGATGTGAACCACTTTACATTAATGGATTGTCTACGAAATTGTTTTTTTTCTTCTAATTACTGTTCTATTTCCTTATTGAGAAGCGCACACCCCTCGCAACAGGTCCCCTCAAACATTGTCTTTACACTCTATCAACTTTTGAATGTTTGAATCTGATGTCCTTTAAAAATAGTCTATGTGCAAACTTATACAGATGTTTCCAAAACTTCTTAGTGGAAAACTCCACCCTGATCAACATACACCTTTGAACTATGTGGCTGGTCTGATGTTCATTAAAAGCACCAATGAATGAACGATGAGCCCAATGCCAGGAAGACGGTGAGCTCAGCTCGCCTGATGGGAGACGATTGGTGCGACGAGGTTGCAGGAGATGTGGGAATCCTCCCCGAGGCTGTAGAGGTGGGTGGATTGGGTGGGAGTGCCAAACTACTGTGATTATGGTTTTTGCCCGAAAACACTCTGAGGACACACAGTAGTCACCCTCATACTTTCTAGGTTTTTACCCGAAGACACTCTGCAGACTGCAATAATAATCTCATACTTTCTAGGTTTTTACCCGAAGACACTGCAGACACACGGTACTCACCTCATACTTTCTAGGTTTTAACCCGAAGACACTGCGTACACACGATACTCACCTCATACTTTCTAGGTTTTTACCTGAAGACACACTGCGGACCGCAATAATTACCTCATACTTTCTAAGTTTTTACCCGAAGACACTCTGCGGACTGCAATAATTACCTCATACTTTCTAGGTTTTTACCCGAAGACACTCTGCGGACCGCAATAATTACCTCATACTTTCTAGGTTTTTACCCGAAGACACTCTGCGGACCGCAATAATTACGCCATACTTTCTAGGCTTTTACCCGAAAACACTCTGTGGACACACAGTAGTCACCTCATACTTTCTTGGCTTTTACCTGAAAACACTCTGCGGACGCACAGTAGTCACCTCATACTTTCTAGGTTTTTACCCAAAGACACTGCGGACACACGGTACTCACCTCACCAATAATGACCTCATACTTTCTAGATATTTTTACCCGAAGACACTCTGCAGACCGCAATAATTACCTCATACTTTCTAGGTTTTTACCCAAAGACACTCTGCGAACCGCAATAATTACCTCATACTTTCTAGGTTTTTACCCGAAAACACTCTGTGGACACACGGTAGTCACCTCATACTTTCTAGGCTTTTACCAGAAAACGCTCTGTGGATACACAGTAGTCACCTCATACTTTCTAGGTTTTTACCCTAAGACACTTTGCGGACACGCAATAATTACCTCATACTTTTAAAGTTTTACCCGAAAACACTCTGCGGACACACAGTAGACATCTCATACTTTCTAGGTTTTTACCCGAAAACACTCTGCGGACACACGGTAGTCACCTCCTACTTTCTAGGCTTTTACCTGAAAACACTCTGCAGACACGCAGTAGTTAGGTCCTGGTTTCTAGTTTTTTTACCAGAAAATTCTCTGCAGACGTGCAGTAGTTACCCCCTCATACATTCTAGGTTTTAACCCAAAAACCCTCTGCAGATGCGCAGTAGTTACCTCATACTATCTAGGTTTTAACCCGAAACACTCAGCAGAAATACAGTAGTGACCTCATACTTTCTAGGTTTTTACCCGAAACACTCCACATAAACAGTGGTTACCTCATACTTTCTAGGTTCCTACGCATCCGAAGAGCGACAACAGGAGGAAGGTCCTTCTCCTACCTGGCCGCCAAGACCTGGAACTCCCTCCCGACCGACCTACGCCTGACCCAAGACCACCTCTCCTTCAGGAAGAAGCTCAAGACCTGGCTGTTCGAGCAGTAACGCCCCCCCAAGCGCCTTGAGACCCTACGGGTAAGTAGTGCGCTCTATAAATGTCTTTGATTGATTGATTGATTGATTGAAGACACTCTGCAGACACACAGTAGTTACCTCTCACTAAGAAACTGACAATTAACCTGCAAGACCAGTTGTAGACTAAATATAATGACAAGCTTTTTTTTAGATTTCAGACTCAAGCAATGGGTGTCTCTTGGCAGTAATATAAAAACATTGCTAAGAGTACCAGCAGGGGACATTACATGCAGATGCGGCTCATCTCATTTTGAGGTGGCGGGGCAACGTGACCGCCGGTGGGGGAATAAATGAAAACACTTATCTGGCACTGCGACTGTTGCCTCAGTGCTCCTCTCCCAACGCTGGTCATGTTGCACAGGCTCCCAGGGGTCAATCACCGCACTGCTCTCACGCTGGTAATACTATTTGCCAGCATGAGAGAAGCACCGTGATTGGTCTGAGCGGACTGACTTAACTCTCACTCAGGCACAGGGTCTTTTCTTCAACCCGGCTGTGCAACACAGCTGGGTTGGAGAAACATAAGTGCGCATGTCTGTTTGGCCGGTGTAAGACAGCTGACCAAAATGACATGCACACTTACAAGTGCCCAACACTCCTCCCTTCTGTGATGTGACCCTCGTCAGGATGGTGCCGCCCTCTCCCTAACCTGGGCTGGCAGTAAGAAATATAAAATGATAATAACATGGTTTTATTTTCATTTTATTTTTCAGTGGAGTGACGCTCCTCCGCCATAACACCCGGGCTTGCATGCAGATTTTGACTCAGACTGCTGAAAGTCCTCTGCTTAAATAAAGGCTCATGGTCGGGATACGAGCGTGGCTGTGAGTTCGTTTTTTGTGAAAGGCTGTCCTTTGCTGCCACCTGCCGTTCATTTATAGAAGTGACACTAGAACGTGAAGTTATGTTAAAAAAGAACAGACTCCCTGTGGTTGCTCATCACCAACTATTCTAAAGAAAAGGCTTAGAGTTTTTTTTACATTTTTCTTACAACTGAACATGTTTCTATTTATTACCTGCTGTATAGAAGGTTGCATTTTACGGAAGTCAAGACAGCTTTCCGGCAGTGACAGCAGAGCTGGACATGGGAACCAAAAGCAGCCCAGGCATACCGGCTCTAGGCTCATGGTGGCCCTGGGCAAGGAGCGTAGGTAGGGGGCCCGTAAGAGGTGATCCGGGCGGGGCGGAGCGCACAGGCCAGTAAAGAGGGGAGGGGGTCAGGGTGTTTAGTAGTGGAACAGAGCCGGAGGCCGCCAAATCCCTGCCAGGGGCCACCACGCAAATATGTATCCATCCTCAGAGGATTAATATATTAAGGATATATATTGGCGTGGTGGCCCCTGGGGTTTGGTGGCCCTGTGCAGGTGCACAGCTTGCACATGCCTAGAGCCGGCCCTGCTCAAACCAGCCTTGCTTTCCTCGCGCGCTCTCTTTAAATCGAACCCCTTCTCCCTTCTTCCCCTGGCCTCGCTCTCGGATCTCTTTCCCTCCACCTGCCATCTGTCTCTCCTCCCCCCCTCCACCTTTTTCTCTCTCTCGCCCGCCCCCCCCCTCTCCCCCTTCTGCATTCAATTTCGAGGAGTTGGGAAAAGTGACAGGGGCACCAGGAGGCCATTTGCTGACAAAACCGTCCTCCAAGGGACCTAGACCACATGGACACTGCCAGGCAGAATAAAAGGCCTGCCCAGCCCTGCGCCGCGGCCAAAGCTCTCCTTCAAAAATTATAAGCGGGTTCACAAGGCTGGGTAAGACTTTAATCACTGCTGCATACCACGTGCTCCCTGAGAGGTGTGCACAGTGAAGTATTGTGGAAAGTTTGCTAGACTGCAACCCCGTGCGATTTCGTGGAGGCTGAGGCACCAAAGGACCGGTATAAAGGGACCCCCCCCCCCTTCACGTGCCACACAGTCGTGGACCATGGATGTGAGTATTTCTTAAAGTGTCCCCTCTCTTTCAGGGTCATAGTTATCAACAGTGCACCAGGGACTGTTGCACCAGGACCCAAGAGCTTTACAGTTCCAAATCAGCCAAGTCATGGCTGCATTTTCTTGCCCACTCAGTGGACAGCGGTGGGGGATGGGCTTGACAGTGCTTGCACTAAGGACAGGCTCCATTGCTGTGTTACTGGGTCCATCGTAGTAATATCCAGGCCTTAAGCCAATAAAGGAATAGGAGCAGAGGCTTGGCAAGGCTGGATTCCCTCACCCCACCGATGAGAGGGCTGCTGAGGTTTCCACACAAAGTAGAGGGTGGTTTGGCAATGCCACAGAGTAAAGTCTACAATATCATATCAGACTGAAAGGTTTAGTTTATCTCCAAATGCTGTAGCAACAAATGCTACAGGAAGGGTCATTGTAGAGTTTTGTAGGTTTGGAGAGAGGCTGAAACCTCAGTTATGAATTCTGCCATGCCAGGGTTGAGTTTAGGGAAGTGTGTGATCATTCACTGGTAAATGGTAGCGACGGGTTTTAAAATTAATTATAGGACCAGGAGGGTCCAATACAAGAATCCTCACTTGCTCTTCTCTCACCTTCTGTGCTGTTATCTCTGAATCTGAGCATCTTCCAGTGCTTTTTTTTGTAAATAAATAAGTGCCAGGGCCCTCGCCAGGAGGACACCACACCTTGCACCGCCCATTGTACATATCAGCGCTGCCAATGACAGTACCAACATAACTATTAACCATCATACAGGTATTAGTGTGACATTTTAGACTATTTCAGACCCCCAAAGCTATAAGAATGACTTTGGAGGGAGGTAGTAGTAATTATTAATGTATATTGAATTAATAAACAACTGTTGTTGTGTTGACATATGTTAGACGGACCTGGAGGGTCGGCCGAGGACAAGGGGAGAGGTCTCCGGGGAGAGCCGTCTCCAGCGATCGTACAGACGAGTAACTTCCCCACCCACAGATGTACACCACACAAAGATAAGGTTTAACGTTCTTTATAAGTAATCTTTAGGTACGGTAGAATGGTACAAGGAGGTCAGGACTCAGGGGTCCCCTCGATTCTAGTCTCTTAGATGGGAAAGGGGGTAGCGGGACAGTCTTGTTACCAATTTGGTAGATGCGATGATATGATGGTTAGCTCACAATCCTCGAGCTCGGCGTTCTAGGAGGACGGGCCGCGGCAGCGCCGGCAGGTCCCGAGATGATCGTAGGTAGCGACGGTCCGCGGCAGCGCCAGCAGGTCCCGGTGAAGGTGGTAGTTACAACGGTCTGCGGCAGCGCCAGCAGGTCCCGACGAGGATGAAGGATGCAGAAGGTTGCGGCAGCGCCAGCAGGCAGGACGATAGTTCACAAGGCAGGGCTGCGGCAGCGCCAGCAGTCCGTCAAGGATGAGTTCTTCACGGTGTCTCTCGACTCCAGGATACAACTGCCTTCCTGCTCTGGAGCTGCTCCAGTTATAGGTCTGGCGCCCTTTGATGTCCGGACCCTCGCACTTGGAGGTCGGGAGGTCCAGGATGAGGGAGTCCAGACACCCAGCAGGGGGGTGGAGCCAGCGCCCGGGGGAGCTGGGGGCGATCGGCACCTGGCGGGGGAGAGCCATCGACACTTCTTTCTCCCATTGACCTGCCAAGTGGTCCGCTCACCTCCCGGGTGGATGGTGGCGCCGGGCTGTCGGGGCCTGGCCAGGCCCAGGGTTAGGGTCGAGTTGAGGCCACGCGGCCTCGTGGTGCAGTGTCCAAGATGGCGGCCGGGCCGGGCGACGGAGCTGACAGTGGCTCGGCCCCATGATACAGAGATGTCCGGGGGCAGGAGTCCCGTAGGGGACGGGGTGCGGGTTGCTTCTGTGGGTAACACCTGGAGGGCCGGTGCTCGGGCCCTGTCATGCGGGGAGGGAGCAAGCCCTTCATGTGGCCTGTCCAACATGCGTCCCCCCCAGCTGAAGGCGGGGAGAGTCACCCATCCTCTTGGGGACTCTCCTCGTCGAGGCGTAAAAAGCGTGACAGGCCATCCGCGTTGGCGTGGTCTTGGCCAGGTCGGTGTTCCACAGTGAAGTCCATCCCCTGCAGGGAGATGGACCAACGCAATAGTTTGGGATTTTCCCCCCGCATCTGCATTAGCCACTGCAGGGGCCGATGATCTGTTTGCACCCGGAAGTGGGTACCGAAGAGATAGGGCCGGAGCTTCTTGAGGGCCCACACTACTGCGAAGGCCTCCTTCTCGATGGTGCTCCAGCGCTGCTCTCGGGCCAGTAGGCGTCTGCTGATGAAGGCCACCGGTTGGTCAAGTCCTTCGGGGTTCAACTGGGAGAGGACCGCCCCGATGCCATGGTCGGAGGCATCAGTTTGTACGATGAATTCCCGGCTGTAGTCGGGGGCCTGGAGCACAGGGGCAGTGCACATGGCGGCCTTCAGCTTCTCGAAGGCCGCTTGACAGTCTGGAGTCCAGTTGACATTCTTCGGGTGGTTTTTGGATGTGAGTTCTGTGAGGGGCCCCACAATGCTTCCATAGTCCTTCACAAACCGCCGGTAGTATCCGGTGAGCCCCAAGAAGGCTCGGACCTCGGTTTGCGTGACTGGAGGCTGCCAGGACTGGATGGCAGCGATCTTGAGTTGAAGACGGGCCGCGGCAGCGCCGGCAGGTCCCGAGATGATCGTAGGTAGCGACGGTCCGCGGCAGCGCCAGCAGGTCCCGGTGAAGGTGGTAGTTACAACGGTCCGCGGCAGCGCCAGCAGGTCCCGACGAGGATGAAGGATGCAGAAGGTTGCGGCAGCGCCAGCAGGCAGGACGATAGTTCACAAGGCAGGGCTGCGGCAGCGCCAGCAGTCCGTCAAGGATGAGTTCTTCATGGTGTCTCTCGACTCCAGGATACAACTGCCTTCCTGCTCTGGAGCTGCCCCAGTTATAGGTCTGGCGCCCTTTGATGTCCGGACCCTCGCACTTGGAGGTCGGGAGGTCCGGGATGAGGGAGTCCAGACACCCAGCAGGGGGGTGGAGCCAGCGCCCGGGGGAGCTGGGGGCGATCGGCACCTGGCGGGGGAGAGCCATCGACACTTCTTTCTCCCATTGACCTGCCAAGTGGTCCGCTCACCTCCCGGGTGGATGGTGGTGCCGGGCTGTCGGGGCCTGGCCAGGCCCAGGGTTAGGGTCGAGTTGAGGCCACGCGGCCTCGTGGTGCAGTGTCCAAGATGGCGGCCGGGCCGGGCGATGGAGCTGACAGTGGCTCGGCCCCATGATACAGAGATGTCCGGGGGCAGGAGTCCCGTAGGGGACGGGGTGCGGGTTGCTTCTGTGGGTAACACCTGGAGGGCCGGTGCTCGGGCCCTGTCATGCGGGGAGGGAGCAAGCCCTTCATGTGGCCTGTCCAACAACATAATTTAGACAAACAGCACCATCATGTGGCAGACTGTCATAAATGTTGACAATTGAGTTTCGTTGCAGAACACCAGAAACCCCTGGCTCAAATTAAGCACTGACTTGTCGGTCTGTGACCCACTCAGGCACCAAGTCAATTCATACACACATTCTATCTGTCTACCCTTGTTTATGTGCTTACCTTTCTGAGCTATCTACATATCTCTCTGAACTGATAAACTCAAACTGAAGCTCGCCTCCACTCAACCAGTTAACAGGTCCTTTCTGACCCTTTCTCTCTGATAGCATATGTCCAGTCCCTAATATTCTTTATGTCTTCAACCTCCTAAAGATGAGGGCAGTAACCAAGATTCTCACTATCTGAATTCTAATTCTCATTTCTTTTCATCAGGAAGACTTTTGTTCTGTCCTCTCGATGACTTTCCTTCTGATACAACTACATCACCCTAAATGCTTCTGTTCTTCCCTCACTTATTGATGCGAATAATTTGAGAAGTGCATTCTTTCTGCAGCAGTTTCCTTGGCTAAGAATTCTCTGCTTTCCTATTTTATAATTCACACATAGTCTGTATACTCAGTCTGTCATCATCACGCCTTACCCCCAACATCGCATCCATCATGATATTGTGTTGTGTTCTCTAGATTCCTATTTCATTACTCCTCTGTCTTCCAATGGTGCTAAGGCAGAATATCAGAAAAAAAATATTGTGCGGCAAAATATAGTGTCAAGGATATTGAGAACAAAAATATTCTGAAGGTAAGTATCAATCGTTAAGCAAAGTTTTACTATATATAACTCCACATTTATGTACCTTGATGATATACAAGTTACATAGATATGGAGTTTAGAATAGTAAACTTACACTCACCTATTTGCACTTACCTTCTCGAAATTTTGATCCTCAATATTTTTGACTCAATATTCTGTCCCCACAATATTTTTGTTTTCGATATTCTGTCAGTGACCCCCTCTGACATCTCCTACTAGAGTCTGTTTTCCAATATTTGAGCACATATCTTCTGGATCTTTGTCTCTTCTTTATCTCTCTCTCCCTGTTTAACCTCATACTACCATCTCTGACTCTTTACTTTCTCTGACACTGCATGTGTGATCTTCCTCACTTCTATCAGGTCACTCACCTGCTGTCTTGCAGAAGCCGTCACGGAAGTGGCGAGAATTTCATACCTGCTCTTGCCCATCTCTACCCAAGCCTTCGTTTCGGTCAGAAGGACGACCAGTGATGAATGGGGCAGGGGACGAGAACCTCTTCGGATGTGCTTTGCTAGTGCTTAGTGCTACCAAACAATAGCACTAAGCACTAGGCAATCAGCCTCTTTTAAATGTGGTGTAAAGGAGAAAAGAAAAGAAATGTCCTAAAACTTGAACGAAGGTCCAACGAAACTCCACATTTCCAAGAAAGATGAAGGATGAATGAAACCTCAGAGATCTGAAGAACAGGAGTCATGAAAATGAACTCACGAGACGTTATCTGAAAAGAAAAAGGTGTAAATGAACAAGGATTACAAGTAAAAAGGAACAATCCTGTAAAGGAAAAAACAAGAGCATAACAGCAAGTTAATCAAATAAACATATCGTAAGAGTCAAATAGAAAATCAAAACCATCCATCAACCACTCAAAAGGAAGGGTGGGAGGGATAATGCTAGCCTCCGTGTCTTTCATGAAATCCAGATTCTCTAGTCATGTTAATAGGAGAATCGCAATTCTCCGCACCACCCTGGCATCAAGGCTTGTCCAGAGTGGTCCAATATACTGAGAAACAATAGAAATTGTATTAAAACTTGTAAGATATTAGACTTTGAAAAGTTCCACAACACTCTCTACAGCCATATATATTGACTAATATGTAGGGGGTGGGTGGACTCGCAGAGTTACATAAAAGCTCTGCGAGATTTCCACAACAGGGCAGAATTTGGCACATCTCACCGATTTTTACTATCGGGATCTTGTTTCGTGCTGTAAAAACAGTGCAAACAGACCAACACAGTCTAATTTCTACTTGAGCAGCAGCTTTCTCAAGGCGAGCAGTCATGACCTGCCGCGACCACCTGCGCTGAGAAATCTCACAAGGAGGCATTCTAGCACCTGAAAATCATGCTTGGTGGACGCAAATTCTTTCTTTTGCTCGGCAACTGAACGTTGAGCCGTACACAGGAAAAAACATGGCGGTTGGCGGAGTTTTGCTGGGAGTATGCATTCTAAGCCGAACACGGAGTTGGCAAAAGTCAGCGAACTACTTAGCAGCGAGGAATTATTCCCCCACCCCTACTAATAAACTGACAAAACACCTACTCAAACTCCAAAAGGATTAGTCTGTTGTTCAGGCAAAAAAGCAAAGTGGGTTCTCAAGGCTGGGCAAGGCTTACATGCTCCTCCACCTCACATGCCCACTGTGATGTCATGAACAGTCACATGTGTAGGACTTCAACGCCATGTGATATTTAGTGGGATGGGGTCCAGTTGGGTTGAAGGTCAGAATATCACGTATGTCACCATGAGGTCATGATGTGCATTAGAATTTTAGACTGATTTTATGTTGTAAAAGCCAGTTGCACCTGAGGAAACAGGAAAAAGTCTCCACCCGTATTCAATCAAAAAAGCGCTATGAAGTCGCCAACAGTTAAATTCCTCCCAAGCGGACCTAAAGACAAAGGCAAATAATGATCATAGATTCAAAATTATCGAAATTTATTTAGAAATCAATTCATATGTTTGCATCAATCAATAATCACAACGCAGCAAAAGGTACATCCCCACAAGCCATTCATTCAAAAATTCATACCGACAGACTCAACAATCGTTCTCATTTGTTCGGATCCTAACATACTGACAAAATGTAAACATAAATTGAAAAAAGGGAACCACAATAGCGAGAAACAATCATAGCTAACAATGGATATCCTACTAATGGGTCGATTTTTCAGGATATCTTGAAGGTTCTTTCAATTGATGTTACAGAATCCAACAGAATAACATAAATAGAAGGAATATGGAAAAAACTATAATATTTGTTTTGTATATATGTGGTCCACCAAGGATTTCTTTGAAACGGTGCCGATGCGCGTTTCGGTGTCTGACCTATTACAGGTCTCACCTTCCTCAGGGCAGAATTATCCGTAAAGAAAGTTGTGGGATGTACCTAGAACAGATAATCATTATAATGCAGTAAAGGAAGCCATCAATATTCTGCATTCAGTCATTTTTATTAACAACTTACACAGTGCATGCTAGTTTAGAGTAAGGTGCAAGAGGGCTCAGCTGGGAGGGCATTATTTAAACAATATAAAGGACCAGTGTACACTACACGCCAAAGAAGAAGTGTAGAAAACAGATCAAGTGTGATATACCAACCACCAACAGGTGTAAACGGATTTTTTTTCAAAAAATAAATTAAAAATAAATATACAAGAGGGTATAATAAATTGCAAAGGATTGCAGACAGTTACCAAGAAATAAAAGAAATACAATCCCATGCAGGGAATAAGATGATCACGAATAAGTAAACATGCATGGATTCATCCAATACGTAGAAACAATATGTATGGGTAGAATAAATACCTGAAGTCAAGTAAAAAGAAGCACGATCACTGACAGGGACGCGGTATGGAGAAACAGTAGAAGTCAGTTGCATCTGTCTGCAAAGCACTAAGACCTGTTGCAGGGTTGAAGAATAAAACTTGCCTTTTACAACTCACAATCCTCCAGTGCGTTGTCTTCATTGATGCAGCAGGTCCCAGATACCGTTCTGGAGTAGGAGGAGCCCTGGAGAGCCAGCTCTGGTGACTGCTCAGTGGGATGTTCATGGACGGAGAGCAGGTGGAGGCCATGTCTCTTGGGCACAAACTCGACCTTCAGTTAATATACAGATACCTAGAGGTACACGTCGAAGGAAGAAACTCCTGGTGGGCCCTTTGTAAAATTCAGGTCCCACCAGGAAGCGTTGACATGTAGAAAACGAATATTTATTCAATCCCAGCACAGCACAACTGCTCTGGACAACAGCTCCAGCGGCCTCACCGATAGAATTAAGAATACCTGCACCATGGCAACCGAGAACAACATAGGAACTTGAAGGGAAACAATTCTAAGTGAAGTAAATTAAAGAAACAGTACATTATATAATTAATAGAGAATATAACACCCTTATATTTATCGTGACGTCTACCATGAGGCGTTGAGAGCCAGTGTGTATCCCAGGAACAAATAAACGTGGCAACCCCCCCCCCCTCCCCCCCTCCTCCTTACCAACATGTACGTCATACACAGGAGAGAGAGCACGTAGGCATGGTGTTAAATGATGGTCAAGGAAGCTTCAAGGAGGTCGCAGAAAATGAAACCTAGAGACGTCACGGGTGATTCAGATAGGTCAGAGGGCACAATGAAAAGTTGAAAAGGTACTGAGGCCGCAAAGGATGCAGAGTCAGACGTAGGTTGTTGAAAGGTACTCACGAGAGGCAGGAGTCCTTTGAAGATACCTTATCGGCTCGATGGAGCAGCCACAGGTGCTGTGAGTCCCATACCTGGGGTCCATCCCTGTGACCTGCACTCAGCCCACTGCCATCTCCCACACCCTGAGCCTAGTGGCAGCTGCTAGGTAACCGAGTGATGTCACAAAGCATCAGGCAAACCCCAGCTCTGACTGGACGGAGACAGAGCAAAATATGCTAGAACGTGGTGCTTTCAGCATAAATATGGCAGCCATGTTGGGTTGGGAGAACTATTTCCCGATTGTAATTACAGACACACAAATTCCCTTTGCACCTTTAAAGTTTAGTAATATCTGTCTTTAGTCATTATTTCGTAGGCCTGTGCTCACTAGCTGATGATGCAGCAAGTCTTCACTGTTCAATTCTTAATTTGTTCTAGCTGCGTCTGACAAAATTCTGAGTTTAGGTGTTGTATTTACCTCCTTTTGTTATAATTTGCTTATTATATATATATGTTCCATGCCTGGCGCCCAGCTCCAAAGTCCACTGCCTGCAAATAGAATCTCACAGCTGACGTGGGCCAGGAGCTGGGCGCGAGGCATGGAACATATATATGTAATCAGTGGCGTAACGAAACTTGAGGGGGCCCCCCTGCAAACTACATGGAGGGGGCCCCCCGATTCTCCGTGGAGGTAAAGGTTGGGCTTAGTCTGCCAGCAGGCTATCATACGTGGTGGTCCATTCATTACAGGGTCCCTGACATCAGTAGGCCGGGGAAGTTTGCCCAATTTTAGGTGGGTTTCCTGATGCAGACTCCTGTCATGATATACAACATCGGGCCCAGTCATCATTCAGTTTTGACAAAAGTGCATCCACTGCTCCTTCTCGTTTCAGTTTGAAAACATTAGACAAGGCGACAATGCGGTATTTCAAAAGCAGATGTAACTACAAAGAGCACATTGTGATAATACATTTTTATTAGTAGACAATAGCAATCTTAAGAGGCATTGCTTAGCTTCATACACACTGTGACCCCAATTCCATCACCATCTCTCTCTCTCTCTCTCTCAGTCAGTCAGTCTCTCTCTTTCAGTCCGTCAGTCTATCTCTCTCTTTCAGTCAGTCTCTCTTAGTCAGTCAGTCTCTCTCAGTCAGTCAGTCAGTCATCTCTCTTTGTCAGTCAGTCAGTCGGTCTCTCTCTGTCAGTCTCTCTATCTCTCTCTTTCTGTCAGTCTGTCAGTCAGTCAGTCTCTCTCTCTCAGTCAGTCAGTCTCTCTCTCTCAGCCAGTCGGTCTCTCTCTCTCTAAGTCAGTCAGTCTATCTCCCTCTGTCATTCAGTCAGTCTATCTCTCTCTGTCATTCAGTCTCTCTCTGTCATTCAGTCTCTCTCAGTCAGTCAGTCGGTCTCTCTCTGTCAGTCAGTCTCTCTCATTCAGTCCCTCCCAGTCGGTCCCTCTGTCTGTCAGTCTCTCTCTCAGTCTCTCTCTCTCTTTGTCAGCCTCTCTATCTCTCTCTTTCTGTCAGTCTCTCTCAGTCAGTCAGTCTCTCTCTCAGTCAGTCCCTCTCTTTCTGTCAGTCAGTCTCTCCCTTTCTGTCAGTCAGTCTCTCACAGTCTCTCTCTGTCAGTTTCTCTACGTCAGTCAGTCTCTCTCTCTGTCAGACAGTCTCTCTCTCTCAGTCGGTCTCTCTCTCTTTCTGTCAGTCAGTCTCTCTCTGTCAGTCTCTCTTCCTGTCAGTTAGTCACTCTCACAGTCAGCCAGTCTCCCTCTCTCTCTCAGTCAGTTTCTCAGCCAGTCAGTCTCTTGGTCAGTCAGTATTCAGTCTCTGAGTCAGTCAGTCAGTCTCTACTCTCTCTTCTCTCTCTCTCTCTCTCTCTCCATTCTCTCTCTCAACTCTGTCCACTCTATCTCCACCGTCTCTCTCTCCACTCTCTCTCCACTGTCTCTCTCTCTACTTTCTCTCTCTCTCCACTCTCTCACTCTCTCTCCACTGTCTCCCCCCACTCTCTCCACTGTCTCCCTCCACTGTCTCCCTCCCTCCACTCTCTCTCTACTCTCTCTCCACTCTCTCTCCACCCTCACCACCCTCTCTCCCTTCTCTCTCTCCACTGTCTCTCTACAATCTCCCTCCACTCTCTCTCCACTCTCTCTCTCTCCACTCTCTCTCGCCACTCTCTCTCCACTGCCTCCCTCCACTCTCCCTCTTTCCTCTCTTGCCACTCTCTCGCCACTCTCTCCACTCTCTCTCTCTCCAATCTCGCCACACTCTCTCTCTCTCTCCAATCTCTCCAATTTCTCCACTCTCTCTCCACTCTCTCTCTCCACTCTCTCTCTCTCCACTCCCTCTCTCCACTCTCTCTCTCCACTGTCTCTCCACGCTTTCTCCACTCTCTTTCTCTCTCCACTGTCTATCCCCACTCTCTCTCCACTCTTTCTCTCTCTACTCTCTCTCCACTGTCTCTCTCCACTCTCTCTCCAGTCTCTCTCTCTCCACTCTCCACTCTCTCTCCACTCTCTCTTTCCACTCTCTCTATCCACTCTCTCTCTCTACTCTCTCTCTCCACTCTCTCTCCAATCTCTCTCTCTACTCTCTCTCCACTGTCTCTCTCTCCACTTTCTCTCACCCCCTCTCTCTCCACTGTCTCCCTCCACTCTCTCTACTCTCTCTCCACTCTCCCTCCACTGTCTCTCTCTCCACTCTCTCTCTACTCTCTCTCTCTTCAATCTCTCTCTCTCCACTCTCTCTCCACTGTCTCCCTTCACTATCTCTCTCCACTCTCTCCACTGTCTCTCTCTCCACTGTCTCTCTCTCCACACTCTCTCTCCACACTCTCTCTCTACTCTCTCTCTCTCTCCACTGTCTCTCTGCACTCTCTCTCCACTCTCTCTCTCCACTCTCTCTCTCCACTCTCCCTACTCTCTCTCCACTCTCTCTCTCTCTCCACTCTCTCTCTACTCTCTCCCACTCTCTCTCACAAAGTAGTGTGCGTTCCATGGCCGTCCGCAGAAATGTTTCCGGGGGGCGGGGGGGGCACATTTTTAACTTCATCACCATCCCCCTTGCACCCTTCTTCCCTCTGCCTTGCACCCTTCTCCCCTCCCTGTTGCACCCTTCTCCATTTTGTCTTGCACCCTTCTCCCCTCCGCCTTGCACCCTTCTCCTCTCCACCTTGCACCCTTCTCCCCTCCCCATTCCACCCTTCTCCCCTCTGCCTTGCACCCTTCTCCCCTCCGTCTTGCACCCTTCTCCCTCTCCCCGTTGCACCATTCTCCCCTCTGCCTTGCACCCTTCTCCTCTCCACCTTGCACCCTTCTCCGCTCCGCCTTGCACACTTCTCCCCCTCCCCCTTGCACCCTTCTCCCCTCTGCCTTGCACACTTCTCCCCTCTGCCTTGCAACCTTCTCTAACTTGCACCCTTCTCCTCTTTGCCTTGTGCCCTTCTCCTCTCTGCCTTGCATCCTTCTCCACTCCGCCTTGCACCATTCTCCTCTCCACCTTGCACCCTTTTCCCCTCTGCCTTACACCCTTCTCTCCTCCGCCTTTCACCCCTCTCCCCTCTGCCTTGTACCATTCACCCGTCTGCCTTGCACCCTTCTCCCCTATGCCTTGCACCCTTCTCTCCTCCCCTTTGCACCCTTCTCCACTCCGCCTTGCACCCTTCTCCTCTCCGAATGGCACCCTTTTCCCTCCACCTTGCACCCTTCTCCCCTCCACCTTGCACCCTTCTCCCCTCTGCCCTGCACCCTTCTCCCCTCCCCCTTGCACTCTTCTCCCCTCTGCCTTGCATCCTTCTCTCCTCCTCCTTGCACCCTTCTCCCCTCCACCTTGCACCCTTCTCCCCTCCGCCTTGCATCCTTCTCCCCTCTGCCTTGCACACTTCTCCCCTCTGCCTTGCACCCTTCTCCCCTCCCCCTTGCACCCTTCTCCACTCCGCCTTGCAACCTTCTCCTCTCCACCTTGCAACCTTCTCCCCTCCACCTTGCACCCTTCTCCCCTCTGCCTTGCACCCTTCTCCCCACCCCCTTGCACTTTTCACCCCTCTGCCTTGCACCCTTCTCCCCTCCGCCTTACACCCTTCTCCTCTCTGCCTTGCACCCTTCTCCCCTCCACCTTGCACCCTTCTCCCCTCCCCCTTGCATCCTTCTCCACTCCGCCTTGCACCATTCTCCTCTCCGCCTTGCACCCTTCTCCCCTCCGCCATGCACCCTTCTCCCCTCCGCCTTGCACCCTTTTCCCTTCTGCCTTGCACCCTTCTCTCCCCCACCTTGCACCCTTCTCATCTCTACCTTGCACCCTTCTCCTCTCTACCTTGCATCCTTCTCCTCTCTACCTTTCACCCTTCTCCCCTCTGCCTTGCACCCTTCTTGGTCTCCCTTACCCCCCCTGCGGATGCCCACATGGTGCATTCTTTTTTTGTGTTTGAAAAGCTTTATTTGAATAATAATGAGAACAAATGACATCAGGAAGGAGAATATAAAATATACAGTCCACAGAAGAATCATAACATTCCTAATGACATGCTAGAGAACTAAAAGCCTTTTATAATATTTTGAAGGGGAGAAGCAGGGAGGAGGAAAGGAGAGGGAGAAAATAAATTAATAACAGCACAGGTAAAAACCATACAAGCAATCCTCAAAAGCATATAACATATGTAAACATTGCAATAAGTAAAGGCAGTAAAACAGTATTGAAGAATACATGAAGGGGAGAGTAAAAACATTCAAGGGGGCTTAACATTTTCAGAGTTGACAGGGAGAGGTTTCTTTTGAGCTAAGAGATCTAAGTATGTAGTAAGAGGTAACCAATAAAGGTCAACATTATGAGGTGGTTTACAGGAAGAAGCGAAGGAGACATCCAGTCTATGAAAATGACACAAAGAGTTCCACCAATGTTGCATGGAGACATTTGTAAGAGATTTCCAATTAGAAGATACATGTTGAAAAACGAGTGCAAGCATAAGATCAAAGAGACCCTGAGAGTGTGGGGATAAAGTAAGCGTGTCTGAGAGACTACCAAGAAAAAGAAGAGGAAGTGAATATGGAACAGAAAGTGAGAAAACATGGGAAATACAAGACCAAACTTGTCTCCAAAGAATAGAAACCGAAGGACAGTGAAAGAACATATGTAACAGGTCAGCATTAGGTGATTTGTAAGTCCAACAGGTAGAATCTGAGGAAGATGAGAAGCGAGAAAGGGAGAGAGGAGAGAGATAAAGTTTGTGATAGAGAGATTTAGTGAGAGATGCAGAACGAGAAACCTTCAAGGATTTGGACCAGAGTATGTCCCAAAGGGAAATGGACCAAATGCATCCCAGATCAGATTCCCAGGAAAGTTCAATTTTGGATTTGAGACGATCTGGATTAGGAGAACAGAAGAATTTATAAATAAGAGACACTTTAGGAATAGTAGAGAGTAATACCAAAAGATGAGAAGGAGTAGCAATGGAAATCGAGGAAGGAAGAGAATAATAACGATCAAGAATGACTTCCATAAGAAGAGTGTATCTATGCATAAAGGAATGAGGACAGTGAAATTGAAGTTGAAAATGTGGGAAAGAGCAAGGTATTATACCATCAAAAAGCTGACAGATCCATATGATACCCTTCAGTCTCCAAGAGGTCCAACGTATAGGTCTATTGTTTACAAGAATATGTGAATTACACCAAATGGGTAACTGTAGAAAGGCTTCACGCGACATGATTGAGGAGGACAATAAAGGTTTAATAAGAGAGGAAGTATATTTAAACAAGGGAAGTGAATCAAAAGAGGATTTAGAGGAAAAACGTACTAACTCATCAAAAGAAAAGGGCGGGAGAAATGATTGCTTAATAGAGAGCCAGAGAAGAGAGACGGGGGAAGATTCCAGTGAGAGCCAATGAGAAGCTTGACGAAAAGAAAAGGATTTATGATATAGATGAAAGTCTGGGAAATTAACACCACCATTTGATTTAGATCTGCGAAGAGATAAAAGAGAGATTCTAGATTTTTTTATTTTTCCAGAGAAACTTTGAGATAGAGGAATCAAGATGTTTGAAATATAGAGCAGGAATATGTACAGGCAGCATGGAAAGCATATAAATAAGTATAGGAGCAATCATCATCTTAATAGAATCTAGTTGACCCCACCAAGAAAGAAAAAGAGGATTCCAAGAAGAAAATAATTGATCCATTCGGGAGACGACAGCAGACATATTTAATCTAACAGAGGAAGAAATAGAATTAGAGAACCAAACCCCAAGATATTTATTCTTGGTACTATTCCAGGCAAAACCAGTAGAGGGAAAGAAATGAGGAAGACAAAACTTAGTCAAAGGGAGAATTTCTGTTTTATCTGAATTGATCTTATACCCAGATACAAGGGAGAACGCTTCGAATTCAGACAATAAAGGGGGGATGGATGACTCCGGATTTGAAATAAACAAAAGAATGTCATCAGCATACGCAGAAAGTTTTAATTGATGTTTACCGTAGGGAAAACCGGATATGGAAGCATTCTGGCGAATGGAGGACAAAAAGAGTTCAAGGGCCAAAACAAAAAGAAGTGGAGAGAGAGGGCAACCTTGACGGGCTCCTCTTTGAAGAGTGAAAGAAGAAGAGAGTTGGCCATTCACAAGAACAGAAGCTTTGGGTGAAGAGTATAATAAAGACATTAGAGAAATAAATTTGGAGCCAAAGCCATGCCACTTAAGAGAAGCAAATAAAAAAGACCAATTTACTCTGTCAAATGCTTTTTCAGAATCGACAGAAATAGCAGCTCAGGGCATTGATAGAGAGGGGGCTTTATTTAAAACATTCAGAAAAAGACGAGAATTATCCAAAGTAAGCCTCCCTTTAATGAAACACATTGTTCCTTACCGATAAGATGTGGCATGAAAGAGTCCAGACGCAAAGCAAGTAATTTGGCAAAAAGTTTATAATCAGCATTGACTAATGAAATGGGGCGATAATTTTTACAAAGCTTAGGGTCATGACCGTCTTTTGGAATGAGACAGATGGTGGCATCTTGAAAAGTACCTGCAGCTGTACCAGAGGAAGACAAGGATTGAAAAAGTAATAAAAGTTTAGGTAATAAAAGGTCAGAAAAGTGTAAATAAAACTCCACTGGAAAGCCATCAGGACCAGGGGTTTTACCCTTAGTGAGAGAAGACAGAGCCCTAGAAAGTTCATGAAGGGAAAGATGAAGATCAAGGGATGAAAAATTGAGATGAGTAGTCGAAGGTTTAGGTAACTTTTCAAAGAATAGAGCATAGAAGAAGTAGGAGGGAATTCTGGAGTGTAAAGCTGTTGATAGTAAAGTTAGAATTGTTCAAGAATCTGTTCATTCGTATGAAGAAGAATATTGTCAGAGGAAAAGACAGTTTCAATGGATGTACATTCCTTGCGAGATTTGAGATAGTTAGCTAAAAGTTTACCAGATTTGTTACGACCTCCGTAATAATGCATGCTACTACGAAGAAGAATTGAGGAATCATTATCCGTAGTAAGTTTATTAAAAGAGATCTTCGCACGCAGAAGGTCCGGGGACATACATTTATCTGACGAGGTGTAAAATTGATGTTCCAATTTTTTAATATATGCGAGAAAGGACTTCTATTTTTAGAGAAATTGTTTCTTTTTCCTAGAAACAAAATAAATAATAAATCCTCTTGCAGAAGCTTTAAAGGAGTCCCAAAGAGTACGAGGAGGAATGTCAGGAGTAGAGTTAGTTAGAAAGAAAACATTAGTGAAAGTTCGAAATGAGGAAGAAAAATTAGGGTCAGCGAGAAGTGTAGAATTAAAATGCCAACAAGAGGGTTTGGGGTGAGGAGGAAGTAGATCAATATCCGTTAAAATGGGAGCATGATCTGAAATAACAATAGGTTCAATAGAGGAAGATAAGATATTTTGAGTGAGAGACTGAGAGAGAAAAATATAATCTAACCTAGAAGAATAAGCATGAGGGTGTGAGAAGAAATAGTAATCTAGAGTGTTTGGATGCATGAGTCATCAAGAATCTGAAAGGTTGACTTGAAATATGGTATCCAAAAATTGCCTATGAGGTTCATGGGGAACAAAGCGAACAGTGGATTTACGATCAAGAAACGGATCAATAATTTGATTACAATCACCTCCTAAAAGCAGAAAGTTATCTTTGCGTTGTATACATTTGCTTGTAATTAAAGGCCAAATCAAACAATGAGGTTGAGTAGGACCATAAATATTGAAAACAATGAGAGAAATAGAGTTAATCAACAATTTAACCAAAATCCACCTCCCTTCCGAATCTTTTTCCTCTAATAATACTTTACACTTTAACTTTTTATGAATTAAAATAGCAGGAGAGGGAGAAAATAAAACAGTACCCACTCATTTCCTTTTTAACTTAAGGGATTCAAGGTAATTAAGGTGAGTCTCCTGCAAAAGAACAATATCAGGAGCATAGGAGGATAGATGTGAAAGTACTCTCTGACGCTTAATGGGGTTAATAAAACCTTTTACATTCCATGAAATAACTCTAAAATTGCAAACAAGATAAATATGATAACATCAAAAATTTGCAAAAAATCATATAAACAACATACAGCCGAAAGGAAAAACATAGACGATATCAGAAAGAGAATAATGAGAAAAGAAAGCAAGGGAAAGGGATAAAGAGAGGAAGAAAAAAAGGAAGAGAAAGAAAAGATAATACATATCCAAAGGATGACTGAAGAAAACATATCTGAAGGAGAAACACAAAAAGAAAAAAAGGCAATGATGGTACTCAAAAAAGGAGGAATGCAAGTAACATCAGAAGAGAGGTAAGACAAGGGGAAAGTACGGGAAGGGGAAAGAGCAAGGGAGAAAAAGATACAGGAAAAGATGAGGCAGTACATATCCAAACGGACGACTGAAGTGAATATACCTGAAAGGTAAAACAAAAGGAGAAATGGGGTAATGGCGACACTCAACAAGACGAATCACCTGAAGAACAGGAATCCAACCGCACCAGGACACAAATAGGAAGCCAATGAACAGGAACCATACACATGAAGGGATCAAGGAGTACGAACCTGCATCTAAAAATCTGAAGACAAATAAGAAAAAAACAACATAAGATTGGGGTAAACTGTGGAAACTACAAATTAAAAATAGTAAACATATAACAGAATGCTCAAAAAACACATATTAAATCGAAGAAGAAACACCAACAGGAGACCTGTAAGAAAAAACAGGAAAATAAACAAATGCAAATGCAGAGTCAATTAACCAGTAGAAGGAGTAGAGGTGTCCATGCTGCTGCTGGACTGAATATGAATGAAGTTCTTAAGTTCATTAGGATCCAAAAAGGTCCAAGTACGATTCTGACGAGTGACCTTGAAGGTGCAGGGATGGAATAAGCCGTATCTAGCACCGAGAGATCTCAAAGGAGCACGAAGATTTAGAAACTCCTTCCATCAATTTGCAGTGACATTGGAGACATCTTGAGAAATAAACACTCTCTGCCCAAGCCAAGAGATTTGACGTTTGGCTCGTGCTGCAGATAGGACCGAAAGTAAGTCTGTAAATTTCAAGAAGAGGATAATGACCCCACGTGGCTTGGATGATGTCGATGAACGAGGACCAAGTCTGTGTGCTCTCTGAATACTAAGAGAAGTAGTAGAAGGCATATCTAGTAATTTCGGAAGAATAGAAGTGAAAAAAAACACAGGGTCATCAGACTCTAGAGATTCAGGTAATCCGTAAATACGAAGGTTGTTCCTCCTGTTTCTGTTTTCCAAATCCTCTGTGTGTTGCTGAAGAGACTGTACAGACTTTTCCAAAGCAGAGATACGTTGAGTGTTGGTTTGAATTTCTGTAACTTGTTGTTCCACAGTGTTAAGTCTGCAGTCCATTGAAGACCCCTTTTCCTTCAAGAGCTGCATATCACTACTAGTTTCCTCTACGAATGGTCGTAAAGCGCGAATTCCCTCCAAAATTAACTCCATAGAAATAGCAGAGGTTGGTTTGTCCGGAGATGGAGGATCATGTTTCAAACATTTAGTCGACGTAGGAGGAGAAGCTTTAGTGGATGTAGAGTGAGTAGAGGAAGCGCGATTAGATGTTACTCCAGCCATTTGTATGTCAACAATTGGGGGATCTGGAAGTGAAGAGATGTAGACTTGGGCAGAGTTGGAAGGCACAAAGACAAATTTGGGTTTGCGCAGTTTGCCCAGTTTGCCCATAGACGTATATTGTAGAGGAAAAATGAAGAATTAGACTGTAACAGATTGCCAGAGTTAAATGAGTTATCTGTGGAGCAGCACACAGAAGGAAGAAGACAACTAAGGATAGATAATAGCCATCTGCGATGGTGGATCAAAAATGATGTCAAAGAAACATACATGAATCTCCTGAGGCGGTGAATGGAGAACAGCAAGTGCACAGATAATACAGTATCATTAATGATGAAGAGAACTTAATGGTATGATCAAAAATAGATAATGCACTCTGTAAACCATTAATGGTAGCACAAAGAATATTGAGGACATTGAAAAAGCAGCAGGTGCAGAAGCATCAGCATATGCAGGGCTTATTCTGAAACTGCGCTAACTTCATCACATTTGACAAGTACATTGGTGGCATGAAGAACTCAAAAAGGCAGGTAATGTCACTGAGGAGACACAAGTGGAATCACATAAGGCGCTGCATGCTGGGAAATCAAAATGGTCTCCTTCTATGCTCCAAGTTTACCACATTATGAAACATGTAATGTAGAAGCATTGCACTTGCCAGCTGGGGTGCACAACAATTAAACATATAGCCCTGGCGCTTTCATCTCAGTAAGGTGTTTCCCCAGATTAACGCAAATATTCCTCAAATGAGCGGAATAACTTCCGGCGCTCCACTAGGCTGCACACAGATCCATTGAATGAAAGCCATAGAAAGCTTGGGCATACTGGTGACAAATCAAGAGCAGCCGATATTCAGTAAAGTATAAAACCAGCAACAGAACCAAACACTGGACATCATGTTCATAAGTCCTGGGAAGAGAGTCACTTAAAGGCGCTCCTTATTAGCAGCAGCATTGATGCTGCATGCCCCATCTACCAAACTCCGTCATGAGAAGACGCGCTGAGGAGAGCTGCAAAATAGCAGCAGCAGCGTTGAGGTAGACGGGAATAATAAATATGAAGCGCGAAGCACCGGCGACTTGAAAACAGCCTCACCATGTGCACCAGGGACTCCGCTGCATGACGCTAGGAGCAGGAGCCCACAAAGACGACAATTGGCCGGGAAAATTCCTTTAGAGAAGGACAGTGCGGCGGAGAAGGTCCCTCAGGCAGCCATCTTGATCGGCGCCGAAACCAAGCCCCCACCCCCCACATGGTGCATTCTAACAAGAGTGCTTACCTGAGGGCACCATTTTGCTGCCTCATCCCTTCTCATATGAGCTTTGCCCTGGAGAATGCTCTCTGGGGGCCCCCACTTCCACCCTTGTCAGGGTCCTGAGCAGTGCTCTGTGCTGCCTCCTGCTCTCTGGGGCCCCCACCCCATCCTCTTTCCGGGCCTTGCTCGCTCTGACTAAAGAGAAACATTGCAACTTGTTACATTGTTTCTCTTTAGTCAGCGGGAGGGGCTCAAAGCAGGCTGCAGACAGCCTGCACCTGCTTTAGAGGGAGAAAGGCTTGCTTTAGCGCTAGCCTCTCTCACAGCTCTCACCGAAGAGCTGATGGGGCCCGGGATTCCCCTTCGTTTACTGAAGAGAGCGGGGGCCCCCGCACCGCTGGGGCTGCGGGGGCGTTTGTTACGCCCCTGTATGTAATAAGCAAATTATAACAAAAAGAGGTAAACACAACACATCTTCCCCCTTAAAATATGAAAAAAAAATCAAAAAGAAATATTTACATTTACCATAGGCAAGTATTACATGCATCATCACAAATAGAATAAGATATCAGTAGGCATTAAAATGGAAAGCGTTATTTACATACTTCATCACAAACGAAATCTGACATCCATTTGGGTCTTGTGCAGACAAGTTTATCACGGCGCACAAAACACCCGCCTTCATTACCAACCCCATAGTCAGAAACAACCTCCATGCTACTCTCCACCAGGGTATCATCAACTGCATTACTAACCCCAGCATCCTCAACGCTTTCATCTCATTCTGAATGAGCGCTTGGAGACACCGGAGACCTCCCATGGAATTAGTACCAAGGCGAAAAACAACCACACTTCTCAAATTCCAGACTTTACCGTCACTTAGTTGCACAGCATCTCTTAAAACCTTAGTAACTTTCAAGGGTTCAGAGAATTGACTTTCACCCTCCCTCACTATCCAAGATTTTTTAATTTTGACCCAACAACCCACATTGATGGTGACACGTTTTGAACCACGTTTTAGATCAAACATCTCTTTATACTTCTTGTGCTTCTTCACAATTCTAGATCTCACTAAATCCACAGGCACAGTACTGATTGCAGCTTCCAACATCCACTCAGGGTTTCACTTGGTTCTGGCACCACGTCCTCTCATAACCTCGAAAGGGGATACCTCCAAGGTGTCATGACATGTAGTTCTATACATCCACAAGTTCTTGAAAACTTGAACCTTCCAATCACAATCATTCTGTACAGACATTTGAATGGCATTCTTTAGTACCCTGTTAAATCTCTCAACAATGCCATTACCTCTTAGGTCTTATAGGAAAGTGTTTAATTCCCACTCTGTTGAAATACTCCTTAGAGACGTTAGACAAAAATTGAACACCATTGTCAGACACAATTTGAACAGGTAGTCCTTCCTCAATAAATGTTCTGTCAAGAAATGTTAAAACTTCATCAGAAGTAATCTTATTCACAATCTAATCTTGATGACAGGCCATCTGGAAAATACATCAATGAGGGAAATGATATACTTCACCTCAATACCAATTGGTCCCATGATGTCTACAGCTGCAGTATGCCACGGTTAAGTGGGTACTATGGACTCACACATTTTGAGTCTCAGAGTAACAAAAGCTTTATCGGAACTGGCTCACCACACACAATCTTGCACAATCCTTTCAATGAACTCATCAATTCCAGGACACCAATACCATTATTTGTCTTTCTGTTTAGTCTTGACAATACCGCAATGCTCCTCGTTACACAGTTCAACAATTTCAGACCTCAAGGAGGAACGATTCTGTCACCTCTATAAATGGACCCTTTGGCAACAGAAAGTTCATGTCTGATTTCCCAAAAAGGTTTTAGAACTTCTGGCACACCAGTCTTCCTTGGCCAACCAGGTTCAACAAACCCTGACAAGCTTCTAAATCCATGTCCAAACTGTAAAGTTTCAACCATTCTTTCTCATTTACATTAAGTAACCCTTGGTCATGAATTAAAGCAATTTGCCCACAATTCAAATCACAACTAACACACTCTTGCATACCGAAAGGGAACCTGGATAAGAAGTCAGCAATACGATTCTTCTTACCAGGAACATAAACAACCTTGTAAATAAAATCCTGCAGACACATTGACAATCTTGCTATTCTGGCAGAGGCATTGAAAATCCCTTCTGTGGTCAACAATTTGACTAAAGGTTTGTGATCACTGCGCATTTCACACGGTTTTCCCCACATGAAGGAGCAGAAATGCTCCATGGCCCATACGCATGCAAAACTTTCCATTTTAATAACTGAGAATTTCTACTCGGTAGGAGATAAGACACGAGTGGCGTATGCTTCCATGTTTTCCTTACCATCAGCACTTATTTGAGATAAAACGCCACCAAGTCCCTTATTACTGGGGTCCACAGTAACCACATTTTCCAGCTCAGGATCAAACCCCTTGAGTGCAGGAGCCTTAACAATCAAATTTTTTATATTTTCAAATTCCAATTGGCTCTTAAAAATTCACTCTACCTTTAAGTAATTGCCTAATGCAAAACATTTTACTAGAAAAGTCCCTGACAAATTTGGAATAGAATTCCACAAGCCCAAGGAAGAATCTAACCTCCTTCCTATTCTTTGGGCCAGGAGCATCATGAATAGCATCTATCAAAGAAGGTTTGGGTGAGACACCTTCACCACTAAGAACATGGACCAAATATGTAATGGACTTTACTGCGAATTTACATTTTGAATGTTCGACGGTCAAACCTTTTGCTTACAAAACTCCAAGGACTTCCTCTACAATCTTGTCATGTTCCTGCCTTTCTTCACCGATAACAAGTATACCATCCTGGAAACACCTCACGTTCTTATATTTACCAAACAATTGGTACATAAGCCTTTGAAAAATGGCAGCAGCAGAGGCTAAACCGAATGGAAGTCTTTTGTACTGGAAGCATTCAAAGAGAGTAATGAATGCCGTGAACTGCTTACTCTCCTTAGCCAAAGAAATCTGGTGGTAGGCGGCAGATAGATCAAAAGACGAGAACCACTTAGCATTTTTGACAAGGGATAACATCTACGAGATTTTGGGAAGAGGACATTTATCCACAACAATGTTATTGTTAAGGTGCCTTAGGTCAATGCATAATCTCAATTTGCCAGTGCTGCATTTGGCTACCACAATCTGAGAAATCCATTCAGCCAAATCGATCGGCTCAATAATATCAGCCTTGACTAATCTCTCCAACTCGTTCTCAATATCTTCTCTAAATAGGACAGGAATATGTCTAACCTTATGCACCTTGGGGCATGCATCTGGTTTTAAAACAATTACATACTCAAAATCGTTGAGGTTCCCAATACCACCACTAAATACCTTAGGAAACCTCCTCAAAATCTTGTTACAAAGTAGTTCGCTATCATTTAGGACCATAACCGGATCAGGGCTATTGGGGTTAAGGATCATGTCTAAATTCCCTTGGTCCTTCCAACCCAGAACAGCAGGTCCTTTCTTAGCAACTTACAGATTACCAATTACCTCCCTGTTCTTAAACGTGAACACTAGTGACCTGTAGCCCACCATATCTATCTTTTCACTGGAAAATCCCTTCGATGAATATCCGATTCAAGTAATTTACCACTCAACCACTTGGCAAACAAAGACTGCTAGGTTTCTTCATCTACAATAGTGTATGGAGAACCTGAGTCTGCATATATTTGTACAATAACACCACCAATGGACATGGAACACAAAGGTTTTTTCCAGCAGAAGTCACCGCTGTCACTGCTGTCATTAATATTCCAAAAAAACAATTCCTTGGGATCAAGGTTTAGATTTTCATTAGTACAATCTCTTATGCTAAGTTTCTTAATACTGGACTCATCATCACTGGAACTACTTTCAGCTTCATACACACATTTCACTCTACTGCCCCTTTCCTCCTGCAAATCGTAGCACAGTGTCCGAGTCCGAATATTCCACAATTGGAAATTTTTTGTTTAATGGCAGGACAGGACTTGCTGCAAGCTATGTGTGACGCACTATCACAGCGGAAACACCTGAAGTTAACACGGCTGGCGAAATCTTTGTTTTTAATTACCTCCTTCTTGGGTTTAGCAGTACTCTTTGTTTTAATGTTACTGATTACCTCAACTGGGGTTTCTTTAGTAATAGCCTGGAGGTTGTTTCTGCCGATGGGGTTGGTAATGAAGGCGGGTGTTCTGTGCGCCGTGATAAACGCATCCGGACTAAACCCAAATGGATGTCAGATTTCGTTTGTGAATTATGTAAATAACGCTTTCCATTTTAATGCCTACTGATGTCTTATTCTATTTGTGATGGTGCATGTAATACTTGCCTATGATAAAAAATTTTTTTTTTTTTTAACATTTTAAGGGGGAAGAGGTGTTGTGTTTACCTCCTTTTGTTATAATTTACTTATTACATATATATGTTCTGTTGCAAAGTCATCCTGTGCCCTGGGCACCCCCCAACATTTTGCCTACTGATACTGGTGGTACCTGATTTTGACTGACCCTTGGCTCTGCCTAACCAGGCCCAGGGCCATTGCTAAGCTGAAAGAGACACATTAGAATCCAGTTAAAATACCTAACATACACTAGGGTACACTATGGTATGGTGGGGTACCCCTGTAATTGGCATGATCTACCACATAAGCCCCTAGTATATAATAGGACAGGGGATTGAAACTACCTAGAAGTCCCCAGTACCCTGGGGCATGGCTGTTGAGAGGCCAGCAGCTTTTTCTGCACTTGCATGTGCGCACTGCTGAAGCCTGGGGTCAGTGTAAAAACAGCCCTGGGTGCAAGGACTGCTTTTAAAAAGTCAATTGTGCCCAAACTCGAGTTTGGTGGTAGGGGCACTTAAAATGGATAACCTACAATGTTTCGGCATATTAGGGACCCCCAGGGTCTCCGCTAGGTATCCCAGGGGTGGGGGGTCAGTCATCTGTTATGTTATAACAATTTTTATAGCGCACCAATACCCGTAGGTGTCTAGGCGCTACGGACATCTTAGTGTAGAGGGAGACTAGTTTCTAAAAAGCCATGTTTTGAGATGTTTTCTAAATTCAAGTAAAGAGGGAGTCCTCTGAAGAGCAAGTGTAAATGAGTTCCACAGCCTAGTGGTGCTATGTCTTAAACTCCTCCCCCCCAGTTCATCATCCTGGCTGTAGAGGTAGGCATCAGAAAGGCATTGGTTAAACGTAGAAGTCTGGTAGGGGATTACCAACTGAAACAGTTCCATAGAAAACGTGGACCCTGTCTATGGAGTGCTTTATGTGCTACACAAAGCGCCTTAAATTTAATGCGTTGGGCAACTGGCAGCCAGTACAGTTCTCGAATCCCATCCCTAATAGATTGATACTTGGGGACGTCCAGCACCAATCTAGCAGCAGCGTTCTGTACCGCGTGTAGTCTTCTGAGTTGGTTCAGCTGTAGGTTTATATATAACAAATTACAGTAGTCCAACTTAGAGAAACCAAAAAGGATACAACAATTTTCCTGGTGTTTTTCGGGATGAAAGGGATAATTTTTCGTACCGTTCTAATAGTCAAGAACGCTGAGTACACCACCTTTGAGACCTGGGATTTGAAATTAAGCTTTTCATGTATTAAAACTCCCAAGTTTTTAGCCTTTTCTACTGGTGTGGGTAGGGGACCCAGTGAACTTGGCCACCAAGCAGGGGACCAATGAGGAGAAAGCTTTCCAAATAGTACCACCTCGGTTTTGCCCGAGTTGAGCTTCAAGCAATAAATTGTAAAAATTGATACTTGTATAGCGCACTACTCACCCGCAAGGGTCTCAAGGCACTTGTACGAATACCGCTGTGGAACCCATCCTGGCTTTCCCTGTGAGGCGTCCACTCCTGGGCACCCCCAAGGTGGAGGCCAGGCATCCTTAGCGTTGTGGGGGCCGTTGTGGAGATTAAGCAAGCTATTGCCCAGAGTTGCAGAGTGGGACTCCATGATTGGAATAGGCACCGAGGCGAGAATTATCAGGTCCATGGAATTTTTAGCCCAAGACCCGCCGAGGCGGGGAATTGAACCCTGGTCCCGGGCTGGACCTCTGCATCAGGGTCTGCCGCTCTACCCATTGAGCCACACTTCTCCACTTGCCTGCTCATCCAATTGCTTAGAGCGACCATGCAACCATGCAGTTTGTTAGAGTGGTCAACATCTTTGTCTATAGTTGAGATGACCAATTGGGTGTCGTCGGCATACGAGGTTGGAGTAAGGCCAAAGCTTCTGATCAAAGGGGCTAACCCGGATACATATATATTAAAAAGAGTGGGACTCAATTAAGAGCCCTGTGGGACCCCACAAGGCATAGAAAAAGATGTAGATTTAAAATTGCCTAGTTGCACTGTCTGCGTTCTGTCTGTTTAAAAGGATGTCAGCAATGATAAGGCTTTTCCTTCTTGACCAGTGGACCTCAGACGTTTTATCAGTAAAGTGTGGTCCACAGTGGCAAACGCTGCTGTCAGGTCCAGGAGGATAAGGGCTGCTGATCCTCCGTCTTCCAATGCAGTGCAAGTTTCCTCAGCGGTTTTTATAAGGGCTATCTCTGTGCTGTGACAGGACCGGAAGACAAATTGACTGTGATCTAGAACATTGTTATTTAAGATGTACGTGGAAAGTTCCTTATCAATGATTTTCTCAAGTATTTTTGTAGGGAGCGGGAGCCTTGCAATCGGTCTGTAGTTTGCTGGATCTGTTGCATCAAGGCTGGTTTTTTGTTTAGCAGCGGTAGTATGCAGGCTTGTTTCCATCCTTTTGGAAAAATTCCTTCTAACAGCATCTGATTAAACATGCCAGATAGATGGGGACTGTTGATATGGCTGATGTTGTGTAGTATCCTAGGAGGGCATGGATCATCAGGAGAGTCAGATTTGGTCTTTAAAAGAAGAGTAACAACCTGCTCTGATGAGGTGGCAGTGAAATTTAATAGAGGCCTTGTGGTTTTAGATTCCTGTTCTGAGTCAGTGTTGTTAGCCTTGTGTATAGCAAATGGATCATAAATAAGATCAACCTTTGTTTTAAAGGCCTGGGCCAGTGAGTTGCAGAACTCTTGGGTGCAATTCATATTAGCATCTTTATTGATAGCAGTTAGATTATTTATGACTGGAAAACATTCTTTGCTCGAGTTGCCAGCCATTTCTATTGTGTGAGTATAGAATTTGCTTTTTCCATGATATTTTTTTTCAAATAAACCGCTATTATCTATAAGGTACGCCCTTATAAAATGAGATTTTATATGCCTGGGTAAAGTGAAATTTCACATTTCACTCCACACATTGTGGTAAAGTGCTGCTCAAATTCGACTTTGATGCTAGGAGCACAGGAAAAGGAGAATCTGCAATATTTCTGCAGATTCAGAACCCCTAAAGTCTCGCCTGGTGGCACATGGGGTGGGGTTCCTATAGATATAAGGCAAGTACGTATAAAATATGTTTTTGTAAGTCCTGGTGCTGGAAAAATGGCCCAGGTCATTTTACCCATTTCAAATCCCTTGTTACATAGGTCAACATGGTAGGAAGCTATTGATTAATAACTATTGATAGGAGAGGACTAGACTGACCATTCAAAGGCTTCCCAGAATGGTAGGAGTAAATCGAACAATATCACATTGTTAAATTTCGCCTAAGGTGTACATACAAGAAGGTATAAGACTTTCTTGTTTGTAAGTCCAAATTCAGCCTTCCAGTGGTCTGCCCTGATTGGTCAAAGTTAAGTGGATTAGCCAGGCTGCCTTGAAGAGGTGATAAAGAGTCCCTGGGGTTAATCAGCTCTGCTGGCAGGGCAGTGTGTTGTTCAATAGGAATGCCAGGCCAAGGGGAGGGGCCGTAAGCCATGGTCTTCAAAGGCAGAGGGATGGCCACAGTGTCAGTTTCCACTTTACACTTTTGACCCCCACCAGACCCTGAATTAGGGAAGGTATGTGCAGATGGTAGGGAGAGAGTCTATGGAAATAAGCCATCCTGGAGGGGGGGGGGGGGGGTGTTTAGCCAGGTCTAACCTACTTGCTGGAAAATCTGCCATTATGGATTTGGAAGATTGGACGCACTCTGGGAGAAAATAATGCCACACTCTACAGGATGTGGTCATAACTATGAGGAGTTAACCTACTCCCATTGGTCAGAAGTGACCTCCTTCTTGACCCAGATAACTTGGAATAAGTATCTGAGAGGTGCAGAGCCCTCCAGATCTGCTGCTTGAAACTTACTGAAGCAAGAAGTGCCCTGCTGAGAAGTTTTGCTGTGCAAAGATTTCTAAGGCCTGAATTCTGAAGAATGCACCAACTGAGACTAAAGCCCTGCAGATTACCTTGCTGCAAAAGGACTAAAGAGTGGACTCCCTGCAAGCTACAGGTTAACAGAACTCACCTGGACACCCCCACAAAGAATTCCCAGCCTGAGGTACCAGTGGATTTGTAAGGGTTTTGTTCAAGTGGATTGTGGAATTGAAGTTTCACACTTTCAAGGACCCTCTTGGAGATTCCAGAACCTTGCATTGTGTGTTGGATACTTTGGGACCCGCAAGCAGAACTTAAGGAAGGTGTTCTAACTGGACCCCGCCTGCTGGAGAAGGCTGCACACCACATTTGGTGAGATTCTCCAGAACAATTTCTAAAGGTGTTCCTGTCAGAGAAAACAAAATGACTAAAAGGGGCACTGCTGGTTCCTAAGCACTAGAAAGTGACTAATATTTAAAAATTCATATCTCTGGTTCCCTACAGTGATTTTTTTCATTTTGGTGTCATTTAAAATATAAAAATATTACCTATTCTTATAAATTGGTGTTGGATTTTTATTTTGTGTTGTGTCTTAATTATTTACTGAAATTGTGTTTTTAAATGCTTTACATACCTGTGTTTGACGTTACGCCTGTCTGCTCGCAGCCACGTTACCAAGGGTTGAGCATAGGAATAATTTTCTAAGACCTATTCTAAGTCCTACTATGTGATAGTGATGGAGCAAGGATTTGCACGCAAAGAAACTTGCTCTCATTCATAAACCTCGTCTAACCTTTAATAAGTATTAACCAATCCTGTGCGTGTTAAATTTTGCCTTTTTCAGTACACGCGGGTGCCCGAAAGAAGCTCGCATCTGTGTTTTGTTAATCATAATGATGCTTGCACTACTGAATGGCCGCTTCGCAGAAATCCAGTCTGCGCATGCGTCGGTCATACCCACGTGATGTGGCGCACTCGCAATTTGGAGGGATGTTTTCGCTCATGCGCATTACTGCTAAATATGGCCGCTTGTCTTTAACCATGCTCTCTGCTAGCTCATGCTGCTTCTGCATATCTGTCTTTCCCGCATTAACCCTCAATGCTATAGATATTATAAAGTAAGGGGTGCAGTGAAGCTTTTTCATGGTATACAGTGTATTCGTTTTTTCTGTGTTTATAATTTGTTTTCGCTTACTTTTCATGTACCGCGTATCTGGGGGCTTGGGAGTTGGGGAGCCGCGCCATTTTAGAAGCCCGTGTGGACTTGGTCACATGACATGAGGACCGGGCCTTGCATCTGTGGAACTCAGCCAGCTGGCTACCGAAGCTGAGATGCTCCTGGGAACCTGCCTCATGACCCAGAGAGGAGAAGCTGAATTTCACCTGAAATGCAACATTTGTTTCTTTCTACTGTATGCTCTATTGTCCTCTTCTACACGTATGCCTGGGAACAGGAATGTAAGGGGTGGGTACTGTCATTTGAATATTAAACAGGGGAACGCAGAATTTAGGAGGTGACAATGACCTAACCACCTCTCTTGACCAATCGAAAGATGGGACCTTGTCACTTGCAACATTTGTGGGTGGTCTGGGGGTCCAAATAGAGTATAACTAGCCTAGTTTAGTTAAAGAAAATTGTCCGACTTGTCCGAGTAGCTGACCTGTCACTGACCCTACGAACTCTATAGGTGATTGATACAGAGCGCTGCGGAGCACTCTGTCCGTATTTTCCACAAACTCAAAGGGGTGGAAATAGTCTTAAGTGCTGGCAAAGCACTTTGCTGGGAGATTCAAAGACCCAATCGGGGTTACTGGCAGATTCCGTGCAGAGAGGGAGTAACGCAGGCGTTGCGTCCGAAGCTGCAGGTGTTGGTCGTGCCCTTGATGAGCCCAGTCCTGACCCAAAACCTGAGGGGTATCCTGTCCTGACTGTCCATAAGCTGTACCTGCTCGCCTACTGCCATTCCGAATCCGAGAGGGTCCTTGTCCCCGCCTATTCCCAAACTGACCCGTGGCCAGGGTTAGTCCTCATTCTGTCCTAGGTAAATATACTTGTGGGTGTCCGTCTAACTATACTCTTACTTTTTCTCTTCTTAATAAAGCACTCTTGCTTGTGGTATTTCCCTATCACCTTTTCGAAAGTGACTTTTATGGAATTGTTTATTAGTAATGTTCCACTTCTTCCCCTACCTATAGGATATTATTAAAACTGACTGCTTATTTTAGCTTGTTCCATTATCCCTTCCCTTTAGTATGGTTGCTGTGAATTTAGTGAAGATAGCTTAGAGTTTAGTAATTAGAACAAGAATATTAAGTACCCATATCAGGTCCTACTCATTCACCCTGTCTTAGTTTAAATTCGTACTGATTAGCATGGTCCCTAATGCTCATACCCTGTAGTATTCCTTAGTACTCTATGGTGCTTGCCTTAATCCATAGTTACATTTTGGCTTTGATCTTGATCATTGATGTTCTGATTTGTATCTGCCTTATACTCATGGCATATTCATTCTAAACTTACTTTATATAAACTTTTGAAAACCCATCAGGTGTTTGTGGTCATTATATATCACAAGGTGTTATTAATATACTGAATGTGTAAGGTATTCAACTCTTTTTTTGGAATCTTGTCACCTATCCACTGCTAGCTCCTGACCCATCAGGAAAAATGTGCCTGTGGTAAGTCAGGTACATGAATAATAGAGGTGAGGGAGTCACCTCCTGAATTACTCATAGTGGCGTGGAAAGATCACCTGGTCCAGGTAAAACTCAGTCATCATATGCACGCCAGGGCCCAGTGCGTGGAAATTGGTAAACTAGTGACTCGGGTGACCTACGCGCTCTATCAATAGTGGCCTTATTGCCAGTGGCAGACCTACATTTGCCCCTACCAATAACCCACTTTCGAAAATGTTCCATGCCTCGCGCCCAGCCCCTGACTCACATCAGCTGTGAGATTCTAAATTGCTGGCAGTGGACGTTGAAGCTGGACAATGGATGGAGGGTCTTCCTTTTCTTGCTGTACCAGTGTTTCTTTACTGGAATAAAGCTAGTTTTTCAATCATTCATGTCCGGCTCCACTTTACATTAGGCTTTGTCCGCTATGAGTTTGAACTCCAAAGGCCTATACAGGAGGGTGTGGGGTAAGTTCCCTTCCTTCCTAACCCCTCTTTCATCAGACGTGAATTATTATATTGGCAGGTAGGTGTAATGAAAACATCTAAATTATACACTGAAGTCAGAGGGACCTCTGAGGTTACGTGGCTTCATAAAAGTTTGTAAAACATTGTTTTTGGGGGAAAAAGAAAAACATATAGATAGATAACAAATTCAAGGGAGGGCATAGGATCGGCCAGCAAATGTCAACATTTCTACTGGCAAGAGAGTGGATTAGCCCAAGAAGGTCTGGATGTGAATTCATGCCACATCAAAGATCAGATCAATTTGTGGTATTAAACCATGGCTTGTTGAGGTTTCTTGCTAGGCTTTTGTTTTGCCATGCACAGAAAACACCTTACAGTGATGTCAAGATTTCAAAGCCAAGGCACAAGAGGAATTTCATTTATGCAGCCATGATCTCGCACAATTTCCAGCATTTTAAGTCACACTTGACAGAAGACAAGCCCCGAACTACACTATTATGCTGAGTCACTTAATTGAAGTTCCGTTAGGGTAATAACACTATCGCTGGAGCATAGAAACTGCATGAAGAGACAGAACACAAGAGCCTTTGGTTCAAGTCAGTGTGATTTGGTGACATTTCTTAGCACAAAATCTTTCCTTGTGTCCAGAAAATCAACACAAGAGCATATTTATGCAAAAAGTGGCACAAAAAGCTATATTTCCATCCCATGTAGTTTAGTGTAATTTTATTTGAGTTTTGCATAATCTCCATGTTATATTTGGGGGTCTCTAGTTGGCACAGGTAGGTACTTGTGACAAATAGGGACCCTTGCCTCTAGTCAGGGTAAGGGAGTACACTCCTAAAATAACCCCTGCTCACCCCCTTGGTAGCTTGGCACAAGCAGACAGGCTTATCTTAGAGGCAGTGTGTAACGCATTATGTCCACATACAGTAACCCAGTGACAACACTACAAACGGACACAACACAATGTTTATCAAAAATTAGTATTCTTTATATAGACTTAACACAAGACCATTAAACGACAGAAATCCTCAATTCTATACTTAAAATGGTTGTTTTAGCTTAGTTCAGTTCAGTTCTTAAGATGCAACACTTTGAGTCAATGTACCTTACGATGCGTTCCGCTTCCACGACAAGCAATGTTGCGATGGAAATGTGGCAAAGTTCCGGTGCAAAGCATTAAAGACATGAAGATCTTCCAGATGTGGCATGCTTCTCAGATGATGCAAGAAGTCTCGATTTGATGCATCAACTGCAGCGGCGACACCCTTGTTCAGCGATGCAACAGCTTCAGCTGCAACACTATTCTCCGACGGCTGCAAGAAGCTTCCTCACGATACGACAACTACAGCAGTGACATCCTTGTTCAGAAATGCGACGGCAGCAGCTCCGATGGCGGTGCCCTTCTCTGGGAAGGCGAGACGCTTTCCTCGATGCGGTGCAATGCGACAGCGGCGACACCCTTGTTCAGAGATGTGACGGCCACCACAGCGACATGCTTCTTCCTCGTTGCAAGACACTTCTCTCGATGCGGTGCAATACGACAGATCCAGCGGCGACATCCTTCTTCAGAGATGCAATGGCAGCAGCAGCGACGGCGACATGTTTCTTCCTCGATGAGTCGCGCTGCCAGCTCCTTGAGACTCGCTGTCCCTCAGAAGGCCCAAAACAGCAGCAGGCACTTCCAAATAACTCTGGGGAGCCGGGGGTTGAAGCCTGTTGTCCTTGACACTTCAGCAGGAGGCAAGCTCTGTTCCAGGCCCTTGGAGATCCTTCACAAGTTGAAAATATAGTACACAAAGTTCTTTCTCCTTTCTTTGGCAGTCAGGCAACCACTGCAGACCAATCCCCTAAGCAGCACTTTAGCTTAGGAATAGTCTCTCCTCAGTTTCTTGAAGTTCCTCCCCTCAGCAAAGGTTTCTTCTTGTGGTCCAAAAGTGATCTAATTTCTTGGGATCAGGGTCCCAATATTATACCCCAAATTCCTTTGTTCTCTGAGCGAGAGGGGCCTTTGCCCAGTCCAAACCAGTTCTGGAGCACTCTGTTTACAAGACTCCTTCTTTCCTTTCACAGTACAGGGCAGAAACATCAGATGGCCCACAGGAGTTGGAGCCAGCATTGAGGAGGGAAAGCACCCCCCTGAAGCACTCTGTTGACATGATTCCTTCTCTCCTTTCACAGTGCAAGGCAGAGACATCAGACGCACCACAGAGGGTGGAGCCAGCACTGTGGGGGGCAGGCACAGTCTCCACAAAGAAAATGACATACCTTTCACACAGCCCTATTCACTTGGGCCAGATGTATGACCATTACATTTTGCGGTTCGCAAACTGCAATTTTTTACAATTTGAAATTTGCGACTCTTAAAATAGAATGTACTAATATGTCTCAGACACATTCAGTGATTCCCCAGCGGGTTGTAAATTACCTACCTCATCAATATTCATGAGGCAGGTCGCAATTTACAACACATTGGGAATGGGCTACGATTACAGGGAAGGTGGCCAGCTGGGGACAGCAGACCACCATGTCTGTGTTTGCTTATTAAATAAAGCAACTTTTTTTCAAAATGCAGCCCGTTTTTCTTAAAGGAAAACAGGATGCGTTTACAAGAAAAAAAGGAAAAATATTCTTTTAATTTTTTGAGGGCAGACAGTGGTCTGTCGGACCACTGCCTGCTCTTAAAAAACATTTGCTGCCAAACACAAAGGGGAAGGGGTCTGTCCCATTTGTGACTGTCAAGTCAAGTCAATTGAGCTTTATTTCAATTTAGAATATAAATCATAAAAAGCGAACAACAATCATATAGCAATACATTTCATTTACAATAAATTCAATATGTACAGATAAAAACAGTCATACCAAGTCTTCCAGGTATGGAGCTCAATTAAAAGGTGATGCTATTATTCTATGTTAAAATGCGAGGCTATACGTGGAAGTTCTCGCTTTTGGGTTTAAAACTTAATTGATACTTTTAAAAGTTCGCCGAAAGTTCAATAGATGACTCGTTGTTAAAAAAAAAAGAAAAAGAAAACAAGTAATTAATTTAAAAACGCTCTATGTCGGACCGTGCATTTCAAAAAGTTCACAACAAGATAGGTAGTCCTTTCACGATCCAACTGCTGCAGAAATAGAAATGCTAGACGGCATTGTCTGTATCCAGTTTGATTTAGTAGTGGGATCAGCCACGTTTTCCTGAAATCGTGAAAAAATCTGCAGAAGAGGATGGTGTGCATGGTCGATTGAGGGGAAGTATCGTCGCATGCACACAACGGGAGGTCTTTAGCCCAATTATTTCTGGTGGGGAATGTGACGAATCGATGGAACAAGTTCAGCTTAAACCTTACCAAGAGATACCTCTCGTAGCCTGAAGTGTTTAATGTAAGGTATGGCTGAATGGAGGTGGTCATTTGTATTTGTAAGGAGCGTGCCACTGAAGGTTTTGTTGCCTCTTTCATTAGTCTCAGTTCCTCTAAATGGGATAAGCATTTAATTTTTAGTGCCTTTCTTGAGACTTCGGACATTGAGGAGGGATCATAATAGTACCACGCCCATCCTATATCTTTCAAGAACTTTTTTATGTATCACAGCCACCTGGAGTTGTAGGCCTTGTCCGGTGCTAGGCAGTCCGTTAGAATAGACTGGGTAAGAGTTGCTTAATCGTTCCTCCAGGTTCTATGGCATAATAGTATTGGTTCAGCTTTTGCTAGATCAGTAACATGCGGCAGGCCCGACTCTATATGACACGCCATAGTGCCCGTGCTCCTCGGGACCGCCAAAAGGTATCTCAAGGAGGAATTTTCCACTTTCTGAATTTCGACTATCGGTGCAAACCCCCCAGAGCCCGGCTCCATAGAGAGCCACTGATAGACATTTGGCTTTGTAATTCTCAACATTTGTGACTGGCTTACCACTAATTTGAATTTGGTGGTAGCTGTGATTGTTTTGTGACCTCATTTGTGGTGGGCGCGGGCGGAGAGCTTCGCTTGTCCCACGGAGTGTGCGGAGATTTGCCCACTCCGCGAAGTAGGCAAATCTCCGTACACTCCGCAGCAGAGCAGAGTTGATCAGCCCCCGCCTCCAACCCCCTATTAGGAATGAATTAAAAATACATTAAAGGTAAAAGAAAACAATACTTCCAAGAAATGCGCATACACGGGCGTGCGGGCATGCGCAGATCACCCTGAGACGGCGAGGAAGAGGGGATGCCGCAGTCAAGGTAAGTCTTTTTTCTTTTACCTTTAATGTATTTTTATTCATTCTTAATAGGGGGGTGTACGCGGGTGGCAGAGTTTTTTCCCAACTCTGTGGACCTCCGCGGAGTCCTGCTCCGCCAGCTCCGCCTAGGGTTAAGTTGCGGTTGCAAAACATTTGTACGTCACCCTGTGGCTCTCTATTAGGAAGGGACATCCTTGGCAAGCACCTTCCTAATAGTGACTCGCAAACACTATCTTGCAAGTCGATAATAGGTTACCAACTCACAAAATAGGGTACAAACCTTTTTTAGCGGTTGCACACGGCCCGATTTTCAGTTTGCGACCGCTAAAAACTGTTGTGTGTCAGACCCCTTGTCCCTGTGAATGGAGAGCCTGAGCTGCTGTTCTCCACCAGCAACATCTACACATGTCACATCTGGGGGGGAAATGGGGGGCTGTAATTGTAAACCCCAACTTACTGAAAGATCGGACAAAAGGGATCTGTGGACCAAAGGGTGGAAAAACAAAAATCATATTCTCAGATGTTCTTACTTTCTCAGTGCCAGCACAGTCAATTCACAGAGAAAGTCCTGGCAAAGAGGTGTTGAGAGGAGCCCCTGGTGACACTCCTCATATGGGGCATCATGGACTGATGCTGTCTAAGTCCTTCAAATAAAAAAGATGCTGATTGTAGCACATTGCAAACAAGTCACCAACTGCGTGCAACACAGACATAGCAGAAACAGGCAGAAACAATCAATGTGTGGCTACCTGCACACATTTAGAGGGGCAAAGCCCCGGGGTTGACTCAGCAAGAGGTTACATTTTCAAGTTATTCACAGACTGTCCTCTGTTGTAAATGAGTAAATCACAGGGTGAAGTGGAGCAGGGGGCACAGTATGATTTACATGATGGAATCACAGGATGAAGTGCAGCGGGACACAATATGATATACAACAGGGAATCAGAGGGTGAAGTGCAGCAGGGGGCACAGTATGAAGTGAATCATAGGGTGAAGTGCAGCAGGGGGCACAGTGTGAAGTGAATCATAGGGTGAAGTGCAGCAGCGGGCACAGTATGATTTACATCCAGGAATCACCGGGTGAAGTGCAGCGGGGCACAGTATGATTTACATGAGTGAAGCACAGGGTGAAGTGCAGCAGGGGGCGCAGTATGAAGTGAATCATAGGGTGAAGTGCTACAGGGGTCACAGTATGACTTACCTTACATGAGGGAATCACAGGGTGAAGTGCAGCAGGGGGCACAGTATGAAGTGAATCACAGGGTGAAGTGCGTCAGGAGGCACAGTATGAAGTGAATCATAGGGTGAAGTGCAGGAGGGGTCACAGTGTGAGTTACATCATTGAATCACAGGTTGAAGTGCAGCAGTGGGGCCAGTATGAAGTGAATCAGATGGTGAAGTGCAGCAGGGGGCACAGTATGAAGTTAATCTTAGGGTGAAGTGCAGCAGGGGTCACAATATGACTTACATAAGGAATCATAGGGTGAAGTGCAGCAGGGGGACAGTAAGATTTACATCAGGGAATCATAAGGTGAAGTGCAGCAGGGGGCACAGGGTGAGTTACATCATTGAATCACAGGTTGAAGTGGAGCAGGGGGCACAGTATGAAGTGAATCATTGGTTGAAGTGCAGCAGGGTGCAGTATGAAGTGAATCACAGGGTGAAGTGCAGCAGGGGGCACAGTATGAAGTGAATCACAGGGTGAAGTGCGTCAGGGGGCACAGTATGAAGTGAATCATACGGTGAAGTGCAGGAGGGGTCACAGTGTGAGTTACATCATTGAATCACAGGTTGAAGTGCAGCAGGGGTCACAATATGACTTACATAAGGAATCATAGGGTGGAATGCAGCAGGGGCACAGTATGAAGTGAATCACAGGGTGAAGTGCAGCAGGGGTCACAGTATGAAGTGAATCACAGGGTGAAGTGCAGCAGGGAGCACAGTATGGAGTGGATCACAGGGAGGAATGCAGCAGGGCACCGGGTATTGCTGTACCGTAGGCAACTGGAGTGTCCTGGTGTATGTTCAACTCTGTTCCTATAGCATAGCACCACGCGCCTAATCATTCCTAAAACCAACATGTGCCATCCATGTCTCTTCTTTAATAATCACCAAGAGGATTTGTCCGAGGAATGCGGAACTCAAAAAGCAATGTGTAGCAAAAAGACATATCACCCACATAAATGCAGATCATCAATTATTGTAACTGTACTGCCATCTGCTGGCTTTTGAAGTAAATTGCATTTAGTGACCGACCCCTCACATGCATTATAGGGATTGCTCTACATGTAACACGAAGTTTCAGGTTGAATAGCTTTAACTCTGCAGTTCAGCACCCTTGAAGCTGTCTCAAAAGGCCACCCAGCCTTCTGTAGGTTAAAACTGACAAACAATTGACCTGCAAGGAAAAAATGGAAATCATGTCTCCTAAACTTACACTCTCAAAGAAGTTCACATAACCCCTAACGGCCACTGCCAGGGACCGTGAGTACACAGTAGCCCGCATCGGGCATGTGAGACGCTTTGGTGGCAAACAGTGCAAAAAATCACTGATTCAGGGTCAACTAACAACCCATGCAGGCAAATGTGACCAGAAAAACACAACATTTGATGTTTATTATCAAAAGATTTTTTTATTATTATTTTCATTGTCAGTTCAACAATTTTAGTTTTTTACATAGATATAACAAAATAATACACAGGACCCATACCACGCCACACACACTCACCACGTCAAACATCCGAATTCATAACCACACATACTCATAAATCCAATAAAATTAGGCATATCTAGTACAAAAATACACACATAAGGTATTATCTTCTTTTTGCAAAAACATCAGTGTGGCTGGTAAAGGAATAGAGAAAGTTAATCAATGAAGATCTACTACGGGGTCACACAGTGATAAGCCAGGTTAATATGAATAACATGATGGAAGAACTCGGGGGAGAAAAGAGATTAAATTGTATAGGTCCACGTCACTATTTTCAGGGCTGACGCGGGTTTCGGTGTTAAACCCCACTGTGGGTCTCACCTTCCTCAGGGCGCATATACCAAAAAACAGTAGTAGTTATTTTTTGGTACATGCGCCCGTCCACGTTTACTCATCCATTATTTGTGTACTGTGGGATGCTTCACATTTTCTGGCATGCGTTGAGAGTACTATTGATTTCCCCTGTTCTCTCTAACTCATATTTTTCTCAGGGGCCCCTTCCTTACGTGGAGAAGCTGTGGTGGGGCCAGGGGCCAAAACGAAGGGGCCACATCACTCCATATCGACATGGACATTGGGAGGGTTTCACGTGTCAACTTAATGCTTTCTCGCTGTTGAATACTCCATATAGCATCTAAGGTAGGTAAACATTGCTATAACAGCAACCAGAACAACATAGCAAATGAAATGTCATGTCATCGCTTTTCTTTCATCCTCGTCATGTCCTGGTTGACCCTTTGCATTCTGGTATCTGTAGTTGTACATTCTTATTTTAAATCCAGGATTACAACTACCAGAATACTAAGTACAAATTGCAAACCTGGAATGAGGGAGCCCTAGAGATCTTCCCATTTCAGGACCATCAGACAACTCCGTGGAGATGTCATTTCACAATCTATTGAATTCTGGGAATCTGAGTCCTCCTTCTCTGTAACTGAACTCACTGGACTACAGTGCCAGAGGACCATGCTTTGTAAAAGGAAAACCCTGCACTGGAGCATAGAATTGCTGGTGGCATGGATTTGTCTTACAGACCTACACCTGCGTTATTTGACCGTAGGTACACCTTTAAGGTTACATCTGGGCCGTGCAGTGAAGGAGGATTTCCCCTAAAAGAGAAAGTTGGGGAGAACACAAGCACCCATAGTAGGTAACAAGATTAAGGGGAAAACTAGCAAGGAGGGACAGATGTTTCTGACGAAACTGCCCAACCCAGACTTTCTAGGTCCAGAACCTGGGCATTCCACTCCTTTTTACACTCAGCTTTGCATATTCAAAAACTACATGCAGCAGTGACGCCTTTCAATGTTTATAATGTATACTAGGCCAGAGTTGAACAGATTATCTCTGCAGTTACTTGCAGAAAGCCCCAAACACGCATAGCCCTATAAAGCAGTGATATTTAAACTTTCTAATGATACGCTTCCTTGAAGGAAATAATCAAGCTTATAAAAACAACATAATATTTTCTCATAATGATTATGTAAATAGATACATATCGTCAGCATGGTGATCACATTGGAGGATGGGGGGTATTTTTTATTTTTGTTATTTTTGGGAGTTTTATATAGACATGAACAAGGCCGCAGAGGGAGACTGGCATTTATAGAGTTAACAATACAGTATACAGAAGTGATATACATGACAAACAGTGTGACCTTGTTGAACGTAAGTGCTATGTGGGATGCAGAAAGCTTGCAGTGGCATTTCAACAACAACACCAAGAACTAAAGACAGGAAAAAGAGACAATCCTCAAAGTTGCTTCTTCCTAAGAGCAGCGGCTTGGGCCTGAGGAGTAGGCGCTTCCAGAGCCTTTGAAAGGGAGACAAAGTTAGATCAAGTTAAGAAAGTAAGAGACGTCAAGTATTGAGGTGCCTCCAAGTAAGTGATATATCAGAGACAGCTGAAATATAATGAAACCGGCGAGCAGTCTGGTAATACTGGTAAGGAGTTCCTTATCTGCAATGAACTGAAAAGAAAGGAGAAGTGGATGTATGTTTCTTATAGCATTTTCTTGGTTGGCAAAGGTTTCAAAATCCCTTAGCTGCAGAGACTTTGCAACACCCTGTGCTGAGCCCTTTTATTCTGTTTTGGAAAATGTACGCTTTAATCTTCATTATTAGTTTTCCACAAAAGCTAATCAGGCCAACATTGTGTCTTTTTCCTCCTAGTGGGACCTATAATTTGAGACAAGAATGTACCAAATCATGACCATGCAAAGATCATATTATCTTCATATGGTCAAGAGTTTTATCTATTTCTGGCACCGGTGCTCGGCACTGGCAGACATGGGGAACTGTTTTTTATCAGGAGAAATGTGGCAATTCAGGATGTCAGGTATTTGTAGATCCCTGCAGATCACAGAACGTTTCCTCACAGAAATATGAGGAAAATTCCTGATTTTTGTCAAAGTATGAGATTTTCCAGGAATTCCGGGTGAGAGATTGTGGTGGTATCAACACAAGTCGCACCACCCTGCACAGTGATTGATTATCTGATGTTATTTGCTGGGCTAATTTCTGTGTCTCTACCCTGCACCACCTCCCCAAGAAAGCCCTTGTGAGAAATTGGGTTACTGGTTGAAGAGGGTCAAACCCTACTCAAGCAGCAACCACAATCCTAGTCAGGGTGTGGCACTAGCGAACCCCAAATTAACCTTAGCTTATCCTTCTGGTAGCTTGGCACAGAGCAGTCAGGCTTAACTTAGAGGCAATATGCAAAGTGCTTATGCAGCACTCCAGACAGTAATAAAATGAAAACACAATACAAGAAGAATCTCACACTTATTTTAAAAATAGAGTAAACTTTAATAAATTAATGATGACCAACATGATAAAAATCCAATCAGTAGAACCAGAGATCTGCAATTTTGAAAATTTAAGTGACCGTAGCACCAAAAAAGCCATTAGAAGACAAACTAAGTGTGGTGTGGTGATGCACCTACCGAACCTAGTGGGTACGAAACTCTCTGAGGATGGAGAAAGGGTGTGCTAGCTAGACCATTGGCTTACCCAACCCTAAGTTCAGGAGAGCTTACTATTCTAAGCTGGTATTATATGTGCCTTAGTGATGGTTTTTCAATTAATCAACACAAGGATTTATCTGGTGAAACAACGAAGGCTTGAATCCTCACCCCTGCACACCAATGTGAGAGGCTGGCCTGGTATATACTGTCCACTAATGTAAGTGGGCACCATGCACCAGTCCAGACAACCCTTATGGTGATTGAAGAGGTATTAGACAACTTTAGAAAGCTCTCTAAGTAGTAGCTGTGGAGAGCAGCCTTCAGGCTAAGTTTAAAAGGAGTGTGAAGCAGCTTGTTTTACCAGAATGCAATCTTATAGTATAGATTAAACAAAAAAGAACCACAAAAGGTATTTATAAAAATATGTATTTATTATATAATTGTCTCTAACACATTTAGATATTTCCTACCCGGAGATACACACTACGCACACAATACTTTGCATAGAAATGAAGTAAACAGCACAAAATACACAGTGGACCCAGGGGGAGACTAAACCATATACTAAGAAAGTGGTAAGAACCACAACTTATGCCAGGCACCAGACCGGTGAGCACACACCCTCAACATGTCTAGGGGTCAGCCTCTTTACTCCCCCTTACTCCCATTAGTAGGGTTTCCACAGAAAGAGAATTACTACACATCTGGGGCTCTCCGGAGAAGGACAGAGAGTGAGGTGACGGAAGTGGAGGTGTTATTCGAGGAAGGACAGTTGAAGACATATGCCCAAATGCAGAACATCTATGACCTTCCCCCAGGACAATTCCTGGTACACAGACAGTGGATAGATAGTGCACGACAATGTTGGGATCTCAACGACAGGGAAACTCCGACACACCCAGTACTTCACACCATCCTTCGTATGGGCAGGGGCAGGCACTTAGTCACTTGGCAATACAAAGCAATCAGAGAACTGACCACAACCCCGTTATTAACCCCACGCCAAAAATGGGAAGATGAGATAGGACGCGTACTTAACGACCGGGAATGGGAAAAGGTCTTAGAGTACCCGAAGAAGGTTTCGAGGAATGCCCGATTCAAAAACATTCAATTCAATATATTACACTGTGCATATTTAACACCTCACAAGCTCCCCCGTTTCTACCCAGATACACAATTTACATGCCCCAGATGCCAAGCGCCCGTGGCGCACTTCAAACATATTTTGGGATTGTCCTGTAATTCATCCATATTGGGGGGAGGTATTTCGGGCTCTGGAGGCAACAGTCCACCTCCAGCATATTGCCACGTGGGAGGCCTGTGCATTGGGGATCTTCCGCAGGCGGAAGACAGAGAAGGTACAGTGCAGGTTTGCATCCCTAGCTATGCTCCTATACCAATTCATACAGGAGACAGCGCACGAGAACTCACCTAGGGCTACCCCATCTCAGTCCCACACTCCACCCCTGTCCCCGATAGCGCAAGCGAATGCCATAACCTAATAGATACACCCTAGGGTGGGTTGTGCGAGCACTAGGACCCCTCTAAGCTGGAACCCCGACCAGCAATAGAGGATACTACCCTTGACCTGTTGCCCCCGCACCCCGCCCCCGAGTCTGACACCTCTGATCGCCCCACAGAAGAATGGACATCACCATGTAACAGATCCCTATTATTCTGTATATATAGTCAGCTGGACCCCACTCCAGACCCCCCACCCCCTTTATGTAGTTCATAGGTTCATGTTTACCCCCCATTACCAAAGATTAGGCACTTACATAATAGAAGCATATGCACAGGCACCAATCAGTATGGTACACCGAATAGAGTGGGGGGCAATGCACCAGCCTATACCCCTAGGGAAACTCTCCTATATAGTCATACGGCATGGGTCAGGTAGTTAAACCTTAAGTAAGCTCAACCGAGGCTTAATTTTTGTACTACCAATGTTCTTTCTTACCTGTACCATGAGATATATAATGTATGAGTCGCTCTATAATATGCTTAAATTGCCAGAATACCCGTGTACACCTGACAAAATGTATTAATAGCAAAAATACAATGATGTACCAAGTGCAAATGAACCATAAAAAATACATAACTCTCAATAAAGAAATAAAAAAAAACAAAAAAAAACAAAGGCTTGTGTCAAGACAAAGGCCAAAGGACATAGAAGTGCTGGGGAGCTAAGGAGCGACTCAAGGTGGGAGAATAGGAGCCCCACGGAGATCGTATGCAGTGTGGGAACACGACTGCGTTCTCCGTACAAATCAACGTGTAATCACGGTTGCAATTTTAAAGATTAAGGACCTTTCCCAGTGGACCCGTGGAAGACAGAAGGTTGGAGAGCCACCCCACGCATGGATACCCTAGTACCCATGTTATTTACACCAGGTAAGCTGGGTGCATGAGTGTGAAGTGGTGTTGGAACCCGCTATCTAATCCAAAGGAGGACTTCAAGAAAGTACCGCTGCTGGAAAAAGAGAAAGTGTCTGATGGAATCCGAAGGTGGATTCAGGATGAGAAGTACCTGCAAGCAGAGGGGACATAATCTATGTCACTCACGAGTGACCCTGTGACCTGGAAGATGAATGCCCACCGATGTCGGGTGTTGCAGGAGAGTTGAGGGTGACCTTGACTCTGCAGCTGTGAGAACCAGGCAATGCTGAGGAAGACCAGGAGCCATCCATGAGCTGTCCCACGTTGCATGGCGTGTGCTGATTGGCCGGTGTCTGTCGGAAGCACTAACAAGCCTTGGCAACTGCAAACAACATGGAAGTTGAAGAAGGTGCAATGTCGGGACCAGCGAGGTCCATAGGACTCACCACAAGCAGGAGAGTCAGAGCAGGCCCCAAGAAATCAGGGGAGCCCAAAAGAAAAAAAGGTGACCCTCAACAGGACCCATAGGCTGGAGGCACTGGAGTCGCAAGAGGACCTCGAGCAGTTCACCAGAAGATGCAGACCACAGTGCAAGCAATGTGGTGTAGATGAAGATTATGGCCACATGAGATGCTTGTGGTTGGGTCTACTAGGGTCCTGAAGATCTTGGTGGAAGGAAGCCAACAAGCCTTTGCAACAGTAAGTCAACACGGTGCACAGGGGTTCAATTCTTGCGGCTCCCACAAGGGATACTGGCCTCAAACTTGGTGAGAGGGCAGGACAGGCCTTGAGAGCTGTGGAGAACCATCACATGTATTGTTGAACCTTTCGGAGTCCGTAGGAGCTCAGGATCAGCAGACCGGTCAGCTTGGTTAGAGTGCTTGCAGATGCAGGGAAATGACTCCTTCACTTCAAGGGAGATTTCTTAAAGTGTCTTGGATGCTCACAGCCCTTGGAAGGTTGCTTTATGGTACACAGGCACAGATGATGCAGCAGACTAAAAGGTGGACGAATTTGAGCCCAAACGAAGTCCAGCAAAATTCAGAGTGCCCAGACGGAATAAGTTGAAGTGGTGTCTGAATTGAATAGTGTCCCACGACAAATCTAGGGACCCACCCACAGGTAAGCCCTTTAGTACCGTAAAAAAGGGTTGGAACGATTCAGGGGACACTCCCAGGGGAGGGTTTGGACAGTGGGGAAGATACTCCCTTGTACTTTGTCCAGTTTCATGCCAGAGCGGGAGCCAACAGCTCCCAGAGCTGGTTTGAACTGTACTATGCAAGCAGGCACCAAATGTGCCCTTCAAGCAGAATGAGTGGCGCTGGCATACTCACCCACCCGGCCCCAATACACTAAATCCTGTCTGGGAGGTCGTCACACCTCCCTGTGACTGAATACCTATTGTTCTGACTTCCCCTGCTCTAGCTTGGCTCCGCAGCAGGAAGGCAGACTCGAGTCTCTGGACAGCAGCAACCATGTTGTGCTGTCCAGGTCTAGAAGACTGGTACCGGGGGTATAGAGACAAAATATCGACTTTTAATTATCGACTAGACATAATATCGAGTAAAAAATATAGAATAGACAAAATATCGACTAGACATAATATAGACTACCAAAATATCGACTAGAACATTTTAATATCGAAGAGAAAGGACATAATATCGAATCAAAAATATAGAATGGACATAATATCGACTAGACATAATATAGACAACAAAAATATTGAATTTAAGGTAAGTTAATATTAATTTTTAATTTTGTGCACTTCACTGATTGGTCTAGCAGGTCATAGCCTGATCCAGATTACGTATGCTATGATGCCCATCCTGTGAGGGCTTATACCTATAAAATGTCTCTGCACTGTCATACCAATTGGGCACTCAGTAAGCTTTGCTGAGGTCTCCGTGCGGCACGTATATTGCATTGTGATTACTTTCTAATTGGGTTCCCAATAAATCTTGCAAACTCAAACATGCTGAGAGCGAATTGTTCATTTTACTGTTGTCATTGATCTTTTTATTTTTGCAGTTAAATACTGAGCTTCAACATTTGGTGGAGAGAATGCGGACTCATTACAGCTGACTGGCTACACCGACGGAGCACTGGTGATCGGACCCTTCGGCACCCATCTGAGGGCGGGGATTTGAGGTGATAACGTTCTGTTTGTTTATCTCTCCCCGGCCTGGTTGGTTGCTGGAGGGGGTCGGATCCGGTGGATGGTCTGTAGTACCATATCCTAGGGACTGCTAAGGGTACCCCAGTATCGAATCTGGGATGTACCTAAGTACTGAACATAACAATGTAGGGGGAAAGCAGACAGACTGGGTTCCTGATTAGCAGGATCACAGTCAGACTAGTCAAAACACAGTTTAGCACCAGGCAAAAAGTGGGGGTAACCATAAAAGCAGATCCTACTTTCCTACAACCACCATCCTCAGGCTGGTATCTGTGCTGCCCTGGTATGTAAACCACCATCCTCTGGCTGGTATCTGTGCTGCCCCAGTATGTAACCCACCATCCTCAGGCTGGTATCTGTGCTGCCATAGTATGTAACCCACCATCCTCAGGCTGGTATCTGTGCTGCCCCAGTATGTAAACCACACAGGAAGTTTCACTGTGCCTCCAATCGAGAAATAATTATCAAAAATTCATATTGTGATTGAACTTAGGGGTAGGCCCAGTAAAGTAGGGGTCCTGGCCTTGTCGGGAATTAGAGCCGGATCCCTTCTACTTTCGTGTTTTGATCTGTTCTTTTTAAATGCTTCTTGATGATCTTCATCTTCCTTCTCTACCCCACACATGAGCACCGACTTTCTCTTCCTTCTCCTTCCTTGGAAATAACCGCGCTAATATCACATGCTGAGCACTATGCATTGTGTATGTTTTCCATTTGATGAATATGACTCAGCATGAAATAAATTGATGTTTGAAATTTAATTTACTGATGGTGGCCTCTTACCTATGAGTTTTTCCCTGTTGAATGTGCCTTTACATTACATATTTTCGGTTGTATGAATTGATTTCATACTACAGTCTTGTTTAATTTAATTGATTTCTCTTACAGTTATATCCAGGTCCTTTGACACTATACTGGGTTACCCCATTTATTATAATGGTTAGTTTTGCAACTCTTCACACTCTTTACATTTGTGTGCACACGCAATTGGGGCAAGAACTATATGCATATCAGTATAGGGAGTGTGGAGTCGTAAAACTCCGTACAAAGTTTGTCAGTTGCATTTTGCAGTATGTTTTGTAGTACTATAAAACGTACTTCACAGTGCAGTTTGTGAATCAGGACCCCAGTATTGAAAGCATTAGCCGCGCCCTAGGCCAGCATCTGAAGTGCCACAGTGACAGTATGCAAAACAACATCCTCTGGCCACTGCCTGCACTGCCCTAGCAGAATCTATAATGTCTTAGTATGTAAAGCACGGCTTTCAGGACAGTATCTGTCGAGCATCAGAATATAAGCCTCTATCCTCGTGATAGTATCTGTTCTGCCTCAGTATTTAAAGCATTATCATAGAGCCAGTCTGTGTCCTGTCCTCATTTTGTGGCATGATTCTTCCATTTTGCCACCAGGTGGCACTCGTGAAGTTCATTAGAGACCCTGCCTTCACTCTGGTTTACAAAAGAACACTACCAAACACATTGCAAACCGTGCGCCAATACTCACTTCAGTACTTGTGTTCACAATACCACACTGATGCATTCTTGTAGCCACTCGCTTCTTCAAACCTTATTAAGATTCCATCCTGAGGTGGAGTCCTGTTTGTTGTCATAACTCCTGGCCCCTACAGATTTGCTGACTCGTGGTCGTAAATACACCCTTTCTGAATTTCCGCTGTCTGAGCTCCAATCTATACTCTGTTTCTGGTCTCCTCTTGTCCCTTCTTGCCTTCTGGCTGCTGCAATCTTTCCTTTTCCGAGTCCCAGTACAGCCTTCCCTCTGCAGGTGGCGCTCTGATGCAGAGCACCTGGCTAATGACCCACACCTGCCTCTCGCCTGCACCTTTTAAAAACTTCCGCCCTGAGCTTCTAGCGATATTACCCCTGTGACATCAGTGTCTCCTTCTGAGATTCTGCATTAGTCTTTCCTAACTAGCTGCTTTTCTTGAAGGCCTAGATATAGATTGGTTAACAGAGTCATTGTTACCTGATGTCCTTGTAACCTATCTTCTGCTTTATTTCCTCTGTCCAAGTACCTGTTCTCTGATGGCGTAGCCATCTTTGTCCTGTGTTCCATACTTTGTTGTTTTGTGTGGCTTTTCCTCTGTTCATGTTCTTGTTCTCTGATGCTGTAGTTATCTTTGTCCTGTGTTCCTTCGTTTGTTGTTTTGTTTGCATGCTTCTGTTCCTATTCTTGTTTTACTAGCAGGTACATTTATCCCGTGTTCCAGAGTTCCTTGTTCTGTCCTCATACCACCATGCATGCTCTGTTTTTTTCTGCTCTATTCTAGACTTACATCTTCTGTCTGTATATATATATGGTCTTGATCTTGTTTCTGTTTGAGCTTTAGATTCCCAGAGCTTCAAAGTTTCCCAGACCTATGTGTGAATAGCTGCATTCTGGGACTTGTAGTCCTCTTTTATCCCATTATAAAACCATGACTACAGGGCCCAGAATGCAAAGAAAAAACCTAGGCTGGCTGAGCTACTCATGCTTGTACCTAGGAAAACTAAGCTCTCTAGATTCCTTGTGCTGAGTTGCTCGTTTTGTCTTGTTACTCCCAATACCTGCATCAGTTTCTTATCTACCTCTCCTAGTTTGCTACATTTGTCGTGCTTTCCCAATTAGTTGGTCTACCTGCTCCTTCTATATTCTGTCATCCTTTCTCCAATCTATGGTTGGTAAAATCCATTCTTTCCTTTATATGTCCTGGTTTCTGTATTGTTACTCTTGCATTATTCCCTGTTTCTTTGATTCCAGTCCTGCATTTCCTGAACCCTCTTTCTGTTCTTAGATGTTATCACCAGAGGATGTCAATAAAGCCGGAGGCTTAGGGCCTTATTTTGAGTTTAGTTCAGATGAACCACCAAAACCAAGGTCGCGGAGTGGCTACCAGCACACCGGTGGTCCGACCGCCATATTACAAGTTGGGCATTCTGACCAAGTCGGCCGCCTGGTGGTCTTGCAGCGGTCTGAGGACCCTAATGTGCTGGTGGTGCCGCTGTGGTACCGCCAAGCATATTAGGAGTTTCTTCATCTTTGTCACCGTTTTCATGGCAGTGAACCCACCATGAAACGTTTGGTGGTGAGGAAAAATAAAGGAGGCCCTAAAGGGCCCCCTGTTTCCTCAGCGCCAGTGGATGCATGTATGCGCCCTGTGCCCTTCTGAATACATGCCCCCCAGTTCCCTCAGAGCATAGACTTGATAGTCCATGCCCTGCAGGAAAGTGCACTGGTGTTCCCATTGCGGTGCCCTGCTAAGGCTCATTAGCACTGCACCGCATTAGCCTGCTGCCGCAGGATCACATTATGAGTTTGGCGGTGTGGCATGGGGGCACTGATGTGGCGACCCCCTGCCACACCGCCAAAGTCATTATAAGTACCTGAAGGTCTCATGCACAAATATTAACGTAGCATTCTTCTTTCATAAGGTCTGCTGGGTGTCTCCTATGACTCCATGAGGATACCTGTTCCGTGCCTTATTGCAACCTCTTTTTAGTTAGATAGATAATTTTTCACAGAGTATATAAAATATAATTTGTAGCAGTTTTTCAATTCTTCCGCTTTGCACTTTTCTATTATTTATGCTTAGCGCGGCCGGGTGCGGTGATGTTCGAGGCCGGCGGTTCCTCTTCCCCTCCGCTTACCTTATAAACGCATCTGAGTGTTGTTGCTTGTCGATGGGCACCGTTCTTCGGTGGAGTATTCAGACGTGGGTTTTGGCTTTAGGCGAAGCGCCCCGGTATGCTTGCGCTCTTATTCTATTATGAGGCGTGTGTTATGGTGATTGGGACGGTTGCCTAGCAACCCAGGGTCCTTTTTTAGGTTTCGACTGCAAAAAAGCTGCGCAAGCAGCTTTTGCGCAGGAGAAATCTAATGAGTTACAGTATGTTGCTCGGGAATCCGCCCTCTGTTCCATTGGCTAGCTCCATAAATGGAGGCTAGCCATTCGAACAGAGAGGCGTCCGTCATGGCCGGACCAGATTCGGGGGCGTTCCCGAGAATTTTTAGCTTTTGGCTACGTCATGCTACGTCAGCCAAAAGCCGGGAACGCCTCCGAATTTGGTCCGGTCGGGCCGCAAGCAAGCCGGAAGTCCTGCCGCCGCTTGTTCTATGCCAGGGGAAAAGTGCCTGGGAGAAAGGAGTGCGGCCGCCAGCGAGGCCCCGGTGCAGGAGAGCCCCGCCCGCTGCACCCGAGAAGAGAGCCCAGGCCCCGGCAGAGAAAGGACACCGCAAGCGCCCCCGCCGCCTCGTGGGAGCAGTCCGGTGAGTTTTGAAGTTCTCCTTGTCCCTCCTCCCGCCGCCCCCCCTCCCGCTCTCCCCCCTCCCGCTCTCCCCCCTCCCGCTCTCCGTGTGGCGCTCCTTGTTAGAGCGGTTCCAGTGGCAGAGCAGAGCAGAGCCCCCGTCCCCTGACATCTGAAGGCTGCTCCCGAGAGACGACGGGCTCTTCACACCGCACGCCACCACTGCTCTAGCAGAGGTATGTGCGTGGATTGTGGCCTCTGTCCGCGCCCCCCACTCACTTGCCTGTCTTGTCCCCTCACCATTCCAGTGCCACCCTTCTGTGACGGAGCGTGGCCGCTGTAGCGCGTGACAGGTGTGCCCCTCATGGGGCAGGGCTGGGCTCCGTGCTCCCTCACAGCTGCATACTTGGCACCGCCAGCAGACCCTGGAACTTCAGCAAGACTTCCGGCCTGCAGGTTTACACTGCCCACTTTATACAACATCGGATGCACTTCAAAACATTTTTCCAAGCAAATGTAATAAATTAGGTCGTGTTAGACTCGGTAATTAAGGCAAATATTCAGTTGGGGATGGTGTTGTGTTTTAGTAAATCCTCCCCAGGGAGGCAGTTTCCTCTCAGACTCACTCCATGTTGCGGTATTACTCCTTGTGTTCGTATTGTATGTTATGAGTCTGATACCCCCTGCACGCAGCTACCAGCAGCTTAGCCACACGCGTGTACGCTGTCTTAAAAAACGTGGGTTGGTTCCTTTGAAAGTAGTTGGGGTGTACCATGTTCGCCACGAGGTGCAATCAGGACTTTTATAAACCCGTCAACCTTTGGGAACCGACGAACCAGCCATTCCAACAGCATCTAACGCATCAGGTCTGCACGACTCCATTCAAACTCCCGATCCAACCGCTGGACCCAATGAACTTTTCTCGAGTGCAAACAATCAATACAAGCATGGTTTCCGAGGTTCGCAGATGCCCTGGTGTTGTCTCATTAAGTAAAAGTCAATACGGGATTTATTGCATTGCCACACTTAGGGTATCTGACAGGGACCCTGGTGGCGAACAATGACTTCTTTTTATAGTGGATGGTTGGTGCTTTTATCACTAATAAACAATTCGCATTAATTGATTGTATGTTTCAAAGGCCATCTGATTGTGTTTTTGCTTACTATGTTATCTACCCAATTAACTTCATTAAATGTTTTTTTCTACATCTGCATAATGCATTGGCAGATAAAAGTCTGGTCATTAATTGAGAAGGGCTGCAAGTAACAAGCTGTGCATGTCTGTGCCCCTACTAATTCCTGCACACTACTTCACGATAAATAGTGCTCTGGGGAGACGAGGCCTTTTTTGGAATAATCAATTTCCATTTGTGTGGTATTTGCTGCGCGGAAACAAATACACACTCTGGCAAATGTAGGAATTTGTGTAAATGTACGTGCACACCCATATAAACCATATGTTTGATCATAGGCAGGTAGAACATATGAATTATGTATATATGGGTTATTAGCGCTGCTGGTAGTGTGTGGTGCTAGTCTGTGAGGGGTGTGACTGCTACTCTCGGAGGGTTGTTAGCGCTGCTGGTAGTGTGTGGTGCTTGTCTGTGAGTGCTTGTGATATTGTGACTGCTACTCTGTTAGACTTTTAGTAGCGTAGGGTTGCTGGTCTTTGAGAGGTGGGAAAGTGCTATTGGTAGAGTAGAGAGAGTGCAGAGTCGAGAGAGTGCAGAGTAGAGAGAGTGCAGAGTAGAGAGAGTGCAGAGTAGAGAGAGTGCAGAGTGACTAGGGAGTGCAGAGTGACTAGGGAGTGCTAGGGACTGCAGAGTGACTAGGGAGTGCTAGGGACTGCAGAGTGACTAGGGAGTGCTAGGGACTGCAGAGTGACTAGGGAGTGCTAGGGAGTGCAGAGTGACTAGGGAGTGCTAGGGAGTGCAGAGTGACTAGGGAGTGCAGAGTGACTGCAAAGTGACTGCTAGAGATTAAGCTAATGGCAATGTAAATGACAATGCCATTTATTTATCTGTTTTCAAAACAAACACATAAATACAAATTTTGTCATTTACAATGCCAATAGCTCTAACTTTTCCAAAGGCGAAACCATTGCATTGTAAATGCTTGTTTTTTTTACCGAGCGTGTGGATTTCACATATGCCTGTGTTTGTTCGATTCTTTGGGTTGGATATGTAGCGTGATACTTCTGCCGTGCCTGATCCTGGCTCCTTCTCAGTGATTTCTGCTTCTGGGATGGCGATAACCTCTATGGAGTTATTGCAGCGCATGATTGACTCTGCTGTGGCTGCTGCTTTACGGGGTCAGGGGCCGGTTCCTGCTGTGCGGAGGGCCAGAGTTGATGACATTCCTACTGTTGTTTCGGACACTGAGGAGGAGGTTGATGTTATGGACGCTTTGTGCAAGGGGCCGTTCTTAAGTTGGTCCTTGGACACATTCACAAGTTTTTGGTGTTTCCTGATTCTGTGTCAGCTCTTGATGATGTTTTATTCTCTCAGTATTGGTGCCCATTTTGAAGGTTCTGGTGATTGAGTGGTAGGATGTGGACTAGGGTTCCTTTCCGCGTTTTTTGAGTGAGAGGTGCCCGCTGCTGGATTTTGCTCTGAAAATACCCTTCCTCGGTGAAGGTTGATTCCTTGATGGCCAGCATGTCTTCTCATGGGACTGTTGTTTCAGAGGGTTCTTCTCCTGCTGTCCCGGTTGGATGGTGCCGTGAAGCGCACTTTTGCAGCTGCGATTTTTTCTGTCAGGGCTGCTGCCTGTTCCTCTTGCACGATCCAGTCTTTGCTAATGGATTTTCTATCTGTGGCTGTATTATTGGATCAGGGGGAGGATGTTTCTTCTACTCTGGAGATGTTGGAGCAGCAGGTACGCCTGCTGTCTGATATTTCCTTTGATTAGTTGGGGGCGGAGGCTTCAGCAGCTGGGTCATCTGTCGCTACCAGGCGTCAGTTGTGGCTTCGTTCCTGGTAGGCTGCTGCTGCGCAGAGGAGTCTCCTGATGAAGATCCCTTTTTCGGGTGTTCTTTTGTTTGATCCTCCTTTGGATGACGTGGTGATGGAAACTGCGGAGGGCTGTATGCTCATTGCTCCTGAGCATACTGGTCGCTTCCGTGCATTTGGATCACTACTCCCGCTTCCAAGTCATGACTGGATCGCTCCTGGTGTAGGTCCGGTTTGGGGTCTCCTTACTTGCTTCATGGACTCTTGGCGAGAGACTGTGTCAGACCAATGGGTTCTTCAAGTGGTTTCAGTGGGTGCACTTCTTGGGTTTACCTGGACTCCCCCAGACTGTTTCAGATCCGCGCCTTGTCCCAGAGACCCTCTGAGGCGGTTGGCACTTTTGGTGGGCATCGATTCCCTGGTGACCGAACATGCGGTGATTCCTGTGCCCGGCGATCAGTTGGGGTTGGGCGTGTGTTCCATCCTATTTCTTGTGTCCAACCGCGCCGGGGTTCTTCGACCTGTATTGGACCTGAAGTGGGTCCATGCTTTCTTCCCTCACCAGATATTCTGTGTGGTTTCGCTTCAGTTGGTCCTTCCTCTGGTGTCTCGTGGCGATTCCTGGCGTCCATAGACTTGAGGAAAGCTTATCTGCATGTGCCTGTTCATCCAGTCGCTCAGCGGTTTCTCCGGTTTTGCGTCCTGGGTCGTCATTACCAGTTCCAGGTATTGCCTTTTGGACTCTGCTCTTCTCCAGGGATCTTTACTAAGGTTCCTGCTCCTCTTATTGGACTTTTGCATAGGGTGGGCATTGGTGTTTTGCCTTAACGACATTTTATTTCTGCTTCTTCTCTTTCTATGGTGGAGTTGCATGTCCAGGGAGTGTGCCATGTCCTGGAGCGTCACGGGTTCCTCGTGTATGTGCCGAAGTCCTCCCTGGTTCCTGCGCAGGAATTGACTTTCGTTGGGGATCTGTTCAGGACTCTGTTGGGGATGGTGTCCCTGCCCCCTCCCCGGATTCTGTCCCTGATGTCTGCGGTTCATGCCCTGTTGTTGGGGCCTTCTCATCCTTTGGGCCTGTGGTTGAGGGTTCAGGGTCTGATGTCGGCATCCTTGTTGACGGTGCCGTGGGCTCGCCTACACATGTGCCCGGTGGTGTCCCACATTTTGTCGCATTAGGACCCCTGTTCCCTCGATATGGATGTTTTGATTCCTATGTCAGAGGATGTTCGGGTGGTCCTGGGTTGGTGGTTGGACGAGGGTCATCTGTGCAGGGGCCGCCCCCTTCTGGTTGTTCCCACCCGGGTGGTCTCTACCGATGCCAGCCTGCTGGGGTGGGGTGCTACTCTGGGGGATTCGCCGACTCAAGGTGTTTGGCCTCAATCGGTTTTGTCTTGTTCTTCCAACCTCACGGAGCTGTGGGCCGTCCTTCTGGGTCTGTTGGATTTCTCGGATCTCCTTCAGGGTCACCATGTGCGAGTCCGGACGGACTGTCAGGTGGTGTTGTCTTATGTGAACCTTCATGGGGGATCCGGGGTTCGTTCCCTCAGTTGCCTCACCTGTCGGATTTGTTGTTGGGCGGAGGTGAACCTGGCGTCCCTGTCTGTCATTTAACTGCCAGGTCCGGTGAACGCTGTGACGGATTGTCTGTGCCGGGGGTTTTCCCTCCATGGGGTCTTTGTCCCTCACAAGTTTGATGTTCAGGAGGTTGTGGAGTATGTTTGGCTCCCCGATTGTGGTCCTCTTTGCTTCCCGAGCGATGCCGAGGTCCCCTGCTTTTGCACGATTATGCCTTGCCGGGATGCCTGGAGGGTGGAGGTTCTGTTGTTCCTTTGACCAGAGGGTCTGTTGTATGCCTTTCCCCCTGTTCCCCTGTTTCCAAAGTTTTGCAGGTGCTCAAGTTGGGGGGGGTCGTTTGTCCTTCTGTTTGCTCCGGGTTCGATTCATCGCCCTTGGTGTCCCCTTTTGCTGGTTTTGGATGTGTCTCCTGGCTGGACGTTACCGTTTGTGCCTTATCCTCTGTTGGGTCCTCTTCTGCCTCTGCCTTCATTCCGGTGCCTGGATCTGAGAGCCTGGCTCTTGAGAGGGGATCACTGATGCGTGCAGGTTGTTCTTTTGCGGTTGCTGGTGTCGTTCGGCTATCTCGGAGGCCTTTTACTCTTGAGCCCTACGCTGAGCATTGGGATTACTTTGCCTTTTGGTGTGTGTGTCACAAGCTGTTGTTGGATTCTTTGGACCCTGCTCTTATTCTGGAATTTTGTTTTTAATGATGGTTTCCTTTTGGGCTTGGCCATTTCCTCTCTCGGGGCTCTATGGGCCGCCATTCTGGCATTTCGTGTCCTGCCTTTGGTTCGGTTTCTGCTTTGGTAGCTCGGCTTTTTAAGTCGCTTTCTTTGACACGTCCCCGTCCTATCTTCTGTTCTCCTCCTTGGGACCTTACTCTGGTATTGCGTTCCTTGCGGTCGGCTCCTTTCGAGCCTTTGGAGTCGGTGGGCCTGGAGTTCTTAACGCTCACAGTGGTGTTTCTTGTGGCTATTGCGTCTGCCAGGCGTATTAATGTGCTGGGTGCCTTCCTGCGGTCTACTCCAATTTTGGTCATTTGTCTGCTCATGTAGTCTTGCGCCCTCATCCTATGTTTATTCCTGGGGTGGATTCTTATTTTCCCCATTCTGCTGATGTGGTTCTTCCGTTTATTTGTCCTGATCCTTCCTCGGATGTGGATTGACTTCTCCGCCTGTTGGATGTGCGTCATGCATTGTTGGTTTATTTGTCACGCACTTCTTCCTTTTGTGTGGTTGACGATTTGTTTGTCAAATTTTGGTTTGTCTCGTCAGGGCCTGGAGCCATCACTGTCCACTGTCAGTCGTTGGATTAAGGAGGCCATGCTGTTGGCTTATGGTTCTGCTTCTGACCTTCCTCCTCTTCATGTTCGGGGTCGGTCCGCCAGTTCTGTTTCTGTATCGTGGGCCGCTTTTAAGTGGGTGTCCATGATGGATGTTTGCCGGGCTGCCACTTGGTTGTCCCCGCATGCTTTCATGTCCCATTTCCCCTTCGGTTTGGGGGTGGGGGTTCTGTTTCCTTTGCCTCTTATGTACTGTCAGCTGGGATTCCTTGAGGTGTATGTTTCTGTGACATTTTTGTACCTCTTGTGATTGAAATATGTTTCTCTGCATGTTTTCTGTGGAGTGTTTTCCTTGCATGAAGCTGATTGCTTTGGTATCGGCTCATGGGTAATTACTGTGGCGAGGAAGACAGGACGAGGAGGTAATGCCCCGGTTACTTACCGGTAATCTTCATTACTCCGAGTCCATGTCTTCCTCCCCACAGTATAGTTTCCCTTCCCTCCCGGCCCTGGTGGTGGCTTCATGTCTGCGGCTTGGTTTTTCAGGTCGAGTTAATGTCTATGTATACCTTTATGGGATTGGCTGGAGCCACTGGGGGCCATCTTGGAGGAAGGAGGGGAGACTAGAGCGCTGTTTTTAGACTTGGAGTTCTGTGTGGATCCGGAGGCTCATGGGTAATTACTGTGGCGAGGAAGACATGGACTCGGAGTAATGAAGATTACCGGTAAGTAACCGGGGCATTATTTAACTGAATAATGGTCATCAAAACACAGCTTTTGCTTTTCCCATTACACAGCAGTTTTGCAGTCCCAGCCTCGTCTCCAGTCTCCTGATGACAGGAGGCGGTGCTGAGTGGCGATCCAGCTTCAGAGTGCCATTTAAAGACACACCACTCTATGGGTGGATGTCTGGATTGCACATGTCTGAGGGGCACAGTTCAACTTGTATCCCATCACACAGGCACAATCAATTTTATTTAACAGACATACTGTGCACCCCTTTGGCAACACAGTATGGCCATATGTATCAAAATGTTTTTTTGCGATTCTCAAATAGCGATTTTTTGCGAATCGCTATTTGAGAATCGCAAAACGCTATGTATGTAGGATTAGCAAATAATTTTGCGAATCCTACATATTCCTTGATTACGAATCACAAATCGCGATTCGCAATTAAGGAATACATACCCGTTCATTCCTATGGGCCTAAAGGCCCATAGGAATGAATGAGAAGACTTTCTCAATTTGCGATTCTCAATTAGAGAATCGCAAATTGAAAATGCAATTTCAAGGGTGCCAGGGTGCCAAAAGGATACCCTGTGGCACCCCTGAAATGTTCATGTGTGCACATGTGGCACGTATGTGCGCCACATGGCACTTTGAAAAATAAAAAAAAATGCATTTTTCAAATAAATCACAAATTACCACCAACTTTAAGTTGGTGGTAATTTGCGATTCCTTATGGCCAAATTGCACTTTTTGTGGGCCTCCTACATTGCACTTAAGGAACCGTAATTCGTGATTCCTTAAATGCAATCGCAAAATAGTGCCTTATTTTGCAAGCTGTTTTCCATTCATACATCCCACTTACCTAAATTGCGATCGCAAATGCCGAAATATATGGCCCTATATCTGCTTAAATGTTGCTGTCAGAGCGCGCATGGGTCCATCCCTGAGGCCAGCGAGAAGCCACACAGAGCAGCAGGGGCAGGATCCCAGGCACCTCCTCAGCTTCTTATAGAGCTTGGCTTCCAGTCCTTCTTAGAAGCTGGGAGAGGAATTGAGGTAGGTCTTACCCTTTTCAAATCTGGCCCTGCTGCTCTCCCTGGCTCCAAGTTGGGAATCATGGCTTTCTGGTTCCAATATCCAGTGCCAAATTCATTTTCAGCTGCCCCTATGAAGCCTCTGAGTTGCCAAGAAAGGAAGCAAGGCAAGTAATAAAAAACATGTGTTGCACTGTGCATGTTGTGAGCGTGTTGGTGAGTGATTGGGAGTGAATGAGATCGAGTGGGTGTGTGTGTGTGTGTTTGATAGTGTCAATGAGAGTGAAAGTGAGCGAAAATCAAAATCTGAGAAAGTGAATGAATAAGTGAAAGTGAGGGAGTGAGTGACAAAGTGTGAGTGTGTTGGAAGGAGTGAAGTGAGTTAGGGGTGTAGTTATCAATGGTGCAGCAGGTACCGTTGCACCAGGGCTGAGTCCGTGAGTGAAAGGGTGAGTGTGTGTAAGTGTGTTTGTGAGTGAGAGTGACAACCAGTGACTATGAGTATGTTTGTGTGTGAGTAACAGTGAGTGGGAGTGAGTGTGAGTGATGATGAGTAAGTGAATGTGCGTTAGAGTGAGTTAGTGGGAAGAGAGTGAATGTAAGAGGGAGTGAGTGTGAGTGAGGAAGAGTGAGTGAGTAAGAGTGAGCTTGTTTGCGTGATTTATGATTGTTATGGTTCTGGTCATGGTATTATCAATTATAGTTCTGGGATTATAGCGGCACCCAAGGTAACATGCTACGCCAGCCATATTGGAGATAGTTCTTGGCATAAGGAGGGGCCATTATTGCAATATACTAGAAGTAAATATTGGCTTGTAGCCCCTGTGGGCAAAGGCTGCTGAATACATACTGAAGGACATTCTTGACATGGGGACACTGGGGGCAAAATGCTGGCACTGGGACATAGGAGGTAATTCTTGGTAAAAGGGAGGGCACCCAAGACAAAATGTAGACCCTGCAATTCTGGAAGTAATACTTGCACTATGGTGAAATGCTGGTGCAGGCTTACCAGAGTGTGGAGGGATGGGAGGAAAAATGGCTTAGGAGGCTTTCCTACTTTCCGTATAATGTCTTTATTGAAGGTTTTGAAACAAGGCACATAAATGTATGATTCAGTCCCAGTGAGGTTATGACCAGTCTGTCAGGGTCGCCTCTACTGATGGATGATCTTGTGGAAGTTTTTACTTCTTCTTTCTTTTCCTTTTTAGGTTTCGTGAGATGGCTTCCGCCTGCACCCTCAGAAACCAGAAAAGATTGGTGTTAAGTAAAATGTGGATTTATGCAATAATGTAGCTGGGTCTTGGTAACACCTATGCTTCCCTTTTATTATTAGCCACAGTGGGTTTTTGGTCTCCTTTTATTATGTCCCCATCACCCGTGTGATAAAGGTATTTAGAGAAACTAAACAAAGAAGGAGATGCATGCCTCAAGTATTATGGGTCTGTCCTGGGTTGTCTCCCCAAGCTTGTGTGGGCTAGCTTTTTTTTCTATCGCTCCCGCCCCTCTTTTCTTTCTGTCCTGGCTCTGCGCAATGATAGGCCCCATATGCTGTGTGACTTGCGGTGTTTTCAGGCTATGAATAAAACACAATAAAATACTCGGTCAATCAATAAGTCAAGTTACTTTAAGAGCATGACTACTCACCCGCAAGGGTCTCAAGGCACTGGGGGGGGGACTGCTGATCTGTCGAAAGCACTGTGGTTCAGTCAAAAAGCCAGATGTTGAGGTCCTTCCTGAATTGGAGCAGTGGCAGTGATTGCCTGAGGTGGAGAGGCAGGGGGTTCCAGGTCTTTGCTGCGAGGTAGGAGAAGGATCTTTCCCCGGCCGTGGTCTTGCGGATAGAGTACCTGTAAGCAGGGATGCCCTTCCCCCTTGATACAAAGTGACTAAGGTCTCAGAGTGCTCCCTGAGTAGCCCTTCTATTGTGACCCTTTGAAGAAGGAAAGAAAATAGAACTTGTGTTCCTACTTCCAGCCCTTCTCGGCGCACTCCCTTGCAAAGCCACAACGTTTCAGAGTTGTGCCGGGCTTCTGCATGAAGGATGGCGGTGTCCACCACTCTTTGCTCCTGTTCTCCTCCTCCTCCTTAGACGCAACTTTGTTTGGCCTTCTGGTGTCGCAGACCTCTGCTTCACCACTGTGTGCGTCTTCCGAATATTCCACATTGTCTCTGAGTTCTCTCTCCTCCCCGCCTCTCGATGTCGGCATCACTTCCTGGATCAGGGCGCCCTCTTCCCTGATCCGTCATCTTTTCCAGCATCCTGGCTCCTCCCCCTGAGGCTAAAGAAAATAGTCCTTTTTATTGTAAATGAATTTCTTAATGCCATCAACCCTTCCCCTCGTTTAACTATTTGTATTTTAATTTTCAGATGGTGACAGCATCTATCGTGGATCGCAGTGTGAGCTGTGGTCGTGTTATCAGGTAAGTGCGTGGGGTAGGATTGGAGTCTCTCACATGGAGATAATTCTTTGCCTCAGAGAGTGGCCATTGCATATTATAGATCAGGGGCGGGTTAGGGGAAGCAAACCAAGATAAAATGCTGGTTCTGAAATACCGGCGACATTTCTGGTACTGAATATTGTATTTATTTCTTGGCATAAGGAGTTACCCATAAAAAATGCTGGCTTTGCCATAATGAAGGTAATTCTTAACTTATGGAGAACTCGCATGGCACATTTTGGTAAAAATATGGCGAACTCCTGGCAAGTATTACGCCCCATCACTTTAAAAAATCACAAGCCGCCACTATGCGCATCATTGCTTATATCTTAAGACTTTCACAGAAGCTTTAAGGAGATTGCATTATGAATTTCAACACAATACCTCAAGCTCAGTTTCCATGGCTGCATATATTCAATCGCCTGTAAGGCAGGAACCTGCAAACTATCAAAAAATCCTCAGTTTCCTTAAATTCAGTGTGGTGCAGCCACCACACAGAGAATAGCTTCCTATCTGTGTTTCTTATCAGACAAAGCCTTCCTCTTCCATCTGGCAGAAGCCCACTGAGTTTCAGTTTAATTAGTAAGGCAAAAACAATTATTAATGCCACGCATATCAATCATATCAAATCACATATCACTGCATAAATTCAGATAGATTAAAATATAAAAAGCATGTAATCCTGTTTGCTATTTGCAAATGATGCATGGAGGGTGCCATTCAGTTAATAGGTTCACAAGTTCAGGTTTTCGTCTTCCAAGTTTGAATTACTGAGAACACAATTTTCCATGTTTCTATTCATCAATTTCCAAACACCCAATTTCCATATGCCAAGCCTTAGATAGATGAATATATTGAAGAAATTTGCTTTAAGCTTGTCGGTTAAGAAACTATAATAACCAGCTCAGCACTAAATTAGATAAATGCTTCAGTCCTGATCTCAAAGTATCTTGGGTATGTAAGTATGACTGTCAAGGGTAAACAGGCTTCTTTACCATAGGATGAGGGCTGCTGTGTCTTCTCTGTCCAGAGTCATGCCAGTGTCAACCGTTGTAGTGATGAGGGCAGTTTCCATGCTGTGGTTGAGTCAGAAGCCAGACTGAATGATGTAGAGGATTTGGTGGTCGTTGAGGTTTTCAGTGAGGGGTCTATTGATGATTTTCTCTAAAAACTTGGCTGGGAATGGTAGTGGGAAGATCGGTCTGTAGATGTCCGCGGAGGGTTTCTTCAGTAACGAGAGGCCAGCTACATGTTTCCAAGCAACTGGGAAGGAGGCAGAAGAGGTGGAGGCATTCAGAAAGGATAGGAGTATGGAACTGATGGGTTGCAGTTCTCTGGAGTGGGCTTGGTAGGGGCAGGTGCCCGACGGAGCCCCATAAGTGGATGGACTTCATGGTGGTGGCGGTTTCTTCTGGGTTGATGACTGCCACGTAGTTAGCATTGGTTCTTTGGATGAGATCGGGAGGCATTTGGTGAGGTCTGTCAGGCCTGGTTGTGGGCTCAAGTTGTTGTAAATTGCAGTGATTTTGTTGCTGAAGAATTGAGAGGGATTGTTGCAGATGTCCTCCAAAGGGGTGATTTAGGTGGAGGCAGTCAGTAGTGTGGTGAAATCCTTCACAATGGCAAAGACTTCCTTGCTTCTGTTGGTACTGGCATTGATGTGGTTCACCAGAGTGGAGTGTTTGGTGGTCTGGATCATTTGGTGATAGCAGCTCAGGGCCGATTTGAACATGCTCCTGTCTGCATTGTCCTGCCTCATTCTCTATTTAGGCTCCAGTTTGCAGTGGCGTTTCACCAGTCTGAGTTCCGTCACATTTCATCTGGCATGGTGTCTAGATCTTGTCGCATAGCTGTGTTTGAGGGAGCCAGGGAGTAAGTGCAGAAGGTGATCCAATTGTTGAAATGCTTAATGGCTTTGGGGAGGCTGTTGCTGTGTTCCATTCGGTGGGTGTTGAGAGCAGTGTTCCATTCCTTGTCAGTGATGCTGTTTCAACTCTTATCTTAGGCAGGGTATCCTTTTTCTGTGTAAGAAAGCCTTATTATGAACTTAAGATGTAAACCTTTACTTTGATAACTTTAGAGTGTCTGGCGACGTGGGTAGGGCCCTTTAATCATTGGATGAGGCCTAGGCTTCCAAGGTCTGTGATCATTGCTTTTTTTGGGTTGGGCTTTGGTGTGGTCATCCAGGTGGAAATTCAGGTTATGAGTAGGATGTAATCTGAAGCGTCAAGAGCGAGTGGAGTGACAAAGTCCATGATGGTTGAAGTTGGTGAGCGGTCCCGGTGATCTGTAGTTGAGAGTGCCAATTAGGGTGACATTGGCTGTGGTGTGGGGCATAAACTACAGGTGTTCCATAGAGAATGTCGTGTCTATGGAGGAAAAGTCGGTCTAGGGTGTTTTTGTGCAACAGGTCTCAGATCTCTGTGGGGTGTTGGTGAGTGAGTGGGTGTTAAGGAGAATGTATGCAAGTGCGGAGTGTTGTGTGTGTGGTTGCAGAACTGTATGAGTGTGAGAAAGTGGGGTGTTGGGTGACTGTTGGGTGGGGTAAGTTGCAGGGAGCACAGGAGAATGCTCACTTAGTGTTGGGTAGTGTGGCAGGGCAGCAGCATTTGGAGCAGTGGTTGTGGTTGAGGATGCAGAGCATTGCAGCGGGTCGCAGTAGGGTAGCCATCGGAGTGGGGGAGGACCAGGATTCCTGGTGCTGGGCGCGTTACCAGCACAGAAATACACAGACGAGCTTGCCATTGGTGTGCCTTTGTCCCTAGGTTAAGGTAGTCTTAAAGCAGGCACAAGCAAGCCCTTGTTAAGCCTTTATTTAGTTGTATTTTCTTATATAGCTTTCCTTCTGCAGAGACTGCTTCCCATGCATGCAGGGGGTAATGAGAGGAGGTCGGAAAGGCGGGGTGGCTGGACAAGGGCAATCATAGACTTAGACAATTTCATTACACTTCTTGAGGAGAGAGGGTGTGCTGACTCTTCGACCCTTTCTAGTACTTCATAAAGACTGACTTTGTATGGACAGGGGTGGCAGGGATTTTCTACAGGGCATGAACAATAGGATGGAAGGGAGGTCCATAGCACTGAGATTTGATTATGCCACATTTTCCAACAGAACTTCATAATGTGGTTGTACAACTTGTTTGGGGTGCTGGCATTAGATGGCTGCCAGAGTGGAAACAGTCCGTTGCTCTACCTGGGGTGTGCCCTAGCTTTACCGTGCACACAATATTTTAATATTATGATGCGCTTTAGTTGTTAGCTTTGCCAGTGCTTAATTTGTAAAATAATAAGCGCCAGGGCCCTGACCAAGACGCCACTGCAGCTTGCACCACGCATTGCCCCATCATTGCTGCTAAAGGCGGTACCAAAACAACTACTAACCATCTCTCTCACCTGCAATTGTGACAGTTCAGATTATTCCAGGTCCCCAAAGCTATAGGAATGGCTGGGGAGGCAGCTATTAGTGGTTTTTAATGCAAATTGTATTCATAAACAACCAATGTTTGGCTCATTTCTAAATTGGAAGAGCAGCGACACCATGTGGTGAACTATCATAAGTGCGATTTTGACAATGAAGTGCAGATCCCAAGCACTGCAAACCACCGGCTCAAATTAAGCACTGGCCTTTGCTATGCTTTCAAAGCTGGTGGCATGTTCCGTGATGTAAAGAGGGCATTCGGACCCGAATGCAATAAAGAAACGTGCCCTCTATTCCCTGGTTTGATAGAAAAATCCAACCACTTATTTGAGTAAAGTTGGCCCATACATCGAGTGTCTCAGTGTCACTGCACCTGCTGCACTATTGACAGCTACGCCCCTGGTCAAGTGATCTGATTGTTTTTTCCTTTCAAAGATGGAACAGTATAGTGTAGTCTAGTGGTCCTCAATGTTCAAACATTATTTCAGCTGTGCGCCCTGCAAAGAGCCCATTACAGTATCCCAAGATGGACATCACTGCCGCAAGATCTAATTAAAACGTGGGAGTGCTCTTCTCTTATCTAGGTTTAAAACACCCCAAAGACAAAACCATCCCTGCTCTAGGTTACTTCACACTGTCACCCAGAAAAATTAGGTTTAACGTTTGTACTTTCTGTAATCTCCTTCAGGCTCTTATCTCAGGCAGAGTGTCGATTTTTGTGTAAGAAAAGCTTAATAAACTTAAAATAAGAACCTCTACTTTTATAAATTGGGAGTGTTTCTACCCTGGAATTTCAGCATCAAAAAGGGCTTTAGGCTTACTCCCTTCCACTGTAATTTGTGCTTATTTGCTTACCAAAGAATGTTTTTTTTTTTTTGAGAGGGCCTTTAGTCTGCGTTGTATTCTGTCTAGTAAAGCTGCTCCACTCTGTGTTACTAGCAGAGCTTAATTTGAGCCGGTGGGCCCTGCAGCTTCCCTGCCACTCTTCTGAGCTCCTTTCCCTAATCCTGGGCCCTGCAGCCTCCCTGCTCATCTCCCAGCTCCTGGGCCCTGCCTCCTCTGTGTCCTATGCTAAGATTTAAGAACGGGAGATAGATTCCCGCACGCCGTTCGCCTACCCAGGGGGCCAGTACAAGCTACAGTTGCCGATTTCCCTTCAGCACCCAGTTCGAGCCTCTACTATCACCTGCTGGTGCACGAGTTGAGGAAACTTCTACGACTGTCACTGGTCCGTCCTGTCCCCATCTCCATGATGTAGTCTGTAGCACATCCTTCATTGGCCCATGTGTGTCTATCGGCTTGCGTTCAGCGAGCAGGCCTCCTGGCCTGCAGCCCCGCCATCTTGCCCCCAGCAGTCCCCGCGCTCCCTCCCCCAGCCTGACCTTCACTGCCTCGCGGCGTGAATGTCATTACATCATATCTTGCGCGCGCGGCAGCCGCGCGCCGCCATCATCTTGTCTATTCGCTGCAGCAGGACAGTCAAAGGCGTTTGATGCAATCAGCATGCGTCTTGATACTGAAGGGACAGTGACAAGCCTAACTGAACGCAGTTATTTGGCTGTCATGCCAGACACCTAAAGGTGACAAACTCCGGCTATAAACTTGGAAGTCGATCCTATAAACATGTTTCATGAGGAAACACACGGACTGCATCTGTGGCTGAAACATCTGAGGTCTGTGTCCATCTGCGAGGCTGGAGAGGGTGCTTGACGCAGGAGGCCGAAGGCCTTGGAGCGCACTGTCCTGAGGTGAAGAACCCCAAGTGTCCCAGAGTCATCACAGAATTGCCCTGCCCTTGCGTCACGCAGGGTGTCACAAGGACAACGCAATCCTTAAGACAGATTTACCCACCCATGCAAAGCCCAGTCGCTGCCTTGCGTTACTCTGCGCAGGGAGGCGCTGCATGGCTGGAGAGTGGTTGTTCCCGTGCATCCACCCGTGCTTTTTGCTACATTACCAGATTGACTATTAGTAGAAAACCTGGGAATGCATCAAACTTGTACGCCTTCCAGATAGAGGTGCAATGAGGAGACATATCTTTATTTCTCCTTGTTCTTCCCTCTTTCTGTGTGATGCCTTCTGCAGCACACTTAGAAAGAGGAAAACACCTCTAAGAATTGCTTTTGTGCAGGAAATTGTCCCTCCCTGCACAAAAACAATCCCGCCTGCAATGCAGCCCCCCTGCACCATGGCTCAAGGGTGCGTGCGTTGGCGCACGGCAGCACATAGTGTGCCAGTGCAGTGAGAGAGCAATCATGCACCAAATTTGAGTAAATATGACACTTCCTGCCCTCGCCATCTGATGCAGAGCAGCACAGCAGGTTTTCTTGCTCCTTTGTGCTGCATTAATTATTGATAAATCTGGCCCTATGTATTCCCAGTAACCCAAAGAAACTGAGGCCTAGTGTAACCTGCCTACGTCCCTTGTATCAAATTAGGAGCAAGAGTCAGGCCAGAAACTACTTGATGTGTTTCAGAGGTTTGGTTCTATCTTTAAAAATGCCCTTTCTGACCCACTCGCCAGCCTGAGTAATCTTTGGCTCATTCAGGCAGAAGGCGCTTCCATTTCTTTTGGATAATCCAGCCTTTCTTGGTTTATCCGTCAGTCTGCATTTGAGCAGATCAAATACCGGGGCAATGTATTTTGGTCTTATTTTGATGTCGGGCGGACACAACCATTGCCGATACGGGTCCGATTGACCTCTTGCCGGCGGTCCCAACCGCTGTATGGGAGCTGTGCTGGGATCAGTAACCGGCCGCAGCACAAGCTCCCATACAGAAAAGGGAGTTTGTGTTCATCCCTGCACCGTGTAGCAGGCACCTCACGGTGCGTGCCACAAGGAGTAGGGATAAAAAGAGGGGGGGCTCCCAACTGGGGGCCGCTGTCTGAAGGGGGGCCTGCTGGGGCCCCTCAAAGTCACTTCCAACAGGTTTTTCATGTCGAAAAGCCTGGCATGGAAACCCTGTCGGAAATCAACATCGTAATGCGGATGACATAAAACGCAGTCCATTGGGATTACGTGCCGATTCCTACTAGCAGACGGGCTACTTTAGACAGTTGGAAGCCTGCCGGAATGTCCAGTCTGTCGATTTTAAAACCGCGATGAGGCCCTAAATAGTCAAGACCCCAACACCAAGATGTATCCAACAATACTTTGTGGCATTCAAAATTATCCTGAATACCAGGCTGCTCAGAAACCCATTTGGGTCACAACACAATAATGAATGAAACAGTCTGACCCTTCAGCTACTGAGTAGGGATGTGCACAATTATGTCTGTGCAACATTTATTATGCCTAGGAGTATGCAAAATTTGTCATGCCAGGCCAGCATCACTGCTGAAATTCTTTACACACAAATAAAACATGAGTCGTGGGTGAGACTCAGAGTTCAGAATGTAGGGCTTCCCTGGAAGTCCTGATGAGGGTGCATCTGAAATACTCTGACAGTCAAGGCACCATGAGGTCAGATGCCACTGCTCAGAAGCCTCTCTCTGTCACTCCAGGTACCCAGATTACAAGAAAGCCTAGTCGCCTTTATCCATATTGTTATTGTTATGGGAGAGAGGGACTGCTGCCCCAACCATATACTTCTCCCAGTCTAGGGGATGTGATAAAGTTGACTGTAAGTTCTTATTGAGGGACTGCTAGGCTCCTCTACTGACCATACACTCCTACCATGCACTGGACCGGGAGCCACAGGCTTGCGGAGTGCTCACCAAGCCTGCAGGGTTGGAAGCTCTGACAGATCCCATCCAGAACTGTGTCAGGCCCAGGATGCGGTACTCGATCATGTGCGCTAGGCACCGACTACTTGTGTCCCAAGCAACCCAAGATACGCTTCTACAGGCCCAAGGAGGCTTTCTCTGGGTCAGTGCTCCATCTGCCTGCCCGTGGTGCCACACATTGCCCAAGATAGGGTTCTGTAGGTCCAGGAAAGGCTCACCCCACTCTTGCAGCGTGGAACAGTCTGTCTGGGTCACAGTCAGAGCTCCACAGGCCCATGTAGGAAGCCCCTGTGCCTGGACTTCATTCACTGGCCATGGTGCCACAAAGTGCACAATAGATGGCTTTATAAGCCCGGGCAGGACTCCCTGCTTCCCTATAATGAAAAGCTCTGACCAGGCATGTGTCAGAGGACTGGGGGGTGGGCTCTCTTCATGGCAACAACCAGCAGGCTCTGGATGAGTGTGAAGATTGGTCCAGGACACCCCGTTCCTCGAGAAGGTGTGACTATGTGGTTGATTCTGCATGCAGCAAATACTTACCTGAGATATTAAGCCATGCACATATAAGTACACATGGCTGGTACAGAGAAACTGCAAATGGCTCATGAAATCAGTTATGGTCCCTTTGATCATTCCATCTGTTACTTGAATAACTTTCTAGTGCGACTAAATACCAATGAGTGCTTACCTCCCGTGGTGCAAACATTTACAAGACTAACAGTAGTGTGCCCTTGCTCAGCTGCTTTGCTGACTATAGATAACCTCAGGACAATCATGTGTCCCAATGACAATGACAATACATTCTGATACATTTGTCCTATGAACGTTAGACTCTACTTTCCAGTTTCCTACTATGGTGACCAGTGGTGATGGGGAATCAGGATTTGATTCCAGAGTGTTTGCCAAGAAAGTTTCAATTAATCAATAATAAAAGTCAGAGGTTCAAAGGCAATCAGATACTATTGTAGTTCAGACAATAAACAATGCTAATTTGTGGGGGTGCGTGAATAGCTTGAAGTGGCATCTCTTCTAGATGAGGAGCCAGTGCAGGCTACGGAGGTGGGAGGTGATGTGGGATGGTCTGGGAAGGTCCAGGAAAATTCTTGATGCTCTGTTCTGGATTGTTTGGTGGCGCTTGAGGAGGAGGGAGGTGGTTCTGGTGTAGAGGGCGTTCCTGTAGCCCATTCGACTGGTGATGAGGGCTTGTGTAATGGTTCTTCTGGTGTGGATTGGGATCCATGTGAAGACTTTGTAGAGCATTCTAAGGGTCCTGAACCAGGTGGAAGCGATCGAGTTGACCTGTTGTCTTATGGAGAGCTCGCGGTCGAGAATGATGCGGAGGTTGCAGGTGTGGGTGGAGGGGGTAGGTGGGGTTAGGTGCTGGTCCAAGGGCGGGTGCCACCAGGAGTTGTCCCACAGTGAGTGGGTCTTCCAAGGAGGAGAACCTCCGTTTTATGCATTGAGGTTAATGGAGTTGGCTCTCATGCAGTTGGCAACACAGGTAATGGCGTTCTGGAAGGTCACTTTAGTGGTGTCCTTGTCTTCGGTGAGGAAGAGAATGAGTTGGGTGTCGTCGGCTTAGGAGATTATGTTGAGACCGTGGCTGTGAGTGATAGGTGCCAGCGGAGTCATGCAGACATTAAACAGTGTGGGGCTGAGTGAGGAGCCCTGGGGTGCGACGCAGTTGATGCTTTTAGGAGATGTATGGCAGGAGGCAGATTCTTTTGGTGTGTCAGGTGAGAAACAATGAAAGTAGCTTGAGGGTGTCATCATAGATGCCGATGTGGTGGAGTCTTTGGTTGAGGAGGTGGTGGGAGACTCTGTCATTGGCCTCTCACAGTTTGAGGAGGATCAGAGCTGCTTACTCGCTCTTGGACTTGGCCCTTTTTGCAGAGTCATCCCTGAACTTTTTGCCTTCCTCCTGTATTCTGTCCGACCTGTTTTTGTTGGTTTTATGACTCTGGGCACTTTTCCACTGCCGATCAGTGCTAAAGTGCATATGTTCTCCCTATGGTAAATTGATGTATGAATTAGTGATTCCATGATTGGCTGGTTTGGTTTACTTGTCAGACCCTAGTACAGTGCACTGAGTGTGCCCAGGGCTTGTAAACCAAATGCTGCTGATGGGCTTTCAGCACTGGTTGTGCCACCCAGAGAAGCAGCCTGTAAATGTATGTCTCAGGTTTGTCATTGCAGAACCTGTGTGCAGTCTGGTACTGCCATGCTGACTGGGCAAGTGCACCCACTTGCCAGTCCCTAAACCTTACCTTTTCATCATATCTGACACCCCTATGGTAGGCCCAAGGGCATGGTGCATTGTAAGTATAAGGTAGGACAAGCCCTGATGTGTGTGGCATGTCCTAATAGTGAATTACAGCCATTTCCGTTTTTCACTATTGCAAGGCTATAGGCCAGTACGGGCAGTTAGATTATTACATTTTATAATCCTAACTGACTTAGGGAACATGGTAGAAATTCGAGTTTAGTGTGCCTGAATTCAGAATGATAAAATACATCTTTTAGTGAAGTTGGTTTTAACATTCTGTGTTTGAAAATACCACTTTTAGAAAGTAGGTATTTTCTTTTCTAACTATCCAGGCCTGCCTCTGCAGGGTTGTGTACTCCTTGTCTGGAGTTGTAGTGACAGGGCTGGGGGATTCCAGGAGACAGAGTGAGTCCGCCCAGTGGTGAATAGTGACATCTGCATCTAGATGTGAGGGAGGAGTTTCACCGGGGACCCGAATAGGACTGTGCCTGCCCCCCCCCCCCCCCACAGTGCTGGCTCCACCCCCTGTGGTGCATCTGATGTCTCTGCCCTGCACTGTGAAAGAAGAGGAGGAATCATGTCAACAAAGTGCTCCAGGTCTGTGCTTTCCCTCCACAATGCTGGCTCCACCTCTTGTGGGGTGTCTGATGTTTCTGCCCTGCACTATGAAAAGAAAGAAGGAGTCATGTAAACAGAGTGCTCCAGAACTGGTTTGGAGTGGGCAAAGGCCCCTCTGCCTTCATAGGACAAAGGATTTTGGGGTATAAATATTGGGACTCTGATCCCAAGACATTAGATCACTTTTGGACTACAAGAAGAAACCTTTGCTGAGGAGAGGAACCTGAAGAAACTGAGGAGAGATTATCCCTAAGCTGAAGTGCTACTTGGGGGATTAGCCTGCAGTTGTTGCCTGACTGCTAAAGAAAGGAGAAATAACTTTGTGTGCTTTGCTTTCAACTTGTGAAGGATCTCCAAGGGCTTGGAATAGAACTTGCCTCCTGCTGAAGTCTCAGGGACAACATACTTCTATCCCCAGCTCCCCAGAGTTCTTTGGAAGTGCCTATTGCTGTTTTGGGGCCTTCTGAGGGACTGCGTGTCGCAAGGAGCTGGAAGCGAGATTCAACAAGGAAGAAACGTGTCGCCATCGCTGCTGCTGCCGTCGCATCTTGAATGTCGGCACTGTAGCTGTCGTATTGCACTGCATCGAGAGAAGCGTCTCGCAACAAAAAGGAAGCGTGTCGCCATCACTGCAGCTGCCATCACATCGTGAATGTTGGCGCTGTAGCTGTCGTATTGCACCCCATCAAGAGAAGTGTCTCGCAACGAGGAAGAAGCATGTTGCCGTCGCTGCTGCTACTTTCGCATCTAGAATGTCAGCGCTGTAGCTGTCGTATTGCACCGCATCGAGGAAAGTGCCTCGCGTCCCCTGAAAATGCGCCGCCGTCGGAGCTGCTGCCGTTGCATCTTGGATGTCGCCGCTGTAGTTGTCGCATTGTGCGGAAGCTTCTCGCAACGTCCGAGAAGAGTGTCACAGCTGAAGCTGTTGCCGTCGCATCGCGGAACAAGCGTGTCGCCGCTGCAGCTGACGCATCGAATCGAGACTTCTTGCATCATCGGAGAAGTGTGCCGCATCTGGAAGATCTTTACGTCTTTATTTCTTTGCACCAGAACTTTGCCGCATTTCCATCGCTACAACATTGCTTGTTGTGGAAGCGCAACGCATCACAAGGTACATTGACCTAAAGTGTCGCATCTTAAGAACTGAACAGAACTAAGCTAAAACTACCCTCTTAAGTATAGTATTGTGGATTTTTGTCATTTATGGTCTTGTGTTAAATCTATATAAAGAGTACTTATTTTTAATATACAACTGTGTGGTGTCCATCTGTAGTGTTGTCACTGGGTTACTGTATGTGGTCACAAATGCTTTACACGCTGCCTCTGAGATAAGCCTGTCTGCTCGTGCCAAGCTACCAAGGGGGTGAGCAGGGGTTATTTTAGGAGTGTACCCCCTTACCTGGACTAGAGGCAAGGGTCCCTATTTGTCACAAGTACCTACATGTGCCAACTATAGACCCCCAAATCTAACAATCGCCATGGTCAATGCTGGCTTTGACGTCATCCATGGTGGCTATGAGAGTGGTTTCTGTGCTGTGGTTCACGAGGAAGCTGGATTGGGATGGGTCGAGCAAGTAGTTGGATTTCAGGTAGTCTGTGAGTTTGCTGTTGGCAGCTTTCTCCAGTACCTTGGCCGGGAAGGGTAGGAGTGAGATGGGGTGGTAGTTCTTGAGGTTGGATGGGCCCGCTGTATGTTTCTTCAGAAGTCGTTTTACTTCTGTGTGCTTCCAGGTTTCCGGTAATGTGGCGCATCTGAGAGCTGAGTTGATGATGCTGGTGAGAAAGGGTCCAATTTCTTTGTGTCCAAGGCCCCCTGAGCAAAACGACTTCAATTCGGGCCCAACTCTGATAGTTTAGGGTGTAGAAGAGGGATTGGTTGAGTGGCAGGAGTGTGCAGGATTTCCTAAATTAGCAGCTTTTTAAAAACAAATTCCCCTGACCTACGGCTTTGAGGCTCTCAAACAGCTTTCCCAGGTACTTGCATGAACAGTTCATCTACACTTTGCATTTTCTTCTTTTGCATTCTGGGAATTTTTATCCTGATTGACAATGTAATAAACAGATCTACACATTTCAGAACGCAAAGAAAAAAAAACTGGACTTGCACAAGTTCTTTGGAAACTTGAAAGTGCTGTTCCACTGTCTCCACCTCGATTTCTTTCCCTTGGTTAGGCCAGCTCCTGAGTCTTTCATAGGTAAATGCTTTCAGTTTCTCAGGTACATGCATCAAAGTCCAGGTTCTTTTGTAGCATTTTGGGACTTGTGGTCCTGATTTAATAATGTAATAGATAGGACTTCAAGTTCCAGAATGCAAACAAAAAAGCCTCGGACTTACAGGTCTTTAATTAGGTAAAAAGAACCATACACCTCACCTCCTCCCCAGGGCCATAGCGCAGCAGCCCCCCAGAAATCTGGCCCCTTAAGGACTTATAAAGAAAAAAAGAATAGCCCTGCCTCTCAAATCCCTTACCTGGGCTATAGCTCTGAGCCCCAAAGAGATCTCTGAAGTGTCATAAGCTTAGGCAGCTTATCCAGCACAAGCATTTTTTCTTTGCATTCTGGGACTTGAAGGCCCAACTTATTAATGTAATAAACAGGACCAGACATGTTTGAATGCAGAAAAAAAACATGGAAGGGATGAGTTACTTATAAACCTAAATCTCACTCCCTCTGCTGCGCCTTTGCAGAAAGGCCTCCATCCAGCTATCTGCCCTGTCTGGTGCTTTAAATAAAGCAATCAGCCTTGCACCTCACTTTTTACAGTTTTATATAGCTCTAAATGGACACAAAGGTGCTGGAGCGCTTTACATCAGCACTATTTACCTTACACAATGTCACATTCATTTTTTCGGCACAGGGAGAGTAAGTGATTATAAAGAAAGTGTGTTTTTCTTGCAGTCACTCCCTCCCTCACTATTTGCCTGGTTTTGATGCAACTTTGACTGTAGAGTACTGGGTTCCTGCTAGCCAGGTTCCCAGTACCAGTGTTCTTTCCCTAAAACTATACCACAATTGACACAACTTTAGTCCCCAGTAAGTGGTACCCTTGGTTCCTATGGCATGGGTACTGAAGAGGGTCCTCTGGGACTGCAGCACTGGTTGTGCCACTCCAGGGACCCCTCACCAAGACTATGCACTCTGCCATTGCAGGCTGCTTTTGTAGTGCAGGAAAATCCAAAGAGTCTACATGGCACCCAGCCCTGTGTGCCATGCCACCCATGTACTGCATAAGATATAGGTAATTCACCCCTACTGCAGGCCTTTAGCCCTAAAGCATGGTGCACTATATCTTATGTGATGGCATATCAGCATGAGCAGATATACCCCTGCAATTTCCATACCATTCTGTGATGTTGTAAGTGAACAGGGAAGCCTTAAAGAGTACATGGGCTGGAATACTTGTCAACATGAGCTTGCTAGCTTCAGGATGTCTTTAATGATTTGTATGATGTTTGGTACCAAACATCTTGTCTTAATACATCCTCACTGATGCCAGTGTTGGGTTTATTCAGTTCAGTACAGTTCAAAACAACTTTATTTCGATTCATAACGAATCATAAAAAGCACATAGACAAAAATACATAATTAAGGGGTGCAGTTACATCGGGTTGCAGTCGCAGTTAAAATAGAGCAGTTAAAATATTTACAAAATGTTTTAAAAAAAAGCAGCAATTTTTCAGTAATTCCATAGGGTGTTGTCAAGACTATTAAATTATCTATTTCCAGAACGTTTTTTAAGGCGGAAAGCAGCTACCAAGAAGTTAGCGACATTAAGCATATTTAGTGGTGAGTCTAACTTTTTTAAGTAAAATAGGGCAGGCTTGATTTGGACGAACCCCTTGTTCTTAAGCAATGGGACAATATACTTTTTCCTGGGCAGATCATATATACCACAGAAGAACATAAAATGAGCAGTGTCCTGCAGAGAAAAACCGTCACATTTGCAGGCCGCTAAGGCCTCTGGCTTGGCCCATACCTTAGAGTCATTTAACAGAAAGTGAATCTGGTTAAGTCTTAGTTTGGTTAATAACCAGCGATGTAATGGAATAGACACTACTGTTAAATAAGGTTCAATGGCCGGTGTAGTTTTAGAAATATAGTGCTCCCTCACTGTGGGTTTCGCAAGCTCACAGCTCTCCCGCTCCATTTCTCTCACTTTTAAAAAAGTCGATTTGAACCATTCCAGGTCATTCTTAACGATGCCATCTGGTGTGTGGAAGAGATCTGGGCGGCCCAGGGAAGTTAGTGTTTTATTAATATATGCTAGCCACGGGATATTTTTCATATTGTCCAGAAGTAGGCAGTCTCTCATGATTGTGTGGTTCAGAGTTAAGTTGGAGTTCAGCCATGTTTTTAACCACATCAAGATAGGGGATTGTTTGATGATGTCACTAATGTACCCCTGGCCTAGTTCCATATGGACAGAGAAAGTGGCTGTTGATTGAGGTAATCCTAGAAGCATACGTAAAAATCTGTTCTCTTCCATCTGTATTGCTTCTATGTTGTTCGAGTAACCCCAGATGGAAGCCCCGTACCTATTAAAAAATTCACACAGGAGACCCTTCTAGCGGGTTCCCTGGAATCCTTCCCAGTCCCTGGCGTGGTCTCTGACTGGTTTTCACTAGTCTGGCACCACCAGACATGTTTTTGACCTCATGTGGTGAGAGCCAGCGCTCTCAGAGGACAGACACAAAGCCTGCTCTAGGCAGAGGTGCTTATCACCTCCTCCAGGACGGGATGGCCTTTCTGGGTGGGAACCTTTAAAAGGCAATGCTGCTTTTATTTATTTATTTTATTTGAAGAGTTTTATATACAGCTGGCTAGACCTGGAGGTATCAGAGCGCTTTACATGAGGTTAAACAGTGTTTCAACATTACATCAGTTGAAATTACATCCGCTACTTAGAGCATTAAATAACATAAAAAAACAACACCAATGGAGCAAAGAGGGTAATGGGCGGAAAAGAAAAGGGATTTGAATGAATAACAGGTCTCAGCAGAAAGTCAATGGAGTAAAGTACTAGCAGGGGACACCAAAAGAAGTCAGAGTCAAACAAACCAGTGGTGTTCCGGTGGTCACCCATATCAAAGCCGGACTCCCTCACAGCGTCGGGTCATAATTAGAGATGGTATGGGTCCGAGGAAGGGGGCAAAAAGGGTACCACACCTTGATCATGCATTGAAAGAGGGGTGAAAGTGACTCAGAAAGGGGGGGTCGCCTGAGGGCGATGGTCACTCTGGCGATACAAGGCGCTGACCAACGGCGTGAATCCATCTGGGAGTCTATTGAAAACTGCAAGATGGAGGATCCAGGAGATGGACACTAAATACCTTGCAACAAGATGGCGGGACTGCGGGCAGACAGAAATCAGGCCAAAGAACCAACTAGGGTACCTACCCCAGGAGCAAGGCTGAATGGGGAGGACACCAGATCTGGATGGAGGAAAGGCTGGATGTCGTCGATCCCTCACGAGTTGTCAATAGTCACGGGAAAAGTCAGCACAGGCATCCAGGCAGCAGCCCCGGAAAAAGGAAGGCAGCTGCGGGGTCAGGAGGGCGCAAAAAAGCAGAAAAGGGAAAACAAGCTTGGTGAAAAGGGCATCGGTGTCGCAGCACTCTTCAGGCTACTCCAACAGGGAAGCAAGACCCACATGTCTCAGCTGCAGCTCCGGAGAGGCACAACAGGATGCCAGGCAACCACAAGACAGATCCAGAAAGGCAGGCAAGATTGAGAGGGGCACCAGGGCAGCTAAGTCGGGCATTGGCAGCGACATGGATGAACAGCAACCAGCAGACCCTCAGAGTCCACTGGACGGTGAGGGAGAAGGGAGAACTAGCGGAGAAATGAGGAGAGCTGTGCCCAATGTCCAGCTGGGTAGATGATGGGTGGGGTGCTGAAACCGGAGCCAATCTCCTCTATAGCTGTCGAGGCAACTCCACAGGAACATCGGTCATGTTGCTCTGGGTCCGCGCCCAGAACATCGATCACGATTCCTCAGAGGGTCTCGAATCCAAATTCTGGAGATGAGAGAGACGAGGACCGTAGACAAACATGACCTCAGGTAAGTAAAAAGGCTCTATGGAGCGATAGATTTTAGGGAATTCGAGCCAAAAAAGGCAATCCCAAGCCAGGAGCTCCTGGCCGGTGCTCCTTACCTGTCGGCCTTTGAAGTCTAACCCAGGCACCCAAGGATAATGGGGGAGGCCAAGCCCTCTTTCCTGCTCAATCAATCAATCAATCATTTGTAAAGAGTGCTACTCACCTGTGAGAGTCTCAAGGCGCTGAAGTGTGGGGGAGCAGCTACTGATCGAACAGCCAGTTCTTGAGGAGTCTCCTGAAGGTCAGCAGGTCCTGGGTCTGTCGAAGGTGGGTGGGAAGGGTGTTCCATGTCTTGCTCCACTTTTGTCGAAAGGAAAGTTAGAAAAATTAGTTAGATTAGGAGGAGGACCCCCCTTAGCCTGCACCACCTACAGGCCGGGGAAGGTGATGTAAATCCCTCTCCTGAAATTCCACCATCTTCAGATGTTGAGAAAACCTCCTATCAGGGCTAGGGTAAGTAGCCCTTTGAGTACTACCGATCTCCCCTGGTAACGCTCCTAAATTCAGTATTTAGGTGGCACCCTGATACCTGGACATCAGATTAATTGGACCAAAGAAGACCAGGACAAAGAAGAACCACTGCACGAGAAGACAAGTCCTGCTGCAGAAAGAAAAGGTGCCAAAACCCTGCCAGCTACAAGAAGGACTAAGCAATCCCTGCTGCTGTGTCGTCCTGAGACCTGCAAGGAATCCAAGAACCCCAGAGCACCTACAGCCTTTGATAAATCACTGTAAAGGTTCTGTGGAGTGAAGGTTTCACTCCCCTACACACCTTGGGCACCTATCCAGTGAAGTACAGTTGTCGACTTGCTGCTCCCCAAATACCTCAATGTAGCACCAAAACAATAAGAGGTACAACAGCTCTGGAGGATCAGATATTCCTCTCCACTATGTTTGAAGGCACCAAGACCAACCGGAGCCATGGCATACTAATACCTGGGGTACCTGACCCCCAATGATAAATACTTAGAAGAAGAGCCCGCACCAGACCGCCAAAACACCAGAAGCAAGTACCCATCAAGGGACATCAAGACACCCAAGACCCCCTTCCTGAGTTACCCAGCTGTCCTAAGATCGCCTCTCCAAGTTACCTGTTCCAGACTGCGAGGACTCTAAGACACAAGACTCCCGGCTGACCTGTACGCTTTGCTTCCGGCTCGGCATTGACTCACCTGCTATGGTCTCTTGGTCCCCAGGCCATTGTGACCCCCTTCCTCCAAGGGGACCCACTGGACTTACCAGTAAGTCTACTTGTGAAGTGTGTTATTGTGCACAATTATGATACATTTTCCGAACTCTTGAAAAATCATAACTTGAAAAGTACTTACCATGGAACTGTGTTCTTGGTCTTAAAAAATACATAAAAATTGACTTTCTTTTCTTAAATTGGTCTCAGATTTATTGTTGAGTGATTGTGTGTCCCACTTATTGTCTCTGTGCGTGACAACAAAGGCTTAGCACTGCCCTCTGATAAGTCTAACTGCACGCCCACACTACCACAAAAAACTGATCTGATTTTACCTCTGTTTACCAAATGGGGATTCACTGGACTTTCTGCACAGTGTATTTCATTTTAGTCAGTGCTTTAAATGGGATGAAAATAATTGGGAGGTCTCTCAAAGGGGTAAGGCCAATGTAAATTAGGGCTAAAAATCTGTGCTCAGTTTAGTGTGCCTCCCAACTGGTATTTTGTTACTTCTTTCATTACATCCAGATATATATTGCAACAAATAACATTACAATTACAACAAGCCAGTGCTATTGGCTTTGTTAAGATAAATAATTAAGAAACAACCATGGCTTCGTAGTATAGCATATTGAAAATGTTTCAGTTCTAAAATGGTGAGACTGAAAGAGCTATAACGAGTCTCTTTGAAGTTACATCAAAGACAGTAAAGGTTGCTACTGCTGCAGAGTTGAGATTTATTTTTTACATCCTGAGAGGAAGGGCAAAAATGGAGAGCCCGATGGGGATCTGTCTCAGTGCCTGCTTTTTAGAGCTGCCGGTGCTGAGCACTGGCAGCTCTAAAAAGATTTTAGTACACAATATAGAGAGCCAGCTTACTACAGAGATTTGCCCAGAATCATGGGTTGTTGAGCTGACACCTCATTCCCCAGTCCCAAAGTCGGCAGCTCTAGCAGTAATACCACATTCTGCTCAGACACCCTCCTGGAGTCAGTGCACACTGGTGACTCTGTATAAGAGCTCCATTGCCTCTCTGATTGAATATTGTCACCCGGCACCTTCCCCCAGCCCTCCCCTGTGTTTTGTAAACATGAAAACATAGATATGTTTGCGCTCCCAATCAGTTTTAACCCACTTTCTTTTCCTCCTCTCATTACAGTGCAATGGTTCTTGAATGTGTCCAAGATAGCCTATGGCGCCCCCCACCCCAGGATCAAGTCAGTGACTGCCAGGGAGGTGTGCTACATACTTTGACTAAGTATGGGCGAAATTTACGAATTCGCGGTACGCGAATTCGAGCGAAATTGCAAAAAAAATCAGCGAGTTCGCGAATTTTCCAGCGAATTCGTGGATTTTTGTGCCATATGCACAAATGTGTGAACATGTGTGCCTGTAACTTTGCCAGCGCGCCAAAAGGTGCGAGGTCCCTTGAGTGAGCTGGCCATTATAGTGGGGACTGGCGGAAAGACGTTTCATACCGCTAGTGTGTGGTGGATGGGGCCGAACGGGCGGGGCTTCTATGCAAGTTCACATGCATCTTGTTTATAAAGGGTCAGAGACCGAGCAGAGCAGCAGATGAAGAGAAAGCAGCCTCCTGGTCACAGGAGCTACACAGGGATGGCGCTCGGGAAACTCATGGATGCAAAAATACGTTTGGCACAGGACCCCAGAATCCTTCAGATGTCCAAGATAGCTCTGCTGCGCTCGTTGGTACAAAACCATTCTGATCCTGCTCAATGGGTTCAGGCGCATGTAGCTGCTGCTGCTGGACAATGTCCCAAATCATACTAAACTGCCCCATACAGGCATATGCTGGCGCTGGGCAGTAGAATGCAGTTGCATGCGGGTGCTCCACGCCTGGTACATGCGCATACCGGTGCCAGGTGGTACACGTGTTTATTGGTGCTGTGTAGCAAGTTAAGACTTTACATTTTGACTGCACCAGACGGTGGTACCACCTACACGGATCAGGAGCATCCAGGCACTAGACTTCATGGTGCAAGAGCATAATGGTGCTGTGCGGTACGGGTATATATGTACTGGTGGCAGGGGGACACTTAGCACAATATGTGCCCACACCCAGAGGGCTCCCAGGCAATTGAGCACAAATGATTTTCACACTGAGAGGGCTCCGGAGCAGTTCAGCAGCATGGGGGCTCACACCCACAGGGCTCCCGGGCAGTTTAGCAGCACCACACTATGGTCCATCACTGCCACCCTCTGGTTCATCACTGCCAACCTCTGGTTCACCACTGTCACCCTCTGGTTCATTACTGCCACCCTCTGGTTCACCACTGCCACCCTCTGGTTCACCACTGTCACCCTTTGGTTCATCACTGTCACCCTCTGGTTCATCACTGCCACCCTCTGGTTCATCACAGCACCCTCTAGTTCACCACTGCCATCCTCTGGTTCATCACTGTCACACTCTGGTTCATCACTGCCACCCTCTGGTTCATCACAGCACACTCTGGTTCACCACTGCCACCCTTGGTTCATCACTGCCACCCTCTGGTTCATCACTGTCACCCTCTGGTTCATCACTGTCACCCTCTGGTTCACCAATGCCACCCTCTGGTTCATCACTGTCACCCTCTGGTTCAACACTGCCGCCCTCTGGTTCATCACAGCACCCTCTGGTTCATTTCTGCCACCCTCTGGTTCACCACTGCCACCCTCTGGATCATCACTGTCACCCTCTGGTTCGCCACTGCCACCCTCTGGGTCATCACTGCCACCCTCTGGTTCATCACTGCCACCCTCTGGTTTCCCACTGCCACCCTCTGGATCATCACTGTCACCCTCTGGTTCATCACTGCCACCCTCTGGTTCATCAGAGAACCCTCTGGTTCACCAGTGCCACCCTCTAGTTCATCACTGCCACCCTCTGGTTCATAACTGCCACCCTCTGGTTCACCACTCCCACCCTCTGGTTCATCACAGCACCCTCTGGCTCACCACTACCACCCTCTGGTTCACAACTGCCACCCTCGGGTTCACCTCTGCCACATCTGGTTCATCACAGCACCCTCTGGTTCACCACTGTCACCCTCTGGTTCACCACTGTCACCCTCTGGTTCATCACTGCCACCCTCTGGTTCATCACTGCCACCCTCTGGTTCATCACTGCCACCCTCTGGTTCACCACGGCCACTGTTTGGTTCACCCCTGCCACCCTCTGGTTCATCACTACCACCCTCTGGTTCATCACTGCCATCCTCTGGTTCATCACAGCACCCTCTGGTTCACCCCTGCCACCCTCTGGTTCATCACTGCCACCTTCTGGTTCATCACTGCCACCCTCTGGTTCACCACTCCCACCCTCTGGTTCATCACAGCACCCTCTGGCTCACCACTACCACCCTCTGGTTCACAACTGCCACCCTCGGGCTCACCTCTGCCACATCTGGTTCATCACTGCACCCTCTGGTTCACCACTGTCACCCTCTGGTTAACCACTGTCACCCTCTGGTTCATCACTGCCACCCTCTGGTTCATCACTGCCACCCTCTGGTTCACCACGGCCACTGTTTGGTTCACCCCTGCCACCCTCTGGTTCATCACTGCCACCCTCTGGTTCATCACTGCCACCCTCTGGTTCATCACTACCACACTCTGGTTCATCACTGCCACCCTCTGGTTCATCAGAGCACCCTCTGGTTCACCAGTGCCACCCTCTAGTTCATCACTGCCACCCTCTGGTTCATAACTGCCACCCTCTGGTTCACCATTCCCACCCTCTGGTTCATCACAGCACCCTCTGGCTCACCACTACCACCCTCTGGTTCACCATTCCCACCCTCTGGTTCACCACTGTCACCCTCTGGTTCACCACTGTCACCCTCTGGTTCATCACTGCCACCCTCTGGTTCATCAGAGCACCCTCTGGTTCACCAGTACCACACTCTGGTTCATCACTGCCACCCTCTGGTTCATCAGAGCACCCTCTGGTTCACCAGTGCCACCCTCTAGTTCATCACTGCCACCCTCTGGTTCATAACTGCCACCCTCTGGTTCACCATTCCCACCCTCTGGTTCACCACTGTCACCCTCTGGTTCACCACTGTCACCCTCTGGTTCATCACTGCCACCCTCGGGTTCACCACTCCCACCCTCTGGTTCTTCACAGCACCCTCTGGCTCACCACTACCACCCTCTGGTTCACCACTGCCACCCTCTGGTTCACCCCTGCCACCCTCTGGTTCACCACTGCCACTGTTTGGTTCACCCCTGATACCCTCTGGGTCATCACTGCCACCCTCTGGTTCATTTCTGCCACCCTCTGGTTCGCCACTGCCACCCTCTGGTTCATTTCTGCCACCCTCTGGTTCGCCACTGCCACCCTCTGGATCATGACTGCCACCCTCTGGTTCATCACTGCCACCCTCTGGTTTTCCACTGCCACCCTCTGGATCATCACTGTCACCCTCTGGTTCATCACTGCCACCCTCTGGTTCATCACAGCACTCTCTGGTCCACCAGTGCCACCCTCTGGTTCATCATTGCCACCCTCTGGTTCATCACTGCCACCCTCTGGTTCACGACTGCCACCCTCTGGTTGATCACTGCCATCCTCTGGTTCATCACAGCACCCTCTGGTTCATCACAGCTCCCTCTGGTTCACCACTGTCACCCTCTGGTTCATCATCGCCACCCTCTGGTTCATCACAGCACCCACTGGTTCACCACTGCCACCCTCTGATTCATCACTGCCACCCTCTAGTTCATCACTGCCACCCTCTGGTTCACCACTCCCACCCTCTGGATCATTACTGTCACCCTCTGGTTCATCACTGCCACCCTGTGATTCACCACTGCCACCCTCTGGTTCATCACTGCCACCCTCTGGTTCATTACAGCAACCTCTGGTTCACCCCTGCCACCCTCTGGTTCATCACTGCCACCCTCTGGTTCATCAATGCCACCCTCTGGTTCACCACTCCCACCCTCTGGTTCATCACAGCACCCTCTGGTTCACCACTGCCACCCTCTGGTTCACAACTGCCACCCTCGGGTTCACCTCTGCCACATCTGGTTCATCACAGCACCCTCTGGTTCACCACTGTCACCCTCTGTTTCACCACTGTCACCCTCTGGTTCATCACTGCCACCCTCTGGTTCATTACTGCCACCCTCTGGTTCACCACTGCCAATGTTTGGTTCACCCCTGCCACCCTCTGGTTCATCACTGCCACCCTCTGGTTCATCACTGCCACACTCTGGTTCATCACTGCCACCCTCTGGTTCACCACTGCCACCCTCTGGTTCACCACTGCCACAATCTGGTTCACCCCTGCCACCCTCTGGTTCATCACTGCCACCCTCTGGATCATCACTGCCACCCTCTGGTTCATCACTGCCACCCTCTGGTTCACCACAACCACCCTCTGGTTCATCACTGTCACCCTCTGGTTCACCACTACCACCCTCTGGTTCATCACTGCCACCCTCTGGTTCACCACTGCCACCCTCTGGTTCACCACTGCCACCCTCTGGCTCACCACTGCCACCCTCTGGTTCACCACTGCCACCCTCTGGTTCACCACTGACACCCTCTGGTTCACCACTGCCACCCTCTGGGTTATCACTGCCACCCTCTGGTTCATCACTGTCACCCTCTGGTTCATCACAGTACCCTCTTGTACACCACTGCCACCCTCTGGTTCACCACTGCCACCCTCTGGTTCATCACATGACCCTCTGGTATACAACTGCACCTTCTGGTTCATCACAGCACCCTCTGGTTCACCACTGTAGATTATGGGGAGAAAGCACACCTGCCCAGCCTCAACCGGGGGCTGGTTAATGTGTTACTGAATTTGAGCTTCAAGTCCGGCACCTGCTTCCTTATCTGTAAGTGCATCCTGTCGTGGTTTAATTTTTGTGACAGCCTGGAGCATTGTGCCATACTTGGAACTATTCTCTGACCCTGCTTCGAGGGTCAGAGCAGGGTCAGAGAACAGTTGCAAGTAGGCAACAACTCTGGAGGCGCCGCTCAGGAAGCACTTACAGGGTTACAGCAGGTGCCCAAGTTGAAGTTCATTTCTTTGTAACCATTTTGTAAATGGTTACAAAGAAATTAGCTTCAACTTGGACACCTGCTGTAACCCTGTAAGTGCTTCATGTACTTCAGTTTTTGAAAATCCGTCCCGAACGCGATTTCGTGGATTTTTCTGCCATTTTGCGAGATTCGCGGCCCGCGAAATTTCAGAAAATCCGCAAATTCCACGAATGGAACGGATTTTACGCCCATGCTAAACTTTGACCACCCTCTGCTCTAGGCAAATTAGCAGCTAGACAATGCCCACACCAACAATTAGACCCTCCTCCCGTAGCTAGGGCGACACCAATCTCTCTTCCTATCCTTACTAGGAGTGGGTGAATTTGTGGAATTTTGGCAACAAACGTGGAGTTCTGGCCAAATTCCTCCATCGGTTGCATGGCGGAGTTTCTTCTCACACTTGCGTCTGGTAAGGACTGTAGGAAGCTGGCTCTGGATATACAATACTGAAGTGAGGTATGGTGTGCACAGAGTCCAGTGGAACCCCAAAGGTAGGCAGAGGTAAAAGTAGATAGCACCTTATTCTCTATTTGTGATAGTGTGGGCGAGCAGTACGGCTTTATCAGACGGTAGTGTTAAGCATTTGTTGTACGCACTGAATCAGCAAATGATGCCATACACTCAAAGACTGAACTCAGACCAATTTGTTTATACAAAAATATTATTTAGTTGTATTTTATTTTCTAAAGCCAAGCCAGGCCTGGTACAGGTAAGTGTAATAGTACTTTGCAAGAATAATGTAGTTAAATACAGTTTTAATGCAGTTGAATGCAACTGGATTGGTTGCAGGTAAGTCAATTACTTTTCAATTACTATTGAGATTACTTTGTGGGTTACTTTTCAGATTACTTTTTAAGTAACTTTTTCTACTCAGTGTGATTTGACTAGATATCACATTGGAAAATGTCCTAGATAAAAGGTAAGGAAATCAGTTTTTGTACATTTGCAGTATCTTAAGGATTCATACAAACCAACTCTAAAATTAGAAACATTTTCACAAGAAAGCATTCAATGCAGTCTTATGGGCGAAAAACAATGTTATCGATTTAACAGGTAAGTACTTAGTTTTGGGATTTGAGTTTCTGGGTTTAGAACCAGGGTTCCCCCAGGGTGAAGAATGCGCTCTCAAAGCACCCTCAGTGGCACTAGGGAGGCCAGGTGCAGTGTGATGAGGCCCAATGTTATCCAATGGGGGATCGAGGGCCTCCTGTTGGTGGCTGCTCATATTCAGGCCACAAGGTTGTGGGAGCTAGGCTCCTGGCTTAAGCTCAGGGCAAAGGGGGATTAAAGTTAGCACACAAAGTGCACCAACAGCGGCACAGGAGCGGCCGGGTGCACTGTTGTTTTTAATGGGAATTGCCGGTTTGGGATTTTGGCTGCAGACTCGGTCCAGGAAGCCTTCCGGGAGGAACCAAAGGCTGGGCAGGGAAGTTGGAGGGCTCAGGGACGTAGGTGCACTTCAGGTCCTCTTCTCTCTTTCACAGAGCGGCTGGATGCAGGGGTGTCTTTTGAGGTTGGATTTCACCTTACTAGGTCACTCGAGGTTGTGGAGGGTGTCCGTGCAGAGGTTGCAGGCGATGTCGGGTAGTCCTGGAGGGGTCAACCCACTGTGGACTCAGACTATAGAGTGCTGGGGGACCTCATGGGAACCAGTTGGCCACTCTGACTCTGGCCGTAGACGTTGGGTGCAGTGGTGGTTCCAGTCGTTGGGTTTCTTTGTCCTCAGCAGGATGAAGTCTTTCTTTGGTGATTTTTTTGAACAGAGGCGAACACAGACTTTGTTGAAGGCAGTGAGTCCTCCAATGGGTCCTGTAGGTCGCTGGATGCAGGACAAGAAGATTTTAGGTGCAGGAACTCTGGAAACTGCAGACAGGCCGGTAGGACTGGGGCGAAGTCAATTCTTCTCTGCAGTCTCCTCTCTCTGCTGGGCGTCTTCTTTCGTCCTTCTTCGTAGGTTGTGGGAATCTGTCTTCTTGGTTCAGGGCTGCCTCCTAAATACTATAGTTAGGGGGTGTTTTAGGGGTCTCCATGTCAGCCCCTAATGGGCTACTGACCTTAGGGTGACTACACCCTTGGTGTGCTCACCCCATGTGGGGGAGTGGGCACAATCCCTTATCCTGTTTGGAGAGGGCCTGCTATCTGCAAGATGGCGGGCATTGAAAAGTGGGCTTCACCTCGCCTCCCCGACCTGAGGGGTAGGATTGGCAGAGGTCTGTGCTGTTCTAATTTTTCCTGCCTGCCTTCCCAACGAAAAGGAGGGAAGACAGGACGGGGGCCTGCTGCTGATAGTAGGAGTGGCTGGTGATTGTACTAAAAAGGCGGCAGGCCTTTGAAGCTCCCCTGCCACAGATGGCTCTTCCTGACCTAGGGGAGGTGCGACCACCTCCACCCTGGAAAGGCTTTGTTTCTGGGCTCAGGGAGCGAAGGCTCCCACCCCAGGGGTCCAAAACATGTCTTGTGGTGGCAGGCTGGTGTTTACCACTCAGGGAACCCACCTGTGTCTGGTCATTTTTAAGGGGGCTTCTCTAAGATGCCCTCTGAGTTCATGTTATAATAAATCACACACTGGCATCAGTGTGGGTCTATTATGCTGAGAAGTTTGCTACCAAACTTCCCTGAATTCAGTAAAGCCATTATGGTGCTGTTCGTAATGATAAACTCCCAGACCATATACACTTTATGGCTTTACTGCACTTACAATGTCTAAGAATGGACTTAGACACTGTAGGGGTACAGTGCTCATGCAACTGTATCCTAACCAGTGGTATAGGGCACCCAGCTAGAGGGGTGTCTTACCTATACCATAGGCAGCACGTTGCAGGCATGGCACACAAGAATGTGTACCATGTCGACTCTTCACTTTTCTCTGCACCAAAACATGTAGCCTGCAATGGCAGTTTGTGTGTAAAGTTACTGGGCCTCTAAGGGTGGCACAACATGTGCTGCAGCCCTTGGAGACCTTCCCTGGTCACAGTGCCCTTGATACCCATGGTACCTTTTATAAGGGATTTACATGCGGCCAGAGAAGTGCCCATTGGGGGTGCAAAGGTACAGTTTTGAGAAAGAAAACAAGCCCTAGCAACCTCATTGGCCTCTTTCAAAGGCGGCGTTGCCTTTGAAAAAGGAACCGCAATGGGTCATCACTACAAGGTTCCTGCAAGTTCTTTTAGGCAAACTAAGGTTTAATGTAAAAGGCAATATAACTGTCTGTCCTGATGATGGTTCCCATAATCCTTTAAGGGGAACCAAAACGCCGTCGACTTGCTCATGCACCATATACAGATGTCTTGATTGTATAGATTGTTGTAACGGTGCTAACTGATATTTTCTGTGCATTGTATTCGTAAACAGAAAAACGTTTGTTTTTGCCTTCAAACCTTTCCTATCTTCACCAACGGTAATCACCCCGCGAGTGTTGGGCACAGGCTTGTGTACCACACAGGGGCTCTGTGGAAGGTATTCTTGTTTTACTTTGGTAATCGCTGTTTATTCAGTAAACTTGAAGGACCCCTGTCCGGCTGGACAAGTCTTTCCAAAATATAGATTTGATTTCGTCTATATTTATTGTTTGGTAATTCTTTCATGCACGGGACCATTGTTGTTTCATAAAACTGCTCCCCGAGGTCCCTGGCTGACTGTTTTGGGGTCCCTTGTTGTTCAAAAAGAATGCAAGAAACTATGTGCATGCACACAGGGGGGCACATTATGCCCTCCCTGTGTGCATTCATATGCAGTTGATGTATGTGGTCCTGTAGGGCCCAATTTGTTTACTCTCTTCCAAGGTTTACACAGAGGAAGAACCTCTATGTAAACCCTGAAGGAGAGAATACTCATAATATGCTTGGCAGGACCACTTTGGTTCTGCTAAGCATATTGAGGCCTCTGACCGCCGCTCCAATGCCAGGGAACGGCGGATTCCTTGTGGAACTGGTGGTCCCAGGGCAGTACGACCCCCCTACTCCTGATGGAGCAGTCGGAACGCCGGTGCGGTCATGGCTTGATCCGCCACGCCCCCAAGAGATTGGCGGTCCTCGGACCGTCAGGCTCATAATTTGTGTGGGCCGTTGAGGCGGAGACTGGTGTCCCTGTTAAGCGCAATAGGAAGAAGCAATTTCAGATATTTTGTTACTGCAGGTTGTAAAAGAGATGCAAGCATTGCATGGGTGGCATGGGGTAAATGAAAAAAGGTAATGGACATGGGAAGAAGGCACACATGGACAAAACTAAGCTAAATGAACGTGGTGGTTCAAGGTTTTAAGAAAAGTGAAATGCTGGGGCAAATGGCCCAGAGCAACAATTATCCTGCATGGCAGGTACTATGCAAACAATATGGGCTCAAAGGGCATTATGTCAAAAATTGCTGGAGTGGTAGGGGTGGGAAGAATGTCAGTGACGTGAGTGTCGAAGGTAAGGTGTGTGAACAGGTGGCACAGTAAATTGAGTAGAAGGGTGAAAATACACCCCTGGATGTGGTACGGATTGAAGATGCGGACATCGAATGTTTGTTTTATTCTGGAGCAAAAACAATACTGATTCTCAGAGTTGTGTGCGAAAGAAAATTGAAGGGTAGAGTGAAACTGTTCAAACTAGATAGATCCTAAAGGCTATTAAAGCGAACCGATTTGGGTAATTTGTAGGCTTCAGCCAGTGTAACGATCAGTATGCCCCGGGGAATACATATGTATCCATAAAAGTAGACTCGATGATCAGTTGGTTCCATCAAAAGGTATGTAGGAGTGAAGCACAAACCAGTTCTGAACCAGTGGTGGGGCTGAGCGAGACGACAGATGCAAGAGAACTATTGAGCAGAAAGCAACATACAGAGAGGAATTTCCACACATCTTTAAGAAAGAGTTTTGGGAGCCTGACGGCTTATTTGCATATGATTAGGTATAAAGAAGGATGTTAAGGTTCATCGAAGCGATAATCAAGGAGTTGAAGAGTCTACGGGTGAAAGAATATCAGAAAAAGGTGTGGTGGGAGAATGGCTGACTTATGTAGAGGTGGCACTTCAAGCAAATGGTGTGGCAAGGTTGTGAATTAGTTGAGCAAATGTGTTGTTGTGAATGGTTCCCCCCTCCTCAACATCACAGCAATGATGTTGAAGCTTGAAGGAGCAAAGGTATTTGACTCTCAGCCTACATCAGGAAAAATGACACCCTAGCTCAGTGGATCTGACAGTATTTGTCACCCTGTTCGTTAGTCTGAGGTCTTTAAGGATGCCTTTCGGTTTGATTTCCATGGTGCCTGTCTTTCAAAGAGTCATGGAGAAGGTCATTCCAAGCATCAAGATATATCAGGATGATGTGCTGATGTAAGGGTGTGCAGAAAGTTAATAGGTTAAAAGGGTTACGAAGTGTGTTGGAAAGCTTGGGTGAGAGTGCATTGACATTGAAAGTGGAGGAATGCAGATTCAGTTTGAGAGAAAATGAGTATATAAGTCACAGAGTGACGGCTAAAGACACTGAGCTGAACGAGGAATTAGTTTGTGCCACACAAGATATGCCTACTCCTGCTGATGAGGATGAATAGCTCGGATTTTTGAGGCTGTCCGATTTCTGCAATAAGTTTTAGTCTCAGTTTTTCAAAGAGGACCAAGAGCTTGTGGGAGTTAGGAAAAAATGTGGCATTCAAGTGGAATCAAGAGTGTGATGAGTTTGCGGAGGTGAGGTGTCGGTGAGATAAAAACCCCAGTTTACAGAGACTTGAAGCTGGTAAATGGATGATTATCATGACTTATTTGAGTGCTAAAGGTCTAGAAGTTGTGCTGGTGCAATAATATTTGTATGGAGAAGTTTAAGAGTCGCAGAGATCTAATATTCACTTATAAGGGAGAAAGTATTTGTGTTCTTTGGGCAATACAAAAGGTAGGAAAGGTTCTGTAGGGGAGTGCATTTAAGATTAGAACAGATTATTTTCTTTTGAAGGAAGTGTTCTCTAAAAAGGATCAACAAGTGGGTGGTGAAACTCCAGGAAATTTACCTTGAAGTGATGTATATTCCATAGGCAAAGAATTGCATTGCGGAACGTTGATCAAGATTAGTTACCAATGTCCTTGACCAAAAGGTGAATGTTGCAAAGGATGAAAATAATGAGTGGAAGATGATTCCATAGTATTTTAGGTCACAGGAGGTGTGATGCAAGAAGTTGAATGGAATAGGGAGGTACAAAAGGATGAAATTCTGCAGGAAGTTCAGAAGAGGATAAAAGGAGAATGGATTGAAAAATACTTATGAACTGATGATTGCAAAAAACGTCTGGGGATTTAACCCCTTCCACGTGGGGCTAATTCCCCGCGGTGCGGGGGGTAAGGAGGGCCACGCGCTGCGCTGTGGTGCTCGTGGCGAGACCAGCTCGTCATGCTGCACAGTGGAGCTGTGCTCATGACGACCTGAGCTCGTCACGACTCTGCCCACTCCCGTGGAACATCCGCACAGGAGGCGAATTAGCCCTGCGTGGGCGTTCCGTGGCAGTTATGACAAGCTCAGCTCGTCATGAGCACAGGGGTTAAAGATAAGCTCTCAGAAAAGGAGGGGTTGGTTTTCCAAGGTACCAGGTTAATCCCTCTAGAAGGTATGAGAAGTCGACTGGTTTAGAGTGCTCATGAGAGCCATTTAGTTATCTCGTAGATGAAAGTGAGATTGAGAGGCACTTCCTAGTGGGCGGGGGTGGATCTTTTTTATAGCAAGGACTGTGAGAGACTATGTTGAATGCTCAACCAGTGACAACATTCTTCAATGTAGGGTTCAGCTGACGGGAGTAAAGAAACTACTAAAGGTGCACGAGTAGAAAATGACCCTGATATCGATGGTCCTGTACAGTAATCTGGCATAGTGAAATGCATCATAGCGCTGGTTGATATATATTCTAGGTGGTCGAAGGTGGCAATTGTCATAGAGACAAGAGATGTTGTTATGAGCTTTCTCAAAGAGGAATTCAGAAGAGAAGGATTTCCCAACACAATTCTAACAAATAAGGTTCAGATGGAATTGGGGATATAGCATTTTTCAAAAGAGGTAATATAATACAATATTAAAAATTGTGCACTATACCATCCTGAGACCAATAAAATGGCAAAGAGATTTAATATGATTTTGAAGGAGGGTATTGAAAGAGATGACAAGATTTGGAGGAAGGGAGTAATTAATAAACTAAATGTGTAAGGTTTGACACTGCATTCATGGATGGGGAGAGTACCTTTTGAATTATTCAGGGGCAGAAAATAGAATACTGTGTTGTGCCTCTCTTTGGTGAATGAGGGAAGGACTAGCATGAGAGAGCATGCCACAAGTGAATTGGATGGAAGTAGTAGAGAGTGGAGAATAGAGGAATGTTGTAGAAAGTGTTTAACATGACAAATGCTGTAAAGATTCGAAATGTTGGGATCAGGGATTTTGTGAGAATAAGTAATCTGACCATAGTCATGACGAAATTTTGAAAATGCAAGAAAGTGACCACGTTATTTCACAATGCAATCAAAACAGAAGATTCTAGCTTTTGGAATTTAGATAGGGTGGTGAAGGTCTCACAAAATGATAGGACCAAAAATGTTGCTACTAAGAGCAGTGTGCTTGTCGATGAGTGGGGACATAGATGTGCTGTGAGTAGGGAAAAAGGTGTGGGTCTATGCCTGTGTATTTGAAGTATAATTAAGCCATCTCCATATATCTACTGCCTGAGGTACTTGTGCGTCTCGTTTGATGTTAATTGCAAGTTGTTCAAACCCTTATGCTGTGGTATTCCATGCAGTGGTTTCGAATATATTATATTTCCTTCTACCCATTCATTTTATTAGTCTTTCTCACCTTATCTATATTTTTCATTTCCTGCATTTTTCAAAAAGCATTGGCAAAGCTAATAGGGCAAGTGTTGGCAGCTAGCATGTTTAATTTATCAGTGATTTTTTTGCCTTCTTTTTGCAAAACGTTATTGTTGAAGAAGCTTCCAGGCCCTCATCAATCTAAAAACAAACATTAGTTTGAAAATAAAACATGTTTTGTTCTGAAAAATCATACATTATCAGAGTAGACCCTGGCCCTCAAGAGAAATACTTTGTGTGTAGATGTGCTCCTTGTGATAGGGCACAATGGCAACACTTACAGTAAAGTTAACGAATGGCTGAAGCGAGCAGACCCTTTGCCCCATGTGGTACGCTGAAAAATATGAATGACCAAAAAACAGACCAATGAATGAAGAGGTCTGGCTGAAACCCTCCCTATAAGTCAGTTTATTGTACATATAGCGTGAGTAAAAATCAAAAGGTCAAAAAAGTCTTGGCTAAAGCCATCCCTAAAAAAGACAGCATGTAAACGTGAATGTAGTTTGTTTTATGGTTCTGTGTAAAATAGGGAGGTGTGTGGTATTTAGTTAGAATGTTCATGATTGGAATGTGATGACGTTTAGGACTGGAAGGAGAGAAATGGCGTCTGGACATGGGGCAGGTAGGTGACTTTTCCTACCGGTGGCTGAGCGTTTCTGTTTGAAATAAATCTATATTTGAACCTTTCTTCTGCCTGCCTCACGGTCTTTGTAACACCGCTTTTAAACTCTGTTTCTGTCACCTCCCCTTGACCCCTGAGATAAGGGGTCAGCAAAGGGCACGTCAGGCACGGCACCTCCCACTGATGGTCAGGGGCGCGAGCCACCTCTCTCTGAACTTCCGGCTGCAGCAGCTGCCACGCGCACGGCACGCGCCCGGGACACCTCGTAAAAGAGATTATATTTCATGATTCAAGCCTCGAGGTCTCGCGCTGTCGGATTTATCGCCTGTCCAGCTTTATGCCTTTTTAGTTGTATTTATCCTTTGATGTTTACCATCCACCCCGCTCAGAAGAGCCCCGGCCTGCCGACGGCCCTGTCCTTAAATCATCTTATTCTGAGGAGCCTTGGCACGAGCTGCTGCTCGTCATCCATCCCCCGAGACAGGTAATTAAAGGGCGTCATCCTTGATAGGGAGGTGGCAAGCCCGTGCTGGTGGTTAGGGCCATCACTCACCGTGATGGGAAGGGCTGCTGACCTTCAGGGAGGCGTCACTCCCTAAGACATGGCCAGCCTGGGGGTCTTCCCAGGCACACCTCCCTTGTGGTCAAGAGGGGTAGGGAGGCCTCTTAGGCAGGACTGGCACTACATTAAATCCACTAGAAGGCAGCTGCCTTACAGCAGTATCACAAATAGTCTCAGGTGGGCAGCAGATGCCCTAAAAATGTCTTTGGAGTTAAAACCAAGCAGGCGCTCAAGCGGCAAACCAACAAACTTTGAAATCATTACCCTGGAGCTCCGTTTAGTTGAAAAGCACAAACTACACACTTGTACATATAAATACTGCCTAGGTTAATGCTAATCACCCGATTTAACGTGTGGGCATGCTGTACAGATTTGTGAATTTGGGCCACTGGCCTGCAATGGCCCTGCTTGCAAGTAGAGAGCGGGCCTGTTTATGTCAATACTTCCTGTACAAACTACTAATAGTCAGGTTTTGGACGATTGTGCTTTGTGGCACGGAGCAGTCGGTGGTCAAAGGGGCATGTCTATGTGGGTATTGTTGTTTACCATTGATGTGTCCCACTGCTGCCTGTACCATTGCATCCAGAAAAAAACGTTTGTACATTCGACTCACCCATGGGAGTGAGGGTAATGAGTCAAGGCTTACTGCAAGAGGTGAAAGAGTGTTTGAAACTCAACTGCAGAACAACACAAGTGAGTGTCAAACACTTGTCACGGCTGATCTAAGTATTCCAAAAGGAATGGTGCTGGGTTAGACTGCACTGGTACAGACACTGCACTTCTTATATACATTCTAGGGCTTAAAGGAAAATAGATTTATACAACAAGGGGACCCAAAACATTGGTCAGGGATCTTTGGCCCCTAACAGTAGAAATGGAGGTGAGGAAAAGCAAAAGAAGAAGGCTCAGGCATTTGCAAGGGCTTGGATTTAAATGTAAATGTTTCCAAGTAAATACAAAGAGCAACACACAGAGCACATTACAATGAACAATTATGAAAGCGTCAAGGTGTACAGAGTCGACGATGTTTTGATCCAAGTTGACTTATACTGGGATCATCATCCGGACATAAGATTTTATGCCCGAGATTAATGCCTGTAGAACGATCACGCCTATCCTGGTAGGGACTGGGATATTTTGAAATCACGGCATCAGAACTGGAATGCTATCCTTTTATCACGGATATTGAGGAACAAAATCGTTATAGGACCCACCGGAACCCTTTGGGGTCTCTTACGGCATGCCCCTATGCCTGCTGTGTCGGCTGCTCCCAGTCCCTGGAAAACAGTACATTTAAATCCAAGCCACTAAAGATTCTTAATCCAGATGGAGAAACATATATATATATATATATATATATATATATATATATATATATATATATATATATATATATATATATATATATATTTTTTTTTGACACAAGAGATGCGGCACAACACAGTTCCAATTCAGTTTCATAACGATTTATTGCTCCTGCTCAGACCAACGCGTTTCAGCCTAGGAACAGGCTTTGTTCACGGTAAGTGAGCATACCACTATCTTTACTATTTATCCCACCTGGCTACTATGGTGCATTATGGGATATGTAGTTCATGTAATAAAAAAAGATTGTTTAACATGATTATGACATTAGCAATTTAAGCACCTAATTATTGACATTAGGTACTATAGCATTGTGTTACTGGTGAGTTCACTGTTATAAAGATAGTAACAGTTTTAACTGATTTCTAAAAGTCACAGTGTACAACTAATAGTTTCATTTGTGGTATAGTACCATAGGTTAACAGTATTCCATCATATGTCATATATATATCCTCGCCACTCCACTCTACTCCCACGAGCAGATCGCTTGCTCTCTCCAAGGCAGAAAGAAACGTGGAGCACAGACCCAGGTTGGTGCAAAAAATTCCTTGTTTATTCAACAACTGCTGTTCTTTCGGCCATTACGCGTTTCGGTACTGGGCGTACCTTGATCACATGACACAGGGAAAGGTCACCTGATCCCTTAACTACCAACATTAAACGTTTTTTTCATTTTTTTGTGATGCATTTTAAAGTGACAGTGCTTGTATAAAGTGCAATTTACAGCCACATGTTTTATAACCGTTTGCTAATAATCTCAGTATAATACCTGTTGATTTTTTCTTTGTCCTAAGTTATATAACTTGGCCACAGTCCGTTTCTTTGTTTATATTTGCACAGATAGATATCAATTTCGCAGTACAGTACATATTTTCATGCCGAAATTCTTTGTGCACACTTCGCCACGATTATCACGGTATATATATATATCATTGTATGTCTATATTATTCCTTGCCTCCACTTCTGCTGTTGGGGGCCCAGGTTCATATAAAATTAAAGGACAATGGGTCATTTATTTACCCATAGAAAACTAGCACCACCTTGCCCAGGAAGGCAAAGCCTAAATAAAACTATAGCTTTTGCCCACTGAGGTGCCATTATGGTATGGCATAGTAGGTGCCACCCCAAAAAAGTTGAGTCCTCTGATGGAAGTTCTTCTGTTGAAGAGGGATTTATGGAACTTTAAACATCCTGAAGAACTTAGGTTTCCTTGTACTGCATAAGTTTCATTGTTACCTCCCCAAGTCAATGGGTGAAAGGTGCCTGGCAGAATGATACACAAGTGTGTTCAGGGCAATGATAAGTCTGGAAATCAACCTAATAATGTGAACCCCCCAGCCGCGGCCCGTGCAGCTAAGAGTGGTGGGGCGGGCGGGGGGGGCAGCTGGGGGGGGGGGGGGGGGGGTTTGATGGATGATAACGAATGAAAATTAAATAAACAATTAATTTCCCCAATCATCGTCTGTCAAAATCCCCCCCCAACCCGCCCCAAAGCCCCACCTCTCTTACCTGCACGGGCTGCGGCTGGAAGCCCTCCACCCAAAAAAAACATTGCATTGTATTGTGTTATGGCGTTTGCAAAGTGTTTCATATAACCTTTGAGGCCCGAAGCACTATCCCGGGCTGTAGGGTAAGAAGATGCATTATTTGTTGTGTATAGTTGTGAGAGCTTGTTAGTAGTGTGACCTACATTGGGAGCACTGGGTGTTGCACTGTAACTTCAGAGGGGAGGTCCATCCATTTTGCAGTGAACGTCTAGCTGTATTTTGGGCAGGAATTGTGGCAGAAGGGTGTCTGAGAGTCACTGGTCATCGTTGTGACAGTCTCAGTGCTGGGTCAGGTGTTTAGAAACAGGTCTTCACAGCTCTTCACAGCCGCACAGGGAGAATGTTTCAGATCTTGGCTTTCTGTACTGTACATGCTGTACTACTGATGCAGGGTACAGACACCAGGGTATGGCAACTCCAAAGAAAAGGGAATACAGTCTCCTAGGTTCATATGTTTTAAAGTATTAAAAAGCTGTGATCAACATCCCACACTGTCAATGTATTTTCTTAGATCTCTCGGTTTTCATTTTCTCTATATAGAATACTTTTATATGGCAATAGTACATCAAGAAAGGTGGACACAAAATACATGCACTTGTTGTATATGTAGTACTATGACAGAATAAGAAAAACAAAACCACCATTATAATTGTTATTAATAAATAAAAAAAGACACATTTACATTTATCTGAAAACAGAGATAGTGTTTGATACTCCATCAGAATACACATTAACGCACCTCTATGAAAAGAGTGCAAGATGGCTATGTACAGACAAGTCACTTATTCCAAACCCCACTCTCGAACACGCACACGCACGCACACACGCACACACACACACGCACAATTACACTGAGAATCGCATCCCATTTGTAAGTGGTTCTAATTATAAGATGGCAAAGATTGTATATTAAAAGGTCAGTGCACATTTTCCATGGTCTTGACCTAAAAGCCTTGTAAAGGGAAATGGTAGATGGGTTAATTTCCCCCAAGAAAAGAGGAAGGACCCGCATTCCTGCATTTGAACCACATACATAACATCTACACTAAACAAAACCTGAGAATATTTACAATATTAATATCCAAAGGGGGATCTTAGGATGGGATTTTTTCCCTGCACACTGAAGGAAGGGTACACTTGCCCTGAGTACCCTAACAGCAACTGAGTCTGGTATCCTGGCTTTATTTTGGTCTCATCCTGGAAGCACACTGCAGGCCTGAGATTGATATTGAGACCCGGAGCATGGCTCTGAGATCATGGAGGTGCCAACAGTCACCACACAAGACTTCAGTCTGTGCCCCTCTGCCGAGTACAGTAGGAATATGTAAAACGCTGTCTTTAAGTTCAAGTAAAGTTTTTATTAGAGTAAAACAGGTGTCATTACAGAAAGAGAAATGAGATGCAATATCATCAAGAAGGTAAGGTAAATTAGGTTACAACAATAAGTATCAGAAAAAAAATAAAGAAATAAAAATGAGGCTAGAAATACATAATATATGAGGCTGTCTAAATGAGGGCAAGGCAATAGATATTGTGTAAGAAAAAATAAGTTCTAAAGAAAACAAAGGAACGAAAGGTAACTTAGGGGTGTTTTGAAACCTCTTGTTGAGAGGGAGGTAGGTGAGAGGGGCGTTTAGCACAATCATCAAGGTATAGGGTGATGGGAAGCCATAGGGCGTGTCTTTTCGGGGCAAGATTAAGTGGATAGACAAAAGCAGTATCAAGTCTATGATTATAACATACATTAAACCTCCAAGCTTTAAAAGTAATGTTATTCGAATTCTTCCAATTAACAGTGATCTGTTGGAATGCAACGGCTAGTAACAAATCAATAATTTGAACATTTGAATCAACATTAGCCCAGGAAGAGGAAAGTGAGCCAAGGAAGATATCAGTAAGAGAGAAAGGGATAGAAGTTTGAAATATAATATTGATTTGGTCCCACACTTGATTCCAGAAGGTGTGTGTGAGGGGACATAGAAAAAGCATATGAAAGAGCGTAGCATTGGGGGTGGAGCAGGACCAGCAAAGATCCGGAACCAAGGAGAACCTCTTTAGACCGCTGTACGTTACATCGCAGTTATTACAACGTAAGTCGTTACAGCGACTTGCGCTGTAGGGCACTTGACCTAGGAATAGTATGAATTACTAATCCAACTCCAGCCCACGTAACAGTAGGGAAGGTGTTGGAATAGTAAATCATGCTGTTCCTTAGAGTATAGCGCCATCCAGCGCAAGTCGTTGTAATGACAGCGGTGCAAACATACTGTGGTGTAACGACCGCGTTGTAAAGGTCGTTCCCCGTTTAATCCATGGAGGCAGGCTTGTATAAAATTCCACTCATGTTTTAGAACCAGATCCTGCGCTGATGTTCCTGCGTGAATATGGAGTGTGTGCATGTATGGTGTATGGTAGCATTACTCCATATTGTTTGCAAGTGTGTATGTATACTGTTAACTCGGGGATCCATTTTATTTTGCCCCGGTTCTGACATGGCCCAGACAGTGGAAGTGTATTGCCTGAGTTTCCGAGGAGGCGGGTGTAACTCTAGACTCAGAGATGTGGAAGGTTGTGTAGTGTAGTTCCTAAATTCCCAATAGGCTCTGCACATTGGAATAGTGTATCATATACATTAGACGTAGGACTGAGGTTGACTAGGTCTCTATAGAATATACTAAACTTAATAATGAGTGCCAGCTAGCTCAGAGGTCACTAAAAACTTTCTCGAATTCACAAGAAGGGCTTAGTTTCTGACAACCGCATAAGCATGACAACTTTGTTTCCCAAGAATAGGAATATATCTCTCAGAGTCGGGGAAATAATAGATAAGTATTTCACTCAGTCAATCAAGCATGCTTCGTTTCTACAGAGTTGCAGAGAAACAGAGAGACTGGTGTTATCAATAAAAAGATTTATTGAACAGTCTTCTTTCTCATGCAAGAGAAGTGAACTGCTACAATCTTTAGGCAGACTGCAAAGTATAATGCGTACAGCGAGAACAATATTATAAAATAATACTGTAAGAGCATTGTATGGTTTCTAAGCCATATAAAAATACATACATAAATACACAGACTAAAATACTCAACTGGTGCTTCTAAAATACGCCTACCCCAATGTACCTAACCTAAGTCTAGTACGTGGGAAGAAGTAAGTATTGTGTAGCATAGGTTTTAGTTTTCTTTGCCAAGAATCTATCCAAGATTTGTCTAGGTTCTAATCAGCTCCATACCTTGGTTAGAATGAAGAAGGTCTGGTATCTCAGTCTCAGGACTCGATTTCCCAACACCCCGCAAGGGGAGCTTGGAAACACTGGAGCTGGATTCTCGGCAGGAGAAGAGCAGCCTCTGGATCACTGCGTCAGCTGGAGAGTCTGCTTCCGTCACTTGCTGTAGTGAGCTGCGTCAGGCAAGTAGATAGTCGAACTGCTCCGAACCACCGTAGTTTGCTATAGCAAGTGAAGGTATATTTATACCTTGCAGATGTCTAGGAATGCTATAGTTTGACATAAAGTCAGGCATAAGAACGTCGAACGTCATAATGAACCCCTTGGGAATAGTTGTACATTGTAAAGCATACTGAGTTCTTGGAGAAATCAATATTCAAGCAAGGGGAAGTCCCTGACTGCTTAAGCCGATTTTCCAAGAAATCCTTGTGAAGTTTGGTACGGGTTGAAGTAGCCATGCCTGTATTTGGTTTGCATGGGCTATGCCTAAATAAGGGTTTGATTTCTATGCCTATATAAGGGCAATGTGAATTGTACCTATTTAAGGGCATGAATCGGTAAATGTATAGGGAAATGTGTTGTTAAAAGTGTGTGTATCTCTGCTGAAGTCCTTGCAACCTGCAGATCATACGTTTCTTCTGCCGAGGTCAGTGGCACAGGTTTTTGTAAAAGAATGGCTTTCATTCTGCTTAAAGTATCAATACGTATAGAAGAGATGTTCAATGAAGGCCAAAGTGGCGACTCCCGATCTGTCTTGGTTTTTGGAAACAATACTTGCATACAGCAAGTGACCCTGGCTGACACAGTTACGAGATAGGCTAAACCTGGCGACATGCCACAGCAGCTGTGATCATCCAACATAATGTAACTTCCATTAGAAAGCTGCCTAAAATTGGATCAATCACTGCAGCTGGTGAACCTTGCAGGTGGCAGAATAAATTGTTAGAGGAACCATCACAGGCCCCGTGTACATTTATACCCTGACATAGGAGAGAACCGCTTAGTGCGTTTTCACAATTATTACCACTAAGAAACACTTCCCTTCCCCCACTCCAACATCTGTGCATGTAAGGTAATTCCCAGGATGTCTTGATGTATTCTTTACCCATATTTAATATCAACAAGAGAGGTAGGGCGTAGACACTCCTGTACCCCGGTTCAATATATAATAAGCAACAAAGGAGTGACTGTGATACTAAAAAATAGTGAATGTGATAATTGGAAGGTTTGCTGGAGCCAAACTCCGCTGTGCGGCGCACGCGTGATCAGGGACTTCGAGACTACCCCGCTGTGTGTACTACACGCGTGTGAGCATTGATCACGCGTGCGGTGCACAGCGTATTCTTTACCCAACCTTTCATTTAGGCCTGCTGGTATGTGTTTTAAGCAATACTGAAAATGGAAAATTGTAACAGGCAGAGTGATTGTACCGTGTATTATCGATTCTGTTGCTGGTTTCTCAGAAACAGTTAATGGCAATATTTCCAGTCTTTCAATGCTCAGCACCGTATGGTCTACTCCCCTCTGTGGCAATTTGATCTGTTTATCTGTGAGATTAAATTCAGAAAACAGTGACGTGGTGTTGATTAGACGCCAAGGCACATAGCCTGAACGTAAGTTTTGTAACGTCCAGCCTAATAGCATTATAGAACGTAGTTGCGACTGACCATGTTGCAGCATGACCAAGTCCTGTTCCATTATGTCTATGGTAGAGGATACTATGCTGTCCAAAGAATATATCCTTGATGACAGAGTTGTTAACCGATTGTCAACTACAGAGAGAGATTTTTCTAAGATAATACGATCAATTTCTTGTATTCGCTCCGCAGTCTCTGCTTGCGTAATCTTCCATGCTTTATTATACATAGCATAGATACCGGCGTATATAAAACGTTTATGACGCGGTTTAGCAGGTCCTTGTAAGAAGTCCCTCAGGTCAGCGCCATCTTTAAGTAAAGATAAGTGTTGTTTTACTTCCTTTAGTGTAGATTTTTATAGCCACTCAATCCAAAGTTTCCCTACTCTGTGTGATGTTACTATTTCTGGATGCTGTCTCTGAACATATCTTGGATCTGGCCTAGTGAATGTGAACCCTTGTGTCTTTTTCAGGGATCTATCTTGACAGTTGTTTGTGTCTGGGGCCAGATTAACCATTTTTTCCAATCCAGATCTGTTCTATTGTGATGCAAAATAGTATGTACGTCGACCTCCCCCTCTGAAGTGTTGTTACTATCAGGTGTAGGTTTAGGTATGGACGGTTTGTTTAAATCTTTTATCTTGGCTAACCCAAAACAAGATGTCTGTTGAATAGTGTCATTCAAAAACATTATTTGCTCTGGGATGATGCAGGCTCTAAATAAAGCTTCTAATCCCTGCACCTGCCAGGCTTTTATGCCCCAGACAGTTTGTCTCAATGTTGTCTTTCCAAAAGTCAAAACCCCGTGAAGACAGCTGAGCATAAAAGGCCGCAGAATAAATTTGCTTGGTATTGGTCAACATATTTTTCATTCCTGTCTTATTAACATTTTTAAAGTAAAATGATTCTGGATTTGAAATATTAAAACCTGAAAAGTACGGAAATTTGCCATAAAATGTTTTTGAGCTACCCTTTGGTGGCGTAGGACAGTGTTCCCATTAGTTATAAGTTAATAAATTTCTAGGATTTGCAGATTTATGCAAGAAATGATTACCATAATGATTATAACAGGACACTTGAATGAAGCAGTACACAACAAATCAATGAGAACATATTACAGTAAAACACATGACGTCCCACAATGATAATAAACAGTAGTAGATTTGCAAATCATGAAGGTTTGTTAACAAATTAGTAAAGTTACGAACTCAAATCATTCAAATTAGACATAAATGAATGATTATCATACGTATGCACTGGTCAGTAAAGTTCAAAGTGAATCACAATAGCAATTACAAAGACAACTATTATCATAAGCAAATCGAGCAAGTTTCAGTTTCCCCTGAAAGGAAGTTTTCTAGCATGCTAAGCTAACAGGAAATCAAAACATTCATGAAAGAAGTCAAGACGAAGGTGTCAGCAATTAAATCCCCCAAAAGGCAGAATCAGATAAAGAGTCTGTCAGATGGAGGAGAATGGATATTCTCAGGAGTCTAACTCTTTGAGCAGAAGCAAAATAGGGCATCATTACTCAAGAGAGTTGAAAGGGGCACCTGAATCCAAGCAGCTCAGCAATGCATAACTAAAACATACAATTCCTACCAGCAAACAAGGTTGAACATTTCACAATATTGGGAGATCAACCCGCTTCCCAGCCATCACACAATGTACGTTTTCTGCTGCCTACCCCTCAAGAGCTATCTTTGTAGCAGGATGAAACATTGGGGTCAGCTTGCCCAGGCATAGGTGTGGAAATGATAAGCAATTCTTACAGAAACCAAAACATTTTGTAACTTTCAAATTATTGTGACCGACTGTAGCTTGGCTCCTGAAGAGAGATAAAGAAACAAATGACACAGCAGACAAAAGTAAATTTTTATATTACCGTTAGTCACTTGAATTGCAGCCTACATCTATCATGGTTAACTTAACGTGAAAATCAGACTCTATATGAGGGTATATAGCGCGCAGATCAGTAGATGGAATACAAAGCAACAAAAAGGTGACAGTGCATCACCACTGCTCTGATGAGAAGAACGAATGGCTAGATGCAAGTGAACCTCTCCCACCTCTTTACTGCTCAAAAGTGGAGATACTTCTATGTGAAAGAAAATCTCATTAAGGTCATACATTCAAGAAGGGAAGCTGACAAGGGTGCCTAATTTTTGATTGGACTGACCTGTAGGCCATCAAAGTGAGATGCCCTCAGCCTGCTCAACTAACTTCGGTCTGAGGTGCAGGCTTTGAAGCGCTTAGACCCCCTGGCAACCGCTTGCCTTTGCAAATTGTGTGTTACGACATTCAGCACACCTTGAATGACCATCATGGTTCACTTGGATCTGTGTGTATTGGGGGCTTCTTCGAAAACACTATAAACGCCTACATCATATAATTGCCATAACCATTGCAGATGCAGCATGGTGGGCATGGGGGCTCCAGAAATAAGACAATGAACATTGGAAGCCTCATCTCTTCAGCAGAAGAGATGCTCAGAGACCCCTATAGGGTGGCTTCAGTGTGCAAATATAAAAATTGCCCTGAATATTCACCACTTAGAAACCATAGTCCACGGGACACCTGGAGATCTGCCGTCTTACTAACTTTTCCGCTTTTTGTATCCTCAGAAAACCACAATAAATATCCGTCTTGCACAACTCAAGTGATGTGGGAAAACAAGTTGGTAAGCAATCCTTTTAATGAAACACAAAAAGAAAGAAGTAAGATTGAAACAACTCAGCAAAATATCAGTCGCGGCTGGCATGTCTTGTGGGTGGGGAGGTTGTGTGGAAAGGGAGGAGTCGCACAAGGGGGAGTCGCACGGGGGTGTTAATTTAATTAATAATAATAAAAAAATATTTTAACCTACCTTTTTGACGGCCAGGTCCCGGTTCTTCCGGAAGCAGACAGCCTCCCTTCCCTCCCCTAAGCCAATCACAACACTCCAGTTCAGCGTTGTGATTGGTCGGGACACCCCCAGGAAGGAGCATACAGGGAGGCCATCTTTTCCATGTAGGCTGCATTGCAGCCTGCATGTATTATGCCACCCCTGGATGGCATCTAAATCTGACGCAACTGGCTGCACGACAGCTGGGGCAACGTGGCGTACTCGCCCGTTGCTGTAGGTATAGTATCCCTATACCTAACCTTAAAATGGACACCCGAGTTCCTATCAGTCACTCCTATGGCAGGCCTTGACAATCCTGAAGGCAGAGTGCATGGAACCGTGTGAATTGGGCTCTGGCACGAGCCGAGCCCGGTTGCAGCTTGCGGAACCAAGACCCAATGGCTGTTCCATGAAAACGCGTATCATATCGGTAACTTCGGTATCGCGTTATCAAGACATGTCGAGTAAGGTGTCATACGAATCGGGATGCTGCGCCCTCACCAATTCTGGTGACGAGGTTAGCATTCCGCCCTTCTAGAGGGACACGACATGTACGTAACTGTGAACCCCGGTTAAAGTTAACTGAAGCCTCAGCTCCACAAAATGGACGCTGCCACCACAGACACGAGTCTGACCTCCTGCTGCTGGGAGTCCTTCCAGCGAGGAGAGCTTGGACAAAGGGTTTCCTGTCAGGGGCGGTGTTCGCACCGTCCCAGACAGGGTTTGTGTATTCTGGGTAGGTAGGGCTTTGCAAGAAGGTGACTGCGGAGTGGCACCCCGGTGCTCACTACGCATCTGCCGGCTAGAACCAGTTCCAGGGGCGCGCAGCCCCTGACCTGGGGAAAGTCCAGCAGGGGGAGAGGGGTGTAACTACCCCCCTTCCTGGTCCCACCCCTAGGGCAGGACCTAGTCATGTACCCACCCCTTTCTTTAGGATAAAGGCCGGAGCGGGGACCCTTCCAAATTAGATCATCTTTGAATCAAGAACTACTTTCTACGAAAGGACATTCGAGACTCTTCTCAAGATTTCTCCCTTGTGGCTAAGGAGTAGTCACCCTGCATCCGCAGGCACCATCTAAGAACTCTGCGGTTTGCTGCAAGTCCTTTCTCAGGAATCCGACGACCCAGCTCGACGAGAACCGGCTTCCCTGGCACCTCTGACCTCTACCCACATCGTCAGCTCAGCTGAGATCTGTGGGTGCGACGAGACCTTGAGGGACCGGCCATCATCAAAACCTGCACGCTTTCTTAATCCAGCATGACCACCGAAGGAATCCTCTGGTGAGTGCTCTGGGGTCCGAGAAGCCCCGATCCTGAGCAGCTCCAGCACCGAAGTGCAGCCTCCCAGCATCTCCACGATCTGCGTGGGGCCCTTCTGCTCGCCACTCAGCACGTTGTCCGATCACTAGCCGCTGGCTTGTGATCTCCTTGACGACATCCGACAACCAACGCTGCTGGTCTGGTTGCTCCAGACCGGCCTTTGCTCCCCTTTTCCGAGAGGAGCACCCCGGACCCTCCTGGTCCACTCAAGACGCCATTTTAGGCCCACCACGTGGCCCTGAAATCTGCCAAGGCTTGTTGCCCCAATCCTGGGCCCAGCGACGCCGACAGCATCAACCTTCGTGGGACAGCTCACACCTCCATCCTGGTCGCCGACAACACCTCCTGGTCCGTGAGACTGCAGAGCCTAGCGTCGCCCACTCACCTAGTCGAGGTGACGGCCATCCGGTGCCTTCCTGGTACCCTCTGACTACTGGCTAGTAGTACGAACTTGGTCCCCTCTGCTTTCAGGTATCATCGATCTCTGATCCAGGCTTGGATCTCTACGAACTATTCTTCACCGGCCAGCAACTCCTTCCTTCCGGCTCCTGGCTCGTCAGCGAAGACCCCCGACGCCTGTAAGACTTGTGCAGCCGCAGCCCTTGTGGCTAGGTAACTCCGGCATTTCGGTGCCCGCATAGCCTCCTTACTTAAGGGTCCTGAGTCCCTCGCTTCCGACTTGCCTTATCGGGTCCGCCCGAGACCACTAAACTTTCCGTGCCCTCGGGCACTTGTATTGATTGTGCACTTGAAGTATTTTCCTAAGAGTTTTGTTCTGTGCTTAGTACCCTGTCCTCATAAAGAGTACAGGGCTGTTGTGATTCTAATAAATATACTGTTTATTTTCATAACACTTGTGTGGTGTCCTTTCACCTGGTGTTCAAGGGGTATGTGATGGTATAACAGCTGGCTTAACACGCCCTCTAGAGTTTAGCCCGAAGACTGCTCGTATCCACGCTACTAGGATAGCTGGTCCAAGGTTGACTTACAACCAATCACCATAAGGGTCGTTTGGAACGATACATAGTGGTCACTAGAATAGTGAACACTGCATATCGGGCCAACTTCTCACACATAGGTCATTCCTTTTTAAGTTATTTTTATGCTAATCTATGCCATACATAGGTCCGTCCACGTACTAGTAAAGACCCCTGGATATAGGGTTGAAAGGCAAAATGCGCCTATATTACATTAAAAAAATATATATTTTGGATTTGAATGTGGAATTAATCTAGTTTAACTTGAAAATGTGGAAAACATGGAATACAGCTTGGGAAATCCACCAGAAACCCTAATTGGTCTTGAAGCAAAAACGCTGTCCTACTACATCTTTCTGGCACCATCCATCAAGGTTATAGACACTATTTAACATTCAATAGTTTGAGTTTTTGTTGTTTATTGGCAGGAAGTGTATGTGTTTTCACTGAATTTGTTTTGACGCTGAATCTTTAATAACTGTTCTCAACACAGAAATGTGTTGGTGCTCATGCTGCTGTGTATGAAATTTAAAAAGAACAATTGATGCACAGAATGCTGAGAAATGTCATACATTCACCCCAGTACAGAGATCTGGGCCTATATCCATCGTTTTTTTGCTCACCATGCCATTCCAGTTTGGACCCAGCCATATGCAAATCAGTCTTGACCCTGCGCCCAATGGCAACAATTCAGCCCAAACTGCCTGGCCAGATCCTCCCTGGACTGGAAACAAGCATCCTAGGACCGGTTTCGGGCTTTCATGAAATGTGGCAGACAATGTAATAAATTAAACATGCAAGTTTGAAGTGAGTTTGCATCTTTCTAAACCACAATTGGAAAAGAGTGAAACAAAAAATCGGGACGATAAAATTTACTGATACTTTGTCAAGTCGAATCTTAGGTGAACGAGAATCAATTGGAGACACGTGAACGGTTGTATTTATGTTTATAGTGTTTGTATATGGGCAACCGAGCCAAAAGGCAGAGGATCGCCCTACAGGGTCAAAGACAAAGATGCAGCCAATGAGCGATTGGGAGGGTAGCTGGATTCTAAGAGCGCAAGTGAATTGTTATTGCATTGTGATCAAGTCTTGTTTTAAGAGGTGTGGTCAGCTCTTTCATAAACTCGCCCAGGATTGGCTGACCATGATGGACTTAGGAATGTCACTTTAGATCCAGGATACAAAGATGAGAAGACCTGTTGCCTGTTATTTGCCATTCTTTGTCTCCAGTCTGAGGGTGTCCCGGATGCGGATGATCTGAAAGCAACCGGAGGTGGTGAGCTTCCCAGGATGATAGACAAGGGTTCCTGTCATGGTGACTTTGTAGAGGATGCAGCTGGTTTTGAAGATGGTGCAGGCTGGAAAGAGGAGCTGGTGAAATTCCATCAGGATAGGGGTGATGTGATCATATATTTTCAGACCCTTCATAAGGTATGCTGTGGTATGTAGGATGCCTTTAAGGGGGGCTGGAATGCTGTGGAAGAGGGGTTTCCTATCTTTTAAAGATAGCAAAAGATGGCTTGAACCAGTCTCAAAGCTGCTTTGTGGGAGCAAAGGCTTCACTTTCTTCAGCAGAGAGAGCTGGTACCAGTCACTCTTGATTTTCTTGGTGACATGTTACCTGAAGTTGAGGCCTGTGTCCAGTGTAAATCCAAGTGACCTGGCATTGGGTGAAAGTTGAGGCTCAATCTATCCAGGTACATTTTGTTGGGATTTATTTACAGCATACAATTTATCCACATAGAGAACGATGCAGGCATGCTACACCCTCATCAGTATTCTGCGTAAACACACCCCACAACGAGGTCTGCTTGATAGTCAGAAATGTTGAAATAATGGATATCTGTCTCAGTGGAATCACTAAAGTCCATGGCATTTAAAGGTCATCGCGAACAGCATCAACCAAACACAGAGGACTTAGAGTGTTGACTGATGGCAGCGTCAAAAACAAATGAAACTCATGAGAACAAATCAAAAATATGAGCATCTGCCTTCCCGCCATGTGCAATATTTTGTGCCGCTTGTGAAAATAGAAGGCAGATAAGGCGCCTGCTTCTCACCCCGCGGAGACTGACAAGGCTATCACAGCCCCATCGCTGCTGTGAATTCTCCTTTATAGATATTACAACCTTGAGCGACCATGTCTGGCAGCAGGTCCAGTGAATGGACAGATTGCGGCTGACAATAGTCATGATCATAAAGCAGACGCGTCCTATAAGACAGGGCGCGGACAAAGAAATCCCCACAAAGGTACATAAATACCATTCACCATCCAATCTGTGATATACTAAATCTCCTGCTACTGCTTGGCAGACTTGCTGTCCTATGGAAATCCCTTAATGCTCCAAGGTTGCTGTTTCCACCAGGTTTTAATTATGTGCTGCATTATGTAATGGAATCTACTAATATTCATGTTCGTATTAAATGTATATATTTTGTAGATTTGGTAGCACATGAAAATAATACACAAAATGTGACTAAAGCTAATGTTTTTTTGGACTGTACAGAAGTGAAATAAATCGTTCACTCGGCTCCACTTTACACCATCCCACTCTATGATACTCTATCCCATTCCACTTTACAGCATTCTACTCCACTCTACAACACTGTACTGCCCTTCATGCCACTCCACTGTACGACATTCTACAGATCCTCCACTCTAATCCACTTTACTCCCTCAACGACACTCCACTCCACTCTACACTATTCTATGTACCTCCATTCTTCACCACCCGATATCACTCCTCTCTAAGCCACTCCACAACACTTTACACCACTCCACAGCAATCAACTATATTCTACTCTTCTCTACTCTACGCCACTCCACGCCACTCTATGCAACTCCATGTCCCTCGCCTCCGATCCATGATACTCCACTCTATGCCACTTCACTCCACTCTATGCCACTAACATTTTGGTGCTTTGAACAGCAGCCATGCTGGCTACTACAGATTGGCAAAGCCTCTTGCATAGGTGAGACCTATTGGCTTTGCCAATGTTTGTTACAGTTTTTTGTTGTTCCCGCGTTCATGATACCAATCAATCAATCATATCATTTGTAAAGTGCACTACTCACCCGTAAGGGTCTCAAGGCGCTGGGGTGGGGAATGTTGCTACTGCTCAAAAAGCCAGGTCTTTAGGAGTTTTCTGAAGGTCAGTAGGTCTTGGGTCTGCTGTAGGTGGATGGGGAGGGTGTTCCAGGTCTTTGCGGCGTGGTAGGAGAACGATCTGCCGCCTGAGGTCGCTCTTCGGAAGTGGGGGACTGTAGCGAGGGCGAGGTCGGCGGAGCGGAGCTGGCGGGTTGGGGTGTAGAAGCTGAGTCGTCTGTTGAGGTACGTTGGTCCGGTGTTGTGGAGTGCCTTGTGTGTGTGGGTGAGGAGCTTGAAGGTTATCCTCTTGTTGACCGAGAGCCAGTGCAGGTCTCTCAGGTGGGGTGTGATGGTTCCAATTGGTTTCCCAGGGGTAGCAAAGGACAAGCCGGGGGTCGCAGATACCTGTCCCATCCTCCATCCTGCAGTCAGTCTAACAGAAACAGATTGCATCACTCTATTCTTACAGTGGTGCTGGAACAATTTTCAGAGTTGGGTGTGTGGGGGTGCTACTATCAATTTTGCATCACCCAAGTCATGGGATTGTGAAAAAGCCCAGGTTCGCACAAAGCACCGTGTAGCACATATGCCACACCCATTCAGCAGGAGAGTAGTAAGGGTGTGATATGTAGCTGGAGGTGCATTTTGGAGCACACAGTAACAAATGTATTGCGGCATTGCACTGTAATTTACAGGCAGCACATTTTTCATTAAAATGGACCCTACATTTGCACAGACATGCAGTTTTACTGCTAAAACGATGTGGAGCACAAACGACAATGTGTGTAAATTGGGTTTCAGTGAGCAATAATCATATGCACATCACTAAGTAAAGTGTCTTTATTTGTCTTGATCCTACTGAAAATTCGTGTTTGCATCACATATATGAATTACAAAACGTGCTTAATTTGTGCTTCCTTACCGGTACTTAATTTGAACTATCCATTTACAGGCATTTACATTTTGTAGTGTTGGGAAAAAAATGACATCTATAGCCTTTCCTTTGGGACTACCTATATCCCAGAAAGATTGTTACACATTTTACTTTACAAAATCCTGTCACTTTCCAATCGGAGAATGAAAAGTAAGCACTAATTTCCAAGTTAAAAGAATGAGCAGCAGTTTGTCACAAGACTGACATAAGACCTCTGTCTTTGAACGCACAGCAAATGTGTCAACACAAAGCAGGAACCTGCAGGAGTGAGATAAAGAGGCAGGAAGTGTGAAATCAACACTAGGCAGCCATTTGTATTTGGCAGGCAGACATTCAATAGATTCTGAGCAAAGTTTTTGGCCTCAGCACTTATTCTTTTACAAGTTAAGCACTTTTTACTTGGTAACAACTCCACCAGGATAACATCCTATGGAAAAAAAGGGGAAAATTCTTCCACGGACTTTTTGTAGGCATTTTCACGTAGAGACGAAGTTTTGAGAAGGTGGGGACTGGGGATGGCGTGAGATGCAGCACGCGATGGTAGCGTTCAGCAGGTCTCTGGAGTATGCGTAATATGTATACGTAATATATTATAAACAAAAGATTCCCAGCAAAAGAAATGAATACGAGCAGAGCCTGGCCCTAAAAGGTGTTGTCATAACAGAGACACTTCTTATCAAAAGAGGCATAATGCAAACTACTAGACACCAAACAGCTAAGTTTTAAGAGCTTTCCTAAATTGAAGTAAAGAGAGGATTTCCTGCAGAGGAACAGTAAGTTCATGCCACAGTTTTGCTGTGCAGCAGAGAAAGCGTTGCCTCCTGTAAGGCATCATCCCCCACATGCATCAACCTATTTAGGAAGTGCAAACGGTGTGAATCGGTACATTCGGCCGTTTGCACTTCCGAAATAAGTTTTGGGGATGCATCATGCATTTTTGTGAAATTCGCTATTTTTAGCGATTTACAAAAATGCGATTGCTTTTAAGAATCGCAATTTTGCGACTCCTTAAAAGCAATGCATGATTGTTTTTCTAATTGCGAATTAGCAATTAGGAGGTGCAAATTACCACGAGGTTGAACCTCGTGGTAATTTGCGAAAAGTTTTGAAAATGCTCAAAAATGCATTTTTTAAACTTTCATGTTTCAGACACACATGTCCTTAGGAAATGTGTGTGTGAAACATGCACTTCAAATTACATTTCTGGGGTGCAGGGGGGGGTCCTTTGGACCCCCTCTGCACCCTTGGAATGCATTAACAAATTGCGATTTTCAAAAAGAAAATCGCAATTTGTTAAAGCCTTCCCATTGATCCCTATGGGCCTTTTGGCCCATAGAAATCAATGGGAATTGCGAATTTGCACTTTGGAATTCGCATAATATTTGCGATTCGGTAAAAATTGCAATTTTTATCGAATCGCAAATATTTGGCGAGAATAAACATGCATCCCATTTTGCGAATTGCAAATTGCGATTCCCTATTTTTCGCAATTTGGAATGCTCAAAAATGCATTTTTTAAACTTTCATATTTCAGACACACATGTCCTTAGGACATGTGTGTGTGAAACATGCACTTCAAATTACATTTCTGGGGTGCAGGGGGGGGTTCTTTGGACCCCCTCTGCACCCTTGGAATGCATTAACAAATTGCGATTTTCAAAAAGAAAATCGCAATTTGTTAAAGCCTTCCCATTGATCCCTATGGGCCTTTTGGCCCATAGGAATCAATGGGAATTGCGAATTTGCACTTTGGAATTCGCATAATATTTGCGATTCGGTAAAAATTGCAATTTTTACCGAATCGCAAATATTTGGCGAAAATAAACAAGCATCCCATTTTGCGAATTCCAAATTGCGAATCCCTATTTTTCGCAATTTGGAATTCGCAAAAGGCCGGGATGATGCAAGTGACCAACAGTAGAATCAGCAGATGTGCATTAAAGGAGCACATCATGCAAGAGGGAACATACCTCTTGAATTTATTAGCCAGATTACCCGGGCCTATTCCATGATCTACTTTGTATACAAGACGGAGCGATTTAAACTTCCCTCACTTTTCTACTGGAAGCCAGTGAAGATGTTTCAGGGCCTCTGAGAGAATGACCAATGAGGAAGACCCAGTATCATCTTGGTTGACACATTTTGAATACCTTGCAATTTCCTTAGCATTCCCTTGTCTGCCCCCAAATAGAGGGAGTTGCAATAATTCAGATGACTGAGAATAATTGCCTCGAACACCACCTGATTGACTTGCTTGGGAAGGAAGAGAACTTCAAGAATTTAAGTTAAAAAAAAGACAAGTTGAAACCACAGGACTGACCTGAGCCTTTAACGTGAGATTGGGTTCGAGATAGATGCCAAGATTTTTACAACTTTAACAGGAGCAGGTTGTTCCACCCGGGTTGAGGCAGAAATCAAGAGGTAACATACCCAGAGTCTGCTGAACTTGGAGCTGCAAAACCTCTGTTTTGTTCAGAGGTAAATTTTAAGGCATTCTGATGCAGCCAACTGGAGACCCTTGTCATACAGCTGTGAGAAAGGATCCTTGCTAGCCCTATTTGCAGTAATTATAAGAGTCATCAACATAATTCATGCATCATACTCTGAAAAATTTAACTCTCTTCCTATATCTGTGTCTAGAGCTGGCATTAGAGGTTTGGACAGGCTAGCATTTCTATCTGGCTCAAGAGCGTCAAGGATTGCTCTTATCTTTGTCTCAAAAAAGTTTGTCAGCTTATTGTGAGCTCTTCTATGTGTAAAATAGTATTCGATACACACATAGGGACTGAAAAACAATTCACAATCTGAAACATTTCCTTGGCAGAATTGACTGTATTCGAGATTTTAGAGGTATAAAATATCTTGTTTCACAGATGACCAATTGCTTATATTTCCTCTGTTCGAATCTCGGGGCTACTCTTGCTGAGTCAGCATACTCAACTTGCCACATGCGTTCCAGTTTCATGCGTCTTAGTTAGGCCTATTTAAGAGTAGGGGAGTACCAAGGTGAGGAAAGAGTAGCCTGCGCCTTACACATGTTTTTTGCTGGTAAAACCATATCCTGTATTTCCCCCGGTGACATGTATGACAGGGCTCTTACCAGCTCAGAGGTGCTTAGTTTTGACCAAGGGCGATATTTTATCTGTGAGACCGTCTCCTCCACACTTGGTTTCCTTCCCTGTCTTAGGTTGCTGTGAGAGGACCTTGAAAGGGATTAATGGGTGGTCCATCCAATAATTGTGGGATGTCTTTTTCATAATAGATATGGCCAGCTGTCCCAAAATTCAAATCTAGCATTTGCCCCTTGATATGAGTAGGACAGAAGACTAGCATGTCCCAACCCAAAAGCTGCCCTCCCCTCTTCAGGGCAAGTAGATGTATTTGCCCACAGATTAAAATCACCCAGCACCACCAAGTTGCTATTGGTCAGAGACAGGGGCGTAACACAGGCCCCCGCAGCCCCCGCGGTGCTGGGGGGGGGCCAAGCTCCAGGGGGCCCTCTCAGCACTGCACTCTGGCCAGAGAGCTCCTGATTGAGCTCGGAGGGGGCCCCTCTACATACCGTGCAGGGAGGCCCCCTCCGTTTTCGTTACGCCAGTGGTCAGAGAGGCAGATGAGAACAGTTCCACAAAAGGATCAATGAAAGTATTGGAAGGGCCCGGGAGTGATAACACAGCAAGCCATTTAAGAGTGAAGGTCTGTGAGATGATGGAAAAAACAGGGCCTTTGCCATGGTCAAATCAGTAGGAGCCCATTCATGAATTGGGAACTATCCCTCTGCGATAATTATTACAATTATTTTATCAAGGTGTTGAATTTCCATAATGACTATTTATGTGGGTATGTTTTGATCTGCTTAAAAATGCTTTAGTAGGCGAGTGACACTTGAAAATGCTTTAGTAGGCGAGTGAAGCACAAAAGGGATATGGATGCCATCCCGTCAATTGGGCCTCATTCTGTGCATGATGTTATAACTGGTGGACAAATGTTATCTAATATAGGATTACAAGACTCTGTGAACCAAGTCTCCAGTGCTTAATTTGAGTTGGAGGTTTCCGGAGCGCATTACCAGCACTTAATTGTGAACACCGGCACTTATGACAGCCCGCCATACGGTGGCGCTGTTTCTCTGATTTTTTGACGAGCACTATGGGTGGGCAGAAGGTTCCATTCCGCCCATGGGATTGTTGGAATTTTGGCCACTCTGTGTTACTCTTTAACACAGAGTTCTGGTCAAATTCCGCCAATCACCATGTGGCGGAACTTTCCGCCTGCAAGATATGGATGGGTGCAGATGGGCTTAACTTTGGTGCACCAGCAGCATGGATGCACAAATGTCTCCATTATGTCTGCACTCTACTCTAGGCCAGTGCACTTTATGCCACTGCACTGTACACCACTCTACTCTATGCCACAGCACTGTCCACTACTCTACTGTGTTCTGCACCGCTCTACTCCACTGCACTCTATCCCAGTATACACCACTCTACTATACTCTGCACTACTCTACTCTTTGTTACTGCACTCTACACCACTCTACTCTACTCTGTGCCACTCTGCTGTACCCAAGTGCAGTCTATTCCACTCTACTGTATGCCACTTTACTCTACGTCACTCCAAGGCACTCTGCTCTCTCCACTCTTTGCCACTGTACTTCACTCTGCTCCACTTTACGCCACTCCACACCACTCTAGGCCATGCCGCTCCACTCCACAAGAAATAATCAAGGAAGTACCACAGTAATATTCAAATGTAGAAGAAAATCTACGCGGAAGAATTAGTACAAATTACACAACATTATATGATTAGAAATCGATTTTTCCAAGCAAAAAAAAATACAGAGATTCAATGGAAAAAACAAAGGTTGAAGATAAGTTATAGTCAGGAAAACTTAATTTGTTATTTCTATACAAAACCAACTTAAACTACACAAACCATAGAAATGAAAAAGGTATAGTTATTACTTAAAGATATGTTTTCTGCCCCAACTGAAACTTTCTATAAGTCGCGCACCTTCGCACAGAGTGCTGTAAACTTGCGAGACAGACTAAATCAACGATGACTCATGCCTTCAGCAAGCGCTGCTTACACCCTTTCATATTACATCACTTAGAGCATGTTAAATCACAGCATTCATAGCAACACTCATGCCATCTGACATGATAATATTTATTAAAAAAACGCTGTGCATGGCTGAGGGCCAAGCTATAGTTTTTGCATCTTTTTCTTGAGAGGAGGTTATATCGCTAGAAAAACTGAAAATATGCAGTATTAAATTAGTTTGAAAAGATTTTCAAACAGGTGCACTGAAGCAACTATAACAGCTGCAATTATTTTGTTGGAACACCCTCAAATGTTTAAATGCTTCTGTAGGGTCCACATGCTCTTCGCAGCACCCTATGCGTTGGCCAGGGCTATGTTACCAATATGATGACATGAGTCAGATATCACGTTCATATTCCCCTGTGATTCTTCAGCTCTACACCACAGGTTATGCCACCTTTGTCATTCAATGGTGGGCAGAGTACTGCTCCCTGAGCCTTCACCCATATTCACTCAGGAAGGTAAGGAGTAATGCGGAGAGGTAAATCAGCAAGTGCCAGGAAAAAAATATTTCCAGACTTGCTGAATTATAAAACTCAAATGAAGACCCATACTGCTTCTGCAAGAGTTGTACTTCATTTCACCATCGTGCATGCCTTCTCCCTCATCAGGCATCTGAGACAATCTTCTACCTTTTATTGTCAGTAAAACTGGCACTTTCAGGGTTGCATTTCCTCCACCACTCAAGACAATTATCTTCCATACCTTCTTCTTTACACATGCCTCTGTATCTGATATTAGATATATCTTGGTCTCCTAATCTCCTTTAGACATTGGTAATGCCAAAGTCATCAAACTTGGATTCAGTGGTGTGACACCGGTGATCACCAGCCTAACGAATGCTTCCCACTAGGATAGTGTCAGCTCTCAAGTTCATAAACATGCAATCATCACACACATGCTAAAGAAATCCACTCTGGGTCAGATAACCTATTTAATTACCAACCCATTTCTGGCATCAGCCAATGACTGTTACCTTGCAGAGATTCAAATGGCCTTCTAAACTGATTTCCAGTCAGTGCTTAACTTGAGCCGGTGGTTTCCGGTGCTGGGCTACGCACTTAATTGTTAACACCGTGGCTTACAACAATATGCCACATGGTAGCGCTGTCTGTCTAATTTAGAGATTAGCACAACAACTGTTGTTTATTAATTCAATATAACATAAAAATGACTAGTACTTGCCAACCAAGATATTTTTTTAGCTCTGGGGCCTGATATAGTCTTAACTGTCCCACTTGTAAGGGTGTAACGGTTAATATTTGTGTCACTAACAATATCTGACGCATCCAAGGCCCCTTGATGCTATCTTTAACTTGTACTAGCTTGGATATTACATGCATGCGGATGACACTCAGTATAACACAAGCCTGACAAACCTCAGCTTCTCTCAATGCCTTTCGCAGTTTGATCATTGAATGCAGATCGATTGGTACTGCCTAAAAGGCTATAAAAAGGAGGTCCTGCTCCTGCGCCCTCTCAGTCCTGCTTCTTTCTCTCTACATTGGCCCGCGGAACTGGGCGCTCCTGCAATCGCAAGGGGAAAGGTCACCAGGCACATCTGCTACAGGGTGTTCTGCTGCTGCTGCATTGCTCTGTTGCTCTGATGGTCTCTGTGGTCATGTCCTACCTGGATCATTACAATACTCTGTTCCCCCATGGGAATCTCTTGAAATACCAGCATTAAAAAAAAACTTGCCAGCTCCTCTGGTGTGGGTTTGTTTACGTTAGACTGGCCATGAGATCACTGCACTGGCTTCCAGTGGTAGCTGCTCCTGATGCGACGTGGTAGAGCAGCAAGAGGGGGGGACATAAATACATAAAAATATTTATACAAAATATTCCAAAATTACGACTTACCTGCTGCGTCCGCTCCGTCTTCCTCCTTGACTGGTGCACACTGTGCAGGCTCCCATGTGCCAATCCCAGCGCTTCTCTCATACTGGTAATACTATTCCCAGCATGAGAGAAGCCCAGCGACTCAGCTTCCCAGCAGAGGCAACGGTGAAAAAGAAAATGATAATATAATTATCACAGTATCATTTTATTTTTCACTGTTGCCTCTGCTGGGTAGCAGCAGTGGGGCGACGCTCCCAGGCCTTAGCGGAGGAGCCGCCCCTGCGGGCTTTGAGTAAAAGAAAAAGGCCTTCAAAACACGGCATCATACATATGGTGCTATATGGCCAATCTCACAATTATCTTGCAAAACTCTTGAGCCCAGCTTCACAAAGGTTTAGTTTCAGGTTACCGTTACTAACCCGACGCTAAACCTTTTTGGGGATAAGCATACCAATGCCAATTGGTTTGGGGTTGGTTTGCGTGGAAAAGTAACGCAAAGCAGCGAGAAACGTTTTGCATTACTATGCGTCAAGGGGGCGTAACATAGATGGTACTTACACATTCTCTTGCAACCACCCATGATTTTCGACGCTAAACTGAATCTACTAACATAGCCAGGTAGACAGGGTTTAGTGCCAAAAGTTAACTCTATAGGAAAGCAGGTGTTAAAAGGAGAAATGTTTTCATTTCTTCTTGCTTGTTTGACTTTGCCGTCGTGCTGCACTGTGCAGCACACATACAAAGTAGGAAAAGCTTTGAAGTGTGTCTAGACATAGTATTTCAGGAAGGGTACCCTTCCTGTACAAAACCTATGGTAGACTCAGGGACGGACCATAGCAATACGCCGCTAAGGTGTGTGCTTGGCGCACGGCAGCTAAAAGCTGAGGACGCGCTAGGGAAAAGGGAGGAGAGAGCCATATCTCTGTGCAAATATAGCTCTCTCCTGCTCTCTCCCTGCCACGCGACGCAGGGCAGCATTTTTGGCTGCCGCGCTGCGCTGCGTTCAGTGACTGTTTAGAAAATCTTGGCCTTGGTCCCTTACCACCTGGCAAGAAACGTCAAATCTGCGCACTGGATTCTACTGATGATTCCACCAATGGGATGCAAGAGATACAATGATTGATCTTTCCCCGCCCAGGGATCCTCCCCATGGAAATCTCATCCATTGAAAATGTAACTAGATAATTAGTGCTTCAAATTCAGAAGATCCTTAAAGACGAACCACGTCACTCTTGCACTCCTATAATCACCTCTAAGAAAGCCCTCTGCATCTTGATCCCAAAGCCTGCCTAGTGATGTGCCGCACAGGACCAGCTTCGACCCAGAGCTTTTGCTTTCTCGAAGGGTACATATTGAATGGAAGATTAAGCATTTACTGGCACATGCATCAAAGTAGGCTTTTGCGATTCCGAAATAGCGATTTTTAAGGAATCACTATTTAGGAATCGCAAAAGCCTATGCATGTAGGAATCGCTATAAAAATAGCGATTCCTAAACATTACTTAATTGCTACTCGCAAATTGCTAGTCGCAATTAAGGAATGCTTTCCCATTCATTGCTATGGGCCTCCAGGCCCATATGAATGAAGTGAAGATTGCATGAGCAATTTGCGAGTACCAGTAGGTACTCACAAATTGCTCATGCAATTTTAAGGGTACAAGGGTGTCAACATGACACCCTGTTGCACCCCTGAAATTGATCTCTGCACATATGTTGAGCACACACATGCCCTAAGGCCATGTGTGTGCGCAACATAAAACTTTGAAAAATGCACAAAAGTGCATTTATCAAAGTTTTAGCAAATTACCATGAAGTTCAACTTCATGGTAATTTGCTACTCCTATTAGCGAAATCGCTAATTGTTTAACTTTCATGCATTGCATTTAAGGAATCTCAATTTGGGATTCTTTAAATGTAATTGCAATTTAAGGAATCGCAATTTAGAGATTCCTTAAATTGCGATTTTTGCATTTGGGATGATGCATCCCAAATGCAAAAATACCGGTGGCAAAGGGGCGGATTCTGAGAATCTGCCTGTTTGCGACCGGTATTTGGTTTGATGCATGAGGCCCATATTTGTTATAAATTATTCCTGCTGTGCATATTCTCAAATTTACTCAACGTTGTACAGGTGATGCAAACAGTGCTGCATGCGCTGCCCTTTGAAATAACAATATATGTTGTTTATGTTACGTTGTGCAACCATTCAAGCTGCACTTCAGTTGATGTTGCTTGATTTTTCATTTTGAAATTATGGTTGATGAGGAGATTGGATCTGGTGATGTGCACACGTGCTCCAAATCCTCTGCTCCAGCTCGACTTCATGACGTTTTCTGGTGTTGGAAGATGTGCTGCTTTTACAAGAGCTGGTAGTAGGGTCAAAGGTCAGCGGCAATGAGATAGAGTGGTCTTGAATGAAACAAAAAACAAGCAATGGCAAAGCCAATAGGTCTAGCCTATGCAAGAGCTATTGGCTTTGCCAATGTGTTTTCACCATGTTGTAAACCAGCGTGGCTACTGTACAGCATGGCTAGAAGTTAGTGGGGTAAAGGACAGAGGCATGGAGTGGGATGTCATGAAGTGGAGTGTATTGGAGTGGTGTGGAGTGGTGTAGATTGGTGTAGTGTAGAGTTGAGTGGCGTGCAGTGGAGTGGACTAAAGTGGAGTGTCATGGAGAGATGTGGAGAGGTGTAAAGTTTTGTGCCGTGGAAGGGCATAGAGTGGAGTAGGGTTGATTGGAGGAGAGTGTTGTAGAGTGTCGTGTAGAGGAGTTGTAAAGTGTTGTGGAGTTGTGTAAAGCAAGAGTGTAGTGGAGTAGAGGGTGTTGTATAAAGTCAAATACAGTGGAGTAGAGTAGAGAAGACTGTTATAGAGTGGAGTGGCATAGAGTGGAGTAATATAGGAAAGTGGAATTGCATAGAGTGGAGTAGAGTGCTGAAGAGTCGAAATGCCTAGAGTAGAGTGGAGTGGCATAGAGTGTCAAAGAGTAGAGTGGCACAGAGTGGAGTGCTGTGGAGTGAAGTAATGGCGTGGAGCAGAGTACAGTAATATGTTTTGGAATAGAGTGGAGTAAAGTGGCATGAAATAGAATAGTGTGAGGTGCATAGAGTGGCATACAGTGGAGTAGAGTGTTTTAGAGTGGTGTGGCAAACAGTGTCATAGAATGGAGTAGAGTTTAATGGAGTAGAGTTCTATAGAGTGGAGTATTGTAGAATGGAGTGTTGATGAGTGGAGTATAGTGGTCTTGAGTGAATGGTGCAAGGAACAGTGCTGCAGAGTAGATTGGCATAGAGTGCATAGGCTTAGAGTGCATTGAAGTAAAGTGAAGTGGCATAGAGTGCAGTAGCGCAAAGTAGAGTGTTGCGGAATAGATTGAAGTGGTGTAGAGTGCAGTGGCGTAGAATAGTTTGTTTCAGAGTAGAGTGAAGGGGTGTAGAGTGGAGTGGTGCAGGGTAGAGTGCAAAGGTGTAGAGATGAATGGCATAGAGTGCAGTGGCATAGCATAGAGTGGTGTAGAGTGCAGTGGCATGGAGTGCAGTGGTGCAGAATAGATTTGAGTGGTATGGAGTGATGCAGATTGCAGTGGCATAGAGTGGTGCAGAGTAGAGTACAGTGCCATAGAGTGCACTGGCATAGAGTGCAGTGACATAGGGTACATTAGCATAGAGTAGAGTGGTATAGAGTAAAGTGACCTTGAGCGCAATCATGAAGAGTGACATAGCGTGCAGTGGTGTAAAGTGCAGTAGTGCAGAGTAGAGTGGTGTTGAGTTCAGTGGCGAAGAGAGCAGTCGTACAGAGTGGAATGGCATAGTGTGCAGCGATATAGCGGGCAGTGGCACAGAGTGCAGTGGTGTAGAGTGTGGCAGAGTAGAGTATGGTGTTATAGAGTGCAGTGGTGGAGAGTAGTTGGAGTAGAGTACAGTGGCGTAGAATGCACTGGTTTTGAGTAAAGTAGTGCTGAGTGCACTGGCATAGAGTGCAGTGATTTAGAGTAGTGTTAGAGTAGAGTGGCGTAGAGTGCAGTGGTGTAAAGTATAGTGGTGCATAGTAAAGCAGAGTGGCATAGAGTGGCACAGCATACAATGCAATGGCATTTGCGTGGAGTAGTGTGGAGTGAAGTAGAGTGGAATACAGTGCAGCGAAATAGAGTAGATTGTTTTAGGGTAGAGTGAAGTGACGTAAAGTGGAGTGTTGCAGGGTAGAGGGGAAGGGTGCAGGGTGCAGGGTGCAGGGTGCAGGGTAGAGTGTTTAGAGTGCAGTGGCATAGTGTGGAGTGGCACAGAGTGTAGTAGAATGGTGTAGAGTGTAGTGGCATAGAGTAGTGCATAAAGTGCATTGGCGTAGAGTGCAGTGCCATAGTGTGCAATGTTACAGAGTGGAGTAGTGCAGAGTAGAGTGAAGTGGCTTAGACTAGAGTGCTGTAGATTGCAATGGTAAAGAGTGCAGTGATGAACAGTGGAGTGGGGTATTGGGCACTGGCATGGAGTAAAGTGGGGCAGAATAGAGTTAGAGAGTCGTAGACTGAAGTGACGTAGAGTGCAGTGTCATGGAGTGCAGTGGTATACAGTACATTAGAGTATCATAAAGTGTAGTGGTGCAGAGAGTACTGACGTAGAATGCATTGGTGTAAAGTGCATTGGCTTAAAGTGCAGTAGAGTGACATAGAGCAGAGTGGTGCAGAGTAGAGTGCAGTGTCATAGAGTGCAGTGGTACAGAGAAGAGCAGTGAAGATTTCTGTGGCGTAGAGTACAGCGGCTTAGAGTAGAGTGACATAGAGTGGAGCGGCGTGGAGTGACATAGAGTGCATTGCGTAGAGTGGCATAGAGTGATACAGAGTACAGTGCCATGATGTAGAGTGCAGTGGTATAGAGTAAAGTGGTGTCGAGTTCAGTGACGGAGAGTGTAGTGTTGCAGAGTAGACTGTCGTAGAGTGCAGTGATGAATAGTAGAGTGGCGTATAGTGCATTGGTAGAGTGTGCGGTGGCGTAGAGTGGTACAGATTAGAGTGGCATAGAGAGCAGTGGCGTAGAGCACAGTGGTGTAGAGTAGACTAGAGTGGGATAGAGTGCAGTCACATAGAGCACAATGGCATAGAGTGTAGTAGCGTATAGTGCAGTCGTATAAAGTGTTGCAGAGTAGAATATAGTGTCATTAGAGTCCAGTGGTGCAAACTAGTTTGGCGCAGAGTGAAGTGGCGTAGAGTGCATTGCTTTTGAGTAAAGTGGTGCAGAATGCACTGCTGTAGAGTGCACTGGTGCAGACTAGAGTGCACTGGCACAGAGTAGAGAGCTAAGACACTGAGTGCAGTGGCGTAGAGTAGATGGTTTCAGAGTCCAGTGGGGCTGTGCACCGTAGAGTGTTGTGACACAGTGTGAAGTGGCATGATGTGGAGTGACATAGTGTGAAGTGGTGCAGAGTAGACTGCAGTGGTGCGGATTGGTGCAGAGTAGAGTGGAGTGAGGTAAAAGATGTATGCAAGGTGTGGTAGCGTACTGCCATTACAGACAACATATCAAAAAGACTTTCCTTTCACACTAGTTGTCACAGAAATCCTCTCACTTTGAAGTCAGAGAAAGAAAGTAAATACCAAGGTCTGCCAGGAGACAGAGCCTGTCATTTTACCTCTGTCTTTGAATGTACCACAAATGTGACAAGATAAGAACAATATTTAAAGGCCTGTTTACAGAAGTCAAGCACTGGTGCAATGGAAGGGACAGACTTAAGCCGAACAGCATAAAACAACGCGAGCCAGCAAATAGAAAGCAAGCAACTGTGAGTTACAAACCGCAGTCAATGGTAAGCAATGGGCCGATGTATTTCCTGGGAAGCTTTCCGAATTTCTCCAAGATGTCTCCAGCAAACCAGACAGCTATGCTTATTAGTAGGCTTTGATCTAAACAGGTTGACATGTGAACAGTGCTAGAAAGGGGGAGGAACCTGCTGAAACTTAGATCCAGCAGCTTTCTCTAGGTCGAATTTGTGATCAGGCAGACCTAGGGAAACATACTGAATTTGACCAGGTCTCATTTTTTGCCACCAGCACATAATTCAGCAACCTGCAGTCAACGAGGGGGCTTTGTTATTTTAATATTAGTTAGGCCCAAAACAAAGGCCTGATTTAAAAACCCATCAGCCCTCCTTTTACTCGGGTACCATCTTGGCTGAGAGCCATCTGGAACCTAACACCTATACGCCAATGTAATGGAAGGAAACAAAGGCACAGAGCTTGTTATCACTCCACAAGTACTTAAGAGAACCTTTTAGAGGCAGGCTTTTAACTTGGTCGAATTACCCATGTAAGAGATGTGTTTGCACTGTAAGAATGCAAGATTTATTTGCCCATTTGAATAATTACACAAATATTCATTTAAATTTCACCTATGAATTTTTTTATTACATTATTTTATAACACTTTTTATCCTTTTCTAAGGTGTCAAAGCTCTTTGCATCGCACACAGAGGCACAATAAATTACAGAAGTATGAAAATCAATGCATATGAAATGTTACAAGGATAATGAGGCCTTTAAGGTGTAGGAATCACACATCATCCATACTTGTAGTCAGGATCAAAAATCCAGACTAAAATCAGATTTTGAAACATAACCCAGTAATTGTGGTTGTCTTCACTAACAAGACTTTGGGCCAGATGTATGAAGCTCAAATGGGTTCGCAAACGGCGAAATTCGCGTTTGCGAACTTATTTGAGCAAAATGGTATGTATGTAGCAACTTTCAGTGCAAAATAAGGAATCGCAAATTTGCAATTCCTTATTTTGCGATTGCATCTAAGGAATCGCAAAATTTGCGATTCCTTAAATGCAATGTATGATGCAAAAAAAATTGCCAATTGTCTTTGGTAATTTGCGAATTTCTTGAAAAATGCCAATTTTTGCATTTTTCAAAGTGCTATGTGATGCGCATACATGCCCTTAGGGCATGTATTTGCACCACATGTGCACCCATGCTTATTTCAGGGGTGCAACAGGGTGTCCTTTGGACACCCTTGCACCTTTAAAATTATTCTCAATTTGCGATTAGCAAATTGTGAATCGCAAATTGAGAATAATTTCACATTCATTCCTATGGGCCGCCTGGCCCATAGAAATGAATGGGAAATTATTCCTTAATTGCAATTAGCAATTTGCTAATCGCAATTAAGGAATTTTAAGAAATCGCTAAAAAATAGCGAATTTCTACATACATACCATTTTGCAATTCTCAAATAGCGATTCCTTAAAAATCGCAAAAGTGTATCTTGATACATCTGGCCCTTTATTACTTCCCAAAGGAACCCTTCTTTGCAATCGTAAAATAACAACAGACGAGAAGAGCCAAAAGGATCTAAACCCATGGCAGTGTTTCCATGCAAATATATGATGTTACTTAGCAGACTCAGGGGACTGTTGTTCTGTTTAACCTGTGGATATCCACACGTTGGGGAGGAAGGTGGCTTTCCCTACCCTTATGCACGGCAATCCTCACTCAGTACTCGACTATACTTACCTGCGTATTGCCCATGAGCGCCAATACCCTACAGAACCACCTATCAAGCAGTTTCAGAAGGACATAAGTACTTTGGCCATGATCCAGAGGAGGGTCAAAGCCTCAAAAAAATAAAGACAGCATGCGCTGACCAAACAAATGCAAGCAAATGAGAGTGACAATGAAGCCAGCCAATACTAAGCAATGGGTGGGTTCAAGCTAATAAAATGTCTCACAAGTGACAGCGAATGCGCTGTCTCAGGGGAGACTTAAAAAGGGAGCAGCTAAGAGTAACAGAACCGGTACACTCAGACCAATAACGATGCTGCTATTAGCAGTGTCGTGATTGGGTAGGGGAGCCTGGAAGCCGGTGCTTCCTGTTCCTGATTCCTGCGAAAAGGACGCAGCGGCTGGCGACAACAACCAGCAGGTACATTTCCTTTTTTATTTATTATCTACCTCCCCCACTTCTGCCACCCCGACACGTCCCCTACAAGTCACCACTGACTAAACTGCAATGTTTAAATATGTTTAGATGTATTTAAACATTCAAAATTCAACAGAATAATTGTGCAGAAGATGAGGGGGACAATGATTTTTTTTGATGGGGGGCGCGGCATTAAGAAGTTTGAAGACCACTGCTCTACAATCGGTGTAACACACAGGATTCCAGTCTATGCCGCTCCATTCTCCTCGCGAACCCTACTATTCCTCCCACCACGGTGCCTACGCCCTACCCTCTAAAATATAAATATTGGAGCCGTATCACCCTAGTTACTGCCCCACAGGGCTAATATCCTGATGCTAAACCATGTGTATTTGCAGAGTCCTTCACTGTCACTGTCCTGTTCTTTCCAGCTCCTGTGAGCACCCGCCTCCCCGGTCTCGCTGCCACTTCCTGTTACTGTTATGCGGTATAAATATTCATTCTCTGCAGCAATTATGTTCCTTGTTGCTTCTTTTAAAGGACAAATTGTGCTGATCTTGAACTTGGCGTCTGTCATGTTGGTGACATGTTTCTGTCATCACTCCTGTATCCATTCCAAGCGAGGTCTGTCCTCTTCTATAAATATTGCAGACTCATTACTGTACTTTGAAACATCTCTCATACTACCATAATTAATGCTTAGTTGTCTTTCTGTCCCAAGTTTGGCAAACCCTTCGCTGGGCAGCGCTCTGGAGGTTTCACTTTAGAAGATAACTAATAGATAAATAAAGTTTGAAACTCTGTAATATTGGCAATCTGATCGAAAACTCCTCTCTCTTTAATCAGGGGTATGGCTTATCTTTTGAGCGCTCCAATAAAAGGAACAGAAAGTTCTTTGCGTTTATGTAAGGAATACTGAAAGCTAATGTATGTTTTACAATTTGCTGAACTGAAGGGATGTCACTTCCTGCGGTAGTCAAGGTCACACAGTGTAACTTCCTGTAGTCAAGGGCGCAGGAGATACTAAAAATATGAGGGTGCAAATACAGCTTTTAGTAGAGGAAAGTCAGGAGTCTGGTTAGGCTTTCAGGGTCAAAGCACGCACGAGCCGTGCCATCAAAGATGTAATTATAATAATAATAATAATAATAGGGAAGCTTGTAGAGCACCTGGTTACGCTAAAAGCGTGTCCCCGCGCTAAGACTGAAAAGAAACCTCCAAGCAGAAGAAGAAGAGGGCTCTGTTATCTTGCAAACAGGTAAGTCTTTAAGTTCTTCCGAAAGCTAGATTCAGATGGGTCTAGGCGGAGATTGGTAGGCAGGGCGTTCCAACTCTTCGCTATCAGATGTCGAAACGAGCGCCCTCCCATGTGGGCCCTTTTTACCCTAGGTACCTCAAGTAGGCCTCCGTTTGAGGAGCGCAGAGTTCGAGATGGTACATACTTGGTAACTAGGTTCTGTAATGGTTTTGGCGCTTTGTTAGCAAGAATGCGGTGACAGGTACAGAGGGCTTTGAATTCCACTCTGCTTCTCACTGGCAGCCAGTGGAGGGTCTGCAGGGCAGCTTTGGAGTCCGATCTTTTTGGGATTTTTAAGACAAGGCGGGCAGCAGCATTCTGTAATACCTGGAGGCGGTTCATTGCCTTGCCAGTGGCTCCCAGGTACAGCAAGTTGCCGTAGTCTAGGCGTGTGGTCACGAGGGCATGTACTAGCGTTTTACGGGCAGAGCTAGGAAGGAAGGCAAGGACCTTCCGAAGGGTTTTTAAAACTCCAAAACAGACGCCTGCCACTCGGTCTATTTGGGGTCCAAAGGACAGGTCGGCATCGAGCCAAACGCCAAGGTTTTTGACTTCCTGGCGAGGAATAGGGGCCTCTCCTAGGCATGGGGGCCACCACGCCGATGACCAAACAGATGGATTCCCCCCCACCACGAGCACCTCGGTCTTGTTGCCATTAAGTTTAAGGCAATTGGTGGACATCCAGGTTGCAAGATCTTGCATGCATGCCCTGAAGCTGTCCATAGCAAGTCCGGGTGCACGTGAGAGGGAGATAACCAGCTGCGTGTCATCGGCGTATGACACAATGTTCAATCCATGACTCATAGCAATCGGAGCCACTGGAGAGACGTAGAGATTAAGCAGGGTTGGGCTCAGGGACGATCCCTGGGGAACGCCCTGGCTCAATCCTATGTCTCTAGAGTAGTGGTCACCCTGGCGAACTTGGAAGCTTCTCCCAGTCAGGAAGGATTGAATCCATTGGAGTGCAGCTCCAGATATTCCTCCGTTATTCAGACACTGTAGCAAGGTGGTGTGAGCTACAGTGTCGAAAGCTGCACTCAGGTCCAATAGGATGAGGGCCATGGTATGACCCTCATCAGCCCCCTGACGCAGGGCATCCACCGCTGTAAGGAGTGCAGACTCCGTAGAATGGCGCAGTCGGAAGCCAAACTGAGTGTCATGTAATAGGGCAGCCTTGTCCACGAAGTCCATCAGTTGCAGATTGACTGTTGTTTCGGCTACTTTGGCCAGGTAGGGTAGGAGTGAAATAGGACGGAGGTTCTCTAGTTTCTCGAAACTGATAGTTGGTTTCTTCCTTAGAGGTAGAACCACCGCCTTTTTCCAGTCTTTGGGTACGGTCTTGGTACTAAAAGACACGTCTAGTAGGTGTCTGATGTAAGGTTCTAATACCACCATGCTGTCTGCCAGACATTTAGGGGTGGTAGGGTCCCGGGGAGAACCCGATCTCACCGATCTGCAGATTTTAAGGAAATCTTCTGGAGGCGGGGTGACAAAGTTGGTCAGTCTGAGTCTGTTTCCCCAATCCCTTGGACCTTCCTCAAATTCAGTCCCGCTTATGGGCTGCTTTGGGAATGCCGAATAGATTTTGTCTATTTTTTCTGCAAAGAAGTCTGCGATTTTATTGCACGTTTCGGGAGAGCAGTTGACCGGGACAGTGGCTGATTTCCCGCTCGAAAGAGTTTTATAGAGCGCAAACATCTCCTTCACGGAGTTGCCGGCTTCACTAATTCTGGACGTGAAGTATACTGTTTTGGATTTTCTAATTAGGCCATGATAGAGTCGCCTTTCAGTCAGGTAGGCGTTTCTGATTTCTTTGGAGGGGGTCTTACGCCACTCTCTTTCAGCTCTTTTCAATGCGGTTTTCAGGACTCTTAGTTCATCATTGAACCATGGGGCAGTTTTATGAGCACGACCGCCCGGTTTGGCTTTTAAGAGAGGGGCGGTGCAATCTAGTGCCTTATTAATCCGTGTGCAAAGATTAGTGTTGGCCGTGTCAGCGTCTTCCCCCCCGGGGCTCCCTCCTTTAGTCAGCTCCTCGCAGAATTTGGTCTGAGAGAAGGTGGCCCATTTCCGCCTAAGATGATGCATTGCTGTTGGCTGTGAGGGTCTGCTTCCCGGAATCCGTATAGAAAAAGGGACCAAATGGTGATCTGACCAGGGGATAGGTATAGGGGTCAAAGCTTCTACTTCCCCCCAATTAACAAATATGGGATCCAGCAGGTGACCCAACTGATGAGTTGGACCGTTAACAATTTGATTCAGTTGGAGGGCACCTAATGCCTGACTGAAATTCTTACTGATGCCGTCTGAGGGATTATTAAAATGTAAATTAAGGTCACCGAGTACCAGAAATGTATCACTACATAGTGCGGTTTCCATAATACAATCGACCAGACTTTCCTCAAACTTGGCTATAGGGCCTGGGGGTCTATAAATTAGCACACCCTTTAACGTGTAGCTGTTGTTCACTTTAATAGTGAAACTCCCTGCCTCACTGTCCAGGATGGGAGAGCTGTCTAGTTGGCATTGCAGGTTTTCTCGGGCTGCAATTGCAATGCCCCCTCCTCTACCTGTAGGTCTGTCCTGTCTATGTATAGTGTATCCTGCTGGAAGTGCCTCCAGGGCATCAGGTGTAGAGTCCTTGTCTAACCATGTCTCTGTTAGAAACACAAGATCCCATTGCTTATCTGTGAGTAAATCATATAGGTCTAATTTGTGTTTCCGTAACGAGCGTACATTGATCAGACCACAATATATGAAGTGGTCCGTGCTGGTCGTGTTCTTACCAAGGTCATAGGAGAAGTGACAGTATTCGCAGCCCATGTTGTTTTCTACTCGTAAGTTGTGGAAAACAACATGGGCTGCGAATACTGTCACTTCTCCTATGACCTTGGTAAGAACACGACCAGCACGGACCACTTCAATGTAAATTAGGCAACATATGCCATGAGTAGTACACTAAAGAATTGAAAATTATAAAAATATATTTTTCAAAATTTCTCCTTGTCTCAAATAAATAAGATTATATCACTGATTTGCTTGACATTCATTGAAAATAATAGGGGGCATATTATTAAGGGCATTATCGCCCCTTTAGCTGGACTTTTCCCCGCTAAAGCAGGGATAATTTTATCGCCCTATCAGCAAGCTGTCGCTAACAGCAGTTACCGACAGTTTGTAGGCGATAGCGACCGGTTTGGGGCCCGCTTTGCATGTCAGCGATGTTTATCGCTAATGAGTGGGCATACCCAACCTGTTAGCGACTGAAAGCAGTCGCTAACATTGCTATCGCCTATTATCAACGCAGGCGAAGCGATAGAAAAATTTGCACTAAGCGCTAACATCGCCAAAACCTAACGCCTGCTCAGACAAGTTCTTAACCTGTATATCCAACAGGGGTGGATATTCAGGTTAAGACCCTATTGGCGATAATGCCTGAATATCGCTGGATTTCCAGCAATATTCACACATATCGCCGGATATTTTATCACATTTGAGATAAACGTTGCTAATAGCTTGTTATCTCTGTGATAAAATCCGGCGATGTGCGGCGATAAAAAAAAATCGCAAAGCTCATTTAGCGATAAATATCGCTATTTGTTGCTAATATGCCCCATATTTTTAAAATGAAATATTTTAAATACCCCCAAGCCCTGGAGATGCTGCCATGATTTACCCAAATTGGGTCAGTTTCTCATGCTCTCTATTTACAGAGCTCATATTGTTATCAAATGTGAAGCACTATTATTTTATATTAACTATATAAAAGTGAGGTTTTTTTAGAAGCCAGATTCTATACTGAATGTACTCTAAAGGTCGGTGGTTACGAAAATGATGCAGAATGAAGCAACGTGAGGGGCTGTGGATCACACAGTTTGGAGCAGGTAGGGAAGCCAGGATTTGAGTCTAGGACTGCACATTGTGTATACAGTTCAGGGGCTGAAGGGTTCCATCCTTCCCCAGTCTGTTTAATGTCAAAGGACATGATTTGTGTTTAAATCTGACATTCAGTTATTGATAGTACATGAAGTTCGATAAATGCATTTATTACACTTTGAATCAAACTCACACTACACGCACCCACATATGTGCACAGTCATAGGATTTAAAAATGTGTTTTTCCTTCTGGAATATGTCCACAGACACTGAAGATCACACAATGCATTAAAACATGCCTGTCTGTATCAAGCTGCAGGGGCAGCATCCATGGCGGCTGAGAGACCCCACTGTGTCTTTCATGCCTCTTGGAGGTTTACAGCCTCTTCTAGATTCATCTTTATTCTACTCAGCCATCCAGAAGCCAACATTAACATCAAATAATATCCTCTGTTTCCCTTACTGTGCTCGCTCCCCTGGCTTGACAAAAAAAAATATTTTAGGAGAGGCTCCAGGGACGCCCCTGCCATTGGTGCAGCAGGTGCAGTGGCACCGGGGCTCAGAGGCCTGAGGGACCCACTAAATCCTGATTAGTGCCGTATATTACAATTTAAACTGCAGCTAATGAGCCCATTTCATTCCTTGCACTAGGGCCTGCGAATCACTACCCTACTGAGAGGCTCAACGTCTCCATGTCGGGAAACATCAGTTACAACGATGTCTTTTCCACGCTTGACGTTTTTAACGATCCACTTACCCCGCAAACGTCTCTTCAACGAGGGAGCCTTCAACGACCGTCTTGACCACGAAAGTACGTTCAGCGTGGGTTGGGGGGAGACGTGGTATTCCGTCCAGTCGTGCTGGGGGGGCTGGGGGAGGGTTGGGAGGGGGGCTAGGGGGGCTGGGGGGGCTGGGGGGGTCTCCCCCCCAAAAAATAACAACAATTAAGGAGCGAGTTAGATAAATAAAAAAAACGCTCTGTGGTATTAAAGAAGTAAAAGGAATGACCCTCCCCCAAAGACGTGCAGTGTACGTAAAAAAAACTGTCCTTTTTTTATTTTAGAAGACGTGTTTTGACGCTTGTTTCCAAGGTAGATGGAAGTAAGGGGCTGCTGGAGAAAGACGTGCAGGTAAGACGTTTCTACCCAGGTCCAAACCTTCGTTGTAAATTCCAGCGTGGTAAAGCCACTTGCGATGTAAAATTCGCGTGGTAATGCCATGCGTGGAACTTGTAATAGTTGAAAAATCATATATTCCTCCATGTCCTCAGTTGAATAGTAGTCGCCTTGGATCCCCCCCGCAGAGTTTGCGCCTCAGTTTTCAATGCTTAACAGGAGATGTAGGCAATGTGCAGTGTGGCTTCAGAAAGACAGCCTCCCACTATCTAAAATCAGATTTCATTTACAAATGAGGGGGGCAATTGTCCCCTGCACCTACCAAAATCTAGGGGGTATATATCCCCCTGTCCACCACGGTGTCTACTCTCATGCCTGTAACATCTTCACAAGTTCACATGAGGTCACTCTGGCTACCCCCGGCCTACTGATCAATGGACGACCATGGATCTGAGGGTGCCAGAAGATGTGCTTTACTAAATACCCAAGTGAAATAAAACTAATCAAAAGAGGCTACGAAATCAACAGGAACTAAAAGGCACCAACATAAACAGATATTATCAAGGGAAACAAATTCCATGTTGCAAGTGTGATAAATTATAATTTCCTCCAGGGTCCAGTCGCGAAGGTTGTGGTAACTGGGACTGTCCAACCCGTAGCGCTGCGGCGTCACACCGCTCCCGCCGAGGTGTGATGCACTTTCTGTTTTTTACTTAGCCTGGGGCTGTGAGAACCAAGAGGTGTGCTGGAAAAGCCAGTGGCTGTCAGGCCCCTCCAGGCCTGTGCTGCAGCAGACTCTTTTTTCTCACGCGCCTCAGGGCAGCTCCTTCCACCCTGGAGTTAGCTCTGTGAACCTTGTTTCATCTTTTACACTTCTAAAACATGCTTGAAATCAAACTTGTGCAAACGTGACCCAAGATGTCCTGTCCTCCATCTTGAAATGATGCTGCTTCACACCATGTGATCTTTGCTGGTATTTATCGGCTCAAAATAAAGAATTGCAAGCTTCTCACTAGAAGACGGCGAGCGTTCCTGGAAGCTTGCCACCACACTGTACCTAACCAAGGACATCCCGATTGTATCAGACTATTGTTCATACAATGTGCCGATTATAGTGCTTGAGTGAACTGTGAGACCAGCAGGATTTAATGCAATAGTATTATAAGAGAATGCTCAAATGTATTCTTTAGTAAAATGTTTCTTCTTGCTTGTTCCTCATGGGTGTGTGTCCTGAGAACCATGCATCTGCTTAGTATTGCATTGAAATCCTTTTTCTAAAGTCCTCTAAAAGGACAACATTTTCCTCTGTAACTAGGAACCCCAGTCCCCTCTTTTGTAAGGCGAATCTATGGTGGATTTTGCATTGAACTTTACTCAGCTCTTTGTAAGTATGAACTGATTTTTATGTAGCTAATCATGCTGATGAGATACTTCATGTATTTTGCTTAATAACTCGCTATATAAACTCCTTGAAATCTTGACCCATGTCTGTCATTCTTACTGAGAATGTCACAGGGGCATATTAACAAGAAACAGGGAAAATTAACTCTAAGGGCGCTTAGCGTTAATGTTTTTAACGCCTCCTATCGTTGATATTATCGCCTGGTTATCGCGTTATTAACAACGATAACCTCCTAGGCGATAAAAAATCCAGCGATAGCGGCATTTTCGGAGGTTAATGCAGCAATAAAACTACAAGGATAGGGATATCCCTGTTGATAGCCCATGGTGGACTTAGCCATGTAATCCACCTCCCATTGGATTACATGGCTAAATTTGAAAATTAGCAGACGTAAAAAAGCAGCGTTAACCATGGTTAGCGCTGCTTTTTTTGTCTCTTACAGGGTTAGCGTGAAGCTTGATAATAGGACATTTCTCCTATTATTTTGCTCTGGAACGCCCACTTTGCATCTCATTAGAGATGCAAAGGGAAGCGTGGTGAAAAAGGGTGTTAACATGCGATTTTGCATGTTAGCACCCTGTTGTTGATAGGGCGATATTTTTATCACCGTTTCTTTGGCTTTTAAGGCCAAAAAAGCCGAGATAAAGCCCTTGTTAATATGCCCCACAGTTCCTATCATTGATTTGAGATCACCAAAATAAAGATGTCCACTTGGGGAGCACCAAAGTTCGTATAGGGACTACACTGCTCCCGGTCAGAGCCGATGGCGCGCTCTTGGTAAGGTTATGAGAAACTGGTTTGCGAGCTGACAGATCAAGGGTTTAATGGGGATTGAATGTTTTCAGCTAGAGTGGCCCATGCGCTGGTACTGGACGTCAAACGGGGACTGGGACTTGTTTACTTTCTCCCAGTCAGCTCTCTAAAATGAGAGCGATTACTGTATTTCTGACAGCTGAGCTCTCCTGTGGCTTCTGAGCCAGTTCGTAGCCCTCCGAAGGAAGGGGGAAATCTAAAGCATTTGAGGGTTTTCAAAAGCATTTATTTCTGGCCCATTGATGAGTAGGCGTGCTCAAAGGCCAACAAGACCAATCTAGAATTATGCCGTAAATGGCGGCATATACGGCAAATGCCGTACAGGTGCACTCATGTGTACCAAGCAACCGCTGCACAATCAGTTATGTGGACCTAATTGTATAGGAGCCCACCAAGAAATGTGCGACAATCTTATTTTTTATTTTTTTAAAGCGCAATATAGATGGACAATAGGCCTTTTTAATCATTCACTTATGGACTAATTTATTTACTAATTTCCAAGCTTAGGCTTTTAATGAAGCTCCTACAGATTCTAACATTCTTCCTCTAAATGAACGTTCATGTTTGTTGGGGCTGCATCACATATGATTTTGAAGGGACTGGCCCAGGTTCCAAAGGTTGGGTGTACAATAAGAGTTTCTTCACCCTTACTCGACTAGTCCAATCTCAATAGCACAATTAAACACATTTAGGACGATCCAGGATTCTCTGTATATGAGTCAGTGGTCTCCATTTTAGTTCCACAAATGACAGATGCATACCAGATTTTCAGAATTTACACAGAATATAAATCTACTGGAAATAGCCTGAGTCACCAAGCTGTTCACATGTGTAACTTTATCTTACGAACACAAATAACTTTTCTTACAGGTGCAATGTCACTTATGGAATCCACAAAGTGTGGTTTGCACATGTGAAAGGAATTACTCCCACAATTATTTTTGTGCAAGTAAACCTACTCATAGGACGGGGGACGGAGAGACTGAGCTCCAGGACTGAAATGTCCTGTAACTGTGCGCACCAACAAACGTACACATTGTGGGACACCTTCCTGAACATGAACAATCATTCCCCTCATTGCAGCCACCCATCCACTATGATGCAAGGTTGCCTGCATTGGCGCTAGGCAACTAAAAAGTGGCAGCACTGGGGGAAATACAAGGCTGTACCATATTCTTGTAAATACAGTGCAGCCCTGCGTTTCAGAAGTGCCGGAGAACGGCGTTAAGTCAAGGAGGCTAATGCCGCAATGACATGACATGACGTTGGCAGATGGATCTTACCAGATCCCAAACACCCATGACTTCATAGATGATTGTCAGACATAGTCAGACTATGACATTGTCAGACATAGTACAGCTGGTAAAACTCCACTGGCGTCTCTGGCACATGCGTGCAATTTCTTGGTATTTTTGCAGCACTTAAGTACATTGTTGCATGGGTATTTCTTAAGTTTCCAGTTATTGGGATGAAAAAGGGGAAGATAATTGATTATTTACCTCTTATCACCATTACTCCATTACAATCATTACCCCTTCCTTCAGTCTTCTTCATCATAGTCCTTAAATTGAGGGTGACCTGCTCACATAAACAGGCCCCTTTTGCCTCCATATTTAACTAGTTAAAAATGTACTCCTCCCCTAGAAAGGGGATGCAAAGAAGGCAGCCTAAGTCAAAGATTGGCACTGTGAGAAGGAGTACTAGGACTCAGTAACGCTAAAAGATAACTTCCATGAAGAGGAAGAGGAGGAGAGCATATCAACCTTTAACACAGCCATCCAATCAATCAGGTCACTTTAGGTAAAGTTAATGGTACAAATGATAAAGCAGCAGACTTAGGCTGCCCGCTAGTGGTGGAATAATATTTCAACAAAAGTCCAGAAAATTGCCTTTTTTAGGTCTCGCTAGAGCCAGTACATGTGCTGGCTGGCAAGACATTTAGTAGCTGGCTTTTTGAAGTGCTACCAACAGGCTTTCTCCGGCCACCAGTGAGCGGTTACGAGCGCGGGCGCGCGCTTACGAACACAGGCGCCATCTCGCGGGTACCCTTACAGCCGTGATTACTTGCATTTACTGGATTAACTAAAGGACTCCGTAGGTAATTTCTTTCCCGTGTAAAACTGCAATGCTGACATCTATTGGCCAGTTTTTCAGAGTGTAATGTGAACTGTTCGGGTACTTTTGTCCGATTCTTGAGGATGTTTTAAATTTCTTGGCTTTGCCGCTTTTCTAGATGTTTCCAAATGTTGGCTAGCATTACCATAGTGTAACCCGAAATATCTCTGAACCTTTTGACCAGTTGGGCTGCTAAATTAGTTTAATACCTTTATTGGGGTGTAGGGATTCCCCGAAACAATTGTGTGCTAAACCGCAATTTAAACAAGTAAATGGGAAGATCGTGTTATGCTCGGTACTAAGTTTAGAAGTGTTCTTTTTTTAATGACCACATGGTTTATCAGGTGCTTTTGTTATTAACTTAGAACCTCTCACAAACTTACTTCTCAAAAGACTGTTCTTTTGGTGACAGAAATGTAGATACTGTGACCTGGGCCAAAACCCAAACTCCACAGTAGGTACCGTTACCAGACAACCCCATGTCACCAGAGACATTACTATACCTCACTGCAAACTTACAGAGTCAAGAGGAGCGACTTCGCTTATAGTTAACCCTACACAAAAAGCGAATTTACATGGTGGGTCACCCGAGGGCTGGGCTGCTCTTTTCGTTTTCAGGACCAGGACTCCTGGCTCGAGTCTAAGGCGGCGGTGATTTACCCACCTCTGAAGCAGCATAGACCGCCCACCCATCCAACTAAAACCCTACCTCATACCACTGAGGACAGGTGCGAGAGGGCCCACTGTAGGAGCTGCGAGTCTCCGCTAATCTCCCCTCACCGGCAGGGGGCACACGACCCTGCAGGACTGATGCTTACAATTAACGCAGCACTACATTTCGGGTCACCAGGCAGGCGTCTAGTATTTGCTAAGGGACTCCTGCGTTTCCTCCAAATTGTCCTGTCAGATTTTGGCAAGTACATGTCCAAGTTTTCAGAGATGGTCAACAGAAAATAAAGAAAAGTATGTTTAATGTGTTCCAATCAGCTGAGCTTCAAGTTCCATTGAATATATATCCCTTTAGGGCCTCGTTCTCATTTCCAGGCTGAGAACCGCTGTCATTGACAGTGGGACTCAGACCTGGCTCTTCAACTAGATGCCCGCAGCACAGCGCATAGATACCCTCTCAGGTGACAAACTGCGCTTTACTAAAACTGATTGATTTAAGTTATTCGATACCCGTCGGTGGTTGCGATATTGTAGCCCTTCATTGTTTGATAAATGCCCCCAGGTTTCAAAACCTGGTAACCTATATTAAATACAGCACCCCAATGAAGGAGCCATCACATGCATCTCAGAAGGACCTAGCATAGCCAAAAGGTCTCGCCTTTGGGACCTTATAAGTGTTTAGCCATGCAGCAGTTGATGTTGTTGTACCAAGGATATTATGCTGCATAACTAAATACTTATAAGGTCCCAAAAGCGAGACCTATTGGCTATGCCAATGCTTTTTTTGCATGGAGTGTTCTTTAAGGAGATAAGTGCTATTTTACTGAAGATTCTAGCATAGCTTCTGCTAGTGGGTCTCAAAACCCAACTAGCATTGGGAAAGCCAATAGGTCTTGCCTATGCAAGAACCATTGGCTTTGACAATGTGTTTAGCCATGTTGTACACCAGCGTGACTGTTGTTCAGCACAGCTAAACTTGGTGGCATAGAGAAGAGTGGCATGGTGTTTGTAGAATGGAATGGTGAAGAGTGAAGTAGAGTGTTGCAGAATGAAGTAGCAGAAATATTGTGTTTTGGAATGGCATAGAGTGTAATTGTGAGTAGTGGCATACAGTTGAGTGGCATAGAGTAGAGCAGACTGTTGTAGATTGCATTGATGTAGAGTGTTGCAGAATAACGTGGAGTAGAGTTCAGCGGCATCAAATTCAGTGACGTACAATGCAATGTTGTAGAATGCAGTTGCGTAGATTAGCGTGTTGCATAGTAGAGTGCAGTGGTGCAGAGTGGAGCCGTGAAGAGGTGGGTAGAGTGACCTAGAGTAAATTGTCAAAGAGTGCAGTGGTGCAGAGCAGAGTGGCACAGAGTGCAGTGGCATAGGGTGGTGCAGAGTAGAGTGGTATAACAGGGTGCAGAGTAGAATATAGTGCCGCAGAGTGCAATGGCATAGAGTGCAGTGGCATAGAGTAGGGTGCTACACTGTGCAGTGGCGTAGAGTGGAGTGATACATAGTAAAATGGGGTACGTTGCAATGGCGTAGAGTGCATTGGCATAGAATGCAGTAGAGTAGAGCAGAGTAGAGTGCAATGTTGCAGAGTAGAGTGTTGTAGAGGGCAATGGTATAGACTGGAGTGGCATAAAGTGCATCTGCATTGAGTATAGTGGTGCAGAGTAAAATACAGTGGCATATAGTGCAGTGGCATAGTGTACAGTACAGTGCAGTGGTATGGATTGGCATAGACTAGAGTGGACTGGTGTAGAATCCATTGTTGTAGAGTGTTGCATAGTATACTAACTTAGACTGCAGTGGCATTGAGTGCAGTGGTGTAGAGTAGAGTAGCATAGAGTGCAGTGGCATACAGTAGAGTGGCAAAGAGTGCAGTGGTGTAGAGTAGCGTGGCAGAGAGTGCAGTGGTGCTGAGTGATCAAGAGTGCAGTGGCATAGATTGCAATGATGGAGTGGTACAGAGTGGAGTAGAAAAGCGCAGAGTGCAGGGATGTAGAGTACAGTGCATAGAGTAGATTGTTTCAGAGTAAAGTGAAGTGGCATAGGGTGGAGTGATGCAGAGTAGCATACAGTAGCGTAAAGTAGAGTGGCGTAGATTGTAATGGCATAGAGTAAAGTGATGTAGAGTGCAGTGGCATAGAGTGCAGTGGTGTATAGTGGATTAGTGTGGCGTACAGTGGATTGGCGTAGAGTTGAGTGTTGCAGAGTCAAGTGGATTGGCATAGAGTGTATTGGCACAGAATGAATAGGGGTAGAGTGCAGTGTTGTAGAGGCATAGAGTGGAGTTGTACAGAGTAGATTGGAGTAGTCTAGACTGGAGTGGTGTAAAGTGCAGTGGCAAAGAGTGCAGTGTTGTAGAGTAGAGTCGCTTGGGATACAATAGAGTGATACAGAGTAGAATAGAGAGGTATAAAGTGAAGTGGTGTAGAGTGCAGTGGTGGAGGGAGGAGTGGCACAGAGTGGAGAGTGCAGATGTGCAGTGTACAGTAGTGTGGAATGGTGTAAAGTAGAGTGGTGCAGAGTAGAGTGGAGTGGCATAGAGTGGCGTATGGATGGTCTGGTAGCACACAGCTATTACAGAGAACACATTTGCAATTGAAATGACCGTTACATTTGCACTGACAGACAGTTTTACTAATAAAAGTAAACAGTGCACAAACGATAATGTGTGAAAATGGCACCACCTAGTGTATTGATTTGTATTGATTATATTAAAAGATTTGTTTCACACACACTTCAGAATTAACAAAAAATGTGCTTGCCTTGTGTTCATAATTCTGATATACTCTGAAATAATTGCAGTTCATTTAAATGTTGTTGTATGCATGCTAGAAAAAAACCGACTCCCTACCCCCAGTATCCAGAACGTTTGTCCCATATATCCTCTCATTTTAAAGTCAATGAAAGAAATGTAAACAACAAACCTCCCTCAGAAGAAAGAGTCTGACATTTGACCTCGGTCTTTGATCTGTGAATGCCCAGCAAAGGTGACAAGATAAGAACAGGGTTTACAGGCATGTTTACAGAACGGAGCACTCCTGGGAGGTAGTGTGAAAAGGCTTTGCTCCTTGGGAGGGACAAACTCACCCTGGACAGCCTAAAAAAACATAACGCCAGCAAATAGAAAGCCAGAAAATCTGAGCTACAAACCAGAAAGCCAATGGTAAGCGTTGGGCGGAATGCATTCCCAGGGAAGCTTTCTGAAGGTCCCCAAGATGTCTTCAGCAAAACAGACAGATGTGCTGTCTGGTAGGCTTAGGCCTAAAAAAGGTATCTTGACACTAAAGTACATTCAGAAATCCTTGTAAATGGAAAGAAGAAAGCACTTTCTTTTCACTCCTGCCCTGAATCTCTCTCGCCTCCAGTTCGCAGGTTGTCCAGCCCTCCTCATCGCAGGTAGGCCAGCCCACCGTGGCGCGAGGTAAGGCCCTTTCCTGTCAGATGAATCCTGACAGCAGCCCCAGCTCCCTTCCAAATGGCGGCGCACAGAGGCGCGTGAACCGACGCGAGGTGACAAATGTACCTCCGAGGGCCGCGCTGCGCCTGGCTTCAGCTCATCTTTTTTTTTCCTTCTCCTCAGCAATTTTTACCGGTGATTTGAAGCAAAATGAATTGGATGACATTTGCTTGGGAGAGATAGCTGCCTTTCCTTTCTCCTATTTATGGAAACATGCCACCGTAAGTACACAAATTACCCCGCACGGTGGGCATTATCCGCCGGAGCACTTGTCTGCCGCGCCTTTCCTCACGGTTAAGTTCACATAAAAGTACATTATGGCGGACATAAATCTGAAGAAAAGTTGAAGGGTAAATAAGAAAGGGAATAATTGTCTGCTTCAAGACTGACAGAGTAACCTGGCAGAGGCGAGCCTGCGCCGGGGCCCTGCGATGTGCCTTTTTTTCATACATACGACTGGTTTTTAAATTTGACTTTTGCATGCTGCGCTTTCAGAGCCTGGACTGTAGTTTGTTAAAATGTCAAACTCTAAATTGGCGGCTTAAGTAGTAGGTGGGGTGGACCCATATGTTAGAATGTCCCAGGTTTCTTGTGTTGAAGCCTGTTTCAAAAAAGCTTGCACTGTGCTGAGAGATGTAAATACAGCGCTTTTTGATGGGAGGAGGAGAAGAGAAGGCAAGGGAAACATTTTTATGTTGTAACCTTCTCAAGCTCGATGTAGAACTTCTTGTACAATATGCTGCAAATGTGGTGTGTATGAGGGATTATCAAGGAGTGGGCGAAGCTCACAGGTTACGTAAAAACTCAGCTAGGTTCTGCAAAGTTCCACAAGCAGGCAAAATTCTGCTTGCGCTGATTTTCAGCCCCAGGAGGGTGTTCCGCGCTGTAAAATCAGCGTGAATGTCACCACTCCTATCGGTAAAGCTGAGTCCTTATAACCAAACCAACCAACAATGCCAGTACTGATAAGGAAGGGGGTTCGAAACGCGTCGACCTTGCGTTGTTTGCCAAACAAACGTTAAGTAATAATTTGACTTTTGTGCACTGTAAATATTTTGTTACTATGTGAAGTTTTTGTAAATGTTGTGCTTTAGTGCACTAGAAAGACTGGTGTATAATTTGTGCAGTTGTTTGGTAATTCCCTCTGATTTTCAAAAACATTGAATAGTGTTGGTGAACCAGGAAGGGTCTGTTTTGTATGGTTGGAATGTAGTATGGGTTATAAATGGGTTTGAATGCCGATGATTGTATGTGAGAGATAGATGATGAAGTGAGAGTATGGTGTCTGTGGATAGAAAGCTGATTGTGATTTTGTATATTGTATTTATGTAAAAGTTCGTCCTGAAAGGAAAAAAAAAATCATTAAGTTAAAAAGAAAAAAGAATTTCAAAATATATTGAAGAGTTTAACAAGTATTTCAGGCTGTCATGGATGTATTTCTATGGTTTATCTAAATAATAACTAATTGATTATCAGTATTGGCATTGTTGGTTGGCTTACTTATAAGGGCTCAGCTTTACTGATTGGGGTCAAGACGCATCCTTGTTTTGTTGCTGCTTTGTCCAGCGCTGGGAGAGTCTGTTGGGTATCCTCGCGCTTTATAAGTCCCCAATTTATTCATTAATTCAGGGCAATAATTCCTTTGCAGCGTTGCAGGATGTATGCGTGTCCATTTGAGAAATGCAACACAATAAGGAGCAAAGTTGTTATAAAAGTTACAAGATCTCTCAATGTTCTTCATTATATGCCCCGGCTGCAATGCAAACAGAGCAGCACTAAATCGGCCCTTAACTATCTTTTCTAAGTCAAGAATGCTGACCCAGCTCACTCTGGGCAGTAGACTTTCCCGAGGCTCATGTACCCAACACGCGTGTGGCTGCACCTACCTCTGGAATACAGAACAAAGCCAGGTTATTCCATTACTTTTCTGACAACTGCCCACTGAGTTGCACTCCTAGAAAAGGAAAAGCCCCATGTTGGAGTTTGAGGTCTCTTCTCCGGTGTAGAGTTATCATCGGGACACCTGTGAGGAAAGTCCCATCTGGACATTTTTGAGCAAGCCATATACCAATGCAGAGTCAACGCATCCAATCAGATTAGGGCGCATCACACAATGGCTCGGACTGTTCCATTCCAAGCTCCCCATCCTTGAACAAAGACCAGAAAACGGACCTCCCGATGGAGCTCTCCCTCAGCGGAATGACCATCTGATGCTTGCCACAAGTGGTGTAGCGTGGGTTGCTAGCGTCCGGGACAAGGCAAGTATTGGGCCCGCTAACCTGTGGACCATTAGTACTTCCTCAATGATCGGAGAAAGCTACTAGTATGAATGTTTTTCTTTTAAACATTTTCGCCTCTAAGGATTTTGCGCCAGGGGCAACTGCCCCTGTAGCCCCGCCCACGCTACGCCACTGTTCGCCACCTCCCCCCATAGGATTGCGACCAGCCACTTTTCAATAGATCTAAAAGTGAAACTAAAGTTCTATTAGCAGGCTTAGCCCGCCCTCTGCTATTGGCGCACTAAAGGGTTGAAAATCGCTAGTAAAAAATAAGTGTTTTTGCACTTTAAATGTTACCTAAATAAATAAGAAATGCCATCAAGTTTCACGGTCAAGCACATTCTAGCCTGTTCTTGTAAAACCCCACCACATTTGTGCACGTCTAGAAGGGTGGTGCCCCAGTGGCGTAGGAAGGGGGTACGGTGGGTGCAGGCCACCCTGGGTGTCATCACTGAGGGGGTGACAAAATGGCAAAAATATGTGTTTTAAAATAAAAATTTAAATTGGGGTTCATGACACTTTTGGGGGAAAACATAATATTTAAAACGAGTTTAATAACTTCTTAACCTCAACAAGTCAACATAATAAGTACTGAAACTTTTTAGTTTAGTCAACAAACGCAACAAAACGCGGCTGAACTTGACGCTGTGTAGTGGAGAGATTATGGATAAGGAAGGGGAGGTGTTATTTCTTTCCGCCGAAGTCTGTCTCGTCAGTTTGTACTTGAGCGAGACGCAAACAACCGGTGACTCATCATCACTCAACCCGCAACCAATCCTATCCGCTGCCGTGCCGGTCAGTCGCCTCACGCCTTTCTGTTGAGTTAGTTGCGATTTGAGTTTATTTTTGTTACATTTTTTAGTTCATCGATTCATTGTGATCACCCTCATCTCTATGATAGTGAGTTTGGTAAGTAACGTAAACGTTATGATGCATGCTATTTGTTTGTATTTGTATGTTAAGCCAGGGGTGACCAGGGGTGACAAGACATTTTCTGCACCAGGTCCCACCTGACCTTGCTACGCCACTGTGATGCCCTACAACCATTTCTCTAAGATTGCCCAATAAGTGCCCCACTATCACCCTGCTGAAAGAGACCACCCGTGCCATGTTCTACTTGTAGTAAAATGCTAATAATATAGTTGAATGACGTGCCAAACAGAGAGAGGCCTGTATTTAACCGCCAGGATCACGGATACTTCACAGAAACCGATATTTCTGAAGAGGCAGCAAGGCCTCTCTGTCGTGTGACCTCTCTTGACCCCAGCAATTACGCCAGACGTTTCCAGAAAACAACCTTGCGAGCTCGAACAATTAACAGTAAATCAATTTCCCTTCGTGCAACATCAATGGAACATTATGTCTGATGAAATAAACGTCGCCATTAAATCCCTGCAAATAGAAACCAGATTTCCTTTTGTTTTTTCATTTAATTTGCAAAATGTCAGTAGTAAACGCTCGGGGCAGGGCTCCGTGTGACGTTTCTCAGACAGATCTGTTAGGGATGGGGTTACTAGGGAGATGGGGGGGCTGCAGAGGGGGATCTCACCTTGTAGAAGGACATCTCTAGGGGACAGAAGATATAATCTGAGTGGTAGCCTGAGATAGGAATCTTGCACATGGGGTCGAGTGGAGTAGGCGTCACTTTGTGGGAATTAGACTGCAAGTGACATTGTCTCTGAGTCAGATAATGTGGTGGGAGGGGTTACAGGGCTGTGATGGCTGACGTCACTGCAAGGCATCAATCACCACAGACTGAGGTGGACCTTATATCAGAAACAAGATGTACTAGAAATCAAAACTATCAAGACAGGGTGGAAACTCACCTCTGACGTCACAATCTCCCTGAGTGAGAGAATCACAATGACAGTGGGAGGGGCAGGGAAGAGTCTTTGGATTGGGTGACTGTAGAGGTGGCTTCCTGTTAGAGGGAGGGTACATGTCCCCAGGGAAGGAGGAGTCATGTGACCATCCACTGCACATTGCCATGTTCAATAAATGCTGTTGGCGCCCGGTATCTCATTGCACAAGTAACGGGACCCCTGTGGGTGGGAAAAGAATGACTCTCCTCTGACAATGGGGATGGTGGTCGGATGAATCAGAGGCCATGGGCCAATGGACAGAGAATCTGAAGTCGGAGAGGGTAGAAAGAGCTCTCTCGTCCAATCACTTTTGTACATATTTTGTATAATATTTGAATAAGGGTTCGCAAGTGGTCCTCAGACTCTGGTTGGGGGACAGTTCAAGGGCTCTGGCTCTTTGAATTTGGACAATTTAACTGTCCTCAAACCCTGGGTCTAGGGAAATCTGAGGACTCTGGGTTTGTAGACCTGGATCAAGGGTTTCTAATCCCAATGTTAAAACCATTTTTAAGTATAAAAAAATGCACCCCGCCATGGAGGTCCCTTCAAACTCCCGTTGTCAGGAGCCAGGGGGTTAGAGAATGCTCCCCCTGCCCCCCTTATTGTTCCTTTAGATTTTATGTACAGGGCACGGGCTAAGCCCAGCATCTAGTAATGGAGGAACACTTCAAGTAGAAATAGACTGTGGGCACATTCAATCAGTAACCCCAGACTCAGACCCATGCACCTGGGCTTTGGGTCAAGGGCACTCAGCCTATACATTTTTTTTTATAAAGACAATTTCTATACTAATTCAACCCTCAAACTGTTCATTGACCTAAACAGCAAAGGTTTCTCTAATTGTTGAACTCTTCAATGCTTACCCTGCACATTTTTTAACGGATCACTGACATAATATCGAACTCACAAATATAGAATTACCAAAATATTGAAGAAAAAATATAGAATGCAAAGATATCAAATACGTACCTACAAACAGGCAAGTACAAAAATATTGAATCAAAAATATAGTTTTAATAAATATAGTTAGTCAAAATATCGAATTTTTTTAAATGTCTTAAAAGTAATTTAAAATTAATGAAATAATAAATATATCATTTACTATTACCACTCCAGTAAGTGCAACAGTAGGGAAAGTGTTGGATAGCGTAGGGGTAAAAATTACTATTCGATATTAAATTACTTACCTTCAATTCGATATTTTTCACCACTAAATTCTGTCCATTCGATATTTTGTCCATTCTATATTTTGACTTCGATATTTTGGTAATTCTATATATTGAATTCGATATTTTGTCTTGTTACATTTTTTAATTGCTACCATTTCTGATTGAAGTTCATCTTTCAAGCTAAGTATGGTGTAAATCTGCTGATCAGAGTTTGCTTTAGCAAAATATCCTCTGTAATCTTCAATTGTAAATGTAACTCCTCCCTCCCTTTTTAAAATGTTTCCCTGCACAGATTTGCATGAAACTTGGCACACCAAACCTTAGCTACTTTTGCTAGGAGTGAAAGGTTTTGTGCAGATTTGTCAAACTGAGCTAAAGTTATCAAGCATCACAAAAATACATTTTCAATGGAAAGTGTGCCTCAACATACACTATTGCACTACCATCATCAATGAGGTCATTTGAGATGTCATCAGTGATGTAATATGTGAGGTCATAAGCACTGCATGGCTGAGGCTCTGCTAAAAATAACTGGTGAATTTCCGTTTTTTTAGTTAAAAATGTTAATGTTGTCATTCACCTAACTAAAACGTTACTTTAGACTTTGTTTTTTTCAGTGAATTTCTAAGGTTTTTTTCAAAACATAAACAGAACTTTTTTTCACACCTAACTATATTGTTACTTTAACCTTTGGCTTTTTTTCAGTTATTTTTTAGGATTTACCGTAAAATAATATTTTATGACAATACTTAAAGACAACCCCTCGCCGCACATGACCTTTGCTGTGTGTAGCATAAGGTTGGCCTTCAGGCGGTGGGGACTCCATCTGGGGCCAAATACAAGGAAAATGAGGAGGAGGCAGGGTGACCCCCCTCTCTGAGCCTTATTATGCCCCAGTAATCCCAACCCCCAGGATAATTCTAAAATGGCAGGGAGCCATGGGAGCCTCCCTCCCCAAGGCTCATTAGTCACTGGGGACTCCATCCACTAGGGCTTTTTTAAAGGGGGGAGGGGCGTGTGGACTTCATCCCCCAACAAGCACTGCGCTGGGAGGCACGCTTGCACGGAGGTGGTGAAAGGGAGCATGGCCTCCAAAGTTCTCTTAGCAAACACGCTGTGTGGGACTTACTAGAGGTAACAGGTGGTCTTGTTGGCCCCCAAGGACCCTCAGCATCCATGGGGACTTCTTCCCCCAACCAGCAATGTGCCAGGAGGTGCGTTTGAGAGTAGTGGAGAAAGGGGACGGGGCCTCCGGTGCCCTTTCAACAATGCCGCTGAGTGGGACTTACTGGAGGTAACAGGTGGGCTTGTTGACCCCCAAGGACCCTCTGGAGCCAAGGAGACTTCATCCCCCAACCAGCAGTGCGCCAGGAGGTGCGTTTGCAGAATGCTGCAATCCTGCTATTTGGGACTTATTTGAGGTAACAGGAGGGCTAGTTGGCCTCCACTGACCCTCTGAAGTCAACAGGACTTCATCCCAGTACCTGTTGTGCACCAGGAGGCGCGTTTGCAGAGTGGTGGTGAAAGGGGCAGGGCCTCCAGCGATTTTCCGGTCATTCTTTTAAGTTAATTTTTTAGTATTAGGGGAGGGCCCCCTTCCCCAGGCCTACTTCAGCTCTGGGGATCCCAGAGCTGAAGTAGGCAGGCAACGCCGAAACGCGTTTGTTTGTTGACTGAGTGTTCGCGCTGAAATAAATCAAGTGCAGAGACTGAAAAATCTGGCTGGAGTGTCCTTATTTGTGGAACAGTTCGCGGATTGAGCTGTGGGTTGGAGATATGTTACGCACTCCACCGTGCGTTAAGGAGGCACCCGGGGTAAAGCGGACCGGCAGATGGTGGATGTGAGTTGTTTATATATATATATATATATGCATCCGCCGAAAATGAGTTGTTTCTTCATTAAAGCAGTTCCTGGAATCCCCTACTTGGCCTCTGCTTCTTTCGTCTGGAAGGAGTTGCTTTGCATATATATATATATATATATATATATCCAGCTCCTGTGGGGATTCGTCCAACAATAGAGTCGCACTCAGATGCAGGTGAATTTCCATTTTAAGCGCTAAGTTGGCCTGGTATCCACTGGCAACTGCTTCGGCACTTTGCTCTTCAGGTTTCTGAAACGACCAGGCTCACCATCGGAGGGGGAAGAGGCAGAGCGGAGTTGCAGCATTCATGCTCCAATGCTGGGCAAGTTGGACTTCTTGACAAGCCCCCGTTATTTTTCTTCCTACACTCCGGGGTTTTGCGGCACAGGGGACTTGAGGGAACATTGCTTGTGAAGTCTTTTGCGGGACACCTGTGCAAGCGACAGTGAACAGCCCTGAAACCCGTACCAAGCATCTGTTTCCCCCCGCATCACTCACCTCACAGATGAACTGCATTCTGGGATCTGCAGTGCCTGCAGCGTCCTGGAGTCCACAGGTGTGAATGACTAACTACCTGGGAGGAGGAGTCAGATGTTATCCTATCGGTGGACGGCAGGACAGTGTTCAAAACCATCTCTCGTCCACTCCCCGCACATCCACTCTAGGCGCAGAAGAAGGCTCCCACGCCGAAATGCATCCGCCGAAAATGAGTTGTTTCTTCATTAAAGCAGTTCCTGGAATCCCCTACTTGGCCTCTGCTTCTTTCGTCTGGAAGGAGTTGCTTTGCATATATATATATATATATATATATATCCAGCTCCTGTGGGGATTCGTCCAACAATAGAGTCGCACTCAGATGCAGGTGAATTTCCATTTTAAGCGCTATCGTATGCTCGAATTGGACACCTCTGAATGAATTACGTTGCTTTCTGGGAAGTGGAGTACGTAATTTTCCATTAAATGGATGCACTTCAAATTAACGCTAGTTAAAAGCTCTCCATAAGCCTCGCAAAACATAGCTGCCTTTAATCCGCCATTAATCCGCCAACTGTATCCCACATTTAGTGCTCCTAGTTTAGGAACTCCGTGGCCCTCATACCTTGGGGTGGTGCAAAATCCGGTGGGGATTTGTCCAACAATAGAATCGCACTCAGATGCAGGTGGGCTTTCCCCCAAAAGCCTTTATTATTGGTACAGGCAGTTACATTCCCCAGCAAATTCAGAATGCGACCACAGCCCGATGCATTTCGAGTTCCTCTTCTTCCAGGGGCAGGAGTGCAGTGGAGTACGTAATTTTTCCTTAAACAGCATGTGGATTGAGAGTGGCCATGCTGTCTGGGGCTCATAGATAGCTTGAAGCTGCACATAATTAAAAAAGCACATCCATCTGTGGAATAATAAGGGACTTCTACTCCCATACTGCATCGTTATTCTCATACAGAGCGTTCCATATGACGTACAATAGCGTACAAAAGGAAGTTGAAGCCCGGTATGCGCTATCGACTGTATCAGCACCTGATGAAGAGACATTCTTTTTTTTTTTTTACTTTTTAATAATTTGAAAATCAGGGCAAAGTACATTCATGAAATACATACATATGTCTGCAATCAAAGCTAATCATCACAGTGACTCTGTATAGGAGGACATTAGACATTTTATCATAAACCTCACCCCAGACTCCCATCCCACACCACCTCAGCTCTCGTATCTCGTCACATGGTCATTTCATCTATCTCTAAGTCAGGCGGATCACAAATATAGCCTCTAAACTTATTCCATGGCCCCCATACCTTCTCCCATTTTTTAGGACATCCATGGTGTATAAAGACCGTTCTTTCAGCCACCATGACCTCATCCATGTCCTTACACCACTTCCTGAGCTTAGGAGTGTCTCCCGACCCCCACATCATGGCAATGTTACATTTGGCTACCGTCATTCCCAACGTCGCCCAGTCCTGCGCCTGATGGGTGAGATCGCTAGGCTCCCACACGTTTAACAGGCACCGCCTTGGTTCTGGCAATATGGAAATTTCAGTCGTCTGTGACATGGTCCGCATCACCTTAACCCAATAAGCAGCAATGTGTGGGCAATCCCAAAAAGTATGATAAAATGTACCCTCTTCCCCACACCCATGTAGACTAAACTGGTGTTGTGCTTTCCCTATGTTATATAGTGTCGTTCTGGTGTAGTATGTGCGATGTAGCACCTTTAGTTGTATGAGGCGTAGCCTCAAGGTTATAGCTGCTTCCCTTGATGATGACACAGCCTCTTGCCATTCCGACTCCTCAAAATCTCCCAAGTGGAGACAACATTTGTGTCTTATCGCTGCCATCGGGTCTGGTAAGTTATTAACCAGTTTACGATACGTGAAGGATGTCTCCCTTTTGGTCATATGCTCCGTCAGAAGTCTGTCCTCCAGAGGAGTAGCCTCCGGCAAGACAGTACCATGTGTTAAAAGAGCCTGCAATGCGTGTCAAATTTGCAAATACCTGAATTTTTCCGTCCGTGCCATTTCATATTGTGCTTCCAGGTGAGCAAATATGACCACTGCTCCCTTTTTTCACAGATCCCCTACAGTGGAAATACCTATATTATCCCAGGTCTTGAATCCCTTACTGTTCTTCAGTCGCCCAAGCCGCTGTGATTCCCAGAGTGGTGTCATCTGCCTGATAACCCCTGAGCATTTTAGTCTCGCCTGCGCCCTGTACCATAGGTGAATGGTATGTGCTGTTGGGCCCATTAAGGAGGGGGGTTTGCGTTTGCCATAGAGCACCGATAGTATGCCATCCTCTCCTAACCCCTGCCTGTCCGCCTGAAATGCTGGCTCATCATGGGGGGCGTGTATCCACTGATTAATTATTTCAAGATGTGCCGCCCAGTAGTAGAGTTGTATATCAGGGAGGGCTGTCCCTCCATCGTACCAACTGCGCACAAGATTACCTTGAGCAATCCTTACCGGCTTATTTCCCCAAGAGACATTCTTGAAACGCGTCGGCAGCGGTCAGGTGCTAAGAATTTCTGGACTGCTTGGCTACTTATACCGACAATAAAGCTTCTTTGGGGTAAAGCAATGCTGTTTCCGAGTGTGTCTTAATTGTAAAGATATATCTGGTGAAAATTGAAAAGTCTCTGCAATTATGTACTGAGTATATTTTATAAAATTCTATTTTAACAAACCTATGATATTATTTTGTTTTACACCAATATTTATCATTGTTTTAATGAAAATTGATTATTATTTTTTTAACATGTATCTAATTTGTATTGTGATGGTTTTTATTATCTAATAACAATAAACAAGAATCAGTAGCCTGCAAGTTGAAAAGGGCGGAAAAAGGTTCAATATGGTGGGGGTGTCTGTTTGACATCGCCAGCCATACTAGAATGTGTGCTGGGACATGTCTTTCCGTGGCGGCATCCGGAGTCTGCCTGCGGGGGCCCTTTGCGGGCCCCCAGGTACTCCGGGGGGTGGGGGGTGCACATGGGGAGTACCTATGGTTCCCACCTGCAGTTCTATGCACAACATGGCAGGCACTGCGCTATGTTCAATATCAACAAGAGAGGTAGGGCATAGACACTCCTGTACCCTGGTTAAATGTATATAAACAACAAAGGAGTGACTGTGATACAAAGGATAATAAAACTCGTGACAGTTAAGAATTAAAAATTAAACTCCGCTGTGTGTCGCACGCGTGATCAATGCTCACACGCGTGCAATGCACACAGCGGGGCAGTCTCAAAGTCCCTGTATGAGCCCAATAGACTATCTTCAATGGAAGAAAGTCGGGGCGCTTGCTGGTCACCCTATAGTGGGCGGGGGGAAAGAACCTTACTTCTTTGAAGGACCCTCACTCACCACTAGTTGGTGACATGCTTCATCATCGGGTCCCCGCTGGGGTGACCGAATGTCTCCCCAGCGTGCTACGACGCCTGGTTACAGCGGAGCAGGATGTGGTGAGTGCAACAGTGCCCAAATTAGGAGGTGACTAAATGTGATTGTGCAAATGTGTTAAATGTTAAAAAACGCAAAGGTTGTGCCTTTAGAAAAAAATTTAAGAATGGCCCGCCCGCATTAGTTAAAAACAAAGTGAGCGGACTCCCCAGGTTCTTAATTAAGGAACCGGAATCCTAAATTAAAGACAGAAGTTGGTCGACATATTTCAGCTGTTTGATTGCGTTTAGCTCAGCTTTCTTCAGGACCTATATCAAAAGTCCTCCGGTGGTGTGCGCGTGCTAAGGCGCACCCTCCCGAGAGGCTCAAAGTGTGAAAAATAAATAAATACAGTGAAAATGAACGGATAATTTCCGTCAATTCCCCACTACACAATTGGTAGGGATGTATAAAATGACCTGTAGGAGAGAAGGGACAAACAAGACCACAAACACTTCCTGAGGGACATGGTTACGCCCCTACGGAAACAACAGCGTGGGGTATCTTCACGCGGCGTTTCTTTCAACGACCGCGGCTCCCCTCCGTGTACCTACACAGTCAGCGGCTGTCTCCCGGGAGTGCGCTATGCCTGCCATGTTGTGCATGGAAGTGCACGACATGCCTTCCTGGCATTGTGGTGGGCGATGCCAACGGCACCGCCCGCCTCAATGTTAGGAATACAGGATGCGCCCGCCAGTGTGGCTGGCGCATCCTATTCTCTGCAACGGTACCCCTGCAACTATGGCCCTTTCCACAGGACTTTGTCCACCCGCCACCCTAATGAACCCTTTAGTGTTCAGTCCATTGGTTAGTGAGTTAGTCTTGCATGCTAAAGGAAACCATTCCATGCATTTACTCCAGTTTGTGGTATATTAGTGACTTGGCTGTGATCATTATAGGGGGTCTATGTGAGAAGCAAATGGTTGCTGGAATTAATATTGTTTAGATTTTTTTTAAACTTAAAACAAACAGAAATTAGATTTAGAGTTGTTTATATATACGGGAGGCATCTAGAAGAGAAGCAGGGGTGCATTTAAACAAAGTAAGATATTTTTAGAAAGAAATTCTAAATAGCGCATCCATTTCCATCTTTTGATTTTCCTACTATATTTTCTACACCAAGATTGTCAGATTTTTTTTCGGCCCGGTCTGAATTTCAACCTTTGATAAGAAGTCAGTTTACATAAATTTTCAAAATAAAGCGCAATTTTGCACCAACATTTTCAGCGGCCAAGTTGCCCGCAATCGACACTTACACCAAACCTTTCGTGCACTTGTCATTTTTAGGTCTCGCCTGTCGATGCGCATGCGCATCGAGCAAGGCGAGAGTATTGGGACTTATCCACTCTTTATCCACACTGCAAGGAATCGTGGCGATTCCTTGCAGTGCCCGTGACTTTTAAGCTCAATGCGCATGCGCATTGAGCTTAAAAGCGCGTGCACGTCCGTCTTTGTTTACCCGCTCCGCCCCCTCCCCTTCCCGCCGTGTCGCATTTCTCCTCCCCCCTCCCCTTATCTGCTTTCCCTCCGTCTTTTTTTTTTTTACCCGCTCCGCCCCATCCCCCAGCTCAACTCGTAAATGCTGTTACATCATATTATGTGGGGTTTTTGTTGTTGTTTTTTTGTTAAAGTACCCATGTCACGTCCCTTACATTTGGTTAATAGTTTACTTTTGTATACTTCTAACGTGTATTGTTTATCGGGTAATGCCGTTAAAATATTTCAGAAGCCGCATTTTCATTCATCAACAAAATTGCTAATTGTGGTGCCTGGTTTTGCTCTTTACAAAATAGCTATCTCCCTGTACCTTAAACATGCCGGAGCACATACCTGCGGGCCGGCCCTGCCTCTGCACGCCTGCCTGCTTCCGTGCTTGCCTCTGCTAGAAAGCAAACGTGGTGGACATCTGCAAACTGAAGGCCTCGGTGGCAGCAGGAAGAACTATCGCTTCCCCTCCCCCCCTGCGCCGGGCGGGTGTGCTCATCCGACACCTCGGTGTGTCACACTGCCTCTAATCAGGGTTTGTTTATGTCTGCGGAGACGCTGAAAGCATCTCTCCTCCTCTGCTTTCCCTCCGTCTTTTTTTTTTTTACCCGCTCCGCCCCATCCCCCAGCTCAACTCGTAAATGCTGTTACATCATATTATGTGGGGTTTTTGTTGTTGTTTTTTTGTTAAAGTACCCATGTCACGTCCCTTACATTTGGTTAATAGTTTACTTTTGTATACTTCTAACGTGTATTGTTTATCGGGTAATGCCGTTAAAATATTTCAGAAGCCGCATTTTCATTCATCAACAAAATTGCTAATTGTGGTGCCTGGTTTTGCTCTTTACAAAATAGCTATTTCCCTGTACCTTAAACATGCCGGAGCACATACCTGCGGGCCGGCCCTGCCTCTGCACGCCTGCCTGCTTCCGTGCTTGCCTCTGCTAGAAAGCAGGCGTGGTGGACATCTGCAAACTGAAGGCCTCGGTGGCAGCAGGAAGAACTATCGCTTCCCCTCCCCCCCTGCGCCGGGCGGGTGTGCTCATCCGACACCTCGGTGTGTCACACTGCCTCTAATCAGGGTTTGTTTATGTCTGCGGAGACGCTGAAAGCATCTCTCCTCCTCTGCTTTCCCTCCGTCTTTTTTTTTTTTACCCGCTCCGCCCCATCCCCCAGCTCAACTCGTAAATGCTGTTACATCATATTATGTGGGGTTTTTGTTGTTGTTTTTTTGTTAAAGTACCCATGTCACGTCCCTTACATTTGGTTAATAGTTTACTTTTGTATACTTCTAACGTGTATTGTTTATCGGGTAATGCCGTTAAAATATTTCAGAAGCCGCATTTTCATTCATCAACAAAATTGCTAATTGTGGTGCCTGGTTTTGCTCTTTACAAAATAGCTATTTCCCTGTACCTTAAACATGCCGGAGCACATACCTGCGGGCCGGCCCTGCCTCTGCACGCCTGCCTGCTTCCGTGCTTGCCTCTGCTAGAAAGCAGGCGTGGTGGACATCTGCAAACTGAAGGCCTCGGTGGCAGCAGGAAGAACTATCGCTTCCCCTCCCCCCTGCGCCGGGCGGGTGTGCTCATCCGACACCTCGGCGTGTCACACTGCCTCTAATCAGGGTTTGTTTATGTCTGCGGAGACGCTGAAAGCATCTCTCCTCCTGTAGGGCCCGGGCAGCAAAGCGCCTGGATTAGCGGGTTTATTATATTTTTTTGTTTTGATATAGCGCCGCGCCCTACTTATGCTTAACAAATGCTGCCGTTGTCACAGGTTACCTGCACGTGGACGGTAACTATACCGGTCAGCTCCATCTTATGTGACGGTGCCGCTCTCATAATAAATTATTCCAAACCCACATTTTTTCCACAAGGCTCTAAATCTTGTGTTTTCTGCCAGATACCAAAACACCAGTCTTTTGCACATTAGGTATAATAAATGAGTATCCGAAGTGCTCGTTTTATTATAGTTTGTAGGCTGAGTAGTGGAGCTAGTTAGTTGCTTATGAATCTGCAGCCAATAGCTAGCACAAGCAGTTGAGCTCCAGGTGTTGTAACCCCTGAGCTGTTTTAGCTCACTTTATTCGGAGCTGAAGCACGTTTTTATACGAATGAAGTAAAGTGCGAGTCGTTTTTATGTCCGGCCTAGGTCAGCGCATATACAACTGCCACTGCCATTGACTTACTTCCCCTTGTGCCTGCTGCTTCTCTCCCTCTCACCCACCCAGTGCTTAATTTCTTTAAAAAAAAAACACCAGGGCCCTCGTAAGGATACCTCCCTCATTTTGCTTTTCCCATATCTCCCTCCTCTGTTATAACTGCTCCCTCACCTCCATCGTGTTTCTTTTTCCCATCCAGGTGTTGCTTCTCCCACCCTCCTTCCCTGCACCTCCCTCGGGTTGCCCTAGCTGGTGGAAAATTGCCTCAAAGCGCTATGATGCAGTCAGCACTGGCCATGTAATAGCGCTTTTTCCTTGACTTTAAGCCATGTGTAAAGTGACATGATCAGACCTACCAGACCTGTTTTCTTCCTCTGGCTTCTAACGTTGCCTTGTTTATCTCGAATTGCATCCCCCTCAACTCACAGCCCCGGAACAGAAGAGTTTGTGAACATCGCTGATGTTATGTGATTTTTTAGAGCGTGGGATAGATTAGTTGATTGTAACACTTGCTGCTGGGGTGAGTAACCTGCAGGGCACAGGTTCAACCACGTCAGAATTCACGTTTCCGCGTAGCAGGTACAATGTGACCCTCACCCACCCTCAACCCCTCACCCTCACTCACCCTCAACCCCTCACCCTCACCCTCACTCACCCTCAACCCCTCACCCTCACTCACCCTCAACCACTCACCCTCACTCACCCTCAACCCCTCACTCACCCTCACCCACCCTCACCCTCACTCACCCTCAACCCCTCACCCTCACACAGTGCAATAGGTCTCGGAGCATTTGAGTTAGAGCTTTTAGAAATGTTTATGGCTTTTTTTTTTTTTTTTAATTCTTTAGCATTGGCTACAGGAAACAAAAATGCTAAAGATTTACAAAAAAAACCATAAACAATTCTAAAAGCACTAACTCTAATGCTGCGAGACCTATTGCATTTCCAATGCTTGTTGCTCCGTGCCGCCTGACTTGTATTTTGCTGTTTCTGACATCCAGATATATGATACAAGTAACATTATACCTACAACAAGTCAGGACTATTGGCGTTGTCAATGGTTGTTAGTTGCATAAGACAAATCAGCAGCAGCTATGGCTTGTATCCGTCCTCTTGCGTGGAGGATGAGGGAGCTTTGCATTATAGCTTTTAACAATATTTCCAGTTATTCCCTACATTTGCTAATTACCCCGTGGGGCTGATCTTTGTCGCTTGCAGGGTCTTAGAAAACGTCCCGGCGCTATTCTGCGGGTGATCGCCTGATTTACCGCCTGGACTGGACTTTAGACAGAAATACTTCCAGTGATGCGCAGCTGCCGTTCGTCATGACGCGCCCGTCAGCCCTCACATGACAGGCGGCCGGAAGAGTGCTCGAGGCAGCTCGTAAAACGGAAGAAAAGGCTCTTAATCTAAAATGTATATTCATAGTGTCTTACTGTCTTTAATTGTAGAAGCGCCTTTGATTAATAGCTTGCACGCGGGATGTTCCTCCTGCAGTTTTTCTCTTTCACACAGGGGGGCGCTGTCATTCTGTTCCACTCTCCGAGAAGTACTTGTCGGACAAGGGAACATCTGCATAAATAGCGTATGCCTTATTCCGGGGGTGGGGCAGTTTCATTACGTGAATCCAGGGGGTGCTGAAACGAGTTATGAGGGGCAACATGGTTGAAAATGTGAAGTGGAAGGACAGGTTACTGTCCTGTACTCGTAGTGAGGTATTATGGGAACTTTTTCAGGATTTCAAGGTCAGGCAGGGGTCACCCACCGTAGAATGTAACAATGACAGCCTTTTACGACTGGGGTGCCGTTCCACCTAAAACCGAACAACACACACTGTACCCTCAGGGTAGTATAGTCGCGCTCGCGCAGTCCAAGCATACACCCCAACATTTTGGAAGAGGAAAGGGGGAGATTTAAAAAAAATAATCCGACCGAGAAATGTACTTCTCCTATTGTCTTCTACGGAAGGCAAGGCCTTAATCGGGTCTATTGTCATGTATGGGACCTGAAAGTGCGCTGCTTTAAGGTCGGATATCATAAAAGCAAAAATATATTTTTTAAACCTGTCAGGAGCCTGGAGAAAGGGCTATTTAAGGCAGAGAGAGCGTGACAAAAATGCTGTGCACTGGCCTGCGGGAACAAGTTACTGGCAGTGCATAATCCATAGTCACACAAGACCAGTCCCTGCTGGCAGAAGCCCGTCGAAGAATCAGGTTTTTCATTCAAAATATTTTTATTGAAAATAAATTTGACATATACAAACAGTTTGTCACAATTCTTGACTGCTTAGACCAAAATATAATGTCTGGCTTGTGGTGGAGCACGAGAGAGAAAGAAAAGAGAGAGAAAGAAAGGGGGGGGGGGGGGGGGTTATCGTTCCAGGTGGGCATCCAGGGCCGCCCACATGTCCCCTCTGGCCGTGTGATTCGCCGGGTGGTGGTTGGCGGTAATGTTGTCGGCCCCTCGTAGAAATGTTACCCAGTTGAACCAACGTTTTAACGTGGCTTTACTCGTGTTTTTCAAGTTACCTAGAAATGTTTTGGCGGCTGCGGTTAGCAAGACGTCAACTAGTTCGCGGTTCTCTTTGGAGTCGAGCTCTGTGGCCAGGAAGGCCATGGTTATGCCTGGTAGGCCGCGTTGTATGTGGCCGCCTGCAAGCGTGTCTATGAGTTCGTAAACTTTGCGCCAGAAAACCTTGACCTTGGGGCATTCGTATAGGGCGTGAGCAAGGTCCCCCCTTGCTTTGTGGCAGTTCCAGCAGGTGCCGCGCTCGCTGGCTCCTACTGTTTCTAGCTTGGCTGGGGTCCAGCGTAGTCTGTGTAATAGCCAGTATTTTGTTTGGGCTAATTGTGGGGTTATCTTGTTTTTGGATGCTGAGATCCATAGTCTGGCCCTTTCATCTCCGTTTAGTGGTCTCTGTAACTCCCCTTCCCAGAATGCTAGTGTTTTGTTCTTTAGTGTTGTGGTGCGGGGGGTGATGAGTTTGTAAATGTGAGCAGTTTGGTGGCCTGTCTTATTTAGGTTTTGTGAGTACTGTATGATGGATGGTTTGTGTTTCGAGAGGTTAGCTTTGGTGATGGCTGCCTTGATCCTGAGGAATTCATAGAACTCCTTGTTTGTTAGTTTAAGCGTGCGCTGTAGTGCTTCGAATGTGAGCGGGTTGCTGTCTAGCTAAGTTGGGCTGGCGTTGTGATGCTTCTGCTGTACCACTCTGTGTTCTCTAATGTCCCCCCTTTGTATGTCACCTTGGAGTTGTACCATATTGATTCCCATTTGGACCCATTGATGCTGACCTCCAGTTCTCTGTCTACTCTGAGTAGTGCCGTCTTTGTGTTCCTGATGATTGCATTCTTTGCTTCTGGGTGTCTGTTGGCCGTCAGCGCCATGATTGGGTCGCCCCCCCCCCAGGATGCATCTTTCCAGGTCGAGCCAGACCGGAATGTACTCTAGTGTGGGGGAGATCCAGTGTATGCCCTGTTTTGCTAGGCAGGCCATTTGGAAGGCCTTGTAGTTCGTAAGGTTTAGCCCACCTTGGTACTTTTTTAGTCTAAGTTTTGATAGGCTGATTCTAGCCTTCTTGCCACCCCAGAGGAATGAGTTGATTGCTTTATATATTTTTTTGTGAAAGTCTGTAGTTAAGGTTAGTGGTAGCATGCTCAGCAGATAGTTTACCATTGGTGTGATCATCATCTTGATCGTCTCGACTCGACCCCACCAGCTGATAATTTTGGGGCTCCAGGCTTCTAGCTTGCTCCTGATCTTCCTCAGCATTGCATCCTCGTTGTGGTCTAGGGTCGACCTAAGGTCTCCTCCAAAGAGGAGGCCCAGGTACTTCAGGGGTTTCCTCTGCCACGCAAGTCCGGACGTGCCTAGTACTGTCCTTGTTGTGCGGCAGTTCATTAGCTTGCATTCAGATTTGTCACGGTTTAATTTATATCCTGAGACCTGCGCATAGTCCTCAATGGTTTGCATCAGGGCTTCTATTGATGTTTCTGGGTCGTTAGTGGTGATCAGGATGTAGTCGGCATATGCTGCCAGCTTGAAAGCTTGTCCTCCGACTCGTATTTAGCGGATTATTCCTGATCATGTGAAGGAGTGGTTCTAATGCGAGGAGGAATAGTCCCGGTGATAGAGGACACCCCTGCCTCGTCCCCCTCTCCAGGGTGAACATCGCCAACGCGGCAGGATTGACAAAATTATGTGACAAGGAAAAACAAATTATGCAGCATATTGCGGCACATTTTTTTATACTATTACTTCCTTTTTTGTCATTTTTACACATGAAAATACTGTCTGGTCATAGATTTCCCCTCATAAGTACCAGTTTAACAACCAAATACTGGAAACAGAAAATAAGTTAGTTAACCTTGGCAGAGGGCCTTCCACTGTGCACGAACCCATGTTGCTGCGTTTTTGGTAACTTTTGATCCACCTGAGCTGGAAAAATTTTTTTTTTTTCAAATCTGCAGAATATGCAGCAGATGATGGATTACGTGGCAAATGCAGCAAATCCATAATTATGCGAAAAAAGGCGAGGCCGCTGAATCACATAATTGCAGTGGCCTCGCCAATGCTACAGTACTGTGTGGTCCAGGGAGTGCATGCTAGGCCCGTAGCCCTGCAGGGAGGCATGGTGGGGGCAGGTCTTCAGGCTCCTCTTTGGATGGTGTCTGCGCTTCTGTCAGCTGAGGGCAGGGGACGTTCAACTGCCAGTGGTGTGCTGCCCTCATGGCCCACCAGGAGCTGCTTTAGGGCCAGGGGGCGTGCAGCTTCCAGTGGTGTGCTGTCCTCATGGCACACCAGGAGCTGATGGAGGGCAGGGGGCGTGCAACTTCCAGTGGTGCGCTGTCCTCATTGCCCACTGGGAGCCACCTGATGGCAGAGGGCATACAACTGCCAGTGGTGCGCTATCCTCACGCCCCAACATGAGCTGCCTGAGGGCAAGAGGCGAGCAGCTTTCAGTGGTGTGCTATCTTCACGGCTCACCAGGAGCTGCCTGAGGGCAGGGGGCGTGCAGCTTTCAGTGGTGTGCTATCTTCACGGCTCACCTGGAGCTGCCTGAGGGCAGGGGGCGTGTAGCTTTCAGTGGTGTGCTATCTTCACGGCTCACCAGGAGCTGCCTGAGGGCAGGGGGCGTGCAGCTTCCAGTGGTGTGCTATCTTCACGGCTCACCAGGAACTGCTTGAGGGCAGGGGGCATGCAGCTTCCAGTGGCGTGCTGTCCTCATGGCCCACCAGGAGCTGCCTGAGGGCAGGGCGCGTACAGCTTTCAGTGGTGTGCTGTTCTCATGGCTCACCAGGAGCCGCCGGAGGGCAGGCCGCGTGCAGCTTCCAGTGGTGTGCTATCTTCACGGCTCACCAGGAGCTGCTTGAGGGCAGGGGGCGTGCAGCTTCCAGTGGCGTGCTGTCCTCATGGCCCACCAGGAGCTGCCTGAGGGCAGGGCGGGTACAGCTTCCAGTGTTGTGCGGTCCTCATGGCTCACCAGGAGCCGCCTGACGGCAGGCCGCGTGCAGCTTTCAGTGGTGTGCTGTCCGCATGGCCCACCAGGAGCTGCCTGAGGGCAGGGGGCGTGCAGCTTCCAGATGTGTGCTGTCCTCATGGCCCACCAGGATCTGCCTGAGGGCAGGGCACGTACAGCTTCCAGTGGTGTGCTGTCCTCATGGCTCACCAGGAGTACCCTGAGGGCAGGGGCCGTGCAGCTTCCAGTGGTGTGCTGTCCTCATGGCCCACCAGGAGCTGCCTGAGTGCAGGGCGCCTACAGCTTTCAGTGGTGTGCTGTCCTCATGGCTCACCAGGAGCCGCCTGAGGGCAGGCCTCGTGCAGCTACCAGTGGCGTGCTGTCCTGGAGGGCAGGGGGTGTGCAGCTTCCAGTGGTGTGCTATCTTCACGGCTCACCAGGAGCTGCTTGAGGGCAGGGGGCGTGCAGCTTCCAGTGGCGTGCTGTCCTCATGGCTCACCAGGAGCCGCCTGAGGGCAGGGGCCGTGCAACTTCCAGTGGTGTGCTCTCCTTATGGCCCACCAGGAGTACCCTAAGGGCAGGGGCCATGCAGCTTCCAGTGGTGTGCTGTCCCAATGGCCTACCAGGAGTACCCTGACTGCAGTGGGCGTGCAGCTTCCAGTGGTGTTCTGTCCTCAAGGCCCAACAGGAGCCGCCTGAGGGCAGGGGGCATGCAGCTTCCAGCGGTGGGCTGTCCCCGAGGCCCAACAGGAGCCGCCTGAGGGCAGGGGGTGTGCAGCTTCCAGTGGCCTGCTGTCCTCAAGGCCCAACAGGAGCCGCTTGAGGGAAGGTCACGTGCAGCTTCCAGTGTTGTGCTGTCCTCATGGCTCACCAGGAGCCGCCTGACGGCAGGCTGCGTGCAGCTTCCAGTGGTGTGCTGTCCTCATGGCCCACCAGGAGCCGCCTGAGGGAGGGGGCATAGAACTGCCAGTGGTGCGCTGTCCTCACGCCCCAACATGAGCTGCCTGAGGGCAGGCCGCGTGCAACTTCCATTGGTGTGCTGTCCTCAGGGCCCGCCAGGAGCAGTCACGTTGACTTGGCCAGCGCTCCGTCAACGCTGCTTAGTAGTGCAGCCTTGCATCGTGTGCACAGATGCGCACTCCAGCGAAGGAGGTGGATCGGCGCACACACAAGTGAGGAGGAAGTGGCACTCCACTGGTGTCAGTGAGGGTCAGGTTGTTCTTCCTTGGACCCAAATACTAACCTCCAACAGCGGTCACCGTAACCACAGGTTTGTTGTGGGAGATCTTAATGTAATGCCAGCCTTGTCGAGGTGATGCTGCTTCTTCTGGTGCAATCCCTGAAAGGTGGTCATGGTTCTCTTGGTGCCATTTAGTCACCTTATGGTGGCAACCACAGGATGCTGTTGCAATTTCCTCAAGTGTCAAACTTTCACAGGCGTGTCTTCTGGCCATGCCGCAAGGGGGCCCGGGTCTAGAGCCCTCATACAATCACCTAGCAGTGCAGATCCTTTCCTGGGTTGCGGCCAGCTGTGTTCTGGGCCAGCTTTAGGGTGGTGTGACTGGTGCAGCCGCACCCGGTGCTGACCTTGGGGTGGAGGTTGGTGGGAGGGGTGTGTTCATAAATAACTTACAGGTTTAAAAACAGCTGCTGCAGAGTTCCTTTTGTGTTCAACAGGTTCCAGGCAGCAATAAAAATGTCAAGATATCTCTGGTGATTAATGTTCCTGATGGAGAGAGTTGGAGTTTTGTCTAGTGGCAGTTCTGACTCATCATAAAGTAGCGCAGAGGGTTAATATCCCTGCTGCACAGAATGCGACTCATGCAGACTTCAGAACCGTATTTTAAGTGCATAGCTCAGTGGATTACTGCTTTTGTCACAGAGATCATTTTGCTACAGCTCTTCATCAGTTACAATCCCAAAATAGAACAGTGACTCATGACCTGTCATCAAAGCAAACTGCATGGAATAGGTTCGGACGTTATGTTTTTTTCTGTAGTCTTTCCTTATTCTAAGGTTAATAAAACGGGTTTTTTGGTAGAAATATACTATTAGTAAAGTGCATCCCAACCAGAGCTCTAAAGCAAATGCAATGCATGTGAGAGAGGAGCTATGAGATGAGGGGCACTGCCACTGCTTAAAGGTGCCGTAGAGGGAATCCGTGGAGGAGATCCTGGGGGGTGTCAAAATATATTTTCACACTAGGCACCCCCGTGCTAAAGCCGCTCTTGTCTGCATTCCTCTCCTCTTACTCCTCCCTCATGTCACTTCGTCTCCCTGTCCCTCCCTCCCTCTGTCTCTTCCTCCCTCTCTGTCTTTTTTCATTCCCTTACAGTCCCTCTGCCTGCATCACTCCCTTTCTACTTCTCTCATTCTGCTTCTCTTTCTAGCTCTCTCATGCCCTCACTCTCTTTCACTGTTCCCCTCACTCTCATTCCCCCTCTCTCTCTGTCCCCAAAACACCTCTCTCTCTCTTTCTAGTTCGCTCTTCTTTCCTCCCCACCCACCATCCCCTCTTTCATCTGTCTCCTTCCCTTCATTTCCCTCACTCTCTGTTGGTCGGTCTCTCCCTTCTTTGCTGTCTATTTCTACACTTCTCTGTCTCTCATACTATATCTCTACCTATTTCTGCATTTCTCCCGCTCCTTCTCTTTTTCGTGCTCAGATCTTCACTGTTCTCCAGCTCCCTCCCCATCTATCTCTCCCTCCCTCTTTCTCATATTTATCTCTTTCTCCCTCTCTCTGCTTCCCGCATTGTTCCTTCCACTCCTTCTCTCTCGCTCTCCTTCTCTCGGTCTTCCATTGTTCGTGTTTCCATTCATTTCTCCTTCCCTTTCTTTCCATTCTTCTCTATCCCTCCGGTCTTCTCTCTCTCGTTCTCTCTTTTTCTCACTCTTTCCCTCTCACCCTCTATTTCTCTTCTTCTCCGTCCCTTCCCGTTTCTATTTGACCCCCTCTCTCCATAACTCTGTCTCTCCACTACGTTTCTTCCACTCTTTATCTTTCTTCACTTCTCTCTGTCTTTCTCTTTCTCTCTCTCTGTCTACATCTCTTCCTGATTTTCTCTCTCTATTTCTCTTTCTCTATCTTTTCCCTCCCTCGCTCTCCTTCTCAAACCATCTCTCTCTCATTGTCTATCTCTCTCTCCAATCTTCTTGTCTCACCCTCCTTCTTTAAACCTCCCTCACGTTATCTTTCTTGCCTCCTTTTTTCTCTTCCTTGCTCCCTCGCTTTCACTCTCTCTTGCTCTCCAGCTCTCTTTTTTCCTCTCACTTTTTTCTCACTATCCCTCATCCTTCCTGCACCTGTCTCCCTCCACCTCTCTCATTCTCTTGTCGTCCTCTAAGCATCTCTCTCATCACCATTTCCTGTTTCTACATTATTCTCTCTCCCTCCCTCTCTTTTTCTCACTTTCTCTTGCCCCTTTCTATCTCTTGCTTTGTCCCTCTCCTCATTTTTTCTCTCTCTCTATTGCTCTCCTTCTTCCACCCTCCTTATCTCTTTTCTTCCCTCCCATTCTCTCTCCCTCTCACACTTTTCCATCCCCTTTCTCTTTCTCTACTTATCTCTGTCTTCCTCTTTCATTCTTATTCCATCCCTCTCCCTCCATCTTTCTCTTTCTATCCCTCTCATTTCATACATTATTTCCCTCCTGCCCTTTCTCTCACTCTTCCCCCCCTCTTTCTTACACTATATTTCTCCCCCTCTTCCTTCTCATTTCTTTCCCTCCCTCCATATGTCCCTCTGCTACAATCCCTCTTTCTCCTCCTTCTCCACTCATTGCTCTCCTTTCCTTTTTTTCTCTTCTTCTTTCACTCATTTTATTGTTTTGTTGGTCTCTAAAAAAGTCATGCATTTAATTTGATTCATGATTTGCCAGTCAATGGCGAATTAAACTCTCTCTTAAAAATGCGGTTCTGCGCCTAAACCCTATTGTGAGGGATGTATGACGGACCCACGTGATCAAAATGATCGCGGTACATCACAATGCAGCTTTTACAACACAAGTCGTTACCACGACTTGCGCTGTAGGGTGCTGGACTTAGGAATAGTAAGATTTACTCTTCCAACTCCAGCCTACGTACAGTAGGGAAGGTGTTGGATTAGTAAATCTACTATTCGGTAGTCTAGAGCGCCCTCCAGTGCAAGTCGTGGTAAAGACATGCGTTGTGAAAGCTGCGTTGTGAATGTATTGCAGTGTTTTGACCGCGTTGTTAAGGTTGTTTACCATTGTGATTCATGAATCACCACTCAATGGTGGGGTTTCATGGTTTCTTATCATAGCTTTCAATGCATCTATGCCCAGCCAACCAAGGCCTTGGGGTCAGCACTTGGTATAGTCCCTCCTCTTTCCTGCAAATTTTTTCATACATCACAGGAGTTGTGATTCATAATCGAATTGCAGTTTTCAAGAGGGCTGACATTTTTTTTTCGAAAGCCCAATTATAACTTTCAAATATTTCACATTTAGAGGCTCATTAGGATGGCGGACGGAAGTGCCTCCGCAGCCCCGGAGCATGCGGAACATGCCTATTTTCCGTGCGCCCGTCGCGGACACTCCGTCCGCCAAATCAGGATAGGAAATATGGGCCAAAATCCGTCCGCGGCGGTAGATCACGGTCCGCCGCACTACCACACCCAACCACGCGGCGGACGTAACCTATCCAGAGACTCCGCCGTACGGACTGACGTCTAGGACCGTCCTCCAAATCAAGATGGCAGAAAATACACATAAAAGCGCTGCGGAAAAACAACCTGCCTGAACACTGCGGATGCCCCACAGCGCCAATACCCACCACGAGCCGCTCGCCGACATGGACCCTGCACTACACGCTTACCCGATACTCTTCGCGATCCACCACGTCCTAGTCTTGGCCCACCATCGAGGACGACGCAGGTAGGCTACAAACCATTCGCTGTCTGGAGAGGAGTACCTGCAAGGTCCGTGACGTAGGGAGAGGGGAGTGACATGTCCCGGAAACCACAGATTCGTGTGTAGGGCAGCGCCTCCAAGGGTCGTGACCCAGGTAGGGGGGAGTGACATGTATCTGAACCTACTGCCTTCAAGTAAATACAAATACACACCACCATCACACACGCAAGAATGACTCCGACAACCCACGACACATGATTGTCAATTTTATTTACGCATAATGGGAGTAACATCACAGTCTAGGCTCGAGCATGGGCAGTGTGGACACCAGAGCAGGTACATCAGAGGGCATACATCAGTATGAGGATAGCAACAGGGCAGTGTGGACACCAGAGCAGGTACATCAGAGTGCATACATCAGTATGAGAACAGCAACAGGGCAGTGTGGACACCAGAGCAGGTACATCAGAGGGCATACATCAGTATGAGGATAGCAACAGGGCAGTGTGGACACCAGAGCAGGCACATCAGATGCAGTACATCAGTATGAGGATAGCAACAGAGCAGTGTGGACACCAGAGCAGGTACATCAGAGGCAGTACATCAGAGGGCATACATCAGTATGAAAACAGCAACAGGGCAGTGTGGACACCAGAGCAGGTACATCAGAGGCAGTACATGAGAGGGGCCAGGTGCATCAACAGTCCATGGCTTCGAACAGCTACATCAGAGGCAGTACATGAGAGGGGCTAGGTGCATCAACAGTCCATGGCATCGAACAGCTACATCAGAGGCAGCACATGAGAGGGGCCAGGTGCATCAACAGTCCATGGCATCGAACAGCTACATCAGAGGCAGCACATGAGAGGGGCCAGGTGCATCAACAGTCCATGGCATCGAACAGCTACATCAGAGGCAGTACATGAGAGGGGCTAGGTGCATCAACAGTCCATGGCATCGAACAGCTACATCAGAGGCAGCACATGAGAGGGGCCAGGTGCATCAACAGTCCATGGCATCGAACAGCTACATCAGAGGCAGTACATGAGAGGGGCTAGGTGCATCAACAGTCCATGGCATCGAACAGCTACATCAGAGGCAGCACATGAGAGGGGCCAGGTGCATCAACAGTCCATGGCATCGAACAGCTACATCAGAGGCAGTACATGAGAGGGGCTAGGTGCATCAACAGTCCATGGCATCGAACAGGTACATTAGAGGCAGCACATGAGAGGGGCCAGGTGCATCAACAGTCCATGGCATCGAACAGCTACATCAGAGGCAGTACATGAGAGGGGCTAGGTGCATCAACAGTCCATGGCATCGAACAGCTACATCAGAGGCAGCACATGAGAGGGGCTAGGTGCATCAACAGTCCATGGCATCGAACAGCTACATCAGAGGCAGTACATGAGAGGGGCTAGGTGCATCAACAGTCCATGGCATCGAACAGCTACATCAGAGGCAGTACATGAGAGGGGCTAGGTGCATCAACAGTCCATGGCATCGAACAGGTACATTAGAGGCAGCACGTGAGAGGGCAGACTGCAGTATCAGAACACCAACAGGGCACTGTGGCCAACAGAGCAGGTACATCAGAGTGCATACATCAGTATGAGAATAGCAACAGGGCAGTGTGGACACCAGAGCAGGTACATCAGAGGCAGTACATCAGAGTGCATACATCAGTATGAGAATAGCAACAGGGCAGTGTGGACACCAGAGCAGGTACATCAGAGGGCATACAACAGCAACTTACATCACACTATCAGGTGGATTGCGTGAAGTACCCGCATCGGACAGACTGGCAGCACCAGAAACCGGAGTGTGACACACAGCCACAGATGTAGTGACTGACACGTGAACCACAGACCCAGATACACTGCCAGCACCGGATACATGAGTGTGAGACACAGCCACAGCCCGAGTGACTGACACATGGCCCATAGACCCAGATACACTGCCAGCACCTGATACAGGAGTGTGAGACACAGCCACAGCCCGAGTGACTGACACATGGCCCATAGACCCAGATACACTGCCAGCACCTGATACAGGAGTGTGAGACACAGCCACAGCCCGAGTGACTGACACATGGCCCATAGACCCAGATACACTGCCAGCACCTGATACAGGAGTGTGAGACACAGCCACAGCCCGAGTGACTAACACATGGCCCATAGACCCAGATACACTGCCAGCACCTGATACAGGAGTGTGAGACACAGCCACAGCCCGAGTGACTGACACATGGCCCATAGACCCAGATACACTGCCAGCACCTGATACAGGAGTGTGAGACACAGCCATAGCCCGAGTGACTGACACATGGCCCATAGACCCAGATACACTGCCAGCACCTGATACAGGAGTGTGAGACACAGCCACAGCCCGAATGACTAACACATGGCCCATAGACCCAGATACACTGCCAGCACCTGATACAGGAGTGTGAGACACAGCCACAGCCCGAGTGAATGACACATGGCCCATAGACCCAGATACACTGCCAGCACCTGATACAGGAGTGTGAGACACAGCCACAGCCCGAGTGACTGACACATGGCCCATAGACCCAGATACACTGCCAGCACCTGATACAGGAGTGTGAGACACAGCCACAGCCCGAGTGACTGACACATGGCCCATAGACCCAGATACACTGCCAGCACCTGATACAGGAGTGTGAGACACAGCCATAGCCCGAGTGACTGACACATGGCCCATAGACCCAGATACACTGCCAGCACCTGATACAGGAGTGTGAGACACAGCCACAGCCCGAGTGACTAACACATGGCCCATAGACCCAGATACACTGCCAGCACCTGATACAGGAGTGTGAGACACAGCCACAGCCCGAGTGAATGACACATGGCCCATAGACCCAGATACACTGCCAGCACCTGGTACAGGATAGGGCTCAACTGATACACTGCCACTACCTGACACATGCGAGTCAACTGCAGCAGCGCCACTGGGACCACTGAAATGAAGAGCCACAGGGCTGTAGGTCCAGGAGGCAGGGTGGCTCTGGGAGCGGGGGATAGTTGCAATTGTCCGACATCGGATTGGGCATGTGTCAATGCTGTGTGTCTACGTTTCTTGTGGACATGTGACTGCACCCTGGACAGGACAGGACTGACAAGTGGGCCGGACTGAGAAGAAATATCACCCACCTTGGGAGGTGCATCTGCTGGCGGGGGAATGCTCTCTGGGGACGTGCTGGAGCCTGCTTGTCGTTTGCTGTGTGGCTGCCTTGTGGCCTCTGCAACATGTGTCATGGGGGATGCTACTACAGGGTCCACCTGCATCCGTCCCTGACGGGCCCTGATGGGAGTGGAGGTAAGGGGTGACTCCACTGCGGAGACATCTGTATTCCGTTTCCCAGAAAACAGCAGCCTCAGTGCATCAATGGGTGATGTATGCCTGTCCTTATTTATTTATTTATTTATTTTAGAGTTTTGTATAGCGCGAACAAGACCCGTGGGTATCAGAGCGCTTAACATGAGAGAGGAAAAAGTGTTAACATATATATAAACATTTAGCGAGCAACCGCTGTGAGGTGGATGATATATATAAAATCGTAACACCTGTGAACGTTAGCGTGCATAAATAAGCTATGACAAAATTACTAACAAAAGCATGTATATATAACAGATATGACAAAATTACTAACAAAAGCATGTATATATAACAGATATGAGGTAGCTCGGTATATGTTCATGAAAGATGCTGTTCTCCTGTTCAATCAAAGTAACCATTACTAATGGCCTTTCGGTTGTTCTCATATCATAGGATATGTATTCCAATAAAGAATTGCCTATGTCTCCCTTCCTAATAGCGTACATGATCAGTACTAAGCAGTAGTAAATCCAAACCCAGAACAATGTTCTAGGTAATGTATCTATTCATCAGCAGGCTCTTCACTTCCCGCTTGAATGTTACCAGATTCTGGATCTTCCTGATGTTTGGAGGGAGTGAGTTCCAAATTCTGGGGGCGGCTCCTGAGAACGCTCTGTCATAGGTTTTTTTCTTTCGGAAGAAGGCTGGCCGTAGAAGCAACTCCTTAGCACTCCTAGCTGGTCTTTTGCCACCGGACAGCTGAATTTTCTTGGCTAGATAACTTGGGGTGTTCTCATGTAGTGCTTTGTGTGTGATGCATGCTATCTTCATTTGGATTCTTGCTTCATACGGTAGCCAGTTTAATACTTTCAGGTGCGGGGATATATGATCATATTTCCTGGTTCCGGTGATAAGTCTTGCCGCAGCGTTAAGGCAGGCTTTCAGTGGTGCTGTGGACGCTTTTGGTAATCCAGCCAAGGTAGTGCAACCATATTCAATCCTCGAGATAACTAAGGATTGGATTGCCACTTTGAGGTCAGACTCTGTGATGTATGGTTTCAATTTTCTTAAGTAGTTCAAGTGAAAGCGGGCACTTTTCGCCATTGAATTAATGTGGGCTTTCATGTCTAGATTCTCGTCTAGGGTGATTCCTAGAGATTTAGCTGAGTTGACAAGGGTTGGGGTGCAGTTTAGCGCAGTCACGACTTTCGTCCAATCCTTTATTTCTGTATGGCTCCTTGGTGGAGAAATTAGTAAGAACTCTGTTTTATGTGCATTCAGCTTCAGGTGGTTTGTGGTTAACCATTGAAGTGCCATTTTTAGTGTCTCATTCATTAATTCCAAATCTTTTAGGGATGCGATCTTTAAGTATATTTGCGTGTCGTCAGCATACATGTGATAGGATATTTGAGATTTTTGGAGAATTTCTGTGAGTGGTTCGACGTATAGGTTAAACAGATCAGGGGATAATGTCGAACCTTGAGGGACTCCAATTGAGATAGGGCACGGAAGTGAAGTAGATTGGTTAACCAGGAAGCGCTGCGTTCTGTTATGTAAAAAGGACTCGAACCAATTCAGCACAATTCCCGATAGTCCCATCCTGTCCCGTAGCCTGGCCAGTAATGCCTCATGATTTACCGTATCAAATGCCGATGACAGGTCTAGGAGAATCAGTAAGCATGCTTGATTTTGGTCAAGGGCCTGCAGCGCGTCATCAATAATATGGAGAATCGCTGTTTCCGTGCTGTGCCCTGCTCTGAATCCCGATTGACATTCGTCTAGCAAGGAGAATTTGGTGATGTGTTGGCTCAGTTGGTTCTGCACACATTTCTCAGTCAGCTTGGCCAGTAAAGGGATGTTGGTCACAGGGCGAAAATTATTTGGATCTGATGCATCCGCTGTGGGTTTTTTGATTATGGGAACGACTTGACCTGTTTTTAGGCAGTCGGGAAGGATCCCTTGTGAAAGTGACGCATTTATTATTTCGGTCCATATTGGAATCAGGATGTGATTGATTTCTTTTACGCATTTTGCAGGCAGAGGGTCTTGGTAGTGGTTGTTAGGTTTGATTCCTGCGAGCGTCTTAGCAATCGTGTGTTGGTCATATAGTTCGAATGATTCCCAGCTCGCCTTGTTTTTTGCGATGGTGCAATCCGTTGCGCAATCCGTTGTAGAGTCAGCATCGTTAGTAAACGGAGGTTCGTTGGGAAGGTTCGACGCCGAGTTTCTAAGCTCTACTTCGAGTGTTTTGGCCTTTTCCGTGAAAAATTTGGAAAATTCATCACAGTTTAGAGGTGTTTTTGAATTTTCTAGCACTGATTTGGCTAGTTTGTTTGATTGCTCCTTTAGGATTTCAAATAGTTTTCGTGGTCTGTTTTTGGCATTATCCAGTTCTGCTCTTATAAATTCCTTTTTTGAGTTGATGATCTTTTTATTATATTGGTTCCTTATTTTTCTGAGGGCTTCCAGTTCAGGAGATGATGGGTGTTGCCTCCATTTTCTTTCGGCCATTCTCAATTTGCGTCTATCTTCGTTTAGTGCTTCGTTAAACCATGGGTTTTTTGTCTTCTCTGAGATTCTTTTCAATTTTAATGGCATGGTGTTATTAACGATATTTTCAACAGCTGCTATGTAGTGATCCGTCAGCTCGTTAACTTTTTCCAGGTTGTTGGGTGGCTTTAAGTCTCTTTCGCAGCTTTCGACCAGTAGTTCCATATTTGCTTCTTTTGTGTCCCGGGTCCACTTTTTGGCTTTGAAAGGTTGCCTGGTCCTACCTTTTCTCAATGTGGGTATCATGAAAGTTATGGCATGATGATCAGACCAGTCACACGGTGTTATGGAGTGAATTGTTGCAGCATTGTTTCTTGAGATAATCCAGTCTAACGTCGCTCCTTTAGAGTGTGTGGGTAGTGTGCAAGCTTGAGTGAGGTTTAGTTCAGTGAGGAAGCCTTTCAGCATGTTGACCAGTTTGTCATTGCAGTTCTCCCAGTGAAGGTTGAAGTCACCTAGAAATATGTTATTGGCAGCGTTGTTAGAGTTGGCTGTTATGATCTCCATTAACTCTACTATAAACTTTTCATTATCTCCTGGTGGGTGGTAGAATGTATGCAAGTTGCATTGTTGAATGTTGGTTGATCTTATGTTAAGACCAAGATACTCACAGGATTCTAGCGGGTCGGCCTGAATTTGTTTAACCTCTATGTCAGATCGATGAATACAGGCTATCCCTCCCCCTAGCTTTATGGGTCTATCAAGTCTCAAAATGTTGAATTGCGGTGGTACTAGCAGATCCATGGTTGGGGATGAAGATTCTGTAAGCCATGTTTCTGTAAGGATTGCCAGGTCAATGTCCTTGTTGAGGATGAGGTCCGCTATGTCCGATGCATGTTTGGTTGCTGATCGACAGTTGAGTAGTAGACAGGTCAGATGTTTTCCTTTTGTACTAGTGTTCGCATTTTCGGCTTCGTTTGGAGTAAGCTGTATATGTTGTAAGTTGTGGGGGTTGGATGTTCTATTGTTTTTTCTCGAAGTTCTGTTAGCATCAGGTGGTAATGTTTTGATTCTCTCCCCTTCAATGTGGTCCGATCGATCATATGTTCGGATTAAGGCCAGCGTTTCCTCTTTCGATAGTGGTTTAGTCCTGTCTGGTCTGTTGTCTCTCTGTTTTAAACGCATGTCCGCCTCGTTACGCTCTCTATGTGAAGAATGAGCAAGGTTTTGGATATCCGTGACTTTAGAATGAATGTTCACCGTCATCTCTCCAATTTTTTCAATCGTCTGTACGGTATTAATAGTGGCTTTTGCTAGCTTGCTCACTAGTTTCTGAAGCTTATTAAAGTCCTTCTTGTTCTGATGAGACTTCTTAAGGGCGGCCGATCTGTACCTCCCTTCTACTCTTCTCCTTTTTGGCTCGGTTCTTGGTTGCACTGCCATTTCCTTTATCTTCTCTTTTTGATTGTCGGTTCCAATTCTATTAGGTGTGTCGTTGGTGCTGGATATGTTCCGAGTTACTAGGAGCATGTTTGTGGGTGAAGGTCTGCATGTCGCTGGTGTTGTAATAGCGAGCGGTATCGGGAGGTTGATGGAGTTAGATAAATCCTGAGTAGTTGGTAGTTCGTTTGCAGGTGGAAGTGTGAACGACGTTGGAATTGTGCTGGAGAGGGTGTAGGATGTAGGAAGGCTGGTGACTTCTGTCTCACCCAGTGTATGCTCTACGTGAGGGGCCTTGTGGTTCAGGAGTAGGGGCTGTAAAACGAGAGCCCATTTTGCTGTCGATGGCCAGGCTGCTGGCGCAAGACGCCTCTTAGTTTCCATTCTGAATAATTACCAAACAAAGAGACGGGCGCTGGAAGCAGGAATCAAGAACAGAGTTTATTTCTCATGAGGAGAGCCTGTCATTTCGGACACGAAACACGGTGTCTTTCAGGAGGTGCTCTAACAAGTGAGCTGAGACTCAGTCTTTTATACCTTACAAAACACTTGGCAATACAATCAGGACATTGTGACACAAAGAAAAGACATCCCTATAATCCTTGTGTCAATCCTACCCCACGTATGCTATCAATAGAGGCCTTTTGACCTGCTGATAAGAGGGGAGGGTAATCACGCAGCTGAGTGTTCCGCCAATTTTTAGGATGTGTGCGCCTGATCATAGCCCAGGGGGTGGGGTAGCTAAGGTCAATAGTGGGTCCTTTGAAGAGGAGTGACTTCATACAATAAAGGGCAGTAAATGGTATCTCCTGGCTTAGGCGATGGCCTCGGACATGTGTGGTCAGTCGGACTCGGGGGAAGGGGTCATCAAAGGAGTGGCATTCATGCCGCGTGGACAATCGAGCGCGGGGGGAAGGCTTGTCAACAGAGGGGCATTCATGGAGGGAAAGGAGGTGTTGGTCAGGCGCGGCCGTGACTCCCAAGGACAGGGTCTTGCAGAGGAGGAAGGTTTATGACTTGTCCATGTGAGGGAGAGGGAGGGGGTCAGGGTGTGCGCAGGGTCAGAGTCGCACAGAGAGAGAGGGGTCTTATGACCCGTACATGAGAGAGCAGGGGCAGTCAGATACAGCTGGGGGGCTATGTCAGCTGAGGCGAAGGATGCTTCTTCGAGAGGGAAATGGGGGATGCCTGGGTCAAGCAGGAGGATTGCCTTTCATAGCAGGGTCGCGCAGAGTGCTGGGTTTCATGGTCTATGCATGTGAGAGTGGGAGGGAGGTGCTCAAATGCGCGCAGGAGGGAAGCCGGGGATTTTATAAAAACGGACAGAGAGGCCATGGCCTAAAATAGCTGTCATGTACATATGGGCACGGGCTTTCATTGGCAGAATGATGCGGTCAACATTTCAGGGTATACGTGGTGCCTACAGGGAGGGGGACGGGAGAGGGCAAATGAACGCCGCTTAGGTACATTAATTTTGCTAATTTCCACAGTCGCCGCTTTTAACATAAGCGAGTTCATTTTCCTATTCTTCCTAGTTGATGGGCGTACATATAAACAACAAAGTTCATTTTCCTATCCTTCCTAGTTAAGGGGCATACATATAAACATGTGGTTGATGAAATAGCATTTGTCAATACTAATATATTGTATAAAAATCATGAACAGTTGATGTGATGGGCAGAATGCAGCACAGAGGAAATTGCATTTGTCGAGTTCCTATCATTTCAGAAGCACTACATAGCATAAATGTTTCTGACTTAAAAATGTGACCAATGAACATTTTGACCAAGCAGTTGAGGGCGGAATTCAGTTCAATACACAAGATCTCTTCGTCACAGTGTCTTTTAGCAGTGAGCCATCACTGGTAGGCTCTAGTCCGTGTCCTTTCGTTGGCGCTGTTGAGCACCGGCGGTGGAGCTATAGGTCCAGCTCGGGTCTATCCTTACACGTTGCAGGGTGCGGTCAGTCCTCTGCTGTTAGACCACAGTCCTGTTCCCTAAACAGTCCGTTTAGCGGCGCCTTATGCTCGGCACCTATATTTCCGTGGCAACACTCTATTCCCACTTGAATGCAGTTCTTCCTTTTGGCAATAAGTCACGTGGAAAAGAGGGCGTGTGTGGTTCAAATAGTCGATAGGAGAGAGAGCGGAGTTGGGTCAGTGTTCCTGGGACACACAAAAGGGACCAAGGGAGCAAAGGATAACAAGCAGGCAGGCCCATCAATCGGGCCCAAAGAAGGGGGACGGAGACTCCAGGCACACGTGGGTTAGCAGACGGAGGGCTTCAGGGTGGCCCGTAATTTCTCATTTTCCACGTTGAAAGTGCTGTCTCGTCCCGTATCTTGTTGCTCTGCAGCTCCACCTTTGGTCGAGGTCACACGTGTCTCAAGATCTGCAGCCAGGCTGTACGTCACGTCCGACCCTTCTCCTTCGGTGATCGTGAATCTTTGAATAGGTACAAAACAAGTTTTTAGAGAACTGGCAGAAGAAAACATCTACGCATGTGAATTCCTCCCTCAATCCTACATACTTGGGAGATACACTCATCAGTCACAGTCAGAGGTCTATTACCAGGCAGTGCATATGTCGGCATTCTTATTGAGTTCATGTCAAGTTTTATTCATCATCTATATGTGCCACATACAGAGAAAAGTCAGACTCCTATCAACTGTGCATTTCATCAAATTCAACATTTCGGAACTTCCAGGGAGACTCGTCTTTCTAACCTTAGCCTTAACGGTTCTAACATTTTCCTTCAAGGCTGGCTAACCTTTTAAAAGCAGGGCAGGGGTGCCATCATCGAGAGTCAGGTAAAACAATTTTCCCTCGAGGGACGACAGTTACTCATGGTCATCATGTTTTATATCCGGGACAGCAGCTGGGGTCTATCAAAATGGGGCGGGGATGCTTCGGGTGCTCGCGCTTGGGTGCAAAAGAGGGTGGGGCAATCTGGGCATTGGGGGTCAATCTAGACGTTGACGTTCGTCTCTAATGAACAGAAATAAGGTGCCACTGACATACAGTTCCCCTATAAATGGCCAGATTGGGGGACCTTAGTCGTCTTACCTGTCCTTTCCTTCTCAGCCAATTCAAGTTCATTTATTTTGCAGAAAGGAGAGGTAGTAATATGGCGAGATACAATCATTTTGATTTCGGTCAATTTCGCTGAACACCTTCGCGTTCAATAAGTATCCAATCAGACTAGTGCCAGTGAGGCACTATTTTACCATAAAAAGGAAGATGGAAATAGGGAGACTCTCAGAGAGTGGGAGTCGTCCGCAATCCAAACGAGCCATTCGGTACACGTATGACATGTAGAGAGAGAGATAGAGAGAGTTAGAGAGAGTTAGAGAGATAGAGGTAAAAAGGGGGGGGGAGAGAGAGAGAGAGAGAGTGAGACGTGTACGACAATAGGTCTAGTGCGCTCACAACACAGAACGACAGGGGGTCAGGTAACGGAGAGACGCAAACAGAGGGAAGACGTAAATCCCTACAGTACACACACATAAACTCAGACGAAGGAAGACAGTACATGTATTATATATATAAGACATTCACGACAAAACAGAAGACAACAGTTGGCCAACAAGGTCTATTTTATATCCTACGCATCTTTACTATCCTATTTACCTACGTGCTTAGCTCTTTTTACCCTTCCTTCCTTTTCCTTCTCGCTTGTTATCTCTGCGAGTGTTCTCAATTGCCAATACTTACACCTCCGTTAGTCGATCAGAAATGAACCTGGTCGCGCTATTTACCCATGGTAGGATCTTAACCCATTTTTCAGTTTCTTCCTTTGGTGGGAAGTTCTCCAGGCTGAGGCAACGGCAAGTATTTGATCGGGAGAGCAGTCGGACAGCTTGGCTATATCTATAAGAGTATGAAAAAGGGGGCAGTGCATTTTGAACATCAGCAACATTTCTAACTTCCCAGACGGGTGGTGCCGTGGTAACCCTTACCTACACACTTTCCTCTGTCCTTTCCCTACCTAGTCAAACGTCTAGTTACATTATCTAACGTGTCATTTCGAGTCAATTTTCGTCATACAGTACCCGTCAAATTTCTATGTCAGTCCATCCTCCCAGTCTCTATGTTCTAAGGAGGAACAGTCATGTTTAAGTCTACGTCTTTAGAAAAACTTATCGTCATAAGGACTATGCGCATATTCCTTCCTTCCTTTTTCGTCGGTGGTTCGATCATCGCTCTCCCATACTTCAGCCGACGTTCTGACGTGACCTGCAGGAGGGAGGAGAAAAAAGGGGGTGGGGGGCAGCATTCAAACCACATCAGCATGCAGTAATCCGAAAAATGTTTTTACCTACCATATACTCTACCTATCTCCACATACTGCATTTCTTTACCATCTCGGCGTTTAAGCCCAGAGGGACCAGTAATGTCAGATATATAATCATTTGTGATCTGAGTATCTACATGAGTTACTTGGTCGCAACCCCTTTTTGTTGGGTGTAAGGGTGGCGGTCAGGTGGCATTTCTGTGGTGTCGTTTTAAGGGCGTTTAAAACATTTTTCCGGCTGCCTGTGACACATAATGCAGCTGCTAAATATCTGGTCCTTTTTAACCTTCAGCTTTCATCATACTTATTCTTCGCTCACAGTAGTAAAACATCCAAAACTCATTAATGCAACTGCTACAACCATGCTTTCTTTTTCAAAATACTTTTAATAAAAAGTGTTGATGTATAAACACAGGCCTACAACCTAGTGGACCGGCCACGGAGCACATTGGAACTGTACGTAAGAAGAACGAAGTTGGTGGCAGTTCATTGCATAAAGTGCAGCAGTGCAATAAAAATCGTATCAAACTTCCCTACAGAGCAAGCATGATGCATGTCAGTAATTCATTTTTAATTAATTCATAAATTCATTATCCAATGCTCATTCATTATCTAAATTACACCAATTCATTTTCCAAATCATAATCAGTACCCACCCTAAGTCAGTTCATTGTCCAAGCACATACTCAATATCCTTCATATCTACTTTCATTATCCAAAAACTGCATACATATCTCGGGACAAAAAGCTGCGCAATCAGGGTGCAACAAGGTTTATTTAAAAAGTCTCATTTTGTGTCGGCGCCATTTTGGGTGGGGTCAGGCGAGTTCCAGCACAGTCAGAATGTCTCCAATGACTCGTGGTTGGACCAGAACCTTCCGTTGGTAGTTCAAAAAGTTTTGCACAATGTGGTAACAGTCTAACAACAGTCAAAGAGTGGGGAGGGCGGCAACAATTTTCCTACCGGGTCATTCTGGTGTTCCTCCGGAACTGAAAAAGTCTGTGCCGTGGCTGTATTTTAGCCATTTCCAAACTGAGGCTGGTACCGGCAGGAGTGCGCCGATGTCGCGGTTCCCAGTGAGGGGGGCGGGGGCGCCCATGCGGAGGGATCGGGGTGCCCCCCGGCTCTCATAGAATCTTCAAGGTTGAGGAGAGAAGGCATGGGGCGCGTGCCCGTCCTAGGCAAAAGACCGCTTTCCGATGTGGACCCTCTTTAAGCAAAGAGCGTTGGGGTGTCGCTGGAAGCCTCCACCTGGAGGGAGGTGGGGGAGGCTCGTTCGCGTCACCTCCCCCTTCCAGCGACCCCGCGCCGTTCCTCGGCTCCGCCGCTTCGATATTGGCCGTGCTGGCCACTGAAGATGGGGGGGGGTGGTCGGTGGCTGAGGCAAGACAGCCCCCCCCCCCCTTTTTGACATGTGGCGGGACTACCTGCAATTGTCCAGGCGTCGACATGTGGCGGGACTACCTGTAATTGTCCAGGCATTTGAAATGTGGCGGGACTACCTGTAAGCGCCGCTGTCCTTGCTTCGGCTTCGGCCTTCTTTGCGGGCCGGATCAGGCGAGAGAAAGAGAGGGGGGGGTCGGTGGCTGAGGCAAGACAGCCCACCCCCCCCCCCCGTGGCCTGCAGGGCAGCAGAAGAGGAGAGAAGGAGAGATCCTTATGATTCTTTGGGCCATCTGCCCAACAGCATCTCCTTCTGACCGCGGCCAGGCGAGCCCCGCATGCCTCGAGGCCTCGCCTTCTGGATGGGCGTAACCGCGGACCTGTTGCACTTCGGGAGCTTCCGGAATGGGGGTAGGTACCTATTGATTTGTATCTATTTCATGTGACCGTTATTTGGGCGTGGTGGGCAATGAGGCAGACATGTTTGGAGCAGGAGTAGGCAGCGTAACCTAGCTACCTCGTGGCTGTCTTACTGTCAAATCTCCGCCATTTTATATTTCTTATTACGAACTTTTTCTAATGTTTCTTATTTTTAGTGAAGTCAAGAGCTCATCAGGGGGTTACTGACTTAGCCTGGTTTCTTTTTATTTTTCCTTCTCTTCCTTAGCGTGTTTCGAGCTAAGCTTTCTGTTAGTAGGGAACGGTGATCACTTCATATGTTTATGTGTCCTTTTCACTAGGGGGTACTTCTGGACGGACCAGACGAGTTCCCTCCAATAAATGGTCCGGGGTGGAACGAGATTATCGATCAAAAGGGGAACATATATTCCTTCATTAGGGTATCATCCTGGACAGACCAAGCGATGTACTTCCACTTACTAGGGTAGCCTCCTGGACGGACCAGATGGTCTACTTCCACCAAATGGCCCATGAGTGGGGAGCATATGTCCTCCATAAGGGTAGTCTCCTGGGCGGACCATGCGAGCTACCCCCCAAATAACCAATCAGTGGGGAGTGGGTAGGACTGACGAATTCACAAAGGGGCATAACCTACCCTTTACTACTTGCAAAGACTAGATAGAATATTTCTACTCCACGTTGTTTGCAGGCAGAAAATACCTCAAACGAAACAATTCCTGGAACAACAATGCCCAGGCAACCAATCAATCAGTGGGGAGAAAAACAGGCATGACGGATTACAACGGGGACAAACGTCTGCATTACCTGCCCTTCGCTATCCAGAAAGGAAGACAGAATATTTCTACTCGTCTCAGTTTGTAGACAGGGAAGATCTCAAAGAGCAATAATCGATTATTAATCGATTTCAAACAATCAGTGGGGAGAAAAGTAGGCATGACGGATTACAACGGGGACAAAAGTCTGCATTACCTACCCTTCTCTATCTGCAAAGAGGGACGACGTTCCTATTCGCCGCTGTTTGCAAACAGAGAATGTCTCGTTCTCAATAGGAGAACCAATATTTCAAGTAGCATCCAAAGCTAAATGAACCAATACCAACAATATCAGTATACACATACCGATTCCAATACAATCAATCAATCAATCAGGTGGATAGAACCACCCTACCAATCAGGCGTAAAAACACCCTACTTAATCTTACCCGGACCGGACCATATGGATAGTTCTTCGTGTTCCTCTTCCAGCGCCCGATCGTTCTCTTACTCCGTGTAGCATTCCTGTGGGATTCCAGTCAGGACAATAGGTCACTCGAGAGAGGTCCGTTCAGAATCGGTGAAGTTCGTTCAATCGGCAGCCGGACGAGGGCCCTCTCAAGGCAGGTATACTCCGATCATTTAGATGTTCACCTCATCGTCTGGATCTCTCTTACTGGACCTTATGTCACTGATGGACCCCGCGTTGGGACGCCAATTGTAAAACGAGAGCCCATTTTGCTGTCGATGGCCAGGCTGCTGGCGCAAGACGCCTCTTAGTTTCCATTCTGAATAATTACCAAACAAAGAGACGGGCGCTGGAAGCAGGAATCAAGAACAGAGTTTATTTCTCATGAGGAGAGCCTGTCATTTCGGACACGAAACACGGTGTCTTTCAGGAGGTGCTCTAACAAGTGAGCTGAGACTCAGTCTTTTATACCTTACAAAACACTTGGCAATACAATCAGGACATTGTGACACAAAGAAAAGACATCCCTATAATCCTTGTGTCAATCCTACCCCACGTATGCTATCAATAGAGGCCTTTTGACCTGCTGATAAGAGGGGAGGGTAATCACGCAGCTGAGTGTTCCGCCAATTTTTAGGATGTGTGCGCCTGATCATAGCCCAGGGGGTGGGGTAGCTAAGGTCAATAGTGGGTCCTTTGAAGAGGAGTGACTTCATACAATAAAGGGCAGTAAATGGTATCTCCTGGCTTAGGCGATGGCCTCGGACATGTTTGGTCAGTCGGACTCGGGGGAAGGGGTCATCAAAGGAGTGGCATTCATGCCGCGTGGACAATCGAGCGCGGGGGGAAGGCTTGTCAACAGAGGGGCATTCATGGAGGGAAAGGAGGTGTTGGTCAGGCGCGGCCGTGACTCCCAAGGACAGGGTCTTGCAGAGGAGGAAGGTTTATGACTTGTCCATGTGAGGGAGAGGGAGGGGGTCAGGGTGTGCGCAGGGTCAGAGTCGCACAGAGAGAGAGGGGTCTTATGACCCGTACATGAGAGAACAGGGGCAGTCAGATACAGCTGGGGGGCTATGTCAGCTGAGGCGAAGGATGCTTCTTCGAGAGGGAAATGGGGGATGCCTGGGTCAAGCAGGAGGATTGCCTTTCATAGCAGGGTCGCGCAGAGTTCTGGGTTTCATGGTCTATGCATGTGAGAGTGGGAGGGAGGTGCTCAAATGCGCGCAGGATGGAAGCCGGGGATTTTATAAAAACGGACAGAGAGGCCATGGCCTAAAATGGCTGTCATGTACATATGGGCACGGGCTTTCATTGGCAGAATGATGCGGTCAACATTTCAGGGTATACGTGGTGCCTACAGGGAGGGGGACGGGAGAGGGCAAATGAACGCTGCTTAGGTACATTAATTTTGCTAATTTCCACAGGGCGACTCTTCTCTTTGGCACTGGTAGTGTTCTTTGTTTGTCTGATAGGTAGACTTCTCAGTTCTTACAGTCGTGTTCTCCGTTACTGGCATTACTAGACCAGTAGTCTCTACCTGGTTAGGGTTTTGAGCATGATCGTTCCTGGTTCTATTTGCGCCTCTGATGGTGACATCGTGAATATCTAGAGTGTCTACTGGTGGGGTTAGGAGACGTAGATTACTCACATCGTCCATTGTGTCTTTTACCGATTGGAAAGTCTTGGCAAATCTCTCTAGATCTTGATTTGCTGCTTGTATCAGCACCAGTCCCGATTTATATATTGTGATGCTAAGTTCGGCTCTGCATCTTTCTGACGGTGAGGTTGACATTTTTAAGCCATGAGGGATGTTTTTCGTGGTTTTTATGGTAAGCATCCTGGTGAAGGCATTGCGCCATTTAGCTGTTCTGTATGTGTAGAATAAGAGGTCATTCATTTTCGTACCATTAGTTATATTGAAGTATAGGTCTGCGAATAGAATGTCCGGGTTTTTTCTCAGGGAGTCATGTTTAAACTTCTTAGCTGCATTTTTAGATAAATTATGAGGGTATTTTATACTCCGGACACTTAGGCCAGCAGACTCAAGGTATCTTTCAGTCATTTTTGCTCCGATCTGCACGTATTAAGGTGATTCTTGCTCCGTTTTATTCCAGGTGGCTCCACTGCTGGTGTTATTTGTTGCTGGATTTATTCCCCGAATCTGGAAGTGTGTGGCTATAGCTTTGCTGGGTAGTACTGGATATAGCTTTTCTTATTCCCTGATTATTCCACATTTAGCTCTGGTAGTTGTAGTTTTAGAGTGCTTAATAATTAATTAATTATTAGCCGGCTGACCTTTGCTCTGCTCTGTGTTGGGTGTAAAAGCTAATCCATGTAAGAACCTTAAAAGATGGCTGCCATTATATTCGTTTTTAAGCAGGCAGTGAGACCTTTCTCTCTTTCCCCTTCTTACTCCAGTCCAGCTTCCCTCGTCGATTGGTCCAGCTTCCCTGGCTCTCCTTTAGTTAATCCTAATGCTGTGACCTTGTTTGTTGCAGAGATTCCGCTTTTCATACACGTGTGTTTGTTGCAGAGATTCCGCTTTTCACACACGTGTGTATAATTATGCCCGATCATCAAGGTTATTTGTTTCATGTTAAATGTCCGCTTTGGCCGCCATTTTAAGGTCAGGCGGGGCGGACTGCAGACCTATTGTACAGTTTCCTGTTCTCTCCTCAGCGTGGTGGCGGCGGGGGGGGGGGGGCGAGGATGGGCGTTGGGGAGCTGCGCTGCAGCAGCGCAGGTGCCTGTACCTCAGATCGCCCCGCACCTCCTCTCTGCTGTGCTCTGTCCCTGGTCCCGGTCCTTGGTCCCGGTGACGCCGTCCCAGCCCACCATCGGCACGGACCTCGCTCGCCTCGTCCTGAGAGCCCTCCGCTCTCTGCCCGCTCCGCCAACAGCCTCCAACGTGACAGGCGATGTCGTCTCTGCCCCGCGTCCTCCCAGTCCAGCACCCCTCTCAGCTCGGGAGTCGGAAGACTGCGAGGTTGTCACGTCTCCTTATGAGGTATTGTGATATCGTGTATTTTCCTTTCGGTTCCCGTGTCCTGGGTCGACGGTCCTGACGGTCCTAGGCTGCAGAGGGGGATATTCAGGGATTTAGCCAGACTTGGTGATCCCAAATCCCGGAGCTCTCGCCTAGGGCTACTGGTCAGCGGCCATCTTAGAGTTGTAGACAGCGCCACTGTCCATGGGAGATGCCTTGGCCCTTGGATGTTCCATTTCCGTAGGAGTAATGTTGTCTGTGGACTTTCCCTGTTCCCTGGATGGTGCCCTGTTCCAGGCAGCAGACTTGTCGTCTGTGGTGTACATATCCCCAGGACACACCTTCTCCCTGTGTGTGTCCCTGCCCCTGGGAGTGTCCGTGCTCTTCTTAGGTGCGTTTGTCTTGTGACTGCCCTTGTCCCTGCCCTTGGTAGAAGCTCCTTCCTTCCTAGTCTCCCTGCCCTTGGGAGTGGCTCCTTCCTGCCTAGTCTCCCTGCCCTTGGCAGTGTCTCCTTCCTTCCTAGTCTCCCTGCCCTTGGTAGAAGCTCCTTCCTTCCTAGTCTCCCTGCCATTGGTAGAAGCTCCTTCCTTCCTAGTCTCCCTGCCCTTGGGAGTGGCTCCTTCCTTCCTAGTCTCCCTGCCCTTGGTAGAAGCTCCTTCCTTCCTAGTCTCCCTGCCCTTGGTGAAGTAATCAGGGTTCCCAAGGCCTACATGCTCCATAGATAACCCACTTACATTCAAGAACTGTTGGCACGGAAGCTGTAAAATTCAAAGAACAAGTTTATTAAGACCCCATGGGGTGGTGGTACACTCATACAGCACCCTTCGGTAATGCAAGAGGTATCACACCGAACACCGGTGTGACTCCGTCTTTTATACAGTTTTCAGGTAATAAAGATAGGCGGCACAAAGTTACAAGACATTATGTACATATATGGTCATGTTTTGGAACACAGCCAGCTCATTGGAGGGGGTACAACTCCGCTGGTCAGTTTGGCGGCACATTCCTGAGGGGTGACTGGTCACTGGGGACTGCACATGTACGAGCTTGACCAGTACTAAAAATAGCCTGTTGCTGGGCAAACTGAAGTGGTCAGTGGTACGGACAACGGACTAAAGGGCACGCTTGCCACGAGGCCGCTTATGATCTAAGATGGCCGCCGTAACATTCAAAATGGCGTTTTCGTATATAGCCAAGTTAAGCAAGAAAACGTGTAGTTTCAGCTAATCGCTAACGCGGCCATGTCAATTACGACAGACGACCCTTTTAGCGTTTAGCTGAAGCTACCTCATAGTGAACATAATCAGGATGTTCGTCCTCAATATCTATTAACATTATTTGCGCCACTTCTTTATGAAGCATCATTTTGTCATGAGCAAGAGCTCGTCTTGATGGTACACAAGCTGATAAACACATAGAACATAAGGCTGGGCCACATTGAATACATAAGCACACAAAGAACAGTACCCCTACAATGATACATAGAATCGTTAACAGTTTCCAGCCCCAAGCAGTAAGTATTGACCACCAGAACCATCCTGAAAGTGTCCAAGTTCCATTGTCCGGGTGTATTTCAGCTGCTATTTTATGCAGCTTTGATATGGCGTCATAAACAGATGGTGAATTGTCAGGTATGTACACACAGCAGCTACTTCCGATAATTCTGCATGCCCCCCCACGGTCAGCTAAAACTACATCTGACACCATCCTATTTTGGAGCGTAACAATCCTAGAAATCTGAAGTTCCTCAATAATATTCCAAAGTGCAATGGCAGTATCATTTGCTACAGCCTCAACAACACGTGTCAATCGTCTTATTTTCCGACTGTTCAACGCGGCCCCCACAAAGGAAAACAGTCCCAAATTGAAGTCCACATACTGCTGCAAGGCAGTATCAGTCTGGTCTATGTCATCCAGAACAACAGTCCGCTTAACTCTATTCAGGCCAAAATCGTGATACAAGACATAGTCATTATGATACATCGGCGGGGCAATGAATACAGGGGGTAGTACAAACGATACATAACACGTGCCTAACCATCCCAACGGAAGTTGATGATAACCCTTCGTTCCACAAATAAAATACGTATTTTGAGATGCTACAAACGAGATGCCATTCGGGCTATCAAAAGTAAGTGTGGTGTTGCATTCACTTTTCCCTACCGGAATCGAACCTTTATTTCTTATACACAAATCGGCTTTAGTAGCAATAACATTAATGACATGTGAGCTGGATACATTGATATTTCGTTGATTGCTGTACACACGCGGGGCAGATATGTTATCGGGCCGGTACTCCTCCCATTCAAATCGAGTACCCTCAGCCCGTGGAAACCCATCCTTGTCATGGAAACATATTTTATTCAAACGAAAAAGCACCCCCCCTTTCGTTGGCCATCTCAGAGTAAAGAGGAGGGTGTACCAGGCATTGCAGGATCCATTATGTGAGAACGGGAGTGGAATGAGTGGGGTGCCCCGGCAATATCCCACACACCCAGCAATTGGACGTATTAGTCATATTATGCGTGTGATGGAGAATCTGGATAAAGCTATTGTTCAGATACGTTTGCCGATGCCGTTCTTCATGGTAGGGTAAGGTAAAGTGAAAATGTTCAGATGGAGCCGGGGTAGTCGGCAGCAAATGTTCACGTGCAGGTACCACAAGTTCAACTACCCAGGCTATTACAGCTATTACCACAATAGTCAAGACAAAGAGAATGGCACCTAATATTCGTTTGTCTCGTGAGGCAGAAGACGCCATAGTTCAGGAAAAGTTCTTACAAAGTCTCAAATAGTTCAAATTGTTCACAAAGTCTCAAATACACATGTGTGTATACCTAAAAAAGAAAAATATGGTGCTGAGCTCCGAGGTAGCCGTTGTTTTCTTCTCCGGGCCAAGACGGGTGTCGCTACACTTGGCAGAACTGATCCCCCCCCCTTGGAATTCCTGGTCTCCGTTTCACAAACCCCAGAGCGGTAACCAACCAGTCATGAAAAAAACCAAAAATCTTCTTATCGTGGCCACAGATTGTAACGCTCTCGTCCGGCAACAGCGTGGTCCGGGAAGGCTCCCTCAACTTCGGCCGACGTCACAGCTGGGCTCTTTTCTTTCTCCAGAATCTCTTTGTAGTCGGTCAACACAGCAGGATTCACCAGATTAGGAGAGACACGACGGCAGTGTGTCGAGTGCACCCACCGCTTCCTGTTGGTCACTCGTACAGCGGTCCGGGTTGCCAGGAGGACCTGCTCGGGGCCCTTCCACCTCGGCTCCAAACTGCTCGCCCTCTCAAACGACCGAATCATAACATGGTCGCCGGGGCGAAGATCGTGGCCCTCTCCAGTAGAGTTGTCAGGGAGCGCTTCTCGAACCTGTTGATGAATAGAGAGCAAATCATTTGTTAATCGTGCCAAATAATCATTCATCATTATACAAGGCACATCATGTATTAACCGCGACTTGGGCACCCCCCAGATATTCATAGGGCGACCAAACACCACCTCATATGGTGTGAGGCCAGTTCGCGAGTGGGGTACTGATCTGAGAGAGAGTAATGCTAGCGGCAAAGCATCAGGCCACTTCAACGACGTGGATGCCACGATCTTGGCCAATTTGAGTTTTAACGTAGCATTGTACCGCTCAACCAGACCTGCCAACTGAGGGTGGAACACAGCGTGAAACTTCTGCTGAATCCCTAACCCCTTCAGTACATACTCCACAATCTTCCCGACAAAATGAGGCCCATTATCGCTCCACAAAAATTTGCAAACTCCAAAGCGAGGAAAGAATTCCTTAAGCAACACCTTAGCCGTTGTTAGGGCTGTATTGTCTTTCGTGGGGAAGGCCTCGACCCATTTGCTAAAGGCACATACCACCACTAGGACGTACTTCAGGTTGTTGCAGCGCTCAAGTTGGATATAATCCATTTGGAGTACCTCAAATGGTGCAGAGGGTGGAACGAACCCTCCTTTCGGAGTATGGGTCCCCTTTCCAGGATTGTGTTGTAAACATACCAGGCAGGTCTGCACTACTCTCTTGGCAGTATTAGCAATCTTGGGATGTTCCCAGACTCGTGTTAACAGTCGAGTGATTGCAAGAGCTCCCACATGCGCCAATCCATGTGTCATCTGGACCATCGCCTGCAAGTAAGCTGCAGGCAATTTCCATTTTTCCATGTCCTTGCTTCTCCAACAACCTTCATCATCTAGTACCCCATCTGCTGCCCATGCCGCAAGTTCTGATTCAGTAGCTGATTTCTGAATATCCAATATTTCTGCTCTAGCATCGCTCCATCGCTCAGCCTGTGATTGTGTCACATACATAGGGGAGTCAGTCCGAGACATAGCCATTTGTCTCGCTATGCTGTCTGCAAAGGCATTTCCTTGACCCACTTTATCGGTAATCTTTTTATGGGCACTACATTTTATTATCGCTACTTTCTTTGGACAAAGCAACGCGTTTAAGAGATCACGCACTAGTTCTCCGTGCATGATGTGTACTCCGTGAGAAGTCAAAAACCCACGTTCTCTCCAGAGTAGCCCGAAGTCATGTGCTACTCCGAAGGCGTACCGGCTGTCTGTGTATATGTTCACACATAGGCCAGCACTCAATTCGCAGGCTCTTGTTAAGGCTATCAGCTCTGCTGCCTGAGCCGATTTCTGTGGTATTCGTGCTGTTTCTACCACCGTCTTAAGTGTCGTGATCGCATAGGCTGCGGAAGTCGTACCATCTGGCAGCCTCAAACACGATCCATCAACCCACAGTTCCCCATCCACATCTGGAAGTGGCATATCCTGTAAATCAACACGACCCTTTGTCTGTTCCTCGGTCAGGAAAACACAGTCATGGTGTTTTTCTTCCTGACCCTCCTCGACCGGATAGGGCAATAAAGTGGCAGGGTTCAGGGTAGCGCATCTTTTCAGTGTGATATGTGGCGCCAAAAGTGTAAGCTCATACCCTGTTAGCCGTGCACTCGTGAGATATTGGGTCTTTGTTTGATTTAACAGAGCATCTACTGCGTGGGGAACTAACACCAACAGTTTATGTGATAACACTATTCCCTCACTCTGCCGTATAGCTACTGCTGTTGCTGCCACTGCTCAGAAACACCCAGGCAACCCTCGTGCTACAGGATCAAGAATGGCAGAGAAATACGCACATGGTCTCTGCTTATCCCTGTGTGCTTGCACTAACACTGATAACGCGCACCCATCATTCTCGTGCACGTACAATGTAAAAAGTTTTGTGTAGTCTGGTGTACCTAATACGGGTGCAGAACAAAGGGCCTGTCTTAATTGTTCAAAAACATTCTGACATTCATCTGTCCATTCAAGGGGCATTGGTGTAGCTTTGGACAGTAACGCTAGCAAAGGTTTTATAATATGCGAAAACCCCATGATCCACTGTCTGCAGAAAGACGTTAACCCTATGAAGGCACGTACATCTCTCTGTGTACGGGGGACTGGTGTATCTAAAATCGCTTGAATTCGATCTGATGTTAATGCACGTCCCTCCTTAGACAAAAGATGACCGAGATAGGTCACCTTGGGTCTACAGTATTGGAGCTTTTTCTTCGAAACCTTATGATTGTTCTGTGCCAGAAAAGAAAGCAACGCAATTGTACTCTCTTCACATTGTGCGTAAGAGTCTGCAGCAAGCAGAAGGTCATCCACGTACTGGATAAGAACAACGCCAGTCTGTAACTCAAAGGAATCAAGCTGTCTTTTCAAAGCCTGGCTGTAGATACTCGGGCTCTCAGTGTAACCTTGGGGAACACAACAAAATCTATACGATTTATTATTTAACGTGAAGCCAAATAAATATCTGCTATCAGGATGGACAGGGATGGAGAAGAACGCTTTTTTCAAATCAATTACACTAAAGGTCGTTGCCGTTGGTGGCACCAGTGTGAGCAAGGTCGTAATGTCGGACACCACCGGGTATTGGGGAATGACAATTTTGTTAATCTCTCTCAAGTCAATAATAAACCGATAGACTTTGTCGTCAGTATCTCTTTTAAGGATCGGAAGAATAGGGCTGTTACAAACATTATAAGGAACCTCCTCCACCACCCCGGCCGTTATCAAATCCTGAACAATGTGTGTCAAGGCAATTTCACCTTCTCTCGAAATCTTATACTGTGGTACTCGTGGTAGAGAGGCCCCCTCCTTAACAGTAATGTGAATAGGTGGAATACGCATCTCTCCCACATCCGTATCTGAGGTCGCCCATAACGTGTGTGGTAGAGAGGCCAAAGCTGGAATGTCTAATATAGTGCAAAACCTATCTGAGTCAGGATAATTGTCATTCAGGATAACCCGCACTCCCTCAGGGGCGCACCGTATCGTTGCTCGAAAATATTTAAGCAAATCAATGCCCAGGATATTATCTGGTGTATGGGGTGATAACAAAAATTGACCAAAACTGAAAAATTTGTCAAGACATAGTGCAAGGTGTTTTGACAATGGGCTAGGGGAGGGTGTGCCATCAAACCCTACACATGTTATCATTTCGCCAGACAGGGGAGCCCTCGGAACCAAGTTTTTCGACAAAGCGCTACGAGTAGCCCCTGTGTCGACTAGAAATTGATCAGTAGAACCCAGAATACCCGCTGTTACATATGGACCCTTCTGATCTACCGGCACTTCAATTGATTCCGTACCCCATCCTACGCAGTCCTATGCATGCACATAATCCTGATGCTCCACATTCTCACCCTCCGATATCTGATATTAGTTTCGTCTATCAAAAGTGTTTCGTTCGTCCTGGCCACGGCCCCTTTCCTCAACCCTTCCACGATCACCTCCGCCACCTCTCGCCCCCGTATAACTGCCTCTCGACCTACCGCCTCCCCGACCACGCTGGCTACGCTGCTCACGAAGTACCGGACAATCGTCAGCCCAATGCCCAAACTCTTTACAATAGGCACATTAATCCTCCGCTATATCCGTACGACCATACGACGTATTTCCTCCACCTCGTCTACCTCTATCATTCCCTCTACCCTGTGTTCCCCGAACTTGCGCCAACATCACCTTCGTTTTCAATTCTTTCGCCTTCTTATCAACATTTTCTTTAGCCTCCAACTCCTGCCGCTCATAATACTGAGCCATAGTTAACAAAGACGCAGGGGTCGCCGTGGCCCAGGAACTTTCACTCGATTTCAATCGCTTTGCAATCTCCGGTAGGAGATTAGCCACATACTTATCTACGAACAAATGCCGACCTGTATCGTCTGTTAAAGATTGACCACTGTAATCATGGAACGCCTCCTCAAAGCGTGTAAAGAAATCTGAAACCGTTTCATCAGGCTTTTGTTTGCACAAAGCTAACATGGTCCAATCAATCTTTTTAGAAGGAACAAGCGTTTTTAGTTTAGTCAGGATAGCCGCCGGAAGGTCTAGAATCAACTCACATGGCTTACATGCAGGTTCCCTATCAAAATCTGCTTGGTTTATTTCTTTCCATGTCCCCCCCAGTATTGCTTCATCATTATTTTTACGAATTAGTCTCCACATATCAGGTGGAAGAATTAACCCAAAGAACAGATATATATCAACAAGAGTCATTACACAAGACAAAATGGCCCCTTCCACCCCTTCATAAAATGCCGCCGGATTTTTCCGAAGGTCAGGTAAAGAATTTTTCAATGCCATAACATCTGCTCTATTCCAAGGAGTATACACCCAGTTATATATAAAATATCCCTTCGCATCCTTAGACAATTTATCTTCATCTGTACCTTACCCTTTAGGAGGGACATACAAAGGTGCGGCTTCACGCATAGGCATAACATGCAGTGCAGAACTCTTATCTGAACCCCGGAGAGAACACTCCTTAGACCGCTCGTTAGACTCCGGCCCGGACTCCTTTTGTTTCTTTTTCCGCTCCTCCTGCAATCTGGTGGTCTCATCTCGCAGCTGGACCAGTTGCTTGTAAAAGTCATCAACATCTGTAAGAGCAAATAAACCTTTATCCAGATTCTCACGATGAACTGACACAGCTTTAGATTCTAACGTATCTGAAAGTTGACGATACGCGGCAACAACTTCTTCCGCCAAATTAGACAGAAAATACAGTAATTCATGATCCGTCCAACTACCCCTTTCCGTAACCACCTCAGACTGAGAAACACAGTTCTTATTCACTTTACGAGCCCAACTACGTAAATGTGCGGACCTCTCCCCAGTAAACCTGAGAGCGGATACACCCTTCTTTTCCGGCTTATCCTGTCCATCATCTTCCGAATCTGCAGCTGGAGCCGTAGGCGAAACGTACGGAGGCGGTGACCGATCTAGCAATGAAAAATCATCAATTTCATTATTAAGGACAGGATAAAGCGGTCGGCGAATAGGAAATTGACCAGTCGCTTGCAATTTACGTCCCCGTTCCTCCCTCTCTTTCTTCTCCTGAGCCTCTTTTTCCTCAAGCTGTAAAGCCTTATCCCGAGCAGCCTTACGCTGCTCTTTGTCCGCCAAGGCAACTTCCCGCTTCATACGTTCACACACCGCTTTCTCCCACATTCGCACACAATCAAACATGTTTTGTCTAGACCTGCGTTGAAACAAACATTGTTCCACAAACTGCACTTTTCGCAAATCGAATGACCCATGTAGAGGCCATTGCAATTCGGGATCAGACTTGGTATACTTATGCCATAATTTGCTGTACATTATAGGGGGAAGGCCAAATTTTATATACATATCACGGTTTGGTGTTCCTTCTGGGGGAGCCCGCTGTGCTTCTGCTAACCTAATTGAGGTACCATTTCCAAGACAGCACATCCCTCGGAGTGTGCTTAAAAAAGGCATGTTCAAAAAGTATCACGAAAGCGTGACACCGTATAAAATGGCACTTACAGTACTTCACACAAATGTGCCGCTCAGAGGAAAAAAAACAAAGTTAGAGAAACATCTCTACATGCCTGCCTATGTGGAGTGCACTACACATATAAATTCAAGAATCACAAATTCACAAACGTTAGCTAACTCAAATCAAAATCATAGGTCATAGGACTCCGGCAAGCGTCCGAAGACTACCTTACCGATCACAAATCATAGAACTTCAGTAAGCGTCCGAAGACTACCTTACCGAACACAAATCATAGAACTTCAGTAAGCGTCCGAAGACTACCTTACCGAACACAAATCTTACCCAAAATCTCAAATGTCCAGATTCCAACTGCCAAGGTCTTGTGATCAAATCAGCCAAACGGCACTTTCCCAGCAACGCAGACGATCGAAAACTCAGTCGGAGACCGGCGCCACCTGGAAGGTCAGATCGGAAGGAAAGGAAGAAACACCGTGGGTGCCAAGACTCGGGTCACTCAGTGGCAGCGCGCGTCCATGGCGAGTTTCCAAGCCTTCGTCACGACCTCTCCTTCGGGCATCCGAGTCGCCGATGAGTCCCTTCGTGGTCGCCAATTTGAAGTAATCAGGGTTCCCAAGGCCTACATGCTCCGTCGATAACCCACTTACATTCAAGAACTGTTGGCACGGAAGCTGTAAAATTCAAAGAACAAGTTTATTAAGACCCCATGGGGTGGTGGTACACTCATACAGCACCCTTCGGTAATGCAAGAGGTATCACACCGAACATCGGTGTGACTCCGTCTTTTATACAGTTTTCAGGTAATAAAGATAGGCGGCACAAAGTTACAAGACATTATGTACATATATGGTCATGTTTTGGAACACAGCCAGCTCATTGGAGGGGGTACAACTCCGCTGGTCAGTTTGGCGGCACATTCCTGAGGGGTGACTGGTCAGTGGGGACTGCGCATGTACGAGCTTGACCAGTACTAAAAATAGCCTGTTGCTGGGCAAACTGAAGTGGTCAGTGGTACGGACAACGGACTAAAGGGCACGCTTGCCACGAGGCCGCTTATGATCTAAGATGGCCGCCGTAACATTCAAAATGGCGTTTTCGTATATAGCCAAGTTAAGCAAGAAAACGTGTAGTTTCAGCTAATCGCTAACGCGGCCATGTCAATTACGACATTGGCAGTGGCTCCTTCCTTCCTAGTCTCCCTGCCCTTGGGAGTGTCTCGTTCCTTCCTAGTCTCCCTGCCCTTGGTAGAAGCTCCTGGACATGTGGGCCTGTTGGGAGTTGCTCTAGTGACCTCTAGCACACCCCACCCACCACCACCACCCTCCCTATGGACATGTGGGCCTGTTGGGAGTTGTAGTTCCGTCCCCTCACACACCCCACCAACCACCACCACCCTCCCTATGGACATGTGGGCCTGTTGGGAGTTGTAGTTCCGTCCCCTCACACACCCCACCCACCACCACCACCCTCCCTATGGACATGTGGGCCTGTTGGGAGTTGTAGTTCCGTCCTCCACACACCCCACCCACCACCACCACCCTCCCTAATGGACATGTGGGCCTGTTGGGAGTTGCTCTAGTGACCTCTAGCACACCCCACCCACCACCACCACCCTCCCTATGGACATGTGGGCCTGTTGTGAGTTGCTCTAGTGACCTCTAGCACACCCCACCCACCACCACCATCCTCCCTATGGACATGTGGGCCTGTTGGGAGTTGTAGTTCCGTCCCCTCACACACCCCACCCACCACCACCACCCTCCCTATGGACATGTGGGCCTGTTGGGAGTTGTAGTTCCGTCCCCTCACACACCCCACCCACCACCCTCCCTATGGACATGTGGGCCTGTTGGGAGTTGTAGTTCCGTCCCCTCACACACCCCACCCACCACCACCACCCTCCCTATGGACATGTGGGCCTGTTGGGAGTTGCTCTAGTGACCTCTAGCACACCCCACCCACCACCACCACCCTCCCTATGGACATGTGGGCCTGTTGGGAGTTGTAGTTCCGTCCCCTCACACACCCCACCCACCACCACCCCCTCCCTATGGACATGTGGGCCTGTTGGGAGTTGTATTTCCGTCCCCTCACACACCCCACCCACCACCACCACCCTCCCTATGGACATGTGGGCCTGTTGGGAGTTGCTCTAGTGACCTCTAGCACACCCCACCCACCACCACCACCCTCCCTATGGACATGTGGGCCTGTTGGGAGTTGTAGTTCCGTCCCCTCACACACCCCACCCACCACCACCACCCTCCCTATGGACATGGGGGCCTGTTGGGAGTTGTAGTTCTGTCCCCTCACACACCCCACCCACCACCACCGGCCTCCCTATGGACATGGGGGCCTGTAGGAGTGGTTTAGACGTTGGTGAGTATGTGGACTGCATGCATGGGTTGGGGTCTGGGAGATGTGTCTTCAGAGTTGTGTGAGGCACACCGTGTTGTTGTGCTTGTGGTGCTTGGTTGGTACTTAACAGCCTCTTCTCCCTCCTCAAGTCCATCAAGGCTCTCAGGGTGCAGGATGGTCAGCAGCTTCTCCTCCCACTCGGTGTACGGTAAGGGCTCCGGGGGGGTTCCACCGCCTGTGTGATTGGCCCGGAGATAGTTCTTGGCTCTGATGGATTTCACTCGGGTCTTGAGGTCATGCCACCGCCTCTGTATTTCCTGCATAGTCCTCGGGACGGTCCCGGAGGCATTCACCCTGGTGACAATCCGGTCCCACATGCTGTTTTTCCTAGCTATGCTGGTCTGCTGCACTAGGGCCCCAAATAAGTGGGGTTCTACACGAATTATCTCATCTACAATAACCTTTAACTCGGTGTCAGTGAATTTAGGGGTTTTTTTTGGTGCCATGGTGCTCGGGGTGTGTGTTTGTGTGAATTGGGAGGTGCTGGTGTGTGGTGTTTAGGGATGGTGTGGTGGCTCTTTGTGTAGAGGGTGTGTTTGGGTGTGGGTTATGTGTATGATATCTGTGTTTGATGTTGGCTAAGTGGTGTCTCCTGCTAGCAGCTATGCTGTGATGCAGAGGATTTCTGGAGTGGGTGGGAGTTAATTTATAGTCTGTGTGTTGGCCCTGTGTGAATGGTTATTGGCAGTCAGGTGATAGGTGGGTGTGTTGGCAGGTGTGCATTATGCGGATCTTGGGGGTGGGTCATTGTGTCTTGTGATTGGTTTAGATGTGTCTGGTGGGTGGTCGTTCTTTTTCCTGTGTTTGGTGATACATTCCGTCGCAATGTATGGCATTGGTTTGACTGTAGGGATGTTGTTTGTGTTGGACTTCCGCTGTGGAGCACGGTTTCTCGTAGCATTGGTACCGCAGCGGACGTGGATCGCGGTGGCTACCGGGGTACTTGCGGAGTTATCCTAATTGCGGACACGGACACTACGCAGGTATCGCGGGGGAAGTTGTTGTTTTCCTGGTCATGTGCGTACGCGGCGGTCGGTGTACTTTCGGTTCCTTCCGCCTGCCGCGGCCTCAGGTGTACTTCGACCTCTGCGGACGGAGATTGGTGTGCTCCGTCCGCCGCGATCGGCGTTTCTATCAAATTTGATCCTAATCGCTATTGCGGTTTTTCCGCGGACAGGTACGGAGTATCTTGCCACCTTCCTCGGCGGACGGAACACGTTTCCGTCCGCGATCCTAATCGACCCCTTAATTGGGAAGAGTCATCATTCACTGAATTGCAACTTCAACTGGCAGAGATATATAAAAGTGTTAATCCTTTCAAGTTCATCTGACACCTTTTATACACCACTGAATAGATTTACATCAACCCAACCAACAAAAACACATTGCTGAGTAATTGTTATACCTGTCATCCTTTGGGTGGTCTTCCCCTAAATGTTTTGCCTGCTTAACTTCTCTTTTTGCTGATTCTTTTTGTGGGCCTTAGGACTCTTCGCACTTTGCCACTGCTAACCAGTGCTAAAGTGCATGTACTTCTCCCCTAAACATGGTACTATTGGTGTATACACAAGTGGCATATTTAATTACTTGCAAGTCCTTTAAAGTGGTATACCATACACCCAGGGCCTATAAATTAAATGCTACTAGTGGGCCTGCAACACCAATTATTTTACCCACACAGGTAGCCTTTTAAACCTGTCTCAGGGCTGCCGCTGCATGGCCTGTATGTGCAGTTTACTGCCACTTCGACTTAGCATTTAAAACCCTTTGACATGCCTTAAACTCAAAAGAACAACCTACTGGTAAACCAGGACAAGACCAAAATCCTTATCTTTGGAAAGTACCATCGAAAACAGACAGCTCAATGGTGCCTAGGGGATCAGCAAATTAGATCTTGCAAAAATTACAACTACTTGGGTCTCAGGTTCACGGAAGGGGCAAAAACAACTGCTCATTTGAAACATATAAGAAATAAAGGTGCTGGGATCACTTGCAGTTTGAGAAATCTCAATTGAAAATTACATAGCCCATCCACAGAACCCATCTTGAAAGTTCTAAAAGCAAAAACAGTACCCTCAATTAATTACGGCCACCTAACCTTTCCCGGCGCCTTTGACAACTTCTACATGAGCTTTCAATCTTCCATATATTAGAAAGTGCTGGAGCTGGGGCTTTCTCGCCCAGACATCTCTTGCCTGGGAGATACAATAAAATACTACATCAGCACTTTGAGAGCTCCAGCAACAGCCTTGAAAGAACACATTAAAACAATCTTTGAAGAAAATGGTTCAACATGGCAAGTACAATTGACAGGAGCTATTCAATCGCTAGAAATAGAGGAGAAAAACCTGGTCAATATTAATATTTCAATTGCAGCATGGAAAAAAGCAGTGAACAGACAGGTGAAACACATTTCATTCGCGAGAGATCTGGAAAGCCTGTATCACCATCCAAATCTTTCCACACTGGATGCCTCTTACAAAGTGGGAAAAGTACAGCCTTATTTTGTGCAAGCACTATCAGTTCAAGCTCGAAAAAAGATCACTTATATGAGGCTCCTGGCATTACCCATTGTGGAGTTTAATCAACGTTGGGCCCGTGTGGACAAATTAGCAGCATGCAGACTTTGTGACTACCATCAGGAATCTTGGTATCATTTGCTGTGTTGCTGCCCAAAGCTAGCCAGTGAGAGGCATCGCTTGGTCATCCCAATCTGCAGAGCTCAGGGCCTCAAGCGATGCAGCGAAATCTCGGACTTGTGTTTTTTGTCCACAGAAAGTCAAATAGCAGCACAGCTGGGGAAATTTACAGACCTAATCCGTACAGGACTGTCCGCAAATGCTGAGCCACAGAACTAAATCTGTAGGACTGGAAGTAGGGGAGAGGTGGACAAACCCCTGTCTCAAAAACGAACGCTCTTTGTTCTGAAACTGTATTACTAGAATATGATACTGTAACAAATGTTTTAGGTCAAATTAGACTGTGGCAACAATCAGGAGTTTTAACCTATTTGGTTTTTAGATAATTATTTTTGGAATGTTAGCATACTGTGATGATTTTAATTAATCGAACAATAAAAGCTTTTTTCACGTTTTTTTTTTCAAGCCTTAAACTCCCCTTTTAATACACAGGCATCACCCTTAATGTAGACCCTGGGTAGTGATCCAGCGCTCCTATTGAAAAACTGTCTCAAAAACACTACTCATCTCCACAATACTCACCATTAATCATGATACACTACCAAGGCCCATAAACTAAAGAGACAATTTTTGAGCGTCTGAATCATGTGACATAATTAAAAACTCTATTCATAATTACAAAAATATATACATCTGAAGATTATTATTTCTTGCTATGGTTTTGAACACACAACATTTAATTAAGTCACTAAGGCGAATGGACCTAATAATGATAACTAGACCATGAATAAACAAGACCAGCTTGTCATTTCAAAAATCTAATTTATTAGCTTTATTATATTCAAAGAAAGAGCATTTTATTCAGAAATCCTTATTTTATTAGCATTATGAAAGCATCATTTGAGGAAAGGCTTATTAGTCTGACATTTCAAAGGAAAATCATTTAATATGAATTAAAGCAAAATATAAGTTTCCATTCCCTAAATTCTATTTACCTGTCTAAAACTCTCTTCACCTAAAAGTATATTTAATAAAGATAGCTATCCTTACGTGCGCCAAAGAGTCCAACAGCACGTCATTCAGGAATCGGTAAGCAAGAGCCCTCTCCTGCCTGTAGGGCCAGATTTTATGCCTTTCTAACTAGCTAATCTTCTCAAAAATGTTCATATTTTTTGCCATCCTGAGTTCCCATTGGCTTACATATGTCAAACCATCCATGTCATCACCGCTTTCAAACTAAGAACAGGCTCTTCTTTAGCCCTATTGTTCGTGTCATTTCACTTCCTCGAAAATGTATCAGAATAAGTTATTTAGAGTTACAAATCGCAGCTTCCTTGCATTGGCAATCCTGCCGCTTCCTGTCCTTGGACAAAACTTCATGAGCACATTATGCCCGTCTTTATTCAACAATAATTTCTGACAAGGTTGTCAACGTGGTAAAACTTTTCCACTTCTCGTGTGGGCAAGGCTCCTCTTTGGACAGGTTTCAAAAACGCCATCTTTGCGGGTTTGAACGAAATTTCATTCAACATCTCGCCCCATCAACTCCCTCATCTGGTGATTTCTAAATCACCAAACAACACCCAAAAATTTTCAGCAAAGATTTGATCTATATTGACCATGTTTTGAACATTCACTGTATTAGTATTTCTAAAGCTTTGATTCAGCTGTTTGTCTACTACTCTCATATTGAGCGCTACGAAACTCTTCTAGTTCTATTTCCTTCTCCTGTTCTTTTCTGAGCTTATAAATTCTTCTCTTTTCCCTCACAAATTTCTTTCTCTTGTGTATCATACAACTAATTTTTAACAAAAGTATCACTATGACTATAACTATAACAGGATAAAGTTTTTTCCCAGTGATTGAACTACCAACCTCTTGGAACCAGCGTTTAATTGTTGCAAATCTTTTAGCCAAGTGCTCTGCAAAAACTCTCATCTTCAACAGGTTCAATATCAGCATGTAATTCTGTTAAATTCTTTATATACATTTCTATATCCCTACTCTTATCTGGAATAAAAGTACAGCAGTGTTGGACATGTAATATCCCACAAACTCCTCCCTCTTTTGCTAGCAGAATGTCTAAAGCAAGACGGTTCTGCATTACCATAGATCTCATGGCAACAAGTTCAGTGTCAACTAATTGAAATCCACTTGCAGTGTCTGTTGACAATCTGTCAACAATTGTAGATACTTTTCTGATTTTATTTGCATTCAGGGTAATTCCCACCATAGGTAATATTGCACCAAATATATCTCCTATAATTTCTGAAAAGCTTTCTCTTCTAAATCTACTCAGGTGATTACCAATTTCAAATGAACCCTTTGAATTTCTATCTACATGGAATATCTTTGGAAAAACTAATCTGACAAAACAGGTCCCATACCAATGGTCTGGGAGACTGTAATAGGCTTTATTCCCAAAAATGAAATAAATTCCAGGAAAAATTGGATCTTTGCCCCCTTTAAATCCCCAACCCCCTATAATACGATAGGTATCTTCACATTGACTTGCTCCCACAAAATAATTATCATATAATGTATTATCTCTCCTTATGCAAAGCTTTCCAGTATCAGGTTTATCTATGTTAATTGCAACATTTACATTTCTTCCATTAAGTTTCTCGTCCTCTATCTGCCAAAACTTAGACTTGGCATGTTTCGTCATCATGTTTCTCTTATAAATTGTTCTTCTCTCTTCCACCATATTTAACAATGTCTTTTCGTCTGTTCTCAACTTACATGTTAAATTATTTTTAAAAGCATACTCATAGTTTATTTATTTATTTTAGGTTTTTATAGAGCGCGTAGTCACCCAAGAGTATAGTAAGTAAGTAATAGCTTTATTCGATAAAAACATATCATAAAAGCATTTCATACATCTTGAAAAACATTTTTAAAACAGCAATCATCAGCATAAAAAACATTTTATAAACATAGCAGCATATTGGGTGTGGAAGCTCGGTCACTGGATTAACAGTTTTCTTGCAGCTCTAAGACGCCAGGCCCAGCCCAAGAATTTTGCCATGCAAGTGGAAAAGAAGGGCCTAGCATCTGTACGTAAAATACGCAGGGCTTCTAAATGAGAACGAGTTCCCAGACACCTGCAAAGGGGCTTCAACCACCTACGTCTCGGGGCTGCATAGACACTGCACTCAAACAACATATGGGACACAGACTCTACCCTTAGGTTACAAAAAGGGCAGTAAGGTACGGTTTGGGCGGGCGGTTTCCAAGTGGACGTAAACTCACATAATGGAAGCACCCCCACCCTAAACTTGATGTACAGTGATCTGTCCCATGAGCTCTGGATAGTGTCCAAATAAGGTTCCCTTAACGGTAACTCTTTGACCGACAGAAACAGGACTACAGATTTGCAATGATTTGTACTTCGAACCCTCTCATTGTCTATCCATGCCCAATAAGCTTTCTTTAGCTGTTGTTTCGGGGGTGCAGATTTGTTGGCCCAAGCCTCTCCTAGTCCTAGTTTGTGCAGCAGCTTTTTGACTTCCCTGAGCCAGATGATCTTATGTGAGCCCGGTAGGGACATAATGTCATTCAAGGCTTCTGCATAACTTCTAAGTTCCTGCACATTCCAGATTCTGGACCATAACAGAAGTGGGTGTAGTTTCGCTTGATCGCAGATTGCCCGGGTACCTGCGTCTAGCAGCAGTGGGATTGTTGGCGTGCTGTGGGGCAAACCCATTAGATCTTTATGGAAGTTATTCTCAAGATGAGCCAGAGTATCAACTCTATGAGTGCCCCACAGCTCGGCACCGTAAAGTGTCGCGCTCACAACCCTTGCCCTATAAATATCTAGGGGGGCCCCAATAGGTTTTAGTGATGAGGCTCGCTGCTCCTTGAGCAAAGCACCTGCCACCCTTTTGTGAGTCAGGAACACTTTTTGGTGGTGTGCCTTCCAGCTCATGGTGTCACTGATGCGTATACCCAGGTAGTCAAATTCTTTGACGCGATCAAGTGGGACAGAATCTAGGACCGGGGGAAAGACAGACTTTTTGGGCGGGTTAAGAACTAAAAACTTAGTTTTCCCTATATTTATGGCCAAACCCCTTTCATCACAGAAGGCCTTGAAGCTGGAGAGCAACGATTGGATACCCATTGGTGATTTCGAAATTAGGAGGGTATCGTCCGCGAACAGGAGCGTTGGGATTTTCCTTCCAGCCAGGGTGGGTGCATCTGATGGTTGCTGGAGTAAATGCTCCACCACTCCGTTAATGTAAAGAGAAAACAGAGTGGGGGCAAGCACACACCCTTGGCGGACGCCCCTGTCTACGGGGATACGAGGTGTTTTCTCTCCCTGTGCACCCCATCTAATTTGGGCAAAATTCCTGTCGTGAAATTTTACAAGGAGCGACAGCAGGTAGGGAGGGAGGCCTAACCCATCGAGGACGTTCCATAAGAGTGCGCGTGGTACTAGGTCGAACGCAGTCCGCAAGTCAATAAAGACTAAATACAGACTGCCCCCTCCCAGCACCACCACTTTCCAATAGATCATTAGGAGGCGGAACGTCTGCTCGATTGTGCCTGTTCCTGTTCTGAAACCCGCTTGAAGATCTGACAGGATATGGTTTTCATCGGCCCACTGGATGATCCTGCCCAATACCACCTTTCCTGCTACCTTTTGGGAAGAGTCCAATAAACTAATTGGCCGGTAGTTCGCTGGGTCGTCCCTAGAACCTTTTTTAAAAATAGGTACGACTTCAGCGCCCCTCCAAGAGTCAGGGAAGACTCCCCCCATTAATACTTCATTCAGAAGGGAGGCAATTAGTCTACTCCAGGAAGATGGGTAATTCTTAATTAGGTCTCCTGGAATTCCGTCAGGACCTGCCGCTTTGTTCAGGACAATACATTGAATTGCTCTCTCTACTTCCAAGCTGGTAAATAGACCATCATGGCACCGGGGGTCAGTTATAGAATTAGGCAATAAACCCGTGGGTGGGGAAGCTAACTGGGATGGACCTGGAGGAGCAGAGTATAATTTCAAAAAGTGGTTAAACCATACGCCCCCTGGGATGTTACAAGTTAGCAGCTGGTCAATGGGCTTTTCCCTAGATCTTAGTAGGTCCCAGAACCTCTTGGCATCCTTCCTAATGCTTGCCTCTACGAGATCTCCCCAGAAATTAGAATCGTAATCCTGCTTGGCTTCGAATAGGGTTTTTTTGTAAATTTTCCTAGCAGCCCTAATATCAACTGCATCTTTGGACCTTAATGTGGCAACAAGTTCCCTCTTAGCTGCACGACACTTAGCAGTATACCACTTATCTGTTTGTTTTGAGGGACCCCTACGAGTAGATTGGGGAACAATGAATAAGTCACTCAGTGCCAATATAGTCTCAGTGAATAGGGGTAGGATCTTAATATCAGTTGGCCTTGAGGTGTCCATCCGAGACTCCACTCCTTCCAAAATAGTCCCGGCTAGAGTATAGTTGAGTTCACTAGTCACTAAGAAAAATTCCCTGATCTGTTTCGCAGGTTTCACTTTGTTTAAACTATTTACAACTTTTAGATTAGCAAAAATCTCATCAAAGTCAGAATAATAATATTCCAACCGACCAGTTTCATAAAACAAACTAGTTATTACACTGCAAGGAATGCCATAAGTAAGAGGACGCATATTATACGTCACCCCTTCTGAAACAGAAGCAGGTAATTTCACACAGATATAACAATCTTTTACATTCATCACTTTAACGTATTCTGATAGAAGTCTAGAAAAGGTATTACTAGAAAAATCACCAACAGATCTATCTTGGTTGATCTCTGGTTTGTGCTCAATGACTTTATTAGTTTTACCCACTGCATCATGATTAACTTGTTTTGCCTCAACTTTACTAGTCATATTAGCTTTGTACATTTCTTTGTCAATTCCAAAAGGGAAAATGACAGCTAAAATTAACCAAACCAAAATTAATAAAATCACACAAATAGAATACATCTTGCAACATCTTCTTAAAATAGAGCATCTCGAATTATTGTTAGAATTAGGCATCTTTTAATTGGGACAAGAGCCTTTCAGAAAAAACACAAATTTAAAAATTTAAAAATCACTAAATATATACACCCCCTTTTTAAAATGTTATTTTTAAGGAATCCACTAACAGCTTTTCTTCGACCTTACGTCTTACAATGTGTTTTTCCAGCTAACACAATTTCTTCGACCTTGTGTCACCTAACACATTTTCTTCGACCTTGTGTCACTTACAATTTTAACCTTAAATGAAAACAAAATCAGTCATGGTCACTAGAGTCATCTATATCTTCTTGGCTACTACTGCTCACTTCCACAACTGGTGGTATGATAATATACATCCACTCAGGATACTTATATTTCTGATTAGGCTTTAACACTCTCTTTGCTCTACTGCTAATCACTTCTATTTTCTTTCCTGCTTGATTTTTCTTATCAAAATCACTTATCTGACTCGATATTTCATTAATCTGTTCTTTTGATTTATTCACTAATTTGAATTTCAGACCCTCATTCTCATTCGGCCAATTATCTCCTTTTCTTGAGAGTTTATTCTTTGGCTCAATTTCATTGCATTCAGTTCTGCAGGTTCTTTTTCTGAATTCTTTCACTTTAGATTCATCATCACTTTCATCAGTTTCACTTTCTGTTTCTGAGACTTGAAATCTAGATTCAGGTACTTTTTTACTCGGCAGCTACACTCTGTTAGGAACATCATCCTTATAGCTGGTACTTGGTAATTCATCTTCTTCTTCTTCTTGAATTACTTCCAATCCACCAGTTTCAGAATTTTCGTTCCTTCTTCCAGAGCTTCCAATCTGCTTTTCAATACTCTCCTGATCTTGATTCACTTCTTGATCACACTCTTTTTCTAGCAAATCTTCATCATTTTCAGAGTCTAATATCACAATTTCTCGATCTTTTTAATTCAATGCTTGATTCACATCTGCATTTTCCAGATTTCGACTTTCTTGTCGATCTTCAGTATCTGGATTTTCAGGTTCTTCTTCAGAATCCGAATCAGTTGTTGTATCACCTTCTTCTTCAGAATTCTCAGGTGGTGGCACTCGAATAGTATGACTAGCATGTATCCATCTTTTCAGACCTCTACACTTTACTGCATTTGTTGTGACAAGAATCACTTGTCTTGCTTTTTGCCACCTGGGTACCAGACAATTTCTCCTTCGATGAACCTTTGTCCTCACCCAATCTCCTGGCAATAGATCATGAGCCTGCTCTTTTTCTCTTGTAAGTACCTCAGTTTCCACCTGATGGAACACAGAAGTCACTACGTCAGAAAGATTTTTACAGTACTCCATAACTGCACTATCATTAATGCTAAGTACTTTTTCAACTGGAACAAATGCTTGTCTCATTAATCTGCCCATGAGTATATCATGTGGACTTAAACCAGTTTTTCTATCTGGAGTACTTCTCAAAGACATTAAGACAAGTGGAAGTGCATCAGTCCACTTCATTCGTGTAGCCAAACACAGTTTTGCAAGTCTATTCTTGATAGTACCATTGACTTGCTCAATAACACCTGATGCTTCTGGTCTGTAAGCACAGTGTAGCTTTTGTTTTATACCAAGTGCTTCACAAATCATTTGTAACAATCTGTTTTCAAAATGTGTGCCGCGATCAGTTTCAACCGTCACTGGAAATCCATACCTAGGTATGATTCTCTCAAAAGCATTTTGCCACAGTAACTGAATCATTGTGACGGGTCGGGAAAGCTTCCACCCATCTTGAAAACAGACAGATTATCACTAAGACATATCTCAATCCATTATGAGGAGGCATATCAATGAAATCCATCTGTAACCTGGTAAAAAGACCACCCTCCCGTCCTATGGTTCCCAAGCTTACAACTGTTTTTCTGTTTGGATTGATCTGTTGACAGATCAAGCATCTTTGGCAAAAAGATTCTGCAATAATCCTGAATTTTGGGTTGTACCATGTCTGCCTAAACACCCTAATCATCGAATCTCTGCCTAAATGACCTGGACCATGATACATTCGTGCCATGTCAGCAATCATGCAGTTTGGCATTACTGGTCTGTCATCTTTGTAAACCCAAATGTCATCTTCTTCTTGCTGTCTGCAACCTGCTTTTAGCCATGTGTCTTTTTCCTCATCATCTGCCTCATCTTGTAAATCTTTTACTCCTTGCCATGTCTCAACTACAGATATTAGCATAAGTGAGTTCAAAACATGTTCATTGTCTTTTTCCCCGATTAATGGACATATTGTTTTTCGCGCAAAATTTAGCAATCTCATCAGCGTATGCATTACCTTTGGTCATATAATCATTCCCCTTTCTATGTGCTGTACATTTTACTACAGCAATTTTCTCTGGCAGCTGAATGCCATCAATTAACCTTTTAATCAATTTTGCATTTCTGATAGGTGTTCCCGCAGAAGTTAAATAACCTCTTTGAGACCAGAGCTGGCCATAATCATGGACTACGCCATACCCATTATGACTATCAGTCACTATGGTAATTTTCAATCCTGTTGCTCTTTCACATGCACGAATCAAAGCAATAAATTCTGCTATTTGAGCTGAACGAATTCCTTTGAGACAAGAAGCTTCAACCACATCTGCAACTGTACAGACAGAGTATGCTGCACTCAGAACACCTTGATCCGTTCTCAAGCATGAGCCATCAACAAAATAAACAAAATCATATTCAGGCAATGGAACATCTTTTATGTCCTGCCTAGGTTTGGTGCAATATTCTAAAACATCCAGGCATTCATGGTCAATGTCATTCTCATTTCTAATTTCAGTCACAGTACCATCAGGCAATAATGTGGAAAGATTCAGATTCACACATCTTGCAATCGAAACATTATCTGATCCCAGTATAACTTTTTCATATTTTGTTAATCTGTTGCTTGTTAAATGCTGAGTTTTGCTCCTGGTGAGGAGAATCTCAACTGAATAGGGAACATATACTTTTACAGGAAACCCCATTATTATCCCTTCACTTTGTTCCAGACTCACACTTGTTGCAGCTACTAGTTTTAAGCAATCTGGCAATGCAACAGGGTCAAGAACTGTTGAGAAGTAAGCTATAGGCTTTCTCAGTTTTCCATGTCTCTGAATCAACACTGATAATGCACATCCTTCCCCTTCACTGCAATACAGCTCAAATTCCTTTTCATAGTCCGGCATTCCCAATGCTGGTGCTTCACACAGACTTCTTTTTAACTGCTCAAAAGCCTCTAACTTAATTTCTGTTAAGGTAATCAGGTCTTTTATGTCTGCTTTTGTCAGTCTCTGTAATGGTTTCGCAATTACCAAAAAACCACTAATCCATTGACGACAATAACCTACCATTCCTAGAAACATTCTGACCTGTCTTTGTGTTTTTGGAGGTTGCATTGCTTGGATCATTTTTATTCTTTCAATTGTCACTTGTCTAATTCCTTTTGCAATCCTGTGACCAAGATATTTTACTTCTTGTTTGCAAAACTGTAATTTTGCAGGTGACACTTTATGCCCCCCATCTTCCAAATAATTTAAAAGGGTAATAGTATCTATTACACAGTTATCTCGTGTTTTTGCAGCTACAAGGAGATCGTCAATGTATTGCACCAATGTCGATTTTCCAGGCAAATCTAGATTTTCCAAGGATTTTTTTAGCAACTGATTAAAAATAGATGGACTTTCTGTATACCCTTGAGGAACACGACACAATGCTAAGAGACACTCTTGGACTCTGAACGCAAACATTTGTTGGCTCTCTGGATGCAATGTAACAGTAAAGAATGCATTGCAAAGGTCTATAACTGTATACCATTCTGCATCATGCGGAATCTGATATAAAATTACCGCTGGGTTTGGTACAACTGGGCAACATGGAACAACTATTTGATTAACCTTTCTCAGGTCTTGAACAATCCTGAAAGTCCTGTTTGGCTTTTTGATTCCCATAATCGGTGAATTACATGGACTGCTCTCAATTTCTTTTAAAACACCTTGTTTTATAAATTTTTCAATTACAGGAATTACTCCCTCAATTGTCTCAGCTTTCATTTTATACTGAGGAAAGTTTGGATAATCTGCTCCTTGTTTTACTGTGATTTGTACTGGGCTACATGTTTCATCAAACCCATTTTATCTCCAGACAAATCCCAAATTTTAGTATTGACTGTCTCTTTTAATTCTTCAGGTAAATTATTTTTGTCAAAAGCAGGAAATAATTTACTTTCTTCTGCTTCAACCATTAACATTGTTAATTTATAAAGGCCATCCTCTTCCTCTGGAGTCTGAAGCTCAATACCATCAGGTGAGCAATATATTTTGCAGTTCATTTTACAAAGGATGTCCCTCCCTAACAAGTTTACAGGACTGCTATCACAGACTACAAATCTATGTTTGTCTTTAAATTTACAATTTCAACTTTAACTGGTTCTGTTAAATCTGTTTTAATTTGTTGATTAGCTACGCCAACTACTTGGATAGTGTCACCAGAGAGAGGCAGGTTTTCTATTTCCACTGATCTAACAGTAGAACGGGTAGCACCTGTGTCCACTAGAAAAGTGATTTCTACATCATTCACTTTACCATTAACAAATGGAAGAGGCTGATCTACCTCAAGAGTGGCTCCAAGCACACACTCTTCCTCCTCTCTCAGGCACCGTCATAAGTAATCCTCAGACTCACTTCCATCATTCTCTTTCAACCAATATTGTTGAGAAACATTTGACACATTCACTCTTGGTGATCTGTTTACCTGTTCACCTCCGCAGAATCCTGTTTCAGAATTGTATCTTTGCACATTAACACAATTTGGAAGTGGCGGTTGTGGAATCTGACTCTGCTGATTCACTAACTGTCGCTGTAGTTGTTGCTGCTGATTTATCTCGTTTCACTGTCGCTGTAGCTGTTGCTGCTGGTTTACCTCATTCTGCATCTGTGGATTTAATCACGCTTTCACTGTCGCTGTAGCTGTTGCTGCTGGTTTACCTCATTCTGCATCTGTGGATTTAATCACGCTTACAGTGTCCAATTTCGCCGCAATTAAAACATGGGAGTTTCTGCTTAAGTTCTTCAATATTACCTGTTAATTTTGGCTTATTAAAATTACCCTTACATTTCCCTTGATTCTGATTAACATTTTTATTTTCTAAAGTTGCAATTTGTTGTTCTGCTACTTTCACCTGTGCCCACATTGCTTTTTCTTTTAGCTTATTTTGTATTGCGTCTATCTCATCACTGCAGTATTTTGCTTTTCTCAGGATGTCATCAACTGTGAGTGATTGCCAACCAACTATTCCTGATCTAATCATCTCACCAAATTCAGGTTTCAAGCCATATACAAATCTGTATATAAAATGGCTCATATCCTTCTCACTCAGCTTCTCATAACCACTGTATTGTTTAAATATCGGCAGTAATCTTTCATAGAAGGAATGTACTGATTATTTTGGTTCCTGATTTGTTCTGTCTATCTTAACCCAATCTACTTCTTTTGGGGGAATCTTGTTTTTCAACCACACAATCACTTTATCATATAGATTTATAACATCAGGTGAAGGTGCACCTGTTACTTTATCTCGGGCAGGTTCTTCTTTGGGCCAATCTATAGAAATTTTACATTTTGTTCAAAGATCTGAAGGAACAACAGTGTCAAAGAATCCATCAAGATCAATCCACAGAACTTTTGAGACCTTAACAAATCTTTCTACCTGACGATACCATTCCACAGGTTTTTCTCTCAGTATTGGAAAATCATTTGTAAACAGCAAAATATCTTGTGTTGTCCATGGAACATGAACATACCCTCCACCTGCTATTTCTCTCATAGAAAACTCATTTGCAATTTCCCCTCTTTCTCTTTTGTCTTCCTCTCTTTTCTTTGTTCATTTCACTCTCCATTTGCTTAATTCAGCTAATCTTTTTATAAACACTATTCATTCTTTTATATGGATTATCCTTCCTGTGGTGTTCATGTTTTCAATATCTTTTTCAGAGAAATCCACTCTGTAATGTTTCTGCAAATTGTTCTGTCTACTCAAATCTATTTCTAATTCAGCAGCCATTTCTTTTAGCTGATCATATTTGGTTTTCGTTTTCCATTGTATGCTTTTGCAAATAAACAACATTTCATCATCCTGATATAACTTTAAACTGTCAGGTCCAATTGTGCCAATAATCAATTCCTCCAAATCTGCCTTCAATTTTGCAACATCAAGTAATTTAAATTCTGGGGGCTGTGGAGTCTGTGTTAAATCTATTTTATTTATGCTCTTTTCTAGAGTTCCAGGATCAGAATCTGCAACAGATGGAGTTTGACCATTTGAAAAACTTTGATTAAAAGTCAAGTCTGGCATCTTTTTCTCTCGGTGAATTTCTGATAAATCTGAATAACATTTTTCAGCCACTTTCGAAATTTCTGCATTTAAAGGGACAGTCAGAGCTGAATGTCTGTATTCTTTTTGATCAAAAACTGGAACAACAGGTCCAATTGTTACTAGAACCGTTACTGCTTCCATGCCTTTAGTTAACTGCTGTATTAATTCTTCCTTTGATCTTAAATATTCTGAAATATCTGGTATATCCTCTGGTCTGTCTGTTCTTTTTACATTTCTTGGGATTTCATTTCTCACTGGAGTTTCAGCATAATTTCTACTTTCTCCAGACGTACTAGAATTAGTTCTTGTCTCTACTCTTTCAGGAAATTTTGCATTATTCTGATTTCATCTAAGTGGGGACTCATCATTAATTTCTCTAGGAGGAGCACTTGTAGAAGTTCCTTGAGGAATTCTTGGGGTAGACCATGAACAAACTGGTTGATAAGGTGGCGGTTTTCGTTTTGTTAAATACATTTCTTCTAAAACTGGATCTTCACCAATATTATTTTTCTTTGCAGAATTCTTTTGACCTATTTCTTCACCAAATCTTGCTGGGTAAAAACCATCACACATATTAGCTTGTCTCCAACGACGCATTCTATCTTCATGAGTTTCTCAATTAATGTCTAATCTAGTGCCTCTTGTTACACCTCTGTTTTCTCGTTCTAATTCAAACATCTCATCCTCCCATTCAGCTAAAGCCTCAAACTGTGTAGGTCTGGGTTTTGGTACAAGTGACATAATTTTTTCTCTCAAGTTTTTCATCACCTTAATGTTAAATGACCCATCTTCTGGCCATGCCAATACACCATCATCTTTGGTATATTCCATCCAATTCTCCATCCAAAGGCAAGTATGATAACCATATTCACCTTCCATATAGGCTGCAGGTGTTTTGTACTTATGAAGTAATTTCCCACCTCGCGTTTCAATTTTCTTGTCACTTTTGAAAATATTTTTTAATTTCTGAAACCATGAAGGCTTCTTTTCATCATACATGTAATAATAACTCATGTTTTAAACAAATCCGCTTACTTCAAAAAGATCGTAAATATTTCCTTGTTGTTCCGCTACTCTAGCCAATCCGTGCGCGAAACTCACCAACAAGCCAAACAGGTTAAACCATGTCACTATTCTGTTCAACTAATGGGATTACCGTATTTCAGAAAGAGCCAATCAGGTACGAGCCTGCCAAGTCACATAAGCCAATCAGTGCGCAAATACTGTGACGTATGCTAGCCAATCACAGCGCGAACCTGGTGATGTATGCTGCCGCTGCAGCTTCGCTGTCTCCGTTCCACTCCTTGAACTAACCCCTCCTTTACAAAGTATTTTCACAGCGCCATATTTTACAAATCTTTCAACGGAATTCGGTTAGTAACTTCACAAAAACAAATCACTTGTCTGTTTCGCTAAAATAAAGAGATAGCTTTTTCAATCATACCAGTATTCTTTTGCGTGCAATAGACGACGCTATTTTCACAAAATATTTAAATTTTTTGATAAAGACATGTAGTCGTGTTCTACCCTTCTAGCACACACAACCATACAGAAAGAATCCCTAACCATTCATACATGAAATTATTAGTAGGACTTTAACCCGCCAACAAACATCCTCACTTGCCAATAAGAATAGGTGACGCTTCCTTACCCTTCAATCAAGCTTGGATAAAATTCTACTACTCTTTTCACAGTGAGTTTTAAAACAGAACAGTTGTCCCTATACTCAAAAGCTACAATTTCATAAACAATCCTCACTATACATTCAACCTATCACACCTAAAATCCCTAAACTTGTGCTGTACGTCCACAACACTAGTGACATATGTCAATACCACTATTTTGAAACAGAACAAATGCACTCTGTAACTTCACCTGTTACACTTAACTTCTTGCCGGCAAAACAGGAGTTTTCACACTGCTGGAAAAGACCTTTCGACTACATGTAACTACTGAACAAACTTAACATGTTTTAGACATGTATCCTATGTATCTATCATGTAGCATGTCAGTTACCATAGTAACCGTAACTCTGCTACCAAGTAATTGATCCAGCGCTCCTATTGAAAAACTGTCTCAAAAACACTACTCATCTCCACAATACTCACCATTAATCATGATTCACTCCAAGGCCCATAAACTAAAGAGACAATTTTTGAGCGTCTGAATCATGTGACCTAATTAATAACTCTATTCATAAACTATTTACAAAAATATATACATCTGCAGTCTAATATTTCTTACCATGGTTTTGAACACACAACATTTAATTAAGTCACTAAGGCGAATGGATCTAATAATGATAACTAGACCATGAATAAACAAGACCAGCTTGTCATTTCAAAAATCTAATTTATTAGCTTTATTATATTCAAAGAAAGAGCATTTTTATTCAGAAATCCTTATTTTATTAATATTATGAAAGCATTATTCGAGGAAAGGCTTATTTGTCTGACATTTCAAAGGTAAATCATTTAATATGAATTAAAGCTAAATATAAGTTTCCATTCCCTAAATTCTATTTCCCTGTCTAAAACTCTCTTCACCTAAAGTATATTTAACAAAGACAGCTATCCTTACATGCGCCAAAGAGTCCAACAGCACGTCATTCAGGAATCGGGAAGCAAGAGCCCCCTCCTGCCTGTAGGGCAAGATTTTATACCTTTCTAACTAGCTAATCTTCTCAAAAATGTTCATATTTTTTGCCATCCAGAGTTCCCATTGGCTGACTTATGTCAGACCATCCATGTCATCACCGTTTTCAAACTAAGAACGGGCTCTTCTTTAGCCCTATTGTTCGTGTCATTTCACTTCCTCGAAAATGTATCAGAATAAGTTCTTTCGAGTTACAAATCGCAGCTTCCTTGCATTGGCAATCCTGCCACTTCCTGTCCTTGGACAAAACTTCATGAGCACATTATGCACGTCTTTATTCAACAATAATTTCTGACAAGGTTGTCAACGTGGTAAAACTTTTCCACTTCTCGTGTGTGCAAGGCTCCTCTCTGGGCAGGTTTCGAAAACGCCATCTTTATGTAGGCCCAAAAGGCCTCCCATGGAAATTAGTATTTAAAGAAACACAAGACAGTAATTAATTAAAGAACTGAGACCTATTCTGTTACCCACCCTCTCTTCTAATTATTAACCGGGTTAATTATGTTACCTGGCTAAGCACACAAAGCAGCATGTATAATAAACCTTCTTCTTCCAGGCCACAAGGATTCTCCACAAGCCTTTGCCACAGAAAAGGCACGACAAAACATATGCACATGAATATAGCACATGCCATTAATAAAACAGCCGCATTTAATACTGACAATAACAATAGACAAGGTTAGTTTATTATTTTTACGCACTTGCAAATGCAACATAAAAGCACATTAATCCAGCGTGTCATGTATGCAATTTTAAACTAGGTTGGTTAATTAATTCAACACATGCTATTAGTACTGTTACATTTATTATGGAAGTTTAACTTTGCGAGTTTGAATGAAATTTCATTCAACATCTCGCTCCATCAGTAGCCAATAGGGCTTTCACTACTGTGAAGCCTACTCCTCTCATAAGTTAACATTAGGAATTCCTTAATACATTTCTAAGCTAAAATTCCGGTTTATAAAGGAATGACTGTATCATATGTTATGTCATTGGAATAGTAATTATAAATCCTCTTTACTAGTAATGTTGAATTTAACTTTACTATTTTAGAAATGCCACTTTTAGAAAGTGTGCAGTTCTCTGCTCTTACTCCCCTGTGTGCCTGCAGCCCTCTAGACAGCCTCCATCAAAGGAAAGGTAGGTGCATCTGAGCACTCATCTGCATTCTGATGGCCCTTTCTGGGAAGGAAGGGAGGGAGGAGCTGACACTTGAAACTGAATAGGTAGTATCCTGCACCCACACAAAAGGTTCATTGCCCCCTACTGATAGTCTGGAGCCAGGGCTTGGACGAAAGGGCTTCTGTGCACACCAAAGACCTTTCATTGAAGTCAATCCCACTTCAAAGGCACATTTGAATATAAGTACAGGGTCTCTGACCCCACCAAATCATACACTTCTGGAACTATAACTGGACTCTGTCAGAAGAACTGCAGCATTGCATCAAGGATTGACACTCTTCTGGACTATGGAAGGTTTGCTTTTCCGCTGTGATGCCCTTCTGCTCTCTGACCCTGTGGAGGAGAGCTGGAGTCTGCCTTGCAACTGAAGTGATCTCTAAGGGCTTTTTGGTTTGCCTCCTGTTGCTGAACTCAGGGCTATCAAAATCTCCACCCCTGCTTTTGTGTTTGGTTCACTGGAAGTTGTCCCAGATACTTTCACCAGAGAAATCAACAAATCTCCAGTCTGCGTGTAGCAGAGCCATCCGGAACCACCACTTTGGATCCAACAATCACCGCCACTGTGTGGAGGAGATCAATGCATCGCCCCTCCAGCGTTGATTAACCTGGTGCATCGTCTTTGAAGCTGCCGCACTCTGAACCATTGCTTTGCTCAACAGACCGACGCATCGCTGCCACTGTGTGAAAATTAATGCATCACCTCGACTGCGGGTTTGACATTGATGCATCACTCTTCTGTACCCTGCATCTCCCTTTTGTGATCTGGATTAAGGTTCTCTGCTAACTGGGCCTAAGTGGCTGTTGTCGCCGGCATGCGCTTTATTCCAGTCCGCTTAAACTGTTGACTTTGCCAGGTTCTGCGTGACCAGATAACCCGCATAGACTCTTATTGCTTCTAAGTGTTAGAAATCGTTTTGCTCTTTAATAATTCTTAACTCAACTTCTGCTTATTGGATTTTTGTCACTTTGATCTTGATTTATTCATAAAATTATTATCTATTTTTCTAAACCACTGTGGAGTTTTTTTTAAATGTTTTTATTGTGTTACTGTGCCTATGTGTGTGCACAAATACTTTGCACATTGCCTCTCTAGATAGTCCTGAGTGCTCTGTGCCAAGCTGCGACAGGGTGACCACAGGTTATCTATTAGTGTGTATCTCTCTTACCCTGACTAGAGTGGTGGTCCCCACTTGGACAGGATGCACACCTCTGCCAACTCGAGATCCCCTTTCTAACAGTAATGTTCTATGTTCATACCAAATTCGTTCAGCGTTTTTTGCTGGACATCTACATTTTCCTAAAGTAGCTAACATTAGAAAACACTTTTTGTTTCACATCCCCTTCACTTTTATTCCTTGCATATATTTCCATGAAAATTCATATACCAGACCTTAACTTTATATGCCATAGTCAAATTTAAAATAGATGAGTCCAAGGGTTCAAAAGCGATAAGCCAATCTAAAAAAGGCCTTTACAATAGAAAGTGCAGCTGAACTATAAGTACACAGGGGTAAGCATGTTGTACATGTTTGAGTGCTTTTTTTGCACAAAAATGCAGAGGTATAAAACCCATTTTTCAGATGGAACCATGAAATATGGAAAAATGTAGAGCCCTCAAGCGATTCTCAAAAGCTTTATTATTGTCAGGGCTACTAGAATTATGCAACATGGAGGACCAAATCATGTGGGTAGTTTATTCAAATTATGTGACAAAAATACAAATTAGGTTGCACATTCTCTGGCAATATTATTTTCATCCATGTTAGATGAAAGAGCATTTCTAGTGAAATCTGCAAATTGTGCAGATTAAATAGAAAAGTATGTGGCAAATCCAGTAAATCCATGTTTATGGGGCAAACACTTCAGTTATAGAACTGCAAAACTCCCCACTCTCCATTGTTTTTATTACAAATGTACTCTTAAACAGGAATCCAGAAGTAAACCAAATCTAAACATGGCACTTCAATTCAGTGCTCTTTGGTAGCTGCAATGCTAGACGTAATGACAGAGTCAAGAAACAAACTTTTCAAAGAGAAATACTTATATTTCTTTTCTAAAGAGAGGAGAGTAGGAGCAATGATTGAAGTGCAGTCGTGAATGTGACAGCTGGTAGACATGGGAAGAGATCCTTGAAAATAGTCAGTTTGTGCTTTTTTGGAGATAACGCTTGCATGGAGAGACGTCTCAGATTGAACTACCAAACAGTTCTATGTGAAGCAAGCAATTAGAGCTGCAGCTGAAGATGAACTTTCTTTCCTACAGAAAAAAACAAAGTCTGTATGTAAGGAAATGCCCCCTTTGCCCCCCTCAGTTTTGGACTAATGCTGCTGGTTATTCATCCCTGAGGGTGCACCTAGGCTGCTAATCAGACCTCAGTGCCAGTGTTGTAACCCTTTACAACATTTATGTTGAATTGTCTGTTCCTCAATTGGCTTGTTAACTTACTTATAGGCCCCTAGTATATGGTACCAAGGGTACCCAGGGCCTCAATATGCAAGTATCCTCTATACAGAAGTCTCCCCTATGGAAGGGATTTCGAGTTCTATGACAGGGAGCTGTATATTATTAAGTGAGACATATATTTTCATATATCCCAACAGTGGAAACCCAAACTGTTATTTTTTGCCGTGGAAATACTCGTAGCCCAATTGCCAGAACGGAGTTGCAGGCTGACTACTCAGTTCTGATTGGGACTATTATAAATAATACTTCAAGGTATCAAATTAATCATAGCATTGAACTCGACTTGGTGCAAAAGTCACATTTAATGTCACTTTTAAGGAAACGCGACTTTTAGAAAGTTGGGACTCTGGTGTCCATTTACAGCTGCTGGCCGCCAGACAGCCTTCTACCCTTCTGGAGAGGAGCATAATTGACCAGGGGCAGCCAGCATGGCTCGCGGGTTCTGTGGGGGAGGGGTGGAGTGGGGGGGCTACTGTAAAAAATATATATATATTTAAAAAAAACTTATCTTACCACCACCGGGTCCTGTGTCTTGTCTCCTGCTTGAATGTGTCTGACTCCAGGTCAGCTCACAAGAATGGAACCAACATAGATCCCGTCAAGCTGCAGAGCCAAACCTTGTTTTGAATCCAATGAATCAAATTCATCTGTATTCCTTATTTTTCTCCTCTTTCTTCACCATTCTTATTCACCCACTTTTAACAACCCAATGCATTTCGGGAATGAGATCCCTTCGTCAGGGGTGTATATAATTACAAGGACACATATTAGTTTTAACTATCTTGAGTAACACCGCAAACCATTATATATTTTATCTCAATGCAAAATGCATTGCTGATCAGTTGTACACAAAATTTGTATTACGAATAAACAATGCTTGAGGCGCTGCTAATTATACCCAAAAGGTTACCTCCAGCTTGCTGCATTCTATTCTTACCCCAACCTCTATTTCACACATTCATTATGGAGCATCCGTTGCAAACTCTAATCTCCCTTCCCCAGTTTTTTATGTATGTTAAGGATAGTTACATTATGTCAGCCAACACTAACACTGACAAACTTTACCTAGGCATGCTCATCCCTCGAGCTTCTTAAAACAGTAGTATCAAAATTCCGCATCCATTATCGCAGTACGTGTCAAATCGCATTTGACAAATCACTTTGTTACCTTCTATGACCCGTATTCAATGCCAAGTGAAATGTTAGAAACAAAATTCAAAGGCTGACCATAAACAAAGGACCATAGCCTCTATGCTCCTCCCATTATTTCACTACGTATCCCAAGATGCAAAGTAACCCATGCCTTTCCACCTGATATTTTGCATCAAAGCATTGTTATCCCCTTCACATATTATATTTAAAAATAGGTGCTTACAAATCTGTCTGATCAAAACATTAATACATAACAAAGTCTACTTGATTAATTTTTCTATGAAACGTTCAGCAGGTGAAATCCATCTCCTGTGCCGTTCACTGTATTTCACGAGATTGTTGGTTCGTATCTTCATTTATGATGATTTGTAGTTTAGTTGAACTTTTTCCTTTGCTATTTACCCATGGGTGCAATCTCATGTGAGACGAAAGGGTTCATGTTCATGAAATTTGAAAAATGAGATGCACACCAATCTTACTCTAATATAAACCGTCTGTCGCAGGGATTCTGCTCCTATACAGAACAGTGCATAGAGACTTAAACCTCAGTGAATTAGGGTGTGCCAAAACTCACCTTAGTATCCAAAATCCCCTATCAGACTAGCAATCCGTGTCTCATTGGTTAACATCCAATGATTTAGACAACCCAAAACACGGACTTAGAACACTTCAGGTAACGTGGAACACATGAACACACTTTAGTTATACTAACATACCAATCCAGAACGAGGAGTAAATGAGGACACGTGCCAGTTTGAAATGTTTATTTCTAATGCAAGGTTCTCAAGCGCAGTATCTTAGCGAATACAAGCAAATATATTATAAGGAACAAAGTTACTAGCATGGTTACTATTCCATAAAATACAAAGGGTGAAAGCATGTTAAAATGCTACAGAGAAAAGGTCTAAATAGAACCTCAGTTTACCCTCCCTAGCTAGTATATTATATTATATCTACAGAAGGTCTCTTTGGGTTTAGAAGGGCGGGCCCATACCTCTGGTCTTAGCAGAAATGGATCACATCATCTACTGCACCAACGCTCTGCATACGGATATTCATCAAGTGTGTAACTCATGCTCTGTGTAGTGCATTATTAATCGCGCCTAAACCCAAAGTTGGCCACAGCTGCATACATATTATGTCTACTCTGTGCGCTGATCAATCCAAACAACAAGCGCAGTGTTGAAATAACCTTGAAGGCCTCGGCACTCACTGTACAGACATAGCTTACCAAGCAAGGCTGATATTATAAGCAAACATCTTATTCTCGTATCGAAGCAAAATATTCAACTAGGCGAAAAGCTTTAATAACAAAATGTGTCACGTGCAGAGCTGCAGAAAAGAAAAATGGCGTTTAAACTTCTAACACACTCATGCTAACATAACACAGTGCAAAGGTGAAACCAAACCACAAGACACGTCTTTTTAGCGTCGTGCAAAGCTTTCCCTACGCTTCGTCTAATTGCGCTGTAACATAACAACTAACAAGTATGGAACCAACATAAATCCCGTCAAGCAGCACAGCCAAACCTCATTTTGAATCCAATGAATCAAACTCATTTGTATTCTTTATTTTTCTCCTCTTTTTTCACCATTCTTATTCATCCACTTTTAACTTATACTTTCAATTCATTATATTCAATCTCTATTTATCATCGCTGTTCAAAAAAGCGCAGGAGTCCTCAATTGGTTCCACATGCCATACTTTTATTCCAACAACCCAATGCATTTCGGGAATGAGATCCCTTCGTCAGGGGTATATATAATTCCAAGGACGCATATTAGTTTGAACTATCTTGAGTAACATCGCAAAACATTATATATTTTATTTCAATATAAAACGCATTACTGATCAGTTGTACACAAAATTTGTAATAAGAATGAACAAATGCTTGAGGCGCTACTAATTATATCCAAAATGTTACCTCCCGCTTGCTACATTCAATTCTTACCCCAACCTTGTATTTCACACATTCATTATGGCGCATCAGTTGCAAACTCCTATCTCTCTACCCCATTTTTTTATGTATGTTAAGGATAGTTACATTATGTCAGCCAACACTAACACTGACAAAATTTACTACGCTTACGTAGGCATGCTCATCCCTCTAGCTTAAAATCGTAGTATTAAAATTCTGCATCCATTATCGTAGTACGTGTCAAATCGCATTTGACAAATCATTTTGTTACCATCTATGACCCGTATTCAATGCCAAGTGAAATTTTAGAGACTTACTCCCGTGCGATCCCGCCCTTATGACTCCACGTCAGAACAGGAATCAGGCAGCCAGCCTCCCACCCCAGAGCCAATCACAACGCTGCAGTGCAGCATCATAATTGGTCTGAGCGCCGTGACACAGCGCTCAGTCAGGGGCTGGAGGGGTGGGCATGTTCTCTATGCAGGCTGTAATTCAGCTTGCATGGAGGACAGGGTAATGCACATTTTTTTTGGGTGGCCCGAGAGGGCCGCCCAAACAGTCATTGCGCACAGGAATGTTCTACCACTCCTCCCCTGTAGATCAGCCCAGCCGCCTCATGCACTGCTGCAGCAGGAGGAAAAAATTAAATTATGATAACATTCCATTGTTATCATTTTAGTTTTTCCTTTCTTTGCTGCTCCTGGCAGTGGGGTGACGCTCTTCCGCCTTAGAGGAGGAGCCGCCACTGTAATTAACTTCTGAGTACAGAAACAATAGTGGCCTGCCACAGAGGGAAGTGTCACCTACCCCCTCGCAGGAAGCGACACAGGACATTGGCCCAAAAGGCGAGCTCCAAAGGAGAAGCCACCTTTGAAGGGCAAATGGCAACCACACTTGAGAGGGGTTCTCCTTTGTTCAGGTAGATGGGCTGGCGGTGGAAACAGAGAGGGGAAACCAGTTGCCAAACTGTTTTTTTCCATGGGTGAGTAGCACACAGCTAGCCACAACTCTAGAGTGAGCCACCAAGCTTCCGACACCAAGAGAGAAGTTCAGACATCTTGACAGTGGCCAGAATAGTGCCCTCTAGGATACCTAAGATGACACATATACCTGTAAGTTGTCATATGGCGAGAGAGAGCCTTTTAGCCCATTGGCTAGTGTCTGCTTAATCTACCCAGGGCACTTTCTGGGCATAAATATGGCACTCCTAATACCCTGACCTCAGATCACATCTGGACTGGGGAAAGGACTGAAGAAGAACTGCCCTGCTGACCAACTGGACTACACCTCCTGTGCCTTGGGCTACCAAAGAGAGGACTGTGCTTGTAGTACCTGGCTCATGGCAAGCATGCTCCTGAGCCCCAGACAGAGTGAAATCCCAAAAGTCAGTTGGCTGACTTCCTGTTCCAGCACAAGAGCTATAAAAGCTGGAGTAGCCCATTCTAGCTTGTTAGTAGCTTTTTACGACCGAATAGCCACTAGCATCATATATTCATGTGCAGCCAACATGCCCACTCCTTGGTGCTCAAAAGTTGCACCCAAGTCCAGGGGAACCGGAAGGGCTGGCAGGGTGTAGATTGGTCACTAAAGGTAGACACTAGCCCTCACCAAAGTGACCTGCTGTGACTGGAGACCAGTAGCCCAGTTGTGACTGGATTGCTGCTGTCTTAAAGAGGACTTTGACCGCATTGAAGTCTATGGTGGTCCTTTTATAAAATTTGGAACCGTACTTTGGACCTCTTTAAAACTTTAAAAGAGTTTCTACACCTTACAGTTACCAAGATGTCTTTGCAGGGGCATGGCTTGGTAGTCTAAGATGGCGGTTGCGTGAGTCTGCAGCTTCGCGCAGGCTTGCAACATATCCTGACGCACTGGTGGGGACATGGGACCAGGCACTTGGCCGAGGATGTCTTGGGGGCTAGAAAGAGCTCCGGAGCAGGTTTGGGGCCACCCGCTGCCCAGGAAGAATGAACAACTGATCCTGGGAGGAGACGCTCTGGACTGCGACCCTTGACCCTTCTCCAGGCAGGTCGCTCCTCATGCTGCGTAGCTCCACCTGACTGCGCCCATGTTACCCCCCTGCTCCTGCCAAGTTCGAGGCCTGACTGGTAGGCCTTGGTCTGCCCGCATTTTTTCGCCTGTAACTGTGCTTGTATCAATTCTGTGCCAGTGCTCCGTTTTCTGCTAATTTGTGCTTCTGCCCTTTGTTTGTCACTTTTGTGCTCCCTGCTGTGCCTTTCTCCCTCCCCGCGCCCCCTCACTGGTCCCACTTCCCGACGCTGCATCCCCTGCGGCCCGCCCCCCGCTCGCATTCGTCCATCGCCCCCCACCCAGCTGCTCCTCCCTCCCACCTCCCCCTCTCATGGTGGCCGCTTTGCAAGCCCGTCTGCGCCCGTCCGCACCTGTACCGCACCCAGCGCTAGAAACCCGGCACCCTGAAGACACCACGACACCCGACTGCACTAAAATGCCAGCACCCTCCACACACTCAACCCTGGACGAGAACACACCTGCTAACGAGCCACCCCGAAGCGCACCCAAGGGCCCTCCACCTACCGGAACTGCAGTTTCAGCAGCTTCCGACCCGCAAAACCACCAACCAACGACCCCAACCACCTGAGGTGCATCCTCCTCAACAATCGCTCTACCTGCAAACACGCCATCGAAATCTGGGACATCCATCACCCTGATCGAAAACCTCGTCAACCTCGGACTCAGACAGCTCGTGACAACACCGACCCACGCCGCCGGTCACACTCTAGACCCCATATTCTCCACAAGCCCCCACGTCTTCTTCAACCACACCACCGATCCCCACTGGACCGACCACCGCTGCGTCCATTTTACCTTCAGGAAACCCACCACGCACCACCGCACCCAACAGATGCCTCGTCGCTGCTGGGGCAAAATCACAGAAGAACAGCTAGCTACCACCCTTGCCCAGAGCCCACCAGCTGACCCCATCAAACCCGACACCGCCGCCCTCAACCTCCGACAGTGGATCGAAGACTGCACCAACACTCTCGCCCGCTCAAAACACCCACCAACAGCCACACCAGCAAGAAAGCCACCTGGTTCACTGAAGACCTCCAGGCTTCCAAGCACGCCACCCACAGACACCATAACCTCATCAGAACCGCCAAAAGGACCGCATTCAAGGACCGCCTGGACAACAACGCACACAACAGCAAAGAGCTCTTCAGCATTGTGAAGGAACTCTCCAACACCAACGACATCCCCCTTCACAGGACCTGTGCGACTCACTGGCCACCTACTTCCACCGCAAGATCGCAGACATCCACAACAGCTTCAACGCCACAACCACCCCGCCAACCACCGAGACCTCCACGCCCACGCGCACCAGCCGCCTGATCGTATGGTCCAACGTCAACAATGATGACACCATCAAAATCATGAACACTGTCCACTCTGGATCCACCTCTGACCCATGCCCACGTCACGTCTTCAACAAAGCCAGCACAACTATCGCCCTCCATCTCTGGAAAACCATCAACATCTTCTTCAAGATAGCAACCTTCCGGAGAGCTGAAAGCATGCCAAGATCAACGCCTTACTCAAGAAGCCCAAGGCAGACCCCAAGGACCTCAATAACTTCCGTCCCATCTCCCTGCTCCCGTTCCCGGCAAAGGTCACCGAGAAAATCATCAACAAACAACTGACCAGCTACTTCGTGGACAACAACATCCTGAACCCATCCCAGTTCGGCTTCCGCAGCAACCACAGCACCAAAACTGCCCTCATATCTGCCACCGATGACATCAGGACCCTGCTTGACAATGGAGAAACAGCAGCCCTCATCCTCCTGGACCTGTCAGCCGCCTTCGACACAGTCTGCCAGCACACACTACGAACACGCCTACACAACGCCGGAATCCAAGAGAAGGCCCTGGACTGGACCACATCCTTCCTCTCTGGCAGAACTCCGAGCGTCCACCTCCCACCCTTCCGCTCCACCGCCACCGAGATCATCTGCGGCGTACCCCAGGGCTCTTCCCTCAGCCCAACGCTGTTCAACGTCTACATGATACTCCTCACCCACGTTGCCGGACAGCACAACCTCAACATCATCTCCTATGCCGACGACACTCAGCTGATCATCTCCCTCACCAAAGACCCCCACACCGCCAAAACCAACCTCCACAAAGGAATGAAGGCCGTCGCCGAATGGATGAGGAACAGCCTACTGAAGCTGAACTCGGACAAGTCAGAGGTCCTCATCCTTGACTCCACCCCTTCAGCCTGGGACGACTCCTGGTGGCCGACTTCACTGGGAACAGCCCCGACACCCACTGACCACACACGCAACCTGGGGGTCATCCTAGACTCTACCCTCTCCATGACTAAACAGGTCAATGCTGTCTCCTCATCCTGCTTCAACATCCTACGAATGCTCCGCAGGATCTTCAAGTGGATCCCCACCAAAACGAGAAGAACCGTCACCCAGGCCCTCGTCTCCAGCAGGCTGGATTACGGAAACGCCCTCTACACATACTACATGCTACATGATACTCAAGAGTAGTTGTGCGCGTTATAAATCACAATATAACATAACATAACACAGGAACATCAACCAAGCTCCTGAGAGTGCTGCAACGCATCCAGAACGCCTCAGCACGACTGATCCTTGACATCCCCCGCCGCAACCACATCACACCCCACATGAGAGATCTACACTGGCTCCCCGTCAACAAGAAGATAACCTTCAAGCTCCTCATCCACGCACCAAAGCCCTCCACAACGCCGGCCCAGCGTACCTCAACAGACCACTGAGCTTCTACAACCCTACCCGCCAACTCCGCTCTGCCGGTCTCGCCCTCGCCACCGTCCCCCGCATCCGAAGAATGACCGGCGGCAGCAGATCCTTCTCCCACCTTGCCGCCAAGACCTGGAACACCCTCCCCTCCAACTTACAGCAGACCCAGGACCTACTAGCCTTCAGAAGACTCCTCAATACCTGGCTCTTTGATCAGTAGCAAACCCCCCCCCCCAGCGCCTTGAGACCCTCACGGGTATGTAGCACACTTAACAAATGTCCTGATTGATTGATTGACTGCGCAAGCCCAAGATGGCAGTATAGGCTCCTGAGGAAATGCAGCAGTCTGGGGTTCAGAGACTATTTCAAGGGATGTCTTTCACCGTTGTATGGCAGCCACAGCAGCATGGCTACGAGCCAATGCGTTGCAGTTCAACGGGTCAAAAACGGAGGTACTCCACTGCTCCTTGGACCGAACTCCCCGTACACTACCGGCAGATTTCTGGCCAGTGTCCATCCCGGGATCGGTGGAGGCGGCAGAGTCAGCTCGCAATCTGGGAGTTCTATTCGAACCCAATTTGCAGCTTGATGCCTCCGTAAACAAAACGGCAGCAACATGCATGGGTCTGCTCCGTGCTCTACGGAAAATCCTGCCACTTCTTCCACGGGGCTCCAGAGCTGAGGTAGTGCGTAGTTCCATTCTCAGTAGGATTGACTACTGTAACGCACTACTTCTGGGTGCCCCGAAGACTCTGATCCTAAAGCTCCAAAGGATACAGAATATGGCCGCTAAACTGGCCTTATCTCGACCACGGTCCGCCTCTTCATCGGCAGCTTTGGCCGATCTACATTGGCTTCCAGTCCAGCAGAGAATTGCGTTTAAGGCTCTCTGCCTTGTCTTTAGGGCCCTGCATGGACTGGGACCAATACCTCTTCAGACTCTCTTCCTCTGGTATCAGGCAGCCAGACCTCTAAGATCATCTTCGGCATTCTTGGTAAAAGTCCCTAAAATTAATAGAACGAGAATGGGTGGTCGCGCTTTCAGTTTTGCGGCTGCCACGCTGTGGAACACTCTCCCCCTGGCATTAAGGAGCTGCCCTGATCTGCTCACTTTTAAAAAGAGCCTCAAAACTTACCTGTTTCCCAGAGTAATGTAGCTGTTTTAATAGATGCACGGTTCGGTCTCAGCGCCAGGATACCCTTGGGGGTGACAGTTGCGCTTAATAAGCAATAAATACATACAAAGAGGGCCATGAAGGTCGGAAGAGATGGCCTAACACAACAGAGAAGGATCAGCAGTGACCCTCTAGTGGACCTGGGAGAAGCACGAGTGATGACTTACAGAGTCACAAGCGGAGTTCTGGAGGCCCGACCATGGCCTCGGTGATGAAGTGGCGCTGTGATATCGTGATGGAGGATCTCGCACATGGAACGCCTGGAAGGCCGGGTGAACCTGGGAGAGGGGGTAAGGAGCTGCGGCAACCCCTAGGGTTCGGCTCGGGCCAGGGGGAAGAAAAATAGGAAGAGAAGACCAGCACTGGTGGAGACTGCTACCCCCGGGAAGCCAAAGAGAGAGAGGGACCCAACCTGATTAGAACCCAGCATGAGTACGCAACACACGAGGGAGGCCTCAAAACCAGAGTCGCTCACTGCGACATAGAAGCAGGACCTACGGGAGAACAACGGTTGTGACCTGGGCAGGGTGCAGTAGAATATGGCTCCAAAGAGAGAGCCTTGGACGAGGGAAGCGCATGCACAACATAGATCCACTTAGCTGGGGCTGAACACATGGGGCTCGTCCCAAACCAGGCCCAAGAGGGTACCCAGCAGGCCCAGCAATCATCAAGAGTGTCTTGGCCTAGACATATACGCAGTAAACCTAGTGGATCAGAGCCAAGAAAGGTGCGGCCGGCGGGGGGTGGGCACTTGCACCGCACGTAGCACAAGACCCTCCTGGTGGTAGCTGTGCACGGAGTGCTGGAAATGGATCAAGCCCAAGAAGACCCTGGGACTACTTGGACCTAGACGGTTAGGCAGTGGGGTAAATCCGACGCAGAGGTACACCTGAGTCCAGGTAGTTGGCTGCTGGTGCTGGAGGATCATGCTACGGGGAAGGACTGGGGGCATTTCACTGGGCTTGTGAGTCAAGGCACTACCCCATTACATACCCTCGTCAAGATAACAGAGAGGGGAACCCTTCTAACACAATGGGCAAACCTAGGGCGAGACAAAAGGGGCCTACTCAGGAGCAGGAAGAGACTCCACAAGACAGAGGACAGAGAGACCCTGAAGGCCCAGGGTCTCTCTGCAATTGACCAAATTATTGGAGGCAATCGTTGACACAAAGGCCACCCTGCACCATGGAACATAAGAAGCTGGCTGAGAGGGTGAAACAAATGCTTGCTGGAGAGAAGGGCTGAGGATACTGAAGGTAGGAACAGGAGGAACAACATCAGGGGCTTGGACCTGCCGGAAGGTGTGGAGGGCAGTAATATGGTGGCCTTCCTGGGACAGTGGCTACGGACATTGGTTGCATCCGAGGGCCTGTCCACCTTTTACAACCTGGAGAGAGTGCACCATGTCCAGGCCAGGCCCCCAGCCCCGGGACGACCTCTGCCCCAGATGTATCCAGACTCCTCCACTTCAAGGACAGAGACACCCTCAAACAAAAGACTCTGACTGAGGGCCCATACGACGTGGATAACAGCAGAGGTTCCATTTTTCCGGACTATACATTGGATGTCCAAAAAGGACGTGCCTCCTTTCTTGAGGCCAAGAAAGCGCTGAGGGAGGAAAGGCCTTCAGTACTCCCTGATATTCCCCGCACGTCTGCATATACTCCTTGATGGAAAAGCCCATTTCTGCGATGATCCTAAATCAGCATGGGAATGGATTGAAGCTTACAGGACGGAGAGCCCCTAGGCAATACGGAACAATATGGTACCATCACAGGTTCAGGAACCCAGGAAACGAACCAGGAAACGACCGTGGCGTGGTGCCCCAAAGAAACCGAGCTCTAAGCAAACCGGAAAAGAGAGGGGGGTGACACTGCGAACAGTGGCGGCAATCATGCCTGCTAGAAAGACCCCCTCGGAAGCTGGGACCTGCTCCTCGAGGGAGACTGAGGGGATTGAATCAGACTCTTCCCACAGTAACAGTTTATCACTGCCGGTTGTAACTCCAAAGACAGCAGACAAGATTATTTGACAATGTGATTGGTCCCTGGCCTTTGCAGGCTCCCTGAGGGGCAGGGCCTCTGGTGAGCTGTCTGGGAACTGGGCTGGTTTGATCAGCCCGAGGCTGGTGCGTCATATGCGGTTTTCACGTCTTTGGTCATATCTTTGATTCTGCCACACCCTCCCCCTAAGATCCTTACCTTGCTGGGTTTGAGCCTCATTTAATACTTGATGTTGTACACAAGGTTTGGATGGATGGCTGTTGCTGGACTGCCCTGGGATTTGGGAGTTGTTCAGCATGGGGGGTTTTGATACTGGTTTATGTTACGTAGTTTGCAGACTAGGGTGGACATGCATACTTGGAGGATTAGATAAACGGGAGGGCCGCACAGAGCGGTCATTGAGAGGCACAACACAAATATGTCTTCTGCACATAATTCACTGAAGTTGATAACTTGAAATATAAGAGGGATGGGGTTTATGGCTAAGCAATATAATATATACTCCTACCTCAGACGAAGAGATGTACACAAAGCCTTTCTCCAGGAGACCCACCTAATCAAGGATGGAGCTGCGAAACTGTGCAGATGGTGGAGAGGGCAGGTTTTTGCAACCACCTTCTCAGTCTATACACAATGAGTATTGATCTGGACAAGACCAGGGTTCCCCTTTGATCTCACACATGCCTTAATGAGAAGGCAGGTATGTCCTCCTGACAGGGAGGTTGGCGGGTCGGGAGATAATGCTAGGCAACATTTATGCACCTAAACTAGATCAGGTTGCTTTCCTCATCTCCCTCTCAGCTACGATAGCAGAACATATGAGAGGTCAGGTGTTATTGGGTGGGGACTTCTTCGGTGTCGCGGACACTACGATTGACTGCTCGCACCACTTTCTCCCGGGTGCACAGACACACCGCACAGCATCAGGGTTCCAGGACTGGATACATCCCTGGGGACTGGAGGATGTTTAGAGGGTACAACACTAAACAGATAGGGAATACTCCTTTTTCTCCCCGATCCACCAAGTACACACCAAAATTGACACCTTCCTATGCACATCCGCTCTCAGCAGCTCCATCACCCATATCGAATATTTGGAGCGCCCACTATTGATTACCCATTGGCCTCTGGGGAGGCACCCTCGATCCCCTCATGGCGTCTTAACCCGCTGACACTGGAGGACGCCCCATTCAGGGCATTCCTGGGCACACTTATCAAAAGCTTCTTTCCCACTAACGCTCACACAGATTCTTCCACCATAGTGGAATGGGAGGCATTTAAAGTGGTGGTGAGGGGACGTTGCATGGATCAGTCCATTTGGGTACAGAGAGAACACAATCAAGAAATACTAGACTTGGAGGGAGAGGTACGTCAACTAGATAATGCTCAGGGCTTTGACCCCACCTCCTTGTTAAGTCTCCAGGAAATGTGCGCGAGTTACAATGAAGGGCTAGAAAGGTTGAGATGCTACAACTATAAGGAACAGCTGGATAGAGTACAGAAGGAGGAGGGGAGTGTTGGCCATCTTCTGACATGGCTGATCAAACCAGAGACCCGTGGGCCACCGATCACACAACTGCGGTCGGAAACGGGTGACCTAGTTCATGATCCTGAGGAAATTAATGCTTTATTCCAAGAATACTACAAGAGATTGCATACCGAGCCTGTAGCAGTCCCTAAAACACATATTAGGGACTTCCTGGACCCCCTGCCACTTTGGACACTAGACAGACAGACACAGGAAGAGTTGGGGGGCCAATGACTCTGCAAGAAGACTGTGCTGCCATTGCAGATATGGCGCCTGGTAAAATACTGGGGCCTGATGGTTTATAAAAGATACGCCGCCAACCTAGCGCAGCGACTAGTGACTTTATATATGTGCAGTCTTTCAGACTCTGCAAGCTCTCCAAAACTACCTAGAGTGCACTTGTGATTCCCCTCCCTAAATCAAAGGAGATAGGTTGGGACTTCTACTGTGTCGCGGACATTATGGTTGACCGCTCACACTGCCCTCATCAGCACTCCACCACCAACACCAGACGCTAACACCGCGGCATGCAACCTCCACTGCTGGATCACGAACTGCGCCGCCCTCAAGAAAGCCACAGGACGACGCATCAAGAAAGCAAGCTGGTTCACCCCTGCACCACAAGAATTCAAGTGCTCCAGCCGACGACTCAAAAAGACTTGGAGGAACAACAGACCTCTAGAAACATGCACCGCCTACAGAGCAGCCACCAAAGCACACCACCAACTCATCAATTCCACAAAGAAGAAATTCCTACATGACAGAATTCTCACCAATGCCCACAACACCATGGAACTATACTCCTTCATCAAGGAATTTTCCAAATGCACCAGCGAAACAACAGATGTCCCACCCTCCCAATACCTGTCAATAGACTCAACACCTTTTTTCACCTTAAGATTAAGATGATCTGTGACAACTTCGACAACTCCACACCACTCCAGACCCCAGCCCCAGAGACACCACCCAGCAGACCCTGCTCACGTGGACCCCACTCACGACAGAAGACACCCTAAAGATCATAAAGAGTATCCACTCCGGAGCACCCTCAGACACCTGCCCACCTTAACTCTTCCACAGAGCCATCGAGGCCATCGCACCCGGACTACGTTGGGTGATCAACTGCTCCTTTGAAACCGCAACATTCCCCGATGACTTGAAACACACAGAAGTCAACTCACTCCTGAAGAAACCGCCGCAGATCCAATGGACCTCAGTAACTTCAAGCCCATCTCCCTGCTTCCATTCACAACCATGGCCATCAACACCCAGCTAGCAAACTTCACCAAAGCCAACAATGTCCTGGACATCTCCCAATCTGGATTCCACAGCAACCACAGCACCGAGACCGCCCTACTCGCTGCCACTGACACTAACCCCTCCCTCCTCGACCAGGGCCAAACGGGAGCCCTCATCCTCCAGGACCTCTCAGCTGCCTTCAACACCATCTCCCACTGCACTCTAGCCACCAGACTCCACAATGCTGGTATCCGTGGAAAGTCCCTTGACTGGGTATGCTCAAATCGCACAAACAGAACTCAGTGAGTCAGACTCCCGCCCTACCTCTCGAAACCATCAGAGAACAGATGTGGAGAGCTCCAGGGAACCTCCCTCAGCCCCACCTTCTTCAACAGCTACATGGGTCCCCTCACAAAGATCAGCAGAAACCACGGGCTCAACATTGTCTCCTTTGCCAAAGGCACTCAGCTCATCCTCTCCCTCACCAAAGAACGCAACATCACCAGGCACAACTTCCAAGAAAGGATGAGAGCCGTCACCACCTGGATGAAGAAGAGCTGCCTGAAACTTAACTCCAACAAAACAGAAGCCCTCATCTTTGGCTCCACCCCTCCACATGGAATGACACCTGGTGTTCACCCCCTGTCCTGGGAACCCCCACCCACCCCAACGGACCATGCAAGAAACCTCGGCATCATACATGGCTCATCACTCACGATGAGCCACCAGATCAACGTCGTATCCTCGGCCAGCTTCAACACCCTCTGCATACTCCAAAATGTTTTCAGATAGATCCCATCCAAATCCAGAAAAACAATCATGCACGCCCTCATTAGTAGCAGAGTGGACTACGGCAAAGCCGTCTACGTCAGATTCAACAAGAAAGTACTCCGCAAACTCCAGACTGTTCAGAACGTGCAGCCAGACTGATCTAGACTTCCCTGTCACAACTACATCACCCAACACTTCCGCGATCTCCACTGGCTCCCCATCAAAAGAAGACTAACCTTCAAGCTCCTCACTCATGCGTACAAGGCCCTCCACAACATCGACCAGCATACCTAAACACCCGCCTCTCCTTCCACTGACCCAAGAGACACCATCCCAAGCATCCAACTGGTAGATGCATCAACCAAAATAGCTGACGGTAAAATAGCGAATCAGTAACACAGGCTGTTACCGAACACAAAACCTGAAATCACAATGCATCAATCCCAATACCGAAAAAAATAAAGAATCGCAAAAAAAAACCTGCGTTAAATTACCGAATTGCAAAATAGCGAATCGGTAATACCGAGAAAAACATCAGCCCCAGAAATACCGAATCGCTATTAAAAAGTCACAACGAAATGCATCAAAAATCGCAAATACCGAAAATCCACAGAATCACTATTTAGCATGAGCAAAATAAGGGGAATCTCAACCAGGAGATAAAGTTGCTCGAAGGAAAAAAATAAATAAATTCCTACAGGTGGATACAATCTGAAACCCTTCAAATATGCCTCTGGAGACCCTGTATGTCTTCCAAAATGGCTGCCTTCTCCGTGCTTGCTAGGAGGATGAGAATCAATGCTGCACACAGCACAGGAGGAGGATCCAGGAGAGGGTATTCAGGGTGCGCATCACATTGCTGGGCTAGACTGAGGAACTAATCTGTGACAAGTACAGACTGAATCGTGCCATGATCATGCACCGCATTGCTGACCTGGAACCACTACTGCAGCACCAGACCCGTAGGACCAATGCCATCCCTGCCCACGTCCAGGTCCTATGCAGCCTGTGAAGGACCGGGTTTTCTTAAGACCCAGCAGTGCCAGGGATAACACCTAAAACCTTCGTGGGTAACCTGTTCCGGCGTACAAATGACAGAGACACGGGACACTTCCTTTGGCGTCAAAGATTCGAGGTTTATTACTGCAGGGAACACAGAAGTCACAGGAAGTACAACACGTGTAGGTTCGAGGAGTCTGCTTCAACTTGTATCTGTGGATCGCTCCTTATATACAGTTTTCATGCATAAGATAACATAGTACACAAAGGTTTACAACTCGGTTCCCATCGTAAAGACCATAAGGGGTTGCTTTCATGTATTCAGGGCCCGAAACATAAGTACAGAAACGTTTGGTAGTTCCCAACTGTAAAAGCCCATCTTCCCACCATTAGTACATTCCAATCAGCAGTAAACAAATCGAGGAAGGGACAGAAACAGGTGCAGAGGAAGGCAGAAACAGTGGGAAGATCGAAAAGGGTGTAAAAGGGGTGGTATCGGGAAACACGAGTTGCAGGCATCAAAGGAGACGTGCCTAATGAATGCACAACTAAGACAATAGACCGGCACGGCAAGATGAGCCTCGAGCGGGGCCATCTGCCTTACAGTGCCATCCCCCTCATCATAAAGACACTTTCAAAGGAAACGTGTCTTCCGTAAGAGTTTGGGAATCCCAGGGTCGCGAAGCGGACAGCGTCCGTTCGCTGGCTACTTGAGGGCAAGAGACAAAATGGATGCCGTATCTAAGATGGAACCCGTGGGCTCGGATGAGGAAACCCACGAAACAAACGAACGGTTTAGGCTAGCACAGCGAAAACGCGTACACCCACTAAACTCGTCATTTGCGGTTCATAGATACCAGACTCGACCATATTCGTGCGAGTCGAAAACATCACTTACGATCGTCACGGAACCTCAGACGCTCCTTTTACCCTCATGTAGGCAAGCACTTGTCGGAATCATAATCAATCTCAATATTCATCAGACCATCTAGATGTTGCTGTAACATAATTCTGTCCATCAGAGTTCCTTTGGTAACAGGCGGCTGTCTTATACACGTCGTAGCACATAGGCCACATAAGGCAGGACCACACTGCACACAAAGGCAACACGTGAACAGGAATGCTACAACAGCCCCGATAATCATCTGAATTTTCCAACCCCAAGTCGACATTAGGCCCCAAAACCACCCAAGTAGCGTCCAATCCCCTACGTCCATGTGTATGGATTCAGAGATCTTATGCAACTTTGAGATGGCTTGATAGACAGTCGGAGCATTGTCTGGAATGAAAATACAACAGCTCGAATGGATCACCTTACATACTCCACCTCGATCTGCTAAGACAACGTCTAAAACCATATGGTTTTGTAACGTCATAAGCTTATCCGCCTGAAGCTCTGCTGTGATATTATCAAGGGCACTGGCAGTGATATTAGCTGTCGATTCCACCACTCGGGTCAACTGTCTCAGGTTCCTACTGTTGACCATAGGTCCCCAAAACGGAAAGAAACCCTTGAAAAAGTCTCCTGCCTCTTGACCGGCAGTGTCCTCTTCGCTAATCACGCCCCTCACAATTCGGGTCTTGTGGTAATCGGAGGCGACTGTAAAAGTCGGTGGCAACAAGTTTGCAATATAACATGTGCCCGCAAAGTCAAGGGGCAACCATGTATATGCACGGTCATAACAAACAAAGTACGTACCCTTGGCAGTCAGGAAAACAGGGGAAGAGAGCATTGGTAAGACATACGTCTCGGAGCAAGCACTCTCTCCAAGGTGAGCTCTCGGGCTTCGGCCACGACCTTTTAGACAGAAATTACCAAGGTGGGGTACGATCCATATTGGAGACTAGCTTTTAAGCTGTCTTTCACCCACGAGCGCACTATACTCAGCCTCACTCAGATCCCTATTGGCTCGCACCTCTTCGTCTGGGATGAGCGACGGCTCATAGATATCCCTATCTAAATCAGCAATCGCTATTGCCAAAGGCTTGTGGTACGGACCGGGACCAAAGTGTGGAAGACGTGGCTCTCGATTGGGGTAGGAATCTAGTGCGCTTCGAAACATTGTTTGAAATGCTCGAGCTGAACCCTGGGAACTATAAGGAAGGACCAAGTACGGAATTCCCTTATCGGTGGTATGTGGCATTAACCCACACACCCAACAATTGGTAGTGTTCACCACCAACTGATGCTGATGAAGGAGCTGAACGAAGGAATTGTTCATAAATTCCGCACATCTGACCTGCTCGTGTTGGGGTAGGATGTGAAAGGAATGAGGAGAAACAGTGGATGTAGGTTTAGGTTCAGAAGAAGGGGTAGGTGAGGCAGAAGGCAAGAACAACTGTATCATGTAATACACCCCACCCACCAATAGCGAAGAAACAGTTAGGAACAGAAGGAACACCTGAAACATGAAGCATTTTGTATGAGCAATTTGCTGCAACTTGAATCTTTGGGCCTGAGCTTTTTCCAAATCCAACAGCTTAGAGAAAGCCATCCTCTAGAACCGTCCGCAACGTTTTTGACGCACTTCGTTCTGTGTAGCAGTAGTCAATCCCCAGGAGTTCCCAGGAACCGACGGTCTCCGACCTAGTGTCAAGACCTACTAACCAGAAGAAAGTACCCGCGCGGCCCTACGGTCCACCCGGATGTAAGGTATCTTTAATTTACAAATATGTACAAAATTTCCTAGCTGTGGAAGCAAAAAACACATATATGGAAAAAGACTCACAATATTACAAAACTCACAAGTATACGAGTGTGTTCAGACTGAATGGTGTCAATGAGGTAACGTGGATGTCAAGGGAGAAAGCAGAGCTTTTATTAGTCTTTGATATTGGATCTCAGAAAATATCGGCTTCTCCCAGGACGTGTCTGTTCGTCAAACAACTGATACTGATCCGACGATGAGGCAGAGTTCTGCTGATCAGTCAATTGTTCAGATCTTGAGTCTTCCGATGACAAATGTCCAACAATGTCGTCCTGCTGCACTGAGGGCTCCCCGACAGGCTGAGCGTCGCTAAAAGGGACGAAGGTCTGTACAGCTTCCTCACCCACGAGTCTGCTGGTAAAAGTATAGGTACCTTTTTAGTATGGGTGGCGTGCACCCAGTTTTTGCGTCCTTCCAAACGAACAGCAGTCCTCGTGGAAAGGAGCACTTGATAGGGTCCAGTGAAACGGGGCTCAAGGTTGCGCTTCCGTCCAAAGTTTCGCGTCACCACCCAGTCTCCAGGCTGGAGCTGGTGGCCTGGACCCTCTGTCTGCGTCGGCAGTGCTTCAAAGACCTGTTGGTGAATTAACCTCAGTTTAGCAGTCAGATCATACAGATAATCGATCAACATTGGATACTCAAGATCAGAATACACACTCGGTCTAGGGACCCCCCAAACATTTGCAGGACGGCCGAACACAATCTCGTAGGGGCTAAGCCCTAAGTATGGGCGGAAAATCCGTTCCGCTCGCGGATTTTGCGGATTTTCGGTAAATTCGCAATCCGCGAGATTCGCGAATTTCCCGCAAAATCCGCAAATCCGAGAGCAGCGGATTTTATGGCTTGCTCGCACTGTTCGCGTGAGTTCGCGGCTTCCCAGTTCAACTTCGCGCCCCGCGAATAAGCGCTAAATTGCAGAAATACGATCTTAGCAAAACTGAAACTACTTACCAGGTTCAAAAGTTCAAGCTCATCATTAGTAGCCATTTCCTGTAGTGCTTCCTGAGGGGCCCCTCCAGAGTTCAGTTGCCTACTTGCAACTATTATGTGACCCTGCTCTGACCCTCAGAATAGTTACACAAAGGTCCTGAATTACAGCTAAGGCAGACAAGCAGGAACCAGGCTGGAAGTTCAAATCCAGTGACACATTAATCAGCCCCTAATTCATTATTGTCAGTTGGGGCAGGGCAGGTGTTGTAACTAATTTTGCAACAATGAAAGCACTTAGCAAGTGCAAAAGATCACTAATCAGGAAGCACTAAGGAAGCAGGTGCCAGCTAAAAAAATATTCTGTGACACATTAATCAGCCCCAAATTAATTCAGGTCACTTGAGGCAGGGAAGGTGAGCTTTGCTTTGCCACAATAATGTACACCAGAGGATGCTGTGATGAAACAGAGGGTGGCATGAGTGGGCCAGAGGGTGGCATGAGTAGTCAGAGAGTGGCAGTGGTGACAGAGAGTGGCAGTGATGAAGAAGAGTGTCCCAAACAGGCTGGACACGTAGAAACAACAAGTTCGCAAAACTTGCGACCCGACAGGTAAGTTTGCGTTTGCGAAATTGTACAAAACCCTCGCGAACTGGCAGAAACCCGCGCGAACACAAAAAAAATCCGCAAATTCGCGAGAATTCGTGGATTTTGCGGATTGCGAGTTCGCAAATCCGCAAAATTCGCGAACGCGAGATTCGCAAAATTCGCCCATGCTTACTAAGCCCTACTCGGGAGTGTACAGTCGCCCTAGTTGACAGAAGAGCTAAGGGCAAAGCGTCAGGCCACGAGAGACCAGTCGTAGCCTGAATCTTTGCTAACTTCAATTTAAGGGTGCCATTATACCCTTCAACCTAACCTGCTGACTGGGGATGATTGGCGCTGTGGAATTTCTGTGTGATTCCAAGGCCCTTACACACACTCTTCATCACACTCCCCACAAACTCACTTCCGTTATCAGATCATACAATCCGTGGCATTCCATACCGAGGAAAGTATTCCTTCAGTAGGATTTTCGCAGTGGACAGAGCAGTGTTATATTTGAGAGGGTAGGCTTCGATCCATCGGGAGAATGCGCAAACCACAACTAAAACGTACTTCAGGTTATTGCATCGCTCCATATGGATGAAGTCTAGCTGAATCACCTCAAAGGGACATGAAGGGGGAGCAAAATGGCCAGGAGGTGTAGGGGTTCCCTTACCAGGATTGTACATCATACATATCATACAATTCTTAACCAATCTCTCAGCACACTTAGCAATACCATCATTCTTCCATACAGGAGACAACAACTTGCAGATACCTTTCACACTAATATGTGCCAAGCCGTGTGCCATCGTCACAACAGCTTGTACATACGCATCCGGCAACATCCACCTCTTATTCTCCGACAAATCAATCCAACAACCATTCGCATCCAACTTTCCCGTACTCTCTTTCCACTTCGTCTTTTCAGACTCAGTGGCCTCGTTCTGAATCGCTTTCACACTCTCGATAGTGTCCTCACACATACCAGTCTCTGTAGGCCACCTGACCGAACTCGTCACATACATTCTAGTACTAAGATTCCGGGCAGTCTCCTTAGCAATCTCATCCACAAACGCATTGCCACGACCAACATCATCCGTCACCTTACGGTGTGCACTGCATTTAATAATCGCCACCTGCTTGGGCAATGTAAGTGCATCCAAAAGATCATTCACGAGCTGTCCGTGCTGAATCTTCGTACCATGCGATGTCATAAAACCTCTCTCTCTCCACAAACGTCCGAAGCTATGGGCCACGCCAAATGCGTATTGGCTGTCCGTAAACACATTCACCCGTTTCCCTTTTGACAACACGCACGCTCTAGTCAAAGTGATCAGCTCTGCCGCCTGAGCAGAATTCTGATTCAATCTCGCACTTTCCACAACAGTACTCAATGTCACCACAGCATACGCAGTCGTTACATCGCCATTCGGCAACTTAAAACACGACCCATCCACATACAGGGTCCCATCGGGATCTTCTAATGGAGTATTTTTCAGGTCTACACGACCTTTTGTTTCTTCCTTTGTTCGTAAGTAGCAGTCACGAGGTGCTACTTCGTCTGATTCCATACTGATTGGCAACAAAGTCGCCGGGTTCAGGACGTTGCAACGTTTTATTTGAATGTGACTTGCCAAAAGCGTCAACTCATACCCAGACAACCTTGCACTCGTCAGGTGTTGAGTTTTCGTACGATTCAAGAGAGTGTCAACTGCATGCGGAACCATCACCGTAAGCATATTATCCATGACCAATCCTGCAGATTGTCGGATGGACACCGCAGCTGCCGCCGTTGCTCTCAAACAACTCGGCAATGCTCTAGCTACCGGGTCCAAGGTCGAGGAAAAATATGCACATGGACGTTGCTTACCGCCGAATTGTTGCGTCAAAACACTCAACGCACAACCTTCCCTCTCGTGAACGTATAGTGTTAACGGCTTACTGTAGTCAGGAGTACCTAACACAGGGGCCGAACACAATGCATCACGCAGTTCAGAAAAACTTTTCTGACATTCTTCCGTCCATGGTAAAGGAGTTGGAACATCCTTGCACGTAAGAGCCACCAATGGTTTCGCTAGCAATGAAAAATTTGGAATCCATTGCCTGCAGTATGATGTGATACCTAAAAAGGCACGCACATCTCTCTGAGTCGTTGGCACAGTCATTCGAGCAATCGCTGCAATTCTCTCAGGGGTCAACCTTCTTCCCTCCTTTGACAATAAGTGACCTAGATAGGTTACTTCTTGACAACAATATTGCAGTTTAGAAGGTGACACCTTGTGATGTAAGTCACAGAGATGCTGCAACAACGACACCGTAGCAAGTTTGCAAATGTCCTGAGTATCTGCAGCCACCAATAAGTCGTCGACATATTGGATCAGGGCCGCACCGGCCGGCAACACAAACGCATCAAGTTGGCCCTTCAAGGCTTGACTGTATATCGATGGACTCTCACAGTAGCCCTGAGGAGCGCGTTTAAACCGGAAGCTGGGGTCACCAAGAGAGAAACCGAAAAGGTCCCTACTTTCCTCAGCAATCGGAATGCTGAAGAAAGCATTCTTCAGATCGATCACTGAGAACCAGGATGCAGAGGCTGGAATCAGAGTCAGTAGAGCCGTAATGTCAGGCACCACAGGGAACTGAGGAATCACAATTTTATTCACCTCCCGTAAATCGATAACAAAACGATAAACAGGAGGCTTCGATGGATCAGTGCGCTTCAAAATGGGCAATACAGGGCTATTGCACACGTTTCCCCGAGTCTCCTCGATAACATCTTTCTCAATCAAATCGTAGATGATTGCTAACAACGCTCGTTCACCATCAAGGGAGATACGATACTGGGGAATACGTGGCAATCGCACATTAGATTTCAAGTGAACAACATAAGGGGAGATGGCAAGCAGGCCCACGTCATTGGGACCTGTCGCCCACAAATATGCAGGAAGAGAACTCAATTCCGGTGGAAGCTTATCGATGGATAAGTACATAGGAGAGACAACTTTCTCACCCAACGTAAGCTTTACTCCCGCAGGAGAACAATACAAAGTCGCATACAGACGTTTCAGCAAATCCAGGCCCAAGAGATTTTCACCACAACCAGTAGTCAAAATCAACGGGGCTTTCAGCTTACGAGGCCCAATTGTAAGAGGCAAAGGGCACGAAACCGGATTGCTAACAGGGGCGCCAGAGAATCCAACGGAAACATTTGTTAAGCCAGACAAAGGTGCGCCAGGGAGTTTCGAATGTATGATGGAACTTTTCGCTGCACCAGTGTCCAACAGAAAAGGCTCAACGACGCCCGAGGTGGCAACTGCGACGTAAGGCCCTCTCTGATCAACCGGAACTGATACTACTCCCTCTCCTTGTCTATGGCTGTCCTAGTAATTACCGTCCTCAGCGTCCTGATCGACGTAATAATCGTCCACATTGTACTGAGCAGATCGCCCTTGCGACGATCCGCGCTGATCGAAACAATTATTAGAGTCAGAAGAATTGTTGGAACGATCATTTTGAGCACCGCGACCTCTACCACGTGAGGTCTGTTGAGGACCACCACGACCTCCTCTAGATGAATTACCACTATTTCGATCACGCAAAACTGGACAATCGAATTTCAAATGACCCTCTCCCCTACAATAGGCACACTGATTGTACCCTAACGAAGATCTCTGCGAAGAGGAGTCATTTCGTGATTGTGACCTATTCGACTGAGACTGCGATCGATTCCGTTGTTGCGAATCATTCTGATTCGAACGTGGAGGATACGCCTGCTGCAACAACACTTTAGTTTTGAGCTCTTTCGTCTTTTTTTCGGCACGATCATTTTCCTCTTTCTCTCTATTCTCATAATATTGGGCCGTGGCCAATATTTGAGCAGAAGTGGAAACAGCCCACGCACTTTCTGAATTTCGTAATTTGTTGCTTAAGTCCGGCAACAAATTTGAGACAAACTTATCCACAAACAATCGCTGACCTCCCTCAGTACCCATATCCTGACCACTATGATCAATGAATGCCTCCTCAAATCTCGTAAAGAAATCAGAGACACTCTCATCCTTCTTTTGTTTGCAAGCGGACAGTTTGTCCCAATTCACCTTCATAGCTGGCATAAGCGTTTTCATAATGGTAATAATTCTCTGGGGTAAAGCCGTAATTAACTGATCAGGCTTGGCCCCACCAACTTGCAAGGCATCAGCAGCCCCTAATGCATTCCAATCACCGCCTAATTCCGCCGCATGGTCTTCCTGACGAATCTTTGCCCATACCGGTTGCGGCACGACATTGCCAAATAGCATATCGATATCGGCAAGATTCATTATCGTAGCATCCACAAGCTGCGATAATTCTTTATAATACCCTGCAGGATTTTTGCGAGGGTCAGGCAAAGATTGCTTCACCTGCAAAACTTCCGACCGTTTCCACGGAAGATGTATCCACACCCTCTGAAAATGTGGCAGAACTGCAGGATTTTGAGTAGCATCACCTGGCATCCACACTAGTGGAACTTCGCGCATGGGATACTGACCAGGCGCTGCAAGCGGTCCCTCAATGTCTTTTAAAATCAATGCCCGAGGCATTATAGAAGGACGAAAAGACAACAACTGCTCGACAGCACGTCGAACATTGGTGCCCACCAACATTCCGCTCGCAAACTGAAGCTGAAGATTAGTCAGAGCAGTCATGACATCGTCAGATGCATCAGCCGATATTTGGTCACGTAGAACCTTACACATTTCTTCAAACACAAACCTTTGTGTCGGTACGTTGAATTGGCAGAACGTATCAAGCACCACACGTGGAGGATTTCTATGGGGGTATTTCATCCAACCCATCGCCATGTTATACAGTGCGTCACGTTCCCTACTACCGGGAAGCTGACTTCGTCTTTGAGGACCGTCCGAACCAGCGGACTCAAGAACAGGTCCAAGAGAATTAAAGAAGTTAGCAGCAACAGAAGGGGTACGACGTCGAACAGATGGAGAAGAAGAGTAACACAACGGGGTAACAAGAGAAGTATCAGGAACAGAAGAGACAGCAGGAGTAACCAGAACAGCAGGAGCAGCGGGAGCAGGAGTATGAGGAAGTACAAGCGGAGGAGCAGTAGGGACGGGAGCAGGTAGAGGAGCAGGAACGGGTTGAAGAACGGGGACAGGTTGTGGAACAGGAGCAGGAGCAGGTGGAGGAACAGGGGCAGGGGGAACCACAGGAAATACGGTACCCTGTGCGTACGGAGGTGGTGACTTCAAGAGATAGGACAACAAGGGGTCCTCTACTGATTCCTCCTTCTTATCCGTACCCATCGGTAAAGCGGGGTAACACTTATCTATAGTCATACGCTGCAATCTATCGAAAACTTCCTTTTCCTTTTCCTCCTTATCTCGCTGAAACTGCTCTGCGTTTCTTACCGTGGTAACAATTCCTTCTCTCTTATTACGTTTAATCTGTTTGATTTCTCTCTGTTTGGCTTCTTTACGCCACAACCGAAAGGAATCAAACATGGCCGGCCTTGCTTTTCTCTGAAACAATTTGGCTTCAAGATTGTCTAAAATCGGGGTCTCAAAACTACCATGAGGTGGCCAACTAAGGACACCGTCTTTTTTAGTATAACGAACCCAACACTCATTGAATGTAATTGGACCTAAACCGTGTTTACTGTACAGCTCGTAAGTTGGAGTTCCAACCGGAGGTATCGGACACGAGTCCTCCAGTCGGGAATCCGCACCACAACTTTTAAAGCAACTGAACAAAGTACTACGGCCGGGCATCTTGCACACTAACCGAGTTTCACAAACGTCAAGGGTTATAGGATTGACAATGTCCCTGCAAAGAGCAAAAACCCTCGGTTTTTGGCGACTGCAGACGTCAAATATCACAACAAAGAACCAAGTACTAAGAACCACAAATGCAATGGAACCATGCAACAACTAAGCACCCACAACAAAGGACTCTGGGAGCGACCCACAAATACTTAACTCAAAGATCGATGGCGTCACCAGGAAGGCCCGTCAATCGTCTCGCTGTACCAAGGTCTACGCCAGGCGCCAAAACAGGTCTACAGTCAGGGCAGCAGTCCGTCGCAGCCGTCAGGAGGCGGGGATCTTCGCGGGAAAAGTCGTCGGGCCACTTGTTTCGACAACAGGATCGATGAAGCGGGGTGCACCTTCCCTCGGAGATTTCACACGAAGTTCCTCATGATCGTCGGGCTTGGACCGGTACCACTCATGCACCCCACGTTGGGCGCCAACTGAAGGACCGGGTTTTCTTAAGACCCAGCGGTGCCAGGGATAACACCTAAAACCTTCGTGGGTAACCTGTTCCGGCGTACAAATGACAGAGACACGGGACACTTCCTTTGGCGTCAAAGATTCGAGGTTTATTACTGCAGGGAACACAGAAGTCACAGGAAGTACAACACGTGTAGGTTCGAGGAGTCTGCTTCAACTTGTATCTGTGGATCGCTCCTTATATACAGTTTTCATGCATAAGATAACATAGTACACAAAGGTTTACAACTCGGTTCCCATCGTAAAGACCATAAGGCTTTGCTTTCATGTATTCAGGGCCCGGAACATAAGTACAGAAACGTTTAGTAGTTCCCAACTGTAAAAGCCCATCTTCCCACCATTAGTACATTCTAATCAGCAGTAAACAAATCGAGGAAGGGACAGAAACAGGTGCAGAGGAAGGCAGAAACAGTGGGAAGATCGAAAAGGGTGTAAAAGGGGTGGTATCGGGAAACACGAGTTGCAGGCATCAAAGGGGACGTGCCTAATGAATGCACAACTAAGACAATAGACCGGCACGGCAAGATGAGCCTCGAGCGGGGCCATCTGCCTTACAGTGCCATCCCCCTCATCATAAAGACACTTTCAAAGGAAACGTGTCTTCCGCAAGAGTTTGGGAATCCCAGGGTCGCAAAGCGGACAGCGTCCGTTCGCTGGCTACTTGAGGGCAAGAGACAAAATGGATGCCGTATCTAAGATGGAACCCGTGGGCTCGGATGAGGAAACCCACGAAACAAACGAACGGTTTAGGCTAGCACAGCGAAAACGCGTACACCCACTAAACACGTCATTTGCGGTTCATAGATACCAGACTCGACCATATTCGTGCGAGTCGAAAACATCACTTACGATCGTCACGGAACCTCACCTGCACCTGCTTGCGTCTGGAAGTTTTCAGGGGGTTGTAGCGGTTGCCGGAGGCATGTCGCAAAGCACACTTTCACGGTTCTTCCGCAAATTCCTAGATGCCATGCTGACAATGATCCATATCCACATCACCTTCCCCACAACCCCACAGCAATTGAACTGCACCAAACAGGACTTCTACCAGGTGGCACAATTTCCCCATGTCATAGGATGTGTTGACTGCACGCATGTCCTCATCTGTCCCCCCTCAGCCAACGAATAAATATTCCGCAACCAAAAGTCATATCACTCCATAAACGTGCAGGTCGTGTGCAATGCCAACCACATCATTACGGATATTGTAGCGCAATTTCCTGGAAGCACACACAACGCATACATATTCCGACACAATGGCATCCACAGGCGTCTGCTCAACAGTGAATTTGGAGAGGGACACCTACTAGGTACATACTTATGCCTAATCATTAACTCCATCCTCACATATGTAATTGTATTCATGCCGCTAACCCTTTGCTCTCCAACCTGCAGGTGACAGCGCATATGACTTGCATGAATATCTCCTCACTCCCTACCTCAACCCAGCAACACCTCAGGAGCAGCGCTACAACGCACCACATATCAGTGCGAGGAATGTGGTAGAGCAAACCTTTGGCATCCTCAAGACTCGCTTCCGGATCCTACACAAGACAGGAGGTGCCTTGCAGTAGGACTCGGTAACCTGCTGCCGGATAATAGCGGTGTGTGCCATGCTGCACAACATTGACACAAGAAGGGGGATACCAATAGAGGTGGACGGAGATGACAACTTTTGTGCACAGCAACCCCCCACAACACCGACAGGCACACGTGCCTAATACAGCTGAAGGTCAAAGGAGGCGGACATACATCACACAACATCACTTCAGAGACAGGTAAGAATGAGGCATCACTACATAATCTGGTGTGCAAATGTTTAATACACATGAGCACTTGTCAAGTGAATATGAATGATACGTCTACATGACGCAGACTCGAAACATTGTTAACGATACATATCCATTGGCATCACACGAGTATCTTGAAGTAATGTATGTGGCCCATGGTTACATCACCATGGCCAAATAGCTGGTAGTACATGGCTATTTGTGCCTTCCACGTACCCCAGCCTCCTGTCGCGTGACTCCTCCACATCACCACCATGTGTGTCAGTGGCTGTGGAGCTGCGCGAACTGCGCCTACTTTCGCTGGGATCTGGCACAGAGACGCTGCTGACGCTTGATGCAGCCTCACTCCCCTCCTCCACTCCTCCACTCCCAAATTGCTGGCACTAAATGTCCCAGACTGCAGATGCTCCACTGCAGTGGTCACTTGGCCCAAGGCCTTGGCCACATCACCACAGTAATGGCCCAGGTCGACCTGCAGTGACACAGATCTCCATGAAAGTACAGCTGTGCTGTTGCAAAGCTTTGAGATGGCCTTCATGGATGCATTGGAACGGAGCAAGTTCTGGCGATGCCTCCTGCGCTCGCCGTGTTGCCCTGCTAGGATGGCACAGGTTAGCTCCTGTAGCCACAGTTTGATGTCTCTGTTACCCTCAGCAACGGCTGTGGTCATTTCACGCACAGCGTCTGTCATTGTGCCCATTTTGCTATCAATTTTGCCATGTTAATGTTAATTGCTCCTATGTGTCTCCCCTGCAGGCGCTGAACACGCTGCATCTGTGACTCACTCAACCACACTGTAGCCATGTGCAGGCTCTTCAGATCTATCTGAAAGTCTTCCCAGGGGCCTGCACTGCTGTCTGACTCGGACACGTGCTGGTGTTTGAGCTGGCGGAGTGACAATTGACTGTTGTGGAACATTTGTGGCTGCTGGCCTCTGCTCCGTCTCCATCACCTGCAGGGACGGGACAATTGCCCTCCGTCTTGGTGGTGTTGTCCGTGATGGTGGTGGTGGGGGTGATGATGATGTTGTTGGTGGTGATGATGTTGGTGGTGTTGTGGAATGACGTCACTCCGGAGTCTCTCCATCGGTCCCTGCCGGTGTTTCTAATATGATGAGGCATCCGCTGTCATCAGAGTCCAGGGGTGATGCATCTGTGTGTGAAACAGTGCATTGTTATATTTTTTTTGCATACTTTCGACTTCATAAATGACATATTTGGACAGACTGTTGGCCCTGTGCTGCTGGTCTCATTTCTTTTACATTGGGGATCATACATGCACACTTGGATGACATGGCTACAACTCCCATGATGCAACACTTTGGTAGGGTATATGAGTTTGGCACTTCTACCTGTGCACTGAGATTGGCCTGGGGGGATGGGCATGGGTATACAACATGCTGCGTATCAGCACAGGCATGCATCTTACCTTGTTCTCCAGTCGCTGTGCCGGAAGTGTCCAATTGAGTGACCCCCACGACTGCCTCAGGCTCAATAGTACCCTCGACGAGGTCCTCAAGAGATGTGTTTGGAGTGACTGTGGATGTCCCCCCTCCTGTGGCAGCTGCATCCTTCACCCTTTCAGCAATCCTCTCCTTTGCATTTTTTCTGAGGTCATATACCACCTCTTCTTCAGGTCGTCTATGCTGCGGTGCGTGACTCTAACCGCATTCACCCTCTCCTTGATGCGCAGCCAGATCCTGCGCTTCTCCGCCTCAGGCACCTTTAGTGACAGCTTATCAAACAGCCTGTCATGCTTGCTGCTCACCCCCTCAATCAGAAGTTCCAGTGCCTTGTCAGAAAACTTCCTCTTCCTCTTTCTGGGTGTGTCTGAGTTTTGGGGTGCATCCTTCTCCATCCTGGATTGCAGTGGTGTTGCTGGTTTGTGGGATCAGTGTTTCTCTCCTCAGCTCCTGTGCTCTGCCTCCTCCTCTGAGCTCCTCTGGGCACTGAATGAAGCATGGTCTGGATGACTTCCTGGTTGTGATGTCTTCAACCTGCTTCCAATGCGACTCTTTTTTTGCGAATTCGCTAATACCGAACTCGCATATACTGATTCGGTATTTGCTAATTAGATATTTGTTCATCTTTATTTTGCACTATCGCTATAGTGGTTTCGGTATATGTTAACGATTTTTAACGATTCAGTAATAAATATTGATTCCTTATTTATCTCAAATAAGGACTCGTTTTACTGATTTTTGATGCATGGGCCCATAAAAGACCAGAACCGGAGGAAAGTCCTCCTCCTCCCTCGCAGTCAAGGCCTGGAATGACCTCTCTCTACACCGCCAGCAAATTACTACACTGCTCCAGTTCAAGAAGGACCTCAAAACCTGGTTCTTTGGATGACCCCGGCACTCAACGGAGCCACTCCCTACTTCCCCACTTCTACCCAGCACCTTGAGACCCTTGCGGGTGAGAAGCTGCTCCTTACAAACCCCTGATTGATTGATTGACACATGTTCTGCTTCACCAGATGACCTCAAACCTCTTCCACTTGGTCTTAGAGAGAAACCAAGGACTAGCAGGCACTCTTCCTACTGGGTTAATCTTCTAGTAAGTTGTTCTTGGTTTTTCTACAACAGCTGGCCTCAGTAGTAGGGGGAAAAGTTGATGATACAGCATTGATCTGGTGAGTGATGATTCTAGCATGATTCCGATGTTTCGTGCAGGGTCCGTGGGGGGCATCCAAGAGATGTGGGCCACCAAGAGTTGTCCGAGGTTGAGGAGGTGAAGCCCAGGATGAATACTTCGGTCTTCTCTGAGTTTAGCTTCAGGCAGTTGTCCTTCATCCACCTGGCGACAGCCTTCATCCCGTCGTGGAAATTGTTCTTGGCGACTGTGGGTTAGTTGGCAAGGGAGAGGATCAGCTGGATAATGTCTGCGTACAAGACAATGTTGAGTTTGTGTCTCCTAATGTTGGCTGCGAGTGGGGCCATGTAGATGTTGAAAAGAGAAGGGGTCAGGGACTAGCCCTGAGGCACTCACGAGCTGAACTCTGTAGGAGTGGATGCCAGCCTCGTGGAGTCTTGTACATAGGGTACAATGGGAGATGGTGTCGAATACGGCCAAGAGGTCAAGGAGGATGAGGGCTCCAGTTTCACCTCGGACGAGGAGGGTACGGACATCGTCTGTTATGGTGAGTTCTCTCTGCTGTGGTTGCTTCGAAACCCGGATTGGGAGAGGTCCAGGAGGTGGTTTGCTTTCATGAACTTAGAAAGTTGGGATTTTATGGCCTTCTCGATAACCTTGGCTGCAAGAAGAGCAGAGAGATGGGTCTGAAGTTCTTTAGGTCCTTTGGGTCCGCAGAGGGTGCCTTCAGAACGGGGTTAGTCTCTGCATATTTCCAGTCTTCTGGGCATGTGGCGGAGTTGATGGAGCTGTTGATGGTGCGACAGAGTTCGGGGGCGATGGTGGTGCCAGATTTGTTGAAGATGTGGTGCGGACAGGCAGCTGAGGGTGCTCTGGAGTGGATGCTCTTCATGAGCTTGAGAGTGTTGTCATCAGTGAGGGGAGTCCAGCTGAGGAGGGTCTGCTGGGGTCCAGTGTCAGTGAGTGCAGTGGTTGCCAGTGAGGTGAGAGTGTTTTGGGTATCAAGGCTGTTGAAGCTGTCGTAGATCTCCTTAGTCTTGCAGTGGAAGAAGGTGCTGAGGTTGTTGCTGAGGTCTTGAGAGCGGTACAAAAGGGGGTGGTGATGGATGGCTTGGTAGTTCGGACTGGACTGTTTCCATGTGGCACAGGGTCAGAGCTGATTTGCATATAGCCAGTGTCTAACCCAGGGTGGTGTGGAGTGCAAAAAAAACGACGGGTTTAGGCCCAGATCCTTGTACTGGGGTGAATGTATGACATTGTTCTACATTCTGTCCATCAACTGTGTTTTTTGTAATTTTCACCCCGAGTGTGCTGGGTATACTCAGACATGAGTCCCAGGCTCTCCACACCACTGGAGTCAAGCTATCCAGGCTGATGAAGGCTCGTAGCCAGAAACTGGTCCTTGGATGCTTGATTTCGGTCTGGGAAAGACATGGCTTGGTAGTTTGGACTGGACTGCTCCCATGAGGCACAGGGTCAGAGCTGATTTGCATATAGCCAGTGTCTAACCCAGGGTGGTGTGGAGTGCAAAAAAACGATGGATTTAGGCCCAGATCCTTGTACTGGGGTGAATGTATGACATAATTCTACATTCTGTCCATCAACTGTGTTTTTTGCAGATGTCTTGAGAGGGCAGGATGTCTGCTGTCTCTGTGCTGGGTTTGGCGATTTCTTTTGCCACTGCAAAAAGTTATTTTCAATTGAGTTCATTGGCATTGATCCTTTCTTGTAGGACCGCTTTCTTTGTTGTTCTAATGAGGTGGTGGTGTGGGGTGACAGTGGTTTTGAAGGCTGAGCGGTCTTTCGGGTTTTGCTGCTCTTCCATTTCTTCTCGAGCCGTCTACAGGTGTGTCTGGACTCATGAAGAGCGGGAGAGAACCAACATGTTTTTTTGAAGTGTTGCTTGCCTGGCGCTTCCTTGAGGAAAGCCAGTGTGTCTGCACAGTTGGATATTCATTGGTGGAGGGTGTGTGCTGAGGTAGTCAGAGGTGGGGTTTTGCTGAGGGAGGTGGTGAGCTTTTCCCTGGTGACTTTGTTCCAACTTCTGCGAGGGTAGCGGTAGGTGTAGTGATCTCGGATGGGTTTGGTGAAGGAGAAGTGGACGCGGTGGTGGTCGATCCAAATCAGCCTGGAGGTGTGGTAAAGAGGATGTTGTCACTGGCAGAGAAGATGGGGGTCAAGCATGTGTCCTGCTAAGTGGGTTGGGGAGGTTACCCATTGAGTCCCACGGTGGCGAGGTTCTCCAGCAAGGACGATATGTTCTTGTCATTGGGGTTGCTCAGGTTAAAGCGGAGGTCGGCAAGGAGGATGTAGTCTGAGGAGGCGAGAGCCTACGATTAAGTCGATAATGGAGTCGCTGAATGGTGGCCAGGGTCCTGGGGTTCTATAGATGAAGGTGCCCCAGAGGGTGGTGTTCGGGTTGGTCTGGACCTGGAAGTGGAGGTGATCCAGGTTGGGCGAGTGGTTGTCCGAGTGGGTGTGTGGCGGAGGGAGCTTTTGTGTACAATGGCGATGCCTCCACCCGGTTTGTTGATGCAGTCCTTGTAAATGATCTTGTAGCCATCCCGGATGCCATTGGCAATGTCCGGGGCACTGTGTGTCACTTTGAAATGGGAGGAAACTAAAATTAGGAGTTAACTTAATTATTAAGATAACTTTTACTTTTCATTTTCTCCCCTTAAAAAGCCATTAGGCACATGAATTTGTTTACAGCTCCAATAATGAGTTGACAAGGACTTTTAATTAAGAGTTAAATACCTTACTGCTTCAGTTATTAACCTCTGTGCCTCAGCTTGGGTCATAAATCTGACTGCCCCATGATAATAATAATGCAAAACAAACACAACCTTCTATTAACTTTCAAAGGAAAATATGACATTGTGCTTAGTTAAAAATGAACTCAAGGCAGTGACCTACTCTGAAGGCGTCTGGGAGCTACTGGTAGCTCCTGATTGGCTGGTTAGAGACACTTAGCAAACATTGCTGGTATATGTCAGTAGAATGTCTCCACTATGAACGAATTTGTACATAAAGGGATATGGTACATGTGCTGATGCATGCAGACATTTGACCTACCACATGCTATGTATATTTGCATCACTATGCTTCTTGTAAACATTGAGCTGTACACATCTGTACTAAAGAGTTGGCAGATAAAGTTTCCATAACTGTTCAGTTTCTTGCCTGTAAATGTTTCGAGCTCAGTGAGTCATCCTGGTGATAAGTAACATAAGTGCACATACCGCTGTATGACGTGGAAAGGCAAGCAGGCTCCAAAGTGCAGAAAGTCCTTGAGTTAAGAGGATGCTTGTAAACTAATTATACGTCGTTTTTATCCATTCATCATTACTTGAAGAATAGTCCAGCCATGGAGAGCACAGAGAACAGGCTGTACACATTCCTTTGTCCGCCTTCGCGCATACTCTACCTCCACGCAGTAAGCTGTAGGCTCATTTTCATAATTTCCTACAGTGTATTGCTATGGTTACTGACCTTGTCTTTTTATCATTAAATGTAAATTAGTTACCCCATAATTATTCAGCATATCTGTTTAGAGTGTTGAGATCACTTGTTGATGATGGGGTAGAGTCTAAATGGGCATATATTGTATGAGTGGACACCTTCTATTTAGATCAATGTGCTTTGCATGTTTGTAAATGTATTCATGTTTAGGACTAAACATGCGAGAGCTCATGGGTGAACCAATTTAAAGCTATCCGCTGGAAGTGTCTCTTTTAGTGTGGTTGAATCCTGATCCAACTTGTATACCTCACAAAATGCTCTTTCATTAGCACTATTAATTGCTAAGTCACAAAACACTTGTAGTAATCTTAAAAGGAAGAGATAGAGAATTTCGGGGTCTTTTACCGAACTAGGATTCCGTGCAACTCAGTATCCTGTTCACTTTTTTTTTTTTTTTTTTTTATTGATATTTGAGTTGCAAGTTTATACAGATTATAACATAATACTCTCTTAGGAAGATATTTAAATACATATTATACAAAGTATCCGATAAAAAAATACAGAATAAAGAATAAAGAATAGATAAATGACCAATAGGCAAAGTTCATTATGTCATTACTTCATCAGTCCATTTCTGAATTGGTGACCAAATTTTTAAACCAAGTAGTTTCCTTCTTTTCCCCTTAATAGCATATATTGCTGATTTGAGTTTATATCTAGCTAGGAGACGTCCTCTCCATGTGGAAAATGATGGTGGTTCTGGGCTGATCCAGTCCTGTGATATGCATGCACGTAATTCAGCCATCATAATAAATAATACGTTGATTTGTTCTATGTCTTTTGAATCTTTGGAAACACCAAATAATATAAGTTCAGGTGATATAACAATAGTTTTACAAAGAATGTATTCAATAAATTTATGAATATCACAAATTAATCCATCAAGCTTTACACACGAATAAAACATGTGTAGTGTATCGGCCCCTCTTATATTACACCGATTGCATTTGATTCCAGTAATAGACCCCCATTTCAAAACTTTTGCCGGTGTATAATAAAGGTCACACAAAATCATGTAATATCGAGTACGATTACGCCCAGAAAATAGAATAGAGGTGGCCATTCTGATTGACTCTTTTAAAAATACATCCTTTGTACCTAATTTCTCTTCCCATTTATCACTCAAATTGTTAAAGTCATCCGGAAGATAAGTCATTAAAGTGTTATAGTAATGCCCAATTCTTCTTTTATTATTTAAACTATCTATAAGTAAATTTGGCATTAAATCCTGTCTTGCTATGTTGGAGGGTGAATGTAAAAAGCTATGAATCTGTAAATATTTGAAGTAATCATGAGAAGGAATTTTAAAGTTACTTTGAAGTTCACCAAAAGAAAGTAATGTTTCAGAATTATTTGTATACAAATCAGAGAGAAAAAAGATCCCCTTAGTGTTCCATTTTTTCATCACCTGATCTCTAAATATAGATGGGAAACAATGAATTGAATTTAGTGGCGTGTATCTAGTGACTTTTCTAATTCCAACCACTTTTTTGATAATTCGCCAAGCTTTGTATGCTGCGGCTAATATCTTAAATTTTGTTTTTTTATAATAGCTTGGCTCTATTATTTTTAACAAATGGTGGTTCGCTTCGGTGCCTAATACAATTTCATAGATATTTGGATATTGTGCCCAAGGAGTGGGGATTTTATTACCTACAATTAAGGGAAACATGTATTGAAGTACGGCTGCTAAATAGTAGAATAAAAAGTGTGGTGCGGACCAACCCCCTCTATCTTTCGGTATAATCAACTTCTTATATGCTCTTCTAATACCTTTATAGCCCCATAAGAATCTTATTGCGCTTCTTTCAATTTCTTGAAAAAAACTTAAAGGAAATTCCAAAGGAATTGTTCTAAATAAGTAAATAAATTTCAGCAATATAAGCATCTTTAAAACATTGTTTCTACCATGGAGAAATAAATGTAAGTGGTTTATTCTTTCCAAAGTTGAATTAACCCTTTTGAGGATCGGAGTGTAATTGATGCTAGGTATCTTTGAGATAGGTGTAGTTAATCTGATACCTAGATAAACTGCCTCAGTGACTATATTTGTAATTGGAGGTGGGTTTAATCCTGTAAACAAAATTTGCGTTTTAGACAATTTTAGTTTATACCCAGAAAAGGATCCGAATATACCCGCTAGTTCTTCAATCCTCAAAAAAGTTCTTTCAATATCTTTAGTGACCACTACCAGATCATCTGCATAAGCAAGGGCTCTGTATGTCGTACCTCCTAGCTGTAGTGGAACTATATTTTCATCCCTATTTAGCTGATTGAGAAAAATATCTATGTATATGGCAAAAAGAAGAGGAGAAGATGGGCATCCCTGGCGTGTTCCTCTTTGAATAGGAAATGATGCAGATTTATTAGAGCCTATTTTTATTGCTGAGACTGGATTTTTATATAATGCTTTGAATGCATTTATTATTCCTGGACCGAAACCTTTCATGGATAACAAGTCCCAAAGATAGGGCCACGCTACTCTGTCAAATGCTTTTTCAGCATCTAGCAGAGTAATCCCTATAGGTATATTAGAGGCTTCTGACCAGTCTATCATGGCTATAATTCTACGTATATGGTCAGCCGTATCTCTGCTAGGAATGAAACCATGTTGCCAACGAGAAACAATTGTTGGTATAATCCTTGATAGTCTTGTGGCAAGTATTTTTGAATATATTTTACTGTCGGCATTGATTAAAGATATTGGCCTATAAGAGGCTGGGTTAAGTGGATCTTTATCTTTTTTTAAGAACGTCATAATTACTGATTTAGCCCAAGATTCTGGTGGTATACCTTTTTGTGCCTCTAAGAATATAGCCAGCATATCATTTTTTATGTGTTTTCTAAAGGACCTGTAGAATTCTAGTGGAATAAGGTCCGGACCAGTTGCTTTACCTATTGCTAGTGAATTAAGTGCGTTTTCAATTTCTTCACATGTAATCACGGCATCTAACGCTAGTTTTTGGTCATGAGAAAGGGATGGCAGAAGATTTCCCATAGCAAAATTCAAGCATATATCAGATGAGTAATGGTCATCCTCCTGTGTATAGAGTTTGAGATAAAACTTACGAAAAACTTCCAGAATTTCCTCTTGTTTATTATACACTAGCCCTGTTTCATCTTGAATTATATTGATGGTATTATATACTTCTTTTTGTCTAATTCTTTTTGCTAAGATTTTCCCTGTATTTTCCCCTATCTCATATATCTGGGTTTTATAACTTGCCATCAGTTTTGCCGATTTTTCTGCAAAAAATTCATAACAAATGGATTTGCTAATTGCTAACCTTGATTCTATATCCAAGATTGGTTGTTGACGTATTATTGCTGTAATTAATTCCTTCTCCCAGAATAATACTTTCTCAAATGCCTTCTCATTCTTTTCACACATAATTTTCTGTTTTTTAATAGTATATGAGAGAGTCTCTCCCCTTATCCCTGATTTAAACGTATCCCAGACAATTTGAATTGATGCGGTACCTCTATTAATATCAAAGAATTCTTTCATCCACAAAGCCAGTGTATTTAGATAGTCAGAATCAAGTAATAGTTTGCGATCAAAAGTCCAGGGCCTCGGTTGAATAATTGTTTCATCAGTTTTAATTTCAATCAGTATTGGATTATGGTCAGATATTATGCGTGGAAATAACTCAAAGTTTGTATCGTAAATAAATAATTTTTTAAGAAGAAAGTAATCCAAACGTACAAATTTTTTATGTGGATGGGAGAAGAATGTAAACACGGGAAATAAAGGTTTTTTTTCATAAACTACATCGACTAAGCCATGATCTAGAGCCAGTGATCGTAAAGACAGAAATAACTTTTTTTAACTCCCTGATAGCAAGATATATCAGACATATCTTTATTTGAATCTAGATGAATATTGAAGTCACCACAATGTATTAGTGATGAAGACCAATTAGAAAGTTCAAGATTTAAGATATCTAGAATAGCTGGATCATCAACATTTGGAGCATATACAGCACAAATAGTCCATAATACACTATTAATTTTAAACTCTGCTATTGCCCATCTGCCATATTTATCAGCTTTATGTCGAGTTAGTATACCTATACCTTTCCTGAATAGAATAGCAACGCCTTTTGTTGTGGATCCTTGAGATGTACATACCGCTAACTGCATACCTAGATCTTTATATAAATGTCTATCCTTCCAAGTTATATGTAATTCCTGAATACATAGTATGTCACTTTTCATAGACTGTAAAATTTGTGCCGCTATTCCCCTCTTCTTTTTATTATTTAAACCACATATATTCCAAGAACACACTCGTAACTTTCCCATTTATAACAATATTTATAACAGTGTTTGCTTAGCATATAAGGCACCACCTTAATCAAAGAATATGAATGTATGACCATATGAGATTTCAAATTTTTCTCTCTGACAGGCCACTTATCAAAACATAGCAGAATAGCTACACATAGCAAAATAATAATAGACAATCTGTTTTTACTTGCAACTTCGTTTTTTTCCCTCACCCTCCCCACACCCCCCTCTGGGCTCCCCCTGAGCCCCCCCCCCCACCCCCCCACCCCTCAATGCTGTCAGGGCAAAGGGACATAGTGTCCCTCGTAATGATGATGTGATGAGCACTAGGTGATTCTCATCGTGTGGCTCGACTCATGATTATTATACTCTCTTCATAATCATTAAAGCCACAGTTCAATCAATTATATCTGGTAATTTCAAAGCAAATATTATCCTTCATTTGCTATAATCACTTGTTATATTACTTACTAACTTTTTTAGCATGCCTGCTTTCCCCCTTATTATCATATTATCATATTACATCGATTTTCTACTACACTCCTAACCGAGTGAAAGGGAAGAAAGCAGATTAAATAGTTTTCAAATTTTCAACTTTGTTCGTAATTCATGATTCGTTGCTCATAAATCATGTTTTTTTTATAAATCATAAGCCTCTCAGAGAGACATCAGAAATTCTTTGGCTGCTACCTCGGAGGTAAAAAAAATAGACTGTTCTTTATGTATAACTTTAAGTTTAGCCGGGTTTAAAAGAAATGCTTGGGCTCCTTTTGCCTGAAATGATGTAATTAGTTGTCTTAGTTGCCATCTTAATTGCACCGTGGTATGACAATAGTCCGGTCATACAAAGAACTCAATATCTCGAACCTTGCGCTTCTTATTAGGTCTTGCTAAGTCGTATAGAGCTTCTCTTGCAAGAAAATTGTTCAATGAGATCAGGATAGCTCGTGGTTTAGAGGCTGAGGCTGTATCTTGTCTTACTTGGAACGGAAATCTGTGCGCCCTTTGAATTTCGGTCTCCCACTTCCATTGACTTAACTCAGGGAAAGCAGAAGAGAAAAGATCTATCATAAATTGGCGTGGGTTTGCATTCTCTTTCCCTTCCGGTATACCCAGGACTCGGAGATTATTGCGGCGAGATCTATTTTCCAAATCCACAAGTTTCCAATTAATCTCCTCTTTCAGTCCCTCCATTGATTTCAGTTGTGTGCTCTGTTGTGCCATAGAATCTTCCATTTGTGAGATTCTACTCTCCGTCTCCGTAACTCCTATAACTGTATCATTAGAAATTTTCATTACTTTCCTCAGATTATTTTGTAGCTTTTTTACAGCTCCCTGGGTTCGAAGATTTTCAGTTTTAGTTTCCTCTCTGTGGTGTAGCATTACAGGATATAATACTTCCAGTGTTATTTCAGGTGAATCATCAGATGAGTTGTGAGACCCAGAAATTAGAAGCGTTTGAGGTGAGTTAGACCTATTTGGTCTTTGCGATATGGAGTTAGCATCAAAGTTCTCCGCTTCTTCCTCTCTCCCCCATTCAAGTCTGTTCGGGGACTCCTCTGGGTCTGAGTCTAAGTCCTCAGAGATGCTAAGCTCTTCTTGGCCTAAATCCTCCTGCAATGACCCAGTGTTTTGTACCATCTCATCTGTACTATCAGAATCCAATGCTTGAGATAGATCAGTCATAGAATAAAATTTGCCTGCTGAATCCAGGGACTCTGTATCATCACCTCGGGTCTCAACAGCGGTTGATGCCTTTTGTATTAAATCACAATTTTTACCACCGCTAGACGCCCCCCCCTTGGCGGACCCTTCAATAGTGTCTAATTGTTTGTCTAAGGTCTTCTGATTTATGTCAGGGTTAACAGATTTTTTCCTAAACATAACAGGGATTTTCGGTATTGCTCCTGACCTACAACTCCCAGAATCCATCACATTTTCAGCAGCACTTGGTATAGATACGTTAAAGTTACTTAGCTGTGGCCCAGCTTGATGTACCCCCTCAGCCACAGTTAGGACAGTTGATATAATTTCAATATTTGAACCTGGAGGGGGATTTGTACTCACATTGCTAGAAGACTGGGTATTAGCATCTATCACAGCCACCGACTGGGTTGTATCCTGGTTTGCTGCAGTGTCAGCTCTTGTTTTTGGCTTCTGCTGCCGTGAAATTTCTGTCGGGTTCTTTGGTGCCATTGTAACCGGGGAGGCCGGGGAAGCTGTTACAATGTTTCCGTATCGTCCGCGTTGCTCCTTTAATGTTTGGTGTCGGCGTGCTGCAGAAGATTTCGTCTCATCTCCTGCTCCTGCTCCAGCTCCTAGCGTGTTTATGGCAGGCAGTGAAGAAAAAGAAGTCGAGTGTGACCACGCCGAGCGAAGGGTTCGTGTGTAACTCCTCCACAAGTCAAAGCGCATAGCCGGGTTCGGTATATGCTTCAGCTTCACCGTTGCCGTCACTGTCTCCCGTAACTTTTTTCCAGCACTTCTCCCTGCAATCAAAAAACGCTCTTTTCCCGGCACTGACTCAAAGCATGGTTACCTCGGACCTGGTAAGACCGGAGACTGTATTCCTTCCGTTATTGACCTAGCACCGGCTTAATTAGTAAAGAAAATCGGCATGTCAGAGCGAGCCGCACGAGAGCTTGAACTAGCGTCTCCTCACTCGGACTTGCAGTCCGCCATCTTGCCCGAATGATGCATTTCCAACTCAGTATCCTGTTCACTGGCAGATGTCATGACTCATTCAAAGCTACTAATCTGGCCTTTCACCTGAAAGATCAGTGTTCCAACATTCAGGCATGCCCTGTATTTTTTAAATGTCTACCATCTTCTACAGTGGTTCCTAAATAGACATGCTCAGTCCAAAAGTAAACAAGCCACACCCATCTTTGCTCCACAAACATTCTAAGACTCGCATTTCCTGGCATGTGGAATGATACCTGGCCAAAATACTATACATCGATCCACTGAGTGGGGTGGCAAGATACATCTAACAGCAGCTTAATCAAACTCTACCTGCCCAGGACCATCTGAGGCAGGAACTGAAGTGAGGGCTGACACAGGTAGCACTCACCTAATGATATTACCATCTTAAATACAGGTTGATGAGAAGGCGAGGGGAAGCTGGCAACATGGTGCAAGGATGCCTGAGTCATGGGGATGTTGTTTTAGTGCAGGAAGGGGCATCTTCGCACACGAAAACAATCAGTACAGGCATTTTCCTCTTTCAATGCATGCTGTAGAATGCAGCACGCATTGAAAGAGGAAAAAAATTGAGGAGAAATGAAAATATTTCTCCTCGTTGCGCCTCCCTACGCCTGCCCTGGAGAGGGGTAGCATTCACACGCATTTCCAGATTTGCGATTCCTCATAAATCTGGAAATGTGTCTCATTCCATGGGTGTTGCATGGGAACACCCACAGCAAAGTGCTGCTTGTAAAGGAGCCGTATTTACAAGGACAGGAAAAGCCACACAGGGTGGCTTTTCCTGTCCTTGTAAATATGGAGCAGTAAGATACACCACCAGTACGTCACAAAACGTGATGTGCTGGTGGCGTAGGGGGTTTGTTAATCTGGCCCCAGGGTAGTTTAGGCCATCGCCACAGCGGTAGTAAGGTTTTTTCTCTCTGCTCTGATACAGTGGCGTAACAAAACTTGAGGGGGCCTCCCCGCAAAGTGAAAGGTGGGACCCCCTTCCAGACTAACTCGGAAGCTTGCAGGCCAGTGTACTGTGCTGAGGGGGCCCCCTGGAGCTCGGGTACCCACACTGCGGTAGCTGCGGGGGCCTTTGTTATGCCACTGCTTCGATCCAGGGAAGTCTCATCTTCCCAGGACTCGACTCTTGCCCTTCGCTGTACCTAAACCCTCAACATTCGAGTTCTCTGATGTCCTCCTCCCTGATCTCCAGCTCTCCCTGGATCTCACAGGATCATGCTGATGATGATGGGTTGGTGGGGGATCTAAATTCTACGAGCTGTGATACCTGACGGAAGACGGGAGAGGAACCCGCGGTTCCCCATCCCATTATTCAAGTATTACTTGGGGTAAGGGGTCTGTCAAGGGCCATTGACATGCATGCACCTCCTTCCTCCTTTCTGCCCCTCCCCCCATATACTTCTATCAATTTCACTGTTTACAAATGTGTTACAGAGATGTTTGAGCAACCATCCTCAGTACTTTTTATGGGGACCCTTCAGTGCACACATCCTGGGCCGGTAGAGGAGAGTGAGGCGGCGAAGAGCTTCAGCTACTGACAGTCTGTCGACGTCAACCCCCAGACTGAACTCAAGCTGTAGAGGACCCCGCCAAAGTTACCGTCAATGAGAAAAAGAGCCAGAAATATTTCTAAGGCTAAGGTAAAATCTTGACTAGAACCAATCCCTACTAGTCCAGGGGTCAAGTGAAAGCCTCAGTGCTCAGTTGCTTTCAAGGCAATGCACAAACTTGCAAATAGAGGTAGCCTTGGACTCTGGGCTCAGAAACCGTTATCTTTGGCTCATAAGTTGCAGTCATGTGACGAGAAGAGCCCACTAGGCAAGGGTACTGGGTCTGAGAGGGGACTTTTGGGATGGCTAGAATGAGATTTCACAGCTACACCAGCAGAGTCCAGGGCACGTCCAGTGTAAACTGGTCAGCTGAGAACTAAGCAGGTGCAGGGCGTCTTTAGCTTTTGTGTCCCTGAAGCTTAAGAGGAGGCTAGCCAACTAGCCCTTGGGGTCCACTCACTGTTCCTAGGTACGAGTGGGAGCAGGTCCATCCCTTGGGGTCTCTCTCCATGGGTTCAACAGCAGGAGCAGCCCTTCTCTTACCGAAGTCCTGCCTTTGCTCAGTAGGCGCAGCAGGTGCACTCTTCCTTGGTGCAGACTTTCTTTCTGGGGTTCACAGGTTCAACAAGTGCAGGCCTTCTTCTATTCTTTTCAAGGCTAATGGTGTTCTGAGGCTAGAGGCCAGGGGTGCTACTTTTAATCCAATTTCGATTTTGTGAGTGGGGTGGGCTCACAAGCAAATGGAGCTACTATTCTCATAGGACACCCCTACCCATTTCTACATCACAGCCTGTGGGCTTGCCACTAAACAATCTCATAGAGCCTCTCTCTGCCCAAATCTAAGATGTCGAGACCATTTTTCCCTGGAATAGAGCTGTGGGCACACACCTGAGGTGTGTCCAGTATAATAAGCCCCCCATCCCGGAAAACCAGTTCTGCAATGGGATTTCCCCCTCCAGAAGAGATGCTACCTTGTCTACCTACACAAAGGAGCAGGCAAGCTAAGGTGTGACTCACATTTGCCTCTCAGAGGCAGTAGCTCCTTTGAAGTTGGACTTTTGTGGCCCTTGGTCCATCCTGGCAGAGAAGGTCACACCTCTTCACTACAGCTAACCCTTGGTTTCCCTTCTTGGCAGTGCTTCACACCTTTTAGCAGGAAGGCAACAGGCTGCCTTGGGTGATAGCTGCTGCAATTAATCAGAAGTGGCAAACTAAGAGTTTGGGACAAGAAAGGGGGTAACATTCTAAAGTCACCCTCATGTTAAACGTTCCATTAAATCAGACTTCAGCAAGAAATTGGGTTTCATGTAACAATTAATGTGATAGCTTTGAGGACTGTTTTTAGGGTTCCCACATTAAAGTTAGTAATTAGCATGTGGGTTAGTGAGATCCCATGTTAGCCAATGGGGCTACCAGCCTCACTACGGTGATAACAACAATTTCAAGTTTTCACTGTCAGGACATGTGTAGTTCAAATTCCACATGTTCTTTTCTTTAATTTTTGGCACCGTGCTTTTGAGGCTGCTAAGGCCTGCCTTGGGGGTGACTTACAAACACTAAAAATGAAGGTTTTGGCATGGCAAAAGGATTATTTTGCTATTTTGCCATTTTGAGTTGGCAATTTTAAAAGCTGCCATGGCAGACCTCGAGCAATGCTTTTACATTGTCATAGCAGTGATGGCTCACGTGCTGCAGTTCACTGGTGACACTTGATTTACTAGCCCTGGGTACATTTTGTACCATCTACTAGGGACTTAAAGGTAAGTTAAAAGTGCCAATCAGGGGTTAGCCAATTGCACATACACTTTGAGGGTCTGTAGAGCCAGTGCACGACAGAGTCAAAAAACCAGCACCATCAGTCCCAAAAAGTGAGGGATGATCATGACCTTTCCTTACATCCTCATGTCCTCAGACCTACTCAGGAGGTCTGCTACCGATTAGAAAATTAAATAATATTAGCAAATTATTAGTATATAGATAAAAAGGCAAAATTGACAATTTTGAAAATGTTCTTCAAATGTGAAGAAATATGAAATTGGAGGCTAAATAAGTTGGTATTTTATCTTGATTTGTGAGAACAGTGATAGTTTGGTGGCCTCATTTGCAGCACCGGTTTACACCAACTAAAACAGCATGCATTTGGAATAAATAAGACAAAACGCCTCAGCCAGACTCATACTGGACATCCCCCGTCAAGCTCACATTTCCGGTCACCTGAAAGACCTCCACTGGCTCCCCGTCAACAAGAGAATAACGTTCAGTCTCCTCACCCACGCACACAAGGCCCTCTACGACCTAGGATCCGAATGCCTCAACACAAGACTGTCCTTCTACACACCCACCCGCCAACTACGATCATCCAATCAAGCCCTCGCCGCAGATCCACCATGGGAGGAAGATCCTTCTCTTACTTAGCGGCCAAAACCTGGAATTCTCTCCCCACTCACCTCCGCCTTACACAGAACCACCTCTCCTTCAGAAAGCAGCTAAAAACCTGGCTTTTCGATAAGTAATGCACCCTCCCTCCCTCAAGCGCCTTGAGACCCTCTGGGTGAGTAGTGCGCTATATAAATTCTTGAACTTGAACATATGCTAGCAACCCAAGTTTCACTTTGCGTTTTAGAATAAAAAGCATTTTGAAATACTCCAACCTTCCCAATAAAATTAAATGCTTGATTTTTGCATGTTTTTGGTTGTGAATGTAATAACATATTTCATACATTGTGTATCTGTGTGATATACACTTGCTTGTATTTTGCATGTTTTTGGTTGTGAATGTAATAACATATTTCATACATTGTGTATCTGTGTGATATACACTTGCTTCTGTATTTTATGAACTACAGCCTTAGATTGTACTTTTAGTCATTGCTTGATGGCTTCACACCACCATTGCTCTTAGGTTATTATTTGGTTAAGATAATCATCCCAATTAGAGGATGGTGTTGGTCAAAATGTTTTGGCTTGCTCTACCATAATCTTTATATTTTTTGGTTAGAAATATAAATCAAATAACAAATGTAGATTTATATATGTTAATTTTTTCTTGTAGTGGTTATTTCTGTTTCTAAATCCATTAGCATAGTGAAAACCCACCAATACCAATTGTGTCTCGATAAAATATGTGAAGGCTAAAAGATTCTAGATTACATTTATCAGATTCATAATATTCTTCTGTTGATGTCCAAAAAGTTCTCTAAGTATTTGGATATTACCATTCAAGCAGCCCCATAAAAGTACAGTTTTAGGCAATACCCTACCTCTGTGCTTACAGCTAGGTTCTGATACAGATGCTCTCAAGTTAGCTTCCTTTTGGCAGCACCAACCGTGAGTTTTACATTTCACTAGCGTATCGATGTGGCCAAACGGAAGGAAGGGAAATTAGTGTGGGTACGGCAAGGAGTTTGTGACATTACTCCACCCAAAAGTCCATCATTAAAATGGAAACAGAAACTCTCACTGGCCGTGGCGAGCATGGAAGTGACGTAACAGGAGGGGAGCCTGAATAGCAGATACTGGGTCCCAGGAATTTTGCTCGAAACCTTTCCATTTCCAGGCAACAAGATACCTTATGTGACCATGGAACATTTTCATGTCCTTGATAGCACTAACATCATACTCCCAGGGGTTTCTTCCTAACACCTGGGGTGTTTGATAATTTCTGTCTCCTCAAGGTAGTAAAAGGATAAGGTGTCCCCATTTTGGCTATCACTTCCAGGGCGAAAGGTGATAATGTAATCGAACTCTGCAAAGAACAGGATCCACATTAATAGTCTAGATGACAATGCCCGGGCACACTTGAGAAACCAGAAGTTATGGTGGTCAGTAAAAATGGTAACAGGAGATCTGTTCCCAGGCAAATAGCTCCTCCAATCCCTGAAAGCCTGTTAAATAGATCAGCAATTTTTTTCAGCTATGGTGTAATTTGTTTCAGCTGATAACAATTTTCTGGACAGATAAGCAACAGGATGTAATTCGCCGTTCTCAGAATCCCGCTGAGAAAGAATTGCTCCAATGGCTCCATCAGAGGCATCTGCCTCAGTTATAAATGGTTTAGACGAGTCTGGATGATATAGAATTGAGGGGCTATTCAATGCTTTTGCCAAGTCCTGAAAAGGCTGGTCTTGGTCTTGTGTTCAAGAAATTGTACCCCCTTGTTAGGCAGGTTAGTAATGAAGGTGAAACACACAAGATGATGGACGGAATGTTGCACAATGGCAAAACATTCACCCCCAGTCACAGATCTGGGTTTAATCCATCGTTATTTTGCTCACCAAGCCATCCCAGTTCGACATGGCCATATGCAAATCAGTCTTGACCCTGTGCCTCATGGGAACAGTCCAGCCTGAAATGCCAAGCCATGTCTTTCCTGGACCGGAATCAAGCATCCTAGGACCAGTTGCTGGCTATCAGCCGTCTTCAGCCAGGATAGCTTGACTCCAGTGGGCTAGTGAGCACGGGACCCACGTCTGGGCGTACCCTTCCCACATAGGGTGAATAGCAAAACACACAAGATGATGGACGGAATGTTGCACAATGGCAAAACATTCACCCCCAGTCACAGATCTGGGTTTAATCCATCGTTATTTTGCTCACCAAGCCACCCCAGTTCAGACATGGCCATATGCAAATCAGTCTTGACCATGTGCTTCATGGGAACAGTCCAGCCTAAAATGCCAAGCCATGTCTTTCCTGGACCGGAATCAAGCATCCTAGGACCGGTTTCTGGCTATCAGCCGTCTTCAGCCAGGATAGTTTGACTCCAGTGGCCTAGTGAGCACGGGACCCACGTCTGCGCATACCCTTCCCACATAGGGTGAACAGCAAACCACACAAGATGATGGACGGAATGTTGCACAATGGAAAAACAGTTCGGGCTGGACTGTTCCCATGAGGCACAGGGTCAAGACTGAATTACATATGGCCATGTCTGAAAATAACAATGGATTAAACCCAGATATGTGACTGGGGGTGAATGTTTTGCCATTGTGCAACATTCCGTCCATCATCTTGTGCGTTTTAGTAATTAAGGTGACCTTAAAAGAAAAATTCTCAATGAGCCACCTAAAAAATTAACAAACCCCAAAAACCATTGGACCGCTTTAATATTTTGAAGTTCAGGCCAATCAGTAATGGCCTTAAGATTATGTTCATCATTGAAATGCCTTGAGATGTTTCAACGAATCCTAAGGATTCTGCTTTGGTGGTGTGAAACTCACAAGTTTACAATAAAGGCCATGTTGTCTTAAGGTTGCTACAACAGTTTTCACATGGATGATGTGTACATTTTAGGACTGTGAATGGATAAGAAAGTTGTGGATGTTTGCAATAACAAACTTATCTAGAAATTTGCACAGTACATTGTTGACAAAAAACTAAAATCCCTCAGGAGCATTACACAATCCAAATGGCATCACACAGTACTCAAAATGACCATAACAATTCCAAAAATCCATCTTCCATTCATCTCCAGGCCTAATGTGGACCAGATGGTATAGCCCCCTTAGATCAAGTTTAGTATAGATGTTAGCAATTTGTTTTGACCCAACACTACCGGAATGAGTGTAAAGGGGTACTGGTCCTTTATAGTGTTGGTATTGAGAGCCCTGTTATCAATGCAGGTCTGACGATCCCCATTGCACTAAAGGATGAAGCATAAGAGTGAGGCTGCTGGAGATTAGGATGGTCGAATAAATCCATTCTAGAGATAACTGTGTAGGTATAGGTTAATTTACTCTGTGAGGTAACAGATCAGAATACACGTTATTGAGGCACTGGGACCATATCAATTTGGCAATCAAATGCCTGATGAGTAGATAGAGTCTCTGCCTGACTTTTGATGAATATATCATGAAAGCCTTCCTATTCCATAGGCAAGGCTAGATTTTGCTTGACAACTGTTGAGATGAAGTGTGTTCTCACTGCAAACCTGTTTGTCAGGGTTACCAGTTTTACACAAGATTGGTGACACCAGTTTGAGGGAAATGTCACTTTTCTTTTAGCCCGGTCTATGCTGGGATTATGAACCTTCAACCATAGCATTCCTAAAATTATTCTAAATTGTAGTGTGTAAACTAATTCAAAACTTAGAGCCTGATTGACATTTTGGCAGACATGTTAGCCCTTCACAACGCTGATGGATATCCCATCCACCGAAGTAAAAATTTCATTATATCCGATGGGATTTATATTTCGGCTGAGGAGATATCTGTGACTATTTTGAAGGAGTAACAAGTCTTCCAAAATATAAATCAGGCCCTTAGTACTTCTTCATGATTTTGAGATTCGTGGCCACAGATCACATGATCCAGTTGGGTCTGGCGGGTGATTGGACTGTCCTAGGCCCTGACTCTTTAGTGTCTTTTTCTTTGAGCAATTTTAAATTCTGAGCAACAGATAATATCTATAAAATTGCTTGGTCCCCAGAGTCTAGCATGACCACTGCAGCAACTTCCTCTAGTCCGAACTTTAGAGTGATGTTCAAGATGAGATATGGTATTCAGTTGTGTAGAGTGTTAGCTGCTTATTAATATAGAGTTTTTCATTCACGTTTGAATGGTTCTCCTGCTTATCCTTCGAGCTGATTAGTTATTTTGCCTCCTTAGACACATTGATGCTAATGTTATGCTTCAAGATTACTCAAGCCTTCAGTTTGGCTGAACAATCCAGAACAAAGAGATCTTTTTTCAATAGTACTAACATTGGCTATTCTTAGGTCATAAATCTTTTTCTTCCACAGTAAGAGGACCATAGACATCTCATATTTCTATAGGTTCTGTGGTTTTATTATTGGAAGAATCAGAAACCTTGTCCCTGGAATGCAGAAAGACTTAAGTTTCAGCCCACCATCTCTTGCCTTTCCAAAATCAATAGCCTATGGTCTAAGTGTAGGGCAAGGTCAATCAAATCGCTACAATTCTGAGGTTGAGGATTTATCTGAGCTATGATGTCATTCAGCTTGTCTCTAAGTCTGCAATGGAAAATTGAGGATCTTTTATCTTCCAGCTAGTTGGTTTCAGTTGGCAAGCGGTTAAAATGGGCATTATATGCCATCAGTGTGAGAAGTTAGCATGGTATATGATGTCCACTATTCTAGTGGGCACCCTGCACCAGTCTAAACGACCCTTATGGTGATGGTTGTAAAGTCAACCTTATAGACCAGCTATCCTAGTGGTTGCATGGACAAAGCAGTCTTAGGCTAAAACTTCAGAGAGCATGTGAAGCCGGCTGTTTTGCCAATTATAATCCCTTGAACATCAAATGAAAGGACACCACACAAGTTATATATCAAATACATATGTATTTATTACTAACACAACCCCTCTGCACTCTTTATGATGAGGTCAGAGTTCGAGATACGTTACAAGTTACTCATTAAGCATACTATAAGTTGCACAAATACAATTCTGCCCTAAGGCCTCACGGACCATATACTAAGTAAGTGGTATAAGAACCTCTTCAGGAATAGTGAATAGGCCTAGGAAATCGCTGGGCTACACTGGACAACCAAAGTTTAGGAAGTAGGAGGCCCACGGGAGGTGTGTGCAGTGTCTAAACACACACGCGAGTTACTATAGAGTTAAAATGGGAACGTTAAAGTTACAAAGTAGTAGATTCAGGACACTTCCTTATGGACTATGGTAAAACCCTTTTATTATTATTATTATTATTATTATTAGGTTTTGTAAAGCGCGTAGTCACCCGTAAGTATCCCAGCGCTAAGATCCGAACAAGCTAAAGGGTAACAGGGGGGGAGAGGAGGAAGAGAAGATCAGGGGAACCGGTGAGTTTTCAGCCGTTTCCTGAATCAGAGATAATCTGGTTCCGTCCTCAGATCACGGGGGAGGGAATTCCAAAGGTGGGCTGTGTTGACAGAGAAGCGCCGTCCACCCGTGCGCACCTTCTTCACTCTGGGGATAGTGATGAGGTATTCATGGTCGGATCGGAGGGATCTTGAGGCTTTGTAGGACCTGATGAATTTTTTTAGGATGGGGGGGCCTTTGTCCTGTAGGAGTTTGTGTGATAGACAGAGAGCTTTAAACTTCACTCGCTCTCTCACTGGAAGCCAATGGAGGTGTTTCAGAGCTGGTTTGGCCGAAGATCTAGCCAGGGTATTGGTGAGAATCCGGGCCGCGGCGTTCTGGATCCTTTGCAGTTTATTGAGGGTTGCCTCGGGAGCGCCCAGATAGATGGTGTTGCTGTAATCCATATAACAATATGAAGGAGTACCACCAAAGATAAGGCTAAACACATATCACAGATACACTAGGTCTCATTAAAGCCTTTACTGTATCTTCACTGTTTTTAATATTGTCCAGTAGCTTTAGAATAAATTATATTTGGTTAAGTTATACCAGGACAATTTTTAACTCACTGACTTTTTTCTATTTTTCACATTCATCACTCACATACCCGCTCCACTGTATTTCAGGTGTCGCAGCACACCTTGGCGGCACTCGGCTGTCGAGGTGGCCCCGATGATGAAGCATGTCACCGACCAGGTCGGTGAGTGAGGGGTTCCTTAAAAACAAAGGAGGACTTCTTCTTTTTACACTAGTGTCTCATCCCACCAATATTGGCTGTTTAGCCTTATCTTTGGTGGTACTCCTTCATATTGTTATATAGCTACCTGTCTAGGGGACTGGGAGTACCCTTCCATCCACAGTAGTGGATAAAATCCCTTAACTCTCCTATTCTGTTAAATATATGTTGCTGTAATCCAGCCTTGATAGAATAAGGCCTTGGATTAGCAGTTTCTGGGAGACAGGAGGGAGTAAGGGCAAAATCTTCCTGATAGATTTGAGAAGCCCGAAGCAAGTCCCAGTGATTTTTTTTGGCTTGCGTCTTGAAAGACAGGTCTTTTTCAAGCCAAATTCCCAGGCTCTTGATCTCAGACTTGGGGGCAGGGGGTTCACCCAAGCAGGGTGGCCAGATGTTCTGAGAGAGGGAAAGCCCCTTCTGGCCAAGGAGGAGAATATCTGTCTTTGAACCATTAAGTTTCAATGACGAGCTATTCATCCATCCTTGAATTTCTGCAAGACAGTTATAGAGGTCCGAAGGTTCTTGGTTTGGGTGAGATAGAGACACCACTAATTGAGTGTCATCAGCATAGCTGATGATTTTCACTCCAAACGGGTTGACAACCTCCTCCAATGGGGACATGTAGACATTGAATAATGTCGGGCTTAGAGATGAGCCCTGGGGCACACCGCATTGGAGGGGGGTTTCGGGAGAGCGGGTGTCATTCTCCCAGACCTGAAAGGAGCGGTGGCCAAGGAAGGATTTGAACCAGGTCAGAGCAGTGCCCTCGACACCAATGTTCTTGAGTCGCTGGATTAAGACCCGATGGTTGACGGTGTCGAAGGCCGCACTGAGGTCCAGGAGGATCACTGCCACTGATCCTCCTGCGTCCAAAAGGGCTCTGGCCTCCTCCACTGCTGCGAGAAGGGCAATGTCAGTGCCCTGCCCTGGGCGGAATCCAGTTTGCGAGCATCTGAGCAGATTGTTGGTCTCCAGATACTGCGAAAGCTTTTTGTTAACTAGCTTTTCGGCGATTTTACTGGTTCCGGGGAGGAGAGAAATTGGCCTGTAGTTGGCCAAGTCCGAGGGATCCAGAGAAGGTTTTTTAAGTAGCGCCTTGACGACAGCCGCCTTCCAGCTGGGGGGAACTTTTCCCTGGAGCAGTGAGGCATTGATGAGATGAATGAGTGTAGGAACGATGGTGGGGGCCACTTTCTTAAGGAAGCGTAGGGGGACTGAGTCCCTGGGGGATCCGCTTTTGATAGTATCTAGCGCGGTTGAGACCTCTTCAGCAGTGACTGGTCCAAGAGAGATTAAACGGGGAGAGGTAGGGTTTGAGTTCATGCAGTCTTCCTCGCTGAAGTCGATGGGTGGAAGGATTTTCTGAATCTTCTCCTCGAAGAATTTGGCCAGTTTAAGGCATTTCTCTTCAGCTGCCTTGGGGTCTGGCAGATTCTTTGGTGCAGGGTCTGGGGCTTTAAGTAATTCTTTTAAAATGATGAAAGTTTCCTTGCTGGAGCAGGAGGAGTTTTCTATCCTTTCCTGAAAGAATGTACTTTTGGTGTTGCGAAGAGCGAACTTGTAGTTTTTTAAGGAGGTACGGAAGGCGTCTTTCTTGACTATCGATTTATCCTTCCTCCAAGAGCGCTCCGTTCTTTTGCACTCCTTCCGTAGGAGGTTAAGCTCAGGAGTGTACCACGGGGCAGGGCTCACTCTTTTAATTCGCCTGAGGGTGGAAGTTTTAGGGAGAAGTTTGTCCAGTGATGTAGTGAGCCAAGAGTTGAACTGATTATCAGCACTGGCTGGGTCAGAGACTAGGGGGGGGGGGAGAGAGGCCCTGAGAATGGAGGCCCATTCGTCTGGCGAGAGTTTCTGCCAGCGTCGGTCAGTGATCCGGATTTTGGCCTGTTGGGTGGGTGGGATGAAGAGATGCCAAAAGATAGATATTAAAAAATGGTCTGTCCAAGGAAGGGGGAGGGGGGTGCAGGTGGTGAGGCCCGTGATGTTGGTAAAAACGGGGTCCAAAAGGAGTCCTTTGTCATGGGTGGGTTCTGAGTTAACTAATCGGATGTCAAAAGACGTAAGGTCAAGAAGAAGTTCGGACACAGTTAGGTCCTTGGGGTCTGATAGATGGAGATTGAGGTCTCCCAAGATAAGAAAATTGGGAGAGGTAGTTGCTATCTGAATGACAGTTTCGACAAGAGCACTTGAGAATTTTCCTGGGGTTTAAACTAGGACACTTGGATAGTCAACACCCACGGGAGCACCGGAGTACTCGAGTTACCTCACTCAGGGAAGCCGGGGGCATAGGTGTCTTTTCGTGTCTGGTTTCGTCGCTGTTTCCTATGGAGAGCTGCAAAGAAGTGCTGCAGGCGACCAGAAGAAAAGTGTCCTGGTGGATCCAAGGGTGGATCGGAGTCGTGAATAACCTAAAAGCAGAGGGAACAGAGTCTGGGTCACTAGCCAGTGACTAAGAAGGAACCAGGAAGGAACCAGGCGATGTCGAGATGCAATCAGGTGAAGAGGTGAAGCTTGTCTCTGCAGCCACGAGGACCAGGAGGTGTCGACAAAGACCAGGCGCTGGATTCGAGCTGTCCCACAAAGGATCTTGTTGACTGCAGTGTCTGTATCCAAATTGGACCCAACAAGCCTTGGCCAAAGCAATCCATGCAGGTTAGGAAGACTGGCTTCTGTTCAGACCAGCAAGGTCTGGAGAGCTTCTCCTTTGCAGGGAAGCTGGAGCAAGCCCGGAGCAACCAGACAAGCAGTGTAGTTTTACAAAGAAGTCTTCGTAGGGCTCACTAGCCAATGGGCTAGCAATCGGGAAGATGCGTTGAGCTGAAATGCAGGTGCAGGCCCCACGTGGCACTCGTGGAGTGTGGCGGGCTAAGCTTCGGTACAAATGCTGCTCGGGTCTGAGGCTTCTCAAACCCCAATGCACAACTTTGAGGATACCTCTGAAGCTGCACGGTTAGCAAAAAGCAGGTAGTCCAGAATGTCCGGTCCCATGTCTCTCGTGTCTGTCACAGGTCTCAGCTTTGCTGTGGATGTGGATCTGAGTCGGAGAAGTCTGGAAGTCTAGTTCCTGAGTCGCTGAGTCTTCGGGTCCTGGCGGGAGCGTCAACAAAGCAAACCAGCAAGTTACTGGTGGTGCCTGTTTGCACAGGGTGGTCACTCCTTGACCACAAGGGAGATGTCTTCAGTCTTCCAGTCTATATGGAACATCGAAGGTTCAAGAGTTTTGTTTCAGAGTTTCTGTCCAGGATAATCTAATGTCTCTAGAAACAGATCCTATCTTTATACTAAACTAAGGGGCTGGATTACCTGCTAGGTCCCTCCTATAGGTGGAACCTGGGAAGGGGGTGGTTATACCCCTTTCCCTTTGTCCAGTTTCACGCCAGAGCTGGGGCGGGAGTGCCCCAGCAACTGGTTTGAACCGGGCTATGCATGGAGCACCTTGTGTGCCCCAGGCAGTGTCTGGAAAAGCATCTTTCCATTGAACCCACCCTGCCCCAATCCACTACAGGCTGTCTGGGGAGGTGCTGGCACCTCCCTCGACAGGAAACCTATTGTCCAGGCCTCCCTTGCCGGAGTTTCATACAGCTGATGGAGGCCAGACTCGTGTCTGTGGCAGCAGCATCCATTTTGAGATGCTGAGCTCTGTTTAACTTTAACCCGATAAAGCAGCAACTACATGTCTTCTCCCTCTAGAAGGGTGGAATGCTACCCCTGCTGCCAGGGCTGGTGGGGGGTAGTATTCTAAAGTGTTTGACACCTTACACAACATGTTTTGATAAAGCCAATCCAAAGTTAGCATTAACCGCGAGGAGTATAATGCACTTAAGAGTATATGGTATGGCTATATCATAGAACAGCTATATGGACATGGTTCCTAAAGCTGCGAAAGCTGCATGCTAGAGCACTATCTCACATAAAACCAAGCACTCTGCCTTCAGGATTGTCAAGGCATGCCATAGGAGTGACTTATAGGTATATATGTGTCTATATATAAGGGTACATAGAGGTATACCATATCTAAGCATGGGGTGATTACACCACGTTGCCCAAGCTGAGTGATCAGCCTATGGTGTCAGTTTGGATGGATGGCCAGCCAGGGGTGGCATAATTCATGCTGCAGCCCCTGGTAGGCCTTGGATGCACCTATGCCCTGGGTACCTATGGTACACTATACAGGGACTCACAAGGTGACCCGATTCCGAATAAGGTATGTACCTAAAGTACATGGAGTCCATTTTACAGAGGGAGCAGATAGCCTGGTCCCTGAATAGCAGGGTCCCAGGCAAACTAAGTCGAAAACCAGCTAAACACTAGGCAAAAAAGTTGGGGTAACCATATAGTCAGATATCCCCCTTCCTACAATCTGTTGCTTAGCTCCTTTTTTTAAATTTTCAATTCTTGTTAGGAAGAGTGGAGTCATAATTTAACAAGGGTACAGCCCAAGCGGCCAAAGCCACACTCAGGTACGAGATCATGAAGGCTATACGTGACTGTGCATCTAGAAAGGTTATTGGTCGAACCATAAAATGGAGATGTACCTCAGAAAGGAATCGCGTCCCCTGAAAAGATCTCTGGTGGAGCCAACGGTACTGCAGTGTGAACAGTAATTGAGACATTCTGGGAATTTGATGCAACGCTTACTGACACAGGTGTTACTGGGGAGGCTCTAATCATACTCAAATGACCCTGGTTTTGAGCCATTTGAGTAGCAAGAGCTGAAGTTTTGTGCAGGTGAATGCCATATCTTTCTGCATGTTTGCGAGTCTTCTACACAAGTCCTCAATGGATAACATTGTGAAAAGCCTAGTTAGGAGCAATAAACACCATTGGGTTTGTTATACTGTGGGCTCTGTTCCTCAGAAACAATGCTCTCACAGGGCCCGATTCACAGAACTAACTTAAGACAAAATCCTAAACTTCCTACTTTTGGTATTCACAGAAGTTAGGATTTTGTCTTAAGTTTGTCTTAAGACAGACTTAAGACAGACTTAAGACAGACTTAAGACAAAATCCTAACTTAAGTCTGTCTTAAGTCTGTCTTAAGACAAACTTTAGACAAGATCCTAACTTCTGTGAATACCAAAAGTAGTAAGTTTAGGATTTTGTCTTAAGTTAGTTCTGTGAATTGGGCCCAAGATGCCCTGCTTCTGGAAGCATCAATATGATTCTTGTATGTCACCATTGTATTGAAGTGGGAAATGAGGGTAGGGGGTAGGGAGATTAGGATGTGTACTGCAGGGAAAAAGGTCATTCAAGAATTCTTAGTTCTACTTTCACAAAGAATTGTTTTTACAATTCACAGAAGAAAGTGTTTGTTGTTTCCACTAAGAGAACAAAGTGCAGAATTACAGTTCCTTGCGTTAAATAACAAAGTTATTGATAATCTTGAATCAAAAACTGTAGCAGTTCCTGTTGAGGTTCATTGCGAGTTCCCAAACCAAGTCTATATATCAAAGAACAAATCTCTCCTGAGGGGAACTAGGAGTTAGTTCCCAGTGCGTCTCTTGTGCTATGGTTAGTTTGTTATAATCCCGGATTAGACCCATGTAGTGAAGCAGTTTATTTCTTACATTGTCCTCATGAATAATATTTCCAAGCTGTGACCTTTAACATACATTTGCAAGAACAGGAGTGTTGGATCAGTTTCTCTGAAACTAGACTTGTTTTACATATAGCTTCATACAACATTTTCACAACGCCCTAAACATCATGTACAAGGTCTTGTTCGTTACTACGTAAAAATGTCATCACTATCTTCATCCACGGGGCGACAGGGCAATCTACATATCAACAACATCACTAATCTAATTTGTACATCACAAGGCTGCTTTCTATTACAAGAGATGAGCATCCCAATAGATTAGTAGAGGAGGTACTTCTGCTGACACTGAGAGTCCTTGCATGCTGAGAAATCACCACACAGCAACCTGACATCTTGTGAGTGGTGTTTAGTTTGTGACTAAGACGAGATCCATCACTCTATCCCATCAGGCAATGGGGTTGGATCGTCCTTTGGGTGGATTCTTGGCTCTACACTAACCCTCGGCAGTGACCTCCGCTCGCAAAGTTTGTGGAGCTTTCCGTGTTATGCGGAGCTTGCGGATTTCTGAAAAACTCCGCTCCACATAGCGGAGCAGAATTTTTTTCATCGTTGGCAGTCATCAACGTCAAGTGGGTGAGCGCCAGCGAGGAAAATTCACCTCCCGCCGATATTTTTCCTCATTTGTGATAGTCGACATCAAGTTGGTGAGCGAGAGCATGGAAAATCAAAATCCTGGTGAGATTTCTCAATTCAGGTGGTCGGATTTCTCATTACGAGTGGTCGTGTATGCTTGCGACCACTCATGTTGAGATACTGTCCGTTTGCGTTGAGAATATTGCTGATCGAGTAAAAAATCTACTCTGGCAGCAGAAAGGAAGCTGCGCCCGCATGCGCTGTGCATGGTGCCGTTCGCGATAATTGCACAGTGCGGACAAACACCCGGCGCTGAAAATCAATGCGAACGGCCTTTATCTAACGCACTCCACCGCTTGCAGAGCCCCGCGTAGCACGGCAGAGGGTTTTTTGCACTTCGTGGAGTGGAACTCCCTGAACTCCGCCCAGGCTTACTCTACACCTACACATAATCTAGGTACACTCAGAGTTGGGTTCGCATAGTAGGTGTAGGCTAGATTACTACCTTGTTTATATGCATGTATACAGACAATTGTTTAACACCATGGTAGAACTATATCTACTGTTTACTCTGTTGATACTCGTAATCACGTTTATCTGCTTCTGTCTACTAATCATGCAGCACACATATTTTATGCAAGGATAACGTTTGTTCAATAAATATTATTGAAAACGTCCCACTGTGTATTCTCTGTATAGTTCTCTGAGAATGAGGGCGCACAAGTGACTGATTGAAAGGTTCCGCACTGTTTCCACTATCCCTGAGGGGTCAGGGTTGTCATGTTCAGTGGTTGCCAGAAACCATTCGCTCCCTAGTAGGTTAGGGGGGCTTATGGTGGCACTGTGAGCTAGCTGGTCTATAGGCCAATATATCATGGGGGGTGTCTGGAATCAGTCTCGACACCAAGCCCTTAGTTTATGTTGTCCGAACAATGCACAGGTCCAACAGATTGGTAGGAACTACACAATAGGTTGACCTTCCTTCATCAATCCCTAGTGCAGCCCTAATCGTGCCTCATCTCGCACCATACCAGAGCGCTGTTTCTTCCCTATTGCCAAGAAGAATTCCTGCTCGGGTGTCAGAAGGCGGTACCACATCCAAACTTCTAAAGAAGTTGAGGAGGCACTGAAGGCATGGAGAGCGAGAGAGCACGGTGTCAGGAAAGGCATGCGGCCTTGATCTCCCCAAAGAGCAGAACAACTCTCTGGAACCGAGAAAACATCTTGGGTGTATGGCTCCTCGATGTGGCAGCTCCTTTCAAAACCAAACTTGAATAGCAAGCACGGCGGAAAGGACACACCCATTTTAAACAGAGGTGCCGCACCTGAAGGCGGTGCCCCCAAGCATGTTTTAGAGATAACACCTGCTGGAAAGGAAGCAATAAATGTGTCGTCAGAGTCCGCATAAACAAATGAGTCACATAGTGAAGCCCATTACTGGAATGAGCGTTAAAGCAAACAAACAATAAATACATTGCAGTAATACAAGATAAGATATCTTGTTGTTTAAGCATTGGAACATTATTGGTACATAAATGCTGATGGGATTGATGTTAAATACTTGCGGCAAGGAGTTTGTGACATTGATAAAGTTGTACCAGAGCTTAGGTTTCTCTTTGTCACATGAAGCAATTTTGTGACCACATTCCTGACTTTTAGAAAGGGGGTATTTTTGTTACTTATACTAGACTGGAAAATTATAAAATCTCAATTTTTATAAATGCTTCATCAGATTGCTTATTTAATAACTTGTCATGCAGATGTGTTTGTGTGCTAGTATTTCACTGGGAACCCTGACAAAAACAAAGGTGGTCAGAATGATGTAACATTGGTTCCTGGAAACCTTTCATGTGCGTTAAGAAACGTTGCACAAATTTAAAGATATATGGAGAAATTATTAAAAGCTATCATGATTAGTGGTAACTTATCTTTATTAATGATAGTTATTGTGTGTGTCATTTTTAGGTTTTGCCTGGCCATGCGCTTTGCGCATGCGCCAAAAAACCTCTTGAGTTGTGTGTGTGGGTCGGGATACGCCCCCTCCTCCGATTGGCTAGCTCCATAATTGGAGGCTAGCCATTGGGAGAGGGCTCCATCCGTCAATCTCGGACCAGATTCGGGGGCGTTCCCGAGATTCTTTGGCTTTTGCCGACGTCACGCGACGTCAGCCAAAAGCCGGGAACGCCCCCGAATCTGGTCCGGCATTGCCGGCACCTCCCTTGCTGCTCGGGACGGGTCTCCTTATTATGCCCAGGTCTGGAGGTGAGTGACCTTCCCCCTCCCTCCCTTCCTCCCTTCCTGCTCGATCCCCGCCCGGGGGTTTCTTCAGCCGGCCGGCCAATCCTAGCGCGGCCGGCCGGAAGTGCCCGCCCCCCGCCGCCCGGGGGAAGAAGGAAGACGGCGGCCCAGAAGAAGTATGGCGGCCCACGCGGGGCTCCCGTGGCCTGCCTGGAGGGAGCCCCGGAAGAAGCGGAGGACGTTGCCGGTCTCCCATGCTGAAGAGGGAGACCGGAGAAGTCAACAGATTGCCGCCGTTGCAAGGAGCCCCCGCCAGGACGGCGGCCCAGGACAAGAAGTATGGCGGTAAATGCTCCACTGGGGCACATTTGGAATGCATGCACCGGGCGGGGGGTGGGGGTTCTGCCACAACAGCTCCGATCAGCTCCATTATGCATGCAATCCGCCCCCTTTTATTTCTTTTTTTTAATATCAAAACAAGTGTTTTAGTTGATCCGCGAAGGGAAGTTTATTTGAGATGCCCTCATTAGAGTCCGTGTACACACATATGTTTAGTCAACATCGGGGTAAGCTGAGATGACAGGAGCCCCCATAAAACTGAAGGGGGTGGGCGTCCGGGCTTCAGACGAGGAAGGGCGCACCTGATCCCGCGGGCACAGCCACGTTTGGTGCTCCCTGTTGCCACTTGGCGTCACTTATGTTTCCTTCTGTGCCCTCCACTGTGCTTTTGGGATGGCAGTTTAGCTTCTTCCCTGAGGTGGTTAGGTGTTTAATTATTTCGATAATTGCTAAACGTTAAAAACACGCATTTACGGCTAAATTAAAGCTATTGCTAGCTAAACTCTTACTGTCAATACGCGGACCGGAGAGCGCGGTGAGCACAGAGCAGGCAGACCGGGGCAGTGTTGCTGAAGATTGCACGCGCTCGTGCTGCATGACGCACCCATGAGCAAGAGAGCATGGATGGGCAGACAGCAGACAGATCCAGGAGTGGTGCTGAAGCTTGCACGGGATCGTGCTGCTGTGACACATACAAAGGCAGGAGAGCACGGGTGGGCATAGAGCGGGCAGATCAGGGCAGTGTTGCTGAAGCTTGCACAGACTTGTGCTGCTGTGATGCATTCATAGACAGGGCGGGTGAGGAAGACGGGTGGGCAGAGAGCAGGGCAGGCAGCGCCAGGTATTGGTACTGAAGCTTGCACGGGCAGGTGATGTTGTGACGTATTTATGGGCAAGTGAGAATGGGTGGGCAGAGAGCAGGGCAGTGGTGCTGAAGGTTGCATGGGCTCATGCTGCTCTGCCCGCCTGGTGGAAGACACTTGTTGCTGTGTATGACTGACGTCTCCTGCAGCTTGCGCGAGCCCCCGCGCCCCCCCTCCTGCTTTAATGATGCATCTCTGACCGGCGTGCATCAACAGATCCCCCCCACCTGCTGCACTGGAGGCCAGGGAGGTGGGCTGACACTGCATCTTCGGCACGCGCTGCTCTTGTGTGCACCTATCTGTGCCCAAGAACATGAGTGCACTGCAACAGCAGGTGTTAGTTCGCATTGGAAGAGGGTCTCACATGCCATCCATGAGGCGTGTGTCTGTTTTAGGTTGTGTGCCTGTGCATCTGTGTGCAGCTGCATCTGTGCTTCTTTGGTGGCTGCTGACTGTCCTGCATACTTGGTGGGGATCCGGCCGAGGGTCTTTATTGGCACTGATGCCGGCTGCAGACACTGTGCAGCGTGGTACGGAGACGTGTGCGCATAGGGGTGCAGTGGCGTCACGAGGGTGCTAGGCAGGACACTGACAGCCCGTGTGTTTATTATCCTCTGCATTAGCAGACGCTGTGTGTGATGTGCACTGTGGTTGGAGGCCTGGCACGGGTGCTGTGGTGGGCGGTAGACATGACACCTTTAATGTGTGCCTGTGTTCACCATTCTTGGCACTGAACTGATGGCATAAGACACCGTGCAGTGTGCTGTAGAGTCAGGTGACACACCACTGTGCTGCTGGCCGGAGTGAGGCCTGCAGGAGGGAGAGGGCGGTCGCCAACCTGACATCTTTCATTTGTGATTGTGGGAGCGCTCATGTGTGGCATCCCATGGGCTCCTGTCCAGACAATGCATGATATGGAGTAGGGTCAGGCATTGCGCGTCGAGGACATTAGTGGGACGCCTGTGTGTGTGTGTGCTCAGGGGCGGCCTTAGGCATGTGCAAGCGGGGGGTTACACCCTCCCTAATATATGTATCTCCTAATAGAATGGTAGGGGTGCTTTCAGTCGGGTAGGTTGAGAATGAGATGCCAGTTGGATTTCAGCAGGAATTTCTACATACCCACAGACAAAAACGCATAGGCACTCCAGTTTTGAAAGTCTTCAAAAATGTTTTTTTTATTTTCAAAATATTGTGTTCTCTTTCCTAGTACTCCTACCAAATCGCATTCCTCTCCCTTACCCCTTGGACGCCTCTCACTTTTTGTCATATAATTTATTTAAAAGTTTTATAACGGCAAGAGTGTCAGAAAATTTGAATCCCCCACTCAATGGAACGGGGAGGGGGACATGCGTGCGGGCTTGGACTCTTCCCACAGGCAGGCAGCGGAAGGATGGAGGGATGGACACGTGAGCTGATGAATGGATGGATGAACGGCGCATGCTTTGATAGATGAGTGGCGGGAAGAATGGGCGGATGGGTGAGTGGGTGGGAGGATGAGCGGATGAATAAGCGGGTGGGAGGATAAGCGGATGAATAAGTGGGTGGAAGGATGAACGGATGGATGAGTGGGTGGAAGGATGAGTAGGTGGAAGGATGAACGGATGGATGAGTGGGTGAAAGGATGAGTGGGTGGAAGGATGAGTGGGTCGAAGGATGAGTGGGTGGAAGGATGAGTGGGTGGAAGGATGAGTGGGTGGAAGGATGAGTAGGTGGATGGATCAGTGGGTGGATGGATGAGTAGGTGGAAGGATGAGCGGATGGATGAGTAGGTGGAAGGATGAGCGGATGGATGAGTAGGTGGAAGGATGAGCGGATGGATGCGTGGGTGGAAGGATGAGCGGATGGATGAGTGAGAGGATGGAAGAGCGGGTGGAAGGATGAGCAGATTGATGAGTGGGTGGATGGATGTGTGAGCGGATGGATGAGTAGGTGGAAGGATGAGTGGATGGATGAGTAGGTGGAAGGATGAGTGGATGGATGAGTAGGTGGAAGGATGAGTGGATGGATGAGTGGGTGGAGGGATGAGGTGGTGGAAGGATGAGCGGATGGATGAGTAGGTGGAAGGATGAGCGGAAGGATGAGCGGATGGATGAGTGGGCAGATGGATGAGTGGGCGGATGGATGAGTGGGCGGATGGATGAGTGGGCGGATGGATGAGTGGGCGGATGGATGAGTGGGCGGATGGATGAGTGGGCGGATGGATGAGTGGGCAGACGGATGGATGAGTGGGCAGATGGATGGATGAGTGGGCAGATGGATGGATGAGTGGGCAGATGGATGGATGAGTGGGCAGATGGGTGGATGAGTGGACAGATGGATGGATGAGTGGGCAGATGGAGTGATGAGTGGGCAGATGGATGGATGAGTGGGCAGATGGGTGGATGAGTGGGCAGATGGATGGATGAGTGGGCAGATGGGTGGATGAGTAGGTGGAAGGATGAGTGGGTGGATGAGTAGGTGGAAGGATGAGTGGGTGGATGAGTAGGTGGAAGGATGAGTGGGTGGATGAGTAGGTGGAAGGATGAGTGGGTGGATGAGTAGGTGGAAGGATGAGCAGGCGGATGAGTGAGAGGATGGATGAGCGGGTGGAAGGATGAGCAGATTGATGAGTGGGCAGATGGATGTGTGAGCGGATGGATGAATAGGTGGAAGGATGAGTGGATGGATGAGTAGGTGGGCAGCTGGAGGGAGGGACGAGGGAGCGGATGTATGATGAGGTCGGCGGGCGCCTGCTTTGATAGATGAGTGGGTACCAGAATGGACAAGTGGGCAGCTGGGTGGGTGAATGAAGAGATTGGCAAGTGCATGCGTAGATAGATGAGCGGGTGGATCAGTGGCTGGGTGTTCAGATGGGTTAGATGAGTGGTTGAATTTGCTAGTGTAAATGACAATGCCATTTATTTATGTTAAAAAAAACAAATAAAAATGTCAAGAGCAATGCCAATAGCTCTAACTTTAACAAAGGCAAAACCATTGCATTGTAAATGCTTGTTATTTTGGGGGGAGGGGGGCACAAGAAGGGTGTACACCCCTTATACAACTGAGCTTGACAAGATATTTCTGCAGTTAACTTTTTTCATACCCTAAGTCTTGATATTGGCTTTTTCTACTTTTTCTGTGTGCTAAATTAAAAAAAAATCTTTAAAAAAACTAAAACAAATTTACTGTTCAAGCTAAGGCTTCCGCAAAGATTTGTTTCCCTCATCTTCCGATTGTATCCTGGTTTTGGTATTCGGAGGTGCACACACTTTCTAGTTCAATATACAGGATCTGGGACCCGATGTAGGTAGCCAAATACCGGTCGGTAATGGCCAAAATTACCGAATTTCGGCCGTTACCGACCGGTATTGGGCTTTCCAGATGTAGGTGGCATTTTTTAAGGAATCGGTATTTTACCGAATCGGTAATGTAAGGATTCGGTAAAATACCGAATTCTTAACATACCGATTCGGTAACATACCGAATCCAGGATGTAGGAAGCACTCAAGTTAGTGCATTCCTCAGTTAAGGATTCGTTATTTACCACCAACTAGAAGTTGGTGGTAAATAATGAAAACCCTTGAAAAAGCATTTTTATTGCTTTTCCAACAGTTACACAATTGAGGGGTGCAACAGGGTTTCAAAGTGACCCTCTGCCACCCTTCAATGTTTGCCACAATTACCGAATCGGTATTTACTGATTCAGTAATTGCCATTCATTCCTAATGGCTTACCGATTCGGTAATTTTTTCGGTAAAATTACCTACATCCCATTTGCCTGTTCTTAAATACCGAATCGGTATGATTCGGTATTTAAGAATCGGTAATCTGGGATTACCTACATCGGGCCCCTGATGTTTCAGTTGCTTCTGATACAACACAAATGATCTGTGTGAATGGGGTGCTGCTCCTTGGATGTCGGCGCATACTGTACACCTTAAATTAAACAGACAATCCCAACACAGTCCTTACTGCACACATATACATTTATAGATACAGGTAGGATGTAAGACATCATTTGTTCTTATTGGAAAATCAACATGAAAATTAAGTTTATTAAATGTGCAGGTCAGCCTGCCTTCTCTCTTATGTTCCTTTAAGAGCCATGTGAGGCCGGAGGTGCCCATTTAACAATTATAACTTTGGGACACACTCACAAAAGCATTTATGAGAACAGGAAGTAGTGTTGCAAGAGTATTCTGTTCTGTACTCTTACATGCCTTATGTGATTCGGCCCCAAAACGTCCAACTCCCCATTAGTAAAAGTGCAATTAGCACTGAGTCCTGACTATTTGTACTAATTGTATGAGAATTTTCCCTGCATAGTCCCCTTTATTCCCACTATAGATGTTTTTGTGGCCAATTCAAAAAGGCATTTAAGAGTATGTAAACGAGTGCTTCGGGGTACTACTTTACATGCACCAAAATGCCTTTGTGAACCGGCCCCTTTTGTCTAGATCTGCAAGATGCATCATGGTGCCTGTAGCTGTCAATCATTGAAATTTTTTTAAACTCTCAAAGGGGCCAATAAACAAAGAAATGACTAACTTTAGTTGCATGCTTAAGTGTTTTCTAAAATGACCGGGAACTAAAAAAGAAACAATAGTGTAGATTTTACCTATTTGTGCATAAAAATAAGCAAGTGCATTTTCTGCCAGTTGAAGAACCATCGGTGTACGTTGATCCTTAATGGTGACAACTCATACAACTCAATTTATATTCTCTTTCTTCAGCAGCCAAATATTGTTTAAGGTGGAAAAACCCCACCAACTCACAACCAGAGAATATGGGTACCCATGCCCAGTGTGCACAGTTCTGCAAGCATTCTTGCACTAATTGAATGTGAATAACCATTGGGAAGGTTTGTAAATGTGTATTAAGGTATGTGGTTTAATGGATGTTCTAAACCTTCCCAATAGCCTCTCCTATACCCTTTCCTTGCAACACCTGTATTTCCACACCCAACCCCATCTGAATGCCTGAATACCAGAAGACTGTGATTCTTAACATCAACATCCCCCTGTTCCACCCATGATAGCAGTTTTTAGGTCTCGCTGTAGCCAATTCACTTGCGCATTGCTTCTGCGAGAAATTATGTAGGGTCTCCAGGAAAGCCTAACAAGAGGGCTTTGGAATGCGGATTATGGCCAGTGCATGTGAGGCAATCAAGTGCGAAGCTGGCATCTGGACTGCTTTCGCCAGCACGCGCTCGGCATCACTTCCTGCTTCCCCTCTTACTTTCGTTATCGCTCACACCCCATATGCTCGATCCCTCCCACTCTTCCTTTGATGCCAGAGGGCTTTGGAATGCGGATTATGGCCAGTGCATGTGCCTCACCATTTGCTCTCCCGCCCCCCCATTAGACTTCAAATGGCTGCCGCTCCCCCGCCCCCCCATCAGACTTCAAAGGAATGCACTCCCTACTATCTTGTTCTTTTAGCCGTACACTCGCCTTGCATTAGCTAAAGCTCACCAGTGGGTCTTTTGACCCTTACTAAAAGCTCCTCTCCTCACGTCTCTTTCTCGCTCTTGCACCCACGCTCTTTCTGTTACTCCTTGCTCTCTTTATCTCCATTCCTCCCCTGGCGTTCTCGCTCATTCTCGCGCTCTCCCTCACTCTCCCCGTAATATCCCTCTCGCTCACTTACTTTCCTTTTCAATGCTGAATATTGAAAAATATAAGCAGTCGCCAGGTGTTTTTAACTCAATTTTTTCCCCTTTCTACGTGCACACCACTCGTGTGTTATTTTTTGTTCTCCTCCTACCCCTCTCTATATGGCACTTTCTCGCTCTCGCACCCACGGTCTTTCTGTTACTCCTTGCTCTCCCTCCATCTCCAACTCCACACTCCTACTCCAACTCTACCCTCCAACTCCACCCTCCAACTCCAACCCCACCCTCCAACTCTACCCTCCAACTCTACCCTCTAACTCCACCCTCCAACTCCACCCTCCAACTCCACCCTCCAACTCCAACTCCACCCTCCAACTCCACCCTCCAACTCCACCCTCCAACTCCAACTCCACCTCCAACTTCACCCTCCAACTCCACCCTCCAACTCCAACTCCACCCTCCAACTCCAACTCCACCCTCCAACTCTAACTCCTGCCTCCAACTCCAGCCTCCAACTCCAAGTCCAACTCCACCCTCCAAGTCCACCCTCCAACTCCACCCTCCAACTACAACTCCAACTCCACCCTCCAACTTCAACTCCACCCTCCAACGCTAACTCCACCCTCCAACTCCACCCTCCAACTCCAACTCTCCCCTCGAACTCCACCCTCCAACTCCACCCTCCAACTCCACCCTCCAACTCCACCCTCCAACTCCAACTCCACCCTCTAACTCCAACTCCACCCTCCAACTCCAACTCCACCCTCCAACTCCGACTCCACCCTCCAACTCCACCCTCCACCCTCCAACTCCACCCTCCAACTCCACCCTCCAACTCCAACTCCACCCTCCAACTCCACCCTCCAAATCCAACTCCACCCTCCAACTCCAACTCCACCCTCCAACTCCACCATCCAACTCCACCCTCAAACTCCAACTCTACTCTCCAACTCCAACTCCACCCTTCAACTCCCCCCTCCAACTCCACCCTCCAACTCCACCCACCAACTCCACCCTCCAACTCCAACTCCACCCTCCAAATCCACCCTCCAACTCCAACTCCACCCTCCAGCTACACCCTCCAACTCTATCCACCAACTCCACCCTCCAACTCCATCCTCCAACTCCACCCTCCAACTCCAACTCCACACTCCAACTCAACCCTCCAACTCCAACTCCCGCCTCGAACTCCACCATCCAACTCCACCCTCCAACAACATCCTCCAGCTCTAATTCCACCCTCCAACTCCACCTTCCAACTCCTATTCCACCCTCCAGCTCCACCCTCCAACTCCACCCTCCAACTCCACCCTCCACCTCCAACTTCCAACTCAACTCAACCCTCCAACTACACCCTCCAACTCCAACTCCACTCTCCATCTCCACCCTCCAACTCCACCCTCCAACTCCACCCTCCAACTCCACCCTCCAACTCCAACAACACCCTCCAACTCCACCCTCCACCCTCCAACTCCATCCTCCAACTTCACCCTCCAACTCCAACTCCACCCTTAAACTCCACCCTCCAACTCACACTCCACTGTCCAACTCCACTGTCCAACTCCACCCTCAAAATCCACCCTCCAACTCCAACTCCACCCTGCAACTCCACCCTCTAACTCCACCCTCCAACTCCAACTCCATCCTCCAACTCCACCCTCCAACTCCACCCTCCAACTCCACCCTCCAACTCCACCCTCCAAATCTACCCTCCAACTCCACCCTCCAACTCCACCCTCCAACTCCCCTTCTGTTCTGACCGACTTTTTGCCCCTTTTCTTGAGTGAAGGTGATTGAAGGTTACTTTAGTCTGCTATCATTCTAATAGGAGGATTAGAACCTTAGACAGAGCCTATTTACAAGGCGTTTAATGCAATCCCCTACTCTTCCTTTCATTTTAGGGCTTATAAATCTATGGTAAGGGATAGATTCCTTAGTATTAGTAGTAATCAGTCCTTTTATGAGAGTGCTAGTATATTTCTGATGGAGTTATGCTTATTTCGGGCCTTGTAGGCCTCGAACGAGAGAGACTCCATCTTTCTTTCTGCTCCGGCAGTTTGAGATGCTTCTAGGTCAAATGTAATGTTTTAGTTATGAGATGTTGTTCGCTTGGAGAGAACCGGCTCAGGCTGGCCCTTATCGAAAGACTGTATTTTTCTTCGTGCTGAAGACATAACATCAGGCCGGCCGGCTGAGAACGTGTCCTTGGTACGGGGAGGTACAAGAATTTGGTGGGCGGCAGTTTACTGGCCGTAACTTTCCATGCAGGAACAAGCTTCCATATTAGCGAACGCATGAGGAAGTGAGTCAGTCAGTTCGTAGGCGGCAGCTAGTCGTTAGCATCAATGCAATTAATTATTTCAGGGCAGACAGTCGCCATCTTGAAGTTCGAGAAAGACCGAGAAGCTAGTACTCTCTTAGAAAGATTGAAGTCATTTTAGTTGGAGCAGCTGGCGAGCTTTGACATTAAGATCAGAGCATACAGAGGGAAGCAGTTAGTTGAGAGAACGAAGGCCAAAGTGGTAGAAACTGATTTATAAGATCGAAGCTGAAAAGTGAAGACAGACCGTGATTGAGAGGAGAGAGGAGTAGTACAGAACAGCAAGAGAGCAGCTGATGAGACAGAGAATAAAAGGAAGGTTCCAGTAACTTGGAGGGGAACGGAGGAGACAGAGCATAGCGGTGCAGACGTGTATCCGTGACTGCAGAGGTGTGATCCTAAGACGAGCCAAGGCACAGACGAGAAGGGAACCCAGATGACTGCTGAGTTCAGACTTCATATTCATAAGGTGACGTCGACCCTTTCTTATTAGTGTGCATACACACATTCTAACCTTTCCTTTTCCTTTTCAGGCTATGTGTTATAGTACAGTATTATATTGTTGATATTGTCAATGAATAAAGATACCCCAGTTCTTAGTGAACTAGTGTGTATGTTTTATTATCTTATAATAAAGTAAGCCTTTCTTCTAGTCAGATGCTGTTATGTGAACGGATGCAATTCCCGTCCAGGTAAATGGTAACTGAATAATGAGGGGGAGAGGAGCTCTTGAAATAAGGAATAATTCCTACACAATGTAATTTGGCCATTACCACAATATATATATATATATATATATATATATATATAAGACATTCCCGATAGGTATTAGATGTATAAGAGAAACTTCCCAACAGAGAGAGAGCTGAAGGTAATCATAGGAAAGTGATCGTCATTATATAGCGGCGTTAGTGAGAGCATTGACTGTAGTCGATGTGTATACCCACAAGATTGTGGCTTGAGTGAGCACCGGGAGGATACGGTGCGTAGTGAGATCGCCTCTAGGGAAAGCGGCGTTAATGAGAGCATTGATTGTAGTCAATGTGTATACCCACAGGATTGTGGCTTGTGTATGTATGAAATAGTGAGAGCACTGGGAGGACACAGTGTATATACCCACAAGATTGTGGCTTGAGCGAGCACTGAGTGTAATCAGTGTGTAATGGTAAGTAATCAGAACTGCCTCAGGGTAGATTAGTCTGGGCCCATGTGGCCGCGAGACTATATTGTATGAGTGTGGTGTTTTAGAAGATCTAAGCTTGTATATTGCTAATTCCCCATCCTTTGGTAGGAACACAGATACCTGTTGTAAATAGGTCCTAAGGAGGGAGGTGGTTACGTTTCGGCTGGGTTAGTGGTGTCTTGGTGAGCTGATTCTATCTGGTCCGAAAATACGGTCATTACATCTGGCGTCACGAACCGTTTACGAAGCCTGTGTGCGCGGTATTGTTTATATCTTGTTGGTTTGCGCTCGGCACGTACGGATTTCATTTTGTATATTATTTGTTTATAGTTGTATATAACTTTTTTGTTTGCTACAATGTTTTTGAGAAGGTCAAAATCTACTTTCAAATTGCCTATCGAAATTCCCGGCTGGGAATCAACGCCTTACGAGGCTTTGGCCCGTGAGTGGGCCGATTTTACTGGTTTGAGTGAAAATTGGAATTCTTGTTTGGAACTGGTGGAGCCTGCTAATTTGATTGCTTGTTTGCAAAAAGCGCCAGTAGTGAAGGGTGAAGAGCTTCCTATCTTAGGTCGCAGAGGTTGGATTGTTTTATCTGCGTACAGGAATATACATGAGAAGTTTTTAAAATTACAGAGACAATATGTGGATATGGAAGAAAAGTTTGTTGAAGTGCAAAATGCTCATACTCTTTTGCGATGTCAAAACAAATTGCTTGCCGACAAACTTGAAACTTATCAGACAATAGCCGAAAGGGCTGCTGTTTGAATTGCGAAATACAAATATAAGAATCGTCGCGGTCGTGTTTCTAAACGAAAAGTGCGTCTGGTCGTGGCGAAAGCCGGACTGGATTGGAATCCTGATGAATGGGATGGTAATATCTGGGACTCAAATGATTCTGGTTCCTCGGCTGAGGAGTCTGACAAGCGCGAGTCTTCTCGCTCAGGACGTGATTGTAAATCTGCTTCTTGTGACAAATATGATGATTCCAGCGACCGTGGTCGCTCTTTCCGTTCTGATGACATTTCTTGTTCTGATCGTCCCTCTAAATCTGTTGATCGAGCCTCTTCTGATGCTCGTCCTGAAGTTTCTGCGCATCCGGTTTTTCGTCGAAAATTGCAGCAAGCTCCTGGTAATCCGAACGGTGTTCCTTTGGACAGTTTGGAAGATTTTACGCATTAGGAAGTTAGTGACATTTTGCAACGATTTCGGCAACGGCCCGGTGAGGCCTTGCTTACGTGGATGGTGCGTCTCTATGAATTGGGTGCTGCTGGCATCATGTTGGATGGGGGAGATGCTTTAAAATTTTGTTCTTTGAGTTCTGATTCTACTATACAAGATCATTTCCGTAATTATAATGGTGCTGGTCAAATTAGTCTGCTTCAGTTAGCGACTGATGGTTGTAATCACAAATACCCTACTGAATCTGATTGGCCTCTGAATGACAAGCCATGGTATACATGGCGCGATGCGGCACAAAGGCTCAAGGAGGAGGTGAGGAAAACTGCGATTTTTCTGAGTACATCTGATATATTGTTGGATAGTCTGTTGACATCTTCTGTGCGGAATCGTATCATCCGTTCTTCCCCAGTTGCTTATAAACAGGTTATGATGACTTTGTTAAATAATCAGACTGGCAATTCATTGTCTATGGTGCTTGAATATGTACGTCAGCTTGGTGAGCTGGGCGAATGGCTTAAACCTGAGAGACAGTCCAGACCTGAAGGTCGTACTGCTGGGAATTATAAGTTCTCTAGACGTGATATGTTTCTTGCTTTACTGACTGATGGTGTGAAGAGTGAAGACATTGATGGTGAACCTAATAATCGCTTGTGGGACATGTTTCGCAAGAGTGGTTTGGATCGGAAGGAGGGTGCTCGTCGTGTGCGAAAGAATGATTGTGATCGTGAATATTCTGATGACAGTGGGGAAGATAGACGTCGTGATGATTCTGATCGTCGTGATGGACGACGGTATGAACGTGATGTGTCCCCTCGGCGTGAAAAAGAGAGAGGGCGAGAGGGGGAAAGAGAAAGGGGGAGAGATGACCGTGTTAACAGCAGATATAGAGATGAAAGGGATCAGTCCCCCGAGAAGAGGAAAAGGGAGGATCAACACAGATTTTCTAATCGAAACTCACATTACCATGCAGATGACAAGTATCCATTTCGTAATGGGGATGGATATGAACATGACATTATATCATCCAAAAAATTTGAGAGCATTTACCCTGATTTGTCTTGGCTATCAGAACGCAATAAAAATGACTAGGAAATAGGTCAAGCTCCAGTACGCAGGTGGGCTCACAGAGACAATAGACCCTATGTAGATATTGACATTTTTTGGAAACATCGTAATATCCAAGGGGCCCGAGCATTGGTAGATACAGGAGCGGAGGCCACTCTTATACATGGAAAATCTAAGAAATTTAAAGGTCAGTTTTTCACAATTACTGGTTTAGGTGGAAAAGAAACCCCCGCAGTGCAAACTACACTTGAAATGAAAATAGTTAGAATTCCCCGAAAAGAATATTCTGTTTTTATTGTGCCACTTTTGGAATATATAATTGGAATTGATATTTTGAATGGAATGACATTGCATTTAGACGATGGTTGTTATCAATTTGGAAGTAAAAATTATATATCATCCAGACCTGTACGAGTTGGTCGTTTGAGAATGCCCCCTATAAGAATTCCTCAGGCTACACAAGTTGTTTCCCAAAAGCAGTACCGTATCCCAGGTGGCCATGAAGAAATTAGTGCTACAAATCAAGACCTAGTGGATGCAGGAGTTATAACTCCGGTTACTTCTGCTTGGAATAATCCCGTTTGGCATGTACGTAAAAGTGATAATTCTTGGCGTATGACTGTTGATTACCGCGAATTGAATAAACATACACCCCCTTTGACTGTTGCAGTACCAGACATAATTACTTTAATTGAGAGAATTCAGAAGCACCCAGGAATATGGTATGCATCTATTGATATTGCTAATGCATTCTTTTCAATCCCAATTGCCCCAAAGTGTCAGGAACAATTCAGTTTTACATGGAATGGACGTCAAATGACGTTTAGAAGTCTTCCCCAAGGCTATGTACATAGTCCTACGATTTGTCACCGGCTGGTGGTGGAGCATTTATCTGAAATACCCGTAAATCCACAAATTCAGATGTGTCATTATATTGATGACATTTTGATTCAAGGTGAGACACAAGATCAAGTTCAGACTCAGTTGGATCAGGTTATTGATCATTTACGTGAAAAAGGTTGGGAAATTAATCCTGACAAATTGCAAGGTCCATCACAAAGTGTGACATTTTTAGGTATCAATTGGCATAAAGGTAATAGAGAAGTGATTCCACAGGTAAAACAGAAGATTCTTGATTTTGCGGTTCCGAGAAACCGAAAAGAAGCCCAAAGCTTTATTGGCTTATTTGGCTTTTGGCGTCAACATATCCCACATTTGAGTCAGATATTGGCTCCTTTACACAGAGTTACCAGTAAAAAGAATGTGTTTGAATGGAGTAAATTGCAGCAAGATGCATTTGATTTGGCAAAAGAAGCAATTCAGTATGCTTTGGATTTGTGGCCCGTGCGTGACGGTGATGTGGATTTGAATGTGTCCGTGCAAGGTTCTTTTGCAAATTGGAGTTTGTGGCAAAAACAAGGTAAAAACAAAGTACCATTAGGTTTTTGGACTAAAAAGTTACCTGATGCTGGTGAGCGTTACACACCTTTTGAGAAACAATTACTTGCATGTTATTGGGCTCTGGTGGATACCGAGCAATTGACTCTGGGGCATGATGTGGTTTTGAGACCTGAGATTCCTATTATGCAGTGGTTTTGAGTTCGCCGAAAACTCATCGAATTGGACATGCTCAAGAGGCGAGTGTGATTAAGTGGAAATGGTACATACAAGACAGGGCACGTGTGGGACCGAAAGGTGTGGCATCACTACATGAGCAAGTGGCGCAGGCGCCATCGATTGAGACTGGGAGTGATTGCTCCGTACCTGTAGTACAGGAATCCCCTGGTAAATGGGGTAAGCCATTTGATGATCTGTCCGCGGAGGACAGAAACCATGTGTGGTTTACGGATGGTTCAGCGAGGTACATAGGAGAGAAGAGGCATTGGAAAGCAGTGTCCTATAATCCCATCACACAGAAATTGCTGAGTACAATTGGTGAAGGAAAGAGTAGTCAATTTGCTGAATTATATGCTGTCTACCAAGTTTTAAAACAAGAGTTACCTGGTACATGTCATCTCTTTACTGATTCCTGGTCCACTGCTAATGGACTGGTGGTTTGGTTACCAACTTGGCATTTTCATAATTGGGAACTGCACTCTAAAGAACTTTGGGGTAAAGAATTATGGCAAGAAATTTGGGAAATGCTCCCACAAAGTACTGTTACAATCTTTCATGTGGATGCTCATACACCAATATATTCCCTTGACAAATTCTTTCATAACATTGCAGATGATAAATCTAAAATTGCTGAGGCAGTGGTGGACATGCAGGATTCTGATTTGGCGGGATTGGCGAAATGGGCCCACCAGAAAGCAGGACATTTTGGAGAGAGAGCCACTAGCAGGTGGGCTGCTGATCGAGGAATTTACATTCCTTTAAATTTGATTAAAGATACAATATTGCATTGTCCTATCTGTCAACATTCTAGACAGCGAAAAGTACCCCAAATTGTTAAAGGACATTTACACCGAGGAAAATTACCCGCTCAAATTTGGCAGATTGATTATATTGGTCCACTCCCTATGAGTAAAAATTGCCAATATATTTGCACCATTGTTGATACATACAGTGGCCTTTTAGTGGCCTTTCCCTGTAATCGAGCTACCCAGGTGAATACCATTAAAACATTTAGAATTGATTATGCTCTATTATGGTGTTCCATTTCAAATTCAATCTGATAATGCATCCCATTTCAAGGGAAGATTGGTGCAGGAATTTTGTGTGGAGAATAGCATTGAATGGGTGTTTCATATACCATATTATCCACAGGCAGCAGGCCTTATAGAAAGAATGAATGGTTTGCTAAAAGACCAATTGCGCAAATTAACTGACAATAAATATAAGAATTGGAGAGAATATTTGTTTCAGGCACTGTTGATTTTGAATAATCGTCCCTTTTTGAATGCTGAATCTCCATTAATGCGTTTATTTCCTCCAGCTGTTGATGTAAAACCAAACACAGTTGACAATACTGTCATGTATTGGGAAATTTCCCCTGGAGGTTTAGCTCCATGCAGAGCAACCCCGGGATCCGCAGGCTTAGACCTGCATGCCATGAATGACATTATTGTAAAAAGCAGAGATCGAGTTATTATTGAAACTGGCATTGGTGTCTGCATACCTACTGGAAATTTTGGATTGATTGCCCCTAGATCGGGCCTGGCCATAAAAGGCGTTCAAGTACTTGGAGGTGTCATTGACAGTGATTATCAGGGAGAGATTAAGGTACTCCTGCTGAATAGCAGTGAAGTTGATCTACCGATTCATAAGACTGACCAAATTGCTCAGTTGCTAATTATGCCTGTTTTCAGTGGTGAGATTCAGAAAGGCACTGCCCCAACTTTGTTAACCGTACGAGGACAAAAAGGTTTTGGCTCCACGGATAATCCAGGAGCGAGAGTATGGGTGCAATCGCCTAAAAATCCCCCTGAACAGGCTGAAGTTATTGCAACCGGTCATGATAACACAGTACTCGTTATGAGACCAGGGAAAGATAGCTGGGAAGCTGTCCCAGCTGATAAATGTTACTTACGAGAATGAATAATGCCTGTGTTTGATTTTCTTTCAGATCACTCTTTGGCCTGCTGTTGCAGGATGTGCCGGCGTTGGACTCCTTTTGGCCTGCTACGTCGGGAAAGGAGGGAACCCACAGACTTTGGTTGATTTGATAACCCAAGTACCGCGTTCTTTTGCTGCGTGGGATTCATCATCTGACTTTTGGACTACTCTGGCACGAAGAGTGACCAACTCCCCACATTTCTGTTTAACACCGATGCGTTCAGTGACTGACATATTAGCGACCTGTTTGGTTGCTGTCCCTGCTTCGTTGGAGACTTTGGCCCATATCTTCAATATATCAAATGCCCGTCCTAATATTATTCTTGGAGATTTTGCTACGCATGAATATTGCCCTTTATGTACTGTGCTTTCAGATTCAACACCCCCGATTCATTCCCAAATAATTACGTATAATATCACACAGGGTGATTTATGTTTTTTCCTTACCTGTGACCCCAATGCTATCACCGAATGTGTGCGTTTAAAATTGAAAGGTCCTACTTTATTTACAGCTCATGAACGAACTTTGTGTTCCCGAAGATCACCGAAATTATGTACTTCTGTTAAAAATAATATGACCTGCAAGAGTTTAGTAGTTCTCCTTAGTCATTATCGTACAATGCTGTTACCTTCTGGATGGCTTTTCTCTTGTGGTAACACATCCTGGCCTTACATTCCCACAAACATTTCTGCAGGACCTTGTGTCATTACTAGATTGAGTTTATTAATGTTTTCTTCACATCCTAATATGCATTCCTGTGTTGTCCGTGATGCTGTAATGCTACATGACAATTGCGACTCTACACTACATTTATTTTCTGAATCTGAATATCTTAGCTTAGCTTTTTCGATTGTAGGTGTCCCTGCCTTGGCGGTTTACAATGCCAAATCCATCGGGAAAATGGCCTGTTGGATGGTTAAATCTATCGATCATACTTCTACAATTTTATCTGACATGTTACTGGACGCCCAGGTGAACGCAGAGCTATTTTGCAGAACCGGGCTGCCATCGACAATCTTTTGCTCAAACATGGACATGACTGTTCTGACTTTGAGGGTCTTTGTTGTTTCAACTTATCAGATCATACTAGATCCATTCAGGCTCATATTGACAAACTTCATGACTTGACCAAAGAAGTTAGAAAACACATTGACCAGGGCTGGTTTGACTGGCTCTTCAATTGGATACCTGATTTACATTCTTTACGTCAGATATTAGGGGGTATCCTGATTACTATTTGCATTTTAATAGCTATTTACTGCTTTATTCAGTGCATTCCTTCTTATTTCCGGACCTGTAGATGTGGTACTAGAAATAGATCAGTTAGTTTTGTTTCATATTATTCCTCTACGGATGGTAGTTCTATTTAGCGAATGACTAGTAGCCTAAAATCAAGGGTGAAGTGTTCTGACCGACTTTTTGCCCCTTTTCTTGAGTGAAGGTGATTGAAGGTGACTTTAGTCTGCTATCATTCTAATAGGAGGATTAGAACCTTAGACAGGGCCTATTTACAAGGCGTTTAATGCAATCCCCTACTCTTCCTTTCATTTTAGGGCTTATAAATCTATGGTAAGGGATAGATTCCTTAGTATTAGTAGTAATCCGTCCTTTTCTGAGAGTGCTAGTATATTTCTGATGGAGTTATGCTTATTTCGGGCCTTGAAGGCCTCGAACGAGAGAGACTCCATCTTTCTTTCTGCTCCGGCAGCTTGAGATGCTTCTAGGTCAAATGTAATGTTTTAGTTATGAGGTGTTGTTCGCTTGGAGAGAACCGGCTCAGGCTGGCCCTTATCGAAAGACTGTATTTTTGTTCGTGCTGAAGACATAACATCAGGCCGGCCGGCTGAGAACGTGTCCTTGGTACGGGGAGGTAAAAGAATTTGGTGGGCGGCAGGTTAGTGGCCGTAACTTTCCATGCAGGAACAAGCTTCCAAATTAGCGAACGCATGAGGTAGTGAGTCTGTCAGTTCGTGGGCGGCAGCTAGTCGTTAGCATCAATGCAATTAATTATTTCAGGGCAGACAGTCGCCATCTTGAAGTTCGGGAAAGACCGAGCAGCTAATACTCTCGTAGAAAGATTGAAGTCATTTTAGTTGGAGCAGCTGGCGAGCTTTGACATTAAGATCAGAGCATACAGAGTGAAGCAGTTAGTTGAGAGAACGAAGGCCAAAGTGGTAGAAACTGATTTATAAGATCGAAGCTGAAAAGTGAAGACAGTCCGTGATTGAGAGGAGAGAGGAGTAGTACAGAACAGCAAGAGAGCAGCTGATGAGACAGAGAATAAAAGGAAGGTTCCAGTGACTTGGAGGGGAACGGAGGAGACAGAGCATAGCGGTGCAGACGTGTATCCGTGACTGCAGAGGTGTGATCCTAAGACGAGCCAAGGCACAGACGAGAAGGGAACCCAGATGACTGCTGAGTCCAGACTTCATATTCATAAGGTGACGTCGACCCTTTCTTATTAGTGTGCACACACACATTCTAACCTTTCCTTTTCCTTTTCAGGCTATGTGTTATAGTGCAGTATTATATTGTTGATATTGTCAATGAATAATGATACCCCAGTTCTTAGTGAACTAGTGTGTATGTTTTATTATCTTATAATAAAGTAAGCCTTTCTTCTAGTCAGATGCTGTTATGTGAACGGATGCAATTCCCGTCCAGGTAAATGGTAACTGAATAATGAGGGGGAGAGGAGCTCTTGAAATAAGGAATAATTCCTACACAATGTAATTTGGCCATTACCACAATATATATATATATATATATAAGACATTCCCGATAGGTATTAGATGTATAAGAGAAACTTCCCAACAGAGAGAGAGCTGAAGGTAATCATAGGAAAGTGATCGTCATTATATAGCGGCGTTAGTGAGAGCATTGACTGTAGTCGATGTGTATACCCACAAGATTGTGGCTTGAGTGAGCACCGGGAGGATACGGTGCGTAGTGAGATCGCCTCTAGGGAAAGCGGCGTTAATGAGAGCATTGATTGTAGTCAATGTGTATACCCACAGGATTGTGGCTTGTGTATGTATGAAATAGTGAGAGCACTGGGAGGACACAGTGTATATACCCACAAGATTGTGGCTTGAGCGAGCACTGAGTGTAATCAGTGTGTAATGGTAAGTAATCAGAACTGCCTCAGGGTAGATTAGTCTGGGCCCATGTGGCCGCGAGACTATATTGTATGAGTGTAGTGTTTTAGAAGATCTAAGCTTGTATATTGCTAATTCCCCATCCTTTGGTAGGAACACAGATACCTGTTGTAAATAGGTCCTAAGGAGTGAGAGCACTGGGAGGACACAGTGTATATGCCCACAAGATTGTGGCTTGAGCGAGCACTGAGTGTAATGGTAAGTAATCAGAACTGCCTCAGGGTACATTAGTCTGGGCCCATGTGGCTGCGAGACTATATTGTATGAGTGTGGTGTTTTCCAAGATCTAAGCTTGTAAATTGCTAATTCCCCATCCTTATGTAGGAACACAGATACCTGTTGTAAATAGGCCCTAAGGAGGGAGGTGGTTACGTTTCGGCTGGGCTAGTGGTGTCTTGGTGAGCTGATTCTATCTTGTCCGAAAATCCGGTCATTACATCCTCCAACTCCACCCTCCAACTCCACCATCCAACTCAAACTCCACACTCCAACTCCACCCTCCAACTCCAATTCCCCCCTCCAACTCCAACTCCACCCTCCAACTCCAACTCCACCCTCCAATTCCACCCTCCAACTCTACCCTCCAACTCCACCCTCCAACTCTACCCTCCAACTCCAACTCCACCCTCCAACTCCAACTCCACCCTCCAACTCCACCCTCCAACTCCACCCTCCAATTCCAACTCCACCCTCCAACTCTATCCTCCAACTCCACCCTCCAACTCCAACTCCACCCTCCAATTCCAACCTCCAACTCCAACTCCACCCTCCAACTCCAACTCCACCCACCAAATCCAACTCCACCCTCCAACTCCAACTCCACCCTCCAACTCCACCCTCCAAATCCAACTACACCCTCCAACTCCAACTCCACTCTCCAACTCCACCCTCCAACTCCACCATCCAACTCCACCCTCCAACTCCAACTCCACCCTCCAACTCCACCCTCCAACTCCACCCTCAAACTCCACCCTCCAACTCCACCCACCAACTCCACCCTCCAACTCCACCCTCCAACTCCAACTCCACCCTCCAACTCCACCCTCCAACTCTACCCACCAACTCCACCCTCCAACTCCACCCTCCAACTCGACCCTCCAACTCCAACTCCAACTCCACACTCCAACTCCACCCTCCAACTCCAACTCCCCCCTCCAACTCCACCCTCCAACTCCACCCTCCAACAACACCCTCCAGCTCCAATTCCATCCTCCAACTCCACCCTCCAACTCCAACTCCACCCTCCAGCTCCACCCTCCAACTCCAACTCCACCCTTCAACTCAACTCCACCCTCCAACTCCAACTCCACCCTCCAACTCCAACTCCACCCTCCAACTCCACCCTCCAACTCCAACTACGCCCTCCAACTCCACCCTCCAACTCCAACTACACCCTCCAACTCCACCCTCCACCTTACAACTCCACCCTCCACCCTCCAACTCCACCCATAAACTCCACCCTCCAACTCACACTCCACTGTCCAACTCCACCCTCAAAATCCACCCTCCAACTCCACTCTCCAACTCCAACTCCACTCTCCAACTCCAACTCCACCCTCCAACTCCAACTCCACCCTCCAACTCCACCCTCCAACTCCACCCTCCAACTCCAACTCCACCCTCCAACTCCACCCTCCAACTCCACCCTCCAACTTCAACTCCACCCTCCAACTCCACCCTCCAACTCCACCCTCCAACTCCAACTCCACCCTCCAACTCCACCTTCCAACTCCACCCTCCAAATCTACCCTCCAACTCCACCCTCCAACTCCACTCTCCAACTCCACCCTCCAACTCCAACTCCACACTCCAACTCCACCCTCCAACTCCACCCTCCAACTCCACCCTCCAACAACTCCAACTCCACCCTCCCACTCCACTCTCCATCTCCAACTCCACCCTCCAACCCCTCCCTCCAACTACAACTCCACCCTCCATCTCCACCTCCACCCTCCAACTCCACCCTCCAACTCCGCCCTCCAACTCCACCGTCCACCCTCCAACTCCACCTCCACCCTCCAACTCCACCCTCCAACTCCAACGCCACCCTCCAATTCCACCCTCTAACTCCACCCTCCAACTCCAACTCCAACTCCACCCTCCACTTCCATCCTCCAACTCCAACTCCACCCTCAAACTCCACCCTCTAACTCCAACTCCACCCTCCAACTCCACCCTCCGACTCTACCCTCCAACTCCATCCTCCAACTCCACCCTCTAACTCCAACTTCACCCTCCAACTCCACCCTCCAACTCCAACTCCACCCTCCAACTCCACCCTCCAACCCCACCCTCCAATTCCAACTCCACCCTCCAACTCCACCCTTCAACTCCAAATCCACCCTCCAACTCCCCCACCAACTACAACTCCACCCTCCAACTCCAAGTCCACCCTCCAACTCCACCCTCCAACTCCACCCTCCAACTCCACCCTCCAACTCCAACTCCACCCTTCAACTCCACCCTCCAACTCCATCCTCCAACTCCACCCTTCATCACTCAGGAACACCACCACATCACTCAGGGACACCACCACATCACTCAGGGGCACCACCACATCACTCAGGGGCACCACCACATACTCAGGGGCGCCACCACATTACTCAGGGGTACCACCACATTACTCAGGGGCACCACCACATCACTCGGGGACACCACCACATCACTCGGGGACACCACCACGTCACTCAGGGACACTACCACGTCACTCGGGGACACCAACACATCACTCAGGAACACCACCACATCACTCGGGAACACCACCACATCACTAAGGGACACCACTACATCACTCATGGGCACCACCACATCACTCAGGGGCATCACTCAGGGGCACCACCACATTACTCGGGGACACCACCACATCACTCGGGGACACCACCACATCACTTGGGGACACCACCACATCACTCGGGAACACCACCACATCACTCGGGAACACCACCACATCACTCGTGGACACCACCACATCACTTGGGGACACCACCACATCACTCGGGGAAACCACCACATCACTCGGGAACACCACCACATCACTCGGGAACACCACCACATCACTCGGGGACACCACCACATCACTCGGGGACACCACCACATCACTCGGGAACACCACCACATCACTCGGGGACACCACCACATGACTCGGGGACACCACCACATCACTCAGGGACACCACCACATCATTTGGGGACACCACCATTTCACTCGGGGATACCACCACATCACTCTAGGAACACCACCACTTCACTGGGGAACACCACCACATCACTGGGGAACACCACCACATCACTTGGGAACACCACCACATCACTCGGGAACACCACCACATCACTCGGGGACACCACCATATCACTCGGGGGCACCGCCACATCACTCGGCACTCAGAGACACCACCACATCACTCGGGGACACCACCCATCACTTTGGGACACCACCACATCCCTCGGGGACACCAGCACATCACTCTGGGACACCATTACATCACTCGGGAACACTACCAGATCACTCGGGGACACCACCACATCACTCATGGACACCACCACATCACTCTGGGACACCACCACATCACTCGGGGACACCACCACATAACTCGGGGACACCACCACATCACTCAGGGACACCACCACATCACTCAGGGACACCACCACATCACTCGGGGACACCACCAAATCACTCGGGGACACCACCACATCACTCAGGGGCACCATCACATCACTCACTGCACTGAACGGCGCTCTAGCAGTCAGGTGGACTGGCTAGAGGCTGTTCCAGACGCTACTTAAAGAAGGCAGAAGGTAGTCTCTTCCTGCTCAGGCTCATTGCTGCTTTATTTACGCCTGCACCAGGACGCTCGTGTAATTTTTAAAACTCCCGTTTTGGTCTCTAGTTTAACTCTTTAGTTGCACTTAGTTATCGCCTGATTTTAAAACCGCATTTGACACTGCCCGCATTGCCTCACGATAATTGTACCCTCATCTCTACTTTGGCGGGCCGGTCCCTTGCCTCCAGATCTTGGTGGGCGCCATCTTGGGTGGGTTTGGAGAAGCGCTGCACTGAACGGCGCTCGAGCAGTCAGGTGGACTGGCTAGAGGCTGTTCCAGACGCTACTTAAAGAAGGCAGGCTCTTCCTGCTCAGGCTCATTGCCGCTTTATTTACGCCTGCACCAGGACGCTCGTGTAATTTTTAAAACTCTCGTTTTGGTCTCTAGTTTAACTCTTTAGTTACACTTAGTTATCGCCTGATTTTAAAACCGCATTTGACACTGCCCGCATTGCCTCACGATAATTGTACCCTCACCGCTACTTTGGCGGGCCGGTCCCTCGCCTCCAGATCTTGGTGGGCGCCATCTTGGGTGGGTTTGGAGAAGCGCTGCACTGAACGGCGCTCTAGCAGTCAGGTGGACTGGCTAGAGGCTGTTCCAGACGCTACTTAAAGAAGGCAGAAGGTAGACTCTTCCTGCTCAGGCTCATTGCCGCTTTATTTACTCCTGCACCAGGACGCTCGTGTAATTTTTAAAACTCCCGTTTTGGTCTCTAGTTTAACTCTTTAGTTGCACTTAGTTATCCCCTGATTTTAAAACCGCATTTGACACTGCCCGCATTGCTTCACGATAATTGTACCCTCACTGCTACTTTGGCGGGCCGGTCCCTCGCCCCCAGATCTTGGTGGGCGCCATCTTGGGTGGGTTTGGGGAAGCGCTGCACTGAACGGCGCTCTAGCAGTCAGGTGGACTGGCTAGAGGCTGTTCCAGACGCTACTTAAAGAAGCCAGAATGTAGGCTCTTCCTGCTCAGGCTCATTGCCGCTTTATTTACGCCTGCACCATGACGCTCGTGTAATTTTTAAAACTCCTGTTTTGGTCTCAAGTTTAACTCTTTAGTTGCACTTAGTTATCCCCTGATTTTAAAACCGCATTTGACACTGCCCGCATTGCCTCACGATAATTGTACCCTCACCGCTACTTTGGCGGGCCGGTCCCTCGCCACCAGATCTTGGTGGGCGCCATCTTGGGTGGGTTTGGGGAAGCGCTGCACTGAACGGCGCTCTAGCAGTCAGGTGGACTGGCTAGAGGCTGTTCCAGACGCTACTTAAAGAAGGCAGAAGGTAGGCTCTTCCTGCTCAGGCTCATTGCCGCTTTATTTACGCCTGCACCAGGACGCTTGTGTAATTTTTAAAACTCCAGTTTTGGTCTCTAGTTTAACTCTTTAGTTGCACTTAGTTATCCCCTGATTTTAAAACCGCATTTGACACTGCCCGCATTGCCTCACGATAATTGTACCTTCACCGCTACTTTGGCGGGCCGGTCCCTCGCCTCCAGATCTTGGTGGGCACCATCTTGGGTGGGTTTGGGGAAGCGCTGCACTGAACGGCGCTCTAGCAGTCAGGTGGACTGGCTAGAGGCTGTTCCAGACGCTACTTAAAGAAGGCAGAAGGTAGGCTCTTCCTGCTCAGGCTCATTGCCGCTTTATTTACGCCTGCACCAGGACGTTTGTGTAATTTTTAAAACTCCCGTTTTGGTCTCTAGTTTAACTCTTTAGTTGCACTTAGTTATCCCCTGATTTTAAAACCGCATTTGACACTGCCCGCATTGCCTCACGATAATTGTACCCTCACCGCTACTTTGGCGGGCCGGTCCCTCGCCTCCAGATCTTGGTGGGCGCCATCTTGGGTGGGTTTGGGGAAGCGCTGCACTGAACGGCGCTCTAGCAGTCAGGTGGACTCGCTAGAGCCCTTTATAAACTGGGTATTATGGCGCGCAGCGTGTGCGCGCTGCATGTGCGCCGCAGTGACGCCGGAGTCACGCCAGAGTCCAGCCCGTCTGCGCCCGTCCGCGCTGAGGACGAGCTGGACTGCTGGACGCCGGGTATTAATATCACCGACTCCTCATTTCTCAAATATACCCTTCAGACTCTGCTCAAGTTTAAACCCCCTAGGCGTGCATGCTTCTATACCTGTACACCCGACGACCTTTTATGTCCTCCTGCATGTGGTTGCTGGAATTCAGACACGATAAGGTCTACCTCCATACCATCCAGGCACAGGCCTAATCAACTTACCTCTCCTGAAGTTAGGACAGGGAAGGAAGACTGTATTCTTCTTGATGCCCGTTCGCTTATTAAAAATAACGTTGTGTTCAGGGAATTTGTATCAGATAGGAAGCCTTCCCTGGTCTTTATTACAGAAACCTGGGCAAAGGACTCTTCCGGCCCTGCTCTCACTGAAGCAATCCCGGAAGGATATTGCCTGGCTCGGCTGGATAGACTGGGCCGGGTGGGAGGAGGGCTTGCAATTCTCTATAGGGATCACTTTCACTGCCACACCATTGCTATCACTGACCCAAAGGACAGCTTTCAAGCACTTTCCTTTTCTATAAAAAGTGGCCATACAGTCCTCCTTAATGGAATTTTGGCATACCGCCCCCCAGGCCCACGTACCGATTTCGGGCAGCGGATGCTCCACGTCCTAGAACCCTATTTTGGTCAAAAAGACTTTACGATTCTAGGAGATTTTAACTTTCATTTAGAGAGGCACGACATCAGGGATACCTTCTCCTTGTTGGATGCCATGTCAGCCTGCGGCTTTGACCAGCTGGTTAAAGGGGCTACCCACCGAGCTGGGCACACGCTTGATGGAATTTTTTCTAATGACGAGAGGTTGTCGATTAAGGACTCTATTCCTCTATCATGGTCTGATCACCTGGCCGCTCCATTTGAGCTAATCTGTCCGCTCACCTATGCGCCCATAAATACACCCAGCGTACAAGAACTTCGTAGGAACCTCAAAAAAATCTCAAACAGCTCCTTTTCCCCATGGGCATCTAACCTGTGTTTACCTCAAGAAGAAAGTGTTTCTACAGCTGTCATGCAGTTTGAAAGAACCATGACTGAAGCACTAGATGAATTAGCCCTGCTTCAATCCGGCCGCCGTGCCAGAAAAAGGCACTCAGCCCCCTGGTTTTCTGAACATCTCAGACTCCTGAGACAGGAGGTAAGAAGGCGGGAGCGCCTCTGACACTCTGGTTGGGACTTAAAAGATAAGGAAGCTCATAAGATTCTGTTGAGGAAGTATAAGGCTGAAATTATAAAGGCCAAACAAGAGCATTTCACGGCCTTGACAACCTCACTCTCCTCCCCTAGAGAGCTATTTAGGGTTGTAGACTCACGTATAACCCTCCAAACCCCTGATCCTGTAGTAGCATCCCAGGAGCTCTGTAATAATATTGCCTCATTCTTTCAGGCAAAAATACTGGATATTTGCACTGCCCTGGAGCTGCAAAAATCTCTTATGAGCGGACCCCCTGCGTTAGGGGCTTTGGACCACGCCCCGGCTGGAAAACCTCCCTTGGGAATTTTGGACTCCTTTCCCCAACTTTCATTAGAGGATTTGGATAGCCTTCTAAATAAAAACTAAATCGGGCTCTCCTCAGGATGTGTGCCCTCTCAGGATCCTCAAACAGTGCAGGGAAACTCTCCTGCCCCCTCTGGTCGATATCATGAACAGAGCCATGAGAGATGGCCTTTTCCCCACCCAGTGGAAAAGCGTGGTGGTAAAACCTCTTTTAAAAAAGGCCTCCCTAGATCCGTCGGTTTTAAAGAACTTCCGGCCTATTTCATTACTGCCTGCTCCAGCAAAGATGTTAGAAGCGCATCTTAACACGCATCTTGCTGCTTTTGTAGAGAGCTCGGCCTGTCTTGACTCCTCTCAACATGGCTTCAGGAGGGAACACAGCACTGAGTCGGCCCTCACCATAGTGTTGGATAACATCCGCACTCGCGCTGATGAGGGCCAGACCACCCTTCTGATCCTTTTGGCCTTTGATACCCTCTCTCCCTCAGTATTAACATCTCGGCTGAGAGAGATTGGGGTGCAAGGTGCAGCTCTAGATCTACTCACTTCTTTCCTCAACCATCGAGTGCAAAGAGTGAAGTTGGGGGAGTACCTATCTCCATCCCTTCCTGTGCAATGTGGGGTCCCCAGGGGTCGGCTCTTAGCCCGACCCTATTCAACATCTATGTGACCCCACTTGCCAGGCTCATTAGATCTTTTGGGATGGAGATAGTTTCCTATGCGGATGACACCCAGATCCTCGTCTCTCTCTCCCAGTCTAGCGTCCCGACTGCCTCCAATTTTAGATCTTGTATGGAGGCAGTCGGCCAATGGATGATCCTCAATTCGCTAAAACTGAATGGAGAGAAGACGGAGGTAATGGTGTTTGGAGGGAAAGATGACGTATGGTCATCTTGTTGGTGGCCATACTCTTTAGGAGCCTGCCCCACCCCTACCTCATCTGCAAAAAATCTCAGGGTCATGATTGATCCTGCCCTCAGCATGGGTAAACAGTACAGCAGAACCATCTCCACCTGCTGGGGCATTATTCACGTTCTGAGGAGGATCAGGCATTATCTATCCCTGCAGGCAAGGAAACAGCTTGCTGTTGCCCTCATTTGCTCCAGGCTGGACTACTGCAATGCGCTGTATGCGGGAATGAATAAGAGCCTACTGCAGCGCTTGCAGGTAGTCCAGAACGCCGCTGCCAGATTTGTCCTACATCTTCCTAGATGCACCTCAGCCACAGCAACTAGAAAGCTGTTGCATTGGCTTCCGGTTGAAGACCGCATTCATTTCAAGACCCTATGTATGACCTATAGGGCCTTAGCCAAAAACAGCTCCACCGGTGTAGGATCCATCCTGTCCCGCTACACCCCTTCGAGGGATCTGCGTTCCTCCGGCAGACTCCTCCTATCTATCCCCCGTTTCAGGAGAGCGAAATGGGGTGGTAGGGCCTTCTCCACCTTGGCGCCTAAATGGTGGAATGCCCTCCCGCTGGAAATAAGATCCCTTCCCACTCTTCAGGCATTTAGAAGGGCTCTGAAAACACATCTCTTTGCGCAGGCGTATATGTAGTGGTGTATTGTTTGCATTTATGATCTGTTTTGTTAGGCGCCTTGATGCCTTCGGGTTATTGTTTGGCGTTATAAATTTTCTTTCATTCATTCATTCACTCAGGGGCACCACTCAGGGGCACCACCACATCACTCAGAGACACCACCACATCACTCAGGGACACCACCACATCACTCTAATACACCACCACATCACTCTAATACACCACCACATCACTCAGCCCAACCACATCATCACTCAGCACCACAACAGCACTGTCCTTGCTTGCTACCAACAAGCATTGCCATAGCCAATAGGACTCGCATTAGGAAAGTGTAAGGTATTGGCTTTGTGAATAACAATGCTATTAATTTATATATTTTCAAAGCCAACACATATTAAAAAAAATTGTCATTTACAATACCAATAGCTCACACTTTCCTAATGCGAGACCTATTGCATTGCAAATGCTGGTTTATGTTGTAGATGAACGTACGAGTGCAGAACGTGTTGTATTTCCAGTCCACCGTGTTTGCCTTTAGTAAATAATGACAAGACATACATCATCAGCACTCCAACACTTACAGGAAGGTGTAATGGGATTGTAGAGCAGCAGGGTGGACCTGATCTTTCAGGTTAATGCCTGAAGACTGAAGACTGCGGCGAAGCGAGTCCTCAGTGATGGCCTAATTAATGCTGCCTTGATGAGGTGGTTTGAGACACAGACCTACCACTGCAGACAGAACTGTGATTCTGGACTTTAGTGCACCACAGGGCTGCTTTGTGGATTTTGTCGTTCAGTGAGAAAGCACACTCACCCCTACCTTCTACATTCTGGTCCTCATTCCGAGCTCAGAAGAATTATCATGCAGAAATACGATCAGGGGCAGATTTACAAGCACTTGCGACACTTTTAAGCCTCTGTTGCATCAATTTTGTGATGCAGCTGCGCCGTAAACAATGCGCCTTGTTGTGACACATTTACAAAGTGACACATCTAGGGAGAAGTAGCACGTTGTAAAGCCCTGCGCTACATTATACCTGCATCAGGTATAATGTATGCAGGGCGGGGGTTCCGACGCAGTGAAAGCTACAAGATTTAACTGTGTCACTTCTATGATGCCACTGCGTCAAAACCCTACGCCTGCTTGAAGCAGGAGTAAGGAGTGACACAGCATAAAAGGAATAGGCATTCCTGAGCATTTCTGGAGTTGTTTCGTGCTTGTGACAAGACTCCAGCAATGTGTTGCCTTTACGCCAACAGATGCATCACGCATCTGTCAATCCTTGCGCCACGGTTCGCTGCATTGTAAATGCGACACATCCATGGTGGCGCAAGATTTTTTTTTGTGTGATGCAAATGAACTGCGGCTTCTCTGCTAATATGCAAAGATGCGTCAGTTCTTGTAAATCTGCCCCTGAATTTCTGCACATTTCCCCTTATTTCTGCATGCAAACCTTGCCTGATATTACCTAGTAAAATGTGATAGTAAGCAGCCTGAATATCAAAGCCAGAATATCGAGGGAGGTGAATATGGATGACAGCATATCCAATTCAACATATTGAAATGTAAGTAAGCCTAGATTTTCTATACCTAACTCCATATAAAAGTACCTTGCCATATATATATACATCTTCAAGTTACAAAGATGTGATGTCAGGAATCGTAAATCTATACATGTTCTATATGCACTTTTGATATTTTGGTCTTCGAAATTTTGTTCACAATCTTGTACCATGATGCTCATGGTCTCGATATTCAATTATACAATCAATGTGATTTGGCGATACCAGAAAAGATGCACAAATCCGGTTTGTCCCAAATCCTGGTATTTAAAGTTAACTTAGAATGGAGACCTAGGAGGTGAAGTGTAGCAGCAAGGTTTAAATCTAGGAGGATGAAGATCCAAACCTCTAAAAAGTAAACAGGTATGTATAACTGCTAGGGAGAATGGGATGTCCCAACTACAACAGCTAGAGTCTTAGGATATCTATGCTACTCAAAGGTCCACTGACTTCTACCAAAATTAAGCTCAATCCTACCCGATATTTCTTACCTGAGTTAAATCTGAGCATCATAAAATACCAACAAGAACCTGCCAGTGGTAGCTTCTCCACTAAGGCGGAGGAGTGTCGCCCCACTGAGAAAGTCTAAAAGGTAAAAATACAATTATAATAACTTATTGTTCTTATCATTTTATTTTTACGTTCTTGCTCATCTAGTATGGGGCAAGGCTGCTCTGCTCCCAGAGCAGGGGTGGATTGGTTTGCCCACTCCAAGTGCGCAGGACGCTTTGACTGGTTGTCTTGGGCCGGTGAAACCATCATGCGCACTTTACATGTTCTCCATGTAGGGTGTATTACAGCGTGCATGGAGAACATGCAGAGCCTCCCATTATCTGGCTGAGCGCTGATCCACGGCGCTCAGACCAATCACAACGCTACATTGCAGCGTTGTGATTGGCTATCGGGAGGGTGGGAGACGGGTGCCTCTTGCCCTGGAAGTGGGCAGAAGAAGATTGAGAGGAGGCAGATAGGTAAGTATGATTTCATTTTTATTTTCTCTCCCACACACCCCCGCAACCCACCCCCCACCACCACTAAATACCAGCCGCTGCTGAAATCTGCCTTGTGTTGGTCGTACATTAAGACCTAAGCCCAGATTTATGCTTATAAAACATTGATTGCTGAAGAAATAATATAACTGACAAAGCCAGTCGCTCTGTGGTAATGTGGGAGAGGGTTGAATGACTCCACAATGCATGCCATTACAACGCATGCCATTACAACGCGGTTGTAACAACGCAAGTGTTGTTACAACATTTTACCATCACTACGCAAACTTTAACCATGCATATACCTTTACAATGCATATCTTAACAACAAATTTTGTTGTAAAAGCATGTTTTGTAAAAGCATATGTGTGATTAAAGTTATGATTGCAAATATAAGTATTTTACAGGTAAATATAAACGCTATATGTATACAATATAGGTTTATATTTCCCTGTAAGTAGTAAGTGCATTCTGTGAATACCTAAATAGTAGTAAGTTTAGGATTGAGTCTTAAGTTCATTCTTTGACTCGGGCCCATCATGCTAACTCATATATGTAAAAGAAAGATGGTGGGGCATCGGAAAATGAAACCTATCAGACCCTCCTTTCAGCATTATGTGGCTAACATGAGTGCAGCCTTTATTAGCCAAAAGGTAGGGTCTTTACACACCAAGCTACGGATGGGGAAGCATATCAATCAAAAACATCATCGTCAATAAGCATCAACCAGCCAATGTCAGGAAGCTCTATATCATGAGAAACAGGGTACTGGCGTGTTGGTCTTTTAGTACGTTGCATATTACTGGCACACATGGAGCAACAAGAGGGAAGACAATATACACAAAAACAACAAGTTGCAACACCCCTACTATCCCTACAACACCCATCAAAATCTTCCAGCCCCACGAGGAGAAAAAGCCCCATAGCCAATTCCGTAAGGACCAAGTACCGGTGTCCTAATGGAGTTCAGTCGCTAATCTATGAAGCTTCTGTACAGCTAAGTTAACAGTAGGGGCCGAGTCTGGAATATACACACAGCAAGACGTCCCGATGACGCGACAGGCTCCACCCTTATCAGCAAGAATGACGTCAAGCACCATTCTGTTTTGGATCGTAAATAATCTCATAGCCTGCATCTCAACAGACATATTAGCTGCAATGTCTGCCTCAGTGTTTACTACTTTCTCCGTTACTCTGGACAGTCTCCTAATTGCCCTACTGTTAAATATGCGACCCCAGAACGGCAGTAGACCCTTAGAAAAGTCTGTCCATTGCTGCAAAGAAGTATCAGTCTGGTCCACATCCTCAACTTGGAGTGCCCTCCTTCGACGCTGTCCAGGCATTATAGCAAACCGACGATGAGTCTTATGATAGTCTGAGGGTGCTACATAGACAGGAGGAAGCAGGTAAGACAGGTAACAGACCCCGCCCCAACCCTCAGGCAACCATAGGTATCCATTATCTCCACAAACAAAGTAAATATTTGGAGGAGTAACCAAGGAAGGACTAAAAAGCAAGCAAATCGAAGCAGTCACATTGCAGGAGCTATTCCCAACCTTTATAGGGCCCCTCCCCATGATACAGAAGAATGGTGAGGGCCCAACGACTGCCAAAGGCACCAAAGAACGACTACTACTATTGGTCGCAGGAGGGTGTTTATATGCCAAAGAAGAATTTAGCTGTAGGAAACTCTCCCTGACTTTCTCAGTATCATTAGGAGTCGCAAACCGTCCCACTTTCTTCGAACATGTATCTAGAAATGTCTGATCAAAACGTCCATCAGTAAACAGCTGTCCAAGAGAAGGAGTGGGCATAGGGCGTACTCGCATGGTCAAAGTAGAGCCACTACTAGGTAATCTAGGAGCTAGAAAATCAGGTTGTTGAAAGAATTTTACCATACCAATTAAGGTGTACCATCCCACACAACTATTTATAGGCGTTAGGGGAAGTGCCAGCAATCGATCCTTTTTGTAGGCAGCAGAAGGTAACAACCCACAGACCCAACAATCCGTCACATTATACACAGCATGAGCATGATGCAGAGTCTTGATAAAAACATTATCTCGGTAACCTTTCCGCAGACATTGTTCACCATATTCAACAGTTACCATATTGTGTTCAGGAGGGGCAGAAGGGGTAGGAATAAACATATGAACAGGGTAAGCTTTCTCCAAGAAGAACAGTATCCCCAGAATTATTAAAAATGCAATGACTAATATCACAATGGCCACAATTTTTCCTTTTCGGGGTAAGGCTAACCATTGAGAGTCCGGGTCTAATCTACGAGGGGCTGCAAAAGTCTGCTCCTCCTCAGGAGTGGGACGGCCAAAAGGGTACATATTCCCTAACTAAAAGTCCAAAGTTAAACTAAAAGTAATCAAACAGTCACAGGCACACCGAAGCCGGCCAAGGGGGTTCTTCACCCTCAGAAGGGATCTTCTCCCTGTGTCCGTTAAAGCCTCACAGGCAGGCTTCTATTGTTCATTCCCTAATACCACGACGGAGTCGCAAGCTTTTGCAACTCAGGAGCACTTAATCAGGGCCCAGGCGCGGTCCTAGTGTCCCATCTGACAATGTCTCGACAGTGCACCAGGGCTCTTCCAGCAGTCCGTCCCTCACACTTAACTATCCTTCGACACAGTTCTCTTCTAAATCCCTATCTCAGCCCTTCTTCCAGTGCTCAGTTCTCTTTCCTTCCTTTCCTGGGCCGCAGATTATAACAAGTGCTCCCTCGCACCTCTGGATCTGTGAACAAAATGGGGGTCTAAATGGCAGGGGACTTATCCGCTGATGTTTGCTCACTGTGATCAGGAGAGGTCTCACCACCTGTAGTCGGAGTTGGCCTCTTTTCTTTCTGATCCGGCTCCTCACCCTTCAACAAGGCATCCGAGAAGGGTATGTATCGAGGGATTACTTCACATTCATCATCAGCGATGCCTTTTCTCGCCCATTTGTCATACGGCAGTGGCAGTGGGACGCGCTTCACATGAGAGGCATGGGTCCACGCCTTGCGGCCTTGTATCCGGAGTGCGGTACGGGTGGTGAGGAGCACCTGCCTCGGCTCCGACCACCTCGGATCCAAGCAAGACTTCCGCTGATACTTCTTGACGACCACCCAGTCCCCGGGTTGTATGGTGTGTCCTTCCCCCTCCGGCCGTGGCTTCAGGGTGTCTGCTACCTGCTGATGAATAGAACGAATATCTTTAATCAAAGCATACAGGTAATCTATCAACAAAGGGTATTCTATTTCTGAAAAACATTTAGGTCTGGGGACAGCCCACACGTTGGCCGGACGTCCAAAAATAACTTCGTGAGGTGAGACACCTGTCGTGGAATTGACTGTCACTCTAGTGGAAAGTCAATCAATCAATCAATCAAGAAATTTGTATAGCGCGCTACTCACCCGGAGGGTCTCAAGGCGCTTGGGGGAGGGGGGTCCGCTACTGCTCGAATAGCCAGGTCTTGAGTTGCCTTCTGAAGGAGAGGTGGTCTTGGGTCCGACGGAGGTGGATGGGGAGGGGCTTCCAAGTCTTGGCCGCCAGGTAGGAGAAGGATCTTGCTCCCATGGTGGCTCTTCGAATGCGTGGAACGGCGGCGAGGGTGTGGCTGGTCGATCGTAGCTGGCGGGTAGGGGTGTAGAAGGTCAGGCGGTTGTTGAGGTACCTGGGTCCAAGGTCATGGAATGCCTTATGTGCGTGGGCGAGGAGTCGGAACGTGATTCTCTTGCTGACGGGGAGCCAGTGCAGGTCTTTCAGGTGTCCGGAGATGTGGCTGTGTCGGGGGATGTCCAGGATGAGTCGTGCGGAGGCGTTCTGGATGCGTTGGAGTCTTTTCTGTAGTTTGGCAGTGGTTCCGGTGTAGAGGGTGTTTCCGTAGTCCAGTTGGCTGGTGACGAGTGCCTGGGTGACCGTCTTCCTGGGTTCTGTGGGGATCCATCGGAAGATCTTTCGGAGCATGCGTAGGATGTTGAAACATGATGATGTGACGGCGTTGACTTGTCTGGTCATCGAGAGGGAGGAGTCCAGGATGAAGCCCAGGTTGCGTGCATGGTCCGTTGGTCTGGGTGCGCTGCCCAGGGCAGGGGGCCACCAGGAGTCGTCCCAGGCAGAGGGTGATGATCCAAGGATGAGGACTTCCGTCTTGTCTGAGTTCAGTTTCAGGCGACTGTTCATCATCCACTCGGCTACGTCTTTCATCCCTTCGTGTAGGTTGGTTCTGGCGGTGGCTGGGTCGTTGGTGAGGGAGAGGATCAGCTGGGTGTCGTCGGCGTGGAAGATGATGTTGAGGTTGTGTTGGCGTGCGATGGCTGCGAGGGGGCTCATGTAGACGTTGAAGAGGGTGGGGCTGAGTGATTATCCTTGTGGTATGCCGCAGATGACTTCGGTGGCCTCAGATCTGAACGGGGGAGGCGGACTCTCTGGGTTCTTCCGGTGAGGAACGAGAGGATCCACTCTAGTGCCTTCTCTTGGATTCCGATGTTGCTGAGGCGCTGCACTAGGGTGCGGTGGCAGACAGTATCGAACGCCGCGGAGAAGTCCATGAGGATGAGGGCCGCTGTTTCCCCGTTGTCGAGCAGGGCTCGGATGTCGTCAGTGGCTGCGATGAGGGCGTTCTCGGTGCTGTGGTTGGCTCGGAAGCCGGACTGCGAGTGGTCGAGGGATCCGTTCGTCTAGAGGAAGGCGGCAAGCTGTCTGTTGACGGTCTTCTCAATGACTTTGGCAGGAAAAGGGAGGAGCGAGATGGGGCGGTAGTTCTTGAGGTCGGTGGGGTCCGCTGAGGGTTTCTTCAGGAGGGCGCTGAGTTCGGCATGCTTCCAGCTCTCCGGGAAGGTGGCGGTGTTGAAGGAGCAGTTGATGATGTCCCGGAGTTGGGGTGCGATGACGAAGTCGGCCTTGTTGAAGACGTGGTGGGGGCATGGGTTGGTTGGTGATCCAGAGTGGATGGTGTTCATTGTGTGGATGGTGTCTTCGGTGCTGACCGGGGTCCAGGCTCGGAGGGTGGTGGTGGGGTGCGTTGGTTCGGCGGTTGGGTGCGTGGTCTGTGCGCTGAAGCTGTTGTGTATGTCGGCGATCTTGCTGTGGAAGAACGAGGCGAGAGAGTCGTAGAGTTCTTGTGAGGGAATGATGTTGTTGTTTCCGGCGCTGGGGATGGAGAGCTCTTTGATGATGCTGAAGAGTTCCTTGCTGTTGTGTGCGTTGTTGTCTAGTCGTTCCTTGAATGCTGTCTTCTTGGTGGTGCGGATCAGCTGGTGGTGTTTGCGGGAGGCGTGCTTGAGGGCTGTCATGTTGTCTGTAGTCGGGTTTTTTTGCCAGGCTTTCTCTAGGGTGTGGCAGTTCTTCTTGGAGTTCTTGAGGTCGTCGTTGAACCAGGAGGCTTTCTTGCTGCCGGGCCTGCTGGGATGGTTTTTCAGAGGTGCGAGGTCGTCAGCGCAGTTGGTGATCCACTGTGTGAGGTTGTTGGCTGCTTGGTTTGGGTCCGTTGAGCTGGCGAGAGGGTTCTGGCTCAGTGATGTGGTGAGCTGGTCGGTGGTGATCTTGTTCCAGCTCCTGCGGGGAACTTGTTGCGGGTGGTGGTGAGTCGTGGTCCTTCTGAAGCTGAAGTGGACGCAGCTGTGGTCTGTCCAGTGGAGTCCGGTGGAGTGGCTGACGGAGATGTACTTGCTGGAGGAGAAGACTGGGTCAAGCGTGTGTCCGGCGTAGTAGGTGGGGGTGTTCACCAGTTGCTTGAGTCCAAGGTTGGCGAGGTTGTCCAGCAGGGTGGTGGTGTTGTTGTCGTTGTGGTTCTCCAGGTGGAAGTTGAGGTCCCCTAGGAGGATGTAGTCAGCGGAGGGGAGGGTATGTGGGCTGATGAAGTCTGCGATGTCTTCGCTGAATTGTGTGCGGGGTCCTGGGAGTCTGTAGATGAGAGTGCCTCTGAGTGTGGTCTTGGGGTCGGTGTGTATCTGGAAGTGGAGATGTTCGGCGGCTGTGAGGGCGTCGTCGGAGTTGGTCGTGATGCGGATGGTGTTTTTGTGGACGATGGCGATGCCTCCTCCTGTCTGGTTGACGCGGTCCCTCCGGGTGATCTTGTATCCGTCCGGGATGGCGATGGCGATGTCGGGCGCTGATGAGGCGTTCATCCATGTTTCCGTGAGGAAGGCGACGTCTGGAGAAGTGGTGTCGAGCAGGTTCCAGAGTTCCACGGCGTGTCTGTGGATGGACCGGATGTTGAGCAGGATGCACTTCAGGTGGTTGCTGCTGCTGCTCGGCTTGGCGGGTGCGGTACAGGTCCGGATGCAGGAGAACTTGCAGGATTGGCAGGCGAAGGGTCCGTGGGTGCGTCTTGGGGATTCGGCCGGTGTTGAGTGCGATGAGTGCGGCGGCGTCGTAAGTCCTGCCGGTGGGCTGGCGGCTGCGGGGGCCAGGTGTCCTGGCGCTGGGCGCGGTCCAGGCGCGGACGGGTGCAGACGGGCTTGCCTTTGGCACGCCTTCGGCGCACAATCGGCGCGCCCGCTGCGCGTGAACGCTGCGCGCACGCGTGGACTCTGCCATAAATGGAGAGTCGGGGGCGGGAGGAGGGAGGAGCAGCTGGGAGGTGGGAGCGGGGTGGCGAATGGGAGAGGGTGGAGGGAACTGAAGGGGAGGGGGCAGGGCCACGGGGGAGCAGCCAGGGGAAGTGCATCCGGCCAACGTAACCCTGTACTCTCTTGTATATTGGCCATTTTTAGTTTCAACGTCCCATTAAACCTTTCTACCAAACCTGCAGCTTGGGGGTGTCGTGCCGCGTGGAATTTTTGCGCTATCTGTAGCCCCTTACATATCAGTTCCATCAATTTAGCATTAAAGGATGTGCCATTGTCGCTCCAGATCACCCAGGGCAATCCGTAGCAAGAGAAGTACTCCCTTATCAACATTTTGGCTGTTGAGCTAGCTGTACAATCCTTAGTTGGGAAAGCCTCCACCCATCTACTAAAAGAGCACACCACCACCAGGACGAATTTGAGGTTGTTCACTCTTTCCATCTCAATATAATCCATTTGGATCACTTCAAAAGGGAAAGAAGGGGGGGCAAAATTTCCAACCGGAACAGGTGTTCCCTTTCCAGGATTATGTCTTATACAAACCATGTACTGCTGTACTAAATGTGTTGCCATCTTGGAAATGTTCTTATTACTCCACACTGGATCTAATAATTTACAAATTCCCTTCGCACTAATGTGAGCCGGTCCATGAGCCATTGTCACCACATATGCATCCGGAAGCAACCATTGTCTTTTGTCTGACACATCTGTCCAACACTCATTCTCATCCAACCGTCCCCCACCGTCCTTCCATGTCCTCAACTCGTCCTCAGTCGCTTTTTCTTGTATGTTCCGCACACTTTGTACAGTATTCGTAAACAACGTCCGGTACCCACCTAGCTGGTCCTGCCACAAATATTCGGTGGAGTTTCGTTCTAGCTGTCTCCTTAACTGTCTGATCTGCAAATGCATTGCCCCGTCCTACATCATCTACCACCGCTTTGTGTGCACTACATGTGATCACAGCCAGTCGTCTGGGAAGTGTCAATGCTGTCAATAATCGTAATATCAACGGGCCATTCTGTATCTTTTGTCCGTGCGATGTCAAGAACCCCCTCTCTGCCCACAGTCGCCCATAACTATGAGCCACACCGAAGGCGTATTGGCTGTCAGTGTAAATATTTACGTCCAGTCCTTCACTCAACTCAAACGCTCGCATTAATGCTATTATTTCTGCAGCTTGGGCTGAATGGTACGGGACCCTAGAAGTCTCCACCACTGTTTTTAATGTTGTGATTGCGTATGCTGCAGTTGAGGTCCCGTCCGCAAGTTTAAAACAGGAACCATCAACATACAGTTCCCCGTCAGGATCATCTATGGGAGTGTCCGTCAAATCTATTCGTCCCTTCGTCTCCTCCTCTGTCCGAAACAAACAATCATGGACTTCATTGTCCTTTTCATCTGAAGGAATGGGTAGCAATGTGGCTGGGTTCAGGGTAGCACATCTTTTAATGGTAACATGGGGTGCAAATAATGTGAGCTCATAGTCAGTGAGACGAGCACTAGTTAAGTGCTGCATCTGCGTTTTGTTCAATAAAGTGTCCACAGCGTGCGGTACCATCACTGTGAGATCAGAACCCAACACGAGCCCCGCCGATTGTCTAATTGAGACTGCAGCAGCCGCTGTAGCTCTTAGACAGCTCGGCAACGCTCTCGCCACATTGTCAAGCATAGCGGAAAAATAAGCACAGGGTCTCTCTTTTCCGCCGAAACTTTGAGTTAGGACAGACAACGCGCAACCTTCCTCCTCATGTACATAAAGCACGAAAGGCTTCTGGTAATCAGAAGTTCCCAAAACAGGTGCAGAACACAAAGCAGTTTTTAGTGACTCAAAAGCTTCTTGACATGCTGGAGTCCAGGGTAGGGGTTCGCGCACCTCTTTAGTAGTCAGGTATAGAAGGGGTTTGGTTAGTAAGGCATAATTAGGTAGCCACTGGCGACAATACGAAGTTATGCCCAAAAACGTGCGCACCTCTCGCTGCGTGTTAGGTACAGTTATCGCCTTGATGCGCTCCGGTGCCAACCTCCTCCCCTCCTTCGATAGGAGATGACCTAAGTAGGTAACCTCCTGTCGACAGTATTGGAACTTGGGAAGGGACACTTTATGTCCATTCCGAGCCAGATGATGCAACAACTTAACCGTAGCATCTCGACACCCATCTTCCGTGTCAGACGCTATCAAAAGATCGTCCACATATTGTAATAAGACATTGCCCTCTGGAAGTTCCAAATCATCCAATTGAGCCTTCAAAGCCTGACTATAAATGCTGTGGCTCTCAGTATAGCCTTGAGGAATTCTACAAAATCTGAAACTTCGGGGAGCCAATGAGAATCCGAAGAGATGACGGCTGTCAGGGTGTACTGGGATACTGAAGAAAGCATTCTTCAGATCCAGAACAGAAAAATATCTGGCGGTGGGAGGGATCATAGTCAAAATCGTGGTAATATCAGAAACCACTGGATATTGGGGCTCAACCACTTTATTAATGTGGCGCAAATCAATCACAAAACGATAAACAGCAGGTGCACCATCACCTGCATCAGCAGAGGGTCTTTTAAGAATCGGTAGAATGGGGCTATTGCAAATGTTAGAGGCTCTTTCTTCCACCACACCTGACCGTATCAAATCCTGTATTACTTGTAGCAAAGCCATTCCCCCATCTTTTGAAATTTTATACTACGGTATTCGGGGCAATCGAGCTCCCACTTTAACCTTGATTGACATGGGATCAATATCCACCTTCCCCACATCAGAATCACTACTGGCCCACAATGTCTCTGGAATCCACTCAAACTCAGCTGGAAGGGGCTCGTCTTTTGAGAAGCACTGTTGTGCCCGCGCTTCACGAGGACCCAAAGTGACATACACACCGTCTGGGGAACAGTCAATTGTAGAATGCAGTCTCTTTAATAAATCCAAACCCAACAAATTCTCACCACAATTCGAAGCCAGAAGGAAAGGAGAGTCAATGGTGAAAGGACCAATCGTAAGCGTTAATGGTATAGAAATGGGGCTAATTACCGGAGTACCTGAGAACCCAACGGAAATATTATTCCTGCCAGACAGAGCCGCCCCTGGGACCTGAGAACGTGCCACCGAACTTTTCATAGCACCCATGTCTACCAAAAATGTCCGTGGAGACCCCAACAAGTCCGCAGTGACATAGGGTTCTCATTGATCGACGTCCACAGAAACTGGTCCCATGCCCTGTCTACGCTGTCCTAATTATGGGAGAAGCCGGTCATGTCATCCATATTGTATGCATCATTGTAGGACTGGTTGTAGTACTGTCTGTCACTGTCATGGCTGCCCTCAGTCTGAAAATGCTGCCGATCCCTCTCCCCATCAAAATGGTTTCTTCCCGGTCGCCTGTCCTCACCACCTTGTCTGTCCCTGTCGTCTCTACGATAGTCACCGCGACCCTGCCTCTATCTTGTCCAGCATTGGACCGAAGCTCCGGGCAATCCTTCCACCAATGTCCCTCTTTTTTACAGTTCGCGCACTGATTCTGCCCCAGCCTTTCTCTTCTGTCTCCCCTTCCATAGCTACTTCCACCTCGACCTCCTACCATAGGTGGGGCTCTCAGTCCCCGGCCCCTCGACATCTGCTGCAACAACACTCTCGTCTTCAGATCCTTCGCTTTCTTTTCCTGTCTGTCTTTATTCTCGTTCTCCATATGTTCATAATACTGAGCCATACTTAAAATATCGGAGGGGGTGGACGTCGTCCACGTACTTTCCGATGCTTGCAATCTGGCCGCTATTTCTGGTAACAAGTTTGTTACAAACCTGTTCACAAAAAGTCGCAAACCTCCTTCCTGAGAAAGATCCTGACCACTAAAATCCAAGAATGCTTCTTCGAAACGAGCAAAAAAATCTGAAACCGCCTCATCCTTTTTCTGCTTACATGCAGTCAACTTATCCCAATCCACCTTCTTTGGAGTAATAAGGGAATGCATACATTTTATTATTCGCCCCGGTAATGCTAAGATCTCAGCCTTTGGGTTGTCTCCTGGTTTCCGTTCTTTATCCCAATCCCTAAATTCCTCCCAAGTACCTCCAAATTCCTCTGCATGATCTGTACCCTTCACCTGCCTCCACACATCCGCCGGAACTAACAATCCAAAGAACAATTCTATGTCAGCTAAAGTCATAACCGTCGAGGAAGCGGCTTCCGTCAATTCTTTGTAATAAGCAGTCAGGTTTTTTCTAGAGTCGGGCAATTGTGCCTTCAGCGCCAGCACCTCGCTCCGTTTCCAAGGGGTATATACCCACTGTTCCTGGAAACGAGCATCCACATGGGCTCTTATCACATTCTGGGTCACTGGGTCTATCACTGCAGGTATTTCGGGATGAAAAATGGGGTGCACCTCCCGCATGGGGTGCGCTCCGGAAAAGGGGGCCCCTCCCACCGACGGCAGTTCATCTCTATATTCCAACAAAGTCCGTAGCTTCTGTAATACATTCTTCAGTCTGGTATTAGCCCTATAGGCTCTGTCCTTAATGTCATAAAGAACCCGAGGTGCCGTTCCACCAAAGCCCTGTTCCCACAACGCTATCAACGTAGTTGACATATGCCACAATGCATGTTGCTGCATCAGGGGCTCGTAATCCTTCATTGTGGACCAAATGTCTTCCAACACGTAAATAGGATTCCTAGCCCATTGACAGGCCTGATTAGCTACCATCGTTTTTTCATCCAACCCTACCGTAGAGCGTGTAAGCAACTTACGTACTTGTGTAAGTAACCCACTTCTGGCACTCCGAGTCGGGGTCGTCAACTTACTTTGGGGGGTAGCACTAGCAGAGGTAGTGGGGAGTCCAGAAGAGATCACAGAGGGGGCAGGTGGGCTCGCCGTAAAGAAAGAAATCAAAGGCGCGGTCACGGAAGAAGCAACAGAAGACAATGTTTGTTCAACATCTTTTAACAAAACAGGGGCCGAAACAGAGGAAGTGGTGGTGCCAACCAGGGGCGCGACAACCGTTTGGGGAACTGAAACCACCGCAGGGGAAGCAGAATTTGTCAGCACGGGGTACAAGGATTGTGGAGCATACGGGGGAGGGGGTCAGGCATTCAAAACGTCCTCCATCTTATCTCGCTCTTCTTCTCTTACTACGTAGCTTTTATCTGTCTGCAACCTATGTAGTCTGTCTGCGCGCTCAATCTGTTCTTCGTTCTCTTTCTTAGTATGTTCTCTCGCCTTTTGTGCCATCGTCTGCACTGCCCTCTTCTGAGCCAACTTCTCCTCTCTCATCTGTCGTTCCCTTACTTCCTTTTGCCACACTCTCAAAGAATCGAACATACTCTGGCGGCTACGCTTAGCAAACACTCTATCCTGCAAATAATCTAATTTTGCTACATCAAAAGAACCAGTCAACGGCCATTGCAAATCTACATTATCTTTGGTATACCTGTGCCACAAGGTGTTAAACAGAATGGGAGTCAATCCATGCTTAACATACATTTCAAAATTAGGTGAGCCCTCCACCGGGGCAGGTTGGCTCTCAGCCAATCTAGTGTCTGAAGTGCCGCAGCAGCACCAAAGGCACCGCAGCTTACTGAAACACGGCATCTTTTACCCACTCAATCACACACCAACACAAAATTCACACTCACCCTTTCACCAACACCCAATCACTACTAGAACAAACACACATATATACATTCATGCTTCCTATGTATCAAAATCCCTACCAAACACGTGTTACCACAAATGGGACAAGGCCTGTCGACCAAGTCCTGGAGAACCTGGACCCTACCGCAGACCGAACAGTACACTAACCGTTCTGAGGTTGGAGGACATATCCGCCACCCAAGCGGCACTACAGATCGCTGCGCACTTTACCACAGGAGACCCAGGACCCGCTCTCAACGAACCACACACCCTAGGGGTTCGGGGTGAGTCCCTGAGCCTACCCGCAATGAGCCACGCCTTCACCGCAGTACCACCCGGTCGGATGACCACAAACAAGCGTCCACCCAACCTCCGTTAAGTCTGTTAGAGCACCACTCGCACTCTGAGTTCCCCGGAGCACACTAGCCCCAGGAGCGCACCGGCTCCTTCAACCACTAGAGACACACCGGTCTCGGAGACACACCGGTCTCTTAACCACTGGGGACACACTAGTCCCTGGAGCACCCTAGCTCCTTCAATTACCAGTCGGACCACTCACCTTCTATACACGGTACCGACCTGTACTATTCTCCACTGCCGGCTGCTGGGACCAACACGGTCAGCTCCAAAGTTCCGCCTTCCGGACCCCGGCGCAGGATCATGAGCCGGGACCTCTCCCGATCAGCAGGGTGGGGCAGCGCTGCGAGAACCAAGCTCGGCATCAAAGTGGGTACCCAGACCCACCGTGCCGACCAAAGGGTCCCCGGCCTTCTGCTACCCACTTACGGGTGAGAAAGATCCTTATCGCGGGGTCCCTGTTCGGGTGCCATCTGATAAGCGTGGCTCAAATCCACCCGAGTGACTTACCACACTCACCTATAATTACCAAGTAAGAAGTCAGCCAGACAGTGGAGAAGAAATAACAAAGTATTTTATTAGGCCACAAACTCCCATATGAGAGGGCCCTGTCCGACCTCACCCCTAAGAGTGCGCCGAGAGGACTGCCTCATCTCACCACAGCAATACATTATAACATGGTACAGTAGAGTAGAACACGCGCATACTGGAAAAGTACTGGACCCCAGAAAGGGTGAACAATGGCCTCATACAAGAGGCATCTGCACCTGCAATAGCAACATTTGGTTATCTCTGCCCAAGGCCACAGAGCCGGGCCTCAGCGTCTCCAGCGCATGCGAATATTACTGATTAGGGTTTGTTGCCAGTTTCGGTCACGATTAGCTAAGAAACTAAAACTGCTGCGCTCAGGGTTTTTCCTATTCCTACGGGAGGGGGAATGAGTGAGTGCGACTCGCACACCGAGAGAAGCACCCAAAATGGTGGCACACAGGCTAAGCTAAGAAAACTAGATATCATTACATACATAAATGAATGATAAAATGGAGAGTACAAACATAAATGCGTAAATGAGTACGTCATTAGTTAGACACACCATGCTAACTCATATATGTAAAAGAAAGTGGGTGTGGCATCAGAAAATGAAACCTATCACCACCCCAGACCCCCACCCACTCCAAACCCTAAACTTACACATGCCACCCCAAACCCCTACCCACCATAAACCCTAAAATCACCAACTGCCGTGCGTCAGGGCGGAGACACTTTTTATTGGCTGACATCACGTGCCCTGACGTCCCACCCCCGTTACGTCACGGACGTGAGAACACTAGAACACAACAACCACTTCCTGCCCTGGCACTAGATGGAAAGGTTAGTTCCAAAAGGGCCTATATGGCTCTTGTCTGCATAATAGTCAGAGATGCTGAAGCAAGGCTGCATTGTCAGGACTGTGTGTTGTAGCTGGACAGCAATGGTAGCCAGCTCAGCAGCATCTTCCCCGCCAACTCAAAATCATGTGGAGTAGAAACAATGTTAAGGAAGTCTCTGCTGCAAAATTCCTGGGCTGACGCCGAGGGGAAGTACAGTTTGCAGAATTCCTGATATGAGATAGCTTGATCATTGTGGGTTCCATCAATGCCCCCAATTCTTTCAAAAAGGGGTCCTAGATATGAGAGGTCTGCTAAAAACAATTATTAAAGGACCATATGCGATCATACACAGCAGCAAATAGGGGCTCAGCAGAACCTTGACAAGAACTCTGGCAGCTAGAAATGCCTCAGTGAGAAGTTCAATGATGAGGTGCTCTACCATACACAAGAAAATAGCCAAATGAGAACAAATCAGGCTTGAATTATCTATCAAAATCCGGGAAAATACATACAAATCCCCACTGAAACAAACAGGATGAAACTAGAACAAGTCAAGTAGTCACTGAATTTGCTTTTTATTGCCTCAGCTGAACATGCATTATTTAGATAATGATGGTGACACCATGAGCAAGGTGAGAAAACAGGACAACTACGGGTTGCAGCAATGCCAGACATCCTTGAAGGTACACTACAAACACCCCCCTCCCATCCCCCCACCCCAGGATATAGCATGAAAATGTGCACTTTCCATAAGAATCTATAAGCTACAAAAAGGCCAAGTTTCAGTCCTACCAAGTGCTCCCAATCCTCACAGATGACAGTACGGTCTTGCTAAGAGGAGAAATCTCTAGAGGAGACTTACCTACCTACTGCACAATAAATCCCTAGGTGAGGATGGATTTCCTGGTGAGGTCTACAAACTAGGTAAGTGACAGCTGATGGGCATCCTTAGTGAAGCTTTCAAGGAGGCTGAGATAAGCAACTCTGCAGGTTCACCTTTGATGGGGCACTGAAAACGTCCTACTGAAAACATTCCTACCGAAGTCTGACAAACTTTGTCTCCACTGCACAGCTACCATTGAATATCATTCCTTGATTTTGATATGAGGAGCCTGGTATAGATCCTTCCGAGCAGACTCAAGAAGGAGATACACAGCTTCATCCATCTGGCACAAGTAGGATTTCTGCAAGATCATCACGTAATCCCTTGTGAACACTAGATCACTAGATTCCGTCTCTGTGCGGTCTGCCACCCATATGGAAGCTACGGCACTCGCCTGACTGTTGTGCCCGGCCTACTATAGATCACCAGAGACTCCTTCGAGGACCCTTTCTCCCTCTCCTTAGATGCCGAAAGGGTAGAGTGGAGATACCTTTTTTGGACTTCAGAAAGACTGGCTAATGCAGCTGCGCCCAGTGAGTGGTACAGAGACCCAAGAAGAATTTTGGCTGCATTTCCAGCACTCCCGAAAAATATGTGTTGCTCTCTAATGGAGAAGGACAACTATCCTGAAACACATATCTACAGATACACAGCACTGGCTGCACCAACAAGGGTGAAAAACAAAAGAATGCCACTGAAGTAAGTGTTATCATGCACTGCATTTACCATGATGCATTGGGGCAAGCTGGGAGCTGGGATGTGAGGCATTGTGCTCCCACCCTCTTTCTGTACATAGTTAAGGTAAGCTGGATATATGATTTCCCGGATTTTCTTCCTCATTCCAGATCTCCACTCCCATTCCTATTTTAATCAGACATGATCCGGGTGTATCAGACGCAGACAAGAAGTAAAGGCCATGCTCAATGCTGACAACTTATTACTATCGCTCACAAGACTGGATTGCTCACTGACATTCCTAATCTCCATAGCACCAAAGTTTCGTCCTTCTGAGGTTTCACAGTGAATCGGAGCAAGAGTAAGGGCGTACCTGTCATGGACGTCAATTCACCAAAATTCCAGGGGTAGCAGAAGCAACATTACACACCACTTTACCTCTACTTTTACTCAGACAGTTACACATATACACACATTCACACATACACACACTCGCTCTCATATAAACACACTCTCACCCGCAATCACGCACACAACATACATTTAAAAGCATTGTTTATTTTCCAAGAAGAGTCATAATCCAGCTAATTGTGCTGAATTGTTTATTACACTATATAATATTATTCACTATTAGTGCAATAAAAAATGATAGAAAAGAAGGAAAGTGGAGCCCCAAGCAGCTTCCATAATGCCGAGTTGCCCCTGTGTTCCTGGCACTGATTGTGCCACCTGTGAGGCCGGGGTCTCAGAGGCAGTGCCAGGGGCCACAGGGAGCATGTCAGGGATTGCAGCTGCCCCCACTGGCTACCCCTAAATGGACCCTATGTCTAAAACTATCACTAGAGGCTCTAGAGAGGGTGTTCACTTTCAGCTGAAACGATGGGGGCTCACCTATGTATATACAGAGACATTGATCACACCATGATAGACAACCTGAACCCACGGATCCGACAAATGTCCCAGGATTATGCTAGGTGGTCACTCTTAACAATTGTCATTCCTGCAACGGGCACAGACAGTAAAAGTTGGTGGTAGCATAGTGCTTTAGATACCTGTTCAGAATGTTACCCCTCACTCTCCTGATGAAAACAACTGCTCCAAATAGATCTTCATCTTGGGCTCAGCAAAGCCAGGACTAAAGGCATTGGAGCTCCAAGCTGATATATTTTCAAGTGCTGTCTGCTTGCCACATAAGTTATCCCAATATTGGGTGCACCAACTCTGCCAACTGCAGAATTCTTATCCCAGTCACACTCCCTCCGACACAGTTTGACATCGAGAAAGGTCTAACATATGGACCACCAGGTCGGGCCTCTGTGGACCTCACCAGAATCCCCTGTAAAATGTCTGACAACCCTATCATACAATCAACCTTCAGTGCATGGATGTATTTCCATAAAAAGTCTAATGTAGACCCCCACAATCATTGTGAAGCGCCCCTATGGTGTAATGCTGTGGTTTAAGAAGTGCTAAGTGGGAGGACTGGGAAAGAAAAGGCATCACCACGCTGGAACACGTCTTGTTGGCCAGAAATATCAAACCACTTCTGGTTTTTCAGGAGAAATTACAAGTGGTTAATCCACAAACCTGGAAATACCACCAATCATCTCACTGTTTGAAATGTACCTTGTGGGACGCCCCCTTGGAGATGCCTACATCCAGGTGTGCCGGGATTACCTAGATAGGGCAGTCAGAGAAGAGAAGTGCCAGGCACCCATGGCACTATTATATCCCCAAAACCAAAACAGGGTCTGGGCTCACTGGCAATAAGGACAAGCCTCACATCAATTAACTATAAACCAAAAACAATACCAGTATTGCCTACTTAATTGAACTTGGACCAAGGATGATCACTCGAATCGCTGACTGAAACAGTGACTCTCGGAGAAAAGTTTTTTCCGAAATAAATCAAATGCTTTTAATTGTTTTTACATCACATATACCATATCATTGGGCAATTTTTGTTTTTTAGATAAACATTTAAATAACTCCACAAAAGTATGTCAAAACAACAAAATGAAACAGATAAAAAAGACACTTTGAAGACAAATTGACAACTTGCATTCAACATTCATACGGGACAACACACTGATATATATACACATATAAACATTCGAAAAATTCTATTTACAACATGATTTTTGAAAAACATAGCATTGGAAATAAGCAACTAAAAAGTTTTCATGTGCTTTAGAGTAAATCGCAAATTCCTAATGCTGGATAGAGAAGGTCTACGCGTTTCGATGACCCCTTGTTGTGGGGAAATCTCGTCAGGACCAAGAGCCTGTGAATGGAGAAACAAAATTGGGTCAACTAAGGGGACCGGACTCTACCTCTCAACGTATCAGTGGGGGTAAGGGAAACTCATCCTACCTTTAGGTTGCTGGGTTCTCTTTAGAAAATCGGACTGTAATAAAAACAAAACCTGTTTTAACCTCTAATTCAGAAACAACGCAGAAAAACCGCAATCGCATTTTCCTGATTATCACATTCACTCGTGAGTACTTACATAGTGTTGCGCGTGGCGCGTTCTCGATGGATTTGGTTCTCATCAATTTAGTGAAGGAAGTGGAGATCTACAAGAGTGGAAGGACTAGTCAGGGATCTAGTGGTTTGGTTGGTGGCGGCAGTTGCTATCGGTGCAACGGGGGCTACTTACATGTAGTTGAAGCGTGGAGACGGGGCTGTTTCCCGGATCCGCGCGGTGAAACGCCTTTATGGGTTGATTGGATCCTGAAAAGAAATTGAAGGCTAATGTCAGTTTCCTTCGGAAAAACTGAGTGGGCAGAGTTATTGTTCTATCGCGGTTCTGTCACTGTGTTCCGATATACCTGTTAGTGTGTAGTATGATGAGTATATCTGGGGGTCCACGCTCTTCGGTCTCTGTCAATGAATGCAGTTGCCGGCACCATCCAGTTCGATGTCTCTAGTCTCGTGTGTCCTGGTTTTTAACTCACTTCCTGGTCGTGGGGTTTGTGGGGATTGTAGTTTTTTGAGATTCGTCGTCATGGAGACGTTGTATGTGTCATGTGACCTTGTGTGGTCAGGCTCACAGTCTGCGCAGGAGACGGTAACCTGAATCGTTCCATGTATTTAAGAAAGGTATGACAGACAGAAACAAGGCTTTACACTTTAAAAGCAATCATCCGCGAAACTTAAAAGAAAATCTTCCATTCGGACAGTACTTGCGGATAAAAAGAAACTGCCATTTTAAAGATGAATACATGTTCCACGCTTCCAACCTAACAGACAACCTAGCATCAAGAGGCTATCCCGTTAAACTATTGAAAAGAACCATGAAGAGAGTATGGTGGATCCCCCGAGAAACACTACTAGTAAAAAGGACAAAACCAACTCTCAACAGGATAGTATGTGTCTCAACATTCTGCCCCAATTCGAACCAACTCAAGAAAACCATCCTACAAAATTGGCATCTAGTAGAAAATGTAGCTGAGACACTAAAAGAGAAGCCATTATTTGCCTTTAAAAAAGACCAGAGCGTGGCCAACCACCTAGTACGAGCAGCAGTGAAGCAGAACTTACCCACAATTAACACCATGCTAGGACTACCACCTATACAGGGACACCACAAATGCGGATCTTGTATTTGTTGCGCAAGTACAGAAGAAGGATGCTTGTTTCAACATAAGCAACTGTTTTGGAAACACGAAAAGTTTACGAACTGTAAATCAAGATACGTCATCTACGGCATAAAATGTCCTTGCGACATGCTATACATTGGCAAAACGAGTCAGGAGATAAGATGCCGCATCACCCAACACAAATCACGGATAAAAAAGAAAGTCACAACTGCCCCACTTGTCAATCATTGGATCAGTCACGACCACACACTAGACGATCTGAAATGGACAGTCATTGCCAAAATCGAAAAAGACCCCAGAGGAGGAGATATTGAGGCAAAACTATCCCACCACGAAGCTATGCTTATAGTCAAGTTCAATACAGCTACAAATGGCCTTAACGAACTCTCTGAGATCTACCTTCTATAAATACCTTTCTTAAATACATGGAACGATTCGGGTTACCGTCTCCTGCGCAGACTGTGAGCCTGACCACACAAGGTCACATGACACATACAACGTCTCCATGACGACGAATCTAAAAAAACTACAATCCCCACAAACCCCACGACCAGGAAGTGAGTTAAAAACCAGGACACACGAGACTAGAGACATCGAACTGGATGGTGCCGGCAACTGCATTCATTGACAGAGACCGAAGAGCGTGGACCCCCAGATATACTCATCATACTACACACTAACAGGTATATCGGAACACCGTGACAGAACCGCGATAGAACAATAACTCTGCCCACTCAGTTTTTTCGAAGGAAACTGACATTAGCCTTCAATTTCTTTTCAGGATCCAATCAACCCATAAAGGCGTTTCACCGTGCAGATCCGGGAAACAGCCCCGTCTCCACGCTTCAACTACATGTAAGTAGCCCCCGTTGCACCGATAGCAACTGCCGCCACCAACCAAACCACTAGATCCCTGACTAGTCCTTCCACTCTTGTAGATCTCCACTTCCTTCACTAAATTGATGAGAACCAAATCCATCGAGAACGCGCCACGCGCAACACTATGTAAGTACTCACGAGTGAATGTGATAATCAGGAAAATGCGATTGCGGTTTTTCTGCGTTGTTTCTGAATTAGAGGTTAAAACAGGTTTTGTTTTTATTACAGTCCGATTTTCTAAAGAGAACCCAGCAACCTAAAGGTAGGATGAGTTTCCCTTACCCCCACTGATACGTTGAGAGGTAGAGTCCGGTCACCTTAGTTGACCCAATTTTGTTTCTCCATTCACAGGCTCTTGGTCCTGACGAGATTTCCCCACAACAAGGGGTCATCGAAACGCGTAGACCTTCTCTATCCAGCATTAGGAATTTGCGATTTACTCTAAAGCACATGAAAACTTTTTAGTTGCTTATTTCGAATGCTATGTTTTTCAAAAATCATGTTGTAAATAGAATTTTTCGAATGTTTATATGTGTATATATATCAGTGTGTTGTCCCGTATGAATGTTGAATGCAAGTTGTCAATTTGTCTTCAAAGTGTCTTTTTTATCTGTTTCATTTTGTTGTTTTGACATACTTTTGTGGAGTTATTTAAATGTTTATCTAAAAAACAAAAATTGCCCAATGATATGGTATATGTGATGTAAAAACAATTAAAAGCATTTGATTTATTTCGGAAAAAACTTTTCTCCGAGAGTCACTGTTTCAGTCAGCGATTCGAGTGATCATCCTTGGTCCAAGTTCAATTAAGTAGGCAATACTGGTATTGTTTTTGGTTTATAACTATTATATCCCCAGCTTTTTCCAAGGCTTTGGGATCAGCACTACTTGATGTATGGCAGATTATACTGGAACAGGATTATATGGAAGAGGAACTGGCAACTCTCCTCGAATCCCCCAAATCAGGTCAAGGAGGGGCCAAGTTGAAATGCAGTTATTTGGAATTCTTCCCAAATTGGTACGGGATGTCAGGCAGATGCCAGAGCCTTAATCTACGACATCCAGTGATGAGATGTCCGCAAATGGATTGCGACCTTCTGCCCGTCCTGTGGTCCAGCAGCAGCCTTAGTAGACATACTGGTCTGGGTGCGGCGTACGCTGCTTTGTACTGGTGAGCTGGCATTTGAACCATTTGCCAGGCTGGCACCCCTTTATGACTCTGTTGGCATTGAGAACCTCTCTTCAATCAGAAGAGGTGACTCTCAACATGAGGTTCCGTGATTCTGAACCCGTTCAATAAAGGTCGTCGTATCAAGACGATTTTGGTATCAACGGATCGCAAATAACGAGTGTGGTATGTACGAGTGTTTTCGTCATCTTTGATTGATGGATACACTGCATATTCAGGGATTTCGTCTGAACCTTCGGGTTCCATTTTGTGTACGGCAGCCGTTTTGTGGTTGCCCTCACATAGACTGATGACTGTGGCCAAACGAGTCTTTTGGACACATACACCTTAGCTTGAGTTTGTGCTGACTTCTGTTTGACCTGAGTGAACTGACCCTGTTGCCTGAAGCTGACCTTGCCAAACCAGTTCTTGCCCTTTAGCTGATCAAGATTAAGGATCAGAGCACAGGACATCGTAAAGTTTTACCACACACAAACATGCCTTATCCTACTTCTATCTGTTTCTGTTTCCTTCTTTATGGTCTATTTATGATGTGGGTTGAGGTCCTTTTTATTATGGGTTTGTCCGGCCAGTCTAAAGAAGAATGTTTATCTTGGGTTTGTTTAATGATTAATTATGGGCTGGACAAACTGACAAATGGGTTTGTCATCATGCAATGCTTTTTGTCGTGGAAACATGTGAGTGGTCAAACTGTAAATAAGGAATGTTTGCCTGAAGCACAATTTTTTGTATAAAAAGGGATGGCTTACCTTGTAAAGTTGAGCAGTCTCCTGAGAACATACACTGTGTTGTACTTCTAGGACCTCTGTTACTGGCTGCAGCTAATAAATTGATCTTTGACGCCGCCAAGAAGTATCCCGTGTCTCTGTATTCTAAGACAGGTGAACCCGAAGACTTTGGGCGTGCCCCTGGCGCCGCTGGGTTTAAATCCCGGTTCTCCAGTTGGCGCTTCCAACGTCGGGCGACTTCAACGGTACCCGTCCAAGCCCGAGGATCGTGAGGAGCTTCGTGTGAAAATTCTGGAGGAAGGCCTACCACTTCATCGACCCCTGTATGTCCTCGTGGTTCCCCACTCTCCGACGGCTACGAAGGACTGCTGCCCTGACTGTCATCCTGTCTTGGAGCCTTTTGATGATTTGCATGGCGGAACGATAGACGGGTTTTCTGGCGACGTCATCGATACTTCAGTTAAGTATGAGTGGAGCGTCTCCCAGTCCTTAGTTTTTGGGTATCCCTAGGGATCTTTGATTTGGGACTTGCAAGCTCCAAAGCCGAGGGACTCGTGTATTCGTGAGGCTATCGTATTCGATATTCCCTTGAAGTTTGAAGCTAGACTAGTGAGCGAAGATGCCTGGTCTTAGCAGACTTGGAAAGATATTTTGTTGTGGTTGTAATAGGGATTCCCGATTGGAGGACTCGTGTCCGGTGCCTCTGATTGGAACTCCGACCTATGAGCTCTATTTAAAACATGGCGTGGGCCCCATCACGTAAAATGAAGTATGGATTAGATATACTAGGAAGGACGGTGTCCTAAAGTGGCCCCAATATGGTAGTTATGATGCGGAGATTTTAGATAACTTAGAAGTTAAACTGTTCAGGAAGAAAGCCCGGCCGGTGATGTTTGACTCTTTCCGCCTCTGGCGAAAGGAAGCCTAACAGAAAGAAATTAAATTAGCGAAAAGAAATAAAAGAGAGAAGGGTATCTCGATAATGCAGGCTGCTATACAGTTTAAAGATAATGAAGAAGAACAAGCGAGTGAGCAGTTGCACAGGCAACGTAAAATGGCGATTGATAAGTGTTATCCAGCTTTGCCACCTCATCAGCAAGGTACAACGAAGGACCTTGAGAAAGATCCTTTGATGTCACATTTGTTGAGTTCGCCACCCCCTTATGTGCAGAGTGCTACAGCACCTCCGCAACCTCCGGTTGCTTTGCCTCTTGTTGTCCTACAACGGCCAGCTCCTCTTCAGTTGGCTCCTATTCCTTTGGCGCAGCCTTCTCAAGGGCCGCCGACTTTGCTACCTACTCCGCCTCCAATTCCTACGACTTTGTCTCCTGTACTTGCTACTTCTTCTGTTACTGTTCCTACGTTGGTTTCCTCTCAGTCTGCTTTGTCTCCTGTTCTCTTGTCAACTTCTCCTTCTGTTCGACAGAGAATGACTGATACTGTTACTGGTCTCTTTTCTCCTTTCTTTGGGCCATTGAGTGTGACCCCTGTTTCAGCGCGTAAACAGTTGCGTAGCCAATTGCCTGGTTCCGATGAGCGGGAAGTATTTGATCATTTAGCGCGTAAATGGGTTACCCATTCTTTAAGATATGATTTAGAGTCTGTTATGGATGTCTTCCGTCAATGGGAAGCACCGAAGCAGAGGTATGTTTTTGATAAGATGTGTATTTTCCTTCGTGAAGAATGGGAAGATGGTGATCTAGGACAGACTCCGTCAGAGTTGTTCCGTTTACAGTCCGAGTTTGCGAAGGGAACTATAGTGCGTGTCGACGTTGAAAGAGCAGTTGCGACATTGTTGTCGTTTAGGAGTAAGTCTCCTTCTCAGCCGTTGTTTGAGCCTGATCCTTCTGTTAGGAGAAAAGCGCGACAATATCCAATGAGAGAGGTTCCTCCGGTGTGGAAAGATGCAGTGCCTGCTGGTGCGAATAATGTTCCACCAGCTGTACCGGCTCATTTTCAGCGTGTTTGGGTACATGTTCCATGGAAGCGAGCTGAAGTTTTGGTCCTTAAGCAGACTTTGCCTGATCCTCGTAAAAATCCTGCAGGGTACTATAAGGAATTATCACAGACTGCAGGCTCATGTGTTATGAATCTAGCCGATATAGACATGTTGTTTGGAAATGTAGTTCCACAGCCTTTATGGGGACTGATTCGTCATACGGATCATGCGCAAGAGTGATACATGGGCTAATATTGGTGCCTCAGATGGCCGACAAGTTGGTGGTGCTAAACCTGAGCCTTTAGTTGCAGAACTTCCTGGTAGGATTATTAATTATATGAAAACTTTGATGCCTGCTATGCGTGTGAATTGGGACAAATTGTCTGCATGTAAGCAGAAGAAAGACGAAAGTGTGTCTGATTTCTTCACTAGGTTTGAAGAGACGTTTATCGACCATAGTGGTCAGGACATGAGTACGGAAGGTGGTAAACGGTTGTTCGTTGATAAGTTTGTGCATAATTTGCTTCCCGAGTTGTGTACGAAGTTGAAGGATTCTGAGAGTTCATGGGCTGTTTCTTCATCGGCACGACTCAGTACTATGCTGACGACTACTATGTCGAAGGTGAGAATATGGAGGGTAATGATTGCTAGGACAGCCATAGACAAAGAGAGGGAGTTGTTTCAGTTCCAGTAGATCAGAGTGGACCTTATGTTGAAGTGATTGCATCAGGTGTGTCAGAGCCTTTTCTGTTGGATACTGGTGCTGTGAAGAGTTCTATCTTGCACTCTAAACTCCCTGGCGCACCTTTGTCTGGCTTAACAAATGTTTCAGTAGGTTTTTCTGGCGCCCCGGTTAGTAATCCTATTTCTAGTCCTTTGTCTATTTCTGTTGGACCTTGTGATTTTGAAGCACCCCTTATTTTGACGACAGGTTGTGGTGAGAACTTGTTGGGATTAGATTTGTTGAAAAGATACTATGCAACGCTATATTTTTCTCCTTCAGGAGTACAGCTTATATTGGGAAAGAGAGTAATCTCTCCAATGTATTTGTCTAAAGACCGACTTCCAGCTGAATTGTCTTCTCTCCCTGATTCTCTTTGGGCTACTGGTCCTAATGATGTGGGTCTCCTGGAGATTCCGCCATATCTTGTGGCATTGAAAGCGAATGCTAGATTGCCTCGTATTCCCCAATATCGGAATTCCAGTGATGGTGAATGAGCACTTTTAGCGATCATCTATGATCTGATTGAGAAAGGTGTGATTGAAGAAACGAGAGGTAATGTGTGCAATAGTCCAGTTTTGCCTGTTCTGAAACGTACTGATTCTTTACAGCCGCCTGTATATAGGTTTGCGATTGATCTTCGCGAGGTGAATAAGATTGTAGTTCCGCAATTCTCTGTTGTACCGGATATCACTGCTTTACTGACTTTGATCCAGCTTCTGCTACTTGGTTTTCGGTGATTGACTTGAAGAATGCTTTCTTCAGCATCCCGATTGCCGAGGAGAGTAGAGATATTTTTGGCTTCTCTTTAGGAGGCCGAAGTTTCCGGTTCAAGCGCGCTCCTCAAGGCTATTGTGAGAGTCCATCGATCTATAGTCAGGCTTTGAAAACACAGCTTGATACGATTGTCTTACCTGATGGTGCTGCCCTTATCCAGTACGTCGACGATTTGTTAGTTGCTTCTAATAATGAGGAGATTTGTAAAGAGGGTAGTTTGTCGTTGTTGCGTCATTTGTCTGCTTTCCATCATAAAGTGTCTCTTTCGAAGTTGCAGTATTGTCGACAAGAAGTGACCTACTTAGGTCATCTCTTATCGAAGGAGGGAAGAAGATTGACCCCAGAAAGAATTCAAGCGATTGTGAAAATGAGTGTGCCAACGACACAGAGAGAAGTGCATGCTTTCCTGGGTATTACATCGTACTGTAGACAGTGGATCCCTAATTTTTCTCTTCTTGCGAAACCTTTGATAGCTCTTACTGTTAAGGATACTCCAAATTCTATTCCTTGGACTGATGAATGTCAGAAGAGTTTTTCAGAATTACGCGATGCGTTGTGTTTGGCTCCTGTGTTGGGTACTCCCGACTACAGTAAGCCTTTTACACTCTATGTCCACGAGAGAGAGGAATGTGCATTGTCAGTTTTGACACAGCAGTTTGGCGATAAGCAACGTCCATGTGCGTATTTCTCGTCGACTTTGGATCCGGTAGCTAGAGCGTTGCCGAGTTGTTTGAGAGCTACAGCGGCAGCAGCTGTTTCTATCCGACAGTCTGCTGGTTTGGTGATGGATAGTACGTTGATTGTGATGGTTCCACATGCAGTGGATACCTTGTTGAATAGGACCAAGACACAGCACTTAACTAGTGCTCGATTGTCAGGTTATGAGTTGACACTCTTAGCGAGTCATGTGCACATAAAGAGATGCAATACGTTGAATCCAGCTACGTTGTTGCCGATTTCAGTAGAGACAGATGTTTCTGAACAGCATGAAAGGGAGAATAGACCTTAGGGACACTCCTCTTGCAAAGTGTGATGGTACTTTATGGGTGGATGGTTCGTGCTTCAAGCTTCCGAATGGTGATACGACTGCGGCATATGCTGTTACGACTTTGCATACAATTTTTGAAGCTGCACCTATCCCACATAATTCAGCGCAAGCAGTAGAGATGATTGCATTAACAAGAGCGTGTGTGTTGTCGAAAGAGAAACGAGTGACTGTGTATACCGACAGCCAGTATGCGTTTGGTGTGGCTCATAGTTTTGGTCGCCTGTGGAAGGAACGTGGGTTCCTCACGTCTCATGGAACGAAGATTCAGCATGGTTAGTTGGTGAATGAACTTCTTGAGTCACTTACCTTGCCGTTGCAAGTTGCGATTGTGAAATGCAGTGCACATAAGAAGGTTACCGATGACGTTGGTTGTGGTAATGCTTTTTCCGGATGAAGTTGCGAAAGAAACTGCGAGAGATGAGATGAGTCGAATGTATGTTGCAGGTCCGGTGAGATGGGTTCCGGATAGAAGTATGTGTGAAGATACGATAGAGAGCGTGAAGTCCATTAAAGCTGAAGCTACAGAGAAAGAGTTGAATGGATGGAGAGAAAGTAAGGGTAAACTGGATTCGAATGGTTGTTGGGTTGAGTTGTCAGAGCATCAGCGATGGTTGTTACCCGATGCGTACGTGCTTGCAGTGGTTACGATGGCACATGGAATGGCTCATATCAGTACGAAAGGGATTTGTAAGTTGTTGGCTCCAGTATGGCAAAATGCTGGAATTCCTAAGTGTGCAGAGAATTTGGTCAAGAATTGTATGGTTTGTCTGATGTACAATCCTGGTAAGGGAACTCCGACTCCAGCTGGTCATTTTGCACCTCCAACGTATCCGTTTGAGGCTTTGCAGCTAGATTTCATCCACATGGAGAGGTGCAACAACTTAAAGTATGTGCTCGTAGTTGTTTGTGCCTTTTCGAGATGGGTAGAAGCATACCCCCTGAAAGATAACACTGCCTTGTCCACAGCAAAAGCCCTTGTTAAGGAATTTTTCCCTAGGTATGGATTGCCGAGAATGGTCTGGAGTGACAATGGGAGTGAATTTGTGGGTCAAGTGATGAAGAGAGTGTGTGATGGTTTAGGAATCCGCCTAAAATTCCATGCTGCAAATCACCCCCATCCAGCTGGTTTGGTAGAATGCTATAATGGCACCCTTAAGATAAAACTAGCCAAGATTCAGGCGAGCTCCGGTCTACAATTGCGCGATGCTTTGCCATTATCACTTCTGTCAACAAGGATGACTGTACATTCACGAATGGGACTTAGTCCGTATGAAATAGTTTTTGGTCGCCCTGCAAATATTTGGGGAGTGCCACGGCCGACCAAATTTAGTGAAATAGAGCACCCTGTATTGCTTGATTACCTTTACAAATTGACGGCTAAATTGCGTGTTTTACACCAACAGGTTCATGATGCACTGCCACAAGCATCTAAAGATCCAGGACACGCTATCGAACCTGGTTCCTGGTGTGAGAAGTTGGCCTGGTATATAATGCTCACTAATTCTAGTGATCACTTTGTACCATGCCAAGCAACCCTTATGATGATTGGTTGTAAGTCAACCTTATAGACCAGTTATCCTAGTGGTAACGTGGACAAAGCAGTCTTAGGCTAAACTCTGAAAGGCATGTGAAGCCAGCTGTATTACCATAGACAACCCCCTTGAATACCAAATGAAAGGACACCACACAGATATATATTGAAAATATATATTGATTTATTAACTAAAAGTATCCCCTGGACTCTTTATGAGCACAGAAGCACAAGCGTTAAACACAAGACAGTTTAAAATACACAAAAGTTGCACAATATGGATGAGCCCTAGGGGCCACCTAAACCATATACTAAGAAAGTGGTATAAGAGATACCAATCAGAACGGAAACAGGCCTAGGGCCTTGGAAATCGCTGGAGCTATTCGAGACTAGCAGTGACTAAGTCGGGAAAGGCCCGCGGGACTCGGGTGCAGTGTTTAAAGTGCACTCACTCACCAATGTAAAGTCTATGGTGCGTAAAAAGTACAAAGTTAGTTAGTTCGGAACCTTCTGAGTGACCTAGAACGCTGAAACTTGAGACACAGGCCCTTGAGATATGTACCAGTGTGAGAACACTGGCGGACCTGAGTTACCTCATCCACAGGAAGCGGGTGCACAGGGTCGAAGTAGTGTCGGGTTTCATCACGCTGGTCGATGGTGCTTGGAGCTGAAGATGCTGCAGGCGGCTTGATGTGAAGAGTTCCGGTGGATCCAAGGGTGGATCTGAAGATGTGAAGACCTGAAAGCAGAGGGGACAATGTTCAAAGTCACTAGCCAGTGACTACCGTGGAACCAGATTGGAACCAGGCGATGTCGGGTGCAAACAGGCGTTGAGGTGTAGCTTCTCTCTGCAGCCACGTGAACACCGGGGGTTGAGGACATCCAAGAGCTGGTCACGAGCTGTCCCACGCAGGCTTCTCACTGTTGGCGGTGTCGGCAACTTGATCGGAGCAAACAGGCCTTGGCTAATGCAAGCCACGCAGGAATCAAAAAATGCTTACCACTCGGACCAGCAAGGTCAGAGCGGGGGCTCCTTTCTGCAGGAGCTAGGGCAAGTCTGGACCAACCAGACCCGCAGTGTAGTTCATCGGTTTCTTCGCCAAGATGGCCGCTGACCATGTGGCTAGTGGCCGGGATGGCGCGTCAAGTGGCACAATGCAAAAGGGCCCCACGCAGATCGTGGAGATGCTGGGGGGCTGATCTTCGGTGCAAGGGCTGCTCGATGGTAGGGGTTCTCAGGCCCCAAAGCACAACGTCGAGGATGCCTCTGGTGCTGCGCTGTCAGCTCTTCGGGGGTCTTCCAAGATGTCTGGTCCCACGTCTCTCGGTGCCTCCACGGGTCCCTTCTTTGCAGGGACTGTGGATCGAGCTATGAGAAGTCTGGGAGTCTGGGTCTTGTCAGGCTCTGTGCTCGGGCTCCAGCGGGAGGCGGCAGCAAACCAGACGTCGATTCGCTGGTTGGTACCTGTGTTCACAGGGTGGCCACTCCTAGGCCACAAGGGAGATTCTCTTCAGTCTTCTGTGCAGCAGAATGTCGAAGTCCAGTCGTCTTCTTCGTGTAAAGTCGATTCAGAATGATCTGCTGTGCAATGGCACTGCTCCCACTCTTATTCCCAATCTGAGGGGTGGATCACCTACTAGGTCCCTCCTCTGGGTGGGACCAGGAAGGGGGGTGGTTACACCCCCTTTCCTTTGTCCAGCTCCTCGCCAGGCCTGGGTCTGGAAAGTCCCAGGACCGGTTTGGACTGGCTTATGCACGGGGACACCTTGTGTGCCCCGGGCATGTCTCAATCTATTCAGCCCTGTCCTACCCAATACACAAAACCCTGTCTGGGGTGGTGCTCGCACCTCCCAAGGCAGGAAACCCTTTGTCCAAGCCTCCCTCGCTGGAAGGACTCCCAGCAGCAGGAGGTCAGACTTGTGTCTGTGGTGGCAGCATCCATTTTGTGATGCTGAGGCTCTGGTTAACTTTAACCGGGGTTAAGGCTACACACATGTCGTGTCCCTCTAGAAGGGTGGAATGCTATCCCCGTCGACAGAACTGTCGAGAGGATAGTATTCCAATTCGTATGACAACTTACTCGACATGTTTTGATAAAGCCAAACCAAAGATAGCATATAACCGCGAGGATTATAATGCACTTAAGAGTATATGGTATGGCAATATCCCGGAACAGCTTAGGGAGTGGTTCCTGACAGCTGCAGACAGGCTCAGCTCATGCTAGAGCACCATCTCACATATTTCCAAGCACTCTGCCTCCAGGATTGAAGAGGCCTTCCATAGGAGTGGCTGATAGGAACATATGTGTCAAGTTTAACGTTAGATATAGGGATACTATATCTAAGTAAGAGGTGATTACACCAACTTACCCCAGCTGAGTGATCAGCCAGTTGTGTCAAATATGGAGGCCAGGCCAGGGGTGGCACAATACATGCTGCAGCCCCTGGTAGGCCTTGGATGCACCTATGCCCTGGGTACCTAGGGTACACTGTTACAGGGGCCAATAAGGTGAACCAGTTCCAATTGTGTATGCACCTAAGGTACATGGAGTCCATTTTAAGGAGAGAGCAATTAGCCTGGGGCCCTGAATAGCAGGATCCCAGGCCAACTATGTCAAAAACCAGCTAAACACCAGGCAAAAAGTTTGGGGGTAACCATAGTCAGATATCCACCTTCCTACACCTGGGTCCTAATAAAGAACTTTCAGCGGACTAAGAACGAGCAGCCCCGCTGGATTGGACCCTACTTGGTGCTACTGTCCACAAAATCAGCAGTGCGAGTGGGCGGTAAAAAGAACTGGATCCACGGCGTACATTGTAAGAGAGCCCCTTTGCCTCTGCCGTACGACCAGTGGGTCCAGAATGGTATTCCAGACTCTGAAAGTGAAACCGTGCCTCGTTTTCTGCCTTTTAGCGATGCATGTTTAATTGGGTCAAATTCTGAGCGTGAAAGCGACGATCTTTTGCAAGGAGCTGTGCTTCCGTCAGTTCGATTGGACACTTCTGAACCTGAACTTTTGTTTTGTGATCAGACATTGCCTGATAAAGGCCGATAAAATTTGCGACCAAGAGTCGTAGGACTAATAAAGTAAAATTCTTCCCTTTGCTATTTTTGACACTGAATTCTCTCCTCCGAGGAATTGTTTTGACCGATTTTTGTTTTTCGAACCGCCATCCGGGTTCAGCTGTAGGGTCGCGGTGCAAAGACTTTGGAGTGCAAGCCGAAGACACAAGGTCGACGGTTCTGGTTGGTCTAAGGGCGTTCCCTTGACTGACAGACGCATTCCTTAGCACAGAATACCCAACCGCCGCGAACAGCACGATTAGAGGATGGAATTTTTTGAGATGGAGAGACCTGTTGAAAAAATTAGCTTTAATAGCAAAATGTGTAAAATAATGAGCAGAAAGTGTTTTTTAGTAGTATGTCTTTTTATGCTACTTAGTTTAATGATGTTTCTGACGGGATATATTATATTCTCTTTCAAAGTGACGTTTACACCCATTACACAACCTATGCCTCCTCCTACTGTTTCTTCGCATTCTTTTCACCCTCTGCCTGAACATGAGTCTATTAGAAGATTGGAATTCGTCAATAATTCCTTTGTTCAGCTTCTGCACCAACACCAGCTAGTAGTGAACACGGCTAATTGTTGGGTGTGTGGTCTTATGCCTCATATTACTGACAAAGGTATTCCTTACTTGGTCCTGCCTTTTAGCTACAATGGTTCTGTGTGGGCATACAGAACGATGTTCATCTATGCTCGTGAAGTTTACCCCCTACGTTCTGTGAAGATAATCCAAAGATTTGTGGTCTAGTTAAGGGAATAGTAGATATGATTAGAGGAATAGATTCCTATGAGACTATCCCGAGAGATGAGACACTAGCGTATATTGGATGGAACGTGACTGGATATGGAGTTAGTCTGAGTGAGAACCAGCGAGCGAAAAGATCCTCTCCGTTTTGGATTGTACCCCATCAGGGTCATTATTGTCTGCAAGATAATGGCAAGAATCCGAGAGCTCAGTTAGGGAAGAGTGTCTGCACTGAGACGTATGTTTTTGCGTCCCAGACTTCCCCATCGTTTCTAGCAGCTAAGAGTACCTATTTTGTCTGTTACGATAGAGCGTATACATGGTTGCCCCCTGATTTCTCGGGCACATGTTTTGTCTCTTTCCTGTTGCCTCCTACGTATACATCTGTGGCAGATTACCACAAGATGAAAGTTGTTAGAGGTGTCTTCAGTAAGGAAGATACTGCAAGACAAGAATTGGGAGATTTTCTGAAGGGTTTTCTGCCGTTTTGGGGACCTATGGTTAACAGCAGGAACATACGGCAATTGACGAGAGTGGTTGAGTCCACCATAGTTGAAACTGCCGGTGCACTTAGTAACTTGACTGCTGAGCTCCAGTCGGATCGCCTTATGACTCTTCAGAACAGAGTTGCGTTGGATGTCATGCTTGCAGATAGAGGAGGGGTATGTAAATTGATTCAATTGAGCTGCTGCGTTTTCATTCCAGACAACGCTCCGACAGTGTACCAAGCCATTTCCAAGCTACATAAGATCTCTGAGTCTGTGCATGTAGACTAAGGAGATTGGTCGTTAATGGGATGGTTTTGGGGATTGTTATCCACCTGGGGATGGAAGATTCTGATGGTCATTGGGATGATCTTAGCTATCCTTTTCCTGTTCTGTCTTTGCGTACAGTGTGCTCCTGCTATATGAGGCCATTTTACTACTTCGTGTGCAAGGAGACCTGTCCAGAGAGAGTTACTAAGTAATAGGATGATTCTACAGCAACATCTTGATGATCTGATGAATATAGACCTGGATTCAGACTGACGTGAGTTTGGGTTTATTGCCTATGTAAGGGCAAAAGGAGGGCCTGAGGTTCCGTGATTCTGAACCCGTTCAATAAAGTTCATCGTATCAAGACGATTTTGGTATCAACGGACCGCAAATACCGAGTGCGGTATGTACGAGTGTTTTCGTCATGTTCGATTGATGGATACACTGCATATTCAGGGATTTCGTCTGCACCTTCGGGTTCCATTTTGTGTACGGCAGCCATTTCGTGGTTGCCCTCACATAGACTGATGACTGTGGCCAAACGAGTCTTTTGGACACATACACCTTAGCTTGAGTTTGGGCTGACTTCTGTTTGACCTGAGTGAACAGACCCTGTTGCCTGAAGCTGACCTTGCCAAACCAGTTCTTGCCCCTTAGCTGATCAAGATTAAGGATCCGAGCACAGGACATCGTAAAGTTTTACCACACACAAACATGCCTTATCCTACTTCTATCTGTTTCTGTTTCCTTCTTCATGGTCTATTTATGATGTGGGTTGAGGTTCTTTTTATAATGGGTTTGTCCGGTCTGTCTAAAGAAGAATGTTTATCTTGGGTTTGTTTAATGATTAATTATGGGCTGGACAAACTGAAAAATGGGTTTGTCATCATGCAATGCTTTTTGTCGTGGGAACATGTGAGTGGTCAAACTGTAAATAAGGAATGTTTGTCTGAAGCACAATTTTTTGTATAAGAAGGGATGGCTTGCCTTGTAAAGTTGAGCAGTCTCCTAGAACATGCACCGTGTTGCACATCTAGGACCTCTGTTACTAGCTGCAGCTAATAACTTTGATCTTTGACGCCGCCAAGAAGTATCCCGTGTCTCTGTATTCTAAGACAGGTGAACCCGAAGACTTTGGGCGTGTCCCTGGCGCCGCTGGGTTTAAATCCCGGTTCTTCAAACAGGACAAGCCATAGTCAAAGAGTGCTTAAGAGTGCCTACGTGAGCATTGGCCCTCGGCCACTATTGCGACACACGATGTACGGCTTACTAGAATACTCTGGGTGGCTGCACTCTAAAGGATTATCTACAGATTACAAGACCAGCTGCAGATGTTTCTTAGGTTTTGGTCCCGATTTCTTGGCAAAATGAATAATGGTGACACTTACTGAGGCTTTGCCCTTCTTGCCTAGCCACAGCTCCCCTCGCGCTCCCCTTCTCCACCCCTTGACATCCCTGCTCTCCTAATAAAATGGCGGCATCCATGGGCCAACAACCTTGAGAACCACTAATTCTTCTAGATCTCAGCAGGGGGTGAGCAGAGGAGTAGAACCGTACTGGTGGGTCGGGCCAGGGATAGTAGGCAAACAAGCTTCTCACATAAATGGGGCTATTAAAAGTCTATGCTTGACGCCCAAGGGAGGCCAGACCAAATTGGTTCGATAAACAACTCTAGGTACCGGCTCTTGTAGAATGGATGTGTAGAAGAAATGGAATATTGATTGAGGTCTAAGTTCACTTGTTATGGTTGGCTGGTAATAGCACTAAAAGCAATATGGCTCATAGTGAACCAGATTGATACAAACTGTACATGATGTATAAGCCTACGACCCTCTATATGAAATGCTTACATCATTGCATCCTTGTTTAACCCTACCCTCTCTATGGATTAATACTGGAAGAGTTTCTTCATTCTGTACTATAACAAAATAATTCAATAAAGAATAATGGTTCACTGGGCACTGCTTTAGTGATAGTGCCTCAAATTAGACGCATGAAGAGGGGAGGTAAGTAGTTCTCCTTCTTAGCTCGCAAAACCTGGAACCAGCTTCCTTTTGAACTCTGGTCTCTTCCTTTGGAGGGAGGTTTTCGCAAACTACTGAAAATGTGTCTCTTTTCCTCTGTTTTGTAGGGAACTTTGATGAGTATCAAGAGGAGAGTGAGGAACAGAAATGGCTAGTTCACTTCCCGGTAGGATTATGGTAATAATCAAAAAGAGCTGGCTGTACTAGTAAGGCACATGTAGTGTGTGTCAGAAAAACATTAGTTTTTATGAAGGTCCTCACCCACCAACCTAGTTAGTAGCATGCTTCATCATCGGGAACCACCCAAGGCACCGAGTGTGCCTTGGGTGTGCTGCGACATCTGTTTACAGCAGAGTGGATAGTGTTTAGTGAGTGTGCAGTGATGGTGTTAAGGGTGTAAGTTAAAAAACTGTCCTAAGGGTCCCAAGATCCACAGGATAATTTATTTGTGGGCCCTTGGCAGTGTTTAAAAGCAAGGCTAGGCTAGTGGATGTGGTTGGAGAGTCTTATGGGCTCCTAAATCCGGTGTGGTCAACTAGTTTCAGCAAGGCCTCGTGTTAATTCTGGCGTTCATCAGGACCTATGTGTGAAGGTGAGTTAAAAGGGGGTTTACAGATTATGTATACGCTCCTAAGTGACGCACTCGCTAAGGTGCAGTAATTGTAAGAGTATGTTTTCCTCTAAGTTTGTACTCTCATGTTCAAGGGGACAAACTCCACGAGTCCCTGGAGGGGGTCCGGTTTACGAGTATCACTTTGGTGACTGCTCAAGACCTACGTCTCAACCTAATGCTGCCAAACAGGAACTCCGTCGGTGTATGCAGTCCTTACGATGGGCATTTATGAATCATCTTGACGCCACAGCTGTGGTGAGTTCTTCGTTCAGTGCGTGTAGCGTGTGAAGGAAAAAGAGTCAAAAAAGATGACAGACTGCACAACTGTGTTGCAGTCTGTCGTCTGTGTTGACTCTTTTTTCTACAGATGCTACTCGCACCTTAGAGACGCTACACACAGTTTGGTGTTTCATTTATATGTATAGAAAAGGTATTTACAGTGAATAGTAATTGGAATGTTTTTATGATACTGTAAAGATGGCAATTCGGCATAAATTGGGGGCCTCATTTATGAGGTTTTGCCGTAGGGAAGTGAAGCAGGCCTTCCTGCTGCGCTTCCCTACGGCAAAAGAAAAGAGCAGGAATGCGCCGTATCTATAAGATACGGCGCATTCCTGTCCTTTTCCCCTGTGCCAGCGCACAATGGGCTGCCTGCGCCAACGCAGGCACCTTTGCACCATGGTGCAAGGGGGCCTGCATTGCGGGGATGATTATTTTTGTACAGGAAGGGAAACCTTTCCGTACAAAAATAATCACAAAAGGCTTTTCCTCTTTCAGAATGCAGAAAACATAGAAAAAGCAAAAACGAGGAGTAATAAAGATATTTCTCTCTGGGGAGGCGTAGGCTTTTGGCACTGCCTCAGATTCACGATTTCTCGTAAATCTGGGGCAGTGTCAAAAGGCCATGGATGTTGCTGGGAAAGCCCCCAGCAACACCTATTGAACGCCCCTTAAATGCAGAACACTGCATTAAAGGGAACAATATTTATCAGGCAGCATTAAGCCAAAAAAAGTGGCTTAGTGCTGCCTGATAAATATCACGCAGGTTTCTGCGCCACGGAACGTCACAAAAAGTGACGTTCCGATGGCACAAGGGCCTCATAAATGAGGCCCTTGGTTTTTAGGATGATGTTATCACTAAAATTGAGCAAATTAGAGGCAGAGTTTCCCGATCAGTTGGAATGGGAAATATGAGTCTTGGCAGTTGACCACACTGGATGTGGAAGCCCATAAGTCTCTCCAACCACCTTGACTAGCCTTTCTTTTAAACACTGGCAAGGTCCCACAAATAAATTATCCTGTGGATCTTGGGACGTTTAGGACAGTTTTTTTACTTACACCCTTAACACCATCACTGCACACTCACTTAACACTATCCACTCTGCTGTGAACAGACATCACGATACTAAAGGGGATGATGGCCGGAGCGTTTGAGCAAATCAAACACTCACCCCCAGTCAACTGATCTGGGTTTAATCCATCATCATTCTTTAGCTCACTCTACCACCCCAGTTCAGACATGGCCATATGCAAATCAGTCTGACCCTGTGCCTCATGGGTACAGTCAGGCCCGAACTGCCAAGCCATGTCTTCCCTGGACCAGAAACAAGCATCCTGGGACCAGTTTCTGGCTATTCAGCCGTCATCAGCCATGCTAGCTTGAATCCAGTGGCAAAGTGAGCAAGGGACCCACGTCTGGGCATACCCTGCCAATTTAGGGTGAACAAAGTGATACAAAAGGGGATGATGAATGGAGCGTTTGAGCAAATCAAACACTCACCCCCAGTCAACTGATCAGGGTTTAATCCATCACAGCACAGCACACCCGAGGCACACTCGGTGCATTGGGTGGGGCCCGATGAAGTAGCATGCCACCAACTAGGTTGGTGGGTGAGGGCCTTCATAAAAACTAATATGTTTTTCTGACACACACTACATGAGCCTGCCCTACTAGTACAGCTAGCTCTTGTAGGGAACTTTCTCTTTCAGGTCTTTGTAATCGGGATTTATGTTAATGTTAATGTTAATGTTAAGCTAAACTTACACCGTAAGTTTCCTGGCGCTAAAATGATGATTGTAAGGTGGCGACCGAAAAACTAGTTGGACCTAGAAAAGAGCCAGGTTTTCAGACTCTTTCTAAAACTCAACAAGGTGTCATTAGTCTTTAGAAGCCGGGATGCTCAGTTGAGTAGCTGTGCGCTCTACAAATCCCCTTCATTCATTCCTTCACTCATTTATTCATTCCATTGTGGAACACAGTACGGTTGACATGAGTAATTACACATTTCCCCAGAAGTAGAAGAACAAGTCATAGAGCGAGAATACAAATGACAGAGTAGTGGAGTCCCTTATGAGTGTCCTACCAGCGCAGGGGAGAGCACAGGGGTGCACAGTATTCTTGTAAATACGGTGCATCCTTGCGTTAATGAAGTGACACCGCTCGGAGCAGCAAAATTGCTTGCAGTGCTGGCTAAACCATTCCATTGAGAATATGCCCCTCTGTGTCTGTGCTTGTATCGCTTTCTCATGATATGTCTTCTTCAAGGCAATACTGCCAATACGGCATTACTCCTTTTGGACCTCTCTGCAGTGTTCAACGCCATCGCCCCTGCCATGCTCTTTCAGGACAGTGCCCCTCCAGGATTCATGATGGCCCTCCCCCCCCCCCCCCCTGTCCACACTCCCCCCTCTTCTTTCTTAGAGAGTAGTGCCCAGTCCTTTCCTTTACTTGCATCAGCGCGGTGGCGCCCACCCCTGGTCTACACCGCAATAAGCAGAAGGAGGGGTCTTCAGCACATGTCATTACCTTCTGTTGGATTTGGACCAGGTTAATCACTGAAGACAATACTTTTCTTTATAATTACAATCCATTCAATGTTTAAACAGGTGACAGAAAAAAGTTATTCCCTGCAGGATTGGTGAGCAACATCAGCAAGAGTGGTGTTTGGGTATTATCACTCTTACAGGTACTTTACATACTAGTGAGTTACCTTGCATGTTAGAGAGTTATCTTACATGCTAGGGAGTTACCTCACATGCAAGTGAGTTATCTTACATGCTAGGGAGTTACCTCACATGCTAGTGAGCTACCTTACATGCTAGGGAGTTACCTCACATGCTAGTGAGTTACCTTGCATGTTAGTGAGCTAACTTGCATGCTATTGAGTTACCTTACATGCCTTGAGTTATCTTACATGCTAGGGAGTTACCTCACATGCTAGTGAGTTACCTTACATGCTAGGGAGTTACCTCACATGCTAGTGAGTTACCTTGCATGTTAGTGAGCTACCTTGCATGCTATTGAGTTACCTTACATGCCTTGAGTTATCTTACATGCTAGGGAGTTACCTCACATGCTAGTGAGTTACCTTACATGCTAGTGAGTTATCTTACATGCTAGGGAGTTACCTCACATGCTAGTGAGTTACCTTGCATGTTAGTGAGCTACCTTGCATGCTATTGAGTTACCTTACATGCTAGTGAGTTATCTTACATGTTAGGGAGTTACCTCACATGCTAGTGAGTTACCTTACATGCTAGTGAGTTATCTTACATGCTAGGGAGTTACCTCACATGCTAGTGAGTTACCTTGCATGTTAGTGAGCTACCTTGCATGCTATTGAGTTACCTTGCATGCTAGTGAGTTATGTGCAGTTGAAGTGTCCTCAGTGCTGCCTTATATAAAACGTGGCTGTAAACATTCTGCATTTGGGCAAAGAATATCTGCACAGCATCCTGCCCATTAAAGCGACAGCTCTGACGTCCTGTTCGTAGGTTAGACACAGGTGCTAGAACAGTACCACCAACATTCTAACATAAACTTCAAAATAGACGGTGGGTGGAAGAGAAGAGACAGAAAGGGATTCTACACCACTGCGCCTAGGTTCATACACCTCATCTAGAATATTGTAGCAAATTAATGTGCCAATGTTTCTATGTCTCATCTCAAGTCTTGGGTCCAGTGTTTGTCTCTTTTCTGAATCATTCTTTTTAGGTCGGAATGTGAAAGCTGGAGGGCTATCCCCAGATCTGAAGACCTTGTCTGGAACATTGTGTCCATATCTGGAGGTCATATGCAAAGTGTTGTGTCTAGTTGTGGAAGCTTCATCTAGAGATCCAAGTCCAGTTCTGGAGGCGAAAGATGACGTATTGTGACCAGTTTAGGAGGCATTACTTACAGAAGAAAGTTCATTTCTGGAGGCCTCAGCTGGATCCCTGTTTTTAATTCAGAAGATCTCATCCCAAGTAATATGCTAAGTTCTGGAGGTCACACCTGGAGTATTGTGTCCATGCCTAAGTCCTCATCTTTACTGTTGTGTCTAGTTCTGAAGCCTCATCTCTAGTATTGTTTCTAGTTCTGGAGAACATATCCAAAGTATTGTGACCTGCTCTGGAACCATCCTCTGGAGAAGTGCACTTCTATTTCTCACATCTGGGGTATTCCATCCAGTTTTTAAGAACTCTTTTGGGGTATTAGGCCGGGTCTGGTAGCTCAGTGGATTAATGCGTCTACTGCAGGGGCCCGTGTTCGGCCTCATGGTCACAGGTTCAAATCCCGATGGGTCCACTCAGCCTTTCATCCATCTGAGGTCGATAAAATGAGTACCATTTAGTTGGGTAACAACAAACATCTGTTATTCAGCGCCAAGATACCCGTAATGGTGAACGTGCGCTTTACAAATACACATGTTATGTTATATTGAACACCCATAACTACATCCCAAAAAGAAGAGAAACAAACAGGAAATTAATTTCACGAGACCCCCGACAGACATGAGTGTAATTGTTCCGAGTAAGCAAGGCCGGGTCTGGTACAGAGATGGAAGGAAAGAGGCAGAAAACGCACAGCCCTGAAAACATATTAGTCGCGCTGCGTTGTGGGAGCACGGAAGGGTGCATGGTTCTTTCAGCACAAGCTAAAACGCTTGTGAAAGTCAGAGCAGCCTCTGCTTTCTAGACTCTCAGACAGAAATACAGCTCAGCGCCTTGCTTGAGGGATGCCTTATTTATCACAGATTGCCAGCCAGGGAATTCAGAGCTGCTGGAACCTGGAGGGTGGGCCAGGCGGTGACGGATTAAACACCGCTTCTCCCTGACATGACTCGAGGTGTAATCGTGCTCGCAGGAAAGATTAATAGCAGGAATAAAAGTGCCTCAGAGTTTTGAAAAATATAGATTGCTTGGTAATTCGCAAAACGCCGCGTGATGAGACTTGTCCGAAGATGCAACGAGCCAGCCCTCCCCTGTCTAGGCTTCCATTTTTCCCATAATGCCCCGGGTCACACTGGCGTCACCCTCTGTCTGAAGATTCTTGATTTAAGTTAATTTTTCTAACCACCTCTCTCCTGGAAGAAGAGGCGAGGTTGAGAAAAAGGTCTAATAGTGAACACATCAACACACAGCTACAGATGAGTATTGTTGTATGTAGATATTGGCCTCCCAGACGCCACACTGGGCCCCAGGCTTTCCTCAAATCAGGGTTTTTTCAATTAGGGATTTGTAGAGCACACTACTCACCAGTAAGGGTCACAAGGCGCTGGGCAGGAGGGAGTGGAGTGGGGCGGGGGCAGGGGGGGGTCCTGGCAGCTCCGGTCATCTTCCTGAATGCTTGCAGAGTGGGGCTTCGTCCGGTGCTGAGGGGGAGTTCATTCCAGGTCTTGGCCGCGATGTAGGAGAAGGATCTGCCTCCCGTTCTGGATCTGTGGATGCGGGGAATTTCGGCCAAGGCTAGGTCAGCAGTGCAGAGGTTTGTCTTGGGGGCATAGAAGGAGATTCTTTTGTTGAGGTATTGGTGTTCGGTGTTGTGGAGGGCTTTGTAGGCGTGTGTGAGCAGCTCGAATGTCACTCTTCTTTTGACTGGGAGCCAGTGGAGGTCTCGTAGGTGCTGGGTGATGTGGTCATGTCGTGGGATGCTGAGGCCGCATCTGGCTACAGCGTTCTGGATGATCTGGAGTTTGTGGAGGGAGATTTGTTGACTCCGGTGTAGAGAGCGTTCCCGTAGTCCAGCCTGCTGGTGATGAGTGCAAGGATGAATGGATTCGGGGGGATCCATTTGAAGGTCTTGCAGAGTATGCAGAGGGTGTTGAAGCATGTGGAGGTTACAACGTTAATCTGTCGGTTCATGGTGAGGGAGGAGTCGAGTATGATGCAGAGGGCATGGGCGTGGTCGATTGGCTTGGGAGGGTATCCGAGGATGGGGCGCCACCAGATGTCGTCCCATGCGAAGGGGGTGGATCCAAGGATGAGGACTTCCGTTTTCTCTGAGTTGAGCTTTAGGCAGCTGCTGCTCATCCAGGATGCCACGTCCTGCATTCCTTTCTGGAAATTGTGCCTGGTGATGTTGGGTTCCTTGGTGAGGGAGAGGATGAGCTGGGTGTCGTTGGCGTAGGATAATATGCTGAGTCCATGTTTTCTGACTATGGTACAGAGGGGGGCCATGTAGATGTTGAAGAGCGTGGGGCTGAGGGAGGATCCTTGGGATACTCCACATCTGATTTCACATCACTGCACACCACGTTGACTTTGACTTTGTCTATGACCCTGTACAGAGCTCGTCTGCCTTTCTGATAGGTCCAACTTATAAATAACATCATCAAGTTACATATATACAACGCTTAAAATGGAAATATAGAAGTGCAGGCACTCCTTGTTCCAGACTACCAATTTGCTGCTGAGAAGGAGCAATATTCTCCCATTAAAAGCATTGGAGTAATACTGAAGTGCCTGTACTTCCTTCCAAATGAAAGAAATACAGGTACTGGGTGCCTGATAGTGTCTGCCCTTTTAAAGCACTACATCTATATGGAATTGTGTATCATAAATTTATACTTATGTGAATTTACTAAAATGTTGACTCCAATATTTTGCAGCACAAACTCAAAACTTAATATTTCAGTGCCATATTTGTAGGGCAGCAGAGCAATGACTGATTCTGATTCCAGAGAGAGGCTTCAGCTTGTTGAAGATGGGATTACAGGGTGATGATGGGTTAGAAAAGTGTGAGGCGAGCAGAAGAGACTAGTGACTGTACGGAGGGAAGGAGACAGCGGAGGAGCCATTTGGGCAAAGATCATGTAGCTAAAGTCGTCCATATTCTTATATAGTGGCCTAGTCAAGCTTATTTGAATAATTTCTAAGAAGTTCAAATGGGACTGTTTTAGAGGCACATGCACTGTGAAGAGAAAAGGTAATTTTCTGATGCAAATCCACTTAATTATTCGTAAAAAAAACAACTTAGGCCTCAGATACGATGTTGATGGTAGACGTGCAAACTAGCACGTAGGGTAAATACACATTCTACACGATTCACTAAATAACACATGCTTATGGCATTGATTATGAGTTTAGTGGTAAATACCACCAAACTTGCACATAGGGGAAATACATATTCCATAGGGTTCACTAAATGATACATGTGTTAAGTAACACTGATTACGGCCTCGCCTACAAGCTTGGTGGCAAATACCACCAACCATGCACATGGGGTGAATAACGGATGTTCAGTAAATAACACATACGTTAAATAACACTGATTATGAGTTTTTATCTTGCTCTGAGAAATCATTACTTGGCGCATGTGTTAAATACCGAATGTGTCTTATTTAGCACATGTGGTAAATATCGTACCTGTAAATACCAGATGCACAAAACATAAGAAAGTGCTAACTTTTAGGCATTGGAAGTTCCTGGAGTGGGGTAATTAATCCTTAGAGGACAGAAACACGTAGATTGATTTACAAAAGTACCTTACATCACCCCGAAAGAACACCAACTCCTTCCTGTGTGGGAATGTGCAAGTCTTCATTTTGTGTGAGAAAAGCATCTTGAAACAAGACTAACAGAATCCACTACCATCCTGATATCACTCATTTATCACAAGCAGAAACCTGCCAGACTTTTCTATCATGGACCCAGGCAGGGAAAAGAAGTACAACTTTATGCGTCCTGAGCTGGCGGTCCTGTCCAAGAAAGTGGTAGGATACCATGACCATCTAATGTGCCAACTCATGCTGAGGTTGCCACCAAAGACATGCCTGTGGACAGAGATAATGGACAAAATCAATACTGAATCTATGTATTAACATAATGTTGAGAACAATAAAAACAGATTCCAAACCTTGAAATCTGGCAGAGGGTCAGAACACCATCCAGTAGTCCTACAGAGCCTCTGTGCATTATGTGTCCGGGGACTCTGCAAACATGGAGAAAGAGTAGGAAAGGAATAAAAGACGTAGAGATGCACCACACCAATAACAAAGAGAGAACAAAGCTTTGATTCATGTCTTTATTTTCTTTCTTTTCTTTTTTTATGAATTTTCACACACATGTAGTGGAAACAACCACAGCCAACACGTTTCCACAGAGAGGACTTCTTCAGGGCTGTAGGTACAATGAATAAATACAACACATAAGACACAGACTTCGTAAACAAAATAACAAAAAAAAAGGACCAAAAAAAATATACCACATCAAACGTGACATGTGACACAATGTTGTGAACATGACATATAAAAAGTGCTCATAGTGCTTATGGGTATTATTTGAGACACGTAGATATATACACTGTCTAAGGAACATTTAAAAACATTCCCATTGGGCATCATAAATTACCAATGACAAGATGAATCCAACTTTGTTACAAGAACGAACAATGTTACATTACAATCATGTTGGGAGCTATTGGAGTAATGGGGCGAAAGGAAGAACAGGTGGGAAAGATCAAAATTCTCAAACCCCTTGTGATTTTGTTGTTATCTAGATATTTTTGAATGGTGATCCCATCCCACCATCTGGCCATTTCTTGTTTTTTTAATCTTTCTAATTTTTGGAATTTTGTCTTTAGTCCCTCCTTATTTAGGCCTACTGGTCCACTAGGCCTGGATGCGGTCTCGGTAGAGAGCAGATCCTGTGCCAGTTCTTCCCTCCTACCCTTGAAACTGGGCATTTTCACGTTGTGTTGACTGGGTGTTAGCTGGTTTAGGAAAGTGCAGTCAGATCCTTTAGGCTAATACCAATTGAACAGAAGCAGCGAACCATAGAGACTGCACCTGACCAGTTCGTTCCAAGCATTATCCTCAAACGTCAATGAATATTAATGTGTGCATACAGTACAAGCACCTGATGGTAAGGTCCCTAAACCAAAAATTGGATATAGAAAACAATATAAGACGTAGAGATGCACCACAACAATAACAAAGAGAGAACAAAGCTTTGTCTTCTTTTCTTTTTTTTATAAGTTTTCACAAATATGTAGTGGAAACAGCCACAGCCAACACGTCTCGTCCATAGAGAGGACTTCTTCCAGGTTCTAGGTACAACGAATATATACAATACATAAGACCCAGACATTTGTAAACATAATAACAGAAAAAAAGGACCAAGAAATATGTGGACTCTTTGAAAGGTTGAGGAACCCTCTGCAATGCAGCAACTGAAGGTGGCTGCGTTAAGAGGGAAACTTCAGTTTATCCGATGAAGCTCCTCTTGGCCCTCTTCATTTCTGCAGCTTTTTCTTCATGAAAGAGGTAACTTTAGAAGCAACCCTCCTCAGCTATGAGTGGGCCCCTTCCCTCAAGGGTGTTTCAAGGAAGGTTGAAGAGCTTCCAGGTTTTTGTTATTAAACCTGGCAAAGTGAGTTGATAACTTAAACTCACTAGAAGAGACAAGAAACATGTTGACCTAATTTAGGAGTATATTTGCTGATAATCCCTACTCCTCTTCCTTTTTAACCCTTCCTAGAAGACTGCATAATAAAGACATTTGGTTCCCTAGAGACCATTTTAATTTCTTTCTGCACTCTGCCCCTCGCCGACCCTCTCTTCGGTCCCTTTCTTAAAACACCTCAGCTCCTCTTCTAGCCCAGAAGAGTTGTAGCCCACATCAGGGACCTTGCGGCCCTGGTGTGAGGAAGGAACCCTATGAAGAAGCATGTCACCCTTGGGTGAGTGAGGGTACTTGTCCTAAAAGGTCTTTTTCCCCCCAAGAACAGGGCACACACTGCTCTGGCCCTAACTCTGGTGTTACACCATGAGTGGGGATTTCTTCTTTACTGGTTTCCCCCTCTTTGAATTCATTATGTTTGAGAGTGTACTTCTAGTGAGTTTACATGTAGGGCTCCTCACTTTGATTCTTTGTGTGTATCAATAACAAGTGGGTTGATAGTCAGTAACCCTAAACCTGTAGCTCAAAAGTCATTGTTGATCTCCTCTGGTGTGGAACCCCTGGTATTGGCCAATGAGAAATCATAATGCTTAGGAGTTTCTGCCCAATACTTACAGATAGAGAGTGTGCCTTCTATAGGCTCAGCTCCAACTCTGGTTTCAGGCATCCCCCCTCTTTTTTCTTCTCCTCCCAGCCTGGTTAAGCCACATTCTTTGTTCACTCGTAGGAAGGAGGGGTGAAGCAAGGACCTCCCTGTCACAGAGGCTTGATTCAGAGGCACGAAAGAGGAAGAAGCTTCCTCACTCACACACCTGTTAACCTATATATATATATATATATATATATATATATATATATATATATATATATATATATATATATATATATTACCTACTGGCGGTCGCCAGTAGGTAGTTATAGTTAGGATTTTTTTCAATCTTAAATCTCAAAATTCTATTTGGAATAACTTTGGCGCCGGTTGACGAATCTGACTGAAAATTTCCTCAAAATGGCCTCGCGGCGTTCTGGTCCTTCCCTGAAAGTTTGGGGGGGATTCGTCAAGCAGGGGCCTAGATAAAAGGGGGGTCCCAAAACGCTTTTTTCACTTTTAGCCCGAACGGCTGAATGGATTTCCATCAAACTTGTCAAAATTGTAGGGACTGGTAGCCCGATGTGCCTTTGCTATGTCTCAAGATATGTGCTCCAGTGGATTTTGAGTAATTTAGGTTCAAAAAAATATATATATCTATAGGTGCGCCCCAGTACGCGCACCGGGGAGCGCACCGGGCGCGCTACGCGACTTGCGCACGGAAAGCTGATTGGCTCACGGGTGTCTGTAAACATTCGAAACAGTCCGGAGCGGCCGCCATCTTGTGTCTCGGTAGGATTGAGACACAAGAGGTGGCAAAAATCAAAGGGGGAAATGAGCAAAAGGGGGCAGGGTACACCCCCCCTGACCCCTTAGGTTTGATGTGGGGGCAAAAAGGGTCCCGTAGTACAAATAAAAAAAATTGATTTTCGCGGGGGGAGCGTACCATGGAGAAAAAAGAATGACACTTTTTTTCTTCAAAAAATAGCATTTTTTTATAAATTGGAGGTAGTTCTGAAAATAACTTTTTTTTGTTTTTGTTGTTTTATATTTTTTTTATACTTTTTAAAACGAGTTTATATTTTTTTGGATTTTTTTCAGGGGAAAAACAAAAACAGGGATTCAAAAACTGATCAACAGGAGCAAAAAAATGTGAAAATTTAGGGTCTGGGAGAGCAGCGGTGTTCCTGTCTCTTTATAGCAATGAGTTCAACGCTCTGCTCCCCATAACAGAGCAGTTCGTCACAGTCCACGCATAAAAATGTAATGCCTGCAAAGACCGGCTGCACATTAGGGACCATTCTTTCACGTGTTGTTCCTGAAGGTGTTGCTCCACCAGTGGAGGTGCTGCCGCCATCTCATGGTGAATTCCGTGATAGCTCCCTGACACTCTCCCTGGAATAATTATTTGGGTGTCTTCTTTTGACATGCCTAATTAAATTGGCATTTCCAAAGCTATATTTTTTTTGAGGATTGCCTCTGGATTAAATACTGCCACATATTTTGCAGGTTACTTTACCAGCATTAACTTTTTTTTGTCCTTCAGGGATGTCATAAAATTTCCAGATGAAGTGGCTCTTTTTTTTCTGGCGAGGAGGGTCCTCAGGCAAAAAACCATCTGAATCACTGCTGGATGACTCCCTTGCAGCCATTGCTGTAGATCAGGAAAATTATGAGAAGAAAATACACAGAACACCTCTTGCTCTCTCCAAGTGCAAATCAATAGTGAGAGAAATGGGTGGGTTTTCTCAAAATTTTGAAAAAAAAAAACTTCTGAACCAATGAAAAGTGTTATTTTAAAGTCACATGGCTTGACGCGCTTACGCTACGCGCCCTGGGGCGCGTCCCGGGGCACATAGCGTAAGCGCGTCGGGGCGCTTACGTTGCGCGATCGTATACGCTCGGGCGCTTACGCGGTGCGTCATAAGACGCATCTCGCGGCTACGCGATACGTCTCTTATGACGCAAGGCATGGCGTGGCGGCTACGCGATACGTCACAATGTGGTTTTCGTTCGTGGCAATAGCGATATCCGGACGCTCACCAGTACGCTCCCCGGGGCGCGCCGTAACATTGCGCTTACCGGTGCGTTCACCGGTATGCGCCCCGGGAGCGCCTCGGGGTCAAAAATAAAAAATAAAAAAAAATTACATATTTTTACAATATAAAATTCGTTTTAAAATTTTACACTTTTTATACCTATAAATATTTGCTAAAAAACCCCATTGAAATTCACTGAAAAAACCATAGGTTTCACACCAGTTATAGTTAGGAATTAGCATTTAAAAAAACCTATTAAATTCACTGAAAAAACCATTGGTTTCACACCAGTTATAGTTACCTGGAAATTTTACTGACATAAAACCATTTAAATTACACGTTATAGTTAGTTGGACTATAACTTGCGCGTGCAATGCACTGCTGATGACGTCACATATTACATCACTCATGACATGGTCAGTGACATCACTCCTGACATCACTGATGAGACCATCCTTGTGACAGAGTGACAGACCTCTTTTCACTGTAATGTAACCCTGGAAACACATATTCCAAAATAGTAACATTTTTTTTAAAAATGGAGATACCCATACCAGTTACAACAACCAATTCAATAATTCCACCATCTATATACACATCCACTCATTGACCAACAGTTCTAAATAGTCACTCATACATATACTCACTCATCATATGTAGTGATACACCTATACATCCTGTTACACACCGACAGTCATCCAAAAGATACTCTCACACATACTCACACATGCAAATAAACTATTGAACATCCATTTATTTGCAAATACAGCTATACACACACTAACACCTTACTTCTAAGGAAACTTACACATACTTACTCTCTTAAACAATAATTTATAGAAAAACATACTTATGTAAACAGGAACTCTTACAATCCCTCACTCTCACATATACATCAATATTAACATATATTAGATTAAGTCATATGTAGTAACTGATAAAGACTCTAGTGAGACAGTCATTCACTCACTAACACACACATATACTCACTCATCCACCCATACAGTCCTGCACATATGCTGTTTTCAAAACACATACAAGCAGAGAGTCAGTCACTCATGCATCTATGTGCTAAGGAATACCCCCACCAAACCATATAGACACTCATAATGATATTAAAACAAACATCTAATAACCCTTATACACACACATGTAGCTAATCACCAACCCATGCAGCCACTTATACACAAAGTGAAACACAAATACATATATTTAAATATTTAAACATTACTTGTTAATAGATGTATTCACTATGATACACTTAATAAGCCAGTTAACCAATCAATTTAAAAAAAAATAAAACATCCATTAAGACACTTATTGAAACTTTTATTCTTCCATCGACCCTTACATATACATATATAAAACATGTTTATTTTTCAGAAAGACACACATTCACTGGATGGTGTCATCAGTGATGTCATGAGTGATGTCACTAACCATGTCATGAGTGATGTAATATGTGACGTCATCAGCAGTGCATTGCACGCACAAGGTATAGTGAGTCCAACTAACTATAACGTGTAATTTCAATGGTTTTATGTCAGTAAAATTTCCAGGTAACTATAACTGGTGTGAAACCTATGGTTTTTTCAGTGAATATATATATATATATATATATATATATATATATATATATATATATATATATATATATATATATATATATATATATCCACCTCCAGTCCTGCCCTCTTAATAAAGGAACAGGTCCGACACATGCACTAGGAGCAATCCAGGAAACTTTATTGGCACCACCAAGAAGACACTGGTAAGTAACACGTGGCAGACGCGTTTCGGCGTTTTGCCTTAATCATTGCCTTTAAGTGTTCTCTGCAGTACTTAGCGTTAGGGGTCCATGCTGCTTAGTCACACTCCCATTGGAGCCTGGTTTAATCCAGTTCTCGAGGCATTGCTTTTTCACCACCTCTTTCAATGTCCTCGCAATGCTTGATGGTCTTTGTGGTCCCCACACCACTGTGTCGATTTAAAACACCCGCCAGCAAAGTCTTTTGTGGAAATTCTCGGACTTGGGTCCCTTATCGAGTCCGGGCACTGACTTAGCCCCAGTTATTTCAACTCACGAATTCCACCACCTATTGCTGCGGGATTTCTTCCATGGCGTCAATCGTCTCCCGGATTTAGTCCCAGTCCAGCACAGATTGTGCTGCTCTCTCCCCGATTCCAAAATACAATCCTAGGCGGGGGGGCGCCACTGTGTGCATTCAGCACGCAACACCACGAAATGATGCCGGCATCAGTGGAGCACCAGACCGAGAGGCGTGCCGGATATGCAGCGCCGACAGCTGCTTAACATCCACCTCCAGTCCTGCCCTCTTAATAAAGGAACAGGTCCGACACATGCACTAGGAGCAATCCAGGAAACTTTATTGGCACCACCAAGAAGACACTGGTAAGTAACACGTGGCAGACGCGTTTCGGCGTTTTGCCTTAATCATTGCCTTTAAGTGTTCTCTGCAGTACTTAGCGTTAGGGGTCCATGCTGCTTAGTCACACTCCCATTGGAGCCTGGTTTAATCCAGTTCTCGAGGCATTGCTTTTTCACCACCTCTTTCAATGTCCTCGCAATGCTTGATGGTCTTTGTGGTCCCCACACCACTGTGTCGATTTAAAACACCCGCCAGCAAAGTCGTTTGTGGAAATTCTCGGACTTGGGTCCCTTATCGAGTCCGGGCACTGACTTAGCCCCAGTTATTTCAACTCACGAATTCCACCACCTATTGCTGCGGGATTTCTTCCATGGCGTCAATCGTCTCCCGGATTTAGTCCCAGTCCAGCACAGATTGTGCTGCTCTCTCCCCGATTCCAAAATACAATCCTAGGCGGGGGGGCGCCACTGTGTGCATTCAGCACGCAACACCACGAAATGATGCCGGCATCAGTGGAGCACCAGACCGAGAGGCGTGCCGGATATGCAGTGCCGACAGCTGCTTAACATCCACCTCCAGTCCTGCCCTCTTAATAAAGGAACAGGTCCGACACATGCACTAGGAGCAATCCAGGAAACTCTATTGGCACCACCAAGAAGACACTGGTAAGTAACACGTGGCAGACGCGTTTCGGCGTTTTGCCTTATACATATATATATATATATATATATATATATATATATATATATATATATATATATATATATATATATCACACTTGTGAGATTCAAAATGCATACCTGGGCCACCACAGTCCGAGCACTAACACTCCACGCTTGTTCTGCACATATGTATTGCAGACATATATGTGACATCAATGTCCCACATGGATGGAGTGAAGGACTCAGTTGCAGGGAAGTAGCAGATACATCTGAACTGAAGAGACCAGAAAACTACTTTTGCTGTACAAGCAATAGGTACAAAGCCTGTGCTGGCGATATACTCAGTGATTGCCACAAATGTCAGCCCTCTAAAACCTGTTCGTTTTTTGAAGTTGGAGGGCAGGGTCTTCGTGCAAGAGTCTACGGCCATTCAAGTAGGAGGTCAGTTCTTTATTCCATGTTAGGTCCCAAGGTTGCTGCAAAAGGAGGGATGGCCTGTTGGGGCTCCATCATACCTCCATCTGCCCCTGTCTCCTGGGTTTTATTGCACATCAAACACCAACATTCTATTAAATTCTGTTGAGGGAGGAAGGTGCACCAGGGATGGAGTCAAAGGCATCCACGTTAGTCCAGAAGTTTTTTTTATTGATGTAAAGATTTAAAAATAGCCATCAGCCAACGTGTTTCGTTCTTATGAAGGAACTTCATCAGGGCTGAAACAAGTACACAAGACATAACATAAGTCATGACATAAGACATTAAAGGTAGTGACAAACATATAATACTAAGACAATTTAAATACACGTAAAATGACGCACATCCACTGATTACAATACCATACAATTACATCACAAGCAAGACGTCCCACCTAGGGAAAAAATATACACATACCATATATGTATATATACATATATCATTAAGAATAAATAAACACTGATATATAATTTTAAGATATGTAGGTGTGAATTTCCACATTACACAATATGTGCCATTAATACCTATATATAACAAAATTTTTAATTTACATTTGTTAATAAGTTGGAAAGGTCTTGTTTCAGTAAATGTATACCCAATATTGTCAATATACATGGCTAAACTATAAGCCAAGAAATGTAAATCAAATGTTGAGGCAAAGAGAAAAGAAAAAGCAAGGGAAAAAGGAAGAGAAGGAAGACTTCATATATTATGAGAGCAAAGGACAAAATCGTCCCGAAATAGGAAATCATCAGAAGACGGTTAATCAAATCTTACCTTCAAATATAACGTGAAGAATTCCGTCTCTGGCCTCATATGAAGCAGGTCAAGAGAAAACCTCTCAATAAGGGTCAATAGCAACTCATCTAATCTTCTAATATGAAAAATACCATCATATCAGCCATAATAGATGAATGAGCAGATTGAAAAATGACATGTCAAATATTGCCATCTTATATGGCTCAGTAAAGGGACCACAAAAGATTTGTGCCAGTTTGGTCAACATGATCCACCCCATTGATGCCATAAAGGGACATAAGGTAGTACAACCATTATGCATTATTAAAATAACACAAAAAAATTCCAGATTTACAGAATCATCATAGGAATATAAGTCAATTCTCACCTGAAATATCAGGTAGGAGGATATGTATCTGCTCACACATGGGGCAACTTGGGTAAAAACCACGCAATAAGGGTTACCAGTATTCCATCCAGTATCCGAATATGAAGACGTATTGCCATATTTAGCCATTATAAATGAGAAGAGTGAGAGAAAAGCACATCATATACATCCTACTTATGCGCTCAATGTAAAGTCCCGTGCAGGACAGGACAGAAACAATCTATCTCTTGCACAACATGACCCGTCAGGCTAAGGGTGAACCCAAACCAGCGGTAATAAAGACTCAAACTTATGGGATGTTGTATGATGGAAAAATACCCCGTCCTGTGTAAAGAACCAATCATGCAATACCAAACTAAGTTGTATCGACCAAACCCAGGGTAATCATGTGTGACCATAATTTGATAAAAACTGTACCCTGTGCTTTGCACAGAAACCAGCAATGAAATAGCATACTACAATATATTGACCAAATATGGCGTGACCATGAGTGACCATAGTTTGTTAAGAGTATACCCCATACTTTGTGCCAAAACCAGCTATTTTAGAGTACCAAGAGTAACAATACTATAGTAGAATAGAAAGATAGAAATTAGCATGAGCATAGGGTCGATATCCTCACCTTGATAAGATGCGTCCGTGCGTAGATCAATTAGATCTGTTTCCGAGATTCAAACCGCGTGCTGTGCCATTCTGCATTTAAGGAAAATGCGACGTGATAAAATAAGGCTCATGGGCTGGACTGTTCCCATGAGGCACAGGGTCAAGGCTGATTTGCATATAGCCAGTGTCTGACCTAGGGTGGTCTGGAGTGCAAAATTGTTATTGTTGTTTATATAGCGCCAACTCACCGGCAGGTCTCAAGGCGCTCTAGACCGAGGAAACAGCAACGACTCCATAATTAAAGGAGGCCAGTATCATATTATTTAAATTTAAATGGGGCCTAGGCCTTCCCTAAACAGGAGTGTTTTAAGCGATTTCCTGAAACGTAAAAGGTTTACCTCTTTGCGGAGGGGTTCAGGCAGCTTGTTCCACAGCTGTGGAACCTGTACCGAAAAAGATCTTCCTCCCTTGGTCGCTAGCTTAAAACGAGGACAGGTCAGCAGCTGGGCATCAGAGGACCTAAGCGATCGCTTGGGGTTGTTAACCCTCAAGCGTTCCTTTATATAGGCAGGAGCCCGCCCATATATTGCCTTGTGCGCTATGCATAAGCTTTTGAACTTCGTCCTCTGTTTTATAGGAAGCCAGTGGAGCTTAAGTAGCAGAGGAGAGGCATGGGTTCTTCATGGGTTAATCACGCCCACTCAGAGGCCACGCCCCCCGCCCGTGTCAATAAAGGCACGCTGAACTACAAGCGCGCTGATTAGACCCTGACTATCTCCTGAGGCACAGCCGGGAGCCACAAGCTAGACTGTATTTCCTGCGCTTTTAAACCTACAAAATCTGTAATTTTAAATTGATTGTGCACTTACTTTGCCTCACCACTGCTGCTACTGGCACCCCTTTTTGGAGCAAAAACGAGCGCTTGGAAGGGCGAAATCGCCGAGCTTTCCATCGCCATTCACCCACGTCCTGACCGGGACACGCCCACTCAGAGGCCACGCCCCCCGCCCGTGTCAATAAAGGCGCGCTGAACTACAAGCGCGCTGATTATTTATTTATTTATTTATTTATTTGCTTGTAAAGCGCCTGAGTCAATTCCCGGAGGGATATCTCTGCGCTGTTGCCAGCAGTTTTAGGGCAGCTTACTACAGAGGTGAACGCTGAAGGGGGGATAGGTATTATGGCCTGGTGAAGAGGTAAGTTTTCAGTTTTTTTCTGAACAGCATTAAATTGCTAATCTGTTTCAGTTCAGTGGGCAGGGAGTTCCAAAGTATGGGTCCTTTGTAGGACAGGGCTCGGCCTCCCTGTCTTGCTCTTCTTATTTTTGGAACTTGTAGCAGCAGATGGTTACTAGAGCGGAGTGCGCGTCTAGGGCAGTATGGTATAAATTTCTCTCGTAGGTATTTGGGGCTGGTACCATACAGGCATCTGTGTATGATGTTACAGATTTTAAAATTGATGCGCTGCTTCACAGGAAGCCAATGGAGTTGGTGCAGTAGGGGGCGGGAGGGCGTTCTGGGGGGGGCGTTAAGGGCCAGTCTTGCTGCCGTATTTTGGACAACCTGAAGTTTGTCTATTTGTTCATTATTCGCCGATAGGTAAAGCCCGTTGCAATAATCCATTCTGCCTATGATTAAAGTTTGGATGAGGGTCTTTCTGTGGTTGTCTGGCAGGAAAGGAAAGACACGTCTTAGGAGCCCCACCACGTGAATGCAGGCACCTGCAACCTGAGTGGTGTGTTCCTTGAGCAGGAGTGCTTGGTCCAGCTTAACACCAAGGTTTTTTGCTAGGGGCTTAGGATTGGGGACCGGGCCTAATTCCAGAGGCCACCAGTCAGGTGACCAGAGGAGAGTCGCCCCTCCAAACAGCATGACCTCTGTTTTAGTCACGTTGCATTGAAGAAAGTTTTTTGCCATCCAGTGTGCTATCGTTCTCATCCCACTGGCAAATGATGAAAGAATTGCCGGTGTGAGAGTAGTGAAGGGAAACAGAAGTTGGGTGTCGTCAGCGTACGACACCGGAGTAAATCCAAAGGCTCTTATCATATTTGCTAAGGGGGCCACATAAATGTTAAAGAGCGTGGGGCTAAGACATGAGCCCTGTGGCACACCCTTAGTAAGCACTCTAGATGGAGAGGAGTGAGAGCCTAGTCTGACTCCCTGGGTGCGATCCGTAAGAAAACTTTTTAGCCATGAAAGAGCCGTGCCTCCTATTCCCACATCACTCAGTCTTTCTAGGAGGAGTTCATGTGATACCGTGTCGAAAGCAGCGGATAAGTCTAACAGCACTAGAATCACGGATTCCCCCCTGTCCAGTGACATCCTGATGTTGTCGGTCACGGAGAGGAGGGCTGATTCAGTGCTGTGATTAGGCCTGAAACCAGATTGGGAAGGGTCCAGGGCTTCCGCTGCTTCTATATATTTCGACAGGTGAGTGTTAACATGCTTCTCTGTAAGTTTACTGAGGTAGGGTAGGAGGGAAATGGGTCTGAGATTTGAAAGGTCCGACCAGGGTAGCGCGGCGTTTTTCCGGATTGGATTGACTACAGCCTGTTTCCATACTGCAGGTACCTGTCCTTTGCTCAGGGATTGATTTATGATGGCTTGTATCGGTGGACCTAAAGTTGAGATTAAAGAGGCCATCATTTTCGCTGGTAAGAGATCATTAGGAGAACCAGATTTTATGTGGTTAATTAGGGGGGGAAGGTCTGTGTTAGACACTGGAGGGAAAGAAAGTAAGGATGGAGGTTTTTTTGGTTGCGGGGTCATGGGGGCATGATTTCCACAGTTAGTGCTGGTTGTTTTCAGGATTTTATCGTAAATCGTATTGATTTTGCTCTCGAAGAATTGAGAGATCTCGTTACACAGTGGTAGTGAGAAATCATCTGCGCTAATACAAGCTGTGGGTTTCACGAAGGATTCCAATATTTTGTACAGTTCCTTCGAGGAGTTGCCCGCCTCTGATAGTTGCTGTGTCAGACAGTTTTTCCGAGCTTTTCTAATATTTTTGTAGTATTTCGATTGGGCTTCTGAGTGGGCTTTTTTGTCTTCTGCTAGGTGAGATTTTCTCCATTTCTTTTCCAGTCTTCTGCACCCTTGCTTCTCAGCTCTTAATACCTCTGTGTACCATTTCGCCTTTTTATGGGTGGAGAATTGTTTATGGAGTTTTAGCGGGGCTAGCTTATCTATTGCTTCCAATAGAGAGACATTAAATTTAGCGAGCATGTCATCTACGTTATCTGTGTCTGGAATTGAGGGAATTTTCCAGGTTTCCTGTAGTCCTTCAATAGTTATTTTATGCCATTGGCGTCGCCAAATTGGGGGAAGGTTTATGTTTGTTGTCTTTTTATATGAGATGGGGAGATTAAATTCTAGAAAATGGTGATCAGTCCAGTTCAAGTGAGAAATGGTTTTGCAGGGCAAGGTGGGGCTGTTTGAGAAAAGTAGGTCTAAAAGGTGTCCCCCTTCATGGGTGGGACGGAGTTATGAAGTTGGAGCCCTAATGTGGACATATCTGCAAGCAAAGCTTTGGTTTCTGTAAGTTCCAGATTGTCCGCGTGGATATTAAAATCGCCTAGGAGAACAAAGTTTTCTTTGGCTCTGAGGTAAGGGGCTATTAATTCCATAAGAGAGAGGGAGAATCCTGTACATGATCCAGGTGGGCGGTATATGAGTGCACCTTTCATAGCTACTATGGTAGAAAGATTTATGCGGAAAGTAACGATTTCCAAGGTAGGGCTACATTTTTCCTCAAGAATGGTTACTTTCAGATGTTCCTTATAAATAATAGCTAGTCCACCTCCTGTTTTAATAGGTCTATCCATATGTAGAAATTTGTAACCTGGGGGAATGGCTATAGCAATTGCGGGCGTAGTATGGGGCTTCAGCCAGGTTTCTGTGAGAAAACACAGATCTGGTTGATTGGTATGTAGTAGGTCCCAAATCTGGAGCTGGTGTTTGGGCATTGACCGTACATTGAGCAGAATGCATTGCAAACTGCTTGCATGTTTCCTTGCCTCGAATGTCTTGAGGTCTTGGCGGGGGAGGGTAGTGGCTTGAAAACGACATTTTCTGCAAGAAAAAGGGCCTTCAGGGAGAGGCCAGTTCTCGGTAACGCAGGAGTGAATGGGTTTCAGAGATAGCAAGTCTTGGGCAGAATACCTGATGATTTTACGGCGGTTATTATAGTTGGGCATAGCTTCTGGCACCTGGCACCGTTCTGGCGCGGACGGGCGCAGACGGGCAGGTCTTTGGCTTGTCTTCGGCGCCGTCAATGGCGCCCCGCTGCGCGCAGTCGCTGCGCGCCAGTTCCGACGAGGGGCTAAATAGCCCTCAGAAGTGAGCAGCTAGAACGCTGACTGCTCGACTTCCTGTGTGTGTCTGGCTCTTGCCTGTCCCGCCCTCCGCACAACGGTATTGGCTACCGAGTCGGACCGGGGCGGGCAGGCTGGAATATCGAGCACAGACTACTGCCTAATGCGCTGTGACCCTTAACAGAGTGCTGATGACAACACAGGTAAAGTGCTTCAGAAAATAACAATCAATCCCTACTGCTATCCGCTGCAGGAACAAAGTGCCAAGTGCTGATGAATTTCAAAAAGGATTCTAAAATTATTAAAAGCTTGTGTCTTTAAAAACGGAAAGTACTGTTTAGCATTCAATTCAGCAGAGCATCCGCTCTAAAACGCTAGCAGGCGCCAAGCGGGGTCAGGAGATTAGACCCTGACTATCTCCTGAGGCACAGCCGGGAGCCACAAGCTAGACTGTATTTCCTGCGCTTTTAAACCTACAAAATCTGTAATTTTAAATTGATTGTGCACTTACTTTGCCTCACCACTGCTGCTACTGGCACCCCTTTTTGGAGCAAAAACGAGCGCTTGGAAGGGCGAAATCGCCGAGCTTTCCATCGCCATTCACCCACGTCCTGACCGGGACACGCCCACTCAGAGGCCACGCTCCCCCCTTCGCCCTCCCACTTTAAAAATGTGCTTGGACCGGAAGCGCAGCGGACGAGCGCAGCGGGCGCGACGATTGCGCGCCGAAGGCGCGCATAAGGCAAGCTCGTCTGCGCTCGTCCGCGATCAGGACGCGACCGGGGCCGGTCCTCATGCCCGACCCACCAGCCACAACATCGCACCTTATACCCGGACCGATCTGTTGTCCCTTAGACCCCCCCGCTGCAGGACTCACTCTGGCTTTCTCTTGGACGCCCAAAACCGAGACTTTGTCTGCAGAACTTGTCATTTCTCCTTGTCACCTGCTGCCTTAACACCCCGCCCAATCCACACCCCCACCCCAGTTTCTATTTCTAGCGATCACCCCCCGTTGACCCTCAGATCTGCACTTATTAACTGCAGATCTTTGACCAAACATGCCTTTGACATCTGGCAGTCCCTCCGAGATAACAAGTGGGATTTGCTTTTCCTAACGGAAACATGGCTCAATGACACTACGAACCCCGCCATTTCCCTTGCCTTACCGGAGGGTTACAGTATCAGCTGTGCCAATAGACCTAATGGCAAACCAGGAGGTGGTATTGCCCTAATTCATAAATCCACCTGGACAGCCACCTTTCCCCCATTTGACCACATCGACTGTATAGAAGGTCTGCCTTTTAGCATCCAAACCTCACCGTCCTCCTCCTGTTCGGGAATACTTATTTATCGTCCTCCTCATTCCAATCTATCGCACCAACCGGCTTTGACGGATTATATCATCCAGCTCAGTACACGATACTCCAACTTTACCGCATTAGGAGACTTCAACCTCCATGTCGACAATGAATCATGTCCGCACAGTAGTCAATTTATCTCCATGCTAGCGGCCTGTAACCTAGTCCAATTAATAACTTTACCCACGCATAATGCGGGTCACACACTGGACTTAATCTGCTCCAACCTCTCTTCCATCCGGGTGGCCCCCCCCATCCCGGTCATCTGGTCCGACCATTTTTTTATTTCCTTTGAGATTGATATTCCCCGCCCCTGCAGATCTTTTATCACGCCTAAATCTTCAGGAAGAAACTGGAGTCGCATCACTTTGGATGCGCTCCAGAAACATCTCAACAACTCCCAACCCTGCTCGTCAACCGACCCTGACCAAGCTATTAACGAACTAGACACATGGATCAGTCAGGCCTTAGACGTACTGGCCCCCATAAAACCCGTCAAATCTTACAGGACGGCACCTTCTGCCCCCTGGTATTCCAATGAACTTCGGCAGAAAAAGACCTTCTGTAAATCTCTTGAACGCCGCTGGGACAGAACTACTCTCCGGACAGTAAAGTCCTCTATAAAACTGCCCTCAAAGACTATCGGAGAATGATAGAGGAGCACAAACGGGACTTCCTGGCCTCTAGAATAAAGCTCGCCAGCAATGGAGCCAGGGAGATCTTCAACATTGTTAGATCCTTCACAGACCCCGCTGCGTTGACCAGATCCCAGCCCGCCTCACAGGCATTATGCAACAAGCTTTCTCAATTTTTTGAGGACAAAATTGAGAACATCCAAACATCCTTTCCCCCTTCTAATACAGAAGGAGTCGACGGGCGATCTACTCCTCTCATACCATCGCCACTCTCTCTGACTGAATTCGCGGTAATATCGGAAGCAGATTCTATGATCGAGCTCCTTAAATGTAAATCATGCTCCCCTAACGACCCTTGGCCAGCCAAGGAATACAAAAAACTGGCACCCCTACTTAACCCCTATTTAAACCACATTTGGAATGACTCACTCCGTACAGGATGCTTCCCTACCAAATGGAAGCATGCCTCCCTAGTCCCCATTCTGAAGAAGCCCAATTTAGATCCTGATCTTCCCTGTAATTACAGGCCCATTTCCCTCCTGCCTGCCCCAGCCAAGGTCTTGGAAAAGCTGGTTCATTCCCAATTGGCTAGTTTCATCGAATCAAATGGGCTCCTTCATGCTTCCCAGCATGGCTTCAGGTCGGGCCATAGCACGGAGTCGGCCCTCATTGAAATGGCCGACTCTGCGAAATGGACACTCGACCGAGGATCGAGGGCGGTGTTAGTGCTGCTGGATCTTTCAGCGGCATTTGACACCGTCTCTCATAAGATCTTGCTGAGAAGGCTGGAGGACTTAGGGCTAGGCGGCTCTGTTCTGAAGTGGCTGGCATCGTACCTGTCTAATCGCACCCAGCAAGTCTTTACCCCTCCCTTCACTTCCTCTGCCAGGCCACTTAAATGGGGAGTCCCACAGGGTTCTTCCCTTAGCCCGCTTTTGTTTAATGTTTATTTCACCCCTTTGGCTAAGCTGATCTCCCAGACTGGGATCAAATCTACATCTTACGCTGATGACATCCAGCTACTTTTCACGTTCGATACCCCCTCTGCATCTGCTTTCGACCCGCTGAAATCCTGCCTACGAGACATTTCCAACTGGATGGATGCTAATTCCCTCCGTCTCAACGCAGGAAAAACGGAGATTCTGTTTTTCAACTCTCCTTCTCCCTTGGATGCCAGCCTGTGGTGGCCTGAAGACTTGTGCCAGGCCCCCACGCCTAAAAACTCGGTGAAAAACCTAGGAGTACGCTGGGATACCCACCTCAGCTTCGATACCCAGGTACAAACAGTCGCAGCCTCATGCTTTGCCAAAATCAGAACAATCAAACGGCTTATTAACTATCTGCCGGAGGAATGCCACAAGACTGTGATCCAGGCATTAATCATATCCCATCTTGATTATGCCAATGCCCTTTATCTTGGTATCACAGCTGGCCTTTGTTACAAATTGCAGACGGTTCAAAACGCCGCTGCCCGGCTGGTGGAGAGAATTCCTGCCAGACACCATATCTCCCCTCACCTCCGTAAACTGCATTGGCTGGCCATTGCGAAAAGATGCGTATTTAAAGCAATGACGCTGGCATTTCGTGCATCTAAAGGCAATGGGTCGGCCCATCTGAAAAATACTCTTCGCCCTTATACCAAATCCAGGGCCCTACGCTCCAACTCCTTATTTTTCCTTGAAACTCCCCGATTTAAGCGTTCCCATGCTGGTGGAAAAACCTTTGAGGTCTGTGCTACCAAGCACTGGAATAAGCTTCCGTTAGCTCTTCGCACATGCCAGACAGAACCAGTATTTCGTAAATCCCTTAAAACCCTTCTTTTTTCCTCCGAGTTTGGTACCTCCGACCTGTCCCTCTAGTTTTCAGAGTCTTCCAGCGCCGGGATGCCCCGTTGGGGCCGCTGCGCGCTTTACAAAACACACTAATTAAATTAAATTAATTCAAGACCACCTGCAATCTTATGGTCAGAATTTTAGGGAGGCCTAAATAGAGGGTGTTCCCATAGTCCAGTCTCGAAATAATTGTAGCCGAGACAACAGTACGAAGCATGGACTGTGAGAGGAGGGGAGCAAGCTTCCGCAGCTGCAAGTTCAAGTTCAAGTTCCAGTTTGGCATTTATATAGCGCACTACTCACCCATGGGGTCTCAAGGCGCTTGGGAAGGTGAGAAATTACTTATCAAAAATCCAGGTTTTGAGTTGTTTTCTGAAGGAGAGGTGGTTTTGAGTAAGGCGGAGGTGGGTGGGGAGGGAGTACCAGGTTTTGGCCGCTAGGTAAGAGAAGGATCTTCCCCCCATGGTGGACCTGTGGATGCGTGGTATTGCGGCGAGGGCTTGATCGGACGATCGAAGCTTGCGGGTGGAGGTGTAAAAGGAAAGACGCGTGTTGAGGCATTCAGGTCCTAGATCGTATAGGGCTTTGTGTGCGTCAGTGAGGAGACGGAACGTTATCCTCTTGTTGACGGGAAGCCAGTGGAGGTCTTTCAGGTGATTAGAAATGTGAGCTCTGCGGGGGACATCTAGAATGAGTCTGGCTGAGGTGTTTTGGATACGTTGGAGTTTTTTCTGTAGTTTGGCTGTAGTTCCAGCATACAGGGTATTTCCGTAGTCTAGACGGCTTGTGACCAGTGCGTGGGTAACCGTCTTTCTAGTTTCGGTGGGGATCCAACAGAAGATTTTTTTGAGCATACGTAGGATGTTGAAGCATGAGGAAGAGACGGCGTTGACTTGTTTGCTCATTGATAGGGAGGAGTCTAGGATGAAGCCCAGATTACGTGCGTGGTCCGTAGGTGTGGGGGCGTTTCCTAGGGCCAGAGGCCACCATGAGTTATCCCAAGCGGAGGGAGATGATCCTAGTATGAGGACTTCCGTTTTATCTGAGTTGAGTTTAAGGCGGCTGTTCCTCATCCATTCGGCCACTTCTTTCATCCCTTCGTGTAGGTTTGTCTTGGCGGTGTTTGGGTCTTTGGTGAGGGAGAGGATCAGCTGGGTGTCGTCTGCGTAGGAGATGATATTGAGGTTGTGTTGTCGAGCAATGGATGTGAGGGGACTCATATAGACGTTGAAGAGGGTGGGACTGAGTGAAGAACCTTGTGGTACGCCGCAGATGACTTCGGTGGCCTCTGATCTGAAAGGGGGAGGCGGATTTGGGTTCTTCCGGCGAGGAACGAGATGATCCAGTCCAGTGCTTTTCCTTGTATTCCAATGTTGCTGAGACGGTGTATAAGGGTGTTATGACAGACTGTGTCGAAAGCTGCCGAGAGGTCGAGAAGGATGAGTGCAACTGTTTCTCCATTGTCCAGTAGTTTTCGGATGTTGTCTGTAGCTGCGATGAGGGCGGTCTCAGTGCTGTGTTTGGCTCGGAATCCGGATTGAGATGGTTCGAGTGATTTGTTGGATTCGAGGAAGGCGGATAGTTGACTGTTGACAGGTTTCTCAATGACTTTGGCAGGAAAAGGGAGGAGCGAGATAGGGCGGTAATTTTTAAGTTCTGTGGGGTCTGCTGTGGGTTTCTTCAAGAGGGCGCTGAGTTTGGCGTGTTTCCAGCTTTCCGTGAATGTTGCGGAGTCGAAGGAGCAATTGATGACGTCTCGGAGCTGATTAAACCGACACAAGTTCCTACAACGGAGGATATCTGAGTGGCCATTGATAGTTCAAAGTCAATCTTAATACCAAGACGTTTTACTTTATCAACTGGTATCGGAGTAGGACCTAGTTCTTGGGGCCAGTACAAATAACCCCAGGGTGAGGCACCAGTTGACACCACCAGAACCTCTGTTTTCTCTGGGTTTATTTTCAACAGATTGGCAGTCATCCAACCAACCGTGAATCTAAGGATATTCTGAGCCTGAGTCTGTGCCGAGACTGAGTTGTCAATACTAAATAACAGCTGAGTGTCGTCGGCGTAATTAAACACTCGGCAAACCATATTTACTAGAGAGACAATCAGCGGTTGTAGGTACAGATTGAACAATAGTGGGGATAACGCGGAGCCCTGCGGGTCTCCGCACTCCAAGATACCCACGTCGGAAATATCATCTCCCTGCTGAATCCTCTGCGTCCTTCCTGTCAGAAAGGATTTAAGCCATTTATAGGCCATCTCCCTTATCCCAAAATTAGCCAGTCTGTCCAAAAGCAGGTCATGGCTGACAGTATCAAACGCCGCTGATAGGTCTAAAAGTATCAGGGCACTCGATTTCTTACTGTCAGCCATGCCTCTAAGATCATCCAGCACCGAGAACATCACCAACTCGGTGCTGTGGTGTGCCCGAAACCCTGCCTGCCGCTCCTGGAGAAGATTGTGTAACTCTAGGAAAGAGGAAAGGGCCTTCAGCACATGCTGTTCCAAAATTTTGGACAAGAAAGGCAGGTGGGATATCGGCCGATAGTTCTTTAAAGTAGCCGGATCGGCTCCAGGTTTCTTTATCAGGGACTTTACATGTGCCTCCTTGAGACTAGATGGGAGGTGACCAGTCCCCATTGAACTATTTAGAAGAGAAATAACGTGGTCTTCTAAGATAGGACGCACAAATCGAAAGACACTAGGAGGACAAGGGTCCGACGGGGAGCCTGACTTAGTTGTACTCATAAGTTGCTCGAGACTTATAGAGTCTATCTCTGGGAACCTTGAGATGAAACAATCCGAGGAGATTTGGGCATCCTGTAGCGGAGCAAATCCCTTTACAGTGTTTTTCTTGATCTCAGAAAGAATGATTTCCACCTTCTCAAAGAAGTAGTGTTGAAAGGTATTACAATCAATCATAATATCGGTATTTTCTGTTTTCTTGCTCAACTCAGTTAAAATTTTAAACGTTTCTTTCTGCACGTTCTCTGCCTGATTTATACAGGTTTCATAGTATTCTGCTTTTACTGCCAGAATAAGCTTCTTACATGAGTTTAATGAGATTTTATACTGTTCTCGATCTATTCCATCTTTTGTTTTCCTCCAATTCCTCTCGAGACGGCGCAGCTCCTTTTTATGTTCCCTCAAAGGAGGAGTAAACCATGGTGCCCCTTTTCCTAGCCCCTTTGCTTTTTGTAACCTCTCAGGTGCTATCTGATCAATCGCCTGGCTCAAATTCCGGGTTAGATTCCTATAGTCCTGGTCAAGATCTCCACTAAGCGTCAAAGGTTGGACATATTGTGGGAGGGTATCAGTCAGAGTTTGTAAATCAACTTTCCTCCATTGATGAATTTTCTTCATTTTGGGAGGTTGTTTGACCAAGATACCGCGAGTGGGAATATTGCAGTTAATCAAATAATGGTCCGACCAGATACAAGGTAGGATATCCATAAGGGCTCCCACTCTTTTGGCACCGGCAGCAGTGTCGGCTCCTCTGCTAAGGTGGAGGTGCTCCACCCCACTGCTCTCTGAGCAGTACAAGAATTCTCATTTTAATTTTCCTACTGCAGTGACTCAGTTGGTTATGTGCGGGTGTAGCTGGGCTCTGTGACGCCAGAGCACTGCAGGGGAGGAGTGGTGGGCACACTCTGTAAGTGCGCATGACACTTCGGCCTGCTGTCTTGAGTCAGCCAAAGTGTAATGTTCACTTTGCATGCTCTCCATGCAGGCTGCATTACAGCCTGGGTGGAGTTCATGCCCAGGCTTCCACTGCCTGTCTAAGTGCTGAACCACTGCGCTCAGACCAATCACAACGCTGCATTGCAACTTTGTGATTGGCTGTGGGGAGCCGGGTGCTTCCTGTTGCCGGACTTGAGATGAAGAGGACGGAGAAGAGGCGGCAGCCAACTGGCCGGCATAGTCAGGTAAGTGTGTGTGTAAAAATCTTTTTCCTTCCCCCCCATCCCCGCCCACCGCTCCAGTCCTGTAGCAGCCGCTACTGACCGGCAGGAAGCACAGGTGAGCCTGCAATACGCCCGAAGCAGTTAAAGAGGCGTTCCAATTCCCATGATTAGACAAGGACTGCCTGGTTTTTTTTTACCGGGCATTTCCCTGGTAGGCTGAAGTCTTTTAGAGGCAATTTCTAGGACTGTTGGTTGCTTCCTGAACTTCTGTCACTTTCTCCAGGTTCCCCAGGTAATTACAGCAGGCACAGTGGGCAAGAGAAGGGCTTCAGGAGAAAGAGAGAGAGAGAGGACAAAGCGCTAGAGGGGAGAGAGTGAAAGCGAGAGAGAGAAAGAGAGAAGGAAAGAGAAATAAAAGAGGAAGAAGGGAGGAAGCAGAGCTGCTTTGAACATTTTTGCCAAGGCTTAATTTCATTACAAGTCTGGCTCTGCACATACCCATGAAGGTATAGGGACCATGGCTTCCTATAGATACCACAGCCACCACACCGCGGCTTACAGAACCCCGGCGCCTGGAGACCCCCCGGGGTGACAAGTCCCGCTTTACAAGACCTTATGGTGCAGCCACCATGGACTGGCTTCGGGGTACAAGCGCCGCTTGCAGTAAAGCGGAGAGATAGACATTTTCAATAACGCGTTCACATTTTTATATACAATGCTGCTGGACCGCCCGCTGACTAGTCTTTATTACATTTATTAATAGCCGCATAATTCTTCTCTGAACTCGTTACAGTTGTCAGATGTGCAGCAGTTTTAGTTCTTCGTTGTCCTCCAAAGACCAGTAGACCTTTCCAAACGATGCAGTGAGAACATGAGGCAGGGAGGCTACTCTTCAGGGAAATTGGGAGCTTTCTGTGCTCTCAGTGGGTGCTATAGGCATGTAGGGCTGGGGCACAGCCACTTACATGTCAAGAGGCCTAACATATAACTACTTCTCCCCAAACCTGACAGGGTTTTTAAAAACCCTGATTGGTAAGTGCATTGAATTGGATCCACCTACCACCCCACGTGACCTCCTGGCCCCTAGGTTAAGTACTTTTTATTGTGCTAAACTCTGGATAATGTAAAAGAAAAAAATGTTTAGAGAAGTGTTTGAAGTTATCTTAGTCATCAGTAATAAATCTTGTCTACATTCCATTCCATCACATTTTTTCTCACAGTGACAATGCAAATACAGAACAATTATTTGCAAATCACTCTTCAAAATGCTCCAAAAGCTACAGTGGTTGGCATGTACGGGCAGAAACCCAAAAAGTGATGGTGGGGATGCTTCATTTATACTCAGCACAGGTAACTCACCTGAATTGCATTCCATGCCATTGTTTTTGTTTTTGTTTCACTCCTCACAGAAACCACCCTTGCACAGATCAGCTGTAATACTACACCAATATGTGCCATCCAGTCTGAACTACCAGCCTATGTCCCCTCTGAATGGAAATTAGAGCAACCACTTATGGGCATCACCAGAAAGGTGTAGCTTGAGTCCTAGGGCGCAGCGAGCACAGAACCCATGTCTGGATAAATCCATAAAACATTTTACCAAAAACTAATTAATGAACGTTTGAACTCCTTTCAGCCACTGGAAATTGATCTTGTTCGCAGACTATGCAATCCAGTCCTTTGTTTTTCGCCCACTGTGCCATTACATACAATCACAAACCTTATGCAAATCAGTTCTGGTCCTATCCCAATAGGAACAGTCCAGCTGGACTGCCAGGCCAGGTCCCCTCCAGATGGGAACAAAAGCAACCCCAGCACTGATTGGGCCACGGTGCACCTTATTGGTGAGGTGCAGCTTGTATCCTAGGTCTCAGGGAAACTCCCCCCTTATCCCTTACTACTTTGCCATCTTTTACAGACCCCCAGTTTGTCCACCTCATTGTTCAAGAGCTGAAACGCATCTTCCTTCTCTTTTCTTTTGGCAAGATGCAAGCAGATCATGTTGTACAACACTCGACTGCCAGACCCAAAGGGCTCTCGCTTTGCATAGTTAGACTGAGAAGAGATTTGGGTGTCAGTGTAGATTGTAGAAAGGCTGAGCCTAGCACCAATAGTCCCACCTTTTGTCTACATTCTATGGGGCATGCACAGAGGTCTGGCAGAGGCACTGGTAGTTTGCGACTTGCTCCAATGCCACCCTCTGAACTGTCGCTCTAGCATTATTCACATCTTCCGTCTCCCTCTTTTGCGCGAGCTGCCTTTTTAAACTAGAAGCCTGACCAGAGATAAACAGCTTTGTTCTCCCTTGATCTTAGCATGCTGGCCAGCCTTGGCCCTAGACACTCCGTTCACATAACATGACGGCAGAGAGGATGGTGGATTCAGAGATAGCTGCAGGTAGGCAGCCCACAGCACCAATAGGCCTGCTTGTGCCCTTCTCCAGGGCATGAAAGCCCCTCCCCAGCAGCACAAGCCAATTGGGAGCGGTATAGAGGAAGAACAACCAAATGGAGGGGATACCCAAGGACAACATCTTTAAATAGCACGACAAAAACTGGCAAAGAGACAGAGAATTAGGAATTTACCTTCTTTACCATATTCCAAATCAGAAAGCAGGAAATGATAAGAGCAAGAGCTCTGCCTTACGGTGCTGTCTCATTTTTATGCACTGGTTACAGAGGGCTTTCGCTGTCTATTGGAGATCCATTGCTTCCAGTACATAACATATCCCCAGATTGGGCTTTGGGTGAGCGCTTGGTCATTATTGGATGGCTTTGTGGTATATCTCAGGTGTTTGCTCATGATTTGATTTCTTTCTTCCACATTCTTGTGTTTATACTGCTCAACTGTTCTAACTGGATGAATTATATCCTTCCACTGCTCACCTGAGGGGACTCTTTTGTTCTTTCTCCTTTATGCAAACAATTCAGTAGTTCATCTTTTTTGCAGTGAATGCCTATTGGCTTTGCCAAGATAATTTTTCCACCAGCTCCAGAATAATTTCATTCATTAAACAGTTACATTAGATTTTACATTTGCATTGCACCGCATACCCCTAGACGCAAGTTTTTATTGTTGTATTGCATTTCGTTACATGATGATAATACTTTACAATGTTGCAGGGTGTGTCATATTGGTGTTTTAAATTAGGCTCTCAATGGATTTGACACAGCAGTTTGAGGTTCAGCTGAACTCCCTCTGCCGTAGCGCTCACATGTGCTGGGGAGCTAGGGTTTTTATACCCCAAAAGACAGAGACGAGATGAAATGAAAAGAACATTTATAAAGCGCATGGCTACCAGAAGGCCTCCCAGCGCTAGAGACAGCTGTAGCGTACTACACAACCTCAGAGTTACAGGTTAGCATCAAGGAAGTATTCAGGTATGTCTGTATCAGGATCGAGGAGTTCGGCTGCAAGGTTAGGAGCTCTGTTTTAAGAGGGTTAACCTTTAACTGGAGACCCCCAGAACTTTGGTCAAGATCGGGGGGGGGGGGGGGTAGTCTGTTACATAAAGTGGGATATCATCAACATAGAAGAGGTCTGAGCAGTTAGTGAGACTAAGAGAGGAGGCGAGCGGCTCCATGTACAGGTTGAAGTGAGTGAGAGTGAGTGGAACTGTGGGGCACTTCTTGCTGGATTGTAACTTGGTTAGAAATGCACTGTCCATCTTTATGAATTGACACTGGTTTTTATGGTCTGCCCGGACAGCGCAGCTGTTGCCAGACAATTATGTGAGACCACGTGGAGAGGGGCTTTGGCTCCACCCACATGTTGGGAGCCAGGTTTACAAGGTTCATGCGTGATGCACTGCACTAGTCCAGACTTTTCCTTTGAATTCTGGGACTTGGAGTTCTGTTTTATAACGAAATAAAGAAGACAAGTCCCGAAATACAAAGAAAAAACATGGACTGGTGCAGCATATCACGCATGGACCTGGGAACCTTGGCAGGGGTGCATACAACCTTTCACATGATGCCACTAGGCCTTTAAAAGATTTCAAAATGGCTGAATAAGGGAGTCGCTGGGCGGACACCCCGATTACAAGAAGGCGCGTAGCTTGCCGCCTGGCTGGCGGGAGGCTGGAAATCCCAGGCCGGTAATGAATTCAGGCGAAGCCCTTAATGGCGTGATAGAGTAATTATTTTCAGATTTCACATCATCAACGATTGTAACTTAAAGTTAATGCCCTGCCATTTTAACCGCTCTCCCTGGCAGACAATGGCTTGTCTGCGGCGTCGCGAGGGAGAGATTGGGCTAATAAAATGTCACCGCGGCAGGCCCTAAACCACGCCGGAATCTGGGCGCACCATCGGGCGCGCGGCGGAAGAACCTCATTTGCTCGGCATTATCCGTCTCTGTAATTCTGTTTACCGCCGTTTGCATAAACGATGGAGTGAAACGCATGGCGGAGCATCACACCCCCGTCTCAGCTCCGAGCGATCGCGATCTGCCCACGCTTAATAAGGGGAGCCGCGCACGAGTCCCGCGGAGGGGGCCGAAACCTGTCGACATGCAGCGAGGAATGACTAACTCCGCCGGTCGAACCCGCCGCTGGGATAAGGCGCCTATCTCTGCTGCCCCGCTTGCAGCCTCCCTCACTAAGATCTCTCCCTTTGAAGGCCTTTCTTATCTTTTTAAGTATTCATTTCTCACGCGGTACGTAATTACCTTTTGCTATTGATTTTTGCGCGCGCGTGATCCGGTGGGAGGCGGAGCGAGGGCGCTGGTCACGTGCGCAGGTGGTGGCAGAGAATCGGGCATTGTCCACGAGCTATCTAAATAAAATATTTGGGTTTAGAAATGAAAGAATAATAGCTATTTATTATCACTCAATGGACGCACATGAAACTGAAACAGGGTGAAATCGTTGGCACTTAATTTTGCTACCACTAAATATTTTTGAGAACACCCCCCCCCCCCCCCCCCCCCCCGCACCTCCCATGTACTAACAGCAGGCTCTTAAAAACCTGAGTGAGTCGGAAGACTTACTTCATGAATTGATGAGGTCAGTCACAAATTTGGGGCTCCATCACAGGGACGGTGGGCCAACATGTCTGTGATCGCATTTCAATACAGTGAATTATATTTTTTAATGCAGTTCGTTTTCCTTAAAGTCGCCAGGATGCGTTAAAAAATAAAAACAAATGTTTTTGTTTTAGAGTCCACAGTGGTCCTGTGCACTACTGCCTACTCCCAACTACTTTTCTAAACATTCTAAAGGACATATAGGTCCCTTTGTGTCATTCACCTCTCCAACTTGGGGGTCGGTAACTTTTCAATCGTTTGCGACTGCTATTGTGGTCTTAAATCATTGGTACAAATGTTTAGGGATCGCTAATTGAAAGGAATGCCTACAACATTCCCCTTCTAAATATCAATTCCTTACCCACTCATAAACCCATTTTAGGAGTTGGTAAAAAGTTGCTGATTCCTAAAATGTGTTTAGTACGTTGCTAAAAGTAGCTTTTCGGTGGCAATCTCCGAATCAGAGCTTTTGCAACTGGAAAACTGCTTTGTACATCTGGCCCTAGAGTTACACACTATCTACCTCAAAAGAAGTAGCAGCAGTGGGATAGCGGAGGTTACCTCTCTACCTACTCTCAGGGCTCCAGTGCTAGAAATGCCTCAAGGTGCTTTTTGTATAAGTTTCTTTCAAAGTGTTCCTAGGTTTACCACTAGGTGTTAGTGTTGCTGATAGTCGGTGTTGTACGCCAGGGCCACTGGAATTATGCTGCAGAAGGTGTTCAAATTATGCAACAAGGCTGAGTAAATGATGCGGCAAGAAAAGGCAAATTATGCTGCATATTGCAGTACATTTTGTGATAGTATTACTTTGTTATTTTGTCTTTTTTACACTTGTTAACACTCAATCAATCAATCAATCAATCAATCAATCAAGCATTTATATAGCGCACTACTCACCCAGAGGGTCTCAAGGCGCTAGGGGAGGGGGGTCCGCTACTGCTCGAACAGCCAGATCTTGAGTTGCTTCCTGAAGGCGAGGTGGTCCTGGGTTAGGCGGAGGTGGGTCGGGAGGGAGTTCCAAGTCTTGGCAGCGAGGTAGGAGAAGGACCGTCCCCCTGTGGTGGCTCTTGGGATGCGGGGGACGGCGGCGAGGGCGTGGCCGGTCGATCGAAGCTGGCGTTTGGGAGCGTAGAAGTTGAGGCGGCTGTTGAGGTATCCTGGGCCTTGGTTGTGTAGGGCTTTGTGTGCGTGGGTGAGGAGACGGAAGGTGATTCTCTTGTTGACCGAGAGCCAGTGCAGGTCTCTCAGGTGTCCGGAGATGTGGCTGCGACGGGGGATGTCCAGGATGAGTCGTGCTGAGGCGTTCTGGATCCGCTGGAGTCTCTTCTGGAGTTTGGCGGTGGTTCCGGCATAGAGGGAGTTGCCGTAGTCCAGACGGCTGGTGACGAGGGCCTGGGTGACCGTCTTCCTGGTCTCGGTGGGGATCCATCGGAAGATCTTACGTAGCATGCGCAGGATGTTGAAGCACGACGAGGAGACGGCGTTCACTTGTCTGGTCATGGAGAGGGAGGAGTCCAGGATGAAACCCAGGTTACGTGCGTGGTCTGTTGGTTTGGGTGCGCTGCCTAGGGCGGGGGGCCACCAGGAGTCGTCCCAGGCGGAGGGTGAAGATCCCAGGATGAGGACTTCCATCTTGTCCGAGTTCAGTTTCAGGCGGCTGTTCTTCATCCATTCGGCTACCTCTTTCATCCCTTCGTGAAGGTTGGCTCTGGCGGTGGCGGGGTCGTTGGTGAGGGAGAGGATCAGCTGGGTGTCGTCGGCGTAGGAGATGATGTTGAGGTTGTGCTGGCGTGCGATGTCTGCGAGGGGGCTCATATAGACGTTAAAGAGGGTTGGACTGAGCGAGGAGCCTTGAGGAACGCCGCAGATGACTTTGGTGGCTTCTGATCTGAACGGAGGGAGGCGGACTCTCTGTGTCCTACCGGCGAGGAAGGAGATGATCCACTCCAGTGCCTTCTCCTGGATTCCGACGTTGCTGAGGCGCTGCACTAGGGTGCGGTGACAGACAGTGTCGAAGGCCGCAGAGAGGTCTAGGAGGATGAGGGCTGCTGTTTCTCCGTTGTCAAGCAGGGCTCGGATGTCATCGGTGGCTGCGATCAGGGCGGTCTCGGTGCTGTGGTTGGCCCGGAAGCCAGACTGCGAGAGGTCGAGGGATCCGTTCATCTCGAGGAAAATTAAATTTTGGTCATGATGTGTTCCCTAGCGCGTACCCCACCGACTCCATGTACCAGCTTAAAGTGCATGTAACTTCCCTCCTGTGACAGCTATGAAGACGCAAATACATTTGCGTCCACCGTTAACTTGTCCTCTTTCAGATCCACCATGAATGGATTATATAGTCCGTTCCTAAGTATGCTATGCCACCGTCTTTTTGTAGTACACTTTTCATGTATTCCTGCTCTAGCCAGAGTAGGCCCTGAATTCCTGCCATCTGAACCTCTTTTGTGGCTCCTGACTCTGCCCAGGCTACCTCTGTACCCGTGAACTCTGTCCTACTTTCAGCGCGGCCCCTCGCGCTCAGCTCAAGCCTGCTTTCTGCCAAGACTGACTATAACCTTCGAGTTATCTGTTCCGTTCCCCGAGAATACATTCCTGCCTACTAGATCCTGTAAACATCCTCTCCAGCTGCAGAGCCAAAAGGGCCGACCTGTCTTAATGCAAGTAATTCATAGCCTCTGTTGCCATGCTTCCATGGAAGGCCCCGTGCCCCCACGCTTCACATATAGACATTCAGGCGCTCATACACGCATCCACAGTTAGCATAAGAACAGCCTCTACCCTAGAGACCTTTCCGCCCAGATAGTATAGTTCCTAAACATCAGATATCAGATATGATAGAAGTACAAGTTGATCTGACATGCCAGACTTCTGTCTCTTTCCGTCAGTGTAAATATCAAGTCCCCTGCACCCCGTCAATCACACGTCATGCAGCTGCGCGCGCATCCAAGCTTCCGATTTCTGCTGACATTGCAACATTCTGTTAGCACCACCCCTTGGTGCCACCCACTTGCGTCACCTATCAGTGACGTTTCTAGCACACACCTCTAGTTCACGCCTAGTTTACGCCTCTTGATGATGTATTGGTACCACGTGTATACTGTTATCTTGTCTTCTCTCAGCTGTTACGCCTCTTACATTGAACCTTATGATGTAAATCAAGTATATAAGCTATGTATTGTCAATAAACGAGAGCGCGCTCATCTATCCCTTCTGACACCCCTGTGGTGGTCAGAACATGATATCCTGATTCCTTTATGAGGAATAAAACCCTTAGAAACTCTAACACCACGGACTCTGTTTTCTTTCCTTCTGATTGAGTTATCATTGATTAAGTACTTACCTGCATAGAAATTAAGAGAGTAAATTAATTATTTACGTCATTTTGGCGCCCGAATAGGGACCCCTCCCCCACCTCACGCGCCGGAAGGTGCGTTGCAATCCGTGTCCCCTGCCATCAGTTAGACGGACTACACGTGTACTGGCAGGATTTCCTGCATCCCCCTCTGACCCACGGAGGTGACGAAGACTGCGATCAGTACCCAGACGAGGCGGTGAGGAGTGCGGAGGATCCCGACCAGAGCCCAGCCGAAAGAAGCAAGGTCCGAGGTGTGAAGAGGCCCACCAGTTTTCCGAAGTTTTCCGAAGTTTTCCGAAGTTCCGAGTCGAGTCCAGTCGAGTTTTCCGAGGCCTTCTGTTTTCCGTGCTTCCCGGTGAGTACCATTGCTGGGTCGTATCTAGACGGGTTTGGGTACGCAAGTCCGGTCTGCACTGTTTTTAGGCAGTGTATCTGTACTGTTTAGCAGTATATAAAGTATTCCGAATTTTTGCACTGTTACAGCAGTGTATCCGTACTGTTGAGCAGTACACTTAGTTAGCTATGTCTTTAATGTTTTCATGTGATTAATGTTGTGGTATGAATGTGACTGTTTTATTGTGTATTATTGTATTTCTTGTATCAACTAGCAACTCGTATCAAGGAATAAAAGACCTAGCGTTCAGCAATAAGTAAGCAGGATGCCGTTCCTCAGCAAGTTAAAACAGATCGGAACTAGGAAAGGGTTACTAGAGGAAGAAATTCCTATCCCCCCTAGGGACACTCCAGGCAATTTTATGTATCAAAAACACGGCATAGATGCCATATTATATCTAGATTTATGGGCCGATTACACCAAGCACCTAGATGAGAGACACAGATGGCCTGTTACCGGAACGTGGGATGCTGAGTGCATCATGAGGGTAGAAGAAGTATTATGGAAAAAGAAAGCTAGGCAATCCCAGAAGGACGCCATAGAATTTTGGCGTAAGGAATCACGTAAGCGTGCTGACAAAGCACTTCGTAGAGAAGACAGACTTAAAGAATCAGATAAAGAACGAGAAAACGAATTAGTTACTGAAGGGATCCGAGTAAAAACAGAACAAATAGACCGTGCCCGAAATAATCTTGTAAACGGTATGTATCTCATAGCAGATGGCACATCCGAACCTGAATCAGAGATACCGAAAAACTTACCGACACCATTAGTTCCAACTAAAGTAATGCATAAAACTACTAAAGACATATTCCTGAATTCGTATCTAGAGGATGTAGCACCAGCTTACACCAATCTGCCTGTTCGTGCCCTGCCTACTGACAGGGATGGGGGTGGCGCTACGCCCCCAGATCCAGTTCCGCCGGTACCGCGACAAACCTCCCCTGTTCCGATACCTCCGCCACTTCCCCCACTGAAGACGGATCTACCGAAACCAGTACTACCCGATCTTACTAAAAGACAGATCCAAGTCCAAATCCAGACTCCGCGGAGAGATAATGCCCAAGCATCCGCCTCAGGAGGTGCGACAACGGGTCTACAGACCCCGCCACCGACACACAGATTGCATTTAAAGGACACACAGAATCCTTTCCAGTCTCCCTATTCATCGCGGCTTGAGGCATTCAAAGATAGGATGTCATTTTGCAGATATGATCCCGTACCCGGAAAAGACGATCTAATGGTATTAGCATCACTGCGCTTAAGATCTGCCACCGATAACTTGCTATGCTGTGTAGGAATGCAGGAAGCTCTCGACAGACTATACAAATTCATACAGACAGGGAAAGACCCCGACAGTGTCAAAGCTGCCATGTATAAACAGAAAGTTGACATTCAAAAACAGATTTTACGTTTCTTCATTAATTGTGTGATAAGAGAACGAGACAGGCCCGGGACAGATCAAAGTGAGTTAGACGCATTAAACAAGTGGGGTCAAAATATAGCAGACGGAAGACATGACAAGGGGACTTGCATAGCCACTATGTCCCAGAAAATTAGAAAGGCAGTATTAACTGCACATCAGGAAGAAACTGATAAAACTTCCTCCGAGGAGGAAGATGAAGATGAAACATCAGGAAAGTCTACAGACATTATAGCATATGTAGGTAGGGGAAACTACCTTAGGAAAGGTGTCCGTCCGGAGAGCAAGAGAGTTCTTTTCTCCGCTTTAACAAATCCGAATTCTTCTGAACATCAGTTCCAGGAAACTGATAAAAGGCTTCGAGATCGAGTAGGGTACCATGTACTCAATTCTATGGATGAACAGGAACTAGCCCGGTCAGCCGTGTTGTGGGCCGAAAACCCAGACATATATAATGATGACACGTTAGTGCAGACATTCTTGAACCTTCCCCCGGAAGAACAGAAAATAGCAGGTGTATACATGATTCAGCACCTCCTCATCAAGTTCAGAAACCATCATTCTGATCCAGGTCCCTTACATGAAACATTAGAAGCACTACTCATGGATAGATGGAGAGGTTTTAGTACCAGAATAATACAAATAATTCTAGAACAACGACGTAAGTATAACACCTTCCTGAGCTCTGAATATGTTCCCGCCCCGCCTCCAGAAAGAAAAATGTACCACATGCAATGCGGTGGTGGCATTGAAAGTCAGAATCCCTTGCGAGAAGTACATCCAGTTATGGGTGAGGATCATACTCTGAAACGTGTGTATGTTCACACACCACTGACTAAGTTAGAACTGTTAGAAATGAAGAAATTAGTTCCGTGCCATGATAAAGACCCTGCGGGTTTTCACAGAGAGCTTAAAGACATGTTACTGATGGGAGATTACACGTATGATGATATTATGAAAATGCTAAAGGTACTGTTGCCCACGGGCATTTACGAGAAATTAAAGGAGAAGGATTGGGAAGTGGGAGAGTCAAAGATAGCATGGGCGGAGATAGAAGACGAAGAAAAGAAACGAGTCCCAGGGTTAGGCCTTGGGGATCTGACTAAAGCATTACCAGGTTTAATAGTACAGGTTCTGCCAAGATTATTGACAACTCGAAAGGAAGATTGGGACGCAATCTCGTCCTGTAAACAGAAACAAGATGAAGATACTAGTGACTTTTATTCAAGATTCGAGAAATGTTTCATTATCAATAGTGGTCTAAAAACTAGTAGCGAGTCATATCCACACCTTTTTGTAACAAAATTAGTAGAGAACGCCCTACCACTAGTTAAAAATAGAGTGTACAAGGTTGAAAGTACTTGGCAGGCAAATACGCCATCACAGATGTTACAAATGTTACAATATCACCAGAACAGAATAAGGGAAGAACAAGATCAGGAACAGAAACGTATGAAAGACACGAAAATGAAAATGTTAGTAGCTCAGACAATTCCAGCCGAGGGTCATAGAAAAGGTGGGGCCCAGACCAATCATTCTGCCGCTCCCGTTAAAGGGACATGTAATTATTGCAAGCAGCCAGGTCACTACGTCCATGAATGCCCAGTCCTGAAACATAACATCGAGACAGGTAAAACTAAAGAAAGACCGCGTCCGCCTAGACATGAACAGGGTCAACAACAGACCTCACAGAACGAACAGCCAATGCAGAATACACAGCCTATGCATGATCAGTCCCATACCGTACAGACAGTAGCAGTACCGCAGCCACAGCATGCTCAGACACAGCCCGCTGCCGCAACACGACAAGTATCACAACAGATGTACCAGTATGCCCAGTCAGCATATCCAGATTATCAGCGTTATACATGAAACAGCCTAGGGAGGGAAAGTGATTTGCCTCTTATTGAAATTCCTGTAGATCAAGAAGGTCCTTATGTACATAGTCACGTATTAGGAAAAGACAGAAAGTTTTTAATTGACACAGGGGCAAGTCGCACTACTATAAGTCATAATGAAGTTCCAGGGGCACCCCTCTCAGGCTCGCAGAATGTTTCCCTTGGTTTTTCAGGACAGCCTATTGTAAATGAAGTGTCAGAACCAGTACCACTAGCTGTGGGTCCATTATCTCGAGTTACAGATTTGTTACTTACGAAATCATGTCCCGAAAATCTGTTAGGAATTAAAACATTGAAGGCTCTGGGAGCTATAATTTGCTGTTCCCCGGAGGGAGTCAGACTCTTTCTACGGGATTTCAAGGGTCATTATGTTCTACGTGACTTTGATGTCAGATTGAGAAATGTACCAGATCACTTATGGGCAAAAGGCCCAGCAGATGTAGGTTGTATGCATATCACACCATACCGTGTTACACTCAAGACAGGAGTTGTTTTACCCAGAATCAGACAATACAAGTTACCACCCGATGCTGTAGTGGCTTTACTGAAAATTATTGAAGAGCTTATCGCCCAGGGAGTGGTCGTAGAGACCGACTCCAATATCTGTAATTCGCCTATCATTCCAATTCTTAAACGTACAGACCGCAATGCACCGCCAGTATATCGGCTGGTGATTGATCTTCGAGAACTGAACAAATGCATTGTACCACAGTATCCTGTGGTCCCCGATATCTCCTCCCTGTTAACTGCCATTGATTCAGAAGCAACGTTCTTTACTGTAATCGATCTCAAGAACGCCTTCTTCAGTGTACCCATTGACCCGGAGAGCCAATATCTCTTCGGATTCAGTTTAAATGGACGAAGTTTCAAATTTTCCCGCGCACCTCAAGGATTTACAGAAAGCCCCAGCATCTATAGTCAAGCACTGAAAAGACAACTAGATTGTATCCAAATGCCAGTTAATACCGCTTTACTACAGTACGTCGATGATCTACTGATCACCGCACGAAGTGAGCCCGAATGTGAACAAGCATCACTGACAGTTTTGCATTTCCTGGCCGACAAGGGACACAAGGTGTCCCCTTCAAAGCTACAATTCTGTGTTCAGCAAGTTGTGTACTTGGGTCACTTGCTGTCCAAAGTGGGGAGACAGCTCACTCCCGATCGCATTCAGTTAATTGTAAACATGCCACGACCCCAGACACAAAAGGAAGTGCGGGCCTTCATAGGCCTCACCTCGTACTGCAGACAATGGATTCCTCAATATGCATTTCTAGCTAAACCACTCATCCAGTTAACAACACAGGAGGCAGCAACTTCGACTGTCCTCCCTTGGACTCAGGAACACACACAAGCCTTTGAGGAATTAAAGAAAGCTTTATGCCAAGCACCAGTTTTAGCGACACCATGTTACAGCAAACCGTTTACACTTTTTGTTACAGAACGTGACGGTACAGCATTGTCTGTCCTCACTCAAGATCAAGCAGGTTCACATAAGCCTTGCGCTTATTTTTCAAGCACATTGGATTCAGTAGCACAGGCACTCCCTGCATGCTTAAAGTCAGTAGCAGCAACAGCGTTAGCAATCAGACAAAGCGACTCAATTGTTTTAGGTCATCAGTTAACAGTACAAGTTCCACATTCTGTAGAGGTTCTGTTAAACAGAACCCAGACTCAACACTTGACTATAGCACGACTGACAGGTTACGAATTGACATTATTCCAGCCACACATAGAAATCAGACGCTGCAGTATCTTGAATCCAGCAACATTGTTACCTACAGTTATGACAGATCCAGCTCCACATGATTGTATAGAGATTATTAATGCAGTAACAAAGCCCAGACGAGATTTAACAGATGTTCCATTGACAAATCCAGACCTGACACTTTATGTGGATGGTTCATGCATGAGAACAAGTACAGGAGAGTTAGTGGCCGCGTATGCCGTGACCACTGAAACTGAAGTTAAAGAAACACATCGTATTGATACATTGTCTGCTCAAGCGGCAGAGCTCATCGCTCTGACCCGAGCCTGTATTCTGGCGAAGAACAGAAATGTTAACATATACACAGATTCCCGTTATGCGTTCGGAGTCGTACACGACTTCGGTATGCTCTGGCAAGAAAGAGGGTTTCTGACCTCTCATGGTACAAAGATACAGCATGGTCCTCTCATTCAAGCACTGTTAGAAGCAATACATCTGCCTTCAGCCATATCAGTCATGAAGTGTAAAGCACATACTAAAGCCACAGATTCTGTTTCCCAGGGTAACGACCTGGCAGATCAGACAGCAAAACATACAGCACTGACCGACACTCAGACAACTGACACCACAAAAACAACAGATCCGACAATCTGTATGACAGTCAGAGATCCCACACTAGATGTTATTGACATTCAGACACATGCTACTGCAGACGAAATAAAGAAATGGATCGAACTAGGAGGGATCCAGACAGATCAAGGTTGGATGACGAAGGGAAAATCTACATGGTTTCTCCCTGACTCTATGGTTCAAGTCATGATAAATACAGCACATAGTCCTGCCCACCTAGGAGAGAAAGCAATGCTAGACAGTTTGCAAAATCTCTGGAACAATAAACACTTACGAGCAGCAGCAAAACAGAAAGTGCGTACTTGCATGATCTGTTGTCAGTTCAATCCAGGTAAAAGCGTCCCTGTAGAGCAAGGTGGATTTCATCCTCCCGATCACCCTTTTGAAGTCCTCCAGATGGATTATATCCAGATGGATCGTTGTCGAGGATTTAAATATGTTCTCGTAGTTGTCTGTGCTCTGTCCCGCTGGACCGAAGCATACCCAGTCCCAGATTACACTGCTCCGACCACTGCCAAACAGTTGGTTCGTGAATTTTTCCCACGATACGGCATGCCTCGTGTCGTGTACTCAGATAACGGTCAGCCATTCTCATCCGAATTAATGAAACAAGTTTCCTTGTTACTGGGCTACCAGTGGAAGTTCCATTGTGTCCGACACCCAGAAGCCGCAGGCCTTGTTGAGAGGCATAATCAGACATTAAAGATCCGCCTTGCCAAAATATGTCAGGACAAAGGGGTCGACTGGATAGTCGCTCTGCCAGTGGCACTATTCTATATGAGAATGGTTGCCCATTCGAGATCAGGGCTATCTCCGTACGAAGTGGTTTTTGGCAGACCACCGAATATGTGGGGGACGCCCATTCCTAAAAAGATAACCGATGTTGATTCTAATATGTTGACAGATTACCTTGCCTCCTTGATGTCTGCACTCCAATCATGTCGTTCACAGGTTGCCGCAGCCTTCCCTGACAACACCGATGTGAAGCCGCATGACGTCCGCCCCGGGGACGTTGTCCTCGTCCGCAACTTCGACAGGAAAAGTCCGTTGGAGCCCCGCTGGAAGTCTCCGAAGACCGTTCTACTTACGACAAGGACCGCAGTCAAATTGGAAGGCAGAAAGGGGTGGGTCCACCTAAGCCATATCAAAACATTCCCAGGACTGAAACCGGAACAAGACACACCCACCCCCACCAGAGACTGTGATTCCAAAGACTTTACCGAAGTTAAAAGAGAAAAGACTCCTCAAGAACAATACCGTATGAAGTTACGATCTAGTCAGTCAGACAGTTTAATTGTTTAAGTCCTCCCCTAGGTGAATCGGTTAAATAGTTTCTGACATGTATCCCCTAGATCGAGTTAGAGAGAGAGAAGAAAAGAAAAGAACCTATTGCAAATCACTTCGTAGTCACTGCATAGTGACACTAATAATTATGTTTATTCTAAGTATATTAATAATTGTCGCTAGCATCTTGTTACCTGTATACTATCCTATTTTCAAGCGTGAACAATCTGCTTACAATGTCTCTGCTGAACACACTTTTAGTGAGTTACCTCCTCATGAGCTTTCCTACAGACTCGCGCTGCGCAACAATACATTCATTAGTATGTTACATCATTCTCATCAAACTAACAATGCTACAAATTGCTGGATATGTGGCCGACTCCCTCCCTACCAGAATTACAAGGGAGCGCTGCCTCTCTTTCCGTACCCGTTCACTCACAATGGCTCCTGTGGAGCATGGTTTAAGATAATTAATTCTTTAGATCCCGACATTGCTGTTTTCGATGGGGGTTGGGTTTGGGGAAACCTGAACTTGGTCCTACTAGACGTCTGTTACCCAGATAAGGAGGGACTCCCCATTAGAATAGGAACTGATCTAGAAAATGAAGTATATGGATTAGGTAATTACACAATTAGCCTTATGATTCTTACTGTCGAATCCGAAGCCACACCAGTTCTACCCATTATGTCAGTACTGCCAGTCACTGGTGAATTATGTATCAAGAAGAAAGGTTCAGTACACTTAGGTCATAGTAAATGCACTACTGTGGTCGAATTCAGTGATGATGGAAAATCATCTTTCAAAGCTATCAGTCATTCTTACTTTGTGTGTGGTCATACCGCATACATCTGTCTACCTCCAGATTGGGATGGTACCTGTTACATTGCATTCCTTTTGCCACCCGTTTTTTTAGCTCCCTCTGATTACCATAGAAACAGCAATCTAGTAAAGAATAGACCCAGAAGAGATGCCCCCCTTGTCGACTACACAGAAACGGCATGGGAACAGTACACTGACTTTAATAAAGGATTCTTTTTCTTTTTAGGCCCTGTCCAGAATAGTAAATTAATACGCAGATTAACTAGAACACTTGAAGCAGTAGTAAATGAAACTGCCTCCGCCTTAGGTAACTTAACAGAAGAGCAGTCCGCTATGCGGGTTGTTGTCCTTCAGAATCGTCTTGTAATTGACGTCATCTTGGCAGATAGAGGTGGAGCCTGTAAGGTCATCGGGTCAAGCTGCTGTGTTTTCATTCCACAAAATGCACCATCTGTATATCAAGCTATCACCCGTCTTCATAAAATTGCAAATCAGATACATCAGAATCCAGGCACCTGGACTTGGTCCGGTTGGTTCTGGACAACGTTAACAGCTTGGGGATGGAAGATCCTATCCTTCCTAGGCATTGGCCTAGTCCTAGTATTCAGTTGCTGCCTATGCCTGCAGTGCGGGCCAGCGATTTGTGGACTGTGTGCCACCTCTTGTATTGAACATTCCAGTTTTCACTCAAAACGTAACCAAAAGAAAGAAGAACAAATGATGTTACAAGAACAGACTGATCGATTCATGAGGATCGATATTTCATGAAGGGTCCGTAGGGAACAAGGAGGGAATGAGGAAAATTAAATTTTGGTCATGATGTGTTCCCTAGCGCGTACCCCACCGACTCCATGTACCAGCTTAAAGTGCATGTAACTTCCCTCCTGTGACAGCTATGAAGACGCAAATACATTTGCGTCCACCGTTAACTTGTCCTCTTTCAGATCCACCATGAATGGATTATATAGTCCGTTCCTAAGTATGCTATGCCACCGTCTTTTTGTAGTACACTTTTCATGTATTCCTGCTCTAGCCAGAGTAGGCCCTGAATTCCTGCCATCTGAACCTCTTTTGTGGCTCCTGACTCTGCCCAGGCTACCTCTGTACCCGTGAACTCTGTCCTACTTTCAGCGCGGCCCCTCGCGCTCAGCTCAAGCCTGCTTTCTGCCAAGACTGACTATAACCTTCGAGTTATCTGTTCCGTTCCCCGAGAATACATTCCTGCCTACTAGATCCTGTAAACATCCTCTCCAGCTGCAGAGCCAAAAGGGCCGACCTGTCTTAATGCAAGTAATTCATAGCCTCTGTTGCCATGCTTCCATGGAAGGCCCCGTGCCCCCACGCTTCACATATAGACATTCAGGCGCTCATACACGCATCCACAGTTAGCATAAGAACAGCCTCTACCCTAGAGACCTTTCCGCCCAGATAGTATAGTTCCTAAACATCAGATATCAGATATGATAGAAGTACAAGTTGATCTGACATGCCAGACTTCTGTCTCTTTCCGTCAGTGTAAATATCAAGTCCCCTGCACCCCGTCAATCACACGTCATGCAGCTGCGCGCGCATCCAAGCTTCCGATTTCTGCTGACATTGCAACATTCTGTTAGCACCACCCCTTGGTGCCACCCACTTGCGTCACCTATCAGTGACGTTTCTAGCACACACCTCTAGTTCACGCCTAGTTTACGCCTCTTGATGATGTATTGGTACCACGTGTATACTGTTATCTTGTCTTCTCTCAGCTGTTACGCCTCTTACATTGAACCTTATGATGTAAATCAAGTATATAAGCTATGTATTGTCAATAAACGAGAGCGCGCTCATCTATCCCTTCTGACACCCCTGTGGTGGTCAGAACATGATATCCTGATTCCTTTATGAGGAATAAAACCCTTAGAAACTCTAACACCACGGACTCTGTTTTCTTTCCTTCTGATTGAGTTATCATTGATTAAGTACTTACCTGCATAGAAATTAAGAGAGTAAATTAATTATTTACGTCAGGTGGCGGGGTCGTTGGTGAGGGAGAGGATCAGCTGGGTGTCGTCGGCGTAGGAGATGATGTTGAGGTTGTGCTGGCGTGCGATGTCTGCGAGGGGGCTCATATAGACGTTAAAGAGGGTTGGACTGAGCGAGGAGCCTTGAGGAACGCCGCAGATGACTTTGGTGGCTTCTGATCTGAACGGAGGGAGGCGGACTCTCTGTGTCCTACCGGCGAGGAAGGAGATGATCCACTCCAGTGCCTTCTCCTGGATTCCGACGTTGCTGAGGCGCTGCACTAGGGTGCGGTGACAGACAGTGTCGAAGGCCGCAGAGAGGTCTAGGAGGATGAGGGCTGCTGTTTCTCCGTTGTCAAGCAGGGCTCGGATGTCATCGGTGGCTGCGATCAGGGCGGTCTCGGTGCTGTGGTTGGCCCGGAAGCCAGACTGCGAGAGGTCGAGGGATCCGTTCATCTCGAGGAAGGCCGCCAGCTGCTTGTTGACGGTCTTCTCGATGACTTTTGCAGGGAACGGGAGCAGCGAGATGGGGCGGTAGTTCTTGAGGTCGATGGGGTCGGCTGATGGCTTCTTTAGTAGAGCGCTGAGTTTGGCGTGCTTCCAGCTCTCCGGGAAGGTAGCGGTGTCGAAGGAGGTGTTGATGATGTCCCGAAGGTGGGGTGCGATGACCGCGTCGGCCTTGTTGAAGACGTGGTGAGGGCAGGGGTCGGTCGGCGATCCGGAGTGGATGGAGTTCATCGTGCGGACGGTGTCTTCGGTGCTGATCGGGGTCCAGGCGCGGAGGGTGGTGGTGGGGGGCTGTGGTATGGTCGTGGCGTGCGTCGGTTGAGTGCTGAAGCTGTTGTGTATGTCCGCGATCTTGTTGTGGAAGTAGGAGGCGAGGGAGTTGCAGAGGTCTTGCGTAGGGGTGATGTCGTTGTTTCCGGCGTTGGGGTTGGAGAGCTCTTTAACGATGTTGAAGAGTTCCTTGCTGTTGTGTGCGTTGTTGTCCAGTCCTTTCCTGGAATGCAGTTTTTTTGGTGGCGTGGATCAGTTGGTGGTGTTTTCGGGTGGCGAGCTTGAGGGCAGTCATGTTGCCCGGTGTTGGGTCTCTGCGCCAGGCTCTCTCGAGGGCTCGGCAGTTCTTCTTGAAGGTCTTGAGTTCGTCGGTGAACCATGGGGCTTTCTTGCTGCCGGGTCTGCTAGGCGGGGTCCTCAGGGGGGCGAGGTTGTCTGCGCAGTCGCTGATCCACTTCGTGAGGTTGGTGGCCGCTTGGCTGGGGTTCGTTGCGCTGGTGGGTGGGTTCTTGCTCAGGGAAGTCGCGAGCTGGTCTGCTGTGATCTTGTTCCAGCTTCTGCGTGCAGCCTGTTGCTGGTGGGGGTGGATTCGTGGTCCTTCTGAAGCTGAAGTGGACGCAGCTGTGGTCCGTCCAGTGGAGTCCGGTGGCGTGGCTGAAGGTGATGTCCTTGCTGGATGAGAAGACGGGGTCGAGTGTGTGTCTGGCGTAGTGGGTGGGGGTGGTCACCAGCTGCTTGAGTCCGAGGTTTGCGAGGTTGTCCAGCAAGGTGGTGGTGTTGCGGTCGTGAAAACGGGTGCAGGCTTGGCGGTGAGGCTCAGGAGGCAGGAGAGGTGAGGAGCATGGGGGCGACCAGGCCATGGGCCAGGCCTGCGCATTGGTTGCACCTCATTAGTACCATTTTAACACCAAAATATAGCAATAAGCAACAGAAGTGTGGCTAGTTAACTTTGCAAAGGGACTTCCACTGTGCGCAAACACATGTTGCTTTGTTTTTAGTAACTTTTGAACTGTTGGATCGAGAAACTATTTTCCTTACAACCTGCCGAATTATGCAGCAGATGATGAATTATGTGGCAAATGCGGCAAATCTAAAATTATGTGGAAAACGCTGCAGCTGCACGATTGCATAATTCCAGTGATCCTGCTGTATGCTTGTCTAAGAGGAATTAACTATTTATACTACTGGTTAGGAGACAGAAACCATAATGAGCGGCTAACTGCTTGCGACTATATGTACTATTGAGTAGGTAATGTGATCAGATGTGCATGATGTCCCCAAACAATTCTGTTTTTTCAAGGACTGTCCTGGGGTGGTCGGGTCATGTCAGAGCACTGTGCTTGTGCAGTACCTGCAGTGCAAACTGACTAAATCTCTACGATGTGTTCAATCTATCAAACTGGTGCAGCGGAATTCAGCTGTACTCTGGCTATCACAGAAATCGAGCCTCATTAAAATTCATAAGGCAGGATGCATTCTGGGAACGCTTGCAAATGGCTATCACTGCAGAGATTGATGCTTGAAAGACGGCTAGATCATTGGCCAGATCACACTGAAGCACTGTTCTAGTGCAGCGTCTGCGATGCAACTGGGCCAGTTCTTCGAACTGTACCAGAAGTAATAATGCGACCGAATACCAATTGGGTGGTCACCAGAATCTGCAAAAATCCTGACTCATTAATATTCTTGAGGTAGAATTCCTTTTGCGAATTCTCACAACCACTGATGAACAGTATATTGAAAATCTGCCCCTTCCTCAGATAGGATCGGTGATCGAGAGACCAAACAGTTATGGGATGCTGCTCAATAAATATAGTCTTGAGTTTTTTTCTGAAGTGGCGATAGAGTGGTGCCTGGCAAGTTTTGTCTAATTTGGTATGCTGCAAGGCTTGGAGCATAAGAGGTGGAGGCCTGCCATCATGCCCTGTGTAGACCCTTCCAAATGTCTTGATCTTGGCTGCCATGTAGTTGGCCATTGGCGATTTCCATTTAGGTGATGCAAAAGATAGAAAAGATGAATTTGGCACATAGAGTAAGCATTAGAGATCTCTGAGCACTGAGGTTCATGGTATCAAATGTTTGTAGACCTTTGATGTGGTGGGGGAGCAGCTTCAACAACGCTTATGAGGGGAGTCAGTTGAATTTCCGATATGCTAGTCATAGTGCATGATGATCGTCTGGCAGAGGCGTAACACATGCCCCTGCACCCCCTGCAGGGTAGGGGGACCCCAACCCTCCTGTGGCCCTCCAACCCATCAAAGGGGCCTTATTCAGGCCAAGGCCAGTGAGTATCTGTGCGATATGGGGACTCGGAGCATCCTCATTCAAATTCTGCGGGGGGCATCATTTTGTGTTACGCCACTGTTGCCTGGACAGTCACTTTGAAGTCGTCTTTTGGAAGCAATGAGCCCTTCTTGTGAATCCAATGTCAACTGGTCTTGGCTTTGTGTACAAGGTTTGTTTTGAAGCTGAAGTTGGTGTAAATGTGGAAGCCTGAGGATTTTGCACAATCGATGAATCATGGCATGAAGATGTCCAATGTCCAGATTCATCTCTTCCAGCCGTTCCTGGACTTTGCCTGGTTTGTTAACAGTGAGGGCAAAGTTCATTTTGCACAGGTTTAGTTTGAGGTGGAACATGGACATGAAACATTGGATGGTAGCCAGGCAATTCTTCATGTGACTCTAAGGTACACTTGAGTATTGTCTGCTGTAAGAAAATAAATGACTCTTTATGCATGATGTAGGAGAGTAGGGTCTGCAATCCTATGATCACCCCAGATTTTTGCTTTTTGCTTCACTGGTTTACGACTTCTCTGGCTGTGGGCCTGCTAATCAGACCCACAGCCTTGCTGTTCTCTCACTAAATTGACACGTGTACCTTAGGTGCATTTACCAATTGGTACTGGGCCACCTTATCAGACCCTGTAACTCAGGGCATAGGTGTACCCAGGGCCTACCAGGGGCTGCAGCATGTATTATGCCACCCCTGGCTGGCCATCTAAATCTGACACAACTGGCTGCATGACAGCTGGGGCAAGGTGGTGTAATCACCCTTTGCTTTAGATATAGTATACCTATATCTAACCCTAAAATGGACACACAGATTGCTATCAGTCACTCCTATGGCAGGCCTTGACAATCCTGAAGGCAGAGTGCTTGGAATCGTGTGAGATGGTGCTCTGGCATGAGCTGAGCCCGTTTGCAGCTTACGGAACCAAGTCCTAATAGCTGTTCCATGATAACGCATACCATATACTCTTAAGTGCATTATAATCCTCGCAGTTATATGCTATCTTTGGTATCGCTTTATCAAAACATGTCGAGTAAGGTGTCATACGAATTGGAATACTAACCCCTCGCCAATTCTGGCGACGGGGTTAGCATTCCACCCTTCTAGAGGGACACGACATGTATGTAACTGTGCCGGCTAGAACCAGTTCCAGGGGCACACCAGCCCTGAGCTGGGGAAAGTCCGGCATGGGAGAGGGATGTAACCACCCCCTTCCTAGTCCCACCCATAGGGCAGGACCTAGTCGCGTACCCACCCCTTTCTTTAGGATAAAGGCAGGAGCGGGGACCCTTCCAAATTAGATCATCTTTGAATCCTGAAACTACTTTCTACGAAAGGAACTCTCGACTTCTTCTCAAGATTTCTCCCTTGTGGCTAAGGAGTAGTCACCCTGCACCCGCAGGCACCATCCAAGAACACTGCGGTTTGCTGCACGTCCTTCCTCCGGAATCCGACTGACCAGCACGACGAGACCCGGCTTCCCTGGCACCTCTGACCTCTACCTACCTCTACAGCTAAGCTGAGAACCGTAGGTGGGACGAGACCTTGAGGGACCGGCCATCATCAGAACTGCACGACTTCTATCCAGCACGACCACCGAGGGATCCTCGAGTGAGTGCTTTGGGGTCCGAGAAGCCCCAACCCTGAGCAGCTCCAGCACCGAAGTCCAGCCCTCCAGCATCCACCAGATCTGCGTGGGGCCCTTCTGCTTTTTGCTGCTCACCGCGTTGTCTGGCTACTAGCCCGCTGGCTTGTGGCCTTCCCGACGACGACCGACGACATTACCACTGCTAGTCTGGTTGCTCCAGAATGGCCCTTGCTCCCTTCCAAAAGAGGAGCACCCCGGACCCTCCTGGTCCACTCCAGACGCCATTTTGAGTCCACCGCGTGGGCTTGAATGTGCCAAGACTTGTTGCCCCAATCCTGGGTCCAGCGATGTCGACAGCAGCAACCATCGTGGGACAGCTCGCACCTCCATCCTGGTCGCCGACAACGCCTCCTGGTCCGTGAGACTGCAGAGGCCAGCGTCGCCCACTCACCTGGTCGAGGTGACTTCAGCCGGTGCCATCCTGGTGCGCATCTAATCACTGGCTAGTGATTCAGAACTTGGTCCCCTCTGCTTACAGGTGTCTTCCATCTTCGATCCAGGCTTGGATCCACCGAACAATCTTCACTGGTCGCCTGCCAACAACTTCTTCTTTCAGGCTCCATAGACTGCAACGAGGATTCCCGACGTCTTTCCAGACCTATGCAGCCGCAGCCCCTGGGCTAGGTAACTTCGGCATTTCGGTGCCCCAGCATAGCCTCACTATCCAAGGGTCCAGATCCTTTTTCGTTTTCAGCCTAACTAGTCGGGTTCGCCCGAGAACACTAACTTTGCTTTTACTAGCCTCCATAGACTTTGTCCCGCATCCCGCGTGAGAGTGCACACTCTGCACCCGAGTCCCCTAGGCCTCCTGCTAGTAATCTGAAGGTTCTGTAGTCCAGTCCTAGCGATTCCAAAGCCTATTAGTCCAGTACTTACCTGCTAGTAATTTCGCATTCCACTTTTAGAGTATATGGTTTTTCGTGCCCCTCGGGCATTTGTGTAAATTGTGCAACTTAAAGTATTTTCGTAAGAGTTTTGTTGTGTGCTTAGTACCCTGTCCTCATAAAGAGTACAGGGCTGTTGTGATCTAAATAAATACACTGTTTATTTTCATAACACTTGTGTGGTTTCCTTGGTGTTCAAGGGGTATATGTGATGGTATAACAGCTAGCTTAACACGCCCTCTAGAGTTTAGCCCGAAGACTGCTCGTATCCATGCTACTAGGATAGCTGGTCTATAAGGTTGACTTACAACCAATCATCAATAAGGGTTGTTTGGACCGATACAAAGTGCTCACTAGAATTGTGAACATTATATATCAGGCCAACTTCTCACATTGGTGAGCAGCGGTTGGGATTTGAGCTTGCTGTTGTTTTACCACACGTATCCTAAGAATATCTTGTTGAAAGATCACATAAGTACTTTTAGGTACATATAACTTAGCTTAGAATACTCTGAGTTCTACTGAACCAGCTGTTGTAGTTCAACAAGGCTTAGCACACCTTGACTACAACTCTTAGCAAGGGATCAGTAGGCAAACAAATAGTGTAGGTAGGTGCATCACTTATGTGAGAAGGTGGCCTGATATGCATTGCTCACTATTCTAGTGAACACTATGTATCAGTCCAGCAACCCTTATTGATGATTGGTTGTAAGTCAACCTTATAGACCAGCTATCCTAGTAGCGTGGATACGAGCAATCTAAGGCTAAAGACTCGAGAGGGCGTGTTAAGCCAGCTGTTATACCACACATATACCCCTTGAACACCCAGTGAAAGGACACCACACAAGTGTTATGAAAATAAACAGTGTATTTATTAAAATCACAACAGCCCTGTACTCTTTATGAGGACAGGGTACTTAGCACACAACAAAACTCTTACAAAAATACTTAAGTTAGCACAGTATATACAAATGCCCGAGGGGCACGGAAAACCATATACTCTGAAAGTGGAATGCGAAATTACTAGCAGGTAAGTACAGTACTAATAGGCTTTGGAATCGCTAGGACTTGACTATAGAATCGTTAGATTACTTCTAGGAGACCCAGGGGACTCGGGTGCAGAGTGTGCACTCTCACGCGTGATGCGGGACAAAGTCTATGGTAGCTAGTAAAGACAAAGTTAGTGTTCTCGGGCGAACCCGACCTGGTAGGAGGAAAACGAAAGTGGATTCTGACCCTTGGATAGTGAGGCTATGCTGGGGCACCGAAATGCCGAAGTTACCTAGCCCAGGGGCTGCAGCTGCATATGTCTCAAAAGACGTCGGGAATCCTCGTAGACGGACCAGGAGCCTGGAAGAGAGATGCTGGCAGGCGACCAGTGAAGAGAGTTCGAAGTGATCCAAGCCTGGATCTTGAAGAGAGATGACACCTGAAAGCAAAGGAGACCAAGTTCGTGACTACTAGCCAGTAGTCAGGTGGCACCAGGAGGGCACCGGATGGTAGTCACCTCGACTAGGTGAGTGGGTGACCCTGTGCTCTGCAGATCTCACGGACCAGGAGGCGTTGTCGGTGACCAGGATGGAGGAGCGAGCTGTCCCACGATGGATGAAGCTGTCGGCGTCGCTGGACCCAGGATTGGGCAACAAAGCCTTGGCAAATTCAAGCCCACGCGGTGGACTCAAAATGGCGTCTGGAGTGGACCAGGAGGGTCCGGGGTGCTCCTCTCTTGGAAGGGAGCAAGGGCCAGTCTGGAGCAACCAGACCAGCAGCAGTGTTGTCGTCGGGCGTCGTTCAGAAGGCCACAAGCCAGCGGGCTAGTAGCCAAACAACGCGGTGAGCAGCAAAAAGCAGAAGGGCCCCACGCAGATCGTGGTGATGCTGGGAGGCTGAACTTCGGTGCTGGAGCTGCTCAGGGTCGGGGCTTCTCGGACCCCAAAGCACTCACCAGAGGGACACTCGGCGGGCTTGTTGTGAAGAAGTCGTGCAGTCTTGGCGATCGTCGGTCCCTCGAGGTCTCGTCGCACTCACGGTTCTCAGCTTGGCTGTAGAGGTGAGTAGAGGTCAGAGGTGCCAGGGAAGCCGGGTCTCGTCGAGCTGTGTCGTCGGATTCCTGAGGAAGGACTTGCAGCAGACCGCAGTGTTCTTGATGGTGCCTGCGGATGCAGGGTGACTACTCCTTAGCCACAAGGGAGAATCTTGAAGAAGAAATCTTGATGTCCTTTCGCAGAAAGTCGTGTCTTGATTCCAAAGATGATCTAATTTGAACAGGGGGCCCGCTCCTATCTTTATACTAAGAAAAGGGGCTGACCCGGTGACTAGGTCCTGCCTATGGGTGGGACTAGGAGGGGGGTGGTTACACCCCTCTCCCATGCCGGACTTCCCCCAGGCCAGGGGCTGGTGTGCCCCTGGAACTGGTTCTGACCGGCCTATGCGTAGTGAGCACCGGGGTGCCACTCAGCAGTCACCTTCCTGTAAAGCCCTGCCTACCCAGGATACACAAAACCCTGTCTGGGATGGTGCTAGCACCGCCCCGGACAGGAAACCCTTTGTCCAGGCTCCCCTCGCTGGAAGGACTCCCAGCTGCAGGGGGTCAGACTCGTGTCTGTGGTGGCAGCATCCATTTTGTGGAGCTGAGGCTTCGTTTAACTTTAACCGGGGTTCACAGTTACATACATGTTGTGTCCCTCTAGAAGGGTGGAATGCTAACCCCGTCACCAGAATTGGCGAGGGGTTAGTATTCCAATTCGTATGACACCTTACTCGACATGTTTTGATAAAGCAATACCAAAGATAGCATTTAACCGCGAGGATTATAATGCACTTAAGAGTATATGGTATGCGTTATCATGGAACAGCTATTAGGACTTGGTTCCGCAAGCTGCAAACGGGCTCAGCTCATGCCAGAGCACCATTTCACACGATTCCAAGCACTCTGCCTTCAGGATTGTCAAGGCCTGCCATAGGAGTGACTGATAGGAATCTGTGTGTCCATTTTTAGGGTTAGATATAGGTATACTATATCTACAGCAAAGGGTGATTACACGACTTTGCCCCAGCTGTCATGCAGCCAGTTGTGTCAAATTTAGGAGGCCAGCCAGGGGTGGCATAATACATGCTTCAGCCCCTGGTAGGCCCTGGGTACACCTATGCCCTGAGTTACAGGGTCTGATAAGGTGGCCCAGTACCAATTGGTAAATGCACCTAGGGTACATGTTGTAATTTAGAGAGAGAACAGCCAGGTTGTGGGTCTGATTGGCAGGCCCACAGCCAGAGAAAGTCGTAAACCAGTGAAACAAAAGCAAAAAATCTGGGTGATCATAGGATTGCAGACCCTACTCTCCTACATGACCCCCCCCAAACTTTGGGACAATAAGCTAACCTTGACCAGGTGAGTCTTCTTGTTCTAAGTGGAAGTATCTGGGGAGCCCATCGGCATTGCCATGATCAGTACCAGGTCTATGTTCCACTGTAAAGTCCATCCCCTGTAGGGAAATGGACCACCTAAGCAGTTTGGGGTTTTCACCCTTCATCTGATTTAGCCACAAGAGGGGCTTATGGTCGGTCTCAATCTTGAAGTGAGTGCCAAACAAGTATGGCCTCAGCTTCTTCAGGGCCCAAACCACAGCAAAGGCCTCCCTCTCAATAGCTGACCAATTCTTCTCTCTGGGGGTCAGCCTTCTGCTTATAAAAGCAATGGGCTGGTCTTGACCATCAAAATTCAGTTGAGATAGAACAGCTCCCACACCCAACTCAGAAGCATCTGTTTGGACAATGAATGGTTTGGAGTAGTCTGGACTCTTGAGGATAGGTGCTGTGCACATGGCCTGCTTTAGGTCATCGAATGCTTTTTGACAGCCTGCTGTCCACTGAACCTTTTTTGGCATTTTCTTACTTGTCAGTTCATTTAATGGAGTCACAATTGATCCATAGTTCCTGACAAACTTTCTGTAGTAACCAGTCAGGCCCAAGAAAGCTCGAACCTGAGTCTGGGTGGTTGGAGGAGCCCAGTCCCTGATTGACTGTATTTTGCTCTCCAGTGGCTGAACCTGGCCTCCACCTACAAGGTGGCCCCGGTATACAACCTGTGTCTGCCCTATCTGGCACTTGGTGGCCTTGATAGTGAGGCCTGCTGCTTGCAGAGCCTCTAACACTTTCCTCAGGTGGACCAGGTGATCCTCCCAGGTGGAGGTAAAGACAGCAATATCATCAAGATATGCTGCACAGAAGTCATCCAGCCCAGTGAGGACATGATTCATCAACCTTTGGAAGGTGGCAGGTGCATTTTTCAGACCAAAGGGCATTACCACAAATTGATAATGCCCACCAGGGGTTGAAAATGCTGTCTTGGGCTTGGCATCCTCAGCTAACCTGATTTGCCAATACCCAGCTGTCAGGTCAAATGTGCTTAAGTAGTTGGCAGAAGCCAATCTATCTATAAGCTCATCTGCCCTTGGTATTGGGTGGGCATCAGTCTTAGTGACTGCATTGAGACCCCTGTAGTCTACGCAGAACCTCATCTCTTTCTTACCACCCTGGGTGTGAGGTTTTGGCACTAGAACTACTGGACTAGCCCAAGGGCTATCTGAGGGCTCAATGACTCCCAGCTCCAACATTTTCTGCACTTCAGTTTTGATGCAGTCTCTAACATGATCAGGCTGCCTGTAGATTTTACTCTTGACTGGCAGGCTGTCACCAGTGTCAACCTCATGGGTGCACCAATTGGTCTGACTGGGTGTCAGGGAGAACATATGTCTGAAAGACTGAAGAACCTGTTTACAGTCTTTCTGTTGATGCTCAGAGAGGCTGCCACAAAAGACAACACCATCTACTGACCCATCATCAGGATTCTGAGTGAGCAGGTCTGGGAGAGGGTCACTCTCTTCCTCCTGTCCCTCATCTATGGCCATGAGCAAGCTCATGTCCTTCCTGTCGACATATGCCTTGAGCCTGTTGACATGGAGCACCCTGTGGGGGCTCCTGGGGGTTCCAAGGTCCACCAGGTAGGTGACCTCTCCCTTTTGCTCAAGAATTGTGTGGGGCCCAGACCATTTGTCTTTGAGTGCTGCTGGGGCCACTGGCTCCAACACCCACACCTTCTGTCCAGGCTGATAAACAGTCAGGACAGCCTTTTGGTCATGCCAAGCTTTTTGGAGTTCTTGACTGGCCTTAAGGTTTTCAGATGCCTTCTCCATATACTCAGCCATCCTGGAGCGGAGACCAAGTACATAGTCCACTATGCTGGTTGCAGGCTTTTTGAGAGGTCTCTCCCATCCTTCCTTCACCAAGCACAGGGGTCCTCTTACAGGATGCCCATACAAAAGTTCAAAAGGGCTGTAGCCAACCCCCTTCTGTGGGACCTCTCTGTAAGCAAACAGAAGGCAGGGAATCAGGACATCCCATCTACGCCTGAGCTTTTCAGGTAGTCCATGAATCATCCCTTTTAGGGTCCTGTTGAACCTTTCAACAAGCCCATTGCATTGTAGGTGATAGGGTGTGGTGAACTTGTAGTTGACACCACATTCCTTCCACATAGCAGTTAAGTAGCTTGACATGAAGTTTGCACCTCTGTCAGAGACAACCTCCTTAGGGAAGCCCACTCTGGAGAACACTCCAACTAGGGCCCTTGCCACTACAGGTGCTGTAGTGGTCCTAAGTGGAATAGCTTCAGGATACATGGTGGCATGATCCACTACCACCAGTATAAACTTGTGCCCTGATGCTGTCTGGGGTTCCATTGGACCAACAATGTCAATCCCCACTCTTTCAAAGGGCACCCCCACCACAGGCATTGGTATAAGGGGGGCCTTTGTTGTGCCACCTGACTTACCACTGGCTTGGCAAGTGACACAGGAGCGACAAAACTCCTTGGTATCCTCATTCATGTGAGGCCAGTGAAAGTGTGAGACAAGCCTGTCCCAAGTCTTTGTCTGGCCTAAGTGACCTGCTAAGGGAATCTCATGGGCCAAAGTAAGGAGGAAACCTCTCTGAGACAAGGGGATAACCAGCCTCCTGGCCATGCCAGGCTTGGGGTCTCTTGCCTCAGTGTACAGGAGTCCATCTTCCCAGTATACCTTGTGGGTACCTGTGGCGTTCCCAGCAGCCTCAGCAGCAGCCTGCTGTCTGAGGGGTTCAAGAGAGGGGCAGTCTAACTGGTCCTTCCCCAGGTCTTCCCTTGAGGGGCCACCTGAACCCAGAAATTCAACTTGATCAAGTTCGAACTCTTTAGGCTCAGTTTCCCTCAATTCCTGTAGGTCAGCCTCCTCTGAGACTTGATCCACAACCTGGGGCAAGGGGGAAGGCAATGCCTTAACCCTACTGCTCTTCTTCTTGGGAGGTGTCTGGTCCATTGTTCCAGGATCCAGCACCTGTTCAGTGGGGCATCTTCTGGCCTGTGACCAAGTCACAGCAAACACATGTGCTGGCAAGCCTAACATCTCCATGTGAGTCCTCTGCTCCACTTCTGACCATTGTGATGACTCCAAATCATTGCCCAACAAACAACCCACTGGGAGGTCTGAACTAACTACAACCTTCTTTTGGCCAGTTACCCCTCCCCAGGAGAAAGCTACAATTGCCATACTGTGACTGGTAGTGACATTGCTTGCATTGGTCACCAGGAAATCTGTACCTGGCATGATCTGTCCAGGGTCCACAAAGTTAGGTGTCACCATGGTGACACTGGCACAAGTGTCCCTATAGGCCTGAGCCATTTTTCCATTAATGAAAGGTATCTGTCTGTATTTGCCCAAAGTATTGGGACTTATATCAGGGGACATATCCACATCCCCTGTACAGACAAGGACAGCCTGAGTGAGTGTGCCAACTAAGTTGTCATACCCCTCAGAACCCAAGGTTAACCCAACTAAACCCTTGGGAGGTGCACTACCACTGCTGACTGTACTAGGGGGCACAGGTGCCTTAGGGGCTACAGTGGCAGGAGTCTGCCCTCCTCCTTTCTTGGTGCACTCACTAAACCAGTGAGTTTTACTTTTGCAGTATTGGCACCACCTTTTAGATTGGCCTTCTTGATTCTTCTTTTTCTGGGGAGCCTGACCCCCACCCTCTTTGGGTTGTTGGGGACCTGTCGAAGACTTCTGGTCATTTTGTTCCCCCTTAGAATCTTTACCCTTCTGGTCTGCTTTCTTCTGACCACCTTGATTCCGGCCCTGGTTCTGCTTAACTCTTGTTCTGACCCATCTGTCTGCCTTCTTTCCCAATTCTTGGGGAGAGGTCAGATCCGAGTCAACAAGATGCTGATGCAACAACTGGTTCTGACAATTGTTTAAAATTTGTTCTCTCATGATCAAATTGTACAATCCTGTATAATCAGTAACCTTACTGCCCAGCAACCAGCCCTCCAAAGCCTTAGTGGCACAATCTACAAAATCAGACCAATCCTGAGACTGAGTTTTCTGGGTATCCCTGAACAGCAACCTGTACTGCTCAGTGGTTAGGCCAAACCCATCAATCAGTGTATTCTTCAGGACTTGGTAATTGTTAGCATCCTCCACTCTAGTAGTGAGGAGCTTATCTCTACCTTTACCTTCAAAGGAGAGCCACAAGATAGCTGCCCACTGACTCTGGGGAACACCTTGCACAGTGCAGGCCCTCTCCAAAGCAGTAATCCATGTGTGGATGTCATCCCCTTGTTTAAAGGGGGGCACTATCTTATTCAGGTGCTTTGTATCAAAACTCCTTTCCCTATTGCTAGGTACAATGCTGCCACCAGTGGGTTTTGGCCCACTCAATTCCTGCTCTCTAGCAAAGGCAAGTCTTTCTTTGGCCAGGGCAAGTTCTTCCCTTTCAATCCTCAGATTGACTTCCCTTTCCTTGGCTTCATAGATTCTCCTCTGAGGGGAGGTCATCCTCCTCAGAGCAGAGGCCTGAGAGCCATTAGTTTGAATGGATCTGTTAGAGCCTCTTGATAGAGACCTAACTCGTCCATTCCCAATGTTAAGCTGGCCTGAGAGGGGTCCCAGGGATCTCCTAGTACCATTCTCATGCCTGCTTAAGTTGTCCCTAGTTAGCTGACTAACTACTTCTGGACCTTTGTCTGCCTCATCCCCAGATGTCTCCTGATCATCATCCTCCTCACCTGAGAGATGGATGAGATCTGGGTCACCCCTGGTTCCTTCTAGGGCGGGCATATCCCCTTCTGGATGAGAAGAGCTAAGAGTTTTCTCAGCCTTTCTAGCATCATAAGTCTCTAAGAGACCAATCAGAAATGGGATTGTGGGGTTAGACCCCTGTTTTAGCTTCCTGGAGGTACACACTTGTCTCATCTCCTGGAAGCTAAGGGCTGCATATCTAGAAGAGGCCTGTGGAGGGTCCTCAACCACCAGAGGGGTCTCAGTAGACTCCGAGGTTAGACATGCTTCTAGTGTGGTGTAAGTGATGCACCTACCTACACTATGTGTTTGCCTACTGTTCCCTTGCTAAGAGTTGCAGCCAAGGTGTGCTAAGCCTTGAGGAGCTGCAACAGCTGGTTCAGTAGAACTCAGAGTATTCTAAGCTAAGTTATATGTACCTAAAAGTACTTATGTGATCTTTCAACAAGATATTCTTAGGATACGTGTGGTAAAACAACAGCGAGCTCAAATCCCAACCGCTGCTCACCAATGTGAGAAGGTGGCCTGATATGCAGTGCTCACTATTCTAGTGAACACTATGTATCAGTCCAGCAACCCTTATTGATGATTGGTTGTAAGTCAACCTTATAGACCAGCTATCCTAGTAGCGTGGATACGAGCAGTCTAAGGCTAAAGACTCGAGAGGGCGTGTTAAGCCAGCTGTTATACCACACATATACCCCTTGAACACCCAGTGAAAGGACACCACACAAGTGTTATGAAAATAAACAGTGTATTTATTAAAATCACAACAGCCCTGTACTCTTTATGAGGACAGGGTACTTAGCACACAACAAAACTCTTACAAAAATACTTAAGTTAGCACAGTATATACAAATGCCCGAGGGGCACGGAAAACCATATACTCTGAAAGTGGAATGCGAAATTACTAGCAGGTAAGTACAGTACTAATAGGCTTTGGAATCGCTAGGACTTGACTATAGAATCGTTAGATTACTTCTAGGAGACCCAGGGGACTCGGGTGCAGAGTGTGCACTCTCACGCGTGATGCGGGACAAAGTCTATGGTAGCTAGTAAAGACAAAGTTAGTGTTCTCGGGCGAACCCGACCTGGTAGGAGGAAAACGAAAGTGGATTCTGACCCTTGGATAGTGAGGCTATGCTGGGGCACCGAAATGCCGAAGTTACCTAGCCCAGGGGCTGCAGCTGCATATGTCTCAAAAGACGTCGGGAATCCTCGTAGACGGACCAGGAGCCTGGAAGAGAGATGCTGGCAGGCGACCAGTGAAGAGAGTTCGAAGTGATCCAAGCCTGGATCTTGAAGAGAGATGACACCTGAAAGCAGAGGGGACCAAGTTCGTGACTACTAGCCAGTAGTCAGGTGGCACCAGGAGGGCACCGGATGGTAGTCACCTCGACTAGGTGAGTGGGTGACGCTGTGCTCTGCAGATCTCACGGACCAGGAGGCGTTGTCGGCGACCAGGATGGAGGAGCGAGCTGTCCCACGATGGATGAAGCTGTCGGCGTCGCTGGACCCAGGATTGGGCAAAATTCAAGCCCACGCGGTGGACTCAAAATGGCGTCTGGAGTGGACCAGGAGGGTCCGGGGTGCTCCTCTCTTGGAAGGGAGCAAGGGCCAGTCTGGAGCAACCAGACCAGCAGCAGTGATGTCATCGGGCGTCGTTCAGAAGGCCACAAGCCAGCGGGCTAGTAGCCAAACAACGCGGTGAGCAGCAAAAAGCAGAAGGGCCCCACGCAGATCGTGGAGATGCTGGGAGGCTGAACTTCGGTGCTGGAGCTGCTCAGGGTCGGGGCTTCTCGGACCCCAAAGCACTCACCAGAGGGACACTCGGCGGGCTTGTTGTGAAGAAGTCGTGCAGTCTTGGCGATCGTCGGTCCCTCGAGGTCTCGTCGCACTCACGGTTCTCAGCTTGGCTGTAGAGGTGAGTAGAGGTCAGAGGTGCCAGGGAAGCCGGGTCTCGTCGAGCTGTGTCGTCGGATTCCTGAGGAAGGACTTGCAGCAGACCGCAGTGTTCTTGATGGTGCCTGCGGATGCAGGGTGACTACTCCTTAGCCACAAGGGGGAATCTTGAAGAAGAAATCTTGATGTCCTTTCGCAGAAAGTCGTGTCTTGATTCCAAAGATGATCTAATTTGAACAGGGGGCCCGCTCCTATCTTTATACTAAGAAAAGGGGCTGACCCGGTGACTAGGTCCTGCCTATGGGTGGGACTAGGAGGGGGGTGGTTACACCCCTCTCCCATGCCGGACTTCCCCCAGGCCAGGGGCTGGTGTGCCCCTGGAACTGGTTCTGACCGGCCTATGCGTAGTGAGCACCGGGGTGCCACTCAGCAGTCACCTTCCTGTAAAGCCCTGCCTACCCAGGATACACAAAACCCTGTCTGGGATGGTGCTAGCACCGCCCCGGACAGGAAACCCTTTGTCCAGGCTCCCCTCGCTGGAAGGACTCCCAGCTGCAGGGGGTCAGACTCGTGTCTGTGGTGGCAGCATCCATTTTGTGGAGCTGAGGCTTCGTTTAACTTTAACCGGGGTTCACAGTTACATACATGTCGTGTCCCTCTAGAAGGGTGGAATGCTAACCCCGTCGCCAGAATTGGCGAGGGGTTAGTATTCCAATTCGTATGACACCTTACTCGACATGTTTTGATAAATCAATACCAAAGATAGCATTTAACCGCGAGGATTATAATGCACTTAAGAGTATATGGTATGCGTTATCATGGAACAGCTATTAGGACTTGGTTCCGCAAGCTGCAAACGGGCTCAGCTCATGCCAGAGCACCATTTCACACGATTCCAAGCACTCTGCCTTCAGGATTGTCAAGGCCTGCCATAGGAGTGACTGATAGGAATCTGTGTGTCCATTTTTAGGGTTAGATATAGGTATACTATATCTACAGCAAAGGGTGATTACACGACTTTGCCCCAGCTGTCATGCAGCCAGTTGTGTCAAATTTAGGAGGCCAGCCAGGGGTGGCATAATACATGCTTCAGCCCCTGGTAGGCCCTGGGTACACCTATGCCCTGAGTTACAGGGTCTGATAAGGTGGCCCAGTACCAATTGGTAAATGCACCTAGGGTACATGTTGTAATTTAGAGAGAGAACAGCCAGGCTGTGGGTCTGATTGGCAGGCCCACAGCCAGAGAAAGTCGTAAACCAGTGAAACAAAAGCAAAAAAATCTGGGTGATCATAGGATTGCAGACCCTACTCTCCTACAACTTACACCACACTAGAAGCATGTCTAACCACGGAGAGTCTTCAGAGACCCCTCTTGTGGTTGTGGACCCTCCACAGGTCCCTTCCAGATATGCTGCTCTTAGCTTCCAGGAGATTAGACAAATCTGTACATCCAGGAAGCTAAAACAGGGTTCTAACCCTAACATTCCTTTTCTGATTGGTCTCTTAGAGACTTATGATGCAAGGAGGTCTGCCAACACAGATCCTTATCATCCAGATGGGAACATGCTTCCCCTAGAGGGAACCACTGGTGAACCCGACCTCCACCTCCGGGCAGCAGATGATGCTGAGGAGGAGGAAGAAGAGTTATCAGAGGATGAGGCAGACAAAGGTCAGGTAGAAGTCAGTAGACTCACTAGGACCAACTTAAGTTGGCATGAGAATGGATTTGGGGGACCCCCATGGCCACTCTCAGGCAGACTTAACATTGGGAATGGACGAGTTAGGTCTCTATCCAGAGGCTCTAATAGATCCATTCGAACCAATGGCTCTCAGACCTCTTCTCATAGAGGGATGTCATCCCCTAAGAGAAGGGAGCATGAAGCTAAGATGAGGGAAGCCAATCTGAGGATTGAAAGGGAAGAACTTGCCCTGGCTAAAGAGATGCTTGCCTTTGCTAGAGAGCAAAAGTTAAGTGGGTTAGATCTCACTGGTGGCAGCATTCTCCCAAGAGAAAAAGACAGGAGTTTAGATACTAGACACCTGAGTAAGATAGTGCCCCCCTTTAAACAAGGGGATGATATCCACAAATGGATAACTGCTTTGGAGAGGGCCTGCACTGTCCAGTGCGTCCCCCAGAGTCAGTGGGCAGCTGTCTTGTGGCTCTCCTTTGAAGGTAAAGGTAGAGATAAGCTCCTCACTACTAGAGCTGAGGATGCTAACAATTACCAAGTCCTGAAAAGTACACTGATAGATGGGTTTGGCCTAACCACTGAGCAGTACAGGTTGCTGTTCAGGGATACCCAGAAAACTCAGTCTCAGGATTGGTCTGACTTTGTAGATTGTGCCACTAAGGCTTTGGAGGGCTGGTTGCTGGGCAGTAAGGTTACTGATTATACAGGATTGTACAATCTGATCATGAAGGAACAGATTTTAAACAATTGTCAGAACCAGTTGTTGCATCAGCACCTTGTTGACTCAGATCTGACCTCTCCCCAAGAATTGGGAAAGAAGGCAGACAGATGGGTCAGAACAAGGGTCAAGCAGAACCAGGGCCAGAACCAGGGTGGTCAGAAGAAAGCAGACCAGAAGGGTAAAGATAACAAAGGTGAACAAAATGACCAGAAGTCTTCAACAGGTCCCCAACAAACCAAAGAGGGTGGGGGTCAGGCTTCCCAGAAGAAGAAGACTCAAGAAGGCCAGTCAAAAAGGTGGTGCCAATACTGTAAAAGTAAAACTCACTGGTTTAGTGAGTGCACCAAGAAAGGAGGGCAAACTCCTGCTACTGCAGCCCCTAAGGCACCTGTGCCCCCTAGTACAGTCAGCAGTGGTAGTGCACCTCCCAAGCGATTAGTTGGGTTAACCTTGGGTTCTGAGGGGTATGACAACTTAGTTGGCACACTCACTCAGGCTGTCCTTGTCTGTACAGGGGATGTGGATATATATCCCCTGATGTCAGTCCCAATACTTTGGGCAAATACAGGCACACACCTTTGATAAGTGGCAAAATGGCTCAGGCCTATAGGGACACTTGTGCCAGTGTCACCATGGTGACACCTAACTTTGTGGACCCTGGACAGATCATGCCAGGTACAGATTTCCTGGTGACCAATGCCAGCAACGTCACTACCAGTCATAGTATGGCGATTGTTGCTTTCTCCTGGGGAGGGGTAAGTGGCCAAAAGAAGGTTGTAGTTAGTTCAGACCTCCCAGTGGATTGTTTGTTGGGCAATGATTTGGAGTCATCACAATGGTCAGAAGTGGAGCAGAGGACTCACATGGAAATGTTAGGCTTGCCAGCACATGTGCTTGCTGTGACTAGGTCACAGGCCAGAAGATGCCCCACTGAACAGGTGCTGGATCCTGGAACAATGGACCAGACACCTTCCAAGAAGAAGAGCAGTAGGGTTAAGGCATTGCCTTCCCCCTTGCCCCAGGTTGAGGATCAAGTCTCAGAGGAGGCACCCCGGTGCTCACTATGCATCTGCCGGCTAGAACCAGTTCCAGGGGCACACCAGCCCCTGAGCTGGGGAAAGTCCGGCATGGGAGAGGGATGTAACCACCCCCCTTCCTAGTCCCACCCATAGGGCAGGACCTAGTCGCGTACCCACCCCTTTCTTTAGGATAAAGGCAGGAGCGGGGACCCTTCCAAATTAGATCATCTTTGAATCCTGAAACTACTTTCTACGAAAGGAACTCTCGACTTCTTCTCAAGATTTCTCCGTTGTGGCTAAGGTGTAGTCACCCTGCACCCGCAGGCACCATCCAAGAACACTGCGGTTTGCTGCACGTCCTTCCTCCGGAATCCGACTGACCAGCACAACGAGACCCGGCTTCCCTGGCACCTTTGACCTCTACCTACCTCTACAGCTAAGCTGAGAACCGTAGGTGGGACTAGACCTTGAGGGACTGGCCATCATCAGAACTGCACGACTTCTATCCAGCACGACCGCCAAGGGATCCTCGAGTGAGTGCTTTGGGGTCCGAGAAGCCCCAACCCTGAGCAGCTCCAGCACCGAAGTCCAGCCCTCCAGCATCCACCAGATCTGCGTGGGGCCCTTCTGCTTTTTGCTGCTCACCGCATTGTCTGGCTACTAGCCCGCTAGCTTGTGGCCTTCCCGACGACGACCGACGACATCACCACTGCAAGTCTAGTTGCTCCAGACTGGCCCTTGCTCCCTTCCAAAAGAGGAGCACCCCGGACCCTCCTGGTCCACTCCAGACGCCATTTTGAGTCCACCGCGTGGGCTTGAATTTGCCAAGACTTGTTGTCCCAATCCTGGGTCCAGCGACGTCGACAGCAGCAACCATCGTGGGACAGCTCGCACCTCCATCCTGGTCGCCGACAACGCCTCCTGGTCCGTGAGACTGCAGAGCCCAGCGTCGCCCACTCACCTGGTCGAGGTGACTTCAGCCGGTGCCATCCTGGTGCCCATCTAATCACTGGCTAGTGATTCAGAATTTGGTCCCCTCTGCTTACAGGTGTCTTCCATCTTCGATCCAGGCTTGGATCCACCGAACAATCTTCACTGGTCGCCTGCCAGCAACTTCTTCTTTCAGGCTCCATAGACTGCAACGAGGATTCCCGACGTCTTTCCAGACCTATGCAGCCGCAGCCCCTGGGCTAGGTAACTTCGGCATTTCGGTGCCCCAGCATAGCCTCACTATCCAAGGGTCCAGATCCTTTTTCGTTTTCAGCCTAACTAGTCGGGTTCGCCCGAGAACACTAACTTTGCTTTTACTAGCCTCCATAGACTTTGTCCCGCATCCCGCGTGAGAGTGCACACTCTGCACCCGAGTCCCCTAGGCCTCCTGCTAGTAATCTGAAGGTTCAGTAGTCCAGTCCTAGCGATTCCAAAGCCTATTAGTCCAGTACTTACCTGCTAGTAATTTCGCATTCCACTTTTAGAGTATATGGTTTTTCGTGCCCCTCGGGCATTTGTGTAAATTGTGCAACTTAAAGTATTTTCGTAAGAGTTTTGTTGTGTGCTTAGTACCCTGTCCTCATAAAGAGTACAGGGCTGTTGTGATCTAAATAAATACACTGTTTATTTTCATAACACTTGCGTGGTGTCCTTTCACTTGGTGTTCAAGGGGTATATGTGATGGTATAACAGCTGGCTTAACACGCCCTCTAGAGTTTAGCCCGAAGACTGCTCGTATCCATGCTACTAGGATAGCTGGTCTATAAGGTTGACTTACAACCAATCACCATAAGGGTTGTTTGGACTGATACAAAGTGCTCACTAGAATAGTGAACATTATATATCAGGCCAACTTCTCACACATGATCCCCCTCAAAGGTTTGGACTGATGCTGCTGGTTTTTGGGCTCTGAGAGTGCACTGAAGCCTCCTAACCAGGCCTCAGCGCCAGTGTTCGGACCCTTAAAATGCACGTCTGATTGGGACACCCACAGTTGGCATAAGTTAACTTACTTATAAGTCCTTAGTATATGATACCAGAGGTACCCAGGGCCTCTAAGTTAAGGTGTCCTTTGTGGACAACAGTACCTATTGTGCCGCCACAAGTGTGACAAAGCAAAGCAAGACTCCCAGCCTGCTGTTGCTGGCTGGCAGAACAGTTTCAAACCCGACTTTGCCATTTAAGCCAATGATAAAGTCTAGACCTTAAAAGGGGAACATATGTTTTACATGTTCTTGCAGTAAAAAAAACTAATTGTGGAAAGGCGAGTAGCTCCACTTTGTGAGTACAGGCTTACATGCTGGGAACACAGCAAACTTCTGAATGGTATCAAATGAACTGTTACAATAAATCTCACTTGCTGCCCAAGTTGAATTTAATGTAAATTTTAAGTAAATGGCAACTTTAGTAAGCTGCCAAAAATAATGATAAATGCACTCCAAGTTTCTTTGTCTTGACCACATTAAAGTATGCTCAATGGCATTAATTTGTGTGCAGACTTGATGCTCTGCCCCTCTGGCACAAGTATGCAATGCAAACAATACCTGCTGTTTTGTTAGGCACCAGGTTCAAACTGCACAACAATGCAAACAATTGCAAAAAGTTAACCGACAAGTATCCTTAATTTCAGCCAGGTAATCCATATTTATTCCATGTTCATCGTGATGTTCACAATAAAACAGCCAAAATGTCAACTTTAAATGCATGAGAAATGCCCATCCAGGCGTCTTTCATTGGCACGGTAGAATGTGCTGTTCATCCTGGGTAATCATGCTAATATCTACCCAGTGCAGTTTGGGCATGCAAGCTCCTCGTCAGGGGTAACTGAAATAGAAGAAAACCCTTCAAAGGTCATTAAGAAACGCATGAAACATGTTTTTTATGAAGTTTTATATAGCGCAAACCTGACCCGAATCGGGTATAGGAGCGCTTTACATAGCACCAGTTGCATTACATGAGGACACATTCATATTTGTTAGGCACGGGGAGAGTAAGTGATTTGCCCAGAATCACAGTACGTTCAGCGTCATTGCCAAAATCTCGAACCCAGTTCCCCAGATTCGCGGTCGACCGTCCTAGCCATTCGGCCAAATCCTCTCCCCATGTTAATAAATCAAACGTGAAACATGCACTCCAGAAAGTGAATAAACTCGACCCCACACCAATACATGCTGGAACCATAAATATGTGCTCAAATTGGCCCAAAATAGCTTAAAATGTTTAATAAAAGTATAAAATAATTGGGAAAGCATTGAGAGCTTCAGGAGAAAGGAATGGTCACTGGAGAGAATTCCCTTAAACTAGGTAATGTATGTCTGCGTGGGATGGGGCACTTATGAAGCTCAAACCTAGCTGGGAAGCATTGGAGCTATGCGAGTTGGAACGGAGAGCGGAAGAAGTAGAGCAGAAGAAGCCAAGATCTTGCCCAAGCTAAGAGGTCTTCAGAGCCCTAGCTTCGCGGTTAGGATGATACTGTGGCTTACTTAAGGGCGATGGATACAGCGCTTGCTGGAAAGAAACATCTCCAGCACATTTCTGAAACAGAAGACGCTCCCAACAGGAGAGGAAAGGAAGCAGCACCAGGACACTAGGACACCACCAACAGGGGGGGCAGTTACTGACAGAAGGTCAAAAGTGGACTTTTTCAGTCTATGGGGAGCTTTCCTGCTGGCAAAGACCTGTTTTTCCTGGAGCATAGAAGATCTGCGTGTCCTTCCTATAGGACCGAGTTCTGAAGTGGCTCTTATGTAAATCAAGTCGTATAAACACTCGGTAATCAAGGCAATACTTAATAAATTACAGTAATCTCCTTCAGTTATCAGATGCAGGGTAAAGTAGGCAGAGTAATATTATCCCATGATTTAACACAAGTAAATCATTTACTCCTATAATCCAGTAAAGGGCAAAATTACTGGAGTAACCTGCTGCCCTATTTTAATGCACAATAAAATAAAAAAGAGCAAATACCCAATTGCAATTTAAATACATGGTAATACAATGTGAACCAATCAAAGTAATCTACGTCTGTAATCCAATAAAGTACAAAGTAATCAAATTCCATTCTTTCTATAGTCCCCTTCAGGATGCAATAACATGAGTAATCTAGTTCTGGGATCCATTACACGATAAAGCCAAAGCAATTTTTTCGTAATCCACTGGAGAATTAAATATTCAGGGTATTCCACGGAAATCTAATATGAGACGATGTGATCAGGTTAATCCCACAGTCTAATGTAAAGAATAGTAAAGTAGTCAGATAAATTGTGCTATATATTCAAATTCAGGATAAAATAGTCAGATTTTTCTTCAGTAACCAGATTATTTTAGATTATTCAGAGCAATCCTCTTCTTTTATGTAATTGATGATGAAGTAATAAAATGTACCGCATTGAAATAAAATGCCTGCTAATGTGATAAAATGCCTGCTAATGTGATAAAATGCCTGATAATGTAATATGGGCAACTGATTTCTATAATTTACAAGAGAGTAAAGTAATCAAAGGGATCTTCTGTAATTTCATGATGGCCAAGCAATCAGAGAAATTAATTTTTAATAAGTTTAAAGAAGGCTTGGTGATCTTCCGAAACCGACTTCAAGCTAAACAGATTAATCGCCTACAATCTAATACATAGTTAAGAAATCTGAGTATCCGTTTTTTAGGTCTTGGCTAGAATCGCGCGAAGCGCGTTCTCGCCAGAGAACTATTGTCGTCGGCTCAGCTGACAAAGGGAGACAAGAGCTGGCCATGCGACCAGCATTGTGAATGGGAGAGGGAGTGACAAGAGCTGGCCACTCGCGGATTTGGTTGCGCACGTGAGATGTGCACGCTCACGGCGACGGCGTCTCGTGCGCTCCCACCACGCTTTCAGTTTCGTTGCCGCCATGAAGATCCTCAGCCCCCAGAGCAGCACCAGCGGTAAGTGGGCTTCGGGGGCTTAATTTTTTTTTTTTTGTGTATTTTCTTTGCTTTTGTTTTATAGGTGGGATTTTGTTCCTGTGTGCGTTCACTCGATCCTATACGCACACACTCGAAGGGAGTTCAACCATTGCTGTAGTTTGGATCGGCATTTGTAATTTTGCTTCCATTCAGTATTTTGTTCTGATCCACCATTGTTTAGTTATATTTGTTCAGATCAGCATGTTTTTGTAGGCTTGAGGAGAGCCAAAGCCGAGTCTTAAACCTGGTTCCCCAGTCCCAAAGTCAGCAGCCTTATATGTTACACCACATCTTCTCACACTGCTAACTTAAAATCAAACTTGTTTTGTTTTGCTGAACTATGCCTTTCTCGTCATTATAACGCTTCTTAACGTGTGATATAACACCTGGGTATACCCTCTGGCAATGATTGGTCAGAGCTTGTTTAAATGGGAGATGTGTGTTTATACACTTCGATATGCCTGCCATCCATCTTATTCGTTTTCTGCAGCAGCTTGAGTGCAGACATAACTGTATGTATTATGACCCAATGTGTTCTTCTTTTATGGAGGGGAGAGCATAAGTACACCTTCGATGTGACCTCATAATTTGGCGTGAGTTCGGTGCTCCCGCAGTAAGGATGTGCCTTTTTTGCTCTCATATTCTGCTATGTAGGTGATTCTCAATATACCCTGTCCCATCCTTTACCAGCCAGCATGCTTTCTCCAGACATTGTGATGTCTACGGTGGCGGACAAGTCCTTCAATCGTATGCCGATTCGTAGTTGGCACCACTTTGTGTCACTGTGTTCCTAATTAATCATTCTGTGTTTGTGTTCATCCACCACCAGTGTCTTTTAACCTCACCTTGTGTTTTTCTGTGTGGAACACAGCTGACTTCCCCGTCGGCCCCCGCCCCCTCCTGCCACAGAAGACACACCTGGTTTTATTTTTGTTTCCATTTCAGGGCGGCTACCTGCAGTGCAGCAACACGTGAAAGGGGTGTAGGGTGTTATGTGGCCAGTGTATGCCTGTGCGGTGATATGGTTTAACCCCAAGCATTCTGTAGTTGAACAGCCTTTCCGGTCAGTAAGGGGAGGCCCATCTAAACACGCCCCTTCTCATGTCTGTGCAGAGTTCAGATGCTCTCTACAGTTAAAACAAATATTCATGTGCAATTTGTTTGCTTTAGAAATGCAGAGGGCTCTAACGCGCATTTCCTTTCGCCAGCCTTCCTTCCAGTGTGCACTTTAATCATGGAACTGGAGTGCCCAAAATGAAAAGTTCTCTCATTGAATGTGTCTCACATCATGCCCCCAGTACTGGAGATAATACTGCAGACATGCTTTGTACATCAATGACACCACCCCAGTACACTCTGTCCTATGCCCTTGTCATAGTGATCACGCAGCATATGCAGACCGCAGCTTCCATTGGTGCAGCAAGTGCAGTTGCACTGGGGCCCACTGAACCCTTATTATTGCTGAGCAGCATGTACTGTGCCCTGCCCCAGCACAGTCTGTGTTTGTGTGTATGTGATGTGAGAGTGTGTTCGTATGGGTGTGTGTATGGGTGTGTGAGAACGCAAGAGAGTATGTGTCTGTGTGCATACCCAGAGGCGCACACTGCACCAGTGCACACGCCTCTCCTTTTACTTAAAACGATTCCCAGCTCGAGGCGCACAACCACACACACACACACACAACCACACAACCACACACACACACAACCCCAACCACACGCACAACAACAACCACACACACACAGCCACACATACAACCACACACACACAACCACACACACAACCACACACACAACAACACACACACAACCACACACATACAACCACACACAACCACACACACAAGCAACCACACACACACAACTACACACAACTACACACACAACCACACACACAACCACAAAACCACACATACAACCACACATGCAACCACACACACAACCACACCTTCAGTGCACACTTTCACCAGGCACAAACACCACCAGCTGTCAGTGCACGCTTTTACCGGACCCACACACCACCAGCCATGTTGCACGCTTCCACCAGGCACACACCATCAGACGTCAGTGCATGCTTTCACCAGGCACACACACACCACCAGCTGTCAGTGCACGCTTTCATCAGACACACACCACCAGCAGTCAGTGCACGCTTTCACCAGGCACATACACCACCAGCCATCAGAGCACGCTTCCACCAGGCACACACACCACCAGTCGGCAGTGCACGCTTCCACCAGGCTCACACACCACCAGCCGGCAGTGCACACTTCCACCAGGCACACACACCACCAGCCATCAGTGCACAATTTCTACAGGCACACACCACCAGTCATCAGTGCACACATCAATTGTTAACGCATCCACAATTAACTATTGTAGCAATCGTAGTATGGCGCACTTTACTTTTAAACATATTCATCTAAAGCGCAGCATGACACCATTGCTACAAAAATAAATACACATTGTTTTGGCCTACAATTTATAGACTTTTGTTGCAATTGGTGTTGCAATATTTAGCAATGCCAATAGCTCAAACTTAACCCAAGACCTATTGCATTGTAAATGCTTGTTTTATAAGGTGAAGGATTTGCAATAATCAACTACTATGATCTAATGCAACGGTTCTTAACCTTTTTTGTTTCAAGACGTTTTTATTAGCATTTATGTAAAAAAAAAACATAACGCAGTATTTAGTACAACAAAATGCAGGCGTTTCAAGGCAATACTGAGGGAGTTAGATCAAAACTCTATGGACCCTATATCATATCTGGCAATGTTAACACAAAGGACCCAAAGTGACATTCAGAACACCATTACATATTGCAGTCAGCCACATCGTTAGCAAAGGGCAGTGCTGGACGCAAAAGTCTCTAACACTGGCATCGTAGAGTTCCAATTGCCTAGTGGCAGGGGCGAAGTCTCTATGACAAAGGGAAGCGTATCAGCGTTTTAGGATTCTTTCCCTATTAAGCATGTCTTTGCTGCGTTACTATGGCATTAGTGTGCCTATTAGCTATACATCATGAAGACATGAAAAAAGAAGAAACAACCAATAGGAGGGGGGGGGGTAGGAAGAGGATAGTGGGGGTGGGTGGGTTGCTGCGGCGGGGGAGTAGTTGCGATGCCCTACTACCATTTCCAAGGCATGCCGCAGCATTGGATGGTGCAGCTCCAGCTACACCAGGTACCATCTCTGGCAGCATGTGAGGCAGGACCGAGGATGGCAACAATGTTCTAAGCGTCGGGAGACAGAGTGCCTAGGTCAGGGAGAGTGTATGGGGGTGGTGTGTAGAGCAGTCAGTGGGTGGGGTTCCACAAGCCCGCTGGGTCAGTGGGGTGGATCGCATCATCAAAAAGCTGCAGGGCTCGGAGTCTTGGTGGCTGTAACCTAACGTTTATCAGTCGCCCCAAATGATCTACCAACGGTTTCCACAGTATAGTGAATTTGGTGTCTCGAAGTTGGAGGCGCGCCGTTAGCAACTCCATTGCCACTGTGTGCCATAAGCGGGTGAACCAAGCGTTTATGGAAGGTGTTTCTGCTTTCTTCCAGTAGAGGGCAATAGTCTGTTTTGCAGCACCCAGCATATGGAGACTGAGGTGCCGATCACAGCGGGTCATAGCTCGCAGGTTCACCGCCTTAAGGCCCAGGTGTTTTTAACCTTTTGACTTCGAAGGCCCCAAATAAATCACAACTGCAAAACAACAACCCCAAGATATTTCTACGAGTAGTGCCTCAACAATAATACACAATGAATACACACTATTTAAACTCAGCAAATCTACTTTCCTCTGTAAGTGCCAGTGCTTAATTTGAGCCAGTGGTTTCCAATGTTCGGCATCAGCACTTAATTTTCAACACCGGTGCTTGTGACAGTCTGCCACAAGCTGGCGTTGTCTGGCTTCTTTACAGATGACCACAGCGGTTAATTATTCATTCAATATACATTAGAATGACTAATACCTGCTATCAAAGCCATTCTTATAACTCTTGGGGCCTGAAATAGTCTGAACTGTCACACTTGTAGGAGTGTGATGGGTAATAATTGTGTTCTTATTAACATTGTCAGGGCTGGCCAAAGCAATGTGGGGTGCAAGTTGCATTGGCCTCCTGACGAGAGCCCTGGCACTTATTTTTTTTTTTACAAATTAAGCCCTGCTAACAATGTTTGAACATGAAGTGACTACACACCGGTATAAGGCCCAGGCCATATTCACAGATCAGTAGGTAATCATGCGAACTCAGAGCTCTCCCCAGAAGAGTGGGACAGAAGTAGTAACTGGAATTGTCTCGAACAGACACAGGGCAGCAATCAAGATTAGCATTGACCAAGCCAGAGACCATGCACCATTCACAGTCTTATGCCAAAAGGTGCCAGACACAGAGGTTGCATAACAGCTCATAGGCGAGGTGCTCTGCCTGAGGAAGCATTCCAGCTCTGCCGTAAAGTGCAATCATGTCCCCCTTTCTAATCAGAAGTGCAGGTGCTTGGAGCCGGTAGGTGCCTGGCCCTGTACAGCACTGGATGGGAGAATGGGCAGACTGCAAGGGCCTTTCAGGCAGCTCTCTGTGTGCATGCATAGATCAATGAGCGGTTAGAACACTGGCTCATTATGTAGATGCATAAGATATTCTATAGTGTTTTAGTCAGAAGCTGATGCAGGTCTGAGAATGCACCATTGAGAACAGTAACTGTGCACATTCACACACGCTCTCTCCTGAACTCGCAATCAGCTCCTGAGTAACAGCGTTTTTAAAATGCGAATTAATCATTTTAAACTTGCCTTTACCGAGTTAATTAAAGCATATGTCAAAGGCATTGTAGGAGGCAATACCGTAGACTTGCATCTATGCATGCATGTTGTATTTCCATAGCACTAACGTACCCAAAAGGCAGCGGACTAGAGTACATGGTCAAAGGCAAGCATTAAGTCAAGGCGTACTAGGAGAGGACACTGGATTGTGGAGCGTTCATGCATTGTGATGTAGGGCTCTTTAGAGGAGAGTTTTCAACTCTTTCCTAAATTAGAGCAGCTTTGGGGCGGTCCTGATCGATACAGAGATCTTTTATCGAGTCCTAGGTGTATAGATGAAAGAGGCCTACTGCCTTGTGTTTTTCTTTTTGACACTTTGTCGTCTGCTGCCTGGTGGTGTCCTCCCTGCAGGTGTGATGAGAACCATCAGGGATACGTGGGGATGCTGGTGGTGATGGCTCTTTAAATGATGCAGCTGGTTTTGAAGATGGTCCGGCCACCCAAGGGGAGCCAATGGTGTTCCTTCAGAATGGGGGTGATGTGATCATATTCCTTCAGGCCCCGGTGAAATGTGCTGTGGTGTGTAGGATGCCCATAATGGGTACCAGTGTGGATACTGGGAGGACATTGCATAGGGCATTACCACCATCCAGATGTGACAGCATGGGATTTCAAGTAAATATTACTGTTACTTGATGAAACATTTGTCCTTATAGGAGGAACCACATTTCATCATCCATTATTTAGCTCAAAATGGTGATGATATTGAAGAAAATAATGGTTAGAAGTATTTCGGGTCTGCCACCTCCTGAATAGGCACCGCAGGCTGACAGAGGTATGTGCACCACGGGTTACGTAGTAATGACCTAATGCAAAGTGAACACAATTTTCTGCATTGAAATTCAGGATAAAGAAATCAAAGTAATCACATATGCAATCTAATGCAGAGTATGACAATCATGGTAATTTATAATACAGTAGAGGGTAAAGATAGGGGAGTACCTCATTCTGCAACCAGGTGCATGCTCATTAGGCAGGATAAACTACATAAATCCTGTTGTTCATGTAGGGAAGCTTGCATTTCTGCTGCCATGATGTGTATGCTCATTGTGGTGGAGAGAAGCTTGCACAGCTGCTCCCATGCTGTGCAATTACTTTGTGCCTGAGTCACTGCTGCTGCCATATCATATGTGTCCATTCTGTGTGAGTGAAGCTCCCATGCTGTGCAATTACTTTGTGCCTGAGTCACTGCTGCTGTCATACTGTGCTTGTTCACTCTGTGTGAGTGAAGCTTGCACTGCTGCCCAATTACTTTGTGCCTGAGTCACTGCAGCTGTCATACTGTGCTTGTTCACTCTGTTTGAGTGAAGCTTGCACTGCTGCTGTCATGCTGTGAAATTACATTGTGCCTGAGTCACTGCCTCTGCCATACTGGGCATGTCCATTCTGTCTGAGTGAAGCGTACACTGCTGTTCCCATGCTGTGCATTTACTTTGTGCCTGAGTCACTGATGCTGTCATACTGTGCTTGTTCACTCTGTGTGAGTGAAGCTTGCACTGCTGCTGTCATGCTGTGCAATTACTTTATGCCCAAGTCACTACTGCTGCCATATCATATGTGTTCATTCTGTGTGAGTGAAGCTTGCACTGCTGCTCCCATGCTGTGCAATTACTTTGTGCCAGAGTCACTGCTGCTGCAATATCATATGTGTTCACTCTGTGTGAGTGAAGCTTGCACATCTGCTGCCATGCAGTGCAATTACTTTGTGCCTGAGTCACTGCTGCTGCCATATCATATGTGTTTATTCAGTGTGAGTGAAGCTTGCACAGCTGTTCCCATGCTGTGCAATTACTTTGTGCCTGAGTCACTGCTGCTGTCATACTGTGCTTGTTCACTCTGTGGGAGTGAAGCTTGCACAGCTGCTCCCATGCTGTGCAATTACTTTGTGTCTGCGTCACTGCTGCTGCCATATCATATGTGTTCATTCTGTGTAAGTGAAGCTTGCACAGCTGCTCCCATGCTGTGCAATTACTTTGTGCCTGCGTCACTGCTGCTGTCATACTGTGCTTGTTCACTCTGTGTGAGTGAAGCTTGCACAGCTGCTGCCATGCTGTGCAATTACCTTGTGCCAGAGTCACTGTTGCTACCATATCATATCTGTTCATTCTGTGTGAGTGAAACTTGCACAGCTGTTCCCATGCTGTGCAATTACTTTGTGCCTGAGTCACTGTCTCTTCTGGAGAAGTGTGGCTCGGGTGTTAGAGGCGGCAGACCCAGAAGCTGAGATCGGCCCTGGACCAGCGTTCAATTCCCCGCCTCTGCGGGTCCTGGGCTAAAAAATTCCACGGACTCGATAATTCTTGCTCCGGTGCCTTCTCAACTCACGGGTTCACACTCTGCGACTCTGGGCAATAGCTTGCTTAATCTCCACAACGGCCCCTCGCGGCGGGATGCCTGGCTTTCACCTTGTGGATACCCTGCCGGGGTTATCTCACAGGGGAATACCAGGACGGGTTCCCTAAGCAAGCGCTTAGATACCGACCTCGGTCAGTGATTTGCGCTATATAAATACATGTACATTTACCTTTACATTTACATTTCCATACTGGGCATGTCCATTCTGTGTGAGTGAAGCTTGCACAGCTGCTCCCATGCCGTGCAATTACTTTGTGCCTGAGTCACTGCTGCTGCCATATCATATGTGTTCATTCTGTGTGAGTGAAGCTTGCACAGCTGCTCCCATGCTGTGCAATTACTTTGTGCCTGAGTCAATGCTACTGTCATACTGTGCTTGTTCACTCTGTTTGAGTGAAGCTTGCACTGCTGCTGCCATGCTGTGAAATTACATTGTGCTTGAGTCACTGCCTCTGCCATACTGGGCATGTCCATTCTGTGTGAGTGAAGCTTGCACAGCTGTTCCCATGCTGTGCATTTACTTTGTGCCTAAGTCACTGCTGCTGTCATACTGTGCTTGTTCACTCTGTGTGGGTGAAGCTTGCACTGCTGCTGCCATGCTGTGCTATTACTTTGTGCCTGAGTCATCACTGCTGCCATATCATATGTGTTCACTCTGTGTGAGTGAAGCTTGCACTGCTGCTCCCATGCTGTGCAATTACTTTGTGCCCGAGTCACTGCTGCTGCCATATCATATGTGTTCACTCTGTGTGAGTGAAGCTTGCACTGCTGCTTCCATGCTGTGCAATTACTTTGTGCCTGAGTCACTGCTGCTGCCATATCATATGTGTTCATTCTGTGTGAGTGAAGCTTGCACAGCTGCTCCCATGCTGTGCAATTACTTTGTGCCCGAGTCACTGCTGCTGCCATATCATATGTGTTCATTCTGTGTGAGTGAAGCTTGCACATCTGTTCCTATGCTGTGCAATTACTTTGTGCCTGAGTCACTGCTGCTGTCATACTGTGCTTGTTCACTCTGTGTGAGTGAAGCTTGCACTGCTGCTGCCATGCCGTGCAATTACTTTGTGACTGAGTCATTGCTGTTGTCATACTGGGCTTGTTCACTCTGTGTGAGTGACGCTTGCACTGCTGCTGCCATGCTGTGAAATTACATTGTGCCTGAGTCCTTGCCTCTGCCATATCATATGTGTTCATTCTTTGTAAGTGAAGCTTGCACAGCTGCTCCCATGCTGTGCAATTACCTTGTGCCCGAGTCACTGTTGCTGCCATATCATATCTGTTCATTCTGTGTGAGTGAAGCTTGCACAGCTGCTCCCATGCTGTGCAATTACTTTGTGCCTGAGTCACTGCTGCTGTCATACTGTGCTTGTTCACTCTGTGTAAGTGAAGCTTGCACAGCTGCTCCCATGCCGTGCAATTACTTTGTGCCTGAGTCACTGCTGCTGCCATATCATATCTGTTCATTCTGTGTGAGTGAAGCTTGCACAGCTGCTCCCATGCTGTGCAATTACTTTGTGTCTGCGTCACTGCTGCTGCCATATCATATGTGATCATTCTGTGTGAGTGAAGCTTGCACTGCTTCTGCCATGCTGTGAAATTACATTGTGCCTGAGTCACTGCCTCTGCCATACTGGGCATGTCCATTCTGTCTGAGTGAAGCGTACGCTGCTGTTCCCATGCTGTGCATTTACTTTGTGCCTGAGTCACTGATGCTGTCATACCGTGCTTGTTCACTCTGTGTGAGTGAAGCTTGCACTGCTGCTCCCATGCTGTGCAATTACATAGTGCCTGAGTCCCTGCAGCTGCCATACTGTGTGTGTCTATTTTGTGTGGGTGAAGCTTGCACTGCTGCTGCCATTCTCTGCAATTACATTGTGCCTGCGTCACTGCTGCTGCCATACTGTGCGTGTTCATTGTGTGTGCGTGGAGCTTGCACTGCTGCTCTCAAGTTGTGCCTTTTCATAGTGTGTGAGTCAGGCATGCAGGGTAGTAAGGGCAGAGGAAACAGAAGCTTTGAGAGTGAAGAGATGATCAACTGCAGAAATATAGGTCAGCAGAGAGGTGCATGAGAACATGAAGGAGTTGAACATAGAGAGATAGGAGAAGAGAGTACAGAGGACCATTTTGTTAATGGCTTTACAAGTAAGAAATGGTCAACTTTTATGAAGATTGTGAACATGATTTAGCAAGAGAAGGCAGTAGATAAAATTTGTTTCGAGAAGGAAAGAAGGAGTAGAAGATAATGATAATGTTGCAAGGGCGTCTGGCACAGAAGAGGTTTAGATAGAGAAATGAAGCAGATCCAGGATAGATCCCTGCGTAGGATGGTGATCAAGGGGTGGGAGTCAAGCATTTTAACAGACCATGAGACTCCATAAGTACAGATAATTTCAGTAGACATCCATTGGAGTGAAGTACCAGGCAAATCCAGCGAAGAAAGGAAGGATCATAGCATAGACGGATTATCAGTGTTAAACGTGCAGCAAGACCGCCTGGAATGGGTAGAAAGATTGGTTTGTGGTTGATTTGAGACTCTTCTGGAGGTCAGATATGTTCAGCCGTGTAAGGCTGCAGAAGGCTATGGGTTCATGAGGGAGGATAAGTTGAGAAAGCCCGCCTGCTGTACCCTTGTAGCGCCAGCCAAAAAGCTGAAGCTTCTGAGATTGCATCATATCTAGGGGACTTTGCAGGTTGTCCCCCTCCCTTGGGCCTTCGCCCTGCCCTGTCAATTCGGTAAGGAGCCTAGGCGTAATTATATCTAGTGACTTGTCCATGAGGCCTCAAATTAATGCAGTAACATCATCCTGTTTCTTCCATCTACGCAGGATTTGCAAAATTCGTAGATTCCTTACCACTGAGGCACTCATTCTTGTCATCATGGCTCTCGTTACCTCGCGTATTGACTACGCCAACTCCCTCTATGTTGGAATTCCTGCTTACCATCTTCATCGGCTGCAGCTGGTGCAAAACCAGGCGGCAAGACTGGTCTTTCATCAGCCCAAACACCAACATGTCTCGCCCCTGTTGAGGAGACTGCACTGGCTTCCTGTGGCCTATAGCTGCTCGTTCAAACTTGGCTGTACTGTTTTTAAGGCCCTTATAGACCAAGCCCCGGCCTTCATCACATCCGGCCTTCAGCGCTACACCCCTTTTAGAGATCTCCGGTCTATTTCTCACAATTTGCTGATGATTCCAAGGTATAAACGCAAAAAGCATGGAGGATTGTGTTTTTCTTTCTTGGCCCCCACTATGTGGAACTCCCTCCCTATCTCCCTCAGGCTCTGCCCTGGTTATGTTTGTTTCCGCAAATTACTTAAGACGCATCTTTTTCAGCTAGCTTATTGAATTATCCCGCTGCTCTGTTCCCCCCGCAATTGTTTTGAGCGCCATGAAACCGTCTGGTGACCGAGCGCGGTACTAATATTTTTAACATAACATAACGTTGTCCTTAGTCTTCCAGTGGAGGTTTCTCAAGAAAGACCAAATGTGACTACACGTTCTGGTGGCAGTGATACCTTCAATCAATCAATCAGGGTTCTTGTAAGGTTCAACTACTCACACGGGAGGGTCTCAAGCCGCTGAGGGGTGGAAGAGGGATCTGCTGTTCAGTCAGCGAGGTCTTGAGGTCCTTCCTGAATTGAGGCAGAGAAGGAGATTGCTCGAGTTGCAGAGGTAGGGAGTACCAGGTCTTTTCAGCGAGGTAGGAGAAAGATCTTCATCCAGCAGTGGTCCTACGGATCTGTGGGATGGTGTCCAGGGCCTGATTTGTGGAGCGGAGATATCTGGTGCGAGTGTGCAAGGAGAGGCGGTTCTTGAGTGTTAGACGGACCGGGAGGGTCGGCCGAGATTACGGGGAGAGGTCTCCAGGGAGAGCCGTCTCCAACGACTGTACAGATAAGTAACTTCCCCCCCACAGACGGACACCACACAAGATTGAAGGTTAACGAGACTTTATATGCACTTCTTAGGTTACGTTGAGATAATACAAGGAGGTCTGGACTCAGGGGTCCCCTCGGTTCTGATCTCTGGTTGAGGAAAAGGGTAGCGGGACAGTCTTAGTTACCAATGAGTTCAATAGCTCTCAATCCTCGAGCTCGGCGTGGTTGCTGATCGGGCCGTGGAGGAGCCAAGCAGGTCCCGAGATGGATGAAGGGTGGTCGGCGGGCCGTGGAGAAGCCAAGCAGGTCCCGATATGGATGAAGGATGGTCGACGGGCCGTGGAGAAGCCAAGCAGGTCCCGATGCAGATGACAGTTACAACGGTCCGCGGCCTCGCCAGCAGATCCGGACGACGGTGAAGGATGAAGGTTACGACGGCTGTGGCAGCGCCAACAGGCAGGATGATGGTGCACAGGACAGAGCTACGGCAGCGCCAGTAGTCCGTCCAGGATGAGTTCTTCTTTCGTCTCTCGACTCCAAGATACAACTGCCTTCCTGTTCTGGAGCTGCCCCAGTTATAGGGCTGGCGTGCTTTGATGTCCGGACCCTCGCACTTGGAGGTCGGGAGGTCCGGGATGAGGGAGTCCAGACACCCAGCAGGGGGGTGGAGCCAGCGCCCGGGGAGGCGATGGGCGAGCGGCACTGGCCGGGGGAGAACCATCGACACCTCTTTCTCCCATTGACTGGCCAAGTAGCTCGCTCGCCTCCTGGGTGGAGGGTGGTGCCGGAATGTCTGAGGCCGGGCTAGGCCCAGGGTTGAGGTCGATCGGGGGCCAGGCGGCCTCGTGGCGAAGTGTCCAAGATGGCGGCCCGGGCTGGGCGCGTGGGTCGGCCGTGGATCGGACCCACGAGGTTATCATGCTTGAGGGCAGGTGTCCCTGAGGGGACGTAGGACGTGCAATGGTGGTGTGTGGTGCTTGTATGACTGGCTCGGGCTTGGTCGAGCCGGGGGAGAGCGGCCCGTCATGTGGCCTGTCCAACATGCGTCCCCCCCAGCTGAAGGCGGGGAGAGTTACCCATCCTCTTGGGGACTCTCTTCGTCGAGGCGGAAAAACCGGGACAGGCCATCCGCGTTGGCGTGGTCAGACCCAGGCCGGTGTTCAACGGTAAAGTCCATACCTTGCAAGGAGATGGACCAGCGTAGCAGTTTTGGGTTTTCCCCCCGCATATGCATCAACCACTGCAGGGGTCGGTGGTCAGTCTGCACCCGGAAGTGGGTGCCAAAAAGGTAGGGTCGGAGCTTCTTGAGGGCCCATACCACAGCGAAGGCTTCCCTCTCTATGGTGCTCCAGCGTTGCTCCCGTGGTAGGAGTCTCCGGCTGATGAAGGCCACCGGTTGATCAAGGCCTTCGGTGTTCACCTGGGACAGGACCGCCCCAATGCCCTGGTCGGAGGCATCCGTCTGGACGACGAACTCCCGGCTGTAGTCTGGGGCCTGGAGTACAGGAGCGGAACACATGGCGGCCTTTAGCTGTTCGAAGGCCGCTTGACACTCTGGGGTCCAGTTCACCTTCTTGGGCTGATTTTTCGACGTGAGTTCGGTGAGAGGCCCCACGATGGTACCATAGTCTTTCACGAACCTTCGGTAGTAGCCCGTGAGGCCCAGGAAGGCTCGCACCTCAGTTTGAGTGTTAGGGGGTTGCCAGTTCTGGATGGCGGCAATTTTCAGTTGAAGAGGGGCCACTAGACCGCTTCCCACTTGGTGTCCGAGGTAGGTCACTGACCCTTGTCCAATTTGACATTTGCTGGCCTTGATCGTGAGGCCAGCTCGCTGAAGGGCTTGCAACACTGCTTGGAGGTGGTGGAGGTGCTCGGTCCAGTGGTGGCTGTACACAGCGATGTCGTCCAGGTAGGCGGCGCTGAACTCTTCGAGCCCCGCCAGGACCTGATTGACGAGCCGTTGGAACGTCGCTGGGGCATTTTTCATGCCGAAGGGCATGACCGTGAAGTGATAGTGGCCATCGGGGGTGGAGAAGGCAGAACGTTCTTGTGCTCGGGGTGTGAGGCCGATCTGCCAATATCCTGCCGTTAGATCGAAGATGCTGAGGTAGCGGGCAGCGCCCATTCGGTCGACCAGTTCATCTGCCCGGGGGATGGGGTGTGCGTCCGTTCTGGTGACTTCATTCAGGCCCCGGTAGTCGACACAGAACCGGAGTTCGGGTGTGGTTCCGGGGGCGGCTGCTTTGGGGACCAGTACGACCGGGCTGGCCCATGGACTGTCGGAGGGCTCGATGACCCCGAGCGTGAGCATCTTAGTTACTTCCGCCTGGATGCAGGCCCGTACCCGATCAGGTACGCGGTAGGCCCGGTGGCGGATAGGAGGGCTGTCTCCGGTGTCCACATCGTGCACACACCAGGAAGTGACACCTGGGGTGAGGGAGAACAGGCTGGCAAACCGTGATAGGAGGGCTTGGCACTCTTGGCGTTGTTCCTGGGAGAGGGTCTCCGAGAGTCGGACCCCATCCACGGAGCCGTCTTGCTCCTGGGTCCGCAAGAGGTCAGGGAGAGGCTCGGAGTCGTCCTCAACCCCGTTGTCTGTGGCCATCAAGAGGCTGAGTTCTGTTCGTGCAAAGTGGGGTTTCAGTCTGTTGGTGTGGAGGACTCGGAGCGGATTCCGGGCGGACTCCATATCGATCAGATAGGTGGCGGGTCCCTTGCGCTCGATTACTTTGAAGGGTCCCGTCCATTTGTCTTGGAGAGCGCACGGTTCTGTGGGGGACATTACCCAGACCTGTTGCCCCGGCTCGAATTCAATAGATGAAGCGTTCTGGTCATACCATCTCTTCATGTCCTCTTGACTGGCCTCTAGGTTGGCTTTCGCTAGGTCTCTGAACCGCTGGGACTGGTTGCGGAGGGTGAGGAGGTACCGGAAGACATCTGGAGGACTCTTGGCCGGAGGCAACTCCCAGCCTTCTTTGATCAGGCTGAGTGGCCCCCGTACTGGGTGCCCATAGAGCAGCTCGAATGGGCTGAAGCCTAGGGACTTCTGTGGGACCTCCCGGTAGGCGAAGAGGAGGCACGGCAGCAGCACGTCCCACTGGCGACGGAGGGGTTCTTCCAATCCCCCGATCATCCCTTTTAGAGTGCGATTGAACCGCTCAACAAGTCCGTTTCCTTGGGGGTGATAGGGGGTCGTGAAGCGGTAGGTGACCCCACACTGTTGCCAGAGGGACTTCATGTATTTGGAAATAAAGTTCGTGCCTCTGTCACTGACGACTTCTCGGGGGAACCCCACACGGGAGAAGATCCCCATCAGGGCCCTGCCGACCACTGGGGCTGTGACGGTCCGGAGAGGAATAGCCTCAGGGTAGCGGGTGGCGTGGTCCACTAGTACTAGGATGAAGCGATGGCCTTGTCTTGTACGTGGGTCTAGGGGTCCCACAATGTCTATTCCGACCCTCTCAAATGGGGTCGTGACTACGGGAAAGGGTTGCAGGGGGGCCTTTAATTTGCGGCCGCTCTTCCCACTGGCTTGGCACGTGGGGCAAGATCGGCAATGCTGGTGCACATCGTTTCTCATTTTTGGCCAGAAGAAGTGGGTCACTAGGCGGCTGTAGGTTTTATCTTGTCCCAGGTGCCCTGCCAGGGGGACATCGTGGGCCAGATTTAGCAGGAAGTCTCTAAAGCGGAGTGGCACCACTAGTACTCGGTTGGCCCCCAGCTCGGCGATTCGTTGCTCGCTGTACAGTAGGTCATTGTCCCAGTAGACCCAATGAGTTCCGGAGGTATCCCCTGCGCTTTGGGCGAGCGCTTGTTGTCGGAGTCCCTCAAGGGAGGGACAGGTCTTCTGCTCCTGACGAAATTGTTCTTGTGTGGGCCCCCCTTCTTGAGCCCACTGGTCGAGATTAGCAAGGTCGGAAGGTTGAGCAGGTTCGAGGGGGATGCCCTGGTCGGGGGTCTCGGCGGGGGCGACCGGAGGCGGAGGCGCCGGCCATTCTGGTTCTTCCGGGTGATGGTTGGCACGGGCGGCCATAGACCGGGTGGTGACGCACGCCCAGTCTGGGACGCCCAACATCCCCAAGTGTTCTTTTCGCTCCACGGCTGCCCACGGGGAGCTTTCCAGGTCATTTCCGAGGAGGCAGTCCACGGGGGCGTCGTCTCGGACCGTTACTTTCAACATGCCGGAGACCCCTCCCCACTCAAAGGGGACGCAGGCCATCCGACACAGACTCTCCGAGTTGTCGGCTGATCGTACAGGGCAGAGAATGTTCGGTAGATATTGTTCTGGGGTCACCAGATGACAGCGGACGGCTGTCACACTGGCCCCGGTGTCTCGAAGGGCTTCGGCCCGTTGTCCATTGATGCTCACCCATTGGCTGTACTTCTGGGTGTTAGCGGGTAGGGGGACCCGCGGGACCATGTCTCTTCCCCCTAAGCACGCGAGAGTCATGGCGGCTGGCTCCCACCCTTGATACTCTTGCTCGTCTGTTTCTGGTTCCTCGGAGATCTGTTCTTCCCCTAGTGCCGCGGCGGCCACCTGGCGGGGTCTTGGGCTCGGATACTGCGGGCAGCTTGGGTCATTTGCATAGTGGCCTACTCGTTGGCATCGGTGACATGTAACATTGGCTCTGTATCCCGGTCGCGCCGGGGTGCTGCCCCGGTTGGCCGGGGGGGTGGTGCTGGTAGTGGGGGCGGCCGGAGTGTTGTCTCTTCCTCGTCCTTGGCCCCCTCCTCCTCCTCTGGATCGGTGGTGACCATTGTTGTTCCTGTTCTGCTCGTAGGACCCATTCCGGCCCACTCGGGTGATCTCCCACCGGTCAGCTTCGGCTGCGAGCTGCCGGGGATCGGTTAACTTGCTGTCGAGGAGGTGTTGGCGTAGTTCAATGAAGCAGTTGTTGGACAGATGCTCCCATACCATCAGATTGAACAACTGCTCGTAGGTCGTGACGTTGTTCCCTCTGATCCAGCCTTCGAAGGCTCGGCTGAAGTACGTTACATAGTCCACCCAAGTTGTACCTGGAATGCGTGTGCAGTCTCGGAACCTCTGACGGTACATCTCGGGCGTGAGGCCATAGCGAGTGAGGAGGGCCGCTTTCATATGGTCGTAGGAGGTCATCTGGTGGTCTGGGAGCTGTAACAGAGTATCGCGGCCCTCATTGAGGAATTTGCCCCATAGGCCGGCTCCCCAGTCGGCTCTATCGATCCGGTGCGCAGTCATCGCGATTTCATATGCCTTAAACCATTGCTGGATGTCGTCTTCTCGAAAATATTCTCGGACCACATCCTTGGGGATGTGCACTTTTTTGTCCGTGGTCCCGGGGGTGGACGGTCTGTCGGGCACCCCTAATTCTTTATTCTGTTTGCGCAGGTTGATCTCGGCTAGGTTCCGCTCGTGCTCGTACGTTAGTCTTTTTTCCTCGAGCTCCCTTTGCCTCTGTTTCTCCTCTCTTTCTTCTCGGAGGCGAAGGTGCTCTAAGTTTATTTTTTGCTCGGCCAATTTGAGTTCTATGTCCATCTTGAGTCGGGCCATTTCAAGTTCGTGTAGTCGGGCTTTTTCTCTTTCTTGGATCTCGTCTTGCGAGAGACCCGTTCTTTGCTCTTCAGGGGCCGTGTTGGTCTTTTTCGCGGTGCTTTGCTCCGGGGCTTCGACATCCCCGGTCTCTGCCCAAGATTCTAGGGCATGCTTAAAATCGTCCTTGGTACTTAGTCCGGTGGTAGCGATACCTAGTTCGATGCAGAACTGCTTTAGTTCACGATGGCTGTATTCCTCTAGCTTTTCCATTTGGAACTTCTCAGTTGATCCGCTCTCTTTAGTCGACATTGTTGTTCGTTGTGGGGTGAGCTACTCTCTGTACGTTATGCGGTGATTCGGATCGCGCCGCTGGCCACCAATGTTAGACGGACCGGGAGGGTCGGCCGAGATTACGGGGAGAGGTCTCCAGGGAGAGCCGTCTCCAACGACTGTACAGATAAGTAACTTCCCCCCCACAGACGGACACCACACAAGATTGAAGGTTAACGAGACTTTATATGCACTTCTTAGGTTACGTTGAGATAATACAAGGAGGTCTGGACTCAGGGGTCCCCTCGGTTCTGATCTCTGGTTGAGGAAAAGGGTAGCGGGACAGTCTTAGTTACCAATGAGTTCAATAGCTCTCAATCCTCGAGCTCGGCGTGGTTGCTGATCGGGCCGTGGAGGAGCCAAGCAGGTCCCGAGATGGATGAAGGGTGGTCGGCGGGCCGTGGAGAAGCCAAGCAGGTCCCGATATGGATGAAGGATGGTCGACGGGCCGTGGAGAAGCCAAGCAGGTCCCGATGCAGATGACAGTTACAACGGTCCGCGGCCTCGCCAGCAGATCCGGACGACGGTGAAGGATGAAGGTTACGACGGCTGTGGCAGCGCCAACAGGCAGGATGATGGTGCACAGGACAGAGCTACGGCAGCGCCAGTAGTCCGTCCAGGATGAGTTCTTCTTTCGTCTCTCGACTCCAAGATACAACTGCCTTCCTGTTCTGGAGCTGCCCCAGTTATAGGGCTGGCGTGCTTTGATGTCCGGACCCTCGCACTTGGAGGTCGGGAGGTCCGGGATGAGGGAGTCCAGACACCCAGCAGGGGGGTGGAGCCAGCGCCCGGGGAGGCGATGGGCGAGCGGCACTGGCCGGGGGAGAACCATCGACACCTCTTTCTCCCATTGACTGGCCAAGTAGCTCGCTCGCCTCCTGGGTGGAGGGTGGTGCCGGAATGTCTGAGGCCGGGCTAGGCCCAGGGTTGAGGTCGATCGGGGGCCAGGCGGCCTCGTGGCGAAGTGTCCAAGATGGCGGCCCGGGCTGGGCGCGTGGGTCGGCCGTGGATCGGACCCACGAGGTTATCATGCTTGAGGGCAGGTGTCCCTGAGGGGACGTAGGACGTGCAATGGTGGTGTGTGGTGCTTGTATGACTGGCTCGGGCTTGGTCGAGCCGGGGGAGAGCGGCCCGTCATGTGGCCTGTCCAACATTGAGGTATGTGGGTCCGGCATTGTGGAGGACTTTGTAGGTGTGTGTGAAAAGTTTGTTTGTGATGCTTTTGTTGACCGGGAATAAGTGGAGATCTTGAAGGAAAGTGCTAAAATCTTCATGGCTGTTTCCTCAGGCTACAGGCCACATTTTCCAAACGCAAAAGAGGTGGTCCCCGCTGCTTACCTTTCTGGATCCTCTTCTAGGCAGGCTGCAGCCTGCTCTTTTTCACAATCTTCTCCATCGTCTAGCCTCAGGATCGAAGTTCCCAAGAGGGAGCAGAATTCTGAGGATATACGCAGAATTGTTTCATTGTATAGGTCAGCATGACACTGGTGCCACCAGCCCTGGAGTAAAATGCTGGAAGCAGACCTTCATGCAGAGCAGGAGACACCTCTTCTCCTCCTGTGATCCAGTCAGATTTGGGTCAAGCAGGACATTATAAACGGTAAGCTCATCAGTCATAACTTGCCAATTCTTTTAAATTTCAGCAAAGCATGCTTACGTCAGTTACAAGGTGGCTGCTAGCAGAATAATAAGGCAATGATCCATCTTTTTGTGGAAAAGGGCTATTTTATTTTTTTGTATTTCTCAAAAGAATTCCCGTTCTGGGGGTTTGTTTAAAAAATACAACAAAATGCATAACAGCCATCATGATGAGGCAGGAGGCCAGCACTGCAGTTTTGACAAAAGTACTCCTGATGTGTTGCTGGTGGCATTTTTGTCAACAAATCTTCACCACACAGACGAGGACTCTTGATACAGCAGGTGTTCTATGCTGGGCTGGCTGGGGCATGCCATACCAGTGGACTGGCGCGGTGCCTAACAATTCTAAAAGAGCTGCTAAGTCTCTTGATGGACCTCATCGTGCAGTGCACCACAGATCCCTCACATCTGCTGTACCTAGGAACTTGGGAGACTCATTGTATCCTGTTTGTTGGAAGGAGGAAGGGCCTTGACTCATTTTGGATAGGTGACAGTGCCTGCAGGAATCAGATGTGTTCGAGTGTATAATACAGGATGAGAGAGGGCAATCCTGGATTGCTGCTGAGGAAGGTAGAGATGTCTCAGTACTGAGGACAGGAACCGAGGCACCAGAAATGTTCGTCCTGATTGTCTGAGTGAAAGAAGGCCATTTATACCTGACTAAATGCCATCCGCTGTATGTGCCCCCTAATAGAGGTGATATATGTCATGACTGAACCAGATGTCTGTATGAGGATGCTAGAGTACCTAGTTAGAAGTAACTTGCCATGTTGCCAGTTGCCAGAGAGCCACCTCAAAATCCTGCTCTGTATCCGGGAACTCAATTATCAGTAGTAAATAGAAGCTGGTGCACGGCATCCAGCCTGCTGATTGGTGGATGGTGTACATTCATTGGTAAGTGCCAAACTAACAGACTACCTGTGGGGTGTGATCTCCCAAAAACGTAAACCTTGGAAATTATTTTGGAGTGTGGTATGATCACATATTGGTTGTTTTTGGCTCACTGCACAGATCACAGAACTAATCACACTCATGATCTGGATTCTATTTTCATTAAAGAAACCTGATTCACGGCCAACAAGCACCACATCATTGACATCCTGGTCCCTCAATATTAGGGGTGGGCGGAACCCACAGAGTTTTACTTCTCGGATTTCCACGAAATTCCATAATAACTCAGTGAGATTCCGCAGAGTTCCGGGAGCAGTGGAATACGCTTTTCGCACTGATTTTTAGCACTGGGAGCTTGTTCCACACTGTAAAATCAGCCTGGACAGCACCACGTGGCACGCCAAAGGGCACTGCTCCCCAATGCAAATGGTATGATCTGCCGCAACCAACCACATTGAGAAATCGTAAATCGCACCAGGACTCGTCCTAGCAAGCGATTTTCTTGCTCGCTAGCTTATGTGTGAGAAAGCTTCTGCCTTATGTCTGTTCAGAGAGTTTTTCTGGAACTCCACGCTCCATGGAGTGGGCAAACTCTGTGAACTCTGCCAGTGGGGCGGAGTTTACCGCCCACCCCTACTCAATATTACAGCATACCCTACATTGACAGGTCATACTGCACAGAGAGAGGCATTGAATTCACCCACCATTCATTGTTGCCCTTCACTATCCAGAAACTATTGATGTTTAGCAGTTTTAAACATTTGCTTGGAATTTTCCCCAGACCACCACTCAAATTGTCTTACTGCACCTAGATAATAAAGTCCCAACCCAGTATTCACCGATAAGAGTTCTGACTTCATTACTGCAGCCTTCACCATCTCACTCAACAACATCTTCCTCAGTAGTTGCAGCCTTCCAGAAGCACACCAGGCATTCCCTCCTTCATTTGTTGGATATTCCTGACATCCTCAAGCATATCTCTGAGCCAAATCAAAACATGTGCACCATATGTGACTTTGTGACTGAAGTCACTTGCCGCCCTGTGAAACAGATCAATTGTACCCATAATGAACTTAGTTACATCAAAGGATCCATCATAAACTGTTCCTAAGATGCCAACTACAAGAACTTGGCAGCCTTCTGAGCCTCTGTGAACTCAAGCACTGTCACTGAAACTCTCCTACGAGACTTCAACAAAGCTTTCCAGGTGAGAGCTATCAGGAGTTCTCCATTGAAACTGTGACCCCTGAAAACTGTCCACACCACCTTGGTACAATAAGGCACTTAATGACTGGAAACACAGCATCTGATGACAGAAAAAGAAATGGGGAACCTCACAAAAGCTTGATGACCTCACAGTTGTAAAACAACTCTAAATTGCCCAATGCTATTAATTCTTTACTAGGACAAGGCATTTTTCTGGATGCCCTCAAGACTGGACAGATCCTTCCCATTGTCAAAAAGCAAATCCTGTAGGGGAAATGGTACCTAGGGAAGAAACTTATGGTCTTGTAAAAATGATGGTTCGTGCTTGGGGGTTGGGTTGGGACAGGTGGGACACTCTGAAAGTTCTCTGGGCCCGATTCACAGACCTAACTTAAGACAAAATCCTTAACTTCCTACTTTTGGTATTCACAGAAGGCATTTAGTAGTAGTAAAGTTAGGATTTTGTCTTAAGTTTGACTTAAGACAAGCTTAAGACAGACTTAAGACAGACTTAAGTTAGGATTTTGTCTTAAGTCTGTCTTAAGTCTGTCTTAAGTCTGTCTTAAATCTGTCTTAAGTTTGTCTAAAGTCAAATTTAAGACACAATCCTAACTTTACTACTACTAAATGCCTTCTGTAAATACCAAAAGTAGTACGTTTAGGATTTTGTCTTAAGTTAGTCCTGTGAATCCGCCCCTCTGTTTATAATATTTGGTATGTTGCTTCCATTAGCCGATCTCTCATCTTGGTAAAGTAGGCAGCCATGTGTATTTACGTAAACCAAATAACATTTGTAGTGAAAAAAAAGCTCATTCTATAACCTGACGACCTCACCTCAATCACCAAATGACATGCCTACATAACTGCAAGTGTCCCAGTGGTAGAACACACTAGGCAGATATCCGACAATGGAGATACCTGCCTTTAGCTTCTAACCAACTCCTTGGTAGCCTTTGGCACCTTGGCCCATCAAGCCCAGCTGTACACCACAGAAGAAAGAACGGGAACTGAAGGTACTGCCCTGTAGTGGGGCTGATCATATCTGACCAATAGAGCTCAGCTGGTCTACCTGGTGTTTCCCCAAAATGTTTCCATCCCAATGACATGCAACATCCCACATGGCTCTAACATCTAGTCAGTTATCTTCAATCATAATTTGGGTATGAATCCTCTAGGAGCCCTATTGTTAGACGTAGACATCAGCATCCACCAATGCAGATATGACACCTAACGTTAGATGAGGAATACATGATCGAGATACCGCCTTGTTAAAGAGTTGTCTTACAAACATACAAGCCTTGATGACTTGGGCCTCTCTCAAGCTTCTCAACTTTTTTTATCCTCATCGCTAATGCCAGCAAACAACACCGGCTCCAAACATGGCCATATGAAATTACCTAGAAGACCTCATCCATGGCTCGCTAGCAATTCCAAAGAGCTTGGCTTCCGTACGTAGAGTGGACTCAGCTTAAAAACACATCCCACACAAAATCAAGATCTCCTGGCCCCCACATTCCGTGACAAAAAGTGAAATATTTTGTGCAATACAATGAATATAGAACAGTTGTTCAAGCAGTAGTCATATCACACCTCACTGCCTACTCTAGAATCTCAGAAACCCACCAGCCACCAAGAGAGCATCCTCATTGCAGCAGCAAGCCTCAACAATGTTCACCAGACACTCAATAATATAACATTAACATCTCCACTGGCTCCTCTTTCCCAAACAAATTATTTTCAATCCGACTTCATCATCAAGAAGGCTGCCAGTGATGATACACCTGCAGGTTTGAGTCCCAAAATCAAGACATCAATAGGAATCCTCAGTAGGTGAAACAAGAGTCTCTATCAACCCGAAAAAGCAAAAAAAGGAGTACATGAGATGGCAGGGATTTTTCCAAAGGCGTGGAATACAATCCCGGGATAGATGTTCCACACTATCTCCATCTTCTGCATCAGAAAATAGCTCAAGGACATGTTCTTCAACCAAGAACTAACCAATGTGTGATATCAAATCATGAGAGGGTGCTCTACCACAATATTGAGTTGTGCACAGCGGCTTGTCAAAATATTATACCCATATTTGACTACTATAATATCACAAAGGTATGTATATATTAGTAAGTAGAGATTTGCTATTCTTAACACATCAATACATGCCTTGAAGATATAAGTAAGCATGCATTTATCATTCTTGTAACTCAATGTACATGTGTGTGTGCATATCTCTCTCTCTCTCTCTCTCTCTCTCTCTCTCTCTATATATATATATATATATATATATATAAATATATATATATATATATATATATATATATATATATGTATATGTATATATTTATGTATATAGCAACATCTATATATATCTATATGTATATCTACCTATCTATCTATGTATGTACATATATGCACACACACACACACACACACATATATATATATTCCTTCTTCCTTCCTGTGGTTGGCGTGGAGGCTGTGTCCGCATACGCAGAGCTAGAGTGAAGAGATCCAACGTTCTCATATATATATATATATATATATATATATATATAACCTACTGGCGGTCGCCAGTAGGTAGTTATAGTTAGGATTGTTTTCAATGTTAAATCTCAAAATTCTATTTGGAATAACTTTGGCGCCAGTTGACGAATCTGCCTGAAAATTTCCTCAAAATGGCCTCGCGGCGCCCCGGTCCTTCCCTGAAAGTTTGGGGGGGATTTGTCAAGCGGGGGCCGAGATAAAAGGGGGGTCCCAAAACGTGTTTTCCCCATGTTAATTTCCATAGGGCGGTCGACCTCACTTTTAGCCCGAACGGCTGAATGGATTTACACCAAACTTGGCAAAATTGTAGGGACTGGTAGCCCGATGTGCCTTTGCTATGTCTCAAGATATGTGCTCCAGTGGTTTTTGAGTAATTTAGGTTCAAAAAAATATATATATCTATAGCAGCGCCCCAGTACGCGCACCGGGGAGCGCTCCGGGCGCGCCACGCGACTTGTGCACAGAAAGCTGATTGGCTCTCGGGTGTCTGTAAACATTCGAAACAGTCTGGAGCAGCCGCCATCTTGTGTCTCGGTAAAATCGAGACACAAGAGGTGGCAAAAACAAAGGGAGAAATGACCATAAGGGGGCAGAGTAGACCCCCTCTGACCTCCTAGGTTTGATGTGGGGGCCATAAAAGTTTTTTTTCGATGTGCGCGGGGGGAGCGCCCGGTATGCGCACCGGCGAGCGCACCGGGGAGCGTACCATGGGGAAAAAAGAATGACAGATTTTTTTTTAAAAATTGCATTTTTTTAGAAATTGTAGGTAGTTCTAAAAAGAACTGTTTTTTTATTCTTTTTGTTGTTTTATATGTTTTTTATTGGTTTTTTAACATTTTTTTCTTTTTTTGGCTTTTCTGAACATTTTTTGTTTTTTTTGTATTTTTTAAGGGGAGAAACAAAAAACAGGGAATTCTAAAGGGCTCAATAGGAGCAAAAAAAAGCGGAACAAATTAATGTTTCCTTGGGCACTTGTGGTTATCCCAAGCACGATTAATAAGTGTGATGCATTGCTCTCCATAGCATATTGTTTGTCCACAAAAAATACAAACAATTTTAAAATTGGAAAATTTGGTTTGTGTGGTGGAGCATATCTCCCTAACTTCTGGTCCCGATGGGGTAGAAACATTAGTTTGGGAGGTGCTGGCAGAAGATTGGATAGGGTTTCTGGCCAGTTCCCTGACCTCTGCCCTAGCATAGTTATTTGGATGCTTTCTAAGCATATATCTGATCATCGTGTGGTTGCCGAAGGAGTATTTTTTGTTGGGATTCCCCCTTGACAGCTCCTGATGACAGATTAAGCAGGTTGCCTTAGGTGCATTGACTTTTTTTTTGTCGTTGGGGATTGAAAAAAATTGCCAGATGATGTGCTCTTTTGGTTTGTAGGGAATATTGTCCTCTGGGTAGAATCTCCTCTCCTCCTCCTCTTCATCCTCCTCCTGTTCTTGATCTCCACCACTGTGAAGTTGTGGAGGTCCTTGTGGTGGTGGTGGTGGTCCAGAAGATCCAGCAGCTGCAGCTAATGTAGCCATTTTCGACTGATATAACTGCAGGTCTACCTCTCTCAAAGCACAAAGGTAGAATAAGGAAAAAAGGTGGGGGCTTTCATCATTTGGAAAAAAAAAAGATCCTGAACCAATGAAAAGTGTTATTTTCAGGTCACATGACCAGGGGTTTCATCATTATGAAACCAAAACTGTTATGAACCAATGAAAAGTGTTATTTTCCGGTCACATGACCCAACGCGCTTACGCTACGCGCCCCGGGGCGTGTCCCGGGGCGCGCCCAGGGGCACGTCGCGTAAGAGCGTCGAATGCTTCCGGGTGCGTTTACGCCATGCGTATCACGCGGACGCAGCTACGCGATACGTCACGATCATGTTTTCGTTCGCGACATTGGCGCTAACGGGACGCCTCCCGGTTCGCGCACCGGGGCGCTTCAAAATATTACACTTTCCGGGGCGCTCACCGGGGCGCGCACCGGGAGCGCTCCAGGGCAAAATAATAAAATTTAAAAAAAACAATATACAAAAAAAAAACATTGGAAAAATTGTAGGGACTGGTAGCCCGATGTGCCTTTGCTGTGTCTCAAGATATATGCTCCAGTGGTTTTTAAGAAAATTAACTTTGAAAAAATATATATTGGGCTACATTGGGCTATATATATGTTAGAGCCCAAATGTAGCCCAAATGTAGCCCAATGTAGCCCAATGTAGCCCAATGTAGCCCAAAGATGACCACCAGACACAAAAGCAAATACAAATGTAGCCCAAATATCAGCCAGATGTAGCGCAACTATAGCCCAATGATAGTATGTACCAGAGTGTTCTAAAGAACAACTACAGCGCTAACAGTCTTACTTATAAAGTTAGACTTTTAGTTAGGAATTAGCATTAAAACAATCTTTGAAATTCACTGAAAAAACCATAGGTTTCACACCAGTTAAAGTTAGCGGGAAATTTTACTGACATTATACCAATGAAATTCCACGTTATAGTTAGTTGGACTCACTATAACTTGCGCGCCTGCAATGCACTGCTGATGACGTCACATATTACATCACTCATGACATGGTCAGTGACATCACTCATGACATCACTGATGACACCATCCTTGTGTCAAAGTGGCAGACCTCCTATCAGCATAAAATAACCTTTGACACACATTCAAAAATAGAAACTAACATTTTATTAAAAAACGAGAAACCAACACCAATTACAACAACTTATTAGGTAATTCCAACATCTACATACACATCCACTCATTCACCAACAGTTCTCTATAGTCATTCATATATATATTCACTCATCATATGTAGTGATAGACCTATACATCCTGTTACACACCGACAGTCATCCAAAAGTTACTCACACACATATTCATACATGCAAAAAAACTATTGAACATCCATTTATTTGCATATACAGCTATACACACACTACCACTTTACTTCTAAAGAAACTTACACATACTTACTCTTAAACAATCACTTATAGAAACACATACTTATTTAAACAGGAACTCTTACAATCTCTCACTCTCACATATACTCACTTATATATATCAATACTCACATATACTAGATTAAAACATATGTCGTTACTGAAAAAGACAATAGTGAGACAGTCGTTTACTCACTAACACACACATATACACACTCATCCATCCATACAGTCCTGTACATATGCTGTCTTCAAAACACATACACCGGGAGCGCTCCGAAGTGAAATATAAAAAAAAAAGAATATACTTTTTTTTTTTAAATATATTATATTAATATTCAATATAGGATTCATTTTTAGAAAAACATACCTTTCTAAGCTATAGATATTTGCGAAAAAATAACCTTAGAAATTCACTAAAAAACACATAGGTATGAGGCCCTATAAAAAGTTAGGAATTAGCAGTTAAAAAACCTATGAAATTCACAGAAAAAAACACAGGTTTCACACCAGTTATAGTTAGGAATTATCATATAAAAAACCTATGAAATTCACTGAAAAAACCATAGGTTTCACACCAGTTATAGTTAGGAATTAGCATTTAAAAAACCTATTAAATTCACTGAAAAAACCATAGGTTTCACACCAGTTATAGTTACCTGGAAATTTTACTGACATAAAACCATTGAAATTCCCACGTTATAGTTAGTTGGACTCACTATAACTTGCGCGTGTAATGCACTGCTGATGACATCACATATTACATCACTCATGACATGGTCAGTGACATCACTCATGACATCACTGATGACACCATCCTTGTGACAGAGTGACTGACCTCCTTTCCCTGTAAAGTAACCCTTGAAACACAATTTCAAAAATAGAAACTAACATTTACAAAAAAGTGGAGATACCTATACCAGTTACAACAACCAATTCAGTAATTCCACCATTTATATACACATCCACTCATTCACCAACAGTTCTATATAGTCATTCATACATATACTCACTTATCATATGTAGTGAGACACCTTTACATCCGTTAACACACCGACAGTCTTCCAAAAGTTGCTCACAAACATACTCACACATGCAAATAAACTATTGAACATTCATTTTTTTGCATATACAGCTATACACACACTACCACTTTACTTCTAAGGAAACTTACACATACTCACTCTCTTAAACAATCACTTATAGAAACACATACTTATTTAAACAGGAACTCTTACAATCTCTCACTCTCACATATACTCACTTATATACATCAATACTCACATATACTAGATTAAAACATATGTCGTTACTAAAAAAGACAATACTGAGACAGTCATTCACTCACTAACACACACATATACACACTCATCCACCTATACAGTCCTGCACATATGCTGTCTTCAAAACACATACAAACAGTGAGTCAGTCACCAACCCATGAGCTACTTATACACAAAGTGAAACACTGATACATATATTTCAATATTTAAAAGTTACTTGTTAATATACGTATTCACTAAAATACACTTAATAAGGCAGTGAACCAAACAATTTATTTATAAAAAATACACACCGACAGTCATCCAAAAGTTACTCACACACATACTCACACATGCAAATAAACTATTGAACATCCATTAATTTGCATATTCGGCTATACACACACTACCGCTTTACTTCTAAGGAAACTTACACATACTCACTCTCTTAAACAATCACTTATAGAAACACATACTTATTTAAACAGGAACTCTTACAATCTCTCACTCTCACATATACTCACTTATATACATCAATACTCACATATACTAGATTAAAACATATGTTGTTACTAAAAAAGACAATACTGAGACAGTCATTCACTCACTAACACACACATATACACACTCATCCACCTATACAGTCCTGCACATATGCTGTCTTCAAAACACATACAAACAGTGAGTCAGTCACCATCCCATGCAGCTACTTATACACAAAGTGAAACACTGATACATATATTTCAATATTTAAAAGTTACTTGTTAAGATACGTATTCACTAAAATACACTTAATAAGGCAGTGAACCAAACAATTTATTTATAAAAAACATAATAAACATAAACATCCACTTAGACACATATTTTACCATTTATTCTTCCATCAACCTTTACAAATACATATATAAAACATATTTATTTTTCAGAAAGACACACATTCACTGGCTGGTGTCATCAGTGATGTTTTCAGTGAATTTATTTATATATATATATATATATATATATATATATATATATATATATATATATATATATATATATATCCGTATCTTTTTGACTACCTGGATTGTGGTTTTCTGCCTTTCGATATGGAAACTGCGTGATATATATATATATATATATATATATATATATATATATATATATATATATATATATATATATATATATATTCAAGTTATGGAGCTGTAGTACATGTTCTGGAGACAATATTATGAGAGAAAGATATTTTTGTCCCTCGATATTGTGACATACATTACTCATAAGAGTGCACTTCCTTGCCACACCCACAATTATTTTAATAAACTCTCCTGATTACGCAGCAGCGATCCTCCTTTCTGGGCTCTCCTTGCTCTTCCTGTTCACTTTATGCATTGTAGCCAGGGACACTTGAATTATGTGATAATGCGGCTATGTAATTTTCCACATAATTATGGATTTGCCGCTCTTGCCATGTAATCCATCATCGGATGCATAATGTGCAGATTTTAACAAGAAAATTATCTTTAGCTCAATCGGATTAAAAGCTACTAAAATCTTGGGGCCTCATTTAAGGTGAATTGGCATAGGTCAGTGCCACAATTCTTCTAGTGGCAATGCCCTACACCAATGTGAAAGAGCAGGAATGCACTGTATTGATGAAATACTGCGCATTCCTGTTCTTTTCCGCTGCACTGGCGCTGTTTTGGCTGCCTAGCACGACTGCAGGCCCCCTTGTACCATGGTGCAAGGGTGCCTGTGTTGCATGCAGGATTGTTTTTGTGCAGGAAGGGGCACCTTCCTGCACAAAAACAATTCTGAGAGGGGTTTTCCTCTATCCATATGTGCTGCAGGAAAGAGGGATAAAAAACAGGAGAAATAAAAATATTTCTCCTTGTTATGCCTGCTGTGGGAGGCGTAAAGTTTTGCCATGGCCCCAGATTTACGTGATTGAATACATTTGAGACAGTGCAGAAAATCCATGGGTGTTGCATGGGAAAAGCCACAGCAATGTTCATGGACCGCCTACCTGGCGCAGAGTAAGGTATTGCAGCGACTTGTGCTGCTTTGACTTACCCCATATCTATGAGGCCATGCAAAAACATGCAAATTGGCTTTGTGTGGTCTCATAGGTATGGTTGAGAGGTGTGCGCCGCCGGAGCACTAGAAAGCGTGGAACTGCGGTGGTGCAAGACTCTCATAAGTCCTTGGTGACTCGTGTTCCTGCATAGTGGAAGGCCTGTCACAAAGGCCGACTGGTCATCTTTCAATTGTTTATTACTGTATTTACTTGTTAAATAAGTGCTGATTAGATAATATTATTGCCCAGCCAGTGTTACTCTGTGTAAAAAAAAACACAAAATAATGAAGCAATACTATCACAAAATGTGCTGCATTACACTGCACAATTTGCTTTTGTATGCATAATTTCGTCCTGCCACATAATTTTGTCCTCCCCTGCCGCATAATTCCACTGCCCTGACTGTAATGCCTTTATAAAGCTAAATTCATACATACATTCTTGCTTAAACCTTACAGGATGGTAGTGTGTAAGTTAAACAAAAGTAATCACCCGTAGTCTGAGGCGGCAGCGGTAACGACCTCTGTTTATTGCCCATGTGAAATGTACAGCCAGCGGCTGGCGACCGCCATTTGGAACCGCGTTGCTGCCTACGAAAACATCGCAAAATCCCGCGCCAAAATGCTGCCTCGTCGCCAATCACTCATAATATAACGGCGCCCTCTTAACAGCTGTAGAACTATTTTACTTGCCGAATAAATGTAAATAGAAAATATCTTCAACAAAAACGTTTTAATTGCGCCACTTTTTCGGTAACTCACTACTAATCGGCCTTTTAAAGAGAATTTACGGCCCCCTCTCCGCCGCCGCGGCTCGGCCTGACGGGATCTCAGTCGAGCGGCCGAGCTGCGCACTGCGTTATTAAGCCATTAATATTTCATATTGAGGATCTAATATAAAATGTAATTACGTGGTGCAGCGATAATATAGTCACTGTTTTACAGCTTAAATGCTTATAAAATATGAATGCCTACCAATAGCGCTCTGTCAGAGGCAGCCCAGCTCCTGCGCGGAGCGCGCGCCCGGGCTCTGTGTGCGCAGAGCCATGAATGGATCACCGGGCATCCTGCGGTGCCAGCCCAGCTACTGCGCGGAGCGCGCGCGCCCGCCTTGTGCGCAGAGCCTGGAATGGATAACTTGGCATCCTGTGGTGCCAGCCCAGCTTTGCAGCGCTGCCCGTGTGTGCTGGCAGGCGGGCACCGGTTTTCCTGGTGCCCTGCCATGGCTCAGTCCTCATTACGCCTGTCTTGTTCTTTTGGGATGCCGGCGCAAGCTTCTGTTTACGCAGGAATCACCAGTTTTGCAATTACTGCATCCCATTCAGCAATACTCGGCAAGTACATGTGCATACCTCAATCCTGCTGCAATTGACCATGCCATGGGCAAATGACAAGTAAATATCGGTGATAGCAGATTTTGTTGCAGAAAGAACGACAATCCCCGCGTTATGCCTCATTTTAAAGGGCCGAGGGGCATATTTGCGAAGAAATTACGCAGCACTACGCAGCCCAGCAAGTCCCCTTGATGCGCTGCGTGATAAGGAACGGGCAGAAATGTGCCGTATTTAACATAATGTGGTGCATTTATGTCTTTTCCCAGCGCTGGCGCAAAATGTGCTGCCTAGCGCCAACACACGGTCCAAGGGTGCCTGCATTGTACCCACTTCCTGCACAAAAACATTCTTGTGAGGCATTTTCCTCTTTCTGTGGGGGCTGCAGAAGCACACCCAGAACGAGGATGTAACAAGGAGAAATAAAGTATTTCTCTTCGTTATGCCTCACCTGGGAGGCGTAGCAATTTGACGCATTCCCGGGTCTACCAGTTATTGGACATCTGGGCCTGCACCAAATTCCGGAGCTGAATGTTTGGGAACACTCACGCGCCCATGGAACGTCATCAGTGGTGTCATTAATGATGTTATACAACAGGCCATGAGTGATGCAATATGTGAAGTAATAAGCAGTGCATGGCAGGGCATAAGCTAGAGTTAGTGCTTCTGAGGATGTGGCCTAATGGCTAGAGCAGTCGACCTTGATGCAGGGGAACCAGGCTCGAGTCTTGACAGGGACATTCAACATCCTGTGATTCTGGGCAAATTACTTAATCACCCCACGCCTATCAAAATATGAATGTGTCTGTCTGTAACACAACTGGAGCTCTTGTAAAGTGCTCTGATACCCAGGGGTCGAGTTTGCGCTATATAAAACTCCCCCCCCCAAAAAAAGATATAACTGGTGAAACTCTATATCTTTTAAGATCAAAATGTTAATGTTGTCACTGACAAATTCAAGTAACTAGAACATTAATTTAACCTTTGTTTTTTGAGTGTTAATATATATATATATATTACCTACTGGCGGTCATCAGTAGGTAGTTATAGTTAGGACCTAGTTTCCATAGGAAAATAGTTTTTTTTTCTCAAAAACTTTGGCACCGGGTGACAAATCTTCACGAAATTGTCAAAACTAGTGGGGCGCTCCTGTCAGCTCCTGTCTTGAAAGTTTTGGGGTGAATTGTCAAGTGAGTGTGAGAGAAAACGCGTTTTCCCCATGTTATTTTCCATAGGAAACTTTAGACAAAGCTGCAGCTCGGAATTACAACTAGCCCTTGGTTCGGAAAAAGCCCTTTTAAGATCTCGGCTAGCGAAGGCTGCGCTTGCACAGTCTCGCTGGCGAGATTTTATGTCTCTAGTACGGGGCTTAAACAAGCCAGCTCTTATCCATTGGCTGGCTTCCTAAACGGCGGCCAGCCATTGGAGAAGAGCTTTGCCTGTCACTCTAAGCCCCGTCCGTTTCTGATTGAGGGGCGTGTTTTTTGCTGTCCTTTCTCCATGACGTCTTCAGTCACTCAACAAAAAACACGCTCCCAGTCCGAAAAAGACGGGGCTTAGCTGGCTCCTCCCTTATTGGTTGCAACCTATCATATTTGGCTCTGCTCTTGCTGGCAGAAGCGTGCCAGCTGCAGTCCACACAGCTCTAGGGCACAAGCCTATCACAGACAGCTCTTGGCCACCCCCAGGACGAGAGCTGTGCACCCCCTCTATGCATCGCATGCAGCGTGATTACTCCGCCCTTTATTCTAGCGTGGCCGGATGTGTAACAACATATATTAACCCGTAACTGGTCTGAAGGGGCCTCAAATGACGAGTTCCCGTTCCCCAGCCCTGCATCCTTAACAATCGGCTCCAATGGGCGTTCTAGAATGGTCTTTTGTTTGGTGACTTCAACAGAAGTTTTAGCACCAATTGTGTCACAGGATGGCCCATTTAGGACTTATTCACACTCTTTATTGTTGTGTGTATGTGGGCGTACATTCAAATGAAAATATGGGTGTCGGGAGTTTTTACATTTTTATTTGCATCATAGCGTTTTAATAGGTGTTAAAAACACATTTCTCGGACAGCATTTCTAATCCGGAGTGAACCCCTTAGATTTGGTTTAGACCCATGGAATTGGTATGGCCGTCACAAGAGAGTCTAAGGCCCCTCCCAGTTCTACAGACAGGGACTGAAGGGGCAGAAGAGGGGCACGCGTCTGTCCTCATACAGAGGGCTTTAATCCCGCCTGCATGGAAAACAGGGACAGATAACCTCTGGAGCTACAAAGAATGGCGACAAGTTTTACTTCTGCCCCCCCTAAATTGGGGGTGGGTGTTTGATTTGCTCAAATACTCCGTCCTTATCCCCTTTTGTATCGCTTTGTTCGCCCTAAATTGGCAGGGTATGCTCAGACGTGAGTCCCTTGCTCACTTGGCCACTGGATTCAAGATAGCCTGGCTGATGAGGATTATGAATCCAAAACCGGTCCCAGGATGCTTGTTTCCGGTCCAGGGAAGACATGGCTTGGCAGTTCGGGCTGGACTGTTCCCATGAGGCACAGGGTCAGACTGATTTGCATATGGCCATGTCTGAACTGGGGTGGCTGGGTGAGCTAAAGAATGGTGATGGATTAAACCCAGAACAGTTGACTGGGGGTGAGTGTTTGATTTGCTCAAACGCTCCGTCCATCATCCCCTTTTGTATTGCTTTGTTCGCCCCAAGTGTAGCAGGGTATGCTCAGACGTGAGTCCCTTGCTCACTTGGCCACTGGATTCAAGATAGCCTGGCTGATGAGGATTATGAATCCGAAACCGGTCCCAGGATGCTTGTTTCCGGTCCAGGGAAGACATGGCTTGGCAGTTCGGGCTGGACTGTTCCCATGAGGCACAGGGTCAGACTGATTTGCATATGGCCATGTCTGAACTGGGGTGGCTGAGTGAGATAAAGAATGGTGATGGATTAAACCCAGATCAGTTGTCTGGGGGTGAGTGTTTGATTTGCTCAAACGCTCCGTCCATCATCCCCTTTTGTATCGCTTAGTTCGCCCTAAATTGGCAGGGTATGCTCAGACGTGAGTCCCTTGCTCACTTGGCCACTGGATTCAAGATAGCCTGGCTGATGAGGATTATGAATCCGAAACCGGTCCCAGGATGCTTGCTTCCGGTCCAGGGAAAATATGGCTTGGCAGTTCGGGCTAGACTGTTCCCATGAGGCACAGGGTCAGACTGATTTGCATATGGCCATGTCTGAACTGAGGTGGCTGAGTGAGCTAAAGAATGGTGATGGATTAAACCCGGGTCAGTTGACTGGGGGTGAGTGTTTGATTTGCTCAAACGCTCCGTCCATCATCCCCTTTTGTATCGCTTTGTTCGCCTTAAGTGTGGCAGGGTATGCTCAGACGTGAATCCCTTGCTCACTTGGCCACTGGATTCAAGATAGCCTGGCTGAGGATTATGAATCCGAAACCGGTCCCAGGATGCTTGTTTCCGGTCAGGGAAGACATGGCTTGGCAGTTCGGGCTGGACTGTTCCCATGAGGCACAGGGTCAGACTGATTTGCATATGGCCATGTCTGAACTGGGGTGGCTGAGTGAGCTAAAGAATGGTGATGGATTAAACCCAGATCAGTTGACTGGGGGTGAGTGTTTGATTTGCTCAAACGCTCCGTCCATCATCCTCTTTTGTACCAGCCTAGACTACAGCCCTTTCCCAAGTGTTTACCAGGTAGACCCAGCAGGGTAGGTCCAGGGTGAACGGAGGCCATTGTCCAGCACTCCGCGCTTGCCCGAGGCCACGCAGTGGCCATAGAGAGGGCGGGCTCCTAGTCTCGGAGGGCTGTCACGCCCCCCCAGTAGGATGTCCAGCTGGTCCCTCCTCCCTGGTTGGAGGAGGCGGCTGGCGGTGTTTCACGTCCGGGGCGGCAGGGAGGGGCCTCCAGGGGTACTTAAGCTCCTGGACCCTGTTGGAGGGCCTCTTTGCCGCTCCGGACGCCATCGCGGGCTCTTCGGGACACTCGTTTCGGGACTGTTACGGTGAGCGAGGCCTTGTGCCTAATCACCCCCCCCCCTCTTCCGCCTACTCCCTCCCTCGGAGTCGTGAGTCTGGCGAGGCGGCCCGCTAGCGTCGGGCTGCTGTGGGGGGGGGGACGTTCCGGTTCCCCTTGTGGTCCCCTTGTCGCCATTAGGGGGGTCAGGCGTGGGTACTGCCTGTAGCTCCGTCGGGCCCCGGCGCTGTGTCGGAACATCCTTGCTGGCGCCGTGTCCCTGAGCTTTGTTGCTGCTGTAAGGGTTTGCCGGGCCCGAGTCCTTTGCGGCCTCCCTCCCCCCCCCTCCCCCGGCCTCCCCAAACGGTCGGTATGGAAAAGTTCGCTGAGCTGGGGGGTGAGGCGAGTAGCTGATTAGGAGCCGCGAGTGTATCCACCCTGCCCCTTTCGCTTTCCCGCCCTCGGGCCGCCATCTGGGGTCGGTTAGCGTGGTGGTCAATCCAGAAGATTTGTAGTCGGGCCTAAGTATTCGAGTGTGCTCGCGCCTGCCTATTGCTCATGAAATAATTTCCCCCTTCGAAATAGGCTCTGTGGGTCGGAGCGGGTGGGTTTGATTGTTCAAAAAGAAACATGGTGGCGAGGTCGGTGTTCGGTCCACGTGAGCTTGGGACCCGACGAGCGTTACATGCTGAGCTGCCTGGAACTGCTGTTATCGAAAATGTGCTGTTGTGTCCTTCATTTCTTGTTGTGGGCGTTATATTTGAATTTTCAAATGCTTTCCTCGTTATTGCTGGCAATAATGGTGGCGAGGTCGGTGTTCGGTCCACGTGGGCTTGGGACCCGACGAGCGTTACATGCTTAACTATCTGGAACTGCTGTATCGAAAATGTGCTGTTGTTGTCCTTCAATTCCTGTATTTGTTTGCGTTATATTTGAATTTCAAAGGCTTTCCTCGTTATTGCTGTGCAGCGTGTGCGTTTCTGGCAAGTGGGGTGTAGGCCTGGCATGCAGTGGGTCTGCTCATGGGTCCTCCCCCCCCACACTCTTTTGTTCTGCTGCGGAGGGGAGTTTCGTTCTGCCTACAGGGTGCGGGCCTCTTTATTTAGCCCCATTGGCTTCGTGATCGACGGAGGCCATACGGGCTTGTGTGATGTGCGCAGTTGCGTGTGCGGCGCGCGGCGCACTGTGTCTAAATTCTTGGGGGGGCGAGCCAGGTGCTGGAGGTACGGGCCAGGGGGTGTGCGGTGTGTTTTCAATGTTCAGGCACCCGGGTGAGCACAGGGGTAAAGCGTGCGACTTCCCCAGCTCGAAGTCAAGGGTTCGTCCCATCTTGGGGCGTGTGTGATTTAATTTAAAGAGCGGTTGCCCCCCCTGGTTCCGCCTGGTTTTCCCGCGTCCTGCTCCCGCCTGCCCCAGCGCAGTGGCGACGCCGCATTGTTTCATTGACTTTCTTCTTTATTTTCAGGAGCCTCTCCTGTGCTCTGGAGGACGTCTGGTGAGGCACGTGTCTGTAGCGCATGCTAATGGTAGCGTAGCGCATTAGTCAGCTCTGCACCCACCAAGGAAAGTGCGTGGGGGACTAAGCGCAGTATAGACCTTACCCGGTGTCCGCCGTCGGGAGATTTCCCGTTCTGGGTTTTGCGCAACGCTGGCATAACGATCGCTCTCCCCGCTCTTATGAGCGCACGTCCATCGAAGCACTGGTCTCTTGCGACATTTAATATTTTCGTGCTTTCTTTTGCAGACTCAGGTTCAGTCTTGCGACAGCTTGGCGCTTCTCGGCCCTTTTCGGAGCTTCCGCCCCCCCCCCCCTCTTTCAAGTACTAGTGTAAGGTATGTACGACCGGGAGAGTTGGGTGCGGTTTTGTCTCATCATGCTGTAATTCTCCGCATTTTGCTTTTGCACGGGTCTGGGCGGGGGGGGGGGGGTTGCTCTTCAGCAATTCAGGCATTGTGTTGGTCGCTTTGTTTCCGGTTCCGGCCGGTTGAAGTTTCCCAGTCAGTAGCTAATTTATCTTTGTCCTACACAGTGTACTCAGTCACAGGAGCAGCCTCGGGGGCGCCCCATATTCCCGGCTTCGTTAGCATTCAAAGGAATATTAGGAGAGGTATGTACGACAGAAGTGTGGGTCTGTACTAAGGGGGGGTGTTGGACGCTGCTTGGCAACTATTCCTATACCCCCCCCCTTCCCCCCCCCCCCCCCTTCGCGTGTCAGTATCGGTTTCTTTCTTCTTTTCAGGTCCAGCGCCAGATTCGCCCTCCCCCTCTCCTTTCATTCTTTTGCAAGAGAGTATCTCGGGGGGGGGAGGTGGGGTGGGCCAGTCATTGGGGGGGGGGGGGTGCTTTCTTTCGCATTATGTTTGTGGACATGGTGCTCATGGTTATCTCTCTTTCAGGATACGCACACAGGCACCATGGAGAGTCAGGGGTCCCCCTCGCTATTTACGCAGACGTCTCAGGTTGATGATTCGGGTCTAGGACCTTCCCAGGACCCACAGATGAAAGCTTTTGTTGGATATGATAAAATCAAATGGGGTGGCGTGGGCCAGTGAACTTTTGTTGGCCAACCCCCCTAAAGCCCCCGGGGCGGCCCCCGCCCCCCTGGTAACCGAAATAGACATAGCAGAGGACCCGGCCACTGTGAGGCTTAAGCGCACTAGGAAGCCGACAGTGAAGGACTTCCCAGCGGAACCTCCCCCTAACACCAGGGCGGCGGACCTGGTCAGGAACGTCATTGTGCACGCCCCGGCATCCCCCCCGGCGGTGATTCGGGTGTGCCCCCCTTCGCCCCCACGCCCGGCTGTGCCTAGTTCGGAATTTGCTACCCGGGAAGATCTGGGTAAGATTACAGACTCGCTGGCTTTGTTCATGTCTGAAATCAGAGCCGGTTTGCGCGCTGCCCCTGTGCAGTCTCCTGAGTTAGTACATTCTCAGTCGGTGGTACCGGCAGCTGTGGCACAACTTCCTGCTGCTGGGGAGACGGACGTGGCCCGAGTTTGGGGCGGGCTTGCTGTTCGAGGGGGGGATATTGCCAGCTCCCTGGCAGGTGTGGTTCCCCTGCCTGTCAGCACGGCTCAAAGCCTTGATTCTCCTCCGCTTCCTATCCCAGTTTTGTCCATGGTCCCGAGTGTGCCCCAGGATGCCCCGACACCCGCTGTGGCTCCGGCCCTGACACAGGCAGTTATCCCGGCCGCTCCTATTCCCTTGGCGTCCGTTGCCTCTGCAGCCTCCCCGGCTTTGGGGGTGGCAATATCTGCGCCCACAGTATTGATGACTATGGCGCCTCTCTTGTCAGGCAAATGTTCACTAGCCTGGCAGGTCCCACAGGCAGCGAAGGAGGGCATCTGGCGTAGAGAATTTATAGACATTTTCTCCCTCCTGATGTTGGGTGCGGACGGGGTGGATGTGAGAAAAATGGGTTCCAAGGATGAGGAGAAGAAAGCGCGCTTTCAGTCTTGGCCAGAAAAGACAATTAAAAACTGGCGTCAGGCATTTGCCATCCTGGCAGCGGTGATCACAGAGCGCTTCCCAGATCAGGCGCAAGGTTTATTCCAGTATAACAGTGTAATAATTAATGAAGCAGAAGCATCATCCGGGATGGGGTGGTACTTATACGATTGTGAGTTCCGCAAGAAAATGTCTGTCTGTCCAGAACTGGATTGGGACCAGGTTGAAGTTAGACTGTGGATGGTACATATGGGTAAAGGAAAGGCTGAGAGCGGTGCTAAAAGTGTTGTCCAGGTTAAGAAGGCTGAGAATGATAAGGTGTTCTCCCAAAAGAAAAGTAATTTCAGGCAGTCCTTTCGCGGGGGGGGGGGGCGCGGCGGGGGGAGCTTCAACAGACAGTACTCCAAGAAGAATGTCTCAGCCACTTGCAGGTTGTACAATGCAGGTAATTGTACCTGGGGGAAGGCATGTAGATTCTCCCACGCTTGCAACAAATGTGGTGGTTCCCATCCAGAGTCATCCTGCGAGAAACGGTCTTCCTCTGCCAGCGCAGCCAGTAAGGATAAATAGTACCCCCAAGATCCCATCCCCACCCTTTGCCCCCCTGGCTGCGTCCCCCCCTTCAGCTTTGCTTTCTGCTTCTCCTGCCCTAGAGAAGGGTCCTTCCTCGGTGCTGCCCAGTTGGGACCCCCACCCCCTCAGTTCAAAAGGCCCGTCCCCAGTCATCATCCCCAGCCTGCTGTCCCTCCTTCGTGCTTATCCTAATGAAAAGGATAGGGATGTCCTGACCTTAGGTTTCCTGGAAGGTTTCAAGATCCCATATCAGGGTCCTAGGGTCAGCAGGGATGCAGAGAACCAAAAATCTGTTAGGGAGCTCCCGGAGGTGGTCGACAAGAAGATTGGCAAGGAGGTGGCCATGGGGAGGGTGGCAGGCCCCTTTCCGTCCCCCCCCTCCCTGACTTTGTGGTGTCCCCTTTGGGTGTAGTCCCCAAGAAAGAACCTGGGGCCTTTAGGCTGATTCATAACCTTTCATTCCCAGAGGGGAACGCCGTCAACTCCTGGCTACCAGAAGCGGCCTGTTCTGTCTCTTACTGTTCCCTAGACATGGCCATCGACTTAGTGAGGAGAGCTGGGGAGGGGGCCTGGCTTGCTAAGGCGGACATTGAGGCAGCCTTCCGCTTGTTACCTGTACAACCGGACAGCCAGCACTTGCTGGGTTTCAAGTAGAAAGGGGGGTACTATTTTGATAAATGTATGCCAATGGGTTGCGCTGTCTCTTGTGCCTTTTTTGAGGCTTTCAGCACCTTCTCACAATGGGCCCTCACAGCAGAGTACGGAGTGTCAGCAGTGTCACATTACCTGGACGACTTCCTCTTTATTGGGAGGGATGGTACGCAGGAATGTCAGGAGGGCCTGGACTGTTTCATTGACCTGGCTAGTCGTTTAGGTGTGCCGCTGGCGCCAGGTAAGACTGAGGGCCCTGCTCAAGTGCTGACCTTCCTGGGTATTGAGCTCGACACGCTTCAGGGGGTGTCACGTCTCCCGGCAGAAAAGGTGGTTGGTTTGAAGAAGGACATTCATGCCTTGCTAGGTAGGGATAAGGCACCTCTTGGGGTCATTCAGAGTGTTCTAGGCAAGCTGAACTTCGCTGCCAGGGTCATTCCGGTGGGGAGAGTGTTTGCGAGGCGCCTAGCGAGGGCTACTGCCAAGGTCCATAAGCATTACCATTTTGTTAGATTGACCTCTGGACTCAAGAAAGATTTGCTAATGTGGGATGATTCCTGTCTGATTTTAATGGTACAGTGATATGGAGGTCCCCGTGGGTGGAGAGCCCTGAGTTGAATATGTTCACGGACGCCTTAGGTCGTGAGGGCTTTGGGGCTATTCTGGGAGAGCTGTTGTGAGAAGTTGGCCTGATATGTAGTGTTTCCAATTCTGGAACCACTGGGTATCAGTCCAAACAAACCCCAAAGATGTCTGGTTGTAAGTCAACCTTGTTAGACAAGCTATCCTAGTGGTAGCATGGACTAAGCAGCCTTAAAGGCTTAACTTAAGAGGTCGTGTTAAGCGAGCTGTTTTACCACATACAATCCTGTAATCAAATGAAAGGACACCACACAAGTATATATTGTAAAAATATATGTATTTATTTCTAAATTACTCCCCAGTACTCTTTATGAGGAAAGGGGCACAAGCGTTAAACCAAAAGCACTGTTTAAACATATAAAGTTGCACAATTATGGATGAGGGCGGGTGGCCACTCAGACCATATACTAAAAAAATGGTATAAGTAACACTTATCGAACAATGGTTAGGCCTAGGGCCTAGAGATTCGCTGGGAGCAGTCAGGACTAGCAATGATGAAGTCGGGAGTAGCCCACAGGAGACGGGTGCAGCACGGAAAGTGCGGCGCGCACCAATGCACTGTCAATGGTGCGTAAAAGTCAATTAAAGTGAATTAAAAGATACTTCCGCTGAACCTAGGAACACAAAACTTTAGACACAGACCCTAGAGGTGTGTACCAGTGTATGGACACCGGCGTTGCAATGTTACCTCACCCACAGGCCGTGGGTGCACAGGGTCGAAGTGGCGTCGGGTTCTGACACGCAGGTTCTTGGTGCTTGAAGCTGTTGCAGCTGCAGGCGATGTGAAGCAGAAGTGTCCGGTGCGATCCAAGGGTGGATCGAAGTAGAAAAGTACCTGAAAGCAGAGGGGACAGAGTCTGGGTCACTCAGCAGTGACCAGGGTGGAACCAGGACGGAACCAGGCAATGTCGGGCGCAATCAGGTGGATGTCGATAGGCTTCTCTCCGCTGTCACGTGGGCTCTGGGGCATCTGCGACGTCCAGGAGCGGGTCACGATCTGTCCCACGTAGGCTCTCGCCGTCAGCACCGTCGGCTTCAAGATTGCAGCAAACAGCACTTGGCAAAAGCAATCCACGCGGAACCGGGAGATTGCTTATCACTCGAACCAGGAAGGTCAGAGTGGGGGCTCCTTTTCACAGGAGCTGGTGCAGATCTGGAGCAACCAGAAAAGCGAGTCGTATTTCAAGTTTCGTCGGCACAGGGGCCACAAGCCAGCTGGCAAGTGACCGGGCCAACGCGTCGAGCGCACACAAGCAGAAGGGCCCCACGCAGCACTCGTCGAGTGTGGAGGGGTGAGCTTTGGTGCAAGTGGAGCTCGGGGCTGGGGCTTCTCAAACCCCGGTGTACAGCTTCGAGGGTCACTCGTGGGCTGCACGGTCAGCGTCTCGTGGCCTTTTCAAGATGGCGTGCCCCACGCTTCCGGTCGCCTCCACGGGTCTCAGCTCTGCAGGGACTGTGGATCGGGCAGGTAGAAGGCAGGCAAGCTTGATCTCGTCGATCTCTGTCGCTCGAGTTCCGGCGGGAACTGCAACAAAGCAAGGGTCGAGGGCTGGTTGGTACCTGTTTGCACAGGGTGGTCACTCCTTGACCACAAGGGAGATTCTTCAGTCTTCTAACGTCGTGCAGAAAGTCGAAGGGTCCAGAATTCGTTTCTTATGTTTCTTCAGGATGATCTGAGTTGCATTGGGACTGCTCCCCCTCTTATTCGAATCTGGGGGGTTGGACATCCTGCTAGGTCCCCTCCTATGGGTGGGACCCAGGAAGGGGGTGGTTACACCCCTCTCCTTTGATCCTGGCCGCGCTGGGACAGGGGCTGGGAGGCCCCAGAACCGGTTTGGCCGGATCCTGCAAGGGGCAGCCTTGTGCTCCCCAGGCAGTGTCTGGTTTCTTTGAAACCTCCCTACTCCAATCCACTATCTCCTGTCTGGGGTGGTTTGACACCGCCCTGTGACAGGAAACTCTTTGTCCAGGCCTCCTCTGCCGAGTTTCGGTCAGCAGCAGGAGGCCAGACCCGTGTCTGTGGCAGGGGCATCCATTTTGTGGATCTGAGGCTCATTTTAAATCAACCGCGTTTCAGTAAAGTAACATGTCTGCTCCCTCTAGAAGGGTGGAATGCTACCCCCGTCGCCAGAACTGGCGAGGGGGTAGTATTCCAATTCGTATGACACCTTACACGACATGTTTTGATAAAGCCAAACCAAAGTTGCTATATAACCGCGAGGATTATAAGGCGCTTAAGAGTATATGGTATGGCATTATCCCGGATCAGCTTAGGGAGTTGTTCCCGACAGCTGCAGACAGGCTCAGCTCATGCCAGAGCACCATCTCACATAAAACCACGCACTCTGCCTCCAGGATTGATGAGGCCTTCCATAGGAGTGGCTTACAGGCTATATATGTGTCCAGATATAGGTTTAGATATAGGTATACTATATCTAAGCAAGGGGTGATTACACCCACTTGCCCCAGCTGAGTGATCAGCCAGTTGTGTCAATTTAAGAACCAGCCAGGGGTGGCAAAAGCTATGCTGCAGCCCCTGGTAGGCCTTGGATGCACCTATGCCCTGGGCACCTATAGTGCACTGTACAGGGGCTGATAAGGTGACCCAAGCCAATCTAGTTATGCACCTAGGGTACATGGAATCCATTTTACAGAGAGAGCAGATAGCCTGGGGCCCTGATTAGCAGGGAACCAGGCCAACTAAGTCGAAAACCAGCTAAACACAGGGCAAAAAAATCTGGGGTAACCATAGTCAGGTAGCCACCCTCCTACATAACCCCCCCCCAAACGAAAGGAGATAAGGCTATCCTTGGCCAGGTAAGCCTTTATTGCCTGAGTGGCCATATAAGGAAGTACCTGCACTAGCATGGGTACCCCCTGTCTCATGGTCCACTAAGCAGTCCCTCACCCTAGGGGTATTAGAGGGTCTCCACCATAGGGAATCACTACCTTGGGTGTGTTTATGCAAAGTTAAAGGCTGGTTTGGATATGGAGTATTGAAGTGAGGCTCCACTATTTTTGGGCTCAACTTCCTCCAATTATCTTCCACCATGTGTGCCTTTCTTTCTTCAACTGAGTTGCACTGAGCTCTCAGGGTCAACCTCTGGCTACCTAAAGCTGGAGGCTGGGTCCCTCTGTATGGCTTGCTGGGGGGACAGTTCAGGTTTGGGCCCTTTGGGTCCCAGGTTTGGCTGTGCCCAACAGAATCCATCTGTGGGAGGTCCCTAACTACTTTTAAGGGGGCTCCCTCAGGAGTTTTTAAAGTTTTCACCTTACTAGGGCTACTAGTTTTGGTGCCCCTAATCTGTTGATGGGGGTGCTTTATTTGGCAGGGGGCCCTCTGGGTCTCACTGTCCTTCTTGTCCTCTGCAGCCCTGGGCTGACTAAGGCAAGGTAGAGAGGGGCAGGTTACCTGCTCCAGACTGGATCCCACCTGAGAAGGGTCCACTGCCATCAGAGGCTCTGTCAGGCCAGGCCTAACAACCTCTGGGGCAGTTCCTTCATCAGGGGTAAGATCAGTTCCCTGAGGAGGCTGATCCTGTCCTACTGTCTGGTGAGGGGGAGATTTCTCTTCCTCCTCCATGCTCTCAGTTTGGGTGGAGTGATCCATCATTTCAGGCTTCACAACACACATATCTGTTTGAGTTTGGGCTGTGGCCATCACAGCCCCACCAACCTTTTCAGGAGGAGACTCAGTTTGGGTTTCTGCTGTTATCATAACAGCTTTGCTATTCTGTTGTGGAAGAGCTTCTGGTAAAGATGGGGCAGAGAGCTGCTCAGCCCTACCAACCTTTTCAGGAAGGACATCTTGAATTGGGGCTATAGCCAGTACAGCCCCACTAACCTTTCCATTGGAATTTACCATTCTAGAATGGATTTCCTGTTCAACCTCAGCCCAGGCTGAGATTTCCAAATCATTACCCAGTAGACAGTCTACAGGCAAGTTTGGTGACACTGCCACTCTCTTTGGGCCAATGACACCTCCCCAGCTGAGACTTACTACTGCCATGGGATGATTTGTTTGGATGCCATCAATGTTTGTTACCTGGTATGTGGCACCTGGTAAAAGTTGCTTAGAGGGGACTATACAGTCAGCCACCATGGTGATGCTAGCCCCTGTGTCTCTAAAAGCTTCAACTTTCAAACCATTGATGATAGGTTCTTGCCTATATTTGCTCAAGGTATTTGGGCAAACAGAGAAGTTGGCAAACCCCATGCCAGTCTCATAGACAAGATCAGTTGGGGATGGAGACCTGGATAGGCCAGGGTCCCCTTGGGCTCCAAAAGTAAACCCACCCAGATTCCTGGGTGTGCTCCCACTTCCTGGGGGATTACTGCTGACAGTAACAGGAGGTGTTGGAGCTGGCTTTGGAGGTATGTTTTCTTTATTGCCATTCTTGGGACAACAGCTGTCTGTTTTGTAATGCCCAACCTGTTTACAGGCATGGCAATAAGGCTTTTTCTCTGTTGAAGAAGTGTCTTGGGACCCACCCCCCTTCTTGGAGTTTTGGGGCCCTGGGGAAGTGTTTTCTTTACTTTTATCCCCCCCCTTATCTTGAGGCTTGGTAGACTCCTTCTTCTGGTTATTGTCCTGATTCTTAGGCCTAATCCTGGTTCTGACCCATTTATCTGCCCTCTTTCCCAATTCTTGGGGAGAGGTCAAATCTGAGTCCACCAGGTGCTGGTGTAAGAGCTGGTTCTGACAATTACTAAGGATCTGCTCCCTCATAATCAAATTATACAATCCTGTGAAGTCATGTACTTTGCTGCCATTCAGCCAACCCTCCAGAGCCTTAGTTGCACAATCAACAAAATCAGTCCAGTCCTGAGTCTGTGTTTTCTGGGTATCTCTGAACTTTAACCTGTACTGTTCAGTGGTTAAGCCAAACCCATCTATCAGAACACTCTTCAGGACTTTGTAATTGCTGGCATCCTCATGTCTGACAGTGAGGAGCCTATCCCTCCCTTTCTCTGAAAAGGAGTACCATAAGATTGCTGCCCACTGTTCCTCAGGAACCTGCTGTACCATGCAGGCTCTCTCCAGAGCAGTCATCCATTTGTGGATGTCATCCCCTTCCTGATAGGGGGGCACAATCTTTGTAAGGTTTCTACTATCATAGGACCTGGGTTTCTCTTTAGGAACTTTGCTGCCACCAGTGGCATCTAAGCCACACAATTTTCTTTCTCTTGCTAAAGCAAGTTTAGCTTGAGCCAAGGCTACCTCTTCCCTTTCTATTTGGAGTTGGACAGCCCTCATCCTGGCCCTATGCTCTTTTCTCTGGGAGGAAGTCATTCCTCTTTGAGATTCTCTTGAGGCACTAGAAAGATGAGAATCCCTTGATAGAGATCTCACCCTCCTGTTACCTGGGAGAATGTGGTTATGAGATCTGGAGTGGTGCTGGCCCTCTCCATTCCCATGTAGGTCCAAGTTGGCCTGGTTAAGCCTGGCAACCTGTACCTGGTTTCCCTCCTGATCCTGATCTTCAGGCTCTTCTAAATCAGAGCCTTCCTCTTCCTCTTCTTCCTCCTCTTCTTCTTCTGGAAGATTCTCATTCTCAGGGGAGTTTATCCCTTCACCTGTTTCTAAGGGAGCCTGACTCACCTTATCTAGGTCATCCTTTTCTAGGAGAGCTATTAGGGAAGGAATGGTAGGGCCTCTGCCCTTTTTTAGCCCCCTGGCTGTGCACAAGGCACTCAGGTCTTTGTGGCTAAGGTTGTCATATCTGGATGTTGTCCCTATAGGATCAACTATTACAGGAGCAGAGCCTGAAGCTCTACCTGTATCAGACATGACTGCTAGTGAGGTGTAAGTGGTGCACTTACCTACACTAAGTGGTTTCCTACTGTACCTTGCTAGTGAGTTGTAGTCAGGGTGTGCTAATCCCTTTAATCTACAACTACTAAGTTCAGTAGAACTTAATATGCTAAGCTTTTGATTTATATGTACCTAGAGGTACTTGATGTGATCTTTCAATTTGATAAAGATTGCAATGGTAAAACAAACAGCAAGCTCAAATCCGCACCGCTGCACACCAATGTGAGAAGTTGGCCTGATATGTAGTGTTTCCAATTCTGGAACCACTGGGTATCAGTCCAAACAAACCCCAAAGATGTCTGGTTGTAAGTCAACCTTGTTAGACAAGCTATCCTAGTGGTAGCATGGACTAAGCAGCCTTAAAGGCTTAACTTAAGAGGTCGTGTTAAGCGAGCTGTTTTACCACATACAATCCTGTAATCAAATGAAAGGACACCACACAAGTATATATTGTAAAAATATATGTATTTATTTCTAAATTACTCCCCAGTACTCTTTATGAGGAAAGGGGCACAAGCGTTAAACCAAAAGCACTGTTTAAACATATAAAGTTGCACAATTATGGATGAGGGCGGGTGGCCACTCAGACCATATACTAAAAAAATGGTATAAGTAACACTTATCGAACAATGGTTAGGCCTAGGGCCTAGAGATTCGCTGGGAGCAGTCAGGACTAGCAATGATGAAGTCGGGAGTAGCCCACAGGAGACGGGTGCAGCACGGAAAGTGCGGCGCGCACCAATGCACTGTCAATGGTGCGTAAAAGTCAATTAAAGTGAATTAAAAGATACTTCCGCTGAACCTAGGAACACAAAACTTTAGACACAGACCCTAGAGGTGTGTACCAGTGTATGGACACCGGCGTTGCAATGTTACCTCACCCACAGGCCGTGGGTGCACAGGGTCGAAGTGGCGTCGGGTTCTGACACGCAGGTTCTTGGTGCTTGAAGCTGTTGCAGCTGCAGGCGATGTGAAGCAGAAGTGTCCGGTGCGATCCAAGGGTGGATCGAAGTAGAAAAGTACCTGAAAGCAGAGGGGACAGAGTCTGGGTCACTCAGCAGTGACCAGGGTGGAACCAGGACGGAACCAGGCAATGTCGGGCGCAATCAGGTGGATGTCGATAGGCTTCTCTCCGCTGTCACGTGGGCTCTGGGGCATCTGCGACGTCCAGGAGCGGGTCACGATCTGTCCCACGTAGGCTCTCGCCGTCAGCACCGTCGGCTTCAAGATTGCAGCAAACAGCACTTGGCAAAAGCAATCCACGTGGAACCGGGAGATTGCTTATCACTCGAACCAGGAAGGTCAGAGTGGGGGCTCCTTTTCACAGGAGCTGGTGCAGATCTGGAGCAACCAGAAAAGCGAGTCGTATTTCAAGTTTCGTCGGCACAGGGGCCACAAGCCAGCTGGCAAGTGACCGGGCCAACGCGTCGAGCGCACACAAGCAGAAGGGCCCCACGCAGCACTCGTCGAGTGTGGAGGGGTGAGCTTTGGTGCAAGTGGAGCTCGGGGCTGGGGCTTCTCAAACCCCGGTGTACAGCTTCGAGGGTCACTCGTGGGCTGCACGGTCAGCGTCTCGTGGCCTTTTCAAGATGGCGTGCCCCACGCTTCCGGTCGCCTCCACGGGTCTCAGCTCTGCAGGGACTGTGGATCGGGCAGGTAGAAGGCAGGCAAGCTTGATCTCGTCGATCTCTGTCGCTCGAGTTCCGGCGGGAACTGCAACAAAGCAAGGGTCGAGGGCTGGTTGGTACCTGTTTGCACAGGGTGGTCACTCCTTGACCACAAGGGAGATTCTTCAGTCTTCTAACGTCGTGCAGAAAGTCGAAGGGTCCAGAATTCGTTTCTTATGTTTCTTCAGGATGATCTGAGTTGCATTGGGACTGCTCCCCCTCTTATTCGAATCTGGGGGGTTGGACATCCTGCTAGGTCCCCTCCTATGGGTGGGACCCAGGAAGGGGGTGGTTACACCCCTCTCCTTTGATCCTGGCCGCGCTGGGACAGGGGCTGGGAGGCCCCAGAACCGGTTTGGCCGGATCCTGCAAGGGGCAGCCTTGTGCTCCCCAGGCAGTGTCTGGTTTCTTTGAAACCTCCCTACTCCAATCCACTATCTCCTGTCTGGGGTGGTTTGACACCGCCCTGTGACAGGAAACTCTTTGTCCAGGCCTCCTCTGCCGAGTTTCGGTCAGCAGCAGGAGGCCAGACCCGTGTCTGTGGCAGGGGCATCCATTTTGTGGATCTGAGGCTCATTTTAAATCAACCGCGTTTCAGTAAAGTAACATGTCTGCTCCCTCTAGAAGGGTGGAATGCTACCCCCGTCGCCAGAACTGGCGAGGGGGTAGTATTCCAATTCGTATGACACCTTACACGACATGTTTTGATAAAGCCAAACCAAAGTTGCTATATAACCGCGAGGATTATAAGGCGCTTAAGAGTATATGGTATGGCATTATCCCGGATCAGCTTAGGGAGTTGTTCCCGACAGCTGCAGACAGGCTCAGCTCATGCCAGAGCACCATCTCACATAAAACCACGCACTCTGCCTCCAGGATTGATGAGGCCTTCCATAGGAGTGGCTTACAGGCTATATATGTGTCCAGATATAGGTTTAGATATAGGTATACTATGTCTAAGCAAGGGGTGATTACACCCACTTGCCCCAGCTGAGTGATCAGCCAGTTGTGTCAATTTAAGAACCAGCCAGGGGTGGCAAAAGCTATGCTGCAGCCCCTGGTAGGCCTTGGATGCACCTATGCCCTGGGCACCTATAGTGCACTGTACAGGGGCTGATAAGGTGACCCAAGCCAATCTAGTTATGCACCTAGGGTACATGGAATCCATTTTACAGAGAGAGCAGATAGCCTGGGGCCCTGATTAGCAGGGAACCAGGCCAACTAAGTCGAAAACCAGCTAAACACAGGGCAAAAAAATCTGGGGTAACCATAGTCAGGTAGCCACCCTCCTACAGCTGTGGTGCGCGCAAGAATGGCCCAATGCTTGGCGCAAGCGTGGTATTACTGCTAACATAACCATCCTGGAACTCTTTCCCATTGTGATTTCTCTACATCTTTGGCCTGATACTCTGTCCAACAGGAAGGTTTTATTTTGGTCTGACAATATGGCAGTGGTGCAAGCAATCAATGGTCTATCTGCCAGCTGCCCGCTAGTGCTGTCCCTACTCCGAGAATTGGCTAGCAGGTGCCTGCGTTGCAATGTTGAATTTAGAGCTAGGCACATTGCAGGGGTCACTAATGTAGCAGCTGAGGCTCTTTCTCGTTTGCAGTGGGACCGTTTCCGGGCGGCATGCCCTCAGGCGAGAGAGGAGATGACCCCCTTTGCACCAAGGCTTTGGCACATCTTGGAGTGGAGCAGCAATTGAGAGAATTAGGAGAGAAATCTTTAGCGCTGGGTACAAGGAAACGCTATGCGAGTCACCGTGCTACTTTCCTTAAAGTCATCACTGACTTAGGTTTACAAGCCTTGCCTTTGGAGGGTAGAGTTCAGGCATTTGTTGTGTGGGCTAAGAAGCAGAAAAAGTCCCACTCTTGGGTTTGCGGGCTAGGTTGTGTGGGGGGAGTGACCCAGCCAAGTCCTTTGTGATTAGGGCCGCCTTGAAGGGTTGGGCTCGGGAGGAACCCAGGGTCCCCCATTGATTTTCCCTCGCTTCAGGCTATGTTGCTAGTGTTGCGGGCGGTTGTGTATTCTCAGTATGAAGCGGCCCTATTTTCTGCAGCCTTTACTTTAGCATTCTTTGGGGCCTTCCGGAGTAGCGAACTTGTGGCCCGCTCTAAGACAGATGTCTCTGGGGATGCATTGAGAGTGGAGGATATCGATTTTGTGGAGGGTTTGTCAATCACGCTTAGGCGGTCCAAGACTGATCAAGCGGGTAAAGGGTCTGTCATCAGGCTCTCCCCCCTTGGGGATCCCCGCTTCTGCCCGGTGTCGGTCTTACGGGCCTTCTTGGCTATGCGGCCTGCTGGTCCGGGTTACCTTTTGGTCCATGCTGACCTCAGCCCCTTGACTAAATACCAGATGGACAAAATCATGCTGGCCTGCCTGGACAGGGCTGGTCTGGTAAGGAAGGGGAAGAAGTTTTCTAGCCATTCCTTCCGCATAGGGGCGGCCACATCGGCTTTCCGTGCTGGTATGCAGCCAGTTCAGGTTCAGTCAGTTGGGCGCTGGGAATCGTCTTGCTATAAACGTTACATTAGGCCATGATTCCTCTCATTTGTAATTTGTGTGCTTTGTTTGCTGTGTTTTGATGTGGCGATATTGTTTTACTTGTGATTTATTCAATAAACACCCTTGAACATATTGCGTCTTTCTTTGACAGGTTCAAGAGTTTGGGTCGTGGGGCACTACATGGTTGACAGATTGGCCCGGTGGGCAGCGATCAGGCAGTGGTCTAGTGCCTTCTCAAGTATAGACTGTGTGTGGTGGGGTTTCCCGGGCATGCGCTGGCATAGCTTACTCTTTCGGCTTCGGGAGGCCCTTGCTTTGGGTGGACCCCCTCCCCACCACTTGATAATTCACCTGGGTGGCAATGACATAACGAACTTGGGGAAATCCACTCTGCTGCTTAAAATGAAGACTGACTTGGGGATCATCAGTGGGCTTTTTCGGGAATGCGAGGTCTGGTGGTCCGAAATAGTGCCCAGGAGATCCTGGCGGGGTGCTAAGTCCAGTGAGGCGATTGAGAAGTCTAGGAGGCGGATCAATGCGGCCATGAAAAAGTTCACCCAGCGCAGAGGTCTGGGCTTCATCAAACATGACATGATTCAGGACAAAGTGAAAGGTTATTTTGAGGAGGATGGTGTTCACCTCACGCCTGTTGGCTTAGACCTCTTCCTGCTGGATTTAAAAGAAGCACTCATGAACAAGGGTTGCAGGTAGCGAAGGTAGCAATGGTGGGGGGGCCCGTGCGGCAGCGGGTACCACCGCACGGGCTGTGGCGGAGTTACTGGGCGATCCGGAAGAAGAGAGGTGCAAACGATGTACTTCAGCGGGCACATAGGGGTGCCAGAGCCTAACCTGTAACCTCATGGGAGGTGCAGGAATTCGTGTCGGCGCCCCAGTAGTCCTTCGGGCGGTTGTGGGCCTGTGCAACCGGGGGTTTGCCTAGTCACACCCCGCAATGGGCGTGTCAGTATTTATATTTTAATTGTACAGCAGTTGGGTGGTTCGCCACTGTGCTGTTTGGCTCAACAGGCGGGCAGGTGGCGAGAATGCGGCCTGCCCTGGATCGTCCGTAAGTTAACCCACCATCATTACATATGTTGTATGTAATAAACCTGCAGCAATTTTTTCCCAAACCTAACACGGTGTCTGTGTATTATTTGCGGGTTTGGGCATGTGGGGGCGGGGGACTTCCTGTGGCCCTGATGTGACTATGCAGAGGAGACATTGGCGCGCTGGAGGCAGGGCATCTCTAATGTGCTTCCTGGCACCGTGAAATCACATGTCCCTGCAGAGACGGGACCCCATGGGCGCAGGTTAGATTAGTAAGAACACACAGGTGGGGGCCAGCAAAAAGTTTGCAGTCGAATGGTCCGGAATGAGGGCCCTCCGAGGACGCACCTGAGTCCGGAAAGAACGGTCATTCCCTCGTGATGCGCGCATCACCTCCATCAATGTTATTTCCTAAGTGCCGGTCCAGCTTCAATGTATGTGGCGTGAGGATTCAGTGACGTGGCCTAACGTAGGCTCTCACTGGTCACACCCAGGGCAGTGCAGTGATGTTTGGTCACTGCAACGCTCTAAGACTTCTCTTCGTTTTCCTTTCTAAAACTCTTCCTAGTATCTTATGAAGTCTTTCACTGGCCCGGATGGTTATTGTGCTGGCTGCTTTCTACCTTCGCCTCAAGTGACGTCACACCTTACGGCCCGGCCTCTGCTTCCAATGGTGAAAAGAGGGCCTTTGAGTGAAGCCTCGCGCCGCAACTCTGCCTGTTCACTCTTGCACGCTCAGGCATTAGAAGATCAGGCTACACCAGCCCTGGTGCCACGACACAACGAGTGTCCCGTGGTGTGGCTGAGTCTAGTGGCTGAGTCTAGCCAGAGTGCTTCATCTCCTGCCGGGTGCTGTGTGGGGACCGGGCATACTAGTGAGCCGCTCTTCCAGAATCAAACCCTCGCTCTCTGCATACGTGGGGTCCAGGCCTCAAGAGGTTCCAATGGCTGATCCTATATGCCGGAAGTTTTGCATAAACATAACATTTGCTTTTTTGTGGTGCACGAAGCGCGAGGCACACAGCCTGCATAAATAAGAGTGATTTGCATGGCTAGTAACTGGCCAGGCCTCGTCTACAACATGCTGTACACCTCTGGAGAAAGGCATACTCCGTGTAAAAGTAGTAAGATAGATCAGTGTGTTGAGCGCATGCTGCCGAGGTCTGCGCATTCGCATGTGGACGGAAATCAATCCCATGTAGCTCATGCGGGAAGCCAATACCGGGGAGATACACTGGGACGTCTATAAGGAAAGTGTCAAGAAGCCAGAGGAATAAACCTACAAATACGTCACGTGTGCAGAGAACACTGCAGAACTGAGGAATACAGTGTGGAATAACTAAGTGCACGGGAGCTCAGCTCCTGTCAGTGGCATCGAGATGCACACTTCTGCGACTGTACCACTCACTGGGTATTAATATCCCCGTTTCGGTCACTGAGTTTGATTTATAAAATCAGAAAACCCCTAGCCCCTGGGCTGAGAGTGGAGTTTGGTTACCTGCACTGACAGGTAAGGTGATACCTGACCTTCACCTTTAGTGAGGGTAATGGGGAGCTCCCTTAAGGAACTCCCTGATAATATGGTGAAGGGGTGCACTCAGGGGAGCCACCAACCCCTGGCTAAGAGTGGTGTTCAGTCACCTGCACGCACAGGTAGAGACAACTGACCTTCTACTCTGTAGGGATGCTGAGGGCGGAGCCCTGCGCAGGCAGACCCCCGTCCCGCTCATGTGAAGAGGAGGATAAGGTGCACCCAGAACAAACTCCCAGTCCTCGGGTTGAGATTGGCGACATAAGTTACCCACATGGACAGGTAGGGAGATACCCAACCTCTGCCCCCTGTGTAATGGTGCTCTCCGGAGAGACACAAATTCTTGTGTTAGGGGTGGAGTCAGGTTTATGGAACCACTGGAGAATCCACGACACACGCTGGGACGCTGTGAACATGCAAGCACTGGCACACGGGGAAGGCACCATCACTGGCACATACCTGTCAGGTGAGAGCGGCTTGCGCAAGCGGTTTCCTTTCACTGACGGCTGGGGACGAGAGAGGCTCTAAGTCAGGGTTGTTCAGCCAGGGCCAGGGGGGGGGGGGGGAGGGAGGGGGCGCTGCTGCTGTCACCGAAGGAGCGCTGGCTCCTAGGGAGGGTCCCCAGGAGTGCTGTCCTGCAAGGGGGAGAGTGCGTGGGGAGGTGGGGGGCAGTGTCCTGAAAGTGGGAGAGTGAGCGGTCAGTGTCAGCAATGCCCTGAAAGAGGGAGACTGAGTTGTCAGTGGGGAGGGAGGGCTGTGTCACCAGTGGAATGCTGCGACACTCTTGAAAGTGCCCTGTCAGTGGAGAGGGCCATGGGAGAATGCCTGGTCAGTGAGGGAATGGCATGCCAGTGGGGAGGGAGTGTGCTACAGTTGTGATAATGGCTATCAGTGCCCTGCAGGGGGGAGACTGGCCTGTCAGTGGGGAGGGCAGACAGCTACCAGTAGGAGAATGCCCTCAGTGTCAGCAGGGGGAGAATGCCATGCCAGTGGGGAGGGCAGTGTTCTACAAGTTGGAGAATGCCTCAGTGTCAGCAGTGCCCTGCAAGTGGGAGAATGCCATGCCAGTGGGAGGGCAGTGTTCTACAAGTTGGAGAATGCCCTCAGTGTCAGCAGTGCCCTGCAAGGGGGAGATTACCTTGGCAGTGGAGGGAGCAGTGTCATCTGTGGAATGCTCCGACAGTGTTGAAAGTGCCATGCCAGTGGGAGGGCAATGTTTTACAAATCAAAAAGCAATGCACAATGAATAGCCCTTTGTGATGTTACTTTAACATTGCACCTTAACAAAAAAAGATTTCAGAAGGCTGTGTGTGTAAATGTAAATTGTAACTTGTATAGCGCACTACTCACCCGCAAGGGTCTCAAGGCGCTTGTACGAATACCGCTGTGGAACCCATCCTGGCTTTCCCTGTGAGGCGTCCACTCCTGGGCACCCCCAAGGTGGAGGCCAGGCATCCTTAGCGTTGTGGGGGCCGTTGTGGAGATTAAGCAAGCTATTGCCCAGAGTTGCAGAGTGGGACTCCATGATTGGAATAGGCACCGAGGCGAGAATTATCAGGTCTGTGGAATTTTGAGCCCAAGCACCCGCCGAGGCGGGGAATTGAACCCTGGTCCCGGGCTAGATCTCTGCATCAGGGTCTGCCGCTCTAATCATTGAGCCACACTTCTCCACTCATGGAGCCACACTTCTTCACGGTGTGGAGTGGCTCTGTGTGTAAGTGGCTCTGTGTGTGTGTTGCTTTGTGTGTGTGTGGCTCTGTGTGTGTGTGTGGCTGTGTGTGTGTGTGTGGCTCTGTGTGTGTGTGGCTCTGTGTGTGTGTAGCTCTGTGTGTGTGTGGCTCTGTGTGTGTGTGTGTGGCTCTGTGTGTGTGGCTCTGTGTGTGTGTGTGTGGCTCTGTGTGTGTGTGTGTGGGGGGCTCTGTGTGTGTGTGGCTCTGTGTGTGTGTGGCTCTGTGTTGTGTGTGGCTCTGTGTGTGTGTGTGGCTCTGTGTGTGTGTGGCTCTGTGTGTGGCTCTGTGTGTGTGTTTGTGTGGCTCTCTGTGTGTGTGTGGCTCTGTGTGTGTGTGTGTGTCTCTGTGTGTGTGTCTGTATGTGTGAGTGTGGCTGTGTGTGTGTGGCTGTGTGTGTAGCTGTGTGTGTGTGTGTGTGTGTGGCTATGTGCGTGTGGCTGTGTGTGTGTGGCTGTGTGTGTGTGTGTGTGGCTGTGGGTGTGTGTGGCTGTCTGTGTGGGTCCAAATACAATAGCTCTCTAGGATCAATGTGACTCTCTGCTACATACAAGTCACACTCCTCACAACTCACTAAATTACACTATCCACAATTATATACTCACTCTCTACTACTATACTACTATCTACTACACTCTAATACTAAAAAGTACAAGCTAACTTCTGCTATATAATTACACTCTAGTTTAAGTCATTTGCTACTCACTATACTAAATAAATATACTAATCCATATACTATCTATGACTCACTACACTACATCTATTTCTACCTACTAATTTTCATTACTCACTACTATCTGTATCTACTACTCACTAACTCCTACACACTCTCTACACACTATCTACTACTCACACTATACTACTCTCCACTAATCACTAAGTACTATTGCCTACAACTCACTCCTACACTACTCTATAAAAGTATACTTGCTATTAATAAACTAGGCACTCTCTACTAACAATGAATCACTCCTAATACTCTACTACTCTCTAATGCTTAACAATTGCAATTGTAAATGACAATACCATATATTTATGGGTTAAAAAAAATTGCAATACCAATTGCTCTAACTTTAACAAAGACGAGACCATTGCATTGTAAATGCTTTTTGCTAAATGGTGTAAATTTCTTTAGTAGATCCTCAGAAATTACAAAAAGAAAAAGTTTCAATATCTATGGCAGCGGTGGGTTCCCGTACTCTCCCGGGCAAAAGCTTAATTCTCATTGGCTGCCAACACTTCAAACCAGGAAGTGTTGCCAGCCATCTTGTGACTCGGTAGAACCGAGTCACAAGAAAACAGTAAAATAAAGGTAAAAAAACAAGAAAAGGGTGCAGGGTAGAAACACACTGACCCCCTAGGCCTGCTCAGGGGGTTCCACAAGGACCCCCAGGGCTAAAATAATGCTTTTTATTCTGTAATTTTGGTGGCATTCACGTTGGGGTCGCGAATCCCACCAAAAGTAAAAAGAAAATTTGTGGCCCCCGGGTGTGCCAGGTCCCGGGGGCATTGTATAAAAATAATAGCGGGGCAGCCCCGGGGTTCGCCACCTCCCTGGACTATGCAGATTATGTGCAGGGAGCTCACGGCCCACCCGCAGCCCCGGGGAACGCCACCTCCCCGGGGCTTATTAAAAAAATAATGTGTGGGGGTCCCACCCCCCACGCTGCCCTGTGGACTGCCAACTCCCCAGGGTATTGTTAATTGGATGTGGGGGGGGGGGCTTGCGGCACCCCGCAGCCCTGAGGACCGCCACCTCCCTGGGGCTCTTGTTTAAAAAAAAAATAGATGTGTGGGGGGCAAGAGCCCCCCTACACAACCCAGGGATCACCATCTCCCCGGGGCACATACTTATTTAAATTTGGGGGTCCATAGCGGACCCAAAGCCCTGGGGACCACCACGCCCCCCTCCTGGAGTCCTTGATGGCCCTGGGGACCGCCAACCCCCAGGGCCGGCTCCTGCAGTGTCCTGGGGTGCCCACCCCGGAACACTGCTGTTTGCTATAACAGGGCGGGAGCCATGGCTCCGACCCTGTCATAGCAAACTCCTGCTTTGCTTCATTGAAGCAAGGGCAGGGAAACCTGCCCTTGCTTCAATGAAGCAAAACTGGAATGCTTTTCCACAAGGGGAGCTGCATGTCAGCAGCTCCCCTTGTGGAAAAGCAATGCCGGCTCCCGCAAGAGGCAGGAAACCTGCAGGACCGTGGGGAAATTGGGGCTCCCCCCACGGTCCCCAACGGATGGGGTCCCCGGGGCCAGAAGTGACCCAGGAGGGGGGCCACGCAGCCCCCCTCCCCAATAATATTTTTTTTTTAAAAGAACAGGCCGGCCCCAGGGGATGGGGTCCCTGGGGCCGTAATTGGCCTTAGAAGTGGCGCCACACAGCTCCCATCCAAATATAAAAAAATTTAAAAAATACAATTCTGGCCATTCCCCGGGGGATGGGGTTCACGGGCCGGAATTGGCCTCGGGAGGTTGGCCACGCGGCCCGCTTCCCGATTTTTTTTTGTTTTTGTTTTTAGAAAAAGGGGTCAGGCCCTGGTGGATGTTATCTCCAGGGCCCCAAAAAAGTAAAAAAAAAAGGGGGCACACAGCCCCCCTTGTACAATTTCTTTTTTTTAAAAAAGCCAGCATCGTGGCGGAGGCCACGCGCCCTTTCTCCACCACTCTGCAAACGTGCCCCCTGGTGCGTTGTTAGTTGAATACTGAGGGCCCCTGGGGGCCAACTAGCCCACCAGAAACCTCCAGTATGCATCAGGGCACTGCGCTGTGGAGAGGTGGTCCAAGGCCATGCCCTCTTTTTACACCACTCTGTAAAGCAGCTCTGTGGCGCTTACTATAGGTACACGGTGGGCTTGTTGGCCCCCAGGGACCTTTAGGATTCAAGGGGACTTAACCCCCCAATTTACAACGCGCCAGGGGGTGCGTTTGCACAGTGGTGCAGGGAGGGGGTCGTGCCTGATATTACAAGTGCCCAAACACAGCCCCTGGCGCGTTGTAAATTGGGAGATTAAGTCCCCTTGAATCCTGAGGGTCCCTGGGGGCCAACTAGCCTACCAGGTACCTCCAGTAAGTGCCACAGAGCTGCATTGTAGAGAGGTGGTCCAAGGCCATGCCCCTTTTCACACCACTCTGCAAACACAGCTTCTGGTGCACTGCTGGTGGGGCGATGAGGTCCCCTTGTGTCCTGAAGAACTCAGGACACAAGTGGACTTAATTGTGCGAGCAGCAGTGTGCCAGAAGCCGCGTTTGCAGCGTGGTGTAAAAAGGGGAATGACCTAGGAACACCTCTCTGCAACGCAGCTCTGTGGCGCTTAGTGGAGGTACCTGGTGGGCTACTTGGCCACCAGGGACCTTCAGGATTCAAGGGGACTTAATATGGATGTTATAGTTAGAAATTAGCATTTATAAAACCATGGAAATGAACTAAAAAAAATAGGATTGAGGCACATATAAATAGAAATTTGTGTTTAAAAAAGATTGAAATTCCCTGAAAAAACCATAGGTTTCAGGCACGTTATAGTTAGAAATTAGCACTTAAAAAACCTTAAAAAATTCACTGAAAAAGCCATAGGTTTCAGGGACGTTATAGTTAGTTGGACATTTCACTCGTATAAAACCATAGAAATTCCGCCTTTATAGTTAGTTCAGCTAACTATAACTCACGTCCCCACAATGCACTGCTGATGACATCACACATTACATCATTCATGACATGGTCAGTGACATCACTGATCACATCACTGATGACATCTCAAATGATATCACTGATGACATCATCCACGTGAAAATATGATGCACCTCCTCACACTCTAATATAACCTTTGATACACCCACTGTAAAATACAGACTACCATTTTCGAAACCATTGACATACCAATACCAGTTACTACATACACACTCACTGATTCCTAGGTCTACACACACATCCACTCTTTCACCCATACAATCACTCATACATGCAGCCACTCATCAATACAACAATATCATATGCACTCATACACCTATACAGACACTCACACACCACCACTTATCCATGGAGTTACTCACACACCTAGTCAGTCATGCAAAGAATCAATCACGCTCCCATTTACTCACCTATACAGTTATACACACACCACCTCACTTATTCATACAGATACTAATGCATACTTACTCTCTTATACAATCATGGATACAAGTACACCCTCATCCATACAGCCCCTCTCACAATCACTGACTCTCATGTATAGTCATTTATATACTCCAAATCTCACATACACTGCCTTTTACATATGTAGTTACTTAGACATATACAACTGAGGCATCCATTTACTCACCAACATATCCATACACAAACTCACCCACCCATACAGCTGTTTCTACATGCACTGTTGAACCCATACACCCAGTGAATCAACCACTCACACATCTATGCACAGAGTCACACACCTCCCACACACCCCCACACACACTCAGTCTCCCATACAAATACTCAGGCAACCAATCAATAACCCACATATACACTTCTGTAGCTACTGACCAACCCATGCAGCAGCTTACACAACAACAAACAGACTGATACAGACATTCACACAGTTTAGTCACTAACCCATGCATTCAGTAAGACACATTTAATCAATCACTTATACTGTCAGTCAAGCACCTACTAAATCCTCCATCCAGACACTTATACACCCACTCATTCTTCAATACACCTTGGCATATTCAAATTCAAATTCAAAAAAGCTTTATTCGATATTCAGAATGAATTCATAAAAGCATACAGATTAAAAAGAACATACAATCAAAAAAGTGCCAAGTGCATTCAGGACATTAAAAAAGACAGCATTATTACAATCAAAAGAGTTCCAAGTTAATAAAAGTAATTGTTAAAACTTCTAAAATACAGATATGTACAGAAAAATATTTTACATTGAGTTCCTAAACTTGACCAGTAATTTCAAAAAGCTGGATATAGCGTGTGCCACAGTGTCATTTTCTAACTGTTGCAGTCTAACAAAGGCTATTCTGCATTAGCGGTGGCCCCACGCTTTGAGGATTGGTTTCAGAATAATCCTCCTCGGAACAGCATAAAATGTACAAAATAAAATACAGTGTATATTGGATTGGGGAGATGAATCATCACAAGGGCAGGTGGGCATTTCCCTCGACCAGTTATTACAGGTTGGAAAGGTAATTATACGAAAGAAAGTTCCAAACCTAAAACGTGATATTAACATTCTTGAAAAGCAGTTTAGATCGCTTACAAGGTACAGTTGGGGCCCTGGCTTAGTGGTGATTTGCTGAAAGGCCAAAACTGAGTTTTTAAGTTTTTCTATGGACCATCTTGTGTTAGTTAGATGATCCATAGCCAGTTTTTTCAATGATTTCCTGCCAATCACTTCCATACTGCACGGTCTCGTAAAAAACTCAGGATGGTCAATCTCGGTCATCAAAGTTTCCACATAAGACAGCCATTTAATATTCCTGACACCATCGAGAGTCAAGTCAAGTCAAGTCAAAGAATTTATATAGCGCACTACATACCCAGAGGGTCTCAAGGCGCTTAGGGAGGGGAGGAGGATTACTTGTCAAATATCCACGTTTTAAGTTGCTTTCTGAATGCTAGGTGGTTTTGGGTAAGGCGAAGGTAAGTGGGGAGTGAGTTCCATGTTTTAGCAGCCAGGTGTGAGAAGGATCTGCCTCCCATGGTGGTCTTGTTGATGCGAGGTACAGTGGCGAAGGCTTGGCTGGAAGAACGTAGTTGGCGGGAGGGGGTGTAGAAGGACAGTCGTGAGTTGAGGCATTCTGGTCCGATGTCGTAGAGTGATTTGTGTGCGTGGGTTAGCAGTCGGAAAGTGATCCTCTTATTGACGGGTAGCCAGTGGAGGTCTTTCAGGTGGCCAGAGATGTGTTCGTTGCGCGGGATGTCTAATATGATCCTGGCTGAAGCGTTTTGGATTCGTTGGAGTTTCTTCTGGAGTTTAGCGGTAGTACCTGCGTAGAGGGTGTTTCCGTAGTCCAGTCGGCTCGTGACAAGAGCATGGGTGACTGTTTTTCTGGTTTCGGTGGGGATCCAGCGAAATGTTTTTTTGAGCATGCGGAGAATGTTGAAGCAGGATGAGGATACGGCGTTGACTTGTCTGTTCATTGAGAGTGAAGAATCCAGGATAACGCCTAGGTTCCGTGCGTGGTCTGTCGGGATGGGTGCTTTTCCAAGGGCTTCCGGCCACCAAGAGTCGTCCCATGCAGAGGGGGATGTACCTAAGATGAGGACTTCTGTTTTATCTGAGTTCAGTTTCAGACGGCTGTGTTTCATCCATTCGGCAACTTCTTTCATTCCTTCGTGTAGGTTAGTTTTGGCGGTGCTGGGGTCATTGGTGAGAGAAAGGATCAGTTGAGTGTCATCCGCGTAGGAGATGATGTTGAGGTTGTGTTGGCGGGCGATGGCCGCGAGGGGGCTCATGTATACGTTGAAGAGGGTGGGACTGAGTGAGGATCCTTGTGGTACGCCACAGATGACTTCAGTGGCCTCGGACTTGAATGGTGGAAGGCGGACTCTCTGGGTTCTTCCGGTGAGGAGCGAGGTGATCCATTCAAGTGCTTTTCCTTGTATTCCGATGTTTCTGAGGCGTTGTAAAAGGGTGCTGTGGCAGACTGTGTCGAAGGCTGCAGAGAGGTCGAGGAGGATGAGGGCGACTGTGTCTCCATTGTCCAGTAGAGTTCGAATGTCGTCTGTTGCTGCGATGAGGGCGGTCTCAGTGCTGTGTTTTGCTCGGAAGCCAGATTGTGAGGAGTCGAGGGATTTGTTGGCTTCGAGGAAAGTGGCGAGCTGGTTGTTGACAGCTTTCTCGATGACTTTGGCCGGGAATGGAAGGAGGGAGATGGGGCGGTAATTTTTGAGTTCGGTGGGGTCCGCTGTGGGTTTTTTCAGAAGGGCGGTGAGTTCAGCGTGTTTCCAGCTTTCCGGGAAGGTGGCGGAGTTGAAGGAGCAGTTGATGACGTCTCGGAGGTGCGGTGCTATGACGGAGTCTGCTTTGTTGAAGATGTGGTGAGGATATGGGTCTGTGGGGGATCCTGAGTGGATGGAGTTCATCAGGCGGATGGTGTCCTCAGTGGAGATTGTGTTCCAGTCGTTGAGGGTGTTCAGGGGGGGAGAATGTTCAGCATATGGTTGGGTGGGTTGGTCTCCGGGTTGGTTGTCGAAGCTGTTGTGGATGTCTGCAATTTTGTTGTGGAAGAATGAGGCTAGGGAGTCGCAGAGGGCTTGAGAGGGGGTGATGTCGTTGGAGTTGGCCGAGGGATTGGTAAATTCCTTGACGATGTTGAAAAGTTCCTTGCTGTTGTGGGCGTTGTTGTCAAGTCGATCCTTGAATGCTGTTTTCTTGGCCTTTCGAATTAGTTGGTGGTGTGTGCGGGTGGCGTTTTTGAAGGCGTCCTTGGTGCTAGTGGTTGGGTCTGTTTTCCAGGCCTTTTCAAGGGAGCGGCAGAGTTTCTTGGACTTCTTAAGATCATCGTTGAACCATGAGGCCTTCTTGCTGCCAGGTTTGCTTTGACGTTTTTTCAGTGGTGCTAAGGTGTCGGCGGTGTTGGATAACCATAGGGTGAAGTTGGCGGCGGCTTGGTCTGGGTTAGAAGAGTGGGTTGGGGTGTTTAGAAGGAGCGATGAGGAGATCTGGTCGATGGTGATTTTGTTCCAGTTTCTTTGCAGAGTTGGTTGGAGGTGGTTGATGGGTTTTGGCTTGTTGTAGGTGAAGTGAACGCAGCTGTGGTCAGTCCAGAGGAGATCCGTAGTGTGGCTGAAGGAGACCTGATTGCTGGAGGTGAAGATGGGGTCGAGTGTGTGACCTGCGATGTGGGTGGGGGAAGTGACCAGCTGTTTCAGTCCGAGGTTGGCGAGGTTGTCCAAGAGGGTGGTGGTGTTGCGGTCGTTGAACTTTTCAAGGTGAAAGTTGAGGTCTCCCAGAAGGATGTAGTCTTTGGAGGGGAGCGCGTGTGGAGTGATGAAGTCCATGATGTCTTCACTGAATTTTGCGCGGGGTCCTGGTGGTCTGTAGAGGAGGGTGCCTCTGAGTGTGGTCTTGGGGTCGATGTGGATCTGGAAGTGAAGGTGTTCAGAGTTGGCGAGGTTGGCGTCAGAGCTGGTTGAGATGCGGATTGATTTTTTATGGACGATAGCGATTCCTCCTCCTGTGTGGCCGGTACGGTCCTTGCGTGTGATCTTATAGTCTTCAGGGATGGCGATGGTGATGTCTGGGGCGGAGGAGGCGTTCATCCATGTTTCTGTTAGGAAGGCGACGTCTGGAGAGATGGTGTCTAGTAGGTTCCATAGGTCAATGGCCTGCCTGTGGACCGAACGGGTGTTGAGCAGGATGCACTGTAGGTGGTTGGGGTCGGGAATCTGAGGTGTGATCGTAGCGGAGTTGTAGACGGTGCCGATGAATTTGCAGGAGTAGCAGGAGAAAGGTCCATGGGTGTGTCCAGGAGCGGCTTGGACGCAGTCGGGGGCGCGACCGGGGTTAAGGGCTAGGAGGGTGGAGGCATCGTAGGAAATGCGGGAGGGCTGGGCAGCGCGAGGGGCAGGGGGTCTGGCGCTGGGCGCGGTCCAGGCGCGGACGGGCGTAGACGGGCTTACCTTTGGCGCACCTTCGGCGCGGCCGTAGCGCGTGGACGCTGCGCGTGGGGGCATTGGCCATAAATGGATGGTGGAGGGGGCGGAGCGTGGGAGGGTCAGCAGCTGGGAGGCGGTAGCGGGGAGGAGGGGCTGGGAACAACAACAACAGCAAACAAAATGGAGTTCAAAGGGGAGGCGAGGCAGGGGCAGCAAATCGCCTGAGACACCGAACAGAAGAATAAAATAATGTTTTAAGTTGCTGGCAGAAGCGCAGAAGAAGGCAAACACAGCTAGATGCAAAGCAGGGCGGGCGGCGCTATAATTACATGCACTGCGGGGACAGCGTTACAGTGAGCAGCTTTCAGATACCACAGCGCTAATTAATTAAATGCAGGCGATACCGCTAATTAACTAAATGCAGGCGATACCGTGAAATCCAATGAGCAGTGCGAAGAACACCAGGCAGGCAGCAGCAGTAATGGGAGAGGAGCGAGTCAGAGATTAATTTACAGTTGAAAGCTGTCTCCGGGGTAACCCACACCTTATGCCACAACAGAATAGGCGCAATCTTTATGGCATCTGAAATAAATGAAGGGTAGACCTAATTCAATGTGAGTAAGGTAACTTGAGGAAGATTTAGGAACCCCCAGCCAATATCTGAGGTATTGGTTTTCAATTAGTTGAATCGAAGTTGTATTTTCAATACTCTAGATACCTGATCCATAGGTGGCCGTAGATATACATTTGGCCTTGTATATTGAGATCAATTCCTTAACCGTCTGCCCCCAAGTTTTACTGCAAAACTATGCAAAGCTCCAACCGCCCTAGAGAAAGCTAATTTTCTGGTTTTTACTGCAGTGTGCCAAGTGCATTTCCTATCAAAAGATATTCAGAGATAGGGGAATTGATCCCTTGTCTCTATCCTCCTACCCTCAAGGAATATAGGACAGGGTGCTTTCTTGGAACCGTGCCCACAAGCCATAGTGTATGTTTTGGTGATATTGACTTTTAATCCCTTATCTTTCATGTAATTTGTGAATTTTTAGACTGCCCTCTGCAGACCTAGTCTAGTTTGAGACATGATGGCAACCCTTGAGATGGTCGCCAATGGAATTTATGTATAGGGTTAAGAGAAGGGGTGCTAAGATGCACCCCTCTCTCACACCCCTCTTGATGGAAAATTTTGACGCACACTCACCGCGTTGACCAAAGCGCACCCTGGCCCCGGCGCCCCTATATAATTCCTTGATGAAGTTGAGTATTGATTCATCAATGCCCAGGTCAGATAGTGTGTGGACCATAGTTGGTTGTGGTCCACACAATCAAAAGCAGAACTCAGGTCGATAAAGGTGATAACAAAATTCCCTTTCCTGGCCTGGGTGTACTTGGATATTAAAAGGTACAAGTTTAAACTCTGCTCAATGGTTCCCATACCAGTACGGAAACCGTACTGGAGGTTAGATATGATGTTACCTTCCTCAGCCCAAAGTTGAATTCGCTTTAGAATTATACGACCAGCTACCTTCATTAAGGCATCAAGGAGTGAGATAGGCCGGTAGCATGTTGGATCAAGTCTGTCCCCCTTTTTAAAGATAGGGACCACTATGGCCTCTGTCCAGGTTGGTATAAGCCCAAAAGAATTAGCACTATTCATAACGTTGGTTAAAAGACCTTTGCATATATAAAAAAACATATTTTAACTATACAGAAACACTCAGTCACTGGATGATGTCATCAGTGATGTCATCAGTGATGTCATTTGAGATGTCATCAGTAATGTCATCAGTGTTGTCACTGACCATGTCATGAATGATGTAATATGTGACGTCATCAGCAGTGCATTAAGGGGGCGCGAGTTATAGTTAGCTGAACTAACTATAACGGCGGAATTTCTACTGTTTTGTACGAGTGAAATGTCCAACTAACTAAAACGTCCCTGAAACATATGGTTTTTTTTCAGTGAATTTCTAAGGTTTTTTAAATGCTAATTTCTAACTATAACATGCCTGAAACCTATGTTTTTTTTAAGTGAACATATATATTAGATCATTTCCCCCCTCTAGACTACTTACCATGAACAACTTTTGTTTTTTTAGTGAATATATTGGTTATGGTTTTCACTTTTTTCACGTACACCCATATATCAAATACCAGTCATTAATCTGTACACACTACCATTCGGTGCTCATCCCACCCAGGCACATGCCTGTGATATTTATCACACCAACATTGCGGGGAGTTGCACATGATCACAAGTGCAGCCATTGATGCTACTCACAGTTCAAGGAAAAACGACGGTCCAGAAATCCTGGTGTTGGATATAAATTCCTAAGAGTATAGGAGGAACGTTGCTCTAGGCACTAGACCTTTCAGCCTCGTATTAACAAGTAGGAGTAAGGGTGTAAGCATGTGTTCCTCTCCTCAGCCGGTCTATTTTAATCATTGGATTAATTCTTTTTTGTGACACAACACAGTAGTCCAAGAAGAATTGAGTGAAGGTAGATTTTTTGTTTCCATTTATCACTTTTTAAAACCATTCCACTCTATTTTTAATCATGTTTTATGGAAGGTTGTTAAGAAAAAAGGGGACAGCTGACACGTGTTTCGCCCTATGTGGCAGGTTGAGCCAGGGCTTTCTCAAGGCTAGTTGTGATGTTAAAAAATCATACAATCTGTTGGAAGTAGATTACATTCCAAATTTCTTCATAGTAATATGTAAAAGCATCCACAATCTGTACCTTACTGCCGGCCCGGGAACTGCGCGCCTCCGCTCCTGCCAGGTCATGGACCCGTGTAATGGTGCAGCCTGTCCCGCGTTCCCGCAGCAGGAACGCGGGTCCAGCTGCACCATTACACCGCTGATCAAAAAAACGATGGATTTAGGCCCAGATCTCTGTACTGGGGTGAATGTATGACATTGTTCTGCAATCTGTCCATCAATTGTTCTTTTTGCATTTGTCACCCTGAGTGGGACGTGTATACCCAGACGTGGGTCCCGTGCTCTCCATGCCACTGGAATCAAACTATCCTGGCTGATGAGTGCTGAAAGCCTGAAACTGGTCCTTGGATGCTTGTTTCCAGTCCAGGGAGGACCTGGCCTGGCAGTTCGGGATGGACTGTTCCCATTGGTCCACAGGGTTAAGACTGATTTGCATATGGCTATGTCCAAACTGGAATGGCGAGCAAAAAAATGATGGATTTAGGCCCAGATCTCTGTACTGGGGTGAATGTATGACATTTCTCTACATTCTGTCCATAAATTGTTCTTTTTGCATTTGTCCCCCTAAGTGGGACGGGTATGCCCAGACGTGGGTCCCATGCTCTCCATGCCACTGGAATCAAGCTATCCTGGCTGAAGAGGGCTGAAATCCTGAAACCGGCCCTAGGACACTTGTTTCCAGTCCAGGGAGGACCTGGCCTGGCAGTTCGGGCTGGACTGCTCGCATTGGGCGAAGGATCAATACTGATTTGCATATGGCTGTGTCTAAACTGGAATGGCATGGTGAGCAAAAAACAATGGATTTAGGCACAGATCTTTGTATTGGGGTGAATGTATGACATTGTTCTGCATTCTGTCCATCAATTGTTCTTTTTGCAATTATCTTCTGTCAAGGCCATCCTTTCAGTGTCCATGAGACTGATTGGATTCTTGTGTCAAAGCCTCAGCTGCTCCTTCCTGTGTCTGTTCTGGACCTAGGCAAACCATCCATCATGCTGTATTCCACAACACCACTTGTTTGTAGGTGATTGGACCAGGCACTTGATGTCTTGGAAGATGATTTATTCTTTTGGTGCTTGAGGAGTGAATGGCTGAACTGTTGCAGTGGTCTTAAGCTACATTACATATTTTTTTTGTGCATCTATATTTATGTCTGGCACCATAGTTGGCAAAGCACTCAATTCTCTCCAAGCGTCCTCTCTTAGAACATCCATGATCAATTATTGCTTAAATCCTCCAACCTAGGTATGAAGAACAGCTGTGATTAAAGGGTGATCATGCCCCAAATTAAGTTATCACAATTATTACAATTGTTAAAATGGTGGAAAATACATGTATTTATCTTTAGTTAGGATATCTGAATGATTTGTCAGATTTGATGTAGAATGATAGCAAAGTAAAATAATAAACTGTAGAAACAATGGGTCCTTTAGAGACACAAGTCCTACTAACAGGACCATTTAGTTAAGACACTTTCATTGGTCTTCTGCCTTGTTTGTCACTAGCATCTCTCCAATGCAAAGGCATGTCTGCAAACAAGATGGTGTCAAAGGAGTGTAAGAAAAAGTAACATGTTTCTTAACCTCTTTAAACGTATGGGGTCTGCAATCTCATGCGACTGAAGCTATTGAAGACATTGTTCTGATGGTAAGAGCAGATAATGGAAAAGTAGCAGCATCACGAGGTCAAGGTGCAGGTGAAGTTGGTATACCTGTGGACCTCTTCTGTTTGCCAGTGTAATGTGATACCTCCAAAGGGTGTGGATAAGCTCTTCGAAATAAAGTACACAAGAGCTGTCTTAGCAGCTGCCATGATACTCAATTCAATTAGAAGCAGGTATTTGGCTGCTTTGGAGTATTTGGGAAAAATATATTTACAACATTTGATGATAATCAGAATTCCAGAGCTCGACTGTGTTTGACCTGAAAACAGGGTGTGCAGTTGAGTATTTTTAACAGCTGATAATTGTAGGACCCACTGTCTTGAAAAAGTGTACATTTCATGCTGGTGTCATATCTCGGGACATGACTCCCTAGTGACAGCATGTTCCCTAGCCTCACATCATCTTATGAGATTGCATCATGTGTTGATTTGTCACACCTGGGGCGCGATTGAAGATTTCTCCTCGCGGCCAATCAGTGGGGTGTTTCTCAGGCATTGCGGAGCACTAAGTGCAAGATGCATCTGGGAGTGTGTGAAGAAGGTAGGAGGGATGCCATACATGGGTTTCTTCTTCCTTTGACTGACATTTTAGGAGCACACCATTGCTCCAGAAGAGTAGCCAAGACTTGCTTTAATTCCAAGCTTATTCAAGATGGTCACTTTTCTATTGTTTGCTACATGAAGTTCCCAATCCAATATGTTATAATCCTTTTTTTCTGTGAAATCATTTTCTGAGTAGATCATATATATGGAGATCTGGGCTTGTGAAGGGTACACTGTAACACATTCCATTCCATGATTTTACATTCAAATCATCACCACCCAGACATCTTTTTATTCCTGAGTTTTGGCTATTTTTTCTGTGGCATTCTTTAATGTGGAAAATCTTATGCTGGGCTTTTTCTTGGCCATGATTTTAGGGTGATGTTAGTTCCTTGCATTTCAACTTCCAAATGTACAAACAACTAGAATCAAGAAGGGCCAATATTGCCAAAGAAATGCTTGTGCCCTGTGTGGCCTTTCCCCCCAATTGGGATCTTTTTTAAGGAGACGCTTGATACCTTTCACATGAATAATACTGGGCAGGGTGGCACCATGGCTACTGCGATGTTGCCCATTGGCCAATGAAGAAGGAAACTAGAGAGACCTTCACAGCATCCATTACTTGACAGCAGGACCCGGGGGACATATTCTGTCAACTGAGAAATTTGGACCTACTTCTTGGTGTTGTGCCACTGACTGTTGATGATCAGCTGCATTCTGCAGAGTGGCATGGTCTTTGGGACTCTTAAACAGAGACAATTATAGTAGTTCAGCCCGAGAGAAGCACGACTATTAGGCCGTAATTAGCTTCTAGGAGACGAGGAAAAATGTGATGCATAATCTGTAGTTGGAAGGACTAGACTCCACCAACTGTATTTATTTGGCCATAAAATAAGAGATTTTGTCCTGCAAGATGCAGAGATTAAATATAACCAGAACTGGTCTAGGGAAGAGCCTATAACAACAGAGCTAGAATTGTGCGTCTGATTATGATTTATACCCGAAAATGAGACTCATGGTCATCTTGCAATCCAACTCCCAAAAAGTTGCTGTTCACCCAGTCAGAAACCTCATCCAAATATGATTTCAACAAAGCAGCTACAGAAGAATTGATGGGTTAGGGATGATATGTAAGTATGGGCGAAATTTGCGAATTCACAGTCCGCGAATTCATGTGAAAGCAAATTCGCGGTCCGCAATATCCCCGAATTTGTGCGAACTTCCGAATTTCTTTATTTTGGCATGTTTGCGGGGTTTTTTTTCTGCGCGGCTACCGCGAACTTACACCTGCGGCCGTTTTTGAGCGCGGCTATCTTGTTCGGGGGAGGAAAACAACTTGACAAACTCAGAATCAAGGTAAGTCAACGCAGCGCGCACGAGATTGTTATGTTATGTTATGCTATGTTATTTTATATATTGTCTTTTATAGCGCACGGCTACTCAAAAAGAGTGTCCCGGCGCTTTTATTGAGCCCTGTAGAAGAATAACACAACACAGTGATATAAAAACAGATTAAAAGAAACAGAAGCAGAGGGAAAAAAGGCCTAAAGGGCAAACAGCCAGGTTTTAAGGCCCTGCCTGAACGCAAGCAAGTTAGTAGCTCCGCGTAATGTCAACGGCAAAGTGTTCCACAACTGTGGCGCCAGCAACCCAAAGGAGTGGCCTCCAATGCGGGCTCTTTTTACTTGCAGGACCACCGCAAGGAACAAAGATTCAGATCTTAGAGATCGAGCCGGATGGTAAAAGGCGAGTCTCCTTTGGAGATACTTGGCTCCCACAGCATGAAGAGCTTTATAGGCCAAGGTCAAGGCCTTAAAGGCAATCCGCTTCCGGAAAGGCAGCCAATGAAGCAACTGCAGCAGGCCGGCAGCGCTGGCTCGCCTATTTAGGCCATAATGGCCCTTGCGGCCGCGTTCTGAACAACTTGCAGGCACTGCAATAGATATTCCGGCAGGCCCAGATAGAGGACGTTGGAATAATCCAGTCTTGAGCCGATCAAGGCCTGCACTGTCATCTTCCTATGCCCCTCTGAGAGAAGAGGCAGAAACTTCCGGAGCATCTTGAGGAGACCAAAACATGTTCCCGTTAAACCAAGGATCTGCGATCTCAACGTCAGACCCTTGTCCATCTTGACCCCCAGGTTCTTAGCCAGCTGGGACGAACAAGACGTGGGGAACATATTAGTAGGCCACCATGCCTGCTAGTCCGGATCCGATGAACAGCCGAAGAAGAGTACCTCAGATTTATCTGAGTTGCACTTGAGGCTGTTCAGCTGGAACCATTTAAAAACAGCCCCAAGGCATTCCCGGATACTCTCTCCATCAAAATCTCCCCCTTTCCTACACGAAAAGAGGAGCTGGGTGTCATCGGCATAGGATACGATCTGGGCCCGAAAGACTCTGCCAATGCCGCCAAAGGGGTCATAAAGATGTTAAAAAGAGTCGGGCTCAACACAGAGCCCTGCGGAACTCCGACTCCCAGAGGCGGCATCACGGCCGAGTTAGGAGAGGCCCAGACCGTTTGTCGATGGCCAGCTAAAAAAGATCTAAACCAGCTGAGCACCGTTCCCCTCAGACCGATCTCATAGAGTCTGGCAAGAAGACCCTCATGGGGGACGGTGTCAAAGGCCGCCGACAGATCTAACATGACAAGCATGGCTTTGCCCCCGGAGTCAAGTACCTCTTTAATGGCTTCAGACACCTCCAACAGCGCCGTCTTGGTGCTTAGGTTGGGGCGGAAGCCAGATTGAGTAGCATGCAGTACATCGTGAGCTTCTAAAAAATTAGAAAGCACCATATGCACATGCTTCTCTAAGATTTTCGTAAGAGCAGGGAGGAGAGAAATAGGCCTATAGTTGGCCAGAACCCCCGGATCAAGACCAGGCTTCTTCAGCAAAGGAATGACCATTGCCTGCTTCCAGGCCTACGGAACCACTCCCTGGCTCAAAGAGAGGTTCAAGAGTGGATTCGCCAGCGGATTTATAACTTCCGCCATTTTTGCCAAGAATTTGGCCGGGCAAGGGTCAAGAGGCGACCCAGATTTGAGATTGCCCATAAGTGCCAGAGAAGCAGGAGCTGAGATCGATGGAAAAGGGGCCATGACTGGACCCGAAGGGAACAATAAAACTGATACGTCCTCGGGGCTGGCCGGAACAGCAGTCGCCACCAGAGGAAAAGAGTCTTGGATCAGTTTTATCTTGTTGGTAAAGAAATTTGCAAGATCGGAAGCCCAGGACTCCGAAGGGACAGCCTGGGTCGCGTTAGATCGGGGGGCCGTGAATTCCCTGACAATTGTAAAAATCTCCTTACAGGAATTAGAGGCGGCCTCTATCCTCCTTGCGAAATAGCCTTTTTTCTCCAGGAGGATATCCCGATGATAGGCCTGTATTTTTGAAGCGCGAGCAAGCAAAAAAAATGTGCGAGCTTGCGAATTGTGGATTGTTTGGCAATTTCACACGGATTGCAAATTTCCCAAAATCCGCAAATTTCGCGAGCGGAACGAATTTTCAGCCCATGCTTAATGATATGCAGCTGAAATTGTGTCATCAGCATAACTTAGAAACAGAGGTAAAACTGGCAATCGGGCTTTGTCACTAGGTCCATGTAAATATTAAACAACATGAGATTAAGAGATGAGCATTGCAGGAGCCAAATTTCAGGCTGCAATATGAGGAGCGGGCATCAATGACCCGAATCTCATCTGCTGGGAATGGTCAGACAGAAATTCTGTGAGCCGATCGTAGACGAGGATATCACATCCAACTTCTCAAAAGTAATATACTTTACTTTGGACACATCTTCAGCAGTTAGACATAAATTGCACACATCTGGAAGGGATTGGAGGTGCTTGCCTTTGGGTAACTTGGCCATTTATGGTAGGTTCAAAAAGGAGGGAAACTTTACTAGTCAGTTGGGTCCAAACATGTCATTTTGAGGAGGTGAGCCCCCATTGTTTTCTTAGGAGACAAGATTGTCTGACCAAAATTTTAAATATGGCAGTGAAATTCACAAATGTTGTGTGTCGCAAAATGTATGAAATTTTACATTACTTAATTTCATATAGTTCCTGTCTGCAGGGGACTGGCTCATGTGTCAATGGCTTATGTTGAGGCATTTACTACTCAATCAAAGCTCTTGCTGGTATACCAAGAGAGTTTTCTACGTAAAGTATGTTTTCATGTAAGAAATCATTATGCAGAACTCCTACAGACCACACTTTGCACTGAAAACATAAATTAATGCCCTTCTGCTAAATTTTCTGTAAGTTTAAAAAAAATGACAACAAATTCATCAATTTCACAGACTGCCTGCCTACAACATTGACCAGAGCAGCGCTAATCAGTGCAGTCATGTAGGGGACTTTACATTTTTATCTGTACCTGGGTCAAATCAAGAGCCTGGTCCTTCCTCGTGATGATATTGAGGAACATAGTGGATAAAACTATCGGAAGATGGTTGGACAAGTCAAAGACAATGCCCGACCATCTCAAGATGTTGATAAGGAAAATGTGCTCAGGAGGATGCTGAGGATCCTGACTGATTAAGAAGTGAGCTATTTGCTTACCTTCTTGCATATATTTGCATAAATGTCACACAATTATCTGAGTCAGACTTGAGCTTAATTCTTTTAAAAAAGGAGCTGTTTTTGGTGGAATTTTCTGTTGAGCTACTTCCTGAGGCTAGGGGGAATTTTTTGCCTCAACAATTAGATGTTGCATCACCTGCTCTGAATCATAAAGTGGAGTCATTGGGGCCTATTCACACATTACATTCTGTAGTATGTTTAGTAATACTACTGTAGCACTAGTCACCCATTATGCAGTTCACAAACCTATTAGTGGAAATCGCAGCCTCTACTATCTTGTCTATGCAGAGAACTACACCATGAGAGTGGCGATCTTGGCACATGTAGTTCTGCATTTTAGTAGTAAAAACACTCATCAACAAGACAGTAATCCCATTGCTATTCACAATCTGCACTTCTAAAGTTATCTCCGCCAAAAAGGTCACAAAATAGTCATAAATGTACTCCAGCCTAGTGCTGCAGGAAGTTTAGCACCACAGGTAGCCAATCAAAGGTACTGCAATTTAAAATTAAATATAAATATTTTAAATAATTAACTATTTAATAAACATTCATGTTAATATGCAGAAACACTAATTTTATTACTTCTAGATTTAAAATAAATATATACAATTGTTTTACATTAGTCTGTTATGATTAAATAAATAGATTGCATGACAAGGAGTTCTCAGCCACAAAAAAAAGCCAGATGGCCTAGACCTGCTTGTTTTTGATAACTTCAAGTACCTCATGACAAGTCCTCTGGATGAAATCAAATTCTTTCTGTTTTGAAGGATTTCTATTGCTTTCATCTCTTGATTTTCTAATACAGGCAGAAACCTAATTTTAGTTGTATGTTAAGTCATTGTTTAAAAGCTGTGCAATCATCATTAGGCCACAATTCTCTTTCAGCTTATCTTACCCTCTCCCTTCCTATTAGAACCCCAGACCTATAAATATCAACTTCTGGTGTAATTACACCAAAACCCACAAGCCTTTAGGGGCTGTTTTTTGATTCACTCTTGATTTATATGTGCTATCCATCCACCACCTGACAAGAAATCAGCTCAACACTTTTTTCTGGAGAAATATTTTTTAGGACCCCCCGCCCCACGAAGCAGCTTTAGGTGTCCCTCTCCAGCAACCTCACTCATTGACGACCTACATTTGAGAGAAGTAAGTTTACGGGGGCTTTGCCGTCACTCCCAAACTATTTCATTATTTTAAATGAGATACATAAACGTAACAACCAAAGGTCAACTGGAAGAATAGCATGAAAAATAGTCGAATGACCACACTATCAGGAATTTTGTATCAATCTTATGACATTTGCAAATTTTTAAGGTGTGAAATTTTAATACCTGGTTTAGAATTCAGCGGACGGGTTACAACAGTGACGGATATCCCGTCTGCCAAAATATAAATCTTGTTCTATGCTGTGGGATTTATATTTCGGTGGATTGGATATCCGTGCTGATGGAGTGACACGTCTGCCGAAATCTGGCCCTTAGACAATTTTTGGGTGCAGAAGATTGGTTAAAGTAGGAAATGTTTTGTGTGAGAAATGTTGAGGCATATTAGCAAGAACCTCGTTAAAATTATCGCAGTTTTAGCGGCAAGAAACTGCCATTAAAACAGCGATAATGAGCTTGCTAATATGCGTTATAGAATTCCAATAGAAGCCTAGGTTAGATGTCCAGGACCTCTAACCTGGGCTTCTATTGGAATTCTATAACGCATATTAGCAAGCCCATTATCGCTGGTTTAGTGGCAGTTTTCTGCTGCTAAAATGGCGATAATTTTAACGAGGTTCTTGCTAATATGCCCCTAAGTAATTATACCACTCCTTTTGCCGGGAGCTTGCATGGTGTTTGAACACACGGTTTGCAATTGTGTTCAATTTCAGGCAAGATACTTTGAAGAGAAATTTCACAAATTGGCATTTCATTTTGCTAAATTTCTTTAAATGATGCAAAACAATTCACAATTTCGCACACTCTTTCTAAGTGTATGTCGGTTGAGCCCCCTTACTCCCAAACCTTAAATTCGATCAGCTCCATTACTCTTCGAGCCTCCCTCTGCATCAGATTCACCCAGCAAAATGTTGGGCCCTGAATAGCCCACAGTACGAACTCCCTGAACCATGCAGTCTGTTTATGTTTTTCAACATAATTTATATTATTTTTTCCAGCTTTAAAGTCTGAAGGTACACATTTAGCAGTCACCAGCTCTCCGGGCTGTCCTTGCTACTCTCTGACACTTTTCAAGCAGAGAATAAGCAAACAATACTCTCTGACGTCATCTGGATGCATTAGAAGAAGTGCTTTGCCTAAAGTAACAATATGTCCGTCTGTAAATTGCTACTCTAAAAAAATTATAACACTTTGACAACACTAGAACCCTAGAGAACTGGCAAAGGTTTCCCTCGCAAACGCCTGACACTTTTTTTAATAGAATTATTACCTGCACTTAACATTTTCTGCATTTTAAACTCTGAACTTTATCCATTCCTATGAAGTTGTTGTGAGAAAAACAAGAATGCCACAGTCATTCAGTTTCAAAGTCATGGCGAAAACAGAGCTAAATGTAACTCACGATAAAATGGCGCATCCATTTCTAGCAAAAACTAGCACTCGCAAGGACGTTTGCGAATAAACTATGGAAGAGTGAGGATGCAGGAAAAGTGTGAAACCATGACAACTTAGGGTAGGTCAATAATCATGAGCTATTCAATACATGTAAGAAAACATAACACACTACAAGGCCCTTCCCAGAAGCCACTGGGTCTACCCAAGTGCCATGATAAAGATGTGGTGAGGGCATTTTGGGTCTCTTTCACATATTGGGGTTCCAGTTGCAGTTTATTATGACTGCCTTTGCATTTGCCACTAAAGTCACTCCAGCCCAAGAGGTGGGATGTTCTAGAGGGAAAGGTTCGCAAGAGTTGTCATCAAGAGTTGACCCTGTTCTGTTGAGCACCGCAGAGACGATGACCTCATAATACTGGATGAATGTGGGTGTGGTCAGCACCACAGGCCTCGCGCCAGGAATTGGGGGTTTTAGCTCAAAATAGCTTCCATGGCAAATGAAGAAAAAGGCTCTGATATTATCTGACATGGGTCACATTTTATCAGGACCAATTATTGTGCTGTTGTAATATCTCGATGACGTAGAATCGTATAAGGATTTTTAATACTGCGATACCTTCATCAACGCTGGGAAGAGACAGATTTGAAAGTGCAGAATGCTTTAGGAAAAAATCCAAATTCTTTTTTATTTTTTTCCAGGAAATCCTGATTTAATATCTGGACCAAATGTAATGAGATAAATTCCACCTCATAAACATGTCACAGCATTTGTTTTGGGGAAAATGTGAAAACAATTGATGTTCAATTTTGGCATCAGTCGTTGTGGGCACTATTTCATATGTTATTACCTAGAATTGCCCTCATCACCCTAACTCACTTGTTAACATGCAGTGTGAGATGACATCCTGCTTCCAGTCTATCACCCTCCTAGGGCTGTAGCCCCAGCCTCCATCGATTGACTAGCAGTGGGATGTTGTGATGACGCAGACTCACATAACAACTCCCTAACTATTAGGGGTGAAACATTGGGCACCAAAAGGGTCACTAAAACCTTGCTGTCTTGACTGCAAGAAACTGGCTAGGTAGCGGAGGGGATGTAAATGGGTCAACCACCTCAGTTGTGACCTTCAGCATGATAGGTTGCGCTTTGCTTGGCGGGTGAAAGCTCATAGTTGATAGGACCAGGGAGAGGGCTGGGCTTAACAACAAAAAAAAGAGTCCCCCTCCCCTTGTAAATGCCTATAGGTTATGATCGCTGTGAGGCATGGCCAGCCTGTAGAAGGAATGCAGGAGCAGCTGACATTCTGCAGTGGATCATCCTCCCTGCGTGTGGTCAAAATTGAAATCAGCAAGAAAGGGTAAAGCATCACCATGTTGAATTAGCAGATTTAGGCAGCATGGCCAACCTGTAACTTTGCTGCAAGTGATACACTTGGTCTGGCAGGTAAGCCTGCCCTTAGACCAGGGGCCGGATCCATGCCAGAGATTTAGCAGATTCCCATAAATGCAGTTATCTAAAAAATATGTCATAGATCCGGTACTCCAGGACCGACTTTGGAGAACTCTGCCTTAGACTGTCAGACCCAAAGGGTCTGTATGATAGAAGCAATGAAGGTTGCTTGTACCCTGTGGTCTGTCCAGATAAGAACAGATTAGACCAGTCATTATCTGGAGCAGCTTCTTGCAGGTGGACAATTGAGGACTGCACGCATAATAGACGTTCAGGTGGATTCTCTGGACCACTGTAGTTTTCGGTGACAAATGTTCAGAGAAGGTTTTTTAGTGCCTGCCATGTTACTGTTCTGCTGCACAGGCTGGCATCAACTGAACAGATATTGGGAGATAATTTGCATTTGTGCCCTGGATGAGAGGTCATTGGTTAACTTTGCATGTGTTACAGAGGGATTTTTGATCTCTTATCAGATCACTATAGATTTAGATCCCACTCAGGTCGACTGAACCTTTATTACCTGTCATAGAGTAAAAGCAATCCACTACTAGGTTAATCAGTTCAAGACTTTACACAACTCTGAAGAACCATTTACCACAAATAAGTTTTAAAGTTTTATTATAAAGCCAAAGATAACTGGAGATACAAACATCTCAATATAAGGTTCAAAAGATACACTGGCATCAATACAAACAAGAATTCTCTAAATGCTCTTAGGCGACAGAAGAATATCACCAAGACTAATTCAAAGATCAGCAAGTTTGCAAGAATAGACACAAGTTGTAACTTGAGCGTCATTTACAAAAAGGAAGAAAATCCAGATTAGACTGTCCCTACACTAGACTAAGTGACATCCCTACTTAGCAGGATCTTAACCTAAAAAGGTGTCAGCCGTGGTGACTTCCAAAGAAGTTCACTCACTTTCCCTTAGTCTTTGTTTGTAAATCTGTGCATCGTAGTTGTGCCCTCTCTGCCTACCCATCCGCTCTCTAAGGTTCCTCAGGTCATCTGCTCTAACTCCACCCAGGGGTGCTGTCCCTAATACAAAATCACAATTACAGTTGAAACGCCCCTCAGAGACGCCCCTCACGTACACCTCTCACGTGGTGTCGGTTCTGGCTTTTTCCATGCTGATACTCCTCTGGGCTCCTTGTTAGCGTTGACCTTGCTTCTCAGGCTCTTCTCGGCAAGACGGTACCCCCCAGGAAATTCCTGAGCCCTCCTCCAGGCCTGTGCCTGTCTCCCAGAACAGAGCTCTATTCATCACTCTCTTGATTGGAACCCCCTCGCACCTTCAACCAGACACCCATGAAGTGGGCCCCAAATTCCGGCCTCCAGCTTATCTCACAAGTTGTAAACCTTCGAGCATGGTCCACAATTTATGCTGAACACAACCTGATTTTAACTAGCACATGCAGATCAAAAGAAACAAACTTATCTCTCCAGGCCTACTAGAATTACATGAAACAGGCCTGTGCACTCCATAAACCTTTACTTCTCAGCCTAAACAGTATTCTAACTTATTACACACTGATTATAGGAAACACATCTATAAAACATACATTTTCAGTCTATGATCAATAATACCTTGAATTATAACAACAGTAATCCATCTCAGGTGAAATTGCAAAGGCACGTTTTCTTTCTTAATGAACTGCCATGAGGCCTACACATTTCTACGTTTGGCAGCATTACATTCTCCTTTGCATCAGCCACATAACATGGAAATTAATAACATTCTAACATCTCTAAACATTAGTACATTAGCTTTTCACACTGATATATGCACTCTATATTAATTAAACACCCTTATGTATACACTCTATAAATTCGACACGCTTATATGTTCCTTTAACTAGACTTGTGCAGCGTGCTTGTAAATATGGTGCACTTCTACATTTTACTCGATTTGCGCTCTCTCAGTTCCCCCCTTTGATGACCTTTAGAGGTCATCACCATCACAACACCATCCCTAAGGGAATGTATTGAATCAAACAGAACTCGTTGCAACGCTCCCTCGCTTTATCATCTCTAGAGCCCTCAGACTCCTGTACTGGTTATCCTGCATCGCAGCTAACCTCTGCTCCTGCTCTCTCATGGATCTTTGCAACCTATTTGATCTATACCATTGATACAACCTCACCAATCCCCACAATGTGATTACGCAAATCACTATTATGATGATAGGTTTCAGTATGTACCAAATGAAACTCTTCCCTAGATTGGCAAACCAACCTCCAACTTTACCCATTCCATGACCCACCTTTTCCCACACATTCACCTTTGTCAAATCCTCAATCTCATGATGAATTTCAGTAATATTCTGTATATACTTCTCAAGAGGTTTTGAATTGTCTGGAATATAAGTGCAACATTCCTGGACCTTCAAAGCCTTACAGACTCCGCCCTCTTTGGCTAACAGAACGTCTAAAGCTAGTCGGTTCTGGAGAACCATTGCCCTTATCGATTGCATCTCTCCCTCTACCAACATTAATGATCTAGCAGTACTGGCAGATAATCTATCTACACTGTTGCCAATCTCCTAATCTTGACATCATTCAGTATTAACCCTAAAAGAGGGAACATGGCACCAAATACATCTCCAACTACCTCATCATTGCTTACATCCATTCTCCCTCTGGCTTGAGTTCTTCCCTCTATGATTTCTAAATCTTTAGCATGATATATTTTGGGGAAGACAATTGCTAAATAACATGATCCGTACCAATTATCCGGTAGTTTCACATATGCATTTCTTCCACAGACAAAATATACATTCGGAATCACCTGCATTCCTTTCAAGAAATCCTTTGTATAGTATTCTATTTGGAAAGCATGTTCACAACTTACTTCTCCCACAAACACATTCTCATAGTAGGTTTTACCCCTGTATATACATAGTTTCCCTCTTTGCTCTCTATCTAAAGCTATTGGACCATTACTACCCTTCCTTTTGTGTGACTTTTCCACCTCGGTCCAATCTGTTTTCCATTGGCCTGAAGCCTTTAGAATCTTCTGCCTCCTGTATCGATCATCCACCTGCCCTATAAACTTTTTCTCAATTTCTGACACTTTACAGGTCAAATTATTTCTTCAGGCATATGAAGTATCTAACGTTTCCAAGGAATGAAAAATTTCCTCAATCTATCTTCACTCTTATAGTAGTCCCATTTATTCATATGCTTGTAGGCCAGGACCTCTGGTAAAACAGCGTCAAAGTTTGAAAAATAATACTCAAAGCTATCGCGTTCATAAAATATACTAAGCAACAAACTACATGTAATTCCATAAGTCAATGGAAAATGATGATACCTAATACCTTCGTCTACAGAGGCTGGCAATTGCATGCAGACGTAACAGTCCTTTGCATCCATGGCATCAATGTATTCATACAGTAATTTAGCATATGCATTTGATTTGAAATTTCCTTGTGATTCATCTACGTGCAACCTACGAGCTTCTGCTGCTAGCAAACTTTATCTTTCTCTGTATTGTCCCCCTTTTTACCAGCAGTGGTAGGTTTCAATGTTACTACAATTTTTGTTTCTTTTGTTGCCTTCACTTCATTTGCATGTCCCACTATATATGATACAGTAACTACTAGAACTATAAGAAAAATTACTCCCACTAAAAGTGTGCCTACTATGCATTTTGCTTTGCGGTTCGGGTTGCCGGCCTCCATGATCTCAAAACAGTGTAGTTCTAATTTTCTGCCACAACACAAAGTCTCTTTTCTTCGCTCCTTCAACAGTTTTCTTTGCTTATTCGATCTTTTCGAACCACACCTGGAAGCTGACAATCCTTCTTGCAAAATCAGTCTTTTGAATTTTAGCAACAGACAACCCTAGCCCTTCTCCATCCACTAAATGGAAGAGTCCCTAAATGTCTTCTTCTTCCACTTGGCGCTAGGTTATCTTCTCAATCTTGTTTATTTACAAAGTCTTTAGCAGTCTGTAATCATGCGTGTTCCAGCAGCTCTAATCACGAATTCTAAAATTTCTAAGCGAAGAATGATCTCCTCGAGTGCTGGTATCGTTGGACCAAAAGTCGGAAATTCTACTCTGTTTAAAACCAGTTCTCTTATTCTACTCAGATATGGAGGATTGGGGACAGTGAGTGTCAGCAACCCTTCGATCTCAAGTCCAGGTACCAACAACACCACTTCCAACGTTATGATTGGGTCAGTACTGGTCACTGTCACTTCCCTCACCCTCCCGGATCTCTGTGCACAAGACATCTGCTGCTAGGTAGGTCCACTCAGGAGTGGGGTATCTTCTGCAGGGCACGCGCACCCTCCTTGATCTTCTTGGACCCTCTGGTTCTTGATTCTGTGCACCTTCGTCCAGATCTGAGTCTTCGGATATAGGAGCAAGGATTCTTCCTGGAGTTGACTTCAAGCTCAGCCTCTTCTTCCTTTCAGGCCAACTAGCTTCTCCACGCCTTGTTCTCCTATTTCTTGTCCTCACACTCGATTCTTGATCACTTGTGGCTTGATCAGTGTCTGAGCCGTATTCACAGCAACTTTCTCCTTCTGTGGCAACGTCAGTTTCACTGTCGTCCTGTCTTTCTTCCGCTTGATCTGATGCACTCCCAGCGTCCTCCGACACCCCCACAGCTTGACTGATCCCCTCTAGTGGTTCGTCGTCCACAGCTGGATTTTCATCTGTGAGAGGAGCTGTTTCTTCCAGGGGTGCTGGAACTCTTCGAGTGTGGGAGGCGTGAATCCAATTTGGCAGCCCTCCCCACTTGACAGCAGTATTCGTTGTCAGAATTATCTGGTAGGGTCCTTTCCAGCGCACATCTAGGCAGTTCTTCCGGACGTGCTTCTTCACCAGCACCCAGTCACAAGTCGTGACATAGGTCTCTGGAAGAGGGAATTTCAGCAGCCTGCACCTGAAGAGACACAGAATGAATGACATCAGAAAGTCCCTTGCAATAATCCAGGATCAGATCATCTGTGATATTCAACAAAGCTGCAGTTGGAACAGATGGAAGTCTCATTGCCCTCCCCATTAGAACCTCGTGTGGAGAGAGACCTGTTCTCCTGTCTGGTGTGCTACGTATACTCATGAGTACCAATGGCAGAGCATCAGGCCAGCTTAAGGATGTCGATGAACACACCTTGGCCATTCGGGATTTTATCGTCCCATTTATCTGCTCCACGATTCCTGAAGCCTCTGGTCGATAGCTACAGTGCAACTTCTGATCAATATTTAATGCAGAGCAAAGCATCTTCACAATTTTACTGTTGAAATGTGTCCCTCTATCTGATTCCAAAGAGGTCGGCACCCCGAAGCGTGGTATTAACTCTCTAAGCAACAACTTTGCTACTGTGAGTGTGTCGCACCTGCGTGTAGGGTATGCCTCGACCCATCTGGAAAATATACATACAACCACCAGAACATACCTGAGACGGTTGCATTTTGGCATCTCAATAAAGTCTAATTGCATCCAGTTGAAAGGCCCACCAGACCTCCCAATGTGACTCAATGTAACTGGTGTCCTTTTTCCTACGTTCAATTGCTGACATGTTACACACCTCTGACACACTGCTTCTGCGGCTACTCTAAACTTGGGGTTATACCAGGTCTGCCTAAATACCCGCAGCATGGCATCTCTTCCTAAATGTACTGGACCATGTATCTGTCTTGCCATTGGACTCATTAATTCATTTGGTAATACTGCCCTTCCATTTGCTGAAATCCACAAATCCATTTCACTTTTTACACAACCTGCAGTTTCCCATGCCTTTTTCTCAAAATCTGATGCGTTCTCTTGCATGCCTTTTAAATCATCCCAAGTATCAACTGTTTCTAGCATCATGTTTAACTCTGTCTTTTCCTGTGTCCCACCCACTTCCACTTCCGTGAAAGAGTAGCCTTGCTCCGCGCAGTAGCGAGCAACCTCATCGGCGTACCTGTTTCCTGGGACACAAAATCTGTACCTTTGGTGTGTGCTACACATTTAACAACGGCAATTGCTGCCGGACCTTGTAACGCTTCTAACAATAGTCGCACAAACTCCCCATTTCGAATAGGCGACCCTGAGGAGGTCATGTAACCTCTCAGAGGGGCCGATTCACAGAACTAACTTAAGACACTATCCTAAACTTACTACTTTTGGTATTCACAGAAGTTAGGATTTTATCTTAAGTTTGTCTTAAGACAGACTTAAGACAGACTTAAGACAAAATCCTAACTTAAGTCTGTCTTAAGTCTGTCTCAAGACAAACTTAAGACAAAATCCTAACTTCTGTGAATACCAAAAGTAGTAAGTTTAGGATTTTGTCTTAAGTTAGTTCTGTGAATCGGGCCCTGAGACCACAATTGCCCAAAGTCATGAACTACACCGAAACCATATTGGCTATCTGTGTAAATGGTGACTCGAATTTTGCTACCTGCTAAACAGGCACGTGTCAATGCAATGATTTCAGCTACCTGAGCGGAGTGTACTCCTTCCAGGCAAGTGGCTTCCACAACTCCAGTAATGGTGCAAACAGCATAAGCTGCTCTCAACTGAACAGTATTGTCTCTTACACATGAGCCATCAACAAAGAAAATTTCATTAGGGTCGGTCAACGGCTCATCCACAATATCTGGTCTCGACTTGGTGCATAGTTCAGTCACATCAAGGCAATCGTGATCTTCACATTCCTCGTCTTCTATATCATTAGGGAGTGGCATCAAAGTAGCAGGATTCAAAACAGAGCACCTCTTAAGGGTCACGTTCTCCGCAGCAAGAATAACTTGCTCGTAGCGCGTGAGTCTATTATTGGTCAAGTGCTGTGTCTTGGTCCTGGTCATTAACAGTTCTACAGAATGAGGTACATACACCACTAATTGGTGTCCCATCACTATGCTTTCACACCTCTCAATGCTGACACCCGTTGCAGCAACGGATTTGAGACATCCGGGCAACGCTGCGGCTACTGGGTCTAAAGTAGCCGAGAAATATGCAACTGGTCTACGGGCATTTCCATGAATTTGTGCTAGGACTGACAAAGCACAACCTTCCCTTTCGCAACAGTAAAGTAAAAATGGTTTTTCGTAGTCTGGCATTTCCAAAGCTGGAGCACGACACAAGTCTTCTCTCATCTGTAGGAACGACATCAACCAATCCTTGTCCCATGGTACCGGATCACTCACCTCCTTGTGCGTCAGTTTTTGTAAGGGTTTTGCTTTCAGGGAAAAGTTAGCTATCCACTGTCGGCAATAACCAACCATTCCTAGGAACATCCTGACCTCTCTTTGTGTCGTAGGCGAATTCATCTTCATGATCGCCTCGATCCTGTCTGGTGACACCTTCCGTTTTCCTTTTTCAATTCGGTGACCCAAGTACTGTACTTCTGTCAGACAGTACTGTAATTTGCTCGGAGACACCTTATGCCCATTTTCAGCTAAATGGTTCAGCAATGTGATGGTGTCTATCTTACAAGCTTCCTCTGTTTCTGACGCAACAAGTAGGTCGTCTATGTACTGAACTAGAACCGAGTTCTGTGGCAGTACTAGACTTTCAAGATTTTTCTTCAGTAGCTGGTTGAAAATCGATGGGCTTTCTGTATACCCCTGTGGGATACGACACCATGTTAAGAAGCAATTTTCCAGCTTAAATGCGAAAAGAAACTGGCTCTCCTCATCTAATGGAATTGAAAAGAAAGCCTGGCAAAAGTCTATCACTGTGAACCACTCAGCTTGGAATGGTATCTGAAACAATATCACTGATGGATTTGGTACCACTGGACAACATGAAACAACTATGTTATTAACCTTTCGAAGATCCTGTACTATTCTAAATTTCCCGTTAGGTTTCTGCAAACCCATAATCGGGGAGTTACATGGACTACCCACGATTTCCTTCAGTATTCCCTGCTTAATCATGGAGTCGATCACGGGTTTTATTCCTACAATCGTCTCCGGGGTCAATTTGTATTGAGGCGTTCTTGGATATTCAACATTTGGTTTTATCATGATTTTCACTGGTTCTACTCCTTTAATCAATCCTATCTCTTCTCCAGTGAAATCCCATACTTCAGATGACACAGTATCCCTTAAGTCCCAAGGGAGCTCTTCCACCGTCAGGGTAGGATACAGTTCTACGCTTACTTTTGAATTTGTGACTTTAAAGGTGGCATCATCATCGTTAGTCTGTACCTCTACTCCCTGAGGCGTGCAGTATATTGTGCAATTTAGTTTGCACAATAAGTCTCTTCATAACAGACACACAGGGCTAGAATCACATACCATAAACTGATGCTCATCGCTGTATTTTCCTATTCTCACTAGCACTGGTTCCGTCAAAGGGTTAGTCATTCTCCTATTAGCGACTCCTACCACTTGAATTGTTTCCCCCGACATTGGCAGGTCCGGAACCACTGCTGATCTCAAAGTTGATCGAGTAGCTCCGGTATCTACCAAAAATGTCGTAGGACACCCCGCTACCTCAGCCTCAACAAACGGTCCCCTTTGGTCCACCTCTAGAACTGCCCCGAGGGTACAGTCCTCTTCTCTACTCACACGCCGTCCAGTCAGTGGATCAACGTAGTAACATTCTTCTCCTCCTACTAAAAGAGGCATTTGTCTATAGATGTTTCCTCCTGTCGCAATCGTTGGTGGTTGAGGGAACTGAGCTCGAGGAGCCGAAGTCCCCCCTTTGACCACCTTACCCTTTGGTACTGTCATCCCTTGGACTGGAACGGTCTGAACTTCTTCCTCCTCTACTTCCAGTTCTCCGTTTTCAGGGTTATAGGGACACTCGCGTTTCCAATGTCCCACCTGGTGACACTGGTGACACTTTGTCGTCTTTTTCAATGTAGCAAAGTCTATTCTAGGTCTCGAATTTTCCTCGTTGTCCCTATTCTGACCATTTGATCTCCTTCCCATCATCCCTGTTCCCTGTTGCTGCTGTCCACCCTTTCCAGCCGACTGCATCTGAACCATCATCAACTTCTCCTTAAGTTTCTTTGCTTTGGAATCTATTTCATCACTGCAATACCTTGCGTATCTCAAAATGTCATCCAATGGTTTGTTTTGCCAACAAATTAGGTGTTGCTGAATCATCAAACAAATATCAGGTCTCAACCCCAAAACGAACTTCGATACAAACTGTCCTATGTCTTTGGGATCCATTACATCTAATCCACTGTATTGTTTGAACCTTTTCAGCAATTGCACATAAAATTCATGGACTGTCTCCTTGGGTTCCTGTCTAGTTCGGTCTATTTTCACCCAATCTATATCTTGCGGTGGCACCTTCTCTTTCAGCCATGTCATCACCCTTTCATATTTTGTCATTACTATTTCTGACGGTCCATTAGTATGAGCATTTCTTTCTGGTTCTGCTGTGGGTCATTTGACACTAACTTTGCATGCTGTCCACAAGTCTCCTGGGACCACAATATCAAATAAGGTGTTCAAATCAATCCACAGTACCTTTGAGATCTTCACGAACCTCTCTACCTGTTTGTACCACTCTACAGGATTCTCTCTTAACTTAGGAAATGAATTGGTAAACGCAGCCAAATCTCCCCTACTCCAGGGCACATGTACATAACTCCCATTTGCTATTTCTCGCAAAGGGTATGCCTCCATCCGCAGTGGCCCTCCCTCCGGGGACATCACAATCGCGCTCCGCCTGACAGTCCCTTTCTTGGACCACCTTTCTTCCCATTTATCCAGATCTCTCCTTGCCCTTATTCCTGTGATTAGTTCCCTTATATGTGTTTTCAAACCAATTGTCCTCCTCTCGTCCAGATCCTGATCTGTATAATGCAACCTATGGTTACCCTGTAATGCCTTTGTTCTTGACAAGTCTACCATATACTTGTCTGCCAGTTCAGATAATTTCTCGTGAATTGCTCTTGCCTTCCGAGTAATATCCTTTGCTATAAACAGCACCTCATCTTGCTCGTACATGTCGATCCTTTCTAAAGGCAACGTACCATCTATTATCTCATCAGGTCAGATTTTAAACTGGTCACATCGAGCCTTTTTGCCTTTATCACAGCTTTCAGTATGCTGTCTCTAGAGAGCCCATTTACGTCTCTCCCATCACAGCTCTGAGTCCTGCGTCTGGACTCAGGCGTGTTATGGGGAGTCCGCCCATGATCCCATCTCTCCAGGTCCCATGCAGTTCCATCCTCTCTTGGTGTGTGGTGAAACACTGATCTATTCCCCATAGTCCCACACTGCCCATTCTGCTTGGTTTCTCTAGGTGCATGGTAAGACACTCCATTATTCCCCATGCTTTCGCAATTCCCCTGCTGTCCATGATCGCTCGACGCATGGCAAGGCCCTTCACGGCTCCCCATGTTCCCGCGATCCCGCTCCTGTATGTTATCACTTGACGCATGGTGAGACACCTCGTGGCTCCCCATGTTCCCGCGATTCCAATGCTGTATGTTATCACCAGGTACATGGTGAGTGCACTTAAAGCTATCCCTGTACTCTTGCGTCCTTCGGTCTCCCTCACTGTGAATGAGACGAGACACCCCTCCACAATCTGTACTTCTACCTTCTTGCTCCTGCCTACTTCCACCGTGGATATGCTGGGTAGCTCCTCTACTCTCCTGACTCTTACCGTCCCACTCCTGTCCGCTTTCGCTAGCCCCACAGTGAGACAATGTCCCATTGCCTTGACTTCCCCATTCAGCTTCCGCTCTTCACCTGTTACTCTGTGTTCCTGTGGCAGCATCCCATTCCCTCAAGTCAGCCCTCAACTCCTTAAAGGATTTCGGCCGTGGTCCTCTCAGATCCATCGTCCTCTCTGACCCCCCTGTTCTGTTTTGGGATCCACTGCTGAATCCAATGGGGTGCTCCATTCTCTCGGTCCTGGCAATTGCCTCCGGGCATTTGTCATGTTGTTCCTCCTTTCCATCTCAGCCCTTTCTCTGTCTAGCCGTACCTGTTCCTCCTCTCACACTTTCTCTGGGTTATAAATCGATACTATAGGACCTATGGTAAAGGGTACTTGAAGAGCATCTGGCAATCCATAAGACTCAACACACTCCGTTGCTGGCACCTTCTGCACCACAAACCTTCCGACTACTCTCTGTACTGGACTGGGTTGAGGTGTTTCCTCACCTTTGGTAGGTTCCCAATCCGTTATAGGGAGTGATCTATTCTCCCCTATGCCAACCCTATCTTCCCTTGGGAGCTCGATACCTTCCATCTCTTTATTGTACGGAGGCGGTCTATCTATCAACAACCTATTTATTAGGCTATCTTCTGACTCGCTCTCGTCATCCTCCTCTGGGGTTCTCTTGTTTCCTGTAACCTCTATCACTGGGTATAACTTATCCACTTCAATAGTCTGTACCCTCCATTTCTTGGTTTCCGCATCCCATTTGGCGTCTTGCACTACTCTTACCGATCGTCTCACCCTTTCTTGACGCCTGTTCTGATTCCTGTCGTGCGCCGCTCTAATCCACGCATTAAGGGCTTCAAACTGTGTTGGTCTAGGCAAAGGTCTCAATGAAGACATAACTGCTTTTAGCTGGTGCAACACTTCTAATCTAAACGTTCCGTATTTTGGAAAAGTCAATTCTTCGTTCCCTTCTGTAATCTTACTCCAAGTAGCAAGCCACAGTATAGTATGCAACCCAACATTCGTAGCCATATAATGAGCTGGTGTACACTCTGGCGGGGCCTCTTCCCCGTAATAAGATTCTCTCCTTTTTCTCTTAAAGATCGCTCTCAAGCATTTAAAACACTTCATGATCAAAATCTACAATTTTCCCCTATTTCCCTGTGTTTGTTTACTTCCTGATGACAATCCACCAATTCCAGCGCGGTTCTCGCTAACCGACCTATCCCAGCGCGGCTTCACACCAACCGGCCTATCACAGCGCGGCTCTCTCTGACGTCACTCGTCTCCCCTTCACAGCAGTTCCCCTCCTCTCTCAGCTCGTCTCCCGTTCATGCATGCGTCCCATTCATACCCTGAAAAATGATTACTTCCGACCAAGCGATCACTTTCCTTGACTCTACGCCCACAGTCTAACTGTAATTGTCACCTTAACTGACGAAATGTCTTTCCGCGAACGTCCAGACAATCGCCTTAACTGATAGGTTACTTACACACCGTAACTTCCGACCAGCGTTCGTTACCCATACACTCACTCTTGCGTTCCCCCTATCACGGTCCTGCAGGCGATCAATGGTACCTCATGACCCCCTTTACAATGGTCGACAATTACTCTGGATGTCCGATACACCCGAACCACTTACGCTCTTCTCTGAACTTAAGATTTTCACCAGGTTGCGCGCGCTCACAACCCTGCCTCAATCACACTACAGGCATTCAACTCCGCATAACATTACAATACAAGTACAACACAAAACACTGCAATCTGACAATGCATGACCCTTATTATACTCACTCTCGACCGACTCTGCTGCTTTTCTCTCGCACCGTCAGCACCTTCTTCGGCAGGCGATTCTTCTGCTGCTCATCTCTCGATCTCTAGGGGCCTCGGGGTAATCTTAACCTAGTCTAGATCACCTTCCTCTAGAAGGTAACCATCCTACTCTGCTACCAACTGTTACGGCGGGATTTTTGATCTCTTATCAGATCACTATAGATTTAGATCCCACTCAGGTCGACTGAACCTTTATTACCTGTCATAGAGTAAAAGCAATCCACTACTAGGTTAATCAGTTCAAGACTTTACACAACTCTGAAGAACCACTTACCACGAATAAGTTTTAAAGTTTTATTATAAAGCCAAAGATAACTGGAGATACAAACATCTCAATATAAGGTTCAAAAGATACACTGGCATCAATACAAACATGAATTCTCTAAATGCTCTTAGGCGACAGAAGAATATCACCAAGACTAATTCAAAGATCAGCAAGTTTGCAAGAATAGACACAAGTTGTCCCTACACTAGACTAAGTGACATCCCTACTTAGCAGGATCTTAACCTAAAAAGGTGTCAGCCGTGGTGACTTCCAAAGAAGATCACTCACTTTCCCTTAGTCTTTGTTTGTAAATCTGTGCATCGTAGTTGTGCCCTCTCTGCCTACCCATCCGCTCTCTAAGGTTCCTCAGGCCATCTGCTCTAACTCCACCCCAGGGTGCTGTCCCTAATACAAAATCACAATTACAGTTGAAACGCCCCTCAGAGACGCCCCTCACGTACACCTCTCACGTGGTGTCGGTTCTGGCTTTTTCCATGCTGATACTCCTCTGGGCTCCTTGTTAGCGTTGACCTTGCTCCTCAGGCTCTTCTCGGCAAGACGGTACCCCCCAGGAAATTCCTGAAGCCTCCCCCAGGCCTGTGCCTGTCTCCCAGAACAGAGCTCTATTCATCACTCTCTTGATTGGAACCCCCTCGCACCTGCAAACAGACACCCATGAAGTGGGCCCCAAATTCCGGCCTCCAGCTTATCTCACAAGTCGTAAACCTTCGAGCATGGTCCACAATTTATGCTTAACACGACCTGATTTTAACTAGCACATGCAGATCAAAAGAAACAAACTTATCTCTTCAGGCCTACTAGAATTACATGAAACAGGCCTGTGCACTCCATAAACCTTTACTTCTCAGCCTAAACAGTATTCTAACTTATTACACACTGATTATAGGAAACACATCTATAAAACATACATTTTCAGTCTATGATCAATAATACCTTGAATTATAACAACAGTAATCCATCTCAGGTGAAATTGCAAAGGCACGTTTTCTTTCTTAATGAACTGCCATGAGGCCTACACATTTCTACGTTGGCAGCATTACATTCTCCTTTGCATCAGCCACATAACATGGAAATTAATAACATTCTGACATCTCTAAACATTAGTACATTAGCTTTTCACACTGATATATGCACTCTATATTAATTAAACACCCTTATGTATACACTCTATAAATTCGACACGCTTATATGTTCCTTTAACTAGACTTGTGCAACGTGCTTGTAAATATGGTGCACTTCTACATTTGACTCGATTTGCGCTCTCTCACATGTTTCCACCAAACAAGGAGTTGGGTTTGAAAACTCAAGGCCTAATTCAGAGAATTCCATGTGAAAACGTATACGGCAAAAACCTATTTTGCAAAAACTTTAGGCTTGATTCTCAAAGGCATTATAGTTTGTAAAAACACTTTTAAATTCAAAATTGGCTTGATCTACGCTGCAAGACATTTAAAAAATATGAGCATGCAGATGTACATCCATTTATTCCATCACAATATCATCTCATGGTTACGTAATATATATTACATAAACCTAAGCCCATATTTATGAAGCCTTTGCATTGTCCTTGTGTCATGTAACGCGACGCAAGGACAACGCAAAGGCTTCAGTAATATTTACAAAGCCACACAAGTCCGCATTTGCATGGCCTTGCATGGATTTGTAACAAAATGTAATTCAAGGCAGCTGATTGTGCTGCGTTACATTGCATTTCAACTTGGGATCAATCAATCAATTAATCACAGTTTTTGTAAAGTGCACTACTTACCCGTGAGGGTCTCAAGGCGCTGGGGGTGAGGGGGTGCTGCTACTGCTTGAAGAGCCAGGTCTTGAGGAGTCTTCTGAATGTGAGTAGGTCTTGGGTCTGCCGTAGGTGGGTGGGGAGGGTGTTCCAGGTCTTAGCGGCGAGGAAAGAGAAGGATCTGCCACTGGAGGTCGCTCGTTGGATGCGGGGGACATCGGCAAGGGCGAGGCCGGCGGAGCTGGCGGGTGGGGGGGTAGAAGGTGAGTCATCTGTTGAGGTACGCTGGTCCGGTGCTGTGGAGTGCCTTGTGTGCATGGGTGAGGAGTTTGAAGGTGATCCTCTTGTTGACGGGGAGCGAGTGCAGGTGTCTCAGGTGGGGAGTGATGTGGCTGCAGCGGGGGATGTTTAGAATCAGACGTGCAAAGGCGTTCTGGATGAGTTGAAGCCGCCTCAGGAGTTTGGCCGGAATTCCTGCGTAGAGTGCGTTTCCGTAGTCCAACCTGCTACTGACGAGGGCCAGGGTGACCGTTCTTCTCGTTTCAGTGGGGATCCACTTGTAGATCCTGCGGAGCATGCGGAGGGTGTTGAAGCAGGAGGAGGAGACAGCGTTGACCTGCTTAGTCATGGAGAGGCTGGAGTCGAGGATGATTCCTAGGATGCGTGTGTGGTCGGTGGGTGTTGGTGCTGTTCCCCGTGTGGTCGGCCACCAGGTGTCATCCCAGGCTGAGGGGGTGGATCCGAGGATGAGGACCTCCGTCTTGTCCGCGTTCAGCTTCAGACGGTTGTTCCTCATCCATTCTGCGACAGCCTTCATTCCTTTGTGGAGGTTGGTCTTGGCGGTCTGAGGGTCTTTGGTGAGGGAGAGGATCAGCTGGGTGTCGTCAGCGTAGGGGATGATGTTGACGTTGTGTTGTCGGGCGACGTGGGCAAGTGGAGCTTCGTAGATGTTGAACAGCGTTGGACTGAGGGATGAACCCTGGGGTACGTCGCAGATTATCTCGGTGGCTTCGGAGCGGAAGGGGGGAGGCGGACGCTCTGTGTTCTACTGGAGAGGAAGGAAATGGTCCAGTCCAGGGCCTTCTCTTGAATTCCGGCTTCATGGAGGCGTGCTTTTAGTGTGCGGTGGCAGACTGTGTCGAAGGCGGCTTATAGGTCCAGGAGGATGAGGGTTGCTGTTTCTCCGTTGTCTAGCAGGGTCCTGATGTCGTCGGTGGCGGCGATGAGAGCGGTCTTGGTGCTGTGGTTGCTTCGGAACCCAGATTGGGACGGGTCCAGGATGTTGTTCTCCTCGAGGTAGTGGATCAGTTGTTTGTTGACGATTTTCTCGGCCTACGCCGGGAACGGGAGCAGGGAGATGGGCTGGAAGTTCTTGAGGTCCTTGGGGTCAGCGTCGGGCTTCTTGAGCAAGGCGTTGATCTCAGCGTGCTTCCAGCTTTCCGGGATGGTGGCTGTCTCGAAGGAGATGTTCATCACTTTCCGGAGTTGGGGTGCGATGGCTGTGTCGGCTTTGTTGAAGATGTGGTGTGGGCATGGGTCTGACGGTGATCCTGAGTGGATGGAGTTCATGATCATGCGGGTGTCGTCGTCGCTGATGTTGGTCCAGGAGAGCAGGCGGTTGGTGCAGGTGGTGGGCGCGAGGAGAAGGAATCTGTTGTTGTCGGGGTGGTCATAACGTTGAAGCTGTTGTGGATGTTGGCGATCTTGCGGTGGAAGATGGCCAGCGAGTCGCAAAGGTCTTGTGAGGGTGGGATATCGTTGGAGTTGGGGTTGGAGAGTTCCTTCACAATGTTGAAGAGTTCTTTGCTGTGGTGTGCGTTGTTGTCTAGGCGGTCTTTGAATGAGGACCTTTTGGCGGATCTGATGAGGTGGTGATGTCTGCGTTTGGCGGTCTTGTGGGTCGTGTAGCTGTCCGATGTTCGTTTGCGGAGCCATTTCTTCTCCAGTTTCTGGCATGCTCGTTTGGAGGCCTGGAGTTCTTTGGTGAACCAGTTGGCTTTCTTGCTATTGGAGGGTTGCTTGAGCGGGCGAGGGTGTTGGCGCAGTCGTGGATCCATTGTCTGAGGTTGCATGCGGCGGTGTCGGGGTGGGTGGGGTCGGTGGGTAGGTTCTGTGCGAGGGTGGTGGTAAGCTGGTCTTTGGTGACTTTGCTCCAGCAGCCGCAGCGCATCTGTTGGGTGTAGTGGTGCGTGGTGGTCTTCCTGTAGGTGAAGTGGATGCAGCGGTGGTCAGTCCAGTGGAGTTTGGTGGTGTGGTCGAAGGAGATGTGGGGGCTTGCAGAGAAGATGGGGTCAAGCATGTGGCCGGCGGCGTAGGTGGGTGCAGAGGCGAGTTGTCTGAGGCCGAGGTTGGCGAGGTTGTCGATCAGGGTGGCGGAGTTGGCGTCATTGTTGTTCTCGAGATGGAAGTTCAGGTCTCCGAGGTGGATGTAGTCCGTGGAGGTGAGTGCATGAGTGCTGACGAGGTCGGCGATGGAGTCGCTGAACTGTGATCAGGGTCCGGGGGGTCTGTAGATCAAGGAGCCTCTGAGGGTGGTATTGTGATCTGTGTGAATCTGGAAGTGCAGGTGCTCAGCGGTGTTGAGGGTGTCGTCTGAGTGGGTGGAGACCTTGAGGGTGGATTTGTGGATGATGGCGATTCCTCCTCCAACTCCATTGGTGTGGTCTCTGCGGGAGATCTTGTAGCTGTCCGGGATGGCTGTAGCGATGTTGGGTGCTGAGGAGTCGTTCCACCAGGTCTCTGTCAGGAAGGCAACGTCTGGGGTGGATGTGTTGCTCTGTGGGTGGAGCATGTGCGTTCCCATTCATCCACCCATGAATTTGAGCACATTCCGAGATTTACAATGACTTGTAAACCTGGGAATGCATCAAAATACTTCGCCTTCCCAAGTGAGGCATAATGAGTGGAAATATCTTTATTTCTCATGGCTGTTTCCCCTTCCCACTTTATGCTGCACAAACAGAAAGAGGGAAATGCCTGCAAAAAATAATCCTTACTGTACCACAGAGACCCATATACTGTGGTGCAATGGTGTCTGTGTTGGTGCTAGGCTACACACAGTGCCCCAGCACAAGGAGAGAGCAGAAATGCTCCATATCTTCGTAAATATGGAGCAGTTCTACTCTCTCCTTTTCACGCAAAGCAGCAACTTTGCTTGGAGCCCTAAGTTACGAGAAAGTTTAGTAAATGTGTCCCTTAAGCTCTTAACAAGGATATGCCTTTTATGTTTGTGAATAGACACGCCCGTGCTTGTTTGTCAGCATTCACAAGCTCCTCACCGACCTGCTCCCACCCTATAGTAAATCCTTTAAAGGGTCGGAAGGGTGCAGAACTCCCCAAAACCATGTGGTGGGGCAGGGAAAGAGGAAGAATGGGCACTGGGTGAAGTGGTCAATGGTGGCTATACGTGCAGGTCGATTGTTTTGTACAAACATATTTAGGTGTGGTTGGGATCTTTCAGAGCATGCGTTGTGGCCCACACTCTGAGTCCAACTCAGACATGGTTTGTTTGGTTATTTTTTCAAGATTATAGATTTCTTGTCAAAGAATTAGGCATTATGCTTGGTAAAACCAGAAATGTTCTAATGTTGGCTTGGCTTATATTCTGAGACAAGTTACAACGTTTATGAATTTTCTGAAGATTTCCAAGAGAACTCAGTGGAGTCTACAACTTTAACAAATTTCCAGGATTACTGGATAAAGGAAGAATAGTTCTAAATGCTTTCTTCAGGACCAGATGGTAACTACTGCTTATTAAGTGAAAATTAAAATCAATTAAAATCAATATCACCTGCTGTTTTCAGGTATCAAATTCCACCACATACCATTTGTAGTGATGGTAGGAGCTCAGGTTAAGAGGAGCACTGCTCTATCCGTCGGTGTCTCCGCACAGCCGTCCGAGCTGTCTATGCTGAAACATGTTGACCTACTACTCACAGATATTCTGTTAAATCTGTTTTCTCACACTTTACGTTTTTAGATTTGGACAACTGGGAGACACCATTAAAATTTATAAACCTACTCAGTTGACCCAATTTTAACTTCATTCACTATTTTCATTTACACTGCTTATTCAGTAGCCATAAAATTCATCTACATTGATATTACTACCACCCTTTCGTGACAACACATATTTTATAGAAAAACACATAGTCTTAAGAACATCGATAGGCTATGTTGTGTTGTTCTGTCTCCTGGGCAAGGAGAACCCAAATGATGTTAAAAGGGTTGGTACAGGATGGCTACTGATGGGAATATTTACTCTTGCCCTAGAGGTTACACCTAGCTATCACATGTTACGTTTTGTTGCATTTTGGGTTTTCACTACTCTGTCTGTATTGTGTTGAGGTTTAGACTGGCAGTGACTGACATGGCACATTGACCCCAAGATACTTATTGTGTATTTGAGCAATATTGCTCTCTCCTTCTCACACAAAGCAGCAATTTTTGCTGCTGAGCTGCCTTGCATGAGAATTTAGTAAATCTCCCCTCCAGTTTACTGTAGCCAACAATGTGACCGGCACCTCCGCTTCCTCACGCCTCCTCTGCTTTGCAGCCCAAGGAGACAGCGGACAGGCTATTTGAGGTGCTGTCAGTGAGGCCACTGATGATACAATGTGAGATTTCATTGGTGATGTCATGAACAGGGGATGGTGTGACGTGACCTGACCTTTTTTTGTACTGCATCGTGCAAGTAGGCAATTGGCAATATTTTTTTAGAAATCCTTCCTTATTAGTTTACACGAGTCTGGATTATTTCTGCAAAAGCTCAGATCGAGGTCTGCCAGGCACATCAAACCTCCACCCCTGCATTTCCAATGGCAATTGCTATTGTTCTTTAAAACATTGAGATTGGGTGTAGCATCCTGCAATCCCATATACCGCAGCCTGCACCCTCCAATCCCACAAGTTGCTGCCTGCATCCTCCAATTCCATAAACCGCTGCCTGCATCCTCCAATCCAATGAACCTCTGCCTGCATCTTCCAATCCAATGAACAGCTGCCTGCATCCTCTAATTCCATGAGCCACTTCCTGCATCCTCCAATCCCATGAGCCGCTGTCTCCATCCTCCAATCCAATAAAACACTGCCTGCATCCTCCAATCCCATGAGCTACTGCCTGCATCCTCCAATCCAATGAACCACTGCCTGCATCCTCCAATCCCATGAGCTACTGTCTGCATCCTGCAATCCCATAACTGCTGCCTGCATCCTCCAATCTCATGAGCCGCTGCTTGCATCCTTCAATCTCATGAGCCGCTGCTTGCATCCTTCAATCGCATGAGCCTCTGCCTGCATCCTTCAATCGCATGAGCCTCTGCCTGAATCCTATGGATGCTCACCGCTAATATTCACATCTTGGACCTTGTCCCTCATGCACATCTCCTTTGCAACCAAATACCTCCTGCTTTCAGATTTCAGTGATCTGGAACTGCAGAAGGAACTGAAACCAAATAATGTTTCCTTACAAGACTACAAGAATGGGGCACCTGTTTTATGTCCCTTTTTTCTTTGCCTTCCACAATTGTGAGCATTTGTGGCTCGCAATGATGCATTCGAGCAGTGCAATGTGGTGTTTTTTGCCTTTGTAAAGCCTGGCTGAAATGGAAGGCTTGGGAAGAGGAAACCCCTTTTGTACATCAGGGCGTCTGCCTGCACCAGCTTAGAGGGTGGGAAGTTATCTGCAGAAACGTTATTAATATCCACAAGCTTCTATATTCGTAGATGTTACCCACTTTTAGCATGTCAACAACCCCGGATTGTGCCCAATGCAGCCTCTATGAGCGGTTTTACTCACATCCAAATTCCACCACACTGCTGAACCTCCTTTGTAGGCAAAAGCCTTCCAGGAAGCACAATCCTACCATTCTGAATTGGCATTTAGGATTATACAGAAAGCAATAAGTGACTTGTCTTATCGTCCTTTACTAAAGGTAATTGCAGCGAAATTATTACCTACCCTGACATACGGTTGTGAGGTACTGAATGGGAAAGATGCAGAGATCATCAATAATGCGGTTGCAAAAACGTATAAAATCTTATTTTGCCTGCCGAATAACGCCTCACAAGCTCAGGTGAGGCTGGAATTTGGGTAAAATACCAGCTATATGCAAGAAAAGGGCAAGGTCTTAAAGTGTGGAACCGAATAAAAAATGATCAAGAAAACCATATGTCTCAGCTATTATGGCAAGAAGTCAAATATAATAGGAAACTGCCGGCCTGGTCTTATTTAAATAAAACAATAGAAAAATTTGGTGTAGTACCGATTTGGGAGAATACAATTACCCAGGAAAGCTTAAAAAAACAATCAACAAACTTACTAATCATCTGTCGCTGATAAAAGATAAAGATATACTTGTAAAAAGAAAACATGCATGGCCAATCATAAATGGATTTATGAAAAAAGGTCCTAGAATATCATGAAACCTCATGGTCGCAGAAAAATGAACATATCTTTATCAAAGCACGTTTTGGCTTATTGCCGGGGTCATGTCATTTATCTCCATGCAAGAAAACAGAAGAGAATACTCAATGTAGGTTATGTAAATCCGGACAAGAGAACATTATACATTTATTATGTCTTTGTCCTGAATTAGAAACTGAAAGGAAAATTACTCCAAAGAGGCTATTTAATGACCGTAGAGTAAGGACATGTGGGCAAGCTTTGATAGCATGCCTAAACTCTGAAGATGTATTTATGAATTCTGCATTTGCAAAAATGTTTGTGTGCGGTTGGAAAAAAATTAGAGGTGTACCATTTAAATTATTCATCCATTTTATCTTAAAATGTACTGTGTATTGTATTTTAGCAAGTATAAGATATGATAACAATCATATATCTAGTTATTTTAAAACTTTTGTATTTGATGACATTTTTAGCAATTTTTTGTAAGATTTTAATTAATCAAACAAATAAATAAACTTGAAAGTTGAATTGGTGAATCAGGAAAGTGATTTTGTCAACAGAAATTCTGCACCTTGTGCATCTAAGCTACACTTTACCTACACTAAATAGCTTAGTGATCAGGTCCTTACAACACACCGATTAATCTGGGAGGCAAAACACTGCTAACATTTACCCACCAATTCAGTGCTTTATTTGGGTAAAACATAAGCACAATCCTGCATGCTTTTGCATATTTGTACATGCTCTGGTTGCAGGGCCGGACTGGGAACCCAAAGCAGCCCTGGCAAATCTTGTTAGACGAGCCCCTGCATGGTTCATAGCGAGTTCGGCGAGTTCGGCTGACAGCTACAAGGGGAGTTTTTGGGGGGGTTTCTCCTCCGAAAAAAGATTGGAAAAAATGGTGCATTCTACAACACATTTGTTATTATATATTCAATTGTATTAGCTTCTACAGCATAGTAAATGATGACCTAACAGTGCACCAGGAAACAACAATATTTATTAGGGCTCTCAAAGATTCTCTCACTGTCGCCTCTCATCTCTCCATAGCTCCTCTCTCATATGTATTTCATTTGTTTTGTAGCGCCTCTCATACCAGTGTATGGTGTTGGAGCACTTCACATCAAACACACAGAGACAATTAATCATATGTCTGTAAATCAGTGTATAGAAAATGTTACATCAGTCAACGGGGGCTGCTAGGTGTATGATTCACATGTCATCCATACTGTTGAGCATTTTTTAAGAGTGCTTGGTCTGAGGAAGAATAAACTCAGGATTCAGAACATAACACAGTCCTTAGGGTTGACTTTAATAATAAGAATGTATTTCTACCCAAACAAATCTTGTTTAGCAACATCAGGAGGATATTGAAAGACTGAAAAAAACATAAATCTCTAACCTGGACCATGCAGCTTGCATGCAGGTCTTTGATGGCAGTTCATAACTCACTGTGTTACAGTATGATTGTAACTAAGGAACTGCATGCACAGTAGCAAAGGAATCTCTGTAACAAAAGCAGTAACCCACGGAGCTATGCGCATAAAATGTTGTTCTTTTATAGGCATGGTCTTTGCAGCTGGCATATTAACCCTCTGTGCTACCTTAGATAAGTCAAAACTCCCACTACATAAAAGTCCATCTCCCTCCAGCAGGTACAATAATCACCAAAGTTAACTTGACACTGGTACTGTTGCCTTAAAACTGCTGAATATTCAAGGAACTTTGCAGTGCTTTTAAAACTGCTGCACTGCTACAAAACTGGCCCCCACTAACAAAACCACACCCCCTCTCCGCCTGCCGGGGAAATGCCCGATGCCCAATAGGGTCAGTACGGCATTGCCTGGTATTGATGGAGCATGGTTTTTGCTTGTTGTGATATGGGGTTACGTTGTTACCTTGTCACTCTAGCTGTAAAGTTGCAACTTTAATTCGAAACTTCTTACAGGTGCAACAATTAAATGTTTTTTTCTGTACATATTTACCATTTGTTTTCTCAAGCCTTGCTTTGATTTGATACTATTGAAGCGTTGTTTGATCTGACTTTAGAATAAAAGGAAAACAATGCTGATCGTGTCTTTCTTTGCTACAAACATATTTCAAAATACTTGTAAAATTCATTTACAAAGTATTTTTTATTTAGTATTGCATTAGGAATTATTACCCTTCCAGTGAACTTCTCCTTTCACTTGTCCTGTACCCAGTAGATTTTTAGTAGATTCAGGCTACAAAATGTCCTGGACTCCTCGCTATGTAGCCAGAGAAAGTAAGTATAATACACTAGCTGCAGCTTGGGCTCTGGGACACTTATTACTCAAACTTCCGGGAGAGACTGGGCTCCAGTGCACTTCTCACTCACACTAGCTGCAGAGCCTGGGCTCTGGTGCTCTTCCCACTCACACTAGCTGCAGAGCCTGGGCTCTGGTGCTCTTCCCACTCACACTAGTTGCAGAGCCTGGGCTCTGGTGCTCTTCCCACTCACGCTAGCTGCAGAGACCTGGCTCTGGTGCTCTTCCCACTCACATTAGCTGCAGAGTCTGGGCCCTGGTGCTCTTCCCACTCACACTAGCTGCAGAGCCTGGGCTCTGGTGCTCTTCCCACTCACACTAGCTGCAGAGCCTGGGCTCTGGTGCTCTTCCCACTCACACTAGTTGCAGAGCCTGGGCTCTGGTGCTCTTCCCACTCACGCTAGCTGCAGAGACCTGGCTCTGGTGCTCTTCCCACTCACACTAGTTGCAGAGCGTGGGCTGTGGTGCTCTTCCCACTCACACTAGTTGCAGAGCGTGGGCTGTGGTGCTCTTCTCACTCACACTAGTTGCAGAGCCTGGGCTCTGGTGCTCTTCCCACTCACACTAGCTGCAGAGACCTGGCTCTGGTGCTCTTCCCTCTCACACTAGCTGCAGAGCCTGAGCCCTCGTTCCCTTCCCTCTCACATTAGCTGCAGAGCCTGGGCTATGGTGTTCTTCCCACTCACACTAACTACAGAGTCTGGGCTCTGGTGCTCTTCCCACTCACACTAACTACAGAGTCTGGGCTCTGGTGCTCTTCCCACTCACACTAGCTGCAGAGCCTGATCCCTGGTTCCCTTCCCTCTCACATGAGCTGCAGAGCCTGATCCCTGGTTCCCTTTCCTCTCACATGAGCTGCAGAGCCTGATCCCTGGTTACCTTCCCTCTCACACTAGCTGCAGAGCCTGGGCCCCGGTGGTCTTCCCACTCACACTAGCTGCAGAGCGTAGGCTCTGGTGCTCTTCCCACTCACACTAGCTGCAGCTTGGGCTTTGGCGTTTTCCCACTCACACTAGCTGCAAACCATGGGGTCTGGTGCTCTTCCCACTCACACTAGCTGCGGAGCCTGGGCTCTGGTGCTCTTCCCACTCACGCTAGCTGCAGAGCCTGGGCTCTGGTGCTTTTCCCACTCACACTACCTGCGGAGCCTGGGCTCTGGTGCTCTTCCTACTCACACTAGCTGCAGAGCCTGGGCTCTGGTGCTCTTCCCCCACTCACACTAGCTGCAGAGCCTGGGCTCTGGTGCTCTTCCCACTCACACTAGCTGCAGAGCCTGGGCTCTGGTGCACGTCTCACTCACACTAGCTGCAGAGCCTGGGCTCTGATGCTCTTCCCACTCACACTAGCTGCAGACCATGGGCTCTGGTGCACTTCTCACTCACACTAGCTGCGGAGCCTTGGCTCTGGTGCTCTTCCCACTCACACTAGCTGCAGATCCTGGGCTCTGGTGCACTTCTCACTCACACTAGCTGCAGAGCCTTGGCTCTGGTGCTCTTCCCACTCACACTAGCTGCAGGGCCTGGGCTCTGTTGCTCTTCCCACTCACACTAGCTGCAGAGCCTAGGCTATGGTGCTCTTCCCACTCACACTAGCTGTCGAGCCTGGGCTCTGGTGCTCTTCCCACTCACACTAGCTGCAGAGCCTGGGCTCTGATGCTCTTCCCACTTACACTAGCTGCAGCCTGGGCTTTGGTGCTCTTCCCTCTCACACTAGCTGCAGAGCCTGGGCTCTGATGCTCTTCCCACTTACACTAGCTGCAGCCTGGGCTTTGGTGCTCTTCCCTCTCACACTAGCTGCAGAGCCTGGGCTATGGTGCTCTTCCCACTCACACTACCTGCAGAGCCTGGGCTCTGGTGCTCTTCCCACTCACACTAGCTGCAGAGCCTGGGCTCTGGTGCGCTTCCCACTCACACTAGCTGCAGAGCCTGAGCCCTGGTTCCCTTCCCTCTCACACGAGCTGCAGAGCCTGATCCCTTGTTCCCTTCCCTCTCACACTAGCTGCAGAGCTCTGGTGCTTTTCTCTTTCACACTAGCCACAGAGTATGGGCCCTGGTGTTCTTCCCACTCACATTAGCTGCAGCCTGGGCTCTGGGGCTCTTAATACTCACACTACCTGCAACCTGGGCTCTGGCCTCTTCCCACTAACACTAGCTGCAGAGCCTGGGCCCTGGTGCTCTTCCCAATCACACTAGCTGCAGAGCCTGGGCTCTGGGGCTCTTCCCACTCACACTAGCTGCAGCCTGGGCTCTGGGGCTCTTAATACTCACACTACCTGCAACCTGGGCTCTAGCCTCTTCCCACTAACACTAGCTGCAGAGCCTGGGATCTGGTGCTCTTCCCACTCACACTAGCTTCAGAGCCTAGGCTCTGGTGCTCTTCCCATTCACACTAGCTGCAGAGCCTGGCTCTAGTGTTCTTCTCACTCACGCTAGCTGCAGAGCATGGGCTGTGATGCTCTTCCCACTCACACTAGCTACAGAGCCTGGACTCTCGTGCTCTTCCCAATAACACTTGCTGCAGAGCCTGGGCTCTGCTGTTCTTCCCATCCACACTAGCTCCAGAGCCTAAGCTCTGGTGCTTTCTCCAATCACACTAACTGCAGCCTGGTATCTGGCCTCTCCCACTAACACCAGCTGCAGAGCCTGGGCCCTGGTTCTCGTCCCATCCACACTAGCTGCAGAGCCTGGGCTCTGGTGCTTTCTCCAGTCACACTACCTGCAGCCTGGTCTCTGGGGATCGTCCCACTCACACCAGCTGCAGGGCGTGGGTTCTGGTACTCTTCCCACTCAAACTAGCTGCAGAGCCTGAACCCTGGTTCCCTTCCCTCTCACACTAGCTGCAGAGCCTGGGCTATGGTGCTCTTCCCACTCACACTAGCTGTCGAGCCTGGGGTCTGGTGCTCTTCCCACTCACACTAGCTGCAGAGCCTGGGCTCTGGTGCTTTTCCCACTCACACTAGCTGCAGAGCCTGGGCTATGGTGCTCTTCCCACTCACACTAGCTGCAGAGCCTGGGCTATGGTGCTCTTCCCACTCACACTAGCTGTCGAGCCTGGGCTCTGGTGCTCTTCCCACTCACACTAGCTGCAGAGCCTGGGCTCTAGTGCTCTTCCCACTCACACTAGCTGCAGAGCCTAGGCTATGGTGCTCTTCCCACTCACACTAGCTGTCGAGCCTGGGCTCTGGTGCTCTTCCCTCTCACACTAGCTGCAGAGCCTGGGCTCTGATGCTCTTCCTACTTACACTAGCTGCAGAGCCTTGGCCCTGGTGCACTTCTCACTCACACTAGCTGCAGAGCCGTGGCTCTGGTGCTCTTCCCACTCACACTAGCTGCAGACCATGGGCTCTGGTGCACTTCTCACTCACACTAGCTGCAGAGCCGTGGCTCTGGTGCTCTTCCCACTCACACTAGCTGCAGACCATGGGCTCTGGTGCACTTCTCACTCACACTAGCTGCAGAGCCTGGGCTCTGGTGCTCTTCCCACTCACACTAGCTGCAGAGCCTTGGCTCTGGTGTTCTTCCCACTCACATTAGCTGCAGATCCTGGGCCCTGGTTCTCGTCCCATCCACACTAGCTGCAGAGCCTGGGCTCTGGGGCTCTTCCCACTCACACTAGCTGTAGAGCCTAGGCTATGGTGCTCTTCCCACTCACACTAGCTGTCGAGCCTGGGCTCTGGCGCTCTTCCCTCTCACACTAGCTGCAGACCCTGGCCTCTGGGGCTCTTCCTTCTAACACTAGCTGCAGAGCCTGGGCTCTGATGCTCTTCCTACTTACACTAGCTGCAGAGCCTTGGCTCTGGTGCACTTCTCACTCACACTAGCTGCAGAGCCTGGGCTCTGGTGCTCTTCCCACTCACACTAGCTGCGGAGCCTGGGCTCTGGTGCTCTTCCCACTCACACTAGCTGCAGACCATGGGCTCTGGTGCACTTCTCACTCACACTAGCTGCAGAGCCTGGGCTCTGGTGCTCTTCCCACTCACACTAGCTGCAAAGCCTGGGCTCTGGTGCTCTTCCCTCTCACACTAGCTGCAGAGCCTGGGCTCTGGTGCTCTTCCCACTCACACTAGCTGCAGAGCCTTGGCTCTGGTGCTCTTCCCACTCACACTAGCTGCAGAGCCTGAGCCCTGGTTCCCTTCCCTCTCACACTAGCTGCAGAGCCTGGGCTCTGGTGCTCTTCCCACTCACACTAACTGCAGAGTCTGGGTTCTGGTGCGCTTCTCACTCACACTAGCTGCAGAGCGTTGGCTCTGATGCACTTCTCACTCACACTAGCTGAAGACCATGGGCTCTGGTGCACGTATCACTCACACTAGCTGCAGAGCCTTGGCTCTGGTGCTCTTCCCACTCACACTAGCTGCAGAGCCTGGGCTCTGGTGGTCTTCCCACTCACACTAGCTGCAGAGCCTTGGCTCTGGTGCTCTTCCCACTCACACTAGCTGCAGAGCCTGGGCTCTGGTGCTCTTCCCACTCACACTAGCTGCAGAGCCTTGGCTCTGATGCACTTCCCACTCACACTAGCTGCAGAGCCTGGGCTCTGATGCTCTTCCTACTTACACTAGCTGCAGACCATGGGCTCTGGTGCACTTCTCTCTCACACTAGCTGCAGAGCCTGGGCTCTGATGCTCTTCCCACTCACACTAGCTGCAGACCATGGGCTCTGGTGCTCTTCTCACTCACACTAGCTGTCGAGCCTGGGCCCTGGTGCTCTTCCCACTCACACGAGCTGCAGAGTCTGGGCTCCGGTGCGTTTCGAACGCTCACACTAGCTGCAGAGCCTGGGCTCTGGTTCTCTTCCCATCCACACTAGCTGCAGAGCCTGGGCTCTGGTGCTTTTCCCACTCACACTACCTGCAGCCTGGGTCTGGGGCTCTTAACACTCACACTACCTGCAGCCTGGGCTCTGGCCTCTTCCCACTAACACTAGCTACAGAGCCTGGTCTCTGGGGCTCTTCCCACTCACGCTAGCTACAGAGCCTAGGCTCTGGTGCTCTTCCCACTCACACTAGCTACAGAGCCTGGCTCTAGTGTTCTTCCCACTCACGCTAGCTGCAGAGTGTGGGCTGTGATGCTCGTCCCACTCACACTAGCTGCAGAGCCTGTGCTCTCGTGCGCTTCCCAATCACACTTGCTGCAGAGCCTGGGCTCTGGTGTTCTTCCCACTCACATTAGCTGCAGATCCTGGGCCCTGGTTCTCGTCCCATCCACACTAGCTGCAGAGCCTGGGATCTGGTGCTTTCTCCAGTCACAATACCTGCAGCCTGGTCTCTGGGGATCGTCCCACTCACACCAGCTGCAGGGCCTGGGTTCTGGTGCTCTTCCCACTCACACCAGCAGCAGGGCCTGGCTCTGGTGCTCTTCCCACTCAAACTAGCTGCAGAGCCTGAGCCCTGGTTCCCTTCCCTCTCACACGAGCTGCAGAGCCTGATCCCTGGTTCCCTTCCCTCTCACACTAGCTGCAGAGCCTGGGCTCTGGTGCTCTTCCCACTCACACTAGCTGTCGAGCCTGGGCTCTGATGCTCTTCCTACTTACACTAGCTGCAGAGCCTTGGCTCTGATGCTCTTCCTACTTACACTAGCTGCAGAGCCTTGGCTCTGGTGCACTTCTCACTCACACTAGCTGCAGAGCCTGGACTCTGGTGCTCTTCCCACTCACACTAGCTGCAGACCATGGGCTCTGGTGCACTTCTCAATCACACTAGCTGCAGAGCCTGGGCTCTGGTGCTCTTCCCACTCACACTAGCTGCAGAGCCTGGGCTCTGGTGCTCTTCCCTCTCACACTAGCTGCAGAGCCTTGGCTCTGATGCACTTCCCACTCACACTAGCTGCAGAGCCAGGGCTCTGATGCTCTTCCTACTTACACTAGCTGCAGACCATGGGCTCTGGTGCACTTCTCTCTCACACTAGCTGCAGAGCCTGGGCTCTGATGCTCTTCCCACTCACACTAGCTGCAGACCATGGGCTCTGGTGCTCTTCCCACTCACACTAGCTGCAGAGCCTGGGCCCTGGTGCTCTTCCCACTCACACTAGCTGCAGAGTCTGGGCTCCGGTGCTCTTCGAACGCTCACACTAGCTGCAGAGCCTGGGCTCTGGTTCTCTTCCCATCCACACTAGCTGCAGAGCCTGGGCTCTGGTGTTCTTCCCATTCACACTAGCTGCAAAGCCTGGGATCTGGTGCTTTCTCCAGTCACACTACCTGCAGCCTGGTCTCTGGGGCTCTTCCCACTCACGCTAGCTACAGAGCCTAGGCTCTGGTGCTCTTCCCACTCACACTAGCTGCAGAGCCTGGCTCTAGTGTTCTTCCCACTCACGCTAGCTGCAGAGTGTGGGCTGTGATGCTCGTCCCACTCACACTAGCTGCAGAGCCTGTGGTCTCGTGCTCTTCCCAATCACACTTGCTGCAGAGCCTGGGCTCTGGTGTTCTTCCCACTCACATTAGCTACAGATCCTGGGCCCTGGTTCTCGTCCCATCTACACTAGCTGCAGAGCCTGAGCCCTGGTTCCCTTCCCTCTCACACGAGCTGCAGAGCCTGATCCCTGGTTCCTTTCCCTCTCACACTAGCTGCAGAGCCTGGGCTCTGGTGCTCTTCCCACTCACACTAGCTGCAGAGCCTGGGCTCTGGTGCTCTTCCCTCTCACACTAGCTGCAGAGCCTGGGCTCTGGTGCTCTTCCCACTCACACTAGCTGCAGAGCCTTGGCTCTGGTGCTCTTCCCACTCACACTAGCTGCAGAGCCTGAGCCCTGGTTCCCTTCCCTCTCACACTAGCTGCAGAGCCTGGGCTCTGGTGCTCTTCCCACTCACACTAACTGCAGAGTCTGGGTTCTGGTGCGCTTCTCACTCACACTAGCTGCAGAGCGTTGGCTCTGATGCACTTCTCACTCACACTAGCTGAAGACCATGGGCTCTGGTGCACGTATCACTCACACTAGCTGCAGAGCCTTGGCTCTGGTGCTCTTCCCACTCACACTAGCTGCAGAGCCTGGGCTCTGGTGGTCTTCCCACTCACACTAGCTGCAAAGCCTTGGCTCTGGTGCTCTTCCCACTCACACTAGCTGCAGAGCCTGGGCTCTGGTGCTCTTCCCACTCACACTAGCTGCAGAGCCTTGGCTCTGATGCACTTCCCACTCACACTAGCTGCAGAGCCTGGGCTCTGATGCTCTTCCTACTTACACTAGCTGCAGACCATGGGCTCTGGTGCACTTCTCTCTCACACTAGCTGCAGAGCCTGGGCTCTGATGCTCTTCCCACTCACACTAGCTGCAGACCATGGGCTCTGGTGCTCTTCTCACTCACACTAGCTGTCGAGCCTGGGCCCTGGTGCTCTTCCCACTCACACGAGCTGCAGAGTCTGGGCTCCGGTGCGTTTCGAACGCTCACACTAGCTGCAGAGCCTGGGCTCTGGTTCTCTTCCCATCCACACTAGCTGCAGAGCCTGGGCTCTGGTGCTTTTCCCACTCACACTACCTGCAGCCTGGGTCTGGGGCTCTTAACACTCACACTACCTGCAGCCTGGGCTCTGGCCTCTTCCCACTAACACTAGCTACAGAGCCTGGTCTCTGGGGCTCTTCCCACTCACGCTAGCTACAGAGCCTAGGCTCTGGTGCTCTTCCCACTCACACTAGCTACAGAGCCTGGCTCTAGTGTTCTTCCCACTCACGCTAGCTGCAGAGTGTGGGCTGTGATGCTCGTCCCACTCACACTAGCTGCAGAGCCTGTGCTCTCGTGCGCTTCCCAATCACACTTGCTGCAGAGCCTGGGCTCTGGTGTTCTTCCCACTCACATTAGCTGCAGATCCTGGGCCCTGGTTCTCGTCCCATCCACACTAGCTGCAGAGCCTGGGATCTGGTGCTTTCTCCAGTCACAATACCTGCAGCCTGGTCTCTGGGGATCGTCCCACTCACACCAGCTGCAGGGCCTGGGTTCTGGTGCTCTTCCCACTCACACCAGCAGCAGGGCCTGGCTCTGGTGCTCTTCCCACTCAAACTAGCTGCAGAGCCTGAGCCCTGGTTCCCTTCCCTCTCACACGAGCTGCAGAGCCTGATCCCTGGTTCCCTTCCCTCTCACACTAGCTGCAGAGCCTGGGCTCTGGTGCTCTTCCCACTCACACTAGCTGTCGAGCCTGGGCTCTGATGCTCTTCCTACTTACACTAGCTGCAGAGCCTTGGCTCTGATGCTCTTCCTACTTACACTAGCTGCAGAGCCTTGGCTCTGGTGCACTTCTCACTCACACTAGCTGCAGAGCCTGGACTCTGGTGCTCTTCCCACTCACACTAGCTGCAGACCATGGGCTCTGGTGCACTTCTCAATCACACTAGCTGCAGAGCCTGGGCTCTGGTGCTCTTCCCACTCACACTAGCTGCAGAGCCTGGGCTCTGGTGCTCTTCCCTCTCACACTAGCTGCAGAGCCTTGGCTCTGATGCACTTCCCACTCACACTAGCTGCAGAGCCAGGGCTCTGATGCTCTTCCTACTTACACTAGCTGCAGACCATGGGCTCTGGTGCACTTCTCTCTCACACTAGCTGCAGAGCCTGGGCTCTGATGCTCTTCCCACTCACACTAGCTGCAGACCATGGGCTCTGGTGCTCTTCCCACTCACACTAGCTGCAGAGCCTGGGCCCTGGTGCTCTTCCCACTCACACTAGCTGCAGAGTCTGGGCTCCGGTGCTCTTCGAACGCTCACACTAGCTGCAGAGCCTGGGCTCTGGTTCTCTTCCCATCCACACTAGCTGCAGAGCCTGGGCTCTGGTGTTCTTCCCATTCACACTAGCTGCAAAGCCTGGGATCTGGTGCTTTCTCCAGTCACACTACCTGCAGCCTGGTCTCTGGGGCTCTTCCCACTCACGCTAGCTACAGAGCCTAGGCTCTGGTGCTCTTCCCACTCACACTAGCTGCAGAGCCTGGCTCTAGTGTTCTTCCCACTCACGCTAGCTGCAGAGTGTGGGCTGTGATGCTCGTCCCACTCACACTAGCTGCAGAGCCTGTGGTCTCGTGCTCTTCCCAATCACACTTGCTGCAGAGCCTGGGCTCTGGTGTTCTTCCCACTCACATTAGCTACAGATCCTGGGCCCTGGTTCTCGTCCCATCTACACTAGCTGCAGAGCCTGAGCCCTGGTTCCCTTCCCTCTCACACGAGCTGCAGAGCCTGATCCCTGGTTCCTTTCCCTCTCACACTAGCTGCAGAGCCTGGGCTCTGGTGCTCTTCCCACTCACACTAGCTGCAGAGCCTGGGCTCTGGTGCTCTTCCCACTCACACTAGCTGCAGAGCCTGGGCTCTGGTGCTCTTCCCACTGACACTAGCTGCAGAGTCTAGGCTATGGTGCTCTTCCCACTCACACTAGCTGTCGAGCCTGGGCTCTGGTGCTCTTCCCTCTCACACTAGCTGCAGAGCCTTGGCTCTGATGCACTTCCCACTCACACTAGCTGCAGAGTCTGGGCTCTGATGCTCTTCCTACTTACACTAGCTGCAGACCATGGGCTCTGGTGCACTTCTCTCTCACACTAGCTGCAGAGCCTGGGCTCTGATGCTCTTCCCACTCACACTAGCTGCAGACCTTGGGCTCTGGTGCACTTCTCACTCACACTAGCTGCAGAGCCTTGGCTCTGGTGCTCTTCCCACTCACACTAGCTGCAGACCATGGGCTCTGGTGCACTTCTCACTCACACTAGCTGCAGAGCCTTGGCTCTGGTGCTCTTCCCACTCACACTAGCTGCAGAGCCTGAGCCCTGGTTCCCTTCCCTCTCACACTAGCTGCAGAGCCTGGGCTCTGGTGCTCTTCCCACTCACACTAACTGCAGAGTCTGGGTTCTGGTGCGCTTCTCACTCACACTAGCTGCAGAGCGTTGGCTCTGATGCACTTCTCACTCACACTAGCTGAAGACCATGGGCTCTGGTGCACGTATCACTCACACTAGCTGCAGAGCCTTGGCTCTGGTGCTCTTCCCACTCACACTAGCTGCAGAGCCTGGGCTCTGGTGCTCTTCCCACTCACACTAGCTGCAGAGCCTTGGCTCTGGTGCTCTTCCCACTCACACTAGCTGCAGAGCCTGGGCTCTTGTGCTCTTCCCACTCACACTAGCTGCAGAGCCTTGGCTCTGGTGCTCTTCCCACTCACACTAGCTGCAGAGCCTTGGCTCTGCTTCCCTTCCCTCTCACACGAGCTGCAGAGCCTGAGCCCTGGTTCCCTTCCCTCTGACACTAGCTGCGGAGCCTGGGCTCTGGTGCTTTTCACCACCCGCACTAGCTGCAGAGCCTTGGCTCTGATGCTCATGCCACTCACACTAGCTGTCGAGCCTGGGCTCTGGTGCTCTTCTCTCTCACACTAGCTGCAGAGTCTGGCCCTGGTTCTCTTCTCACCCACACTAGCTGCAGAGTCTGGACTCTGGTGCTCTTCTCACTCACACTAGCTTTGGAGCCTGGGCTCTGGCCTCTTCCAACTAACACCAGCTGCAGAGCCTGGGCTCTGGTGTTCTTCCCACTCACATTAGCTGCAGATCCTGCGCCCTGGTTCTCGGCCCATCCACACTAGCTGCAGAGCCTGGGCTCTGGTGCTCTTCCCACTCACACTAGCTGCAGAGCCTGGGCTCAGGTGCTCTTCCCACTCACACTAGCTGTCGAGCCTGGGCTCTGGTGCTCTTCTCTCTCACACTAGCTCCAGGGCCTTGGCTCTGATGCTCTTCTCTCTCACACTAGCTGTCGAGCCTGGGCTCTGGTGCTCTTCTCTCTCACACTAGCTACAGAGCCTTCACTCTGGTGCTCTTCTCTCTCACACTAGCTGCAGAGCCTTGCCTCTGGTGCTCTTCTCTCTCACACTAGCTACAGAGCCTTCACTCTGGTTCCCTTCCCTCTCACACGAGCTGCAGAGCCTGATCCCTGGTTCCCTTTCCCTCTCACACTAGCTGCAGAGCCTGGGCTCTGGTGCTCTTCCCACTCACACTAGCTGCAGAGCCTGGGCTCTGGTGCTCTTCCCACTCACACTAGCTGCAGAGCCTGGGCTCTGGTGCTCTTCCCACTCACACTAGCTGCAGAGTCTAGGCTATGGTGCTCTTCCCACTCACACTAGCTGTCGAGCCTGGGCTCTGGTGCTCTTCCCTCTCACACTAGCTGCAGAGCCTTGGCTCTGATGCACTTCCCACTCACACTAGCTGCAGAGTCTGGGCTCTGATGCTCTTGCTACTTACACTAGCTGCAGACCATGGGCTCTGGTGCACTTCTCTCTCACACTAGCTGCAGAGCCTGGGCTCTGATGCTCTTCCCACTCACACTAGCTGCAGACCTTGGGCTCTGGTGCACTTCTCTCTCACACTAGCTGCAGAGTCTGGGCACTGGTGCTCTTCCCACTCACACTAGCTGCAGAGCCCGGGCTCTGGTTCTCTTCCCACTCACACTAGCTGCAGAGTCTGGGCTCTGATGCTCTTCCTACTTACACTAGCTGCAGAGTCTGGGCTCTGATGCTCAGCCCACTCACACTAGCTTTGGAGCCTGGGCTCTAGTGTTCTTCCCACTCACACTAGCTGCAGAGCATGGGCTCTAGTGTTCATCCCACTCACACTAGCTGCAGAGCATGGGCTCTTGTGATTTTCCCACTCACACTAGTTGCAGCTTGGGCTTTGGTGTTTTCCCACTCACACTAGCTGCAGAGCCTGGGCTCTGATGCTCTTGCCACTCACACTAGCTGCAGAGCCGTGGCTCTGGTGCTCTTCTCTCTCACACTAGCTGCAGAGTCTGGGCCCTGGTTCTCTTCCCACTTAAACTAGCTGCAGAGCCTTGGCTCTGGTGCTCTTCTCTCTCACACTAGCTGCAGAGTCTGGCCCTGTTTCTCTTCCCACTTACATTAGCTGTAGAGTCTGGGCCCTGGTTCTCTTCCCACTTACACTAGCTGCAGAGCCAGGGCTCTAGTGTTCTTCCCACTCACACTAGCTGCAGACCATGGGCTCTGGTGCACTTCTCACTCACACTAGCTGCAGAGCCTGGGCTCTGGTGCTCTTCCCACTCACACTAGCTGCAGAGCCTGGGCTCTGGTGCTCTTCCCTCTCACACTAGCTGCAGAGCCTTGGCTCTGATGCACTTCCAACTCACACTAGCTGCAGAGCCTGGGCTCTGATGCTCTTCCTACTTACACTAGCTGCAGACCATGGGCTCTGGTGCACTTCTCTCTCACACTAGCTGCAGAGCCTGGGCTCTGATGCTCTTCCCACTCACACTAGCTGCAGACCATGGGCTCTGGTGCTCTTCCCACTCACACTAGCTGCAGAGCCTGGGCCCTGGTGCTCTTCCCACTCACACTAGCTGCAGAGTCTGGGCTCCGGTGCTCTTCGAACGCTCACACTAGCTGCAGAGCCTGGGCTCTGGTTCTCTTCCCATCCACACTAGCTGCAGAGCCTGGGCTCTGGTGTTCTTCCCACTCACACTAGCTGCAGCCTGGGCTCTGGCCTCTTCCCACTAACACCAGCTGCAGAGCCTGGGCTCTGGTGCTTTCTCCAGTCACACTACCTGCAGCCTGGTCTCTGGGGCTCTTCCCACTCACGCTAGCTACAGAGCCTAGGCTCTGGTGCTCTTCCCACTCACACTAGCTGCAGAGCCTGGCTCTAGTGTTCTTCCCACTCACGCTAGCTGCAGAGTGTGGGCTGTGATGCTCGTCCCACTCACACTAGCTGCAGAGCCTGTGGTCTCGTGCTCTTCCCAATCACACTTGCTGCAGAGCCTGGGCTCTGGTGTTCTTCCCACTCACATTAGCTGCAGATCCTGGGCCCTGGTTCTCGTCCCATCCACACTAGCTGCAGAGCCTGGGCTCTGGTGCTTTCTCTAGTCACACTACCTGCAGCCTGGTCTCTGGGGATCGTCCCACTCACACCAGCTGCAGGCTTGGGTTCTGGTGCTCTTCCCACTCACACCAGCTGCAGGGCCTGGCTCTGGTGCTCTTCCCACTCAAACTAGCTGCAGAGCCTGAGCCCTGGTTCCCTTCCCTCTCACACGAGCTACAGAGCCTGATCCCTGGTTCCCTTTCCCTCTCACACTAGCTGCAGAGCCTGGGCTCTGGTGCTCTTCCCACTCACACTAGCTGCAGAGCCTGGGCTCTGGTGCTCTTCCCACTCACACTAGCTGCAGAGTCTAGGCTATGGTGCTCTTCCCACTCACACTAGCTGTCGAGCCTGGGCTCTGGTGCTCTTCCCTCTCACACTAGCTGCAGAGCCTTGGCTCTGATGCACTTCCCACTCACACTAGCTGCAGAGTCTGGGCTCTGATGCTCTTCCTACTTACACTAGCTGCAGACCATGGGCTCTGGTGCACTTCTCTCTCACACTAGCTGCAGAGCCTGGGCTCTGATGCTCTTCCCACTCACACTAGCTGCAGACCTTGGGCTCTGGTGCACTTCTCACTCACACTAGCTGCAGAGCCTTGGCTCTGGTGCTCTTCCCACTCACACTAGCTGCAGACCATGGGCTCTGGTGCACTTATCACTCACACTAGCTGCAGAGCCTTGGCTCAGGTGCTCTTCCCACTCACACTAGCTGCAGAGCCTCAGCCCTGGTTCCCTTCCCTCTCACACTAGCTGCAGAACCTGGGCTCTGGTGCTCTTCCCACTCACACTAACTGCAGAGTCTGGGTTCTGGTGCGCTTCTCACTCACACTAGCTGCAGAGCGTTGGCTCTGATGCACTTCTCACTCACACTAGCTGAAGACCATGGGCTCTGGTGCACGTATCACTCACACTAGCTGCAGAGCCTTGGCTCTGGTGCTCTTCCCACTCACACTAGCTGTCGAGCCTGGGCTCTGGTGCTCTTCCCTCTCACACTAGCTGCAGAGCCTGGGCTCTGGTGCTCTTCCCACTCACACTAGCTGCAGAGCCTTGGCTCTGGTGCTCTTCCTACTCACACTAGCTGCAGAGCCTGGGCTCTGGTGCTCTTCCCACTCACACTAGCTGCAGAGCCTTGGCTCTGGTGCTCTTCCCACTCACACTAGCTGCAGAGCCTTGGCTCTGGTTCCCTTCCCTCTCACACGAGCTGCAGAGCCTGAGCCCTGGTTCCCTTCCCTCTGACACTAGCTGCGGAGCCTGGGCTCTGGTGCTTTTCACCACCCGCACTAGCTGCAGAGCCTTGGCTCTGATGCTCATGCCACTCACACTAGCTGTCGAGCCTGGGCTCTGGTGCTCTTCTCTCTCACACTAGCTGCAGAGCCTTGGCTCTGGTGCTCTTCTCTCTCACACTAGCTGCAGAGTCTGGCCCTGGTTCTCTTCTCACCCACACTAGCTGCAGAGTCTGGACTCTGGTGCTCTTCTCACTCACACTAGCTTTGGAGCCTGGGCTCTGGTGCTCTTCCCAATTACACTAGCTGCAGAGTCTGGACTCTGGTGCTCTTCTCACTCACACTAGCTTTGGAGCCTGGGCTCTGGCCTCTTCCCACTAACACCAGCTGCAGAGCCTGGGCACTGGTGTTCTTCCCACTCACATTAGCTGCAGATCCTGGGCCCTGGTTCTCAGCCCATCCACACTAGCTGCAGAGCCTGGGCTCTGGTGCTCTTCCCACTCACACTAGCTGCAGAGCCTGGGCTCTGGTGCTCTTCCCACTCACACTAGCTGTCGAGCCTGGGCTCTGGTGCTCTTCTCTCTCACACTAGCTGCAGGGCCTTGGCTCTGATGCTCTTCTCTCTCACACTAGATGTCGAGCCTGGGCTCTGGTGCTCTTCTCTCTCACACTAGCTACAGAGCCTTGGCTCTGGTGCTCTTCTCTCTCACACTAGCTGTAGAGCCTTGGCTCTGGTGCTCTTGTCTCTCACACTAGCTGCAGAGTCTGGCCCTGTTGCTCTTCCCTCTCACACTAGCTGCAGAGCCTGGGCTCTGGTGCTCTTCCCACTCACACTAGCTGCAGAGCCTTGGCTCTGGTGCTCTTCCTACTCACACTAGCTGCAGAGCCTGGGCTCTGGTGCTCTTCCCACTCACACTAGCTGCAGAGCCTTGGCTCTGGTGCTCTTCCCACTCACACTAGCTGCAGAGCCTTGGCTCTGGTTCCCTTCCCTCTCACACGAGCTGCAGAGCCTGAGCCCTGGTTCCCTTCCCTCTGACACTAGCTGCGGAGCCTGGGCTCTGGTGCTTTTCACCACCCGCACTAGCTGCAGAGCCTTGGCTCTGATGCTCATGCCACTCACACTAGCTGTCGAGCCTGGGCTCTGGTGCTCTTCTCTCTCACACTAGCTGCAGAGCCTTGGCTCTGGTGCTCTTCTCTCTCACACTAGCTGCAGAGTCTGGCCCTGGTTCTCTTCTCACCCACACTAGCTGCAGAGCCTTGGCTCTGGTGCTCTTCCCACTCACACTAGCTGCAGAGCCTTGGCTCTGGTTCCCTTCCCTCTCACACGAGCTGCAGAGCCTGAGCCCTGGTTCCCTTCCCTCTGACACTAGCTGCGGAGCCTGGGCTCTGGTGCTTTTCACCACCCGCACTAGCTGCAGAGCCTTGGCTCTGATGCTCATGCCACTCACACTAGCTGTCGAGCCTGGGCTCTGGTGCACTTCTCACTCACACTAGCTGCAGAGCCTTGGCTCTGGTGCTCTTCCCACTCACACTAGCTGCAGACCATGGGCTCTGGTGCACTTATCACTCACACTAGCTGCAGAGCCTTGGCTCAGGTGCTCTTCCCACTCACACTAGCTGCAGAGCCTCAGCCCTGGTTCCCTTCCCTCTCACACTAGCTGCAGAACCTGGGCTCTGGTGCTCTTCCCACTCACACTAACTGCAGAGTCTGGGTTCTGGTGCGCTTCTCACTCACACTAGCTGCAGAGCGTTGGCTCTGATGCACTTCTCACTCACACTAGCTGAAGACCATGGGCTCTGGTGCACGTATCACTCACACTAGCTGCAGAGCCTTGGCTCTGGTGCTCTTCCCACTCACACTAGCTGTCGAGCCTGGGCTCTGGTGCTCTTCCCTCTCACACTAGCTGCAGAGCCTGGGCTCTGGTGCTCTTCCCACTCACACTAGCTGCAGAGCCTTGGCTCTGGTGCTCTTCCTACTCACACTAGCTGCAGAGCCTGGGCTCTGGTGCTCTTCCCACTCACACTAGCTGCAGAGCCTTGGCTCTGGTGCTCTTCCCACTCACACTAGCTGCAGAGCCTTGGCTCTGGTTCCCTTCCCTCTCACACGAGCTGCAGAGCCTGAGCCCTGGTTCCCTTCCCTCTGACACTAGCTGCGGAGCCTGGGCTCTGGTGCTTTTCACCACCCGCACTAGCTGCAGAGCCTTGGCTCTGATGCTCATGCCACTCACACTAGCTGTCGAGCCTGGGCTCTGGTGCTCTTCTCTCTCACACTAGCTGCAGAGCCTTGGCTCTGGTGCTCTTCTCTCTCACACTAGCTGCAGAGTCTGGCCCTGGTTCTCTTCTCACCCACACTAGCTGCAGAGTCTGGACTCTGGTGCTCTTCTCACTCACACTAGCTTTGGAGCCTGGGCTCTGGTGCTCTTCCCAATTACACTAGCTGCAGAGTCTGGACTCTGGTGCTCTTCTCACTCACACTAGCTTTGGAGCCTGGGCTCTGGCCTCTTCCCACTAACACCAGCTGCAGAGCCTGGGCACTGGTGTTCTTCCCACTCACATTAGCTGCAGATCCTGGGCCCTGGTTCTCAGCCCATCCACACTAGCTGCAGAGCCTGGGCTCTGGTGCTCTTCCCACTCACACTAGCTGCAGAGCCTGGGCTCTGGTGCTCTTCCCACTCACACTAGCTGTCGAGCCTGGGCTCTGGTGCTCTTCTCTCTCACACTAGCTGCAGGGCCTTGGCTCTGATGCTCTTCTCTCTCACACTAGCTGTCGAGCCTGGGCTCTGGTGCTCTTCTCTCTCACACTAGCTACAGAGCCTTGGCTCTGGTGCTCTTCTCTCTCACACTAGCTGTAGAGCCTTGGCTCTGGTGCTCTTGTCTCTCACACTAGCTGCAGAGTCTGGCCCTGTTGCTCTTCCCTCTCACACTAGCTGCAGAGCCTGGGCTCTGGTGCTCTTCCCACTCACACTAGCTGCAGAGCCTTGGCTCTGGTGCTCTTCCTACTCACACTAGCTGCAGAGCCTGGGCTCTGGTGCTCTTCCCACTCACACTAGCTGCAGAGCCTTGGCTCTGGTGCTCTTCCCACTCACACTAGCTGCAGAGCCTTGGCTCTGGTTCCCTTCCCTCTCACACGAGCTGCAGAGCCTGAGCCCTGGTTCCCTTCCCTCTGACACTAGCTGCGGAGCCTGGGCTCTGGTGCTTTTCACCACCCGCACTAGCTGCAGAGCCTTGGCTCTGATGCTCATGCCACTCACACTAGCTGTCGAGCCTGGGCTCTGGTGCTCTTCTCTCTCACACTAGCTGCAGAGCCTTGGCTCTGGTGCTCTTCTCTCTCACACTAGCTGCAGAGTCTGGCCCTGGTTCTCTTCTCACCCACACTAGCTGCAGAGTCTGGACTCTGGTGCTCTTCTCACTCACACTAGCTTTGGAGCCTGGGCTCTGGTGCTCTTCCCAATTACACTAGCTGCAGAGTCTGGACTCTGGTGCTCTTCTCACTCACACTAGCTTTGGAGCCTGGGCTCTGGCCTCTTCCCACTAACACCAGCTGCAGAGCCTGGGCACTGGTGTTCTTCCCACTCACATTAGCTGCAGATCCTGGGCCCTGGTTCTCGGCCCATCCACACTAGCTGCAGAGCCTGGGCTCTGGTGCTCTTCCCACTCACACTAGCTGCAGAGCCTGGGCTCTGGTGCTCTTCCCACTCACACTAGCTGTCGAGCCTGGGCTCTGGTGCTCTTCTCTCTCACACTAGCTGCAGGGCCTTGGCTCTGATGCTCTTCTCTCTCACACTAGCTGTCGAGCCTGGGCTCTGGTGCTCTTCCCACTCACACTAGCTGCAGAGCCTGGGCTCTGTTGCTCTTGCCACTCACACTAGCTGCAGAGCCTTGGCTCTGGTGCTCTTCTCTCTCACACTAGCTACAGAGCATTGGCTCTGGTGCTCTTCTCTCTCACACTAGCTGCAGAGCCTTGGCTCTGGTGCTCTTGTCTCACACTAGCTGCAGAGTCTGGCCCTGTTTCTCTTCCCACTTACACTAGCTGTAGAGTCTGGGCTCTGATGCTCAGCCCACTCACACTAGCTTTGGAGCCTGGGCTCTAGTGTTCTTCCCACTCACACTAGCTGCAGAGCATGGGCTCTAGTGTTCATCCCACTCACACTAGCTGCAGAGCATGGGCTCTTGTGCTTTTCCCACTCACACTAGCTGCAGCTTGGGCTTTGGTGTTTTCCCACTCACACTAGCTGCAGAGCCTGGGCTCTGTTGCTCTTGCCACTCACACTAGCTGCAGAGCCTTGGCTCTGGTGCTCTTCTCTCTCACACTAGCTGCAGAGTCTGGGCCCTGGTTCTCTTCCCACTTAAACTAGCTGCAGAGCCTTGGCTCTGGTGCTCTTCTCTCTCATACTAGCTGCAGAGTCTGGCCCTGGTTCTCTTCCCACTTACAATAGCTGCAGAGCCAGGGCTCTAGTGTTCTTCCCACTCACACTAGCTGCAGAGCATGGGCTCTAGTGTTCTACCCACTCACTCTAGCTGCAGAGCTTAGGCTCTGGTGTTCTTTCCTGCTCCCAGCAGAAGCGTCCTGCTCCCAGCAGAAGCGGTCGCTCCACACGCTGCTCCTCGCCTTCACCGGTATCGTAGCGATTCTCGCCTTGCACTGCTTCAGCCTGCATAACTGCTTCATCTAAATTGATTGTCTGCATAATTATTCAGTTAAATTGATAGCGAGAGATTGCCCCGCCTGCCTATCAATAAATAATAATTGCGGAGGTACATTTGAACGTAGTGCTAGATTGCAACTTTTTTACTTGTGCTGCTGTTCTGCCTGCAGATTTACTTTGCCTGATTGTGCCGACGCCACTGCCATTTGCTGACTATCGCGCTACTGCCGATCGTGCCCCAGTCCTGTTTCATTATCGGCTTGCTGCCATTTTGTTTGTTGTTGTTTGTGCCTCCCTGCCCTGATCTCCACCCCGCTCCCGCCTTCCAGCTGACCCTCCCTCCCACGGATACTGACTAGGCCGGTCTGCCGTGGATGCGCTGTGACCGTCCTGCTCCCAGCAGAAGCGGTCGCTCCACACGCTGCTCCTCACCTTCACCGGTATCGTAGCGATTCTCGCCTTGCACTGCTTCAGCCGGCATAACTGCTTCATCTAAATTGATTGTCTGCATAATTAATCATTTAAATTGATAGCGAGAGATTGCCCCGCCTGTCTATTAATAAATAATAATTGCGGAGGTACATTTGAACGTAGCGCTAGATTGCAACTTTTTTACTTGTGCTGCTGTGCTGCCTGCAGATTTACTTTGCCTGATTGTGCCGACGCCACTGCCATTTGCTGACTATCGCGCTACTGCTGATTGTGCCCCAGTCCTGTTTCATTATCGGCTTGCTGCCATTTTGTTTGTTGTAGTGTGTTTCTCCCTGCCCTGATCTCCACCACGCTCCCGCCTCCCAGCTGACCATCCCTCCCACGGATACTGACTAGGCCGCTCCGCCGTGGATGCGCTGTGACCGTCCTGCTCCCAGCAGAAGCGGTCGCTCCACATGCTGCTCCTCATCTTCACCGGTATCGTAGCGATTCTCGCCTTGCATTGCTTCAGCCTCCATAACTGCTTCATCTAAATTGATTGTCTGCATAATTATTCATTTAAATTGATAGCGAGAGATTGCCCCGCCTGCCTATTAATAAATAATAATTGCGGAGGTACAGTTGAACGTAGCGCTAGATTGCAACTTTTTTACTACTTGTGCTGCTGTGCTGCCTGCAGACTTACTTTGCCTGATTGTGCCGACACCACTGCCATTTGCTGACTATCGCGCTACTGCCGATCGTGCCCCAGTCCTGTTTCATTATCGGCTTGCTGCCATTTTGTTTGTTGTTGTTTGTGCCTCCCTGCCCTGATCTCCACCCCGCTCCCGCCTCCCAGCTGACCCTCCCTCCCACGGATGCTGACTAGGCCGCTCCGCCGTGGATGCGCTGTGACCGTCCTGCTCCCAGCAGAAGCGGTCGCTCCACACGCTGCTCCTCACCTTCACCAGTAAGTAGCGATTCTCGCCTTGCACTGCTTCAGCCTGCATAACTGCTTCATCTAAATTGATTGTCTGCATAATTATTCATTTAAATTGATAGCGAGAGAGTGCCCCGCCTGCCTATTAATAATTAATAATTGCGGAGGTACATTTGAACGTAGCGCTAGATTGCAACTTTTTTACTTGTGCTGCTGTGCTGCCTGCAGATTTACTTTGCCTGATTGTGCCGATGCCACTGCCATTTGCTGACTATCGCGCTACTGCCGATCGTGCCCCAGTCCTGTTTCATTATCGGCTTGCTGCCATTTTGTTTGTTGTTGTTTGTGCCTCCCTGCCCTGATCTCCACCCCGCTCCCGCCTCCCAGCTGACCCTCCCTCGCCCCTCCCCCTCCACCATCCACATATGACAGATGCTCTTGCGCCATCGTTCACGCGCAGCGGTCGCGCCCCATGCGCGCCAAAGGTGCGCCAAAGGTAAGCCCGTCTACACCCGTCCGCGCCCGGACCGCGCCCAGCGCCAGACCCCCTGGTCCTCGCAAAACCCACTCCTCCCGCATATCGTATGACGCCGCTACCCTCTTTGCCCTTAACCCCGGACGCACACCACAATGCTGCGAAGCTGCTCCAGGACACACCCACGGTCCATTCGCCAGCCACTCCTGCAAGTTCGCCTGCACCAGGACCCACACCAAATCCACTACCTCCAAACACAGCTCCAACTCCAACCACCTGAAATGCATCCTGCTGAACACCTGCTCGGTCCACAAACACGCCACTGAACTCTGGGACCTACTCGACACTACATCACCGGACGTCGCCTTCCTTACAGAAACCTGGTTAACACATCATCAGCGCCCGACATCGCCATAGCCATCCCGGACGCTTACAAGATCATCCGAAAAGACCGCACCAACCAAACAGGAGGAGGCATCGCCATCATCCATAAAAACACCATCCGAATCACGACCAGCTCCGACGACAACCTCGCGACCGCCGAACACCTTCATTTCCAGATCCACACTGACCCCAGGACCACACTTAGAGGCACCCTCATCTACAGACCACCAGGACCCCGCACACAATTTAACGAAGACATGACCGACTTCATCAGCCCACATGCCCTCACCTCCGAGAACTACATTCTACTGGGAGACCTCAACTTCCACCTGGAAAAGAAAAACGACAGCAACACCACCACCCTTCTGGACAACCTGGCCAATCTCAGACTCAAACAACTTGTTGACATCCCCATCCACCTTGCTGGACACACGCTCAACCCTATCTTCACCTCCAGCAAACACATCTCCTTCGATCACACCACAACTCTCCATTGGACGGACCACAACTGCGTTCACTTCAGCTACAAAAAGACCACGACCCACAACCCCCGACAACCTATCCCTCGAAGAAACTGGAACAAAATCACCACCGACCAACTCTTCACATCGCTAAACCAAAACCCTCCTGCCATATCATTGGATCCAAACCAAGCTGCCACCAAACTCACACAATGGATCACCCACAGCGCTGACGTATTAGCACCCTTGAAAAACCATCAGATCAAACAAGGTAGCAAAAAAGCCCCCTGGTTCAACGATGACCTTAAGAAATCCAAGAAATTATGCCGGACCCTCGAGAAAACCTGGAGAAAAAACCCAACCTCTGACAACCTGACCACCTTCAAGGACGCCACCCACAAACACCACCAATTGATCCGATCCACCAAGAAATCAGCATTCAAGGATCGACTCGACAACAACGCCCACAACAACAAGGAACTATTCAACATCGTCAAAGAATTTACCAACCCCACCGCCGGCACCAACGACATCACTCCCTCCCAAGACCTATGCGACTCGTTATCCTCTTTCTTCCACAACAAAATCGCCGACATACATAACAGCTTTGAAAACGAGTCCGATGAACAGCCCACTCCACCCACCTCTGAACCAAAACAGCACTCTCACAACCTTCTCGCCTGGAACCCAATCACCACTGAAGACACCATCCGCCTGATGAACTCCATTCACTCAGGATCGCCAACCGACCCATGTCCCCACCACATCTTCAACAAAGCAGACTCCATCATCGCACCCCATCTCCGCGATGTCATCAACTGTTCCTTCAACTCTGCTACCTTCCCTGAAAGCTGGAAACATGCCGAACTCAACGCCCTTCTGAAGAAACCCACAGCAGACCCCTCTGAACTTAAGAACTACCGCCCCATCTCAGTCCTCCCATTCCCTGCCAAAGTCATTGAGAAAGCCGTCAATAGTCAGCTCGCCGCCTTCCTTGAATCCAACAACTCCCTCGACACTTCACAGTCCGGCTTACGTGCCAAACACAGCACCGAAACCGCCCTCATCGCAGCTACAGACGACATCCGAACGCTACTGGACAACGGAGAAACAGTTGCCCTCATCCTACTCGACCTCTCCGCCGCCTTCGACACAGTATGTCATAGCACACTCATACAACGCCTCAACAACGTCGGAATACAAGGAAAAGCACTGGACTGGATCATCTCGTTCCTCGCCGGAAGAACCCTGAGAGTCCGCCTCCCCCCATTCAAATCAGAGGCCACCGAAGTCATCTGTGGTGTACCACAAGGATCTTCACTCAGCCCCACCCTCTTCAACGTATACATGAGTCCCCTCGCATCCATCGCGTGCCAACACAACCTCAACATCATCTCCTACGCAGACGACACCCAGCTGATCCTCTCCCTCACCAAAGACCAAAACACCGCCAAAACCAATCTGCACGAAGGAATGAAAGAAGTAGCCGAATGGATAAAGAACAGCAGTTTAAAACTTAATTCGGACAAAACGGAAGTCCTCATCTTAGGATCATCCCCCTCTGCCTGGGACGACTCATGGTGGCCACCGGCCCTGGGTACAGCACCCATACCTACAGATCACGCACGCAACCTGGGCTTCATCCTAGACTCCTCCCTATCGATGACCGGACAAGTCAACGCCGTCTCATCTTCATGCTTCAACATCCTACGCATGCTCAAAAAAATCTTCCGCTGGATCCCCACCGAAACAAGAAAGACAGTCACCCACGCACTGGTCACCAGCCGACTGGATTATGGAAATACCCTTTGCGCCGGGACCACAGCCAAACTGCAGAAAAAACTCCAACGCATCCAAAACGCCTCAGCCAGACTCATACTGGACATTCCCCGTCATGCTCACATTTCCGGTCACCTGAAGGATCTCCACTGGCTCCCCGTCAACAAGAGAATAATGTTCCGTCTCCTCACCCACGCACACAAGGCCCTCTACGACCTAGGACCCGAATGCCTCAACACACGACTGTCCTTCCACACACCCACCCGCCAACTACGATCATCCAATCAAGCCCTCGCCGCAATTCCGCGCATTCACAGATCCACCATGGGAGGAAGAACCTTCTCCTACTTAGCGGCCAAAACCTGGAATTCTCTGCCCTCTCACCTCCGACTTACACAGAACCACCTCTCCTTCAGAAAGCAACGAAAAACCTGGCTATTCGATAAGTAATGCACCCACCCTCCCTCAAGCGCCTTGAGACCCTTTGGGTGAGTAGTGCGCTATACAAATTCCTGAACTTGAACTTGAACTTTCCTCTCACACTAGCTGCAGAGCCTGGGCTCTGGTGCTCTTCCCACTTACACTAGCTGCAGAGTCTGGATTCTGGTGCTCTTCTCTTTCACACTAGCCACAGAGCCTGGGCTCCGGGGCTTTTCCCACTCACACTAGCTGTCGAGCCTGGGGTCTGGGGCTCTTCACACTTACAGTAGCTGCAGGGCCTGGGCTCTAGTGTTCTTCACACTCACACTAGCTGCAGAGTGTGGGCTGTGGTGCTCTTCCCACTCACACTAGCTGCAGAGCCTGGGCTCTGGGGCTGTTCTCTCTCACACTAGCTGCAGAGCCTGGGCTCTGGTGCTCTTCCCACACACACTGGCTGCAGAGCCTGGGCTCTGGGGCTCTTTCCACTCACACTAGCTGCGGAGCCTGGGCTCTGATGCTCTTGCCACTCGCACTAGCTGTCGAGCCTGGGCTCTGGGGCTCTTCACACTTACAGTAGCTGCAGGGCCTGGGCTCTAGTGTTCTTCACACTCACACTAGCTGCAGAGTGTGGGCTGTGGTGCTCTTCCCACTCACACTAGCTGCAGAGCCTGGGCTCTGGGGCTGTTCTCTCTCACACTAGCTGCAGAGCCTGGGCTCTGGTGCTCTTCCCACACACACTGGCTGCAGAGCCTGGGCACTGGGGCTCTTTCCACTCACACCAGCTCAGAGCCTGGGCTCTGGGGCTGTTCTCTCTCACACTAGCTGCAGAGCCTGGGCTCTGGTGCTCTTCCCACACACACTGGCTGCAGAGCCTGGGCTCTGGGGCTCTTTCCACTCACAGTGGTTGCGGAGCCTGGGCTCTGGGGCTCTTACCTCTCAAACTTGCTCAGAGCTTGGGCTCTTGGGCTCTCCCCTCTCACACTAGCTGCAGAGCCTGGCCTATGGTGCTCTTCCCTCTCACACTAGCAGTGGAGCCTGGGCTCTGGGGCTCTTCCCTCTCACACTAGCTCAGAGCCTGGGCTCTGGGGCTCTTCCCTCTCATACTAGCTCAGAGCTTGAGCTATGGGGCTCTTCCACTCACACTAGCTGCAGAGCCTGGGCTCAGGGGCTCTTCCACTCACACTAGCTGCAGAGCCTGGACTCTGGTGCTCTTCCCACTCACAGTGGCTGCGGAGCCTGGCACTGGTGCTCTTCCCACTCACACTAGCTGCAGAGCCTGGGCTCTGGTGCTCTTCCCACTCACACTAGCTGCAGAGCCTGGGCTCTGGTGTTCTTCCCACTCACAGTGGCTACAGAGCCTGGGCTCTGGTGCTCTTCCCACTCACACTAGCTACAGAGCATGGGCTCTGGTGCTCTTCCCACTCCCACTTGCTGCAGCCTGGGCTCTGGTGCTCTTCTCTCTCACACCAGCTGCAGAACCTGGGATCTGGGGCTCTTCGCACTCACACTAGCTGCAGCCTGGGCTCTGGTGTTTTTCCCACTCACACTAGCTGCACAACCTAGGCTCTGGTGCTTTTCCCACTCACACTAGCTGCAGAGCCTGGGCTCTGGTGCTTTTCCTACTCACACTAGCTGCAGCCTGGGCTTTGGTGCTCTTCCCTCTCACACTAGCTGCAGCCTGGGCTTTGGTGCTCTTCCCTCTCACACTAGCTGCAGAGCCTTGGCTCTGGTGCTCTTCCCACTCACACTAGGTGCAGAGCCTGGGCTCTGGGGCTCTTACCTCTCAAACTAGCTCAGAGTTTGGGCTCTGGGGCTCTCCCCTCTAACACTAGCTGCAGAGCCTGGTCTTTGGTGCTGTTCCCTCTCACACTAGCTCAAAGCTTCCCTCTCATACTAGCTCAGAGCTTGGGCTCTGGGGCTCTTCCCACTCACACTAGCTGCAGCCTGGGCCTTGGTGTTTTCCCCACTTACACTAGCTGCAGAGCCCGGGCTCTGGTGCTCTTCCCTCTCACACTAGCTGCAGAGCCTGGGCTCTGGTGCTCTTCCCACTCATACTAGCTGCAGAGCCTGGGCTCTGGGGCTCTTCCCACTCACACTAGCTGCAGAGCCTGGGCTCTGGTGCTCTTCCCACTCACACTAGCTGCAGAGCCTGGGCTCTGATGCTCTTCCCACTCACACTAGCTGCAGCCTGGGCCTTGGTGTTTTCCCCACTTACACTAGCTGCAGAGCCTGGGCTCTGGTGCTCTTCCCACTCACACTAGCTGTCGAGCCTGGGCTCTGGTGCTCTTCCCACTCACACTAGCTGCAGCCTGGGCTCTGGCCTCTTCCCTCTCACACTAGCTGCAGAGCCTGGGCTCTGGTGCTCTTCCCACTCACAGTGGTTGCAGAACATGGGTTCTGGTGCTCTTCCCACTCACACTAGCTGCAGCCTGGGCCTTGGTGTTTTCCCCACTTACACTAGCTGCAGAGCCTGGGCTCTGGTGCTCTTCCCACTCACACTAGCTGCAGAGCCTGGGCTCTGGTGCTTGTTGGACAGGCCGCATGAAAGGCCCGCTCCCTTCCCGCATGAGAAGACTCGGACGCCGGCTCGCCCGGTGTCTCCAGAAAGCACCATCCCTGCAACCCACCGAAGCAACCCGCAACCCGTCCCCAACGGGACACCTGCTCCCGAACACCACAGCATCGGCTGACCCGGGCCTCCGTCAGCACCATTGCCCCGGCCCAGCCGCCATCTTGGACCCTGCACCACGAGGCCGCGTGGCCTTAGCTCGACCCCAACCCTGGGCCTGGCCAGGCCCCGACATCGAGGCACCACCATCCACCCGGGAGGTGAGGAGACCACTTGGCAAGTCAATGGGAGAAGGGAGTGTCGATGGCTCTCCCCCGCCAGGTGCCGATCGCCCCCCGCCTCCCCGGGTGCTGGCTCCACCCCCCTGCTGGGTGTCTGGACTCTCTCATCCCGGACCTCCCGACCTCCAAGCGCGAGGGTCCGGACATCAAAGGAGACCAGACCTATAACTGGGGCAGCTCCAGAGCAGGAAGCAGTTGTATCCTGGAGTCGAGAGACACCTTGAAGAACTCATCCTTGATGGACTGCTGGCGCTGCCGCAGCCCTACCTTGTGAATCATTGTTCCTGCCTGCTGGCGCTGCCGTGGCCCTCTGCAACCTACACCTTCGTCGGGACCTGCTGGCGCTGCCGCGGCCCATCCTTGTGAACCATCGTTCCTGCCTGCTGGCGCTGCCGCGGCCCTCTGCAACCTACACCTTCGTCGGGACCTGCTGGCGCTGCCGCGGCCCATCCTTGTGAACCATCGTTCCTGCCTGCTGGCGCTGCCGCGGCCCTCTGCAACCTACACCTTCGTCGGGACCTGCTGGCGCTGCCGAGGCCCATCCTTGTGAACCATCGTTCCTGCCTGCTGGCGCCGCCGCGGCCCTTCTCAAACGAGACTTATCATCCTAGCCTGCTGGCGCTGCCGCGGCCCGACCTTCCAGAACTCCGAGCTCGAGGATTGTGAGCTACCCATCTTGCCACCCCGTACCGGACCGGTACCAAGACTGTCCGGCTACCCCTTTCCCTGTCCGAGACTAGAATTGAAAGGACCCTCGTGTCCCGACCTCACTGTATCGCTGATAACCTTGCTTCGAGAATCATATATAAAGAGTGTTGACCTCATCCTTGTGTGGTGTCCATCTGTGGGGGGGAAGTTACTAGTCTGTACGATCGCTGGAGACGGCCCTCACTGGAGGCCTCTCCCCCTGTCCTCGGCCGACCCTCCAGTTCCCCGTCTAACATTGGTGGCCAGCGGCGCGATCCGAACCAACGCGTAATCGTACAGAGAGTAACTCACCCCACGACACAACCACAATGACCACAAAAGAGAGCGGAACCACAGAGAAATTCCAGATGGAAAAATTAGAGGAGTATAACCACAGAGAACTAAAGCAGTTCTGCATAGAACTAGGCATTGCTACCACAGGACTTAGCACAAAAGACGACTTCAAGAAAGCCCTGGAATCTTGGGCAGAGACGGGTACGGCCGTACCCCAAGACCAAAGCCTCGAGGCACCAGAAACGAACTCCACTCCGACGGAAGAAAGAAGACCGGGTCTCTCCCCAGAGGAGATCCGGGAACGGGAAAAAAACAGGCTCCATGAATTGGAGCTAGCTCGACTTCGGCTGGATGGAGAACTGAAGTTGGCGGAACAAAAAATAACATTGGAACACTTGCGGCTCCGAGAAGAAAGGGAAGAAAAACAAAGACAGAGAGAGTTAGAAGAGAAAAAGCTAGCCTACGAACATGAGCGCAACCTAAAAGAAATAGAGCTTCGGAAACAGAATAAAGATCTCGGGGTGCCCGAGCGCCCGAACACTCCTGCCACTACCGAACCGAAAGTCCACATTCCCAAGGATGTCGTCAGAGAGTATTACCGGAAAGACGACATCCAGCAATGGTTCAAAGCCTATGAAGTAGCCATGACCTCCCACCGGATTCCCCGAAGCGACTGGGGAGCCGGGTTATGGGGGAGGTTCGTTAACGAAGGGCGAGACGCCCTGCTGCAACTCCCGGACCATCAGATGACCTCCTGCGACCACATGAAAGCCGCCCTTCTCACTCGATACGGACTCACGCCCGAGATGTACCGCCAGCGGTTCCGCGACTGCAAACGGATCCCGGGTACAACTTGGGTGGAGTACGTGAACTTTTTCAGCAGAGCGTTCGAAGGGTGGATCAAGGGCAGCAAGGTGACCACGTACGAGCAACTCTTTGACCTTATTGTGTGGGAGCACCTCTCTAACAACTGCTTCGTCGAGCTCAGGCAGCACCTCCTCGACAGTAAATTAACTGAACCTCGGCAACTCGCCGCCGAAGCTGACCGATGGGAAAGCACCCGAGTTGGCCGAAACGGCCCCAGCGACCCAAACAGAACCAACCAAGGACCCCATCGCCCCCGAGGGGGAGGAGGAGGCCAGGGTCGGGGCAGAGACGCCGTTCCGATGACTCCCGCCAGCAGCGCCCCGCCCCCGGCCGGCAGGGGAAACCCCCGATGCGTCCAGGGTTCTGAGCCAACGTTACTTGCCACAGATGCCAGCGACCCGGCCACTACGCCAACGACCCTAATTGCCCGAAGAACCAGAACCCTATGCCACGCCAGGTCACTGCCGCCGCCCTGGGAGAGGAGCCAACCCCAGAAGACGCTGAGGAGTACGAGGCCGACCAGCCCGAGTGGGAACCAGCCGCTATGTCCCTGGTCTGCCTAGGGGAAAGAGACATGATTCCGCGGGCTCCCCTACCCGCCAATACGCGGAAATACAGCCAGTGGGTCAACATTAATGGGCGCCAGGCTGAAGCCCTACGCGACACCGGGGCCAGTGTGACGGCAGTCCGCTGTCATCTGGTGACCCCGGAGCAGATCTTGCCGAACGTCCTGTGCCCCGTCCGGTCAGCCGACAACTCCGAAAGCCTGTGTCGGATGGCCTGCGTCCCCTTCGAGTGGGGAGGAGTGTCCGGAATGCTGAAGGTGACTGTCCGCGATGATGCCCCAGTGGACTGCCTCCTGGGGAACGACCTCGAAAGTTCCCCCTGGGCAGCCGTCGAAAGAAGAGAGCACCTGGGGATGTTGGGCCTCCCTGAATGGGCCTGCATAACGACCCGGTCCATGGCCACCCGCGCCATCTCCAGTCCCGAAGAACCAGAATGGCCAGAACCTCCTCCCCCGATTGTCCCGGAGGGAGCCGCCCTAAGCGCCAATCCCCCAGAGCAGTTCCGACAACAGCAGAGAACCTGTCCCTCCCTCGAGGGACTCCGGCAGCAAGCCCTCGCCCAGAGCGCAGGAGACCCCGCAGGGGCCCACTGGATTTATTGGGACAATGACCTGCTCTACAGTGAGCAAAGAATTGCTGAGCTGGGGGCCAGTCGAGTGCTGGTGGTGCCCTTCCGCTTCAGAGACTTCCTTTTGAACTTGGCACACGATGTCCCCCTTGCTGGGCACCTGGGGCAAGACAAAACCTACAACCGCCTGGTGACTCACCTCTACTGGCCCAAAATGCGTAATGATGTCTCCAACCACTGCCGGGCCTGCCCTACCTGCCAGGCCAGCGGGAAGAGCGGCCGAAAGATCAAAGCACCCTTGCAACCCTTTCCCGTCGTCACTACCCCGTTCGAGCGGGTCGGAATAGACATTGTGGGGCCTCTAGACCCCCGAACGGCCCAGGGGCACCGGTTCATCCTAGTCCTGGTGGACCACGCCACCCGCTATCCCGAGGCCATACCTCTTCGGACAGTGACAGCACCCGTGGTAGGCCGAGCCCTGATGGGGATCTTCTCTGGAGTGGGCTTCCCCCGGGAAGTCGTCAGCGACAGGGGCACGAACTTTATCTCAAAGTACATGAGGTCTCTCTGGCAACAGTGCGGGGTCCCCTACCGGTTCACGACCCCTTATCACCCGCAAGGAAATGGACTGGTCGAGCGGTTTAACCGCACTCTCAAGGGAATGATCATGGGCCTGGAAGAACCCCTACGACGCCAATGGGACGTGCTGCTCCCGTGCCTCCTCTTCGCCTATCGAGAAGTTCCTCAGAAATCCCTCGGCTTCAGTCCCTTTGAGCTCCTGTACGGACACCCCGTCCGGGGCCCCCTCAACCTGGTCAAGGAAGGATGGGAGATGGCCCCCCAGAAGACCCCTCCAGACGTCTATAAGTATCTCTTGACCCTCCGCAACCAGACCCGGCGATTCAGGGAACTCGCCAAAGCCAACCTTGAGGCCAGTCAGGAGGACATGAAGAAATGGTACGATCAGCATGCCTCCTCCATCGAGTTCGAATCAGGCCAGCAAGTGTGGGTGATGGCCCCGGTCGAACCCTGTGCCCTGCAGGACAAATGGACAGGACCCTTCAAAGTGATAGAGCGCAAGGGCCCTGTCACCTACCTAATAGACATGGAGTACTCCCGGAACCCCCTGCGAGTCCTCCATGCCAACAGACTCAAACCCCACTTCGTACGTTCGGAGCTCAGCCTACTGATGGCTACCGATAGTGGGACGGAAGAAGACTCCGAGCCCCTCCCTGACCTACTGAGGACCCGCGAAAAAGATGGCTCAGTGGAAGGGGTCAGACTCTCCGAGGCCTTGTTCCCGGAACAACGCCAAGACTGTCGGGCTCTCCAGCTACAATTTGCGAGCCTGTTCTCCCTCACCCCCGGGGTCACCCCCTGGTGCCTTCACGATGTGGACACCGGGGATAGTCCACCCATTCGACACAGGGTGTACCGAGTGCCAGATCGGGTGCGCACCTGCATCCAGGACGAAGTCACTAAGATGCTGGCCCTAGGAGTGATCGAGCCATCCGACAGCCCCTGGGCCAGCCCAGTCGTACTGGTCCCCAAGGCTGCCGCCCCGGGCGTTGCCCCCGAGCTCCGGTTCTGCGTAGACTATCGGGGCCTGAACGCTGTTACCAGAACCGACGTTCACCCCATCCCCCGGGCGGATGAACTGATTGACCGCATGGGGGCTGCCCGCTACCTGAGCATCTTCGATCTAACAGCGGGCTACTGGCAAATCGGCCTCACCCCCAGAGCCCAAGAACGATCCGCCTTCTCTACCCCGGATGGCCACTACCACTTGCATGAAAAACGCTCCAGCTACCTTCCAACGACTCGTGAACCAGGTACTGGTTGGCCTCGAAGAATTCAGCGCCGCCTACCTGGACGATATCGCTGTGTACAGTCGCCACTGGGCGGACCACCTTCACCACCTCCGAGAAGTCCTGCACGCCCTCCAGCAGGCTGGCCTCACTGTCAAAGCCAGCAAATGTCAGATTGGCCAGGGGTCCGTGACCTACCTCGGACACCAAGTGGGGAGCGGTCTGGTGGCCCCCCTTCAGCTCAAGATCGCTGCCATCCAGTCCTGGCAACCACCTGTCACCCAGACCGAGGTCCGGGCCTTCCTAGGGCTCACCGGATACTACCGGCGGTTTGTAAAGGACTATGGCAGCATTGTGGGGCCTATCACAGAACTCACATCCAAGAAAACCCCCAAAACTGTCAACTGGACTTCGGACTGTCAAACGGCCTTCGAGAAGTTGAAGGCCGCCATGTGCACCGCCACCGTGCTCCAGGCCCCCGACTACAGCCGGGAATTCATAGTCCAGACAGACGCCTCAGATCATGGCATTGGGGCAGTCCTCTCTCAACTCAACGCCGAGGGAGTCGATCAGCCAGTGGCCTTCATCAGCCGACGCCTGCTAGCCCGAGAACAGCGCTGGAGCACCATCGAGCGGGAGGCCTTCGCAATGGTATGGGCCCTCAAGAAACTCCGGCCCTACCTCTTCGGTACCCATTTCAGGGTACAGACAGACCACCGACCCCTGCAATGGCTGATGCAAATGCGGGGGGAGAACCCAAAACTGCTGCGATGGTCCATATCCTTGCAGGGGATGGACTTCACTGTGGAGCATCGTCCTGGCCAGGACCACGCCAACGCGGACGGCCTGTCACGCTTTTTCCGCCTCGGCGAGGAGAGTACCCAAGAGGATGGGTGACTCTCCCTGCCTTCAGCTGGGGGGGACGCATGTTGGACAGGCCGCGTGAAAGGTCCGCTCCCTCCCCGCATGAGAAGACTCGGACGCCGGCTCGTCCGGTGTCTCCAGAAAGCACCATCCCTGCAACCCACCGAAGCAACCCGCAACCCGTCCCCAACGGGACACCTGCTCCCGAACACCCCAGCATCGGCTGACCCAGGCCTCCGTCAGCACCATTGCCCCGGCCCAGCCGCCATCTTGGACCCTGCACCATGAGGCCGCGTGGCCTCAGCTCGACCCCAACCCTGGGCCTGGCCAGGCCCCAACATCGAGGCACCACCATCCACCCGGGAGGTGAGGAGACCACTTGGCAGGTCAATGGGAGAAGGGAGTGTCGATGGCTCTCCCCCGCCAGGTGCCGATCGCCCCCGGCCTCCCCGGGCGCTGGCGCCACCCCCCTGCTGGGTGTCTGGACTCTCTCATCCCGGACCTCCCGACCTCCAAGCGCGAGGGTCCGGACATCAAAGGAGACCAGACCTATAACTGGGGCAGCTCCAGAGCAGGAAGGCAGTTGTATCCTGGAGTCGAGAGACACCTTGAAGAACTCATCCTTGACAGACTGCTGGCGCTGCCGCAGCCCTACCTTGTGAATCATCGTTCCTGCCTGCTGGCGCTGCCGCGGCCCTCTGCAACCTACACCTTCGTCGGGACCTGCTGGCGCTGCCGCGGCCCATCCTTGTGAACAATCGTTCCTGCCTGCTGGCGCTGCCGCGGCCCTCTGCAACCTACACCTTCGTCGGGACCTGCTGGCGCTGCCGCGGCCCATCCTTGTGAACCATCGTTCCTGCCTGCTGGCGCCGCCGCGGCCCTTCTCAAACGAGACTTATCATCCTAGCCTGCTGGCGCTGCCGCGGCCCGACCTTCCAGAACTCCGAGCTCGAGGATTGTGAGCTACCCATCTTGCCACCCCCGTACCGGACCGGTACCAAGACTGTCCCGCTACCCCTTTCCCTGTCCGAGACTAGAATTGAAAGGACCCTCGTGTCCCGACCTCACTGTATCGCTGATAACCTTGCTTCGAGAATCATATATAAAGAGTGTTGACCTCATCCTTGTGTGGTGTCCATCTGTGGGGGGGAAGTTACTAGTCTGTACGATCGCTGGAGACGGCCCTCACTGGAGGCCTCTCCCCCTGTCCTCGGCCGACCCTCCAGGTCCCCATCTAACAGTGCTCTTCCCACTCACACTAGCTGCAGCCTGGGCTCTGGCCTCTTCCCTCTCACACTAGCTGCAGAGCCTGGGCTCTGGTGCTCTTCCCACTCACACTAGCTGCAGAGCCTGGGCTCTGGGGCTCTTCCCACTCACACTAGCTGCAGAGCCTGGGCTCTGGTGTTCTTCCCACTCACACTAGCTGCAGCCTGGGCTCTGGCCTCTTCCCTCTCACACTAGCTGCAGAGCCTGGGCTCTGGTGCTCTTCCCACTCACACTAGCTGCAGCCTGGGCCTTGGTGTTTTCCCCACTTACACTAGCTGCAGAGCCTGGGCTCTGGTGCTCTTCCCACTCACACTAGCTGCAGAGCCTGGGCTCTGGCCTCTTCCCTCTCACACTAGCTGCAGAGCCTGGGCTCTGGTGCTCTTCCCACCCACACTAGATGCAGAGCATGGGCTCTAGTGCTCTTCCCACTCACACTAGCTGCAGCCTGGGCCTTGGTGTTTTCCCCACTTACACTAGCTGCAGAGCCTGGGCTCTGGTGCTCTTCCCACTCACACTAGCTGCAGAGCCTGGGCTCTGGCCTCTTCCCTCTCACACTAGCTGCAGAGCCTGGGCTCTGGTGCTCTTCCCACCCACAGTGGTTGCAGAACATGCGTTCTGGTGCTCTTCCCACTCACACTAGCTGCAGCCTGGGCCTTGGTGTTTTCCCCACTTACACTAGCTGCAGAGCCTGGGCTCTGGCCTCTTCCCTCTCACACTAGCTGCAGAGCCTGGGCTCTGGTGCTCTTCCCACCCACAGTGGTTGCAGAACATGGGTTCTGGTGCTCTTCCCACTCACACTAGCTGCAGCCTGGGCCTTGGTGTTTTCCCCACTTACACTAGCTGCAGAGCCTGGGCTCTGGCCTCTTCCCTCTCACACTGGCTGCAGAGCCTGGGCTCTGGTGCTCTTCCCACTCACACTAGCTGCAGCCTGGGCTCTGGCCTCTTCCCTCTCACACTAGCTGCAGAGCCTGGGCTCTGGTGCTCTTCCTACTCACAGTGGCTGCGGAGCCTGGCTCTGGTGCTCTTCCCACTCACACTAGCTGCAGAGCCTGGGCTCTGGTGCTCTTCCCACTCACACTGGTTGCAGAGCATGGGCTCTGGGGCTCTTCCCACTCACACTAGCTGCAGAGAACTGGCTCTGGTGCTCTTCTCACTCACACTGGGTGCAGAGCCTGGGCTCTGGTGCTCTTCCCACTCACAATGGTTGCAGAGCCTGGGCTCTGGTTCTCTTCCCACTCACACTAGCTGCAGAGCCTGGGCACTGGGGCTCTTTCCACTCACACCAGCTCAGAGCCTGGGCTCTGATTTTTCTCCCACTCACACTAGCTGCAGCCTGGGCTTTGGTGTTTTTCCCACTCACAGTAGTTGTCGAATGCAGCATGTTTGAGTCACGCCTGTCACATGGACTGTTAAGCATGAACTTTCTGGCATTTCTTCCCACTATGTTGTCTGCAGATCCAGGGCCTGTATAGGCCTCTTACCATTATACTGTCTAAAGAGTGCAGCTTGTTTTCAGTCCTTGCACACCAGGCTGACTGTGTAACGGAGCTGCTGTGAGTCTCCTGCCTTCATGTTGACTGTGCAACCCTGTGTCTCTTGATCGGTACTGGGAGTGGGAAAGTTGCAAATTCTTAGCCTTCCTTACTTTGCATTTTTCTGTAAACAATAACCAACTCTGCAAACTATGACTAAAGGAAAGTATTAAATAAAAAAAGAATGGGGATAAAAAAGAGCACAATGCTGCTGCTTGAACTTTCATACTGCTGTGAAGACCTGTGGAGGCCCTTCTATATTCCTTCACGTTTTTTCTCAGAGTAGTGTGGCAGAGTCACAATGAATCCCACAAATTCAGCAGTGAGGTGGGGAAGCGCTGTTCCCTTCACCCTGGTGACCCATCTATGTGGGGCGGGACATCCGGTTGCAGGTGGTATCAGGGATGTACAAAGTGAAGCTCAGTCGTAAACAATGTTAAGGAATTAAATGGATGATCTACTACACTCCGGATCGGCTCCATAAAATGTTCCCCGCTGCGGATCCCAGGTGCTTTAGATGTGGGCTGGTAGTGGGGGATTGGCTCCATGCCGGGTTTACATGCTTTCTCCAGGGACACTACTGGCAGGACATTTTTTAAATCAGTAAGAAACTGCAAACTACTCTTCTTCCTAGCCCTTCCACTGCCCTTTTTGGCATAGTAGACAGGAGTGAAGATTTGACTGTAGGTCAACTTCAATTTACTTTTATTGCAACTTTAATTGCCAGATCACTTATCTTAGCTAACTGGAAGTCCAAGGTGGTCCCGACGATCTCTCAATGGATTTTAAAAATGCAGAAAGTCTTTAACCCCAAATTTATTTATGCTAAAAGGATAGGTTCTTTTACTAAACTGGAAACAATTTGGTGTTTTTTTTTATTGAATTGAGTTGTTCTTCCACCTATTATTTCATCAAGTATTATCCTATCATAATTCATGAGTTTTTTACATCTGATCTTGTTTCTATTTTTCTCTCCATCATGTTTTTCCTTGTGCAATAATTTTGTATGAAATGTCTGGATGATGGTTTTTCTGTCTCAAAATGGGTTATGAACTATGAATATTGTATATGCGCAATGGGAGCTAGGCAGGTTGCTTTTTGTATTTTGTATTTTTGTACTATCTACACCTGTATTACAAATAAAAAAATAAAAATAAAAAAAAGACAATGTCAAGGAATTGTACAGCTTCATTCCAAAATGTGGAGTCCCTTGACTCCACTCAGTTACGTGGGCATACTTAAATCTTCACCCACCTCTGCTGTTTTCCCATTGAACTAATTTCTTTCTAAAACACTGACTGCTAAGCCTGGCACTCTCTTTGAATATCATCACATGATTTTTCATCACACTGACGTCATATCTTGCCACTCTTTTGACCCCTTATCACCCGGACTCTATAGTATAGAGCTTGGAACTCTCTTGGCCTCTCATCACACTGACTGCAGAGCCTGGCACTCTTTGTGACTTTCAACACACTGACTGCAGAGCCTGGCACTCTTTGTGACTTTCAACACACTGACTGCAGAGCCTGGCACTCTTTGTGACTTTCAACACACTGACTGCAGAGCCTGGCACTCTTTGTGACTTTCATCACACTGACTGCAGGGCCTGGCACTCTTTGTGACTTTCATCACACTGACTGCAGAGCCTGGCACTCTTTGTGACTTTCATCACACTGACTGCAGGGCCTGGCACTCTTTGTGACTTTCAACACACTGACTGCAGAGCCTGGCACTCTTTGTGACTTTCAACACACTGACTGCAAAGCTTGGAACTCTCTTGGCCTCTCATCACACTGACTGCAGAGCCTGGCACTCTTTGTGACTTTCATCACACTGACTGCAGAGCCTGGCACTCTTTGTGACTTTCATCACACTGACTGCAGAGCCTGGCACTCTTTGTGACTTTCATCACACTGACTGCAGAGCCTGGCACTCTTTGTGACTTTCAACACACTGACTGCAGAGCCTGGCACTCTTTGTGACTTTCAACACACTGACTGCAGAGCCTGGCACTCTTTGTGACTTTCATCACACTGACTGCAGAGCCTGGCACTCTTTGTGACTTTCATCACACTGACTGCAGAGCCTGGCACTCTTTGTGACTTTCAACACACTGACTGCAGAGCCTGGCACTCTTTGTGACTTTCAACACACTGACTGCAGAGCTTGGAACTCTCTTGGCCTCTCATCACACTGACTGCAGAGCCTGGCACTCTTTGTGACTTTCATCACACTGACTGCAGAGCCTGGCACTCTTTGTGACTTTCATCACACTGACTGCAGAGCCTGGCACTCTTTGTGACTTTCCTCACACTGACTGCAGAGCCTGGCACTCTTTGTGACTTTCAACACACTGACTGCAGAGCCTGGCACTCTTTGTGACTTTCAACACACTGACTGCAGAGCCTGGCACTCTTTGTGACTTTCATCACACTGACTGCAGAGCCTGGCACTCTTTGTGACTTTCATCACACTGACTGCAGAGCCTGGCACTCTTTGTGACTTTCATCACACTGACTGCAGAGCCTGGCACTCTTTGTGACTTTCAACACACTGACTGCAGAGCCTGGCACTCTTTGTGACTTTCATCACACTGACTGCAGAGCCTGGCACTCTTTGTGACTTTCAACACACTGACTGCAGAGCCTGGCACTCTTTGTGACTTTCAACACACTGACTGCAGAGCCTGGCACTCTTTGTGACTTTCATCACACTGACTGCAGAGCCTGGCACTCTTTGTGACTTTCAACACACTGACTGCAGAGCCTGGCACTCTTTGTGACTTTCATCACACTGACTGCAGAGCCTGGCACTCTTTGTGACTTTCATCACACTGACTGCAGAGCCTGGCACTCTTTGTGACTTTCAACACACTGACTGCAGAGCCTGGCACTCTTTGTGACTTTCATCACACTGACTGCAGAGCCTGGCACTCTTTGTGACTTTCATCACACTGACTGCAGAGCCTGGCACTCTTTGTGACTTTCATCACACTGACTGCAGAGCCTGGCACTCTTTGTGACTTTCATCACACTGACTGCAGAGCCTGGCACTCTTTGTGACTTTCAACACACTGACTGCAGGGCCTGGCACTCTTTGTGACTTTCATCACACTGACTGCAGAGCCTGGCACTCTTTGTGACTTTCAACACACTGACTGCAGAGCCTGACACTCTTTGTGACTTTCATCACACTGACTGCAGAGCCTGGCACTCTTTGTGACTTTCATCACACTGACTGCAGAGCCTGGCACTCTTTGTGACTTTCATCACACTGACTGCAGAGCCTGGCACTCTTTGTGACTTTCATCACACTGACTGCAGAGCCTGGCACTCTTTGTGACTTTCATCACACTGACTGCAGAGCCTGGCACTCTTTGTGACTTTCATCACACTGACTGCAGAGCCTGGCACTCTTTGTGACTTTCATCACACTGACTGCAGAGCCTGGCACTCTTTGTGACTTTCAACACACTGACTGCAGAGCCTGGCACTCTTTGTGACTTTCAACACACTGACTGCAGAGCTTGGAACTCTCTTGGCCTCTCATCACACTGACTGCAGAGCCTGGCACTCTTTGTGACTTTCATCACACTGACTGCAGAGCCTGGCACTCTTTGTGACTTTCATCACACTGACTGCAGAGCCTGGCACTCTTTGTGACTTTCAACACACTGACTGCAGAGCCTGGCACTCTTTGTGACTTTCAACACACTGACTGCAGAGCCTGGCACTCTTTGTGACTTTCATCACACTGACTGCAGAGCCTGGCACTCTTTGTGACTTTCATCACACTGACTGCAGAGCCTGGCACTCTTTGTGACTTTCATCACACTGACTGCAGAGCCTGGCACTCTTTGTGACTTTCAACACACTGACTGCAGAGCCTGGCACTCTTTGTGACTTTCAACACACTGACTGCAGAGCCTGGCACTCTTTGTGACTTTCATCACACTGACTGCAGAGCCTGGCACTCTTTGTGACTTTCAACACACTGACTGCAGAGCCTGGCACTCTTTGTGACTTTCAACACACTGACTGCAGAGCCTGGCACTCTTTGTGACTTTCATCACACTGACTGCAGAGCCTGGCACTCTTTGTGACTTTCAACACACTGACTGCAGAGCCTGGCACTCTTTGTGACTTTCATCACACTGACTGCAGAGCCTGGCACTCTTTGTGACTTTCATCACACTGACTGCAGAGCCTGGCACTCTTTGTGACTTTCAACACACTGACTGCAGAGCCTGGCACTCTTTGTGACTTTCATCACACTGACTGCAGAGCCTGGCACTCTTTGTGACTTTCATCACACTGACTGCAGAGCCTGGCACTCTTTGTGACTTTCATCACACTGACTGCAGAGCCTGGCACTCTTTGTGACTTTCATCACACTGACTGCAGAGCCTGGCACTCTTTGTGACTTTCAACACACTGACTGCAGGGCCTGGCACTCTTTGTGACTTTCATCACACTGACTGCAGAGCCTGGCACTCTTTGTGACTTTCAACACACTGACTGCAGAGCCTGACACTCTTTGTGACTTTCATCACACTGACTGCAGAGCCTGGCACTCTTTGTGACTTTCATCACACTGACTGCAGAGCCTGGCACTCTTTGTGACTTTCATCACACTGACTGCAGAGCCTGGCACTCTTTGTGACTTTCATCACACTGACTGCAGAGCCTGGCACTCTTTGTGACTTTCATCACACTGACTGCAGAGCCTGGCACTCTTTGTGACTTTCAACACACTGACTGCAGAGCCTGGCACTCTTTGTGACTTTCATCACACTGACTGCAGAGCCTGGCACTCTTTGTGACTTTCATCACACTGACTGCAGAGCCTGGCACTCTTTGTGACTTTCAACACACTGACTGCAGAGCCTGGCACTCTTTGTGACTTTCATCACACTGACTGCAGAGCCTGGCACTCTTTGTGACTTTCATCACACTGACTGCAGAGCCTGGCACTCTTTGTGACTTTCATCACACTGACTGCAGAGCCTGGCACTCTTTGTGACTTTCATCACACTGACTGCAGAGCCTGGCACTCTTTGTGACTTTCAACACACTGACTGCAGGGCCTGGCACTCTTTGTGACTTTCATCACACTGACTGCAGAGCCTGGCACTCTTTGTGACTTTCAACACACTGACTGCAGAGCCTGACACTCTTTGTGACTTTCATCACACTGACTGCAGAGCCTGGCACTCTTTGTGACTTTCATCACACTGACTGCAGAGCCTGGCACTCTTTGTGACTTTCATCACACTGACTGCAGAGCCTGGCACTCTTTGTGACTTTCATCACACTGACTGCAGAGCCTGGCACTCTTTGTGACTTTCATCACACTGACTGCAGAGCCTGGCACTCTTTGTGACTTTCATCACACTGACTGCAGAGCCTGACACTCTTTGTGACTTTCAACACACTGACTGCAGAGCCTGGCACTCTTTGTGACTTTCATCACACTGACTGCAGAGCCTGGCACTCTTTGTGACTTTCATCACACTGACTGCAGGGCCTGGCACTCTTTGTGACTTTCATCACACTGACTGCAGAGCCTGGCACTCTTTGTGACTTTCATCACACTGACTGCAGAGCCTGGCACTCTTTGTGACTTTCATCCCACTGACTGCAGAGCCTGGCACTCTTTGTGACTTTCAACACACTGACTGCAGAGCCTGGCACTCTTTGTGACTTTCAACACACTGACTGCAGAGCTTGGAACTCTCTTGGCCTCACATCACACTGACTGCAGAGCCTGGCACTCTTTGTGACTTTCAACACACTGACTGCAGAGCCTGGCACTCTTTGTGACTTTCAACACACTGACTGCAGAGCTTGGAACTCTCTTGGCCTCTCATCACACTGACTGCAGAGCCTGGCACTCTTTGTGACTTTCATCACACTGACTGCAGAGCCTGGCACTCTTTGTGACTTTCATCACACTGACTGCAGAGCCTGGCACTCTTTGTGACTTTCAACACACTGACTGCAGAGCCTGGCACTCTTTGTGACTTTCAACACACTGACTGCAGAGCCTGGCACTCTTTGTGACTTTCATCACACTGACTGCAGAGCCTGGCACTCTTTGTGACTTTCATCACACTGACTGCAGAGCCTGGCACTCTTTGTGACTTTCAACACACTGACTGCAGAGCCTGGCACTCTTTGTGACTTTCATCACACTGACTGCAGAGCCTGGCACTCTTTGTGACTTTCAACACACTGACTGCAGAGCCTGGCACTCTTTGTGACTTTCATCACACTGACTGCAGAGCCTGGCACTCTTTGTGACTTTCATCACACTGACTGCAGAGCCTGGCACTCTTTGTGACTTTCATCACACTGACTGCAGAGCCTGGCACTCTTTGTGACTTTCATCACACTGACTGCAGAGCCTGGCACTCTTTGTGACTTTCATCACACTGACTGCAGAGCCTGGCACTCTTTGTGACTTTCAACACACTGACTGCAGAGCCTGGCACTCTTTGTGACTTTCAACACACTGACTGCAGAGCCTGGCACTCTTTGTGACTTTCATCACACTGACTGCAGAGCCTGGCACTCTTTGTGACTTTCAACACACTGACTGCAGAGCCTGGCACTCTTTGTGACTTTCATCACACTGACTGCAGAGCCTGGCACTCTTTGTGACTTTCAACACACTGACTGCAGAGCCTGGCACTCTTTGTGACTTTCATCACACTGACTGCAGAGCCTGGCACTTTCTTGATTTCTCATCACACTGACTTCATGCCTTGCCACTCTTTTGGTCACTCATCACCTGGACCATAGTATAGAACCTGGCACTCTCTTGGTTTCTCATCACATTGACTGCATTCCCTGGTGCTCTCTTGATCTCTCATCACAGTGACTACAGACCTGAGCACTCCCAGTCTCCATCACACTGACTGAAGAGCTTGACACTCTTGCAGTCTCTCATCTCACTGACAGCAAACCCTGACAATCCCTTGATTTCTCCCTGGCACTCTCGGACTCTCATCACACGGACGTCAGTCCCTGGCACTCTCTTGGTCTGTCATGATAGTGACCTTAGAACCAGGCATTCTCTCGGTCTCTCACAACACTGACGTCATACCCTGGCACTCTCTTGGTCTGTCATGACACTGACCCCAGAGCTTGGCATTCTCTTGGTCTCTCGTCACATGGACATCGTACCCTGGCACTCGGGAAACAGCCATTACAACGCATTAGTTACAATGCATGCTTTTACTCCGCATGCCATTACAACGCAAATGGCTTGTTGTAGGGGGTATAAGGTGTTGGATTTAACTCCACCCCCTTCCCTACTGTGGCACATACTGGAATTTGAATAGTAAATTATACAGTTCCAACATCCAGCGTACCCCCGACAGCAAGTCGGGGTAAACATTTGCGTTGTAACCTCATGTGAGGTAAAAGCATGCGTAATAATGTCATACAACCGGGCACTCTCTTGACACTGACCACAGAGCCAGGCACTCTCTTGGTTTTTCATCACACGGACATCATAGCCTGGAATTCTCTCGGTCTCTCATCACACTGACGTCATAGCCTGGCACTCTCTTGGTCTCTCACAACACTGATGTCATACCCTGGCACTCTCTCAGTCTCTCATCACACTGATGCCATACCCTGGCACTCTCTTGGTCTCCCATGACACTGACCTCAGAGCTTGGCACTCTCTCGGTCTCTCATGACACTGATATCATACCCTGGCACTCTCTCGGTCTCTCATCACACTGACGTCATAGCCTGGCACTCTCTCGGTCTCTCACAACACTGACGTCATAGCCTGGCACTCTCTTGGTCTCTCACAACACTGATGTCATACCCTGGCACTCTCTCAGTCTCTCATCACACTGATGCCATACCCTGGCACTCTCTTGGTCTCTCATGACACTGACCTCAGAGCTTGGCACTCTCTCGGTCTCTCATGACACTGATATCAGAGCTTGTCACTCTCTTGGTCTCTCATGACACTGATATCAGAGCTTGTCACTCTCTTGGTCTCTCATGACACTGACCTCAGAGCTTGTCACTCTCTCGGTCTCTCATGACACTGATGTCATAGCCTGGCACTCTCTCGGTCTCTCACAACACTGATGTCATACCCTGGCACTCTCTCGGTCTCTCATGACACTGACCTCAGAGCTTGGCACTCTCTCGGTCTCTCATGACACTGACCTCAGAGCTTGGCACTCTCTCGGTCTCTCATGACACTGACGTCATAGCCTGGCACTCTCTCGGTCTCTCACAACACTGATGTCATACCCTGGCACTCTCTCGGTCTCTCATGACACTGACGTCATAGCCTGGCACTCTCTCGGTCACTCATCACACTGATATCATACCCTGGCACTCTCTCGGTCTCTCATGACACTGACGTCATAGCCTGGCACTCTCTCGGTCTCTCACAACACTGATGTCATACCCTGGCACTCTCTCGGTCTCTCATCACACTGATGCCATACCCTGGCACTCTCTCGGTCTCTCACAACGCTGACGTCAAACCCTGGCACTCTCTTGGTCTCTCATGACACTGACCTCAGAGCTTGGCACTCTCTCGGTCTCTCATGACACTGATATCATACCCTGGCACTCTCTCGGTCTCTCATGACACTGACCTCAGAGCTTGGCACTCTCTCGGTCTCTCATGACACTGACCTCAGAGCTTGGCACTCTCTCGGTCTCTCATGACACTGACGTCATAGCCTGGCACTCTCTCGGTCTCTCACAACACTGATGTCATACCCTGGCACTCTCTCGGTCTCTCATGACACTGACGTCATAGCCTGGCACTCTCTCGGTCACTCATCACACTGATATCATACCCTGGCACTCTCTCGGTCTCTCATGACACTGACGTCATAGCCTGGCACTCTCTCGGTCTCTCACAACACTGATGTCATACCCTGGCACTCTCTCGGTCTCTCATCACACTGATGCCATACCCTGGCACTCTCTCGGTCTCTCACAACGCTGACGTCAAACCCTGGCACTCTCTTGGTCTCTCATGACACTGACCTCAGAGCTTGGCACTCTCTCGGTCTCTCATGACACTGATATCATACCCTGGCACTCTCTCGGTCTCTCATGACACTGACCTCAGAGCTTGGCACTCTCTCGGTCTCTCATGACACTGACCTCAGAGCTTGGCACTCTCTCGGTCTCTCATGACACTGACGTCATAGCCTGGCACTCTCTCGGTCTCTCACAACACTGATGTCATACCCTGGCACTCTCTCGGTCTCTCATCACACTGATGTCATACCCTGGCACTCTGTTGGTCTCTCATGACACTGACGTCATAGCCTGGCACTCTCTCGGTCTCTCACAACACTGATGTCATACCCTGGCACTCTCTCGGTCTCTCATCACACTGATGTCATACCCTGGCACTCTGTTGGTCTCTCATGACACTGACATCAGAGCTTGTCACTCTCTTGGTCTCTCATGACACTGACCTCAGAGCTTGGCACTCTCTCGGTCTCTCATGACACTGATATCATACCCTGGCACTCTCTCGGTCTCTCATGACACTGACCTCAGAGCTTGGCACTCTCTCGGTCTCTCATGACACTGACCTCAGAGCTTGGCACTCTCTCGGTCTCTCATGACACTGACCTCAGAGCTTGGCACTCTCTCGGTCTCTCATCACACTGATGTCATACCCTGGCACTCTCTCGGTCTCTCATGACACTGACATCAGAGCTTGGCACTCTCTCGGTCTCTCACAACACTGATGTCATACCCTGGCACTCTCTCGGTCTCTCATCACACTGATGTCATACCCTGGCACTCTGTTGGTCTCTCATGACACTGACATCAGAGCTTGTCACTCTCTCGGTCTCTCATCACACTGATATCATACCCTGGCACTCTCTCGGTCTCTCATCACGCTGACGTCAAACCCTGGCACTCTCTTGGTCTCTCATGACACTGACCTCAGAGCTTGGCACTCTCTCAGTCTCTCATGACACTGATATCATACCCTGGCACTCTCTCGGTCTCTCATGACACTGACGTCATACCCTGGCACTCTCTCGGTCTCTCATGACACTGATATCATACCCTGGCACTCTCTCGGTCTCTCATGACACTGACATCAGAGCTTGGCACTCTCTCGGTCTCTCATCACACTGATGTCATACCCTGGCACTCTCTCGGTCTCTCATGACACTGATATCATACCCTGGCACTCTCTCGGTCTCTCATGACACTGACATCAGAGCTTGGCACTCTCTCGGTCTCTCATCACACTGATGTCATACCCTGGCACTCTCTCGGTCTCTCATGACACTGACATCAGAGCTTGGCACTCTCTCGGTCTCTCACAACACTGATGTCATACCCTGGCACTCTCTCGGTCTCTCATCACACTGATGTCATACCCTGGCACTCTGTTGGTCTCTCATGACACTGACATCAGAGCTTGTCACTCTCTCGGTCTCTCATCACACTGATATCATACCCTGGCACTCTCTCGGTCTCTCATCACGCTGACGTCAAACCCTGGCACTCTCTTGGTCTCTCATGACACTGACCTCAGAGCTTGGCACTCTCTCGGTCTCTCATGACACTGATATCATACCCTGGCACTCTCTCGGTCTCTCATGACACTGACGTCATACCCTGGCACTCTCCTGGTCTCTCATGACACTGACGTCAGAGCCTGGCATTCCTTGGTCTTTCCCCCATCACACTCACTGCAGAGCCCAGTTTCTGTCTGTCTCTCTGTCCTGCTGTGGCTGCAGGCGCTACCCTGCTTCCCTACCTGAACTGCTTACAAAGTTTCTCCCTCAAACCCTCCCTGAGCGTCAGGCCTGCTCCACCTCGATAACCCCCTCTCTCCCCCACTCCCCAAAGCAGGCAGAACAAGCCTGAATAACAGGATTCCTTCAGAGAAGAATGATAAAGCGCCTATTGATCGCCAGGCTGGATGTCCAATCTGGGGCGCTAATGAAACACGATGGAGCGCAGGCAGCAAACTCATCAGAGGCCCCCATCATCGAAATATTTATCAGGAAAATCGATGCTTTTTTGTCCAGCACGGAGGCTCTGCTTTCTTACACAGAGCATCTGTCTTCATACATCACTCTGCCAATAGTTTCCATTTTTTCAAGCAGGGCTTTGATTCTTTCTAATTTTTACTTGTCGCTGCATAGTTTGCATCACTGGTGGGAAGAGATCTATTTGTCATTTTCTACCTCGGAGGCCCCCTGCCATGGCTGGCCCTGCTAATTCGAGTGGTGTGCACTGGCGCCAGATTATCAATTGCAACCAGTTTGCTGCAAAGCTTCACACTGCAGAACAGCCATGAACATTCATTCAAGGAAGCTGCGAATATTAGATGGAGTTATCAGGATTGGGATCTGAGCTTCGGGAGCTTTTCATTTTTCCAAGTTCTGCTTTTATTTTTGCCCGGGAGGGATGGGGGGTTGATAAGAGCCCCTCCCCCTTTCCTTCTTCATGCGCTCACTATTTTATAAATCTCTTCCCCTAAAGCCATCCAGCAAATTTGCATGCAGACTCTCTACAAGGCCTTTAATTTTTGTACATTGACATTTGAGAGGAGAGATGAGCCCGCCAGAGAGAGCCTTCAGCACTCTCAGTGCAGTGAGGCCTCCAGAGAGAGCCTTCAGCGCTCTCCGTGCAGCGAGGCCTCCAGAGAGAGCCGTCAGCTCTATCCATGCAGCGAGCCCTCCAGAGAGAGCCTTCAGCGCTCTCCATGCAGCGAGCCCTCCAGAGAGAGCCTTCAGCGCTCTCCGTGCAGCGAGGCCTCCAGAGAGAGCCGTCAGCTCTCTCCATGCAGCGAGCCCTCCAGAGAGAGCCTTCAGCGATCTCCATGCAGCGAGCCCGCCAGAGAGAGCCTTCAGCACTCTCAGTGCAGTGAGGCCTCCAGAGACAGCCTTCAGCGCTCTCCGTGCAGCGAGGCCTCCAGAGAGAGCCGTCAGCTCTCTCCATGCAGCGAGCCCTCCAGAGAGAGCCTTCAGCGCTCTCCATGCAGCGAGCCCTCCAGAGAGAGCCTTCAGCGCTCTCAATGCAGCAAGCCCTCCAGAGAGAGCCTTCAGCGCTCTCCGTGCAGCGAGGCCTCCAGAGAGAGCCTTCAGCGCTCTCCGTGCAGCGAGGCCTCCAGAGAGAGCCGTCAGCTCTCTCCATGCAGCGAGCCCTCCAGAGAGAGCCTTCAGCGATCTCCATGCAGCGAGCCCGCCAGAGAGAGCCTTCAGCACTCTCAGTGCAGTGAGGCCTCCAGAGACAGCCTTCAGCGCTCTCCGTGCAGCGAGGCCTCCAGAGAGAGCCGTCAGCTCTCTCCATGCAGCGAGCCCTCCAGAGAGAGCCTTCAGCGCTCTCCATGCAGCGAGCCCTCCAGAGAGAGCCTTCAGCGCTCTCCATGCAGCAAGCCCTCCAGAGAGAGCCTTCAGCGCTCTCCGTGCAGCGAGGCCTCCAGAGAGAGCCTTCAGCACTCTCAGTGCAGTGAGGCCTCCAGAGAGAGCCATCAGCGCTCTCCATGCAGCAAGCCCTCCAGAGAGAGCCTTCAGCGCTCTCCGTGCAGCGAGGCCTCCAGAGAGAGCCTTCAGCACTCTCAGTGAAGTGAGGCATCCAGAGAGAGCCTTCAGCGCTCTCCGTGCAGCGAGGCCTCCGGAGAGAGCCTTCAGCACTCTCACTGCAGTGAGGCCTCCAGAGAGAGCCTTCAGCGCTCTCCGTGCAGCGAGGCCTCCAGAGAGAGCCTTCAGCGCTCTCCGTGCAGCGAGGCCTCCAGAGAGAGCCTTCAGCGCTCTCCGTGCAGCGAGGCCTCCAGAGAGAGCCGTCAGCTCTCTCCATGCAGCGAGCCCTCCAGAGAGAGCCTTCAGCGCTCTCCATGCAGCGAGCCCTCCAGAGAGAGCCGTCAGATCTCTCCATGCAGCGAGCCCTCCAGAGAGAGCCTTCAGCGCTCTCCGTGCAGCGAGGCCTCCAGAGAGAGCCGTCAGCTCTCTCCATGCAGCGAGCCCTCCAGAGAGAGCCTTCAGCGCTCTCCATGCAGCGAGCCCTCCAGAGAGAGCCTTCAGAGCTCTCCATGCAACGAGGCCTCCAGGGAGAGCCTTCAGCACTCTCCGTGCAGCGAGCTCTCCAGAGAGAGCCTAAAGCGCTCTCCATGTAGCGAGCCCTCCAGAGAGAGCCTTCAGAGCTCTCCATGCAGCGAGCCCTCCAGAGAGAGCCGTCAGCTCTCTCCATGCAGCGAGCCCTCCAGAGAGAGCCTTCAGCGCTCTCCATGCAGCGAGCCCTCCAGAGAGAGCCTTCAGCACTCTCCGTGCAGCGAGCCCTCCAGAGAGAGCCTTCAGGGCTCTCCATGCAGCAAGCCCTCCAGAGAGAGCCTTCAGCTCTCTCCATGCAGTGATTCCTCCAGAGAGAGCCTTCAGCGCTCTCAGTGCAGCAAGCCCTCCAGAGAGAGCCTTCAGTGCTCTCCGTGCAGCGAGGCCTCCAGAGAGAGCCGTCAGCTCTCTCCATGCAGCGAGCCCTCCAGAGAGAGCCTTCAGCGCTCTCCATGCAGCGAGCCTTCCAGAGAGAGCCTTCAGCGCTCTCCGTGCAGCGAGGCCTCCAGAGAGCCGTCAGCTCTCTCCATGCAGCGAGCCCTCCAGAGAGAGCCTTCAGCGCTCTCCATGCAGCGAGCCCGCCAGAGAGAGCCTTCAGCACTCTCAGTGCAGTGAGGCCTCCAGAGACAGCCTTCAGCGCTCTCCGTGCAGCGAGGCCTCCAGAGAGAGCCGTCAGCTCTCTCTATGCAGCGAGCCCTCCAGAGAGAGCCTTCGGCTCACTCCATGCAGTGAGCCCTCCAGAGAGAGCCTTCAGCGTTCTCCATGCAGCAAGCCCTCCAGAGAGAGCCTTCAGCGCTCTCCATGCAGCGAGCCCGCCAGAGAGAGCCTTCAGCACTCTCCATTCAGCAAGCCCACCAGAAAGAGCCTTCAGTGCTCTCCATGCAGTGAGGCCTCCAGAGAGAGCCATCCGCTCTCTACATGCAGCGAGACCTCCAGAGAGAGCCTTCAGCGCTCTCCATGCAGCGAGCCCTCCAGGGAGAGCCTTCAGCGCTCTCCATGCAGCGAGCCCTCCAGAGAGAGCCTTCAGCGCTCTCCATTCAGCAAGCCCACCAGAAAGAGCCTTCAGTGCTCTCCATGCAGTGAGGCCTCCAGAGAGAGCCATCCGCTCTCTACATGCAGCGAGACCTCCAGAGAGAGCCTTCAGCGCTCTCCATGCAGCGAGCCCTCCAGGGAGAGCCTTCAGCGCTCTCCATGCAGCGAGCCCTCCAGAGAGAGCCTTCAGCGCTCTCCATGCAGCGATCCCTCCAAAGAGAGCCTTCAGCCCTCTCCATGCAACAAGCTCTCCACAGAGAGAGCCTTCAGCGCTCTCCAGCAGTGAGCCCTCCAGGGAGAGAGCCATCAGCTCTCTCAATGCAGCGAGACCTCCAGAGAGAGCCTTCAGCACTCTCCATGCAGCGAGCCCTCCAGAGAGAGCCTTCAGCGCTCTCCATGCAGCGAGCCCTCCAGAGAGAGCCTTCAGATCTCCATGCAGCACGCCCTCCGGAGAGAGCCTTCAGCGCTCGCCATGCAGCGAGCCCACTAGAGAGAGCCTTCAGCGCTCTCCATACAGCGAGCCCACTGGAGAGAGCCTTCAGCTCTCTCCATGCAGCGAGCCCTCCAGAGAGAGCCTTTGGCTCTCTCTGGGCAGCGAGCCCTCCAGAAAGAGCCTTCAGTGCTCTCCGTGCAGCGAGCCCGCCAGAGATAGCCTTTGGCTCTCTCCGTGCAGCGAGCCCTCCAGAAAGAGCCTTCAGTGCTCTCCGTGCAGCGAGACCTCCAGAGAGAGCCTTTGGGCAGCGAGCCCTCCAGAAAGAGCCTTCAGTGCTCTCCATGCAGCGAGACCTCCAGAGAGAGCCAAAGGGCTCTCTCTGGGCAGCGAGCCCTCCAGAAAGAGCCTTCAGTGCTCTCCGTGCAGCGAGCCCTCCAGAAAGAGCCTTCAGTGCTCTCCATGCAGCGAGACCTCCAGAGAGAGCCTTCCACTCTCTCCGTGCAGTGAGCCCTCCAGAGATAGCCTTTGGCTCTCTCCGTGCAGCGAGCCCTCCAAAAAGAGCCTTCAGTGCTCTCCGTGCAGCAAGCCCTCCAGAGATAGCCTTTGGCTCTCTCCGTGCAGCGAGCCCACCAGAGAGAGCCTTCAGTGCTCTCCATGCAGCGAGACCTCCAGAGAGAGCCTTCCACTCTCTCCATGCAGCTGGATACCTGCAGTTTTTGGTGCTGTGCAAAAGTTATTCCGCTAAAAATCATTGACCTTTAATTTGTTTTGTGAATATTCATGCTGCTGTTAATCACTCTGTTAGTAAACATGCCCTATGAGAACAAAATACAAGCTGCGTGGTCCCAGCTCACGTTCATGCAGAAGATCAACCCCTTGCTTCCTTCTATGATCTTCAGGTCCCCTGATCGGGCCTTCATTTTGCAACTCAACAACAGAGTCTGAACTAGGGGTGGGCGATAAATTCCGCTCGCTGGTGGAGTTCGCAGAGTTTTGGTCACACTGTGTCATGCTTGTAACATTGAGTCAGTGGCGGCTCCTCCGCTAGGGCAGAGTAGCATTGCCCTTCTGCTCCTTGAGCAGTGCAAAATAAAAATAAAATGATAATAACAGGAAGTTAGTATCAATTTATTTTTCTTTGCTCCATCCAGGTTGGGTATGGCTGGCTCATGGCAGAAAGGGAGCAGGAGTGGTTTGCACTCCCTCCCTACGTGTGCATGACGGCTTGACTGGTCCTCTGGGGCCGTCCAAACCATCATGCACACTTGACATGTTATCCATTGGGCTGCCCCATGAAGAACATGCCCAGCTTCTCCAGGCACTGCCTGAGCAGCCAAACAGGCCGCTAAGACCAATCATGATGCTGCTCAGGCAGCGTTGTGATTGGCTCGGAGTCTGGAAGCCTGGGTGCTACAGTGCTGCCACCAGACGGAGGAGAGGGGTACAGTAGCGGAGAGAGACCTGTGCGGCGGCAGCTGCGGTGGCGGAGAAGGTAATTTTTTTTTCAACTGCCACCCCCACCCATCCCCAACACCAGCCCCATTCAGAGGCAGCCGCCACTACACGGAGTTCCAACTAAACTCTGCCAGCCGCCACGTGGCAGAGTTTTTTCTTACGTGCATCCTTCCAAAGTTAAGTGGGTGAGTGCGAGTAAGAATTGGCTTCCCCAGCACCATTTCCAGGTACTTTTGAGGGCACCCAGCAAGATTTTGTCAATGCAGGCGGTCGTGGGCGGTTGTGACCATTCGCCGTTAGAGTGCTGCCACTATAATAGAAAATCTACTGAAGCGGCAGCAAAGAAGCAGTGCCCTCTGGTGTGCCACGTGGTGTCATTCGTTGAGCAAGCAGCGCAGCGTACCGGTTTCCGCTCACTCGCGGAAGTTCGCGGAATCTCGCTGAGTTTTCATTTAACTGCATGGAATTCCACAGAGTGAAACTCTGCGAGTTCCCCCCTTTGCTAGTCAGCACACTTCTCACCGGTCTCTCAGAGACCTAAATGAACTCCCATTGAAGCAGTTTTTCCAGCTGTGCTCAACTAGTCACCAATCAAAGACCGTTTAAGCATGTCTCCCCTATCTTGAAAGAATTGTTTTGGCCTCCTCTCCTTCCCAGAACCCACTTCAAAGTTTGGCGTGGTCTGTAAGGCACTCAACTTGAGTAAATCTGACTAGCTTGCCTCTAAACTCCACAAGCTTGGTGGGGTGCGCGATAATAGCAGTAGATCCCTGGCCAGGCTGGCAATGCCAAAGACCTGCACAGACCTCACATGCCAGCAGGCTTTCTATGCGTAAGCATTGAAACTCTGGAAAAAATAAGTAAACAGAATATTCACCACACTCTGCGAAGTCTGGGGGCAGATTTACATGCCCCTTGCGCTACTTTTGCGTCCCTTTTAACATGGGAAAAGTGACACAAAAGTGGCGCAAGGGGCTTGTAAATAAGCCGCTGGATTTTTTGACTGTAAAAACAACCAATAAGAATAGATGCCATTATTTTACATAAGAGTTAGACACGAGAGACACACAATTGGGTGCCATTGTTAAAACCCCTTTTTAGGGCTCGCCTGCTGTGCGCATGCGCATAACTGGCGAAGCTCTATAGGGGCTTAAACAGCGTTTACCCAAGCACGATTCCACTGGCGATTCCACGCAGTGCATGTGCTTTTTAGGTCATTGCGCAAGTGCAAGCCCTAAAAAGCGCGTGCACAATGCCACCAGCCGCCTGCCTGCCTGCCTTGCATTACCACATCAAAGGCAGCCCAGCCTCCCTCCCACAGCTTCTCTAATTATTCACGGCCGGCCGGTCGGCCGGCCATACTGTCAGTTTCACCTCCTCCCATGGCCGTGTCTCCTTAGCGTTTCACACGATTTGGGTTTTATAATATAAGCTGCTTTTCACTTGTTCAGTTCTCTGTTCCTGTAAGTGTATGTCATTGTTACATTTAGTAGTGTATATAATTAATGGGATATGCACATTTTCTTGCCCTTTTTTGAAGTCCTTTAAATGTAATTACACTAAAGTTCCATACTGATGGTGAACCTCAAAAGCTAGTCATCTAACCTAGTTGAAAATAGGACTGTTTTGAAGAACTAACGCTTTGTGACCACACGGGAATACATCTGCTTAGCTGAAGTCAAAGCTAGAATCCAGGCATATAAATCATGGAATCTGTGGCAAAAAAACATTCACGCTCCGAAAATGTCTTAGATTTTGATAGAAAGGTAACGTGACCGAGAACACAGACATAAAATGATTTTGTAATGTGCGCCAATGTTCCCTTTTTTGCAGGCGAATATATTGGCGCCGAGCTCCGAGAATAGCCGTCACCTGGCATTGGGGAGTCGTCTCTAATAAGCGTGGTCTAGTTTCCGCCCCCCAGACAGACCAGAGCTGTCCATTATAGACACACATTCACGCCATGGCGAATAAAGGGCACAATGGCAGTTGGCAGAGCGTGTCCGGCTGCCCGGGATTAGGTACAGGGACCCCTCCTCAAGGCTCTCCGTGCTAGTTTGAAGTGGTTTTGTATTACAAAAAAGACCCGTATCTTTGTAATAAATCACTGACCTGGAAAATGTAATTGAGCGTTCGAATCGGAGACTTTTTGAATCCGTGTAAAATGTGCACAGCTTCCCGCTTGATTGCTTTAAAGTGATAATGTAGCAGTGGTTCATTTGTTGGCACAGATACCTATCACTCACTCTGCGTGTGTGTTTTATTGCTTTTTCATTTAAACACTGAAGATTCTCTGCAAAAAAATGTCTCTGGGGAATTCTAATCGCAGAAATACTGTGTCACTGTAGGAACCAATGTATTGAAGTGTTTACCAGCCCGAGAGAGAGTTTCCATGGATACATACAGCATTAAGGATCCACGATCAGTCGGCGTTGCATCTTTGTGGAGCCTAACTTTGCGCCACTGCCCATGAGTGACAACAACATTGGATATGGACTTGCAGTATCACAACACACAAGGCTTGCATAGTGTCACGCTCACTGGCTGTTGCCTTTTTGCAATTCCGTCAGTTTCCCCATGTTTGCTACTCATTTCTGATTGACAGTGCCTTGTAGTTTCCAAGGCTTCACTTAATTGTGTTGAGCTTTGTGATTTGCTCCCTTCACTTCCCAGCTGTTAGAATAGACCTATTGTGTACAGGCTGCACTCTCTAACTGGACCCAGTCTCTAGATTGCTGTAGTTAGCATACCTAGTTAAGCTTCAGCATGCCTTGCGTCTTTTCTGCTCTACAACTTCCCTAAGGAGGGGTTCATCTACCACAACCATAGCACCCGAACATCATAGTATTCGTGAGGTAGAGGCACATAGAAACCTGCAGTTGAAAACTAGCACATAGTGGAAGTGAAGCGTTTTACTAGGCACCGCTGAAATGCTTCCAGCGTCATTTATTTTCCTCAGGAAAACATCGAATCTTGCGGCAGTTAGGTAGTGTGCACCTAGCACTGAGAAATGCAAGCAGGTGGAAGCAATGTAACTTTACTCCCTTCATAGAACACTGTTTAGAGACTGCCTCCTCTGTAAGTAATGTCTTACAGTATATGTGCAGGACTCCCCTCCATTACCCTTTGACTACCACTATTCTCACTCCATTGAAATTCCCACGCTGTGGCCATCTACCGCCCACCAGGAAGATTATTGATAAAGCAAGCAGTGGTCCCTAGAGGGGGGAAGTGTGAACCTCTACTTCCTAGGAGAGAATAATTTTAACCATTAAGAGATTGGTTCCATTTCTCAGTTGGACAGTTTTATTTTAATTGTTTAACCAATAGAAACAAGCATTTGCAATGCAATAGGTCTCACATTTACGTACGTTTGAGCTATTGGCATTGTAAATGACAATGCCTTTTATTATGATTTGGTTTTTAAAACATAAATAAAAGGCATTGCCATTTACAATTCCAATAGCTTGCACTCGTTGTTGCTTCTGTTTGGATTTATGAATGCTCATTGTTGGTGACCTGAAAACAAGTTTGTAGTATTTGAAACTTGTGTGGAACATTAAATTGCAGTAAGCGGCATGGGCAAACGTCTTTGCAAAGAGAAGTTAAAAGTACAGAATATTCATCTTGAAGTGTCTCCGTTCTGATGACCACCTCATTGTTTCTGATTTGCAAAACTGTTCAGTTTCTCTACTCATCAGAGTTAGTCCCTTATGAAAATCTGTAAGATAGCAGTGTTAAGCATGGAATAACAAACTGGGCATTTATATTTACTGCCGATTACTGCCATCCCTATTTTACTAAGACATTTTCCTTTCCCAAGAACGCATTCTTTTTACGGCTCAGTATAATTAATAAAAAATAAACCCTTCAAGGACTATGAAGTTGGCTTTGCCCTACACAATGTCAGTCCACCCATGCAGGAGTGTGCAGACAGATGTAAGCAACACTCTGGAACTCCACAGCAGCCTCACTCTGGAACTCCACAGCAGCCTCACTCTGGAACTCCACAGCAGCCTCACTCTGGAACTCCACAGCAGCCTCACTCGCGGCCTCCACAGCAGCCTCACTCACGGCCTCCACAGCAGCCTCACTCGCGGCCTCCACAGCAGCCTCACTCGCGGCCTCCACAGCAACACTCAGCACCACCACAGCAACACTCAGCACCACCACAGCAACACTCAGCACCACCACAGCAACACACACCACCACCACAGCAACACTCAGCACCACCACAGCATCACTGAACGCCACAGCATCACTCGTCCGTGCCATCACAGCATCACTCTGTGCAACCATTCAACAACAACTGGTTCAAATATGTTCTCTCAATGTTTCAAGCTTTATTACAAATGTCACAAAAAGATGGTAATATTTCACTTCTGTTCTTGGATTTTCGTCACAATAAAATACTCTGAACATAATCTTCACAAAAGTTATTTACAAAACCTTAAACTATTGCCATTATAAATTACAATCACTTTTATTTATTTAAGTATTAATTATTTAAAAAAATTAAAAGCCATTGGTATTTGTAATATCAATACATCTAAGTCACGTAAATACAAAACATGTTGCATTACAAATGCTATAGGTGTCACATTTGCGAAAGTTATAACTATTGGCATTGTAAATGACAAAGCTATTAATTTTGCTATTTTAAAAAATAACACATAAATAAAAAAAAATTCATTTATAAGACCAATAGCTCAAACTTTCCTAACGCGAGCCCTATTGCATTTCCAATGCTTGTTATTCTTGTGTAGAGCGAGTGCTCCACTATCATGTTTGCTGTAGTATTAAAGCATACCCTGTTGTAAATGTTTTTAACAGTTGTTAAAGATCTTCTCCCCAGTCGTTAACAATTCTCTCACAAGTCAAGGACCTGAGCCGCACTGTAGGGCCTATAACGAGGGAGAGGGCCTTTGAAGATGATTATAGCCCGAGGCACACGGGCTCTGTTTCTACGAGAGCCTTCCTGCCAATGGGGTATAATGTTCTAAAATACACATGGACAAACAGAAAGACATGCATTTTAATGCTGGACCCATTTCCAGTGGTAAAACTAGAGCAAATACATTTTTCAGTATAGTTGTTGTTTACAGACTAACGAATTGAACAAAGGTCTCAGAGATAAAGGACGGACTCGACTGTGAGCTGCCAGACCCGCTCTATCTGATGTGCCTTAAGTAGGAAAAATAGTGGGACATTAATTTTGTTACATTTTTTCGCCCGCTGCACAAGTGCATGAAATATGTCTCTTTTTAATGTTCGGATAAGTCTGTTCCAGCAACGCTTTAAATGAGGCTGGCCCGTCCTTCTGAGGGCCTTGCCAGAACTGGGCTGGCCGAGTGCCACGAAGACCAAGAGGCGCACACAAATGTCTCCTCTTAATACACTCACTCCATTACTGCTGCTCCCTCTTCATGACAGGTCAACGGCTGGGGGCACATCCGTCAGCATTGGCCAGACACTGAAAGGCGCAGCCAATGAAAGGCCTCCGACTTCTTGCATCGAACGTTGAGAATATTGATATACGAGTCATCCTGCGCGGGCGCGGCATGAGGGCTAAACAAGCATACGCAAAGCCAACAGGCTTTGTTTCTTTACAGTGAAAAGCTGTTGAGCCAGCCAAGCATTGGTTTCTACAACCAGGTCTCATGTTGTAATAGTTACAGGGGCGTAACACAGGCCCCCGCAGCCCCCGCGGTGCGGGGGGGCCTCGGGCCCCCAAGCTCCAGGGGGGCCCCTTAGCAGAGTACTCCGGACGGAGAGCCAGGGGTTAATGTGCATTTCTGTAGAAGAACATCTGCCATTGGTACGGCATATCTTGGGTCTGATTCGCATAAGTAAACTTACACTTTTGTGTACGTTTATTTTGTTTTGGGAATTCACAAACTATGGGGCATATTCTCAAGGACTTTTTGACGAGATATCAGCACTTTATCGCAACCAAACTAAATGTATTGCCCCATTCACAAGCTGGTCCATATCACTAGTTTACCTGCGATAGCAGGCGCAAAAACATCGCCACCGATTACCCCGGCAACTGACGCTAATGAAATGGATAGTAGGCGTTCCCATGTAAAAAGCAGCAAAAACACCACTCCGCAACATCCTCAACTACCAGCCAGATCGGCGATAAGATCACAAAATAGGCGATAAGGCGCGTTAGCAGCAGGGATTTAACACCTGCTCTTACCTGGTGTAAAGTCGGACGACAACCTTTACCATAAAAGGGAGCCCAGCCCAGAGCCACACATGAAGAACAGCAGATGCCATGAAGCTACTGATGCAGCTCAGAGCCCCAAGAGGGCCAAAACACCCACCGCCACCACCCCCAGGCCCGCCACCCCACCTGGAACCCCCCTACTGCTCCGGAATACGACAGAGGCAGCGCAGACAAAGACAGCGGACCGCCAGAAAACGCATCAGCCTCACAGACCTAACACCAGAGGATGACATTGCCCACTACAGGCTCAAAAGGACAACCATCCTCCGCATCCTGAACACCATTGCCCACTGCTTAAGATTCTTCCTTTTATTCCGATTCCCTTGAGGAAAACGGTGGTTGGTGCCCTTATCCTGTCAAGGATAGATTATTGCAATACCTTCTATTTAGGTGCTGGAGTGAAACTACTCAATAAGCTTCAGTCACTTCAAAATACTGCAGCGCAAGTCTTGTATGGTCTACCCAAGCATCACACCAATTCGGCCAGCATTAAACAACTACACTGGCTTCTGGTGAGAAGTCGGTGGAGTTTAAAGCTCTATGCCTAGTGCCATAAAGCCCCCTATGGAGGTGGGGCGGAAGACGTACAATCATTATTCCCCCGATACATCCCATCGCGCTGTTTAAGGTCTATGGATACTGGGCTGGTTCTTCCTCCCAGGATGAAAAGGGTCAATTGGGGATGGAAACGCTTTTCATTCCTGGCAGCCAAAATATTGAACTCCCTCCCCGTCTTGCTGCGACTTCAGCCCTCACGCACCATCTTCAGGAAAGGCATTAAAACCAGGCTCTTTATGCAATGCTAATCATAGTGCGACTCTCAGATCACTGTACCCAGCGCCAAGACACCTCAGCATAAGTGCGCTCTACAAATACCCTCAGTCAGTCACAGGCTGATGGTACCAACACACCGGACAATCAACATTCCTCCGCAGACAAAGCTGCTGGCTGTGCTGCATCTGTTAGCCTCTGGTACCTTCCAACCAACAACTGTCGGAGGAGTGTCACAGCCAGCCCTATCAAAGTTCTTCACAACTGTCTTGGATGCCATCATCAGCTTGGTACCCCAGGACCTTTACTTCCCCCACACTGTGCAGGAACAGCTGGAGACCAAGCAAGGCTTCTACGTCTTAGCTGGCTTCCTGCACGTGTTGAGTGACACTGCACACAATTATCGCAACAGAGAGCATTTGCATTCCATCAATGTGCAGGCAATAGTGGACCACTGGGGACTCCTCACCAATGTCGTTGCCAACTACCCAGGCAGTGTGCATGATTCCTACATCAGTCCATCATCAACCAGCGCTTCCAGGATGGCACCTATGGAAATGCACTGCTCGTTGGTAAGTACCCAATGAACACACCACACACCTCAACTCCACAATGATACAACTCACAATTCTGGGAATGCACATGTTACAAACTCACATACAACATGCCAAACAACATGCCCACCTACCAGAAATGTTATAAACACAAGGGTTTACCCAAATAAGTCACTGGGACCTGGGTGAGTTAATGATACAGACAAAGTGGTCCCAGAACAATGAAGAAGAATGCAAAGCAATAGCAATAGGTTATAAACTGAATTCACTAGAAATTAGCAACATTGTTTTTAATCACAACAAGCAGATGCGGTCAATTGCATGTAATTCATAAAATACATAAATATGTATACACAATTAGTGCCTCTAGAGGAAGGGAAGGGCCAGGGTAGTGATGGAAAAGTGTGGGAGAACTAGACAAGTGACAAATTAATGGTCAGTTTAGCCTTAATACATAAAAATGGCACAGGACCAACAGTTCACAAATCAATACAATCTCATGCTTCAACAGAAAAGGCAAAAATGACAAATATTGGCAGAAGCTGAGGAAAGGGGAGGTGTGTCGACGTTTCTACCCAGAATCATTGCAGGTACTGAATATGACCTTGCTAGAGGGTCTTCATCAGGACAGTGGAGAACCAGTTGGGGCAGACAATCTGGACAGAAAATAATAAATTAATCAGTTATGGTCAAAACGATCCATATTTTTCTTATGAGAACTTTGTAATAGGTCGAAAGGGTGATTACCAATAAGTCGTGCAGGGTCCGACTGTGGTAAAGAGGGTACTCAGGGTGCTCAGAAGGCGTGGAAACTGCAGTGAAATAAGGATTAAAGAGACCAAATCCAGCGGCTATCCAGGCTAGGCTGGGTGTCAATTAATTATATGCATTAAGTAAAATGACTCACATTTATAAAACCAATAGATGACTGGGAGCGGGAGCGTCTGTGTGAAGGAGGCAGGTCAGTCCTATACAGGAGAGATACAACAGAGGCAACCCCGTCAGGTTTGGTAAGGAATTTAGTGGTTTAAGGGAAAAACCACATAAAAAAGGGGAAACAAACTCACAGGTGGAATGGGTGGTTTTCAAAGTCAAACGACACCGCCTGTCAGTTGTAGATCTGGGGAGTCAAAAAAGATCCATTAACCAGCGTGTTTGAAGGTAATCAAGAAGCATGCAGAGTGGGTACATGTCATCATTAAAAGTACCTGTAAAGCACAGTATCAATACTGAGTATTTACGGAGTCCGCCGCGTGGGTACAGATCCTGAAAGACAGCAAGAAGAAGAACCGTTATGAGCCAAGCTGTTTCTTAGATATGGAGAGAGCGGCTGAACTGTAATTTTGTCCTGTCAAGATCAAGGCTTAACATACCTGAATTAAAAGCCTAGGAATGTCTCGATGGGGTTCGGAAATAGAGCGCCGTGAAAGGGATCCGCCGTATTAATCCGGATCCTAAAAGACATGGAAAGCCCGTATTAGCTGATACCTGTCTCAAATGCGAACAATATAGCTGAAAGCTGATATACAATTTTCAGTAACAGGGCTGCACATACCTCAAATTGAAGCCTCACGGGGTCTCAATGGGGGTCAGAATGGGTCGCCTTCAGGGTCCAAAAGGGTTACAAGCCGGGGAGAGGCTCAGTTCGGCTGTTATGGCTAGGTAAATCACGTGACCGCCAGGTTATGAACAAGGAAAAAAGACTGAGACTTCATGATATTGGAGTTGCTTTGGAGAACAGACTTCTGTGTGCAGCACCCCAAAAGATTTGTAAGGGCACCAAAAATTAATAAATCAGCTAAGCTTGCATAGCAAGACACTTGGTTTTAAAAAATTTATATTGTGACGCGGTAAAATATGCCGGCGGTGTCAATGGTACACTCGAGCATATCACATAACCCTACAATTTAAAGGGGTAGCGCAGATACTATGATAAATGCAGACGCCATCTGCCCCATAGCAGATTGGTCATGGATACCCATATAATTACTAGAGGGCACCCCAAATTTAATATGTAGTCAGCCCAAAAATTAGGGCCTGAACATATAAATTGACGTTATGGCGTGGCTCAGGATGGTGTAAGCAATTCGTTCAGCACAAAAACGGATACAGGGCAATGGTTGGTAAAAAGGGACAATTAGTATACATGTGCCAACAATCCTACAGTATACATCGGCGTACCAATCACACAGGATGGTAAAGGCCGAGTAAAAGGGTGTTGATTTCAATATCCATACATAAAGGACACTCCTGATTATAAATACATAGCAACAATGTTCATGACAGTATGGAATGTATTAAATGTCCATTCATGATAGAGTGTACAAATCAAAGCAATTAGTTCAGGTTAGCAATTTGTACAAATGTACTGCTAATTTCTAGTGAATTCAGTTTATAACCTATTGCTATTGCTTTGCACTGTTCTTCACCTACCAGAAATGACAGCACAACTTACTGTGGTAACCTGGGCTAGCCATGTACATGAGCCATCAACGGCATTGAACCTCAGCCACACAATAGCAGAATGTGGGGAGAGGTGGAAACCAGACATGTGCGAAGGAGACAAGTGACTCATGAATGAGAATGTACACAATGCCAAGTGTGGCGTGGATGTGCTGGCCAGACTGCAGTATACAGACCACAGACATATCCATGTCGACATACACTGCTGGTGTTTGGAGTGTAGTGGACAGTGGACACAACAATGTCATCCAAGCCAGTGGGGAAGATTGTGGAAATGTAGCTTGTTATGTCCCCCCATGTAAGTGTGAGCAGAGTGGGCTGGCCCGGCGTACGCCTGGCGAGGCCAGCATAGGGGTGTGAATAAAAAGCACGTAGCTCTGGGCGTGGTTCTCTTCTGGAACGCCTAACATGTCTGCCAGGGCAGTGCCTCTCACCCCACCACGAGGTGGATGCTCTGAGTGGTGTTGCCTGGGATCCGGTGTGTCTGCTGGTCCCCGAACCCGTCTTGCCCGCCTCTGCATACCCAGGTCTCACTGTTCACCAGCTGACACCGGCATGTGTCAAAGAGGACCCTCACATGCCGGGGCAAGCTCCAAGCTAGAGGACCAAGACCGTGGCAGCCTCCTAAGAGTATCACGGCCTCCGCGACACAGGCCTGCAGTACTCCTTTCTCGTTGGCATACTCCACCGCTGCCTCCGGCCTACACTACGGTCAAGTAGGTCACATATTTGGAACTGAGTCTTGATATCATGATGGCCGAGTTCATATGTCCTTGGGACGTTTGATATCACTGTATTCCCTTCGATGTGGTGCCACCAACTCTGTGCATAGCATTCCAACCACACATGTCTGTGGTCCCTTGCTGACTGCTGCCTTTGGCCCACACTGCAGTCCAGTAGGTCACACATTTGGAACTGAGGCTTGATTTCTCAATGGCAGACTTCACATTATTGCACCCAAGAAGAGGTGTAAGAGGAAGACGCGTTACGGTTCGGAGGAAAAAAGGATCATCGTTAAGGAGGTGATCGAACACTACCAACAATGGTGTCACTAGCTCTGTGCATCGCAAGCCAACAACACGTGGCTGTGGACCCCTGATGTCTGCTGCCTACGACTTATACTGCGGTTGAGTAGGTCACACATTTGGAACTGAATCTTGATTTATTTATGGCAGAGTTTATATCATTGTACAGGCCTCATCGCAGACTGCATACCCTTTCGGCGCCAGTGCCAGTAAGTCTGTTCCCTGATATTCACGGACACTCACTGGTTGAACTTTGGTGGTGTCTGAGTATATGGCTTGGGGGTTGTCCTCATCATCATGTAGCGGATACTGACTTGGTGGTAAAAATGAGTCTGTAGCATTCATCTCCTCCATATTGCAGTTTCTACTTGGTTCTTCCCTCTGCATCATGCCCTGGAAGAACACCTTCCCCTGTCCCCGGCAACCCTTCGCGACATTCACTGGACTGGACATCGACTCAGCTCGCGTGGCTCTGCCTCAGTGCACCGCAAGTCACCATCCTGTGGCGGTGTGCCTGTGCCGGCTGTAGTGCATCCAGGGCCACTAACTCTGTGCAGTTCAAGTCATGGACCCTTGCTGTTCGAACTTTGAACTTCTGACTATCTGATCACTGTTTTAGTTGTTGCCAGCACCAACCACTTCCTGAGGACTGTCTTACACTCACCCCACACCCATCCAGCACAGGCGTCACTGGACATGTGACCCTGGCAATAAAAGGGGCCGGGCGCACGTGCCGTTAGCCAGTCCCACAAACTATATAAGTGTGTCCGTGTGGTCAGTATGTATGCATGAGGGCCCTGGGCCCTACCACATTATATTGCGCTGTGTACAGTGGATGCAGCCATTTCACCTCAGGCAGTGGGGTAGAGCTGGGGCATGTAGCTGTGTCGTTCCCCCCTGTGAGCGTAAGCGGAGTGGACTTGCATACGACAGTCCAGCGTTGGGGTGTGGTTCATCAACCTGGGGCTCTGTGTGTGGTTAAGCATTGGCCTTGCCAAGGAGGTAACTAATGCGTGTGTCTCTGTTCTAGTATCGGCTACACCCGTCTCGCAATGGACAATGTTGCAATGTAGCATGCCCCGGAGTGCCGGCTTAGCCTAAGCGGTGAATGATGGAGTGCAAGCCCGCTCATGGTCCGGGATCATACACGCCAACTGTTGTGTGTGTCGCTATTACCATATACCCTCAACCGCATGGCGAGTGCAGCCAGCCATTACCTTCACATCTGTGTCCGCCCTATCCTTACCATAGGCCTACACACATGTGCCCATCCACCTTCAGAGCACAACTTCACTGTGTCGTTGTCAGGCGTGTGGACATGCGCAGACAGGCATGAAAATGGTGTGCATAAGTGTGCAAGTGATGCACCCGCGCTACTCACACTAATATATAGGCCTGGGGGGATGGAGGAGCAGCAATGAGGCTACGTAATACACATTGATGCCGCTCATTTGCTACAATCAGTACATGTCAAACATGAATCACTAAGTTACACATATCACACACCAATGAACCAGTGAGCCTGGGAACATATCATGCATGGCCAACTTTTTACTCATGTCTCTCTGTGCTGTCACAGGTGATCAAGGATGTACACTCTGCGCTTGGATGATGACACCCCTCGAGCTCCGAACATTCAGGCCCAGAGGCAGTACAATTTGGCACACAAACGCACCAGGGGCATCGTGGAATGCACATTTGGTGTTTTGAAGTCACGTTTCAGGTGCCTGGACATCACAAGTGAAAGGCTCCTATACAGCCCAGACATAGTGTGCAAGATGATTATTGCATGTTGTGTGTTGCACAATATATGTGTAGCACCAATGCCCCATGGATACAAGTGACAGATGCACCGGACGATGATGAGGATGATGAGGCAGGTGGACCACACCCCACTGCACCAGCAGCAGCAGGAATAGCCCGTGGGAACACCATCATTGACAATTTCTTTACATGAGCACGTCACATTGTGACAGTTCTTAGCAGTCATGGGACCGTACAAAATTACCACAGGCACAGGATGCGCAAATAAATGCATTCCAAGACACATTCTCTGCGTGCATGTCTCTTATATGTACAAGCACATCATTCAGCCGAGTGCAAGGGCAACAATGTAGTGCTAGCAATTTCATGATTTGAAAATAGATGGTGGGTTTACCACCTCTGTGCAGAGAGGCTGTTTAGGGTGTTACATATTCGAAATGCCAGTTCTGTGTGTCACAGATAGTACGGAATCCCACTCTTCGGTGTTTCACATGTTGCACGTCATTACATATGGGCTGTCATTTTTTACCTACAAGTGAGAACATCGTTTTTTTTGGTGGCTCAAATTTGTACCACCATGATGCAGGGAAGTACCCTGTGACTCAAGTCCCACAACATGAGCAACATGAACATCACTGCCCCTACATTCGTCCATGCTTTTATACTTGATTGATCATAGACATGTCACATCTGTGTGCAGGAGGTGTTGATTGTCCCTCTGCAATGTGAATGGGAGATGCGGTTTCACAGTGTGTTCCGTGTATGTTTACGCATTGGCGCAGTTTACATACAGACTGCATGTCAATGTACATTGTGACTGTTTGTGAGGAGATGCCTATTAGATGCGGGACAATGGACATTTGTTCTACATCACGGATGTGAGGTTGTACTCGTACATTGTCATCTCACCATTTTTTCTCTGCTTTTATGGTGCATTTTCACGCATGACTCGTGGGAATTGCAGGCATGTCGCTGGTTATTGCAGATTTTTTTCTCGCGGTTTGGGACATCGCCGCTTTCTTTGCATTCGTGTTTCGCATTTTTGCAGCGTTGCGTTGCCTTTTACGTGGTCATTTGATGAGTTATCGTGAGACTATCGCATTGTACCACCGTGTTGAGAATACAACGTTAACACAGCGTTATTTTCCAGCGATAGACTGCAATGTGAAGAGTTGCGTTTTGCAATAATTATCACACGTTCTTGAGAATATGCCCCTATAAGTATAATTTTATTAATAGTAATTTTACAACTGCAGCACATCTGCATATAAAATGATAAATCAGTTCTATCATTTTATGTACGCAGTTCTCTGCCCAACTGTGGAGTCTCTGTAGTCGGCCAGTATTGTGCCTTCTGAATCCTTTGAGGGGCTTCCCAGTATTTCATCATTGTGACATTAATGAAATGGGTTTCACTTATTTGCTGGCAGGTCACTACATAATTACAGTGCTGTAATATGGCAGATTCTACAGTGGAACGCACTAGTATCTATGCTAATGGACTACACCCAGGGCTGGACCGTCCGTAGCGAGCACTGTGTGTTTTCCTGCTGGGCCCGAAGAATGTAGAGCATTTTTTTACTCGAGGGGGCTGGTTTGTTTATTGGGAGCCCGTTTGGCATCAGTGCTGCAATATCGGTCCTCTGTAACAAAAGCGTCAGCGATGTTTGACACTAGTACCTCGTCCCCATGGAGCTTCTTAGCTGGATCCCCCGTACCCTCTCCTCAGGACCTGTCGAGCGGAACTGCAAGAGCTGGTTTCTGTTCCCAGTCCGTCCTTGACTTCACCCCATTCCATTTATCACAACCCTCCTTTCACGAAAACCCTGTAATACCTGGTCCCATCTAGCCCTTCTATTCATCTCTTCAATTGTTGCATGATGCCAAAATGCCTTACAAATGCTGTTGTTTAATTCCATTTATTTTATAACAAAGAAACAGAAGGAAATGTATGAACTTCATTCTGTGACCTCAGAAGCCTAAACCTAATAATCAATATTCATCTAGACTAACCGTTAACCTTGGTTTTCCGGAGTAGTGCGCTACTCTACATAAAACACTGTGACATCTTGTCAGGGATGGTAAGTACTATATAAATACTATTACAATACTTCATATATATTTTTTGTATAAAAAACAAGGTGTTAGAAAGTGTTACAGTCATACAGGCAATATACTACACATAAATAAATGTTTAAAAAGTCCTGAGATGGGGAGGAGCTTCGCGCGGTTCCAAGATGGACGCGTGAGCAAAGGGCTCCTGAGACCCTTTTCGCCTCCCGCATCTATCCTGCCACAAATCCTGATTTGAACGATGGGTACTTATTGTTTATGCCCTGCTGATCCTGAGAACTTTTTTCGGAAATCAAATCGGACGCCGAAAACCGGACTTGCTGCATCCTGAAGTTTGCGGCCTACATCGTAGACCATCCCCGGACTTGAGTCCCCGAGGTACCCAGGTGGCAACTCAACAACAACGGCCAGTGGGACATGCCCACAGCCCTGTGGTACTTTCAGTTTCGCTTTGGGCCATTGTTGACGGCGCTCTAGGGCCGCCCCATTCGACTTCTCGTCCCTGCGACAGATCCTACGCTTGCTTTGGATCTTAGCCCTTTTGCTCTTGAGGACCATCGAGAGCGGGATCATTTTGACCAGATCACACCGGCTCCGTGGGAGTTCATCGCCCACTATGGCGGGCAAAGCAGATGCCGAGAAGCGGAACACCAAGGGCACGCATCGTGGGGGTGTTATTCAAACCCAGACCATAGAGCGCTACACTCGCCCAAAAGGGTCCCCAGGTGGAGCGAGCAAGGCTCTCGAGGGCACTGGAGATGGTACTCCTTCATCGGAGGAGCCGACACTGAAGGACATCATGGGCGCCATCACCAGTGTTCGGACGGCTATGGGCCAACAATATGAAACCCTCGCTGCGAAGATCGACACAGTGGCGATCGAGGTTAACCTCATTAGGGCGGACCTGGGAAAGACGAATGAACGGGTCAAGTCTCTGGACATTAAAACTGCAAGCTTGACCACTGATGTCTCGGACCTCCAGGCTGAGGTTCGCACTCTCCGTACCTCCAACGACCAGTTTGCCCGCCGGCTGGAGGATTTCAAGAGCCGGGCCAGGCACAATAACGTCCGCATCGTGGGGGTTCCGGAGAACTCTCCGGATGTATCCACGGACCTTCTGGTGGAGGATCTGGTCCTGAAACATCTTGTGCCTAAGGGCCTCAGCAACTTTTTTACCGTGGAGCGAGCACATAGAGTTCCCGGTGGGTAGCCCAAGCTGGGGGCCGCACCAAGGCCTATCATCGCCAGGATCTTTAATTTTCAGGACCGGGACGCTATCCTGCAAGCCTCACGTACTACGGGTCCCACTAAATTTGACAATGCCTCAGTCAGTTTCTATCCAGACTTCACCCAGGCGGTGCAGAAACAACGTATGGGTTTCACCGGGGTGAAGAGACGGCTTAGAGATATGGAACTGAAGTATGCTATGCTTTTTCCAGCCCGACTGAGGATCGAGTATGAGGAGCGGGCGTTTTTCTTTCATCGCCCCGAAGTGGTCAGTGACTGGTTGGACACATTGCCATCAAACCGCACGAGCAGCGAGAGCTCGAGAGGTGCCGAGGGGGGCCTGGCTGAACAGGAGTAGTGAGTCTGCATTGGCGAGCTGGTTACTATGGACTTAAGCAGTGGCTTTATAATAGACTTGCTTTATAATGTGGATACCCGGGGTGGGGGGAATCCGGCCTCTTCTTCCTCCTCTGGGGACTTCCTCTCTCTTCTTGTAGGTTAGTTTAATGGGGCGACAGGCACACTGCAAGTTGGGGTGGCTTTCTGGTCTAACGCAGGGGTGCAGGGTGGGGGGGTGTTTTTCAGGGTTCCTTGGGGGTGGTGGTTTTTTTTTTCCTTTTTGTTTTGTTCGAGGCTGCGCTATGTTCTGTCTTTTATCCTGTGTGCTTGTTCCCGGGCGGGGGGGGGGGGGCTGGGTGCCCAGTGCGGGGATGGGTGGGGGGAGCTTAGGGTGCTGAGTTGGAACATTAACGGTCTTGGTGATAGGATAAAGCGGGTTATTGTATTGCAATACTTGAAACGCTGTGCACCAGATGTGATTTTACTCCAGGAGACGCACTTGGTTGGAAATACATGCCACGCACTGAACAGACGGGGCTACCGTCTGGTGGCCCACTCAGGGTTTACCTCTGGGTCGAGAGGGGTGGGGGTCCTGGTACGAACTTCCCTCCCCCTGGAGATAGATGACGTAGTGTTGGACAACAGGGGCCGCTATGCGGCTATTACGGGTCGGTGGGAAGGGAAAACGATTTCCATTTTGTCTGTGTATGTCCCCCCTGGCCTGCAGCCCACCACATTTGCTGATTTGGGTGATGTGATCCTGGGGTTTCCTGACGGCATACTGGTAGTGGGTGGCGATTTTAATTCTGTAGTTAGTGGGGATGAAGACCGTAGCCCCCCAAGAGCCCTGCCTGCGGCACAGCTTTGGCTCGGGAAGCTCCTGGATACGCTTGGTCTAGTCGACTGTTGGAGGCAACTGCACCCTGGACAGCTCCAATATACTTTCTATTCGGGAGCCCATGGGAGTCTATCGAGATTGGATTATATTCTTGTACCAGCAGCACAGATGGTCTCTGCACTCGAAATTAAGCATTTGGCCAGGGGGATCTCTGACCACTCTCCGCTTTGGCTTACAGTCGACATACAGTTGGGTGCCGAGGGCCGGATCGCTCCGATCAACCCCTGGCAACTTCGTAATCCTAAAATCAGGTCGGAGGTGGTGAAGTGTATGGACTACTAGTTCGCTGAGAATGAGGGATCGTATCCTCCCCTGTTACATTGTGGGAGGCCTATAAACCAGTGATTCGTGGTCAAGTCTTGTCCCTCATTGCCAGCGAAAGGAGGCGTAATAATGCTGCGGTGGTGGATCTGGAAAATGAAATCACTGACTTAGAAAGGCAGATGGAGTCCGGGGTCACTCCGGAGGTGGTGCATTCTCTGGCCCTGAAACAATCTGACTACAAGGCGCTGGTCACTGATGCGGTCAAGGCGATGCACCATGAGCAACAGGGGCGTTTGTATGATGTTGGAGATAAGGCGGGAAAGTTGATTGCATGGTTGGACAAAAAGGATAGATTGAACCGGGTGGTGCCTGTGGTTGAACGGATGGATGGTGTGCGTGTCGTGGACCCGATTGATATAGTCCAAGTTTTTGCCCAGCACTTTCAGGCGGTTTATGCGTCGGTCTCTGATAGGCCGGAAGAGGACTCGCATCTATTGCTTCGAGATATCGCCCTGCCTAGCCTGTCGGATTCGGACAAGGAGCTTATGGAGGCGGATTTTTCCACCGATGAAGTAGCGCTCGCTATCCGTTCACTTCATTCCGGGAAGGCCTCGGGCCCGAATGGGATACCGGTCGAATTATACAAACTATGCCCCGACAAAATGGCGCCGCATCTTCGTCGGATGTTCCTGTCATCGCAAGATCTCGGCTCTCTTCCTCGAGATCAGAGATTGGCATCTATTGTGGTCATCCATAAAGATGGCAAGCCCCGTGATCATTGCTCATCGTATCGGCCGATTTCGCTCTTGAATGTTGAGCCCAAAATTCTGGCCAAACTTTTGGCAAATCGTCTGATTACGGTGATTGCTGACTTGATCCATCCAGACCAATCTGGATTTATACCCCACCATAATACCGCGCTCAATCTACGTTGCCTCCATGGCATCTTAGCAAGGGCGGGGTCTCTTGGAGAGCCGGCCATTTTGGTTTCCCTTGATGCCTCGATGGCCTTCGACACGGTGGAGTGGCCATATTGGTGGGCTGCCCTTGCTAAGTTTGGTTTCGGCCCTAAATTCATTGGGTTGATTAAGCTTTTGTATGAGCAGCCGCTGGCACAGGTGGTGGTTAATGGCAGGGCTTCGGAGCCCTTCACCCTCGGACGAGGAACGAGACAAGGGTGCCCCTTGTCACCCCTCCTCTTTGCGCTTGCCCTTGAGCCCCTGGCTGCATGGCTACGTTGGGAACCGTCGCTTAGGGGCATTCAATGGTCGCCTGACTTCGAGGACCGGATATCACTCTATGCCGATGATATATTGTTGTATCTTACCTCTCCTCGTAAGTCCTTGGGTGTCCTGTTTGGTGTGTTACACTCCTTTGGTAGGAATTCCGGTTTGGTCATTAACTGGGCCAAGTCCTGTATTTATCCACTCACGGACGATGAGCCTCTTCTTCCCCACATTTGTCCGATACCGGTTTCTAGAGTTGGCTTTAAATACTTGGGGATCTACATTTCACTGGACCCCAAAGCCCGCTATGAGCGGAATCTGTTGCCTCCGCTCTCCCGGCTTCGGTCGGATGTTGCGGCGTGGTGTGGCTTGCCACTCTCCCCTTTGGGAAGGGAGACCCTGTTCAAAATGATGTCTCTCCCCCGCTTCCTGTATGCCATTCAAAACACACTTGATTTGGTACCAGCTAGCTATTTTCGAGAGATCGAGGGCTTGCAGAGGAAGTTGATGTGGGGTGGGCGACCGCGTATCGCATTGGCGAAATTGACTTTGCCATGGTATGATGGAGGTATCACGTTGCCCGACATCAAGCGCTATTACTGGGCCTCCCAGTTGAGTGCTGTGAACCACGCTATGTACGGCCCTGTCCCGAACCCCGCGTTTGAGATGGACAGATGGCAACTGCCCGGGGGGGGGATTACAATCGAGCGCTCTATTCTAGAGCCGACCGGAAGCACCTCACAGGCCCTACTGCAGTTGCGGTGCGAGTCTGGGGAAGTGCGACCCCCGCCACGGGATGGACAGATAAACTCACGAAATCGACCCCATTGTATGCCGGGGGAAGCGCTGGGTGGCCTGTGGACGTCGAAGGGTTTTGACAGATGGGATCTCATCGGTATCAGCAGGGTGGGCATCCTTTGGGCAAAGTTAAGACCTTCGAGGTACTCCAGCGGGAATATAAACTGAGCGACAGGGAATATTACCGGTACCTTCAAGTCAGCCATGCGCTTAACTCGGTTTTCCCGGCTGACACTACGATCCCGGAGTCCTCTCCTCTTGAGGATAGAGTGCTTGACGGGTACGTCCCCGACAGCACTATATCTCTTATCTATAAGAAACTGATCAAAGATCGCTCGGATCTCCTTCTACAATTGCGGAATGCTTGGACCAGTGACGGGTTAGAACTGGACGATGAAGACTGGCAGGCGGCGATATCTTCCCCCAAAGAGGTCGTGATTCCGGCACGTCTTAGGTTGGTGCAACTTAAAATATTGCATCGGGTGTATGTCACGGGGCCACGACTGGTACATATGGGTTTCTCTGTGAATGGGTTGTGTAGGCGTGGATGTGGTATGTTGGCTACATTTTTGCATATCCTCTGGGAATGTCCGGAGGTGGCGACGTTTTGGCGCCGAGTGCATGCGGTTATGGGTGAGGTGACGGGTGTTGTGTTATTGCCTGAGGCCAGACGCTGTCTGTTGAATGTTTGTGAGCCGAATGACTGTACTGTTGCTCAAACTCAATGTGTCACATTGGGTAATATGGTTGCTAAACGAGATATAGCCCAGTTGTGGGGTTCTCAGAGGCCGCCATCACTCCTAGCATGGAAAGAAAACATGGACTGGTCCATGTTCAGGGAAAAAACTGTATATGTCTCCTGTGGCAGACCTAAGAAATGGGGTAGGGTCTGGGGTCAATGGAATGCATACCGTAGAGAGATTTGCGACCCCCCCCCCATTCACCGACATTCCAGATCCGCTTGTTCTCCCTTGACTGTGCGTTCCCTATCCTTAGCTTTTGTCGACTGCATCGTATTTTTTTGCCCCTGAGTCCCCCCCCTCCCCTCCCCGGTATTTCTCCTCTTTTATATTGTAGCACGTCTTCCGCCCGTCTCCCACTGCCATAAGGGACAGCCAATCTATCACACAGTAATGCCTCGATCTTCTTTGTGTTTTGTTTGTTGCTTTATTTATATAACTATAAAATGTGAAACCTTTCACTAATCCTATTTATACCACCTGCTTTTACAAGATCACGAGATATCGCTGCCGGACCCCCGGGTTGTCGGCTGAAGAGCTGTGTACTTTGATGTTGATATTGTTGTGTTCGACTGACTAGCCTCCGTGGTTGTAGGTCTGTAACTGTCTCTTTCTTTACATAATAAAGGTTTTAAAAAAAAAAAAGTCCTGAGACAAATCAGCTGAGGTTTGTTTTTGTAACACTAAAAATAGTACTACACAAATCACACCTTTTCATAAATAATATATTAAATAATGTCATGTTCTGTCAGTATTGGTGATCCCATAGAATTACCTCAGAGTTTTCTGTGGAATGATAAAGAGCTTATTTAAAAGTATCCTAAGTGATGCACTGCTGCCATTTTGCATTACCAGGAGCAGGCATCAAAGAACACCATTTTGAAGTGGGGAGGTGCATATAAGGTCCTTCTGAGGAGTCCTGAGCCAAAAGGAAAGTTTACCTGTGGCACCAATAATCCTTGAATCAGTCAATCAATCAATCATATTCCTTTATTCGGTTTTTAGGAGTACAAAAACCATAAAAGTTAATTTAAAAACTGTTAAGAGCATAAATACAATTACATTCCTATTTCTCGAAGCAATAAGTTGGTTAAGAAAAACACAGTTAATATTTTATCCATGATAATATTTACCAGCCATAATTACAAATTTAATAATACAGTCTAGAAAAAATGAGGTCTAATCAAGAATAAAAAGAATTAGTGTACGAAAACCAGAATATCATTTTACTATATTTACATCATTGGTCCAGATCCAAATTTGACCTATGCTTTATGCAGAATTTCAAAAACCTAGCAATATTCCTTGCAAAGCACTACGCTTCTAGATATTAGATCACGAGGAAAGCAGGGCGACATTGTTACAAACCTAAGATTTTCATTAACGGTTTTACCCATAGCTTCCTCGGTTCATGGTAGAATTTGCAGAACAGGACCACGAGCATCGTAGACTGGCTAGACATTTCATCACAAGGACACGGTGATAGCAAGTGAGACCAATCATTTGTTTTAGGGAAGGATAACAGGCGATGAAATGTATTCATTCTTAATCTAATGAGAACGAACCTATTATAAGAACTTAGTTTAAAGGTCAGGTAGGGCTGAATGGTTAAAGTAGTTTGTACTTGGAGGATATGTTGGACTGAACTTTTGGATGACTCAGAGGTCAGCCGCAACTCCTCCAGGTGTGACAAACATACTTTCTTTAGGTTTTTCCTTGAAATCTCTTGAATTGATAAGGGCTCATAATAATGCTTTTCCAGACCCAGGTCAAACAGGAATTTTTTGACACATAAGAGCCAGCCTATCTTATGTGAGTTTTCAAGGGAGAGACAGTCGTTTAAAAGCTCTCTATTAAAAGGCAAATTGGGGGTGGTCCAAATTCGATTGCCACAAAAGGATTGGTTGCAGTTTCACATGAAAGACCAAATTCCAGATGGCAGCTAAAGGTGGAGGTGCTTCTCAGCACCGATAAAATGAACCTCAAGAAGCTATTCTCCACCTTTTGAATGGAATCTACTTTTCCATAGCCCCACACCCCTGCGCCATACATCACTGCCCTTATACATTTTGCTCTGTAGATTTGTAACATCTCTACAGTTGACCTCCTACCCAGCCGGTGTGAAAAATTAACTAGCGCAGCGGAAGCCCTTATAAACAATAATTTCCTGGCCTCTATCGCCTGCCTCCAAGAACACTTGTTATCAATTAAAATTCCAAGAAATGGATACGTGATTGTTTTTTCCAACTTGGATTTTTCTATATTGAACCTGGGACCAGGGTTCAATTCCCGACGCGGCAGGGTCTTGAACCAGGGTCAGCGGACTCGATAATGCTCGTCTCGGTGCCTACTCTAACCAGGGATCACACTCGGCAACTTTGGGCATTAGCTTGCCTCATCTCCACAACGGACCCCCACAAACGCCGGATATGCCTGGTTTCACCTTGGAGATACCCAGGAGGGAACATCTCACAGGGAAAGCCAGGACGGGTTCCCCAGCGGTCTATAGCGCCAGGACGCCTCTGGGTAGCAGTGCGCTTTATAAGACACACACATTTACATTTACATATAAAAACACTCCTCATTTTCTTGTAAGTTGATTCATAGGACATAACAAAGGTTTTCTTAATATTGATCCTTAAATCTAAGTTGGCCATGTAACGTTGATACGTACTAAGGCCGCGCTGAAGTTCTAGTGGAGTTCTTGGTATTATCACGGCATCGACGGCATACAAGAAAGCAGAAATTGGACAATTTTTCGCACACTATAGGTCCTGGCACCCTTCTAGCATCACTTGTTCCAGGCCATTAGTGTAAAGTGAGAAGAGAAAGGGTGCCAGGACACAACTCTGTCTTACCCCTCTGTCCGCGTTAAAAGAAGCCGTGAGTTCCCCGCCTGTTCCAAAGCACACCCTTGTCCTACCATTTGTGTATAGTTCTCGTAGGAAATTTAACACAGAGATCTCTATACTCATCTCGCTTAGGATAGTCCATAATTTAGAATGGTTTATTCAGTCAAAGGCTGCTGTTAGATCCACGTAAACCATATATAGGTTTACCCCTTTGCACATTTATACTTCCCCATCAGTAGTGTCAAGTCTAGTGCTTGTTCAGTAGTGCCCATGCCTTCCCTGAACCCGAACTGGAGATCAGACAATATATTATTATCCTCAGACCATTGATGTAAACAGTTAAGAATGATCCGTCCCGCTATCTACCTTAGAGAATCTAGCAAAGAGATAGGTTGATAGCAGGATGGACTTTGTCGATCTCTTTTTTTGAATATTGGGACCAGGACTGATTCAGACCATGAATCAATAAGGCCCACTCAACATGAGGCTTTCAAAACCCTAGTGAGGATTGGGGTCCAGAGGTCCTTATTATATTTAAACAAATCTACGGGTGCCCCATCGGGCCGGGGGCCTTAACCCCTTTACTAGCTAATATAGTGTGTTCGACTTCCAACAGAGAAATATCAAGGGTAATAGGATAAACTGAGAAATTAGTATGGGGGCTTACTCTCTCCCCTAAACTTTTGGAACTTTGAGAACTCTTTTTTCTTATCACAGATCCCAAATATCTGCGAGAAGTGTTCCACCCATAGATTTTCATCTATGGCTATTTCCATATTTGGAACTACACTAGCTTCAGATAAAAAAGGAGATTTAACACATTTCCAAAAAGCTGTGCTATCCTTCTCTTTGCAGCTTTTATGTAACTGTATATTTACATAAATGTATAGCATATTAAATGTATAGTTTTCCTATTTTTAATGACCTTGTTATATTCTTTTCTAAGAAGAGCTATTTTTTTTTATCCCTAACATCTTTATGAAGGGAAAGTTTTAAGTCAGAGTATGCTTTGGTGCATGCTCTGTTAAACCATCCTTTAGGTTTCTCCTTCTTTCTCTGTTGGCAGTTCAGATCGCTTCCTATTGCTGGTAATATGGCATCAAAATTGGCTAGGATTTCTTGATTAGAGGAAGCAGCATCTAAACATATCTCTATCGATTTACGGGAGTTTTTTATCACCTCAGTTGTGATCTGAAAAGGGTCAACTCTGTCCCACTTAAGTGCGTACCCGTTCAGTCTACTTAGAAAAAGATTTTTCTGTCCTAATAGCCTGGCCGGTTCCCTCCTACTGGTTTTATTAGGATAGAATAGTTTAACGCTATTAGGGAAATGATCGCTAGTAACGTTGTCATGGGTTTTAAAATGTTGAATGCGGGACGCAGCATTCCTTGATACAAACATAAAATCAATGATAGTACTCGATCCTCTACCATTGAAAGTCCGAATCAGTGGTGGTATTACTAATTCTTAGCCAAACTAAGTTCCAAGATAATAAGTATATCATTTAATCTGTTCCCACTTTCCGAATGCGGAAAATGTGTTAAATTGTTCCCGTCTTTGTCTACCATGCAACAGGTTAAGTTATTATTATAGCCACACGGAGTTAGATTACAATCTCCGCCCCAAGATATAAATATATTTTTAGAGTTCTTATATTTAAGTTCCATTAGAGTATGGCAAATCTCTTTTAAGGCAGTGATTAACTTAGGTCTTTGGATGTTATTGTAAAAGTTAACCAGCACATAGATATCGTGTTTAGTCATGCCAACGGTGATTATTTGGAAGTTTGGTTCCAATTTAACTGGAACTATTTCTTTAAACTCTACAAGGTTGGAGATAAATGTTGTCAATCCCCCCTTAGCTCTCCCTGAAATCCATGGAATAGTGGGGGAAAAATAGGTCTTATAACCCTCCAGGTGTATAGCGGAGGTAGCCCAGGTCTCCTGTAAACAAAGAACATTGAACTTTCCAGTGAAGCCAAGCATTGTTAACTAATTTAGAACGCAGCCCTGCTATTTTCCAATAAACAATGTCTAACCCGGGTTCACTGGAGGTTCCTTTCTGGAGAATATTTCTATTAGGGCTCCCATTATCATCCTGGTTAGTTTCATTTCCCAGGTTTTTGTCTTCTGGGGCAGTAGTATTGTACAATAATGGAGGGATACCCTTCGCTATACTAGGATATTGGCTAAACTGGGGTTCGAGATCAAAGGAAGTTGTTCGGGTGGATGATAGTTGTTTAGAGTTTAAATAAGTTTCCGTGTACAAGGGACCAGCAATAGTAAATTGATTCTGCTTCGTGTGTTGTTTGGCTTTAGATTTGGACAGTCAGTCTATTTCTTCCATACCCGACAACACGTTTAACCTATTGTGTGTTTGAGGGTTATTTCATTGACCTTGAGCGGGGCCTGTTCTGTTGGTGGTATAAGTATTTGTGGGTATAGTACAAGGTGGGTAAAAAAAGCCCAACGGTATAAGATTAATCCTACACTCTAATAGCAAACTATTAATTTCTGCCCAAAGTATGTTATTCACAAGTACTGGGGTTTTAAATGTTAGAACAATACAGTCACCTGGAAATATTTTCTCTCGAGGCCTGACCCACTGAACTCTTCTTGTCATTTTAAATTCAGAAATAAGCTGTTGCGAGAGTCCGGTCCTCCTTCCCAACCAGTGTAGTGTCTTATTTCTCAGCATCTCCTATGTTTCTTTTTCTAATGGGGCCTTTTTGGGCACGTTTGCCAGAATCACTACATAGGGGGTTAATGCAGGTGGAAGGTCAAGATGTTCGTCTATTGGATATTTATAAAAGACTTGGGATGGAACTGAAGGTAGAAAGGACCGAGAACTCTTTGGAGTATGAGGGGGAGTGTTAAACCTATTTACATTTCTTGAATACATGAAATCCCTGTACCCATTCTCTGTCTCTATAGTGTTTAAAGAGTTACCTGCCCTAGTTTGTGAGGGATGGACGTTCCCAGTATTAGATGTTCTGTCTGGGTGGTTAAGCAGCTTTAGGGCATCTGTTTCCTTGGATCTAATGTCAACTACGGTAGGTTGTCTAATTTGTATATTATTATCTATATTTACAGGACAGTTCTCCTTAGCTAACAAATTCCTATCCTTGGCTTGACAGATTTTCATTTCCATAGGTTTTTCAATATGTGTCAATCTAACGCCCAATTGGTCTAGTGTAATTCTCACATGTAAGTCCAATCTCTCTACCAGGGTTGTTAAGGTCTTCAAATCAGCATTATGAATATCATTTCTTGTATTACTCTCTTCCTTCCCCTTGTATGAGCCTTTCCTATTTCCCACTTTTTTCTTCCCTTCCCTTCCTTGATGATCTTTTCTTATCGCCGTAGGAGGAATGGGCTTGGATTGTTTTTTCTCTCCTTCACTAGTAGGCTCTTCACTAACTTTCCCCCCCCCTATCCTTGGGTTCCTTTGCTTTTTCTGTGGTGGTTGGAGCTGAGAATCAGAATCACTAGAAAAAATCTCCTGCGGGAGAGTCTGGATGCAACCGCTTAAAATTGGGTTCGAATCTAAGCTATGGCTCACAGGGTCTGGAATTTTGGTTTGTTTGGGATCAGGGGCTACCGTTGATGTACCTGTCGCCAGTGACTCTTCCACTGAGGATATCTGCTTATCTAGCGCCCCCATTGCCCCTGTAAGATAACTTAATAAAGTTTGTTGAGTGTCACTGGTTGTTCTAGTATTTCCTCCAGATTTTGGGCTTATTAGCTTCCTTTTACCCATTGCTAATGTATATTTCAGACAACTAGTCAATAGTTCAGTAGGATAAAAAACAGGAGTCAAGTAGTTCCACGAGGCCTTCTTCTTATAATATCTCCACAACAACCTTAGATTTCAGTTTGCTTAAGAAAGATGGAATGGTGGCAGTATCACTCACAAAGTATGGACAAGTCCGACCCCAAAATTAAACCAAAGAAATTTCCAAAAGGAACACAAATGTGATAAGCCCAGAAGTTTTTATATACTATTAAGAGTTTTACTGTCACTTATGCGGATATTCCCTGATACAGCCAAGAGAAAGGGCCCGCCCCGGTCTCATTCGGGCACAGACGGCAAGGACGGGCCCGCCCTTGGCCCGGGCTTGGCCTGGGCGAGCCCGCACGCGCCCCGTGCCGCGGGAGTCCCGCTGACAATTTCAAGGGCTGACCAGACTGGCGAAATCCCATGAGAGTGCCCTGTCATGTGCTTATCTAGGTTCCTGATCGATACTGTGACCTTATGCCCCTATTCGGCTATAAATCCATTTATTCCCTATATTGGCATAACCGTTCAAGTGCGATTTTCTGTAAAGTCATCTCTGGCCTCACACGAGCAGAGCCACAGAGCCACATTCCAGCATGACTCTCTGCTACTTCCTTTGCGACCAATTAGTGCAATGACAGAGCAGCAGTCACTATCTGATATTCCTAGATAACACTCCGAGTTCTTCAACAAGATAAAAACTTAGCAAACCTGGAAATCCCCGCTTGCTATGTTTTGATTAGTAATGGAACTCTAATGAGCAACTGATAACTATCACTTCCTAGTGACATCTTTAATTGACGTCTTATGTCCAGCAAACTTGCGTCAAACCCGGCACCTGTCAGGTATAAATATTACCAACGTTGCCTTAAGCAATGAGCGAACATGTTGCTGATGCCAGCTGCCTGCATGACCCCGTGTTGGTAAAAACTAGCACTCTGTCGCTGCAGCCTGCTATCCTGTGGTGGTGAAGCTACTGATTACCATTATCGCCGCTACAGCGCGACCTATGGTGCAGTACGCTTGAGGAGCCGTGCAGCCGTCCTCTGCGAAGACATCCAGCCCAGCTGCCCGCAGACGCTGTCACCCCTCCTTCCTCGACGCGCTGAGAGAAGCCGCTGCCTTTCTCGTGCAGAGAAATCCAGTCCCGGCGCTTCCAGTTTACCCTCGCAGGTGACTGGGATATCGAGAGAGACCCCTGAAGGAGATACCAATCCTCCATCATTCTATTCAGAGGTATGGTGTTGACTAAACCCTTAGACGAGAATTCTTGAAACAAACCTTGGCAAAACCAACTTAACTTAAGCTACTTACTTACTCCCCTTCTCACGTGTTAGGCTTAGGTCAGGCACACTGGGGTAGGCTTAGTTAGAAGCACCAGTTGAGTATGTTAGCCTAATGTATATATGACTGTATATATGTTTTATTACTTTTAAACCATTGTATGGCTAAGAAACCATATCAATGCTTTTACAGTTCTATTTCGCTATTCTTATCTTACTGTACGTACTTTTTATAATAACAGTTATTGCAATTGTGGCAATACATTTCTCTTGTATGAGAAGAAAGACTGTTCAATAAATGTTAACCTTTATTGATACACGCCCGTCTCTCTATTCTCTACATACTGTGAAAGTAAACTGCACTAGACTGACTGAGTGAAATCTATGTCTATTGTTTCACACGACCCTAGAGATCGACTCTTGATCTGAGGAGCAAAGTTGTCATGTTGCACGGTTGTTGGAAAGCTGAATCCCTTCTTGTCTGTGCCAAGGAAGCTGATCACTTCCTATGCAGAGAAGAAAGTTTCCAGTGACCTCTGAGCTAGTTGGTAACACAACCCAATTAAGTTTAGCATAGTCAGTGGAGGCCTGGAATATAAGCAGTTCCACGTCGATACTACTGTTTATGTTATTCCAATGCGCAGGGCCTAGTGGGAAACTAGGAACTACACTACATGGCGCCCTAACGTTTGGTAAGGCGATAAACTAACGCAAGACTTGTAGAGTAACTCAGTCGTGCATATTTCACACCCCTTTCTCCCTTAAATACTCCAATAGACGTCTGGAGTGGGTGAAAGGTTAAAATCCGCCCGACCTTAGTAGGAAGAGATTCCTATGTAAAGCTCTGGTTTATTCAACGTTGAAGGATACAGTGTTCCAAAATATTGTGCATCTAATCTTTGTCTCCTTGGAGACCTACTCTGCAAAAAACTGCATTTTTAAAATGTCAGACAATGAAGAAGCAGCTAGGTTGGCTTCCATACTAATAGAGGAGGACTCGAGTCTCCTACAGGCAGACCCGGATGCTATTATCATCCCGGTCCAGTTAAGAAGATCTATAACTTTAAAACTTATAGAAAACGGACTGACACCTCAAGGTGGTACAGTAATTTTCGTGATAGAGGCTCACGAGTATCGGCAGACAGAGGTATTCTATTCATGGATAAACTTTCCAGCGGTAAACGCTATAACACAAGAGTTTCACTATTACAAAATAGAGGAACCTCCGGGAGAGTACGCTCCTTTCGAGGAGATTGAAATCCCACTTAAATTTCAAGAGCACCTGCTCTGGTTTAATGGCGCCCTAAAACACAATGATCACATTACCAGGCTCGGTCCACTAGGTAGACCAGGAGCCACGTGGCCGGTTCTAGCCAGCTACACACCACATCCTGACATTATAAAAATGTCTAGAGAAGAGCTGTTAGTACAGCTAAACACATTAATAAAAATACATAGGCAATTAGTCCAATATGTAATAAGGACTGCAACAGTCCAGCCAGCTGTTAATTCACACCAGCTGACCCCTCATCAGGGGAACACAAATAAAATTACACCACAGAACATACAGTCATGTCTTGGTAAAACACCCGTAAAACGGGAACAAATTCCTTTCTGGTTAGCCCAGAAAATCACTCAAATAGAGGCAGTATTTCCTGATACTACCCCTATTGAGAAACACAGAATCTTGACCATCTGCCTTCCTATGGGAATCGCACCACACGTGGAGGACTGCGACACTTGGGGTACAGTCTTTGCTTCCATTTACACAAAAACACACGGTGTTCCGTCTATGGCGGTAATACCAGACGTGCTAAAACAGATTCAAAATGAATTCGGTCCAGAACCAGCTTTAAATCTAGGTATGAAATTACTGAAAGACTTCAAGCAGGTCACGGCTATATTATTAGCCAATGTAAAGGGAGAAGCAGCATCTGTGGCGATTCGCCAGAAGTTGAGGGAAACAGATATAAAAGATCCTGTTGAGCTTGCAAAAATCATAGAAAAATGCTATGAAGAATTAGGTAGAGACAGCCTGGGTGGAAAACCAGTTAAGCCCCAACTGCTCGAAAATCCTGAAAAATTATTTATTAAAAATAATTCAAACACTCCTAAAAAGAGCTGGGATGGAAATAAACAATCCACTCCCAAGGAAAAAGTTTTCCAGTCCAGAGGAAGGTCTCCTCGACGGAGGGAAAGAACTCCGACTCGAGAACGCCAGTCTCCCCAACGGGAGCCCTCTGAGAAAAGATATAAACCTTAGAAATAGGGATAATCTAAAAAAACCTGATAGATATCAAAGTATTGATACACGTCCCTCTCGATCTTTTCCACAGAATTCGGAAAGAAGAGGACGGTCAGACCCAGGAGAGCACACCAAGTCCAAAGACAAGGAACCTGCTCAAAATAAGAAATCTCAATTTCAGAAAAAGAAGGTAGCCAGTATTAGAGTAATCAACCATGCCGAGAATACTGAGGACACAGTTGAAAAACGGGGAGTGGGCATTGACAATGTTGGACAGTGCAGCAGAGATCAGTATAGCGTGCAAGATCTTGATGAGTCATCTGGAGACAGTGGACACGAATGAATACATTCAGGTTGAAACTGCCGACGCCAGACTTAGCGAGCCCCATAAAATATACGAAATAACATTGCGTATAGAGGGTGATAAGACTAGGAAAATTAAGGGTCTATTTTGGGATAAGCTCTCAAAAGGCTATGATATTCTGTTAGCTGAAAAAGATTGGCCCCCGGAGTTTGTCAGGGAGTGCCCTCGTGGCGAAGAAGTGATTATGCCTGCCTTCTCGAATCACATTCCGATTCACAAAAAATATACATATGCAAGGAAATGGGCAGTAGCCCAGGCACCTGCATTGTATAAAAATCATGTAGGATGGGATGAGGATTCACCTCCTCACAAAATCCAACTAAAAAGTGAACCAACTGCCCAACGGCAGTATCCCATAAAGCAAGAAGCTAAATAACAGGTCAGGGAGATCTTAGATCAACTTGAGTACCAGGGGGTGATTGAAACATGCACCTCTCAAATGAACAATCCTTTGTTTCCTGTCTCCAAGCCAGACAATTCATATCGTCTAGTTTTGGACTACAGACACCTTAATACATGTTGCAAAACTTTTGCAGTACAAAACTCGCATAGTGCAGCCCTAATGAATAACATAGTTAGGAAAAAATACAAAACGACATTAGACATTTCTAATGGTTTCTTTTGTCAAAACATTGCAACAGAAAGCAGATACTTGACCGCTTTCTCCGCATTTGGGTCACAGAAAAAATTCTGTCGACTCCCACAGGGGTTCAAGAACAGCCCAGGACTATTCTCAGCTAGGGTAACAGAGTTACTACAAATCTATGATGATGAAGCATTATCTTACGTAGATGATATTTATCTCACAGACGACGACTTGGATACTCACTTGAAAAGAGTGAACACCATTATACTTGGGTTCGCAGCAGAGGGTTACAAATTCAACTTTAAAAAGTCCCGAATTGCCCATCTGACAGTACTGTTTTTAGGGTATGAATTATCAAGTGAAGGGAAAAGCCTAGCGGACAACTTCTTAGAGAAGTGCGCTGTACTCCAAGCTCCAAAAACGCTGAAGAATTTACAATCAATACTAGGTTTTCTGAATTTCGGAAGAACTTACATCCTAAATTACGCAGAGAGGGTTAAACCTCTCTACGAACTAATTAAACCTGATTTAAAACAAATCAATTGGACTCAAAAACACACAGAAATTTTGAGATCACTGCAAACAGACATGTTAGCAAAAACAAAATTAGATACACGTGACAACACGATCGATCTTGTAATCCGAGTCATCCCAGGAAGATGCGGATTCACGTACCTAACCTCTAATGAGGGAGAAAAGGTACCAATTTCAATTAAATCTCACTTGTACACACAAGCAGAAAAAACATTCAGTCACACAGAAAGAACTGTGAAAGCAGTGCAAATCGCATTAGCAAATGAACGAGAACTAGCACACGGCAAACGGATTAATATCCTTACAGCAGAATCCGCCTTCGAAGCGCTATTCAGCCCAGTAAACCTGCCTACAGTGTCACTGGATCCGAAATGGATACAGTGTGTAGATTCTCTAGGAGCGGAAGACGTGAAATACTATTTTGCTCCGCAATTTGAAGAACTGAATGATTTAGAATATGAAGAAGAATATCCTCTGCCAATCGAAATCCTGCCTCTCCCACAATACGCCTGTATAATCTATACAGATAGCTTTGTACAGCATTTTAATGTGGAGAGTAAATCCTACGATGCAGCATGTGCGATTATTAAAGGTCGTTGGCTGTGCGGTAAATTCAGACCGAAAGTAACAAAAACTGAATCAGTAAAGTACTGTTCGGTTCAAAGAACTGAAATCAGGTCTTTAAAGATGGCGCTAGAAAATGCAGAACGCGAATTCCCCACACTTATAGTGTGCGATTCTCATTTTTGCGTCAATTCTTACAACAACAAACTGCAGAGTTGGATCGAAAACGACTACAAAGATGACACAGGTGCCACAATAAAGCATAAAAAGCTCTGGAACGAGGTAGCTCTTTTACACAAAGAACTACAAAAGACTCACGTGACTCACGCACAGAGTCTTCAGCGTGATGGCGTTCACGTTGCAGGGAATTCATTGGCTAATACAGCCAAAGCGGAAGCAACTAACCCGGCTTCCGTAGCCACAGAAAAGCGTACAGATAAGTACATAGACGGGGAAACCATGCTGGCAGTAAAAACGACCGTAAAAGGCGACTGTGCAGCACTACCCGTAAACTATCCACTCAATTATGCATACATAATCGATGCAAACTCCGTTCCTTTTGCTCGAATCCCTGGAGTGGGGGATAGAGTAATTCCAAACATGAACAGGAGAATATTTTTAATAGCAGACGCACACATGGGTTTGGGTCTAAGGCACAGAGAGATCAAGGAATCACTGACTGAATTACAATCAGTATTCTGGTGGCCGGGAATGAGTGTAGAACACCAAATATATGCAAACAACTGTGAAAACTGCAATAGGGATCGCAGTAGCGAACCTTGCTACCGGCTACCAGTCAGAAAGAGCGTAACGCTGCCTACACCCCATCCTGCGTCCTATTAATAGTTAAGACGAAATACACTTAAAAAAAAATGAGGCCTCCAGCGCTCGGCTGACGCTAGAACGGTTATAAAAGATTTGCGAGTCTTTATCGGCACATACGCAATTACCACGTTCCATTCTGACCAGGGTCCTGCTTTCAGCTCTCGAGCCTATAAGGAGGCCATGGCCAGCATGGGAATTGGGTTGCGGTATTCTTGTCCGTCGCATCCCGAAGGGAATAGTGTGGTAGAAAGAAAAAACCGTGACATAAAGCAATCTATAACAGCGAAGGTATTAGGTTCAGGCGCTGGGTGGGTCAAACATTTAATAAGTGTCCAGACTAGTCTTAACAACATGCCAAGAAATTCTCTAAAAGGTTTCAGCCCATACGAACTATTGTTCGGAATTAGAATGAACGTTCAGGACCTCGATAGTCAGATGTCAGTGGTACAAGAAGAAACAAAGCAGTTTGAAGTAAAAGACCGTTTGGCTGTTTTACAGGAACTGAATGAAACAAGAAAATCATTAAGCAACATAAAGTTAAAGCAACAGCCAAGTACCACTGACGAGGCACCACCCGCAACAGCCCCAGCAAGGCCTGTCTGGATTCCAAAGATTGGGGATCTAGTCAGAGAAAAGATCGCGGTTAAGAAGGAATTTGGGCCTTCTTACAGAAAAGCAGTACCTGTCTTAGTAGTCACCGGAACAAGATCAGTTGTGCTACCGCCCCTTGCTGGTAAAAAGGAGAACAGAGTCGTGTCCATCGATCTGGTAAAACCACAAGCATGTGGCCTATAATCAACAGTAGGCCCAGTGGACTCCCAAGAAACAACAGAATACCCAAACTTGCAACAATCCAAGAGGTTCAAACTGAAAGACTAATCACATTCGATCAGCCTGCAGTGCACAATGAAGGACTATGCAATAATGCCATGGAACTCGTGCCTCTTGAAACACAGCTTGAAACAGTTCGTCAAGAAACAACACCAGTCTACAATGATGTGGCATCAGAAAGTGCTACCGAGAGACAGATTGAAAGAACAATCCCATCAATTGACAGAACTGCCTCTGGTTATTTCATCAACTTCGACAACTTCTCTGAAGTTTTAAATGATCCGGAAGTGATGCCAGAAACAAAAAAGTATTCTAAAGAAAATACAACAGGACTCCTTCAACAAATCAAAGAACTATATCTGGATTCACCGTTGATTGAGCATTGGATCATCTCAGGGGTATTCATACTCCTACTATGCCTAATTTTAGTTTTAATTTTAGGAAAGTTCATTACAATTGAATGGACACAGCAAGTCAGAACATCAACCTAGTCCTGAAACAACACAGATCATCCCACGTGAAGAAAAGAGAACTGTCAACAGTAAATGTCACAGCAATTCCAATACCTGGTGGGGTAGTATGGGAGAAAACAGACTATGAGATCTATGGTCCGGTTGAAATCCTGAAGTATCTTCATCAACTAAAGGTTTCCTTAAGTGACTTTGTGACACCAAGTACATTCTCTGATGATTGGGACTTTAACAGTATTAATGACATGATGTCTGATTTAGTAATGTCAGCTAGATTCACAGATCATGATTATTTACAAGGTTCATCTAGTTATGAGCAGTTATTCTGTTACACCCACTATGGGGATCATTACTTGCATAAATCTGCACAGCCTAGAAATGTTTTTATGTATAATCAATGGGAACATTGTTCTACACCACCTAAAAGCAGTTCTAAAGCATTTTTTGAGAAATTCAAATATTTTTCAGGGTTTAACACCAGTGATGCAGAAACGTTTTATTATAAACTGTTAGATAAAACAGGAATGAAAACAATGCTGACAAATTCTAAATTGATATATTCAGAAGCATTTTATGACAAAATGATGACATTTGGTTTTGATTATTGGAAAAATAATATTGAAACAAAATCAATTTGGGGTACAAAAGATTGGCAGGTGCAAGGCATAGAAGCACTATTTAGAACCTGCATGATACCAGAACAAATGTTATTTCTAAATGACACTGTACACCAAACATCTTGTCTTGGCCTAGCTAAGAACAAAGACCTTAAAACACCGTCTATACCAAAGCCAATAGCTGAGAATACAACTGCAGATAAAGAGTTAGACGTGTTACACATTTTACATTTCAACAGAACACATCCTGATTGGAAAAAGTGGTTAATCTGGCCTACAGACACAAATAGCTGTCAAGATAGATTCCTGAATAAAACACAGGGTTTAAAAATGACCAGATTAGACTCGAGATATTCCCAGAGACAACATCCAGGAATTATAACCACATACAGTGTAGGGAAACTCTGCCTAGAATGGCTAACTACATCCACACTGGCTGAAATTAAGCAACACTTGTCTTTATTAAAAGATGGTGCTGATTTGCGCGATTTCATTCTTGGACCACGCAAACAGCGTCAAAAGCGTTTCATAGCGACCAGCATCTATGCTGCTTACAACGAGGCTTGGAAAGTAAAGCAAATTGAAACTGCTGAAAAGATACGAGAAATTGATCGTATTAATTTGGAAAAATCACTTTCTGTGGTAGACAATGGGTTAATGACTCTGTCTTCCAGAATATATTCTTTGGACAATATTGTATCCTCTGCCTTTGATGTGATAGACAGAGATTTGCTAATGTTACAACATGGCCAGTCTCAATTACGCTCTATTATAGAATTAGGCTGGACGCTGCAAAATCTTCGTTCAGGCTATGTGCCTTGGCGTCTGATAAACACAACGTCATTATTTTCCATTTTTAACCTTACTGATAAACAGATCAGTTTGGCACAGAAAGGAGCAGACTATACAATCTTGAGCATCGAGAAACTCGAGAGATTACCATTGACAATGTCAGAGAGCCCTGTCATTGAATGGATAATACACGGAATTATCACAATTCCGATAACAACTTTCCGATTTCATAAATGCCTTGAATACATACCTGCTGGCCAGTATGAACAATTGGGTAAGGGATATGTTAAATCCGAATGGAAATTACCATACACTCATTCTTGCTATAGTGACAGCGACAAAAATGTATTTCTTAGTGGTGACAACTGTAAACACTCACTAAGCGGTATACTTTTGTGTCAGGGTATTAATTTACACGGAGCATGTGATGGCAATTCATACAACCTTTCATGCCACCAGCTAGTCACACCTGCAACTCAGATAGAGCCCTTCTTTATGCAACTCGCAAACGGGAGTTACATTCTAAGAACGGATCACAGGTGCTGTGGCCTCGCGCCCGGAAAAAGTTATCTAGTACAAGTAACGTCCATGGTCAAATGTTGCATGCAAGCATTGTTCCCGAGCGGGCCTCCAGACTTAGTGACTCCCCTCTGGCCTCGTCTGAATCTCTATTCTATACGAATTGATACATTAAGCAAAATGAAATCTGTGCTTTTACAGACAACAGTGCCTATAACGTCATCTAAAGAGACGTATGATCTTCTAGTCGCAAGGACGGCTACTGAGGTCCATGACCTTTTATCAACAAATTGCCCCGTGCATTTCGTACAAATGCTCGACCAACTCCTTAACATGTCTAGTGCTACAAGCATCCCAGGCATATTTAAGACAGTCTTTACGGGACTGCTAACACCCTTCCAGGCAATTTTGGGAATCTTTCCTAATTTTGTGCACTCCATCTTTGGTGGTATTCCACTATTTTTGGGACTCATCGCAGGGATTCTATTTTTGACCCTTCTGCTACGTTATGGCAAGCCTCGGCTCAGACATAGCTCCCATGGGAATGGAAGAGACAATCCTAGCAATGCGCTACAGGGACAGGATAACTAACGTCCTCGGATTGGCCAGGCTGAGAGATCTAAACATGACCTGGTTCCTTTCATTCAGACCAATATGGCAAAATTGCATTTTACCTGTGCTACGGTGTATGCTTTGCGGCGATGAATGCGTGTTGGACATCTGTCTTTCACTTCCATCAGCAGTACCAATGGACGTCGATACTTTGCTAAGTCCAATAACGGCTCACGCATTGTGTTGTCCCCAGCGGCTACCAATCCTGATGACGGCATTCGTGGAGACTCCTGTACTACAGCCAAGTGGTAACAGTGGAGCGAGTGACAAAAGCAACATCATCCAGGTACAACGTTCTGTGAGCAGGGCTGGTCCTGTCTTCGATGACAGCAATCATTCTCACACCTGCCAAGTTTCAGCGCTATCTAATTTGGTTGAACTATCACCTGATTTTGTAGACCAATTCTTTGCGAGCCTGTCTGATACGATGTTCTCACCCACAGAGAAACAATAACTTTTGAGAAGCTTTCCGACACACAGCGTTCCCATGAACTCTGAATTCGGCCTTCAGTTTTGATCAACATAAAACTGCCAGGAGCTTTGGTAAACTGATTTTTTCTTTGAATTGGACAATTTTTAAAAAAAATATTGACCCTCTCCTTTTGGCCCGAACGATTCTTTGCTTAACGTAAAAACTATTCTTAGAGAACAGAAGCTTCACACTTCTATTTCTAAAAACACATCTAGAGACATAACAACATAACACCAGCCTCTAGCACACATATTATTACAATGCATTTTTATGTGATGATTTATCTCGCATTTCTTCTGTCAGAGATACTTCATGTGTAATTCTTCATTGATTTCATATGCAATAATTTCTGAATGAATTACTATGCTTTTAAAACTACGTACAGTACCTAAATTCCATGTATTACAAGTACGCCTATTTCGAATGCATTTATGTATTTTGGGGTGGGCTATGTTACACCATGTTACACATGCATCTAATTGCTTAGTTTTAGTAATTTTGATGGACATGAATTCGTGGAGTGGGTGTCATGTGCTTATCTAGGTTCCTGATCGATACTGTGACCTTATGCCCCTATTCGGCTATAAATCCATTTATTCCCTATATTGGCATAACCGTTCAAGTGCGATTTTCTGTAAAGTCATCTCTGGCCTCACACGAGCAGAGCCACAGAGCCACATTCCAGCATGACTCTCTGCTACTTCCTTTGCGACCAATTAGTGCAATGACAGAGCAGCAGTCACTATCTGATATTCCTAGATAACACTCCGAGTTCTTCAACAAGATAAAAACTTAGCAAACCTGGAAATCCCCGCTTGCTATGTTTTGATTAGTAATGGAACTCTAATGAGCAACTGATAACTATCACTTCCTAGTGACATCTTTAATTGACATCTTATGTCCAGCAAACTTGCGTCAAACCCGGCACCTGTCAGGTATAAATATTACCAACGTTGCCTTAAGCAATGAGCGAACATGTTGCTGATGCCAGCTGCCTGCATGACCCCGTGTTGGTAAAAACTAGCACTCTGTCGCTGCAGCCTGCTATCCTGTGGTGGTGAAGCTACTGATTACCATTATCGCCGCTACAGCGCGACCTATGGTGCAGTACGCTTGAGGAGCCGTGCAGCCGTCCTCTGCGAAGACATCCAGCCCAGCTGCCCGCAGACGCTGTCACCCCTCCTTCCTCGACGCGCTGAGAGAAGCCGCTGCCTTTCTCGTGCAGAGAAATCCAGTCCCGGCGCTTCCAGTTTACCCTCGCAGGTGACTGGGATATCGAGAGAGACCCCTGAAGGAGATACCAATCCTCCATCATTCTATTCAGAGGTATGGTGTTGACTAAACCCTTAGACGAGAATTCTTGAAACAAACCTTGGCAAAACCAACTTAACTTAAGCTACTTACTTACTCCCCTTCTCACGTGTTAGGCTTAGGTCAGGCACACTGGGGTAGGCTTAGTTAGAAGCACCAGTTGAGTATGTTAGCCTAATGTATATATGACTGTATATATGTTTTATTACTTTTAAACCATTGTATGGCTAAGAAACCATATCAATGCTTTTACAGTTCTATTTCGCTATTCTTATCTTACTGTACGTACTTTTTATAATAACAGTTATTGCAATTGTGGCAATACATTTCTCTTGTATGAGAAGAAAGACTGTTCAATAAATGTTAACCTTTATTGATACACGCCCGTCTCTCTATTCTCTACATACTGTGAAAGTAAACTGCACTAGACTGACTGAGTGAAATCTATGTCTATTGTTTCACACGACCCTAGAGATCGACTCTTGATCTGAGGAGCAAAGTTGTCATGTTGCACGGTTGTTGGAAAGCTGAATCCCTTCTTGTCTGTGCCAAGGAAGCTGATCACTTCCTATGCAGAGAAGAAAGTTTCCAGTGACCTCTGAGCTAGTTGGTAACACAACCCAATTAAGTTTAGCATAGTCAGTGGAGGCCTGGAATATAAGCAGTTCCACGTCGATACTACTGTTTATGTTATTCCAATGCGCAGGGCCTAGTGGGAAACTAGGAACTACACTACAGCACTGCCTCTTGGGAATTGTAGTCCCGGGCAGTCCTGCGCTCCGTGGTGAAGGGGCGGGCGGGTCGTTACAGGCAGCAATGGGAATCCTTGGACCCGGCTCCGGCCCCACACAGCGTGGTCAGGCAAACAAAAGGTCTCCAACAGGTCTCCAACAAAATGGTGATTACGGGCGTCCCGCGCCATGGGAGCCCCGCTGAAAATTTCAAGGGCTGACGAGGTTGACGAAATCCCGCAAGAGAGCACTGCCTCTTGGGAATTGTAGTCCCGGGCAGTCCTGCGCTCCGCGATGAAGGGGCGGGTGGGTCGTTACAGGCAGCAATGGGAATCCTTGGACCCGGCTCCGGCCCCACACAGCGTGGTCAGGCAAACAAAAGGTCTCCAACAAAATGGGGATTACAGGCGTCCCGCGCCGCTTGAGCCTTGCTGACAATTTCAAGGGCTGTAGAGGCTGCCGAAATCCCGCGAGAGCGCACTGCCTCTTGGGAATTGTAGTCCTGGGCAGTCCTGCACTCTGCGGTGAAGGGGTGGGCGAGTCGTTACAGGCAGCAATGGGAATCCTTGGACCCAGCTCAGGCCTCACACAGCGTGGCCAGGCAAACAAAAGGTCTCCAACAGGTCTCCAACAAAATGGTGATTACGGGCGTCCCCTTGAACCATTCCTGTACCTTAATAGAAACTTTTTATTATGTTACTGACAGTGATCTAGGTTCTGATGTAGAGTTTGGCAGGCGACCCACGATCCATCACGGTAGCAGAGGTACTACCCCTTGCTGCCCTCCAGATCATCGCCTACTGTATTCAGAGATCACTGCTGGCCTGAAGGAGGTCTCTGTGCTTACAAGAAGCCGCTGCCACAGCAGTTCCCCTGGATGCACTGAAAATTTGCTGAGCAGCCACCATGTTTCATGCAGCCATTCTGAAAGCATTCTTGCTTTTCAAAAACAAACTCCCAAAATGTGAGGTTTTTCGAAAAACAAACCAACTAATGGGAGTTTCCTCTCATGTTGTGGGGGTCATTTGTTTTTCTGTTTGGGGCCACCAAACATTCCCTGGTGGTCCCGAACAGAAACAAACGTACATCAGACTGGCCACTCTAAATTTGGTGGATGGTCTGATGTTCTTACACTGAAGGCCCCACGTAAGGTTTCCACCGGCAGTGCCAGAGTGGGCACCACCATTGGAAACATGACAGTCTGCCTGACTCTAAAGAGTGGGCGGACCATCGGTTTGTCAGACAAACGTGCATGCTATTTTATGTTTTTCTTGATAGATTATGGATACTTCTATGGTTAGTATAGTTTGAAAGCGTTTAGTTGGCTCCTGTTAATGTCAGCAGCGGCCCGTGGTGGGAGTGCTGCCGGGCGCTGATGTGGGGCGGGAGAGGCGATACAGCGCGCGCTACGAAATTTTGTATTTATTAATATGTTTACTTACCTCTGATCGGCCATAATCCGTAGCTTACTACCGCCCAATCTGCCCCTCCCCCGCCCCTTGTCAGTGCCCGGCAGCACTCCCACCACCGGCCACTACTGGTTAATGTGCTGTTACTCAAATTCAATATAAATGTACATTTGTGTCTGTGAATGTACTTTCATTGATCTGAATTCTTTGGAGTAGATAAATATTTAAATGAGCTTTCTTGGTTTAAATGTACATTGGATAGAATGATTTTACCTTTGTATGCCCATTTGTATACCCATTACATTAAATGTACATTTAATTAAGCTCCTTTCCTAGGTGCCAGATAACTAACGATGTGGATTTCCTACCAGTTCCTTTATGTAATGTCCATTTCATGTTCATTGAATAATAATAGTTTAATCTACAGAACTTGTTTTGGTAATGATTTTGTGGATTGTTGAATTTTATTGTAGCATCTGTATAGCACTTTCCTATCCCTAATAATGCCTGAAAGTGTTTTCTGGGTGCTTGGGTAAGCATGAACTCAAGTTGTCATACATGGCTGTTAAAGAGTATGTTTCATTTTGTGGTCTATGTTGTAGGTACTTTGGTGTGTGAAGTTCAGAGGTGTGTTACAAACTTGTAGTATCTTGCTGTGTTTACCAAGGTATGAAGCAGAAAGGTGTGGTAAAGTGAGCTTCTGTGGTTCCGTGATGATCGTAAGTGATGTTTTCGACTCGCACGAATATGGTCGAGTCTGGTATCTATGAACCGCAAATGACGAGTTTAGTGGGTATACGAGTTTTCGCTGTGCTAGCCTAAACCGTTCGTTTGTTTCGTGGGTTTCTTCATCCGAGCCCACGGGTTCCATCTTAGATACGGCATCCATTTTGTCTCTTGCCCTCAAGTAGCCAGCGAACGGACGCTGTCCGCTTCGCGACCCTGGGATTCCCAAACTCTTGCGGAAGACACGTTTCCTTTGAAAGTGTCTTTATGATGAGGGGGATGGCACTGTAAGGCAGATGGCCCCGCTCGAGGCTCATCTTGCCGTGCCGGTCTATTGTCTTAGTTGTGCATTCATTAGGCACGTCCCCTTTGATGCCTGCAGCTCGTGTTTCCTGATACCACCCCTTTTACACCCTTTTCGTTCTTCTCACTGTTCCTGCCTTCCTCTGCACCTGTTTCTGTCCCTTCCTCGATTTGTTTACTGCTGATTGTACTAATGGTGGGAAGATGGGCTTTTACAGTTGGGAACTACCAAACGTTTCTGTACTTATGTTCCGGGCCCTGAATACATGAAAGCAACCCCTTATGGTCTTTACGATGGGAACCGAGTTGTAAACCTTTGTGTACTATGTTATCTTATGCATGAAAACTGTATATAAGGAGCGATCCACAGAGGCAAGTTGAAGCAGACTCCTCGAACCTACACGTGTTGTACTTCCTGTGACTTCTGTGTTCCCTGCAGTAATAAACCTCGAATCTTTGACGCCGAAGGAAGTGTCCCGTGTCTCTGTCATTTGTACGCCGGAACAGGTTACCCATGAAGGTTTCAGGTGTTATCCCTGGCACCGCTGGGTCTTAAGAAAACCCAGTCCTTCAGTTGGCGCCCAACGTGGGGCTGCATCAGTGGTACCGGTCCAAGCCCGACGATCGTGAGGAACTTCGTGTGAAATCTCCGAGGGAAGGTGCACCCCGCTTCATCGATCCTGTTGTCGAAACAAGTGGCCCGACGACTTTTCCCACGAAGATCCCCGCCTCCTGACGGCTGCGACGGACTGCTGCCCTGACTGTAGACCTGTTTTGGCGCCTGGCGTAGACCTTGGTACAGCGAGACGATTGACGGGCCTTCCTGGTGACGCCATCGATCTTTGAGTTAAGTATTTGTGGGTCGCTCCCTGATTCCTTTGTTGTGGGTGCTTAGTTGTTGCATGGTTCCATTACATTTGTGGTTCTTAGTACTTGGTTCTTTGTTGTGATATTTGACGTCTGCAGTCGCCAAAAACCGAGGGTTTTTGCTCTTTGCAGGGACATTGTCGATCCTATAACCCTTGACGTTTGTGAAACTCGGTTAGTGTGCAAGATGCCTGGCCGTAGTACTTTGTTCAGTTGTTTTAGAAGTTGTGGTGCGGATTCCCGACTGGAGGACTCGTGTCCGATACCTCCGGTTGGAACTCCAACTTATGAGCTGTACAGTAAACACGGTTTAGGTCCAATTACATTCAATGAGTGTTGGGTTCGCTATACTAAAAAAGACGGTGTCCTTAGTTGGCCACCTCATGGTAGTTTTGAAACCCCGATTTTAGACAATCTTGAAGCCAAATTGTTTCAGAGAAAAGCAAGGCCGGCCATGTTTGATTCCTTTCGGTTGTGGCGTAAAGAAGCCAAACAGAGAGAAATCAAACAGATTAAACGTAATAAGAGAGAAGGAGTTGTTACCACGGTAAGAAACGCAGAGCAGTTTCAGCGAGATAAGGAGGAAAAGGAAAAGGAAGTTTTCGATAGATTGCAGCGTATGACTGTAGATAAGTGTTACCCCGCTTTACCGACGGGTACGGATAAGAAGGAGGAATCAGTAGAGGACCCCTTGTTGACCTATCTCTTGAAGTCACCACCTCCGTACGCACAGGGTACCGTAGCTCCTGTGGTTCCTCCTGCCCCTGTTCCTCCACCTGCTCCTGCTCCTGTTCCACAACCTGTCCCCGTTCTTCAACCCGTTCCTGCTCCTCTACCTGCTCCCGTCCCTACTGCTCCTCCGCTTGTACTTCCTCATACTCCTGTTCCCGCTGCTCCTGCTGTTCTAGTTACTCCTGCTGTCTCTTCTGTTCCTGATACTTCACTTGTTACCCCGTTGTGTTACTCTTCTTCTCCATCTGTTCGACGTCGTACCCCTTCTGTTGCTGCTAACTTCTTTAATTCTCTCGGACCTATTCTTGAGTCCGCTGGTTCGGACGGTCCTCAAAGACGAAGTCAGCTTCATGGTAGTAGGGAACGTGACACACTGTATAATATGGCGATGGGTTGGATGAAATACCCCCTGAGAAATCCTCCACGTGTGGTGCTTGATACGTTTTGTCAATTCAACGTACCGACACAGAGGTTCGTTTTTGAAGAAATGTGTAAGGTTCTACGTGACCAAATATCGGCTGATGCATCTGACGATGTCATGACTGCTCTGACTAATCTTCAGCTTCAGTTTGCGAGCGGAATGTTGGTGGGCACCAATGTTCGACGTGCTGTCGAGCAGTTGTTGTCTTTTCGTCCATCTATAATGCCTCGGGCATTGTTTTTAGAAGACATTGAGGGACCGCTTGCAGCGCCTGGTCAGTATCCCATGCGCGAAGTTCCACCAGTGTGGATGCCAGGTGATGCTACTCAAAATCCTGCAGTCTTGCCGCACTTTCAGAGAGTGTGGATACATCTTCCATGGAAACGGTCGGAAGTTTTGCAGGTGAAGCAATCTTTGCCTGACCCTCGCAAAAATCCTGCAGGGTATTATAAAGAATTATCGCAGCTTGTGGATGCTACGATAATGAATCTTGCCGATATTGATATGTTGTTTGGCAATATCGTGCCGCAACCGGTATGGGCAAAGATTCGTCAGGAAGACCATGCGGCGGAATTAGGCGGTGATTGGAATGCATTGGGGGCTGCTGATGCATTGCAAGTCGGTGGGGCCAAGCCCGAACAGCTAATTATGGCTTTGCCCCAGAGAATTATCGCTCTAATGAAAACGCTTATGCCAGCTATGAAGGTGAATTAGGACAAACTGTCCGCTTGCAAGCAAAAGAAGGATGAGAGTGTCTCTGATTTCTTTACGAGATTTGAGGAGGCATTCATTGATCATAGTGGTCAGGATATGGGTACTGAGGGAGGTCAGCGATTGTTTGTGGATAAGTTTGTCTCAAATTTGTTGCCGGACTTAAGCAACAAATTACGAAATTCAGAAAGTGCGTGGGCTGTTTCCACTTCTGCTCAAATATTGGCCACGGCCCAATATTATGAGAATAGAGAGAAAGAGGAGAATGATCGTGCCGATAAAAAGACGAAAGAACTTAAAACTAAAGTGTTGTTGCAGCAGGCGTATCCTCCACGTTCGAATCAGAATGATTCGCAACAACGGAATCGATCACAGTCTCAGTCGAATAGGTCACAATCACAAAATGACTCCTCTTCGCAGAGATCTTCATTAGGGTACAATCAGTGTGCCTATTGTAGGGGAGAGGGTCATTTGAAATTCGATTGTCCAGTTTTGCGTGATCGAAATAGTGGTAATTCATCTAGAGGAGGTCGTGGTGGTCCTCAACAGACATCACGTGGTAGAGGTCGCGGTGCTCAAAACGATCGTTCCAACAATTCTTCTGACTCTAATAATTGTTTCGATCAGCGCGGATCGTCACAAGGGCGATCTGCTCAGTACAATGTGGATGATTATTATGTCGATCAGGACGCTGACGACGGTAATTACTAGGACAGCCATAGACAAGGAGAGGGAGTAGTATCAGTTCCAGTTGATCAGAGAGGGCCTTACGTCGCAGTTGCCACCTTGGGCGTCGTTGAGCCTTTTCTGTTGGACACTGGTGCAGCGAAAAGTTCCATCATGCATTCAAAACTCCCTGGCGCACCTTTGTCTGGCTTAACAAATGTTTCCGTTGGATTCTCTGGCGCCCCTGTTAGCAATCCGGTTTCGTGTCCTTTGCCTCTTACAATTGGGCCTCGTGAGCTGAAAGCTCCGTTGATTTTGACTACTGGCTGTGGTGAAAATCTTTTGGGCCTGGATTTGCTAAAACGTCTGTATGCGACCTTGTATTGTTCTCCTGCGGGAGTAAAGCTTACGTTGGGTGAGAGAGTTGTCTCTCCTATGTACTTATCCATCGATAAGCTTCCACCGGAATTGAGTTCTCTTCCTGCATCTTTGTGGGCGACAGGTCCCAATGACGTGGGCCTGCTTGACATCTCCCCTTATGTTGTTCACTTGAAATCTAATGTGCGATTGCCACGTATTCCCCAGTATCGTATCTCCCTTGATGGTGAACGAGCGTTGTTAGCAATCATCTACGATTTGATTGAGAAAGATGTTATCGAGGAGACTCGGGGAAACGTGTGCAATAGCCCTGTACTTCCTATTTTGAAGCGCACTGATCCATCAAAGCCTCCTGTTTATCGTTTTGTTATCGATTCACGGGAGGTGAATAAAATTGTGATTCCTCAGTTCCCTGTGGTGCCTGACATTACGGCTCTACTGACTCTGATTCCAGCCTCTGCATCTTGGTTCTCAGTGATCAATCTGAAGAATGCTTTCTTCAGCATTCCGATTGCTGAGGAAAGTAGGGACCTTTTCGGTTTCTCTCTTGGTGGCCGCAGCTTTAGGTTTAAACGCGCTCCTCAGGGCTACTGTGAGAGTCCATCAATATACAGTCAAGCCTTGAAGGGCCAACTTGATGCGTTTGTGTTGCCAGCCGGTGCGGCCTTGATCCAATATGTCGACGACTTATTGGTGGCTGCAGATACTCAGGACATTTGCAAACTTGCTACGGTGTCGTTGTTGCAGCATCTCTGTGACTTACATCACAAGGTGTCACCTTCTAAACTGCAATATTGTTGTCAAGAAGTAACCTACCTAGGTCACTTATTGTCAAAGGAGGGAAGAAGGTTGACCCCAGAGAGAATTGCAGCGATTGCTCGAATGACTGTGCCAACAACTCAGAGAGATGTGCGTGCCTTTTTAGGTATCACGTCATACTGCAGGCAATGGATTCCAAATTTTTCATTGCTAGCGAAACCATTGGTGGCTCTTACGTGCAAGGATATTCCAACTCCTTTACCATGGACGGAAGAATGTCAGAAAAGTTTTTCTGAACTGCGTGATGCGTTGTGTTCGGCTCCTGTGTTAGGGACTCCTGACTACAGTAAGGCGTTTACACTATACGTTCACGAGAGGGAAGGTTGTGCGTTGAGTGTTTTGACGCAACAATTCGGTGATAAGCAACGTCCATGTGCATATTTTTCCTCGACCTTGGACCCAGTAGCTAGAGCATTGCCGAGTTGTTTGAGAGCAACAGCGGCAGCTGCGGTGTCCATCCGACAATCTGCAGGATTGGTCATGGATAATATGCTTACGGTGATGGTTCCACATGCAGTTGACACTCTCTTGAATCGTACTAAAACTCAACACCTGACGAGTGCAAGGTTGTCTGGTTATGAGTTGACGCTTTTGGCAAGTCACATTCAAATAAAACGTTGCAACGTCCTGAACCCGGCGACTTTGTTGCCAATCAGTATGGAATCAGATGAAGTAGCACCTCATGACTGCTACTTACGAACGGAGGAAGAAACAAAAGGTCACGTTGACCTGAAAAATACTCCATTGGAAGATCCCGATGGGACCTTGTATGTGGATGGGTGGTGTTTTAAGTTGCCGAATGGCGATGTAACGACTGCGTATGCTGTGGTGACATTGAATACTGTTGTGGAAAGTGCGAGATTGAATCAGAATTCTGCTCAGGCGGCAGAGCTGATTGCTTTGACTAGAGCGTGCGTGTTGTCGAAAGGGAAACGGGTGAATGTGTTTACGGACAGCCAATACGCATTTGGCGTGGCCCATAGCTTCGGACGTTTGTGGAGAGAGAGAGGTTTTATGACATCGCATGGCACGAAAATTCAGCACGGGCAGCTCGTGAATGATCTTTTGGATGCACTTACATTGCCCAAGCAGGTGGCGATTATTAAATGTAGTGCACACCGTAAGGTGACGGATGATGTTGGTCGTGGCAATGCGTTTGCGGATGAGATTGCTAAGGAGACTGCCCGGAATCTCAGTACAAGAATGTATGTGACGAGTTCGGTTAGGTGGCCTACAGAGACTGGTATGTGTGAGGACACTATCGAGAGTGTGAAAGCGATTCAGAACGAGGCCACTGAGTCTGAAAAGACGAAGTGGAAAGAGAGTACGGGAAAGTTGGATGCAAATGGTTGTTGGATTGATTTGTCGGAGAATAAGAGATGGATGTTGCCGGATGCGTATGTACTAGCTGTTGTGACGATGGCACACGGCTTGGCACATATTAGTGTGAAAGGTATCTGCAAGTTGTTGTCCCCTGTATGGAAGAATGATGGTATTGCTAAGTGTGCTGAGAGATTGGTTAAGAATTGTATGATATGTATGATGTACAATCCTGGAAAGGGAACCCCTACACCTCCTGGCCATTTTGCTCCCCCTTCATGTCCCTTTGAGGTGATTCAGCTAGACTTCATCCATATGGAGCGATGCAACAACCTGAAGTACGTTTTAGTTGTGGTTTGCGCATTCTCCCGATGAATTGAAGCCTACCCTCTCAAAGATAACACTGCTCTGTCCACCGCAAAAATCCTACTGAAGGAATACTTTCCTCGGTATGGAATGCCACGGATTGTATGGTCTGATAACGGAAGTGAGTTTGTGGGGAGTGTGATGAAGAGTGTGTGTAAGGGCCTTGGAATTACACAGACATTCCACAGCGCCAATCATCCCCAGTCAGCAGGTTTGGTTGAAGGGTATAATGGCACCCTTAAATTGAAGTTGGCGAAGATTCAGGCTACGACTGGTCTCTCGTGGCCTGACGCTTTGCCCTTAGCTCTTCTGTCAACTAGGGCGACTGTACACTCCCGAGTAGGGCTTAGTCCCTACGAGATTGTGTTCGGCCGCCCTGCAAATGTTTGGGGGGTCCCTAGACCGAGTGTTAGGCATGGGCGGAAAATCCGTTCCGCTCGCGGATTTTGCGGATTTTCGGGAAATCCGCAATCCGCGAGATTTGCGAATCTCCCGCAAAATCCGCAAATCCGCGAGCAGCGGATTTTGCTCGCACTGCTCGCACTGTTCGCGTGAGTTCGCGTGAGTTCGCGCCCCGCGAATAAGTGCAAAATTGCAGAAATACGATCTTAGCAAAACTGAAAGTAACTACTTACCAGGTTCAAAAGTTCAGGCTCATCATTAGTAGCCATTTCCTGTAGTGCTTCCTGAGGGGCCCCTCCAGAGTTCAGTTGCCAGTTGAAACTGTTATGTGACCCTGCTCTGAACCTCAGAATAGTTACACATATGCCACAAAGGTCCTGAATTACAGCTAAGGGAGACAAGCAGGAGCCAGGCTGGAAGTTAAAATCCATTAATCAGCCCCTAATTCATTATTGTCAGTTGGGGCAGGGCAGGTGTTGTAACTAATTTTGCAACAATGAAAGCACTTAGCAAGTGCAAAAGATCACTAATCAGGGCGCACTAAGGAAGCAGGTGCCAGCTAAAAAAATATTCTGTGACACATTAATCAGCCCCAAATTAATTCAGGTCACTTGAGGCAGGGAAGGTGTGCTTTGCTTTGCCGAAAATAATGTACACTGGACAACCAGAGGGTGTGGTGATGAAACAGAGGGTGGCATGGGTGGGCCAGAGGGTGGCATGAGTAGTCAGAGAGTGGCAGTGGTGACAGAGAGTGGCAGTGATGAAGAAGAGTGTCCCAAACAGGCTGGACACGTAGAAACAACAAGTTCGCGAAACTTGCGACCCGACAGGTAAGTTCGCAATTTGCGAAAGTGTACAAAACCCTCGCGAACTGGCAGAAACACAAAAAAAAAAATCCGCAAATTCGCGGGAATTCGTGGATTTTGCGGATTGCGAATCCGCAAATCCGCAAAATTCGCGAACGCGAGATCCGCAAAATTCGCTCATGCTTACCGAGTGTGTATTCTGATCTTGAGTACCCAATGTTGATCGATTATCTGCATGATCTGACTGCTAAACTGAGGTTAATTCACCAACAGATCTTTGAAGCACTGCCGACGCAGATGGAGGGTCCAGGCCACCAGCTCCAGCCTGGAGACTGGGTGGTAACGCGAAACTTCGGACGGAAGCGCAACCTTGAGCCCCGTTTCACTGGACCCTATCAAGTGCTTCTTGCCACGAGGACTGCTGTTCGTTTGGAAGGACGCAAAAACTGGGTGCACGCCACCCATACTAAAAAGGTACCTATACCTTTACCAGCAGACTCGTGGGTGAGGAAGGGCATTGCCTCGTCCGAAACAGAAACTGTGCAGACCTTCGTCCCTTTTAGCAACGCTCAGCCTGTTGAAGAGCCCTCAGTGCAGCAGAACGACATTGTTGAACATTTGTCATCGAAAAATTCAAGATCTGAACAATTGGCTGATCAGCAGAACTCTGTCCCACCATCGGATCAGTTGTTTGACGAACAGACACGTCCTGGGAGAAGCCGATATTTTCTGCGATCCAATATCAAAGACTAATAAAAGCTTTGCTTACTCCCTTGACATCCACGTTACCCCATTGACACCATTCAGTCTGAACACACTCGTATAATTGTGATTTTTGTAATATCGTGAGTTTTTTTCCATATATGTGTTTTTTTGCTTCTACAGCTAGGAAATTTTGTACATATTTGTAAATTAAAGATACCTTACATCCGGGTGGACCGTAGGGCCGCGCGGGTACTTCCTTCTGGTTAGTAGGTCTTGACACTAGGTCAGAGGCCGTCGGTTCCTGGGAACTCCTGGGGATTGACTACTGCTACACAGAACGAAGTGCGTCAAAAACGTTGCGGACGGTTTTAGAGGATGGCATTCTCTAAGCTGTTGGATTTGGAAAAAGCTCAGGCCCAAAGATTCAAGTTGCAGCAAATTACTCGTACAAAATGCTTCATGTTTCAGGTGTTCCTTCTGTTCTTAACTGTTTCTTCGCTATTGGTGGGTGGGGTGTATTACATGATACAGTCGTTCTTGCCTTCTGCCTCACCTACCCCTTCTTCTGAACCTAAACCTACATCCACTGTTTCTCCTCATTCCTTCCACATCCTACCCCAACACGAGCAGGTCAGACGTGCGGAATTTATGAACAATTCCTTCGTTCAGCTCCTTCATCAGCATCAGTTGGTGGTGAACACTACCAATTGTTGGGTGTGTGGGTTAATGCCACATACCACCGATAAGGGAATTCCGTACTTGGTACTTCCTTATAGTTCCCAGGGTTCAGCTCGAGCATTTCAAACAATGTTTCGAAGCGCACTAGATTCCTACCCCAATCGAGAGCCACGTCGTCCACACTTTGGTCCCGGTCCGTACCACAAGCCTTTGGCAATAGCGATTGCTGATTTAGATAGGGATATCTATGAGCTGTCGCTCATCCCAGAGGAAGAGGTGCGAGCCTATAGGGATCTGAGTGAGGCTGAGTATAGTGCGCTCGTGGGTGAAAGACAGCTTAAAAGCTCGCCTCCAATATGGATTGTACTCCACCTTGGTAATTTCTGTCTAAAAGGTCGTGGCCGAAGCCCGAGAGCTCATCTTGGAGAGAGTGCTTGCTCTGAGACGTATGTCTTACCAATGCACTCTTCCCCTGTTTTCCTGACTGCCAAGGGTACGTACTTTGTCTGTTATGACCGTGCATATACATGGTTGCCCCTTGACTTTGCGGGCACATGTTATATTACAAATTTGTTGCCACCGACTTTTACAGTCGCCTCCGATTACCACAAGACCCGAGTTGTGAGGGGCGTGATTAGCGAAGAGGACACTGCCTGTCAAGAGGCAGGAGAATTTTTCAAGGGTTTCTTTCCGTTTTGGGGACCTATGGTCAATAGTAGGAACCTGAGACAGTTGACCCGAGTGGTGGAATCGACAGCTAATATCACTGCCAGTGCCCTTGGTAATATCACTGCAGAGCCTCAGGCGGATAGGCTTATGACGTTACAAAACCGTATGGTTTTAGACGTTGTCTTAGCAGATCGAGGTGGAGTATGTAAGGCGATCCATTCGAGCTGTTGTATTTTCATTCCAGACAACGCTCCGACTGTCTATCAAGCCATCTTAAAGTTGCATAAGATCTCTGAGTCCATACACGTGGACGTAGGGGATTGGACGCTACTTGGGTGGTTTTGGGGCCTAATGTCGACTTGGGGTTGGAAAATTCTGATGATCATCGGGGCTGTTGTGGCATTCCTGTTCACGTGTTGCCTTTGTGTTCAGTGTGGTCCTGCCTTATGTGGCCTCTGTGCTACGACGTGTATAAGACAGCCGCCTGTTACCAAGGGAACTCTGATGGACAGAATTATGTTACAGCAACATCTAGATGGTCTGATGAATATCGAGATCGATTATGATTCCGACTAGTGCTTGCCTATATGAGGGCAAAAGGAGCGTCTGAGGTTCCGTGATGATCGTAAGTGATGTTTTCGACTCGCACGAATATGGTCGAGTCTGGTATCTATGAACCGCAAATGACGAGTTTAGTGGGTGTACGCGTTTTCGCTGCGCTAGCCTAAACCGTTCGTTTGTTTCGTGGGTTTCTTCATCCGAGCCCACGGGTTCCATCTTAGATACGGCATCCATTTTGTCTCTTGCCCTCAAGTAGCCAGCGAACGGACGCTGTCCGCTTCGCGACCCTGGGATTCCCAAACTCTTGCGGAAGACACGTTTCCTTTGAAAGTGTCTTTATGATGAGGGGGATGGCACTGTAAGGCAGATGGCCCCGCTCGAGGCTCATCTTGCCGTGCCGGTCTATTGTCTTAGTTGTGCATTCATTAGGCACGTCCCCTTTGATGCCTGCAGCTCGTGTTTCCCGATACCACCCCTTTTACACCCTTTTTGATCTTCTCACTGTTCCTGCCTTCCTCTGCACCTGTTTCTGTCCCTTCCTCGATTTGTTTACTGCTGATTGGAATGTACTAATGGTGGGAAGATGGGCTTTTACAGTTGGGAACTACCAAACGTTTCTGTACTTATGTTCCGGGCCCTGAATACATGAAAGCAACCCCTTATGGTCTTTACGATGGGAACCGAGTTGTAAACCTTTGTGTACTATGTTATCTTATGCATGAAAACTGTATATAAGGAGAGATCCACAGAGGCAAGTTGAAGCAGACTCCTCGAACCTACACGTGTTGTACTTCCTGTGACTTCTGTGTTCCCTGCAGTAATAAACCTCGAATCTTTGACGCCGAAGGAAGTGTCCCGTGTCTCTGTCATTTGTACGCCGGAACAGGCTACCCACGAAGGTTTCAGGTGTTATCCCTGGCACCGCTGGGTCTTAAGAAAACCCAGTCCTTCACTGCCTTTCCATACACTTAGCTTACCATGCTTACCATCATTATTTATTATGGTGATGTCTGTGTGAGCTGTCTCTGTTGTACTTGATGGGTAGGTGTGGCTTTGGAGCCTAGACCAAGGAAGGGTGTGACTCAATGAAAATCAACAGACACCATTCTTACATGGTGCACGGATGAGCAGAGATGCTCTGAACCAGGTAGATCAAGAGACTCCATTCATACCTGGCTTAAGTTCTTCATCCAGGACCGGTTATGGCATGACCTGGGAAAACCAAGAGACACTTTTCTTATATGAGGCTATGAGGCTGCTACCATTGGGTATGGTGGTTAGGGATAGCAAACTCCATACCAACAGCTTCCAAGTTGTAAATTGTTCTGTGCTCTACGAGGCTTGACCCTTTCAATGGGACTGTTGCACTAACACATCTTCTTGGCTTTCCTCTTCAGGTCTTCCCCTCAGGAGGACCGGATAAGTGGCAGGTAAGTATCTATTCCTCTTTGGCTTCTCACTATGTTTTCACTCTTTTCTATCTTCTTCTTATTCCTATCGGTAGTTATCTTTTCTCTTCTTTTTCTTTCGCTAGGTACCTTCCCACTTATTTCATTTTACTCTTATTGCTTTTCTGTTACTGTTCTCTTTTTCTCTGTATACTTTCGCTGAACTATGAACAGTTTGCTTTTCCTGCTTGGTCTGTGATGTGGTTCCTACAAATATAGCAGAACTGTGCATTAGACCAACACAAACTTCATGTATAGAGACTTAGTCCACATATACCATCAGTTATTGCAGGTGGGTTTCTAATTCGCTCATAGTACCACCCCTAACCCCTCAAGTAACAAGGCTAACAGATGTTGTTGGCAACCACAAACATGACACTCTGATTCCTAAGGAATCCATGGAAACATATCTAACTTTTTCGTTTGACACGCTTGCCCTCCCAAGGTAGACACAAGAAAGCTGCAACAATGTATTTTGAAAACATTTATTGAAATGATCATATTCTTGCATAAGAAGCATGAGCTGCGATTATTAGAAAGATGAGACATGTTATTGTAATCCGCATTAATAACATCGTAAATAGGATGAACAATTCAACCAAGTTAAATGCTGCTAATGTTTGCCTACTAAATCCTTTGTGTACGTAATACTATGCTATCAAGAGCATAGCAGTAGTACCCTGTGCCAGATCAGTTGGGAAATCCTAACCCCCAAACCTTGGTTTTAGGTGTCAGGAAGGGGGTCGCAGTGTACAGGTTATCTTTCTTAGCAGGATGCAGGTCATAGTCAGCTGAGCTGCATCTCAGTCACAGTGAACTACAGTTCTGTGATAATTTCAGGCATGGAAATGCTCCTCTGAAAGAGCTCTAGTAAGGAAGCTGTTTATATAATAAAACACTGTTCATATCAACTTTGGCTGAAGTGCAGAGCAGCTTTTTTGGTTTCATCTAGCTAAAATAAAGTGTCTCCTAATGAGCACAGAAAGAAAAAAACAGTGACATCGCGTTTTAAGTTGTGGAATTAATTCCTCTTTAATCCTGAGGTCCCCTGGGGGCCAACTAGACCACCAGGTACCTCCAGTAAGCGCCACAGGGCGTGTTTGCACACATGTCACCTCAGGCCCTGCCCCCTCTCTTCACCACTGTGCAAACGCGCCCCGTGGCGCGTTCTAAGTTGGGGTATTAACTCTCCTTGAATCCTGAGGGTCCCTGGGGTGCAATTAGCCCACCAGGTACCTCCGTTAAGCGCCACAGTGCTGCGTTGCAGAGAGATGTAAAAAGGGACGTGGCCTCTGAACAACTCTCTACAACGCAGCTCCCTGGTGCATACTGGAGGTTCCTGGTGGGCTAGTTGGACCCCAGGGAGCCCCAGTATTAAAGGGGAATTAGTTCCCCATCGCGTTTGCAGAGTGCTGCAGGGAGGGGGCGGGGCCTCCGGCGTGATGCCGGTCTTTTAAAAAAATATATATATTTTAAAAGAAGGGGGGCTGCGTGGCCCCCTTCTTTTCTTATTTTATTGGCCCTGGGGACCCCATTCCCCAGGGCCTGACCCCTATTTTATTAATTTTTTTAAAAAAAATTGGAAGGGGACCGCGTTGCCCCCCTCCCGAGGCCATAATCGGCACCGGGGACCCCATCCTCCGGGGCATGGCCAGTTGTTTTCCATTTTTATTTAGTTTGAGGGGTCTGTGTTGCCCTCCTCTTCAGGCCACTTCTTGCCCCGGGGACCCCATCCCCCAGGGCTGGCCCTCTCCGTTGCGGACCGTGGAGGGGTCCCCAATCCCCCACGGTCCCGCCGGCTCCCCCCTCCTGCGGGAGCCGGAATTTCTTTTCCACATGGGGAGCTGCTATGATGCAGCTCCCCGTGTGGAAAAGCAATCGTCTTTGGTTTTTGGAAGAGAGAGCAGGTTTCCCTGCTCTCTCTTCCAAAAACCAAAGCAGAGTTTGCTATGACAGGACGCGGCCCCCGCCCTGCCATAGCAAACTGCAGTGTTCCGGGGGTGGGATTACCGGGACACTGCAGGAGCTGGCCCTGGGGGGTGGTGGTCCCCAGGGCCATTACAGGCTGCGAGGCCCCCCTCCCTTCAATTGCAAAGCCCGAGGATGGTGGTCCCGGGGCTCGGGGGTCCTTAATGGACCCCTAAATTTACATATTAGAGCCCCGGGGAGGCACAGGTATTATTTATGAAATAAGAAGCCACAGGGGTGGCGGTCCCCTGTGGCAGCAGGGGGGGGCGTGTTCCCCCTCAATAATTACAGAAAGCCCCAGAGGGGAGGTCCCCGGGGCTTGGGGGGGCATGTGTGCCCCTCCCACAAATATTTCTAGAAAGCCCTGGGGCGTGGCGGTCCCTGGGGCTGCGGAGGTCCGCCTGGGCCCGCAAATATTTTTGGAGATGCCCCCGGAACTTGGCCCATCCAGGGGCTAATTAATAACTAAGCGTGGGAGCCCGCGCTTTGTTTGTTTTTTTTTACTTGCGGCCGGATCTGCGGATCCTCCGAAGACTTTGCCGATGTATTTTTTTTTTAATGCTTTTTTTGGCCCTGGAGGTCCTTGTGGGACCCCCTGAGCAGGCCTAGGGGGTCAGGGTGTTTCTACCCTGCCCCCTTTTCGTGTTTTGCAAGTTTGTTTTTCTCTTTTCTTGTGCCTCGGTACTACTGAGGCGCAAGATGGCTGCCAACACTTCCTGGAGTGTTGACAGCCAATTAGCATGAAGCTCGTGAGCGGGAGGGTGCTCGGATCCTGCGAGGCTCTAGATATCAATATTTTTTTAATTTAGATTTTCTCAGCAACTAATGAACGCATTTACACCATTTAGCAAAAAGAGTTCTTTCTGAACCAAGGGCTACCTTTTTGCCAAATTTGGTGTAATTCCGTTCAGCAGTTCGTGTCAGGATGAGCTTCGCAGGATTCAGCTGCAGTAGAATAAAGGACCATCTCCTGATATCACCAAGCACCCTGACATGGGGTTTCCCCCCAGGGTCTTCGAGCTATCAAGCGAGGGACACCAGGTAGGGGAGGGCTCAGCAGGGACAAAGGCTCTGAAAAGACATAAACAAAACAATAAGATATATGTACACATATACTACTCTCATGAATTCTCGCTAAAACACAGATGTCATCAATACCTGATTGTCCTCTGTATAAGCTTAGAACAAAACAACATATGACACCCTGTAACACCATCTGATGGGGAAAGCAGAATAAGGCATCCGTGGATAGCCAATCATTAACATACACGTAATATCAATGTTATCTCCAGACCCCTACCCTGTTTCTGAATCATCTGAACCTTGCGGGACCACATGTACCAATAGGAAGTAGTAGATCGGGAAAGCAGCCAGACAAGGTTGAAGGGCACCCTGACTGCAGGCTGCTTAACAGTACTTCACAGAATCCACTCTGGAAAACCTGTTCTGTGACACCCCCTACCTAGGAAGATGGTATTGTTAAATAAATGAAGCAAACAGAAAACGCTGTTAATTTCACAGCCAAAGCAAGGGAAATTGAATCCGCTGAATATCCTTATGTAACGGTAACCTGCGGTTGCGACCACCGCTAAGCTCCGCTCTAAAAGTATTAGGAAGGTCCCAAGATACAGACGGTGTTACGCTGCAACCACAAGCAGTAACCCGCTGTAATGTCCTGAAACAATTAAACAACATCAAAGGAAAACAGACGGCGTTACGCTGCCTTCCTAGCACGCTGTAACCCGCTGCAAAGTCTTTATCTGAAAGGAACAATTATACACACACACACGGCGTTACGCGGCAGAAGGCTGGCAGTAACCCGCTGTGTTCCATGGAAGGGATCCGCAAGACGCAAGACCCCGCTAACTGCATCAGACCACAGAGGAGAGGCGGTGCCTAGCGCAGGCACTGTTCCATGGTACTCACGGACATCTCCGACTGTCTCAGCATACCGAACCGTCAGATACCAGACGCTCCCCTGGTTGCTGCAACTTTTCGCCAACCCGGCGAGAACACAAACAGGAAGGAATTACGCACACCCACTTACGCGTGGAGACAGGTTTTAACACTTCCTGTCATACCCTTGGCATCATGGGAAGTGTAGTTCTTTTACTCCCGATGCCGCGCGAAGGCTGATTCCTGACAGTTCGGGCTGTAGCCGCGACTAAAGTTTCCTGTGGAAAATTGCATGTGGAAAACGTGTTTTGGGACCCCCCTTTTTTCGAAGCCCCTGCTTGCCAAATCACCCCAAAACTTTTAAGATAAGAGCGGACCGGAGCGGGCCACAAGTTTTGAAAATTTCGTGAAGATTCGTCTATCTGCGCCAAAGTTATTGGGACTAGAATGTTGCGATTTTCCTATGGTAACTAGGTTCTGACTATAACTACCTACTGGCGACTGCCAGTAGGTAATATACATATATATATATATATATATATATATATATATATATATATATATATGATGTGATCAAGGCTTTGTGCCGAAACGTTATGGCGACAGCTGAATAAAAATCTAACCAGCATCTGAAGTTTGGTCCGTGCCTGTGTCCAGCGCGATCGAAGTGAGAGCGATTGCGGGAGGAAAACGGAGGTTGGAGTATATATATATATATATATATATATATATATATATATATATATATATATATATATCTTTCAAAATACAAGGAACAATGTGAGAAAGACCACAGGAACGTTTGAATAGCAGTTTTAATGGCAACAGCTAGGGCGGACAGAATTGCAGGTAAGTTCAATCCTAAATAGTGAGCTTGGTCAGACGTGTTTTGGGAGCCCTGGTTCCCTTCTTCAATGGCAGCTCATTCCGGCAATCACCATCTTGTTCAACAGCCACCCTTTATATTCCTAGGACGGCCCTAGTGGGCGGAGCCAAACCTTTTGCATTCTGGTCCCAGTAGTGAAGATGGATGCTTGCTCGAGTGAGCGCATTTCGGTGAGATGCAGTTAATAAAATTAAAACACCCAAGTGGGTTAAAGAGCCCTCGCTTTCCTCTGTTATCCGTCTTACTAGCTGCTGCCTCGCTTGTTGCTCCCGATGTGGAGACAATGCCGCGATGGCTACATCACGGGCCCACGCTGGCGGTGGGCCCCTCTCGCGACCGGGCTCTGCTGCTTCAATTTCAAAATACAAGGAATACTCATGTGAGAGAGGCCACAGGAACATTTCTACCCTGCCCCCTTCTGTGTTTTGTGCGTTTGTTTTTCTCTTTTCTTGTGCCTCGGTTCTACCGAGGCACAAGATGGCTGGCAACACTTCCTGGTTTGGAATGTTGACAGCCAATTAGCATGAAGCTCGTGATTGGGAGGGTGCGTGGATCCTGCGCGCTTCTAGATATCGATATTTGTTTAATTTTGATTTTCTCAGCAACTACTGAACGGATTTACAACATTTAACAAAAAGAGTTCTTTCTGAACCAAGGGCTACCTTTTTGACAAATTTGGCATAATTCCGTTTAGCAGTTCGGGCTGTAGCCGCGGCAAAAATTTCCTATGGAAAACTGCATGGGGAAAACACGTTTTAGGACCGTCCTTTTTTGTTGGCCCCTGCTTGCCAAATCACCCCGAAATTTTTGAGATAGGAGTGGACCGGAGGGGGCCACAAGTTTTGAAAATTTGGATTAGATTCGTCAATCAGCGCCAAAGTTATTAGGAATAGAATGTTGCGATTTTCCTCTGGTAACTAGGTCCTAACTATAACTACCTACTGGCGACCGCCAGTAGGTAATATACATATATATATATATGAACCCTGCCTTTGCACTTACCAGGATACTGCATGCTGGGAGCTGTAGTCTCAGACTTGACTGCAGCTGTATCCAATCAAGCAGGGTCAGCTGTGCTTTCTACATAGGGAGCACCGTAGAATTCTCAAGGAGGTAAAAGGCACCTTACTAGTTGTGAGCGGCGTCTGAGGAAGGCGGAAACGCCGAAATGCATTATGCTGTGCAACCTTCAGTGAATAAAGGGCTCCTTCAACAATCCCCGCTGTGTCCTTGGATCACTGAGCAATGAGTGGTCTTTTCTTCATATTTTCCGCGTGAAGCCAGAAGAACGTGGTACTAGGACCCGCCCTTTCAAGTGCCCTGGGAGCTTTCTGGCACAAAACTCTGCTCTTTCAAGGTATTGAATACCCAGGTCCTCCACGAGATCGGGCCACACAGGGTTTTTCTGCCGGGTGCGGACCGTGAACTACACGGGGAGAAGACTGAACACAGATTTCTCTATGGCCTGACGTGTCCTGCAATCGCGGATGGGGCGTGTGGGGACTTGAGGGAACCTGGACATTGCAAATATTGGAAGATGCCTGCCGCTACATGGCCCCCTTGACACGGTATTCACAGCGCTCAATGTGAACCCTGCCTTTGCACTTACCAGGATACTGCATGCTGGGAGCTGTAGTCTCAGACTTGACTGCAGCTGTATCCAATCAAGCAGGGTCAGCTGTGCTTTCTACATAGGGAGCACCGTAGAATTCTCAAGGAGGTAAAAGGCACCTTACTAGTTGTGAGCGGCGTCTGAGGAAGGCGGAAACGCTGAAATGCATTATGCTGCGCAACCTTCAGTGAATAAAGGGCTCCTTCAACAATCCCCGCTGTGTCCTTGGATCACTGAGCAATGAGTGGTTTTCTTCATATTTTCCGCGTGAAGCCAGAAGAACGTGGTACTAGGACCCGCCCTTTCAAGTGCCCTGGGAGCTTTCTGGCACCAAACTCTGCTCTTTCAAGGTATTGAATACCCAGGACCTCCACGAGATCGGGCCACACAGGGTTTTTCTGCCGGGTGCGGACCGTGAACTACACGGGGAGAAGACTGAACACAGATTTCTCTATGGCCCGACGTGTCCTGCAATCGCGGATGGGGCGTGTGGGGACTTGAGGGAACCCGGACATTGCAATTATTGGAAGATGCCTGCCGCTACATGGCCCCCCTTGACACGGTATTCACAGCGCTCAATGTGAACCCTGCCTTTGCACTTACCAGGATACTGCATGCTGGGAGCTGTAGTCTCAGACTTGACTGCAGCTGTATCCAATCAAGCAGGGTCAGCTGTGCTTTCTACATAGGGAGCACCGTAGAATCCTCAAGGAGGTAAAAGGCACCTTACTAGTTGTGAGCGGCGTCTGAGGAAGGCGGAAACGCCGAAATGCATTATGCTGCGCAACCTTCAGTGAATAATGGGCTCCTTCAACAATCCCCGCTGTGTCCTTGGATCACTGAGCAATGAGTGGTCTTTTCTTCATATTTTCCGCGTGAAGCCAGAAGAACGCGGTACTAGGACCCGCCCTTTCAAGTGCCCTGGGAGCTTTCTGGCACCAAACTCTGCTCTTTCAAGGTATTGCATACCCAGGACCTCCACGAGATCGGCCACACAGGGTTTTTCTGCCGGGTGCGGACCGTGAACTACACGGGGAGAAGACTGAACACAGATTTCTTTATGGCCCGACGTGTCCTGAAATCGCGGATGGGGCGTGTGGGGACTTGAGGGAACCCGGACATTGCAATTATTGGAAGATGCCTGCCGCTACATGGCCCCCCTTGACACGGTATTCACAGCGCTCAATGTGAACCCTGCCTTTGCACTTACCAGGATACTGCATGCTGGGAGCTGTAGTCTCAGACTTGACTGCAGCTGTATCCAATCAAGCAGGGTCAGCTGTGCTTTCTACATAGGGAGCACCGTAGAATTCTCAAGGAGGTAAAAGGCACCTTACTAGTTGTGAGCGGCGTCTGAGGAAGGCGGAAACGCCGAAATGCATTATGCTGCGCAACCTTCAGTGAATAAAGGGCTCCTTCAACAATCCCCGCTGTGTCCTTGGATCACTGATCAATAAGTGGTCTTTTCTATATATATATATATATATATATATATATATATATATATATATATATATATATATAATATGATGTGATCAAGGCCCCACGTGGGCTGAAACGTGTCATGGCGGTGGTGTTGAGCATTCAATAAAATATATGCACCCTCTATTGGGTTCGTCTCGTCTGTATTGCAGAGCGTGATCATATCAGAAGGACGACTTAACTTCATATATATATATATATATATATATATGTATATATATATATATATATATATATATATATATATATATATATATATATATATATATATATATATATATATATGTATATATATATATTACCTACTGGCGGTCGCCAGTAGGTATATATAGTTAGGATTTTTTCTCTATGGAACTTTTGAAAATTCTATGTCTAATAACTTTGGCGTTTGTGGACGGAATCGGCTGAAATTTTCAGGTAAATGGCACATTTTGTTTCTGAGCAGCCCCTGAAAATGTGGGGGGGTTCGGTCAAGGGGGGGCGAGAAAAAAGGGGGGTCCCAAAACACGTTTTTCCCATTCATTTTTCCATAGGGCGTTTGGCCTCACTTTTAGCTCGAACGGCTGAATGGATTTGCACGAAACTTGGCAAAATTGTAGGGACTGTTAGCCCGATGTGCCTTTGCTGGGTCTCAATATATGTGCTCCAGTGGATTTTTAGAAATTAACGTTTAAAAAAACAGATATATCTGTGACAGAGTCCCGGATAGCGCACCGGTTCGCGTACTTTTCGCGTAACGGAGCTTTGCGAAGCGAAGCTGATTGGCTCTCCGGTGTCTGTCAACATTCTAAACAGTCCGGAGCGGCCGCCATCTTGTCTCTCGGTAGGTTCGAGAGACAAGAGGAGGCCAAAACGAAGGGGGAAATGAAGGAAAGGGGGCAAGGTAGACCCCTTCTGACCCCCTCGGATTGATGAGGGGGATAATAATGTGCCCCGCGGGGCCAAAAAAAAAAAAAAAAATTGCGATTTTTTGTCGTAGAGGCGCAAATTGGTACGTGAACCGGGCAGCTAACCGGGCAGCTAACCGGCAGCGTAATTGGAGTCTGAGGAGAAGCTGATTGGCTGTCAACATTGTAAACAGTCCGATCGGCCGCCATCTTGTCTCTCGGTAGGATCGAGAGACAAGAGGTGGAGAAAAACGAATGGGGAAATGAAGGAAAGGGGGCAAGGTAGACCCTCCTGACCCCCTAGGATTGATGAGGGGGATATTAAAGTGCCCCGCAGGGCAAAAGGAAAAAAGAAAAAAAAATTGCGATTTTTCGCGGTAGAGGCGCTTCCCGGTACGCCAACCGGGCAGCTAAACGGTAGCGTAACGGGAGTCCGACATCTTGTGTTTTTGGAGCGTCCCGGTTGGCGTACCGGGTAGCGTTCCGGTAAGCGTAACAAGGGGAAAACCAAGAGAAACAGTAAAATAAAATTTAAAGGAATAGATTTCCACCAAACTTGGCAAAATTGTAGGGACTGTTTGTTTGATGTGCCTTTACAAGGCCTTAAGATATGTGCACGTGTGGATTTTGTCTAATTAAGGTTAAAAAAAAATATATATATATCTGTAAGCGTGCTCTGGCGCGCTTACGTTACGGGTTTTGTTTGCGCTGCAGAGACGATACGTCACGTTTATGTGATGCGTCATGAGGCGTCTCACGTGGCTACGTGATACGTCACGTAATAAAGAATATATTTTACAACTATAGATATTAGCTTTTAAAAAACCAATGAAATTCACTGAAAAAACCATAGGTTATAGACCATATATAGTTAGGAATTTGCATTTACAAAACCTTGAAAATTCACTGAAAAAACCATTGGTTATAGACCATATATAGTTAGGGATTAGCATTTTCAAAACCTTAATTTACTCGCACAAAACCATAGAAATTCGCATATATAGTTAGTTGCAATAACTATATATCGCGCACCCGCAATCCACTGCTGATGATGTCACATATTACATCATTCATGACATGGTCAGTGACATCACTGATGACATCTCAAATGACATCACTGATGACATCTCAAATGACATCACTGATGACATCTCAAATGACATCACTGATGAAATCACTGAAAACATCTCATTTGACATTACTGATCACATCACTGATGATATCATTCATGTGATAATACGATGAACCTCTTCAGACTCTAATATAACCTTAGATACAATCAGTGTAAACAGACACTCACAGACTGTCACTCATCCATGGAGTTACTCACACACCTAGTCAGTCATGCAAAGAATCAATCACACCTCCATTTCCTCAACTATACAGTTATACACACCTTACTTAATCAAACATATACTAACACATATTTACTCTCTCATACAATCACTGATACAAGTTCACAATGATCCATACAGCCACTCACACATTCACTGGCTCTTATGCACAGTTATTTATATATGTCAACTCTTACATGTACTGTGTTTTACATATGTACTTACTTTGACATGTAGCACTGAGAAATCCAATCACTCACCAATACACTCATGCAGACAGTCAACCGCCCATACAGCTGTTTCCACATGCACTTTTGAACCCATACATCTAGTGAATCAACTGCTCACACATCTATGCACAGAGTCACACACCTCCCAGCCACCCCCACACACACACTCACTCTCCCATACAAATACTTGGGCAACCAATCCATAACCCATATAGTTACTCATATAGATACTGATCAACACATGCAGCACTTTACAGAACAACAGATATAATGATGCACAAATTAAGACAGTTTAGTCACTAACCCATGCACTCAGTGAGACACATTTAATCATTCTCTCATACAGTCAGTCATGCACCTACTAAATCCTTCATCCAGACACTTATACATCCACTCATTCTTCAATATGTAAGACATATTTTAACTTTACAGAAACATACAGTCACTGGATGTTGTCATCAGTGATGTCATCAGTGATGTTATTTGAGATGTCATCAGTGATGTCATTTGAGATGTCATCAGTGATGTCACTGACCATGTCATGAATGATGTAATATGTGGCATCATCAGCAGTGGATTGCGGGTGCGCGATATACAGTTATTGCAACTAACTATATATGCGAATTTCTATGGTTTTGTGCGAGTAAATTAAGGTTGTGAAAATGCTAATCCCTAACTATATATGGTCTATAACCAATGGTTTTTTCAGTGAATTTTCAAGGTTTTGTAAATGCAAATTCCTAACTATATATGGTCTATAACCTATGGTTTTTTCAGTGAATATATATATATATATACATACACATATCATATGGGCACTGAAGTGGATACTTAATTATTCAACATTAATTGTTCAATGATATGCTATTATTTGTTACCTAAGGTTAACCTCTCATTGTTAGCACTGGAAGTAAAGGGCTTGCACTATGTGATATATTTGCTGTAATACAAGCCAACAAACATACCATTGACCTTACCATTGTAGTGACCATTGACCTCTTATTTTTTTTTCTATAGCCATGGTTTACAGCATTGGTGAGACAGAATTTTAGAAATTAAAGATGCCTAAACCTCTCTTATACAAAAATCTGATTTTTTCTGTAACATCGGCGACAGTGCACATCTGCAGCGCAAGGCTTTTTCCCAATGTAAGCGTTTTTTCATTTCGACAGCGACCATAGTAAATGGGAATAAAATTCCGCCCTGATGGATGTTTGGTGTGTCGCGCATAGGGCATGTCTCATCTGTTCCAGCGAGGCATGCCAAGCCAGCAATATTAGTGGCATTTGAATGTTTTTCTTATTAAGAAGAAAAATGGACGCCCGCATCAATATCACCGGCTCCTGGGATGGCGGCTAACGTGCTCTGCCTGCAGCTCAATGCAGAATCTTTCACCGCGACTGGGTGGTGGCGGGGGCTGGTGGGCAGCGTATTAACTGGCTATGGTGCCTTATTCTCTCTGAATTAGCAAAAGGCTGTTACAGCTCTCCAGATGAACGCAAGAGCCAGAGAGAAAAAGAGTGGGGCTAGAGGCCTGATTACAACATAATGGAGTGTGCCATATTTGTCTTCATGAAAGATGGCCTCGCTTTGCCTTTTCCCATCTTACAGCCTCTGCTCTCATTCTTTTAATGAAGCTGGGCATGCAAGGTTCTTCGAGGGGAGATGACACAGGAGCGATGGTCGTCAAGCGGGCTGAGAAATGGCCCGTCAAGAAGGTGCGAGCCAACTTGTGTCTTTTATCAGGAGATTGGACCTGCTGAAGGTGTGTGCTCACACGGCGGCCATTTTGTTTACCGCTATCAGCCTCATTATACAAGCTACTAGCAGAAGGGCTCGATGATTCAGCTGTTCAGGTAGTCACCTTCACTTAGATTAGACGGAACCTACAAGGAGCCCTGGGCATGGTTTAATAATTGCCTCTTAGGGTGTGCAGGTGGGCCGGGTTTGGCAGGACAGTCCCGGTTTTTTACTGTTCTGGCAGATTTCTGCAAATTTAGCACAAGCTCCAGTTTTCAGAAAGGGTAAACTGAAAACAGGGAGACACTTTTTTGTGTGTTCCAATCCAGACCGAATTAGCAGCTCTTATCTGAAAGCAATTGAAATACCACCCAAGCTGGGTTTTCAGGTTGCATTTAATCAATGGTGTAGTTATACCTATTGTCGCCCGTAGCAGTCCTTGTGTTTGCCGCCCGCAGCGGGGGTTGCTCTCGATTCCTGCGACGGCAGGCGAGAGAGGGTGTGAGGAGTAGGCTGCCGCCCCAAAAACTCATGCCACCCAGGGAGGACTGCATCCCCGTCTCCCACTTGCCATGCCACTGCACTTAATAGTCCCTTGTGCCTCGTTGTCTATCTTTCTATGCTGACATTTAAGTCATTCTATATAAAATGGTAGTCCTTCTTCTATCTTTACTAAACGTTTAAGTCATTCTGATGTAAAATTATAGTCCTTCTTCTATCTTTACTAAACTACCCCATTTTTGTTTTTCAAAAACCTGGTCACCTTACTCTAGCACACCCATTAACCTTACAGCAATCAAGCCTGCCACTGTCCTGTGGAGGACGAAGACGTGTGCCCCACACAACAGCTGCATGATTGGAATCAGACACAAGGGGGCCCATTAGGATGTCGGGCGGATTGTCCCCACCAGGCTGGCGGTAGCCACCGCCGGCCTGGCGGGGGCAATCCGCCCGACATCCTCTCCAGAATTCCCCCCTGCCATATTAGAATGGCGGGGGGGACCGCGGCAGACGGAAAGACTGTCTGCCGCTTTTCCGCACCGGTCGCCTTGCGAATTCCGACAGGATGGCGGGCAGACAAAGTCTGCCTGTCATCCTAATGAGCCCCAAGATTCCTTCTGAGGAATATTGTTCCAAACCTATTAGCAAATACTGCCTTTGCCAAAACAGTTACATGCAGTATTTGTTCAGAATCTCAAATGATTTGTTTCCAATGGAACTGGAATAACTGTAGCAAGCACAAGAATATTTGACAGTAAAGATTCGCCTTCAGCATGAGGGTGTAAGTGCTGTTAGCACCCTGCGCAAAAAGCTGGGCCTGGCTCAGTCTGTGAGATGCTTCGAAGTCAGGCACTGCCTGGCTCACTTTGCCTGCTTTCTATGCTCAGTGGCTGGGACATAAAGAAGGCAGACAGTGGGACTGATGGTTTGCCTATGTTAAGCGACTGGTGCTAACATAATCTTATTTTCTATCTTGCCTCAATCTGCGCTTGTTGCAAAGCTCTGGCGTGTGACAGATTTAAAGAAATTACCTCCATTTCTCTCTAAGGCCCACGGTCCGAGCTGCATGGTACTGGAGACACATGAAAACCACGGGCAGTTTTACAGTCACCACACAAGAAATCCGCCCCAGTACAGTGCAATGATTAATTAATCCTCAGGGACCGGGGAATTGACATGTTGGTCCTTATTTTCCATACGTAAAACCACAGAATTCCCATTTCTGAGAAGTTTAATGTGTACATTTACCACATGTTTTTGGAAGGTGGTAAATCTATGTGTGCAGTCTGGGTGAGGTGAGGGGCAAAGGAGGGGTTGGAGTAGGGTGACCAACTGTTATGGGTGCAAATTCAGGACGGTGACTGTAAAAATTCAGGACAAAGGGTCAAAATTCAGGACACAAATTCAGGACAGTAGATCAAAATTCAGGACAACACTTCAGGACAATTGGATAAGTTTTACAGACACATCAGAGGTCGCACAATAGTATATAAGTAAGCCCAGCCATATCCAAACATATTCAACCATTTGCAAACCTATTCATCATGTATCCGCCCATCTATCATTTCACTCATCCATCCCTTCATTCATCCTTTCACTCATCCATCATCCATCATCCATCCATCCACCCTTTCACCCTATCCATCTGTACACTCATCCATCCTCTCTTCTACCCATTCACCCATTCATTCACTCATCCATCCAGCCCTTTACCCTTTCACCCATCCAGCCATCTTTTCACTTACTATCCATCCACCCAGTCACTCATCCTTCCAACCATCCATCCTTTCAGTCATCCATCCATCCTCCCTTTCTCTCTCCATCGACCCTTTCACTTAGCAATCCTTCCTTCCATCCATCCACCTACCCATCTACTTATCCACTCATGAATCCATCCATTGACCCTATCACGCATCCATCCTTTCTCTCATCCATTTATCCTTTCACTCCTTCACTCATCTATTCATCCTTTTGTCCATCTACCCTCCCTTTCACTCACTCATCCGTTCTTGCATTCACCCTTTCGCTCATCTGTCCATCCATTCACCCTTGCACTTATCAGTTCATTAATCATCTATCATTTCACTCATCCATCAACGCACTCACCATCCACGCTTTCACTCATCCAGCCATCATTTTACTGATCCATCCACCCATTTACCCATCCAGCTACCCTTCCACCCATACATCCAGCTATTTACCTTTTCTCTCTTCCATCCTTCCACTCACTCATCAATTCAGCTATCCTCTCTCATTATCTTTCAATTCAATCTTTCATTCATCCACTCACCCTTTCACTAATTCATCCAGCTATCCACCCATCCCTTCACTTACTCACTCGCCCACCTTTTCATATTAATTTTGAGCTGAGCTTTTCTGAGAAGAGGCCCATCAAGAACTTCACCCTCGCTGCACGAGCCATTCCAGGACTGGGACAGAAGCCACCCAGGGCAGAGACTGCTGTACTTGTGTGCCCCTTTGTCGCCTGCTGCCGTTTTTATGTTTTTGACTGCTGGACTTGTATGCCCCGTCCTTTCCTTGTTTTACTGTGTGAGTGTTAATACTTTTCTTTTTCTCCCCCTGCGCCGATCACCTCGCCCTGCCCCTGTGACCCCCGCACCGCTCCCCGCTTCCCGCCGCCGCGCTCACGGCCACGCCACCTTTGCCTTCTGTGCCCTCCCCGCTCCCACCTCCCAGCTGCTCCGCCCTCCTTCCCACTTCGCCATATATGGCGACCACGCGTATGCGCAGCGTGCACGCGCAGCGGGCGCCCCGATTGTGCGCCGAAGGCTCGCCAAAGGTAAGCCCGTCTGCACCCGTCCGCGCCTGGACCGCGCCCAGTGCCAGGACCCCGCAGACACCAGCCCTCCCGCCGGACCTACAGCGCCACCGAACTCAACGCACTCAACGCCGGCCGATTCCTGGGTTGCTACCGAGCCACCCAAAGACGCACCCACGGACCCATTCGGCTGCAACTCCTGCAAGTTCACCTGCATCCGGACCCGCACCACTCCAGCAGTGCCCAAGACCTCGACGAGCAACAGCAGCAGCCACCTGAAGTGCATCCTGCTCAACACCCGCTCCGTCCACAGACACGCCGTCGAGCTTTGGAACCTGCTCGACACAACAACCCCAGAAGTCGCCTTCTTCACGGAATCCTGGATGAACGCCTCCTCAGCGCCCGACATCGCCATCGCCATCCCGGACGGCTACAAGATCATCCGGAGGGACCGCGTCAACAAGACCGGAGGAGGCATCGCCATCATCCACAGGAACTCCATCCGCATCACGACCAACACCGACGACACCCTCGCACCCGCCGAGCACCTGCACTTCCAGATCCACATCAACCCCAAGACCACCCTCAGAGGCACCCTCATCTATAGACCCCGGGGACCACGCACACAATTCAGCGAGGACATCGCCGACTTCGTCAGCCCGCATGCCCTCCCCTCCGCTGACTACATCCTCCTTGGGGACCTCAACTTCCACCTGGAGAACAACAACTACTGCAACACCACTACCCTGCTGGACAACCTCGCTAACCTCGGACTCAAGCAACTGATGACCACCCCCACCCACTACGCCGGACACACACTCGACCCCGTCTTCTCATCCAGCAAGGACATCGCCTTCAGCCACGCCACGGGACTCCACTGGACGGACCACAGCTGCGTCCACTTCAGCTTCAAAAGGACCACGATCCACCACCAACAGCAACAGGTTGCACACAGAAGCTGGAACAAGATCACAGCCGACCAGCTCGCGACTTCCCTGAGCAAGAACCCACCCACCAGCGCAACGAACCCCAGCCAAGCGGCCACCAACCTCACGAAGTGGATCAGCAACTGCGCAGACGACCTCGCCCCTCTGAGGACCCCGACTAGCAGACCCGGCAGCAAGAAAGCCCCATGGTTCACCGACGAACTCAAGAGCTCCAAGAAGGACTGCAGAGCCCTTGAGAAAGCCTGGCGCAGAGACCCAACACCGGACAACATGACTGCCCTCAAGCTCGCTACCCGCAAACACCACCAACTGATCCACACCACCAAGAAGACTGCATTCAAGGAACGACTGGACAACAACGCACACAACAGCAAGGAACTCTTCAACATCGTTAAAGAACTCTCCAACCCCAATGCCGGAAACAACAACATCACCCCTTCGCAAGACCTCTGCAACTCCCTCGCCTCCTACTTCCACAACAAGATCGCGGACATACACAACAGCTTCAGCACTCAACCGACGCACGGCACGACCGAACCACCGCCCCCCCCCCCCCACCACCACCACCCTCCGCGCCTGGACCCCGATCAGCACCGAAGACACCATCCGCACGATGAACTCCATCCACTCCGGATCTCCGACCGACCCTTGCCCTCACCACGTCTTCAACAAGGCCGACGCTGTCATCGCACCCCACCTGCGGGACATCATCAACACCTCCTTCAACACCGCTACCTTCCCGGAGAGCTGGAAGCACGCCGAACTCAGCGCCCTACTAAAGAAGCCATCAGCCAGCCCCACCGACCTCAAGAACTACCGACCCATCTCGCTGCTCCCGTTTCCCGCAAAAGTCATCGAGAAGACCGTCAACAAGCAGCTGGCTGCCTTCCTCGAGTCGAACGGATCCCTCGACCTCTCGCAGTCTGGCTTCCGGGCCAACCACAGCACCGAGACCGCCCTGATCGCAGCAACCGATGACATCTGAGCCCTGCTCGACAACGGAGAAACAGCGGCCCTCATCCTCCTAGACCTCTCCGCGGCCTTCGACACTGTCTGCCACCGTACCCTAGTACAGCGCCTCAGCAACGTCGGAATCCAGGAGAAGGCACTGGAGTGGATCACCTCCGTCCTTGCTGGAAGGACACAGAGAGTCCGCCTCCCCCCGTTCAGATCAGAAGCCACCAAAGTCATCTGCGGCGTTCCTCAAGGCTCCTCGCTCAGCCCAACCCTCTTCAACGTCTACATGAGTCCCCTCGCAGCCATCGCACGCCAGCACAACCTCAACATCATCTCCTACGCCGACGACACCCAGCTGATCCTCTCCCTCACCAATGACCCGGCCACCGCCAGAGCCAACCTACACGAAGGGATGAAAGAGGTAGCCAATTGGATGAAGAACAGCCGCCTGAAACTGAACTCGGACAAGACGGAAGTCCTCATCCTGGGATCCTCACCCACCACCTGGGACGACTCCTGGTGCCCCCCCGCCCTAGGCAGCACACCCAAACCAACAGACCACGCACGCAACCTGGGCTTCATCCTGGACTCCTCCCTCTCCATGACCAGACAAGTCAACGCCGTCTCCTCGTCGTGCTTCAACATCCTACGCATGCTACGCAAGATCTTCCGGTGGATCCCCACCGAGACCAGGAAGACGGTCACCCAGGCCCTCGTCACCAGCCGACTGGACTACGGCAACTCCCTCTATACCGAAACCACCTCCAAACTCCAGAAGAGACTCCAGCGGATCCAGAACGCCTCAGCACGACTCATCCTGGACATCCCCGGGCGCAACCACATCTCCGGACACCTGAGAGACCTGCACTGGCTCCCGGTCAACAAGAGAATCACCTTCCATCTCCTCACCCACGCACACAAAGCCCTGCACAACCAAGGGCCCAGGATACCTCAACAGCCGCCTCAACTTCTACGCCCCCAAACGCCAGCTTCGATCGACCGACCACGCCCTCGCCGCCGTCCCCTGCATCCAAAGAGCCACCACAGGGGGAAGGTCCTTCTCCTACCTCGCCGCCAAGACTTGGAACTCCCTCCCGACCCACCTCCGCCTGACCCAGGACCACCTCGCCTTCAGGAAGCAGCTCAAGACCTGGCTGTTCGAGCTGTAGCGGACCCCCCTCCCCTAGCGCTGATTGTCCTCCATACTTTGTTAATCAGTGTGGGTGTGGTTGTGATTGTGCCATTTCTTTACTTTATTACATTTTAGGCTGCATGTTTGAAGAACCGCTCTGTGAAGAGAACCAGTGCTGCAATCAGGGCCGGCCTGTTCTAGGATGTTTGGGGCCCTGGCAGAAAGGGAATGTGTGAGGCGGCGGCCCCTCTAAATTGCAGAGACGCATTCAGGGCTGTTTGTATCTGAATAGATGCCCCTGCTCCTGAAGCCACAGCCCCTCCCTCTGTCACCTTCGAGCACCTCTTAACAGCTCATCAAGGGCTGGAGGTGTGAGAGTTAGCATCCCGCGGTGCCTCTACAGTGCTGCTGGGGGTCTGAGCTTTGGAACATCCTCGGAGTTAAGACGGGAGGTGTATGGAAGCTGTGCCCGGTTAAAATTACGGACAAATGGCGTCCGTTAAAGGATCCTTCACGGACAACGGACAGACGGCCGAAATTACGGACTGTCCGTGCCACGGACTGTCCGTGAAATTTATGGACGGTTGGTCACCCTAGGTTGGGGGGAAGAGGGAGTGAAGGGGAAGGTGTTTTCTGGCAGGGGAGAGCACTGTGTGTGTATGTAATGGCTGTCCTTTTCTGGCTCCTTTAAGAGGGAGAATGGTGGAGAGTGACTCCAGCCTATCACCCCCATAGTATAGAGATTAGGACTATAGACAGGATCCCTGCCTTTTATATAGTAGAGTATTTTCGTGTCCCTTTCCTTAGAGTAGGGCTTATGAATTTAAGTTAGGGGATAGATACATAAGTATTAATCATGATTTGCCCATTTGCTAACGTGTTAGGATATTTTCCATGGAGTTACGCATATTGCGGGCCCTGTAGGCCTTAAACGAGACAGACTCCATCTTGTTCTCTGCCTGGTAGCTCGAGAGGCCTTCTAGGTCAAGTGTAATGTTTTAGTTTCAAGCTGTTGTTCGCTTGGAGAGAACCGGCTCAGGCTGGCCCTTATCGAAGGAATGTATTTTTCTCCACTCCGAAGACACAACTTCAGGCCGGCCGGCTGGGAACGTGTCCTTGGTACGGGGAGGTACAAGAATTTGGTGGGCGGCAGGTTGCTGGCCGTAGCTTTCCATGAAGGAACAGGCTTTGATATTAGCGAAGGTGTTAGTTAGTCGACAGTCAGTCCGTAGGCGGCATCTAGCCGTTAGCATCTCTGCCATTAATCATTTCATGGCGGACAGTCGCCATCTTTGAAGTCCGAGAAAGATTTAAGACCGAAACTCTCTGAGAAAGACTGAAGGAGAATTAGCGCGGAGCGCACTGAAACAGAGAGAGAAAGAGAGACGGTAGCTAATAATCAGCAAGGTTCCAGTGGCCTGGAGGGAAGCAGACGAGGTTGAGCCTAGCGGTGCAGACGTGTACTTGTGACGGCTGGGGTGTGACTGCGAGACGAGCCAGGACACAGAGACGAGAAGGGAACGTATATGACTGCCGAGTTCCAACTTCACATTAATAAGGTGACATCCGCCCTCTTTATAATAAGCGCGCATTCTAATCCTTACCTTTTCCTTTTCTTTGCATAATTCGTGTTGCATAGTATTGTGGCATATGTTATTGACAATAAATACCCTAGTTCTTAGTGAACGGATGTGTGCCGAGTATTCTTGTTCAATCCTGGTAAACGTGGCTTCTAGGTGGTCGGTGTTTATGTGAATGGATGAGTAACCCCAATCAGGTAAGTGGTGATCACATAAATAGGGAGCGAAGTGGACCTCTGATGCCAAGGAGAAGGGGCACATTACACTATTTGGAAACCGTACCAAATTCTATTATTATAGTTTTATCCCAAGTAGACGAAGGAGAAATTGTTCCGATAGGTACTCATAGGAATGTGGTCGTCGTTGATATACGGCATTAGTGAGAGCGCAGGGGTGGATTACCAGCGTGTATACCCACAGGATTGTGGCTTGTGTAAGTGAGAGCGCCAGGGGGGATACTGGCGTGTAGGTTTGCCGGATTGCGAACCGTTTGGAAATAAGGGAGAGCACTGGGGCTGCAGACCCACGTGTGTAGACGCACCGGATTGTGTGTCATGTCTGCCCTGGGGTAGATCAGTCTGGGTCGGAGTGGCCGTGAGACTAACTGATGTGAATAAGATATAGTAGAAAACTTATGCATGTTTATTGCTATTTCCCCATCCTTAGGTACGACCTGTACATACATATATATATATATATATATATATATATCTATATCCATTGTGAATACGTTCTAAGGAGGGAGGTGAGTACGTTTTGGCTGGGTTATAGGGGCCCCTAGGGGCTGATTCCATCTAAGCGGAAAATCCGGCCATTACATCTGGCGTCACGAACTGTTTACGAAGCCTGTGTGCGCTGTATTGTTTTGATCTTGTTGATTTGCGCTTGGCTCGTGCGTATAATATTTTGTGTATAATTGTGTATATAATTTTTGTGTGTCAATATGTTTGCGAAAAAATCTCCGTCGGTTTTTAAATTGCCTATTCAGATTCCCGGCTGGGAGTCTACGCCTTACGAGGCTTTGGCCCGTGAGTGGGCCGATTCTACTGGTTTGAGTGGAAATTGGTCTTCTTGTTTGGAGCAGGCGGAGCCTGCTGATGTAGTTTCGTGCTTGCAGAAAGCGCCAGTAGTGAAAGGTGATGAGCTTCCTATTTTAGGACGCAGAGGTTGGATTGTTCTTAATGCATACAGAATTCTTCATGAGAAGTTTGTTCAGCTGCAGAAGCAGTTCAAGGACATGGAAGGACAGTGTGTTGAGTTGCAAAATGCGCATACTCTTTTGCGCTGTCAAAATAAATTGCTTGCCGACAAACTTGAAACATATCAGACCATAGCCGAAAGAGCTGCGGTCCGCATTGCACGATATAAGTACAAACATCGCCGTGGTTGCGTGTCTACACGGAAAGTGCGTCTGGTTGTAGCAAAAGCCGGAATGGATTGGAACCCTGATGAGTGGGATGGTAATATCTGGGATTCAAATGCTTCAGACTCCTCGGCTGAGGAGGGTGATAAGCGTGAATCTTCTCGCTCCGGACGTGATTGTAAGTCTACTTCTTATACTGATACGATTGCTCGTAGCGACCGTGCTCGTTCTTCCCATTCGGATGACGTATCTTGCCCCGATTGTTCTGCTAAATCTAAGATGCGGGCTTCCTCGGAAGCTCTTCCTGAGGTTTCTGCTCATCCCGTGTTTCGTGGTAAATTACAACAAGCTCCTGGTAATCCGGGTGGTGTTGCTCTGGATAGTATTGAAGACTTTACTCAACAGGAGGTTAGTGACATTTTACAACGATTTCGTCAACGGCCTGGTGAGGCCTTGCTTACTTGGATGGTGCGCCTTTATGAACTCGGCGCTGCCGGAATTATGCTTGATGCTGTTGATTGCTTACGCTTTTGCTCTTTGAGTTCTGATTCCACTATTCAAGATCATTTTCGGAACTATAATGGTGCTGGTCAAATTACTTTGCTCCAGCTTGCGTCTGACGGCTGTAATCATAAATATCCTACTGAATCGGATTGGCCTGTTAATGACAAGCCATGGTACACTTTGCGCGATGCGTCGCAACGTTTGAAGGAGGAAGTCATGAAAACTGCTATCTTTCTTAGTACTTCTGACAGATTGCTGGATGGTCTTTTAACATCTTCTGTGCGTAATCGCATTATCCGTTCTTCGCCTGTTGCTTATAAGCAGGTCATGATGACTTTGTTGATTAATCAAACTGGCAATCCTTTGTCTACTGTGCTTGAATCTGTTCGTCAGCTTGGTGAGGTGGGTGAGTGGTTTACACCTGAAAGACAATCTCGACCTGAGGGTCGTACTGCTGGGGACTATAAGTTCTCTAGACGTGACATGTTTCTTGCTCTTATTGCTGATGGTGTCAAAAGGGAGGACATTGATGGTGAGCCTAACAATCGCTTATGGGATATGTTTCGTAAGCGTGGTTTGGATCGGAAGGAGGGTGCCCGTCGTGTGAGGAAGAATGAGTATGATCGTGGTTCTGATGACAGTGGTGAAGAGAGACGCCGTGTGGATTTTGATCGCCGTGATGATCGGCGTTATGAACGTGATGTGTCCCCTCATCGTGATTACCAGAGGGGGAGAGAGGGGGAAAAAGAAAGGGGGAGAGATGATCGTGCTTCCAACCGACATAGAGAGGAGAGGAGTTATTCCCCTGAAATGAAAAGAAGGGAGGATCGTAACAGACTTTCTGACCGTAATTCACAGTATTTTGAAAATGACAAAAATCCGTTTCGTAATGGAGACGGATATGAACATGACATTTTGATACCTAAGAAGACAGAGAGCATTTACCCTGATTTGTCCTGGTTGACAGAACGCGGGAAAAATGACTAGGAAATAGGTCAAGCTCCAGTACACAAGTGGGCTCACAGAGACAACAGACCCTATGTAGATATTGAGATTTTTTGGAAACATCGTAATATCCAAAGGGCCCGAGCACTAGTTGATACAGGAGCGGAGGCCACTTTAATTCATGGAAAATCGAAGAAATTTAAAGGACAGTTTTTCACAATTACTGGTTTAGGTGGAAAAGAAACCCCCGCAGTACAAACTGCACTTGAAATTAGAATTGGAAGGATTCCTCGTAGAGAATACTCTGTGTTGGTTGTACCACTTTTGGAATATATAATTGGAATTGACATTTTAAAAGGAATGACTTTGCATTTGGATGATGGTTGTTATCAATTCGGAACTAGACAGTACATTTCGACCAGACCCGTACGGGTTGGCCGTTTGCGAATGCCCCCTATTAAAATTCCTTTAGCCACGAAAGTGGTTTATCAGAAGCAATATCGTATCCCAGGTGGTCATGAAGAAATTACTGCTACAATTCAGGATTTGGTTGACGCGGGAGTTATAACTCCGGTCACGTCTGCTTGGAATAACCCTGTCTGGCCCGTGCGCAAAAGTGATAATTCTTGGCGCATGACTGTTGATTATCGAGAATTGAATAAACACACACCTAAATTGACTGTTGCAGTACCAGACATTGTCACTTTGATTCAGAGAATTCAAAAGCATCCAGGTACATGGTATGCTTCTATTGATATTGCTAATGCTTTCTTTTCAATTCCGATTGCCCCCGAGTGTCAGGAACAATTCAGTTTTACGTGGAATGGACGTCAAATGACGTTCCGGAGTCTTCCTCAAGGCTATGTGCACAGTCCTACGATCTGTCACCGGCTGGTGGCAGAGCATTTATCTGAAGTGCCCACGAATCCACAAGTTCAGGTGTGTCATTATATTGACGACATTTTGATTCAAGGTGAATCGCAAGACCAGGTACAGTCCCATTTAGATCAGATCCTTGATTGTTTGCGAGCAAAAGGTTGGGAAATTAATCCTGATAAATTACAAGGTCCATCCCAAAATGTGAAATTTTTAGGAATTAATTGGCATGAAGGTCACAGAGAGGTAATCCCACAGGTGAAGCGAAAAATCCTAGATTTTGCAGTTCCAAGGAACAGGAAAGAGGCTCAATGTTTCATTGGTTTGTTTGGCTTTTGGCGTCAGCATATTCCCCATCTGAGTCAGATTTTGGCTCCATTATATCGAGTCACTCGTAAGAAGAATGCGTTTGAATGGGGTGAGTCTCAACAGAATGCTTTTAATTTGGCAAAAGAAGCTATTCAATATGCTTTGGATTTGTGGCCGGTGGGTGAAGGTGATGTGGACTTGAATGTGTCCGTGGAAGGTATGTATGCCAATTGGAGTCTGTGGCAAAAGCAGGGCAGACAAAAGGTGCCATTAGGTTTTTGGACTAAAAAGTTACCTGAGGCTGGTGAGCGTTACTCACCTTTTGAGAAACAACTACTTGCTTGTTACTGGGCTCTGGTGGATACCGAGCAATTGACCCTAGGCCATGCTGTGGTTTTGAGGCCTGAAATTCCCATTATGCAGTAGGTTTTGAGTTCGCCGAAATCTCATCGAATTGGACATGCTCAAGAGGCGAGCCTGATTAAATGGAAATGGTACATTCAGGACAGGGCACGAGTGGGTCCGAAAGGTGTGGCAGTTTTACATGAGCGAGTGGCGCAGGCGCCCTCCAATGAGACTGGAAGTGATTGTTCCGTACCTGTTGTGCAGGAATCTCCCGTTAAGTGGGGTAAATCATTTGATGATCTGTCCGCGGAGGATAGAAAACATGTGTGGTTTACGGATGGTTCAGCAAAATTCATCGGTGAGAAAAGACATTGGAAAGCTGTCTCCTATAATCCAATCACGCAAAAATTATTGAGTACAACTGGTGATGGTAAGAGTAGTCAATATGCTGAACCCTATGCAGTTTACCAGGTTTTGAAACAAGAATTGCCCGGCACATGTCATATTTTTACTGATTCCTGGTCCACTGCTAATGGACTGGCGGTATGGTTACCAACATGGCATTCTCATAATTGGGAATTGCATTCAAAAGAATTGTGGGGAAAGGAATTATGGCAAGAAATTTGGGAGTTGCTCCCGCAGAGTACTGTAACAATCTTTCACGTGGATGCTCACACTCCAATTGACTCTCTTGATAAATTCTTTCATAACATTGCAGATGAGAAATCTAAAATTGCTGAGGCAGTGGTGGACATGCAAGATTCTGATTTGGCGGGATTGGCGAAATGGGCCCACCAAAAAGCGGGACATTTTGGAGAAAAGGCCACTAGCAGGTGGGCTGCCGATAGGGGTATTCATATTCCTTTTTCTTTAATTAAAGATGTCATTCTACATTGTCCCATTTGTCAGCATTCTAGAAAAAAGGAGGTGCCTCAAATTGTTCGAGGCCAGTTACATCGAGGAAAATTGCCCGCTCAAATTTGGCAGATTGACTATATTGGTCCGCTCCCTATGAGCAGGAATTGTCAGTATATTTGTACAGTTGTTGACACTTATAGTGGCCTTCTGGTCGCTTTCCCTTGCAAGAACGCTACCCAAGTGAATACTATTAAAACCCTGGAGCTGCTTATTATGTACTATGGTGTCCCATTCCAAATTCAATCAGACAATGCATCCCACTTTCGTGGAAGATTAGTACAGGAATTCTATGTGGAAAATAACATTGATTGGGTGTTTCACATTCCATATTATCCACAAGCTTCGGGATTGATTGAGAGAATGAACGGTTTGCTAAAAGAACAATTACGTAAATTGACAGATGATCGATATAAGAATTGGAAAGATGTTTTGTTTCAAGCATTATTGATTTTAAATAATCGCCCTTTGTTACATGCAGAATCCCCTTTGATGCGTTTGTTTCCTCCAAATGTGGATGTAAAGCCTAATTCTCTGTCCAACACTGTCATGTATTGGGAAATTACCCCCGGTGCTTTGGCTCCATGTAGAGCGACCCCAGGTTCCGCAGGCCTAGACCTGCATGCTTTAAATGATGCAAACTTACTAGGAAAAGACCGAATCATTGTTGAAACTGGCATTGGTGTCTGTATACCTGCCGGTAGTTTTGGATTAATTGCCCCCAGATCAGGCCTCGCCCTGAAAGGTATTCAAGTGCTCGGAGGAGTAATTGACAGTGACTATCAGGGAGAGATCAAGGTTCTCCTGCTTAATAGCAGTGAGACTGATTTATTGATCAAAAAGTCTGACCGTGTTGCTCAGTTATTGATTATGCCTGTCTTCAGTGGTGAGATCAAGAAAGGCTCTGCCCCAACGTTACTAACTATGCGAGGACAACACGGCTTCGGATCATCTGATCTTCCTGGAGCTAAAATATGGGTGCAATCGCCTAGGAATCCTCCTGAACAGGCTGATATTATTGCGACCGGTCATGACAACACCGTTTTGGTGATGAAGCCAGGGAAAGATGGCTGGGAAGCTGTCCCAGCTGATAAATGTTACTTACGAGAATGATTAAGGCCTGTATTTGTATTTTTTCAGATCATTCTCTGGACTGCTGCTGCAGGATGTGTCGGCGTTGGACTCCTTTTGGCCTGCTGCGCTGGGAGAGGATCCACCGACGTCGGTTGATGGGAAAATCCGAGTTCCGCGTTCCGCTTGGACTACGTCATCTAATTTCTGGATAACACTCGCAAAGAGAGTGACGAACTCTCCACATTTCTGTCTTACACCGATGAGGTCTGTGACTGACATTTTGGCGACCTGCTTGGTTGCCGTCCCTGCTTCTACCGAGACTTTACGACATATTTTTAATATCTTGAATGCCCGACCAAATGTTATTCTGGGCGATTTTGCGGCCCACGAATTTTGCCCCTTATGTACTGCTCTTCCAGACCTCGATATCTCTATTCATTCCCGGATTACTACTTTTAATATTACCCCTGGAGATCTGTGTTTTGTGATGACATGTGATCCTAAAGCTATCACCGAATGTATTAGGCTGAAGATACAAGCTGCAACTTCTTTTTCAGCTCATCAACGATTGCTGTGTTTGAAGAGACTTCCGAATTCGTGTCTCTCTGTTAAGAATAATATGACATGTAAACGTTTATTGGTTGCCCCTAGTTATTATCGTTCCATGTTATTGCCATCTGGCTGGCTCTTTTCTTGCGGGAATTCATCCTGGCCTTATATTCCTGCAAATATTTCTGGTGGTCCATGTGCCATCACTAGATTGAGTTTATTAATGTTTTCCTCACATCCTAATTCACATTCCCATATGGTACGTGATTCAATGTCATTGCATGAGGACTGTGATTCCTCTGTCCATCTTTATTCTAAATCGGAATATCTTGGTTTAGCTTTTTCTATTATTGGAGTCCCTGCGTTGGCCGTTTACAATGCCAAAACAATCGGCAAGATGGCCTGCTGGATGGTTAAGTCCATCAATCAAACCTCTACTGTTTTATCTGATCTGTTATTAGATGCCCAAGGCGAAAGTAGAGCTATTTTACAGAATCGCGCTGCTATTGATTATCTTTTGTTAAAACATGGACATGAATGTTCTGATTTTGAAGGCCTATGCTGTTTTAATTTGTCCGACCATTCTAAATCAATCCAGGCCCATATTGACAAACTCCACGACTTGACTGCAGAAATTAGACAACACATAGATCAGGGTTTCTTTGACTGGCTCTTTAATTGGTTACCTGACTTGCACTCTTTACGACAGATTTTAGGGGGAGTTATCATTGCCATTTGTGTCTTAATAGCTATTTGTTGCTTTATTCAGTGCATTCCTTCCCTGCTCCAATTTTGTAGACTTAGCAAGAGACATAGGTCAGTTAATTTTGTTTCCTATTATTCTTCTACTGATGTGAGTTCTATTTAGTATGTGGTTAAATAGACTGGAGTCAAGGGGTGTAATGTAATGGCTGCCCTTTTCTGGCTCCTTTAAGAGGGAGAATGGTGGAGAGTGACTCCAGCCTATCACCCCCATAGTATAGAGATTAGTACTATAGACAGGATCCCTGCCTTTTATATAGTAGAGTATTTTCGTGTCCCTTTCCTTAGAGTAGGGCTTATGAATTTAAGTTAGGGGATAGATACATAAGTATTAATCATGATTTGCCCATTTGCTAACGTGTTAGGATATTTTCCATGGAGTTACGCATATTGCGGGCCCTGTAGGCCTTAAACGAGACAGACTCCATCTTGTTCTCTGCCTGGTAGCTCGAGAGGCCTTCTAGGTCAAGTGTAATGTTTTAGTTTCAAGCTGTTGTTCGCTTGGAGAGAACCGGCTCAGGCTGGCCCTTATCGAAGGAATGTATTTTTCTCCACTCCGAAGACACAACTTCAGGCCGGCCGGCTGGGAACGTGTCCTTGGTACGGGGAGGTACAAGAATTTGGTGGGCGGCAGGTTGCTGGCCGTAGCTTTCCATGAAGGAACAGGCTTTGATATTAGCGAAGGTGTTAGTTAGTCGACAGTCAGTCCGTAGGCGGCATCTAGCCGTTAGCATCTCTGCCATTAATCATTTCATGGCGGACAGTCGCCATCTTTGAAGTCCGAGAAAGATTTAAGACCGAAACTCTCTGAGAAAGACTGAAGGAGAATTAGCGCGGAGCGCACTGAAACAGAGAGAGAAAGAGAGACGGTAGCTAATAATCAGCAAGGTTCCAGTGGCCTGGAGGGAAGCAGACGAGGTTGAGCCTAGCGGTGCAGACGTGTACTTGTGACGGCTGGGGTGTGACTGCGAGACGAGCCAGGACACAGAGACGAGAAGGGAACCTAGATGACTGCCGAGTTCCGACTTCACATTAATAAGGTGACATCCGCCCTCTTTATAATAAGCGCGCATTCTAATCCTTACCTTTTCCTTTTCTTTGCATAATTCGTGTTGCATAGTATTGTGGCATATGTTATTGACAATAAATACCCTAGTTCTTAGTGAACGGATGTGTGCCGAGTATTCTTGTTCAATCCTGGTAAACGTGGCTTCTAGGTGGTCGGTGTTTATGTGAATGGATGAGTAACCCCAATCAGGTAAGTGGTGATCACATAAATTGGGAGCGAAGTGGACCTCTGATGCCAAGGATAAGGGGCACATTATACTATTTGGAAACCGTACCAAATTCTATTATTATAGTTTTATCCCAAGTAGACAAAGGAGAAATTGTTCCGATAGGTACTCATAGGAATGTGGTCGTCGTTGATATACGGCGTTAGTGAGAGCGCAGGTGTGGATTACCAGCGTGTATACCCACAGGATTGTGGCTTGTGTAAGTGAGAGCGCCAGGGGGGATACTGGCGTGTAGGTTTGCCGGATTGCGAACCGTTTGGAAATAAGGGAGAGCACTGGGGCTGCAGACCCACGTGTGTAGACGCACCGGATTGTGTGTCATGTCTGCCCTGGGGTAGATCAGTCTGGGTCGGAGTGGCCGCGAGACTAACTGATGTGAATAAGATATAGTAGAAAACTTATGCATGTTTATTGCTATTTCCCCATCCTTAGGTACGACTTGTACATACATATATATATATATATATATATATATATATATATATATATATATATATATATATATATATATATCCATTGTGAATACGTTCTAAGGAGGGAGGTGAGTACGTTTTGGCTGGGTTATAGGGGCCCCTAGGGGCTGATTCCATCTAAGCGGAAAATCCGGCCATTACAGTGTACCATCAGCAAAAAGCGGCAAATTGGGCCTGGCTGCCACTGCAGCCAGAGCCTCATATGAATTTACTGGGAAGAATTACCGTATGGTAACATCGGTCACGGCCCACCCAGATCTGGAGGAACAGGTTTGGAAACACCGATCCACTTGGAATCAGGTGAAGTGGGAGGCTTGAGATGTTTCTACTCTGCCTGACTTGTAATGAGGACCCAAGTGTGGGACATTGAACAGTGGGATGCTTGTTTTCACTGCTCATTTGCTTGAGTCAAATATGTGATGCTGATGTATTTCTACAGGCAAGCAATAGAGACACAAGCAAATTGTCCATGGCTGTAGGCGTTATTTTTGTAATTTTGCACTGCATATCTCTCTATATTTGTGTGTCTGTCGCGAATGTGCAGGCGGGCCAGAACACTTGTTATTGTCCCTTACCCTTCTTATGTACCTTACCCAAAGGCGATGGCTGATGTGAAAGGTAAGGGCCAATTTTCAGCTGTAATGTCTTCCTGAACATTAGAGAATGCTATTGGCACATTCATGCCCTATTTATCTAAGTAAATATAGGCTGATTAGCTTTCTGAACTTTACACAAAGCCAGTGCTTCAAGTGTGCTGCACTGAGAAACTAAATTTACAGCAGAATCCAGGCATTACAGAGAATATTTGGAGAATTCTGATTAGCTGCCCCACTGTTAACATTCTAAAGCATATATTAAACCAGATTCCAATGCGTCATTCTAAACTTGGAAGGATTTGTTGAACAATCAGATATTTCCAGCTTGGACAGTTTCTACAGATTCAAAGTGTTTTCATATTACTCAGTGAACCCTAGAAAATGTGAGTCTTTTGAGTTTGTTACTTGAGTGTGTCCTTCTTGCTGCTTTCTCTCCCTTGCAGGAACAGAAATACAAAGTAAAATGGATTTTGGGAGACATGTTGCTTTCTGTGAGTTCAGAGCCTAATTAAAAAAAAATACGAAATGGGCTCAAGTTTTTCTTTAAGTGCCTGCTGTAGGTGATTTTGAATGCCTGTGCTGCCGAATGGCTGTGCTGCCGAATGCCTGTGCTGCAGAATGTGTGTGCTGCAGAATGCCTCTGCTGGTGAATGCTTGTGCTGTTAAATGCCTGTGCTGCCGAATGCATGTGCTGCAGAATGCCTCTGCTGGTGAATGCTTGTGCTGCCAAATGCATGTGCTGCCGAATGCATGTGCTACAGAATGCTTCTGCTGGTGAATGCTTGTGCTGCCAAATGTCTGTGCTGCAGAATTCATGTGCTGAATAATGCCTCTACTGGTGAATGCTTGTGCTGCCAAATGCCTGTGCTGCCGAATGCATGTGCTGCAGAATGCCTCTGCTGGTGAATGCTCGTGCTGCCAAATGCATGTGCTGCCGAATGCATGTGCTGCAGAATGCCTCTGCTGGTGAATGCTCGTGCTGCCAAATGCATGTGCTGCCGAATGCATGTGCTGCAGAATGCCTCTGCTGGTGAATGCCTGTGCTGCCGAATGCCTCTGCTCTTGAATACCAAGTCTGCCTGTTCTTGATTCCACTTTGGGCCTCTTTCTTCCAGCAACCTACACCCCTTGTCTGATTATCTCACTCCTACAGGTGCTTCTTCTCAGGATGCAGTAACCTTGTGCTCTTTTCTTTCTTTAACCACCCCCACCACTGACCACATACACAGGAATGTGAGGGGCAATGGTAGATGCATAAAGGGGGTGGGAAGAGAGATGAAACAGGGACACAGTGCCACAGTGCCGCGTCACCTTTCCTGGTCAAAGATGTCTCCTAGATGTAGTGGATCTCTACAAGACAGTGGGTAGCTTGCTCAGTGAGATTAGGGGGGTGTGAGCTTCAGATTTCCCAACAATCTCGCTGGCATATCTTGTTAAAATACATTATAAGTAAAGCAGGGCATGAGTGTGGTTAAGAGGCAGTGGGCATGGTAAGGAATGTGGCTAGTTTGGGGTACTTAAAACACAATATCTTGCCAAGTAATCAACATTTTTGAAGGCCTTCAAAGCAGAGGAGAGTGTGTGTGTGTGTGTGTGTATGTGTGTTTTTGTCAGTTTGGGTATGTAAAAGTCCCATGTATAATCTGACAACCACTTCCAAATACTCAACTGAGAGCACTTGTACCCAACTATTCATTACAAAATATAATTTTGTAGGGGGTAACACCACAGACAGGCCCCACGAAGCTACACCCCTGTCTACAAGACAGTAATGTTAACTTAAGCAGCTAGTCATTAAATGTGCTAAGCATTGTGAATGGTTATAACTGAGTATCCAACTGTACTTTAATTTGAACTTGATAATTCATGAAATATATAATATGATTAATAAGTATCATAAATAAGTGTGCACACTCGCATTCCCCATGTTTGGATAAGTACCTCATGCTTTGACACTACCAAACTTTGCATGCACATCTTCTGAGGATTTGGCCAATGGAGAGCTGTGACCACTCCTTGTAGTAATGGATATCATTTCATAACCGCAACACTCTAGCACCTCTCTGACAGCCAGTGTATAGGTATAAGCTGTTTTTAAGTAAACATCATAGTGCCAATATCGGCAACACTCCTAAGTTCTCATACAGCAACATGCATAAATAAACCACAAGACACCTTGTTAATGGAGAAAATGTCTGCAGGTTTATTTGCATAACAAATATGTCAACATGGTGGGTTATCTTACGGGCGATCCAAGGGCAGGCCCGCCCCTCTGCCGCCTGCCTGTCTGATGAGCCAAATTACACTGTGACCGTCGCCAATCGGTGGTTACCAATTTCACCCCTCCCATCAGTGGACCACCAGTCCACGTTCATACTCCTGCCCCCCAGAAGGGGGGAGGAGTGTTCCAAGCATCCCCGGTTGCTCAGGCCCACAACCGCCCCTAGGACTAACGGGGTGCCATCGTAATTCCAGGGGACATCCCTGGGTATCCTTGGCATAGCCCTCTTGTTGTGCTGCTGCATGTAGTACCCTTCTGTACCTTGCAGACTCTGGATCACCCCGTAACTCCCCCTGCAACACAAAACAATAAGCTAGATTCTTCCCCTCCCCCTACCACCCTTTGGCCACCCGCAGGGTAAGTGGTAGGGCGGGAAACAGCAAGACGGGCAGCGGTCAAGAGGCTGCGTTTACAAATATTACTGTATGTGAAATATGTTTTATCACAAATATTTAAGCATTTTCTATTTTTGGTAAAACATTCAATTTGAAAACATTGTTTGAATTTGTTGTGTTGCATTCATTATATGAAATTAATTATTTACATATTAACTATGTCCCTAAATAGCTATAACAGCCTCCTGTGCTTATAAATACAGGTTGTTCTTAAGTAAGCAATGCATTACATAAGGATTTTCCCAGGTATAGTTCACAACAGAATTTCCTAATTCTAAATATCATCCTGCATCTTACTTTATGATACAAACTTCAAACTGTAATACATTAATCAGTGTTGTGATGGAACCCTGAATTTCCCATGTAATACTTGGCTTTCCATAAGGGGTGAACGGAGACAATTCAAATGTGTATACTGAGATTAAACTGTATGTAGAATCTCTTTTACTTACCATTCTTTAATGATCACTTGCATTTTAAGATTTAAAAATAATGCAATCATTAGTCAAATTCCATACTACTATGTGCAATTAAACCTTGTTTATTTTTTATTTTTTTGTTTTGGACCCTTATGGAAAAGATTAACAGAGACATTTTTATGTGATGTATCTATAAGCTACACTAAAACATCTAATGGATAGTAGTTTCTGCAACCTTGGTAAAGTTTTTCTGTACTACAAGTGGTAATATATATTCTGTCATATGTAGCGCCCACTCAAATTGCTATTGGCATGCTATGCCTTGAGCACATCTTTAATGACATTCACTTCCTTGTAAATTCCAAACAGAAGCCTTGCCTGCTTTAGAAGAGGCATTGTTAACTGTACCAATAGCAGACAATATTTGTACTTCACAGTTAGTTAACACTCTTTCCACTTCCAATTTGATGAGAATAATTCTGTTGACGCATTAATAGTATTGATAATTTTTCAACAAGACACATAGATTGCTGAATTGTCTCATTAAAAAACACATAATATTTTGGAAATGTATTCAGCTCATGAATTTCCCAACCCACAGTCACCATACAAAATGTATTGGTCTTCTTTTATTCCAAACCACAACAATTTGCTCAGTATGCTTATCTGAAAAATCAAGAGTAAATTGCGTTGTGCTTAAACACAAACATATTGTTAGATTGAATTCATTGTGATTAAAATACTATGTTTAGGATAATTTTTAGTTTTTGCAGGAGTTTTGAACAAAAGGAATTTTACTGCAAATTTTGGCTTACTCCCCCCACTTCTGAGCCAGGCATTGAATCATTGAGGGTGTTGGAAGACTAGACTGATTTTTTGAAGGATTTATATATTGTAGAAAGTGACCTAGGGATTGCTGCTTATTCCGAAACCAGGTCAAATTTAATGCGTTTCAGGTGTTCTTCCACCTTCTTGCAGTTCTTCTGAATGTAATGAAAACTTTTCAACTTTCAAACGCTTGAAAGAGATTTTTCGCTTTACCACATCCAGGTGAAACCCATGACTCTTGCATCAACTTACAGTGTCTATACTGTATTGTATTATAATTGCGTTTGTAAGGGTTTCATACCCCTTCTGGGCAGATCAAAGGGTGCTCCAGAGAATGACTGTGTAGTAGCTTTGTTGGATCTGAAAATTTTAGCCACCAGTGATTTTGACAGAAGTGTGAGGGTATTCTGGTATTTAGTGGTGCAAGGCTTTAAAAGCGATGCAGGACAGCTTGAATTCCATTCTGGATGATGAGGAGGTAATAGAGATTATTTAGGGCGGGCAATATGTCTTTAAATATTCTAAATTCAGAGAATAGCCTGGCCTCTACGTTTTGAATTGCTTTAACATAAGCTAAAGGAAAAATGTCTAATGCGGTGGAAGTTCCTTAGCGAATCTGGGATAACACAAGAGCCTGCACTACTATGGGAAAGTCCTTTGGATGCTGGGTGCATCTTACTCCCATTGGACTAATATTATCCAATAGAAGGCATTACGTAGGATGCCACATACAGTTCTTGATAGACCACAGATATATAATATAGTTGGAGCTCACTGTGTTCAGAAAGGTTCTAGCCACTCCAATTTAACACATATAATATCCAACAGATAACATTAGACAGAAGTCTGAACTAGTGCTTAATTTGTAAAAAAAAAAAAAAAAAGAAAAACATGAGTGCGTGGCCCTCACCAGACCACTGCATTTTGCACCACCCAATGACCCTTCCAGCACTGGCAATGACAGTACCAACACAGCTTCACTGTGACAATTCAGACTATCCAGGCCCTCAAACCAATAAGAACGGCTTGTGCAACAGATATTATTCTCTTTAAAAGTAATTGATAACTGTTGTTGTGCTCATCTTTAAATTAGACAAACAGTGCCACAGTGTGGCAGACTGTCATAAGTGCCTGTGTTGACAATTAAGTGCCAGTGCCAAGCACTGTAAACCACTGGCTCAAATTAAGTTCTAGTTTTAACACCTATCAAGCACTATCCAGATAGGCCAGCAAGTAGCTCTCATGGTTCTCCAACAACAAACCCTCTTCGCCCAAATCCCTCATTCCCATACTCAAATCCGAGCAGTGCATATGCCAAGTAACCATTGCAGCATCCAATCAAATGCACTAAAGGACACTGCCACACCATTCAAACACCATAACTAACTGATGCATCACTATTTAATATTCACCTGAAAAGGCGACCTAATAATCCCTCAAAGAGTGTGGGTCAGACAATCTAAATATGAAATGAGGAACCATTTACGATCGTCCAAAATTGCTTCTGAAATATTTTTGGGGGTAAAGCAACCTTCCAACTTTAATTACATTAACAATGTTATTTCAGATACACCAACAAGACTAATTTCACTTTATTTTTCAAACATTGTCATGATTACAATCGGTAAAAGCTTTTAGCCTAGTTAAATGTTCAAGAACAAAATGGAAAGAGGAAAACACACATTTCCATAAAGACCTGCAAAGAAACTACTCACCCATGTTTTCAGTAAACCAATGAAAAACATCACACACAAGCACACACACAAACACACCACACACACACACCCATACCCACACCCACATGAAGTTTCTGCTGCTTAAAAATGTTTCCTATTTCAGTCAAAGTCTACATAAGTTAACACATCACTTTAATTAACATCAGAAGCAGTTCTTGTGCATGCGGTCGCCAGCATTGAAAACACAAAATTTGCTCTATTATAATTCAGACACCAATAACTTTTATTAATTTCACGCTTGATATCTCTTCTGAAGCCTAATATACTACACACACTATGCATTTGTCCAATATATTGTAATTTCCATATACTTTTATTATCCCAAATAATAGTATACATATGTACAATTTAACACAACTTCGAAATATCAGTCTTCATTTATACATTCACAAAAAAGGCTGAAAAAAACAAATGTTTTTCATTTGCCTCTGGATCATTAACTCACCCATTAGATTCAAATACTTTAGTGATAGTGTGAACTCCACATATAGTAACTGACAGAGTGAAAAGATTCAGCATGGAAAGACCTACATAAGATAATATTTCCATCAATAAAGGAACCCCAACTCAGCGAATAGGGCATTCATTTACTCTTTTTATACTACCTACAATTACTCATACACAGGGTGACTCCAGGTTTGCCATGAGACATCCTGTTGCACTACCTCTTTGCATTGAGCTTTGGACATTATCTGAAAAACACAAATAAAGTACTTGTCTCTACGGTCGTGTTTGCCACAACCTTTTAAAAATTTAATGTGATTACTCACAATTAATCTATAATTCAATACCACTTATAAGAGTCCACTGTCGGTATGAACACCAAGCTCAACAACCACATTCAATATAGTTAAGCAACTCTGATCACATGCATTGATCCTAGATAAACAAGGGGAACATAACCACACATCCATATCCCTCAAAAGACGCAGAAGTAGTAGCGTCTGAGACTTACTTTATATAACAACTCATAAAGGCATCCTAGTCTACCCTGATACCAAACATCAAGATTATTCAACATCTTATAGACGGGCACTTAGACCAGCATGAAAAAAACATACCCAAAGAAATGAACACCACATAAATATGTGGACGGTCAGATCATACACAGCACCACATCCAAACAGCTGTCTTAATCCTGGTTGCAAGTCTACTAACTTTGACTGCTTGGAAAAACAAAGCTTCAAGCAAACAGGGGTGAGGAGCTACAGAACATGTGTACATGACTTACCAACACAAGATTTACTAAAAGGCCATGTCTCAGTATCTGTGTGTGCTGAAGAAAGAGTCATTACTTCCAAGAGTTAAGAACACATCAACTATCAAGTATCCATATGCAAAGACACAATACAGCAGCCATGTTAGGCGTGTATAGAGCATCTATGAACATACAAGTTCGCTTTTGAGGAAATAGACTCAAGGATATCAAGCCTACATTATTTAGCAATGAGTTAGAACATGAGAGCTTTGTACTATGTGTAATATACAGTATAGATTTGACATAGGACTGAGGTCAGTATGTCTCTATCGAGTACATTAAACTTAATTACTCGTGTGTGCCAGCTAACTCAGAGGTCACAAGAAACTTCTCGAATGAACAGGAAGGGATTAGTTTCTGACAACCGCATAAATGTGACAACTTTGTTTCCCTTAGAGTTAGAGCAATCTCTTCAGAGTCGTGGAAACAATAGATAACCATTTCACTTAGTCAATCGTGCATGCTTCGTTTCCACAGAGTTACACAGAAATAGATAGATGGGCGTTTCAATAAAAAGGGTTTATTGAACAGTCTTATTTCTCATGCAAGAGATATGAACTGCTACAATCGTAAGACAGAATGCGAAGTATAATACGTACAGTGTTAGCAGTAGGATTAAATAATACTGCAATAGCATGGTCTGTAGCTATGACATATATTAAAAAAATTAAAAAACATAACACAGGCTAAAATACCCATCTGGTGCTTCTAAAATAATCCTACCCTGTGTACCTAACCTAAGTCTAGTACGAGGGAAGAAGTAGGTGCTGTTTAGCTATAGTTTTAGTTTAGCTATAGTTTAGTTTAACTATAGTTACCAAGAGTCCCTCTAGGTTCTAGTCTGTTCCATACCTTAGAATGAGAGGCTGGAATCTCTTTCCCGGGTCTCGATCTCTAACACCCCGCAAGTGGAGTCAGAAACACTGGAGCTGGATTCTCAGCGAGTAGGATGGCAGCGTCTGGTCAGTGCGTCAGTTGGGGACTGGACTTCTTTCCTAACTTGGGGTGGTGAACCACGATGTTCAAGTAGGCAGTCGAACCGTGGACTGAACCATGATTTGCCATGGCAAGTGAAGGCATATTTATACCTTGAAGGTGTTTAGGAATGCCAGAATTGACGGCATAAGAACGTCATGAATGAACCCCTAAGGAATAGATGTTCATTCATAATAAATGAGTTCTTGGAGAAATCAATATCTAAGCAAGGGGAGGTCCTAAAGGCTTAAGAGTCTGGTTTTCCAAGAACTCGTTGTGACGTAGATGAACGGATGTAGGTGACCATGCCTGTATTTGGTGAGCATGAGCAATGCCTAAATAAGGGCTAGATTTCGATGCCTAAATAAGGGCAATGTGAATTGTACCTATTTAAGAGCATGAATCGGGAAATTCATACGGAATTTAAATTGACACACAACACCCACTCCACTTTCATATAAACGACATTACTAAATTCTAAACATGTTAAACATATCTAAAACATAGCTACATATGGATGGCTAAGAACGTGACTAAAAATACAGTGTAAAAAACGCATTTAAACTGTTGCGATGCATAAAATGCAATAGTGCTGTACATATTAAAGTAATGTTTAATACTAAGCATAAGTTGGCAATGAATGCTAATTGAATGAATATACATTCATATACACAGAGGCCTTGGTCACATGACACTATGGAGGAAAATGGCAATTTTTAAAGTGCTAGTGCGCGAAAACTGGTGCATTTCATTGGCTGACCAATTCAAACAGTTGCAGTATGTACAAGTAGACATGGAAAACATACTCATTTCAAACGTATAGTGGGATAATCCCCAAAAGTGCATCACATTTACTTTAGAGCATACATTGGTTCAATCCAATATTATTCATGCGATACAAAATTGATGTAAAATACTTAATACAAAAATATATATATATACACATTTATGAAAATGGCTCATAAATACAGAAGAAAAAGGGCCCAAACTATTTCATTTCAGATTACATAATCATGTTGGTGTGGACAAGGTCATATATTGTCTCTGGAAGTATTCAAAGAATTCTTGTTCTCTATGAATAGTTCTACTATAAGCAGATTACTTGTGCCAAAAAATAAAAAATACAAATTTGGAGAAAAAAAATAATCATAGGAAAAAGTTCCAAAGTTAGTCCCTTGTTTTTAAAAATGAAGGTCAAATTCAAAGTCTCTCAGAACACTGTGTGCCAAAATCAAAAGTCAGTGTTAGGGCTTGGAGAAAACATGAAATCTTCTATGTCTGTAGACAAAAAGTTGTCTACCATTGTAGGTGAAAGTTGGATTACCTCGTTTAGAAGACTAACCGCACATAGATGAGAAGCATCACCTTCAGCATTGCTCGCATCAGCGATGTTCATATCGGACGTTACCTGCGTGCCTGTTGTTTCCTCTCGTACCTCAGTAGTAGCAATTTGCGTCTGTGAGATCTCAATGAATGCCGTCATCAGGATTGGAAGCCGCTGGGGACAACACAGAGCATGGGCCGTTACCGGGCCCAGCAGAGTATCGATATCCGTAGGCATGACTGAAGGGAGTGTTAGACAGATGTCTAGCACGCATTCTTCACCGCAAAGCAGGCAGCGTAGAACAGGTAAGATGCAATCTTGCCAGATTGGTCTGAATGACGGAAACCATGTGGTATTTAACACCTTAACCGCAGCAGTTTTACCGTCGCGTTGCGGGCGTTCTAAAGGGTGGGCGAGGCTGCGTCGGCCATTGGCCGACGGCAGCACTAGGGAGGTAGTGCTCCTGTCGGCCAATGGCTGATGGCAGCACGGAACTGGTTAATTCTCACAGACGATGTAAACCTAAAATTTGGATGATGAGCTCACAACACTTTATCTCCAATAGAGCTCTCTCTATGGTGCTTAGAGTGATGCTGTTGATTTGGCTTTCCATATCGTAGCAGTAGGAGCAAAAATAGGATCCCTGCAACAAGTCCAAAAAGTAGTGGCACTCCGCCAAACACAGAGTGCATGAAGTTTGTAAATATTTCGAGGACTGCTTGGAAAGGTGCTAACAATCCTGAAATCACATTCTTAAATAGATTTACAATACCACTCATTTCAGACATGTTTAAGATAAGTTTCAACATTTCTGAGAAATGTATAGGCCTGAGCGGTAAGTTCCATTCCGCTCGCGGAATTTGCAGAAATTTGATAATTTTGCGTTACGCAGAGAACGCAAAATTTCCCTAAATACTGCGTTCCGTGACTTTGCGAAATGTTATGCTTGTTTGCGTTCTCAAATGCGTTTTCATGAGATATTTCCCCCGAGCAAGCAAACAGCGATTGCGAACAGTAAAAAAGCATTGTGAACAAGCAATTCCGCGTGTTCGCAGAATTTCTGCGTGTTCGCTGAGATTTTTTACCGTTTCGCGGAGATTTGCGTAACGCGATTAGTCAAATTCCACCTACCCCATGAAATATATAGGGCAGTTTGTATTCAAAAGGGCATGTAACTTGGCAGAAGTCCTTGCGACTTGTAGATCATAGGTTTCTTTGGCCAAGGTCAGTGGCACAGTTTTTTGTAAAAGAATGGCTTTCATTCTGCTTAAAGTATCAATTCGTATAGAAGAGATGTTCAATGAAGGCCAAAGTGGCGACTCCCGGTCTGTCTTGGTTTTTGGAAACAATACTTTCATACAGCAAGTGACCCTGGCTGACATAGTTACAAGATAGGCTAAACCTGGCAACATGCCACAGCAGCTGTAATCATTCAACACTAGGTAACTCCCATTAGAAAGTAGTCCAACAATTGGATTAATCACTGCAGCTGGTGAGCCTTGCAGGTGACGGGATAAGTTTGTAGTGGAACCATCGCCGGCCCCACGTAAATTAATACCCTGACAAAGGATAGAACCACTTAGTGCGTTTTCACAGTTAGAACCGCTAAGAAACACTTCACGTTCCCCACTCCAACATCTGTGTGTGTATGGTAAATACCAGGATGTCTTGATGTATTCATTACCCAACCTTTCATATTTGCCTGCTGGTATGTGTTTTAGGCAATACTGAAAATGGAAAATTGTAACAGGCAGAGTAATTTTACCATGTATGATCCACTCAGTAGCTGGTTTTTCTCCCACTGTGAATGGTAATTTTTCTAGTTTTTCAATGCTCAGCACCGTATAGCCTGCTCCCCTTTGTGCCAGTTTGATCTGTTTATCAGTGAGATTGAATTCTGAAAACAGTGACGTAGCCTGCACGCAAGTTTTGTAGCCTCCAGCCTAATAGCATGATAGAACGTAACTGAGACTGACCATGTTGCAACATGACCAAGTCTTGTTCCATGATGTCTATGGCAGAAGATACAATGCTGTCCAATGAATATATCCTGGACAACAGAGTTGTTAACCCATTGTCTACTACAGAGAGAGATTTCTCTCAATTAATACGATCAATTTCTCGTATTCGTTCTGCAGTCTCTGCTTGGGTATTCTTCCATATTTCATTATAAGCAGTGCATACACCAGCATATATGAAAAGTTTTTGATACAGTTTCCTTGGTCCTAGCAAGAATTCCCTAAGGTCTGCGCCATCTTTAAGTAAAGATAATTGTTATTTTACATCCTCAAGTGTAGATTTCATTATCCAATCAAGACATAGTTTCCGTACATTGCATGTTGTTACTACCCCAGGATGCTGTCTTTGAACATATCTTGGGTCTGGCCTACTGATAGTGAAACTCTGTGTTTTGTTCAGGAATCGATCTTGACAGTTGTTTGCGTCTCTGGGCCAGAGCAACCATTTTTTCCATTCTGGATCTGATCTGTTGTGATGCAAAATAGTATGTACGTCGACCCCCCGTGTAGTGCTATTACTTGCAGGTGTAGTGATGGTCGGTGAATTCATGTCTTTGATCTTGGCTAACCCAAGGCAAAATGTTTGTTGGACAGTATCATTCAAAAACATAATTTGCACAGGGGTGATACAGTCTCTAAACAAAGCGTCTACCCCATGCACTTGCCAATCTTTTGTACCCCAGACAGTTTTTGTCTCAATGTTGTCTTTCCAAAAGTCAAAACCCTGTCTAAAAAGTTGGGCAATAAAGGCTACAGAATAAATCTGTTTTGTATTTGTTAACATATTTTTCATTCCTGTCTTGTTCACATTTTATAAATAAAACGATTCTTGATTTGATAAGTTGAACCCTGAAAAATATGGAAACTTCATTGCAAAAGTTTTTGAGATACCCTTTGGAGGTGTAGGACAATGTTCCCATTGGTGATACATATATACATTCCTAGGTATTGCAGATTTGTGCAAGAAATGATGACCATAATGGTTATAACAATATATTTGTTCACAGTCTGATGAACCCTCTAAATATTCATGATTTGTGAATACTGCTGACATTTCTAGATCAGACATCATGTTATTAACAGTCTCGAAGTCCCAATCATCAGAAAAGGTACTAGAGGTAATAAAGTCACTTGTTGAAATCTTGAACAAGTGTGGAATCTTCAATAGCAACGACGGGCCAAAAATGTCATATTCAGTTCTGTCCCAAACGATACCATCCGGTATAGGAACCGCTGTGATGTTCAATGCAGACAAGTCTCTTTCTTCACGATGGGATGATTTGTGTGGCTGGAGAAGTAACTTCACTTTTTTACTTGCTGTGTCCATTTGAATATATCTTCCATTTATCAGCATACCCAGAGTTATTACCAGAGCTAACCCAAGTAGAAAGAAGAATATTCCCAAAACAATCCATAGTTCAATCCATGGTGAAACCAGATAAGTCTTTTTCAGGTGATGAAAAAAGTCTGTTGCTTGTTCTTTGAACGATCTTTGAGCTGGCGTCATTTCAGGTTTGCTGGGATCCTCAGAAAATGTTTCAAAGTTAATGAAATAGCCAGAGGCAGTTCTGTCAATGGTTGGAATTGCATCAGGATTTGTTGAAATTGCTGGAACCACTTGATCACTTGTTACTTCGTTATAGACAGGTGTATGAGGACAAACTGTTATTTGGGTCTCAAGAGGAACGAGTTCCATAGCATTATTGCAAAGTCCTTCTTTTCTCACGGTAGAATCTTCAAAGGTGATGAGTCTCTCAGTTTGAACCTCTGGGATTGTAGCTAGCGGAGTGCGCCTGCTACATTGTCGGAGTCCACTTGGCCTACTGCTTAGTACCAGCCACATAGTGTGGTTTGATAAGGTCGATGGACACAAATCTATTCTCCTTTTTCACAGCATTGGGCGGCATTAAAACAGTTCTTGATCCGTGGATTGCTAGGACAGGTACTGGTTGTCGGTAAGAAGGCCCACATTCCTTCTTGTCTCGATCTTCTCTTTGACTTGATCACCAAGCTTTGGGATCCAGAAAGGCCTTGCTGGGATGATTGGTTTTTCCCCAATGGTGGTTGGCTTCAGGAACATGTTGCTCTGTTTCGATCTTAGTTCATTTAAGTCCTGTAAAACAGCCAGACGATCTTTGATATCAAATTTCTTATTTTCCACCACTGTTCCATGACAATCAAGAATCAGAACCAACATTCTTGTCGCAAATAGGACCTCATACCGAGTGACACCCCCTAGAGAACTTCGTGGCAACTTGTTTAGACTGCCTTGGACCCCATAAAGATGTTTGACCCACCCATCGCCCGAACCTAATACTCTAGCTGTTATAGACTGCTTTATGTCCCGGTTTTTTCTTTCCATACCAGGATTTTCCTCTGGATGAAATGGAGAAGAGTACCGCAATTCAACGCCCAAACTGGCCATGGCTTGTTTGTAATCTCGAGAGCTAAATACAGGGCCAAGGTCAGAGCGTAGTGTGCCTATTGCGTATGTGCCGATAAAGACTCGCAAAACTTTTATAACAGTTCGAGCATCAGCCGAGCGCTGAGGCCACATCCAAAGGAACCTTGAACACGAGTCCACTGCGACCATGATTATTTATAGTTACCATCCCTTTGTAAGGGACCGCAGTGGTCCAGGTAAAAACACGCTAATTGTTTATCTGAAAATAACAGGGGCTTCTGCGCAGGACGTTTCACAGTAGAGACTTTCATCTTTTGGCATATTTCACAGTCCAGTACATAGTTTTTGGTCTGTTTCCTGATGCCTGGCCACCAGTATCGTTGTTTTAATAATGACAATGTGGCAGAAACACCTGCATAAGCAGAGGCGAGCCCTTCATGTGCTGCTAGGATTAGTCCTAATCTATGTTCCATGTTTGGAATTATCCTATCCCCCACTCCAGGGATTTGAGCAAACAGAACATTGTTCACAACAATTGTATATGAGCATTTAAGTGGAAACATTTTAGGTAACGCTGCACCGCTGCCTTTGCTTTAAGCATTGACAGCCAGTTTTATTTCACTGTCTATTTTTGTTTGAACGAGTGATTGCAGCTACGGAAGCCGTTTACACAGACCCCTTTGCGGTTTCATCAGCCAATGAATTCCCTGCAACGTGAACGCCATCACGTTGGTGACTCAGTGTGTGTATCACGTGAGTGTTTTGTAGTCCGTTTCACAACTGAACTAAATGTTCCCAAAGCGTTTTGTGCTTGATTGTGCCACCTTTTGCATCTTTGAAACCATTTTAAAGCCAATTCTGTAAATATTCATTGTAAGATTGAACACAGTAAAAAGAATTGCACACTATGAGTGTGGGGAATTCGAGATTCGTATTTTCAAGTGCCATCATGAATGCTTGTAGTTCAGCTTGCTGAGCTGTACAATCTCCTAGAGATTGCGTTTTCGTGACTATAGGTCTGAATTTACCTTCGTGCATACGACCTTTAACAATTGTGCATGCAGCACTATAAGCTTGTTTACCCCTCGTAGCGGGTTGTGCTGATCCATCAGTATGAATTATACATGCATACTGGTCTAGAGGTAGAATTTCAGTAGGTAGAGGACATTTGTGTTCGTATTGCAGGAATGCTTGTGTTTTCAAATAAGGATCAAAAACTTATTCAACATCAGTTGCAGCAAAAGAATGAACCCATTCGATCCATCTTGGATGTAAAGCTTTTGCATTCAGAATGCTAGCTTTTGTAACTGCCTTTAAGGCTGGTACAGGAGTTATGACCATAATGTATTTCCCCTGTGCTAGGGCTCTTTCTTTTGCTACAGTGGTTTGAACTGCTGTCAGAATTTTTCTGTCGATGCAAATTTCATTTCTGCTTGCGTGTACAAATGTGATTTGTATGCAATTTGTACTTTTTCACCTTCATTAAAAGTTAAGTAGGTGAATCCGCATTGACCCGGAATTATTCGGATCTCTAAGTTGCGCACATTTATGCGTGTTTGTAAATGTTTTGTTACTAACATGTCTGTTTGAAGTGAACGCAAAATTTCTGTGTTCTTTTGTCCAATTTATTGTTTTAAAATCAGGTTTGATTAATTCGTAGAGAGGTTTAACCCTTTCTGCGTAGTTTAGAATGTAAGTTCTTCTAAAATTCAGGAAACCTAGAATCGATTGTAAGTTTTTCAGCATTTTTGGAGGTTGGAGCAGCGCACACTTTTCTAAAAAGTTGGCTGCCAGGCTTTTGCCTTTACTTGATAGTTCATATACTAGAATAAAGACGCTGAGATGGGCAATTCTTGATTTTTTAAATTGAATTCATACCCTTCAGAGGCGAAACCCAGTATAATGGTGTTCACCCTGTTCAAGTGCCTGTTCAGGTCATCGTCTGTCAGATAGATATCATCGACATATGACAATGCCTCATCATCATAAGTTTGTAGTACCTCTGTTACTCTTGCTGAGAATAACCCCAGACTATTCTTGAATCCTTGAGGGAGACAACAGAATTGGCGCTGCGTCCCCATTATTGAGAAAGCGATCAAATACCTACTTTCAGGTGCAGTGTTTTGACAAAAGAAACCATTTGAAATGTCTAATGTAATTTTATATTTTTTACACACAATGTTATTCATTAATGCTGTACTGTGTGCGTTTTGCACTGCAAATGTTTTACAACAAGAATTTAGGTGTCTGTAATCCAAAACTAGATGATATGTATTGTCTGGTTTGGAAACAGGAAACAAATGATTGTTCATTGATGAGGTGCAAGTTTCAATCACCCCTTGGTATTCAAGTTGATCTAAGATCTTCCTGACCTGTTTTTTAGCTTCTTGCTTAATTGGATACTGCCTTTGTGCAGTTGGTTGATTTTTTAACTGGATTGTGTGGTGAGGTGAGTCCTCATCCCATCCTACATGATTTTTATATAATGCTGGGGCTTGGGCAACTGCCCATTTCCTGGCATAAGTATATTTTAAATGTACTGGAACATGGTTGGAGAAGGCTGGCATAATTATGTCTTCGCCATGTGGGCACTCCCTGACAAATTCTGGTGGCCAGTCCCGTTCAGCTAGAAGTATATCATAACTCTTCGAAAGACGCTTCCAAAAGAGGGCTTTTACTTTTCTTGGTATGTCTCCCTCCATCTGGAGTGTTATTTCATATAACCTACGTGTAGAACTAACCCTGGTGTCTGCAGTCTCAACTTGAATGTCTTCATTCAGGTCCACTGTCTCCAGAACTCCCTTCAGGTTCTGGCCAGCTATTGATACTTCTGCCGCGCTGTCCAACATTGTCTGAGCCATTCTCCATTCTTGAGCAGTGTTCTCAGAATCCTCAGCATGTCTGATCTTTAGACCTGCTACTTTCTTCTTGGAGAATTGAGGTTTTGTTTTGTTTTTCCTAAATGTGTTGATCGTCTTTGGACTTCACGCATTCTTCTCTGTGATCTAACCGTCCTCTTCTTTTGGATGTCTGTGACGATATCTGAAAGGTAAGAGAAGAACGTGTATCAGTATCTTTATAGCAGCAAAGACTGTGCCCCAAGTGATGCAGTCTTCCAGATGTGGTGGTATCCTCATTGGTAAACAGATTGTTAGAATTCTATGTTTCTCATAAGGGCTGGTATTAGGAAATACTGCTTCGATTTGAGAAATGTTTTGAGCTATCTAGAACAGAATTTGTTCACGTTTTGAGGGCAATTTTCCCATGACTGCGTGTAAATTCTGTGGTGTAATTTTCAGTGTATTCCCCTGGTGGGGGTTTGTTGTGGAATAACTAATGGTGGTTGGACTGTTAGAATCCGCATGACATATTGAACCAATGGTCTATAAATTTGGATTAACTCTTTGAGTTGAGTGAGTAATTCTATGTCTGACATCTCATCAATGTCAGGATGGGGTCTATAGCTGGCTAAAACCAGCCATGTTGCTCTTGGGCTACCTAGTGGACCAAGCCTGGTAATGTGATTTGAATGTTTTAGGGCGCCTTTAAACCAGAGATTATGCTCCTGGTATGTGAGCGGAATTTCAATATCCTCGAACGGAATATATTCCTCAGGTGGTTCAGCTTCTTTTAAGAAGTGAAACAAGTGTGTTACTGGATTTGATTCTCGGAATACTATCCATGAATAGAATACCTCAGTCTGGTGATATTCATGTGCCTCTATCACAAAAATTGCTCTACCACCTCTTGGTCATATTTTATAAGTTTTAGAGCGATGGCTCTCCTTACATTTGGAGCAATGATTGTAACATTCTCATAGGTTTCATTAAAACCTGTATAGTTCAAAGCTACTTCGGCTTGGTCAGCCGCAGCTCCACCGGTTTCGGTGTTATTGTCGTTATTAGACATTGTTTAATGAAATTTGCAGAGCAAGTTTCAAGGGAACAAAGATAAGGTGCACAATATTTTGAGAAAAGCACGACTGAGTTACTTCAGTATCTAGCGTTAAATTAGTGCCTTAATAACCCTCTGGGCGCCATGTAGTGTAGTTACTATATCCCCGATAGTCTCTGCGCATTGGAATAATATACACTATAGATTTGACATAGGACTGAGGTCAGTATGTTTCTATCGAGTACATTAAACTTAATTACTTGTGTGTGCCAGCTAACTCAGAGGTCACTAGAAACTTCTCGAATGAACAAGAAGAGATTAGTTTCTGATAACCGCATAAACATGACAACTTTGTTTCCCTTAGAGTCAGAACAATCTCTTCAGAGTCGTGGAAACAATAGATAACCGTTTCACTCAGTCAATCGTGCATGCTTCGTTTCTACAGAGTTACACAGAAATAGATAGATGGGCGTTTCAATAAAAAGGGTTTATTGAACAGTCTTATTTCTCATGTAAACGATATGAACTGCTACAATCGTAAGACAGAATGCAAAGTATAATACGTACAGCGTTAGCAGTAGGATTAAGTAATACTGCAATAGCATGGTCTGCAGCTATGACATTTATTCATAAAAATACATATATAAATAACACAGGCTAAAAAACTCATCTGGTGCTTCTAAAATAATCCTACTCCAGTGTACCTAACCTAAGTCTAGTACGAGGGAAGAAGTAGGTGCTGTTTACCTATAGTTTTAGTTTAGCTATAGTTTAGTTTTACTATAGTTGCCAAGAGTCCCTCTAGGTTCTAGTCTGCTCCATACCTTAGAATGAGAGAGGTTGGAATCTATTTCCTGGGTCTCGATCTCTAACACCCAGAAAGGGGAGTCAGAAACACTGGACATGGATTCTCGGCGAGGAGGATGACAGCGTCTGGTCAGTGCATCAGTTGGGGACTGGACTTCCTTCCGAACTTGCCATGGTGAACCGCGTTGTGCAAGTAGGCAGTCGAACCGTGGACCGAACCGTGATTTGCCATGGCAAGTGAAGGCATATTTATATCTTGAAGGTGTTTAGGAATGCCAGTATTGACATAAAAGCCGGGCATAAGAATGTCATGAATGAAACCCTAAGGAATAGAAGTTCATGCATAATAAATTAGTTCTTGGAGAAATCAATATCCAAGCAAGGGAGGTCCTAAAGGCTTAAGAGTCTGGTTTTCCAAGAACTCGTTGTGACGTAGATGAACGGATGTAGGTGGCCATGCCTGTATTTGGTTAGCATGAGCAAAGCCTAAATAAGGGCTAGATTTCTATGCCTAAATAAGGGCAATGTGAATTGTACCTATATAAGGGCATGAATCGTGAAATTCATACAGTATCTAAATCGACACACAACAAGACCATTCAATACAATAAATGATCTTCTTTGTGCTACAGTTCAGAAGATGTCTCAATGAGCATGCATCCTCTTGCGCTTGCAAAGGCTTTGTGGTTTTTGCAGCATTACCTACCAAACAGTGACCACATCTAAAGTGCCGAACAATATGTTTAAGCCCCAGGATTGGATCCATGTACATTTTTGGGGCTCTCGATACACCACTACCAAAAGGTCTCCATGGTACTGACCCTCTAAGATGCAAAGAGTGGCTTCTCCAAGTGTAAATCTACACTATTAAGTAAATTACAGTTTTAGAAACAGTTTCTTATTATCTTTAAGTTCTCCGCCAACACATGACTTTTATTCTCCTCTTGCGACTTGATCCTTCACTTTCAATATAGTTTCACCATTGCTGTACCAAGTAATTTTCATAGATTTTTTAAATTCATTTAAATTGATAGCCTCATATTTCCAATATTTTCACTTTCACTTTTTTGTGTCATTGGGGCATATGTATGAACGGGATTTTTAGTCGCAAACGCTGCAAATCGCAAAAAAGCAGCGTTTGTGACTAAAAATTCGCAAAACGGGATGTAGTAGGAAAATCGCAACGAAAAATTAAGGAATCGCAAAATGTGCGATTCCTTAATTTAGCGTAAGCATTTAAGGAATCGCAAATTGCGATTCCTTAAATGCTACGCAGCAACCACTGAGTTTTTGCGATTTCTCCTTAAGAAATTGCAAATTACCACCAACTTCAAGTTGGTGGTAATTTGCGAATTCTTTCACAAATGCAGCTTTTTGCCATTTGTGAAGGTGCCATGTGGCGCACATACATGCCCTTAGGGCATGTATGTGTGCCATATGCGCACACATGTAAATTTCAGGGGTGCATCAGGGTGTCCTTATGACACCCTTGTACCCTTGAAATTATTCTCAATTTGCGATTCTCAAATTGCGAATCGCAAATTGAGAATAACTTCCGATTCATTCCTATGGGCCTCCTAACCCATAGAAATGAATGGGAAAGTATTTCTCAATTGCGAATTTGCAATTTGCTAATCGCAATTAAGGAATACTAAGAAATCGCTAAAAAATTGCGATTTTTTACATACATCCCTTTTTGCAATACTCAACTAGCGATTCCCAAAAAATTGCTATTTGAGAATCGCAAACAGGGATTTCCATACCTAGACCCCATTATGTCATATGTGCAAGAACTGGCCGAAGGGCAACGTGTCCCTCACATTATGTGGGTTGTGGCTATTGTATGTTTATAAGGTTTAGCGAGTTCCTTTACAGATCTATATTTATTAAACCATCTACAATCTTTATAAATAATTCTAATAAAATGCTGTTATCTTGTCACATTCCAGGGTGAATCTAAAAAATTAAGACAATACTACAACAGCAAAAGATCTACAAATGAACCGTTAACAATGCAGCTTCACAGGCCTTCTAGAACTTAAGTCTGCAACAGACTCCTCAAAATCAAGGGCCATGTTTACTAACAAGTGGCGCAACGCAGTGCAGCGAGCAAAGTTGCAGCGCTGCGTCGCATCCCCTGAAGAGAGCAGAATTGCTCTCTCCGTGCGCTGGCGCACTTGGTGCTGCCTCGCTCCAATGCTGGTACCCTTGTGATATAATTCAAGGGTGTCTGTGCTGTGGTCAGGATAGATTGTGTGCAGAACGGGGTGACATCCTGCACAAAAACTATCTGTTGAGGCTGTGTCCTCTGTGGCACGCATGCAAAACAACATAACAAGAAGAAATAAAGATATTTCTCCTTGGTGCGCCATCCTCTGGAAAGCGCAGTATTTTGTCTCAAATCCATGCCTACAAGTCTTTGTAGATATAGGTTTGCATCAAAATCCATTGGTGGATATCAGGTACACCCATGCACACCACCCACGGACCGCCTTCCTGACGCAAAGCAATGCAAGGCAGTGCAATGCACTTGTTACTTTACTTCTTTTTTTCAAAGCTACGCAATTAGCCATTTGTGCTGCTTTGTAAATACCAGAAAGAATTCTGCATTGGGTCTGGTTTAAAAAGGTATCACTAACCCGACACTAAACCTTTGTGATTCTGTTCACAACTTTGGAAGTTTTGTGGACTTTCTTAGTGCTGCAAAGCCATACTATTCGCAGAAAGCAAGCTTTACAAACCACCCCCACATAACATAACATGACTGAAGGTGCCACACATGACTTAGGGGTCCATGCACCACCCCAACACTGGTCTTGAGGAGTGCACGGACCGACCATGTGTGCACAGGCCTGCCTTAGACCTCCTGCATCCGTGGCAGCCTGAGAAGGTCGGCCATGAGCAATGAAAGGATGAAAGTACCACCATCATGGCTGAAGTGTGTACCACCATCATGGCTGAAGTATGTGTAGTCCCATTGTGCAGAGTTATTTCCATCCGCCTCAAGGCCTGGGCCCAGCGGGGCGCACACTCTGTTCTAGCAGGAAGGGCAGCCCCTCCCCCCACCTCCCCTTCACAAGGATACCTCTCTTCTCTCTTTATATCCAGTGTCCTTGCTTAGTGCTGTTTACAACATTTTTCATTTAAAGCCTTCTAAACCAGTCGTCCAGAAAGCATTAGACTCGAGAGTGGAGATATTTTTAGAGCTGAGCGAAGTTGCGGAAGGTCATTCCGCTAAAAGAAAAAAAAGACTTTGGTGAATGAAAGCAGCGCTGTGGTTTGTGGACAGAAACCAAGTTTCTGATCTGTCACAAGGCATGATGAAAAACACTGACTCTCTCCCTTCGATGGCAGCTCCTCTGTGGGAGACTCTCATATCCTGGCCCAAAAAATAATAATAATAGTGAGAGAAAGTCTGCTCCACACATCTTCCCCCAATTCGAATATAAATAAAATATGTCCCTACCCAAACAGGTGTACTCTGAAGGCCTGATTCACAAACGTAAACTCACACTTCTGTGTAAGTTTATGTTTGTTTTGGAATTCACAAAACTGCATTTTAAGAGCGGAGTCTCTGCAGTCGGGGCGAAGAACTTTGCACATAAAATGATAAAACATGCCTATCTATGTATTCAGCTTGCAGTCGAAGGGGCTGAGAGGGGCTGAGCTCCCCTGGTCACAGTGAGGAGGAGTGGTGGCGGCACCAAAAATGCACATGGCGCTTTAGCCGGCCATGCGTCCGCAGGAATTTTTCTAGGGGGGAGGGGCAAAATGCTAACGTCATCACCATCTTCCGACATGATGTGTGCCTGATGGGGCACAAGAAACACTGGGGTGCAGGAGGAGCCTGGGGGACAGGAAGCAGGCTGCAAATGATCTCATACACCATAGGATTGTTGTGCCATAGCCAACTCTTTCTTTTGTGGCACCCCAAAATCCATAACCGCCCTGGTCATAAAATTACCCTCTGCATCCCAAAACCCGTACCCACCCTGAACCCCAAAATTACCCCCTAGCACCCCAAAACCAATGCCCACCCTTAACCCTAAAATTACCCCTGCCCCCCAAAACTCATATCCGCCCTGTACCTTAAAATTACACCCCTGGCACCCAAAAAACCCATACCCACCCTGAACCCTAATATTACCCCTAGCACCCTAAAACCCACACCCACCCTGCACCCTAAATTTACCCCCTGGCACCCCAAAAGCTGAACACTACATTTTGTTTGTGTATTGCGTCACATTTTTACGACAGCGCAGGCTCAGACTCTAGTGCACAGGTTGGGACACACTTAAGTGTCTATGAGGCACTGCCCTAGTTTTGGGACCCGCCAGTGGTGAGAGGTAGCTGCGAAAAGTGGCTCTGCTGTCGGCAGTCAGGTGCTTTCCTCACTTTGTCTTCGGGCCTCACAGAGGTCTGAACTCCCTGAGGCCACATTCACCGCACAAGCGTAGCCACAGCATCTTAGTCTAGAGCACACGTGTAAGACAGGCCCAGCCTTACTCCACCAATCACACTCTACGTGGTGAGTAGAATATGAGGCACTCAGCAGGGATACCCTATCAGCAGAGCCACTGTAATTATGAGGCAGGACGGGTCAAATAAAGCGGCAGGGTTGAGTGAATTATGCGTCTAGAAAAAACAAATTGTGTGGCACATTTTGTGACAGTATAACTTCATTTTTAAATTTGTTAACACTGTTTGGTCATTAGTTGCACCTCATTAGTACTAGTTAACCCCTTGGGCGTGGCCGCAATTCTGCGCCTGTGCGGCACTTTTAATGAGTGGGCGGGTTCATGACGGCCCCCAGCCGTCATCAGCGCACGAGCACCGTGATGCATGGAAGGGGTTAAACACCCAAATATAGCAACAAGCTACAGAAAGTTGATCAGTCAACCTTTGCAAAGGACCTTCCACTGTCGGGCAACATGTGTTTCTGCGTTTTTACTAACTTTTGAACCGTTTGAGCTAGAAACAATTATTTTATTAACCGCATCGCTGTTTTTCTAAAAGCTGCGTTACATGACGAGCTCAGCTCGTCATCCGCACATGACCACCGTGGCTGATGACGAGCTGAGCTCGTCATCAGCAGCGAAGGAGTTAAGCTCTGCAAATTATGCGGCATATGTTGGATTATGCAACAAATGCAGCAAATATACAATTTATGCGAAAATCGCCGCATAATTCCAGTGGCCGTGCCTATCAGTCACATGGATGTAAACTTTTCGCTGTTTGGCTATATACCATTGGGCAGAAGAAAATGTTAAGGGAGCAAAAAATTATTTTTAAAGAACACATCCCTGATTTGCATGTGAAATCTGTAATGTTGCAGCAATGCGGGCAAGTGCCCAGAACGAGTTGCTCTAAAGGGCAGGGAAGGGCTGTATGATCAATTCTACTCAGAGATACATCTTACATATGCCTGCTTGTTGTGCCTCCTCCCTGCTCTGGACTATAGTGGTAACTACACATGGACTCAGCCCCTCTCCTCTTAGCATCCGCGCTTCCTAGCCCATCTGGATTTATTTTCAAAGTTTTATATAGCGCTGGCTAGACCCGGAGGTATCAGAGCGCTTTACATGAGGATCAGCGAGTTACCAAGTTACAGGATACATAGTTATATCAGTTGAATCAGCGTTTTCTGTTTGTGTTATCTTTCTTGATAAATGCAACTTGTTAAATCAAAAATCATCCATTGATGTCCACCATTTTATGACAGAGTGGTGCCTACGTTAAAATATACTATTTTATTCAAATGTGACTATTCTTTCTGCTTAGTAATTGACTTAACAGCAACTGTTCTAGGCAGTCCATCGCTATAATCCAATAATTATTTGAAAAGACTTTGCCTCAATCTTGTTATTGTGTCAGAGCGCGCTATAAAGTCCGAGGTCTCCTGGCGCTTCTGACTAAATTCTAAAATGGACGTGGGGGCAGAGGGTACTCAGAAGGATCTAGAAAACAGCAGAGTCTCCAGGTGTCGTCTAGATGTGAGAGGCAGAGGAGTTCTCCTAGAAGAGAGTGCCGAAAATGGAGCACAACCTCTGCATCTTGCCCTACTGAGCCCTGGGGCGCAGAGGAGCTTCAGATTAGAACAGAGAGTGCGAGCTGGAGAGGAACAGTGGCTGGAGCAACAGGGTCGGATTGGGATTGCAATTAGGCCCGGGCAGTCCCTAAAAAGTAGCCTGCATTTGCAGGTCGTGCTCTTTCAGAAAACATCATTTGATTAGTCCAATTGGACTCTTTTTTTAGAGAAATGTTTGGTAACCTAAGCACTTTAAAGCCTCTAGAATTAGTAAAATTGGTGAAAACTAGAAGCACTTCCATTGGACCAGGTGGGCTTGGTGAAATAAAATGGCACAAGGGCCACAATACCTGATTTGGCTAGGGTTGCCAGCTGGCTGATTTTTTTACTGACATGACCTGTATTTTAATATCCTGGCCGGTGTGAAAATTAAGAAAAATTAGGAAGTCTCTATTTTATTCTCTGATCCGTATGTAAACAGTCAGCGTAAGTTGAAAGCACTTTAAAATATGTTCTTAAGCTGCTTTACATAACTATGACTAATAGTTAAACTAAACAAAGACAGATAAGACTTGTTAAAAATAATATGGATATTTATATATAAATAGTGCTCTCCAATTATCATGCTCTGGCCGTTGCAGAATCTTATAACATAAATAAGTTGCCGTTTTATGTTCTCATTCCTTTGAACGCTTTGCAGCATTATCTTCATAGACAGTTTCTGTTTCTACATAGTCTCACGCAAAAACCGCAGTTAATTTTACTCAGAGGCAACAAACACTGCCTGCCTTCCCAATCCGACCCTGCTGGAGCACCATGTGTAATTCATAGTGGCATGGGTGTCCGCAGGGGGGGCAAGGAAGGGTGCTCCAGCGGGGGCAAGCTCCCCTCCTTGCCCTCCCCTGCAGACGCCCATGAGTGTCATGCTCACTGTGCATGTTCTCCACCCAGGCTGAACTACTGCCTGGGTGGAGAACATGCACTACAGCCTGGGTGGAGAACATGCCCTGCCTGCCAGCCCCTGTCTGAGCCCCGAACCATTGCGCTCAGACCAATCACCACACTGCTAAGACAGCATAGTTATTGGCAAGGGGATTCTGATAGGCTGTGTGTTTTACTCCCTGGTTCCAGGACGCTCCAGAGAGGACGGAGGCAAGGCAGAGGTCGGCGGTATGAAGGTAAGTGGTATTTTTAATTTTTATTTATTCCCCCTCCCAGTCCCCCCGCCTCACCATCCCTCTTGGGTAGCATCCGCTACTGCTCATAAGCTTAGAATTAAAATGCAGTTTTGTGAATACCCAACCAAACGTAAAATTACAGAAGTGTGTAAGTTTACCTTTGTGCATCATGCCCCAGAGTCTCGCTCAGTATTGACGTGTGTGGTTCCTGTTCCATTCACAGCAAACATATTGTATTGCATTCTTACTTTAAGTGCATTTGAGTTCAGGCACGGGCCGTGCCAGGCGTTACACTGGGGCGGTGACGTCAAGCAGGGGAGGGTCAGGGTGGCTGGATGTAAAATACGGGATAAGGACCATTAGAGGTAAGTATCGGAAAAAAAAAAAATAATTTGTTGCCCACTCTGCATCATATTTGGCAAAATTCGTTTTTTTCGATAATTCCCACATAAAACGGATAGTTCCAATCCTTAAATTCTCTTCTAGGCGTGTGGGCATCAATATAGTTAAAGCGAATCTATTCAGTCGTCCAGTCACTTAGGAATTCCACTTTTTTACTGTATGTAGCCCATCTCACGGAGGTCTCTGGGAGCTGGTGTGCCGACTGGCAGCTGTACATCACGCCTCCGGGTGTACGAAAAATTGGTTCTGCATACACCTCGTGAGATGGGCTATCCGTTTTATGTGGGAATTATCACCACCATTACTCCTATATGGAGGTCATCTAAAAATCCCCTTTTTGCCCCGTTTCTAATGTCCTGATGAAGACTTGCATGGCCCAGGCTCAAATAACCGCAAGGCCCTTAGACGAGTCGAAACGTCGATGCCCTATATAATAAAACTGGACCTCTTTTTTCTCTCTATAATTATGTGCAGATATTGATGACATATAATTTGTCTAGAATAATTAATGAGAGAGAGTGTTCTTTGTACTAATCGAGTGGCTAGGTTATGCAGAACGATTAAATGTGGATCCGTTACTGCCCTATAGAAAATCATTTTGAATTTTATGTCACTTCTTTGAATTTCCTCTTTTCTTTTCTAATCAATTCACAATTCATATGGCACCCTTTGCTATGCTGCACGCTCTGTTCGGGGCAACCAATATTTTGTATTGATTTATAAACTGAATTATGTATATATTCTTTGTTTGACGCTGAGACAATAGATTAAAATATTGTCCTTGAATTGGAAGTGGATGCTGTTGCCTTTATGTTTTTATGAATACATGCTTACATTGGATGGAGCTGATTAATGTGTATATGCTCTAAATGTATAGGCCTAGGGATTGTTTATTGAGTGACTCCATTTATTTAACTATAGAGGCCTTGGACCATTGTTGTTTAATATCGATTGATACCCAGGTCCAGTACCTTATGGGTTACCCCATTACTTTAATGGTAACCCTGTAAGTGCTTGGCTGAAGATTCGTCCCCGCTGATTCGCGGATTTTACCGCGATTTCACAAGAAAATCCGCAAATTCCGTGAGCGGAACTAATTTTCAGCCCATGCTTATGGGAAACTTCTGAGGCTGTTGACAAAGAGGTGAAAGAAGTGTTGCTATAGAGTGGGAGCAAAAACTGTAACCCATTATTCAAGACATCACAAACTTCAGTAAACCAACACTTTTACCTCAGGTGGTTCTCCCACTGAAAGATAATGCACGAAAAGGCACCCTCCCCAATATCAATTTAGTATTTATAAAGTTTTTAATATTTTATTTATAAAGTTTTATATAGTGTGAACTTGACCCTGACGGAAACCGGATTGTAATTGATAAATAAGGTGGAACTGATCAATGTGATTGCATAGCTGGGTATGTACGTGTTTCTCAAGGAGCTTTGCCAGTGAGGGAATGGTAGAGATGGGATAAAAGTTATCTGGGTTTGTATGAATTGCTGTGTCTTTTCTTAGAATGGGGTTACCTGACCTGATTTTTGGCAGTCTGGTAAAGCCCCTTGGAGTAGTGAAGCATTCACTATCTTAGTCCAGAGAGGGAGAAGTTTTAATCTCATTGAAGAAGTTAGCTGGTAGAGGGTTGCAGAAGTGGTTTGACAGTTTAAGTGTTGTTAAGATATTAAAAATGGCATTTTGATCAAAAGTTTTGAAAGTGTCCCTCAATGTGTTATTTTTGAGGGTGAGTCCTTGTAAGTCTGGGTGCTGAACGAAAATTTGCGGGCCTGGGCTATTCGGAGGTATCATCGGGAGGAGCTCAATTGCTGTTTTCAGATCAATTTCAATCTTTTTAGACTTTTCAAGAAAGAAGGAGGCAAATATGTTGCAGTTTGGCAGCAGAAGGGATCCCATTGTGCAGGGGTTGGGCTTTTGAGGAGATTGATGTTTGATAATTTTGAACAGTTTTCTTGGACGATTTCTGGCTTTGTCTAGTTGAAATCTGAATAAACTTGCTTTTGAGTTTCTGATGTGATTATAGTAGGTGTTCCTCAGATATTGCAGGAGTTTGAGATGTTCTAGGGACGATGGGGATCTCGACACTCGTTTGGCTAGTCTCAAATTGCATCTTTCTTCATTTAGGCTCCCATTGTACCATGGTTTGGAGTCTCTAGTGGACGATCATTTTAGCTGTAAGGGCGCAACTGTATCAAGAATGGACATCATGGAGTTGTTGTAGGGATTTGTAAGGTCATGGACATCTGATAAGTCCACTGGCGGAGGCAAGACATTATTGCTAAGGGATGTCAAGTCTTTAAGGTCTAAGTCGCGAGTGATCCTTTTTCATTGCCTGGTTTCCTGGTTGCGGATTCAGTGATGATAAAGGTGATGCAGTGGAGGTCTGTCCAATCGCATGGGATGGTAGATGCTAGTTGAATGGAGTTTTCTTTAGCAATGATTAGTTCCAGGGTCGCACCTAGGTTGTGCGTAGGGCTGTCACAGATTTGGTTCTGGTTAAGGCCTGCTAGAAAGGATTTTAGGCTGTTAACGGAGGGGTCATTCGGGTCTTTCCAATGAAGGTTGAAGTCTCAGAGGAAGATCTAGGGGCAGTGTTGTCTACGTTGGTAGTGATGATTTCCATGAATTATTTAATGAGTGATAGGTTGTTGCGTGGAGGGTGGTAGATCACATGTAGTGTACATAGTGCTTTGTTGTTACTTACAATGATTATGCAAAGGTATTCACAAGCGGATAACCTGACGGTTTACAACTGATTCACCGTGAGGTTACTGTGGTGTATGCAGGCAATGCCTCCACCCTGTCTTTTCGTTTGTCTGAACTTATAATGTGACAGCTAGGTGGGACTAATATGTCTAGGATTGGTGCAGAGGAGTCATTTAGCCATGTTTCTGTTAGGAGTAAAAGGTCAAACTTGTGGCAAGGATGAGGTCAGCAATGTCCACTGCGTGTTTCATGGTCGATCTGCAATTTAGAAGCATGCATTTCAGGTGGAGTTTGGTGTCTGCTGAGGTTGTCTGTACAATGGGGACCAGCTTAAGATTGGACTTATATACTTCTCTGGAGTTAGGCCTGGGTTCTCTGTGTGGATTTGAGGCAATTGTTAGTATGGGAGCCAGGTTGTCTGGGTTTTCGTGCAGTGACGGCTCCTCGAGGGAGTGCTGCAGGGCGATGCGGCGGGGTGGGGGAAGGGCAGTGTGGTGGGTAGTAAACTCCAGAATTGGGCAAAGCGGAGTTGAGTAAAGGAAGAAAGAAATAAAACAAATTATATTGCACGCTGCATCGCCGATTTGGCGTTGCAGCGCGCAAATTGTAATTCATTTTTTTCACAATTTGTGCACAACTTCAGACTGTGAGATGATGAGTTGGGTTGGTGGTGAAGATTATGAGCTATGAGAGGGATGTGGATTAGGTGTTAGTGTTTTATCAATCAATCAATCAGGGAATTGTAAGCGCGCTACCTGTGAAGGTCTCAAGGAACTAAGGGGGGTACGCAGATCTGTTTAGCCGAAGAGCCGGGTCTTGAGGGTCTTCCTGAAGGTTCTCAGGGAGGGGGCGCGTCTGATTTCTGCTGGTAGCTTGTTCCAGGTCTTGGCCGCAATGTGAGAGAAGGATCCTCTGCCTGATCTGGCTCTGTGGGTGCTCGTGGTTTCGGCCAGGTTGAAAGATCGGAGGTTTCTTTTGGGTACGTGGAAGTTGATTCTGTTGTTGAGGTATTTGGGTCCGTTGTTGTGTAGGCATTTGTAGGCATGAGTGGGGATTTTGAAAGTTGTTCTTTTCTCCATGGGGAGCCAGTGGAGACTTCGTAGGTGTTGATAGATGTGTTCATGTCGGGGATGCCGAGGACGAGTCTGGCGGCTGTGTTCTGTATTTTCTGGAGTTTGCAGAGTAGGGACCTGTTGATGCCGGCGTAGAGTGCATTTCCATGGTCCAGTCTGCTGGTGATGATTGCGTGGGTGACTGTCTTCCTTGACTCAAGGGGGATCCGCTTGAAGGTCTTGCGGAGGATGCAGAGGGTGTTGAAGCAGCTGGAAGTGATGGCGTTGACCTGCCGGTTCATAGTGAGTGATGAGTCGAGTACGATGCTGAGGTTCTTGGCGTGGTCTGAGGGGGTAGGTGGGCTTCCGAGGGTGGTCGGCCACCAGGTGCTGTCCCATGCAGTAGGGGTGGTGCAGAAGACGAGGACTTCTGTCCTTTCGGCGTTGAGCTTCAGACAGCTGTTGGTCATTCAGTCTGCGACGTCTTGCATTCCTTTCTTGAAGTTGAGTTTGGCAGTGGTGGGGTTTTTGGTGAGGGAGAGGATGAGCTGGGTGTCTTCAGAGTAGGATACGATGTTGAGGCCGCATTGTCTGATGATGGCAATGAGGGGGTCCATGTAGATGTTGAAGAGGGTGGGGCTCAGGAATAAACCCTGTGGGATTCCGCAGGTGATTTTCAGAGAGAAAGGGTGAGAGTCTGATCCTTTGGCTTCTTCTGGTGAGGAATGATCGGATTCAGTCCATGGCTGTTCCTTTTATGCCTGCGTCGTGTAGTCTGGTGACTAGTGTGCGGTGGGAGAAGGTGTCGCAGACCGCTGATCGGTCGAGTAGGATGAGGGCTGTGGAGTCGCCTTGGTCCAGGAGGGTGTGGATGTCATCTGTGGTGGCGAGTAGGGCGGTCTCTGTGCTGTGGTTGCTTCGGAATCCAGATTGGGATGGGTCGAGGATGACGTTCTCTTCAATGAATTGTGTCTGTTTCCTGTTGACTGTTTTCTCTGCAACTTTGGCTGTGAAGGGGAGGAGCGAGATGGGCCGATAGATCTTGAGGTCGGTAGGGTCAACTGTGGGCTTCTTGAGCAGAGGTCTGACTTCTGTGTGCTTCCAGTCATCTGGGATGGTGCCTGTTTTGAAGGTGGTGTTGATGGTGCATTGTAGTTCGGGTGCGATGGCGGCCGCAGCTCTGTGGTAGATGTGAGGGGGCAGGGGTCGGTAGGGGGCCCCCGAGTGGATGCTTTTCATGGTCGAGGTGCTGTCTTCGGCAGTGATCGGGGTCCATTTGGAGATGGTGGGCTGGCTGGTGTTTCTGGTGAGCTGGGGCGTCTGTGGCGCCTGGTGGATGGTCGATGAAGTTGTCGTAGAGGATTTCGATATTGAGTTGGAAATAGGTTCTAAGCTTGTCGCAGAGGTCTTGGGATGGGGTGATGTATGTGGCTTCGCTGCGTGGATTGGTGAATTGTTGAATGACACTGAAAAGTTCCTTGGAGTTGGTGGAGTTGGCCAGGATTTTGTTGTGGATGAAGTTCCTCTTGGTGGCTCTGATCTGGTTGTGGTAGTCCATCATGGCGTCCTTGTAGGTGGTGTGGTTTTTGGTTGTCTTGGTGTTTCACCAGTTCTTCTCCAGGTGTCTGCAGGTGTGCTTGGCTTCTTGGAGAGCAGTGGTGAAACAGGTGGCTTTCCTGGGACATTGCCTGTCACCATTGCTTAGCGGGGTGAGCTCTTCTGCGCAGTCGTAGATCCAGGTATGGATTTCTCTGGCTTCGTCGTTTGCGTTGGGTGCCCAGGTGTGGTTGTCTTGGGTGAGGGTGGAGTTCCTTCGTGGTGGGTGTAGGGCTGGTTTGGATGCCTTGGGTTTGTTGATGGCGAAGTGCATGCAGTCCTGGTCGGTCCATGGCAGCTGTGTTGTGTGGCTGAATTGGATGCTGTTTCCTGCCGCGAAGATGGGGTCGAGGGTGTGTCCTACTCTGTGGATAGGTGTGTTGATGAGTTGTTTAAGTCTGATGCTGGTGAGGTTGTCATGAAGGATAGTGGAGTTGGGGTCGCTGGGGTTGTCGAGGTGGAAGTTCAGGTCTCCAATGAGTATGTAGTTTGTTGAGGCGATGGCGTGGGGTGTGATTAAGTCAGTTTTGGTGGTGGCGAAGGGTGTTCGGGGGCCGGGGAGTCTGTAGATGAGGGTTCCTCGGTGTGTGGCTTTAGGGGTGGTCTGGATCTGGAAGTGCAGGTGTTTGGTGGAGGGGAAGGTTTCGCTAGAGGTGGTGAGGCAGAGGGAGGGTGCTCTTGTGGGCGATGGCGAGGCCCACTCCTGGGTGGTTGGAGTGGTCTTTCCTCTGGATCCTGTATCCGTCTGGGATGGTTGTGCTGATGTCGGGGGCTGAGGATGCGTTGGTCCAGGTCTCTGTGAAGAAGGCGATGTCGGGCGAGAGAGAGTCGAGTAGGTTCCAGATTTCCATGGCGTGTTTGTGTACAAAGCGTACGTTGAGGAGGATGCATTTTAGGGTGTCACAGGTGCTGGCGTCGGCCGTGTTGGAGGCTGGGGTGGTGGTGAGGGTCTGGTGGCACTGAGGCTGGAGAACTGGCCGTGGGTTGTGTTCAGCGAGACCTGTTGCCATTCTCTAAGTCTTCCAGGGTTGAGTGCAAAGAGGTTGATGGTGTCGTAGCGATGGGTAGTGGGAGGTCCAGGATTCCTGGCGCTGGCCGCGGTCGGGTCACGGACAGGCGCAGACAGCTTGCCTTTGGCGAGCCTTCGGTGCACTGGCGGCGTGCCTGCTGCACAAGTCCGTTGCACGACCGCGCAGAGGCCGCCATTAAGTAGGGGAGGTGGGAGGGAGGAGAGGCTGGGAGGCGGAAGCGTGGAAGTTCCGAGGGGAATTCCAGGGGGGGAGAGGCCGCAGGGGCAGCAGCGGCGAAAGGCTAAAGGAACAGGCAGGCATGAGAAAATAAAAACAGTAGTGGAAGTAGAGCAAGACACCGATGGCCAAAATAACAGTGGCACAACAGGGAAAAATTAAGAAAAAAAATGGCTGAGAAAGGTTATGGTGCATGAGCGGACAGCAGCCTCAAACCTCCCAAGGAGGAGGTCGGGTCTGGAGGCAAGAGAAGGCACATCAGAGCTGCGGGGAGAGAGTGGACCTAGACCGAAGGTCGGAGGTCTTACTCCGTGGCAATACTGACTGTCTTTGTGTGGGTAGGGAATGTAGTATCCTGAAGTGTGTGTAGTATTGGCCACAGGGGCAGGAGTTCTAACCCTAAGCCATTTTGCACCATACATGCTCAAACATGCAATGACTATGCTAATATTTGCCTTTTGGTGTAGATGTCTGGGCAATGGAACACCCTGAGGTGCTCTTGAGATGGAAAGGAGTGCCAATTCCTGATCACGTGAGAGCTGGCATTGCCTCAAAGTGAAATGTTCTTAGCCTAGTGCTGCCTTGAGGTTTTTTTGGCTGATGCTAGAAAGCTATTGTGACTGGAGGGCATCAGGATTAGTGATTGGTGCAATTTAAGACTAGAACACCCAACTCCAGTGACATACACAGGTATCTGTCTAAGACTAGAACACCCAACTCTCATGACATACACAGGTATCTCTCTAAGACTAAAACACCCAAATCTCATTACATACATACCCAGATATCTGTCTAAAACTAGAACACCCACACGGAGATACCCCTTCGGGGGTCGAATCCTGCACTATATAAGAAAATAAATAAATAAATAAATAACCTCTCATGACATGCATGGATAGCTCTCTCAGACTAGAACACCAAACTCTCATGGTATACACAGAAACGTATCTAAGACTAGAACATCCAACTCTCGTGACATACACAGGTATGGTATCTCTCTAAGAATAGAACACCCAGCTCTTGTGACATATTGAGGTATCGATCTAGACTAGAACACCCAACTCCCATGACATGCATGGATATTTCTCTAAGACTAGAATACCCAACCGTCAGGGCATACACAGGTATCTATCTAAGACTAGAACACCCAGCTCTCATGACCTACACAGGTATCTCTCTCAGACTAAAACACTTAACTCTCATGACTTAGACAGATACCTTTCTAAGACTACAATCAACTCTCGAGACATACACGGGTATGGTATCTATCTAAGACTAGAACATCCAACCATCGGGACATACACAGGTATCTGTCTAAGACTAGAACATCCAACTCTCGTGACATACACGGGTATCTGTCCAAGACTAGACCACTCAACTCTCGTGACTTACACAGGTATCTGTCTAAGACTAGAACACCCAACTCTCGTGACATACATGGGTATCTGTCTAAGACTAGAACACCCAACCATCAGGACATACACAGGTATCTCTCTAAGACTAGAACACCCAACTCTCGTGACATACACGGGTATCTGTCCAAGACTAGAACACTCAACTCTCGTGACATACACGGGTATCTGTCCAAGACTAGAACACTCAACTCTCAGGACATTCACAGGTATCTCTCTCAGACTAAAACACCCAACTCTCATGGCATAGACACATACCTATCTAAGACTAGAACCGACTTTTGTGACATACACATGTATGGTATCTATCTAAGACTAGAACACCCAACCATCAGGACATACACAGGTATCTCTCTAAGACTAGAACACCCAACTCCTGTGACATACACATGTATCTGTCTAAGACTAGACCACCCAACTCCCGTGACATACGCAGGTATCTGATTAAAACTAGAACACTCAACCCCCGTGACATACACAGGTATCTGTCTAAGACTAGAATACCCAACTCTCGTGACATACATGGGTATCTGTCTAAGACTAAAACACATAACTCTTGTGACATACACCGGTATCTGTCCAAGACTAGAATACCCAACTCTTGTGACATACACGGGTATCTGTCTAAGACTAAAACACATAACTCTTATGACATACACAGTATCTGTCCCAGACTAGAACACCCTAATCTCATGACATACACAGGTATCTGCCCCAGACTAGAACACCCAACTCTTGTGACATACATGGGTATCTGCTCAAGACAAAAACACCCAGATTTCATGACCTACACAGGCATCTGTCCAAGACTAGAACACCCAACTCTTGTGACATATACAAGTAACTATCTCAGACTAGAACACCCAGGTCTCATGAGATAGACAGGAATCTATCTACAACTAGAACACCTAGCTCTCATGATATAGACAGGTATCTGTCCAAGATTAGAACACCCAGCTCTCATGACATACAGAGGTATCTATCTTAGACTAGAACACCCAGCTATCATGAAATACACAAGTATCTATCCAAGACTAAAACACTCAAGTATTATGACATGTGGAACATTCTATGGCTACAACAGTCCACCCCAGTCCACCCTCATGACATACACAAACATGTAACTCTAGATCAGCCAATCATAATGGCACATGGGTGGCTGCATTTGATTTTCCATCTATAGATACAATGCCCCATAGTCATGGCACACGCAAGGCTCCTTCTAAGTCTAGAACAACTAATACCTATGGCATACGCAAGTATCTATCTAAGACTAGAACAACTCATCCTTCTGACACACAAGTATCTATCTAAGATAAAGCACCTCACCCTCGTGACACACAAGTATCTGTCTAAGACTAGAGCACCTCACCCTTGTGACACACAAGTATCTACCTAAGACTAGAGCACCTCACCCTTGTGACACACAAGTATCTACCTAAGACTAGAACACCTGACCCTCATAACACGCAAGTATCTATCTAAGGCTGAAACACCTCACCCTCGTAACACACAATTATCTATCTAAGACTAGAGCACCTGACCCTTGTGACACGCAAGTATCTATCTAATACTAGAACACCCAACCATCAGGACATACACAGGTATCTATTTAAGACTAGAACACCCAACTCTTGTGACATACATGGGTATCTATCTAAGCCTAGAACACCCAACTCCCGTGACATACACAGGTATCTGTCTAAGACTAGAACACTCAACTCTCGTGACATACATGGGTATCTGTCCAAGACTAGAATACATAACTCTCGTGACATACACAGGTATCTGTCCAAGACTAGAACACCCAACTCTTGTGATATACACGGTGTTAGACCTGGTACCATTGGCGTGGGTCTCCCTTCCATTTTTGCTGTTGCTTCATGTATTTTTGATGGTGTTCGATGCTTTGGGCACTGTGCCACTGCTGTCCAGTGCAACAGTACAAGTGCTCCCTATTGTAAGTTGATATATTAATCAGTGGTTCCATGTTTGGCTATTTGGTTTACTTGTCAGACTCTAGTCTAGTGTACTGAGTGTGCCGAGGGCGTGTAAATCCAAATGCTGGTGGTGCGCTTGCAGCACTGGTTGTGCCACCCACAGAAGCAGCCTTGTAAAATGTGTCTAAGCCAGGTCTGCCATTGCAGAGCCTGCGTGCAGTCTGGTACTGTCATGCTGACTGGGCAAGTGCACCAACCTGCCAGTCCCTAAACCTTCCTTTTTCTTCATATCAGACACACCTATGGCGGCTGAGGAAAGGCGTCTTCCTAGTTTGTCATGATAAAACATTTTTGATTACAAATCAAGGGGGTCACACTTACGTTTGAAGTGTCTAGGTTCCCCATTTGATACTGGAGTGGCTGGTATGCAAAGCTTTGCTGCTCCTGGCACGTTACAGAGCTGAGTGTCCAAAAAGAGTGAAGTGGCAGCACTTGAGTGCAGCCCTGATGAAACTGCTCTACGCTACACAGCAGTGAAACATGTCGGCACTGTAGGTATTGGTATGCATGACTAGCTACCAGCCTTTTTAATAACAAAGAGCACGCGATCACCACCCTACGAATAAAAGTGGATAAGGGATTGGTGTGTTGTGTGTGTTTTTAGGCACTCTACCATTATGTTTGTGTGTGTTTGTCACTAGCAGAGTTTTCTGCACTTCACTTCAGCACTTTATACGTTGTTTGTTTTGGACACGTCTTCTTTCCTTTCATCTTTTTTTCCCGAGGAGCGAGTGACCACCGATGATGAGACAGGGGCCTGTCTGGAAATTGCATACCAGTTACCCCGCTTGGTGGTGTTTCCGCGAGGGGTCACTTGCTTCTCGCACATTTTTCCTCTATTTAGAGTAAGGTCCAATGTGTGGTGTGGACTGTTGTGAACCATTAAGAGTTGGGTCACTTTGAGCGTTTCGCTCTGTTGTGTTGACTTGGAGAACAGATATTTTAAACAAGGCATAGCACAGTGCAGTATCTCATTATAATGTGGATAAGAGAGTAGTGGGGAGTAGGATGTAGATGACCCCCCTTGTGTCACTGTTACATTTTGCTTGCCATTTGGATTGGGTCTCATTGTGTATTACACCTATGGTAGGCCCAAGTGCAGGCTGCATTGTAAGTATAAGGTAGGACAAGCCCTGGTTTGTGTGGCATGTCCTAACAGTGAATTACAGCCATTTTTGTTTTTCACTATTGTAAGGCTACCTGTTCTCCATAGGCCAGAATGGGCAATTTGATTATTACATTCTTATAATCCTAACTGTATCAGAGAACATGGTGGAAATTCAAGTTTAGTATGCCTGGACTCAGAATGGTCAAATACATCTTTTAGTGAAGTTGCTTTTAACATTCTGTGTTTGAAAATACCACTTTTATAAAGTAGGTATTTTCTTGTCTAACTATCCAAAACCTGCCTCTGCCTCTGCTAGGTTGTGTATTCCTTTCTCTGGTTTTGTGAGTGCCAGGGCTGGGGGATTCCAAGAGACAGGATGAGTCAGCCCAGTGGTGAATAGAGAGATCTGCATCTAGATGGGAGGGAGGAGTTGCACCTGAACCTAGAATAGGGCTGTGCCTGCCTTCCACAATGCTGGCTCCACCTCCTGGGGTGCGGCTGATGTCTCTGCCCTGCACACTGAAAGAAGAGAAGGATTGATGTCAACAAAGTGCTCCAGAGCTGTACTTGCCTTCCACAATGCTGGCTCTACCTCATGTGGGGTGTCTGATGTTGCTGCCCTGCGAAAGGAAAGGAGAAGTCTGGTAAACAGAGTGCTTCAGAACTGGTTTGGACTGGGCAAAGGCCCCTCTCCCCTCAGAGAACGATGGATTTTGGGGTATAAATATTGGGACCCTGATCCCAAGAAATTAGATCACTTTTGGACTACAAGAAGAAACTTTTACTGAGGAGAGGAAGCTGAAGAAACTGAGGAGCTGAAGTGCTGCTTGGGGGAATGCCCTGCAGTGGTTGCCTTACTGCCAAAGGAAGGAGAAAGGAACTTTGTGTACTTTGCTTTCAACTTGTGAAGGATCTCCAAGGTCTTGGAAAAGAGCTTGCCTCCTGCTGAAGTCTCAGGGACAACAGACTTCAACCCCCAGCTCCCCAGAGTCCTTTTGGAAGTGCCAGCTGCTGTTTCTGGCCTTCTGTGGGACTGCGTGTTGCAAGGAGCTGGAAGCGTGACTCAACGAAAATGAAGCGTGTCACCGTCACACTTCTGAACAAGGGTGTCGCCACTGGAGTTGTCGCACTGCACAGCATCGAGAGAAGCGTCTCACAACGAAGAGGGAGCATGTCACCATTGCTGCTGCCTGCCGTCACACTTCTGAAATAGGGTGACGCCGCTGGAGTTGTCGCACTGCACCGCATCGAGAAAAGAGTCTCGCAACGAGGTTGAGGCGTGTTGCCATCGCTGTTGGTGCTGTCGCACTTCTGAACAAGGGTGTCGCCGCTGGAACTGTCGCATTGCACCACATCAAGGAAAGTGTGTTGCATCCCCCGAGAAAAGCGCCGCCACCGTCGGAGCTGCTGCTGTCTCATTTCTGAACAAGGATGTCGCCTCTGTAGTTGTCGCATGGTATGGAAGCTTCACGCAAACGTGGGAGAAGGTGTCACAGCTGAAGCTGTTGCCGTCGGACTCCTGAACAGGGGTTTCGCCGCTGCAGTCCACACATCGAACCGAGAACTTCTCGCATCCCCAGAGAAGCGTGCTGCATCTGGAAGGTCTTCAGGTCTTTATTTCTTTGTACCTGAACTTTGCCGCATTTCCCTCGCTGCGACATTGCTTATCGTGGAAGCGCAACACATCGTAAGGTACATTGATCCAAAGTGTTGCATCTTAAGAACTGAACTAAACTAAGCTAAAACTACCATCTTAAAGTAATAGTATTGTGTATTTTTGTCGTTTATGGTCTTGTGGTAAATCTATATTAAGTATACCTTTTTTTGATAAAACCTTGTGCAGTGTCCATTTGTAGTGTTATCACTGGGTTACTGTTTGTGGTCACAAATGATTTACACGCTGCCTCTGAAATAAGCCTGTCTACTCCTGCCAAGCTACCAAGGGGGTGAGCAGGGGTTATTTTATTGTGTGTAATTTATGGTCTTGTGATAAATCTATATAAACTATACCTATTTTTGATAAACCCTTGTGTGTTGTCCATTTGTAGTGTTGTCACTGGGTTACTGTATGTGGTCACAAATTATTTACACACTGCCTCTGAGATACGCCTGTCTACTCATGCCAAGCTACCAAGGGGCTGAGCAGGGGTTATTTTAGGAGTGTAATCCCCTTATCCTAACTAGAGGCAAGGGTTCCTATTACTCACAAGTACCTATCTGTGCCACCTAGAGATCCTCAAATCTTACACACGGGTATCTGCCTAAGACTGGAACACACGACTCTTATGACATACACTGGTATCTGTCCCAGACTAGAACACCCAACTCTCATGACATAAACAGGTATCTGCGCCAGACAAGAACACCCAACTCTTGTGACATACATGGGTATCTGCTCAAAACAAAAACACCAGATCTCATGACATACACAGGTATCTGTCCTAGACTAGAACACCCAACTCTTGTGACAAACACAAGTAAACATCCCAGACTAGAAAATCCAGCTCTCATGAGATACATAGGTATCTATCTACAACTAGAACACCTAGCTCTCATAATATATACAGATATCTGTCCAATACTAGAACACCCAACTACGTTGACAAACACAGGTGTCTCTCTAAGACTAGAACACCCAGCTCTTGTGACATACACAGGTATCTATCCAAGACTAAAACACTCAAGTATCATGACATGTGGAACGTGCTATGGCTACAAGAGTTCATCCCAGTCCACCCTCATGACATACACAAACATGTAACACTAGATCAGTCAACCATAATGGCACATGGGTGGCTGAATTTGATTCTCCATCTATAGATACAACGCCCCATATTCGTGTCATACGCAAGGCTACTTCTAAGTCTAGAACAACTAATACCTATGGCATACGCAAGTATCTATTTAAGACTAGAACAACTCACCCTTCTGACACACAAGTATCTATCTAAGAGTAGAGCACCTCACGCTTGTGGCACACAAGTATCTATCTAAGACTAGAGCACCTCACCCTTGTGACACACACGTATCTATATAAGACAAGAAAACATCACCCTCGTGACACACAAGTATCCATCTAAGACTAAAACACCTGACCCTCGTGACACACAAGTATCTATCTAAGTCTAGAACATCTCACCCTAATGACACACAAGTATCTATCTAGGACTAGAACACCTGACCCTTGTGACACACAAGTGCCTATCCATGACTGAAACACCTCACCCTCGTAACACACAAGTATGTATCTAAGACTAGAACACCTGACCCTTGTGACATGCAAGTATCTATCTAAGACTAGAACAGCTCACCCTTCTGACACACAAGTATCTATCTAACACTAGAGCACCTCACCCTCGTGACACACAAGTATCTATCTAAGACTAGACCACCTCACCCTCGTGACACACAAGTATCTATATAAGACAAGAAAACATCACCCTCGTGACACACAAGTATCCATCTAATACTAAAACACCTGACCCTCTTTACACACAAGTATCTATCTAAGTCTAGAACATCTCACCCTAATGACACACAAGTATCTGTCTAAGACTAGAACTCCTCACCCCAGTGACACACAAGTATCTATCTAAGACTAGAACACCTGACCCTTGTGACACACAGGTATCTATCCAAGACTGAAACACCTCACCCTCGTAACACACAAGTATGTATCTAAGACTAGAGCACCTGACCCTTGTGACACGCAAGTATCTATCTAAGACTAGAACACCTCACCCTTGTGACACGCAAGTATCGATCTAAGACTAGATCACCTCACCCTCGTGACACACAAGTATCCATCTAATACTAAAACACCTGACCCTCGTTACACACAAGTATCTATCTAAGTCTAGAACATCTCACCCTAATGACACACAAGTATCTGTCTAAGACTAGAACTCCTCACCCCAGTGACACACAAGTATCTATCTAAGACTAGAACACCTGACCCTTGTGACACGCAAGTATCTATCTAAGACTAGAACACCTCACCCACGTGACATACAAGTATCTATCTAAGACTAGAGCACCTGACCCTTGTGACACGCAAGTATCTATCTAAGACTAGAACACCTCACCCTTGTGACACGCAAGTATCGATCTAAGACTAGATCACCTCACCCTCGTGACACACAAGTATCCATCTAATACTAAAACACCTGACCCTCGTTACACACAAGTATCTATCTAAGTCTAGAACATCTCACCCTAATGACACACAAGTATCTGTCTAAGACTAGAACTCCTCACCCCAGTGACACACAAGTATCTATCTAAGACTAGAACACCTGACCCTTGTGACACCCAAGTATCTATCTAAGACTAGAACACCTCACCCTTGTGACATATAAGTATCTATCTAAGACTAGAACACCTCACCCTCATGACACGCAAGTATATATCAGGGGCTAAAGTTCAAGAATGTATTTAGGGCTAAAAACCCTGACACGTTGAAGACTTCATCCCAGCCCCATCTCTGGCTACTGCACCCCAATATCATGCCACACACAAAGTGCCATCCCAGGCTAGAACTCACTACTCAAAAGACACATGGGATACTCAATCTAAGACGCCCTCAAAGAGCGCGATTATGAGCTGGGTGAAGGGTAATCCCATGAGGAATACCACTCCACCAAGTGGGCCGATGGTATCACAACCAGATTTTCTGGGTTCGAGAACACAAGTCCTGGATTTACCAGCCAGAAAAAACACGACTGACACAATTGAGGAAAATTAAATTTTGGCCATGATGTGTTCCCTAGCGCGTACCCCACCGACTCCATGTATCAGCTTAAAGTGCATGTAACTTCCCTCCTGTGACAGCTATGAAGACGCAAATACATTTGCGTCCACCGTTAACTTGTCCTCTTTCAGATCCACCATGAATGGATTATATAGTCCATTCCTAAGTATGCTATGCCACCGTCTTTTTGTAGTACACTTTTCATGTATTCCTGCTCTAGCCAGAGTAGGCCCTGAATTCCTGCCATCTGAACCTCTTTTGTGGCTCCTGACTCTGCCCAGGCTACCTCTCTACTCGTGAACTCTGTCCTACTTTCAGCGCGGCCCCAGAACCAACCGGAGCCTGCTTTCTGCCAAGACTGACTATAACCTTCGAGTTATCTGTTCCGCTCCCCGAGAATACATTCCTGCCTACCAGATCCTGTAAACATCCTCTCCAGCTGCAGAGCCAAAAGGGCCGACCTGTCTCAATGCAAGTAATTCATAGCCTCCGTTGCCATGCTTCCATGGAAGGCCCCGTGCCCCCACGCTCCACATGTAGACACTCAGGCGCTTATACACGCATCCACAGTTAGCATAGAATAGCCTCTGCCCTAGAGACCTTTCCGCCCAGATAGTATAGTTCCTAAACATCAGATACCAGATATGATAGAAGTACAAGTTGATCTGACATGCCAGACTTCTGTCTCTTTCCTGTCAGTGTAAATGTCAAGACCCCTGCACCCCGTCAATCACACGTCATGCAGCTGCGTGCGCATCCAAGCTTCCGATTTCTGCTGACATTGCAACATTCTGTTAGCACCACCCCTTGGTGCCACCCACTTGCGTCACCTATCAGTGACGTTTCTAGCACACACCTCTAGTTCACGCCTAGTTTACGCCTCTTGATGATGTATTGGTACCACGTGTATACTGTTATCTTGTCTTCTCTCAGCTGTTACGCCTCTTACATTGAACATTATGATGTAAATCAAGTATATAAGCTATGTATTGTCAATAAACGGCGGCGCGCTCATCTATCCCTTCTGACACCCCTGTGGTGGTCAGAACATGATATCCTGATTCCTTTATGAGGAATAAAACCCTTAGAAACTCTAACACCACGGACTCTGTTTTCTTTCCTTCTGATTGAGTTATTATTGATTAAGTACTTACCTGCATAGAAATTAAGAGAGTAAATTAATTATTTACGTCATTTTGGCGCCCGAACAGGGACCCCTCCCCCACCTCACGCGCCGGAAGGTGCGTTGCAATCCGTGTCCCCTGCCATCAGTTAGACGGACTACACGTGTACTGGCAGGATTTCCTGCATCCCCCTCTGACCCACGGAGGTGACGAAGACTGCGATCAGTGCCCAGACGAGGCGGTGAGGAGTGCGGAGGATCCCGACCAGAGCCCAGCCGAAAGAAGCAAGGTCCGAGGTGTGAAGAGGCCCACCAGTTTTCCGAAGTTTCCCGAAGTTTTCCGAAGTTTTCCGAAGTTTTCCGAAGTTCCGAGTCGAGTCCAGTCGAGTTTTCCGAGGCCTTCTGTTTCCGTGCTTCCCGGTGAGTACCATTGCTGGGTCGTATCTAGACGGGTTTGGGTACGCAAGTCCGGTCTGCACTGTTTTTAGGCAGTGTATCTGTACTGTTTAGCAGTATATAAAGTATTCCGAATTTTTGCACTGTTACACCAGTGTATCCGTACCGTTGAGCGGTACATTCAGTGTAGGGGGTAGTTAGCTATGTCTTTAATGTTTTTATGTGATTAATGTCGTGGTATGAATGTAACTGTTTTATTGTGTATTATTGTATTTCTTGTATCAACTAGCAACTCGTATCAAGGAATAAAGACTAGCGTTCAAGTAATAAGTAAGCAGGATGCCGTTCCTCAGCAAGTTAAAACAGATCGGAACTAGGAAAGGGTTACTAGAGGAAGAAATTCCTATCCCCCCTAGGGACACTCCAGGCAATTTTATGTATCAAAAGCATGGCATAGATGCCATATTATATCTAGATTTATGGGCCGATTACACCAAGCACCTAGATGAGAGACACAGATGGCCTGTTACCGGAACGTGGGATGCCGAGTGCATCATGAGGGTAGAAGAAGCATTATGGAAAAAGAAAGCTAGACAATCTCAGAAGGACGCCATAGAATTTTGGCGTAAGGAATCACGTAAGCGTGCTGACAAAGCACTCCGTAGAGAAGACAGACTTAAAGAATCAGATAAAGAACGAGAAAACGAATTAGTTACTGAAGGGATCAGAGTAAAAACAGAACAAATAGACCGTGCCCGAAATAATCTTGTAAACGGTATGTATCTCGTAGCAGATGGCCCGTCCGAAACTGAATCAGAGATACCAAAAAACTTACCGACACCATTAGTTCCCACTAAAGTAATGCACAAAACTACTAAAGACATATTCCTGAATTCGTATCTAGAGGATGTAGCACCAGCTTACACCAATCTGCCTGTTCGTGCCCTGCCTACTGACAGGGATGGGGGTGGCACTGCGCCCCCAGATAATGTTCCGCCGGTACCGCGACAGACCTCCCCTGTTCCGCCACCTCCGCCACTTCCTCCACTCAAGACGGATCTACCGAAACCAGTATTACCCGATCTTACTAAAAGACAGATTCAAGTCCAGATACAGACTCCGCGGAGAGAAAATGCCCAAGCATCCGCTTCAGGAGGTGCGACAGCGGGTCTACAGACCCCGCCACCGACACACAGATTGCATTTAAAGGACACACAGAATCCTTTCCAGCCCCCCTACTCACCCCGGCTTGAGGCATTCAAAAATAGGATGTCATTTTGCAGATATGATCCAGTACCCGGAAAGGACGATCTAATGGTATTAGCATCACTCCGATTGAGATCTGCCACCGATAACTTGCTATGCTGTGTAGGAATGCAGGAAGCTCTCGACAGACTATACAAATTCATACAGACAGGGAAAGACCCCGACAGTGTTAAAGCTGCCATGTATAAACAGAAAGTCGACATTCAAAAACAGATATTACGATTCTTCATTAATTGTGTGATAAGAGAACGAGACAGGCCCGGGACCGATCAAAGTGAGTTAGACGCATTAAACAAGTGGGGCCAAAATATAGCAGACGCGAAACATGACAAGGGGACTTGCATAGCCACTATGTCCCAGAAAATTAGAAAGGCAGTATTAACTGCACATCAGGAAGAAAATGATAAAACTTCCTCCGAGGAAGAAGATGAAGATGAAACATCGGAAAAGTCTACAGATATAATAGCGTATGTAGGTAAGGGAAATTACCTTAGGAAAGGCATCCGTCCGGAGAGCAAGAGAGTTTTTTTCTCTGCTTTAACAAATCCGAATTCTTCTGAGCATCAGTTCCAGGAAACTGATAAAAGGCTTCGAGATCGAGTAGGGTACCATGTACTCAATTCTATGGATGAACAGGAACTAGCCCGGTCCGCCGTGTTGTGGGCCGAAAACGCAGACATATATAATGATGACACGTTAGTGCAGACATTCTTGAACCTTTCCCCGGAAGAGCAGAAAATAGCAGGTGTATACATGATTCAGCACCTCCTCATCAAGTTCAGAAACCATCATTCTGATCCAGGTCCCTTACACGAAACATTAGAAGCACTAATCATGGATAGATGGAGAGGTTTTAGTACCAAACTAATACAAATAATTCTAGAACAACGACGCAAGTATAACACCTTTCTGAGCCCTGAATATGTTCCCGTCCCGCCTCCAGAAAGAAAAATGTACCACATGCAATGCGGTGGCGGCATTGAAAGTCAGAATCCCTTACGAGAAGTACATCCAGTTATGGGTGAGGATCGTACTCTGAAACGTGTGTATGTTCACACACCACTGACTAAGTTAGAACTGTTAGAAATGAAGAAATTAGTTCCGTGCCATGATAAAGACCCTGCGGGTTTTCACAGAGAGCTTAAAGACATGTTACTGATGGGAGATTACACGTATGATGATATTATGAAAATGTTAAAAGTACTGTTGCCCACAGGCATTTACGAGAAATTAAAGGAGAAGGATTGGGAAGTGGGAGAGTCAAAGATAGCATGGGCGGAGATAGAAGACGAAGAAAAGAAACGAGTCCCAGGGTTAGGCCTTGGGGATCTGACTAAAGCATTACCAGGTTTAATAGTACAGGTTCTGCCAAGATTATTGACAACTAGAAAGGAAGATTGGGACGCAATCTCGTCCTGTAAACAGAAACAAGATGAAGATACTAGTGACTTTTATTCAAGATTCGAGAAATGTTTCATTATCAATAGTGGTTTAAAAACTAGTAGCGAGTCATATCCACACCTTTTTGTAACAAAATTAGTAGAGAACGCCCTACCACTAGTTAAAAATAGAGTGTACAAGGTTGAAAGTACTTGGCAGGCAAATACGCCATCACAGATGTTACAAATGTTACAATATCACCAGAATAGAATCAGGGAAGAACAAGACCAGGAACAGAAACGTATGAAAGACACGAAAATGAAAATGTTAGTAGCCCAGACAATTCCAGCCGAGGGTCATAGAAAAGGTGGGGCCCAGACAAATCATTCTGCCGCTCCCGTTAAAGGGACATGTAATTATTGCAAGCAGCCAGGTCACTACGTACATGAATGTCCAGTCCTGAAACATAACATTGAGACAGGTAAAACTAAAGAAAGACCGCGTCCGCCTAGACATGAACAGGGTCAACAACAGACCTCACAGAACGAACAGCCAATGCAGAATACACAGCCTATGCATGATCAGTCCCATACAGTACAGACAGTAGCAGTACCACAGCCACAGCATGCCCAGACACAGCCCGCTGCCGCAACACGACAAGTATCACAACAGATGTACCAGTATGCCCAGTCGGCATATCCAGATTATCAGCGTTATACATGAAACAGCCTAGGGAGGGAAAGTGATTTGCCTCTTATTGAAATTCCTGTAGATCAAGAAGGTCCTTATGTACATAGTCACGTATTAGGAAAAGACAGAAAGTTTTTAATTGACACAGGGGCAAGTCGCACTACTATAAGTCATAATGAAGTTCCAGGGGCACCCCTCTCAGGCTCACAGAATGTTTCCCTTGGTTTTTCAGGACAGCCTATTGTAAATGAAGTATCAGAACCAGTACCACTAGCTGTGGGTCCATTATCTCGAGTTACAGACTTGTTACTTACAAAATCATGTCCCGAAAATCTGTTAGGAATTAAAACACTGAAGGCTCTAGGAGCTATAATTTGCTGTTCCCCGGAGGGAGTCAGACTCTTTCTACGGGATTTCAAGGGTCATTATGTTCTACGTGACTTTGATGTCAGATTGAGAAATGTACCAGATCACTTATGGGCAAAAGGCCCAGCTGATGTAGGTTGTATGCATATCACACCATACCGTGTTACACTCAAGACAGGAGTTGTTCTACCCAGAATCAGACAATACAAGTTACCACCCGATGCTGTAGTGGCTTTACTGAAAATCATTGAAGAGCTTATTGCCCAAGGAGTGGTCGTAGAGACCGACTCCAATATCTGTAATTCGCCTATCATTCCAATTCTTAAACGTACAGACCGCAATGCACCGCCAGTATATCGGCTGGTGATTGATCTTCGAGAACTGAACAAATGCATTGTACCACAGTATCCTGTGGTCCCCGATATCTCTTCCCTGTTGACTGCCATTGATTCAGAAGCAACGTTCTTTACTGTAATCGATCTCAAGAACGCTTTCTTCAGTGTACCCATTGACCCGGAGAGCCAATATCTCTTCGGATTCAGTTTAAATGGACGAAGTTTCAAATTTTCCCGCGCACCTCAAGGATTTACAGAAAGCCCCAGCATCTATAGTCAAGCACTGAAAAGACAACTAGATTGTATTCAAATGCCAGTTAATACCGCTTTACTACAGTACGTCGATGATCTGCTGATCACCGCACGAAGTGAGCCCGAATGTGAACAAGCATCTCTGATAGTTTTGCATTTTCTGGCCGACAAGGGACACAAGGTGTCTCCTTCGAAGCTACAATTCTGTGTTCAGCAAGTTGTGTACTTGGGTCACTTGCTGTCCAAAGTGGGGAGACAGCTCACTCCCGATCGCATTCAGTTAATTGTAAACATGCCCCGACCCCAGTCACAAAAAGAAGTGCGGGCCTTCATAGGCCTCACCTCGTACTGCAGACAATGGATTCCTCAATATGCATTTCTAGCTAAACCACTCATCCAGTTAACGACACAGGAGGCAGCGACTTCGACTGTCCTCCCTTGGACTCAGGAACACACACAAGCCTTTGAGGAATTAAAGAAAGCTTTATGCCAAGCACCAGTTTTAGCGACACCATGTTACAGCAAACCGTTTACACTTTTTGTTACAGAACGTGACGGTACAGCATTGTCTGTCCTCACTCAAGATCAAGCAGGTTCACATAAGCCTTGCGCTTATTTTTCAAGCACATTGGATTCAGTAGCACAGGCACTCCCTGCATGCTTAAAGTCAGTAGCAGCAACAGCGTTAGCAATCAGACAAAGCGATTCAATTGTTTTAGGTCATCAGTTAACAGTACAAGTTCCACATTCTGTAGAGGTTCTGTTAAACAGAACCCAGACTCAACACTTGACTATAGCACGACTGACAGGTTACGAATTGACACTATTCCAGCCACACATAGAAATCAGACGCTGCAGTATCTTGAATCCAGCAACATTGTTACCTACAGTTAAGACAGATCCAACTCCACATGATTGTATAGAAATTATTAATGCAGTAACAAAGCCCAGACGAGATTTAACAGATGTTCCATTGACAAATCCAGACCTGACACTTTATGTGGATGGTTCATGCATGAGAACAAGTACAGGAGAGTTAGTGGCCGCATATGCCGTGACCACTGAAACTGAAGTTAAAGAAACACATCGTATTGATACACTGTCTGCTCAAGCGGCAGAGCTCATCGCTCTGACCCAAGCCTGTATTCTAGCAAAGAACAGAAATGTTAACATATACACAGATTCCCGTTATGCGTTCGGAGTCGTACACGACTTCGGCATGCTCTGGCAGGAACGAGGTTTCCTGACCTCTCATGGTACAAAAATACAGCATGGTCCTCTCATTCAAGCACTGTTAGAAGCAATACATCTGCCTTCAGCCATTTCAGTCATGAAGTGTAAAGCACATACTAAAGCCACAGATTCTGTTTCCCAGGGTAACGACCTGGCAGATCAGACTGCAAAACATACAGCACTGACTCACACTCAGACAACTGACACGACAAAGATAACAGATCCGACAAACTGCATGACAGTCAGGGATCCCACACTAGATGTTATTGACATTCAGACACATGCTACTGCAGACGAAATAAAGAAATGGACCGAACTAGGAGGGATCCAGACAGATCAAGGTTGGATGACGGGAAAATCTACATGGTTTCTCCCTGACTCTATGGTTCAAGTCATGATAAATACCGCACATAGTCCTGCCCACCTGGGAGAGAAAGCCATGCTAGACAGTTTACAAAATCTCTGGTACAATAAACACTTACGAGCAGCCGCAAAACAGAAAGTGCGTACTTGCATGATCTGTTGTCAGTTCAATCCAGGTAAAAGCGTCCCTGTAGAGCAAGGTGGATTTCATCCTCCCGATCACCCTTTTGAAGTCCTCCAGATGGATTATATCCAGATGGACCGTTGTCGAGGATTTAAATATGTTCTCGTAGTTGTCTGTGCTCTGTCCCGCTGGACCGAAGCATACCCAGTTCCCGATTACACTGCTCCGACCACTGCCAAACAGTTGGTTCGTGAATTTTTCCCACGGTACGGCTTGCCTCGTGTCGTGTACTCAGATAACGGTCAGCCATTCTCGTCTGCCCTAATGAAAGAAGTTTCCTTGTTATTGGGATACCAGTGGAAGTTCCATTGTGTCCGACATCCAGAAGCCGCAGGCCTTGTTGAAAGGCATAATCAGACATTAAAGATTCGCCTTGCCAAAATATGTCAGGAAAAGGGGGTCGACTGGATAGTCGCCCTGCCGGTGGCACTATTCTATATAAGAATGGTCGCCCATTCGAGATCAGGGCTATCTCCGTACGAAGTGGTCTTTGGCAGACCACCGAATATGTGGGGGACGCCCATTCCTAAAAAGATAACCGATGTTGATTCTAATATGTTGACAGATTACCTTGCCTCCTTGATGTCTGCACTCCAATCATGTCGTTCACAGGTTGCCGCAGCCTTCCCTGACAACACCGATGTGAAGGAGCATGATGTCCGCCCCGGTGACGTTGTTTTAGTCCGAAACTTCGACAGGAAAAGTCCGTTGGAGCCCCGCTGGAAGTCTCCGAAGACCGTTCTACTTACGACAAGGACCGCCGTCAAGTTGGAAGGAAGAAAGGGGTGGGTCCACCTAAGCCATATCAAAACATTCCCAGGACTGAAACCGGAACAAGACACACCCACCCCCACCAAAGACTGTGATCCCAAAGACTTTTCCGAACCCAAACGAGAAAAAACTCCTCAAGAACAATATCGTATGAAGTTACGATCTAGCAAGTCAGACAGTTTAATTGTTTAAGTCCTCCCCTAGGTGAATCGGTTAAATAGTTTCTGACATGTATCCCCTAGATCGAGTTAGAGAGAGAGAGGAAAAGAAAAGAACATATTGCAAATCACTTCGTAGTCACTGCATAGTGACACTAATAATTATGTTTATTCTAAGTATATTAATAATTGTTGCTAGCATCTTGTTACCTGTATACTACCCTATTTTCAAGCGTGAACAATCTGCTTACAATGTCTCTGCTGAACACACTTTTAGTGAATTACCTCCTCATGAGCTTTCCTACAGACTTGCGCTGCGCAACAATACATTCATTAGTATGTTACATCATTCTCATCAAACTAACAATGCTACAAATTGCTGGATATGTGGCCGACTCCCTCCCTACCAGAATTATAAGGGAGCCCTGCCTCTCTTTCCTTACCCGTTCACTCACAATGGCTCCTGCGGAGCATGGTTTAAGATAATTAATTCTTTAGATCCCGACATTGCTGTTTTCGATGGGGGTTGGGTTTGGGGAAACCTGAACTTGGTCCTACTAGACGTCTGTTACCCAGATAAGGAGGGACTCCCCATTAGAATAGGAACTGATCTAGAAAATGAAGTATATGGATTAGGTAATTACACAATTAGCCTTATGATTCTTACTGTCGAATCCAAAGCCGCACCAGTTCTACCTATTATGTCAGTACTGCCAGTCATTGGTGAATTATGTATCAAGAAGAAAGGTTCCGTACACTTAGGTCATAGTAAATGCACTACTGTGGTCGAATTCAGTGATGATGGAAAATCATCTTTCAAAGCTATCAGTCATTCTTACTTTGTGTGTGGTCATACCGCATACATCTGTCTACCTCCAGATTGGGATGGTACCTGTTACATTGCATTCCTTCTGCCACCTGTTTTTCTAGCTCCTTCTGATTACCATAGAAATAGCAATCTAGTAAAGAATAGACCCAGAAGAGATGCCCCCCTTGTCGACTACACAGAAACGGCATGGGAACAGTACACTGACTTTAATAAAGGATTCTTTTTCTTCTTAGGTCCTGTCCAGAATAGTAAATTAATACGCAGATTAACTAGAACACTTGAAGCCGTAGTAAATGAAACTACCTCCGCCTTAGGTAACTTAACAGAAGAGCAGTCCGCTATGCGGGTTGTTGTCCTTCAGAATCGTCTTGTAATTGACGTCATCTTGGCAGATAGAGGTGGAGCCTGTAAGTTCATCGGGTCAAGCTGCTGTGTTTTCATTCCACAGAATGCACCCTCTGTATATCAAGCTATCACCCGTCTTCATAAAATTGCAAATCAGATACATCAGACTCCAGGCACCTGGACTTGGTCCGGTTGGTTCTGGACAACGTTAACAGCTTGGGGATGGAAGATCCTATCCTTCCTAGGCATTGGCCTAGTCCTAGTATTCAGTTGCTGCCTGTGCCTACAGTGTGGGCCAGCGATCTGTGGACTGTGTGCCACTTCTTGTATTGAACATTCCAGTTGCCACTCAAAACGTAACCAAAAGAAAGAAGAACAAATGATGTTACAAGAACAGACTGATCGATTCATGAGGATCGATATTTCATGAAGGGTCCGTAGGGAACAAGGAGGGAATGAGGAAAATTAAATTTTGGCCATGATGTGTTCCCTAGCGCGTACCCCACCGACTCCATGTATCAGCTTAAAGTGCATGTAACTTCCCTCCTGTGACAGCTATGAAGACGCAAATACATTTGCGTCCACCGTTAACTTGTCCTCTTTCAGATCCACCATGAATGGATTATATAGTCCATTCCTAAGTATGCTATGCCACCGTCTTTTTGTAGTACACTTTTCATGTATTCCTGCTCTAGCCAGAGTAGGCCCTGAATTCCTGCCATCTGAACCTCTTTTGTGGCTCCTGACTCTGCCCAGGCTACCTCTCTACTCGTGAACTCTGTCCTACTTTCAGCGCGGCCCCAGAACCAACCGGAGCCTGCTTTCTGCCAAGACTGACTATAACCTTCGAGTTATCTGTTCCGCTCCCCGAGAATACATTCCTGCCTACCAGATCCTGTAAACATCCTCTCCAGCTGCAGAGCCAAAAGGGCCGACCTGTCTCAATGCAAGTAATTCATAGCCTCCGTTGCCATGCTTCCATGGAAGGCCCCGTGCCCCCACGCTCCACATGTAGACACTCAGGCGCTTATACACGCATCCACAGTTAGCATAGAATAGCCTCTGCCCTAGAGACCTTTCCGCCCAGATAGTATAGTTCCTAAACATCAGATACCAGATATGATAGAAGTACAAGTTGATCTGACATGCCAGACTTCTGTCTCTTTCCTGTCAGTGTAAATGTCAAGACCCCTGCACCCCGTCAATCACACGTCATGCAGCTGCGTGCGCATCCAAGCTTCCGATTTCTGCTGACATTGCAACATTCTGTTAGCACCACCCCTTGGTGCCACCCACTTGCGTCACCTATCAGTGACGTTTCTAGCACACACCTCTAGTTCACGCCTAGTTTACGCCTCTTGATGATGTATTGGTACCACGTGTATACTGTTATCTTGTCTTCTCTCAGCTGTTACGCCTCTTACATTGAACATTATGATGTAAATCAAGTATATAAGCTATGTATTGTCAATAAACGGCGGCGCGCTCATCTATCCCTTCTGACACCCCTGTGGTGGTCAGAACATGATATCCTGATTCCTTTATGAGGAATAAAACCCTTAGAAACTCTAACACCACGGACTCTGTTTTCTTTCCTTCTGATTGAGTTATTATTGATTAAGTACTTACCTGCATAGAAATTAAGAGAGTAAATTAATTATTTACGTCACAATCGCTGAGGTTTTGGCTGCAACAGCGGGCAGGTTCTGACCCAATCTCTACCCGGGTTCTTTCTTTTTTTTGCGGCACTGGCGGCATGTTATGCTCCGTTCCACCAGGTACCTTTTACCCCTTTCTTTCCCTACCCTCCCAACTACCAACCCTCTACCCCCACCCAGCACCTTCCCACCTGCTCTCAGTTACCACCCACTTAGAGCAGGTGGTAAATGTGAACAATACTTCACCACTTAACCCCCAGATCATGAAAAAACATGCAGGATTCTATCTGGTAAAACCGGTGCCACAGAATTTTTCAGTATTGAGGGGAGATAAACTCATTATGGCATGGTACTGGTGGGCTGTTACAGCGCGATAACAATAATTTTATGTGCAGAGTTTGCACCTGCCTGTACTGTGCAACTCATAATCAGCACCTACAACTGCACATCTCCGTACACTCATAATGCACAAAAAGTTCAACAGTCTCAAGAAGCAGCCTTCAAACATGAGACGCCCTCTCAAGCGACAAACCCCAATCGTCTATTATAAGGAGGTACTCTCCCGGCCTCCATCACCTGCTCAAAACAAGAGTTTGTTCTTTGCTGCTGTCACTGTACCTCCTGAAAGGTGCACTGTGTTGCTTACTGTTTCCATTCGCTATATTGTGGGCATCACTGCGAGAGCACTTGTAGTGCCACTGCAATTACTTAATACTGCAACTGCTGCATTTTTCTCTAAATTATTGATTTTCCACATTTGCCACATAGACAGGCATCTGGTGCATAATCTGCAGATTTTAATAAAAAATGAATCTTGTTTCCAGCTCAAAGTGATGAAAAATTACTAAAGACATGGGGGCATATTAGCAGGGAAGTGGCGGAGAAAGGCGTTAGCCTTGTTGGCTCAACGCCTCTCTCCGCCACTTCGGAAACGCAAGGCTGCAGCATATTATCAAGGATATGGTGCAGCCTCGCATTTCCCCCTGCGATGGCGCTAAGTTTTACAACTTAGCGCCAACGCAGTCTGCGAGCAGGGAGGTTTGTTTATGTACAGGAAGGTGTCCCTTTCTGCACATAAACAAACCAAAAAAGCCAGTTTGTAACTTATGTGTGTGCTGCTTTTTTTTTTAAGTTTAGAAATCTTTATTGAAATGATAAACATAGTAAAACATCAGTGCAGGGTATATAATGAGAGGTGACAATCTATACTACTATTATAAAGAGAGAACTTGCACCTTTGAGCCAGGTAAACTCGAAAACTACACCACTAATCTGAACACCCAAGACATCTTAGAAAACCTCAGGGCAAGCAGGAGGACATAGGCTACAAAAAAATAAAAAATAAACGGTGTTTAACATATTTAGAAATAAAAATAAAGTAGTCCCTTGCAAGTAGCGCCGGCCGCGACGTATGCGTGAGGGGAGTAGCGTCGTTCACGAGCAACAGAAAGATCGAGGACATGAGCGCCGGGAGGAGCGTCTGCGTGAGGGGAGGAGCGGAGTTCACCAGCAACAGGAAGAGGGGAGAACATGAGCGCCGGGAGGAGCTGCGGAGCGGCGAGAAGCGGAGGAGCAGTGGCAGCACGGGGAGGAGCAGCGGATGAGGTAGCTGACAAGCGGTCAAGCAGTGGAGAGGTAAACACTCCAGCGTAGGGAGGAGCGGCGGATGAGGTAAGTCGGGACCTGGGGGAGGGTTACAAAGCTGGGGCGGGAGGCAGGAGGCGGGCGGGAGTCTCAAGGCGCGAGGCGCGAGGTGCGAGGCGCGAGGCGGTATGGCCAATGTCGGGGCGGGAGGGATGCGGACTGGGCATTGTCGGGGGGGTGCACAGAGGCGGTAGGCGTTATGCTCAAAGTCGGGGCGGGGGCAGCGGGCGGGAGGCTCAAGGCACAAGGCTCAAGGCGGGAGGCGGTATGGCCAATGTCGGGGCGGGAGGCGGGAGGGATGCAGACTGGGCAATGTCGGGGGGGGTGCACAGAGGCTTAAAATGCTGCCCCCAGCCCCCTTCTGCCCCGGGCAAAGCCGGGGCGGGCTGCTAGTTCTCAAATAATTTAACAATGAGATAATTGCCCTTGATAAAACGAAAAGAATCACACCTCAGAAAAAAGAAATATAAACTATACAAAGTCAAATGCATTTTAGATTTTAAGAAGAGAGAGAAGGAAAAAAGAAAAGGAAAAAGTTAAAAAGGGGAAGAAAAGGGGGAAGAAGGAAAGAGAAAAAGAAAAAGAGGATCTAAAGCAAGAAGAGAAGATGAAAATATAACGATGAAAGAAAAAGGACAGAGAGAAAGAACTCCATTGAAATATGCATATATTTACATTAGCAGTTTAACCTAGAAAGAAACGAAGTTAAAGGCAACCATAACAAGTCCTTTGTGATTAACAAAGCAGTGGAATTAGCAAGCGAACGATCAAGTCTGTGATGATGGCATAGTAAATTCCACCAGGCTTGGGAGGAGATCAGTTATAACTTGAAGAGTAATGGCAAAAAATAAGTCAATGAATTTACCCACCATACCATGAACATTCCAAACATCGGAACAACTACCCAAAAAAACATGTGAAATCTCAAAAGTAACATTAGTTGACAGAATATCATTCAATTTGGACCAAACTTGAGACCAGAAAGCTTTAACAAGAGGGCAAAGGAAAAACATATGAAGGAAATCACTATTATTATTAGTACAGGACCAACACTTCGGGGAATCTCTTGACTTGTATTTATACATAACACAAGGGGTGAGAAACAGCCTATTGTAGAAATAATATAAAGTCTGCTTAGTGCTAGCAGAATGTGAGGAGGTGTGAATTTTTGTCCAAAGTGAATCCCATGTGCTTAAAGGGATAGTTAGGGATGTGTGTGCTGCTTCATGCAGCACACATGTAAGTTACAAAATGGCATTTTTTAAAATGTTTGTTTATGTGCAGGAAGGGACACCTTCCTGTACATGAACAAACCATGGCATTTTGCTTTTTCCATGTGTGATGCGCAAGGCAGCTCACATGGAAAAAACAGAAATTAGGAGAAATAAAGCATTTCTTCTCTTTTCGCCATTTTAAGACCAGGATTTTCTTCGTCTTAAATTCTGCGCTGCCACCTATTATCGCCACCATTAATAATAGGTGGCAGCGTCAAATTCAACAGCAACACCCACTGCATGCCCACTTTCACGCTAAGTTTAGCGTGAAAGGGACTCTATTATCAAGGCAGCGTTAAGTCACTTAATGTGGTTTTAAGCCACGTGAAGTGGCTTAACGCTGCCTTGATAATAGGGAGCTGACCCTATCGCCAACACAACGCCACAAAAAGTGACGTAGTGGTGGCGATAGGGGCTTTATCATATGCCCCATGGCAACAAGTGTTCTTGTGCAGTGCGAATCCATTTGCATAGGTTCACTGGTCTTCTTTCAATTGCTTATTGCTGTATTTTGGGTGTTAAACTCATACGAATAAGGTGAATATTTTTTTACTGACAGTGTTACAATGCGTAAAAATAGCAAAATAATGAAGTACTACCACAAATGTGCCACATTACGTCATATAACTTGGATTTTCTTGACGCATAATTTAGTCCTCCCTGCCGCATAATTCCATGGCCCTCAATATTTGTCAGTGTTTGCCTTATTTTAAAAGCTAAATGAATGCAAACCCCCTCACCCTTTATTTCTGATATTCACTCCACTCCTCCCCCGGCTCTCACTCCATCCTGACATCATTCAGAATGAGACAGACGAGGCTCTCGAGACCCTGCAGGATGCTTGGCAGTTGCCGTGGGCGGTCCTTCACTGCGGGCTCATCTGGGCCGTGACGGGAGGGGGCCGATGAAGCCGGACAAGAAGGGGCAGCGCACCTGCTTCCAGCCCTTGTTTGAGCCGATACCCTTCCCACAGGAAGCTGACGAGAGGAGAAGTTATGCGGAGGCAGAGAGTGGACCGCGGGATCACCACCGGGGCAGATCGCGCGGCACACCTGTGATCCACCGTCTTCCTTGTTTGTGAGCCCCGTCCTCTTCGTGAAACTATATTTTTACTTTGGGGTTTCTTTTTCCTTTCTTCATTAACATTTAACAACCAATTGCTATTTTTTGTAATTTGCATTTTATGTGGACAAGGACTGGATGATTACACGGGCACGATCAGTATTCGTGTGCCAATCATTGAAGCTCATGTAACTATCACTAAAGTTTATACCATTGAGACGCTTGTCACAATACTTAAAGCTCACCGCACAATCAGTAAGGCTTGTGTAACAGTCATTAAGGCTCAAATGAAAATCGGTAAAGCCATCATCAAATCCGTTAAGGGTTGTATCACAATTAGTAAAACACACATCACAATCAGCGGGTCGTGTTTTACATTCACTGAGGCTTGTGTCACAATCAGCAATTTTTGTGTCACAATCTGTAAGGCTTGTGTCACAATCACTTAGGCTAGCTTCAAAGTCAGTAAAGCCTACATCACAATCAGTAAGGTTCACGTCACAATCACTTAGGCCATCTTCAAAGTCAGTAAAGCCTACGTCACAATCAGTAAGGCTCACGTCACAATCTCTTAGGCTAGCTTCAAAGTCAGTAAAGCCTACGGCTCGCGTCACAATCACTTAGGCTAGCTTCAATGTCAGTAAAGCCTACGTCACAATCAGTAAGGCTCACGTCACAATCTCTTAGGCTAGCTTCAAAGCCAGTAAAGCCTACGTCACAATCAGTAAGGCTCACGTCACAATCACTTAGGCTAGCTTCAATGTCAGTAAAGCCTACGTCACAATCAATAAGGCTCACGTCACAATCACTTAGGGTAGCTTCAAAGTCAGTAAAGCCTACGTCACAATCAGTAAGGCTCACGTCACAATCTCTTAGGCTAGCTACAAAGTCAGTAAAGCCTACGTCACAATCAGTAAGGCTCACGTCACAATCACTTAGTCTTGCGTTACAATAGGTAAGCTTCATTTCACAATCAGTACGGCTTGTGCCACAGTCAGAAAAGCTCATGGAAAATCAGTACGGCTCGGCTCGCCTCATACTTAGTAAAGCCAGCATCACATTCCATAAGGTCTGCATCATCACCATTCGAGAAATGTGTGTCACAACCAGCAAGGTGTGAGCCTGTCATGTCACAATCACTTTGAGCCTGATTTAGAGTTTGGTGGACAGAGTACACCCAGCCAGGAGGGTGGTAGAGGATATTCTCACCCCCTGTCACTGTCACGGAGGCAGCCCACCAGATTCAGAGATCAGAGCCAGCGGCTCAGCGGTCACCTCTGTACTTTGGAGAGGCCCGCCATCACGGTGGTTGCTTCCGATGTACTAGAGGTTTGGTGGTCAGCCACTGACGGGTATGGCGGCTGCCATCGGTTATCAAGCTCATTCTACTAACGTTTATATATTTTTTTTTAAATAAACAAACTCCCAAGGCGAGGAAGCAAAAACTTTTTTTTTTGTAAACAAACTCACAAGGGGAGGAAGCAAAAAAATAATTACCCCCACACTCTGGAAACTTTTTCCCAGGGTTTGCGGGGTATTATAGTTTTTTCCTGTCCCTCACTGCTAAATTTTTCCTGGAATTGATGGACAGCAATAAAAGACAACTCTAAATATGGCAGGCAGTGTAATGCCCTTCCTCAGATATCTGCTACTGTGTTAGTCCGTCGAAGAAGTATTCCATTGATGGAGCCAAAGGCCTCTGCTAATTTAATACTTAAGATCCACCCGTCTCCAAATTTGGTGGGCGGACAGAGGATTTGGCGGGCAGGGTACTCCATTGTGTTTGATACGAAGGACTTGTTCGTCAAACCCTAAATTAGGCCCATAGGGCCCGATGTAGGTAGCCCATTACCGGTCGGTAAACCCGAAATTCTGTAAATTTCAGGCTTACCGACCGGTATTGAGCCATTTCAGATGTAGGGGATGATTCGGTAAATATCGAATCGGTATTTACCGGTTCTGTATTTACCGAACCATTATTTACACCAGTGTAGACCCCCTGCCGTGACAGTGACACCTCCGCCACGAGTGTGGAGGCCCTTTGTGAATTGGGCCCTCAGTGTGCAACATTTGGTGCTTGCGCTGAAATGTTTATGAAGGCCGTGGTCAGCCGCTAGGGCAGTGGGTCCGCGTTGGGGGGGATTTGGAGGGACGATGCATGGGTAAAATAATTTTTTCTTTTATTTTTCCTCTGCATCGTCCTTCAAAATCCCGCCCCCCCCACGCGGCCCCACCACTGCACCGATGTTACCTGCACTGAACGCGGCTGGCCGCAGTAGCAACTAATGTTTAATAATCATGATTAAAACGACAAGAAGGAACAGTGGACGATTATTAACACCAACCTGTGCTTGTTGCTTTCTCAAAAGTCACCTCCAGTTGCAAGGAGGATGGGTGGCACTTCATGCGGATGACCACCTGGTTTTAAGTGCTTCCAAAGGGATGTTTTAGGGAAACTGGTCATAAGGAGTCTAAGTGATTTTCTCAGCATAGACAAAGTCAGTCAAGTCCAGAGACCAGGATCTGAACTCTAGTTGATTGTTACCTTGGTAACTACTGAAGTACCTGCCAGGTACAGCTGCTTCTTTGTGGTGCAGGTTTTGTGTCCTACCCTACGACGCTGCCATCTTACTTCTTGCATCCTGATGTCTCATGGTACAACAGCTTTCTTTCTCTCATCTAGGCTTGAGCTATAAATACATCCACACACATCTCATGTCATCGATCTGACTGCACTTGTATTTACGTCGAATAATTGAATATTATTATGCCATTGAAGTACTGTCTGGCATTTTATCCACTCATTAACAAGGATTTTATTGCCTTAACAACTAGTGATGGTATTTTTCTGACTGTGAAGTTTTCGAATAATTACAATTTTTGTTAACAGTTTGTTGACTATGAGGTTATTAAATTATTAAATATGTTTTACCAACTTGTAATCATGTTATTGGTTATGGCTTGTAATGTTATTAGTTTATTGACTGTTGCTAATGGCAGTGATGCTATGGCTTATTTCCTGTGATATTAGAATAATCATTGGAATGTTATTGATCCATGCTCTAGGGGTGAGCACAATTTGCTTGATTTCTTTTTGCATAATTACACAACATTTCTGAAAACGTATGCAACATTACACGAAATGTAAATCAGGCATTAGTGCTATATTTTTTGCTATTTTTGTGTAAAATGCGTCCACAAGTCCATTTTGGACGAGACAATGCACTTTGCGCTTAAAAATAGCGCAAAAACATAAGTGCCGTTCGGCTGTGAGGATGCCCCTGTTCTTCGAGCCCGGGGAAGGCTTCACCAGCATCAAGACGGGAGGCTGCCTCGCGTGCACTGACGTATGCAGGCACCCAAGAGGTTACGCGACCTCGTTTCCGTGATGGGCCACTACCTAAGCGGAGCGCGAGGAGCGCACACACCGCAGGAGCATGGACCAATGGGCAAGAAAGAAAAAACGAATTTGTGGAGTGAAGGGGGAAAGGCGCAACACGCGCTGGGGGATCGGAATGGAAAAGAGAGCAGTGCTGGCAACATCGAGCAACTACAAGTATCAATTACAAATACCGGGCAATGACATAAGCAGTGTCAAATATTCATGAGCATAATCGGAAAACATATGGAGTAAACGTAAAGTATAAACACTAGTAAGGAAATCAAGAGCCTGACATGCAATTCAAATGGTATCACAAAATAATGAGGTACTCATCTTGACAGCAGAGCAGCAAAGAAAGAGGCAGTAAGATGGTGCCTCGCTGTTTTGTAGACACTGGACTGTTGCAATTGGTGGTTTATGGAGGTGTGGTTCAAAGCCTCATAGATTTTGTAGTATTGAAATATTTTACTGTTTTTTGATTGGCTGCTGTATAATGAGTCGTAAAGATTGAGAAGCATAATCTTGCCATTCTCAACCCTCTGGGGACCAACTACTGAATGTCAGAATATCAAGCTTTTAAGATTGCGATATCAATCATAATATTGTAGCAAAAATATCGATATTGAAAAAGTAAGTAATCCTCATGGATTGGGGAACAATTGGCTGCACCTGTTTTTTCTCGACTGAATTCCACAAGGGTTACCCAATTTCTTGGGGGTTAACTCTTGCATTTACCACCTGTACAAAGCAGATGGTGAATGTGAGCAAAGGGCAGGTGCAAAGCGGGAATAGGGAGAGAGGTTAGGGAGGTGGGCTGAGGTAAACAATAGCCCAGCAGAGAGAGTTCTGTATGCTCCTGCATGCGTTAGAGAGGGGTTGACCACTGCTACTCAAACAAGGTCCCGGAAGAAATGATTCAAGTTATCTCAGACACTGACAATCACCCTGGCCCTTTTCCAGTCAATGGCTTTTTACCCACAATGGCACTCTAGGGAGAAACCGGCCATATGCAAATCAGCATTGGGCCTGCTCCAATAGGAACAGTCCAGTCTGAAATTCCAACCTAGGTCTCTTCCAGGCGGGAACGCCAGCAGACACAAACTAATTGTGATCTCATTAGATCTCGTCAGTGAGGCATAGCTTGAATCCTGCGCCCAGTGAGAAGAGAATCCTTGTCTACACATACCTGTCACACTTACCACATCTACTGGAAGGGATCTGGCAGGGAGGAGGCAGGACTGCACTTCCAGCCCAGCACCAACACGATTTTACCAGCCTGATTGTTCAGCTGCTAAAACAGAAATATGGTGTTTGGCACCCAGAAATTACAGGTGTGGGAACACCGGGCCATTTATAATTGAGTAGACCTAGGTTCTACCAGGGGCATGTCTCTCTGTTCGTAATTGATAACTATAACTGGAAAAATAGATTTTAATTCACACCAAAAAGAGTTTGTGGGCGGAGCAGCATAATTTTAACTGAACCTATATACGTCACTTATAACCATTTATACAGCTACATACATCATCTATATTCAACGAGTGTTTAACTTCATTAAATTGTGTGTGTTACATTTGAATAAAAAATAGTATGTACGCATTTTAATAAATAAAGGTTAACGCACATCTGCATTATGGGATTAATAAACTAATGGGATTTAATCCACTGCATATCCATGTTTAATAACGATTGTTTGCTTGCCATTGATTTACAATAATGTAATGTTCATCCATTTAGATTTTTGGGGTATGCTGTTTTGTCTCCTCTGCAGGTGTGTTATCATGTTCCTCATTAGCTAGAGAAAGGTTGATTGCTGTGTATAAGATAGTGAGGCGTGGGTGAAGAAATCTGGCACAAGGGATGACAGTGAAATGAGCCTCCTGTACCTGCGTACCACGAAGATGCAACACTCAAGGACAGCACATGTGTACATAATTGTATGAGGGTGGGAAAGTTAACCACTTCAGTGCTGATGACAAGCCCAGGCTCGTCATGCAACACGGTGCTCGTGTGCTGGTGACGAGCCTGGGCTCGTCATGAGCCGTGGAACGCTCACACGCGCGATAATTCCCCCGCTGTGCTGAGCGTTCCATTGCGCGGGCGGGCTCATGACGAGCCCAGGCTCGTCACCAGCACATGAGCACCGTGCTGCATGACGAGCCTGGGCTCGTCATCAGCACCGCGGCGCCGTGCGTGGCCCCCCTACCCCCCGCGCCGAGGGGGAATTAGCCCCACGGCGAAGGGGTTAAGTAGTATGCTGACTCCTTTCGAATGTGGTTAAAGGAATGGCTCTCAGTGCTGGGAACGACATATGGTTGGTCTGGAACTTTCAGTTGTACTTTTAATTGGTATTTCATAGTTAGTTAGGCAGACTTCATCCTGACTTTGAGAGACAACAGAACCCTGTCCTGTGCTAGGGTCACTTAAGAGGAAAGCTTCATGCTGAACACTCTTTTCATTTCTTCGAACTTCTACTGAAGAGCGAAACCATGCTGACACCGTCTCTGCTCCCTCTTTAGGAATCCCCTGCTCCTGCACATGCTTAGTATAGGAAGGGAAATTAAATTTCTTTATGGAACACCTGATCGGGTTAATCTGTTTCTTTTCCATTGCGGCGGTTAATATTATGTAGCTCATTTCTTATGATTCAGATTACTGGAACATTTTAGTCTCTCAACTGTATTGTTATACCTTTTACATCTCTACTTGCTTTGCATATAAACTGGCTGGATTATTACCTGAAAATAGCCTTTATGGATGACATATCTGTTTCTTTGTCATAATTTTTTATTTTTTTATTTACAGAGTTTTATATAGCACGAACTTGACCCGAAGGTATCGGGTATCAGAACACTTTACATATTACCGGTTGCGTTACATGAGGACACATTAATAATTTTGGTTAGGCACAGGGAGATTAAGTGATTTGCCCAGAATATTAAATAGGAAGAGGGGCCCCTTCTGAACCAAAAGGGATTAGGACACTAGTACAGTGGGAAAAAGGAAGAAATCCCTTGGATAATAATATAACCATATACACTTTACTTAAAAAGACTCATCAGTCATCTATATCAACCCACTCATTCAATGTAACAGCTCATTGCAGGATTAAGCCACATATATAAAGGAAAAATACTCCACCACTAAATAAAAAGCATATGACATAATTGTATTTTGCCTAATACAAAAAACTTCTCGAGATAAAAAACACAACGAAATCCTATCCGTTGGTACACAATGTTAAAATTACAATTCATAAAAATTCATCAAACAGTACGCATGAAAATGTACAAAGAGTGAAAAAACAAAAGTTAGACCAGACAATTTTGTCTTAACTGGCTAAACATCTGTTTTGGTATTCCCACAAGAACATGGGCTAAAGCATTCTGTACTTTGCTTTTTAGACACCACTGTTCCCAAGTCAGATTGTGTACAAAGATGTGGCGTCGGCGCGTTTCGCTGGAAAATTCTTTATGGGTCCATCTTTTTCAAGACTGTGTGAATACACACTCGGTTTGATAATTTATTTTTCATGCGTAACCTTTGTGTATATGAGAAGGAGAAAAGAGGGGGTGAGGGCCTCCCTTATTGACGATTGTTCCAAGTTAATAATTTTCAAAAATACTTATTGGTGGTTATATATAAATCCCGGAAGGCCTTATTAAAATCTTCCTTTCTGGATGCTGCCTGCTTCAAACTTGGCTCCTCTCGTATTGTGTGAGGGAAGAGCCCCCTTCTGATGGATCGCTCGGTCCTTGCACTCCCAATATAGAAATAACCCACTTAGGGTATTCTTCTCCAGATACACTAATTGCTTTGCAGTGGTCCCTTCATATTCATTAACGGGATCCGTGAGGCTGAATGAGCGGCAGCGTGTCTTGTCAATCTATGCGGGCAGGCTCGAAATTCACTTTGGCCTTCCTCCGGTTAAATACTCCTTTTTGGCAGTCTAAAGTTCTAGACCGCCCACCACCAGTGGGGGATACTGTTTGATGATTTTACAAAAAGATTGAAGTGTGGATATCCCAGCTCCATCATGGGCAAATCATTCTATTTCTAAATCACATATTTTGGGTGAACTGAAGCAATCCTGTATTAAAACACTTCAGGTGGGTTTCTTTGCTTAATATTTTTATGTGTGTGCCTAATACTGTAAACTATGTGGTAAGATGTAATGTAAAAAAGGTGTACTGCAAATAAAAAAAAACTGTTCAGTGCTCTCTTTACTATTATTCCCGTAGCATGGCCATGCTCTCTTCCTATAAAGCCCAGATTTCTATAATCCGGTCTCATGAGTGGGAAAGGGCAGTAAGGGCATGGTAAGGTGGGGGCATTACATATCATGTATATGTAAAAAGTAAGATATGAAAAAGTATCAGTTTAGTGTACAGTTCAATAGTGTCTCAAATACATGGCCCTTACCTCATTCTATTCTAGCTTCTGTAACCTGGTCTGACCCAGACCTTTCACAGAATGCTGTGCCATATACATCATCTCTTGTTGGAGATGGTCCTGCTGCTAGGAAAATGTTCTCTGCAAAACTATTTAAGAGCTCTTTGGAGCTAGATCTGTGGTACTTCTCATAAGTGGAACAAAATCTAGTGAAAGAAACACCAAAGCAAGGGGCTAGCAGCGGGGTTGATCTGTTATCCCGTCAGCTTGTTGTTTGAAGGTGCATTTATAGTATGTCGTAGACATAGTCTAGTTGGCTAAACCAAGAAGGGGTGGTGTGAGAGCATGGTGTTGAATGTTTGCTTCCACATTTGCAACCATTACACCCACGTGGCCATTACTTCGACATGGCTATTACCTCGACCAGCCCAGTATTTGAACTTGCTTCTGTATATAGCCTGTCTCCCATCCCAACAATATGGACTTCAGAATATTTTGATGGTCATGGCAAGCTATCGGTCCCATCATTGTAATGTCGATGATGCACTGTGATTTTCAGATTCCTCCAGGAACTATAGTGGTCATGTTCTCGCAGCGTCTGGCTTCGTTTGTTCCATGTCACTGGGCCACATTTCCCCAGGGCTTTGGCTATCTTTGTTTAAGGATGTTGGACACATCCTGTTGTCTCTCTTAGGTTTTAATTGCCATGCAGAGGGTAACCACAGTGGATATTGACATGGGATATTAAGTGCAGCATCCTTTGTGAGTCACAGAGTGTGCACAATCTTGGCAGGGTACATGGCGTCCACCCTGTGAAAAGAGTGGGCAGACGCCGTCTCCCCGCGCGTACCCTGGACTTGTGCCCTGCACACGGCTCAATAAATGACGACATCCAGAACCAGCGCAGACTCGTCGTGTGATCAGACCAAAAGTATGCAGTCTTTTGGAAGACAGCTTTCTGTAGACAAAAAAATCTAAATGACATAATGTGGCCAAAAGCCCTGTGCTTGAAACTTTTTTCAGAGCAAAAATGTCTTATTGAATTTTTGTTCATACAACCACGGTATTAATAAGTACAAGTAACATTTTATTGTATCTTCTGGAGAAGACTACACTCCCTCAGGGGCAAGTACCTTTCATGAACTTTGAGTCAGAATAGTAATTAAGTGCACTGTACTGAAACTACCACTTTATTACTAGAAATATGATTTTATTACACCCTACAGAAACGTAAAAAGAACAGTGATTGGGACTTTTCATAAACACATTGTCCCAGAGTTTCTAGGGCTGAGTTGTAATCATAATGTATCTATTTCCAGGGTATCGCCGTTGGAAGGATTAGCTACAGAACAGACTGAGTGGCCAGCTCACCCGAGGTCACCGCAGACACTGTCTCTGGTCCCAACCCGTTCAGATACTATTCACTGATTTAAGGTGTGTTGATCAAAGGAGTTCAATGGAAGCAAAACAAAACTACAACACCCAGAATGCATTAGGATATCACACAAAAGTCCAGGACTTGAACCTGTGTCCGTAATGACCCTGAGAGTTGGCCACTCTACTTCAAAGTAAATTTTTTCATATAAGAAAATCAACAAAAACTACCAAGTACATAAAAGTATAATTGTTCAATTAAAAAGTTGCAATCAAAGTGTGTCTATCACAATCAGTTTCAACCACTGCCTGTCATGTGCATCCCTGGATCCGCAGCCTCCAATGGGCAGAGGTGTGCGAGTGGGATGCTGGGCGCATGCGTCCCAGAGGCATCTGCCCATCCATTCTGTGGCTGACACCCAGCTTAAGCAGCGGCGCTCTCTTTATCCCTTGTAAGGCAGAAGGCGACATTTATTTATCAGTAAATCAGGCCACCTGATACATAAGGCCCTGAATGATCTATTTAATGGCCGGACTCTGTACTCAGGGAGCCGTCTCGACAATCGCCGCGCGTCCAAAGTGCCTGCAATAACCCTAAACACTGGGGCCCTGCGCCGCCCGTGCGCTGCTGACAGCCATGTCGAGCTAACGATTCCGTTTCGGGTGAATTTATAATCCCGGAGAGGTAGTTTCGGGGCGGCACTTCATTGGAGGGGCGGTAAGTCACGGCGGAGGGGCGCAGCCGTACATCAGCCTCATGCCGTCGGCGAGCTGTCTGCAGACGGGGCCGGCGCCCCTCTGCATACGTGATGAGGGGCTGTGGGGGTTTATTTATTTATTTATTTTTATTTATTTATGCAATTTTATATAGCGCGGACTTTACCCGAAGGTGTCAGAGCGCTTCACAATAGGAACAGAAAAGATACAAACTGAGAACGTTACACGAGCAACAGATTGCAGAGGCATTCGTTATGTTACATACGGTAAAGTGATAATTGTGAGCAACCAAGAATACATGAGGTAGTAAAAATTGTGAGAAACCAAAAATACATGAGGTAGACAAGGTAATTGTGACACTTGTGAGCAAACAAAATACATGAGGTAGTAAAAATGTGGGCTACCAAAAATACATGAGGTAGTAAAAAGTGCTCAGGAGGGAAAAGTGACAAGTGTGCAGGCTACAAGAGAAAATAGAGTATAATTTGTGGTATAATACTGCAGTATATGTTACACACTCAAGCACAAGAACAAACGATTACGTAGGCAAAAGTAGCACTTGTGCAAGTATCAAAGGTAAAAAACCTGTGAGAGGAAGCAAACCGTGTGTTACAGGGGCAAAGTGGTGAGTGCAAGTTGCAAGAGGGTACCAAACACAAGTACATGGATAATACTGCAATAAAAGGCAAACACTCTAACCGCAAGAACACACTGGGAAGGCACTTCCATGGACATGAGAAGTAGAAATTATCAGTAGTGGGAGATCTTCCTACAGACAGAAGAGAGTTACTTTTGGAGGTGTCTCTGGAGGAGGAGAGCTTTGAGGTCCCTTTTAAAGGCCTGGGAGGAGGCTGTGGTCCGGAGCTGAGGCGGCAATGAGTTCCAGATTCTCACTGCGTTGCCTGAAAATGATTGGGCCATCGTTCTTTCCTTCTTGAAAGTGGGAGGTTCAAGCAGTAGATTCTCCGCATTGCGTGAAGGTCTAGAACCTCCAGAGAGTTTCAGTTTATTCGCCAGGTAGAGAGTAGAAGAGGAGTGCAGGGCTTTGTGGGTGATACAAGCGGTCTTGTAGATAGCTCTAGCCTCCAAGGGAAGCCAGCGGAGGGTAGATAACATCGGTGTGATGTGATCGCTTCTTTTGGCCCCATAAATGAAACGAGTTGCTGAGTGGAAAACAGACTTAAGTGGGGACACGTGGGATTTGGGGAGGCCAGTAAGAAGAGAATTGCAGTAGTCGAGTCTGGAGAGGACCAGTGCTTGCACCAGGGTTATAAGGTCCCGCTCCGCGAAGAAGCGACGGATTCCCCAAAGAAGGCGCAGTTGGTATCGAGCTGATTTCGCAATGGAATTGATGTGGGGAATTAGATTAAGTTTTTTGTCTAGTATGACACCAAGGGATTTGGCGCTGTCGACAATGATGGGTTTATTGTTTAGTAGATTCATCTGATCCATCCATGATTGAACCGGGGGAGGAGAGAGTGAGGAGGAGAAGAGGAGGAATTCAGTTTTGGAGGGATTCAGAATCAGTTGATGAGTTGACATCCAGTTTTGAATGGAGTCGAGAGTGGAGCTTAGGATGGAAAGATCGTGAGTAGAGGCAATCTTGAGGTAGAGTTGAGTGTCGTCAGCATAAAGATGATAGTGAATCCCGGATTTACTTAGGAGATTTCCCAGTGGTTCTAAATAGAGATTGAACAGTGTGGGAGCAAGTATCGAGCCTTGGGGAACACCTTGACCTACCGCCACAGGAGGTGAAAGACTGTTCGCTATTTTGATCATTTGGGATATGCCAGAAAGGAAGGATGCAAACCATTTAAGCACAGTGCCCTCCATGCCCATTCTCTGTTGAAGAATATTGAGGAGGGTATTGTGATTGACAGTGTCAAAGGCTGCGGAAAGGTCAAGGAGAATTAGCAGACAGGACCCCCCTGAATCGAGTATCCTCAACGCGTCATCAACCACTTGCAGTAGGGCTGTTTCAGTGCTGCAGTTTTGGATGAAGCCGGACTGACAGTGGTCTAGAAGGTCATTGTCCTTGATATGACAGGAGAGTTGTTTTGCTACACATCTTTCTGTGATCTTCGCCAGAAAGGGAAGGTTAGTGATGGGGCGGAAGTTGTTGAGGTCATTTGCATCAGCAGTGGGTTTTTTCAGAAGAGGGGTGACCTGCCCAGTTTTGAAGGAGGCAGGAAGGGAGCCTTGCCAGAGGGAGAGGTTGATCAGAGTGGTCCAATAGGAGAGGGAATGGGTATAGAAGTCAATGGCAATGGCACTGGGGATAGGGTCAAGAGAATGGTTGGATGGCTTCGTTTCTCGTATGCACTTGAGAAGGGCATCTTCAGATATAGGGTCAAAGCTCTGCCAAATGGCTAAGGATTTGCGCTCCTCTGGAGGGGTAGGATGAGCGACCTGATCCACAAGTGATTTCACTTTTTCATCAAAGAAAATAGCAAAATCCGCTGCTCTCTTTGTAGAATCCTCCACCTTGGAGGTTGGGGGAGAGCCGTTAGGCATTTTGATGAGATCAAATAGTTTTTTGGGTCTATTTTTGGCGGAGTCAAGGAGGGTTTTGAAGTGTGTCGCTTTCCCAAGGAAGATGTGCTTGTGGTACTTGGATCTTGCTGAGCGAAGCTTGGCCAAATTGTCGGAGGAGGGCACTTGCCTCCATTGTTTCTCCAGGGATCTTAGCTGCTTCCTTTCCTCATAAAGGGATTTGTTGAACCAAGGTGCTGAGGGAGTGGGCCTTAACCTTTTGCTTTTGAGTGGAGCGACTTTATTAATTTCAGCTGCAAGAACTGTGAGGCTTTGAGAGGTGAGTTCGTCAACATCTAGGTTCGGGTCGAGCCTTGGAAGAGATAGCAAAGCTGATTCACAGAGGGGACCGACATCAATATTTTTAGCATCCCGGAACCATGAGATGGCCCTCTTGGGTTGGCCAAGAGTTATAGAGTGTGAAAGTTGAAGAGAGAATGGGATGAGGAGGTGGTCAGACCAATCTACATGAATTGGGGTAGTGGTAGAAAGCATGCCTGCTTTAGAAATAACAAGGTCCAGGATTGCGCCCTTAGAATGGGTTGATTCAGTGCAGTGTTGGATAAGATCGTTAGTAGATAAGAAAGTGGCCAGTGAGTTCGCAGAGGAGTCTTGCGGTACTCCCCAGTGGAGATTGAAGTCACCCACGAAGGTCTGATTGTCACTTCGCGAGTATTGGTCGCTGATAAAGTCGGTGAGTTCATCCATAAACGAAGGGCCACTACGAGGCGGGCGGTAAATGACATGGAATCTGAGGGGTGAACGGTGTTGCAATTGAAGCTCAAGAGAAAGGCATTCAAAGGTTTTGGAGGAGCTGTTAGGAGAGGCCTTGAGTTGGAGGGTGTTTCTAAAGATGACTGCAACACCTCCCCCCGTGTTGCCAGTTCTGTCATTCCTAAGTAAAGAGTAGCCTGTGGGTAATAGGAGATCAAATATAGAGTGAGATGTATCTTTGAACCAGGTCTCTGTGAGGAAGAGCATGTCAATATTATGAAGGGTGATGGTATCGGAGATTTCAAGTTTGTGTTTTACTGCAGATCTGCAGTTGTGAAGCATGCAGCGCAGCTCTGTCAAGACTGTTTTGGTGACGGGGGCACTAGGGCTCAGAAGGGTGATCGGGATATTGTTCTTATGAGGGGGTGCTCGGGGGGGTTTAGGTGGATGCTTTGTTCTGACAGAGGTGATGATCGGAATGGCGTAGATAGTGGGGTTGCTAGGGTATGTCAGTTGAGGAGGGGTGGCGCTCAAGGGCTTGAGTGAGTTAACAGAGTTTCCCGATGATAGGTTAAGCTTGGCTGTACTGGGGTGAGGGGGCGAGGTGCATCTCGTGGGAAGTTGGGAAGGAGTAGCGGTGCAAGAAGGGGTGACAATCTTAGAGCATAAAAGTGAAATGGCAGCTGTAAGCTGGGAGATGGAGGTGATAAGAGAGCCTAGTGTGTTTTCCAGTGAGAATGGGGCAGAGCACGGAAGGTTGGGTTGGGGAAGGTTGGGTGGCTCTACTGAAACAAGGGGGGGTGGAGTGGGTGGTGGCAGGCAGGGAGAGGTGGCAGGAAAGGAGGTAATTTTGGGTGTGGGGTTCATAAGTGGGGAAGGGTAGTGGGTGAGAGCGGGAGTTAGTGAAACGGAGGTTAAGGGAGAGTTGTCAATGTTGGTGTTGCAAGAGGGAGAGGAATTAAGGACAAATTTAGGGGGAGAGGTGTGTGGAACTCGGCAGTTGGGTAGAATGAGAGGGGAGGCCTGTGTGGCGTTATGAGAATGTAGGAGGTTTGGGAGGAAAAGAGGTGAGGTGGTTGTGGAGGACCTGTCAGCTAGGAGAGGTGGCTGCGAGGGAACGGGCATCAGGAAAGGTGAGGGGTGTTGGGAGAAAGGGGAGTTGAAGAGAGGAAGTGGTTCTGCTGGGCCCGAGGGAGGGAAGTGGAGGGGGTTACCGGGCGGGGAAGGGGAGTAGTGCAACATTCCTGGCGGAGTAGGGGGGAGGAGAGAGATGCGGTGGGATTGAGGAGAGGACGGGGTGAATAACGAGGGGAGGAGGGGGTAAGGGGGAGGGATGGAAGGGGTGAGGGGAGCATAAGGAAAGTAAACTTGGGGAGAGGGACGGAGGAGAGGTGGGCTAAAAAGGGGGGTAATGGGAAGGAAGATGGGGGAGGAGAAGAGATTGGAGAAACAGGATGGTGCAGATGGGACGAGGAGCGTATTGGCTTGTGGTAAGGTTGAAATGATGTGTGAAGGGGTATACTGTGAGGGGGGAGGAATAGGAGGGGAGGTCACAAGGGGGGGGGAGGGAAGGGGGCCGACCTGTGCTCCTCGAGGGAGCCGCCAATTGGAGTGAGGTGGGGTCTGCGGAGGAGAAAGGGAGTAATGGGTGGAGCTGGAAGGAGAGTGATGGCGGAATCCGGTTGCAGAGGAGGGGAGTAAGGAGGGGAAGAGGCAGTCAAAGAGCGAGAGGCAGTTGTCTGTGCCTTGGATCAGGACAGTACCATTGTTGTAGAGTGAGATAGTGAGGTTACCTTTGAAGCAAGCAGAGGGGGAAATTTTTAGTTTTTTCCCATGGGGGATAGAGGAGGAGGAGGTGACGTTGAGGGAATAGTAAAAACTGTTGGACCAGGAGGGGATGTCATGAGTGAAGAAAATGAAATCATTTTTTAGCCTCCCAAAACGACTATTGTAAAATTGATCCACAAAAAGGGAATCTGGGAAACGTTCAATAGTGTTATGTTTCCATCGTTTAGTTGCGGCTTTAGACAGGCTAGGAGGATAAATGATTTTGTAGCAATTAGTTCCAGCCTTAACTCGGGGGGTGGCCATGATGGTGAAAAGTGGCGAAGGAGTGTGGGGGGGATAAGAGGAAGGTGTTACTGGGAAAGCGGTGGAGAAGAGAAATAGAAGGGCATAAAGGGGGCACATAGTCCGGACGTTAAGGTGAGGATATCAGAGCTAATGTGCCGTTTGGGACTAGCAAATCCTAGGTGTGCAAACCAGCCTCAACATCTTAAGAGTATCAGTAGAGGTGCTCAGGGCAGGGTGCGGAGAATATACTATATGCATAGCGATTTCCAACACCAACAAATATCTACTGGCCTGGCGCCCTACAAGTCTTGCAGACTCCTAGTCCAGCTGGCCATTTCGGATGGGGACTCACATGCCCTAAAACCATAGTGTCAATAGGTGCAAGTGCACTTGATACACAATAGTAGCATATGGTATATACGGTGAATTACAAAGTGCAAGGTGTAAGTGTATATGAGGTAGCACACGATACAGTTAACACAATGTACAAAAATCTACGTAAATATATGAGGTATCAATCGGTGCATTCCGGGAAAAAAATGAGAAATTCCAGGATAAAGGTGTGATAGGTGCAGCTTACAAAAATGTACAATAGACAACTACAAGAATGGTACTAATGATGTGCTGAGAACAGGATACCAGTGCAACCAAGAAGCTGCATGATGGTATATGTGAGGTATCAGTCGTTGCATTCCAGGCATAAAAGTGAAATAGGAGCAGCTTACAAAGTGTACAATAAACAAATCAAAGAATGATATACTGATACAAGGTACCGGTGCAACCAAAAGCTGCATGAAGCAGAAGTGACATTAGCGGGCAGCCAGAAATAATTGAGGTAGCGAACTGTACATTACTAGTAAGAAGAGTGAGGTTTGTGCAGGTTACACAAAATGTACAAAATATACTGATATACTGATACAAGGTACCGGTGCAATCAAAAGCTGCATGAAGCAGAAATGAGAAATGACATTAGCGAGCAGCCAGAAATAATTGAGGTAGCGAACTGTACATTACTAGTAAGAAGAGTGAGGTTTGTGCAGGTTACACAAAATGTACAAAATACAAGTAGAGGTATAGTACTGCAATAAAAGGTAGACTCTTAGTCACATGAGGGTTTAAATACAAAGCTATGTAAAGTGTGCTATCTAACAAGGCCAGGTCTTAGGGAATGGTCGGATAGAGAGAATGACTAGTCCAAAATGGCCGCCCAAGGGGGAGAGAGACCAATCTAAAATGGCCACCAAATAGTGAAGATAGATAGTTAGTCCTCTTTTTGTTGTTATGCTTTGAGAGCAGGGAAGTGCAGTTTCAGTTTCTGTTCAAGCAAGTCCAGTCCCTAGCTTGCTGGAGGGAGTCTTATCTCTGCTATGGAGGTCTTGTGTGGGGGAGTTAAATTGCGGAGCCTCGTGACCAAAAGAAGGTAGAGGATGGGATTTATGACTACAGTTTTATGGCTCCAGCCATTTTGAACAAAGCAAGTTTTTCAAAAATGTGTGCAAGCGAATGGGGAGAATAAATACCTTATTTGTGGGTGCTACTCAGCAAGCACGTCGATGTTGATAGTAAGGTTATCTATCACATGACTAGCCAGAGTGAAAACAACCTCAATGTGCATAGCAGGTTGCTGGATAATGATCGTGCATGGCAGAGCAGCAGGGGTGCAGCCTCTAACCGTCTCGATGGGCGTTTTTGCGTGGTTCCCGATTGCCTGTTCCCCTTAATTACAATTCCCCTGTGTTCTCACGTCCGCCTCAGCGTTCACTCATGCAAGGGCAGGGGCGACTCGGTCCTCTCCCGCGATGCACACAGTCTCAGGGTGGTGAGAGGCTCCAGGCAGGCAAGCGTCCGTTCTGACTCCGCCAATGGTCAGATGCAGCCCGGTGTCCGGAGAAGGCAGGGGCGGCTTGTTCCTTTTTCGCGCCGATTATGTTGTGGAAAAGTTCCAGCACTTCTTTGTCCACAACTATCCGCGCTGGTCCCGGTGCTGTAGCCTGTGCCCTCTGCTGCCGCCGATGGGAGGGGGTCCGTTGTTGTTGCCTCTACCCCCGGTCCCGGTGTAGCAGACAGCATCTGCTTAGACTAGGAGTAGGGGGGGGAGGGGTCCGGTGTTCGTCCTCCGAAGGCGCCGCGATTTCAATGATGTCCCCGCCGATCCCCGCCGATCGCAGCAACCGGCGCAACAACCCACGCCTCTGCCTTGGAGCCGTCGGGGGGAGGGGGGCCACTCACAGCTCCCCAGTGCCGCTGCTAGTCCTTCTGCTGCAGTGCGATCCGATCAGCAATCCCCGGTGCCGGTTGCACTCAGCCGGTTCCCGGATCCTCCGGTGGAGCCCCAGCCGCCCAGTCCCGGCCCGTTGCATAGGGGCCGGCGCCCCTCCGCCGTGATGAGTGGCTGTGAGGAGTGATGCTGTGAGCTCGGTGCCAGCACGTGCCCGGGGCCTGCTGCGTCACCTGCTCCGGTGATGTGATGCGAGGCATCCTTTCCGCAAGGGCCTATTTGTGCTTTTGGGAGATGTTGGTGACTGTGTGGATCTTATAAAGCATGAACCTAGCCATGGCTTAAGCAGTGCTTTAAATGGAAAAAAAAGTGCAGGTACTCATTAGATTGAGTTAGGGGCGTGGCTAGAGGGCGGGGTTAGAGGAGGGGTGAGACATGATAGAAAACACTTCTATTAAGTATTCATTTTTCCCTGACAGTTGTCTTAAACCTTCCATATGTGCAGATTAACAGGTACATATGCTAATCAAGGGGGGTGCGAAGTACTTCTTGAAACAATGCAAGGAGCTTCTCAACCCTGAATGCAGCCACGCCATCAACAGGACTATTAGCCCTTCCAGGCTCAGAATCAATGTTCACCAGGGCGAGAGACTGGCACAGCTTCATTAATAACAAGGATTAGACGCATTTCTTTTCAAATAACTCACGGGTGTCCTGATTCTCTTCCACTCTGATTTGGTTTCTCTCTCACACACAAACATACACACAACCAGGCAAATGCACACAAGCAAGCAGACAAAACTCTATCAATCTTCACATTTCTAATCTTTCAGTCCCTCCCCCACTCACTTCTCTCCCATTTGTATCCATTTCTCTCTCTGCCCCACTCTCACCACCCCAAAGGTATTTTATAACCGTCTACAATTACTGTTTCTATTTCTAATCTGCCGTCTGTTACTCTTTCTATAGCTGTCTTGATGTCTTCCCCATCACGGTCTGGGTTTACCCCTTCTGTCTCCATTTTTTCCCCCTTTAAACTATCTTCTGCTCATTCTATCTCTGCCCCTCACTCTTCACCTTTTTTCACCCCATTCTCCTCCTTCTTCTCTCAGGGAGAAGGCCACATGTCCGGAGAGCTTGCAGGGGCAGACAGTGAGCACTGCAGGTTTGTGAGCATGTGCAGAGGGTAGAGGTCAGGGGAAGAACAATACTGGCCTCTGATGGGCAGGTCAGTAGACCTCCTCCCACCTCACCTGAGCTCCAGGCAGGCCTCGTAGGCCATCACCACCTCGTTATCCCAGCCAATGTCACAGCCGGTGAAGGAGGGTGGGTGGATTTGAAGGAGCAAGTGAGCCTCAGTGGGAGGCTGTAGTAAATAGAAGAAGACTCCAAATCCAGGAAGGTGGCAGGTAAGTAATTTATTGCAGCATACAGAAAAGTAACAGGACCGTTTCCCATCTGGCCAAGCCGTAACTGACACAGATTAGAATCAGTGATAGTGACATAGGAAGAACCATGCTAACAATCTAGAAGGTTGGAGCCAGAACAGGCAGGGAAAGGACAGATAGGAATAAGCTATGTACAACACATCTCCCCCCTTTGGATAACAAATGAAAACAAGAAAAGAATAGGACAAAAGAACAGTAAAAACTCTTAATGAACATAATCATTTAAATAGACAGGTGGATGGCGAGAACGTGGACACCTCAAGCTCACGTTGGAAGAAGAAAGGGTAGAGGTAGAAGCAGAGACAGAATTCCCAAACTCATCATCACACACAGATGAAGAAGCATCGCCACCACCCACCTCCCCCCGTACAGCAGGTAAACCACGCAAATCGGAATCCCCCTGAGCAGACAGCATGTAACCACTGCAACCCTTATCAGGAGGACCAAAGGAACAATCTGAAGCATTTGAGGCCTTTTTCTGATATAAAGCAACTCTCCTGTAGTTCCATTTGGCACCATTCTCAAGCAAAACAAACTGAGGAAAAGCTTTCTTAACACAAAATGGACCGCTAAACTTTGAGAGGCCCTTAGTACAGCGACCTGGCTTGACCTTGACCAGATCTCCAGTGGAGATGGGAAGAGAAAAAGAATTTAAAGGAGAAGATTGTTTACCATCTTCCCTTAACCAGGCAGGAGTCAGCCTTGAGACAGGGAAACGGCCGCGCATTAACTCAAAGGGGGACTTTTCAGCTTGCCCATGAGGCGTTGAGCGATACGCCCAAACTAACTCTTGCACACGCTCGTCAGAAAAACAACCACTTGCAACTGACATCTGAATCACCCCCTTCACTAGTCGGTTGACTCTTTCACATAAACCATTACTCTCGGGATTGTAAAGGCAAGTGCGGTGATGAGATATACCACATTCACGCACAAAACTTGCCATTTTGTTAGAGGTAAGCTGGGTGCCGTTATCCGTAATTAGAACAGAAGGAAAACCCTCATTCATAAAAACAGACTTAAGAAAGAGAATAGTGGAGTCGGTCGTAATCTCCCTCATGAAACGTACAGTCAACCACTTGGAAAAGCAATCAACAACAACCACAGCGAAACGTTGGTTTAAGGGTAATTCACACATAGGACCAATGAAGTCCAAGCATATTGTATGCCAAGGTATGTTTTTAAAGGAAATGTTTCCGACAGTTTGGGAACCTACAACCTTAAGACGTTTCTCTCTTTCCATGCATAAAGGACATTTGACCACACAGTCTACAGCATCACTATCGATTGAAGGCCACCAAAAATTTTCCTTTACACGCCGCTGGGTAAGGGTTTGGCCTAAATGACCCTCATGAGCTAAACTGAGAATCTTTCCCCTCAAAGAGCTAGGAGGGACATAGCGATCACCTCTCATCAATACATTTTTCCCAAAAAGAGACAACTCGCTTAAAACCTTAAGAAAAGGTCTGACAGCCGGTTCCAGAGTACTTTCTCTTCTTGCTCCCTTGAGAACAAGGTTAACCACAGCTTTTAAGACATGGTCTTCATCCATGCCTTTGGACCAATCCTCAGCAGAAAAAGAACTCTCACACAAAAACAAGACATCTTGTAAAGAGGCAACAGCTCTGTCATCACACAGCTCACTCAACGAATTTCGGCTATTAGCGGGAGAAGCAGGGAGGCGTGATAAACAATCGGCTTGGACATTCCTCCAACCATGGACAAACTCAACCTCGAACTGATAATCCTGTAGGCGAGAGGCTAATCTGGCTAGCCTGGGCGAACCTTTTCCTGTTCCACCAGGCGCCAAAACATTCACCAGGGGTTTGTGATCCGTACGAAGAACAAACCGAGAACCCCATAAGTATGTTCTAAAATAGCTAACGCCCCATGCAGCCGCAAGGGCTTCCCGCTCGATAACAGAATAATTGACTTCAGAGGTAGACAGAGGCCTAGAAGCAAAGGCTACAGTTTTTTCCCCTCCTTCATGTTTTTGGAGGAGCACAGCACCAAGACCGACACCACTTGCGTCGACCATTAGAACGGAAGGACGTTTAATGTCAAAAGGAGTAAGGACATCTGAAGACTTAAGTTCAGATTTGATGCTGTGAAAACAAGACTCTTAATCATTCATCCAAGAGAACCTGACGCCTTTTTTTAATAGAGATCTTAAGGGAGCTGTCTTTGTGGAAAAATCTTTCACGAACTTGGAGTAGAACTCAATTAGTCCCATGAAAGACCTGAGTTGTTCCTTATCAACTGGGGAGGGCGCTAGTTCAATTGCTTCCAAAAGGTTTCTTTTAGGCCTTATACCTTCTGCAGAGAGACAGAAACCCAAATATTCGACCTCTTTGACCAAAAATGCACATTTTTCACGGCGTAACGTGAGACCAGCATCAACAATTCTACCTAAAACATTGCGTAAGACACAGTTATGTTCCTCCAAGGTATCACCAAAAATGAGAATGTCATCCTGGAAGAAGATAACTTTATCCAATCCCTTGAATACCTCGGTGACCATACGCTGAAACACACTAGCAGCGGAAATGAGTCCAAAAGGTAACCGGGTAAATTGAAAAGTTCCCTCACCTGTAATAAAAGCTGTAAGATGTTTTGAGCTGTCATCCAAACGAATCTGGTGATAAGCGTGCTTAAGGTCTAACTTGCTGAAGAATCTAGCTCCCTTAAGTGTGGAAACCAATTCGCCTATATTGGGTAAAGGGAATATATCAGCCACTACGCATTTATTCAAAGAGCGTAAGTCTACACAGAAGCAAATTTTGTTGTCGGGTTTCTGTGAAATGACCACAGGAGAAACCCATGGAGAAGCTTCTATTGGTTCAATGATACCTCCCTGAAGCATATCCTCCAAGACAGCTTTAACTTCGTCACGCAAGGCAAAAGGGACTCTCCTCGCTTTGTGTTGTACAGGAATACTGCCCTCCTTTAACAGTATTCTGTGTGTGTATCCCTGTAATTCACCTAATTCCTCACGAAACACCTGACCATGACTGGCAAGAATGTCATCAATGTAGCAATCATCCACAACTAGAACCGGTTCATCAGCTCTGGGATTAACAATTATGTGTAAGTCGTACTGATGGGAACGTCCCAGTATTGCAGGACCATCTAAAGACACATAAATCTTACCCCAGGTGGACCTATTTTTAAAGACAATCATCGCTTTAAAGTAACCAAGGAGATTGATTTTCTCACCCTGGTAACCGGATGGAAAGATATCACACACATCCAAGCACTTGTTTCCCCATACCTCCTTCAGCATAGAAGACGGAATAATAGTCCACTTGGAACCGGTGTCAGCCATCAAATCGACGTTTTTATCATCAATCATAAACTTTGCTTTAATAATTCGTTCTCTCTTCTCAACACATGCACACACTGAATCATACAACACAAGAATTTTGTTGACATCACGCTTTAAGTCATTGTAATCACCCACTACAGTAACTCTCGGGTTGGCTCTGTTCTTACACACTTTTGCGAAGTGACCTATTTTACCACAACGTAGACACTCCTTGTTGTTGGCAAAACAAAATTTTGCATCGGACGCATGAGAATAGCTCCCACATCTAGAGCACATTTTAGACATGAATTTGTTACTAGGCTGTAGTTGTGGTCTATTGAACGACTGTTGAGGCATATTTTTTTTTGTAACACATAACCTTTCTTTCTAACTATTGCAACAGCAGCTGCTTCATCATCACTAATGTCACTATTGACCATTTTATGAGATATTTCAGCAACCTTGGAATCAGTACTACCCTTTGACAACTCCTTAATGCACTTCTCGCTCTCCTCAACCACCTTAGCAAGCTCAATTGCTACCTTAAGGGTTGGATTCTTGGCAGCCCACAAGCGTTCCTGAATTTTCCTATTATTTGCTTGTACAATTAATTGATCTCTTATGTGCTCATCAGCCATCTGACCAAAATTACATTTTACAGAAAGTTCACGTAGTCGAGCAACAAAGTCATCTATGCTTTCACCCTCAAGTTGTTTATTCTTGTAGAATCTGTATCTTTGAAGAACTAGGTTTTCCTCCCTTCCAAATCTGTTCTCCAGCCTGGCAATGGCTTCTTTAAATTCATCCAAAGGTTGTGAAGTGGCAGAGAGAACTTGAGGTAAGTATTTGAAAAGTCGTTGCCCTTCTTTTCCTAACGTGGTCATTAAAAGTGCTTTCTTTCTTTTAGCAGAGAAACTTTCTCCATCCAGGGCCTCGATATAATTGTTAAACATAATAATCCAGTCCTCCCAGGGAGTGGAAGGATTGCCCGGATCACTCAAGAATTGTGGAGGAAGAGCAACATTTATGGATTGCGCCATGACACTCCTGAACTCTATAATTGCTAAAATAAGTTTAAAGTACAAAGAGCAGTATCCCAAGTTGTAGAGAAAATGAAGAATGGCTTGTCACTGACCAAGAAGCACTACGAATCCAACTCAACATGTACCTGCTTGTGGGTTGCAGACATGACTATTGAAGGCTGCCGTCATGAACCCTTCAATGGAATTAGTACATTACCCAAAATTCACCCTTGTCTTGCTTGCCGATATCGTAAACACAACAAAATGTTCTAAATTAAATAACGAGCTTACTTGTATTGGATAGTCTGCTTACTAAGGTTTTGAAATCCTTAAAGCTCTGTTCAGAGAGTTAACGAATCACCTCAGAGTTGAACTTGTCAGCGTTTATCTCCCGATCATAATCACAGGATTTTCATGATCAAAGATGGCCGCTTGCGCTTGACGTCACGAAGGTCACGTTAATGACCTCGCGTAGGCAATGCGTAGCGTCCAATTGCTTAGTGTTCCTGTGAGCGCGCAAGACTCTCCGTCACTGCTCGCGCTTTCGCCACTGCTCGCGCCCTCAGTTCCTCGCGAGGCGGTTGATATGGCAACAAGAAAGCCTACGCACGCAAGCCTACGCACGCACCTTGTGATTTCTGTTGTTAGGCTCTGTTGCTATGCGACGCTGCACACGATGTCATCAACCGACGTAGGAAAGGCGGAGAAAAGCCGAAATAGGTCTTCCAGTCAGAAAATCTCGACACCAATCAGCTGCGGGAGATATAATCAACAGAAGAATAAACACTGCAACTCGTGAGTTCGTTGGGGAACGGATCACCGTTTTTTTTCTCCAGTCTTTCCTTTGCTGCAAGCGAAATGAAGCAGAAATGGCCAGATGCTCCCAACCAGAAGTCGCCAAAATGTAGTAAATAGAAGAAGACTCCAAATCCAGGAAGGTGGCAGGTAAGTAATTTATTGCAGCATACAGAAAAGTAACAGGACCGTTTCCCATCTGGCCAAGCAGTAACTGACACAGATTAGAATCAGTGATAGTGACATAGGAAGAACCATGCTAACAATCTAGAAGGTTGGAGCCAGAACAGGCAGGGAAAGGACAGATAGGAATAAGCTATGTACAACAGAGGCCAAGCGGTTAAATGGCACAGTCACGTATGCAGGCTCTCTTCTCTCTACTTATTCAGGCTGTACCCATCACTGTGCCCCTGGCAGCCGATGTGCAATACACTAACAAGACAACCCAGCATGGAGGCCCAGCAGGGGGTGGCTGAGGACAAGGAGAGCTTCCATCTAGGAGCTAAGCACTTGCCCCTGCGGCAGGCTTCCAGCAGGCCTTTCATTGAATGAGACAGACAGATTTCAAAATGGCATACATGCTGCCAAATTAACGGGCCACAGCTGGCCCTCAGGCATTGGCCCAATCTGAGTACCGGTACTCTCATTGGCACTGGAGAAGTGCCGGCACTCAGCTTTGAAAAAACAAGAAGTGCAGGTACTCCGTACCTGTGAGTACTGGCACATTAAAGCACTGGCTTTAAGTGGGATGAAAAAACTTGGGGGGCAGTGTCTCTCAAAGGGGTGTGGCTAATGTAATTAGGGGCATGGCTTACAAACGTGAGCTAAAAATCTGTGTTTGCATGGTGTGCCACCCGACTTGTATTTTGCTGTTTCGGTCATTGCATCCAGATATATGATACAACAAGTAACAATCATACCTGCATATAAATAAAAAAAAGCACTAACTTTGCGCTCGCCGAGTTAGCGATGATGCGAGCGCAAAGTAAGTGCTTTTAATTATTTGTGTTTACTCTCCACTTTCCCGTCATATGTCACACTACCCCCCACCCACCCCCACCCCGCCACCCCACAGCGTTACCTGTGCAAGCCGCCACTGCCAGAGGGTATGGGGAACTGGGCACTGTTCTTTGTAAGTGATAAGGGTGCGAACTGGTAACAAGCATTTGTAATGCAATAGGTCTTGCATTTGAGAGAATTTAAGCTATTGGCATTGTAAATGATAATGCCTTTTATTTATTTGTTTTGATAATTAACACATAAATAAAAAAGGCATTGTCATTTACAAATGCCAATAACTCAAACTCTTATAAATGTCAGACCTATTTCATTTCAAAGAAGCAGCCGCCATTTTCCCGGGCTGCTTCGAAAGTGAAATTGCGCATGGTGCGCTGAATGTTGCAGGAAAGCATGTCGTGCCTGCAGTAGGAGAAACTCATTTAAGAAAATAGTGCTTACAGAATGAAAAAGACATATCGTGTCACAACAGTTGAAAAAGGGCCACTCGCCATGGGAGGTTACAAATGAAGACAAGGCGGTACTAAGGAGGGACTAAGAAGCTTATTAACGAATCAGAAGCCAGCATTTACGAAGGGCAATGACACATGTTGCAGTCCACAAAACTTTAACTGATTGCACCTGGAAGTCTGTGGCAGTCACAGCTCTCCATTCTATTGTTTTCTATTTGAAAGAAAAGAACAAACACGCTTTTACTTTTTTTCCAAGGTGAAAGTATTTTCTTCTTGGGGAGTACACCATTTTCAAGGTCCCACACCTGGTTCTGGGGGTTTCACTTCCTATCTTGGAAAATGATTTGCTCCTCCTCGTGACAGGAATTAATCACCAACCATTTCTATTGTGTAAAAAAGAGTTTGAAAATGGTTTGTACACACAACAAAAGATAGATTTTGTGAGTGTTCAACTTCAATAGTATTCCTGCTCTAGAATGTCCAGCCTCCACTCACAAGATGACATTTAATTACACGCAGAGCTCAGTATGAATAATCTTTTTTCGTGCAAAACGGAGTCATGTAAATTACGAAAGACATTTTTCGCTCTAAAAAAGTCCATTTGCTTGTGCAAGACAGACTTACACACAGAAAAGCATTCAAATGAGGTCCAGTGTTTTCCTTCCAGTGTTGGGTCTTCAGCTGCTGCCTAAAAGAGAGGAGTGATGGCAGTGCTTAATTTGAGCAAGAACAAAAAGTCCCAACTTTTAGGCACGTTTGTGCATCTGTCTTGAGCAAGCAATAAACCAACTACGCTGTTCAATTAACATTAATGTTATCAGAGAATCAATACGTCAGCAAACGCATATTTATAAAAACCAGAAAAGAAGCGTCAACTTTGTTTTCTGTGAACACCAATGTTTTAAGATTGTGGCTTCTGAAAATACCTATGTTCTAATGTGATAAAATGTTTTTAACTTTGTGATTTGTAATACATTGAAAACTTATTTTTTATATATACAATTTTGATTCTTTTCTGGCTTTATAAATATGTGTTTGCTGACGTTTGATTCTCTGATAACATTAATGTTAATTGAACAGCGTAGTGGGTTTATTGCTTGCTCAAGACACATGCACACACGTGCCTAAAAGTTGGGACTTTTTGTTCTTTCTCACTGTATGTACCATGTCCCTTTCTGCAACAGTAGGGTATCTCCCTTCCTTTTTGTATCTTTAAGTGCTTAATTTGAGCCAGCGGTTCCCGGTGCTCGGTACAGGCAATGAATTCTCAGCACCAACAGTCCACCACAGGGTGGCACTGTCTCTCTAATTTTAAGATGAGCACAACAACTAATTTAATGTACATTAAAATTAATAATGCCTGCCACCCAAGCCATTCTCATAGCTTTGGGTGGCCAGTAGTAGTCTGAATTGTCAGAATTCTAAGAGTGTGATGGTTAGTAGTTTTGTTGTTACTATTGTTGGCAGTGGCATTTGGTGGTGCAAGCTGCAATGGCCTCCTGAGAAGGACCCTTACAGGTTGTTTTTTTTACTAGCTAAGCGCTGAGTGAAGGAACCTGTCTGGTGTCGGGTGATGGTGAAGTTTTTTTATTCTTAGTGTCAGGAGGTTTTTTTCTGGGTTTAAAGTTTGCATTTCTAATTATTCATAGAGTTAATTATTATTTGTTATTTTATTTTTGTAGTAGAATCATCCTGGCAGAGCTATACCTGCAACTGTGTTGAGTGTGGGGTCAGTTTGACACTGGATTACGGAATTCGGGGCATACTCACAAGGGGATTCCGCCATCGTAACCTCCCTTTTTCCGACATTCTGGTGGCACAATGCCCTGCTCTATATTTACAAAGGGGCATTAAGCCACTTTGCGTGGCTCAACACTGCTTTGAAAATATTGTCCCCTTTTACGTAAGTATCTTCATGAAAGGGGTGTGCAATGGGTGTGTCTGTGGGCATCCCACTGCAACACCAATTGCTTTAATATGTTGCCCCAGATTTACAAGCATCTGTAAATCTGAGGCAGTGCCAAAAACGAATGCCATTGAATAGCAGGTGCTAAAATTGGAGTAATGAGGAGAAATACTTTGTCTCCTCTTTTTTGCTGTTTCTATGTGTGCTGCATGCTGCAGCACACATCGCCATTAAAGAGTTTCCCTTCCTGCACATAAACAATCTTCACTGCAACGCAGGCTGCCTTGCAATATGCCGCAAGGGTGTCTGTGTTGGCGCTGGGCAGCTTTTTCAGCACCAGCGCAAGGGAAAACACAAGGGTGCTCTGTATTCTTGTAAATACTGTGCATCCCTGCATTTCTTAAATGATGCAGGGCCGTGCGGCTAAGTTGCATGCAGTGCTGTGCTGCCCCATTTCCTTGTAAATATCCCCCTCAGAGTGCAATGGGGAGGCAGGTATATTAAAATGTAGTTTTGAAAGTACCAGCCATCACACTGTACGTTGGTATTTTACAGAGTTACAGTTTGCATTGCACTTAAAGTTAATTTTACCCTCCCCTACAGTATGATCTCAACAGCGATAATTGACATTAAAATATTCCCAGTTCTATGCCAGGCATAGGCTGTCTCTGGTTAGACCTTTGAATGACATTACATTATTTTAATTGGGAATTGGAGCAAGAGTAAGTGCCAAAGGCTGTAATTATTTTGTTTTCTTATTTTTGCTATGCGACTATTTCCACCATCACGCACAGGGTCGCAGCGTTCCTAAAGAAGGTCTAAAACGACCAGTATGAGGCTCTATTCAAAGAAGGCGGAGTGCATGTCCTTTAGAGTCCTTGAAAAGGTAAAATGTTGAGGGTGCAGGAAATAAGAAGCCCTCAATGCTGGTGTGAGCGCCTGTCACTAAGCACATCACTGTGTCTTCACTCTCCTCACCAGGTGCCCCGTGTTCTCACTCTTTCTACGTTAGAGAGCGCCTTACACTGTCTGTTCACCTGTTCCAAGCTCCTCGCAGTGTCTGTACTTGTGCCCCAATCATATCACACTTTGCACGTGCCCCATACTCCCCACACTGTTCATGTGCCCAGCTCTACACTGCCCACCCACGTGCCCCAGCCTCTTCACACTTTCCTTGTGCCCCAACCCCTCACATTCTCTTCCGGTGCCTCAAGCTCCTCGCAGTATCTGTTCATTGCGCCCCATCTCCACACTGTCCATCCTTGTGCCCCAATCATCTCACACTTGCACGCGCCAATCTTCTCACTCTTTCTAGGTGCCTAAGCACCTTGCGCTGTCTGTTCATGTGCTCCAAGCTCCACACGGCCCATCCTTGTTTCCCAATCATATCACACTTTGCACCTGCCCTATAATCCAGGCATTGTTTATGGGCGCCAGCTCTACACTGCCCACCCAGGTGCCCCAACATCATCACATTTTCCATGTTCGGACGTGTTCCCCCTCCTCACACTCTCTCCCTGTGCCTCAAGCTCCTCACAGTATCTGTTCATGTGCCTCAAGCTCCACAGCGTCCATCCTTGTACCCCAGTCATCTTACACTTTCTCTAGGGCTCATGAACAACACACTGTCTGTACATGTGCCACAAACCCTCTCACCCTCTCCATCCATGTGCCTCGATGGTCTCACATTTCATGTGTGCCCTGAGCTCCTTGCACTGTTCCTCCATGTGCCTCAATATTCTCACACTTCCTGTGTCTCCTGAGGTCCTCACACTGTTCCTCCATGGGCCTCAATATTCTCGTACTTCCTGTGTCTTTTGAGCGCCTAGCTCTGTCCGTCCATGCGCCTCAATACTCTCACACTTTCTGTGTCCCTTGGGCTCCTCACACTGTTCGTCCATATGCCTCAATGTTCTCACACTTTCTGTGTCCCTTGAGCTCCTCACACTGTTCGTCCATATGCCTCAATGTTCTCACACTTTCTGTGTCCCTTGAGCTCCTCACACTGTCCATCCATGTGCCTCAATGTTCTCGCCCTTCATGTGTCCCCTGAGATCCTCGCATTGTTCATCCATGTGCCTCAATGTTCTCACACTTCCTGTGTCCCTTGAGCTCCTCACACTGTTCGTCCATATGCCTCAATGTTCTCACACTTCCTGTGTCCCTTGAGCTCCTCACACTGTCCGTCCATGTGCCTCAATGTTCTCACCCTTCCTGTGTCCCTTGAGCTCTTCTCCCTGACTGTCCATGTGCCTCAATGTTCTCACACTTCCTGTGTCCCTTGAGCTCCTCACACTGTCCGTCCATGTGCCTCAATGTTCTCACACTTCCTGTGTCCCTTGAGCTCTTCTCCCTGACTGTCCATGTGCCTCAATGTTCTCGCCCTTCCTGTGTCCCCTGAGCTCTTCTCCCTGACTTTCCATGTGCCTCAATGTTCTCACACTTCCTGTGTCCCTTGAGCTCCTCACACTGTCCGTCCATGTGCCTCAATGTTCTCACCCTTCCTGTGTCCCTTGAGCTCTTCTCCCTGACTGTCCATGTGCCTCAATGTTCTCACACTTCCTGTGTCCCTTGAGCTCCTCACACTGTCCGTCCATGTGCCTCAATGTTCTCACACTTCCTGTGTCCCTTGAGCTCTTCTCCCTGACTGTCCATGTGCCTCAATGTTCTCGCCCTTCCTGTGTCCCCTGAGCTCTTCTCCCTGACTTTCCATGTGCCTCAATGTTCTCACACTTCCTGTGTCCCTTGAGCTCCTCACACTGTTCGTCCATATGCCTCAATGTTCTCACACTTCCTGTGTCCCTTGAGCTCCTCACACTGTCCGTCCATGTGCCTCAATGTTCTCACCCTTCCTGTGTCCCTTGAGCTCTTCTCCCTGACTGTCCATGTGCCTCAATGTTCTCACACTTCCTGTGTCCCTTGAGCTCCTCACACTGTCCGTCCATGTGCCTCAATGTTCTCACACTTCCTGTGTCCCTTGAGCTCTTCTCCCTGACTGTCCATGTGCCTCAATGTTCTCGCCCTTCCTGTGTCCCCTGAGCTCTTCTCCCTGACTTTCCATGTGCCTCAATGTTCTCACACTTCCTGTGTCCCTTGAGCTCCTCACACTGTCCGTCCATGTGCCTCAATGTTCTCACCCTTCCTGTGTCCCTTGAGCTCTTCTCCCTGACTGTCCATGTGCCTCAATGTTCTCACACTTCCTGTGTCCCTTGAGCTCCTCACACTGTCTGTCCATGTGCCTCAATGTTCTCACACTTCCTGTGTCCCTTGAGCTCTTCTCCCTGACTGTCCATGTGCCTCAATGTTCTCGCCCTTCCTGTGTCCCCTGAGCTCTTCTCCCTGACTTTCCATGTGCCTCAATGTTCTCACACTTCCTGTGTCCCTTGAGCTCCTCACACTGTCCGTCCATGTGCCTCAATGTTCTCACACTTCCTGTGTCCCTTGAGCTCTTCTCACTTCCTGTCTATGTGCCTCAATGTTCTCACATTTCATGTGTGCCCACGAGTTGGGGGTACTACTGAGTTGTGCGACAGGGAGAGGGCAGGAATGGGCCATATTTAACATTACATGGTGCATTCCTGTCCTTTGCTTGTGCGGACACACTATGTGCTTCCATGCGCCAATGCATGCACCCTTGCACCATGGTGCAAAGGTGCCTGTGCTGTAGGCAGGATTGTTTTAGTGCTGGACGGGACATTTTCCTTCACAAAGACAAAGTGCAGCATGCAGCACACGTAGAAAGAGGAGAAAACAAGGAGAAATAAACATATTTCTCCTCATTACTCCTCCATTCGGAAGACGTAGCATTTTGGTGCATTCTCCGTTTTACCACTTATAGTAAATCTGGGAATACTCCAAAATCCATTGGGGGGGGGGGGGGTGGAAACACCCACGCCCCATCCATGGAGCGCCTCACTGGGGCAGAGTAATGCAAGGCTGCGACTAGGCTGCATTGTGTTACTCTAGATTTCCCAAACACCGCTGGGACATGCAAGGTGGCCGTGCGCGGTTTGGTAAATCTCATCTAGGTTTTGCGTCGCACTTGTGTTACCTTGTGCGGCGCAAGGGCAACACAAACGTTTGATAAATATGACCCACAGTGTGGAGACTTTGGTATACTTAAATGGGCTTCTGCCTGCCAGGAATCCTCCCGTGGATTTCAGGCAGGTATAAAACGTTCACAGCCAAGTTAACCTATTTAAAAAAGGCACTAGTTTCCATCTGAAACTGACTTCTGTTCTTGTATGTTACTTTTTAGCACATTAGTCACAAGGTAAAACTGGAGGGCAACACTCATAAACCACCCTAACAATCTGCAAACACCAGAGGTTAATGTAGAGATGAAAGTTTATATAAACATGTGATGCTGGTGTTGCCAGGTGGTATGCTCGTTTTTACCCCAAATTTTTGACTTAACAGAGCTAGCCCTGTTGATATGTTATTTTAGCTCTCTGATTCCACCTCCTGTGCTAGAACTTTACCTCAATGAGTCCCACTGTGTGTATTTAACTTCGTGATGTTGGACTCTCCATCTTGTTTTAGCATATTGTATGTTATGTCACATTGTATGTTATTTTACTTAACACAGTATTCATATTTTCCATCATACTGAGGAGTTATGAGATCTGGAAAATAGGCGCGTTAGCTCACTGAGCTACTTTATCTTTAATAGGCCCTTAAATGCTGGTTAAAAGTAGGCTCCACATTCTTCAATGTTATGCTGAGGTGGATGTGGCGCTTATGCCCAGTTAAAGTGTCTGATAGCTAGTGCTTCCCAATCTGTACAGCCTGTTAGAGGATTTTTTTAAAAACAAAAAAATTAAGGGGGTCATTAGGATGACGGGCGGACTTAGTCCGCCTGCCATCCTATCGATAATGGGACCATAAGGGCAGGGGTCCCGTGGGGGGTATTAGGATGCACCTGCCACAATGCTAAAAATGCATGTATGCATTTGCATACAGAAAGCGGCAGGCACCGCGCGGTGACTGCCATATTGCATATGCAAATGCAGGGGGGTACCACAGCTACCCCCCATGTGCACCTCCCACCTCGCCTCCACCATGGGAGCCTGCAGGGGGTCCCCGAAGTGAAGACCGCCTGCCTTTCCGTGGCGGCATTTCCGCCACGGAAAGTCATCTGTTTTAGCCCATACTGATGTGGCTGGCGGCGTCTGATAGACACAGCCACCATATTACACCTTTTCCGCCCCGGTCGCAAGGCGACCGGGCGGAAAAGCAGCAGACGGTCTTTCCGTCCGCCACAGTCCCCCCACCATATGACTATGGGTGGGGGGCGGGCAAGGATGTCGGGCGGATTGCCACCGTCTACATGGCTGTGGCGATCCGCCCGACATCCTAATGGGCCCCTAAGTGTCCAATTCTAACATATTATTATGGAAATCTGGCTGACACCAAGTGACTCATCTCACATATTTATTGGGCCAGTCTCTAATGAAGAGTTAGGGTCTGATTACGATGTAGTGCGGAAACGAAATCACCTGACTCTATTGCAGGCACCCCCTGGTGCCTGCCACATTGTGCATGATTTTACAGAGGGGTCCCTTGGGTACTCCAATGGGCCCCAACTGGAGACCTGAGGATGAAGGGGAGTGGGGGGGCTGCTAGGGGTCCCCAAAGTCAGTTTTTGACAGCCTTTTTGTGTCAGACAGCCTGACTCGGAAAGGCTGCCAGAATCCAACCTCATAATCATTTGGTCGGAAGAGCTGTTCGTTGAGCTGTACGAATCGGCTCTGACTGACTCAGATTCTCCAATTGCCGGTCGGAACTGAATCGGTTCCCCTTCCGACCGTGAGCATCGTAATCGGTAGGTCGGAATTATTTCCTGGCGCGGTCTAGGGCAATCCAACTGTGGGTCGAAGGCTTTCCTCACAATGTCGTAATCGGCCCCTTAGATGGAACCTGTTTACTAGGAGGTTGTTGGCACCTTGCACAGAGCTCATTCAAGCTGGGGCACAAAGGGTCCTATCTACAATTTGCATTTTATAGTAGGTGAAGTAGTACAACAATAGTCCTACTTTCCTAAATGTGACTCACCAAGCAAAGAAAGAAGAACACTGCATCAGTTTCACCTATGTTATGTTTTGTTTGCAGAGATCTCCACAAAAATCTTTGACAGTGACTAGCCAGCATGACCGCATCCCTACTATTGTTTTCTCCTGTGGTCTACATGTTGCCAATTATTCTCTGAGTACATTTGAAAAAATGCCATTATTGAAATCAAATATTTACTTATTACTCATGGAAAAGCCGCTTGACGATATTGCTTGAACTGAACTACAGTGTTGTGCATCCCACATAACCTCGAATTTTGCAAACAGAATCTAGAAAGTAAGATTGGTAGTCAAAATTAAACTACAGGTCGACAAAAAACAAGCAAAGAAAAAAAAAGTGATATGCTAGAGTTTAGCATATCACTTTGTCTTTTAGAAATAAAAGCACATTTTTTAAAAGCTCCACCTTTCCATTAAAATTAAAATGTTGACTTTTCAATATTTTGGTTTGTGAATGACATAAAATGTCATAATTTGTACAAATAAGTATAAGTTTTATAGTAAATGTGAGAGGGTTAGGGGAGTGGCTGGGAAATGGGAAATATTTATACTAACTGTGAGGGGTTTTGGGAGGAGTAAGGAAGGTTTTAGGCAAGGGTAAGGAACAGTGCTTGATTTATAAAAAAGAAATAAAATAGATGCCAGGGCTCGCATGAGGAGTCAACTGCAGTTTGCACCATACATTGCCCCTGCCAGCTCTGCCAATGATAGTAACAGCACAACTACTAACTACCACGTTCCTACAAGTGTGGCAATTCAAACTATTTCAGGCCTCCAGAGCTATAAAAAGTGGCTTGGGTGAAGGGTAATAATTATCTATTGGTGTGGTCATTTCTAAATTAGCCAGACAGCGCCACCTTGTGGCTGACTGTCACAGCGATGGTGTTGACCATTAAGTGCTGGTGCCGAGCAACAGAAACCACCGGCTCAAATTAAACACTGTTAAGAAGGGGTTTGGGGAGATGCTAATATAAACACCCATCCACAAAAGAATAAGCCTACTGCTAGTCACAAATTACACTTCGCTTCAGGTCACCAGGGGTCAACTCTTCCCACAGTCAGGCTGGAATCCAGGTCAACAGGGGTCAACCCATCCCACAGACAGGCTGGACTCTGAGTCACCAGGGGTTAACCCTTCTCGCAGGCTGGAATCTGGGTCACTGGGGGTCAACACTTCCCACAGGCTGGAATCCGGGTCAACAGGGGTCAAACCGGGGGTGAACCCTTCCCCATAGCCAGATTTCTGTCATCAGTGTCTGTGATTCCTGCTAGAGCAGTGCTCTTCAATCTTTTTAGAACAGCGCCCCCTTTCTTCTAAAATATTTTCATCAGGGCTCCCAGAATGACAAAAATATTTTTTTCACAATCGTTCTATATATTTGTTAGCGTTAAGCGTATTTAACAATTCAAACATTGCAGACATGTCCAGTAATCCCTTTTAAAAATGCCATCAACTACATGATTGCCAATATGACACAGGCACCCTGACTTCCTGTTAGTGTGAAAGAATGAAAGCAAGTAATCAACAGTAATTGATCACAATTTTCACACTACCAGCTTCACTGTACTATGTTGGTCTTTTAAACCCGTTTTTATCTCATTGTTTAAAAAAAAATGTTTAAGACTATTATGGTAATCTATCAGTGAACTTTTTTGGTTACTATTAGCCCTTTGGAATTGCATTTACTGCAAACACCTATGTCTAGTAATATGTAATGTTAGGATTGTTGTTTAAATGCTTATGTAAAGCGCTCTGACACCCTTTGCAGGGTCATGTTCGCGCTATAGAAAACACTAGAAATAAAATAAATAAATAATAAAATAAATAAATAGCAGTTAAGTATTCTTCTTTCAAAATGAATTCTATTAATAATAGTAATAGCAACAATACTAATAAAAAACTAAATTACAATAATACAAAAATACCACCAATAATGATAATAATATCAATTACAATAGTGATTATAATATTAACAGTAATAACAATGGCAATAATAATTATTACTATGATATTAATAGCAATAATAATAATAGTAATAGTAAAAAAGAACAATATAAATACTAATAATAATAACAATCCCAATAATAATAATAATAATAGAAATAGTGATAACAGAAATAATAATACCAATACCAATAAGAATAATAATACAATATATTTTTCTGAAGCAGTGACTGCACTTGTTTGACGCACGCCAGTACCTATGGAATGTTCTAAATGAGACAGATACCCAATAGGAGCATGTTGCATTCTGATTGGCTCATGGCTAGGCAGCGGATATTATGTCAAGACCGGGATGAAATTTGTGTTACACCGGCGTAACTCATGTATTTTTACATTACATAACTACGCACTGTTCGCTGTAAAATGTAAAATTTCTAAAGTAACTACAACCAAAACACCACAAAACAGCCCAGCCTTGGATTATGTCAACCACCACACATGGCCACTCTAAGGTACTGCTCCCCAATCCTGTAGGAATAAATGGAGGCTGAGACTTAGAATAAAACACCGAAGAAAATCATTTAAAATGAATAAACACCCATGCTCCACCCATTTATCACCGTCACTGCGCCGAGTAACGCAAGGCAGCAACATATGCTACCTTGCAATACTCTGGATTTACAAAATTATTCAGAAACATGCAAGGTAGCCTTGCATGGCTTGGTAAACCTGATTTAGGATTACATTGCCCTTGTGCCACCTTGCATGATGAAAGGGCAATGCAATCCTTTGATAAATCTTGGCCTTAGCATGAACTTAATATCTGCAGCCACCTTGTTCTGGGATTTGTATGTCCACACATGTACTTGCAAAGCAGCAAATATTAACTTCCATCTTCATGTGTGGATTCTGGAGCAACTACTTACTGCTTCTAAAAAATGCATTATTTATAGTGACGAAAAAATGGAAGCTGCAAAATTATCCTTTTTCTCGTTATTTCAGTGAGCTTGGATGTTTATGTTAATGATAGTAGGCCTGGGAAGAGTTTGTGGAGCACCAAACTACTCTGTCCCGCTACGCGGGAGTCTGCAAGCGGCGGAGTGCGTTTGGTCTTTCAATTCACGTTGATTTTCAACGCCGGGTGTTTGTCCCGCACTGTGAAATCAGTGCAAATGGCACCATGCAGAGCGCCAGAGGGTGCTGCTTCTTTTCTTGCTGCTCGAGTAGATTTTCTACCTGAAAAGCAGCTTTCTCAATGTGAATGGAAAGTTTCTCATTGTGAGCGGTCACGACCATCCGCGACCGCCCGCGATGAGAAATCTGACCGCCCGCATTGAGAAATCTCACCGGGAGGTGGATTTTCCTTGCTCACGCTCGAAAAAGAGTGAGGAAAAAACTCTGCGTACTTCTTGGAGCGCCCAGTGCGGAAAAACTCCACAAACTCTGCGACTGGAGCGGAGTTCACTGCCCAGGTCTAAATGATAGCCACTTTGTAGGGTACTCACCTATCTAGCGTTTTGTCAGTTGATTCTGAAGTGTTCAGTTTTCACAGACAATTTCTGATGTAAACAAGACATAATGATATGCTTTTGTGTCTGTGGCTCGTCTTCTGTTTCAATTTGTATTTCCATGGCGGTAATATTTTATTGGGCCTAGACATCGCAGAATTTGGCAGTTGTTTCTAATGTGGTGACTCTCTATACTGGTTTAAAGCAAACAAGGGGTACTTATTTATGGGCTAAAGCTACACATGTTGATTTCAGTGACAAGAGATCCCTTGAATCATAGCTTTTCTCTAAACATTCCTAATAACATGGCACAACCAGTAATTTATGAGATTTGTGTAATTTGTTTTTGCATAAATAAATAAATTTCAGCAAAATTAAAAAACTTTTTGGGCCCTATTATGATGTCGGGCGGAAAGCCTCAGATCACAGGTCAGAGGCTTTCCGACCGACATCTAAGGTTTACTGTCTGACCACCTTATTACAGTGAAGGCAGTTGGAGTGTAAACTGGCTGTTCATTTCGACTGGCTTACTACGGGCTCAAGGAGCTCGTCGGCCAGCCAAAATTGCAGTGTAAACCCTTAAGGACAGCGGGCCCAATTCACAGAACTAACTTAAGACAAAATCCTAAACTTACTACCATTTGGTATTTACAGAAGGCACTTACTCATTTTGGTTTTCACAGAAGGTACCTACTCATTTTGGCATTCACAGAAGGCACTTACTCATTAAGATGTAAGAACTTCTGATGCACTTACTCATTTTGGTATTCACCGAAGGCACTTACTCATCAATGGTACAGAGCAGGAATATCGTCGTAAAAATATCGACTAACCTAAATATCGCCGCAAAAATATCTACAGGAAGAAATATCGATGACAAAAATATAGTTTGACCAGAATATCGACAGACAGGTAAGTAATATCGATAACATTAATATAGTTGTAATAAATATCGTTTACAAAAACATAGTTTACAAAAATATCGTTTTTTAAATAATTATAAGTAATGTAGTGTTTTTAATGAGTATTTGTTGTCAAAGTAGTATTTTTTGTAGTATTTTATTAGTTATTAATGTATTTTATGTTGAATTTAGTGTTAATAGTTCCGTAGCGGGTTGTGGGTTTATAGGGGAGTAGGGTGGGAAGTAATTTAAATATAATAAAATAATAGATTAATTAATGTTTTAAATTATTATAAATAGTGTAAAAAATAATAGTTACTTAATTTCAATTAGTTAATTGATTAATAATTATGTAATTAATTATGTTAATTGTTTAATTAATTTTAGGTGTGTGTACTGGAATTTTTTAATGAAAATGTAGTGAATTAATTACATTTTAATTGAATAATTATTTAATTAATGATTAATTAAATTAAAAAAACGATTTGTTATTTTATAAATGAGTAAATACATTTAGTAATGTTTACACCTACACTATCCAACGCTTTCCCTACTGTTGCACCTTCTGGAGTGGGAATAGTAATTTTTACCCCTACGCTATCCAACGCTTTCCCTACTGTTGCACCCTCTGGAGTGGGAATAGTAATTTTTACCCCTACGCTATCCAACGCTTTCCCTACTGTTGCACCCTCTGGAGTGGGAATAGTAATTTTTACCCCTACGCTATCCAACGCTTTCCCTACTGTTGCACCCTCTGGAGTGGGAATAGTAAATTTTACCCCTACGCTATCCAACGCTTTCCCTACTGTTGCACCCTCTGGAGTGGGAATAGTAATTTTTACCCCTACGCTATCCAACGCTTTCCCTACTGTTGCACCCTCTGGAGTGGGAATAGTAATTTTTACCCCTACGCTATCCAACGCTTTCCCTACTGTTGCACCCTCTGAAGTGGGAATAGTAATTTTTACCCCTATGCTATCCAATGCTTTCCCTACTGTTGCACCCTCTGGAGTGGGAATAGTAATTTTTACCCCTACGCAATCCAACGCTTTCCCTACTGTTGCACCCTCTGGAGTGGGAATAGTAATTTTTACCACTACGCTATCCAACGCTTTCCCTACTGTTGCACCCTCTGGAGTGGGAATAGTAATTTTTACCCCTACGCTATCCAACGCTTTCCCTACTGTTGCACCCTCTGGAGTGGGAATAGTAATTTTTACCCCTACGCTATCCAACGCTTTCCCTACTGTTGCACCCTCTGGAGTGGGAATAGTAATTTTTACCCCTATGCTATCCAACGCTTTCCCTACTGTTGCACCCTCTGGAGTGGGAATAGTAAATTTTACCCCTACGCTATCCAACGCTTTCCCTACTGTTGCACCCTCTGGAGTGGGAATAGTAATTTTTACCCCTACGTTATCCAACGCTTTCCCTACTGTTGCACCCTCTGGAGTGGGAATAGTAATTTTTACCCCTACGCTATCCAACGCTTTCCCTACTGTTGCACCCTCTGGAGTGGGAATAGTAATTTTTACCCCTACGCTATCCAATGCTTTCCCTACTGTTGCACCCTCTGGAGTGGGAAAAGTAATTTTTACCCCTACGCAATCCAACGCTTTCCCTACTGTTGCACCCTCTGGAGTGGGAATAGTAATTTTTACCACTACGCTATCCAACGCTTTCCCTACTGTTGCACCCTCTGGAGTGGGAATAGTAATTTTTACCCCTACGCTATCCAACGCTTTCCCTACTGTTGCACCCTCTGGAGTGGGAATAGTAATTTTTACCCCTATGCTATCCAACGCTTTCCCTACTGTTGCACCCTCTGGAGTGGGAATAGTAATTTTTACCCCTACGCTATCCACCGCTTTCCCTACTGTTGCACCCTCTGGAGTGGGAATAGTAATTTTTACTCCTACGCTATCCAACGCTTTCCCTACTGTTGCACCCTCTGGAGTGGGAATAGTAATTTTTACCCCTACGCTATCCAACGCTTTCCTTACTGTTGCACCCTCTGGAGTGGGAATAGTAATTTTTACCCCTACGCTATCCAACGCTTTCCCTACTGTTGCACCCTCTGGAGTGGGAATAGTAATTTTTACGCCTATGCTATCAAATGTTTTAACTAATAATATATTGTATATTTTAATTATATGTATGTATTATTGTTGTTATATAAAGTAATGTGTTAAATATATGTATATGTACACATTTATTAAGGTTATAATGAAAAAGTGTAGTTAATTTGTTTTTAATAGTTTAAAAATAAAAGTAATGTAATGTATTTGGTTAATACTACTTATATTTATTTATTATTTAATTAATTTAAAAAGTCGATATTTTTTACATCTATATTTATTACAACGATATTTTTGAGTAGATATTTATGTAATTACCTGTTTAAGTATAGGGTGTCGATATTTTAGTAAACGATATTTTTACAACTATATTTATGTCAACTATGTTTTTGTAATTGATATTTCAACACCCTACCCTCATCAATGAGTAAATGACTTCTGTGAATACCAAAATGGTAGTAAGTTTAGGATTTTGTCTTAAGTTCGTTCTGTGAATCGGGCCCGTTGGGTCCACCGTTGGGATTCCGATGACGGTTTCTGACAGACTTTTCATATCAACTATCCAACGTGAAAATCCTGTCGAAAAATGAATTTCAGGGCCCTTAGCTGTACCCCCATGCCTCTGCGGCCTTCTGTTGGGAGCCTGGTGGGCATCTATGGCACCCCCTGTTACGTGGGGTGCCCGCCACATGGTGTAGGGATTAACAGAAACTCCTTGTTCTCTATGTCAGCTGTGCTGCGGCCGGTGTCTGACCACAGCACAAGCTCCCGTAGAGAAATGGTAGCTTACAACTCCACAATGTGCAATCGCATCGTAATTGCAGTGTTGGGACCGCCGACCGGAGGCTGGTCCGTCCCGAGACAGCAGCAATGCTGGTCAGAGGCAACTCTGATCAACATCGTAATGAGCATCTGGCGCTGTATTTTGGTGTCAAATGTGTCCTTGCATCCACTTACCTCTAAGAAAATAGTGCAAAAATAAATCATAGCCATTGCGAACAACAGACACTCATGGTCTGTCGTTTGTTTTGTCCCTGTTTGTTTTTGACACATTTTTACCACAATTGGTGCATTTGTGTTATATTTTACTCAAGCAGTGCGTGGTTATGTAATGTGGCATAAGGAAGTCATTTTTTTAAATTTCGTGTAACAAGAGAAATGCAAGATTTCTAAAACTTCACGATTTATGCCGGTGTAACACAAATTTCATCCTGACCTTGACGTAACATCCACTGTCTAGCCTGAGCCAATTAAAATGCGCCGTGCTCCTATTGGGTATCTGTCTGATTTAGAAAAGTCCATAGTGTACTGGCGCGCGTCAAACAAGTGCAGTCACTGCTTCCGAGAACGTAGTGTATTGTTATTATTGGTATTGCTGTTGTTATTATTCCTATTATTATTATTATAGGTGTTATTCCTATTAATATTACTATTATTCTTGCTATTAGTATATTTGCAATTATTATTATTGTCATTATTATTACTATTAATAATATTATCATTAATGATATTGTTATAATTATTATTATCATTGGTGGTATTTTGTTGTTATCATTGGAATTTTGTTTTTCATTTGTATTATTATTACAATTATTAGTAGAACTCGCAATGATATTATAATAATAATAATAATTTTAATAATAATAATAAGAAGAAGAATACTTATCCAATCTCGGGGGAACAGTTGGAACATCTTAGTCTTAACCACAAGTGTTCTGACTCCACAAGCTCTACTATGCCTGCCTTAGCCACGCATATGTCTTAACCACCCATGTGCGTGGTTAAGGCAATACGCGGAAGGGCTTGCAGACGGACGGAAGCAGTAAGAGATCGCAGTGAGGTAAGTGGGGCTGGGGTGGGGGGTTGTTTTTTGGGCTGGGGGTGTTGGGGTTGTTTTAAGTGGAGCCGGGGGGTCTGGGGTTGTTTTATGGATGAGAGTGGGTCGGGTTATTTAAAGTGGGTCTGGGTACTTTTGTGGGCTGGGGGGGTTGGGGGTAGTATTGTGGGCTGGGAGGTTGGTCGGGGGTAGTTTTGTGGGCTGGAGTGTCGGTGTCATTTTCTGGGCTGGGTCAGGGTAGTTTCCGGGGCTGTGGAAACCGGGTCTAGTCTTCAAGGTGGGGGGTTGGGGGGTTGGAGGTAGTTTTTGGGGCTGGGGGTTGGAGGTAGTTTTGGTAGGTTTCAGGGTTGGGTGATTGGGGCTAGTTTTCAGGGCTGGAGGGGTGGGGCACATTTTCAGGGATGGAGGTCATAGGTAGTTTTCATGGCTGGGGGGTCAGAGTAGTTTTTAGGGCTGGTGGAGTATTGGGGTTATTTTTTAAATTAGGGGTTAGGGAATTAGGCCTCAGGGAAGGGGGAGGGGAATGGGTAGTCGGGGTAGTTTTTAGGGCTTAGGGAAGGGTGGGCAGTTTTTAGGGCTGGGTTACGGCTGACCAGGGTCATATTAAAGGACAGGGTTAAGGAACAGGGTTTTAGGAATTAGGGCAGGGGGAGGACAGAGCGTGGGGCTTGGGAGGGGGTAGGGGTATCTGCACCTCAGGGCATGAAGGGGTAAGGGGGGAGTTTGCGACCTAGGATGGTGGGGAGGGGGTGGCGACCTTAGCCACGCATACCCCTTTACCATGCATGCCTTTACCACAAAAATTTGTGCAATGCGTGGTTAAGACACAGTCATTATTCAGACCGCGTGGTTTAGGCATGCAGGATTGTGGAACTCGGTGTTCCGTCATACAACCCTTGTCTCCTATTGTTATTTTATTGTTGATTACTTGCTTTCATATTTTCACACTAACAGGAAGTTAGGCTGCCTGTATCATGTTGGCAATCATGTAGTTGATTGCATTTTTAAAAAGGCTAACTGAACATGTCTGCAATGTTTGAATTGTTAAATACGTTTAGAACGAACACATTTATAAAATGATTGTGGAAAAAATATGTTTGTCGTTCTGAGGGCCCTGATGAAAATATTTTAGAAGAAAGGGGGCGCAGCTCTAAAAAGATTAAAGAGCATTGCTCTAGCAGGAACCATAGACAGAGATGGCAGAATTCTGTTTTAAGGGAAGGGTTGACCCCTTGTGACCCGGATTCCAGCCTGTGGGAAGGATTGATCTCCGGTGACCCGGATTCCAGCCTGTGGGAAGGGTAGACCCCCGGTGACCCAGATTCCAGCCTGTGGGAAGGATTGACCTCCGGTGACCTGGATTCCATCCTGTGGTAAGGGTGGACCACCGGTGACCCAGATTCCAGCCTGTGGGAAGGGTTGACCCCTGGTGACCCGGATTCCAGACAGTGGGAATGTTTGACCCCTGGTGACCCAGATTCCAGTCAGTGGGAAGAGTTGACCCTTGGTAACCCAGATTCCAGCCTGACTGTGGGAAGGGTTGACCCTTGGTGACCCTGATTCCAGCCTGTGGGAATGGTTGAACCCTGGTGACCTGGATTCCAGCCTGACTGTGGGAAGGGTTGCCCCTGGTGACCTGGATTCCTGACTGTAGGAAGGGTTGACCCCTGGTGACCTGGATTCCAGCCTCACTGTGGCAACGGTTCCTTTTGCAAAAACTTGGCGCCAGTTGTCAGTTTGTGAGAAAGTGTCCAAGAAAAACAAAGCACGTCCTTATGTTACAGAAAAAGGCTCTGCTTCTTTTCCAGACTAATCTCCTTATTATACAGCCAGGAGTTTGACATGTTCTTACTTACTTTATTGAAGTTAAAGCTTACGCAGAGACTTGGCCAGCATGGCTGGAGTCTATCGTTGGGAGGCGATGGTGTGTAGCTTTGTGCAGCGACGATGGATTTATTGCTGGGATGGGCTCTCGCGCGTGAGATCCAAGTGACTACATCATTGTGGTTGGCCTAGCGCAAAAAGTGCGCCTTGGATGACGCGCTCATGACAGCTGTATGGCGCTGTCTGCACTTGGCTTCTTTTGTTATTAGCGGCTGAAGCCCAGAAGGAGAGTCCTGACCCTAGACCGTGGCTAGCCAGCATGACCGCATCCCTGCTGTTGTTTTCTCCTGTGGTCTACATGTTGCCAAATATTCTCTGAGTGCATTTGAAAAAAATACTATTATGGAAATTAAATATTTATCCTTTACACAAGAAGAAGCTGCTTGACGAAACTGCTTGAACCGAACGACAGTGTTGTGCTTCACACATAACCTTGAATTCTGCAGACAGAATCTAGTGAGTACAATTGGTAGCCTAAATTGAACCACAGGACGACAGAAAAAACACCAAAAAAAAAAGAAAGAGGTATGCTACTTAGCATATTACTTTGTCTTTTAGAAATAAAACTACATTTTTAAAAGCTCCAACTCTCCATTAAAATTGACATTTTGACTTTTCAATATTTTTGTTTGTGAAATGAATCGAATATGTCATAATTTGAGTATTTGTTTGATGTATACATTTCTTAGCATTTTTGTATATTGTTTTGAGTTATATAAATTGCTTGAGGTGGTAATTCAGTGGGGGGTCCAGAGAAGTCATAAAGTTAAGAACCATATTTATAAAGGAAGATACCAAAAATAAGCCACCAGCATAAATTTACCTTTGTTGCCAGATCATTCAACTCTGAACATGGCTCAAATTGTTGGAAGTAAGGAGGCAGACTAGTGCTGTCTCTTCTCCCCAAAAAAAGTTTTAAAAAAAACGATTTTCCCTTTCTGTGATCACTGTCTTTGCCTGTGGTTGTTACAGTTTAAAAATTGTAGTTTTAACCTGCCTGTGATTGTATAATTTATCACCTGTTTTGAGTTTTATACTTGTGTTTTTTCCTGCCCATGATTGCTTCCATTTAACATGGTGTTGTATTGTGGGATTTGCTGTCCAAATTCTTCCTTCTCATTCCTGGTGACTATTCAGTTTTCCCTCCAAATTTCTCCTTTGCTCTGTGCTAAGACCTTTGTGTTAAACAGTGCATCCCCAGCCACCATTTTGTGTTAACAAGCCAGTGAACCCAGCCCCCCTGCCACTCCCCCCAGCAAGAGGGATATTCTACATCAGAGGGTGCTTCTGTGAGCTGTTTAAACTGTGTTTAATAGGGACTGCGCACTTCGGGGCAGATCTACAGAAAAGTGCTGCAGCGTGGCACCGCAAGCCCTTTGGCTGCGCCACGATGCGGCACTTTCAGAGCACAGGAATGCGACATATTTACAAGAATATATCGCATTCCTGTGCTCTCCCCTGCGCTGGCGCACAAACAGCTGCCAAGCGCCGGTGCAAGCACCTTTGCACCATGGTGCAAGGATGCTTGCGCCATAGGGAGATTGTTTTTGTGCAAGAAGGGCTACCTTACTGCACAAAAACAAACACTAAAGGCATTTTCCTTTTTCAATGCATGCTGTAGAATGCAGCACGCATTGAAAGAGGAAATAAATAGGGAGAAATTAAAACATTTCTCCTCGTTGTGCCTCGCTATGCCACCTCTAGGGTGGCGTAGCATTCTGATGCATCTCCAGATTTATAATTTCTCGTAAATCTGGAGATGTGTCTTGTTTCGTGAGTGTAGCGTGGGAACACCCACAGCAGCAGCCATGGATCCTCCCTTCAACGCAAACTGCTGCGTGTGAAGGGGCCGTATTTACAAGGAGAGGAAAAGTCACGCAGGTTGGCTTTTCCTGTCCTTGTAAATATGGAGGAGCCCCCTGTGCCACCAGTACGTCACGAAAAGTGACGTACTGGTGGCTCAGGGGGCTTATGAATCTGCCCCTCCGTTTTTTGGCCAGGAGAGGGAGTAACGTTTTATTCAAATAGTATTGTTAGATTTCAAGTTTGTGAGGCCTTTACCTGCAGAAGTCCAAAGTGTGGATTGAGCCTGTCTGTCTCCTAGGAGATTCTGAACAGGAGAAGCAGCTTCCAACTCCCTGGCCAGCAAACCTTATCTGAGGTCGCTGGGACCTTATATGGTCTGCTAGTGGTTGGTATATGTATAAACTGATTGATGGTTGTATCTGATGTTTCTACTGGATTAGGGTTAGTGTCCTCATTGGTTGAGTATTTGAGGGTACTGATTGGTTTCTGGGTCTGTGATTCAATCAATGTAGGGTTGGGACTATGGCTAGGGTTAGGATTTCTATTGAAAGTAGGGACTATGATTTCCTGTGTTATTGGTTGTTGGGACTAAGGAGGGGACTAGGGCTAGGGTTAGGCCTTTAATTGGAAGTAGCGATTAGGGCTTCTGGTGTGATTGGTTGCTGGACTAGGTATGGGACTAAGAGTAGGGTTAGGCTTTCTATTGGAAGTAGGGACTAGGGCTTCCTCTTCCATTGGTTTCTTGGACTTGGGTTGGGACTACTTGTTGGGCTAGGACCTCTATTGGACATAGAGATCAGGGTTTTTGAACTGATTGGGTGCTTGGACCAGGGCTAGGATTGGCTGTAAGGTCCTGGTCTCCTATTGGTTCTACATTTTAGGGCTAGTGTTGTGATTTTATAGTGTTATGGCTAGGGTTCCCATTGGCTGAAGGGGTCACCTGAGTACTAGGGCTAAAACAGGCCAGGGTTAGGGCATCTCAGCCCAGGCATTGAGGCTAAGGGCGGAAGAGGACAGGGGCAGTTGCCTGTTTGAGCCTGGTTGGGACCAGGGCCAGGAATGCTGCCCATTTTCTCATTCATTAATACCCACCCTATGTATTTGTCCCTCTGTATATAAGCATTTATTTTCAAGATAGATATGTGCCTATCTTTGTGTATTGCTTTGTATAAACATGTACAATAATTATGTTGTTATAAAAACAAAAAGAAAAAAAATCATCTTTGCTCTACATGTACTTGCTTCCATTGTGCTTGGATCTGTGTGTCTGTTACTTTTCTCCTGAAAAAGCATATCCAATGCACTACCCTATTTCTCATCCTGTACCTCTATCAATATCTTTAATCTGCATAATATGCATCTATATACTTTCACTGTACTTATGGATCTATATATTTATCTCTTTCTTCTAATTTAGCGTTTCCAATGCACTACCCAATTTCTTAGCCTATACTTCCCTCAATGTATCTTCTAGCCCAACTTTCTAACTCACCTTACACTTCTTTCTACTACTCTTTCCATTCACTACCCTATCTCTCACCCTAGACATCTGTCATTATATCCTCTACACCCACTCTCTTATTTATACCAACCCCCATACCACTACTATGTCCCCCAAAATAACCCTTTCTTAACTCTCTCCTACTCTACCACTCCATGCATAATCTGACACCTTTTTTACTATAATGATCCCCCAAAACAAACCTTTCTAAACTCTTCCCCTCCAAAAACCTTTTTTACTCATCCACAAGCCTCCTCCTACTGCTAGGACCTAAAACAATAAACCCTTCACTCTTCTATCCCTCCACTATTCTTTTCAATCTAAATAACAGACTAGCCTGTTCACTTCTCTAATTCCATATTCACTATACTAATTCACCAGTAATCCTTTATGGGTTCCAGAGTAGCGTGCTACTCGCCAACAAAGCGTTTCAACACCTCATCAGGGTTACAAGCGCTATATAAATGCAAACCCTTTTTCTCTTCTATCCCTCCGCTATCCTTCTCACTCCAAATAACTGACTAATATCCACCACTCAAATTACTTTCATATTTCAGTATACTAATTTTCAACACTAATCCTTTATGGGTTCTGGAGTGTCCTGCAACTCGCCAGAAAAGCGCGTCAACATCCCATCTGGGGTAACACGCAATATGGGGTAACAGGCAAAATGGGGTATGAATGCAAACCTTTCTTTTCCTTCTATCCCTCCGCTATCCTTCTCACTCCAAATAACTGACTAATATCCACCACTCAAATTACTTTATTATTTCACCATACTAATTCACCACTAATCCTTTATGGGTTTCCGGACTAGCATGCCACTTGCCAAAATAAAGCGCTACAACACCATATCAGGGGTTTGAAGCGCTACATAAATACAAACCTTCTTTCCTCTTATATCCTTCTGATATCCTTCCAAATCCAAATAAGTGACTAACATACCCACCACTTAAAATTGACTTGCATGTTTCACTATACTAATTCAACATTAATCCTCTATGGGTCCTGGAGTAGCATGCTACTCGCCAAAAAAGCGCTTTGACGCCTCGTTAGGGGTAGTAAGCGCTATACAAATGCAATTACAATACAATTGCAATACAATAAATTGTATATGTTCAGGTGCTCTGAAGTAGCCAGAAGGAGACAGACGCGTACTACTGCTACTGCTACTATTTTCTGTTATGTCAGCTGGCATGTAGGGCAGCAACAAAGGGCCTCCACTTCTGTTTGTCTTGAACAAGTTTCGGTACGGCGCCCCAGTTGCGGTTCAGGGTCTTCATTTCTGCTTTCACAGTTCGCCTCCAGGTGCACCTTGGCCTCTCTTCCGTTTGCCTTCTGGGGTCCAGTCAAGAGCTGTTCTTGTGATGGAGTCTTGTTCTCTTCTGATGGTGTATCTTATCCATCTCCATCTTCTTTTCATAATAATTGTGTCCATGCTCTCCTGAGCGCTTCCTGCTAGGAGATGGTTTGTGGCCAGAAAGTGTGCAAGATTCTTCTCAGGTCATTGGTGTGAAAGGCTGACACCGTGGTGATGTCACCTTTTGTGATCCACCAGCAATCTGATCCATACGAGAGTGTGGACAGAACGCAGCTCTGGTAAAGCCTCAGCTTGGTGTTGGTGCTGACCTGAAATGACCTTCACACATTGTTCGTTCATCATCCTGAAGGCATTGCTGGCCTTGTCCAGTCTGCTCTTGATGTCACTGCCTGCCCCTCCATCATCCCTGATAGTGATGCCTAGATAAGTGAACTCTTCAATCATGGCTATTGTCTTGGCCAGTAAAAGAGACGCGCATCGCTATATAAAAACTACAAATGGTAAACAATAAAAAATTGTCTTGCTCACTAAAATAATGGCTCAGATCGATTTAAATTAATTGAGCGTCTATTCCCTGAGAGAATTGTGGGACCAGGGGAATTTACGTCATAAAGGTAGCATCTTTATAGACCCATCCTGGATATAATGCACAGTTTAAAACATTTAAGTATATGGTAAAGAAAACCTATAATGTATTAATTACTTCTTTTAAAAAATGACCCGGAACAGGTACATTCAGTCCCAAGTTTTACCTTGTGTGAATATTTGCTGTAACCCATTATACAAATGAGCTGCATGAACAGAATAAAAGGAGAATTCTTTATTATGACTGTTTTTGAGTTTGGACTTCAGATATGTAGGTTAGAGCCGGAGACAGTGTGTATTAAAGACCAACAGGTAGAGACATCTGGGTTCCTTCTGGATGCCGCCTTCTTATTGTATAATGGAGTACTCTGAGATGAAATGTATATTTCCTGTACGAAGTGAACACTCTAACTTGTTTATTAGAAGTATTTATTTCGTAAACAGAATATATGTTTTCAAGTACTCCACGAGGGATGCTCACTAAAATGTAGCACAGCTGAACAACATAATTTCCTGTAAAGAATTTTGAGTAGTTCCCCCTAAAATGTTGACTTTTGCAAGGTCGTTCGGGGTGGACTGGCCCCACGAGGACATAGCAGTGCTGATTTGCATAAGGCGGGGCTCTGCCTAGAGAGGCCAGTGGGGTGAGATGCTACCCAGAGGGATTGCCAGTGGTTTACACCATGTTCAAACACTTCTTCTATCACCCTTTCTGCAGCTTTACCTTACCTTACCCTACCAGTGGAGAAGTGTGGCTCTGAATCGTTTTGTCCACCATAAGCGTGGAAGGGTATACTCAGATGTGAGTCCCTTGCTCATTGCACCATCAGGATTCAAGCAAGCCGGGCCGAAGACGGCTGTAATGCCAGAAACCGGTCCCCGGAAGCTTGTTTCCTTCCCAGTATAAGAATTGGCTTGGTAGTTTGGTCTGCCCCGTTCCCATGATGCACTGGGCCAGGGACAGACTAATTTGCATGTAGCCAGGTTCTGAGCTGGGATGGTGCAGTGAGCTAAAAAACGGTGATGGATCAAGCCCTGATCTGTTGACTGGGTACGAGTGTTCTGTTTAATTCAGATACTCTGTCCATCATCACCCCCCTTTTCTGAATCAGTGGTTAGAGCAGCAGACCCTGATGCAGAGATCTAGCCTGGAACCAGGGTTCAATTCCCCGCCTCGGCGGGTCTTGGGCTCAAAATTCCACGGACCTGATAATTCTCGCCTCAGTGCCTATTGCAATCATGGAGTCCCACTCTGCAACTCTGGGCAATAGCTTGCTTAATCTCCACAACAGCCCACACAACGCTAAGGATGCCTGGCCTCCACCTTGGGGGTGCCCAGGAGTGGATGCCTCACAGGGAAAGCCAGGGTGGGTTCTACAGCGGTATTCGTACAAGCGCCTTGAGACCCTTGTGGGTGAGTAGTGCGCTATACAAGTATCAATTTAAATTACATTTACATTACACCTGTTTGGAGTCAAACCTAAAAACACTTTCAGTAGAGACTTGTAGTTTTTCTGAGACCTTTATTTCAATGTTATACTAATTGTGCCGTAAGTACCAACTTCTGACTGAGCTTAGACTAATACTCACATAGCTCAAACAGTAAGCACATCTTTTTTGGTGCCTTTTATTTGTGGATGCTGTGTTTTAGGTCTATCCTTTCCTTCCTCACAACTTCACTGTAAATGGTGACTATCGGTGCACTTTACGGCCCTTATTTCACTTACACTTAGAAGCATTGGGCAGGGAAATTACTGAAATCCTTTCCTTTGTTTTTCTGTAATTTTACTTTCCATGTATAGTCTTTCTTTCCCCCGTGCACCAATGAAAATGGAAGACATTTATAAAAATTCCCATATTTCACCCATTACAGTATGGTGAAATATTCCTGGGTGCTAACAAGTATATGCATCCCTAATATGTTCCAAGGAACTGCCAGTAATCTGGCGCTGACTGCCACAGGTTGCCAAGTATGCCAATAAACCATGTTCAAAAGGGGGTGGTGATGGACAGAGCATCTGAACCAATTAAACACTCACACCCAGTCAAAAGATCTGGGTTTGATCCATCACCGTTCTTTAGCCCACTCTGCCACCCCAGTTCAGACATGGCTATATGCAAATCAGTCTGACCCTGTGCCTCATGGGAACAGTCCAGCCCGAACTGCCAAGCCATGCCTTCCCTGGACCGGAAAGAAGCTTCCGAGGACCGGTTTCTGGCATTCCAGCCGTCTTCAGCTCAGCTTGCTTGAATTCAGTGGCAAAGTGAGCAAGGGACTCACGTCTGAGCAAACCCTGCCACACTTATGGCGGCCAAAAGCGGTACAAAAGGGGGTGGTGATGGACGGAGCATCTGAACCAATCAAACACTCACACCCAGTCAAAAGATCTGGGTTTGATCCATCACCGTTCTTTATCCCACTCTGCCACCCCAGTTCAGACATGGCCATATACAAATCAGTCTGACCCTGTGCCTCATGGGAACAGTCCAGCCCGAACTGCCAAGCCATGGCTTCCCTGGACCTGAAAGAAGCTTCCGAGGACCGGTTTCTGGCATTCCAGCCGTCTTCAGCCCGGCTTGCTTGAATCCAGTGGCAAAGTGAGCAAGGCACTCACGTCTGAGCATACCCTGCCACACTTATGGCGGCCAAAAGCGGTACAAAAGGGGGTGGTGATGGACGGGGCATCTGAACCACTCAAACACTCACACCCAGTCAAAAGATCTGGGCTTGATTCATCACCGTTCTTTAGCCCACTCTGCCACCCCAGTTCAGACATGGCTATATGCAAATCAGTCTGACCCTGTGCCTCATGGGAACAGTCCAGCCCGAACTGCCAAGCCATGCCTTCCGTGGACCGGAAAGAAGCTTACGAGGACCGGTGTCTGGGTGGTGCTCAAGGTGCTAGAACAACAAGGTGGTGGCTACTCGTTACGTCCTGGTGACTGACCGTACAGGCACAGCCCCACCCCTCTGTGGGAAGCCACGTGAGACTGCCACATTGCCCTAAAAGTGAAGCTTAAGTAAAAATACAAGCATTGCCTGGTCAGTTTTTACTTTAAGCTGTTATTGTGATGGGTGATTCTAGCTAGGACGGCCACACTTTGACCGGGGCAGATTCAGCACTTCCCAGTGTGCCTGGAATATATTTAACAAGATTGGCAGGCACTACTTCGCAGGCACTACTTGGCAGGCACTACTTGGCAGGCTGTTGCACTGCTAATGGGACCAGATGGGCACATAGCTGGAGGCTGTTCAATGAGGCAATATTTGCACTTCTCATCAGGACTGCTATGTAATAGGATTGTTAATGCAGTTCTTACAAAGGCTGCTTTAATAGACATAACACTTTACTGGCACTTCTCAAAATATATGTTATGCCTTTAAAGGGACAATACAGTACCTTGATGGCATGACTGTATGCTTTTCAACTGACAGGGCCTGAATCCTCAGTACAAATGCTACATTTGTAATGGGGCTGGCACTTAAAATTTTAGAAGGGCTTCTGTGCTTTTAAATTTCTATTTTTGTTGCAGTATCAGCAAAGAAACCAATCTTTGAATGGGCATGAAGACCGAATTCTCCTTCTGCGCTCTTGAGCTCTCCCATGCAGGTGTGAGCGATGCTGGTATTGTGTCAATGAGACAGTATCACTGCGAGCCTTTCACACATGCTAAACAATCATTGTACTAACCGAAGCAATGCAAGATTCCCCCATACAAAGAACAGGTACTACTGCACAAGCTAGTTTACCCTGTGCTGTTTATTAGTGTTCTGTGTATTTTCATAGATATTTCAAGTATTTCAATGCAAAGAAAAAGATCAGAGCTAAATTAGAAGCAGCTAGTGAGAGACAACTTGAAGTCTCTAATAAATTCATGGATTTGTGAGTTTGAGACGTAAATAGTGAACCCAAAGTATCTGAGTGCTGAAGTTCCTTCGTTCTCATGGGCAAAGCGAATTGGCGTTGACTCTAAAATGCCCAACTATCATCTTTTCCAATGCTCTTTTGTAATCGCCACCTTGTGCATGTGTGCAAATGCAAATGCATGCAATGACAATTTTGGAATGGGTTTTCAAATAAAGAAACCCCAATCCACTAGGCCTGTCAGAATCACAACCCATGTGCATGTGTGCATCATGATGCTTGTGTGCACATATTAAAAAAACGTTGTATTTGTAAAGCACAAACTACTCAACCCTAAGGGTCTCAAGGCACTGGGGGGCGTCGGGGAGATTAGGTGAGCTATTGCCCAGAGTCACATGGTGCTGAGTTGAGCTGCTGCCGGTGCTGGGATAAAGCATTTTTTGACTTGGCTACTACTTTGGTGTTATTTGACCAATCTACATGAAATTTTCCCAAAAAAGTGTCACAGTGGGTACTATTGTTATGGAAAGTTTGGGGTTGATCTCAGCAGTTTGGACCAAGAATTTGGGGGGCGAAATAAGGTTGCGTTTGTAATGTTAATTCCCATAGGAACCTTTAGCCCCTCCTACAGCCCAAACCGCGCAACTGACTTACACCAAATTTGGCAGGGAGGTAGATGTCTGTAAAAGGAGGTGCCTTTTGCCTATTTGGTGTAAATCCGTTCAGCAGATGTTGAGAAATGTAAGTCTCATACACCCTCTCTCAGACCTACTCAGAGACACATGTACCCACTCACAGATGTATTCAAACACTCATGCACTCACTCACAGACTGACTCACACACTCATAGAGGTACTTGAAAACCTCTTCAGACACTCTCACCCACTCACAGACCCACTCAGAAACGCATGCACCCACTCAGACACTCGCCCTCTAACTCACAGACCCACTCAGACACTCATACACCCACTAAGACCCATACAGACACTCACTTATGATCTTACTGACCCATACAGCCACTCGTGCCCAAAAAACACTCACACACCCACTCACTGACTTACACAGCCACTCTCTCACACACACACACTGTCAACAGTTACAGGTTACAGTTAGGAAATCCATTTTTTTTTAAAACCTTTGAAATTCACTAAAAATCAAACATTACAGAGACATTATAGTTAGGAATTAACATGAAAAAAATTAGACTTGCACCAAAACAACAAAGGTTGCAGGGACATTAGAGTTAGGAAATAGAATTTTTTTTAAAAATTAGAAATTCACTGAAAAAAACAAAGGTTACAGGGGCTTTATAGTTCGGCTCATATTTCACTCATAAAAAACATAGAAATTCAGCAGTTATAATTACCTGAGCTAACTATGACTTACACCCCCCATGCACTGCTTATGACCTCACATATTACATCATTCATAACATGGTCAGTGACGTCACTGATAACATCTCAAATGACATCACTGATAACATCATCCACAGAACCTCTGACACACCCACTCACACCCTCTTAGAATGTCTCATACACCCACTCACACACAACCACTCACATAACCATTCACAGACCCATACAAGAGCTCACACACCCACACACTGATCAATACAGCCACTCACACATCCACTAATCCACACAATCACTCACACTACCGCTAACTCACCAATATAACCTTTCATGTACCCACTCACTCACCAAAATAGCCACCCAATCATCCGATCAAACACACATACAGACATTCACATACTGAGTTAGTTACCCATGCATCTACTCACACACCTACTCACTCACCTGTAGAGTCACCCACACATGCCCCCATGTAGTTGCCCACACATCCACTCACTTCCGTATGCATGTACTAACCCAGGTACTCACTCACCTATCCAGTCACTGACACACTCACACATACAACCACTCTCACATTTACTCACTCACCCATACAGTTACTCACTCACCCACCAACTCACTCACCCATATAACACTTATGCACCCAAACACTCACCCATGCAGACACTCACACATACCATCACTCACCTATACAGCCTCTGACTACCTACTCACTCAACCATACACCACTGACACACCCACTAAATTACTCACCGGGCCACACACACAGTCACTCACTCACCCATACAGCCACGCAGACACCTACATACACATGGATACACACAGTCACTCACATAATATGGGTTACAAATAGTATCACTTATTAGTAGTACATGAAGTTTACTAGATTAACATTTGTAGTTTCTTACTATATTTCTTTAACACTAAGAAAAAAATTTGAAAACACTTACACTCACTGGATGATGTCATCAGTGATGTAATTTGAGATGTCATCAGTGATGTCACTGACCTTGTCATGAGTGGTGTAATATGTGAAGTCATAAGCATTGCACTGTGGGGATGCAAGTTATAGTTAGTTCAGGGAACTATAACTACTAAATTTCTATGGTTTTGTACGAGTGAAATATGAGCCTAACTATAACGTCCCTGTATCCTTTGGTTTTCAGTGAATATATAAGATGAAAAGTGTGCCTTATCAGGGGCATGGGAGAATCATTAAAAAATACAAGAAGGGTTAGAACGGGTGGGGAAGGAAACTGGAAAGTGAGCGGAAAGGTGGAGAGGGAAGCAGCACAAGGGCAAGAGAACAAGAAGAATCAAGCACTACAATTAGCATGAAAAAAAGAAAGAAAGATATAGTTCTCTCGAAAGCAAGGTCAGTAGTGGAAGGATACAAGTGAACCAATTAGAACACAGTAAGCCTGGTATTCTCCTGGGTGGACCATGAAAGAAAGCAATTCAATAAGGAGCAAGAAAGAGAAAAAAACAAGCAAGTCATCCATTTATAAAAGGATAAACCAAAGACCACCATATGTATATTCCAAGCAACAGGCCTGACCAATTGACAGCTAAAGAAGGAAAAGCCATTTGGCCACACCTGCCTCAGTTAAGATGAGAAAATGGGAAAAAAATAAAGCTTATGCCACAAACAATACTAACTCAGAAACCGTTGCAACTGAGATTATGAAACTGTTTAATGCCCATAACATCAACCCTAGCCACCCCGCTGATGTCCTTTACCACCAAGCCTTCTATCACACATGCCGATACACCCGATGCAGGCAGGAGGCTCCTGATTTGGTAGCAAAAAATGGCTTTATTATGGCTGTTTCACATTTCAAATTGCCTTTGCTTAAATAGAAATCAATGGGAGAATTACATTTTCCAAATTATGTCTTTTAAATCTCCCCTTACCTCTTCTAAAATGTTGGCATGCTATATAGAAGTTTCGGCGACCCAGTGAAAGACCCATACACACATCTCAGACTCAATCCCAAACTTTCAATAAATCCCATTACATGTCCCAGAAAGATCATATAACAGACATAGCTATAGAGCTACCAAAGCTCAATGCTGGGGGGATGCCAACCAGGATGAAGGGAGTGAATGCTGCGAACCAGGCCTTTGACCCAAGGTCATGCATGAATATAGGTTATACTTTGATTCCAAAAAGGGACATTCAGAAGTCAAGGGCCCTAGAACAAGGGTTCTAAACAGCGACAGAAGAAACATTGTGATCTTTAATGACCCAAAACCTAGAAGCAAAGCAGTGCGAAATCGAACACTGGCATGGTTAAAGGGACCATCCAGTGAAGATATACAAAATACTGTTCTCTTTACGCAGTCCAGCATCGCTGGCAATCATCAACAACAGATGGTCTAGAATGTTGCTATGTTTGATGATGTTTGCTGGGGTTTCAGGACTTATTGTGGACATCCTTGGGCAGATTGCCCCTTTGAAGGACAACACTGGACCAGGTGTGATATGGTGGGGAATTGGATGTACCTGAAAAGGTAGCAACTCCTGGAAAGGCCAAAGGATTGCATTATCATTGACAAGACCCTTGTGAGGAGGTGGGAAGCTGAACCACTTTCTGCACCTCATTTAGCTGATTGCTAAAGTACTAGAAGTGTTATAGGTTTCCAATGTTCTCTTTAAGTGATGTGCAGTCTCTGCGATGATGTCATTGAATTTTGTCTTTAGCTACTTATAGCTCGACAGCTACCTTTCTGCCCCAATCGCCTGCTTGAGCAACTACAACCCCTAAATTTCTTTCCTCCTCCTTCTTGTTGCCCCAGAAGTCATGAATAGTTGCTGCCTTGAGCTATTTACTCCATTGCATCAACGTTCACCTAAGTTATTTTATGAGTTTACTACATTTTAAAGTTAAGTTCATTTCAAAATTACTTTTTTTCCAGATAGTAGACTAGTCCCTTACAACAATAAAATACTGCCTCGTCAATCAGGACATAACCGTTATAGAAGCAAATACAGTATGCAGTGAGCCGTCCAAACTCAGCATGACATTTTATTAAATTCACTCTTTAAAATATGTATTGCAATTGCAATTCTATTGTTTCCCAGTAGTGTGATCTTTTCTGAAAAAACACAACCTTGGGTCCCAAAAATCGGTTTTCAATTTGAATAACTACATTAATTTTCCCCACAACAATGTTAATTTTCTTTGAGAATACCTATTTTTTCTCCCAAATAATTGAATTATCGTTTTAGTAAATACATTAGGTTTGCCACCAAAAATCAAGTTTCCATTTTTATGAAGCACTCACATGAACCTCAGTCCACATTGGCAGGAGGTTCTCTCTCTACTTATGTATCACTCTTGGATGCCAGGGATGCCCACGTTGAGCCAGGGTAGACACCAGATTCCAAACATGTCCATGTTGAGAAAGGTGTGCCGTCAGAAGCCGTGGCTTACCTCCATAAGCCAAAGTCATCTTTGGTGGTCACCACTATAGCACAAATGATCCTGAAAATGGCAAAGGTGGCTAAATAAGTGAGGGTTGTGGCTGGTACCACCACACCAGCACTAGCCCTTTGCTTCTTTTACGCAAGGCTGGCAAACATCTGAAGATCCACCTATTTGAACAAGCCACTAATTAACATATTTCACTTCTCGTTCCTCTTTCTTCCACCTACTTGTTGACAAGTTCATTCGAAGCCTCTTCTGATTACATTGCTACTTTTGATTAGATATTGCAAAGAATGCCTACAAAATGCCAAGGCGTTCCCTGATTATGCAGGTGGCTCCCGGGACCCTCGCCGCTCTTCGCAAAATATCCTGACGCTATCCTGATTTTTGAGATGGGTTACTGAAGATGAACCCTAGCTGATACCTTTGCTCTTTCAAGAATTTGATTTGGACTTTGGGAACCGCAGTTCCGTCGATCCGAACTTTTGAGGCCCACTTTGCGGTGAAGCCGAGGGCTTGGCAAGCTGGCACGCCGGGACAAAGTTGAACAACAACTGCTGAGGGGTCTTCCCCCAGTAGCCCTACATCGACTTTCAGTTTCGTTTTTGGGTCCCGGCACTATCAGATAGCACGACTGTTCCGTACTGTCGGAGGTCCGGTCCGACTCTGCCTCATCAATGTGTGCTTTTGGTTCTCAACGCTTCTGTATCGAACTGCGTTGTCATCTTGGCCACGCGAGCCTACTCTTGTAGACTTTTGGTGACTTGCCTGCGTGCGGCCATTTTCACCAGGTCGCACGGGCCCCTTCGGGGCGCATCTTCCAGTATGGCAGCCAGGGCCGACAACGAGAAGCAAAAAACCAAGGCGCCTATTCGGGGGGGGGCGATCCAAACTAATATCATGGATCGTTATACCCAATCTAAAGGATCCCCCGGTGGCGCCAGCTGCACTCCGGATGACGCCAAGGAAGACCCGGCTGTGCCGACCGAACTGTCTCTCCAAGACGTCATGAGCGCCATTGCCAATATGAAGGCTACCATCGGCCAGCAATATGAAGCTCTGGCTCATAAAATCGACACGGTTGCCATCGATGTCAACTTGATCAGAGCCGATCTGTCTAAAACTAACGAGAAAGTGAAATCGTTGGATTTGAAGCCTTCTAGCCTCATGGCGGATGTGTCGGAACTACAATCGGAAATTGGCAACCTCAAATCATCCAACGACCTCATGTCACATCGACTGGAGGATTTTGAAAATAGGGCAAGACGCAACAACATTCGTGTCATTGGTGTTCCTGAAAATCCTGAAAATCCTTCAACGGACCTCCTGGTGGAAGACCTCGTTCTAAATCACCTTGCTCCTACAGGACTGAGCAAATTCTTCGCCGTGGAACGTGCCCACCGTGTGCCCGGTGAAAAGCCGCGGCCGGGCGCCCCTCCGAGGCCTATCATTGCCAAGCTCTTTCATTTCAGAGACTGAGATGCTATCCTGCAGGCCTCGAGGGTGAGCGGCCCGGTAAAATTTGAAAACACTACAGTAAGCTTTTATCCGGACTTCACTCAGCTTGTCCAGAGGCAAAGGATGGGCTTTCAGGATGTGAAGCGAAGACTCCGAGACTTGGGCCTGAAATATGCCATGTTGTTTCCTACCAGGCTCCGTGTTGAGTATGAGGACTGGACGTTTTTTCTTTGACCGTCCTGAGAGTGTGAGTGACTGGCTGGATTCTCTGCCTACCAGGAACGATCGAACTGAGCACCATGGTGGCGCCGAGGGTGGCGAGCCAGAACAGAAGTGACGATGCGGTTCCTGATCTCCGAATACTTGACTTTTCACAGCTGGGTTTGATTATTCGAATATTGTTGTACCTCATTGTAGTATACCCGAAGGTGGCCGGGGAAGCAAGTCTCTTTCCTCCTCCGGGGTTCTTTTTGTAGATTAGTGTAATGGTAGGGCGACAGGCACACTGCAAGTTGGGGTGGCTTTTTAGTCTAATGCAGGGGGGCCGGGTGGAGGGAGTTGTAACGGGTTTGAGTTGGGGAGTGGGAGGGAGTGTTTGGGGATTTGTTCTTTCTTGTGATCTGGCTATTGTGTTCGTTGTGGGGTGGGTTCCACATTTCTTACTGGGATGGGGGGTAGTGGGTTGAGGCTAATATCTTGGAATGTCAACGGGTTGGGTGATAGAATAAAACTGGGAGTGGTGTTACAATTTTTGCGTTGCCTGTCCCCCGATGTCGTTCTTCTACAGGAAAAACACCTGGTGGGGAATACGTGTCACGCCATGAACAGGTGGGGGTACCGTCTCGTTGCACATTCCGGGTTCACCACTGGTTCTAGGAGCGTTGGCATTCTTGTTCAGTCCTCTCTCCCCTTGGAGATAGATGACGTAATCCTTGACGACAGAGGGCGCTACGCCTCCCTCACTAGTAGATGGGAGGGCAGGACTATTTCGCTGGTCACTGTATATGTTCCACCGGGTCTACAGACCTCTACGTTCTCAGATATTGGGCGAGTGGTGCTGGGACTCCCTGAAGGTACCCTGGTGATGGGTGGGGATTTTAATTCTGTGGTTTCTGGCAATGTAGATCGCTACCCCCCCCCCCCCCCCCCCCCAGAGATCTTGCCAACTCTCAATCATGGCTGAGTGAGTTTTTGGAGACTTTCGGTCTGGTGGACTGCTGGAGGTTGATGCATCCAGAGCAGATACAATATACTTTCCATTCTGGGGCCCATGGAAGTCTTTCCAGACTTGATTACATTCTGATGCCTGCAGCACAGTCCCCTTCTGTCAGAGAGATCAGACACCTTGCCCGGGGCATTTCAGACCATTACCCATTGTGGCTCTGTATGGATAGTAGAGTGTGTGGTGCGGGACGAGTCGCCCCATAAACCCCTGGTATTTACGTAACCCTAAGACCTGTGCTGGTTTGGTGAAGTCCCTGGATCAATATTTTCTTGAAAACGAGGGGTCTGTGTCCTCATCTGTGTCACTATGGGAGGCCTTCAAGACGGTCATTCGTGGGCAGGCCCTATCTTTAATTGCTGATGCTAACAAAACCAAAACTCAAGATATTGTTTGTCTTGAGACAGAAATAGTTGAGCTTGAGAGTGACTTGGAATCAGGCGTTACTCATGCCAAACTTCACACCCTTGGTCTGAAACAGCTGGACTACAAATCCCTGGTTATGGATGCTGCCAAAATAATGCACAGGGAGCAGCAGGGCAGATTGTATAATGTTGGGGACAAGGCGGGTAAATTGATTGCGTGGCTTGATAAGAAAGAAGGGCGAATCGTGTGGTTCCCGTGATTCAGAAACTGGATGGAGTGTGTGTGACTGATCCGAGTGAGATAGTGGGGTGTTTTGTGGACTACTTTCGTACAGTGTATTTTCCGGTCTCTGATGGAGCTGAGGAAGACTCTCATTTGTTGCTACGCGATATTGCACTGCCGCGCTTATCAGAGGCCGACCGAGACCTAATGGATGCTCCACTGTCTGCTGATGAGATTGCAATCGCCATTCGCTCAGTGCGCTCTGGCAAGGCCATGGGCCCCAATGGTCTGCCCATCGAACTATACAAATTGCGCCCTGATAAAGTTGCACCGTATCTCCGAGATATGTTCCTGGAGTCGCGAGACCTTGGCTCTCTCCCTTGTGATCAGCGTTTAGCTACGATTGTGGTTATTCCTAAGAAGGGGAAGCCTCGGGATCGCTGCGCTTCATACAGGCCTATCTCATTGTTGAACGCCGAACCTAAAATCCTAGCTAAAGTGTTGGCTAATCGGCTGATCACTGTGATTGGTGACCTGATCCACCAGGACCAATCTGGTTTTATCCCACATCGTAACACCGCACTCAACTTGCGGCGTTTGCATGGCGTTCTCGCGAGGGCGGAGTCTATCCATGAGCCGGCCATTTTGGCTTCCTTGGACGCCACAATGGCCTTTGTTACTATAGAATGGCCGTATCTTTAGGCCGCCCTCGCAAAATTTGCTTTCGGTTCTGAGTTTATCGGGTGGATGAAACTTCTATATGAGGAACCGCTGGCTCAGGTGGTCATTAATGGCCGAGTATCTGATTCTTTCACTCTTGGGAGGGGTACGAGACAGGGCTGCCCGTGTCCCCCCTACTTTTTGCGCTTGCCTTGGAGCCTCTGGCTGCTTGACTCCGATGGGAGCCTTCGATAAAGGGCATACTGTGGACCCCAGATTTTGAAGACCGGGTCTCGCTTTACGCTGACGACATCCTGTTGTATCTTACCTCCCCCCGAAAATCGCTTAATGTTTTGTTCGATGTCCTTACTTCGTTCTGCAAGAATTCAGGTCTAGTTATTAATTGGACTAAATCCTGTGTCTATGTAATTTCTGGTGGTTTCCCCCCATTGACTCGTAGATTTCTCATCCAGGTCTCGCAGACGGGATTCAAATATTTGGGGATATTTATATCATTGGACCCCGCTGTTCGCTATGAACGCAATTTGCTTACCCCTCTCCAGAGGATGAAACTTGATATTGTTCGCTGGCATAGATTACCATTGTCGCCGCTCGGTCGCGCTGAACTTTTTAAAATGATGTCCCTGCCACGGTTTTTGTACGCGCTCCAGAATTCATTCGACACTGTCCCTGCATACTATTTCCGAGAGGTGCAAAGTTTGCAGAGGCGGCTTGTCTGGGACGGGCTTGCGAGAATCGCTCTCGCTAAGCTAACTCTCCCCTGGTATGACGGGGCATGGCGCTCCCGGACATCAGGCGGTATTATTGGGCCTCTCAGTTGAGCGCGAATAACCACGCAACGTATGCACCCAGCCCAAATCCTGCATTTGAGATGGATAAGCTTCAGTTGCCGGGTGGGAATTATAACAGGGTGCTCTACTCTAGGGTGGCAGGGAGAAATTTAACAGGTCCTACTAGGATTGCTGTACGAGTCTGATGTGATGCGAATGCGGCCCTGGGTTGGAAGGATCGACTGACACGTGCGACTCCTTTGTATGCGTCTGAGAGATTGGGATGCCTCTGGACAACGAAAGGTTTTGAGAAATAGGACATGATTGGTATTAGCAGGGAGGGCGACCTCTGGGCCAAGGGTGCAGGGAAGACTTTTGAAACTTTGCAGAAGGAATATGATTTGAGTGACAGGGAGTTTTTCAGATACGCACAGGTCCGCGATGCCTTGACCTCAGTCTTCACTGCTTGTGTCAATATCCCTGAATCCTCCCCGCTGGAAGATCGTGTGCTTGATGGTCACGTGCCTGATAGCACGATCTCATTAATATACAAGAAGTTGATCAATAATCGGGCGGACCTTCTTGTACACCTCAGAGAAGTCTGGACTGGGGATGGGCAGGAACTGGACGATGAAGACTGGCAGTCTGCCTTATCTTCGCCTAAGGAGGTGGCTATTTCCGCCCGTCTCCGCCTTGTCCAACTTAAAAATCTCCACCGTGTGTATGTCACCAGTCCCCGTTTGGTTTCCATGGGTTATTCTGCTGATGGGCTATGCAAGCGTGGTTGTGGAGTGATTGGTACCTTCCTCCATATTATTTGGGAGTGCCCGGAGGTGGCTGCATTTTGGAATTGTGTGCATGTAGTGATGGACAGTGTCACGGGAGTCGCACTGTTGCCTGAAGCCCGGCGATGTCTGTTGAATGTGTGGGAACCGAATGATTATAGTGTTGCTCAGACCCGGTGGGCGACCCTTGGGAACATGATTGCCAAAAGAGACATTGCACAGTTGTGGGGTTCCCGGCGGCCGCCCACCGTGTCGGTATGGAAGGACAATATGGATTGGTGTACGTTTAGAGAAAAGACTGTGTATTTGGCTAGGGGTAGACCTAGGACGTGGACTAAAGTCTGGAGCCAGTGGAACACCTACTGCGGAAACATATGTACACCCCCGTTTGATGACAATCTGGACATCTTCTTTCCCCCTGATCCGACATTCCATGTCTGGTTTAACTTTTGTTCCCATTCTTGGCTTCCCCGCTGGCCCCCCCCGATCCCCTTCGTTAACTTTCAGCTCACACAACTTTGTACCTGGAGATTCCTCCCGTACGAACACGATTCCGCGTACAATGTCTTCGTGCCTTGAGACTTGTTCTTTTCTTTCTTTATGTTATTTCTTTTGTAAATAACAAAATAATACTCCATTATGACTCTATCCTGTGTTGCTACGAATCTCATCCTGAATCGCTGCCGGGCCTCAGGGATTTCGGCGAAAGAGCTGTGGAATATAATGATTACTTCTGCTTTGACTAGCGGCCGGCCCCTGTGGTTGTAGGCCCTTGTATGTAACTTTCTTTAAATGCACAATAAAGTTGAAAAAAAAATAATAATGTTAAGGCAGCCCATAGTATGCAACGAATAGTGACCATATACCACTGTCACAGTTATGTAAAGGATGGCGACCATCATATCTGAGATCACCATTATGCATGGGATGGTCACCACCAAGTTAGGTAAAGCTATCATTTGTCTTGGTCACCAGGCAAAAATGATCCCAAGCATGGCTACCATTTTGTCTGGGGTGAAGCCATATGCTAAAGTCCCTCCTAATGCCCAGGATGCCGCAACCTCCAGCTGTCACAGTCATCCACCAGTCTGCACTTCTTTGCATTATCTGCATAAGTAGTGTCTTAGTGACAACACCCACATAACCAGGACACAGAGGACATGCCCAGGGATGCTGAGTCACGCACATAGCTGAAAAGAGCAGGAAAGGCAGAAACAGGTACCTCACACGCACTGTGCCACCCATGTCATTTCTTGCACCTCTCATGGCTCAGCCTCTGCTTGGAGAGGAGTTCCTGTCTTAGCTCAGGACAAGACTCTTTTTTACCAGGACTCCAGTAAGAACTGACCGTTTTGTGAGTTGGTTCCTACCCTTACTCTGACTAGGGGTGGGCGGAACTCACAACATTTCACTCAGTGGAATTCCACAGAGTTACAGGGAAGCTCAGTGAGATTCCAGAGAGATCTGCGAATGGGTGGATTCGGCACGTAGTGCTGCTTGCCCTGATTTTGAAAAATCAGCACAAATGGCACCATGCGGCATTATTATTATTATTATTATTATTATTAAATTAGTTTTGTAACGCGCACAGCTACCCAAAAAGGGTTTCCCGGCGCCTAGCACACAAATTGCTAGAAAAGGAGCAGTCAAGAACCATTTGCTACTAAAAGAGCCAAGTTTTAAGATTTCTTCGAAAGCTGAGATAGGACGGGTCATTCTTCAAGGACACCAGAAAAGAATTCCAGATTTTGGGGCCAAGACAAGAAAAGGAACGGCCTCCCATTCTTGCCAGAGGGCGCTGCTTCTCGAGTTGGTTTTACAGTCACTTGAGCAGATTTTCTACTGCAGTGGCAGCTTTCTTACTGTGAATAGTCACGACTGTCTACACTGGGAAAATCTCACCAGGTGCCCTCCTAGCGCCCAAAAATCATGCATGCATGGGGGCTCCAATTCTTGCTCGCGCTCACCAACTTACTAATAGCGATGCTCGCACATGAAAATACTCTGCCATGCAGCAGTTGGATGGATTTTGGGCTAACTCCGCATTACATGTGTAAAGTGGCGGGCCAAAACTGTGCCAACTTAGCCAATGGTGAGGAATGTATTGCTCACCCCTAACTCTGACTCACACATAAGCACACATATGCACACACACACACATACACTTTACTACCTTTACGCACACACACACACAAATACAGACACACACTTTGTTACTTTCACACAATTTGCTGCCTATAGGATACCCCGTGGTAATAGAGCGCGCTATAAAAGTTTTAATAAACATAAACATAAACATATATGGTAAAAACTGACGCTCCACACATTTGTATGCAGGGTCTATATGTGTACATTGCACTGCTACTTTACATCTGAGTGAAAAGCCATTGAGACTGCAGAAGAGCAGTCTGATGACCTCCTTTGCATCTAATCTCCAGGGGGGGTTTAAAGTTAAACAAACATTAAGTTGGTAATGGAGCTGATAAAGCTGGTAAGGAAGAAAAACAACTATCCTTCATTTTGTGATTTATTTTAGGTGTTGTTCTCCTGGTGGTAGGGACAGATGGATCAACCAACACAGAGAGGCAGAGCAGGTTTTAGCTTTAATCTGCAGATGGTCAGAATCCACTGTTGATGACCCAAGCGCTAACTTAAGTGACTGAAATCCCCTCGCATGACCCTCCACCACGCTAGTCCCGAGACCCTCCTGTCTTTATCTAAGGTTTAGCTGCAAATCATCAACACACTGCTCAGAACACAGAGACAGATTACAAACATTATTCCCAGTCCTGAGCAACACCTTTCTGAGGAGGGAGTTGTTTGCATCTTCTTGATGACCTCAGGAGCTGAAATGGGCCTCCATGTCAGGTCTTCAGTCTTACCTCCCCCTGGGAGTTCACTTACTTGCCAGTCTGTCCCTGCTGAAATTGATGAAGGTCATGATGCAAAAAGGGATTAGAATGAATTCTCTGGGAAGGCATTGGGAGAATTGTTTCAGATAAACACTTGCTAGTATAAAGGCTGGGCTCGCAATTTTCTTCAACATTAAGTTGAAAATGTATCTTAAACCGGGATGTGATCATTCCAACAAGGGATCAATGAGATCAGAACTGGAAATAAGGATTTCTAGTTCGAGATAATTAGGCTCTGAAAGTAACACATTCCAGATAGGGATCACTAGGCTATGAGCGTAGGACATTCCAGATCAAGATTATCAGGCTCAAGAGGTAACACATTCCGATAAGAGAATTTTAGGCTCTGAGGGTAGGGAATTCCAATTAAGGTTAATTGGGCTCTTGAGGTTCTAAAAAGGCCTTCTAGGAATGGATCTTTCAAGTGGGAAGATAGAGGACGGTAACACATCCCAGCTAAGATTATTAGGCTCTGGAAGTAAGGCATTCCAGTTAGGGATTATTTGGCTCTGAAGGTAGAGCATTCAAGATCAGTGACGTTGCCAGACCTTTTCCTGCCCATGGCAGCCCCTGTGTTTTCCAACCCGTGGCAGCCACATGTAAGAGCAGGGGGGTGCTGGTGATTACTGCGTTCGACGCCCTGCGACAGCTGCAAGCAAGAGTGGGGGGAGGCCGCCATCCCCAAAACTTGTGCCGCCCGAGCGGACCTCCCCTCCCCCACCCCTCTTTCTATGCCACTTTTCCAGATAGGGATTATTAGTTTTAGGAGGTATGGCATTACAGCTAGGGATTTTGGGGCTCTAGAGGTAGAGCATTCCAGTTATGGGTCATTGGGCTCTGCATGTACAACAGTTCAGATAGGGATTACTAAACTCTGAAGGTAGGGAATGGCAGAAAAGGTCCATCCCCCTAATCCACCCAACTGGGCACAATGCCACCTTCATGGCAAACACCTCAATTCTTTAATGTCTGGATGTGACAATTATCACCTGCAAGGTAATTGCGGGGGGCTTTGTTGCCGCCCTTATGCAGCATTTCAGTAGACACGGGCCCATCTGAGCAAAGCACAATTCTGGATGTTGAAATCTTCAGATTATGCATCAGTTGGTGGATTATGTGGCATGCGTGTGGAATCCACAACTATGTGGAAAATACTTCAGCATTCCAGGGGCCATGATATCAGAATACTATTTCAGGACCATTGGAATTCGACTAGGATGCTAGTCTTGCCTAGTGACGTTTTCTGCACGGCACCAAAAGTCCTAGATCAGGGAGTGGCTTAAATGTTTAAACCAACAAGCTCAACGCATGAGAAAATGTTTATGTTAGCTGCGCGTAAACCGAACGCGCTCTTCAGGTGTAGGAAACAAATTCACCTCTTAACAGAATGGGGTGCGGTGTGAAGATCTCCTAGGAGGAAGAGAATAACCCTTCCTTAAAGTTATTTCAGATAATAGTGGCATTCTCAAATAGAAACATGCAAATAAGAACAAAGAAATACACATGAAGTATCTGCGGAGAGGGAAAAGAGCGTCTTAATGGAGGGGCCAGGCAGGAGGGAAGCAAGATTGGGAAAAACCACTGAAAATGCATCCATTCTACCCAGACTTCAAAACCAGAGCCAGGACATGTAGAAATGTACAGCAATAGCCAGTCCCCAACGAGTAACAGGAAATACTTTTGAATATTGATGTGCAGGTTGCTGATTGGTTGAGACTGCCATTGACGCTGTATGCCAAATTGGACACCGTGAGGCCTTCTCCTTGCAGCTGCAGGTGTGCTGATGCTTTGGTAGTGAAGGGAATCCTAGTTGGATGCGTATGAGGAGGCCTCCTGATTGGTCCTCATTGGCCTGTTTGGAATTAAAGGTTTTTGCCTTGGTTTCTCCTTGTGCAAATGATGCCTTGAAGAAAAGGCTAATTCTTGGCGATGGAGAATCAGCACTCGTGTTGACCTGAGACATGTGATATGATGCAACTTTGGGCAGAGAATGCGGCATCCTCTTTTTTAGCTGCCAATGCTTTTATCCCTCAGTGCACTAACTTCTCCCGTTCCACTGTGGCACTTGGGAGTATTTTTTAGTAATTTCACGGACAAGCCGCCCTCACGCCTCCCTATTTTTCTGCATCGATGCTAAGACCCCCTGGGCTCTTTTTACACGTGGTACTTTTGACTTTCAGAAGAGGTGGTTTTACACAAAAGATAACACACACCTCGATTTTCATGTTAGTCAGCGGCGTGTGATCTGGACATGCCAGAGCAGGGACGCCCTGGTAATATGGGAACACCACATACTCTTTGGCTGTTCACAAGATTTTTCCCCAACCCCTTCAAAACCAGAGGTTAACTGCTGTTCAGGAGTAAATGCATTTACAGCATACTAATGATCAGGGTACCCTCCAAAATGGGCCTCCCCTGCAGAAATAAAACAGAAAAAAGTTAGTAATTGTACGTATCCATGGATTTTCCCAGTGGTAGGTAAGCATGTTTAATGTTGCCGATGGAAAAATTGAATGCTGAAAAGGATTTCGGGCGAACTCTTGGGTAAAGAGACACAATTTCCCCATAATAATTCTAAAAGCCTTTGTGAATTATAAAAAACGTCATGAATCTACTCCGAATATATGTGTAAACTTCATAGGAGTAGGTTTATGGTTTGCTTGTGAATTGGGTCCTCTCGGTATTCTTCCTTTTTCTCAGTCATGGGTGCATGGAAGACCGAAGCTGATCGCGAAGGCCAATCAATGAATAAGGCTGAGTTGCCCAATGCTCGCGCTGGAGCGCGGCACCAGACCACAGTCCCAGGGTATACCCGGCTATGCAAAGGATTCCCTTTCATATCCATTGGGTGTACATTGATCCTGCGGGAACAATATCAGAAGGGGGCATCGCTCGGACTGTCAGACTTTTTCTCAACCCTTGAAGACATCACTTAGGGCCCTCAAAGGGCCCAAAATGGTCCCTTTACCCCGTCCTAAGGAGATTTTTATAGAATCGAAGGGTTCTGATGGCGCAGCGCGTTTTACACCTCAGCAGACACTAAAGAGGGTCTTTAAACACATCTGGCCAGCGGTGTGAAGACGGGCCTCTCCTTTCCATCTCTCAGCGCCGCAGTTTAGCAGCAAAGCAGACATCTGACATCCTCCCGTCCAAATAAGCAAAACATATGCCGTTTAATAGCAAAGCAATTTTTCCAGCAATTTGTGTAATAAGCAAGCAATCCTTTCGGGGTAAATTGCCCGAATGGAGTACGGAGGGGGGGAGGCGCTCAGCCGATCCGAGTGGTTAAAAAATGAACGGGGGCCTCTAATTCTCCACCTGGCGCTCTCAAATGTTCCCTCTCCCAGCCTGGGGGAGCGCTAAAAGTAATTCCGGATTTGCCACTGATTGTTGGCCATATGTTAGCACTAACTATACGCGAGACAGAGCGGCGGAGCGGCAGGCCGGCGCTTTGCAAGTTGCGCGCAAAGGCCTGCGAGGCGCTGGCGGCTCCGCGGAGGCGGCGGTATCTGGCAGATGGTAATACCGTTGGCTGGGTACCCGGAGCCGTTAGTGGCGCGCTTTCAGGGAGGCTGAGCACGACGCAATATCCTTTTACGACGCCATCTTGCTGGAAATCTGGACCATTATAGCGCCGCAGATGCGTTAGCGCCACGCCTAGGATATATGGGCGCGCCGGAGACAGTGATCGATTCTTATCGGCCTGGCACACCCGCTCGGGGACGTTGGCACATGGCGTGAAAAGTGGCACGTTGTTTTTACGTCTTTCCACTTTATTCGCAGAGTGGCCTTGCTGCCTGCATCATCCCGCGTGCCGGCCTCGCGCAGGTGGTACCCAGCGGGCATCGGCCAGGTTCCGGTTCTGAAAGGTATTCTTATGTTCTAATCGCCTTCCGGGTCAGTCCTACGCTATCCCATCTGTTTCCGGTGTCCAGGTCAGTGCACAATGACAGTGCTGGGAGCTGGGCTTCACCTGCAGCTGGCAGGGAGGGCTGGACTCTCTTCTCTCTGGCTGCCCTGCTCACTTGAAGAGACAGCTCTTCTCTCGTCCAGATGTGTCCAGGCGCGGGAAAGCGTCAAAAGAAGGAGAGCTGGACACTTGCACATGTCCTACCAACACCATCATGCAAAAGATTGGTGTGATGTGTATCAAATCTTATAAAATCTGACTCCAATGAGTCAGAATTTACCAGGTGTTGCACATAACACCCAATCATGAGTTTTTTTTACTGAATAACCTGCAGATTTAGGTTTGGGGTCACATATTTATTTGTTAGTAATGTCTCTTTGTGCAGTCTTTGTAATAATACACGTGGACGGACACTAGACAAATCATAGTGGTGTGGCTCACTGGTTAGAGGCGGCAGACCCGGAAGCAGAGAACTGCCCGGGACCAGGGTTCAATTCCCGACTCGGCAGGAGCGTGGACCATGGTCAGCGGACTCGATAATTCTCGCCTCGGTGCCTACTCTAACCAGGGATCACACTCGGCAACTCTGGGCATCTCTCATCTCTACAACGGCCCCCACATTCACCGGGGATGCCTGGTTTCACCTTGGAGATACCCAGTAGGGACCATCGCACAGGGATAGCTAGGACGGGTTCCCCAGCGATCTACAGCGCCACGATGCCTCAGGGCAGCAGTGTGCTTTACAAGACACATACACACACATAGGTAGATTAGTATTGATTCTACGTCTCATCGCCTCACCCCTCGAGACTCTGGCCCTCCTGGCCCGAGCCCCTTTCTGCACCCTTTACTATCAACTCCCTATTTGTGGGTTCCAGGAGTAAATATATGCTATTTCCTGCATTGTTTACTCAGCAGAGGCTTCTCAGCTAGGGCGGAGGAGCGTCGCCCCACTGCTGTTCCTAGCAGCTCATAAAGGAAAATTTAAATTACAATAATGTAGAGTTATCATTTTTTTTTCCTACTGCTGCGGCTCTGGTCCTTATGTGTTGGCGGGGCTCCATGACACCAGAGCACTGCAGGGGGGTAAGTGGTGGGCACTCTCTAAGTGCACTTGACGGTTTGGCCAGCCGTCTTGCAACCTGGGTGGAGAGCGTGCCAAGTCTCGCACTGCCTGTTTGAGCAGCGAACTCAGACCAATCAAAACGCTGCATTACTGCATTGTGATTGGCTATGTGGAGCCTGGGTGCTTCCTGCTTCCGGCCTCAAGGAAGATGAAGAGGACGGACGAGAAGCAGCGGCCGGCCGTATCCAGGTAAGTGTGTTTTAAAAATAAATATATTTTTCACCCCCGCCACCTGCCCCACCACCCCTGTCCAGTAGCAGCCACTACTGTGTTTACCCTGAACACACTGGATTGAACATGGCGCCCAGAGATACCAGCATCTCACTTCCTACAATGATGAGATGTCACAGAAGAGCTGTGTATGAAAGAGTGGAAGGGACGGGGTTCAAATCTAACTTACAAAACAGAGGCCTGCAGGCAGTGCTTAACCGCTTTGCCGCGGCGCAGATTCCCCCGCTCTGCAGGTGAATTCCACGCGCGTGCAATTCGGACAGCCCCATGCCACTTGACGCATACGCCCACCGTGACGTCGGACCGCCGGGGGCTGTCCGATACATGGAAGAGGTTCATTTTAAAATCATACGTGCCAGGGCCCTAGTTCGGAGGCCACTGCACCTTGCACCACCCATTGTTCATGTCAGCAATGCCAATGACAGTACGAACACAACGACTAACCATCACACTCCTGCAAGCAGGAGCGGCCCATGCAGGTGAGAGGGTTGGGGCAGGGTGGGGGGGGCACTCGACAGACAACGACGAGGAAAAATTAATAATTTGGGAATTTATGCAGAGCAACACACTAGAGAGAACCCATTTTTAAGATGGATGCCATTTACACCTTCAAAAATGTGCAGAAGTCAGTTTAGGAAAAAAAAAACATTCTATGAATAAGGTTTCTAAAATATTGCAAATGTGATTGATTTTGAATTGATAGATTTATACATGGGTAGCAGTGAGTAACAGGTATATTTTTCACCAAGGGCTTCTGAGTGACATCAAATAGACAATGAGAGCTTATATAATAACAATACATATCCACAATGAAGGAAAAATCACAAATTCCTTTTGTTCCTGAAAAAGTCTAATATTTCTGGCATGGCTGTAGTGCCCACCGGTGCCACAGCTTTTTAAGGACTTATGTTAACTTGTTATGAAAAGAATGGCTGAGGCTGCAACGGGTGCGCGTCTGCAGGGAACCCGCGCCAGAACGTCACCGCCTGCTCTGCAAAAAGGAAAGGGCTTTCCTCTGATAAGAAGGAGGGGTCACTGAGCTGAATATCTTGAAGGCTGGTGGAGGAAGAATGCTGCAGCAGGACTGAGGATCAAAGAGAGTGTGTGTTCAAAGGACCAAAGATGTGGAGCATTTACATATCCTCAGGTCCACAGGGGCCAAGCTGAAAATGTTAGCTTTTCCAGCTTTACTAGATTAAAAGCTTCTACTTGCTGCACGTGGTAAAAAAGGCTGTGTCTGAAACCTTGCAGAAGGTCTCTGTTGGTTTCGGCTTTTTTGTAAAAAAAAAAAAAAAAGAGCCTTTGCGTTTCTGAGTGTCACTCAAACTTGTGTTCTATTTTAAACTTTTGTTGGTCCTTCCCCTGGAATTGCCTTGGCTTTTTCAGGAGTTTCTTCCCATTGTACATGAAAATTGCTGCTGCTGAGAAGTGTCACTGTGTCACATGTGACAACTTCAGTCACTCCTAGCTTTTTCATCAACAAAACTTTGAATGATGGGACTTATAGTTTCACATTTATCACTGTTAGTATGGGCTCAAAATCCCAGCATGCAAAATCTTGTTGGCTAAAGTGTCTGGACTGGCATAAGGGTTCACAGGAGAGGGGTTCACTTGGCAAATTAGCTTGATATATTCATAAATAGTGAATAGAGATGACTGCTTTCAGGGCCATTTCCTACCTCTTGCAACACCAGCAAGAATAGTGTTTGTCCTTGTCAGTGTTCAAAAGCCATATTGAGGCCAGCATTGCACAGATAGATCTGCATGTCATCAGCATAGTAAGAAAAGTTCAGACTCCCATGATTTCCCACGGGTCAGGAAGAGTCTGAGGCAAACAAGGAGGGCAGCATGGAGGAGACCTATGGTAAGCCGTCTCTATTTGGGCCATAAAGAAAATAGTACTTGTGAAGAAGCAAGCGGGTTAACTGCTGACACCGCTTTGAGCACAGTGCATAGTCCGCAGTCATAGACTGAAGGATTCCACTCACACAGTACACACACTAAGAACATGTCCCTTGGCACTCACTGCTTTATGTGGTCTTCCTGGTCAGATACAAGTTAGCTGCTTTGACACTGTCTTCTGTTGTATTTGTCATTGTCTGAGTCCAGATTAGTCAACTTCCAAATTTCTTGGGGCAGAGCAATAAGGCTCAACTCCTGTGACATCACAGTAAGTGAAATCCTGCAGTAGTGCCACCAGCATTGACTCCTCCAGAAGTTATGTATTGTCTGATTGGTTGACTTGAATCACAGAGGGTGAAAAGCTTTCTACGTGCAACCCTTGTAACCTCCATAAACTGCGTTGCAACCCCTAGTAGTTGGTTTAACTAGTCTGAGTAGTGCTGGGATGCCTTCGGGTCGCCATGCGCTATATAAATACCACTTCAATTCAATTCATCTAGATGATGGATGACTATTGGTTTGGATTTGCCCTGAAAATCATTTGGGGTAATTTAAAGTGCTTTCAGTTCTTTCATACTTTCAAGAGGACTTTTCCTCTTCATAATTCCCTTCCTTCATCTAACAGCTGAAGATCCCTGCTCTTCAAGAAACATCTCATCAAGGTGTATCTCATATCAGCAGGCACCTACGTCCCGCTGACCTGGTCCCAATGGCCTTACTTGCTCACTTCTCCTCTCCCCAGGATTTATTGCACCTTCCTACAACCTAACCCCCTCTCTAGTCTCTCTCCATTTTCATGACTTTTTCATCTACCCTTTATTGTACAGCGGTTCATTGCTATTTAGCTAGGATGGCACTTTATATGTCCACATATTATACATATGAGGAAATCTACAGCTTTTCTGAAAAGTGGTTGCCTAAGTTATGACTAACCCTGTCACAGCCCTATCACCAGGAAAGCAGATACTATGCATTTCGGCGGATGGAGCATTTTCTCGATCTGCAACATAATTGCAAATTTCCCCAAAAAATAGCTTCTAGCTCAAATGGATCAAAAGTAACCCTAAGCATATACTCCGCTACGTCATCGGAGTGTGCGGAGATTTACCCACTCTACGCTCGACTGAGAATGCGGAGTATAGGGCAAAACTATAGAGAGGAGTTAGCCAGCCCGCTTCCCCCTGAAATACAGTTACAAACTATTTTAAAATTATACAAAAACACACTTACTTGTCCTGCGGTGTCCCCGGGCTACCCTCCTCCTCGCCGTCTCTCTCCTACGTGGGGTACATCTTGAGCGAACTGCGCAGGCGCTCGTGCACAGTTCTCTCAAGATGTACCCCTCATAGGAGAGAGACGGCGAGGAGGAGGAGGGCAGCCCAGGGACACCGCAGGACAGGTAAGTGTGTTTTTATTTAATTTTAAATTAGTCTTTAACTGTTTTTTATTATAGGGGGTGGAGGCGGGTGGCGGAGTGCCACAGAGTTCCCCCCAACTCCGTGGACCTCAACTTAGTCTCACTACGCCAGCTCCGCCCAGGGTTAATCTCAAGTTACTAAACAAAAAGTGCAAGAGTTGGTGCTGCATCGTGGCAGACCCTTTGCAAAAATTAACTGGTCACCATTCAGGTGATAACCACTATATTCAGGTGTTAAACTGTTAATAATGAGGTGAAACATTTACACAGACAGTATTAAGGCTTGTTAAAATGACAACACAGCAAAATAATACTGCAAGATAATGTGCCACATTATACTTAATAATTTGGATTTTCTTGCTTCGTAATTGAATCAATGCTCTGCATAATTTTGTCCTCCATAATTTGAGTCGACTTACTTATCATCCATTTCAGAGACATTACAGTGGTGGCAGTTGGACTGCTGAGAGCCCTTTGGTCCAACGGCCGTATTCTGATACTGGCAGTCAGACCTTAAGCTGTCGGACGCAAGACAGCTGGCTCCGCCAGGATCATAGATCCAGATGAGGCAGCGGTCGGAGCAGCTTCTCTGAATGCCAGGGGTGCAGAGGCAGGCACCGCCGCCAGGATTACGATATCCCTTTCCGACAGCCTTTTTATGGCGGTAATCCTGCCATGAAAAGGTTGTTGGAAAGGGATATGGTGGGCCAAAACAGGGCCCTCCGCCGTTGTTGCCAACTGAAAAGTGGCCATGGGGGCAAATGGAATGCCCCCACTCACTGTGCACCGTGTGCCATGCATGGCATGGTGCATGGCACATGGTGCACTGATGTGCAGGAGGTGCAGCAAGGCATCGGCATGTGCTTCAGCCCTTTACCATTATCACAGCATGCCCCCGGCTAGTTTACGACTGCCAGCCCAGTGGTCGCACAATAGCGGCCGGCTGTCCGACCGACCGGCATCTAAATGATGCCAAATACCTTCTCTATTTTCCAGTGGACCTGTTTACTCCTGGCACAAAACAATGGCTATGCAGGTATTGTCTACATTGCTTTCTATTTTAATATCTTGTAGTTATGGTGTGTTTGTCTTCATGTGAATTTTTAAAAAACACATTGATGGAAAACAATTTGGCGAACTCAAGCTGATGAAGGGTACTCCTACTGTTGGTACCAAATAAACCCACGTATAAAGATGCAGAACGCATGTTATGTTCTCTGTCACTTTAAGGAACACATTATTGAATACATCATTAATGGAATGATTACATTCCAATTACTGTGGATCAGTTGCTGCATCTTTTGGTTGTTGATGGTTGTACATTAAAACGATCTCTTCAACATCTTCATGTTTAAGTGCTTTTATCAACGCTCCTGGAGAAGTATTATGTAACACCTGAGAAAACCTCCTACAAGACTGTAAAAAAACTAATCAAGAGAATGCATGATAAAGGAAAAAAAGAATATCATCACCATTGCATCACTTATGCCACTAATTGAGTAAAAGACGTTTTTACGAATGTCTAAGATCTTGCCAACCCCTAGGAAAATTGGAAATATAATTCCATCATCTCAAACATTTAAAAAAAATAATACTGATAATGACAATATTGATAATCACTTTTCATATGGTATGTTACACATCACTTCTGCTAATTTTAAGTTGAACTATCCTAATTTTTCCTAAATGTGGTCTTGATAACTCTTTAGGTTCAGGTCTTAAAACAATTTTTATACAATACAATACAATACATTTTTTACATTGCGCAGCTACCTCAAAGTAGGTGTCCCGGCACTAATGGAAAGGATCACCCACAAGAACCCTAAGAACTGTAGCACAGGAATCAAAGAGTAGTTTTTTTAAAGTTTTTAGAACTTTTCTAAAAATAGTTCCAGAAGAGCTGCTTCTCAGAACAAGAGGAAGCGCATTCCACAACCTGGTTGTCCGGAATACGATGGATCTACCTCCTCTTCTGGCCTTGTGTATGTGGGTGAGTTGAAAACGTTTAGGATTATTAGATTGCAAGGATCTCACCTGGGTGTAAGGCTTGAAACAGCTCCTAAGGCAGAGAGGGCCTTTGTGATTGTATACTCTGAAGGCAATGGTGAGAGCCTTAAACTGGATCCTTTTAGTCACTGGAAGCCAGTGAAGATGCCGTGACTGTCTTGATACTGAGACCTGGAAATGAATTTTAAGAATCAGCAGGCAGCAGCGTTCAGAATAGTTTGGAAACAATGAATAAGAAAGGCGAAGCCCTTAACTGCTCATTAGAAGTGCAGCGGTATTTTAGAGTATCTTGCTCACCTAAGAAACAGAGCTAAAGAAGACTCTAGAAACAAAGATACATCTTATGCTTTTAAAACCTGCTCTTTTCAACATTTGGAAAAGACACCCAATGAAGTATCTGTGCCACCTTATTAAATTATTTTTCACACAGGTTTACGTCTCGGCTCCTCTAAATAGGCGGTTGCTACACCACCTCTGGAAAAACCTTCACTTGACCCCAGACTGCCTTCTAAGTCCCATTTTGACTGTCCCTTGCCTGCACCAGCAATACCCTCATCATCGGGATAAATGGTCAACTTTAGTAATTGCTGACTTTCTAAAGTGCAATACCATGATGGGCTCGTAGGGCCCAATTCACAAAAGTAATCTAAGACAAAATCCTAACTTTAATACTTTCGGTATTAACAAAGGGCATTTAGGAGTAGTAAAGGTAGGATTTTGTCTCAGTTAAACTTAAGTTCTGATCTTAAGTTAAACTTAAGACAAGTTTAACTCAGATAAAATCCTAACTTTACAACTTTCAGTATTCACAAAGGGCATTTAGGAGTAGTAAAGTTAGAATTTTGTCTCAGATAAACGTGTTTTACTTAAGTTAAACTTATGTCCAAAACTTAAGTTTAACTGAGACAAAATTCTAACTTTACTACTTCTAAATGCCTTTTGTGAATACCGAAAGTCGTAAAGTTAGAATTTTGTCTCAGAATACTTTTGTGAATCGGGCCCAGTTAGTCTTTGTATCTGCATAAGGCGACCTATAGTGAATACATGCAGGGGATTGCCACGCTCTTAGTCTTGTTGGCTCCCCCGCAGCATTTGTCATTCAGTTCTACTGCCTCGTCTTGGCATTCTAGGATTAGGTGAAACAGCAGTGAAATGGGTTGAATCCTTAGTATCGGAGGCCCACCAGGCAGTATCTTTGCCCCTTACATCAATATTGTTCCATCATGCTTGTCAAGACCCTCATGGGTACTGCGGATGTTATGCTATGCCGTTACCCTCGTTGACTAGATTTGTTAAGTTTCCCTCCTGTGCATAGGCCAAAGATACTCAAATAATACTCCGTCAAGCCAAAAGCAAAAGCTATGTGCTTTCGAAACTGTCTAAAGGCTATTGCAAAGAGTAAACATGTTTGCTCTTCTCTATTATTTGCTATAGGGTGACTTCATAGTCTTTATAATAAAATAGTAAAAATATTTTTATGTTAAATATCAATGTGTGTTGCAGAGGTGGGGGTAGGAATCCCTCAAAATGAAGGTAGACCACATAAGATCACTGCTGCGGAATGTTCCCCACGCCATTTGCTTGTTATTAGTCCAGACTCAATCCTAAATATGCCCCCCCAAACTACACCTTACATTGCTATTTTAGTAAATGTGCGCCCACTAACCCCAGGGGAAGGGGAAGACTGGCCCTCCTTGAGGAATAAATCATTGTACCTCGTAAATGGTAAGACAGGAATAAATCGTAGTGTCCTGTTTTCAGAACTCAAGATGGCACGAAGGGTCAAATGGGTTGGACCAAGTAAGAAATCACTTGAGGGGGACTGTATAGTTTTAACCTTTAGGTCGAATCATGGATAAATCAAAAATCATGATTCTACCGTTGGGGTTCTTTTACCACCCTCTTTCATGGCAACCCAAACCATTAGGAATAGGGTGTCAAAATAAAATTAACCAGCAACCACAATGTCCACCATGGTATCATGTAAACCGTTTTGACCCTTTGAATACCCTAGCAGAGGTCGATTGACTACAAACAGGGACCCTTATGGGAAATGATGCCAAAGATATGACTGCATTTCCATTATGTAGTGGGGACATTAGAGAGCACATATCATTTGTTGACCCTTTGGGAGAATATGGTGACTCTCAGCTGTCCCGTAATAGAGACAAAACGTGGAATTTGTTCATAGACCATGAAAATAATCAGGATACCATACATGCTGACCAAATGGGCGAAGGGTTTAGTTTAAGTATATATCCAGAGATAGTAAAAAATCAATCTGATAGATGTACCCTTCGCTTAGTCTCGTGGAATGTAGCAGGCATCTCACGAAGATTACGGGATGAGGTATGGATGAAATATATTAAATCATTTGACATCATTTGTCTTCAAGAGACTAGGAGCAGAACTGACCTATGTCTGGACGGATATTCTTCATCTATTGTCAATGCTGAACCTTCACCGGCTGGGAGGGCAAAAGGTGGCCAAATTACTTCAATTTCGGTTAAATATAAGTCATTAAAAGTAGGTAAAGTAATGGCCTCTTCATGGTACCAATTGATCCTGATTACTAATTTACTTCTTGTCCCTTTACTTGTAATCAATTGGTATTATAATATCTTTGACACGCAGACTTCACTTATTATTGATGGTTTACAGGTTGAAATAGCTAAAGTGACCGAAAGATTTTCCCCTTTGTGTATTATGTGGTTAGGGGATTTTAATTGTACTACATTTTACCTAAGTGGGACCAAGGCCTGTGGTCTACTTGATATTAATGAACAACCACTTGCACATTTTAAGCACACTATACAGGGCGATACATTGAACAATATTATTGTGGTAAATGATCTCTGCATACTAGATGTGCCGACTAGCACTTTAACGGTACCAATTCCAACCTTTCAAGGGATTGGGGGACAAATGAGTGAAATCGATTTTGTGCTAGTTTCTAGTAGGTATGCTCATCTTATTGATGACTTTAGAGTAGAAGTAAATCCTGCTAGCGACCATAATCCACTTATCCTATTGTTGAGTACTGTGTCTGACAGGGGACAGTTTTCTGAACAAACTATGACATATAGTCAGAATCAAGGTTTTAGGCTAAAATGGGATAAGGTTAATCCTAAAAAAATGGAGGAAACTAGCTTCAAGGTTAACCGATTACAAATAGCTACTTTTTTAACGAATACCCATGAGCCGGAATCGATAGTCCAGAATTTTGAAGTTCTTTGTGAGAGTGTGGCCACGTATTTATTTAAACCAACGGGGAAGGGTGGCACCCGAGACAACAAATGGTTTGATGCTGAATGTTCCGCAGCACAAACACTACTGTAAAAGGCTTTACATAGAGTGCCACAGGATTAGGCAATGGTCAAGAGAGCAAGACGAAATTATAAAGAGACCATTGAAAAAAGGAAACTGGGATTGAAAAAACTAGCCTGGGATGACCTTGAGAATACCTCTGACCTAAGGGATAGTAGGTTGTTTTGGGAGGTTATAAATCGACCCTTCCTTAGTAATGAAAACCGGACCATGATTACGCATATAACCGGGAAGGACTGGGAGTCCCATTTCTCCAGGATTTTTAATCCAAAGGGTATCACCCTGATAAATGAAAGCGAGGACGAAATCAATCCTAATATTGAGACTGCACAACAGCTTAGTCTCTCGCTTTCCTTAGGTGAAGTGGAGGAGGCCCTGAGAAGAGGTATCCCACTAAAGGCACCAGGTCCTGACACTGTACCCTTGGATTTGTTTAAAAGTAATCTTGTAGTCTGGATACCCCTACTGCTTAATGTTTTTAAGGCTATTATTGTGGGGCGCATTCCATCATCTTGGAAAGAGGCAGTAGTTGTGCCAATTTTCAAAAAAGGTAATAAAAGCGACCCCTGTTGTTATAGGCCAATCTCCCTAATAGACGTTTCTTGTAAGCTATTGGGGAGAGTAATATTGGCTCGCCTAGAGACAGGGGCAGACTCCTCTGGACTCATTGTGGATTCACAATATGGTTTCAGAAAAGGCAGAGGGACAACGGAGCAGTGTCTCAATTTGGCCCTGATTATGGGTAAGTACATAAAGGCTAGGGGTGTTTCCATGCACCTGGCCTTTATGGACTTATCCAGTGCTTTCGATACTGTGTGCAGGAAGAAACTGTGGCTACTAATGGAGTCCATGGGTTTTGAAGAACCGTTGGTCACTTTGCTACGTAGATTACATGCTGCAACCTCCGTGGCTATTCGATATGGCCCAGGGGGCGAAAACACAGGGCCCGTCCCATCAACGGAAGGTGTCCGCCAGGGCTGTATTTTGGCCCCTTTTTTGTTTTTTGTTTACACAAATGGCTTAGAATTTTTTTTGCTGGAAAAAGGTTTGGACTTTCCTAAAATAAATGGCAAACACATACCTTTATTGTCTTATGCAGATGATACTGTGTTAATGACTTTAACTGCAAATAGTGTGCAAATATGCTTGAATGCTTTTAATGAATTTATGTTGGGTTTAGACCTAAAGGTTAACTTCACAAAATCATTCACAATGGTCTGTGGTCCAAATAGGACCAAAACCCGTAAATTTGTTGTGGATAATCTGGTTATTGAAAAAGTTCAAAATTTTAACTATTTTGGAAATGTTTTTAATAAGTCCTTGAAGTGGGACCCTTTAATAACAACACAGGTACAAAAGACAACCAGATCGATAGAGGCCCTCTTCCGTTTCGCAAGCAAACTAGGGCAAAAACCAATTGCTTAGTTAAAGACATTGTATAAATCTAAATGCTTGCCTGTCGCAACTTATGGAACAGGGGTATGGGGATACCACAAAAGTACACAAATACAAATCATGGAGAACAAGTTTTTAAAACGTCTTTTATCAGTTCCAAATAGTTCTCCTAATACTTTTTGCCACTCCGAGGTAGGTCTGGACTTCGTGAGCGACAGTATTCACGTGCCCCCATTGCTCCAATGGGGGAAAATAAGAAGATCTGCAGTTTGCAAAATAAATTTTTAAAGATTGTGTAAATTTGGATAATGCCATGCAGATCCCATGGCTGTGTTATGTAAAGGAAACCTTTTTTTAAATTGATCTTGGTGACTTTTTTGATAACCCAGATTCTATTAAACCGGATACAAAGATGGTGATTAAGAACGCATATCGCACTATATTAGGCCTGTCCAAACTTGAAAAACATTCATCATATCAAGCAGCTATACCACAGCAACTATTCTATTTATCTTTTACTACACATACGCAATGGCGTTTTTATTTGACTAGGTTCCGGTTAAATGCACTGCACTTTTTAGTGGCTTTTCCGATGCAAAGGGTTTGGTGTGAGAGAATACCCCCTTGCCCATGTGATAATGAAGCTCAACAATGCACATTGCACTTTGTGCTTTTTTGCACACTTTATAAAGCTCCGAGAGATCGTTTTATTAAACCCCTTTTAAGAGAAATTAGACCTTGCAACTTTAAGGAAGGTTTTGAGCATTTAAGATCATTGCAAACTGCTGTTATATGTAGCTCTATGCTCAGTTTTATTAGATCGGCAATTTCAATTAGGAATCACTATCGATATTATGTTTTTGTTAGGATATACTGAGTTTGCTATTGAAAGTTACTGAAATTTTATACAATCGATGATCTATATGAATACATCCAACTATAATGTACTAAGTTCTGGCAGTTGTCCTGTAAACGCAGGCGGGTTGGTGTGAGAGGCTAACCCACCTACATAATGTGATGATGAAGTTTGGTAACGCACAATGCACTTTAAATTTGTCCATTTGCTCCTTGAGGGACATTCGATCCTGACTACTTATGAAAGCCTGGATTAACTGAGATTTTTATAAATTGTTTTTTTTAATGTAATTCTATGCTTAGGCACTATTAGATTCATTTTTAAGAATTTTATATGAAGATAATGTTTATAGGTATTGTGCTTTTTGATATACTGTGTTTAGTGTTTGTGTTTGAACCTTTGGATAAGAAATACCATTTGTGAATTTGTATGTCAAACTGTATACTTTTATGATTTTTTTATTGAATAAAGTTATGACTGTATATATTTATTTTAAATGTAGAACGGAAAATGCTACAGAACTACTAACTTGATTTTGTATTAAATATTTAAAATGTATTGAATAAACATTACATTAAAATTAAATGTTTTTTCAAGGTTTAAATGAAAATTATCAATCTCCACCTAAATGTAAAAATATTTTTTAAATTGTTTGTTAATAATTATTCAAAAGTGATTTATACTAATATTTAAATATAATTGGACTACAATTTAGTAAAAATATTGTTAAATTAATGTATACATTCAAAATGGTTGATAACATATTTTATAATTAAATAATAATGTATTATTTTTATATGTATCTTGTTTCAGATTAAAGTTCAGTTATTTATGTTTATTTTAATATAGCATTATTTCATAAGGGGTTTTACATTTATAATTTAATTTAGTATTGTTTCCTATTTGGTTTTATTTTAAATTCCTGTCTCCATTATTTTCTATGGGAGGGTGTTGCAGAACAGGGTTGGCCATATGTGGTGCTGATCTTACTACTGTACTAGTAACTTACACATGTAAGTTTGGCTCTGCCCTATTTTTTCTCTGGGTGGAGATGTGTACACTTTTTTGAGTAACATTACCCTTGGATTTTTTGACTAGATAAAGTAGGAAAGTTAATCAAAAGTGTAAGAGTTTATTACACATATAAATTACTCACAAGTGTAAGCTACCTTTGTGTATAGCCCGAGTGGTACAAATGTTATAAATATGGTCTACAATATATATATATGTATATATATATGTGTGTATTTATGTATCTGGTATTTCTGTAGTGCGAGCAAAGCTCAAAAGCCAGCAGATAGATGTATAGGGTCAAAGACAAGTATAAAGGGCATGATTTACTGTTTAGTGCAAAAAAACATGACTGGCATCCCATCCACAATATTACAAGTGATGTAGGACATAATGTATTAAATAAAGCAGGTCGGGCATCCATCACATTTGTGAGGGAGCAGTCTGTCCACCAAACTCTAAATCAGGCGCTCTGTGTCTTGTAGTACTAGGGAACTGTCAGGAATTATTTATAATCCTCAAATAGTTTCCCTAGTTTGACGAGGTACTCTACATAAGATTCCTGGAAAACCGCACTTTCCAGGTCCTCCAGAAACCTTTCTGCTCCAAGGTGCTTCCTTTACCTCAGGAAGTTCCACAGGGCTCCTCGCTAAGCCCCACCCATTTTAATGTGTACATCCAACCACTGTCAGGCATCATTGTGCGACATGACTATGAAATAATATCCTACGCCAACAACACTCAGCTGATCATCACTGTTGCTGCTGTGGCTTTGAGGGCCTGCTTGTCTGAGGTATCCCACTGGATGAACCTTAACTGCCTGAAACTAAGCACAGTAAGACGGAGGTCCTGATCTTGGCAAGCAGCCCTCAATCTGGTCCTCAGCCTGTGGCCAGAAACCCAGGGTCCCTTTCCTCAACCTAACCCCAAGAGTAAAAACGTGTGTGTTTGGTTTGATGATAAACTGGCTTTTGAGAGTCAGATCACAGTCTTAGTGGGCAAGGTATTTGCTATTATTAGATCTCTCAAATGTTTTATCCACCTCCTACCATTCTTAACCCAGAAAACTGGGATCCAGGCTTTAGTGGTCTCTTGGGTGGACTGTTGAAATGTCTTATACCCCTGAGTCTCTCAGGCTAGGATCAAGAGACTCCAGGGAGTACAGAAGTTGGTGCCTGCCTGCAACTCAAACTCCCCAAGCATTCATCTATGAGTAGGGCACTTCAGAAACTGCACTGGCTCCAAGTGGAAAAGCGACTCTCTTTTAAGGCCTTTAATACTGCCCTAAGATCCATGGGATGGTTGGGTCGACGAATCTTCACTCTCTTCTTGCTACATATTTTCCTAGAAGGTGCCACATGTACTTGGAGGCTACTTTTGCAAGTGCCCATTATAAAGAGTGCTCGCGTTGGCGGTAGATCTTTATGCTTTCTTGCTTCTAAACTCTGGAATTCCCTTCTGCTGCAGCTGAGGCAATCCCTGTCAAAACCTCAGTATTGCAAAAACCTCAAGACTTGGCTTTTTTAAGCCCACTCTCCCGTTTGTCTCATCTGCTTGCTTCCGACCGCTCAGGGATGGGACTCTCCTCACAGGAGTAGTCGCTATGTGCTCTATAAAACATGTTAAAAAAAAGAAAAAAGAACTCTTGGTAACAGTTTATTCTTTAGTTTGAGAAGATAAATTAGATGGGATAATGGAAATACATTTTACAAGGCTCTGTATATTGTTTCCTCTGAGTTGAGGATTAATAAACTAAACACAGGTAATACCACTACTGTCTCAATGATAAACCTTAGTATGATGCTTCTTGTTTTAATTAAGACATACAATATTATAAATAGTTTTATCTTGCAAACTATTTGGAAAAAAAGATATAGGGTATTAAGTATGTGTAGTTCCATGTTCCATTTATAAGACGTTCAATAATAATGTGATTATTAATATGGTAATAACCATTGGGATTTTCAGAAAAATATCATGAATTTTCTGAGGATATTTGTATATAAGAGTTTTTAAAATACATGGTTTTATAGTTTACACATATATATTTTCATGCACTGATGTTTGCTTTATTATTCCGTTGTTTACAACCTTGTTAAAGTTGAATATATGTGAAATATATGCCGGCTGTATATATGGGAAAAAGATGAAAACACCTGATATGATTATGTCACATCAAATACTAAATCACTATTTCAAGAATTTACCTTTGTATGACAATAAAAACTGGAAACATATTCTTCATGTATTTCATGATTCAAATTTAAAGTTACAGTCTTAACTACCTCAACATATATATCGGACAAAGGTCTGGTGAAGGCATGTCTGAGCCCAGAAGGATGGCTTCACCAGACCTAACAAAAATAAAGGAGTAAGATCTATTGGACCAGAACTCTACAAGAGTGTTACAGGTTATGAAGACAACAATGTGAACCTTATTTTTGACTATTTCTATGTTGTTCAGTGGTTGTAGTTTAATTTAGAACTATGAAATCCTATTTAGTAATAGTGAACCTTAAAAAAAGATATAACCCTAACCCAAACTAGAGAAAAATTATCTTAGCCGATTATCCAAAATGGTGAAAAAAAGACTATTAATTAGAATTTTGGGTTACGAAACTCATCATAGGTTTCGCATAATTTACGTTGTATAAGTCAATTAAGGGCGGGCGGGGAACTTAAGATTGATTCCTAAGAAATCTGTATTTACAGAGTAGGGCACAGTAAAGAATGTGGTGTGATAAATGAAACATTGAGGGATTTTGCATGGTAAACGCAGTGGGACATGGGATATTTAGTGTATCAGGTTTCTAAAAAGTCATTTATGAATACAAGTTGTCATGGGTTGGGGTCGCACACAGGTTAATGTGGCCGGTGAATGATGAAGGTTTAACACAGGGTGAGTAAGGCGTTCTACGTTTAGATAGTGCACAGTTATAGCACTAGGAAGGGATTGCGATCATCAAAGCAGTGAGTAACAGGAAGTGAAGGGTTAAAAGGTGACGGGAGTTGAACCTAGATATCGGAGGGTGGAGACCCAGCACAGGTGTTACAATGGCAGCGTTAGGTGAAAGCAGAGCATGAGGACGGTGAAACAGTTGGGAGGCGATTACCAAAAATAGATCTTTGAGGTAAGGATGTGGGTGAGCACAAACTGTGGAGTCGGGTGGGTTGAAGAAAGTTGCTCTGGTATGTTTTTGGGTAACTGTTACCCTGGGATTTCAATGTGGAGATTTAATTTGAGGTATATAATGGATGTTAAGAGAGGTGCACTTGGGTATCAACTTAGTTGTAGTGCTTTTTAAACTACAGTTAGCGGGAAAGACGTACATTATGGTGAGAAGTTAAAGAACTAGGGACTTGCAATAGTTTGTGAAGCTATTAACATGTTTAACAGGTTTAAATACATGGTCTCACAAGAATGTTTTTAATTTGTAGAGCACCCCTGACGAAGGCCAGGATTAGGCCCGAAATGCATTGGGTTATCAGGATTAACTTACGTGGAATTCTTATGTGCACTCCATGCTACTGAATAAGGCCCCGATCGGCATTTCAATAGCTTTAAGGAAACAGTGTTAAAGAACGTAAGATGTCTTTTCATGTGACATGAGGCGAAAAAATGGTAATGTGAAAAACTGGATGAAATACGAATAAACATTGATGAAATTGGTTCATGGCAGCAGAATTGCTTTCTTCAACACAGTGCGTCTAGCATTGGGGTGAAATGTCGCCCCATTTCTTTAAACATTCAGAAAAAAAAGAAGACACAACAAGTTTGGTATGTGGAATTGCAAATGTACAAGTTGGAAAAAAGTTTTAGCACGAGAAAGCCCTCACCTATTAAAGAGGTGGGAGTGAAAGAGAGAAGAGAAGGTACCCCTTCATCCTCAAAATTAGTCACGGAACGACAAGGAAGGGAAAGAGGACTTAAAGGTCTGAGGGGACCAACAGCTGCATTGAAAGTACAGACTAGGTTATAAGGGGCATTAAACATTGTCATTCAGAGGTGAACCAACACAAAAGTCAAAGAGTCAAAGACGAAAACGCCCTTTCTGTTCTTTTTGGTGGAAAAAGGAGTTTGGGATGGCGCCTACACCAAAAATGTTAGAAAGAGGTTTGTTGTCAAGCACAAAACACTGATGAAAATATTTTTTTTACAAATAAAGTCGTTGAACAGATTGTGAAAAACACATCAGAGCAAATCTATTGTGATTCAAGAAAAGAAGTGACCCGCATCACCATGCGTACACCAAGTATGGGTAGACCTCTATGTCCTACTTCTGCAGTGTACCTACTCATGGAGCAAGACGTTTTGTGAAGACCTTGGAAGCAGAGGCTAATCTAAAGTGAAACAAACTCTTATTGTGTGCTCCACCCGGCAGATTCACTCCTGAAAACCTACTGTTTTGGGAAAGAAAAATGTAACCACGCTGGGCAGTTATTGTAGGCAGCCATGTGTGATGGTTTATTACATTGTGATTTTTGAGGATGATAACAAGAAGAATGTGGGTATAGTGACGACCCACCCTTCTTCAAAACTTTCACTTGTAGGAGAAAAGATGAGTTCAGGCAGTGAGGATGACAGTAGGTGACAGAGGGGCCTACAAGCTTGTGGTGTATTTCTCATGAGACTTTCACTATTTTGAAACAGCGTGGTGTAGAATGAACTCTCTCTATAGAGAACATTATTTTCAGTTTTCTATTGATAGCAACTTAATTTCCTAATGTAGGTTTGGTGTGCTTCAGGAGTTTGATACAGATAACATTTGTCTGTACCAGGGCAGTTGTTTTGGAATTGGCATTCACTATTTTGGGATTCTCTGAACAGTTGTATACAGATTGAACACCGTACTCAATGAGGGTTTCCCGTATATATGTAGTTGATTGTTAATGTGAATTATGCTACGTGTAATACCAAAGCAAATTATACAGCAATGTGGGCAAAAACCGAGCTTGGATGATGTATAAATGATGTCATGTGATCTCATAAATGATGTCATAGAACATGTCATGTGTGATGCCATATATGAGGTCATAAGCAGTGCATGGCAGAGCACAAGTTCTATATAGTGCTGCTAACTATAACTGGTGAGGGTCTGTGTTCCTAGACATTTGAACTTTAAATGGATATTGTAATGCCCTCTAAAAGAAAATGTCTTCCACAAAAGGTGGAATGGTCCATGAAATACCCAGTCACACCCAAATTCTAGCCATACTTGATTCCTGTAATTTGCTTTCTTGGTGTTTTATTCATTTCAAATAACTAATAATGTCCTAAAGGGGTTTTCAATATTATCAATGAGGAGACTACAACCAATAGTCTTGGCCAAAGACTCTTTGACTCATGATTACATTGATACATCAAATAGACTCTGTAAATGTCCTATGCTCATGCCAAATGCTGATTTCTCTTTCTCACATCAAAAGCATCACATTCAATTTCTCAGTATTTTTCTCTAGCTCAAGAAGCCTTCGGAGTGATGCTCAAAGAAGAAGATAAAGTCTAGAATGTTTGTGCCCAACATAGTTCTGGGAGTGTGAGGTTCACTACAGATAGCCACAAGAAGTACATTTGCACTCAATTTGTGAAAGGGTGCTTATTTTGATGGCAGGTTGTCATCCTGAATATGTAGGATAGGCCTTCCTGGATCTACAGTGGATGCTACCACTAGACCAAAACACTCTGAGGCACATATTTTCTGCGATATTGTCTAAGGACCTCAACGTGTTATTATAGGTCAAATTATGTTATGCCAAACTTTGGAGGTCAGGGTTGTTGAGTGTAGCCTCTGGTGAGTTCCACAGTGCCTACTGCTTCCAGGACCCTGCCAAATACATACCATTCTGTATACAAGACCAATTTTAGTCCTTCCCTCCAACTCCGACTTAATTTGTTTTACTATACATACATTTAATGTCATATTTGTTTAAAGTTAGGTTGATCCTGAAGTGAGGGTGAATTCCAAACGGCGAAATCTGACATGATTGGTACGAAATTCCATTCTATAACAATATTAAAATATTTTCAAACATTTAACAGGGAATTACCATTTGTTAGACAGTATTCGTATACTCAGTCACCAGTGGATTGCAATCCAGTCCTGTAAGTGCCAACAGACCTTCCAAAAATTGAATACACACGTATTTGCATCACAATGCAACGAAATAGCAACCAGGTATCTCAATTCCTCAGGCTGACTTTCTTAATCTCTCTGACTTGCATTGTCTTGTCAATTGATATGCAAATCTACATGAGCCCCACTTCTGACTGGTTAAACAGATTTCTAATTTACCATTTACACAAAGTTTGAGTCACAAATATCCAGAACTTAAAAACTGTCAATCTGAATGATCAAAATGGTAAATGAGAATCTGGTTTGCTCAATGAATGCAACTCACCTCATTAACCGAATGCATCTTAACCACGCATTGCTTTATCTCACATGCCTTTGCCATGCAGTTTCGTTGTAAAGGTATGATTGGAAAAAGGATATGCGTGATAAAGATCACACCCCAGCCCACCCACCCTGAGCCCTAAAACCCGACACCCTCCCTCATATCTACCGACCCCTGCACTAAAAACAACCTAAAAATTAACCCGACCACAGGCTCCCGCCCTGAACCCTAAATCTCAGCCCTGTAAACTACCCAGTTCCCAGACCCTCTGCCCTGAGCCTTAAAAACTGACCCCCACTCCTGAAAACGACCCATCCCCTGAGCCTTAAGACCAGTCCCCTACCTACCTCCACACCCCTAAAACCCAGCCCCACTTACCAGACTGCGTCCCAGAACTTCCTCTTTCGGCCCTTCCTGTTCCTCTCCCCTCCCATCTGCACATCTAGACCGCGCACTGCCTTGACCACGCCTAGGCGTGGTTAAGGCATATGCGTGGCTAATGCAAGCGTGGTTCTGCTTGCGGGAAAACTACATGTGTTGTAAAGGTTGTTTCCCGTAAACACCAAATAAATGTTTTGTTTCACAAGCGATAACTGCAGTCACAACATGGATTAAGATGTCCTTAATTGTATCACAGAGAGAGTGTACTTATGCCCACAAACTCCTGACCTGTAGATCAGGCAGAGCAACTTCAGGCACATCACCTGATGCTCTTCAGAGACATCGCCCTGTCTCTCCTGAGACACACCACCACGTGCCTCTCTAGAGCATATATCTCTTTGCTCATCACCCCTGTTTTCCCCTATTGAACAGCAACCTCTTCTCTCTTTGTGCACATGGTTGTTCTTGGCAATCTGTCTGCCTGCATTGGTGACGACATCTTTGATGACGTGTGCATGCAAGCCTCTGTCTGTTGTTCTGTGCAATTGGTATTTGTGGGTGTATTGGCCTGTATACGTTGGCTGTGTATCTTTATATGTGTGTTTTTATGGTGGTGCGTGCCTCTATCTGCAGGCTCTCTACAAAAGTCGTATCTATTGGTTTTGTCAATCCTTGTTTTAAGCACTTACCCCTAGATTCATCAAAGTCCCGTTTTGCGTTTACTTAATAGCGATTATTAAGGAATCGCTATTAAGGGCTTGCAAAACGGGATTCATGTAGGAATCGCTAAATAAATTGTGATTCCTACACATTCCTTATTTGCGATTAGCAAATTGCTAATGGAATAACTCCCAATTCATTCCTATGGGCCTAAGGCCCATAGGAATGAATGGGGAGTTATTCCTTATTTGCGATTAGCAATTTGCTAATCGCAAATAAGGATGCGATTTCAAGGGTGCTAGGGGTGTCCAAAGGACACCCTGTAGCACCCCTGAAATGTAAATTTAGACTTATGTTGCGCGCACACATGTCCAAAGGACATGTGTGTGTGTAACATACAACTGAGAAAAATGCACAAAAGTGCATTTTTCTCAGTTTTCGCTATTTACCACGAAGTCAGACTTCGCGGTAAATAGCGGCAAAAGATAGCGAAATCGCAATTTATTCATGGTTCATGAATAGTATTTAAGGAATCTCAATATGAGATTCCTTAAATGCGATCGCAATTTGAAAAATCGCAATTTTTTGCGATTTCTTCAAATTGTGAGTTCATGACCCATTGATGAATTCCAAATGCCATTTTTGCGGGCGCAAACGGCCGAATTCTGCGATTCGCACCGTTTGCGCCCGCAAAAATGCTTCATGAATCTAGCTAGTTACGAAATATCACCCATTTTTCATCCTCTCCGGAGTTGGTAGATTAGGGAACGTGCATTAAGGAATTTACCCATGCCTATATATTATTATTATTATTTGAGGGATTTCTAAAGCGCACTATCACCTGACAGGCATCTTGGCGCTAGTAACACAACGACCTTTCGACAGGGAAGGAGGCATAGAAAACAGGCCTAGTTCTTAGGGAATAACCACGTTTTTAATTTCTTTCTTATATTTTGGTTAAATGAGGAATCTGTGATTTAAACTCGGATCTTTTGGAACCTGTCACTTAGACGTTTGCCTGACAGAATATTGATGAAAAAAAATATTGTGCGGACAGAATATCATGCCAAAAATTTTGAGGGCTAAAATATCGAGAAGGTAAATGCAAATAGGAGGAAGCACAAATCTTAACTCACATCTACGCACTATGAAGCAATATATACATTGTCAAATTCATATATGTGAAGTTAGGTATAGAAAAACGTTGCTTTCCCATAGACACTTACTTTCACAACATTTTTGTCCTCCATATTATTGGCACTATATTTTGTCCACACAATATATTTTCTTCCAAACTTTGTCCAAACACCCCAAGAAAAAGAATTAATAAAAAGCATTTGAATAGTTTCAAAGCAGCCTTAGGTCCTTCTTTCAATTGGAAGTATTTTGGCCAAACGTGCTCCCTACTGGGGCGAGCCAAACTGTAAGGTGTGTATGGCACATCACCAAGGTTTGCCCATCAACTGGCAGCAGCTGGTGAGAGGTGCAGAAATGCAGACACCGGCTCAGCCTGGAAGAAATGACTTTGTTTTCCGTGAGCCTGCACAAGGTTGATGGCTGTCTCAAGGTGAGCGAATTGTCACGCATCTTAAATAGTTCATGTCCTACATGCCAGGGAAGCAACTCCAGTCTTTAAGTGACAGTCTGTTTTTAAGGAAAGCTAATGAATATGCAAATGAACCCCATTTTAGATCAATAGGATGTAAATGCGGCTCATGAATATTCATGCTGGAAACACAGAGAACCGGATTGCTTGTTTCAATTCCACGAGTGAATGGAAGGGGCATTTATAATCCCATTTAAAAAGAGAATCACAGTTTCAATTCATTTCAAGTGCAAACAAAAGAACACACAAGGAGAGCTAGGCATTTATTATACTATGCACTAGTCCGGTTATCGCCATGGCTCTATAAGGCGGGCCGTATTCTTTACCCTGCAGACAATAAATGTGAGCATAACATTGTCTTCCCTGAGAATGTGACCCATGCTCATAGGTCATGCTCCTGTACCACACTTTAGCAGTCTGCCATCGACTCTTATTTAATGTTATGTTGTTGTGTTATGTTACGTTATGTCATACCTGCCAACTTGAAGAACAATCTCGCCATGTAAGGAGGGGGCGGGTCGAGAAGTAACTAGGAGGCACTTCTGAACCCCACCCGCCCCCAAGACCCCTCCCCCCCAAATAAAGCTTGCTGAGGCTGGTGCCGATGTCCTGAGGGGCTTTTACATCCCCTAATGGACGTGAGCTGTTCGCAGCCTCTAAAAACAATCCGAAAAAACTCTATTTACAGTGGTTTTCAGCTTGTTTTCCCTGCCACCGTGTGATATCGATCCTCACCGGGAGACCGTGGGATGGGAGCCGATATTGTGTGTCCCGCGGTGGCACAGTGTGAGTTGGCAGGTATGTTATGTTATACTTGTAAAGCGCATGTTCACCAACGGTCTCTTGCCGCTAATAAATATACTGACTGATGGGGTCATTATTTAACCATTAAATTCCCGTAAGCATATTTAAACAGCCAGGCCTTTAGGCATTTCTAAAAGAGATTGCAGTCGGTTGCCTGTCAAACCATCGCTGCAGCGTATTCCACAAGGTAGGAGCTATCACTAAAAGGCCCTGTCCTCCAGATCTCTTCCGAACTCTAGGGAGCAGATTTACAAGCCCCTTGCGACAAATTTACGCTGCTGTTGCATCACTTCTACGATGCAGCGGCATCATAAACATTGCGCCACGTTGCGACAGATTTACAATGTCAAAAACACAACAGGGTGTGGCTCTAATCAGTAAGGCTGAGCCTACTAAAGTGTAATAACGAAGAAAAATGCCAGTACTGATACTTTAATCATGAGACCTAATCTATCCACAATGCAAAGACAACTGTACAATGCATCCAATGCTATTTAATAGCTTGATTTATTTGAAAAATTACTTTTCAGAACATTAGAAAGATCAACACACTTAAAACAAGAAAAAGTTATTTTTGCAACAAATGAAAATGGATACAAAGAAACGTGCATGAAATTCACAACTATACTTTCAAACATACCACTTCAATCATTTAATAAACACAAAAAGCAACTTAGGCAGAAAAATTGGACCACTATTTCTGCCTAAGTTGCTTTTTGCGTTTATTAATTTCGCAAAAGTTTGTGGCAACTGTACACCATACTATTTCTGTTCTACTGCTAATGGATTTAAGTACTTCTATGACTTTGGAGATGGTGTATGTTTAATAACCAACAGTGTAAATCATCGTATTTTGGCAGATTGAGTGCTTTTTCAGATGGTGTATTTTATCCCCCATTTGATTTTGCATTGTGCAGGATGAATGTATGAGGTGTGTTTGTGAAATGATTGAAGTGGTATGTTTGAAAGTATAGTTGTGAATTTCGTGCACGTTTCTTTGTGTCCATTTTCATTTGTTGTAAAAAGAACTTTTTCTTGTTTTAAGTGTGTTGACCTTTCTAATGTTCTGAAAAGTAATTTTTCAAATAAATCAACCTATTAAATAGCATTGGATGCATTGTGCAGTTGTCTTTGCATTGTGGATAGATTAGGTCTCGTGCTTAAAGTATCAGATTTACAATGTGACACATCTAGGGAGAAGTGTCATGTTGTAAAGCCCTGCGCTACATTATACCTGCGTCATGTCTAATGTATGCAGGGTGGGAGGTACAACATAAAAAAGCCTCCTAAAAGTGACACAGTGAAATCTACAAGATTTCACTGAGTTACTTCTACAACATCACAGCGTCAAAACCTTGCGCCTGCTTGAAGCAGGCGTAAGGAGTGACGCAGCATGATAGGAATAGGCATTCCTTACCATTGCTGGAGTTGCGTCGTGCTTGCGACACGACTCCAGCAATGCACTGCCTTTACGCCAAAAGATGCATCACGCATCTGTCTATCCTTGCGCCAAGGAGCGCCGCATTGTAAATGCGACACATCCATGGTGGCACAAGGTTTTTTTTACGTGACGCAAATTCACTGGCGCATCTCTGCTGATATGCAGAGATGCACCAGATCTTGTAAATCTGCCCCGAGGTACTACTAATTAATTATTATAAGAAGATCTCAACTTACGTGAAGGAATATATGTCTTAATCTTGTTGGTCATAAAGGCGGGAGCTTGCCTATTCATTCTTTTAAACAAAATACACCATATTCTGAAGCAAATTTGTTTTTTTTCAGGAAGCCAATGAAGTTTCTGTAAAAGAGGAGTTGCATGTGTATATCTAGGCAAAATAATCATTAACCTGGCAGCCGCGTTCTAAATAACTTGCAATTTATGCGAAGTAATCTGAGGCAAAACTGCGTAAATGACATTCGCATTCCCAAGTCTTGAAGTGATAGTGGCTATTACTGTCAGTGTCCTTGCTTCAACAAACCGGAGAGGTGCTATATCCTCAACATGTTTAGTGGTGACATAGATGTAGAGACCAAGGAGTTCACTTGGGGTATTATTAAGAGATTTCCATTAATCACCGCCCCTACACATTTAGCTGAAGAAGATGGAGTCCGATTTGTCAGCAGAGACCACAATGGCATGCTTCAATTCAAGAAAAGACTCTGAGTTATCTGTAGATACCAGCACCATTGCACTTTCGCGTGATTCAACATTTATCGTTCCCTACTTGGTTGGCAATGCCTGATCGGTGACATATCCTTTGTTTGACACAGCAGCGGGCTTAGAGCAGGAATTTGGAAAGGGGATATTATTTGGGAAAAACAGATATCAAATCAGCCTATAGGTTGCTGTCAACTCATCCAGAAAGCTATCTGCTATAAGGATTTGCAGTGGAAGGGCAATTACTCTTGGACATATGAATGCCAGTGGGTGACATGGTCTCATGTGCCTACTTTGAGTGGCTCAAGATTTTCTTGGGATGGAGATGTTAACATGACAGTGGCTTCAAGGGAGTCATCCACCACTTGTGTGATCTCTTGTTTGTGGTGCGGAGCATTATTGGTCCAGCAGCTCAACTGTGGAGTTTGTGCTGTCGACTTGGGAGAACGGCGGCCCGAGATCTTGGGCAGAGGTGAGGGTGCGAGCTTTAGTATGCGTAGCTAAAATGAGGGAAAAGGGGGGCGTGCCAAATGTCAAAGCCAGGAAAAGATTCGCAGGGTGGAGCCGATCCGTGGGCATGCCTAGCAGCAGGTGGGAAGAAGCCTTGATGGAAATACGGGTGCAAATTTGAGTGAGCCCGGGAAATGAACGCAGTGATCTATTTGAAGCCCCCTTGTGCAGATATGCATTCTTGGTGTCCCCCTATGGGGCAGCAAGAGTAAGGAACTTGGCGGTGAAGAAAAAAGTATAGAAGCTTTGACGGTGGTACAAAGGGTTCAATGTTGGACAGACAATGATAGGATAAGTTTTAGGATTCCAGTATCAAAAATGGTTCAGCTCGGTGAATGGGCATGGGACATTTTTAGGTCTCGTCTGTCGATGCGCATGCGCATCGAGCAAGCGAGACTATGGGGGCTTATCCACTCTTTATCCACTGCAAGGAATCGTGGCGATTCCTTGCAGTGCCCGTGACTTTTAAGCTCAATGCGCATGCGCATTGAGCTTAAAAGCGCGTGCACGTCCGTCTTGTTTTACCCGCTCCGCCCCCTCCCCTTCCCGCCGTGTCGCATTTCTCCTCCCCCCTCCCCTCCCCTCCGTCCATCTTGTTTGTTTAATTTAACCCGCTCCGCCCCCTCCCCTTCCCGCCATGTCGCATTTCTCCTCCCCCCTCCCCTCTCTTCCCTCCGTCTCGTTTGTTTATTTTACCCGCTCCGCCCCCTCCCCTGCCCGCCGTGTCGCATTTTTTTTTATTCGAAGCCTAGTGTTTGAGCTGCTTCTCCTCCTCACCGGACTGGAGTCCAAGAGCACTTGCTGCTGGTCCGGGCTGGCCATCGGCCCTCTTTAAGGGGACGGAGAGGGCAAGGATGTGTTTTATAAAACCATGGCAGCCTCTACAATGACGTGTAAGGCAACCCCCTATTTACATACCCAATACAATAACGTCCGTGGACGAACTAAATAAAATGTACGTATGTGAGAGGTAGCATACACTTCCAGAGCCCTGCATACCCTTTTATGTTTCACGCTGTGGGCGACTCTTCCTTACGGATGTCTGTTTTTAGCGCTGTGAGGGCTTTTATTCATTTAAATTCAGGCGCAGCCTTATTTTTCCATGCTCTATTTTACGAGCCCCACAGAAAAAAATATTTGTTTTTACCCTAGAAAAGTGAAGAATTTGTTTTTGTATCAATATTCATTGGCTGCAACTGCTAGAATCTGTCACACGCTTGCAAACGCACCCTAAACGTAAGTTCGATTTTAAAATATTAATTTGAAGTGCACTTTACCAAGTAGACTTATAACTCGCAAAGATATGGGTAGCAAAGAACTCGCACAGTGCAGTTCGTTCAGCTGTTTTGTAACTGAACAATTCTTGCCCCCTTTTGTTTGGAAAAAAAAAGTTTAGAATACAGTTATCTCGCACCGTCTTTAACTGAGTTCTTGCATTGCCTTACTTCTGGGGCACTTTAAAATAGAATTAATGGATGACTCCCAGGGTAGAAACTATATTCATTTTGCCTTCTGGTTTGATGAGCATTCTTTGCAGAGATGGCGTACTTACTCCTGCCTAGCGCCAATGTGACATGTCTGGGAGCACTATTTCGAATTACTGATTCGATTCCCTCTGTTCCAACCCAGCCTCACCTCCTTCGGAGGGCCCAACAAGTAGGGTTGAGTTTGACATAGTAAGGGGCCTTGTAAAGCTCCAGTACGCTTTATAGAAATATAATCTTCGCAGGGCCTGATACACTTTCTCTGACTGTCGCAACTATTCACCCATTTATCTACGCCCGCTGCATACTTCCTGTAAGACAACTGGAGTTCAGTTTTCGAGTGAATGCTGGGCTCACATTGGCAGGTGATCTTCCTCACTCTCACTCATCCTCACTCACCCTCAACCCCTCACCCTCACTCACCCTCACCCTCACCCTCACTCACCCTCAACCCCTCACCCTCACTCACTCACCCTCAACCCCTCACCCTCAACCCCTCACTCACCCTCACTCTCACTCATCCTCACTCAACCACCCTCAACCTCACTCACCCTCAACCCCTCACACTCACTCACCCTCAACCCCTCACCCTCACTCACTCACCCTCAACCCCTCACCCTCAAACCCTCACCCTCACTCACCCACCCTCAACCCCTCACCCTCACTCACCCTCAACCCCTCACCCTCACTCACTCACCCTCACTCACCCTCAACCCCTCCCCCTCGACCCCTCCCCCTCAACCCCTCACCCTCACCCTCACTCACCCTCCCTCACCCTCAACCCCTCACCCTCAAACCCTCACTCACCCTCAACCCCTCACCCTCAACCCCTCACTCACCCTCAACCCCTCACCCTCACTCACCCTCACCCTCACTCACCCTCAACCCCTCACCCTCACTCACTCACCCTCAACCCCTCACCCTCAACCCCTCACTCACCCTCACTCTCACTCACCCTCACTCAGCCTCAACTACTCACCCTCACCCTCACTCACCCAAAACCCCTCACCCTCACTCACCCTCACCCTCACTCACCCTCAACACCTCACTCACCCTCACCCTCACCCTCACTCATCTTCACTCACCCTCAACACCTCACCCTCAACCTCAACCCCTCACCCTCACTCACCCTCACTCACCCTCACTCACCCTCACTCACCCTCAACCCCTCACCCTCACTCACCCTCACTCACCCTCACCCTCACTCACCCTCACTCACCCTCACCCTCACTCACCCTCACCCTCACACAGTGCAATAGTTCTCAGACCATTTCAGTTAGAGCTTTTAGAAATGTTTATGGCTTTTTTTATTTGTAATACTTTAGCATTGGCTACAGGAAACAAAAATGCTAAACATTTACAAAAAAAACCCATAAACAATTCTAAAAGCACTAACTCTAATGGTGCGAGACCTATTGCATTTCCAATGCTTGTTGGTAGTGTTCCAGTGACATCCTTGGAGCAATATGTGGTGGTAAGGCCACATGGGCAGATGGGGCTTCTGGTTCACAAGAATGGGTGTCCGTTGACAGGGTGCCCATTCAGAAAAGTCTTTAACAGATAGACAGTGCATTGTGGTTTGGAAAAGAAGCACTTAGGTGCCCATTTACTCAGAATAGGGGCATCATTGGAGACAGCAGTGGTAGGCTTGCCCCAGGAAACGAGCTAGGATGAGTGATGTTGGAGGTCCAACAGCTTCAAGTGCTATGTAAGACAGATCACGAGAGGTGCCGTGTAACAGGGCGCTCCAGTGAAACATTGTGGAATGTCTTCAAGAGGCAAATGGGGCTGAACTTGGCTAATGCTGGTTGCCATTAGAAGGCTCCAATGGAATGTTCCAAACTGTGCACAATTAGAGTGCAATCTTCATTGCCTACAGCTGTACGGTAGGGGCCCAGGTAACAAAGGGGGGGGAGAGATGAGATGGTGAGAGTGTGAGCCAAGCTGCCACAGGAGGGAATAGTGAATGGATGTCTCGAGAGCCCTGGGCAGGAGTTGGTGCCTGGTTGAAGCTGCTGGGATTTGGTGGGGTGCTGGCCAGTTTTGTAACTGCTTGGCTGTGAGGGTACCACAGTGTCACTTGGTTCCACCCAGTCAATCTCAACAGTACTAAGCTGACTGCTCTTTGATCGACATCTATAAGCAATCATGCACTTCGTGCCAATCGCAAATGCCTATTCATACGACCAACGCAGTTTTTAGGTTTCTTAACCTTTTTCAACATATCTTTTAAAAAGTGTCTTTATATTCAATGGTCTTTATTAACCAAGAATATATAATACAAAAATGTGATTTTAACGTGCCTGGTAGGCTGTGGTGGACCCAGTAGGATGAGAGATGATTGCAGTTCAAAGGTTAAAGGTTAGGGCTCTTTGCAGGGTTGCTTTGGGAGCTCTGGCATTGGTACAGGCACCACATCATAAAAATAATGGAGTCTGGTAGGGGTGTGGGTGAATAGATACTCAGTCCAAGGGGCAGAGCAGAGCCATCAGGGACCTAAAACTCCCCAGGGGAGCCTCACTGGAGACACCACGTGTGTGTCATGTGGAGTCTGGTATGCTGTGCTTAAGGGTGCTTCCCCTCTTATGATAACATGTAAATATTTAAATGTGGGCTGTTGCCAATTTAAATCCAAGCCCATGTGTAGCATCATTATAGTACTCTATGCCCAGTTGTTCAGAGAGAAAGAAAGAAAGAGAGAGAGAAAGAGAGAGAGAGAGAGAGAGAGAGAGAGAGAGAGAGAGAGAGAGAGAGAGAGAGAGAGAGAGAGTGTTTTATGATAATTAATGCAATGTTTACAGCTGCATAAAAGGGTCTCAGAGCAGCATAAACACACCCTCTTTCTATGCTCATGGACAAACAGGAGATATGTGATAAGCATGGAAGGTCAGCCATAGTGTAACCTTGTTACTTACCCTGACTTGGACCAGGACCGTCCTCCGTTTCCTTTCATACCCTATCCATGCTCTGTGTAAGTGTGCAGCCAATACTCAGCATCTGTTGAGGCAACAAATTGCCTGTGGATACAGAATTATGCCACTAATGACATAAAATATCAAGAGGTGGAAAAACCTCTCCTCGATTGAGCCAGAGGGAATGCCTGATAATTCCCACAATTAATGAAAGATATTTTATTTGCAGCTAATTCTGTGATAGTCTTTAATTTGTTCTCTGTAGTAAGACCGCCTTGTGCCGGTGGCAGTGTGTTACTCTGATCTTCTTCCTCTGATCTAATATCCATTTGATCAATGTCAGACTGAACTGACTGCTGTTTGTATTGTTTTCACTGAGACAAGGCATTATCTTGTCAGCGCAATAGTTACAACAGTTTCTAACAATCTTTATGTATCTTACTGTGCAGCAATACTCCATTTATTATAGGGCTTGTATCCAAATTTGAAAAAGAATGCAAGTGTTACAGACAAACATGTGAGACAATTAATATAAAAGATGACCTCCCACCTTGTGCCATCTGCATGATTCAGAAAGAAAAAAAAATCAATGATTGAATTTGTTTGAATACTTTAAAGATCACCCCACAGATGCTCCCTGTTTAGCCGGAAATAAGGCCCCCTTATTAATGATGGATCTAGATGTCAATCATAAAATTTTCTGGTTTGGTTTCCTGAAAAACTCATTATGGGAGTTAGGGTTGGGACATTTGTGGGCTACTCCTATGGGAAGGGTTTTCCCTAGCAAATCTGAGCTGAAGGTAGTCTACTGGAAACAGATTAACATGAAGCGATTTGCTTCCTGTTCAAATGGTTCCTTGACTAAGGCTTTTATTGAAGTAAAACATGAACCTAAACTGGAGGGATACTGGGACCTTATTACGTCTACCCGAGACAGGAAAGTATTCCATCAGTTTAGGGTAGGTTCCTTGCCAATACATTCTTTCACCTCTAAATGGGGCAACACCAAGTCTAGTGTTTGTTCCTTTTTGCCCTGATGCAAGCGAAGCCATGGCCCATGTTTTCTTTGCCTGTCAAGCTTATACTAAACCCAGACGCATATGGCTTAAACCTGTATGTGACAACCTCGGCACTAGATCTAGCAGTGAGGCCTTCAGAATCGTAAAAGCTGCTGTCGAAGGCCCGATTGTGGTTGCTACCGCCAAGTTTTTGGGCTGGTATGGGTGATTAGATGAAAAATGTGAGTTCTCTTTAACTGTCTATTATGTTGATCTATTATGAATACTCCTGTTATGTAGTCAATCTGTCTATATTTCTAAAAAACTAAGCCAATACCTATTTTTTAAGTCTTTTAATCATGGATCTGTTTTAAAAACTTTTTATCTATTTATTCAATTATTCGTCGTATCCGGGTGACAACTATATATCAAGTTGTTTGCTATATATAATGTGTGTTATCGTCACTTGGCCATTTTGTATATGCTGCTTTAACTTTTGTGTTTTTTTTAACAAACCGAAATAAAGTTTACAAACTGAAACTGAATTTGTTTGAGCCACAAAGAAATGTCACTTTCTTCGTAAATAATATGTGTTAACATGTTTTGGCTCCTAAAAATGTCTGCAACAGGTCATTATTCAAATGAAGTATGGTTTGGGATCCAAAGGTATGTGTTATTTTCTGTAGATGTGTGTCCAGTTAACCCTTGTTTGTGGTCTGTGTTGCAGTAGATTATTCTTCAAGATGGGAAGTGTTTGTTTCTTCTATGTACTGCGGTCAAATGTATGAAGAGCTGCCTCTTTATGAAGTAGTCACTGTGGACAGTAAAGAGAATTGCAACACAAAAAGATTATGGATGGAATGCTGAACATTGTCAAACATTAACCCCCAGTCACAGATCTGGGTTTAATCCATTGTATGTTGCTCCCCATGCCATTCCAGTTTGGACCCAGCCATATGCAAATCAGCCTTGACCCTGTTACCCATTGGAACAGTCCTGCCGGAAAATAAGCATCCTGAGATTGGGGGTGAGTGGTTGAAAAGTTTCAACTCTCCATCCATCATTTTGTTGTGTTTGGACAGTAAGGAGCAGACAGAGAACTATAGAACGATTGATTGCTCCTTCTTAATAAAACCTATCTCAAAAGAGACCTGGTTAATAAAAGAGGTGAAAACAATTAAAACAACTGTGTGCTAAAAGTAGTATAAGAACAGTAGATTTCAATTAAGGGTAACAGCTGTTAGTGTTGCCACCGTCAATGCCCAGGGTACAGCTTGTTTCTCGGGTGAGTATGGCAGTGTCCTGAACAGAAAGTAACAAGCACTGTCAAATCCAATATTTTTTATATTTATATGGCGTGGCATTTGAGCATGTGCATACCATACGAATGTCAAACCGATTGGCTTTCCTGGTGCTGGTTTGCCCTGCAGCACAGAGGAGTGAGCACAAACAAAAGCATCTGAAAAGTGTACACTAGAGATACAAAAGCATTCTTGTTTATTGTGGCATCCACTGGTAGACGCTTTTGCCAGCACCTGCTTCCCAGTGCTAGGGGCCCACTTGCTGACTGACGTCTGATGTACAATATTCCCTCATGCATTAAAATGGAGGAGGAAGGAAGCATCCAAACAGCCAAAAGAAAAACAATGAGACTAAAATACTCCTTTGGACTGAACCAAGATGTGATTGACAATGTTTCAAGTAAATGGCTGAAGTTTCTGGAGCAAAAGAAGCTAATGGCTGAAGTAGGCTGACACAAAGCCCCTTAAAGTGTACCAGTGGCGGCTGGTAAATTTAGCAGGGAGGGAGGCAGGCAGGCCACGGCTGCACACACACTCACTCACACCCATGCATTCACATACATGCACACACACACCCATTCGCACACTCACTCACAAATGTATCCATTCAGACATACACACACACATACACAAAACATTTCAAAAATATTATACTTACCTCCGCTGCAGCGCCAGAGGGATGCCTCATAGGTACCAGGAGATTTAGGATTGCTGCCACCTCTCAAAGGCTGCCCTTAGGTTGGCCACTGAAAAGAGGCAGCGGTCCCGCACCCGTCACAGAGTGGGCTGCGGTCAGTGAAACTGCTGACCTAACCCACTCTGTGACGAGGTGTCACTGAGTGACAGGCAGCCCTGAGCACTTCAGGGCTTAAAACTGAATTGCCAGGTCCAAGGCAATGATTAATGCTCCCCTTGTCACGAGGAGGAGGGTTCGAGGCACTTTTGCCAGGATGAGTTGGTCACATCCAGGGAGATGTAAAATCCTTATCCTGGCAACGATCAGCTCAGGAAGCCAGGATCCTGTGCATTTAGCGGAAGTACAGCTCCTGGCTGTCTGACCTGAACAAGAAGAGCCCTTTCAAACAGGAAGGGGTGGGAGCCCACTGCTGACCTCCCAGCACAGTTTGCTCCTAAGCATTATGGTAAATGCAGTTTGTAGTGCATGATTACTTGGTATTTTGCTGGAGTGTTCCACCAAAGTTTTTGCAGGTTGGTGCTGTACAGAAGAGCCCTTTACTCAGCCTGACAGAGACTCTTCTGGTCGGGAGGTGGTGGGAAAGAATATGGATATAGACCCTCTGCCCATACAGACAGACCGCAGCTGAATTGTACAATGCAATATGCCCAGGATAAATGGCCTAAGATGTCAAGCCTAAAAAACAGCCCTGATTACTTCTTATTTTTAATATTTGCAACATTGAGTTAGGGATTGGAGTAGAGGTCATGCCTGTGATGTCATCTGCGGTGTAAGGGTTTGTGAGAGGATTGCACTCTTCACCTCCATTAGCAAGAAGATCATTTAGGACCAATGGATGGTTTCTGTAAGTAAAATCACACTTTGTAAAAAGCAATACAAAAAGAACTCTTTTCTAGTAGATCTTTTTTATTTTATTTTCATGAGCACTGCTTGTGCAAATAAAACATTAAAGACTGAACATAACACATTAGTTAAACGTTTGTTTTCAATTTGTAAAATGCTAATATTTGAGCAGGAAATGTTCACAGCGTTACTAGCACATGAAAAAATGCTTGCACTAAACAACCGGAGATGTCACCACCAAATTTGGTATGAAGCCAGAGGCCAGCACCCTATGTGTGCTCTTCCAGTCTGGCCTAACAGCTATCTGCCTGCAAGGCTCTTGCAATAAAATAACAAATCATACAATAATAATACACATAAACATATGCATCAGCATCATACATAGAGACTCGGCTTGGTCAGTGGGTCTTGAGGGGTCTGCAGCGGGGGGAATATGAGAGATGACCAGGGTTTGGAATAGACTGTTCCTATGAGGAGCAAGGTTAGTACTGATTTGCATACGGTGGGCCTCTGGGGCTGATTTAGAGTTTGGCGGACAGGTACTCTGTTTCAACAGTAACGAGAACCCTGTACCCTAAACTTAAGGCCCCCCTGCACAATTTTGACTCAGGCAGACCACAAGTTTTACACTGGTGGAGTAAAATGTTCTCTGTCAGGGTCAAACTTTCTTTGATGGCCTGATGGAGTAGGTGCCATCTTAAGTAAGCAGTCCGACCATCCACACTATTTAGAATGGATTGTGAGATGGCTGTTTTATTTTACAGACCACCACCACCAGGTATATCCTAGTAGGGAGGGAGAGTAAAAAAAGAAATTTTACCGGTGGGAGGGCCATTAGTTTTTACTGTTTTGAAAAATAAAATAAAAACTTTGGAAAAGTTTGACAGCCAGACATCCGTTAAACATGTCCTACATTGACAGGACCTACCATGACTCACAACCCATTGCATGCCTACGAGGACCCTGCAATTGAATCTGCACTTCTTATTATCCATGGCGCCTTCCCTCTTCAAAAACATGGGTGGCACAAGGGAGCGCCGCGCACGCGGTCCTAGCCTGTAGCACACAAGGAATCCAAGGCAGACGGCAAGGTCCGCTTTCAGGCACTTCAGGAAGGGCCTGAACATTGAATGCTCCCAGACTGCTGTCAACTGAACTTTTGTACCCTCAGTTTCATGAAAAATGTCAGATTGAACCTCTCTCCACCAATTGGAGTCAAGATTAACTCCTCCCCTGCTTTCCATTGGACAGACTCTGTTACACCTGAAGTGAAGTAAACAAAAGGAGACACACAGCGTTCTCAAAGAACTTTAATAAATAAATAAATACATATCAACATAAATATATTAATAAATACAATATTATTTAAATAATCTGTTTTGTAGCACAAATAACTGGTCTATAGATTGGAGTGTGCCTCTTTCCATTTAGTCGCGATATACCCTCCTGTGTGTGAGATTTGTGTGCACCTCCCATGTCTCATGAACTGCTTTCCTGTGGAGCAGAGAAGATAGATGGCAAAGGAGACAAGTAAATATCTTCAGTGAAATATGCATGAGTCTCTTACCATCTGGCGTGATGTTTAATGAGAGCTGGTTGTCATTGCATCTCTTCTGCACATAAATCAGCGCAAAGAACCCTCCCTGCAGTATCACACGCTTCCCCATAATGAATGGATGGATGAGAGCACCATGTTCTGGGGTTATTATGATCGATGCTTTTCTTAATGGCTGTAGTAAATAGCGTGTGATTGTAGACATGTTCATTTCAAGATCAGCTCTTCAACTAGCCTGTTCATGCTGGCCTACCCAGTCTCATCCACCCTGTAGTAATTAGTCCAAGGAAGCAGAAGAAAGTTGGAAGTAGTTTATTCTGAGAAGACAGCTTAACAACCACCTCCAGCATAACACCAGTAGTAACTGACCAGCTAGTACAGATTAGAATGTTAAGCCAAGAATGTACAATAACAATTCTGAGAAGGAATGGTGCACTAAGATAGGATAACATGGGATACTACACACCTTCCCCCCTAAAAAAAATAAAAAAAACACAAAAAAAAAAAGAATTCAACAAAGCAAAGAAATTCAACATAAGTAATCATGTAGCTTTACAGGTAATTGCTTGACGCGAGAACTTTTCCTTTGCGCTGTGGAAGGAACAACACTGTGTTTGAGAGAAGCACTTAAGGAATCAGGAACACTTTCCAGAGCATTGGAATTATTGACAACACAATCATCAGAGGACAGGGAGGATTGAGGAAGCGAAACATATGCAGGAACACTGGGAACCGGAACATATGCAGGAACACTGGGAACCGGAAAGTAGTTTATTCTGAGAAGACAGCTTAACAACCACCTCCAGCATAACACCAGTAGTAACTGACCAGCTAGTACAGATTAGAATGTTAAGCCAAGAATGTACAATAACAATTCTGAGAAGGAATGGTGCACTAAGATAGGATAACATGGGATACTACACACCCCTTACCCTATCCCTTCCCATGACTAGTGTCAATAGACTACAGGTGATACGGGTCTTAGCGGCATATTATCAAGGGTTTTATCTCCGCTTTTTAGGCTTTTAAAGCCAAAAAAGAGGAGATAATCTTTTCGCCCTATTAGCAAGCTGGTGCTAACATGCATTAGCGCATGCTAGTAGCCGTTTTGCCGACGCCTCGCTTTGCATCTCTAATGAGATGAAAAGTGGGAGTCGCTGGGCGTACCCCTGGCGGACTACCTTGCAAATTATCGCTAAATGCACATCACAATATTAACAGCCTACACATGTTTCATCGCATACATGGGTATTACGAAATATTGAACTCACAGAAATTGTGTGTAAAGGACACCACAGGAAATAGACACCCTCTGTGGGTTGGAAGTATCACCACAGAAAGAAAATCCATGTTGACAGGACCTAGCCTTAATAAAGTCACGGGACTAATACCCATGTATGTGATGAAACACATGTCGGCTGTTTGACTGTGTGGAGATCAACTGAATAAAAGAGAAAATAAGACAGAGAGAATCTGAAATGTTTGACCAATTGTTCTTATTCTCTATGCACTACCTATTGTTTTTCATTAATTCTTGACGTGTGCTGGGGAGTATTTGTGTATTCTGTTAGCATAGGCTAAATAATTTGGGGAGGTTTGTGGTTCTCCTCACCTTGCAGCACCGCCACTCTAATAGGTGAATTTGTGACAATTACTACGTGGTTTTCTCCTGTGAGGTGCCAAGAGACCTAGAAACATACCACTTTCCGTTCTGTCCTCCTCATAGTGTTGGGCCACTCAAACTCTGGCTGTGGGTGTGGGGTGCAGAGTGGTGCAGACTCGCAGATTTGGCAGGAGCCAGAGTCTGTGGGTGAACAAATCTGGTGTTCACGGGAGACAAAGTCTTTGGCTTGGAAGGCAGGGCAGGTCCTCCAGGTTCTCAAAATTGCTGGCTGTAGAATACCCCGGGATTTTGCTGGAGCAGGTTAGAGGTGGGCACAGGCTGGTAGGGCTGGGGCCAAGTGAGTGGGCCTGCACCTCTTCTTAGTTCAGGACGGTTTCTTCAGTCCTTCTCTTCTTCTTGTCGATTCTTGTCTGAGGAGGCAAGGTTCATGGTTGCCCCTACAACTAGATTTAGGGGCATTACAGGTAGATAAAGGTTGGGACCAATGGGTCCCTTACTTGGGATGGATACAGCCCCTATTAAGCCACCCTCCAGTGGGTAGAGGGCATATGCCGCACTCTGGTTGGCTGGGTCCTCCCATCTGCAAGATGGCGGGGACTCAGAGTTGTGCCTCACCTTGCCTCCTCCACCTGAGGGGTGGGTTTCAGGGCCGGACTGGGAACAGAAACCTGCCTTGGCACACTGTCAGCCAGCCCCCCCTGGGTGAGGGGAAGTGCATCAAAGCAGTGTGCGAGGGCCGGTTTCGGCCGATTTTGCTACAGGGGGCCGATATTGCCGACCCCCCGGTAACAAAAAAACGGCCCCCAGGGGTCCAAAATCGGCCCCCACCCTAGCGGCCCACCGGGGAAATGCCCGGTGCCCGCTATGGCCAGTCCGGCCCTGGTGGGTTTGGTAAAGGTGGCCATTCCTCCCTTCCTCACTTGGTTTTCCTGCCAATTCTTCTGTCCAAAGTGGGAGTCAGAACTGATGAGGGCCAGTTGCTGGTTGCAGCAAAGGACTGGGGTAGGTCACAAAAGCAGCAACCGTTAAAGCTTCGCCTTTGTTGACCCTGCCCATCCTCGGGGAGGAGGCTTGGCACCTTGTTCCAGAATGTGCCTTGTTTCAGACCTTGAGAGCAGCAGGCTCATGACCCAGGGGTCCAGTGGTGGCAGCTGGTGAGCAGCCACTCAGCCTGGACACTAGTGTGTTAGGTCATTTTTCAGGGGGCAAATCTAAGATGCCCTGTGAGTGCATTTTTCATGAAATCCCACACTGGCATCATTGTGGGTTTAATATGCTTAGACGTTTGATACCAAACTTCCTAGCTATCAATAAAGCCATTATGATGCTGCGAAGTTCGTAATGACAAACTCCCTGAACCAAATACTCTTAATGGCATTACTGCTCTTATAATGTCTAAGAATTGGACTTAGACACTGTAGGGGTACAGGGCTCATGCACCTTTACCCTCACCACTGGCATTGTGAAGCCAGCTAGAGGGGTGGCTGACCTATGCCAGGGCAGTGGGTTGTAGGCATGGCACACAGACATGTGTTATTCCCTGTGTTCTGCCTGAGAGGAAAGTCTAAGGTCTTTCCTTAGATGCCGGCGTCGTGGAGCCTGCTGGCTAGTGTGCAGTGGGAGATGGTGTCAAAGGATGCTGACAGGTCCAGAAGGATGAGGGTTGCTGTATGGCATTGGTCAAGGAAGGTGCGCATGTCGTCGGTGGTGGCAAGGAGGGCGGTCTTGGAGCTGTAGTTGCTGGGGAATCCAGATTTCGAGGTGTCTAGGATGTTGTTGGTTTCGATGAAGTGTGCTAGCTGGTTGTTGACAGCCTTTTCAATGACTTTGGCTGCAAAAGGAAGCAGTGAGATGGGCCTGAGGTTCTTGAGGTCTGTCAGGTCTACAGAGGGCTTCTTTAGGAGGGGGTTGACTTTGGTGTGCTTCCAGTTGTTGCACTCACACTCACAGACAAGCAGCAAGCAAACAGGCAGCACTTCAAATGGATATGAGGGTGGATGGCAGAAAGATGTTTACAAACACACACAAACACACACACATACAAATACCATTCATACATATGCACATGTAGTCCCACACAAAACACACATAGTCAGGCAGCACACAAGCAGGCACTCACAGATAAAAATAAGGATAAGTGAACATCTGACCAATCTCTGTCTACCTTCTTAACTGAGGATAATCCACCACCCCAGCCTACTGCTTGACTGCTGACTACGTCTCGATTTTTCTACCTTTCAATCATGCGCCCTCCTAACCCCACCCGAAACTCTACGCTTGTGCGTTATGGACCCAACTCCTGGTCCATTAAATGACCAGTAATGCTAAATAGAACTTCAAACACAGTACTCTAAAACAACACCCGGAAACACTCATTGTAGATAACCACCATTCAGCGTCCAACGGCAGCACGAAAACTAACTTCATTTTTTCACCAATCGCCCGGATAAATGGAAAAACACCTTCTCTCTTCACCTTCAAGTCGCTAAGTCAGTAATCATTCCCTATGGTGAAAAAAATCTCCACTACCATCTCCCCGACCTTCCATCTACAGAACTGGAACCATTCTCATACAGGCCACCGACCCGCACCTCACCACTTTTGACCGCCACTTCCCCACACTTCTCTCCTCGTTAACTCAACTGAGCCATCAAACCCTATCTCCCCCATCCCTCTCCACCCTCACTAATAACGTGGAACTGATCCAATCTCCCTTCCCTGAAGACCCTCTCTTCAACTCATGGACATCCACCATCACTCACTACAATCACCCTACCCCAATCATTACTCTCCGTCGCCAAACAACCACCACTATCACATCAACTGAGCACACCAGGAGTGACAAACTCACAACTAACAATCCCCACAAGGCCGATCTTGACAGTTTGGTCTCTACCCTTAGCCCTCCTGCGACTGAAATCCCCTCAGACACTCCCCTCCCCACCCCTGATAATCTGAACTCTCCCTCACAATCTTCCCCGACCCCCTACACAGTCCCTGTTCCCCTGACCCTGACTCCCCCCGGATCTAACATCATTTCCAATCCTATGGTCTCTCTCCCCCCTCCTTCCTCTGCACACTCCCCTTCCGCTGCTGCACTCCCACATACACAAGCTACCTCCACCACTAATCTCTCTGACAGACTCAGAACTCGGACGCCCTGCCTAGAATTTATCTCCCTCCTCACCTGGACACTAGTCCCACTTCTCCTCCTCTGAACTCCTCAAATGGGAACATGACAAATCCGGCTCCCTGTGTACAACCTCTCCCCTCTCCTAATCCTAGAGACTCCATCCTATCCCTGGCCCCTGTTAAATCTCCCTCCATAGACCCAAGTCATCCTCGACCCCTGCCTAAAACCTCAAACTTTTTCAGTTCAATAACACAGCAACTGAACAGAATGGAGATGAAAATGAACTCCCTTACTGCTGATTTCCTTCACTTACACTAAAACCTCCTCAACAGAGCCAAGCCACCCTGCTCCCTCCCACTGGGTAGTTCTGCCCCTACCCCACTCAATACACCTCCCATGGCCCCACTCAATACACCTCCCATGGCCCCCCAGAGCACCCCTCGACCCCCCAGTCCAGCAGCGAATCGGCACTTGGACCCAACTGGGATAGCCAGCCCTTTTCGGTACCGAAATCAGATGAGACCAATGACTCTTACCTCGCTTCCAAACAGAAGTCTGCCCCTTTCCACATCCCTGTTATTATTGGCACTAACAGAATCCCTAATACTGTCCACTTGCCTAGACCCCCTGCTCAATACACCTCTATCCACCTAACTCCCCCCATCATTGAGGCTCCCCGACCTCTCTCTTGTATGCTCCTAAACTGCAGATCAGCAGTACAACACGCTACTGACATTGCTGAAGCTCTTCTTGCTTTCCTCACTGAATCCTGGCTCAATGTCCACTCTACCTCCATCCTCGACATTCTCACCCCCCCAGGGTACAACATAATCAGACAAGACATGCCAATCAAAACGGGGGGGAATAGCCATCATCCACAAAGCTGGAATACAGATTAGCAATCTCAAACCTGCAGAATACCTATCGTTTGAATACCTGGGTGTCGAACTCACCACCAAGTGCACCTCATCCATCAAATTCCACACCATCTACCATCCGCCTGGAGAACGTTCTCTTTTTCCCGAAGAACTAACAGACCTAATAACACAGTTCTCCTTGACAGATACCAAAGACGTGTTCCTGGGGGACCTCAATATCCACTGGAACGACCCAAAAGACTCCACTGTCCTGAACCTATCCAACCTTCTGGAAATACATAACCTCAAACAACTCTGCAATAAGCCAACACACATCAAAGGTGCAACACTAGATGCGATCATTACCAACAACGAACTGGTCTCTCTGAGAGCGATTTCTCCCATTGACTGGTTTGACCACCACCTCATTCTGTTCAGGATTGACTCACCTGTCAGCCACCAACCTATTTGTGACGTCAAACCTAAACTCTTGACCAGAAACATCAAAAAAGTCCCTTTATCCAAACTTGAATCCATGATTCTGGAGTTCTGGACTTTTTGGTTCCGTCCAGAGGTGCCAGGGAACAACACCCAAAGACCCCGGAGTTCCACCTGCCTTGGTGCGCAAATGAACAGAAACACGGGCTTCTCGATGGTGGCGTCAAAGACCAAAGGTTTATTACTGCAGGGACACAGAAGTCACAGAAACTACGCATGGGCAGTAACCAGGAGCCTGTTCGATTTGTACATAGAGGGTTGCTCCTTATTGTAGGAAGGTACATCCTGACTATGGTTGCCCCCAACTTTTTGCCCTGTGTTTTAGCTGGTTTTGGACATAGTCGACCTGGGACCCTGCCAATCAGGACCCCAGGCCTACTGCTCTCTCTTTAAAATGGATTCCATGTACCCTAGGTACATTTCCAATTGGTACTGGGCCACCCTATCAGACCCTGTAACTCAGGGCGTGGGTGTACCCAGGGCCGCCAGGGGCTGAAGCATGTATTATGCCACCCCTGGCTGGCCTCCTAAATTTGACACAACTGGCTGCACGACAGCTGGGGCGAAGACGTGTAAACACCCTTCGCTTTAGGTATAGTAGCTCTATATCTAACCATACAATGGACACCCGAGTTCCTATCAGTCACTCCTATGGCAGGCCTTAACAATCCTGAAGGCAGAGTGCGTGGGCTCGTGTGAGCTAGGTTCAGGCCCGAGCCGAGCCCGGCTGCAGCTTGCGGAATCAAGACCCAATAGCTGTTCCATGATAACGCGTACCACATCGGTAACTCCGGTATCGCGTTATCAAGGCATGTCGAGTAAGGTGTCATACGAATCGGGATGCTGCCCTCTCATCAACTCTGGCGACGAGGTTAGCATTCCGCCCTTCTAGAGGGACACGACATGTACGTGACTGTGAACCCCGGTTAAAGTTAACGAAAGCCTCAGCTCCACAAAATGGATGCTGCCACCACAGACACAAGTCTGACCTCCTGCTGCTGGGAGTCCTTCCAGCGAGGAGCACTTGGACAAAGGGTTTCCTGTCGAGGGCAGTGTTCGCACCGTCCCAGACAGGGTTTGTGTATTCTGGGTAGGTAGGGCTTTTGCGAGAAGGTGACTGCGGAGTGGCACCCCGGTGCTCACTACGCATCTGCCGGTTAGAACCAGTTCCAGGGGCGACAGCCCTGGCCTGGGGAAAGTCCGGCAGGGGAGAGGGGTGTAACTACCCCCCTTTCTGGTCCCACCCTTAGGGCAGGACCTAGTCATGTACCCACCCCTTTCTTTAGGATAAAGGCCGGAGCGGGGACCCTTCCAAATTAGATCATCTTTGAATCAAGAATACTTTCTACGAAAGGACTTCAAGACTCTTCTCAAGATTTCTCCCTTGTGGCTAAGGAGTAGTCACCCTGCATCAGCGGGCACCATCTAAGAACTCTGCGGTTTGCTGTAAGTCCTTCCTCAAGGAATCCGACGGCCCAGCTCGACGAGAACCGGCTTCCCTGGCACCTCTGACCTCTACCCACGTCATCAGCTCAGCTGTGATCTGTGGGTGCGACGAGACCTCGAGGGACCGGCCATCATCAGAACCTGCACGCTCTTAAAAACCAGCACGACCATCGAGGTAACTCTCTGGTGAGTGCTCTGGGGTCCGAGAAGCCCCGACCCTGAGCCGCTCCAGCACCGAAGTGCAGTCTCCCAGCATCTCCACGATCTGCGTGGGGCCCTTCTGCTCGCTGCTCAGCACGTTGTCTGGTCACTTGCCGCTGGCTCGTGCCCTTCTGTGACGACGACCAAGAATCAACACTGCCGGTCTGGTTGCTCCAGACTGGCCCCTGCTTCCATCTTTTGAGAGGCACCCCGGACCCTCCTGGTCCACCCAAGACGCCGACAGCGACATCCGTCGTGGGACAGCTCGCACCTCCACCGTGGTCGCCGACAACGCCTCCTGGTCCGAGAGACTGCAGAGCCTAGCGTCGCCCACTCACCTGGTCGAGGTGACGGCCAACCGGTGCCTTCCTGGTACCCTCTGACTACTGGCTAGTAGTACGAACTTGGTCCCCTCTGCTTTCAGGTTTCATCAATCTCTACGAACTATTCAACACTGGTCGCCGGCCAGCAACTCCTTTTCTCCCGGCTCCTGGCTCGTCAGCGAAGACCCCGACGCCCGTAAGACTTGTGCAGCCGCAGCCCTCGTGGCTAGGTAACTCGGCATTTCGGTGCCTGCATAGCCTCCTTACTCTAGGGTCCCGAGTCCCTCGCTTCCGACTTGCCTTAACCTTTCCGTGTCCTAGGACACTTGTCTTTAAACTGTGCACTTGAAGTATTTGCTAAAGCGATTTGGTTTGTGCTTAGTACCCTGTCCTCATAAAGAGTACAGGGCTGTTGTGATTCTTAATAAATATACTGTTTATTTTCATAACACTTGTGTGGTGTCCTTTCACTGGGTGTTCAAGGGGTACATGTGTGGTAAACAGCTGGCTTAACGCGCCCTCTCGAGTCTTTAGCCTTAGACTGCTCGTATCCATGCTACTAGGATAGCTGGTCTATAGGTTGACTTACAACCAAACACCATAAGGGTCGTTGGAACGATACATAGCGGTCGCTAGAATAGCGAACGTTGCATATCGGGCCAACTTCTCACATTGGTGAGCAGCGGTTGGGATTTGAGCTTGCTGTTGTTTTACCACACGTATCCTAAGAATATCTTGTTGAAAGATCGCACAAGTACTGTTAGTACATATAACTAAAGCTTAGAATACTCTGAGTTCTACTGAACCAGCTGTTGTAGCTCCTCAAGGCTAGCACACCTTGGCTACAGCTCTTAGCAAGGGAAAAGTAGGAAAACACATAGTGTAGGTAGGTGCATCACTTACACCACACTAGAAACAGTATGTCGGGCCAAGGAGGAAACTCTGAGTCTCCCCTTGTGTCAGTTGACCCTCCACAGGTCATCCCTTCAGGATATACTGTGCTGAGCTTCAAGGAGTTAAGACGATTGTGTCACTCCCGGAAGATTCAGCAGGGGTCTAACCCCACAACGTCCTTTCTGATTGGTCTCTTGGAGACTTATGATGCCAGGAGAGCTGAGAAACTTCGTAGCTCTTCTAATCCAGAAGGAGACATGCCTCCCCTCGAGGGAACCCGAGACGATCCTGACCTCATTCATCTCGCAACCGAGAACGAGGATGTGGAGGAGGATGAGGATGAGGATCTCTCTGGGGACGAGGCAGATAAGGGACAGGTAGAAGTCGTCAGACTAAGCAGGTCCAACTTAAGCAAACATGATAGCGGTACTGGGGGACCCCTGGGGCCACTATCAGGTCAGCTTAACATGGGGAATGGACGAGCCCGATCTCTGTCAAGAGACTCTGGCAGATCCCTTCATACCAACGGCTCTCACAACTCTTCTCAAAGAGGGATGACGTCCCCTCAGAGGAGAGTGTACGAAGCGAAAGAAAGGGCAGCTAATCTGCGGATCGAAAGGGAAGAACTTGCCCTGGCCAAAGAGAAGCTTGCCTTTGCTAGAGAGCAACAGTTAAGTGGGGTAGTCCCCACTGGTGGCAGCAATGTACCTAGTAATAGGGAAAAGAGTTTCGATACGAAACACCTTGGGAAGATAGTGCCCCCCTTTAAACAAGGGGACGACATCCACAAATGGATTACTGCTTTGGAGAGGGCCTGCACTGTGCAAGGTGTTCCCCAGAGTCAGTGGGCAGCTATCTTGTGGCTCTCCTTTGAAGGTAAAGGAAGAGACAAGCTCCTCACCACAAGGGTAGAGGACGCTAATAATTACCAAGTCTTGAAGAATACACTCGTTGAAGGGTTCGGCCTAACCACTGAGCAGTACAGGGTGCTGTTCAGGGATACCCAGAAAACGCAGTCTCAAGATTGGTCTGATTTTGTCGATTGTGCCACTAAGGCTTTTGAAGGCTGGCTACTGGGTAGTAAGGTTACTGATTTTAAAGGATTGTATAATCTAATTATGAGGGAGCAAATCTTAAATAATTGTCAGAACCAGCTACTACATCAGCACCTGGTAGACTCTGAGTTGACCTCTCCACAGGAATTGGGTAAGAGGGCAGACAAATGGGTCAGAACCAGGGTTAGGCCTAAAAACCAGGGTGGTGACCAGAAAAAGGAATCGACCAAGCCTCAAGAGAAGGGGGGGGATAAATCCACAGAGAAGACTTCCCAAGGGCCCCAAAACTCCAACAAGGGTGGTGGGTCCCAGAACACTCCTTCAGAACAGAAGAAACCTTATTGCCATTCCTGTAAACAGGTGGGCCATTACAAAAGTGATGCCAAGTGCCCTAAAAATAGCAATAAGGAAAACATACCCCCAAGTAACACTCCCAGACCTCCTGTTATCACTAGTGGTAATCCCCCAGGTGGTGGGAGTGCCCCCAAGAATGTGGTGGGCATTACTTTGGGAAATCAGGAGGACTATGGCCTAGCCAGGTTCCCTGACCACACTCTTGTCTGTGAGACTGGCATGGGGTTTGCCAACTTCGCTACTGGACCCCACATTTTGGGCAAGTATAGACAAGAAGTTTTAGTGAATGGTCAGAAAGTTGAGGCATTCAGAGACACAGGGGCCAGCCTCACCATGGTGAGTGACCATCTGGTCCCCTCTGCTCAACTGACCCCTGGTTTTACTTATCAGGTGACAGACATTCATGGAATGAAGAGAAGGCATCCCATGGCAGTAGTCAAGCTCAGCTGGGGTAATGTCACAGGGCCCTTGAGAGTGGCAGTGACAGATAACCTACCTGTAGATTGCTTACTGGGGAATGACCTGGAACTCTCAGCATGGGCTGAGGTGGAGCAAGAAACTCATTCCAGAATGATAGGCCTATCCAGACAGGTTAGTGGGGCAGTAATAGCTACAGCCCCCGTCCAAGCACCATTCCTCCCTGAAAAGGTTGGAAGGGCAGTGGTAGCCACTGCCCAGGCTCAGACAGAATTTCCAGAGCAGGATAGGAGGGCTGTGACAGTCACAGCCCAAACACAAACTGAGTGCCCTCCTGAAAAGGTTGGCAAGGTTGAAATGGTCTCAGCCTCTACTCAGACAGATAGTGAGGTTGTGAAGCCTGAAACAATGGATCACTCCACTCAAACAGAGAGCATTGAGGAGGAAGAAGAGTCTTCCCCCTCCCAGACACTAGGTGAGAGCCAGCCTCCTCAGGGAACTGACTCTACCCCTGTTGAAGGAACTGCCCCAGAGGTAGTCAGGCCTAGCCTGGCAGAGCCCCTGATGGTAGTGGACCCTTCCCAGGTGGGACCCAGTCTGGAGCAGGTAAACTGCACCTCTCTACCCTGCCTCAGTCAGCCCAGGGCTGAAGAGGACAGGGAGGCCAGTGGTGGACCCCAAAGGGCCCCCTGTCCAAAAGAACCCCTTAATCAAAAGATTAGGATCACTGAAGCTGGTAAACCTAGCCAAGTGAGAATGAAACAGACTCCTGAGGGATCCCCCTTAACAGTAGTTAGGGAACTCCCACAGCTGGACACTGGGCACAGCCAAACATGGGGCCGAAAAACCCCAGACCTGACCTGTCCCCCCAGTAAGCCAAACAGAGGGACTCAGCCTCCAGCTTTAGGTAGCCAGAGGCTGACCCTGAGAGCTCAGTGCATCTCAGCTAAAGAAAGGAAGGCACACATGATGGATGGTGATTGGAGGAAGTTGAGCCCAAAGGTAGAGGAGCCTCACTTCAGTACTCCATCCCAGCATCAGCCTTCTTCTTTCCCAAGACACACCAGAGACAGAGATTCCCTATGGTGGAGACCCTCAGATGCCCTTAGGGTGAGGGGTTGCCTAGTGGACCATGACACAGGGGGAAACCAAGCCAGAGCTGGTCCTTCCTTATATGGCCACTTAGGTAATAGAGGCTTACCTGGACAAGGATAGCCTTATCTCCTTTCGTTTGGGGGGGGTTGTGTAGGAAGGTACATCCTGACTATGGTTGCCCCCAACTTTTTGCCCTGTGTTTTAGCTGGTTTTGGACATAGTCGACCTGGGACCCTGCCAATCAGGACCCCAGGCCTACTGCTCTCTCTTTAAAATGGATTCCATGTACCCTAGGTACATTTCCAATTGGTACTGGGCCACCCTATCAGACCCTGTAACTCAGGGCGTGGGTGTACCCAGGGCCGCCAGGGGCTGAAGCATGTATTATGCCACCCCTGGCTGGCCTCCTAAATTTGACACAACTGGCTGCACGACAGCTGGGGCGAAGACGTGTAAACACCCTTCGCTTTAGGTATAGTAGCTCTATATCTAACCATACAATGGACACCCGAGTTCCTATCAGTCACTCCTATGGCAGGCCTTAACAATCCTGAAGGCAGAGTGCGTGGGCTCGTGTGAGCTAGGTTCAGGCCCGAGCCGAGCCCGGCTGCAGCTTGCGGAATCAAGACCCAATAGCTGTTCCATGATAACGCGTACCACATCGGTAACTCCGGTATCGCGTTATCAAGGCATGTCGAGTAAGGTGTCATACGAATCGGGATGCTGCCCTCTCATCAACTCTGGCGACGAGGTTAGCATTCCGCCCTTCTAGAGGGACACGACATGTACGTGACTGTGAACCCCGGTTAAAGTTAACGAAAGCCTCAGCTCCACAAAATGGATGCTGCCACCACAGACACAAGTCTGACCTCCTGCTGCTGGGAGTCCTTCCAGCGAGGAGCACTTGGACAAAGGGTTTCCTGTCGAGGGCAGTGTTCGCACCGTCCCAGACAGGGTTTGTGTATTCTGGGTAGGTAGGGCTTTTGCGAGAAGGTGACTGCGGAGTGGCACCCCGGTGCTCACTACGCATCTGCCGGTTAGAACCAGTTCCAGGGGCGACAGCCCTGGCCTGGGGAAAGTCCGGCAGGGGAGAGGGGTGTAACTACCCCCCTTTCTGGTCCCACCCTTAGGGCAGGACCTAGTCATGTACCCACCCCTTTCTTTAGGATAAAGGCCGGAGCGGGGACCCTTCCAAATTAGATCATCTTTGAATCAAGAATACTTTCTACGAAAGGACTTCAAGACTCTTCTCAAGATTTCTCCCTTGTGGCTAAGGAGTAGTCACCCTGCATCAGCGGGCACCATCTAAGAACTCTGCGGTTTGCTGTAAGTCCTTCCTCAAGGAATCCGACGGCCCAGCTCGACGAGAACCGGCTTCCCTGGCACCTCTGACCTCTACCCACGTCATCAGCTCAGCTGTGATCTGTGGGTGCGACGAGACCTCGAGGGACCGGCCATCATCAGAACCTGCACGCTCTTAAAAACCAGCACGACCATCGAGGTAACTCTCTGGTGAGTGCTCTGGGGTCCGAGAAGCCCCGACCCTGAGCCGCTCCAGCACCGAAGTGCAGTCTCCCAGCATCTCCACGATCTGCGTGGGGCCCTTCTGCTCGCTGCTCAGCACGTTGTCTGGTCACTTGCCGCTGGCTCGTGCCCTTCTGTGACGACGACCAAGAATCAACACTGCCGGTCTGGTTGCTCCAGACTGGCCCCTGCTTCCATCTTTTGAGAGGCACCCCGGACCCTCCTGGTCCACCCAAGACGCCGACAGCGACATCCGTCGTGGGACAGCTCGCACCTCCACCGTGGTCGCCGACAACGCCTCCTGGTCCGAGAGACTGCAGAGCCTAGCGTCGCCCACTCACCTGGTCGAGGTGACGGCCAACCGGTGCCTTCCTGGTACCCTCTGACTACTGGCTAGTAGTACGAACTTGGTCCCCTCTGCTTTCAGGTTTCATCAATCTCTACGAAACATTCAACACTGGTCGCCGGCCAGCAACTCCTTTTCTCCCGGCTCCTGGCTCGTCAGCGAAGACCCCGACGCCCGTAAGACTTGTGCAGCCGCAGCCCTCGTGGCTAGGTAACTCGGCATTTCGGTGCCTGCATAGCCTCCTTACTCTAGGGTCCCGAGTCCCTCGCTTCCGACTTGCCTTAACCTTTCCGTGTCCTAGGACACTTGTCTTTAAACTGTGCACTTGAAGTATTTGCTAAAGCGATTTGGTTTGTGCTTAGTACCCTGTCCTCATAAAGAGTACAGGGCTGTTGTGATTCTTAATAAATATACTGTTTATTTTCATAACACTTGTGTGGTGTCCTTTCACTGGGTGTTCAAGGGGTACATGTGTGGTAAACAGCTGGCTTAACGCGCCCTCTCGAGTCTTTAGCCTTAGACTGCTCGTATCCATGCTACTAGGATAGCTGGTCTATAGGTTGACTTACAACCAAACACCATAAGGGTCGTTGGAACGATACATAGCGGTCGCTAGAATAGCGAACGTTGCATATCGGGCCAACTTCTCACACTTATATACTGAAAATTGTGCTCTAGGCAAATATTTCACATGTTAGTACATTCCCAAACCTTTGTGTCTTAAACAATAAATATTTGGCGTTACACAGGAACTGTCGATAATATCTGATGCCAAACATCACGAAGAGGGGTTCCCACTAGTCCATCACAATCCCTTGTCAATATTGCATTCAAGAGCCGGACCGCCTCATCGTAAATTTCGTTACCTCCCCCTAATAAAGGCCCAGAAGGAAAGGAGCAGAGCCAGGTGCAGAAGATAGGAAAGCGGGATAAGAGATGTTTGTGGGTTGTAAATGGGCAAGGCTACCGGCTTCGGCCGCCTAATCATGATCGGGACAATGGACACGAGAACCAGTTCAGGTGGGCTGGCCTCGGGCAGAGGAGGCAGCCTTTGTTGAGTCATGCAGCTACAGCGTGATCTGGTTTAAGGTGCACGTGTCATGAAAGGGGTGAATCTCCGGCTAAGGCTACGTGTCCTTAATCGAAATGAAGTGATCAGAGGTTATTGCGTATGTGAGGGCAAGAAACACAAAATGGCGGCCATGATCTAAGATGGATGCCGTGGGTAGATCAGAAATGTGTTCATAACAGGAGTGCTCTTGCTCGTATCGTAGCGAAAACACCAGGATATGCTAAATGGATCATTTGCGGTTCGCTGATACTAATATTATGTATTTCCGACAATATTGAAAACACGGGTTCAAATCGTCACGGAACCTCAGACCCTCCTTTTGCTCTTACATAGGCAATTACTCAGTCTATATCAGAGTCTAGTTCTATACTCATCAGGTCAGTGACATGTTGTTGTATCATCATCCTTTCTCGTGCCTTTTCTCCAAACGCAGGTGGTTTCCTAAAACAGGTTGCAGCACAAAGACTACACAAAGCGGGACCACACTGGATAATCAGGCAGCATGAGAATAGGAATACTAAGATGACACCGATGATCATTAGAACCTTCCACCCCCACGCTGAGATCAGAGTCCAAAACCACTCCATAAAGGACCAGTTTCCCTTGTCTACATGTATAGAGTCGGAAATCTTGTGTAGCTTAGAGATCGCCTCATAGACCGTTGGAGCATTATTAGGAATAAAGACACAGCAGCTCGATTGGATCATTCTGCATACCCCACCTCGATCTGCAAGTATAACATCTAGAACCATACGGTTCTGCAACGTCATGAGTCTATCCGCCTGAAGCTCAGCTGTCAAATTACTAAGGGCACCAGCAGTTTCAGTAATAGTAGATTCAACTACCCGTGTTAGCTGACGTATGTTTCTACTATTGGCCATAGGCCCCCAGAACGGAAGGAAGCCTTTGAAGAAGTCTCCAGCTTCCTGACCAGCAGTATCTTCCTTGCTGAAGACACCTCTCGCTATTCTGGTTCTGTGGTAATCAGATGAAGCAGTGTATGTTGGAGGCAACAATCGAGCAATATAGCATGAACCTGAAAAGTCAGTAGGTAACCATGTATATGCTCTGTCTCGACAAATGAAGTAAGTACCCCTAGCAGTGAGGAAGGCAGGGGAAGAGTTAGCCGGAAACACATAAGTCTCAACGCACTCACTCCTCCCCAGCTGAGCTCTCGGATTTCTCCCGTTACCTTGCAAACAGACCTGACCTCGGTGGGGTACGACCCAGATTGGAGTTGAGCTTTTACGCTTGCTTTCTCCTAAACTAAGGCGATACTCTGAAGTATTCCAACTTAAATACACTCGCAGTTCGTCTCTAGGGTATGATGGAGTATTATTGACATCCTTGATCATGTCAATAATTCCCTGGACTAAAGCTTTGTTGGCAGAGTTATATCTAGTGGAACGTGGTGGACGTGGAGGATAGGTCTCAAGGGCATAAGCAAAGATGGTTTGAAGGGCCTGAAATGATCCATTATAGCTGAAAGGCAAAACCAGATAGGGAATACCTTTATCCATAGTGTGGGGTATCAAGCCACACACCCAGCAGTCTGTAGTGTTAACTACCAGTTGGTGTTGGTGCAAGAGCTGTACAAAAGTGTTGTTAATGAATTCTGAACGTCGGGCTTGCTCATGTTCAGGAAACGAGTGAAAAGAGTGTATAGAAGAAACAGTAGAAGTGGCAGGATCAAGGGGAGGTACTGTAGTAACTGGCACAAAAATCAGATTTATACTAAAGACGATTCCACCCACCAATGTTGCTAAAATAATCAAAAATGTAATGGCACATTGCATCAAAAAGCATTTGCTACGAAGAATTCTGTAAAGTCTGTTTCTGCGAACATAAATCACATTTTCTCGTTGCAGCGCAGGAAGCTCCATCTTCTACAATCCGCTCGCGACCACTGATGATGTGTACGTAGATGAAAATGCCTCTATCAGCCCTGGGAGTTCCCAGAACCAACAGAAAGATCGACCTTGTGTCAGACCCCTGCAGATTCAAACTAGGCACACAGCCACGACCCTACGGCTACCCAGACGGCAAGGCAATTTAAAAAACAATAAACAATAGCAAACTTCCTGGCTGAAGGCAAATGTTCAATATATCAAAATCACAATATGCAGTTGCCTGCTTTATTTGTCCATTTTACGGCTTCTTAAGTTATATCTCTGTTTTGCTGGAACTGTCTGATCGGAAAATAGTGTATCACTAGCAGCTGTTGCAGTGTTTAAGTTCGCAGATAGCAAAGTTTCTTCTGATGCTGGAGACAAATGTTCAGTGTTCAAAGGAGTCTTTTCAGGAGGAGAGTCAGGTTTTGAAGTGTCAGTAATCAATTCGGCATCGCTGAAAGAGATGAACTTCGGTGTACTTTCAGATTCGGAGGCACCAATTCCCTTCTTTACCCAGTCGTCGTAAGGGAGCGGCAGGGGTACACGCTTTACATGTGATGCGTGTACCCAGTGCTTGCGGCCAGCTACACGAACTGCTGTCCTCGTTGCCAGTAAGATCTGGAAGGGCCCCACAAATCTTGGTTGAAGGTTCTTCGTCCTCGCGAAGTTCTTGATGACAACGAAGTCTCCCGGTTTCAGCTGATGCCCTGGACTCTCCGGAGGTTTTGGCAAAGCATCGAAAACCTGTTGATGAATAAGACTCAATTTAGCAGTCAAGTCGTAAAGGTAGTCTATCAACATAGGATATTCTAGAGAATTAAATTCCTTAGGCCTTGGCACACCCCAGATATTTGCTGGGCGGCCAAAGACTATTTCATATGGGCTCAGCCCTACTCTAGAATGTACAGTTGCTCTCGTTGATAACAAAGCCAAAGGAAGTGCGTCTGGCCAGGCTAAACCCGTGGATGCCTGTATTTTAGCTATCTTCAGCTTGAGGGTACCATTGTAACCCTCCACTAAACCAGCTGACTGGGGATGGTTCGCACTGTGGAATTTCTGTTTCAATCCTAGGCCAGCACATACACTCTGCATAACTTTCCCTATAAACTCACTTCCGTTATCCGACCATACAATCCGTGGCATTCCAAATCTAGGGAAATATTCTTTGAGTAGAATTTTGGCAGTCGATAAGGCAGTATTGTCCTTCAGTGGGTATGCTTCTATCCACCTGGAAAAAGCACAAACCACCACTAGGACATATTTTAAATTATTACAGCGGTCCATGTGAATGAAGTCTAACTGTATCACTTCGAAAGGGCAGGAAGGAGGAGCGAAATGACCAGCAGGAGTTGGAGTTCCCTTGCCAGGATTATGCATCAGGCATACCATACAGTTTTTCACCACTCTTTCTGCACACTTACTGATTCCCTCATTTTTCCAGACTGGAGCCAACATCTTACAGATACCTTTAGAACTTATATGTGCTACTCCATGCGCCATCGTCACCACTGCAAGCACATACGCATCGGGCAACATCCAACGCTGCTGTTCTGTCAAATCAATCCAACATCCATTCGAGTCCAACTTGCCCGTACTCTCTTTCCATACACGTTTCTCTTCCTCAGTTGCTTCTTTCTGAATCTCTTTCACACTTTCCATTGTGTCCTCACACATTCCAGACTCAGCGATCCATCTTGCAGACGTTGCAACATACATTCTACTCATCATGTCTCTAGCTGTCTGTTTAGCAATTTCATCAGCAAAAGCATTCCCACGACCAACATCATCCGTGATTGCTTTATGAGCACTGCACTTTACAATCGCAACTTCAGTCGGCAAGGTTAGAGATTCCAACAAGTCGTTAACTAGCTGACCATGTTGAATCTTAGTCCCATGGGACGTAATGAAACCTCTTTCTCTCCACAAACGGCCAAAACTATGGGCCACGCCAAATGAGTACTGACTATCTGTAAAGACATTCACTCTCTTGCCCTTAGCTAAAACACACGCTCTGGTTAAGGCTATTAATTCTGCAGCCTGGGCAGAATTCTGACTCACTCTTGCAGTCTCCACAATCGTCTTCAAAGTCGTTACTGCGTAAGCAGCAGTCACATCACCATTCTCCAATTTAAAACATGACCCGTCCACATACAGCGTACCATCCGGATCTGATAATGGAGTATCCCTCAAATCGATGCGTCCTTTTGTCTCTTCCTCCGTTTTGAAACAGCAATCATGTGGCTCGGAATCACTCGACTCTTGATTAGCCGGCAACAGTGTTGCTGGATTCAATACATTACATCTTTTGATCTGAATATGACTCGCTAGTAATGTCAGCTCGTAACCAGATAATCTTGCTCTAGTAAGGTGTTGTGTCTTAGTTCGGTTCATGAGTGTGTCCACTGCATGAGGAACCATGACCACTAGCATGTTGTTCATTACCAGACCAGCAGATTGTCGAATGGAAGCCGCAGCTGCCGCTGTAGCCCTCAAACAACTAGGTAACGCTCTGGCTACCGGATCCAATGTTGATGAAAAATACGCACAAGGGCGTTGTTTGTCACCAAATTTCTGTGTCAGGACACTCAACGCGCAACCTTCTCTCTCGTGAACGTAGAGCGTGAATGGCTTACTGTAATCAGGTGTACCCAATACAGGAGCTGAACACAATGCTTTTCGTAATTCAGTAAAACTCTCTTGACATTCATCAGACCATGGCACCGGACTCGGAACATTTTTCCCAGTCAAAGCTACCAATGGTTTCGCTAAAAGAGAAAAATTTGGAATCCACTGCCTACAGTAGGAGGTAATACCTAAAAAGGCACGTACTTCTCTCTGTGTGCGTGGAACACTCATTTGCGTAATTGCTTTTATTCTTTCTGGGGTCAACTTCCTTCCCTCCTTTGACAAGAGATGACCTAGGTAGGTCACTTCTTGGCAGCAGTATTGCATCTTGGAAGGTGACACCTTGTGATTCAAATCAGACAAATGATGCAATAACGAAACTGTAGCTGCTTTGCAAGTTTCCTTGTCATCGGCAGCCACTAAAAGATCGTCTACGTACTGTACTAGGGCAGAACCTGGAGGAAGGACAAAAGAATCTAACTGGCTTTTTAATGCTTGACTGTAAATGGATGGACTCTCACAATAGCCTTGTGGAGCGCGTTTAAATCTGAAACTACGACCTCCTAGACAGAAGCCAAAAATATCTCTGCTTTCCTCGGCTATCGGAATGCTGAAAAAGGCATTCTTCAAGTCGATGACTGAGAACCAAGTGGCTGTAGCAGGAATCAATGTTAACAAGGCAGTAATGTCTGGAACCACAGGAAACTGCGGAACCACAATCTTATTAACTTCTCTAAGTTCTATGACAAACCTGTACACTGGAGGTTTCGTAGGATCAGTTCGTTTCAGAATCGGCAATACAGGACTATTACAAACATTTCCTCGAGTTTCTTCAACCACACCTTTCTTAATCAAATCTTGCACAATCAATAAAAGTGCACGTTCTCCTTCACTAGATATTTTATATTGAGGAATTCTTGGAAATTTTACATTTGCTTTCAAAGTGACTACATATGGTGGTATTTCTAAAAGGCCTACATCATTAGGACCAGTCGCCCAAAGAGAATCAGGGAGTGAGCGCAGCTCTGGCGGGAGTGCATCCATTGACAAGTACATCGGAGAAGTGATTCTTTTACCCAACGTAAGCTGTACCCCTTCCGGAGAACAGTACAATGTCGCATATAGTCGTTTTAACAAGTCTAAACCAAGCAGGTTTTCATTACAACCCGTCGTCAAAATCAGGGGTGCTTTCAATTGACACGGTCCAACAGAAATAGACAAAGGACCAGATATCGGGTTGTAAACAGGGGCGCCTGAAAAACCTACAGAAACATTTGTTGAGCCAGACAAAGGTGCGCCAGGGAGTTTCGCATGAATGATAGAACTTTTTGCGGCACCAGTATCCAACAGAAACGGTTCGACTACACCTGATGTTGCTACTGCGACATAAGGCCCACTCTGATCTACTGGAACTGATACTACTCCCTCTCTCTGTCCATGGCTGTCCTAGTACCCATTTTGCTGAAATCCCTCATCCACTTCACAATAGTCTTCAACAAGATATTGCTGAGATCTATTTTGTTGAGCTGACTGTCCATTTCGTTGATCAAAGTGATTGGAGGGACGATCATTCGTTTGCGGAGGCATAGCACCTCGCCCTCGACCTCTAGAATTCTGCACAAAACCACCACGACCTCTCTGAGCTGCTGCTGCATTATTTTGCGCTAAGATCGGACATTCATTTTTGTAGTGACCCTCTTTCTTACAGTACGCACACTGGTTCCACTGATATTGAGGCCTGGTTGAACTATAATCTGTCCTTTGGTGCGAATTCTGTTGCATATTAGTCTGATTCGTGCGAGGCGGATACGCCTGCTGCAAAAGAACCTTAGTTTTTAAATCTTTCGTTTTCTTCTCTGATTTCTCCTTTTCCTCTTTATCCCTATTTTCGTAGTACTGTGCAGTCGCAAGTATTTGCGCAGTTGTAGAAACAGCCCACGCACTCTCTGAATCCTTTAATTTATTGCATAACTCAGGTAACAAATTATGCACAAATTTATCGACAAACAGTCTCTGTCCTCCTTCCGTGCTCATATCCTGACCACTATGATCTACAAAAGTCTCTTCGAACCTCGTGAAGAAGTCGGAGACACTTTCATCTTTCTTTTGCTTTCATGCGGATAATTTATCCCAATTAACACGCAACGCAGGCATCAGAGTCTTCATTAAGTCAATTATTCTACCTGGAAGATTAGCAATTAGGGGTTCGGGTTTTGCACCACCTACTTGCTGACCATCCGCTGCAGTGATAGCTGCCCAATCACCACCTAAGGCTACTTGATGATCCTCCCTACGAATTTTAGCCCACACTGGTTGTGGAACTACATTTCCAAATAACATGTCGATGTCCGCTAAGTTCATTATACAAGCCTCAACTGTCTGTGTTAATTCCTTGTAATATCCAGCAGGATTTTTACGCGGATCTGGCAAGGCCTGTTTCACTGCTAGCACTTCAGCTCGCTTCCACGGAATGTGTATCCACACTCGTTGGAACTGTGCTGGAGCAGCTGCAATACCCGCATTATCATCACGTTGTATTGCTTCGCGCCAGATTGGAGGAACCTCCCTCATAGGATATTGGCGACTTAGCTTCATTTTACCTTTCTCTAAATCTCTCGGCGAACGAAGAGATGGATCATTCCTAAAACTTAAAATCAGTTCCATCGCTTCTTTTATATTATCGCCCACTATCATTCCAGCAGCAAATTCTTTTTGAATTTTAATTAAATCTTCCAAGTCTGATTCAACATCATCTTCCTCTATTTCCTCACGTAACAACGAGCACATCTCATCAAAGACGTACCGTTGCGTTGGTTCCTTCCACTGCATAAACGTATCTAGTACATCTCTCGTACTATATCTTCTACCTTTCGTAATCCATCTGAGAGCCGTGGAATCTAAAATTCCCCGTTCTTCAGTACTTGGTAGCTGACTACGTCTCTGAACTGAATCAGGAGTAGGAGTCTTAATTAAAGATTTATATAAAGGAGACAGTATACTAGTAACAGAATCAGTGATTTTTCGACGTACAGAAAGTGGAGTTAACACACTTGCAGACGTAGAGAACACAGTAGAGGTAGGAACAGATAGTGAGGCAGTAGGAGTATCGAGAAAAATAGTTTGTGAAGTAGTAGGTGTAAGCGAGACAGATACAGGTATAGAAGTCGGCAACCCAGGAAGAGGAGGAGCCGTAGGAATATTCACATTAACCACAGGAGGTACAGGAACTTGATTCGGAGGAACAGGAACACCAGGTTGTCCAGCAACCGGCAATTGAACATTCGGGACAAGTGGAGCCGCAGCACCTTGTGCATACGGTGGAGGTGACCGTAACAGATAAGATAACAGAGGATCGTTTTCGGGGTCCTCCAGTATCTTAGCTGTTTTCGATGGCAAGGCAGGATAGCACTTGTCAATCGCTAAATTATGCTCTCTAATGGCCACCTCAATAGCCTTTTCGCACTCATTATCTTGCAGCTGTTTAGCCGCTTGCTCTAGAGTTAACTCTTCTTTCTCTTTCTGTTCTTTCTTAAATTTCTTCATTTCTCTCTGTTTGGATTCCTTTCGCCAGTAACGGAAAGAATCAAACATTGCCGGCCGGGCTTTCTTACTAAACAATTTCGCTTCTAAATTATCAAGAATCTCGGGTTCAAAACTACCATGCAGTGGCCAACTAAGGACACCATCCTTCTTAGTATAGCGGACCCATACCTCATTATAGGATATAGGACCCACACCATGTTTACAATATAAGTCATAAAGGGGAGTCCCAATCGGAGGAACCAGACAGGAATCCTCCAATCGTGAGTCACGGTTGCAACCAAAACAAGACAACATTTTCCGACTTACCATTTTCAATCCGGAACACAAAACAAACAAAACACGGAACAAATATGTGCACTCGAACCAAGAACTTAGGCCTACCAAAACCAAACTAATGTATCGATACCCAAACTGAACCAAAATAGATTATCGTAACTAGAACAACCAGTGATAATCTTACAAAACCAAACCAAACCAAGAACCGATCAAGGATTTTAACAATCCTCACAAAGTAACCAGCTAGCTATCACTAAATACTTAACTGAGGCACTGAAGACGTCACCAAGGAGAAACCCGTCACGTTTCGCTGTACTAAGGGCTGCACCTCGGGTCCAAGACAGGGCGACGGTCAAGGCAACGGCCCACTGCAGCCGTCCTGAACGGGAACCCTCGTGGAAGAGAACTTCGGGCCACTTTTGCGATATGCCGGGATCGATGAAGTGGGGCGCCTCCCTCGGAAATCTTCACACGAAGCTTCTCGAACTCTTTAGGCTTTTGGACCGGTACCGAATGACGTCGCCCCACGTTGGGCGCCAATTGGAGTTCTGGACTTTTTGGTTCCGTCCAGAGGTGCCAGGGAACAACACCCAAAGACCCCGGAGTTCCACCTGCCTTGGTGCGCAAATGAACAGAAACACTGGCTTCTCGATGGTGGCGTCAAAGACCAAAGGTTTATTACTGCAGGGACACAGAAGTCACAGAAACTACGCATGGGCAGTAACCAGGAGCCTGTTCGATTTGTACATAGAGGGTTGCTCCTTATATACTGAAAATTGTGCTCTAGGCAAATATTTCACATGTTAGTACATTCCCAAACCTTTGTGTCTTAAACAATAAATATTTGGCGTTACACAGGAACTGTCGATAATATCTGATGCCAAACATCACGAAGAGGGGTTCCCACTAGTCCATCACAATCCCTTGTCAATATTGCATTCAAGAGCCGGACCGCCTCATCGTAAATTTCGTTACCTCCCCCTAATAAAGGCCCAGAAGGAAAGGAGCAGAGCCAGGTGCAGAAGATAGGAAAGCGGGATAAGAGATGTTTGTGGGTTGTAAATGGGCAAGGCTACCGGCTTCGGCCGCCTAATCATGATCGGGACAATGGACACGAGAACCAGTTCAGGTGGGCTGGCCTCGGGCAGAGGAGGCAGCCTTTGTTGAGTCATGCAGCTACAGCGTGATCTGGTTTAAGGTGCACGTGTCATGAAAGGGGTGAATCTCCGGCTAAGGCTACGTGTCCTTAATCGAAATGAAGTGATCAGAGGTTATTGCGTATGTGAGGGCAAGAAACACAAAATGGCGGCCATGATCTAAGATGGATGCCGTGGGTAGATCAGAAATGTGTTCATAACAGGAGTGCTCTTGCTCGTATCGTAGCGAAAACACCAGGATATGCTAAATGGATCATTTGCGGTTCGCTGATACTAATATTATGTATTTCCGACAATATTGAAAACACGGGTTCAAATCGTCACGGAACCTCAATTCATCCTCATCTGCAACTCCATCCCTCATCATGGATGGCTGATGACCTCACTACACACTTTAACTCAAAAATGACAGAGGTTTTAGACCAAGTAGCTCCACTCAAACTCAAAAAACAGAGGCGAAACAAATCGAAACTCTGGTTTAACGTGGAGCTAAACGATGAACCGCGTCAACTCAGACAAACGGAAAGGGCTTGGAGGCTTAACCCCTCGACCTTACACCTGACGCAACCTAGATCTGCTCGGCAGGCATAAAAAAACACATTTTCAGTGAAAAGGCGTCCTTTTTCCGCAGCCAACTAGATCTGGCGAAAAACACACAGAGAGAACTCTTCAACATTGTCAAAAGCCAAACTAACGGCACTCCCTCTCAAGATATTGAAGTCACAAATTAGCGATGAGAAGAAATTGCCACCTTCTTCACTAATAAAGTCTCTAAAATTGATCAATCCTTCATACAAACCGCAAACTCTCCTTCCCTCATAACCTGTCCCCTTCTACTTCCCTTGACCGCGCAGTAAGAATTCTGAATAAGGACAATCAGACCAGCCTCCAGCTAAAAAACAATGCGCACTGGTCCGACTTTGAGCTAATGGCGGAAAACGAGGTCTTCAAGATAATTTCTAATCTAAAACCTTCCTCCCACACCATGGACCCCTCCCTTCCACAATCATAAAAGAACTCAACCACACCATTTCCCCTTTCTGGACAAAAATCATCAATGCCTCTCTCAGCTCAGGCTGTGTCCCAGACTCCCTTCAACTAGGACAAATCACGCCCATTCTCAAGAAACCAGGGGCCGACCCTAATGATCTTAACAACCTCAGACCTATCTCAAACCTCCCATTCCTTGCAAAAACATTGGAGTCATGTGTTCTCCACCAACTCAATAAACACATTGATGAGTTCAACCTCCTCAACACCTTTCAATCGGGATTCAGGAAAGGCTGTTGCACGGATACAGCCATACTCAATGTCTCGGACCACATTCGCAAAGCCTTAGTTGATGGTGATGCCTGCCTACTCATCCTTATTGACCTATCTGCGGCATTCGACACAGTAAATCATCCAGCTCTTCTGGAGACCTTGTCGAAGCGCTCCGGCATATATGGTACTGTACTAAAATGATTTACCTCTTTCCTCCAACATCGCTCACAACAGATTAAAATCAACTCCTGTCTTTTGAAGCCAACAAAAGTCACACTTGGGGTACCACAAGGCTCAATCCTCTCCCCGTCCCTCTTCAATCTCTTCATGGAGCCCCTCACAATCATCTTGAAAAAAGCTGGAGTGAGTTGCCACCTTTACGCGGATGACAAATGTAAATGTAAATGTACAGGAATTTATATAGCGCAAATCACCGAGCGGTTTCTAAGCGCTTGACACCCAAATCTATTTCAAATTCAAGTCCCCCGATGACATCTAACACCTCAATACCACTCTAACGGAGATCCAAACTTGGTTCAACGTCAACCACTTAAAGCTCAACCCAGATAAAATGGAACTGATCCTATTCTCTCTAAAAAGCAACCATCGTCCTATCCAAGATTGGCTCAAGAATCTGGTTGCCCTAAACTGCCCCCTCGTTCTATCCGACTCAGTTAAGTCTCTAGGCATCACCCTTGACAAGAACCTATCAATGGAGGCCCACATCAAAAACTCTACAAAAAGTGCTCTTTTCTCTCTAAAACACCCCAAGAAATTGAAACCTTTTCTTCCCCATGATGACCTCAAGACAGTAGTTCAATCCCTGGTTCTCTCTAAAATCGACTATGGGAACGCCATCCTTACAGGGACTCCAAAAGCTCACCTAGCCCCTCTAAGGGCAGTGCTGAACATGGCCGCTCGACTTGTATCTGGAGTAAAAAGATTTGAACACATCACTCCAGCTCTCAACTCCCTCAAATGGCTTCCCATGGAAGGGAGATGTATTTACAAGCTGGCCTGCATCACACACAAAGCCCTCCAGTCTTCGGCCCCCAACTACCTGAACAACAAACTGATAAGAGCAGGTCTAGCCAGAACACTGAGAAGCTCTAACTCACTCCTTCTCATTCCACCAAAAATGAAAAAGAAAACCACCCAATACCAATCGTTTTCTGGCAACGCTCCCAGGATATGAAACGCTCTCCCTGGAGTCCTCAGATGCAACCCCTCCGTCTCCTGTTTCAAAAGGGACCTGAAACTCCATCTCCTTAACAAATACTTTCCGGAACAACGTCAACTAACCTAGACCTCAATATTCCAAGTGGACTCCCATTAAAGGATTGTTGGTGAACGAATCACCTTGTTTTCTTTTTTTCTCTCCCCCTCCGTTGCACAGTTATTTATTTTTCATGCTGTATTCTTTATCCGTGGTTTGCTTACTTACTGTCAGCCTTCCAGGTAATGTAAGTCCCTTCTGTTTTTCACAATGTGTATGTGAAGCACTCTGATACCTACGGGTATAGCAAGCGCTTTACAAAACTTTTAAAATAAAATTAAAATAAATAAAGATGGCAGAAGGATGGATACACACACACTCATACACACAAAACATGCATCATAGAAATGCATGTACACTCCCACACACCACACACAGATAGGCACTTACGGAAGGATCTTAGGAGGAGTGAAAGGTTGGCAGAAAGATGGATAAACACACACCCACACTTACACACCTAACACCACTCACATACACACAAGACCATTTATACAAATGCACATACAGTCCCACACAACACACACAGCACACAATCAGGCACTCACCGATGTGTATGAAGATGAGTGAACAGACGTCACAAGGATGGATGTACGCACATTCACACATACACACATACGCGCAGTCATTCATACAAATGTACATAGAGTTCCCACACAACACACTCACAGTCCACTTCCTCGTTAGCTCCTCGTTAGGAAGAAGTCAGTTTTGAGGAGAATGGAGAGCCTCCCACGAGCCAGACACAATAAGATGCCGTCTGGGCCGGTGGTCCCTTTATCTACCTTAGTGAGGGCGGGAAGAGCTTTTAATCCCAGGAACAGAAGTAGGGCGAAGCAGTGTCCGTCTGGTAAAATACCCCCACCACAGCTGGAACCCGGAAGTGGACAAGGGGGTAAGGGCGAGACGAGAAGCGCGAGAAACCCCCAAACCATGGTTGCTCCAGGGACCAAAATGAAAATGTTAAACAAAAGCTACAATTGCAGGCTCGAGTACATGTTCTGTGGAGGTTTCGTCACACTGTTTAAAAATATCATATTTCCTAATCCGAATCCATTCCGCGGGCTCCTAACATGAACAATATGTATGGACAGGTCCCCGAGAGAGGCCCAGCCCGAGGCTGCAGTGCCTGGGCCGGTCCCGACTGTGCTGTGTGCGTGTGTGTGTGTTCATGCAGCGTGGACCAGTGAGGAGACTCACACGAGCCTTGTGTGAGAGCGCACGGCCGCCGCCCACCGGAGGCGCACCGCCTGGACCGCCTGACCGCCTGACCGCCTCTCGCTGTTCTGGGGGCTCTCAGGGTTAGGCCTGCTTTGCTTTTTACGCAGGCCTGATGATTCTCCACTTTCTCTCTTATATAAAATCCCTTTCCACCTCCGTATGTCGAGGGCAGATTAAGAAATAATCCACGCTAGCCCTCACGTCTCCAGCCAAATCCAATTAAATGCAGGTTTTAAAAGTTAGCGCCATGTTTTAGTAAAAAAAAATGTAAAAAAAAAAACTCAACCCCTTTAACCTGTGGCGTTGTAAAAAATCGAAGGGCACGCGCTGCACGTCACAGCTATTGATTGTTAATCATCACGCATATAACAGCTTGTCACACAGTGACAAGGGTGCACCTATCACTGGTGCAGCAGGTGCAGTGTCCCACAGCGCACTGTGTATGGCAGCCCTTTACGTCCTAACAAGTGCAAAGCGGGTCAGATTCCCATAATGCCTTGGGTCCCCGCCCTGCTGTCAACACCTGCGCCCCCCTGCATGGAATGCACATAGGTAAACAGGTACAGTCTGGAAACACGTGCGCTGACTCAGAATAGGGGTCCTAGGCCTAGCCATGGGGTGCGTGGTCAATCAATCAATCAATCACAGTATTTGTAAAGCGCACTGCATACCCGTGAGGGTTTCAATGCGCTGGGGGGGGGGAAGCTGCTGCTACTGCTCGAAGAGCCAGGGCTTGAGGAGCCTCCTGAAGGTGAGCAGGTCCTGGGTCTGCCGCAGGTGGGTGGGTAGGGTGTTCCAGGTCTTGGCAGCGAGGAAGGAGAAGGATCTGCCTCCGGAGGTGGTCCGCTGGATTCGGGGGACGGCGGCGAGGGCGAGATTGGCAGAGCAGAGCTGGCAAGTGGGGGTGTAGAAGTTGAGTCTGCTGTTCAGGTAGGTTGGTCCGGCGTTGTGGAGTGCTTTGTGGGCGTGGGTGAGGTGCTTGAAGGTGATCCTCTTGTTGACGGGGCGCCAGTGCAGGTCTCTGAGGTGGGGGGTGATGTGGCTGCGACGTGGGAGGTTGAGGATCAGTCGGGCCGAGCCATTCTGGATGCGTTGTAGTCGCTGTAGGTATTTGGTTGGAGTTCCAGCGTAGAGTGCGTTGCCGTAGTGCAGTCGGCTGCTGGCGAGGGCTTGGGTCACTGTTCTGGTTTCGATCGGGATCCACTTGTAGATTCTGCGAAGCATGCGGAGGGTGTTGAAGCAGGAGGAGGAGACGGCGTTGACCTGCTTGGACATGGAGAGGGAGGAGTCGAGGATAAATCCAAAGTTGCGTGTGTGGTCTGTGGGTGTCGGTGTTGTTACTAGTGATGTCGGCCACCAGGAGTCGTCCCAGGCCGATGGGGTAGCGCCATGGATGAGGACTTCCTTCCTGTCCGAATTCAGCTTCTGGTGGCTGTTCCTCATCCACTCGGCGACGGCCTTCATACCTTCGTGGAGGTTGGTTTTTCGCGGTGTGCGGGTCCTTGGTGAGGGAGAGGATGAGCTGAGTGTCGTCGGTGTAGGAGATGATGTTCAGGTCATGTTGGTGGGCCACTTGTGTGAGGGGGGCCATGTAGATGTTGAACAACGTCGGGCTGAGGGATGAGCCCTGGGGTATGCCGCAGATGAGGTTGGTTGTTTCAGCTCGGTATGGTGGGAGGGGGACTCTCTGGGTTCTGCCCGAGAGGAAGGAGGTGGTCCAGTCCAGGGCTTTGTCCTGAATTCCGGCTTCTTGGAGGCGCGTTCTTAGTGTGCAGTGGCAGACCATGTCGAAGGCGGCCGACAGGTCCAGGAGGATGAGGGCGGAGGTTTTGCGGTTGTCTAGTTGGCTTTGAATGTCGTCTGTGGTGGCGATGAGGGCTGTCTCGGTGCTGTGGTTCCTTCTGAATCTGGATTGCGACGGGTCTAGGATGTGGTTGTCCTCGAGGTGGCGGGTAATCAATCAATCAATCAATCAATGACATTTATAGAGCGCGCTACATACCCGTAGGGTCTCAAGGCGCTGGGGGGGGGGGGGGGCCGCTACTGCTCGAACAGCCAGGTCTTCAGCTTCTTCCTGAAGGAGAGGTGGTCTTGGGTCAGGCGCAGGTCGGTCGGGAGGGAGTTCCAGGTCTTGGCGGCCAGGTGGGAGAAGGACCTTCCTCCTGTAGTCGCTCTTCGGATGCGGGGGACGGCGGCGAGTGCGTGGTTGGCTGATCGGAGGTGGCGTTTGGGAGCGTAGAAGTTGATCCGGCTGTTGAGGTAGCGCGGGCCTTGGTCGTGTAGGGCTTTGTGTGCGTGGGTGAGGAGGCGGAAGGTGATTCTTTTGTTGACGGGGAGCCAGTGAAGGTCTCTCAGATGTCGGGTGATGTGGCTGGTTCGTGGGATTTCGAGGATGAGTCTGGCTGAGGCATTCTGGATCCGCTGGAGTCTCCTTCTGGAGCTTGGCGGTGGTACCGGCGTAGAGGGCGTTGCCGTAGTCCAGTCGGCTGGTGACGAGGGCCTGGGTGACGGTCTTCCTGGTCTCGGTGGGGATCCACAGGAAGATCTTCCGTAGCATGCGTAGGATGTTGAAGCACGCCGAGGAGACGTTGTTGACCTGCCTGGTCATGGAGAGGGAGGAGTCCAGGATGAAGCCCAGGTTGCGTGCATGGTCTGTCGGTTTGGGTGCTGTGCCCAGGGCGGGGGGCCACCAGGAGTCGTCCCAGGCGGAGGGGGAAGAGCCCAGGATGAGGACCTCCGTCTTGTCTGAGTTCAGTTTCAGGCGGCTGGTCGTCATCCACTCGGCTACCTCTTTCATCCCTTCGTGCAGGTTGGCTCTGGCGGAGGCGGGGTCGTTGGTCAGGGAGAGGATCAGCTGGGTGTCGTCGGCGTAGGAGATTATGCTGTATGTTGGCGATCTTCTCAATGACCTTCACCGGGAAACGGAGCAGGGAGATGGGCCGGAAGTTCTTGAGGTCCTTGGGGTCCGCCTTGGGCTTTTTGAGGAGGGTGTTGATTTCGGCATGTTTCCAGCTTTCCGGGAATGTTGCTGAGTCGAAGGAGATGTTTATGATTTTTCACAGTTGGGGCGCGATGATTGCGTCTGCTTTGTTGAACACGTGGTGTGGGTAGGGGTCCTGAGTGGATTGATTTCATGGTCTTGCGCGGTTCTTCGTCATTGGCCCAGGAGGTCAGTAGGTTGGTGTCAGTCGGGGTGGGGTCTGTCGTAATTGGGGTGGGAGGGACGTTGAAGCTGTCATGGATGTCGACGATCTTGCGGTGGAAGAAGGTGGCCAGTGAGTCGCACAGATCTTGCGAGGGTGGGATGTCGTTGGTGTTGGCGCTGGGGTTGGAGAGTTCCTTCACGATGCTGAAGAGTTCTTTGCAGTCGTGTGCGTGGTTGTCAAGGTGGGTTTTGAAGGAGGCTCTCTTGGTCGATCTAATGAGTAGGTGATGTTTGCGGGTGGCGTCCTTGAAGGCAGCGTGGTTGTCCAACGTGCGGTCTTGGAGCCATTTCTTTTCTAGCTTCTGACATGTGTGCTTGGAGGTCTGGAGTTCTTTGGTGAACCAGGCGGTCTTCTTGCTCTGATGGGTAATGGAGTTTTTTTTTTGCGGGGCAAGAGTGTTGGCGCAGTCTTCGATCCACTGTCTGAAATTCTGGGCGGCAGTGTCTGGGTCTGTGGGGTCGCTAGGAGTGTTCAGGGCAAGGGCGGAGGTCAGCTGGTCCTCGGTGACTGTGCCCCACAAACAGGTAAGTACAAAAATATCAAATCCAAAATATCGATAGGAAAAATATAGACAGTCAAAAAATCGATTTTTTAAAATATCTTAAAAGTAATTTAAAACTAATATAAAACTAATATAATAATAAATATAATTAATTTAAACATACTTAAAATACTTAAAATAAACTTAAAATAATAAATAATTAATGTAACTTAAAAAAAAAATTAAACATATATATATATATATTTATATATTATTAACAAAACATATACAATATTTTTTCCGTAGGATAGCGAGAGGGTTAAATTTACTATTCCCACTCCAGAGAGTGCAACAGTAGGGAAAGCGTTGGATAGCGTAGGTGTAAAAATTACTATTCCCACTCCAGAGAGCGCAACAGTAGGGAAAGCGTTGGATAGCGTAGGGGTAAAAATTACTATTCCTACTCCAGTGAGTGCAACAGTAGGGAAAGAGCTGGATAGCGTAGGGTAAAAATTACTATTCCAACTCCAGAGAGTGCAACAGTAGGGCAAGCATTGGATAGTGAGAGGGTAAAAATTACTATTACCACTCAAGACAGAGCAACAGTAGGGAAAGCGTTGGATAGCGTAGGGGTAAAAATTACTATTCCCACTCCAGAGAGCGCAACAGTAGGGAAAGCATTGGATAGCGTAGGGGTAAAAATAACTATTCCCACTCCAGAGAGTGCAACAGTAGGGAAAGTGTTGGATAGCATAGAGGTAAAAATTACTATTCCCACTCCAGTGAGTGCAACAGTAGGGAATGCGTTGGATAGCGTAGGAATAAAAATTACTGTTCCTACTCCAGGGAGTGCAACAGTAGGGAAAGCATTGGAAAGCATAGGGATAACAATTACTATTCCCACTCCAGTGAGTGCAACAGTAGGGAAAGCGTTGGATAGCGTAGGGGTAAAAATTACTATTCCAACTCCAGAGAGTGCAACAGTAGGGCAAGCATTGGATAGTGAGAGGGTAAAAATTACTATTACCACTCCAGAGAGAGCAACAGTAGGGAAAGCGTTGGATAGCGTATGGGTAAAATTTACTATTCCCACTCCAGAGAGCGCAACAGTAGGGAAAGCGTTGGATACCGTAGGGGCAAAAATTACTATTCCCACCCCAGTGAGTGCAACAGTAGGGAAAGCGTTGGATAGGGTAGGGATAAAAATTACTATTCCTACTCCACAGAGTGCAACAGTAGGGAAAGCATTGGATAGCGTAAGGATAAAAATTACTATTCCCACTCCAGTGAGTGCAATAGTAGGGAAAGCGTTGGATAGCGTAGGGGTAAAAATTACTATTCCAACTCCAGAGAGTGCAACAGGAGGGAAAGCGTTGGGTAGCGTAGGGGTAAAAATTACTATTCCCTCTCCAGTGAGTGCAACAGTAGGGAAAGCGTTGGATAGCGTAAGGGTGAAAATTACTATTCCTACTCCCGAGAGTGCAACAGTAGGGAAAGCGTTGGATAGCGTAGGGTTAAAAATTACTATTCCCACTCCAGTGAGTGCAATAGTAGGGAAAGTAAATACTTCATATATAAATATAAATAACATAAATATTATTACCAATTACAAAATAATTAAAATATTTTACAATTTTATAAAATATATTAATTAAACAATTAAAATAAAAATAAAAATTAACTAATTATAAAAATTACCTACTAATACTAATTATTTACCAATTACCAATAAATTAATTTACAATATAAAAATAATAAAAATTAGACACAAAAAATATTCAAAAAAAATAAAATTACTTACAATTAAATTACTTCCCAAGCTATTCCCCTATAAACACACTACCCACTACAGAAAATAATGTAATAAAAGTAACATCTTTATCAATTAATCAATTAAAATTAATTACCAATTATATTTTAATTAATTACCAATTAATAATTAATTGACAATTAACTTTAAATAAATACCAATCAATAAAATAACATATTTAATTAATTCTAATTAAATTACCTCCCATCCTATTCTCCAATATGCCCACAACCCGCTACAAATAAAAAATACTAAAACTAACATATTTATCAATTAATAAATTTAAATTAATTACTAATTATATTTTAATTAATTACAAAGTAATAATTAATTCACAATTATTTCCAAAAAATACCAATAAATAAAATAACATATTTAATTAATTAAAATAAAATTACTTCCCACCCTATTCCCCTATAAACCCACAACCCGCTACAGAAAATAATTTAATAACATTAACATATTTATCAATTATTCAATTAAAATTAATTACCAATTATATTTTAATTAATTACCAATTAATAATTAATTACCAATTAATTTTAAATAAATACCAATAAATAAAATAACATATTTAATTAATTATAATTAAAATACTTCCCACCCTATTTTCCTATATACCCACAACCCGCTACAGAAAATAAATTACTAAAATTAACATATTTATCAATTAATAATTTAAAATTATTACCAATTATATTTTAATTAATTTCCAATTAATAATTAATTAACAATTAATTCTAAATAAATACCAATAAATAAAATAACATATTTTATTACTTATAATTAAATTACTTGCCCCCCTATTTCCCTATAAACCCACAACCCGCTACAGAATTATATTACACAAAAATTAAAAAATAATATTAACTTACCTTAAATTCGATATTTTTGTTGTCTCTATTCTGTCTAGTCGATATTATGTCCATTCTATATTTTTGATTCAATATTATGTCCATTCTATTCGATATTAAAATTTAATAGTCGATATTTTGGTAGTCTATATTCTGTCTAGTCGATATTATGTCTATTCTATATTTTTTACTCGATATTATGTCTAGTCGATAATTAAAACTCGATATTTTGACTCTATACTGTGAAAGCACCACTTATGTAGCCAAAGAGCCATTTCCCACTGTTGGGAATGAGGCGATGAAGTGCCAACAGTTGTGAACAGCGACCAGTTAAACTTCATAAAATACAGCACAGATGAAAGTGAATGCACCCCCATTTCATAGGAAGCACCTCTCTTTCAATTTGGAGTCCCCGGTTCAGCATCCGCAAGCATATGGCTCGAAAATACATTGCGTTTCAGATGTCCATTGACTTCTTTTGTAGGTGAGGGTACCCATCCCACAGAGGCTGATGTCAACAACCAGCTCCATGCACTAGGATGGGGCAAGTACTTCAAAACTGGTTCTTGCAGTCGGGCATCTTTTGCCTACAACAGCCTCTCATCATATTTTGACTTCCATACCCAGGGAGCCCTAGGCAGGAGACCTTGGCTTGGTCAGATTGCACAAAGGTTCTTCCATTACAGTGTCCAAGATGGGACTCAACCTTCGCTAGGAGGCTTTGAGGTTTGTGATATATTAGGTCTCCCTACATCCTGTATGCTTCTCACTTTTCAGGTACCCACACGCACTCTCTAATTGGAAATCAAATCACCAAAAAATTGGATGTGGTCCTGCAGGAACACACCATTTTGTCTAAGCAAGGTAAGTCCACAACCAGGTAGGTGCTTCCGAGCTGCCTCCAGCCGCTGGTAATGATGCTGGACATGTGTAATATAAATGATGTAACATATTCATAACCCCTTTGAGTCCTGCCATTGTCTCTTCCATTCCATTATGAAATACTTCAGCAGCTGAAGAGATGGAAAGACCTTCTCTGGTCCCTTCAGACCTTGGCATGAGTGGGAAACATTGTCCTGTATGGTTGCCAGCATTAAGATCCAGCTTAGAGAACCACTGGACCCCATTTAAATCAGCTAAAAGGTAATTTTAAGGGGGTGTCAGATGACAATCTCACTTTACTACCTATTTGGGGGGGGTGCATGTCAATGAGTATATGAACCACTCTGGGTCGCTTTGCCTCATTGGTCACTGCTGTGGGTGACACCCAAAGATGAGAAAGACACCTTTTCATTTGTTGCATCTGCTTCAAATTTGAACAGCTCGACTTCCACTGGAGTGTGTAAGTTATACTGAATCATTTTACACCTCAATGCCACTGGAAGGACAGTTTGGTCAATCTGTAACTTAACCTGTCTCATTTTCAGGCATCTCATCCCAGTGAACAGGTGATGACATTTTTGGATAATGGTATCGCTCTGATAGATATTGATGCTCTGTAGAAAGTGATCCACATACACACATCTGCAGGGCAGCAGTGCGCCAGTGCTCCCTCCAGATGCATAAAATGTGGTTTTGACACTGGCAGTTTTGATCATGGTAGTTTTTTCGCTAGAGTTGCCCTAAGCGGGAAGGGTATGTCCACACGTGGGTCCTGTGCTCACTTGGCCAATGGATTCAAGCTAGTCTGGTAACCTCAAAACCTGTCCCAGGATGCTTGTTTCTAGTCCAGGGAGGACCTGGCCAGGCAGTTTGGGCTGGAATGCTCCCATTGGGCGCAGGGTTAAGAGAGATTTGCATACGGCTGGGTCTAAACTGGAATGGCGTGGTGAGCAAAAAAACAATGGACTTAGGCCGAGATCGCTCTACTCTGGGTGAATTTTTGACACTGTTCAGCATTCCGCCCATCATCTTTTTGTGTTGCTCTCGTGTTTGAACTGTGCTTTCAAGGGGCAGGGGTATATTCTTCCCTACATATAAATGCATGTTTTGGTCTTTGCTCGTATGGTCTTGGTTTGAGCTGGAGAAACTGCTGCTTGTCTGTCACATTGACGAATGCGCCTGTGTCACTTAGGGCTGTATTGGGGAACCCATGCAGCAGTTTGCACCTGGGTTGCTACGGCCTTAGTTTTGCATTTCTATCCACAAATTCAATTAGAATGCCACTTCCTCACCTCTGGCAATGCTGTGAGTGACAGGCATGTCCTGAGGTGACTGTGCCCAGTTACTATTCTCAGATGCCACTGGGCATACTTTCTTACCTTATTTAATTCACCGACAAGGAGTACGATCATGCCTGCTGTTCCTGTAGGCTGCTTTTGAGAGGCTTTGCTGATCACAAGCCAAACAGGTCATGGACAAGGCTCGATTCCATGGGTTATGAGCAATGTGGCCTAACGGCTAGAACAGTCAATCTGGAAGCGGGAGAACTGGTTCAAGTCTTGGCAGGGACACTCAACATCCTGTGATTCTGGGCAAATCACGTAATCGCCTTGTGCTTAACAAAATGGATGTGTTGGTTTGTAACACAACTGGTGCTCATGTAAATCACTCTGATACCTTTGGGTCGAGTTTGCACTTTATAAAACTAAAAAACAAAATGCTTAATTTAAAAAAGAATAAGTGCTGGTGCTTAAAGTTTTACTCAAACATGGCTTGGTGAGAGGGTGCTGCACCAACCTTGCACTCACTGTGCACGACTGAAGACCATGCATGGCGTGGCTACCTGCGGGGGTTGGCTGTAGGCTCTGGCACAGGAAATTCAGGAGTGTAGGAGCACAGTGCTGCGCAGGCCGGATGAGCCACATTCCTCGTACAGATGCCCAGCACAAGCAAAATCTTGCTCCAAGTGTAGCAAGGCAAATAATTTTGCACATGGGTGCAGTGGAGGTGGCAGAGAACGTAGGCCATCTGGGCAACCAGTATCAGTACCTCCCTTATGCAACATCACAAGAGGAGTTATGTGTCTCACTGGAACAAACCCAGCATCAATCAGGAGAAGCTACTCTAAAGAGGATGAGTCAACACACTAATTGACACCTGGGCATCACTTAATGCAATGAACTATCAGCTATTTCAAACAATCCACCCTCATCTGAAGCTTAGCCCCACTTCAGGGGTCGACCCCTTACCCCTCGCATGAACCTTTGAAGTCTAAGGGGGTTATTATGAGTTTGGCAGTCTGATGGACTGCCACATCTGTGGTGTGGGGATCCGACTGCCTTAAAAAGAGTTGGGCAGTCAGACTGCCATAGGACCGCTGCTACCGCCAGGGATCCGCAATCCCTGGTAGTCTTACAGCAGTCTGAGGCCTGCATTATGCTGCTGGTGTGACTGCGGTACAAAAGGGCGTGGTGCTGGATGGAGCATCTGAACCAATCAAACACTCACACCCAGTCAACAGATCTGGGTTAAATCCATCACCGTTCTTTAGCCCCCTCTGCCACCCCAGTTCAGACATAGCCATATGCAAATCAGTCTGACCCTGTGTCTCATGGGAACAGTCCAGCCCGAACTGCCAAGCCATGCCTTCCCTGGACCGGAAACAAGCTTCCTAGGACTGGTTTCTGGCATTACAGCCGTCTTAACGGTGTGACTGCAGCACCACCAAGCATATTATGAGTTTTCTCACCTACTCAGTTTTCATGGCAGTGAGGCCCCCCATAAAAATATTGCAGTGAGGAAACTAAGGGGGTTCTACAGTCCCCCTGTTGCCTCTGGGCCAGGAGATGCATGCAGGGGGCACGGTATGCATATATCTACAGTTCCTGTACGGCATGCACTTCGCAGACAATGCCGTGCAGGAACGTGTTTCGGTACCATGGGACCGTCAAAGCAGGCCTGCTTGACCGGGATTCCAGTCGGAATCTGGAAGTCGGTCTTTGTACGAGTTTGGCGATGTTGCTGCGGGGCGCTGGCATGGTGGCCCGCTGAAACACTGCCAAACTCATAATGAGGCCATACGTGCGGCATGGCAAGCAACGTCTAACAACCAAGTTTCACGTCACCACACAGGAGCTGAGGGCTTTAGGCTGGTGTACTTCTCCAGATATAAGTATGATGGCACAAGACATTCAACAACTGTTTCAAAGCCTGTGGCGCCTCAACGACACCACAGTCAAACCTCATATCTCTATGAAACCCATAGCACTGCATCCCAGATGAGTACACTTTAACCTACCTCCGTTAGTGCAGAAAAAACTATAAAGGCTGGAGGTGATGGACATCATCTAGACAGCATCTTGACCCAACCCAAGGGTATCCCCCATTGTAATAACGAAGAATCTTATGCAAGCATGGACCATACGACTCTTTATTGACTTGTCAATCCCCAATCCAGCCATTAAATGTGAACAGTGCATCATGTCCAAAATGAATGACATCATTGCCGACTTTAACAGTGTGTCATGATTTTTCAAAATAAAACTTATTGCTGGGTTCCACCAGCTGTTTCTGGACCCGGCCAGTAGATACAATACCACTTTCACAACACATTAGGGGCTCAGATGATTCAAGCGCCTGAAATTTGGTAACTCACTGAAGGAATACGTTTTCTAGAGCCCCATTACAGAAATACTATCCGTATTGCAGGGGGTCCTCAACAAGACTGATAACATCTTAATTTTCTCCAAGAGAACCACCCCATTTCAAAGGGTATATGAAACAGATACAGACCACAGGCGTATCTTCATAAAGACAAGTGCAAATTCTTCAAGGACCAACCTGAGTTCTTCGGTTACAACTTCTCAATAGATGAAGTGGAAATCAACTCAAAGTACGATGCTATATAGAATGCCCCAACACCACCTCTGCAAACAACGTACAAAGTTTTCTGGCCATGTAAATTTACTGTGGATGCTTTATTCCCAATCTGGCAATGCCGACTGGGTCATTGCGAGCCATCACAAAACGCAGGTCCATATAGAGAGGAAGTCCGCATATGAAGTAGCGTTCCACAAGGTAAAGGGGGCACTCCTCCATGACGCTGCAATGGTTTTTCTACATACATAACAACTCTGAATTAGTCATTCACATGAATCCCTTAGGACTAGGGCCTGTTCTAGTTCAAGAGCACATGAGAAGAAAATGGCTTTCCCCCACTTTTGCAAGCTGAGTGCCCACCAATGCAGAGGCATGCTATGAACAAATAGGGACCGAAGCCCCAGGAATTAAGTGAGCGCATGCACTTTTCCACTTATACTTACGGGAGAGAATTCAAAGTGGTCAAAGACCACAAACCCCTGTCAACCTTTTTAAGGACAATTGCTAACACCCCCTCCCATGGGTCTAGAAGTGGGTAGGGCAACTACAACAATAAACAATATTGCTTCACAGTTGTCTACTGGCCAAGGTGAGTTCTTGTCAAGGCACCCAAAGAAGGCAACTTCAACTACCTACCAGCATGCTCTTGAAACTTAGAAGTGATTCCATGCAGTCATGCAGATGGCAAACCCAGGGTGATGAAGAATGAAGAGATCATAAAAGAGGTGCCGCAAGGTGAGTATCTCCAGGGAATACAACAATCCCTACAAAGAGGCTCAAGGACTATCTTCCTGCGGGAGATTCGAGCACATGACAACCGAACCTAAGACACTCACTGAACCTAGGACATTCACAAGACTTTAGAGAGTACAAGCATAACTGGGCAACATAAAGGAAGGACTCGTTCTCGAGAGACACTAAATAGTGGTCCTGTAAACTCTGCAAGCAAACGTAGTTGCACAAATTCATTAGGGGCATCTAGGGGTGGCCAAGACAAAGTCAAGACTGGGCAAAATCTTAGGGTTCCCAGGGATCGAGAGCGCTATTGAAGAGGCAATACAGCAACATCAAGCATGTCAATTCAACAGCGAAGCTGAACACCTGACCTAAGTCGTCACGTCCCAATGCATCAATGTCAGTATATCTCTTGGTAGCTTTCTGGACGGAAGATAGATAGTAGTCATAGTAGATGTTTATACCAATTTTCTCTGTGACATCCACCATATTTGAAAACATAAAGCCGAAGACCGAAAAAATCCTTAGCATCTATGATTTACCACAGGAGATGAGGACCAAGACCGGGTCACCCTCCAAAGGGAATGACTTCCAGAACTATCGCCACAAACTGTGTATTTGTCAGAATAAAACCACAACCCATCGACTACAGACCAATAGAGCAAAGAATGCTTCATGCAAACCTTCAACAAGGCACTATGGATCGGAATAGAATATGGTGATGATCTGGGATGGGCTCTTCATGGCATCCTATATACAAAAATACCACACTGTACCACAAGGTGCACTCCAGCCACGCTGATGTTCAAACAGCCCCCAAGAGACACTCCCCAGCAGTGCCCCAGTGGCGCCCCACCTGGACACCAGTACCGGCCAACCACATTGCAAGAGAAGCACAGAGGAAGCAAACAGAGAAGAGCAGTTCAGCATTGTAGAAAGAGAACATCTCCCGTGGTTGGAAGTTCGTTACTCACTGCGAAAAGGGGCCTTGAACAGGGACTGCCATAAAAGGGACCAGGGAAACTGCCCTAAGGGGAGCAGATGTTGTAGAAGATAACAGGAATATAAACCCATCAACCTTGTTGGGATTGGGGTAGAGAATTATATATAAGGAACAATATCCCAACCAGTAGTTATTTGTAGACAGCTATTAAGGATATCTGTACAGTATTATCCAAACAGAAAAAGGATTCTCATTTTGATTATCTATGTGCTGAAGGCATCATTTTATAAACATTCCAAAAGTTAGAGGAAAAACATAATTAACAGTTAACATCAACACTGCAATTATTAAATAATACGTGACAGCCCAAGGTTGTACAAGGTGCACGAGTGCAAAGTGAGTGACACTACGGCGACACAAGTGACAGTGAGAGCAGCGTGGATGGCGCAAGGTGTATAGTGAACAAATATGTACAGTGAATAAAACAGCAAAGTGGTTTCAAATTAGTTTCAGAAGATTGTTATTCATTTTCAATTTTTGCGGTAACCACTGTGAGAAAAGCGCCTAGAGACTCGCTGGAGAGTCAATGGTGTTTCGATCCGTAAGATTTAGGATCATCATCAGGACAAAAGCGGGGCTGGAGGCAGTGCGTTTGGCCACAGATAGGTGGTAGAGTGTGGCGGGAAAATCCGTTAATTGAAGATTTAGACGGGTGCCAGGATGGATGTCCCGTGGAGCGGTAAATTGTGGGCTCAGTTGAGGGGTACTTCTGATTCAGTACAGCACGAGTAGGGTTAGATGGTCAACTAGTATTACGTAGTCCATGCTCAGGTGAGCGCTTTTTCCAGCGTGATCAGCGGGGGTAGGGGAGGGAAGGTAAATCCAGGGTTAACAAATTATCCGGGACCAACGTGGTCCAATAATACGTCTACTCTGAGCCCAGAGTGATCGGTGGCAGGAGCGAGATAAATCGGAAGTGGACAAGTTGCTCAGAGCTAGCCTGGTCCGGTAGTCAGTCTACACTGATCTCAGCGTGATCGGTGATGGGAGTGGAATGAATCTGTCCTCTGTGTCGGAACGGGCGAATAAAGCGCTGTCCTCGCGTTGCCAGGCACAGACTGAGAGCCATCTCTGCTCCCAGGCACAGCCTGAGAGCCAACCCTGCTCCCAGGCACAGTCTGAGAGCCATCCCTGCTCCCAGGCACAGCCTGAGAGCCAACCCTGCTCCCAGGCACATCCTGAGACCCAACCCTGCTTCCAGACACAGCCTGAGAGCCAACCCTGATCCCAGGCACAGCCTGAGAGCCAACCCCACTCCCAGGCACAGCCTGAGAGCCAGCCCTGCTCCCAAGCACATCCTGAGAGCCAAACCCACTCCCAGGCACAGCCTGAGTGCCAACCCTGCTCCCAGGCACAGACTGAGAGCCATCCCTGCTCCCAGGCGCAGCCTGAGAGCCAACCCTGCTCCCAGGCGCAGCCTGAGAGGAAACCCTGCTCCCAGGCGCAGCCTTAGAGCCAACCCTTCTCCCAGGCACAGACTGAGAGCCAACCCTGCTGCCCGGCACATCCTCAGAGCCATCCCTGCTCCCAGGCACAGCCTGAGAGCCAACCCTGCTCCCAAGCACATCCTGAGAGCCAACCCTGCTCCCAGGCACAGCCTGAGAGACAACTCTGCTCCCAAGCACATCCTGAGAGCCAACCCTGCTCCCAGGCACAGCCTGAGAGCCATTCCCTTTCCCAGGCACATACTGAGAGCCATCCCTGCTCCCAGGCACGTACTGAGAGCCATTATTAAGTATACAAAGCCTCTGACACCATGGATCACACAGGTTATTTTATGTTCAAGTCCTATTTATTGACAATGAACGCTCATATATTAGCACATTATTTTAGGGTTCAAATGGGTACACATTGGGTGTGAACAGCTCAGCTTTGAATATCTCCTTATAACATAAAGTACATTCACTATTTACAACAAATAACTTGTTAGCTACTAGGTAAATCAACGTGAGAAAAACACAGTGACAAAATTACATGAAAAAAGTTAATAAGCATCAAATATCAACAATCCACAATGTTTGGGTGAGTGTCACACCAGTGTACCATGGGTGAGTTTAAGCAGAAAGTGAACTTATGATTCTGCTGGGTGGAGCATGTCTCTCCAGTGGGGAAAATTGGATTTCCAAATAATCCCTCGTAGACTTGGTGTCTACACTAAGTTTTGCAAAAATCACAGGGGATTGATTCTGTTTAGGTAATCAGAGGCAGGAATCGGAATAGATATTATTAAGTATACAAAGCCTCTGACACCATGGATCACACAGGTTATTTTATGTTCAAGTCCTATTTATTGACAATGAACGCTCATATATTAGCACATTATTTTAGGGTTCAAATGGGTACACATTGGGTGTGAACAGCTCAGCTTTGAATATCTCCTTATAACATAAAGTACATTCACTATTTACAACAAATAACTTGTTAGCTACTAGGTAAATCAACGTGAGACAAACACAGTGACAAAATTACATGAAAAAAGTTAATAAGCATCAAATATCAACAATCCACAATGTTTGGGTGAGTGTCACACCAGTGTACCATGGGTGAGTTTAAGCAGAAAGTGAACTTATGATTCTGCTGGGTGGAGCATGTCTCTCCAGTGGGGAAAATTGGATTTCCAAATAATCCCTCGTAGACTTGGTGTCTACACTAAGTTTTGCAAAAATCACAGGGGATTGATTCTGTTTAGGTAATCAGAGGCAGGAATCGGAATAGATATTATTAAGTATACAAAGCCTCTGACACCATGGATCACACAGGTTATTTTATGTTCAAGTCCTATTTATTGACAATGAACGCTCATATATTAGCACATTATTTTAGGGTTCAAATGGGTACACATTGGGTGTGAACAGCTCAGCTTTGAATATCTCCTTATAACATAAAGTACATTCACTATTTACAACAAATAACTTGTTAGCTACTAGGTAAATCAACGTGAGAAAAACACAGTGACAAAATTACATGAAAAAAGTTAATAAGCATCAAATATCAACAATCCACAATGTTTGGGTGAGTGTCACACCAGTGTACCATGGGTGAGTTTAAGCAGAAAGTGAACTTATGATTCTGCTGGGTGGAGCATGTCTCTCCAGTGGGGAAAATTGGATTTCCAAATAATCCCTCGTAGACTTGGTGTCTACACTAAGTTTTGCAAAAATCACAGGGGATTGATTCTGTTTAGGTAATCAGAGGCAGGAATCGGAATAGATATTATTAAGTATACAAAGCCTCTGACACCATGGATCACACAGGTTATTTTATGTTCAAGTCCTATTTATTGACAATGAACGCTCATATATTAGCACATTATTTTAGGGTTCAAATGGGTACACATTGGGTGTGAACAGCTCAGCTTTGAATATCTCCTTATAACATAAAGTACATTCACTATTTACAACAAATAACTTGTTAGCTACTAGGTAAATCAACGTGAGACAAACACAGTGACAAAATTACATGAAAAAAGTTAATAAGCATCAAATATCAACAATCCACAATGTTTGGGTGAGTGTCACACCAGTGTACCATGGGTGAGTTTAAGCAGAAAGTGAACTTATGATTCTGCTGGGTGGAGCATGTCTCTCCAGTGGGGAAAATTGGATTTCCAAATAATCCCTCGTAGACTTGGTGTCTACACTAAGTTTTGCAAAAATCACAGGGGATTGATTCTGTTTAGGTAATCAGAGGCAGGAATCGGAATAGATATTATTAAGTATACAAAGCCTCTGACACCATGGATCACACAGGTTATTTTATGTTCAAGTCCTATTTATTGACAATGAACGCTCATATATTAGCACATTATTTTAGGGTTCAAATGGGTACACATTGGGTGTGAACAGCTCAGCTTTGAATATCTCCTTATAACATAAAGTACATTCACTATTTACAACAAATAACTTGTTAGCTACTAGGTAAATCAACGTGAGACAAACACAGTGACAAAATTACATGAAAAAAGTTAATAAGCATCAAATATCAACAATCCACAATGTTTGGGTGAGTGTCACACCAGTGTACCATGGGTGAGTTTAAGCAGAAAGTGAACTTATGATTCTGCTGGGTGGAGCATGTCTCTCCAGTGGGGAAAATTGGATTTCCAAATAATCCCTCGTAGACTTGGTGTCTACACTAAGTTTTGCAAAAATCACAGGGGATTGATTCTGTTTAGGTAATCAGAGGCAGGAATCGGAATAGATATTATTAAGTATACAAAGCCTCTGACACCATGGATCACACAGGTTATTTTATGTTCAAGTCCTATTTATTGACAATGAACGCTCATATATTAGCACATTATTTTAGGGTTCAAATGGGTACACATTGGGTGTGAACAGCTCAGCTTTGAATATCTCCTTATAACATAAAGTACATTCACTATTTACAACAAATAACTTGTTAGCTACTAGGTAAATCAACGTGAGAAAAACACAGTGACAAAATTACATGAAAAAAGTTAATAAGCATCAAATATCAACAATTCACAATGTTTGGGTGAGTGTCACACCAGTGTACCATGGGTGAGTTTAAGCAGAAAGTGAACTTATGATTCTGCTGGGTGGAGCATGTCTCTCCAGTGGGGAAAATTGGATTTCCAAATAATCCCTCGTAGACTTGGTGTCTACACTAAGTTTTGCAAAAATCACAGGGGATTGATTCTGTTTAGGTAATCAGAGGCAGGAATCGGAATAGATATTATTAAGTATACAAAGCCTCTGACACCATGGATCACACAGGTTATTTTATGTTCAAGTCCTATTTATTGACAATGAACGCTCATATATTAGCACATTATTTCAGGGTTCAAATGGGTACACATTGGGTGTGAACAGCTCAGCTTTGAATATCTCCTTATAACATAAAGTACATTCACTATTTACAACAAATAACTTGTTAGCTACTAGGTAAATCAACGTGAGAAAAACACAGTGACAAAATTACATGAAAAAAGTTAATAAGCATCAAATATCAACAATCCACAATGTTTGGGTGAGTGTCACACCAGTGTACCATGGGTGAGTTTAAGCAGAAAGTGAACTTATTATTCTGCTGGGTGGAGCATGTCTCTCCAGTGGGGAAAATTGGATTTCCAAATAATCCCTCGTAGACTTGGTGTCTACACTAAGTTTTGCAAAAATCACAGGGGATTGATTCTGTTTAGGTAATCAGAGGCAGGAATCGGAATAGATATTATTAAGTATACAAAGCCTCTGACACCATGGATCACACAGGTTATTTTATGTTCAAGTCCTATTTATTGACAATGAACGCTCATATATTAGCACATTATTTTAGGGTTCAAATGGGTACACATTGGGTGTGAACAGCTCAGCTTTGAATATCTCCTTATAACATAAAGTACATTCACTATTTACAACAAATAACTTGTTAGCTACTAGGTAAATCAACGTGAGAAAAACACAGTGACAAAATTACATGAAAAAAGTTAATAAGCATCAAATATCAACAATCCACAATGTTTGGGTGAGTGTCACACCAGTGTACCATGGGTGAGTTTAAGCAGAAAGTGAACTTATGATTCTGCTGGGTGGAGCATGTCTCTCCAGTGGGGAAAATTGGATTTCCAAATAATCCCTCGTAGACTTGGTGTCTACACTAAGTTTTGCAAAAATCACAGGGGATTGATTCTGTTTAGGTAATCAGAGGCAGGAATCGGAATAGATATTATTAAGTATACAAAGCCTCTGACACCATGGATCACACAGGTTATTTTATGTTCAAGTCCTATTTATTGACAATGAACGCTCATATATTAGCACATTATTTTAGGGTTCAAATGGGTACACATTGGGTGTGAACAGCTCAGCTTTGAATATCTCCTTATAACATAAAGTACATTCACTATTTACAACAAATAACTTGTTAGCTACTAGGTAAATCAACGTGAGAAAAACACAGTGACAAAATTACATGAAAAAAGTTAATAAGCATCAAATATCAACAATCCACAATGTTTGGGTGAGTGTCACACCAGTGTACCATGGGTGAGCCAACCCTGCTCCCAGGCACAGACTGAGAGCCATCCCTGCTCCCAGGCACAGACTGAGAGCCATCCCTGCTCCCAGGCACAGACTGAGAACCAACCCTGCTCCCAGGCAGAGCCTGAGAGCCAACCCTGCTCCCAGGCGCAGACTGAGAGCCAACCCCGCTCCCAGGCACAGCCTGAGAGCCAACCCTGCTCCCAAACACATCCTGAGCGCCGACCCCGCTCCCAGGCACAGCCTGAGAACCATCCCTGCTCCCAGCCAGGCGCGATTCAGAAAAGGGGGTGGTGATGAACAGAGTGTCTGAATTAAGCAGACCACTCTTACCCAGTCCAAAGATCAGGGCTTGATCCATCACCGTTATTTATCTCACTGCACCATCCCAATTCAGAACCTGGCTATATGCAAATTAGTCTGTCCCTGGCCCAGTGCATCATGGGAACAGGGCAGACTAAACTACCAAGCCAATTCTTCACCAGAAAGGAGACAAGCTTCCGGGGACCGGTTTCTGGCATTTCAGCCGTCATCGGCCCGGCTTGCTTGAATCCTGATGGTGCAGTGAGAAAGGGACTCATGTCTGAGTATACCCTGCCACACCTATAGTGGCCAAAAACGATTCAGAAAAGGGGGTGGTGATGAACAGAGTGTCTGAATTAAGCAGACCACTCTTACCCAGTCCAAAGATCAGGGCTTGATCCATCACCGTTATTTATCTCACTGCACCATCCCAGTTCAGAACCTGGCTATATGCAAATTAGTCTGTCCCTGGCCCAGTGCATCATGGGAACAGGGCAGACTAAACTACCAAGCCAATTCTTCACCAGAAAGGAGACAAGCTTCCGGGGACCGGTTTCTGGCATTTCAGCCGTCGTCGGCCCGGCTTGCTTGAATCCTGATGGTGCAGTGAGAAAGGGACTCATGTCTGCGTATACCCTGCCACATCTATAGTGGCCAAAAACGATTCAGAAAAGGGGGTGGTGATGAACACATCCTGAGAGCCAACCCTGCTCCCAGGCACAGCCTGAGAGCCAACCCTGCTCCCAGGAGCAGACTGAGAGCCACCTCTGCTCCCAGGCACAGACTGAGAGCTAACCCTGCTCCCAAGCAGCACAGCCTGAGAGCCAACCCCGCTCCCAGGCACAGACTGAGAGACTGTGTGTGCTACCTCTTAATCTACCTGCGGCTCGAGATGTAATCTAAAGTGAGAAGGGACGTAGTGAGCCGCTCGGCCACTGCTAAGACACAGAGTGGTACGTCACACCCAACCCGCAGCTCGGGCGGCCAAGAGGATAAATGGGCAGAAGAGGGACCCCTAGAGGCCCTTCTAGTTAGTAGCCTGTGAATGAGTGTCACCTTATTGCAGCACATTCCCTAGGGCCAGCCAGTCAGCACACTTCCCACCACTTTCAATGATCTCCAACCACAACCGGTGGTCTGCAGTGGTAAGAGGCAGAGAGTGCAGTGCATGCACAGAGGGGGAGCTGTGTGTACACATGAGGAAGGAGCAGAGATTAGACAACGTCAGCAGCATTGTCCAGTCTTAAAGTGGATACAGTTGCTCACATTTCCCAAGTGGATGAGCCCTCCACACTCTGGTCTGACTTGCAACTCTCCCCAATTGCAAGTCTAAAATGGATTACGTGACCCAGAAACTGACCTTCAGGCACACACTACATGCAACACACACACACATACACACTATCTCTCTCTCTTCCAGTCTTTCTCTTTCTCTCTCTCTCGCTCTCTTTCTCCCTCTGTCGCTCACTTTCTCTCTCTCGTCCTCTCTCTCTCTATCTCTCTCCCTCTCTCTCTCTCTCTATCTTTCTCCCTCTCTTTCTCTCTCTTCCCCTCTCTCTCTCTCTTTCTTTCTCTCTCTCACACTTTTCTCTTTACCCGCTCCCTCTCTCTTTCTCTCTCTGTCTCTTTCTTTCTTTCTCTCTCTCTTCCTCTCTCTCTTTCTTTCTCTCTCTCTTTCTCTTTACCCCTCTCTCTCTTTCTCTCTCACTCCCTCTCTCTCTCTTTCTTTCACTCTCTCTCTAGCTTTCTCCCTCTGTCTCTCACTTTCTCTCTCTCTCCCTATCTCTCTCCCTCTCTCTCTCTCTCTATCTTCCTCCCTCTGCCTCTCTCTTTCTATCTCTCTTCTTCTCTCTCTCTTCCTCTCTCTCTCTTTCTTTCTCTCTCTCTTTCTCTTTACCCCCTCTCTCTTTCTCCCTCTGTCTCTTTCTTTCTCTCTCTCTCTCTTTCTCTTTACCCCCACTCTCTCTTTCTATCACTCTCTCTCTCTTTCTTTCACTCTCTCTCTCTTTCTCCGTCTCTCTCTTTCTCTAACCCCCTCTCTCTTTCACTCTCTCTCTCTCTCTTTCTTTTTCTCTCTTCCTCCATCTCTCTCTCTCTCTCTCTCTTTCTCTCACTCTTTCTCTCTCTCGCTTCCTCTTCATATATCTTTTTCTCTCTGTCTCCCTCTCTTTCTCTCTCAATCCCTTTCTTTCCCTCTTCTCTCTTTCTCCCTGCCTCTTTCTCCCTCGTGCTCTCTCTCTCTCTCTCTCTTCATTTTTCTGTCTCTTTCTCTCTGTCTCTCTCTCTCTCTTTCTCTCGCATTCTCTCTCTCTCTTCTCCCTCTCTCTCTCTCTTCCTCTTTCTCCGTTTCTCTTTTTCCTCTCTCTCTTCCTCTATCTCTCCCTCTCTCTCTCTGTCTCTCTCACTTTCTTTCTTTCTCTCTCTTTCTCTTTACCCTCCTCTCTCTCTCTTTCTCCCTCTGTCTCTTTCTTTCTCTCTCTCTCTTACTCTTTACCCCCACTCTCTCTCTCTTTCTCTTTCTCTCTCTCTCTCCTCTCTCTCTCTCTCTCTCTGTCTCTCTCTTTCTCTATCTCTCTCTGTCTTCCTCTTTCTTTCTCTCTCTGTCTCTGTCTCTCTTTCTCTTGCATTCTCTTTCTCTCTTCTCCCCATCCCTCTCTCTTCATCTTTCTCTCTTTTCATGAACACACTACATGCAACACACACACACATACACATACACACTATCTCTCTCTCTTCCAGTCTTTCTCTTTCTCTTTCTCTCTCGCTCTCTTTCTCCCTCTGTCTCTCACTTTCTCTCTCTCTCTCTCTTCCTCTTCTCTCTCTCTCTGTCTCTTACTTTCTCTCTCTCTCTGTCTGTCTCTCTCTTCCTCTTTTTATCTCTCTCTCTCTCTCTTCCTCGCATACCCCTTCTCTCCTCTCTCTCTCTCTCTTCATCTTCCTCTCACTGTCTCTCTCACTCTCTCGCTCTCTCTCTCTCTCTCTCTCGCTCTCTCTCTCTCTCTCCATGCTCTTTTCACACATAGAAGTCAATTGCATGCATCCCCATCACACAGCATACCAAGCACACACAATACTCTCACAGCACATGTTCTTCTCTTCGACAGGTTTCCCCCCAGCCCCCGGCTGACCCCACCTGAAGAGCGACCCCCGGCCGACCCCCGCCAGTGGCTCCAAGTTCAGGCAGGCTGTCAGCGGTTGCCTCACTTCGGCAGAGCCGGGCCCCGGCCCCTGGTGTCAGTTTTAAGAGCTGTGACTGACGTGCGCAGGCAGCACATCTGGAAGCAATAGCAGGCATTCCTCTCAGATTAAAGCATCTCCGACAATGGGCTCAGGGCATATCTGGGGGAGCGCTGCTGAGTAGGGTTTCAAAGCTCTTTAAAAACCTGGAACTGCGAATTCGGGGTGGTAGGAGGGTCACGAAGGAGTCAAATGCAGGGCATGCCAGAAAAAAAGAAAACCCCGAGCAAAATAAAATTAAAAAAAGCGAAGAAATACTAACTGTCTGTTTCTGGAATTCACTTTTTAGGTAATTTGTGACAATAGCCTTTCACTTGAGGAGGGGCAGGCACAATCAGTGACATATTCAAAACCCAATGGGGGAGTCGGCAAACAAAGGGGTGTGACCAGACATTGGGGTCAAAGGCAGAGCTGGAGTCCAACCCCATCCCATAGGGTTGAGGCAGATAGGTTGTCAATTTACAGGATTTTCTATTGGCCAGACTCGCTGTCGCCAGCGCAGTGTGCTATACATCCTGCGTACTACCTCGTAGTACATTAAACTTCTACCTAACTTTACCTGGGCCTTCAACACACTGATTTGCCACCTGCCCAAAAAACTACACCACGTGAGTCGGTGGCACCGACGCCTGGTGGATCAACCTGCTGTTACAAAACTTAGAGTAGATTTACTAAAGACTGGTGTAGGTGAGAATTACTAACATTTCATATTTTGAGAATGAAGTTCAACTGCATACTCTAAAGACATGTTGCTTACTGTCTGCCGTAACCACTTACGGCATTCAGGCACCAATACTTGTGCTTACATTTTTAGGTCAGAGTCTCCCAGACAGAGCAGCTGTCTCGTTTGCTAAAGAATTCTTGGTGACATTTAGAAAGTTGACCTAGTAATGCATTCTGCCCGTTGTTTACCATTGGCTTTGTGGTTTGTAACTCACATTTTCTGGCTTTCTATTTGCTAGCTTTCTTTGCTTTGGGCTGTCCAGCTCGAGTTCCTCCCTCCCGTTGCCCAAACCTTGTTTATGTATTCTTTCATGAACTCGCTTTCTGTGAGCAGGCCTTTAAATCTTGTTCTTATCTTGTCATATTTGCTGTGCATTGAAAAACATAAATCAGATGTCAGGCTGTGTCTTCCAAAGAGCTTGCGGCCCGATTCACAGAACTAACTTAAGACAAAATCCTAAACTTACTACCATTTTGGTATTCACAGAAGGCACTTACTAATTTTGGTATTCATAGAAGACATTTACTCATTTCCGTATTCACAGAAGTTAGGAGTCCTAACTTTAGGACTCCTAAATGCATTCTGTGAATACCAAAAGTCTTAAAATTAGGAATTTTCTCAGTTTAGTAGTAGTAAAGTTGAAAAAAATCCTAATTTAAAGACTTTCGGTATTCACAGAAGTCATTTAGGAGTCCTAAAGTTAGGAGTTCTAACTTTACTACTACTAAATTGAGAAAAATCCTAATTTTAAGACTTTCGGTAATCACAGAAGGCATGTAGGAGTCCTAAAGTTAGGAGTCCTAACTTTACTACTACTAAATAGAGAAAAATCCTAATTTAAAGACTTTCGGTATTCACAGAAGGCATTTAGGAGTCCTAAAGTTAGGAGTCCTAACTTTACTACTACTAAATTGAGAAAAATACTAATTTTAAGACTTTCAGTATTCACAGAAGGCATTTAGGAGTCCTAAAGTTAGGAGTCCTAACTTTACTACTACTAAATTGAGAAAAATATTAATTTTATGACTTTCGGTATTCACAGAATGCATTTAGGAGTCCTAAAGTTAGGACTCCTAACTTCTGTGAATACCGAAATGAGTAAGTGCCTTCTGTGAATACGAAAATGGTAGTAAGTTTAGGATTTTGTCTTAAGTTTGTTCTGTAAATCGGGCCCTTTGTGTTTATTTTTCTTTCTTTGACTTCAAAGTGTGAGGATTTATGTGACAATCTTGCTGGCTAAAGGGGTCTGATTGAGGAAGGCTGTATAGATGTTATTTTTTTCTAGCACACAACAACATTTAAATGTCTCTAAATGAGCTGTGCTGATGATCAAATCAATACATTGGGTGATGGCATTTCTACACATTATTGTTTGTGTGCTGTATACTTTTATCTGAAAACTGTACGCGAGTGCAAATGTAATGATCACTTCAATTGATTATTTTTTATTTATTATTATTTATTATTTTGAACAAAAAATAGTTAACATCATAAAACACTTTCCTGAAGTGATTGAAAACACCGACAATCCAGCTGTAGAAACCAGCCCAGATAAAATTAGATGGAATTCTTTTACTACAATCGATCTGCATGAGACATCCCATACTATGTCAAAAATTAAATCAGGATCACCACTGGATCCCTGCCCTCCGGCACTAGTCCATGAAATCAAAAGTGAGGTCAACCCCATGATTAATTCCATCATAAACGCCTCACTCCAGTCGGGGGAAATCCCCAGCACATGGAAGACGGCGATAGTAAAACCCCTACAAAAAAAACCACTACACGATCCATCCGTCTTAACTAATCTGAGACCCATCTCACAACTCCCAGCGTTATGTAAATGTGCCGAAACCCTGGTAAATAAACAACTCTCATCATTTCTGGAAACAAACAATATATTACACCCAAACCAGGCAGGTTTCAGAGCCAATCACTCTACAGAAACAGCACTCCTGTCAACGACAGAAACCATTAGAGCGGCTCTTGACCAGGGGAAGAAGGCAGTCCTGATTCTCCTGGATTTATCTGCAGCATTCGACACGGTGTCCCACACCATATTACTACATCGCCTAGCTGAGGCAGGCATTGGGGGCACCGTGTTGAAATGGTTCACAAATTTTCTGCTCCACAGAAAACAAATAACCAAATTGGGACACTTCTACTCAGAGGAGAAGGAGGTTAGGTCAGGGGTGCCCCAGGGCTCTAGCTTGAGCCCAACCTTGTTCAATCTGTACATGGCACCCCTGATCAACCTAATTGCCACGCATAATGTAACCACGGTTGCATATGCAGACGATACCCAATTGGTCCTGGTCTTAGATGAAGATACAGGAAAGGCTGAACAGATACTGAAAGACTGCCTAACTGCGACTTTTGGATGGATGCACAATAACCATCTAAAGTGCAACTCTGCGAAAACAGAGATCCTGCCCTTCGGGAAAAATAACATCTTTTCCCCTCTTACATGCTGGCCATCAGACGCAGAAGCCCCTCCCAATACCATCAGTGCCACACGCAACTTAGGTATAAAATTTGACGATATGCTGTCCTTTAAACAGCAATCCAAAGAAGTGGCCGGTATCTGTTTCAACATAATCAAGGGCCTCAGAAATTTTTTTGACTACCTCCCACTGGCCGCCCGCCGTACGGTTGCAATCGCTCTCATAACATCGAGAATCGATTACTGCAACAGTTTGTACGCAGGAGCAGCTAAATCTACCCTGCACAAACTGCAAATGATTCAAAATGCGGCGGCCCGGCTTGTCTTAAGATGGCCTAGGAGATCATCCGCATCAGCTGCTCTGAATGCGTTGCACTGGCTCCCCATCCAAAAACGGATACTATTCAAAGTCCTTCTGATCACATACAGAGGCTTTCATAAATGCGGACCCAAATATCTGTCAACCAAATTTCACAGATACCTCCCAAATAGGGAACTTAGATCAGCCACTGCTAATCTAATGACCATACCCAAGTTTCGACTGACCACCAAGGGTGGCAAATCCCTAGCAGTCCTAGGCGCCAAGGCCTGGAATGCCCTTCCAGCTAAACTTAGAGCATCACCATCAGAAAAAATCTATAAAAAACTTCTAAAAACATGGATTTACGGATTATCTGATGCAAAATGTAAGACCTTAATCTAAGGACATCTATAGCTCAGCTACCATCCCCAAATATTTCATCTTTGCAGTGAAATCAGCAGCGCCAAGATGCTCCATGGAGTGTATGTGCGCTATACAAAAACCAACAAACATCAAACATCAAACATCAATTGAAGATATGTTGTCTGTAAAGGCAGTACTCTAACATACCATGCAGTTTCCACGTTTCCACACTCCACTCTACTCTGCACCACTCCATGCCACTGCACTCTATTCTGCACCACACCACACTACTCCACTCCACACTGCCTCACTGCACGCTTATCTGCACAACTTCACTCTATGCCTCTCCACTCTATACCACTCTAATCTATGCCAATGCACTCTACCCCACACTACTGCACTATGCACCACTGAAGTCTTTACCACTGCACTCTACACCACTCCGTGCCACTCCACTCTATGCCACGCTACTCTGCAACACTGCACTCTTATGCCACTGCACTCTACGCCATGCACTCTACATCACTTCACTCAAAACCAATGCACTCTATGTCAATCTACTCTGCATCAAATAACTGTACACCACTATACTCTGCACCACTGCACTTTACACCACTCTATTCTACTCTGCGTGACTGTCATCTGTCAGTCAATTCTACTCTGTAACACTGTATTCTACACCACTGCTCTCTACGCCACTCTACTCTACACCACTGCACTCTACACCACTCTGCTCAGTGCCACAGAACTCTACGCCAATGCCTCCACGCCACTCTACTATACACCACTGCATTGTATGACAGTATCAACAGTATACTCTGGAACACTTAATTATCTGCCAATCTACTTTATGCTACTTTTTCCACTACCAGCGCTTGGACGCCCTCGGGCAGCAGACGCGCTCTATAAAACCCCCTCACTTCACTTCACTTCACTTCACTACTGAACTCTAAACCACTGAACTCCAAGCATCTGAACTCTATGACAATCAACTCTAATCCACTCTAATCTACTATGCACCACTGCACTCTACTCTATAGCATGGCAATATACACCATGCCACTCTACTCTGAAACAATCTACACCACTGCACTCTACACCACTTTACTCAAAACCAATATACTCTATGGCACTGTACTCTATGCCAATTTACTCTGCACCACTGCACTGTACTCAACCATACTCTACGCTGCAATACTCTACTCTGTGCCACTCACTCTGGTTCGCTATTGTTGGACTTGGCCCTTCTGGCAGGTTCACCCCTAAACTTTTTGCTTTTAATTGTGACTTGGTGTTAGTGATTTGTGGCTTCTGTGCACTTTTACCACTGTGTCCCAGGGTAAAGTGCATGCGTGTAGTGAGGTTGGCCTGCCCTCCCATAGGAATGCATGGGTAATGTATGTGTCCCTGGTAGTTCCTGATGCGTGGGGAGTGCAGGTTCGAGTTTGGTATGTGCGGACTCGTGTGATTAAATGCTGCACGATGATGTGTGCGGCATAAATGTGTCTAGTGCGGAAGTGCCACTTCTAGAAGTTGGCCTGTCTGTGTAAAAAAAGGTGAATTCCCTGTCTGGCTTGTGATTGGCTGGAGCTGGCTGGTGAGCCTGGCTCCAGGAGGCAGGATGGGTCTGCCCCGTTGGTGAGTGGAGAGATCTGCATGATTGATGTGAGGGAGAAGTGCACCTGGGACCTGAATAGGGCTGGGCTTTCCCCACACAATGCTGGCTCCGCCCCCTGTGGTGCGACTGATGACCCTAGCCTGACTAGTGAATGGTGAGAGGGGCTGAGCACACCAGAGTGCTCCAAAACCAGCTGCGACTGGTTTTCCCCCCACCCTGCAGGCACAGACAAAGGATTTGTGTATATAAAGAGGGGCTGTGACCCCTTACAAAATGTTCTCTTGCTGATCCTAACTTGGAGGGGGCCTGTTGCTGCTGGGCACCAGGAGGACCGCCACTGGGGACTGCCTCCCTGCCTGAAGGGCCCTGTGAGCTGGCCCCTGGGCCCAGCCTTCCCCCCCCCTTGCTGCAATCTAAAAGGACTTTCCCCTGGAGGTTTTACTTTAAGCGCCTGGTGAGCGCTTTGTTTTCCTCCAGGGAAGCGCTTTTTGTTCCCAACTGCAGCACAGAGCTGCCGGCATTTTTAGTGGGGATTCCCCCGCAGTTGGGCTTCATTGCGGTTGCCTACCCCGCTTATTGCGGATTTTTATTGCGCAGGTGCCCACCCTGCGACTTGACCTTGCCAGCTGTTCATACCCCCGGCGGGTTCCCACCCCGCCAGGGATCTTGTGCCTAAGAGACTTGGAGCCTACCCCGTGTTTTGACCAAGTATCACCACTGCCGGCCCGGGGATTGCCTGGAAGGCACTGTGCCCGCCTCTCCCCTAAGGGCAGCGCTACCATTGGCTGCCATCAGTAGCCCGACCTGGAAGTGCTGTGGGCCAGACAGGAAGCGGACGGGGGCCCACCCTGAGCTCCTGGACTGTGAAGAGGAAGCCGCCACCTACCACGGGATTCCCGAGATTAACGGAGAGCCCCGTAGCCCAGGAGAAGAGCCTCAGGAAGAGGAGCCCCCGCCACAGGAAACGGTGAGTGGGGCCCCGGTGTTCAATTGTGAAGAGGAGGGTGTCGGGGCACATTGCTGGTGCCCGCCTCTCCTCTCCTGGGGGGTGCTGTCATCGCGTTGGGCCCCCACAGTAAGCAGCTGCAACTTTCCTTTGGGGCATTTTTCTGTGTTAGAGCGGCCCCAGAGGCAGCGGGCCGCTCCCACGTTGTCCCGCAGTCCTTGCTGAATTGGAGCCCACGAGAGGCTCAGGGGCATTTTGAGATTTTGAGCCCAAGAGGCTCCAGCATCCTCCAACGCTAGTGGTGGCAATATTGTATTTTAAGCCCGCAAGAGGCTCCTACATTCCTGGGGGCATTTTTGGAGAGTAGAGCGGCCCCGGTAGGCAGCGGGCCGCTCCCCCCAGTGTGGTGGCATTTGTTCCTAGCGCCACGGGGCTCAATCTGGTGAGGGGGCATTTTTGCATCTAGAGCTCATGGGGCTCCCACATGTCCTTGGGCCCCATTGCTCAGAGCCCCACAGGTGAGCCAGGAGGCACGTTGGTGCCAGGCTCACTTCTCCAGCTGCCCAGCACTTAGTAGGCAGCTGCTACGTTTAGGCCTTGCATCCTTCTCCTTTGGCTGCTGCATAGCCTGCCCTGCCATTTTGGACACAGGGCGTTTCAGCCCCTGAGAGGCCAAGTTGGCCTGGGGAGCTTTTCCTGTGTGAAGCTGCTTGCCTATACCTCTGAATGTGTTGTTATGCATTATGTGCCAAGCTGCTTGCCTACACCTGTGAATGTGTTTTCATGCATCATGTACATAGCTTCTTGCCTATACCGCTGAATGTGTTTTTCATGCTTAGGAGGTTGTTTTTCCTAGTATAGGTTATGCTAGTGAGTTTATGTTTCCCTGCGTGATATTTGCATAAGGTGTTTAGGATTGGGCAGGTGGTACTTACCTTTTGCCAGTGATTACTGGTTGTGTGCTACATTTTCTATTTGGTGCTACAGTTATTATATGTGCTAGGTTCTAAGTGTTATTCCTACAAAGTGCTAAGTCTACCAAGTGCTAGTTCTAAAAGTGCTTATTCCTGACAGTGGTCCATGTGGCCCTGCCCCATGTATATAATCCCCTGTAAATTCTGCCCGTGCCTCTGGCACATTGTAAAGCGTGTGTCTACTATCTAATGTGTTTAGTAATACAAAGGCTATTTTTATATATAACCTTATGTGGATTTCCTTTTGTGGGAGGCCTGGGATGTTGTTGTTGGTGGAGGCGTGCGCAAATACTTAACTTACATTGCCTCCGGGATCAGCCTTGCTGCTCGTGTCACATTCCTAAGGGGGTACGCAGGGGTTATCTTTGGAGTGTAACTTCCTTGCCCTAACTAGAGTGGTGGTTTCTGCCTGACTTTGGCGCAAGCCTCAGCCAACCAGAAATCCCATTTCTAACTCTGGAAGGCAAGCGGAAGGATAAGGATTTGTGTTTGCGCAGTACCACAGCGACAACGGGCTCCACTACAAAACTCTGCATTTTAGAAAGTCACATAGAAGGGGATTATCGTTCTAAGTTTGATCTAAATTTCATTTCTCTGGAAATATGTTCTAAGTGCAGTGTGAGTTTTCTGGATGCACCAGTGAGGGTGGGATCCAGTGGAGGCAACTAAAGTGTGTCCAGTACATGTGTTATCCGTCCCGTTCCCAGAGTCTGGTATCTGGTGCTCAGTGAGAGGGGTGCAGGTTAAGAATCAGGGGCAGTAGATACTGTCTCATCGGTCTGGGGGGGTGTGTGGATGATGGGGAGTTGCACTGGATAAATGAGCGTGAGTTCTCTGGGATAGGGAGCTTGCTGAATACTTTGTGAATTGTGTACTCCTGTTCTAGCTCAGACACCTAGGTTCCTTGTGTTAAACTTTCCCCTAGAACGTCCGCCAAAATGGAGCCTGCTTTTAATTCCTGTGGTCTGTTTAGATACAGTATGTTAGAGTTGGTATGGTTCTGTGAAGAGAGGGGCATAGAGATGGGTGAGTCAGACACCCAGTCCAAACTGAGGGACAACCTAATCCTATGGCAAAAGGATCAATGGGATCTTGAGCGCAGTGAGGAGGAAGAGGATGACAGTGCATGGAAGCCAGTAGATAGTGAAGACCCCATAGATAGGGAGTCCCTTGCTGGGTCCGGTGTAGGGGGCAGCGTCCCATCCTTTTCCCTGTCCCTGTCCCCAGAGGAGTGGGTAGATAGGAGGGAAGAAAGGGAGCACCAGCTGGCTTTGGAGAAGCTTATGTTAGAGTCATGCCAAGGAGATAGTGCTGCTACGTGTTCAGGAGAGGATGGCGGAGGCTGAGAGGGGCTTTGCCAGAGAGAAATTAGCTCAGGAGGGTAGATTATACCCTGAGCGCAGTTATGGTTTTCTGGATTGCCCAGGGAGGGTTGAGTCCAGTGGTGGCAGCAATATAGACTTCAGTGCAGGAAGTCCCATTCCCAGTTCCCAAAGTATGGTACCTTGCTCCCGAGAGGAGAAGTACAGGTTGAAATTCAGAGACAGTAGGAAACTGTCTCATCAGTCTTGGGAGGAGTTTGTGTATGAATGTCAAGATACACTGGTTGAGTGGTTAGAGGTTCACACAGGACCTGATTTTGACAAACTGTTTGTTCTTGTTCTCAGAGAGCAGTTGTTCAGTCGTTGCTGGCCGGAGTTGTGCCAGCACCTGTTGAGGTATGAAACCTCTAATCCTTAGGAACTTGCAGAGGAAGCAGACCGCTGGGAGAGTGCCAGAGGTTCTGGAGAGTCATTAGTGAGTGATTCCAAAAGTAGTGGTTCAGGTGTCTTTTAGCCCAGCGTGGTGGAAGAGGTTCAGAGTAGCCCAGCTTGGTCCCAGAGTAGTGAGGGGGGGTGTAGGGGCTTACGACCTGTCTCAGTAGAGCAGGAATGAGTGTGTGATCGAGAGTCCCCAGATACCCGAAGCCCTGTCTCAGAACCTGGGTGGTTTCTTTAGGGAACACCAGGTTGGGGACCTAAGCTGCCCTGTTAGTCCATTTGAGGAGGATCTCCTAGTGTATAGAGGACCTGGAGCGTCTGTAAATAGAGCTCCAGTGGTTCTAGTGTCCAGCAGTGCCACTCCAGTTGGGAGGGCACAGGAGTCCGAAGTGAGGAGTGATTGGGAGATGAGTTCCCCAGTGGAAGAACCAGTGGATCAGGGACTAGCCAGTTGGGATAGATTCCCTTGGGGGAACCCGGGTGACACCACTTCTGTTCTGGGGGGTCTTCACGCACTGTCAGATGGACAGGGGACGGATGATCTGCGCCACATAGACAGTCACACAACATATGAGTAATTGGTTAGCCTCAGGGTGATGGTGTGTAAGTCCCCAGAAGTCTGGGAGTGCCAGGCAAGTATTCCACCAAAGGTTTTAGACCAGAGGGTGGGAGGCCAGGTTCAGGATCAGCCTGACCTAAAGGGTAGGACGTCTGTAACGAGCGTCCTGACCGGTTCATCTTCCAGGGGTACCACTCCAGTTGGGATGGTGCAGAACTCTGGAAGGGGGTGCAGAGTGTGGGAGAGCCCACCTCTGACCCTGGTGCAACCTGAGGGGTTAAACCCTAGGTTGGGAAAATGGTGTTTTAAGGGTACCCCTCAAAGGAGGAGGAACCCTAGAAGGAGAGGTAGAGATAGGAGAGCCTCCCCTGTGACTTCTGGTCTGCCTGAGGGTATAGACCATAGGCTGGAGAACCAGTGGCAGTCTAGCCCTGTCCTACAGACAGGACGAGTGGAGAATGGCTACTATGTACCAGGGGTTACTTCCCCCGCTCTGTGAATAGGCAGGGACCAGTGGCACCTGGGTGGCCTAGGACCTGGTCCTGGCCGCGGATAGCTTGGGAGTACCAGTGGGGTAACCCAGTTGTTCCAGATAGTGTTTTTAGAAGGAACCCCATGGGTTCACCATGTCGTAGAACCGGAGGGTGTCCCTGCAGTTGCGGGCCCGCATCCGTGTTCTATCGCCCCAAGCAGGGAAGCCCATCACGGTGGTGATTGGTCTACCCTGCATTTTGGCTGGAAGGGGGTTGTGTTGGACTTGGCCCTTCTGGCAGGTTCACCCCTAAACTTTTTGCTTTTAATTGTGACTTGGTGTTAGGATTTTTGGCTTCTGCACACTTTACCACTGTGTCCCAGGGTAAAGTGCATGCGTGTAGTGAGGTTGGCCTTCCCTCCCATAGGAATGCATGGGGAATGGATGTGTCCCTGGTAGTCTCTGATGCGTGGGGAGTGCAGGGTCGAGTTTGGTATGTGCGGACTTGTGTGATTAAATGCTGCGCGATGATGTGTGCGGCATAAATGTGTTTAGTGCGGAAGTGCCACTTCTAGAAGTTGGCATGTCTGTGTAAAAAAAGGTGAATTCCCTGTCTGGCTTGTGATTGGCTGGAGCTGGCTGGTGAGCCTGGCTCCAGGAGGCAGGATGGGTCTGCCCCGGTGGTGAGTGGAGAGATATGCATGATTGATGAGAGGGAGGATTGCACCTGGGACCTGAATAGGGCTGGGCTTTCCCCACACAATGCTGGCTGCGCCCCCTGTGGTGCCACTGATGACCCTAGCCTGACTAGTGAATGGTGAGAGAGGCTGAGCACACCAGAGTGCTCCAAAACCAGCTGTGACTGGTTTTCCCCCCACCCTGCAGGCACAGACAAAGGATTTGTGTATATAAAGAGGGGCTGTGACCCCTTACAAAATGTTCTCTTGCTGATCCTAACTTGGAGGGGGCCTGTTGCTGCTAGGCGCCAGGAGGACCACCACTGTGGACTGCCTCCTGCCTGGAGGGCCCTGTGAGTTGGCCCCTGGGCCCAGCCTTGCCCCCCCCTCTTGCTGCATTCTAAAAGGACTTTCTCCTGGACATTTTACTTTAAGCGCCTGGTGAGCGCTTTGTTTTCCTCCAGGGAAGCGCTTTTTGTTGCCAACTGCAGCACAGAGCTGCCGGCATTTTTAGTGGGGATTCCCGGCAGTTGGGCTTCATTGCTGGTGCATACCCCGCTTATTGTGAATTTTTATTGCACAGGTGCTGACCCTGCAACTAGACCTTGCCAGCTGTTCATACCCCCAGCGGCTGCCCACCCCGCCAGGGAACATGTGCCTAAGAGACCGGGAGCCTACCCCATGTATTGACCAAGTATCACCGCTGGCCCGGAGATCACCTGGAAGGCGCTGTGCCCGCCTCCCCACTAAGGACAGTGCTACCGTTGGCTGCCCTCAGTAGCGCGACCCCTTCCCCCAAGCGCCTTGAGACCCTTCGGGGTGAGTAGTGCGCTATACAAGTGTTCTGATTGATTGATTGATTGATTGATTGATTGATTGAAGTGCTGTGGGCCAGACAGGAAGCGGACGGGAGGCCACCCGTGCTCCTGCACTGTGAAGAGGAAGCCGCCACCTACCACGGGATTCCTGAGATTAACGGAGAGCCCCGCAGCCCAGGAGAAGAACCACCAGAAGAGGAGCCTCTGCCACAGGTCACGGTGAGTGGGGCCCCGGTGTTCAATTGTGAAGAGGAGGGCGTCGGGGCACATTGCCGGTGCCCGCCACTCTCCTCCTGCGGATGCTGTCATCGCGTTGGGCCCCCACAGTGAGCAGCTGCAACTTTCCTTTGGGGCATTTTTCTGTGTTAGAACGGCCTCGGACGCAGCGGGCCGCTCCCACGTTGTCCCGTAGTCCTTGCTGAAGTAGAGCCCACGAGAGGCTCCGGGGCATTTTGAGATTTCGAGCCCGAGAGGCTCCACCATCCTCCAACATTAGTGGTGGCAATTTTGTATTTAAAGCCCCTGAGAGGCTCCTACATTCCTGGGGGCATTTTTGGAGGGTAGAGCGGCCACGGTTGGCAGCGGGCCGCACCCCCTAGCGTGGTGGCATTTGTTCCTAGAACCACGGAGCTCAACCTGGTGAGGGGGCATTTTTGTATCTTGAGTTCACGGGGCTCCCACGTGTCCTTGGGCCCCATTGTTTGCTCAGAGCCCCACTGGTGAGCCAGGAGGCACGCTGGTGCCAGGGTCAGTTCTCCAATACATATATAGAGGGGTCCCAGGAAGGAAACGTAACATAAGAGTACGCAAATTACTTAATCAAATCATTGCAAAAAGGTAGAATTCATCATATTTAATAAAGCCAACATTGTCATTGCATCACAGTGTGCTGTCTATTCAATTCAATTTTTGCAGTATAAAAACATTAAAGCCCCAAACACAGAGAAGAGGAAAAAGAAGTGTGAAGTGTAGGATGAGAAAGGTACAGTGATTTAGAGAAGAAGAAACCAAGTTACATATTCAAATACAAAACATTCATTATGAATTATGAAAGGCTATAACTTATTCAAGCCAATATGGTAATGAAACAAATATGCAAATCATTCTACGGTCACAGTCATAAGTAATTTAATCTTGGATAGTGCCGGATGAGGATAGGTAGAGCCGTCGACGTTTCGACCCCTACATGGAAGGTTGACTTGAACCTTTACAACGGGGTCTTCATCAGGACGAGAGCGGTAGTGGGGCAAGACAATTCTATGAAATAAAAGATAATTCAGTAAATTCTGAGTCATAAATTAATTATTAATTTTAGTTGGTTGTGTAAAAAGTGGGAGAGATTTTACCATGGATGTTCGGGCCAGCCGGCGCCGAATATAAGGAATCTGAAGAACCAACTTCAGTGTAGTCAGCAGTTATTGGAGCCGACTAGAGGGGAGCAAGGTGGAGTACAATCAGTACAATACAGGTATCTAAGATAATTAATTAAAGGAGTGAGGAGGAAGTAAGTTGTCACTTACATATTTCTTTTCTTTTCTTTACTTTAAGGCAAAGGTCGGCCCTTCCTAATTGATGGACTTGTGGGGCGAAATGAACAACCTCAGCTGTCGCCGAAAGGAGGAGATTTAGGAAAATTAGATCCCATGGATTTTATTGGATCTACCCTAATGTGGCCTGGTGCTCCCTGATCAGGTACTTACATGAATCAGGTGGTTAACGTAGGTATAGTGGCACTTCGCGGTGAGAGTTCGTCCGCGTTATTGCCGAATCCCTGCAAGCTATAAGGTAATTGAGCAAGTGTCAGTATTTTTAAGACACGCTCATCGATCAGAACAAAACAATTCTTAGGACTCTAATACGACATTGTGATCCCTGATCAAGGTACATACATGAATCAGGCGGTCAACGTAGGTACAATGCACAATTGGGTGGCCCTTCGCTGAAAGAAATTGTCCGCGTTTTTCGATTCCCTGCAAACTATAACGTAATGAGGCAAGTGTCAGTAATTTTAAGACGCGCCCCACAGTTGAAGCAAAAAAAGAAGAAAACAGTTCTCTCCCATAAAACCGACTTACTCGTAAGCGTAGCCGCAGCCGCGGTCTCTCGCTCCAACGCTCTTCGCTTCTATTTGCTTTCTGATGATGCCAAAGGCGCGGAGATACTCCCTAGGGAGTCGATTCCCAGCGCGGTACAAGTGTGCAAATAAATAAATAAATTAGAGTGTACGAAGCAAGCGTACTTTCGTGTTTTTGGTAACTTCGTCGCGTAGTCACGTGAGTGACTACCATGGAAGAGATTCTACTCAAGTAGCTGGGTTGAAACGCTAATGTGTTTATCAATACGACCCAAACTAGGAATTCCCTATATTTAAATCCCATTCTAGGAGACATGTGTTTAACGTACATTAAGCATTTAGATGTTACATAATTGCAGGAGATGAAAGATATTATTCGAAATGTTTGAATTGATATTAACAATGTTGCAAAATCATACGTCAGAGCAATGAACAATGAACTAAGTCCCAGAGCGTGCACCTCTTATACAAAAGGGTAAAAAAGCCTGACAATACTAATTTAAATTGATTATATATTGAGAAGGCCAGTTCATTTGGTATGTAATATCATATAACGCAGGGTGCATTCAAGATTATTCAATAATTATTATGGGGCGTGCACCTCTCACACACGAGGGTGTAGGCGTCATATTCCTAGAGATTTGGTATATCAAATTCAGTCCTGACAGGTAGAGGATACAAAGAAATAATTTGATATTTAAAGTGATTCCAAAAAACATGCTATGCACAATTTTGAGGGTATTCTAGATAACAAGTACTATCAAACGTGCACCTCTCACACATGAGGGTGTGGACGTCAATCAATTGTGTTATTAGGGTTGTAGGTTACATCGAGTTGTGCGATATGCTTATCACAGATTTGAGGGTATGAAATCATTTCACATATGTACATTTGGATACAGCCACCAAGATTAATGTCCTAATGCTGCCATTTGGGCATAGCTACTATCATTTTCATTAAGAGCTTGCATAGGGGCTCAAGCATAGAACCACAGCTGGATACGATGGACGGCCCGGAGGGTTGTTAGCATCTTTATGTACTTTTGCGTAACCACTTTCTCCTCAAGAAGTAACGAGATCAAAAAGATCATTAATAAGAACTGGTCCTTAGTAGCTGACAACATTAAACAGAAAGATCTACCATTACATTCGTTCAAAAGAGCTAAGAATATTCGAGACACAGTGGTACACTCATTCCTGGATTCGCCTGAACAGCCCACTATTACCTCATTATGGAGTCTCCCTCCGATCATTGGACACTATAAATGCGGAGCATGTATTGCTTGTACGACCACACTACAAACCAAAGAGTTTGCTTACCAAAATCGAACCTTTCCTCTGAAATCGTACACCAACTGTAACACTGCCAACGTTATATACATCATTTGGTGCCCGTGTGAGAAAATTTACGTTGGTCAGACTCAACAAAAGATTAAACAAAGTATTCTACAGCATGCCAGCAGGATACGTTGTGCTGTACAGGGAGCTCTCTTGGTAGAACACTGTCAGAGAATGGGACATGCCCCTCAGGATTTGAAATGGCTTGTCATAGAGAAGATAACCTTGGGCAGAAGGGGTGGAAATTTGACAACAGTGCTTAACACCCGAGAATTAAAATGGATGGCTACATTTGATTCAATTGTAAATGGTCTTAATGAAACTGATAGTAGATATGCCCAAATGGCAGCATTAGGACATTATTCTTGGTGGCTGTATCCAAATGTACATATGTGAAATGATTTCATACCCTCAAATCTGTGATAAGCATATCGCACAACTCGATGTAACCTAGATCCCTAATAACACAATTGATTGACGTCCACACCCTCATGTGTGAGAGGTGCACGTCTGATAGTACTTGTGATCTAGAATACCCTCAAAATTGTGCATAGCATGTTTTTTGGAATCACTTTAAATATCAAATTATTTCTTTGTATCCTCTACCTGTCAGGACTGAATTTGATATACCAAATCTCTAGGAATATGACGCCTACACCCTCGTGTGTGAGAGGTGCACGTCCCATAATAATTATTGAATAATCTCGAATGCACCCTGCGTTATATGATATTACATACCAAATGAACTGGCCTTCTCAATATATAATCAATTTAAATTAGTATTGTCAGGCGTTTATACCCTTTTGTATAAGAGGTGCATGCTCTGGGACTTTGTTCATTGTTCATTGCTCTGACGTATGATTTTGAAACATTGTTAATATCAATTCAAACATTTCGAATAATATCTTTCAACTCCTGCAATTATGTAACATCTAAATGCTTAATGTACGTTAAACGCATGTCTCCTAGAATGGGATTTAAATATAGGGAATTCCTAGTTTGGGTCGTATTGCTAAACACATTAGCATTTCAACCCAGCTACTTGAATAGTATCTCTTCCATGGTAGTCACTCACGCGACTACACGACGAAGTTACCAAAAACACGAAAGTACGCTTGCTTCGTACACTCTAAGAAGCAAAGAGCGTTGGAGCTAGAGACCGCGGCTGCGGCTACGCTTACGAGTAAGTCGGTTTTATGGGAGAGAACTGTTTTCTTCTTTTTTTGCTTCAACTGTGGGGCGCGTCTTAAAATTACTGACACTTGCCTCATTACCTTATAGTTTGCAGGGAATCGAAAAACGCGGACGATTTCTTTCCGCGAAGGGCCACCCAATTGTGCATTGTACCTACGTTGACCGCCTGATTCATGTAAGTACCTTGATCAGGGATCACGTTGTCGTATTAGAGTCCTAAGAATTGTTTTGTTCTGATCGATGAGCGTGTCTTAAAAATACTGACACTTGCTTAATTTCCTTATAGCTTGCAGGGATTCGGCAATAACGCGGACGAACTCTCACCGCGAAGGGCCACCATACCTACGTTAACCACCTGATTCATGTAAGTACCTGATCAGGGAGCACGAGGCCACATTAGGGTAGATCCAATAAAATCCATGGGATCTAATTTTCCTAAATCTCCTCCTTTCAGCGACAGCTGAGGTTGTTCATTTCGCCCCACAAGTCCATCAATTAGGAAGGACCAACCTTAGCCTTAAAGTAAAGAAAAGAAAAGAAATATGTAAGTGACAACTTACTTCCTCCCCACTCCTTTAATTAATTATCTTAGATACCTGTATTGTACTGATTGTATTCCACCTTGCTCCCCTCTAGTCGGCTCCAATAACTGCTGACTACACGGAAGTTGGTTCTTCAGATTCCTTATATTCTGCGCCGGCTGGCCCGAACATCCATGGTAAAATCTCTCCCACTTTTTTAACAACCAACTAAAATTGATAATTAATTTATGACTCAGAATTTACTGAAGTATCTTTTATTTCATAGAATTGTCTTGCCCCACTACCCCTCTCGTCCTGATAGAGACCCCGTTGTAAGGGTTCAAGTCAACCTTCCATGTAGGGGTCAAAACGTCGACGGCTCTACCTATCCCATCATCCGGCACTATCCAAGATTAAATTACTTATGACTGTGACCGTAGAATGATTTGCATATTTGTTTCATTACCATATTGGCTTGAATAGGTTATAGCCTTTCATAATTCATAATTAATGTTCTGTATTTGAATATGTAACTTGGTTTCTTCTTCTCTAAATCACTTTACCTTTCTCATCCTACACTTCACAATTCTTTTCCCTCTTCTCTGTGTTTGGGGCTTTAATGTTTTTATACTACAAAAATTGAATTGAATAGACAGCACATTGTGATGCAATGACAATGTTGGCTTTATTAAATATGATGAATTCTACCTTTTTGCAATGATTTGATTAAGTAATTTGCGTACTCTTATGTTATGTTTCCTTCCTGGGACCCCTTTATATATGTATTGCCTAGCACCGAGGTCCCAGTGACTTTTTGGGTAAAACCCCCCTTTGGTAACAGGGTCAGTTCTCCAGCTGCCCAGCACTGCACTCTACGCCACTTCACTTTACTCTGAAACAATGTACTCTATGCCACTCTATTCCATTCTCTGCCAATCCACTCTACGCCACTCCACACTACGCCCCTCAATTTAATCCAATTAATTCAGCCTCAAGTGGACCTCAGGCCTGTCACATTTAGAGCCAGATGCACAAACATTGGTCGCAAAATACTGGTCACAATTTACGATCAGTATTGTTGCGTCTAGTGCTGTATTTCTCTAAGCAGCCCATGTGTTAGTATGATGGTTGACAAAATACTGATTCCTAGTAGGACACAGTGTGATTTGCCTCACGAATATTAATGAGGTAGGTCAAAAATTGCGACCCACTAGGAATCGCAGTCAAACGGAAGGTGGTCTGCTGAGGTCAGCAGACTACCATGTCTGTGATTGATTTAAATTAAAGCATGTTTTTTAAGTGTGGCCTGTTTTCCATAAAGGATAATGGGATGTGTTTAACCCCTTCCACACTCATGACGAGCTGGGCTCGTCATGGTGTAGCCTCCTCAAACACTGATGACGAGCCCAGCTCGTCATGAAATAAAGTAAAACAGCAATTCCCAGCACAGGAGGGGAAAACGCATAGCAGCCATGGAGTTAACAACAAAACCAACAAGCACTGGCGTTGCCAATAGGTCTCGCAGTAGGAAAGTTGGAGCTATTGGTTTTGTAAATGACAAAGCCCTTTATGTTTTAAAAATGATAAAAAAATAAAAGGCATTGTTATTTGCAATTGTAATGGCTCCAACTTTCCTACTGCGATACCTATTGGCAACGTGAGTGGTGTTGCGTGTGTGAGTGGCGTTGCGTGTGTGAGCGGCGTTGCGTGTGTGAGTGGCGTTGCGTGTGTGAGTGGCGTTGCCTGTGTGAGTGGCGTTGCGTGTGTGAGTGGTGTTGCATGTGTGAGTGGCGTTGCATGTGTGACTTGCGTTGTATGTGTAAGTGGCGTTGCATATGTGAGTGGCGTTGCATGTGTGAGTGGTGTTGCATTTTTTATTGGTGTTGCATGTGTGAGTTCCGTGTCATGTGTGAGTGGCGTTGCATGTGTGTGTTGCGGGCGTGTGCGAGTGGTGTTGCGTGGATGAGTGTTGTTGCGTGGATGAGTGGTGTTGCGTGGATGAGTGGCGTTTCGTGTGTGAGTGGCGTTGCATGAGTGAGTTGTGTTGCTTTGAGTGAGTTGCGTTGCATGTGTGAGTGGCGTTGCATGTGTCAGTGGCGTATCATGTGTGAGTGGCGTTGCATGTGTGAGTGGTGTTGCATGTGTGAGTGGTGTTGCGTGGGTGCGTTGCGTTGCATGTGTGAGTGGTGTTGCATGTGTGAGTGGCGTTGCCTGTGAGTGGCGTTGCCTGTGTGAGTGGCGTTGCGTGTGTGAGTGGCGTTGCGTGTGTGAGTTGCGTTGTGTGTGTGCATGGCGTTGCGTGTGTGAGTGTAGTTGCGTGTGTGAGTGGTGTTGCTTGTGTGAGTGGCGTTGCTTGTGTGAGTGGTGTTGCGTGTGTGAGTGGTGTTGCGTGTGTGCGTGGCGTTGTGTGTGTGAGTGGAGTTGCGTGTGTGAGTGGGCTTGCGTGTGTGAGTGGGGTTGCGTGTGTGAGTGGCGTTGCGTGTGTGAGTGGCGTTGCGTGTGTGAGTGGCGTTGCGTGTGTGAGTGGCGCAGCGTGTGTGAGTGGCGTTGCGTGTGTGACTTACGTAGTGTGTGTGAGTGGCGTAGCGTGTGTGACTTGTGTTGCGTGTGTGACTTACGTTGTGTGTGTGCGTGGCGTTGCGTGTGTGAGTGTCGTTGCGTGTGTGAGTGGCATTGCGTGTGTGCGTGGCGTTGCGTGTGTGCGTGGCGTTGCGTGTGTGCGTGGCGTTGCGTGTATGACTGGCGTTGCGTGTGTGAGTGGCGTTGCATGTGTGAGTGGCGTTGCATGTGTGAGTGGCGTTGCATGAGTGAGTGGTGTTGCATGTGTGTGTGGCGTTGCATGTGTGTGTGGCATTGCATGTAATGCTGGATTATTTGTGAGTGGTGCTGTCCTGTTGCAGAGATGTTGATGTGTTGGTGCTGAGTGTTGTTTGTGTTTTGCATAGTTGAGTAGTTGTGTTTTTGTGATGGTGTGTATTAATAGTTTTGTATATATGTTTGTTATGTAGTGTATTATATGTTGTTGCGTTATGCTTTGTGTTTGTTGTTTTATAGCAATTGTCAGATGTGATGTGTTAGTGTTATTGTGTTGCATGTATGTATTTTATTCTAACATGTCTTTGTATGTATTTATTTTTAAGTATGTGTTATGTGTTGTAATGTTTTTTGTTTTAATGTAGTGTATAAAGTGTTATTGAAATAAAAATGGCGGGCGCTATGTGTTTCCTTTACGTGAATTACGTTAAGTATTTAGCGTTCTAGTCTTTTTTGTGTATTCTGAATGTGTTTGACGTATGACGTAATCCTTAGCCAATCGCAGGGCTGCGTTTGGTGACGTAGCGTTGCGTTTGACGTGCGTTAATTGGGAAATCCCCAGATGTTCGGGAACTTTCGTGGGGGAAAGGCGTGTTGTTGTTCCTGTCTTCTTCCGGCGTCGTTTGACAGGTAGGTTTTTTTTTACAACTATTTAATGTATGATGTGAATGTATTATAGACTATGTAGAGATGTATTTGATTAATTTTTACAGTTTATTATTAATGTTATACTTTTGTGTATCACAACATTGTTTACGTTATCGTATGTATATTATTAAATATGTATTGAACTTTCTAAATTGTGAATGTGAAATGTTGTAATGTAATTTTATGTAATGTATAGCAATGTATTGATTTTAAGGTATAGTCAAAGTGTGTATTTTATGCATTTATTGATTTTGTGTACTTTTTTGTTTTTGCTAATAGTATTTCCCTTTGTTTCCGAGTTGTTAATTATTAATAATGTAATGTATTAAAGTATTGTTATGCTTCGATAGAATCGGTATATATTAAGTAGGTGTTGGGATATTATTTCAGGTATCGTATGTACAGTATTGGTCTTGTATTGTTAATAACATGAGTGTATTACTTCCGTCCCTTTTTCCAAGTGCATATTTTGGGTGTAAATTGATTTTGTTTATTGGCGTATCTACAGGAATGGTATTTTAATTGTAATTTACAAGAGTTTTTTTATGTGTTAGCAAGATCTTATTGTGTAGGTGTTATTTTTGCCGTGTTATTTAGTCCATCATTACATGAATGCATTGTATTGTTTATTATTTATTTAAATGTGGTGTAATCCTATTATTGTATAGATGTTGTTGTTAATTTGTGATTTATATAGATAGTTAGATAGGTATATTGAGGGCGAGAGCTAACAACACATGCAGCATCACTTTCCAGCAGCCTAGCAACACTTACCAACACAGCCGCATTAATTTTTAAACATTAGTATCATTGTGGTGTTGTTGTTTTGTCCATGTGGTGATGGAGAGTGGTGTTGTGATGGTGCTGAGTACTGTTGTATTTTGGAGTGTTGGTGTGGTGCTGTGTAGTGTTAATGTGGTGTTTGCGAGTGATGATGTGGTCCTTGAGAGTGGTGTTGTGGTGTTATTGGGTGTTGTTCTGGTGTTGCTGAGCGATGTTGTAGTGTTGCAGTGTGACAATGTTAATGTGCTGAGTGTTGTTGTGTTGGTGCATTGTGTTAATGTGTTGTTGCGGAGTGATAATGTTGTGTTGAATCGTGGTGTTGGGGTGGTGGTTAGTAGTGTTGTTGTGTTGTTGAGTTGTGCTCTTTTGATGCTGTTTGATGCTGTTTTGGTGTACGTTGTTCCTGTTGTTGTGCACTTAGCACTCCAAAACACTTCGTGCAACAGCAGCATGAGTTAGAGCAACACCAGAGTCGCGTGCTTTTGTGATTGCGCACTTTGTTTGCGTTTTTGTTTTTTGCTGGCATTGTTTATTGGTTTATTTTCCCTTACTTTAGTAAGTGCTTTATGTTGTGAATTTGTTTCCTTTAGCTCGCTTTGTCCACTTTTAAATTGTTGTATTATTTGCTGTGTATTCAGATGTTTGCCTATTTTGTGTGCATTTATGATCTTTGTGAAAGAAATGTTTTATTTTACAATCCCTTTATTCATTTTTGTGTATTAATTGCTGCACTGTCCTTGCGTTGCATTAAGTTTACATTTTTGAAGAGCTGCAAGTGTGTAATCTGATTAGTACGTATTAAAATAAATGTTGCCTAACGTTATTTATGTGTGGAGTTTGAGGGTGGAGTTGTAGTTGGAGGGTAAAGTTGTAGGGTGGTATAGTAGTTATAGGGTGTAGTTGGAGGGTGGACTTGGACGGTGTGAGTGTGAGGGTGAGTGGATGTGAGTGTTTGGGTGTTTGAGGGTGTGTGACAGTGTGTGAGAGTGATTGAGCGTGACTGTTTTAGTATGAGTGAGGGTGTGAGTGTTGTGAGTGTGTGTGTGAGGATGAGGGGGTGAGGGTAAATGTTGCCTAACGCTATTTATGTGTTTTACGGAGTAGTTGGAGGGTGGACTTGGACGGTGTGAGTGTGAGTGTGAGTGGATGTGAGTGTCTGGGCGTTTGATGTTGTGAGTGAGGCTGAGCGTGTGTTGGTGAGTGATGGTGTGTGAGGGTATGAGTGTGATTGAGGGTGTGAGTTTGTGAGAGTGTGAGAGTGTGATGTAGGGTGAGGATGAGTGAGGGTGTGTTCGGCTGAGGGTGAGGGTAGGTGAGGGTGTGAGTCATTGTGATGATGCCTATAAGTGATCATTTTTTCTCCGTGAATATTGTACACTTCAAATGTATTAATGTTGTGAAGCGTTTTTTGAGAAAGCTAATCCTGCCCTATGTAATGTTGATTGATGCTGTTGTTAACGCTGAATCAAAAAACAAACACATCAGTAACGTTTTTTATATAATGCATGTCAAAAGTTATCATTTTTTTGTACGGTACACATCAATTTGCACTGCAAAAGCTTGGCTTGCATTAACATAGATGCGCATTGATTTTGTCTGTGTTTGCTTATTCGAGACAATGTTTACCTCCTTATAAATTTCCGACTACAGATGTGCATTAATTGTGGCAAAGTATAAGTATGAAGCCACCTTTACAAATTGTATTGTTGTTGTTGTTTAGTTTGAGTGAAATACTTTCTTGTACTTATTAGTGAATTGCAAGTAGGATGTGAGGTCTAGTGCTCTTGTGATTACGCACTTTCTTTGTTTTGTGGATTCTTTCCACCATTGTTTAATGGTTTATTTACTTCCCCTTACTTTAGTGACTGCTTTATGTTGTGAATTTGTGTCCTTTAGAGGTCTTTGTACCCTTTTAAATTGGTGTATTACTCGCTGTGTATTCAGATGTTTCCCTTTTTTCTTCGGATTTATTTTTTTCTGTAAAATTTTTTATATTTAACAATCCTTTACTGCGTTTTTATGTATTAATATGTGCACTGTCCTTGCGATGCATTAAGTTTTCATTTTTGAATACCTACAAGTGTGTAATCTGATGTTTTGTTATTGAATTAAATGTTGCCTAATGCTATTTATGTGTTTTACGGTGTAGTTGGAGGGTGGACTTGGACGGTGTGAGTGTGAGTGGATGTGAGTGTCTGGGAGTTTGATGTTGTGAGTGAGGCTGAGCGTGTGTTGGTGAGTGATGGTGTGTGAGGGTATGAGTGTGATTGAGGGTGTGAGGTTGTGAGAGTGTGAGAGTGTGATGTAGGGTGAGGATGAGTGAGGGTGTGTTCGGCTGAGGGTGAGGGTGGGTGAGGGTGTGAGTCATTGTGATGATGCCTATAAGTGATCATTTTTTCTCCGTGAATATTGTACACTTCAAATGTATTAATGTTGTGAAGCGTTTTTTGAGAAAGCTAATCCTGCCCTATGTAATGTTGATTGATGCTGTTGTTAACGCTGAATCAAAAAACAAACACATCAGTAACGTTTTTTATATAATGCATGTCAAAAGTTATCATTTTTTTGTACGGTACACATCAATTTGCACTGCAAAAGCTTGGCTTGCATTAACATAGATGCGCATTGATTTTGTCTGTGTTTGCTTATTGGAGACAATGTTTACCTCCTTATAAATTTCCGACTACAGATGTGCATTAATTGTGGCAAAGTATAAGTATGAAGCCACCTTTAAAAATTGTATTGTTGTTGTTGTTTAGTTTGAGTGAAATACTTTCTTGTACTTATTAGTGAATTGCAAGTAGGATGTGAGGTCTAGTGCTCTTGTGATTACGCACTTTCTTTGTTTTGTGGATTCTTTCCACCATTGTTTAATGGTTTATTTACTTCCCCTTACTTTAGTGACTGCTTTATGTTGTGAATTTGTGTCCTTTAGAGGTCTTTGTCCCCTTTTAAATTGGTGTATTACTCGCTGTGTATTCAGATGTTTCCCTTTTTTCTTCGGATTTATTTTTTTCTGTAAAAAATGTTATATTTAACAATCCTTTACTGCGTTTTTATGTATTAATTTGTGCACTGTCCTTGCGATGCATTAAGTTTTCATTTTTGAATACCTACAAGTGTGTAATCTGATGTTTTGTTATTGAATTAAATGTTGCCTAATGCTATTTACTTTTGGAGTTGGAGGGTGGATTAGTAGTTGGAGGGTGCATTAGTAGTTGGAGGGTGGATTAGTAGTTGTAGGGTGGAGTTGTAGGGTGGTGTTGTAGGGTGGAGTTGGAGGGTGGACTTGGACGGTGTGAGTTTGAGGGTGAGTGGATGTGAGGGTCAGGGGGTGTGAGGGTGTGTGATGGTGTGTAAGGGCGAGTGAGGGTGACTGTGTGAGTATGAGTGAGGGTGTGCGGGTTGTGAGGGTGAGGGGGGTGAGGGTGTCTGAAGGTGAGGGGGTGAGGGTGTCTGAAGATGAGGGGGTGAGGGTAATGGGGTGTGAGTGTGTGTGATGCTAGGTGTGGGTGAGTGAGGGCGAGTGTTGTGAGGGTGTGAGTGTGTGAAGGTGAGTGAGGGTGTGCAAGTTTTAAGGTTGAGTGTGTGACTGTGGGTGAGGGTGGGTGAGGGTGTGTGAGGAGGTGTGAGGGTGAGGGGGTGATGTAGAGTGATGGTGTGTGAGGGTGAGTGGGGGAGGGTGAGTGAGGGTGTGTGAGGGTGAGGTTGTTGAGGGTGAGGGTGTGTTGTTGAGTGATGGTGTTTGAGGTTGTGAGGGAGTTTGAGGATGAGTGATGGTGTGTGAGGCTGTGTGTGAGGGTGTGAGTGGGTGTGAGTGAGAGTTGTTGTGATGATGGCTATAAGTGTTTATATTTTCGCCGTGAATATTGTACACTTCAAATGTATTAATGTTGTGAAGCGTTGTTTCTGAAGCTAAGAGACCTATGTAATGTTTATTGATGCTGTTGTTATCGCTGAATCCAAAATCAAAGACATCAGTAATTTTTTGTTATATTATACATGTAAATTTTTTTCATTTTTTTTTTTGGTAAGGTACACATCAAGCCGCACTGCAAAAGCTTTGCTTGCATTAACATAGATGCGCAGTCATTTTGGAGGGTGGAGTTGTAGGGTGGTGTTGTAGGGTGGATTAGGAGGGTGGCCTTGGACGGTGTGAGTGTGAGTGTTATTGGATGTGAGGTTCAGGGGGTGTGAGGGTGTGTGATGGTGTGTGAGTGTGCGTGAGGGTGACGGTGTGAGCATGAGTGAGGGTTGTGAGGGTGGACTTGGAAGGTGTGAGGGTGATTGGATGTGATGTTCAGGGGGTGTGAGGGTGTGTGATGGTGTGTGAGGGTGAGTGAGGGTGACGGTGTGAGTATGAGTGTGGGTGATGGGATGAGGGTGTGTGAAGATGAGGGGGTGAGGGTAATGAGATGTGAGAGTGTGTGATGATAGGTGTGGGTGAGTGAAGGTGAGAGTTTGAGGGTGAGTGAGGGTGAGTGTTGTGAGGATGTGAAGGTGGGTGAGTGGCGTTGCGTGGGTGAGTGGCGTTGCGTGGGTGAGTGGCGTTGCGTGGATGAGTGGCATTGCGTGGATGAGTGGCGTTGCGTGGATGAGTGGCGTTGCGTGGATGAGTGGCGTTGCGTGGATGAGTGGGGTTGCGTGGATGAGTGGGGTTGCGTGGATGAGTTGCGTTGATGTGGGAGTGGTGTTGCTTGGATGAGTGGCGTTGCGTTGGTGAGTGGGGTTGCGTGGGTGAGTGGCGTTGCGTGGGTGAGTGGCGTTGCGTGGATGAGTGGCGTTGCGTGGATGAGTGGGGTTGCGTGGATGAGTTGCGTTGCGTGGATGAGTGGCGTTGCGTGGATGAGTGGCGTTGCGTGGATGAGTGGGGTTGCGTGGATGAGTGGGGTTGCGTGGATGAGTTGCGTTGCGTGGATGAGTTGCGTTGATGTGGGAGTGGTGTTGCTTGGATGAGTGGCGTTGCGTTGGTGAGTGGGGTTGCGTGGGTGAGTGGCGTTGCGTGGGTGAGTGGCGTTGCGTGGATGAGTGGCGTTGCGTGGATGAGTGGGGTTGCATGGATGAGTGGGGTTGCGTGGATGAGTTGCTTTGCGTGGATGAGTTGCGTTGATGTGGGAGTGGTGTTGCTTGGATGAGTGGCGTTGCGTTGGTGAGTGGGGTTGCGTGGGTGAGTGGCGTTGCGTGGGTGAGTGGCGTTGCGTGGGTGAGTGGCGTTGCGTGGGTGAGTGGCGTTGCGTGGATGAGTGGCATTGCGTGGATGAGTGGCGTTGCGTGGATGAGTGGCGTTGCGTGGATGAGTTGCGTTGCGTGGATGAGTTGCGTTGCGTGGATGAGTTGCGTTGATGTGGGAGTGGTGTTGCTTGGATGAGTGGCGTTGCGTGGGTGAGTGTGGTGTTGCGTGGGTGATAGTGGGCTTGCGTGGGTGTGAGTGGCGTTGCGTGTCTGAAAGTGGTGCTGTGTGGGTGAAAGTGGCACAGAGCCTTTGATGTGGCCTGGCGCAGGAGAAATGCTGCTGCTGGGAACAGATGGCCTGGCCGTGAAGCAGGGGGCGGGGCAGCGCTGGGGAAGCCTGTGGGAGGGTGATTGATGCCTTGGATGTGGGGAGGGAGGAGAGCCTTTTGCGAGCCTTGTGCAGGAGAAATGCTGCTTAGGCTATTGCTATTGTAGGCGATGCGATGTGGGTAAGTATAGAGTGCAAGCATGGTGAAAGGAGATGCGTGGAGGATGGGGGCGGGCTTGGGAAACAGAGTACGGCCGGCCAGAGTGCAGGCATGGTGAAAGGAGATGCGTGGAGGATGGGGGCGGGCTTGGGAAACAGAGTACGGCCGGCCAGAGTGCAGGCATGGTGAAAGGAGATGCGTGGAGGATGGGGGCGGGCTTGGGAAACAGAGTACGGCCGGCCTTAACCGAGATCTCCTTCCCAAAATGTCTAATTGACAACGCATTTCGTTTCACGCAGTATGCTGCTCTGTGAGCAAGGACACGCTGTACTCTGCAAATGTGGGAAAGTGGGCAATTTTATTTATGAAGCTTGCAGAAATGACAGGATGGGGGCGGGCTTGGGAAACAGAGTACGGCCGGCCAGAGTGCAGGCATGGTGAAAGGAGATGCGTGGAGGATGGAGGCGGGCTTGGGAAACAGAGTACGGCCGGCCTTAACAGAGATCTCCTTCCCAAAATGTCTAATTGACAACGCATTTCGTTTCACGCAGTATGCTGCTCTGTGAGCAAGGACACGCTGTACTCTGCAAATGTGGGAAAGTGGGCAATTTTATTTATGAAGCTTGCAGAAACGACATCACCATAAATTATACCATAAAAGATATATTTCTCGTGGCAAAATTGCAAAAACGTTTTACTTTTTCAAAAAGTCTAACACAATTAATTAAAATATTCGAAATCGTAAAAATAAATGTGATTCAAATAACAGATGAATGAATCAGCCTCCAGATTTCAAAGGACATTATTGTAGGCGATGCGATGTGGGTAAGCATAGAGTGCAGGCATTGTGAAAGGAGATGCGTGGAGGATGGGGGGCGTGGAGGATGGGGGCGGGCTTGGGAAACAGAGTACGGCCGGCCTGCGGCCGGCCATGAATAATTAGGGGAGGAGAAGCCCTTTGATGTGCTGGGCTGAGTGCAGGCATGGTGAAAGGAGATGCGTGGAGGATGGGGGGCGTGGAGGATGGGGGCGGGCTTGGGAAACAGAGTACGGCCGGCCTGCGGCCGGCCATGAATAATTAGGGGAGGAGAAGCCCTTTGATGTGCTGGGCTGGCCCTGAATGCGCGTGCTTGTTCACGTGAACTTCATGAAAACCGCGAGGCTGAAAGCCCTTTGGTTTGACTTGTGTTTTGCCGACATGAATTCTCGCTCCGCTCGATGCGCTTGTGCACATCGATAGGTCGCGCGACCTAAAAATGTTTACTAACATTTTTTAAGAGTAGGCAGTAGTCCATCATGCCACTGCCTACCTGTTTGCGGATGCCCTTCAGGATTTCGCAAAACTTAATACATACTAATCGGACTGCGTATTTGGAAGGGATTCCCTAAACAAACTCTTTCCAAATACCGATTCAGTTTTTGGATGCAAATCCAAACATGTTTCCGAATTGCAATTTGGATTTCGTACATTATAAAAGGCCTTTTTGCGGTCGCAAAGGGCCTGATTCTGCAAATGTAAAAAGGCTTCAGACATCTGTCTCATGGAGTCCTATGTAAAGTCCCTCCTGGTTGAGATGCTCCTGCTACAATAGAAACGTTCGCAGTGGGGCGCACATCTGCAAATTGTGGCTCTGTCTGCACCACATCAGATACCTAATGCAAAATGCAATTAAGAATTTGGGGCCATATTATCAAGAAAGGGCGATACATTATCGCCGCTTTTATCGGCAGGAAACTGCCACTAAAGAGGCGATAATGGGCCTGATGATTCACCCTTGTGAATTCCCATAGAAGGTCAGGTTAACACCAGAACCTGGGCTTCTACGGGAATTCACAAGGGCCTATATTAAGCCCCTTATCGACGTTTTAGCGTCAGTTTTCTGCCGATAAAAGTGGCAATAATATATTGCCCTTTCTTGTTAATATGGCCCTCAGTTCTTTTCTAGCCAATATGTCAATTATTGTTCTTGAGAAGGGCACCCTCCACCCCCTCACTTGAATGCTTCAACTGCAGGCAGTCTGGACATGCAGCCAAATGGACGTTTATTCATACAAACTGCATACAATGTACATTCTTGCACGAGTGTGTCATTCAGAAATTCAAATAAATCTGTCAGGAATGAGGCCAAGCAGTACTTCCGAGCCCTGTGACCTAATGACGCTGCGAGCAGACAGATCGTGCCTTATGTTTGTTTCTGATTAATGACTGTCGAAGCAGGCAGGGCGCGCGCCAGTCAAGAGGAAGTGAAATCACTGCTGTATGTGCAGTTTTTAAAGTCCTGGGAAACCCCCTAAGCTGGAAATAGAGTCTGGATGGGCTGGTCCAGTGTCCAGAGTCAGCCCTGAGATTTCACAAAGGGCCATTGTACCTGTGACAGGGCCGGACTGGCTTATAGAGGAATCTAGAAGTTCCAGATGAGCAAGGGTGTAGCTTCAGGGGGGGATTTGGGGTGTTACACCCCCTAATAAATGTATTTTCTGATAAATAGTTGGGTACAGATGCTTTCTGTCAGGTACGGTGAGGTGTCTGTCGGATTTCACTTGGGATTTTTACATTCACCCAGACAAAAATGCAAACACTCCCTCTGTCTTGAAGGCCCTCAAAAATGTTGGCTGTTTTACAAAATATTGTGTTTTTTCTCTTAGTACTCCTACCAATCCACATACCTTTCTCTTTCCACTGCCCCTTAGGCCCTTCTCATGCACTATGCTTTTTGTATCATGTTTTTTAACCCTTTCGATGCTGATGACGAGCTCAGCTCGTCATCACCAAAAGGTGTTGTGTGCTGATGACGAGCTGAGCTCGTCATGGTGCCACTAAAATGGCATTTTCAAGCACAGGGGGGGAAAACGCCCAGCAGCCATGTGGTTAACATTATGTGACAGCCTGATTGTTGGAAAAACTGAAGCTCAAACTTCCCCAATCTTACTGAGCAAGCTTCGCCCCTGCAGATGCGCTGGTCTGACTGTCCAGCAGTTTTGTGACTGTGCAGATGAGTGTTGTGGCGTAGTGGGGCCAGTTTTGTGACTGCATGGATCAGTTTTGCGGTGTAGCGGGTCCGGGTTAGTGACTGTGTGTGGACCAGTTTTGTAGTGTACCGGGGTCGGTCTTGTGTGTGGACTGGTTTTATGGTGCAGTGGACCAGCTCTGTAGCTGCATGTGGGTCAGTGTTATGAACTTCTTTATATAAAAACCAGCAGGCAGCACTATGCAGGCACAGGTCAGTTTCTCTAGGCGCTCACAGTCGTATGGGTTGGGTGTCTCACAAGGTGTGAAAGGAGTTGCATTGCGTCATGTTTGGTGTGCATTGGAAGGCGTTACAATTCTAATTTGAAAACAAATCACTTTTATCCAACCCACCACTCTCCAACCCTACCCTTCCTCTAGTCACACCGGCACTGAATGTGCCCATTGCCAAAACCTACATGAAGCGGCGGCAGCAGCTCATAAAATTACGTGTAGGTCAGAATCTGATTACAAGTTGGTAATGGTTTTTGTCAACTTGTTGTAGGTCAATATTGGTCCGAGAAAAACAGAAGGGTGAACTGAGTCTATTTGTTGATACATTTTTCTACCCGAGGAACCAAGTCGTTAGGTATGCATATTGGTGGTTAAATACCGATAAATACTAGATGAATACGAGGAAGGCACCGTGTTTCTTATTTCTGGTTTAAATTTTGTCCGCAGATACAAGTTGGTTATTTGTTTGACTCCAGCAACCTGGTTATTTGGTGTGAGTTAAAAGTTTTTATTTTCACACAAGCCGCACTGGGTGATAATGGTGAAGGTACTTTTTATATGCCTTAAGTAAGTTAGCTTTTTTCTTGAACAAATCAACTGATGTGCCTGTATATTTATGTTTTTTACAGTGGTGCCCCTGACGAAGGGACTCTTCTAACGTCCCGAAATGCATTGGGCGAATGCCAATCTAACCAACATTACATTGATATATTTTTGTGTTTGATGAAATATGGAATTTTGTATTGTTTTGATGTGCTACAAGCATGAATAATGTTAAATGTTAAACAATGCAACACTAAAGTTTTTGACTATATCAGTTTAAAGAATTAAAAATAAAATAAGGTGATGATGTGAAAAATTGTCAGATCAATAAATTTAATTAGGCTGTGCACAATAAAGTCTGAGTCAACGCCTGTTGACCAGCCACTTGTTTATTGTAATTCAGAGTATTGGGTATACACAACGTGGTTGTTTACATACCTCGTGGAAGCTTCAAAAAGGCTGTAGTTCTAGTAATCACGCTACGTCCATTAGACACCACGCATATCGACGAACCTGTGAAATAATCACAAGAGCGCCATCACTCTACTGACCACAATGGAACCTTGCCAGATTATCACGGAGTACTACAAGTCCTCACCTTTACAAAAACTCGCACGACCGAAAACGCCACTATCACCGTTCTCCACTCCTCGTTGCGAACAAGCCGGCAGCTTAAAATGTTCAGATTCAGCGCTTTCTACTTAACCCAAAAACAACGTTCCTCATTGGCTACTACGTCAAAACGTCTACCAATCCTGCTGTCTAAGCCTGTTACTCCACGCCGAGTCAGCCAACTAGTTCAGACAAACGCTCTCATAGGTTAAACCTCCATCATGGTAACCTATCGTCAAAAACTTTATCATACGCGTTCCGTTTTTTTAACAAGCCACAACATTCTATGCTTTATAGATACGACAACTCGAAAAATGACACCATTACTTAAAACAATGTTTCCACTTGTTAAGAGATTACCTACTTCGAACGATTTAGGCAAGAACTCTCATTAGTGCAAAAAGTGTTCAAAATTGTTAGGATTACGTGGAGAACATAAAATAAATTGTGCAAAAATAAAATAATTAACAAAATAAATAAACCTGTTTGCTTATTTCTTGTGATTGGAACATACACAATATTTTGCAGTCTCAGCTTCATTGAGCAATGCTATTTACAGGTAACTACTCAGTTCAATACGGTCATTCAGACCTCCTGGGGTCAGAGTTCCAAGCTTTTTAAACCAAAAAGTTTCTCTCTGCAACAGTTTTTTATTCAGATCTATGCCTTCCCTGCTCTGTATATATTCAATGATTTGGAATCTTAACTGTGCTATAGAGTGTTGTTTCTCTAACCAATGGTTTGATAAGGGAGATGTTAGTGATTTGTTACGTATCCTGCTTTTGTGCTCTGAGATACGAATTTTCAATTTGCGTTCAGTCTTTCCTATATACAACAATCCGCAAGGGCACTTGATTGAATAGATAACCTGATTTGTGTTGCAGTCGCCATCATAAGTTAACTTTATTGATTTACCAGAGTGTGGGTGTGAAAGTTCATTGCCTAAGATCACATTGTTGCAGTGTACACAGTTACTACATCTACGCATCCCTCTGAAATTTCTTTTGCTTTATTTCTTTGTTGCTCAATAACTCTTTTACGTTTTTTGAACGAGTATAAGCAAAGAGTGGTTTGTCCTTGAAGATTTGATTAAAATCTGGCTCCTGTTCCAAAAGTTCCCATCTTTTTTTGATAATGTTCTTAATCTTTTGCGAGTTGGTGGAAAATTTTGACACAAATACGTTACGCTTCTTATCACTCTGTGGTTTCTTCATCAGTAATGTATCTCGATTCTCCTTCAATGCTTTAATCTGTGCTTTTTCCAGTAAGGTCGGTGGGTATCCTCTTTTTATGTAGTTTTCCTTGTATTCATTTATGTGTTCAATACTTTTCTCAGGTTTTGTGACAATTCTCCTCAGTCTAAGAAATTGTGAATAAGGTAGGCTCAATGAAGCCGAGACTGCAAAATATTGTGTATGTTCCAATCACAAGAAATAAGCAAACAGGTTTATTTATTTTGTTAATTATTTTATTTTTGCACAATTTATTTTATGTTCTCCACGTAATCTTAACAATTTTGAACACTTTTTGCACTAATGAGAGTTCTTGCCTAAATCGTTCGAAGTAGGTAATCTCTTAACAAGTGGAAACGTTGTTTTAAGTAATGGTGTCATTTTTCGAGTTGTCAGTATCTATAAAGCATAGAATGTTGTGGCCTGTTAAAAAAACGGAACGCGTATGATAAAGTTTTTGACGATAGGTTACCATGATGGAGGTTTAACCTATGAGAGCGTTTGTCTGAACTAGTTGGCTGACTCAGCGTGGAGTAACAGGCTTAGACAGCAGGATTGGTAGACGTTTTGACGTAGTAGCCAATGAGGAAAGTTGTTTTTGGGTTAAGTAGAAAGCGCTGAATCTGAACATTTTAAGCTGCAGGCTTGTTCGCAACGAGGAGTGGAGAACGGTGATAGTGGCGTTTTCGGTCGTGCGAGTTTTTGTAAAGGTGAGGACTTGTAGTACTCTGTGATAATCTGGCAAGGTTCCATTGTGGTCAGTAGAGTGATGGCGCTCTTGTGATTATTTCACAGGTTCGTCGATATGCGTGGTGTCTAATGGACGTAGCGTGATTACTAGAACTACAGCCTTTTTGAAGCTTCCACGAGGTATGTAAACAACCACGTTGTGATTACGTGTAGGTCAGAATCTGATTACACGCTGGTAATGGTTTTTGTCAACTTGTTGTAGGTCGATATTGGTCCGAGAAAAACAGAAGGGTGAACTGAGTCTATTTGTTGATACATTTTTCTACCCGAGGAACCAAGTCGTTAGGTATGCATATTGGTGGTTAAATACCAATAAATACTAGATGAATACGAGGAAGGCACCGTGTTTCTTATTTCTGGTTTAAATTTTGTCCGCAGATACAAGTTGGTTATTTGTTTGACTCCAGCAACCTGGTTATTTGGTGTGAGTTAAACGTTTTTATTTTCACACAAGCCGCACTGGGTGATAATGGTGAAGGTACTTTTTATATGCCTTAAGTAAGTTAGCTTTTTTCTTGAACAAATCAACTGATGTGCCTGTATATTTATGTTTTTTACAGTGGTGCCCCTGACGAAGGGACTCTTCTAACGTCCCGAAATGCATTGGGCGAATGCCAATCTAACCAACATTACATTGATATATTTTTGTGTTTGATGAAATATTGAATTTTGTATTGTTTTGATGTGCTACAAGCATGAATAATGTTAAATGTTAAACAATGCAACACTAAAGTTTTTGACTATATCAGTTTAAAGAATTAAAAATAAAATAAGTTGATGATGTGAAAAATTGTCAGATCAATAAATTTAATTAGGCTGTGCACAATAAAGTCTGAGTCAACGCCTGTTGACCAGCCACTTGTTTATCACTTTCTAAAAGTGACAATTCTAAAATAGTAATGTAAATTCCAGCTACACCAGTTAGCAGGATTTAGCACTACCTTTCTACACATACCAAATATGGAAACACTACTCATTTCTGATCAGAAATTACCACTTACGTGTAGTTAAAGGAATTCCCAATGCCAGCCTATGAAAGGAGTAGGCCTTACAGCAGTGAGAAACAAAATAGGCTGTTTGTCACTACCAGGGCATCACACATATAAAGGCCCTCGTCCTACCTTTTACTTACACAGAACCCTGCCCACAGGGCTACCCAGGGCCTACCTTAGGGGTGACCTATGCGTAATAAAAGAGGTGTTTAAGGTTTGGCAAGTAATTTTAAATGACGAGTCAAAGTAGTAGTGAACTGTGCATGCAGGCTCTGCAGAGCCAGGCCTGAGACATGTTTGAAAGGCTAGTACAAGCAGTGCTGCAGTAGCAGTTAATTTACAGGCCCTGGGTATATGGCATACCACAGTACAAGGAACTTATAAGTAAATCAAATATGCCAGACAGGTGTAAACCAATCATACCATGTTTAGATGACAGATCACATGCACTTTAGCACTCATTAGCAGGAGTAAAGTGCCCAGAGTCCGAGGACCTGCAAAAAGGTCAGGAAAAATAGGCGGAAGAAGGCAACAGGTTTGGGGATAACCCTGCAGAAACGGCCAGGTCCAACACTTGGTCATGTCGGCATAGAAGGTGTTCCCATAGTCCAACTTGATTGTCACTAGGCATAAGTGACAGTTTTTCAAGTGTTGCTTGTGAGCCATTTGAAGATCTTCCTCAACAGCTTCAGCATGTGGAAGCAGGATGCAGTGACAGCATTGACTTGTGCTGTTATGTCCAGTTTCTATTGATGAATATTCCATGGTTCCTGGAATGGGATCTGGTTGTGGGTGTCAGTCAGAGTTCAGCCATCAACCAGTTGTAGTACCATGGTGAGGTGTTCTTGCCGAAGATCACTACTTCGTTCTTGTCAGTGTTGAGCTTAAGACCGTTGGCTTTCATTCAAGTTAGTGATCCCAGTCATGCAGAGGACATTGTCCAGAGGGATCATGTTTGCATCGAAAAGAGGGTTGTGTTGAGCAATGAACCTTGAGGCAGTCCGCAGAAGAGTTTGTGGACTTCTGAGTAGTAAGGTGTCAAGCTGACAGCTTGTGTTCTATCCATTGAGAAGGAGCAGATCCAGCGAGAGCGGGTCCTTGGATTCCAATCTGGTGCAGGCACCTAATGAGGGTTGGGTGTGAGAACGTGTCAAAAGCGTTCTAGGTCTAGTAGAATTTGGACTTCCTTTGTCTCCTCTTTCAGTGATCATGCGGATGTCATCTGTGGCGGTGATGAGTACTGTTTCTGTACTGTGGTTGGGCCTGAATCCGGACTGCATGGCGTCGAGAAGCTTGTAGTTGCTGACGTGGTCTGTGAGGCATCAGATGATTAGTCTCCTTAGCACTTTAGCAACTATTCTTTCACCTACACTCTTACAAAAGCCTCAACACTGGATTCCCTAAAAGATGAATATTCAAACTTCAAATAGTCCAGAACCATTCTGATTGTCTCCTGATCGGCTTGACAAAACATGACCACATCACACCTCTGCTAAAGGCCCTCCAATTACTTTCTACAAAGGAAAGAGGAAATTTCAAATTCATCTGTCACATCCACAAAATCGGTCGTGGACAAGCTCTAGATTATCTGGTAAATTTGTGTGTCACAAATCATTCCAGCCGATGTCTTATATCTTCCAGTCTTAACTTACTGTCCATTCCACAAACTTACTGCAAGAAATTTGGAGGATCAATGTTTCACATGCAGGACTCATCCCTGTGGGCTCTCTTCTGCGTCTTTACTTATGGAATCTGAATCTCAAAAATGTTGGAAGAGTACTCAAATATTTCTTTAACCAAAATTGTGCCTGCCTCTTTCTCAAGCATGCATCCATTCTTTTTCCCATGAACCTGTTGGTTAGCTCTCTAAAACATGTTTCTGTCCCTTCATACTTCAGACTCTTCACCAAGGCTGAGCAGATATATGACATCCTAAGGTTACTGCATGGTTTTCAGTAATGCTTTACAAAAAAATAAAAAATAAATGAGAAGAAGATAAACTAAACAGCACTGTAAACCTAATTTAAAGCAAAAGAGACAAGTTGTCAAAGAACAACTCAAGGTGCAGAGCATTCATTGGTCCTGACTTTTGAGCGGTTGTTCCCTGATATTTACTAAGAGGTTTGAAACCCAGCTGAAAGTCACTGAGTAGGCCATTTTATTCAAGGCATGATGTAAGTTGATGAATGACTACTGTTTCAAGTGTGTATTACACACAAAATAGGTTGATAGATTGATATTTTCGGTACCCGAAGGTTTCTTTACAGTACATGTGATGATGGCATGTTTGATGTTTTTATGCCATAGAGAGGGAGACATTAAATAGTCTGGTGTAAGCGATAACAGTCTAGTGACACCCAGGTTATTTTTTCAAAAACATCAAGACTTTTTTTTATATCATTAACAGTGACTGCCGAGAACTCATGAAAAGAGGTAGAGCAGGCGAGTGCTATTAGCTGAGGGTCATCAGACCCAGGGGTGTTAGAAGAGAGGCTCGATCAGATTTCTAGTACCTAGAGTGCACTATCCAAGTGGTACGATGAGAGATAGTACATTTGATTTATTCCAATGTCTTTCCAGTCCATTCAGTTGACCGTTTAAAAGATGAAGCTTATCTGTGAACTACTGATTGGTGTTCATGGAATAAGGCTTGACTGTGGAAAAGGGGAAACAGTCTTGGAGATACCCAGCAGGGACCATCTCACAGGGAAAGCCAGGACGGGTTCCCCAGCGGTCTACAGCGCTGAGATACCCCATGGCGGGGTGATACATGCGCTTTACAAGACACCATTACATTACATTACAAGAACACTTGTTTAGATGTACTCAGTGGCGGCCTATAGTGTTGAATAGTCGTGGGGACTCTCTTTTACACGGAGCAATGACAGAATATCGAGGAGAAGAATATAGAGCTGCCACAAAATCGAGGTAAAAATATCGAGTGACAGAATATCGACTTCCTATCTACAAACAGGTAAGTATAAAAATTCAAGCAAGCCGGGCTGAAGACGGCTGGAATGCCAGAAACCGGTCCTCGGAATCTTGTTTCCGGTCCAGGGAAGACATGGCTTGGCTGTTCGGGCTGGACTGTTCCCATGAGGCACAGGGTCAGACTGATTTGCATATAGCCATGTCTGAACTGGGGTGGCAGAGTGGGCTAAAGAACGGTAATGGATTAAACCCAGATCTTTTGACTGGGTGTGAGTGTTTGATTGATTCAGATGCTCCGTCCATCACCACCCCCTTTTGTACCGCTTTTGGCCGCCATGAGTGTGGCAGGGTATGCTCAGACGTGAGTCCCTTGCTCACTTTGCCACTGGATTCAAGCAAGCCGGGCTGAAGACGGCTGGAATGCCAGAAACCGGTCCTCAGAAGCTTGTTTCCGGTCCAGGGAAGACATGGCTTGGCAGTTAGGCTGGACTGTTCCCATGAGGCACAGGGTCAGACTGATTTGCATATAGCCATGTCTGAACTGGGGTGGCAGAGTGGGCTAAAGAACGGTGATGGATTAAACCCAGATCTTTTGACTGGGTGTGAGTGTTTGATTGATTCAGATGCTCCGTCCATCACCACCCCCTTTTGTTGAGCATCTCTGATGGGCACCCAGCCTGGGAACTCAGGGCTTAAAGATGAAAAGCTCAAGTTTGAGCTTAATGGTGACATGCTCCTTTTTATGATGGGGGGACAAAGCAACGTTTAGGATGACATGTCCACATGGCAGTGAAATATTCTACCCAGCAAAGTTCGGCTCAGGCAGCCAAGCACCTGCACATTTAGCACATGTACACTACAGCTGCTGGCTGCCTGACCCAAACATGAAGAGTATACCATGCTGACCTTTACTCAGCCTATAGACACTCTTTATGCATTGGACAAATGTGGAGGGTCCACATCTGGATGTACTTGAATTTCCTCAGATGCCTGTAAATTGGGTCTGGTGAGTCAAGAAGCAGTTGTGTTAATTCAGGAGATCAGAGTTCAGCTTCTGTGGAATAGTGTTCCAGAACAGAAGAAAGATTAGGCTGAGTTTTTTACTGGACAATGTAATTAAACTTTGGTCTTACCAGGAGAACTGCTCACAGGCAATAAGAAAGTCCTCAGTAACAATGGAAAATGTCCTTGTGAGCGATTGGGACACTGATGAGTTGGCAGAAGCCACAAGTATCTATTGCTGAAAGTAATAAGGATCACCTACCCAGATATTCAGTAAAAAGGAAGCATACAACTCAAATGTATCCACTGGTAGTGGAATGAATAGTGGTACAATAAAAGCACCATTGAGGCACTATTGAAAGTAAAGAATTCATCCCCACATGCTCAGCATCTGAACACCACATTAGTCCACCGGACTCTAATGCATTGCCTCAGCCCTCTTCCTTACACCTCCCTTCCCGCCTTTAATGTCTTGTTTCTCCTCTATACCTTGTTCTGTCCCATCTTCCTGTTTCTTCCTCTGCTTCTCTTTTTCCTCGTCTTCTGTTTCCCTCTTGCTCTCTGCCACACTCATGTGTAGAATGGCAAAATAGCTTCAGGCACAGACTACTGAGTCAAAAGGGTTGCTAGAACAAGTAAAATGACTCAATGCACACTCCCTCTATCTGGGTGGCCTGAGTAGGATACTCAAGCTTTTTGTGTGGGAGTCCCAAATACACAGGAGTCATTCAGGAAAGCCACAGTAAGGGGCTCTCTCAAACAATGCATATCCGCTGTGCTAGCCCTAAGCCATGCTCTCACCCACTGCTGCTGTTTAGCACTTTCCAGAATGTAGCCCACACGAAGATGGATACAAGTTTTCGGAGCTGGGGGTGGCCGCAGGCCATGTGAGTTGCTCCCACTACCCCCGCAGCGCACACAATATTTTATGAGGACTAAACCAACCCCCAAGACTGTACCATTCATTCTCTGAGCTAGGTTCTTTCCTTGGCTTCTCCACCCCAGATTATTGGCCTGATTTGGATCTCAGCGGACAGGTTAAATCCGTCACAACAGTGACGGGTATGCTATACTCCAAAATATAATTCCCGTAGGATACAATGGGATTTAGATTTCAACGGAAGGGATATCCATTATCGTTGTGATGGAGCAACCCGTCTTCCGAGATCTAGATTGGGGCTGATGTCCTCTGCTTGCCATTTTTCAAGGGCCTTCACGCTAAGACAGCAAATATTCTTCTGCTCTTCCCTAAGTTGAGCAGCTATTACCCAGTCCATATGCAGGCATTGCAAAGTAGGATTTAACTACATTACATCCGTTATGAATGCTCCTGTCAACCCCCGACCCCACTTGCAAGTTGTATTTACTTTAAATTGACCTAGGTAAGATAGGCTGACAGTCTTCTTCTAGGCGTTCCGTCCCATGTGCTCTGCTTTCTATCTTCACAAATGGAAGCTGTCACCATTACAAGAGTTGGAAGCAACACACTCGTCTGGATTTCATTGCCATGTGGTAGGCCTCACAGTATTGGAAATATGTCCAACATGTTGTTAGTTTTGCCAGGGCTATTGTTGTCACTTTTGCTGCAAATTAAATCTACAGTTTAAGCTTTGCCCAGCCAAAAGTGCCATGCCCCTTTGCAGCACCTCATATTATAAAAGCGGGTACATATAGTAACACATATACTTGCCTGTCTTTACTTATGTTGATACATAAGTAAAGCTCTTACTCTGTACACTCAGGAGCACCCATGGACCCTTGCACCCACCACATTTTCAACCTTGGGAGCAAGACGATCGGTGACAAACTCAAGAAAGTCCTGAATGCCTCCATCACCACGACCTTCTTTCCTTGGGACTGGAAACATGCCAAAGTGACACCTCACCTGAAGATATCATCCGGTGAAACAGCTGAACTGAAGAACTACCGGACCATCTCCCTGCTCCCCTTCCCAACGAAGGTTCTCGAGAAGGCAATCAACCAGCAACACACCAAGGGGCATATGTATGAAGCCCATTTCCTGGTCGCAAACAGGCCGATTCTCAGAATCGGCTCGTATGCGAACTGGAAAAAGCCTTTTGGTATGTATCATCCCAAAAGGCCCCCGCAAAATAGGGAATCGCAAAATATGTGATTCCCTATTTTGCAAATGCATTTAAGGAATCGCAAATTGCGATTACTTAAATGCGATGTAAAAAGCACCCAAGTTGTGCGATTTCTCCTTACGAAATCGCAAATTACTACCAACTTAAAGTTGGTGGTAATTTGCGATTTCTTTGAAAATGCACATTTTGGCATTTTTCAAACTGCCATGTGGCACACATACATGCCCACAAGGCATGTATGTGTGCCACATGTGCACACATGCTCATTTCAGGGGTGCAACAGGGTGTGCTTATGACACCCTTGCACCCTTGAAATTGCATTTGCAATTTGCGAGAACGTAATGGGTACTCGCAAATTGCGAGTGTCTTCCCGTTCATTCCTATGGGCCACTAGGCCCATGGGAATGAGTGGGAAGCCATTCCTTAATTATGACTCGCAATTTGCAAGTCGCAATTAAGGAATACCAAGGAGTCGCAAAATATTTGCACTTTTTTAATTATATCTAGTTTTGCGATTCTCTAAAAATCGCTATTTGAGAATCACAATACCAGTATTTGATACATATTCCCCCAAACACCTAGAACACCACTACCTCCTGGTCCCCTCTCAATCCGGATATTGAGTAAACCACAGCACTGAGACAGCCCTGATAATCAAAGCCACCTGTGACATCAGGGCCCTACTGGACCACAGCGAAACAGCAGCCCTCATCCTCCTCAACCTATCAGTGGCCATCGACTTTGTCTACCATCACATCTTGATCAACAGACTCCTCCAAATCAGAATTCAAGGAGACAACCTCAAATGGATCTCCTCATACCTCACTGGAAGAATCCAGAGAATCCGTCTCCCACCAGTCACCTCCGAACCCAAGAAGATCATCTGCGGCATCGCACAATGATCATCCCTCAGCCCAACCTTCTTCAACACGTGCATGACCCCTCTGGCCAACACCATCAGATCACATGAACTCAACATCATATCATACACCAACGACACCCAACACATCCTCTCACTGTCAGTAGACCCTTCCACCACCAGAGCCAACAATCCCAGGTGTATGATGAACTTTACAGACTGGATGAAGAACAACTGTCTGAAGCTCAACATGGACAAGGCAGAAGTCCTCATCTTTCGGAACAACCCCTCGCCATGGAACGGCACTTGGTGGCCGGCTGAAGTCAGCCCTTCCCCCACTCCAACAGACTGTTAAAAGCAAAAAGATAATCATGAACATTACCTGCGCCATCTTGTCTGGTGGAAGTTCCTACGTGCACATAAGCTGCAGTCATCCTGACTGAACGCAGCCATTTTGTATTCTGTTGGTCACCTTTGTTTTACCCTGCCCTTACTAGCATCCCTCTGACCATCTGACTGACCTGGTATGTGTGATGGGGGCTATGAACTCTATTGTCACAACAAACCTCAGCACCACTTGCTGCCATAAAACTCGTTCTTCCTCTCATCTCTGTTAACAGGCAATCCCTTGGCCATTCTATCACTCCTTGCACCTGGTCACACAAACATGGTTTATTGCACTGCCAACAGCAATACTTGTTTTCACCAACAATGGGACCGGTTTTTATCAACAGAACAGAGTCTTAGATCTGGCCTGTCTCACTTGTATTAGACCCTGAATCATGGTCCAGCTGCAAGATAAGATTGTCTGTTTGACCCGGGTGGGGGGGGGGGGAATTACTGTTGGTTGTATAACAAACCTGCCCGGGGCGGGGACTCCGAGCTTGTGTAACCATGTTGATGAAACAAATGCATTGTGTCAAACCTGTATAAAAGGAAGAGCCAAAGGAGTTATCGGCAGAACACCTCCCTTAGACATCCCGGTGTCTGCAGTTGACGTGGTGTCCTCGTGAGAAATAAACCTTTTTCTTGTCTTCCAGTTTCCAGCGCTTGCCTCATTATTTTGGTAACGAATCCAAGGTGAATTAGAGGTGGAACCCAGCCCCGGGCAGCATTGGGGGGTCTTAGAACACTCGCTGCCTTTCACGAGACCATGGCCGCAACCTTAGCAACATCTTGAACAGCAAATTATCTATGCAGAAACAGGTCAGCGCAGTCTCATCCGCCTTCTTCCACACCCTATGCATGCTCGGTAAGATTTTCAGGTGGCTCACAACCAACATCATGAGGACAATCACTCAGGTCATCATCACCAGCAGACTGACTGCACGCCTCCTGAAGAGACTACAGACAGTACAAAACCTAGCAGCAAAACTCATCTTCTACCTCCCCAGACGTACTCACATCACTCCACACCAGAAGAAGCTTCACTGGCGACCGATCCAGAAGAGATGCCAATTCAAGACGTTGAATCAGGCATAGAAAGCCTTGTACAACAAAGGACCATCAACAAACTATTGACCTTTCACCAACTGACCAGATACCTGATATCCGTCTCCCTCTTCCTAGCCGACATCCCCCGGATCCGCCGAGCCAACAGCAGAGGATGCTTGTTCTCTCACCTGGTGGCCATTGCTTGGAACAACCTTCTCCTACACCCTAGGACCGCCCCATCATTCTGGGAATTCAGGAAAGATCTCAAGACCTGGCTGTTCGAATGAACAGACACCACGAAGCAGTTGGAATCTACAGCACCTCGAGACCCTCACGGGTGATTTGCTGCGCTATATAAATCCTGATTGATTGAGACATAACACTTTTTACCACAAAGGTGCACATTAGTAGCAATGTTAAAGGTAGTTACGAGTGCCCAACCTATTGCTTCTTATTTCGTGCACCTTAGAAAAATGTAAGGCTGTTTGTAGCAACAAGATTCAAACCTGCCACCTATGTATGACCCTCAGTTAATGCCAATGAGAGCATTGACAAGTGAGTTATCTTCCCAGCTCTATCTGCTCAGCAAGTGTATCTACTTTTAAGCTGGCGCAGGAAGCTTTAAGCACTTGCAGAGGGGGTTAAGGTACCTGATGATGTATGTGCACCCAGCACCTCTTAGTAAAATGCTTACGGACTATTTTTTGGTTGTTAATGCACTTGCTTAAGAGGCCCTTCATGTAATCTACTGCTTGCAAGTTTGAATAACCATAAAACATCTTGGCGGGTTAATGTGCCTGCTGCAAAGCACTGTGTGTATTGTGTCATCATCTTTTAAATCCAGAATAAGATGGAATTGTCACATAAGTGGAAAAGTGCGACCAGGAGAGGGAAAGAGGGGGCAAGATGAAAGAAATAAGGAAGGCGCACCGAGGATGCTATTATCTCATCAAAGGAAGAGTCAATGGACCATCAGCACTTTGAGGGTAGAAGAGCGGGGATGCAACAGGGAAGGAACAGAGCCAATTTGACTGTTGCACTCTAACATTGCCACGCTCTTTGTGTGCGGCAAACGCACATGCTCGCCGTTGCCGGGCACTCAGTGACACCCCACACAGCACATCTTTAAAAGTTCAGAGTTGCTCGAGTTATTATAGACAACTTTTTTATTACCCAATTTGCAAATGTCACACCAATTTAATGTTGTTGCCTGGGCCTATTTTCTGTCCATAGTTCGACCGTGACTTGGTAGCCAGGCAGGTAGCAAGTGCCCAGGGCAGTCTTTCTGACTGACTGCGATGAACAGGGATTGGCCTGACCCCTAAATATCGAGAGAGCGTGCATGAGTGGGCACTGATTGGTTACTCACTTAAATTAATCAAATCACCAGTAAAGCTCTGGGAAGAGGAATACGTTTGAGACTGTGACGTAATAATTATAGCCTTCTTCCTTATACAGCCTTCATACCATATGTTTGCTGCTTTTAAACACTGTAAATAACAGTTGTTTCTATTACCCGATTTAAAGGGGCTCCCTGTACTGCCTTTTGAAGGGTTTAAGGTAGAGTCTGCTTTGCTGGGATTCGAGCTAGTGAACTGCAGGCGACTGCATGTATCAGTGGCGAGCGTTCAACTTAATGGTTCATTCTGCCAACTTAAATAAGTGTTCCATTGGTACATTTGGATACATATGGATGGATGCATACTCCCACTTACCAGGCAGTGATGGCTCATCGACCCTCAAATCAGCAAGCACATTTCATCTATGCCCTATTTCTAATGTGGACATTTTGGGGCTCTTGCCTCCCCTCCATTGAAGTAGTTCTCTAGGACTGGGTTCCATTTTACTTCAGTTCATCAGCCCCTTCTGTACCCACAATACTCCTTCTCTCCCGAGCCTTAAAAACACAAACGTGCCATTCACCTGCACCATTAACTTAGCACAGCATTACATTCCACCTCAACTATAAACAACACCTGGAAAAGTAAGTGCTGCAGGAAAGAAATGTGTTTAAACAGGGACTTAAAATGTAAAGAACTCTTAAATAGCAGATGAACACATTTTCATGTGGACAGCATTTCTCAGTTTTCCCTGCGCCCTCGTCTGTTTTGGGGGTCTGCCATGCCCATTCCCACCTTGAAAAGAGATTTACCACGACCCTTGTCAGGAGTACATATCTGGCCGTTTTCAGAATGGGAATGCATTGTAAAGAAGAATTGTGAATGTTCTCTTACTTTCCAGGGTATCCCTGCCTTAAAAGCCCACTCCTTGCCCTGGAAGGATATTTACTCATAATTAATTGTACATGGCGCTGGTGTATTATTACGCATGTGCAAATCGACCTACGAGTGCAAACCATAAATTCTGAGTATTCCTTGTAAGTGTAAATGAAGGCATGTGTGCATGTAAACTGAAGTTACACGCGCAAATGTCTTTGTGAATAGAGTCCAAAGTTTGCTCCGGTGGAAGAGAGTCCTGGGATTAAAAAACACAAAATCTCTATCGTTTCTCTTGGCAAAAATAGTAAACTCTAAAGTCAGCATAAACTATTGCACTTTGCAGAAGTGATGGCCAAGTAGATATTGAATTTCTTGATGGTAACTTTACGTGCGCTCGATATAGCAGGTGTGTGTGATGATTTTTAATGCACAGTGATAAAGAGGCAGTGATGAATTACTAGACATTTCTCGAGGTGACTTAAGCTATTTTCTTCTGGAAACATGTCCGCTGGCTTTCAGAGAGGATGTGTGAGTGACATTGATCAGGTCTGGGATTATGGATATTAATACGAACCAGATGCCCAAATGGGAACTTCTGGAGGGGGCTATCGGGTCTCACGCGGTGACGCTGCGCAGGCAGCATCGGCCTTCCATCGCAGTGCTGCTGAGAAACCGCTGACACAAATCAGCTCCCGCTGCTTCCCTGATCAGGCATGCATGGATTCTTTCGCTCAGTAGACATTGATCTTCATTTGTAAATTTGCTTGTCAGTAATTTGTGAAAATTGAAATATGCCAGGGATGTTAATATCTAAGAGGATAACAGTTGGCCTGTGGTAAGCTGAAGTCAATACCAATCAGGGGAGTGCTTCGCCTGTTAGTTCAAGTATGTTAGTCATGCCTGTGGATCCTCTCTGATTGATGGCTGCTCTGTGCCTCCAGCATTTACATTTCTTTGGATTGCTGTGTCTTTCATACTGAAATGTCAAATTTAAGGCATTTATGTGTAGGGAGAAGGCAATTTATTACAGAGGGAGGAATTGTTTATCATGCATGATAATCATGGCCCTCAGTTTCTGAGCGAACTGATTTAAAGGCAGTTTGGGGAATTGAATTACCACCCCAGACAGCAGGGAGGGAAATATTAGGGGGCCTGTGCAAAACTGCAAAATTTCGTTTTGAAAGGTGGCATGCAATTTCATAAATCCTACACAATATTATATGCAATTCACTTTTAGCATCCATGTAAGAATATTGCATGCATGGCAGACCTTAAATTTGGAGATCATGCGATATACCGAATAGGCATACTATTGTTACTATAGTCGGTGCATTGCAAGATCTCTGTGCTTTTGAGTTCAATCCGGTGTCACCATTGGAGAAGAGTGGTGACCCTCTGGTCATCATGAGGGGTTGGTTAGATCTTTAACCAGCTGCTCTGATCTGGTGTTGGAGGAAAGTCTTTGCAAGACCATATCCCAAAGTTCCTCACAGATTGATGAGTATTTTGGGGCTTCTAGTTCCCTGGGCCTTTTGAGTGTGAGGCTGTTTGTTGTGAGCTTGGAATGTAGCAGGGTTTCCTTTTGTGAACCACTTCGGTGGAGGTATCGGCCCTCCATGCACTGGTAGCGTGTTTCAAGCCTATTGTCATGTTCCTGTTTTGCTGTGAGAGCTCATCTAGTCAGAGGTGCATTTAAATGTGCAGGCGTACATTATAAATTGAAATTGGTATTGCGTACCATTAGGGTGCGTAAGAGCAGAGCAGGTGGCCGGTCTTTTGGATCCATGGCCCCAGCTCTATGGAATTCCATCCCCCTTGAGGCACGCACCACACAAAACCACCGGCTCTTTCGGAAACAAATTAAAACCTGGCTGTTTGCCACCATTTAGGGAGGCCGACACACCGGTTTCCATAAAATGATCTCACTCCGCTATCTTCCCGGTTGTGCTCCGCCGGCTGATCTGTCCGCAAGCGCTGGGACACCCTGTTGCTGGGGCAGCCATGTGCTAAATAAGCATATTTAACATAACATAACATAACATAACATGAGTGGTAGGGTTCTCCTGTTAAACATAAGGGAGGAAAAGGAGATTATTGGATGACTACGCAGCTAATAGGTTGCATGGTCGAGGAGGATGAACCCATTTTGATTTTCTGGTATTGACATGAGAGGAAAGTGCCACACCACTTAAGTGCTGTTCTGTTTGTCCGCGTTAAATATCGATTATATTGAGCAGGATCTTGTGATCTACTGTGCCACAAGTTGTTGATTGGTCAAGAAGGATAAGAATTTCAGGTTCACCTTTGCCAAGAGAGGACAAGAGGTTTTCTCTGGTTCCGAGGTAGCAGTTTTCCTACCCCTTCCAGCCTGATTGGCTGTCGTAGCCCCTGACCTCTTGGTCGTGTGTACCGCCCGCCCACTTCCGCTGCCTCAGCCACTTAGCTCCTTCTGACAGTGCGGCTGGTCACTGCCCTTAAGGCACTGGTTCAGTTCTGCTGTCAGGTGACCGCTTACCTGGTATGTTAGGTAATTTGAGGTTGTTTGGGTTGTTTAGTACCTTTGTTTTAGAAATTGTTGGTATCCCAATCGGCTTGTAGACCTGATCCTGACGTTTTCTCGCTCCAGCAGGCCACACCACTTAAGTGCTGTTCTGTTTGTCCGCGTGAAATATCGATTATATTGAGCAGGATCTTGTGATCTACTGTGCCACAAGTTGTTGATTGGTCAAGAAGGATAAGAATTTCAGGTTCACCTTTGCCAAGAGAGGACAAGAGGTTTTCTCTGGTTCCGAGGTAGCAGTTTTCCTACCCCTTCCAGCCTGATTGGCTGTCGTAGCCCCTGACCTCTTGGTCGTGTGTACCGCCCGCCCACTTCCGCTGCCTCAGCCACTTAGCTCCTTCTGACAGTGCGGCTGCTCACTGCCCTTAAGGCACTGGTTTAGTTCTGCTGTCAGGTGACCGCTTACCTGGTATGTTAGGTAATTTGAGGTTGTTTGGGTTGTTTAGTACCTTTGTTTTAGAAATTGTTGGTATCCCAATCGGCTTGTAGACCTGATCCTGACGTTTTCTCGCTCCAGCAGGTTCCCACTCCTCGCCCTCCCGCATCCCTGCCTGCCCCTCCCACCTCCCAGGACTACTTATGGAGGCTGCTGCACTGCCACACAGTGGGCACACACCAAAGGCAAACACAAAGGCAAACACGTCTGCGTCCATCCACTCTTGGACCATGCCCAGCACCCCGACCCCTGGCCCACAAAGCTACACAGCTGCAGATCTCCAAGCCCTGGACCCTGGATACACCAACACCCACTGCTGCTAAACATCCCCACGCACCACTAGAGGACATTCTCCATCCAACACTACTGCCTCAAACGCAACCACATCCACAATGCCAGCCAAGATCACCACGTACATCCTTCAGTGCGTTCGACTCAATGCATGACCACTTGGCAAACATGCCATGGAGGTCTGACATTCCTCACAGAAACCTGGTTAAACCCTGCCTCTGTACCAGACATCGCCATGACCATCGGCGAAGGCCACAAGATAAAACACTGGGACCGAGCCAATAAACACAGATGTGGAATTGCCATCATATACAGGGACACCATCTGCTGCATGACATCCCCAGACAACTCAACCCGATAATGAAACACCTCAACTTCCAACTCCACACAAATGGAAAAAACACCATCAGAGGCATCCTTGGCTACAGACCACCAGGACCACGACCCAGCTTTTGTATTGCCATCCTGGACTTCATGGCCCGATCACAATCGACTCCAAGAACTCAATTTTTCTAGTGGACCTCAACTCGACGACACCACTTACCTCCTGGACAGCATGAGCAACATCGGCCTCAAGCAGCTTGTGACTGACCCCACTCACATCACAGGACACTCGGGCGACACCATCTTCACCTCCAGCGACAGAGTCAGGCATAACAATACCACACAAGTTCTAGGGGTGGGCGAAATTTGCGTAGTCGCGCTACGCAAAGTTTCACGAAATGGTAAAAAATCTCAGCGAACACGCAGAAATTCCTCGAACACGCACAATTGCTTGTTCGCGATGCCTTTTTTCCTGTTCGCGATCGCTGTTTGCGTGCTCGGGGAGAAATATCTTGCAAACACGCATTTTGAGAACGCGAACAAGCAAAAAATTCTGCGAAGCCATGGAACATAGAATTTTGGGCAATTTCGCGTTATCCGCGGAACGCGAAATTACCCAAATACCGGAAACTCTCCGAGCGGAACAGAATTTACCGCCGAGGCCTACACACAACTCACCTGTTCCGAACACCACAGCATCCACTTCAGCATCTCAAAATCCACCAACCCCGGCACTGTCCCCCTCCCCCAGATCCATGCACAGAGACTGGAAAAAGATATCAGAAGAACAGTGGGTCAGTGGATCAACGTTCTCTGCTCACACTCCCAGACTCTACACCCGACCCAGAACAAGAAGCAAAAAACGTCTCCCAGTGGATCCCAGAATGCAACAACACTATCACCCCCACCAAGACAGACAAGGCCAATAGACCAACCAAAAGAGCCAGCTGGTACACAAGTGCAACTGCCGGAAACTAGAAAGGAAGTGGCACACCAGCAAAAAGACAGAATACCGCACCGCCTTCAGGACAGCTCTCAAACAGTACCATGGCCAACTGAAAGAAACTAAGAACACCCTAGCAAACCACATTGCAGCCAGCTAAAACAACAGCAAGGAACTCTTCGCCATCGTGAAGGAGTTCTCCAATCCCGCAGCCATGGACAATGACATTACACCCTCCCAGGAACTGTGCAACAACCTTGCTGTCTTTTGCTGTGAGAAGTTAGCCTGGCATATGATGTCCACTAGTTCTAGTGGGCACCTTGCACCAGTCTCATCGACCCTTATTGATGGTGGTTGTAAAGTCAACCTTATAGAAAGCTATCCTAGTGGTAGCAAGGACCAGCAGTCAATAAGCTAAGACTTCAGAGAGCATGTGAAGCTAGTTGTTTTACCAATTATAATCCGTTGAAAACCAAATGAAAGGACACCACACAAGGTTAATATCAAATATATATGTATTTATTATAAACACAACCCCTCTGCACTCTTTATGAGGTCAGAGGTAAAAGCACAATACAAGTTACTCAATTAGCATACGATAAGTTGCACAATATACAGTAATGTCCTAGGGGCCTCACAAACCATATACTAAAATAGTGGTATAAGAACCACGAATGGGATAGAAAGTAGGCCTAGGGCCTGGGGAATCGCTGGGGCTTCTCGGAACAACCAAAGGTTAGGTAGTAGGAGGCCCACAGGAGACGCGTGCAGTGTCTAAACACAGTCGCAAGTTACTATTGACTTTCTATGGGAAACTAAAAATTTACAAAGTTACTGTTTAAGGGCACTTCTGGATGGACTACGACAAAACCCCTTTAGACTAGGACACTTCAAGATTCAAGACCCACGGGAGCACCATAGTACTCGTATTACCTCACCCGGGGAAGCCGGGTGCATAGGTGCCTTTTGGTGTCGGGTTTCGTCGTCATTTTCTATGGAGAGCTGCAAAGAACGCTGCAGGCAACCAGAGGAAAAGTGTCTGGGTGGATTCAAGGGTGGATCAGAGATCTGAAGAACCTGAAAGCAGAGGGGACAGAGTCTGGGTAACTAGCCAGTTACCAGGAAGGTACCAGGAAGGAACCAGGCGATGTTGCGATGATCTCAGGTGAAGAAGGTGAGTTTGTCTCTTCAGCCACGAGGTCCAGAGGGCATCGACAATGACTAGGCACTGGATTCAAGCTGTCCCACAAAGGATCTAGTTGACTGCAGTGTTGGTATCCGGATTTAACCCAACAAGCCTTGGCAAACGCAACCCACGCAGGATGTCAAGATTGGCTCTGTTGCAGACCAGCAGAGTCTGTGGCACTTCTCCTTTGGAGGAAAGCTGGAGCAAGCCTGGAGCAACCAGGAAAACAAGTTTGTTTTAAATAAAGGTCTTCAGGGGGTCACTAGACAACGGGCAAGAACCAGGAAGATGCATAGAGCACAAATACTAAAGCGGGGACCACGAGACACTTCCCGCCCTTCATAAGCGCTGACTCGCTAGCGCTCTGTTGGATTCAGTCTCCTGAGGCGGAAAGCCGGGAGTAGATGCTTGATTGTGTATTTTTAAAACTTCACGTGCTTTTAAAACTTACTTGTTATCACTAAGCACCTCGCACTTTAAGGGCACGGTAGAGCGGACCTAGCGCTCACGTGACCCCCTTGCACCGGCTGCCATCGCCGCTGGCCACACCCATCTCGAGGCCACGCCCCCTTCCCGCCCTTCATAAGCGCTGACTCGCTAGCGCTCTGTTGGATTCAGTCTCCTGAGGCGGAAAGCCGGGAGTAGATGCTTGATTGTGTATTTTTAAAACTTCACTTGCTTTTAAAACTTACTTGTTATCACTAAGCACCTCGCACTTTAAGGGCACGGTAGAGCGGACCTAGTGCTCACGTGACCCCCTTGCACCGGCTGCCATCGCCGCTGGCCACGCCCATCTCGAGGCAACGCCCCCTTCCCGCCCTTCATAAGCGCTGACTCGCTAGCGCTCTGTTGGATTCAGTCTCCTGAGGCGGAAAGCCGGGAGTAGATGCTTGATTGTGTATTTTTAAAACTTCACTTGCTTTTAAAACTTACTTGTTATCACTAAGCACCTCGCACATTAAGGGCACAGTAGAGCGGACCTAGCGCTCACGTGACCCCCTTGCACCGGCTGCCATCGCCGCTGGCCACGCCCATCTCGAGGCCACGCCCCCTTCCCGCCCTTCATAAGCGCTGACTCGCTAGCGCTCTGTTGGATTCAGTCTCCTGAGGCGGAAAGCCGGGAGTAGATGCTTGATTGTGTATTTTTAAAACTTCACTTGCTTTTAAAACTTACTTGTTATCACTAAGCACCTCGCACTTTAAGGGCACGGTAGAGCGGACCTAGCGCTCACGTGACCCCCTTGCACCGGCTGCCATCGCCGCTGGCCACGCCCATCTCGAGGCCACGCCCCCTTCCCGCCCTTCATAAGCGCTGACTCGCTAGCGCTCTGTTGGATTCAGTCTCCTGAGGCGGAATGCCGGGAGTAGATGCTTGATTGTGTATTTTTAAAGCTTCACTTGCTTTTAAAACTTACTTGTTATCACTAAGCACCTCGCACTTTAAGGGCACGGTAGAGCGGACCTAGCGCTCACGTGACCCCCTTGCACCGGCTGCCATCGCCGCTGGCCACGCCCATCTCGAGGCCACGCCCCCTTCCCGCCCTTCATAAGCGCTGACTCGCTAGCGCTCTGTTGGATTCAGTCTCCTGAGGCGGAAAGCCGGGAGTAGATGCTTGATTGTGTATTTTTAAAACTTCACTTGCTTTTAAAACTTACTTGTTATCACTAAGCACTTCGCACTTTAAGGGCACGGTAGAGCGGACCTAGCGCTCACGTGACCCCCTTGCACCGGCTGCCATCGCCGCTGGCCATGCCCATCTCGAGGCCACGCCCCCTTCCCGCCCTTAAGGCCTCCTATAACAATGTGCAACCCCAGAACGCGCAGCGGACGTTCGCAGCGGGCGCGACGTTTGCGCGCCGAAGGCGCGCCTAAGGCAAGCCCGTCTGCGCCCGTCCGCGGCCGGACGGGGCCAGGGGCTCGTCTCCATGCCAATTTCAAATCATACTCTTCAGAGGAGCTTTTCCACTCTCCAAGGCCACTGGCCACTCTCAGAAACCGCCCGTAGGCATATCGCCTCATTAGGGCTTGCCGCTCCCTCTACTCCAACATCGCTGCCTTCCTGGCCGCCCTCTCCGTCACATTGCGTTTCCCCACCTGACCCTCCCGCCCCCACTCTGTCACTATCTGTTCTTTTACTCAACACCAGGTCAGCGGTCAAGCACCATCACGACCTGTTTGTCCTACTCGATACCGAGAAGCCTGACCTACTGCTCCTGACTGAGACCTGGTTCTCTGACTCTTCCCTCCCCGTTCTCTTGGCTACCCTCCCCCCTTCCTACGTTGCCTTACGTGCCGATCGTCCGGCGGGTAGGGTTGGCGGTGGTGTGGCGTTAATCGCTCGGTCTGAATTAAACTTTCAAATCCTTCCCTCTTCCCCCATTCCCCCCACTGAGTTCCTTGTAGTCCGCTCCCTCTTCTTCTCCCCCCCTATTACTTGCCTTCTAATGTATCGGCCACCCCAGTCTTCGCCTCTGTTCTTACCGGCATTTCAAGACCTGTTGGCCAACTTGGTGGTCAACTTCGCTTCGGTCTTGGTGCTGGGGGATTTTAACTACTGGCCCTTGGACCCTTCTGAGTGCACCACTTCGAAGGAGTTCACGGAATCTCTTCTTTCCCTAAACTTTGTCCCGCACATAACCGTCCCTACTCACTCTCACAGTCACATACTCGACCAGGTCTGGTCCCTCAACCTTCCAGTCTCCTCGGTGACTGTATCTCCTTGCCCCTGGTCCGACCATGCCCTTATCTCCTTCTCTATCTCTCTCAACCCTGTATCCAAAGCTCCACACGCCAAAAATACCTGGGCGCGGAACTGGAACAGAGTTGATCTCCCTTCCTTGTCTGCCCTGCTTCGGAACTCCACCCCGACCCTTTCTGGTCTCTCATCCGACTCTCAAGCCACCGCCATTAATACCTGGCTGGCAGGAGGTTGTGACTCAGTAGCTCCCCTGCGTCGCATTTCCATCCGGCGACCCAAGGACTCCAACAGATGGTTCAACGACCACCTAAAAGAGCTAAAACTGACCGTTCGACAGGCAGAGAGGAAGTGGAGGAAAAACTACTGCCCCTCAATAAAAACCCTTTTTCTCACATCTCTTGCCAAATACAAATCTGCAATCCTCTCTGCCAAAACCACCTATTTTTCAAATAAAATCATGTCTGCCGAAAACAAACCCAGGGAAATCTTCGGTATAGTGAAGGACCTGGCCTATTCCGACAGAGCCTCACCCCAAATTCCTCCTTCCCAGTCATTATGCGACCAACTCAATACTTACTTCTTGGTTAAGATCGATGCCATCAAGGCCAACATCCCCCCCCCTCGTCTGCTTTTGTTGATCCCTCCCCCCCCGCGGTTCAATGTCATCTTACCTCCATCCCCCTCCTTACTGAGGCAATATTCTTGGAGATTCTCCCTAAAGTAAAATCGGGTTCTCCGGCAGACATCTGCCCGGCACGAATCCTGCAACAAATTTATTCCTCTTGCCCTGAACCCCCCATTACTTTCCTCAACAGTTCCCTTGCACAGGGAGTAGTGACCACTGCCCTCAAATCAGCCACCATCGTGTCCATCTTAAAGAAGCCTGGCGCTGACCCCTCCATCTCAGCCAATTACCGGCCCATTTCCCTGCTGCCCGACTTGGGCAAGGTGCTGGAACGCCATGTCACCGCGGTATTCAGCGCCCACGTAGAGGTCAATGGGGGACTGGCCCCCCACCAGGCTGGCTTCCGCCCCAGGCACTCGACCGAATCAGTTGTGGTTTCGGTCCTGGACAACCTCAGGAAGGGTATGGATAACAACAATCACCAGGCGCTGGTGCTCCTCGTTCTCTCCGCCGCCTTTGACACGGTGGACCATACCATCCTACTGTCCCGTGTCAAGGCGGCTGGAATTGAGGGCTCAGCCCTGATCTGGCTTTCCTCCTTCCTGAGGGATCACACCCAGGCGGTCCGACTAGGAGACTTCACGACCACCCCACTCCCTGTCACCTGTGGTGTTCCCCAGGGCTCCTCTCTTTACCCCTTACTATTCAACCTTTATATCTTTCCTCTTATTTTTGCTCTCCAACAGCTGGAGGTCACCGTGTATAATTATGCGGATGACCTCCAGCTCATCTTTGACCTATCCTCTTCTCCCCTCTCTGTCTCCAAATTCAGTCTACCATGACATTCATCAGGGACTGGATGAACCACAACCATCTCAAACTGAACCCGGATAAAACCGAGTTGGTTCTCACCGGTGGTTCTTCCAGTCCCTGGAACTCTCTCTTCTGGCCCCCCTCTCTTGGTCCCTTGTAGAAAAAGGTAGGGCTAGGACCTTTCTCAAGATTTGCCCGGCGCTAACCGCCCTTGTACCATTCAAATTACCAAGCAATGAGGCAGGCGCCGGAGACCAGAATGCAGGAAACAGAAGTTTATTCCGACGGAGCAGAACACATCAGATCAGACAACAAGGTATCGTCTCGAGGTGCTCTAACAGCCTCTCGGAGGCCTGGCCTCTTATACACTGGTTTATGGCATGTGACCTTTCTTTATTACAAACAGAACATTGTGGAGTAAGGGAAAAAGACATCCCCGTAATCCTCGTGTCAATCCCACCCCACATGCCTCTACAATAGAGATCCTCAACCTGCTGATAAGAGGAGGGGGTCATCGCGCAGCTGAGTGTTCTGCCGATTCTTAGGATGTGTGCGCCTGATCATATCCCGTGGGGTGGGGAGGTCTTGATCAATAGAGGGTCTTTTGAAGCAGAGTGTCTTCATACAAAAAGGGCAGTAAAAAGATATCTCCCAGCTAAGGCGATGGCCTCGGACCTGTGTGGACAGCTGGACACGGGGAAGGGGTCATCAAAGGAGTGGTATTCATGCCGCATGGACAATCGGGCGTGGAGGGAAGGTTTACCAACAGAGGGGCATTCATGGGAGGAGAGGAGATGCTGGTCAGGCGCAGGCGTGACTCCCAAGGACAGGGTCATGCAGAAGGGTCATGCTCATGAGGGGGAGGAAGGGGGAGCCAGGGTGCGCGGAGGATGCTCGCTGGGTGAGAGGGGCGCGCTGGCGACTGATTGTGGACAGGGAACCCTGATGCCTAAAATGGCGATCGTGCATGTCGTACGTGGGTGACAAGCTGGCGCAGATGATGTTCAGTTCGTAAACTAAAATTCCACAGTCCTCCCTTTTAACATGTCTCGCCAACTTGTCAGTTCGGATTTATCCCCATAAGGCCACGTATTTCTACTTCATAGAGGGGACTCATGTGCTCATTTCGGAAGTCCAAAGTCTTTGGGCACATACAGTTAGAAACAAGGCCACACAAAGATGGCAGACATTGGATACCTAAACAACACCCACATAATATCACAACAGGTATCAGCACGAAGGAAAACAACCTCCAACCCCAGTTCCTCAGAGTGTCCCAAAACCAGCTCCCAAGCGACCATCCTTCCTGCTCTTGGTGAACCTCCGAGGAAAGTCTGTGGAGGTGTTCAATGGCTTTGTAGACTGAAGGCGAGTTATCTGGCACGTATGTGCAGCAGCTGGATCCGATGATGCGGCATGCTCCTCCTCGGTCGGCTAGGACCACGTCTAGGACAAGACGATTTTGAAGGGTCACAAGGCGGACCGCCTGAAGCTCCGCCGTGTTGTTGGCGAGGATGCCAGCCGTGATGTTGATCGTTGTTTCTACTGCCTGGGTCAGGTGTCGGATAGCACGGCTGTTTGCCATTGGGCCCCACAGAGGAACAAGTCCCTTTGCTGCATCTAGGAACTGTGCTCCGGTGGAGTCGGCTTGTCCAATGTCATCTGCACGCCTCTGTCGGTGATGGTTGGCAGGGGCTACATATGTGGGTGGAAGAACAAAGGCAATGTAACAGGCGCCCCTCCAACCTCTCGGAAGCCAGGTGTAAGCTTTGGTGCCACACACAAAGTACATATTCGGAGAAGCAACAAAGGAAGGGGGGTCAGCTGAGTCCAATGTTCTGGTGATTCGGCAGGCGCTGTGACCCACCAGCTGCATTCCATGGCCTTCGAGACACACAAGACCTGTGACATTGATAACAGACAGGGCCACAGTCAGAGTAGCGGTAGTTTGTTTTTGCAGATGAGAGAAGGTGGTCCTGGCTGGATTGTGGAGCACCTGTACTTCGACTCGTTCTTTGGCTGGAATGTCTTTAAGGAAGGTGGCGCCCGTGAGCGCAGGACACAGAGCAGCAGAGGTCTTTTCGGTTTTGTTCAGCCAGAACCCAGAGTAGAAGTGCGACACTGTCCGGCTGGAGGTGGCGTTGTCCTTGTGGCTCTCCTGCATGAGGATCAACCAGGCGAGGCAAGAGCCGTGAACTGAGAAAGGAGAAGGGATGAAGGGGATGGAGTGTCCTGTAGCATGCGGGAGCAACCCGCAGATCCAGCAGTTCGTAGCATTTGCAGCAAGGTTGTGTTGGTGCAACAGTTGTACGAAAGAATTGTTCCAAAATTCCCTGCGCCTTTCTCGGAGCTGAGGCGACAGAGAGATTAGGTGATGCTCTTTCAGGGGTGTTGGCTGTGCAGTAGGTAGCAATGCCTCATGAGCCGGCGTGCTTTCCTCCAGAATCCAGAAGGAGGTCACGAGGAGGAGGCAGAAGAGGAAGACAATGAAGAGTGCGATTGTCTTTGATTTGTGCAAGTTGTCAGTCTTTGGATTTCTATACTGGGTATTTCCTGTTGCTTCCATCATCTTCTTATCTGGCGCTTCCATCATCTTCTTATCTGGCGCTTCCATCACCTTCAAGGGGCTCGGTAGTGGGCAGAACCGCAGACTTCGTTTAGCTTCTCTCCCGGTAACCCTTGATTGTGCTTAGGTCACCGTTCTGAGATTCAACTTAGTCCGTGGCCTACTTAGCCGAAACTCCCTCCTTTCGACGCAGGAAATACCCTTCTCTGGATGGCACAGTGGGATCAGAGAATTTTGCAAGTTCGAGTGCCTCAGTATCGGGATAACAGTCCAATATCGGTCGGTCTTTGCTCAGGAGCTCTTCTTGGGTGCTGACGTTTTCTGTCGTGGCCAGGTTCGCAGAGACCTTCCGGCAATGATGCGCGTGCAGCCAGTGCTTCTTCCCCTCCACTCGAAGCGCCGTTCGGGTGGTAATCAGCACTTGCCAGGGGCCCGTCCACCGAGGTTCCAGACTCTTGGTCCGCTGGAAATTTCGTATTAGGACGAAATCTCCCGGTTGGATGTCGTGGCCGGGGCCCCTGGAAGCATCGGGGATGGCCTGCTGCACCTGTTGATGAATGACAGACAACGTTTTAGTTAACTTGCACAAATAATCAGATAGTAGGACGTCTGGGACGTCATGAATGGAGGTCGGTTTGGGAGCAGTCCAGAGATTCATTGGTCGCCCAAACACGACCTCGTAGGGGGTCAAATGGTGCTTGGTGGGGGTGGAGCGCATCGATAACAAGGCCAGTGGGAGGGCATCCGGCCAGTTAAGTCCAGTGGTGGCCACTATTTTTGACAATTTCAGCTTCAGTGTGGCATTATGGCGTTCCACCAGACCGGCGGATTGGGGGTGGAAGACCGCATGAAACCTTTGCTTCACCCCCAACCCCTTTAGGATTAGTTGGATAACCTCAGCTATGAAGTGGGGGCCATTGTCGCTCCATAAAATTCGACAAAGACCATAGCGAGGGAAGAATTCTTTCAGTAGTACTTTGGCAGTAGTCATGGCAGTGTTGTCACGGGTTGGATAAGCCTCTACCCATTTGCTGAAGGCACATACAATGACTAGTACATACTTCAAGCCCTGGCATCTCTCTAGTTGGATGTAGTCCATCTGAAGGACCTCAAAGGGGTGATTGGGGGTCCCAAACCCTCCCCGGGGTACCACAGTTCCTTTCCCGGGGTTGTGTTGCAGACAGATAAGGCACTGCTGAACTAGGCGTCTGGCTGAGTCGGGGATTTTGTCGTTGTGCCAGACTTTGGAAATGAGTTCGATCATGGGTGCAGATCCTATGTGTGCGGGGGAATGTGCCATTGTCAGTATGGGGATCAGATATGAGTCGGGCAGCAACCACTTGTTTGCATCCTTCGTTCGCCAGCAACCCTCTTCGTCCTTCAAACCCACCCTTGCCCACTTAGTCAGTTCGTGAGGGGTGCTGGCCGACTGAATGTCTCTGATCATTACCCTTGTGTCGCTCCATTTCTCTGCTTGTGACCTGGTCACATACATGCGTGTCACCGTCCTATTCTCAGCTGTGGTTCGTGCAGTGATGTCGGCCAATGCATTCCCTTGTCCGACTAAGTCTGTCACCCTTTTGTGTGCCTGACATTTGATCACCGCTAATCGTTTGGGGAGGAGAACTGCTTCAATCAGAGCGGAGACTAGATCTCCGTGGAGGATCGGGGTGCCGTGGGACGTCAGGAATCCCCTCTCCCTCCACAGGAGTCCAAAATGGTGGACCACCCCGAAGGCATACTGGCTGTCTGTGTATATGTTCGCGGTGGTCCCCGTGGCTATGATGTAGGCTCGTGTGAGGGCTATCAGCTCTGCTGCCTGGGCAGATCGTTGTGTGATGCGGGCTGTCTCAACTACTGTTCGGGCTGTCGTTACTGCATAGGCAGCTGAAGTGGTGCCATCTGGGAGTTTGATGCATGAGCCGTCTACCCATAGCTCTCCATCGGGGTCAGTGAAAGCAGTGTCTCGGAGGTCAACTCTACTCCTAGTTTGTTCGTCCGTGAGGGTCACACAGTCGTGTATGGGAGGAACGTCGGGGTCATTTTCAGGCAGGGGCAACAATGTGGCAGGATTCAAAGTCGTGCATCTCTTTAGTGTGATGTGGGGTGCAAGTAACGTCAGTTCGTACCCTGTCAGTCGTGCGCTAGTCAGGTGTTGAGTCTTGGTTTGGTTCAGAAGGGTGTCGACTGCATGGGGTACTAGCACAGTGAGGGAATTGGAAAGTACGATTCCTTCGCTCTGACGGATAGAGACAGCAGCGGCAGCTGCTGCTCGAAGGCAGGCAGGCAAAGCTCTGGCTACAGGATCAAGAGTGGCGGAGAAGTAGGCACAAGGGCGCTGCTTAGGACCAATCGATTGAGTTAGGACAGACAATGCGCATCCCTCCCTTTCGTGGGTGAAGAGGGAGAAGGGTTTGGAGTAATCCGGGGTTCCTAGAACAGGCGCTGAACAGAGGGCATCTCGTAATTCCTTAAAGGATGCTTGACACTCAGGGGTCCAAGGGAGCGGGAAGGAGGCATCTTTGGTTAATAGGGCAAGTAGAGGTTTTACAATGAGGCTGAAGTTAGGTAACCACTGTCTGCAGAAAGAGGTTAGGCCAACCAAAGAGCGGACTTGCTTTTGTGTTTTTGGGATGGGGGTGTCTAGGATGGTTTGGATTCGGTCGGGTGTAAGTTTCCTCCCTTCTTTGGACAGGAGATGGCCTAGGTAAGTCACTTGTGGCTGGCAGAATTGTAACTTCTTTTTGGAGACTTTGTGGCCATTTTCTGCAAGAAAGTGTAGGAGTTGGACGGTGGCTGTCGTTGCAAGCGGGGTGGTGTCGGCCACCAAAAGGATATCATCGACATATTGGATCAACACCACTCCATCTGGTAGTTGGAAGGCATCCAGCTGCCTTTTGAGGGCCTGGCTGTAAATGCTGGGACTTTCAGTGTACCCCTGGGGAGCTCTACAAAATCGGTACGAGCGGGATTTTAAAGTGAAGCCAAAGAGATAACGGCTGTCTGGATGAATGGGGATAGAGAAAAACGCGTTCTTAAGGTCGATAACAGTGAAGGTGGTGGCGGTGGACGGGATGAGGGTCAGAATGGTAGTGATATCGGAGACTACAGGGTATTGGGGTACAACCACTTTGTTAATCTCTCGCAAGTCGATGATGAAGCGATATGCTTTCTCATCTCCTTCGCCTTGCTTCTTAACAATGGGTAGGATTGGGCTGTTGCAGACGTTGCTAACCACCTCTTCAACCACTCCTGCATCTACCAGAGACTGAATGATCGCTACCAGTGCCTTCTCACCCTCTGGGGATATCCGATATTGCGGGAGTTTCGGGAGCATAGCGTCCTGTCGTACGGTTATGTGAATAGGATCAATCATCATTCGCCCCACATCAGAGTCATTTTTGGCCCACAGGTACGGAGGCAGGGTGTCAAGCAGGGACAGGTCAGCGTCAGTTATGGAGCACATGTGTCGTGGGGGACGGGATCTGGGCATGTCTGGGTTGTCGTACAAGATGACTCGTATTCCATCTGGGGAACACCTAATGGTAGCTCGAAAATGTTTCAGTAAGTCAATGCCCATAATGGCGTCAGGGGAGTTGGAGGAGAGCAGAAATGTCGCGTCAGTGGTGTTGTTTTCTAGGTCAAAGGTAAAAGGTACGGACAGGGGGTTAGTGGAGGGCGTTCCATCGAAACCTATCGACGTTATGTGTGAGCCAGACAAGGGTGCCCTTGGAATCAGTCGTTTTGATAACACACTACGTGTCGCCCCAGTGTCTACCAAGAATGGAGACTCCGTACCCAGGACCTTAGCGGTGACATAAGGACCTTGCTGGTCAACACAGAGCTCGACTGGATCCCTCCCTTGCCCCTGGCAGTCCTATGCAAAGTCGGGGGCAATTTCACCTTCGGACAGCTGATATTGGTTCTGTCGGGGACGGTCAAATGTGTTCAGTCTCCCTGATCTGTCATTGTTGGTGTCGTTGGTGTGCCCTCGTCCTTGTACTCTAATTCCCGGACCACCTGCCACATCCCTGGAGTCCCTATTTCTATTCACTTCTAGCAAAACCGGACACTGGGATTTCCAATGGCCGAACCCTTTGCAGAAGGCGCATTGGTCATTGCTAATGTCTCTACGTCCAGTGTGGGGTGTTGGGGTGTGATCTTTAGGAGGTAGATCTCTGGGGGTGGTCGATTGATAGTTCCCCCTTTGGTGTTCCCGTCCTACCGTTATACCTTGTATCTGGGCTATCATTACCCTTTCCTTTAAATCTTTCTTTTTTTTCTCGGACGCCCTATCGTTCTCATTCTTTTGGTGCTCGTAATACTGAGCCATCTGAAGGATAGCTGCGGGTTTAGAGGCCCCCCAACTACTCTCACTCGTCTGCAGCTTTTGGGAGACCTCTTGTGTTAGGCCTTTTACGTAATTTTGTACAAACAGGTGCTGTCCGGTTGCGGTGGTCATGTCTTGGCCACTGTAGTCGGAGAACACTGTCTCGAATCGGGAGAAGTATTCTGACACATCTTCCTGCGGTTTCTGTCGACAGGCCGTGACTATCGACCAATCTACCTTTCTTTCTGGGATCAGTGTCTTTAATTTCTGGACTAGTTTGTCTGGGAGTTCCAGTATGTCCTTTACTGGTTTTCTTCCAGGCTCTCGTTGTCTATCTAGTTTACCGAGTTGGTCCCAGGTATGTCCAAACAGATCCGTGTGGTCAGCCTTCCGGATTTGCTTCCACACATCAGCTGGCAGGCATAACCCAAAGAACAAGTCAATGTCCGCTAAAGTCATTATTGTCGAACCCAAGGCTGTGCCTAATTCGGTATAAAATGCTGTCGGGTTCTTTCTTAAATCGGGCAGGGTTTGTTTGAAGGTTAGGATATCTTGTCGGTCCCATGGTTGGTAAACCCAATTGTACACAACCCTCCCTTTTGCATCTGCATTATTAATATCATCGCTTGTTCCCTGGCCACGTGGCGGGATCCAGTAAGGGGCTGCTTCTCTGATAGGCATCATAGTATTGGCTACCTCTACCGGGGTCGTTTCAGGGACTGTAACCTTGGCTTCTGGTTTTTGTTCCGTGAGATGGCGGAGGACCTCAAGTATCTGCATGAAGAGTTCCGTCGCCTCACATTCAGTCCCATCTCCAACATCAATCTTCCTATACAGCGTTGTTAGTTTAGCGGGACCCTTACTTTGATACCTATCTTCATATGCGTTCAGGGTGTGGTAGCTGAATCGCAAGATGAAATGCCGTTTGTGGCTGTTGGCATGTGAATTATATACGCTCATTGTGTAATCTTCGCTCTCCCTTCGTTCTACTAATGTCTTTGCTATTTTGTCGATCCCATCCCGCTCATCTTTGCTCAACCTATTTGGTCTGGCTGGTGGCTGTTTACTAGCCTCGGGGTCGTCTGACGATGTTGTTAATGTGGCTGGTGCAGAGGCCGTGAGGGCTGGTGCACTAGCACTAAGGTCACTTTCGCTCGTACTTGGAGCTTGAAAGCTTTGTCGGCAGGGGGCATATGGAGGGGGCATGTAGATGATTGGGGGACCTAGCAGTAACTCATCGTTCGCCCGTTGTTTGGAGGGCAATTCAGGGTAGAGTGCAGAGGGGGTCCTAACAGGACATTGGCCTGTCGACCCTGATTCTTGGTTTTGTGTAGCTTCCTTTCTTTCTTTTATTTCCTCTTCTAGTTGCTTTGCGGCTAGGTGGGCTGCCTTTCGTAATTCTTTCCCTATTTTTGCTTCTTCTCTTTTCTTTCGTTGTTCCGTTTCTTTGCGCCACATGCCGATACTGTCGAGCATAGTGGGCGTGGTCTTATTCTTCTGGAGCGCTATTTCTAATGTTTTTATTTTATTTTCATTAAAGGAACCTATCAGTGGCCACTGACTTTCAGGGTTCTTTTTTGTATATTTATGCCATAACTTAGTATAAGCTATAGCGACTAGTCCATGCTTAGTGAACATGTCCTTATTAGGGGTGCCCTCCAGTGGAGCTGGATGGTTCATCTCTAATAAGCGGTCCGGGCTAAACAGGCTACCAACCAGTGGGGAGAAGATAGGCATGACGGATTACAACGGGGACAAAAGTCTGCACTACCTATCTTATCACGGCGGGCAAAGACTAGACAGAATATTTCTATTCTCCGTTGTTTGCCGGCGGTGAATACCTCAAACGAACCAATACCGAATAATCGGTCAATCAAATCAATTCAGTGGGGAGAATAAGTGGGCACGAAAAGTTATCGTTACCCACTCTTTCTCTACCTGCAAAGAGAGACCTTGTTCTTCCCTGTTTGCAGACAAAGAATCTCCAGACAATAATCCACGAACGACAGTTCGGGAAACAGTGGGGGAGGAAGATAGGCACGACGGATTACAACGGGGACAAAAGTCTGCGTTACCTATCCTTCACTGCTTGCAAAGAGAGAGCCTGTTGTTTTTCTCCGTTTGCAGACAGTGAATCTCCAGAGGTTTCAACAAAGCGTAATACTAGTATTATCCAAGCAAAACAATCTTTTCTCAATTTGTCGTGTTTACACGACCTTACCCGGACCGCATGGACGGTTTCCTGTCTTCTGGATCCAGCGCCCGATCGTCCTCTCTCCTTCGTGATGCCCGTGGCACTCCTGATGGTTCCCAGTCAGGACCGTAGATCACTCGAGAGAGGTCTGTTCAGAACTAGTGAAGGTCGGATGATCGGCTGTCAGACGAGGGTCTATCGGACACGAGCTCTTCCCGATCGTTGCAGTCGTTCACTCTGTCGTCGGGACCTCTCCCACTGGATCCACGTGTCGCTGATGGGCCCCACGCTTTGGGACGCCAATTGTAGAAAAAGGTAGGGCTAGGACCTTTCTCAAGATTTGCCCGGCGCTAACCGCCCTTGTACCATTCAAATTACAAGCAATGAGGCAGGCGCCGGAGACCAGAATGCAGGAAACAGAAGTTTATTCCGACGGAGCAGAACACATCAGATCAGACCACAAGGTATCGTCTCGAGGTGCTCTAACAGCCTCTCGGAGGCCTGGCCTCTTATACACTGGTTTATGGCATGTGACCTTTCTTTATTACAAACAGAACATTGTGGAGTAAGGGAAAAAGACATCCCCGTAATCCTCGTGTCAATCCCACCCCACATGCCTCTACAATAGAGATCCTCAACCTGCTGATAAGAGGAGGGGGTCATCGCGCAGCTGAGTGTTCTGCCGATTCTTAGGATGTGTGCGCCTGATCATATCCCGTGGGGTGGGGAGGTCTTGATCAATAGAGGGTCTTTTGAAGCAGAGTGTCTTCATACAAAAAGGGCAGTAAAAAGATATCTCCCAGCTAAGGCGATGGCCTCGGACCTGTGTGGACAGCTGGACACGGGGAAGGGGTCATCAAAGGAGTGGTATTCATGCCGCATGGACAATCGGGCGTGGAGGGAAGGTTTACCAACAGAGGGGCATTCATGGGAGGAGAGGAGATGCTGGTCAGGCGCAGGCGTGACTCCCAAGGACAGGGTCATGCAGAAGGGTCATGCTCATGAGGGGGAGGAAGGGGGAGCCAGGGTGCGCGGAGGATGCTCGCTGGGTGAGAGGGGCGTGCTGGCGACTGATTGTGGACAGGGAGACGCTGATGCCTAAAATGGCGATCGTGCATGTCGTACGTGGGTGACAAGCTGGCGCAGATGATGTTCAGTTCGTAAACTAAAATTCCACACCCTCCCCCACCCCGTCAACCACGGTCAAAACACTGGGTGTCAAAATGAATAATCAGCTTACCCTCCATTCACAAATCAGTTCTGTAGTCTCCTCCTGTTTCCTCATCCTTCGAACCATCCGCACTGTCTCCCGTTTTTTTTCCCCCCAAGCACTTAAGTTGATCATGGCCGCACTGGTGATATCACGGCTGGACTATGCCAATGCCCTCTACAACGGCATCCCAGCATACAGCCTGCGGAGGCTCCAGATGGTCCAGAACCAGGCGGCCCGGTTGGTCTAGGGCCTCTCACGCTATCATCACTCCACACCCCTCCTCAGGGAGCTTCACTGGCTTCCTGTTAAGGAACGCTCTCTTTTCAAGACTGGCTGCATGGTCTTCCAGGCCCGTCAAGGCACTGCCCCCGCCTTCATCTCCTCGCTAATAAAAGAGTACGTCCCCACCAGAACGCTTCGTTCTTCTTCCAAGTCTTTCCTCCAGATCCCACGATTCAAGCGGAAAAAGTGGGGTGGAACCACTTTTTCTACCTTGGCTCCCACTTTCTGGAACTCTCTCCCTGACCACCTTCACTCTGCCACTCATTATCTTTCGTTCCGTAAGGACCTAAAAACGTTCCTTTTCAAACAGGCCTTCTCCGTATAACCTCCCTTTTCTCTACGACAGGTTTTATCTTGCCCTAGTTGATGAACCCTTTACTAGCGCCAAGAAACCGTACGGTGCACGCTGCGCTCTATAAATGTTTTAAATTGGAAATTGGACACTCGTGGAGTGTGGGGGCCTGTGCTTCAATGCAAAAAGTGCTCGGGCTGGGGCTTCTTGTACCCCAATGCACAACTGTGAGAGTACCTTGGAAGTCGAGCAGTTAGCAAAATGCAGGACGTCTAGGATATCCGGTCCCACGTCTCTCGTGTCCGCCACGGTTCTCTGCTTTGCTGTGGATGTGGGACGGAGTCAGAGAAGTCTGAAAGTCTAGTTCCTGTGTCGCAGATTCTTCAGGATCCGGCGAGAGTCTTGAAAATGCAGACTGGCAAAGTGCTGATGATGCCAGTTTGCACAGGGTGGTCACTCCTTGACCACAAGGGAGATGTCTTCCATCTCCAGTTGAAATGGAATGTTGAAGGTCTGGGATATGTCTTGTGAAGATTCGTCCAGGGTAATCTGAAGCTCCTATACTTATACCAAGTTAAGGGGCGGGATTACCTTGGAGGTCCCTCCTATGGGTGGACCTGAGAAGGGGGTGGTGACACCCCTTTCCCTTTGTCCAGTTTCACGCCAGAGTGGGGCTGGAGTGCCGCAGCAACTGGTTTGAACCGGGCTATGCATGGAGCACCTTGTGTGCCCCAGGCAGTGTCTGGAAAAGCATTTCTGAATGCAGCCCTCCCTGTCCCAATACACTACAGCCTGACTGGGGAGGTGCTGGCACCTCCCTTGACAAGAAACCTATTGTCCAGGCCTCTCCTGCTGAAGTTTCGTCCAGCAGTAGGAGGTCAGACTCGTGTCTGTGGCAGCAGCATCCATTTTGTGATACTGAGGCTCTGTTTAACTTTAACCGGGTTTACCAGTAACTACATGTCTTCTCCCTATAGAAGGTTGGAATACTACCCCCGCCGCCAGGACTAGCAGTGGGGGTAGTATTCCAAAGTGTTTGACACCTTACACAACATGTTTCGATAAAGCCAAACCAAAGTTAGCATTAACCACGAGGATTATAATGCACTTAAGAGTATATGGTATGGCTATATCATAGAACAGCTATAAGGAGATGGTTCTGAAAGCTGCAGAGGGGCTTAGCTCATGCTAGGGCGCCCTCTCACATAAAACCAAGCATTCTGCCTCCAGGATTGTCGAGGCCTACAATAGGAGTGGCTTATAGGTTACTATGTGTCTATATATAAGGTAGATATAGGTATACTATATCTAAGTAAGGGGCGATTACACCACCTTACCCAGGCTGTATAAACAGACCTGTGGTGTCAGTTTGGAGGGCCAGCCAGGGGTGGTATAATACATGCTGCAGCCCCTGGTAGGCCTTGGAAGCACCGATGCCCTGGGTACCTATGGTACACTATACAGGGACTCACAGAGGTGACCCAATACCCAATCTGGTATGTACCTAAAGTACATGGAGTCCATTTTACAGAGAAAGCGGTTAGGCTGGGGCCCTGATTAGCAGGGAGAATTTGCCTTGTATGACCTTTTTGCATTCTGGATGATCTTGTGATAGTTTCTCAAGTTTATTCTGTATTTTGGGGCTTTTGTTTTCCTCCATCTTCATTCCAGGTTGGGACTTTGTCTTTTTCAGGTAGCAAGGTTTAGACTCTTGTTGCATGATTCGTTATCTGGTTTGGGTTCTGGAGTTGAAGAGGCACCACGGTGTTGAGGGTCTTGGTGATTCTGTGGTGCAGGTTGTTGAGGAGGGAGACTAGGTCGGTATTATCTGAAGGGAAGCGGGTCAAGTTGAAGGCCTCCAAGATTCTCTGAATCAATTAAGCAAGGGTCTTTACGAGAGAAGGGAGTCTGTCAACATGAACCCAACACTTCACCTAGGTTTTTATATTTAACATCTCTTCGTTGCAAGCTCAGTTCTAAATACAATAAGAAGCCTCTGGGGTTTGTAGGAAACCGGTTACTTTCATTTTTCTGAGGGCTGAAGAGACAACAACAGTTCTGTCAATATAAGGCTGTTTTTATACTATACTTGTAGCCTTGTGCCAATCACTGAGTTGCCTTCAAAATCTTAGTTGTGCACTTTTCAGGTTCAACGTTGAGCCTGGATGTGTCAATCTGGGGGGCATTGCTTCCTCCCTTGAGCCACTCACACATAATGTAAGGAGTCCAGCACTGTTGACTCTGTCCCAGCTGCACTGACTTCAATGGTATCTAAAAGCCCTTGGTGTGCAGGAGTGGGGAAAACATGGGCACAGGAGAATAAAGATCTCACACAGGAACACAGAGTGTGAGGTTCTGTAAATCCTATCGTGTCCCGTGAGTTTATGGTTCCGTCACGATTTTGGTGATGTCGTACCATAGTTAATAAGTTCGGCTAATATGGAGTGAATTCGTCACGTTAACTAGCGAGTTCATTACCTATTCAGAGACTTTGTTTCGAATATGGGTTCCATTTTGTCTGCGCCTCCATTTTGTGTTGCCATCACGTAGGCCGATGAATGTGGTCGAACGAATAAAGTGACCTGGCCTTCTCGTACCGGTATAGATTAACTAAATTCCTCTTGACTCTAAGATGAACTGTAAGGATCTGACTCCTTCACCTGAAACTGACCCTGCTAAGCCAATTTCCTTGGTTGATCGTTGTCTGAGATTGCCAATCAATGTTCAGGACATCGTTAACTTTTAGGTTCTTTACAGATGCCTTATCGTGCTCGTTATCTGTCATTGTTTCCTTTCTAAGTTTCTTTATTACATGCATTGTGCTTTCAATTATGGGTTTGTCCGGCTGGTAGAGATCAAATTTGGGACATTCCTAATAATTAACTTTGGGTTGGGTTATTGCAAACTGAGTTTTTTGTCATGTGATACTTTGTTTGAAAATGTAACTTATTGGCTAAAGTTTTGTGCAGTGGGTGTCCATTTGTAATGTGAATATTGGGTATAAAAAGGGATGTTTCGCCCTACAAAATTGAACAGTTTCCTGAGTTGTACACCGTGTTGTATTGCTGGGATTACTGTTACTAGCTGCAGCTAATAAATTTGGTCTTTGACGCCACCCAGAAGTATTCTGTGTCTCTGTATACCAAGACAGGTGAATCCGAAGACTTTGGGCGTGCCCTTGGCGCCGCTGGGTTTAAAACCCGGTTCTTCAACTGGCGCCCAACCAGGGGCGACTTCAGTGGTACCGGTCCAAGCCCAAAGATTGTGAGGAGCTTCGTGAGGAAAATTCTGGAGGAGGGCCCCCACTTCATTGACCCCTGCATGTCGAAACTGGACTGAAGGTTTTTACTGCGAGGCTTCCCCTTTCCGACGGCTACGAAGGACTGCTGCCCTGACTGTCGCCCTGTCTTGGACCCTCTTGTGATGATTTGTAAGGCGAGACGTTAGACGGTCTTCTGGTGGCATGACAGACGTTTTGGTTAAGTACAAGTGGGTCGCTCCCACGACTTTGTTTTGTTTCTTGGGTTTCTTTGATTCGGTCTTTGCAAATACCAAAGCCGAGGGGCTCGTATATTTGTGAGTATATCGTTTTTGATAACCCCTTGATGTTTGAAGCTAGATTAGTGAGCTATAAGATGCCTGGTCTTAGAAAATGTAGGAAATGGTTTTGTTGTAGTTGTAACAGGGATTCCCGATTGGAGGACTCGTGTCCGATACCTCCGGTTGGAACTCCGACTTATGAGCTCTATTCAAAGCATGGCGTGGGTCCCATTACGTTTAATGAAGTATGGGTCCGCTATACGAAGAAAGATGGTGTCTTACGATGGCTCCAACATGGTAGTTTCGAATCAGATGTTTTAGACAATCTAGAAGTTGCGCTATTTAAGAAGAAAGCCCGGACGGTGATGTTTGACTCTTTCTGCCTCTGGCGTAAGGAAGCCAAACAGCGAGAAATTAAGCAAGCTAAGAGAGATAGGAAAGAAAAGAATATATCGATAATACAAGCTGCTAGGTAGTTTAAAGAAGACAAAGAAGATCGTGCGATTGACGTGTCAGATAGACAACATTGCATGGCCATTGACAAATGTTACCAGGCTTTGCCACCTCTTCTTCCAAATGTGACTAATGACCCTGAAAAGGATCCTTTGATGTCGCATTTGTTGAGATTACCACACCCTTATGTGCAGAGTGCTACAGCACTTCCGCGACCCCCAGATGTTCAACCCTCTGCTGTTGTCCAGCCACCCGTTCCTCCACAGTTGGTTCTTCCTCCCCCGGCGCAGCCCCCTCCAGGGCCGCCAGCTTTGTTAACAGTTCTGCCTCAAACTCCTAAGCCTTACTCTACTTTAACTTCAACTTCGTTTGCTACTGACTCTACGTCTCTGTCACCTCAAAACACTTTGTCTCCTTTCCTCATGTCAACTTCTTCTCCTTCTGCTCGACAACTAATGACTGAGACTGTCACTAGCCTTTTGTCTCCTTTCTTTGGGTCATTGAATATGACCCCTGTTTCTGCACGTAAACAAACGCGTAGTCAGCTCCCTAGTTCTGAGGAGCAGACAGTGTTAGATCTCCTTGCTCGTAGATGGGTTTTGAATGCTTCCAAGTATAGTCCACAAATGGTTATGGATGTCTTCCTGCAGTGGGAGGCACCAAAACAAAGGTATGTTTTTGATGTTATGTGTACTTTCCTCCGTGAAGAATGGGCAGATAATGAATTGGGTCCAATTCCATTGGAACTACTTAATGTTCAGTCTGAATTTGCTAAAGGGACGATAGTGGGTCCCGATGTTGAGGAAGTGGTAGAGACGCTTCTTGCATATAGGTGTAGACTTCCTTCTCAGTCGTTGTTTGAACCTGATCCTTCTGTTAGGAGAAGAGTGAAGCAGTATCCGATGAGAGAAGTTCCCCCTGTATGGAGAGAGGAAGTTGTTGCTGATGTTAATCAGGGTATTCAGGGTGTAGCGGCTCATTTTCAGCTAGTGTGGGTACATGTTCCTTGGAAGAGAGCAGAGCTCCTGGCTCTTAAGCAGACTTTGCCTGACCCCCGTAAAAATCCTGCTGGTTATTATAAGGAGTTGTCCCAGACAGTTGATGCGTGTGTTATGAATTTAGCTGACATAGATATGTTGTTGGGTAATGTAGTCCCTCAACCTTTGTGGGCAAAGATCCGTCACGAGGATCATGCGGTAGAGTTAGGAGATACGTGGGTTAATATTGCTGCTGCAGATGGTCGGCAGGTAGGAGGGGCCAAACCTGAGCCTTTAGTTGCAGATCTACCCGGTAGGATTATTAATTTAATGAAAACCTTGATGCCTCCTATGCGAGTGAATTGGACAACTTGGCAGCATGCAAACAAAAGAAAGACGAGAGTGTGTCTGATTTCTTCACCAGGTTTGAGGAAACATTCATTGATCATAGTGGTAAGGACATGAGTACTGAAGGTGGTCAAAGGTTGTTCGTAGATAAGTTTGTCTTTAATTTGCTTCCTGTGCTTTCTAATAAGTTAAAGGACTCTGAGAGTTCATGGGCTGTTTCTTCTTCGGCCCAGATATTGGCTACTGCACAATACTATGAGAACAGAGATAAAGATGAGAAGGATAAAGTAGAGAAGAAGACTAAAGAATTAAAAACCAAGGTTCTTCTACAACAGGCGTATCCGCCTCGTCCTAATCAGCGTCAGTTTCAGCAACCTTTTCAGTTTCAGCAGCCCCCACAGTTTCAGAGATTGTTGCAGAAGCCTGAGTCTTTTTCTCCGCAACTGCCGCTAGGCCCTAATCAGTGCGCCTATTGTAGAGAGGAAGGTCACTTTAAGAATAGTTGCCCGATTCTGCTACAGCGTGCGAATGGTATGTCTGGTTTGAGAGGTCGTAGTGGTTTTCAGCAAGTACCTAGGGGTAGGGCGTTTCCCCAGAATTAACGTTCCATTCCCCCTCAGAATTCTATGAATTATTTTGATCAACAGAACATTCCGTCTGTTCAGTCTACTCAATATTACACTGATGATTATTATGTTGAAACCGAGAGGGCTGATTTTAATGATAGCTAGGACAGTCATGGGCAAAGGGAGGGAGTAGTGTCAGTTTCAGTAGACCAGAGTGGACCTTATGTTGAAGTAATTACATCAGGTGTGACAGAACATTTTCTTTTGGATACTGGTGCAGCAAAGAGTTCTATCATGCACTCTAAACTCCCTGGCTCACCTTTGTCTGGCTTGATGAATGTCTCAGTAGGATTTTCTGGCGCCCCAGTTCGTAATCCGGTTTCTTGTCCTTTGCCTCTTTCTATTGGGCCTTGTGAATTGGAAGCACCCCTTATTCTAACAACAGGTTGTGGTGAGAATTTGTTAGGTTTGGATTTGTTGAAAAGATTGCATGCAACATTACATTGTTCTCCTTCGGGAGTACATCTTACGTTGGGTAAGAAAGTGATTTCTCTGATGTATTTGTCTTAAGATCAGCTTCCACTGGAATTGCGTTCTCTGCCTGATACTCTCTGGGCTACAGGTCCTAATGATGTTGGCCTTTTGCAGATTCCACTCTACGTTGTTACCCTCAAGTCAAATGCTAAGCTACCTCGCATTCCCCAATACAGGATCTCTAGTGATGGCGAAAGAGCTCTTTTAGCGATTATCTATGATTTGGTTGAGAAAGGTGTGATTGAAGAAACAAGAGGTAATGTGTGTAACAGTCCTGTTCTGCCTGTTCTTAAGCGTACTGACTCTTCCCAGCCACCTGTGTATCGGTTTGTGATCGACCTTCGAGAGGTCAATAAGATTGTTGTGCCACAGTTTCCTGTTGTCCCGGACATTACTGCCTTACTGACTATGATCCCTGCCTCAGCTGCTTGGTTTTCTGTTATCGATCTGAAGACTGCTTTCTTTAGTATTCCGATTGCTGAAGAAAGTAGGGATATTTTTGGCTTCTCTTTAGGAGGCCGAAGTTTCCGGTTTAAACACGCTCCTCAAGGTTATTGTGAAAGTCCCTCCATCTATAGTCAGGCTTTGAAAACTCAGCTTGATACTTTTTTTTCTTGCCTTCTGGTGCGACTCTTGTTCAGTACGTGGATGATTTATTGGTCGCTGCTGATGATGAAGAGATTTGTAAAGAAGTTACTCTTTCTTTGTTAGGACACTTGTCTGACCTTCACCATAAAGTGTCACCTTCAAAGTTACAGTATTGCCGCCAAGAAGTGACCTACTTAGGTAATCTCTTGTCGAAGGAGGGAAGACGATTGACCCCAGAGCGTATACAAGCGATTGCTCAAATGACTGTATCATGCACACAGAGAGAGGTGCGTGCTTTCTTAGGTATCCCATGTATTGTAGACAGTGGATTCCGAATTTTTCTTTGCTAGCAAGACCTTTGTTGGCACTTACTCTTAAGGACACACCAAACCCTCTTCCTCGGTCTGACGAATGTCAGAAGTTTTTCTGAATTGCTTGATGCGTTGTGTTTTGCTCCGGTGTTGGGTACTCCCGACTACAGTAAGCCTTTTACACTCTACGTACATGAGAGAGAAGGTTGTGCGTTGTCAGTGTTGACGCAACAATTTGGAGACAAGCAGCGCCCATGTGTGTATTTTTCAGCTACTTTAGATCCGGTAGCTAAGGCATTGCCTAGTTGTTTGAGAGCTACAGCGGCAGCGGCTGTTTCTATCCGACAGTCTGCTGGTTTGGTATTGGATAATACATTGATTGTGATGGTCCCACATGCAGTGGATACCTTATTGAATAAAACAAAGACTCAACATCTTACTATTGCGCGTTTGTCAGGTTATGAGTTGACGCTTTTGGCTAGTCATGTGCACATAAAGCAGTACAACACATTGAATCCAGTTACATTGTTGCCGATTTCTGTAGAGACAGATGCTCAGGAACAGCATGATTGTTTTCTCTGGACAGAGGAGGAAACGAAGGGTAGAGTTGATCTGAAAGATACTCCTCTTTCGAATCCAGATGGTACCTTATGGGTAGATGGTTCATGCTTTAAGCTTCCGAATGGCGATACGACTGCAGCGTATGCGGTTACGATTTTGCACACGATTGTTGAAACTGCACGTATTGCACAGAATATAGCTCAAGCAGCAGAGTTGATTGCACTGACGAGAGCGTGTGTGTTGTCGAAAGGAAAGAGAGTGAATGTGTATACGGATCGCCAATATGCATTTGGCGTGGCTCATAGTTTTGGACGTTTGTGGAGAGAGAGAGGATTTCTTACTTCCCATGGTACAAAAATTCAGCATGGACAATTAGTGAATTAACTCCTTGAGTCACTTACTTTGCCAACACAAGTTGCGATTGTGAAATGTAGCGCACATAGGAAGGTTATGGATGATGTTGGTCGTGGCTATGTGTTTGCTGATGAAGTAGCGAGAGAAACGGCGAAAGATGTGACGAGTCGTATGTATGTTGCAGGTCCTGCTAGATGGGTTATGGCAGGAGGAATGTGTGAAGACACAATAGAAAGTGTGAAATTGATTCAGGCAGAAGCTACTGAGAAAGAATTGAGTGTGTGGAGAGAGACTACGGAAATGTTGGATTCGACTGGCTGTTGGGTTGAGTTGTCAGAACACCAGCGATGGTTGTTGCCTGATGCGTATGTGCTTCCATGGATTGGCTCACATCAGTTTAAAAGGGATATGTAAGTTGTTGGCTCCAGTATGGCAGAATGCTGCAATTCCTAAATGTGCTGAGAATCTGGTTAAAAACTGCATGATTTGCTTGATGCATAATCCTGGCAAGGGAACCCCAACTCCAGTGGGTCATTTAGCTCCTCCAACGTATCCGTTCGAGGTGCTACAGTTAGACTTTATTCACATGGAAAGATGCAATAACCTGAAGTATGTCCTTGTGGTTGTTTGTGCCTTTTCCAGATGGATAGAGGCTTACCCCCTCAATGATAATACTGCTTTATCTACAGCCAAGGTTTTGCTCAAAGAGTTTTTCCCTAGGTATGGATTGCCAAGGATGGTATGGAGTGACAACGGAGGTGAATTCGTGGGTCAGATTATGAAGAAAGTGTGTGCGGGTTTGGGAATCAGGCAGAAATTTCATGCTGCGAATCACCCCAGTCAGCTGGCTTGGTTAAGTACTACAATGGCACTCTTAAACTTAAATTGGCCAAGATACAGAACAACAGTACATTCTAGTGTGGAACTTAGCCCATACGAGATTGTTTTTGGTCGCCCGGCAAATGGTTGGGGTGTGCCGAGGCCAAATAAATACAGTGATATCGAGTATCCTATGTTGGTTGATTACTTACATGACTTGACTGCTAAATTGCGTGTTCTTCACCAACAGGTGCATGATACTTTACCTTCAGCCTCTGTGGATGAAGGTCACTCGATTCAACCTGGCGAGTGGACCCTCGTGAGAAACTTTCAAAGGACAAAGAATCTGGAGCCGAGGTGGACAGGCCCGTATCAAGTATTATTGGCGACTCGGACTGATGTCAAGGTTTGTGGCAAGAAAAACTGGGTGCACGGCACCCATTGTAAAAGGGAACCTTTACCCTTACCATACGATCAGTGGGTCCGGGATGGTATTGCCGATTCTGAGACTGAAAGGGTTCCGAAATTTGTACCTTTTAGTGATGCACATTTGAAATGGACTCAGTCGGAACGTGCGGATGATGAAGTTTTGCAAGAAGCTGTGCCGCCGCATTTGAGACTTGATACTACGCACCCAGAGACACTCTTTCAGGATCAAACTGTGCCTGGTAAAGAACGCTACAACTTAAGGACTAAAATGGACAAATAAAATGTTGATTTTTTAATGAATTACACTCTTTCAGAGAAGAGACTTTTTTTTCCTTTTTCTTTTTCGAGTCACCATCCGGGTTCAGCTGCAGGGTCACGGTATAAGTTCTTAAGGGGTGACCCGCGTATTGACGAAAGGTCTACGGTCCTAGGGACATCTAGGACGCCTGGACGCACACTTAAGTGAAGAAGGAAAATTGCCGTGAACAGCACGTTAGAGGATGGAGTCTATTGTAACTGAAAGAGTTGTTGAAAGAATAGATTTTAAGATAAGATTTTGTACATTGATCCGTAACAAATGTTTTATTATATTGTGTACTATCATGTTTTTAAGTATCACATTAGCTTGTGTGGGTTGGATTGTTTATGCTACACCACTGATATCTCCACCCACCTCTCAACCTATGCTTTCCTCTACTACTGTTTCTTTGCGCCAATTTTATGCGTTGCCTGAACATGAACAGACAAGGAGGGCAGAATTTGTCAACAATTTGTTTATACAGCTGTTGCATCAGCATCAGTTGGTAGTAAATACCACTAATTGTTGGGTTTGTGGTCTTATGCCTTATACGACAGATAGAGGTATGCCTTATCTGGTTTTGCCTTTTTCTTTCAATGGGTCTGTATGGGCTTTTCAGACTATGTTCATCTATGCAAATGAGGTATATCCCTTACGTTCTGTGAAAGACAATCCGAGTAATAGTGCCTTGATAAAGGGAATAGTGGATATGATCTGAGATATTGATGCATATAATGCTATCCCTAAGGATGAGGCACAAGCGTATGTTGGTTGGAACGTGACTGGATATAGTACCAGTTTGACAGAGAAGGAGAGACGAAAAAGGTCTCCCCCAATTTGGATTGTACCCCATCGAAGCCACTTTTGTTTGCAAGGTAGTGGTCGAAATTCAAGAGCTCAGTTAGGTAAGAGTGTGTGTGCTCAAACCTATGTCTATTCATCTCAGACTTCTCCTTCGTTCGTGCCAGCTAAAGGCACATATTTTGTTTGTCACGACAGAGCCCACACATGGTTGCCGGCTGATTTTTTCAGGAACATGTTATGTGGCATTTCTGCTTCCCCCTAGATACACTACTACTTCGGACTATCATAGAAAAAGATATGGTAGAGGTGTCTTCGATCAGGAAGATACTGCAGCACAAGAAGTAGGAGACTTTTTCAAGGGTTTCCTACCGTTTTGGGGTCCTATGGCCAATAGCAGGCATATACGACAACTTACAGGAGTGGTTGAGGCCACTATAAATGAAACTGTAGGTGCCCTTAGTAATGTTACAGCTGAGCTTCAAGCGGACCGTCTTATGACGTTGCAGAATCGTATGGTGTTAGACATCATACTTGCAGATCGAGGAGGGGTATGTAAATTGATCCAATCTAGTTGCTGTGTTTTCATACCAGATAATGCCCCTACAGTGTACCAAGCCATCTCTAGATTGCATAAGATCTCTGAGTCTATTCATGTAGACGAAGGAGACTGGTCATTGACTGGATGGTTTTGGGGACTAAAGTCCAAATGGGGATGGAAGATTCTGATGTTCCTTCGTATGGCTTTAGCTATCCTCTTCTCCTGTAGTCTTTGCATCCAGTGTGGTCCCGCCATTTGTAGTCTTTGTGCTATCCTGTGTGTGCGGAGACCTGTCTCGAGAGAAGTGGAGAGTAACAGGATGAAGCTCCAACGACACCTTGATGATCTAATGCTTTTGCTGCTTGCTGTTCTCTCTCCACAGCGCGGGGACACGCCAAGATGGCGTCACCAAGCGCTTTACAAACTACTTTATTATCTTATTATTATTAATGAATATTGATATAGACCTAGATTCAGATTAACGTGAGTTTAGGGCTATTGACCACGTAATGGCAAAAGGAGGGTCTGAGGTTCTGTAAATCCTTTCTTGTCCAGTGAGGTTATGGTTCCGTCACGATTTTGGTGATGTCGTGCCATAGTTAATAAGTTCGGCTAATATGGAGGGAATTCGTCACGTTAACTAGCGAGTTCATTACGTATTCAGAGACTTTGTCTCGAATATGGGTTCCATTTTGTCCGTGCCTCCATTTTGTGTTGCCATCATGTAGGCCGATGAATGTGGTCGAACGAATAAAGCGACCTGGCCTTCTCGCACCGGTATACATTAAATAGGTTCCTCTTGACTCTAATGTGAACTGTAAGGATCTGACTCCTTCACCTGAAACTGACCCTGCTAAGCCAATTTCCTTGGTTGATCGTTGTCTGAGATTGCCAATCAATGTTCAGGACATCGTTAACTTTTAGGTTCTTTACACATGTCTTATCTTGCTCGTTATCTGTCATTGTTTCCTTTCTATGTTTCTTCATTACATGCATTGTGCTTTCAATTATGAGTTGTCCGGCTTGTGGAGATTGAATTTGTGACATTCCTAATAATTAACTTTGGGTTGGGTTATTGCAAACTGAGTTTTTTGTCATGTGATACTTTGTTTGAAAATGTACCTTATTGGCTAGAATTTTGTGCAGTGGGTGTTTATTTGTAATGTGAATATCTGTACTACTATAATAAAGGAGAAACTTGCAGGCTTTGAGGCAAGTAAATACGGGAACCACTGCGCCAATCTACACACCCGATACACCGTAGAAATCGGCAGGGTGTGTAGATGGTTATAGGCTATATAAACTTTAAAAAAAAACGTATTTAAAAAAAGTAATTAAAAAAAAGTAGTCCCCCCAAAGTAGCGCCGGCTGCGACGTGCGTGCTCACGTCGAGGAGTGGCGTCAGAGCAGCGTCAGAGGACCGGCGGACATGGTGCGGGGGAGGAGGGGTCACTTGAGCAGCAACGGACAGGCCAGCGGCGGTGAGAGACCAGCGGAAAGGCGGACATGGCACGGAGGAGGAGCGGCGGCGGACAGGCAGTGAGGGGCAGAGCGGCTAGGACCTGTCAACTCAGGAGCGGAGAATGAGGTAAGCAGGCGGGTGTCGTCCCAGGCGGGGGACGGGGAGTTACTAAAGGCAATGTCGGGGCAGGCGGGGGTCGGGGCAGGAGGGGGACGGGGACTAACACCTCCAGGCGAGGGTCGGGCCAGGCGGCAGGTGGGGGACGGGGCGGGCGGGGGTACGGGCTGCTGGGCAATGTCGGGGCAGGCGTGGGTTGGGGGAAGCCTGAAAGCACCCGGACAAGGTCGGGCGGGCTGCTAGTTTGGTATAAAAAGGGATTTTTGCCTTACAAAATTGAACAGTTTCCTGAGTTGAACACCGTGTTGTATTGCTGGGATTACTGTTACTAGCTGCAGCTAATAAATTTGGTCTTTGACGCCACCCAGAAGTATTCCGTGTCTCTGTATACCACGACAGGTGAATCCGAAGACTTTGGGCGTGCCCCTGGTGCCGCTGGGTTTAAAACCCTGTTAATCAAGTGTGGCAGCAAGAAGCCTTGCTTTGAGGTTCACTGCAGGGAAGCCAGTGTTATAGTTCATCACCACACACCCTGGTGGTCCAAACCCTTCCCTAGTTTCCCCTGCACATGTTCTCAAGGCCCTCCTTTCTAGGCAGCCTTCATTTCTTGCATGAATGGGTTATTCCAGTGCTCCTGCTGAGCAGTAAGTGAACTTCTTTCAAGATTTTATTTTATTTGTTTACTAGCTTACCCGTCGCGCGTTGCTGCGATCTCAGAAGAAAGGAAATTTAAGGAAACTTGTTATGATAATATTCAATTTACATTGTGTCATTTTTATTGAAACTTATTCATTTTAATATGGAAAACATTTTAAAGTGTTGTTTAAATTCTGTTTATTTATTCGAGTGCTTGTGGATACACGGTATTTTTTGCTTTTCCGTCTGGTGCGTACACGAATAAATCAGAAGGATTTCCGATGCGTGAGCTGGCCACCTACAGTTGTCCATGTGAGAAGCACGGATTCTCCAAATCTAGTCCACACACTTGCAGCGATTGTCCTTGTGCTTTGTTGATTGTCATTGCAAAAGCGAATCGCACCGGAAACTGTAAACGTTCAGTATTGGAAAGATTATGAGGGACCTGGGTGGGCGGGGGGCCGATATTCAACACATTTTTCTTTCTTTTTTTTTTGCCAGAAACCTTCGCGGGAGTGTACTCAACAACTTCCCAAAGTCTCATGCCGATCAGATGAATGGTGTAGTAATGCATAAAGGACAAGCAGACAGACATACTTTCGTTTTTATATATATACAGATTTTATGCGTTTTTATATAGCGTGGACTTTACCCTAAGGTGTCAGAGCGCTTCACAATAGGAACAGTAATCATACACGAGGAGAAAATTACAAGTCAGCATGTTACAAAAGCAAACGTTACGTTACATGAGGCAATAGTGACAATTGTGTATGTATCAAGAGCAAACAAAATACAAGAGGTAGCAAACAATACATTACAAGAGGGAAAGTGACGTGTGCATGTTACAAAGGAGTACACAATACAAATAGAAGTATAATACTGCAATAAATGGCAGACTCTCAAACCACAAGAACACATTGGGAAGGCACTTCTAGTCATGTAGAACAGAATTTCCTATAATGGAAGGACATCCTTCAGATAATAGAGAGGGCGTGAATTAAATTTGGAAGTGTCTTTGAAGGAGGAGAGCTTTGAGGTCAGTTTTGAAGGCCTGGGAAGAGATGGTGGTTCGGAGCTGAGGCGGAAGTGAGTTCCAGATTCTCACTGCGTTGCCTGAAAAGGATTGGGCCATTGACCTTTCCTTCTTGAAAGTGGGAGGTTCAAGCAATAGATTTTCCGCATTTCGTGATGGTCCTTAGCCTCCAGAGAGTTTCAGTTTATTCGCCAGGTAGCGAGGAGATGAGGAGTGCAAGGCTTTGTGGGTGAAAGAGTCTTGTTAATAGATCTTGCCTCGATGGGAAGCCAACGAAGGGTGGATTGACACATGACCCAGTACTTCATTTTGTCATTGTAGCAAGGGAACGTTATCAGCAGAACACTGCGACCTTTGGAGCTCAGAATACTTTTTTTTATCTTTCACTGGCATGGAACCCCACAAACAGATCCCCCCTCAGTTTGTATCCAATGACCTCCAGATGGTGATGTGCATCTCAGAGTCTGGTTCTGTTTTTGGGGAGGTCTGGTTTCCAGGCAGTGGGTCCTTTTCACACAGATTTAGGCAGGAAGGGATGCTCCTGTCAGTGGCTATAAGAATGGCTCCAAAGGAGAGGGGTCATCGCTGCACGGCTACTACACAAAAGTGTTGCAGCACACTTCTGGGGAAGAAACAATTGGGAAAAGGGCAGGTCATGGCCTGTTTCTGCACTTCAAAAGGGTCTCCTTCTCCCCAGCCTTCACCCATGTTAGCCTGGCTCACTTCAGAGGGCCTAGCCATGTTCCCTGGTCTGCTACCAGTTTGTAGCCCTGTCTGGCAGACTCATCCTCAAAGTCCTTCTTGTCAGCCCCAGCGCTTGCAGGGGACCCAACATGGATTTCAAATGCTGCACATTCTGCCTCTCTCATCCAGAGAAAATGAACCTGCACCATCCGTGCTTGGATGAAGGGAAAGACGTGGATGACATCAACTGGAAGAACTTGTTTAAGAGGAGAGGCCGGTGGGAAGCCCTCCTAAGGAAGGCAACGGGTACACAGGATCCTCCCTTCTGCTTTAATCAGCTGATGCACCCACTGCCAGTGCTTGCACCCTGGTGGCATGAGAGCAGCCCCTGTCATGAAAGACGCCACCTCTCTCAAGACTGCTGAGCTTTGCTCTGGGTCTCATTACAGTCCAGTCTGTGCGGCTTCAAACTTTCAAAAACTGAAAGGGACATTCTGCGAGTTGAGGGAACTGAGGGCAGAGGGCATGCTCTGGGTAGCCACGCGCAGGACACTACCAGCTACTAAAAAAGACATTAAAATAAAGTACCTTATGAGAAGTGCTGCTTAAAAATAACTCCGCCAGAGCCTTGCATGTTTAAAAGAAACTAAAAGGAGATTATCAGGTCTCAATCACCTATATTCTCAATACAATTGCTAAAAGTATCCAAAGCCTTCAAAAAAGTTCATGCACTGCTCTAATACACGTCTGTCAACCACCAATATCATTCTCCAGCACAGAATGGGTGTCCAGTTCTGAACAGTCAAAGATCATGCAACAGTGAGCAAAAACTGAGAACTTTTCTAAGCCCTTTAATGTAGGAAATGACCAGAAGCGTGAAGTCAGCCTCAGGAGGTATTTGAAAGTGACCGCCCAGACCACCAAGCTTACGCATGCCCAGGACCAACCCCAAACTAAGTAAGTTTGGAGAATTTCATCTTGTCACATTAAAGACATTTTGCCTGCCTTCATCGGCACGTTATGGGAGTTTGGCAAACTTCAGAAGAAGGCGCAAATACCTGCTGCAGAGACATTGGGGGCATCTGTGGCATGACTGTGCCCAGCATTTGGAAAAGGCTGTGCTAGCCTATTGGAGGTACTTCTTGTCATGTTGTGGGCATCCTTGGTATGACATTCGTCTTAAGCAAGAGTAGTTTGCTCGGCCATGAGATGCAGATGGTCCACCACCACCTCAGGTCCTCCACAATTCAGTCGTTCAAAGCTTGCCAGTTTGTCAGTTCTATCCCTGTACCCTTTTTGTGATCTTAAGACCCAGTGGCCTCATTTATGAAAAGTGACGCATCGCTGCGTGAAAACAGCGATGCGTCACTTTTCACTGCGCACTCCTTACGACATTACTGATGCGTCATATTTAATGTATGACGCATCATGTCGCAAGGAGTTACAGATACGTCAGTATTTCTGACGTATCTGTAAGCGTAAAAGTGACGCATTGCTGGAGTGTGTCACAAAAGTGACGCAACTCCAGCAATGCGTCCTTTCACATGGGGTAAGCCCCATGTGAAAGGGCTTGCGTCAGTCTTAAGCCTGCTGTGAGGCAGGCACAAGATTTTGACGCAACAGCGTCCTAAAAGTGACGCAGTGAAATCTCATAGATTTCACTGCGTCACTATTACGAGGCTTTTTGCGGGGAAACGCCCCCTCTGCATACATTATACCTGACGCAGGTATAATGTGGCGCAGGGGTTTAAAAAGTGACGCATCTACCTAGATGCGTCACTTTTGAAATATGGCGCAACGAGGCGCATTTTTTACACCGCTGGGGCGTCACAAAAAGTGACGAACCGGCGGCGCAAAACTGACGCCAGGCCTTCATAAATAAGGCCCCAGGATTTTAATATTGTCTGCGCCCATTTTGGTATTTCCATTTAACCGCCCTGCAGAAGGCACTGTTTTCCCGGAGAGTTTGTACTTCTTCTTGTGGGAGGATAACATTTTAAATCTCTGAATCATGTGTGTTTATTTTGAAGCCCAAGAACTCTTCAATGCCCTCAAGTTAAGACAACAGTGCACCAAGCCGATTCTTGTATGGAGATTGAGGTACTTAAACGATGCAGTGGTATACACCAGTGTTCTCCCAAGTCTGTCCCTGTAGATCGGATCCATGCCAGATTTTAAAATTACTACATTTATCTAAATAGGGACATTCTAAAAATCTGGCATGGATCTGTCCCTTCCTGCACTGACTTTGGAGAACCCTGGTATACACCAACAGAAAAAGAGCATACATTAATGCCTAAGACAGGCAAAGGGATATGCTAGAGTCTATAAATTTTTAGGTCGAGCCTGGGCAGCGCATGCGCTGCGAGCCATGCTGTATTGCAGTATGTACTTGAAGCCCCGCCTGCTCTCCGCCCATATTTGTCATTGGCTTGTGTCATTGTCTTTCGTAAATGCTAGCTTCTGATTCGTTATTAGGCTTATTAGTCCCTCCTTAGTACTGCCTTGTTTTCATTTGTACCCTCCCATGAGGACTGGCCCTTTTACTTTGGTTGTTACACAGTACGTCTTCTTTGGTCTGTAAGCACTGTTTTGTTTGTTGAGTTTCTCTTACTGCAGGAGGGCAGGAGGGTCTCTCATGCGCAGTTGTGACCACCGGCTTGTTTAACTCAGGGAGCTTTTCAGGCGCCATGGGAGACAGAAGGAGGCAAATCAGCGATGCCTTTACGGAGGTCAAAGGTGCGTCACGTAAATTCCGCTAGATCTCGCGTGTTTATTTTCTGAACAAACGTCTATGTTAAACATAATATGCTTTAGGTTTGCTCCTCTGCTCATTTGCTGAAAACCATGACTTCAGCAAAGGGCTCTTAACTCTTTTCTCAATGTGTTCCTCTGTGAAATGGATCTAAAAAAGAAAGAAACTCTTTGGCTGCAAATGTCTCTTTGGACACACTCTCTCGCAACCTCAAGCGTGAACTCGACCAGAAGGTATTGGAGCACTTTATTGAGCAGCTTTCCAGTTCCAAAGTGCCAGCTTGCTGCAATTTGGTCCTCAGCTCATATTACCTGTAAAGGGTGTGCTCTCACCCCCAGCTTAACGTTGCTTTTGCTCATTTACTTTTCTCCCCCTGCCCGCCACATTGCTCTGTCTATCATTTGCCTCCCTAAGCTCTGCGTGCCCCTTCCCCACCGCACCATCATTTTTGCTTCCCCACATTCACACCCTCCGTTTTCCTTCCGCACACCCTCCCCGTCTCTGCTACCTTCTTGCTTGCAACCCCCACACACTTTTAAGCAAGCATTTGGAATGCAATAGGTCTTGCATTTGCGAGAGTTTTAGCTATTGGCATTGTAAATGACAAGGCCTTTTACTTACGTTTTAAAAAACAAAACATAAATAAAGGCATTGTCATTTACCATGCCAATAGCTCAAACTCGCGTAAATGCAATACCTATTGCATTGCAGATGCTTGTTTAGAAATAAAACCAAATATTGATAATTTACAACCTTTCCATTAACTTATGTTTTTTGTATTTTTGGGTTTGTAAATTAAATTATATATTTCATCATTTGTGTATTTGTTTGATGCGATCTTGCTTCTGTATTCTTGTGTGTTGTTTTGAGATTCAAATCATAGAACGTGACTAGGATGAGTTCCCAGGCTTTGAGTATGATTCATTGGCCAGTCCACAGGAATAAAAACGTTTAGATCCGCTGGCTTGGAGGATCTATTGGTTATGTCCTGATACATTGGGGATAACATGGTAATGAGATACCAAAGGCTGGCATGAGGTCTATCACTTGCTGGAATATAGATATTCAGGATGAATATGGGAGCCAATGCTTAATTTGAGCCGGTTGATTCCGGTGCTTAGCACCGGCACTTAATTGTCAGCACCGGCACTTATAACAGTCTGCCACCTGGTGGCACTGTTTTTTAAATTTAGTTACGAGAACTGCAACAATTGTTTATTAACTAACTATACATTGAGAATGATGAATACCTTTCAACCAGACGCGGTCGGCACAGGTAGCAGCGGTGGGGCAGTGAGGTGGGGCGGGGCAGTTGGGGGGGGGGGGGAGTGAACAGATGACGGAATAGGGAAAGTAAAGTAAGAAAAGAAATAAAACCACTAACCTTGCATCTACTGCTTCGCCGACTCGACGATGCGGCGAGCACAAGGTAAGTGGTTTTATTTTTATTTTTTATTTGACTTTCCCTATCCCGTTGTCTGTCCACCTCCTACCACACCGCTAATACCTGTGCTGACCGCACCTGCTGCCAACATTGCCATTCTTTTAGCTTTGGGGCCTGGAATTGCCAGAATCGTCATACTTACACTTATAGCAGTGTGAAGGTTATTAGTTGCATTGTAACTGGCCGTGCTGACAGCTGCAATGGGCAGTGCAAGCGAAAGTAGCCTCTTGACTAGGGCACTGGCACTTTTTTCTTTTTTACAAATTAGCGACTGATGGGAGCTGTGCCAGCATGGCTACAGAGACACACAACAAATGAACAACAGTGTCTAGATGTGGCTTCTTCATGGAGAACCAGAACAAATATAGAAATTGTGCTGGCTACCTTACTGGAGCGTAGAACAAGCACACAACTCTTGAAAGGGGTGACAGTGGCTTTCCTAGTCAAGGTCATTGATTGAGCAGGTTAGCTGGTAGACCCAACATCAGTCTGTCAGCCTGTCAGCTGATAGTTGTAATGTTCACTCTCAAGTAGAAGCAAATACCCTGGCACTTCTTGATGCTGTCCTTACTGTGCATGCAGCACAGCAGGTCTGTGGGCGTGGCCTTATATTATTACAGCTTGCCTTCAAGTAATGCATGAAATGCTATTACAAACATCTGGCTGCTGTCCTGCGGGGCCACCCTGTTTACAGTGATCTATAATATACCTATCATTATTATCAATATTAAGGTGATGTCCACATTAAGCTTTAAAGTACCTTAGGTAGGTAAACACAGTGGTCAGCTGCTCCCAAGTTACACACAGGCAACAGTCATCTTTATTTTTGGGGAGCCAGCTAGACAGCTATTTGAAGATGCTTTATGGCTGTGGTGTTTGTTTTATGTCCACCCACTCACATTATGTGACACTGTGACTGCTTTGTTTTCATCATAAGAATTATGTTTAAGGCTCCCTGTCTTCCGTTTTTACTGATTTTTATAGACAAATACAGACAGAAAACCATTTATTTTCTTGCATGTATTTATTTTAAAATGTGGATAAAAACGGAAATTGGGTGCTTTTTGATTGATTCTAAATAGGCTTTGCCATGACTGCCAGGCCAATAACTGTGTTGATTGATAGGTAAGGGGGTCAAAAAAAGAATTTTAGAAAAGAGGCTTAAACAGCAGTAGATATGCACAAGACTGATACTGAAATTAGCATGTTTTCATATATGTGCATTGATTTGTCTACTACAGGTGTTCATTTCACTTAAACTTGGCAGGCGTTCAAGCACGACTGCATATTTATTGGTTAAATAAATGCGGAAATATGCCAGTTTCAGGTTTATTTTTTTCACAAAACCCATAATAAATATGGATAAATATAGATAAAGTTGACAAAAAAGAAATATGGATAAATACAGATGAAAATGTCAAAAAAATAAATACAATAAAACCGAGAGACCTAATTATGATTTCCCACATTTCCCACATAATCCACCATCAGTCGCATAATTTACAGACTTCTAAACGAAAAGCCGTAAAAATTGCATTTATTATAGTACAGGAAGCGATTTATTGGCACAAAAGCACTTCGAAGCCGCGTCAGGGGTAGCAAGTGCTATATAAATATAATTACAATACAATGCAATACAATGTAAATTAGTCTAAAACGCCAAATCTCATGACACTGTTCGTGAAAGCCAGACTAACACTGCTGGGTTCATCTGAAGAAAGTTCTGCTGGCATTCAGGTGATAATCGCACCTCCACGATGAACAAGCTCTATAGACACACAATGCCAGGGTAAAGTCACTCCATACCGAGGAGTTTATTGCATACGATCGATGTAGGAAAAGTTTCATAGGGTCAGGGTCAATACATACTTAATTACATCTTTCAGTAGGAATGCACCTGCTCAATCATCAGTGAAGTACTAATAGGTTAATAGTTATCTATTACTGTCTGGTACGAGAATAAAAGAGGTCCCTAAATTCCTCTTGTGAAAGAACTATGAACTCTATACTCCTATTGTGATATTACCTCTGACCTTTTTCTTTTTTCTTTTGGTATAATGGAAGATTATGACTCTGTAAGTTTTTAGGTATTTCTTGGTTATAATTTACTTATGCTTATGCTATTTGTTATACATGAACTGAATTTTTCTTACTGTTGTATACTTTTGAACTTGCTCAAATAAATATACAAAAAAAAGGAATGCACCTGCTCAATCATCAGTGAAGTACTAATAGGTTAATAGTTATCTTGAAAAAAAATATTTGTTTACGTGTGGCTTGCCACGGTAGCAATCAGAAAGACCCATTGTAACCACTACTTTAAATCTACATAGAGTGGGTTTTGGCTCCCCTCAGGGCAGTATTCCTCCCTCGTGTCACGCTATTGGATGTTTGGTGTATCATTTTACCTGAAATGAAATGTCTGCATACGGGACTAAGGACCACATGTATGGAGTGTTATTGCTGCCGGAAACGGCCCATCGGGCCATTCCAACTGTAAAAATGCTTTTACATATGTGCAAAACACAAATTGAGATTCGGTATCACATTTCCAAATCTAAATTTGTGTTTGTGATTCAGTATTTGGAAGGGGTGTGTTTAGGGCGTCCCTTCCAAATACAAAATCTGAATGAGATTTATGAATGTTTTACAACCATACTGTGTTCGTAAAACGATCATACTTTATCGACTCCTTGAATGTGGTGGTCACCTAGTCACTAATGGGAAGGGGTGCCCAGGGAACCGCTTCCCCTTTGAGAATGGATAATAAATATTTTTTAGAGTAGGCAGTGGTCTCAGAGACTATTTCCTACCCTTAAAAAAATGAAACTGCAAAGTTTCATTTTTTTCAAAAACACATCCTGATTCCCTTTAAGGAAAAAGGGCTGCATAAAAAAAAAACAGATTGCTTTATTTAAAGGCAATCACAGACATGTTGGACTGCTGACCTCAACAGGCCCTCATCCCTGTAATTGCTGTGATTCCTAATAGGTAGCAAATTGTAACCTACTTCATTAATATGCATGAGGTAGGTCGATTTGCAAAAGACACACTGTTGATGGACGGAATGCAGAACAAATCAAAACATTCACACCCAGTCAAATCCATCATTCTTTTGGTCACTATGCCACCCCAGTTTAGACCTGGCCATATGCAAATCAGTCTTAACCATGTACCTCATGGGAACAGTCTAGCCCGAACTGCCAAGCCAGGTCCTCCCTGGACCGGAAACAAGCATCCTAGGTCTATTTGCAACCCACTATAAATTAATAATAAAACTCAAAAGAATTCCGTACATTAGAAATACCAATTTCCTAATTGAGTTTCAAAGAGAGTCGCAATTAGGAAATCGGTATTCCTAATGTTAGCACATCTGGCCCAAATTTTCATTACAAAATAACAGAAAGATCACACAATAAGTCATTTATTTTATAGATTTGTTTTCACTGCAGCACACCTTTTGAATTATTTTCATCAGCACTTGAAATGCAAGACAGACCTGCTGGCTTTGGCTTTGTTTTAATGTGTCTTGTGGGAATTGAACCAACAACTCATTCCTCTAGATAGACTTGAGGTAAATGTTACAGAGAAGGGCTTTGGTATTCATCCTTTCCCTGAGATGTGCTCTGCAGTGATAAACCTCTGCTTCACTCAGCTCTCTAGTGAGATGCAAGTGATCTTAGTACCCGATTTTGTGTTGAAGATGTCCTCATTTGGATGCCATCTAGCGTCGCATTTGCAAGAAGCAGTGGTGTATTTTTACAAGGAAAAGGTTCACCAGAACGTCACTTTTAGCTACAGCTCCCTGCACATAAACAATCTTCCCCTCAACACAGGCATCCTTGTACTATGGTTCAAGGGTGCCTGATTTGGTGCTAGGCAGCTACTTTTGGTGCCAGCGATAGAGAAAACACAGGGGTGTGCAGTATTGCTGTAAATTCGACGCATCCCAGCGTTTTGGAAATGTCGGAATGCGGCGCTACCAAATTTGGCGCAGCTCCGTGCTCCGACATTTCCTTGTAAATATGGCCCACAGTTTCCTTTGTGATTTCCAGGAATTTAAATACATTTTATTTGGGCTCAACAGAGAAAAGGGTTCAGACCACTAAAACAGCAGAAACCCTTAGACCCACTTAAAATAAGGTTTATTGAAGGGCACACCGGGTGATGCTTTATTCTTTATAATTTTGCATTGTGTGCACTATGAACTAACTCCCTTCAAGACACTTGTTAGGGGCGTAGAGTCAGAGAAATAACAGAAGGTATACCTTGCTGCACTGACAAGTTTTTCCTGAAATATTGAACGTTCTGTTGAACACAGGGTCAGACTGGGAAGAAAATAGGGCTGGAGTCCAAAGTAAAGGTGGCCCTTCTTAGGGAATCAGCAACAACTAACAAAAGTAGCCGACATTTGCAAACTGGGGACGTTTTGAACTTCTAAGGACAAGCTCTATGGGTTTTTTGCAAGACAGAGGAGATTGCCTGCATTTGTATTTGCTGCAGGCAATGTCTGTGGCAATATCAATAAAAAATCAAATCCTACCTATCAGACAATAAAACAGGCGGACAAACAACCAAAAAAAACAACTCATGTACGGATCTGTCAGAACAGCCCTTCTGGCACTGCCAGACTTCCCTTTAGGCCAGTTCGACCCTAGCTGCCCCAGTGCATAAATCAGTACTGTCTCCATTTATTTATTCAATGCACACTGGGATTCCATTGCATTTTCTGGTATTTTCTCATCTTCCAACATTTCATGTAGATGACCGAAAAGGCACTGTATACTCCTGAATCTGTAATTCTTGTCATTTCGGGGTATGTTCTCTTGTACTGCAGTTGCAGTGTCTGTGTATGCAGCACTTCATTTTTGCAGCACAATATATATATATATATATATATTTATTTATTTATTTATTTATTTAAAGGTTTTGTAGAGCGCGTAGTAACCCTTGAGCATCCCAGCGCTAGAACCTGAACTCAAGAGGGGTCAGCCATGTGGAGGGTTAAGGGTCAGGGAAGAGAAGGGTTTTTAGTGCTTTCCTGAACTGGAAGAGATTGGGATCAGTTCTCAGTCTCCGTGGGAGGTTGTTCCAGTGTTTGGCCGTATGGACCGAAAAGCGACGGCCTCCGGACCTGGCTTTTTTAGATCTGGGGACTGTAATGAAATTCTCTTCGCTGGACCGGAGGGCCCTTTTCGCTTTATAAGGGATGATGAATTCCTTGAGAAGGGGGGGGCCGTTGTTGTAGAGAGTTTTGTGGGCCAGACAGAGGGCCTTGAAGGCAACCCTTTCTCTGACTGGAAGCCAATGGAGGAGCTTAAGAGCTGGCTTAGCCGATGATCTGGCGGGGGTGTCAGTAAGTAGGCGGGCTGCGGCATTTTGAACTTTCTGCAAAGTGTTGAGAGTGGCTTCGGGAGCTCCCAAGTAGATTGCGTTGCAGTAGTCTAGCCTTGCCAGGATGAGGCCCTGAATCAACAGTTTCTTGGCGGTCGCGGGGAGCATGGGGAAGATCTTTCTGCAGGCCCTAAGGAGTCCGAAGCATATTCCTGCCGTTTTTTTTGCCTGTGTTCTGAAGCTGAGGTCGTTTTCGATCCAAACGCCAAGGCTCTTGACCTCTTCCTTGGGTGCAGGGGAGTCACCCAAGCAGTCGGGCCAGAGGTGCGGCGGCAGGGAGGGGCCTTTGTGTCCGAGCAGCAAGATCTTGGTCTTGGAACCATTCAATTTTAATGATGAGGTGTTCATCCAGCTGTGGACTTCAGTGAGACAGCTGTGGAGATCAGAGGGGGGTTGGTGCGGATGTGAGAGGGTTACCACCAGCTGGGTATCATCGGCGTAATTGATGATTGATACGCCGAAAGGACTGACCAGTTTCTCTAGCGGCGACATGTATACGTTAAATAACGTCGGGCTAAGATGAGCCCTGCGGTACTCCACAGCGGAGGGGGATGGCCGGTGAGTGGCTGTCGTTCTCCCATACTTGGAAGGAGCGGCCATCTAGGAAAGATTTTAACCACTTCAGGGCCATGCCCCTTACTCCGATTTCTCCCAGTCGTTGGATTAGGGTGTGGTGGTCCACAGTGTCGAAGGCCGCACTGAGGTCCAGGAGGATCACTGCCACTGATCCTCCTGTATCCAGAATGCTTCTTGCCTTCTCCACTGCTGCCAGGAGGGCGATGTCCGTGCCCTGACCTGGACGGAACCCTGTCTGGGAGGCCCCGAGTAAGTTGTTACTCTCCAGGAATAGTGAGAGTTGTTTGTTCACTAGCTTCTCCGTGATCTTACTATTTCCTGGGAGAAGGGAGATCGGTCTGTAATTGGAGAGGTCCTGGGGGTCTAAGGAGGGTTTCTTTATTAGGCCTTTTACCGCTGCCTCTTTCCATCTGGGGGGGACTAGGCCCTGCGAGAGGGAGGAGTTGATAAGCGACGTGAGGGGGGGATGATGGTGTCGGCCACTTTTTTCAGGAAACGGAGAGGGGCGGGATCGAGGGGGACCCACTTTTGATTGAGGCCAGTGACGCGGCTACCTCTTCCGTGGAGACTGGGCCAAAGGTGTCCAAGGAGGGTGAGGGGTCATCGGGGGGGTGGGAGAGGTGGGTTAGATAGTTGGCAGGATTCCTGTCCATGTGGCTGGTTACGATAGGGGGGAGAGCAGAAATAATTTTTTGTATCTTCTCATCAAAGAAGGTGGCGAGTTTGATGCATTTGCTTTCCGCTGCTTTGGGGTCCAGTGGTTTGACAGGGGGGTCTGGGGCATGAAGAAATTCCTTGAGAATGGCAAAGGTTTCGTGGGCCGAGCAGGAGGCGTTTTTAATTCTCTCTTCGTAGAAGGCGCTTTTGGTATTGCGCAGTTCCCTTTTATAGGATTTTACGGAGGCCCGAAATATGTAATTCTTGTCAGCCGTTTTGTCCTGTCTCCAAAGGCGTTCGTTCCTCTTGCACTCCTTGCGTAATAGATTTAGTTCGGGGGAGTACCAAGGGGACGGGTTAACTCTCTTGGTACGTTTCAGGGTGCTAGATTTCGGGAGGATGTCGTCCAGGGATTGGGTGACCCATGAATTGAATTCACTGTCCGTGGTAATGGTGTCTTGAGAGAGGGGGGGGAGTTTTCCTTTAATTTGGCTGCCCATTCGTCTGGGACGAGTTTATGCCAGCGTCTGATGAGGGTTCTAATTTTGGGGGGTTGAGGGAGGGGAATGTTGATAGACCATTCAAAGGGGACCAGGAAGTGGTCGGTCCAGGGGAGGGGGACGTGGGCACGAGTGTTCATCTCTTGAATGTTGGTAAATATAGGGTCAAGTAGCTGCCCTCTGTCATGAGTGGCCTGTGGGTTTTTAAGGTTGAGGCCAGTGGTGGTGATATCCTGTAGGAGTTCTGCCGCCTGCTTGTCGCCCGGATCCAGAAAATGGATATTGAGATCCCCCAGTAAAAGATAGTTGGAGGAGGTCGTACACTTAATAGTGATCTGGTCGATGAGTTTGTTTGGAAATTCACCGAGTTGTCCAGGGGGGCGATATACCAGCGTTCCCGACAGCGATGTCACTGGGGAGATTTGGATAGTAAAATGACAGCTTTCACAGCCCTTGATATTGCCGTCTGAAGTTCTGCAGGTGAAGATGTCCTTGTATATAATGGCAAGTCCGCCACCTCTGCCCTCTGGTCTATTCAGTTGGCATATTAGATAGCCAGGAGGGAGTGCAAGAACAATGTCAGGGACGTTGTTGGGAGTGAGCCACGTTTCTGTGAGAAACAAGATGTCAGTGGCGTGATTTGAGATCAGGAGGTTGATTTCATGCGCGTGTTTAACGAGCGACCTGCAGTTGAGTAGGCCTAGTTGGAGTCCACCGAGTACTGGGTCCTGGACAGGGGGGTTACAGAGGCTACAGCCGGTGAAAGGGTTTTCGCCCATATGGGTGTAAGTGCAGGAGGGGTGTTTCTGATTGTTTAAGGCTAGCAGCTTGTCTCGGGAGTAAATCGAACATTTCTTGGCAGAAATGGGCAGAGTAACTGGGCCTGGGTCCGGCTGGGCCCGGATGGGCCCAGACGGGCTTGCCTTAGGCGCGCCCGCTGCGCCCGTCCGCTGCGCGTACGTGTGAAACCCATGCTCTTACAGAGTAGGCGGGGGGCATGGCCTCGTGCAATGGGCGTGGCCTATGGCCCGGCTCGCCGATGGCAGCAAGAAGGAAAACGAAGCCTGTCTCTGGCAGCGTTTAGCTCGGCTGCGCAGGGTCAGGGATGGCAACAAAGACCTCTCAACTCGAGGTAGGAGTGAGCAAAGTGAAATACAAATTATCACACAAGTTTTAAAAATATTTCTTAAAAAAAAGTATTAGCGCGATAAACTACCTCCCGGCTGAGCCTCAGGAGTGTCTGAATCTGGGGAGCTCGTGATCAGCTCTGTTTATCTAGTGGCGGGGGGCGTGGCCTCGTGCAATGGGCGTGGCCTATGGCCCGGCTCACCGATGGCGGCAAGAAGGAAAACGAAGCCTGTCTCTGGCAGCGTTTAGCTCGGCTGCGCAGGGTCAGGGATGGCAACAAAGACCTCTCAACTCGAGGTAGGAGTGAGCAAAGTGAAATACAAATTATCACACAAGTTTTAAAAATATTTCTTAAAAAACAGTATTAGCGCGATAAACTACCTCCCGGCTGAGCCTCAGGAGTGTCTGAATCTCCTATATATATATGTATATATATATATATAATGCAGCAAATGCAAAGCGTGTAACCATGGCATCAATACAACTGATGTCAGTATACCCTTCAGACAAAAACCGTACACCATAAGAGCACAATACTCGTGCAAAACAGAATTTGCGGTGTACATTTTGACATGTGTGTGTGGGAAAAGATATGTAGGTTCCACCATTCACCCTGCACATGTCAGAATTCTACAACACCTAAGGGCAATAGCGAACAAAGATCCAACGTGCCCAGTAGCTAGGCACATCAATCAGCTGCATGAAGGAAATGCCCAAAGCCTTTCATATTATGTCATCAACAGCGTGCCCAGGAATGTAAGAGGAGGCAATCGCAAACTAGCCCTACGTCGCCTAGAGTCCAGATACATAATCCTTCTGAACTCGAAAATCCTGTTCGGTTTAAACGCGGATGAAGCCCTGAATGTACATCTGTAACCAGTCTGTACTGTTGTCTTTCCTGAATACCCATTCTTAACATCTGCAGTTCAACTACTACTTAAGTGTTTTTAAACCACGAGCACATTAGGACACTAAGATCACAAATCCTCAATTGACCACCTCAAATCACTTAGATTCACCTTTATTCACCAATCACTTCCCGAGGTACACTAGACAAGTTTCCAGCCACCCACTCCACTTGGAGACGATGTGTGTCCATTGTGCAAAGTTTCTAATGCTGAGATTGCAATAAGTTTGTTGGAAAAAGGAGTGTGGTCCTGGGATGCAGGGGAAGCTGGACCAGTTAAATGTGAGCATTAAAGAATTTGCTAGCCCCCACGAAAATAATTGTATCAAGAATTATTCAAAACAGCACAAACAAAGAAAATCTTCAGCTTGTGCAGGTATTTTATTTAAACCTGTTAGGAATTCAGACTGAGAGGAAGACGCACAGCGCGATTTGAAACGCTGCCTTTTCTACCGAGAAAGGACACCGAACGAAGGTCCTAATCGGCTACATAAATATAGTAGAGAAACACGAGGCCCGCAAAGAGTAAAACTCTCTGTGCAGCGAAAGAAAACGGCACAGGAGTGTGGAACCACCGTGTGAGTACGGAGGATATCTCCTACAACCTCAGAATTCCCAATTAAAAAGAAACCTCCATGTTACAAACAGCAATAGAGGTCTACAGTTACAGAAACAGGACCCTAGAAGCTATTAGCTCCGTTACACATATTGGACCCGCGGGACCGCGTTGCCCATAGATCAAGATTACCCTCAATGAAAGAGCCCTGATGAGAATCTGTCATCCACTTTCAGATTCGAAACGCGCCGGCACTTAAAGAAAGAAATTAGAAATTTATTGTTGATCGCATTACCAATTGTTTTTGACTTTTTCCCTTGTAATGAATGGGTTGCTTTCTTCTGTTTTCATTTCTGGTAATCAAAAGTGAGAAATATTTCATAAAGGCAGAGAAATATTTCACAAAGAGTAAATATTTGTGAATACGTCGCTTTTGTAAAAGAAGATTGTGTAATATTTGTATATATGTTTGTTGTTTAAATGTTGTAAATATGTATAAATGTGGTTCATAAGTACCTTTCTCTTCCATGAAAATACAAATTTGATTAAAAAAATTTCAACAGGTTTAAATAAAATACCTGCACAAGCTGAAGATTTTCTTTGTTTGTGCTGTTTTGAATAATTCTTGATACAATTATTTTCGTGGGGGCTAGCAAATTCTTTAATGCTCACGAGATTGCAATAAGGACTTGACACTATGGCAGTAGTACGATGTGTGACAGAATTAAGCATGCGTATGAATCATGTTAATAATAAATTAGCAACAATGTACTCATATGACTATTAGTAACAGTGTCAGTCCACTTGTACTTAACGCAAACAGTTGATAACAGAGATTGAACATGTAACAATGCAATTTAGTGCTTACATCGTAGTATAATCAGCTGATAGACACCAATCAATGTTATATACAAAGGGGCGAACACCCAGGAGTGCTCAACTCCGTATGCAACCAACCTCAGTTGCACGCGCAATAATCCAACAGCCACTTGGCAGGATGTGGAACCGCACTATTAATGTCAGCCACAACCACTTCAGACGCAATGGAGCAAGCCAATGGTAGAACTACACGCTAAAGGCTAAACTTGTAAATAGTGTTGGTGCACGCTTTTAATTTAATTTAGAGTGTTCTCATTGCAAAACATGTACGGGTGTGAATTAAACACATGTGAAATATATTAGAGACGTTTTAAGAACTGTGTTTCCTATGTGCTTTACTAAGTTTCATGAAAAAGTGTAAAAGACAGCCATGATGAAATAATGTGGAAGTCATGAACTCGTCTAAATTTCTGTCCCCCTACGCGTTTCGGTGCTCCTGCACCTTAATCATGGGGCGGGGCAAGATGAAGCAAACGTGAATAGACTGTCATATTTAAAACCCTTCAGGCACGTGCTCTCCAGCGAACAGCATGCCGGGAGTCGTAGTCTTAATTTTTCCACTTTGGTGTAGTCCGTTTGTCAACCAATTCAAACTGCCAAATTTAATGTTCATTTATTCTTTGTAGCCCTCCAGTGGGCCCCAGGTTTCAAAGCGCCGCTTTTTAATGTTCATCTCTCGTGCTGGACCAGGCTGTAACAAGGTTTACAGCCACACAGACCTGCTTCCGGTGTATACAGCGGTGCATCATCCCACAGCTGGGGCAGCCGTGTACAAACATCCTCCAAGAAAGCCCCCAAGCTTCAGAGATGCACTCCACGAGAGGCCGTTCAACAGAACCTTAATTGTGCAAAAGGGGCATTTCTCTTCCGGTAAATTTCTGACCCCGTACGCGTTTCGGTGCTCCTGCACCTTAATCATGGGGCGGGGCAAGTTGAAGCAAACGTGAATAGACTGCCACATTTAAAACCCTTCAGGCACGTGCTCTCCAGTGAACAGCATGCCGGGAGTCGTAGATACATATCATCATTATTTTCTTTAGTTTTCTCTGTCTCACATTTCAAGTGCTCTTCTGGTATTTAAGTATTGGGGGGCTTGCATAGTTTATGCCTTTTTTCATAGTGTGTGGACAATGAGTGTGTGATTATAAGCACACTATAATTTTCAACAGGGAACCAAACTACCATTCTACTCTGTTGAATATTTCTTTCTTCAGCTTTGATGTTTCTGTAATCCAATCAACCTCTTATGCTGCTCTCAATATCTTGAGACCCAAGTACCTAAGTATTTGTAAAAACGCATATGTGCAAAGTAACAGCTAAACAACTTGTAGGTGTCACATTCAAGGCTTTTATTGTCTCACCTCTTTCTATCTGTGATCTCTAGTTACAGCTGAATATACTCACTCATAATTTTTCATTCACATGAAAATTCAACCTTATATCTTCTTGTGCTCACCTCTTGTTCTCATTTTCTTTTATTCACCCTCCAAAGCTCAAAACTTTCTTCTGCTCCGGTATAGATCTGGCTACAAAGAACACAACCTCAACTGTCACAGAGAGAGCTGTCCTTCCCCATGCTGTGTAATAGGGCGGTGCATCTCCGGCTGTCCTTTGTTTTCCAACTTCCTTAGGAGATAGAATGTCTTTGCAAACGTGCTAAGTTATTCTCCTATACCTGTTAGAATATTCCCCATTTGTAATGCACATCCGATGAAGCAGGTGGTATGCATTTGGGATTACAAAAGGGACCACATGGGCTCTTGTGTTATACCAAAATGGGAGCCCTGCAGCCTAAATATCATAGACTGATGCATCCGCTAGGCCTTTATTTGTGGTAATGGGCTCCTTGGCCTGGCAAGCAGCATTGGCAAAGACAAGGGCCAACTTGAATGCCCACCACCGGTGCATGGTCTGCTCTATACTGAACTGTGTTTGGCAGAGTAAACACGGGTTTCCCAGCGGCTTTCTGGCCGACCTAGAAGGGAAGTCAGCAAACAGGTGAAATCAGATTACGGAAATGTCTCAATTCAGCAACTGAGAAACCCCAAGTCCATGTTCATTGGCAACAATATGGTGCCATTTTTTAAAATATTTCTTAAATGTGAAAAGTAAACACTCATTACAATTTATCACAGTGTCTCCACCAACAGGACAAGACACAGCAAAGGGGACCTATCAAAGTAGAAAGAAGGGAAGCCGCTGTACGCGGGGTTCATATAGGCAACGGATCATGAAGAGAATGGGCATTTTTCTTGGATCTGCAATGAAATTCAAGTTTCATTATTTTTTACATTTTGCCTATGGGTTTTTGTGAACAGCTGGTGCTCATGTTGGTCCAGTTGAGGGTCGGTCTTGATGCGTTCAGAACAGCGTAGAATCATTCAGGCCTCAATGTCTGTGAAGGACTTCGAGAATTATCAAGCAGCAGCTTTGATCCTGGAGTCTCCCTTGAAGGTAAGATGAGGTCTTTCGACCTCTAGGAGGGAGACTGCGGCATGTTGGAAGTTGCAAGGTTACAGTATGGCCAAATACGCTTCTGTGGCTGGCGGTGGATATATTGCATGCGATATCTCACAAGATGATAATATTGCATCCAGCAGATCAATCAGATTGCAAGTTAAACATTTAAATAAAATTCTTAACTCCACCTGTACTTCTCTCTCTCTTGCCTAGTATAGGTTGTAAGAAAAGTAATTACACCCTTAACTTGTGATGTCACGGTGGGCAGTGCAATAGATGCAATATTATTATAGGTCGGTATAATAGACCTTCATATTGTGACAACAACAGTGAGGCCTGTTGAGGTAGTCAATTAAGGTAGCTGATTGTTGATTTCTGTTTGTGATGTTCCCTTCTGGAAAGTTGTACTGTTTCCTTAGTTTTTTAATTGGAAGATGTATGATTTGACAACATTGTTGATTTGTTTATCTAGGTTGAATTTCCATGTGTGCATTATTTTCCTTGAAGGTTCAGTAGCAAAGAAGTACATTGGAGGGAGTGAGGCTATGTTTCTTGACATCCAGCAACTGTAACCCTACCTTGGTTTCATCCATAATTTAATGACAATCACCTACCAAAAGATGAATCCTCTGCCCACCAACAACAAATTTACATATCTTAGTCTTAAAATCGACCTTAATGAGCTGACAGCCAATATAAAATCACTTGGATTCACCCTAGACACAGACATCTTTTGAAAGAACACATTGGCAGGAAAACTAACACTATATCACCTCTCCCTACATAAAAAAGCTTTGCTACCTGAATCCGACTTCAGAACAGCAGCACAAGCCCTAGTTCTTTCTCACCTGGAAGGAGGCAATGGTCTGTTCCATGCCAGTCCTGGACTCCACATTGTGTCCCCAGAAGGCTTCACACATGCACAAGCATTTCTCAGTGGAAGCCTGAAGACGTTTAACCATACAAACTCAACGTGGAGGGAATAATATTACCTCCCTTCCATGAGCGCGTCATCTTCAAGACCAGCTGTTTCATGTGCATGGCCACCAGAAAGAGTACCCATGCATGCGCGGCCAAGAGAGCGATCCCTTCAGGCAGACATCACCTCACCAAGTGCCAGGACATCACCAGCGTGGAAACAAAAACATGCACTAAAAAAACAGAAGTCCCTCTCCATATATACCCCTGATCTCTGGAGCAGCACCCTAACATTCAACCTACCCTGCTACATGCAACCTAGAAAGGAGGTGGAACCTCCCCACTTCAGGCAGTACTATGTCAGTACATGATAGGAACCCCTCTCCCAAATGCCCTTCATCAGGGTAAACAAACATGACTCTCCAGTAAGTCCTCTGGCCCTGGTTCAGTGTTCCGTTGCCGACTAGCTAGGTTTGCGCTCTATAAATACCACCACATACAAGCGCACACGCTGCCGACCAATTGCTGGCTCATATAAGGCGTTCGTTTTCTTTTTGACCTGTTGGAAAGTGTTGGGGAGTTCTCTGCCTTGCATAACTCCACAAGCTGAAGTCTGAGGTCTCCCATCTTTTCCCTTTCGCATTAAGCTTGGATCCCGCCCCTGGCTGAACGCGGTACTTACCGCTGCGTCTGCGCCAGCGAATCCACCTTTGAGGTTTGGCGTGGCTTAGCCCTGTTTTCTCCTCTAATCCCTTGATTGCTAGGCTGCTTTCATCCAGGTTCCAAGTGGTTTTATCTGTGCTCAGCACGCAGCCCTTACCTCGGAGAACGACCCCTTTGAAGACATTGCTCAGGGGGCTTTGGAACTTGCCAGCTCAGCGCTGCTGATCATCACAAACCCTCTTTAATTTCTAGCTTGATCCAGAAAACTAATTTGCCAGAAGACATTTTTCAAACTCTATTTGCATTTTTAAACCTCTGATTCAATGGAAAAAGATGTGCAACTGATTTCACACCATGAGCCCTGTTGTTTTATGAAACATTGATTTTGTCTTAGGAAGGGGGCCTATTTTTAGAGCTAAGAGCCCTGTAGTGGCATTTTAACCCAGGTATTAGTACAGGGAGCAAAAACTTCCCTGTGCAAATAACATTTGTGACAAGCAGCGGATGTGTTGTTGTGTCAGATTAAAACGCATGTGTTAAACAATAGTGAGTTTTGCACTTTTTGCGTGTGTTATTGCTCCATTGGTAACATATTAGCAAGAACCTTGTTGAAATTATCGTCGTTTTAGCGGCAGGAAACTGCCGCTAAAACGGTGATAATGGGCTTGCTAATATGTGTTATAGAATTCCAATAGAAGCCCAGGGGGCATATTATCAAGACAGGCGATAAAATTATCGCCGTTTTAGCAGCAGTTTTCTGCCGCTAAAACGGCGATAATGGGCTTGATAATATGCTCTAAGGAATTCCAATTGAAGCCCAGGTTAAATGTGAAGCACTTCTAACATGGGCTTCAATTGGAATTCCATAGAGCATATTATCAAGCCCATTATCGCCGTTTTAGCAGCAGTTTTCTGCCACTAAAACGGCGATCATTTTATCGCCAGTCTTGATAATATGCCCCCAGGTTTGATGTCCTTCCCACCAGAACCAGGGCTTCTATTGGAATTATCTAGGGCATATTAGCAAGTCCATTATCACCGTTTTAGCGGCAGTTTCCTACCGCTAAAACGGCGATAATTTTAACGAGGTTCTTGGTAATATGCCCCCAGTTATTTCACGATAAAGCTGGTGTTTTGTGCCTGGGCTAAGAGGAGTAAGTCTCTAACAAAGGTCCAAATGAAAGTTTTCTATCGGTTTCACCCAAGGAGCCTCTCTCATGACGTCATTCTCCTGCCATCCAGTTGACCTTCAACCACACACTTCCAAAAACTCATTCAGGCTCTGAGCAGCAACCAATAGGAAAAGCCATGCATGCTCGAGCAGGTAGCCAATCAGAGACGTTCTACCCCCTCCGACCATTTACTGTGATTTCGAAGTGTAGAATCAATCGCTTTAAACAAACAATGACAGAATAACAAAACCTAAGTGCGCATTACTGGGTGTTGGCTATTTTAAAAGTGCTGTCAAGTTGTGCAGACAAGAAAAATAAGGCTCGGGGAGGTGGAGTGGCTTGCCAAGGAGCACTAAATTTGGACAAGTGGAGAAAAAGGGATTATAAATAATTCAGTCCGTTTGGCTCCAGGGTTAAACAAATGCTAGACCATATGTTTCCCTCTGTTGCAGTAATATTTTGATTAATTAGCACTCACTACATCATTCACGGACCTTAATTCTGGCATCTTAAGTAAACCTCTCTCCTCTAATTGACATATCTTAGTGGAGAACAATTTACCACCTACCACAGAAAAGTTTAAATAAAATCCTACAGTCGCAAAATCTATTTTGTGCTTGATACTTTTTTTATGGTCATAACGGTGTCTTGCCTGCCAGGTCCTTCTGCTTCCTCCACAATTTTTATATATCAAACATTCTTATACAGGAATGATGATCGATCTGGTATTAAGAATCCATATTCCAACATAGCTCAGATACAGAGTTCATATTGCACCTGTCACATAAATGTGTTCATCAAATCTTTTATACACTCCCATAAGTCCTGCATTGGAAAAGTAATTTCCGCAAATTGAATAACAACAATAGAATGTACAAGTGTTATTTCCGTTAAACTTGCCCTTCTGATTTGCTCCTTTGATCTGCCACTCTGCAGCTGTGCAGATAATATGCAAATGATGTAGCGCGTCGATGATTGACGTAGCCTCTCCACAGCTGCAGTTCAAAACCGGAACATGCATGGTCACCAAAGGGATGGATAAGATACCTCTCCATCGCAACGCGGACCCCAAGGAAGGGCAATGGGAAAGTCCTCTGCTTGGTCCTCTCTCTGGTGGCCTGAAGACCTTGGAAACTCTCCTAATGCCCCTTTCGCTGTCTTCAATCTTGGTGTCATTGTTGATGTTCGGTTCTCCTTCACTTATATTCACATGGTCACTTCCACCTGTTGCTGTATGTCGAGGGTAATCAAAAATATTATCCCTATTCTTTCATAAAACCACATCCAAGCACTCAACTCATCTTGCTTGGACTGCGTCTTGCTTGCCCTCAAGCGAGATTGCAAGTTTTCCAAACACTGCTCCATGCCTAACTCTGGGTTTGATGTAGCGTCCTCACAGTCGCAATGAACTGATATATACGTACTGGCTCCTGGTCCACAACAGCTGTATTTGCAAAGCTCTTAGCCTGTGCCCCAAGGCTTTGCTTTCACCTTTATGCAGCTATATCCCCCTACTTTAATCCCTTCTCCCGGATCTTCCCCTTCAGCTCTGAAAACCTGTTGGCTATCCTGGGGTCTAACAATGTGGTCTGCGAGGCCAAGTGTTCGGTGCTATCATTTCTAAGCCTGGCATGTTCTCTCTCTCCATCTCTACTCAGCCAGTTCCCTTACAATTTTTAACAAACATTTAAATATTTATCTGTTCTTTGCTTAGTGTTCTGGTGCTCTTCTTTTTTAACCCCTTGCATGCTGCTGTGATTCTGCGCCTGTGCGGCAAAATCGTGAGTGGGCGGGTTCATGACGGCCCCCAGCCGTCATCAGCACACGAGCGCCGTAGTGCTTGACGGATGGGGGCCGTCATCAGCATGCAAGGGGTTAATGAGAATACATTTTTCTTAGGTAATTGCTTACTCTATAAATGTCTTACATTCATATACAAATGTGATTATTATTATTAATATTATTATTATACTGTAGCATTTTGTTTTATATTATTAACCAAAAATAATGTATGTGAATATTTATCTAGACACAAAGCAGACATTTGTCTACTTCAATAAACACAAATTCTTGAAAGGATACTGTCCTGTGTGATTAAACTGTGGGTTGGAAATGTTGTCTCCTCCTGGCTTTTGGAAGAAAAATGCAGTAGCAATCCTTTTTGTTTCCAGAAACTTCAAATTTTAGACTAACACATAGCCACAGATGGTATGTTAAAATGAAGTTAGGCAAGTTTATTCTGCACTTCATTACTATATATGGGCCTATACTGTTGATCCTTTTTTAGATGAATATTATGTCAGGAGTTATACAACTTGGTAATGTCTCCTTTATTGTTGAAGAATGTTTAAATCTAATAAGGGGCCCATTGTTAGAACTTCCCCATCTATGTTCAAACCACCTAGACATTTTCCTTTATTTAAAACATTCTTCTAGGAATACAAAGTTCGTTGAACATTAGAGACATAATTTCTCCACATCAAAAGAATGTACCTTTTTCTCTAAATCTCACCTATAACATTCACTGTTTGCTTACTTCACGAAATATACATCATTTAATCTCTAACTGGAAAATTGAAGAAATTGATATTTTAAATTATTGTCTTTCATAAAACCAGATGATTTTTGTGTCTCTTATTCAAGATGGAGAATGAATGCAAACATCATTTTCAAGCATGCTAATAAAAACAAAATATCCTATTACAACTTGAGAATCATATCGCCTCCTTCAACCTCCTTGATGTCTTCCAGTCTGGCTTTAGAAAGGGATGCAGTACAGAAACTGCTATGCTTAATATCATTGATGACATTCATTGTTCCCTTGACAAAGGAGAATCCTCAGTACTAATCCTTCTAGACCTCTGAGCTGCATTCGATACCGTCCACCACCCACCCTTCTCAGCACTCTCAAAGACCGGTTTGGTTTAGAAGGCACCGTTTACAAATGGTTCTCCTCATTCCTCCAAAATAGATCTCAACAAATTAAGCTTAGCCATTTCCTCTCTAAACCTAAACCTGTCTCACTTGGCGTCCCTCAAGGATCCATCCTCTCCCCAACCCTATTCAATCTGTTCATGGAACCACTCACCCTCATCCTCAAACACTCCAATATCAACTACCACCTCTATGCTGACGACACCCAATTATACTACAAGATCAAATCTCACAAAGACATCCTTCACCTCAATGAGGCCCTGATAAAAATTCAAACCTGGTTCCATCTGAACCATCTCAAACTGAACCCCAAAAAAACGGAAATCATAATTTTCTCCCCCAAAAATAGCTCTCTTCCCATTCAACTTTGGTTAAATGACATCACCCTTCTCCATCTCAAGAAACTTAAACCTTTTATTCCTGCAGAAGATTTCAAACTTGTTGTCCAATCGCTGGTCCTCTCCAGGATAGACTATGGCAACGGCACTTTGGCGGGCACCCCTAAAATCCACCTTGCTCCAATTAAATCTGTCCTCACCCTTGCTGCTAGACTCATCTCTGATTGTAGAAATTTTGATCACATCTACCCCGTCCTCAAAAATCTCAAGTGGCTCCCAATAGAAGGTAGATCAACCTACAAGATCGCCTGCATCACTCACAAAACTCTCCACCAAAACACCCCTTCTTACCTTGCAACAAAACTACACAAAGCAGGCTGCTCTAGATCCCTGGGGAGAACAAACTCTCTTGTCCTCATCCCTCCTAGACTAAAATGTAAAAAAACACAATCCCGTGCATTCTCTGGCAACGCTCCCACTATCTGGAACTCTTTCCCAAATTAAATCCGTTGCAACCCCTCCTACCCTCTCTTCAAGAAAGAACTAAAAATACTTCTTCTTAACAAATACTGGGGTATCTAATGTTTCTGACACTTTACATGAACCAAGTATTAGGATATCTTATGTAAATTGACTCCCTACCTGCTCACTCCCCTCTCCTCTCTATGCACCCCTCCTAACTCCCCCTCTCTTTACCCTCGTACTCTTACTCCCCCTCTCCTCTCTACCCTCTCCCTACTAACCTTCATTTTCCATTCCCATCCCAACCTTTATCTCTATTCTCCCTGCCCATTTTAGACACGCCGGCAATCAGTAACATTTTGTAACTCGTTCTCGCTTATATCTCTTTTAATCTACTTAATTGTTTTTGTGTTCTCATGCCTTGTAAAGCGCTCTGATACTCTCGGGTCCAGTAGCGCTATATAAAACCTTTGAAATAAATAAATAAATAAATAATTTGATATTAATAAGAAAATGGTAAATTTAACAATGACAAGTAGGGATGCTTTTAATCAAAAGCACAAGAGCCACAGAAATGTCTATAATGGCACATGGAAATAGAGGTTTGAAATTCAATATATTAGTCTTACAAAAACAAATATCTAAATATAAAAAAAAATGTATCCCCTGCAGTAACAGTGTTTACAGATTGAAGTGCCCAAAATTTATGAATATATTCCATTACTTGGAAGAAGAGCTGGTTTTCAGTTTTTGTAGGATATGCTTAAAAGATATTTCAATTCAAATGAGTAGGACCAGCCACTTTCTGATTATCTGCAAGTAAAAAAGATAAGAACCACTGCTATCTATGGGAAAGACGGGAGACTATTACTTTCTAACAAGGCATAGCTGATCCATTTCAAAAATTGTATTGTAAATGACATCATAAACAAAAGGAAATTAGTACAAATAAAAGTTTATTGTAAACCCTGAAATTTGCATTTATCCCTCAAAGTGACAAATGATTATTAGAATACCCTGTAAGCCTTGATGAAATTAATATTCCAATAAATTTTTTCAACTCAGGCAAGTCCCCTGATCTCAATGTAATACCAGCAGAATTCTATAAAACATTTTCCACCCAATTAATGCCATACCTCATTGCGTTATTTAAAGAGTATGTCTCAAAAAGTTCAGTGTCTGGCTCAAGCCTTAATAACTGTTTTAACCAAACTTTATATTGCTCCTATCACTCCATCCAATAATCAGCCTATGTCATTAATAAATAAAGATTGCAGAATCTATGCCAACATTTTAGTAAGTAGATGATCAAATATATTGAGCTCCTTGATCCACCCAGACAAATCTGATTTCATTAAACGTTGGCTATTGGTCAATAATACCAGACTTCTCTGTCTTATTTTAGCATGTATTCCACCTCTTTACATCTTCTTCTGCTTTAGTTCAGGCTTGGGTGTAGTTCGTGGAGTTTAGCTATGCAGAACTACGCAATTTTACAAAAAAACTCTTCGAAGTTCAGTGAGTGCAGTGCGAATTGCAGTTTGGGCTGGTATTCGTATACGTGGCTCGTGCTCGCAAACTTACCGTTTGCGATCGCGAGCGGGGAAAAAACTCCGTTGCACATAGCGAAGTTGAGTTTTCTGCACTCCACGAGTTCCACGGAGTGCAGAAAACTCCGCAAACTCCACTAACAGAGCAAAGTTCAACACGCAGGCCTACTTTATTTACACTAGGTGCAGAAAACACATTTGAAAAAGTTAATTGGCAATTCTTATTTCAGGTAATCAATAGTTTAAATTTTGGGCCTATCCATATGAAAATAGTTAAAGAACTGTTATTCAATCTTCTGAGATATATATCTATATATAGATAGATATAGATATAGATATATCTATATGTATATATAGGTATATAGATATCAATTACAAAACACTTCCCTTCATACAGAGATGACCAGGACACTCCGGGCTACTGAAATGATTTATTCAGCTTGATGCTTCACCAACGTGTTTCGGCTTTTTCACGGTGTGGTGCAGGAGCGGACATACTCCAATACATACACAAATTAATTACAAAGAAAGACAGACTACAAATGTGTGCAGTATCAGGAGAGTTATGAATTGCAGGCGCCATCTTGACACGCATAATACTGTTAAGTCTGTTTGAATAAAAACCTAAATTACTTGTGTTCTATTTTGTTACGAGGTTCTCCTATTGCCTAATAAAATATTAAAACCAAATGATATTTTTAGTTTGTTAAACATGTAATCACCAGACTTGCATGTAATATGTGATTGCAAAAATCCTGCATAACCAAATTATATGTAAATTACACTCCAGTTCATCAGGGTCCTACAGATGATACATATCTCGCTTTAATGAGCTGTAGTAACAATAAACGTAGTTCTGTACAGTTCGTGTTAGATATATTCACTTTCAAAAATATATTGAATGTTTTACATGGTAAATAACAATTGATAAATGTTCTATATAAATTGGAACGATTGACCAGAGATTCAAAACTGGTGGGAGGTCACCTCTTTGAGGAAATATATAGAAGTAAATTAGATTCCAAGAGGCTTGCGCATTTACACCAGCCTGAGGAACGAGCGGCAAAATCCAAAAATGATTGTGGAGTGGGTAATGAATACAAATACATGTTCTTTAGTTGGATGGACGCACTCATTAAGTATTGTCACTATTGATAGAGAAGAAATTCCACAAGCCACAAAACAAATTAATGAGAAATTTGAGCATGAAACAAAAAGGAGCATACAAAAGCATTGAAAATACAAGCTCTTTAACAAAATATTAGGATGAAATTAAACAAGAAAACAAAAGATGTTTCTAAAAGACAAACAAGATTATGATCCAAGTCAGAAAAATATATCAGAATACAAGAAAATTTGAAGTCTTGAGAAAGGAGACTGTGAGGGAGTACAGCATCACAGGACACGACAGGGAAGAGCACAAGCAAAGTGGTGTATTCTAATGAGATGTTCAAAGAAAACTATTAGCTCTCTCACACCAGCAGTGGAATGACACAACTCACAATGGAGAGGAAATCAAGATTGGCTATCTAATTAGGACCAGCAACTGAAGTAGACAAGAACGCCATCCTATCTTGAGCAAGATTCTGAACCAATTCCTCCTTGATGTGATGCATTGTAGACAAAAGGTCTCTCATAACACACTGATAAAGCCGCCAGCAGGAAAGACCTAAAATTCAGGGCTTTACATCTGACAGTGATCTATAGTTTGTCGGTCAGGCAAATAAAATTTCCTCAGCCTGTTCACTGCAGCTTCATCTTGTAAAGAACATCCTTCTATTCTTACCTCAACAGTGTTTGGCCCAAGTAGTGGGTGTTTGAGTTTTGTCTTTCTTGGACTATAGTTATGCTTATCATCTGTTTCTTCCTTCTTGTACCATTGGCAAGCTGTCACTGCTTTAGAACCTGGCTGTTCAGTTTATTTTTGATTTTTGGAAATTTGACCATGTTTTCGTGTGGCGTTCCAAACCCAACCAGCTCCCGATGAAACAGCACACTTCAGATTGTGTTTGACTCTATGGACCTTCCATCCGTCCGGTCCATAAAGGTTCTTGAATTGCTTTGATCTCTGCCTCCCTTGGGGCTCTATTTGGTCCAAGACTCAGGTAGAGGTATTTAAGACTTAGGGCCAGATTCATCAAAGGGTTTTGCCCATTCTGTGTCTATGGGAAAATGTGTTCATGAATATGGCCCTAAATGCTTTGCACACACCTAGAATTCTTAGACTCACTGCCTTGCACAGGGCTAGAATCCCTGGATTCAGAAAAATGTAGAGATCCAGAGTCCAAAGACTGACGGTTACGTGCAAATCTTGTGCCGCTGGACTTACTGCTTTGTACAGATCCTGAGATCTCAGACTAAAAGCCAGATTTTGATATTGACGGTCCTGGGACCGCCGTACCAGTTGATGGCAGTCCCACCACCACCATGGCATCAGGCCTCCCACCCAATCATGATGCTGGCGGTGGGACCGCCACAAGACTGCCACCGCCACCAGGATACCGGATCCTATGGTGGTTGGGAAAGTAGGCAGGAATCGTGGCAGTGCCAATCAGTAACAGCTGGTCTGGGGTAGCAGGGGGAGGGGGTTGACGACAGACGAATGGAGGTGGGGAGAAACAACAACAAATAAAACATTTTTTAAAAATAGGGGGGGAAAAGAACTTACCTGCCACCCAACACTCTTCTGCTCTGTGTTTGTGCTGCAGCACATAGGCTCCCAGTGTCCCCTGCGGCCAATCCTGACGTTGCTCTCATGCCTGAAAGCAGCATCAGGATGGGGCTAAGCTCTATGAAATTGCACTCCCTGAGAGACTGGAAGCCTGTGTTTACAGTCTCCAACCCAGCAAAGCTGCTGGATTAGAGACAGCTGAGTGTGCATGTCATTTGGCCATCCTGAGACGGCCGGCCAAACTGACATGCGCACTGAATGCAATGCCCACCACTCCATCTCATGACTAAAGTGCCCCTTCGATGTCCCTGCCCCCAAGACTCTCCGGCTGTTAGAACCTGAAAAATAAAATGATAATAAACCTGTTTATTATCGTTTTATTTTAGAAGTTTTGAGGCTGGTGGGGGTTAGGACGCTATTCCGCCATAACGGAAGAGCCGCCATTGTTGCCAATGCCGGCACTGCAGAGAAGATTCCAACCTGCCTTTCATCCAAGCATTCCATGGTGGATGCCCCACCATGAGATGCTTGGCAGAAAGGCATGTAAAGGGGCCCCCAAAAGGGCCAACGGGTAAATCTGTCCCCGGGGTGCATGCGGAGGGCACTTGATGTGCCCCCACAAAAGTGCACTCTTGTGTGGGCACTGTGTGGCATACACAACATGGTGAATGCCACACCATGGACGGACGTGCTGTACAGGGGCGTAACACAGGCCCCGCAGCCCCCGCAGTGCGGGGGGGCCTCACGCTCCAGGGGCCCCCTCACTGACTCTCAGCACTGGGTAGACGGCTGCAAGAAAGGCAGCCAGCAAGCCTAAATTAGACAGTGTGCGTGCACACCGAGGACTAAATTACAGGGGGGTATTAACACAGGCCCCCACAGGGGTCCCCCCAATGCTCCAGGGGTGGCCCTCACTCTCGGCAGAGGAAGACAGCAAACCAGGCCAGTAGTGCACGCACGGCACGCAACGGACGGTGATGGGCCTCTATGTTTAACGATGATTAATAATTATATAGGCCGGGATGTAGAATATTAACATAGGCCCCTACCAGGGGCCCCCATGCTCCAGGCAGGGCCCCCGGCCCCTAACTCTCAGCTGCAGCAGAGGAAGACGCAGTAAGAGCAAGGCAAACCTATAAACAGTTACAGTGCGCAGCCGCGCACGCCACGGACGGTGACGGCCTCTATAAACATTATTATGGTGCTTGGTGCCATCAGTGGTGGGCAGTCCTGCTGCCAGTGTTCTACTGATCTCCCCCTTGGTCTCCCCCTACATTAGAGGGGAGCTCACAAATACAGTTATAAGCTAACTAGCTCAGCTCCCCCATCGGTTTGGTCTCCCCCTACGGGGCTTAGAAATGCCGGCCTGCCTGAACCTTTTTTTAAATTAATTAAATAGTTGGTGCGCACTGCGCAGTACGCCCAGGTGGGCGGGTCTTCTTCATAATTAAAATGCTGCATGGGAGTGGCGGTGCGCAGTTGCTGTCTGCGCGCCGCTGTGCCGCGGTCTTCAGGGTGGGGGTGGGATTGGTGACCAAGGCTGCCAATTTTGTTATGCGCATGCACATTGTAATTAAAACTGCGCGTGACTTTAGTACTAGCTGTAGGGTGCGGCCGCCGTGGTAGTAGAAGAGTACTAGTCCCTGCCTTGTCCTGGTGGCTAGCCTCGCCCAGTCGCCCTCCCACAGTCTTCTGCTGCCCGCCCTGCTCGCCTTCAAAGCTGCAGGCAGCCAGGCCTAAGGTGACTCTCCTGAAGAGGTCACTCCCCCACGCTCCCAAGGCTTTGGTGACTCCATGACCCGAGAGCGCCTGAAAGCTGCCCTGCAATATCGTAGCGCCTTACAGCTAAGTCATCAGCGCGATCATACCCCTGCATCACTGCCGCTGCCTGCATTGCGCGTTTTCCATTTATAGTGCATTGTGCATTGTGCGTTTACCATTCTGAGTGTTACATAATTTAATCTGCGCATTGTTGTGTCCGCATTGTATCAGCAAAGTACTGTATGCCCCATTGTGCCTCTGTCTGTCCCCCAGGCTCGCCCAGTTTCGATTTATCCCACTTGCAGCCATTTTGTTGTTTGTTGTGCTTCCTAGCCCGTAGCTCCACCCCGCGCCCGCCTCCCAGCTGACCCTCCTCCCACAGATAGTTGTTGTTCTGCCCCACCATCCCCTCGCCGTGACTCTCCTGACTAGCTCAGAAGAGGTCGCCCCCCACGCTCCCAAGGCTTTGGTGACTCCGTGACCTGAGAGCGCCTGAAAGCTGCCCTGCAATATCGTAGCGCCTTACAGCTAAGTCATCAGCGCGATCATTCCCCCGCATCACTGCCGCTGCCTGCATTGCGCGTTTTCCATTTATAGTGCATTGTGCATTGTGCGTTTACCATTCTGAGTGTTGCATAATTTAATCTGCGCACTGTTGTGTCCGCATTGTATCAGCAAAGTACTGTATGCCCCATTGTGCCTCTGTCTGTCCCCCAGGATCGCCCAGTTTCGATTTATCCCACTTGCAGCCATTTTGTTGTTTGTTGTGCTTCCTAGCCCGTAGTTCCACCCCGCGCCCGCCTCCCAGCTGACCCTGCCTCGCCCCCCCCTTCCACTATCCACATATGACAGATGCATTTGCGCGCAGCGTTCACGCGCAGCGGTCGCGCCCTATGCGCGCCGAAGGTGCGCCAAAGGTAAGCCCGTCTACGCCCGTCCGCGCCTGGACCGCGCCCAGTGCCAGACCCCCTGTCCCCCGCAAACCGCATTCCTCTCGCATATCATATGACACCACCACCCTCCTAGCCCTTAACCCCGGACGCACACCACAATGCTATGAAGCTGCCCCAGGACGTACCCACGGTCCCTTCACCTGCCACTCCTGCAATTTCGCCTGCATCAAGACCCACACCAAATCCACGAGCTCCAAACACAACTCTAACCACCTGAAGTGCATCCTGCTGAACACCCGCTCGGTCCACAGACACGCCACGGAACTCTGGGACCTACTCGACACTGCGTCACCAGACATCGCCTTCCTTACAGAAACATGGATGACCACATCATCAGCACCCGACATTGCCATAGCCATCCCGGACACCTACAAGATCCTCCGAAAAGACCGCACCAACCAAACAGGAGGAGGCATCGCCATCTTCCATAAGAACTCCCTCAGAATCACGACCAGCTTCGACGATAACCTCGCTACCGCCGAACACCTTCACTTCCAGATCCACACCGACCCCAGGACCACACTTAGAGGCACCCTCATCTACAGACCACCAGGAACCCGTAAACAATTCAACGAAGACATCACTGACTTCATCAGCCCACATGCCCTCCCCTCCGAGAACTACATTCTACTGGGGGACTTCAACTTCCATCTAGAAAAGAAAAATGACATCAACACCACCACCCTTCTGGACAACCTAGATAATCTTGGACTCAAACAACTCGTTAACACCCCCACCCATGTAGCCGGACATACGCTCGACTCCATCTTCACCTCCTGCAAACACATCTCCTTCGATCACACCACAGCTCTCCATTGGACGGACCACAGCTGTGTTCACTTCAGCTACAAAACTACCACGATCCACAACCCCCCACAACCCATTCCCCGAAGAAACTGGAACAAAATCACCACCGACCAACTCATCACATCGCTCAACCAAAATCCTCCCACCCTCTCATCGGACCCAAACGAAGCTGCCACCAAACTCAAACAATGGATTACTCACATCGCTGACGAATTAGCACCTCTGAAAAACCACCAAACCAAACAGGGTAGCAAAAAGGCCCCTTGGTTCAACGACGACCTCAAGAAATCCAAGAAACTTTGCAGTACTCTCGAGAAAACATGGAGAAAAAACCCAACCACTGACAACCTGACTGCCTTCAAAGCATCCACCCGCAAACACCACCAATTGATCTGATCCACCAAGAAAGCAGCATTAAAGGATCGACTCGACAACAACGCCCTTAATAGCAAGGAACTTTTCAACATCGTTAAAGAATTTACCAACCCCACCGCAGCCTCAAATGACATTACTCCCTCCCAAGACCTCTGCGATTCGTTATCCTCTTCCTTCTACAACAAAATCGCCGACATACATAACAGCTTTGAGAACATTTCCAAAGAACAGTCCACTCCACCCGCCTCCGAACCTAAACCGCCCTCTAGCAACCTGAGCACCTGGAACCCAATCACCACTGATGACACCATCCGCCTAATGAACTCCATCCATTCAGGCTCGCCAACAGACCCCTGTCCTAACCACATCTTCAACAAAGCAGACTCCATCATCGCACCCCATCTCCGTGATGTCGTCAACTGCTCCTTCAACTCTGCTACCTTCCCAGATACCTGGAAACACGCCGAACTCAGCGCTCTCCTGAAGAAACCCACAGCAGACCCCTCGGAACTCAAGAACTACCGCCCCATTTCCCTCCTCCCATTCCCTGCCAAAGTCATTGAGAAAGCCGTCAATAGCCAGCTCGCCGCCTTCCTTGAATCCAACAACTCTCTCGACCCATCACAATCCGGCTTCCGAGCCAAACACAGCACCGAAACCGCCCTTATTGCAGCGACAGACGACATCCGATCGCTACTGGACAACGGAGAAACGGTTGCCCTCATCCTATTAGACCTATCTGCCGCTTTCGACACAGTCTGTCATAGCACCCTCATACAACGCCTCAACGACGTCAGAATACAAGGAAAAGCCTTGGACTGGATCATCTCGTTCCTTGCCAGGAGAACCCAGAGAGTCCGACTCCCCCCATTCAAATCAGAGGCCACCGAAGTCATCTGCGGAGTACCACAAGGATCGTCACTCAGTCCCACCCTCTTCAACGTTTACATGAGTCCTCTTGCATCCATCGCGCGACAACACAGCCTCAACATCATCTCCTACGCTGACGACACCCAGCTGATCCTCTCCCTCACCAAAGACCCCAACACCGCCAAAACCATCTTCACGAAGGCATGAAAGAAGTAGCCGAATGGATGAAAAACAGCCGCCTAAAACTTAACTCAGACAAAACGGAAGTCCTCATCCTAGGGTCATCCCCCTCTGCCTGGGACGACTCATGGTGGCCATCGGCCCTGGGCACAGCACCCATACCCACAGACCACGCACGTAACCTAGGCTTCATCCTAGACTCCTCCCTCTCGATGACCAGACAAGTCAACGCCGTCTCATCCTCCTGCTTCAATGTACTTCGTATGCTCAAAAAAATCTTCCGTTGGATCCCCACCGAAACAAGAAAGACGGTCACCCACGCACTGGTCACTAGCCGACTGGACTATGGAAACACCCTCTACGCCGGAACCACAGCCAAATTACAGAAAAAACTCCAACCCATACAAAATGCATCAGCCAGACTCATACTAGACATCCCTCGCCAAGCTCACATTACCGGCCACCCGAAAGACCTCCACTGGCTTCCCGTCAACAAGAGAATAACGTTCCGTCTCCTCACCCACGCACACAAAGCCCTCTACAAAATAGGACCCGAATGCCTCAACACACGACTGTCCTTCTACACACCCACCCGCCAACTAAGATCTTTCAATCAAGCTCTCGCCACAGTTCCGCGCATCCACAAATCCACCATGGGAGGAAGATCCTTCTCCTACCTGGCAGCTAAGACCTGGAATTCTCTCCCCACTCACCTCCGCCTCACACAGAACCACATTTCATTCAGAAAGGAACTTAAAACCTGGCTATTCGACAAATAATACACCCTCTCCCTCAAGCGCCTTGAGACCCTCTGGGTGAGTAGTGCGCTATACAAATTGCTGAACTTGAACTTGAACTTGAAGGTGAGCGAGTATGTCGAGTCCTGCCTGCTCAGGACTCGGAGGAATCGGAACTCTCATGATTAATATGAATGTTTGAAGCCGGCTATGCATTTTCAGGTATGGTGGTATAGATATAGCCACATTCAAACCTGTGAGCATTAGGGTGATTCTGAAGTCCAATGCAACTGCTAAATGTATTATTAAGATGTTTTAAATTGGGATTATGCTAGGCATTTGGATGTTCTATTTCTTTAGGAAACTTAGGTTCAGGGTAGACTGGTTTTTGTTGTGAACGATCAGAGATATTGGCAGGAGTTCAAAAGAATCGCCGGATCAACCTCTGTCCAGCAGACTACACGAGTTTAAAATGGACTCTATGAAACATCTGCTGTGCCGATGTCCAGTAAAAAGAACATTTTTGGTGACGCAACTCTTTAATTGAGCTGGGATTAGGACTGCTTCAGGAGCTGCGCTTTTTCGATTTAATGAGTATTGAGACTGATATTGTATTTAGTTTTAATATAGAATAATTTTTAGTCAAACTTGCTGTGATTATAGATGACTGTTAGCATATGATTTTTGAATGGCTTTTAATGACTGAACAAACATATATTAGTTAATTACTACAGGGTACAGCCCTTATTGTGGAAGGCACTATGTTGTACTAGCTCCCTTTGGAAGATTTTGAGGAGGGATCGTTGGGTGACTTTGGGGTTTTCTTGCGGTGGTTGGAAATCTCCCAGGAAACTTGATTCCATTCGGAGGTGAGATGATGAGTGCTACAACAAAGAAACCATCAATAAAATATTTTGGTGCCGGGTGGAGGTTATGAGATGTTCAGCCACAATGGTTTAGGTGTTTGTATTTACCAGAGTGAACTTTCATAACAACAAGAAGTTTTAAGAGTTAATCAGTTTACATTTAAAGAGGCTCCTTCTGGATAAGGACAGCCCTAACATCAGTTTGTCCCTAATCTTGTGAGGTGGAGGGCGCATCCCATTCCTTGAATAAATATTCAAGGAGTCAAATGTTGACTTGGAGGATGTGCAGAAACCGATTTCTACTTGTGCAAAAGTGTCGAAGCGACAATCTTGGATGACTGCAGACATGGAAGGTGATTCAGAGACTGCATACCTACAGTTCAGGAGGACAGCTCTGATGTGTATGTAATGCATCAGGAGGGTGATTCGTCTAAGGTTGCTTGAACAGATTGATCTTTGTGATAATAGGAGCTGTGATCACAGAGGGAGTGGGGGTGGGGTGCGGTTGGGATAATGTTCAACGATTATCCTCTTGTAACTGATGTAATCTGTAATGCAACCATCCTAAATGTAAAGCGCTCTGATACCCTCTGGGGTCTGGTTCACGCTATATAAAACTTTATAAATAAAAAAATAGAGAGGCGCAGAAGGGAGATGGTGGGAACCGTTAAGGATATATCCCTTAGCACTGGCAGGGCAGGGCTGGCTGGATGTCGATGAGATGGCGGGGGGTGGGGCAACGAGTATCGGTAGTAGTGCTGAGCCTGAAAATGAAAGCAGTAGAGTAGTTGGACCTGGGAGGGGCCAGCAAAGCTTCAACGTTCCCCCTAAAGTGCCAAACAGATAAGAGGCCCCCAGCGCAAGGCCGCAAGCGTGGGTAGAAAACAGGGTGGGTCCCAGATAGCTGAGGGCCCGACTGGTGCTGTCCGGTGCAATGGGTTGTGATGTGCAGACAGCATCAGACCAGCAGGGGCATCGGGAGACACTCTCGCCATTAGGGAGCAGCCTTACATTACGCTGGGTGCCAGAAGGAAATACTGTTGTATGATTAAAAATTAAAATATTTACAATTGTATAAAAAAAGAACACTAACACTGGTGAGCATAAGACCGATAAAAACCCATTATGGAGCAAATAACGTCATCCTGTTTTGTAGTAATGAGATGCCTCAGGTTTCCAGGTCGCTTTGTGCCCATGGATCTCTTTTTGTGGCAATTAAAATCATTGGTTCCGTTAGACTAAAACGAATCTTAACAACCAGAACGACTTATGGTGGCAAGTAAAAGCCCTGAGGCTGAGCTGGAGACATGGTGTGCCCTGCTGACATGAAGTAATTAGAAGTCACTGGTGGAACGTGTTTTTTTTGCGGATTTTAAATTAGATAAGTTGAAAGATTTGTTTTAAAAATTGTAGATTGTCAGTCCAAACTATGATTTACCCCATACAAATAAATAACAATCTAGACACCTTCCTCTCTCTCCTCCATGTGTCTCCCTTTTTTTGCTGCATTCCCTATCTTTCACCATTGCCCTGCCAATCCTCTTGGCTTGTACCCCATTTATGTACAGTGCTCCTTTGCTTTGTAGCTAGGTTTGTGCTTCATAAGTGTGCATCAAACACCTTCAATGTGTGAAAACGTATACAGGTTTTCGGGATCGATTGATTCTTTTAGGATATACAAAACACTTTGGCAACCCAGAAATACCTTTCCAAGTCACTAAAATGTTTTTGAGACTGATTCCTTATCGCAATTATGAATACAATGAAACGGGAGTTCCTTCTTGATTGTGATACACAATCACATGTATCAGTGGTTTGTAACCTCAATTGTGGTCGATAACCATTGATCAGATATCCATACTCACGCCAGTTGTGCTGGTATTTGATTCTCAAAGGGGAGTGTCTCTCATTTTGGTAAACAGGACTTGTCCCTTTAATGGAAGCTGTCTCTTAAAAATGTTTCTCCTTTTTTCGAAATGTAGCAGCAGGGACAGAGGTTGCCGTCTCTTGCAGGCCACCATATCTGCGTTTGCAGCTCATCACAGTGAGATGCAAATTACAAACAGCCTCATTTACGTTCATTAGAAAGGCCACTTTGCAACTAAATGGATAATTTACAATACCACATCTTTGAACACAAGTCGCATAGCATATTGCTTGGCTATTTGCAAACTAGGTGTGGAATTGGCACTTTCAGGTTTGTGAACAGGTATTAGTACATTGGCCCCTTACTTCGTCTTTCTTTAAAGTTTAGTGTGAAAAGCTAAAGGATGAGCAGAGAGAGCACAATGCACCCAAACTTGCACTGCTGAGACTTCGGCCCATAGAAGCCCAGGCTGGGTGTCAAGTGGGCCCATGTCATCACGAGCTTCGCTGCAACATGGCCCCGTGTCAATGTGACACCTTCTGCCAGTCTTGGCTTTTAGGCTACTTTAATATGCGTTTTTACACTTGCAGGTTCGCTTTCACATCATAAACATGAGCTTCAAAATCCCACAATAGAAACTGCTGTTGTCTGGAAAGCCAGCCCTGGCTGAGTTTGTCACACATGCCCAGGGACCAGTGGTGTAAAGCAAAATGACTGGGCCGCCATGCAAACTGTATTGCGTGGCCCCTGACATTACAAACTGCCCTGCCAGGTTTCCCAGGTCCATTCATCGCTAGCTTCTCCATTCCAGGATTTTTCTTAACATCTGGGTCTTGAAGTCTTGTTTATTCCATTATAACTCAACGGGCATATACCTGGGAGATTTGGCAGCTATACATTTAAATGTTGGAGGTTTCAAATCAAAATCTGCTAGATTTCTGGGTGGTAGGGCAAAGTTTTACATGGTGGGCCGCATCGCCCGGGGGGGGGGGGGGGGGGGGGGGGCTCCATGTGCTTTGCAGGAGGGACCCCTCAAGTTTCCTTCCCCCCCCATGGGGCTGGATGTGCTGTCACTTCTGCAGGGTTCTCTTTAGGCTCTCCTGTGAGTTAAACATTCCCACTGCTGTGACACCGCCACCGCACCGCCCGCCCTGGGTTACTGTTGTAATCAGGTGGGCGGGACTGCAGACGGCTAGGCGGTCTTCGTTGGACTGCCACGGTGGCGTCCAGTGGGAAGACAGCCAACATCAAAATCAGGCCCTAACTGCTGTGTTGGAATCTGAATTACTCGACTCTCTGCTTTGTACCTATCTAGTCCCTGGACTCACCGCTGTTTACAACTCCAGAGTAACAGATTCTCTATACAGTTTTTGAACACTAAACTTATCTGCTGCTGTGAAGAGATCTTGAAACTCAGAGCACAGAGAAACATCCTTTACAACGCAACCTTTACCACGCAGTGCCTTTACGGCGCAACTTTTACAACGCACACCATTACAACGCATTGCGCTGGGGGGCGCTCTAGGATAGGAAATAGGTTTAATTTACTATCCAACACCTTCCCTACTTTCCACGGGGACTGGAGTTGGAATAGTAAATTAAACTAATCACTATCCAGCGCCCCAAAGCACTATGCATTGTAAAGGCATGCGTTGTAAAAACCGCGTTGTAAAGGCATGCGTGGTAAAAGCATGCGTTGTAATGTCATACATCCCAGAGCACACTGCCGTGCACAAATCAAAAGGGTGGGTTAACTACTGTGCACAGAGTCGTTGTCCCAGACCTGATTGATGTTTACAGTTCTGATGTTCATGGACTCATTGCTATGTACATATCCGGTGTTACAGGGGTCTCTGCTATGTACAGATCTGAGTCCCTGGACTCACCCAAGTGTGCAGATCAGGATCACATCATGTCTCAATGCTGTGTATAAATCTTGAATCATCACCTTACTGCTGTGTGCAGATCAGTAGTGCAGGGACTCACTACTGCTCTGTGCAGAGCCATAGTCCCTGGATTCACTGCTGCGTGGTACAGATTCAGAGTTCTTGGACTCACCGCTGCTGTAGACAAATCTAGAGTCCCTGAAGTCAGCAAGTCTTAGGGAGAGCATGTGATCACTGCTATGTAGAGATCCTGAGACCCAGGGCTCTCTTCTGTGTACAGATCCAAAGTGCATGGTCTATCTGAAGGGGTGTACAGAACCAAAGCCCCTGGACTCCCACAGATGTGTACAGATTTTCAACCCAATGTAGAGATGTGGGATCCGTGGATTCCCTGCTTCCAAGTATGTATGTTGAACCCAAATTACTCACTGCTCTGTATAGAACTTGAATCCCTGGACTCATTGCTGTGTACTTATCATGAACCCCAGGACTCACTGCTATGCAGAGATGTGGGATCCATGGAATCCCTGCTTCCAAGTATGTATGTTGAACACATATGACTCTCTGCTCTGTATAGAACATAAATCCCTGGACTCATTGCTGTGTACATATTGTGAACCCCAGGACTCACTGCTGCGTACATATCGTGAACCCCAGATCGCTGCTTTGTGCATATCCAGAGTGCATGAATTCACTGCTGCTGTACATGGATTATGAACCCCTAGACTCACTGCTGGTTTGTGCAGATCAGGAAACCATGTATTCACCGCAGCTATGCAGGGATTTTGAACCCCAGGACTCACTACCATGCACTACCGTGCACAAATCCTCAGTCCTGGGTATCACTACTGTGTATAGCTGTATACACATCTTTAAGTCCAGAACTCACTGCTTTGGACAGATATGAGTCTTAGATCTCACTACTGATTACCCTGGGACCCACTGCTGTATACAATTTTGAATCACATGACTCCCTGCTCTGTGCAGATATGCAATCTATGGATTCACTGCTGGTATGTATGTATTCTTAACCCCATGAATCACTGCTTTATACATATCTTAAACCGTAAAGCTCAATCCTGTATATGGATCATAAACCCCAGACCCTGGAGAAGTCCAGGGTCTGGGGATCTCCAAGTGGCTCTTGGACCCCAGGGCTCACTCTGGTGTTTGGATCTTGAACCCTAGGACTCATTAAAGGGTACAGATCTTGAATTTGAAGACTCCCTGTTGTGTGTGACTCTTGGACCTGTCGTGTACTGACCTTGTAAGCCAGAGCTGACTGTGGCGTTCAGATCTTGAATCCCTAGACCTATTGCGGTGTACTGACTCACTGTGGTGTACAGGTCTAGAACTCCAGGACTCATTGTGGTGAACAGATCTTGAACCCCAGGACTCACTGTGGTGTGCAGATCTTAAATTACAAGATTCTCTGTGGTGTACAGACCTTGAACCACAGAATGCCTTGAGGTGTATAGACCTTGAACCCCAACACTCACTGCGGTGTACAGATCTTGAACTCCATAATTCAGTGGGTAATGTAATGTGTGTGACGTACAGATCTTGAACTACAATATTCAGTGTGTAATGTAATGTAATGTGTGTGGCGTACAGATCTTGAACTACAATATTCCTTGTGGTGCACAGAACATGAACCACAGAAAGCCCTGTAGTGTACAGGCCCTTGAACCGCAAGGCTCACTGTGGTGTACAGACCATGAACCCCAGGACCCATTGCAGTGTACTGATCTTAAATCCCAGGACTCACAGAGGTGTACAGATCTTGAACCCCAGCACTCACTGTGGTGCACAGATCTTGAACCCCCAGGACACACTGTGGTGTACATACCTTGAACCCCAGCAGTTACTGTGGTGTGCAGATCTTGAATGATAGGATTCTCTGTGGTGTACAGAACTTGAACCAAAGAATGCCTTGAGGCGTACAGACCTTGCACCCCAACACTCACTGCGGCGTATATATTTTGAACTCCAGAATTCAGTGTGGTGTACAGATCTTGAACTACATGATTCCCTGTGGTGTACAGAGCGTGAACCACAGAGCGCCCTGTAGTGCACAAGCCTTGAAATACAAGACTCACGGTGGTGTACAGTCCTTGAACACCAGGACTTACTGCAGTGTACTGATCTTAAATCCCAGTACTCACAGAGGTGTACTGATCTTGAACTCCAAGACTCACTACTGTGTACTGATTCAGAATGCCAGGACTCACTGCAGTGTACAGGTCTTGAATACCTGGACTCACTGCGATGTACAGATCTCTAACCCCAGGACTCACTGCGATGTACGGGTCTTGAATCCCTACACTCAGTGTGATGGATGGGCTCACTGTGGTGTACAGATCGTGAACTCCAGAACTGACTTCAGTGTACTGATCATGAACCCCACTACTCACTGTGGTGTATGGATCTTGAATCCCTAGACTCAGCGTGGCGGTTGGACTCACTGAGTTGTACTGGTCTTGACCCCCAGGACTCACTGTCGAGTATGGATCTTGAATCCCTAGACTCAGCGTGGCGGTTGGACTCTGTTGGACAGGCCCCAGAAACGGGCTCGCTCCCTCCCCGCACGACAGAGCCAGGGCACCGACCCTCCAGCAGCTACCCACAGAAGTCACCCGTGACCCGTCCCACACGGGACACCTGCCCCCGAACATCTCGGTATCACTGGCCCGGGCCACCGCCAGTACCCTTGGCCGGGCCCAGCCGCCATCTTGGACACTGCACCACGAGGCCGCGTGGCCTCAGCTCAACCCTAACCCTGGGCCTGGCCGGGCCCCGACATCCCGGCACCACCATCCACCCAGGAGGTGAACGGACCACTTGGCAGGTCAATGGGAGAGAGGAGCGTTGATGGCTCTCCCCCGCCAGGTGCCGATCGCCCCCAGCCTCCCCGGGCGCTGGCTCCACCCCCCTGCTGGGTGTCTGGACTCCCTCATCCCGGACCTCCCGACCTCCAAGTGCGAGGGTCCGGACATCAAAGGGCGCCAGACCTATAACTGGGGCAGCTCCAGAGCAGGAAGGCAGTTGTATCCTGGAGTCGAGAGACACCTAGAAGAGCTCATCCTTGACGGACTGTTGGCGCTGCCGCAGCCCTGCCTTGCGAACTGTCGTCCTGCCTGCTGGCGCTGCCGCGGCCTTCTGCAACCTTCATCCTCGTCGGGACCTGCTGGCGCTGCCGCGGCCCGTTGCAACTACCATCTACGACCTCCTCGGGACCTGCTGGCGCTGCCGCGGCCCGGTACCATCTACGATCTCCTCTGGACCTGCTGGCGCTGCCGCGGCCCGACCTCCTAGAACGCCGAGCTCGAGGATTGTGAGCTACCATCATTTCATCCACTACCAGTTGGTAACAAGACTGTCCCGCTACCCCCCTTTTCCTTCCAAGAGACTAGAACCGAGGGGACCCCGGTGTCCAGACCTCCTTGTACCATACTACCGTACTTCAAGATTTGCTTATAAAGAACGTTAACCCTTATCTTTGTGTGGTGTCCATCTGTGGGGGGGAAGTTACTTGTCTGTACGATCGCTGGAGACGGCTCTCCCCGGAGACTTCTCCCCCTGTCCTCGGCCGACCCTCCAGGTCCCGTCTAACATTGGTGGCCAGCGGCGGGATCCGAACCAACGTGTACCGTACAGAGAGTAACTCACCCCACGACTAAACCACAATGTCAACGAAAGAGAGCGGATCCACAGAGAAATTCCAGATGGAGAAATTGGAAGAATACAGCCATCGAGAGCTAAAACAATTTTGCATAGAACTAGGCATTGCTACCACCGGTCTGAGCACGAAAGACGATTTCAAACACGCCCTAGAATCTTGGGCAGAAACCGGTGCCGTCAGACCCCGGGACCAAGACGTCGAAGCGCCAGAGACAAACACCACTTCTCCCGAAGAAAGGAGAGCGGGTCTCTCCCGGGAAGAGATCCAAGAACGAGAAAAAAACAGACTCCACGAATTAGAGTTGGCACGACTCAAGTTGGACGGAGAGCTGAAACTAGCAGAACAAAAACTGAACTTAGAACACTTACGGCTCCGAGAAGAGCGGGAAGAAAAGCAAAGACAAAGAGAACTCGAAGAGAAAAGACTGGCATACGAACACGAGCGCAAGCTAGCTGAAATCGAACTGCGAAAACAAAACAAAGAACTAGGGGTGCCCGAGCAACCGCGCACTACAGAACCGAAAGTCCACATCCCTAAAGATGTCGTCCGAGAATATTATAGGAACAACGACATACAACAGTGGTTCAAGGCCTATGAGATCGCCATGACCTCCCACCGGATCGATCGAAGTGACTGGGGAGCCGGCCTATGGGGGAGGTTCGTCAATGAAGGCCGCGATGCCCTGCTACAGCTCCCGGACCATCAGATGACGTCCTATGATCACATGAAGGCCGCCCTCCTCACTCGTTATGGGCTCACATCCGAGATGTACCGCCAGAGGTTCCGCGACTGCACCCGGATCCCGGGTACAACTTGGGTGGAATATGTGAACTATTTCAGCCGAGCCTTCGAGGGATGGATCAAGGGTAGCCGCGTAACTACATACGAGCAACTCTTCAACCTCATTGTATGGGAGCACCTCTCCAACAACTGCTTCGTCGAGCTCAGGCAGCACCTCCTCGACAGTAAATTGACTGACCCTCGGCAGCTCGCCGCTGAGGCTGACCGTTGGGAGAGCACCCGAGTGGCCCGGAGTGGGCCAAACGAGCAGAACCGAAACAACCCAGGTCACCATCGTCCCCGAGGAGGAGGAGGCCAGGGCCGGGGCAGAGATGCCGTCCCGGCAGCTCCCGCCAACAACACCCCGCCCCCGGCTGGGCGGGGGAACCCTCCGATGCGCCCAGGGTTCCGAGCCAATGTCACTTGCCATCGGTGCCAGCGGGTCGGCCACTATGCCAGCGACCCGAACTGCCCAAAGAACCAGACTCCCGGGCCCCGCCAGGTCGCGGCCGCCGCCCTAGGAGAAGAACAAACGTCCAAAGAGCATGAAGAATACGAGCAAGAGCAGCCCGAGTGGGAACCTGCCGCCATTGTCCTGGCTTGCCTAGGGGGAAGAGACATGATCCCGCGGGTCCCCCTACCCGCGAACACCAGAAAATACAGCCAGTGGGTGAACATAAATGGATGCAAGGCCGAAGCCCTGCGTGACACCGGGGCCAGCGTGACGGCCGTCCGCTGTCACCTGGTGACCCCAGAACAAATCCTGCCAAACGTCCTTTGCCCCGTCCGATCGGCCGACAACTCTGAGAGCCTGTGTCGGATGGCCTGTGTCCCCTTTGAATGGGGAGGAGTGTCCGGCGTGCTAAAAGTGACTGTCCGCGATGATGCCCCCGTGGACTGCCTCCTGGGAAACGACCTCGAGAGTTCCCCGTGGGCGGCCGTTGAGAGAAGAGAACACCTGGGGATGTTGGGCCTCCCGGACTGGGCGTGCGTAACAACCCGGTCCATGGCCGCCCGTGCCACCCCCAGACCCGAAGAACCCGAATGGCCAGCACCTCCTCCCCCGATCACTCCAGAGGAAGACACCGTCCATACTGACCCCCCAGATCGAGCCCCGGAGGAGCCCGCTCAGCCCCAGGACTTTCCAGACCTGGCTCAGTGGCGTCAAGAGGGGGGCCCACACAAGAACAATTCCGGCAGGAACAAAAGACCTGTCCCTCCCTCGAGGGACTCCGACAGCAAGCCCTCGCCCAGAGCGCGGGAGACACCGCAGGGGCGCACTGGATCTACTGGGACAATGATTTACTATACAGCGAGCAGAGGATCGCAGAATTGGGGGCCAGTCGGGTGATGGTGGTGCCCCTCCGCTTCAGAGACTTCCTTTTGAACTTGGCACATGATGTCCCCCTGGCTGGGCACCTGGGGCAAGACAAAACCTACAACCGTCTGGTGACTCACTTTTACTGGCCCAAGATGCGAAATGACGTTTCCAACCACTGCCGGGCCTGCCCCACCTGCCAGGCCAGCGGAAAGAGCGGCCGAAAACTCAAGGCACCCCTACAGCCATTCCCCGTCGTCACCACCCCGTTCGAACGGGTGGGAATAGACATTGTGGGGCCCCTGGACCCCCGAACAGCACAAGGGCACCGATTCATCCTGGTCCTGGTGGACCACGCCACCCGCTTAAGCGTGGGCGGAAAATCCGTTCCGCTCGCGGATTTTGCGGATTTTCGGGAAATCCGCAATCCGCGAGATTTGCGGATTTCCCGCAAAATCCGCAAATTCGCACGCAGCGGATTTTTTTGGCGGCGCGCGGCGTTGGTGATACAATTTTTGCGGCGCGCGGCGTTTATCATCGTTTGCCGAGTTGTTTTTTTCGATAGTTTGCGAGTGCTGCGCCATTTTGGATCTTGCTGTGTGATCCCGCGGGAATTGGCGAGCGCGATTACGTCATCGCGGCTTGCCAGCGATAGTTTGTCAACGCGAGTACGACGAGATCACGTCTCGCGGTACTTCGCAATTGCGAGATTTGAGATGCGGCGCGCGAAAATATAAATTTGCAATTCTGCACAAGAAATCCACCAGCAAGCAGCATAAACCTTCTAGAAATGATGATTTTTATGTGAATAACTCCTTAGTTTGACATTTGCCTGCACTTTTTTAGCGAGGAGTCCATTTTGGGGAGGGGGGCAGGGGGGTGGGAGGAAGGAAGTGCCCCATAGTCTTCAACTTCCTGTTCCTGTTCAGCAGGCTCCTCCCAGTGCTTTGTCCATCTCCTGGTCACTTTTCATTCGGATGTGGACCTGGAAGGATTACCTTTTGTGGATGCTGCTGGATCTTTGGATTTGAGGCCTTTTTGACTTTCTTTGGATCACTGTTGGATTAGAAATTTTACAAGTAAGTTTGTTTGGGGCATTACAGTTGCTGCAACTAAAATTTTGGGATTTTCGATTTTTGGGCTGTTTTGGGGCCTTTTCCCAGGGGTACTCAGTGGTGGGTGGACTGATTCTTTCTGTGGGTTGTCTTGAACTTAAACATCATGGAGACCATAGATGAATTGGGATTGTGCTGATTTTTCTGTGTTTTTCGATTTTTTTTTTTTGTAAAATTTTGTGTTTTTCGATTTTTGACCTGTTGTTGGGGCCTTGACCAGGGGTATTTGAGTCTAGCATGGGCCTAGTCTTTCTGTGGGCTGTCTTGAATTTAAACATCATGGAGGCCATGGATGGAATGGGATTGTGCTGATTTTGCAGTGTTTTTCGATTTTTGGGGGTGTTCATGGGGAGGGACATGCCATGTGGCTGGTGGCCATTTTGAGTGCAGCTACAGGCACTGGCCATGTGCTGGCAGGCAAGTGGCCATTTTGAATGCAGGCTTTGTTGTTAGGCCTCCAACCATTTTGCCTACTTTTCAACCTTTATTTATGCCAGGGGTAGTGAGTCTTGCATGGGCCTAGTATTTCTGTGGGTTGTCTTGAATTTAAACATCATGGAGGCCATGGATTGAATGGGATTGTGATGATTTTGCAGTGTTTTTCGATTTTTGGGCCTGTACTTGTGGCCTTTTCACCAGGGGTATTTGAGTCTACCATGGGCCTAGTCTTTCTGTGGGCTGTCTTGAATTTAAACATCATGGAGAGGCCATGGATGGAATGGGATTGTGCTGATTTTGCAGTGTTTTTCGATTTTTGGGCCTGTACTTGTGGCCTTTTCACCAGGGGTATTTGAGTCTAGCATGGGCCTAGTCTTTCTGTGGGCTGTCTTGAATTTAAACATCATGGAGGCCATGGATGGAATGGGATTGTGCTGATTTTGCAGTGTTTTTCGATTTTTGGGCCTGTACTTGTGGCCTTTTCACCAGGGGTATTTGAGTCTAGCATGGGCCTAGTCTTTCTGTGGGCTGTCTTGAATTTAAACATCATGGAGAGGCCATGGATGGAATGGGATTGTGCTGATTTTGCAGTGTTTTTCGATTTTTGGGCCTGTACTTGTGGCCTTTTCACCAGGGGTATTTGAGTCTAGCATGGGCCTAGTCTTTCTGTGGGCTGTCTTGAATTTAAACATCATGGAGGCCATGGATGGAATGGGATTGTGCTGATTTTGCAGTGTTTTTCGATTTTTGGGCCTGTACTTGTGGCCTTTTCACCAGGGGTATTTGAGTCTAGCATGGGCCTAGTCTTTCTGTGGGCTGTCTTGAATTTAAACATCATGGAGGCCATGGATGGAATGGGATTGTGCTGATTTTGCAGTGTTTTTCGATTTTTGGGGGTGTTCATGGGGAGGGACATGCCATGTGGCTGGTGGCCATTTTGAGTGCAGCTACAGGCACTGGCCATGTGCTGGCAGGCAAGTGGTCATTTTGAATGCAGGCTTTGTTGTTAGGCCTCCAACCATTTTGCCTACTTTTCAACCTTTATTTATGCCAGGGGTAGTGAGTCTTGCATGGGCCTAGTATTTCTGTGGGTTGTCTTGAATTTAAACATCATGGAGGCCATGGATTGAATGGGATTGTGATGATTTTGCAGTGTTTTTCGATTTTTGGGCCTGTACTTGTGGCCTTTTCACCAGGGGTATTTGAGTCTAGCATGGGCCTAGTCTTTCTGTGGGCTGTCTTGAATTTAAACATCATGGAGAGGCCATGGATGGAATGGGATTGTGCTGATTTTGCAGTGTTTTTCGATTTTTGGGCCTGTACTTGTGGCCTTTTCACCAGGGGTATTTGAGTCTAGCATGGGCCTAGTCTTTCTGTGGGCTGTCTTGAATTTAAACATCATGGAGGCCATGGATGGAATGGGATTGTGCTGATTTTGCAGTGTTTTTCGATTTTTGGGGGTGTTCATGGGGAGGGACATGCCATGTGGCTGGTGGCCATTTTGAGTGCAGCTACAGGCACTGGCCATGTGCTGGCAGGCAAGTGGCCATTTTGAATGCAGGCTTTGTTGTTAGGCCTCCAACCATTTTGCCTACTTTTCAACCTTTATTTATGCCAGGGGTAGTGAGTCTTGCATGGGCCTAGTATTTCTGTGGGTTGTCTTGAATTTAAACATCATGGAGGCCATGGATTGAATGGGATTGTGATGATTTTGCAGTGTTTTTCGATTTTTGGGCCTGTACTTGTGGCCTTTTCACCAGGGGTATTTGAGTCTAGCATGGGCCTAGTCTTTCTGTGGGCTGTCTTGAATTTAAACATCATGGAGAGGCCATGGATGGAATGGGATTGTGCTGATTTTGCAGTGTTTTTCGATTTTTGGGCCTGTACTTGTGGCCTTTTCACCAGGGGTATTTGAGTCTAGCATGGGCCTAGTCTTTCTGTGGGCTGTCTTGAATTTAAACATCATGGAGGCCATGGATGGAATGGCATTGTGCTGATTTTGCAGTGTTTTTCGATTTTTGGGCCTGTACTTGTGGCCTTTTCACCAGGGGTATTTGAGTCTAGCATGGGCCTAGTCTTTCTGTGGGCTGTCTTGAATTTAAACATCATGGAGAGGCCATGGATGGAATGGGATTGTGCTGATTTTGCAGTGTTTTTCGATTTTTGGGCCTGTACTTGTGGCCTTTTCACCAGGGGTATTTGAGTCTAGCATGGGCCTAGTCTTTCTGTGGGCTGTCTTGAATTTAAACATCATGGAGGCCATGGATGGAATGGCATTGTGCTGATTTTGCAGTGTTTTTCGATTTTTGGGCCTGTACTTGTGGCCTTTTCACCAGGGGTATTTGAGTCTAGCATGGGCCTAGTCTTTCTGTGGGCTGTCTTGAATCTAAACATCATGGAGGCCATGGATGGAATGGGATTGTGCTGATTTTGCAGTGTTTTTCGATTTTTGGGGTTGTTCATGGGGAGGGACATGCCATGTGGCCGGTGGCCATTTTGAGTGCAGCTACAGGCACTGGCCATGTGCTGGCAGGCAAGTGGCCATTTTAAATGCAGGCTTTGTTGTTAGGCCTCCAACCATTTTGCCTACTTTTCAACCTTTATTTATGCCCAGGGGTAGTGAGTCTTGCATGGGCCTAGTCTTTCTGTGGGTTGTCTTGAATTTAAACATTATGGAGGGCATGGATGGATTGGGATTGTGCTGATTTTGCTGTGTTTTTCGATTTTTTTGTGCTCTATAACTGAACTGATGTTCCTCTGTCTTCCATTTTTTTTAGGTGCACAAGACTCAAGAGAACCACCAGTGCCAGGAAGAAGTCCTGCAGCGGTGTGTGTGTGCAGCATAACGTCACGCGACGTCACGTCTGGCCTCAGACAACTCTACAATTCGTGCAACTGCGGCCTGCTGTCTGACCTGCTCTGAAGAAGATGGCCCCAAAGAAAGTTCTCCGTAGCTCCTCTAGCAAGAAAGTTGCTAGTAAGGAGCAGAAGAAGCAAGTTACCAAGGAGGCTGGTGTGCCACCCGCCACTTTTTTTGGGAGCAAAAAAAAAAGTACGCCTGCAGCAGCAGGATCTGCTGGGGACCAAGCTGAGAGCAGCACCCCTGCTCCATTGGGTTCAGTGCCTCCACCACAACGCCAACTTAAGTCAAAGCCCTTGAGTGCTTCAGAGGCAGTCAGTGTACTTCTCCAATCACCATCGACCAGTGATGTTGGCTCATCGCAAGAAAGTAGCAGCAATGTCCCTGAATCAACACAGGTTGTTGTAACTCATCTGACAAGTGTTGAACAACCACAGCCGCAACAACACCATGTGCAAGTACACGCCCAAGTACATGTGGAAGGAGAGGCAGCAAAAGGAGATGCGCAAGCAAAGGTGCATGGAGGTTCACAAGTGCCCACAATAGTTGTTCCTCCCGAAGTAGGGGCACATTTGGAAATCGACATTGAAGCTGAGGTATCATTGGAAGCCACTCCTCCTGATGATCATTCATTGTCTTCCACATCCCTAGCAAGGAAAAGATCAAGGGGGGTGTCTACATCTTCTTCAAGCCCACCTCGTTCTGGTGCAAGTGATCTGTCTTGGGAACCACAACTGCGGTCTGACAGTGAGGCAGAGGCACACCATGATCTGACACCGGCACCTAAGCGTAAAAGGAAGGTCGTCCAAAAACTCAAACCTATGGAGTGTGATGAGGCTCAACAAGAAGTGACAGATACTGCTGGTGATGAAGCCTCTCACGATGACGACGAGCCAGTCATCACAAAGGTCACTGCAGCCCCACCGGGCATGCAGCAAAGAGACATTTTGACCCTATCCCGAGAAGCTGCTGAGCGTGATGATGATGTCGGCGAGGAGGCAATGGAAATGGAATCATTAGATTTGGAGTTAAGTAGTACACCAAAACCTACTGCTTCCATATTTCTTCGCAAGAAGGTACCCACCTCGTCCTCGACCTCAATTCGTGGTGGTGAAAGTGCAAAACGTACTGAAGTTCGGCAATCCACATCCTCCACTTCATCTGTCATTAGCAGCAGGACCACCACCACCAGTATCGCCGCCTCCTCCGGCCCCCGAAGACATTTCAAGTCTCCAGTTTGGGACTTCTTTAGTGTTTGCCCAAAAAAGGAAAACGTAGCCATTTGTAGCCTTTGTAAGCTTCGATTTAGTCGTGGTAAGCTTGGTTCTAACTATGGTACCGGAGGCCAGAGAGGTCATCTTGAGAGAAGGCACCCTGTCCAATGGTTTCCGCACCTAGAGGCGATCAAGAAAGCCGGAATTGCACGTAATGAAAACGTTGATTTGTCATCTGCTGATGACGAGGAGGTAGAAGAAGACGATTCAAACACTTCACTTACACCCAGTTCCCATGTCAGCAGCACACCCCATGGGAGCCACACTAAGAGTGTGGGAGAGAGTGAGACATCAATGCGGAAAAGTTCATCAGCGAGCGTAACTGGGTCGAAGAGATCATCATCATCCCGTAAATCATTGGTCCAGGGCAACATTAAAAAGATGTTGTTTACAGAAGCGCAATATGAACGCAACCACCCAATGACCCGTCTGTATAACACTAAGCTGGCTAAAATGCTAGCTCTGGACCTTCTCCCTTTTTCTTTTGTAGAAGGGGTTGGTTTTCTAGAATTAGTGACAGCGCTCTGCCCTAAATGGAAGGTTCCTAGCCGGTTCTATTTTGCCCGAGTTGCGGTTCCAGCACTACATGAAGATGTTCTGAAGGTGATTGGGGCAGCTTTGCAGAAGAGTGCTGTTCACACTATACATCTGACAACAGACATGTGGACCAGTGGCGCAGGCGCTGATTACATGTGCATCACTGCACACTGGGTCTCTTTTTCAGGGGCTAAAGCAAAGCTAAACTCAGGTGTTGACACTAACATTGTTTTTAAAGGTGCTCGGAAACATGCAACACTAGCCATGTTTGGTTTGGAGAAACGTCACACAGCAGAAAACATTTTGGATGTCTTTAACACAAAGGTCCTTAACTGTCTGTCCCCACTAAAACGCAAGGTTGGTTATGTTTCCACGGACAATGGCTCCAATATAGTTAAGGCCATGAGGGACGGTTACTATTTCAGAGTGCCGTGTTTGGCGCACTGTATAAACCTGGTTGTCCAAAAATTCTTGGGTAATAAAAGCAGTGCAGCGTACAGTGTATTGGAGAACTGCCGAAAAATTTGCAAGCATTTCAGGCATTCTTTTAAGGCCCGCAAGCAGCTGAGGAGCATGCTATATCAATGTCAAATGCCAGTGAAAGCACTCATCCAGGAGGTGGTAACACGTTGGAACTCAACCTTCTACATGCTTGAGCGTCTGTATGAGCAGTATACGCAACTCGATCAATATTTCTTGAAAGAGGGTATAGAGGAGCTGAGGATGGGTGGGCCGCAATGGAACATAGTTGAAAGCCTAACACGCATGCTTCGTCCTTTTGAGGTCTTCACGCGTGCAGTCAGCAAGGAGGACTCTAATTTGGGAAAAGCTATCCCATTGTTGTACATGCTGGAGGACCAACTGAAGGAGGTGTGTTCTGTGTTTCGAAAAGATGACAAAAAGAAAGACTCTTTGCTTCTGGCTGAGCAATTATTAGAGCTCCTACAAGGTGATGAACGTCTTCAAAAGATCCACTCAGAACAGCATTACATTTGTGCTACTATTCTGGATCCACGCTACAAAAAGGCGCTGGCAGGCAGAGCATTCTTTCCTTTTGGTGATGAAGATGTTACAAAGTACAAACGTTGGCTAGCCTTGTCAGCCAAGAAGTTTGAAACAGAACGGCTGGAAATTGAAGGAAATGGCAGTACATCAGCAGGCCATCCCCAGTCAAAACAATCCACTTCTGCACCTGTGGCTGTGGCACAAGTGACCTCTCAGCCGTTAAAGACACCGGCAACCGGATCATCTGCACGAAAGACAACAGAAACATTGGAGGCTGAAGAGGATTGGCTAGCTCTGCGTGGGTTTGGTTCTCAAAAGGTCAGAGGCACAGCAAGAGCTACGCAAAGTGGAGGAACCTTGGAGGAGGACCTTGAGTCGATGGTGAAGGACTATCTGAATGACTCCACAGAGGTCTATGTTAATTCTGACCCATTGGCGTATTGGCATGGGAAAAAAGAATTGTGGCCACAGCTCACCAACCTGGCTATAAACTACTTGTCTTGCCCACTCGCAAGTGTGTCTTCTGAACGGGTTTTCAGTGCGGCTGGTGGGATTGTAACTCCCAAACGGAGCCGCCTCTCGCCCAAAAATGTGGAGAGGTTAACAATGATCAAGATGAATCAGCACCTCATACCACCAGATATAAGAGTACGAGAGAGCGTGCCGGATGAAGAGGAGGTGGCCAGCACCATAGATGAGGGAATTTCTACTCTGTCAGGTGGCACTGACCTCACCCGGGCTGAATTCGCAGAGTATGATGACGAAGCCTTATTCTTATTCCTGGACCGTGATACCGACTTCGAGCCCTGAAAATGAGACAACGAATCAATAACTTTCTTTTTCATCCTTATTCACTTTTATTCCTGTGTGTCTGTCTTTCTTTGTTGTGCACAGTTAATATAATTCAAACTTTAATCAGATAATCACAAAGACAAGCCCATCAGCAGAACTGTCTTCACTTGTTTGCTAATTTATTTGAAGGTGCCGCAGTCTGCATTCCTCAGGTTCACAAGTTCAGAAGAACATGCTCCTCTATCCTCCTCCTCCAGACTCCTATTTCCATCAAAGCAGAGGGCTGGTTTACGCCCAATGAAGAAAGACTCAGCACTTGTGGGGGTGTTGTTCTACCTCTTTGCAGGTGAGTTGACGGGTCTGGGGCCATTGCTGGGAAGCACTAAAAGTGGTTTGTGCCAAATCCGAGGCGGAACATTTTTTGTGTTTTTGATGACTTGCTTGCCTTTGAGGTGCTCTTAGGGGGGCTTCCTGGTGTTTGTGGGTGAGTTTCGTGGTCTGAGAGCATTGCTGGGACACTCTAATCTTGATTGCATTTGCTTTTCAGGAAATCCGTCGTGCCAACCCCGACTTATGGCCTAGCTACGCAGCGCGTTTGGACCGAAGGCCCAGAAATATTGCAAGTATGAGATTTTGCTTTTGGCCTGTTTGGGGGTGTTATGCTTCTTGGCGGGTGGGTTGCCGGGTCTTGGGGCATTCCTGGGAAGGTCTAATACCGGGTAGAAGTGGTTGGGACAAAATCCAGGCCGATTTTTTTTTGGGCTATTTCAGACATTTTGCTCTATGTAGCGTTTTCGGGGGCCTGTTTGGGGGGCTTCCTGGTGTTTGTGGGTGAGTTTCGTGGTCTGGGAGCACTGCTGGGACACTCTAATCTTGATTGCATTTGCTTTTCAGGAAATCCGTCGTGCCAACCCCGACTTATGGCCTAGCTACGCAGCGCGTTTGGACCGAAGGCCCAGAAATATTGCAAGTATGAGATTTTGCTTTTGGCCTGTTTGGGGGTGTTATGCTTCTTGGCGGGTGGGTTGCCGGGTCTTGGGGCATTCCTGGGAAGGTCTAATACCGGGTAGAAGTGGTTGGGACAAAATCCAGGCCGATTTTTTTTTGGGCTATTTCAGACATTTTGCTCTATGTAGCGTTTTCGGGGGCCTGTTTGGGGGGCTTCCTGGTGTTTGTGGGTGTGTTTCGTGGTCTGGGAGCACTGCTGGGACACTCTAATCTTGATTGCATTTGCTTTTCAGGAAATCCGTCGTGCCAACCCCGACTTATGGCCTAGCTACGCAGCGCGTTTGGACCGAAGGCCCAGAAATATTGCAAGTATGAGATTTTGCTTTTGGCCTGTTTGGGGGTGTTATGCTTCTTGGCGGGTGGGTTGCCGGGTCTTGGGGCATTCCTGGGAAGGTCTAATACCGGGTAGAAGTGGTTGGGACAAAATCCAGGCCGATTTTTTTTTGGGCTATTTCAGACATTTTGCTCTATGTAGCGTTTTCGGGGGCCTGTTTGGGGGGCTTCCTGGTGTTTGTGGGTGAGTTTCGTGGTCTGGGAGCACTGCTGGGACACTCTAATCTTGATTGCATTTGCTTTTCAGGAAATCCGTCGTGCCAACCCCGACTTATGGCCTAGCTACGCAGCGCGTTTGGACCGAAGGCCCAGAAATATTGCAAGTATGAGATTTTGCTTTTGGCCTGTTTGGGGGTGTTATGCTTCTTGGCGGGTGGGTTGCCGGGTCTTGGGGCATTCCTGGGAAGGTCTAATACCGGGTAGAAGTGGTTGGGACAAAATCCAGGCCGATTTTTTTTTTGGGCTATTTCAGACATTTTGCTCTATGTAGCGTTTTCGGGGGCCTGTTTGGGGGGCTTCCTGGTGTTTGTGGGTGAGTTTCGTGGTCTGGGAGCACTGCTGGGACACTCTAATCTTGATTGCATTTGCTTTTCAGGAAATCCGTCGTGCCAACCCCGACTTATGGCCTAGCTACGCAGCGCGTTTGGACCGAAGGCCCAGAAATATTGCAAGTATGAGATTTTGCTTTTGGCCTGTTTGGGGGTGTTATGCTTCTTGGCGGGTGGGTTGCCGGGTCTTGGGGCATTCCTGGGAAGGTCTAATACCGGGTAGAAGTGGTTGGGACAAAATCCAGGCCGATTTTTTTTTTGGGCTATTTCAGACATTTTGCTCTATGTAGCGTTTTCGGGGGCCTGTTTGGGGGGCTTCCTGGTGTTTGTGGGTGAGTTTCGTGGTCTGGGAGCACTGCTGGGACACTCTAATCTTGATTGCATTTGCTTTTCAGGAAATCCGTCGTGCCAACCCCGACTTATGGCCTAGCTACGCAGCGCGTTTGGACCGAAGGCCCAGAAATATTGCAAGTATGAGATTTTGCTTTTGGCCTGTTTGGGGGTGTTATGCTTCTTGGCGGGTGGGTTGCCGGGTCTTGGGGCATTCCTGGGAAGGTCTAATACCGGGTAGAAGTGGTTGGGACAAAATCCAGGCCGATTTTTTTTTGGGCTATTTCAGACATTTTGCTCTATGTAGCGTTTTCGGGGGCCTGTTTGGGGGGCTTCCTGGTGTTTGCGGGTGAGTTTCGTGGTGTGGGAGCACTGCTGGCTATATATACTTTACTTTGCAAGAGGTTTGAAGCAAATCCATGGTGGCTGAGGGGACTTAGGGCCTAGCTGCAGAGCGCGCGCGGAGTGATTTGGGAAATTTGTGAAAAAGTGACTAAGTCCCCATTTTTGTACTTTTGCTCTTTGGCTGTTTGGGGGTCTTCTACTCGTTTTCTCCTGGGTTGACGGCTCTGGGGCCATTGCTGGGAAGCTCTAATACCGGATAAAAATGTTTTGGACCAAATCCCAGGCGGAATTTTTTTTGTGTTTTTGATGACTTGCTTGCCTTTGAGGTGCTCTTAGGGGGGGTTCCGTCTGTTTGCGGGTGAGTTTCGTGATCTGGGAGCACTGCTGGGACACTCTAATCTTGATTGCATTTGCTTTTCAGGAAATCCGTCGTGCCAACCCCGACTTATGGCCTAGCTACGCAGCGCGTTTGGACCGAAGGCCCAGAAATATTGCAAGTATGAGATTTTGCTTTTGGCCTGTTTGGGGGTGTTACGCTTCTTGGCGGGTGGGTTGCCGGGTCTTGGGGCATTCCTGGGAAGGTCTAATACCGGGTAGAAGTGGTTGGGACAAAATCCGCGTGGAAAAGCCTTTAGTTTTGGCACTTTTTGTAACTTAGGGTTCGTTAGGGTTAGCCCTAGCAGCAGGATTGCATGTGTTTCGGGGTGTTCTAGATTTTTCAAACTGAGTTCTGGGGTCTTAGAGCACTCGTGAGAATGTGTAATTTTGGTTGCAAGTCATTTGAAGAAAATCCATGGTGGGAAAGGGGGGATTTGGCATAGTTAAAGAAAGCCTTTGCCACTATTCTTAACTTAGGGTTCGTTAGGGTTAGCAGTATTTCTATTGCATGTGTTTGAGTGGGGGGGATTTCGAGTCTTGGAGCGATGCTGGCTATGGCTACTTTTGCTTGGTTGCTTGCAAGTGGTTTGAATGCAATCCACGGTGGGTAATGGGTAATTAGGGTACTTCGGCCTACTTTTACTTTCAAAGTAAGTTTTGTCACCAGTTTTCTGCTAGGCCTCGTTTTTTGAGATTTGATTGGGGGTCTTCTACATTTTTGCGACTGGCTTTAGTAAGGGTCTGGGTGGGAGCACTGCTAGGAAGATCTAATTTTGTTCTAAAACACAGTTTACAGTACACCTAGCTTGAGGGGCAAGATCCGATACATTAATTTGCCCATACATCCTTCAAAAGGTGACTCAGAGTACGCACTTTCAAAAACATTGTACTGTCTACTAGGAAAAACAAATTGTGACTTTTTGCACTCCACAGCCTACATGCCTTATATTTATTTATCAGTGGTGTTGTAATATTATATCACTTCCTGTTTTTCGTTGAATAATTACAGGCCGGGTTTCAGTCTCTGCAATGGGGAAAAAAGGATGGAGTCAGGCTTCACAGTAGCGAGCCACAATTCAGCATCAGGCAGGCAGTGGACAGGGTGTCTTCTGGTGACCAACATCGATGGACGAAGCGTCGGCTGCAATGGAGGAGTGCCGCTAATAGGAGGATTTTTTTTCTGCGGGCAACTTACTTACCACTTCCAACAGGACCACTACAACCACATAGATACAGTATCCCTTGCCTTTTTCTCTGACTGTGACTGCATTTCTTGGCTCTCTCTCTGCTTCTACATTGATCCCTTAACACATCACTTAGTCCACTCCACTATCACATCTGCACCACACATAGTCATTTGTAAGTGCTCCTACGTAATTCGCAAGTCGCAGCACGCCCCAGGCCATAGAGGACTGGGATGGCCCCAATGATGAAGCATGTCACCAAGGGGCAACCCTGGTGAGTGAGGGGACACCTAGAAAAAAAGCAATTTCTCCTTTTCTATCTACTATACCTTCTTCTTGTATGTTAGGACAGCACTTCACTGATGCCTGTCTTGTCTTCTGTTACAGGTATCCTTTCCCTGCTGACCCTACCTTTACCCATCCCACATTTTTTATTTTAGTTTGTTATTTTTCTCCCCCGCCTAATGCCTCGAACACCCTGTGTTTACACTTCTGGGTGTTGGTGACATTTGGAAGTGGAACCATATTTGCATCGACTGGATCACGGGGAGTAAACCGGACACCTTCCAGACCAACCCCATTGAGTGTTGTTGTGAATGGATTTATAGTGACCAGCAAGGCTCTCGGGTATCTGGCTACAGAGACCTTATGTTGAATATCGTTATCAATAATTCCACACAGGCCCTGTACTGTCGCATTCTTTCTTTCCACAGTTGTCGATGATATATTCTTACTCAGCTTGACAAAGAACCATTGCTAATGTGAAAGAACTTCAACCGAATTAGTAGTTATACTTTACCATTTGTTAGGCTACAATGTGGCACTGCTCTACTGTACTTCTGTCACATGCTATATTCTCAGTTGTACCGTTGAATTGCTCAGGAGGACAAACCAGATTTCATTTTCTTTTTTTTCATAGGCATGCAACTGCCACTGTGTCACAACAATAGTACCACCGCTATGAGGAAATTTTATCCGACCAAGATTGCCAACGTTATTCGGTGTTTCCCGTGGAGCCAGCCCTGGGTCTAGCCCTACTTTCAAACACAAATTACAGGTAAGATAAGCGTTTGGTGGTTTGGGGGTATAATGGAGTATTAGTACGAGAGACGAGAGACTGAAGGTAGTACTACTAAAGTCCTAGGACTCTTGGATTCACTTCACTGAGTCTGTGAGAGGCACTTAGTGTTGAAAACATTTGGGCATTTACACTTAAAGGAAGAAAATGGAACTAAACTTTCAGGAAAACAGTCAACGTTAAACCCCCACCCACCAGGCAAGCAGTAAAAAACAGGTATGCTCAGATAAAGTTTGAAAAAGTATATTTATATCCCTAACAAAATAATCTCCTGAAAGACCCTCCCTAACCCCAACGATTGTCCTTCAAAAGTCCCCAAAAACCCAACTCCCAATTCCCACCCCCCAAAAGTCTCTAAAAAAGGGGCAAGGGACACTATGGGTGGATGCTGTTCACTTTTTGGGCCAGGGCATCATGCTCCTCGCGGAGCAAGGCGAGCTCCTGCTGAAGGCGGGACACCATCAGGGTGGTGCGGCGCAGGCGTGCCTTCACTGCCTTGCAGGTGCAATGCCTGTGAGAGGCAGCTGTTGGCCTTGCTGCTCGGTGGTGGCGTTTGCCTTTGGCAGCCCGGCTCAGTCTGGGTGGACCACTGTGCTGGGTGGCAGCCCGTGGGGCCACGGAGGCCGATGCAGACGACGTTGTTGTAGTTGTCGACTGCACACTTTCCACGTCCTCCAGGGCCACCAGCCGCCGATATTCCGCAACAGTGGCCTCGATCCTCCGTTGCCGGGCCGCTCTAGCCAGCTCCTTCCTCCTTGTCCGTTTGGAAGGAGAACCTATATGAAGAAAGAAAGACATAGTCTGTAACCAATGCTCTTTTAGATTAACTCAATCATTCAGCAGAAATTTGTGTTGCAGTACAACTAGCAACTTGCAAGCGCATTACATAACTATTGAGGCCAGTATCTATCTAACCTCACACTTCTTCATCCTTGCTCTAACATTAGTGGGAGTTTAAGGAACAAAGTCTACGAGCACTGTGGACTTCCATTGGAGTCGACTATGAAAGTACACCAGTCTTATTCTTCTTCTTATCTCTTGTTTTGGAAAATTGGTACGTTATTTTCTGCAAGCCGGCATAATGCCAGCGCGGTAAACTTGCACCCGAGAAAAAGAGACGCACGCCATGAGGAGTGACCTAGACTTGCGTTGCCGTTGCGTTACTGTACCCGTCCAGTACATGCAGGTGGTGAATCTCTTACTTTTCTAGTACGGGTGGCACTGAGAATACTCTGTTACAACTCAAGGGCTACTGCTTAATTAATTTAACTTTCACCCTACAGTGGAAATGAGTACTAGAAATGGAAAATTGAAGAAGATAAATAATCTGATTATCTATCACTTCACATGGGATGTTTTTGCTTATATATGGGATGACTTTAGGTGCTTTGCTTTTTATTGAGTGACCAGTGATACATCCACACATGAATGACTGAGTACTACTAAACATATTAAGAGAGGTAGGGAGTGGCCACCATAATAACCGGATCTATGCAGTGCTTGCAATACAAACTACTGCTACTATTTATGGTAGTATTTGGACAAAATTAAAAGTTCTTTTCCTTGCCTTTCCTACACTGGAACGGACGTGCGGGTGCAGTGTTAGTGTTACATGCTCTTCAAAGTTACACTTAGTTCATCCACTGACCGTCTACTCTCTCTAGATCATGGGTACTCACAAACTTTCTCTCAGGGGCTACATTTACAGTGTAGTTTGGGGCCGAGGGCCGCACTGGTGGGGGCGGAGTCAGAGGGGGCGGGGCTAAAGCAAAACGATAACTTGTGACCATGAGGTTGCACACAGGTCCCTGCAGCAGATGCCCTCATCCACTGAGCCACCAGACCCAGCATTTACATACATCTCTCTCCCTCCTGCTCTCCCTCCTGCCCTCCCTCCATCTCTCTCTCCCTCCTGCCCTCCCTCTCCCTCCCCCTCTGTCATCTCACTGTGTGTGTGTCTATCTGTGTCAGCCTTCAGCCCGGGTTGAGACCGCTTCCTCAACGCGCACACACAGACAACAACACCAAAGTACTTAACAGGTCTTTAAAAGACCATTAACATATTATTGAGGCTTTGTTTGTTTTAGCGCCCCTGCTTCTCCACCCTGACAATCACTGCTTGCCCGGCCCCACAGAGCAGAGGCTTAGTTCTATTTCACCTCTTTGTGGCCTTGCATCTCCACTCTGCTCTGTGGGGGCCGGGGGAGCAGTGATTGTCAGAGTGGAGATGCAGGGGCGCTAACAGGTGAAATACAAAAAAGCCTCTGCTCTGTGGGGGCCGGGGGAGCAGTGATTGTCTGCAAGGTCAGCGCACCGCCAACGAAGGCTTGCCGGGCCACCACCGGCCCGCGGGCCGTACTAGGAGTACCCCTGCTCTAGATACACATATGCTATCTAAGAGTCAGATAGTAGCATGATCCAGGTATATGGACACATACAGTTTCTGTGTCACCCACCCAGGCTGTTGTCCTTCCACCCATCATTGCTTCATCATTCACCCAGCCATGCATCTCATATTCTTGCCTTCCCAGCTAGTCTTCAATCTCAATAAGTAAGGAATATATAAGAGCTTACCTCTGGCCGCCACCACCACCGTCTCAACTCTCACAGCTGCCGCCGCCGCCTCCTCCCCTGAAGCATCGCCCGATTCGCCCTCCGCCTCGGTGTCGAGCACCACCACCTCCACACTGGCCCCGCCACCAGATGTTCCACCTACAAAGTACATTTAAGAATGTTAGAATAAAGCAGTCACTAGTATTTGGTCTAGGAATGAAGACATGTGAAAACAATGTAATTTGTGACTGTCGTTAAAGTTAAAAAAAAATGTCCCTTTTTCCAGGGAAGGTTGTCTTGCTGCACTTTTTGGCACAACTGATGAAGGCTGTTTTTTTAACACGCACCATTTTTCTCCACACAGACAGAAGATGGACTTCTAACAACAAGATCAAGTTGAAACCAGGTGAGAGCTCGGCTCGACCACAAGAAATGTCTTCAATTAATCGTCAGCACTAACCACTTTTCCATTATCAGTTAAACGTTTAGTTTTATTATGACTTCATTTTAATAAATGTGTTTACTTTTAATAAAGCTTTTAAACTTAAATACAATCTGTGTTTTTTGGTCCAGACTAGAGTGACTGAGCGAAAGGTTTTGCAATTTTTGCAAGCATGAGTCCAGATAGAACACTTCAAAAGACATTATGGACAATCCCAGAGGACTGCACTAAGTTGATAGAGCTATTGCTGACTAGAATCATGGGAGTTTCGCCAACCGTGCAATCTTAGTTAGCTACACAGACAGACTAATAAGAATAATCTAGTAATACCACAGGGAGTCATAGTAGAGGCAGGATAAGAATTTAGATACAGTCTACAAGAAGAGCAAAGACAATTTTGAAAAAAGTCAAATGAGGAACGCTAGGAAAAATAGGTACTAGTCTAAAATGAAAACTTACTGGGGCCAGCAGAGGAGCCCTCGCCTGCCCGATCCTGGCCCTGTTGATGAACAGCATCCGCCGCCTGCTGCTCCTGTGTCCTCCTCTCGCCCCTGGGGGGAGCTGACGTACAACATGAAAGAAAGAACAGAAAACATGGATGATTGTTGCTTGTCAATGTCAACCAAATCAAACATTTCAAAAGAACAATAACAAAATATTTCTGCGAAATTATATTGATTATGGTTACTTTTCATTTATATGCGGACCTGTGACTTCGAAAGTCACGTAACTCACTAAACAAAGTACTGAAACGTTCACCTAGGACTGGCAGGCAGCAGTCCGCAGGCAAGACGCAAAGTGACAGACAAACTCCATTGTGATTTCAGTCAGATCAGTGACAACACTAACAGTTGCCTGCTACATTACCAGTCATTTAAATAGTCAAACTATCAATCCACCGCCACTATTTTTCTTATTGTCAGGGTTACAAAGGAAGGGGCAGATTTAAGCCCTTGCGGCTCTTTTGCGCCGTTCTTGCGTGACTTTTGTGACGCAGCAGCTAAACAAAAAAGGGCGCCATGGTGCGGCGTATAATATTATAACAACGTGACGCATTTGGGAGATGCATCCCGTTATAAAGCCCTGCGCCATCAGGGGGCGTTCCGGCGCAAGGGAGGGCATTCCTGCGCTGGAACACATCCTAATAGTGGCTGAGGGAAATCTACAAAATATCAATCAGTCACCTTTAGGACAATGATGCGTCACACAAACCCTGCACCTGCTTGAAGCAGACGTACGGCTTGACCCAGCATTGGGGAGATAGGGTACCCCAGAGCATTGATGGAGCTGCGCCATCGTTGCGACGCAACTCCAGCAGTAAAGCTTCGGTGACGTTTTGGGCCCATGGGGCGCCGCATTGCAAATACGGCGCACCATGTTTGGTGGTGGTAGCGGGCCGCACAATTAATGGCGCATCCCTGCTACTTTGCAGGGATGCGACGGTAATTGCAATTCTGCCCCTTAGGGGCATACTTACTTACGCGTTCTGGCGCATCTCCAGAGATGCGCCAGATCAAATGCGTCACGCAAAACTACCCTTGCGACACGGCAGATGTGCCTCATTTACAATGCGGCGCGCCCTGGCGCAAGGGTAGGCACTTGCGTGACGCATCTCGTCACGTAAGAGCGGCGCATCGCTGGAGTCACGTCGCCAACGCAATGCAACTCCAGTAATGCTCAGGGCCACCCAATACTTTACATGCTGTGTCAGTCCTTTCGCCTGCTTCGAGCAGACATAAGGAATTGAATTGACGTAGCAGCGTCGCAGAAGTGCCTGCGTTAAATCTTGTAGATTTCACGCAGGCAATTTTGCGAGGCGCACAGCCGCTGGACCGCCCACCCTGCGTACTAGGAACGCACCCATTGTGGTGCAGGCCCATGGCTTTATAACGTGACGCATCTCCCTAGATGCGTCATGCTGTAAATGACTTGCAGGGATGCGGCACGTTTACGCCGCTGTTGCGTCACGCAAGGCAACGTAAACGTGGCGCAAGGGGCTTGTAAATGTAATCTGCCCCCTAGTGTCTAGCATTACGCAGTTCTGTTAAGTACACTCATACATAATAGTTACTCAGGCCAATGAGACCACGAAATAGAAAACAAATAAGCATAGTAGCAACCCCACTGAGAAGGAGAGCAGTGCACCTGAAATGCACAGAAGATTTTGAAATATAATTTAACTACAATGTAATCGTCATCAGCGGCATTATTGGCTTGCTCCATGTAAAAAACAAATATTTGCAATACAACAACACAGAGCAGGAGAAAACATCATAGTAGTGAGTGATTAAATGCCAATGGCTACTACTACTCACCAAGCCCGGGGATCTCCAAGCCGAGCTGGTCCAGCAGGTCGCGCTCGCGGTCCAGGAGGTCCGTCCAGCGATGGGTGACCTGGCTGTAGGTGCGCTGGACCCCGTAGAGGTGGGATATGGCCCAGCACACCTTCTCCCACTGCTTCCGGCGCTCCCGCATGTTGTAGCCGCCGGCCGCGATCCTGCCGCCTCCCGCGATGGTCCTGGGCAGGCGGCGCTGGACGAAGTAGACCAGCGCGCCCACTTCCTCCGGGCTGAATATCTCCCGGCGCGTCACCTGCTCCCCCCTCGATCTCACGCCTGCTGTCCTGCCACTGGGTCCAGCACTACTCCCCGCCGCCGCTGCGGCCCTCAAGTGCCTGGGCAGCTTCACGGCGCCTGGCTTGACCATGGTCTGGGCAGGTAAGGTAGGAAGAAGTAGAAAATTAAGAAAGAATAGGATAGGGAAGAAGAAAAGAAAAGAGTTTACAAAAGTAGTTTAAAAGTAAAGAAAAATAGCAGAAAAGACAAAAATATACAGCTAGGAAAAGAGAGGGATAGATAAGAAGCAAAATCGTAAAAAAAAAACTGAAAACAAGCAAAGGATGGGAAAGATATCAAGAGGATTAAACACCATGCCCAGACACAGGAAATGAATGAAAAACAAGATGGCCGGCGCCCGTTTCCGAGCGCGAAAGTCAGTTCGCGCGAGATTTTCCTCGCGATCTCGTGCGAACCTCTAGATTTCCCGCGCGATCTCGTGCGAACCTCTACTCGCAATGCGCTTACTGCGCGAGATTATACATAGCGGGCGGAAACGGAAATACGTCACGCAAACAAAATGGCCGCGCCCGTACTCGACCTTGGGGTAAATTCGCGTGTTGCGCTGCAAGCGGCTCGCGAATACTGCAAAAAAACTCGCGAAACAACAAGCCGCAAAAAAATAAAATGCTCATTCGCACGAATTGGCGGCTTCCGCGGTCGGTTTCGCACGACGCCGCGCCCCGCGAATAGCGCGAAAAAAACCGCAAAACGATTTCAGCAAAAGCAAAAGCAATGAGCAGGTGCAAAAGGTCAACCTCATGATTTGTAACGATTCTTTGTATTGCTTCCTGAGGGGGCCCTCCAGAATTCGGTTGCCTGCTTGCAACTATTGTGTGACCCTGCTCTGACCTTAACTGTATGCCACAAAGGTCCTGATTTACAGCTAAAGGAGCAGACAAGCAGGTGCCAGCCTCCAGGCTGGAACTTTAAATTCTTTCAGTGACACATTAATTAGCCCCTAATTCATTATTGTCAGTTGGGGCAGGGCAGGTGTTGTAACTAATTTTGCAACAATGAAAGCACTTAGCAAGTGCAAAAGATCACTAATCAGGGCGCACTAAGGAAGCAGGTGCCAGCTAAAAAAATATTCTGTGACACATTAATCAGCCCCAAATTAATTCAGGTCACTTGAGGCAGGGAAGGTGTGCTTTGCTTTGCCGAAAATAATGTACACTGGACAACCAGAGGGTGTGGTGATGAAACAGAGGGTGGCATGGGTGGGCCAGAGGGTGGCATGAGTAGTCAGAGAGTGGCAGTGGTGACAGAGAGTGGCAGTGATGAAGAAGAGTGTCCCAAACAGGCTGGACATGTAGAAACAACAAGTTCGCAAAACTTGCGACCCGACAGGTAAGTTCGCAAATTGCGAAATTGTAAAAACCCTCGTGAACTGGCAGAAACACGGGCGAACACAAAAAAAAAAAAAATCCGGGAATTCGCGGATTTTGCGGATTGCGAATCCGCAAATCCGCAAAATTCGCGAACGCGAGATCCGCAAAATTCGCCCATGCTTACACCCGCTATCCCGAGGCCATTCCCCTCCGAACAGTGACAGCACCAGTGGTAGGCCGAGCCTTGATGGGAATCTTCTCGCGAGTGGGCTTCCCCCGGGAGGTCGTCAGTGACCGGGGCACGAACTTTATTTCGAATTATATGAAATCCCTCTGGCAGCAGTGCGGAGTCACCTACTGATTCACAACCCCCTATCACCCACAAGGAAACGGACTGGTCGAGCGGTTCAACCGCACCCTCAAGGGGATGATTATGGGGCTAGAGGAACCCCTACGCCGCCAGTGGGACGTGCTCCTCCCGTGCCTCCTCTTCGCCTACCGAGAAGTCCCCCAGAAGTCCTTCGGTTTCAGCCCTTTCGAACTCCTGTACGGGCACCCTGTCCGAGGGCCTCTCAGCTTAGTTAAAGAAGAATGGGAAATGGCCCCCCTCAAAACCCCTCCAGACGTCTATAAGTACCTCCTGACCCTCCGCAACCAGACCAGGCGATTCAGGGAGATCGCTAAAGCCAATCTTGAGGCCAGTCAGGAGGACATGAAGAAATGGTACGATCAACATGCCTCCTCCATTGAGTTCGAACCTGGTCAGCAGGTGTGGGTGATGTCCCCCACCGAACCGTGTGCCTTGCAAGATAAATGGACAGGACCCTTCAAGGTGGTCGAACGCAAGGGCCCTGTCACCTATCTCATCGACATGGAGTCCCCCCGAAATGCCCTCCGGGTCCTCCACGCCAACAGACTCAAACCACACTTCGTGCGCTCAGAGCTCAGCCTACTGATGGCTACGGACAGTTGGGCGGAAGAAGACTCCGAGCCCCTCCCTGACCTACTCAGGACCCGGGAAAAAGATGGTTCCGTGGACGGGGTCCGACTCTCCGATGCCCTAACCCCGGAACAGCAGCGGGACTGTCAGACCCTCCTGCTGCAATTTGCGAACTTGTTTTCCCTCACCCCCGGGGTCACCCCCTGGTAACTTCACGACGTGGACACTGGAGACAGTCCTCCTATCTGACACCGGGCATACCGAGTCCCCGACCGGGTGCGCGCCTGCATCCAAGAAGAGGTCGCCAAAATGCTCACACTCGGAGTCATCGAGCCCTCAGACAGCCCCTGGGCCAGCCCAGTCGTACTGGTACCCAAAGCGGCTGCCCCGGGCACCACCCCGAGCTCCGGTTCTGCGTCGACTATCGGGGTCTGAACGCTGTCACCCGAACCGACGCACATCCTATCCCCCGAGCAGATGAACTGGTAGACCGCATGGGGGCTGCCCGCTACCTGAGCATCTTCGACCTGACAGCGGGCTACTGGCAGATCGGCCCGACCCCCGGGGCCCAAGAACGATCCGCTTTCTCCACCCCGGATGGGCACTACCAGTTCACAGTGATGCCCTTCGGTATGAAAAACGCTCCAGCCACTTTTCAACGACTTGTGAACCTGGTATTGGTGGGCCTCGAAGACTTCAGCGCTGCCTACCTGGACGATATCGCAGTCTACAGCTGCCACTGGTCCGACCACCTCTGCCACCTCCGAGAGGTCCTGCAGGCCCTTCAACGAGCCGGCCTCACCATCAAGGCCAGCAAATGCCAAATCGGCCAAGGGCCCGTGACCTACCTCGGACACCAAGTGGGAAGCGGTCTGGTGGCCCCTCTTCAACTCAAGATCGCTGCCATCCAGTCCTGGCAGCCCCCGTCACCCAGACAGAGGTACGAGCCTTCTTGGGGCTCACCGGATACTACCGGCGGTTTGTGAAAGACTATGGCAGCATTGTGGGGCCCCTCACGGAACTCACATCCAAGAAGCATCCCAAAACGGTCAATTGGACCCCAGACTGTCAAGCGGCCTTCGAGAAGCTGAAGGCCGCCATGTGCACCGCCCCGGTGCTCCAGGCCCCCGACTACAGCCGTGAGGTCATCGTCCAGACTGATGCCTCAGACCATGGCATTGGGGCCGTCCTCTCCCAACTGAACCCCGAGGGAGTCGACCAACCAGTGGCCTTCATCAGCCGCCACCTACTGGCCAGGGAACAGCGCTGGAGTACTATCGAGCGGGAGGCCTTCGCAGTGGTGTGGGCCCTCAAGAAGCTCCGACCCTACCTCTTCGGTACCCACTTTCGGGTACAAACAGATCATCGCCCCCTGCAATGGTTAATGCAGATGCGGGGGAAGAATCCCAAGCTGTTGCGATGGTCCATCTCCCTGCAGGGGATGGACTTCACTGTGGAGCATCGCCCTGGCCAAGACCACGCCAATGCGGATGGCCTGTCATGCTTTTTCCGCCTCGACGAGGAGAGTCCCCAAGAGGATGGGTGACTCTCCCCGCCTTCAGCTGGGGGGGACGCATGTTGGACAGGCCCCAGAAAGGGGCTCGCTCCCTCCCCGCACGACAGAGCCAGGGCACCGACCCTCCAGCAGCTACCCACAGAAGTCACCCGTGACCCGTCCCACACGGGACACCTGCCCCCGAACATCTCAGTATCACTGGCCCGGGCCACCGCCAGTACCCTTGCCCGGGCCCAGCCGCCATCTTGGACACTGCACCACGAGGCTGCGTGGCCTCAGCTCGACCCTAACCCTGGGCCTGGCCGGGCCCGACATCCCGGCACCACCATCCACCCAGGAGGTGAACGGACCACTTGGCAGGTCAATGGGAGAGAGGAGCGTTGATGGCTCTCCCCCACCAGGTGCCGATCGCCCCCAGCCTCCCCGGGCGCTGGCTCCACCCCCCTGCTGGGTGTCTGGACTCCCTCATCCCGGACCTCCCGACCTCCAAGTGCGAGGGTCCGGACATCAAAGGGCGCCAGACCTATAACTGGGGCAGCTCCAGAGCAGGAAGGCAGTTGTATCCTGGAGTCGAGAGACACCTAGAAGAGCTCATCCTTGACGGACTGTTGGCGCTGCTGCAGCCCTGCCTTGCGAACTGTCGTCCTGCCTGCTGGCGCTGCCGCGGCCTTCTGCAACCTTCATCCTCGTCGGGACCTGCTGGCGCTGCCGCGGCCCTTTGCAACTACCATCTACGACCTCCTCGGGACCTGCTGGCGCTGCCGCGGCCCGGTACCATCTACGATCTCCTCGGGACCTGCTGGCGCTGCCGCGGCCCGACCTCCTAGAACGCCGAGCTCGAGGATTGTGAGCTACCATCATTTCATCCACTACCAGTTGGTAACAAGACTGTCCCGCTACCCCCCTTTTCCTTCCAAGAGACTAGAACCGAGGGGACCCCGGTGTCCAGACCTCCTTGTACCATACTACCGTACTTCAAGATTTGCTTATAAAGAACGTTAACCCTTATCTTTGTGTGGTGTCCATCTGTGGGGGGGAAGTTACTTGTCTGTACGATCGCTGGAGACGGCTCTCCCCGGAGACCTCTCCCCCTGTCCTCGGCCGACCCTCCAGGTTCCGTCTAACAGACTCACTGAGGTGTACTGATCTTGACCCCCAGGACTCACTGTGGTCTATGGATCTTGAATCCCTAGACTCAGCGTGGAAGTTGGACTCACTGTGGAATACAGATTGTTGGCCCCAGAACTGACTGCGATGTACACATTATGAACCCCAGGACTCACTGCGGTGTACAAATCTTGAACCCCAGGAGTCACTGCAGTGTAGACATCTCGAACCCCAGGACTCACTGCGGTGTACACATCTATAACACCAGGACTCACTGCGGTGTGCAGATCTTGAACCCCAGGAGTCACTGCAGTGTACAGATTGTGGACCTCAGAACTGACTGCGATGTACAGATTGTGAACCCCAGTACTTACTGCAGTGTACAAATCTTGAACCCCAGGAGTCACTGCAGTGTAGACATCTCAAACCCCAAGCCTCACAGTGGTGTACACATCTCGAACCCCAGGTCTCACTGAGGTGTGCAAATCTTGAACGCTAGGAGTCACTGAGGTGTACACATCTCATACCTCAGGACTCACTGTGGTGTACAGATCAGTAACCCCAGAACTAAATGCAGTGTACACATCTTGAACCCAGGACTCACTGCAGTGGACAGCTCGTGAACCAAGCATTCCCTGCAGTGTGCAGCTCTTGAACCCCAGGACTCACTGCAGTGTACACATCTCAAACCCCAGGACTCACTGCAATGTACACATATTGAGCTCCAGGCGTCACTGTGGTATATACATCTCAAACCAAAGGACTCACCACTGTGTACACATCTCATACCCCAGGACTCACTGCAATGTACACATCTCAAACCCCAGGTGTCACCGTGGTGTATACATCTGTAACCCAAGGACGCACAGTAGTTACAGATCTCAAACCCCAGGACTCACTGCGACCTGCACATCTCAAACCCCCAGGACTCACTGCGGTGCACACATTTCAAACCCCCAGAACTCACTGCTGTGTACACATTTTGAACCGCAGGAATCACTGCAGTGTGCAGATCTCGAACTCCAGAATTGACTGTGGTTACAGATCTTGAACCCCAGGACTCACTGCTGTGTACACAATCTCAAACCCCAGGAGTCACTGCAGTGTATATAATCTCAAACCCCAGGAGTCACTGCAGTGTACACATCTCGAACCCCAGGACTCACTGCGGTTACAGATGTTGAACCCCAGGACTCACTGCGGTGTAAACATCTCGAACCTCAGGACTCACTGGGGTGGGCAGATCTTGAACCCCAGGTTTCACTGTGGTTACAGATCTTGAACCCCAGGACTCACTGCGGTGTACACATCTCAAACCCCAGGAGTCACTGCAGTGTACACATCTCAAACCCCAGGACTCACTGCGGTGTACACATCTCAAACCCCAGGACTCACTGTGGTGTACACATCTCGAACCTCAGGACTCACTGCTGTGTACACATCTCAAACCTCAGGACTCACTGCGGTGTACACATCTTGAACCCCAGGACTCACTGTTGTTACAGATCTCGAACCCCAGGACTCACTGTGGTGTACATATCTCGAACCCCAGGACTCACTGTTCTTACACATATCGAACCCCAGGACTCACTGTTGTTACAGATCTCGAACCCCAGGACTCACTGCGGTGTACACATCTCGAACCCGAGGACTCACTGTTGTTACAGATCTCGAACCCCAGGACTCACTGTGGTGTACATATCTCGAACCCCAGGACTCACTGTTGTTACACATCTCGAACCCCAGGACTCACTGTTGTTACAGATCTCGAACCCCAGGACTCACTGCGGTGTACACATCTCGAACCCCAGGACTCACTGTTACAGATCTCGAACCCCAGGACTCACTGCGGTGTACACATCTCGAACCCCAGGACTCACTGTTGTTACAGATCTCGAACCCCAGGACTCACTGCGGTGTACACATCTCGAACCCCAGGACTCACTGTTGTTACAGATCTCGAACCCCAGGACTCACTGTGGTGTACATATCTCGAACCCCAGGACTCACTGTTGTTACACATCTCGAACCCCAGGACTCACTGTTGTTACAGATCTCGAACCCCAGGACTCACTGCGGTGTACACATCTCGAACCCCAGGACTCACTGTTGTTACACATCTCGTACCCCAGGACTCACTGCGGTGTACACATCTCGAACCCCAGGACTCACTGTTGTTACAGATCTCGAACCCCAGGACTCACTGCGGTGCACGGATCTTGCTCCAGGTCTGAATTGCTCACCTGACTCCTGCCCGCGAGCTCCCACTCAGAGACGTGCAGACTCCCCCCGCAGGAGAGAGTCCATTTATTCAGGTTGCTGAAGCAGCAGATGTCTCTGAATAATTCAGCAGACGTCAGAGGCACTCAGGGTGTAAACTGAGGAGTCCCCGGCCGAGCATTGTGTCTCGTCTGGAAATAAATCGCGTCTTTTGATTTGAGATGCTGTTAGTACTGTACACTGCTTTTTATTACCACTTGCGTGCCTCTGGCATATAAACAACCCCGGCTGCACGCGCCTCACATTGTGTCGATGCAGACTGGCGGATGCAAGACGTTCCACTGCGGGCTGCCGTCACCCACGCATCCGGATTGAAATTCCGCTGCTTCCAGTTGTTCAGTTTCAAAGGGTTTCTTCTAAATCCATTGGCAGATATGTGGGATTTCAGCTCCTAGACGGCTGCAGCAAATGTTTTGATTCCTGCTGCATCTGGAAACTGGGCCTTGGAGTTGAATGGTGTCTGCTGGTTACAGCATATTGAATGATCACTGTTGTCCTAGTCTTTTTCTGTTGTGCATAGGGAGCCTGATCCACAGGGCCATTTGCATGTGTACGTTCAGTTTGCATGCTCAAATGCCTTCATTTAGGAGTGCAAATCCATCTTTGCATTTCACAAAAGTTGCACTCATAAGTCAACGTGCTCTCTGATGAAATTACAAGGGGGCTACAATGTTGCACACTCTTTCGGCTTCACGATGCGCACATTTTTTTTTAACTTTGAGATCTTCACGTTGTGTGAAGTTTGCAAAGTTTTAAAGCCAAGATGAGCCGCTTCTGGGGCCCTTTGTGGCTGCAGGAAACTGCTCCTGATGCGTCAGCGGGCTGCAAGGGGCAACGGGGAGGATGATTGTGCTTGGCAGACATCCCCTGTCAGTGGACCACCCTGGCACACCCCATGATCCATCCTCCACTCCATGCACTTATTTTCCCATGCCCCTACTCATCCCACTAAGGACCGTGTTGGCCACACTTCCGTTTACATCCCATAAGCTCCCCTCCATCAAAGCCCCAGACAACACTCTGTCCCCTACTTCTGCCTCATCCACTGACAAACCTTATGGTACTTAGCATTTTTTTTCCAGTTTGAAGATCTACTGGGGCATTCCGTGGCTGCAAAAAAAGTGCACCTGTGTGGCCCACAGGCTACTAAGACTTAGGTCTGGTGAACGAGGGTAAACTTTTCCCGTCTGTTGCCGACGTGATCTCTCAGGGGAGGTTTTTCCCTTTACCCACCTCTAAGTATTTCCCCATGAATAGAATGGGTGTAAATGTGCTCTCACAGGCAGTAGTGGGTGTGCCAGGACTAGGATGCCCTGAAAGGGTGTGTTCAGCAAACATTTATGTATTTGGGTATTTGCAAATTATTCCAGGACCCATTCCCACCGGAAGTACTCAGAGATGTATTCCTGTCAAAGTCAAGAGAATATCTATTTCTACAATGCGTATTGGCAGAGATTCCCATAGAAATGTAAATGTCCTAATGCAAAGCTCTTTTCCCATGCCAGTGTTTGCACTGCTTACATTTGCAAATGAAAACAGTGCAAATAGAAATATGCAAAGTACTTGCACAAGCAGACCAGGAAAGCTGTGATTGTCAAACTTGAGAGCAACTCTAGGGGTTCCATCATTGTTTGATTTCTACAGGCATTCCCCTAGGCGAGAAGAAGCTGCATGCTATGAGGGTTAACGGCTAGCTTTCTGGTCAGAAGCTGAGCACTGGACAGAAAGGACTCAACATCTCAAACATGTGATGACACCTGAGGTCAAAGCAGGAGAAGGAGTACTTCAAGTGTCAGTGGCAGCGATTGACTCCTGAAGCAGAGGTGGACGAAAGTCTAGGCAGTGTTACTGCAAAGGTGCAGAAAGAAGGAGAGGAAAACAACTCACACCTCAAATTGTTCACCCTGTACTGCATGGAGTGCAAGAGCAATGTGTGGTGCAGAGGACAACACTCAAAATGTAGGAATGAAAGATGGTAGACCATTACAAACAATTCCTTCAGTAAACAAAATAGTTTATAAGTGACAGTTCTCACAACAGTTATAAACAGTAAAACACTAAAAAAGCCCTAAAAGTGAAGAAATATAAACATCCTAAGGGGTTCACTGATACACCTGGTCCTTTAAACAAACAAAGAAGAAATTGGCACAGAAGCTGAAATATAAAAATAATTCATTTATTAACCTCAGATGAGGGAGACTGCTTCATACGGTACCCTCAGGCCACTGTAGGGGGCCTTCTAAGTAGTACAGAAAACAGGGGTCTTATATATGCATAGGTTACATTAGTCAGCATAAAACCAAGGGGAGGTCCTGGCACATACCAGCATGCAAATTGACTAAAATGGGTACACAAAAATTGCTTGCTCAAACAAAGCTGGAGGGGAGACATTTGTCCTTACATCAGCAAGAATAGCTTGACAGTTCTATAGTAGGAGCAGGTGCATTCTATCAGCTAGACCTTTCTGAGCATATGCAAGGCTCTGGAAAAAGGAGAAAGCACATGGCAAGCACATGGCTAACTAAGATGGCTGCTAAGTACAAAATGGCTATCAGCTCATGTTAACAGCGGTTCTTGCAATCTTTAGTAAAATTGCTACCAAAAAAACAAAAACTCATAAACAAAAATACAAAAAGTTTCTTCTGAGAACCCCCACCAAGGTCCAAGGCCATGCACAGTGAGATTTATCCACATGCAGTGGGTGAGCCGCAGCCGACCCCTGTGCATCAAGTTTGGAGATGTGTGGTGTATACTTTTATTGAAGTTGAATATAGAATATCATTAAAAAATACGGATATTCACTAAAAAAACTATAGTTAAAATGAAAAAAAGTATAGCTAGGATTTCCTATAACACTTTAAGTTGTGTGTATTAAAAAACACAGAAAATGGGTACATTCCCTGGTGTCCATTAATATTGTAATGGGTAATTGGATATGTAATCACATCTCTAAGATTGTTTATAACTTTTGTAATTGACTTTCTCAATTCAAAGGTTTTAAGTTCTGTTTTGTACTAGGAATATCACTTTAACTTTCTTTTTTAAGTGATATACATGCTCTCTCTCTCACACACACACATAGATACATGTGTATGCAATGACAGTGAAAATGAATGTGACACATTACCTCATGTTGTTTTGAGGAACTGTACTGATAAGCACACATTCATCCATTTAATATTACTGTAAAAAAGTCAAATTAAAGTTCTTTTCCATATTATTTAACCTCACAGGTGTCGAACGTCTTAAAACCGTTAATATGAATGGGGTCTAAACACCATGTTGCCTGTAGGCCCAATATGTTGACCCTTGCTAAAACCTCACACCAGGCCGGGTCTTGGATTTTAGAGCGCAGCCCTGCGATATTCCATGAGGTAATCTCCAGGTAGGGTCTTCGGGGGATTGCAAGGGACTTCTGGGCGGGGCAACTGGGGGGATATACTGATCGATACCACTTAACACTCGTAGGCTAATACCATAGGCCATTTGATCTGAAAACTAAGCCAGCAAAACTCGATCGTTATTGCTCCCTACAAAGTCAGGTTCCATCCGAGTATATGGTGTTCTTTTCGCCACATTTATATTTCCTATGCTTGCGCCCTGAACTGGACTGGGCACCCCTCTTTACGGCCCATTTGCAATCTGCCACTCAAATCTGAGTGCTGGGAGGAGACAGTCAGTCAATCAATTTCCTCTAAATTGTTAAGGGGTTCAAAATAATTGTAAATTGGTACAGTATAGCTATGCAGGGATTACCCCCAGCAAAAACCCTCCCCTTAGGGATTTTGTTGTAATCTGGGGTGTTGGTAAAAGAAGCCCAAAGGAACCACACTTATCCCCTTACTTCTGACTGGCCAATTTCCCACCCTGTCTAAAATTAGGCAAACTAAGGATGGGGTTCTAAAGGACAGTACTAAACAGTCACCGGGCAGAGATTTATTAGACAATCCAACCCAGCCGATCCCCCTGTGCCATCTTGAATTCAGAAAAAAGTTGAGTATTCGAACTTGTTTTCCTGCCTAGAAAATGCAGTGCTTTATTTCTCATAGTGGGCCACTGTTTTGATAGGTTTCATTTTTGATGCCCCACCCATTAACATTTACATATGCAAGTTAGCATCATGTGTCTAACTAATGAAGTATGTACTTATGCCTTTACGTTATTTTTACTCTTCATATGATTATTCATTTATACGTGTGGTGATATTCAGTTTCCTTAGCTTAGCTTGTGTGCCTCCATTTTGAGTGTTCCTCTGTGTCTGCGAGTCGCACTCGCTCACCCCCCTCCCGTAGGAATAAGAAAAACCCTAATGCAGCAGTTTTCGTTTCTCAGCTAGCTGTGGCCGAAACTAACAAGTTCCTTATCAGTAGTGTTCTCATGCACCAGAGACGCTGAGGCCCGGCTCCGTGGCCTTGGGCAGAGATAGCCAAATGTTGCCTTTGCAGGTGCAGATGCCTCTTGTATGATGCCATTGTTCCTCTCTCTGGGGTTCAGTACTTTTCCAGAAGGGGCGTGTTTTGCTTCACTGTACCATGTTATAAAGTATTGCTGTGATGATATGGGTTAGTCCTCTCGGCGCACTCTTAGGGGTGAGGTCGGACAGGGCCCTCTCATATGGGAGTTTGTGGCCTAATAAAATTACCTTGTTTATTCTTCTCCACTGTCCGGCTGACTTCTTACTGAGTAACTATAGGTGAGTGTGGTAAGTCACTCGGGTGGATTTGAGCCACTCTTATCAGATGGCGCCCGAACAGGAACCCCGCGATAAGGATCTTTCTTACCCGTAGGTGGGTAGCAGAAGACCGGGGACCCTCTGGTCGGCACGGTGGGTCTGGGTACCCACTTTGATGCCGAGCTTGGTTCTCACAGCGCTGCCCCACCTTGCTGATCGGGAGAGGTCCCGGTTCGGATCTTACGCCGGGGTCCGGAAGGCAGAACCTGGAGCTGACCGTGTTGGTCCTGGCAGCCGGAGGTGGAGAACGGTAGAGGTCGGTACCGCATACGGAAGGTGAGTGGTCCGCCTGTTGTTTGAAGGAGCTGGAGTGCTCCGAGAGACTGGGGTGTCTCTAATGGTTTGAGGAGCCGGTGCGCTCCTGGGGCTAGTGTGCTCCGGGGAACTCAGAGTGCGAGTGGCGCTCTGACAGACTTAACGGGAGGTGTGGGGACGTTTGTTCACGGTCATCCGACCGGGTGGCACTGTGGTGGAGGCGTGGCTCATTGCGGCGGGTCCCGGACTTCACCCCGAATGCCTAAGACTGGCGATTTGGTAGGTGTGAGTTCTGGGCCTTCTGCGGTAAAGTGCGTAGCGATCCATAGTGTCACACGGGTGGCGGATGTGTCCTCCTTCCTCAGAACAGTTAGTGTACTGTTCGGTCTGCGGTGGGGTCCAGGTTCCCCAGGACTTGGTCGACGGGCCTTGTCCCATTTTGGTAACACGTGTTTGGCAGGATTTTGATGTATAGGATGTATGTATGTTTTGAATTTAATGTATACAATATATGTGTGGATGCGTTAGGAGTTATTGTGTAATAGGTACTTGGTGAACAGAGGTAAGGAAATTTGTGGGAAGGTGTGATTGCATTGTTGTAAAGATGCCGTGCTTCAGTAAGTTGCGGTGTTTCGGATGCTACTGCCGTGTATCGGATTCTAGACTGGCTGAAAGCCAGCCCGCCCCGGTGGAGGGCTCTCCTAATTTTGATATGTATGTGAAACATGGATTGCCTCCGATTTTGTTTGGTACTTTATGGCACCGATATACCAAAGACAATGTGGATTTGCAGTGGCCCTTGACAGGTTCCTTTGATGTGGCTAAATTGGATTATTTACAAGACAAATTGTTCGCTAGGCGTAGTCGTCAGAGCATGTTTGAATCATTACGGATGTGGCAGAAGGAAGTTAGAGAACGTCAGCTGAGGGAGGAGAAGGTGGCCCAGAAGAGGGCGGCACAGACGATGGCACAGAAAGCGAGGGAGCATACGAGGAATGAGAATGAGCAACGGATAGAGCGCGCAGATAGGCTTTGTAGGTTGAAGGAAAATAAAAGTTATGTAGTGCGAGAGGATGAACAGGGTGAGATGGAGGATGTTTTGAATGCCCGGCCCCCTCCCCCTTATGCCCCGCAGCCACTATATCCCACATTGCCGGTTCCGGCTTCCACCGGTGGGGTCTCGGACCCACAAGCAAGTGCCCCACACCCGTCTGGCGCGGCGTCTTCTACCTCCCCATCGTTGCCAGCGCCCCTTGTTTCTTTGCTTGCGGAAAGCTCACCCGCTCCATCCCAGTTTCTCTCAGCACTCGCTGCTGTCTCTGCTAGCGCTACTCCCAATCAGGAGTTTTTGACACCGAATAGAGGTATGGGGAGTGGGTTGCTCTCCCAGGTGCGAAAATTGCTTACACGCTCAACAATTGGCTTAGATGAAACAACGGAGGTGGCTAACCAAGCTTGTCAGTGGGCCAGGAATAATATTTATTCGTTTGAGGACATTTGGTCCACAATGAAAGATTTTGAACCTCTGATGTAACAGCATGCTTTGTGGCACATGTCGACCACGTTGATAGCACTATGGGAGCAGGGGTATGGAGGAGCAGCTCCCGCGGTTCTACAGGACATAAAAAATGGAGCTTATAGGACTAACACTGGGGTACGGGAGGTGATGCGAAGTTTAAGATCCATATTAGAGTATAGAAATGAATTACCATCTGCAGGTACACCCCATTTTCCTGGGATACATCCAATGCGTGAGGTGCACCCTATTTTTCACCCTGAGGCCCCCGAAGTGGTAGATCCAGTCACACATGCTGTCACTAGAGCTCGTGTAGATGCCCCTTTTCAAGAACAGTGGGTATATACGCCGTGGAAAAGGAGTGAGGTGTTAGCTTTGAAGGCTCAGCTACCAGATTCCAGAAAAAATCTGACTGCCTACTATAAGGAATTGACAGAAGCCGCATCCTCGACTGTTATGACTTTAGCGGACATTGAATTATTCTTTGGACTATTAGTCCCGGTGGACGTGTGGAGGCAGGTGAAGGGCACTGATCATACAGAGGAACTAGGTGGTACATGGACGTGATTGCAGGATTGGGACAAGGAACGAAAGCCGGGTGAGAAGCCGAAAGCTGAGATTTTGGCTTTGCCGGGGCAGATTATTAAGTATATGCACTCTCTCATCCCCCTGAAGAAAGTGGACTGGGATAAGTTGACAGCCTGTAGACAGAAAAAGGATGAAGCTGTTTCTGATTTTTTTACTAGGTGGAGACGTTTATGGATTTCAGTGGACAGGACATGTCACAGGACAGAGGGTTACGACTTTTCGTTAACAGGTTCGTAATGAACTTGTTACCGGAAATATCGGCGAGGTTACAGGCGTCGGAGAGTACGTGGATGACGTCCACTCTTTCTGGCATCCTAAGCATGGCTCAGTATTATGAACATAGAGAAAACGAGAATAAGGACAAGCAGGAAAAGAAGGCCAAGATTTGAAGACGAGGGTTTTGCTACAACAGGTATCCAGAGGTCGAGGCAGAGGTGCTTCACCTGCGGCAGCGGGACGAGGGGGAAGTGGTTATGGAAGGGGTGACAAGAGGGAGCGATTGGGACAGAATCAATGTGCAAAATGTAAACAGGAGGGGCACTGGTGGAGAGATTGTCCTGAGTTTCAGTCGAATGCTGGCCAAGGCAGAGGACGGGGCCGAGGTGATTTCCGAAGACATGATGGGCAGTCTGGTGGGGTAGGGAGACAAGGAGGCAATTGTTTCGATGGCAATAAGGATAGACAACACTTTCAGAGGGGAGGTGGGCAGTACTACAACAATGATTATACAATGGATGATTTGACAGGATTCTGCCATAACTAGGACAGCGTAGGACAGAGCGAGGGACCAGTTTCTGGGGATGTTGATCAACGAGGACCCTATGTGACTGCAGATTTGTCAGGGTCCCAACAGAAATGTTTGGTAGATACGGGTGCTATGAAAAGTTCAGTGGCTCGTTCTCAGGTCCCAGGGGCGGCTCTGTCTGGCAAGAATAATATCTCCGTGGGGTTCTCAGGTACTCCGGTGATTAGCCCCATCTCTAAACCACTTGCTCTTACGATTGGCCCTTTCACTGTAGATTCCCCTTTTCTTTTGACTTCCAACTGTGGCGAAAATTTGTTGGGTTTAGACTTACTGAAGAGGTTGCATGCCACCATTTATTGTTCTCCGGACGGTGTGTACCTTACATTGGGTCCTACCGTTGCGCGTGCGCAGCAATGTTTTTCCAAAGACGAGCCTCTACCGCCTGAATTTGAAGGGGTCCCAGAGAGCTTATGGGCCAACAGTGATACGGATGTGGGAAAAATGGATATTGCCCCCGTGACAATTAAGGTTAAAGTGGGAGCCCAGTTGCCCAGAATACCCCAATACAAGATATCTAAGGATGGCAAAAAGGCCCTATTGCGGATAATACAGGATTTGATTCAATCGGGGGTCGTGGAGGAGACGGACTCTAACATATGTAATAGTCCTATTCTTCCGATTCTTAAAAGACGGTCACCTGATGCCAAAGATGATACACCTGATGTCTATAGATTTGTGATTGACTTACGCCACATTAACAAGGTGGTTGAGCCCCAGTACCCAGTGGTTTCCGACATTACAACGATTTTGACAATGATCCCCCCATCGGCTAAATATTTTTCTGTTCTGGATTTGAAGAATGCTTTCTTCAGTATTCCTGTACATGAGAATAGCTGTTATCTCTTAGGATTCTCATTGGCTGGCCGAAGTTTTAGATTTAAGAGAATTCCTCAAGGATATACACAGAGTCCCAGCATTTATAGCCAGGCATTGAAAGCTCAATTGGACGACTTGGAACTACCTGCAGGCAATGTTATGTTACAATATGTGGATGATATTCTCATTGCATCGGACACCGAGGACGGTTGTCGGGATGCTACGGTTAAATTATTACATCACTTGGCACACAAGGGCCACAAAGTGTCCCTTCCTAAATTTCAATATTGTCGAACGGAGGTAACCTACTTAGGTCATCTCCTTTCGAAGGAGGGGAGGAGGTTGACACCAGAGCGCATAAAAGCGATAACTAACATGGCTGTACCTAACACGCAGCGAGAGATACGAGCGTTTTTGGGCATAACCTCGTATTGTCGCCAGTGGATACCCAATTATGCTTTACTAACAAAACTCCTACTGTATCTGACTACTAAAGAGGTGCGCGAACTCCTACCCTGGACCCCTGCATGTCAGGAAGCTTTTGAGTCACTAAAAACAGCTTTATGATCTGCACCTGTTTTGAGAACACCTGATTACCAGAAGCCTTTCGTGCTTTATGTACATGAGGCGGAAGGTTGCGCGTTGTTTGTCCTAACACAATGTTTTTGGGGGAAACAGAGACCGTGTGCTTACTTCTCTGCTATGCTCGACAATGTGGCAAGAGCGCTGCCGAGCTGTCTACGGGCCACAGCGGCGGCTGCGGTCTCTATTAGACAATCGGCAGGGCTCGTCCTGGGTTCAGACCTCACAGTAATGGTACCGCATGCTATGGATATTCTATTGAACAGAACGCAGACGCAGCACTTAACTAGTGCTCGCCTTACTGGTTATGAAATGACACTATTCGCACCCCATGTTACGATAAAGCGATGTGCCACTCTGAACCCAGCCACGTTGCTACCCATCCCATCAGATACAAAAGACGATGAAATACACGATTGTTTGTTTCGGACAGAGGAGGAGACGAAAGGGAGAATTGACTTGACTGATACACCTTTAGATGATCCTGATGGGGAGCTGTATGTTGATGGGTCTTGTGTTAAACTTGCAGACGGTACGTCGACAGCAGCATACGCAGTTACGACATTACAGACAGTAGTGGAGACTTCTAGGATTCCCTATCATTTGGCCCAGGCTGCAGAAATAATAGCCTTGTTACGAGCGTGTGAGTTGAGTGAAGGACTGGATGTGAATATCTATACTGACAGCCAATACGCCTTTGGCGTGGCTCATAGTTACGGGCGACTGTGGGCAGAATGGGGTTTTTTGACATCGCATGGACAAAGAATACAACACAGCCCACTGATATTATGACTGCTTACAGCATTGACGCTACCCAGACGACTGGCCGTGATAAAGTGTAGTGCACACAAGACAGTGGTGGACGATGTAGGACGGGGTAACGCGTTCGCAGACCAAACAGCAAAAGAGACAGCGAGGACGAAACTCCCACGAATGTTTGTGGCAGGACCAGCTAGATGGGTACCAGATGTTAATATGTTTGCAGATACTGTGCAGAGCGTAAAGAACATACAAGAAAAGGCGACTGAGGATGAATGGAGGACATGGAAGGATGGTGGGGGGCGATTGGATTCTGATGAATGTTGGACAGATGTGACAGACAAAAGACGATGGTTACTCCCAAACGCATATGTCCTCCCAGTGGTGACAATGGCTCATGGACCAGCACATATTAGTGCCAAGGGTATATGCAAATTACTGGACCCAGTGTGGAGTAACAAACACATTTCTAAAGTAGCTACCCATTTAGTACAACAGTGTATGGTATGTTTGAGGCACAATCCAGGAAAGGGAACACCTGTCCCAGTGGGCAATTTCGCTCCCCCCTCTTTCCCTTTCGAGGTGATTCAGATGGATTATATTGAAATGGAAAGGGTTAATAACCTCAAATATGTCCTGGTGGTTGTATGCTCTTTTAGCAGATGGGTGGAGGCATTCCCAACAAAAGATTGTACGGCCATTTCCACAGCCAAGATGTTGATAAAAGAATATTTTTCTCGGTATGGCCTGCCTAGAGTGATCTGGAGTGATAATGGTACATCCTTTAATGCTGAATTGATGAAGCAGATATGTAAGGGTCTGCAGATTTCCCAAAAGTTCCACGCGGCCCAACACCCTCAGGCCGCGGGGTTCGTGGAGAGATTTAATGGAACGTTAAAATTGAAGATGGCCAAAATACAGGAGAGTACAGGACTCCGTTGGCCAGATACCCTTCCCTTAGCCTTGCTTTCTACCAGAGTGACAGTTAATTCCAGAACGGGTGTCTTCCCTCACGAGGTGGTGTTTGGCCGCCCCGCTAACGTGTGGGGAGTACCAAGACCAAAATGTTTTTCAGAAATTGAATATCCTCTGTTGATAGACTACTTGTATGCTTTGACTAAAGATCTTCGTTCTATTTATCAGCAGGTAGCAGACACCCTGAAGCCGTTGCCGGAGGGGCCCGGACATGCCATACAACCCGGGGACTGGGTGGTGGTGAAAAAGTATCAGCGGAAGTCTTGTCTGGAGCCGAGGTGGTCGGAGCCGAGGTAAGTGCTCCTGACGACACGTACCGCACTTCGAGTTGAGGGTCGGGAGGCGTGGACCCACGCATCACATGTAAAGAAGTTCCGCTGCCATTGCCGTATGACAAATGGGTGAGAGATGGCGTTGCTGACCAGGAGTGTGAAGTGATACCAAGATACACACCTTTCTCTGATGCCTCACTGAGGGGAGAGGAGCCGAGTGCAGTAAAGAGAAAGAAAGAAATTGTTGCAAGCTCCAAGGCTCCCATTGAGAATAGTGATCAGGCATCGAAGGACGCAACACTTGCCAAAGACATCCCCATTCTGTTCACAGATCCTGAAGTGCGAGGCAGCACTCGCTATAATCTGCGGCCCAGAAAGGAGAAAGGCATGAGGGACTAAACACTGGAAGAAGGGCTTAGATAGGGTACTGGAACAGGTAGAGGTGTGGACAATATCTCACAGAATAAGCCTAGTGATAGGGATGGACTAGTAAGAGCCCTGGTGTTTGGCCGAAGATTCTGTTTTACGAGACATTAGAGTGGTGTCTGGGCCCAGATTAGTGCTCCTGAGTTGCTGCAGCTGTGCAACTCCAACGAGGGATTAGGGAACGAACAATAGAAGCCTACCTGTGAGGCTTTAACGGACACAGGGACGAAGATCCCTTTTAAGGGTTGAAGAACCCCTCTGGCCGGTTTTGGAGTGCCTGGGACTATTTTTCCTAGTTTAGTTTTTTCCTTATTTTTGGTTTTGATTTTTGGTAAAAGAAATGTAACCCTTTGGTCGTCCCGTCCCCGATGAGGAGCAGCCTTTCGCTGCTCCTCGTAGACCCGAGCCTGATTCCCCATGGTTCGCTTTACCGCGCAAAGGGAAAATAGTAGTCATTGTAATGCTGCTTATCGCTTTCATTGTGATTTTTGGAATATTGTTTTTTCTGGACAAAACCTATCCTGTACATGTGTTTGCCCCCACACCTTCTGCCATTCCCGAACATAACATGATTACTGTTGATTATGGTGAACAAAGTTTGCGTAAAGGCTATAAAGATAATGTTTTTATTAAGACTCTACATCATGCTCATGCAGTCTATAATGTGACCGATTGTTGGGTTTGTGGATTGTTACCCTCTGCTGCTTATAAAAAGGATAGATTTTTAGCACTACCCTTGACACCAGTGAATAGTTATGTGGGGTGGTACACTTTGATTGGTATGGTCAAATATTTCCAACAGCCGGATTTCCTATCTCCCCGGCTATCAGACAGAGGATCTACTATGACAATGCGGGTACGCCCTATATCCGTTTCTTCTCTTGGACAATTGTTTACTGACGGACGTTTTGACCAAACATTTTTGGAGACATGTGAAAAGAAAGTAGGACGATTCTTGACTCCCAATGACACTGACAAAGTTAGGGAGAGTTTCCTACAGTTAAATTCCTCTCTGTCCTATAGACACCCCCCAAAAGGGAACGGTAGCAATAAGTCTTTGAAGTTGTAGGACCACCACCATTCTTTTGTATTGCAGGGAGGGGTCCTATAAAGGTTGGGAACAGTTCCTGTAACGTGACAGCATCGATCCTTCTGCCCCTTAGTCCTTCTCTAGTTACGCCTCCCAAAATTTACTTTGTGTGCGGAGACAATGGGTATCTATGGTTGCCCGAGGGTTGGGGTGGAGTCTGTTATCTAGCCTATATGCTTCCACCTGTGTATGTGGCACCTTCTGACTATCATAAGACTCATCGTAGGTTTACCAGCCCGCCAGAGCAGCGCATAAGGAGGGCACTTCAGGTTGAAGATGTAGATCAGACTGACACCTCTTTACAACAATGGACAGATTTCTCTAAGGGCCTCTTGCCATTTTGGGGTCCGATATTTAACAGTAGGGCCATCCGTACGTTGTCGAGGGTAATGGAGAAAGTGGTCAACACTGAAGCAGACATTGCTGCTAATATGTCTGTTGAGATGCAAGCTATGAGATTATTTACGATCCAAAACAGGATGGTGTTAGATGTCATCCTTGCTGATAGTGGCGGAGCCTGCCGCGTCATCGGGACGTCTTGCTGCGTGTATATTCCAGATTCAGCTCCGACAGTTAACTTAGCGGTACAGAAACTCCATAGATTAGCGACTGAACTTCATCAGGATAATGGGACATGGTTACTACAGGGGTGGCTCTGGGGTGTTTTCTCCTCGTGGGGCTGGAAAATACTGATGGGGATAGTTGGAGTAGTGGGTGTACTCCTGACATGCTGCCTTTGTGTTTACTGCCTCCCCCCATGTTGCTCAATGTGTGCCAGTAATTTGCGGCCCTCAAGAAAAGTGACTGGTCAATATCCTGCCTCTACTGCTATTGAACTTCCTGATATTCGTTGGTTGATGCTTATTGATAAGGATATTTTTGATTAAAGTGTGCCCAGTCCCTAGAATGGAATGTAAAGGCGCTACCTTTTTTAGCTAATAAAGACTACGCTCCAGTTAGCCAAATGATGCTAAAAGGATGGTCTGATAGGTTTCATTTTCGATGCCTCACCCATTAACATTTACATATGCAAGTTAGCATCATGTGTCTAACTAATGAAGTATGTACTTATGCCTTTACGTTATTTTTACTCTTCATATGATTATTCATTTATACGTGTGGTGATATTCAGTTTCCTTAGCTTAGCTTGTGTGCCTCCATTTTGAGTGTTCCTCTGTGTCTACGAGTCGCACTCGCTCACCCCCCTCCCGTAGGAATAAGAAAAACCCTAATGCAGCAGTTTTCGTTTCTCAGCTAGCTGTGGCCGAAACTAACAAGTTCCTTATCAGTACTGTTCTCATGCACCAGAGACGCTGAGGCCCGGCTCCGTGGCCTTGGGCAGAGATAGCCAAATGTTGCCTTTGCAGGTGCAGATGCCTCTTGTACGATGCCATTGTTCCTCTCTCTGGGGTTCAGTACTTTTCCAGAAGGGGCGTGTTTTGCTTCACTGTACCATGTTATAATGTATTGCTGTGATGATATGAGTTAGTCCTCTCGGCGCACTCTTAGGGGTGAGGTCGGACAGGGCCCTCTCATATGGGAGTTTGTGGCCTAATAAAATTACCTTGTTTATTCTTCTCCACTGTCCGGCTGACTTCTTACTGAGTAACTATAGGTGAGTGTGGTAAGTCACTCGGGTGGATTTGAGCCACTCTTATCAGATTGATCTCTTCTGATGTCAACGTGGGAACATTTGCCAACACTACAGTATACAGGGTTGCTTCCGGCGGCAGATGCAATACCTTTGGGCCCTGTCGACTGGCCCATACGGACTTTTGAGTCCCCATCCTTGATTGACCACATTCCCCCAATCCCATTATAGAACCATCTTAGCCTGCTGTTACCCAACTGGGTTCGAGTCTGGTATTCTCATTAGCCCGGAATCCATCCTGCCTAAAGTGACAACCCTTTTGATGAGTTGCTAGCGCATGAGCCCCTTCTGTACTACGAGAGTTAGCTTGTACTGGATTGCCTGATGAAGCTTGATGGATTAATTCTTGAATGGACAATGGGTCACCGGTCGGAAGATTAACCTGGTGGTGTTTTAAACCACTATTACCAGTCATAGTGGCGGGAGAGGCATGAAAACCGCATATAGGGCCATTAACACTTGCTACAGGTGGGGGTTTAAGTGGTTTTCCAATCTAATTAGCTTCCCCTCTATGTTAGTCAGCATTGTATGTAAAGGCTGTAATACATTTGAAACTATCTCCTCCATCTTTATTCAACATGCCCCTTGATCAAAAACTGTAGGGCCACTACTACCTGCACTAGCATTGGTGGGGGTACGGAATGCCGATCCAGCTCTCTCACCCCCATCGTGGCTTCAGGTATTTTATGCCTAATGGAGCACTGTCCCTTTCTCTTCCTTACATGATGAGCAGTGATCTTAGCTTGAGTGTTTCTCGCCTTTTGACCTCTAGTAGTCACATTGGGTATATTTACATCGGGAAGTGTCTCCAAAGCCTCAGGTGTCCTAGGATTTTCTCAATCTGTATCTGGGGGGAAGAACAATGTGGATACCTCAGGATTTGTCACATGGGCTATGTTTGGCTCCTGTGTGACAATGGCATGTGGGAGGGGGCTGTTAATGGGTCAAGCGAGAGTCTTCGTTCAGTTAGCTCAATTTCATTAGTTAATGCAGACTCAGCCCTTGTCAGGAGAGCATCCAACGTTCCCACCACCCTCTTCCCTGTTAGTGACTTGCGTTTACTCATAACAAAGCACCCTACGTGAACAAGATCATGTTACAATCCAATCCGTTACCAGTGTATGGCCAACACGTTCTTAACAGGAAAATATAACTGACAAATGTCAAATAACCTGTCCCGGCCCGACTCCTTCGGTCTCTGACAGGCTCAGATGGGCCCGCCCTTGGCTCGGGCTTTGCCCGGGCGGGTCCCGCAAGGTGGGGGGGGAGCGCTTTATGCGCGATGGAAAGAGAAGCTCCTCCACCTCACTCGAGGCACCTGTACAAAAAGAGTTGCACCCTGGGGCTTGCAGTCCATTCCCGGGGTGGTAGCTGCAATCGCTGGTGCAGGTGCAGAGCAGGTACACCTGATCTCAGGGACTCCTGTCCCACCAAGGTATTCACCGGGAAGGATTCCCAGCACAAACGGCAAATCATAATTTGCTGAAGATATGTTGATGTGTCACTCCTAGCTCGCAGGCTTCCCCCTATTGCTGCTTTCGCTTTGGATAGGATTGGTTTGGATTTTATGTTCTTCGCATTAATATCAGTTGGCTTTCTACCTAAGTTGCTTTAATTTCCCTCTTGTATTCAGGTCCCAAAGCCTCAATTTTTGTTAATGGTAAAACCTCATTTGCTTGCCATTGCTGAGAGGGGTACGAAAAGGGTGCCTCTTATCACCTCTATTGTTTGTCATTGCGCTGGAACCCTTTTTAAAAAAAATTAGGCAAGATGCTCATATCTCAGGTTTCCAATTCGGTCCGCATCAGGTAAAAATGTCCGTTTACGCTGATGATGTCTTATACTGCTCAAACCCTGTAACCTCCATCCCCCTTTTCTTCAACATGTAGCAACTTTTTCTCAGCTTTCAGGATATCGCCTTAATATTAATAAATGTGAAGTGCTGCCTTAAAATGTTTTGTGTCAAAAGCATCTTTTTGTTCACATTTATTTTTTATGTCAACCCTCTAAAAAAATATATCTGGGCTTGTGGTTCTCTCTGACAATTCCTGAACATTAAAATCACATTTTGATCACATTACGAATACTTTAAATGATACTATTACACATTGGCATCCTCTTTTTCTCTCTTGGTGGGGCTGAATGGATTTGATTAAAATGATGCTCACCCCTCTGATATTATATATTATTTCCAAGATTCAGTTTCACATTCCTGGGTATTATTTTAAGAAAATTGATTCTCAACAAAATTTCTTTGGATTTCAACCCCCACGTATAGCTTTATCTTCTTTAGAAAAAGAGATATCTAACAGAGGTCTTAGGTTTCCCATCTTCAAAAATTATCACTCTGCCTTTTCCCCAAAACAGGCTGCCCGTTGGCTCTCATTGCATTTCTCCATGCACCCTCCTTTGTGGATAAAAATAGAGATTTTTCTTATTTCCCCCTTCGATTTTCAGGAAATCCTTGCTTTCACTACTAATATTTAATGTTTACGATCTCCTATCATTTCTCACTCACATAAGCTCTTAGTTCCTCTCTTGCCCTCATCATATCCCTCAATTAACCCTTATCAACAGCAACCCATTTAGCATAATAAATCACTACGAATTAAGAATCATTCTGTATACTGGGAAAACTGGTGTTCTAAGGGCTTGAATTGGATTTCTCAGCTTCTATTCATCGATCAACCCCTTTCATTTACTGAACTCCAAACACAATTTACTTTACCAGTTTTCTTTAGATTGTAAACTGATCTTCTATCTCCCACCCTCAACCAATATCTTCCTACATTACCAAATATTTCCACCCCTCCCTGCAAAATTCATTAACCGCACTCCAATAATAGATATTTCTCCTTCTACACCTACTACATATAAATACTTATAATTGCCCCCGGACATACTCAAATCAAAGACTAAATTGGCCTGGGAAAAATACTTATTACTATGTTGGCCAACTAGGGCATGAGATAAGTTATGGTCTAAGCTTCACAAAACCTCACAAGCTACAAGTACCATACAAACCCTTTACTTTGTTCATCAACGGGTGTTATTATCTCCAGTGACTCTAGCATCTTTCTCCCCGGGTATGTCCTTTACTTGTTGGTCCTGTCCTTGCCCTACTGCCGATTTAAAAGACATGTTAATTGAGTGCCCACCTATCCATCAATGTTGGCAGTTGGCTTGGTCCCAAATTAGGAACATTTCAAAGTTAATGTCCCCTTTTCTGTAATAAACATATTTCTAGGTACTCCGTCACCCCAGTGGCCTCCATCATCAGCGAGTTTCAAACTCTTAGATCTATTGTTAGCTGCTACTTTTCATTTAATAACCTCAACTTGGAAGCAAGCTGATAAAGTCACTTTTAGATCCCGGTGGAACGCTGTGTGTTTCCATCATAGACTAGAAACCAATTATGTTGCCCCTATATCTTTAGCGATTAAAAGGAATCTCTTATGGCTTCCATTAACTACATATTTTTCATTATCTGCCTCTTCTATTGTAAAAGTCATTACTGTATCAGATGATGCACGTAAACTACCTTAATTCACCCTTGGTCTCTTTTTTCATAGATGATTTGAAGATATTTGTACCCTTATACTTATACCATGCTATTCAGTTTTACTTATTGCTATGCTTACAGTGTTAAATCATTTATTTTTATTGTCTTTTACTCTTAATATTATAAATTAATTATATATTGTTCTCCTCCCCCTGCCCCTTCCCTTAACTGTTTATACTGTGTATATTTTTCTTTCTATACAGCTTGATTTTTATATTCTTCATATATTCTTTTTTTGTTATCTCTTAATAAACTCAAACTTAAAAAAATAATAGTAGTAAAGAGTCATGAAGGTCTGCGTACTTCTTCAAGCCAAAGATCATGTGAATTGTCAGATTTTAATGAAGAGCCCAGGAAAGTTGGCACAGGTAGCCTAAGGATGTCTCTTTTAATTGCAAGAGATAATGGGTTGAAATATGCTCTGTCAAGTCTGTGATTATGGCAAATACCATACCATCATGCTTGAAAATATGTATTGGAAGAGTCTTTCCAAGATTTGGTGATCTGCTGAAAGGCAACTGAAAGAAGTAAATCCAATGCATCAACCTTATTGGAATGAGAAGACCAATCTTCTGAGACCTAAATATATATTTTTGAAGTTAAAGGGGACTTGTGTGTGAAAAATAGTATTTATCTGTTTCCAGACTTTCAACCAAAATTGATCTACCGAGGGACATTCAAATAGCATATGCTTGAGGTCGGAGGGAGTGATATTGCAAGAATAGCAGGAGGAGGAGGGGTAAGTTATTCTGTTTAGAGTGGCTGCAATTATCAGCAGCCTATTATAAATAAAAGTTTGAATAGTATTAGCTGCTCTAGAGGGTTTTCAAAACTGTTGCCAAATCTTGCTCCATAAAGAAATTGAAAGAGAGGTGTTTAAGTCACATTCCCTTAATAATTCCACATCAATCTTGTCTCGATATTCTGGAGGAGCGGTTGGTTTATTGTAAATTTGGAATGCTGAAAGAAAGGATAACGATGATGTAATGTGAAAGATGTTCATAGGCTGAGTGAAGTACAGATATTAAGGACATATATTTAGTAGAATACAAAGAAGGAAAGAAAAAACATTGTTGAGCTTGCGCAAAAGGAAGGCAAGAATCATTATCAAAACATTGATGGACCCATTTTAAAACCTTTCTTATGCCAGGAATTCCAGAAAATAGCTATACTATTGATTTTAGCATAATTATTCTGCCAGAATGAGGAATGAAGGAACGGTTCTTTGATATTATTATGGGAGACAAAAATTAGATGTAGAAGCTTACACATATTTTTAGTAAAGGGAGGGACATACAAAGCGGTTTCTAAGTAAAAGATACAAATTCTTGAAGAGAGAAGGTGTGAAGAAAAGTGTTTTCAATATCAACCCAAACAAGAGATGCAATAGACTTCGTTTCGGTTAGAGAAAAAGAAGCTTGTTTGAAAAAAGAATGCAGTGTGGTAAGAACTAGGGGTTGGTGGAACTCGAAGAGATTAACTCCGTGGAATTCTGCGGAGTCACATAAAAACTGCAGGAGATTCTGTGGAGTTCCACCCACTTCAACTGTACACACAGTTATTAAAGATGGCGGAACATTCACTTTGTGTGACCTGACATACTTGGATTGCGCTTGAAGGTATGTACTAGCTTTCTCTACATCGAGATGTGGAGCGGATATCATGTCACAACAGCGATGATGCAGACTTAGGCATAAGAGAGCTTGAGGCTGCATTAATACAGACACATGCCAGGATTGTAGCGCAAGGATCCCCTCAGGGGTGATAGTGTATGTGGACAGTTTGTTAAGATTTGAAGGTTAAAGCTCATTTGAATGACACAAAGACAGAAGGATACAAATTAAAATTATTTGACTCACAGTGAGTAGCTCTGAAGAGATGGACCATTGTGCAGTATGCTCTTGTTGATGCAGATTTTAATAAAACAAAGTGCTCATCAGAGATCTATGAAATGACTTCCAGCCAGCCAGTTCTCCTGGCATCGCGTCTCTGGTAACATGGTTTAGCACAGGTTGTGAGTGACCCCCTCTTGCCAGATTTTCCTCACCAAATTCTGGCTGCTCCTCCCAGGGCTCTGTGTGCTTCCCAGACCTTTCTGGTGCTATGGGGTGAAAAGAGGTAGCCGCACTGATTCTGTCTGCCACCCCTGCACTGGGCCACACAGCATAAGGAATCCACAAGTGGCTGTCATCCTAGCTAGAACACCCCACACCTCGTGGCCAGAGCCTGCTCAAGCCCGAAGGTGCAGAGTGCCTGTACACCAGAGTATTAGCAATAGGCGTTATTTGGACTCGACCTACATCCCACGAAGTGGGTGTGGCCATGGTCCTGTAGAGGGGAGTTCGCTGAGCTAACCTAGACATTCCAGAGAAGCGCGTGCATTTTGTTCATCATTATTGGTAGCTGCATGGCAATTGGCCCTCGCATGGCTACAAGCCAGCACGCAATAGGCCATAGTCTGAAGATTTTCTCCACTTCCTGCATATTCCGTTCGGACACGAGCAGGAGAAGGTCATAAATCTTCAATTACCAGCTGTCATGGCTCGCCGTAATTGAAGACAGATGCTGGGCTCGCAAGGCAGACTGGTGGGCACGCGTGCTCACATCAGCCCCACAGAGTAAACACCATTCCTCGCATGAGCAGCACTGCGCGTTCGCCCCTCTTGCTTTAAATTGTAGCTGTGTGTGTGCGCATGGTGGCTCGTGTGCTCCTTCACCGTGCATTTTTTTAACAATAGAGATCGCGAAAGTGATCGCTTTAAATGCTCCTTTATTGCCGTCGCACATATTTATTTATTTATTAACATGCCGGTTATTAGTAAAGTACATTTAAAAGGCTAACACAGGTACACGCAAAGCTGCTCTTGATTTGTTTTAGGCTCTGTAAAGAACGTCAGCCCGGATTTGTACAGGATCAACAATTCTTTGTAGTTTCAATGCCCCCTCCCTTCTCAGCCGGGACAAGCCCCTGCCCTTGGAGCACACTGTGTTTACATTGTTGTGCGGCATCCAAAGGGGCACTGAACCGCTGGTAACTGGCAGTGCTGGAGTGTGCAGAGTGAGTGTGCAGAGTGCAGAGTGCAAAGTGAGTGTGTAGAGTGAGTGTGCAGAGTAGTGAGTTGTTGGACAGGCCACACAACAGACTTGCTCCCTCCCCGCACGACCAGGCTCTCCAGGTGTTACATGCGACAACCACCCGTTTCCCGTCTCATATGGGACCCCTACCCCATGGCATCTCCACATCATGGGCCCGAATCACTACCGGCCCCCGCGCCCGGCCTGGGCGCCATCTTGGACACAGCACCACGAGGCCGCGTGGCCTCCGATCGACCCTAACCCTGGGCCTGGCCAGGCCCCGACATCCCGGCACCACCATCCACCCAGGAGGTGAGCGGACTACTTGGCAGGTCAATGGGAGAAAGAGGTGTTGATGGCTCTCCCCCGCCAGGTGCCGATCGCTCCCAGCTCCCCCAGGCGCTGGCTCCACCCCCCTGCTGGGTGTCTGGACTCCCTCATCCCGGACCTCCCGACGTCCAAGTGCGAGGGCCCGGACATCAAAGGGCTCCAGACCTATAACTGGGGCAGCTCCAGAGCAGGAAGGCAGTTGTATCCTGGAGTCGAGAGACGCAGTGAAGAACTCATCCTTGACGGACTACTGGCGCTGCCGTAGCCCTGCCTTGTGAACTATCGTCCTGTCTGCTGGCACTGCCGCAAACCTTCTGAAACCTTCATCGTCGTCGGGACCTGCTGGCGTGGCCGCGGACCGTTTGTAACTACCACCTTCATCGGGACCTGCTGGCTCCGCCGCGGACCGTCGCTACCTTCAATCATCTCGGGACCTGCTGGCTCCGCCGCGGCCCGATCATCTAGAACGCCGAGCTCGAGGATTGTGAGCTATCCGCCTATCACCATATCTACCAGAGTGGTAACAAGACTGTCCCGCTACCCCCTTTCCCAACCAAGAGACTAGAACCGAGGGGACCCCTGAGTCCAGACCTCCTTGTACCATTCCACCGTACTTAGAGAATTGCTTATAAAGAACGTTAAACCTTATCCTTGTGTGGTGTACATCTGTGGGGGGGAAGTTACTTGTCTGTACGATCGCTGGAGACGGCTCTCCCCGGAGACCTCTCCCCTTATTCTCGGCCGACCCTCCCGGTCCGTCTAACATCTGGTGGCCAGCGGCGCGATCCGAATCAACGCGTAATCGTACAGAGAGTAGCTCACCCCACGACGAAACCACAATGACAACCAAAGAGAGTGGATCCACCGAGAAATTCCAGATGGAGAAATTGGAAGAATACAGCCATCGTGAGTTGAAACAATTCTGCATTGAACTAGGTATCGCTACCACCGGTCTGAGTACTAAAGATGATTTCAAGCACGCCCTTGAGTCATGGGCGGAAACCGGGGCCGTCAGACCCCCGGACCAAAATGTCACAGCAGCAGAGAAAAACACCACGGCTCCCGAGGAGCGAAGAACGGGTCTCTCGCAAGATGAGATCCAAGAGCGAGAAAGAAGCAGACTACATGAACTAGAAATGGCCCGGCTCAAAATGGATGGCAAACTCAAACTAGCCGAACAAAAACTGAACCTAGAACATCTGCGGCTCCGAGAAGAGCGGGAAGAGAAACAGAGACAAAGAGAGCTCGAAGAGAAGAGACTGGCGTATGAACACGAGCGCAAACTAGCAGAGATAGACTTACGTAAGCAGAGCAAAGAATTAGGGGTGCCCGAACAACCACGCACCCCGGTAGCAACAGAAAAGAAAATACACATCCCCAAGGATGTCGTTCGAGAATATTTCCGAGATGACGACATACAGCAATGGTTCAAAGCCTACGAAATAGCTATGACCTCCCACCGGATCGATCGAAGCGATTGGGGAGCCGGCCTATGGGGGAGGTTCGTCAATGAGGGCCGCGATGCCCTGTTACAGCTCCCAGACCATCAGATGACCTCCTATGACCACATGAAAGCTACCCTCCTCACCCGCTATGGGCTCACACCTGAGATGTACCGCCAGAGGTTCCGAGACTGCACCCGGATCCCGGGTACAACTTGGGTGGAGTACGTGAACAATTTCAGCCGAGCCTTCGAGGGTTGGATCAAGGGAAGCAATGTAACGACCTACGAGCAACTCTTCAATCTCATGGTATGGGAGCATCTATCTAACAACTGCTTCGTCGAGCTCAGACAGCACCTCCTCGACAGTAAACTAACGGATCCACGGCAGCTCGCCGCTGAGGCTGACCGGTGGGAAATTACCCGAGTGGGTCGAAATGGGTCACATGAACAGAACCGGAACCACCAAGGTCAGCACCGTCCCCGAGGAGGAGGAGGGGGTCAGGGACGAGGAAGAGACAACGCCCCGGCCGCTCCCGCTGCCAGCACCCCACCCCCGGCCAACCGGGGCCACACCCCGGCGCGCCCGGGGTACAGAGCCAACGTCACGTGTCACCGATGCCAGCGAGTCGGCCACTACGCAAGTGACCCGAATTGTCCACAGAGCCAGACTCCGAGACCCCGCCAGATGGCTGCCGCCGCCCTGGGGGAAGAACAGATCTCCGAAGAACACGAGGAATGTGAGCAAGAACACCAAGAATGGGAACCAGCCGCCATGGTTCTAGCGTGCCTAGGGGGAAAAGACATGGTCCCGCGGGCCCCCCTACCCGCCAACACCCGGAAGTACAGTCAGTGGGTGAACATTAATGGACACAGGGCCGAAGCCCTATGTGACACCGGGGCCAGTGTAACAGCCGTCCGCTGTCACCTGGTGACCCCAGAACAGATCCTGCTGAACGTTCTCTGCCCTGTACGTTCAGCCGACAATTCGGAGAGTCTATGTCGGATGGCCTGCGTCCCCTTCGAGTGGGGAGGCGTCTCCGGCATGTTGAAGGTGACGGTCCGAGATGATGCCCCCGTAGACTGTCTCCTGGGAAATGATCTGGAGAGTTCCCCGTGGGCCACCGTAGAGAGAAGAGAGCACCTGGGGATGTTGGGCCTCCCGGACTGGGCGTGCGTAACCACCCGGTCCATGGCTGCCCGCGCCATCCCCCGACCTACAGAACCGGAATGGCCGGCACCTCCTCCCCCGGTCGCTCCAGTTGAAGACACCGACCGTGCCGTCCCCCCAGAGCAAACTCCCGAGGGGCTCGCTCAGCCTCAGGATCTTTCCGACCTGGCTCAGTGGCGGCAGGAGGGGGGGCCTACCCAGGAACAGTTTCGCCACGAACAGAAGACCTGTCCCTCCCTCGAGGGACTCCGCCAACAAGCCCTCGCCCAGAGCGCAGGGGATACCTCCGGAACCCATTGGGTCTATTGGGACAATGACCTGTTGTACAGCAAACAGAGAATCGCAGAGTTAGGGGCCAGTCGAGTGCTAGTGGTGCCCCTCCGCTTTAGAGACTTCTTGCTAAACCTGGCCCACGATGTCCCCCTGGCTGGTCACCTGGGTCAGGACAAAACCTACAGTCGCCTAGTGACCCACTTTTTCTGGCCCAAGATGAGGAACGACGTACTCCAGCACTGCCGGTCTTGCCCCACGTGCCAGGCCAGCGGGAAGAGCGGCCGCAAGCTTAAAGCCCCTCTGCAACCTTTCCCAGTGGTCACCACCCCGTTCGAGAGGGTGGGGATAGACATTGTGGGGCCCCTGGACCCCCGTACCGCCCAAGGACATCGGTTCATCCTGGTACTGGTGGACCACGCCACCCGCTACCCCGAGGCTGTTCCCTTGCGAACTGTGACAGCCCCGGTAGTCGGCCGGGCCTTGATGGGGATCTTCTCCCGGGTGGGCTTCCCCCGAGAAGTCGTCAGCGACCGAGGCACAAACTTTATTTCAAAATACATGAAGTCCCTCTGGCAACAGTGTGGGGTCACCTACCGATTCACGACCCCCTATCACCCTCAAGGAAACGGACTAGTTGAGCGGTTCAACCGCACGCTCAAAGGGATGATTGGGGGATTGGAAGAGCCCCTCCGTCGCCAGTGGGATGTGCTACTGCCGTGCCTCCTCTTTGCCTATCGAGAAGTCCCCCAGAAGTCCCTCGGCTTCAGCCCGTTCGAACTCTTATATGGACACCCTGTGCGAGGGCCGCTCAGCCTAGTCAAAGAAGGTTGGGAAATGCCCCCCCTGAAGAACCCTCCAGATGTTTTCAAGTATCCCCTGACCCTACGCAACCAGACCAGATGGTTCAGAGAACTGGCAAAAGCAAACTTGGAGGCCAGTCAGGAAGACATGAAAAGGTGGTACGATCAAAATGCCTCCTCCATCGAATTTGAACCCGGCCAACAAGTATGGGTGATGTCTCCCACCGAACCATGCGCCTTGCAAGACAAATGGACAGGGCCCTTCAAAGTGGTCGAGCGCAAGAGCCCTGTCACCTATCTCATCGATATGGAATCTTCACGGAACCCCCTCCGGGTCCTCCACGCCAATAGACTAAAACCCCACTTTGTGCGCTCGGAGCTCAGCCTCCTAATGGCAACAGACAACGGAGCCGAGGAGGACTCCGAACCACTACCTGACCTCCTACGGACTCGGGAGAAGGACGGCTCCGTGGACGGGGTCCGACTCTCGGAGGCCCTCACCCGGGAACAGCGCCAAGGCTGCCGAGACCTCCTACTGCAGTTCGCCACCCTGTTCTCCCTCACCCCAGGGGTCACCCCCTGGTGCTTACACGACGTGGACACTGGAGACAGTCCCCCTATCCGACATCGGCCCTACCGCGTACCAGATCGGGTACGGGCCTGCATCCAAGAGGAGGTGTCCAAGATGCTCACGCTCGGGGTCATCGAGCCCTCAGACAGCCCCTGGGCCAGCCCAGTGGTCCTGGTCCCCAAAGCGGCCGCCCCCGGCACCACTCCTGAGCTCCGGTTCTGCGTCGACTACCGGGGCTTGAATGCGGTCACCAGAACCGACGCACATCCCATCCCCCGAGCAGATGAACTGATCGACCGCATGGGAGCTGCCCGCTACCTCAGCATCTTCGACCTGACAGCGGGCTACTGGCAGATCGGTCTCACACCCCGGGCCCAAGAACGATCTGCCTTCTCCACCCCTGATGGCCACTACCACTTCAAGGTCATGCCATTCGGCATGAAGAATGCTCCAGCAACCTTTCAGCGGCTAGTAAACCAGGTCCTGGCGGGACTCGAAGAATTCAGCGCCGCCTACTTGGACGATATCGCTGTGTACAGCCACCACTGGTCCGACCACCTCAACCACCTCCGAGAGGTTCTGCAGGCCCTCCAACGAGCCGGCCTCACGATCAAGGCCAGCAAATGCCAAATTGGCCAGGGGTCCGTGACCTATCTCGGGCACCAGGTGGAAAGTGGCCTGGTGGCCCCGCCGCAACTCAAGATCGCTGCCATCCAGTCTTGGCAGCCCCCCATCACCCAGACCGAGGTCCGCGCCTTCTTGGGACTCACAGGCTACTACCGGCGGTTCGTGAGGGACTATGGCAGCATTGTGGGGCCCCTCACGGAACTAACATCCAAAAACCAACCGAAGAAGGTCAACTGGACCCCAGACTGTCAAGCGGCCTTCGTGAAGCTGAAGGACGCCATGTGCTCCGCCCCTGTGCTCCAGGCCCCCGACTACAGTCGGGAATTTATCGTCCAAACGGATGCCTCCGACCATGGCATTGGGGCAGTCCTTTCCCAGCTGAACCCCGAAGGACTTGACCAACCAGTGACTTTTATCAGCAGACATCTCCTGGCCCGAGAGCAACGCTGGAGCACTATCGAGAGGGAGGCCTTCGCGGTGGTGTGGGCCCTCAAAAAGCTCTGGCCTTATCTCTTCGGTACCCACTTCCGGGTACAGACCGATCATCGGCCCCTGCAGTGGCTAATGCAGATGCGGGGGGAAAACCCGAAACTATTGCGTTGGTCCATCTCCCTGCAGGGGATGGACTTCACTGTGGAACATCGACCTGGGCAAGACCACGCCAACGCAGATGGCCTGTCCCGATTCTTCCGCCTCGACGAGGAGAGTCCCCAAGAGGATGGGTGACTCTCCCCGCCTTCAGCTGGGGGGGACGCATGTTGGACAGGCCACACAACAGACTTGCTCCCTCCCCGCACGACCAGGCCCGAGCCTGGCTCTCCAGGTGTTACATGCGACAACCACCCGTTTCCCGTCTCATATGGGACCCCTACCCCATGGCATCTCCACATCATGGGCCCGAATCACTACCGGCCCCCGCGCCCGGCCTGGGCGCAATCTTGGACACAGCACCACGAGGCCGCGTGGCCTCCGATCGACCCTAACCCTGGGCCTGGCCAGGCCCCGACATCCCGGCACCACCATCCACCCAGGAGGTGAGCGGACTACTTGGCAGGTCAATGGGAGAAAGAGGTGTCGATGGCTCTCCCCCGCCAGGTGCCGATCGCTCCCAGCTCCCCCAGGCGCTGGCTCCACCCCCCTGCTGGGTGTCTGGACTCCCTCATCCCGGACCTCCCGACCTCCAAGTGCGAGGGCCCGGACATCAAAGGGCGCCAGACCTATAACTGGGGCAGCTCCAGAGCAGGAAGGCAGTTGTATCCTGGAGTCGAGAGACGCAGTGAAGAACTCATCCTTGACGGACTACTGGCGCTGCCGTAGCCCTGCCTTGTGAACTATCGTCCTGTCTGCTGGCGCTGCCGCAAACCTTCTGAAACCTTCATCGTCGTCGGGACCTTCTGGCGTGGCCGCGGACCGTTTGTAACTACCACCTTCATCGGGACCTGCTGGCTCCGCCGCGGACCGTCGCTACCTTCAATCATCTCGGGACCTGCTGGCTCCGCCGCGGCCCGATCATCTAGAACGCCGAGCTCGAGGATTGTGAGCTATCCGCCTATCACCATATCTACCAGAGTGGTAACAAGACTGTCCCGCTACCCCCTTTCCCAACCAAGAGACTAGAACCGAGGGGACCCCTGAGTCCAGACCTCCTTGTACCATTCCACCGTACTTAGAGAATTGCTTATAAAGAACGTTAAACCTTATCCTTGTGTGGTGTACATCTGTGGGGGGGAAGTTACTTGTCTGTACGATCGCTGGAGACGGCTCTCCCCGGAGACCTCTCCCCTTATTCTCGGCCGACCCTCCCGGGCCGTCTAACATGAGTGCAGAGTGTGTGTGCAGAGTGCAGAGTAGTGAGTGCAGAGTGCAAAGTAGAGAGTGTGCAGAGTAGTGAGTGCAGAGAAGTGAGTGTGCAGACTAGTGAGTGCAGAGTACAGAGTGAGTGTGCAGAGTAGTGAGTGCAGAGTGAGTGTGCAGAGTAGTGAGTGCAGAGTGTGAGTGCAGAGTAGAGAGTGCAGAGTAGAGAGTGCAGAGTATAGAGTGCAGAGTAGAGAGTGCAGAGTAGTGAGTGCAGAGTAGAGAGTGCAGAGTAGTGAGTGCAGAGTGCAGAGTGGTGAGTACAGAGAGGTGAGTGCAGAGTGGTGAGTGCAGAGTGCAGAGTAGTGAGTGCAGAGTGCAGAGTGACTAGGGAGTGCTAGGGAGTGCAGAGTGACTAGGGAGTGCTAGGGAGTGCTAGGTAGTGCAGAGTGACTGCAGAGTGCTAGGGAGTGCTATGGAGTGCAGAGTGACTGCAGAGTGCTAGGGAGTGCTAGGGAGTGCAGAGTGACTGCAGAGTGCTAGGGACAGCAGAGTGACTGCAGAGTGACTGCTAGGGAGTGCAGAGTGACTGCAGAGTGCTAGGGAGTGCAGAGTGACAGCAGGGTGTTAGGGAGTGCTAGGGGGTGTTAGGGAGTGCCGAGTGACTAGGAAGTGTCTAGGGAGTGCAGAGTGACTGCATAGTGCTTGGGAGTGCTAGGGAGTGCAGAGTGACTAGGGAGTGCTAGGTAGTGCAGAGTGACTAGGGAGTGCTAGGGAGTGCAGAGTGACTACAGAGTGCTAGGGAGTGCAGAGTGACTAGGGAGTGCTAGGGAGTGCAGAGCGACTAGGGAGTGTTAGGGAGTGCTAGGGAGTGCAGAGTGACTAGGGAGTGCAGAGTGACTAGGGAGTGCTAGGGAGTGCAGAGTGCTAGGGAGTGCAGAGTGACTAGGGAGTGCTAGGGAGTGCAGAGTGACTAGGGAGTGCTAGGGAGTGCAGGGTGACTAGGGAGTGCTACTGAGTGCTAGGGAGTGCAGAGTGACTGCAGAGTGCTAGGGAGTGCTAGGGAGTGCAGAGTGACTGCAGAGTGCTAGGGAGTGCAGAGTGACTAGGGAGTGCTAGGGAGTGCAGAGTGACTAGGGAGTGCTAGGGAGTGCAGAGTGACTAGGGAGTGCTAGGGAGTGCAGAGTGACTGCAGAGTGCTAGGGAGTGCTAGGGAGTGCAGAATGACTGCAGAGTGCTAGGGAGTGCTAGGGAGTGCAGAGTGCTAGGGAGTGCTAGGGAGTGCTGGGGAGTGCAGAGTGACTGCAGAGTGCTAGGGAGTGCTAGGGAGTGCAGAGTGACTGGAGAGTGCTAGGGAGTGCAGAGTGACTGCAGAGTGCTAGTGAGTGCAGAGTGCTTCGTGCTAGGGAGTGCTAGGGAGTGCAGAGTGCTAGGGAGTGCAGAGTGACTAGGGAGTGCTAGGGAGTGCAGAGTGCTAGGGAGTGCAGAGTGACTAGGGAGTGCTAGGGAGTGCTAGGGAGTGGAGAGCGACTGCAGAGTGACTGCAGAGTGCTAGGGAGTGCTAGGGTGTGCAGAGTGACTGCAGAGTGCTAGGGACTGCAGAGTGACTAGGGAGTGCTAGGGAGTGCAGAGTGACTAGGGAGTGCTAGGGAGTGCTAGGGACTGCAGAGTGACTAGGGAGTGCTAGGGAGTGCAGAGTGACTGCAGAGTGCTGGAGAGTGCTAGGGAGTGCAGAGTGACTGCAGAGTGGTAGGGAGGGCTAGGGAGTGCAGAGTGACTGCAGAGTGCTAGGGAGTGCAGAGTAACTGCAGTGTGCTAGGGAGTGCTAGGGAGTGCTAGGGAGTGCATAGTGACTAGGGAGTGACTAGGGAGTGCTAGGGAGTGCAGAGTGACTAGGGAGTGCAGAGTGACCAGGGAGTGCTAGGGAGTGCTAGGGACTGCAGAGTGACTAGGGAGTGCTAGGGAGTGCAGAGTGACTGCAGAGTGCTAGGGAGTGCTAGGGAGTGCAGAGTGACTTCAGAGTGCTAGGGAGTGCAGAGTGACTGCAGAGTGCTAGGGAGTGCTAGGGAGTGTAGAGTGACTGCAGAGTGCTAGGGAGTGCTAGGGAGTGCTTGGGAGTGCAGAGTGACTAAGGAGTGACTAGGGAGTGCTAGGGAGTGCAGAGTGACTAGGGAGTGCTAGGGAGTGCAGAGTGACTAGGGAGTTCTAGGGAGTGCAGAGTGACTAGGGAGTGCTAGGGAGTACAGAGTGATAGGGAGTGCAAGGGAGTGGAGAGTGACTGCAGAGTGCTAGGGAGTGCTAGGGAGTGCTAGGGAGTGATAGGAAATGCAGAGTGACTGCAGAGTGACTGCTAGGGAGTACTAGGGAGTGCAGAGCGACTGCAGAGTGCTAGGGATTGCTAGGGAGTGCAGAGTGACTGCAGAGTGCTAGAGAGTGCAGAGTGCTAGGGAGTGCTAGGGAGTGCAGAGTGATGCAGAGTGCTAGGGAGTGCTAGGGAGTGCAGAGTGACTGCAGAGTGCTAGGGAGTGCAGAGTGACTGCAGAGTGCTAGGGAGTGCAGAGTACTAGGGAGTGCTAGTGAGTGCAGAGTGACTGCAGAGTGCTAGGGAGTGCTAGGTAGTGCAGAGTGACTAGGGAGTGCAGAGTGACTAGGGAGTGCTAGGGAGTGCAGAGTGCTAGGGAGTGCAGAGTGACTAGGGAGTGCTAGGGAGTGTTAGGGAGTGCAGAGTGACTAGGGAGTGCTAGGGAGTGCAGAGTGACTAGGGAGTGCTAGGGAGTGCTAGGGAGTGCAGAGTGACTGCAGAGTGACTGCAGAGTGCTAGGGAGTGCAGAGCAACTGCAGAGTGCTAGGGACTGCAGAGTGACTAGGAAGTGCTAGGGAGTGCAGAGTGACTAGGGAGTGCTAGGGACTGCAGAGTGACTAGGGAGTGCTAGGGAGTGCAGAGTGACTGCAGAGTGCTAGGGAGTGCAGAGTGACTGCAGAGTGCTAGGGAGTGCTAGTGAGTGCTAGGGAGTGCAGAGTGACTGCAGAGTGCTAGTGAGTGCTAGGGAGTGCAGAGTGACTGCAGAGTGCTAGGGAGTGCTAGGGAGTGCAGAGTGACTAGGGAGTGACTAGGGAGTGCTAGGGAGTGCAGAGTGACTAGGGAGTGCTAGGGAGTGCAGAGTGAGTAGGGAGTGCTAGGGAGTGCAGAGTGACTAGGGAGTGCTAGGGAGTGCAGAGTGACTAGGGAGTGCAGAGCGCTAGGGAGTGCAGAGTGCTAGGGAGTGCTAGGGAGTGGAGAGTGACTGCAGAGTGCTAGGGAGTGCTAGGGAGTGCAGAGTGACTGCAGAGTGCTAGGGAATGCTAGGGAGTGCAGAGTTACTTCAGAGTGCTAGGGAGTGCTAGGGAGGGCTAGGGAGGGCTAGGGAGTGCTAGGGACTGCAGAGTGACTACTAGGGAGTGCTAGGGGGTGCTAGGGAGTGCAGAGTGACTGCAGAGTGCTAGGGAGTGCTAGGGAGTGCAGAGTGACTGCCGAGTGCTAGGGAATGCAGAGTGACTGCAGAGTGCTAGGGAGTGCTAGGGAGTGCAGAGTGCTAGGGAGTGCTAGGGAGTGCAGAGTGACTGCAGAGTGCTAGGGAGTGCAGAGTGATTGCAGAGTGCTAGGGAGTGCAGAGTGACTGCAAAGTGCTAGGGAGTGCAGAGTGCAGAGTGCTAGGGAGTGCAGAGTGGCTGCAGAGTGCTAGGGAGCACTAGGGAGTGCTAGGAAGTGCTAGGGAGTGCTAGGGAGTGCAGAGTGACTGCAGAGTGCTAGGGAGTGCAGAGTGACTGCAGAGTGCTAGGGAGTGCTAAGGAGTGCAGAGTGACTGCAGAGTGCTAAGGAGTGCTAGGGAGTGCAGAGTGACTGCAGAGTGCTAGGGAGTGCTAGGGAGTGCAGACTGACTGCAGAGTGCTAGGGAGTGCTAGGGAGTGCAGAGTGACTGCAGAGTGCTAGGGAGTGCAGAGTGACTGCAGAGTGCTAGAGAGTGCTAGGGAGTGCTAGGGAGTGCAGAGTGCTAGGGAGTGCAGAGTGACTGCAGAGTGCTAGGGAGTGCTAGGGAGTGCAGAGTGACTGAAGAGTGCTAGGGAGTGCAGAGTGCTAGGGAGTGCTAGGGAGTGCAGAGTGCTAGGGAGTGCTAAGGACTGCAGAGTGACTGCAGAGTGCCTGCAGAGTGCTAGGGAGGGCAGAGTGACTGCAGAGTGCTAGGGAGTGCTAGGGAGTGCAGAGTGACTGCAGAGTGACTGCAGAGTGCTAGGGAGTGCTAGGGAGTGCAAAGTGACTGCAGTGTGACTGCAGAGTGCTAGGGAATGCATAGTGACTGCAGAGTGACTGCAGAGTGCTAGGGAGTGCTAGGGAGTGCAGAGTGACTGCAGAGTGACTGCAGAGTGCTAGGGAGTGCAGAGTGACTGCAGAGTGACTGCAGAGTGACTGCAGAGTGCTAGGGAGTGCAGAGTGACTGCAGAGTGCTAGGGAGTGCAGAGTGACTGCAGAGTGACTGCAGTGTATGAGTGTGCGGGGTGAACACATGGATAAAACACATTGCCATTTACAATGCCATTACCTCTAACTCAAAAAAATCCGAGACCTATTGCATTTCCAATGCTTGTTTTATTTTTCTTGTTCCTCTTTCCCATCTATTGCAGGTAGTTCGGCAGATGCTGCAATGCCACATGGAAATTGCAGTTTTCAGTTTTTCTCACCTCCTCAGGGCATTAGGTTGCAAGGATACTTAACAGTGTTGGTAAGTCACACAGTGCTAGACAAGAATTGTAACCAGCATGGGTACCTTAAGTGAGGCTGTGTTCCGTGCATGTGTGCCATTGTCGCTTGAGGTACTTTGTAGCAGGGAAGCACTAGTGCCCTCTGAAACCACACCCTCTGACTCTGGTATGAGTGCCAACTGCACGTGTGGACCATGCAAGGATTTTACCCAAATGCCATCTATGGATGCTTCCATGCAATCCAAAATATTAGGGGTGGGCTCCCGTAAACTACATCACACAGCGATTGATGGAGTTTTCGTCAAACTCCCTGCTACAAGCTGAAGGGACATGTAGGATCTGTTATTATTCTACAAGAAGCTGGATAGACTTGAGTACATTTTAAAAAAGAAGGACACAGAATATTTATAGGAATATTAGCTAAATATAAAATTGTTATAGGAACTAGCTTTATGTTTGATAGCGTCTATTCGACCTCATCAAGCTAAGAACAAAGGACTCTATTGAGATGTAAGAGAGGTTAGAGTGATGAGAACCTATTTCATGTTTGTAGAAACTGTTTCTTTGATAGAGGCATTCAACCAAAGGTCAAGGAATTTGATTTTATCTTGATTCCAGTGAAAATGAGAAGAGATGAAATCAGAATAAATCATTATTTCTTTATAGGGAGTATTTCAGAAAAATCTTTATTTAACGTATATCCCGAAATAGAAGTGACATTTGTAACTTCCTTTAAGAAGGCTAATAAATAAGTTTGTGAATGTGACATGAAGAGAAGAATATTGTCTGCGTAATTTTAGCAGGTTTTCACCATATTGAAAATCACGAATGTCTGAGTTCATACAAAGTTTTGTCAGAAAGGGCACCAGGATAAGAACAAATAATGGGGGTAGAGAGAGAGGCAGCCTTGACAAACACGTCAATGAAGTGAGAATAGTGAGAGGATAAGACCGTTTGCAATGATGGATGCTTTGGGAGAAGACTGTAGCAAAAAAAAGAAATTAATACATTTAGAGCCAAATCAAGAAAGAGTGTAGAAAATAAATGGCCAACCAACTCGATCAAATGCCTTTTCAGCATCTAAAGAAATGGCTGCCAATGAGTGTCCGTATGCTCTGGATTTACTTAAGACATTAAAGAGTCGTCTAGTGTTATCACTTTGCCACTGAATTCAAGCTAGCCTGGCTGATGAGGGGTGTTACCCGAAACCACTCCCAGAATGCTTGTTTCCGATCCAGGGAAGAACTGGCTTGGTAGCCCAGACTGGACTGTTCCCATGAGGGACAGGATCAAAACTGATTTGCATTTGGCTGGGCTTGAACTAGGGTGGCGAACTGAGCTAAAGAACGATGATGGGCTATTCCCTTTACTATTGTCAATGTTTGACCCATCCATTCCAGACCTGTCTCTATAGATACCATGTCCGTCCGGCTTACTTGTAGAGCTGCATTTAGTGCTGTCTTTGTAGCAGCAAGATGCTCCTCCGCATTGACGATTTTATTATTGATTAAACCCATTGCATTTTTCAAATAATTTGTTAGTGGGGCGTTATTGCTTTCAGTCTTTCCTGTACCAGTAGAAATCAGCGCTAGCTTCCATTTTCCCATTACTGTAATTACTGGTTTCTATATGGTAGTACTGTTGGATCAAAGAAATAGGCCACTCTTCTTACCGAAGCTCCCGTTAAGAGAACTAAAGGGGGTGGCCCAGCCTTCGCCCGGGCTTCGACTGGCTGCAGGAGAGAGGTGCTGCCTTTGTGGCTGACTCAGGCTCCTGCACCGAAACAGTAAGAATGCTGGGGGACCGGGTCCCACCCCAGCCAGCTGCCTCCAAAACAGTAAGTGCAGCGTACAGGGGCCTTGGTCGACCCTTTGGTGAATCTCAACTCAATAAGTGCCTGGTCTCCCACCTGTGGCCAATCCAGGCACGTTGTCAGGCAACACCCTACCATGTCCCTGGCGCGCTGAACCACGACTAGGCCCCTGGATCCGACCATTGTGTTGAGCAGCGTGCTTATGCTGCACCGGGTGTAATGGAGGTTAATGGAGGTGGCAACACAGCAGCACAACGTCCAGCCTACAACTCGCAGGCCCTTCCCACAGCCTGCAGAACCGGTCAGTGACAATGCAGGTGCTCCCTCGCTCTATTGGGTCTTGGTCCATGACCCTCTTTGCAGGTCCTCCTGTCCCGCAAACGCCCTCCTAGCTCAGGGCTGGGACCGGGCTGGAACCCGGGAATTCTCTGCCCGCCTCCAAATCAGCAGTGGCCCAGCGAAGCCCCTCAGTTCTACGGGGGTGCCTCTGATTGGCTTCAGGTCTGCTTCAGTTCCCAAGAAAATCCCGCTGGTCCGCTCCAGGCTGCACCCTGCACAGTCCGGCCCAGAGCGGCACTCTCAGACAGGCAGACTCGGCCAGACCCTCCCCACTCTGGAAACACTCCAATGGCAATCTCTGCCCAATGGTTCAAGCCTCTCCTGAACTCAGACCTCACAGCTGAACTTCCGTTTCCCCTCCTTATATGTAATCATAAATAGCTCTAATTAATGTGACAAATCTTTACAAAATGACTTCTCCAATGTTGCTATGCATGGATCAACTAAGCTTTTTTACTTGTTTTCGAATGTATAACACCATACAGGATCGGTGTGAGGGGGAAAGGCAATGCGTCTCCAAAGGTGTACCAAAAGATGGAACAATCGTCCCTGTATGGGAAAGAAAGAGGGGATCAAACAATCTTAAAAGGTCCCACCAGCGTGGTGGAACACGATGAGCAGCAAGCGGAAAGCAACTTACCCGCTCCGCCAGCACGGTCGGGGATCAATAAGTGAGAGCACCATACACATCTCGCCTTCAAAAAACAATCAAGAAAGCCCCATGCATTTCAACCTCCGCACTGGAGATATCTGTTCTATCAAGTAGTACTGGTTTGAGATCCCCCTGCAAAAAAGAGCAAATGTCAGTAACAGTCTCTTGTGTGCAATTACCAGAAATCAAGCCTAAAAACTTTTAAAAAAAAAACTCTATCAGGGGCAGAAGATGCCCCAACAATAAATCATACACAAAACTTGGAAATTCTTTTTTAGAAACTGCATAAGAAAATTGACACCATTGAAAGAAGACTAATGACTGAAATAAAAATAGTTAAAAGCGATGTCACCCGTTAATTATTACAGAATTATCCTCTCAAGGTAAAATCCCCAGTACAATCCATAGTAAAGACCCGGATAGCACGACCGCTGTATGGCACTGCCCTCAAGTGATGACTAACATCAGCCAACCGTCGAACTCTTGCCAAATGAAAGAGATTCCAACCATGTAAACCAGGTTTCCCGATTCGCCCAAGATGAAAGTAGCTGGAACGACATCCAACACTAATAATCACAAGGATAAAGGTATTACAACTTGCAGGCCAACGAAGAACCATCAGGACTCTTTACATTTACCACCTCAAGTTACACCGTACACAATTACTTAAAAAAATGTCCCGAAGTTGGCAGACAAGGCTGTAGAGCCATAAGGGGACTTAAAGAACAAGGTTGTACACTGGTTTGCTAAGAATATCAATTGTAGTACCAACTTTCTCTTCTGAAATATTATTATGATGAAACGAGTAAACTGGGTCAGAAATATGATAAAGGGCTGCCAAAGGGGACTGTATTGTTGTAACCTTTTGTTGCCCTGAGATGGAAAGAACTTTATTTAGCGAATTCTCTTATAAATATGTAAGGACATTGAGCTATCAGAATGACACTATTATTGCAGTCCCACTAGGGCATTTTTAAAAACCTGCTAGTGATCAATTTTCTTATTCCAGTAAAGGATTTGCCCTTTTAGACCAACACATTCCCCTACCCTTCGCAAACAGATTCTTACCTCTTAGAAGTTGTAGCGAACTTGATTGACTACCAGAGGATGTAGATCAAATGACTGTTCGAAATCAAGGTCCTCCAGGTATGAGTAAACCTACTATCACAAATGTTCCTCAAGTAGGCATTTGTCATATGAAACCTTGACTGTTGTTTCATGGAATATAGCCCGGATAAGAATTAAGTTGAAAGAAGAAGAGTGGCTTAAATCTATTCAAAACTGCTCAATAATTCTTCTACAAGAAATCAGGCATACCGAAGCTTTCCATATAGATAGTTTTAAAATGGTCTCTACTCAAGCAGTCCCCTCCCAGAACGGAAGGGCCAAAGGAGGCTTAGCCACGTTGGTTTCAGTTACTTCACCACTGATTTTTTTTAAAAGCCTTTACCAATTCACAGTTTTTTCTACTTTTTGTGTTTTCAAATTACAGAAAATCAGTGTATATTAATCACAAACTTTTCTAATAATATATTTGATAATTCTAGACTTAGGGTAGTGGTGAAGAATTAGGTATATTTCATAAAGATATAAAGGGAGATTACCTACTCCTCTGGGCTGGTAATTTTAATAGCAAGAATTGCGGAATTCTGGAAGGGTAACATTGTGGTTATGTGGACAAACAAGGTGATGCCTATCCTCATTTTCCCTGAAATGGTGACACGATCAATGGGGTAATGAATAAGCACAATCTTGAACTCATAGAGCAGACAAGAAAAGAAGAACAAATGACTATACAACCCCATGAAGGGGTTAGATATTCCTCTACCATTGATCATGTACTAATATCAGGTAGTGGCCAAGAACTAGTTGAAAAATTCAAACTGAAAGTGAGCCCTTTTAGTGATCATCATCCACTATTCCTGACACTCAGATTAAGTACGAGGCACCAGGAGAAGGCGTGCTTAGCTGCTGACATAGAAACACAGGGAGAAAATGGCATCTCCATTAAATGGTCAGGCGTTGATCCTTCCTTATTTTTAGATAAAATAGTACATGACAGACAAGAAGATATTGATACCTGTATGGAGGGAGCTTCCACACATTTTCATATTATTATGGCGTTCTGTGATATTGTGTCTGCAATCTCAGGAGATTTAAAAATTACAAATTAGAAGCTGGCACACCAAAAACCCAGATGGTTCGATCAACAATGCTCCAAATTAAACCAGGCAATAAAAAGGCATTGAAAGTTCGGCCTAGAGATAGGGAAAGGGTTGGAACCTTAAGGAAATCTTATAAACAGATCTTAAATAAAGGAAAGTAAATATCCGGGAACTATCCTGGGGAAAGCTAGTACAAGGGGCAGATACACGGGATGCAATATTATTTTGGAAGACACTAAATCACCCCTTTTTAGGTCTCGCCTCTCAATGTGCAAGCGCATTGAGCAGAGCGAGACTATAGCGTCTTAAACAGACTTTACCTAACTGGGCGATTTGGTGCTGTGCCCGTGGCTTTTAGGTCAATGCGCAAGCGCATTGACCTAAAATGCGCGTGCACATCATCAAATCGCCGTCTGTTCCCTCAGCCGCACTCCTCCCACACCTTTGAAGTGAAGCTTAGCTTCACTTCAAAGGCATCCACTCCCCCCGCCCCCTGCTTCACACGTCTCACGGCCGCAAGGCCGTCTCGTATTTCTCCTCCCTACTTCGCCTCCCAAGTGAATGCCATGCATCTGTGGGACACTCTGTTTTTGAGAATCCAGTGACTGCCTGGGATGAACAGAGGCGTTGCACGGATATAATTGCTTCAATTTAGAGCAGGGCATGTCTTTTACATCGTGAATTCACTGATTTGCCGATTGTCATGAAAAGTTCATTTTATAATTCAATAAAACATTACCTACAAAAAAGTGATGGCTGTCTGAACATAGAGCTCGGTATTTACTCACATCATCCAGTCATAATAGAGGAACAATTGATAACTTTAGAACAGCTAAAAAGACTTCCAGATCGGCCTTTACCTTCCGTAGGTTCTGTGGTGATGGAATGTATGACGTTACGCATACATTCACAATGCATACCATCACAATGTCTTTTAAAACCGACTGCCCCCTCCTCCTGCTTTCCTCTGTTTCTAAAACAAACCGCCTCTGCCCCTCACCCCCCCAGACGAATCCACTTTCCTGTTGAAGAAATGCCATAGCTGCTTGAAGCTTTTTCTATATCTGGTGCTCTCAGAGTGTACTTTACGTATTTATTTTTCTAGCAGAGAGAAGTACACCGAAGGGCACATGTACGTTTCACAGAATTCATAAGTGTATACTCCTGTCAAATGTCAACACTGTGGTCTTGCGTGCAGCTGCATTAAACCGATTTGCATATTCTGTGGCCAGCACGCCTGTGTTCATTCACCTTTGTTTTAGGATTCAAGTTATACTCCCTTATTTCGCTGTGATCTTGTGTTTTTTTGGTAACTAAATAATGGTATTAATTACTACCAAACGCTCTCATTTTAGCAAATACCTCGCACATATTCAAACGTAAATCTCGCCATTTGCATGGAGATGTTTGCTCAAAAGATATAGCCCACTGCGTTATTTTGCAAGGACTGGAACTTGTTACCTTATTCACAACCTTCGGTATCAATCAGGCAAGTTAAATGTAAGCTATGTCTGAGGTCTGTGGCACAAAGGCCCCTGCTGCTTCACACTACGGCCCGTGTCTCTCCCCCATCGCCGCTCTCCCCGCTCCGCCCCCTGCTGCGGCCGTTTCTCATTTTTCCTCCCCCCTCCCCACAGCAATGCCCTCCGTCTTGTTCGTCTTACTGTTTTTGTTTTTTTGGTAACTAAATAATGGTATTAATTACTACCAAACGCTCTGATTTTAGAAAATACCTCGCACATATTCAAACGTAAATCTCGCCATTTGCATGGAGATGTTTGCTCCAAAAACATAGCCCACTGCGTTATTTTGCAAGGACTGGAACTTGTTACCTGCAATTACAACAAGAACTCCTGCTATAAACAAATTAACCCTCTGTGGTATCTTCTCTAAATTCAGTGATCGCTTCAAGTTATTCACAACCCTCTGTATCAATCAGGCAAGTTAACTGTAAGCTGTGTCTGAGGTCTGTGGCCAGAGGTCAGGCGCGCGCACACATTTTCTCTCCTATATTGCGCGCATTAACCTCCTGAGTTATCCTGTCTGAGCTTTGCGTGATAGTTACCCATAAATGTCTTGAGCGTGTTTCTTGACCCGCTTAGGGCGCAGGCTAGAGGCGAGAAGTCATGTTTCCGTTTACAGCACTAGCTGTGTGAATTTGATTGTATGGGGGTTTTGGTCGGTGGGCAACTGGGCCTCGGTGTGGGTGACCCAATTTTAACGTAAAAATCCACACACAGCAAATTTGGCTTATTCCTTTATCACCCACACAATTCTCGACTGTTCATCAAATAAGCCTGGTATCTTTTCTGCCCGAAAAAACAAACTATTGACATGATTTATCCAAACAGGTCACCGGTCCTCCTCTGCGAACTTGTGTCGTGTCGGAATGTGCCCTGCTGAAGAACAGCTGTGGGACTGTGTAGCTCTTCTCTCTTTTTCTGCTAAAAGTAAACCGCCTCAGACTCACTTCCTGTAAACAACCCGCAATACTTCACACCTCCCAGGGTGAATAAAACCAGTTTTGCGTTCACGCCTCTTATCCAGAAGATATGAGTCGAGGAACTTCTTCATACAAGTTGGGCTACAAACTCCTTTTCTATCGATTGCTTGCGTTAGAAGTTCCTTTAGCGCCTGAACTATGTGGTGGGCCACACGGCACCTACTCTGGTGATTTATGAATTCCTACATACGATTAATTCATTCGGAGGCTGTTTCACATATTTTTTTATTCACGTTATAAACGTGCTGAGACTTTTAAGAAATTAGAAATTTTCAGGTAAACCATATCCCATTTTAGATGCATCGCCAACCTTACATTTCTAAAATTATTTGCCCTACAGCGGGCTGAGTCTTCTGTTCAGTTATTGTTTCCTGTCATGTCCTCTTCAAATCGCTTTTGTTCTTGCCCAAGATTGATTGATTAAGCCAGGCACAGATTTTACCGATTTTGTAATTTTAACGCGTTCTTGCCCTCCATTGGGCAGCAGTTATCCAAGAATCACATTTTTACGAGCTGCTGATTATCTTCACTTTTATTGTAAATATTTTAATGCTACTGGATTTTGTTTTTAAAATGTGTTGGTGTTGCGTCTCTCCATCAGGTTTCTTGTCTCTTGAGATTATTCTATTGCAGTGATTTACTTGAATGCCGAATATACATTTCCATTTGTTCAGTTTAATTCTTTGTGGTGATCCTGCTATTTTTCTTGACCTCCAGTGGTTTTACTTATATATTTTAAGCTTTTAAATTTAATCTATATTCATTCTAACGCCCATTTCTCCTTTTTGGACTCTTCTGAGTTATGAGAGACTCTTCTGAGTTATGAGATTTTTGAAAAACAGAGTCGATACATAAAATAATATAATCAAGGGACCCGTGCCCCACTGACATGCACATTAAAGACAGAAGCACATAAAAACCTAATAGCTTCCGTGAATTTCAGGGTGACAGTGTAATGTACAGCCTGCATATTCCATTCTACATCCCTCTCACTCTACACCCCTCTCTCTACACCCCTCTCTCTACACCCCTCTCTCTACACCCCTCTCTCTACACCCCTCTCTCTACACCCCTCTCTCTACACCCCTCCCTCTCTACACCCCTCCCTCTCTACACACCTCCCTCTCTACACCCCTCCCTCTCTACACCCCTCTCTCTGCACCCCTCTCTCCCTACACCCCTCTCTCTCTACACCACGCTTACACCCCTCTCTCTACACCCCTCTCTCTACACCCCTCTCTCTGCACCCCTCTTACACCCCTCTCTCTCTACATACCCCTCTCACTCTACATACCCCTCTCTCTCTACATACCCCTGTCTCTCTACATACCCCTCTCTCTCTACATACCCCTCTCTCTCTACATACCCCTCTCTCTCTACATACCCCTTTCTCTCTAAATATCCCTCTCTCTCTACATACCCCTCTCTCTACCTATCTCTACACCTCTATCGCCCTCACTCAATCTATCTATATATCTATTTATCTATCACCCTCACTCTATCTATCTATCTATTGCCCTTACTCTATCTATCGCCCTCCCTCTATCTTTCGCCCTCCCTCTATCTTTCACCCTCCCTCTATCTTTCGCCCTCCCTCTATCTATCGCTCTCCCTCTCTCTATCAATCAACCTCACTCTATCTATCACACTCACTCTATCTATCAATCAACCTCACTCTATCTATCACACTCACTCTATCTATCTGTCTATCGCATGACCACAGCATCACTCAGCACCACCACAGCATCACTCAGCACCACCACAGCATCACTCAGGGGCACCACAACATCACTATGCACTACCACAGCATCACTGAACGCCAGAGCATCACTCGCCGCCACCACAACATCACTCAGCGCCACCAGAGCATCAGTCTGTGCAACCATTCAACAACAACTGGTTCAAATATGTTCTCTCAATGTTTCAAGGTTTATTACAAATGTCACAAAAAGATGTTAATATTTCACTTCTGTTCTTGGATTTTCGTCACAATAAAATACACTGAACATAATCTTCACAAAAGTTATTTAAAAAAGTTTAAGCTATTGCCATTATAAATTACAATAACTTTGTATTTAAGTATTAATTATAAAAAAATAAAGGCCATTGTTATTTGTAATATGAATACATATAAGTCACGTAAATAAAACATATTGCATTACAAATGCTATAGGTGTCACATTTGCAAAAGTTATAACTATTGGCATTGTAAATGACAAAGCTATCAATTTAGCTATTTTAAAAACCAACACATAAATAAAATATGTGTCATTTACAAGACCAATAGCTCCAACTTTTCTAATGCGAGACCTATTGCATTTCCAATGCTTGTTTAAAGAACAGTGCTCTTCTAAAAATGAGCGCCTAGTGCTGCCCTCAGACTGGCTAACACATTTTAAACACATTTTTTAATCCAAATAATTAGGAATTTCTCTCTTCTGATAATAGGAAAAGTACAGATGTTGATTCCCCCAATTTGGCCCCAATTACTTTGGATAACATTAAAGCTGCTCTAGATAGATGTGCAAATGGTAAGGCACCCTGACCTGATAGGATACCTATTGACATTTTTAAGGCTGATAAAGAATTTCAGTCCCCAATTTTACTAAGAGTTTGGAGTGCCGCGGCGGGAGGCCTACTGCCTGCAACTTAGGTGGAGATTGTTATTGTCCCAATTTTTAAGAAGGGCGATAGAGGCTATGCAAATTCTATCGCCCTATATCCCTACTTGATTCACCATCCAAACTCATGGTGAGAAATCTACTAGAGAGACTAGAAAACTGGGTAAGTGACACCCAAGCTCTTACTGAAACCCAATAGGGATTCAGAAGGGATACAGGGACCATCAAGCAGTGTGTTAACCTCCAATTGCTGATTGGAAAATATACACTCTCTAAAAAGGACCATTTACATCTATGTTTTGTAGACTTGACAAGTGCTTTCGATTTAGTCAATCATGCAAAACTATAGCAGACCCTGACGAGGATGGGCGCCACAATCGATATCATTACTTATCTATCACAAATTAATGAATTATTAACTACAAGAGTCAGTTATGGACCCAAAGGCGAATGTCCCCCCATTTTAGAGTTACTCGCGGCATAAGGCAAGGCTGCGTCCTTGCGCCATTATTTTCCCTTTACATCAATGATGTTGATAAATGTTTGCGAAAGCTGAATGCAGATGACCCTAAAGTTGGTAATCGAGTCACCCCAGTCCTTTTGTATATGGATGACGCAGTTTTGCTATCTAGAATGGCAAATGGGCTTTAGTGTTTAAATGAAAAATTTGCTAACTTTATGAATGAAAAGGATTTAAATCTTAACATAAAAAAAAACCTTTAGGATGACATGTGGAAAAGGGAAACCAAAAAGCAGGAGACATCCTGTTGGGGGTGTGCCAATTGCAAAAACATACTCTTGTTCGTACTTGGGTCTACTCTTTACTTCAGATGAGCATTGGGGAGCACACATCACACTTATGTAAATTAAAATTCCAATGGTCGATCGAAGCCCTTCTATGTCAGACCTTCCTGCACAACAGTATTGGGGGTTAGCCACAGACATCATGGCTCCCTTCTATGTTAGCACTTCCTGCACTGCAGCATTGGGAGCTAGACACAAAGGTCCATGGCACCCTACTGTGTCAGCACTCCCTGCACTGCAGGACTGGAGGTTAGAAACAGAAGTCCATGGCTCCCTTCTATGTTATCACATCCTGCACTGCAGCATTGTGGATTACACACAGTCATGGCATGCTTGTATATTAGCACATCAGCACTTCCTGCACTGGAGCACTGGGGGTTAGACACAGATGTCTATGGCACCCATCTATGTCAGCACTTCCTGCACTGCAGCATTGGGGTTACGCACAGATGTCTATGGCACCCTTCTATGTCAGCACTTCCTGCACTGCGGCATTGGGGATTAGACACAGAAGTCCATGGCACCCATTTATGTCTACAACAAGGGGTGGTGAGGGACAGAGTCTCTGAATTAGTATAAGAATTAGTATAAGAATTGGCTTGGTAGTTTGGTCTGCCCTGTTCCCATGATGCACTGGGCCAGGGTCAGACTAATTTGCATATAGCCAAGTTCTGAGCTGGGGTGGTGCAGTGAGCTAAAAAACGGTGATGGATCAAGCCCTGATCTTTGGACTGGGTAAGAGTGGTCTGCTTAATTCAGACACTCTGTTCATCACCACCCCCTTTTCTGAATCATTTTTGTCCACCATAAGCGTGGAAGGGTATACTCAGATGTGAGTCCCTAGCTCATTGCACCATCAGGATTCAAGCAAGCCGGGCCGAAGACGGCTGAAATGCCAGAAACCGGTCCCCGGTAGCTTGTTTCCTTCCCAGTATAAGAATTGGCTTGGTAGTTTGGTCTGCCCTGTTCCCATGATGCACTGGGCCAGGGTCAGACTAATTTGCATATAGCCAAGTTCTGAGCTGGGGTGGTGCAGTGAGCTAAAAAACGGTGATGGATCAAGCCCTGATCTTTGGACTGGGTAAGAGTGGTCTGCTTAATTCAGACACTCTGTTCATCACCACCCCCTTTTCTGAATCATTTTTGTCCACCATAAGCGTGGAAGGGTATACTCAGATGTGAGTCCCTAGCTCATTGCACCATCAGGATTCAAGCAAGCCGGGCCGAAGACGGCTGAAATGCCAGAAACCGGTCCCCGGTAGCTTGTTTCCTTCCCAGTATAAGAATTGGCTTGGTAGTTTGGTCTGCCCTGTTCCCATGATGCACTGGGCCAGGGTCAGACTAATTTGCATATAGCCAAGTTCTGAGCTGGGGTGGTGCAGTGAGCTAAAAAACGGTGATGGATCAAGCCCTGATCTTTGGACTGGGTAAGAGTGGTCTGCTTAATTCAGACACTCTGTTCATCACCACCCCCTTTTCTGAATCATTTTTGTCCACCATAAGCGTGGAAGGGTATACTCAGATGTGAGTCCCTAGCTCATTGCACCATCAGGATTCAAGCAAGCCGGGCTGAAGACGGCTGAAATGCCAGAAACCGGTCCCCGGTAGCTTGTTTCCTTCCCAGTATAAGAATTGGCTTGGTAGTTTGGTCTGCCCTGTTCCCATGATGCACTGGGCCAGGGTCAGACTAATTTGCATATAGCCAAGTTCTGAGCTGGGGTGGTGCAGTGAGCTAAAAAACGGTGATGGATCAAGCCCTGATCTTTGGACTGGGTAAGAGTGGTCTGCCTAATTCAGACACTCTGTTCATCACCACCCCCTTTTCTGAATCATTTTTGTCCACCATAAGCGTGGAAGGGTATACTCAGATGTGAGTCCCTAGCTCATTGCACCATCAGGATTCAAGCAAGCCGGGCCGAAGACGGCTGAAATGCCAGAAACCGGTCCCCGGTAGCTTGTTTCCTTCCCAGTATAAGAATTGGCTTGGTAGTTTAGTCTGCCCTGTTCCCATGATGCACTGGGCCAGGGTCAGACTAATTTGCATATAGCCAAGTTCTGAGCTGGGGTGGTGCAGTGAGCTAAAAAACAGTGATGGATCAAGCCCTGATCTTTGGACTGGGTAAGAGTGGTCTGCTTAATTCAGACACTCTGTTCATCACCACCCCCTTTTCTGAATCATTTTTGTCCACCATAAGCGTGGAAGGGTATACTCAGATGTGAGTCCCTAGCTCATTGCACCATCAGGATTCAAGCAAGCCGGGCCGAAGACGGCTGAAATGCCAGAAACCGGTCCCCAGTAGCTTGTTTCCTTCCCAGTATAAGAATTTGCTTGGTAGTTTGGTCTGCCCTGTTCCCATGATGCACTGGGCCAGGGTCAGACTAATTTGCATATAGCCAAGTTCTGAGCTGGGGTGGTGCAGTGAGCTAAAAAACGGTGATGGATCAAGCCCTGATCTTTGGACTGGGTAAGAGTGGTCTGCTTAATTCAGACACTCTGTTCATCACCACCCCCTTTTCTGAATCATTTTTGTCCACCATAAGCGTGGAAGGGTATACTCAGATGTGAGTCCCTAGCTCATTGCACCATCAGGATTCAAGCAAGCCGGGCCGAAGACGGCTGAAATGCCAGAAACCGGTCCCCGGTAGCTTGTTTCCTTCCCAGTATAAGAATTGGCTTGGTAGTTTAGTCTGCCCTGTTCCCATGATGCACTGGGCCAGGGTCAGACTAATTTGCATATAGCCAAGTTCTGAGCTGGGGTGGTGCAGTGAGCTAAAAAACAGTGATGGATCAAGCCCTGATCTTTGGACTGGGTAAGAGTGGTCTGCTTAATTCAGACACTCTGTTCATCACCACCCCCTTTTCTGAATCATTTTTGTCCACCATAAGCGTGGAAGGGTATACTCAGATGTGAGTCCCTAGCTCATTGCACCATCAGGATTCAAGCAAGCCGGGCCGAAGACGGCTGAAATGCCAGAAACCGGTCCCCAGTAGCTTGTTTCCTTCCCAGTATAAGAATTGGCTTGGTAGTTTGGTCTGCCCTGTTCCCATGATGCACTGGGCCAGGGTCAGACTAATTTGCATATAGCCAAGTTCTGAGCTGGGGTGGTGCAGTGAGCTAAAAAACCGTGATGGATCAAGCCCTGATCTTTGGACTGGGTAAGAGTGGTCTGCTTAATTCAGACACTCTGTTCATCACCACCCCCTTTTCTGAATCATTTTTGTCCACCATAAGCGTGGAAGGGTATACTCAGATGTGAGTCCCTAGCTCATTGCACCATCAGGATTCAAGCAAGCCGGGCCGAAGACGGCTGAAATGCCAGAAACCGGTCCCCGGTAGCTTGTTTCCTTCCCTTTATAAGAATTGGCTTGGTAGTTTGGTCTGCCCTGTTCCCATGATGCACTTGGCCAGGGTCAGACTAATTTGCATATAGCCAAGTTCTGAGCTGGGGTGGTGCAGTGAGCTAAAAAACGGTGATGGATCAAGCCCTGATCTTTGGACTGGGTAAGAGTGGTCTGCTTAATTCAGAAACTCTGTTCATCACCACCCCCTTTTCTGAATCATTTTTGTCCACCATAAGCGTGGAAGGGTATACTCAGATGTGAGTCCCTAGCTCATTGCACCATCAGGATTCAAGCAAGCCGGGCCGAAGACGGCTGAAATGCCAGAAACCGGTCCCCGGTAGCTTGTTTCCTTCCCAGTATAAAAATTGGCTTGGTAGTTTGGTCTGCCCTGTTCCCATGATGCACTGGGCCAGGGTCAGACTAATTTGCATATAGCCAAGTTCTGAGCTGGGGTGGTGCAGTGAGCTAAAAAACGGTGATGGATCAAGCCCTGATCTTTGGACTGGGTAAGAGTGGTCTGCTTAATTCAGACACTCTGTTCATCACCACCCCCTTTTCTGAATCATTTTTGTCCACCATAAGCGTGGAAGGGTATACTCAGATGTGAGTCCCTAGCTCATTGCACCATCAGGATTCAAGCAAGCCGGGCCGAAGACGGCTGAAATGCCAGAAACCGGTCCCCGGTAGCTTGTTTCCTTCCCAGTATAAGAATTGGCTTGGTAGTTTGGTCTGCCCTGTTCCCATGATGCACTGGGCCAGGGTCAGACTAATTTGCATATAGCCAAGTTCTGAGCTGGGGTGGTGCAGTGAGCTAAAAAACGGTGATGGATCAAGCCCTGATCTTTGGACTGGGTAAGAGTGGTCTGGTTAATTCAGACACTCTGTTCATCACCACCCCCTTTTCTGAATCATTTTTGTCCACCATAAGCGTGGAAGGGTATACTCAGATGTGAGTCCCTAGCTCATTGCACCATCAGGATTCAAGCAAGCCGGGCCGAAGACGGCTGAAATGCCAGAAACCGGTCCCCGGTAGCTTGTTTCCTTCCCAGTATAAGAATTGGCTTGGTAGTTTGGTCTGCCCTGTTCCCATGATGCACTGGGCCAGGGTCAGACTAATTTGCATATAGCCAAGTTCTGAGCTGGGGTGGTGCAGTGAGCTAAAAAACGGTGATGGATCAAGCCCTGATCTTTAGACTGGGTAAGAGTGGTCTGCTTAATTCAGACACTCTGTTCATCACCACCCCCTTTTCTGAATCATTTTTGTCCACCATAAGCATGGAAGGGTATACTCAGATCTGAGTCCATAGCTCATTGCACCATCAGGATTCAAGCAAGCCGGGCCGAAGACGGCTGAAATGCCAGAAACCGGTCCCCGGTAGCTTGTTTCCTTCCCAGTATAAGAATTGGCTTGGTAGTTTGGTCTGCCCTGTTCCCATGATGCACTGGGCCAGGGTCAGACTAATTTGCATACAGCCAAGTTCTGAGCTGGGGTGGTGCAGTGAGCTAAAAAACGGTGATGGATCAAGCCCTGATCTTTGGACTGGGTAAGAGTGGTCTGCTTAATTCAGACACTCTGTTCATCACCACCCCCTTTTCTGAATCATTTTTGTCCACCATAAGCGTGGAAGGGTATACTCAGATGTGAGTCCCTAGCTCATTGCACCATCAGGATTCAAGCAAGCCAGGCCGAAGACGGCTGAAATGCCAGAAACCGGTCCCCGGTAGCTTGTTTCCTTCCCAGTATAAGAATTGGCTTGGTAGTTTGGTCTGCGCTGTTCCCATGATGCACTGGGCCAGGGTCAGACTAATTTGCATATAGCCAAGTTCTGAGCTGGGGTGGTGCAGTGAGCTAAAAAACGGTGATGGATCAAGGCCTGATCTTTGGACTGGGTAAGAGTGGTCTGCTTAATTCAGACACTCTGTTCATCACCACCCCCTTTTCTGAATCATTTTTGTCCACCATAAGCGTGGAAGGGTATACTCAGATGTGAGTCCCTAGCTCATTGCACCATCAGGATTCAAGCAAGCCGGGCCGAAGACGGCTGAAATGCCAGAAACCAGTCCCCGGTAGCTTGTTTCCTTCCCAGTATAAGAATTGGCTTGGTAGTTTGGTCTGCCCTGTTCCCATGATGCACTGGGCCAGGGTCAGACTAATTTGCATATAGCCAAGTTCAGAGCTGGGGTGCTGCAGTGAGCTAAAAAACGGGGATGGATCAAGCCCTGATCTTTGGACTGGGTAAGAGTGGTCTGCCTAATTCAGACACTCTGTTCATCACCACCCCCTTTTCTGAATCATTTTTGTCCACCATAAGCGTGGAAGGGTATACTCAGATGTGAGTCCCTAGCTCATTGCACCATCAGGATTCAAGCAAGCCGGGCCGAAGACGGCTGAAATGCCAGAAACCGGTCCCCGGTAGCTTGTTTCCTTCCCAGTATAAGAATTGGCTTGGTAGTTTGGTCTGCCCTGTTCCCATGATGCACTGGGCCAGGGTCAGACTAATTTGCATATAGCCAAGTTCTGAGCTGGGGTGGTGCAGTGAGCTAAAAAACGGTGATGGATCAAGCCCTGATCTTTGGACTGGGTAAGAGTGGTCTGCTTAATTCAGACACTCTGTTCATCACCACCCCCTTTTCTGAATCATTTTTGTCCACCATAAGCGTGGAAGGGTATACTCAGATGTGAGTCCCTAGCTCATTGCACCATCAGGATTCAAGCAAGCCGGGCCGAAGACGGCTGAAATGCCAGAAACCGGTCCCCGGTAGCTTGTTTGCTTCCCAGTAGAAGAATTGGCTTGGTAGTTTGGTCTGCCCTGTTCCCATGATGCACTGGGCCAGGGTCAGACTAATTTGCATATAGCCAAGTTCTGAGCTGGGGTGGTGCAGTGAGCTAAAAAACGGTGATGGATCAAGCCCTGATCTTTGGACTGGGTAAGAGTGGTCTGCTTAATTCAGACACTCTGTTCATCACCACCCCCTTTTCTGAATCATTTTTGTCCACCATAAGCGTGGAAGGGTATACTCAGATGTGAGTCCCTAGCTCATTGCACCATCAGGATTCAAGCAAGCCGGGCCGAAGACGGCTGAAATGCCAGAAACCGGTCCCCGGTAGCTTGTTTCCTTCCCAGTATAAGAATTGGCTTGGTAGTTTGGTCTGCCCTGTTCCCATGATGCACTGGGCCAGGGTCAGACTAATTTGCATATAGCCAAGTTCTGAGCTGGGGTGGTGCAGTGAGCTAAAAAACGGTGATGGATCAAGCCCTGATCTTTGGACTGGGTAAGAGTGGTCTGCTTAATTCAGAAACTCTGTTCATCACCACCCCCTTTTCTGAATCATTTTTGTCCCCCATAAGCGTGGAAGGGTATACTCAGATGTGAGTCCCTAGCTCATTGCACCATCAGGATTCAAGCAAGCCGGGCCGAAGACGGCTGAAATGCCAGAAACCGGTCCCCGGTAGCTTGTTTCCTTCCCAGTATAAGAATTGGCTTGGTAGTTTGGTCTGCCCTGTTCCCATGATGCACTGGGCCAGGGTCAGACTAATTTGCATATAGCCAAGTTCTGAGCTGGGGTGGTGCAGTGAGCTAAAAAACTGTGATGGATCAAGCCCTGATCTTTGGACTGGGTAAGAGTGGTCTGCTTAATTCAGACACTCTGTTCATCACCACCCCCTTTTCTGAATCATTTTTGTCCACCATAAGCGTGGAAGGGTATACTCAGATGTGAGTCCCTAGCTCATTGCACCATCAGGATTCAAGCAAGCCGGGCCGAAGACGGCTGAAATGCCAGAAACCGGTCCCCGGTAGCTTGTTTCCTTCCCAGTATAAGAATTGGCTTGGTAGTTTGGTCTGCCCTGTTCCCATGATGCACTGGGCCAGGGTCAGACTAATTTGCATATAGCCAAGTTCTGAGCTGGGGTGGTGCAGTGAGCTAAAAAACGGTGATGGATCAAGCCCTGATCTTTGGACTGGGTAAGAGTGGTCTGGTTAATTCAGACACTCTGTTCATCACCACCCCCTTTTCTGAATCATTTTTGTCCACCATAAGCGTGGAAGGGTATACTCAGATGTGAGTCCCTAGCTCATTGCACCATCAGGATTCAAGCAAGCCGGGCCGAAGACGGCTGAAATGCCAGAAACCGGTCCCCGGTAGCTTGTTTCCTTCCCAGTATAAGAATTGGCTTGGTAGTTTGGTCTGCCCTGTTCCCATGATGCACTGGGCCAGGGTCAGACTAATTTGCATATAGCCAAGTTCTGAGCTGGGGTGGTGCAGTGAGCTAAAAAACGGTGATGGATCAAGCCCTGATCTTTGGACTGGGTAAGAGTGGTCTGCTTAATTCAGACACTCTGTTCATCACCACCCCCTTTTCTGAATAATTTTTGTCCACCATAAGCATGGAAGGGTATACTCAGATGTGAGTCCCTAGCTCATTGCACCATCAGGATTCAAGCAAGCCGGGCCGAAGACGGCTGAAATGCCAGAAACCGGTCCCCGGTAGCTTGTTTCCTTCCCAGTATAAGAATTGGCTTGGTAGTTTGGTCTGCCCTGTTCCCATGATGCACTGGGCCAGGGTCAGACTAATTTGCATATAGCCAAGTTCTGAGCTGGGGTGGTGCAGTGAGCTAAAAAACGGTGATGGATCAAGCCCTGATCTTTGGACTGGGTAAGAGTGGTCTGCTTAATTCAGACACTCTGTTCATCACCACCCCCTTTTCTGAATCATTTTTGTCCACCATAAGCGTGGAAGGGTATACTCAGATGTGAGTCCCTAGCTCATTGCACCATCAGGATTCAAGCAAGCCGGGCCGAAGACGGCTGAAATGCCAGAAACCGGTCCCCGGTAGCTTGTTTCCTTCCCAGTATAAGAATTGGCTTGGTAGTTTGGTCTGCCCTGTTCCCATGATGCACTGGGCCAGGGTCAGACTAATTTGCATATAGCCAAGTTCTGAGCTGGGGTGGTGCAGTGAGCTAAAAAACGGTGATGGATCAAGCCCTGATCTTTGGACTGGGTAAGAGTGGTCTGCTTAATTCAGACACTCTGTTCATCACCACCCCCTTTTCTGAATCATTTTTGTCCACCATAAGCGTGGAAGGGTATACTCAGATGTGAGTCCCTAGCTCATTGCACCATCAGGATTCAAGCAAGCCGGGCCGAAGACGGCTGAAATGCCAGAAACCAGTCCCCGGTAGCTTGTTTCCTTCCCAGTATAAGAATTGGCTTGGTAGTTTGGTCTGCCCTGTTCCCATGATGCACTGGGCCAGGGTCAGACTAATTTGCATATAGCCAAGTTCAGAGCTGGGGTGCTGCAGTGAGCTAAAAAACGGTGATGGATCAAGCCCTGATCTTTGGACTGGGTAAGAGTGGTCTGCTTAATTCAGACACTCTGTTCATCACCACCCCCTTTTCTGAATCATTTTTGTCCACCATAAGCGTGGAAGGGTATACTCAGATGTGAGTCCCTAGCTCATTGCACCATCAGGATTCAAACAAGCCGGGCCGAAGACGGCTGAAATGCCAGAAACCGGTCCCCGGTAGCTTGTTTCCTTCCCAGTATAAGAATTGGCTTGGTAGTTTGGTCTGCCCTGTTCCCATGATGCACTGGGCCAGGGTCAGACTAATTTGCATATAGCCAAGTTCTGAGCTGGGGTGGTGCAGTGAGCTAAAAAACGGTGATGGATTAAGCCCTGATCTTTGGACTGGGTAAGAGTGGTCTGCTTAATTCAGACACTCTGTTCATCACCACCCCCTTTTCTGAATCATTTTTGTCCACCATAAGCGTGGAAGGGTATACTCAGATGTGAGTCCCTAGCTCATTGCACCATCAGGATTCAAGCAAGCCGGGCCGAAGACGGCTGAAATGCCAGAAACCGGTCCCCGGTAGCTTGTTTCCTTCCCAGTATAAGAATTGGCTTGGTAGTTTGGTCTGCCCTGTTCCCATGATGCACTGGGCCAGGGTCAGACTAATTTGCATATAGCCAAGTTCTGAGCTGGGGTGGTGCAGTGAGCTAAAAAACGGTGATGGATCAAGCCCTGATCTTTGGACTGGGTAAGAGTGGTGTGCTTAATTCAGACACTCTGTTCATCACCACCCCCTTTTCTGAATCATTTTTGTCCACCATAAGCGTGGAAGGGTATACTCAGATGTGAGTCCCTAGCTCATTGCACCATCAGGATTCAAGCAAGCCGGGCCGAAGACGGCTGAAATGCCAGAAACCGGTCCCCGGTAGCTTGTTTCCTTCCCAGTATAAGAATTGGCTTGGTAGTTTGGTCTGCCCTGTTCCCATGATGCACTGGGCCAGGGTCAGACTAATTTGCATATAGCCAAGTTCTGAGCTGGGGTGGTGCAGTGAGCTAAAAAACGGTGATGGATCAAGCCCTGATCTTTGGACTGGGTAAGAGTGGTCTGCTTAATTCAGAAACTCTGTTCATCACCACCCCCTTTTCTGAATCATTTTTGTCCCCCATAAGCGTGGAAGGGTATACTCAGATGTGAGTCCCTAGCTCATTGCACCATCAGGATTCAAGCAAGCCGGGCCGAAGACGGCTGAAATGCCAGAAACCGGTCCCCGGTAGCTTGTTTCCTTCCCAGTATAAGAATTGGCTTGGTAGTTTGGTCTGCCCTGTTCCCATGATGCACTGGGCCAGGGTCAGACTAATTTGCATATAGCCAAGTTCTGAGCTGGGGTGGTGCAGTGAGCTAAAAAACTGTGATGGATCAAGCCCTGATCTTTGGACTGGGTAAGAGTGGTCTGCTTAATTCAGACACTCTGTTCATCACCACCCCCTTTTCTGAATCATTTTTGTCCACCATAAGCGTGGAAGGGTATACTCAGATGTGAGTCCCTAGCTCATTGCACCATCAGGATTCAAGCAAGCCGGGCCGAAGACGGCTGAAATGCCAGAAACCGGTCCCCGGTAGCTTGTTTCCTTCCCAGTATAAGAATTGGCTTGGTAGTTTGGTCTGCCCTGTTCCCATGATGCACTGGGCCAGGGTCAGACTAATTTGCATATAGCCAAGTTCTGAGCTGGGGTGGTGCAGTGAGCTAAAAAACGGTGATGGATCAAGCCCTGATCTTTGGACTGGGTAAGAGTGGTCTGGTTAATTCAGACACTCTGTTCATCACCACCCCCTTTTCTGAATCATTTTTGTCCACCATAAGCGTGGAAGGGTATACTCAGATGTGAGTCCCTAGCTCATTGCACCATCAGGATTCAAGCAAGCCGGGCCGAAGACGGCTGAAATGCCAGAAACCGGTCCCCGGTAGCTTGTTTCCTTCCCAGTATAAGAATTGGCTTGGTAGTTTGGTCTGCCCTGTTCCCATGATGCACTGGGCCAGGGTCAGACTAATTTGCATATAGCCAAGTTCTGAGCTGGGGTGGTGCAGTGAGCTAAAAAACGGTGATGGATCAAGCCCTGATCTTTGGACTGGGTAAGAGTGGTCTGCTTAATTCAGACACTCTGTTCATCACCACCCCCTTTTCTGAATAATTTTTGTCCACCATAAGCATGGAAGGGTATACTCAGATGTGAGTCCCTAGCTCATTGCACCATCAGGATTCAAGCAAGCCGGGCCGAAGACGGCTGAAATGCCAGAAACCGGTCCCCGGTAGCTTGTTTCCTTCCCAGTATAAGAATTGGCTTGGTAGTTTGGTCTGCCCTGTTCCCATGATGCACTGGGCCAGGGTCAGACTAATTTGCATATAGCCAAGTTCTGAGCTGGGGTGGTGCAGTGAGCTAAAAAACGGTGATGGATCAAGCCCTGATCTTTGGACTGGGTAAGAGTGGTCTGCTTAATTCAGACACTCTGTTCATCACCACCCCCTTTTCTGAATCATTTTTGTCCACCATAAGCGTGGAAGGGTATACTCAGATGTGAGTCCCTAGCTCATTGCACCATCAGGATTCAAGCAAGCCGGGCCGAAGACGGCTGAAATGCCAGAAACCGGTCCCCGGTAGCTTGTTTCCTTCCCAGTATAAGAATTGGCTTGGTAGTTTGGTCTGCCCTGTTCCCATGATGCACTGGGCCAGGGTCAGACTAATTTGCATATAGCCAAGTTCTGAGCTGGGGTGGTGCAGTGAGCTAAAAAACGGTGATGGATCAAGCCCTGATCTTTGGACTGGGTAAGAGTGGTCTGCTTAATTCAGACACTCTGTTTATCACCACCCCCTTTTCTGAATCATTTTTGTCCACCATAAGCGTGGAAGGGTATACTCAGATGTGAGTCCCTAGCTCATTGCACCATCAGGATTCAAGCAAGCCGGGCCGAAGACGGCTGAAATGCCAGAAACCAGTCCCCGGTAGCTTGTTTCCTTCCCAGTATAAGAATTGGCTTGGTAGTTTGGTCTGCCCTGTTCCCATGATGCACTGGGCCAGGGTCAGACTAATTTGCATATAGCCAAGTTCAGAGCTGGGGTGCTGCAGTGAGCTAAAAAACGGTGATGGATCAAGCCCTGATCTTTGGACTGGGTAAGAGTGGTCTGCTTAATTCAGACACTCTGTTCATCACCACCCCCTTTTCTGAATCATTTTTGTCCACCATAAGCGTGGAAGGGTATACTCAGATGTGAGTCCCTAGCTCATTGCACCATCAGGATTCAAACAAGCCGGGCCGAAGACGGCTGAAATGCCAGAAACCGGTCCCCGGTAGCTTGTTTCCTTCCCAGTATAAGAATTGGCTTGGTAGTTTGGTCTGCCCTGTTCCCATGATGCACTGGGCCAGGGTCAGACTAATTTGCATATAGCCAAGTTCTGAGCTGGGGTGGTGCAGTGAGCTAAAAAACGGTGATGGATCAAGCCCTGATCTTTGGACTGGGTAAGAGTGGTCTGCTTAATTCAGACACTCTGTTCATCACCACCCCCTTTTCTGAATCATTTTTGTCCACCATAAGCGTGGAAGGGTATACTCAGATGTGAGTCCCTAGCTCATTGCACCATCAGGATTCAAGCAAGCCGGGCCGAAGACGGCTGAAATGCCAGAAACCGGTCCCCGGTAGCTTGTTTCCTTCCCAGTATAAGAATTGGCTTGGTAGTTTGGTCTGCCCTGTTCCCATGATGCACTGGGCCAGGGTCAGACTAATTTGCATATAGCCAAGTTCTGAGCTGGGGTGGTGCAGTGAGCTAAAAAACGGTGATGGATCAAGCCCTGATCTTTGGACTGGGTAAGAGTGGTCTGCTTAATTCAGACACTCTGTTCATCACCACCCCCTTTTCTGAATCATTTTTGTCCACCATAAGCGTGGAAGGGTATACTCAGATGTGAGTCCCTAGCTCATTGCACCATCAGGATTCAAGCAAGCCGGGCCGAAGGCGGCTGAAATGCCAGAAACCGGTCCCCGGTAGCTTGTTTCCTTCCCAGTATAAGAATTGGCTTGGTAGTTTGGTCTGCCCTGTTCCCATGATGCACTGGGCCAGGGTCAGACTAATTTGCATATAGCCAAGTTCTGAGCTGGGGTGGTGCAGTGAGCTAAAAAACGGTGATGGATCAAGCCCTGATCTTTGGACTGGGTAAGAGTGGTCTGCTTAATTCAGACACTCTGTTCATCACCACCCCCTTTTCTGAATCATTTTTGTCCACCATAAGCGTGGAAGGGTATACTCAGATGTGAGTCCCTAGCTCATTGCACCATCAGGATTCAAGCAAGCCGGGCCGAAGACGGCTGAAATGCCAGAAACCGGTCCCCGGTAGCTTGTTTCCTTCCCAGTATAAGAATTGGCTTGGTAGTTTGGTCTGCCCTGTTCCCATGATGCACTGGGCCAGGGTCAGACTAATTTGCATATAGCCAAGTTCTGAGCTGGGGTGGTGCAGTGAGCTAAAAAACGGTGATGGATCAAGCCCTGATCTTTGGACTGGGTAAGAGTGGTCTGCTTAATTCAGACACTCTGTTCATCACCACCCCCTTTTCTGAATCATTTTTGTCCACCATAAGCGTGGAAGGGTATACTCAGATGTGAGTCCCTAGCTCATTGCACCATCAGGATTCAAGCAAGCCGGGCCGAAGACGGCTGAAATGCCAGAAACCGGTCCCCGGTAGCTTGTTTCCTTCCCAGTATAAGAATTGGCTTGGTAGTTTGGTCTGCCCTGTTCCCATGATGCCCTGGGCCAGGGTCAAACTAATTTGCATATAGCCAAGTTCTGAGCTGGGGTGGTGCAGCGAGCTAAAAAACGGTGATGGATCAAGCCCTGATCTTTGGACTGGGTAAGAGTGGTCTGCTTAATTCAGACACTCTGTTCATCACCACCCCCTTTTCTGAATCATTTATGTCAGCACTTCCTGCACTGCAGCATTGGGGTTACGCACAGATGTCCAAGGCACCCTTCTATGTCAGCACATCCTGCACTGCAGCATTGGGGATTAGACACAGAAGTCCATGGCACCCATCTATGTCAGCACTTCCTGCACTGCAGCATTGGGGTTACGCACAGATGTCCAAGGCACCCTTCTATGTCAGCATTTCCTGCACTGCAGCACTGGGGGTTAGACACAGAAGTCCATGGCACCCATCTATATTAACGCATCCTGCACTGCAGAATTGTGGATTGCACACTGTCATGGTATCCTTTTACTTTAGAACAGCGATGGTTACTGGACCGCAGCACTGGGGATTGCACACAGCGGTGCATGTTTCCTCATATTTTGGCACAGCAATGATTCCTGCAGCGCGGCATTGGATGGTGCGCACAGAAGTCTGTGTCTCATTTATGCATTGACACTGGGACGGTTCCTGCAGCCAGCATCAGAGGATGCCCGCACTGGTCCATGTCTCCTGCAAACATTGACACTAGGACGGTTCCTGCAGTGCATCATTGGAGGATGCCCGCAGCGGTCCTTGTCTCCTGCATGTATTGACACTGGGACGGTTCCTGCAGCACAGCATCGGAGGATGCCCGCACTGGTCCATGTCTCCTGCAAACATTGACACTGGGACGGTTCCTGCAGTGCAGCATTGGATGATGCCCGCAGCAGTCCATGTCTCCTGCATGCATTGACATTAGGACCGTTCCTGCAGCACAGCATTAGAGGATGCCAGCCGCTGTCTATGTCTCCTCCATGCATTGACACTGGGGCGGTTCCTGCAGTGCAGCATCGGAGGATACCCGTAGCGATCCATTTCTCCTGCATGTATTGACACTGGGACGGTTCCTGCAGTGCAGCATTGGAGGATGCCAGAAGCGGGCCATGTCTCCTGCAAGCATTGACACTGGGATGGTTCCTGCAGCCAGCATCGGAGGATGCCCACAGTGGTCCATGTGTCCTGCAAGCATTTACGCTGGGATGGTTCCTGCAGCCAGCATCGGAGGATGCCCACAGTGGTCCATGTCTCCTGCAAGCATTGACACTGGGATGGTTCCTGCAGCCAGCATCGCAGGATGCCTGCAGCGGTCCTTGTCTCCTGCATGCTTTGACACTGGAACGGGTCCTGCAGCACAACATTGGAGGATGCCTGCAGTGGTCCTTGTCTCCTGCATGCATTGACACTGAGACTGTTCCTGCAGTGCAGCATTGGGGGATGCCTGCAGCGGTCCTTGTCTCCTGCATGCATTGACACTGGGACGTTCCTGCAGTGCGGCATTGGAGGATGCCCACAGTGGTCCATGTCTCCTGCATGCATTGACACTGGGACGGTTCCTGCAGCGCAGCATTGGAGGAGGCCTGCAGCGGTCCATTTCTCCTGCATGCATTGACACTGGTTCAGTTCCTGCAGTGCGGCATTGGAGGATTCCTGCAGTGGTCCATGTCTCCTCCATGCATTGACACTGGGACGGGTCCTGCAGCGCAGTATTGGAGGATGCCAGCAGCGGTCCATGTCTCCTCCATGCATTGACACTAGGATGGTTCCTGCAGCGCAGCATTGGAGGATGCCCGCAGCGGTCCATGTCTCCGCATGCATTGACACTGGGATGGTTCCTGCAGCGCAGAATTGGAGGATGCCAGAAGCGGGCCATGTCTCCTGCATGCATTGACACTGGGACAGTTCCTGCAGTGCAGCATTGGAGGATGCCAGAAGCGGGCCATGTCTCCTGCATGCATTGACACTGGGACAGTTCCTGCAGTGCAGCATTGGAGGATGCCAGAAGCGGGCCATGTCTCCTGCATGCATTGACACTGGGACAGTTCCTGCAGTGCAGCATTGGAGGATGCCCGCAACGGTCCATGTCTCCTGCATGCATTGACACTTGGACAGTTCCTGCAGTGCGGCATTGGAGGATGCCCGCAGCGGTCCATGTCTCTGCATGCATTGACACTGGGATGGTTCCTGCAATGCGGCATTGGAGGATGCCCGCAGCGGTCCATGTCTCCTGCATGCATTGACACTGGGACAGTTCCTGCAGTGCAGCATTGGAGGATGCCAGAAGCGGGCCATGTCTCCTGCATGCATTGACACTGGGACAGTTCCTGCAGTGCAGCATTGGAGGATGCCCGCAGCGGTCCATGTCTCCTGCATGCATTGACACTGGGACAGTTCCTGCAGTGCAGCATTGGAGGATGCCAGAAGCGGGCCATGTCTCCTGCATGCATTGACACTGGGACAGTTCCTGCAGTGCAGCATTGGAGGATGCCCGCAGCGGTCCATGTCTCCTGCATGCATTGACACTGGGACAGTTCCTGCAGTGCAGCATTGGAGGATGCAGAAGCGGGCCATGTCTCCTGCATGCATTGACACTGGGATGGTTCCACCTGCGCAGCATCGGAGGAAGCAAGCAGCGGTCCATGACTCCTGCATGCATTGACACTGGGACAGTTCCTGCAGTGCAGCATTGGAGGATGCCAGAAGCGGGCCATGTCTCCTGCATGCATTGACACTGGGACAGTTCCTGCAGTGCAGCATTGGAGGATGCCAGCAGCGGTCCATGTCTCCTGCATGCATTGACACTGGGACAGTTCCTGCAGTGCGGCATTGGAGGATGCCCGCAGCGGTCCATGTCTCCTGCATGCATTGACACTGGGACTGTTCCTGCAGCGCAGCATTGGGGGATGCCTGCAGCAGTCCATGTCTCCTGCATGCATTGACACTGGGACAGTTCCTGCAGTGCAGCATTGGAGGATGCCCGCAGTGGTCCATGTCTCCGCATGCATTGACACTGGGATGGTTCCTGCAGTGCAGCATTGGAGGATGCCCGCAGTGGTCCATGTCTCCGCATGCATTGACACTGGGACAGTTCCTGCAGCGCAGCATTGGAGGATGCCTGCAGCGGTCCTTGTCTCCTGCATGCATTGACACTGGGACAGTTCCTGCAGTGCAGCATTGGAGGATGCCCGCAGTGGTCCATGTCTCCGCATGCATTGACACTGGGATGGTTCCTGCAGTGCAGCATTGGAGGATGCCCGCAGTGGTCCATGTCTCCGCATGCATTGACACTGGGACAGTTCCTGCAGTGCGGCATTGGAGGATGCCCGCAGCGGTCCATGTCTCCTGCATGCATTGACACTGGGACTGTTCCTGCAGCGCAGCATTGGGGGATGCCTGCAGCAGTCCATGTCTCCTGCATGCATTGACACTGGGACAGTTCCTGCAGTGCAGCATTGGAGGATGCCCGCAGTGGTCCATGTCTCCGCATGCATTGACACTGGGATGGTTCCTGCAGTGCAGCATTGGAGGATGCCCGCAGTGGTCCATGTCTCCGCATGCATTGACACTGGGACAGTTCCTGCAGTGCAGCATTGGAGGATGCCCGCAGCGGTCCTTGTCTCCTGCATGCATTGACACTGGGACAGTTCCTGCAGTGCAGCATTGGAGGATGCCCGCAGCGGTCCATGTCTCCGCATGCATTGACACTGGGACAGTTCCTGCAGCGCAGCATTGGAGGATGCCTGCAGCGGTCCTTGTCTCCTCCATGCATTGCCACTGGGACAGTTCCTGAGCGCAGCATTGGAGGATGCCAGAAGCGGGCCATGTCTCCTGCATGCATTGACACTGGGACAGTTCCTGCAGCGCAGCATTGGAGGATGCCTGCAGCGGTCCTTGTCTCCTCCATGCATTGCCACTGGGACAGTTCCTGAGCGCAGCATTGGAGGATGCCAGAAGCGGGCCATGTCTCCTGCATGCATTGACACTGGGACAGTTCCTGCAGTGCCGCATTGGAGAATGCCTGCAGCGGTCCTTGTTTCCTGCATGCATTGACACTGGGACAGTTCCGGAGCGCAGCATTGGAGGATGCCAGAAGCGGGCCATGTCTCCTGCATGCATTGACACTGGGACAGTTCCTGCAGTGCAGCATTGGAGGATGCCAGAAGCGGGCCATGTCTCCTGCATGCATTGACACTGGGATAGTTCCTGCAGTGCAGCATTGGAGGATGCCAGAAGCGGGCCATGTCTCCTGCATGCATTGACACTGGGATGGTTCCACCTGCGCAGCATCGGAGGATGCCAGCAGCGGTCCATGACTCCTGCATGCATTTTCACTGGGATGGTTCCACCAGCACAGCATCGGAGGATGCCAGCAGCGGTCCATGTCTCCTGCATGCATTGACACTGGGATGGTTCCACCTGCGCAGCATCGAAGGATGCCAGCAGCGGTCCATGTCTCCTGCATGCATTGACCCTGGGATGGTTCCACCTGCGCAGCATCGGAGGATGCCTGCAGCGGTCCATGTCTCCTCCATGCATTGACACTGGTATGGTTCCTGCAGTGGGGCATTGGTGGATGCCCGAAGCGGTCCATGTCTCCTGCATGCATCGACACTGGGACGGTTCCACCAGCACAGCATTGGAGGATGCCAGCAGCGGTCCATGTCTCCTGCATGCATTTACACTGGGACAGTTCCTGCAGTGCGGCATTGGAGGATGCCCGCAGCGGTCCATGTCTCCTGCATGCATTGACACTGGGACAGTTCCTGCAGTGCGGCATTGGAGGATGCCAGCAGCGGTCCATGTCTCCTGCATGCATTTACACTGGGACAGTTCCTGCAGTGCGGCATTGGAGGATGCCCGCAGCGGTCCATGTCTCCTGCATGCATTTACACTGGGACAGTTCCTGCAGTGCGGCATTGGAGGATGCCCGCAGCGGTCCATGTCTCCTGCATGCATTGACACTGGGACAGTTCCTGCAGTGCGGCATTGGAGGATGCCCGCAGCGGTCCATGTCTCCTGCATGCATTTACACTGGGACAGTTCCTGCAGTGCGGCATTGGAGGATGCCTGCAGCGGTCCATGTCTCCTCCATGCATTGACACTGGGACGGTTCCTGCAGCACAGCATCGGAGGATGCCCTCAGCGGTCCATGTCTCTTCCATGCATTGACACTGGGACGGTTCCTGCAGCACAGCATCGGAGGATGCCTGCATCGGTCCATGTCTCCTGCATGCATTGACACTGGGACAGTTCCTGCAGTGCAGCATTGGAGGATGCCCGCAGCGGTCCATGTCTCCTGCATGCATTTACACTGGGACAGTTCCTGCAGTGCGGCATTGGAGGATGCCCGCAGCGGTCCATGTCTCCTGCATGCATTGACACTGGGACAGTTCCTGCAGTGCGGCATTGGAGGATGCCCGCAGCGGTCCATGTCTCCTGCATGCATTTACACTGGGACAGTTCCTGCAGTGCGGCATTGGAGGATGCCTGCAGCGGTCCATGTCTCCTCCATGCATTGACACTGGGACGGTTCCTGCAGCACAGCATCGGAGGATGCCTGCATCGGTCCATGTCTCCTGCATGCATTGACACTGGGACAGTTCCTGCAGTGCGGCATTGGAGGATGCCAGCAGCGGTCCATGTCTCCTGCATGCATTGACACTGGGATGGTTCCTGCAGTGCGGCATTGGAGGATGCCTGCAGCGGTCCATGTCTCCTGCATGCATTGACACTGGGATGGTTCCTGCACCACAGCACTGAAGGATGCCCACAGCGGTCCATGTCTCCTTCATGCGTTAACGTCTTGCACCCCGGCATTAGGGGAGGTTAACACAGTTGTCTATGTTCTCCTTGACCATAAGCACAGCGGTGGTTCCTGCACCACAGCCGAGTTTTGTGCGCAATGATGATGTAAGGCTTCTCAGTATAAAGGTACAGTCATGGTTACTACATGTCAGCAGTGGGTTTGTGCATGATTATGAAGGGAGTCTAGTGCAGACGCACTTCAAAGGTTCTACGACCAAAGCACGCGGTTGGACACAGCAGTAGCTAGTAAATTAGTGCATTGGTGGATTCTGCACCACAGCGTCGTGACAGTGAACCCTGGTGGTCCAGGAGGTCTCATTACAATCATATTGTGGCACTTTAAGCATTAAGTGCGAGTACTTCAGTCTAGAGGTGGCCCTTCTCCCATCAGAGTGAGTAGCCCAAAAGGTGGGCACACAGGATCCCCGCTTTCGCTTGCACTTTCCAACACACTGCTTCCCCAAAGGTCCAGCTGTATCTCCAAGCTGGTGTGAGGTCTGTTCAAGGCGTTGCATCTACACCAGCATCTTCAGCCTCTTTGTCTTCTGTGCTGCCCTTCAGCACCCAAATTAATATTGAGTGTAAGAGAGAATTGAAAGAAATGGAGAGGGCAGGAGTCCCACCTAAGATCAATGGAAGGCTGACAGCCTGTGCAAAGATGGACGCCGCTGACCTATTCTTTCTCAATCGGCGCCATATTTCCTGCTTCGGGTCGAGCAGACCCCTTCACAACTCATTATTAGCAATTTAGTGGCAAATAGATGAACTGGGTGCACAGAGTTACTTTGCGTCACAGGAACGGAAGGTGGAGTGAGGGGGTGCTGAAGCACCCACAAAATAAAATAAAAATGCTGAATGCTGAATTTCAGCAAGTGATTGATCAATAAAGATGCCTTTAACTTTTGTTTCTATCTTTTCTCATTTGCTGGGGATTCAAACAGAGGTCAGATGTCAGCTATGGCTTCTGAGAAAATGCTGCTTATTCTTTCAACATGAAAATGAACATACAAGTGAACTCTCTGACAATCTTTCTGAAGTGCAGGGAGTGAAAAAAGGAATGAATATGGATGTCAGATTTGTTTCTAACACAGCAACATTTCAATTCCTGTAAAGCATTTGTTTATATATCCACATATCAGCAGTTAGGTAAAATCAAATGAGGCACCTTTTTTTGTAATTCTGAAGTGTGATGAAAACAAAGATTTTAATAGGATCAAAACACATTAAGACACTTTCCTGGTGATGCGCAAATTCCAAATATTTACTAAAATTCGATTACTCCATGTTATCATTTGTACACTGCATAGTTTTATGAGTAAAACTGCATCTCAGTGCAGATTTTGTTGTCATTTCAATAGAAGCTGTGCTGTGTGTAAATAATGGTGCGCTACCACACAGGGCCAGCTTTAGCGCTGTTGGCTCCTGGTGCGACAATACTTTTTAGTGCACCCCCACCATCACCTCCTCCTTGGATTCCCTCATGACCATAGGCACAAGTGCCCCTCATCTCTCCACAGCCCCTCTCCTACATACATTTAATTTGTTTTAAAGCACTGGTAAATGCTGGCTTTACTAATAAGAATGTATATCTGTGCAAACAACCCTTTCCGCGACATTAGGACTAGATAATGAAAGACTGGGGAAAAAACATAACTTCCTAACCTATTGTATACAGTTCACATACAGCTCTTTGATGACAGTTCATAGCAGTTACTGATCTATCTTGGGGCTGTATCTTATGAGCTGTGGTGGCAAAAGGATCTCTGTAACAGAAGCAGAAATCCACTCAGCTAGCCATATAAAATACAGATCTGTGATCTGCATGCTAACTGCTCTTTGTAGCAGGCATATTAACCCTCTATGCTACTTTATGGCAAGTGAAAAGTACTTTTTTTCAAGTTTGAGCTTATTGAAATCAGATGAAATAAAGTAACAGTATAATGAAACAGCATAGTACATAAATTAATAATAACGTACATATTAAAGGTTATGGAGCAAAATGGTCACAGTAAACATCATATATAGGAAATTAAGGAAGAAAAAAAGGGGGGAGAGAGATGGGGGAAATTATACAAGTGTTATTGCAAGAGAGTTTGAAAATAAATGGAATTTGAAAATAACATTGTATGCATGTAAATATCAATAGAGATAAGATTCTGAATGTACATAAGTATAAGCATAAAAACAACATTAAAAATTATTGAAAAAAAAGACAACAAGGGATAATCATGGCTGTTTGCGGACCGTGTCTGTTGAATTTATATTAGTACTAGTAGGAGTATCTGGAGAAGCAAGTTTAGATAAGCATGTAGTAAGAGGAATCCATAATAAATCTCTTTCAATCGCTAGGGAAATAGGAGTGATAAAATTGGTGTCGAGTCTATGATGAAAACATATGGCATTCCACCAGGCTGTATAAGTAACTTTACTTGCTTCTTTCCAATTGGAGGTTATTAAATGTAGGGCTATAGCTAGTAATAATTTAAAATGTGAAGGGGCTTGAGGCCAAGATGGGGACAGGGAACCCAGAAAAATATTAGATTGGGAGAAGTGAACATTGGTTTTAAAAGTGTTATTTATTAGAGACCAAAATAATTGCCAGAATTTGTGGATATTAGGAAAATCAAATAACGTGTTTTAGTTCAGTATTAGGGCAGGAACAGGACCAACAGTTAGAAGATGTATCAGGGGGAAAAGATGCTAATCCTGCTGGGGAATGCAATAAACATTGATAAATAAAATAATGGGTTTGGGTAGTGTTAGCTGCTCTGGAGGTTTTATGAATCTTTAACCATAACTTGCCCCACATAGAAACAGATCAGTATTGTGATAGATCCGTTTCCCATGCCAATTCAGTCTTTGTCTTAAACCTCTCTGAGGGTGACAATAAACATTTGTAAACGCAAGAAGAGGAATGAGAAGTGTCCAGTAGAGGGAATATTGTAGAACAAGCTAGAGGAAGAGTAGGGAGGGAAGGGAGTGATTTAAGATAATCTTGAAGGGCAGGAAGTAAAAAATCATATTGTTTTTTTAAAGAGTTAGGAAGAAGGAAGGTAGACTGAAGATCAGTAAAGGTTAAAGGTTTATTGTCAAGAAGTAGTTGAGAAATCCATAATAGGCCTTTGGATCGCCATGATTTCCAATAAAAATCACGATTCTTGATGGCCGAAATTTGTTATGCCAGATAGGTTGTTGAGATTGCGAAGTTAGGGATTAGCGAAGTTAGGGAGGCAAGTGAAAACTACTACTAGAGAAAACTCTCTCTCTAGCAGGAACATTAATCCCAAGAGTTATCTTTACATTTTTAGTGCTGCCAGAGCACTGGACGCACAAGGAACTCTGCAGCAGGAGTTTTTAAATCATACGTTATTGCTAAACACAGCACCCCCCATCCCCTAACCTCATACCCCAGAGGTCAATGCCCACCTCCACAGGTCAGTGCCTAGTGCAGCCACACCAGTCCCACTGCCCTAAAGCCGGCCCTGCTATCACACCATGCATTAGTGATATATGTGCAACAGTGTTATCGAAAATGCACCACTGGCTACATACCACACCCTTACCACACTCCTTCGGAATGGGGGTGGCTCACTTGCTTTACTTGTTCTTTGCATAAAGCTTGCATTTTTTGCAACCCCTATGAAATCAGTGATGAAACATTGATTGCAGCACCCCCACTCTGAAAAATGTTCCTGCACCATTGCTCGCACCTGGAGATTTCTTCCGCTGGATGGTAAATTTATTGGCGTGATATTTCAGCGGATTTGTCAATAATTGGTGGTGAAATGAAGTTTGCAATAGTTGACGATGTTCTGAAGCACTCATCCACCGTTAAAAGGAGGGCAGTTCATCACTGAGCATGTGGAGAGGCTATGTGTTATTGCATTACACCTGTTATTTTGTTCTCTATCTGCCATGGGTGCTTCCAAGCCTGTACTGTTTAATACACCCATGTAGATTATGAATAAGGCTTCCGGTTTTCTGTTTTTATTGATTTTTACAGATAAATAGAGACAGAAAAACATGTTTCCTGTTTGTATTTATTTCTAAATGCGGAAAACTTCTGAAAATGGTACTTCTTGTGAAAGGCTCTCCATGCTGTCTGTCATGTACTCCAGTTCACAAAACATCTGCAAATGTCAGATTCAATAAGATTGGAAGATGCGGTCCGTCCGGGTGCCAGTAGGTGTTATTAGACGGAGGTATGCTTTGACGAAGGTATGACTACAAGCCCCTCTACCCCAGCAGACCATGAGGCATAGTATTGCCAAAGCAAAAATACTATGAGTCAAAGACTAAACCATATGTATTTTGATTTGGGTGCTCATACATTAGGTGTGCATCCTCACTTTGTTATAGGTTTTCACAAGGAGTGGCACGCATGGGGCTGGTCCCCGTGTGGTCCTGAAGAAGAGGTGTAGGGGATAACTCGAAACATGTCATATGAATATTAGGGACTGTATACACATAACAGCTATATTTTTTTCTCTACTATGTAACCCCTTTTTATCCTCACCAACTAGGAGCAAGAATAGAATATTAGCTCGCTAGCTAGGTATTTTTAACATCACTTTCACCACTCCACGAACACTGCACTACATATTTCTTCACTTAAAGGTGCTTCTACGTAGTTCCACAATTCGCAGCACACCCCAAGTAGCAGCTGTTTGAGATGGCCCGAATGATAAGCATGTCACCTAGGTGAATGAGGGGACTAAAGAAAATAATTTTCTTTTCTTTGGACAGGGACCGTGTTTTTCGCACATTCAGTGGAATCCCCATTCCCTTGGTTAGGTTCTAACATTTACAGATTTTTTGTGAACTACATGTACATTGGAGAGTGAACCTAACCAGTACCTCCACCCCCCCCACCCCCCTTTTTGATTGTCATGTACTCCAGACAACAGCTGAACAGATAGACAGCATGGAGAGTTAAAAAAGAGGATGAGAGTTCCTTAAATACAGGAATATGTTAACATATATTTGTAATATAACACAGATATGTACCTGTGAGTGTAGTCTTTTGTTATCTGTGGCTGCTTAATTTGCTAAAATGAGACAGGCATCCATATTAGTGCACGTCCAAGAGTTAAATAAACATGGAAATATACCATTTAACAACTCCATTTACTCTCAAAACACAAAATAAATAAGGATAAATACCAATAGGATGTCTAAAAAAATAAACATGAATAAATGCATATGGAAATGTTAAAGAAAGAAATACCTTAAAATAGGGCGCTGTAATTATGAATCATATACCACCAAAGTCCTGTGTACCATTCTCGAGAGTTTTGGGACAGGTCTCTACTATAACTGGCTCCCTGTTACATCCTATCAGCGGCCTCAGGTCAAGCATATCTATGTTGATGTACCAGGTGAGGGTGAGAAGGAAGAAACACTGAGGAAAGACTCTAAAAGCACCAGGTGCAGAGCTTTCTAACAACACCGGTCAACCATACGAGGAGCAACCAAACCTTCAAAGATTCTCAAAGGAATAAGCATTAGCAAAGCCAATTGGCTTCCGTATGCGAGAGCTACTGGCGTGACTGCTGTGCAGCATGGCTGATGGTTATAAGAAAATTCTATGACGTGGTCGGCACAGACCACAATGGAGAATGCCCCATTTTCTTAGTATGACATTTTTCTGCTTTCACAACAAAAACAAATGATTTCAGGAACAAATGACAATAACAGCTGGTCAGCAATCGTAAATCAACAAGAAATTAAATTGCACATTTATACATCAATCTTTTTTCAATGAAGGCAGGAAATGCGGCTGGGGGTGCTGGGAAAAGCATAAATTAAGCAGTAATAGCAAATAAAATGCTAAGAGCAATCTGCTTAAAGTGGCCGGAAATTGCCAAAGCAAGAAAGATCATGCCACGGCTGTGATGTCTGAAACTCCAAAATATCTAAAAGGCATTTAAGGAAAAAATGTAATTGTTGAAGTACCTTACCTCCGAGCTGAAGTTAGTCATTTTGGTACCGCATGATGACAGCACCAAAAATGCTATGCAGAGCAGGGTGCGCAGATCCATCTGTATCTTTGTAGCATCTTGAACCCTGTTGGCGCAAGTTTTGGGTGGTTTCTTTTCTGGCGGGACAGGAGAGGTCAAGCAACGAAGAGGGAATGGTGCGGATGGGGTAAGCAACAACTGTGGAGGAGGCGGCAGGGACGGCTCTAGGCTCATGGCGACCCTGGGCAGGGAGTGTAGGTAGGGGGCCCCGGAAGAGGGGGTCTGGGCGGGGCGGAGCGCGGAGGCCAGTGAAGAGAGGAGTCAGGGTGTTTGGAAGTGGAACAGAGCCGGAGGCCACCAAATCCCTGCCAGGGGCCAACACGCAAATATGTATCCATCCTCAGAGGATTATTATATTAAGGATATATATTGGCGTGGTGGCCCCTGGGGTTTGGTGGCCCTGTGCTGGTGCACAGCTTGCACATGCCTAAGGCCGCCCCTGGAGGCGGGGGAGACGAGACAAACAACAATGCAGAATGAGGGTGGGGTGTTGGGCAAGAGACAATGCATGAGGGGACAGAGCAAGGGGGAGCAAGTAAAAGGGAAAAAAACATCTGAAAGTGGAGAGCAGTGGCAGGTCAATGAGCAAGGGAAGCATGCTTCAGGGTAGGGACAAACACATGAAGAGGAAGTGAAGATGACACTTGCTGACGAAAGAGAAACAAGGAAATTATAGTGTCCAGGAAGTCAACCAATGGTAAGCAGTGAGCGGGTTCTAAGCCCTCTGTAAGTAAACAAAATGTCTTGCAAGCAACAGCGCATGTGGTGTCTCAGGCGATACCCAAAGTATAGGGTGTGGAAGGTGTGGAAGAAGGAAAACTGTCTAAGAGGCCAAGGCATCTGCCAAACGTACTTAAAGGCATAAAACAACCAACAGTGCCCCCAAAACATTTAGGGGCACTAAGGTGAAGGCAGAGGGTGTTCAAGGAGGGGGCAGGGATGTATCATGCCTGAGAGCGAAACAGCCTTTACTATGGAAAAACCTTATCACACAGTCTTTAGCATGCTGGTAAGCACCATGGAGGTAAGTATGTATACCTTTGCCACGCAGTACCTTACCAAGCAGGTAAGTATTTTTTTAAATAACATTGTTTTATGTTATATTAAAATAATAGTGATTTTAGGGTTTAGGGATGGGTAGAGGTAAAGGTGAGGTAAATGTTAATTTAGGGTTCAGTGGTGGGTAACAGTAATGAAATTATATGAATGAAAAAAAACAACCTATAAAGTGATTGAATACCCAAAGGTGTTGTGGATCTAAAACCTAGCCCTCCAGTTGTAAAGTACCCAATGGAGACCCAAGCCAATTCACTAAGTAAAAAGCCGAGATTTTGTAGAGTTGTACAGCATAGATCGCTTTGTAGAGACTTAATTTCCAAAGGCATTTGTACTACTGTATGCAGTCTAGTTGTTGGTGGGTGGAGCTAGGGGGACAGAGGAAGAGGAGGGGCAGCGACAGGAAAAGGTCAGATAGAGTAGGGACGGGGAACAGTGAAGAAGTAGAATAAAGAGCTCGTAAATACCAATTGTGTCTAGCGTTATTATTAGTAGCACAACACTACAGCTGGCGACGAGGGTGGGATGGTGCAGTCTGCCACCCCTGGACCCCTGGAGATGAGTGCCCCGTCCCATGCAGCACACTGGGGAAGTCGCCGTCGCGACACGTGTGCCCGGCAGGAACCGCCGCCGAGAAAGAAGCGGCCAGCGGTGAGTACGAGCTGCCCTGCGACCAGCCGGTCGCGTGAAGCCCCAGCAAGAGACGCGCGGTCGAGCGCTGAAGCTGCCCAGCAAGAAAAGCGCAACCGAGCGCTGGCATCGGGTGCTCACCCCAGATGCGTGAGAAATTGCAGGCGCGGAAGCGAAGTCGGGAGCCCACCCCGGTCCTACCTGGTATGAGGAGATTCTGCGCAAGTGGAAGGGGCGAAGAGTGGAGGGCCCAGCATCCCGTATAGACCTCATGTGCCCGGTGAGTGTCCTGAAGCCGGCAGGTAGCTGCACTGCATTGGAGGGAGGCAAAATCTCGGGAGGAACGAGATTTCGAGTACGGCGGCCATTTTGAGGTCAGGCTGTCCCCACCAATCCCCTTTCAAGGCCAAGAAGCGGCCATTTTGAAGTTAGGCAGTTTCCAGTTTTGTCATCAAGCCCGAGCAAATGCAAAGAAGATCAGGAAACAAGCACAAGCCAGTGCAAAGGGTGAAAGAAGCAAACAAGCACATGCCAATGTAAGAGGCGAAGCAAGAAACAAGCATAAGCCAAGGCAAAGACAGTGAGCAAAGAAAGATAAGGAAACACGAGTACAGAGAGAGAGATAAAGTAAAACACCAAAATGTCGACGTCACCGCAGCGAAATGGTGTGACCACAGCGGCGACCACGCCAAGTACGGTGGGCGTCTCATATTTGCGTGCACCAGAACCACTGGCCCTGATAGCTGGAGGAGCCATGGGCCCCAGATGGCAGGAGTGGCTCGAGGACTTTGAGGACTATATGAAAGGATCGAAAGTCACGGATGACGACGAGAAGTTAATTGCATTACGAAATCTAGTAGGGAAAGAAGTCAGTAAGTTAATAAAGGAACTGCCGACAGCTGAAACAGGATCATATGTCAAAGTGTGAGATGCGTTAAATAAAAGGTTTTTACATAAAAGAAATGTGGACTATGAAAGATACATGTTTCACCAAGCCCGTCAAGAAAAAGAGGAACTGATGACCATGTTTATAATGAGACTACGACGACTGTCTCGATACTGTGAGTTTGACACGTTCTCCATGGAGGATGCCATAAGGTTGCGAATAATTGAAGGATGCCAAACTGAAACGCTCAGGAGGCGGCTACGAAGAAAGAGTCACAACCTTGACAAGATTGAAGAGATGACCCGGGTGCATGACCAAGCAGAGGAACATGCTAGAAGAATGGAGATGGGACACGGTGAGAGACGGGAACAAACCTACGGTGTACAAGCCAAGAGCACTCGCAGACACTCTCGAGATCGACGGCGGTCATCCAGGCGGTCTTCCCGCCAACAGTACACAGGGCGCAGACGCCATGAGTCTGGCCGTGGAGACAAGAAACGAGATCGCCCACTAAAATTTTATCGATGCGGGTACGACTTTCCGCACACAGATGGCTGTCCAGCACTTGGTCAGCAGTGCCGTAAATGCGGTAGGGAAAATCACTTTGAGGCTATGTGTGGAGAATATCAGAAAGAAAGGATGAAAGAACCAACGAGATTGTCTCAACCAGACACAAGGCGACATCATGCAAAGGCGGTGGAGGATCGGCCGGAGTCGTCTTCGGTTTCTTCAAACTCCAGCAGAGAGTCTTGCAGGTCCCAATGGGTGAGAAGGTCTCCATCCAGAGAATCTAGGTCAGTGTCTTTGGAATCGGTATACATTGATGAATATGCCAGCATGGTAGCTGATCCATACCAACTAAAAAAATACCCAAGGTTAGACATCAGTGTGGGAACTCATGAAACTAAGTTTGTACTGGACAGTGGGGCATCACTGAACTATATCCCTGTAACTGAATACAACAAAATGAAACCACAACCCACGTTGAGCCCGGCCCACTCAGAGTGTTCATGTGGATGTCGAAAAAAACCTCTCTCATGCCTGGGAAAATTTGCAACTACACTTAAGCACAATACCACCTCAGTGCCAGCCTATGTACATGCCTCCTCAGTCTGCCCACTGCAGAGCGTCTTAGGCTGGTCGAAATTCTGTACAGGGTAAGCGATGATCTGGACATCATACACAAATTCCCTAAACTATTCACCGGACTGGGAAAAATGAACAAATGCCAGATCCGGTTGCACATTAATGAACGAATACGTCCTGTCGCACAACATCACAGGCGGGTGCCTTTCCACCTTCAACAAGCCGTGGAGGATGAAATCCAAGAGTTATAAAGAAAAGACATTATCGAGCGGACTGAAGGGCCAACACCGTGGGTTTCACCAGTAGTCATCGTGCCAAAGAAGGGTACACCCAAAAAGGTGCCCCTGTGTGTAGATATGAGGCTTCCCAACACTGCCATCGAAAGGGAGCGCCACCCAGGCCCTCATGTAAGTGAAGTGATTTCATCCCTAAATGGCGCAAGAGTCTTTTCCAAACTAGATTTGAATAAAGGATACCACCAGCTGGAACTACATGAAAAGTCACGCTATATAACAACATTTGCCACTCATCTAGGGTTGTTCCGCTACAAACGACTCCGTTTTGGAATTTCATCTGCGGTGGAGATCTTTCAGGAAGCCATTCGCCAGACCATACAGCACATACCAAATACACTAAACTATAGTTATTACATTTTAGTTTATGGTTCAAATGTTCAAGAGCACGACAAGGCACTAGACCGGATGTGCCATGCCCTCCTGGAGGCCAACCTCACACTCAACAAAGATAAGTGTGAGTTCCATCAATCAACTCTTAAGTTCTTCGGGCATGTGTTTTCTGGAGCAGGGATGAAGCCTGATCCTGAGAAGGTGATAGCACTGAACGATACCAAAAGTCCACAAGATGTGAGCGACATTAGATCGTTCTTAGGCATGGCGAGCTATTGTGCCAGATACATAAAGGATTACGCCACCATCAGTCACCAGCTACGTGTTCTTACCAAAAAAGGGCAACCATTCATTTGGACTCACCAATGTGAACAGGCGTTTGAAGGAAATCAAACGAGCTGTTGAGTCAGCGGACAACTTGGCATATTTCAGCCCCAAGAGACACACAGAAATCACCGTTGATGCCAGCCCGGTGGCACTGGGTGCAATACTGGCTCAATTTGACAACGAAACAGACCAGAGACACATCGTGGCATATGCCAGCCGGAGTCTGCCGGACACTGAGAAGGCCTACTCCCAACCCAAAAAAGAAAGCCTTGCTGTCGTATGGGCCTGTGAGCACTTTCACATTTTCATATACGGCAAGCATTTTACGCTAGTGACAGATCATCAATCACTAGTCACCATCTTCGACAACCCCAGAGCCAAAATGCCACCTCGAATTGAGCGTTGGGGCTTGCGTCTACAAGAGTACACTTATACAATAGTGCACAAGCCAGGAAAATCAGCAAATCCAGACAATTACTTGTCGAGACACCCAAAAGCAAGACAGGTTTCATGTCCATCTGTGGCAGAAGAGTACATTCACTTCATAGTGGACCAAGCCAGACCACCGGCGGTTCCCTTGGAGGCGATATTTGAGACCACAGCTCAAGACGATGTCCTCCAAAGAGTGATGCATTGACTCCGAACCAATCAATGGCGTCATGAAAATGAGGAGTAAGGGTGCGACCCACATGTCCGTCAAGAGATGCAGGCTTTCCGGCATGTGACTGAAGAACTGTCTGCCACCTCGGAGGGGCTCTTACTGAGGGATCAACGAATTGTCATCCTTATGCAACTCCATCAGGGCGTCGTCAATCTAGCCCATGAGGGTCACCGTGGAGTGATCGCGACAAAAAGAGCACTCAAGGAGTGAGTATGGTTCCCGCTACTTGATCAGATGGTGGAACTCACCCTGAAGGATTTCCCCCAGTGCCAACTGGTCAATCATGGAGATCCTCCAGCTCCTCTACAGATGTCAAAGCTACCTACTGGTGTCTGGCAAGAACTCGCCATGGACTTCTATGGACCCCTTCAGTCGGGCAAATATGTCCTAGTAATAATGGATGAATACTCGAGATTTCCCATAGCACAGTTCGTATCATCCATCAGTGCCACGAGCACCATTGCCGTGTTGGATGAAGTGTTTGCTGCCTGGGGTGTCCCTAAAGAACTCAAGAAGGATAACGGCCCCCCCTTTAATGGACATGAGTTTGGAGAATTTGCGAGTCATCTCAATTTCAAGCATCGCAAGATCACTCCCCTATGGCCTCAGGCCAATGGAATGGTAGAGAGATTCATGGCAACACTAAAGAAAACATTCCAACAGGCCACCATTGATAAGAAGGACTTTCAAGTGGCTCTCAATGAAGTCCTGAGAGCCTATCGAACGACACCCCATGCCACTACGGGGAAATGTCCTGCCACACTCATGTCAGGACGACCGATCAGAACAAGGATACCTACGTGGGAAGGAGCCCTGCGACCGGTGTCGCCAACACGTGTACATAGGGAGCTAGTGGTAGCCGACCACAAGCACAAGAACAAAATGAAGTCCTATGCTGACACCCGGAGGAGAGCCCGATCTCCATCTCTTCACGAGAGGGACTGTGTGTTGGTCAAGCAGGAACAACAGAAAAAGACAGATTGCAAGTTTCGAGCTGAACCTTTAATGATTACCCAACAAAAAGGCACAATAGTAACAGCGGAGTCGGAGAACAGGAGGATTACTAGGAATGTCTCGCATTTTCAACGGTGCACTCCAGCTGTTAAGGATGCCCTCAGCAAAATGAATGAACAAGCAAGCTCCGAGAGACCTGGCAGTGCAACTGCCGTACAGAGACTTGAGATTCCGGCAGAAGCTGAAGTGGAAGAGAGAGGTGCGGTCCTGCGACCCAGAAGAGACATTCGACGACCTGTGCGGCTGATCGAAGAACTATGATCAAATCAGACTTTTCTTTTCATCATTTTGTTAACAAAGGGGGAGATGTAATACTGTATGCAGTCAAGTTGTTGGTGGGTGGAGCTAGGGGGACAGAGGAAGAGGAGGGGCAGCGACAGGAAAAGGTCAGATAGAGTAGGGATGGGGAACAGTGAAGAAGTTGAATAAAGAGCTCATAAATACCAATTGTGTCTAGCGTTATTATTAGTAGCATGACGCTACAGCATTGAACCCCAAAGTTTAGGTGTCAGATAGAAGAAAGATTTTCCTCTCCATCACCTGCATTTAATTTTTTGTATCACAAGGATTTTCTTACCAGCTGATCTCAGATGTCGCCTAGTACTGTACCACTGAAGCCTACAGACAAAAAAATTGTCACCTTTATCGTAGAGAGCTTTATATTAGACCTGGGCTAAACTCTGTGAAGTGACCAAAAATCTCCACCGCACTATGCGGAGTTCCACAAGTGGCAGAGAGCTTTAGGTTGTGCTGTTCACGACGATATTTTGTGCCAGATGTTTATCTCACACTGTAAAATCAGCGCGAACGGCACCACGTGCAGCGCATGAGGGTGCTGCTTCTTCCTGCCTCTCGAGTAGATGTTCTCCTCAACGTGAACAGAAGGGTTCTCAACGCGAGCAGTAGTGATCATCCGTAACTGCCCGCTTTGAGAATTCTCATGAGGTAGTCTGTAGTAAGATTTTCCTCACTCGTGCTCGCCAACTTAACATTGGCGAGCAAGGAAATATTTCTGCTCTGGGGTGTTTTTCGGAACTCCGCGTGCTACGGGGAGTGGGGAAAACCCTGCACACTGCACGAGTGGAACAGAATTTTACACCCAGGTCTAATTTATATGCAAAGCACACTGCCTTGAACACAGCCCTCTTCTGCATTGGCAACCAGTAGAGAGTCTTTAAGCTTCTTTGATACTGATTGAGGTTTAAGTAGATTCAAAATAAGATGGGTTGCGGCATTTGGTGCTCCCTGAAGTTTATTTGGAAGCGTCCTATTTTTACCCAAGTTAAGAGCCTTACAATAGTCAAGGTGCGAATAGATTTGCACAACAACCAGAGTTTTCCATGAGTAAACAGGAAATATAGGAGAGATCATTTTCAGAACTCTCAAAGTGTTAAAACAAGAGGACACGACCTGTTTAATGTGATCGGAGAAGGTTAGTGAATGATCGAAGACTACGCCTAGATTCAAGGTAGATTTCACTGGTGTGGGTGATGGCCAAACTCAGTCAGCCACCAAGCCTATGGCCAAGACAATGAGGATTTTACAAATAGTAGGACTTCTGTTGTTTATGCAATTGACTTTAAGCAGCTTGTGTTCATCCAAATACAACCAGCCCCCCTGCATAAAGTTGAGAAATGTGGCTGCTGATAATATATATTGTAGGTTATAAGGACAATTAGTGGGTAACATCCACACAGCAAGGTAGGGGGTATTTTAGGATGCAGGGTTGGGTAGAGGTAAAGGGAGGTAAGAGTGATTTTAGGGATCGGTGGGTAGAAGTAAATGAAAATAAGGACAATTTTAGGATTCAGTCTGGGACGAGTTAATGGAGGATAAGAGTGATTTTAGGGTTCAGGGATGGGTAGAAGTAATCAGAGGTAAGGGTCATTTTAGGGTTCTGAAAAAGGTAGAGGTTAAGGTAGGTGAGGGTTGATTTTAGGGTTTAGAGGTTGTAGAGGTAAAGGGAGGTAAGGGTGATTTAAGGGTTCCTGGGTGGATAGAGGTGAAGGGGGAAGGGTGATTTTAAGGTTCGTGTGAGTTCAGAATAAACCATGGCACTGAATCAGCATTGCTAGCTGTTCGAATGACCTTAAAATGATCTGCCGCCCGGGTCCTTTTGTATCTTTCAGCGGCGTTCAACACTTTGGTTCACGATGTCCTACTCACCAGGCTCTTGGACACCGGCTTATGGAGGAATGTCTGGAAATTGATTCAATTATTCTTGTCCAACCTATTTTCTCTCCCTCTTTTTCGGTCCAAACTACTTTCTTTAAGCTGTGTGGTTCTGCAGGGATCCACCCTCAGCCACATTCTTTTAAATATCTATGTGTCAAACTTAGTGGCTCAAATTCAGCCGTTTTGGTTTAATCTGACATTTTATGCAGATAACACCCACTTAGTTGTATCTATATCCAATAAGTTCTTGAACTCAAAATCCATTTTTATAAACTGCATGGTGGCATTTGTTCGATGCATGAAAGACAAGTACCTTAACTAGAACAGAGACAAAATGGAGGTTGCTGCTTTTGGCAAGCTCTCCTGGTCCTGGGCCATTGATTGTTGGCTGGTGGAAATGGACACCCCTGTCCCTCCAGCTGAATCAGCTAAACATCTGGGCTATTGGATGACACTTTGTTATTTGACAGTAAGATGAATAATGTGGTAGCTGTTTGTTTTGTTTTGCTCAAACCTCACAGCAAATAGTTTCCATTACTACCAGTAAACGTACAAGGCCTGATCTCCTCAAGACGGGAATATACAAACTCCCTTTACCTGGACTTACAGCTGTTAATTCTGAAACGTCTTCAGATCTTCCAGAATGCAGCTGCCAGACTCATTCTGAACATTCCTAGCCACAATCACCTATTCCATGACAACTCTACACCGGTTCCCAGTGCAGCAAAGCATCATGCTTAAGTCTCGGTGTATACTTCACAAACCCTTAAATTCCCGGTGGCCTTGCTATTTAAAACATGATTTTTAGGGCTCGGCGACGTCACCACTTCGTCAGAAGTGGGGCGGAGCTGCGAGCTCCTATTCTTACGGGGTTCCGATTCCTGCTGGAAAAATTCCTCTGTGCGCGAGCTTTTGCAGTGCTTTATTTTACCATCTGCATGGTGATTGGTCCTCGCGGTGCTGTCTTTTTAGTAGTCTTGACGCAATAGGGCATATCTAATTTTCGTCCGCCATTTTTGGCATTTTCTGTGCGGTTTCGTGCACGGCAGTCCATTAATTTTAATTAGGAGCTGTCAGGGTGCCCGTGTAATGCAATTCAGATGGTCTGAGCGCGTTCACCATTCAGCAGTGTGTTAGTCATGCTCGCGTTCGTATGCATGCATGATCAGTTGCATCGTTACATAAGGGTGGCAGGTTACCAAGGTAGGTGTGCATTTTACACGCTTGTTCGCGAGTGCTGGGCAAAGCAGTAGAGCTGCTTCTTACATTGTGGGGCACTTATTGAGAGTGCAGATTCAGAGTGCAGATTCAGAGTGCAGATTCAGAGTGCAGATTCAGAGTGCAGAGTGCAGAATCAGAGTGCAGATTCAGAGTGCAGGGTGCAGAATCAGAGTGCAGATTCAGAGTGAATGAGTGCAGAGTGCGTGTAGAGTGTCAGTGAGTGCAGAGTGACTGCAGAGACAGTGTGTAAGGGTGCAGGGTGCACATTGTGTGAGTGTGCAGAATAAACAGTGTGTGACTATGCAGGGTGACATTGGGAGTGTGCGGGTGAGCAGTGTGTGAATGTGTATGGGCAGTGTGTGAGTGTGCAGAAAACACCACACACACCACACACACATACACCACACACACATACCACACACACACACACACACCATACACACACCCCACACACATACACCACACACACATAACACACACACAAACCACACACCTCACTCTCTCAACAGCACACACTCGTCACCACTCACCACAACACACTCACCACCACACTCACCTCCCAGGCTTGATCCCACAGACTCACCACCACACACTCACCACTACACAGAAAACAACACACACAACAACACACCTCCAGCCGTCAATGAATGCTTTCACCAGGCACAAACACCAACAACCATCAATGTACGCTTTCACCAAAAACAAACACAACCATGCATCAGTGCCGCTAAACACCCACGCACACAACAAACAATGTCAGTGCAACTTTCACTAAACACACACACACACCAACAGCTGACAGTGCACCAGCCACTCTTTCAATTGGCACAATCATCAACAGCTGTCAGTGCACTCCAAAAAACATGGCTAAAACACATTACCATTTACAATGCCATTATATGAAACTCAAACAAACCCGAGCCCTAATGCATTCCTAATGCTTGTTCTTTTTATTGCTGCTTTACTTCAGATATCCTTTTTCGGAAAAAGATTAAAATGTGTCTCTTTGAGCTGAACGTGTAACTGGTAACTTGCCCTTCGTTTGGTAGAATCTACAGCGCTGAGATGCCCATCGTTTAGCAGCACACTTTCAAAATCTTATTTCATTCGTTCATTCATGGGAAAAATGCTTCCCGGAAAACCCTATGTTCTACAAACTCCATCAAGCTATCTTTTTTTTTCATTCGTCTGCCCATGTGGAAAAAGATTTACTCGTGCCCTTTAAAAGCACAATCTTCAACCATTTCCAGGGCAGGAAAATGACAATAAAAAGTGTGTGAATGCCTGTGTTTGTGAGTGTGTACAATATGTCCGGTCACACCTGCCGAAACACCCACCCCTTCACCTCACAGTAGATTTACTCCCATGGAAACCTTTACGAAATCTTTAAGTGAGTTTTTTTCCGAGTGTTTTTTTTTGATTTGGAAAGACCTTTTCTTTCGAATCAAAAAAGTCTAGTTGTGTGTGTAAACTGGACTTGCATGTGGGACTAGCTCTGTGAATTTCGCCCAATGACAATCGAAACAGCAGAGACTTTGGGATCCGAGTTAGTGATGTGTGCGGCTTTCAGTAGCGGTGTCAGTGGGAATGATGACATGGGGTGGGTTCAAAACGCCTTTTACACACCTAAGTTCAACTTTGGGATTCAAAAGGATTGATTTTCGAGTGCAAAAAATAAAGAGTGCAAATTAAAACTTAAAATTTAGGAAATGGGGATTTGGATTCATAAATTGGTTCACTCAAAGGTTATGTTACACACTTGCACAGTTTGCTATTCTGTGACAGCAAAAAATACAAGCAGAGCCAACAGGGGGCATTTCAGGGTTGGAAGGCCCACGAATCACGAGGTTGGTGCGTATTGATGAACATTTGCAGGTCCCCTTCCCCAGTGCTTAACTTGTAAAACATGAAGTGCCAGGGCCCAAGGTTTCACTCACTGGTCCACTGCAACTGGCCCAACCCACCTCACTTTTTAACAGCAAGTGCAAGTTCACATTTTATCATTTTAAATCTATATTACCTAGTTTAATGCTACACTAAATGCACAGACACAGCGCTGCCACCATGTGGTGGTTTCTCAAAAACATGTAACGTGTTCACAAATAGGTGCTGGTTGCGAGCACCTGAAAACACTGGCACAAATAAAGCACTGCTTCCCACCCTGGATACAATCAGAGATTTACTCCTTTTAACGCAGGAAATAATGTGTATACTTGGTTGGAATGGGTAGGGAATGCTCCTAAAAAATGTAGGGTGTAAGAGGAAGAGATTTCTCCATGAGGAGAAAAATAAAACAAACATAATATCACGTGTAAATACACACCTGCTAAGCACTTAGAACCATATGTACGAACACATTTTCCAATAGACACAAAATGGGTAAAACCCTTTAAAACATCTGGCCCTTACACATGAGTAAATCTACACAGTCTGTATTTCCATATATAAATATTTGCGCATGAATAAATACATGCACATGTGTGTGCTGAGGGAAAGCTAAGTATTGTAGCAACCATGAAGTATACCCCACAGTCCATGCAGGTAAGAGTGGTAGGGCCAGCTGGGGGGATTTCGACAGACGACGACGAGGGAAAATGTATTATTTATGTAATTTTCCCTTGTAGTAGTCTGTCGAAGACCCCCAACCCTGCCCCAACGCTCTTACCTGCACGGGCCGCGGCTGCCCCAGTGTAGTGTGAATTCCAAAAGTGTGTTAACCCCTTCCATGCTGATGACGGCCCCCAGCCATCATGCATCACGGTGCTCGAGTGCTGATGACGGCTGGGGGCCGTCATGAACCCGCCCACTCTTCAAAACGGCCTCACAGGCGCAGAATCGTGGCCGTGCCCAAGGGGTTAATTTACTGTAAGCCTATGAGTACATCTAAGGTGTCCATTTTCATTGTAGTGGCCCCACGGCTTTTGACATATGTTTGAGGTGTGACTCGTGTAATGAAGATGATAATGAAGATATAGAGGGTAATTGCATGTTAGCAGAGCTGAGGACACACATGTCACTTTGTTGCTCATGGTGCTGACTTGAACCACATCGCTGCGGCGACTTTTCCCGCTGTGTGTGGCAATTTGCGAAAAGCCGCGTTAGATGACGAGCTCAGCTCGTCATCCGCACACGACTACCGTGGCTGATGACGAGCTGAGCTCGTCATCAGCAGCGAAGCGGTTAAACCACGTCACTGCCTTTGCGTGGCCCAGCATAGCTTTCAGCAACCACAGTTGTCTATGGTGCCAAGAGGCGGTGCAAGGCTTTGGTTGGCATAGGCAAATACACAGTTGGATGTACATGTCCTGTCTTCAAGTGGTCTTCTTGAAGTCGAACCCTAATCCCTAGCATCACTCATTTAAAGTAAGACATGAATTCTCATGATGTAATCTGGCCGCAGTCATTTTATTGATCTGGACTCCTTGTCACTCCATGTCATTTCTTTAGATAGCCCCATAATGCTTAAATATTGTTTGATGTGATTTCCACTAATATCACAATTTTGCCATTTAGTAACTTTGGGGCATATGTATGACAATAGCGTTTTGCAAATCCTTAATAGCGATTTTTTGCGAATCGCTATTAAGGACTCGCAAAATGGAATATATGTAGGAATCGCAATATTAATTACAATTCTTAATATTCCTTAATTGCAGCTCGCAAATTGCGATTCGCAATTAAGGAATACACTCCCATTCATTCCCAAGAGCATGTATGTGCGCCACATGGCACTTTGAAAAATGCAAAAAACTTGCATTTTTCAAAGAAATTGCAAATTACCACCAACTTGAAGTTGGTGGTAATTTGCGATTTCTTATGCCAAAATTGCACAACTTGGGTGCTTCCTGCATTGAATTTAATGAATCGCAATTTGCGATTCCTTAAATGCAATCACAAAATAGGGAATCGTAACATTCCAAAAGGCCTTTTCCCGTTCGCAAACGGGCCGATTCTGAGAATCACTCTGAGATTCTGAGAATCGGCCCGTTTGCGAACAGAAAAAGGGCTTGATATATTTGCCCCTATACAACTTGAAAAATCCTACCTACATTTGGTCTCCGATGTTTGTCAAATTGAACACCACTCCACATAAAACAAAACTCAATCGTGAGTCTGTGCCTGTTGTTGTGATTGGCTGAGGGCGCTGGCCTGCCTTAACCAATCATGTGGAGCCCAAGCTTCTATGCCACCCAGTGGCATACCTGTTATAAATATCTGTTTTAAAAAGAAATCAAGGACCTCGGATGTTGCCTTCATTTCTGGTCTGAGAGCGGCTTGTACAAGAGGGAGAGGAGGCTCTGTTTTCATTACCATCTTAAAAATGTGTGGGGCCAGTGCAAAACACATTTTAGAGTCTCCTGTAGAGAACAAATGATCTAAGAGTGATGGCACTCCCAGGTAGATATTGACAGGAGTGCGGTGAGGGCATACCAAGGCAAAACAAGCGGCCCGTCTGTACACATGTTGAAACCTAACTGGCTGTGACTTTCCTCTTGGATAATAGTACTGTGGTAAGTCAGATGCTTAGAAGTTGAGGTCACAAATGTGTTTGTTGGATGGGATTTTTGTCATGGGACTATTTGGGTGGAAGGTTACGAGAATCACAGACATTGGATTTTTTTATAATAAGTCTCTAACATTTCATTGCATTCAAATGATTTCAGGGAAAGCCTGGTTTTAAGGTTCACAAAAAGGTGCATCGAATGGGATGGACTAGCATAATATTGGATCCATCCTTCTACATTTGGGTAGGCCATATATATATATATTTATATATATATATATATATATATATATATATTTACGTTTAGCCTCATGTACTTGTGTGATGCAATAATATTAATGAAATATGGTGCACCAACTGTAGGGCAACTACATTTACTGTGTGTTTACATGGTGGTGAACATTATGGCCACAACAATGTTAATGCTATGGAGCTGGTAGAGAATCGTTTTCTAGGTCTCCTTACCAACCTCCTCACTAGTAGCCCACTTGTCCAGCACCGGAAAGATCCACAAAGTTAGACTTGTTGTACTGGTGGAGGATCTGGTTCTCAGTTAACTGAACTCCCTTTTGGGTGGGGCTAGAAGAAATCATATAGTTCCCTAGGGTTGTTAGGACCGCTTGCTGGGGCATATTAAGCGTTGCTTAATAGAGATTAGGTGTGAGAATCTCTGGATGCACCCAGAGTCGGCACGTAACATATCCAGGGGGATGTACTGGAGCCCTGAAAATAGTGATCTGTTTAGGACTGAGAGGGAAGGCTCCTTGACCACAGCTTTTCTGGAATTCAAAGATGTTTACCACCCGGAGGAGTACAAGGATGGAATTGAACCCCGGGCAGCTAGATCTCTGCACATTAATTCCAGATAGGGTCTTTGCCACAAAATGGAATTGTCTCTCTTCAAAACTAGAGTTGAGCTGCCACTTCTGCCCAGAAATCAGTGAGTTCATCGACCTTGTCCAGTTCTTCTACCCACTATACCGTGCTCCCAGGAGGTCTTTGCTCCTGCCGTTGCGCTGTAATCTGGCTGTTAGGTACTATAGATCTGTTTCAAGGATCTTGAGATCCTACACAACTCAATCGTCTTTGCTGTCTCGTGTTTATGACTGAGCTTGTGGAGATGCAGACAGAAAAGGATTGTCCTGTTGTTATCAGACTCTGTTTGGGGGCATGTGGGCAATCTACTTTCTACCATGCAAGTGCCTCTGAATATTTTAAATATGTACTGTTCAGTATTATGGATTTGAAACCCCAGTTAAAGTATGTTTTTTAACTATTTTCATTCTTAGCCATAAAGAGTGGCTATTACTTATTTGCTGCTATTACAAAATATTATTTTCCCTGGATCACCTAACCCTTATTTATTGAGATAGTTTAATGCTTATCGTACAGATGTACCCGATTTTATGCGCTTTTATGGCAAAGCCCTGAAATAAAGCTTGATATGATGGTGATATATATGTGTGTGTGCATACTAACATTTTCTTTTTCAGAAATGTCTCCTCTAGTTTTAAATTGTAAGGTGTTGCACTAAAATATATTTAGTGCAGTGCATTCGCCAGGGATTAATGAAAATGAATCACACGTGTGTTCAATGCTTACTGTATAAATTGTAACCAGTTTTCATTTCCATTTAAAATTACATGTATCAGTTATAGTGCACCATATAAGAGTACAGTATAACATGGTTTGATTTCCATATTGGAGTGGTGTGGCTCACTGGTTAGAGGCGGCAGACCCGAGAGCAGAGGACGGCCCGGGACCAGGGTTCGATTCCCGACGCGGCAGGTTTCTGGACCACGGTCAGCGGACTTGATAATTCTCTCGCCTCGGTGCCCACTCTGATCAGCGATCACACTCGGCAACTCTGGGCATTAGCTTGCCTCATCTTCACTAACAGCCCCACCAGACCGCCGGGGATGCCTGGTCTCACCCTGGAGATACCCATTAAGGGACCATCTCTCAGGGAAGCCAGGAAGGGTTTCGCAGCGGTCAAAGCACGGAGATACTCCCCCGGGAGTGATTCTAGCGCTATATAAACACGCAAATTAAATTAAATTTGGATATATGGATGTAGAACTAATATGCATTCATGGACAAATGTTAAGTTAGCATGATTGTGAGCCTTAAGCTTAAATTTAAGACATATAATACCAATGTGAAAGTTGTTTTTCTGCATGTCTTTCTCCTCAGGAGGTGCTGACCAATGGCATGCATTACTTAGTGAAAAGCACATGGTATTACTGAGATAGTGACGCCAGGAAGAACTGGGCAGGGGCAAATAATTTTAATAAAGAACAAAGGGAGTGTTACCAGTTGGTACTATCAGACGAAGGGAGGAACCCAAGGATGCTTTAGAAATGGAGACTCGAATATGGGAGTAGTGTGTAAGGTGCCACGGTCTTTCCTGTGAACTGAAAGATACTGAGATGTGTATGAGGGCCTGTCTTCTCGAATGCTCTTTGTGCATTTTAATTAGTAAACCCATGGGTTTAGTCAGATTCCCTTTAGACTTGGAGAGGTACAGACCTCTCTACGCATCTCTGATTGTGTGGCTTCATGCTATACATGAGTCCTTACTTTTACAACTTCTGCAGAGGTTCTGATGATGTCACCTTTCATGCTTCCTTGACTCAATAGGGTTATCCCTATCCATAGGTTAGTGTACAGTTCATTAGATGCTGCAAGTCTTTTCCATGTATGGGGAGAAGGATCGTAATCATTCATTCAGTCCTGAAGTTATTTTCCTCATATTTCGAGTTGCCGCCACTGAGATTATATGTTCTTTGTTGTTGATGACCAACATTGTAAAATGCGTTGGTCTCCCATTAATAATCTTGTATTTCCACAGTAGGTTCTTGAGATTGATGTATATTAGTCTGGCTTTGGGTTTGCAAGAAATCTCTTAACTTCAAGTTACTGACTCTGACTTTTATTGTCTGGTCTTAGTGATCACACTGTACTTGGAAATTTAAACCCCTGTTAACCCCTTTTCCTCTCAGGTTACTAAAATAGTCTATTGACCAGAACGGAATTAGAAGAAACAGCCCAGAGCATTCTCAGGGTGATAACAGACGTTCGTCACAATATAAATTAATTGTGGTGGGTTCTATTGTGATTTAACAGTGCTGAAAATGTCTGCTCTTTACTGGGATTTGATGAACCATGTTTGAGAGAAAATTGTTTTCTTGCACAATGTGCTTGTGGAAATGATAGACAATGCTCCAGAAGTTAAATAGAGGGCACATTCTCTATAAACTCAAAGGCATCTTCAACTTCAATTATCAGGAGCAGTCTGTCAGATGATTCCTCCATGTTTCCAGTGACTTTTCCACAGAGTTCCAGTGAACTACGAGAGCAAACATTCTATTTTTATGACAAAGGTTGATCTTAAATTCAAATTCAAAATTCAAATTCAAACATTCTATTTTTATGACAAAGTCCTGATTTAGATCTTGGTGGATGGGTTACTCTGTCACAACGTTGACGGATATCTTATCCGAGAAAACATAAATTCAACTATATCCTAAGGGATTTATATTTCATAGGATGGGATAACCATCAACGTTGGGATGGAGTAACCCATCCACCAAGATCCAAATCAGACCTAAAGTGTTTTACACATAAAAGTCCTGTTGTTGGAAATGGAGCGGAAGAATAAAACATTTTTACCATAGAAGAGAAATTATGACACATAAATTCTCGAATATTTTCCTCATGTATGTCACAATATTTCTGGCAAGCTGAGGGAAGCATGTCCTTTTAACGGGAAACATCCTTTACCACGCATGAATTACAATGCGGTATGTTACATCGCAGTTTTGACTACGCAAGTCGTTACATCGACTTGCGCTGGATTGCGCTCTAAACTAAGGAATAGTGTAAATTACTATTCCAACACCTTCCCTACTGTACGTAGAATGGAGTTGGAATAGTATTTCACACTATCCCAAAGTCCAGCACCCTCGAGCGCAAGTCAATGTAATGACTTGCGATGTCAAGACTGAGATGTAACATACCGAGTTGTAATGGAACGCGTTGTATCGTCTTACATTCACTTTCAACAGCAGCAGTCTGTAAGTTGATTTCCTAGAGGTTTCCTCTAGCTTACTAACAGGTTTTAATGAACAGCCAGAAAGGCGACATTCTATAGTCACAACGAAATGGTCGCCACATGCATAGATAGGAGATGTTCAATTTTAAGACTTTTCTTCGGAACAGGCTCAGGTAGATGAGCCGTGGGGTGTTAATGCAGACATGAAACCAGCAAGCTCAAAATATATGAGAGAAGTTAGATATTTTTAGTTGTGTATAGTCAATATAATCTAGTTTTTTGGGCTAAAATGTTTAATGAGAGAGATCCCTTGCTAAATCCAGCATCACTCTTCCACATCTGTTTCCACTGGCTATCCACCCTCTCTTTTGATTAATACATCTTTAATTTGAAAATAGTAATATTTTGACAGATAACAAGGTATGCAATTCTTCTATTTTAATGTGTGGCATTAACATGTTAGTGCCGAAGGAAGCTATTTGCGGAGTGATTTCATATTTAAAATGAATAGATTTGTGTTTGTATGGATGGCAAGACCCTCTAAATAAGTTGCCATTTAAAAATGCGATTTTCTGTTTTTACTTGTTCCTACTTCATGTTGCATTTCCTTGTATTCATGTTCATCGATTTCAAAATTATGTTTAATACATATAATTAAATGATAAAACAAATTCAAAAATATATATGCATTGTCTATAGAAATATTGTGGTGTATGCCTCACAAATTACTACGTTCAAAGTTAATTACTTACAAAAATTTAAATAAATAAAATTATAAATATGGCAGAATACTGAATTTACTACACAGGAATTGCAACACTTTCAAAATAAAACTCAAACAAACTGAAAGGAATGTTTTTCAGGGACTAAACGATTTCAGGAACTTGTAATGGCTGAGATAACCATTTTCATGTGCATATTTATCCTTCTGATAAGTGGATGATTATGAAGCTCTCTTCTCCAGCCGCATGCCTTCGACAGCAGCCACATTCTGTGAGAAGGTAAACATTCTAGTTATTTATTAGAACACTGTGATCTTCACGGGCCGCTGTCAATGGAAGAAGGTGTAGTGATATGTGGATTGATACTGTAATGAGGCTTGTCTCAGGCACTAGCTATGAGCCTCCTGTAGAGATAGCGTACGGCTGGGAGCCAATCAAAATGGAGTACTTTTGGCACTGTCTACAGCTGTCTGATTTACAATGGAATAAAGTGGCCATTTTCAGCTAATTCAAAATCTTGTCATGCCAAACAATATTGATTATACAATAAACTTTCAGAAATGGGGCATGCAGAAACAGACAAAAAGTCAATCTGACTTCCATCAACAAGCCAAATAGTATCAGACAACACTTAAACAAGCATTGACACAAGTATTTCATTTTTCTTTTGGAGCAAGCCTCCTTTTCTGTCTTGAGGCAAGGGTGACCTCAAGGATGTTCAGTGGGTCAGTGCACAATAATAAAAGAGGACACATCTACATAACTCTTAATTGCTTGACATTGATAATCACAAATAAATCCCTTTGCACAGCAGGCATTTTTGCTATCACAGTGAAAAACAAACCACTCCTCTTTCTACCATTCAATCAGAGAAATCTGTTAACTTGCTTCTCGATTCTGTCTCCCTGTTTGCCCCGCCTGCCTCTTTCTATGTGTGCATTTCTCTGGCTAAAGTGACCACTCACTGAGCTGAGTTTGGAAGATATAAGGAGTGGACGACAAGAGAAGAACAGAGTTGTAAAGAGAACGGTAAAGCAAGAATGGTGAAGTAGAGTGAGAAGGAATGCAGAGACATAGATGGTGTAAGGATAAAAGTAAAGAGAGAAAGGTGAGGTGGCCAAAATAAATAGAGAGAAAATTAGAAAGAGGAAGTGGTATGTATAGGAAGAGTAAAACAGGTAGGTAAGGTTTTAAGTGAGAAATACAGTTTGGGAGAACTAGAGAAAATGAGAAGGGAATGTAGCATGAGCAAGGTGGCGCAATGTACACTAAGGGCAAAGGTAGGGAGAGAGGTAAGGTAGAAATAGAGATGGGTCATAGCGAGGTAGAGGCAAAGAGAGGTAGAGGTATCCAGGCAGAGGTGGTGAAAGAAGTAGAAAGAGATTCAAGTTACAGAGCTGTATTCTGAGAGTGGGAAATTTGAGAAGCAGTATAGAAAGACATATCAGGTAATGAGAGCCGTGAGGCAAAGAGTTTCCAAGAGAGGAGTTGGGGTAGAATGATAAATGAGGAATTGAGGCAAAAATGGTGAAGCAGGTATACTGGAGTGAGGTAGAGAAGAGGTGGGGTTGATACACAGGTAGACTGAGAGAGGGTGGCCTGGAGAAAGAGTTCTGAGGTGAAGGAACAGCTGAGGTAGAGGGGGTGAAGTTGAAAAAGAGGAGAAGATGCAGAGAAAGATGAGAAAGAGGGAAAAGAGGTATTGTGGAGAAAGAGGGAGCAAGAAAGGAGTAAGGTAGTAAGAGAAGTGAGGTAGAGATAACAGAGGTAGAAAGAGACAGGGGAGTTAGAGAGTTGATGTAGAGCACAAATGGTTTGGTAAATTGGGACGCGTTAGACAGTGGAAAGGATATTGGTTGAGAGTGATGAGATAGTGAGAGGGATTTGGTGAGACAGAGGACTGAGAAGAACATGAAGAGAGGTGCGGTACGGAGAGATGGCAATAGAGGTAGAGTCTCCCAGTGAAGAGGCAGATGAGGTTGAGAAGTGAAATAAATGGGGGAGACATCCCAAAAGGTGAGATGGAAACAGAGCAGAGAAATGCAGGAAGAAAGGTGAGACAGAGAGAGATTTGAGGTAGGGTGAGGGGTCGACGGGTAGATGAAGATGTAGGCCCAGAGACTGGTGGAGAACTGGGGAACTGGAATTATGTGATTTTGCATCTATAATAACGAATTCCACATAATTATGGATTTGGTCAACTATGCACATAATCCATTATCTGCTGCAAATTTTCAGATTATACCAAAAAAAGTTTTGTTACGTGCTCAATAGGATCAAAAGTTACTGAAACAAACTGCCACATGCATTCCCTTTGCAAAGTTAACAGGGCACCTTTCAGTTACTGACTGTTGTGTTAATTCCAGTGGCCCTAAGTATAGTCATAAAGGAAAGGTAAAGATTAGGTAAGAGTAGAGAGGGGCATAGTGAGATGTGAGATAGACATGTGAGGTAGACATAGGAGAGGTGGGATAGGTGAAAGGGAGGCACATGGAGATTTAGAGGGATAGGGCCTGGTTTAGAGTTTTGTGGACAGGTTACTCCATCACAAAAGTGACGGGTATCCCGTCCGCTGTATTACAAGTGCTGTAGGGTATAATTGATTCAAAATATGCCGGAAATGAAATCCATTACATTTGTGATGGAGTAACCGGGTCTGCCAAACTCTAAATAATGCCCTTAGGGGCATAATTAAGAGTGGGTTTGTGTCATGCTTGTACCACGCAATGTGCTATATTCAAGATGCAAGCCCAAAAAGCGATTTATAAAGTCACGCAAAGCAACCTTGCGTGGCCCTGAGTGGCTTCATAAATCCAGAGTAATGTAGCAAATCGCTGCTTTAAATTACTCTGCCCCAGGGAGGCGTTCCAGGTGTGTTGCATGGGTGTTCCCACGCAACATTCATGGACTTTCACGCATTCCCAGATTTGCCATAAGTGGTAGACCTGGGAGTACGCCCAAAGGTGCTGCGCAACTAGGAAAAATATTTTCATTTCTCCTCGTTTTTTCCCATATCTATAGGTGCTTCATTCTGCAGCACAAATAGAAAAAGCAAAATGCCTCAGGGGAGTGTCTCTGTGCAGGAAGATTCCCCCTCTGTGAACAGAAACTATCCTGCATGCAATAAAGGCACCTTCTACTATGGTGCAAGGGTGCCTTGAGAACCTCCCGAGTGAGTAGCGCGCTATACAAATGCCCATGATTGATTGATTGTCTGCGTTGGGGCTGTGGTTGCACTGGTTGCCAAAATGGCGCACAGGACAACCACAAGGACAAAGGCAGGAACGCAACATATTCTTTTAAATACAGCACATACCGCCCTTTCCCTGCCACGCAGCAAGGTGACCTGCTGCACTGCGCTGCGTGACTTTGCCATAAATATGGCCTTTACAGATGTAGGGAGAGAAAGTGGTAAAGAGAGAGACGTGCAGTGAAGGGAAACATCCATTACAACGCAGTCATTACAGTCATTACATCGCACTGCTTTTACAGCGCAACTGTTACAACGCAACTGCATTTACATCGCATGCCATTACAACACATGTCATTACAACGCATGCCATTACAATGCAGACCATTACAACGCATGCCATTACAACGCATTATATGGCAATTAATGGAGATTCTTTTGTTTCAGGGTGGGTATGGGTTTTGGGGTAGATGGGAATAGTAATTTTTACCCAACGCTATCCAACACTTTCCCTACCGTTGCACTCACTGGAGTGGGAATAGTAATTTTTACCCCTACACTATCCAACACTTACCCTACTATTGCTCTAAAAGTATTATGCGTTGTAATGGTTTGCGTCGTAATAGTAGGCATTCTAATGGAATGCGTTGTATTGGTAGTTTTAAAAAATGCGTTTTAATGGCATTCGTTGCAAAATCATACGATGTAATGGTAGTTGCGATGTAAAAGTCATGTTGTAAAAGTTTTCATTATAATTGTTTGCATTGTAACGTCATACAATCGCTGTAGAAGAGATGGGATAAAGTAAGAAGAGCAAGACATCAGACAGAAAATGTATTTTTAACGACATGTTTAAATCTGCCTGAGAGTGCAAGGGTTACAGGTGGTGTAAAATCATTTTCACCATTTTTACTACATGTCTAATAAGGAATGACACAAGCAGTTAGCAGCTCTTATAAAAAACTATTCAATTAACACGTTTGACATGGAGTTTAAAAGTTGCATTTATTGTATTCCCTTAGTGCCTCTTTCTCTGTATTTCTATGTTGATGAGAGCTGTCATTCAAGTCATTCTGTGACCCTGGGTTGATGCAAAACTGCAGTCCTTCTTCTGTTTTTGAGAAATGTCCCCCTTTGTTTTCACAATCTAGTGACGCTTAAATGAACCTTTCAGGACCAATATTCTCTGTGGGAGGGTGGTCCCAGATACCCTGGTCACCCCAGGCCTTTGATCTGTCTCCTCGGATTAGTGCACCCCCCCTCCTCAGGATTTCCGCAAGGGAGGCAGCAATTAGCGAGAATTCCAGCCTGCAAATGTGTGAGTTTAATGCCTTGGAATGGACTCAGGAGTCAGAAATAATCAGTGCGCCGCTATAGAAGGCGCTATGGATTTTTTTCAAGCTGTGACATTTAGAAGAGTCCAGCAAAGCGGTCTCAGGGCGTCGGTTGCACCAGCAGCTCTTGTTTGCATCACACGTGAAGGGTTTGATGCTATGAATTACAAAAAGATCTCCAGATGGCCCAGGGCAGCTCACCCAGTCCTGTTTTTTTTTGCGTTCTGGTGCCCTGCGGCTCTTTTCATGATTGTGGGAGAGTGCTGTCCTAGGGAGTGTTTCCAGACCAAAATTACCGGAGCCATATATGCCCGACCCAGGGGCATATCAGCAACAACCAGCGATAATTATCGCTAAGCGCACTTAGCGCTAGGATAATTATCGCCGGCTATCGCTGGTTGATATCGCCGAGATAGCGTGCTATCAGCAACGCTTATCTCGATTGCGATAAATAAACCAGCGATAGTTGCAAAAAGGTGCGATTGTCACTGGAAATCCAGCGATAATCGCACAGGGACAGGGGTTACCTTGTTGATAGGGCTGGGTGGTCGTCTGGGTGGTCTCAGCTCTATAATCCACTACCCACTGGCTAACATTGTTTAGTCAAAGAAAAAGTAGGCGTAAAGAAACATGCGCTGAGCGCGGTTAGCACTCCTTTTATCATCTCTGCACAGGTTAACTTGCAGGTTGATAATAGGAGTAATGTTGCTTAGCGACATTTTCCTGGAAATATCTTTGTTGTTACGCCCACTTTACATCTCATTAGCAATGCAAAGCTGGGCGTTGTTGTAACGGGCGCTAAATCAGCAAAACATGCGATAGCGTACTTTGCTGTTAAGCCGATTAAATTATCGCAGCTTTTTGCTCGAAAAACGGACGCAAAAGCAATGATAATTTCATAGCGCCGCCTTGATGATATGCCCCCCAGTTTTTCTGGGTGCAATTTCACACCCCTAGCTGGAGAGCATCAATAGGTGCACAGACGGAATAATATTGTCCCAATATAGTTAATAATTAACGCTTTCAGTTTCCTTAATTACTGATTTTTATAGAAAAATATACACAGAAAACCATCTATTTTCTTGTCTGTATTTATTTGTACATAAAGGGGGGGATGCGGCACAGCCGCCTTCGGAGCTGGGAATCCAGGTTTGCACAACATCCTGTGATTCTAGGCAAATCACTTAATCTCCCTGTGTCCATGGACAGCGCCTTGACACCCTCACGGGGGATAAGCTGCACTACATAAATCTATAGATTATAAATACGGACATGCGTATTTTTTTGCTGATACTTACAACTATCAATCATGAGTGCAAGGTTAAGAGCTGTGAAGATTGATAGGAAGAGGAGGTAAGAAAATTACAAATTTAGTAAAGCTTAAACTGCGACAGTATAGCTGTTTAAGCTGTTCTAGGATGCAAGTGGTTTCAAATTACTGTATTGTACAGTAAACGGCTAAAATCCATTGGACAATTAAACGTAACTAAACATTTGTTGGTTAAATAAATGTGGAAATATATCCATTGGAGCTACATTTTTTATATTAAGCTAAGCACAAAATAAATATGGATAAATACCAGTGGTGGCAGGCACAGGTAAGAGCGGTGGGCAGGGCGGGGTTGGGGTCAGGTAAGTCAATAATCGACAGGAGAAGTTAAATAAAAAAATGTTAAAACCACTTACCTTGCGCTTGCCGCATTGCCGAGTCGGCGATGTGATGAGCGTAAGGCAAGTGGTTTTATTTTTTAAATTTAATTTTACTCCTCCTGTCGCATATGTCAATTTACCCGACCCCCACCCCGTCCAACCACTCTTACCTGTGCCGGCTGCTAACGATAAATAACTAATGACTAAAAAAGAAATATGGCTGAATACAGACAGAAATGTCACAAATAAATACCATAAAACCGCGAGCCTTACTAATAATAGAAAATGTGCAGCCAATGAGGTGTGAATGTAGATTGTGTATCGTTAAATCAAATGGAACAGTATTTTTCTAAACTATATTTAGGGATGTCTATGCATCCACTGTAACTCTCCAGCTGCGGGCGTGGACACCATCAGGCCCTTACCCACCCCTTCCAGCACCATCAGGAAAGAGAACATTCAAAGTTTGACCTTCTCTCCAGGGGACATTACCCTGCACATCGGCTTCCTGAAAAGCAGCACATTCTTTTCAAGTAGGCCTGGATGGAACTCGCGGAGCTTCACTCCGTTGAATTTCATGGAGTTACAAAAACTCTCAGTGAAATTTAACGGAATTCTGCGTATGGGCTAAAATAGGCATGTGACGCTGCTTGTGCTGTGATTTAGTGCCAGGAGTGTGTTCCACACTCAGAAACCAGCGTGAACGGCACCGCTGGTCGTGCCAGAGGGCACAGCTTCTCGGGATGATTTTCTACTCGAGCGGCAGCTTTCTGAACGCAAACGGTCAGGACGGCCAGTGACCGACTGTGCTGGAGAACTTTCTCTGGGTGCCTTCCTAGCAACTGAAAATTAGGCTCAAATTCACCGCTTTCGAGCCCCGCATGAGAAAAAAACACCACCACGTGGCGATTGGTGGAATTTGGCTGTAACGCTGGGTTACAAGCGTAACGCGGAGCGGTCAAAATTCTGCCAGTTCCACCAGCGGAGCAGAATACATCACCCACCCCTAATGTCAAGTCCCTACCCACTGGTTAATAGGCCCTTATTTTTATGCAGCCCAGTGGCTATGTTTGTCCCAGCAAGACTATTGAGAACCAGTGCTTTTGTCTTCCAGGAATTCATTGTTTGAAGTGGGCCCATTGTGGAGAAGGACATTTCTGCCACCTGCTCCCTGTGTGCTGAAAAGACCTTGCCATCTAACAGACCACTCTGTATTCAGTCTAGCACTGAAGATAGATCTCTTTAATTAGTCTTGGTTTAATTCTGCTTTTTTGTGTTGATGCTCCTTTTCTTGTCTGTCTTGATTCCTACCAAAATGCCTACAAGTTCTCTGCTACTTAAATAAATAAAGATATAAATAAATATATACTGCAAACAATGCTCAGCTACTACCAAGACATTAATTCAGTCTTAACAAGAAGTGATGCAAGCACCACATGAACAGGGCCTCTTCAAAGTGCTTCATATTCAGATACATGTGAAATTCTCTGGGTAAAGGATGGTATGGAGAGTCAATATCCGGAAGCACTGGTGGTCCATGCGGGGCAACACCTACAGCACGTGCTGCACTTGTTCATGGCAGGGCTTATTTCAAGCACTTCACCCAATCACACCCACCTCTAGGCTGAGGGTGGACTCAGGAAGAGTGCAGTCAGCACATTGCTATTCTTTTCTCAGTGTCTTTTCAAGAGCATTAGCAGGTGCTGCTAGTATTGTTCTTTTTTAACACATCCAGGTGGTGTTAACGTTGGGCCATGAGCAGTGAGGTTCTCTCCTCTGCTTTTGAAAGGCTTTATCTGCCCTCTCATCCACTGGGGTGTTTAACCCTTGGTTCCTTACAAAAAGAAGCATTGACACAGCTGTGGTTTTAGCTACATTGCTGCATGGATAAATGTTGGGGGGGGGGGAGGTGGTGGAGTGCTATGATGCTGCCAGTGCTGGATGCGCCATATCAATTTTTTTCTGGTGCGAGGGACTGAGTAGAAACAATGGAGTCAGGGGTATGGTGCAAGCAACAACAGGGCACAGGAGGGACGGGGCAAGCAAGGAGGGGATTGGGGTATGGAGCAGTGGGAACAGGCCATGCAGCAATGCAGAAGGGGCAGGGGATGAGGCAAACTACAACAGGGGAAGTAATGACAGGACAGGGAGGAAGGGGACAGGGGCAGCAGTGTGAAGCAACAATACCGGAAGGGAATGGGGCAGACAGCAACGAAGGAAGAAGAAATGCGGGAAAGGCAGCATGCAGGAGCGGGGAACATGTGAAGTAACAATGGGGCAAGCAACGACAACAGGGAAACAATGTGGGAGGGGGATAGTGCTTAATGTGTGCCAGTGGTCAGCACTGGCACTTAATTGCCAACATCAGCACTTACGACAGCCTTTAACATGCTGGCGCTCTTTGTCTAATTAACAGATGTTGTTCATTGATTCAATATACATTAAAAATGACTAATACCTGCCACCCAAACCATTGTTATAACTTTGGGGGCCTGGAATAGTCTGCATTGTCACACTTGTGAGTGTGTGACAGTAGGTGTGTTGGAACTGTCTTTGGCAGCTCTGGCAGGAACAATTAGTGGTGTAAAAGCTGAAGTGGCCTCCTAATGAGGGCCCTGGCACTTATGTTGTTTCATATTAAGCACTGGGGCATGAAACGATCTGAAGCAGGAGGCGCAAGCAATGTTGAGTACACAGGGAGGAGGGCGGTAGAGGGAAAGGAACATAAGGAGTTTGGGAGGGTGAAAAAGGATGGGAGGGAAAGGGTCTGCAAGCATATGCACTCTTGTGGAGTGGTAAAAGAAAAAAATTAGCCCAGGACACAAAGCGCGGGCCACAGAAGCACACTCGCTGGGCACAAAAACAGTACTTGGCCCATGCTCCCAGGGAGGGATAAATACATGAAGAGGAAGTAAAGCTGGCATGGGCTAACTAAAGAGAAGCAACAAAATGAGAGTGATGATAAAGTCAAACAGTGCTAAGCAATGAGCAGTCTCTAAGCCCCCTTTAGGCTAACAACATGTCTGGCATGCGCGGTCTCAGGAGAGACCTAAAAAATGGCATAAAGTCAGGAATTACATTTTATTTTGCATTTTAGAAGTCTGGCAATTGAAACTGCAGAAGTCTGACATATGCTATATGACATATAATCAGGGCTACTGGAATTATGTATTTCTGTGGTTGCAGCATGTTCAACAAAATCATGTATTTTTTTCATTTGCTATTTAATATACCATCTGCTGCATACTTTGAAGATTTTTTTTAATGCATTTTATTTCTAGTTCAAATTCATCAGACATTGTTAAACTACACATAATTCAGAGCAGAGGCAGATCTTTTGTAAAGTTCCACCGGTCTTGTTTCAGTTACTGACTGCTGCATTCAGGTGATGCCCTAGTACTAACTTGGTACCATCTTTCCCAGGCACTTTTAATAATTGCTACAATGTCAAAGTAAAGAAATAAGACTGCTACAGGTTGTGCCGCATTATGCTGCATAGTTTGCCTTTCCTTGTTGCACAAGTTTGTCAACCCTGTTGTGTAATTAGGTCCTCAACTGTTATAGAATTCCAGTGGCCCTGCATGTAATATCATCGTCATTCCTGGCATTTCCGCCAACAGCATGTTGCATCATGGGACTTTGAACGCTGCCATCATGGCCTCAAAAAACCCAGCATGCAAAGTGCTGGTGGCTACAATGCTGGAATTGGCTTAAGGTGTTATAGCTGACATTAAGCCATTTGTCAGCTATGTTTTGCATCTTTAAAAGGTCATTTAGTGCATTTTAGAAAATCTGCTTGTTTTGCTCGTAAAACTAAAAGTAAACTCTGCTAGCATATTTTGTAGAAGTTCACTCTTCTATTCACAGCATTCAGTAAAAAAAAGCATTTCCACTGCATATTGTTATATCTTTTTGTGCAGTGGAAAGTTTAATACAGAGCTTAACATCACAAGGAAGGTACAGCAGAGGCAGCAGAAACGCAATCTTTACTAACACACAGAATTAGCAAAAGACATGTTGCAGAGGAAGCAGGGACATCACATGACTCTTTCACATATACAGAACAGGTCAAATACAGGTAGCTAACCTACTAAGGATGGAGTGAGAGGAATGTTCTATTTGTAAAAGTTCAAAAAGGACAACAGTCTTGGAAGAAACAACTGAACCTCCAAGGACTTACATTACATTCATGTACTTACATAGGATGACGGACCCTCGCCTCCCTGGCGTGGTATGCTTCATCAATGGATTCCACATCTAGCACGTGGAACTATGCAAGAGCACAACTGTTCACTAGTTGTACAGTTTCCCAGTTTGGGTTCACTAGTTTAGGAGAGCTTTTGCCGAACAAACATTTATGTTCTCTCTATGTTAAACTCAGACCTATATTACAAATGCTTGAACAAGCTAAACATGTTTTTACTGGTGTCTTCTTACTATGAGATTCAAAAGTGGAGGGGCGAGAAAAGGACACTACTTCTCTTTTCCATCACCATGTTTCGATGCTTAAATATTGCCCCTCCGGGACCATAAGCCTTCCTCAGGACTAATGGCCTTGGTATCTCACATCGAGTTTTGTGAAACAGTCCCTAATTCGTAGGTCCAGTGATGTAAGTGTAATATGTATTTTCCGTTCCAGATGGGGTATCAGCAGTCGCTAATCATGGCCCCCCAGGTGAGTAAGTCGTCTGCCAGTCAGTCGACACGTTGAGCCCTTTTCGTATGGGCTTCTTCCACCCAAGCCCATTCTGTGATGTCCCTCATCCATTCAGTTTTCAGAGGCGGTCAGGGGCTCAGCCATCAGATGGCATGGCATCATTGAGTTAACGTCAGACCGAGTATTACAAACTATCTACTTAGTTTTTTCTTCTTTGTGATGGGAACTAGACCTAACATGCATTAGTTGAGACCTCTGGGGATGGTTCAGCCTTTGCACTGGTTGAGCACTCTGGAGATGGTCAGTCTTTAGCTCTATGCAAATGAAGCAATGTCTCATTCCGGTAGGGAATTATTTGAGGGCAGGTCCACACGACGTGTACAAAATCTTCTGGGATATATCTGCGACCCGTACATTTGGAGTCCATGGTCGGGGTTGGACGAAAGGTATATGGTGTGTATGAACTTGTACTGAAGCAATTTAAATCTCATGTTCACTGAAACCTCTCGAACCCCACTGTGGATCCGAACCCATTCGTCAGGTGTGATGGGAAACTCACACAAATGGCACCATGCATCTTCAACCTTTAGGAGAGGTCGCGGTCTGTCCGAGTGGCGAGCACGGTATAGGTGTGTTATGAGTCTTGCATCACCTGCCTTTGATAACAGTGTCTGTATGGGTTCCAGGGCTTTACGGAATCTCGGCCTGATCTCTTGTGCGGATGCTGATATTTTAGCATATTGGATAAATTGCCCTTGCCCCAGTTGGAACGTCTAAATTGTGTCTTGCACAAATGTGATGAATCGATCCACCGGGTAGTGGTCAACTAAAATATTGCAGCCCCACTGCCTGCCAATGGTCAACAGCCATAGAGTGTGTGATCTGTGCTTCCAGAGGTCTAGTGAGGGTCGTATGGTGCTTTGTGGAGCACCCCCTCACTGCCCCTCCCAGGTTGCACACCCTTTTCCCTTACCCTAATTGCTGTCAGCTGTCCCTCTCTCGACATCTTATTTCCCATTTTTATAATGTATGCATACCTCTTTCACACTGTTCTCATTTCTCACACTGTCTCACCCCCACTAACTCTTACATACCCACTCTCTTTCCTACTTATCTCTTATACTTCTAGCTCCGTCTGCACCATATAAGGCCGGCACAAAAATATCTGCAATCCCTAGGACATTGTGCATTTTTCTTTACTACCCACTCTACTCATGGAACCACTTTTTCTGTTTGTACTGGAAATATGAACCCCCTGCTGATGGCAGGTTAGTCATTCACCTAATATTCTCTTCCTCAAAGATTGTCCCTCCTCTCATGTTTATGACACTCTCCGCTCTTCCCACAACTAGTCTCTTGAAATCTCTTTTTTATCATTAATCCTTTTCATTTACCTAAATGCTTGAGCCTCACACTTTCTCTTTCTTAACCTCCACCTCCCCTTCTCTATCTCACATACACTCCTCTCACACACTGCATTTAGCATCCATTTCCGTCCATCCTCTGAGACCCTGCTCTCTCTATCCTTCTCACTTCCCTCAAGCTCACTGCACACACTGCTCTTCCTGACAGTCATCCCTCTATTGTATCTCGTGCACTCTGTCTCATCTACTTTTCACAGATCTTCTAGTTTGCCCTTCTCCTCACACCCTTCTCTCAAAAACCCTACTTTCTGTCCCACACACTCCTCTTATCATTTCAGCTGTAGTCACTTACCTTCTCAATAACATGCTCCTCTCACAGACAGAAGCACACATTCCATTCCATCCTTCAACTCATATTTTCCCAGGCAAACCAAATTTTTTGCCTTTCTCACACACATAACCTCCCTTACACCAAGCCTCCTCTTGCTGCTTTCATTAGCTCTCTCAGTTCCCCCCTTTCACCAGCACTTTCACATTTCACTCTCTCTTGCACAGGTGCACACAGTCTCAGCTGGCTGTGGTTTTTATTGTCCCTTCACCAGTTCATATATTATGTTAAATTATCATTTTTCAAAATTACACTGGTCTAAACAAGGCTCTGCCCCACAATGTGGCAATACTGACTTAGAAACCCTGCTGACAAGGTCTGAAGAGAAAATCCTCAACCGGATTGTAATCTCAAATCAATATGTTGACAATTTTCAAGCTAAAACATGGGTATTTACTTAGGAAACTAGAGCAAAAGGATGAAAGTGTGGGGCCACCTACAAATGAGTGTAGTTGGAGTCAATTCTTTGGTTTTCCACCTATCGAGAAGTAACCTTTACCTAGGAGACCTTTGTTGTTTGAAGCAGCCCAGACAGAGCCCAAGTAACTATCCCAGCCTCGGCGCTGCATCGGTTCAAAATGTTGAGGGGCGCCAGTGACCGAAGGTCAGACCTGATGACCATGAGAGGGGTGTCCTAAGAAAATTGATGAAAGAGTTCTGGCTGCCCCATAGTTGTGAGTCCAGTGCGCACCGTGTACTGTGCAATCCCAGCATCGACGCTGCATCGGTTCAAAATGTTGAGGGGCGCCAGTGCCCGAGGGTCAGGCCTGATGACCACAAGAGGGGTGTCCTAAGAGAGAGGATGGAAGAGCTGTGGCTGCTCAAAGGTGTGAGCCCAGTGCGCACCATGCGCTGTGCAATCCCAGCCTCGGCGTTGCATCGGTTCAAAATGTTGAGGGGCGCCAGTGCCCAGGTCAGGCCCAATGACCATGAGAGGGGTGTCCTAAGAGAGAGGATGGAAGAGCTGTGGCTGCCCCAAAGGTGTGAGCCCAGTGCCATCATGAGTTTGACCTCCTTAAAGTTGAACCTAAACTGGGCCATCTGGTTTGCTTTTCCAATCCAGAGGTTGTGGCCAGGGGTGCAAATTGTTGGCGACCTCAAAAGATGTTCCAGGCCCCCTCCCTTGAAGGCTTTGAAGGTGGTGTGAGAAGTTGGCCTGATATATAATGTTCACTATTCTAGTGAGCACTTTGTATCAGTCCAAACAACCCTTATTGATGATTGGTTGTAAGTCAACCTTATAGACCAGCTATCCTAGTAGCATGGATACGAGCAGTCTTCGGGCTAAACTGTAGAGGGCGTGTTAAGCCAGCTGTTATACCATCACATATACCCCTTGAACACCAAGTGAAAGGACACCACACAAGTGTTATGAAAATAAACAGTGTATTTATTTAGATCACAACAGCCCTGTACTCTTTATGAGGACAGGGTACTAAGCACACAACAAAACTCTTACGAAAATACTTTAAGTTGCACAATTTCCACAAATGCCCGAGGGGCACGAAAAACCATATACTACAAAAGTGGAATGCGAAATTACTAGCAGGTAAGTACTGGACTGATAGGCTTTGGAATCGCTAGGCCTGGACTACTGAACCTTCAGATTACTAGCACGAGGCCTAGGGGACTCGGGTGCAGAGTGTGCACTCTCATGCGGGATGCGGGACAAAGTCTATGGATGCTAGAATTTACAAAGTTAGTGATATCGGACGAATCCGACTAGTTAGCCTGAAAACGAAAAAGGATCTGGACCCTTGGATAGTGAGGCTATCCTGGGGCACCGAAATGCCAAAGTTACCTAGCCCAGGGGCTGCGGCTGCATAGGTCTGGAAAGACGTCGGGAATCCTCGTTGCAGTCTATGGAGCCTGAAAGAAGAAGTTGCTGGCAGGCGACCAGTGAAGAAGTTCGAAGTGATCCAAGCCTGGATTGAAGATGGAAGACATCTGTAAGCAGAGGGGACCAAGTTCTGAATCACTAGCCAGTGATTAGATGGGCACCAGGATGGCACCGGATGGAGTCACCTCGACCAGGTGAGTGGGCGACGCTGGGCTCTGCAGTCTCACGGACCAGGAGGCGTTGTCGGTGACCAGGATGGAGGTGCGAGCTGTTCCACGATGGTTGCTGCTGTCGACGTCGCTGGACCCAGGATTGGGGCAAAAAGTCTTGGCAAATTCAAGCCCACGCGATGGACTCAAAATGGCGTCGGGAGTGGACCAGGAGGGTCCGGGGTGCTCCTCTTTTGGAAGAGAGCAAGGGCCAGTCTGGAGCAACCAGACCAGCAGTGTTGATGTCATCGGTCGTCGTCGGGAAGGCCACAAGCCAGCGGGCTAGTAGCCAGACAACGCGGTGAGCAGCAAAAAGCAGAAGGGCCCCACGCAGATCTGGTGGATGCTGGAGGGCTGAACTTCGGTGCTGGAGCTGCTCAGGGTTGGGGCTTCTCGGACCCCAAAGCACTCACTCGAGGATCCCTCGGCGGTCGTGCTGGGCAAGAGTCGTGCAGTCTTGAAGATGGCCGGTCCCTCGAGGTCTCGTCGCACCCACGGATCTCAGCTGAGCTGTAGACGTAGGTAGAGGTCAGAGGTGCCAGGGAAGCCGGGTCTCGTCATGCTGGTCAGTCGGATTCCGGAGGACGGACGGCAGCAAACCGCAGTGTTCTTGGATGGTGCCTGCGGGTGCAGGGTGACTACTCCTTAGTCACAAGGGAGAAATCTTGAGAAGAAGTCGAGAGTTCCTTTCGTAGAAAGTAGTTTCAGGATTCAAAGATGATCTAATTTGGAAGGGGGCCCGCTCCTATCTTTATACTAAGAAAAGGGGCTGGCACGCGACTAGGTCCTGCCCATGGGTGGGACCAGGAAGGGGGGTGGTTACACCCCTCTCCCATGCCAGACTTTCCCCAGGTCAGGGGCTGGTGTGCCCCTGGAACTGGTTCTAGCCGGCAGATGCATAGTGAGCACCGGGGTGCCACTTGCAGTCACCTTCCTCTAAAGCCATGCCTACCCAGGATACACAAAACCCTGTCTGGGATGGTGCTAGCACCGCCCCTGACAGGAAACTCTTTGTCCAAGCTCCCCTCGCTGGAAGGACTCCCAGCTGCAGGGGGTCAGACTTGTGTCTGTGGTGGCAGCATCCATTTTGTGATGCTGAGGCTTGAGTTAACTTTAACCGGGGTTCACAGTTACATACATGTCGTGTCCCTCTAGAAGGGTGGAATTCTAACCCCGTCGCCAGAATTGGCGAGGGGTTAGTATTCCAATTCGTATGACACCTTACTCGACATGTTTTGATAAAGCGATACCAAAGATAGCATATAACCGCGAGGATTATATTGAACTTAAGAGTATATGGTATGCGTTATCATGGAACAGCTATTAGGACTTGGTTCCGCAAGCTGCAAACGGGCTCAGCTCATGCCAGAGCACCATCTCACACGATTCCAAGCACTCTGCCTTCAGGATTGTCAAGGCCTGCCATAGGAGTGACTGATAGGAATCTGTGTGTCCATTTTAGGGTTAGATATAGGTATACTATATCTAAAGCAAAGGGTGATTACACCACCTTGCCCCAGCTGTCGTGCAGCCAGTTGTGTCAGATTTAGATGGCCATCCAGGGGTGGCATAATACATGCTGCAGCCCCTGGTAGGCCCTGGGTACACCTATGCCCTTAGTTACAGGGTCTGATAAGGTGGCCCAGTACCAATTGGTAAATGCACCTAAGGTACACGTGTCAATTTAGTGAGAGAACAGCAAGGCTGTGGGTCTGATTAGCAGGCCACCAGCCAGAGAAGTCGTAAACCAGTGAAGCAAAAAAAGCAAAAATCTGGGGTGATCATAGGATTGCAGACCCTACTCTCCTACATGACCCCCCCAAACTTTGGGACAATAAACTAACCTTGACCAGGTGAGTCTTCTTGCTCTAAGTGGAAATACCTGGAGAGCCCATCTGCATTGCCATGATCAGTGCCAGGTCTATGCTCCACTGTAAAATCCATCCCCTGTAGGGAAATGGACCACCTAAGCAGTTTGGGGTTTTCACCCTTCATCTGATTTAGCCACAAGAGGGGCTTATGGTCGGTCTGAATCTTGAAATGAGTGCCAAACAAGTATGGCCTCAGTTTCTTCAGGGCCCAAACCACAGCAAAGGCCTCCCTCTCAATAGCTGACCAATTTTTCTCTCTGGGGGTCAGCCTTCTGCTTATAAAAGCAATGGGCTGGTCATGACCATCAAAATTCAGTTGAGATAGAACATCTCCCACACCCAACTCAGAAGCATCTGTTTGGACAATGAATGGTTTGGAGTAGTCTGGACTCTTTAGGATAGGTGCTGTGCACATGGCCTGCTTTAGGTCATCGAAGGCTTTTTGACAGCCTGCTGTCCACTGAACTTTCTTTGGCATCTTTTTACTTGTCAGTTCATTAAGTGGAGTCACAATTGATCCATAATTTCTGACAAATTTCCTATAGTAACCAGTCAGGCCCAAGAAAGCTCGAACCTGAGTCTGGGTGGTCGGAGGAGCCCAATCCCTGATGGATTGTATCTTGCTCTCCAGTGGCTGAACCTGGCCTCCACCTACAAGGTGGCCCAGGTATACAACCTGTGTCTGCCCTATCTGGCACTTTGTGGCCTTGATAGTGAGACCTGCTGCTTGCAGTGCCTCTAACACTTTCCTCAGGTGGACCAGGTGATCCTCCCAGGTGGAACTAAAGACAGCTATATCATCAAGATATGCTGCACAGAAGTCATCCAGCCCAGTGAGAACTTGATTCACCAGCCTTTGGAAGGTGGCAGGTGCATTTTTCAGACCAAAGGGCATTACCACAAATTGATAATGTCCACCAGGGGTTGAAAATGCTATCTTGGGCTTGGCATCCTCAGCTAACCTGATTTGCCAATACCCAGCTGTCAGGTCAACTGTCCTTAAGTAGTTGGCAGAAGCCAATCTATCTATAAGTTCATCTGCCCTTGGTATTGGGTGGGCATCAGTCTTAGTGACTGCATTGAGACCTCTGTAGTCTACGCAAAACCTCATCTCTTTCTTACCACCCTGGGTGTGAGGCTTTGGCACTAGAACTACTGGACTAGCCCAAGGGCTATCTGAGGGTTCAATGACTCGCAGCTCCAACATTTTCTGCACTTCTGTTTTGATGCAGTCTCTAACATGATCAGGCTGCCTGTAGATTTTACTCTTGACTGGCAGGCTGTCACCAGTGTCAACCTCATGGGTACACCAATTGGTCTGACTGGGTGTCAGAGAGAACATATGTCTGAAGGATTGAAGAACGTGTTTGCAATCCTTCTGTTGATGGTCAGAGAGGCTGCCACAAAAGACAACACCATCTACTGATCCATCATCAGGATTCTGAGTGAGCAGGTCTGGGAGAGGGTCACTCTCTTCCTCCTGTCCCTCATCTGTGGCCATGAGCAAGCTCATGTCCTTCCTGTCAACATATGCTTTGTGCCTGTTCACATGGAGCACCCTGTGGGGGCTCCTGTGAGTTCCAAGGTCCACCAGGTAGGTGACCTCTCCCTTTTGCTCAAGGATTGTGTGGGGCCCAGACCATTTGTCTTTGAGTGCTGCTGGGGCCACTGGCTCCAACACCCACACCTTCTGTCCAGGCTTGTACACAGTCAGGACAGCCTTTTGGTCATGCCAAGCTTTTTGGAGTTCTTGGCTTGCCTCAAGGTTTTTAGAAGCCTTTTCCATATACTCAGCCATCCTGGAGCGGAGACCAAGTACATAGTCTACTATGTTGGTTGCAGGCTTTTTGAGAGGTCTCTCCCATCCTTCCTTCACCAAACACAGGGGTCCTCTCACAGGATGCCCATACAGAAGTTCAAAAGGGCTGAAGCCAACACCCTTCTGTGGGACCTCTCTGTAAGCAAACAAAAGGCAGGGTATCAGGACATCCCATCTACGCCTGAGCTTTTCAGGTAGTCCATGAATCATCCCTTTTAGGGTCCTGTTGAACCTTTCAACAAGCCCATTGCATTGTGGGTGATAGGGTGTAGTGAACTTGTAGTTGACACCACATTCCTTCCACATAGCAGTCAAATATCCTGACATGAAGTTTGCACCTCTGTCAGAGACAACCTCCTTAGGGAAGCCCACTCTGGAGAACACTCCAACTAGGGCTCTTGCCACAACAGGTGCTGTAGTGGTCCTAAGGGGAATAGCTTCAGGATACCTGGTGGCATGGTCCACCACCACCAGTATAAACGTGTGCCCTGATGCTGTCTGGGGTTCCATTGGACCAACAATGTCAATCCCCACTCTTTCAAAGGGCACCCTCACCACAGGCATTGGTATAAGGGGGGCCTTTGTTGTGCCACCAGACTTACCACTGGCTTGGCAAGTGACACAGGAGCGACAAAACTCCTTGGTATCTTCATTCATATGAGGCCAGTGAAAGTGTGAGACAAGCCTGTCCCAAGTCTTTGTCTGGCCTAAGTGTCCTGCTAAGGGAATCTCATGGGCCAAGGTAAGAAGGAAACCTCTCTGAGACAAGGGGATAACCATCCTCCTGGTGGCACCAGGTTTGGGGTCTCTTGCCTCAGTGTACAGGAGTCCATCATTCCAGTATACCTTGTGGGTACCTGTGGCGTTCCCTGCAGCCTCAGCAGCAGCCTGCTGTCTGAGGGGTTCAAGAGAAGGGCAGCCTAACTGTTCCTTCCCCAGGTCTTCTCTTGAGGGTCCCCCTGAGCCCAGAAACTCAACTTGATCAAGTTCAAATTCTTTAGGCTCAGATTCCCTCAGTTCCTGTAGGTCAGCCTCCTCTGAGACTTGATCCTCAACCTGGGGCAAGGGGGAAGGCACAGCCTTAACCCTACTGCTCTTCTTCTTGGAAGGTGTCTGGTCCATTGTTCCAGGATCCAGCACCTGTTCAGTGGGGCATCTTCTGGCCTGTGACCTAGTCACAGCAAGCACATGTGCTGGCAAGCCTAACATTTCCATGTGAGTCCTCTGCTCCACTTCTGACCATAGGGATGACTCCAAATCATTGCCCAACAAACATTCAACTGGGAGGTCTGAACTAACAACAACCTTCTTTTGGCCACTTACCCCTCCCCAGGAGAAATCAACAATTGCCATACTATGGTGGGTAGTGACATTGCTGGCATTGGTCACTAGGTACTCTGGACCTAGCATGATCTGTCCAGGGTCCACAAAGTTAGGTGTCACCATTGTGACACTGGCACAAGTGTCCCTGTAGGCCTGAGCCATCTTGCCATTGATAAAAGGTGTCTGTCTGTATTTGCCCAAAGTATTGGGACTGGCATCAGGGGATATATCCACATCCCCTGTACAGACAAGGACAGCCTGAGTGAGTGTGCCAACTAAGTTGTCATACCCCTCAGAACCCAAGGTTAACCCAACTAATCCCTTGGGAGGCGCACTACCACTGCTGACTGTACTAGGGGGTGCAGGTGCCTTAGGGGCTGCAGTGGCAGGAGTTTGCCCTCCTTTCTTGGTGCACTCACTAAACCAGTGAGTTTTACTTTTACAGTATTGGCACCACCTTTTAGACTGGCCGTCTTGAGTCTTCTTCTTCTGGGAAGCCTGACCCCCACCCTCTTTGGTTTGTTGGGGACCTGTCGAAGACTTCTGGTCATTTTGTTCACCTTTAGCATTATTACCCTTCTGGTCTGCTTTCTTCTGACCACCCTGGTTCTGGCCCTGGTTCTGCTTAACCCTTGTTCTGACCCACCTGTCTGCCTTCTTTCCCAATTCTTGGGGAGAGGTCAGATCTGAGTCAACAATGTGCTGATGCAACAACTGGTTCTGACAATTGTTTAAAATCTGTTCCCTCATGATCAGATTGTACAATCCTGTATAATCAGTGACCTTACTGCCCAGCAACCAGTCCTCCAAAGCCTTAGTGGCACAATCTACAAAATCAGACCAATCCTGAGACTGAGTTTTCTGGGTATCCCTGAACAGCAACCTGTACTGCTCAGTGGTTAGGCCAAACCCATCTATCAGTGTACTCTTCAGGACTTGGTAATTGTTAGCATCCTCAGCTCTAGTAGTGAGGAGCTTATTTCTACCTTTACCTTCAAAGGAGAGCCACAAGACAGCTGCCCACTGACTCTGGGGGACGCACTGGACAGTGCAGGCCCTCTCCAAAGCAGTTATCCATTTGTGGATATCATCCCCTTGTTTAAAGGGGGGCACTATCTTACTCAGGTGTCTAGTGTCTAAACTCCTGTCCTTTTCTCTAGTTAAAATGCTGCCACCAGTGGGGTCTGCCCCACTCAATTTCTGCTCTCTAGCAAAGGCAAGCCTCTCTTTGGCCAGGGCAGGTTCTTCCCTTTCAATCCTCAGATTGGCTTCCCTCATCTTAGCTTCATGCTCCCTTCTCTTAGGGGATGACATCCCTCTATGAGAAGAGGTCTGAGAGCCATTGGTTCGAATGGATCGGTTAGAGCCTCTAGATAGAGACCTAACTCGCCCATTCCCAATGTTAAGTCTGCCTGAGAGTGGCCCTGGGGGTCCCCCAAGTCCATGCTCATGCCTACTTAAGTTGGTCCTAGTGAGTCTACTGACTTCTACCTGACCTTTGTCTGCCTCATCCTCTGATAACTCCTCTTCCTCCTCCTCCTCAGCATCATCTGCTGCCTGGAGGGGGTGGTCAGGGTTACTAAAGGGTCCCTCTAAGGGGGGCAGATTCCCATCTGGATGAGAAGGATCTGTGTTAGCAGACCTCCTTGCATCATAAGTCTATAAGAGACCAATCAGAAAAGGAATGGCAGGGTTAGAACCCTGTTTTAGCTTCCTGGATGTACAGATTTGTCTCATCTCCTGGAAGCTAAGAGCAGCATATCTGGAAGGGACCTGTGGAGGGTCCACAACCACAAGAGGGGTCTCTGAAGACTCTCCGTGGTTAGACATGCTTCTAGTGTGGTGTAAGTGATGCACCTACCTACACTATTTGTTTGCCTACTGATCCCTTGCTAAGAGTTGTAGTCAGGGTGTGCTAGGCCCTGTTGAACTACAACAGCTGGTTCAGTAGAACTCAGAGTATTCTAAGCTAAGTTATATGTACCTTAAATACTTATGTGATCTTTCACAATGATATTCTTAGGATATGTGTGGTAAAACAACAGCAAGCTCAAATCCCAACCGCTGCTCACCAATGTGAGAAGTTGGCCTGATATATAATGTTCACTATTCTAGTGAGCACTTTGTATCAGTCCAAACAACCCTTATTGATGATTGGTTGTAAGTCAACCTTATAGACCAGCTATCCTAGTAGCATGGATACGAGCAGTCTTCGGGCTAAACTCTAGAGGGCGTGTTAAGCCAGCTGTTATACCATCACATATACCCCTTGAACACCAAGTGAAAGGACACCACACAAGTGTTATGAAAATAAACAGTGTATTTATTTAGATCACAACAGCCCTGTACTCTTTATGAGGACAGGGTACTAAGCACACAACAAAACTCTTACGAAAATACTTTAAGTTGCACAATTTCCACAAATGCCCGAGGGGCACGAAAAACCATATACTACAAAAGTGGAATGCGAAATTACTAGCAGGTAAGTACTGGACTGATAGGCTTTGGAATCGCTAGGCCTGGACTACTGAACCTTCAGATTACTAGCACGAGGCCTAGGGGACTCGGGTGCAGAGTGTGCACTCTCATGCGGGATGCGGGACAAAGTCTATGGATGCTAGAATTTACAAAGTTAGTGATATCGGACGAATCCGACTAGTTAGCCTGAAAACGAAAAAGGATCTGGACCCTTGGATAGTGAGGCTATCCTGGGGCACCGAAATGCCAAAGTTACCTAGCCCAGGGGCTGCGGCTGCATAGGTCTGGAAAGACGTCGGGAATCCTCGTTGCAGTCTATGGAGCCTGAAAGAAGAAGTTGCTGGCAGGCGACCAGTGAAGAAGTTCGAAGTGATCCAAGCCTGGATTGAAGATGGAAGACATCTGTAAGCAGAGGGGACCAAGTTCTGAATCACTAGCCAGTGATTAGATGGGCACCAGGATGGCACCGGATGGAGTCACCTCGACCAGGTGAGTGGGCGACGCTGGGCTCTGCAGTCTCACGGACCAGGAGGCGTTGTCGGTGACCAGGATGGAGGTGCGAGCTGTTCCACGATGGTTGCTGCTGTCGACGTCGCTGGACCCAGGATTGGGGCAAAAAGTCTTGGCAAATTCAAGCCCACGCGATGGACTCAAAATGGCGTCGGGAGTGGACCAGGAGGGTCCGGGGTGCTCCTCTTTTGGAAGAGAGCAAGGGCCAGTCTGGAGCAACCAGACCAGCAGTGTTGATGTCATCGGTCGTCGTCGGGAAGGCCACAAGCCAGCGGGCTAGTAGCCAGACAACGCGGTGAGCAGCAAAAAGCAGAAGGGCCCCACGCAGATCTGGTGGATGCTGGAGGGCTGAACTTCGGTGCTGGAGCTGCTCAGGGTTGGGGCTTCTCGGACCCCAAAGCACTCACTCGAGGATCCCTCGGCGGTCGTGCTGGGCAAGAGTCGTGCAGTCTTGAAGATGGCCGGTCCCTCGAGGTCTCGTCGCACCCACGGATCTCAGCTGAGCTGTAGACGTAGGTAGAGGTCAGAGGTGCCAGGGAAGCCGGGTCTCGTCATGCTGGTCAGTCGGATTCCGGAGGACGGACGGCAGCAAACCGCAGTGTTCTTGGATGGTGCCTGCGGGTGCAGGGTGACTACTCCTTAGTCACAAGGGAGAAATCTTGAGAAGAAGTCGAGAGTTCCTTTCGTAGAAAGTAGTTTCAGGATTCAAAGATGATCTAATTTGGAAGGGGGCCCGCTCCTATCTTTATACTAAGAAAAGGGGCTGGCACGCGACTAGGTCCTGCCCATGGGTGGGACCAGGAAGGGGGGTGGTTACACCCCTCTCCCATGCCAGACTTTCCCCAGGTCAGGGGCTGGTGTGCCCCTGGAACTGGTTCTAGCCGGCAGATGCATAGTGAGCACCGGGGTGCCACTTGCAGTCACCTTCCTCTAAAGCCATGCCTACCCAGGATACACAAAACCCTGTCTGGGATGGTGCTAGCACCGCCCCTGACAGGAAACTCTTTGTCCAAGCTCCCCTCGCTGGAAGGACTCCCAGCTGCAGGGGGTCAGACTTGTGTCTGTGGTGGCAGCATCCATTTTGTGATGCTGAGGCTTGAGTTAACTTTAACCGGGGTTCACAGTTACATACATGTCGTGTCCCTCTAGAAGGGTGGAATTCTAACCCCGTCGCCAGAATTGGCGAGGGGTTAGTATTCCAATTCGTATGACACCTTACTCGACATGTTTTGATAAAGCGATACCAAAGATAGCATATAACCGCGAGGATTATATTGAACTTAAGAGTATATGGTATGCGTTATCATGGAACAGCTATTAGGACTTGGTTCCGCAAGCTGCAAACGGGCTCAGCTCATGCCAGAGCACCATCTCACACGATTCCAAGCACTCTGCCTTCAGGATTGTCAAGGCCTGCCATAGGAGTGACTGATAGGAATCTGTGTGTCCATTTTAGGGTTAGATATAGGTATACTATATCTAAAGCAAAGGGTGATTACACCACCTTGCCCCAGCTGTCGTGCAGCCAGTTGTGTCAGATTTAGATGGCCATCCAGGGGTGGCATAATACATGCTGCAGCCCCTGGTAGGCCCTGGGTACACCTATGCCCTTAGTTACAGGGTCTGATAAGGTGGCCCAGTACCAATTGGTAAATGCACCTAAGGTACACGTGTCAATTTAGTGAGAGAACAGCAAGGCTGTGGGTCTGATTAGCAGGCCACCAGCCAGAGAAGTCGTAAACCAGTGAAGCAAAAAAAGCAAAAATCTGGGGTGATCATAGGATTGCAGACCCTACTCTCCTACATGACCCCCCCAAACTTTGGGACAATAAACTAACCTTGACCAGGTGAGTCTTCTTGCTCTAAGTGGAAATACCTGGAGAGCCCATCTGCATTGCCATGATCAGTGCCAGGTCTATGCTCCACTGTAAAATCCATCCCCTGTAGGGAAATGGACCACCTAAGCAGTTTGGGGTTTTCACCCTTCATCTGATTTAGCCACAAGAGGGGCTTATGGTCGGTCTGAATCTTGAAATGAGTGCCAAACAAGTATGGCCTCAGTTTCTTCAGGGCCCAAACCACAGCAAAGGCCTCCCTCTCAATAGCTGACCAATTTTTCTCTCTGGGGGTCAGCCTTCTGCTTATAAAAGCAATGGGCTGGTCATGACCATCAAAATTCAGTTGAGATAGAACATCTCCCACACCCAACTCAGAAGCATCTGTTTGGACAATGAATGGTTTGGAGTAGTCTGGACTCTTTAGGATAGGTGCTGTGCACATGGCCTGCTTTAGGTCATCGAAGGCTTTTTGACAGCCTGCTGTCCACTGAACTTTCTTTGGCATCTTTTTACTTGTCAGTTCATTAAGTGGAGTCACAATTGATCCATAATTTCTGACAAATTTCCTATAGTAACCAGTCAGGCCCAAGAAAGCTCGAACCTGAGTCTGGGTGGTCGGAGGAGCCCAATCCCTGATGGATTGTATCTTGCTCTCCAGTGGCTGAACCTGGCCTCCACCTACAAGGTGGCCCAGGTATACAACCTGTGTCTGCCCTATCTGGCACTTTGTGGCCTTGATAGTGAGACCTGCTGCTTGCAGTGCCTCTAACACTTTCCTCAGGTGGACCAGGTGATCCTCCCAGGTGGAACTAAAGACAGCTATATCATCAAGATATGCTGCACAGAAGTCATCCAGCCCAGTGAGAACTTGATTCACCAGCCTTTGGAAGGTGGCAGGTGCATTTTTCAGACCAAAGGGCATTACCACAAATTGATAATGTCCACCAGGGGTTGAAAATGCTATCTTGGGCTTGGCATCCTCAGCTAACCTGATTTGCCAATACCCAGCTGTCAGGTCAACTGTCCTTAAGTAGTTGGCAGAAGCCAATCTATCTATAAGTTCATCTGCCCTTGGTATTGGGTGGGCATCAGTCTTAGTGACTGCATTGAGACCTCTGTAGTCTACGCAAAACCTCATCTCTTTCTTACCACCCTGGGTGTGAGGCTTTGGCACTAGAACTACTGGACTAGCCCAAGGGCTATCTGAGGGTTCAATGACTCGCAGCTCCAACATTTTCTGCACTTCTGTTTTGATGCAGTCTCTAACATGATCAGGCTGCCTGTAGATTTTACTCTTGACTGGCAGGCTGTCACCAGTGTCAACCTCATGGGTACACCAATTGGTCTGACTGGGTGTCAGAGAGAACATATGTCTGAAGGATTGAAGAACGTGTTTGCAATCCTTCTGTTGATGGTCAGAGAGGCTGCCACAAAAGACAACACCATCTACTGATCCATCATCAGGATTCTGAGTGAGCAGGTCTGGGAGAGGGTCACTCTCTTCCTCCTGTCCCTCATCTGTGGCCATGAGCAAGCTCATGTCCTTCCTGTCAACATATGCTTTGTGCCTGTTCACATGGAGCACCCTGTGGGGGCTCCTGTGAGTTCCAAGGTCCACCAGGTAGGTGACCTCTCCCTTTTGCTCAAGGATTGTGTGGGGCCCAGACCATTTGTCTTTGAGTGCTGCTGGGGCCACTGGCTCCAACACCCACACCTTCTGTCCAGGCTTGTACACAGTCAGGACAGCCTTTTGGTCATGCCAAGCTTTTTGGAGTTCTTGGCTTGCCTCAAGGTTTTTAGAAGCCTTTTCCATATACTCAGCCATCCTGGAGCGGAGACCAAGTACATAGTCTACTATGTTGGTTGCAGGCTTTTTGAGAGGTCTCTCCCATCCTTCCTTCACCAAACACAGGGGTCCTCTCACAGGATGCCCATACAGAAGTTCAAAAGGGCTGAAGCCAACACCCTTCTGTGGGACCTCTCTGTAAGCAAACAAAAGGCAGGGTATCAGGACATCCCATCTACGCCTGAGCTTTTCAGGTAGTCCATGAATCATCCCTTTTAGGGTCCTGTTGAACCTTTCAACAAGCCCATTGCATTGTGGGTGATAGGGTGTAGTGAACTTGTAGTTGACACCACATTCCTTCCACATAGCAGTCAAATATCCTGACATGAAGTTTGCACCTCTGTCAGAGACAACCTCCTTAGGGAAGCCCACTCTGGAGAACACTCCAACTAGGGCTCTTGCCACAACAGGTGCTGTAGTGGTCCTAAGGGGAATAGCTTCAGGATACCTGGTGGCATGGTCCACCACCACCAGTATAAACGTGTGCCCTGATGCTGTCTGGGGTTCCATTGGACCAACAATGTCAATCCCCACTCTTTCAAAGGGCACCCTCACCACAGGCATTGGTATAAGGGGGGCCTTTGTTGTGCCACCAGACTTACCACTGGCTTGGCAAGTGACACAGGAGCGACAAAACTCCTTGGTATCTTCATTCATATGAGGCCAGTGAAAGTGTGAGACAAGCCTGTCCCAAGTCTTTGTCTGGCCTAAGTGTCCTGCTAAGGGAATCTCATGGGCCAAGGTAAGAAGGAAACCTCTCTGAGACAAGGGGATAACCATCCTCCTGGTGGCACCAGGTTTGGGGTCTCTTGCCTCAGTGTACAGGAGTCCATCATTCCAGTATACCTTGTGGGTACCTGTGGCGTTCCCTGCAGCCTCAGCAGCAGCCTGCTGTCTGAGGGGTTCAAGAGAAGGGCAGTCTAACTGTTCCTTCCCCAGGTCTTCTCTTGAGGGTCCCCCTGAGCCCAGAAACTCAACTTGATCAAGTTCAAATTCTTTAGGCTCAGATTCCCTCAGTTCCTGTAGGTCAGCCTCCTCTGAGACTTGATCCTCAACCTGGGGCAAGGGGGAAGGCACAGCCTTAACCCTACTGCTCTTCTTCTTGGAAGGTGTCTGGTCCATTGTTCCAGGATCCAGCACCTGTTCAGTGGGGCATCTTCTGGCCTGTGACCTAGTCACAGCAAGCACATGTGCTGGCAAGCCTAACATTTCCATGTGAGTCCTCTGCTCCACTTCTGACCATAGGGATGACTCCAAATCATTGCCCAACAAACATTCAACTGGGAGGTCTGAACTAACAACAACCTTCTTTTGGCCACTTACCCCTCCCCAGGAGAAATCAACAATTGCCATACTATGGTGGGTAGTGACATTGCTGGCATTGGTCACTAGGTACTCTGGACCTAGCATGATCTGTCCAGGGTCCACAAAGTTAGGTGTCACCATTGTGACACTGGCACAAGTGTCCCTGTAGGCCTGAGCCATCTTGCCATTGATAAAAGGTGTCTGTCTGTATTTGCCCAAAGTATTGGGACTGGCATCAGGGGATATATCCACATCCCCTGTACAGACAAGGACAGCCTGAGTGAGTGTGCCAACTAAGTTGTCATACCCCTCAGAACCCAAGGTTAACCCAACTAATCCCTTGGGAGGCGCACTACCACTGCTGACTGTACTAGGGGGTGCAGGTGCCTTAGGGGCTGCAGTGGCAGGAGTTTGCCCTCCTTTCTTGGTGCACTCACTAAACCAGTGAGTTTTACTTTTACAGTATTGGCACCACCTTTTAGACTGGCCGTCTTGAGTCTTCTTCTTCTGGGAAGCCTGACCCCCACCCTCTTTGGTTTGTTGGGGACCTGTCGAAGACTTCTGGTCATTTTGTTCACCTTTAGCATTATTACCCTTCTGGTCTGCTTTCTTCTGACCACCCTGGTTCTGGCCCTGGTTCTGCTTAACCCTTGTTCTGACCCACCTGTCTGCCTTCTTTCCCAATTCTTGGGGAGAGGTCAGATCTGAGTCAACAATGTGCTGATGCAACAACTGGTTCTGACAATTGTTTAAAATCTGTTCCCTCATGATCAGATTGTACAATCCTGTATAATCAGTGACCTTACTGCCCAGCAACCAGCCCTCCAAAGCCTTAGTGGCACAATCTACAAAATCAGACCAATCCTGAGACTGAGTTTTCTGGGTATCCCTGAACAGCAACCTGTACTGCTCAGTGGTTAGGCCAAACCCATCTATCAGTGTACTCTTCAGGACTTGGTAATTGTTAGCATCCTCAGCTCTAGTAGCGAGGAGCTTATTTCTACCTTTACCTTCAAAGGAGAGCCACAAGACAGCTGCCCACTGACTCTGGGGGACGCACTGGACAGTGCAGGCCCTCTCCAAAGCAGTTATCCATTTGTGGATATCATCCCCTTGTTTAAAGGGGGGCACTATCTTACTCAGGTGTCTAGTGTCTAAACTCCTGTCCTTTTCTCTAGTTAAAATGCTGCCACCAGTGGGGTCTGCCCCACTCAATTTCTGCTCTCTAGCAAAGGCAAGCCTCTCTTTGGCCAGGGCAGGTTCTTCCCTTTCAATCCTCAGATTGGCTTCCCTCATCTTAGCTTCATGCTCCCTTCTCTTAGGGGATGACATCCCTCTATGAGAAGAGGTCTGAGAGCCATTGGTTCGAATGGATCGGTTAGAGCCTCTAGATAGAGACCTAACTCGCCCATTCCCAATGTTAAGTCTGCCTGAGAGTGGCCCTGGGGGTCCCCCAAGTCCATGCTCATGCCTACTTAAGTTGGTCCTAGTGAGTCTACTGACTTCTACCTGACCTTTGTCTGCCTCATCCTCTGATAACTCCTCTTCCTCCTCCTCCTCAGCATCATCTGCTGCCTGGAGGGGGTGGTCAGGGTTACTAAAGGGTCCCTCTAAGGGGGGCAGATTCCCATCTGGATGAGAAGGATCTGTGTTAGCAGACCTCCTTGCATCATAAGTCTATAAGAGACCAATCAGAAAAGGAATGGCAGGGTTAGAACCCTGTTTTAGCTTCCTGGATGTACAGATTTGTCTCATCTCCTGGAAGCTAAGAGCAGCATATCTGGAAGGGACCTGTGGAGGGTCCACAACCACAAGAGGGGTCTCTGAAGACTCTCCGTGGTTAGACATGCTTCTAGTGTGGTGTAAGTGATGCACCTACCTACACTATTTGTTTGCCTACTGATCCCTTGCTAAGAGTTGTAGTCAGGGTGTGCTAGGCCCTGTTGAACTACAACAGCTGGTTCAGTAGAACTCAGAGTATTCTAAGCTAAGTTATATGTACCTTAAATACTTATGTGATCTTTCACAATGATATTCTTTAGATATGTGTGGTAAAACAACAGCAAGCTCAAATCCCAACCGCTGCTCACCAATGTGAGAAGTTGGCCTGATATATAATGTTCACTATTCTAGTGAGCACTTTGTATCAGTCCAAACAACCCTTATTGATGATTGGTTGTAAGTCAACCTTATAGACCAGCTATCCTAGTAGCATGGATACGAGCAGTCTTCGGGCTAAACTCTAGAGGGCGTGTTAAGCCAGCTGTTATACCATCACATATACCCCTTGAACACCAAGTGAAAGGACACCACACAAGTGTTATGAAAATAAACAGTGTATTTATTTAGATCACAACAGCCCTGTACTCTTTATGAGGACAGGGTACTAAGCACACAACAAAACTCTTACGAAAATACTTTAAGTTGCACAATTTCCACAAATGCCCGAGGGGCACGAAAAACCATATACTACAAAAGTGGAATGCGAAATTACTAGCAGGTAAGTACTGGACTGATAGGCTTTGGAATCGCTAGGCCTGGACTACTGAACCTTCAGATTACTAGCACGAGGCCTAGGGGACTCGGGTGCAGAGTGTGCACTCTCATGCGGGATGCGGGACAAAGTCTATGGATGCTAGAATTTACAAAGTTAGTGATATCGGACGAATCCGACTAGTTAGCCTGAAAACGAAAAAGGATCTGGACCCTTGGATAGTGAGGCTATCCTGGGGCACCGAAATGCCAAAGTTACCTAGCCCAGGGGCTGCGGCTGCATAGGTATGGAAAGACGTCGGGAATCCTCGTTGCAGTCTATGGAGCCTGAAAGAAGAAGTTGCTGGCAGGCGACCAGTGAAGAAGTTCGAAGTGATCCAAGCCTGGATTGAAGATGGAAGACATCTGTAAGCAGAGGGGACCAAGTTCTGAATCACTAGCCAGTGATTAGATGGGCACCAGGATGGCACCGGATGGAGTCACCTCGACCAGGTGAGTGGGCGACGCTGGGCTCTGCAGTCTCACGGACCAGGAGGCGTTGTCGGTGACCAGGATGGAGGTGCGAGCTGTTCCACGATGGTTGCTGCTGTCGACGTCGCTGGACCCAGGATTGGGGCAAAAAGTCTTGGCAAATTCAAGCCCACGCGATGGACTCAAAATGGCGTCGGGAGTGGACCAGGAGGGTCCGGGGTGCTCCTCTTTTGGAAGGGAGCAAGGGCCAGTCTGGAGCAACCAGACCAGCAGTGTTGATGTCGTCGGTCGTCGTCGGGAAGGCCACAAGCCAGCGGGATACTAGCCAGACAACGCGGTGAGCAGCAAAAAGCAGAAGGGTCCCACGCAGATCTGGTGGATGCTGGAGGGCTTAACTTCGGTGCTGGAGCTGCTCAGGGTTGGAGCTTCTCGGACCCCAAAGCACTCACTCGAGGATCCCTCGGCGGTCGTGCTGGGCAAGAGTCGTGCAGTCTTGAAGATGGCCGGTCCCTCGAGGTCTTGTCGCACCCACGGATCTCAGCTGAGCTGTAGACGTAGGTAGAGGTCAGAGGTGCCAGGGAAGCCGGGTCTCGTCATGCTGGTCAGTCGGATTCCGGAGGAAGGACGTGCAGCAAACCGCAGTGTTCTTGGATGGTGCCTGCGGGTGCAGGGTGACTACTCCTTAGTCACAAGGGAGAAATCTTGAGAAGAAGTCGAGAGTTCCTTTCGTAGAAAGTAGTTTCAGGATTCAAAGATGATCTAATTTGGAAGGGGGCCCGCTCCTATCTTTATACTAAGAAAAGGGGCTGGCACGCGACTAGGTCCTGCCCATGGGTGGGACCAGGAAGGGGGGTGGTTACACCCCTCTCCCATGCCGGACTTTCCCCAGGTCAGGGGCTGGTGTGCCCCTGGAACTGGTTCTAGCCGGCAGATGCATAGTGAGCACCGGGGTGCCACTTGCAGTCACCTTCCTCTAAAGCCCTGCCTACCCAAGATACACAAAACCCTGTCTGGGATGGTGCTAGCACCGCCCCTGACAGGAAACCCTTTTTCCAAGCTCCCCTCGCTGGAAGGACTCCCAGCTGCAGGGGGTCAGACTTGTGTCTGTGGTGGCAGCATCCATTTTGTGATGCTGAGGCTTGAGTTAACTTTAACCGGGGTTCACAGTTACATACATGTCGTGTCCCTCTAGAAGGGTGGAATGCTAACCCCGTCGCCAGAATTGGTGAGGGGTTAGTATTCCAATTCGTATGACACCTTACTCGACATGTTTTGATAAAGCGATACCAAAGATAGCATATAACCGCGAGGATTATAATGCACTTAACCACATCGATGCTAGCGTTATTTTTCTGCTGTGCTGACTTCTCAGGATTACCATTGTTCATGACGAGCTCAGCTCGTCATGAGTGTATGAAGGTATACATCATGACGAGCTGAGCTCGTCATGAGTGTCCAAGGAGTTAAGAGTATATGGTATGCGTTATCATGGAACAGCTATTAGGACTTGGTTTCGCAAGCTGCAAACGGGCTCAGCTCATGCCAGAGCACCATCTCACATGCTTCCAAGCACTCTGCCTTCAGGATTGTCAAGGCCTGCCATAGGAGTGACTGATAGGAATCTGTGTGTCCATTTTAGGGTTAGATATAGGTATACTATATCTAAAGCAAAGGGTGATTACACCACCTTGCCCCAGCTGTCGTGCAGCCAGTTGTGTCAGATTTAGATGGCCATCCAGGGGTGGCATAATACATGCTGCAGCCCCTGGTAGGCCCTGGGTACACCTATGCCCTGAGTTACAGGGTCTGATAAGGTGGCCCAGTACCAATTGGTAAATGCACCTAAGGTACACGTGTCAATTTAGTGAGAGAACAGCAAGGCTGTGGGTCTGATTAGCAGGCCCACAGCCAGAGAAGTCGTAAACCAGTGAAGCAAAAAAAAGCACAAATCTGGGGTGATCATAGGTATGCAGACCCTACTCTCCTACAGGTGGTGAAAGCCCAACAACGTGAAATGAATGTCCTGGTCCACTGACAGTATAAATAGCATGTACTTGCCGAGATGACACCTTGGCTTCTGTCTTGCATTGCCATCTTTCAGGGGCCCACAGGCCACTTAATGCACCGAGTGTAGTTTATTGTTTAACAGAAGCTTCACCTGTCTGAGATGCTGATGCACGGAGTGGGAAGATGCTCGGCCACTCTCACGTGACCAAGTGCCCGATGGCATCTTCAGATTTGCATTTGTGCTTCGAGTTATATTTTTTAACAGCAGTTAAATTGTTGTCACTCAGCAGGTGTCTGTTTATTTCACTTTGACAAGGTGTGAAAGTTGCTGAAACTCTAGTACAACAAACAAAGAGCGGACATCTGTGAAGCAGATGTTATCTGGGGGGCACCTACTGGCGCGTAAAGGTGCCAGGAAAAGTGTGAAGAGAGAAGCTCTGAGGGCGCCGGGCATCGACAGGAAGTGTCAGGCAGATGTGGGTGAGCAGGAGACAGCTGCAGACAAGAGCCGGGTCGCGCAGCCCTATCGAACGCCGTCGATGGGCGCTCTGAGGGCCATCACTCAGCCTTTGTGAGAAGGACAGGAGCTCTTATGTGTGTGTCCCCCAGGAGGCTGCACATGGATCGATCCAAGCACCTTTAAACAACACTGTCAGTATTTCTGTAAACAACAGGGTCTCTCTTGCCTAACAACCCACTGAAGTAAATGTGGTGTGAGTTTGAGATCCAAAATATGGATTCATCTGCACTTGGAATAAATGACTAAGTGGCACATGCATCCCTGTAAAACTTTACGATTACCAAAAAGCGAATTTTAAGATTCTCTATTTGGTAATCGCAAATGCCTATGCATGAAGGATTTGCAATCTTTTTGGGAATCCTTAACATTCTCTAATAGCGAATCGCAAATTGTGCATCTCATTTAGGGCCAGATGTAGGTAAGTAACATTTACCGAATCTTAATTACCGAAAAATACCGAATTTTACCGATTCGGTAATTAAGATTCGGTAAATGTGAGGGGTTGGTATGTAGGGAATCCAGATGTTCCCTTTTACCGAATCGGTAAAATTCGGTATTTACCGATTCGGTAAATACCGAATCGGTAAAGCCTATTGATTCCTATGGGCTTCAAAGCCCATAGGAATCAATAGGCTTTACCGATTCGGTAAATACCGAATTTCACAAGGGTGCAGGGGGTGTCACTTTGACACCCTCTAGCACCCCCAAAAAAGGTTCGGGGGCCATGTGGCAGGCATACCTGCCCTAAGGGCAGGTCTGCCTGTCATCTGGCACAGGTGTGCATGCACACATGTCCATGCACACCAGAATCGGTATTTTACCATCAAATAGTATTTGATGGTAAAATACCGATTCTGTAATGCTTGTGGGACTCAGAAGAGTCCCACCTACATATCAATTTTACCGAATCGGAAAAAATACCGATTCGGTATTTTACAGAATCGGTAAATTTACCGATCGGTAAATTTACCGATTCTGTAAAATACAGGGCCCTACATCTCAAATTGCATTTACCGGTCGGTAACGGCCGAATTCGGCCGTTACCGACCGGTAAATGCCTACCTACATCTGGCCCCAAGGGCCTAGAGGCCCATAAGAATGAAAGGGAATGCATTCGCAATTTGCGATTACCAAATTGGTAATTGCACATTGCGAATGTAATTCCAAGGGCGCTAGGGGGCCTAAAGCAGTCCTGATGCACCCCCAAAAAAGGTAAGTGTGCACAAATGGCACACACACATGGCACTTTAAAAAATGCACTTTTATGCATTTTTCAAAGAATTCACAGATTACCATCAAATTGAAATTGATGGTAATTTGCGATTACTAAATGCAAAGTCACATTTTGGAAATGCTACATGCATCCCATTTAGGGAATCGCAAATTGCGATTCCCAAATGCATTCGCAAATTAGGTAATCGTAAAAATTGCAATTTCCTATTTTGCGAATGCAACTTTTTTGATGCATTTTACCGGTCACAAACGGGCCTATTCGCAGAATTCAGTAAAATGCTTGATGCATGTGCCCCTAAATCTGGTGTTGAATTGGGAGCCACTTTAAGCACTGCCTGAAGAGTCACTGATTTCAGATCATTTCTTCTGGAAAGCGCTGGAGCGCAGACGCCACCCAGGTCTGGGTAAGGTACCAGCATGCACAAGTTCATCTATGCTTTCTTATGGTGGCATTTCTTTCAGCATGGCCTCTTCACTTGGTGCGCCCTCTCATACAAAAGTCGTGTGAGATACCACCAACTAAACTTTGCATAAGTGTACCCTAAGTTTATGAAATTTCAGACAATATTTGCATTGCACAATTTTGCACCATCATAGGTGAGGCGAGAGTGTTGCAGATGGTTGCGGTGTATTGTGACACAAATATCTCCTCCTTTGGCTTCAAATTAGCTCACTTGTTTGGACCAATCAGAATCAATGGTTTCTGATCTGATTCAAACCAATTGTAAGTCAAAACAGAAATTTGTAGACTTTGTTCAATCCTCCCTCCCTGCCATCTCACTATTACACTGTTTTACACCATAAATTACGTCATTTTTGTTGAGCACCTTAAAGTGCACCTCCGTGGCTATCTGGTGCACTGATATTTGTTTACTGTCAATTACAGCGAATTCATAAGGATATTCATGGTAGCCAGGTAAACATTTCTCCACTGATTACTTACCTTACCATCTCTCGCTCAAAGAAGTCAGAACACGCCTCATGACTCTCCGGTTTTACTTTTGCTCATTGCATTTTCATATTTAATTTCATTCAACGACCCTACCATCAATCGCTGTCACTCTTGTTTTACATGATCTTTCATTTGTTTTCCTTCTGACACTGTTGATTTTAACTACTTTGTGGCTTGTCTATTTTCTCTTAGTAACTCGAGCACAGCTCAGGAATGGTTTGACACCTTTGCACCCCCTTGCACTGTTCCAGCGCCTTGGAAGAGGACTGTCTGTTCATTTCTGCTAATAAATCTAGTGTCCCACAAAGTTATCTCTGGGACATCTCTTCTTTGCACTTTATACTACTTGTTTCTTTAATCCTCTAGCTTGTCTTTCTGGTAGATTTATATGCTGATGGTTCACAGACTACCAATTTTCCAAAGCCATTTTGAATCACAAGTCCTGTGATTTACGAAATCATGAGGTGTGCGACTGCACAAGGTTTTTTGTATTTACACAAATTGCGCACATTTCTGACTTGCACACTGTGTTTTGCGATCCATTCCCAATACGAAGGGGCTCGAGAGAGGTTCCCCCTCCTAACGGCTAATCACAATGATATGTAGCAATTGTAAACAGAAACCACCAATCAGTTACCAACACCTCAAAGAAGGCGGTGACCTATTTGCAAAGGGGTAGGTATCCCCAAGGGGGAAGGTGTCCCTTGGGACGTAGCCCCCTTGTGAATCCTATGGGGCCACTTCAATCAGTGCCAACTGTTGCCCAAGTGGCCATAGTTTACTCCTCTCAATGTATTCTGAAAGAGGATTTTTTTTACAGCACCAGTTCCTTAAAGAATCATGAGTTGCTTTAAAATAAATGTTTCTCTTTTGGGAATGCGAACACATGGATAGAACAGGTCTGATGTTCCTTTCTGACCTGTGTTTGTAGCCAATCATGGGGGCTATTAGGGTTGCAAATAATGACCTGGCTAATTCTCATTCATCATGTCATTACGCAACTCCCTGTTCATAAAAAGTTTGTGGTGCAACTTATTAGCACATAGGTCTTATCACAAAGTCAGAGACAGGTCCCAAATAGTCAGTGCGCAAGGTGTGCCCACTTTTTTTTCTTAACTTTTTTTTCTTTCCTTTACTAACTTTGTCCACGCCTGTATCATGTAGTAAAACAGCGAAGTTCAATTCAGTTCAATAAGGGCCATATGTATCATGCAAATTCGCAATCCCAAAGGCCGAAATTCACAGAATTTCAGCCTTTGCGAATGTGAATTTGCTAAATGGAATGTATGAATCAAAACTGGTGCAAAATAAGGAATCGCTAAATTTGCGATTCCTTATTTTGCAATTGCATTTAAGGAATCTCAAATTTTGCGATTGCTTAAATGCAATGTATGTAGCAAAATAATTTATCAAAAAGCCCTTAAGGAATCGCAAATTACCACCAACTTCTAGTTGGTGGTAAGTTGCACATTCCTTGAAAAATGAAAATTTTTGCATTTTTCAAAGTGCCATGTGACGCACATACATGCACTTAGGGCATGTATGTGCGCCACATGTGTACCCATGCATATTTCAGGGGTGTAACAGGGTGTCCTTTGGACACCCATGCACCCTTGAAATTATTCTCAATTTGCGATTAGCCAATTGCGAATCGCAAATTGAGAATAACTTCCCTTTCATTCCTATGGGCATCCTGGCCCATAGAAATGAATGGGAAATTATTTCTTAATTGCAATTCGCAATTTGATAATCGCAATTAAGGAATTCTAAGGAATCGCAAAAAAAAATTCGATTCTGTACATACATACCCATTTGCGATTCTCAAATAGCGATTTCTTAAAAATCGCTATTTTAGAATCGCAAATGGGTATCTTGATACATATGGCCGATAATCTTTATTCGGATCCATTTATCTTATCCATAAAAGCACAGGTCTAAAATCAATTTACAAAATGCTTAAATTCTTTAAAATACATAAAGATACAGTTTTCAAAGAACAAAAGAAGAATGGCATGTGGAATGTGCACAAGAGATGTATTATTACCCATTGTTTGTAACCAAATTTTAACAAGACTAGGATTCAACCTTCAATCATCGCACATAGAAGTAGTGCCCGGACAGCTGCTTTCAAAAAAGAACATACTCGAATGACCAGAACATCTTCTTCCAAACGAAGAATTTTAGTGTAAGCTGTTTTATGGTCAATGATGGGAGTTTCCTTAAAAAACGGAATTAGGAATAGTTTGGTATACAGTAGATAAAAATGACAAACAAAAATGCAAAGTGAACCATGGTTTGTTTGCCGTGGTTGTCACAAGGGCACGTAATTTGCTCAAGATTACCGCTATACCCTAACGGAAAACAAAGCATATATTTCATGGTATCCACTATTAACCGAAACAATAATCCTCTTTCCCATCGACTAATGTTCTTCAGGAGGTAACCTAATGGCAATTTAGGTGAAATGTTCTCTATTTACATGTACCTTTCTACTGACTGTTTGGGCATCTCTTCAGCCTGTCCCAACGTATTATACTTTTTATATAGCCTCCCCTGAAGTAATTTTCTATTCACACTGCCCAAGTCGCTGGGGTTTGAAAAGAGGTGCTCGAGGTTTACCCTGGATAGGCTTTTTCGCACGGCCGAAAGCCATGGTATGTCCATCCCCTTGCCGCAATTGAGGCAGTCAGAGATTATGCTTGGTGTTAGTGTTGCCGCAGTGTTCTGCCATACTTTAAACCAGAAGATAGCTGGCTGGGCTCTGATGAAATCTTCTATGCATGTCAAATTCAACTTCCCGTGGCAAATGTAATTAGATGCAGTAATCGGGGCGCATAGCAATTTTCTGTAGAATCTATTTTCCTCGGTTTGAATACCCTTACAGCCTGAGTATCCCCAAACCTCTGCCCCATAGGTTGCCACCCGGATATATTGTAATTTGAAAATGTTAATACTAGGTAATACTGCCTCTGTCTTTTTGGGTTGGGGTAATGAAAGAACGGAATTAATGGCTTTAGCAAATGTGCCTCTGCTATATGAGACATGAGTAGTCCACAAGCCATTAGCTGCAAATATCAGGCCAAAATAGGGGAAGTCCTAGATGGGTGCTGTTAGATCTGTTTTGCATAAAGTATAAAAGAACGCCATTTACTTTTACCACTTCCACTCCGATGCAGATGGCATGTAAACATACCTATGTGTAGGCCAATCCTGTATCAAATGCCTGGTGGCCACTGAGACCTGAATGAAACACAACAGCAGAATATTAGGAGGTGACAGACTGAATGTCTAATCTTTGCACACTCACATCCTAAAAAACACACTGACCTTATTTGAGTCATCTGTTGCCATCAGGGCCCATGTGAGAGTCTTAGGACTCAAACTGACCTCTGACCTCAACTTTAACAAAAAGGAGCAGCAGACAAGTCAACCTTCTTCCAAATGAAACTCCTAAAAATACCCAACAATTTATAACTTCAGGCGAACACACAATGTCAATCAGTGCCCGCAAGGCGTAAAGAGCGAACATATTACAAAATGCAGCAGGATGCCTCCTATATGTAGGAGAGAACCAACAAGCCTATGATGTCTTCCATGCCAGCAAGTTTCTACACCATGTACACAAATGGATAAACCTGAACTCAAATACAAATAAAGCACAATCACAAAGTACCAGCCCCCATCCCTTAGGCTTTGCTTAAAGCAGCCAATGGTTCATGCTCAAATCCTGATACAAGAGCACCCATGAGCACTTGCAATGCAACCACAATGTACCAACCCTCAAGGTCATCAGCGGCAAAGTAAAAACTCACTTTTAATTAACTCATACCAAGGGCCACAACAAAAATGCTCATACCACACAAACCAAAAAATGTACATACTGTATCCAACCACAAAATGCCTATCAGTTGAAATGTCCTAGGCTGTCTCTTAAGATAGCCCCATGAAACACCTCCACTCAATCAGTGTGTCTCTCTTGACATGGAATTCCTGCCTAGGTAATTGTCATATTTGTTGTGCCAAGGTAGGGAGCAAACACAGTAACCATGACCCACTCCTCCCATCTCATGGTGACCTCTGTCTAACATGCACCTAAAGGAAACGGTGGACAGCAGCAAGCACTACACAAATTGATATAGGTAAACACTTAATTCATCCAAAACAAAACAAAATCACTTTCTGATAGAGCTGCAAATTTTTGTGAAGTCGATATTACCCTACTTTGATTTTAAAAGTTCAAATATTTCGCTAGCTTCTTGCATTTAGTAACGTTTAAAAACAACCTTCCAAGGAGAAGCAGGTTTGTGGAAAAGAAATCACCCCAAAATTGCAAAAACATTTTTTGTGACACATTTCACTCAGTGGTCAAGTTTTGAAAAGTCGACAATCTCCCCAGCATTGTAAATTCATGATGTTGCAACGTTTGTTTCCAGTCTCCGCTCAGCATTCAGTCCTTCAGAGAGTTCTGGTTCAATGGATAGAACCTCACGGTTTCATCTTTCATGCTCATGAAGTTGCCGCTTCTGTTTTAAAAAATAATGGGGCCGATTAGGATGGCGGGGAATCCGCATCCTCTGGGACGGCGGAAGCCACCGTTAGCCTGGAGGATGCGGATTCAGCGCCGCAGACAATGGAAACACCCACCGCCACATTTGGATGGCGGTGGGATCAGCGGCGGATGGCAAGTCCGTCCGCCGCTGATCCGCCGTGTATGCAGGCAAATATGGTGGTGGTGTCTGCAAGATACCGCCAGCCATATCAGGATGCAGGCTGAAACATGCTTTTCCACTGCGGCTTTTCCGCTGTGGAAAAGCATGTGGTCTTTTGTGTTTGGGGGCTCGTTGCACGCCCCCAGGGTGTCGGGGTGGGGGTTGCACATGGGGGGTACCTATGATACCACCTGCATTTACATGCACAAAGCGGCAGGCACCGCGTGGTGCCTGCCGCTTTGTGCATGTAAATGCAAAGCATGCATTTTTAACCTTGCGGCGGGTGCTGCTTTAAGCAGCACCCACCACAAGGTTAAAGATACGGGATGTGACCGCCAGGGCGGCGGTCACATCCTAATTGGTATGGAGGGACCGCCGCTGCCCCTGCGGACGGTCCCTCCACCTCGGGTGGCGGACGGGCGCAGGTCCGTCCGCCATCCTAATAGGCCTCAATGTTAGGTCCTGGCGGCAACTCCCATGACCCACTGTTTTGAGAATGGCTTACCTTATTTTTGGGAGAGGGACTATTGTCCATGCACCTATCTCTAGATTCTTAACCCGTTGCAGTGTACTTTTTAGTTAAATGACTTCTTCATCAAGCTCCTGATAACAGTTTTGGCAACCCAGAAGGATGTATTCCTAACCTTTCGGGTCATGACCGATCAGCTGGACATGAACTCATGGCTACTTTGTTCTACCTATCTTTTCCCTACTGGCTTCCGCTGTAGCAGAAGTACCCAAGAAGGTGGGGGGAAATGCCCAGTGGGTAGGAAACTTTGACATATAAGCTTAGACTTTGTTGTTATACTATATTAAACGTTTTCACTGAGTGCATCTTCATGAGACACACTTTGCTGCAGACCCTTCAGATACACCTTTTATTTAAATATTATTAGATTGGAAGCACTTGACCATGTTTTTCTCTCTGTGTTCTGCAATGCTGTATGTTTTTGGTCTCAGCTAGACAGCACTTACACTGACTCTTCCAGACATGTTGTATATACTCTATGGGCCTGCAGCCCGCCCAGTTCTTTTTTTGTTCTTTCCATTGTCCTTTAAAAATGCTTACTTGCTAGTGGTGAATCCTTCTTCCTTGTCCCTCCTTTTCGTATTTAACTCCCATGGAGCACCGTCCAAGTACTGTATCTTGACGCTTTGGTTGTTTATGTGCTTGTTTTGTGGGACTATTTCTTTCTTCCTTTGCTGTGCGTGTTTGCTGTTGAAATTTTTTGAGTCATTCGTTCTTTACTGTTATGTGAGCGTGTGCTTGCAATTCTTTTTTAGTAGTTGAAGGCTGTGAAGCGTGATGTATTACAAGCAGAGAAACAAATTATCTCTAAAATGTGCACCCAAGGCAAATGTGAAGAAATAGATTGTGTTTCTAGGTTGAGTAAAACATGCTCTTAAATGGGCTTAAGTCTCGGCCGTTTGCTCCCGGCCTACTCCTCCGAATGGCCGGTGCCTGCCCCTTTAACAATCCTTGTGCCCTCGTGCTCCGCTTTGCCTTAAACTCTGCCCCTTTAATTTCATTTCTTCATCAGGTGTAGCCAGGAAAGAGCAGCTGTTGTGCTCTGATCAGAGCTGCTGCAAAAGGGGTGCTCTGCTGCTCAGTGAGTGTAGATACAATCTCTCATCAATCCTGCTCGTTCTTTTAGTGTGATATAATCTGCTTACAACATATAAGCCCCACCCCAATCCCTCCATTGCTTGCTCCTTGTTTAATTTGTTTTACCTTCATGACATTTCCATCTCCCAGCTCTCGCAGGTCCTGCTCTAGACGGTGTCACACTGAGGTCACTTCCACGGGTATTTTCATGCACATCCACATCATCCCTGTGAGCACTCTTGCAGCTCCACGTCCTCACAAACCCTCAGCTGCACGGTCTTCCTAAACCATGCAGTTGTACCATGTTCACTCTCCACAGAGGGTAATGCTTCAACGCACACCCTTTCAGGTTTGTAACACTCACTTCCATTCTCCGCACTGTGCTGCACACCCTCAGAGTTACAAACAGTACTCCCTATAATACTCTAGAGAAGCATTCCCCAGCCTTGTGCTTTCTCAGCGCCACATAACATCCTTGGATGTCTAGCTCTGCTAAGCGCTATATCGATCGCCTTTACGTATTCTATGGGCACAGTGCTGTGAGGTGAACAAGAGACCTCACTTCCTCATGACTGCGAGCGTCAGCAATCTGAGTTTATGAGGCAAGTGAGAGGCGGAGTTGAGGGACCAGTTGATGACGTCTCGGAGGTGGGGTGCGATAATGGAGTCTGCTTTGTTGAAGATGTGGTGGGGACATGGGTCTGTTGGGGATCCTGAGTGGATGGAGTTCATCAGGCGAATGGTGCCATCAATGGTGATTGGGTCCCAGTCGTAGAGGTTGTTCGAGGGGAGTTTTGGTTCAGAGGTGGGTGGGGTGGACTGGTCTCCGGGTTGGTTGTCAAAGCTGTTGTGAATGTCGGTGATTTTGTTGTGGAAGAATGAAGCTATGGAGTCGCAGAGGGAGGGAGTGATGTCGTTGGTGCTGGCGGGGGGGTTGGTAAATTCTTTGACGATGTTGAATAGTTCCTTGCTGTTGTGGGCGTTGTTGTCTAGTCGGTCTTTGAATGCTGATTTCTTGGTTGTCCGGATTAGTTGGTGGTGTTTGCGGGTGGCGTTTTTGAAGGCGGCTCGGGTGATAGTGTTTGGGTCTTTTTTCCAGGCTTTCTCAAGGGTACGACAAAGCTTCTTGGATTTCTTAAGGTCATCGTTGAACCAGGGGCATTTTTGCTGCCTGGTTTTTCAAGGGTGCTAATTCGTCAGCGCTGTGGGTGATCCATTGTGTGAGGTTGATGGCTGCTTGGTTTGGGTCCGATGAATTGGCAGGAGGGTTTTGGAGAAGCGATGTGAAGATCTGGTCGGTGGTGATTTTGTTCCAGTTTCTTCGCAGAATTGGTTGAGGGTGGTTGTGGATCGTGGTCTTTTTGTAGTTGAAGTGAACGCAGCTGTGGTCCGTCCAATGGAGGGCTGTGGTGTGTGTAGGAAGGTACATCCTGACTATGGTTGCCCCCAACTTTTTGCCCTGTGTTTTAGCTGGTTTTGGACATAGTCGACCTGGGACCCTGCCAATCAGGACCCCAGGCCTACTGCTCTCTCTTTAAAATGGATTCCATGTACCCTAGGTACATTTCCAATTGGTACTGGGCCACCCTATCAGACCCTGTAACTCAGGGCATAGGTGTACCCAGGGCTGCCAGGGGCTGCAGCATGTATTGTGCCACCCCTGGCTGGCCTCCTAAATTTGACACAACTGGCTGCATGACAGCTGGGGCAAAGTCGTGTAATCACCCTTTGCTGTAGGTGTAGTATACCTATACCTAACCCTAACATGGACACACAGATTCCTATCAGTCACTCCTATGGCAGGCCTTGACAATCCTGAAGGCAGAGTGCTTGGAATCGTGTGAGATGGTGCTCTGGCATGAGCTGAGCCTGTCTGCAGCTTGCGGAATCAAGTCCTAATAGCTGCTCCATGATATCGCATACCATATACTCTTAAGTGCATTATAATCCTCGCGGTTAAATGCTATCTTTGGTATTGCTTTATCAAAACATGTCGAGTAAGGTGTCATACGAATTGGAATACTAACCCCTCGCCAATTCTGGCGACGGGGTTAGCATTCCACCCTTCTAGAGGGACACGACATGTATGTAACTGTGAACCCCGGTTAAAGTTAACTGAAGCCTCAGCTCCACAAAATGGATGCTGCCACCACAGACACGAGTCTGACCCCCTACAGCTGGGAGTCCTTCCAGCGAGGGGAGCCTGGACAAAGGGTTTCCTGTCAGGGGCGGTGCTAGCACCGTCCCAGACATGGTTTTGTGTATCCTGGGTAGGCAGGGCTTTACAGGAAGGTGACTGCTGAGTGGCACCCCGGTGCTCACTACGCATAGGCCGGTCTGAACCAGTTCCAGGGGCACACCAGCCCCTGGCCTGGGGAAGTCCGGCATGGCTGAGGGGTGTAACCACCCCCCACCTAGTCCCACCCATAGGCAGGACCTAGTCACCGGGTCAGCCCCCTTTTTTAGTATAAAGATGGGAGCGGGCCCCCTGTTAAAATTAGATCATCTTTGGAATCAAGATACCACTTTCTTCGAAAGGACTTCACGATTTCTTCTTCAAGATTCTCCCTTGTGGCTAAGGAGTAGTCACCCTGCATCCGCAGGCACCATCCTAAAGAACACTGCGGCCTGCTGCAAGTCCTTCATCACGAATCCGACGACCCAGCACGACGAGACCCGGCTTCCCTGGCACCTCTGACCTCTACTCACCTCTACAGCAAAGCTGAGAACCGTGAGTGCGACGAGACCTCAAGGGACCGACGATCGCCAAGACTGCACGACATCTTTATTGCAAGCCCACCGAGTCTTCCACTGGTGAGTGCTTTGGGGTCCGAGAAGCCCCAACCCTGCGCAGCTCCAGCACCCAAGATCAGCCTCCCTGCATCTCCACGATCGGCGTGGGGCCCTTCTGCTGTTTGCTGTGCACCGCGTTGTTTGGCTACTAGCCGGCTGGCTTGTGGCCTTCTGAACGACGCCCGACGACAACTCTTCTGCTGGTCTGGTTGCTCCAGGCTGGCCCTTGCTTCCTTCTTCAAGAGAGGCACCCCGGACCCTCCTGGTCCACTCCAGACGCCATTTTAGGTCCACCGCGTGGGCTTGAATTTGCCAAGGCTTTGTTGCCCAATCCTGGGTCCAGCGACGCCGACAGCTTCTATCTTCGTGGGACAGCTCGATCCTCCATCCTGGTCGCCGACAACGCCTCCTGGTCCGTGAGATCTTCGAGTCAAGCGTCACCCACTCACCTTGTCGAGGTGGCTACCATCCGGTGCCCTCCTGGTGCCACTGACTACTGGCTAGTAGTCTCGAACTTGGTCCCCTCTGCTTTCAGGTGTCATCTATCTTCAAGATCCAGGCTTGGATCCGACTGAACTTTCTTCACTGGTCACCGGCCAGCATCTTTTCTTCCGGCTCCTGGTCCGTCTACGAGGATTCCCGACGTCTTTTCAGACCTATGCAGCTGCAGCCCCTGGGCTAGGTAACTTCGGCATTTCGGTGCCCCAGCATAGCCTCACTATCCAAGGGTCAGAATCTACTTTCGTTTTCTCCCTACCAGGTCGGGTTCGCCCGAGAACACTAACTTTCTATTTCCTAGCTACCATAGACTTTTGTCCCGCATCTCGCGTGAGAGTGCACACACTGCACCCGAGTCCCCTAGGCCTCCTAGACGTAATCTAACGATTCCCTAGTCAAGTCCTAGCGATTCCAAAAGCTATTAGTACTGTACTTACCTGCTAGGAATTTCGCATTCCACTTTCAGAGTATATGGTTTTTCCGTGCCCCTCGGGCATTTGTATATACTGTGCTAACTTAAGTATTTTTGTAAGAGTTTTGGTTTGTGCTTAGTACCCTGTCCTCATAAAGAGTACAGGGCGGTTGTGATCTTTAAATAAATAACTGTTTATTTTCATAACACTTGTGTGGTGTCCTTTCACTTGGTATTCAAGGGGTATATGTGTGGTAAACAGCTGGCTTAACGCGCCCTCTCGAGTCTTTAGCCTTAGACTGCTCGTATCCACGCTACTAGGATAGCTGGTCTATAAGGTTGACTTACAACCAATCATCAATAAGGGTTGCTGGACTGATACATAGTGTTCACTAGAATAGTGAGCACTGCATATCAGGCCACCTTCTCACATTGGTGACAGACATTCATGGAATGAAGAGAAGGCATCCCATGGCAGTAGTCAAGCTCAGCTGGGGTAATGTCACAGGGCCCATGAGAGTGGCAGTGACAGATAACCTACCTGTAGATTGCTTACTGGGGAATGACCTGGAACTCTCAGCATGGGCTGAGGTGGAACAAGAAACTCATTCCAGAATGATAGGCCTATCCAGACAGGTTAGTGGGGCAGTAATAGCTACAGCCCCAGTCCAAGCACCAGTCCTCCCTGAAAAGGTTGGAAGGGCAGTGGTAGCCACTGCCCAGGCTCAGACAGACTTTCCAGAACAGGATAGGAGGGCTGTGACAGTCACAGCCCAAACACAAACTGAGTGCCCTCCTGAAAAGGTTGGCAAGGTTGAAATGGTCTCAGCCTCTACTCAGACAGATAGTGAGGTTGTGAAGCCTGAAACAATGGATCACTCCACTCAAACAGAGAGCATTGAGGAGGAAGAAGAGTCTTCCCCCTCCCAGACACTAGGTGAGAGCCAGCCTCCTCAGGGAACTGACTCTACCCCTGTTGAAGGAACTGCCCCAGAGGTAGTCAGGCCTAGCCTGGCAGAGCCCCTGATGGCAGTGGACCCTTCCCAGGTGGGACCCAGTCTGGAGCAGGTAACCTGCACCTCTCTACCCTGCCTCAGTCAGCCCAGGGCTGAAGAGACCAGGGAGGCCAGTGGTGGACCCCAAAGGGCCCCCTGTCCAAAAGAACCACTTAATCAGCAGATTAGGGTCACTGAAGCTGGTAAACCCAGCCAAGTGAAAATAAGTCAGACTCCTGAGGGATCCCCCTTAAAAGTAGTTAGGGAACTCCCACAGCTGGACACTGTTGGGCACAGCCAAACATGGGGCCTAAAAACCCCAGACCTGACCTGTCCCTCCAGTAAGCCAAACAGAGGGACCCAGCCTCCAGCTTTAGGTAGCCAGAGGCTGACCCTGAGAGCTCAGTGCATCTCAGCTAAAGAAAGAAAGGCACATATGATGGATGGTGATTGGAGGAAGTTGAGCCCAAAGGTAGAGGAGCCTCACTTCAGTACTCCATCCCAGCATCAGCCTTCTTCTTTCCCAAGACACACCAGAGACAGAGATTCCCTATGGTGGAGACCCTCAGATACCCTTAGGGTGAGGGGTTGCCTAGTGGACCATGACACAGGGGGAAACCAAGCCAGAGCTGGTCCTTCCTTATATGGCCACTTAGGTAATAGAGGCTTACCTGGACAAGGATAGCCTTATCTCCTTTCGTTTGGGGGGGGGTTGTGTAGGAAGGTACATCCTGACTATGGTTGCCCCCAACTTTTTGCCCTGTGTTTTAGCTGGTTTTGGACATAGTCGACCTGGGACCCTGCCAATCAGGACCCCAGGCCTACTGCTCTCTCTTTAAAATGGATTCCATGTACCCTAGGTACATTTCCAATTGGTACTGGGCCACCCTATCAGACCCTGTAACTCAGGGCATAGGTGTACCCAGGGCTGCCAGGGGCTGCAGCATGTATTGTGCCACCCCTGGCTGGCCTCCTAAATTTGACACAACTGGCTGCATGACAGCTGGGGCAAAGTCGTGTAATCACCCTTTGCTGTAGGTGTAGTATACCTATACCTAACCCTAACATGGACACACAGATTCCTATCAGTCACTCCTATGGCAGGCCTTGACAATCCTGAAGGCAGAGTGCTTGGAATCGTGTGAGATGGTGCTCTGGCATGAGCTGAGCCTGTCTGCAGCTTGCGGAATCAAGTCCTAATAGCTGCTCCATGATATCGCATACCATATACTCTTAAGTGCATTATAATCCTCGCGGTTAAATGCTATCTTTGGTATTGCTTTATCAAAACATGTCGAGTAAGGTGTCATACGAATTGGAATACTAACCCCTCGCCAATTCTGGCGACGGGGTTAGCATTCCACCCTTCTAGAGGGACACGACATGTATGTAACTGTGAACCCCGGTTAAAGTTAACTGAAGCCTCAGCTCCACAAAATGGATGCTGCCACCACAGACACGAGTCTGACCCCCTACAGCTGGGAGTCCTTCCAGCGAGGGGAGCCTGGACAAAGGGTTTCCTGTCAGGGGCGGTGCTAGCACCGTCCCAGACATGGTTTTGTGTATCCTGGGTAGGCAGGGCTTTACAGGAAGGTGACTGCTGAGTGGCACCCCGGTGCTCACTACGCATAGGCCGGTCTGAACCAGTTCCAGGGGCACACCAGCCCCTGGCCTGGGGAAGTCCGGCATGGCTGAGGGGTGTAACCACCCCCCACCTAGTCCCACCCATAGGCAGGACCTAGTCACCGGGTCAGCCCCCTTTTTTAGTATAAAGATGGGAGCGGGCCCCCTGTTAAAATTAGATCATCTTTGGAATCAAGATACCACTTTCTTCGAAAGGACTTCACGATTTCTTCTTCAAGATTCTCCCTTGTGGCTAAGGAGTAGTCACCCTGCATCCGCAGGCACCATCCTAAAGAACACTGCGGCCTGCTGCAAGTCCTTCATCACGAATCCGACGACCCAGCACGACGAGACCCGGCTTCCCTGGCACCTCTGACCTCTACTCACCTCTACAGCAAAGCTGAGAACCGTGAGTGCGACGAGACCTCAAGGGACCGACGATCGCCAAGACTGCACGACATCTTTATTGCAAGCCCACCGAGTCTTCCACTGGTGAGTGCTTTGGGGTCCGAGAAGCCCCAACCCTGCGCAGCTCCAGCACCCAAGATCAGCCTCCCTGCATCTCCACGATCGGCGTGGGGCCCTTCTGCTGTTTGCTGTGCACCGCGTTGTTTGGCTACTAGCCGGCTGGCTTGTGGCCTTCTGAACGACGCCCGACGACAACTCTTCTGCTGGTCTGGTTGCTCCAGGCTGGCCCTTGCTTCCTTCTTCAAGAGAGGCACCCCGGACCCTCCTGGTCCACTCCAGACGCCATTTTAGGTCCACCGCGTGGGCTTGAATTTGCCAAGGCTTTGTTGCCCAATCCTGGGTCCAGCGACGCCGACAGCTTCTATCTTCGTGGGACAGCTCGATCCTCCATCCTGGTCGCCGACAACGCCTCCTGGTCCGTGAGATCTTCGAGTCAAGCGTCACCCACTCACCTTGTCGAGGTGGCTACCATCCGGTGCCCTCCTGGTGCCACTGACTACTGGCTAGTAGTCTCGAACTTGGTCCCCTCTGCTTTCAGGTGTCATCTATCTTCAAGATCCAGGCTTGGATCCGACTGAACTTTCTTCACTGGTCACCGGCCAGCATCTTTTCTTCCGGCTCCTGGTCCGTCTACGAGGATTCCCGACGTCTTTTCAGACCTATGCAGCTGCAGCCCCTGGGCTAGGTAACTTCGGCATTTCGGTGCCCCAGCATAGCCTCACTATCCAAGGGTCAGAATCTACTTTCGTTTTCTCCCTACCAGGTCGGGTTCGCCCGAGAACACTAACTTTCTATTTCCTAGCTACCATAGACTTTTGTCCCGCATCTCGCGTGAGAGTGCACACACTGCACCCGAGTCCCCTAGGCCTCCTAGACGTAATCTAACGATTCCCTAGTCAAGTCCTAGCGATTCCAAAAGCTATTAGTACTGTACTTACCTGCTAGGAATTTCGCATTCCACTTTCAGAGTATATGGTTTTTCCGTGCCCCTCGGGCATTTGTATATACTGTGCTAACTTAAGTATTTTTGTAAGAGTTTTGGTTTGTGCTTAGTACCCTGTCCTCATAAAGAGTACAGGGCGGTTGTGATCTTTAAATAAATAACTGTTTATTTTCATAACACTTGTGTGGTGTCCTTTCACTTGGTATTCAAGGGGTATATGTGTGGTAAACAGCTGGCTTAACGCGCCCTCTCGAGTCTTTAGCCTTAGACTGCTCGTATCCACGCTACTAGGATAGCTGGTCTATAAGGTTGACTTACAACCAATCATCAATAAGGGTTGCTGGACTGATACATAGTGTTCACTAGAATAGTGAGCACTGCATATCAGGCCACCTTCTCACAGTGTGATTGAAGGAGATGTGCTTGCTGGAGGTGAAGATAGGGTCGAGCGTGTGCGCCTGCATAGTGGGTGGGGGTGTTTACAAGTTGTTTGAGTCCGAGATTGGCGAGGTTGTCCAGAAGGGTGGTGGTGTTGCAGTCGTTGCTCTTTTCCAGGTGGAAATTGAGGTCTCCCAGTAGAATGTAGTCCTCGGAGGGGAGGGCGTGTGGGGTGATGAAGTCAGTGATGTCTTCGCTGAATTGTGTGCGGGGTCCTGGTAGTCTGTAGAGGAGGGTGCCTCTGCAGGAGAGACTTGAGGTAATTTGTACTGATTTAAAAATGAATCAATTAAAGAGACATCACAAGGTACTGGTTTACTATATAACTGAGAATAAAAATTTAAAAATTCTTGCACAATATCATTATGGGAAATAGCAACACGACCACTAGGACTACGAATTGATGTTATTTGAGTTTTGTCCCTCTTAATACGTAAATAGTTTGCAAGAAGTTTTCCAAATCTATTGGTGTTAAAGCGAAATTTAGCATTAGATTTTGTAAGTTGGATTCCTGCTCTAGTACTAAGTATAGCATTAAATTCATAACAAAGCTTCTGCAGTTTAGATTTGTACTGAAGGTCATTAGAGGAAATAAATAAACGTTCATATTTAGCCATTTGTTTTTCCAAATTAGTAATATTAGAGTTAAATTGTTTATTTTCATGTGCCATAATAGAAATAGTGGCACCTCTGATGTAGGCCTTAAAAGCATCCCACCTATTCACAATAGAAGTTGAACCTTCTGGGTTGAATAAAAAATAGTCTTTAATAGTTTGTAAAAGTTTGGACTTATGTTTATCATTGAGAACTATATTTGTGTTCATACGCCAATGATTTTGCCTAGTAAAAGTAGAGGAAATATTTAACACAAAGGAAATCAACGCATGGTCTGAAACATCAATATTACCTATAACAGGGTTGGTGGCTGATTGAAGTAAAGAGGGTGAAAGCAAAAAATAATCAATTCTGGAATGTGAATTATGGAAAGGGGCGACCACTCGGTCCCCCCGAACGTATGGTAGGGTGCCCCGATCCCCCCAGGAAGCCATTTTGGGCGGGAGGCGTGTCTCGGCTGGTATGCCCGAAGCGGCGTAGCCGGGGCGCGCCTTTTTCCCGCCCAAGAGGGGTTGTCCTAGACACCTACACCGTTGGCCACGCGCTGTAGGCAGGCCGGAGGAGGGTACACGCCCTCCCGAGGAAGAATAAAAGGAGCAACAATCCAAAGAAGCATCCTCTTGTTCCTGTGCTTGGAAGCTGCACCTCCTCGTTGCACGTGAGCCCTCGACGGAACAAGGAGCCAATTTTGAGAACTTGTAATCTTTGTGTTTCTCTTCCAGGAGCCTTTCTCTTCCCTTCGAACCTCTGGATCCAGGACCTCGTTGAGCAGCTAAAGCAGCAAAGGTTGAGTATCCAAACAACGATGCCGGGCAAAAAGGGTGGAAAGAAGGCAGGGACGGAACAGATGCTCCGAATGCTGGTGAAAGATATGGCGAACATGAAGAAACAAATGGCGGCAATGAACAGTGCGGGCAGACCGAAGAAGGTCGTCGGACCAGCATTGCCGGGAGTAGTCCCCGCAGGGAGAGGTAAAAGGGCCAGGAATAGGGCGGCAGGGGGGGAAGCCCCAGTTCCTGAGTCACCCCCGGCAAGCCCGGTTAGTCCAGTGGAGGCCCCCGTTCCGATCCCGGACGCGGGACAACCGATCCCCGTTGCAGTTACGCCCAATAATGAAGGGGATATGCCTCCGGAGTTGGCCGCCCAGTTGGCCGCATGGCTGGGGAAAAATACAGAGGGTGCTACGGCGCCAGGGGACACGGCCAAAGAGGCCAGGTTACTAATGAAGCAGTTGCGGCAATCGAGAGATGCTGCGAAGGCGAATCTCCCTATTGTTTCCCCTCAGGTTCCCTCGGAACAACCGGCGTCTGGTGTTGGAACAACAGCAGGATCAGCTACCGATTCGGGTAAGCAGCCGTTGCCAATGGCAGGGGAGGGATCTTTACCCTCGAGGAGGGAAAGGGTGGTTCAACATATCCCGCTGGCCACGAAAGAAATGATTTGGGCTGATAAATATGTGAATATGTTTTCTCTCTTAACTGACCACCACGAGATAGAGCACGGTAAAGGTCAGAAGGATTTGTTGCACCCGAGCGTATGGCGTGCAAAAATGGATGGATTCAGGGTGGATGAGACGATCTCTAATTGGGCCAGGGCATTTGCAATGTTCACTGCGATTATGGGGGAACGTAAGCCCGAGGTGTTGACTGAATTGGCCTGCTACCAGACACGTATAATGGGTTTCTATGAAACATATGAAGGCAATCACTGGTTGGGTTATGATAGTAAGTTTCGTAAGGCCAAGGAGCACGACTCATCTCTGACGTGGGATTGTTTCAACTCCATCTCTTGGCAGAAGCAGCTTATGCCGGGCACGACGAAGTCGTCTTCGCTTGGCGGGAATGGGGCGGAGCCCGCCCGCCATTATTCGGCGGCGCCCTTTCGAGCAGGCACCAATAGTGACCAACAATCAAGGAATGGTGGGAATTCGGGTAGGAAAGGGGTCTGTTGGAGCTTCAACAGAGGCAAGTGCACGAGGCCACAAGGGACATGTAAGTTCAGGCATGAGTGTGCGGGGTGCGGACAATCTTCACACCCTGAGAGTTCGTGCAGAGCCAAGAATGGTGATACAGGGGGTAGAGGAGGGGCCAAACAGGTCTAACATCGACCGAGGGGCACCACTGCCTACTCCCGTAGACATCATGGCAATGATCCCTTGGCTGAACGAATACCCTGATCATGTCTCCGCTGGGGTGTTGCGAGACGGTTTCTCGTATGGTTTCCACATCCCGGCGGGGGATTTTCGGGGACAATTGCAGTGTAAGAACCAACTATCGGTTCAGCAGAATACGGCGGTGGTGCAGGCTAAGATTGCAAAGGAGGTTGCCCGTGGCCGGGTTGCTGGCCCATATGGGCAACCGCCAGTCGCTAACTTCATTTGTTCACCGTTGGGAGTAGTCCCCAAGAAGGACCCAGGTGAGTTTAGGTTGATTCATAACTTGTCGGCTCCGAGGGGTCTCTCGGTGAATGATGCGATTGACCCAGGAGTTTGTTCGGTGCGGTACGCATCCTTCGATGAGGCCGTCGCCATGTTGAATCGCCTGGGGCCCGGAGCGCTGATGGCCAAGTCGGATATTGAATCAGCGTTCCGGTTGCTCCCGGTACACCCTCAGGATCAGCGTCTGCTAGGCTTTGTGTTTCAAGGACGCTATTACATGGATAAATGTATGCCAATGGGTTGCTCCATCTCTTGTGCTTATTTTGAGAAATTCAGTTGTTTTTTGCAATGGGCGTTCACCAGAGCTACGGGCTATACGCAGGTTATGCATTACCTTGATGATTTTTTGTTCTTGGGGACAGCCGGTGACACGGAATGTGCACAGGCTTTACTGGAATTTTGCGATCTCATGAAACGATTCGGCGTGCCATTGGCACCAGGGAAGACAGTGGGGCCATCTACTTCACTCGAGTTTCTTGGAATTGAGCTCGATTCAGTGGAGGGATGCTTCCGTCTGCCCAGGGAAAAAGTAATGAAATTTAGGGCCTCTCTAGAATTGTGCATCAGCAAAGAAAAAGTGACTCTCCATCAGTTGCAACAAGCAGTGGGCCAGCTTAACTTTGCCCTTAGAGTGATACCTATGGCTCACCCCTTTTCCCGCTCTATTGCACAAGCCATGGTCAGTCTCAAGTAAGGGCACCACCGCACAAGACTGTCTGCAGAGGTTCGCCAGGATATGCGCATATGGTTGGCATTTCTGGCGGATTTCAACGGTCGCGTCGTGTGGAACAAGCCACCAGCTTCCTCCGAGGAGCTGGATTTATGGACCGACTCGGCGGGGAGTGTGGGATTTGGCGCCATCTTCGGTAATCGATGGTCGGCACAAATATGGCCGACGTGGTGGCACGACAGTGGGCTCACGGGTAACATTGGGTTTCTTGAGCTGTTCCCCATTTTTGTGGCCTTAAAGACATGGCCAGAGGGGTTTTGTGATCGCACAGTGGTGTTTTGGTCCGACAACATGACCGTGGTTGAATGTATCAATAATCAAGCAGCACGCTGCAAATGGATTTTGAGAATACTGAAGGAAATTGTTCTACTGTGTTTGAGACTAAACGTCCAGTTTAGGGCAAGGCACGTGCCGGGTGTACTGAACCAGGCGGCTGATGCACTCTCTCGTTCCCACATGCAGGCCTTCAGGGGTTATCTACCTTCCGCGGACTTGGTGGCGGCACCATTTCCCGAAGCTCTCTGGTTACTCGGTGCCCCGGATTACAGGACCTCGTGGGAGCAAGTCTAGCACCCAGGACAAGGAAGGCATACGAAGGAGCGTTCCGTTCCTATTGGTCATTTTTGGGTCCAGCTATGGGGGATCATTGGGGGCAGGAAGAGTATGTCCTGAAGTTCCTAGTGTCACTTCACCAGGCAATGGCCAATACGCACCGGGCCGCCATTGCCTTCATGGCGCAGACGCATAGCATCAAGGACCCCACGTCATCCTTTCTAGTAAAGAAGGCACTGCGCGGGTGGCAACGCCTCGAGGGGCGTAGAATGGACGTAAGGCGCCCGATCGGGCTAGAAAGATTGTCCCTGTTAATGTCCGTACTCCCTGCGACATGTTCATCCCAGTCAGAGACAGTGCTGTTCCGGGCCGCTTTTGCATTAGCATTCCATGGGGCTATGCGGGTAAGCGAGCTGGTAGCGAAGAATAAGCAGGATAGGGGGGGAGGTCTGTGTCGAGAACACATTCAGATCAGGGGTGATTCAATGGTAATCACGATAGCCAGGTCCAAAACCGATCAGGGAGCTATCGGGGACAGTGTTGTTGTCCAGCGCATTCAAGGGTCCCCCACGTGCCCAGTGAAATGCGTGGAGGAATATTTGGCGCAAAGGGCAGTATTGTGGGGGGGAAGCTTGCTGAGACACACCGACGCCACCCCGCTGACTAGGTTTCAGTTTCAGCGGGTGCTAACAATGGCAATCGCGGCAGCGGGCTTGGACCCGAGCGATTTTGGGACCCATTCCTTCCGGATAGGGGCTGCTACAGAGGCTACAGCCAGAGGTCTGAGTGTTAAAAAAGTGAAACAGTTGGGGCGTTGGTCCTCGAACTGTTATAAAAGGTATGTGCGGTTGCACATGTTGTGAAGCCAATGTCATGCACTCACTCTTCTTGTTTTCTGTTTGGTTTACAGTTTCGCGAGCAGGCTTTGCGGGGCGGACTGTGCAGTTGACCCGACACCTGGGGACCAGCGGTCAAAGATCACCGGCTGCGGGAAGAGTGGTGTGGGTCGTTGGCCACTCATACGTGCCGCGGACGTATTCAAAGCAGGTGACATGATTCACGTGGCTGGGGAATACGGGTACAGGGTGACCTTCCACGGAAGGGGCAGGCTCTCTATTGACCAATTTCAATGTTTTATTGAGGGACTGTTAGGGCGGACAAGGTCACCGTTGTCTGTAATCATAGTACACCTGGGAGGCAATGATTTGGTGACCATTGGTCGACGAGTACTTCTCGAGCGAATTCTATCCACTGTTAGTTGGTTGGCGAGAAGGGTCCCAGGGTGCACGATGGCATGGTCACACATGATTCCCAGGAAGGTGTGGCGGGGGGCCCTCTCGGTGACAGCTTTGAATCATTCAGTTAAGAAAGTCAATAACAAACTTAGTAGGTTGTTTCGCTCAGGACAGTTGCATTGTATTCCACATGGTTGTATTCGGGGGGACCACATGTATCTCGAAGATGGGGTTCATTTGTCCCGGGAGGGGAATGTCTTACTCTTAGGAGACTTCGTAGCGTGGTTAAGGGGTTTGTGAGTCCATGACCTTTAGTAGGAGTTTGTGGGGGGTCCGGATAGCCGGTCAACTATCCGGCCTGTGGCGGTAAGGTCATGATCGGTGAGCAGTAATTTGAAGATCCCTAGAGGTGGGGCGCCACCCATTATGGATGGGAGCGCCCGGGGGGAGGCGGCCATTGGCCCCTCACACGGGGAGGCGGCACCCTCTGAGTATGGGGTCGCCTAAAGGGAAGGCGGTCATAGGCCCCTCCCAGGGGAGGAGGCGGCTACGGCCCCTCCTACGAATTTGCCGGGGCCAGGACATCCGCGACGGCGGATGTGGTAAGCAGTGTGGGGTGGGAGGGGGGTCTACGCTACCTTCTAGACACCTCACACGAGTCCTCGGACGACCACTAAGATGGCGTCGAGTTAAATAAGGGGCCCCCGCTAAGACAAGGGAAATTGGAAGTTGGCACAGAGGTACAGTCCTCTGTGCGCCCGCCCCTCACAAGTGAGGGGGGAGTTCTGGTATTAGGGATCTGACACCGGTTACGACCTTGCCGTTGGCCCATAATGTTAGGATGTACAATTTTTATTTAGAGAGTATGCATTTGCAGGATGTTTAGACTCGGCTAGGAGAACCTTTGTATTAGAGATTTGTTAAGGTTAGCCAATAAACATCGTAATGTATAAATGAAAAATTGTACATGATATGAAACTGTTATTTTAATGTTTTAATTTTGTTTCATATTTTAATAAATACGGCCGGGAGGGTAACTCCCTCCCGCCTTCCAAAAGTTCAAGAACTGTGTCCGTCTTCCCATCCTTGGGGATTGTGTTGGGAGGGGGTGACGGGTATCCCGGCCATATGGAAAGGGGCGACCACTCGGTCCCCCCGAACGTATGGTAGGGTGCCCCGATCCCCCCGGGAAGTCATTTTGGGCGGGAGGCGTGTCTCGGCTGGTATGCCCGAAGCGGCGTAGCCGGGGCGCGCCTTTTTCCCCGCCCAAGAGGGGTTGTCCTAGACACCTACACCGTTGGCCACACCCTGTAGGCAGGACGGAGGAGGGTACACGCCCTCCCGAGGAAGAATAAAAGGAGCAACAATCCAAAGAAGCATCCTCTTGTTCCGGTGCTTGGAAGCTGCACCTCCTCGTTGCACGTGAGCCCTCGACGGAACAAGGAGCCAATTTTGACCCACCCACCAGCCCCTTATGGCAATGATTAGTATGGTATTAAGTTGATTTGCGGTGATAATATCTCTTTTTTCCAGGGTGTTTATGTGTAATAAAGTTTGGATTGTTCGGATTGTTTTTTAAGGCAATAAAATGATTTGCGTCATCGCATGTTTTCTCACTCAAAGTAAGCAGAGTATCACAGTCTAGTTTGAAAGATGTGTTACATGTGTAGATAAGGTTTATATTGCGAAAGTCCAGTTAAACTGTTTTCCGCTCTTCATTAGGTTCACAACGTCGTATTTATTTTGGTCGGGCGGTAAGGTCATGATCGGTGAGCAGTAATTTGAAGATCCCTAGAGGTGGGGCGCCACCCATTATGGATGGGAGCGCCCGGGGGGAGGCGGCCATTGGCCCCTCACACGGGGAGGCGGCACCCTCTGAGTATGGGGTCGCCTAAAGGGAAGGCGGTCATAGGCCCCTCCCAGGGGAGGAGGCGGCTACGGCCCCTCCTACGAATTTGCCGGGGCCAGGACATCCGCGACGGCGGATGTGGTAAGCAGTGTGGGGTGGGAGGGGGGTCTACGCTACCTTCTAGACACCTCACACGAGTCCTCGGATGACCACTAAGATGGCGTCGAGTTAAATAAGGGCCCCCCGCTAAGACAAGGGAAATTGGAAGTTGGCACAGAGGTACAGTCCTCTGTGCGCCCGCCCCTCACAAGTGAGGGGGGAGTTCTGGTATTAGGGATCTGACACCGGTTACGACCTTGCCGTTGGCCCGTAATGTTAGGATGTACAATTTTTATTTAGAGAGTATGCATTTGCAGGATGTTTAGACTCGGCTAGGAGAACCTTTGTATTAGAGATTTGTTAAGGTTAGCCAATAAACATCGTAATGTATAAATGAAAAATTGTACATGACATGAAACTGTTATTTTAATGTTTTAATTTTGTTTCATATTTTAATAAATACGGCCGGGAGGGTAACTCCCTCCCGCCTTCCAAAAGTTCAAGAACTGTGTCCGTCTTCCCATCCTTGGGGATTGTGTTGGGAGGGGGTGACGGGTATCCAGGCCATATGGGGATTAGAGAAAAAGGAAAACCATTTCTCCGTAGGAAAGTGTAACCTCCATATATCAGTTAATTTGGTTGTGTGAAGGAAAGATTTAAAGGCATGAAACACTTTAGGAGGACGGAATTTTGTAGTGGAAAGCCTATCTAGTAACGGATCAATAATTACATTAAAATCCCCCCCAACAATCAAAGGGACCTGCCCCAACTTCAGTACCTCAGAAGTTAAAGCAGACCAGAAAGAAGGGTCATCAGCCGTAGGACCATAAACATTAAGCAAAAAGTAAACTGAGTCATGAATTTTAACCTTAACCACTATATATCTACCTTCTGAGTCTGTAAACTTACTAAGAATCTGACAATGTAACCGTTTTGCAAAGAGAATTGCAACCCCATTTTTTCTTCCCTGCGCAGGGGAGGAAACAATATTATCAACCCATTTTTTCTTCATATATTGGAGAATTTTATCTTCAACATGCGTTTCTTGAATAAAACAAATGTCAGCTTTACATGCACCCAGGTAATCTAAGATCTTAGTGCGTTTTATCGGATGCCTCAAACCCTTAACATTAAGAGAAACAATTTTAACATTATTAATATTAGCCATTGTGCATTAAGAGAAAAGGACAAAAGAATGATACAGAAAAAAAAGAATGGAGAAACAGCCTTAGAAAAGGAGCGACTCTATGCAGTAAGTAGGAAAAGGAAAGACACAAGAGGAAGAAAGCAAAAAAGGAAAGGAGACAAACAAGGAACATAAATAAGGACAAAGAAACGCACACCCGTTCCACAAGAATGGCCAGAAACCGTTGGAGCCCATAAGTATAAGAATATGCAAAGATGTGACAAGAAAAGTCAGGCTATTCTAAGTCAAGTATTAGGATCCTGAGTATCCATAGATGGAAGAGCTTGTTGCTCAAGAAACAAACGAAGATCTTCAGGACGTTGAAAAGATTTAGAGACATTGTCTTTCCAGACACGCATCGTTGAAGGATCAAAAAGACCATATTTAAATCCAAGGTGTCGCAGCTGTGGACGATAGGCAGAAAACTCTTTGCGAATAGCAACAGTTTCTTTGGCAAAGTCCTGGTGAATAAAAATGTTGGTCCCATTCACTAATAAGGAAGGAATTTCTCTTGCAGCCTTGCGAATAAGGACCAAATGATGATGACGCAAAACCTTGAAAATCATTTGCCTGGGTTTAGTGTGTCTAGGATTCCGATGGGAAGGGACTCTGTGGGCTTTATCAATCTCAAATATTTCAGCGAATTTTATATTCAAAAGGCCCGGTAGAAGAGATTCAAGATATAAACGACAGCTAGTCCCCTCAACTTCTTCAGGCAAATTAAAAATACGCAGGTTGTATTGCCTATTATGATTTTCCATGTCCAACAGTTGAGTATGCATTGGAACAATTTTGGCCAGTAAAGGTGTAAAAGTGTCAAGTTTGTTTTTATTATCTTGAATTTTAATGGCATTGTCAGAAATTTTCATTGACATAGAGGCCATATCTTTGCGGATATTTTTGACTTCTGAAGCAATTGTATCAGTATTCAAGCGTAGTGCTTTCATTTCCTCCAAAATTAAAGCAAAAGCAGGGTCTGAAGACTCTACCATCTTAGACTTTGCTGGAGGAGGAGAAACCTGCTGCTTACGGTTATTAGCATTGGAATTCTTGGAATCCATTTTGAGGTGAGTAATGGCTCTGCAATAGGTGTAAATTGATGAAAAGATGACAAACAGTCTCAAAATGCAAGAAGAATGAGGTAATTATCACCAAAAACACCAACAAACTCTTAAAAGCAGCAGGTGCAGCAGCTATATTAGGCTGGAGGCGTGGCTAGGCCCAAGCCAGGCTCTGTCACAGAAGTTGCTCCGCCCCCAAGCACTCAAACTCGGCAGTACCTGAAGGAGAGACCGGGGTCCAGAACCATGGAGCCAGAAATCGACCTCCCTCCACAAGAAATCGCCCCAAAATCACTCCACAAATCAGCAAGCACTTTATAAGGTAAGCGCCAGCATTTCCGCCGACTTCCTGACACAAAAATCGGCGTTTGAAACGAAGTCGGGCTGAGGGAGTTACGGAGCTCCGGTAATGGTGGCCATCTTGTTTGATGCGCTCGCGCGTCTCTGCTCATTGCATTTTCATATTTAATTTCATTCAACGACCCTACCATCAATCTTTCATTTGTTTTCCTTCTGACACTGTTGATTTTAACTATTTTGTGGCTTGTCTATGTTCTCTTAGTACCTCGGGCACAGCTCAGGAATGGTTTGACACCTTTGCACCGACTTGCACTTAAGCATGGGCGAATTTTGCGAATCTCGCGTTCGCGAATTTTGCGGATTTGCGAACTCGCGGATTTTTTTTGTGTTCGCGCGGGTTTCTGCCAGTTTGCGAGGGTTTTTGTACAATTTCGCAAACGCGAACTTACCTGTCGGGTCGCAAGTTTTGCGAACTTGTTGTTTCTACGTGTCCAGCCTGTTTGGGACACTCTTCTTCATCACTGCCACCCTCTGTCACCACTGCCACTCTCTGACTACTCATGCCACCCTCTGTTTCATCACAGCACCCTCTGGTTGTCCAGTATACATTATTGTGGCAAAGCAAAGCACACCTTCCCTGCCTCAAGTGACCTGAATTAATTTGGGGCTGATTAATGTGTCACAGAATATTTTTTTAGCTGGCACCTGCTTCCTTAGTGCTTCCTGATTAGTGATCTTTTGCACTTGCTAAGTGCTTTCATTGTTGCAAAATTAGTTACAACACCTGCCCTGCCCCAACTGACAATAATTAATTAGGGGCTGATTAATGTGTCACTGGATTTGAACTTCCAGCCTGGCTCCTGCTTGTCTCCCTTAGCTGTAATTCAGGACCTTTGTGGCATATGTGTAACTATTCTGAGGGTCAGAGCAGGGTCACATAATAGTTGCAAGTAGGCAACTGAACTCTGGAGGGGCCCCTCAGGAAGCACTACAGGAAATGGCTACTAATGATGAGCTTGAACTTTTAAACCTGGTAAGTAGTTTCAGTTTTGCTAGGATCGTATTTCTGCAATTTAGTAGCGCTTATTCGCGGGGCGCGAAGTTGAACTGGGAAGCCGCGAACTCACGCGAACAGTGCGAGCAAGCCATAAAATCCGCTGCTCACGGATTTGCGGATTTTGCGGTAAATTCGCGAATCTCGCGGATTGCGAATTTACCGAAAATCCGCAAAATCCGCGAGCGGAACGGATTTTCCGCCCATACTTACTTGCACTGTTCCAGCACCTTGGAAGAGGACTGTCTTTTCATTTCTGCTAATAAATCTAGTGTCCCACAAAGTTATCTCTGGGACATCTCTTCTTTGCACTTTATACTACTTGCTTCTTTAATCCTCTATCTTGTCTTTCTGGTCGATTTTTATATGCTGATGGTTCACAGACTACCAATTTTCCAAAGCCATTTTTGAATCACAAGTCCTGTGATTTACGAAATAATGAGGTGTGCGACTGCACAAGGTTTTTTGTATTTACACAAATTGTGGACATTTCTGACTTGCACACTGTGTTTTGCGATCCATTTCCAATACGAAGGGGCTCGAGAGAGGTTCCCCCTCCTAACTGCTAATCACAATGATTTGTAGCAATTGGAAACAGAAACCACCAATCAGTTACCAACACCTCAAAGAAGGCTGTGACCTATTTACAACGGGGTAGGTGTCCCCAAAGGGGAAGGTTTCCCTGGGACGTAGCCCCCTTGTGAATCCTATGGGGTCACTTCAATCAGTGCCAACTGTTGCCCAAGGGGCCATAGTTTACTCCTCTCAATGTATTCTGAAAGAGGATTTTTTTACAGCACCAGTTCCTTAAAGAATCATGAGTTGCTTTAAAATAAATGTTTCTCTTTCGGGAATGCGAACACATGGATAGAACAGGTCTGATGTTCCTTTCCGACCTGTGTTTGTAGCCAATCATGGGGGCTATTAGGGTTGAAAATAATGACCTGGCTAATTCTCATTCAGCACGTCATTACGCAACTCCCTGTTCATAAAAAGGTTGTGGTGCAACTTATTAGCACATAGGTCTTATCACACAGTCTGAGACAGGTCCCAAATAGTCAGTGTGCAACGTGTGCCCACTTTTTTTTCTTAACTTTTTATTTCTTTCCTTTAATAACTTTGTCCACGCCTGTATCATGCAGTAAAACAGCGAAGTTCAATTCAATTCAATAAATCTTTATTCGGATCTATTTATCGTATCCATAAAAGCACAGGTCAAAACAATCAATTTACAAAATGCTTAAAATCTTTCAAATACATAAAGATACAGTTTTTCAAACAAGAAAAGAAGAATGGCATGTGGAATGTGCACAAGAGATTGATTATTACCCATTGTTTGTAGCCAAATTTTAACAAGCCAGACTAGGATTCAACCTTCAATCATCGCACATAGAAGTAGTGCCCGGACAGCTGCTTTCAAAAAAGAACATACTCGAATGACCAGAACATCTTCTTCCAAACTAAGAATTTTAGTATAAGCTGTTTTATGGTCAATGATGGGAGTTTCCTTAAAAAAACGGAATTAGGAATAGTTTTGTATACAGTAGATAAAAATTACAAAAAATGCAAAGTGAGCCATCGTTTGTTTGCTGTGGTTGTCACAAGGGCACGTAATTTGCTCAAGTTTAGCGCTATACCCTAACGGAAAACAAAGCATATATTTCATGGTATCCACTATTAACCGAAACAATTATCCTCTTTCCCATCGACTAATGTACTTCAGAAGGTAACCTGATGGCAATTAAGGTGAAATGTTCTCTATTTACATGTACCTTTCAACTGACTGTTTGGGCATCTCTTCAGCCTGTCCCAACGTATTATACTTTTTATATAGCCTCCCCTGAAGTAATTTTCTATTTACACTGCCCAAGTCGCTGGGGTTTGAAAAGAGGTGCTCGGGGTTGACCCTGGATAGGCTTTCTCGCACGGCCGAAAGCTATGGTATGTCCATCCCCTTGTCGCAATTAAGGCAGTCAGAGATTATGCTTTGTGTTAGTGTTGCCGCAGGGTTCTGCCATACTTTAAACCAGAAGATAGCTGGCCGGGCTCTGATGAAATCTTCTATATACGTCAAATTAAACTCCCCGTGACAAATGTATTTAGATGCAGTAATCGGGGCGCATAGCAATTTTCTGTAGAATGTATTTTCCTCTGTTTGAATACCCTTACAGCCTGAGTATCCCCAAACCTAAGCCCCATAGGTTGCCACCGGGATACATTGTAATTTGAAAATGTTAATAATAGGTAATACTGCCTCTGTCTTTTGGGTTGGGGTAATGAAAGAACGGAATTAATGGCTTTACCAAATGTGCCTCTGCTATGTGAGACATGAGTAGTCCACAAGCCATTAGCTGCAAATGCCATGCCCAAAAAGGGGAAGTCCTAGATGGGTGATGTTAGATCTGTTTTGCATAAAGTATACAAGAACGTCATTTACTTTTACCACTTCCACTCCTATGCAGATGGCATGTAAACATACCTATGTGTAGGCCAATCCTGTATCAAATGCCTGGTGAACACTGAGACCTGAATGAAACACAGCAGCAGAATATTAGGAGGTCACAGACTGAATGTCTAATCTTTGCACACTCACATCCTAAAAAACACACTGACCTTCTTTGAGTCATCTGTTGCCATCAGGGCCCATGTGAGAGTCTTAGGACTCAAACTGACCTCTGACCTCAGCTTTAACAAAAAGGAGCTGCAGTCAAGTCAACTTCTTCCAAAGGAAACTCCTAAAAATACCCAACAATTTATAACTTCAGGCGACCACACAATGCCAATCAGTGCCGACAGGCATAAAGAGCCAACATATTACAAAATGCAGCAGGATGCCTCCTATATGTAGGAGAGAACCAACAAGCCTATGCTGTCTTCCATGCCTGAAGGTTTCTACACCATGTACACAAATGGATATACCTGAACTCAAATACAAATAAAGCACAATCACAAAGTACCAGCCCCCATCCCTTAGGCTTTGCTTAAAGCAGCCAATGGTTCATGCTCAAATCCTGATACAAGAGCACCCATGAGCACTTGCAATGCAACCACAATGTACCAACCCTCAAGGTCATCAGCGGCAAAGTAAAAACTCACTTTTAATTAACTCGTACCAAGGGCCACAACAAAAATGCTCATACCACACAAACCAAAAAATTTACATACTGTATCCAACCACAAAATGCCTATCAGTTGAAATGTCCTAGGCTGTCACCTAAGATAGCCCCATGAAACACCTCCACTCAATCAGTGTGTCTCTCTTGACATGGAATTCCTGCCTAGGTAATTGTCATATTTGCTGTGCCAAGGTAGGGAGCAAACACAGTAACCATGACCCACCCCTCCCATCTCATGGTGACCTCTGTCTAACATGTACCTAAAGGAAACGGTGGACAGCAGCAAGCACTACACAAATTGATATAGGTAAACACTTAATTCATCCAAAACAAAAACAAAAACACTTTATGATAGAGCTGTGCGAATTTTTGTGAAGTCGATATTACCCTACTTTGATTTTTAAAAGTTCAAATATTTCGCCAGCTTCTTGTATTTAGTAACGTTTAAAAACAACCTTGCAAGGAGAAGCAGGTTTGTGGAAAGGAAATCCCCCCAAAATTGCAAAAACATGTTTTGTGACACATTTCACTCAGTGGTCAAGTTTTGAAAAGTCGACAATCTTCCCATCATTGTAAATTCATGATGATGCACAGTTTGTTTCCAGTCTCCGCTCAGCATTCAGCCCTTGAGAGAGTTCTGGTTCAATGGATAGAACCTCACGGTTTCATCTTTCATGTTCATGAAGTTGCCGCTTCTGTTTTAAAAAATGTTGGGCCTCATTAGGATGACGGTCGGACTTTGTCCGCCCGCCACCCTATCGGTTTCCTGGACCGCCCGCCATAAGGGCGGGGGTCCCGTTGGGGGAATTAGGATGTGCCCGCCACAGTGGCGGGCACATCCTTAATTTTTAGCATTGTGGCAGGCGGTGCACTCTGCACCGCCCGTCACAATGCAAAAAATGCATTTACGCATTTGCATACACAAAGCGGCAGGCACCGAGCGGTGCCTGCCGCTTTGTACATGCAAATGAAGGGGGGTACCATAGGTACCCCCCTGTGCACCCCCACCTCGGCCTTCACCAGGGGGGCCCGCAGGGGCCCCCCAAAGCAAAGACCGCCTGCATTTCCGTGGTGGCATCGCCGCCGCGGAAAGGCACCTATTTGCATGTAGCATAATATGGCTGGCGGTGTCCATTGGACTCCGCCACCATGTTATGCCCTTTCTGCCGCGGTCTCAAGGCGACCGGAGCAGAAAAGTGGCGGACCGTCTTTCCGTCCGCCGCGGTCCCCCCGCCATACTAATATGGCGGGGGGAATTTGGGAAACAGTGTTGGGCGGATTGCCCCCGCCAGGCTGGCGGTGGCTACCGCCAGCCTGGCGGAGGCAATCCTCCCGACATCGTAATGACCCCCAATGTTAGGTCCTGGTGCGGCAACTCCCATGACCCACTGTTTTGAGAATGGCTTGCCTTGTTTTTGGGGGAGGGACTATTGCCCACGCACCTATCTCTAGATTCTTAACCAGTTGCAGTGTACTTTTTAGTTAAATGACTTCTTCATCAAACTCCTGATAACAGTTTTGGCAACCCAGAAGGATGTATTCCTAAGCTTTCGGGTCACGACCGATCAACTGGACCTGAACTCATGGATACTTTGTTCTACCTATCTTTTCCCTACTGGCTTCCGCTGTAGCAGAAGTAGCCAAGAAGGTGGGGGGAAATGGCCAGTGAGGAGGAAACTTTGACATAAAAGCTTAGACTTTGTTGTTATACTATATTTAAAGTTTTCACTGAGTGCACCTTCATGAGACACACTTTGCTGAAGACCCTTCAGATACACCTTTTATTTAAAAATTATTAGATTGGAAGCACTTTACCATGTTTTTCTCTCTGTGTTCTGCAATGCTGTATGTTTTTGGTCTCAGCTAGACAGCACTTACACTGACTCTTCCAGACATGTTGTATATACTCTATGGGGTATAGACAAAGTGGTCCCAAGTACTATCGATAGATATTATCTTAAATGACTTCAAAAGAAGAATTTCACAACATTGTTTTTAATCACAACGTGCACAGTAGAGCAAAATTCATAAAATACATCAACAATTAATCACAATTAATCAATTCATTTAAGATAATATCTATCGATAGTACTTGGGACCACTTTGTCTATACCACTTACTCACCCAGGTCTCAGTGACTTATTGGGTAACCCGTGTTTTTACAGCACATATATACTCTATGGGCCTGCAGCCCGCCCAAGTGCCTTTTTTGTTCCTTCCATTGTCCTTTAAAAATGCTTACTTGCTAGTGGTGAATCCTTCTTCCTTGTCCCTCCTTTTCGTATTTAACTCCCATGGAGCACCGTCCAAGTACTGTATCTTGACGCTTTGGTTGTTTATGTGCTTGTTTTGTGGGACTATTTCTTTCTTCCTTTGCTGTGCGTGTTTGCTGTTGAAATTTTTTGAGTCATTCGTTCTTTACTGTTATGTGAGCGTGTGCTTGCAATTCTTTTTTAGTAGTTGAAGGCTGTGAAGCGTGATGTATTACAAGCAGAGAAACAAATTATCTCTAAAACGTGCACCCAAGGCAAATGTGAAGAAATAGATTGTGTTTCTAGGTTGAGTAAAACATGCTCTTAAATGGGCTTAAGTCTCGGCCGTTTGCTCCCGGCCTACTCCTCCGAATGGCCGGTGCCTGCCCCTTTAACAATCTTTGTGCCCCCGTGCTCCGCTTTGCCTTCAACTCTGCCCCTTTAATTTCATTTTTTCATCAGGTGTAGCCAGGAAGGATCAGCTGTTGTGCTCTGATCAGAGCTGCTGCAAAAGGGGTGCTCTGCTGCTCAGTGAGTGTAGATACACTCTCTCATCAATAATGCTCGGTCTTTTACTGTGATATAATCTGCTTACAACATATACAGCCCCACCCCAATCCCTCCACTGCTTGCTCCTTGTTTAATTCATGATATTTCCATCTCCCAGCTCTAGCCGGTGTCACACTGAGGTCACTTCCACAGGTATGTTCATGCACATCCACATCATCCCTGTGAGCACTCTTGCAGCTCCACGTCCTCACAAACCCTCAGCTGCACGGTCTTCCTAAACCATGCAGTTGTACCATGTTCACTCTCCACAGAGGGTAATGCTTCAACGCACACCCTTTCAGGTTTGTAACACTCACTTCCATTCTCTGCACTGTGCTGCACACCCTCAGAGTTACAAACAGTGCTCCCTATAATACTCTAGAGAAGCATTCCCCAGCCTTGTGCTTTCTCAGCGCCACATAACATCCCTGGATGTCTAGCTCTGCTAAGCGCTATATCGATCGCCTTTACGTATTCTATGGGCACAGTGCTGTGAGGTGAACAAGAGACCTCACTTCCTCACGACTGCGAGCGTCAGCAATCTGAGTTTATGAGGCAAGTGAGATGAAGACTGACCACCAAAGAAAACAATTATTCAGTGTAAAATGTAATCCTGCAGCTGTACCTCAACTACAATGTGTAAACACTTCGATAAATATTCAAATACAGACAAAAGGCAGTACGGTTACTACCACCAAAGTAAGAAGAAAGAAGAAAAACAAAGAACCGGTAAGTTTTGCAAGTGCAGAGTGGAAAAAGAAGAACCCTCAGGCACCAACTGAAAGTCGGATGCCAGTTGTCTTCATTGGGTTCTTATGGAATACATGATTTAGTATCCACAAGTGCTGAAAAAGTGAATTAAAAGGAGTATGGACTACTCCCCAAATCAGAGAAATTATTTTAATGAAGGGGTAGTTCTAACTCCATTAAAAACATTAGTGAGAGCGGACATACATTTGGTCGTGTTAATCTAAACCAAGAAGTCCTATACATAGAAAAACAACAAAGGTCGACATGACATGTTTCTGCTATAAAGAGCTACTAATCAGCTCAGCATTCATCAGGACCTAAAAGAAGAAACCTCGTCTAGTGGCTGGTGCACTCTAAGGCACCAATACCAACTGTGGCGGGACAAAAAACACAGATTACAAACTTGAATGCAACCAATGCACAGGTCCTTACTCGTGCGCCCTCTCCAAAGCGTGAGAGATGAAGTTTCTGTAATATATCAATAAACATAAAAAAGAAAAAAGAGGGTAAACTGCTAAACATTTCCCCATTTTTGGCTGTCATTTTCAAAAAACAATTATTGCCAAGAAAATATTGTAAGCAAAACCCACCGAAAGGTCAAAAAGGTGGTAACATCGTGGTACTCACTATATCCCACCAAATGATGTTAATAAGCCGATTTTACACAATATCAATCAGAAATTCATGTGCATACAACTTTGCAGCTTTTCTGGCGAAATCTCACGTTTGGGATATCAACCTCTTATAAGCACTCAATCAATCAATCAATCACGGCATTTGTAAAGCGCGCTACTCACCCGGGAGGGTTTCAAGGCACTGGGGGAGAGGGGTATGTTACTGCTCGAACAGCCAGGTCTTGAGCTGCTTCCTGAAGGTGAGATGGTCTTGGGTTCCCCGAAGGTGGGTGCGGAGGGAGTTCGAAGTCTTGGCTGCCAGGTAGGAGAAGGATCTTCCTCCGGCGGTGTCTCTGCGGATGCGTGGTACGGTGGCGAGGGCGTGGCTGGTCGATCGTAGCTGGCGGGTGGGCGTGTTGAAAGTCATGCGGTTGTTGAGGTACCTGGGGCCCAGGTCGTGGAGGGCCTTGTGTGCGTGGGTGAGGAGTTGGAACGTGATTCTCTTGCTGACGGGGAGCCAGTGAAGGTCTCTCAGGTGTCCAGAGATGTGGCTGTATCGGGGGATGTCCAAGATGAGTCGTGCGGAGGTGTTCTGGATGTGTTAGAGTCTTTTCTGGAGTTTGGCTGTGGTTCCGGTATAGAGGGTGTTTCCGTAGTCCAGTTGGCTGGTGACGAGTGCCTGTGTGACCGTCTTCCTTGTTGATGTTGAAGCATGATGATGAGACGGCGTTGACTTGTCTGGTCATCGAGAGGGAGGAGTCCAGGATGAAGCCCAGGTTGCGTGCGTGGTCCGTTGGTTTGGGTGCGCTGCCCAGGGCAGGGGGCCACCAGGAGTCGTCCCAGGCGGAGGGTGATGATCCAAGGATGAGGACTTCCGTCTTGTCTGAGTTCAGTTTCAGGCGGCTGTTCCTCATCCACTCGACTACGTCTTTCATCCCTTCGTGTAGGTTGGTTCTGGCGGTTCCTGGGTCGTTGGTGAGGGAGAGGATCAGTTGGGTGTCGTCGGCGTAGGAGATGATGTTGAGGTTGTGTTGGCATGCGATAACTGCAAGGGGGCTCATGTAGACGTTGAAAAGAGTGTTGGGCTGAGTAAAGATCCCTGTGTACGCCGCAGATGACTTCGGTGGCCTCGGATCTGAACGGGGGGAGGCGGACTCTCTGGGTTCTTCCGGCGAGGAACGAGATGATCCACTCCAGTGCTTTCTCTTGGACTCCGATGTTGCTGAGGCGCTGCACTAGGGTGCCGTGGCAGACAGTGTTGAACGCTGCGGAGAGGTCCAGGAGGATGAGGGCCGCTGTTTCCCCATTGTCGATCAGGGCTCTGATGTCGTCGGTGGCTGCGATCAGGGCGGTCTCGGTGTTGTGGTTGGCCCGAAACCAGGACTGCGAGGGGTCGAGGGATCTGTTCGTCTCGAGGAAGGCGGCAAGCTGTCTGTTGACGGTCTTCTCGATGACTTCGGCAGGAAAAGGAAGGAGCGAGATGGGACGTAGTTCTAGAGGTCGGTGGGGTCCGCTGTTGGTCCGCTGTTGGTCCGCTGTTGGTTTCTTCAGGAGGGCGGTAAGCTCGGCGTGCTTCCAGCTCTCCGGGAAGGTGGCAGTGTGGAAGGAGGTGTTGATGATGTCCCGGAGATGGGGTGCGATTATGGCGTCGGCTTTGTTGAAGACGTGGTGTGGGCAGGGGTCAGTTGGTGATCCTGAGTGGATGGAGTTCATCGTGCGGGTGGTGTCTGCGGTGCTGATCGGGGTCCAGTTGCATAGGGTGGTGGTGGCGGGCGTTGGTTCGGTGGTAGGGTGCATGGTCCGTGCGTCGAAGCTGTTGTGTATGTCGGCGATCTTGCGGTGGAAGAACGAGGCGAGTGAATTGCAGAGGTCTTGCGAGGTAGTGATGTCGTTGTTTCCGGCGCTGGGGTTGGAGAACTCATGATCTGTTATAATACATGGGCCAAGAGGGATTCCCTAAGAAATTATTTGAACGATTGTCCATTTTTTAATTAAATAGATACATTAAAATACACCTTCAGACAGGGATATCGGTAAGGAAAAGCCTAGGGCATAACACTCACTCGTTTTACTCCGGAGCGGAACCCCATAGGCGCGTGGCAGGGGGAATTCTTCACGCCCGGATCATCTAAAAGATAAAACCCGGGTCAGCTGACAACCGTAATTACACAGCATGACTTGTCCTCTTTAAAGCTCTTTCAAAGGGGGGCGTGGCTTCAGAGCCTTCGGCCGAGACGTGAGGGCTTGGATCGGCTCCAGGACGTATTTCTTTGGTCCGGACCCGAATTTTCTCCTCTTCGGACATCGGAACCAGGGCTGCTTCTAACGCAGTGAAAAACTGCGCTCATGGTGAGCCCAGCAACTTTATTTTCTTCAATTTGTTGTTACCCCTCAGCGTAACGTCGTGGCCGCCATTTTGTTTTTCGGCGCTCCCGCTGACTTTCACTCTTTCTGTGTGCAATGAATTTTTCTCTCAGGAAAACTATGTCTTTGTAATGACAATATTTTCCTTCGTTATTGGGTACCTCTGACCCTTTATCAGTACGTTGATTTATTTACTTTGCTCTCTGCTGACAGACTTTTCCGTTTTTACCTCATACTCTATGACTCTCCTCACAATTTCCCTGATGGGCTTCTATTTGTACGGCTTTTCATGGCAACGTCTCGAAACAACCGTGGTGGGTCACTTCCTTCTAAACAAGCTGGTTTAGAGGACTTTAATCCGTTCAATGTTCTACAGGAACCTGTGGACGATTCTAACAATGATTCTAATGCGTCTAAAGGCTCTGCATCTCCTTCTGGTTCTCGTACCAGCTCAAAGCAAACCGCTAAAGTCCCCTCGACGTCAAAAACTGCCTCTGGCAAAAGAGTGAAAGTTAACCCGCCTTCTCCCACTAAAAATTTGGAGTCCTCATGGGCCCTCACTGAGCAGAGAGTTGGAGATTTGGAAAGTCGTATTGACTTAGTTCAAGGACTTGCTAGTCAGGTTCCTCTCATGTCCAAGGAGATATCTCACCTCAAACAGCAGATTGAGCTGTTAGAAAACCGTAATAGACGCAATAATCTACGCATTTACGGTTTGGTTGAAGGTCTTGAAGGACCAAATTCAATATCCTTTTTTCAGACTTTCTTACTAACTCTTCTGGGTCTTCCTGATGCTCCACCTCTGAATATTCAACATGCCCATCGTCTTGGCTCGATTTCTCACTCAGCTTCGTCTTCTTCAAAACCCAGAGGTGTTATCCTGTATTTTCTGGAATACAGAGTTATTCAAAGTTCTTCCTGCTGCTAAAGAACGTGGAAAAATAATTTGGAACGGTTCTAATCTCTTTTTTGCCCAATACTACGCTAAAGTAACTGCAGATCGTCGGGAAAGATTTTTGGAGATGAGACCTTCTCTGCGCAGTTTGAATGCTAGATTTGGCTTGTTCCATCCTTGCCTTTTCAGAGTGACTTATAATAACAAGACGACCACCTACGAAGACCCTGCACTGCTTCAGAAATTTTTGGACAGTTGCAATGGAGAATCTATGGAAGTTCCTCGACCATGATGGCTTAATATTTCTTCTTTGAGGATTCTGTTGTGTTTTATTAATGTTTCTCTCCCTTCGTTTGTAATATATGGTGATTTTTGTACCGTCTTTTATTGATTTTTCTTGTTATTTATTGCTTTGTGTGTTTTATTGCTCATCTCTTTATTTTTCCCTCATTTCTCTTTTAGGTAGCAGTTTTGTGGTCCCTCATCACTTTGTACCTCATATGTTTCTCCTGGGAGTTGTTCTTCTGCTCACAATCTCGTTTTGGAGTCTCCTGTTCAGCATTCCGTTTTCTGATTTTGCAGTCATTCCTAACTTTTCCCATCAGCTTTTTCTTTTCCTTACTTCCAATATCTTTCTTTCTCTATTTTGGTTGTGTTGTTTCTACTTATTTTTGATACGTTTTTAATTATATACTCATGTTATTGTTTCATTGTTCTTGCATTTTTAGATATTGTTCAAAACCTTTAGATGTCGATTAATGTAATTTCCTGGAATGTTAGAGGCTTGGGGTCTCCTATTAAGAGACAACGTGTTCTTTCTCATTTAGCTCATTTGAAAGCAGATATAGTATTGTTACAGGAAATTCATGTTAAAGATGTTGAAATCCCTAATTTGTGACGTACCTGGGTAGGCCATGTTTTTGCTTCTCCTGGTTCGGGTAAGCGTAATGGGGTTGCAGTTTGTGCCATAAACGTTTGAATGTTCTGCTTATATCTCAAGATACCGATACTGAAGGTCGGTGGGTAGTTGTTTCATTATTGGTTAACAAGATCCCACTCACTATTTTTAATATTTATGCTCCCACTGCACCAGACAAATTATTTTGGCCCCTATTCCTTTGCTCCTCCATGCAATATACTGATGACTATTTTATTCTTGGTGGGGACTGCAACATGATTATGGACCAGTTTCTAGATAGGAAATCTTCCTCCTGTTTTTCTCCTTCTCAGGTTCATACTCAATTTACAAACACCATTTCTCAACGGTCTCTAGTTGATTCCTGGAGGCTTTGCAATCCTACTTTACAAGAGTACACATTTTTCTCTCCCATTCACTCTTCTCAATCACGAATTGACTATCTCTTTATTTCCAAGGCTTTGATACCACACATAACTCACTCAGGCATTGGCTCTATTCTAATTTCCGACCATGCTCCTGTATCCTTAGGTCTTGATTTACTCCCTCCTGTTAAAGGTACAAGACGATGGAGATTTAATAATTCTCTCCTTCTGGATCCATCTTTCACTGCTGCTTTCCAAGATTTTGCTCCACGCTTTTTTACAGAAAATGAAACTTCCCACACATCTCCTCAATTAATTAGGGACACGTTCAAAGCTGCTTCTAGAGATTTCATTATTTCCTATGTTGCCAAGAAACGTTGTCTTGCTTTATCCTCTTTAACTTCTCAAATTAAACAACTTGAACATTCTCATTTTTCATCCAAATCGCCTTCTGTCCTTACTCAACTCATTAATGCAAAACTTTCATTTAATAAATTATCTACTAATTCTGCCAACTTAGTCTTACTTAAATCTAGTGCTAAGTTCTACTCTTCTCAAAATAAGGCAGGTAATGTTCTCGCTAATTATCTTAAAGTTAAAAAAGAGCGTACGAAAATTGATTCAATTCTGTCTTCTTCTAATATCGTTCTCAATAAAGATAAAGATATTTTGGAAGAATTTACTAATTTCTATCAAAATATTTATACCCCTGAATCTCCTCCCTTACCTTCTCACATTGATACTTGCCTCTCCTCCATCCCTCCGCCCTCAGTATCAGATGTAGACTTTTCTCCCCCTATATAAAGATATTCTTCCTAAAGACATCTTAGAGGCAATCCAAGTTCTTAACCGCATTGCTGCTGCGGCTATTTTTGCGCTGTGCGGCTTTTTTTAAAAAGCTGCGTTACATGACGAGCTCAGCTCGTCATCAGCACACGCCACCCGTGGCTAATGACGAGCTGAGCTCGTCATCAGCAGCGAAGGGGTTAAAAGAGGCAAGGCCCCTGGCCCGGATGGATTTTAGATCGAATTGTATTCCCATTTCTCTTCTTTTCTAGTTCCTAAACTTCATCAGTTATTTTCTTATTTTATATCCTCTCAGAAATCCGAAGGCTCGTTTCAAGAAGCATTAATCTGTCTTCTTCCCAAAGATATTAAAGATCACACTTTATGCAAAAACTATAGGCCTATTTCTTTAATCAACTTTGATTATAACATTTTTGCCAAAATTTTAGCTTTACGTTGAGATAAAATTCTTTCCCAACTCATTGGTCGAGAACAATATGGTTTCATAAAGGGTCGCCATCTTTCGGACAATACTCGCCTTTTCTTTAATGTTCTCAGTAAATCCCCTTCCTTTTCTCACTCCTTGGCTGCTATCGCACTAGATGCTGAGAAAGCTTTCGATAGAGTCAACTGGTCTTTTATGCTTTCTACTTTGTCTTGGTCCCAAATTCATTTCTTATATATCTTTATTGTATTCCTTTCTTAGGTCTTTCATTTATGCTAACGGTCTTATCTCCTCCTCCTTCCCTCTTCTTCCGGCAGGGTTGTCCTCTTTCTCCTCTTCTTTTTATTTTAGCTTTAGAACCATTTTTGTCCCGGATTAGATTAAACAATGATATCTCTGGTTTTTTGTATGGGGAAAACCATTTGAAGTTGTCTGCTTACGCAGAGGATATTCTTTTATTTATCTCCCAACCTCAAACCTCTGTTCCAGCCTTTTTATCCGAAGTATCTTCCTATGCAGCAGTTTCTGGTTATAAGCTTAATGTGAAATTCTCCCTCTTAATAAATATTGTTTTCATGCTGATTTTATGATTTCATCATTTCACTGGAGTCCCTCTAAAATAAAATACTTAGGTCTATGATTTACTCCTTCCATTAAGGACACGGTTGCCTTAAATATTAAAAATCCGCAGACCACTTTAACAGAATCCACTACTAGATGGCACCCTTTATTTCTATCATGGTGGGGTAGATTAGACTCTATCAAAATGATGTTGGTTCCAATAATTTTATTTTTCCTTTCTAATCTTCCTGTTAATCTTCCTAAGTCTTGTTATAAATCCATTTACTCTATCTTTCAAAATTCTTGTGGCAAAAAAAAGCTAGGATGTCCTTCGCCAAACTCAATCGTCCTAAATTTTTGGAGTTAATTTTCCAGATTTTTCTTCTTATCATACTTCATTTTTTCTTTCTCATTCCGTTTCCTTTTTACTAAACTCTACTGCTGATGTTTCCTCTTTTCCTTTATGGGTTGCAATTGAATCCTCTTTCTTTCAACCCTTTACCTTTAAGGAATTTATCTCTTTGCCACATATTCCTCCGAAGCTGTCTCTTCCTATTCTCAAAAATGCTAGGAAACTCTTTCTTCCTCTTTTTCTCAATGGTCTTGATGACCAAACTCGTTTTTTACAATCTCCCATTTGGTACAATCCTCTGATTAAGATCAACAATAGAAAGATTTTCTGGAAAGACTGGCACTCTCTTGGTCTCCTTTGGATTCATCAATCCCTTCAAGATGGTCTTTGTCTTCCATTTTCGTCTCTCCTATCTCGCTTCTCTCTTCCTGACTCCTTTCTTCCCAAATACAACCTATTGTGTGCGGCTATTCAATCTAGTTATAACTCTTTTTCTACTTCTTCTACCCCTACTTTACCTTCCTCTCTTACTATTCCCTTTCTTATAGCTTCTTCTTCAGCCTCTCAAATCTATAAACAATTGCAGAGCGTTTCTCCTCTTCGTGATAAATCTAAAACAGAACAAGACTGGGAATCTGATTTAGACGTTTCTTTTGATATCCCTTTATGGCAAAATATATGGAATAAACTAAGGAAATCCTCTAGAGCAGCCAATACCACCTAAACGTTATTTTTTGTTTATAACAGAATTCTTATCACCCCTTCCAAATTACATGCTATCGATCCATCTATCCCTTCAACCTGTTGGTACTGTCCTCATACACACGCTGATCTCAAACACATGCTTTTCACATATCATTTGATTCATCTTTTTTGGTCCAAAGTTTGAGAACAAATAAATTCTATTCTTTCTACTCATTTTCCGTTTTCCCTCACCCACATTTTTCTGGGTAGTTTATCTGACATATGGTCTTCCCACACTTCCAATATTTCCATTATTGACCTTCTCTTAGCGGTGGCTTTTCAACCGATCACTAAGGGCCCGATGTAGGAGCCCTAATACCGGTCGGAAACGGCCGAATTCGGCCGTTTCCGACCGGTATTACGGTTTTCTTATGTAGGGGGCTACATAAGTACAGATTCGGTAATTTTACCGATTCTGTACATTTACCGATTCGGTAAAATACCAAATCGGTAAATGTACAGAATTGGTAAATAGAGATGTAGGTGGTACTCTGAAGAGTGCCACAGGCCTTCAGGAGTCGGTATTGCATGCACACCTGTGCCATGTGACACACAGACATGCCCTTAGGGTATGTATGTGTGCCACATGGCACACAAGCCTGTAATTGGGGTGCTAGAGGGTGTCAAAGTGACACCCCCTGCACCCTTGCAAGAATAGGTAATTACCGAATCGGTAAATATGGATTCGGTATTCCACATTGATTCCTATTGGCTTCAAGGCCCATAGGAATCAATGGGGGATACCGATTCGGTATTTACAGAATCTGTAAATACCGAATCTTACAGATTCGGTATTTACCGAATCAGAATTACCTACATTTCCCCCCCTCTAATTTACCACTTCTTAAATACAGAATCGGTATGATTCGGTATTTTAGAAGTGGTAAATTAGATTTACCTACATCGGGCCCTTATGGAAGAATGCATCTAATGTCTCTTTTCAAGCTTGGTGGAGTGGTATGGTATCTGCTACAACCATAGACTTGACAGAGCATATGTATATCCTGTTCAACTTGCTATCAAACAAGATTTATTATGGTTACCAGTTACTGAGTTTTTAGATGTATCTGCTCAAAGTCAAAGTCAAAAGCCAGCTTTATTCGATTACTTAAAATCATAAAAGCAACAAGACAGTACTATTTATAAAATTTTAATTTTTTTTTACATATCATATAATTCACATGGTTAAAATCAATTAAAAGATCAGTCCCAAAGATAATATATAATCCAATCAATAATTTAGACGTTGGTACAAAAACAATACATTCGCAATGTGATAATAAGAAGAATGATTGATTTAAAAACGTTAACAGAATCTGCAATATAGTAAGGTCACCCTTCCAAGTGCTTCGGGGATAGCTTCCTGGTTTTCGTACGCATAGCTGCGACCAGAAAGCTAGCAACCCCGAAGATTATCCTGGTGCTACCTAGTAACTGTAAATAAAGTAGTGCTGGGCGTACTTGCACAAAACCTGCTTCCCTTAGAATAGGGACCAAGTACTGTTTTCTGCTCTTCTTAAAATGTTCACAAAACATTACAATATGTATAAGGGACTGCTCTGAGAAGTTATCGCAGCTACATGGGGTTGGCTCATCTGGGACCCCCCATACAGGGAAGACTCCTAAAGAGTACTGTATAATGTTGAACCTAAATCTAATAAGTAGATGTCGATGGTATGGAAGGCTTACAATTTTTAGATAAGGTTCAATCGAGGGCGTAGTAAGGAGGAGGAAATTGGCTCTAGCTCTAGGTTTAGTCAATTCTTCACTCTCCTGCTTTAGCGATGCCCTCCTCAGAAAGTTATCCTTAATCCATTTCACGTCCCCCTTACAGATTGTGTTTGGGTGGCTGAAAAGGTTAGGCCTGCCAAGACTTCCCAGAGCGCCCTTTACGTAAGCCAACCACGGAATCTTTGAGACATTATCCAGAGCCATGCAGTCCCTAAGAATGGTGTGGTTAAGTTTAATATCGTTGTATCTGCTCAATCTCACCCATTACATACCCCCTCTTGTGAAGAAGTCTCTAAATCTCCATGATTTGGTTATATACTTTAGTTTACTATCTTACATGACTGTTTTCTTTTTATTTTATGACCGTTTATGTAGAATTCCTCCATGTTTTCTGCTCTTACTGCATTTTTTATAAGAAGTTTGCTCTTTAATTTCTCCCTCTCCCGTTTCTCCCTCTTTTTCTTTTTCCTTCTTTCTCTTTTTCCTTCTTTTTCTTCTCTTTTTTCTTCCCCCTATATTGCAGTTCATTATTTCTTTGACTTGATTGCTTTTCTTTTTGTATTAAGACTATTATAAGTTTATGTAATGCAATCTTTATTTCAATAAACTCCTTTTGAAAGTACAAAAAAAGCTCTTTCAATAGCAAATGAGTTCAGTCAGAGCACACGGCAGCCATTAGAGCGGAAGACGGAGCATATCGCCGCAATCACTTACTTTCTACTAGGCGACTACCCTCCAGATAACCTACAGCGTCCACATCCACAGCACTCGTGGATACTAAATCATGTATTCCATAAGAACCCAATGAAGACAACTGGCATCTGACTTTCAGTTGGTGCCTGAGGGTTCTTCTTTTTCCACTCTGCACTTGCAAAACTTACCGGTTCTTTGTTTTTCTTCTTTCTTCTTACTTTGGTGGTAGTAACTGAACTATTCTACTGCCTGTTGTCTGTCTTTGAATATTTGCTGTCACTCTTTTGTTGATTTGCATTTAGTAATTTAAAGGGGTACAAGAGTGGCTTTCTGACCCTTTCTCTCATGTTGTTTATATAAACACTTCAATAGTCACAGACACACTGCTGATACCTACTGTAGTATGAACACCACGCACACTATGTCATGCCCAGCCGCTTTGAATGAAACAAAACTACAGATGAAAAAACAAAATGGTGATGGCGTCTCCGAAGCCAGCTCTAGGTATTGCTCACAGTAAAGCTACTGGGGCTTTCATCTCTGAAACTGCTCTTATGCACAGAACTGCTTAAAAGTTTGCATGGCTGACGAAGCCCTCCTGCTCCCTCCACTCTAACCTTCATCAGGTACGCCTTCTGTGTTGCCCACCATTCCCATTGTACTCGCCGCACTTTGTAGCACATAGGGCCCGATTCACAGAACTAACTTAAGACAAAATCCTAAACTTACTACTTTTGGTATTCACAGAAGTTAGGATTTTGTCTTAAGTTTGTCTTAAGAAAAACTTAAGACAGACTTAAGACAGACTTAAGTTAGGATTTTGTCTTAAGTCTGTCTTAAGTTTGTCTTAAGACAAAATCCTAACTTCTGTGAATACCAAAAGTAGTAAGTTTAGGATTTTGTCTTAAGTTAGTTCTGTGAATTAGGCCCAAGTGTAGACGTGTATATGCGGCTATAAGCACCCCGTGCCCAGCCAGTCAATCTCTCTCCGGGTGTCCCTCCTCACTGTTAAAGACTCAATTTCATGCCCTCCCAACACTTGACTAATACCTTGTTCTGCATACAGACTCGGTCTCTTGTTCTGACTCAAACTTTGAATTTTAATAACTTGTTCTACATGTAGCACTTTATACCGCAGTTCTTATTTTAAAGTCGGCTGTTTGCCAAGATCTTCTGGTGTTAACAAAATGTGATAATGTACTTAACCTGTAGGGACTTTTACCAAATCTCCTCTTCAATGGTGTCTTGTTGTGTCATTCGGATATCTAAAGTTTTAATTGTTAGTTCAATTTCAATTAAACAGGACCCATCACTACTCCTGCCTGTGTTCGCTTCCAGCATCTTTTGGCATACTGTGGGCGACCTCTCACAGGCACTGAAGGTCCCTGAGATATCTAGTTCTCCTGCTTTTAATTATCCTCCCTCTCCCCTACTCTTCTGTTCCTAGCCCGCCACATACAGTTTTATGTGCACCACAAGCAAGTTTGAATCCAGAGATTTAAATAAGTTTGAAAGAGGGGAAAGCTGAAGGGGCGAATGTGCAAGTCGTTGTGCCGCTTTTTCTACCAGGTATATAACAGAGAACGATGATTCCATTTACAAGGATAACAGTTAGAATTTTAGTGTATTCTTAAAAACGACGAAGACTTCCCCAAAATTGAGTGAATCAATATACTCATCATGTACAATTTTCACTCAGGCATAAAAGCTGCAATGTGGGTGTTAGGGGGCAGGCGTTGAGGGGGCACTGCCCGTGAATGAATACTACTGCTGGGATATCAATAAAACCAGCCCCAGAGCTGTACACAAATGCATTAACATTGCCAATGTCTATAGCTCTCGGATTACCGATCCCTACCGAATTTGCCAATGCTTGTTTTCTTATGCAGTCATAGTCTCTCCCCAAATCCTGTATCTAATTAGTCAACCAACACAACAGCTCTTCAAGTTTACATCATGTATCACCGACAGAATGAATGCGTCCTTAAACATCTTTAACATAGTCTGTGAAATTGAATCCTGTAATTGACCATATTTCACTATATTTCCCATACTCACAGAATCAAACTCTTCTTGGGTAATTGATAAGCAGTTGGTTTTATAGTTCAAGGGCATTTTGCTCTTCAAGGGGACATCATTGTAAGGATCCGGAATTTAGGCATAGGCAATTTATTTGCATAGAGATTAAATCTTGCAAAGTTAGCAAATTTTCCATTTGCATGAATATCAGAAAATGTCACAAGATATTAAGCATAACATTTCAGAGGATTATTATTTGGAGGAACTGGTGTGAGGTGTGAGCAGAAAATGTCTCACAGAAAGATTAAAACCATGGTCAAGAGACATTTTCTTGTTGAAACAATGTACTGACTGTACCTTACATTACTTTTGAACAAGAGTTGAACCTTTGCATTTAATTGTCCTGTTAGATACCAACAAGTACATTTCAGAAGCATTTGTATATTTTTGTGCAATTTTTGCGAAATTTCACGAAATAAGACATTTTCACAATCTTGCCCACCCATGAATTCATTTTAGATGCTAGCAGGTATGGGCCATTTTTCGCCCCAGTGTCTTTTAATCTCAGCACATGAAGCGGGCTGCAGCAAGGGTTCAGTGTAACCCATCACAGTTTGCCTTATATTTATCCTCTGATTTGAGCAGGGTTCATCATGTTCCCTGTGCTCCTGATGCATCCAGTTGTGAAGCTTCATTTTTCTAATGTTTTTGTATCACATTCTTTTCGGCTTTTCTTTGTTTGGATTTATTAGTTTTGGAGTCCCAACTTGGCTTGGTTTTCTTCCACCAATGTTTTGTTTATTAGTCTTATGGTTTCTGGAGAAACGTCACCAGCCAAGTATCCCTAGTGTTTGCACTTGGCTCCCAGGGCTGTGTTCTTCCAGTAGGTTGTCCAGTGCCAGAGCTGTGTTGAGGATTTATGCACCATGAGCTTGCTGCTGGGTTTAGAATATGTCTCTACAGAAGTGTCATACAGTCAGATTAAGCAAACAAACTCTTCTAACACAGTTTCTTCAGAGAATTGTACTGGACACTTCTGATCAATTGTTATCATCCTCTTAGTGCAGTACATAAGACAAGTTAGATTTAAGGAGCTAAAAATGATTTTAACAATGAATCAAAAATTGTCAATTAAATACTTTTGAAGGCATGGACACATATGACCTATTTTTCCCCAGAACTGATAAAATAAACTCCAGCAAAGATTCCAGTAGAAGCCGAACTCTTAGCTTGCACACAAACTATGCCAACTCTTTGCAGCTTTAATCCATACTAATATAATAAAGAGAGAGCCCAAACCTTTGAGGCGGGTAATCTCAGGAACCACAGCACCAATCACAACACCCAATACAGCGTTGGAAAGGGCAGTTGCAGCAGAAGGACATAGGCTATGCAGACGCCCACCATATACATTTAAAAGGTAAAAGAACCGTGCCAGCAAAGTAGTCCCTTGTGGGCGTGTCTGCGTTGTGCTGTGGGCGTGTGCTGGGGCGCGACAAACTCTGGGGGCGTGTGGTACGTTCCGCCCTTCATGTCATGTCTCATATCGTGTGCTAATCCCACCCTCCTCCCTTTAAATACCCCTGCACCCCATAATCATAACCCACCATTACTCCTTAAAATTCCCCAACACCCTTAAACACTAACCCATCTTAACACTATAAATATACCCTGTACCCCAAAACCCAAACCTATCCCTAAACCCTAAAAATACCCCTGTACCCCAAAACCCAAACCTAGCCCTGAACCCTATAAATACCCCTGTACCTCAAAACCCAAACCTACCCCTGAACCCTAAAAATACCCCTGTACCCCAAAACCCAAACCTAGCCCTGAACCCTAAAAATACCACTGTACCGCCAAACCTACCCCTGAACCCTAAAATACCCCTGTACCCCAAAACCCAAACCTACCCCTGAACCCTTAAAATACCCCTGTACCCCAAAACCCAAACCTACCCCTGAACCCTAAAAATACCCCTGTACCCCAAAACCCAAACCTAGCCCTGAACCCTAAAAATAACCCTGTACCCCAAAACCCAAACCTACCTCTGAACCCGAAAATACCCCTGTACCCCAAAACCCAACCCTAGCCCTGAACCGTAAAAAAATACCCCTGTACCCCAAAACCCAAACCTAGCCCTGAACCCTAAAACTACCCCTGTACCCCATAACCCAAAACGATATCTAAACCCTTAAAATACACAAACACCCCAAAACATATACCTCAGTACCCCAAAACATATACCCCTATACCCATACTTACCTTATCCAAACATTACAAAAAAAACATGCTTTTACTATTCATGCATTTACAACGAATTTCGTTGTAAATGTGTGCGTGGTAAAAGCATATAAAATGTAATGCCATGAGTTATAATGGCATTGCGGAGTCATGGTACTTTCGTAATGAAAGTATGCAGAGTGATGGTATGTGGAAAGAAAGTTGCAGAATAATGGGTGTTTACCCTCCCCCGGTCAGTACATTGGTGGCACGGCGGCCCACATCTCCAGCAACATACTCATATTTTTTCACTGCCCATTTGAAAAATGCACAGGTCTCTCTCATTGATGGCCATCATCGACATACACTTTTAGACACACCTCCCGCCACAAGTTCTAGAATTGCAAACTTTAGAGCTGGGGAGCTACGTTCGAATCTCGGCATCAGCTCAACATCCTGTGATTCAAGGCAAATCGCTTTGTCTCCCGTGCCTACCACAATTGAATGTGTTCTTCTGTAATGTAAATTGTGCCCATGGCATGTTGTCGAGTTTGCGCTATATAATATTGCAAGGAAAAATAAAGTAGGGAAACTCGAGTTCACAAACTACTGAACGCGCACTCTTAAGTGCATCAGCAGTGCACTGTGAATCGGAGCGTTTCACAGGCCTGTCACAGATAAGAAATGCTATCAAAACGAAATCCTACAAAACAATATACTACTGGCCGGCAGCAATTCATACCCGGACAGTGTCGGGACGGGCTGCTAGTAACGTTTATAAAGGAATCAAACCTTTGATTCAATGTTTGCTGTGTGACAAGCTGCTGGCGGACTGGCATTACTGTTCTGTGTATATTATTAAAGCATAAATAGTGCATACAGCATGCCCTTCAAATGTAGTTTCCTGTGTGCATGCTGAAACACAAAGAACATGTTACAACTTGCGAGGCCAGAGGGGTTCCCACATTTGTATCCAGCATTGCCTCTGAAAATCATGGCAGCCCTAAAGTTGTATGGACTCCTGCTCCCAGAATCCTTAGGTTTGCTTGATTTCATTTATAATAGTTTGTAGTAGAATAGTTACGAACATACACACAAGCACTCACAGCCACACACACCACATGCACTCACACACACCACATGCACTCACACACACCACATGCACTCAAATACACCACATGCACTCACAAGACATGCACTCACACACACCACATGTAAATTGTAAATTGATACTTGTGTAGCGCACTACTCACCCGCAAGGGTCTCAAGGCGCTTGTACGAATACCGCTGTGGAACCCATCCTGGCTTTCCCTGTGAAGCGTCCACTCCTGGGCACCCCCAAGGTGGAGGCCAGGCATCCTTAGCGTTGTGGGGGCCGTTGTGGAGATTAAGCAAGCTATTGCCCAGAGTTGCAGAGTGGGACTCCATGATTGGAATAGGCACCGAGGCGAGAATTATCAGGTCCGTGGATTTTTTTAACCCAAGACCCGCCGAGGCAGGGAATTGAACCCTAATCCCGGGCTAGACCTCTGCATCAGGGTCTGCCGCTCTAACCATTGAGCCACACTTCTCCACATGCACTCACACACACCACATGCACTCACACACACCACATGCACACACACACACCACATGCACACACACACACACCACATGCACACACACACACACCACATGCACTCACACACACCACATGCACTCACGCACACCACATGCACTCGCACACACCACATGCACTCACACACAACACATGCACACACACACACTACATGCACTCGCACAAACCACATGCACTCGCACACACCACATGCTCTCACACACACCACATGCACACACCCACACATGCACCCTTGTTCCTACACACCAAAGACATTAACTTCCTTACTTTAGGACATATTGAGAGAATGCCTAGGAGGAAACAAAAGGGAGGAGAGAGTCCAGGAGAAGAAAAGGGGAACCCAGGGACACAATTATACCAAAAGCAAATAAAAAGACCTTGAAGGCAGGAAAAATCAAACCCATCCTTTCTTTTTTACTTTATTAATATAATTATTAATATTTCTCCCTCAAGGCGTAAAACCACTGATGGAACCAGAGAAGATGCTCATATCTTTCAAGCAAACAATTATCTCAGTAACAAAAACTTGAGTCTCAATAGCACTTGATGTCCAGGGGGCGAATGATAACCCTAGTTTTGCACATCACTGTGCAATGTGCATACGTTTCTACATTCTATGCAGCTTGAGACAAAGGGTATGCAGTCAGAAGATGAATTACCAGAGTTTGACGTATCTTCAGATCCACAATCCAATAAAGTGCATGTTTCTAAACTGCGACCATGGGGGGGGGGACAGGGGGCGAGGCATGAGACTTCATTCAGATACCAGGTCATAGACCAGGAGTAAAAGTTCTAAGAATGAAGGATTTTGAACAGGGGAGTGAAAGTGCCTTCTCTCTCTTAGGCAGTATTAAATTAGTACACATCTTAATTGTTTGATTGTCAGACTATGCAATAAGTGATCCCTTATGGAGGGAGCAAGGATTTGGAAATAAATATGTCTATATGTGACTACAGGCAGTCCAGAATTGTTTAAGAAGATACTTACAGGGGAGGAGCCAAGATGGAGACCTGAACGGACGTGTGGTCGCTCGGCTCCGCCGGCTCTGGAGACCCGTACCTACATCCTGCCTGTTATCCTGCGGATCCTTTTGCCTGAAATGTGCGGGACAAGGAGCTGATTCTGACGGTGTCCCTCTGACCTCTCCGCCCGCCCGGAGTCGGGAGTTCCTGAACGGATCGCCTTTGCCCTGGGTCTCCGCCCGCTCCTCGGCGCCTGCCGGACCTCGTTTGCCCCGAGGTGATTGTTCTGCTGCGGCGGCTGACTACAACACGGGGGTGCCTCACTCGACTGCTGCTTGGCTGATACCTGCCTTCGCTGCCCTGCCGAGGGCACACGGAGCTGCACCGGGACGAATGTGAGAGGGCTTGCCTGAGGTTCCTTTGTCCGTGGCCGCCATGATGCTGGTCGGCTCTTCCCGTTGTTGCGCCTAATACCGGTGAGCTCCTCACAGTCCTGTCCGCCTACCTCGCAACCGGCTGTCCTCTGATTACATGGCATACAGGAGGGGATACAGTCTGCTACAGGGACGCCAACTGCTTCCTGATCGGGTCCTGCGGCCCCCCCGTTTCTCCCCCCCCCAGCACTCCGTGGACTGAGGACAAGATGGCGGTGCCTGATCTCCGGCGCTGTGGGGATGACACTGTGCTTTCCTCTTGGGAAGGCGAGTACACCTTTGTGCAAGGGGCCGGATCTGATTTTTCCTCCGGGAGTGAAGAGCTGCGTGACTTACAGCCGGATTGGACCTACAGGGATGTGATGACTATCTTGGATGAGGTACGATCGGAGATGCTGCATGACTACGAAGTACTGAGTGCGACACTTGATGCATGTGCCCATGATATGAGCCGAGCGCAGGGGGTTTACCCCCGACAAGGTCTGGAATTGACTTTGCTACATTCTGCCAGCCCATCGCCGCCTCCTGGTGCTACTGTAGCGATTGAGGGAACTACTGCGGAGGCTTCTGGAGATTTGTTGCCACCCGTCAGAACTGCTTCTGCAACATTGTCTCCCCTTTGTTCTCTGACTGGCTGTCTGCCTCGTGTAACAGTCTCGCTGCTTTGTTCACTGCTAGCCTACTCTCCTGCCTTGTCCCCTGCTCCTTCCTTGAAAAATTTGACTTCCCCATCTCGTGACTTTTGTCGCCTGTATGCCTCGGAAGAGCGTTTTAATAGGGGGATACTACCTACAGGGGACAGGCGATGCTCTCTCAGCGACTGTGCACCTCCCCCATCCTCGGAGCGGCCATGTTTCTTTGCCGACTTGGACTGCATCGGGCTGCCACATAGGGTGGGTGATAGAATGAATCCCAGGTCGGGCCAGGGCTAGGCGGTCCCCTCGCTGCATTAATATACTGGCGGGTGGAGGCTACGAGGGACCTGACTTTTGCATATGACATTGTGTACTGTTTGCTGACTCTCCCTAATGGTTAGACCTTTGGTGAAGCTATCTGCTACTGCTACTGGGGTAGAGAATATTCAATGAGCCGGCGGTGTCCGAGCGTGTATGATGTGGCCCTCCTCCCCGTCGTTCTTTAATGGGAGTCCAGGGATAGATTTCTTTCCTTGCTCCCTATATCACTGGTGAAATTTTTCTTCTTTTCTTTTTTCCTTTCCTCTCTCTACTTCTCTTTTCTACCTAAATTTCGGGTTTTTGGGGCGACAGACACTCTGCTGGGGGGGGGGGCAGGCTGTAGCCTCTGCATGTGTGTAGGGTGGGGGGTTACATTTAGTTTTAGTTAGTTTCTATGGTGCCTATGTATGATCGTCTCTTATGATTTTCTCTTTCTTTCCGTTCTGAGTCTGCGATAGGGTTTTAGTAGGGAGTGGGTAGCACTGTGGGTGGTGCGTAAATGTGAACTGACTCTCCTGTTGCTTTGTACTGTACTGCCGATTTGACGGGGGGTTCCTCACTACTGTTGTTACTTCTTGATGCTGCCTGCCCATGTGGTGAAGTTAATGTACGGACTCAGTTCTCCTTGGTTCTATTCTTCACTGATTTATTTTTAGACTAAAAATTTAAAAATTTTAACCTTCAATGCTTCTTCTTCCTAGCGACATGATTCCGTTCAGTGTAACTGCTGTTAATTGTTGCTATATTGCCTGATGGCGCTGGGGGACCGTATAGTTTGCCTCTGTGCATAAAAGTATCGTGGCCGGCCTGACGGTTGTAGGCCCGTATTTGTACCATTCTTCTAGCACAATAAAGGTTTTCAAAAATTTAAAAAAAAAAAAAAGAAGATACTTACACCAAATTTGAAGAGGGATTGTGTTCTTCCCAATTATAGACATTATTAGTGGTCAGCCCAGCCATGGTGACTTGGTATGTTAATTAACAGTCTACGGGGAGATACATCGGTCCAGATAATAGTACCCTCTACACAAGTGCAGCAGAGCCCCAGTTAACCACAGAAGAACTGAGATTAAAGATTTTACCGTTTTAGGGGGCATATTACCAAGCAATAGCGATAATTATCGCTATTGCTTGGTTAGCGGGAAAAATTTACCGCTGAGCTGCGGCGATTTTTACCGCAAATAAACCTTGGTATTACCAAGGTTTATCGCAAATGCGATAAAAATCGCCGCAATGCATGAATATCGCTGAAAAGTCAGCGATATTCATGCATTACCGAGCTAATGCTCTTAGCCATGTTATCCACCTCCCATTGGATAACATGGCTAAGAACTGCTCAGGGCAGGTGTTAGCTTTTGGAGATATTCGCGCTTAGCGCGAATATCTCCAAAAGTTGGTAATAGGAGATAGCGATGTTAGCGACTGTTTTCAGTCGCTAACATCTTGGCACGCCCACTTTGCATGTCATTAGTGATAAATATCACTGACATGCAAAGTGGGGCCCAAGATGGTCGCTATCTCCTACTAGCTGTCGCTAACTGGTGTTAGCGACAGCTAGGTAATAGAGAGATAATTTTATCTCCGCTTTCTTGGCTTTTAAAGCCAAAAAAGCGGAGATAAACCCCCTTGATAATATGCCCCTAGGTTCTTAAAATAGCTTCAGATTACCAAATCTGGTTTTCTTAATCCAGTTCAGAATAGTGAGTGAGATTTAGAGCCACAAGCAATAGACAGAGATAGTGTAGATTATCCCAGATTTGGGGGCATATTAACAAGGCGGCTCTATAAAATTATCGCCGCTTTTGCGGCCTTTTTCGGACTAAAAGACACGCTATTGCATGTTTTGCTGACTTAGCGCCCGTTTCCAGCACGCCTAACTTTGCATCGCTAATGAGATGCAAAGTAGGCGTGACTGTGAAACTAACCAGGGAAAATATCGCAAAGGCAGCTTCGGGATATTAACAAGGAAGGATAGCGATTATTTAAATCACGTTAAGTATGCCTTAATGCAGGAATGTAACGTCTGTTAAATTCCTGACTAAGGCATACTTAACATAGGGGGTGGATTCTGTGGCTAAGACCACAGGCCCTATCATCTAGGATATCGCCGTTTTCCACCATGGAAAACGGCGATATCCACACAATCTCTGGAATTTTTATTGCCACGGCAATGCGAGTTGTTCGTAACGCGCTAACTGGGCGATAAATTCAAGAGATAGCCTGCGATAAATATGCAAGCGATAAGCGCGCTTTGTGATATTTATCGCCGGCCCTTGTTAATATGCCCCCAAGTGAGCAATGAGAAATGTCCATCATATGAGGACGTAACAGCTAGATTTCAACAGGCGAGAATAACTTTCTGTATTACATGGAAGCAAAGGAACCCGGGAAGCGATATAGCATAGGCCTAGTTTAACTCGGTTAGACATTGGAAGAATCCAGTGGACTCAGGTTGGTGTGAGTTGAAGAACTCCTTGAATATTGATGGACAGAAATATTAATTTATGACTATCAAGGTCAATGTAAAACGTGGGGGGAGATGTAAGGACAAGTGGAAAGTTCCTTGGACAAGTTAATATTTTCAGAAGGAGTAGGTTGTTGTATGTACCCAAAATGGGGTTGAAAATGGTGATTACAACTAAATGCAAGGCAAGTGTTTTGGGGGGATGGCTTGAACTTGAGCATACTACAGGGAGTAGGCCCTGAAATTTCCACCTGTAGATGGGAACGAAAAGTTATGGAGACCAAATTTAAGGTTTGAGGTGGAGAGAGCAAGATACTTGGGTGTGTGCTTCCCATGATGAGTGTATTTGACAATGCTTGGTTTCTCATGGTGTTTGTAAAAGATGAAGGAAAGTACTTTGTATGGAGATGTGCTCCTCGTGAAACAGGAGAATGACATCACTCATGGTTGAAGTTAGCCAATGCCTGAAGTGGGCTCACGCCTATATGCTGCAGCGGAAAGAAGGAAACGTGACTGCTACAACAAGAGACAGAAGAGAGCTGGCCGACAGCCCCGATGGTAAGTACAATATATACACAATGTAAGTAAAATCAAATATCCTTGGCTAACGCCAGACCATGCAGGGAAGAAACAATGTGTACAATCGCACACTTCCAGCTCCCAGTAGATAGAACTCAACTCCCAAAGTGGGCAGAGGCAGCTGGAAAAGGAGGACTTGAAGTAAGTGCATGATAGTGTGTTGCACAAGTGATCTAAAAGAAAGTTCTTCCTAACCAGAGGCAGGTAGTGGTATCTCAGTGGTTTAGAGAAATCCCTTAGATCTTGAAGGCCGGTGGAGATCGCAGTGTGCGTGGACTAAAGAAAGCGAGGTTTTTTATCTAGCATGCACCTTTAGATCTTGTCTTGACAACATCCAAAGCTTGCGGCCCCCCGGGCTCCCAGCCCTCCCTTGACCAGAGCAATGCAAGCTTTTAGTTGGAAGCCTGGAGCCCTGGCAGCTGTTGCAAAGTAGCATTTTCTGCAGTTTGTAGAGAGGATAACCTCACAGTGACCCACACTTCAGAAACATACCGAGCAACAGCCAGAGATGTACAGTAAAAACATAACAGCGTGGGGCCTCAGCCCCGCAGAAATAAAGCAGAGCTTGGGCACTTCACCCCTGAAGCTACCACTGTTTTCCTGACAACGCAGCCTTGTTAACGTGATGGAAAGCCTTTACCAAGGCCATAACAAATTGGTGTCATAGTTACTTCCTCTAGTGAGCTAGGTCCAGCAGGAGAATAACACCAACAACAATAATAATAGGAATAATAATAATAATAATCATTGTCATAATACATATTATTATTGTGATTATTATTAATAACAATAGTCATCATAACAAGTATTATCAGCAGCAACATCATAATAAATATTATTGTGAGTATTGTTATTATCGCTATTATTATTAATAATAATGATCATTATCATTGTAATAAGAATAATAGCATTGCAATTACAAATATAGTATTATTATTATTCATAATACAATAATAACAGCAATAATAATAATCACAGTAATAATATTTATTATGATGCTGATGATTATTATTAGTGGTATTGTTGCTAAAAGTCTTATTGTTAATAATAATAAAAACAATAATTATAACATAATTATTTTTCTTATTATCATTAATATTATTATTAATAATAATAATAATAGCAACAATAACAAAAACAATAATAATAATAATTATAATAATACAATAACACAAACAATAATAATCACAATAATAATAATAATAATATGTATTTTGCTTGTGATTATTAGTATTGTTATGTTGGTATAATTATTTGTGTTGCAATTCATAATATAATAATAATAATAATAAAGGAACCTTGGATCTATCCTTTCCAGGTAATGTTAAAATAATAGTATTACAAAACTTAACAAACGGATCAGAATTATAGCAGGAAATTTGTCTCTCATTTCTTTGGATACCATTAGGTGAAATAGTGTTCTCGCATTCATAGTGGCACTGCACTTGATTGTACCCATTTGCGCCAGTTCATGAGAAGATGGATCGTCAACCTCCAATGAGCAAAGTTTGTGCAAATAATCAGAAGTCACATAAAAAATCTCTGTGCTTGCGATCAGTGGCGTACCAAACTTGAAGCCTCCCCCCTGAAAAGTACGCGGAGGACCAGCACCCGGCCCACCACCTACCAATTTTGTTGAGGGTGCCCCCCTGGAGCTCAAGTGCCCCCACGCACCCTGGGGGCTTATGTTATGCCACCTTTTCCGATCCCAAAGGACTTAAGTCATATCAGCCTAGGTTGGTATTTAGAAATTAAGCCAACAAAGGCTCCTCATACTTGCACCTTCCTGTACCATTCACAATTTAAGCCATCAGAGCTGCAGTAGGGGTTTCACTGATGCGAAAGTAGTTGCTATACTTCCTGGGGCTGTAGTATAGTAATAGTGTACAGGCCCATGTACCTCCCCAGGGCACTGTTTGTAATATGGCCCTAGGCCTGTAAAGGGTTATCAAGATAAGGATCATACTCGCAGTCACACCTTCTTTCTAAAATTGTATTACCTTTTCAAATACTCCTGTCTGCTGCCAAATTACATAGGTATTTACTAATGAAATGCTACCATTTGGTTGCAGATGGACTTTGTGGGGAAATGTGTCATGAAAATAGTTATCCAATGCCATTCAAGCTTTCAAAGAGAAACTAGTCAATAGAACGTGGACATAGTCAACACCATAGACCTTCAATGCCTCCCGAAGACAACTAGCCAACATCTTAGACCCTCAACGCCAACCGAAGACAACTAGCCAACATCTTAGACCTTCAATGCCAACCAAAGACAACTAGCCAACACCTTAGACCTTCAACGCCAACCGAAGACAACTAGCCAACACCTTAGACCTTCAACGCCAACCGAAGACAACTAGCCAACACCTTAGACCTTCAATGCCAACCGAAGACAACTAACCAACACCTTAGACCTTCAATGCCAACGAAAGACAACTAGCCAACACCTTAGACCTTCAACGCCAACCGAAGACAACTAGCCAACATCATAGACCTTTAATGCCAACCAAAGACAACTAGCCAACATCTTAGACCTTTAATGCCAACCGAAGACAACTAGCGAACATCTTAGACCTTTAAACCAACCAAAGACAACTAGCCAACATCTTAGACCGTCAATGCCAACCGAAGACAACTAGCCAACATCTTAGACCTTTAATGCCAACCGAAGACAACTAGCCAACATCTTAGACCTTTAAAGCCAACCGAAGACAACTAGCCAACATCTTAGACCTTCAATGCTAACCAAAGACAACATAGGTTCAGGTTTAGGTTTACTGGGGATCTGAGTATTGATGGGGTACATGGATTCTGCCAGATGTCGCTGGAACTTGCTGCCTATCGATCTTCTAAATCTTATTGCCAAATAGGGCCTGGAGTTCTCCAATCACATTCAATTGAGTGTGAAAACCATGCCACACCTCACAGAAGGCTAAAAGGCGTTGAAGAGTCATCTCTAAAAAATGTACTGATTGCTAAATAGGAACATTTATAAGGAATCACTTTACCTAAGCCATTTATAAACCTGCAGATTATTGACAGGAAATGTATAATTCAATGAGTATGGCAGAGATCTGAACACCAGATAAGACTGCATATTAAAGGGTTTTGAAATAAATCCACATCCAGCCTGAGGGCCCAAGAGTCTGCACCTCATCCAATAACATATCTTCCGGCAGCAGCACATGGAGGAGGATCTCTCAGAGTCCAGACACCCAAACTCTGGAGTTCCTGGAATATCACCCTCATTTCCGAGAACTCTTTGAAACTTAACTCTACAAGACAATGTTTTTCAAGAATTGCATAAATACGGTGCACTCCAGCCCTTTCACTATGGCGTAGGGCAGCACAGCAAGGTGACTTGTGGCCCTGCCCTATGGCAAAACCCCATAAATGAGGGTCACAGTCTTCTATTGTCAGCAGGAAAGTGGACTGAGGCTGGAAACCTCCCTTCCACGTACAATCCGTGACAAAGGCACACCAAAGGAAGAGGCATTCTCACTGAGCTACCTTTCAACCTGTTGGGTGGTAACACTTCTGAGAACAATTGAGCTGGAAGGAGGCAGTTGTTTGCCCTACATTTCAGAGGGAGTTTATGTCAGCTGCCCTCCATGAAGTTGAGTCTTGTCCACTACAAGGGCTCCAAGGAATGCATTGGTGAAGCCCACAATTCTCACTGCTATCTTGCAGGCTCTCTTCAGCCTCCATCTTATGAGACACCCATGTGAAGGAAATCAAAATGGATTCCTGTACTGCTAAAGTTAAACATAGCATATAAACATCACACACCTCCTACCGTACATGCGTCATTGAAGTGCCATATGGATGGTGTGAAGAATCCAGTTCCTGAGGACTGACAGACCAATTTAAAAAAGAGAAGAGAACAACATCATCTCCTACGCCGATGACACACAGCTGATCCTCTCCCTTAGCAAAGACCCCCTGATCACCAAAACCAACCTCCACGAAGGAATGAAGGCAGTCGCCGAATGGATGAGAAACAGCCGACTGAAGCTGAACTCGGACAAGACGGAGGTCCTCATCCTCAGATCCATGATCCACGGCCTGGGACAACTCCGGGTGGCCGATCGCACTAGGAACTGCTCCAACACCCACCGACCACGCATGCAAAGTAGGGGTCATCCTCGACTCGACCCTCTCCATGACGAAGCAGGTCAACGCCGTCTCTTCCTCCTGCTTCAACACCCTCCGCATACTCCGCCAGATCTACAAGTGGATCACCACCAAAATGAGAAGGACGGTCGCCCAGGCCCTCGTCAGCAGCAGACTGGACTACGGAAACGCCCTATACGCAGGAGCCTCGACCAAACTCCTGAACCGGCTCCAATGCAGCCAGAACGCCTCCGCACGCCTGATCCTCAACATCCCTCACTGCAGCCACATCACACCCCACCTGAGAGACCTGCACTGGCTCCCCATCAACAAAAGGATAAACTTCAAGCTCACTCCTCACCCACTCCTCACCCACGCAGACAAGGCACTCCACAACACCGGACCAGCATACCTCAACAGCCGACTCAGCTTCTACTCCCCCACCCACCAGCTCTGCTCCACCGACCACTCCCTCGCCACTGACCCCCATATCCGAAGAGTGACTACTGGCAGCAGATCATTCTTCCACTTTGCCGCCAAGACATGGAACACCCTCCCCATCCGCCTACGGCAGACCAAAGACCTACTGACCTTCAGATGACTCCTCAAGACCTGGCTTTTTGAACAGTAGCAGCATTCCCCCTCCCCTCAGCGCCTTGAGACTAAGCATGGGCGGAAAATCCGTTACGCTCGCGGATTTTGCGGATTTTCGGGAAATCCGCAATCCGCGAGATTTGCGAATTTCCCGCAAAATCCGCAAATCCGCGAGCAGCGGATTTTGCTCGCGCTGCTCGCACTGTTCGCGTGAGTTCGCGCCCCGCGAATAAGTGCAAAATTGCAGAAATACGATCTTAGCAAAACTGAAAGTAACTACTTACCAGGTTCAAAAGTTCAGGCACATCATTAGTAGCCATTTCCTGTAGTGCTTCCTGAGGGGCCCCTCCAGAGTTCAGTTGCCAGTTGAAACTATTATGTGACCCTGCTCTGAACCTCAGAATAGTTACACATATGCCACAAAGGTCCTGAATTACAGCTAAGGGAGACAAGCAGGAGCCAGGCTGGAAGTTAAAATCCATTAATCAGCCCCTAATTCATTATTGTCAGTTGGGGCAGGGCAGGTGTTGTAACTAATTTTGCAACAATGAAAGCACTTAGCAAGTGCAAAAGATCACTAATCAGGGCGCACTAAGGAAGCAGGTGCCAGCTAAAAAAATATTCTGTGACACATTAATCAGCCCCAAATTAATTCAGGTCACTTGAGGCAGGGAAGGTGTGCTTTGCTTTGCCGAAAATAATGTACACTGGACAACCAGAGGGTGTGGTGATGAAACAGAGGGTGGCATGGGTGGGCCAGAGGGTGGCATGAGTAGTCAGAGAGTGGCAGTGGTGACAGAGAGTGGCAGTGATGAAGAAGAGTGTCCCAAACAGGCTGGACACGTAGAAACAACAAGTTCGCAAAACTTGCGACCCGACAGGTAAGTTCGCAAATTGCGAAATTGTAAAAACCCTCGCGAACTGGCAGAAACACGGGCGAACACAAAAAAAAAAAAAATCCGCAAATTCGCGGGAATTCGCGGATTTTGCGGATTGCGAATCCGCAAATCCGCAAAATTCGCGGATTGCCAATCCGCAAAATCCGCTCATGCTTACTTGAGACCCTCACGGGTAAGTAGTGCGCTTTACAAATAATTGATTGATGGATTGATTGATTGAACAGTGCACAACTCTCCCTGGCAGAGGAGAGGTAAACTTCTCTCTCATGCCGGCACAGTTTGTTGCTGCCACCAATGTCTGTCCTGCACTGCCAGGGAGTTGAGGGTGTACACTCTCAGTAGAGAAGTAGTGTGTGCACGTGGTGTGTGATAATCCCATGACTGCCTTTGCATTGACACAAAAAATGAAAATTACCAGAAACTTGCCATGGGAAACACATGGTAAGGGGTGCATCCTCTACACTGCTGTGCAGAGGACCTTTTCCATCCAAACAGGGAATGAGTATGTAAGGAAAGACAGAAGTAAGGAAGGAAAAAACAATGGTAAAATAAGACTATAAAAGAGAAAGGATAACGAAGAGTGAGGCAAAGGTAGGACTGAAGAATGTGAAGGAAGGGGGAAGCAAGAAAGCAAGAAAGAAAAGGGAAAGATGATAGTACAGGAGTGGGAGAGAGAAGGACAGAGAGAATAGGAAAAGGGAGACACAAGAAAAATAGTGAATGGATCGCTGACAGCACAGTGGCAAAAATACATTACATTTCTTACTTTTCCCTTTCATATAGGAAACCAGAGCCATTTGCCTTACTAGAGGAGACAGCTATCTCAGTGTATAAATTAATGGTGAAGGGTATACATTACCTGCATGCCATATAGCTGCAGTGCCACAGGCACTTTCTGTTCGACCTTAATGTCTGTAGGAGTTCCTATACAGAAGAACTTAAAATTCCGATAAAGTAAAAGGTGGACTGCTTGAATTAACCTCAGCCACTGGCAATTACTGTGGGTTCCATTACAGCTCATCGTTCTTATGCTCGCTATGCCACTATAGAGCAACAGCGGTTTCTTCATGAGGGTGTCGCCCCCCACCTGCTGCAGAGGAGCTAAACGGGAAAAATAAAAATGCAATGAAATTATTTCATTGGCTTTTATTTTTCACATTAAGCGCTCAGTAGCCTCCAGCCGGGATAAATGGGGGGGGGGTGTCGTCCGCTGGCGATTGACAGCATAGAGGACTGGAGGAGCAAGATGAACCTTCCAAAGTACGTATGTCAGTTTGGCTGGCTTTCTTGAGCCGGTCATAGTGACATGCACACTTTGAAGCTCTCCGCTCAGCTGTCTCAGACAGCTGGGCGGAGACAAGCACAGGCCTGAAGAAGTGTGTAGCCAGGACTCTCCATCCAATCCAGGCGCTGTTCTCATGCTAGCACCAGTATTGGTTAGTGGAATTTCCTGGAGGCTGGGGCCCATGGAACTGACAGAGGAGAGACCGAGGAGGATGTCGGACATGCAGCAGGCAAGGTAAGTGACTTTATTTTTTATTATTTGCCACTCATCTTGCCTGAATGCCACCCACCCACCACTTAGTTGCCTGCCCCTCTCGTGCATATATGTGCCAGCTGACCCTGCTATAGAGAGGAGCAACCCTAGGCAAATCCGCCTCAGTCCTGCTCCAGTTGAAGTTGTCAAGTCCAGTCTCCCAGGCCGTATCCCTGTTTAGCAGAAACAAAAGCAACCACTGATGATTTCAGCCTATCTAGGCCACCATAGTGTGGTGCAGCTTGAGTCCTTTGACACACCAAGCAGGGACCATATTTCCTCCACTGTACTTTCAATGTGGGGCCTTCAGCTTAACATAATATTCCTGAAATACTCATACATTTTTATGTTTTCCATGTAGCATATAACTGTCTCGCTACTGGTTCCTTTGTATCAGGAAACACAGACGTTCTGACTATACAAATTGTCTCACTTTAAACAATTCCACATGAATGATTTTCATGTTTGACCCCTCTGTGACTTCTGGGATCCCTAACAGGTGATGATTATTACACTGACATTCTTGTTAAGTTCTTCCAATTTGGTACTCCATTAGGAAGAGACTTGTGCCAGTAGTGCTGCTGAAGGGAATTGATCTTCCAGCTGCACCAGTCATTCTTCTGCATCATTCAGCCTCACAGAGAAAACTACAGATACAAACATTGATTTCCACCCATCATGAATGTCATGTCTCTTGACACTGAAGACATAAATAGATGGCCTAATAAAGGTTTCTTGTGAAGAGCTTTGCCATCTGAAAGCCCAGTGTGTTAGAAGCTGATACAGTTGAAAAAGTTAATTCTGTCCATTGAGTACATTTTGCAGAGGTCTGAGTACAATTAACAGATCAGAAATTTAAATCCGGAATAGTAAATTACACATTATCCTTTCTGAGTATTATTATCCAAACATCAAAGGAAAATTTACTTTGTAGGGAGTTGTTCATACGCATTTTAAGGATTCGTAGTTTCCAGGACAGTGCAAAAGAAAGCATACACATATCATAGATTGCCAGGAGTATTCCTGGTCTTCGATGTGTAGTACCCCAGTCAAATGTCCAAATGGTGTGGTAAGCATGTCAAAAATCAGCAGATTTGTTTGTCTTTTCTTTCCCTTTTTTCTTTAGATAGAAAGTATACTTTCCTGGGGAAAAAGCTCCTCCATTACACCCCCTTTCCTCTACGTGTTGCAAAAGTACATTTCCAGACAGGAGGAAAACATGTTAAAAGTTTGTTAATTAACATAACCCACCCTTAGATGCAGCTTTACATCATTACTCAATCAACTAGCATGAGGGTGGATTGCCCGCTGTGATACAACCCATCAGCATGCAGAAGTGGTTATGGAATTTCTGTATGAAGATTAGTTTTTGCACATGAAAATCACAAAAACTTCTCTGAAATGGGCTCTAAATATTTTATTGACTAAAACAATGGATGAAAGTCTGAATTTACGTCTTTTTCTGTGATTTGATTTGATACGTATATTACAGTTTTTGTCGCTTACTGTTTTATAGTAACCTGATATCGTTTTCACCAAATAAAAAAATATTATTAAAAAAATAAAGTGATCTCCTTTACTTATTGTTTTTCAAATAAAATAAAATTGCATTGCCATGTTAACATTATAAGACAGCAATCCACTACTGTAATATAGCACAGGGGAAAAATATCAGTTAACAGTAACTTGTTAAATTAAATTACACTAAAACCCTGCCTGCTCACAACTCTATAACAAGGAGGAGGGGGGTTTCTAATTGTGTTCTACAATGTGTTGGGCAAAAAAGTTATCTTTTCGGGAGGTCACAAAGGCTTTGCAATAAAACAGTCCAGTTTTCTGAAAGAAAGTATGCAAACTGCCTTCCTTCACTGAGAGTGGAACTGAATCACAGTTTTATATGATAGTGATTTAGAATATTTAGTGGGTTAATGCTTCAGCTTCAGAAATCTGTGACCTATTATTCACAGGCTCACATCCAGGCACAGCCAACTCAACCTTTCATCCCTTTAAAGGTGTATAGCATGAGTACCGCTGAGTTGGGTATAAAAAAATATTTTTGCCGCAAAATGCTACCCAAATAGTCTGAGCATTGCATGTTATGGTCAGTGAGAAGGTACGGATCCACACAAAAATGGCTGCCAAACCCCAAACGCATTACAAGATCACATGAATGGTGGCAGAAGCACGTGTTAACACATTCTCTCCACCCCCCAAACCGACAGAGCCCGACCAATCAGAGAAACCTCCACCATTTTACCACATTTCCTACCTGCTCAACGCTTGCCAGATGGGCTAGCACTTTGAAGTGACCACAAGGTAACATTTAGCAATCTACCGACAAACAAAAATGAATGCATACATAAATAGAAACATCAGTAAGATAAGCTAAATAAAATAAATATTTATATAAGGTTGTGTTACAGCACCAAATGCAGGTGTAAATGGCCAACTGATCCACATCATGTCTAAGTGTGTCTGGATCCTGGGCTTAGGTGAGAGACAAGTTTGTCAAAAAGAAGCCCACAGACATCTTCTTACCTTCACTGCAGAACAACGCTCTATCATATGCCAGCAAAATGGGGACACAGACGAATGGCCTACTGCTCTCACCCAAGCATTGGTAGAAATAAGAAATTGTGAGGAGGAGCGACAGGAGCAATGGTATGGAAACCTTGCTCTGTTGGGATGTAGTATAACATCCTAGGGGCAAGCTCCTACAACAGGCACACTGGGTGATGTTGTGATTATTGCTAAGGCTCCAACAAAGCTTCTCGGGCAACCGGTTGCTCCTAGTATACACTCGAGACAGTTTGTATTTCACTGTATCATCTGCCACTACAACATGATGACTACATTGAGTACCACTAATTGTCCGGTTAAGTTTTTAATGGTGTTTGCCACTACATTCACCTAACTACATGGACCCTACAAATAACTCTGTTGCTAATTAATTGCTAATTACTTGTTCTTCCATAACTGAAAATGTAACCATTTTAAATGCATATTATATATTTTTTTATTATTATTCATAACCTAACCCTTTACTGTATTTCTTGCATATGATATACTATTTTTTATTTCATTTTTTTCAGTATCCTTCTTTTAGCTCTAATGGTACACTAATCGATCTTTTTTTACTTTACTTAATAAAGAATTGAATTCTAAATATACTATTATTTTTAATGCTAACCCTAGTACTAACCCCAGCTTTTTACAATTCTTTACATTATTTCAAGATTTAACATCACTCTTTCCCTAACACTATCCTTCACCTTTGATGAATTTATTTAAAATGTATAGTTGTTTTTTAACCATTCCAAACCAACCCATAAACTAACAATGATCCTATATAATTTTTTTAATGATGCTATTATATCAAGTAACATTATCTCATTGTCGTATGGTGTCATTTTAATGCAATATGTATCTATGAATTGCATTAAGTACATATACAATAGTCTTAATAATCAATATGGACTTGTAAAAGTTATTTAACAAGTTTATTAAATACATTTTACAGCCTACAAACCCGCCCCACCCTTACATGCAGAATTACCACCGTACACAATCTATCAGAATAAGTGTGGATTTCCGACTGTGATACAGCCCATCAGCATGCAGAAATGTTTGAGGAATTTCCGTACGAAGATTAGTTTCTGCACAAGTAAATTACAAAAACTTCTCTGAACTGGGTCCTAAATATTTTATTGACAAGCACAGTGAGTAAAAATCTGAATTGATTTCTTTTGCTTTGTTTTTATTTGATCAGTATATTGCAATTTTTGGCACTCACTGTTTTATCGTAACCTGATGTCGTTTTCACCAAATAAAAAAAATATTAAAAAAAGAAAGTGATCTCCTTTGCTTAATGTTTTCCCAATAAAAATTAAATTGCGTGTTATGTTCACATTTTAAGGCAGCAATCCACTACTGTAATATAGCACATGGGAGAAATATCAGTTAACAGTAACTTGTTAAAGTAAATTACATGAAGAGCCCTGTCTGCTCACAACTCTATAAGAAGGAGGAGGGGGTTATGATGGTGTTCTGCATCATGCTGGGCAAGAAATGTGTGCAGGACTTCTCAAGGGCCCTGCCATGAAACAATCAGGTTACTGCAATAAAGAATTATCTCTCTTCATCCACTGAGAGTGATACTCCAGTACATTGGGCTGCTCCTTTCCCCGAAGCACAGATACTTTTTTTTGTTTTGTTGATTTAACACAGTGGCGGCTCCTCAAGGGAGTGCTGCGGGGCGGTGAGTCGGGCGGGGGAGGGCCAGGGTGGGGGTAGTAAACTCCGGCATACGGTCAAACAGAGCTAAGTAAGTAAATAAATAAATACAACAAATTATATTGTGCGCGCTGCATTGCAGGGCTGCAATAAACGACTCGCAATGTAATTTTTTTATTTATTTATTTACGTACTTAACTCCGTTCCAGCCGTATGCCAGAGTTTAATACTCCGCACCCTGCTCCTCCCCCTCCCCACTGCCCCGCAGCACTCACGCGAGGAGCTGCCACTGGATTTAAATAGCACGGTTTATCACACGTGAGGGTATCCAGGCACTGTTCATAGGCACGGGGAGCAGGGGGCATTAAGTGATTTGCCCTGAATCACAAAATGTTGCACCAATGCCGAGACTAGAACCTGGATCCCCAGCTCCCGAGTTGGCAGCTCTGCCCCCTGTGCCACATCTTCTCCACCTATTCTCCTTCCGGTGGAGCTGTGGTGTTGGAAGAAGTACGCACATGGACGTCACAACTCTGTACAGAACTGCCATTGGGGCAGATTGCGGTAGCATGGAGTGGGGTAGATCATTTTAGAGTGGAGTTTGGTAGATTGGTTTAGAGTGTAGTGGGGTGGAGAGGGATGGAATGGGGTAGATTGTAGTGGGATATATTGGGGAGAGTGAGGCAGACTAGAGTGGGGTAGATTGGAGTAGATTGGAGTGGAGTCAAGTGGGGTAGATTGGAGTGGAGTGGGTAGATTGGAGTAAGATAGATTGGAGTGGGGTAGATTGGAGTGGGGTGGACTGAATTGGGATAAATATAATTGGGGTGGATTAGGGTACATTGTGGTGGGGTGTGGTAGATTGTAGTGGAGTGGGTTGAATGGGAGTGGAGTGGGTTGGGATAGATTAGTGTAGAATGGGGTGAGTATATTTGGGTGGATTGGGGTAGATAAAAGTGTGGTTGAAAGGAGTGGGGTAGATTTGGGTGGAGTGGAGTGGGGTGGGGTAGAGAGGAGTGGAGTGGAGTGGGTCAAATTGTAGTGGAGTGAGGTAGATTGGATTAGAGTGTAGCAAATCGGGGGGATTAACATAGGATACATTGGAAGGCAGTGGGGTATATTGGAATGGAGTGGGGTGGATTGGATTATCATAGAATGGACTGGGTCGTTTGAAGTAGGGTGGATTAGAGTAGAGTGGAGTAGAGTAAATTGGAGCTGAGTATGTTTGGGTGGATTGGAGTGGGTAGAGTGGGAAAGCATGGAGTGGCTAGATTGGTTTAGAGTGGGATAGATTGGGGTAACATGGAGTGGGGTAGATTGGGGTAGTTTAAAGTGCAGAACATTGGAGTGGAAGGGAGTGGGTGGACTTTGAGTGGAGTGGGGTACTTGGAGTGGGGTAGATTGGGTGGATTAGAGTAGGGCAGATTGGAATGGAGTGGGGTTGATTGAAGTGGGACAGATTGGAGTGGGATAGATTGGGATGGGATAGTCTGAAGTGGGTAGGTTGGAGTAGAATGCAGTAAGGTAGGTAGGAGTGGATTTGGGGTAGGGTGGGTGGGGTTGATTGGAATGGGTTGGGGTAGATTGGAGTGGGGTGCGGTGGAGCGGGGTATAGTGGAGTGGAGAAGATTGGAGTGGAGTAGATTGGGCTACACTGGCGTTGGGTAGGTTGTGGTGGATTGAGTAGACTGGGTTGGATTGGAGTGGAGTGTGGTAGACTGGAGTGGAGTAGAGTTGAGTAGAATAAGTAGATTGGAGTAGGGTGGAGTGAAGTGAGGTAAGTAGTGGTAGAGTGGAGTGGGGTACAATGGAGTGGAGTTGGATAGTGTGGAGGTTGGAGCTGGATACATTGGAGGGTAGTACAGTGTGGTAGGTTGGATTGGGTAGATTGGAGTAGAGCTGGATATATTGGAGTGCAGTGGATTGGATTGGAGGGGGTAGATTAGGGTGAACTGGGGCACATTGGAGTGGAGCAGATTGCGTGGATTAGAGTAGGGTAGATTGGAATGGAATGGGGTGGATTGAGGTCAATTGGAACAGGATAGATTGGAGTGGGGTAGATTGAAGTAGAGCTGGATATATTGGAGTGGAGTGGATAGGAGTGGAGAGGGTAGATTAGGGGGAAGTGGAGTACATTGGAGTGGAGTAGATTGCGTGGATTAGAGTAGGGTCGATTGGAATGGAATGTGGTAAATAGGTTAAATTGGAATAGGATAGATTGGAGTGGAGTGGTATAGATTGGTCTGGAGTACGGTAGACTGGGGTATATTGGTGTGGAGTGGAGCGGAGTAGAGTTATTTGGGGTAAATTGGGATGGAGTGGGGTAGATTGGAGTTTGATAGATTGGAGTGGTGTAGATTGGAGTTGAGTGGGGTAGATGAGGTAGAGTAAGGTAGAGTGAGTGAAGTGGAATGGGTAGATTAAATTGGAGTGGGGTATATTGAAGTGGCGTGGGATTTGGAGTGGAGAGTGGAGAGTGGAATTGCAAGATGTGTCCTAGAGTGTCTTACATTGGAATGCGGTGGAGTGGAGTAGAATGGCATACAGTGGAATGGCATAGAATGGAGCAGTGTTATAGAGTGAAGTGGTGTAGAGTGGAGTAGTGTAAGGTGGAGGATCATAGTGTGAAGAATGTATGGTGTGATATCAACCTGACATTACAGACAACACATTTCCAATATAAATGGCAATAAAATTTGCACAGACATACTGTTTTACTGTGAAAAATGATAACGTGTGGAAATGTCATCACCTAGTGAATTGATGTGTTTTGATCATATTAAAATATTTGTTTCCACCACACTTTAGAATTATGATAAAATTTGCTTCTTTTCTACTTTTCTCAGTCTGATGTATTCTGAAGTATCAGCACACTTCATTTTTGTTGTGTTCTAGAGAAAATAGCATCCTAAAGCCTGTCCTCTCACATGGGTACACAGCTGGATGGATTGTCACATGTATTCTCTCACTTTGATGTCAGTGAAAGAAAGGTAAATACCAAGCTCCCTTGGAAGACACAGCTTGGCATTTGACCTCTGTCTTAGAATGCCCAGCAAACGTGAGAAGAGAAGAACAAGATTTAAAGGCATGTTTACAGAAAGCAAGTTTGTGAAAGAATACAGTAAACAAGGTTTGGGCACCGGGAGAGATTACCTCTAGCTGGACAGCTTAAAGGATATAAAGCCAGCAAATAGAAAGCAAGCAAATGTGAGTTACAAATCACAAAGCCAATGGTAAGCATTGGGCGGAATGTATTCCTAGGTCAACTTTCTGAATATCCCCAAATTGTCTTTAGCAGACCAGACAACTGCGCCCTCTGGTAAGCTGCAAACTAAAAAAACATGCTGAGGCTAATGCCAATGTCCTGGATGGTTTACACACACCTTAGTGGATGCCGACAGTTCAAAGCCTCCGAAAACGTATTTTCCCTGCCACCATGTGATATAGGCTCCTCCCCATCTGACCGTGTAAAGGGAGCTGATATTGTGTGTCACACTGTAGCACCATGTTGAAGTTCAAGTTCAAGTTCAGTAATTTATATAGCGCACTACTCACCCAGAGGGTCTCAATGCGCTTGAGGGAGGGTGAGTGCATTACTCATCGAATAGCCAGGTTTTTAGCTGCTTTCTGAAGGAGAGGTGGTTCTGTGTAAGGCGGAGGTGAGTGGGGAGAGAATTCCAGGTTTTGGCCGCTAAGTAGGAGAAAGATCTTCCCCCCATGGTGGATCTATTGATGCGCGGAATTGCGGGGAGGTCTTGATTGGATGAGCGAAGTTGGCAGGAGGGTGTGTAGAAGGACAGTCGTTTGTTGAGGCATTCGGGTCCTAGGCTGTGGAGGGCCTTGTGTGCGTGTGTGAGGAGACGGAACGTTATTCTCTTGTTGATGGGCAGCCAGTGGAGATTTTTCAGGTGACCGGAAATGTGAGCTTGTCGGGGGATGTCCAGTATGAGTCTGGCTGAGGCGTTTTGGATGCGTTGGAGTTTTTTCTGTAGTTTGGCTGTGGTTCCGGCGTAAAGGGTGTCTCTAGTCGGCTAGTGACTAGTGCGTGGGGGACTGTCTTTCTTGTTTCAAGGCCAAGCCACTGACCAATAGAAAACTAAACAATTGCCAATACTGTTACTTTAAATCCTTTTCTTTTCACAACAGCACATTAGGGTTAAACACAATGTGGGTGCAAGACCTCTAGTTCAGTCTGAATTATTTCTCTTTGTTTATTTTTTACTTTAAATACATTCGTTGGTTAAATTCACCAAATTTACATTTTCAGCATCTACATCACAAATACAAAAATTCTTACTTTTCATAAAACATTGAACTCTACATAGTCATCATCATTCCATACTCACAGTCACTCAACATATCAGACATTCAACCACTTTACACTTACATACACAGCCGCAACACGTTATTTACAGTTCAAAACTAATTACAATATTATACAGCAACCATAGACAATCAATTTGTCAAATCTCATAAATCTCATAAATTTGGAGCACTATTTTTGATTTGAAGATCTTATGGCTCAACAAACAATGGTCTACGCGTTTAGAACTCCTACTTGGTATGGAGTTCTCATCAGGACCCAAAGAAGCTTTGCTGAAGATAGCTTGGCTCTGTTTAACCCGACGCTCAACAATCAGGCAGAAAACACACATACACTTCTGACTTTCTGAATTGTACCGGGGCCTTATTTCCTAGGTCGTAACTTCTTACCGACGTGCAGATGCGGGCGCCCGGGTAATGCCTCTGAGTGCCGCTGTTAGACACGAACCGGTTGCGACGGCGTGTTCGTTCAATGGCATTGCATGACATTTTGATACCATAGGCCTCCCACTCAGAGTTTTGTGGGTGGCCTGACTGGGGCATGAAATCCCAGCTGAAAATTGGACGAAAAGTCTCAGGTTGGTGAAACAGATCCCGAAAAATGCTAGAAGGCGATTCACACAGTTGAATTGTTTACTCTATACATTTTTAACCCCAAAACGCATGCATCAAATGTACCCATTAACATCCAGTATCTGTCCCAGATGCACAGAACCAGTGGCTGAATTTTACAATCTGGTGTGGCAATGTCCAATAATCACTGTCGTTTGGGGGCAAGTACTGGTCGTGGCAGCGATTAGTACTAGCGCGATCTTACTTCGGGATCCTCACCACTGCTTGATAGACATTCGCCCTTGAATAAAAGAAGCAAAACATGTTATCCTATGTGTGGCCCTGGCTTTGGCGCTGGTGAAGCACTTCATAGCCATGACGTAGAACCCTCGTGGCTCCGCTGGCATCGGAGTGGTGCAAAGATTCGATGAAATAGGGGCAAGCAGAGACACCCCCATGGTCCAATCCCTGATACGGTGCTCCCTAAGGAGAAAGATACATCAAGATACATCAAATGGGACAACAACTTGGATAAGCTAGAGCACAAGTCTACCTAGGAGGTACTATGCAAGGGAGCTGACTAGTATGCCTGATTGGTTGGAAATGCACTGTGAAACTCTGCCAAGCTTGCTGTCGTGAGACTCATGACGGTAACATGGAGACCAAAAAAAAACAAAGTCTTAAGAGCAGTATCAGCTAGAGCTTGCCTTAGACTTGGTCCAACGATGCTGCTCTCTTTCTCACAAGCTAAACAACAAACTACTGTGTTGGACTGTACACCGAAGGTTCAAAGATGGCGTTTGTGCTATGCAAGGTGCTGCATTCATATGTGCTACGTGATTATTGTATATCCTCGGTTCTTTCATGATTTTTTAGATTTTATGAGAAAATTGAATAAAGATCTTTTAAACAGCTAGAGAGGAAAACTCCAGCATAGTGTTACATGATTGTGATTTAGGTGGTTTAGTGGGTTAATGCACCAACTTTAGAGGTCTGCGGACTGTAATTCACAGGCTCACATCAAGGCAGAACCAACTCAACCCTTCTACCTGCTAGGCTGTATAACATGAGTGCCACTGATTTGGGTGATATTAATAATGTATTTTTAGCAGCATGGTGCCCCAGCAGTATGAGTATTGCGTGGATATGGTCAGTGAGAAGTCTCAGAACCGTACAAAAAGGGTCCCCAAACTCTGAAATCACTGCAAGACCACATACATGGTGTCAGAAGTGTTGCTAACACACTCCCCCCAAACTCAACATTGGCCAAACAATCAGAGAAACCTCCACCATTCTGCCAAATGTCCTACCTACTCAGCGCCTGCCCGGCGGGATAGCACTTTGAGTCAACCACAATGTGACACTTACCACTCTACAGACCAACACAAATAAATGCATAAATAAAAGCTGTTGCTGGTGGGATAAGATAAAGACATCTTTTTTTAGTTTAAGAAATAATTTTATTTATAACAAAAATAACACAATGCAATACATATAGGATAAAGTCCATCTATATGGAATATTAGGTCGGTACATGAAGAATAAAAATAAAAATAGAGAATAAAAAATGACATCCTATACATTTAATTAGCATCTAATCACTATATAGCCATACTTAAATAACAGAGAGAAAGAGAAACAGGAGAGTTCATTGTTAAATATCATTAAAAAAGCATAAGGAACACAGTTCATGGAGGTTTAGGGACTTCCTCAATCCGGGGAGTATGAAGACCTGTTTTGCTAGCAGACGTATCTAAAAAATGAGTAATGGGTGGTCATAAAATATTGTGTTTGATAGCAAGGTATATTGGAGTAACAAATGCTCTGTCAAGCCTGTGATTGTAGCAGACACCATACCACCAGGCCTGAAAGGATACTTTAGTAACATCCTTCCATGCCTTGGTAATCTGCTGGAAAGCAAACGCTAGAAGTAAATCAATTATGTGAAAATTATTAGATTGTGGATCCTAGTTCTCAGAAACACTGCTAAGGAATAAAGTAACAAAATGAAAAGGGACTTGTTTGTGGAAAATGTATTTGTTTGTTGCCAAACCTGCAACCAAACATTATAGGCATGAGAACATTCGATTAGCTGGTGTTTCAAGTCAACTGAATTAGTATTGCATGTCCAACAGGAAGAGGCGATAGTAGAGTTTATGTTGTGTAAAGAAAGAGGAGTGTACATGAGTCTATAATAAATGAAAAACAAAGATTGAGTAGTATTAGCTGCTCTACAGGTTTTCCCAATTTCTGCCAAGATTTTTTTCCAAACAGAAAAAGAAAAGGAGGGGGCATATTACCAAGAACCTTATTAAAATGAGCGCCATTTTAGCGGCAGTAAACTGCCCCTTTAACGTTGATAATGGGCTTGCTAATATGTGTTATAGAATTCCAATAGAAGCTCAGGTTAGATGTCCTGCACATCTAACCTGGGCTTCTATTGGAATTCTGTAAAGCATATTAGCAAGCCCATTATCGCTGTTTTAGCGGCAGGAAACTGCCGCTAAAGCAGCGATAATTTAAACGAGGTTCTTGCTAATATGCCCCCAGGTCTGAAAATTGGATTCCCAAGAGAGTTCTACTTCTGTTTTAGGTCGATTATCTGGAAGGGAAGTTATCTGTTTATATAGTTGAGATGCAGATGGAGAGCTAGCTAGAAGAGAACAAATCTTAATATTGAGAGATATAGAAGTAGGGACAGACACAAGTTGATCGTAGTTTGAATGAATTACAGAAGTTAAATAAGTATAATGAGATTGATAAGAGTTAGGTAAAGCAAAGCGTGCTTTAGCAGATCGAAAACAAATACATTTATTTTCATGAAAAAGTTGATAAACTCAACGAAGACCTTTAGCATGCAAACTTTTCCAAACGATACACCTGTTATTAATCTTAAGATATTTATTGTACCAAAGAGAAGAGTGCAACATTTTTTTAATGGACTTGATCTGAAGTAAAAATAGGTTGTAGAATTTTACAAGTGTTATTTAAAATAGGAAGAGATAAGGATGGGGATCTATGTGTAAGAGTTATAAATTCCTTAAAAGGAAATTGATATAAGAAGAACTTATTAATCTTTGTCCATAAGGGCAGATTGGACGTGTCGTCTTCCTGTAATAACAAAGAAGATGGTCTAAGGGAAAAAGCTGTATGATAGGAAAGGAAATCCGGGAAATGTACTCCATCTAAGTATTTGGGTCATTTGAGTTTTTAAACAAACATACAAGCTTTTTTTCTGATTCCAGAGGAATTTAGACAGGATTGAGTAAAGTCATTTATATTGAGAATTAGAAATGTTAACCGGGATATTAGAGACATTAAAAAGCATCATCTTTATAGTATCTAGGCAACCCCACCGGGACAAAAATAGGGGGTTCCAACTGGAAGTAAGTGAATTCAAAGTTGCATTCAATTCCTTAAAGTTGAGTGAAACAGTCTCTTTAATGTATGAAGTAAACAATAAACCAAGACATTTAGTTTTTGCTGAATTCCAATGAAATTGAGAAGAGATGAAATTAGCATGAAAGCATAATTTGTTTAATGGAAGAAATTCACATTTGTCTGGATTTAACCTGTAGCCCGAGACGAATGCAAACAGTTCTACCTCTGATAAGAAGGCTGGCTGCGAAGTTTGTGGATGAGACATAAAAAATAAAATTTTATCAGCATAGACAGAAAGTTTTAGCTGAGTATTACGATAATTAAAACCTTTAATTTGTGAATTTTGATGAATCTTAATCAAAAAGGGTTCAAGAGAAAGAAGAAAAAGAAGAGGAGAGGGCAACCTTGTTGAACTCCTCGATAGAGGGAAAAAGAATTAGAAGACCATTTACTAAGATGGCAGATATAGGAGAGAAATATAGCACAGAAACATAATTAATAAAAGAAGATCCAAAACTAAACCAAGACAAAGTTGAAAAAAATAAAAGGCCAGCTAACTCGGCCAAAAGCCTTTCCTGCATCTAAAGAGATAGCGGCTAGCGGATATTTACAAAAAGTAGATTTGCTGAGTACATTAAAAAATAAGCGAGTGTTATCAGAAATATGTCTACCCTTTATAAACCCACAGGGTTTATGACCAATCAAAAGCAATAATAAGGGTTCTAAATGAAGAGCTAGAATTTTGGCAAATATTTTATAGTATGCGTTAATGAAGGAGATGGCTGTAAAACCTTTACATAATGTACGGTCTTTATTGTCTTTGGGAAACGACAGATGAGAGCATCTTGAAATGAACCACTAGATTTGTGAGAAGAGAGAAGGAAGAGAAAAAGCTGATGTAATTTGGGAAGAAGAAGTTGGGAGAAATGTGAATAAAATTCTATAGTAAGGGCCAGGTGCTTTACAGCGTTTAATAATACGAATGGCATTTGAGACGTCTTGAAGTTGAATATCATCATCTAATGATGCAAAGTCTATATCGGAGAGAAAAGGAGGAATATCTCTTTGAAAAGTTAAAGATTTAGGGGTGTAAAGTTTCTGAAAAAACGGAGTAAATTATTTTAAAATGTCTTCATTCTTATAAACCATGCTATTAAAAGAATTGAGAAAATACTCAATAGTACTACGATCTTTTTTAACTTTAAGATAATTCGCTAGCAGTTTCCCAGGTTTGTTTTGACCACTGTAATATTTAACGGAGGATCTAAGTAAAAATGAATTTTCAGTGGATAACTTATTAAAGGTGAATTTGGATTTAATAAGCTCTTCTAAACAAGTTTTAGAATTACATTGTAAATACGTTTTTTAAATTGCTTGGTATGAATTATAAGCGATGTCAATTGAATAAAAGATGCTTTTCTTTTACGAGATACAAAAGAGGTGGTGAAATCTCTAGAGGCAGCATTGAAAGTGTCCCAAATGACTTGAAGAGAAATTGCTGGGTTCTCATTTTCAAGGAAGAAGGTGTTAGCAAAAGATTCAAAGCTTTGAGGAGTGAAGTTGTGATCCAATAAGAGGGAGTTATTAAATCTCCATATTCTCGTCCCATGAAACGGTGGCAAAAGATCCAAATCCAGGGTGACTCTTATGTGACTTGAGGTTAATATGGATCCTATAGTGTTGCAAAAGAGATTTGGAAATGAATAAATACTCCAGGCAAGATTGGGAAAGATGTACAGGTGACAAAAACGTGTATACTAGAAGTGTAGGGTTACACAATCTCCAAGCATCTACTAAAGACCTGTGTTTGATAGCAGATGCAAATTGAGAATGCAGGAAGGAAGGAATGATTTTTGATTTAGTATTTCTATCAATGATGGGATCAAAGGCCATATTGCAATCTCCACCGACTACTAAATAGTCATCTTTGTAAGACATCAAAATTGATAGGATGTCAGGCCAAAGGGTGTTGTCTGGTGAAGTGGGAGCATAAAGATTAAAAATTATTCAGGGAACTTTATCGATTAGTAAAGAAGTAGATACCCATCCACCCATCGTATCAGCATCTTGAGTGATCACTTACACATTCAATCATTTATGACACAGGATGCCAACACCATTACATTTTTCATTGCCAGTGGAAGCAAACACATGGCCAACCCATTGCTGTTTAAGTTTAGGTATTTCTTTGTCCAGAATGTGAATTTCCTGCAGCAAAGTGATATCACATTTTAAATGAGAAAGATGGGTTAAAACGCTCTGAAGTTTTATAGGTGAGCCCAAACCCTTAACATTCCGTGAAATAAATCGTAAAGTCATCTATAATATAGTGGTACAAAATATATCTGTGAAATAAAACAGCAATAGTGGTTGGAATACATCAAAATCGTAAATGTAATACAAATTATCATAAGGATATTTACAATAAATAAACAAAATTGAATAATGTATAAAAAGAGACATATGAAGAAGAATATAAAAAGAAATAAGAGCAAGAATAAGAATAAGCATAGAAAGAAAAAACATGTATCTAATACAAGAGAAACTAAACTGATAGAATACTAAATATAGATTATCAGTGAAAAAAAGAAGAAAGGAGAAAGGAGGACAATAAAGACAAAATAGAGAGCGTGAAGCAGAAGGACCAAATAAATAAGAAACATATTGACATACCAGAAAAGACAGGGATGGAATGGGGGTGGTGACACCACATAAGGAAGTCAAAACAACCGATCAGAGAAACCCATGACAGATCAGGAGGGAAGGGTACAACAGCGACAAGATTTGGACTAGGTTGATCAAATACGAAGACTGCACCTAACAAGAAAAAAGACAGATGAGTAACCGTGAACGGCCACAGTTACAGTAAAAGTTTATAACAAACCAACAGGTAATAATCAACAATGTCAAACAGCAACAGAATCTAGACATTTGAATGCTTGGAGATATCCATTTCTTCTTCCCTGCAAGCAACCAAAAACTGCTCTAACATCAAAGGATCCTCAAAAGTAGTGGTTTTGTTTTTATAAGTCATTTAAATAAACAGGGATGAAAAAGGCCAAAAGGAGCATTCAGGTTGCGAAGAGCTGGTCTCCTGTCCAAAAACTTCTATCTCCTATCTGCTGTTTCTTTTGCATAATCTTGGGAGAAGAAAAGACTGGAACCCTGCCAAGAGACTCGACCTTTAAGTTTGGCTGCTTGAATAACTTCCAATAGGTTAGTATATTCCAAAAAGTAGAAGATAACTCCTCTTGGCTTAGAAGGTGAAGATGAGGTGCATGGTTCATGACCCAAACGATGGGCTCTTTGAATGTTCAGAATTGGAGAAGCCGGTAGATCAAGAATCTTTGGAAGACAACATTTAAAGAATACAGTAGGGTCCGGACCCTCCAACCCTTCTGCCAACCCATAAATATGCAAGTTGTTACGTCTTTTGCGATTTTCAAGATTTTCTATTTGTTTCTTGAGATGTGTAATTTCCGATTTCATAGGAGGAACCTTGATCACTACTGCTTGGAAGGAGTCCATACGTTCTTCCATTTGTATCATTTTATTTTCCATGCATACCCATTTATCCTCTCAATTTTGAAGGCATTTATTAGTTTCTTCCATATATGGTCTAAGTGCTCGGATCTCCTCAATGAGTAAATCCATAGAGTTAGGAGGGGGAGAAGTGACTGGTGAAGGAGGCTCTTTTTTAACACGTTTGCTAGCCTCAAGTGAGCAGGAAGTATTCACTTTGGATGTAGGTTTGGTGGTTGCAATTGGAATATTTGGAGTACCGTAGTTCCTATAGAGGGAGGCATAGTATTGCAGTCAGCGTGCTTCATGTCTGAACAAAGGATATTGAAGGGGTTATAATCCTCTAACAGCACTGGTGAGGAAGTAGCAATAGATGTGCAACGTACAGACTTCATTCTCCCCATAAAAGTAAAGTTGACCTCAGTTAGGACATCCAGGGAAGGCGAAACAATCAAAAGCTCATGAAAAGTAAGGCAACATAGCTACTACGTTCTTTCTAGCCGTAGGTTGAATGATTTGTTAAAACCAGCAGAGTTGTGAAAACATGGTACCTGCGGGCTCTGAGAAGAGAATGACCTTCACTGTGGAGGAGAGCAATGAATGGGATGATATAACTATGTTTGTGTTGACCAGGTGATAGCTATGGTCTGCATCTTGGTCGCAGCATTGCTGGTAATGCAGAATCAATGTTCTATTCAGTGGATGAGTGGAAGTTTCTCTGTTAAGTGGCACACAGCATATTCCAAGGTTTAAGAGTATGGCACTGAGAACTGTGGAGGACCTTGAATTAACCCCACACTCATGAGGTTAGTGAAGTGCCATGATTTCTTATTACCATGCTACCACTTTATAAAGAATTTGTTTTCTGACTTGCCACTCCACAACATCAGCAACCTCTGCCCTTTCTTGGGTTCATTTGTGCAAGTATCAGGTGCTGGCACCTAATAATAAACTTAAAGAATGAATTCCACTGTTGGACACAATAACTAAAAAGTAGCTGCTTCTGTTATTTTTCAGGAATCAAATTCACTAGAAGTAAATTGGCTGCATTTGCTTATAAGGGGGTGCGTGAGAGAAAAATAAAACGCCGCTCCGTGTGACAGGAAAAATGGAGCAGCAGTTGAACAAAATTGTGGGCGCGAGTTCAAACGAAGAAACGTGCCCGCTGTAACAGTAATTACCAGCATCCTTGTCGAAAACAAAGTTCGTTCCCAGCACCGCAAGACTTTATGGCTCCACTGACCCCCGAAGAAAGTAAAATGCGGTGCGGGAAACACCAGGGAGTCCACGATCCTCCCAAGCCACCACAGAGCTCCGCTAACAGGCAACCATCTTCAACGGAGCCTAAGTCACGCCCCCAAGATAAAGACATTGAAGTATTAATATAAGGTTGTGTGCAGCAAAATGCACGTGTAAATGGTGAACTGATCCCCAACATGTCTAAATGCGGCTGGATCTTAGGTTTAAGAGATGAGTTTGTCAAAAATGAAGCCCACAATAGCTTCTTACCTTCACTGCAGAACAAAACTATTTCATGTGCCAGCCAATTGGGGACACAGCTTAGTGCCCCATTTCCTTGTCCCATGCACTGGTGGAAAAGGTGAGAAGGAGAGACAGTGGAACAGAAGCTATAGTATGGAAACCTTGCTCGATCAGGGTTAAGCATGGGCGTAAAATCCATTCCGTTCGCGGAATTTGTGGATTTTCTGCAATTTCGCGGTCCGCAAATCTCGCGAAATTGCAGAAAAATCCACGAAATTGCGTGTGGGACGGATTTTCAAAAACTGAAGTACATGAAGCACTTACAGGGTTACAGCAGGTGCCCAAGTTGAAGCTTATTTCTTTGTAACCATTTACAAAATGGTTACAAAGAAATTAACTTCAACTTGGGCACCTGCTGTAACCCTGTATGTGCTTCCTGAGCGGCTCCTCCAGAGTTGTTGCCTACTTGCAACTATATTCTGATACTGCTCTGACCCTCGAAGCAGGGTCAGAGAATAGTTACAAGTATGGCACAATGCTCCAGGCTGTCACAAAAATTAAACCACAACAGGAAGCACTTACAGATGAGGAAGCAGGTGCCGGACTTGAAGCTCAAATTCAGTAACACATTAACCAGCCCCTGGTTGTGGCTGGGCAGGTGTGCTTTCTCCCCATAATCTACAGTGGTGAACTAGAGGGTGCTGTGATGAACCAGAGGGTGGCAGTGATGAACTAGGGGTGGAAGTGGTGAACCAGAGGGTGTCCGTGGTGAACCAGAGGGTGGCAGTGGTGAACCAGAGGCTGCTGTGATGAATCAGAGGGTGGCAGTGATTTACCAGAGGGTGAAAGTGATGAACCAGAGGGTGGCAGTGGTGAACCAGGGGGTGGCAGTGGTGAACCAGAGGGTGGCAGTGGTGAACCAGAGGGTGGCAGTGGTGAACCAGAGGAGGCTGTGACGAACCAAAGGGTGGCAGTGATGAACCAGAGGGTGACAGCGATGAACAAGAGGGTGGCAGTGATGGCCGAGAGGGTGACAGTGATGAACCAGAGGGTGGCAGTGGTGAACCAGAGGGTGTCAGTGATGAACTAGAGGGTGCTGTGATGAACCAGATAATGGCAGTGATCAACCAGAGGGTGGCAGTGGTGAACCAGAGGGTGGCAGTGATGAACCGGAGGGTGGCAGTGGTGAACCAGAGAGTGGCAGTGATGAACCAGAGGGTGGCAGTGATGAACCAGAGGGTGGCAGTGGTGAACCAGAGGGTTTTGTGATGAACCAGAGGGTGGCAGTGATGAACCAGAGGGTCACAGCGAGGAACAAGAGGGTGGCAGTGAAGACCCAGAGGGTGACAGTGATGAACCAGAGGGTGGCAGTGGTGAACCAGATGGTGCTGTAATGAACCAGAGGGTGGCAGTGATGAACCAGAGGGTGACAGTGATGAACCAGAGGGTGACAGTGGTGAACCAGAGGGTGGCAGTGGTGAACCAGAGGGTGGCAGTGATGAACCAGAGGGTGGCAGTGGTGTACCAGAGGGTGGCAGTGATGAACCAGAGGGTGGCAGTGATGAACCAAAGGGTGGCGCTGCTAAACTGCCCGGGAGCCCTGTGGGTGTGAGCCCCCGCGTTGCTGAGCTGCCCAGGGGTTGTGAGCCCACGCACTACTGAACCGCCCCGGGGCCCAGTGGGTGTGAGCCCACGTGCTGCTGAACTGCCCCGGAGCCCTCTCGGTGTGAAAATCATTTGTGCTCAATTGCCTGGGAGCCCTCTGGGTGTGAGCACACATTGTGCTAAGTGCCCCCCTGCCCCCAGTACATATATACCCGTACCACACAGCACCATTATGCTCTTGCACCATGAAGTCTGGTGCCTGGATGCTCCTGATCCGTGTAGGTGGTACCACCGTCTGGTGCAGTCAAAATGTAAAGTCATAACTTGCTACACAGCACCAATAAACACGTGTCCCCCCTGGCACCGGTAAGCGCATGTACCAGGCGTGGAGCACCCACATGCCACTGCACCCTGTACCCAGCGCCAGCATATGCCTGTACGGGGCAGTTTAGTATGAGATGGGACATTGTCCAGCAGCAGCTGCATGTGCCTGAACCCACTGAGCAGGAACACAATGGCTTTGTATCAACACGCGCAGCAGAGCTATCTTGGATATCTGAAGGATTCTGGGGTCCTGTGCCAAACATATTTTTGCATCTATGAGATTTTCTCGAGCGCCATCCCCGTGTTTCTCCTCATCGGCTGCTCTGCTAGGTCTCTGACCCTTTATAAACAAGATGCATGTGAACTTGCATAGAAGCCCCACCCATTTGGCCCCATCCACCACACACTAGCGGTATGAAACGTCTTCCCGCCCGTCCCTACTATAATGGCCAGCTCACTCAAGGGACCTTGGCACCTTTTGGCGGCTGGCAAACTTACAGGCACACGTGGTCCCATATTTGTGCAAATGGCACAATAATCTGCGAGTTAGTGGGAAAATTCACGAACTCGCTAATTATTTTTGCCATTTGGCACTAATTCGCGGACCGCGAATTCGCAAATTTCGCCCATACTTAATCAGGGTACAGCCTGACATCCTAGGGGCAAGCACCTACAACCTGAGCACTGATTGATGGTTTTTTAGGTGCCATGCCACTAACTAAGCTTCTATGGCAACTGGCTGCTCCCAAAATAAAGTCCAGGCAGTTGTATATTACTATATTGCCAGACACTATGCTCACCTACCACTACATCATAGTCACTACATTGAGGACGGCTATATCGTTCAGTTTACCACTACCTTCCTCAAACTACATCAACCCTCAAATTACACATCTTTTGCGTGTTAAATGAATTGTTAATTATTTTATCATAACTGCAGTTGCACCAGTTTTAAATGACTATTACATATACATATTGTAAATATTATAACAAATTTATAACGAAAAATGGACAAAAACAGACATTTTGTGCTACATTGCATTTTTATTATTCAGTGTCCTCTTAGCCCTGACCCGTACACTAATCAATATTTGTTTTTAATGTATTTACTAATGAATTTCATTTTAATTTATTAATATTATTATTAACTCTAATTCTAATTCTAGCCCTAACCTTTAAACTATTTTTAATTATTTAATTTTATGTTTTTTCATTACTCTTTCCGTAATATTAACCTTAACTCTCACTATTCCAAAACTTATCCTTTTACTAACTATGACCCTTTATTACTTTTAATATTATTTTATTCTATTCAGTAACATCATATTATCCTTGTATGATGTTGTTTAAATGTAATATGCATTACAAATGCAGTAAATACTTGCATAATAGTCTTAATAATATTAACAACAACAATTATAATATCATAATGCACTTGGGGATAAAAAAAACTCTATTTTTTGCACTTTTTTATTTATTTAAACAAGTAAAACTTTATTCTTAATTATGCATTTTAATGATAAGACCATAATTATTATAATATTTGAAGGGGTAACCCTTTAAACTTCCCACCCCCACTTTATTATGTAATGAAATGTTACCCATATTTTTTAAAGTTTTGACTTAATTTTATTTAGACCAGCTTACCTCCAACGTTCTATTACACTTACCTACAGCGATAGGCGTGTCAGGCGATATAATGGTTGCTGCGATGTATTGAGCTCACTGAAGTGGGCAGAGTATGTTACAAGGGTGATATAGTGATTGTACACCATCAGGGGGAACTCTGGGCACAAAGAGCAAGAGTGTGCCTTCTAACAGCCTGATTCAAAGCAGAGGAAGAGAATGAAGAGCTCGCTAAGCTGGACCAGGATACTGATGAGTATGCAAATGTGCTGCTGGTGTTAAAGATCCGCGGCACCAGCTCGTGGCCCTGGGCTCTACACAAAGTGCCTCCGCGGATCCACTCCTTTTGCTCTGTTATCCATTGCCTCCCATGTGGACCTTGCTGCGAGGCGCAACCCCTGTCAGGGGGCCTGTAACCCTGCAAGTGCATCTCAAGAGTCTCCTGAAGAAGGGTCCAGCAGTTTGTATATATAACAATATACATTGAAATGTACACAAACATGTGTGCAAGTTTACTTCAGCCCTAGTGTGAAGTAATTACCAAAACACACCTGCTGCTTCCAATGAAGCAAATGCACAAAAGTCCAATTAAATGGAACCCATGGATTAAAAGGGAGACTAAATATTATGCGTCCAATCAACGCTGACTATACTTTATAAACCAGCAGTGAAACGAAGCAAAACAGTGGCTTAGGCAAAATAAATTGAAACACTTTTGACTAAGGGAAGAGGTGTGGTGCCGCGGCCAGGGCGACTGACGCTGGATGCTAGGGATCACAGTTCGATCCCCGGTGCCGGCGGCAGATCAGCCCAGCATCATACGACTCTAGGCAATAGCTCGCCTAATCTTCCCAACGTCCCCCAGCGCTGAGAAACCCCTTTGGAGGTGATTTGTGGGCTATACAAGCATTGTATTTACATTTTTTTTACATTTTAACTAACCTCCACCCAGCGTCGGACTGGGACAGAAAATAGGTCTGGGCACTAAAATAATAGTACCCTCTCCCCCCGCTAGTTAATTGTGCACCTAAACGTGGCTGTGTTAGCTGAGGCAGATTCGAACCAGTAAAGAAAGTTGTAAAAGTGGATTGCAAGGTATGGAAGGCAGCATCATTTGAGCTGGCTGTAGTAAATTTTTGTTTTAATGTCAGGGAAATCAACAGTAAAAACAAGCACTGGCAATGCCAATGAGTCTGGCTTTAAAGAAAAATTGTATGGTAATGTGAAGCATTACTAGTAATTAGCATGGGAAAAGATATGCATTAGTGTGGAAGCAAAGAACTCTAGAATAATGTTGGTGTAGGTTAGAAGATCAAGTGACAATTACACTGTGAAGCCAGGAGTAAACTAACATATAGGTTAATGACTGTCCTCCTCCCATCGGTGCTGCTGTCAGAGAAAAACACCATAAATGATATACTTACCTAAAACACTTTAATAACATTGGAATGTCCTGTGTGTCCCTGAACATAACAAAATGAATAGTTGCTAGGAGGTCAGGCACTTTTTTTGTGGACGCACACAGCTTCTGCTTTGTGGAAACATGCAACTTCTGCCCAATCACAACACATACTCCTGGATCCAAACATGTGGGACGAGCCAAAGCACCTCTCTAGTGATCATCACATAATTTTGTGGCAATAGCTGCACTGTCAGGCCAGACCACAACCAATCCAAAACAACATAAAACAGGTCTACAAGCACCCAACAAAACAGCCCACACACTGATCTGTCACACCATCCTATCAGGTATTGTATGATTTCCCCATAGGCAGACGTATGTCATAATTTAAGAAAGCAAACACAAAGAGAGGATGAACGGAGCGCTGAAACTTTTCAGACACTCACCCCAGTCACAGATCTGGGTTGGATCCATCATCGTTCTTTAGCTCACTTCGCCACCTCAGTTCAGACCCAGCTATATGCAAATCAGTCTTGACCCTCTGCCTCAGGGCAACAGCCTAGACCGAACTGCCAAGCCAGGTCTTCCCTGGATCAGAAATAAGCATCCTGGTACCGGCTTGAATCCAGTGGCAATGTGAGCCCATGTCTGTGCATACCCTGATCTGGGTTGAATCCATTATCGTTCTTTATCTCACTTTGTCACCCCAGTTCATACGTAATGGGGTCTAGACTGATTTGCCTATGTGGGGTCTGAACTGAGGTGGCGTAGTGAGCTAAATAACGAAGATGGATCCAACCCAGATCTGTGACTGGGGTGAGTGTCTGAATAGATTTAGGGCTCCGTCCATCATCTCAATTGCAGTTTCTACCACGGGCAATACCAGTAACACTGCCGGCCGGACCCTAACCGAGGTGCCCATGCCTGGACCTAGCGGATTGAAAAGACGCTGACCATCACGGGGCACTACGACCACTCTGGGACCAAGCCAGGGGCCCGCGCTGATGCCTCCCCACGGACGCTGCTCACATCGCGTACCGGGAAAACCGAAAAGCCGAGTGTGACGCACAATCACACAGCAGGCAGCGGTGAGTAGCACTCCACACTCCGACCAGGTACTGAGTTGCCCTTCAACCAGATACTAATGGGGGGCAGAGGCCAGCGCACAACACAGCAGCTCGAAACTAGACAAGTATGGCTACTCTAAAGACTTCCCGGCCCTGCCCAAGACTGCCTCCAAAGAACCGACCCCCATGCAGGAGGGCCAGTCGGAAGTCACACTACAGAATAATATTTCTGTACTCACCTGCGTCCAGACAACAGTGGGATCAATCTCAGCGGACGTCTCCTTCCTTCGCGCTGATTTTCAGAAGATGCCACGAGAGTAAGGGAGGTCGAAAATGTAACGACGTCCCTCATCAAATGTAAATGTAAATGTATTTGAGCTTATATAGCGCACAGCTACCCGCAGTGGGTTTCCCGGCACTTGCTTAGGGAACCCGTCCTGGTATTCCCCTGTGAGATAACCCCGGCAGGGTATCCACAAGGTGAAAGCCAGGCATCCCGCCGCGAGGGGCCGTTGTGGAGATTAAGCAAGCTAATGCCCAGAGTCGCAGAGTGTGAACCCGTGAGTCGTGAAGGCACCGGAGCGAGAATTATCGAGTCTGTGGAATTTTTTGAGCCCAAGACCCGCCGAGGCGGGGAATTGAACCCTGGTCCAGGGCCGATCTCAGCTTCCGGCTCTAACCCCTGAGCCACACTTCTCCACACTGCCACCCTACCACCCTGCAATGGAAAGTCAAGCAGCTAGAAGCAGAACACAAGCTAATGGCGGCAAAGCTTGACGACCAAGAAGGACGTTCTCGGCACAACAGAATTGAGGGCATTCCATAAAGCGAAGGGGAACCAGCAATGGACCTGTACTTAGAAGAGCTCTTCAAGACACGGCTCCAGCTGAGAGGACTACCCAGTTTTTTCTTGGTTGAGAGGGCTCACAGAGTACCTGGGGGCAGGCCCAAGCCAGGGGCTCCCCCAGACCCATTTTGTCTCGTATTTTTAACTTCTGCGACTGCGATGCCATTCTGCAGATGGCACGAGTGGCCCCATCTCTGCATATAGAGAACTCAGTGGTCTAATTCTTCCCGGATTACACAGCAGTCACCAGCAAGAGAAGAGCTTCCATGAAGTGAAAAAAGAACTCAGGCGCAGAGAAATCCCCGACGCTATGTTGTTCCCAGCAAAGCTGCGGGTGGTGGCTGATAGCAAAACCTGGTTCTTTGATGCGCCTGAGGCTGAGGAGGCCCATGACTGGTTTGAGGGCTGGAGGCAGGTAGGAAGCTCACGACGACCGGCGAGACAACAACAATGGAGTCCGATGGGGAAGGCCTCACTAAACGAGAGAGACGACGGTGAGGAACAAGACCCACCAGAGGAGGAGGCGGGAAGATGAAGTTAGACCACATCCAGCAGTGAAGGTCGCACACTACAGAGGGATTTGCTGGAAGAGGGCGGTGAGACTAGATGTTCAAGTATGAACAGCATTAAAGAACTATACACAAGTCCCACAGTTCAGTCTTTGAAAAGACCCCTAGTATCTACCCCTCATAACTCAAGGTAACCAAATCACCAACAGAATATACAATGCAGTGTGAACAGTAAAATTAAAAAAACAGTTAAAAAAAATAAAGCATTTTATTACATACAATTCAATCAAAAATGTTTGATCACCTCTTTGACTTTGTGCAGCGCATGTGCTTGTGTTGGGTCGCATGGTGATCCTGATTTCACTGATGTGAAAAGTTTGGAGAGGGTGTTTATATCTAGGGTTGGAATTTCCATAAGGCCGACCTTATCCTCTTTGGTACTTCCTGGTTCTGTCATAGGCTTACCTGGTTCTGTGACTTGGGGGAAGGCATTATATATGTCGAAAATGTTTTTGTTAAAGAAATCTGCCACTTCCACACAGCGCTGGGGGGCTGATTCTGTGGGCTTTTCCGGCTGTGGACATTGTGACAGCTTTTTTACTATTCTTGCAATTTCCCTGGGTGCATTTGCTACCATGTTGATCTTCTCTTCAAAGTATTGGGCCTGGGCTGTTTTAGTTTCTTTTTGATAGATCTTAATCACCTCTCTATTTTTGTTTTTTCTCCGGGAAGTAATCCTTTCGCCACACCCTTATTAGTTTTTTACAGTTCTGCTTTACTTCCCGTATTCTGGGGTAAACCATGGGGATCGTTTTTCTGTCGGTCTCTTTGAGCTCCATTTGTGAGGGATGATATAATGCAGTGACCTTTCAATCCATTGATTGAAATTGTCCTTGGGTAAACTGGGGTCAGGGTCACTTTTGGGGCTTTCACTGGCTAGTGTCTTTGACCAGATTCCAGTGTCCAGTTTGGCCCATGATCAGTCCCATTTCTTTGCTGACTGTTCATTGGAGACAATTGTTGGTGACTTCCAGCTCATTATGACTATGAAGTGGTCTGACCTAGGGATTGGGGAAGGGACATCAACAGAGAGATTCTCTTCGTTGGAAAATACTGGGTCTAAAAGATGGCCTTTATCATGTGTTGGGCTACTGACTTTCTGTATGAGTTGTAGGGCCTGCAGATTTTGTGCGCGGTTAAAAGCTTCACCTTTCCTGTATTCCTGTAAGTGTAGATTCAGATCTCCTAAAATATTAAAGTTGGCAGTGGAATTTGCCCTTAATGCCGCCATGTCTGTCAGGGATTCGATAACCGCCCCACGCGGGCCCGGTAGTCGGTATATTAGCATTCCAGATAATGAGCAGGTAGGGGAGAGGGTGAGTATGAATCCCATGCTCTCACAGTCCTGAATGACATCTGGTTCTGTGCGTCCTATTACATGTTCTCTCATGATTATAGCAATCCCTCCACCCCTACCGGATCCTCTGTCTTTTCACAGCACCGAAAATAGATGTTCCTAGCTTCTAAGACATGTATAATGCATTTAGAGCGACCGGGGACTCGGTGAGCAGGCTTTGTGCACTATTTAAAATCAATAACATGCATTCCAGAATTGATGCATCTCACCAGAACCTAACTTGAGACTCCAACATAAGGGATACAATGATCCATGAAAGCACTAGGTTGGGCAAAAGCACTTTTTAAAAAACTAGGCAGCAGGAAATCAAAACAGAACCAAATCCGCACATTCCATTAATAATGCATATGTTTGTTTTCCCAAGGTGTGTTTGAATGTAGTCAGTGTCAGTCACAATACCAACAATGTGTCACGAAATATTCACATTTCTTTGCTTATCTGAATAGTGTGCTCTTCTCCCCACCCTGCAAGTACAGGGATAGCTCAGTGGGTGAGCAGCTGATTTCAGTCTCCCACCTTCAGGACACAGCTTAAAATACACATGAAGTGTGCTCCTCGGATGGGAAGTCACAGCTTACAATACACATGAAGTGTGCTCCTCAGATGGGAAGTCAGCATAAAATACACATGAAGTGTGCTCCTCAGATGGGAAGTCAGCATAAAATACACATGAAGTGTGCTCCTCAGATGGGAAGTCAGCATAAAATACATATGAAGTGTGCTCCTCAGACGGGAAGCCCCAGCTTAAAATACACATGAAGTGTGCTCCTCAGACGGGAAGTCACAGCTTACAATGCACATGAAGTGTGCTCCTCAGATGGGAAGTTTCAGCTTACAATACACATGAAGTGTGCCCCTCAGATGGGAAGTCACAGCTTACAATACACATGAAGTGTGCTCCTCGGACGGGAAGCCCCAGCTTAAAATACACATGAAGTGTGCTCCTCAGACGGGAAGCCCCAGCTTAAAATACACATGAAGTGTGCTCCTCAGACGGGAAGTCACAGTTTACAATACACATGAAGTGTGCTCCTCAGATGGGAAGTCAGCATAAAATACACATGAAGTGTGCTCCTCAGATGGGAAGTCAGCATAAAATACACATGAAGTGTGCTCCTCAGACGGGAAGCCCCTGCTTAAAATACACATAAAGTGTGCTCCTCAGACGGGAAGCCCCAGCTTAAAATACACATGAAGTGTGCTCCTCAGACGGGAAGTCACAGTTTACAATACACATGAAGTGTGCTCCTCAGATGGGAAGTTTCAGCTTACAATACACATGAAGTGTGCTCCTCATACGGGAAGCCCCAGCTTAAAATACACATGAAGTGTGCTCCTCAGACGGAAAGCCCCAGCTTAAAATACACATGAAGTGTGCTCCTCAGATGGGAAGTTTCAGCTTACAATACACATGAAGTGTGCTCCTCAAACGGGAAGCCCCAGCTTAAAATACACATTAAGTGTGCTCCTCAGACGGGAAGCCCCAGCTTAAAATACACATGAAGTGTGCTCCTCAGATGGGAAGTTTCAGCTTACAATACACATGAAGTGTGCTCCTCAGATGGGAAGTTTCAGCTTACAATACACATGAAGTGTGCTCCTCAGATGGGAAGTTTCAGTTTACAATACACATGAAGTGTGCTCCTCAGATGGGAAGTTTCAGCTTACAATACACATGAAGTGTGCTCCTCAGATGGGAAGTTGCAACTTACAATACACATGAAGTGTGCTCCTCAGATGGGAAGTTTCAGTTTACAATACACATGAAGTGTGCTCCTCAGATGGGAAGTTTCAGCTTACAATACACATGAAGTGTGCTCCTCAGATGGGAAGTTTCAGTTTACAATACACATGAAGTGTGCTCCTCAGATGGGAAGTTTCAGCTTACAATACACATGAAGTGTGCTCCTCAGACGGGAAGTTGCAACTTACAATACACATGAAGTGTGCTCCTCAGATGGGAAGTTTCAGCTTACAATACACATGAAGTGTGCTCCTCAGATGGGAAGTTGCAACTTACAATACACATGAAGTGTGCTCCTCAGATGGGAAGTTTCAGCTTACAATACACATGAAGTGTGCTCCTCAGATGGGAAGTTTCAGTTTACAATACACATGAAGTGTGCTCCTCAGATGGGAAGTTTCAGTTTACAATACACATGAAGTGTGCTCCTCAGATGGGAAGTTGCAACTTACAATACACATGAAGTGTGCTCCTCAGATGGGAAGTTTCAGCTTAAAATACACATGAAGTGTGCTCCTCAGACGGGAAGCCCCAGCTTAAAATACACATGAAGTGTGCTCCTCAGACGGGAAGTCACACTTTAAAATCCAGTCTCACGAGCTTTATGAAGTTTAGCTGGGTTGCATTTTCCGTTTACCTTGAACAAACTAATTAAATAACATTATAATAAAATAAATCATAAAACAAAAAGAAGCAAAAGAAAAAACTCTCGAAGTTTCAATGTATTCTCCTCAAGCTGGTACATTTAATTGAGGGATCCGAAGTACTGGTTGTTAAGGCACTGAATACACCAATCAGTGACCTCCACTGGTTCTTTTAGGGCGGGCATCGTCCTTTCCAGCTTTCCCATCTTTTGATTCACCTCCTTATTTCTGTGCTCAATGTTCTTGTTGCCTTTTCTTGTTCTTCCTTTGGTGGATATTGTTAAATCTTCCTTAGTTCTTTTTGTGAAGTTGTTATCTCGTGGCTAAGGAATTTGAACGTGTGCCTTCTACTTGTAGATTTCTGACTTGTGCTCCTCTTTTTATATAATAATATTATCTATTTGATGGTTTCTGAATGGGCTCCTCCTTTTATCCAATTATATTATCTATTTGTTGGCTTCTGAATGGGCTCATCCTTTCAACTAACGTTGCCATCTCGTGGCTGTACTTGTGTGCTTGTTCCAGCTTCCCTTGAATTGTGTAATTCAGTATGCTGCATCCTGAGGGAGCCTTCTGGATTTGTTGTTTTGTGGAGGGTGCTTTGGCTGCGGATTGTTGTTGCATGGTCTGCTGGCTTGTATATTGTGCTGCGCTCTGTTTTGCTCTAAAGTTGTGTTGTTGCACATTTTCTTGTTTTTTATTTGTTCCCTTTAACAATATCTTTCTTTTCTAACATAAGTTATCTGTGACTCCATTGTGTTCTTGTACTCTGCCTTCTGTACTTCTTCTTAGAGCTTGCCTGCAAGACTTGTGAACCACAGTGCACTCATTGCGAGGTCAACAAATGCTCACCGCTCTCCTTTCATATCGCAATGGCATTTATCAATGCTTTGTGGCCACAATTGTGCTTGCAAACCATTGGTCATATGCCAGCTTCTCAAGAGGGTGGTAGCTGCCCCCCCCCCCCCCGGGACTGATTTTCTTTATAAAGTTTTATTTAGCTCTAGCTAGACCCGTGGGTATCAGAGCGCTTTACACACACACATAAAGAAAAGGAATTACAAAACATCTCTGTACATGAGGATGCATAAAGACAAAAGTACAAAGGGGCAGATTTATGAAGGGCTTGCGCCACGTTTACGCCGCCGTTGCGTGACGCAACGGCGCGGAAACGTGGCGCATCCCTGCGCCCTATTTACAATGTGACGCATCTAGGAGATGCGTCACGTTGTACAGCACTGCGCCATGAGGAGGTGTTCCTGCGCAGGAGGGGGCGTTCCTGCGCAGGAACGCCTCCTGAAAGTGGCTGAGTGAAATCTATGAGATTTCACTCAGTCACTTTCAGGGCAATGCTGCGTCAAAACCCTGCGCCTGCTTGAAGCAGGCGTAAGGCTTGAGGCAGCATTGAAAGAATAGGCCCCCCCAGAGCATTGCTGGAGCTGCGTCGCGCTTGCGACGCAACTCCAGCAATGCTTCACTTTTACGGCACAGATGCGTGACGCATCTGTGCCGTTTTTGCCCCATTTGTCCACCCTAAGCGTGGAAGGGTATTCTCAGATGTGAGACCCTTGCTCACTGCACCATCAGGATTCAAGCAAACCGGGCCGAAGACGGCTGTAATGCCAGAAACCGGTCCCCGGGAGCTTGTTTCCTTCCCAGTGTAAGAATTGGCTTTTGTAGTTTGGTTTGCCCTGTTCCCATCATGCACTGGGACAGGAACAGACTAATTTGCATACAGCCGGTTCTGAAACTGGGATGGTGCAGTGAGCTAAAAAACGGTGTTGGATCTAGCCCTGATCTCTTGACTGGGTGAGAGCTTTCTGCTTAATTCAGAGACTCTGTCCCTCACCACCCCTTGTTGTAAATATTTTTGTCCACCCTAAGCGTGGAAGGGTATTCTCAGATGTGAGACCCTTGCTCACTGCACCATCAGGATTCAAGCAAACCGGGCCGAAGACGGCTGTAATGCCAGAAACCGGTCCCCGGGAGCTTGTTTCCTTCCCAGTGTAAGAATTGGCTTTTGTAGTTTGGTTTGCCCGGTTCCCATCATGCACTGGGACAGGAACAGACTAATTTGCATACAGCCAGGTTCTGAAACTGGGATGGTGCAGTGAGCTAAAAAACGGTGTTGGATCTAGCCCTGATCTCTTGACTGGGTGAGAGCTTTCTGCTTAATTCAGAGACTCTGTCCCTCACCACCCCTTGTTGTAAATATTTTTGTCCACCCTAAGCGTGGAAGGGTATTCTCAGATGTGAGACCCTTGCTCACTGCACCATCAGGATTCAAGCAAACCGGGCCGAAGACGGCTGTAATGCCAGAAACCGGTCCCCGGGAGCTTGTTTCCTTCCCAGTGTAAGAATTGGCTTTTGTAGTTTAGTTTGCCCTGTTCCCATCATGCACTGGGACAGGAACAGACTAATTTGCATACAGCCAGGTTCTGAAACTGGGATGGTGCAGTGAGCTAAAAAACGGTGTTGGATCTAACCCTGATCTCTTGACTGGGTGAGAGCTTTCTGCTTAATTCAGAGACTCTGTCCCTCACCACCCCTTGTTGTAAATATGTTTTTGCCCCATGGTGCGCCGCATCATAAATGCGGCGCACCATGGGTGGCGTAGCTGTGGTGCACTGTGGCGCATGTTAACTGGGGCATCCCTCGGGATGCGCCAGTTAACATAAATCTGCCCCAAAGTACTTATGTATCCAGAGAGGGGACAAGGACTCAGGTGGCTGAAACAGTCAGAGAACCTTTTTATTTTGACCAACTGATAATACATACAGATATACATATTGTCTGGAATATATTATCCACTCTCTAAAGGATTACTTTTTAACCATACCCGCGGCTCCACGAATAAAGTATCTAGGAAGCATTCGGGAGGTATTTTTAATTTTAATGTAATCACACTCACATAATCACACATCACACCATCTCTGTAAACCAGCTCCACTGTAATCCAGGTGTCGCAGCACAGCCAGGTAGCATTCGGCTGCCTGGCTGGGGCCCCAATGATGAAGCATGACACCAACCAGGTTGGTGTGTGAGGGTTTTATTAACAAACCTGCGAGGTACCAACACGTCAGTCAGCAAAAGCTCCTGGCCGTCTTCTTTTGGTTATAAACAGTCAGAGAACCAACATCCTTGAAGATCACAGTGAGCGGGGAGTCTACTCGGTTATTGATGCCGGGGACGGTTGCCTTGGCCAGAGAAGTATTGGTTGAGGGGAAAGAATTTCAGGTCCTTTTTGAAGCAAGAGAAGGAGGGGTTGCATCTGAGGTCAATGGGGAGTGCGTTCCACATCCTAGGTACGTTGCCAGAGAAGGACTGGCACTGGGTCGTTTTTTTTTTTGCAGTCTCAATACTTGCACCTCTTTTACTCCTACATTGAAACCCATTTGCCCAGTGGTTGTTACTTGGCAAATACTTAAACAATGTAATCCTCTTCCAACGGCTGTAACATTGTCAAAGGCCCCAAACACCAGTTATAATGTCGTAGATGGTCTCTAACCCAATCCTGCTTGGCATACTTGCCGTTGTGGTGTCCATGCATTCTGGGTTACTAATAGGTCAGTGAAAGGATCAGGGATGTAGTGGTAATTCAATCCCAATATCGTTCTTTAGAACAGCAGACACAAGCACTACACTCCGGAAAGACACTACATATACTTTAAAGTTTTGAGTTTAACAGTCTCAACCTGTTGCTTAGTAAATTAAATGTTAAACGTCGTATACTTGTAAAGCGCACAGCTGCCCCAGCAAAGGGGCGTCCTGGCGCTGTATACCGCTGGGGAACCCATCCTGGCTTTCCCTGTGAGATGGTCCCTCCTGGGCATCTCCAAGGTGAAGACAAGCATCCCCGGCGCTGATGGGGCCGTTTGTAGAGATTAAGCAAGCTATTGCCCAGAGTTGCTGAGTGGGACCCATGGTTGGAGTAGGCACTGAGGAGAGAATTATCGAGTCTGCTGACCATGACCCAAGACCCTGCCGCATCGGGAATCAAACCCTGGTCCCGGGCCGACCTGCTTCCGGGTCTGCCGCCTCTAACCAGTGAGCCACACCACTCCACTGCAATAACCACGCAGAATATAATTACAATAGCACTAATGCATGTAACAAGCAGCGAAAATAATGTGAATACTCCTAACGATTGTAATATTCCTAGCAGCCTAACACCCTGAAGACTATTTCTATGTGCTACACCAGGAGAGCGTGGAGTAGCTAACGTGCCTCTATAGTTTCTTGGGATTCAGCACACTGCATACCTGTTCTCAGCAGAGCGGCTGCGATCATGAGTCTTCAGCTGGGAGAGAGTGCTCCCTCAGAAGGAAAACACACATCGGATGGGCTCAGCCCCTCTCCTCTCTGTATCAACTCTCAGCATAGGAATGGATGCTTCGGCCGTCTGTCAGGATCTCTTCTGAAACCCTGGAGTGAAGACTTGTCTGATTCAGTCATTAATTCACATGGTTTATATGGCGTTGATCACTGACTTTTACCCTGCACTGGGAGACTTTCCATTAATCCGAGGCATAACCAGTATGAAACAGTATGGCGAAAATACTAACAGCCACATGCATCAAGCTAAAAACCGGTCGCAAACGGGCAGATTCTCAGAATCGGATGTATGACGTTACATCACAAACTTTTACAACGCACACCGTTACAACGCATTTTTTATAACGCAGATGCATTTACAACGAATGCCTTTACAACGCATGACATTACATAGCAGATGCTACTACAACGCATGCCATTACCACGTAAGTATAGGTAAGTATATTATTTTATAAAAAAATGTAATTAATTAAAATTTAATTAATTTAATAAATTAAATTATTTTTAAATATTATTTTGTACATATAAATATATATATATATATATATATATATATATATATATATATATATATATATATATATATATATATTGAACTATTATTATTAAAGAACTATTAATAATAAATAATAAAATTATTAAAATTAATTAAAAAAATTAATTTAAATTATTTATTTTAAAACTGAACCCTAAAAATACCCCAGTTCCCCAAAACCCTAAAAATACCCCTGTACCCCAAAATCCAAACCCAACCCTGAACCCTAAAAATACCCCTGTACCCCAAAACCCAAACCCAATCCTGAAACCTAAAAATACCCCTGTATCCCAAAACCCAAACACAACCCTGAAACCTAAAAATACCCCTGTACTCCAAAACCCAAACCCAACCCTGAAACCTAAAAATACCCCTGTACCCCAAAACCCAAACCCAGCCCTGAAACTTAAAAATACCCCTGTACCCCAAAACCCAAACCCAGCCCTGAAACCTAAAAATACCCCTGTACCCCAAAACCCAAACCCAACCCTGAACCCTAAAAATACCCCTGTACCCCAAAGGCCAAACCCAACCCTGAAACCTAAAAATACCCCTGTACCCCAAAACCCAAACCTAACCCTGAAACCTAAAAATACCCCTGTACCCCATAACCCAAACCCAGCCCTGAACCCTAAAAATACCCCTGTACCACAAAACCCAAACCCAACCCTGAACCCTAAAAATACCCCTGTACCCCAAAACCCAAACCCAACCCTGAAACCTAAAAATACCCCTGTACCCCAAAACCCAAACCCAACCCTGAAACCTAAAAATACCCCTGTACCCCAAAACACAAACCCAGCCCTGAAACCTAAAAATACCCCTGTACCCCATAACCCAAACCCAGCCCTGAAACCTAAAAATACCCCTGTACCCCAAAACCCAAACCCAACCCTGAACCCTAAAAATACCCCTGTACCCCAAAACCCAAACCCAACCCTGAACCCTAAAAATACCCCTGTACCCCAAAACCCAAACCCAGCCCTGAACCCTAAAAATACCCCTGTACCCCAAAACCCAAACCCAACCGTGAACCCTAAAAATACCCCTGTACCCCAAAACCCAAACCCAACCCTGAACCCTAAAAATACCCCTGTACCCCAAAGCCCAAACCCAACCCTGAAACCTAAAAATACCCCTGTACCCCAAAACCCAAACCTAACCCTGAACCCAGCCCTGAACCCTAAAAATACCCCTGTACCACAAAACCCAAACCCAACCCTGAACCCTAAAAATACCCCTGTACCCCAAAACCCAAACCCAACCCTGAAACCTAAAAATACCCCTGTACCCCAAAACCCAAACCCAACCCTGAACCCTAAAAATACCCCTGTACCCCAAACCCCAAACCCAGCCCTGAAACCTAAAAATACCCCTGTACCCCATAACCCAAACCCAGCCCTGAAACCTAAAAATACCCCTGTACCCCAAAACCCAAACCCAACCCTGAACCCTAAAAATACCTCTGTACCCCAAAACCCAAACCCAACCCTGAACCCTAAAAATACCCATGTACCCCAAAACCCAAACCCAGCCCTGAACCCTAAAAATACCCCTGTACCCCAAAACCCAAACCAAACCCTGAACCCTAAAAATACCCCTGTACCCCAAAACCCAAACCCAACCCTAAACCCTAAAAATACCCCTGTACCCCAAAACCCAAACCCAACCCTGAAACCTAAAAATACCCCTGTACCCCAAAACCCAAACTATATATATAAAATTACTTTAATTAATTTATTTTAATTATTTTTAATATTTTTGAAATAAAAAAAAGGTTAAATAAAATGATATACTTACCTATACTTACGTTGTAAAGGCATGCGTTGTAATAGCATCTGCTATGTAATATCATGTGTTGTAAAGGCATGCGTTGTAAAGGATCCTGCATTGTAATGGTGTGCGTTGTAACGGTGTGCGTTGTAATGGTTGCGTTGTAACGGTTGTTTCCCTCAGAATCTGCCCCTTTGCGACCAGTATTTTTGCATTTGGGATGCATCATCCCAAATGCAAAAATCGCAATTTAAGGAATCTCTAAATTGAGATTCCTTAAATTGCGATTGTATTTAAGGAATCCCAAATTGACATTCCTTAAATGCAATGCATCAAAGTAAAAAAAATAGCGATTTCGCTAATAGGAGTAGCAAATTACCATGAAGTTGAACTTCATGGTAATTTGCAAAAACTTTGAAAAATGCAAAGTGCATTTTTCAAAGTTTCATGTTGTGCACACACATGCCCTTAGGGCATGTGTGTGTGCTCAGATCAATTTCAGGGGTGAAACAGGGTGTCCTTTTGACTCCCTGCCACCCTTGAAATTGCATTCTCAATTTGCGATTCTCTAATTGAGAATCGCAAATTGAGAATGTCTTCCCATTTATTCCTATGGGCCTCTAGGCCCATAGGAATGAATGGGGAAGTAGTCCTTAATTGCGACTCGCAATTTGCGAGTCGCAGTTAAGGAATGCTTAGAAATCGCCATTTTTTAAGCGATTTCTACATGCATAGGCTTTTGCGATTCTTTAATTGCGATTCCTTAAAAATCGCAAATAAGGAATCGCAAAAGCCAACATTGATGCATGTGCCTGTAAATTCATGTTTATTTTACACATTCATCATCAGACTTTGAAATGTACATAAGAGGGAACTTGTGGCAGACGCGTGTCACCCCAGGTGTTAGCAAAGTCACCTTTTGGATAAATTGGCACTTTCACAAGTTCTGTGAAACATAATAACATGCGGCTTAAGGGCCAGAGGCAGACAGGCTAACCTAACATGGTCAAATAGAATTTGTCCTTGGGATTTTTACAACATAATATCATTGATATATTGCAATATTTTAAAACAATTTGTACCTGAAAATCAATTTCTGAATGCACAAACGACAGCAGATTGAAATGACACCAGACAGCTAGGGATGAAAGACCTCCACTCACTGCTGAACATACTCTTGAACTACAAAATAATGTCTGCACACTCTCATAACTGACAAACACAGTTGTAAGATTTGCAAATGTGAAGATTTTAGGTGCAGATCAAAATGCTTTATTTTCTAAAAAAGCAACCTATAACTCATGTGAATGATCTATTGTTATACATTTAGAATTAGGTTCAACCTGTGAAAGGCAAGAGTGACTGAGGCCTTCTTCATCATCATAAGGTCATAAAATGACTATTGACTGCTGCAATAACAGCACTTTGGGGCTTCCTTATTTGAGCGACAACATAAGAATCATTCCAGTCTTGTTGTGGCTATCAGTATGGCAGAGGTCTACAGTGGATTTGACACAAACCATTATCTAGGACTGTTGTATATTAGATTACTATAAAAGAATTGGATGGTTAAATTACGTAGTGGTCCATCTGAAAGCGTTAGGGATGGGAGAATTATTTCAGGATCCTGAGTCCTGCAAAAGGTTCTCAACGGAAAGAATAACTGATATATTCATTAAGACCTCAAAGTATGCCGGAAGAGAAAAGAAACGTATTCATCATTCCTCCATTCTTTATGATGTGGTACCACCAAGATCGGGGATGGTTTTCAGTATTTATCACGCATAAATAATGCGCAACACAGATTTATCCTTTTGCGTTTCCGCATAAACATGATCCCGCTACTCCTGGGATACCCCCAAAACAAATATAAATTAGCAGACCTCTTACCCTGTCCCTGTAACAACTACGCAGTACAGTCAGATCTACTCATTGTATTATTTTGCAAGACCTATACAGAGGAAAGGAAAACATTCATACTCCCAATCCTGAGGTACCTCAATTTTAGGCAGCGCCGGGTGGCCATGTACTTTTTAAAAACTCTACCGGATCCATTTGTATGCTGATCTGTTGCCTCATTTTTGTGGGCTTGTCTTAGGAAGAGGAAAAAAGTGGGATGACATTTTAGTAGCAACAACTAATTAATTAATTTTCAATTCTGAACTGCTTTTTTTTCATAAACGTTTTTATATGAATTTACCCGGCTCACTGCAACTGTTTAATTCTTATTTTAAATGTGTATATATGTGTATATATTGTGTTGGAATTATTAGATAACTTGTGCTTTTATGATCCGTTTTAAAAAGATCAAATAAAGCTGTGTGACTGACTAACAGCACTTGTTTTTTTCTATTTGCTAATGAACGTAGTGATTGAGTACTGGAAGAACTGCAAAAAAAGTGCTGGATTGGATGCTTCTGAGCTCAGGGACCACGCTACAGCAGGCGATAGATCCCTGCGATGGTTGAGGAAAGAGAAGGATCCAGTATAAGACATGCTGTTTGGTCTTCAGATACCTTCATAGTCCAACTTCATCCTACTTTATGCAGTGGACACATGTTCACGTGTCTGCTCGAAACCTGAGAAGCGCTCATACCCATCCGCTAGATGGACCGTGTATCAAACGTGGTCCAAAAGGAGGAAAAGCCTCTTCTCATCAGGACCAGACCTTCTGGAACTCAATCCACACACATCTGACCAAATCAGCTCTATGGGCCCCTGGAAGGTTTGAAGACCCACCAGTTCTAAGGATTGTTTAGGCGTCTAGAACTAAGACTTGCGCCAATGCGCCACCTGTATTGTGGGTGCAATGCAGGTCTTCTTGCTCCTTCAGTCAGAGATGTCACATCCCCAGGTAGACTTGGTGGGTGTGCACACTATCACACGCATAAAATGTGGGAACAGTATTGTTTTAGTACTTGAAAATAACCATATAATGTACATATATGTGGGCAGGTGAGAAGCCTGACCCTCACTGTGAAGTGTCGGGAGAGCCACAATCCTGCATAGTGATCCACTACCATTAGAGTCTGGGTTGGCAGTGAAGAGCTATAATCAGCCACAAGCCTGGCATGACACACCACTATTACCAGGCTCTGTTCTGGCAGCGCTACTGTCAGCCTTAAGACTGGTACAATACACCACTACCATCAGATCCTGTCTTGATATGCAGAACCACCCAGTCCCAGGGTCAGCCTTGCACAGAACTGCTTTGCAGACCTGCCATAAAGACACCAGACCCGCAGGCCACAGCACTGACAATCAGTGCACTAGTGAGCTCACAGTCGTGATATCACCCATCGAGCATATTCCAAGAAAATAATATCCATACCTCTCACTGTGTCAGTAATACATATGGATACAACTCAATGTACCATCACACACACAATAATGCTCAATGGCATATAACTGGCTATGTGTTTCCCACCTCAACAGCTCTTTTATATCAAGTTATACTCAATGTGCCCTACATCAGAGACACACACGAGACACAACCCCTGCACGCGCACAACAAAGAGCCATATGATATAGATAGTCTAAGTGGTGGCCATCCACCTCAACAGCACAAACATTTGAAGATACTTTTATAGCACACAGTACTCCAAGAGCACATTAGACACAATTCTTATGCACACAACACGCCCCAAACCATGCTTTGGGCTAAGTATTTGCCACCTCAATTGCCCTACACCCTTGTTGTATGTTGTACAAATTTTGCATAACTTGCTTTTGTGAAATGTAGACAAATTTACGTGAAATTGTGTGTAATTATGTAAAACTAGAATTTAAACATGCATTTTACCAGGAAATGCATCTTCACCAGGATATATTTTATGCAAAAAAAAAGTACAATAGCACTAGGAACAATAGTGGTTCTTTCTTTCTCATCTGCGTACTTCCTGTGTGTTTGTGGTAAATTTTCACCAGAAAAGGCTCATTCATAATAGCATAATCTGAGCCAAGGCTGGTGGCTTACTGGACTTATGTGTTCACTGTAGGGGCCAGTGTTTGACCTCATGCTCACAGGTACAAATTCCGTTGGGTTCACTCAACTTTCATTCCTCTGAGGACGATAAAATGGGTACTGTTGAGTAACAATAAACGTCTATTATTCAACATCAAAATACCCTTCTGAGTGAATGTGTGCTTTACAAATACAAGTTATGTTAATCATGTACTTTTTGGGAACTTCGAATAACTTGATCAATACAAAATTACTAGTATTATGATAATTATTTCAGTTTAACACAAATTTCACCAAGCACAATCCCCAGTCACCATCATGCGCACAACACAAGGTTTACACAACAAGCAGTAGGCCTGACTTTTCAATTAACCAACCTACCACAGGCAGGGCTATGCACACACCTGCTCAGTGCCAGGATACCCTCACAAGTGACAGTGCTCTTTACAAATACACATAGCATAACATGAAGTTATCTTATGAATTTGCTGCAGACAGGGCAGTGTGGGCAGTTCCCAACAGCTTTTATACCATTGAAAGTGAGGACAGGAATGTTCCATTTTTTGTTGTACCCTCCACTAAAAGAGTTGCTGAAAAGCATTATGTGGTACCAGTGTATGACCGACAAACAGTAGGGATGGGAGAAAATAATTATTTTACTTCACGAAACTGGAAAAAATGCTAAGAAACTCTTATTTTTGCGATCATCTGCTAAAAGCATAATGTTGGTGTTTCGGGTGTTTGGTTTTTTCCTGTGTGTTGGAAGGACGTGTATATAGTCAAGACAAGACAGCACTCCAGCCAGGAAATAACATTTGCTTCACCATTGGGTTCCCTCCTCTCTGGACTTGAGTCTCTAGTACCTGTGCCCGTCAGCAGCTGAGATGCTCGTCAGTAGGGACTTTTCTTATGTTATATGTTATATTTAGATTTGTATCGTGCACTGTTAGTCAAGACTGTCCTGGCGCGATGGGGAACAACATGCATGTAAGACAGACAAGGTAGATAGGCCGCTTGTTGGAAAATTCCAACAAGCGGCCTGGTACCACGTGGCCCCTGAAAAGAGGAGTAGACAATAAGTTGGCCTTATAAGTTCGCCTAATGGCTAGGGCAATTGTCCTCATATCTGGGGAACTGGGATCGAGTCGTGGCAATGACGCTGAACGTCCTGTGATTCTGGGCAAATCGTTTAATCTCCCCATGCCTAACAAAAATGAATGTGTCCTCATGTAACATAACTGGTGATATGTAAAGCGCTCTGATACCCGATACCTTCGGGTCAAGATCGTGCGAAATAAAACTCCATTAAAAAAAAAGTTACGAACGCCTCTATCATCAAAAAGTTGGGGATGGGATTTCTGGCTCTTCATTCGCTGGCATTCTGAATCACGAGTTGGGCCCAACATCACTCATTAACTCTCCCTGATTTCTGCATTCAGAAAGTGCAGAATGTTGTGGGGGACCAGCTATTGGGGTGTTTCTTCATTCCACCGTTTCATCTTAGCTTGGCAGTAGGCAGAAGATTTGAGTCTCCACAAGTGGACCTCTGTGCCAGCTCCAGCAATGCTCTTATGCCGTGCTGTCTTTCTCAGTTTTAAAAGAGGGAGGTTTGTGGCAGGGATGCGGAATCCTCATGGCCCTATGCCCATGACATATTTTTGGGCCTTGGTTGTGGCGGGCTTTGTAATGCTTATGACTTTCTACTTGGGGACTGAACTACCGTTACTGGGCTTCAGTTCATCCTGTTTTCTGGGTTGATCCTTCAATTTCAATGATGGTGAACTTAAGCAGTTTTTGTTTTGTTTCAACATGGTAGTTTTGTCTTGGGACTAGCACTGTCTATTGTTTGTGTCCAATGGGCAGGACTTAAAGCGTAAGGGCTCCTTGGGGGGCCTTTCAGAGATGAAGAATCTAGGCAGGGGGCTCTTGCAGGGCTGGTCTCCCCGTCACCCTCCTCTCCACTTGATGGTCCTAGCTTGGGACTTACATTTAGCTGTCAGAGCCCTTCAGCTTTCTCCCTTCCCTCCAAGGTTCTTACAGAAGTCAACCTCAGGCTTTTGACATTAAAAATTATTTTTTCATGGAAGCCATTACCTCTGCCCTTATAAGTGAGCCTATTATGTCTGGTGAGAACATGTCGTCAAGCCTTTATAACTTGTCTCTCTGGGAACTCGCCTCTCCTGACTACCCAGTTTGTAAAGTACATCCTTGAGCAGAAAAAAGCTTTCCTTAGAGTGTGACATCTGATATTAAATGCTTGCCTAGAGAATTAATGATTGGTCTAACAGGATTTTTTTTTAGTCTTAAAGGAAAAAAGGGGGAAAAAGTAAAGAAAAAAATGCTAAAATTCCTTATCTTTTTCTGTTTGATGTAAGTAATTGCACAAGTGCACTTTTATTTTTGTTGCTAGATGTAAGTCATCGCATAAGAGCACTTTAACAATCGCTGCTAGAAGTAAAACATTGCACAGGTTTTTTTCCCCTTTTTTTTCTCTTTTTATTAGTCTGTAATTGTCTCTCCGGGAACATGTAAAGTTTATCTTTATTGCAGGAAAAAACTATTTTCAGACTTTGACTTTTGATATTAGATGCTTGCCTAAGAAATTGCACAAGTGCACTTTAATTATTGCTGCTAAATGTCAAAAATGGTACAGGTCTATTGTAACAATTTTTATTTTAATAAGGTATTTTAAATTTCAATTTTAAATTAGAGGTAGTGTAGGTGGGTAGCTGTTATCAAAAAATACGCCATTAGACGGAACGGAATGTATTAGAGCACCTTAAGTATTGCAATTTAATTATGATACGAATTTTATAATTTGGGGAAGTGTAGGTTGTTCTATTGAGATCATTTTTGTAATTTTTTTCTTCCCAATTTGAAGTGATGTCTTATGTAATTGGCATGAAATATTGAAACGAAATATAATGTACCTTGTTCTTATTTTCAACTTAGTGCATTGTATATGTTTTAATATGCAAAGACATGATTTTAGCTAGATCATATTGGTATAATTAAGCATTGTCGCAACTCAAAGGATTTTTTTTCCTCTTTTTATTTCTGTTTGTAATGATTTTTATTAATCAATAATAAAGAATTTCTCTCTCTCTCTTTAATGTCTGGACCTTACTTTTGTACGCACTATAGCGCCGGGACACTTGCTGAGCAGCTGTGCTCGGTACAAGCCCCTTCATTCATTCATTAGAGTAAGGGTCCCTTCGATCACCTTATCTAAGGATCTTCTCTGCCAGAGTGGTGTTACGTCTGTGCCAGAATTTTATCGTAAGTTAATGTTTTCTTTTCATCAGAAACATAAAATTAGACCTCCTTCTTCCTTTCCTTCTCCCTCTTTGCCTGAGAAGGGTTCTTGGCATCTTTTAGATGTTGTCCTTGCTGTTTACATTTATCTTTCCTGTTCTGCTGGTTATAGACCCTGCTAGAGTCTCTTCTGATTTTTGGGTTTGGTGCAAGGTTGGTCCACTGGTGGAATGGCTGCTTCATGCCAGACATATGCAAAGCGGCCGCCTGGACGTGCCCCACCTTCATTTCACACTACAGGTTGAATGTGGGAGAGCCACTCTCCCAGGAGTCTGCAGGCAGAGTACTTGTGGCTGTTACTTTCAAGAAAACATCTGTGAGAAGGAGTTAAAGCTGAGATCGACCGTGGACCAGGGTTCGATTCCCCGCCTCGGCGGGTCTCGGGCTCACAATTCCACGGACTCGACAATTCTCGCTCTGGTGCCTACTCAACTCACGGGGTCACACTCTGCGACTCTGGGCAATAGCTTGCTTAATCTCCACTACGGCCCCTCGCGGCGGGATGCCTGGCTTTCACCTTGTGGACACCCTGCTGTGGTTTCTCACAGGGGAATACCAGGACGGGTTCCCTAAGCAAGCGCCGGGACGCTTACGGGCAGCTGTGCGCTTTACAAGTCCAGCACATTTACATTTACATTAAACTACAGGTGGTGCGTCATTTGGAGTTGGGCGCGCATTTCCTGTGCATTGAGCTGCAAGATTCTACTCGGGTAAAATTATTTTTATTTGTAAGGACTGGGATGAGGGAAGGGTGAAGGTAGTGGTTAATTTGTAAAAAAAGAAGTGCTGGGGCTCTCGTCAGGAGGCAGCTTTGACCAGCCATTTTCTGCTGTAAGCACTTCCTAACACAAAACCAACAAATCCTAGAAGTGGGGAGGAGATGTGGCCTAATGACCAGAGCTGCCGACTTCCGAGCTGGCGAACCAGGTTTGAGTCTCGGCGTCGGCTCAACATTTTGTCATTCTGGGTGAATCCCATAATCTCTCTGTGCCCACCAAAAATGAATGTGTCCTTAACTGGTACTCATGAGCCGGTGTTGATGAATAAGTTCTGGTGCTCAGCACCGGAAACCACCGACTAAAATTAAGCACTGGGTAAGGGAGGTAATGTACAGATTACTTAGTGATCAATACTCTGGTTATCCTATCCTAGAATCCCAGTCCCACCTCAGGCAATCACCGTCTCTGCCCCAATACTGGAAGGACCTCAAGACCTGGCTCTTCCACTCAGGGCACAAGTCCTAAAAAAAGAAGTGGGGGGACGCTGATGTCATGACAGGAAGTGACATCACGAAAGGTGGCTTGGACCATCAGACTCATTGCCTCCCCTCGCTCATCCCTTAGATGCGATTGCATCAGAGAAGCCAGCGCGTGAGCGGCGTTCTGAATGGGCTCCGATCTCGCCCCAGAGAGGCCAAAGAGTGAATGTGTGGATCCATTTGCTCCAGTTATCGAGCTCCCGGTAAAATAAGTGGGGGGACGCCGTCCACCCGCGTGGTACCCCAACTCGAGCCCTGCTTCCATTGAACCACAGTGCCTTTCACAGATCAGCAGTCCCCGCCCCCCAGCGCCAGTAGCGGTCGGCAGTAGGTGTTTCTATAGGGCGGTGACGTGGGCAGGAGGAGGGGCAGGGTGGGGGGAAATAATGTATGGATTACGGAGTTTTACAGGTAAGTAAACATTTAAATACATAAAACGAATTTCGTTGCGCGCACTGCATCACATTTGGTGATGCAGTGTGCGCAACGAAATTCGTTTTATGTATTTAAATGTTTACTTACCTGTAAAACTCCGTAATCCATTAATTTTTTTCCCCCACCCTGCCCCTCCTCCTGCCCACGTCACCGCCCTATAGAAACACCTACTGCCGACCGCTACTGCCCAGCGCCTTGAGACCCTTACGGGTGAGTAGTCGTGCTTTACAAGTCACTTGATTGACTGAGTGCTTGCCGTTGAAGATTTCAGTAAACCGACAGAATGTCTGCATGCATTGTATGAAACAGGGCCTTGAATAATACGGGAGCTGAACCTCAATCTAACCCCCCTGTGCCAATACTTCAAGCTCCGCTGATATGGTAAATTAATGAAGATAATGTGTGCTTCATTGAGCGTAAACCTCACTAGTTAAGCCAAACACAGTCAGAGCTGCTGTTACTGTTAACCAGCTCAGTGGTACTCCTTTTATCATCCTTAAATAGTTGACAGGTGGAGTCCATTCTGCCGGGGCTTCAGTAATTGACCTCTCCAGCTGACGCGTTAACGCACTGATCTACATTTCCACCTCAAATAAAAAGCCGTAATTAAAAACAAGTCCGAGTATCATAGTCCAGCGCTCTGTAAATAAAGACATTCTGTGATTCTCAGAGCACCGGCTGCTTCAAGCCAAGAGCACCGGCGGAACTGTGCCCCACAATGCATTCTTCCATGCATTAAACCATTCCTTCGTATACCTGACAGCTATCTATGTTTGCAGATAATTTTGGATTTTAAAAAATGCTTTACTTGTGTACAGCAATACTCCAGAGGCGACGAGGCAGACGTGCGCCTCGATGCCCACTTCTAGGCGAGCATGTGGTTATTAATTGCCCATTTTGAATGCCCCCGGCTCTTGTGGCCACCGGGCACCCGCCGCCAGCGCTCCGCCTGGTCGGTGCCCGCAGCCCGGGGATGCTGTGAGAGCACGAGGAGAGCCGCCCTCCCCGGGCTGCGCCGCGTGCGCCTCCATCAGCCGCGATCCGAGGATGAGGGGCATCTTATTCTTCTTGCAGGATGCGCTGAAGGGTCGACATCTCCCCCACGAGGCTCCCGCGGACACGCGTGCCCGGCTGCGGTGCCTCTCTGGATGCTGCGGACACTGGTGCAGGGGTGCCCTGGCAACCGCGGAGAGACAACATCCTGGTGAGTACCATGAAAGAATGATGATTCCGTGCAGGGGGGCGCCGCTCCCCACGTGCGAGGCGCGGGATTAAAGACACCTGACAGCACCTCGGAGCTGGTGCGCTGATGAGAGTAGCTGAGTCCTTGCAGTGCTCGTGGGTCACACAGATTCATTCACATGTTTTCGGCTTCACTGGTCCCTGAGGGTGACCCAATGAGGAGCGCTGAACGTGACATGCAACAACGGTCACATCTGTTATCTATAGCGCTTGAATCTGCATGAATGTGGCACTGAGTGATGTGCAAACACTGCGGGTCTATTTCTGTATCCTGCTCCTTAACTTAAACAATGATTGCGGTTGCGTCAAGTCTGTTTCACTGTTGAACGTCCGCTCACCTCTCCCGTACGCAGCTACGGTTAGAAGGCGCTACAGCCAGAAATACAGTGGGGCGTATTTACAAGTCCCTTGCGCCGCCCGTGCGTCAGTTTCTCCCCATGTTAAAAGTCACGCACTGGCGGCGCAAGGGGCTTGTGAGTAAGCCCCAGAGATTTCAAGTTCTCCTGGCATAGGCATGCAGCGCAGCCTCAGCTACGCTCCGCTGTGCAATCTGGGACTTGTAGTTTGCTATTTCCTTTGATGTGTCTGTATGACTCACTCTGTCTCGGAGTTGACAGGCTTCGCCCTGAGAGCTCGGCTGTCACTGTGCGGGCCCTGAATATCTTTTACAGATTCGTTTTCCAGAGTAAGGCGGAGTTCATACTGCAGCCTGAGCGCTGCTGCGTGAGGAGTGCACTCCGTGGAGGCAGAAACTCCTGTCTCGGTTCAGACACGGGCTGAATAGAAAACCGAGAAAAGTTCAGAGGCCCTGGGCTCTGGAAAGGCCGCAGCAGCCGGGTCCTTGTCAGTAGTGTCCGCTTAACTCCGTGGAGCAGGGAGTAGGGTCCACTTGGCTTCAGAGTAGGGAGTAGAGTCCACTTGGCTTGGTGGGGCAGGGAGTAGAGTCCACTTGGCTCCGTGGGGCAGGGAGTAGGGTCCACTTGGCTCCGTGGGGCAGGGAGTAGGGTCCACTTGGCTCCATTGGGCAGGGAGTAGGGTCCACTTGGCTTCAGAGCAGGGAGTAGGGTCCACTTGGCTCGGTGGGGCAGGGAGTAGAGTCCACTTGGCTCCGTGGGGCAGGGAGTAGGGTCCACTTGGCTCCGTGGGGCAGGGAGTAGGGTCCACTTGGCTCTGTGGGGCAGGGAGTAGGGTCCACTTGGCTCCGTGGGGCAGGGAGTAGGGTCCACTTGGCTCCGTGGGGCAGGGAGTAGGGTCCACTTGTATCTGTAAGGCAGGAAGTAGAGTCCATCTGGCACTGTGGGGGCAGGGAGTAGGGTCCACTTGGCTTCAGAGCAGGGAGTAGGGTCCACTTGGCTCGGTGGAGCAGGGAGCAGGGTCCTCTTGGCTCCGTGGGGTCCACTTGGCTCCGAGGGGCAGGGAGTAGGGTCCACATCGTTCTGGGGGGCAGGGAGTAGGGTTCACTTGGCTCCGTGGGGCAGGGAGTAGGGTCCACTTGGCTCCATTGGGCAGGGAGTAGGGTCCACTTGGCTCCGTAGGGCAGGGAGTAGGGTCCACTTGGCTCCGTGGGGCAGGGATAGGGTCCACTTGGCTCCGTAGGGCAGGGAGTAGGGTCCACTTGGCTCCGTGGGGCAGGGAGTAGGGTCCACTTGGTTCTGGGGGGCAGGGAGTAGGGTCCACATGGTTCTGGGGGGCAGGGAGTAGGGTTCACTTGGCTCCGTGGGGCAGGGAGTAGGGTCCACTTGGCTCCATTGGGCAGGTAGTAGGGTCCACTTGGCTCCGTAGGGCAGGGAGTAGGGTTCACTTGGCTCCATGGGGCAGGGAGTAGGGTCCACTTGGCTCCGTAGGGCAGGGAGTAGGGTCCACTTGGCTCCGTAGGGCAGGGAGTCGGGTCCACTTGGCTCCATTGGGCAGGGAGTCGGGTCCACTTGGCTCCATTGGGCAGGGAGTAGGGTCCACTTGGCTCCATTGGGCAGGGAGTAGGGTCCACTTGGCTCCGTAGGGCAGGGAGTAGGGTCCACTTGGCTCCATTGGGCAGGGAGTAGGGTCCACTTGGCTCCATTGGGCAGGGAGTAGGGTCCACTTGGCTCCGTTGGGCAGGGAGTAGGGTTCACTTGGCTCCTTGGGGCAGGGAGTAGGGTCCACTTGGCTCCGTAGGGCAGGGAGTAGGGTACACTTGGCTTTGGGGAGAAAGTAGGGTCTACTTGGCTTTGATGCAGAGAGTAGGGTCCACTTGTCTCTGTACGGCAGGGAGTAGAGTCCACCTGGCACTGTGGGGGCAGGGAGTAGGGTCCACTTCGCTTCAGAGCAGGGAGTAGGGTCCACTTGGCTCGGTGGAGCAGGGAGTAGGGTCCTCTTGGCTCCGTGGGGCAGGGAGTAGGGTTCACTTGGCTCCGTGGGGCAGGGAGTAGGGTCCACTTGGCTCTGTGGGGCAGGGAGTAGGGTCCACATGGTTCTGGGGGGCAGGGAGTAGGGTCCACTTGGCTCCGTGGGGCAGGGAGTAGGGTCCACTTGGCTCCGTAGGGCAGGGAGTAGGGTACACTTGGCTTTGGGGAGAAAGTAGGGTCTACTTGGCTTTGGGGCAGAGAGTAGGGTCCACTTGTCTCTGTAAGGCAGGGAGTAGAGTCCACCTGGCACTGTGGGGGCAGGGAGTAGGGTCCACCTTGCTTCGTAGTGCAGGGAGTAGGGTCCATTTGGCTCAGTGTGGCAGAGAATCGGGCCAACAAGGCTTGGTAGAGCAAAGAGTAGCATCCCCTTGGCTCCGTGGGCCAGGGAGTAGGATCCACTTGGCTCTGTGGGGTAGGCAGTAGGGTCTACTTGGCTCCGTGGGGCAGGGAGTAGGGTCTACTTGGCTCCGTGGGGTAGGCAGTAGGGTCTACTTGGCTCCGTAGGGCAGGGAGTAGGGTCTACTGGGCTCTGTAGGGCAGGGAGTAGGGTCTACTTAACTCCGTGGGGCAGGGAGTAGGGTCTACTTGGCTCCATAGGGCAGGAAGTAGGGTCCACTTGGCTCCGTGGTGCAGGCAGTGGGGTCTACTTGGGTCCGTGGGGCAGAGAGTAGGGTCCACTTGGCTCAGTGGGCAGGGAGTAGGGTCTACTGGGCTCTGTAGGGCAAGGAGAAGGGTCTACTTAACTCCGTGGGGCAGAAAGTAGGGTCTACTTGGCTCCATAGGGCCGGGAGTAGGGTCTACTTGGCTCTATAGGGCAGGGAGTAGGGTCTACTTGGCTCCATAGGGCAGGGAGTAGGGTCTACTTGGCTCCATAGGGCAGGGAGTAGGGTCTACTTGGCTCCATAGGGCAGGGAGTAGTGTCCACTTGGCTTTGTAGTGCAGGCAGTTGGGTCTACTTGGGTCCGTGTGGCAGAGAGTAGGGTCGACTTGGCTCAGTGGGGCAGGGAGTAGGGTCCAAGTGGCTCAGTGGGGCAGAGAGTTGGGCCCAAGTGGCTCAGTGGGGCAGGGAGTAGGGTCCACGTGGCTCAGTGGGGCAGGGCACTACTTTCGGTCTTTGACTTGTCTGTTATAAGTCATTGTCACTTGTGAGTCCAATTGGATATGGGAAGCAACCCAAGACTGCAAGTCCCAGAACACAATGGGTTTTCAATAAAAGCAACAGACTGAAGCCTTGGTGTCCCAAGAACAATGTTACATGGCAATGTTACTTGTCAAGCAAAGGCCTTATACGGAATCAATTCTGACCCAGCCCTACCGGCCTTGCATAAGCAATGGTCTGTAGGAGATCTTCGCTGATTCCACTAAGGCAAGTCTATCTCCAAGAACCCGGTAGTGTACAAAAATGTGTGCAGCAACCTAACTAGGGGTGCTTCTGGTGGTAGGGGCCTTATCACCCAATCTGCACCCCCGCAGCAGAGACCTTAACTCACTCATTTCAAGTAAGAGTCACGCATCTGGAGATCAGGTTGAGATCTCACTAAATGCCACATCTGCTCACAAGGACTAGAATCTGATCTCTAAATATACACCTCTGTCTAGACCTCTGCTTTCCGCAGAGAGGCTCTTGTGAGCTGTGGAAGGTTCAGGAAGCAACCCCGCCTCCGGAGGACCCCCTGCGGACTTCTTCATTTGCTGGGATGAGCCGATTTGGACACATCCAATTGCTCAAAATTTGCCAAGCATTCTTCTATCTCAGTGAAGTTTGGACTTATTCTATTATTTTACATTTAGTTTGACTGTTTTTTTATTTTATGGATGTTGAGTCTTAAATTGTCACTGATATCAACATATCTGTGACATCACTTCCTGGGATTTCATCAACTAAGCTAATTAGTTCTCTTACGAATGTTCAAAACTTGAAAGCTCTGCTTTGGAGCTCCCAAGTTTCCAAGATTCATGCATAACTCACAATGCCCAGGATTTACTTTGCATTCTGGTACTCGTAGTCCACGATTTATAATGGAACAAAAAGAATTACAAGTGACAGAATACGCAGAGAAAACTCCACTGGATGAACTACTCACGCATGGACTTCAGTCGCACGCGAGCTCTGCAGATGGAATCAGTCACAGCAGTTCACATTGTTAGTGTTGCTTGTTTGTAACATCTGCAAATGAATGTGAAACGCTCAGGTTTGTCACTGTCAAATTATTAAAAAAGGTGAGAATGGCTTCCTACTTTTGTAGGCCCTTGGTATCATCTAAAGACAGAGCGATGAAGTAGAAAGTGCTTTACAGAGAAGTTGTCTTTGTATCAGTGCTCTATAGACCACAGGATGGTGGACATGGGCCAGTATCATGTGTGTGATCCTGAAGACATCAGATTAGAGAAACTGAATTTTACAAAAGCATGTAAGTGGAACTGTACATTGTTTGTTTTCATTGCTAATGTTTTACAATAATTGGGCAAATCGGGATAGTGTGACTGGTTGAGAATTATGAAGGGCCAGAATCAGGTTCAGAAGTGAGATTGCTGCCTCAAAGGTCAGCAATGAAGCCACACGACCGCCTCTTTTCCAACGATAACATGGTAAAATGAAAAAAAGCGAGTTTACTACATGTCTTAGCGAAGAAACAATGCCTGACTCCTAGAGTGAGGGGCTGATTCCTAGAGACCACCCTGGAAATGTAAATTGCTTTCCTCCGTGGCATTTCTTCTGTATTTGGGGTCCCAAATCTTACCTTTTGGGATTCACTAAATGTGTTTAACCTACACCCCACAATGCACGACACAAGTGACAACTGAAATGCTGTTAATCAAAAATTCACCTAAACAAGGCCCGATCCACAACTCTTCAACACTGGCGAAGGCATTATCATCACACCCCCCCCATGTGCTACGTACAAAAAGTGATTGGTCCTCCTAAAACAGTGTCTTCATACAGATCTTGGCTAATGAACATCTTTGCTGCGCCTGGCATTTTTGTGGAAACGCGTCATTTTGCGGGAGATTTAACTCCAAATTGAAATATTCCAGGAATTTATTATGTTATACATCCATAATGATGTATACTAGAGAATCTAACAGAATGCAAAAAAGACATTGAATTTAGCCTTGAGAAAGCCCTGGCGCAAATCGCCACAGAGGGCGAAACATGTGTCGGCTGTCAATGTTCAATTCTGCATCAATAAAATTCTATTTTTTCTAAAATTGGATCGACCCTACTTTTTGAGTGGAAATTTGATTCAATGACTACAGGATTCAACCTTAAAACAATACGTATATAAAACTGGAAAACATACCCCCCTTTTTCTAAAACAGATCTTGCAAACCACCTTGTGATATTGTCATCACACAACCCTCTATGCTACATGCATGGAGTGATTCTCCTTAAACCTGTGTCCTCTCACCGATCTTGCAAACCACGTTGATATTGTCAACAGACATCCTTCTATGCTACATACATGACGTCTACCTGCTTAAATCTGTGTCTTCATACAAGTATTGCAAACCACCATGCCACCCTCAGATCCACCACACACATGGCCAGCAGTCTCCAAGACATCATCATCAAAACCCTGCAAACGAACAGACATGAATACCATGAAGTCCTGGGTCCAGCAGCTGCAGCAGGGGTTCCAACCAGGCCTGCTGAGCTGGCTGTTGCAGTCCTGTCTCACACTGAACCTTTGATCAAAGGCGCAGGGCTTGGAAGAGACAACCATAAAAAGACACTGCAGGAGAACGGCAATGAGGAGCTGAAGGGCAGCGATCGTGAAATATTAAATGAGCCGGACTATACCAAGCAATAGCGATAATTATCGCTATTGCTTGGTTAGAGACAAAAATTTACTGCTGAGCTGCGGCGATTTTTATCACAAATAAACCTTGGTATTACCAAGGTTTATCGCAAATGCGATAAAAATCGGCCGCAATGCATGAATATCGCTGAAAAGTCCGCGATATTCATGAATTAGCGAGCTAATGCTCTTAGCCATGTTATCCACCTCCCATTGGATAACATGGCTAAGAACTGCTCAGGGGTAGGTGTTAGCTTTTGGAGATATTCGCGCTTAGCGCGAATATCTCCAAACGTTGGTAATAGGAGATAGCGATGTTAGCGACTGTTTCCAGTCGCTAACATCTTGGCCCGCCCACTTTGCATGTCATTAGTGATAAATATCACTGACATGCAAAGTGGGGCCCAAGATGGTCGCTATCTCCTACTAGCTGTCGCTAACTGGTGTTAGCGACAGCTAGCTAATAGGGAGATAATTTTATCTCCGCTTTCTTAGCTTTTAAAGCCAAAAAAGCGGAGATAAACCCCCTTGATAATATGCCCCTAAATGACAGAGAACAGCAAAAGAGAAATAATACAAGGTGAGAGAAGTCCATGGAGCAGGTGAGCCCAAGAAAAGAATAACTAAAGTATAGGGTGTAAACAATAAATAATGGAGTAAAAGGAAAGGTAATAGAATGAGGGCGAGAGAACAAAGATAAAACACCCGAGGAAGGAGGAAAGAAATGCCAAAAAAGGAAAGATGAAAGAAGTAACAGGAGGAAAAGGCTATAAAAAGAAAGGATAGCGAAAAGAATGATAAAAGAGATGTAGTAAGGATGAAAGAGCGAGATAAAGATGGTTAGTTGAATGAAGATAATAAATGCAGGAAGAAACTGAAAACAGCTAAAAGGCAAGAATCAAAGAAATGACGAGAGTAAGGTTATTGATACAAATGGATAAACAGATCGAAGACAAAAGAATTAGAAAAAAACGTTGATAAAGGATGAAATACAGCAATAAAGATGAAAGAAGAAAAAAAGTTAAGATGGTAAAGAAAATGAGAAATAAACAGGAACAAAGATGGAAAGAAGGAAAGAGATGCAGGAGAAGAAGAAAGGACTATAATAAGAAGGAAAGTGGTAGAAAGAATGAGAGGAAAACAGAATGACAGATGGAAAAGGCTAAACTGTAGGAAAGGGAAAAATAAAAGAGAGCAAAACAAAAAAGATATAAAATATGTGCAAATTGCAGAAACATTAAAGGAAGATTAAGGCAATAAGAGCGTGTTTGAAAGAAGAAGTTAGTGAAAAGAAAGTACGAGGTTGAAAGAAATGAAGCAGAAAACAGACACGCAATCTAAATTCAAGGCAGATGAATGAGAAAAAAGAAAACATATAAACGGAGAAGGATGCAACAATAATGAATTTAAAAGGGTTAGTAGTACAATAAGTGGAAGAGGTGGGTGGTAAGAAAGCAGGAGTGAGAAAAATGAAATAGAACAGCTCAATAGAAAGAACTGAAGATGAAAAAGCATTTGTAGGAAAGAGAGGAATAAAATATGCTCCAAAATAAACCTAAAGAAGACAGTGGGTGGAAGCAGAAAATAAATTAATATGACCATATAGGCGGCAAGGGGTGAGAAGAGAATTTTGAGACAGTAGGAAAGGGGAGTTGGGATGAGAAAGGGTGAAACAGATGAGAGCTGACAGGTGGGATTGAAAATAGGAAGAAAGGGGATATGGAAAAGACTGAGATAGGCGTCGAATAAGAAGCATTATTAAAAGGAGGATGTGTAGTGGGGCAGGAACAATAGTTTGGGGAAGATAAGTTTGAAAATAAGAGATAAAGTGAGAGAAATAGAGGTAGGAATTCAGGCAAGAGACAAACTTGGAAAATAGAGATGACTGAAACTAAGTAATGGAGGTTTTAAAAAAAAACGAGGAGATGGAGATTGAGGTGACTTGATACTTGCAGAGTTTGAGATGGCAATCCTGGCATATTGCTGGCCCTTCTTGGCAATCTCTGGTCATTCACAGAATTATGGTGGCCCAGGTTTAATGTGATCCTCATCGACGTATCATGAACGTTCTGGGCATCAGGACAGCCGTCGCCGGCATTCTGGTGGCAGCGGCGTAAGGTGGCTGTGGTTAGTATCCGCAACATTATTCTGGACACGGCAGGCTCACTGGGGGTCATTCCTGGCAAAGGGGGTGTGCATGACTGCTGCTCATCTTGGCAAAAGGCGGGCATCCATGACATTAACATAAGATGGACATTTATGGCATGTAATTGTAGCTATGGTACATGGGCGAAAGAGGTGGATTCTTTCCTCATTAACGAGTAGAACAGGTTATGAAAATTTTGTATGGGGGCAACCTTTAGGATTTACTACAAATGAAAAAACTGGTGTTTAGGCAATCAAAAATTATTTTTTTTTGTAACCTACTAGCAGCCCGCCCCGGCGTTGCCCGGGGCAGCGGGGGCTTGGGGCAGCATCGCAGCAGGAGAGGCTCAGCAGAGCGGCGTTTTGTTGGTCCTGTCCGCTTCTGCCCACGCTTTGTTTTCCCCGACGTCCCGACTTTGTGGAAAAGGCTTTCTGAGCACTCAGTGTTCATGGCCCCCGCCCGTCGTAGGTCCTGGCCGCTTCTGCCCAAGCTTTGTTTCCCCCGACGTCCCGACTTTGTGTAAAAGGCTTTCTGAGCACTCAGTGTTCATGGCCCCCACCCGTCGTAGGTCCTGGGCGCTTCTGCCCACGCTTTGTTTCCCCCGACGTCCCGACTTTGAGGAAAATGCTTTTTGAGCACTCAGTGTTCATGGCCCCCGCCCGTCCCTTGGTGCGCACCCGCGGCTGCTTCACTTACCTCATCCGCCGCTCCTCCCCGCGCTGCTGAGTTTACCGCTCCACTGCTCCTCCGCTTCTCGCCGCTCCTCACTGCTTGTCCGCTCGCCGCTCCTCCCCACCTGTCCGCAGCTCCTCCCCGCGCTCATGTCTGCCGCTCTTCCTCTTGCTCCTGAACGCCGCTCCTCCCCGCGCTCCCAATGTCATCACGCACGTCGCGGCCGGCGCTACTTCCAAGGGACAACTTTTTTTTTTATTCGTAAATTTTTTAAAGAACGTATATATTTTTTTTTATATAGCCTATGTCCTTCTGCTTGCCGTGACGTTTTCAAAGATGTCTTGGGTGTTTGGATTGGTGGTGTACTTTTCGAGTTTACCTGGCTCAAAGGACGCAGTTCTCTCTTTATAATAGTACTAGCAGCCCGTCCCGACGTTGTCCGGGTATGAATTGCTGCCGGCCAGTAGTATATTGTTTTGTAGGATTTTGTTTTGATAGCATTTCTTATCTGTGACAGGCCTGTGAAACGCTCCGATTCACAGTGCACTGCTGATGCACTTAAGAGTGCCCATTCAGTAGTGTGTGAACTCAAGTTTCCCTACTTTATTTTTCCTTGCAATATTATGTAGCGCGAACTCGACAACATGGCATGAGCACAATTTACATTACAGAAGAACACAGTAATTTGTGGCAGGCACAGGGAGACAAAGCGATTTGCCTGGAATCACAGGATGTTCAGCTGATGCAGAGATTCGAACGTAGCTCCCCTGCTCTAAAGTTCGCAATTCTAGAACTTGTGGCGGGAGGTGTGTCTAAAAGTGTATGTCGGTGCTGGCCATCAATGAGAGAGACCTGTGCATTTTTCAAATGGGTGGTGAAAAAATAAGAGTATGTTGCTAGAGATGTGGGCCGCCGTGCCATTAATGTACTTACCAGGGAAAGGTAAACACCCATTATTCCGCAACTTTCTTTCCGCATACCATCACTCTGCATACTTTCATTATGAAAGTACCATGACTCCGCAATGCCATTATAACGCATGGCATTACATTTTATATGCTTTTACCACGCGTACATTTACAACAAAATTTGTTGTAAATGCATGAATGGTAAAAGTATGTTTTTTTTAATGTTTAGATAAGGTAAGTATAGGTATAGGGGTATATGTTTTGGGGTACTGAGGTATATGTTTTGGTGTGTTTGGGTATTTTAAGGGTTCAGATATAGTTTTGGGTTATGGGGTACAGGGGTGGTTTTAGGGATAGGTATGGGTTTTGAGGTACAGGGGTATTTATAGGGTTCAGGGCTAGGTCTGGGTTTTGGGGTACAAGCGTATTTTTAGGGTTTAGGGATAGGTTTGGGTTTTGGGGTACAGGGTATATTTATAGGGTTAACATGGGTTAGTGTTTAAGGGTGCTGGGGTATTTTAAGGAGTAAGAGTGGGTTATGATTATGGGGTGCAGGGGTATTTAAAAGGAGCAGGGTGGGATTAGCACACGATATGAGACATGGCATGAAGGGCGGAACGCACCACACGCCCCCAGCGTTTGTCACGCCCCCAGCACACGCCCACAGCACAACGCAGACATGCCCACAAGGGACTACTTTGCTGGCACAGTTATTTTACCTTTAAAATGTATATGGTGGGCGTCTGCATAGCCTATGTCCTTCTGCTGCAACTGCCCTTTTAAACGCTGTATTGGGTGTTGTGATTGGTGCTGTGGTTCCTGTGATTACCCGCCTCAAAGGTTTGGGCTCTCTCTTTATTATATTAGTATAGATATCTTAAAAGGGGGCTCTTATTAATTCCCGTTGCCGAATTACAGTCTGTACATTGTTGTGTCGAACTTTTGTTTGTTTGCTTTCCCTGGCTCCAGCATTGAAACAGCTGTGTTACATTTCTGACCTTTTCATCGTGACACCACCGAGGAGTATTCATTTGATCTCACTTTACATTTTATTTTCGCCTAAGATCTTAAACCCGATTGTATGATTTAGTTTTGGGCAGTTTGTCAGTGTGCCTGCACAAGTCCATGTGAAAATCCCACTTCATTCTCTTCCCCATTTTGGAAAAACTGGACAACACTGCTATCTACTGGTTATTTTTTTAATTGAATATAAAAATTGCTCTTGCATACATTTTCTCTTCAGGTTCTGTGTTGCTCGAGTACTGGAAGTCAACACGGATGTCTACGTTTTAGGTTTCGCCTGCACAAACAGCTTATTTTAATCACATAGGAGAAACCTAATGCATTTACCAATGCTTATTGGTTTTTGATTTGGTTACAGGGAAAAACGCAGTAGGCCTGGCCCACTAATACAGCTGGGTATATTAGCCAGCAAGCAGCCTTTCCCACCTAATCTACCAGATATAGATATAGCCATCTCTGGGATGGAAGAGGTTTGGCACAGTGGCCAGGGAGGCTGACTCCGAAATACAGGGCTCACGGTTTGATCCGCGGTGGTAGGTCAGCCCAGCACCATGTGACTCTGGGCAATAGCTTGCATAATCTTCCAGATGGCCCCCAGCGCCTTGACGCCTTCGGGTAATTGTTCATGCTTTACAAATACTGGATTTACATTTGGGATGATATGATGGCCGTATGTTCTAAGACACATATAATCTGTCACACGTAATCTACATGTTTTGTGAAGCAAAATGATGAGTACATATAGGGGCATATTATCAAGTGAGGGCGTTACATTATCGCTGCTTCGATAAAACGGCGATAATGGGCTTGATATTATGCTCTATGAATTCCAATCGAAGCCCATCTTAGATGTGAAGACATCTACCCTGAGCTTCAATTGGAATTCATCGAGCATATTATCAAGCCCATTTTCGCCGCTTTATCGGCAGTTTCCTGCCGATAAAAGCAGCGATAATGTAACACCCTTACTTGATAATATGCCCCATAGTTTTTTATAGGATAGTGTGCATATTTCTTGGCAGTTTCACCACCACCTCTGTTTTGTGGATATTACAATGTATTTAAAACCCTCATTAAAGCATGTTTAGTTTTGTTGGCGGCATAGGGACAGAGTTTGTTTTCTGGGTGTAAGTCTGTCACACTTGAATTAATATGGACTCCACTCATTTATGTTTTGGAGAGTTATGATAAAATTTCACCTCCTCCATATCAGAATGTTGGTCCAATCAGATTTCCCAGACTGCCATACGTAGGATGTAAAGTTCAGTAGCCTTTGAAGCTTCACCAGATACAGGACCAACTGCGCATAAACTAACCCTCTCTGAATCCTTTGGCAGCTTGAAGCACCCGGGAATCAGCACTGCACTCAAACTTTGGAAGTGTCGGTGTCTACAGGGTCATTCAGGTATTTACTATTGCGCTTGTGTTGACCTTGATAATCATGCCTTTCATACCGATAAAGCAGCTTGCTGAGGGCACAATCTCCAAAGGCAGCAAGAGCACCGTATTGCAGTCTGAAAGCTACAAACATAGTGCTTTTTGGAGCGGAGCAGGTGCTGGGGAAAATCCCATAGCTCCTACAATTCTTACACTCTCCTTGTTGATTTTGTTCATCATGTTTCAAAGTCCATAATGAAGAAAATATAGGGTGCTGGTTGAGTTTTGAGCACAAATCAGTAACCAAACATGAGCCCGTCCCGACGTTGTCCGGGTGTGCGCTTCTTAAAGTGTGGCCCCTGACTTTTTTTGGTTGTATGTCAGCCCCCTCATAGACCGGCTTCTTTGTAGGTCAGCCACCTTAGAGAATGGCGAGGCCCACCACAGAGTTAATGTTAAGAGGCTTGCCTTGTTAAGAGTGCATCCCACAGTGAGAATGTGCGCGTTTCCGAAATGATGAAAGCTTTGTTTTCCTTCGCACCGCAAGGACTGTGAGTGTTACAGTGCTACTGCTGATAGACACTGAAGTTATTTTAGGTTTGCTGAATGTGCAAAAGATGTCCGCAACATATAAAGTAATTCGTGTGACTCTTATGAGTAAATTACCGTCAATGTTCCTGCGAGTGCCTTCCTTGTGTGACAAAGCCGCGCCTCTTTTGTTTTAGGTGAGCCCCCTCTGACAACGTGCGAGCTTGACAAACGGCGAAAGCTTTCTTTTATTTATCGGCGCAAGTACTGAGTGTTATGAGTTATGTGGCGTGATAGGGCGGTTGTGAAAGCCGCGCCCCTTTCTGTAAGCGTGCCCCCCGTATGCGAAGGAACGCTGAGGGTCACAAATGAGCGTACTTTTGTATTACTTAGCGCCGCAAATAGTGTGAGTGTTCGGCGGCCATGGATTTATTTTCAAGCTGCGCCACTTACTTACTTGATGTCAGCCTCGGCCCCTCTGACAACGGTAACGCCCACGAAGTTTCATTTGACACGCCCACGCTACTTTCATATGCCCATCGACAAGGCCAACGCCCCCGAGGGACTACTTTACCACTAAGGTCGTTTCCCCTTTGTAATGTATATGGTGTCCAGATGTATAGCCTATGTCCGTCTGCTGCAGCTCCCCTTTACAATGGTGTATTGGGTGTAGTGATTGGTGCAGTACTTTTTGAGATTACCCGGCTCAAAGGTTTGGGTTCTCTCTTTATAATAGTAGTATAGACTAGCAGCCCGCCCCAGCGTTGCCTGGGGCAGAAGGGGGCTGGGGTCAGCATTTCAGGCTTGCGTGGACTCCCACCCCGGCCCCCGCCCCGGCCCCCCCCGCCATGACATTGTCTGTGTCCCGGACAATGTCGTGGCGGGCGGGGTCCGGGGCGGGAGTGCACGCAAGCCTGAAATGCTGCCCCCAGACCCTGAGCCTTACCGCAGTTGTTCCGGGCCAACCTCCCGCACCGGCTCCCTCCCGTCCCGTGTCCCTGAAAGGCTGCCCCCAGACCCTGAGCCTTACCAACCCTGAGCCTTACCGCAGTTGTTCCGGGCCAACCTCCCGCACCGGCTCCCTCCCGTCCCGTGTCCCTGAAATGCTGCCCCCAGACCCTAAGCCTTACCGCAGTTGTTCCGGGCCAACCTCCCGCACCGGCTCCCTCCCGTCCCGTGTCCCAGAGCCTTACCTGAGCCACCGCTCCTCCCCGAGCTCCTCATTTCACCGCCGCTCCTCCTCGTCATCACGTAGGTTGCGGCCAGCGCTACGTTGTGGCCGTCAGCATCGCGGCCGGCGCTACTTTCAGGGCACTACTTTTTTTTTAAGTTATATTTTTAAATGTACGTTTTTTAAAAATTTTCTATAGCCTATGTCCATCTGCACACCCTGAGGATTACAACAATGTATTGGGTGTGTCGATTGATGCTGTGGTTCCCGAGTTTACCTTGCCAAAAGGTTTGTGTTCTCTCTTTATAATAGTAGTATAGATAGTATATAGTATATAGTATATATAGTATATAGTACATAGTATATATAGTATAGATTGTGTTTTTGTTGTTATTGTGCTTGTAAGTAGTGTGACTATTGTAGTGGTAACACAGACTTGAATTGTTATGTTGCTGAAAGTGTATTTTTCTTTTTCCGTATTTCTATCCCTTTAAAAAGATTTTTTTTTTTAGGATGGCTGTGAGTAGTGCCACAGTTTCAAAATAGAAAAATGTGACCTGTTTTCTGATGAACGTTTTTTTGGGAAGTCTCTTTCTTTGTTTTACGTTTTTTATGCCTTAAATAAAGTTTCTGTTTCCTTTGTTGAATTGTGTGGGCAACCCTTGGCACTGTTCAAGTGTTTTTGGGCAGTTGTGTTATTTTTGTAATAGTTCTGTATTGCTAGTATCGTTTGATGTTCTCCGCAAGATGGGAGGAAAGTGTCGTGTGACCTGTTCAATGAATCAGCTTTTATTTTCAAGTCTGTTTTCCTTTTTGTATTCCTTTAATAAACTTTCCTTTCCTGTTTGTCAATTGTGTGTGCAAGTCGTGGCACTGTTCGAGTGATCAGGGCCAGTTGGGTTATTTTTGTTTGTTTGTATGTATTGCTTTCAGCGTTTAATGTTGTCCGGAATGTGGGAGGAAAGTCTGTTCAATGTGCACTTGTTTGCGTTTCGACCGTGAAGAAATGTCGGCTTGCTTTCTTCGTGTTTCCTCCCCTTATCACGTCATTGGGCAATGGTTAAAGAGTTCTTATTTTTTTTCTGAGAAGTCGTGTGTGTATTTTTATTTCCGCGTTGTGATTGGCGTACTGTTTGAATAACACTGACCCCAGTGTGACGTCATTTTGGAGTCATCTTCGATGGAAGTCACGGCCGCTTTTAAATGTAATGGGACGAATGCGTTTTTTGTATGTATTGCTTTCAGCGTATTATGTTGTCCGGAATGTCTCGTGAATGAGCACTCGATGTCGGCTTGTTTTCTTCCTGTTTCCTCCCCCTTATGACGTTGTTGGCCAATGGTTAAAGAGTTGTTATATTTTGTATCCAAAGTCCTGTGTGTGTTTTTTTTGCTGCCTTGTGATTGGTGTACTGTCTGATTAACCCTGCCCCCTGTGTGACGTAATTGTAGAGTCTTCGTGGATAGAAGGCACGCCCGATTTTTAATGTAATGGGACGAAGGCGTCAATGTTGTCTGGGTAACTGCAAGGAATGTGTGTGTTTTACTACATTTGTCATTCCGCGCTGTATGTGTGTACATAAATAGATTGAAAGTGCATTTCCGATGTATTTTTGGGATTTGCAACTGTTTGTTATAAATTTAGTGAAAGCGCATTTCCTCTCTCGGTCTGCATATTATGCGTTATAAATTCTGTAAAAGCGCATTTCCGGTGTATATGTACAATGTAAGTGTGCATTTCCTCTCTCGGTCTGCATATAAATTCTGTGAAAGCGCATTTCCGGTCTATGTGTGCAATGTAAGTGTGTTGTGAAGGCATGGCCCTGTAAACGCCCACATTTGTTGTTTGAGACGCCCACGGCCACGTTCTTACACACGACCACGCCCCCAAGGGACTACTTTGACACTTTTGGCGTTTTTGTTTTTTTAATGTATATGGTGTAGACATGTATAGCCTATGTCCTTCTGCTATATCTCCCCTTTCAAATGGTGTATTGGGTGTAGTGATTGGTGCATTACTTTTGTAGTTTACCTGGCTCAAAGGTTTGTGTTCTCTCTTTATAATAGTAGTATAGATATACTTTTTGTTGAGACAATCCAATAAAATTAGTTAAAATAAGTTTTGATTTGGAAAGAACTGTTATGTTCAAATTTGTAGAATTTGTATAATGTGTGTGGAACTGATGTTTGATTAATAATTCACACCTGAGCTGAGGTCACATACTGCTGATTTTGTTTCCTTGGTACCAGAGTTTGCGCACTTTTATGGTTGTTATTTCGTAATTCATATAATGTGATCACTTTTTTAATGCTATTATCAGGAGTGCTGTGTGAGACAAGAGCCTATAGCATTGGCATAGCCGCAAGGATCTGTCTTGTCTTCCAAGCCGCGTCGATTATCTAACACGTGGGACCACCAACTGTATACTCATCTGGCCTAACCTGTCGCAGTTCCACCTTGACAGTGATGGGTATGTTCTCAGCGAGAATGTATAATGTATTTGGGGTTGATCTGCCCAAAGGATATCAATGATAATCTATAATCACACTTGGGATAATCTATAATCACACTTAGGATACTACTATATAATCACACTTGGGATTGATCTGCCCCATAAATGGATGCCTTTGTCATCACTTTTCTCAGGGTCCTTTGTCTTTCCTCAGTGTAAAATGGTCACTGGTAACAGGTATTAGAGGGGGTTCGTCTTAGTCAAAGAAGGCACCACTTTTGAAATACTCCCATTTCTTGCCCCAAGGCATGGTTTCTAGTGCTTTGCTCCGACCAAGTAGCGTCAGGGTAGGAAAATGAAGGAAGATACAAATGAAGGTAAATAATACATGGAATCCCTTTCATATTGATAGTGGTAGGAGGTCTCGTGAAACTGTGCATTAAACAATGTGAGCTACCTTTAAACCCTGTGCCTTCCTAGGCTACATTTTAGGGAAACCTGACAGCAATGTGCCAGTCCTTTGAGACTGGACTGGCACACCACAATAGTATAAGAATACTTCGTAAATGTCTAATCATAACTACCTGTTAAGCATCTAGTTTTTCTGCCAATTAATTTTATATTTGTACTGTAAAATGAACAATAAGTCCTAATTTTCAAACTTTTTTTGAGTATGAGTGACTCTCCCAAACACTGTAGGTCAGATTCAGTACAAAGCTCTTTATGTTTTACATTATTTCACGAGTGTCCTTAGCGCTATAACGTGTTCTTGGCAAACAGGCTGACAAATGCACCCTCTTGTCTGCTAGATTTAAATATTTCTAGCATGTCTTCAAGTCGTGGCAGTCCCTTAACCTCACTAGGGAGCCCTGGCCAGCTGGCTTTACTCACTTGCCAAGTTCAGGTCAGGATACTCTTAAAAGTAGGGCATATTTCATCTGTCTAGCTACTCCTGTGCTCCTGCTCTGGAAACTTCCCATCAAGCACAGGTAAGTGCAGCCCGCAGCAGAGCGCGCACAGAGCAGGCTCAGCATCCGGGTACCTAAGAACATAGTGGCAGGGTTTAGCCAAAGAGAACAGCATAGCTGTGCACCAAATTTACACCAAGGCTTCTCCAGGGATCACGCGTGTGTTTACAGGCGTGTTTTGCAGGCAGAAGATTATTGACTGCAGAGGCTTGCAAAGAACTGATCAATAGAGCAGTATGTAAAGACACAGGGGCGCTCCTTGCCGAGCGATGCTAGCCCAGGAAGCTCTCACGTCACAGGGAGTCATTATGTTGGCACACTATAGTAAAGCACCTTTCAGAGACTGTAAACAAACACTGCCTTCTTATCTGCACCTTTTACTAGTTTGTGCTCTGTTAGTTGATATCTAATAATAAGTATACCTGTACCAGTGGACAGTGTACTGAAACATGTTTCCACTATTCAGTGATATATGGGATAAAACATTATAGGGATATTGCAAGTTGAAGGAATTCGATGACCAAATAAAGGAGTGAGGCTGATGGGTGAGTTACTTTCTAAGTTCATGAATCTCCAAGGTCACTTTCAACATCCTTATAATGTAAGGCATAGGGTATTTTATTCCTTATAACTCAAGGCCATACCATCACCATTCCCGTAAACTGCTTAAATCCTTATCGGACTGATCTTTGTCTATTGGACTCTTGATTTTAAAATCTGAATTAAGTTAGAAGAACATAAGAGCAGCACCCGTTGCAAAAATTTAGTATTGGACATCCACCCTCCACACTTTCAAAACACCTACTTAAAAAAGCAAAATAGGATTTGAAAAAATGTTTTCACTCAGCATTTGAGGTTATCTGGTAAGACCATGAGCAAGATATGGCAGGCCCAGGGAAGGGCCCTGTAAAAGACTGGGGCCCTGGGAAATTGTCACCTTTGGGAAAGTCGTACAATATGTCTGGGCTGGCCTACAAGCATGTACACACATGACAAAGTGAGGAACAGAAAAAGAAGCATTTTATGGCATGCAAATTAACCACCAACAATTCAAAAAAGTATCCCACCCAATAGAGATATCGGCTAGGCTCAATCCTCCAGTCAAGAAGTCTCATTAGATATTGCTAGTATGAATGGGAGCAATTCCTTATTGTATGGTAACCCTCACACACTCTAGTAGTGTCATGCTTCATCATCGGGTGCACCCTGGCTCCTAAAGGTCAGGGTGGGCCCGACCGTATTCCAGGGAGCAATTTAGGCAAAAAGGCCAGGGGGTTAAAGATTAAAAGTCCTCCCGGTACTCCCGGTGTGTGCACACACCGGGAGATGCAGAGCCGAGTAGGTGGTATTGCGGAGTCAGGATCCTTGATGACTGTGTGACTACAGGACTGCCCCGTTTCTCTGCACTCCTTTGAGACATGTGGAGTCCGCCCAAGTTGGGTTGGGTGAATCAGGACTGAACACCCACATTAAGTATAAGTATATGCATGAGGCGAATACGGTGGAACAGTCTTCTACTCCAATACTTGCTTTATATTGCATCCAGGGAGGGATTTTTTTCTGTTGTTTGCCCTGATGAAAGCCGTGGACCCATAGGGGCCTTTCACTGGCTGAAACATGTTGGCAATGCTTGTAGGGTCATAGGACCATTTTATCCTCGTGATACCCTGCCATTTTTGTTTTAATATCCCCTATCACTCCATATTAAAGGGATACCTGGAGTACCGGGAGGACTTTTAATCTTTAACCCCTGCCCTTTTCTCTAAAGTGCTCCCTTGAATACGGTTGAGCCCACCCTGGCCTTTGGGAGCCAGGGTGAGCCCGATGATGAAGCATGACACTACTAGAGTGTGTGAGGGTTACCATATAAAAAGGAATGGCTCCCATTCAGTACTAGCAACATCAATGAGACTTCCTGACTAGAGGATTGTGCCTAGCCGATATCTCTATTGGGTGGGATACTTTTTTGAATTGTTGCTACTTAGTTGGGAGGACGTACCCCCACTGTTGTGTTCCTCTTCCAATACTGTGGAAGATCCTCTACAGCATTCAGGCCTTTGGCCATTTTTGTACAGTAGACATGCAAATTAACCAAACAGCATGGCTAAAACAGTGCTGTATAACCTAGCACAGGTACCCTTGGACTGCAATCTAGTCATGTGCAGCTGTATAGTGTTTGTTGCATGCCTGACAAGGTTACCAGGTCCATGCTTGACTAATTGGTCCAGTCCCTTTCTTTCTTAGAACCCTGGGCCTTGTTGTACGGGTTAAATACGACTACAAGTCCCAGAATTCTAGTAAAAACACGGGAGTGACCTAGCTACTGGACATGGGAACCTTGGCAGCTATGTTTTTGGTGTATGGTGAGGGTGCAGGGGGTTTTATAGATGTACTGGGGCATTTGTACTGCAGGCAAGGGGAGCGGGCAACTGCTTTCATTCATTACTTCCCGTCCCTATGCGTCCTCGTCTCTCTATTCCAGCCCTCTCAGGCTCGCCCACCTTCTCTTCTAGCACAGGGGCGGCCTTAAGCATGTGCAAGCTGTGCACCTGCACAGGGCCACCAAACCCCAAAGGCCACCACGCCAATATATCTCCTTAATATAATAATCCTCTGAGGATGGATACATATTTGCATGGCGGCCCCTGGCAGGGATTTGGCGGCCTCCGGCTTTGTTCCACTTCCAAACACCCTGACCCCCTCTCCCCCCCCCCCCTCTTCACTGGCCTCTGCGCTCTGCCCTGCCCCGCCCGGACCCCCTCTTCCAGGGCCCCCTACCTATGCTCCCTGCCCAGGGCCACCTTGAGCCTAGAGCCGCCCCTGTCTAGCACCTCATGATGTCCACATTAATAGAGAGGGGCTAATCGCCAGTGTTGGCTCATGGCCCATATTGGCCTCCACCAAAGACTCACCACACTCCACTCCGCTGCAAGGAAGTATCGCAGAGACTACTTGCTCACGGTCGTATAAGGAGCACCATACGAAGTATCTCCCAGGAACAGCCTGAGCTGACTCCCCAGTATTTTCTGATTAACACCCAGTGCAGTCTGCTGCTTTCTGTAATATTATGTATAGCACTACCCTGTGTGTGACGCTAGTAGAGTACTTTTTTATTTTTCAAAGACTAAGATCTGGCTAGAGACGTTGGACCTGCTCACAAAGGTAAACTTATACTTCTGTAGAAGTTTACACTTGCTGTTAGTAACTTTCATACTATCTGGTAATCTCAAAATACAAGTGTCATTTTACTACTATTAGTAAAATGACACTTGTAAAATTACTAGTAGAAAAATTACACTCGTAGTTTGTGAATACCAAAACAGCAGTAAAGTTAGGTAAGTGTACACTTTTGTATAAGTTTACACTTGCTGTTAGGAAGTTTAATAGTTTTTGGTATTCACAAAATACAAGTGTAATTTTATCACTAGTAAAATTACACTCATAAAATTACTAGTAGTAAAATTAGAATTACACTCGTAGTTTGTAAATACCAAAACCGTAGCAAAGTTAGGTAAGTATACAATTTTGTGTAAGTTTACACTTACTGTACAGAAGCTTTACTGCTGTTTTGATATTCAAAAACTATGAGTGCAATTTTACTACTGGTAATTTTGCTAATAGTAAAATTGTGCTTGCATAGTTCTTAGTAGTAAAAATACACTCATAGTTTGTGAATACCAAAAGAGTAGTAAAGTTACTACAGCAAATGCAAACCTACTCAAAAGTGTACATCTACCTTTGTGAATCAGGTCCACTGAGTTATTAACTTGTGTTGTGAGATTTATTAGACACCGAGTCTCTAACTCCACATCACCTCCCTGGGTAAGTGTTGAAATGCTCGACTGCACTACCCAGAGGGGCAGGTGCTACAGGGGTGCACTAATTGGTACTGAGGATGAGCCCAGGACACCAGAGGTAAATAGCGTTGATTGACACAATCTGAACCAAGTAATCCCTGCCTGGCCTGGGACTCCTGAGAAAGTTCTCCCAAAGCAGGAGAAGACGCCTGTTCATCCCCTAACGCCGCATTTTTCTGACGGATGCATATTTGTACGGTAAGACCTTCAGCACTCTGAAGCAAAAGCAATGAGGCACATACATCTTCATACAGCGCCCAAATAAATAAATGCCATGCCAATAAGGAGCTTGTTCATTTATTTATATAAAAAATCAATTGAATTTAAATGTACATTTAGTATGTGGCCAACGATTGACCGGTGTGTTCAAAAGATGAAGGAGTAATATATAGAATCGGTATAAAAACCTATCACAGTGAATGAGATTGTCCTTTCTTGTACCAACAACCGCTATGCCAAATAGTAAGCGAGTGGGAGCACGACCACCGAGCTCTATGAGTGGAAAAGTTCTGTGTGGGTTTTGGTCAGGTGATTTGTTTGTACAAATGGCAGTAGAGGTATTTTGCCTTTTGCAAGTGGATTCTTTTCTGGTGAAACCTGAGGTTATGAGATCTCTGGAGCGTGGTTGCTTCCCGCCTTGATCATCTGGCGCTCTCCATCTAAATAATTGCAGGATTGATGGTGCATAAAATAATTTTTATACTGGACCTACCTGCTTTAGGAGGGCACGATTCTGTTCTAAAAGCCTGTTCTCAATTTCCTCCTTCCCCGCCCCGGTCCGACGCGGTGAATAGCACCGTTGCGCAGAGGGCGAGGAAAGGCACTTCCGGTCGGCTGGGGGGACGGTTAGCGTTCTAGTCGCCAGCCCCTGTTTCAGCCGGTAGGGATTTAAGGCGTATGCTTCCGCAACCGCGCAGCGGGCGCACCAAAGGCAAGCCCGTCTGCGCCTGTCTGCGCCCGTCCGCGGCCGGACGGGGACAGGGGCCAGGACCTCTGGTCAAAATGAGAGAAGTCTACAGTATGATAGGGCGGAGCTGCTGGCCTTATGCCCCCACATGGATAGGATGTGTAAGCACAGTATGTTGGCTATTCAAAGTAGCGGCTGCCTGCACTGTTCATTTAGTTGGATCTCAGACTACGCTAGGAAGCCAGGAGAAGTTACCCTTTGCGGGGGTCTATTGAATTGTAGATCTCTCTGTAAGCTTAAAATAGAAATCTCGGATCTACTGGTAGACCACAAAATTAGACTTTCTGTTTCTGACTGAGATATGGTTGGACAATAACTCCGACCCAGATATCATAGAGGCACTCCCCCCGGGGTACACCATAGCGAGAATTGATAGAGCTATGGGAAGAGGAGGCGGGATCGCGGTGATTCTTAGATCCTCCCTTTATGTTCCATTGAACCAGTCACAACATCTGACAGTGAGGCAGGGTCTTTTTCATTAAAGTTAAGCCCTAATCTGACGGTGAGAGGGCTCTTGATCTACAGACCCCCGGGTCCCACCACCCGCTTTCTGCCGAATCTATCGGAGGGCATTGCCCATTTAGCGTTAAGGCATGACAAGCTCCTGGTTCTGGGGATCTGAACTTTCACTTAGAAGACCCCTTGAATAAGGAAGCTTCAAACTTACACCATGACCTACAGTAGTTTCATCTACATTTAAAATCACTCGCCCCCACCCATCAGCACGGACACCTACTTGATCCAGTGTTCGTCAACTGGGAGGATGTTGAAGTATCTACGCCGCTCCCAGTCCCTTGGTCAGATCACTTCCTGGTGCCAGTGGTGATTAGGATACCAGAGAGTGAAAATCGGAAGGCAGAGAATGGTACCCACTCCTCTAGGAAGTGGAAAACCTGTGTTCAGGAGGACTTTAATAGAGAGCTGACAGAGGGAGGCCCTCCGGGTGCATTTGACAGTGACACCGCCTGTATGAACCTGGAGAGACGCGCAATAAAGGCGCTCGACAAAGTGGCGCCGTTGCTCTTAAACAAAGATGGTGTCAGACAGCGCAAAACTGCTCCTTGGTTCACCCAGACGCTGCATTGCATAAAAGCGGAATGTAAGCGTCTGGAGAGGCAATGGAGAAAGGGCTTTCATAATCAGGACAGACTGTTACACCAGAGGAAATACCAAGGACAGTTGAGACAGGCCAAGGCCACTTACTATAAGGATAAAATCGGTATGACCGAGAATTCGACCAAGGAACTTTTTAAAATATACAAGGAAATCTCCTCCTTGGCAGAGAAGGCCACTCCTAGCAGGGGCGATGCAGAGAAGTGTAACTGTATTGCTACCTACTTCTCTGAGAAGGTAGAGGTGATATATTCATCCTTCTCTGGGACTGTAAGACGAGGGGCAGACTATGAAGAATTGATGATAGAGTCTAAGATAGCGTCTAGACTAAACAACTTCATCGTTCCCACCCCGGAGACTCTTAAGAGTATCTGCCTCGGTGTCAAATCTGGCTCGCCCAGAGATCCAGCCCCTGCTAAAGTGATGTCGGAGAGCCTGGTTATTCTCGAACCTTTTATTAGACATGTGCTGGATTTAGCTTGCATACGCTGCCTGAAAACTGGAAATGTGCTATCGTTCTTCCAGTCAGGAAGAAGCCAAACATAAGTCTGGACATACTAGACAACCTTAGGCCGATCTCGCTTCTGCCTTTTCTGGCAAAGGTGGCGGAGAAGGTGGCCAACCGCCAACTTATGATGCACCTGGAAGACTCTGGCCTCCTTCACCCGTCGCAATCTGATTTTCGGGCAGGTTATTCAACGGAAACTGCCCTGTTAAGGGCCACAGAAACCATCAGGCAGGGGGCAGATGCGGGACACACTTTGGCTTTAATAATGCTGGATCTGAGTGCAGCCTTCAACACTGTAGCGCATTACACCTTGCTGCAGTGTCTGAATAAAGGCGTTGTCTCGGGATCCGCTCTAAAATGGCTAAAGTCCTTCATGACTGGACATAGCTTTCAGGTCAGGCTGGGTGCGCACCACTCCAGATATATTGAATTGCAGCAGGGGGTGCCTCAGGGCTCCGACCTGAGTCCGACGCTGTTTAATTTATATATGGCGCCGCTGGCAGAGATAGTGCAGGACTTTGGAGTGGGGGTGGTCTCCTATGCGGACGACAACCAGCTGCTGATCTCCCTATCACAGGCTGCGGAGATTGCTGCATCCAACTTTAGGGCTTGCATGCAGGAGCTTGTCTCCTGGATGGATAAGAACTGGTGGTAGGGGGAAGTACCGCGAGCTGGTCGACGGAGTGGTGGCCCTCGAGCTTGGGTCCTACCCCTGTACCGTGTACCGAGGCAAAAAATCTGGGGGTTTGGGTTGACCCGGCTCTCTCCTATGAAGGACACATAAGAAGGTTAGTTGGCAAGTGTTTTGGTGGGTTGAAAGTCTGCGTAAAACACTGGATCTTGTCCCTATAGGGGCAAGAAAGACCATGGTACATGCGCTCATAACGTCGCGCCACGATTATGTCAACATACTGTATCTTGGGGCCACGGATAAGAGTCTCGGTCCGCTGCAGGTTCTGCAGAATGCCGCTGCGTGGCTGGTCCTTAATCAGCCTAGGAAGGCGGTTTCTAAAAAAGCCCTTAACGCATTGCACTGGTTGCCAGTGAAGGAAAGAGTCATGTTCAAGACACTATGCACTTGTCATCTAATTCTTAACAATGCGAGCCCATCCTATCTAAGCGACCTGATCACCGGATATGAGCCTAGGAGGTCCCTGAGGTCCACTGGTACCGGGCTATTGGTGATCCCTAAGGTAAAGAAGGCCAGGATGGGGGGACACTCTTTCAGGGTACGGGGCGCTCAGAATTGGAATAAGCTCCCACAAAAACTTAGGCTGGAAAGATCCGAGATCAAGTTCAGAAAGATGTTGAAAACCTACTTTATCTCTGGCAGCATGTAGCGATCTCTGCTGAGACGTTCTGCGCTTCCCTCTCACCCAGCGGGGATACGCCGAGGTGGCATAACCATGCGCTTTATAAATGTCTTTATTATTATTTATCGCAAGAGTGTGGCCTTCCTTGAACTGTTGGATTTTGGTCCCTTTTGGAGTTGCCACTGCTCGTATTGTTGTCTTTGGCTTGTGCTCTGTTGTGGCCACCTTCAGATGGTTATCCTGAGGTTAATTCTCATATCCCTGTATTTTCTCTTATGAGCCTAGAGCACACATAATGGAACTTGCTGAGTCACACTTGGAATTAATCTGCACATAGATGGATCCTCCATGGATACATTTGTCATCACTTTCCGAGGGTCCTCTGCCTTTCCTCACCGTACAATCATCACTGGTAACCGATGTTAGAGGGGTTCCTTCTAGTCATTTGGTCACAAGAAGACATCCCTTTTGAAACACTCCTATTTCTTGTCATACAACATGGTTTCTAGTGGATTTGGTCTGGCCAAGAACGTCACGTATGCTTGCACTACTTCAATAGACCTGAAGATGTCTGTCCAACATCCAGCCTTTCATCATGCTGCAGGACAGGCCTGATGAAGGCGCCTTATCTTCTACCTGTCTCCTCACAGGAGTTTTATTTGGTGAGCCGCCCAGATTTCTATGGTGGACAGTGTCATTCTTTGCCAGGAGAATCCCAGGAATTTTTGAATTGTGTCTGCTCTGAAACACCATCGATACTCCGGACCCGGTCGCCCCGTAGCTTCACCATCTTTTCTCCTTCTATCGATTGAATGCTCTCCTGCACTAAGCCTTGGAGGACTGCCCACGGGCTTCCCTGAGGGCCCGGCTCCTTGATTCTGTTCCTTGAACCCCCCGCATCACGGCCCGCATTTCCATTAACTTGCCTCATATCCTAGCTCCCAGTAATCCCCTGAATTGCATTTCTACCGTGAGGACTCCTCTTACCCGGAACCCTCCATACCCCCCGTTCTTTTCCGCACTGACTCCGCTGTGCCTTTCCTAGAAAATTCATCCCTTTACTATTGGCTGACATTTTGTTCTATCTGTTTAAGCTAACCGCCTCGTGAAGTTCTTCTCTTATCCATCCGCTCCCTACAGATACCCCCACTCCTGTCTCCAAGGAGACACGTGCCCTGATGAAGGTGAGACCTTTTGGAGGTCGCACACCGAAACGTACGTCGGCGCAACAACTATAACCTGGTGAAACCTATTTGAACTGTTTGTTTTCCTATAGCCTTTATTGTCATTACATATGGAGGAAGATATTCCCCACAGTTCAATAATGTTAAATCCATTTTTTGTGATAATATTTAGTTTATTTATTTTCTTTTGTTTAGCCTGGAATGCCATTCATTAATAAGACGATATAACACTGTACCCAGCAGGATCTTTCAGTTCACTGCTTTTCATCTTATTTAGACTCATAGGTTTTCACCCCCTTTTTGTTAATTTTAGATTTTTTACTTCCTTTGAATGAATGGATCCCTTTAGGATCAGGATGCATGAGATTGAATGAGTGTGAGTTGGAGTGAATGTTCAATTTCTGTGGGGAACTATTATCTTTTTTCTTATTGTGTTTTGTTATCAAATGTTTTGAAATGTATGAATTGTTTATTTATGAATATTGATTAAAACGTTTTCATGTATCCATACTGCATGCTGTCCAGTTGACCTATTCCCTCCTGGGAGGGAGATGTACGTATTCAGTGACTTTATAAGCACTTATTGACTTAGTCCAGGTGGAGATTTTTCGCTTTATTGTATTGTTCCTTTCCCCTGCATCTCCACCTATAGCAATTTTCAGGGGTCCCCTTGGTTTATTGGATGCTCTGAAACACCGGCAGTGGCCTTGACTGAGATCTCAGTTACTTTTTGCAGCCTCTGGGGTGAAGAACCAGATTCCCAGCAAGAGAAAGTTGTTCGCCTCCTCTAAATAGTGGATTTCCTAGAGAATTTGTTTTATGTAACGTTCTCTGTTCCATGACTGAAACAGACCTGGGGATGTTTTACTTTCTTTTCAGAGACAACTTAGCATTGCAATTTGGTCTGAGCTGTTCCAATTGGATCAGGGTCAAGGCTGATTTTCTGAGGATGGCCTCTGTGTGGACTGCCACATTAGGCAAAAGGTCATGGACTAGTTTACTCGAAAGTGGCCCAGAGTAATTACCAGTGATGGAGAATAGTCCAGATACTCGGCTCATCACTTTTTCCTATATCTAATAGCCCTTAGCTACTTAACCCCCGGTTAGCACACTGCAACTCTCATGTAGGGTGCTGCCAGACTTGGCATCTTCCGCGCCCTCTTATAAAGGTGATTGAACAATTAATATCAATAGGATCACTAACCCAAACATGCAACGTCACCATACGGAGCCAACATATTGAGAGCACTTTGAAGCAGCCTGCAACAATAGTAATGCACACAACATTTATGAACACAACGTCATCAAAAATAGGCTCCTGGTTGGAGCATTCTTAAATCTGGTCATTAAAGGCTACATGGAAAAGGTGGGTTCTTTTCTCATTTTCAGTTGTCCTTATGTATATTGGTGCAATGGCAACTGGCATGGACATTATTAACCCCTTGGGTGCTGATGATGGCCCCCGTCCGTCATGCACCGCGGTGGGCGTGTGCTGATGACGGCTGGGGGCCGTCATCCACCCGCCCACTACGGAAAACGCCACACAGGCGCAGAATCGCGGTCGCGCCCAAGGGGTTAAGGGGTTTCAAGAAATCATAGCTGGCACCCCAGTCTTACCCCTTGTGACACCTAGCGGTAATTTTCCGATCCCTGGAATCAAAAAGGGAAAAATCAGTGCCAGAAATATGGGCAGCTTATTCTTATGGTTGTTGGAGCTCTGCTCTCCTTCTTTTATTTCTATTTCTTTTACACTAATAGTGAATATTAGTTTAGTATCTACTATTAGTGTATAAAAAAAGGAATCACCAGGAGCTGGAATGACACTTTCACTGGTAGCAGAAGTAAGTAGAAAAACAACTTTTAAGGTATATCATGTGCATGCATGTGGGTAAGAGTTTGTGTGAGAGAGACAGTGTGTGTATGTGGAAGCAGGTGTGACTACATGTGTGATTGAAAGTGAGTGGGGGAGAGCCAGTAAGTGAGTACGAGGAGCCATGTGAGTGAGAATGAGTGAGTGAGAGTAAAAGTGATTGGAAGTGAGGAGAGTTGATGAGTGAGGATGAATGAGTAAGAACGAGTTTAAGGGAGTGTTAGCGAGTGTAAGTGAGAATGGGTGTGGGTGGGTGACAGCGAGTAAGTGTAACTGTGAGTGAGAATAATTGAGGATGAGTGAGAGTAAAGGTGAGTGGAAGTCAGTGTGAGGAAGTAAGAAAGTGTGTAATAATTATTGTGCTCAAAACAATTACCCGGTCTGTTTGTGTAAAAATTCAATTCGAAAATGTAATTTCGTCGTGATTTTCGGTCTCTCATGATGAAAACACTGCCGCTCTTATTCAAACTTGTAGTTTTGTACTAAAATGTTTCATGAAGGTTCTGCTCAGGTAAAAAATCCACTTACACCATTCGTTGACAGCTCACTATAAAGGAACTGCGGCTTATGTTCAAAACACTGCTACTTGAGTTTGGATTTTGCCTCGTGCTCACAAATTACACGAACGGTCTGTTCGGGCAAAAAATCGACCTGAAAGGGCTCACTCGCGTTCAAAAGTTAGCCGAATGGTACATCTCACGATGAAATTTCTTCCCGTAATTCCATGACGTGACATAATCACATACATTTCATTATCTGAAATTACCAACATTAGGCTAATTAAGCTGCCGTCATTCAGATTTCCCCCAAGCCTCCTTTAAAGATGTGTGTCTTCTATTTTTTCCTGAATTGGAGCAGCTTTGGGCTTGTCCTGGTGGACAAGGAAGTGTGCATGCTTGGAAACCATGCATAGACAGTTGCATGGCACTGTTCATTCTCGCGCAAACACTCACAATTGCACAATTATGATATTGAACAGAAACAGTCATTTGGGGGCAGATTTGCCTCAGTGCTGATATCATGGAACATGTAATAAGCTTCTAAATTGGGTCTTTCGAAGCTCACAGGCCCAGGTTCTGGTCATGTCTTTGCTGCTTTATTAAGGAGCCAGTCATACTTGCCAAATGTTTATGTGCAAAAAAATATTTTAGATATGTGTCCTGTAAATTTGCAGATAACAATTGCTTGTTTGCATCCAACACTGTCCCTATTACTTTCTAGCATTCTTTGTGAAGCCCTAACCCAACTTTGCAGACATGTACTGAAGTGTAAGCCACCAGCTCTCGAAGCATCCCCAGACATTATGATTAGCTGAAATCCTCAATCCTGCTTGAACATTAAGGTAGAAATGACTTTATCTGGCAACCGGTTTTACTCCTGTTGGGACGGTGAAGGGGCAAGCAGGGGCTGATGCTCTCCACCGTGTAGCTGTTTGCCTCTGATGTACCTGGGCCCATCTTGCTCGAATGTCTCTTCCTACATGGCCAACTAGTACAACCCCTTCAGCACTTGACTCTCAATGGTAGTGATTGTAAGAAGCAGAGGCTCTCCGAGAGGTAGCCTGGGGTGATTGCGCTCAGGAAGAATAGATAGATCAGGAGAGAAGAGGTCTTCCTAGGTTGCAGAGATATGGTTCCAACGAAGGAGAGGTTTACTACGGAATGAGGCGTGGGCAATTGACTAGAATACAACAAAAGAGGTATGTAGACAGGCATGAGACTTGGACTAGGCTATTATCAGACAGAGGATGGAGGTAAAGAGAGGTCATTCCAAGGAAAGAAGAAGAGGGAACAATCCAACCTTTTAACCCTTTCCATGCTCATGACGGCTCCACGCTGTCATGAGCCACGGTCGGCGTGTGCTCATGATGGCGTCATGCAACTGTCGCTCCGCCTGCGCAGCACAAATTCCACGCCTGTGCTGGCGAATTAGTGAGTGGGCGGGGTCATGACGGCTCCACGCCGTCATGAGCACACGCCGCCCGTGACTCATAACGGCTTGGAGGTGTTATGAGTAAGGGAGCGCCTGTGCCGTGGCCAAATTCTGGCAGCAGCAAAAAGGTTAAGCCAAGGTCGGTTTTTTATTCAGAATTTAGGAATACAGTGGGAAGGTTAGTTTGAGATATGTAGATTCTGAGGTTGGGAAATGTAGGAACAAATGACATTATTTTCGTGTGACCACTCCTCTGATTCCAGACGGTTCCCAGCTACTCTTATTTTTGCGGGGAGGGGGTTTCCATACTTTACTCGGTCCGTACCACATTCTCATTGTATCTTAGGTTAAAAGCCAGCTGAAAACTTTTATATGTAAATAGTACAGAAATGTTGAAGGACTGGGTTCTTTTGGACCCAGCGGTGCCAGGGCACAACACCTGAAACCTTCGTGGGTAACCTGTTCCGGCGTACAAGTCACAGAGACACGGGACACTTCCTTCGGCGTCAAAGAGTCAAGGTTTATTTACTGCAGGGAACACAGAAATCACAGGAAGTACATCGAGTGTAGTTCGGGGAGACTGCTTCAAATTGGTTCTGTGGATCGCTCCTTTTATACAGTTTTTACCCATAGGCTAACATTGAACACAAAGGTTTACAACTCAGTTCCCACATCTAGCTCCCAGAGGGGTCGCTTTGGTCGGTTTGAAACACATAAGGTCCGGAACATAACTGCGGAAACATTTGGCGGTTCCCAACTGTAAAAACCCATCTTCCCACCATTAGCAAATTCCAATCAGCAATCAAGTAGATTGAAACAGGAACGAAGACAGGTGCAGAGGAAGACGGAGACAGTGAGGAGATCGGAAAGGGTGTAAAAGGGGAGGTGTCGGAAAACACGAGATACAGGCATCAAAGGGACGTGCCTAATGAGATGCACGGCTGAGACAATAAGTCCGTGCGGCAAGATGAGCCTCGAGCGGCGCCACCTGCCTTACAGTAGCAACCCCCTCGTCATAAAGACACTTTCAAAAGACATGTGTCTTTCGCAAATATCTTGGGAGTCCCAGGGTCGCGAAGCGGACAGCGTCCGTTCGCTGGCTACTTGAGGGCAAGAGACAAAATGGATGCCGTATCTAAGATGGAACCCGTGGGTACGGATGAAAAAGCCTACGTAACAAACGAACGGTTTAAGTTAGCACAGCGAAACTGCGCACACTTACTAAACTCGTCATTTGCGGTTCATAGATACCAGACTCGACCATATTCGTACGAGTCGGAAACACCACTTACAATTGTCACGGAACCTCAATGTGAACCCGTACCGGCAGCTGTTATGACACACATAACATACAGCTGTGCTCCCTGGAGCATTTTGGAAAGGCACTCTACTCCTGATTCCCACATGAATAAATGTGCTTCCATAGTGGGGGAATTATCTACAGGACGTTTGTGGAAACCCACAAACCTGGAAATGGAGGGGTGTTCATTGCATGTTTGCAGCTCCTCACCGCAACGCCTCATTTTCTTCCTCAAACCCTGAAATGACAATGGTGAAACTGTATCAAACTGTAGCAGAACAGGGATATATACGAATTCCAAACTCCTGACTGCCATGTTCAGCTTAATGACGCGTTGCTTTTGCTTTTCAGGGACTTGCCCCAATGCAGTTCCTTACCTGACTCAAACAATCCAGGTCACTCTGTGTGCACTAGGCCTGGGCGGAGTTTGCGGAGTTCTGCTCTGCGGAACTTTATGATGTGCTGAAAAAACTCTGCAGCGCTACACGAAATTCTGCGAGCGGCTGAGTGTGGTAAGTTGCGCTGCTCGCATGAATTTCTAGCACCTGAAGTTTGCCCCATGCTGTAAAATCAGTGTGAAAGGCACTACGCATCATACCAGAGGGCGCTGCTTCTTTCTGCCGCTCGAGTAGATATTCTACTTTTGCGGCAGCTCCTCAAAGCGAGCGGCAGCTTCCTCAACACAAGCAGTCAAGCCCTTTTGCAGAGTTTTGAGGAACTCAATACAGACTGGGAAAAAGTCAGTGAACTCTGCCGGCGGAGCGGAATTCTTCACCCACCCGTTGTGTGCATGTGGCTCCACATTTCTATTGTTAACGCTAATCTTTAAAGGTGGGTAGATGTCCATGGTCTTTATATGAAATGAATTTTAACCCCATAATATTTCAGAAAACTCTAAATTGGCATTTATGTAAAACCAGTGCATTTAGGAAAGACTTTGAGAGCCACCAGATGACATCTAACCATTCATATTGCCAATAATGTATGATGTTATGTGTTCTATTTCTTAACTAATTAGAGCTTTTGAGCATACTTCTATAGACCTCATTATTGCCCGACCCCATAAATAAAATCTATTACCCCGAATCCCAAAATCAAACAGGGGAAATAATTTTATGAGCGCCTAAGTGTTGTTGGGGACACCCACATTGTAAGTCTTTCATTGCACCCTTTGTGCATCTGATGCATTAGCTGCAGGGTTGGCAAGCTCTCTTAGGCACTTAAACTGAGCCAGCATCAGATGATGCAACCTGGGTGAATACCAACCAAACCTATCCTGCCACTTAGGCGCTTTTCAAGGTGAGTCGGACAGAAGCTAGACAAGCCTGATATATTTCAGTAACTTGCCTCTCACTGACTCAACCCTGAAAGCCAGAATGGTGACAATAGTGAGTGAAGCAGTCAATTAATCAATCAGAATTTATAAAGTGCGGCAAATCACCCCTGAGGGTCTCAAGGCGCTGTGCAGTAAGATATAAAATGGGGCATCAGAGCTGCTATGATGGGATGGATTCTGAAAACCATTCCCAAACTACAAAGGGAGTACAAAAGCGAGCTGTCTGGTTCAGGGAGGTTGGCAGATGACGGTGCCAGGAAGGGCGGCACACTGGCGCTTTAGTGCCACTCAATGGCGGCTCCTCTGCTAAGGTGGAGGAGCGTCGCCCCACTGCCATGAAGCAGCAAAAGAAAGGAATAGATAAAATTATAATAATGTAATGTTATTATCATTTTATTTTGTCCGCTTCTGCGTCAGCTTGCATGAGTAGGCGGGGCTTCAGAGCAGGGGGGAGTGATAGAACACTCCTAAGAGTGCAACAACTGTTTGGCCGGCTATGTCGGGCCGCCCAAAACAGTCATGCACACTTTCCCTGTTCTCCATGCAGACTGCATTACATCCTGCGTGGAGAACATGCCCACCCCAACAGCCGCTGGATGAGCGCCGTGTCACGGCACTCAGACCAATCACAACGCAGCATTACAGCATTGTGATTGGCTGAGTGGAGCGTGGGAGCCCTGGTACATCCTGCTTCCTGTTTCTCCCAAGAAACCAGGAAGAGGACGCAGGAGGGGCGGCCGGCCGGAAGGTAAGTGTTTTTGCTTTTTTTAAACCCATCCCCTGCCCCTTCGCCCCCAACTGCCCCACTGCTGCTTCCAGGTAGCAGCCGCGACGGGTGCCACTATGAAACTGGGGCCAGCATCCCCGAAACTGGTGAAAGTACCTACATCCCAAGGCATTTGTCACAATAACTGGTGAACATCAGTAGGAATCAGCACCCATGACCTTCCAAAACTAACAAGAAATGGCAACCAGAATAGATTTTACCTTTTGCTGATGCTGTTCATCATCAGCAAAGCAGGAAAAAATGGTTAGTGAGGATGCTGAACAGCGTCGAAGAAAAAGCCCAGTGTAATGACACATACGTGTACATGCATCATCACGCTGGAGCATGTCTGCGCCATGACGTCATGGGGACCATTTTTTCTTTCTTCTTAGCCATTCCATAATAGAGGATACCCGTCTTGAAGATGTAAATCAAAAATACGACAGTAAAAAAAATATAAGATGTCTGCAAAGCTTCATAATTTAGAAAGAAGTGGTCTGGCAGCAAATTGAAGGCGCCGGTTCATCTAGATAACAAAAGGAAACAAGCAAAACATTAAATTAAATAAGAAGTTAAGGAAAGACACAACAAACGAGTCATGGAGTACACGTAAATGCAATCGAGCAGCAGGAATAAGTTATTTTTTTTGCAGATTTTATACAGCGCGAACTCGACCCGAAGGTATTTGAGCGCTTTACATGAGCACCGGTTACATTACACATTCAGGCACGGGGAGATTGAGTGATTTGCCCAGAATCACAGGATGTGGACGCGACCTGAGGCTCGAACCCTGGTTTTCAGCACCAGAGTCGGTAATCTAGCTGACGGACCACATCCTCTCCCCTAGTTGTATCCAGGGGCGGCTGGTGACATTTGAAAGTGGTGAGGCGTAAACTAATTTGCATATTGCACCGCAGCGAGCGAGCCTGAACCACCTTGCATCCATCCATACATCATTCATGCATCCACCCACCCACCCATCCTGCATCCATACATCATTCATTCATGCATCCACCCATCCATCCATCATGCATCCACCCATCATTCATGCATCCACCCATCCATCCACCCACCCACCCATCCTGCATCCATACATCATTCATTCATGCATCCACCCATCATGCATGCATCCATCCATACATCATTCATGCATCCACCCATCCATCCACCCACCCACCCATCCTGCATCCATACATCATTTATTCATCAGTTATGTGACCTGCAGGTTACAGAAAGATCACTGCTGTAGGTACATTACTCCCTGATCTATCTAGCTGGAATTCGAACCTGAGTCCTCCAATCCCGAATACACATTAGTACAGCTCAGACCTTATATTCTAGAGTGTCACAGTCATTTGTGTATTGTTCTAGATACTTTTAAATTTGTGAATATGTACAGGAACAACTATTGCCAGGGTGACTTTAAATACACGGCAAGGGAGGACTAAATTTTGTAGCAAGAAATGGCAAATTATGAGCCATAATGGATGTCATTTTGTGAAAATATGAATGCATTATGTTGTCATTTTAACACTTGTTAACACAGTCGGGCGTAGGTTTCAACATTATTAGTACCAGTGTAACACAGAATGATGACAACAAGCCTGGTTCCGCACCTCCTCTTCTCCTCAACCCCTTGGCACCTTCACGTCGTCGAATGGCACTGGCAGCCCCTTGCAGCCAATCCTGGCACTGCAGGGGCACAGGTTACTCTACGCCCAAAGCACGCCCATTAGGAGACCGAAGGGCTCCTAATGGGCATGCGCAAAAAAGCACGAACACAAGTACGCATGTGTGGGCACGGGTAAAAAAATCACCCTCCGTCCCCACGCATGCGCACTCGTGTTGCTGCCTGCCTGGTGACAATCATGTCAATCAACATGACGCCTCCCGACGTCATGTTGACTGGCATGCATTGTCAGTTCTCCCTCGGTGTCTCCTGCGGGTGCCTGCGGGTGGCTGCGGGCGGGGGGGGGCTACGCCCCCACGCCCATATGGACGCACTGCGCATAGTTGTATCAGGAAGAGGCAGGGGGCAACGGAGAAGCTGGGTTGTGAAGTGGGGGCAATGGGGAAGCCAAGTGGGCTGGGTAGGGGCAGAGAAACAACAGGTTTGGAGGGGTTTGGAGCTACAGGGAAAGCCCCGGGGGTGGAGACTAAAGAGGGAAGCAGCAGATGGAGGGAAACCAAGGAAAAACATGCACTCCAATGGAAAGGAAAAAGGAAAGAAGCATTGGCAAAGCCAATGTGTCTCACCTTTTGACTGAGCCAGAGGTTTTGCTGATGCTATTGATAAAGTTGAGCAGTGTTCTAAAAGCCAAGTAGTTCCCTGAATGTAAGCCGTGAAAGTCACCCACTCAAAAGGATGGTAAAGAAGTCATGCTCCCGAGGGCAAACAAAAGAAGTAGAAGTAAAGTCATCGAATAAGAAGCATGCACATGAGCTTTGCAAACAAGCTTGCTTCTTTTTGCTCACTGTGGGAGTGCATGTGTTTTCTTGCTCTCTTCCTTGGGTGCTTCTTATCCCATTTGCACCCCCACCTTACTCTGTGCTTTGGTCGTGAAAAGACCAGAAACATGGCCGAATCTGCCATCACGGCTAACTAATGCACTGGCCTGTAAAGGAATTTTCCAAATTCCCTACATCATATTTCTCAGGCAGATCGCTCCATCTCACCAGAGATACTATGTTTCAACTTTTACCAATGCATTCTGGGAGTTGCAGTTTTGGTGTGCTTAAATTGTTTTGGTTAACTAAAAGGAAGATTACTGTGACAGGTAAGATGAAAGACAAGTACTGGGTGGCATGGGGTCCCCAGAAAACCTTCACCTAAAATCTACTTGCCTCTAATGGTGTTACATGGGAAATGACAATACCACTTAAAAGAATGGGTGGAATGGGGACAAACGAGCAGCCAAATGGAGCGCTATTCAATCAATTTTCTAAATTCAAACCTCTTGGACCTGAGGTCCTTGGACAGATTGCCATGCTCTCATGGCAGAACATGTAAATAGCCATGGATAGAACATCCATGTTTCAATCACCAAGATTTCCCACCGTCATAGCTATGAGGAAAGAATTCATTTTGATTGTGATCCCTCCATTTTGTCCTATTTGATTTTGCTGGTTTTCGAAAGATATCTCTGCTAAACAATAGTAAAAGGCTTCCGTTTCCCCCTAAAACATGTGTTGTGATTTGAAATTCCGCCATTGGCTTATTTGACTTATCTCTAGGTCCATTGTTTATGGTGCATAAAATACATCTACATCATGGAAAGTTACATGTCATCTGTGGGCTAAGGTGTGACCATTCCCTGCTCACATGTGTGACACAAAATTACATGGGTGCCGGAAGCACCACTGTGCCCTCTGGCTGGGCTGCAGTTTATATGCACTGCAGTAATACATGGCATGGGAAATTGCCTTTTCCATGTACAAACAATCGATATTTATATAGTCATAAGTCACTAAACATAGTGTGCATGGCAAACCCAGCGGACAGGGTGCTAATTTATAAAAGTAGGTCACATTATATATTGTACTGAGAAGTGTGGCTCAATGGTTAGAGTGGCAGACCCTGATGCAGAGGTCTAACCCGGGACCAGGGTTCAATTCCCCGCCTCGGCGGGTCTTGGGTTCAAAAATTCCACTGACCTGATAATTCTCGCCTCGGTGCCTATTCCAATCATGGAGTCCCACTCTGCAACTCTGGGCAATAGCTTGCTTAATCTCCACAACGGCCCCCACAACATTAAGGATGCCTGGCCTCCACCTTGGAGGTGCCCAAGAGTGGACACCTCACAGGGAAAGCCAGGATGGATTCCACAGCGGTATTCGTACAAGCGCCTTGAGACCCTTGCGGGTGAGTAGTGCGCTATACAAGTATCAATTTACATTTACATTTTTAGTGTAACCTCACAGTGAATTAAAACTCAAGTTAGTTTCATTATGTACACCGTGCTAAAGTTTTCCATGAACAAGCATAGGTGTATTTAAAATATTTATTCTATATGTTCGCCTGGGAAAATGGTAGAGAAATAATTTCAAGTTATTCTTCACTCAATTTTCAAAATTGTATTTAATGGTAACATTAGAGTTTTGATGACTGTAGTGGAAATGTAACCATGTAAAGCTGTAAAAAACGATGCCTGAGTCAAAACCCAGCCCCCACCTTTCCGGCCCACCTGGAAAACAAAAACACCCGGTGCCCACTATGGCCAGTCAGGCCCTGCTCATTATGCCAATTGGATTCAAGCTGTCCTGGCTGATGAGGGGTGATACCCCAAAACCGGTCCCAGGATGCCTGTTCCTGGTCCAAAGACGACCAGGCCTGGCAGTTCGGGCTGGACTGCTCCCATGAGGAGCGGGGACAAGAATGATTTGCATATGGCTGGGTCTAAACTAGAATGGAGTGGCAGGCAAAAAAAACGATGGATTTAACCCAGAGCAGTGACTGGGGGTAAATGATTGACAATGTTCAGCATTCCATCCATCATCCTCTTGTGTTGCTTTAGATGTGAGTTACCCATGCATGACCAAGGCTGGCTCATGTTGCATTTTCTGTGATTAGTCGTGTCCCACTCCAGGCTTACATGCCTCTGGCTAACAAGAGTAGATTTCACATATTTGCGGAGAAAATAGCATTGCTTTCTTTTTATTAATGAGGTCAATAGAATCCAAGTAATTCTTCGCTTTTCGCTTTTGAAGAAAATGGTTCCCACACCTCCACCCAGCCGTCCTGGACAGCAGCGGTAGTGACGTCTCTGGGCGCCGCCTGACAGGCGGCCATTTTTTAGTGCAGATGTAATGATTCTTGGGATGCGTATCGATCTGCGGACGACACTGGCAGCGGGAAAATTGAGTACTTGCTGAAAGACAGATGTACAGGTCCTACTTGTGTTTAACTTAATAATTAACACGTTGGACATCTCTCACCCCGCCAAGGACCATTACAATCAATCGGAGGCGCCTCGCGAGCACAAAAGGACGCAGCCCGCGCCTGCTCGAACTCCAGCCGCACAATTAAACCTGCGCGTAAAACGCAGCAATCGCTGCTAAGGGAGCGCGCGTAATGAAAGCCGTACATTACCGAGCAATAACTTGTTCGCTGCCGGCCCTTCGGGGGACTGACTGCTATAAAAGTGATAACACTTGCACAGGCCACGTCTCTATTTCTTCCGGGTTTTCTGCTGTCATGAATCGCAGCTGCTTCGACGCAAATTGTTTCCACCATGACGGTGTTTTGAAGTGAAAGGCATTCTGGGAAAACTGAATTGAAGTGATAGTTAACAAGATCACACCTTCGCGATTATTCACCTGATGACATTTTTATCGGCATTTATAAGTACAAAGCGTATTATACAGATATTGCAAGTGAGCAGGGATTTTCTGACGGAGTAGAAGAACACGGGTGTGTTCCTTTATAAGGTATGGGACTCTCATTTTACATACACCGTTCCCTTTACTTCTGATGGGGGATACTTTATTTCATATAATACATTGGCACACCATCACCTCCATAGCACATTTTAAAATTCTTGCTGTCTTGTTCCTCCTCATCACAGTGATTGTGGATTTGCAAATGGCGTTTCATTCACGATCATTAGAAAATCTCCATCTGTGGGATAAACGGAGAATGTTCTCATTATCTCAGTAAACAATTACTGGTGAATTTCATTGATTTTGTTTTGTCTAAAATGTTAAGTTTTAACTGACATTGTCACCTAACTATTTGTTTTTTTCCCGTGAATTTCTGAAGTTTTTTGTAATGTAAAGTACAATAAAATATTACTACCATACCTAATGATGTCACTTTAACCTTTGTTATTTTCAGTTAATAGATATGTACACACATAGATACACAACATCCGATACATACCCAGACATACATATTTTTGTCGTGTTTGAAAATACATGCAGCATCAATTTCATTTCTGTATATATAATTCTTATATCCGTATACAATGCATAAACTCATGTACATAGACACCTGTCCATGCAAATAGCCATACCCAACCATATAGCCAGACCCAGACATGCCTCTCCATGTAATGCGTGAACCAGGGTCGGTTTGGTAACGCGAGCACTCAGGAAATGGCCAAAGGGCCGGTAGCTGAGTTCTAGCTGTGCTGCTCTTTTGGGCAGCCTGGGGGCTGTCGGTGGTGTTAGGATGCCGCCAGCGGCCCAATGGGGGAAGGAGTGGCCTTTCCAGAGGCAGATGGGCGGAGGTGTCACTCCCTTTCTCTTGCTGGGCCGGCCCATTAATGTATGCTGATTGAGCAAGGCCAGGGCGCTTGAGGAGAAGTGGTCTCCCTGCATTCATGTGTGGCTCAGCAGTGTGAACTAATCTGTGCATTTTTTTAAATCTAAATGAAGTTAATAAACTATGCCCCCCACCCCCTTTCTTTTCATAAACTTCGCTGAAGCCGTGTTTTGAGGAAAGGCAATACACAAATGTGGGCCACTTTTTTGGGTGTGCCCGGGTCAATTTTTGATCCCAATCCAACCCTGGCGTGAACATGAACACTTTGTCCAATACATACATTATTTTTTAAATATATATGCTTTCAACACATATAGAAATATTTATCCATATATACATATTCATATATACTCATGTAACTCTTATCTTTCATACAATGTGGTCGGCCCAGACCACGGCTGAGCACTACCGCGAGACCTGAGCGGGTCCATCGCAACTTATTTAGTCGACGGTAATGGAGCAGGAAGCGCTGCTTGAAATTGGGGGCAGTTCTGCAGGATACTAAATATCCTCGTTGAATTGAACTTTGATGGTGAGATAACGGCGGCGACCCACTTGGGGATAATGACACACTACCAGTCCCATAATGCTTTTGAACGCTCTTATGCCATGGAAATAAAAGAAGAAATTCACTGGTACTGCTTTGTTTGCCGTTACTCACTTGAAGCTGCCCATGAGGAAGGGCGCTATGGCCGAAACGCATAGACAGCGCTGATCCTGGTGGGGACTGTGTTTGCGTGGGCTGCCCCTGCTGTGTGTGGTGATTCTTACCTGCGAGTGCTCGGCCTCCGGAGGGGCAACTCTTTTCTTTCATACAATGTGGTCGGCCCAGACCACAGCTGAGCACTACCGCGAGACCTGAGCGGGTCCATCACAACTTATTTAGTCGACGGTAATGGAGCAGGAAGCGCTGCTTGAAATTGGGGGCAGCTCTGCAGGACACTAAATATCCTCGTTGTATTGAACTTTGATGGTGAGATAATGGCGGCGACCCACTTGGGGATAATGATACACTACCAGACCCATAATGCTTTTGGACGCTCTTGTGCCATGGAAATAAAAGATGAAATTCATTGGTACTGCTTTGTTTGCAGTTACTCACTTGAAGCTGTCCATGAGGAAGGGCGCTATGCCCGAAACGCGTAGACAGCGCTGATCCTGGTGGGGACTGTGTTTGCGTGGGCTGCCCCTGCTGTGTGTGGTGACTCTTACCTGCAAGTGCTGAGACTCCGGAGGGGCAACTCTTTTCTTTCATATACTCATGTACATACACATAATTGCACATGTATACAGCCCATATAGATACTTGCATGGACATACACATTACAATGCCTATATGCATAAACTGTGCATACCTATACAAAGTATAGCCCATATAGACACTTACATAGACATACACATTACAATGCAGGGCGTATATGCATAAACATATATACATTTTTAAGCTTTATACAAGCATTGTTATATACATAGCAGAGGTTCATTTGTTGTTAGTGTAAAGTTCATACTATTGCTGTAGATTGTGCTACTCTGAGTATTGAGATCATTTAGAAAAGAACAAGCTCCTAACTAGTCTTCTGAAGCTGAGCTGCATCTCATAGGCCCTATTTTTTGTGATAATGAATTTCACGTTTCAGCTGTTTGTATAAGAAAAGATGTACAGCTATTCATTGTTTTCTTGCATGCTGGGATTTTGAGACAGCGAGCCAGTT